>NC_135585.1:45854867-50854867 GCF_965152235.1 Eretmochelys imbricata
CAGCATCTGCCACCTTTTAATAAAGGGGCTTCCCTGAGCCCTGGGACCCTGAAAGCCTCCTGGGGAATGAACTGCCTTGGCCACAGCAGCTCTCTTCCCCGCCCTTTGGGGCACTAGACGCCATTGTACTGCCAGGACTTGGAGGCTGGCTCTGGGCAATCTGCTCAAGCCTCATGTCCTCTTGGTTTTAGGTCTTTGGAAAATTCTTCTCCGTCGGGCAGAGAAGATCCTTCGTGCAGACAGCATTGCTGGGCATCCACGACCCCCTGCTGCGTGTCAGCCAGGCTGGGCTGGTGCTGGTCTACTCCCTCCTGGGGGAAGCCCAGCAACTGATGGGGGACACGGTAAGCAGCTGCAATCGACTCAGAAGCTTGGGGTGGGGCCCAGGGCCTCATTCCCATCCTCTCGCCATTCGCTGGCCTGGTAGCAAGGAGCCTAGTGGGGACTTCTGGCCTTCATGGACTTCTGTTCTTAGGATGTGGTGCTCTGCTATCACTCCTGGGAAGGACAGGAGAGTCCCCTAAGTGCCCTCTGGGAACCTTTCCTGCCCCACAGAGCTGCACCCATTTCCCCATGGCCTAGTGTCCATGTCACCTGAGCCACCATCGAGAGTTGCTCCCATCCTTGGCATCCTGGGAGGCCAAGGACTGACTGGTGATGGTGACTGACTGAGGCACATGGGCATGGAAAGCTGGTCTTGCTGCTGGTAGGGCTGGACCCGCTCTTGAGAGATTGGGAGGATTCAGTCGTCAGGGGCTGCTGACCTGCCCCATTCACCAGGGCTGCCATCCTGTGGTTTCAGCTTTTGTCACTGGGGTGTCTTGGGGAAAGGTCTCAAGCTCTCCCCATCCCACTTCACTGCTGCCAGAATCCCTCCCTCCCACCGCCAGCCTTCTAGAGCCCCCTCCCTGCCCTACCTGGGTGGGGATGGAGGTAGGGGTGGAGGAGAGGGTTCTCCGAACTTCAGCGGTGTCCCCAGGTGGGTTGGAGGTGGAACAGCTGTCAGGGGCACTGATGGGGAAGTGGCAGGAGCTCACCCTACAAGGAGGGGGGTTGGCACTGAAGGTCACTAGAGAGGACAGCAAGCCTCCATCCTGGGGCTCAGGAGGGTGAATCTGCCACTCAGACATGAGCAGCTGCTGGGTGGAAATGATGGTGCTGGTTCCAGGTGCCCTTAATCCTCCCTGATTCCTGGGGAGTGTCTCAGTCTCTGACATGTTCTTGTTCCCCTGCAGCATGAGGATGTCACAGCCAAGGTCATGTGCCAGCTTCACATAATTCGGCACTTGCACCAGATGCCCGAGGCGCTGCAAGGGCTGTGGCTCATCTGATGCTCTTCAAGGTTCCCCTCCCTGTTCAGCAAGTCCCGCTCCCTGCTGCAGGTACTGCTCTGTCTCACTGTAAATGGGGGACTAGTGGAAGCAGAAATGGAGGCCCCTGGCACTCAAAGGAACTCTCTCCCCTCTCTGTGGAGCTGTGTCCTTCACGCGGCCCCCCGAATTCCTTCATCTGGGGCAGGAGCTCTTTCCCTCACACCCATATCCCTCCCCTCTTTCCTTGAACTCGCCCCCATCCCATTTCCCGTGCTCCCAGGCAGAGATCTTCCTGCCCCATATGGCGCAGAAGGACCTTTGTGTCAGGGCTACAGACTGTCTGCCCAACTGAAGCTCAGGAAGCTCCACATTTGAGGAGGTGAGGATGGGACAGAGGCTCCGGGCTAGCTTCATCTCCTGCCCTTTATTCTTCCTTTGGCCCTTCTCTGGGCTCTCAGAGTCTGACATGAAGAGGAGCCTCCTCCCCGCATGTCTTCTAGGCCCTGGCATGTGTGACAGCCTCCCAGATGGGTGCAGTCAGAAGCTGAAGCACCTCAGGGAGCAGTGGGGACAGGTCCCTTGTCCTAGGAAACCAAGCAGTGGTAGTTCTCAAAGAGGCTGAGAGGGAAGAGCCCGCTCCCTCTTGGAGGTAAGAGCCATTGACTTCTTTGGGCAAAATGGGTTTCTTGGGGGAGAAATGGGATCCCTGCTGCATAGCCTGGCTGGGAGCTTCCCCCATCCCTGGGACAGAGACATCTTCATCAATGTGCCACCCTTGTTTTTTTCCAAGCAAGAGGCTCCCCAGAGAACTCCTCCTCAAACCTGTTCTCCTGGGAGCGTTTCTGGGAGGAGGCTCCCGTCCCTCAGTCTCCAACTCCATCATGCAGTCTCTTTCACCTTACATCTCCGCTCTCCAGCTCCACTTCCCGCAGCAGGACGAACGGACCTTCAGCTCCTAGAGAACAGACTCTGACCTCCTTCTGATCAGCAATGGGGTTTCACCATCCCCTCAGCAAACCTGTCAGCCGGGCTGGACCGGATTTGAAGGAGGAGGGTATCTAACAGGGTAGCTTGGCCTATGGCTGCCTAGCCTGGGGCTAGGCCAAACTGATGACCAAGTGAGCCCCACCTGAGAGGAAACAAGGGAAAACAGCAGCAAAAGTCCAGAAGCAGAGCGAGCTGTTCAGTCGACGGCCTTGAGCCAAACCTTGGAGTCCAGGGTAGGACTTGCTTCTCTCACCGTCCCTAAGGAAGGGGACATAGAAGACCATAGAAACCCAAGAAGGGCAGGCCGAACCGAAATCAGGCTGAGGAAGAACTCCCCATGAGGGTGGAAGGCCTTGTTTCTGTTCAAGACATTTTGGGACTTTGTTTGCAAGGAGCACGAGCCAGGAAGGAGTGGAGTAAAGGACAGTCACCTGGTTGGAGGGCTGAGTTCCCAGCCAACAAACTACAAGAGTGAGTATGAGCGGGGTTGCTAGCCCAGCGAGAAAGCAATGACACGAGGCCTGGCCAGCGTCTAGCGGTGAGTGAACTCTGGTACACACCCAAAGTGGCTGTGTCTAGAGCCCTGTGTAGGGTCTTCTGTGGGAAGTTCCCATGGGTCAGTGGGGCCGGAATCTCTCCTGCTCCTTTGGTCTCTTTGGGCTTCCCACGAGATGCCTGGTGAACTGCCCTTGGACTCTGGGCCCAGCACCGCTCAGAAATTATTCGCTACCTTCAGAGAGACAGGGCACAGCTCAGCCTGTTGGGTAGGCTGGAGACTCACACTTCACTGGAACACACAACACTGAGGTGGTTTGGGAAGCATAGTAACAAAGAAGAGATTTAAGTGATACTAAGCAAGAGAAGGAGACACATTTCAAAGAGACAAACAAAACACAACACACTTCGTAGTGACTAAAACTGAATCTTAACAAGTCACAATCTTTGCCTTAGCAGTTTCCAGACTAACATCTCAGCTTTCCTAAGAGACCTTCTTTGATGTCCCTGTAGGGTAGAAAACTTCTCTGTCCAATCCGCTGATTTGATTGCTTCGTCTTCTGGTTTCAGACCCTCTGTTCTCCTTCTGGGGTGCCTGGACCCTGATTGTAACATCTCTCTGGCCCAGCCTCTTACACAGATGTGTGCTGCAGCCAGCCCAGCGCAGGGAGCAGTGGGGACAGATGATCTCCTCCTGTCAGACCAAGCAACAGGGGTCCCCTTGAGGCTTAGATGGAAGATCCCAGGCATCTCCTGGAGGTAAGAACCGTCCACTCTTCTGGACACTTGGGGCTGTTGCAAGAAAGAGGGGGCTCCTGTTCCATAGCCTATTTGTCCTCATGTCTGTGTTTTTTTCTTCTCAGAGGATGCATCCGGGACCCTGGAGACTGTTTCGTGCAGGAGGTTTGAGCGGGGAGAGATCACTCACTGTCCTGACCCATGGGTCATTAACCCGGGTCTGCCGGGTTCCTGGGAGCAGCCACCCTCCAGCACGCCACCTGGAAGCCTACGAAAAACTGCTTATCTAGGACTGACGAAGTCCAGACCCAGTTTGAGGCTCCTATTGGCAGAGTCCCAGAGCAGCTAATCGGCCCCCGGGACCTCCTTAAACCAGCAGCAGGAAGAAGAAGCTGTCTGAACTGCTGAGCTCCTCCCCGGCTCTGGACCGTGTGTTGGCTGTTCCTGCTCCCACTCCCCAGGCTTGATTTCCTGGCATCTGGACTCAGGGTGACTCACCTGACTTGAGGTTCTGAACACAATTTGGTCTTTTGCTTCTGCTCTTCCAGTGTCCTCACCCAGCTGACTCTCGACTCCTGTCTTGTGAGTGTGGACTCTGCCTCTGACCACTAGGTCTGGCTGCCCATGACCCGGCCATGACACTGACTTTTCTACAATTCCTCCAATGCCCTTTTCTGCTCTCCAGCTCTGCTCTCCCAGCAAGACACACCAATGCCTTGACTCCCAGAGTCCTGCTTGCCTGCTAGTCAAGGGCTCAGGGGGAGTGCTTGTCTTGCCCCCTCCCCCACCACAGCTTCTTTTCCTCGGGGACTCTCCCTAGCGCAGAGGAGAATCCGTCCTGGCAGCAATTCAGGAAGTCACAGAAGGGACGGTCTGCTCAGCTCCCTCTGCAATGCCACTGCCCGAGACCATTACGAGTGGGTGCCCAGTGACTGCGCTGGCAGCTCCTTGAGAGACTCCTGGGGGCAGGGTAGTCGTGTTTCCTGGTGACCGCGGGAAGCCAAGCGAAGAGTGCGGCATTGAGGAGACTCTCCTGCTGTCCCAAAGGGTTTCTGTTCTCCTGCACGGTCAGACCATGGGGCCAGGCTGCAGAATGGGGAAGAGCTGTTTGGTGATGAGTTGAAGGATTCACCATACAGGTGGCAGCAGCTGCAGATCCTGGAGTCCCTGTGGTCGGGTTACCATGCGTCCGGAGTTTCCCGGACACGTCCGGCTTTTTGGGTTCTAAATCGCCCTCCGGGAGGAATTTGTAAAATTCTGTAAAGGTCGAGGATTTCCCTCCTAATGCAGCACTCTGGGGGAGGGGGGGGAGCTGCGCACTCTGCAGGGGAGCACGGCACTGTGTCTGGCTCCGCACCCCAGACACACTGCTCTGAGCAGCAGGGTACGTGGGCCGGGGGGGCTGGAGAAGGGGCATGGGGTCCCAAGGGACAGTCAGGAGACAGGGAGCAGGAGGGGTTGGATGGGTGAGGGGCTCTGGGGGGAGCCTGTCAGGGGGTGGGCATATGAAGAGGGGTCGGGGGAGTCAAGGAACAGAGAGCGGGGGTGTTGGATGGGGCGGAGGTTCGGGGGGGGAATCAGGGGCAGGGAACAGGGGGGATTAGATGTGTTGGGGGTTCTGCGGGGGCAGTCAGGGGACAGGGAGTGGTTGGATAGGTGTGGGAGAGCCGGGAGTCTGTCAGGGGGCGGGGGTGCGGATAGGGGGCAGGGCAGTCAGGGGACAGGTAGGGGGTGGAGTTCAAGGGGGGCAGTTAGGGTGGAGGAGTCTAAGGAGGGGGCAGTTGAGACAGGGAGAAGGAAGGCTTAGATAGGGGGCAGGGTCCTGGGAGGGGGCAATCAGGGGACAAGGAGCAGGGGGGTTGGATGGGTTGGCGGTTCTGTAGGGGGCAGTCAGGGGGCAGGAAGTGGGAGGGAGTAGATAGGTGGCAGGGCTACCACTCCCCCCCACCCTCGGAGTGTCCTCTTTTTTGAAAGTTCAAATATGGTAACCCTACCCTATGGGCCCAGCCTCCACTCCTGAGAGTTTAGGCGAACCTCCCCCTGTTCTCAGGGAGTCTTTGGCTTTGGCGGCTGGGCCTGGCTGCCGAGACAGAGGACTCAGTGTTTCCATCAGGCTGCTCAGCTGCAAATACAGCCACCCAAAGACGGGAAGAATGGAAGCAAAAGAGCAAAGCTGGACCATCCGCTGAGCTCCTGTGATCAAGTGAGCCCAGCCTGGGAGAGACGAGGGAAAGCTCCAGGGTGGCTGGTGGCTGCAGGGAGCCAGGGGAGGGGAAATAAATGGTTCACGATGAATCCTACGGGCTTTGTCTTGTGTGGTGAAGGGTTTCAAATGGGTCTAGTTACTACCACATTCAACTTTACAATCGCTGTGTCTGATTGAAGGGCAGGTCTAGAAAGGGCAGAGGTCACTCGAGGAGCTTCAAGTCTCCGATTCTGTCCCTATTGCCTGCTTTGACCAGCTGATCTCAACCCAACACCTCCCTCAGGTGGTCGCAGTGGTGAGCTCTTTCCCTCTTTTTCTGGATTAGCTGCCAGCATGGGGACAGGATACATGTGGCCAAGGAAATGGAGAGGCATGGGGGTGACTTGCAGAGGCATGCAGATAACTTGCAGAGTTGCCTGTTCATGCAGTTCCTATGGGGGAAGCACGGTAGGGTACCGTGCACTCAGGGGCACCATTTCCAATTTTGGTGGTGGCGGGGAGGATAATTTCACCCTGATTCCAGGGGCTACTTAGGCACCTGAAAACTCTAGTGTTTTGACAGATAACTTAGCAATGAGCTGACAGGAACACTTGCCAGACTGCTTTCCGGGGAAGACAGCTATAAGAATGGATCCAGGGAATGGTTCTGTATTTCTGAGCTGTTTGGACACTTTCAGGGAACATTCCCGATGAGAGACAGAGATCCCCAAAGTTATCCTGGGTAACCCTGAGAGACTTATGGAAAACTAGCAGATCCCACATCTCTGCTGTCACTTTGCACTGACAAACTCGGACTGTCCGAACCTGTTCATGTATTTTACCTGCTTTAACCTCTCAAGAACTTTCACATATAAAAGAAAGAAAATTAAAGAAATGACATAGTTACACCGATATAGGGCCTCAGAGTTGTCCCATTGAAATGGAATTATTCACAGCAGTAATTAAAGTGAAACATGCACGTAAGTGTTTCCAGGCCCAAGATTAAGGCCACAGTTTATGAGAGGTGCGGACGCAAGAAGAGAAGAGCTGTGGAAAAACTGAAATGCCACTGGGAACCTGGCCCAAACAATGCATCATGAAAAATAAACTCATCTTGTTATACAGTAACAGAGCTGGTTCAAAAGTGTTTTAGACTGACAATGCAACCTTTGAACTAAAAATGCCACTTTGGATTACATTGATCATTTGAAAAAAGTTCCCTCTTTAAAAAAAACATTTTGGATTTCTCTGCCCACTTCAGAGAGAACATGGAGTTTTTCCCACCAAAACGAAACAAAAATTTGATAATTAAAAACATTTCCAAATAAGTTTGAAGTATATGCGGGGGGGGGAGTGGTTTCTTCTTCAATTTTCATGAACCTCTCCACCCTCGCTATTTTTGACCAGTTCTAATTGTGAATAAATGTCTGTCTGTACATGAATGATAAATATGTCTGCTACTGAAACATTTACAAACAATGGCTCTCATGAGGAGCACTGAGGTCACATTACGCAGAGAAACACCCATGCCTGCAGGGTTCATATTCTCAAAGACATAAATCGCCCCAGGACGGGAATGTCACACACAACACAGTGTGACTGGCCCGGGTTGGTTAGGTGCATGTTTTGCTGTTGCTGGCAAATTGTGCTGTTTTGAGGTGGGGGGGAGTTATATTTGAAAGGAGTTCTTCATCCTCTCCCACTCTCACCCAGGGGTCCCGGAACAGGGGAGACCAGGGCTCACCACTTTTTACTGGCCATAAGTGTGAGCGACTGGATGATGGGGGAGAGAAGGGAGTGGGGGGGCACTGTTTTGGGGACAAGGGGTGGCTTGAAGTGGGAGGTCAGGGAGAAAGGCGGTGTGAGGGGGGCCTCAGGGAAAGGGGCTGTTTGAGGGGGCAGGTCCTTGAGGAGAAGGGGTGGCACAGGGGCTGGGCAACAGTTTGGGTGCCAGCAGCCCCCACCACTTTTAGGAAGCTTTTGCCCATCCTTCCCTCATCCCAAATTAATTTGTTGCAGTAAGAAAACTTTGAGCAACAAGGAGACTTAGAGACCCACAATATAACCGCCAAAATCCTCACCCGCCCCTCGAGCTGGGCAAACAGAATTTTTTGGTTCCTGACAATTCCAAAAAAGAGATGGAAAAAAACGGTTTCAGGTTGAACAAAACTAACATTTTTCCAAATTTTTGATGAACCAAAAAGCTTTAAAAAAAAACAAACAAAAAGACCCAGGAACATTTCAAGGGTTGTAACTTTTTGAATTTTTAAAATAAAATTGAAGGACATTTTTAAACAAAAAATTGTTTCAAACTGAAAAATCAAAATGGTTTGTTTGGAAAGAGTCTAAACGAAATGCTTCGACTTTTTAAGAACTGTGGGGAGGTTCTGGACGTGAACAATTCAGCAGACCGGATACGAATTCGCAAACAGGTCTCCTTCATCATTCTCCAGGGCTGGGTCTCGATTCCTGTTTCTGGTTCCCTGGGTCTGGTCCCCGTCCCTGTCACACACTGCAGGGAGCTCAGATTCCTGGGAATCCTGCCGACTTCCAGGCTGCGGGGAGGGATGAGTCAGCAGCTTCCTGACGACGAGTTGCGAGTAGGCAAACACTTTCCCTCTACCTTTCCAAACCCCACATCGGTATAGTGAGACTAGCACCCCCACCACTGCCACCACTCCACGCACCAGGAGACGATTCCAGGACGCTGGCTCTGAAACAAAAGCGAGAGAAAGGCCCCATGACTAAGGGGCTCCGTTAAATCATCCCACTGCTGCCATGAGGATCCCAGAAGATGAAGACGTTCCTGGGATACAGGAAGAGCTGAGCTGGGTCGTGCGCACATGGGCACCACTCAGAGCAGCGGGAATGAGATAATGAGATCCTTATAACCAAAACCATGAAGAGCCTGGCAATACATTGAGATCAACAGTCCACAGTGGAGAGTCCCAGCAGCCCTGACCCACGGGGCGCAGCTGGGACTCTCCATGTTAGGGCATGGGCAGGGTAGTGGGGGGATGGCAGTTGAGGGGTGCTGGGGGGATTAGGGGCCATTGCTAATGAGGCTGGGGCAGTGGGGAGGGGAGGGAACATTTCCCCACTTGCTGCCCACTCCATCTGGGAGAAGCTGCGCCAGGGGCCAGTTCCAGTTCACACCCGTGCAGTGCGTCTGCACTCGGGGTTTGCAGTGGGGCACCGACATGGCTGAGACACTGCTGTGCCAGGGGCCAGAGCCCCTCCCCTCACTGGGGTTATGGATCAATAATTACAGGGTCACTGGAGCAGGGGAGCTGGACTCTGGGCTCCCAGCAGGGGCCCAAGCCACTGGGCTGCAGAATCAGTCTCACTCCCACGCTCTGGCCCATGCCCATGGCAGTGTTTAGACATACAGGGTGTCTTCAGCAAGAGAGATTGAGGGAGCCCCACACCAGACACCTGGAGCCCAGTGGTTCCAGCCCTAACCTCGGGGGGGAACCCATATTCCAGTTCCTGCCCCACATCCCACGGGGGGATGGAACCAGGGGCTCCCCGCTGAGGGCCCAGCCACAGGGCTAAAGGCTGGAAGGGAAGCGGCGGCACCTTTCTGTTCATTGAAACTTGTCAGCAAACTCAACATGGATTCGCGAATCGTTTCTGTCGACCCGAAATATAATTTTGCAGCAAATAAACTATTACCCCCCAAATTACATGCAGCTTGACTTCAACTTAAGAGCCGAAATCCCAGTGACTTGCAGTGAGTTACTGTCAACACCTCCAGAAATGCACAGTTACGGGCAGGGCAGGCTCAGGACATCAGCTATGAAACACTCCAGAGCTGCTGTTAAATTTGCCTTGGGTAGAAAAATTTCCCCACGGGCTCCCATAGCTCTTTTACTGAAGGCTGCGAGGAAAAAGATACGGCCAGTCGTAATCAGTGACACTAACAAGGAACTAGTCTGAATGAAAGAGACCTTGGAAGAGACTAGCTGCAGAGTTATGTGAATTCACGGGACATCTTTACCTGGTAGTCGTGGAGTATTTTTCCAGGTATGTAGAAAGAGTGTACTTGAAAGACATAACAGACCAGAATGTTACAGAGCAAGTGAAGTGCACTTTTGGGCATTTCGGGGTTCCAGAAGACCTTGTGACAGAGCATGGACCACAATTCATAGAAGTAGAATTTTATTTATCTCAACAAAATATGATTTTCCTTATATTACTAGAAGCCCATATTACTCACAAGCGAATGGAGATGCTGAGAGCTGTACAGACAGCCAAGAATAGCCTTCAGCAGGAAGATCCATTCTTTGCTCTACTGAGTTATAGATCAACCCCAACAGCAGCTACTGGATATAGTGCAGCACAACTCCTGATGGGAAGATGATTCAGAACTACCCTCCCAACTTCTCCAAAGTTGTCAGACACGTAGAGAATAGCCAAATCGAATAAAAAGGAGAAAAAAAGTTTACGAACACTTTTACAACAGATATCACTTTGAAAACTATCAGGCCTAGAACCTGGTGACCATGTTTGTGTCAAACTGGATGGAGAAAAAGAATGGAATACTCCAGCTGTTGTAAAGAAAAAGAATTCAACACACTGATTGTATGTGATCAAGACCGAGAGAGGAGAGTTCAACAGAAACTGTCAACATCTACAGTTTGTTCCTCAGAAAGAACAATCAACTGAGCAAACTCTACAGATGGTGGATGCAGAACAAAAAGATGACTCAAGGATTCCAGACTGACCACAGTCAGTCGATGGAACTAATGGACAGCCAGATGACCAAGCTGTTACCTGTTCGGGTGATGTAATTAGAAGACCAGTACCATTCAGAGACACCTACCAGACTGATCCACACTGAACTTCAAAGACAGTGCGATAATGTAAACATTATAAATGGTAGGAATGTAGAACTTAAAGGGGGAGATGTAATGGAACGCTAAACTGTATTATGATGTTCAACCACGAGGTAGCGCTGGGTAAAAAATACGATATTTAAGCTGACCTTAGCCATAGTTGGTAGAAAATTAAAGGATTTTGTGATGAACACTTCTGGTGTGTATCTGGCTGAGAGGGAAGCTCTGTAGCCAGCCCATATCTGCTACAGGACCACCACACCAATGATGAAAGCCCAGCGCTATCGACTACCTCTGCTATGGCCAACGAGTTCTTCTGAACTATGACATGCTGAAGACTATGGGGGATTTTACCCATGACATGTGCTACATAGAGACTTGGGGAATCAAACTCCTGGTCTCTTCATACTTCACTGACGAGAATAAAATTATGGCCAAGGGCCTTGCAGATTTCCTTGTGGCAGCAGGGCAGGAAGTACCCCCCACCTCACCCCAGCTGCAGAACATAACCAAGTGTCAGCCATGGTCAAGCCGACCTTTGAATACAGGTTGGCTCTCAGGGGTCGGGGGGAAGAGTGGGAATGTGTCAAGAGGGCTGGCCCTTTTACAGGAGTTAGGGAGAGGCTACCTCTGACAGGCTCCTGGAAGGGAGAACCAGCCAACCCAGACCAACCTGGAAGTAATTAAATCCCTAGGTGGCTAGTTGGCAGCTAAATAGCTAATGAGCCTGATAAAGGGTTACCAGGGCTCAGCTGAAGGGATCCAAGGGATAGGAAGCTGCTGAGGAGAGGAGCTCCCAGGAGAGTTCACCAGAGCAAGGAGCCCGGAAGGGGTGCTCCTAGAGCAGTGGTCCCCAAACTCTGGGTTGTGCCCCAATAGAGGGTGTGGAGGAACATTTGGGGGGCATGGCAGGGCCTGGACCAGCCCCCATGGGTGGTGGGAAGGGAATGCCACCCAGCCCTGCTCTGCCCCCAGCTCTACTCTGGCCCCAACCTAAACCCCAGCTGCAGCTCCAGCCCCAACCGTGCTTCCACTCCCAGCTGAAGCCCGCGGCTCCTGGACCCAGTTGCAGCCCTGTTCCTGGCCCAACTCCTGACTGCAGCTCCCGACCGCAGCTCCTGGGGTGGGGGCACAAACCAGGTAAGGGAGGGCATGACCAAAAAAGTCTGGGGACCACTGTCCTAGATAGAGGAGCTCCCTTAAGAGGGAGGAGGTGCCAGAGATGACAAGGACAGCAGCAGCTGTAGCAGGACAGAGCCCTGGAGAGCTGCCCCTGGCTGGAGAAAGTGGACTCAGAGAATAAAGGCACAGTCTGAAATGACCCCAGCTCCGGGAAGGAGGGCTGAGGACTCCTGTCTTGAGGACAGTAAGGAGCTTGAGTGAGAGCTGGAGGCTGGAGCAGAGTGAAGGAAAAGATTTTATTTTGGGGTTTACTTGGACTCAGAGCAGGCCCCAGGAGGGGATATTTCTCTCAGATCTTTTTGACTGTAAGACAAATTTAAGGAGTGCTGAAAATGGTAAACTGAGGCAAGATGCTTGCCAAGACACCCTGAAACAGCTGAGGGTGGTACCTGAGGGCGCGTCCCCATGATGAGTCTACAAAACTGGAAGCCATTTAACAGAACTGCTGCCCCTTCCCCATGCAGACAGAGCCTCGCTATCTTCAGTCTGTCTAGGTTGGCCCCTCACCACAGCATCTGACCCCAACTGAGCCTGCATCACAGAGTGGGAACCTGGAGCAAACACAGCACAGGGTTTTGGGCCACCCCCCTGGCTTCCACACTAAACTTCCACACCTGTCCCAGCTCCCAGGCTGCTCCCGCTCCCCCACAACTTCCAGCTCTCCCCGTCCTCAGGCTGCCTCTGCCCTGTCCTGTTCCCTAGCGGTGACCCAGAGCCCAGTATGGAGCCATCTGGGTCACTACAATACTGTCTACCACACCCAGAAGACAGGCACAGGGTGGGCTCAGGGAGTGGCTGTACCCACAATGGGAGCCTTGTACCCCCTCCCCCAATGTTTGCTGCTGCCCTTGCTGGGCCTTGTCTGCACTCAGACCAGGATCCCTATGGGGCTGGCAGCCCCTTGTTCTGTCTCTGCAGTGCCTGGCTCACTCGGGAGCACTATACGAATGAAAACACTCACTGCCCAGCCCCTAAGGGCTGCACGACAGCACGGGGCCTTCCCCATTGCACACGGGGACCCTGGGGTGCAGGGAGCCCTGGTTACTCTGCCCCACACATTCACCCAGCGACTCCCTCGGCTGCTGGACCCGGGTCCCTGGGGTCAGAGCGCGGGCAGTCGAGCGGCAGTGACCGGCCGGGGCTGCTGGGGTGGGTGGCAGGAAAGGGTTAATCCCAGCGCGGTGGCGCTTTGCTGCCCGGCCCTGGCTGGTCTCTGCCCTCTGGGGGCAGCACAGGGCGCATGTCTCTGAGCAGGTCCCTGCCCACTCGCCCGGCCACTTGCCCAGACCCAGAGAACCCAGGTGCCGGGGGAGGAGCAGCCCCAGCAGCGCCGCATTGGCCCTGGCACGGGCTGAGCCTGCGAGCGCAGCACCAGAGGCCGCGGCAGAGGGGGGGCTCAGCCATTGAGAGCAGCAGGGTCCCCCCCCACGCAGAGGAGGGGTCGGCGCTGGGACAACAGGCCGGGCTGGGCCAGGGGCTGGGAGCTCTGGCAGCCAGTGCGGGGCCGGCACCAAGGGCCCTGCTGGAGACCCTGGGCCTGGCCAGCCGGGAGCAGCCAGCGAGTGACTCAGGGCCTGGGGCCCTGCCCAGGACGGGGTTTCTGGGGGGTGACAGGAGGCTCCCCAGGGGCTGCTGATCCCCTAGAAGGAGGCACGGAGGTGACTGGCTCAGGATCCCCACAGGCTCAGGGGCCAGGGCTGTGGAATGGCCCAGAGCCCAGCCGTGTTCAGGGTCCGGTGGGCACAGACTGGGCTGGGCTGGGGGCAGCGAGGGGGCAGAGGAGCAGGGATGTGCTGGCTCCAGCCAGCCACAGAGAGGAAGCTGCTTCCCCCACAGCCTGGGGTTCCTGCTCCCCGGAGCCCTGAGATCCTGGCCCTGCAGCCGGCACCCACTGCGCAGCCTCCATCGGCCGGGACAGACACACCCAGCTTGGCCCCTTCGACTGCCCCTGCTGGGGGGTGGGTGGGAAGAGGGGAGGGCGGGGGTAGGATGAAAGGGTCAGTTCAACTATCAGAGACTGAGCTCACTGAACCTTCCCACTCCCCCTCTCCTCGGCCTTAGCTTCTTTTCTGTCCCACTTCACTGTCAGGTTTGTGCCTTTGCCCCCAGTCTCCGCGCTGGGGTTGTGGGGAGGGGTTTGGATGGGGGCAGCTCACGCTCAGACACTGTGACAGGGTCACATTCTTGTGAGTGAATCTCATTCACTGAGCAGCAAACCACTGACCCAACCTCACACTGGGCTGTGCTCAGAGCAGACATGGGGCCCGTAGGATTCAGTTTGTTACCCAGTAACACACGGCCCAGAACAGACTGCAGGAGCCAGACCAGCCCTTCCTCCAGCTCAGAAAGCTCAGCCAGCCTTGGCTAATGGGGGTGGGGGAGAGCTGAATGGTGGCCACACAACGCAGCCCTCACATATCCCAGGACACATCATCCTTTACCAGTCTGTGCAGCTCCCAGCACAATGGGCCCAGTCCAGGCCTCACAGCACCTGGCTCAGGGACACCCATTAACTCAGCCACAGAGGGGTCAGGATGTCACAGTGATGGGGCCTGGTCAGACACCTGGGCAAGTACCAGCAGGTGGCTGTAAGTAGCAGGCAAACTGCCCAGCACTCAGCGCATCAGCCTCCAGCTCTCACACAGCTCCAAGCCTGTCAGCTGGATGCAAGCGTGTCCTGGGGTCCCAGGCTCTGTCCAGATCCCCAGGCACAATACAGCTGAATGTCCCAGTAGACATCATTCACCTACGAATCTCTCCAGCGCTTCCCTCACATCAGGGGAAATTTTATACACATTCTTCTGGTCAGTAGAAACAGCTTCTGGTTCCTGGAGTTTCACATTCTCACTCCTATGAAGAAAACGTCCCATCATCACTCAGCTGCTCTGTACACACGTCATCCCAGAACCACCACCAAGGATATAAGAGCAATGAACATAGGAAACACACCTGCTCAATGTGCTTTTCACATCCTGAAAGGAAAAAGAGAATCAATGTCCTGTATTAACACAATGTGCATAGAACTGAATGAGTTTCACTCTGGGCATCAAACTTTCTTGTAGAAAATAGATCAACCCTTCCAGGCTTCACTGTTTTGAACACTTGTTTCATGCATATAGGGGAGACAGGAATTTAGCTAAAGGGTTCTCCCTTCTAGGGACAAAACCTATCAGTATCTGTGTTTATCACCTGCATTGAGGCCAATGTTCTGGGGTCAGAGCAGTGAGGGGTTTAGCTCGGTATCATTTTGGCATCATCCATCTAATCTCCCACGGCCTCACTGGATCTCCATGAGGAGAATTCCCCTCTAACATGAACTGTGATATTTTGGAACTCATGGAGCCCTTAGCCTGATCTGTTTGTCAGTAAACCACAGAACATATTTCCTCTAATTGTTGGAATCCAGACCCAAGGATCTGAGTTATAATTCTGGATGGGTGGAGAATTTTGATGCCATCTCACCTTTAGCAGCTCTACAATGGGTTGCTGACACTTCTCCTCTATCTCTGTGATCAGCTGCTGCAGAGAGGCGCTTTGCTGGGAGAGTTTATTCAAATTTTCCTGTAGTCTCTGCAGAGTTTCCCTCTCCTCCTCCTCCAGGCTCTGCAGAAGCAGCTGCTCCTCCTCTCTCAGCAGTGTGTGTAGTTTGTTAAATTCACCTGTAATCATCTCTCTCTTATTCTTCACATTCCCCTTGAGATAGAAAAATAGGAAAGGCACAGAGAAAACGTGAACCAGATGTTGAGTTACACGGACTGGGCCTCTGTCCATGAAACAGGGGATATTAGATAAGTTTCAGGTTTGTCAGGATATTTACTTTTTTGGGAAATGTACCATAAAGGGTTTGTTTTAGTTCAGAGTTAATATGGACAGTTCCATAGTGGGGTTATCTAGGGTGCTTTCTAAAGACACAGTATGTTATTGCAGGTGGCATGGGATGGACACAGTGCAGTGGGGAGAAATCAAGGGGACAGTAAAGATTTACAGGGGGCTGCACAGCGCGTCTGTGGCGGGATTTGGGTGCCAAGTGCTGGGCACTCAGACACCAAGGGGAGCCATTGCCGTGGGATGTGGGTGGTGATCCTTCTTTGACAACCTGCTCCCAGGACTGCAACGTTCAGGAGCTAGGGCTGGTGCTAATAGTCCTTTGGGTGCCATCCTGGGACTCACATGGGTGTTGGGCGAACAGGGCATTGTCAGGGCTGGCTTTGGCCTCACCCAGCCAAGTCGAGTGCCCCATGCCCATGTGCCCAGTGCCCCTGGGATCGCAGCCTTTAGGGAGCCCTCTAGGCTCACACAGCAGTGGGTTGCTGATGCCAGCTGTGTCCCCACCTGCTCTCTGAAAGGAGCCGTGGGAACGATGCTGAGCCGGTGCTGATCCTGGCAGGGGGAGGGGCTGGCTGCTCTGCACTGGCCTCTCTAGCTCCCCTGCAACTCAGCCCAGAGGTGCTGGGTGACCCTGGGGTGAGCCTGCCCCCCAGTGTGACTCGGGCCACAGTGATGTTGGGACAAGTCCCTCTTCCTCTCCCTGAGATGCCAACAGGGCCAGGGGCTTCAGCAGCTTCCCCAGCCCCTGCCCCCTGCCCCCAGAGCCCTCCTCCCTGAAACCCCAGTATGTGAGCCCCCAGCCCTTCCCCCCACCAGTTTGTGCCCTGTGATCACCCCCCTCCCCTTCCCTGTGCAGGGCTCTAACCCGTCTGTCTGTCCGGCTCACCTGTGTGGTGGGGGAGGGGCCATGCCCAGTGTCTGTGTCTGAAGAGGCAGCTGCTTGAGTGCTGTAACGTCCACCTCCTACCTCTGCCCCGGCTGACCCGAGCCCCCAGCGCAGCCCTCCAGCACCCCTGGGCCCATCTGCCAATGGGCTTTGGACACCGACCCATCCCCCAGACTAACCCCCACCCCACCCTTGGGAGCGCTGCAGCCACAGGGCACTCAGACAACTCGGGTACAGCCCTGACAAGCCCCAGCCCCCTCAGGAGCCCCTCCTGGCACCTGCCCGAGGCTTTGTGCATGTGGCCTGGACCCTGCAAAGGGCCGTGGGCCTGCAGCCTCCTTCCGCTCCTGCCCCCTGGGAGCTGTTGAGTTACAGCTAATTCGAGTGGTGCAGCATTACCATATCCCCTAACATCTCCCCCCATCAGACACGGACAGCGCATCCTTCATGGGGGCCTGTCACCTCCCGGGCCCTGCTCCCGCCCGTGGGGATACTCCCCACCTGGCTCAGGCCCATGACGGACCCTCTCAGTGGGTGACTGGCCGCCCCTGCTGGGCCTCATCTCACAGTCGCTGGGGCTGCAGTTACTCTGCACCGAGTGACACTGATCATTGGGCTGTGACCGCTGGTGCTGTAGGGTGTAACTCGCTCTCACTGGGCGATAATCAAGGGTTTCAGAAACACCCCAGTGACTGTCCCAAGGTGCAGCTGTCTCCATGGCGCCAGCTGGGAACTTTGCCGGACACATTCAAGACGGTTGTTAATTGTTATGCACCTAAATCCCTATTGTCTGAGGAACTGAGCACCAGCTGCTTCCGGTGCAGGGAGTGGGAGCTGCTGCGGTTCTGTCCTCTGGAAATGGGCCCACTTCTGCCAGGCTCTAAATACAGCTTCAGATGCAGAACCAGGGGCACCCAGCTCTGAGCATTTCAGCTCTTGTAAATGGCCATTTTTATCTGAATTGTGGGACACCGGCTTCTCCTCTCATCCCTGCTACTGGCGTCTTCCTCACGCCACCCACGCGCTCTGCAGGGATTTCACTGGAAAAGGCAGGTGAACCGGAACGGACATTTTGTCCCATGGGTTCATCACCGGCTAGAGATGAGCACAGGTAAAGTCACAGTAACAGTAGCAGGTGCCTGGGATGAAGTGGCCACGTGATGGCAGGAGAGGCTGTGAGGTGGCTGAGCGCTGCCTGGCTTTACACTGACCCGCCCCTGGCTCTGCTCACTCACGGGGTGTCCACACTGCAATGAAGGTCTGACAGCACCATGTGTAGACACACCCCAGCTAGCTTTGATCGAGAGAGCTCGGGCACTAGTAGCTATGAAGCCGCAGCAGCACGGGCTGTTCACGCCCACCCAGACCCCTGGGTGTTATAGTGACTAGCCTGCAGCTAGCTGCTGGGGCCATGTAGACACCCCTGGGGGCAGATTTTCCACAGAGCTCCACACCCACCACTGGGTTTGATGTTCAGAAGAGCTCAGCTCCCAGCGTGCCCCCAGCCCAGCCAGCTGAGCGAATCTGAACCTCACCCATGGGGGCAAATCCTCCTCCCAGCTCCCAGCTCCAGTGTCTGGCCCAGGCACTGGGCAGATTCATTGCAGGGACTGTGGGTGCAGGGAGAGAAGGAACAATCTGTTTCCTCCAGGCTGCAGAGAAGCTGCAGAGCTTTGTCATGGAGGCCACTGAAAACCGATGGCTGGAGCAGCCGACACACCCTCCCCATCTGCAGGAGGGAAACAGGATCCATGGAATAGTGAAAACACTGCACCCAGTATGGAGAATTTGCCCCATCAGAGATCTCAGGGGTGGGTCTGCACCACTGTACAAGGGCCAGGAACTGCCCCTCCTCCTCCGCCTACAGGAGCTGCTGCGCTGAGATCCCCACCAGAGACACAGCCTGATGCTGCCAGCAGCCTGGATGGCAGGTACCACAGGCCAGGGAGGCTGAGCGTCCCCAAACAGGATGCAGCGCCCCTCCCTTTGGAGGCAGGCTGCAGACCTGCCGCCTGTGGAGTCCTGCCTGCGCTCCGCCCGGAGCCCTCACTCCCGCTCTTCCCCCGAACACCGCAGCACTCGCCGCTTGCCGCCTGTCAGCTGTGTGGGGGGCCCCGCCACTTGCTCCTCTCCGTCCCTCTCCCGTCATTGGGCGGGGTGATGATCTGGGCGCAGGGAGTTTCCGGCACTCACGCCCGGCCTCCCCAAACGCTGGAGGCATGTACCCCCCATGGCCGGCACCAAGCCTGTGCCACGGAGCAAACAACCAGAGCAGGTTCATAACCTCATCCTGGAGCATTACGGCCCCGTCATTCCAGGGAACGCTGCAGGGGGAAGGACTCAGGGAGGAATAAACCCAGACACCCACCTGTCACTCTGTGGTTTTCTCTTCCTCTTTCAACATCAGAGCCAGAGCCTCTTCCAGCTCCTTCCTCAGATGGCCCAGGGCTCCCTGGAGTTTCACCTGCAGGGGCATCGTGTGCAATAAACAGCCAGTAGTCTGTCTGTCCGATGGGTGGACAGTCCTATCCATATTGGCATTTCATACAGGAGCAGTAAAATACCCTGGAAGCGAGCACCAGACTCGGCTCTGCCGGCCCCAAAGGCCTCGTGGGGGAAGAGAGGCCAGTCTCAGAGCGGGGGCTCTGCTTCGTGCAGACACTCAGGACTTCTCAAGTCCTGTGTTTTAGCTAAAGTTTCCCATCCCTGAGCACAGGCCAGAGGGGAAATAGCTGGGAAGAGTCTGAACGATCCCTCCTGTCAGTGAGAGTGAAGAGGTTGGGACAGCACCTTGCTCCACTGTACCCCAGACCCAGGCCAGAAACAAGACCCTACTGTGCTCTCATCTGTCCAGGTGCCCATGTGGCAGCAGCTGAGCACCTGAACCAGTGCAGTCCCGTTAACTGGACAGGTTGAAGCTGTGATGTAGCTGGAGGTCAGTGAGGAACAGGGAACACACTCGATCTGCGGGAATGGGCCATCCATAATTATAACGGCTCCAGAGCTGTAATAACCCAGGGCTCCCTTCCCCTTTGACAGCGTGTGATTCATTCACACAGCACAGCAACGTGCTCCTGCCCCGTCAGCCCCGCTCTGTGCAACACCCCTGGCAGCCCCCCAGAGTCCCCTCCAGAGATCTCCCCATTTCACCCTCTGTCTCTTTTCTCTGAGCCCTCGAGTTCTCTCCTCCTCTCTGCCCAAGGGCCCAGGCTGCTGCTGCTGCTGAGAGCTCATGGGCTGCTGTTTGGCTGACACCCCTGTGGTGCTGCTGCAGGGAAGCAGCGAGGGAGGGAGCCAGCAGGGGCTGGTGACAGACAGGAGGCGGAAAAGCAGCCTTTGCATCAGAAAAAGAGCTTCATAAATGAGCAGGGATCAGAAAGGGCGCACAGGGGTTGGGGGGAGGGATGTGGCTGGATTCTTTGAAGCTCCACCCACAAATAAGCTCTGCCCATGTGAGTCACCAAAAGGAGACACCATGATCTGTTCACAGTAGATGGTGCAGTGCTCAGAACAGGATGGAGTTCCTGATGGGCTCCAAGGGCTCTTGGGGCTTGGTCCCCTCATGGGGCTAGAATATTCCCCTGGGCTCTGCTGGACTCTCTGGGCCGGGTCCTCCTTTACTGGGGGGAACAGAAGAGGTGGCATCTCCCAAACATCACCCGCTTGTAGCACCGGAAGGAGGCGTCACTGGCAGTAAATGGTGCCGAGCTGCAATTCTCCCTCTCTGCTCTCACATGGGGAACAAAATAATTAACAGTGTTGATATTTAAATGATCAGTTCTGTAGTCTGAAGGTAACACACTCACATAGACTGGTCTGCAGCTCTTGTGATTTAAACCTCACTGATTGTTAACATAACACGGTCCGTTGTGTAAAAAGTCCCCTTCTTTCAGCAGTGGAAGCTGGGTTTGAAAAGCATTCAGAATCTCAGAGAAAAGTTTCCCACAGCAAATATCTTTTAAGACTTGATATTCTGATTCTGCTGCCACACTGCCAGATCATTCATTTTGTTACAGCATCTCCCATACAATGAAGGCTTTACAGAGCTGAGTGATGTGTCACACCTGTGACAGGCAACTTCCAGTGAAATCAGCCTGTAATGAAAATCCAAAGTTATTACCCATTAAACTTGACAGCAATTCCCTACCTTGTACTCCTGGGAAGCCTCCTCTATGGGAACCACCCTGTGAGCTCTGTGAGCCCAGGACAGATGGAAAACTACACAGACAGAAGTTTGATCCTCTTCACAGAACAGTTTCAGAGTCTCCTGGTGTTCCCCACACACCCCATCCTCTCCTGCTCCCTTCGCTGCCTGTAAACGCAGCTGTTTGGCGATTTCTAGGACATTTGCCAGCTGCCTGTTGGGCCTGAGGTTTCTCTGTTGCACAGTTTCTCTGCACTGAGGGCAGGAGGCAGCTGTGTCAGGTCCCTCCCAGCACTGGGCGATGCAGGTTCTGCAGAAATTGTGCCCACACTCCAGAGTGACAGGGTCTGTGAAATATTCCAGACAGACGGGACATGTCGCTTCCTCCTGGAGACTTTCCAAGGGGTTGTCTGCAGCCATGGTTCCCTCCGGGCAGTGGAACAGGGGTAGTTTCACTTTCCTGAGCTCAGAAATATGCCCCGCTCCAGCAGCAGCAGCTGGGTGTTTCCCTTCCTGGAACTGTTTTCAGAGTAACAGCCGAGTTAGTCTGTATTCGCAAAAAGAAAAGGAGTACTTGTGGCACCTTAGAGACTATTTATCTGAGCATGAGCTTTCGTGAGCTACAGCTCACTTCATCGGATGCACACTGTGGAAACTACAGAAGACATTATATACACAGAGACCATGAAACAATACCTCATCCCACCCCACTCTCCTGCTGGTAATAGCTTATCTAAAGTGATCATCAAGTTGAGCCATTTCTAGTACAAATCCAGGTTTTCTCACCCTCCGCCCCTCCACACACAAACTCACTCTCCTGCTGGTGATAGCCCATCCAAAGTGACCACTCTCTTTAAAATGTGTATGATAATCAAGGTAGCCCATTTCCAGCACAAATCCAGGTTTTCTCACCCCCCACCCCCCTCCAAAAACCACACACACAAACTCGCTCTCCTGCTGGTAATAGCTGGAATTCCTGGAACTGACTCAGGCTGTTTGCTGAGCTGGAGCCAGATCACTGGCAACATTCCAGCCTTGGAAGCTTTGGTGAGAAATGTCCCCAAAAGGCTCCGATCCTGCAATCAGCCCCCTCTGCCGGTGTCTGTGTGTGTGTGGGGGGGGTCACTAGGGCTTCACATGGACATCAGCATCCCCCTGTCCTGATGAGCTCACAGAACTGCATGTTTAAGGAGTGATATTTAGGCTTGGCAGAATTCATTTGGTTTAATATGTAATTTTGACAGATAAGATTAATATTTATTTGTAGGAATTTGTTTGTATTTATCAGTTTCAACTTTTGTCAATATTATTATTCATAGTTGTGTGAAATTTGGGGCAGGGGTCAGACAATATTTTAGTCAGACAATAATTATTTTGTGACAGTGGACAAGGAGATTCAAAAAGTTAAAAAGTGTAACTGTTAAAACACAAATTGTCAACATCACCTGTCAAAACATACAAAGTAAATCTCCTTAAATCAAACTCTAGTAAGTTCTCAAGCAGCATTTTCCTTACTGTGCCTATTTGTAAATTTCAGTTATTATCAGTGGAAATGTTTTTCCATGGTTTGTGTGTACAGTGAAATCAATATTTACTGACATCTTCTGATAAAATCTAATCCTTCCAAGTCTCGGGATATTAAATTCACAGGCCAAAAACTTGGTTAAGCTGGAATCAGTGTTTCAAAGGCCTGATTCTGACATACACTAAGACAGCTCTGCCTCAGTGTAAAGGAGACGCTGTGTCAAAAGTGTTGCCAACATTCATGATTTTATAATGAATCTCGTGAACATAAGAACGGCCAGACTGGGTCAGACCGATAGTCCATCTAGCCCAGTATCCTGTCTTCTGACAGTGGCCAATGCCAGGTGCGCCAGAGGGAATGAACAGAACAGGCAATCATCAAGTGATCCATCCCTTGTCACCCATTCCCAGCTTCTAGCAAACAGAGACTAGGGACACTTCAGAGCATGGTTTTGCCGGCTATTTGGTGTGTTTGTTAAAGCCAGAGCTCCTGGAAGCATGTGACGAGGTGAGACTCTTGGCTTTTGTTTCCTAAACAAAGGAAGTTTCTGGTTCTCTTGGTTGCAGAAAAAATCTATAAAAATGTGATCTCAGTGCAGCCTAAAGGACTGAGAAGCCAGAAGGCAAATCGAAAAAAAACTCAACATGTATTGGTTTCAGAGTAGCAGCTGTGTAGGCCGGATTCACAAAAAGAAAAGGAGGACTTGTGGCACCTTAGAGACTAACCAATTTCTTTGAGCATAAGCTTTCATGAGCTACAGCTCACTTCATCGGATGGATACTCATAAAAAAATAACCTTTCACACAAACTTCCTCGTGGCTGGACTTTACAGAAACTAGACAAGCCATTTACAACACATACTTTGCTTCTCTACAAAAGAAAAAGGACACTAAACTATCTAAACTACTACATGCCACAATGGGCCACGACAGTGGTTCCCTTAACCCACCCAGCAATATTGGAATGCATCCGATGAAGTGAGCTGTAGCTCACGAAAGCTTATGCTCAACATTTATTATTATTTTTATTTTTATGTCTCATAAAAGCAATTCCATCATTTTGGGGGTTCTGACTCATGATTTTCAAAAGTTTGGGGTTGGCAATCCTGTGCCACTGAGAACTCAGGCCTTAAATCTCTATCTGCTACCCCTGGAAAACCCTCTAATTTAGTGCCATCATTTATCTAAAACAGCACAGTTAATAGAAAGGGAGGGCAAAGTGTGGGAATGCACAGGGAGCTCGGCTGTGGGCCCAAGCAGCAAAGGAGCACAGGTCTCCTGGAGAAAGGGTGAAGTAAAGAGAGAAATTAGAATGTTCATTTTTATATTTAGAGCTTAGAGCTTTTGCTGGAGACAAGAGGCCTGAAAACAAACTGATCATTGCAAAGGCAGTACAGTCAACACCACGTAATCAAAAATCTTGAGGTTGGCTGAAGGAAACATAGAGGGTTTTTCTTCTAAAAAATTACATTCTGGAGTTTTTGTTTGTTTCTGAGCGTTCATGATTCACTCTGGTCACATTCTCAACTTTTTCTACTGAGCCATGAGAGAAAGAAACTGACCTTTGTTAAAGTGAGAGCTGAGATTGTCACGTAATCACAGGATTCCAGGAGCTGGGGTGTTAAGAGAAACACAAGCTAGTGAAAAGAAAAGGAGGACTTGTGGCACCTTAGAGACTAACAAATTTATCAGAGCATAAGCTTTCGTGAGCTACAGCTCCCTTCATCGGATGCCTGCAGTGGAAAATACAGTGGGGAGATTTTATATACACAGAGAACATGAAACAATGGGTGTTACCATATACACTGTAACGAGAGTGATCAGGTAAGGTGAGCTATTACCAGCAGGAGAGAAAAAAAACCTTTTGTAGTGATAATCAATGTAGGCCATTTCCAGCAGTTGACAAGAACGTGTGAGGAACAGTGTATGTGTGTGTGTGGGGGAAATAAACCTGGGGAAATAGTTTTACTTTGTGTAATGACACATCCACTCCCAGTCTTTATTCAAGCCTAATTTAATGGTGTCCAGTTTGGAAATCAATTCCAATTCAGCAGTCTCTCGTTGGAGTCTGTTTTTGAAGTTTTTTTGTTGAAGAGTTGCGACTTTTAGGTCTGTAATCTAGTGACCAGAGAGACTGAAGTGTTCTCCAACCGGTTTTTGAATGTTATAATTCTTGACGTCTGATTTGTGTCCATTTATTCTTTTATGTAGAGACTGTCCGGTTTGGCCAAAGTACATGGCAGAGGGGCATTGCTTGCACATGATGCAATATATCACATTGGTAGATGTGCAGGTGAATGAGCCCCTGATAGTGTGGCTGATGTGATTAGGTCCTATGATGGTGTCCCCTGAATAGATATGTGGACACAGTTGGCAACAGGCTTTGTAGCAATGACAGGATCCTGGGTTAGTGTTTTTGTTGTGTGGTATGTGGTTGCTGGTGAGTATTTGCTTCAGGTTGGGGCACTGTCTGTAAGCAAGGACTGGCCTGTCTCCCAAGATCTGTGAGAGTGATGTGCCTCCCCTCATACTCTGCTCAGCCAGCTCTTCAAGAAATTAGGTTCAATCACTAATATCAAGGAATTGGACCAATCTGTCACTAGTTTTACAGAGCATTCCAGAAGGTGGTGGACAGAACTCAGAGGAATTGTGATGAATTTCCTGGAGCAACTTTGTTTTCTTTGTACTCTAAACCTCACATGACAACAAAAATATCACCCTTTTGACTGATTTGTGGCCAAGAAGAAAGATCTCCCAATAAAACTTCACCAAATTTCATGTTAGATGTCATTAAGTGCCAGCATCTTTACTACAATTAAGTTAATTTGTGATGATTCAGTAAAGGAATACAACCTCTTCTCTATTTCTTTATCAAACTACATTTGTTGTTTCCTTATAACCAAGAACATGGAAAGCCTGGCAGTACTTTGAAATCAACAATGGACACTGACAGGACATTCCCTGCAAATAATATTTCTAAAGAAAAATAAACCAAAAAAAGGAGATTGTAAAAGACATTTTTGTATTTCGCAGGGGTAGGCAACCTATGGCACGTGTGCCAAAGGCGGCATGCAAGCTGATTTTCAGTGGTACTCACACTGCCCGGGTCCTGGCCAAGGGCCGGGGGAGCTCTGCATTTTAATTTAATTTTAAATGAAGCTTCTTAAACATTTTAAAAACCTTATTTACTTTACAAACAACAATAGTTTAGTTATATATTATTGACTTATAGAAAGAGACCTCCTAAAAACTTTAAAATGTATGACTGGCACACAAAACCTTACATTAGAGTGACTAAATGAAGACTCGGCACACCACTTCTGAAAGGTTGCCGACCCCTGGTATATAAGAATATAGCATTTGAGATTGGGGACCATGTTTTGTGAGAAAAAGAAAGGAAGGGTCATATCTTGATTACCAATTATATGCAGCTAGAAAGTGAATTAATGCTGACAGAACTTCAAAGAATATTATATAATCTTGTATGAGTTAATTTAAATATATTGCTTCATTAATTCTATCATTTTTAAGCTATTAATTTTCAAAGGGGTAGTGCAGGAGGTGGGTGTATGTGCCCTGCCTCCCAGAGAGAACCAGTCAACACAATAAAGGGGGTGGGTGGGGGGAGAGAGAGAGAGAGAGAGAGAGAGAGAGCAGCTCCACATATGTGTAGTTGTGATGTTTATGACACACGTACATTGTAACTGAACAATCCCGTCTGACAATTTAATAGTTTATTTTGTTAAGACAAATATTTTCGATTTCTTGAAATTCCACAGCTGAAATACAAATGATGTCATTTAGAGAAGTTAAACTTCAATACAGATTTGAGGAAAGAATCAAAAAATAAATGTAAATAATTCCATTTCTAAAAAGATGTTTAGATGCTTGATTTTGAAATACTGTTGAAATGTAAATTAAAATATTCTTGTATTTACACCTTGTTACAATAATATTTTCTAAATTAGAATAATCTTTTTTCTTTCCTATTTTACACTGAGATTTCACAGGGCTAGAAAATTCTGGCAGGAGTGAATGACCCCATCCCCCACCATCTGCTACCCCGGGGCAGGGGACGGGGCAAGGTGAGGGCTGGGGGTTGCCAGGTGTCCGGTTTTTCACTGGACCCTCCAGTGGAAAAGGGAAACTGGCAGCGTCCGGTCAGCACAAAAACTCCAGTAGCTGCAGTAACCGGCCCCCACTACAGGGGAGCGGGAGGAGCAGCAGCGCTGCGGGGGTCGGTCTGAGCCGCGGGGTCACTGTCAGGGACCGAGATTTCCCCCGGCCGGAGCCGGGACCGGGCAGATGATCAGGGGAGCAGCGTTTGTACCCCCAGCGTTGAGACCGGGACAGAAATAAGGGCGGAGCGTCCCGGAGAAGGTGTCAGTGAACGTGAAGAGATGGGACCCGTCAGTCACATTGTAAAACGAGACCTCGCCCGCCTCATAGTCCAGGAAAATCCCCACCCGGCCGGGCCGGACGCTCACGGGGAGGGGGGTCGAGGGGGAGGTGAGGGCCTTGTATCCCCCGTCCCTCAGCCACACGGCCCAGTATCCATTCCAAGGGGAGAGAAAGCTCTCCCCCTTCCTGCTCACAGATTCCCGACAAACCCCCAGAGCCCACTCAGTCTTGTCTCCCACCCCCACCTCCCAGTAACACCTCCCGCCCGCAAACTCCTCAGCGCCCAGGACAATGGGATATTTTTCAAATCTCTCAGGCTTGTCGGGCAGATCCTGGCGTCTGTCTCCGTGTCTCACACGTTTCCGATCCTCAGACAGGACGAGGTTGGGATGAGCCGTGTCTGGATCCAGTGTCATGTCCTCTGGGGAGAGAGTCACAGAGTCAGGGCCGGGGGCAGGGGCTGGTCACTGGGATCGAAGGGAAATTAACCTGCGTCCCCGTTAATCACTGTGGGGGGGTTGTTGCCTGAGGGGAGTCAGGGCCCCTCTGCCTGTGAGGAGACAATGGGGGGAAGGGGCAGGAGGAGCAGGGGAGGGGTGGGGAGGTGTCAGTGGGGGCGGGGGGAGGGGAGAGGCTGATGCTGGGAGAGGAAAGGGGAGGGCAGGTGACAGGAGCAGAGGGGGGAGGGGTAGAGGGGAGGGGCAGGTTACAGGAGTAGAGGGGGGAGGGATAGAGGGGAGGGGCAGGCACAAGGGGAATGCGGGGACAAGGGAAGGGGCAGGCACCATAAGAACAGAGGGGGGCGAAGGGCAGGATCCCGGGGTCTACAGCGGGTCAGGGGGAGGGGTGGGCTCCATGGGAGAAGAAGGGGATGGACCCCAGGGGGCTGCGGGGGCCAAGGGAAGGGGCGGGCACCAGGGGGCAGAGGGGTGTGAGGGAATGGGGGAGCTCCAATGGGGAGGGGAAATCAAGGGGAGGGTGAGCTGCCAGGGGGTGAGATGATGAGGAGTGGGGAGGTGGAACCATGGGGGGGTAGCGAATGGGCAGGCACTGGTGCCGGGGGGGCAGAATGGGGGGTGAGGGAGCAGGTGAGCAGAAGGGGGGCAGAGAGAGGGGTGTGGAGAAGGGCAGGACCTAGGGGGGCAGAGGAGTGTGAAGGGAGATGTGGGCACCAGGGGGGCAGAGGGAGGATGAAGGGAGGGGTGGGATCCAGAGATTAAGAGAGGGTTAGGGGAGGGCCAGGCCAGAGCTGAGGTGAGGGGAAGGGCAGAGACCAGGGGTCCAAAGGGGGGCGAGGGAAGGGATTTGCACCAGAGGGGGCAGAGGGGGCAAAGGAAATGGCAGGCACCAAGGAGGCAGATGGGGCAAGGGTAGAGCTGGGACTTGGGGCAGAGGAGGAGCTGGCACCAGGGGACTAGAGGGGTGGTGAGGGGTGCAGGTGTCCTGGAGCCAGAGGGTGAGGGGAGGGGCAGAGTGAGAAATAAAGAGAAGGTGGCATGGATGATGGTGGCAGAGGGGCGAGAGGAGAGTGGGGTCAGTGGATAGAGGGTGGTGAGGGGGTAGGCACCAGGGAGGAAGGGGACAAGGGGAGGGTCAGTTGTTGGGGGGGCAGGGGGAAGGAGGGAAGGGGTTGGCGGGGGGTAAGGGAAAGGGTAGGTGCCAGGGGGATTGAGGGGGTTGAGCAGAAGGGCAGCCACAGGGAGGGCAGAGGAGGGGAGGGACAAGCACCAGGGGGCAGAGAGGGGTGAGGAGAGAGGCAGGGGCAGGTGGGTAGAGGGAGGTATTAGGAGACGGCATTCGGGAGAGGCAGGTGCCAGGGGGTCAGAGTGGGGCTAGAGGAGGGGTGGGCACAGGGGGGTGAGGGAAGGGGTGCGTGCCAGCGGTAAGAGAGGGTGGGGAGAGAGGCAGGTGCCAGGAGGGCTGAGGGGAGTAAAAAGGGCGGAGGCCAGGACAGCAGAAGAGGGTGAAGGGTGGGACGGCCATCGGGGGTAGAGGGGGTGAGGGCAGTGGCAGGCACCAGGGAAGCAGATGGGAGGGGAAGGGTGGGAGACATGGCAGCAGAGGAGGGAAAAGGGAGAGGTGGATGCCAGGACATAGAGGGGGTGTGAAGTGATGGGTGGGCTCCAGGGTGCAGAGGATGTTTGGGGGAGAGGGGAAGGTGCCAGGAGGGCAGGGGGGGAAAGAGGGGGGTTTGCAGTGGGGCAGAGGTGGGTGGAAGGCAGGGGCACATGGCAGGGAGGCAAAGTGGGGGGCAGAGGGGCCTAGGGAAGCAGAAAGTGGGTGGGAAGAAGGGGAGGGGCGAGGAGGAGGGGTCAGAATAGACGCAGGGTCCAGGTGGGCACAGGGGTGAGAAAAGGGTAAGGGAGGGGCAGGAGCCAGAGGGGTGAGGGAGAGGCAGGCCCCAGGGAATCTCTTTTGCATTGGGGTCATGTGTGGTTGGTTTCTCACTAAGAGCATGTTGGTGCTGGCCCCACACACACTGGGGGTGCAGCCCTGCCCCAAGGGGCACAGCTGGGACTCTCCATACCGGCGGGCCCCTCGGGGACCACCTTCCAGGCAGGCAAACCCCACAGCCAGCCCCTCCCCTCTCCTGGCCCAGCCCGTCCGCCATGGGGCAGTGGTCTGGGTTGGGCTCACTGGGGCGGCAGTGCAGTGGAGGATTCTGGGGGGCTGTGAATGCGTACTAATAGGCTGTTGCTAATGAGGCCAGGGCAGTGGGGAGGGGAGGGGGCATTTCCCCACTAACTACCCCTTCATCTGGGGGAAGCTGCACCAGGCGCCAGTCCCAGTTCATATCCGCACAGCAAGTCTGCCCTGGGGGGTTGCACCGGTGCAAGGAAACCCCGGCAGACATGGCCTGAGACACTGGTGTGCCAGGGACCGTAACCCTTCCCATCACTGGGGTTATGGATCAATAATTACAGGGTGACTGGAGCAGGGGAGCTGGACTCTGGGTCTCCCAGGTCGGGGCCTGACACCCTGGGCTGCAGAGTCAGTCTCACTCCCAGGGTCTGGCCCAGTGCCCAGGGCAGTGTTTAGACACAGGGGGACGTCATCAGACCCCCAGAGCCCAGCAGCTCAAGCCCTCATGGCGTCCCACGGGGTGATTGAACCGGGGGCTCCCCGCTGGGGGCTCAGCCACGGGGCTAAAGGCTGGAAGGGAAGTGGCGGCACCTTTCTGTTCATTGAAACTCGTCAGCAAACTCGACATGGATTCGCGAATAGTTTCTGTCGACCCGAAATATAATTTTGCAGCAAATAAACTATTTGTCCAAAACATTTCACCCAGCTCTATTTCAAACATGTCCCAGCAACTTAGGAGCCCAAAACCCAGTCACTTGCAGTGAGTGACTCTCAACATCCCCAGAAACACACAGTTACGGGCAGGTCAGACTCAGGACATCAGCTATGAAACACTCCAGAGCTGCTATTTAATTTGACCTGGGTAAAAAAATTCCCCCTGAGCCCCTGATCTCGCCCATAAATCAGGCTGAAAATGGAGACCCCCACAAATCAGCCTGAACTCTGCCCAGAGCGATTGTCCCATGGACGATGCTAGTGGCACAGACCTTCTGCAGCTGCACCTGGGCGTCTCCCAGAGCAGACAATGGTCACAGAGACCGTCCCAGAGCCCCAGGGGCTCCGATGTCTCCATCTAACCACTGCGCCAGCCACCCCCATCGCTCTCATTAACCAGCCCTGGATCAGACGCGCTGGGAACTTTCAGACCCAGACTCTGGACACACTCTGGGTTCATGTACACAGCCTGCGGCAGCAAGTCTCCAAACGGGGTGGACAGATTCAGGCTTGTGGGGCTCCCTCTTTGGCACTAAAAATAGCCGCCTAGACGTTCACGCTCAGGCTGGAGCTCAGGCTCTGAAGCCCAGCGTGGAGCCAGGTCTGCCCCACACAGCGCAAGCGAGGAGATTGTCTGTGTCCACATCCCCTTCACCCCATTCCTGGGACAGGGAGCAGCAGCCCCAGGGCCCCTCCCTTCACCCCCAGGGCAGGGGAGCGAGAGCCCTTGGCCTCCTGGGCAGTGGGGCCTCCCAGCAGCACCGATTCCTGGGTCAGTGAGAAAGTGTCTCCACCTGGAGAGCTCTGTGCACCCGGCAAATACACAGAAGTGCCCGTGGATCAGGATCCGGGATGGTCCTCTCCCCAGGAGTGATGGAAGCTCCCAAAAAGTAGAGGAGCCACCAGAGCCTGAACCATGGTCCCGCCCTCCCGTGTGGGTCCTTCTCCTGGAGCTCCTGCCCCCGCACCACCCCTTCTCCCTGAACCCCTGCCCTCACACAGCCCCTTCTCCCCGAGCCATGGCCCTCACACTGCCTCTTCTCAAGACCCCACCCCCACACCGCCCCTTCTCCCCAAGACTCCACCCCCGCACCGCCTCTTCCCGCCCAACACCCTGCCCCCATGGTCGCTCCTCTCTGCCCCCTCTCGCCCCCCATCACTCACCCTTACAGCCGGTAAAAAGTGGGAGACCTAGCCCTCCTATCAGTAAAAGTGATGGGGCCATGGTCTCCTGGCCCCTCTCTTCCAGTGCCATTTATCCCCCTCAATCCCCGGGAGGAGCGGTGGCCTTGGGGCAGTGTCAGTGAGTTCAGTGCTGGGGGTACAAGTGGGGTTTACACCCCTCTTGCTGGAGCTCTGGGTATCGAGGGTACGAGGGTGTCACAGTGGCCATGTGAGCCCCGCACTGTCCTGCCAACGTGGCTCAGCCCTGACACCTGCTGGAGCCTCTCCCTGGAGAGGAACCATCCCTGCAGCCCCTTCAGGCCTTGGCCTCCCTGTTGAGGTGGCCGGTCAGGCTGCCGTTGACGAGAATTACGACATGAGCTCCTGTTCACTGGGAGCCGGACTCTGAACCTGGGCTGAGATCGGTGACTGGGGAGTGAAAGGCCCCAGCTCCTTCACTGCCCCCCTGAACCAGCCCAGCGCCCCCAGCCATTCAGTGCGATAACAGCGATGCTCACACCTGGTGACACCCCCAGTGCCCACAGTGGGCAGGGCAAGGGCCTGTCCAAGGAAAAATGGGTGCAAGCTGCAGCAAGGGAGACTGAGGCTGGAGATGAGGAAACACTTTCTATGTCTCAGGGCAGTGAAGCTCTGGACCTGGTCCAAGGGAGGCTGTGGGATCCCCGTCACTGGAGGTTTGTAAGAACAGATTGGACAAACCCCTGCCAGAGATGGTCTAGGCCCTGCCCCAGCACCAGGGGCTGGGCTAGGTGATCTCTCCAGGTCCCTTCCAGCCCTGCAGTGCCATGAGTCTAGGTTACAGCTGTTTCTGTGGCGTGGTGTGTGGCACGTGGCAGAGTTAACACTGTTAGTGACCTTAGTAGCTCAGCGTCCGTGCCAGGGGCCTGGGCTGGCATGTGGCTGCCTGTACCCAGCTCAGCAGGGTGTTATTGGGCCATGTGGACAGGATCTAGGGTTGGCACCTGTCCACAAGGTTGCCACCTGTCCACAAGGTTGCCAGGCATCCGTCCTTCACCACAAACCCCTCATCCCCAGCCCCACCCCAGAGTCCGCATCCCCTTCCTCACTCTGAACCCCTCGGCCCCAGCCCAGAGCCCCTTCCTGCAACCCAAACCCCTCATCCCTGGCCCCGTCCCAGAGGCTGCACCCCCAGCTGGAGTCCTCACCACCCCTGCACCCAACCCCCTGCCCTAGCCCAGAGCCCTCTCCCATATCCTGAACCCCTCATTTCTGGCCCCACCTGGAGCCCACACCCCCAGCCCAGAGCCCATACCCCCCCTGCACCCCAATCCCCTGCCCCATCCTGGAGCCCTCTCCTGTACCCCAAACCCCTCATCCCTGGCCCCACCCCAGAGTCCACACCGCCAGCCGGAGCCCTCATCCCCCTCCCACACCCCAAACCCCTGCCCCAGCCCGGTGAAAGTGAGTGAGGGTGGGGGAGAGTGAGCGACGGAGGGAGGGGGGATGGAGGGAGCGAGGGCGGGGCCCCGGAGAGGGGGAAGGGCAGAGCCTCAGGGCCAGGGCAGGGAAGGGGTGTTCGGTTTTGTGAGATTAGAAAGTTGGCACCCGACCTGTCCAGGTTTTCCCAGGATTGTCCCTTTGTCCATGTCACTCTCCTGGGAAATCTGTGAGTCTGCCCAGGACGTGACAAGTCCCAGGTGTGTCAATGGCTGTAATGGGGGAGCTGCGGGGTGACCGTGCCTACGCAAAGGGAGCTCTGGGTCCAGAGTGCCTGGAGCTGCAGAGACGGGGCAGCTTGGAGCAGTGAGTGAGATCGGGAGCTCAGGGCCAGCAGGGCCCAGTCACCCCTGTGCAGGTACCAGCCGCGGGGGTCACTGCCGGGGGCAGCGGGGTAGATCTGGCGCCATGTCCTGCTCAGTGAGGTTGGTACTTGGGGCAGTCCAGGAGCTGGAGCCTGTGGTGGCTGGTGCCCTCTCCCGGGATTCGGATGGGGAGACGGTGCCCGGGTGAGGGGACAGGTGATGTCCATGAAGCAGGCAGATTTCCTGTTTTGTTGGACCTCAGAGGTGGCGACCCAAACAGGACCCCCAGCGGTGTTTGTGTAAATGCCCTGGATGCCCCCCTCCCTCCCAGCTCTGTGTGGTAGGATACCCCGGAGTGCATGGACCCCTGGGCCAGTGGGGCTGCAATGTGTGTGCATGGCCCCTGGGCTCTCTGATCCCTGCTGGAGCGGCCCCGACTCCCCCAGCAGGCTCCAGGGCACACACAGGGTCAGGCAGGAGGCTGGGAGCAAACGCACACACAGCTCAGCCCCGGCTGTGAGGCAGAAAAGCTGCCACGGGGGCACAATTGGTTGTAACTGGGTCAGGGGAGTGTCACAAGCTGGTTTTAAAACCTGTCTCCCCTGGCAGGTTTTAAACAGGGCCTGACTCCCCCCAGATCCAGGGGGCCACTGAACAGCTCCTGTCTGGGCATGTTCGGGGAGAAGGAAATTGTGGGGACAAGGGCAGGAGGAGAGGGGGAGGGGTGGGAAGGTGTCAGTGGGGGTGGGGGAGGAGACAGGCTGATGCTGGGAGAGGACAGGGGAGGGGCAGATGACAAGAGTAGAGGTTGGAGGGGCAGAGGGGAGGGGCAGGCACAAGGGCACTGGGGGGGTAAGAGGAGCGGGCACCAGGAGGACAGAGCGGGGTGAAGGGAGGGGCAGGTTCCCAGGGGCTGCACGGGGTGACGAGACAGGTGGGCACCAGGACAGAAGAAGGGGATGGACCCCAGGGGGCACAGGCAAGCAAGGGAAGGGGCGGGCACCAGGGGGCAGAGGGATGTGAGGGAATAGGGGGCTCCATTGGGGCAGGGGGAATCAAGGGGAGGGACTGATGCCAGGGGGTGGGGGGGATGAGGAGTGGGGCAGGTTCCAGGACCTTGGTGGGGAGGGAATGGGCAGGCACCAGGGGGACGGAGTGATGCAGGAGCCTGGGGGCAGAGGGTCTGGCTAGGGCAGGGACAGTCAGCAGTGGGTGGAGGAGGGCAAGAGGAGGGGCAGGTGCCAGAAGGCTTCGGGGGGAGGGTGAGCAGAGGAGCATGTGCCAGGGGAGAAAATGGGATGATGGGAGGGGCAGGCACTGGGGAGGGGCTAAGGGGGAAGGGGAGGGACTTGCATCAGGGCTGTAGAGTGTGAGTGAGGGGCAGGACTGGTGCCAAGGGAAAGAGAAAGATGAGGGGAGGGGTGGGCACCAGGGGCCCAAAGGGTGGGATACAGAAGGGGCGGGCGGCACTGGGGGATGGGAGGAGGGGAAGGGGCTTGCACCAGGGGACACAAGGGGTGAACAGAGGGGCAGGCAGTAGGGAGGCAGAGGGGGAGTAGAAGGAGGGGCTGGCACCAGGGGAAAAGGAGAGGGGGGGAGAAGGCGCAGGTGACAAGGGGACAAAGAGGGGTGAGGGGTACGACAGGTTTCAGAGGGATATGCAGGGATAAGCGGTGGGGCAGACCCCAGGGGTCAACAGTGGAGCAAGGGAAGGGGCAGTCATAAAGGGGGAGAAGGGCATGAGGGGTGGGTGACAGGAAGACAGAGGTGGGAGGAGGGAAGGGGTCGTCACCAGGACAGATGGGGGACATGAGCAGAGGGGTAGATACAAAGAATGGAGAGAGGAGAGGGGCGGGCACTGGGGGGCAGAAAGTGGGGTGTGGAGAAGGGCACGCCCTATGGGCAGAGGGGTGTGGAGATGTGGGCATGAGGGGGGAAGAGAGAGGGGGAGAGGAGGGGTGTGATCCAGAGGTTAGGAAAGGGGGAAGGGAGGGGCAGACACCAGGGGGCCCAAAGGCGGGCAAGGGAAGGGGTTTGCACCAGGCAGGCAGAGGGGGCAAAGGAAGGGGCAGGCACCATGGAGGCAGATGGTAGCAATGGTAGAGATGGGCCTCAAAGGGGCAGAGGAGGAGTGAACAGAGGGGCTGGCACTAGGGGACTAGACGGGGGTGAGGGGTGCCAGTTTTAGGGAGGCAGAGGGTGAGGAAAGGGAAGGGGGAAGAACTAAGCGGAAGGTGGCAGGGGAGGGGGTGCAAGGGAAGGGGCAGGCAACAGGGGGTGGGGGCGAGGGAAGTGGCTTGTACTGAGGGGAGAGGTGGGGGCCAGGGCGGGAGAAGGAAGGGGCAGGAACCGGGGGCAGAGTGGGGGAGTGACAAATGCTGGGGGGTTGGGGGACAGTGGTGGGGCATGGGATGAGGAAGGCACCAGGGGAAATGGGCAGGACGGTGAGGGAAAGTGTGGTCGTCAGTGGGTAGGAGGGCAAGGCAAGGTGCCGGGAGACTAGAGAGGTACAAGGGGAGGGGTGAAAGCCGGGGGGCACAGGAGGGTGAGCAGATGGAGAGGCTGCAATGGGACAGTGGGAGGGGCAGGTGCCAGGGGGACAGTGGTGAGGCATGGAATGGGGCAGGCACCAGGGACAACAAGGGGCAAGAGGCAGTATTGGGGGCAGAGAGGGGCAAGGGAAGAGCTGGGCGCCAGAGGGGCAGGGGAAGGGGCAGGTGCCGGGGGACAGAAGGGGGTAAAGGAAGGGGGCAGACAAAAAGGAGGGAAGGGGGTGGGGAGGAGTGGGTGCCAGGAGATGGGGGGTGAAAGGAGGGGTGGTCATGAGAAAGGCAGGGGGTGGGGCAAGTCATGGGTGATGGGGGCAGAGGGGTGTGAGGAGAGTGGAGTCAGGGGGCAGAGGGAGTGAGGGGGGTGGGCATCAGGGTGGAAGGGGGCAAGAGGAGGGACAGGTACCAGGGGGGTAGGGTGAGTGAGGGAAGGGGTCTGCACCAGGAGGATGCAGGGGGGTCAGGGAAAGGGCAGGTGCCAGGAGGTAGAGAGGGGGGCGATGGGAGAGGTGTGCACGAGGGGCCAGAGAGGGGCGAGGAGAGAGGCAGGGCAGTACAGGGAGGTGTTAGGAGAGGGGAATGGGGGGGGGCAGGAACCAGAAGGTGAGAGTGGGGCTAGAGGAGGGGTGGGCACAGGGGGACGAGGGAAGGGAAGGGTGCCAGGGGTCAGAGAGGTTGGGGAGAGGGACGGGTAACAGGGGGGCTGAGGGTGGTGAGAAGGGCAGGAGCCAAGACAGCAGAGGAGGGTGATGGGTGGGAGGCATGAAAGGGCAGAGGGGGTGAGGGCAGTGACAGGCACCAGAGGGACGGGGGGGCAAGGGGAGGGTAAGGAGACATGGCAGGAGAGGGGGAAAAGGGAGAGGTTCATTCCAGGAGGTAGCAGGGGGGTGAAGTTATGGGTGGGTTCCAGGGTGCAAAGGATGTTTCGAGGAGACAAGTGCTTCTTCAAGTGCTTATATACGAATGCACAAAGCCTTGGAAACAAGCAGGGAGAACTGGAGGTCCTGGTGATGTCAAGGAACTATGATGTGATTGGAATCACAGAGACTTGGTGGGATAACTCACATGACTGGAGTACTGTCATGGATGGTTATAAACTGTTCAGGAAGGACAGGAAGGGCAGAAAAGGTGGGGGAGTAGCACTGTATGTAAGGGAGCAGTATGACTGCTCAGAGCTCCGGTACGAAACTGTAGAAAAACCTGAGTGTCTCTGGATTAAGTTTAGAAGTGTGAGCAACAAGAGTGATGTAGTGGTGGGAGTCTGCTATAGACCACCGGACCAGGGGGATGAGGTAGATGAGGCTTTCTTCCGGCAGCTCACGGAAGCTACTAGATTGCATGCCCTGATTCTCATGGGTGACTTTAATTTTCCTGATATCTGCTGGGAAAGCAATACTGCGGTGCATAGACAATCCAGGAAGTTTTTGGAAAGCGTAGGGGACAATTTCCTGGTGCAAGTGCTAGAGGAGCCAACTAGGGGGGGCGCTTTTCTTGACCTGCTGCTCACAAACCGGGTAGAATTAGTGGGGGAAGCAAAAGTGGATGGGAATCTGGGAGGCAGTGACCATGAGTTGGTTGAGTTCAGGATCCTGACGCAGGGAAGAAAGGTAAGCAGCAGGATACGGACCCTGGACTTCAGGAAAGCAGACTTCGACTCCCTCAGGGAACGGATGGCCAGGATCCCCTGGGGGACTAACTTGAAGGGGAAAGGAGTCCAGGAGAGCTGGCTGTATTTCAAGGAATCCCTGTTGAGGTTACAGGGACAAACCATCCCAATGAGTCGAAAGAATAGTAAATATGGCAGGCGACCAGCTTGGCTTAACGGTGAAATCCTAGCGGATCTTAAACATAAAAAAGAAGCTTACAAGAAGTGGAAGGTTGGACATATGACCAGGGAAGAGTATAAAAATATTGCTCGGGCATGTAGGAATGAAATCAGGAGGGCCAAATCGCACCTGGAGCTGCAGCTAGCGAGAGATGTCAAGAGTAACAAGAAGGGTTTCTTCAGGTATGTTGGCAACAAGAAGAAAGCCAAGGAAAGTGTGGGCCCCTTACTGAATGAGGGAGGCAACCTAGTGACAGAGGATGTGGAAAAAGCTAATGTACTCAATGCTTTTTTTGCCTCTGTTTTCACTAACAAGGTCAGCTCCCAGACTGCTGCGCTGGGCATCACAAAATGGGGAAGAGATGGCCAGCCCTCTGTGGAGATAGAGGTGGTTAGGGACTATTTAGAAAAGCTGGACGTGCACAAGTCCATGGGGCCGGACGAGTTGCATCCGAGAGTGCTGAAGGAATTGGCGGCTGTGATTGCAGAGCCATTGGCCATTATCTTTGAAAACTCGTGGCGAACCGGGGAAGTCCCGGATGACTGGAAAAAGGCTAATGTAGTGCCAATCTTTAAAAAAGGGAAAAAGGAGGATCCTGGGAACTACAGGCCAGTCAGCCTCACCTCAGTCCCTGGAAAAATCATGGAGCAGGTCCTCAAAGAATCAATCTTGAAGTACTTGCATGAGAGGAAAGTGATCAGGAACAGCCAGCATGGATTCACCAAGGGAAGGTCATGCCTGACTAATCTAATCGCCTTTTATCATGAGATTACTGGTTCTGTGGATGAAGGGAAAGCAGTGGATGTATTGTTTCTTGACTTTAGCAAAGCTTTTGACACGGTCTCCCACAGTATTCTTGTCAGCAAGTTAAGGAAGTATGGGCTGGATGAATGCACTATAGGGTGGGTAGAAAGCTGGCTAGATTGTCGGGCTCAACGGATAGTGATCAATGGCTCCATGTCTAGTTGGCAGCCGGTGTCAAGTGGAGTGCCCCAGGGGTCAGTCCTGGGGCCGGTTTTGTTCAATATCTTCATAAATGATCTGGAGGATGGTGTGGATTGCACTCTCAGCAAATTTGCGGACGATACTAAACTGGGAGGAGTAGTAGATACGCTGGAGGGGAGGGATAGGATACAGAAGGACCTAGACAAATTGGAGGATTGGGCCAAAAGAAATCTGATGAGGTTCAATAAGGATAAGTGCAGGGTCCTGCACTTAGGACGGAAGAATCCAATGCACCGCTACAGACTAGGGACCGAATGGCTAGGCAGCAGTTCTGCGGAAAAGGACCTAGGGGTGACAGTGGACGAGAAGCTGGATATGAGTCAGCAGTGTGCCCTTGTTGCCAAGAAGGCCAATGGCATTTTGGGATGTATACGTAGGGGCATAGCGAGCAGATCGAGGGACGTGATCGTCCCCCTCTATTCGACATTGGTGAGGCCTCATCTGGAGTACTGTGTCCAGTTTTGGGCCCCACACTACAAGAAGGATGTGGATAAATTGGAGAGAGTCCAGCGAAGGGCAACAAAAATGATTAGGGGTCTAGAACACATGACTTATGAGGAGAGGCTGAGGGAGCTGGGATTGTTTAGCCTGCAGAAGAGAAAAATGAGGGGCGATTTGATAGCTGCTTTCAACTACCTGAGAGGTGGCTCCAAAGAGGATGGCTTTAGACTGTTCTCAATGGTAGCAGATGACAGAACGAGGAGTAATGGCCTCAAGTTGCAGTGGGGGAGGTTTAGATTGGATATTAGGAAAAACTTTTTCACTAAGAGGGTGGTGAAACACTGGAATGCGTTGCCTAGGGAGGTGGTGGAATCTCCTTCCTTGGAAGTTTTTAAGGTCAGGCTTGACAAAGCCCTGGCTGGGATGATTTAACTGGGAACTGGTCCTGCTTCGAGCAGGGGGTTGGACTAGATGACCTTCAGGGGTCCCTTCCAACCCTGATATTCTATGATTCTATGATTCTATGAGAGGGGCAGCTGACAGGACGGCAGAGGGAGAAGGGAGGGGTGAGTTCCAGGGGGGCAGAGGTGGGTGGAGGGCAAGGGCGCATGCCAGGGAGGCAAAGTGGGGGCAGAGTTGCAGGGGAGCAGAAAGGGGGTGAGAAGAAGGGGAGGGGTGAGGATAGAGGCAGGGGCCAGGTGGGCACAGAGGTAAGGGAGGAGCGGGAGCCAGGGGGCACAGGGGCATGAGGAGATTGGCAGGTGCCAGGGGACAGAGGTGGGTGGAGGGCAGGGGCAGATGCCAGGGAGACAAAGGTGGGGAGAGGGGCAGGGTCCCAGGGGAGCAGCAGGAGTTTGGGGTGAGGGTAAGGGACAGTATAGAGGCAGGGGTCAGGTGGGCACAGGAATTGAGGGAAGGGTAAGGGAGGGGCAGGTGCCAGGGTTATAGAGGAAGGTGAAGGGGGCAGGCCCCAGGGAATCTCTGTTGCTTTGGGGCGTGTGTGGCTGGTTTGTTGCTAAGAGCAGGTTGGTGCCATCCCCACACACACTGGGGGTGCAGCCCTGACCCACAGGGCGCAGCTGGAACTCTCCATGCTAGGGCACGGGCAGGGTGTCTGGGCTCGCTGGAAGGGGAAAGGGTAGTGGGAGACAGGAGTTGAGGAGTGCTGGGGGGAACAGGGGCCATTGCTAATGAGGCTGGGGCAGTGGGGAGGGGAGGGGGCATTTCCTCACTTGCTGCCCACTCCATCTGGGAGAAGCTGCACCAGGGGCCAGGCCCAGTTCACACCAGTGCAGCGCATCTGCACTCGGGGTTTGCAGTGGGGCACCGACATGGCTGAGACACTGCTGTGCCAGGGGCCAGAACCCCTCCCCTCACTGGGGTTATTGATCAGTATTTACAGGGTCACTGGACCAGGGGAGCTGGAGTCTGGGCTACCAGGTGCAGCCCGACCCACTGGGCTGCAGAGTCAGTCTCGCTCCTACACTCTGGCCCAGTGCCCATGGCAGTGTTTAGACACAGGGGGACGTCTTCAGCAGGACACATCAGACATCCAGAGCCCAGCAGTTCCAGCCCTAACCTGGATTCCACATTCCAATCCCTGCCCCACATCCCACGGGGGGATTGAACTGGGGGCTCCCCGCCGAGGGCCCAGCCACAGGACTAAAGGCTGGAAGGGAAGCGGTGCCGCCTTTTTCTGTTCATTGAAACTACTCAGCAAACTCGACATGGATTCAGGAATAGTTTCTGTCGACCCAAAATATAATTTTTCAGCAAATAAACTATTTACCCCCAAAATTACACCCAGCTCTATTTCAAACGTGTCCCAGCAACTTAGGAGCCCAAATCCCAGTGACTTGCAGTGAGTGACTATTAACATCCCCAGAACCACACAGGTACGGGCAGGGCAGGCTCAGGACATCAGCTATGAAACACTCCAGAGCTGCTGTTAAATTTGCCCTTGGTAGAAAAATTTCCCCAAGGGTTCCCATAGCTCTTTTACTGAAGGCTGCAGGGAAAAAGATACGGCCAGTAGTAATTAGTGACACTAACAAGGAGCTAGTCTGAATGAAAGAGACCTTGGAAGAGACTAGCCGCAGATTTATATGACTTCAGGGGACATCTTTACCTGGTAGTCGTGGACTATTTTTCCAGGTATATAGAAAGAGTGTACTTGAAAGATGTAACATACCAGAGTGTTATAGAGCAACTGAAGTGCACTTTTGGTCATTTCAGGGTTCCAGAAGAACTTGTGACAGAGCATGGACCATAATTCACTGACGTAGAATTTAATTTATCCAAACAAAATATGATCTTCCTCATATTACGAGAAGCCCATATTATTGACAAGCGAATGGAGAGGCTGCGAGAGTTGCACAGACAGTGAAGAATATCCTTCAGCAGGAAGATCCATTCTTTGCTCTACTGAGTTACAGATCAACACCAGTAGCAGCTACTGGATATAGTGCAGCACAACTCCTGATGGGAAGACAACTCAGAACTACCCTCCCAACTTTGGAAAAGAATCTACCTCCAAAGTTGTCAGACATGGAAAGAGTAGTCAAATTGAATAAAAAGGCAAAAAGAGATTGCAAACACTTTTACAACAGACATCACTCAGAAAACTACCAAATCTAGAACCCGGTGACCATGTTTGTGTCAAACTGGATGGAGAAAAATAATGGAATATACCAGGTGTTGTAAAGAAAAAGAATTCAACACCCAGGTTGTATGTGATCAAGACCAAGAGAATGTTAAGGAAAAGTTAGCACGTGACTCCATTTTGGTCTGGGACCCACCATTGTTTAAATGCCAGCACATCATACACCAGAAGGAGTGATCCTTAGATACTGAATCCCTGTGAAAATCCTCCTCCTTGTCTCCAGCCTGCCTTGACTCCCAGTATCTGGTTTTTGTCAGTCTCTAACTCCCTGTCTCTTGGCCTTGATGTGAGGCCTCCCATTCTGATAATAAAAGTTACTGATGCATGGCTTTAGGACCATGCTGTGTAATTAACATACTGGAAAAGCACGAGGAATGCACCAAGCAGGGATAGGTGGTAGATAAGACAAGGGTTTGTTTATTGGCTAAGGTTTCCAATGCACGAGGGCAACATGCTTTGCTAAAAAGTATATAACCTTTGTATAATCTGTATTCAGGGTCCCCCCCGGCTAGCAGGGGGGCACCACGCTCGAGCGTAATAAACTTAGTGTCTTTTGGGAACTCTGCAGTTGTGGACTTTGTTTCTGTGCCTCAGCCTAGATTCGAACTGTGCGTGACCTATCAGGTATAATTCGCAGCATTGGTGTGCGTGTCCTACCAGGTGTAATTCGTAACAGAGAGGAGAGTTCAACAGAAACTCTCAACATCTACAGTTTGTTCCTCAGAAAGAACAATCAACTGAGCAAACTCTGCAGATGACGGATGCAGAACAAAAAGAAGACTCAAGGATTCCAGACTGACCATAGTCAGTCGTTGGAACTAATGGACAGCCAGATGACGAAGCTGTTACCTGTTTGGGTTGTGTAATTAAAAGACCAGCACCATTCAGAGACACCTAACAGACTGATCTGCACTGAACTTCAAAGACAGTGAGATAATGTAAATATTATAAATGGTCGGAATGTAGAACTTAACGGGGGAGATGTAATGGAACGCTAAACTGTATTATGCTCTTCAACCCCTAGGTAGCGCTGTGTGTAAAATACCATCTTTAAGCAGACCTCAGCCATACTTGGCAGAACATTAAAGATTTTCTGATGAACACATCTGGTGTGTATCTGGCTGAGAGGGAAGCTCTGTAGCCAGCCCATATCTGCTACAGGACCATCACACCAATGACGAAAGCCCAGTGTTATTGGCTACCTCTGCTATGGCCAAAGAGTTGTTCTGAACTATGACATGCTGAAGACTATGGGGGATTTGACCCATGACATGAGCTACATAGAAAGTTGGAGAATCAAACTCCTGGTCTCTTCACACTTCAGTGACGAGAATTAAATTATTGCCAAGGGCCTTGCAGATTTCCTTCTGGCAGCAGGGCAGGAAGTACCTCCCACCCCACCCCACCCCAGCTGCAGAACATAACCAAGTATCAGCCATGGTCAAGCCTACCTTGGAATATAGGTTGTCTCTGGGGGTGGGGAGAAATGTATGAAGAGGGCTGGCCCTTTTATGGGAGTTAGGGACCAGACTACCTGTGACAGTCTCCTGTAAGGGAGAATGAGACAAACCAGACCGACCTGGAAGTAATTAAATCCCTGTGTGGCTAGTTAGCAGCTAAGTAGCTAATGAGCCTGAAAAAGGGTTACCGGGGCTCAGCTGAAGGAATCCTCGGAACAGGAAGCTGCCGAGAAGAGGAGCTCCCAGGAGAGCTCACCAGAGCAAGGAGCCTGGAAGGGGTGCTTCCAGAGCAGTGGTCCCCAAACTGTGGGTCGTGCCCCCCTAGAGGATGTGGAGGAACATTTGGGGGCATGGCAGGGCATGGACCAGCCCCCATGGGTGGCGGAAAGGGAACGCCAACCAGCCTTACTCTGCCCCCACCTCCACTCTGGCCCCACCCTGAGCCCCAGCTGTGGCCCCAGCCTCAGCCACCGACTCCTGGCCCTGCTCCAGGCTGCGACCCCAGCTGCAGCTCCAGCCCAACCGTGGTTCCGCCCGCGGCCAAAGCCCCCAGCTCCTGGCCCCAATTGCAGCCCCAGTTTCAGCTCAGGCTGCACCAGTGGCTTCGCTCCCAGCCGTAGCCTGCGGCTCCCGGTCCCAACAGCAGGTCCACTTCCAAACATGGCCCCCAGCTCCTAGCCCCAGTTGCAGCCCTGTTCCTGGCCCAGCTCCCTACCGCAGCTCCTGGAGTGGGGGCACAACCAGGTAAGGGAGGGCATGACCAAAAATGTAAGGGGGAGGCACTGCCAGAGGTGACAATGACAGCAGCAGCTGTAGCTGGACAGAGCCCTGGAGAGCTGCCCCCGGCTGGAGAAAGTGGATGGAGAGAATAAAGGCACAGTCTGAAATGACCCCAGCGCCGGGAAGGAGGGCTGGAGTCATGTGATTCCACAATGGAAACTAGTCTAAGCCCAGCTCCGGGAAGGAGGATTAAGGACTCCTGACTTGAGGACAGTGAGGAGCTTGAGTGAGAGCTGAACGCTGGAGCAGAGTGAAGGAAAAGATTTTATTTGGGGGTTTACTTGGACTCAGAGCGGACCCCAGGAGGGGACTTTTCCCTCAGATCTTTTGGACTGTGAGGCATAATTTAAGAAGTGCTGAAGAGGGTAAACTGAGGCAAGATGCTTGCCAAGACACTCAGAAATGACTGAGGGTGGTACCTGAGGGCGCCACCCCACGATGAGTCTACAAAACTGGAACCTATTTAATAGAACTGCTGCCCCTTCCCCATGCAGACAGAGCCTCGCTCTTTTCAGTCTGTCTGGGTGGGCCCCTCACCACAGCATCTGACCCCAACAGAGCCTGCATCACAGAGTGGGAACCTGGAGCAAACACAGCACAGGGTTTTGGGCCACCCACCTGGCATCCAGTGTCCCTGTGCCAGCTCCCAGGATGCTCCCGCTCCCCCACAGCCTCCAGCTCCCCCCAACCTCAGGCTGCCTCTGCCCTGCCCTGTTCCCTGGGGGGTGACCCAGGGCCCAGCATGGAGACATCAGGGTCACTACAATACTGTCTACCACACCCGGAAGACAGGCACAGGATGGGCTCAGGGAGTGGCTGGCCCCACAATGGGAGCCTCGTACCCCCTCCCCCAGTGTTTGCTGCTGCCCTTGCTGGGCCTTGTCTGCACTCAGACCAGGAGCCCTGTGGGGCTGGCAGCCCCTTGTTCTGTCTCTGCAGTGCCTGGCTCACTCGTGAGCACTGTACGAATGAAAACACTCACTGCCCAGCCCCTAAGGGCTGCACGACAGCACGGGGCCTTCCCCATTGCACATGGGGACCCTGGGGTGCAGGGAGCCCTGGTTACTCTGCCCCACACATTCACCCAGCGACTCCCTCGGCTGCCGGACCCGGGTCCCTGGGGTCAGAGCGCGGGCAGTCGAGTGGCAGTGACCGGCCGGGGCTGCTGGGGTGGGTGGCAGGAAAGGGTTAATCCCAGCGCGGTGGCGCTTTGCTGCCCGGCCCTGGCTGGTCTCTGCCCTCTGGGGGCAGCACAGGGCGCGTGTCTCTGAGCAGGTCCCTGCCCACTCGCCCGGCCACTCGCCCCGACCCAGAGAACCCAGGTGCCGGGGGAGGAGCAGCCCCAGCAGCGCCGCATTGGCCCTGGCACGGGCTGAGCCTGCGAGCGCAGCACCAGAGGCCGCGGCAGAGGGTGGGGCTCAGCCATCGAGAGCAGCAGGGTCCCCCCCCACCCGCAGGGGAGGGGTCAGTGCTGGGACAACAGGCCGGGCTGGGCCAGGGGCTGGGAGCTCTGGCAGCCAGCGCGGGGCCGGCACCAAGGGCCCTGCTGGAGACCCTGGGCCTGGCCAGCCGGGAGCAGCCAGCGAGTGACTCAGGGCCTGGGGCCCTGCCCAGGACGGGGTTTCCGGGGGGTGACAGGAGGCTCCCCAGGGGCTGCTGATCCCCTAGAAGGAGGCACGGAGGTGACTGGCTCAGGATCCCCACAGGCTCAGGGGCCAGGGCTGTGGAATGGCCCAGAGCCCAGCCGTGTTCAGGGTCCGGTGGGCACAGACTGGGCTGGGCTGGGGGCAGCGAGGGGGGAGGGGAGCAGGGATGTGCTGGCTCCAGCCAGCCACAGAGAGGAAGCTGCTTCCCCCACAGCCTGGGGTTCCTGCTCCCCAGAGCCCTGAGATCCTGGCCCTGCAGCCGGCACCCACTGCGCAGCCTCCATCGGCCGGGACAGACACACCCAGCTTGGCCCCTTCGACTGCCCCCTGCTGGGGGGTGGGTGGGAAGAGGGGAGGGCGGGGGTAGGGTGAAAGGGTCAGTTCAACTATCAGAGACTGAGCTCACTGAACCTTCCCTCTCCCCCTCTCCTCGGCCTTAGCTTCTTTTCTGTCCCACTTCACTGTCAGGTTTGTGCCTTTGCCCCCAGTCTCCGCGCTGGGGATGTGGGGAGGGGTTTGGATGGGGGCAGCTCACGCTCAGACACTGTGACAGGGTCACATTCTTGTGAGTGAATCTCACTCACTGAGCAGCAAACCACTGACCCAACCTCACACTGGGCTGTGCTCAGAGCGGACGAGGGGCCCGTAGGGTTCAGCTTGTTACCCAGTAACACACGGCCCAGGTCAGACCGCAGCAGCCAGACCGGCTCCTCCTCCAGCTCAGAAAGCTTGGCCAGCCTTGGCTAAAGGGGGCTGGGGCAGTGCTGAGCAGTGGCCACACAACGCAGCCCTCACCTGTCCCAGGAGAGAGGCACAGACATGTCATCCGTTACCAGTCTGTGCAGCTCCCAGCACAGTGGGCCCAGTCCAGGCCTCACAGCACCTGGCTCAGGGACACCCATTAACTCAGCCACGGAGAGGTCAAGATGTCAGAGTGATGGGGCCTGGTCAGACATCTGGGCAAGTACCAGCAGGTGGCTGTAAGTAGCAGGCAAACTGCCCAGCACTCAGCGCATCAGCCTCCAGCTCTCACACAGCTCCAAGCCTGGCAGCTGGGTGCAAGCGTGTCCTGGGGTCCCAGGCTCTGTCCAGATCCCCAGGCACAATACAGCTGAATGTCCCAGTACACGCCACTCACCTCCAAATCTCTTCAGCGCTTCCCTCATGTCAAGGGAAATTTTATACATGTTCTTCAGGTCAGTAGAAACAGCTTCTGGTTCCTGGAGTTTCACATTCTCGCTCCTATGAAGAAAACGTCCCATCATCACTCCGCTGCTCTGTACACACGTCATCCCAGAACCACCACCAAGAATATAAGAGCAATGAACATAGGAAACACACCTGCTCAATGTGCTTTTCACATCCTGAAAGGAAAAAGAGAATCAATGTCCTGTATTAACACAATGTGCATAGAACTGAGTGAGTTTCACTCTGAGCATCAAACTTTCTTGTAGAAAATAGATCAACTCTCCCAGGCTTCACTGTTTTGAACACTTGTTTCATCCATATAGGGGAGACAGGAATTTAGCTCAAGGGTTCTCCCTTCTAGGGACACAACCCATCAGTATCTGTGTTTATCGACTGTTGGGTCCAATGTTCTGGGGTCAGAGCAGGGATGGTTTTAGCTCAGTATCATTTTTGTATTGTCCATTTAATCTCCCATGGCCTCATTGGGTCTCCGTGAGGAGAAGTCCCCTGTATCATGAGCTGCGATATTTGGGATCTGATGGAGCCCTCAGCCTGATGTTCTGTTTGTCAGTAAACCACAGAACACATTGACTCTAATTGATGGAATCCAGACCCATTGGATCTGAGTTATAATTCTGGATGGGTGGAGAATTTTGATGCCATCTCACCTTCAGCAGCTCCGCAACCGGTTGCTGACACTTCTCCTCTATCTCTGTGATCAGCTGCTGCAGAGAGGAGCTTTGCCAGGAGAGTTTGGTGACATTTTCCTGTAGTCTCTGCAGAGTCTCCCTCTCCTCCTCCTCCAGGCTCTGCAGAAGCAGCTGCTCCTCCTCTCTCAGCAGTGTGTGCAGTTTGTTAAATTCACCTGAAATCATCTCTCTCTTATTCTTCACTTTCCCCTTGAGACAGAAAAATAGGAAAGGCACAGAGAAAACATGAGCCAGATCTTGTATTACACGGACTGGGCTTCTGTCCATGAAACAGGGGATATTAGATCAGTATCAGTTTGGAAGGGTATTTAGTTCATATGGCCAGTTCCATAGCGGGGTTGTCTAGGGTGCTTTGTAAAGACGCAGTATGTTAGTGCAGGTGGCAAGGGATGGACACAGTGGAGTGGGGAGAAATCGAGGGGACAGTAAAGATTTACAGGGGGCTGCACAGGGCGTCCGTGGGGGGATTTGGGTGCCAAGTGCTGGGCACTCAGACACCCAGGGTACCTGTCACAGTGGGATGTGGGCAAAGCTCCTTCTTTTACAACCAGCTCCCAGGGCTGCAACGTTCAGGACCTAGGGCTGGTGCTAATAGTCCTTTGGGTGCCATCCTAAGGTTCACATGGCTGTTGGGCGCCCAGGGTATTGTCAGGGCTGGCTTTGGCCTCACCCAGCCTGGCCGAGTGCCCCATGCCCATGTACCCAGTGCCCCTGGGATGGCAGCCTTTAGGGAGCCCTCCAGGCTCACAGAGCAGTGGGTTGCTGATGCCAGCTGTGTCCCCACCTGCTCTCTGAAAGGAACCGTGGGAATGATGCTGAGCCGGTGCTGATCCTGGCAGGGGAAGGGGCTGGCTGCTCTGCACTGGCCTCTCTAGCTCCCCTGCAGCTCAGCCCAGAGGTGCTGGGTGACCCTGGGGTGAGCCTCTCCCCCAGTGTGACTCTGGCCACAGTGATGTTGGGAATCATAGAATCATAGAATCATAGAATATCAGGGTTGCAAGGGACCTCAGGAGGTCATCTAGTCCAACACCCTGCTCAAAGCAGGACCAATCCCCAATTAAATCATCCCAGCCAGGGCTTTGTCAAGCCTGACCTTAAAAACTTCTAAGGAAGGAGATTCTACCACCTCCCTAGGTAACACATTCCAGTGTTTCACCACCCTCCTAGTGAAAAAGTTTTTCCTAATATCCAACCTAAACCTCCCCCTCTGCAACTTGAGATCATTACTCCTTGTCCTGTCATCTTCTACCACTGAGAATAGTCTAGAACCATCCTCTTTGGAACCACCTCTCAGGGAGTTGAAAGCAGCTATCAAATCCCCCCTCATTCTTCTCTTCTGCAGACTAAACAATCCCAGTTGCCTCAGCTTCTCCTCGTAAGTAATGTGTCCCAGTCCCCTAATCATTTTTGTTGCCCTCCGCTGGACTCTTTCCAATTTTTCCACATCCTTCTTGTAGTGTGGGGCCCAAAACTGGACACAGTACTCCAGATGAGGCCTCACCAATGTCGAATAGAGGGGAACGATCACGTCCCTCGATCTGCTGGCTATGCCCCTACTTATACATCCCAAATTGCCATTGGCCTTCTTGGCAACAAGGGCACACTGTTGACTCATATCCAGCTTCTCGTCCACTGTCACCCCTAGGTCCTTTTCCACAGAACTGCTGCCTAGCCATTCGGTCCCTAGTCTGTAGCGGTGCATTGGATTCTTCCGTTCTAAGTGCAGGACCCTGCACTTATCCTTGTTGAACCTCATCAGATTTCTTTTGGCCCAATCCTCCAAATTGTCTACGTCCCTCTGTATCCTATCCCTACCTGACACCATATCTACCACTCCTCCTAGTTTAGTATCATCCGCAAATTTGCTGAGAGTGCAATCCACACCATCCTCCAGATCAATATGAAGATATTGAACAAAACCGGCCCCAAGACCGACCCGTGGGGCACTCCACTTGATACCGGCTGCCATCTGGACATGGAGTAATTGATCATTACTGGTTAAGCCCGACAATCTAGCCAACTTTCTACCCACCTTATAGTGCATTCATCCAGCCCATACTTCTTTAACTTGCTGACAAGAATACTGTGGGAGACCATGTCAAAAGCTTTGCTAAAGTCAAGAAACAATACATCCACTGCTTTCCCTTCATCCACAGAACCAGTAATCTCATCATAAAAGGTGATTAGATTAGTCAGGCATGACCTTCCCTTGGTGAATCCATGCTTACTGTTCCTGATCACTTTCCTCCCGTGTAAGTGCTTCAGGATTCATTCCTTGAGGACCTACTCCATGATTTTTCCAGGGACTGAGGTGAGGCTGACTGGCCTGTAGTTCCCAGGATCCTCCTTCTTCCCTTTTTTAAAGATGGGCACTACATTAGCCTTTTTCCAGTCATCCGGGACTTCCCTCGATGGCCATGAGTTTTCAAAGATAATGGCCAATGGCTCTGCAATCACAGCCGCCCTCTCACTCTCCCTGAGATGCCAAAAGGGCCAGGGGCTTCAGCAGCTTCCCCAGCCCCTGTCCCCTGCCTCCAGAGCCCTCCTCCCTGAAACCCCCCACCAGCCCTCCTCCCTGAAACCCCCTCCAGAGCCCTCCTCCCTGAAACCCCCAGCCCTTCCCCCCACAAGTCTGTGCCCTGAGCTGACCCCCCTCCCCTTCCCTGTGCAGGGCTCTAACCCGTCTGTCTGTCCGTCCGGCTCCCCTGTGTGGTGGGGGAGGGGCCATGCCCAGTGTCTGTGTCTGAAGAGGCAGCTGCTTGAGCGCTGTAACGTCCACCTCCTACCTCTGCCCCGTCTGAACCGAGCCCCCAGCGCAGCCCTCCAGTACCCCAGGGTCCCTCTGCCAATGGGCTTTGGGCACCAACCCATCCCCCAGACAAACCCCCACCCCACCCTTGGGAGCGCTGCAGCCAAAGGGCACTCAGACAACTTGGGTATAGCCCTGACAAGCCCCAGCCCCCTCAGGAGACCCTGTGGGCACCTGCCCGAGGCTTTGTGCATGTGGCCTGGACCCTGCAAAGGGCCGTGGGCCTGCAGCCTCCTTCCCCTCCTGCCCCCTGGGAGCTGTTGAGTTACAGCTAATTCGAGTGGTGCAGCATTACCATATCCCCTAACATCTCCCCCCATCAGACATGGACAACGCATCCTTCATGGGGGCCTGTCACCTCCCGGGCCTTGCTCCCACCCATGGGGATACTCCCCACCTGGCTCAGGCCCATGACGGCCCCTCTCAGTGGGTGACTGGCCGCCCCTGCTGGGCCTCATCTCACAGTCGCTGGGGCTGCAGTTACTCTGCACCGAGTGACACTGATCATTGGGCCATGACCTCTGGTCCTGCTGGACGTAACTCGCTCTCACTGGGCGATAATCAAGGGTTTCAGAACCACCCCAGTGACTGTCCCAAGGTGCAGCCACCTCCATGGCACCAGCTGGGAACTTTGCCGGACACATTCAAACCTGGCCGTTAACTGTTATGCACCTAAATCCCTGCTGTCTGAGGAACTGAGCACCAGCTGCTTCCGCTGCGGACAGTGGGAGCTGCTGCAGTTCTGTCCTCTGGAAATGGGCCCACTTCCTCCGGGCTCTAAACACGGCTTCAGATGCAGAACCAGGGGCACCCAGCTCTGAGCATTTCAGCTCTTGTAAATGGCCATTTTCATCTGAATAGTGGGACACCTGCTTCTCCTCTCCGCCCTGCTGCTGGCGTCTTCCTCACACCCCCCACGCGCTCTGCAGGGATTTCACTGGAAAAGGCAGGTGAACCGGAACAGACATTTTGTCCCATGGGTTCATCACCTGGCTACAGACGAGCACAGGTCAAGTCACAGTAACAGTAGCAGGTGACTGGGATGAAGTGGCCACGTGATGGCAACAGAGACTGTGAAGTGGCCGAGCGCTGCCTGGCTTTACACTGACCTGCCCCTGGCTCTGCTCACTCAGGGGGTGTCCACACTGCAGTGAAGGTCTGACAGCAACGTGTGTAGACACACCCCAGCTAGCTTTGATCGAGCTAGCTCGGGTACTGGTAGCTATGAAGCCACAGCAGCACGGGCTGTTCACGCCCACCCAGACCCCTGGGTGTCACTCCCTGACTAGCCTGCAGCTAGCTGCCGGGGCCATGTAGATGCACCCTGGGGGCAGATTTTCCACAGAGCTCCACACCCACCACTGGGTTTGATGTTCAGAAGAGCTCAGCTCCCAGCGTGCCCCCAGCCCAGCCAGCTGAGCGAATCTGAACCTCACCCATGGGGGCAAATCCTCCTCCCAGCTCCCAGCTCCAGTGTCTGGCCCAGGCACTGGGCAGATTCATTGCAGGGACTGTGGGAGCAGGGCGAGAAGGAACAATCTGTTTCCTCCAGGCTGCAGAGAAGCTGCAGAGCTTTGTCATGGAGGCCACTGAAAACCGATGGCTGGAGCAGCCGACACACCCTCCCCATCTGCAGGAGGGAAACAGGATCCATGGAATAGTGAAAACACTGCACCCAGTATGGAGAATTTGCCCCATCAGAGATCTCAGGGGTGGGTCTGCACCACTGCACAAGGGCCAGGAACGGTCCCTCCTCCTCCGCCTACAGGAGCTGCTGCACTGAGATCCCCACCAGAGACACAGCCTGATGCTGCCAGCACCCTGGATGGCAGGTACCACAGGCCGGGGAGGCCGAGCCTCCCCAAACAGGATGCAGTGCCCCTCCCTTTGGAGGCAGGCTGCAGACCTGCTGCCTTTGGAGTGCTGCCTGAGCTCCGCCCGGAGTCCTCGCTCCTGCTCTTCCCCCAAACCCCACAGCACCCGCCGCTTGCGGCCATCAGCTGTGTGGGGGGCTCCGCCACTTGCTCCTCTCCACCCCTCCCCTGTCGCTCGCCCTTAAGGCAGGAGGGGGCAGAAAGGAGCAAGTGACAGGTGAGGGGGGCCTTGGGAGAGGGGGTGGGGGAGAGGAGCGAGCTGCAACAGTGAACAGGGAGCCTCTGGGGAGGGGGATGAAAAGGAGTGGGGCCGGGCTTGGGGCAGAGCAGGAAGGGAGAATGGTTGGGGCCTCGGGGAGAGGAGGCCAAATGGGGGTGGAGCAGTGGGCAGGGCGATGATCCAGGCACCGGGGAGGTTCCGGCACTCACGCCCGGCCTCCCCAAATGCTGGAGGCATCCGCTGCCCATGGCCGGCACCAAGCCTGTGCAACGGAGCAAACAACCAGAGCAGGTTCATAGCCTCATCCTGGAGCTTTACGGGCCCAGCATTCCTGGGAATGCTGCAGGGGGAAGGGGGAAGGGAGGAATAAAACCAGACACCCACCTGCCACTCTGTAGTTTTCTTTTTCTCTTTAGACGTCAGAGCAAGGGCCTCTTGCAGCTCCTTCCTCAGAGGGTCCAGGGCTCCCTGGAGTTTCACCTACAAGGGCATCGTGTGCGATAAACGGCCATTAGTTTGCCTGTCTGATGGGCGGACAGTACTATCCATATTAGCATTTTATACAGGAGCAGTAAAATACCCTGGAAGCGAGCAGCAGACCTGGCTCTGCCAGCCCCAAAGGCCTCATGGGAGCCAAGACACCAGTCTCAGAGCTGGGGCTCTGCTTTGTGCAGACACTCAGGACTTCTCAAAGCCTGTGTCTTAGCTAAAGTTTCCCATCCCAGAGCACAGGCCAGAGGTGAAATAGCTGGGAAGGTTCTGAACGATCCCTCCTGCCAGTGAGAATGAAGAGGCTGGGACAGCACCTCACTCCACTGTACCCCAGACCCAGGCCAGGAACAAGACCCCACTGTGCTCTCATCTGTCCAGGCTCCCATGTGGCCTTCCTCGGGCAGCAGCTGAGCACCTGAGCCAGTACAATGCCGTTAACTGGACAGGGTGAAGCTGTGATGTGGCTGGAGGTCAGTGAGGAACAGGGAACACACTCGGTCTGGGGAAATGGGCCATCCTTAATTATAATGGCTCCAGAGCTGTAATAACCCAGGGCTCCCTTCCCCTTTGACAGCGTGTGATGCATTCACACAGCACAGCAACGTGCTCCTGCCCTGTCAGCAAAGGAGGTGCTGTTGTCATCATGAATAGGTTGGAATATGAACAAGAGGCTGCTCGGCAGCTCTCCAACACCACTTTCTACAAGCCATTACCCTATGATCCCACTGAGAGTTACCAAAAGCAACTACAGCATTTGCTCAAGAAACTTCCTGAAAAAGCACAAGATCAAATCCGCACAGACACACCCCTGGAACCCCGACCTGGGACATTCTATCTACTACCCAAGATCCATAAACCTGGAAATCCTGGGCGCCCCATCATCTCAGGCATCGGCACCCTGACAGCAGGATTGTCTGGCTATGTAGACTCCCTCCTCAGGCCCTACGCTACCAGCACTCCCAGCTACCTTCGAAACACCACTGACTTCCTGAGGAAACTTCAATCCATCGGTGATATTCCTGATAACACCATCCTGGCCACTATGGACGTAGAAGCCCTCTACACCAACATTCCACACAAAGATGGACTACAAGCCGTCAAGAACACTATCCCCGATAATGTCACGGCTAACCTGGTGGCTGAACTTTGTGACTTTGTCCTTACCCATAACTATTTTACATTTGGGGACAATGTATACCTTCAGATCAGCGGCACTGCTATGGGTACCCGCATGGCCCCACAGTATGCCAACATTTTTATGGCTGATTTAGAACAACGCTTCCTCAGCTCTCGTCCCCTAAAGCCCCTACTCTACTTGCGCTATATTGATGACATCTTCATCATCTGGACCCGTGGAAAAGAAGCCCTTGAGGAATTCCACCATGATTTCAACAACTTCCATCCCACCATCAACCTCAGCCTGGACCAGTCCACACAAGAGATCCACTTCCTGGACACTACAGTACTAATAAACAATGGTCACATAAACACCACCCTATACCGGAAACCTACTGACAGCTATTCCTACCTACATGCCTCCAGCTTTCACCCAGACCACACCATACGGTCCATCGTCTACAGCCAAGCTCTGCGATACAACCGCATTTGCTCCAACCCCTCAGACAGAGACAAACACCTACAAGATCTCTGTCAAGCTTTCTTACAACTACAATACCCACCTGCGGAAGTGAAGAAACAGATTGATAGAGCCAGAAGAGTTCCCAGAAGTTACCTACTACAGGACAGGCCTAACAAAGAAAATAACAGAACGCCACTAGCCGTCACCTTCAGCCCTCAACTAAAACCCCTCCAATGCATTATTAAGGATCTACAACCTATCCTAAAGGATGACCCAACACTCTCACAAATCTTGGGAGACAGGCCAGTCCTTGCCTACAGACAGCCCCGCAACCTGAAGCAAATACTCACCAACAACCACATACCACACAACAGAACCACTAACCCAGGAACTTATCCTTGCAACAAAGCCCGTTGCCAACTGTGCCCACATATCTATTCAGGGGACACCATCACAGGGCCTAATAACATCAGCCACACTATCAGAGGCTCGTTCACCTGCACATCCACCAATGTGATATATGCCATCATGTGCCTGCAATGCCCCTCTGCCATTTACATTGGTCAAACTGGACAGTCTCTACGTAAAAGAATAAATGGACACAAATCAGATGTCAAGAATTATAACATTCATAAACCAGTCGGAGAACACTTCAATCTCTCTGGTCACGCAATCACAGACATGAAGGTCGCTATCTTAAAACAAAAAAACTTCCAATCCAGACTCCAGCGAGAAACTGCTGAATTGGAATTCATTTGCAAATTGGATACTATTAATTTAGGCTTAAATAGAGACTGGGAGTGGCTAAGTCATTATGCAAGGTAGCCTATTTCCCCTTGTTTTTTCCTAACCCCCCCCCCCCCAGACGTTCTGGTTAAACTTGGATTTAAACTTGGAGAGTGGTCAGTTTGGATGAGCTATTCCAGCAGGAGAGTGAGTTTGTGTGTGTGTGTGTGTCCCCGGGAAAAAAAAGAAAAAAAAGGGGGGGTGGGGTGAGAAAGCCTGGATTTGTGCTGGACATGGCCCACTTTGATTACCATGCACATTGTAGGGAGAGTGGTCACTTTGGATGAGCTATTACCAGCGGGAGAGTGAGTTTGTGTGTGTATGGGGGTGGGGGAGTGAGAAAACTTGGATTTGTGCTGGAAATGGCCCACCTTGATTATCATGCACATTGTAGGGAGAGTGGTCACTTTGGATGAGCTATTACCAGCAGGATAGTGAGTTTGTGTGTGTGTTTTTTTGAGGGGGGTGAGGGGGTGAGAGAACCTGGATTTGTGCAGGAAATGGCCCACCTTGATTATCATGCACATTGTGTAGAGAGTTGTCACTTTGGATGGGCTATTACCAGCAGGAGAGTGAGTTTGTGTGTGGGAGGGTGGAGGGTGAGAAAACCTGGATTTGTGCTGGAAATGGCCCAACTTAATGATCACTTTAGATAAGCTATTACCAGCAGGACAGTGGGGTGGGAGGAGGTATTGTTTTATGATCTCTGTGTGTATATAAAGTCTGCTGCAGTTTCCATGGTATGCATCCGATGAAGTGAGCTGTAGCTCACGAAAGCTCATGCTCAAATAAATTGGTTAGTCTCTAAGGTGCCACAAGTACTCCTTTTCTTTTTACAAATGTAAGCAGAGTCAGGATGAGCTCCACCCTGACATCTGGTGGTGAGATGTGGCAAGTTGTGGAAAAGAACTTCAGGGGCCGATTTCATTTGCATAGGCACACCCACCCCGCCTAGAATGAGGCCATAGCTGCCCAAATGGTCACTTTGGCTGTTTTGGGATCCTCAATGTCTCTGCTATTGGGGCAGGAAGAATAAATTGTTATTACCCTGATTACAGGAACTGTGCTTGGAACTGTACTTGGCCTTTTGTTATGATGGAGGGACTCACCATCAACTAAGTAGCACTCACTAGGCAAGGGTCATGGGTTCCAAAACTCTGTGAGTTGAGAGAGACTGGGGATAAGTATTAATAGTATGGGTCTTTTAGGGAGTGCCTTACATGCTAATTGTACTTCCTTCTCTCTTCACTGTGGAATATCAGAGCTAATTTTGATTCCATTAGGAGTCTAGTTATAGGCTGCTGAGCTCACTTTAGGCTAATGGTGTACTAGTGTTAAGACTCCTCTTCTACAAGCTGAATTCACCAAAGAGTTGAACTGACTAAGAGCTGAAATCACTGAGGGTTGTGTTAAGTAGTGGGGGAGCCTGAGGCTATATTGTGGAGCAGTTTATGGGATGGCGGGAGCTGCTTATGGGACGCGGAGTGGAGCCCTATGGAGCTGCAGGGCAGTCAGCTTCAGAGCATGTAAAGTGTCCCTTACCTCTCTTTCTACCCCCACCCCCCATCTCTACCCATGTTGGGAGCACTGCAGATAAACTTTCGAACTCTGGGGCTGCCCTGACCAGGGATAGAGACTTTTGGGTCATTGGACTTTTGGTGATTTCAGGTTGCTGGACTCAAGAACCAAAGGGAAAGGACACGACCCAATTTGCTTGGGGTGGGTTTTTGCTCATGGGTTGTGTTATGAATCCTGTTGGTTGTGTTTCCCCAACATAATGCCACATTGTTTCTCTCTGTTATTAAAAGGCTTTTTGCCACACTCAGACTCTGTGCTTGCAAGAGGGGAAGTATTGCCTCTTGGAGGCTGTCAAGGTTCCTTTCCCACTCTGAACTCTAGGGTACAGATGTGGGGACCTGCATGAAAACCTCCTAAGCTTACTTTTACCAGCTTAGGTTAAAACTTCTCCAAGGTACAAATTAATTTTACCCTTTGCCCTGGGAATTTCCACTGCCATCACCAAACTTTAACTGGGTTTACTGGGAAACGTAGTTTGGACACGTCTTTCCCCCCCAAATCCTCCCAACTCTTGCACCCCACTTCCTGGGGAAGGTTTGGTAGAAATCCTCACCAATTTCCATAGGTGACCACAGACCCAAACCTTTGGATCTGAGAACAATGAAAAAGCATTCAGTTTTCTTACAAGAAGACTTTTAATAGAAGTAAAGGAATCACCTCTGTAAAATCAGGATGGTAGATACCTTACAGGGTAATTAGATTCAAAACATAGAGAATCCCTCTAGGCAAAACCTTAAGTTACAAAAAAGATACACAGACAGGGATAGTCATTCTATTCAGCACAGTTCTTTTCTCAGCCATTTAAAGAAATCATAATCTAACACATACCTAGCTAGATTACTTACTAAAAGTTCTAAGACTCCATTCCTGTTCTGCCCCTAGCAAAAGCAGCATAAAGACAGCCACAGACCCTTTGTTTTTCTCCCTTCTCCCAGCTTTTGAAAGTATCTTGTCTCCTCATTGGTCATTTTGGTCAGGTGCCAGTGTGGTTACCTTTAGCTTCTTAACCCTTTACAGGTGAGAGGATTTTTCCTCTGGCCAGGAGGGATTTTAAAGGGGTTTACCCTTCCCTTTATATTTATGACAGAGGCGCCCAGCGGGGGTGGTATATATTTGTCCCAGGTCACAAATGGGTGGGGGCTCGAGCCGGTTTTGCATTGTGTTGTTGGAATGGATCCCCTAGATATTGAACCCGGCCCTTGTTGCTGCCAACTCTGACGGGCAGAAGGGTTACACAAATCACTTCAGTATTGAATGTGGGGGTAATGAAATAGTGTTATCTTTACTGTATGAGTAAAGGGCAGCAGAGAAGCATTTAGCCCAGGGGTGGCCAACCTGTGGCTCCGGAGCCACATGCAGATCTTCAGAAGTTAATATACGGTTCCTTGTATAGGCACCGACTCCGGGGCTGGAACTGCAGACACCAACCTTTCAATGTGCCGGGGGGTGTTCACTGCTCAACCCCTGGCTCTGCCATGGGCCCTGCCCCAACTTCACCCCTTCCCGCCCCCTCCCCTGAGCCCGCCGTGCCCTCACTCCTCCCCCCCAGACTCTCCTGCACGCCACGGAACAGCTGATCGGGAGGTGCAGGGAGGAGGGGGAGGCTCTGATCGACGGGGCTGCTGGTGGTTGGGAGGCGCTGAGAGCGGGGCAGGGGAGCTGATGCGGGGCTGCTGACATATTACTGTGGCTCTTTGACAAAGTACATTGGTAAATTCTGGCTCCTTCTCAGGCTCAGGTTGGCCAGCCCTGGCTTAGCCTGTCCTGATTGAGGGTGTCACAAGCCCCTAAACTCGCTAAGCAGGGGGCTTGGATGCCAGACCCCTGTGACGGTGAAGAGGGGGTGGAGACAGGTGTGCTTGCTGGGAAGTGTGGACTTTACCCAAGAGTCCTAGGCATGGTTTAACTTGCTCCTCTCCACTGTTCACAGGCAGAACTAATTAAGGCTCTATTCGGAGTCTTTTGTTTTGTTAAGTGATCACTAGAGCTGAAATCACTTGATGTGGGACAGCGTTTCTGCCCAGCCTGCTTCAGCAAGGACGTTCCCCCACTAAGAGTTGAAAATCACTAAGAGCAGCGTAGAACCTCAAGAGACTAGGTTTTTGTGCAAAAAGGGGACTTTTTCTGCTTTAAATTGCAAGTGTAGACATGCCCTGATCTGCAGAGGTTATAGCAGAGAAGCAGATGATGGCTGGCTGAGTGGCCAGTGGAGTGAGACAGTGGGGTGTGCGGTAGGGTGGTGACCCTTAGAGCAAGTGCTTGGACCAGGGCCGTCCCTAGCCATTTGGGTGCCCTACGCAGCCCCCCTGTGGGAGGGGGGTGGGGGGGGCCCTAGGCCACCCACCCCCAGGGTATGGATGGCAGGAGCTGTGGGGGGCCACCTTTGGGGGCCCCACAGGCCCAGAGTGGCCCGGGGGATTAGTGGGGGGCCGGGAGGACCCGCCCCGCTTCTCTTGCCCCGGCCCCAGCCATGTCGCTCGGGTTGGGGAAAGGACCGCCTCCCGCTCTCACCGGCAGCGGGAAGTGGAGCGCCGTGGCTGGGATCTGGCGGAGTAGATCAGGCTGGGGCCCGGCTGCTCCACTTCCCGCCGCTGCTGGTGAGTGCGGGGTTGCTGGGGGAAGAGGTGGAATGGGGGCGGGCCGGGGGCAGAGCAGGGGGGAAGGGTAAGAGGCAGGGTGGAGGGAGTGTCCAGAGCCCCACACCCCCGTAGGAACGGCCCTGCCCCTTGCAGTGGGCGCAGCCCGCGGGGGGCTGGCTGAGGGAAAGGGCTGGTTGCCGGGGCTGGTGCTGCCACGTATGCAGCATGCAGCTGCCTAGGGCACCATTAAATTTGGGGCAATTTGGTGCCCCAAATTTCATGGTGCCCTACGCAGCTGCGTATGCCTAAGGACGGCCCTGGCTTGGACACTGGAGCAAGCAAGGTACCATCTTCATCCTCCCCCCCCCGAACCAGGGTGGGAGGTGAGCTCACACAGATGCATCTCTGAACCCTGAGTCTTCACTGACCAAGGACAGCCACTGTGAGTGGGGTGGGGTGAGGGAGCAGAGAGGGGCAGAGCAAAGGAGCTTTTGGTTATGGAACTCCAGAACATGAGGCAGAAGACACTGACCAACGTACACTGGAGAGGGTGTTTTGCTCACAGTTTTATGTTTATGAATCCTGCGTGTGGCATTTTCCTTAATTAATGCCAGTGACTTCCCTCCTCTCATTTAAAGTTTCTTTTCTACCATCGGCACCAACTCTGTGGGTGCTCCAGGGCTGGAGCAACCGTGGAATAAAAATAGCGAGTGCTCAGCACCTACTGGCATCCCCGTCGATCAGCTCTGCCCCTGCCCCCCAACGTCTTCTGCCTGCTGGAGACCCTGAGATCAGCTCCTGCCCCGTCCTCCCAGCGCCTCCCACCTGCCACGGATCAGCTGTTCAGAAGCTGGGAATGGGTGACAGGGGATGGATCACTTGATGTTTACCTCTTCTGTTCATTCCCTCTGGGGCACCTGGCGTTGGCCACTGTCAGAAGACAGGACGCTGGGCTAGGTGGACCTTTGGTCTGACAGGGGATGGCTGTTCTTATGGTCTTATGTCCTTGCTGCCCACTCCACCTGGCAGACGGGTTGCAGGTGCACAAAGAGCCGTCAGCCCTGTTCCCTCTATTACGTGTTGGAACTTGCAGTGTCGGAGAAAAAAAAGTTCGGATCTTTTCCCATTATCCACAACCCCAGTGCTCATCCCCTCTGAAAACCAGGCCCCTTTCGTTTAGGTGCCTAACTTTAGGCAGCCAGGTGTGAAATGTTTGTCCTTGTATTGATGGGGGATAAACCTGGTGTCCTTAAGGGGTTTAATTAAGCAAAGTCAACAGGATTTCCTACCTTGTACTCCTGGGCAGCCTCCTCAATGGGAACCACAGTGTGAAACTTGTGGTCCCGGGATTTCTCACACACCAAGCAAATAGTTTCTCCATCGTCCTCACAGAAGAGTTTGAGATGTTCCTTGTGTTTCCCACACAGATAATCCTTTTGCCCTTTTCCTGGTTTTAACCCCAGTTGTTTGATCCTTTGTATGATGTTGTTCAGCTGGACATTGGGCTTGAACTCCCCTTTTTGGAACTGGGCTCTGCACTGGGGACAGGTCAGGGGTGTCCCCGTTCCCTTCTCCTCACTGTACTGGGTGAGGCAGGCTCCGCAGAAGTTGTGCCCACACGCGATAGTCACCGGCTCCGTCAGATACCCCAGGCAGGTGGAGCAAATAGCTTCATCTTGTATTTCCCCTACTGTAGCTGCAGTGGCCATGGCAGCCGGGTGAGTATCTGTTCTCTCTGCCCTTGGCTCTACACAGTGTGGGCTTGTGCTGACGCTGGAAGGGGCCACCTGCAAGTATCTGCTAGTCCCAGCCACAGAAGGAGAAGAAGAAAAAGGAGGAGCCAGGAGGGAGAGAAAACAGGAAAGTGAAACTGAAGGAGAGTAAAAGAGGGAGAAGGACAGGGAGAGGGCAGGAGAGAAGGAATGGATGGAGGTGGGGAGAAGGGATGGGAGAACAGGGGGCAATGGAATGAGGGGGAAGAATATGAACCAATCTGATGTGTATTGCTGGAAGGCTGGAAGGGAGAGCATATCCCCTGCCCCACGGGCAGGAACTGTCTAACCCACCCCAACACTCCCTGGGGATTGAAGTGGGGACCTACAGCGCTTAGCACAAGTCTCTACAGCTGGAGCTAAAGAGTCAGTCTGTGAAGTTCAGAGCTGTAAAAACCCACAAACCCTGTGCGTCAGCCATCAAGGGGGGTGTGAATGACACACACTCACCAGAGGGTTACAAGTGCACTGAGGGATTTTTCGGCTCCCTCAGGAGAGGAGGGGGTGTCACAAAGCTCAGGTAGAAAGTCAGGGTTACGGATGCTTTGGAAATTTCTGTAAATATAAATGCTACAGGACACTAAGGATTCAAAGCCCCTGCCATTTTGAACCTCACTTTGCTTTGTGTGGCAAGCTTTGGCCAAATTCTCCTGTCCTGTAGACAGTGGAAACCGGAGACCATTTCAGCTATGTCTACACTGTGCAGCTGTTAGCGACAAGGCTGTGTCAACAAAGAGCCGTTTACACTTGCACTTGCCACAGCAAAACTTTTGTGGTTCAGTTGCAAGTGTAGCCTAAGCTACAGCCCCTGAACTCTGCCTTGCCCGCAGTGAGGGCACTCTGCAGGCAGGCCGTACAGCGCAGGCTGGCACTGCCTGATGGCACAGCTGAGATTCAATTCCATGCAGAGAACGACATTAAAAAAAAAGTTCCGGTGGCGAAGTCAAGTATGTAAACACTGTGAAGTGCCAGAATTAAGGTGCCTGAACTGCCAGATCACCAGCATCAAGAGTCGACAGCTCAGGTAAGAGCATCAGAGGCAGGATTTTTAGTGTAGTCACAGTAGCTTTATTTCTCTGTGGGCTCCATGGGAGTGTTGACATTGAGTCCGATAGAAGCAAGATCAAGCCCTATATCGGCAATCTGGGGGCTTCGGGCCAACTGCTAGAAAGGTCGAGGTGCTGCACCTTGGTATTTGCTGCATTGTTTTCCCAGAAGCCACTGGTGTCCAGACTTTTTGGCTTACTCTGACAAGCTAGAGTTGATCTCATTTTGAAGGTACAGCCTGAGTGTCTCTGTTGTGATTGCACAGTCTGGGGACACGCATTGTCAGGCTGTAGGAGGATTCGGGTTTTATCTTTGACCCCTGCCCCTCGTAGTTTATGCAGCTGTAGCCATGGATCTCAGCATGCTCAGAGCTGCACACCTCAGGGGGGCATGGGAAGGAAATGGCTTGGGGACGTTCCCCTCTGGGAGCCCCATGACCCGCTCCTGGGGGCACGCAGATTCCAGAGCTCTTGGGGTTGGTTGGAGGAATTTACAGTGTCTGCCCTGACTCGGAAAGCTGCACATCTCTTCAGCTACCTGCTAAGAGCATCCTGACCATTAACAGCAAGTCGTTGCTGATGTCTGGCTCACAGGCCAGAGAGCCCATCTAGTGGGTTGTAAAGAATGAGACATGGGAGGAGCACAGACATGAGGAGAAGTTCATACCAGGGTGGTTTGATCAGGGGTTCACGGGCGCACTGACACCCGCAAAAACCCTGCAGTGGTGTCTGCCCATCACTCAGCCCGCAATGGGGAGCCAGGCACAGCCCCATGGGACAGGACAAACTACGGCAGGATGAGTGTGGGCTGGGCTCACTCTCCAGCCCCCTACCCTCTGGCCTCCCCTCGGCACTTGGCGGGGATTGGGGCTGCGGTGCTGAGGGAGCGGGTGCTGTTGTGGCTGGTCTGTGCCCCCTCAGTGGGCTGAGGAGGAGGAAGAGGCAGTGGCAGGGAAGCGCACCCATTGAATCGGGAGACTCCCTCCACCTCTGGTTCACACAGACAAATGTTTCCCTGGGACTCCACAGCTCCAAACTGATGGGGGTCCTTTCACTTCCTCGATACACACTGTGCAAGCAGAAGGAGGGGGGGGGCGTGACTCCACCTTCTCCAACCTACTTCAAGCTGCTGCTTGATACGGGATCCTCGCAGGGAGCAGGGCCGGCACTCCCCAGTGGGGCTGGCCAGAGTCTGACTCCGAGCTCTTCAGCTGTAAGACTCAGAATTGACCCATGCAGAATTTGCACTTTCAGAAGTGGGACAAAGAGTTAAAGTGAGGTACCCACGTTACAAACAAAGGAGGCTTCAAATTGCAAGTGAGATGGAATCTGCCCCTTGGTGAATCCGAGGTGCTCTCGACCTTCAGCTCCTTAGTGCCCGATGGTGACCAGCCACTGCACAGGGGTGAAAAGTGGAGGGAAGGTTTCAAAGCCTTTCCCACCACCTGACACCTTCTGTGCAGGGGCCAGTCACACGAGCATTCCTGGTGCTCAGGCAAGCACACAAGCTGAAACCCCATGGCAGTGGGGAGGACTTGGGGCCACAGCAATTGTTGCACTGCAGAGCTGGCCGGCCATGATGGCGGTGGGAGGGAGGGGGGGCACACTGCAGCATCTCAGACACTTCTGTGACTGGGGGAGATCCAGGAGGCAATATCTCCTGCTGCCCCCATGGGCCGGTGCGGCTGTGCACCACCCCCAGGACAGCCATTGATTCACTGCTACTGTTGTCTCTTAGTGAGCCCAAGAGGACTCCAGGCTTAGGAAGAGGGCACCAGGGAATCCAGGGTTATTTCAGATCATTCAAGAGAGCTGGAGCTGAATGAAAGAAGTCTCTGTCATATCCCTGCTTAAAGATTACCTACTATTTTATCATTTCCCTTTCATTTTCTCTTATTACTGAGCTAATTTCCTTGGAAACTAGCTGTGATCACATGAAAGACCTGACAGAAACCATTTCTGGTTCTGTGAGTTGAGTTTCCCACAATTAAAACTGAAATCACCACCTGCTAACCGGGAATGGGATAGGCCGTGAACATTTGACTCTCAAGTAATAAAGCAGGGAAGTTTTACCATAAAGTCACTCTTATCAGTTCCAGTTGCATTGCTCACTATTTACTTGCTGACATTTTCATTTCCACGGTGAAACAGGTGAATTTACTTAGCTGGTCCTTTTCCCAGAAATACCAATGCAAACTAGACAGAACTGGTCTCTAAGATTGCAGGCAATAGGATACCCTAAAGGCTACATGGCATTGTGGTTGTTACAGGCCAGCCCAGTGAGCCGTTGTACAGTCACTCATCTGTTGTGAGTGAACTGAATTACTGGGTCTCCTATACTTCTGAGCCAATTGGCTCTGGGCAGAGTCTAGTCACTATATCCAGCCCTGGGACTCTAGGGCTCACTCCTGGGCTCAGACCATTTATCTACTGTCCTCCCTTAGGATGTGGGGGATCTGTCAGCAGCTTCCTAAGACTCTGAAACCAGCGTTTGAGCCCCTCTAGCCTCCACATCACTTACACACATGCCCTCAGAACTCCCCCTAGGCTGTGGGCACCCCGGACTTACACGTTAACCATTTCAGAAACAATGTGGAGGGGAAGCAAGGCACACAGGCTTAGCAAAGGAATTTCTTAACCACGGAGTCTTTACTCATAAAGCACAGTTGAGTAATATAACGAGTCCAGAGATGCGCCCTCCTGTAGTCTGAGTTCACCCCTTCTTGTACGTCGGTGGTTTGTCAGTGTTTCACGCTGGCCAATGTTGCCCCTGCCCTCCTTCTCCTTCTTTCATGTGGCAATGGTCAGCCCCCTTGCAGAGAAGGCCCCCCACCCCTGAATAGGGCCATTGTGTCTGTGCAATGTGCTTGATCTCCCCACCAGGGCCATCCTTAGGATTTATGGGCCCTATGCGATATTATTAAACTGGTGCCCCAAACCAGCACATTCGGCTCTGTGAATACGGCCCCGGCCTTCTGCCCCGGAAGGAGACTGCCGCGTGCACTGGGTGTGCAGGACCAGACCCGCTCTTGCCTGCTGTCCCGGTCATAGGCGCGGACTCCAGGGCTGGAGCATCCACAGGGAATTTTAGTGGGTGTGGAGCACCCACCAGCGCAAAGCTCCCCCCTTCTGCCTCCCTTCCCCAACACCTCTTGCGTGCTGGCAGCCCCACACTGACCAACTCCTCCCCCCCACCCCCCAATGTTTCCAGAGCACCGTGAACAGCTGATTCACATGTTCAAGCTCTGTGAGGGAGGGGGGAGGAGGCGGGGCGGGGGTGGAGGAGGGGCAGGGGTTTGGGGGAAGGAGTGGAGGGGGGAGGGGCCTGGAGTGGAGTGGGGGGTCAAGCATCCCCTGGCAAGATGAGAAGTCAGCCCCTATGGTCCTAGTGGTGCCCCAAATTTGCAGGTGCCCTACACAGCCGCGTATGCTGCATATGCCTAAGGACGGCCCTGCTCCCCACTGGTCAATCTGTGTACTTCCTAACAGCCACTCATGCTTGTCCCCCAGCTTCTGTATAGAAATTCTTCTACTCCATAGAGACGGGTCAGTAGCTTTGAGTCATTCAAAGTTGATGGCCCCAGACTGCAGCCTTGATTGATCTCAGCGATGGTCCTTCAATGCAGTATCAAATGCCTTTCCCAGGCAGGGTAGCCTTCTGGAAGGCAGCACTATAAACTGCCCCAGGAAAGTCCAAACTAGTAGAGTTTGAAAGTTAACCCTTCAGCACACAGTGATCTTTCTGTAGTTAATAAATCAGTTTTATATTTTATCTAAAACAGTGTGTTTTGGTTGAAGTGCTTGGGAAATCTCAGGTCAGTTTACAATGGCTAGTTAGTGTGTGTCCTGTCCACATCGAGGGAGGGGCGGACTGGGTGAAATGAACTGACTCTGGCCAGGCTTCTGTGCAAGATGGTAAAGTTCTGGGGTGCAAGGCTGAGGAGCTGTGTCAATCAGCTGGAGCCTCTCTATTGTTGGTTCATGAATTGCTCACAAAAGCATTCGTGTAACTCGGTTGGGTGAGTCCCTGCCGGTGGATGGCAGAGTAAGGGCAGCACCTGCCAGAGCTTTGTAGCTTCTCATCGGCATCACAGTGTGAGGGGAAGCTCAGGTTGGTGGGACAGAGGGCTCAGCAGTCCCATAGTCTGAGGACCCCGTCACAGGGATTAACACGCCCATCTGAGCTGTGGGAGACACACAGTTCAAATACTTCCTGGCAGGGAGGTGGGACTGACCTTGGGTTCCCCATATTCCAGCTCAGGGCTTTAACCACTGGGCTAGAAGTTATAAGGTGGGCACCACCACCTTTTCCATTGGACAGCTGTTTGAATGGGACCCAATCTGGTAGTCATGCTGGGAGGATCAGGCCTCACGTGCAAGATCGGCAGCTGAATGCCAATCTTCCCCAGTCCATGACTCACTTGTGGGCTTAGCTTGGAGACGAGCCCCTCACGCTCCCAGAATGGGGCAGCGGTGTCTGACCCCTTTATTTTTTTCCAAGACAATAGGCTCAGTCCAGTGAGAACAAGGGAGAAAAATTGCATTTCAAAATTAAAGGGAAAAGTTATCAAGACACCCTAGTTAATGTCTAGTTCTACCCAGCATTCCCAGGGGATTCGAACCGCACACTAACCCACAGAAAGCTTCCTACCAACACTACAAAAAGAGAGATTCTGCGTGGCCTCCTCCTGAAGGTTGAAACAACAGACTGGACTTCTACATAGAGTGCTTCCGCCGACATCCATGGGCTGAAATTGTGGAAAAGCAGCATCACTTGGCCCATAACATCAGCCGTGCCGAACACAACGCCATCAACAGTCTCAGGAACAACTCTGACATTATAATCAAAAAGGCTGACAAAGGAGGTGCTGTCGCCATCATGAATAGGTCAGAATATGAACGAGAGGCTGCTAGACAAATCTCTGACACCACATTCTACAGGCCATTACCCTCTGACCCCACTGAGGGTTACCAAAAGAAACTACACCATCTGCTCAAGAAACTCCCTAAAGAAGCACAGGAACAAATCTACACGGACACACCCCTAGAGCCCCAACCAGGGGTATTCTATCTGCTACCCAAAATCCATAATCCTGGGAATCCTGGATGCCCCATCATCTCAGGCATTGGCACCCTGACAGCAGGATTGTCTGGCTATGTAGACTCTCTCCTCAGGCCCTACGCTACCAACACTCCCAGCTATCTTTGAGACACCACTGACTTCCTGAGGAAACTACAATCCATCGGTGATCTTCCAGAAAACACCATCCTGGCCACGATGGATGTAGAAGCCCTCTACACCAATATTCCACACTTAGGGCTGCAAGCCGTCAGGAATAGCATCCCCAATACTATCAAGGCAAACTTGGTGGCTGAACTTTGTGACTTTGTCCTCATCCACAACTATTTCAGATTTGGGGACAATTTATACCTTCAAGTCAGCGGGATTGCTATGGGTACCCGCATGGCCCCACAGTATGCCCACATTTTTATGGCTGACTTAGAACAACGCTTCCTCAGCTTTTGTCCCCTAACGCCCCTACTCCACTTGTGCTACATTGATGGCATCTTCATCACCTGGACCCATAGGAAGGAGACCCTTGAGGAATTCCACCAGGATTTCAGCAATTTCCACCCCACCGTCAACCTCAGCCTGGACCAGTCCACACAAGAGGTCTACTTCCTAGATACTACAGTGCTAATAAGCGATGGTCACATAAACACGACCCTACTGTCTGCTATACTTACCTACATGCCTCCAGCTTTCATCCAGACCAAATCCCACGATCCATTTTCTACAGCCAAGCTCTAAGATACAACTGCATTTTCTCCAATCCCTCAGACAGAGACAAACATCTACAGGATCTCTATTAAGCATTCTTAAAACTACAATACTCACCTTTTGAAATGAAGAAACAGATTGACAGAGCCAGAAGGGTACCCAGAAGTCACCTACTACAAGACAGGCCCAACGAAGAAAGGAACAGAATGCCACTAGCCGTCACCTACAGCCCCCAACTAAAAGCTCTCCAGCACATCATCAATGATCTGCAACCTATCCTGAAGGACGATCCCTCACTCTCACAGACTTTGGGAGACAGGCCAGTCCTCACTTACAGACAGCCTCCCAGCCTAAAGCAAATACTCACCAGCAACTACACACCACACAACAAAAACACTAATCCTGCAACAAACCCCGGTGCCAATTCTGTCCACATATCTATTCAAGGGACACCACTATAGGACCTAACCACATCAGCCACACCATCAAGGGCTCTGTCATAAATATAAAGGAAAGGGTAACCACCTTTCTGTATACAATGCTATAAAATCCCTCCTGGCCGGTGCAACTTCCTGTTACCTGTAAAGGGTTAAGAAGCTCGGCTAACCTGGCTGGCACCTGACCCAAAGGACCAATAAGGGGACAAGATACTTTCAAATCTTGCAGGGTGGGCTGGGGGGGGAAGGCTTTTGTTTTGTGCTCTTTGTTTACGTGGTTGTTCTCTCTTGGGACTGAGAGAGGCCAGACAGAAATCCATCTTCTCCAACCCATCCTAATCCAAGTCTCCAATATTGCAACCAGTATAGGTAAGCCAGGCGAGGCGGATTTGTTTATCTTTTGTTTTATGTGAATTGTCCCTGTGTTAAGAGGAAGGTTTATTCGTTTTCTGTAACTTTAAGGTTTTGCCCAGAGAGGAATCCTCTGTGTTTTCAATCTGAATGCCCTGTAAAGTATTTTCCATCCTGATTTTACAGAGATGATTTTTACCTTTCTTTTTTTTAATAAAATCCTTCTTTTAAGAACCTGACTGATTTTTCAATTGTTCCAAGATCCAGGGGTTTGGATCTTTGATGATTTTTTAACCAATTGGTTAGGATACTATTCTCAAGCCTCCCCAGGAAAGGGGGTGTGTAGGGCTTGGGGGGATACTTTGGGGGAAGACGTCTCCAAGTGGTCTCTTTCCCTGTTCTTTGTTTAAAACGCTTGGTGGTGGCAGTATACTGTTCAAGGACAAGGCAAAGTTTGTACCTTGGGGAAGTTTTTAACCTAACCTGGTAAGAATAAGCTTAGGGGGTCTTTCATGTGGGTTCCCACATCTATACCCTAGAGTTCAGAGTGGGGAAGGAATCCTGACAGGCTCATTCACCTGCACATCTACTAATGTGTTATCTGCCATAATGTGCCAGCAATGTCCCTCGGTCATGTACATTGGCCAAACTGGACAGCCTCTAAGGAAAAGAATAAATGGACACAAATCTGACATCAGGAATTATAACATTCAAAAACCAGCAGGAGAACTCTTCAATCTCCCTGGTCACACAATAACAGCAATAAAATTGGCAATTCTTCAACAAAAAAGCGCTTAGCTTTTCCCAGAAGCCATCGGTGTCCAGACTTTTTGGCTTACTCTGACAAGCTAGAGTTGATCTCATTTTGAAGGTACAGCCTGAGTGTCTCCATTTTGATGGCACAGTCTGGGGACACACATTGTCAGGCTGTAGGTGGATTCGGGTTTTATCTTTGACCCCTGCTCCTTGCAGTTTATGCAGCTGTAGCCGTGGATCTCAGCATGCTCAGAGGTGCACGCCTCAGGGGGGCATGGGAAGGAAATGGCTTGTGGATGTTCCACTCTGGGAGCCCCATGACCCGCTCCTGGGGGCACGTAGATCCCAGAGCTCTTTGGCTTGGTTGGAGGAATTTACGGTGTCTGCCCTGACTCGGAAAGCTGCACATCTCTTCAGATACCCACTAAGAGCATCCCGACTGCAAACAGCAAACGTTGCTGATGTCTGGCTCACAGGCCAGAGAGCCCATCTAGTGGGTTGTAAAGAATGAGACATGGAAGGAGCACAGACATGAGGAGAAGTTCATACCAGGGTGGTTTGATCAGGGGTTCACAGGCGCACTGACACCCACAAAAACCCTGCAGTGGTGTCTTCTGTCCCACAGGCCTGGGCCTGGCTCCCTGCTGTGGGTGTTGTGACCTGGGGGCTCTGACCAATTGCAGCAACACCTTCCACCTCTGCACTGTGACCCTAAACCCAGCCTGGTGCAAAGGGACAATGGGGGAGCAGCTGTAGAGTGAGCCTGCCCGTCACTCAGCCCGCAAAGGGGAGCCAGGCACAGCCCCATGGGACAGGACAAACTACGGCAGGATGAGTGTGGGCTGGGCTCACTCTCCAGCCCCCTACCCTCTGGCCTCCCCTCGGCACTTGGCGGGGATTGGGGCTGCGGTGCTGAGGGAGCGGGTGCTGTTGTGGCTGGTCTGTGCCCCCTCAGTGGGCTGAGGAGGAGGAAGAGTCAGTGGCAGGGAAGCGTACCCATTGAATCGGGAGGCTCCCTCCACCTCTGGTTCACACAGACAAATGTTTCCCTGGGACTCCACAGCTCCAAACTGATGGGGGTCCTTTCACTTCCCCGATACACACTGTGCAAGCAGAAGGAGGGGGGGGGTCCGTGACTCCACCTTCTCCAACCTACTTCAAGCTGCTGCTTGATACGGGATCCTCGCAGGGAGCAGGGCCGGCACTCCCCAGAGGGGTTGGCCAGAGTCTGACTCCGAGCTCTTCAGCTGTAAGACTCAGAACTGACCCATGCAGAATTTGCACTTTCAGAAGTGGGACAAAGAGCTAAAGTGAGGTACCCACGTTACAAACAAAGGAGGCTTCAAATTGCAAGTGAGATGGAATCTGCCCCTTGGTGAATCCGAGGTGCTCTCGACCTTCAGCTCCTTAGTGCCCGATGGTGACCAGCCACTGCACAGGGGTGAAAAGTGGAGGGAAGGTTTCAAAGCCTTTCCCACCACCTGACACCTTCTGTGCAGGGGCCAGTCACACGAGCATTCCTGGTGCTCAGGCAAGCACACAAGCTGAAACCCCATGGCAGTGGGGAGGACTTGGGGCCACAGCAATTGTTGCACTGCAGAGCTGGCCGGCCATGATGGCGGTGGGAGGGAGGGGGGGCACACTGCAGCATCTCAGACACTTCTGTGACTGGGGGAGATCCAGGAGGCAATATCTCCTGCTGCCCCCATGGGCTGGTGCTGCTGTGCACCACCCCCAGGACAGCCATTGATTCACTGCTACTGTTGTCTCTTAGTGAGCCCAAGAGGACTCCAGGCTTAGGAAGAGGGCACCAGGGAATCCAGGGTTATTTCAGATCATTCAAGAGAGCTGGAGCTGAATGAAAGAAGTCTCTGTCATATCCCTGCTTAAAGATTACCTACTATTTTATAATTTCCCTTTCATTTTCTCTTATTACTGAGCTGATTTCCTTGGAAACTAGCTGTGATCACATGAAAGACCTGACAGAAACCATTTCTGGTTCTGTGAGTTGAGTTTCCCACAATTAAAACTGAAATCACCACCTGCTAACCGGGAATGGGATAGGCCGTGAACATTTGACTCTCAAGTAATAAAGCAGGGAAGTTTTACCATAAAGTCACTCTTATCAGTTCCAGTTGCATTGCTCACTATTTACTTGCTGACATTTTCATTTCCACGGTGAAACAGGTGAATTTACTTAGCTGCCCCTTTTCTCAGAAATACCAATGCAAACTAGACAGAACTGGTCTCTAAGATTGCAGGCAATAGGATACCCTAAAGGCTACATGGCATTGTGGTTGTTACAGGCCAGCCCAGTGAGCCGTTGTACAGTCACTCATCTGTTGTGAGTGAACTGAATTACTGGGTCTCCTATACTTCTGAGCCAATTGGCTCTGGGCAGAGTCTAGTCACTATATCCAGCCCTGGGACTCTAGGGCTCACTCCTGGGCTCAGACCATTTATCTACTGTCCTCCCTTAGGATGTGGGGGATCTGTCAGCAGCTTCCTAAGACTCTGAAACCAGCGTTTGAGCCCCTCTAGCCTCCACATCACTTACACACATGCCCTCAGAACTCCCCCTAGGCTGTGGGCACCCCAGACTTACACGTTAACCATTTCAGAAACAATGTGGAGGGGAAGCAAGGCACACAGGCTTAGCAAAGGAATTTCTTAACCATGGAGTCTTTACTCATAAAGCACAGTTGAGTAATATAACAAGTCCAGAGATGCGCCCTCCTGTAGTCTGAGTTCACCCCTTCTTGTACGTCGGTGGTTTGTTAGTGTTTCACGCTGGCCAATGTTGCCCCTGCCCTCCTTCTCCTTCTTTCATGTGGCAATGGTCAGCCCCCTTGCAGAGAAGGCCCCCCACCCCTGAATAGGGCCATTGTGTCTGTGCAATGTGCTTGATCTCCCCACCAGGGCCATCCTTAGGATTTATGGGCCCTATGCGATATTATTAAACTGGTGCCCCTAAACCGGCACATTCGGCTCTGTGAATACGGCCCCGGCCTTCTGCCTCGGAAGGAGACTGCCGCTTGCACTGGGTGTGCAGGACCAGACCCGCTCTTGCCTGCTGTCCCGGTCATAGGCGCGGACTCCAGGGCTGGAGCATCCACAGGGAAATTTTAGTGGGTGTGGAGCACCCACCAGCGCAAAGCTCCCCCCTTCTGCCTCCCTTCCCCAACACCTCTTGCGTGCTGGCAGCCCCACACTGACCAACTCCTCCCCCCCATCCCCCAATGTTTCCAGAGCACCGTGAACAGCTGATTCACATGTTCAAGCTCTGTGAGGGAGGGGGGAGGAGGCGGGGCGGGGGTGGAGCAGGGGCAGGGGTTTGGGGGAAGGAGTGGAGGGGGGAGGGGCCTGGAGTGGAGTGGGGGGGGTCAAGCATCCCCTGGCAAGATGAGAAGTCAGCCCCTATGGTCCTAGTGGTGCCCCAAATTTTCAGGTGCCCTACACAGCCGCGTATGCTGCATATGCCTAAGGACGGCCCTGCTCCCCACTGGTCAATCTGTGTACTTCCTAACAGCCACTCATGCTTGTCCCCCAGCTTCTGTATAGAAATTCTTCTACTCCATAGAGATGGGTCAGTAGCTTTGAGTCATTCAAAGTTGATGGCCCCAGACTGCAGCCTTGATTGATCTCAGGGATGGTCCTTCAATGCAGTATCAAATGCCTTTCCCAGGCAGGGTAGCCTTCTGGAAGGCAGCACTATAAACTGCCCCAGGAAAGTCCAAACTAGTAGAGTTTGAAAGTTAACCCTTCAGCACACAGTGATCTTTCTGTAGTTAATAAATCAGTTTTATATTTTATCTAAAACAGTGTGTTTTGGTTGAAGTGCTTGGGAAATCTCAGGTCAGTTTACAATAGCTAGTTAGTGTGTGTCCTGTCCACATCGAGGGAGGGGCGGACTGGGTGAAATGAACTGACTCTGGCCAGGCTTCTGTGCAAGATGGTAAAGTTCTGGGGTGCAAGGCTGAGGAGCTGGGGGGAATCGGCTGGAGCCTCTCTATTGTTGGTTCATGAGTGGCTAATAAAAGCATTCATGTAACTCAGTTGGATGAGTCCCTGCCGGTGGATGGTGGAGTAAGGGCAGCACCTGCCAGAGGTTTGTAGCTTCTCATCAGCATCACAGTGTGAGGGGCAGCTCAGGTTGGTGGGACAGAGGGCTCAGCAGTCCCACAGTCTGGGGACCCTGTCACAGTGATTAACATGCCCATCTGAGTGGTGGGAGACACAGGGTTCAAATACTTCCTGGTAGGGAGGTGGGACTGAATTTGGGTTCCCCATATTCCAGCGCAGTGCTTTAACCACTGGGATAGACGTTATAAGGTGGGCACCACTATCTCTTCCATTGGACAACTGCTTGAACGGGACCAAATCTGGTAGGCATGCTGGGAGGATCAGGCCCCATATGCGAAATCGGCAGCTGAATGCCAATCTTCCCCGGTCCATGACTCACTTGGGGGCTTAGGTGGGAGATAGGCATCTCACACTCCTAGAATGGGGCAGCCGTGCACACGGCCAGAGGCAGAAACATAGGTGCCAAGGGAACTTGTACCCTGAAAACAGGACATGCATCTTCCCCTTTCTGAACCCCAGCGCCTGCACCCTGTCCCTGATTTCGCCCATCTGCCCCTCTCCTTCCCCTCCCTCATGCTCCCTGTTTCACTCTCCTCTGGACTCCTTTTGGCTCCTACACAAATTCTGCCCATCCCACCCCTCTCATTTTCCTGTGTTAGCCCCCTTTTATTGCAGGAAGCAGATTTTTGTCTCAAATGAGGGCAGAGTGAGGGCAGTGGCTTCAGGGGATGATTTATTATTATTATTCAAAGAGTTTTATTCAATTAATCTTGAAAAGACTTTGGATTCTTAAAGGTTCAATCGTGATCATAGGTGCTTCTCAGCTTCTAGGACAGTGATGGAGTCATAACAGAGGATACTATGTTCAATCGTGATCATAGGTGCTTCTCAGCTTCTAGGACAGTGATGGAGTCATAACAGAGGATTCCTCTTAGGGTGTGCATGGGAGGGCTGCTCCCTGGACAATGACAGACCACATATAGCAAGGGAGGGAGATAGAGCCTGTATCTGCACTGCCAGATTCTGTTTCCTACTGGTCCCTTGATGTTCAAGCTCCCACCCCCCACTATCCCGGGGTCCCACATTCTTACAAGGAACCCCTTGGGTTAGATGTTAACAGATGTTTTGCTGTGTGTGTGTTCCCTTCGTATGCTGCCCCAGCCTTGTGCAGACAGCTAGCACGGCAGACGTTGAGCGAACCACCCAATGACCACAAATTCCGTTAAGGGACGAAGGAACCAGGCTAGGTTTATTGTCGACAAAGCACAGTAATAGCACCTGGCAGCCTCTATGAGGATACTATGACTTGTATGCCCACCACTATGGATGCAGCTCAGTAAGTGGCGGGACTTTCCACTGCCACCTAGGCCGGCCAAAGATACTCCCTCTGAGACACAGCTTTATACAGTACCGGATTTACCATAGTGCCGGGCCCAAGCTCAGAAGGGGCCCCATGACATTTACTTCCTCCCCTCTCACAGCGCTGCAGAAGCGGAACCTCAGAGCAGCAGGTATCTAGCATGGGAGCTGAGAACCCATGGGGCCCTGGGAACTGTAGTTGCTTGGCCAGCTCCCTGCCAATAGAGCCGGCCCTGGAGCAGGGAAGGAACTACATTTCCCAGCTATCCCTTGGCAGCTATCAACAGGTACGGGAGGGCGGAAGCTGAGACCCCATGCACTGCAGCTGATTGTGAATGGAGAGCTGGCTGCTAGAAGGGGGTGGCACTTTGAATGGGGTACAAGTATGCCCAAGGAGTCGAAGGCTTTTGGCCCAGATATCACTTCCCCAGACTGGATTAGCGATGCTTGTGTGACCTCGCCTGGCAGCCCCCAAAGAAGGAACTGGGTGGACTAAATGGACAGTGCACCTCTCCATCAGAAGCCTAGCAGGGGAGGTATGTGGATCCCACCAGGAGAAGTTAAAATGAAAAGGGAGGGAGGGGAGGCTCTACTAGAAGACCTGGGCAGCTTTAGATACAGCAAAGGAGGATTTCTACGTCTGAGCCATGAAAGCAGAAATTGACTTTTCCTTTCCAGATTCATCTAATAGTGAGAAAAGTAATCTTGCACATGCTTTCCAGATTTGAACACCCTCAAAATTCAGGACTGCTCAAGCTCAATTTTGGCCGCTGTCACTTCATTTCTCCCAAATCAAACATGCTGATCCACTGTAATTTGCTGTAGGAAGAGTAGGATAAAATTGAGCAACAAATGCTGGGGTCTTCCCAGTGCTAACTAGGACTGGAGTTGCTATTTTCAACAGCCATTGCCATTTTTCTTAGTTTTATTTGTTTAAAAAGAAGACCGTGATATTGCATTGGCAAATTCCCCACAGAAATGAAGAGTGGAAGAAAAGAATAACAAAGGCACCTCAACTTTTCCTCATTTATGTAGGACAGTATATGGATCAGCTATCCTCCAGTCACACAAGCTGAAAATTGTTCCACTTGACTGCAGTTCTGCAACCACGCGGGAACCCATCCTTTCTGTGTTCTGGACACATCCAGAATTCCTGCTGAATTCAGAAGTCCTTGCTTTTGTGACCACATGGGCTGATATTTTCAGCCCTGGTAAGCGAAGCAGGTTTACACTTAGTAATTGGGCGGGAGGCCTCTCAGAAAAAGTTAGGTGCTGTAGGAGGTGTTGCTTATTCACTAGGTCACGTGAGACCTTTCTGTTTCCATAGTAAACCAGTGCAGCACAGAATGCACCTTGCTCCTGGAGTCTAGAACGGGGTCCTTTGCTTCTATACACAGCCCATTAAAGACAATAAAAAGACTCCCACTCACTTCAACAGGCTTTGGACAGAACTGGTTATACACAGGGTTACTCCACTGTCTTCACAGGGTCCTGGTCCTACAGTGGAGGGGGGCCCTGTGAGTTTGTTGCAGAGCTGCTGCTCAGGGATGGGAACCTCTTGGCACCCCAGCCTCCAAAATCATTCAGGCTGCGCTTTCTGCACGACTATGTGCTAGCTGAGGGGTGCATGGGAATTGGTGGCCTCTGCTGCAGGTGATGGGCATCTCAGTTCCTTAAAGCCATGGCCTAGAGGAGGGAAGCGCCTAACTCCAGAGTCTGCAGCTGCCTAGGGCCAGTGCTGAGGATTTAGAGTCCATAGTGCAGCCATTGCAAGGGTCAAGCATGCTCAGCCTTGGAATTGCCACCCCTCCCTTGCTAGCAGCTGCAACTGTCTAAGGCTGACCTCTGACGATTGGCCCCATGGCTGTAGCCAGAGAAGCTGCAGGTGGCTCTGTGACTACTGGGGGCCATTAAGCTAGGAGCGGATAAAGAAACTGGAGTTAACCTCAAGGAGCAGAGGTCACCTGTAGGAAAGGAATGTCCAGGGGAGCAGGGAAAGAGGAAGCAAATCAGGCTTGCAGGGGAGAATAGCTCCAGCCCAGCTGGCTAGGGAGCATGTCCAAGGTAGAAGGGAAACAAGCATGGGGCGAGGTGGTGGTGGCCAGGCAGTAGACTAGCATGTAGATGGGAGCGGAGGGAGAAAGGCTGGTGACTTGAGGTTCCCAGGGGCTAAGTCCTCACTTTGGGGAAATGATGTTTGCAAGTGGCTTCCTCAAATGGCAGGATGGGTGCTAAGGGAGGGATTTGTCAGAATTGATCAGGTATCTGCTGGCTGTGAAACTTTATTGAGCTGAGCCCAGAACCACACACAGTGACTGGTGACATGGGGTGGTCCTGCAGACATGGCGATAGAAGGTCTGAATGAGGAAGGAGTCAAGGAGCTACATCTGTGGGGAGTTTCCCCTGATCACTATGAAAGTTCTGCTCACTGTGGACACTGGTAAACCCACCTGGGGACAGCTCAGTGAGAAGAACTGGGGGCTGAGGGAGCTGTGTATGGCAATGCAGATAGCCAGGTAGAGGTGTGTGATCAAAATGAAAAATGTCTCTGAGATGCAGCGCCGGCTGCCTGTCACAGGGCGTACTAGGGCAGCAAGGGCATTGCACAGCAGGCCCACACTCGGAGCCCACGACGACGACATGGAGGCCCACAAATATGTTTGGCGCCAGGGCCCACAAGAGGTTAATCCAGCCCTGTCTTTATACCCCAACACAAACACGTTAGTGCGGCCCCCTGACGTCGCCTTGTACATGTTGGTTCCATTAAAATATTGATTGTATATTGTGATCCTGACCTTAGCTTTTAGGAGAGCTCAGGGTGTTCCTGTTGTCCTTGGGGAATGTTTTTGTACCATTCTTGATGTCCGAATGTTTTGGCACTACTTGACATCGGGGTGTGTTTGCGTGAGTGCTCTGTGACTAGCACTTCTTAGTCGGATTCTGTGAACAGCTTCTGCCTCCTCTCAGGCCTCGAATACAAGGGCTTATGTCTCGGGATCTCTTCTTACTGCAGGGTGTAAGCGAGCAGTGCGTGGGCAGGAACCCCTCAAATGACCAGAGTCATCACGCAGAGGATATTTTCTATTTTCAGAGGTAGAAACAGTGTATAATCCAGAGGCGCCAACTTTTGGTTTTCCCAGGAGGTGCTCCATCCCTGCTCCGCCCCAAGGCCCCGTTCCCGCTACATCCCCTCCCCCAAGGCCACACCCTTTCTCCCCATCTTCTCACCCCCACTCCGTCCCTCCCCCAAGGCCTTGCCCTCACTCTGCCTCTTCTCATCCATGCTCTGCCCCCTCCCCGAGGCCGCTCCCACCCGCCGCTTGCTGATCTCTGCCCTCCCCCAAGCCTCTACCAGAGCCCCCCAAACTGGTAAGCACCATTTTTTCCCCATGACAACTGAGACAGAGCTATCCTAAAACCTGCTGGCCAGCCTGAAGTAGCCTTGAGAAAATGCCTGAGGGGACATTGTAGCTGAACTTAAGGTCTAAGGCAGGAGCGTTCGTCACTGGGAGGTGTTGTAGGCTAAGGGTTAGAAAATTACTCTGTGCAACATGTGCATTAACAAGAGCTGTGAAATATCAGTTACAGAAGAAAAAGTTGAAAAATGAGCCAGCACGACATTAGTTGCTTGGTTTTCTTCAGCTTGACCCTGCTCTGATTGAAAAGTTAACACAAACACAAGATAATTTTTTCTTGATAGTATAAGGTTGTTCCCAATTAAATGCTGACCTGTAAAAGTGGCCTGACTTAAGGGAAAAATCCCCTCCCACAGCGCTGGGGCGATTATACCTGTTGAATTCCTTGAGCTCTTTGCAGAGCACAATCATCCGACAGAGAGGAGAAGTTTTCCTTACAGATGTAGATTTTAGACGTCTCCTTTGGATTGTTTATAACGTGATGGGTCTCAGCCTTGGACGTTTGGTCCTTTCAAGAAATGCTGTTCCACATTCAGGACACTGGACTATGTTGAATAACAGCAAAGTAGCAAATTCTAATGGGAAGCAGATTCTGATCCAGAGGAATTGCCTGTGAGCAGCAGCCCAGCGCCTCTGTTCTGCCCCCTGCCTGCAACACCCAGCCTGGGAAGGGGGAGAGGAGACCACACTGCAACCCTCCAGGGTCCAGGCTGGGGAATGGGGGTGAAGGACACAGACACACTGGGGGTGGCAGGGGGAGTTCAGACATCAAACGACTGAAGAACACAATATAAATCTTAAAAGAGAACAAACCATGATGTTGGGGCTAATTTAATGATTTCTTTTGGGGCAGGGCAGAAGCTGACTCATGAAAAGCCCCACAGGGGCCACTGAAACAGGGGAGCAACTTTGGCTCAATCTCAGGACTTCAACAGCCTGTGCCAAGGTCTGCACCAGCCCCTGCAGCCACTGAACAGGGGAGTCCCAAACTGCCTCTCCTCTATCCCTTTGCCAGCACAAGTGTGAATCTGGCCCATTGAGCCAACCAGCTCCTGCCTCAGTTTCCACATCTATAAAATAGTTATTTGTATTCCTATTACAGTCTATGGAGGACGAGGGCCCCATTGTGCTGAGCTCTGCACAAACACTGAGTAAATAGCCTCAAAGAGCTCACGGTATAGGGCCCTGATCCTGCCAGGAGTCAAAGTTTCAATCACGGCAAAGGATCCAATGTGTGTAAAGCTACTTTGCACCAGAGTCTTGGCAGGTTCTGGATCTAGGTTAGGAGAAGCTGCAATGGGAGGATGAGAAAAACAAACTGGGGTTGGAGGGGCAGGGGAGCACGAGGTAACAGGAAATCTCTCCTACAGAGGGTCTTTCTTAAGATGGCTGTGAGGTTTAGTAGCTGAATGAAAAAGGATATAGAAGTGCAAGGGCTCAGATTAATTTGCATCTCGCTTCGTGTGGATGGACTACAAGCTACACCAATATTCCACAATACACCAATATTCCACACGAGGATGGGCTACAAGCTGACAGGAACAGTATCCCTGATGAGGCCACAGCACACCTGGTGGCTGAGCTTTGTGACTTTGTCTTCACCCACAACCATTTCAGATTTGGGGACAACTTATACCTTCAAGTCAGCGGCACTGCTATGGGTACCCGCATGGCCCCACAGCATGCCAACATTTTAATGGCTGACTTAGAACAACGCTTCCTCAGCTCTCATCCCCTAGTGCCCCTCCTCTGCTTGGGCTACATTGATGACATCTTCATCATATGGAACCACGGGAAGGAGGCCCTTGAAGAATTCCACCTGGATTTCAACAATTTCCACCCCACCAACAACCTCAGCTTGGACCAAGAGATTCACTTTCTGGACACTACAGTGCAAATAAGTGATGGTCTCATAAACACGACCCTATACCAGAAACCTTTTGACTGCTATACTTACCTATATGCCACCAGCTTCCATCCAAGACACATCACACAATCCATTTGTGAAGTGTTGGATCACAGAAACCCCCTTGGGAGCTGCCACCTGATGTGCCAAGACTATTTCTGCCCCTGCTTTCCTGCCCTAGCAGCTTAGGACTTCAGTGCCCTGCCTGGTTTGAGCCAGACCTGCTAGCCTGCTGCAAACCCAGGTTTGAACCATGTCCTCTAACAGCTGTAGGCTAAACTGAAAGCAGCTTACAGAAGTGTTCCTGTCTTTGACACTCAGATGCCCAACTCCCAATGGGGTCCAAACCCTAAATAAATCTGTATTACCCCGTATAAAGCTTATACAGGGTAAACTCATATATTCTTCGCCCTCTATAACACTGATAGAGAGATATACACAGCTGTTCCCCCCCCCCCCCCCGCCCCAGGTATTAATACATACTCTGGGTTAGTTACTAAGTAAAAAGTGATTTTATTAAATCAGAATGTAGGATTTAAGTGGTTCCAAATAGTATCAGACAGAACAAAGTGAATTACCAAGTAAAATAAAATAAAACACACAAATCTAAACCTAATACAGTAATACAACTGAATAGAGGTAAAATCTCACCCTTAGAGATGTTTCAATAAGTTTCTTTCTCAGACTGGATGCCTTCCTAGTCTGGGCACAATCCTTTCCCCTGGTCCAGCCCTTGTTCCAGCTCAGGTGGTAGCTAGGGGATTCCTCATGATGGCTGCCCCCTTTGTTCTGTTCCACCCACTTATATATCTTTTGCATAAGGCGGGAATCTTTGTCCCTCTGGGTTCCCACCCCTCCTCACTGGAAAAGCATCAGGTTAAAGATGGATTCCAGTTCAGGTGACATGATCACATGTCACTGTAAGACCCCAAAGCCTTCATTCCTCCCAGCCTGACTCACAGGGAGGCCTGCCTTCAAACAGAGCCATCCACAGTCAATTGTCCTGGTTGATGGGAGCCATCAAGATTCCAAACCACCATTAATGGCCCACACTTTGCATAATTACAATAGGACCTCAGAGTTATATTTCATATTTCTAGTTTCTGATACAAGAGTGATACATTTATACAAATAGGATGACCACACTCAGTAGATTATAAGATCAGCCACACCATCAGGGACTCATTCACCTGCACATCTACCAATATGATATATGCCATCATGTGCCAGCAATGCCCCTCTGCCATGTACATTGGCCAAACCGGACAGTCTCTACATAAAAGAATAAATGGACACAAATCAGATGTCAAGAATTATAACATTCATAAACCAGTCGGAGAACACTTCAATCTCTCTGGTCACTCGATCACAGACCCAAAAGTGGCAATTCTTCAACAAAAATACTTCAAAAACAGACTCCAACGAGAGACTGCTGAATTGGAATTAATTTGCAAACTGGACACCATTAAATTAGGCTTGAATAAAGACTGGGAGTGGATGTGTCATTACACAAAGTAAAACTATTTCCCCATGTTTATTTCCTCTCCCCCCCCCCCGCCCCACCACTGTTCCTCACACATTCTTGTCAACTGCTGGAAATGGCCCACCTTGATAATCACTACAAAAGGGTTTTTTTCTCTCCTGCTGGTAATAGCTCACCTTACCTGATCACTCTCATTACAGTGTGTACGGTAACACCCATTGTTCTATGTTCTCTGTGTATATAAAATCTCCCCACTGTATTTTCCACTGCAAGCATCTGATGAAGTGAGCTGTAGCTCATGAAAGCTTATGCTAAAATAAATTTGTTAGTCTCTGAGATGCCACAAGTCCTCCTTTTCTTTTTGCGGATACAGATTAACACGGCTGCTACTCTGAAAAAAGCTAGTGGAAGTGTCAGTGTGAAATCAGGAAAGTTTGTGACATCCCTAATGTGATGTTTTTGTGATTTGATGTGGACAGGAAACAGCTGCACTTCTAGCGATGGCAGGTCCTTACCTGGCCCCCATCACTGCACTGTCTGAGCACCTCACAAACCCCAATGTGCTTAGGCTCCCCATACTGCTGTGCAGAGACAACCCATACCTGTCCATGGAGTGAGGGCAGTGCCTTCAGCTGATGTTACTGAACATGCTTAGTCTGTGTGAGCGTATTCAATACCAGCCAAGCAACAAATCTGGGAGACACATGACCCCATGTGCCCCCTGCCCCCCAGCCTCTGCTGCTCTGAGATGGGGAAGAGCTGTTTCTCCCATTTTAGAAGAGGGGAAATTCAGGCCCAGACGGAGTTCGTGACTTGTCTGACTTCACACAGAGCAGGGAATGAAACCTGGGTCTGCTTAGCGCCTCATTACTGGGCAAACCTTTTCCTCTGCAGCCAGAACCAGGCAGAAGAGAATAAAGAGATGGATGGACATGGACGTGCACATGCAGAGTTTGTCCGATAATCATCTCATTGACCTTCCCCATAGTTACTAGGCCAGTCTGTGCAGTCAGGTGATGTCACCAGTCTTTGATGGGGTCTTTCAGGGGGTCTCTACTTTCTTTAGTTATCCCTTGATCAAGACAGCTCTTAGCCCCTGGAATCTCATTCAGCCTAGCAATCTGTGTCAGTGCTTTTGCACTGTGTTTCTAGGGACTGTCTGGGACACCAGTATTAGCCCTTTGCTGTCTAAACCCTTTCTGTGAATGTACTCCTTCCCTGCGCTCTCTCCTTTTATAGCAGGCCTCTGTTCCTTATTGGTTGCAGCTGTGGGTGCCTGCCTCCTTGATTGGCAGTTGAGGCAGGTTCATGGGGGTATGGTCAGGCTGTTTCCCTGCAAGCAGGAGAGGCTCCCTTCTCCTGACAAACCTCTGCTGAGAGGAGCGTGGAGCTGCTGTAGTGGTGAGCAAGTCCCAGTTCGTTTCTCTTGGGCTAGGCTCCCCCCCTTCCCTTGCTGGCTGCTTGTCCCCCTTTGCTAGTTGCTGCAGCTGCTTGGGGGGCTTTGCTGGCCTGCCTGTTGGCAGGGGAGTGGAGAGGGCCCCCCCTTTTCCATCTTGTTTGGGGTCTTTCCTGGCTCTGGCTGCTGTTGGCCTGGTGCTCTGCCACTGCAGCCGCTGCTCTTCTGCCTGGTGAGGAGATGAGGGAGCTGCTTTAGGGCAGTGTCTGGGGTCTTTGCAGCTTGCTGTGGGGGTTGGGGGGAGTTTGTGCTACAGCTGGGCCTTTCTCAGCTTGGTCCCAGGGGCGGTGGCCAGAGTGGTTGCTGTGGGGGAACAGGGGGAGGTGTAGTACCCTTCCCCTGGTTTACCGCCCCCCCCCTTTCTGCTACCACCTCTGCTGCCGCTCCCTTTCCTGCCCCATTTACTGCTAGGGGCTTTTCCACACTTGCCCCAGCTGCCTAGCTCCCCTGCTTACTCGCCCAGGGCGTTGCAGCAGCAGGCGAGGTTCATTGTTCTTGCACCCGTGGGGTCACTTTTCCTTTCCTTCCTTGGCAGTTTTCTCCCTCCCTGGGTTGCATTAGGCTGATGGGATCCTTTCCCCTCTGCCTTGCCCACTGTCCTGTCCTTGCAGCTGTTTGTCCCCTTTCCCTTTGCTGCCTGCCCCACCCACCCCCATCTAGCCACCCTGTTTGCTCTGTTTCACTCTGCTCTGTTTCCTGTGGGGCCTCTTTCTTTGGTGGTCCCTGGTTAGTTTACTAGCCCCGCCCTTGTCCCACGGTGCAGGCGTTGTTGCCAGCCCCATTTCCCCTTTTTCAGTTTGGTTGCCCTTGAGCCCACCCTGTTTTCTGTTCCCTGCCTATGGCATACTTGTCCCTGTCCCCCCCTTCATTCCGCTCCCTTGCTGTTTGCCCCCCGGTTTACCCTTTTTGCCTGCGTGCCCCCGTTCCTTTTGTAGGCGCTTAGAATTCCCCTCCCTCCCTCAGTTATTCCCCTCACAGAGGCTCCCTTCCCCCCCTTAGTGGAGCCAGGGGAACTGGTTTCTTCCTCCTGAGCTGGGCGTTGTGTTCCTTGTTTCCTGTGTCCCTTTCTGTGGGTGCCCCCCCACCCTGCTTTCAGCCGAGCGACGGGGGTGTGGTCACCATTTTCCCCCCCCTTTCCCTCCATTCCCTTTGTTCCCTGCCCTAGTGGCTGTCCCGAGCCTCCCTTCCTGGGGTGGGAGATTCAGGGGGTGGGACGTCCCTGGACGCCCTCTCAGTCTCCCTTCCCACCCTCCCTGGCGCTGGCTGCCTCGACCGCCGCCACCAGCTCAACTGCCATCGCCTCCACCGAAGCCCGACGATGGCGGCGGCCACGGATTCTGCTGCTGCTGCCGTGGCCTCTGCAGCCTCCATTCCCGAGCCCGCTCCCTTGGCCGCGGGGCAGGGCTGGGGGAGGAAGAAGAGCAGGTCCCCGCCCAGAAGGCGAAACCTCCCTTGGGGGTGGTCCCCTCTCCTGCTGCGGCCCTGCTGACCGCCGTGGCCCTCCTTGTTGCCGACCCATGGTTCCCTCCACCATCCCTGGAGATGCTGATCTCTTAGCCCCCAGGGGGTACGCCCAGGTAGCTGCAACCCCCTCTGCTCACTGCCTTGCTGCCTGCTCCAGCCGCCCCTGTCCAACGGCCCTTATGTCCCTGTAACGTACGTCAGTCAGGGGGTTGGTCTAGTCGCATCCCTGAGCAACATAAATTCTGCCGACTTCAGCTGTCGTGTGGACACAGCCTCAGGCACTTATCTTGGGGAGAGGAGCAGGGTTTAGGATACCCCTGTTGTTAGCATCTCCCATTGGCTAGTTTAGATGGCTCCCCACCTAGGGTGCTGGCTCTTGTGGATGGCATTGTAAGGCACCTGCCTGTCTCCGTTCATCGTGGGGGGAGACGAGGCATCTAAGTCAGGCTGTGGGGGTCGCAGTGTTCTTCTTGTGATGTTCTAGGCACCTAAAAATTAGGAGCAGGTGATGCTCAGCAGTGTAACACCTGAGTCCCTTCATGGATCCCACCCCCAGTCATTTACATTAGAAGCTCACAGAAAGCAAAGACCCAGACCTGGCCAAAGGTGGGGTGTCTCCTTTTTCTCCCTTTAGATCCCATCTTTTAGCTCATGGCCACCCTAGGAGAAGGGGTAGGTTTTTTTCAATGCAGTAGCAAACACAAGGCAGTGATCTCATTATACAGTCCCCGTGGAGATGAGGCAAGTGATGCTTTCACCTCAGTGTAGCTACTGAAGGTGATCGTTCACCCTCCCAAACGCCCCCCAACGCACAGAATTCTTCTTGACCAGTTACACTGAGGTGAAACCACCACTTGCCTTGTCTACACCCAGATTGTACAATGAGAGAGAAAAACCTGCATCCTAGTGTAGACAAATCCCCAGAGACTGTCTCAGCAAATGCTGATGGGCAGAAGAAATGCAAGCAACATATTTTGTATCTCTTTAGCCACCATTGAAGAAATTCAACACCTCTGGAAACAGAGGAGAGTCAGCACCACGTGTTCAGCCCCCTCTCCACTGAGCCCAGCTGAGGAAGTCCTGATTGACATGGCTATAGCCTGCACAAGAGAGAGCACAGGCTGGATAGCAGCAAAACCCCAGCTCCCATTCTAGGGACATGCAGGTATTTTCCCTGTTGGTGCTGGGACACACAACCAACTAGGGAAGCAAATCCCTCAACTCTAGACCCAACAATTACAGCTGGAAAATCCAAAAGGGACAAATCAGAATTGTCTTTCATGCTTTATTTACTGTAAATACCCCTCAGAGAACAAAGGAGTTGAGAAGCAGCTTCAATAATCACAACAATGGAAAAAAGAAAAGGAGTACTTGTGGCACCTTAAAGACTAACCAATTTATTTGAGCATGAGCTTTCGTGAGCTACAGCTCACTTCATCAGATACATACCGTGGAAACTGCAGCAGTCTGCTGCAGTTTCCACGGTATGTATCTGATGAAGTGAGCTGTAGCTCACGAAAGCTCATGCTCAAATAAATTGGTTAGTCTTTAAGGTGCCACAAGTACTCCTTTTCTTTTTGCGAATACAGACTAACACGGCTGTTACTCTGAAACAATGGAAAAGAGTCCCACAGGTTTTGGGAACAGTTACTTTTGTTGCCATTTTAGTGTAATTAAAGTCAAGGAAGTAACATATGAAATTAATGAGTGACAGTCTCCACTTCAGTGATGCTTTATAAATCTCTATCCCTCTTGTGTTCCCTTTTCTTCTCCCTTCTCTGTCATACTGTTCATTTTGACTCACCATTTTTCTAGCCCTCATTTCCCATTCCTGTTTATTTCTCTGTGTCTTCCACTCTCCTCTGATCCCTGTCACAGCAGATCCTTCCCCTTCATGTTCTCCATTCGTTCCCCTGAGTTTATCCCTTCAGCTCTCGTTGTCTTTGGCCATTCCCCTCTTCACAGTGTTTTCCTTTCCTTGGTTTGATACCCCTTTCTCCAGGACTCTGTTTATTTTGTTTTACTTGATCTTTTCCTTTTGTTTTCTCTGTTTCCTCTAGTTCAGCCCAGCCTGCACCCTCCCCAACCTGTGACACTCGCATTGTTGCCAACCCTAGAACTTAAAAATCATGAGTCAGAACCCAAAATCATGAAATTACCCCCCCCCCCAAAAAAAAAAAAAAAAAAAACCATGAGGGCTCAAAACAATATATAACGTATCCTGGTTTATCTTCTGATTTTTTTTGAACTCTCTCTGCCCATCCCCCGTGTGACAATTACAGTGTTACTGGCTCTCCCATAGTGCCAGGGGAAGGTGATTTGGGCCCCTGTGGCAGGAGCTCTGGCTGGGAGACCCCAGCGAGATCTAATCTCACAGATTGGTACAAAACGCTCCCTGCTGCTGCGGAGCTTCCTCCAACCCCCAAACCCTGATTGAGTCATTCTGTGTCCCTGCCACCCCCACATCTGTCTGTCCCCAGCCTGGCTGTTAGTTCTGCCCCCTGCCCAGCCCCCACATCTGCCCCTCAGGGCCCCTCTGCCCATCCTGCATCTCCAGGGGTTCTCCCCCCCCACACACACACACTCCTGGGGCTGCAGGGAGGGGGAGGAGCTTGCAGGGGTCCTAGAGATGAGGAGCCAGGGGCTGGGTCGATGGGAGTGCTCCAGAGACATAGCCACTGGGGTGTGAGAGGCTAGAGATGCTAATTTCGGGGTCACCGGTCTCAGGGACACAGTCTGAGCCAGGATTTGCACACCAGCCAGAGCCAGGGGCGGATTCTCTTCCCAGGGATGGAGCCCGGTGGGAAAGTGAAGATCGGGGGCCTTGTCACCAGCATCAACAAATGTCACTTGCCCCCGGTCACAGTCCAGACAAACCCAGACCCTGCTGGGAACCTGGCTCAGGGGGTCACAGGGGAGGTGAGAGCCCGGAACTCACCCCCCCCCCCGACACCTCTGCACAGCCCAGATCCCCCCCATAAGGGCTACAGCTGATCCGTCCCTTCCTCCCCACAGACTCTCTGGCCACCCCCACAGCCCAGTATCGCCCACTCCTCACCTCCACCTCCCAGCAACGTCTCCCTGAGGTGAATCCCTCGCAGCCCAGGACACAGAGCTCAGTGTCAAATCCCTCAGGGTTGTCACGCAGTCGCTGCCCTGTATTTCCCCATCCTCAGATGGGACGAGTTGGGGATGAGCCGTGTCTGGATCCAGAGTCACATTCGCTGCGGGGAGAGAGACAATCAGAGCGTTAGGGGCAGAACACAGCCCTGGGGGAGGGTTTGATGGTATCCGTGACAGAATCTGCCCCTAGCAGCTCTGAGATCTCAGCACAGGGCTGGGGAGAGTCACTCCCCTGGCAGAGACGGGCCAGTGACAGGGTGAAAGTATCGGCTGGGCCAGGCCTGAGACTCAGAATCTTTCCCTTCCTTCCCCCACCTCTCCCCAGGGAGGGGACTAGAGACACTGGGAGCCCCAGCAGAAGGCACAACTCAGTGAATATTGAGAGAGCTCCCCTCCCCCACCCCCTCCCCACCTTCAATCCCAGCTGCCCCTGTGCTGGACTTTGGTATGGGGCCTCCCCACTGCACCCTGCCTGCTCTGAAATGTCACAGCTTGGACAGCAACAGGCCACACGGTACCAGGATTGAACATGCCCAGAATTTCACTACAAATCCCTGCAAGCTGCATGGAAACTTTTTAAAGACACCATAATAGAGGTTCACTTTAAATATATACCCCAAATTAAAAAACATAGTAAGAGAACCAAAAAAGAGCCACCATGACTAAACAACAAAGGGAAGCAGTAAGAGGCAAAAAGGCATCCTTTAAAAAGTGGAAGTTAAATCCTAGTGAGGAAACTAGAAAGGAGCATAAACTCTGGCAGATGTAGTGCAGAAATATAATTAGGGAGGCCAAAAAAGAATTTGGAGAACAGCTAGCCAAAGACTCAAAAAGTAATCGCAATTTTTTCTTAAATGTACATCAGAAGCAGGAAGCCTGCTAAACAACCAGTGGGGCCACTGGATGATCAAGATGCTAAAGGAGCACTCAAGGATGATAAGGCCATTGCAGAGAAACTAAATGAATTTTTTGCATCTGTCTTCACGGCTGAGAATGTGAGGCAAATTCCCAAACTTGAACCATTCTTTTTAGGTGACAAATCTGAGGAACTCTGCCAGATTGAGATGGCATTAGAGGAGGTTTTGGAACAAATTGATAAACTAAACAGTAATAAGTAACCAGGACCAGATGGTACTCACCCAAGAGTTCTTAAGGAATTGAAATGAGAAATTGTAGGACTACTAACTGTAGTCTGTAACCTAACATTTAAATCAGGTTCTGTACCAAATGATTGGAGGATAGATAATGTGATGCCAATTTTTAAAAAGGGCTCCAGAGGTGACCATGCCAATTACAAGCCAGTAAGCCTGACTTCAGGACTGGGCAAACTGGTTGAAAATATAGTAAAGAACAAAATTGTCAGACACATAGATGAATATAATTTGTTGGGGAAGAGTCAACTACCCTCCAGCATATCTACCACTCCTCCCAGTTTAGTGTCATCCGCAAACTTGCTGAGGGTACAATCCACACCATCCACCAGATCATTAATGAAGATATTGAACAAAACGGGCCCCAGGACCGACCCTTGGGGCACTCCGCTAGATACCGGCTGCCAACTAGACATGGAGCCATTGATCACTACCCGTTGAGCCCGACAATCTAGCCAACTTTCTACTCACCTTGTAGAGCATCCATCCATCCCATACTTCCCTAACTTGCTGACAAGAATACCGTGGGAGACCGTGTCAAAAGCTTTGCTAAAGTCAAGAAATAACAAGTCCACTGCTTTCCCTTCATCCACAGAACCAGTTATCTCATCATAGAAGGCAATTAGATTAGTCAGGCATGACTTTTCCTTGGTGAATCCATGCTGACTGTTCCTGATCACTTTCCTCTCCTCTAAGTGTTTCAGAATTGATTCCTTGAGGACCTGCTCCATGATTTTTCTGGGGACTGAGGTGAGGCTGACTGGCCTGTAGTTCCCAGGATCCTCCTTCTTCCCTTTTTGAAAGATGGGCACTACATTAGCCTTTTTCCAGTCTTCCGGGGCTTCCCCTGATCGCCATGAGTTTTCAAAGATAATGGCCTGGCTCTGCAATCACATCTGCCAATTCCTTTAGCACTCTCAGATGCAACGCATCCGGCCCCATGGACTTGTGCTCGTCCAGCTTTTCTAAATAGTCCTGAACCACTTCTTTCTTCACAGAGGGCTGGTCACCTCCTTCCCATACTCTGCTGCCCAGTGCAGTAGTCTGGGAGCTGACCTTGTTCGTGAAGACAGAGGCAAAAAAAGCATTGAGTACATTAGCTTTTTCCACATCCTCTGTCACTAGGTTGCCTCCCTCATTCAGTAAGGGGCCCACACTTTCCTTGGCTTTCTTCTTGTTGCCAACATACCTGAAGAAACCCTTCTTGTTACTCTTAACATTTCTTGCTAGCTGCAACTCCAGGTGTGATTTAGCCTTTCTGATTTCTCTCCTACATGCCTGAGCAATATTTTTATACTCATCCCTGGTCATTTGTCCAATCTTCCACTTCTTGTAAACCTCTCTTTTGTGTTTAAGATCAGCAAGGATTTCACTGTTAAGCCAAGCTGGTCGCCTGCCATATTTACTATTCTTTCTACACATTGGGATGGTTTGTCCCTGTAACCACAATAAGGATTCTTTAAAATACAGCCAGTTCTCCTGGACTCCTTTCCCCCTCATGTTATTCTCCCAGGGGATCCTGCCCATCGGTTCCCGGAGGGAGTCAAAGTCTGCTTTTCTGAAGTCCAGGGTCTGTATTCTGCTGCTTTCCTTTCTTCTTTGTGTCAGGATCCTGAACTCGACCATCTCATGGTCACTGCCTCCCAGGTTCCCATCCACTTTTGCTTCCCCTACTAATTCTTCCCGGTTTGTGGGCAGCAGGTCAAGAAGAGCTCCGCCCCTAGTTGGTTCCTCCAGCACTTGCACCAGGAAATTGTCCCCCACATTTTTCAAAAGCTTCCTGGGTTGTCTGTGCACCGCTGTATTGCTCTCCCAGCAGATATCAGGATGATTGAAGTCTCCCATGAGAACCAGGGCATGCGATCTAATATTTCACGTTGTAGTCGGCAGCACAACTGACTTGCCCTTACTACAGAGTTTTTGCAAATCTCTGACAAACTTCAGGGTATATCAAAAAATTCGTGACTGACATTTTTTATTCCCAAGTTCAGTGCTTTTAATTAGGTACCTTCTGCATGTCCAGTCTTCACATTCTGGCATGCAGTGGAAAATATGCTCCATTTTCTTTAGAAAGAAATTGCAGAAGAGTGTGTTTTTTGGTTTTTGGTTTTTTTTTCAAATGTCATTTGCTTCATTTGGGTTCAGGGATTTGGCTGGAAGGGGGTGATCAGGGAGGGGGAGGGAGGAGAAGAGGGAGACAGTGGGGAGGGGGCGGAGCCTGCGGCAGAGCAGGAGTGGAGTACAGGCTGGGCCCAACTTCCCCAAGCAGCAGCTTCACCCACTGCCCGTAACAGCAGCTCGTCTCCCGCACACCCAGTGCACACTGCAGTCTCCTTAGGCAGGGGCTGTATTCACAGAGCTGAATGCATCGGCGCCACGCATTCTGCGTGAGGGAGGGGGTATGGGGGTCTCTGCAGGGAACTGTGACTCTCTGCTGCCATGAGACGGGCTGGGCAACTCAGTATCCTTTGCTGCCTCCCCTTATCCTCCGGGTATAGGGGCACCAGTTTAATAATACTGCGTAGGGCCCCATAATCCCCAAGGACGGCCCTGCAAACTAGCTAGAGACATAAAGGGTAACAAGAAAACATTCTACAAATACATTAGAAGCAAGAGGAAGACAAAGGACAGGGTAGGCCCATTACTCAGTGAGGGAGGAAAAACAATAACAGAAAATGTGGAAGTGGCAGAGGTGCTTAATGACTTCTTTGTTTCAGTTTTCACCAAGAAGGTTGGTGGTGACTGGACGTCTAACAAAGTGAATGCCAGTGAAAATGAGGTGGGATCAGAGACAAAATAGGGAAAGAACAAGTTAAAAATTACTTAGACAAATGAGATGCCTTCAAGTCACCAGGACCTGATGAAATGCATCCTAGAACACTCAAGGAGCTGACTGAGCAGATATCTGAGCCATTAGCGATTATCTTTGAAAAATCATGGAAGACAGGAGAGATTACAGAAGACTGGAGAAGGGGAAATATAGTGCCCATCTATAAAAACGGAAATAAGGACAACCCAGGGAATTACAGACCAGTCAGCGTAACTTCTGTACCAGGAAAGATAATGGAGCAAATAATTAAGTAATCATTTTGCAAACATCTAGAAGATAATAAGGTGATAAGTGACAGTCAGCATGGATTTGTCAAAAACAAATTGTGTCAAACTAACCTGATACCCTGTCAAAGAAAGTTAACAAGCCTTGTGTATGGGCCGGGGGGGGGAGTAGTCGGCACCAAGGTAACTGTGGGCAAAGCTGCTGGGTCTGTCCCAGTCCCTTCCTTGCACCATCGTCTCCAGGAACGTGGCTGTTCGCCTGTCACAGTCTGGTGCTTTTGAACAGCTCTAGAACCATCCCTGGGAAGACCCCTTTAGTGTAGCAGCCCCCTTAGGGTCACAGTCTTTCACTTGGGCAAGCCACTTGGCTTCTCCACCTCCTGGGTCCGAACCTAAGAGCTTTCAGCACCTCACCTTTGGTGAGTCCACCTAAGTTGGACACCTGAAGCAGACTTGTACCCCCAAAGGGAACCATGCACCCTACTTATGCTATAAAAGCAGAGGGATTTATTAGATGTCTGGAACACAGTGCAGACAGTGCTTAGTTAACACAGACAAAGGAAAGGTACAGCATGGTCCATCTGGGTCAGTCCCAGCACCCTCTGACCCCTCTGTAGTCCCAGTTCAGAAGGTTCTCTCCTGCCTCCAGCAGCCCACATTTAACAACCCCACCTGGCCCCCCTCGAGTCCTTTATCCAAATGGAGCCAGGCTCAGCTCCTGGGCGCAGGAGCCCACTCTGAGCATGCCAGAGGGAACAGGGGTGCTCACTTGGCCGCTGTCCCCAGAAGTTGATCTTGGGTGGGAGGCAGCCTGCTGTCAGGGACGGTAGGTTTGTATAATTTTTGGTGGTGCCCAGAACGGGTCCAGCTCCCACCCCTGCCACACACCAGCTTTGTAAGCCGATCTATATTTTTTAAAACAATGTAAAAATGGACTGGAAACAGTGAGCGTTTAACAGTTTCCCTCTATTGCACAATACCAGTATCGTCAGAAAAAATTATTTAACTAAGAATGTCAACTTTATTAATACACTTTTGAATATGGAAACAACCCAGCACTCTTGGATCAATAGCCCTCAAAAGCAAAGACTTTCTATAATTAAAACAAAATGTCGCCCCTTCTTTTGCGATGTTCTTCAGGAGGCAGCAAACACTTATCGTCGTTGTCCAGTGGGGGATGCGGCTGCCCCTTGCCCAGCCTGGGGCAGGAGTGGTGACGGGGAGGGGAGGGGAGGGCAGGGTGTCACAACATTCACCCAAGCCCCAGCTGCTCAGGCCTGGGGGGGGGGGGGGCTGCCGTTATATACTTCTGCTGCTGCCCCTCACCGTAGCCTCACTAGGGGTGGGGGATGGGGCTGCCCCTTGCCGAGCGTGGGGCAGGAGAGTTGACTGCAGATGGGTGGGGGGGGGCAGGATGACACGAGTCCGACACTCACCCAAGCCCCAGTTGCTCAGGTGCAGACTCCAGGAAGCCCCCGCGGAGTCGGAGTTGTCTCCCTGTGGGTGCCGGGAGGGGGGCCGCCATCACATGGGCACCTCCTCCTCTCTTCCCTCATCAGGCGCAGCAGCCGCCTCAGCCTGCCGCCGGCCCCTTTCTTGTAGCCAGCAGTGGCAGCGGCCGGTGAGGTAGCGCAGCCCGGAGCGGCAGGGCAGCCGCCAGCTGCCCAGGGCACAGCAGGGACGCTCCGGGGAGGTGCGCGGGGGAAGCAGATGGGACTGTGGGGAAGACACGGCCCCGAACATTGGTGGAGCTGGGCCCCCGGGCCCTGAATATTTCTGGAGCACAGGCAGCATGGGCCCATATAACTCACCGCCCCTGCACAGCGTATTTATGCAAGTTTTTCAGTTGCAGAAATTTGGCCTGTATTTATTTACCTCTGAAAAACACCAAAAGTTAGATTCTGACTGTGTGGACACATCATCTATTATAGAAACCACATTAGAACATTTACTTTGCTTACTATAGATGGGATTATAATAAAAATGTCATAGGAAAGATTGGAATGGTTACTCTAGCCTGTGTTCTTGCACATAGGTGGTTAAACCATGGGAATTGCTGAGAGCAGATTTAATCGGGCGATATCCAATACCACAGAAGCGATACCAGTAGGTACTGGCAGCTACAGATGATTTTTCAAAATAGGTAGAAGAATTTCCACTTAGAACTATGACAGCACATGAGGTGGAGAAGAAGACATGTGAAATGATATATTAACATGGCTGTCCAGAGCAGATACTGGCAGATCTAGGTTCTGAATTGAATCATGAGGTAACAGTTTACATTTGGTGTTATTTTCACTGTATGGTCAATTACACACTCATGGCCGTGTGACAGGGGGCTGTTAGCAGCTACAAACTGAGCCCTTTGGAAGCCAGCACCCTGGTCACAGAGAACACCCGGGCACCGGGTGCAGTTGGAGGAGGAGGGACTGAGTAGTTTGGGTTTGGAAGGGTAGAGGGGATCACTTGCATGGGTAGGGAGCCTGATGATGTCTCTAGCTCAGCACTGAGAAGAAAGCAGCAGTATAAAAGGCTGAACCAGGGAGCAGGAAGGGGGCTCCTCATAACTGCTTCTATGTTGTAATGCACCATAAAAGGTAATAAAGACACTTGGTGGAGGTTCCTTGACAGACTGGAGGCTGCTTAATTCACACAGAGCTCTGCCAGCCTGGGGTTGCGGGAACTGATGGGGGAACCCATTCATAGTTAGAAATTTTAAAATGAACATTGCCTGAAATCTCTTCATGATACTTCATGCTGTAAATTGTGAGTGACAACATTTTTTTATGTCTTGTCAGATAGTAAAAACCATGTTGTATATTAACCTATTTGCCAACATATTTTCCCATGTAATAACACAATAATGTTGGATAAGAAACCACAGTAATTACACATAATTCAGTGAGAAATAGGGAAAGGAACGCAGATATTTCTGAAGGAAATTTTAGGGAAAAATTATCTATTTTTAGATTAACATTTCCCTGTGTTAAAAACTAGGAAAAACATAGAGCTTCAGCTGCCCACACCACCCAGACACCAGCAGACTAGATAAAAACACAAATGAATCCATCACGAGATCATTTCAGGGCATTTACTTTCAAATAATCAAGGTAAGTTTCGGGCACACTGCCGTGAATGGCATATTGTGAGTAAATCTTCAAAACTGAATTATGACATTGAAAATGTTCATAACGCATCACGTTTAAAACAAACAGTAGTCCTAGCAATGCCATGCAAAGTTTCTTCCCTCATACTCCACTCAGCTAGCTCTTCAAGGTATTAGGTTCAATGACTAATTTCAAGGATACAGATCAATCAGTCACTATTTTTCCAGAAAGTGGTGGACAGAGCCCAGAGGAATTGTGATGAATTTCCTGGAGCAACTTTATATTCTTTGTACTCTAAACCTCACATGACAACAAAAACATCACCCTTTCGACTGATTTGTGGCCGAGAAGAAAGGTTTCCCAATAAAGCTTCACCAAATTTCATGTTATGTGTCATTAAGTGCCAGCGTCTTTACTACAATTAAGTTAATTTGTGATGATTCACAAATTTTGCAACAGAAAAGCTTCAAAAACAGACTCCAAGGAGAAACTGCTGATCTTAAATTAATATGCAAACTAGATACCATTAACCTGGGTTTGAATAGAGACTGGGAGTGGCTGGGTCATTACACATATTGAATCTATTTCCCCATGTTAAGTATCCCCACACCTTCTTGTCAACTGTCTAAATGGGCCATCTTGATTATCACGACAAAAGTTTTTTTTTTTCCTCCTGCTGATAATAGCTCATCTTAATTAATTAGCCTCTTACAGTTTGTATGGCAACTTCCACTTTCTCTTTATGTACTTATATATATATATCTCCTTACTATATGTTCCATTCTATGCATCCGATGAAGTGGGCTGTAGCCCACAAAAGCTTATGCTCTAATAAATTTATTAGTCTCTAAGGTACCACAAGTCCTCCTGTTCTTTTTGCGGATACAGACTAACACGGCTGCGACTCTGAAACCCCTTCTCTATTTCTTTATCAAACTACATTTATTGTGTCCTTATAACCAAGAACATGAAGAGCCCAGCAGTACATTGAAAGCAACAGTGGACACTGACAGTACATTGCCTGTAAATAATATTTCTAAAGAAAAATACACTAAAAATGGAGATTGTAGAAGAGATTTCTATGTATAGGAAGATAGCATTTGAGGTTGGGGACTGTATTTTGTTAATTGATGTGAGAAAAAGAAAGGAAGGGTCATATCTTGATTACCGATGACATGTAGCTAGAAAGTTAAAAATCACATGATTTAATGCTGACAGAAGTTCAAAGAATATTATATAATCTTGTGTGAGTTAACTGAAATATATTGCTTAATGAATTCTATCATTTTTCACCTATTCATTTTCAAAGGTGTAGTGCAGGAGGTGGGTGTATGTGCCCTGCCTCCCAGAGAGAACCAGTCAAGACAATAAAGAAAGGAGGAGAGAGAGAGAGAGCAGCTGCACATGTGTGTAGTTGTGATGTTTATGACACACGTACATTGTAACTGAACAACCCCGTCTGACAATTTAATAATTTATTTTGTCAAGATAAATATTTTGGATTTCTTGAAATTCCACAGTTGAAATACAAATGACGTTATACAGAGAAGTTAAACTTCAATATAGATTTGAGGGAAGAATCAAAAATAAATGTAAATAATTCCATTTCTAAAAATACATTTAGATGCTTGTTTCTGAAATACTGTTGAAATGTAAATTGAAATATTCTTGTGTATTTTCTAAATTAGAATTATCTTTTTTCTTTTCTATTTTACATTGAGATTTCACAGGGCTAGAAAATGCTGACAGGAGTGAATGACCCCATCACCCACCATCTGCTGCCCCTGGGGCAGGGGATGGGGCAAGGTGAGGGCTGGGGGTTGCCAGGTGTCCGGTTTTCAACTGGACCCTCCAGTGGAAAAGGGAAACTGGCAGCGTCCGGTGAGCACAAAAACTCCAGTAGCTGCAGTAACCGCCCCCACCACAGGGGGGCGGGAGGAGCAGCAGCGCTGGGGGGGCCAGTCTGTGCCGCAAGGTCACTGTCAGGGACCAAGATTCCCCCCGGCCGGAGCCTGGACCGGGCAGATGATCAGGGGAGCAGCGTTTCTACCCCCAGCATTGGAACCGGGATTGAAATAAGGGCGGAGCGTCCTGGAGAAGGTGTCAGTGAATGTGAAGAGATGGGACCCGTCAGTCACATTGTAAAACGAGACCTCGCCCGCCTCATAGTCCAGGAAAATCCCCACCCGGCTGGGCCGGACGCTCACGGGGAGGGGGGTCGGGGGGTCGGTGAGGGCCGCGTATTCCCCATACCACTGCCACATGGCCCAGTATCCATTCTCAGGTGTGAATGTGACCCACCCCTTCCTGCTCACAGATTCCCTACAAACCCCCAGAATCCATCTCGTCTTGTCTCCCATCCCCACCTCCCAGTAACGCCTCCCGCCCGCGAACCCCGCAGCGCCCAGGACACAGGGACAAGGATCAAATCTCTCAGGCTTGTCGGGCAGATCCTGGTGCGTGTCTCCGTCTCTCACACGTTTCCGATCCTCGGACAGGACGAGGTGGGGATTTGCCGTATCTGGATCCAGAGTCACGTCCACTGGGGAGAGAGTCACAGAGTCAGGGCCGGGGGCAGGGGCCCCCCATTTCCAGCACAAATGGCCCAACTTGATGATCACTTTAGATAAGCTATTACCAGCAGGACAGTGGGGCGGGAGGAGGTATTGTTTCATGGTCTCTGTGTGTATATAATGTCTTCTGCAGTTTCCACGGTATGCATCCAATGAAGTGAGCTGTAGCTCACGAAAGCTCATGCTCAAATAAATTGGTTAGTCTCTAAGGTGCCACAAGTCCTCATTTCTCTGTTGTTCTATCACTGTAGTCCCCATTTCCCTATTGTTTGTCCGTATAATCTCTGTCTGGTTCTGTGATTGTTTCTGTCTGCTGTATAATTAATTTTGTTGGGTGTAAACCAATTAAGGTGGTGGGATATATTGGTTAGATAATCTTGTTACAATATGCTAGGACTGGTTAGTTAAATTTCAGTAAAATGATTGGTTAAGGTATAGCTAAGCCGAACTCAAGTTTGACTGAAGACTATATAGTAAATCAGGAAGTAAGGCGGGGAATAGGACAGGGAATGGGGATGGGGGAATTGGAATCATGTTTTGCTAAGAGGGGGGAATGGGAATAGGGAATGGGAACAGGGACACAGGTAAGGCTCTGTGGCATCAGAGGTGGGAAGGGGAACACTAAGGAAGGAAACTGGAATCATGCTTGCTTGAAGTTCACCCCAATAAATATCGAATTGTTTGCACCTTCGGACTTCGGGTACTGTTGCTCTCTGTTCATGCAAGATAGACCAGGGAAGTAAGCAGGTGAAGGAATAAGCCCCCTAACAACGAGAAAGGCAGGGGATGGGGCAAGTCATGGGGGCAGAGGGGCATGGGGAGAGTGGAGTCAGGGAGCAGAGGTAGTGAAGGGGGATGGGCACCAGGGGAAAGGGGGCAAGAGGAGGGGCAGGTGCCAGGGAGATTGAGGGGGCTGAACAGAATGGCAGGAACAGGGAGGGCAGAGGAGGGAGGGACAGGCACCAGGGGGCAGAGAGGGGTGAGGAGAGAGGCGGGGGCAGATGGGTCGAGGGAACTGTTAGGAGAGGGGATCGAGGAGGGGCAGGAGACAGAAGGTCAGAGTGGGGCTAGAGGAGGGGTGGGCACAGGGGGATGAGGGAAGGGGTGGGTTTCGGGGGTCAGAGAGGGTGGCAAGAGGGATGAGTACAAGGCGGGGCTGAGGGGGGTGAGAAGGGCAGGAGCCAAGACAGCAGAGGAGGGTGAGGGATGGGGAGGCATGAAGGGGAAGAGGGGGTGAGGGCAGTGGTAGGCACTAGGAGGGCATGTGGGGGGCGAGAGGAGGGATGGGAGACATGGCAGCAGAGGGGGAAAGGGGAGAGGTTCACGCCAGGAGGTAGCAGGGGGGTGAAGTGATGGGTGGGCTCCAGGGTGCAAAGGATGTTTGTGGGAGAGGGGCAAGTGCCAGGATGGTGACGGGGGAGAAGGGAGGGGTGAGTTCCAGGGGGGCAGAGGTGGGGACAGAGGGGCAGGGATCAAGGGGAGCAGAAAAGGGGTGAGAAGAAGGGTAGCAGTGAGGATAGAGGCAGGGGCCAGGTGGGAATAGGGGTGAGGGAAGGGTAAGGGAGGTGCGGGAGCCAGGGGGCACAGGGGCATAAGAAGATTGGCAGGTGCCAGGGGGGCAGAGGTGGGTGGAGGGTAGGGGCACATGCCAGGGAGACAAAGTTGGGGGGAGAGGGGCAGGGGCCTAAGGGAGCAGCAGGAGTTTGGGGTGAGAGGGAGGGGACAGGATAGAGGCAGGGGTCAGGTGGGCACAAAGGTGGAGGGAAGGGTAAGGGAGAGGCAGGTGCCAGGGGGAGAGAGGGAGGTGAAGGGGGGCAGGAGGGAAGGTGAAGGGGGCAGGCCCCAGGGAATCTCTGTTGCTCTGGGGCTGTGTGTGGCTGGTTTGTTGCTAAGAGTAGGTTGCTGCCATCCACACACACACTGGGGGTGCAGCCCTGCCCCACGGGGCGCAGCTGGGACTCTCCATGCGAGGACATGGGCAGGGTATCTGGGCTTGCTGGAAGGGGGATGAGACTTGAGGGGTGCTGGGGGGAACAGGGGCCATTGCTAATGAGGCTGGGGCAGTGGGGAGGGGAGGGGGCATTTCCCCACTTGCTGCCCACTCCATCTGGGATAAGCTGCACCAGGGGCCAGTCCCAGTTCACACCCGCGCAGCGCATCTGCACTAGGGGTTTTCACAGGGGCACCGACATGGCTGAGACACTGCTGTGCCAGAGGCCATAACCCCCCCCCTCACTGGGGTTATGGATCAATAATTACAGGGTCACTGGAGCAGGGGAGCTGGATTCTGGGTCTCCCAGGTCGGGGCCTGACCCACTGGGCTGCAGTCAGTCTCGCTCCCATGCTCTGGTCCAGTGCCCATGGCAGTGTTTAGACACGATTCAACAGGAGAGACTGAGGGAGCCCCACATCAGACACCTGGAGCCCAGTAGTTCCAGCCCTTATCTGAGGTGGGGAGACCCACATTCCAATTCCTGCCCCACATCACCCGGGGGGATTGAACCGGGGGCTCCCAGCTGAGGACCTTGCCACTGGGCTAAAGGCTAGAAGGGAAGCGGCAGAAACTATTCAGCAAACTTGACAAGGATTCAGGAATAGTTTCAGTTGACCTAAAATATAATTTTTCAGCAAATAAACTATTTGCCCCCAAAATTACACCCAGCTCTATTTCAAATGTGTCCCAACAACTTAGGAGTCCAAATCCCAGTGACTTTCAGTGAGTGACTGTCAACACCCCCAGAACCTCACAGGTACAGCCAGGCCAGGCTCAGGACATCAGCTATGAAACACTCCAGAGCTGCTGTTAAATTTGCCCTTGGTAGAAAAATTCGCCCTCGGGCTCCCATAGCTCTTTACTGAAGGCAGCAGGAAGAAAGATATGGCCAGTAGTAATTAGACACTAATAAGGAGCTAGTCTGAATGAGAGATACCTTAAAAGAGACTAGCTGCAGATTTATGTGAATTCAGGGGACATCTTTACCTGGTAGTCGTGGACTATTTTACGTAACACACCAGGATGATATAGAGCAACTGAAGGGCACTTTTGGTCATTTCAGGGTTCCAGAAGACCTTGTGACAGAGCATGGACCACAATTCAGAGAAGTAGAATTTTATTTATCTCAACAAAATATGATCTTCCTCATATTACGAGAAGCCCATATTACTCACAAGTGAATGGAGAGGCTGCGAGAGCTGCACAGACAGTGAAGAATATCCTTCAGCAGGAAGATCCATTCTTTGCTCTACTGAGTTATAGATCAACCCCAATAGCAGCTACTGGATATAGTGCAGCACAACTCCTGATGGGAAGACAGCTCAGAACTACCCTCCCAACTTTGGAAAAGAATCTATCTCCAAAGTTCCCAGACATGGAGAGAGTAGCCAAATCACATAAAAAGGCAAAAAGAGCTTGCAAACACTTTTACAACAGACATCACTCAGAAAACTACCGGGGCTAGAACCTGGTGACCATGTTTGTGTCAAACTGGATGGAGAAAAAGAATGGAATACTCCAGCTGTTGTAAAAAAAGATAATTCAACACACAGGTTGTATGTGATCAAGACCAAGAGAGGAGAGTTCAACAGAAACTGTCAACATCTGCAGTTTGTTCCTCAGAAAGAACAATCAACTCAGCAAACTCTGCAGATGGTGGATGCAGAACAAGAACATGACTCAAGGATTCCAGACTGATCACAGTCAGATAGTGGAACTAATGGACAGCCAGATGACCAACCTGTTAACCTGTTTGGTTCATGCAATTAGAAGACCAGTACCATTCAGAGACACCTAACAGACTGATCTGCACTGAACTTCAAAGACAGTGCGATAATGCAAATATTATAAATGGTAGAATGTAGAACTTAAAGGGGGAGATGTAATGGAACGCTAAACTGTAATATGCTGTTCAACCCCTAGGTAGCGCTGTGTGTAAAATACCATATTTAAGCTGACCTCAGCCATACTTGGCAGAACATTAAAGATTTTCTGATGAACACATCTGGTGTGTATCTGGCTGAGAGGGAAGCTCTGTAGCCAGCCCATATCTGCTACACGACCATCACACCAATGATGAAAGCCCAGTGCTATTGACTACCTCTGCTATGGCCAAAGAGTTGTTCTGAACTGTGACATGCTGAAGACTATGTGGGATTTTACCCATGACATAAGCTACATAGAAAGATGGGGAATCAAATTCCCAGACTCTTCATACTTCAGTGATGAGAATAAAATTATGACTAAGGGCCTTGCAGATTTCCTTGTGGCAGCAAGGCAGGAAATACCCCCCACCTCATCCAGGCTGCAGAACATAACCAAGTGTCAGCCATGGTCAAGACCTACCTATGAATACAGGTTGGCTCTGGGGGTGGGAGGAAATGTATCAAGAGGGCTGGCCCTTTTAAGGGAGTCAGGGACAAGACTACCTGTGACAGGCTCCTGAAAGGGAGTATGAGACAACCCAGACCAAGCTTGAAGTCATTAAATCCCTAGGTGGCTACTTGATAGTGAAACAGCTAATAAGCTAGATAAAGATAAAGTTACCAGGGCTCAGCTGAAGGGATCCTAGGGACAGGAAGGTACTGAGGAGAGGAGCTCACAGGAGAGCTCACCATAGCAAGGAGCCTAGAAGGGGTCCTCCTGGAGCATTGGTCCCCAAACTGTGGGTTGTGTGGAACATTTGGAGGGCATGGCAGGGACTGGACCAGCCTCCATGGGTGGCAGGAAGGGAACGCCACCCAGCCCTGCTCTGCCCCCAGCTCCACTCCGGCCCCACCATAAGCCCCAGCTGCAGCTCCGGCCATGGCCTCAGCCACCGACTCCTGGCCCTGTTCCAGGCTGCGACCCCAGCTGCAGCTCCAGCCCCAACCATGGTTCTGCCCCCAGCCAAAGCCCCCAGTTCCTGGCCCCAACTGCGGGTGCATTCCCACCCACGGCCCCCGGCTCCTGGCCCCAATTGCAGTCCCGTTCCTGGTCCTTCTCCCAACTGCAGCTCTCAGGGTCGGGGCACAAACCAGGTAAGGGAGGGGATGACGAAAAATGGTTGGGGACCACAGTCCTAGACAGAGGAGCTCCCCTCAGGGGGAAGAGCTGCCAGAGATGACAATGACAGCAGCAGCTGTAGCAGGACAGAGCCCAGGAGAGCTGCCCCCGGCTGGAGAAAGTTGATGCAGAGAATAAAGGCACAGCCTGAAATTACCCCAGCTCCAGAAAAGAGGGCTAGAGTCATCTGATTCCAGGATGGAAAAATCCAAGCCCAGCTCTGGGAAGGAGGACTGAGGACTCCTGACTTGAGGACAGTGAGGAGCTTGAGTGAGAGCTGGAGGCTGGAGCAGAGTGAAGGAAAAAAATTTATTTTGGGGTTTACTTGGACTCAGAGCAGACCCCAGGAGGGGATTTTCTGTCAGATCTTTTGGACTGTGAGGTGTAATTTAAGGAGTGCTGAAGAGGGTAAACTGAGGCAAGATGCTTGCCAAGACACCCTGAAATGGCAGAGGGTTCTATCAATAATAACACTCACTGCCCAGCACCTGAGGTCTGCATGCAGCGCGGGGCCTTCCCCATTGCACACGGGGACGCTGGGGTGCAGGGATCCCTGGTTACTCTGCCCCACACATTCACCCAGCGACTCCCCCGAGCTGCCGGACCCGGGTCCCTGGGGTCAGAGCGTGGGCAGTCGAGTGGCAGTGACCGGCCGGGGCTGCTGGGGTGGGTGGCAGGAAAGGGTTAATCCCAGCGCGGTGGCGCTTTGCTGCCCGGCCCTGGCTGGTCTCTGCCCTCTGGGGGCAGCACAGGGCGCGTGTCTCTGAGCAGGTCCCTGCCCACTCGCCCGGCCACTTGCCCAGACCCAGAGAACCCAGGTGCCGGGGGAGGAGCAGCCCCAGCAGCGCCGCATTGGCCCTGGCACGGGCTGAGCCTGCGAGCGCAGCACCAGAGGCCGCGGCGGGGGGGGGGCTCAGCCATTGAGAGCAGCAGGGTCCCCCCCCACCCGCAGGGGAGGGGTCGGCGCTGGGACAACAGGCCAGGCTGGGCCAGGGGCTGGGAGCTCTGGCAGCCAGCGCGGGGCCGGCACCAAGGGCCCTGCTGGAGACCCTGGGCCTGGCCAGCCGGGAGCAGCCAGCGAGTGACTCAGGGCCTGGGGCCCTGCCCAGGACGGGGTTTCCGGGGGGTGACAGGAGGCTCCCCAGGGGCTGCTGATCCCCTAGAAGGAGGCACGGAGGTGACTGGCTCAGGATCCCCACAGGCTCAGGGGCCAGGGCTGTGGAATGGCCCAGAGCCCAGCCGTGTTCAGGGTCCGGTGGGCACAGACTGGGCTGGGCTGGGGGCAGCGAGGGGGGAGGGGAGCAGGGATGTGCTGGCTCCAGCCAGCCACAGAGAGGAAGCTGCTTCCCCCACAGCCTGGGGTTCCTGCTCCCCGGAGCCCTGAGATCCTGGCCCTGCAGCCGGCACCCACTGCGCAGCCTCCATCGGCCGGGACAGACACACCCAGCTTGGCCCCTTCGACTGCCCCCTGCTGGGGGGTGGGTGGGAAGAGAGGAGCGGTGGGGGTAGGATGAAAGGGCCAGTTCAACTATCACAGACCGAGCTCACTGAACCTTCCCACTCCCCCTCTCCTCGGCCTTCACTTCTTCTCTATGCATCCTCGCTGTCAGGTTTCTGCCTTTCTCCCCGGTCTCTGCACTGAGGTTGTGGGGAGGGGTTTGGATGGGGGCAGCTCACGCTCAGACACTGTGACAGGGTCACACTCTTGTGAGTGAGTCTCACTCACTGAGCAGCAAACCACTGACCCAATCTCACACTGGGCTGTGCTCAGAGCAGACGAGGGGCCCGTAGGATTCAGCTGGTTACCCAGTAACACACGGCTCAGGTCAGACCTCAGCAGCCAGACCGGCCCCTCCTCCAGCTCAGAAAGCTCAGCCAAGCCTTGGCTAATGGGGGCTGGGGCAGAGCTGAACGGTGGCCACACAACACAGCCCTCACGTGTCCCAGGAGCGAGGCACAGACATGTCATCCATTACCAGTCTGTGCAGCTCCCAGCACAATGGGTCCAGTCCAGGCCTCACAGCACCTGGCTCAGGGACACCCATTAACTCAGCCACGGAGGGGTCAGGATGTCACAGTGATGGGGCCTGGTCAGACACCTGGGCAAGTACCAGCAGGTGGCTGTAAGTAGGAGGCAAACTGCCCAGCACTCAGCGCATCAGCCTCCAGCTCTCACACAGCTCCAAGCCTGTCAGCTGGGTGCAAGTGTGTCCTGGGGTCCCAGGCTCTGTCCAGATCCCCAGGCACAATACAGCTGAATGTCCCAGTACACGCCACTCACCTCCAAATCTCTTCAGCGCTTCCCTCATGTCAAGGGAAATTTTATACACGTTCTTCAGGTCAGTAGAAACAGCTTCTGGTTCCTGGAGTTTCACATTCTCACTCCTATGAAGAAAACGTCCCATCATCACTCAGCTGCTCTGTGCACACGTCATCCCAGAACCACCACCAAGAATATAAGAGCAATGAACATAGGAAATACACCTGCTCAATGTGCTTTTCACATTCTGAAAGGAAAAAGAGAATCAATGTCCTGTATTAACACAATGTGCATAAAACTGAGTGAGTCTCACTCTGGGCATCAAACTTTCATCTTGAAAATAGATCAACCCTCCCAGGCTTAACTGTTTTGAACACTTGTTTCATATATTTAGGGGAGACAGGAATTTAGCTCAAGGGTTCTCCCTTCTAGGGACAAAACCCATCAGTATCTGTGTTTATCACCTGTGTTGGGGCCAATGTTCTGGGGTCAGAGCAGTGAGGGGTTTAGCTCAGTATCATTTTTGTATTATCCATTTAATCTCCCACGGCCTCACTGGGTCTCCATGAGGAGAATTCCCCTCTAACATGATCTGCGATATTTGGGAACTGATGGAGCCCTTAGCCTCATGTTCTGTTTGTCAGTAAACCACAGAACATATTTCCTCGAATTGTTGGAATCCAGACCCATGGATCTCAGTTATAATTCTGGATGGGTGGAGAATTTTGATGCCGTCTCACCTTTAGCAGCTCGACAACTGGTTGCTGACACTTCTCCTCTATCTCTGTGATCAGCTGCTGCAGAGAGGAGCTTTGCTGGGAGAGCTTGGTTACATTTTTCTGCAGTCTCTTCAGAGTCTCCGTCTCCTCCTCCTCCAGGCTTTGCAGAAGCAGCTGTTCCTCCTCTCTCAGCAGTGTGTGCAGTTTGTTAAATTCACCTGCAATCATCTCTCTCTTATTCTTCACTTTCCCCTTGAGACAGAAAAAAAGGAAAGGCACAGAGAAAACGTGAGCCAGATGGTGAGTTACATGGACTGGGCCTCTGTCCAGGAAGCAGGTGATATTAAAGCAGTATCAGGTTTGTCAGGATATTTACTTCTTTGGAAAACATACCATAAAGGGTTTCATTTAGTTCAGAGTTAATATGGCCAGTTCCATAGCGGGGTTGTCTAGGGTGCTTTGTAAAGATGCAGTATGTTATTGAAGGTGACATGGGATGGACACAGTGGAGTGGGGAGAAATCGAGGGGACAGTAAAGATTTACAGGGGGCTGCACAGGGCGTCTCTGGCGGGATTTGGTGCCTAGTGCTGGGAACTCAGACACCCGGGGGAGCCGTCACAGCAGGATGTGAGTGATGCTCCTTCTTTGACAACCAGCTCCCAGGGCTGCAAAGTTCAGGACCTAGGGCTGGTGCTAATAGTCCTTTGGGTGCCATCCTGGGGCTCACATGGATGTTGGGCACCCAGGGCATTGTCAGGGCTGGCTTTGGCCTCACCCAGCCAGCCGAGTGCCCCATGCCCATGTTCCCAGTGCCCCTGGGATCGCAGCCTTTAGGGAGCCCTCTAGGCTCACAGAGCAGTGGGTTGCTGATGCTAGCTGTGTCCCCACCTGCTCTCTGAAGGGAGCCGTGGGAACGATGCTGAGCCGGTGCTGATCCTGGCAGAGGAAGGGGCTGGCTGCTCTGCACTGGCCTCTCTAGCTCCCCTACAGCTCAGCACAGAGGTGCTGGGTTACCCTGGGGTGAACTTTCCCCCCAGTGTGATTCGGGCCACAGTGATGTTGGGGAAAGTCCCTCTTCCTCTCCCTGATATGCCAACAGGGCCAGGGGCTTCAGGAACTTCCCCAGCCCCTGTCCCCTGCCCCCAGAGCCCTCCTCCCTGAAACCCCAGTATGTGAGCCCCAGCCCTTCCCCCCACCAGTCTGTGCCCTGTGCTGACCCCTCTCCCCTTTCCTGTGCAGCGCTCTAACCCGTCTGTCTGTCCATCCGGCTCCCTGTGTGGTGGGGGAGGGGCTGTGCTCAGTGTCTGTGTCTGAAGAGGCAGCTGCTTGAGCGCTGTAATGTCCACATCCTACCTCTGCCCCGGCTGACCCGAGCCCCCAGCTCAGCCCTCCAGCACCCCTGGGCCCCTCTGCCAATGGGCTTTGGACACCGACCCATTCCCCAGACGACCCTCACCCCACCCTTGGGAGCGCTGCAGCCACCATGGGGCACTCAGACAACTCGGGTACAGCCCTGACAATCCCTAGATCCCTCAGGAGACCCTCCTGGCACCTGCCCGAGGCTTTTTGAACGTGGCCTGGACCCTGCAAAGGGCCGTGGGCCTGCAGCCTCCTTCTGCTCCTGCCCCCTGGGAGCTGTTGAGTTACAGCTGATTCGAGTGGCGCAGCATTACCATATCCCCTAACATCTCCCCCCATCAGACACGGACAGCGCATCCTTCATGGGGGCCTGTCACCTCCCGGGCCCTGCTCCCGCCCGTGGGGATACTCCCCACCTGGCTCAAGCCCATGACGGCCCCTCTCAGTGGGTGAGTGGCCGCCCCTGCTGGGCCTCATCTCACAGTCGCTGGGGCTGCAGTTACTCTGCACTGAGTGACACTGATCATTGGGCTGTGACCTCTGGTGCTGTAGGACGTAACTCGCTCTCACTGGGCGATAATCAAGGGTTTCAGAACCACCCCAGTGACTGTCCCAAGGTGCAGCTGCCTCCATGGTGCCGGCTGGGATCTTTGCCGGACACATTCAAACCTGGCTGTTAATTGTTATGCACCTAAATCCCTTTTGTCTGAGGAACTGAGCACCAACTGCTTCCAGTGCGGGGAGTGGGAGCTGCTGCAGTTCTGTCCTCTGGAAACCAGCCCACTTCCGCCGGGCTCTAAATACGGCTTCAGATGCAGAACCAGGGGCACCCAGCTCTGAGCATTTCAGCTCTTGTAAATGGCCATTTTTATGTGAATCATGGGACACCTGTTTCTCCTCTCCTCCCTGCTGCTGGCATCTTCCTCACGCCCCCCACGCGCTCTGCAGGGATTTCACTGGAAAAGGCAGGTGAACCGGAACAGACATTTTGTCCCATGGGTTCATCACCTGGCTACAGACGAGCACAGGTGAAGTCACAGTAACAGTAGCAGGTGCCTGGGATGAAGTGGCCACGTGATGGCAAGACAGGCTGTGAAGTGGCCGAGCGCTGCCTGGCTTTACACTGACCCACCCCTGGCTCTGCTCACTCAGGGGGTGTCCACACTGCAGTGAAGGTCTGACAGCACCGTGTGTAGACACACCCCAGCTAGCTTTGATCTAGCGAGCTCGGGTACTGGTAGCTATGAAGCCACAGCAGCACGGGCTGTTCACACCCAACCAGACCCCTGGGTGTCACTCAGGGACTAGCCTGCAGCTAGCTGCTGGGGCCATGTAGACGCCCCTGGGGGCAGATTTTCCACAAAGCTCCACACCTGCCACTGGGTTTGATGCTCAGAAGAGCTCAGCTCCCAGCGTGCCCCCAGCCCAGCCAGCTGAGTGAATCTGAACCTCACCCATGGGGGCAAATCCTCCTCCCAGCTCCCAGCTCCAGTGTCTGGCCCAGGCACTGGGCAGATTCATTGCAGGGACTCTGGGTGCAGGGAGAGAAGAAACAATCTGTTTCCTCCAGGCTGCAGAGAAGCTGCAGAGCTTTGTCATGGAGGCCACTGAAAACCGATGGCTGGAGCAGCCGACACACCCTCCCCATCTGCAGGAGGGAAACAGGATCCATGGAATAGTGAAAACACTGCACCCAGTATGGAGAATTTGCCCCCTCAGAGATCTCAGGGGTGGGTCTGCACCACTGTACAAGGGCCAGGAACTGCCCCTCCCCCTCCGCCTACAGGAGCTGCTGTGCTGAGATCCCCACCAGAGACACAGCCTGATGCTGCCAGCACCCTGGATGGCAGGTACCACAGGCCAGGGGAGGCTGAGTCTCCCCAAACAGGATGCAGCGCCCCTCCCTTTCGAGGCAGGCTGCAGACCTGCCGCCTTTGGAGTCCTGTCTGCGCCTGGCCCGGAGCCCTCGCTCCCGCTCTTCCCCCAAACCCCACAGCACTCGCCGCTTGCCACCCGTCAGCTGTGTGGGGGGCCCCACCACTTGCTCCTCTCTGCCCCACCCCCGTCACTCTTCCTTAAGGCAGGAGGGGGCAGAAAGGAGCAAGTGGCAGGCGAGGGGACAGGGGGGATGGGGTGGGGCATAGGAGCTCCCTCTGGGTGCTCGACCCCCCTCTGCCCCCGACCCTGTCCCGACTCCGCCCCTGCCCCACCCCTCCTGCACCGCCCCATTTCCAACCCCTTCCCCAAAGTCCCCGCCCCAACTCCACCCCCTCCCTCCCCCTATTCCGACTCCTTCTCCAAATCCCTGCCCTGGCCCCACCTCTTCCCTGTCTCCTCCCCTGAGCGTGCCGTGTTCCCATTCCTCCCCCCTCCCTTCCGGAGCTTGCTATGCCGCCAAACAGCTGTTTTGCGGCGGCAACCGTTGGGAGGTAGGCAGAGGAGCGGGGACGCAGCACGCTTTGGGAAAGAGGTGGGGAGGAGAGCTTGGCTGCCGGTGGGTGCAAAGCACTCACTAATTTGTCCCCATGGGTGCTCCAGCCCCGGAGCACCCACGGAGTCGGCACCTATGGGGTAGGGGGAGGACCGAGCTGCAACAGTGAATGGTCAGCAGGGAGCCTCTGGGGAGGGGTCTGAGTGGGAGCCAGGCATGGGGCAGAGCAGCAGTGGAATGTGGAGGGGGGCCTCAGCGAGACGAGGCCAAATGGGGGTGAAGCAGTGAGCAGGGCAATGATCTGGGCACCGGGGAAGTTCCAGCACTCACGCCCGGCCTCCCCAGATGCCGGAGCCCATGGCTGTGCAACGGAGCAAACAACTAGAGCAGATTCATAACCTCATCCTGGAGCTTTACGGCCCCGTCATTCCTGGGAATGCTGCAGGGGGGAGGGCTCAGGGAGGAATAAACCCGGACACCCACCTGCCACTCTGTTGTTTTCTCCTTCTCTTTAGACGTCAAAGCCAGGGCCTCTTTCAACTCCTTCCTCAGAGGGCCCAGGGCTCCCTGGAGTTTCACCTGCAGGAGCACCGTGTGCAATAAACAGCCATTAGTCTGCCTGTCCGATGGGTGGACAGTACTTTCCATATTGGCATTTCATACATGAGCATTAAAATACCCTGGAATTGAGCAGCAGACTTGTCTCTGCCGGCCCCAAAGGCCTCGTGGGGGACTAGAGGCCAGTCTCAGAGTGGGGGCTCCGCTTCGTGCAGACACTCAGGACTTCTCAAAGCCTGTGTTTTAGCTAAAGTTTCCCATCCCTGAGCACAGGCCAGAGGTGAAGCAGCTGGGAAGGTTCTGAACGATCCCTCCTGCCAGTGCGAGTGAAGAGGTTGGGACAGCATCTCGCTCCACTGTACCCCAGACCCACGCCAGGAACAAGACCCCACTGCGCTCTCGTCTGTCTAGGCGCCCACGTGGCCTCCCACGGGCAGCAGCTGAGCACCTGAGCCCGTGCAGTCCCATTAACTGTGCAGGGTGAAGCTGTGATGTGGCTGGAGGTCAGTGAGGAAAAGGGAACACACTCGATCTGGGGGAATGGGCCACCCATAATTATAACTGCTCCAGAGCTGTAATAACCCAGGGCTCTCTTCCCCTTTGACAGCGTGTGATTCATTCACACAGCACAGCAACATGCTCCTGCCCCATCAGCCCCGCTCTGTGCAACACCCATGGCAGCCCCCCAGAGTCCCCTCCTGAGCCCCCCACCAGAGATCTCCCCATTTCACTCTCTCTCTTTTCTCTGAGCCCTTGAGTTATCTCCTCCTCCTCCCTGCCCAAGGGCCCAGGCTGCAGCTGCTGCTGAGAGCTCCTGGGGTGCTGCTGCAGGGAAGCAGGGAGGGAGGGAGGGAGCCAGCCAGGGCTAGTTAGAGACAGGAGGCAGAAAAGCAGCCTTTGCGTCAGAAAAAGAGCTTCGTAAATGAGCAGGGATCAGAAAGGTCACGGGGGGGGGGGGGGAAGGGATGTGGCTGGATTCTTTGACGCTCCACCCACAAATAAGCTCTGCCCATGTGAGTCACCAAAAGGAGACACCATGATCTGTTCACAGTAGATGGTGCAATGTTCAGAACAGGATGGAGTTGCTGATGGGCTCCAAGGGGCTCCTGGGGCCTGGCTCCCCTCATGGGGCTCGAATATACTCCTGGGGTCTGCTGGACTCTCTGGGCTGGGTCCTCCTTTACTGGGGGGAACAGAAGAGGTGGCATCTCCCAAACATCACCCACTTGTGACACCGGAAGGAGGCGTCACTGGCAATAAATGGTGCCGAGCTGCAATTCTCCTCTCCGCTCTCACAGGGGAACGAAATAATTAACAATGTTGATATTTAAATGATCATCCCTGGGCATCTGAGCTCACCCCTCACTGAGGCAATGGGGCCATTCACACCTCTCAGAGCCGCTGTGCCCAGCTCTCTGCATCCCCTACATCTGGGTCACAGTTTTGAGGTTTTCTTCACAACCAAAACAGCTGGAGACTCAGTTTAAAGCAAATTGAAAGCTGAGATCCCGGAGAACACGGCAGGTGCTTCGCGGGAGAAGTGCCAGCACTTCCCGGCTGTCTCTGAGCCCTGTCAGTGAGCACAGAGGCTTGGGCCTGATCTTAACATGACACTTCAGTTGCCCTGGCTATTGTGCTGCCGGGCTGTAGCTGTGCTGTTGAAGCCCCTGCAGTGTCGACGTGGCCTGTGAGTTCCTGGGGCAGAGAAGCAGCTCAAAGAACAAGGGACTTGGAGCAGAAATTTGGGACAGTTCAGGCCAAGCTGAGTGTGTCAGTGAGTCTGGTCCCTGTGGGAAGGGAATTCAGGCCATTTCTCTCCCTTCCTTCTGCAACCCTGGGCAGGGCCCTAACATCCGCCCATGTCCTCCCCTCTCTCCCAGGCTGAGGGCAGGGAACCTCAGCAGCGTCTCATCCCCGGCCTCCCACTCTCCAGGACAGACACGGCCCCAGATGGGTTGGGAGCAATGACATGTTTCTTTAATGTGGTTCCAGAACCGTGTTGTCCACCCAGGCTGTCAAAACCCAACCATGTCAGGACACAGGTGGCCCCAACTTTGTCAGACAATTATAATACCCTGGCGTGTACATCCTGGTGTACAATACATGGTGTACGTCAGCTGTAAGACCCCCCCATCCTCCTAATGTTATCTGGGCTAATGGCTGCAGGAGTCAATATGAGTGGAGCAGGGCTGCTGGACGGGGAAGAGCTGAAGGAGGAGAGAAGAACGAGATATGGCAGAGAAAGTAGAGCAGGACACAGGTACCAGCTGTGGCTTTCAGTGACACTGACGTGCAGGGATGTGTCAGGGTCCAGATTGTTTCGTGTGCAAGCAGGGTGTGAATGAGCTCTCCCCTGACAGCTCGCTGTGGAGGGGAAAAGGCTTCAGGTGCAGACTGTATTTACATGAACACACCAACTCTGCCTAGGTATCCAGCATACAGGGCTGTGTTGCCAAAGTGATCAACTGTGGCTGGTGCTGGATTACAAATGTAAGCAGAGTCAGGATGAGCTCCACCCTGACATCTGGTGGTGAGGTGTGGCAAGTTGTGGAAAAGAACTTCAGGGGCTGATCTCATTTGCATAGGCACACCCACCCGCCTAGAATGAGGCCATAGCTGCCCAAATGGTCATTTTGGCTGCTTTGGGATCCTCAGTGTCTCTGTTATTGGGGCAGGAAGAATAAATTGTTATTACCCTGATTACAGGAACTGTGCTTGGAACTGTACTTGGCCTTTTGTTATGATGGAGGGACTCACCATCAACTAAGTAGCACTCACTAGGCAAGCGTCATGGGTTCCAAAACTCTGTGAATTGAGAGAGACTGGGGATAAGTATTAATTGCTGGTGGTATGGGTCTCTTGGTGAGTGCCTTATGTGCTAATTGTACTTTCTCCTCTCTTCAGTGTGGAATTCCATTAGGAGTCTAGTTATGGGCTGCTGAGCTCACTTTGGGCTAATGGTGCACCAGTGCTGAGATTCCTCTTCTACAAGCTGAATTCACCAAAAAGTTGAACTGACTAAGAGCTGAAATCACTGAGGGTTGTGTTAAGTAGTGGGGGAGCCTGAGGATATATTGTAGAGCAGTTTGTGGGACCGCGGGAGCTGCTTGTGGGACACGGAGTGGAGCCCTATGGAGCTGCAGAGCAGTAAGCTTCAGAGCATGTAAAGTGTCCCTTACCTCTCTTTCTACCCCCACCCCCCATTTCCACCCATTTTGGGAGGTAAAGCTCTGCAGATAAACGATCGAACTCTGGGGCTGCCCTGACCAGGGATAGAGACTTTTGGGTCATTGGACTTTCGGTGATTTCAGGTTGCTGGACTCAAGAACCAAAGGGAAAGGACACGACCCAATTTGCTTGGGATGGGTTTTTGCTCATGGGTTGTGTTATGAATCCTGTTGGTTGTGTTTCCTCAACATAATGCCACATTGTTTCTGACTGTATTTACATGAACACACCAACTCTGCCTAGGTATCCAGCAGACAGGGCTGTGTTGCCAAAGTGATCAACTGTGGCTGGTGCTGGATTACAGATCACTTCGGTATTGAATGTGGAGGTAATGAAATAGTGTTATCTTTACTGTATGAGTAAAGGGCAGCAGAGCAGAATTTAGCCTGTCCTGATTGAGGGGATCACCCTCCACTGAACTGAACTCACTACGCGGGGGGCTTGGATGCCAGACCCCTGTGAAGGTTAAGAGGAGGTGGGGACAGGTGTGCTTTCTGGGAAGTGTGGACTTTACCGAAGAGTCCTATGCATGGTTTAACTTGCTCCTCTCCACTGTTCACAGACAGAACTAATTAAGGCTCTATTCGGAGTCTTCTGTTTTTTAAGTGATCACTAGAGCTGAAATCACTTGATGTGGGACAGCGTTTCTGCCCAGCCTGCTTCAGCAAGGAAGTTCCCCCTCTAAGAGTTGAAAATCACTAAGAGCAGCATAGAACCTCAAGAGACGTGGTTTTTGTGCAAAAAGGGGACTTTTTCTGATTTAAATTGCAAGTGTAGACAGGCCCTGATCTGTAGAGATTATAGCAGAGAAGTAGGTGATGGCTGGCAGGGCGGCCGGTGGAGTGGGCCAGTGGGGTGTGCGGCAGGGTGGTGACACCAGAGCAAGTGCTTGGACAGTGGAGCAACCAAGGTGCCTCTTCCTCCTCCCCCATGCCCCCAGGGTGGGAGGTGAGCTCACACAGATGCATCTCTGAACCCTGAGTCTTCACTGACCAAGGACAGCCACTGTGAGTGGGGTGGGGTGAGGGAGCAGAGAGGGGCACAGCAAAGGAACTTTTGGTTATTGAACTCCAGAACCTGAGGCAGAAGACACTGACCAACGTACACTGGAGAGGGTGTTTTGCTCATGGTTTTATGTTTATGAATCCTGCGTGTGGCATTTTCCTTAATCAATGCCGGTGACTTCCCTCCTCTCATTTAAAGTTTTTTTTCTACCATCGGCACCGACTCTGTGGGTCCTCCAGGGCTGGAGCAACCATGGAATAAGAATAGTGGGTGCTCAGCACCTACTGGCAGCCCCACCGATCAGCTCTGCCCCTGCCCCGCAATGCTTCCTGCCCGCTGGCGACCCTGAGACAAGCTCCTCCCCCATCCTCCCAGTGCCTCCCACCTGCCACAGATCAGCTGTTCAGAAGCTGTTCCCAGAAGCTGGGAATGGGCAACAGGGGATGGATCACTTGATGATCCCCTGTTCTGTTCATTCTCTCTGGGGCACCTGGCACTGGCCACTGTCAGAAGACAGGACACTGGGCTAGATGCACCTTTCGTCCGACAGGGGATGGCTGGTCTTATGGTCTTATGTTCTTGCTGCCCTCTCCACCTGGCAGATGGGTTGCAGGCACACAAAGAGCCGTCAGCCCTGTTCTCTCTGTTAGGTATTGGAACTTGCAGCCTTGGAGCAAAAAAAGTTTGGATCTTTTCCCATTATCCACAACCCCAGTGCTCATCCCCTCTGAAAACCAGGCCCCTTTCGTTTAGGTGCCTAACTTTAGGCAGCCAGGTGTGAATGTTTGTCCTTGTATTGATGGGGGATAAACCTGGTCTCCTTTAGGGATTTAATTAAGCAAAGTCAACAGCATTTCCTACCTTGTACTCCTGGGCAGCCTCCTCAGTGGGAACCACAGTGTGGAACTTGTGGTCCCGGGATTTCTCACACACCAAGCAAATAGTTTCTCCGTCATCCTCACAGAAAAGTTTGAGACGTTCCTCGTGTCTCTCACACAGATAATCCTTTTGCCCTTTTCCTGGTTTTAAACCCAGGTGTTTGATCTTTTGTACGATGCTGTTCAACTGTGTTTTGGATTTGAACTCCCCTTTTTGGAACCGGGCTCTGCACTGGGGACAGGTCAGGGGTGTCCCCGTTCCCTTCTCCTCACTGTACTGGGTGAGGCAGGCTTGGCAGAAGTTGTGCCCACACGCGATAGTCACCGGCTCCGTCAGATACCCCAGGCAGATGGAGCAAATAGCTTCCTCTTGTATTTCCCCTGCTGTAGCTGCAGCGGCCATGGCAGCTGGGTGAGTATCTGTTCTCCCTGCCAGTGGCTCTACACAGTGTGGGCTTATGCTGACACTGGGAGGGGCCGCCTGCAAGTATCTGCTAGTCCCAGCCACAGAAGGAGAAGAAGAAAAAGGAGGAGCCAGGACCGGACGGGGAGAAAACAGGAAAGTGAAACTGAAGGAGAGTAAAAGAGGGGGAAGGTCAGGGAGAGGGCAGGAGAGACGGAATGGATGGAAGTGAGGAGAAGGGATGGGAGAACAGGGGGCAATGGAGAGAGGTGGAAGGATATGAACCAATCTGATGTGTATTGCTGGAAGGCTGGAAGGGAGAGCATATCCCCTGCCCCACAGGCAGGAACTATCTAACCCACCCCAACATTCACTGGGGATTGAAGTGGGGACCTACAGCGCTTAGCACACGTCTCTACAGCTGGAGCTAAAGAGTCAGTCCGTGAAGTTCAGAGCTGTAAAAACCCACAAACCCTGTGCGTCAGCCATCAAGGGATGTGTGTGACACACACTCACCAGAGGGTTACAAGTGCCCTGAGAGGATTTTTTGGCTCCTTCGGGAGAGGGGGGAGCGTCACAAAACTCAGGTAGAAAGTCAGGGTTACGGATGCTTTGGAAATTTCTGTAAATATAAATGCTACAGGACACTAAGGATTCAAAGCCCCTGCCATTTTGAACCTCACTTTGCTTTGTGTGGCAAGCTTTGGCCAAATTCTCCTGTCCGTTGGACAGTGGAAACCGGAGACCATTTCGGCTATGTCTACACTACACAGCTGTTAGCGACAAGGCTGTGTTAACAAAGCGCCATTTACACTTGCACTTGCCACAGCAAAACTTTTGTTGTTTTTGTGTGAGTGGGGGTGTTAAGCACTTGTGAACGACAAAAGTTTTGTCCTTCAGTTGCAAGTGTAGCCTAAGCTACAGCCCCTGAACTCTGCCTTGCCCGCAGTGAGGGCACTCTGCAGGCAGGCCGTACAGCGCAGGCTGGCACTGCCTGATGGCACAGCTGATATTCAATTCCATACAGAAAATGACATTGAAAAAATGGTTAAAGTGGTGAAGTCAAGCATGTAAACACTGTGAAGTGCCAGAGTTAAGGTGCCTGAACAGCCAGATCACCAGCATCAAGAGTCGATAGCTCAGGTTAGAGCATCATAGGCAGGATTTTTAGTGTAGTAACAGTAGCTTTAATTGTCTGTGGGCTCCATGGGAGTGTTGACATTGTCTTCAGTGGAAGCAGAATCAATCCCTATATAGGCAATAGAATTTGGGGGCTTGGGATCAACTGCTAGAAAGGTCCAGGTGCTGCACCTTGGTTTTTGCTGCATTGTTTTCCCAGAAGCCATTGGTGTCCAGACTTTTTGGCTTACTCTGACAAGCTACAGTTGATCTCATTTTGAAGGTACAGCCTGAGTGTCTCTCTTTTGATGGCACAGTCTGGGAACACACATTGTCAGGCTATAGGTGGATTCGGGTTTTATCTTTGACCCCTGCCCCTCATAGTTTATGCAGCTGTAGCCATGGATCTCAGCATGCTCAGAGCTGCACACCTCACGGGGGCCTGGGAAGGAAATGGCTTGGGGACATTCCCCTTTGGGAGCCCCATGACCTGCTCCTGGGGGCACGCAGATCCCAGAGCTCTTTGGCTTCGTTGGAGGAATTTATGGTGTCTGCCATGACTCAGAAAGCTGCACATCTCTTCAGATACCTGTTAAGAGCATCCCAACTGCAAACAGCAAGTGTTGCTGATGTCTGGTTCACAGGCCAGAGAGCCCATCTAATGGGTTATAAAGAATGAGACATGGGAGGAACACAGACATGAGGAGAAGTTCATACCAGGGTGGTTTGATCAGGGGTTCATGGGTGCACTGACGCCCGCAAAAACCCTGCAGTGGTGTCTTCTGACCCACAGGCTGGGCCTGGCTCCCTGCTGTGAGTGTTGTGACCTGGAGGCTCTAACCACTTGCAGCACCACCTTCCACCTCTGCACTGTGACCCTAAACCCAGCCTGGTGGAAAGGGGCAATGGGGGGAGGGGCTATAGAGTGAGCCTACCCTCACTCAGCCTGCAATGGGGAGCCAGGCATAGCCCCATGGGACAGGACACAGCACTGCAGTGTCTCAGTCTCAGGACACAGCACTCACTCTCCAGCCCCCTACCCTCTGGCCTCCCCTCGGCACTTGGCGGGGATTAAGGCTGCGGTGCTCAGGCAGCGGGTGCTGTTGTGGTTTGTCTGAGGAGGAGGAGGAGGAAGAGGCAGTGGCAGAGTGAAGTGGCCATTAGGGAAGCCCATTTGTGCAAAGCCATCCACGATGTCACGCATGTTGCCCAGAGTCACGGCCTTTCAGAGTCCAATGGTCAACTTTCCCACTCCGCACTGGTAAGCGACCGATCAGTAGCAGTCTGGAATAGCTAGCTTCCACAGTGCAATCACCATGTGCTTCTCCAACGACAGGGCAGCTCTCATTCTCATGTCTTTGGGCTGCAAGGCTGGGGCAAACTCATCACACGGTCCTACGAATGGGGCTTTCCTCATCCGAAAGTTTTGCAGCCACTGCTCGTCATCCCAGACGTGCATGACAATGTGATCCCACCACTCAGTGCTTGTTTTCTGAGCCCAAAAGCTGTGTTCCACTGTGGTCAGCACCTCCATGAATGCCACAAGCAATCACGTGTCATAGCTACTACACATGGGAAGATCAATGTTGCACTCCTCTTGCCTTTGTAGCTTAAGGAATAACTCCACTGCCACTCATGACGTTGTGACACTCTGTACTGTAGAGTACACCTGCACTCCCATGTTCATCCTTATAACATGATTGTGTGGTATCCAATGCAAAGTTTGTCATCTTGGGTGTCTTCGGAAGGCTCATGATGCACTGAGAATTGTTGTTATAGTAATGTTATAGGTTGTAATTTCACGTATATAGTTATGAGGCTGAAAATGTGTCCTCATGGCTTAAAAGAAGCTCAGGCAAAACTCTCCAGGAGCAGAGGGGCAGTACACACCTCATCAGGATATGTATGGGACAAACCCAGCCCAGCTTCACAGGAACAAAGGGCACTGGCCTAGGCAGCAACAAAGGATCTATTGGACTCTCAAGTGAGTCACCTCCCTTCCCTTGGTCAGTTTGGGACTACAGTGAGGTAATGCTCACCTGACTCTGAAGGGGGGGGGGCAAAGCCAAGAGGGAAGAAAGAACATGATAAAAGGGAGAGACCTTTGCTGTGCTCTTTCTCTTCCACCTCCATCTACAGACACCACCACCAAGTGACTGAAGCACTGATCAAAGGGGAGAGCCTGGTTGAAGGGCAGCCAGCCAGCTGTGGTGAGGCGTATCTAAGTTTGTAAGGGCACTGAAAGTGTTAAGATCAGCTTAGAATGTGTTTTCTTTTTATTTCATTTGACCAAATCTGACTTCTTGTGCTTTGACTTATAATCACTTAAAATCTATCTTTTGCAGTTAATAAATTTGTTTGTTTATACTACCTGAAGCAGTGCGTTTGGTTTGATGCATGTCAGAGACTCCCCTTGGGATAACAAGCCTGGTACATATCAATTTCTTTGTTAAACTGACAAACTCAGATAAGCTTGCAGTGTCCAGTAGGCATAACTGGACACTGCAAGACGGAGGTTCCTAGGGTTGTGTCTGGGACCGGAGATATTGGCTAGTGTCCTTCGGTTGCACAATCCAAGCAGCAGCTGGCCAAAAGTGCTCACTCATGTAGCTGGGAGCAGCTTACATGCTAGAGGCTGTGTGTGAACAGCCCAGGAGTGTGGGTCCCCACAGCAATGCAGGGTAAGGCTGGCTCCCAGAGTCGAGGATTGGAGTGACCTAGCAGATCACCGGTCTAGACAGCACCAGGGGAATGTCACAGTGTCCCATCTATGTGCTTGACTAAGCTCTCTGCAATATGGGGCTACTCATGTATATGTAACCCACTATTTTTTGTGGATGTTGTGTGGACGGTAACAGCCTACTGCTGCTGCCGGCTATTGTAACTAGTTCTTTAGTTCAAGTGGTGAAGAGCTGCGCTGCAGTGATGAAAGACCAGCGTTCAAACCCTCGTGATGATGTAGGGGATATTCCAATTATACTGAAAATAACTTTTATGTTTTAAACAGTAGGAAATGACTTACCAAAAGCTACATTACCAACATTGTAAATAACAAGAATTACTGTGGCCGTGGGGAGCACTGAGCATTTGCAGGATTCCTGTTTGCTAGGACAACCTAGAGCCAGTGGGGTGTGAGTGTCCTGGGGAGCTGACCCATGCTTGGAGATCAGCGGTAGCTCCCGAGCCCCATATTCAGCATTATTCACAGGGTTAAATGTGTCCAGAGCATCAATGTGGTGACAGTTTATCGTTCGGGCAGATGCCAGGCATAAGGGCGAATGGTGATGAGGGGAAACATCTCGGTTGGTGTTTCACAGGGTAGAGGCCCATCTGAGTGCACTGGAAATGCACATGCAGAAGCGCACAGACATTTGCATGCACAGCTACCAGAACCCCCCCTCCCCCTCCCACACACTAACGTCCTGGCTCCTCTTCCCTCACTCATTGGAGGAGCCCCATTGATGTCAGGGCACCAATGAGATGGCTCACATGAACCAGGGCTGCAGGATGGGGCCCACGGGGGCGGGATTATGCCCACAACCAGCCCGTGCAGCAAGGCCCTTCGCAAGCACATTCTGCAGTCTCCAGGGCAGAAGCAGGTACAGAGCTGAGCTCCCATTTTCAGTGCACGAAGCTCCATCCTCCAGTTCTGAAACTTTGAGCCCATAAGTTAATTCTATATGGAAAGGTTTCAGACAGCCGTGTTAGTCTGTATTCGCAAAAGGAAAAGGAGGACTTGTGGCACCTTAGAGACTAACCAATTTATTTGAGCATGAGCTTTCGTGAGCTACAGCTCACTTCATCGGATGCATACTGTGGAAACTGCAGCAGACTTTATATACACACAGAGAATATGAAACAATACCTCCTCCCACCCCACTGTCCTGCTGGTAATAGCTTATCTAAAGTGATCATCAAGTTGGGCCATTTCCAGCACAAATCCAGGTTTTCTCACCCTTCACCCCCCCACACACAAATTCACTCTCCTGCTGGTGATAGCCCATCCAAAGTGACAATCTCTACACAATGTGCATGATAATCAAGTTGGGCCATTTCCTGCACAAATCCAGGTTCTCTTTCACCCTGACCACACCACACGATCCATCGTCTACAGCCAAGCTCTGCGATACAACCACATTTGCTCCAACCCCTCAGACAGAGACAAACACCTACAAGATCTCTGTCAAGCTTTCTTACAACTACAATACCCACCTGCGGAAGTAAAGAAACAGATTGATAGAGCCAGAAGAGTTCCCAGAAGTTACCTACTACAGGACAGGCCTAACAAAGAAAATAACAGAACGCCACTAGCCGTCACCTTCAGCCCCCAACTAAAACCCCTCCAATGCATTATTAAGGATATACAACCTATCCTAAAGGATGACCCAACACTCTCACAAATCTTGGGAGACAGGCCAGTCCTTGCCTACAGACAGCCCCGCAACCTGAAGCAAATACTCACCAACAACCACATACCACACAACAGAACCACTAACCCAGGAACTTATCCTTGCAACAAAGCCCGTTGCCAACTGTGCCCACATATCTATTCAGGGGACATCATCACAGGGCCTAATAACATCAGCCACACTATCAGAGGCTCGTTCACCTGCACATCCACCAATGTGATATATGCCATCATGTGCCAGCAATGCCCCTCTGCCATTTACATTGGTCAAACTGGACAGTCTCTACGTAAAAGAATAAATGGACACAAATCAGATGTCAAGAATTATAACATTCATAAACCAGTCGGAGAACACTTCAATCTCTCTGGTCACGCAATCACAGACATGAAGGTCGCTATCTTAAAACAAAAAAACTTCAAATCCAGACTCCAGCGAGAAACTGCTGAATTGGAATTCATTTGCAAATTGGATACTATTAATTTAGGCTTAAATAGAGACTGGGAGTGGCTAAGTCATTATGCAAGGTAGCCTATTTCCCCTTGTTTTTTCCTACCCCCCTCCCCCCAGATGTTCTGGTTTAACTTGGATTTAAACTTGGAGAGTGGTCAGTTTGGATGAGCTATTACCAGCAGGAGAGTGAGTTTGTGTGTGTATGGGGGTGGGGGGGTGAGAAAACCTGGATTTGTGCTGGAAATGGCCCACCTTGATTATCATGTTATCATGCACATTGTAGGGAGAGTGGTCACTTTCGATGAGCTATTACCAGCAGGATAGTGAGTTTGTGTGTGTGGTTTTTGGGAGGGGGGTGAGGGGGTGAGAGAACCTGGATTTGTGCAGGAAATGGCCCAACTTGATTATCATGCACATTGTGTAGAGAGTTGTCACTTTGGATGGGCTATCACCAGCAGGAGAGTGAATTTGTGTGGGGGGGTGGAGGGTGAGAAAACCTGGATTTGTGCTGGAAATGGCCCAACTTGATGATCACTTTAGATAAGCTATTACCAGCAGGACAGTGGGGTGGGAGGAGGTATTGTTTCATATTCTCTGTGTGTATATACAGTCTGCTGCAGTTTCCACGGTATGCATCCGATGAAGTGAGCTGTAGCTCACGAAAGCTCATGCTCAAATAAATTGGTTAGTCTCTAAGGTGCCACAAGTACTCCTTTTCTATATGGAAAGAGACTCTGCCAGTCCTAGCTCTTGCTGTGCTGTTCTCTGTGGCTGGGGCACTTCCCCTCTTCTCACAAACACCCTCCCTGCGGAAGTGCCGGGGCTGCAGCTCCCCAGATATGAGAGATGGTTCCTTTAACCCTTCAGCTGCTGCAGAGACTAACTCATCCACCTCCCACTCTGGAGCACAAAGGGCCAGAGTCTTGGGCCAGGCTGAGCTGCTATTTCAGCAGGACTTGAAGGGACCAGGGCAGAGTCCAGTGGAGACATTTTCAGCCCCATCTGGGCCGGATCTGGAGATTAAAACCCTGCAAAAAATTCCTGCCACAGAACGAACTTTGAAAAGCTCCACCCCCCGGCCAGCCCCTGCCATCCTCAAAGACCTGAGGAAATTCATAGATTCGGGGGAGGGGAGTGCTTTTGTTAAACTGGAGCTAAAGGTGGCAGGGGAGAGAAGTATCACTGAAGGGGAAAACTCCCTGTACTAAGAGAATATTGTAGTTTTCTCAAAACCACTAAGGTTCAGAAGCCTGGAGATTCTAAGTGAAGGCGACACTTTCAAAACAAACCCCAATATTGGACAGTCTGCCAGTGCACAGTTAGGTCACCAAACAACCCAGGTTCTGTCCTGTGCCAGCACCAGCCTCTCACCCCCACCCCAGTGAACCATTTGTGTGTCCTGGGCACGGAGTGGGCTTCTATGGGGGAGGACTCTTTCTAAATGAGTGTTTGTTCACGGAGTTTCCAGGTTGGCGGGAGCTCGAACAGGCCCACAGCCACAGGCCAGGTCTGCACTTGAAAATTAGGTCGACCCAGCTACGTTGCTGAGGGGTGTGAAAAATCCACACCCCTGAGAGATGCAGCTAAACCAACCTAGCCCCCGGTGAAGACAGCGCTAGGTCCATGGTAGATTGCTTCTGTCGACCTCGGGAGCTGGATTTCCTACTGTGCTGCTGTAGTGTTTTTAGTGTAGACATGGTCTCTGGTTGCAGAAACCTTAAAGTCTGACAGTCCCCTGGATTTGCATAGTTCATCTACCTGTGCCACAGACCCATCCAGCCATTACCATCTGGCAACGGTTAGGCAAGGGGCGAGTTCAGACTTCTATTTTTCTGCTGAACTCTGTCAACTGTATTACCAGATTGGAAAGGCCAGATCTTGAAGACATTTTGTAAAGGACGAAGTGGTAAGATTCAGACATGACTCGGAAGTGTGGGGCTACAGAGAGGGCTGAATCAAAGACAAAGCTCAGTTCATGGCCTGAGTGACCACCCCCATGGCGCTGCCCATGGTGACTGAGAAAGGAGGGTGAGTGGGAGGGTGGATGTGGGGAGATTAGGAGCTTTGTGTCACGAAGTGTGAATGTTCTTAATGTTTTCTCTGAATACTGTGTGTGTTCCTCAGTTTCCCCTATGCACTTCTTAAGTTTCTAAGTGGTGGGATACGGGTGTGTGATTGTTGTAGAGCTGTAGAGGGCAGGGGTGGTGCAGTCTGCACAGAGAATGGCCGACACCCTGTCTCCTGGCAACTGATGGCCTGGACCCCTCCCCTGCAAGGTGCCAACTGAAGGTGTTGGAGAACAAAGAGATCAGGTGGCCTCCTGGCCCAGGGAAGGAGACAAAGGCCAGAGGCAGGGCTGGAGGAAGTCTCAGTTTGGAGCTGGCCGGGGAAATGGAGGGAGGCCCAGATCTGGGGTCTGGGCTCCCTATATCCCAAGATGGACCTGACTGAGTGGTCCTGTTCTCTGTACCTACAAGCTATGTTTTAGACTGTGTTCCTGTCATCTAATAAACCTTCTGTTTTACTGGCTGGCTGAGAGTCACAGTGAATCGCAGGAAGTGCGGGGTGCAGGGCCTTGACTCCCCCACACTCTGTGACACTTTGTTTCAACCGTGTTGCATTTAAGCTGATGGTGGGATACCAGTGAGGACAGAGACAGGGAGACAGCCTGGAGGTTTTAGTTTGGACTGACAGAAACAGGCCTAGAGTGGATAGGCTGATCTAGGAGTTGTCAGCATAAAGATGATAATGAAAGCCATGGTTTTTAATGAGATTACCCAGAGATAAGGTGCAGAGGCAGAAGGGAGGAGGAGAGGTGTGGTGTGAAGCTGAGGTGCATAGACTATGAGGAGGGGAAGAGGAGGAGGAATAGTTTTACAGTAGTGCCTAGGGACCCTACTCATAGACCAGGGCCTCATTGCGCTAGGTGCTGTACAAAACCAGAACAAACAGAGCATGGAATGCTTGTGGCTTGTGGCCAGAGATGCATTGGGGACACCACTGGGATGAGCCAATGGCTCTCCTCCAGCCGCCTATTGCAGCACAGTACTGAGGGCAAAGGGGAATTCTGCCACTGACTTAAGTGAGGCCTGAGAGTATCAAGGCTGAAGGTCTCATTGCACTCAACTGCAGTGACTGTCTGTGTCACTGATCTGCAGCTCTTCCAGGTCACTCTCAGCCAGTTAAAGTGACTTTGCACCATAAGTGCAGTTTCAAGGGGATTTTAGGTGGTGGCTGTTTTTAACTGTAGAATTGTTTCATTTGCTTCCGAAGCCCTTGCACAGGATGTGACAAGGCTGAAAGAGAATTTATAGCTGTGCGGCTCACGCTCTGACTACAGCCGGCCTTTGCTTCCTCTGCAGGTTCCGCTTGTAAGACACCAAGGCTGGGAATTGGTCTGAGTTCAACGAAATGAAATTCAATTAAAATAAGTGCAAAGTATTTCATTTAGGAAGGACAAGTCAAATGCAAAACTACAGAATGGGGAATAACTGGCTAGGAGGTAGTACAGCTGCAAAGGATCTGGGGGTCATAGTAGATCACAAATAAAATATGAGTCAGCAATGCAATGCAACTGTGAAGAAGCTAATAGTCTGGGAAGTATTAACAGGAGTGTTCTATGTAAGACATGGGATGTAATTGTCCTGCACTGAAGCCTCAGCTGGAGTACTGAGTGCAATTCTGGGTGCCCCTCTTTAGGAAAGATGAGTCCAGAGGTGAGCAACAAAAAATGATCAAAGGTTGAGAAAATCTGACCTCTGAGGAAAGGTTAAAAAACAACCAGGCATGTTTAGTCCTGAGGAAAAAAAGCTGAGAGGGGAATCTGAGAACAGCCTTCCAATCTGCTAAGGGCTGCTCCAAAGAGGACTGTAAATAGGAGAGCAGAAACCAGTAGGAAAGACAGAAATTAAGTGGCCAAAACATTAGTGACTAGAACAAAGTGGAGCTAAGGGCAGCAGTCCCTGGCAGTGGTTGAAAGCTGGGGCAGAAGGAAGGGGTGGCAGCCCTTTTAGTGCCCCTGGCCACCACCGTGTTCCCTCTAGTGCACATCAGGCCTGATTCTCCCCTGCCTGTTCCCTTGCGTCGGCGTTCACACCTGTGCAAAGTGAGGGCTAGCTTGGTTTAAATGCCACTGTTGGTGTAAGTGAGAGGAGAACTCTGGCTGGCAGGGTTTACCCCCCACTCTGCCCAGGTGTAAATGGCAGCAGGAGTGGCAGGGCAGGGGAGAATCATGCCACTGTTGCTTAAGACCCTGGCTGACAGTCAGCATCTGCTCCCTCCTGCCTGCTCGCATGCCATGGAGCTTTCCGGGGGAAGCCCGGTGACCATGTGAATTTCCTTCACTACAAACTGTCTCTCTCTCCTGCTACTGCCCTGCCAGCTGCCTTGCTCAGCGGCTCTGCTTCTGCCCTCACACTGAATCCCACACACAGCCCCAGCTCTCTCTCTGGGGACGTCTACGTTGCAGCTGAAGGTGGAATTTCCAGCTGGGGTAGACGTACCTCGTAAGCTTTGACTGAGCTTGTGAGCTAAAAAGACCAGTGTCGCTGTGGCAGTGGGGGCAGCTGGAGAGGCTGGATGCTCAAGTATCTACCTAGAGTCTGGGGCGGGATCGTACTTGGGTGTCTGGCCTATCGCACCACCCGCACCTTCACGGCTACTCTGCTATTTTAGGTGTTGTACCTTGACCAAAGCCAGCACGTGTACGTCTCCCCTGATCCCTTTAGGATCTCTTGATGAGGGGGCTGGACTAATTCAGGGAGATCAGGGGGTTAAAAAGCCAGCTCATAAACAACCAGCGGAGCTAGTGAAGAGAAGCAGCAAACAAAGGAGTTCTGTGAGAGAATTTAGAAAGGGAGCGTGATAGCCAGATACACCTAACAAACAGTCTCTAAACTCCCTCCAGTCCTCAAGAAAGAAAAACACATACAAGGAGCAAACATACAACCCCCCTTACGAGAATCAAAGTAATGCAGGCAGAAGTCCAGCAGCAGGATGGGGGCTCTCCAGTTATTGCACTGAATGCAGCGTGTGTTATTACCTGCCTTGTGAGCAGGTGGCGTATGTGGGCATTAGGTGCAAGCAACCCCTGGCCCACAGCGACCAAGTACAGGCTCTGGAGACCGGAGTGGCGGAAGGTTAATGGGGAGACATACATACACTGGAAGGAGAGATACCGGGATTTCTAAGACCATAGATAAGTCTCACGCAGTGAAATTTCACCCTGTCAGATGCTCCCAGGGTGTGAACTATGGATTGAGGCTCCGGGTGTACAAGCCTTCCTGCTGCCTGTGTCACAGATTTCTACGCCCCAGGAAGGGTCGGGGGTGCGGGCTGTAGCTGTGCTGTCCGGTTTGCCACGTTCTTTGCTTGAGGGGAATGATGTTCTGGCTGTGAACACAGAAGGGCTGAATCAGCCCCCTCAGGTAGCTCCAGACAGGCAAAAGGATGTCTGAGCAAAACCGCAGACAGAACAGCTGATGGGGAAAGGGGGGGGTCACATTCCCTGGTTAGACTCCCAGAGCATGGGCAGTGCGTTCAATAGGCAGGGAAAGGCTGAGCCTGCCTAACCGGCCCCGCATGGCCCCACCCATGCTCCGCCCAGAGGCCCCCTCCCTCCGCTGCTACTTGGCCCCAGCCCAGGCAGGCTGCTCCTCTCCCAGGAAGGGAAGCCGGCTGGGGCTGGGGGTAGGGTGGCTGGGACTTGGCGTAGCTGGGGCTGCCCAGTGCCAAGGGGGTCCCAGCACTGGGGCCAAGCTGTTCAGCGCTCCAGAGCTGGGGGGGAAAAGGGGGACTGCATGCCACCTGCCACTCCGGGGCTCGGGGGGTGTCTACGCCCACCCGCTGCTCTAGGGGGCCATGTGCTGCCTGCCGGCCCGATGCTCTGGGGTTGAGGGGGTGCCCGGCGCTCTGGGGGTGGGGAGTGCTCATGGCTGCAGGGGGATCTGGGCTTGGGGGGAAGGGGGAGGGTGGGCTGCGGCCTCAGGCAGAAGGGGTGGGCTGGGGCCTAGCCTCCCCGAACCGGTGGCTCACCCTCCGCCCATGTCCCAGAGGAGTTAGGCAACACCCCCAGGTTTGCAGGCAAAGGCCTGAGGAGGAAGCGGGTGAGATCCCTGCTGCTCCAGAGGAGGGACAGAACCTACTGACTGAAAGGGAAATCCACTGGGCCCTACAGTTCAGCTCAGGTCTCTGCTAACCCATCAGAGGGACCCAGGAGCTGTACAGACCATGAGGTTGGCAGTGTCTCAGGCCACAAGTAGGGACATGGAGGCAGCTGCAGTGCACTGCCAATCTATGGCACCCAGGCAGGGGGGAAATGCCCAAGCGGTGGATCAGAAGCTGCTTGGGAGATGGTGAAGGATCCTGAGCCAGAGGGGAGAGGGAATTCAGCTCACCTTGACTCAGGGGGCGGGGAACCTCCATCCAGCATTGGGGCAGCCAACCCTATGGGGGACAAAGGGACCACCAGAAACGTCCTAGGCACTGCATGAGAGGAGAGAGGGGGAGAACCAGGTCTCAAGTTTACATGCAAAGGTTTTGGGATCTAGCAAGGGTAAGAATTGGCATGAGAAAGTTCAGCCCCATGGGATCTGAACTGAGAACTTATTCAAGACGGCTGACAAGCGACTCTATGGATTTTGGAAGGATGCCTGCTGGCTTACTAGCAGAATATTTGTTATCTGAACACACGTTACGGAATTAGGATAAACTTTCTTGAATTAAGTTAGATCTCATTGAATTAGGGTTAATACTTTTGGGGTCCATTGTCTTAAAATTGCAATTGTGTGAGTGTTGTTGTTGCATTGTATGTAGGGAGGGGGGATGCTAATGAACTTCCCCCATTATCAACCCTTGAAGTCGCTCTTTCCCCCACCCCCCAAGTCTGCATATTCTAGTTGGAACTGGATTCTGTAGAGACCCAGAGACAAAGAAAAGCTTTTTGGATAAAAGCCTGAGTTTAAAATGACACAGGGCCTTCTTCCTGGTCCAGCAAATGGACAGAACCCTGGTCCCTCCTCCTTAGGGGAGGATTGGAAGGACTTGGCCTGCTGAGGCCTCATAACATTGGGTGCTTGTTCTGAGCTGAAGCTCTGAGGAGCTTGAACCACAAGGAAACCCCTAGGGTGGGGGGATGCCCGATAAGCTTATTAGCATGTGTGTAGGTCCTTCTATTATCTTTAATGTCATCTTTTTACCTCAAGAATAAAGCTAAGCTTGCTTAGAAAGAGCTGGGTGGTTATTTATTCCTGTAGCAATTACACTGTATCCATCTCTGAAGGGAAAGCAAGCAGGTGTCCGAGGGCAACCTGTCTGTGCTGGGAATTACACAGTGAAGGCAGGGCACTGCGCAGCCTGGACTTACCCTGGTCAGAAGGGAGAATGACGTGGGTCTCCACCCAACAGAAGCAATGGCTGGGGGAGCTGGGAGCCTGAGAGTGGGTGCCCTTGCTGATTCACTGAGGGGAGATACAGGTGCAGTTGTCCTGAACTGTGACACCTATTTCTGTGAGAGCGGGAGGGCTTAGGACACATCTTTCTCATCAGCATCTCCCATTGGCTACCTTAGGAGGTGTCACAGATCCACAGGATCCGTGCTATGCCCCCAGTTTTGAAACAGTCTCTAAGAGGAATCAGTTCAGTGTGCCAGACCCCCTTGGGCGTCTCACTCCTCCTCCAGGGTAAGCCACGTGGCCTCACAACCTCCTTACACTGAGCCTCTGAGCTCCAGCACTCCTGCTTCACACGAGGAGCTCTGTTCAGCGAGTCCAGCTGAGATAGACTCCTGGGGGAGACTCGTCCACTCTTCAAAGACTAATGCACCTCATCTGGCATTTGCAGTGACACTCAAACAACATTGTCCAAAGAGTAGGATTTATTAATCATCTGGAAACAGCATAGGAAGTCCTTAGATTAGCACAGAGAACTGAAGGTTAAAGCATAGACCTTTCTATGTGGGTGCAATTCATCCCATCATCCAGATCATTCATAAAGATGTTGAACAAAACCGGCCCCAGGACCGACCCCTGGGGCACTCCCCTTGATACCGGCTGCCAACTAGACATGGAGCCATTGATCACTACCCGTTGAGCCCGACAATCTAGCCAGCTTTCTATCCACCTTATAGTCCATTCATCCAATCCATACTTTTTTAACTTGCTCGCAGAAAAACTGTTGGAGACTGTATCAAAAGCTTGGTAAAGTCAAGATATATCACATCCACCGCTTTCCCCATATCCACAGAGCCAATTATCTCATCATAGAAGGCAATCAGGTTGGTCAGGCAAGACTTACCCTTGGTGAATCCATGTTGACTGTTCCTGATCACCTTCCTCTCCTCCAAGTGTTTCAGAATGGATTCCCTGAGGACCTGCTCCATGATTTTGCCGGGGACTGAAGTGAGGCTGACCGGTGTGTACTTCCTCGGTTTCTTTTTCCCTTTTTTAAAGATAGGCACTCCAATAGTCCAGGACCTCCCCCGATCGCCATGAGTTTTCAAAGATAAAGGCCAATGGCTCTGCAATCACATCAGACAACTCCCTCAGCACCCTTGGATGCATTAGATCTGGACCCATGGACTTGTGCATGTCCAGCGTTTCTAAATCGTCCATAACCTGTTCTTTTACCACTGAGGGCTGCTCACCTACTCCCCATGCTGTGTTGCCTAGTGCAGCTGTCTGGGAGCTGCCCTTCTCTGTGAAGACCAAGGCAAAAAAAGCATTGAGTACTTCAGCTTCTTCCACATCATCTATCACTATGTTGCCTCCCCCATTCATTAAGGGTCCCACACTTTCACTGACATTCTTCTTGTTGCTAATGTACCTGTAGAAACCCTTCTTGTTACCCTTCACATCCCTTGCTAGCTGCAACTCCAATTGTGCCTTGGCCTTCCTGATTACACCCCTGCATGCTCTAGCAATATTTTTATACTCCTCCCTAGACATCTGTCCAAATTGCCACTTCTTGTAAGCTTCCTTTTTGAGTTTAACAGTGAAATCTTCGGTGAGCTTAGGTCAAGCTAGTCGCCTGCCATATTTGCTATTCTTTCTGTACTTTGGGATGGTTTGTTCCTGGGCCCTTAATAAGGCTTCTTTAAAATACAGCCAGCTCTCCTAGACCCCTTGCCCCCTCATATTAACCTCCCGGGGATCCTGCCCATCAGTTCCCTGAGGGAGTGTAAGTCTGCTTTTCTGAAGTTTAGGGTCCAGATTTTGCTACTCTCCTATCTTCCTTTTTTCAGGATCCTGAACTCAACCATCTCATGGTCACTGCTGCCTAGGTTGCCACCCACTTCTACTTCCCCTACCAATTCTTCCTGGTTTGTAAGCTGCAGAGGAGCACGGCCCCTAGTCAGTTCCTCCAGCACTTATATCAGGAAGTACTCTCCAAAAACTTCCTGGATTGTCTATGCACTGCTGTATTCCTCTCCCAGTAGATGTCAGGGTGATTGAAGTCCCCCATTAGAACCAGGGCCTGTGATCTGGAGACTTCAGTTAGTTGTCCGAAGAAAGCCTCGTTTACCTCATCCCACTGGTCCCGTGGTCTATAGCACATACCCACCACGACATCACCCTTGTTGCTCTTGCCTCTAAACTTAACCCAAAGACTCTCAACAGGCTTTTCTCCAGTTTCATACTGGAGCTCTGAGCAATCATACTGCTCTCTTACATACAATGAAACTCCTCCGCCTTTCCTCCCATACCTGTCTTTCCTGAACAGTTTACACCCATCCATGACAGTGCTCCAGCCATGTGAACTGCCCCACCAAGTGTCTGTTATTCCAATCACATCATAGTTCCTTGATTGTGCCAGGACTTCCAATTCTTCCTGCTTGTTTCCCAAGCTTCTTGCGTTCGTGTACATGCACCGAAGAAAACTAGCTGATTGCCCTACCTTCGCCGTATGAATCAGGAGGCTTTCCATCTTGTACCCTTCTCTTTGTGTTTCCTCCCGGTATCCCACTCCCCCACTTACCTCTGGGCTTAGGTCACCATCCCCCGGCGAGCCTAGTTTAAAGCCCTCCTCACTAGGTTAGCTAGCCTGCCTGTGAAGATGCTCTTCCCTCTCCTCATTAGGTGGATCCCATCTCTTCCTAGCAATCCTTCTTCCCAGTACAACATCCCATGATTGAAAATTCCAAAGCCCTCTCTCCAACACCACCTGCGTAACCAAGCACTCACCTCCACAATTCGACAGTCCCTACCTAGGCCTTTTCCTTCAACAAGGAGGATAGATGAGAACACGGCTTGCGCCTCAAACTCCTTTATCCTTCTTCCCAGCATGCAGTCTGGGACTGTGGTGGGTCTGCTGTGCACCCCTGACTCTCTCCCTCCCTTGCCCCTGCTTGCCCCACCCCTTGTCCCTGCTTCTCGGGAGCCGATCAAAAAAAGAAGCAACAAGCTACAACAAGCAACAAGCCAAAAACTAGCCAACAACCAACTCACAAGCCAATTAAGCCAAAAACAAGCCCAATTTCTGCATTTTTTTCATGGGTTTGGTATGTCTGGTGTGACTGTGGAGTGAGTAAGGTTTGTTTTGTAATCGTTAAGCAGCATTTAGAGTATTACATACTAACACTGTTTCCGGTATCTGCCTGCTCCCCATCCCATAGGGAGACCTCTGTTGTGGGTCTAACAGGTCCAGGGGCTGTGTGCAAACTTTTGTAGAACTTGCTTACAAGGGGTGACCTCTTGCACAAAAGGTAATGACTTCCCTCAGGGCTATCTCTGGATTGCTTTCTCTTAAACATTTTTCCAAAGGTGCAAAATTCCGCATTGTTACTCAAAATTGTTTATGTGCTACTATTTGCCTGAGCTCCTATATCCTCAGAGCTGGGTCTTATACAAAAAGAAAACACTGCCTAAAACTCCTAGAGAGTTTATTCCAGTCCCAAACAGAGCAAGAAACTCTTAAGTTCTCCTCTTACTGCGGCTCTCTATGACCAAGGGTGTGCACACTAATTTTGCAATAAACAATCAATTTTGCAACTTTACAGTAAAGGTGGGGTGTGGCCACATTTCCGCTTTTGCAATTCTCCACCAGAAATGTTAGGCTTATAAAACTCACAGAATCTTTTTCAGGGGACAAGGGAATACACCGCGTTTATTAAAAAGTTAAACAAGTATTAAAATCAGTATACGAGCGTGCACACACACACACAGACACACACACACACACAAAAGGTTCTGCAGCTGGTGTTATAGTTACCAGTTATACAGTGTTATAGTTACCAGTGTAATGATACTGCCTTTGACGGGTCACTACTGAGAGTATCAATTCAGGACAAATTGCTTAGAGCAGGGCAGTTACAGCCCAAGGCTGGGGTTTCTCCACTTCTAAGGCACACCAAACCAGCCAGACAGAGAGGACTTTGGTTTTACCCCACTGGCTAACCGTAAGTCATACAAGCAATTCCCTTAGACACTTCAGTTTCCCAGTATCACCACCTGTGCCACTCATTATGGGGGCAAATGGTTATGAAAACCAATACCCCAGTAAAGGGAAAAAGGTTCTCCCAATCCCAAAGGACCAAGCCCCAGACCCAGGTCAATATACAAATCAGATCTTATCCACAAATCATGCTGTTGCAATCCTTTAGAATCTAAAATCTAAAGGTTTATTTATAGAAAGAAAGAAAGAAAGCAAGAAAGAAAAGTGAGAGTTAAAATTGGTTAAAGGGAATCATTACATACAGTAATGGCAAAGTTTTTGGTTCAGGCTCGTAGCTGTGATGGAATAAACTGCAGGTTCAAATCAAGTCTCTGGAGTATGTCCACAGCTGGGATGGGTCATTCAGTCCTTTGTTCAGAGCTTCAGTTTGCAGCAAGGTTCCTCCAGAAGTAAGAAGCAGGGTTGAAGACAAGATGGAGGGATTTCCAGGGCCTTTTATATTCTCTGCCCTGTGGAAGGACACCCCTTTCTTCTTACTGTGGAAAATCACAGCAGCAAGATGGAGCTTGGAGTCACATGGGCAAGTCACATGTCCATGCACGACTCAGTTTGCAGGCCAGCACCATTGTTTACATGTTAGTTTGAATGTTCCCAGGAAAGCGCAGATGTGGATTGGCATCTCCCAAAGTTCATTGTCAATTAAGTGCTTCTTGATTGGGCACTTACTGAGAATAGTAAGAAGCTGACCAAATGCTTCACTGAGGCTACTTAGCCCTGGCCTACACTGGGGGGTCGATCTAAGATACTCAACTTCAGCTACGAGAATAACGTAGCTGAAGTCGACGTACTTAGATCGACTTACCGCGGCATGTTCACAGAGGTGAGTTGACTGCTGCCGCTCCCCCGTCGACTCCGCTTGCGCCTCTCTCGGCGGTGAAGTAGAGGAGTCGACTGGAGAGCGCTCGGGGATTGATTTATCGCGTCTAGATTCGGTGGGTAGTGTAGACCTAGAATCAAAACACATTGAGAGACACATATATAGTTAATATTTATAACTTCAACTACAAAATGATACACACATACAGATAGCATAATTATAACCAGCAAATAATAACCTCTTCATAGACACCTCACTCGACAACCTTTGTACAATATTTGCTGCAAATATATAACAGTGGTTGCAACAATGATCTATACAGTTACAGTTCACGTCAATAACATCACACCGGTCATTTTCCATTTCATATTACTACTTTAGCTTTACAACAAATTACTACTAACTTAATAAATCTAAAACAGCTTAAAAGATCAAGGCAACTTTGTCAGGGCTTGGGTTCTTTTGCTAACACCTCCACCGGTGTGTCTGAGGTCATATTGGCAGGAGCAGGGTAGCAAGGGTCTGCAAAATGGCAACCTCCATAATAATACCAGACAAGACTACACCTGGTATTGGACAGGGACAAACCTTTCCAAAATCAGCACTGTCCAACACAAAACTGGACAAATAACCTGCCTAGAGATGCACCTTAAATAAGTTTTTAAACCAGTTTAGTTTAACCTGCATGAAAGGCTGTGTGGACACTCTTATTTTGGTTTGAACAAGGCTTATTTCAGTTAATTTCAAATTAATCTAAACTGCAATACGCTGCTTTTAAAATGAAATAAGAGGAGCATCCACACAGCGATTTGCTCTGGTTTAACTAAATTGGCTTAAAACACAATATCAGTGAAACTGGTGCAACTGTCTGATGTAGACAAGGCCTGAGGCCTTGCCTAGATTCCAAGTTGCACTAGTTTAGTTAAACCAGTGAAAAACCCAATATGGACACACTTATCTTGGTCCAGAGTGGCCTATTTTGGTTTACCTTAAGCCAGTGAGAAATCTACTTAAGTTAAATCAATGTGAGCCCCTCTTAGGCCCGTGTGGGTCCCAGTATAACTATTTTGGTCAGAGATGTGACTTTCCACCTAAATTGTTCTAGCACTACAAACCATGGTGCAGCTGCATTTAGATCAGTATAAAAGTGACTCCTCCTGGTAGAGCTTATTCACCTCCCCATAAGGGATCAGCTATACTGATATAAACATCTTTGTACAGGTATAACTCCATCTGCACTATGGGGGCGGTTAATCACGTATGTTTAAAAAGGCACTGTTAGTTAAACAGGTGTGAATGCATATGCAGCGAAGGCCCAACATTCACAGTTGCGGTGATGAACGTGTTAATTCACAGTTAATGAGCTTGAGTTAAAAGAGGCCCCAACATTCTACTGGACAAACCAAATGAGGAGTCCCTTCCTGTCTTCCCATCCAGGTGACTCCAGGTGCAGACTCTGTCCCACTGACTGGCTGTCGCACAGGAGAAAGTGCTCCTGGGTTTCTGAAGACAATACGGAGGGGACTGGGAGCCATGCGATGGCTTGGCAAGGAGGGTTCAAGACCTAGGGATCCAGGACTTGGATGAAATGGTGATGTGAAATGTGGGGGCTGGGAGCTATAGCTGCAGAGAGACCTGGTCTTTCCTGGAAGGCAGAGCAGAGGAGTACCAGGGGCTGGGGAACCTTTAAAACCTTCCCTGACTGCAGGAAGCCCCCATTACTGCTGGGGAGCGGGGAGACAGCCTCCCAGCAGCTTCGGAGCAGTTATTTGTCTGCGCATGTCCTCTCCACTTCCCATGCAATGATCCTGCAGCCTTCAGCTATAAATACAGTGCACACAGGGAGTCAGCCCCCTGCATGCCTCGGGGTGTAGCAAGTGATGGCCTCTTTGCCCAAGAACACTATCACATATGCTAAGTATGCAGAGACATGAAGACAGGAGATAGTGGTGTGGAAAGGGTGATGCCCCAGGGGCATGGAGGGATATGGTAAGAGAAGCAGAGACATCAAAGACATGGTGGAAGGTGTAAAGAAACCATGTTCCATGGGAGTCAGAAGGGTCTAATGATTATGACACTGGCCTAAGAATCAGGAGACCTGGGTTCTGTTTCTGCCCTGCTGAGTAAGTCAGAAATTCCTAGTGCACAGATTGTAGATTAAAATAGGTTTGACTTCTTCCGGGGCAAGAAACTGTCCAGAGCTGTGGCATTTGAGGCCCTTTCAATTATCATGTGCTGGTTCCATCAGGCAGTTTGTGTTTTCCCTGCTTGGTTTGGATCCCTCTTAGATCTCCAAGGAGACCTTTGCGTGCTCTGGGTAACGTTCTCTGGTTTCATGGGAAAGACAGCAGAGAACCCAGGGAGGTACAGAAGGTTCTGCTCACCCCGGTGCCTCTGTCATATGCTTTGCAGGAGTTCATAAATTGTATATTCTTAGTTAAATAATTTTTTCTTACAATAGTGATATTGTGTAATATAGGGAAACTGTTAAATGCTTACTGTTTCCAGTCTATATTTACAGTATTTTAAAAATATAGATCGACTTAAAAGGCAGGTGTGGGGGGGCGAGACTTGGACCCGTTCTGAGCACCACCAAAAATTATACAACCCTGCCGCCCCTGACGCTGTGCCAGCACAAGGGGCAATAGAAGTCGTTGCTGCGCTAGGTCATCCATTAGTTCACAGGGGCACTTGTTATAGCTGATTAGAGGCCTTATTGTGCAGCAATAATAAACACAGATAATGGTAAACGATTAGCTTGGCTAATGTTTAAAAACACTTCAGATGTATTTAACATGGGGAAAGATGCAAAGTGTTTGATGTAATGGGGAGCCATCCACTCAGGTCCTCTTCATTGCAGGGGTTGTAAAGTTAAGTCAAATCCAAGCAGGACATTTGCCTTGCCAGACTCTTTTGAATATGGAAACAATGAATCACGCTTGGGTCAATAACCCTCAAAGCAAATACTTTCTAAAATTAAAACAAAATGTTGCCCCTTCTTTTGCGATGCTCTCCAGGAGGCAGCAAACACTTTTCATAGTTGTTCAGTGGGGGATGGGGCTGCCCCTTGCCCAGGCTGGGCCAGGAGGTGTGACTAAAGGTGTGGGGGCACGGGGAGGGTGTCACAACACTCAGCCAAGCCCCAGCTGCTCAGGTCCAGGAAGCTCCCTCGCCTCCCTTCTGTTGGGTGCCGGGGGGTAGGGGGGCTGTTGTCACGTGTACGCTTGACAAAGAGGAATTGTGATGAATTTCTGGAGCAACTTTATTTTCTTTAGAAAAAAAACAACAACGGGGAGTACTTGTGGCACCTTAGAGACTAACAAATTTACTTGGGCAGAAGCTTTCGCGGGCTAAAACCCACTTCATCAGATGCATGGAGTGGAAAAAAACAGTAGGCAGGTATATATACACAGTACATGAAAAGATGGCAGTTGCCTTACCGAGTGTGTGTGGGGGGGAGGGGGGTCAGTGCTAACAAGACAATTCAGTTAAAATGGAAGTGGGCTAATCTCAACAGTAGAATACCAAGGGAGGAAAAATCACTTTTGAATTGGTAATGAGACCAATGCAAAGAGGGTGGCCCATTTCAAACAATTGACAAGAAGGTGTGAGTAACAGAAGGGGAAAATTAGTATGGGACAATTAGTTTTTGTAGTGACCCATCCACTCCCAGTCTTTATTCAGGCCTAATTTCATGATGTCCATTTGCAAATTAATTCCAGTTCTGCAGTTTCTTGTTGGAGTCTGTTTTTGAAGGTTTTTTTGTTGAAAAATTGCCACTTTTAAGTTTGTTATTGAGTGTCCAGGGAGATTGAAGTGTTCTCTGACTGGTTTTCGAATGTTATAATTCTTGATGTCTGATTTGTGTCCATTTATTCTTTTGCATAGAGACTCTCTGGTTTGGCCAACGTACATGGCAGAGGGGCATTGCTGGCACTTGATGGCATATATCACATTGGTTGATGTGTAGGTGAATGAGCCCCTGATGGTGTGGCTGATGTGGTTAGGTCCTATGATGGTGTCCCTTGAACAGATATGTGGACACAGTTGGCAATGGGGTTTGTTGCAAGGATAGGTTCCTGGGTTAGTGTTTTTGTTGTACGGTTTGTAGTTGCTGGTGACTATTTGCTTCAGGCTGGGGGGCTGTCTGTAAGTAAGGACTGGCCTGTTTCCCAAGGTCTGTGAGAGTGATGGATCGTCCTTCAGGATAGGTTGTAGATCCTTCATGATGCGCTGGAGAGTTTTTAGTTGGGGGCTGAAGATGATGGCTAATGGCATTCTGTTACTTTCTTTGTTGGGCCTGTCCTGTAGTAGGTGATTTCTGGGTACTCTTCTGGTTCTGTCAATCTGTTTGTTCACTTCACCAGGTGGGTATTGTAGTTTTAAGAATGCTTGATAGAGATCCTGTAGCTGTTTGTCTCTGTCTGAGGGATTGGACCAAATGCGATTGTCTCTTAGAGCTTGGCTGTAGACAATGGGTCTTGTGATGTGGTCTGGATGAAAGCTGGAGGCATGTAGGTAAGTATAGCTGTCATTAGGTTTCCAGTATAGGGTGGTGTTTATGTGACCATTGCTTATTTGCACTGTAGTGTCCAGAAAGTGGATTTCTTGTGTGGACTGGTCCATGCTGAGGTTGATGGTGGGGTGGAAATTGTTGAAATCCTGGTGGAATTCCTTAAGGGCTTCTTTCCCATGGGTCCAGACGATGAAGATGTCACCAATGTAGCACAAGTGGAGTAGGGGCATTGGGGGACGAGAGCTGAGGAAGCGTTGTTCTAGGTCAGCCATAAAAATTTATTTTCTTTGTACTTTAAACCTCACGACAACAAAAAATCACCCTTTCGACTGATTTATGGCTGAGAAGAAAGGTTTCCCAAGAAAGCTTCACCAAATTTCATGTTATGTGTCATTAAGTGCCAGCATCTTTAATACAATTAAGTTAATTTGTGATGATTGAGTAAAGGAATACAACCCCTTCTCTATTTCTTTATCAAACTACATTTGTTGTGTCCTTATAACCAAGAATATGAAGAGCCTGGCAATACACTGAAATCAACGGTGGACACTGACAGGACATTGCCTGGAAATAATATTTCTAAAGAAAAAAACCCTAAAAAATGGAAATTGTAGATGAGATTTCTATCTATAGGAAGATAGCATTTGAGGTTGGGGACCATGTTTTATTAATTGATGTGAGAAAAAGAAAGGAAGGGTCATATCTTGATTACCAATTATATGTACCGAGAAAGTTAAAAATCACATGAATTAATTCTGGCAGAAGTTCAAATAATACTATAATTAAATATAAAAATGTTATATAATTTAGTGTGAGTTAACTTAAACATATTGCTTAATTAATTCATTTTTTCACCTATTAATTTTCAAAGGGGTAGTGCAGGAGGTGGATGTATGTGCCCTGCCTTCCAGAGAGAACCAGTCAAGACAATAAAAGGGGGGGGGGGGAGAGAGAGAGAGAGAGAGAGCAGCTGCACATGTGTGTAGCTGTGTTGTTTACGACACATGTACATTGTAACTGAACAACCCCGTCTGACAATTTAATAGTTTATTTAGTTACGACAAATATTTTGGATTTCTTGAAATTCCACAGTTGAAATACAAATGACGTTATTTAGAGAAGTTAAACTTCAATATAGATTTGAGGGAAGAATAAAAATAAATGTAAATAATTCCATTTCTAAAAAGATGTTTTGATGCTTGATTTTGAAATACTGTTGAAATGTAAATTAAAATATTCTTGTATTTACACCTTGTTACAATAATATTTTCTAAATTAGAATAATCTTTTGTCTTCCCTATTTTACACTGAGATTTCACAGGGCTAGAAAATTCTGGCAGGAGTGAATGACCCCATCCCCCACCATCTGCTGCCCCTGGGGCAGGGGACGGGGCAAGGTGAGGGGTGGGGGTTGCCAGGTGTCCAGTTTTTCACTGGACCCTCCAGTGGAAAAGGGAAACTGGCAGCGTCCGGTCAGCACAAAAACTCCAGTAGCTGCAGTAACTGCCCCCCCCAGGGGGGCGGGAGGAGCAGCAGCGCTGGGGGGGCCAGTCTGAGCCGCGGGGTCACTGTCAGGGACCGAGATTCCCCCCGGCCGGAGCCGGGACCGGGCAGATGATCAGGGGAGCAGCGTTTGTACCCCCAGCGTTGAGACCGGGACTGAAATAAGGGCGGAGCGTCCCGGAGAAGGTGTCAGTGAACGTGAAGAGATGGGACCCGTCAGTCACATTGTAAAACGAGACCTCGCCCGCCTCATAGTCCAGGAAAATCCCCACCCGGCCGGGCCGGACGCTCACGGGGAGGGGAGTCCACAGGGAGGTGAGGGCCACGTATCCGCCGTCCCTCAGCCGCACGGCCCAAAATCCATCCTCAGGTGTGAGTGCGACCGGCCCCTTCCTGCTCACAGATTCCCGACAAACCCCCAGAGTCCATCTCGTCTTGTCTCCCACCCCCACCTCCCAGTAACACCTCCCGCCCGCGAACCCCTCAGCGCCCAGGACACAGGCACAAGGATCAAATCTCTCAGGCTTGTCGGGCAGATCCTGGTGTCTGTCTCCGTGTCTCACACGTTTCCGATCCTCAGACAGGAGGAGCCAGGGATTTGCCGTGTCTGGATCCAGAGTCACGTCCACTGGGGAGAGAGTCACAGAGTCAGGGCCGGGGGCAGGGGCTGGTCACTGGGATCGAAGGGAAATTAACCTGCGTCCCCGTTAATCGCTGGGGGGGGGGTTGTTGCCTGAGGGGAGTCAGGGCCCCTCTGCCTGTGAGGAGACAATGGGGGGAAAGGGCAGGAGGAGCGGGGGGTGGGTGGGGAGGTGTCAGTGGGGGCGGGGAGGGGCTGATGCTGGGAGAGGAAAGGGGAGGGGCAGGTGACAGGAGCAGAGGGGGAGGGGTAGAGGGGAGGGGCAGGTGACAGGAGCAGAGCGGGAGGGGTAGAGGGGAGGGGCAGGTGACAGGAGTAGCGGGGGGAGGGGTAGAGGGGTGGGGCAGGCACAAGGGCAATGAGGGGACAAGGGAAGGGACAGGCACCATAAGAACAGAGGGGGGGTGAAGGGCAGGATCCTGGGGGCTGCAGGGGGTGGGGGGAGGGGTGGGCTCCATGGGAGAAGAAGGGGACGGACCCCAGGGGGCTGCGGGGCCAAGGGAAGGGGCGGGCACCAGGGGGCAGAGGGGTGTGAGGGAATGGCGGAGCTCCAATGGGGAGGGGAAATCAAGGGGAGGGTGAGCTGCCAGGGGGTGAGATGATGAGCAGTGGGGAGGTGGAACCATGGGGGGGAGCGAATGGGCAGGCACTGGTGCTGGGGGGCAGAATGGGGGGTGAGGGAGCAAGTGAGCCGAAGGGGGGCAGATAGAGGGGTGTGGAGAAGGGCAGGACGTAGGGGGGCAGAGGAGTGTGAAGGGAGATGTGGGCACCAGGGGGGCAGAGGGAGGATGAAGGGAGGGGTGGGACGCAGAGATTAGGAGAGGGGGAGGGGAGGGGCAGGGCAGTGCTGAGGTGAGGGGAAGGGCAGAGACCGGGGGTCTAAAGGGAGGCAAGGGAAGGGATTTGCACCAGGCAGGCAGAGGGGGCAAAGGAAATGGCAGGCACCAGGGAGGCAGATGGGGCAAGGGTAGAGCTGGGACTTGGGGCAGAGGAGGAGCTGGCGCCAGGGGACTAGAGGGGTGGTGAGGGGTGCAGGTGTCATGGAGCCAGAGGGCGAGGGGAGGGGCAGAGTGAGAAATAAAGAGAAGGTGGCATGGATGATGGTGGCAGAGGGGTGAGAGGAGAGTGGGGTCAGTGGGGCAGAGGGTGGTGAGGGGGGGCACCAGGGAGGAAGGGGACAAGGGGAGGGTGAGGTGTTGGGGGGCAAGGGGAAGGGGTCGGCACCAGAAGTCTGCGGGGGGTAAGGGAAAGTGCCAGGGGGATTGAGGGGGTTGAGCAGAAGGGCAGACACACGGAGGGCAGAGCAGGGGAGGGACAAGAACCAGGGGGCAGAGAGGGGCGAGGAGAGAGGCAGGGGCAGGTGGGTAGAGGGAGGTGTTAGGAGACAGCTTTCGGGAGAGGCAGGTGCCAGGGGGTCAGAGTGGGGTTAGAGGAGGGGTGGGCACAGGGGGGTGAGGGAAGGGTGTGTGCCAGGGGTCAGAGAGGGTGGGGAGAGAGGCAGGTGCCAGGAGGGCTGAGGGGAGTAAGAAGGGCAGAAGCCAGGACAGCAGAAGAGGGTGAGGGGTGGGACGGCCATCGGGGGCAGAGGGGGTGAGGGCAGTGGCAGGCACCAGGGAAGCAGATGGGAGTGAGGGATGGGGTGGGAGACATGGCAGCAGAGGAGGGAAAGGAGAGAGGTGGATGCCAGGACATAGAGGGGGTGTGAAGTGATGGGTGGGCTCCAGGGTGCAGAGGATGTTTGGGGGAGAGGGGAAGGTGCCAGGAGGTCAGGGGGGGAAGGGGGAGGTTTTCAGTAGGGCAGAGGTGGGCGGAAGGCAGGGGCACATGCCAGGGAGGCAAAGTGGGGGACAGAGGGGCCTAGGGAAGCAGAAAGTGGGTGGGAAGAAGGGGAGGGGCGAGGAGGAGGGGTCGGAATAGACGCAGGGTCCAGGCGGGCACAGGGGTGAGGAAAGGGTAAGGGAGGGGCAGGAGCCAGAGGGATGAGGGAGAGGCAGGCCCCAGGGAATCTCTCTAGTTTTGGGGTTTTGTGCGGTTGGTTTCTCGCTAAGAGCAGGTTCGTGCTGACCCCACACACACTAGGGTTGCAGCCCTGCCCCAGGGGGCGCAACTGGGACTCTCCATGCTGGCGGGCCCCACGGGCACCACCTTCCAGCCAGGCAAACCCCACAGCCAGCCCCTCCCCTCTCCTAGCCCAACCCGTCCGCCACGGGGCAGTGGTCTGGGTTGGGCTCACTGGGGCGGCAGTGCAGTGGAGGATTCTGGGGGGCTGTGAATGCGTACTAATAGGCTGTTGCTAATGAGGCCAGGGCAGTGGGGAGGGGAGGGGGCATTTCCCCACTTACTGCCCCCTCTATCTGGGGGAAGCTGCACCAGGCGCCAGTCCCAGTTCACATCCGCACAGCCAGTCTGCCCTGGGGGTTTGCACCGGTGCAAGAAAACCCCGGCAGATATGGCCTGAGACACTGGTGTGCCAGGGGCCGTAACCCCTCCCGTCACTGGAGTTATGGATCAATAATTACAGAGTGACTGGAGCAGGGGGGCTGGACTCTGGGTCTCCCAGGTCGGGGCCCGACCCACTGGGCTGCAGGGTCAGTCTCACTCCCACGCTCTGGCCCAGTGCCCAGGGCAGTGTTTAGACACAGGGGGACGTCACCAGACCCCCAGAGCCCAGCAGCTCAAGCCCTCATGGCATCCCACGGGAGGATTGAACCAGGGGCTCCACGCTGAGGGCCCAGCCATGGGGCTAAAGCCTGGAAGGGAAGCGGCGGCACCTTTCTGTTAATTGAAGCTTGTCAGCAAACTCAACATGGATTCGCGAATAGTTTCTGTCGACCCGAAATATAATGTTGCAGCAAATAAACTATTTGCCCCCAAAATTACACCCAGCTCCATTTCAAACGTGTCCCAGGAACTTAGGAGCCGAAATCCCAGTGACTTGCAGTGAGTGACTCTCAACATCCCCAGAAACGCAAAGTTACAGGCAGGTCAGACTCAGGACATCAGCTATGAAACACTCCAGAGCTGCCATTTAATTTGCCCTGGGTAAAAAAAATTCCCCCTGAGCCCCTGATCTCGCCCCCAAAAATCAGGCTGAAAATGGAGACCCCCACAAATCAGCCTGAACTCTGCCCAGAGCGAGTGTCCCATGGGCAATGCTGGTGGCACAGACCCTCTGCAGCTGCACCTGGGCGTCTCCCAGAGCAGACAATGGTCACAGAGACCGTCCCAGAGCCCCAGGGGCCCCAGTGTCTCCATCTAACGACTGCGCCAGCCACCCCCCTCGCTCTCATTAACCAGCCCTGGATCAGACGCGCTGGGAACTTTCAGACCCAGACTCTGGACACACTCTGGGTTCATGTACACAGCCCGCGGCAGCAAGTCTCCAAACGGGGTGGACAGATTCAGGCTTATGGGGCTCCCTCTTTGGCACTAAAAATAGCCGCCTAGACGTTCACGCTCAGGCTGGAGCTCAGGCTCTGAAGCCCAGCGTGGAGCCAGGTCTGCCCCTCACAGCACAAGCGGGGAGATTGTCTGTGTCCACGTCCCCTTCACCCCATTCCTGGGACAGGGAACAGCAGCCCCAGGGCCCCTCCCTTCACCCGCAGCGCAGGGGAGCGAGAGCCCTTGGCCTCCTGGGCAGTGGGGCCTCCCAGCACCGATTCCTGGGTCAGTGAGAAAGTGTCTCCACCTGGAGAGCTCTGTGCATCCGGCAAATACACAGATGTGCATAGGCGCCGAATCTGTGGGTGCTCCAGGGCTGGAGCACCCAAGAGAAAAAAATGGTGGGTGCCGAGCACTCACCGGCAGCCCTGCCAATCAGCTCCTCCCCGCCCCAGCACCTCCACCTGCCAGCGGTCCCGATGATCAGCGCCTGCCCCTCCCTCCAAGCACCTCCTGCCTGCCGTGATCAGCTGTTCAGTGACCTGCAGGAGGGCTGAGGGGGAGGAGGCGGAACAGGGCGGGAAGTGGTGGGGTGGGGGTGGAGTGGGGCGGGAAGAGGAAGGGTGGGGGTGGGGCCTTGGAGGAGGGGTGTAGTGGGGGTGGGGCCTGGGGCAGTGTGGGGGTCGACTGTCCCCTGGTACATTAGAAAGTTGGTACCTGTGGCCCCTGGGATCAGGATCCGGGATGGTGCTCTCCCCAGGAGTGACGCAAGCTCTCTAAAAGTAGAGGGGCTACTGGTGCCCGAACCGTGGCCCTGCCCACCCGTGCCACCCCTTCCTCCCAAGGCCACACCCCTACTCCACCCTTTGCCCCAAGCTCCTGCCCCCGCACCGCCCCTTCTCCCTGCACCGCCTCTTCCCCCCACGACCCTGTCCCCCCAGTCGCTTCTCTCTAACCCTAACCCTTGTGGCCAGTAAAAAGTGGGAGGCCACTTTTAAAAGTGATGGGGCCATGGCTCCCTGCCACCCGCTCTCCTGGTGCCCCTTACTCACCCCCCCCCCCACCCTCAGGAGGAGAGGGGGCCTTGGGGCAGTGCCAGTGAGTTTAGTGCTGGGGGTAAGAGTGGGGTTTTACACCCCAGCTGCCGGAGCTCTGGGTATCGAGGGTTTGAAGATGTCACGGTGGCCGTGTGAGCCCCCAACTGTCCTGCCAACATGGCTCAGCCCTGACACCTGCTGGAGCCTCTCCCTGGGGAGGAACCGTGCCTGTGGCCTGTTCAGGGCTTGGCCTCCTGCGGAGGTGGCCGGTGAGGCTGCCATTAACGTGAGTTACTATGTGAGCTCCTGTCTGCTGGGAGCCGAACTCTGAGCCTGGGCTGGGATCGGTGACTGGGGAGTGAAAGGCCCCAGCTGCCCTCACTGACCCCGGAGCCAGCCCTGCGCCCCCAGCCATTCAGTGTGATAACAGCGATGCTCACACTTGGTGACACCCCAAGTGCCCTCAGCAGGCAGGGCAAGGGCCTGTCCAAGGAGCAATGGGCGCAAGCTGCAGCAGGGGAGACTGAGGCTGGAGATGAGGAAACACTTCCTAACTCTCAGGGCAGTGAAGCTCTGGACCTGGTCCAAGGGAGGCTGCGGGATCCCCGTCACTGGAGGTTTGTAAGAACAGGACAAACCCGTCAGGGATGGTCTAGGCCCTACCCCAATGTGGGGGGCTGGAGTAGGCAACCTCTCAAGGTCCCTTCCAGCCCTGCATTACCATGAGTCTAGGTTACAGCTGTTCTGGGGCTGGGCCCAGGGGGATCTAAGCATGGCGTGTGGCACATGGCAGAGTTAACACTGTTAGTGACCCTGGCAGCTGGCACCTCAGTGTCCCTGCCAGGGGCCTGGGCTGGCACGGGGCTGGCTGCCTGGACCCGGCTCAGCTGAGTGTTTCTGTGCTGTGTGGACAGAACCTAGGACTGGCACCTGTACAGCTTTTCCTTGGATCGTCCCTTTGTTCAGGTCACTGTCCTGGGAAATCTGTGAGTCTCTCCAGGACATTACAAGTCCCGGGTGTGTTCGTGGTTGTAGCAGGGGACCTGTGGGGTGGTGGTACCTGCACAGAGGGACCCCTGGGTCCAGAGTGTCTGGGAGCCCCGGGGACGAGACAGCTTGGGAGCAGTGAGTGAAATGGGGAGCTCAGGGCCAGCAGGGACCATTCACCATCACACAGGTATCGGCTGTGGGGGGCTCACTGCTGGGGGCAGCGGGGTAGATTTAGTGCCATGTCCTACTTGGTGAGGTTGGTGCTTGGGGCTGCCAAACGAACAGGAGTCTGCAGGGGCTGGTGCCCTCTCCTGGGGGTGGGGACACAGTGCCCTGGGTGGGGGGACAGGTGGTGTACGTGAAGCAGAGGTGGCGACCCTAACAGGACCCCTAAAAATGTTTGTGTAACTCTCCAGGGTGCCCCCCTCCCTCCCAGCTCTGTGAGAAAGGACACTCCGGAGTGCATGGACCCCTGGGCCAGTGGTGCTGTGACGTGTGCACACAGCCCCTGGAGCTGGAGCTGTCGGGGAGCTGCCCAGACTCCCCCAGCAGGCACCAGGGCTCACACACAGTCAGGCAGCAGGCTGGGAGCAAATGCACACGCAGCTGAGTCGCAGCTGTGAGGCAGGAAAGCTGCCGTGTCAGCACAATTTGTTGTAACTGGGTCAGGGGCGTGTCATAAGCTGGATATAAAAACCTGTCTGCCCTGGCAGTGGGGACAGGGCCTTCCTCCCCCAAAATCCAAGGGGACACTGAACAGCTCCTGTCTGGGCACGTTACGTGAGAAGGAAATTGTGGGCTAAAGCCTGGTCTGATCCTGCTGCTGGGAAGAGAGAGGTTGGCAGTTCAGATCAATTATGGGCAGATAAGAATGTCCCTCCTGCAGACCCCAGCTACCCCCTGCAAAGGTGACACCAGGGGGCAGCATTTCATCACTAATCAGCCCTTTCCCAAAGGGGGCATGTCCCTGCTCTGCAATAAACCTGGGTTTTGTTTGCCCCTTTCCATCCACCTCAGTCATATTGCTGTTTCTAGCCTATTGAATGTCACAGAAAAATGCTTTGTGCAGGGAAAGGAGCAGACAGATCCCAGGGGAAGGTGGGGCCTCACCATGGATAAAACATCAGCCGTATGTACAGTACCTGAGTAGATCTGGGCGCTTCTCCACCCTGAAACCAAACACAGAGAGAGGGGTGAGAACGCCCCTGAACACTGACACGCTGAGCAGGAGACAATGTCAGACAAGGGTGATACTTGGGGGAATGGAACTTACTGAGCTCAGCCTGGAGTTTGCCTAAAAATAAAACAAGGAGAAATGAGTCAATATCACTTTATCTTGCAGAAGAGAAGTGAGTCAAAAAGACCTGAAAGCAGGGAAGTTACAATCCTTAGACTCAGTCTGGAGGCTATATCAGCAGCCAGACACCTGCACCCCCTGAGCAACAAAGGAATCAGCAAGGGGAGAAATACAGTAACCCCACCCGACCACCTGGCCAGGTGCAGGAGGCTGTTAGAGCCAAACAGGGATCCCTCAGCAAATGGATACATTAACCCTGTGAAGCCAGTAGAAAGGAGCATACAGTGCATCGGGTGAAGTGCATGATGGGCATTAGGAGGCTAAAATGGAATTAGCAGAGTGAACAGCCAGAGATATAAAACAAATACCAGGGAATTATTTCACTCCAGCAGAATCAGGAAGCCTGTGAGAGAATCGATGGGTCCCCTGGATCAGTAGCAGGGAAAGGGAGCAATTGGGGAGGGGAGGGACAATGCTGAGAGACTGACTGGTTTCTTTGCATCAGTTTCCACCACAGAGGTTGCTGGGGAGAGACCTGCCCTGGAGCTGCTCTGTTCAGGAAATAAAGATCAGGGATCGCGGAGCGAAGAGGAGATATTGGAACAAACTGAAGAGCCAGCAGCCACCAAGAGCAATGTAGATCCCTGCCAGATGGCAAATCCCAGGAGCTCTCAAATGACATCAGACGATATGGCTGAGCTGCTAACAATAATATACATCTCATTAACATCAGCTACACTTCTGGAGACTTGGAGGGTTGGCGATGTTGTAGCCAACTTTAAAATTTTGGTAGGAGTAATCCTGAGAACTACAGACAAGTGAGCCTTACGTCATTACCTGCTACACGGGTTGAAACAAGAATGAAAACAGACTTCTAAGACAGCTATATGAGAATGATAGGATAAGGTCTGACTAGCAGAGCTGGAAAGGAAACCTGTGCCCCACTAATCTACTAAATTGCTTTAAGTATGTCAGTAAAATAGTGCACAAAGGAGAACCCACTGGCATCGTTGATGTGGACTTTCAAAAAGCCTTTAACAAAGTTGCTCACAAAAGGTTATTAAGGACACTAAGGGTACGTCTTCACTCCCGCCTGATCGGTGGGTAGTGATCAATCTATCGGGGATCGATTTATCGCGTCTCGTCTAGACGCGATAAATCGATCCCCGAATCGACGCCACCTCGGCAGGAGGAGGAAGCGGAGTCGACGGGGGAGCCGCCATAGTCGACTCGCCGCCGTGAGGACGGCCAGGTAAGTCGAACTAAGATACTTCGACTTCAGCTACGTGAATAGCATAGCTGAAGTTGTGTATCTTAGTTCGAACCCCACCCCTAGTGTAGCCCAGGCCTAAGTCATCATGGGGTGAGGGGTAAAGTATTGTCCTGGATCAGAAACCAGCTCAAAGACAGAAAACAAAGAGCAGCAATACATGGTGAAAATTTACCATGGAAACAGAGTTCGCAGTGGGGTGCCTCAAAGCTGGGTCTTCGGTTAGGACTGGTGTTCAGTATAGTTATCAGTGACTTGGAAAAAGGGATAAGCCGAGAGGTGGTGAAATTTGCAGATGTCACAGAACTATTTAGGTCAGACGAGGCCAGAGAAATCTTGAGTTATTTCAGAGGGATCAAGCCTGGGCCACATGAGGGCGGATGAAATTCAGTATTGATCAAAGTAAGGTCAGACACATGGCAAGGAATAAGTACAGCTATTCAGAAAGGTTACAGGGTGCTAAATTAACTGTAACTACTCAGGAAAGAGACCCAGGCTTCACTGTACACAGCTCCATGAAGATCTCTGCTCAGTGTCAGCAATGGTGTAAAGAATGAAGAGTTAGGATGCAGAAAGAACAAGACAGAAAAATATACTTAACTAGTCCTTCACCTGGGCACCGTGCGCAGCACGGGTCACCCCATCTCAGAAAGGACATTACAGAGATGGGCAACAATAATGATTAGAGCCCTGAAGGCACGTCTGTATAAGAAGTGATTTTAAAAGGTGGCACATTTTAGTTTGGATAGGAGACATGACAGAGAAATGCAAAGCACTGAGTGAGAGAGAGAAATTGGGTGCTCAGACCTACCTTCTCTACTAATACAAGAGCAAGAGGATACTCAAATAAAATGAAAAGCAGCAAATTTCAAACTGTAAGAGGAAATGGCCTCTCAAGGTCCCTTCCAGTCCTATGATTGTATGATTTTACAAAATACTGTTTTATAGGGTGCATACTTAGCCTGTGGAACAACTTGCCACAAGATAGCATTGAGGCCAGGAGTTTAGCAGGAGTAAAACAAAAGGACATTTAGACTGATAATGAGAACATACAGATTTATACTGGGTAGAATTAAAACAAAACAGACAAACAAAGGAAAAAAAACCCAAATGGACAAAGGATTCAAAAAAGCCCAGGCATTGATATGGAAATGGGAATCTCCAGACTTATCACAGTTCTCAAAAAACGCAAGCATTCTGGAAGGTAGAGAAATGCCCTCCTGCTTCAGGGCACAAGCCAATTGCTAACTGACTGGGGTCAGCAGGGAACTTTCCCTGGGGGCAGGTTAATCCATCATCAGCCACTAGGGGGGTTTTCGCACCTTCTCCTGAAGCAGCTAGCGCTTCTGTTTTAGAGCCTGATTCAGTGAAACACTTAAGCACACGCTGAACCGGGATGGATTGACTCATGGGCTTAAAGTGCGGCATGTGCTTAACTACCCTGCTGAATTGTGGTCCTAGTGAACACACACTAAAGGTCTGCTCAGATAATTATCCCCAAATAAAACAACTACTTTGAGGTTAAAGCTTTTATGAAAATCAACTTCTTATTATTGGCTGAGGGAAGTGAGGCCCCACACTCAACTTGATGGTGTTTCTTTCTGTCTGTCTGTCTGCAATGTGATAACTTTTGAAAACCACGTCCCATCAGCTCCGTTTCAGGGCATGTTTTAGGCATCAATGGGCAGAACCTTCCGGATTTTGGTGAAAAATGGAAATCTGTAAAAGCCTGATTTGCACTAAAATCTCAGGATACAGGGTGAAGCAGTGACCTCAGGGTTAGGATTAGGGTTTAGTGTGAGGGTCAGGGTGCCTCTCATTCCCCTCCAGCCACTGCCCTAGCCAGGTAACTTGTCCCCAGTCCAGCAAGACCCCTCCCCGACTCCAGCCCTGTGCAGAACCCTATGGATTTTGGTGGAAATCAGAAACATGGAAAAGCCACATTTAATGGAATTTGGTTTTCCAATTTTCATCCAGATCAATAGGGATCTGCCCAGAATGGGGTGTGGGTTTGAAGGACGTGTCCGTAGTGGGCGGTGGGCCCACCTGGGTGTACAATTCAGCCTACATGAGTAACAAAGTGCGTTCCCCTCTCTGTGTTATGGCAGCGCCTAGTGGCCAGCCCAGGCCAGTGCTGGGCACTGCACAGACACGGAGTAGCCGCCAGTCCCTGCCCCGAAGGGCTCAGTCTAACCAGACAAGACAGGCACAGGGCGGGGGAAGGGGCAGAACGTACAAGCAGAGTGATGGTGCAAATGGCACGTCAGTGCCACGATTTAACAGTCACATTGCGCTGTGCAGGGGGGAGGGATGAGCTACATGGAAAGGGAGGGGGAGTGGAGCAGGACGGGGGATGGAGTGAAGTTGGGGTGATGGGCAGTTTCAGTAAAGTTTCAAAGCTGTAGTAAGTGATTGTTCAGTTGTAAACTTTTGAAAGAACCATAACGTTTTGTGCAGTTATGAACATTTCAGAGATACAAACAACCTCCATTCCCAAGGTGTTCATAACTCTGACATTCTACTGTAATGGAAGGGAGGGGAGCAGGATGGGGGTGCGGGTGAGTTTGGGGTGACGGGACTGGGTGGGAGGGGGTTGGAACTGGCAGGCAATCAGCACAGAAGAGAAAACGGGCAGAGGGACACTGTCGCAAGAAGCATAATGACATCATCAGCCACCGTGTCCCTGACAGGGTTACAATGGGGGTCTGAACTACTGCAGCCAGGTCACAGCCTGGGCACAGTGCTCTGAACCCCATGGAAGAAGCATTTAGGCCTGTTGCTGGCACACGCATGTCAACAATGAGATCAGCCTGGGATAATGAGCTTGTCCCACCAACATTCCCAGATCTCCTGGAAGAAAAACAGGCCAGTGATAACACACCTAGGTTGTTGGACAGAGGGACATACAAATGGAAGGTGTCCCTGGTACCCTAGACCTTCCAGTACCAGAACAAGAGATGCAGGGGGATGTGCCAGTAGCTGAGGTACCTCAGAGGAACACTCACCATCCCTAGCCCAAGACGACGTTCCCCCTGCCCCTGCCATACCCACTCTCAATAGGTGCGACAGGGTTATGAGGCCAGTAAACAGGATAACTTATGATGCACCTGGGGTGATTAGTGAAGAAGCAATACACTCAGCTCACAGGCTTGTGGCAGCCATATAGGTTTCCTCAGATCTTTTGGGGCAAACTCATGCTATTGGTGTAATCCGGAGCGTGACTGGCTGGGACAACACATTCTGAGCTGGGGGGAGGATGTAAACAGGGTCTGAATGAGCTCTCCCCTGACAGCTAGTTGGGGAGGGGAAAAGGTTTCAGGACCAGATTGTATTTACATGAACACACCGACTCTGCCTAGGTAGCCAGCAGACAAAGCTGTTTTGCCCAAAGTGATCAACTTTGGCTGGTGCTGGGTTACAAATCACTTTAGTACTGAGTGCAGTGGTAATGAAATGTTGTTATCCTTATTGTATGAGTAAAGGGCAGCAGAACTGTGCTTAGCCTGTCCTGATTGAAGGGCTCACCCTTAATTGAAAAGAGCTCGCTAAGCAGGGGGCTGGGATGCCAGAACCCTGTGAAAGGGAAGAGGGGGTGAAGACCGGTGTCCCTGCTGAGAGGCAGGGCTCTGCCCAAGAGTCTCTAGGCTATATCTACACTGGCAATTAAAAAACAAAACGTTTGTCTTTCAGAAATGTTAACCCCCGCCCCTGCCGCCGCCGCCCCCCAAAAGACAAAAGTTTTGCCGTGACAAGTGCTAGCGTGAACAGTGCGTTGTGGGCTGGAGCGCTCTCCTGTCGACAGTGCAAATGCCGCTCGTGGGGGGTGGAAATTTTTTGTGAGTAGGAGAGCTGACAAACAGCGGCTACACTGCACAAGTTTTAGCGGCACGGCTGTAGCGATACAGCCATGTAGCTAAAAGCTGTGTAGTGTAGACATAGCCCTAGGCAGGGCTAACCAGCTCCTCCCCACTGTTCAAAGATAAGCTGGTTAAGGCTCCATTAGGAGTCTTTTGTTTTGTTAAGTGATGGCTAGAGCCGAAATCACTCCTTGTGGGATAGCGTTTCTGCCCAGCCTGCTTCAGCAGCAGTTCTCAAACTGTGGGTCGGGATCCCAAAGGGGGTCGCGACTCCATTTTAATGGGGTTGCCAGGGATGGCATTAGACTTTTTGGGGCTGCTGGGGCCAAAGGCTGAGCCCGAGCACCACCACCAAACATTCTATACAGATGATAAAGATAAGAAACATATTTATACAATAAATAAGAAATATGTCCAAAATGAGTCATCTTTACAATGACTGTAATAATGGCACTATTTAACCATACGTTTTGGTCATTTTAAGGACCATTAAAATAACTAATAAAGAAAAAAATATTATAACACAATTAGTGTAAGCCAATAGTTATTAAAATTGGAAGTAAATATTAACACCAATACATTAGGATGTATTCTGGTCGGAGCGAAGAGTGGTGTTTCATTTTCTAAAGATATCATATATGCTTTTTGTTATTTTATTAGAGATTGTACTTGACTTTTAATCATTTACATTGTATTTCCTCATTTTTTATGGTTCGGTTTATTGATGAGAGCAACTGTAACTCACATTAAATGAAGCTTTTTTGTTTCTGAATAATAATTAATTCAACCCCTCCTTCTCCCACAGCCTCTGTCCATCTCCCATTGTTCCAAACTCTCTTTAGAACACTGAATTAATTACCTGAATCAATTCAGTCCCATGGTTTGTTTTTAATGACATTGTCCCTCTGGTCACATTGAATTCTCCCTTCTTGTCACTTTACCTTTCGCTCTGTGTTGCCTCCAGATGCAGTAACTGGACAGGGGAATGACAACAGCCAGAAGAGCCAGGATCACCCCCAGAGCCACCATCCAGGGATTGACCCTTGGGAAAAACAGCTCTGCAAAGGAAAGTACCATTAGTTTGGAAACACTGAGGCCCAGATCCACAATGGCGCTTAGACACCTAAACCCCAGTTTTAAGCACCATTGCAACCTGGAAAACCTCTGCTTGACTTCCACCTGTCCCTTGAGGCACCTTGACTCACTCAGCGCCTAACCTTTCAGGGTAAAAGTTCCCCACATGCCTCTGGGCCTGCTCACTGCTGCCTCGCTCTAGGAACCCAGATACCTCTCTCCATCAGCCTCCATTCAAAATCCAGCCAGAGGAGGTAGAGTCACCCATCTTATACCTTCCAGCCTAGTGGTTGGAGCACTCACCCAGGATGTTGGGGCCCGGTTCAGTTCTCTCCCTGCACTGCATGGGGAGACAGGATTTGAACAGGGAACTTTCATAGCTGAGGGGCATGTGCTAACCACTGAACTAGGCACATTCTGGTGTCTGGAGTACCCTCAATCTCTCCGGTTAAAACTGTTCCAGCTGGGACTATCTACTTCTTAGCCCCTGGGACAGACCGAGGCAGTACTAGTGACTCCATAGCCGGGTAGTTAAGGCGCACATGTGGGAGACGAGTGTCCTGCTCCCGTGTCTCTATAATTATTTATCCAAAGTGTATCAGCTTTAACAGGAGAGACCGAGAGACCCACCTCAGAGTATCCCCATAGCTCAGTGCTTACAGCACTCCCCTGCAAGGGGGAAACCCCTCTTCAAATCCCTTCTTTCTCTAACCACTGGGTGAAAAGACAAAAGGAGAGTTCTTCCTCCTCTGGCCATTTTGTGCAGGGTGAAGCAGGCACCTAGCTCATTCTCACAAGAAACAACTTCGCTGCCTAAGCTGCCTGACCCCAGGTGAGGGGTGTGGCACTATGCCCCATATTCTTTATAGAGATATGGTTAGAATATGAATAGTGCATAACTAAGATATGTTTCATGCAAAATGGATCATGTGAGATATCACTGGAAAGGTTATGACTTATTAAATATGCAAAAAGAACAGGAGGACTTGTGGCACCTTAGAGACTAACCAATTTATTTGAGCATAAGCTTTCGTGAGCTACAGCTCACTTCATCGGATGCAGGAACAGGCAGGCCCAGTGGAACCCCAGTACATCAGGTGACACTGCAAAAGGGTGGGGCAACCCATCTCAAGTAGCTCCAGTTCTTGGATCACAAGCCGAGATAGGTGCCTCCCTGCATCTGACACTGAACTCTAGGAAAGGGGCAGGGCTTAGGAAACACCCTTCTCATCAGAATCTCCCAATGGCTAGCTAAGGCAGCTCCCCGCCTTGTGTACTTGCTTTTGTGGATCCCGTTCTTAGGTCCCTCCTCATCCATTGTACAGGGAGCCTGGGTGCCTAAGTCAGGCTTTGTGGATCCCAGTGTTGCTCCAGTGATTTCTAGGTCCCTAAAAGCTAAGCACTGCAATGCTCAGTCTCACAATGTCTCTGTCTCTTTGTGAATCTGGGCCACTGAGGGGAAATGCTGGATTTTGGTGATCAGTGACAACACGGCATGACTGGCTGAAGGAATCCTATGGGAGCTCCCGATGGATGTCCTGGTGAGATACGGCTCCTCCATGCAGGGGCGCAGGAACAGGAGAGGCCTGGGGGGCATGGCCCCATCACTTTTAAAAGCATAGCCCTCCCACGTTTTACTGGCCGTAAGGCCGAGCAATGGGGGGAGGACCAGAGAGGAATGGGGGTGGGGTCATGGGGGGGAAGAGGCGGCGTGGGAGCGGGGCCTCGGAAGGAATAGGTGGCATGAGAGCAGGGTCTCAGGGAGAAGGGGCAGGGCCTTGGTGGAAGGGGTGGGGTGCGGGCAGGGCCATGGTTCAGGCATTGGTGGCCCCCCCACTTTTAGGGATTTTCTGTTGCCCCTGCCCCCATGCTTTATTACAAAGCCAGTGGGAGTCCAAGTCTTATCTTAGCTCTGGAATATGGCTAACATCCCAACTACACTACAGATTGGAGCTGGGTCTGGGTGACACCCTGCCATGGCTGTAATTGTAGCGTAGATGGGCCCAGAAGGAGCAGAGACCATGGGGATGAGAGTTTCAAGTCACTTCACTTAGGTGCTTGTGAAAATGTCACTCTTAATGTCAGAATTTTTAGAAAACAACATGCAGGAAACAGAAAAAACTAGTGAAACCAGAGTTACCTCTGAACCCATGACCCTAAGCCAGGGCTGGATGGAGAGGTGTGGATCCCCTTTCCCACAACACATCAGTGTGACCCACACACACAGAGGACACAAGGGAAGGGGGAGCCTCGCTGGTTACAAACTCATCATCCAATCGATCACCACATGCAGAAGTACGTTCACTCACGTAGAGATCACCAGACTGAAAACTATAAACTCTAAGCTGAGGTGGCACCAGTACAGCTGAGTGAAAATGCCCTTTCACCAAAGGATGTGTCCTTGAAACACGCGCCAGCAGGAGCTTAGACATTCAACCGCCCCCCACAGATGTTTTCCCCTGGAAAATACCATAGGTACAAAACTAGTCATGGCTGGGCTGAGCACTGGCCCTTGACGTTCCTGGTGGCCTGTGGCCAGCGCTCTGCAGACCTTGTTAGGAAGGAGGGAGACCTCATGCTGATTCCTGCTTCTGTTATCTCGCTCCCTGAGGTCTTAAAAGCCACACTGCCCAGGGCTTTGACTCTCTTAAATCTCTCAGGTGCAGCCAAACTGGACCCGGTCATTCCTTGCCACTGTGTAGACATGTGTGGAACAGCGGCACCCCCCTCCTCTCCTGCACTCTTTCACATTCCTCTGTCTCGGTATTTATTCTTTTTATTAAAATATAAGGTCATCGATTCACAGATGTTAAGGCCAGAGGGGACCACTGTGATCATCTAGTCCAGTGGTTCTCAAACTGTGGGTCACGGCCTCGTTTTAATGGGGTTGCCAGGGCCAGCGTTAGACTCAGTGTGGCTTCAGCCCAGGGCTGCAGGGCTTGGGCTACTGCCCTGCCACACACGGCTTAAGCCCTTGGGCTTCAGATTCAGGGGGGATCGTGTGGTAAATTTTGTTTTCAGAAGGGGGTCACAGTGCAATGAAGTTTGAGAACCCCTGATCTAGTCTGTCCTCCTGCACAACACAGGCCAAAGAAATGTCCTGAATTAATTCCTGCTTCGAATCCAGTCGCTGCGGTTGAATGACAGCACCTCTTTTAGATACAGTAGAACCTCAGAGTTACAAACACCATAGTTACGAACTGACAAGTCAACCACACACCCCATGTGGAACTGGAAATACACAATCAAGCAGCAGCAGAGACCAGAAAATAAAAAAGCAAATACAGGACAGTGCTGTGTTAAACGTGAACTGCTAAAAACATAAAGGGAAACCTGCATTTTTCTTCTGCATAGGAAAGTTTCCAAGCTTTAGTAAGTCAATGTTCAGCTGTAAACGTTTGAAAGAACAACCATGATGCTTGGTTCAGAATACAAACATTTCAGAGTTACGAACAACCTCCGTTCCCGAGGTATTCGTAACTCTGAGCTTCTACAGTACACGTAAAAGCCCCAAGAGGATTGTCCATGCAGAGTGGTCTCTGAAATCAATGGCCACAAAATATGAGTCAGGAAATTCAGACAGGACAGTGCAGACCTTAGCTCTTGAGATAAGCAGAATCCTAAATATGGAAATAGGCTTCCCCTTCCCCACTGGCTGGGTGTAGGCGGGTGGTTTGCGAGAGAGGCTGGGGTAATGGAAAGCGAAGGTGAAATTTTTCTATGATGGCCTCATCAGTAGCCCACTGTAAGGGAGCCAGGTGCTGCTGTGGGAGAACACTGGCTGCATTAAAGGACTTTGGTTTTTAAGACGTCTCAGCTCCTCCGTTCAAATACCCCTGACAGTACGGTGGGTGCTGTTATTGTTCAGTGTTGACTAAAACATTAATTCTATATTAACAATAATATTTGATAGCAGCATTGCCGTCCCAAGTGTCAAAAGTCATGAATCCAACCCCCAAATCATGAGATTTTAAAAAATAATGAATGTTCCTTTGTATTTGCCTTCTGGTTGAGAGCCTACAGGGGCCATGTTTTCAAGCTTGTCTCTGCAAGCAGGAGGGTTAGAAATGTTTTTATAAGTAAAGCTGAGATTCTGATATAAACACTCAATTCTAGTGGCCAGGGCTTTAATTGAAACAGGCACTATCAGGAGACTCACTAAAATATCATGACAGCTGGCAGTGAATAATATAAAGGCTCCCTGCACTTCCCGCTCTATAACTCAGGATACACCTACGTAATATTTCATATCTGCTGATTTGGGGTCTGACCCTTCTGTGTCTAGATCTCCCACTGATTTGTGTGTGAAGAACTGGGCCCATTGTGTGATTGTGTAACACACCATCAGAAAGTACATGCTCAGGGGAGATCAGGGTCAATGGGGCCATGCAGATTCTCACTCTGAATTCCCTCACTTTTATGAAATTTAATATTGTGACACTCTACAGAATGTAGGTGAACATTTATAGTATTGTTGGTACCAATATTACAAAATTGCAATGGCTCTTACAAGATACACCATGTAAGGGATCAGTGGGAAAGTTATGATTTGCTAAATATGATAAGCTTATTTATACGTATGTATCATCTTTGTATCATGAGTTATAAATATATGTGACATATTGATATCTCAAACTTGTGCTGTGTATCTGGGTGACAGCCCCAGATGGATTGGCATCAGCACTATCTAGCGTGTTTGATGGCCCATCAAGGGCAATCAGCTGTACAATGAACCCACTGAGAGAAGCCAGGGGCTACACCTATGAGTTAGCAGAACATGTAGGGACATGCCTGTGAACAGGGGACTCCAAGAGCTTTTCTAATGCTCACGTGCTGTGAGCTTGTGTTTGGGACAAAGAGTGTACACGCCATATAGAAAGGCAGCTGCATCTTCTCCGTTTTGTCTTCATTCCGACTTCTCACCTCTGGAGTAACTTCTCTACAACCTGAAGCTTTGAACAAAGGACTGATAGACCCATCCAAGCTCTGGTGTGTTCCAGAGGGACTTTACAAGCCAGAAAAAATCACCAGTGCTGCTAAGAACCTGTTATATGGTCTCCAAAGTCATATGTACGTGTCTGATTGCTCTGACCTTTTAATAACTCTCTTCTTGTTTTTTTCCTTTTTTTCCTGTTATGACAAACCTTTAGTTTTAGTTACTGAAGGATTGGCTGGCAGTGTGGTATTTTGGGTAAGATCCAAACTTGTATTGATCTGGTAATGTGGCTGGCTCTCTGGGAGAATCTGCTCTCCTTTTTACAGCCTACCTTGATCTTAGCATTTTCAGTGTGGGCTACCCTAGGCACCTCGGGTCACAAATATAATAGTGATAGTCTGGTCCCTCGGTCTTTACTCAGACAGAGCTCTCAGCTAAGCCAGTGGGAGAGTTGCCTGGATCTGGACTGCAGGCCTGGGTCCCTGGTGGTTCTGTTACACTGATTTAGTTTTTTGGCATGTACTACATGAAGCCTTCCTAGGAGAATAGCTAGAAAAAAATATATATAAACACACAATCATACAACACCCCACTGACATCTGCCACATCCATTCTATCCCCGGCGCAGTGTGGGCGGGCACTGACCTGCTATGGAAACTGTTGATATTTTCTCTTGATTGAGGAGCGGGTTCCTGACAGAACAGGACAAGTCCTGGTTGGAATGTTCTGTTATAACAATAGAAATCTGGCTTTGAAACAGGTCACTGGCCTCCTTAGATGTTTTTTCAGAGGCAGATGGTAGCAACTGCCCACGGTGATCTCTCCACTGAGCCTCAGGTTCTGGGAGCCAGCCTGCCGATCGACACACAACCCGGATCCCTCCGTCCTGGTGACCAGCAACAGATATGTGGGGGTCAGAGCCTGAAACTAGAGACGAATGGAATAAACCTGTGTTAATTCTATGCATTTAGCAAAGAGAACAAGAGGAGGAAGAATGAATTAATTCTCCCTCTGCATGCACAGAACCCAGGGTCACTGGAAACTATGTAAGCATACACGGCAAGTGTTTATCTGAGGGTTGGGAGATCTTTTCCCTCCTCTATAATTTCCTGATACTGATTTCTATCTGTGGAAATTAGATCCTGAGTGGTTTCAGAGTAGCAGCCGTGTTAGTCTGTATTCGCAAAAAGAAAAGGAGGACTTGTGGCACCTTAGAGACTAACCAATTTATTTGACCATAAGCTTTCGTGAGATCCTGAGTGTATCCTCGATGGAAAATAATAAGGCAATTCCAATAGAAAGCGAACAGAGAAAACTGCAAGTTAATAAATAAATACGTGGCCAGCTCCTGAGAAATGCTGAGCAGCTCAGGCACTTCACAGGGAATCACCAGCACTCGGCACCAACCCAACTCTGGTTCATAAAATGGAAACATCTTGGGAACGTTGTACAGAACACACGGTGTATTTAAATAAGCAAACTTGGGAAAGTCACCTGATAGAAATAGAGCCTGGGACATGGGAATGGTGGGGCTGTTTTAATGGCTGAGGAATGTTTGAACTCTATTCCATTCTAGTTAAAACAAAGCCAGGTTTAGAAAAATATGCAGAGTGCCGAGCACAGATGTGAAATTCCTCCAGTTCATTCTCAGAGAGCAGCTGCTGCTCAGTAACTAGAGTCTGAAAGGGGATTCTGGGTATCAATGTGTGAATGAGAAGCATCCAGAGTCCTCCCACAATGAGCTCTCCTGCCCCGTTTATTATGCTGCTAGTGAGGTAAAACAAGCTACAGACCTGCCACCTGCAGTTCCAGTGAGGCTTCTTCATACGAGACACTGGACTGAAAGAAACACGTGTACTGTCCATGGTCAGAAAGTTGGACATTGCGTATTCTCAGGGAAACACTCCCACTGGTGATATTATGTTTCAGCAGCTCTGTCCTTCCCTGATATCCCGGCATCTGCTCTCCATACTGATCCCGTCCATCCTTATACCGGTGCACAACTGCAGAGAACTGGGATCGGAACCACCTCAGCTCCATGTCCTCAGCGCTCATCCTGGGGGAGAGGTGGCAGGGCATGACGGCCTCCCCGCCTAGGGAGGCAGTGATCGGATGGTCAGGTCCTGTCACTGTGAACCGTGCTGTGAAATGTATCGGGGGGAAAGAAAAATTAAATAGGAGAGGAACCAAGACAGGCAGAAATGTAAGTGCAGCTGGGTGCTTATTGCCATCTTTGAAGTGTTCAAAAATCAGGAGTCAACCCCCTGAAAAATCATGGGATTGGCATAAAAATAGAGATTTTTTTTTAAAATCATAAAATTGGGCTTGTTCTTGGCCTTCTGATTTCTGAACCTTTAAAGTTGACTGGGGTCACATTTCCAAGCATTTATCTGCAACCACAAGGGACAGACAGACACTTACTTTAAAGCAAACTGAAAGCTGAGATTCTCACCTAATCACAGGCCTGCAGGACTTGTGGCTTAAAGAAACACATCAAATATCATGAGACTTGTGATAAAATTCTGCGAGCTGGTAACACTGAGGGGACGTCTCCACCTTGAGCTGGAGGTATAATTTCCAGTGTGGGCAGACATGCACCCACTAGTTCTGATTGAGCTAGTGTGAGAAAGCGTAGCCGTGGTGGTGTGAGCGGGCGGATGGGTTAGCTCTCCAGGTATGATCCTGCCCAGGACCCTAGGTACATATTCAGGGAGGCTGCTCATGCCACTGTGTCTACTCTGCCATTTATAGCACGATAGCTTGATCAGAACTAGCGCAGGTATGTCTATCCCATCTGGAGACAGCGAGGAGCAACATCTTACATATTTAAAGGCTTCGACAGTGCTAACTAATGGCTTAACGGTGTGGGAAGGGGAGGGAGAGCTGGAATGTTGGAGGGGGAAGGGGGGAGCTACATGTTGTGAGGGATGGTGGGGCAGGGGATGGAGAAGGAGACAGACTCAGAAGTTTTATCTCACACTTACAATCACTGTAAGAACTGTCATGATGCTGGGATACAGACTGTGTCTCAGATTTCTCTCACCAGCCCTGTTAGCAACTACACATTGTAAACCCTTCAAAACACAACCCCATTATCCCCACTGCACTGTAACAAAAAGTGTCGATGGGGCAAGGAGTGCTGAGGAACAGCACAACAACCATGTGGCCTAGTGGAGAGACCACTGAACTCGGACTATTCCTGGCTCTGCCACTGGCCTGCTGGGTGACCTTGAGCAAGTCTTTTCACTGCTCTGTGCCTCAGTTTCCCCATCTGTAAAATGGGAATAATGAATAAAGTTCCTTGAGCTCTATTGATGAAAAACATTATATAAAAGCTAGGGCTTTTTGTCATTATCGAGCCACAGTCGTGTATCAGCTGCAAACCTAAGTGAGAACTACAACCTCCTAAATGGCCACTACTGTCTACTACAAAGAGTCCTCTTTCTGTTCAAGAAACTAGGAAGGAAAGTCACTGACAAAATCTTTGCTAATGCAGAGTTAAAGTTCCCAGCGGTATCTCACGTCCTTCCAGAAAATTGAGTTCAGCAAAACTCAGGCCTCTGAAAACCAGCAAATGCAGAGTTAAGGTACATGCCGAAGCGACCTTAACTCTGCCCTGTTTGAGCAATGACCTAACAAACCCATGGGGCACAGGCCCACACCCTGCCTGTGCAGATAGAGCACGTCCCTCAGGGATCAGGGCACATGACAACTGCAGCACAAACACCTTCTCCTTGCTAAGGGAACATTTGTTTTAGGTGAGCTGCGCTGTACAGGAGCAACCCACCCCATTCTGCCCTCAACATTGAGCAACTGCCCAGAAACAGCCCCACATTTCTTACATTTTACAAACCTTCACCCCCTTTAACAGCCCCTCCACCCACACTCCCAGGATTCTATCTAGCACTATATGTCCCCTTCCCCATTGTCAAACACACAGACAATCCCCGTGGCAAGCAGGCCCCTGAGCCCTGCTACTGACAACTACACAGCTCAGGGCTGAACTAAGGGATGCAGGATCCCTCAAGGTACACCTGCACCTCTCTCCTTTCATCACATGCCTGGGCGGGGGGACGGGACTCAGATCTGGATCTCCTCAGATCACAAGCACAGCTCTACCAAGCTGCTCCAGCCAATGTCTCCACCAGTCAACCCAGCTGCACCTAACACAGTGACTGCAGCTGGGGCATGCAGAGATGTGTATAATTATAATTTTCAGACTGGAGCACCCACGGAAAAAAATAGTGGGTGCTCAGCACCCACCAGCCACCCGCCGATCAGGTGTTCAGAGGGCCCTGCAGATCAGCTCCTCCCCCACAGCACCTCCTACCTGCAGCTGATCAGCGGCAGGCAAGGGGTTCTGGGGTGGAGGGGAGGAGCAGGGGCGGGAAGAGGCAGAGGAAGGGCAGGGCGTGCTTGGGGGAGGGGGCTGAACTGGGGCGGGAGAGGCAGGGTGGCGGTGTAGCCTTGGGGAAGGGGGTAGAGCAGGGGCTGGAAGAGGTGGAGCGAGGGTGGGGCCTTGGGGAAAGGGACAGAGGCACGGTGGAACACCCCACCGGGGAAAGCTGAAAGTTGGCACCTGTGAAATTCAAGAATTTAGAGATGTGCCCTGGAAGCTGTGGTTGAGAACACAGTGTAGCCGTGTTCAGCAATTCACTACAGAAACTTTCTGCTTTGTTTTATTAAAAGTTTCATTCCTAACAAACTGGTTTGTTGTTTAATGAACCCCAAGATCATTACATGGTGTCAGAAGTGCTGAACGAGAAGGAGACTGCAGTCATTTTGAAGTTAACTCCTGTGTTTGCAACTGAAAGCGGAGGCAAGGGGAGTACATGCAGCAGCAAACAGAGAAGAACAAAGGCTTTTGTATGTATTTTGTGAGCAAAATAGTAGCTCAAATAGCTTAAAATGGGGAAAAAAAGCCAAAAATGGATGTGTCGCAACTTCCATTCAGTCTGCAATTGTCAGGCAATGTTGCAGAGAACTGGAAAAAATTCAGAAAGAGATTTGACTTGTATTTAGTAGCCAGAGGGGCAGAAGAGAAAAATGATCAAGTAAAATGATCAATCTTTTTGCCTGTTGTTGAGGCGGAAGCATTGGATATTTAGAACAGCTTTGCGTTTGAAGAAGGTGAAAGCATGAAGTTAAGTAAAATACTGACTAAATTGGAGGAACATTACATGCCAAAAAGGAATTGAGAAGTGCAAACAACAAGCATGAGAGGTGCTGTATTGACCACGGATCAATCACATCATCACTAAAGTGGTAGAAAACTGCTGTTCATGCTTGAAATACAAGCCAACAAGGGAACAAGCAGAGCCACTGTGACCTCATCCAGTTCCACAAAGACCTTCTGAGAAGGCAGGTACTGATGTATTTACCTGGCAATCAAAGGATTATTTCATAGTCACAGAGGATTATTCTCTGTATCCAGAAATTTGCACACTGCACAGTACTAGTGGTAAGTCAGTGATAGATGACATGAAGGGAATCCTCTCCAGACATGGAATTCCAGATGAAGTCTTTAGCGATAATGGGCTGCAATTTTCCATTGCAGATTTTAGGCAATTTGCCATCGATTGTAGTCCAGACAAATCAAGGGGACACATTTTGATGCAATCAAAGGGATCTCTGTATAATCCCAGAAAGTTCCAACACATTGACAGTCGACATGGACTCTGGCATTTCCCAACTGACTGATCCTTTACCATCAACAGGCAAAGGAGAACAACTCAGACTCCAATGAGAAGATCAGAGAGGGAGATTAAATGTCCTGAAAGGCCCATAGAGACTTGCTAACCTGCCTGGAGAAATTTGAGGAAAATGAGTGGTAAAGACTCACTCCAGAGAGATGTCCTGGTAACCTCACCTCTTTAGGTAATTTATGAGGTGATTTATGGAAATAGACTAGATGGGTTGAGAATTTAATGCATGTGCTATTGGGTAGTTGTTAACTCTTATATACATATATACAAACAGCTAATTGTTTTTTTTAAGAGGGAAGATATAGAGATACGTTTGTGGAAGATTATAACTAAGGGCTTGGCTACACTTGCGAGTTAGCGTGCATTAAAGCAGCCCCGGGCGCCCGAGCTCACTCCCCGTCCACACTGGCAAGGCATGTAAAGCGCTCTGACTCCGCAGCTAGAGCGCTCCTGGTACTCCACCTCGGCGAGTGGAATAACGTTTGCTGCGCCTTGGCTACAAGGCCCAGGCGTCAGTGTGGACGAGGTGTTGCGTTACTGCGCTCTGATCGGCCTCCGGAAACGTCCCATAATCCCCTTAAGTCACGTGGCCACTCTTCTCATTGTTTTTGAATCACTGCAGGAATGCGGATGTGCCCTTTCAAAGCTCCGTTTCTGACAACCGGCTACTTCTCTGCTCCGAGACAAAGCAAACATCAGTGTGGAGTGCTGTGTGAGAGAGAGAGAGGTGGGGAGGGAAAGGGGGGTCTGCTGCTGTCTGAACTTACAAGACAGCCTGCTGACATGCTCTCAGCCTCCCCCAAAAACCACTCTCTCTCTCTCTCTCCCCACATACACACAACACACTCCCGGTCACACTCCCCCCCCCCCCCATTTGAAAAGCACCTTGCAGTCACTTGCATGCTGGGAAAGCTACCCATAAGGCACCGCTCCCAATGCCGCTGCAAGTGCCGCAAATGTGGCCATGCCCAGCGCGCTTGGAGCTGTCAGTGTGGACAGACTGCGGCGCTTTCCCTAGTGCACTCTCCAAAGGCTGGTTTAACTCAAAGTGCTCTACATCTGCAAGTGTAGCCATGCCCTTCGAGATGCTCCCTCATGAGGGACAGTATTATGAGCATCAGAATTTAGAGATGTGCCCTGGAATCTGAGGTTGAGAATTCAGTGTAGCTGTGTTCAGCTCTTCACCACAAAAGCTGTCGAGTTTGTTTTATTAAAAGGTTTATTCCTTTCCCTTTCACTGAGTTGTTGTTTAATGAGCCCCAAGATCATTACAGAAACCCCAGCAGGAGGGAACCAAAATGCCCAAGAAGCTGTGCAGGCAGCCCCAGGGGTGGAGTGGGTCACTAGGGGTATGTCTTCACTACCCGCCGGATCGGCGGGGATCAATTTATCACGTCGAGTCCAGACGGGATAAATCCGTCCCCAAGCGCTCTCCCATCGACTCCCGTACTCCTGCGCCGTGAGAGGCAACGGGGGAGCGGCAGCAGTCGACTCACCGCAGTGAAGACGCCGCGGTAAGTCAATCTAAGTACGTCGACTTCAGCTTTTATTCACGTAGCTGAAGTTGCGTAACTTAGATCGATCCCCCCCAGTGTAGACCAGGCCTATAAGGCCTTCCCCAAGGGTACAGAATGAAGAAGCCAGCAAATATCCTCCCATCCTCATTGTAAGAGGAGGTCTCCCTCTCAGCCTGAGTCAGATGTGTCTAGTGCAGTATGAATGACTTGTGGGTTTTCATTTCATAACCAGAGAGAGTCGGGGATTCATGATCTGTTTGTGCCTGAAGAGTCTGATCTGCGACTTTCAGTCAGTCTGGCAGTGCGGTAGATAGGAATTTGGTAGTGTCCCTTTAAAGAGTTTGTGAGCCCTGTAATGGCGCTCGCCGTGTTCTTTGTCTTAGAAGCCTCCAGTCACAGCAGCAGCGTGTGTGTAGCTAGGCCTGACAAGATTGTGTCTAGGTAGCAAACATGGCTACTGGGGACCCAGACGTGCCCTGTGGTTTCTCCATGTGGCTGGTTGTGGGCAGGTTGAGCAGACGTGGCTTATAAGACAAGGCAGTGATGTGAGATGGACGATGACCAACAATAGCAACAGCAGCAAACCCAGCGAGGAGGCCGGAGCTCCTACCTGACGCCAGCCGGTGAACCTGTAGAGCGAGGCAGAGAGCGACGTAGCCCGGCAGAGCGGAGCTCACTGTGGAGCCGGGGGAGAATGAGGGAACCTTCCCCGTCATCGTAGCTTGGTCTGGGGAACAGCAGAAATAACAAACCAGATGGTGAGTGAGTGTGATGCAGCGACAGGACAGTGCCATGGGGCAGTGGGGAGGAGGTAACAAGCCTCACAGCTGCCTACAATGCACCCGAAGAGAAGGGATTTCCCCCATAGTCCTCGTCTGCCCTGGCTCTGAGCAGGGTTAGATGTCACTGTGCCAGCAACCGGTCCATAGCTCACACCATGGCTGCACCTCATATTTAGATTGTAATACACTCTCGAGAGCAGGGACGGTCCCTCACTATTGGTGTATCCAGCACCCAGCACAAAGGGATCCCCATCTCAGTTGGGGCATTCAGACACCGCTGTGGAATGGGACATATTAAGGAAAACAAGCCAGCGTGGCATAAATGGCCACTGATTGCTGTGGTAAAGGGGCTCCATCGCCTGACCACACCTCTCCCAGGTCAGGGCTCTCTGGGGATCTCCCAGATCAGTCCCCGGCCCTGGTGATTTTACATGTCAGTGACCCACCCTCATTGCCTCCGGCCTGGGTGCAAATGTCAGGGATGAATTCTGAACAGGGTCACCCCAGCTCTGTGCCCCCTGGGATCTGTAACATTGAAACCTCTCTCAGGGGACATTTACACTGCAGCTGGGAGCGAGCTTCCCCGGGGGGGGGGGATAGACAGACATGTGATAGCTCTCCTGGTGTGAACACACCTAAACTAGCACGTAGCACTAGCTGGGGTAGCGGAGCCAGCAGCTCGGGTGACGTGCCTGAAAACAAACCCACCTGGACCACCCCCCCCAGGTACGTACTTGGGTGGCTAGCTCAAGCCCCCGCTCATGCTACCCTCAGCTACACCACTACTTTCATTGCACTAGCTTGAGCAGAGGGAGCACGTGTCTGTCTGTCTGTCTATGGTGGGAATCGCACCTCCCAGCCGCAGTGTGGACGTACCCTCAGAGACAAAGAGCTTTAGGCTCACGCCGCACCCAGCCGTGCGGCCCCGGCCAGGCTGGCGGTGGTGTAAAACCCTCCCAGGGAACCAGGCTGTGCCTGTAACTTCCCCTACGCTGGGACAGCCGCCGGGGCCAGTGTTGCCCACAGAGCGGCCAGCACTGGCCAGGAAGGGGCCTGACCAGGGCTCCAGGGCTCAGACTCGCGGCCTCCCCCCAGTGACGCCCACTGACAGAGCTCTGGGGGGCGGAGAAGCTCCCCCTGCCCTGGCAGACACCTGTAATATGGGCAGCGGCGGTAACAGCACCTGCCCTCCCCCGGGGCGATGGCCCTGCAGGCTGGGGTGGGGCTGGGAGGGATTCACCGAGTCTGGAAATAACAAAGTGGGGGGGGGGGAACCCGGCCATTCCCTGCGGGGAGCTTGCGCCATAAGGCCCCAGGTCACTCACCGAGGCTGCAGCCCCGGTTCCGCACACGGGGTCACGGAGCCGGAGGGTTGGAGACCGGCCCCGCCATCGTTATTTGTGTGAATTTGTAGCTGAACTGACGGGGCCGAGCCCCCCCCCCGCTTCAAAACTGAAAGTACCAAAGTAGCGGAAACTTAAAGTAACGGTCCGTGGCCCGGGCTGGGTGGGGCGGAGCAAATTGCTCTTAAAGTCCCAGCTCCCCCCACCCCCCCAGGGGCTCGGAGCTGGCGGGGTTGGGGCTGGCGCGGGGGCAGTTCGCCGGGGGAGCCAGTGTCGGGGTGTCAATGCCCCCCCCCCGCTCCTGTTCCTGCCCCCCAGGGATCGCTGGGCTCTCAGTAATTCCCCCGCCCAGCCCCGTCCCCACAGCCCTGTCGGGGGGGAGGGGGGTGGAAACGAAGCAGCAGCAGCAAAAAGCACCAGCCAGGTCACCGCCCCCCGCCGCCCTGGGTGAAGGCAGAATGAGGACGGGGGATGCTGCGGGGGGAGGGGAGCTGAAATCCGGAGTGACTGAGTGGGACCGGGGTGGGAAGCAGGAGCGGATCAATGGGGGGGCGCGGGGGGGTCAGATCGGACTGAAGGGGACTCGGGACCTGCCCGGCTGCAGCTGGTCCCTCCCTGGAGGGAGTTTTAATGGCCAGTCTGAGCTCCAGGGAAATCTCGGGGGCGGGGCTGGTGCAGAAGGAGGAGGCTGGGAGGAGGCAGCGGGGGGTCCCGTCGCTGTTCCGCGGTCACCAGCAGCCCGGAGAGGCGGAGTCCCGGGGGCTTCCTGGGCTCTGAGCCACGAGCTGGATTCTCATAAATCACCGGAGTGCCCCTCCCCCCAGCCCCGCCCCTTCCCAAACAGGAGCGGGGGGGGGGGGGGATCAGAGCCCAGATCCGGGGCCGTCTCCTTGCTGTTCAACGCAGATGCCTCCAGCCACTGACACCCCCTGCAGCCCCTCATCTCCCCAGCAGCCCTGAGTCACAGCAGCACCCCGTGACTCCAACCTGATGGGTCAAAGGGGAGCGTTTGCAGGATCGGGCCCTTGTTGGCTTACTCCTATATTATTGCTCCCTGTTCCATACAGCAGGAGGAGGGATCCAGGAAGGGGGTCTGGGGGAGGGGGAGACTCCAGCCCTGAAGCCCAGGTGGGGAAGGGGCTGAGATCCAGGCAGCTGAAGCTGGTCAGCATGTCAGGAACTGCTTCACATCGGAATTTGCTACTAGTAGCAAAAAGCTAAACTCACTTGGTTTGCAGTAGCAGTCCTCTAACTGCCTATAGACACCTGCCCTATTGCCTCCCACAAGGCACCCGCACAGCTGTGTCCTACCCACTCCCTAACACTCATGAACCTGGGGAACGTAGGTGCTCTTCTGCTTTTATCTTCCCTTCGGGACCCAGTTCAGCCCATCTGCTCAGAGGCAGACCAGCAGATCTTAGTTAGTCTCCAAGGTGCCACAAGTACTCCTCCTTCTTTTTATTAATAGTTCTGAGATTGCTTCAGCCCGTTCCTTAAGTGCCCACAGGTGAATTTCATCAGGCACCACCAACTTGAATACACCTAGCTTATCTAAATATTCTTTAACCAGTTCTTTCCCTATTTGGGCTGGCATTCCTCCCCCCTTGCTGTTAATATTAATTATGTTGAGTATCTGGTCACAGTTAAACTTTTCAGTGAAGAATGAAGCAAAATAGGCATGATCCACCTCAATGTCAGTGACTAGGACATGGGCAATTATGCCTAGTGGTCAGAGCAGGAGTCAGTAGCCAGGAGTCAGAGCCCAGGGTCAAAACATGAGTCAGGGGCTTGATGCCAGAGCTAGGCATTAGAGCTGAGGTCAGACGTCAGGAATCTGAGTCAAGGGGTCAGACTTGGGTTAGCTAGAACAAAGCAAAACGGACAGGGCAGAAGCTATCACAATCATGGGCTATACTTTGAGCAGCCTCTGAACTGCAGCTGGGCTTAAGAGCCGGTCTGCTGAATTCTGCAACCAATCAGGTGCTGTAGCCTATCAAGCAGCCTAGCCAGACCAGCTGCACTTATTAGGTTGCTCAGAGACTGGTTCTGCTGCAGGCTCTGATTCCTGATACTCAGCTGTCTTGAGGTTGTCAGTTATTAGCTCTCCTTTTTTGCTAAGTAGGGGGGCCTACACTTTCCTTCATCTTTCTCTTGCTCCTAACATATTTAGAGAACCTCTTCTTACTGCCTTTTTTGTCCCTAGCTAGCTAGGTGGGACTTGGCTTCTGACTTGGCCTTTCTCACTTTGTCCCTAGATGCCTGTGCTAGTCTCCTGTACTCATTCTTAGCAACTTGTCCATGTTTCCACTTTTTCCTGGATTCTCTTTTGATTTTCAGGTCATTAAAAAGCTCCTGATGGAGCCATATTGGCCTCTTACTGTTCTTCCAATCTTTCCTTCGCATCAGGATAGCTTGCTGTTGTGCCTTTAGTAGACTCTCTTTGACAAACTGCCAGCTCTCCTGAGCTCCTTTTTCCTCTAGATTTTCTTCCCATGGGACCAGGGTGAAAGTAACATTAAGCACTTAGCAGTACAGGGCCCTGGTTCTGGGCCCCGGAAGGGGCGGGGCCTCAGGCAGAAGGGGCAGGACTGGGGGGTCATCCTGGCCTGGCCCGTGCTGCCCAGGGTTCTGGCAGCGATTTAAAGGGCCCAGAGCTCCGGTCACTGACACTGCAGTGGTGGCTGGGAGCTCTGGGCCCTTCTAAATCGCTGGCCCTGGAGCAGCTGCCCCTTCCTCCCCACACACAATGGTGGCTGGGGGGGAGGAGGCGGTGGCCAAAGGGACAACAACGTTAAAGTGCTTTAAGCAGGTTCCTTAAAGCGCTGCAGCAGCTGTGCTTTAATGTCAGCTGCATATGGGCCGGTACCAACGGCCACTTTTTATCGGTATGCCGTACCGGCCTATACCGGCCTACTTTCACCCCTGCATGGGACCTTAGCCGCTAGTTCTCTGCGTTTGTTAAAGTCTGCTTTCAGAGTCCATTTTCCTTATTCTGCTACTGTCATAAATAGAAAGGGAAGGCGAACCACCTTTAAATCCCTCCTGGCCAGAGGAAAAACCCTTTCACCTGTAAAGGATGAAGAAGCTAGGATAACCTCGCTGGCACCTGACCAAAATGACCAATGAGGAGACAAGATACTTTCAAAGCGGGGGGGTGAAAACAAAGGGTCTCTGTCTGTGTGTTGCTTTTGCCGGGACCAGAGCAGGAATGCAGGTCAGAACTCCTGTAAAGGGCTAATAAGCAATCTACTTAGTTAGATATGCGTTAGATTCTGATTTGTTTAAATGGCTGAGAAAAGAAGCTGTGCTGAATGGAATGGAGATTCCTGTTTTTGAGTCTTCTTGTAACTTAAGGTTTTGCCTAGAGGGATTCTCTATGTTTTGAATCCAATTACCCTGTAAGGTATTTACCATCCTGATTTTACAGAGGTGATTCTTTTTACTTTTTCTTCTATTAAAATTCTTCCTTTAAGAATCTGAATGCATTTTTAATTGTTCTTAAGATCCCAGGGTTTGGGTCTGTGTTCATCTATGCAAATTGGTGAGGATTTTTATCAACCCTTCCCCAGAAAAGGGGGTGTAATGTTTGGGAGGATTTTGGGGGGAAAGACGTTTCCAAATGGACTCTTTCCCAATTATATCCCTGTTAGACGTTTGGTGGTGGCAGTGATAAAGTCCAAGGGCAAAAGGTAAAATAGTTTGTACCTTGGGGAAGTTTTAACCTAAGCTGGCAAAAGTAAGCTTAGGAGGTTTTCATGCAGGTCCCCACATCTGTGCCCTAGAGTTCAGAGTGGGGAAGAAACCTTGACAGCAGGTTAGACAAACACCTGTCAGGAATGGTCTAGATAATACTTAGTTCTGCCATAAGTGTAGGGGACTGGACTAGATGATCTCTTGAGGTCCCTTCCAGTCCTATGATTCGAATGGAAGCATTCTAACCAAAGGACTGAGGACCTTCCCATGATTTGGAAGCAACCAGAGACTTAACAAGCCAGCAGTTTATTCCATCACTGCTACAAGCCTGAACCAAGAACTTTGCAATTATTGTGTGTATTTTATTCCTTTAACCAATTTTAACTGACACCTTTCTTTCTTTTTATAAATAAACCTTTAGATTTTAGTTACTAAAGAATTGGCAACAGTGTGATTATTGGGTAAGATATGTGTTGTATATTAACCTGTGTGTGTGGCTGGCTCTTTGGGACCAGAAGAACCTTTTATTTGATTAAATTGGTTTTAAAGACCCACTCATCTTTAAATCTATTTTTTTTTTTTTTTGGGTGGTGACACAAGGACTAGAATACCTAAGGAAACTGCTTTTCTGAATTGTTAGCCAGTGTGGTGAAACAGAAGTTTGCTTTTGTCGCTGGTTTGGTATATCTTATGGGAGAATAACCACCAGTTTTTGGGTGTATCTGCCCTATTTTTCAGTAGTTTGTCCTGAATTTGGTATCCTCAATTGTGACCCATGGAGGCACGGTGACACCCCCTAAAAGAACTCTGGTAAATTGGTGAGACATGATTTCCATTTACAAAATCCATGTTGATTCTTCCCCAACAAATGATGTTTATCTATGTGTCTGATAATTCTGTTTTTTAATATGGTTTGCCTGGTACTGAAATCAGGCTTACTGGCCTGTAATTGCTGGGATCACCTCTGGAGCCCTATTTAAAAATTGGCATCAGGTTAGGTATGCTCCAGTCATTTGGTACAGAAGCTGATTTAAATAATAGGTTATAAACCACAGTTAGTAGTTCTGCAGTAATAAAGACCCTTGGTGCAAGTAGCTTGGTGGTGGTCTGTGCAGGCTGCTTAATTCCCAAAGAGGCCTGCCAGCCAGGGGCTCCACGAGCTGAAGGAGGAGCCCATTCACAGTCAGATATTTACAAATGAACATGACCACCATTGTCGTCGGGATAGTTTGTGCTGTAAATTGTTAGTGACAACACATTATTATGGCTCCTCAGATACTAACAATTGTTTTGTACATTAACCTGCTTACAGACATATTTTCCCATGTAATAACACAATACGATTGGATCAAAAACCCCAGTAATTACCCATAATTTCAGTGGGAAATAGGGAAAAGAACACAGGTATTTCTGAAGGAATTTTTATGGAAAAATCGTGTATTTTCATTTTAACCTTTCCCTGTGTGAAAAACTGGGGATAATATGTAGCTTCACCGGCTCAGGCCACCTAGAAATCAGCAGACTGGATGAAAAGCCAAATGACTCCATCACAAGATAATTTAAGGGTATTTATTTTCAAATAATCAAAGTAAGGAGAGGGCGCTCTGCCATAAATTGCATATAACGAATAATCTTCAAAATTAAATTGTTACTTTGAAAATGTTCATATGACATCACATTTAAAACAAACAGTAGTCCCGGCAATGCCATGTGATGTGCCTCCTCTCATACTTTGCTCAACTCTCTCTTCAAGAAGTTAGGCGAAATCACTAATTTCAAGGAATTAGACCAATCAATCACTATTCTTACAGAGCATTCCAGAAGGTGGTGGACAGAACCCAGAGGAATTGTGATGAATTTCCTGGAACAACTTTGGTTTTTTTGTACTCTAAAACTCACATGACAACAGAAATAACACCCTTTGGACTGATGTATGGCTGAGAAGAAAGGTTTCCCAATGAACTTTCACGGAATTGCATGGTAAGTGTCTTTAAGTACCAGAGTCTTTAATACAATTAAGTTAATTTGTAATTATTCAGTTAAGGAACACAATCCCTTCTCTATTTCTTTACCAGACTAAATTTGTTGTGTCTTTATAACGAGGAACACAAAGAGCCCTGCAGTACATTGAAATCAACAGTGGACATTGACAGCATGTTCGTTGCAAATAATATTTCTAAAAAAAATTAAACAAAAAACAATATGGTAGAAGAGATTTCTCTATATAGGAAAATAGCATTTGGGGTTGGGGACCTTGTTTTGTTAATTGATGTGAGAAGAAGAAAGGGAGGGTCATAACTTGATTACCGACTGTATGTAGCCAGAATGTTAAAAATAACGTCAATGAACAGGAACGTTGTTGTAGAACCTGGTGAGCGTTAACTGAAATATTTTGCTTAATTCTGTGGCACCATTTTTTTTTTCACCTGTTACTTTTCAAATGTGCAGTGCCAGTCCTGTGGGAGGTGGGTGCATGTGCCCTGCCTTCCAGAGGGAACCAGCCCAGACAATGAGGAGAGAGAGCAGCTGCACATGTGTGTTGTGTAGTTGTGACGTTTATGACACATGTTGTACATTGTAACTGAGCAAACCAGTCTGACAGTTTAATAATTATTTTGTTAGCATAACTATTTTGAATTTCTTGAAATGACGCAGTTGAAATATAAAGGATGCTAGTTACAGAAGTTCAACTTGAATGGAGATTTCAGGGAAGAATCACAAAATAAATGTAAATAATTCTACTTCTTAAAGTATGTCTAGATGCTTTTTTTTGAAATACTGTTAAAATGTAAATTAAAATATTCTGATATTTACACCTTAGATCATCACATTTTCTAAATTAGAACAAGATCTCTTTTTATTTTGTCCTCTCCATAGTTTACATTGAGATTTCACAGGGGTCGAAATTTTGACAGGAGTGAATGACCCCCATCCCCCACCATCTGCTACCCCTGGGCAAGTGTCGTACCAATAAAATAAAAACCAGCAGGATCTTATTAAAGGGACAAGGCAAAATGCCACATTTATTGTAAATATAATAAAAAGAAATTCACACTGTCGTATTGTTACTTATTCCTTACTTAACTATATATATATATATATATATATATATATATATATATATATATATTCGTTCATTCATTCATACCAGTTCTGCATAGGAGTTCTAGTTACCAGCCTAGAAGTTGCTGGTGACAGAGTACTGGCCAGGTAACCTGTACACGAGAGTGGAGCCGAGTCCGTGTCAGATGCGCATCCGATGCTCCTGAAGGGTAGTGGCAGAACTGGAGACTCAAAGTTCTCAGTCCTTAGTGTCCATTTTCATAGGAATTTCTTCCTGTGCCAGTCCGTGGAATTTGCTTTGTCATATTGTTAGTCGTGACGGCTCCAGGACGGCTGTCAGGTGCTCATCAGCTTTCTTCATCCTTTGAATTGGTCGGATGGATCCCAGTTTGCCCTCCGGTGGGGTTCTCTGGTTGTCTCCACCTGGCGTCTTCTTCGGCCAATTGATGTTAAATTCCTAGGCTGGCACTTCCCTGATTATTCAAAACCCACCATTCATTCACATACATTCCTTACTTTAATAAAAACACATTTCTCATTGCACTGAGCATTGTTATTTTATTTGAGATTCCCTGTCTCTTAACAGTCCTTCGGTATTGACTTTCTTTTATCATACAAAGGTGTTATTTATTTGAGACTCCCTGTTTTTTAACATTCCTGATCCAAACTATAGAGGGTGGGAGTCTCTATCTGACATTTCTATGAGCGCCGCTCCAATTTTCGGCTCTTCTCAGGCATTACAAAAAAGCATGCCAATCTCCATCACAAAGTATCAGTTTGCAAAGTAGAGCCAATTGAACATAACCATTTGAGAAAGTCACGTTAATTGGTTTACATTTATAAGCGTCAATCTCAATTACAATCAAGGGAAAGCATCAATACAGAGAAAGAAAAGGAGTACTTGTGGCACCTTAGAGACTAACGTCGGCTAACGTTACTCTGTTACTCTGAAACCTGTCACAATACATCGAAAGCAGAATCAATTGAGCAGTTTAGTTTTACAAGCGTGAATCTTAATAACCAGTGAGAGAAAGTATCACTTCAGAGAAAGCAGAGCCAATTGAGCGGTTTGCAAGGTACGGTTTGCAAGCTTTAATACAGAATTGTAAATCAATATTGCAGATTTACAATTATGTCAAATGGAAGAATTATAAATGTTATAAATGCAGATTTACAAATACTATAAATCAATATTGCAGGCTTACAATTTATTATGAACAGAATCACAAATATTAAGAATATGCCTACACAATCCCTGGGCAACCTTGCTGCATGGCTATTGCCAGCTGCCCCAACCCAGAGGTGGCTGCATTTCATGCACTGGGGCTGTGATATACCATAGGGATTAGGCAAGCTGAAGACTCAGAAGTAGACCTAAAAACCCTGTATCTATGGAAACTGAGGCAGTAACACACCTATCCTCCTTTCAGGTATTTTGTTCATCCCTTTCCTGGTGACACGTGAAACTGGATCATACCAACTTCAGGATAGAGACCATGCAGTTCTAACTAAGTGTCTCTACAGCACCTAGCACAGCTCTTCAGGGCAGAGACAGTCTCTTACTACACACAGATACAGCACCGAGCACAATGGGATTCTGTTCTGTGGGAGCCACACATCACTGAACATTAAATCCCACCAAATGAGGGTAAATCCATCCTCATCATCGTATCCACTCATTATACTCCACACCTGAACATAGCCATTATATGAACAACATGACCCCATATCTCAATGTCTGTACTTTGACCCGTTAAACTTTTACCCCCAATCGGGGAGATTGCAGATTATGTATTCCTTACGCCATCTGTTCCTAAACCGAATTTCGCACCCCTTGAGAATCTGTACCTTATTCCCTGATAACCAGAAACTTCTATGCTTAAATTCTGTACTGTTTTCTTTTTACTTCAACATCATCTTAATAAAATTATTAAATCTGCAAATAATAGTACATCATTCATGTGTCCTGGGAGGCCCGTTAGCCCACCTTTGGGGGCTGTAAAAGCAACAATAGGGCTGCTGCAATATCAGGGTCTCCCAAATAACCTCTGATCTCCACCCAAGCCCGTGTCCCCCTTTGCAGAGCAGGGGGTTGGGAGTCAGTTTCACAAGCCACTGCTATGTAGGAAGATCACAGCTTACCTCGTCCAGGGACTTCATGGCTGCAGCACTCCTTGTGGGTCAGGTCCCTGCTCCATCTCCCCCTCTCTGTGCATTAGCTGAGGGGGGAGCCCGAACTCCCCTCTTCACACACATCATGTCTTCCCCCATTGCTAGGGCAAGGAAAAACCCAGGAAAAAAGCCCGCTGCAAGGGGACTGCAATACACACAGGGGCGTGGCCATATACTCTATTAGCATCCTGATCCTGGATTGGACAAGGCACCAAGAGCCTTAACTACATCCGCTGTTGAAATGAATAAACACACTTTTGCAGTGAAGACAATGCCTGGGAGACTCCTACCTCAAGCCCCTAACTTCTGGTTGAGCTAGAAATTATTTGCAACATTTAAGAGCCCACTGACTGAAAGAGATTAAACACACACAACATTTCTCCATTTTATCTTTGTGCAATTGACAGCACTCTGTGTAGTCAGGTTTCAGAGTAGCAGCCGTGTTCGTCTGTATTCGCAAAAAGAAAAGGAGGACTTGTGGCACCTAGAGACTAACCAATTTATTTGAGCATAAGCTTTCATGAGCTACAGCTCATTTCATCGGATGCATAAAGTGGAAAATACAGTGAGGATGTTTTTATACACACAGACCATGAAAAAATGGGTGTTTTATCACTTCAAAAGGTTTTCTCTCCCCCTACCCCACTCTCCTGCTGGTAATAGCTTATCTAAAGTGATCACTCTCCTTACACTGTGTATGATAATCAAGGTGGGCCATTTCCAGCACAAATCCAGGGTTTAACAAGAATGTCTGAGGAACCAGGGGGAGGAATAAACAAGGGGAAATAGGTTACCTTGTATAATGACTCAACCACTCCCAGTCTCTATTCAAGCCTAAGTTAATTGTATCCAATTTGCAAATGAATTCCAATTCAGCAGTCTCTCCTTGGAGTCTGTTTCTGAAGTTTTTCTGTTGCAAAATTGCAACTTTGGTCACGCAATTACAGACATGAGAGAGTGAAGAAGAGTGAAGCCTGTTGATTGTTCTTTAGCCACTTGGATGTGCTGCAGTGCAGCTGCTCACAATGCCCATAGAGGCAGGGGTAGGAAAATGGCAGTCCAGCCTTAGAGTTGCTCATGCCAAGCCACTGGCCAGGAGGCCTGGACATGAGGAGGGAGCAGGGCCTTGTCAGATGCACATCTGATGCTCCTGGAAGTTGGTTTGCAGAATCAGACCCCCACAGAAGCATTCACCAAACCTTCAGAAGCTGTGCACTGCTTCAGGGCAATACAATCAGTCATGTCTCTCTCCCCACACACCCTCCACATGTGTATTCGTCAAGACCTAATCATCTTTATTTATACCTCTTCTGTACCCCTCTAACTAGTGCTTCATACACATCCCCAGGGGAAGGGGAGGGCAAATGAGTGCACCCCACACTCAGACACTGACCTGTGAGAGATTTCTAAACACTGTTGAAAATCTTTTCCAAAGGAAGGATTGTCTGTAGAAAAGTGACTATTTTTGGAATGCAAGGGTTTTTCAGGAAAGATTGTCAAGATGGTAGGAATTTCCTGGTTTCACAATATTGTTCTGACACTTTTAAAATCAATCTTTTGTCCACTATATACTCTCTTCCATGCCTCTACCCCCTTTGACCCAAAACCTGAGTTTGTTTTGGGTTAAAGTGGGTGGAGGCATGGAAGAGTAGCAGCCGTGTTAGTCTGTATCTGCAAAAAGAAAAGGAGGACTTGTGGCACCTTAGAGACTAACAAATTTATTTGAGCGTAAGCTTTCATGAGCTACAGCTCACTTCATCGGATGCATGCAGTGGAAAATACAGCGTGGAGATTTTATATACATAGAGAACATGAAAAAATGGGTGTTACCATACAGACTGTAACAAGAGTGATCAGGAAAGGTGAGCTATTACCAGCAGGAGAGCGGGGGCTGGGGGGGGGGAGGGGGCGAGGGGTGAAGAAAACCTTTTGTAGTGATAATCAAGGTGGGCCATTTCCAGCAGTTGACAAGAACAGTAGGGGGGGAAATAAGGGGAAATAGATTTACTTTGTGCAATGACACATCCCCTCCCAGTCTTTATTCAAGCCTAAATTAATTGTATCCAGTTTGCAAATTAATTCCAATTCAGCAGTCTCTCCTTGGAGTCTGTTTTTGAAGTTTATTGTTGTTGAAGAATTGCCACTTTTAGGTCTGAGTTCGAGTGACCAGAGAGATTGAAGTGTTCTCTGACTGCTTTTTGAATGTTATAATACTTGTGTCCATTTATTCTTTTCCGTAGAGACTGTCCAGTTTGGCCAATGTACATGGCAGAGGGGCATTGCTGGCACATGATGGCATATATCACATTGGTAGATGTGCAGGTGAACAAGCCTCTGATAGTGTGGCTGATGTGATTAGGCCCTGTGATGGTGTCCCCTGAATAGATATGTGGACACAGTTGGCAACGGGCTTTGTTGCAAGGATAGGATCCTGGGTTAGTGGTTCTGTTGTGTGGTGTGTGGTTGCTGGTGAGTATTTGCTTCAGGTTGGGGGGCTGTCTGTAGGCAAGGACTGGCCTGTCTCCCAAGATCTGTGAGAGTGATGGGGCGTCCTTCAGGATAGGTTGTAGATCCTTGATGATGCATTGGAGAGGTTTTAGTTGGGGGCTGAAGGTGATGGCTAGTGGCGTTTTGTTATCTTCTTTGTTGGGCCTGTCCTGTAGTAGGTAACTTCTGGGTACTCTTTTGGCTCTGTCAGTCTGTTTCTTCACTTCAGCAGGTGTGTATTGTGGTTGTAAGAATGCTTGGTAGAGATCTTGTAGATATTTGTCTCTGTCTGAGGGGTTGGAGCAAATGCGGTTGTATCCTACAGTTTGGCTGTAGACAATGGATCGTGTGGTGTGTCCTGGATGGAAGCTGGAGGCATGTAGGTAAGTATAGCGGTCAATAGGTTTCCAGTATAGGGTGGTGTTTATGTGACCATCGCTTATTAGCACCGTAGTGTCCAGGAAGTGGATCTCTTGTGTGGACTGGTCCAGGCTAAGGATGATGGTGGGATGGAAATTGTTGAAATCATGGTGGAATTCCTCAAGGGCTTCTTTTCCATGGGTCCAGATGATGAAGGTGTCATCAATGTAGCACAAGTAGAGTAGGGGAATTAGGGGATGAGAGCTGAGGAAGCGTTATTCTAAGTCAGCCATAAAAATATGGGCATACTGTGAGGCCATGCGGGACCCAAAGCAGTGCCGCTGGTTTGAAGCTATACATTGTCCCCAAATGTGAAATAGTTATGGGTGACACACCATGAGGAAGACTGATCATGGAATCCTGCATCCACTTTTGGCGTCCACCTTTGAAAAAAGGTTTGGAAATATTGGAGATGGGGCAGCAAAAAGCAATGAAACGTTTTGAGGGCTGGAGAAAAATGCCTGCTCATGAGCTATTGAAAGAGTTCAGCCTGTTTAGATGATAAAAAAGATCGGGAGGTGACGTCATTGAAGTGTCAAAGTGACTTCATGGAGAGAAAATATCGGGTATGAAAGGGCTCATTAATCTAGCAGAGAAAAGAATAACAAGACCCAGTGGCTGGAAACTCAAAAGAGACCAATTCATATTAGAAAGAGGGTACACATATTCAACCGTGAGGATGAATCACCAAAGGAAAAAACTAGAAAGGGAAGTGGTGGGAATACCCCACCTCTTGATCTCTTCTAATGAAGACTAGATGCCTTTCTGGAACGTGTGTAGTCAAAAACTAGCTACTATGCTCTACAGAAAGCATGTGATATGCAGGGGGTCAGATGACACGCTCTAATTGTCTCTTCTGTCCATAAAGTCTGCTAATTTATGAAAAACTGAGCATAGCACGGGGAGAAGCCTCTGATGTTTTACTTTGTTCGACTTGAGCCCACAATGAACGCTCATTGCGTGGGGTGATCCAGGGGAAGCAGCTCAAACATCCAATGTGGCTGGACAGGGGCAGGACATCAGCACTGCAGGGGAGGGGTGGGTGTGGCAGTGACATCACAAGGGCCTTTGGCAGGACCTCAGCCTATTGGACAAAGGTGGTGGGGAGGTGATGACCTCACAGAGAGATCTTGACATCAGCCAGGCAGGACAGGGGTGCAGGACAGGGGCCACCTCGGAGATCCCTGTGGCTTTGCTTCAGCACATCTCCTTCTCGAGGTCTCTCCTGGAGGACTGAGAGAGCATTCCCTTTCACGTTCGTGAGTGCAAGGAGGACCCTCTTTGGAGTTTTCTCCTTTCCTTGTAGTGGTTTTGCTCAAAAACAGACGTCCCTATATAGAAGGTAAGAGCCTCGGAGAGGTTGGAACCTCTTCAGTCTGATCCATCAGGTGCCGGCTGATTTTTAGGAAACGAAAAGACTCGATTGTGGGGGCAGCATTTTATTTCCGACCTAGGACTTTGTCCCTTAGAATCACTGGGGACATTGGGGTTTCTCCTTTTTGTTTTCCCTTTTCCTCTGTCCCTCCTACCTTTCTCTTCTTGCTTTCTTTGTCCTTTTCCTCTGCTCTCCTCCCACCACCAGCTCTGTTTGTGGAGCGGAGACCGGGTGGGTTCTGGGAGGCCCTCACAGAGAGGAGACTGGAATAGGGCTCCGAGAGTGATCGCCTCGGTGGTGATCAGGGCCATTCTTTGGGCTATTTGATGAGAACGCTTAGCCTCCCACCCCTCAAAGTCTCAACCTTGATCCGCTGAGGAGGGGGCTATTGACAGGGAGGAAACTCTGGTCTTTGTTGTTCTCTTTTATGACCAAGCAAATAAGTCACAACCAGTTATATGTCTGACCAATGTGGATGCTGCTCTCCATTCATTATCTCGGAGCAGTTCATGATCCTCTCGAACATTCCAATTCTTCTCAAATACTTGCTGCATAATTACTAGGAACAATTGCTGGTCTGTAGCTCATTTGAGAGCAATTCTGGTACTGACTGGCTGCATCAGCTAAGACAAGTCCCTGCTCCCTTCTCAGCCTTCGTTTCTCCTTCTGTCAAGTACGAAGAACAATCCTCTCCCACCTACCTCGCCATGGGTGGATGCTAGGGATCCACTAAAGAGTGTCACTCGGAGCAGTGCAGACTAGGAGGTGTCCGATCACACTGAGCCATATCCGATTATGACCTAATATTCTCTTTTATTTGTATTTTATTCTTTTGAAATTGTGAAGAGCAGCAACTACTTAGCTCAGACTGAAGCATCTCATCCAATTTTCTAGATCATAGTTGGTTTCAGAGTAGCAGCCATGTTAGTCTGTATTTGCAAAAAGAACAGGAGGACTTGTGGCACCTTAGAGACTAACCAATTTATTTGAGCAGAAGCTTTCATGAGCTACAGCTGTCGAGAGCTACAGATGCATCCGATGAAGTGAGCTGGAGCTCACGAAAGCTTATGCTCAAATAAATTCATTAGTCTCTAAGGTGCCACAAGTACTCCTTTTACTTTTTGCTAGATCATAGTGTCTCCCCTTTGTGTACGAGGAGACAGTTGAATGCACTGTGACAAACAGCAGATGCTCTTGTTTTGCAAACAAATATTTTTGCAAAGAATTTTCATCCTACTTCTTATGATTTCAAGAAACAAAGTGGTTTTATCTGAATGGATTTTCTGACAGAAAACGGTTTCCATGCAAATGTTCACACCTGATTTCCTGGGCTTTATCCCTGCCTCCGGGGGGTTGTTGTCTGTTAGTCAGAACAGGAGTCAGGACTGTTGTCTTCTCTTTCTGGCTCCGTCACCGCTTTGCTGTGTGACACCTTGGGTAGGTCCAATGGGAATAGGGTCAATTCTCTAAGTCCAGGCAGCAGGGAGCCTGGGTGAGATAACGGATGTTAAGGCCGTTTGCGAAGGAGAAAGGGATGTTTCCAGGTGTTGAATGTCAAGAATTCTAAACTTTGCTGAAATGGCTAGTCTCGAGAAACAAGAACTAGTTGGGGCCAAACTTGAACCATTGTCTTTTTTAAAGCCCTTTCAGGGATGTAAGTCCCAGAGAGCCATAGAGAGGGGGAGCAACTTGCCCAAAGTCCCACAGATCAATAGGCAGCAATGGAAGCAGGAGTGACACTCCCTCTCAAAGGCAGGGGGACCAGACATTAGGCCTGGTTTCAATTGCCAGCTGTGGGAGGGAGTGTGCGGCAGTGGTTAGTGAAGGGGTCCATCCATGGCTCTGACACTCAGTGTGACCCTGTGCTTGTAGCTGAGGTCTGTTTGCCGTCAGTAGGGTTGGGGTCCCATGGCTACAGCCCAGCGGGGTTGGGAGGCTCCAGGAAGGTGTGTAAAGTGCTGGGATGTCAGGATCCTGGAGGCGCTGTCACCTCCGCCCTAGGGCTGTGTTCTGCACCCCCCTGCTGCTGGCTGAGTTTCTCCATCCCTTGGCAATAAGACAGACTCTTGTTTTCACAGCCGGTCGATCGCCCTGGTGTCATCACCCTGCCTGCTCGCTGGGCAGGGTAACTCCTGAGGTCACCACCCTCTCCAGCCTGCCTTGGGCTTGGAGAGTGAGGAGGAGGGCGTGGGACGTCTGCTGACCCTGAACATCCGCCATCCATCATCCCATCACTGAGAGCAAGTGAGTGGGATTCGGGTTCCTCGGTGGCTTTCCCTGTCTGTCTGGGGAGAGGAAGAAATGGGGAGAGACTATCTCCAAAGGGGGATTTCCTTTGCAAACAGCCCCCAAGAGCCCCTCACTCTTAGGCCAGGCAGGGGCTTCTCCAGAGCCGTCTCCAGTGTATTTGGAAAGGTTCCAATAATGGGGCTCCCAGCCCTTCCCTTGTGGGACACTGTTCCCCAGGCTGAGAGTCTCTGAGCTGGGCCAGAACCTGGGAGCTGCTGAGCCTGGAAATCAATGGGGAACGAGGAGGGCCCTGTGCTTTCTGTGCTGAGGGCCTTTGTGTCTTTGCCGTGGGGAATGATTTCCCAGGAGAAGTCCGGACTCCTGGGTTCTGTTCCTTCTCTAGCCTGGGTGGGAGAGTGGCCTGGGATGACAGGAGGGGGCTGCTTGTGCAGAGGAACCAATGGTCTTTGGGACTGACCCCATTGCTGGAAAAGGATGAGAGTTCCTGGATATTGCAGCAGCAGGGATTACGAGGGGGAACGTTGGGAGCGGATCATGCAATGAACTCCTGCCCGTGTGTGTAGATGGCACTCCCTGCACTCCTGTGGGGGCAGAGGGGGCGGCTGTGGTTGGAGCAGGGAGGAAGAGGGACAGAAAAGGCCCATGAGTGAAAGGCTGCCTTGAGCCCAGACTCACCCCTGCTCCCCGCTCGGTTCCAGGATGGCCAGGCTCCTGCGGATGTTCAGGAGGAAGGCTCTGCAGGTGGCCCCAGAGCCTGAGGGAAGCAGCTGCCATCTTCCCAAGGGGCAGAGCAACCCCTGCGTCCCTGCTGGCGGGGAAGCAGCTCCCATCCAGGCCAGACGGCGGAAGTGCCCGGCCTTCTGGAAAAGGACCCCGGCTCCCGGCGCAGGCGCCGAGCTGGGAGAGGCCCCGACCAGGCCCCAGTGGAGCTGGCCCAGGCTGCGGTTTGGCAGACAGGACCCAGCCCAGGAGGGGCGCCGGGCAGGGTGGCTCTGGGGCTTGTTGTGTGGGCAGCAGCGGCCCCAGGAGCCCAGCCCTCCTTCCCATCAGGAGGCATCGCCCTGCCCGGTCTCTGAGGACCTTCCAGCCCCTGCAGGCCAGGAGGGGGAAGGTCCCTGTCCCAGCACCGGCAGCTCAGCCTGGGACAGCGGCAGCACCTGGGCCTCTGGCAGCAGCCAGGCCGATGGAGGCCACTGCTTTGTTCCAGGTGAGGAGCCAGGCTGGGCTCCGGGAGGGGTGAGGACGGGATGTGAACACCCTGGGCCCAGACGCTCTCCCAGGGATATGGGGGGGGGTCCCCAGCCCAGGTGTCTGGCCTGAGCCCCGCGAACCCCACTGAGAGCAGCAGCCGTCACACAGCTGCCCCTTCTGCACGGGGACCTGGGGCTGGGTGCGTGAAGAGCTGCTGCCACTTTGGTCCTTGCTGCTCCGGGGCCGGGGGAATCGGCACCTCCCCTGGAGTCCTGGCCAGTGGAGGGGGGGCTCTGCTCTGGGCTTCTGCAGCTGTTGGGGGCTGAAGGCATCCCTGAGAGGGAGGTCTGGGGCCCCATCTGCCCTGGGTGCCTGAGGTGGGAAGGGGGGTCTTGAATCCTGCTCTGCCCACCACGCCCCCGTCCTTCCCTCCCTGGTGTAGGGACGCCCCTGGATTCGGAGCAGGAGGAAGGGGTGGACGTGGCCAAAGATGAAGCTGCTCTCAAAGTCATCCGAGAGCAGCTCCAGTGCAGAGATAAGGTACAAATGTTCCCCACCTGGGCTGGAACCAAGATTGCCCTGTCCCTTCCCAGCATCCCCACCCCCTGCCGAGGGTCTTGTGCCTCCTGATCCACCACCCCCAATGGGACCCTTTTACATCCATGATGTGGGACCCCCAAGATGGGGGTGTTTGTCCCACAACAGCCGAAGTCATCTCCCCCCACAGGCACAGTCCCAGTTCCTGATCCTCCTTGTGTAGGAGTTGTGGGGGATTTGGACAATAGGCGGGTCCCCACAATCCCCCATTGAGGCCTGAGCCCTGGAGCTGGTGTGGGTGGGGCAGGAAGGTCCCTAGCTAACAGGGTCTCTCTCGCTATACCCCACTCCTGGTGGGTCCAGGATGAGGGGCAGCAGCTCCTGTTCCTTCAGGCCATCTACCCCGTATGTCTGGCTGCATGGGAGAGAGGGGAGGACACGCTGGAGCCGCGCTGCTGCAAGGCGGCCGTGGTGCAGAGGATCGTGGTGAGTGAGACATGCCATACGGCAGCTGGAGGGAGCGGGAGAATTGTGGGGCTGGGGGGCAACTGAGAGTGGGGAACAAGGAAACCATGGTCCCAGCTTGGTCGTCGGGATGGGGCTGAATGGGGGCAGTTTTGACAGGGAGGAGGAGAGAAGGGGATTGGGAGTGAGCTGGGCAGGAATCCGGGAAGGGGGACAAGTCTAATGGGGAGAAAGGAATGGGAGGAGCGGGAGGTGGTGGGGGATCCTGCTGGCCATGTGGGGCACAGGCTGTGTCATCTCCTCACTGGGAGGCATCAATCGGGCCTGAATCTCACACGCTCCTTTGTCTCCTTCGCGTCTCACAGGAGCTCATCGAGGAGCTTCCCGATGACTCGTCACCCAGCGCCGTCCTCGCCCACTCCCTGGCTGCAGTGGGCTACCTCTGGTACTGAGACAGCCCCACCCCGCCGACTCCCCTAACCCCAGTGCTGCTCAGGCCCAAGGCTGGGAGTCACCGTCACTGCCCCTCCCAAGAGTGGTGCCTCTGGCAGAGATGGTGGGGTGGGAAGGGTCACTCTCTCCTGGCGGGGCTCTTCTTTTCACTCCCATAACATGACAGGGGCCTTGGGGAGGGGCTCACTCCCGGGCTCAGATACAGGAGGGGCAGCAGGCTCCAGGGAACAGGAGCTATTCCTGTCCTGCCACTGTCTGTCTGGGACACCTTGGCCTTGTCATTCCCTAGCTAAGTGCCTCAGTTTCCATTCTCGCCAGCCTGTGCCTCTATCCCTGTGGCTTGGTGTCCGTGTTGGTGACAGTCCCACCCCTGTACTGCACAGTCTAATACCAGCTCCTCTCTCTTGCCAGCACCATGAAACCTGCCCTGGAGCCAGCCCTAGAGACCCACCTCTTGCGAGCTGCCCTTCACTCCGTCTTCACCCTGGGCACGGAGAAGGACACCACTGGCATCCAGGTACCTCCTCCATCCTCCTCCTCTTCCAGAGTAGTCCTTGGTCCCTGCTCCCTTGATTCGCTGGAGCTCCAGATTTAGGGGTGGGGTAGCGGAGATGGAACAAGCTGCAGGGTTGGATCCTTCCCTCCAGCAGGAAAGAGATTACCCCTCCATGGGGGATTTCTTTCTTTCTTTCTTTCTTTCTTTCATAAGCCTTGTTTTGCCCAGAAGCCCAGCTTCCATCCATAGCAACTTGGCTGTTTCATACTCTTCTGCCTACAAGGCTCTCTGCAGAGACCTGCTCAGCTCATGGATCAAAGGTCCAGGGGTCATCAATTCTTGCAAATTGCCTGCAGTGGGATGTGAAGGAGAAAGGCCGGGAGATGTGTTTGGGAGTCTCCCCAGTGCTTCCCAGAGACCCCTCTTCCCATCCTGTGGCAGGTGTAGGCCCAGATTCCCTAACTCTGACCCATGCTTTGCAGGCTCTGCACAAAGTCATCCCAGAGGTCCTGGATGCCATGCTGGGGAACCTGCTGGCAGAGTACCCAGACACAGACAGGCTGCACTTCATCTTGGAGGTGAGCCCCATTTGACCGTAACTCTTTGGGGGACTGGTAAGGAGAGACTGGAAGATGTATTTTCTACTCTGTCCTCCTAGTTGGGTCCCCAGTGGGCCGTCCTTGGTTGGGGAGGTCAGTGCAATGTAGTGTCAGGTCCTTCCTTCTTGAGGGACAGAGGAAGGAGCTGGGACTCCAAGCCAGAGCTCTGCCTGGTTCTGCTGAGCACTAAGCACAGGGCTCCTGGCTGTCTTGGGGAGTGAGAGTCTGAAAATCCACCCTTCCCCCACCCCTCCAACACACAGAGCCCATGAGATTGGGGAGATGGTTCTCAGAGAAGAGGCACATGCTCCTTCCTAGAGAAAGAGGAGGAGCCCAGGGAATCAGCTCTTCCCTTTGATCTGCTCTGAAATTCCTGGGGGGATTGTGCTCTCAGTCACTCCCTACATCCCCCCAAGGATTTGCGTAGCAGGGAAGGGCCGAGGGTTCGGTCTTCTTTCTGGTGAACTGTTCAGGAATCAGGAGTTCTGGGAGGATGGGACCAGCCCCGACCCCGAACATTGTCCCAATCTAAAGAGACGCTGACAAGTTGTGACCTGAAGGTGACAAGCTGCATCCTGGGGGAAAGAATCCCCTTCTAAAGCTCTGCCATCAATGACTCAGCTATTCCCCCCTGCGCAGAATGTCTCAGGCCCCTGGGGCTGGGGGCATGGGGCTCATTTGCAAAGCAGGAGCAGCTGGCGACTGAGTCTGACCTGCCTCCTTTCCCCACAGCATGTCAACCTCTGGGTCGTGTCCAGGGTGTCGCAGGAGCGAGCCAGGGCTATCAGGAGCAGCACAGCCCTGCTGAGATACACAGTCACCCTCCCTGAGTTTGACGTAAGTGAGCTCCGAGCCCAGCTTGCTGGCTCCAGGCGGAGGCGGGCTGGCTCCAGCGGGCTGCAGGGTCTGCTGCTGCTGCCAGGGCTGTGGCTTAGGAGGGTTCTTCAAGGGGAGGCAGAGTCAGAGTAGGGATTGAGCTAGGCTTGAGTCAAGTTCTTCTTTTCCTGGTTCAGTGTTTTCCCTGGGCCTTTAAGGGGCCCATGCTCCAGCCCATGTTTGGCATCCCAAAGCACCTGCGGGCTCCCTTGGCAGCAGAGCAAATGAAGGGTCGATCTCAAGCTCCTCTCCCCCAGCATCTCCTGCAGAGGGGCTAAGGGGAAGGAGCCCTCTGGCCCAGGAGGGACAGGGAGCTGACAGGAAAATGCTGATGGAGTCCCCTCTGCTCTCCCTTTCATTAGATCTCAGCCGAGTTCCCTCGGATGGGTCACCATGTGGCCCAGCTGGCTCTATTTGTCAGCGATCCAGACAAGGACATCAGCCGGCAGGCCAGGGAGGGGACTTACCGGCTCTACCAACTGCTGCTCCAACAGAGGGGTAAGGAACCCAGCTGGGACACGGAACCCAATAGGAGACTAAGAGTGACCACAGGTTGATAATGGGACCCCAGACCATTTCTCTCAGACTGACCCCAGCCGGAGGACAAGTCTCTCTCTGCCTCTGTTCTTCTCCACTCCACTGTGCAGCCACCAATGGGCTTGGAAGGACACAGAAACTGCAACCAGAATGAGGAGAAAAGTCTCTCTCTCTCTCTCTCTCTTCCAGGCCTGACCATACATGACGTGGAAGATCTCTGGTGCTATGACTGGCACCAGGACAGCAGGCTCTTGGGCTACAAGAACACAGCCAGAGTGGGGGAGGTAAGGGCACTGTGCCAGGGGATGACACAGCTCAGGGAGTGGGGCTCGCGGGGCTCCCTGCAGTGGATGCCTCCTGGAGACAGGAAAAGAGCCCGCTCCTTATTTCCAGCTCAGAGTTCCTCATCCAGCAACCAGTGGGACAGGCTGGTGCTAAAGGTCCCACACTGGGACTGGGCCAGAAGTCTCCTTGTTCTTGTCAGGCTGCAGGTTGGATTCCCCTTGAAGAAACCAAGGAGCTGCAGAGGCCATAGCCAGCAACTAGAGAAATCACTTAGCTGGGGGAAGAGACCTTTGGTCTGTCAGCTCCAACCCCCTCCTCCCCTCAACAACACACGCACACTCCTCTAGCCGCTGAGGTGCAGGAGATCTCTCTGCTGGAAGGAAGACAGGGTCCCCTGTTGTCTCTGTGCCCTGCACAGCAGAGTGAGCCTGCTCACACACATTAGAGATCCATTTCCAGCCCATCCTGGCCCCTGCCCTAAATTGCCTTCCCGAAAGAGCCACTGGAGGCTTTGGTCCCTCAGCATCTGCCACCTTTTAATAAAGGGGCTTCCCTGAGCCCTGGGACCCTGAAAGCCTCCTGGGGAATGAACTGCCTTGGCCACAGCAGCTCTCTTCCCCGCCCTTTGGGGCACTAGACGCCATTGTTCTGCCAGGACTTGGAGGCTGGCTCTGGGCAATCTACTCGAGCCTCATGTCCTCTTGGTTTTAGGTCTTTGAAAAATTCTTCTCTGTCGGGCAGAGAAGATCCTTCGTACAGACAGCATTGCTGGGCATCCACGACCCCCTGCTGCGTGTCAGCCAGGCTGGGCTGGTGCTGGTCTACTCCCTCCTGGGGGAAGCCCAGCAACTGATGGGGGACACGGTAAGCAGCTGCAATCGACTCAGAAGCTTGGGGTGGGGCCCAGGGCCTCATTCCCATCCTCTCGCCATTTGCTGGCCTGGTAGCAAGGAGCCTAGTGGGGACTTCTGGCCTTCATGGACTTCTGTTCTTAGGATGTGGTGCTCTGCTATCACTCCTGGGAAGGACAGGAGAGTCCACTAAGTGCCCTCTGGGAACCTTTCCTGCCCCACAGAGCTGCACCCATTTCCCCATGGCCTAGTGTCCATGTCACCCGAGCCACCATCGAGAGTTGCTCCCATCCCTGGCATCCTGGGAGGCCAAGGACTGACTGGTGATGGTGACTGACTGAGGCACATGGGTGTGGAAAGCTGGTCTTGCTGCTGGTAGGGCTGGACCCGCTCTCGAGAGATTGGGAGGATTCAGTCGTCAGGGGCTGCTGACCTGCCCCATTCACCAGGGCTGCCATCCTGTGGTTTCAGCTTTTGTCACTGGGGTGTCTTGGGGAAAAGTCTCCAGCTCTCCCTATCCCACTTCACTGCTGTCAGAATCCCTCCCTCCCCCCTCCAGCCTTCTAGAGCCCCCTCCCTACCCTACCTGGGTGGGGATGGAGGTAGGGGTGGAGGAGAGGGTTCTCTGAACTTGAGCGATGTCCCCAGGTGGGTTGGAGGTGGAACAGCCGTCAGGGGCACTGATGGGGAAGTGGCAGGAGCTCACCCTACAAGGAGGGGGGTTGGCACTGAAGGTCACTAGAGAGGACAGCAAGCCTCCATCCTGGGGGTCAGGAGGGTGAATCTACCACTCAGACATGAGCAGCTGCTGGGTGGAAATGATGGTGCAGGTTCCAGGTGCCCTTAATCCTCCCTGATTCCTGGGGAGTGTCTCAGTCTCTGACATGTTTTCGTTCCCCTGCAGCATGAGGATGTCACAGCCAAGGTCATGGGCCAGCTTCACATGATCCGGCACTTGCACCAGATGCCCGAGGCGCTGCAAGGGCTGTGGCTCATCTGATACTCTTCAAGGTTCCCCTCCCTGTTCAGCAAGTCCCACTCCCTGCTGCAGGTACTGCTCTGTCTCACTGTAAATGGGGGACTAGTGGAAGCAGAAATGGAGGCCCCTGGCACGCACAGGAACTCTCTCCCCTCTCTGTGGAGCTGGGTCCTTCCCGCGGCCCCCGAATTCCTTCATCTGGGGCAGGAGCTCTTTCCCTCACACCCATATCCCTCCCCTCTTTCCTTGATCTCACCCCCATTCCATTTCCCGTGCTCCCAGGCAGAGATCTTCCTGCCCCATATGGCACAGAAGGACCTTTGCGTCAGGGCTACAGACTGTCTGCCCAACTGAAGCTAGGCTCCGGGCTAGCTTCATCTTCTGCCCTTTATTCTTCCTTTGGCCCTTCTCTGGGCTCTCAGAGTCTGACATGAAGAGGAGCCTCCTCCCCGCATGTCTTCTAGGCCCTGGCATGTGTGACAGCCTCCCAGATGGGTGCAGTCAGAAGCTGAAGCACCTCAGGGAGCAGTGGGGACAGGTCCCTTGTCCTAGGAAGCCAAGCAGTGGTAGTTCTCAAAGAGGCTGAGAGGGAAGAGCCCGCTCCCTCTTGGAGGTAAGAGCCTTTAACTTCTTTGGGCAAAATGGGTTTCTTGGGGGAGAAATGGGATCCCTGCTGCATAGCCTGGGTGGGAGCTTCCCCCATCCCTGGGACAGAGACATCTTCATCAATGTGCTACCCTTGTTTTTTTCCAAGCAAGAGGCTCCCCAGAGAACTCCTCCTCAAACCTGTTCTCCTGGGAGCGTTTCTGGGAGGAGGTTCCCGTCCCTCAGTCTCCAACTCCATCATGCAGTCTCTTTCACCTAACATCTCCGCTCTCCAGCTCCACTTCCCGCAGCAGGACAAACGGACCTTCAGCTCCTAGAGAACAGACTCTGACCTCCTTCTGATCAGCAATGGGGTTTCACCATCCCCTCAGCAAACCTGTCAGCCGGGCTGGAGCGGTTTGGAAGGAGGAGGGTATCTAACAGGGTGGCTTGGCCTATGGCTGCCTAGCCTGGGGCTAGGCCAAATTGATGACCAAGGGAGCCCCACCTGAGAGGAAACAAGGGAAAACAGCAGCAAAAGTCCAGAAGCAGAGCGAGCTGTTCAGTAGACGGCCTTGAGCCAAACCTTGGAGTCCAGGGTAGGACTGGCTTCTCTCACCGTCCCTAAGGAAGGGGACATAGAAGACCATAGAAACCCAAGAAGGGCAGGCCGAACCGAAATCAGGCTGAGGAAGAACTCCCCACGAGGGTGGAAGGCCTTGTTTCTGTTCAAGACATTTTGGGACTTTGTTTGCAAGGAGCACGACCCAGGAAGGAGTGGAGTAAAGGACAGTCACCTGGTTGGAGGGCTGAGTTCCCAGCCAACAAACTACAAGAGTGAGTATGAGCGGGGTTGCTAGCCCAGCGAGAAAGCAATGACACGAGGCCTGGCCAGCATCTAGCGGTGAGTGAACTCTGGTACACACCCAAAGTGGCTGTGTCTAGAGCCCTGTGTAGGGTCTTCTGTGGGAAGTTCCCATGGGTCAGTGGGGCCGGAATCTCTCCTGCTCCTTTGGTCTCTTTGGGCTTCCCACGAGATGCCTGGTGAACTGCCCTTGGACTCTGGGCCCAGCACCGCTCAGAAATTATTCGCTACCTTCAGAGAGACAGTGCACAGCTCAGCCTGTTGGGTAGGCTGGAGACTCACACTTCACTCGAACACACAACACTGAGGTGGTTTGGGAAGCATAGTAACAAAGAAGAGATTTAAGTGATACTAAGCAAGAGAAAAAGATACACTTCAAAGAGAGAAACAAAACACAACACACTTTGTAGTGACTAAAACTGAATCTTAACAAGTCACAATCTTTGCCTTAGCAGTTTCCAGACTAACATCTCAGCTTTCCTAAGAGACCTTCTTTGATGTCCCTGTAGGGTAGAAAACTTCTCTGTCGAATCCGCTGATTTGATTGCTTCGTCTTCTGGTTTCAGACCCTCTGTTCTCCTTCTGGGCTGCCTGGACCCTGATTGTAACATCTCTCTGGCCCAGCCTCTTACACAGATGTGTGCTGCAGCCAGCCCAGCGCAGGGAGCAGTAGGGATAAATGATCTCCTCCTGTTAGACCAAGCAACAGGGGTCCCCTTGAGGCTTAGATGGAAGATCCCAGGCATCTCCTGGAGGTAAGAACCGTCTACTCTTCTGGACACTTGGGGCTGTTGCAAGAAAGATGGGGCTCCTGTTCCATAGCCTATTTGTCCTCATGACTGTTTTTTTCTTCTCAGAGGATGCATCCGGGACCCTGGAGACTGTTTTGTGCAGGAGGTTTGAGCGGGGAGAGATCACTCACTGTCCTGACCCATGGGTCATTAACCCGGGTCTGCAGGGTTCCTGGGAGCAGCCACCCTCCAGCACGCCACCTGGAAGCCTACGAAAAACTGCTTACCTAGGACTGACGAAGTCTAGACCCAGTTTGAGGCTCCTATTGGCAGAGTCCCAGAGCAGCTAATCGGCCCCCGGCACCTCCTTAAACCAGCAGCAGGAAGAAGAAGCTGTCTGAACAGCCGAGTTCCTCCCCGGCTCTGGACTGTGTGTTGGCTGTTCCTGCTCCCACTCCCCAGGCTTGATTTCCTGGCATCCGGACTCAGGGTGACTCACCTGACTTGAGGTTCTGAACACAATTTGGTCTTTTGCTTCTGCTCTTCCAGTGTCCTCACCCAGCTGACTCTCGACTCCTGTCTTGTGAGTGTGGACTCTGCCTCTGACCACTAGGTCTGGCTGCCCATGACCCAGCCATGACACTGACTTTTCTACAATTCCTCCAATGCCCTTTTCTGCTCTCCAGCTCTGCTCTCCCAGCAAGACACACCAATGCCTTGACTCCCAGAGTCCTGCTTGCCTGCTAGTCAAGGGCTCAGGGGGAGTGCTTGTCTTGCCCCCTCCCCCACCACAGCTGCTTGTCCTCGGGGACTCTCCCTAGCGCAGAGGAGAATCCGTCCTGGCAGCGATTCAGGAAGTCACAGAAGGGACGGTCTGCTCAGCTCCCTCTGCAATGGCACTGCCCGAGACCATTACGAGTGGGTGCCCAGTGACTGCGCCGGCAGCTCCTTGAGAGACTCCTGGGGGCAGGGTAGTCGTGTTTCCCGGTGACCGCGGGAAGCCATGCGAAGAGTGCGGCATTGAGGAGACTCTCCTGCTGTCCCAAAGGGTTTCTGTTCTCCTGCACGGTCAGACCGTGGGGCCAGGTTGGAGAATGGGGAAGAGCTGGTTGGTGATGAGTCGGAGGATTCACCATACAGGTGGCAGCAGCTGCAGATCCTGGAGTCCCTGTGGTCGGGTTACCATGCGTCCGGAGTTTCCCGGACATGTCTGGCTTTTTGGGTGTTAAATTGCCCTCCGGGAGGAATTTGTAAAACTCTCCAAAGGTCCGGGATTTCCCTCCCAATGCAGCACTCTGGGGGAGGAGGGGGAGCTGCGCACTCTGCAGGGGAGCACGGCACTGTGTCTGGCTCCGCACCCCAGACACACTGCTCTGAGCAGCAGGGTACGTGGGCCGGGGGGCTGGAGAAGGGGCATGGGGTCCCAAGGGACAGTCAGGAGACAGGGAGCAGGAGGGGTTGGATGGGTGAGGGGTTCTGGGGGGAGCCTGTCAGGGGGTGGGCATATGAAGAGGGGTCGGGGGAGTCAAGGAACGGGGGGGGGGGGTTGGACGTGGCGGAGGTTCGGGGGGGGAATCAGGGGCAGGGAACAGGGGGGATTAGATGGGTTGGGGGTTCTGCGGGGGCAGTCAGGGGACAAGGAGTGGTTGGATGGGTGTGGGAGAGCCGGGGATCTGTCAGGGGGCGGGGGTGCGGATAGGGGGCAGGGCAGTCAGGGGACAGGTAGGGGGTGGAGTTCTAGGGGGGCAGTTAGGGTGGAGGGGTCTAAGGAGGGGGCAGTTGGAGACAGGGAGAAAGAAGGCTTAGATAGAGGGCAGGGTCCTGGGAGGGGGCGATCAGGGGACAAGGAGCAGAGGAGGTTGGATGGGTTGGCGGTTCTGTGGGGGGCAGTCAGGGGGCAGGAAGTGGGAGGGAGTAGATAGGGGGCAGGGCTACCACTCCCCCCCGCACCCTCGGAGTGTCCTCTTTTTTGAAAGTTCAAATATGGTAACCCTACCCTATGGGCCCAGCCGCCACTCCTGAGACTTCAGGCGAACCTCCCCCTGTTCTCAGGGAGTCTTTGGCTTTGGCGGCTGGGCCTGCCTGCCGACACAGAGGACTCAGTGTTTCCATCAGGCTGCTCAGCTGCAAATGCAGCCACCCAAAGACGTGAAGAATGGAAGCGAAAGAGCAAAGCTGGACCCTCTGCTGAGCTCCTGCAATCAAGTGAGCCCAGCCTGGGAGAGAGGAGGGAAAGCTCCAAGGTGGCTGGTGGCTGCAGGGAGCCAGGGGAGGAGAAATAAATAGTTCATGATGAATCCTACGGGCTTTGTCTTGTGTGGTGAAGGGTTTCAAATGGGTCTAGTTACTACCACATTCAACTTTACAATCGCTGTGTCTGACTGAAGGGCAGGTCTAGAAAGCGCAGAGGTCACCCGAGGAGCTTCAAGTCTCCGATTCTGTCCCTATTGCCTGCTTTGACCAGCTGATCTCAACCCAACACCTCCCTCAGGTGGTCGCAGTGGTGAGCTCTTTCCCTCTTTTTCTGGATTAGCCGCCAGCATGGGGACAGAATACATGTGGCCAAGGAAATGGACAGGCATGGGGGTCACTTGCAGAGGCATGCAGAGAACTTGCAGAGTTACCTGTTCATGCAGTTCCTATGCGGGAAGCACGGTAGGGTACCGTGCACTCCGGGGCACCATTTCCAATTCTGGTGATGGCGGGGAGGATAATTTCACCCTGATTCCAGGATCTACTTAGGCACCTGAAAACTCTAGTGTTTTGACAGATAACTTACCAAAGAGCTGACAGGAACACTTGCCAGACTGCTTTCCGGGGAAGACAGCTATAAGCATGGATCTAGGGAATGGTTCTGTATCTCTGAGCTGTTTGGACACTTTCAGGGAACATTCCCGATGCGAGACAGAGATCCCCAAAGTTATCCTGGGTAACCCTGAGAGACTTATGGAAAACTAGCAGATCCCACATCTCTGCTGTCACTTTGCACTGACAAACTCGGACTGTCCGAACCTGTTCATGTATTTTACCTGCTTTAACCTCTCAAGAACTTTCACATATAAAAGAAAGAAAATTAAAGAAATGACATAGTTACACCGATATAGGGCCGTAGCATAAACCCGACCTCAGAGTTGTCCCATTGAAATGGAATTATTCACAGCAGTAATTAAAGTGAAACATGCACGTAAGTGTTTCCAGGGCCAAGATTAAGGCCACAGCTTATAAGAGGTGCAGACGCAAGAAGAGAAGAGCTGTGCAAAAACTGAAATGCCACTTGGACCCTGGCCCAAACAATGCATTATGAAAAATAAACTCATCTTGTTATACAGTAACAGAGGTGGTTCAGAAGTGTTTTACACTGACAATGCAACCTTTTAACTAAAAATGCCACTTTGGATTACATTGATCATTTGAAAAAAGTTCCCTCTTTAAAAAAAACATTTTGGATTTCTCTGCCCACTTCAGAGAGAACACGGAGTTTTTCCCACCAAAACGAAACAAAAATTTGATAATTAAAAACATTTCCAAATAAGTTTGAAGACTATGGGCGGGGGGGGAGTGGTTTCTTCTTCAATTTTCATGAACCTCTCCACCCTCGCTATTTTTGACCAGTTCTAATTGTGAATAAATGTCTGTCTGTACATGAATGATAAATATATCTGCTACCGAAACATTTACAAACAATGGCTCTCATGAGGAGCACTGAGGTCACATTACGCAGAGAAACGCCCAGGCCTGCAGGGTTCATATTCTCAAAGACATAAATCGCCCCAGGATGGGAATGTAACACACAAGACAGCGTGACTGGCCCGGGTTGGTTAGGTGCATGTTTTGCTGTTGCTGGCAAATTGTGCTGTTTTGAGGTGGGGGGGAGGTATATTTGAAATGAGTTCTTCATCCTCTCCCACTCTCACCCAGGGGTGCCGGAACAGGGGAGACCAGGGCCCACCACTTTTTACTGGCCATAAGTGTGAGCGACTGGATGATGGGGGAGAGAAGGGAGTGTGGGGGGGGGGCAGTGTTTTGGGGCAAGGGGCGGCGTGAAGTGGGAGCTCAGGGAGAAAGGCGGTGTGAGGGGGGGGCCTCAGGGAAAGGGGCAGTTTGAGGGGGCAGGACCTCGAGGAGAAGGGGTGGCACAGGGGCTGGGCAACAGTTTGGGTGCCAGCAGCCCCCCCCCCCCACTTTTAGGAAGCTTTTGCCCATCCTGCCCTCATCCCAAATTAATTTGTTGCAGTAAGAAAACTTTGAGCAACAAGGAGACTTAGAGACCCACAATATAACCGCCAAATCCTCACCTGCCCCTCGAGCTGGGCAAACAGAATTTTTTGGTTCCTGGCAATTCCAAAAAAAGAGATGGAAAAAACCGGTTTCAGGTTGAACAAAACTAACATTTTTCCAAATTTTTGATGAACCAAAAAGCTTTAAAAAAAACAAAACAAAGAGACCCAGGAACATTTCAAGGGTTGTAACTTTTTGAATTTTTAAAATAAAATTGAAGGACATTTTTAAACAAAAAATTATTTCAAACTGAAAAATCAAAATGGTTTGTTTGGAAAGTGTCTAAACGAAATGCTTCGACTTTTTAAGAACTGTGGGGAGGGTCTGGACGTGAACAATTCAGCAGACCGGATACGAATTCGCAAACAGGTCTCCTTCCCCATTCTTCAGGGCTGGGTCTCGATTCCTGTTTCTGGTTCCCTGGGCCTGGTCCCCGTCCCTGTCACACACTGCGGGGAGCTCAGATTCCTGGGAATCCTGCCGACTTCCAGGCTGCGGGGAGGGATGAGTCAGCAGCTTCCTGACGACGAGTTGCAAGTAGGCAAACACTTTCCCTCTACCTTTCCAAACCCCACATCGGTATAGTGAGACTAGCACCCCCACCACTGCCACCACTCCACGCACCAGGAGACGATTCCAGGACGCTGGCTCTGAAACAAAAGCAAGAGAAAGGCCCCATGGCTAAGGGACTCCGTTGAATCATCCCACTGCTGCCATGAGGATCCCAGAAGATGAAGACGTTCCTGGGATACAGGAAGAGCTGAGCTGGGTCGTGCGCACATGGGCACCACTCAGAGCTGCGGGAATGAGATAATGAGATCCTTATGTAAGCAGTGTCAGGATGAGCTCCACCCTGACATCTGGTGGTGAGGTGTGGCAAGTTGTGGAAAAGAACTTCAGGGGCCGATGTCATTTGCATAGGCACACCCACCACGCCTAGAATGAGACCATAGCTGCTCAAATGGTCACTTTGGCTGCTGTGGGATCCCCAGCGTCTCTGTTATTGGGGCAGGAAGAATAAATTGTTATTACCCTGATTATGGGAACTGTACTTGGAACTGTACGTGGCCTTTTGTTATGATGGAGGGATTCACCATCAACTAAGTAGCACTCGCTAGGCAAGGGTCATGGGTTCCAAAACTGTGTGAATAGAGAGAGGCTGGGGACAAGTATTAATACTTGGTGGCATGGGCCCCTTGGTGAGGGCCTTCCATGCTAATTGCACTTCCTCCTCTCTCCACTGTGCAATATCAGAGCTAATTTTGATTTCATTAGAAGTCTAGTTATAGGCTGCTGAGCTCACTTTGGGCTGACAGTGCACCAGCACTGGGGCTCCCCTACTACAAGCTGAATTCACCTAAGAGCTGAAATCACTGAGTGTTGTGTTAAGTAGTGGGGGAGCCTGAAGATATATTGTGGAGCAGTTTGCGGCACGGCTGGTGAAGCAGTTCGACGCGGAGCAGTGTGTGGATGGCAGGAGCTGCTTGTGGGTCGTGGAGCTGAGCGAAGGAGTTCGTGGGGCAGCTGGCGGAGCGGAGCGCAGCTGAGCGAAGGAGTTCGTGGGGTGGCTGGCGGAGCGGAGCGAAGGAGTTTGTGGGGCGGCTGGCGGAGCGGAGCGCCGCTATGGAGCTATGGGGCGGTCAGCTTCATATCATGTAAGGTGCCTCTTACCCCCGTCCCATTTCCACCCAGGTTGGGAGGTAAAGCTCCGCAGATAAACTTTCGAACTCTGGGGCTGCCCTGACCAGGGACAGAGACTTTTGGGGCATTGGACTTTTGGGACTTTGGGTGATTTGGGGTTGCTGGACTCAAGAACCAAAGGGAAAAGGGCATGCCCCAATTTGCCTGGGGTGGGTATTTTTTTGCTCATGGGTTGTGTTATGAATCCTGTTGGTGGTGTTTCCCCAACATAATGCCACATTGTTTCTCTCTGTTATTAAAAGGCTTTTGCTACACTCAGGCTATGTGCTTGCGAGAGGGGAAGTATTGCCTCTTGGAGGCGCCCAGCGGGGGTGGTATATATTTGTCCCAGGTCACTGGGTGGGGGCTCGAGCCGGTTTGCATTGTGTTATTGGAATGGATCCCCTAGATACTGAACCCGGCCCTTGTTGCTGCCAACTCTGACGGGCAGAAGGGTTACACTTATAACCACAACCATGAAGAGCCTGGCAATACATTGAGATCAACAGTCCACAGTGGAGAGTCCCAGCAGCCCTGACCCACGGGGCGCAGCTGGGACTCTCCATGTTAGGGCATGGGCAGGGTAGTGGGGGGATGGCAGTTGAGGGGTGCTGGGGGGATTAGGGGCCATTGCTAATGAGGCTGGGACAGTGGGGAGGTGAGGGGACATTTCTCCACTTGCTGCCCACTCCATCTGGGAGAAGCTGCGCCAAGGGCCAGTCCCAGTTCACACCCGTGCAGTACGTCTGCACTCGGGGTTTGCAGTGGGGCACCGACATGGCTGAGACACTGGATCAATAATTATGGATCAATAATAGTTATGGATCAATAATTACAGGGTCACTGGAGCAGGGGAGCTGGACTCTGGGCTCCCAGCAGGGGCCCAAGCCGCTGGGCTGCAGAGTCAGTCTCACTCCCACGCTCTGGCCCATGCCCATGGCAGTGTTTAGACATACAGGGTGTCTGCAGCAAGAGAGATTGAGGGAGCCCCACACCAGACACCTGGAGCCCAGTGGTTCCAGCCCTAACCTCGGGGGGGGACCCATATTCCAGTTCCTGCCCCACATCCCACGGGGGGATGGAACCAGGGGCTCCCCGCTGAGGGCCCAGCCACAGGGCTAAAGGCTGGAAGGGAAGCGGCGGCACCTTTCTGTTCATTGAAACTTGTCAGCAAACTCAACATGGATTCGCGAATCGTTTCTGTCGACCCGAAATATAATTTTGCAGCAAATCAACTATTTACCCCCCAAATTACATGCAGCTTGATTTCAACTTAAGAGCCGAAATCCCAGTGACTTGCAGTGAGTTACTGTCAACACCTCCAGAAATGCACAGTTACGGGCAGGGCAGGCTCAGGACATCAGCTATGAAACACTCCAGAGCTGCTGTTAAATTTGCCTTGGGTAGAAAAATTTCCCCACGGGCTCCCATAGCTCTTTTACTGAAGGCTGCGAGGAAAAAGATACGGCCAGTCGTAATCAGTGACACTAACAAGGAACTAGTCTGAATGAAAGAGACCTTGGAAGAGACTAGCTGCAGAGTTATGTGAATTCAGGGGACATCTTTACCTGGTAGTCGTGGAGTATTTTTCCAGGTAGGTAGAAAGAGTGTACTTGAAAGACATAACAGACCAGAATGTTACAGAGCAAGTGAAGTGCACTTTTGGGCATTTCGGGGTTCCAGAAGACCTTGTGACAGAGCATGGACCACAATTCATAGAAGTAGAATTTTATTTATCTCAACAAAATATGATTTTCCTTATATTACTAGAAGCCCATATTACTCACAAGCGAATGGAGATGCTGAGAGCTGTACAGACAGCCAAGAATAGCCTTCAGCAGGAAGATCCATTCTTTGCTCTACTGAGTTATAGATCAACCCCAACAGCAGCTACTGGATATAGTGCAGCACAACTCCTGATGGGAAGATGATTCAGAACTACCCTCCCAACTTCTCCAAAGTTGTCAGACACGTAGAGAATAGCCAAATCGAATAAAAAGGAGAAAAAAAGTTTATGAACACTTTTACAACAGATATCACTTTGAAAACTATCAGGCCTAGAACCTGGTGACCATGTTTGTGTCAAACTGGATGGAGAAAAAGAATGGAATACTCCAGCTGTTGTAAAGAAAAAGAATTCAACACACTGATTGTATGTGATCAAGACCGAGAGAGGAGAGTTCAACAGAAACTGTCAACATCTACAGTTTGTTCCTCAGAAAGAACAATCAACTGAGCAAACTCTACAGATGGTGGATGCAGAACAAAAAGATGACTCAAGGATTCCAGACTGACCACAGTCAGTCGGTGGAACTAATGGACAGCCAGATGACCAAGCTGTTACCTGTTCGGGTGATGTAATTAGAAGACCAGTACCATTCAGAGACACCTACCAGACTGATCCACACTGAACTTCAAAGACAGTGCGATAATGTAAACATTATAAATGGTAGGAATGTAGAACTTAAAGAGGGAGATGTAATGGAACGCTAAACTGTATTATGCTGTTCAACCACGAGGTAGCGCTGGGTAAAAAATACGATATTTAAGCTGACCTTAGCCATAGTTGGTAGAAAATTAAAGGATTTTGTGATGAACACTTCTGGTGTGTATCTGGCTGAGAGGGAAGCTCTGTAGCCAGCCCATATCTGCTACAGAACCACCACACCAATGATGAAAGCCCAGTGCTATCGACTACCTCTGCTATGGCCAACGAGTTCTTCTGAACTATGACATGCTGAAGACTATGGGGGATTTTACCCATGACATGTGCTACATAGAGACTTGGGGAATCAAACTCCTGGTTTCTTCATACTTCAGCGACGAGAATAAAATTATTGCCAAGGGCCTTGCAGATTTCCTTGTGGCAGCAGGGCAGGAAGTACCCCCCACCCCACCCCAGCTGCAGAACATAACCAAGTGTCAGCCATGGTCAAGCCGACCTTTGAATACAGGTTGGCTCTCGGGGGGAAGAGTGGGAATGTGTCAAGAGGGCTGGCCCTTGTACAGGAGTTAGGGAGAGGCTACCTCTGACAGGCTCCTGGAAGGGAGAACCAGCCAACCCAGACCAACCTGGAAGTAATTAAATCCCTAGGTGGCTAGTTGGCAGCTAAATAGCTAATGAGCCTGATAAAGGGTTACCAGGGCTCAGCTGAAGGAATCCGAGGGATAGGAAGCTGCCGAGGAGACGAGCTCCCAGGAGAGTTCACCAGAGCAAGGAGCCTGGAAGGGGTGCTCCTAGAGTAGTGGTCCCCAAACTGTGGGTTGTGCCCCCCTAGAGGGTGTGGAGGAATATTTGGGGGGCATGGCAGGGCCTGGACCAGCCCCCATGGGTGGTGGGAAGGGAACGCCACCCAGCCCTGCTCTGCCCCCAGCTCTACTCTGGCCCCATCCTAAACCCCAGCTGCAGCTCCAGCCCCAACCGTGCTTCCACTCCCAGCTGAAGCCCGCGGCTCCTGGACCCAAATGCCGTTCCACTCCCAGCCGTGGCCCGCGGCTCCTGGCCCCAGTTGCAGCCCCGTTCCTGGCCCAACTCCTGACCTCAGCTCCCGACCGCAGCTCCTGGGGTGGGGGCACAAACCAGGTAAGGGAGGGCATGACCAAAAAAGTCTGGGAACCACTGTCCTAGACAGAGGAGCTCCCTTAAGAGGGAGGAGCTGCCAGAGATGACAATGACAGCAGCAGCTGTAGCAGGACAGAGCCCTGGAGAGCTGCCCCTGGCTGGAGAAAGTGGACTCAGAGAATAAAGGCACAGTCTGAAATCATCCCAGCTCCGGGAAGGAGGGCTGAGGACTCCTGTCTTGAGGACAGTGAGGAGCTTGAGTGAGAGCTGGAGGCTGGAGCAGAGTGAAGGAAAAGATTTTATTTTGGGGTTTACTTGGACTCAGAGCAGGCCCCAGGAGGGGATATTTCTCTCAGATCTTTTTGACTGTAAGACTTAATTTAAGGAGTGCTGAAGATGGTAAACTGAGGCAAGATGCTTGCCAAGACACCCTGAAACAGCTGAGGGTGATACCTGAGGGCGCGTCCCCATGATGAGTCTACAAAACTGGAAGCCATTTAACAGAACTGCTGCCCCTTCCCCATGCAGACAGCGCCTCGCTATCTTCAGTCTGTCTGGGTGGGCCCCTCACCCCAGGGTCTGACCCCAACAGATCCTGCATCACAGAGTAGGAACCTGGAGAGAACACAGCAAAGGGTTTTGGGCCACCCCCCTGGCTTCCACACTGAACTTCCACACCTGTCCCAGCTCCCAGGCTGCTCCCGCTCCCCCACAACTTCCAGCTCTCCCTGTCCTCAGGCTGCCTCTGCCCTGTCCTGTTCCCTGGGGGGTGACCCAGAGCCCAGTATGGAGCCATCAGGGTCACTACAATACTGTCTACCACACCCGGAAGACAGGCACAGGGTGGGGTCAGGGAGTGGCTGGCCCCACAATGGGACCCCCGTGTCCCCACCCCCAATGTTTGCTGCTGCCCTTGCTGGGCCTTGTCTGCACTCAGAGCAGGAGCCCTGTGGGGCTGGCAGGCCCTTGTTCTGTCTCTGCAGTGCCTGGCTCACTCGTGAGCACTATACGAATGAAAACACTCACTGCCCAGCCCCTAAGGGCTGCATGACAGCGCGGGACTTCCCCATTGCACACGGGGACCCTGGGGTGCAGGGAGCCCTGGTCACTCTGCCCCACACATTCACCCAGTGACTACTCCGAGCTGCCGGACCCGGGTCCCTGGGGTCAGAGCGCGGGCAGTTGAGTGGCACTGACCGGCCGGGGCTGCTGGGGTGGGTGGCAGGAAAGGGTTAATCCCAGCGCGGTGGCGCTTTGCTGCCTGGCCCTGGCTGGTCTCTGCCCCCCCGGCAGCTGGCTGGGGAGGAGAAGCCTTCAGGTGCAGACTGTATTTACATGAACACACCGACTCTGCCTAGGTAGCCAGCAGACAGGGCTGTGTTGCCAAAGTGATCAGCTGTGGCTGGTGCTGGATTACAAATCACTTCAGTATTGAATGTGGGGGTAATGAAATTGTGTTATCTTTACTGTATGAGTAAAGGGCAGCAGAGTAGCACTTAGCCTGTTCTGATTGAGGGGGTCACCCTCCCCTGAAGTGAACTTGCTAAGCAGGGGGCTTCAATGCCAGACCCCAGTGAAGGTGAAGAGGGGGTGGGCACAGGTGTGCTTGCTGGGCAGTGTGGACTTTACCCAAGAGTCCTAGGGCTTGGCTACACTTGTACGTTATACCGCAATAAAGCCGCCCAGTGCGCTCTACCTCACTCCCCATCCACACTGACAAGGCATGCCAGTGCGCTGTCAGCTGTCAGTGTGGACAGACTGCGGCGCGTTCCCTCGTGCACTCTCCGAAGGCTGGTTTAACCCAAAGCGCTCTACAGCTGCAAGTGTAGCCAAGCTCCTAGGCACGGTTTAACTTGCTCCTCTCCACTGTTCAAAGACAGAACTAACTAAGGCTCCAACTGGAGTCTTTTGTTTTGTTAAGTGACCAGTAGAGCTGAAATCACTTGTTGTGGGTCAGTGTTTCGGCCCAGCCTGCTTCAGCAAGGAAGTTCCCCCACTACGGGCTTGGCTACACTGGCAGATGTAGAGCGCTGGGAGTGAAACCAGCCTTCGGAGAGCGCAGCAGGGAAACGCTGCCGAGTGTTCACACTGTCGGCTGCAAGCGCACTGGCATGGCCACATTAGCAGCTCGTGCAACACCACAGAGAGCAGTGCATTGTGGGAGCTATCGCAGTGTGCAAGTGGCTGCAGCCTGCTTTTCAAATGGGGAGGGGTGGAGTGTGACAGGGAGTGTGTTGTGTGTATGTGGGGGGAGAGACAGTGTGTTCTGGGGGGCTGAGAGCTTGTCAGCAGGCTGTCTTCTCAGTTCAGACAGCAGCAGACCCCCGCCCCCCGCCTCTCTCTCTCTCACGCCCTCACAGCAGCAGCATTCCCCACTCATGGTTTGCTTTGCCCCAGAGCAGAGGCAGCCGGCTGTCAGAAACGGAGCTTTGAAAGGAGATATCCACATGCCTGCAGCCGATTTCAAAACAATGACAAGAGTGGCCATTTGATTTCAGGGGATTATGGGATATTTCCGGAGGCCAATCACAGCGCAGTAATGCAACACCTAGTTCACACTGACACCCGGGCGTTTCAGCCGGGGCGCAGCGAGCGTTATGCTTCTGTGGAGGTGGATTACCAGGGGTGCTCCAGCTGCAGAATCCAGGTGCTCTACGTGCCTTGCCAGTGTGGACACCTCAGGAGTTAGGGCGCCCGGGGCTGCTTTAATGCTCTCTAACTTGCAAGTGTAGCCAAGTCCTAAGAGTTGAAAATCACTAAGAGCAGCGTAGAACCTCAGGAGACTGATCTGCAGAGGTTATAGCAGAGAAGCAGGTGGTGGCTGGCAGGGCGGCCGGTGGAGTGGGCCAGTGGGGTGTGCGGCAGGGTGGTGACACCAGAGCAAGTGCTTGGACAGTGGAGCAACCAAGGTGCCTTATTCTTCCCCCTGCACCCCCCTAGGGTGGGAGGTGAGCTCACACAGATGCACCTCTGAACCCTGAGTCTTCACTGACCAAGGACAACCACTGTGAGTGGGGTGGGGTGAGGGAGCAGAGAGGGGCACAGCAAAGGAACTTTTGGTTATGGAACTCCAGAACATGAGGCAGAAGACACTGACCAACGTATACTGGAGAGGGTGTTTTGCTCACGGTTTTATGTTTATGAATCCTGCGTGTGGCATTTTCCTTAATCAATGCCAGGTGACTTCCCTCCTCTCATTTAAAGTTTCTTTTCTACCATCGGCACCAAGTCTGTGGGTGCTCCAGGGCTGGAGCAACCATGGAATAAAAATAGAGGGTGCTCAGCACCTACTGGCAGCCCCACCGATCAGCTCTGCCCCTACCCGCAATGCTTCCTGCCCACTGGTGGCCCGGAGACCAGCTCCTCCCCCATCCTCCCAGTGCCTCCCACCTGCCACAGATCAGCTGTTCAGAAGCTGTTCCCAGAAGCTGGGAATGGGTGACAGGGGATGGATCACTTGATGTTTACCTCTTCTGTTCATTCCCTCTGGGGCACCTGGCATTGGCCACTGTCGGAAGACAGGATACTGGGCTAGATGGACCTTTGCTCCCAGAGGGGATGGCTGTTCTCACGGTCTTAAGTTCTTGCTGCCCACTCCACCTGGCAGACGGGTTGCAGGTGCACAAAGAGCCGTCAGCCCTGTTCTCTCTATTACATGTTGGAACTTGCAGTTTTGGAGCAAAAGAAGTTCGGATTTTTTCCCATTATCCACAACCCCCAGTGCTCATCCCCTCTGAAAACCAGGCCCTTTTCGTTTAGGTGCCTATCTTTAGGCAGCCAGGTGTGAATGTTTGTCCTTGTATTGATGGGGGATAAACCTGGTGTCCTTTAGGGGTTTAATTAAGCAAAGTCAACAGCATTTCTTACCTTTCATCCCTGGGCAGCCTCCTCAATGGGAACCACAGTGTGAGACTTGTGGTCCCGGGATTTCTCACGCACGCAGCAAATAGTTTCTCCATCATCCTCACAGAAGCGTTTGAGATGTTCCTCGTGTCTCTCACACAGATCCTCCTTTTGCCCTTTTCCTGGTTTTAACCCCAGTTGTTTGATCTTTTGTATGATGTTGTTCAACTGTGTGTTGATTTGGAACTCCCTTTTCTGGAACTGGGCTCTGCACTGGGAACAGGTCAGGGGTGTCCCCATTCCCTTTTCCTCACTGTACTGGGTGACGCAGGCTCAGCAGAAGTTGTGCCCACACGCGATAGTCACCGGCTCCATCAGATATGCCAGGCAGATGGAGCAAATAGCTTCATCTTGTATTTCCCCTGCTGTAGCTGCAGTGGCCATGGCAGCTGGGTGAGCATCTGTTCTCTCTGCCCTTGGCTGTGCAGTGTGGGCTTGTGCTGACACTGGGAGGGGCCGCCTGCAAGTATCTGCTAGTCCCAGCCACAGAAGGAGAAGAAGAAAAAGGAGGAGCCAGGAGGGGGAGAAAACAGGAAGGTGAAACTGAAGGAGAGTAAAAGAGGGGGAAGGACAGGGAGAGGGCAGGAGAGAAGGAGTGGATGGAGGTGAGGAGAAGGGATGGGAGAACAGGGGGCAATGGAGAGAGGTGGAAGGATATGAACCAATCTGATGTGTATTGCTGGAAGACTGGAAGGGACAGCATATCCCCTGCCCCACAGGCAGGAACTGTCTAACCCACCCCAACACTCCCTGGGGATTGAAGTGGGGACCTACAGCGCTTAGCACAAGTCTCTACAGCTGGAGCTAAAGAGTCAGTCTGTGAAGTTCAGAGCTGTAAAAACCCACAAAATAAGGTCTGGATGAAGCATGGTCTGAGGATGCTTCCCTCCCCCTCCCCCACCCACAGAGACCAGGGTGAAGCCCTAGCAGTCCGGTTTACTGGGCCCTGCCTAAGCTGGATGTGGTGATTTCTCCGGAGCCCTTCCAGCCCCACATTTCTATCCGTGAGCTCTGGCCTGTCTGAGACTCTCCAGGCCTTGGAGCCTGATCCGGTGCCCCTTGCAGTCAATGGTCAGATTCCCACTGGCCGTTGGATCTGGCCCTCGCGCACATCCCATCACCTGTGTATTGCACTCAGGACCAGCGCAAGGATATTTTGTGCCCTAGGTGAAACTTCCACCTTGTGCCCCCCCCCCCTCCTTTCCCCTCCCCGCGTACTGCTTCACTGCGGTACAAAGTGGCAATGACAATATCAATATGACAAATGTCAACAACACATGCATATCGGCACGTAAACAGACACACTCAAATACTGAGCATACCCACACAATGGACACAACGTATTCGCGAAGTGATGCAGCAGCACTTGCCAGAGTCTGAGATCTGAAACAACTCCACAGACATCGTGAGCCTCAGTCGACAACCTCCGAAAACGAGTCAACGTAGCACGATAACCAGCCTGTCAGAACGGGTGACGGCCACGCGCAATGAGGAAAACGACGTCACACGCACACACACACACACACATTCTGGGTACCCAGAGCGGGAGGTTTCCATGTTTGGTAACTATAATGCCTCATGGTGCCCACTTGTCTCTGCATTGACCAGCTGTGGCTCCAGGTGAGCACTTCCCATAGAAATCCTGAGATGGGTAAACTGCCCCAGGAAATTTAAAAATGTCCTGGGCCAAATGTAGAATAAGGGGGGCAGGCAGGGGTCTCCGAGGCTGCTCGCTATGGGGAGCTGGGGCACCAGCGGGAAGGCTGCGGGGGGCACACGGGGAGGCAGCGGCAGGTACCCAGGTACCCTCAGGCTTTGGGCAAGGAGTCGCGCTCCATCCCCCTAGCGCCTGCCTGCAGCTCCCATCTGGTCTCGCCACGGCCCTGCTCCGTGAAGAGTCCCGCCTTAGGGGGACGAGCCTGGCCCACCTTGCGGGCTCACGGGGGCTGCTCTCTGCCCCAGAGCAGGCCGGGCCCTGCGCTCCCCGACCCAGGGACGGATTAACTTTTTGTGGGGCCCCCTGGGGAATGAAGAGGCCAGGGACAAGAACACAGCGGGTAGGGTGGATTTGATTTAAATGATGACTTGAATCACTAGTTAGGAAGACTTGATTTAATCATGGGTTTCTACATAAAAGTTCATTCTTGTTGGTTGTTATAACCTTAATACATATTCTTCACAACTCAGAGGTAGATGTAGGTTTCATTTTTAGAAGGCACGCACTATACATTTGTAAACCATGATTTATTTTGAAAACTTTTCAGATGAGTTTTACAGCTATATCAGAAAATGAATGATTGGTTGTCAAAGATAATTGAAGCAGGTATTTATGAAGTCATTGGGAGGTGAACTATCTCCAATTCAAGAGGTTAATCATGAATATTTGGAGGATTTTCTTGCCAGGCTGTATTAGGAGAAGAATATCACCAGACAGACATTTAAATTGTTTTATTTAGCTAAAACAACAACGTTAAGTATTTTTTCTTCAACAGCAAACATAGTATTTTGACAAAAAAGCATATGTCCATCACTTCTCACATTTATCTCCAGCCTTCTCCTTGTCCAGATCTATTCTGCCCTCAACAATCTTCTATTCATTGAACTTTTTGAAACTTTTCGCTTTTAAAGAGAGGTAAGGGTTGACCCTGTGTACACAAATTTGCAGAGGGACAATAGAGTTGAGGTCTGTTTTTTTCTCACCACTATACATTATTTAAAAACATTTTTTGCTGTTAACAAGCATGTTACCTCTGGAGACACAAATCCACAGTTTGAGAACTGCAAAACTAAGCATCTCTGATGGTATCTTCTAGACTGAGCACTGAGTCCCATTGGGTAGATAGAAAGATTAACTTAAATAATCTATACAGAAGCCCCTGGAACCCCATAAGATTGGGTCCCTAATCCATGAACTATTAGAACTCATTTATAAAACTTTTCTTAAACATTACAATTATATATTGTATCATACTATAGAATTAGAATTTACAATCCCTATTCCATGATATAATGTATCTTAATTAAAACTATCTTTAGATAGTTTTTTCCCTCAAAAATCCGATTTAAATTAAAAAAATCCAATTTTTTTATTTTTTTTTTAAAGTCATTGATTTTATCCACCCTGACAGCTGGGCATGGTTGCGGGGAAGGATTGGTCCCCAGCTGGAGCGAGGTAGGGACCAGGGGCAAGATGAGCACAGTGGGTCATGGGGGGAGGATTAGTCCCTGCTGACTGGAGCAAGGCAGGGGCCGGAGGTAAAAGCACAGCGGGGTGGGAGCTAGGGTTGGTCCTTGGAGCAAGGGAGGGGCTGGGAGTAAACTGCAAGCACAGCAGGCCTGGGGAGGGGGTAAACAGGATCCCTCCCTCACCCTTGCCCACATAGAGCTGGTACCTACCTTCTCCCTAGTTCTAGCCCATTCTCTTCGTCTTTCTCTGCACTGAGCTGACGGTGGAGGTGCAGGGTCTGGGAGGCAGTTAGGGTGCAGGAGCAGGCTGGGGGTGGGGGTTCAGGATCTGGCCAGGAGCTAGAATGAGGGAGGGGGCTCAGGGCTGGGGCAGGAGGTTGGGGTGTGGAGTGCTTACCTGGGGCAGCTCCCGTTCAGTGCGAGGGGTGCAGGTGGGTATGTGGGGGGCCGGGTTCAGGAGCTCCCATTTGGTGCTCAGGGTGGTGGTGGGGATGTGCAGGAGTCAGGGCATGAGGTGGGGGGGCTGGGTATATGTGGGGGTGCAGGAGTCAGGACTGGGGGCTGTGTGTGTGTGTGAGGGGGGTTCAGGAGTCAGAGCATGGGATGTGGGGGGTGCAGGAGTCAGGGCAGAGGGCTGGGTGTGTGTGAGGAGGTGCAGGAGTCAGGGATGGGGACATGGGGGTGTGTGGGGGTGCAGGGGTCAGGGCTCGGAGGTGTGGGGGGTGCAGGGGTCAGGGATGGGAGGTGCAGGGGTCAGGGCAGAGGGCTGCGGGTGTGAGCTTGGGTCTTGGGGATGCTCTCAGCCCCCTGCCCTGAGCCGCTCATGTTCTATTCAGCACAATTCTTTTCTCCGCCATTTAAAGAAATCATAATCTAACATGTACCTAGCTAGATTACTTACTAAAAGTTCTAAGACTCCATTCCTGGTCTATCTCTGGCCAAGACCCAGCATACAGACAGACACAGACCCTTTGTTTCTCTCCCTCCTCCCAGCTTTTGAAAGTAGCTTGTCTCCTCATTGGTCATTTTGGTCAGGTGCCAGCGAGGTTACCTTTAGCTTCTTAACCCTTTACAGGTGAGAGGAGCTTTCCCCTGGCCAGGAGGGATTTCAAAGGGGTTTACCCTTCCCTTTATATTTATGACTGTGGGGGGTGCAGGAGTCAGGGCAGAGGGCTGGATGTGTGTGAGGAGGTGCAGGAGTCAGGGATGGGGACATGGGGGTGTGTGGGGAATGCAGGGGTGGGGCTGGGAGGTGTGGGGGGTGCAGGGGTCAGGGCTGGGAGGTGTGGGGGGTGCAGGAGTCAGGACAGAGGCCTGGGGGCTGGAGGAGTCAGGGCAGAGGGCTGCGGGTGTGAGTTTGGGTCTTGGGGATGCTCCCAGCCCCCTGCCCTGAGCCACTCATGGGAGGGGGCTGGAGGGGATATGTCCCAATTCCACCCCTTTCCCCAAGGCCCTGCTCCTGCCTCTTCTCCACTTCCTCCCTCTCCCTCTCGCAGGCAACAGCGGATGGGTGGCAGGAAGGGAGAGGGAGTGAGAGGAGGAGGCGGGAACCCAGCACGCTGGGGAAGAGGCGGGGGACGGGGGAGCTTGGTGGCCGGCACAGCCTGCCCTGTTGAAGCAGGACAGAGCCCCGGGAGCCGCAGCACCAAGCTTCTGCCCCAGCAGGGGAGAGCGGGGCACGGAGAAGAGCGGCCGCTGGGGCCCCTTCGGAGTGGGGGCCCGGCGCATTAGCTGGCACCATGGTAAATCTGCTACTGCCCGCGGTGCTGCCCCGCCCGCCGCAGTGAAAGCTGGACCCGCCCCGCCCCTCCCCGCCGGTCCATCCCCCGGCTCCGTGCACTGCACAGTGGCCAGGCAGCGCCCCTGCTCCTCGGAGAGAAGACAAGTTAAAATGTAAAAAAAAAATTGGGGGCCCCGCTTTTTGGTGCCCCCAAATCTTGGCGCCCTGGGCCATCGCCTAGTTCGCCTAAGGGTTGCACCGGCCCTGAGTGCACTGTGCGTCGTTAGGGGCCTAGCAGCCCCCTGGGTTATTGTTACAGGGAGACACTGAGCTGAGCTCACAGAGTTCTGTCTTGTCCGTTAAATCTCCTCTGGGCTTCCGCCATCCTGCCCTGAAAATGAAAATGTCAGAAAGTAACAACAGCCCTGGGGCTGCTCCGAGTGACTCTGCAGAGGCCCTGCGAGTTCTCCTGCTCCCGAGGCTGAAGTGCAAACCCCAGCCCAAGCCAGGTGCCAGATAAGACGCAGGCTGCATCTCTCAGTCTGAATGTGGCACACCCCAGGTAACTGAAGAGGAAGGAGCAGAGGGAAACTAACAATGTGATTTTATCGGCTATTCTTTCATCTGGTCACATTATTTTTTTTCAAGAAAATAGGCTCAGTCCGGTGAGAACAAGGGAGAAAAATAGCATTTCAAAATTAAGGGGAAAAGTTATCAAGACACCCTAGTTAATGTCTAGCTCTACCCACCATTCCCAGAGTATTCTAACCACACACTAACCCACAGAAAGCTTCCTGCCAACACTACGAAAAGAAGGATTCTGCATGGACTCCTCCTGAAGGTCGAAACAGCAAACTGGACTTCTACATAGAGTGCTTCCGCTGACATGCATGGGCTGAAATTGTGGAAAAGCAGCATCACTTGGCCCATAACCTCAGCCGTGCAGAACACAACGCCATCAACAGTCTCAGGAACAACTCTGACATTATAATCAAAAAGGCTAACAAAGGAGGTGTTGTCGTCATCATGAATAGGTCAGCATATGAACGAGAGGCTGCTAGACAACTCTCTGACACCACATTCTACAGGCCATTACCCTCTGACCCCACTGAGGATTACCAAAAGAAACTACACCATCTGCTCAAAAAACTCCCTAAAGAAGCACAGGAACAAATCTACACTGACACACCCCTAGAGCCTTGACCAGGGGTATTCTATCTGCTACCCAAAATCCATAATTCTGGAAATCCTGGACGTCCCATCGTCTCAGGCATTGGCACCCTGACAGCAGGATTGTCTGGCTATGTAGTCTCTCTCCTCAGGCCCTACGCTACCAACACTCCCAGCTAGCTTCGAGACACCACTGACTTCCTGAGGAAACTACAATCCTTTGGTGATCTTCCTGAAAACACCATCCTAGCCACGATGGACGTAGAAGCCCTCTACACCAACATTCCACACATAGATGGACTACAAGCCGTCAGGAATAGCATCCCCGATACTATCACGGCAAACCTAGTGGCTGAACTTTGTGACTTTGTCCTCACCCACAACTATTTCAGATTTGGGGACAATTTATACCTGCAAGTCAGCGGGATTGCTATGGGTACCTGCATGGCCCCACAGTATGCCCACATTTTTATGGCTGACTTAGAACAACGTTTCCTCAGCTTTCGTCCCCTAATGCCCCTACTCCACTTGTGCTACATTGATGACATCTTCATCATCTGGATCCATGGGAAGGAGGCCCTTGAGGAATTCCACCAGGATTTCAACAATTTCCATCCCACCGTCAATCTCAGCCTGGACCAGTCCACACAAGAGGTCCACTTCCTAGACACTACAGTGCTAGTAAGTGATGGTCACATAAACACCACCCTAATGACTGCTCGACTTACCTACATGCCTCCAGCTTTCATCCAGACCAAATCACACGATCCGTTTTTTACAGTCAAGTTCTAAGATACAACCGCATTTTCTCCAATCCATCAGACAGTGACAAACACTTACAGGATCTCTATCCAGCATTCTTAAAACTATAATACTCACCTGTTGAAGCGAAGAAACAGATTGACAGAGCCAGAAGGGTACCCAGAAGTCACCTACTACAAGACAGGCCCAACAAAGAAAGTAACAGAACGCCACTAGCCATCACCTACAGCCCCCAACTAAAAGCTCTCCAGCACATCATCAATGATCTGCAACATATCCTGAAGGACGATCCCTCACTCTCACAGACTTTGGGAGACAGGCCAGTCCTCACTTACAGACAGCCCCCTCAGCCTAAAGCAAATACTCACCAGCAACTACGCACCACACAACAAAAACACTAACCCAGGAACCAAACCCTGCAACGCACCCCGGTGCCAACTCTGTCCACATATCTATTCAAGGGACACCATTATAGGACCTAACCACAGCAGCCACACCATCAAGGGCTTGTTCACCTGCACATCTACCAATATGATATATGCCATCATGTGTCAGCAATGCCCCTCAGCCATGGGGGGGATGGGATGGCTCAGTGGTTTGAGCATTGGCCTGCTAAACCCAGGCTTGTGAGTTCAATCCTTGAGGGGGCCATTTAGGGATCTGGGGCAAAATTTGGGGATTGGTCCTGCATTGAGCAGGGGGTTGGACTAGATGACCTCCTGAGGTCCCTTCCAACCCTGATATTCTATGATTCTATGTACATTGGCCAAACCGGACAGCCTCTACGCAAAAGAATAAATGGACACAAATCTGACATCAGGAATTATAACATTCAAAAACCAGTCAGAGAACACTTCAATCTCTCTGGTCACTCAATAACAGACCTAAAAGTGGCAATTTTTCAACAAAAAAACTTCCCAAACAGACCCCAACATGAAACTGTATAACTGGAATTAATTTGCAAACTGGACACCATCACATTACCCCTGAATAAAGACTGAATTAGGGCTGGTTGGGTCCTTACAAAACCTAAACATAATTTTCCTCATACTAATTTCCCCCTACTGTTACTCACACTTTCTTGTCAACTGTTTGAAATGGGCCACTCTCATTAACACAACAAAAGTGATGTTTCCTCCCTGTGTATCCTACTGTTAGTTGAATTGTCTCGTTAGACTGACCTCACACTGGGAAGGCAACTCCCAACTTTTCCTGTATTTATACCTGCTCCTCTATTTTCCACATCATTAAACTATTATCTGACAGACGGGCTCTGAGCCAGGGCACCAGCAACACGGAGCCTGTATGCCCCAGAACACACTGACAGGGAACAGTCATTAAACACCCCGCTGCCTGTGCTGACCGAGCTCAGGGGATCTGAGACGCTTCAGGTGCGGATCTGAAGGGAGTTCCAGGGTAAGGTGCATAATTCCCTGCTCCGCTACAGACTCCCTGTGTGGCCTTAGGCAAGTCACTTAGGCCCAGAGTTTCCAAGGTGTTTTAGTGTCTCAAGTTGCAGATAGGTGCCTAGTGGAATTTTCAAAGATGCCTGGGCACTTAGCTTCCAATGGGAGTTAGGCCCCTAGGTGCTTTTGAAAATCCCACTAGATGCCAACTACATCTTCAGGTGACTACAGACATTCCAAACTTTGCCCCTTAGTCTCTGTGCCAGATTTGCAAAGCTATTTAGGCTCCTAAAGATGCAGACTGGAGCCTAGTGGGACTTTCAAAAGTGCCTGCCTGAGTTAGGTGCCTGACTCCCCATGAATTCCCTTTAGCTCCTGCCCCTTCTGCATTCATCCCATGCATATTCCATCGATGGCGCTTGCTGGCAGGAATGTCCATGGATTTCGAAACAAAGGATTTCGACTAAATGTTATAAAATATTCCTGGGAAGCAATGTCTGAACATTTATGCCCTGACCCAACAAGGTCCTTAAGTATGTGTATAACTTTCAGCAGGAAGGAACCCCACCAAAGCATGAATCCCAAATATTTGCACCAAAACCTTGTTTCTAAGAGTTAAATTCAGCCAATCAAGAAACAGAAACAATCCCATGTGACCTGTGTGTCCAATCATAACTGACTCCACAGAAATCAATGTATTTGACAAATGTATTGGAACAAATAAATGTGAGAAAATTGTGATCAGTTTTTGGGCAGCTGACAAAGGGGAACAGAAGCTGAGCTCACTGGACATGTCACATTCTGCACATGATTTCCCCTGCTCTGCTTTCAGCCTTTCTGTCCTCCCCTGGCCGCTGCCTCACCCGGTCTTGGTCTCTTGCCTTTTATTTATGCCTTTGCTCTGCGTGAAGAATTACTGGTGTTCCTATTATTCTGTATTATTTCTGTACCCCCCTCAGTGCCCTGGGCATGTTGTATGGTCCCTGCCCTGGGTGCTTCCAAGCAGGCCTGGGCTCAGGGGCTCACTAATGGGTGTATGGAAGGAGAAGTCTGCAGGCCCAGGGCAATAGGTCAGGGTGGGCATCCAGGCATGGAGGCAGGTGCAAAGTTAAAAGCATATAGGGTGGGGTATAGGCGAGGTGAGAGGCTGAGGTGGGGAGAGGGTTGAAGAGCTTCCTGGGCTCCCAGGTCCCATTTGCCCATCCTGGGCCCCTCGCTCGCACAACCCTGGGACTGGGCTCTCCCTCCCATTCCCCTGGCCCAGCTACCGACTTCCCTTCCCCAGCTCTCCCCACTCCCCGTCCCCACCCCTCCCTCCATCGCGCTGGGACCAGTTTCCCTGACACAGCTAAGTTGGCAGCACAAAGCAGCCCGTACAGCAGGGCCTGGCGCTCTCACTCTTGGCCCCTGTGGCTGTTTCACTCCTCGCCATGGACAATGAGTCCCTCGGACAGTAAATGCCGGGACATTCCCTGTTGCTCACTGGCACCATCACACTCACTGGGATCCTGGGCTCGGCTTATCTTTGGGAGTCAGACCATGCAGTTATTGGTCCTGAGGGGACCTGGAAATCCCCCCAAGCCAGGCCTGGAGCCGACCCCACTGGGCTTCTCTGAGAGGCTGTGAGGGAGGCTTTAAAATGAGGGGACTTAGGTCTCCTCCCCTAGAACATTCTGCAATTTTCTGAATTTGACACAATAATAAAAAAAAGTTGAGGACAAAAATTATAAGTGCCCAGGTGGGACCCTGTGTGGGGGAAGCAGCCTGTGGTGAGCTGGCCGAGTGATTCTGGGGGAAATTTCAAAGGTGCCTGGGCACCTCGCTTCCAATGGGAATTAGGAACCTAAGTGCTTTTGAAAATCCCACTAGATGCCAAGCTACATCTTTAGGTGTCTACAGACCTTCTAAAATCTGCTCCTTAGTCTCTGTGCCACATTTGCAAAGTTATTTAGGCTCCTAAAGATGCACAGTGGAGCCGAGTGGGACGTTCACACTTGCCTTGTAAGCCGATATATATTTTTTTAAAATAATGTAAAAGTGGACTGGAAACAGGAAGCCTTTAACAGTTTCCCTCTATTCCACAATATCACTGTCATAAGAAATATGCATTTAACTAAGAATATCAACTTTATTCATACTCTTTTGAATAGAGAAACAACCCAGCACTCTTGGATCAATAGCCCTCAAAAGCAAAGACTTTCTAAAATTAAAACAAAATGTCGCCCCTTCTTTTGCCATGTTCTTCAGGAAGCAGCAAACACTTTTCGTCGTTGTCCAGTGGGGGATGGGTCTGTCCCTTGCCCAGCCTGGGGCAGGAGTGGTAACTGCGGAGGCGAGGGGGGGAGGCCAGGGTGTGACGACACTCACCCAAGCCCCAGCTGCTCAGGTCCAGGAACCCACTCGCCTCCCTTGTGGTGGGTGACAGAAGGCGCGGGGGGGGGGCTGCGGTCACGTGTGCACCTCCTCCCCTGCTGCTGCCCCTCATCGTAGCATCACTGGGGGTGGGGGATGGGGCATCTCCTTGCCAAGCCTGGGGCAGGAGAGGTGACTGCGGCCGGGGGCACGAGTCCAACACAGACCCATGCCCCAGCTGCTCAGGTCCAGACTCCAGGAAGCCTCCTCGGAGTTGGAGTCGTCTCCCAGTAGGTGCCGGGGGGGGGGCTGCCATCACATGTGCACCTCCTCCTCTCCCCCCTCCGCAGGCGCAGCAGCCATCTCAGCCTGCCGCCCGCGCCGGTCCCTGTGTTGTAGCCAGCAGCGGCCGGTGAGGGAGCACTGCGCGGAGCAGCTGGCGGGGCCGGGGGCGCTCCAGGGGAGGCCCATGGGGGCAGCAGGTGGGGCCGGGGCAGAGACCCGGCCCCAAACATTGGTGGACCCTGGCTCCCAAGCCCTGAATATTGCTGGAGCATGAGCACCACGGGCCCATATAACTCGCCGACCCTGCAAGGTGTGTTTATGCAAGTTCTCGGTTGCAGAAATTTGTCCTGTATTTATTTACTGCTGAAAAACACCAGAAGTTAGATTCTGACTGTGTGGAGACATCAACTATTACAGAAACCACATTATAATGTTTACTTTGCTTCCTATAGATGGGATTATAATAAAAATGTCATAGGAAAGATCCAAATGAGAACTCTCGCCTGTGTTCTTGCACATAGGTTGTTAAAACTTGGGAATTGCTGAGAGCAGATTTAATCGGGCGATATCTAGTACCCCAGAAGCGATATCGGTATGTACTGAGAGCTACAGATGATTTTTCAAAATGGGCAGAAGAATTTCCACTTAGAACTATGAAAGCACATGAGGTGGAGAAGAAGACATGTGAAATGATATATTAACATGGCTGTCCAGAGCAGATACTGGCAGATCTAGGTTCAGAATTGAATAACGAGGTAACAGTTTACATTTGGTGATATTTTCACTAGATGGTCAAATACACAATCATGGCCGGGTGACACAGAGCTTCAGCCGACCATGCCACCTAGACAGCAGCAGACTTGATAAAAACACAGATGAATCCATCACAAGATAATGTGAGGGTATTTATTTTCAAATAATCAACGTAAGTTTAGGGCCCTCTGCCATGGATGGCGTATTGTGAATAAATCTTCAAAACTGAACGATGACATTGAAAATGTTCATAACGCGTCACGTTTAAAACAAAAAGTGGTCCTAGCAATGCCATGTGATGTGCCTCCCCTCATACGCTGCTCAGCCAGCTCTTCCAGAAATTAGGTTCGATCGCTAACATCAAGGAATTGGACCAATTGGTCACTATTTGTATAGAGCATTCCAGAAGGTGGTGGACAGAACCCAGAGGAATTGTGATGAATTTCCTGGAGCAACTTTCTTTTCTTTGTACGCTAAACCTCACAAGACAACTAAAACATCACCCTTTCGACTGATTTGTGGCCGAGAAAAAAGGTTTCCCAATAAAGCTTCACCAAATTTCATGTTAGGTGTCATTATGTGCCAGGGTCTTCAATACAATTAAGTTAATTTGTGATGATTCAGTAAAGGAATACAACCCTTTCTCTATTTCTGTATCAAACTACATGTGTTGTGTCCTTATAACCAAGAACATGAAGTGCCTGGCAGTACTCTGAAATCAACAGTGGACACTGACAGTACATTGCCTGAAAATAATACTTCTAAAGAAAAATGAACTAAAAAAAATGGAGATTGTAGAAGAGATTTCTATCTATGGGAAGATAGCATTTGAGGTTGGGGACCGTGTTTTGTTAATTGCTGTGAGAAAAAGAAAGCAAGGGTCATATCTTGATTACTGATTATATGTAGCTAGAAAGTTAAAAATCACATGAATTAATGCTGACAAGTTCAAAGAACATTATATAATCTTGTGCGAGTTAATTTAAATAATTTGCTTAATTAATTCCATCATTTTTTCTACCTAAAAATTTTCAAAGGTGTAGTGCAGGAGGTGGGTGTATGTGTCCTGCCTTCCAGAGAGAACCAGTCAAGACAATAAAGAGAGAGGAAGAGAGAGAGAGAGCAGCTGCACATGCGTGTAGTTGTGATGTTTATGAAACATGTACTTTACAACTGAACAACCCAGTCTGACAATTTAATAGTTTATTTTGTTAAGATACAGTCAGGGTTCCCTTCCCACTCTGAACTCTGGGGTACAGATGTGGGGAGCTGCATGAAAGATCCCCTAATCTTATATTCCACCATCTTAGGTTTAACTTCCCCGAGGCACAAATTCCTTTCCTTGTCCTTGGACTGTATTGCTGCCACCACCAAGTGATTTAGACAAAGATTTAGGAAAAGGGCCACTTGGTGTTCGTATTTCCCCAAAATATCCCAAGTCCCTTCACCCCCTTTCCTGGGGAGGCTTGAGAATAATATCCTCACCAATTGGTACAATGTGAGCCCAAGCCAAACCCTTGGGCTTTTAGGACACTGAAAATCAATCAGGTTCTTAAAAGAAGATTTTTATTTAAAAAACAAAGTAAAATAATCACACCTGCAAAATCAGGATGGAAGGTAACTTTACAGGGTAAATAAAAAGATTTAAAACACAGAGAATTCCCCTGTAGGCTTAGCTTCAAAGTTACAAAAAACAGGAGTAAAACTCCCTCTTAGCATAGGGAAAATTCACAAGCTAAAACAAAAAATAATCTAACGCCTTTCCTTGCTTTACTTACAATTTTTGTAATCTTAGAGGCTCGTTTCAGGAATGTCTTTAGGAGATGGATTTTCATGCCCTCGTCCCTCTCTGTCTGAGAGAGAACAACCAACAAAGAGCACAACAAAACCTTCCGCCCCCCCGATTTGAAAGTATCTTCTTTCCCCATTGGTCCTGCTGGTCAGGTGGCAACTAGGTTATTTGAGCTTCTTAACCCCCACAGGTAAATGATTCTGTACCTCTGGCCAGGAGGGATTTTATATTACTGCATACATAAAAGTTGTTACCATTCCCCCTTTATATTTATGACAGATACATATTTTAGATTTCTTGAAATTCCACAGTTGAAATACAAATGACGTTAGTTAGAGAAGTTAAACTTCAATATAGATTTGAGGGAAGAATCAAAAAATAAATGTAAATAATTCCATTTCTAAAAATATGTTTAGATGCTTGCTTTTGAAATACCTTTGAAATGTAAATGAAAATATTCTTTTATTTATACCTTGTTATAAAATTTTCTAAATTAGAATAATCTTTTTTCTTTCATATTTTACACTGAGATTTCACAGGGGTGGAAAATTCTGACAGGAGTGAATGACCCCCATCCACCACCATCTGCTACCCCTGGGGCAGGGGACAGGGCAAGGTGAGGGCTGGGGGTTGCCAGGTGTCCGGTTTTCGACTGGAACCTCCAGTTGAAAAGGGAAACTGGCAGCATCCGGTCAGCACAAAAAGTCCAGTTCCCTGCAGTAACTGGCCTCTATTACTGGGGTTGGGGAGAGCAGCAGCACTGGGAGGGGACAGTCTGTGCTGTTGGTATCACTGTCAGGGACCAAGATTCCCTCCGGCCTGAGCTGGGACCGGGCAGATAATCAGGGGAGCTGCGTTTTTACCTCCAGCGTTGAGACCAGGATTGAAATAAGGGCGGAGCGTCCCGGAAAAGGTGCCAGTGAAAGTGAAGAGATGGGACCTGTCAGTCACATTGTAAAATGAGACCTCGCCTGCGTCATAGTCCAGGAAAATCCCCACCCGTCTTGGCCTTACACTCACGGGGAGGGGGATCCAAGGGACGGGGAGGGCCTTGTATTCCCCATCCCTCTGCCGCACAGCCCAGTATCCATCCTCAGGTGTGTATGTGACCTTCCCCTTCCTGCTCACAGATTCCCTACAAACCCCCAGAGTCCATCTTGTCTTGTCTCCCACCTCCACCTCCCAGTAACACCTCCCGCCCATGAACCCTTCCGCTCCCAGGACACACGAACAATGATGAAATCTCTCAGGATTGTCGGGCAGATCCTGGTGTGTGTCTCCGCGTTTCACATGTTTCCGATCCTCAGAGAGGACGAGTTTGGGATGAGCCGTGTCTGGATCCAGAGTCACATCCACTGGGGAGAGAGTCACAGAGTCAGTGCCGGGGGCAGGGGCTGGTCACTGGGATTGAAGGGAAATTAACCTGTTGTAGGCCAAAAGCCAAATGGGGAGAAATTTTCTTGAGTAAATTGTCCTCCATTTTGCTTATTTTGTTAGCCTTGAATTAGTAAGAAGAAATTGTTTTGGTTTTATTCTTTGCTTTACGTGTTATTGATTGTTTTTAGAAGAATAGAAGTGTTATGGCTGCAAGTCTTGCTTTTGAAATTATTTATGGTTTTGTGTGTGAGTGAAGAATGTATGGCATGCTAACAGTGACCAGTACTGATGGGCCAGATTGGTGGGAAGGGAGTGGAGAAATTGAGAGGAATTACCCGGATGGCAGACTGATGACCCTAAAGCAAAGGCATATGCCCCAAGAACAAGATAAAGTGTGGAGCCAGAGGAATGAAATAAGAAACAGCTGTGGATACTCCCAGTAACAGCCTGATTGGGAGCAACCTTGACTAACAACTCCAATGTGCCATAGACTTGTATGGGAACTTATTACTATAAAAGAAGGATGTATTGCCATGGGACTTTGGGTTCGTTCTGCATCAACACTGCAGCTTCGACTGTGTTCGATAGAGGCCCAGCTCCCCTTCCTCACGTGCAGTTTCAGCTCGCCACTGGAACTGACTGAGCAACACTTAGGACTGGTAACTATAAAATCCTGCTGCAGAAAGAGCGAGAGAGAGAGAGTGAGTGAGTGTGTGTGCGTGCGCATATGCTGATTTTAATGCCTAAACTGTACTCAATAAACTTGGCGTATTGCCTTATCCCCTTTTTCAAAATTCCATATGCTTCGTATAAGCATAACATTTTGTCCCCGTTAATCACTGGCGGGGTGCAGGGTTGTTGCCTGAGGGGAGTCAGGGCCCGTCTGCCTGTGAGGAGACAATGAGGGCGTGGGGTGAGGTGTCAGTGGAGGCGGGGGAGGGGACAGACTGATGCTGGGAGAGGAAAGGGGAGGGGGTGGTGACGGGAGCAAAGGGGGTGGAGGGAGGGACATAGGGGAGGGGCAGGCACAAGGGCAATGGGGTGACAAGGGAAGGGATGGGCACGAAGACAGAGAGGGATGAAGGCAGGTTCCATGGGGCTGCAGGGGGTGGGGGAGGCACCAGGGAAGAAGAAGGGGACAGACCCTAGGGAGATGTGAGGGGAGGAGCGGGTACCAGGGGAATGGAGGGGGGTGAAGGGAAGGGCAGGTTCCAGGGGGATGCAGGGGTTGAGGGGAGAGGTGGGCACAGGGAAGAAGGGGACAGACCCCAGGGGGCACAGGGAAGCAAGGAAAGGGGCGGACACCAGGGGCAGAGGGATGTGAGGGAATGGGGGAAGCTCCAATAGGACACGGGGTAATCAAAGGGAGGGACTGGTGCCAGGGGGTGGAGGGATGAAGAGTGGGGCAGGTGTCAGGACCATGAGTGTGGGGGGAGGGAATGGGCAGGCACCACGGGGACAGAGTGAGGCAGGAGCCTGGGGGAACAGGGGCTGGCTAGGGCAGGGACAGTGTCACCAGTAGGCAGAGGAGAGCAAGAGGAGGAGAGGCAGGTACCAGGGGACTTCTGGGGGAAGGGGGAGGAGGAGAGGAGCATGTGCTAGGGGCAGAGTGGGGTGATGGGAGGGGCAGGCACTGGCGGGGGGCTAAGCGGGATGACAAGGGGCAGGTGCGAGGGGTGTAGAGTATGAGTGAGGGGCCAAGAAAAGAGAGAAACAAGATGAGAGGTGGGCACCAGGAGTCCAAAGGGGGGTCAGGAAAGGGGGCGGGCACTGGGGGACAGAGGGAAGGGGCTTACACCAGGAGACACAAGGGGTGAACAGAGGGGCAGGCACTAGGGAAGCAGAGGGGTAGTAGAAGGAGGGGCTGGCACCAGGGGAAAAGGAGACACATGTGAGAAGGGGATAAAGAGGGGTGAGGGTACGGCAGGTGCCAGAGGGGTATTGGGGGGCAGAGGGTGGGCGGAGACCCCAGGGGGCAACAGGGCAGTGAGGGAAAGGGCAGTTATTAAGGGGAAGAGGGGCATGAAGGGTGGGTGCCAGGAGGACAGAGCTGGGGAGGGAAGGAGTAGTCACCAGGACAGATGGGGGAGCGGATTAAGCAGAGGGGCAGATGGAAGGAGGGGAGAGAGGAGGGGGTGAACACCAGGGGGCAGAGTGGGGGCAAGGGAACAGGTGAGCACAGGGGGACAGAGAGAGGAGTGTGGAGAAGAGTGGGCCCTAGGGGGGCAGAGGGGTGTGGAGATGTGGGCACCAGGGGGAAAGAGGGAACATGAGGGGAGGGGTGGGAACCAGAGGTTAGGAGAGGGTGAAGGGAGGGGTGGGCACAAGTGGAACAGAGGTAGGGGGAGGGGAAAGGCAGATACCAGGAGGCCCAAAGGGGGGCGAGGGAAGGGACTTGCACCAGGCAGGCAGAGGGGGCATAGGAAAGGGTGGGCTCCAGGGAGGCAGATGGAGGCAATGGTAGAGATGGGTCTCAGGGGGGCAGAGGAGGAGTGAACAGAGGGGCTGACATGAGGGGATTAGATGGGGGTGAGGGGTGCAGGTTTCAGGGATGCAGAGGATGAGGGGAAGGGCATGGGGGAGAACTAAAGGGAAGGTGGCAGTGGGGGTGTGTGAGGGAAGGGGCAGGCCCCAGGGGGTGGGGGGATGAGGGAAGTGGCTTGTGCCTAGGGGAGAGGTGGGGGCCAGGGAGGAAGAAGGAAGGGGCAGGCACCGGGTGGCAGAGTGCGGGAGAGACAAATGAGTGGGGGACAGTGGTGGGGCATGTGATGGGGAAGGCACCAGGAACATATGGGGTGGGGATGAGGTGTGGTCATCAGTGGGTGGGAGGGCCTGGGAAGGGTGGGTGCCAGGGGACTAGAGGGGCACAAGGAGGGGGTGAAAGCCAGGGGACAGAGGAGGGAGAGCAGATGGACAGGCAGCAATTGCAGCATGGAATGGGGCAGGTGCCAAGGAGAACAAGGGGAAAGAAGAGGGGCAGGTACTGGGGGCAGAGGTGGGCAAGGGAAGAGGTGGGTGCCAGAGGGTTGGGGGGGGCAGGTGCTGGGAGACAGAAGGGAGAAAAGGAAGGGGCAGACAAAAGGGGGTGGGAAGGAGTGTGTGCCGGGGGGGGGGCACAAGGAAGGCAAGGGGTGGGGTAAATCATGTGTGATGGGGGCAGAGGGGCTTGAGGAGAGTGCGGTCAGTGGGGCAGAGAGGGTAGGCACTGGGGAGAAGGGGGGCAAGTGGAGAGGCAGGTGTTGGGGGCCAGGGGGAGTGAGGGAAGGGGTCGGCACCAGGAGGGTGTGGGGGGAGGTAAAGGAAAGGGTAGGTGCCAGGGGGATTGAGGGGGTTGAGCAGAAGTGCAGACACAGGGAGGGCAGACGAAAGAGGGACAAGCACCAGGGGGCAGAGAGGGGCGAGGAGCGAGAGGCAGGGCAGGTGGGTAGAGGGAAGCGTTAGGAGAGGGAATTGGGGAGGGGCAGGAGCCAGAAGGTCAGAGTGGGGATAGAGGAGGGATGGGTACAGGGGGCCGAGATTGGGGAGAGGGGCTGGTGCCAGGTGGGGTGAGGGGAGTGAGAAGGGTGGGAACCAGGACAGCAGAGGAGGGTGAGGGGTGGGAGGGCATCAGGGGGTAGAGGGGGTGAGGGCAGTGTCAGGCTCTGGGGGGCAGACATGGCAGCAGAGGGGGAAAGGGGAGAGGTGGATACCAAGTGTTAGAAGGGGTGTGAAGTGATGGGTGGGCTCCAGGGTGCAGAGGATGTTTGGGCAAGAGGGGCAGGTGCCAGGAGAGCAGGGGGCAAAGGGGGGGGATCCAGTGGGGCAGAGGTGGGTGGAGGGCAGGGGCATGAGCCAGGGAGGCAAGGCAGGGGCAGAGGAACCCAGGGGAACAGAAAGGGAGTGAGAAGAAGGGAAGGGACAAGGGGGAGAGGTGAGGATAGAGGCAGGAGCCAGGTGGGCACAGGGGTGAGGGAAGAGTAAGGGAGAGGCAGGAGCCAGAGAGGGGTGAGGGAGAGGCAGGTCCCAGGGAATCTCTATTGCTTTTGGGCCATGTCATGGGTGATGGGGTCAGAGGGGCGTGAGGAGAATCCAAGATGTGACGGAGTGTTTGCTGAGACTGATCAAGACCTCGGACTGCTACCTCTTCCTACTTCTCCAGGCAGTATCATTGGTGGGCACCAATCATACTGCCAAGAATGACCTTGAGCGGATCACTGCAGACTATGTGGCTCTGGGAAGAAGGCTAAAGGAGATTGAGGAGCAAGTCATGTTCTCGTCCATCCTCCCTGTTGAATGAAAAGGCCTAGGTAGGGACTGTCGAATTGTGGAGGTGAGTGCGTGGTTACGCAGGTGGTGTCGGAGTGAGGACTTTGGATTCTTCGATCATGGGATGTTCTTCCAGGAAGGAGGATGGCTAGGAAGAGATGGGATCCACCCAACAAAGAGAGGGAAGAGCATCTTCACAGGCAGGCTAGCTAACCGAGTGAGACACCTAAGCCCAGAGGTAAGTGGGGGAATGAGCTACCGGGAGGAAACACAAGGAGAAGGGTTCAAGACGGGAAGCCTCCTGATTCATACTGAGAAAGCAGGGCAATCAGCTAGTTATCTTAGGTGCATGTACATGAACGCAAAAAGCCTGGGAAACAAGCAGGAAGAATTGGAAGTCCTGGCACAATCAAGGAACTATGATGTGATTGGAATAACAGACACTTGGTGGGGCAGTTCACATGACTGGAGCACTGTCATGGATGGGTATAAACTGTTCAGGAAGGACAGGTATGGGAGGAAAGGTGGAGGAATTGCACTGTTTATAAGAGAGTGGTATGATTGCTCAGAGCTCCAGTATGAAACTGGAGAAAAGCCTGTTGAGAGTCTTTGGGTTAAGTTTAGAGGCGAGAGCAACAAGGGCGATGTCGTGGTGGGTGTGTGCTATAGACCACGGGACCAGAAGGATGCGGTAGACAAGGCTTTCTTCGGACAACTAACTGAAGTTTCCAGATCACAGGCCTTGGTTCTAATGGGGGACTTCAATCACCCTGACATCTGCTGGGAGAGCAATACAGCAATGCACAGACAATTCAGGAAGTTTTTGAAGAGTCTTGGGGACAACGTCCTGGTACAAGTGCTGGAGGAACCGACTAGGGGCCATGCTCCTCTTGACCTGCTGCTTACAAACAGGGAAGAATTGGTAGGGGAAGTATAAGTGGGTGGCAACCTAGGCAGCAGTGACCATGAGGTGGTTGAGTTCAGGATCCTGAAAAAAGGAAGAAAGGAGAGTAGCAAAATACGGACCCTAAACTTCAGAAAAGCAGACTTTGATTCCCTTAGGGAACTAATGGGCAGGATCCCCCGGGGAAGCTAATATGAGGGGGCAAGAAGTCCAGGAGAGCTGGCTATATTTTAAAGAAGCCTTATTGAGGGCACAGGATAAAAACCATCCCGAAGTGCAGAAAGAATAGCAAATATGGCAGGCAACCAGCTTGGCTTAAAAGTGAAATCTTCGGTGAGCTTAAAATCAAAAAGGAAGCTGACAAGAAGTGGAAATTTGGATAGATGATTAGGGAGGAGTATAAAAATATTGCTAGAGCATGCAGGGGTGTAATCAGAAAGGCCAAGGCACAATTGGAGTTGCAGCTAGCAAGGAATGTGAAGGGTAACAAGAAGGGTTTCTACAGGTATGTTAGTTACAAGAAGAAAGTCAGGGAAAGCGTAGGGCCCTTAATGAATGGGGGAGGCAACATAGTGACAGAGGATGTGGAAGAAGCTGAAGTACTCAATGCTTTTTTTGCCTTGGTCTTCACAGACAAGGTCAGCTCCCAGACTACTGCACTGGGCAACACAGCATGGGGAGTAGGTGGGCAGCCCTCAGTGGTGAAAGAACTGATTAAGGACTATTTAGAAAAGCTGGATGTGCAGTAGTCCATGGGTCCAGATCTAATGCATCCAAGGGTGCTGAGGGAGTTGGCTGATGTGATTGCAGAGCCATTGGCCATCATCTTTGAAAATTCGTGGCGATCGGGGGAGGTCCTGGATGATTGGAAAAAGGTAAATATAGTGCCCATATTTAAAAGAGGGAAGGAAGAGAACCCAGAGAACTACAGACTGGTCAGCCTCACTTCAGTCCCCGGCAAAATCATGGAGCAGGTCCTCAAGGATTCCATTTTGAAGCACTTGGAGGAGAGGAAGGTGATCAGGAACAGTCAACATGGATTCACCAAGGGCAAGTCATGCCTGACCAACCTGATTGCCTTCTATGATGAGATAACTGGCTCTGTGGATATGGGAAAAGTGGTGGATGTGATACATCTTGACTTTAGCATAGCTTTTCATATGGCCTCCAACAGTATTCTTGCCAGCAAGTTAAAAAAGTATGGATTGGATGAATGGACTATAAGGTGGATAGAAAGCTGGCTAGATTGTCCGGCTCAATGGGTAGTGATCAATGACTCCATGTCTAGTTGGCAGCCGGTATCAAGCGGAGTGCCCCAGGGGTCGGTCCTGGGGCTGGTTTTATTCAGCATCTTTATTAATTATCTCGATGATGGGATGAATTGCACCCTCAGCAAGTTCGCAGATGACACTAAGCTTGGGGGAGAGGTAGATATACTGGAAGGTAGGTATAAGGTCCAGAGTGACCTAGACAAATTGGAGGATTGGGCCAAAAGAAATCTGATGAGTTTCAACGAAGACAAGTGCAGAGTCCTGCACTTAGGAAGGAAGAATCCCACGCACTGCTACAGACTGGGGACTGACTGGCTAAGCAGCAGTTCTGCAGAAAAGTACCTGGGGATTACAGTAGACAAGAAACTGGATATGAGTCAGCAGTGTGCCCTCATTGTCAAGAAGGTCAACAGCATATTGGGCTGTATTAATAGGAGCACTGCCAGCAGATAGAGGGAAGTGATTATTTCCCTCTATTCGGCACTGATGAGGCCACACCTGAAGTACTGCATCCAGTTTTGGTCCCCCCACTACAGAAGGGATGTGGACAAACTGGAGAGTCCAGCGGAGGGCAACGAAAATGATTAAGGGGCTGGGGCACGTGACTTACGAGGAAAGACTGGGGGAACTGCAGTTATTTAGTCTAGAGAAGAGTGAGGGGGGGATTTGATAGCAGACTTCAACTACCTGATGGGGGATTCCAAAGAGGATGGAGCTAGGCTGTTCTCAGTGGTGGCAGATGACAGAGCAAGAAGCAATGGTCTCAAGTTGCAGTAGAGGAGGTCTAGGTTGGATATTAGGAAACACTATCTCACTAAGAGGGTGGTGAAGCACTGGAATGGGTTACCTAGGGAGGTGGTGGAATCTCCATCCTTAGAGGTTTTTAAGGTCAGGCTTGACAAAGCCCTGGCTTTGATGATTTAGTTGGTGTTGGTCCTGCTTTGAGCAGAGGATCGGACTAGATGACCTACCGAAGCCTCTTCCAACCCTAATAGTCTGATTCTATGTGTGGTTGGTTTGTCACTAAGATCAGGTATATGCCATCCCCACACACACTATCCAGGCAGCCCTGTCCCAGGGGGTGCAGCTGGGACTCTCCATGCTGGCCCTAGGGGCACCACCTTCCGGCCAGACAAACCCCACAGGCAGCCCCTCCCTTTACCCAGCCCAGCCGCTCCCCCAGGGCATGGGCAGTGCGTCTGGGCTGGGCTCACTATGAGGGGGCAGTGTAGTGGGGGATTCTGGGGTGAGGTAAATGCGTACTTATTGGGCTGTTGCTCATGAGGCCAGGACAGTTTGGAGGGGAGGGGAGGGGGCATTTTCCAACTTACTGCCCCATCCATCTGGGATAAGCTGCACTGGGTGCCTCGCAGCTTGGGCTTGCACCAGGGCAATTTCGTCGGTGAGTGAAAACCCTGGCAGACACGACCTGAGACACTGGTGTGTCCCCTCCCGTAACCCTTCCCGTCACTGGGGTTATGAATCAGTAATTACAGGGTCACTGGAGCAGAGGAGCTGGACTCTGGGCTTCCAGGTGGGGCCCGACCCACTGGGCTGCAGAGTCAGTCTCGCTCCCACGCTCTGGCCCAGTGCCCAAGGCATTGTTTATACACAGGGGGCATCTTTGGCAGGATAGATTGAGGGAGCCCCACCTCAGACACCTGGAGCCCAGCGGTTCCAGCCCTCACCTGAGGGGGGGGGAGGCCCACATTCCAATTCCTGTCCCACATCACACGAGGGGGGGATTGAACCTGGGGCTCCCAGTTAAGGGCCCAACCACTGGGCTCAAGGCTAGAAGGGAAGTGGTGGCACCTTCTTCTGTTCATTGAAACTTCAGCAAACTCGACATGAATTCAGCCAACCCAAAACATTTCACCCAGCTCCACTTGAAATCTGTCAGAACAATTTAGGAGCCCAAATCCCAGTGACTCGCAGTGAGTGACTGTCAACATCCCCAGAAACGCACAGGTACGGGCAGGTCAGACTCAAGACATCAACTATGAAACACTCCAGAACTGCCGTTAAATTTGATTGAAAAATTCCCCCTGGACTCCTAATCTCACCCCCCAAAATCAGGGTGAAAATGGAGACTCGGCTCCTGAACTCTTCCCAGAGCGATTTGTCCCATGGACGCTGCCAGTGGCACAGACCCTCTACCGCTGCACCTGGGCGTCTCCCAGAGCAAATAATGGTCACAGGGACTGTCTCAGAGCCCCAGGGGCTCAGGTGTCTCCATGTAACTACTTCCCTCGGCCATCCACCTCGCTTTCATTAACCAGCCCTGGGTCAGACACTTAGGAAACTTTCACACCCAGACTCTGGAGACACTTTGGGTTTGTCTACACAGCCTGCAGCAGCGAGTCCCAGAGCCAGGTCGACAGATTCAGGCTTGTGGGGCTCCCTCTGTGGCGGTAAAAATAGCCGGGTAGATGTTCACACTCAGGCTGGAGCTCAGGCTCTGAAGCCCGGGTGGAGCCAGGTCTGCCCCTCACAGCGCAAGCAGGGACATTGTCCGTGTCCACGTCCCCTTCACCCACTTTCTGGAATGAGGAACAGCAGCCCCAGGGCCCCTCCCTTCACCCCCAGGGTCCCTCCCTTCACCCCTCCTGGGCAATGGGGCCTCCCAGACTGATTCCTGAGTCAGTGTGAGAGTGTCTCCACCTGGAGAGCTCTTTGCACCTGGCAAATGCACAGATGTGCCCCTGGGATGAGGGGCCGGGGCTGGTACTCACCCCCCTCCCAGCCCAGGAGGAGAGGAGGCCTTGGGGCAGTGTCAGTGAGTTCAGTGCTGGGGGTACAAATGGGGTTACACCCCGGCTGCTGGAGCTCTGGGTATCGAGGGTACAAAGACGTCACAGCGGCCGTATGAGCCCCCCACTCTCCTGCCAACATGGCTCAGCCTTGACACCTGCTGGAATCTCTGCCTGGGAAGAAATTGTCTCTGCAGCCTGTCCAGGCCTTGGCCTCCCTGCGGAGATGGCTGGTGAGGCTGCCGTTAATGTGAGTTACGACGTGAGCTCCTGTCCACTGGGAACTGGACTCTGAGCCTGGGCTGAGATCGGTGACTGAGGAGTGAAAGACCCCAGCTGCCCTTACTGCCCCCCTGAGCCAGCTGGTCCATTCTGACCTCTGAGCCATTCAGTGCGTTAACAGCGATGCTCACACTTGGTATTGTAGAAGGAAATTGCAGGTTAAAGACTTGTATGAGCATGAAAACCCTGATGTTGGGAGGGGAGATTTGAGCAGTTTAATGCCTATTAAGGTTAGGTGAGATAACGTCTATCAGGCACGACCCAGATACCATACTGGGAAGGTGAAGCCGAGGGGAAACAGTCTCTCGTTATTCAGCACTTTTCCAAAGAAAAGGAGCAGAGTGCTCTCAGGGGCTGGTGAGGTTTTGACAGATCACATTTCAGCGGAGTTTACAGCACAGTTACCTGCATATTGTCGGGCTTTCTCCCAACCTGAAATCAAGCAAATAGAGAGAGATGAGAACTCCCCTGAACACAGACTTGCTGAATAGAAAACAATCTCTAACGATGTTTAGAATAAGAGAAAAATATATTATCTACATGATAACTGTTGATTAGGGAAATGCATATTTATTTACCTGCATTTAGTACGTCTCTTCTCCACTCTGAAACCAAACACAGGCAGAGAGATGAGACCTCCCCTGAAAACTGAAACTCTGAATAGGAGACAATTTTGTAGCAAGGTTTATATTAGGAATAAAAGAGAACTTACTGAGTTCACCCTGCAGTGTCTCTAAAAGTAAAGCAAAGAGAAATGAGTAAATATATGACAAAAGGAAAAAGAGGCTATTCAATAAGATCCCATAGCAAAGAGTAAACAAATTAAAATCTTTTGACTCAGAATGGAAGCTGCTTACGCAGCCTACTCAGTTCCAGAAAGAATGCATAAAGGGAACAGTGAAGGAGGATAAGGACATTTCAGAGAAATGAAACGATCTCTCTGCTCAGCCTTCACCACAGAGGCTGATGGAGGATGCCTACGCTTTTCAGGTAATGAAGATGAAATTTTGTCACAGACTGAAGGGCAAAAGAAAGATGCTAAAAACACTGATAAATTACAGAACAGTAAGTCTCCTGGCCCAAATGGTTCCATCTAATAATCCTGAAGGACATATAGAGTGGAGAGGCTGAGCTGTGAGCAAAAATATACAATCTCAGTAAAATCAGCTACTGTTCTGGGGGCAGAAACTGTTGGAGCTATGTTTAAAAGAGACTCTCCGTTTGATTAAGTTGATTGAAACCAAAATTAAAAATAGAATTATAAAACAGACAACTGTGATTTGACAGGGACGTCCCAGCATGGCTTCTGCAAAGGAAAACCATGCCTTGCTTGAATTATTTGGCTGCACTGAATAAAAGAGAACCAGCTGACAGCGTCATGGTATAGTAACCCTCACCCTGGCACTAACACCTGCTGCAGTTGCGATGCCGCAGCACAGAATGCTGTCCTGGGGGGAGAGACGGCCAGCGAGAGGGCAGCTTGAGCTCGGGGCTCACAATTCACCATTCACCTGAAGGGGCAGTTGGAAAACGCTGTTGGAGAAGGTGAGCTAGTGGATGAATCAAAGCAGAGCAGGAGAATGAAAGTAGGGGATGAGAAGGAGGAACGAAGGAAAATAGGAAAGGTTTCAGTTCAGGAGAAGCAGAAAAAAAACAGACCTGGATATGTAAGAGAAGGGAAGTAGAGGGAAATAAAATCTACAGAAATACCAGAGAGAGAGAGTACTGGGGGGGAGAGGAATGAAAGGAAATATAGTTGGTGAAAAAGGGAATTGATCCAAAAGCTATGTTAGATGAAAACAGATCCTGAAAACAGTAAATGAGAAGCCCACTCACAAAGGGCCTAGAGTAAATGAACAGAGGGAATGACAATTTGAACATCTATTGACAGACAAGTGAAAGCCAAATTAGGTGAAGAAACACCACTTGTGGATAAACTCGTTGAAAAGAGGTACAGCCACAGGAACATCAAATCTAAGGAGCACTTCAAACACAAGAGAAGCAAAGAACAGGACAGCAAGAATGGAACTGGACTTACAGCCAAGGAGAGGAAAAGTTGATTTTTCTCTAAAGTGACTCAGTGTATTGTTAAGTAATCTTGTTTGTTATTGTTAACAACAATGCATTTGGTACTAACTGCACACACAGTATGTACAAGCTCACAAAGGTTAATGAGTTGGTAACTTATAGTTTATTACGTAGGAAGTCTTTGGTAATGTTTGATATTATTTATGCTCCTGGTAAAATGATGGGGTTTTCCTTCATAAAGTTCTAAACATTTACAATTATTCTTTTTGTCTTGGTTTGCCTCTGCCTCTCCTCACAGTTAGCTTAGCCTAGCCTAGCTGGGTCACCACAGTGGGACTTTCAAAAGCCTTTCACAGAGTCCCTCACCAGAGGTTACAAAGGAAAGTAATGATGGGGCAAGAGACCAAGTATTGCCATGGACTAGAAACTGGCCAAGAGACAGAAAACAAAGTAGGGATACTGGGTCAATTTTCAACATGGCAAAAGGCTAACAGGGGGGTGCCCTCAGGTTATGTGCTAGGCCTGGGGTTGTTTAATATATTTATCAATGACCTGGAAGAGAGGGTGAGCAGAAAGGTAGCAAAATTTGCATATGACAAAGGTGTATATATAGAGACAAGGTGGGTGGGTGAGGTAGTATCTTTTCTATTGCTGAGAGAGACAAGTCTCAAGTTACGCAGAGCTCTCCCATGTAGCTCGAAAGCTCATCTCTTTTGCCAACAGAAGTTGGTCCTTTAAAAGCTGTTACCTCACCCACCTTGTCTCTCTAATATCCTGGGACCAACACGGCTACAACAACACTGCAAACATAATTATTTAGGTTAGTCAAGACCAGACAGGACTGTGAGAAACTTCAGAGCGATCGAACGAAGCTAAGGGAATGGGTAACATGTTGGAAGATCGGCAAAGAGTCCTGTGACACCTTGTAGACTAACAGACGTATTGGAGCATAAGCTGTCGTGGGTGAATACCCACTTCATTGGATGCATGTAGTGGAAATTTAGTGGAAATTTCCAGAGGCAGGTAGAAATACGCAAGCAAGAATCAGGCTAGGGATAACGAGGCTAGTTATGGGATGAGGCCCTCTTCTAGCAGTTGAGGTGTGAACACCAAGGGAGGAGAAACTGCTTTTGTCATTGGCGAGCCAGTCACAGTCTTTGTTTAATCCTGAGCTGATGGTGTCAGATTTGCAAATGAACTGAAGCTCAGCAGTTTCTCTTTGAAGTCTGGTCCTGAAGTTATTTTGCTGCAGGACGGCTACCTTTAAATCTGCTATTGTGTGTCCAGCGAGGTTGAAGTGTTCTCCTTCAGGTTTTTGTATATTGCCATTCCTAATATCTGATTTGTGTCCATTTATCCTTTTACGCAGGGACTGTCCAGTTTGGCTGATGTACATAGCAGGGGGCATTGCTGGCACATGTCGGTGTATATTACATTGGTGGACGTGCAGGTGAATGAACCGGTGATGGTGTGGCTGATCTGGTTAGGTCCTGTGATGGTGTCGCTGGTGTAGATATGTGGGCAGAGTTGGCATCGAGGTTTGTTACAGGGATTGGTTCCTGAGTTAGAGTTACTATGGTGCGGTGTGTAGTTGCTGGTGAGAATATGCTTCAGGTTGGTGGGTTGTCTGCGGGCGAGGACTGGCCTGCCTCCCAAGGCCGGTGAAAGTGAGGGATCGTTGTCCAGGATGGGTTGTAGATCACTGATGATGCATTGGAGAGGTTTTAGCTGAGGACTGTATGTGATGGCCAGTGGAGTTCTGTTGGTTTCTTCCTTGGGCTTGTCTTGCAGCAGGAGGCTTCTGGGTACACGTCTGGCTCTGTTGATCTGTTTCCTTATTTCCTCATGCGGGTATCGTAGTTTTGAGAATGCTTGGTGAAGATCTTGTAGGTGTTGGTCTCTCTCTGAGGGGTTGGAGCAAATGCGGTTGTACCTCAGTGCTTGGCTGTAGACAATGGATCATGTGGTGTGTCCGGGATGGAAGCTGGAGGCATGAAGGTAGGCATAGCAGTCGGTGGGTTTTCGGTATAGGGTGGTGTTAATGTGACCATCACATGTCCGGACTGTCCTTCAGTGAAACCCGGAAATCATGGATGCCCCATCATCTCGGGCATTGGCACTCTCACTGAAGGACTGTCTGGATATGTGGACTCTCTACTCAGACCCTACGCCACCAGCACTCCCAGCTATCTCTGTGACACCACTGATTTCCTGAGAAAACTACAATGCATTGATGATCTTCCAGAAAACACCATCCTAGCCACCATGGATGTAGAGGCTCTCTACACAAACATCCCCCACAAAGATGGAATACAAGCTGTCAGGAACAGTATCCCTGATGATGCCACAGCACAACTGGTTGCTGAGCTCTGTGACTTTAACCTCACACACAATTATTTCAAATTTGGTGACAATATACCTCCAGACCAGGTGCCCCAGAGGGAATGAACAGAACAGGTAATCATCAAGTGATCCATCTCCTGTCACCCATTCCCAGCTTCTGGCAAACAGAGGCTGGGGACACCATCCCTGCCCATCCTGGCTAATAGCCATTGATGGACATATCCTCCATGAATTTATCTAGTTCTTTTTTGAACCCTGTTATAGTCTTGGCCTTTACAACATCCTCTGGCAAAGAGTTCCACAGGTTGACTGTGTGTTGTGTGAAGAAATACTTCCTTTTGTTTGTTTTAAACCTGCTGCCTATTAATTTCACTTGGTGACCCCTAGTTCTTGTGTTACGAGAAGGAGTAATGGAAGGATAAGCCCTTTGTCTGCAGCCGTATCATAAGGCCTAAAGTCTAAGGCCTTCGTCTGCAGCCAGATTAAAAGAGTAGCCAAGTAGCAGCCATTAGCCGAGTCCCATTAGTCACATCCTCACATTCCATCTAAATTACATTAAAACAATGTACTATCAGGCTGTTAAGAAGGAGACCCTGTCCTAATGGCACCCACTATCACCAGATAAAGATACAGATCTTAAGATGGTTAAAGAAAACTTAGTTTGATAGCATTCTGTCTGCCAAGAAATCACTTATCAATAGTTGTGGTTGTGAAATCCTCATTTCTTTATTGGTTTGTCATTATGGTCCCCACTTCCCTATTGTTTATCTGTATGGTCTCTGTCTGGTTCTTTAATTGTTTCTGTCTGTTACATAATTAATTTTGCTAGGTGTAAATTAATTAAGGTGGTGGGGTAGGATTGGTTAAAGAATTTTGTTACACTATGTTAGGATTGGTTAATAAAATTTCAGTATAATGATTGGTTAAGGTATAGATAAAAAGGACTCAAATTTCACTTTATAAACTCAGATCCAAAAGGAAGTTCTTTGGGAACCAACTCTTGGACACAGCCCCAAAGATCAGAGATGCCAGACCTCAACACTGCCAATGACACCATGCAGAAACTGCAGTCCCCCAGATGGACCTGATCCTGACTGGCCATCAAGAAAAGTTCATCTGTCTTATTGAGAGTGATGAGCACTGTATGTGTAGTGTGTGCATTCTGGTTTTGGTGATTGTTAATAAATAGAGGTGAAGGATATTACTGTGTAAGGATCTTTCACTGGTAAAAGGTCCTGCACACCTGCAGAAGTAGTATATACCCAGAGCCCTACGTATTGGGAAAGGGTGTGGGTACTTAAATTGATCAGGTTAGTTACACCCCTGAGTCCTACAAATTGGGTACAGGTGGCCCGGAGCCCTATGAATTGGGTAAGGGTAGGTGCTTTTCACCTGGAGCCCTATGGACTGGGAAAAGGTGGGGTGCCCTAATGTGTTCAGGTAACAGTAAATAACACTTTCTTATTTACTTTTTCCATGATTTTACAGACCACCATCATATCCCCCCTTAGTCATCTCTTTTCAAAGTCTTATTAATCTCTCCTCACAGGGAAGCTGTTCCATACCCCTAATCACTTTTGTTGCCCTTTTCCGAACCTTTTCCAATTCCAACATATCTTTTTTGAGATGGGGCGACCACATCTGCATGCAGTATTCAAGATGTGGGCGTACCATGGATTTATATAGAGGCAGTGTGATATTTTCTCTCTTGTTATCTATCCCTTTCTTAGTGATTCCCAACATCCTGTTCGCTTTTTTGACTGCCGCTGCACACTGCATGGATGTTTTCAGAGAACTATCCACGACTCCAAGATCTTTCTTGAGTGGTAACAGCTAATTCAGACACCATTATTTTATATGTATAGTTGGGATTATGCTTTACAATGTGCATTACTTTGCATTTATCAACACTGAATATCATCTGCCGTTTTGTTGCCCAGTCACCTAGTTTTGAGAAATCCTTTTGTAGCTCTTCACAGTCTGCCTTGGACTTAATTATCTTGAGTAGTTTTGTATCATCTGCAAATATTCCCATCTCACTCTTTACCCCTTTTTCAAATCATTTATGAATATGTTGAATAGGACTGATCCCAGTACAGACCCTGGGGGGATACTACTATTTACCTCTCTCCATTCTGAAAACTGATCATTTATTCCTACCCGTTGTTTGCGATCTGTTAACCAGTTACCAATCCATGAGAGGATCTTCCCTCTTATCCCATGACAGCTTACTTTGCTGAAGAGCCTTTGGTGAGGGACCTTGTCAAAGACTTTCTGAAAATCTAAATACACTGTATCCACTGGATCTCCCTTGTCCACATGCTTGTTGACACCCTCAAAGAATTCTAGTAGATTGGTGAGGTATGATTTCCCTTTACAAAAACCATGTTGACTCTTCCCCAACAAATTATGTTAATCTATGTGTCTGACAATTTTGTTTTTTACTATAGTTTCAACCAGTTTGCCTGGTAATGAAATCACGCTTACCGGCCTGTAAATACTGGGATCACCTCTGGAGCCCTTTTTAAAAATTGGTGTCACATTAACTATCCTCCAGTCATCTGGTACAGAAGGTGATTTAAATGATAGTTTACAGACTACAGTTAGTAGTTCTGCAATTTAACATTTGAGTTCCTTCAGAACTCCTTGGGTGAGTACCATCTGGTCCTGGTGACTTATTATTCTTAGTTGATCAATTTGTTCCAAAACCTACTCTAATGACACCTCAATTTTGGACAGTTCCTCAGATTTGTCACCTAAAAAGAATGGCTCAGGTTTGGGAATCTCCCTCACACCCTCAGCCGTGAAGACTGATGCAAAGAATTCATTTAGTTTCTCCGCAATGGCCTTATCATCCTTGAGTGCTCCTTTAGCATCTCGATTGACCAGTGGCACCACTGGTTGTTTAGCAGGCTTCCCGCTTCTGATGTACTTAAAATTTTTTTTGCTATTACTTTCTGAGTCTTTGGCTAGTTGTTCTTCAAATTCTTTTTTGGCCTTCCTAATTATATTTTTACACTTCATTTGCCAGAGTTTATGCTCCTTTCTATTTTCCACACTAGGATTTAACTTCCACTTTTTAAAGGATGCCTTTTTGCCTCTCTCTGCTTCTTTTACGTTGTTGTTTAGCCACCGTAGAACTTTTTTGGTTCTCTTACTATGTTTTTTTTAATTTGGGGTATACATTTAAGTTGAGCCTCTATTATAATGTCTTTAAAAAGTTTCCATGGAGCTTGCACAGATTTCACTTTTGGCACTGTACCTTTTAATTTCTGTTTAACTAACTTCCTCATTTTTGTGTAGTTCCCCCTTTCTGAAATTAAATGCTACAGTGTAGGGTTGCTGTGGTGTTTGCCCCACCACAGGGATGTTAAATTTAATTATATTATGGTCACTATTACCAAGCGGTTCAGCTATATTCACCTCTTGGACCAGATCCTGTGATCCACTTAGGACTAAATCAAGAATCGCCTCTCCTCTTGTGGGTTCCAGGACCAGCTGCTCCAAGAAGCCGTCATTTAAGGTGTCAAGATACTTTATTTCTGAATCCCATCCTGAGGTGACATGTACCCAGTCAATATGGGGATAGTGGAAATCTCCCATTATTATTGAGTTTTTTATTTTAATAGCCTCTCTAATCTCCCTGAGCATTTCACAGTCACTATCACCATCCTGGTCAGGCGGTCGGTAATATATTCCTACTGCTATATTCTTAATATTAGAGCATGGAATTACTATCCATAGAGATTCTATGGTACAGTTTGGTTCATTTAAGATTTTTATTTAATTTGATTCTACACTTTCTTTCACATATAGTGCTACTCCCCCACCAGCATGACCTATTCTGTCCTTCCGATATATTTTATACTCTGGTATTTCTGTGTCCCATTGGTTACCCTCATTCCACCAAGCTTCTGTGATGCCTATTATATCAATAGCCTCATTTAATACAAGGCACTCTAGTTTATGCATCTTATTATTTAGGCTCCTAGCATTGGTATAGAAGCACTTTAAAAACTTGTCACTTTTTAGCTGTCTGCCATTACATGATGTAATTGAATGGGACTTTTTTTCATTTGACTGTTTCTCATCAGATCCTACCTGTATTTTATCATCTTCTACCCTCTCCTCTTTACTAGGACATAGAGAATCTCCATTAATAGATCCTCCCCTAAGGGATGTCTCTGTCCTAACCATGTGCTCCTCCGCACCTGTCGGCTTTCCCCAGCCCTTAGTTTAAAAACTGCTCAACGACCTTTTTAATTTTAAGTGCCAGCAATCTGGTTCCATTTTGGTTTAGGTGGAGCCCATCCTTCCTGTATAGGCTCCCCCTTTCCCAAAAGTTTCCCCAGTTCCTAATAAATCTAAACTCCTCCTCTCTACACCATCGTCTCATCCATGCATTGAGCTCTGCCTGTCTAACTGGCCCTGCGCATGGAACTGGAAGCATTTCAGAGAATGCTACCATGGAGGTCCTGGACTTCAATCTCTTACCTAGCAGCCTAAATTTGGCATCCAGATCTTCTCTCCTATCTTTCCCTACGTCACTGGTACCTACACGTACCACGACCACTGGCTTCTCCCTAGCACTACACATAAATCTATCTATAGGTCTCGAGAGATCCGCAACCTTTGCACCAGGCAGGCAACTCTCCATGTGGTTCTCCCAGTCATCACAAACCCAGCTATCTATGTTTCTAATGATCGAATCGCCCATTACCAATACCTGTCTCTTCCTAATAACTGGAGTTCCCTCCCCCGGAGGGGTATCCTCAGTGCGAGAGGATACCACATCATCATCTGTAAGGAGAGTCCCAACTATGGGAGCGTTTCCCTCTGCTCCAGTTGGATGTTCTCCTTCCTCCTCAACAGCACAGAGGCTGTAAGACTGGGGGTGGGATCTTTCTACTGTGTCCTGGAAAGTCTCATCTATGTACCTTTCTGTCTCCCTTAGCTCCTCCAGTTCAACCACTTTGGTCTCCAAAGTCCGTACATGGTCTCTGAGTGCCAGAAGCTCCTTGCACCGAATGCACACATATGCCACCTGCACATATGCATGCTGCACTGGGTGCAATAAGCTGGAAAGCCCCCACTCTGTTGCTGGACTTCGGCCTGTATTCTCTTTTTACTCCTGTAGCTCGTTCCTTTGTTGTTCGTTTTTAGCGGGGGTGGGTTTGGTTTTAAGTTTAAGGAATGTTAAGTGTATCTTAACTGCCAACCCTCTCTCTGCCTCTTCAAAACAAACAAATAAAAAAAAGATATCCAGAAGGTGCTGACCAGAAAAGAGATAGAGGAAGCGAGCGAGAGAGCATTGATAGCGCACACACAGGAAAAAGGTGGCAATAGAGGACTTAAAGCAATAAAAGACATGGTGTCTTTCTCCTCTTGTGTGTGCAATTGTGGAACATTTCCTGTTTGTAGTAACACAAAGCTCTAATGTAGTAACACAATGCCATAACCGTATGATTATGATTAAGACATTGTAGTGTTTGTGGTCCAGATTAAATTAAACTGATCTTTAAAGAGATTTTTTTTCTCTCTACTCCCTGGGCCTGGACTCATGGTACCACTATAGGGCAGAATTAAGGCTGGTTGCGTGTCCTAACAGTACATTTCCAGGCCTCAGCATGTTTGCATTTCTTTCAAGTTTAACCTTAATTATCAATTTTCTGGATTTATAATGTTTGGTTTTAGGATAATTACAGTATCCCTGTAATAGATTTAAATATGTTCTCTCAACTTTAGCTCAATTTTAACTGGGTTTGTTTGTTTGTTTGTTTGGTCTGGGAAGGATTTTTTTTTTCAATTTAAAAATTCTGTACATAAATTTAAAGAAAACTGCTAAAGAGAACCATGTGATATTTCTAATATTTGAAGATATGAAGTATCAACTATAAATCTTTTTATTATATTTCTTGTTATGGCCAGATTCACCAGCACACTGTGGCTGTTTTGCCCCACTCTGGAGCAGCACAAAGCAGCCAGTTAAACTGGGTTTACAGCTTCTTTGCATCACCAGAGCAGTTCAAAGCAGCCAGAGTGTATAACACAGATTTCCCCTACCTCCCCACATCCTCCAAATCCCCCCTTGTTCTTGCACCTCCTTACATTCCCCAAGACACACCCCAAATCCCTCTCCCTCTTGCACCCCATATTTTGCTGCATACACACACCCCTAGTTTCCCCCTCCTGCCCTCTCTGTGCAGAAGATCTGGTGCAATGTGCAGCATTTGAAAACAAGTAGGATTAATGGTCATTTTTTGCCAGTATTTTCATAACTGGAAGTTGATCTGTCAGCAGAGGTTGGTGCATAAAATCTTCTCCTTCAGAGAAACTCACACAGAACTGCCCTGGTTTACAATGGCTGCCATCTCCCATTGCTCTCAATGGGATTAGGTTACAGTAGCCTGAGTTAAGGTACACTTTTTCACAGAGGCCACTGCGTCCCCTTGTTTCCAGTGACAGTGAAGTCACAGCAGTCTTTGTTCTGGGCAGCCTGTAGTCTCAGTCCCATGGGGAACAATAAAAGATACATTCACTTCTGAAAATGGCCAACTAAACCTGGGCAAGTTGTGACCTCAGTCCCTTTGAGAACAGTAGAAGATGATGGCCATTTTGAAAGAGGGCCGTTCTTTATCGGAATTAAACACTATCCTTAACTCCAACCAAAATATTGATTAATGACTTTGTTAAATATCCAATATACATGTATTACAAAAATTATATTCAGATGGTAAATATAAGAAACATATTTATACAATAAATAAAAAATGTGTCTGAAATGAGTTATCTTTATAATGACTGTAATAATGGCACTATTTAACCATATGTTCTGGTCATTTTAGTGGCCATTAAAATAAGTAATAAAGAATAAATATTATAACACAATTAGTGTAAACCAATAGTTATTAACATTGAAAGTAAATATTAACACCAATACTTTAGGATATATTTTGGTTGAAGTTAAGGATGGTGTTTAATTTTCTAAAAATATCAGATATGGTTTGTGTTGTTTTATTAGAAATTGTACTTGACTTTTTATCCTTTACTTTGTAATTCCTCATTTTTAATGGTTCCGTTTATTAATTAGAGCAATTATAACTCACATTAAATGAAGCTTTTTTGTTTCTGAATAATAATTAATTCAACCCCTCCTTCCCCCTTAGCCTCTGTCCATCTTCCATAGTTCTAAGCTCTCTTTAGAGCACTGAATTAATTAACTTAATTAATTCATTCCTGTGATTTGTTTTTAATGAAATTGTCCCTCTGGTCACACTGAATTCTCCCTTCTTGTCACTTTACCTTTCGCTCTGTGTTGCTTCCAGAAGCAGTAAGTGGCCAGGACAATGAGAACAGCCAGGAGAGCCAGGATCACCCCCAGAGCCACCATCCAGGGATTGACTCTTGGGAAAAACAGCTCTGCAAAGGAAAGTTCCATTAGTTTGCAAACACTGAGGCCCAGATCCACAATGGCGCTTAGACACCTAAACTGCAATTTGGGGCACCACTGCAACATGGAAAACCTCTGCTCGGCTGCCACCTGTCTCTCTAGGCACCTAAGCTCACTCAGTGCTTAACCTTTCAGGCTAAAAGTTCCCTACATTTCTGCCTCTGAGCATGCTCACTGCTGCCTCGGTCTAGGCACCCAGACACCTATCTCTATCAACTCCATTCAAAATCCAGCCAGAGGAGGTAGAGTCACCCATCTTATACCTTCCAGCCTAGTGGTTGGAGCACTCACCCAGGATGTTGGGGCCTGGTTCGGTTTCCCCCTCCCCTGCATAGGGAGACAGGATTTCAACAGGGATCTTTGCTAGCTGAGGGGCATGTGCTAACCACTAAGCTAGGCACGTTCTGGTGTCTGGAGCACCCTCAATCTCTCCGGTTAAAACTGTTCCAGCTTGTATGAGATACTTAGTAGTCCCTGGGACAGAGACCGAGGCAGTGCTAGTGACTCCATAGCCGGGTGGTTAGGGCATCCATGTGGAAGACCAGTGCCCTGCTCTCATGTCCCTTTAATTATTTATCCAAAGTGGATCAGCTTCAACAGGAGAGATTGAAACCCCCACCTCAGAGTATCCCCATAGCTCAGTGCTTACAGCACTCCCCTGAAAGGGGGAAACCCCTCTTCAAATCCCTTTTTTCTCTAACCACTGGGTGAAAAGACAAAAGGAGAGTTCCTCCTCCACTGACCATTTTGTGCGGGATGAAGCAGGCACCTAGCTCATTCTCACAAGAAACAGCTTAGCTACCTAAGCTGCCTGACCCCAGGTGAGGGGCTCTTGTTCGTGGATCACAAGCAGAGATAGGTGCCTCCCTGCATCTGACACTGAACTCTGGGACAGGGGCAGGGCTTAGGAAACACCCTTCTCGTCAGCATCTCCCAATGGCTAGCTAAGGCAGCTCCCCGCCTTGTGTACTTGCTTTTGTGGATCCTGTTCTTAGCTACCTGTCTTTCCCCATTCATTGTACAGGGAGCCTGGATGCCTAACTCAGGCTTTGTGGGTTCCAGTGATTTTCTAGCTCCCTAAAAGTTAGGCACTGCAATACTCAGTCTCACAATGTCTGTCGCTTTGTGAATCTGGACCAGTGAGGGGAATTCTGGATTTTGGTGATCAATGACAACACTGCATGACTGGCTGAAGGAATCCTATGGGAGCTCCCGATGGATGTCATGGTGAGATACAGCTCCTCCATGCTTTATTACAAAGCCAGTGAGACTCCTAGCCTTATTCTAGCTCTGGAATAGGGCTGACATCCAGACAACACTACAGATTGGAGTTGTCTTGTAATTGGGTCTGGGTGACACCCTGCCACGGCTGTAATTGTAGTGTAGATGGGCCTGGCAAGAGCAGAGACCGTGGGGGTGAGGTTTTCAAGTTACTTCATTGATGTGCTTCTGAAAATCTCACTCTTTAATGTCAGAGTTATTAGAAAACAATGTGTAAGAAACAGGAAAACTAGTGAAACCAGAGTTACCTCTGAACCCACGACCCTAAGCCAGGGCCAGATGGAGAGGTGCCACAACACATCAGTGTGACCTCCCCCCAGGACACAAGAGAACGGGGAGCCTCACTGGTCACAAACTCATCATCCAGTGGGTCACCAAATGCAGGAAAATGTTCACTCCCTTAGAGATTCCCAAATGGAAAACTCTGAACTCTAAGCTGAGGTGGCACCAGAACAGCTGAGTGAAAATGTCCTTTCACCAAGGGATCTATCCTTTAAACATGTGCAATCAGGAGCTTAGACATTCAACTAACCCCAATGTACCCACAGATGTTTACACCAGCAAAATAGCACAGAAACAAAACTAGAACCCTAGTCATGGCTGGGCTGAGCACTGGCCCTTGCTATTGTTCCTGGTGGCCTGTCCTCTGCGCTCTGCAGACTGTGTTAGGAAGAAATCCTCACTCTGATTCCTGTTCCTGTTAACTGGCTCCCTGAGGTCTTTGTGTATTTGGCAGCAAATAACTCCCTGTGTTTTAGCAGCACTGCTCAGGGCTTTGACCTTGTTAAATCTCTTAGGTGCAACCAAACTGGACCTGGTCAGTCCTTGCCAATGTGCAGGCCTGTGTGGATCAGCAGCACCCCAGAGAGCCTGCTCCTGATGTTCCGAGTGCAGTCCTCTCATCCGCTCCTGCATCTTACACATTCCTCTATACAGATTTTTTTTTCATTCTTTTTACTGAAATATGTCATAGAGTTATCAATTTCAAGGCCAGAAGGGTAGATTATGATCATCTACTCCGACATTCTGAACAACACAGGCCAGAAAACTTCCCTGAATAAATTCCTGCTTCAAGTCCAATAGCTGCGGTTGAGCAACAGAACTTCTTTTAATAAAAAGTAAAAGCCCCAGGAGGATTGTACACATAGGAAGTGTCCATACAGGGTGTTCTCTGAGGTTAACTGCAACAAAATTGGAGTCAGGAAATTCAGATCAATGTTCTCTCCGAAACCTTATCTCTGGAGCCTTCAACATGTGCATTAGCAGAGGGATAAGGTGGGTAAGGTAATATCTTTTATTGAACCAACTTTTGGGGATGAAAGACAAGGTTTCGAGCTACACAGAGCTCTTCTTCAGGGCTGTCTCTTTCACCAACAGAAGTTGGTCCAATACAAGATATTGCCTCACCCACCTTGTCTCTCTAACATCCTGGGACCAACAGAGCTACAACAACACTGCAAACATTAACAGAGGGTCCATCAAAGTGTTGACCAACTGCCATGACTTAATGGTGAGTAAGGAGATTTTAGCCCCTGCTGCAGCCAGTCGCACAACGATGTGAGAAGCTCCAGCCATCACATAATTTCCAGCCCTACTGTGGGGAAAGCCCCTCTCATTGGCTGCCTCCCAATCTCCTGGGGTTGGCAATTAGAGCTGGATGGAAAACAGAATTTCCGTTCTACAGGAAATGCTGATGTTTTGAAAAAAAAAAAAAAAAAGGTTCTGAATCCTACTGAAAAGCTTAAATTTCCTGCACAATGAAAATTAAAAAAAAAAAAAATTCATTTGGGGCCACCAAAACATTTTGTCTCATATGTCAAAACATTATAGTACAATATAAAACATAACATATAACATAACTACACAAAATATAATATACTTTATATTCAAATTACTATTTAATATAATGTACACGCCAGACAAAATCAATCAGAAGAATAAAGTGAAAATATAATGTAATGTTTGATACTATCCAAACAAAATGAGTCAAAATGATTCATTTTTACCTTTTCCCATCAAAAATGTCATTGAAATCGACACATTCCTGCAAAATACTTTGATTTACACCAAGCTGCCTTTGCTAATGGAAAACGGTTCTGTTGAAATACTTCTGAACAGCTCTGCTAGCAATGCCGCCTTCATTTTGTGATTTATGAAGTAGTGGGCAATGTCACAGTGTCACCTAATGCACCCCTGTATTGAAATTCTACACACCATTGAAATAAGCGTTGTATATAATTTGCCTTGTGAGGCGTGATGAAGTGGGGAATTTTCTTAATATTTGTATTAATAGTGTCTGCGCGCACCTTAGTTTCCCCTAGTTGCATGATTAACCAGGTAGTTGGATATGGGTGTTTGATCTTTGCAAAGACCCCTAGAGCATTAGGTGTGAATGCAGTCTAGCTGCCTGGGCCCAGACAATGGGCAATACTTTGTAAATTATCAACTGATGGATGGGGGACCCAACCTCTGCAAGAAGCCAGCCAGTTAAAAAGAGTTGGAGAACAAAGAGAGATGGGGGCCAGGTGACCAGTTTTGCCTGGGAAATTCAACAAAGGATGGAGGAGGGGCAACTGGGCATGACAGAAGGTGAGCTGTTGGAATCAGGACACTCTCCAGTTTGAGTCTCGGGGGAAGGGGGAGAGCCAGGGCTCTGGGCGTGGCCAACATGGACTTTGCTGTAGCTTTCTGGGTCCTGTGCTAACAAAAAACTCGCCTACGCTGTGTTCCAGACCACTAATAAACCCTTCTGCTTTACAATGCTGGCTAAAAGTCACTGCTAACTGAGAAGCTGGGGGTGCATGACCTGCTTTCGGGGTGTGTAAGGATGCCCCCAGGTGTCTCATTCAGATGGACTCACTGCAGGGAGCTATTTCTCATGGAAGAATTTCAAAAAAACTCTGCACATGCACTGCATATTGGACTATAATCTATGGAACTGATTCTGGAAGAACTGTTTACAAGTCAGCAGCTCATCTGTGCTAATGTAACTGACCTAAGAATTTTATTCATGTCTGTATGGATAATGATTGTTTAACCACAATAACTTTCTTTTATTTTTAATAAATCTTAGTTTAGTTAATAAGGATTGGCTATAAGCATGTATTTGGGTAAAATCTGAAATATTCATTGACCTGGAGGGTAATGTGTCCAATCTCTTGGTATTGGTAGAACTTTATATATGGTGAATAAGATTTTCAGTAATCTTCATCATATTTGACTTGGCTGTCACGGTGAGAGCCAAAGGCTGGATTGCTTAAAGGGAACTGTATTTTAGCTTCTTGGTAATCAGTAAGGCATTACAGAGCGTGTTTTGTTACTGGCTGGTCTGACGGGGTGTACTTCCCCCGCACTGGACAAGTAGGGACAAACCACACACTCTGGGCAGAGGAAGCCATTCCCCTCACCTTACTGGGCATGCTCCAAGTGCTGCCTCAGTATAAAAGGAAGCAGCCCAGATCATTCTAGACTGACTGCCAGAGAGGAAGGATGCATGCATGCCGCAGCCTCCAGCCTGGGAGCAGACGCAGCCCCAGCCCCAGCCCCAGCCCCAGACTGTGGGAGCTGGAGACGCCGAGATCCAGGCAGATGCCTGGATACCTGTGGACACCCTGTGGAGGCCAGAGTCACCAGGGGTAGCACAGCCTAGGGAACCCAGAGACCCTGAAGATGCCCAGGCCTTGGCTCCAGGGGATACAGTAGGACATAGCCCAGGGGAACTAGACAGTGGACTGGTTAGTGAACAGGATTTTGAGTCGGTGTGTTTTAGCCAGATCCCTGCTGACTCAGTGGCATGCACACTTGCCACCACTAGGGCCCTGAGCTAGGACCTGGTGGAGAGGAAGGGTCTGGGTCCCCCTACCCTGGCCATCACACACACACACACACACACACACACACCCCCTTGGTGGTGGCCCACTTCCCCAACTCTGACCATAGCTCTATTAAGGAGTGCAACCTTCTTGTCTCTGGCCACAAGGCCATACAGCCTGAGAGAGAGGGTGATTGTATTGACTCTGGCTATTGCGCCATACTGCCCCGATTACAAGAGCGACCACATTGACTCTGGAGATTGGGCCATACTGCCCTGAGGCTAAGGGTAGGCGAGCAGACTTAACTGCAGGGCCTTGATGCCCTTGCCCTATCCCAAAGGGGGCAGGGTGTACTTGCCCCACAACAGCTGTGTAAATCTAAATAAAGAAAAGACCACCAGTTTTCAGGCTTGTTTGCCCTGATTGAGCAACCTCAGTGTGGCCTCCTCAGCAACCAAGGTCACAGACGTGTATTATCTTTATTTATGTTGTAACCATTTCTGACTGTAATGCCTTAATATTTGTACTCACTTAAATCTCATGGTAGTTAAATAAACTTGTTCTACTCTTTAATCAAAACTAATCCAGTGTTCTGAACTGTGTGGGTAACTCCGTTTAAGGTGACAGTCTGTATCTTGATCCCCTTAGAGAGGCAACAGACCTAATATATCTGGACTGTCCAGGAGAGGGCTGGAGAGTGCAGAACACACATTTCTGGGGAAAAATCCAGGATTCTGAGTGCGTTGAGGTTACCCTGAATATGGTAACCAAGGCAGCGGGGGCCAGAGTTGCTGGACCAGGGCTGTGGCTGTACAAAGACACTCAAAGTGTGACCTGCATGCTGTTTGTGAGGAGCCCAGGTTAGGATTCAAAACAGCAAAGCATTGTGTGGTACCCCAGCTTGCAGGGCAGGGGTGACAGCCCCTCACTGGTCTGGATTGCACCCCGGAATGCCATACACAGCCTGTTCAGCAGATGTAACAATGCAGACTTGAGACAAACAACATTCTAAATATTGCAATGGGGATCCCCTCTGCTACTGCCTGGGTGCAGGTAGATGAGGTTTGGAAGAGAGGCTGGGGGAACGGAAAGTGAAGGTAAAACTGTTCTGGGGTAGCCTTGTCTATTGCCCACTGTGAGGGAGGCCAGTGCTGCTGTGGGAGGGCTCTAGCCGTACTAATGGATTTTATTAAAGAATGTCTCACCTCCTTCGTTCAAATATCACTGGTGCTACTTTGTTGTTGTGCAGGTGGCTATTGTTCATTGATTACAATAATTATATATTAACAAAAATATTTTATAGGCAGTATTGCCAGATCAAGTGTTCAAAAGTCATGAATCAGGCCCCCCTCCCCCTAAATCATGAGATTTTAGAAAACAATAAATGTTACTTTGTATTTGCCTTCTGGTTTGTGAGCCTTTAGGGGTCACATTTTCAAGCTTTTATGTGCAATCAGGAGGGTTAGAAACATTTTTCCAGGTAAAGCTGAGATTCTTACATAAACTTGCAATTCTAGTAGATGAGGTTTTAATTGAAATAGACAATATCAGGAGTTTCACTATAAAATCATGAGAATTGACAGTGGTGAAAGTGAATAATATAAAGGCTCCCTGCACTTCCTCCTCTATAACTTTGGATCTATGTATATGATATTTCATATCTGTTTATTTTGGACACTTGTGTCCAATCTCCAATTGATTTGTATGTGAAGAATTGGGCCCATTTGCGTCATTCTGTAATGCAACAGCAGAAAGTACATGCTCTGGGAAGATTAGGGTCAAAGGGGCTATGCAGATTCTAAATCTGAATTTCTTGACTTCTGTGAAACTTAATATAAACTGACACTTTGGCTCCCTCAGTCTTTACTCAGGCAGAGCTCTCAGCTAAGCGAGTGGGAATGCTGCCTTGGTCTGGGATGCTGGCCTGGGTCCTTGGTGGTTCTGTGACACTGATTTAGTTTTTTGGCATGTACTATATGAAGCCCTCCAGAGACAGTAAAAGAGAGGCTCATGCAGTATCTAGAAAAATATATAACTAGGAGTGAGCAATAAACACACCATCATACACATTCCCCACTAGCATCTGCCATGTCCATTTTATCCCTGGTGCACTGTGGGTGGCACTGACCTGCTATGGAAGCTGTTGATAATTTCTCTTGGTTAAGAGGTAGGTTCCTGACAGAACAGGACAAGTCCTGGTTGGAATGTTCTGTTATAAAAATAGAAATCTGGCTTTGAAACAGGCCATTGGCATCCTTGAATATTTTTTCAGAAGCAGATGGTAGCAGCTGCCCACTGTGATCTCTCCACTGAGCCTTGGGCTCTGGGTGCCAGCCTGCTGATCGACACACAACCCAGATTGTTCCATCATGGTAACCATCAACAGAGATTTGGGGGTCAGAGCCTGAAACTAGAGAAGAATGGAATAAACCTGTGTTAATTCTACAGAATTAGCAAAAGAACAATAGCAGAAGGAATGAATTAATTCTCCCTCTGCATCCCCAGAACCCAGAGTCACTGGGAACTACACGAAAAATACATGGCAAGTGTTTCTCGGAGTGTTGGGAGATCTGTTCTCTTCTCTATAATTTCCCAATACTGATTTCTACCAGTGGAAATTAGATCCTGAGTTTATCCACAATGGAAAATAATAAGGCAATTCCAAGAGAAAGCTGACAAAGAAAACAGCAGTCAATAAATAAATAAAATAGGAGGCCAGCTCCTGAGAAATGCTGAGCAGCTCAGACACTTCACTGGGCGACACCAGCACTCAGCACCAACCAACTCTGGTTCATAACAAGGAAACATCTTGGGAACGTTGTACAGAACACACGGTGTATTTAAATAAGCAAAATTGGGAAAGTCACCTGATAGACATAAAGCCTGGGACATGGGAATGGTGGGGCTGTTTTAATGGCTGAGGAATGTTTGAACTCTATTCCGTTCTATTTAAAACAAAGCCAGGTTTAGAAAAATATACAGAGTGCAGAGCACAGATGTGAAATTCCTCCAGTTCATTCTCAGAGAGCAGCTGCTGCTCAGTAACTAGAGTCTGAAAGGGGATTCTGGGTATCAATGTGTGAATGAGAAGCATCCAGAGTCCTCTCACAATGAGCTCTCCTGCCCCGTTTATTATGCTGCTAGTGAGGTAAAACAAGCTACAGACCTGCCACCTGCAGTTCCAGTGAGGCTTCTTCATACGAGACACTGGACTGAAAGAAACACGTGTACTGTCCATGGTCAGAAAGTTGGACATTGCGTATTCTCAGGGAAACACTCCCACTGGTGATATTATGTTTCAGCAGCTCTGTCCTTCCCTGATATCCTGGCATCTGCTCTCCATACTGATCCCGTCCATCCTTATACCGGTGCACAACTGCAGAGAACTGGGATCGGAACCACCTCAGCTCCATGTCCTCAGCGCTCATCCTGGGGGAGAGGTGGCAGGGCATGACGGCCTCCCCGCCTAGGGAGGCAGTGATCGGATGGTCAGGTCCAGTCACTGTGAACCGTGCTGTGAAATGTATCGAGGGGAAAGAAAAATTAAATAGGAGAGGAACCAAGACAGGCAGAAATGTAAGTGCAGCTGGGTGCTTATTGCCATCTTTGAAGTGTTCAAAAATCAGGAGTCAACCCCCTGAAAAATCATGGGATTGGCATAAAAATAGAGATTTTTTTAAAAATCATAAAATTGGGCTTGTTCTTGGCCTTCTGATTTCTGAACCTTTAAAGTTGACTGGGGTCACATTTCCAAGCATTTATCTGCAACCACAAGGGACAGACACTTACTTTAAAGCAAACTGAAAGCTGAGATTCTCACCTAATCACAGGCCTGCAGGACTTGTGGCTTAAAGAAACACATCAAATATCATGAGACTTGTGATAAAATTCTGCGAGCTGGTAACACTGAGGGGACGTCTCCACCTTGAGCTGGAGGTATAATTTTCAGTGTGGGCAGACATGCACCCACTAGTTCTGATTGAGCTAGTGTGAGAAAGCGTAGCCGTGGTGGTGTGAGTGGGCGGATGGGTTAGCTCTCCAGGTATGATCCTGCCCAGGACCCTAGGTACATATTCAGGGAGGCTGCTCATGCCACTGTGTCTACTCTGCCATTTATAGCACGATAGCTTGATCAGAACTAGCGCAGGTATGTCTATCCCATCTGGAGACAGCGAGGAGCAACATCTTACATATTTAAAGGCTTCTACAGTGCTAACTAATGGCTTAACGGTGTGGGAAGGGGAGGGAGAGCTGGAATGTTGGAGGGGGAAGGGGGGGGCTACATGTTGTGAGGGATGGTGGGGCAGGGGATGGAGAAGGAGACAGACTCAGCAGTTTTATCTCACACTTACAATCACTGTAAGAACTGTCATGATGCTGGGATACAGACTGTGTCTCAGATTTCTCTCACCAGCCCTGTTAGCAACTACACATTGTAAACCCTTCAAAACACAACCCCATTATCCCCACTGCACTGTAACAAAAAGTGTCGACGGGGCAAGGAGTGCTGAGGAACAGCACAGCAACCATGTGGCCTAGCGGAGAGACCACTGAACTCGGACTATTCCTGGCTCTGCCACTGGCCTGCTGGGTGACCTTGAGCAAGTCTTTTCACTGCTCTGTGCCTCAGTTTCCCCATCTGTAAAATGGGAATAATGAATAAAGTTCCTTGAGCTCTATTGATGAAAAACATTATATAAAAGCTAGGGCTTTTTGTTATTATCGAGCCACAGTCGTGTATCAGCTGCAAACCTAAGTGAGAACTACAACCTCCTAAATGGCCACTACTGTCTACTACAAAGAGTCCTCTTTCTGTTCAAGAAACTAGGAAGGAAAGTCACTGACAAAATCTTTGCTAATGCAGAGTTAAAGTTCCCAGCGGTATCTCACGTCCTTCCAGAAAATTGAGTTCAGCAAAACTCAGGCCTCTGAAAACCAGCAAATGCAGAATTAAGGTACAAGCCGAAGCGACCTTAACTCTGCCCTGTTTGAGCAATGACCTAACAAACCCATGGGGCACAGGCCCACACCCTGCCTGTGCAGATAGAGCACGTCCCTCAGGGATCAGGGCACATGACAACTGCAGCACAAACACCTTCTCCTTGCTAAGGGAACATTTGTTTTAGGTGAGCTGCGCTGTACAGGAGCAACCCACCCCGTTCTGCCCTCAACATTGAGCGACTGCCCAGAAACAGCCCCGCATTTCTTACATTTTACAAACCTTCACCCCCTTTAACAGCCCCTCCACCCACACTCCCAGGATTCTATCTAGCACTATATGTCCCCTTCCCCATTGTCAAACACACAGACAATCCCCGTGGCAAGCAGGCCCCTGAGCCCTGCTACTGACAACTACACAGCTCAGGGCTGAACTAAGGGATGCAAGATCCCTCAAGGTACACCTGCACCTCTCTCCTTTCATCACATGCCTGGGCGGGGGGACGGGACTCAGATCTGGATCTCCTCAGATCACAAGCACAGCTCTACCAAGCTGCTCCAGCCAATGTCTCCACCAGTCAACCCAGCTGCACCTAACACAGTGACTGCAGCTGGGGCATGCAGAGATGTGTATAATTATAATTTTCAGACTGGAGCACCCACGGAAAAAAATAGTGGGTGCTCAGCACCCACCAGCCACCCGCCGATCAGGTATTCAGAGGGCCCTGCAGATCAGCTCCTCCCCCACAGCGCCTCCTACCTGCAGCTGATCAGTGGCAGGCAAGGGGTTCTGGGGTGGAGGGGAGGAGCAGGGGCGGGAAGAGGCAGAGGAAGGGCAGGGCGTGCTTGGGGGAGGGGGCTGAACTGGGGCGGGAGAGGCAGGGTGGGGGTGTAGCCTTGGGGAAGGGGGCAGAGCAGGGGCTGGAAGAGGTGGAGCGAGGGTGGGGCCTTGGGGAAAGGGGCAGAGCCACGGTGGAACACCCCACCGGGGAAAGCTGAAAGTTGGCACCTGTGAAATTCAAGAATTTAGAGATGTGCCCTGGAAGCTGTGGTTGAGAACACAGCGTAGCCGTGTTCAGCAATTCACTACAGAAACTTTCTGCTTTGTTTTATTAAAAGTTTTATTCCTAACAAACTGGTTTGTTGTTTAATGAACCCCAAGATCATTACATGGTGTCAGAAGTGCTGAACGAGAAGGAGACTGCAGTCATTTTGAAGTTAACTCCTGTGTTTGCAACTGAAAGTGGAGGCAAGGGGAGTACATGCAGCAGCAAACAGAGAAGAACAAAGGCTTTTGTATGTATTTTGTGAGCAAAATAGTAGCTCCAATAGCTTAAAACGGGGAAAAAAGCCAAAAATGGATGTGTCGCAACTTCCATTCAGTCTGCAATTGTCAGGCAATGTTGCAGAGAACTGGAAAAAATTCAGAAAGAGATTTGACTTGTATTTAGTAGCCAGAGGGGCAGAAGAGAAAAATGATCAAGTAAAATGATCAATCTTTTTGCCTGTTGTTGAGGCGGAAGCATTGGATATTTAGAACAGCTTTACGTTTGAAGAAGGTGAAAGCATGAAGTTAAGTAAAATACTGACTAAATTGGAGGAACATTACATGCCAAAAAGGAATTGAGAAGTGCAAACAACGAGCATGAGAGGTGCTGTATTGACCACGGATCAATCACATCATCACTAAAGTGGTAGGAAACTGCTGTTCATGCTTGAAATACAAGCCAACAAGGGAACAAGCAGAGCCACTGTGACCTCATCCAGTTCCACAAAGGCCTTCTGAGAAGGCAGGTACTGACGTATTTACCTGGCAATCAAAGGATTATTTCATAGTCACAGAGGATTATTCTCTGTATCCAGAAATTTGCACACTGCACAGTACTAGTGGTAAGTCAGTGATAGATGACATGAAGGGAATCCTCTCCAGACATGGAATTCCAGATGAAGTCTTTAGCGATAATGGGCTGCAATTTTCCATTGCAGATTTTAGACAATTTGCCATCGATTGTAGTCCAGACAAATCAAGGGGACACATTTTGATGCAATCAAAGGGATCTATGTATAATCCCAGAAAGTTCCAACACATTGACAGTCGACATGGACTCTGGCATTTCCCAACTGACTGATCCTTTACCATCAACAGGCAAAGGAGAACAACTCAGACTCCAATGAGAAGATCAGAGAGGGAGATTAAATGTCCTGAAAGGCCCATAGAGACTTGCTAACCTGCCTGGAGAAATTTGAGGAAAATGAGTGGTAAAGACTCACTCCAGAGAGATGTCCTGGTAACCTCACCTCTTTAGGTAATTTATGAGGTGATTTATGGAAATAGACTAGATGGGTTGAGAATTTAATGCATGTGCTATTGGGTAGTTGTTAACTCTTATATACATATATAGAAACAGCTAATTGTTTTTTTTAAGAGGGAAGATATAGAGATACGTTTGTGGAAGATTATAACTAAAGGCTTGGCTACACTTGCGAGTTAGAGCGCATTAAAGCAGCCCCGGGCGCCCGAGCTCACTCCCCGTCCACACTGGCAAGGCATGTAAAGCGCTCTGACTCCGCAGCTAGAGCGCTCCTGGTACTCCACCTCGGCGAGTGGAATAACGTTTGCTGCGCCTTGGCTACAAGGCCCAGGCGTCAGTGTGGACGAGGTGTTGCGTTACTGCGCTCTGATCGGCCTCCGGAAACGTCCCATAATCCCCTTAAGTCACGTGGCCACTCTTCTCATTGTTTTTGAATCACTGCAGGAATGCGGATGTGCCCTTTCAAAGCTCCGTTTCTGACAACCGGCTACTTCTCTGCTCCGAGACAAAGCAAACATCAGTGTGGAGTGCTGTGTGAGAGAGAGAGAGGTGGGGGGGGGGAAGGGGGGTCTGCTGCTGTCTGAACTTACAAGACAGCCTGCTGACATGCTCTCAGCCTCCCCCAAAAACCACTCTCTCTCTCTCTCTCCCCACATACACACAACACACTCCCGGTCACACTCCCCCCCCCCCCCAATTTGAAAAGCATCTTGCAGTCACTTGCATGCTGGGAAAGCTGCCCATAAGGCACCGCTCCCAATGCCGCTGCAAGTGCCGCAAATGTGGCCATGCCCAGCGCGCTTGGAGCTGTCAGTGTGGACAGACTGCGGCGCTTTCCCTAGTGCACTCTCCAAAGGCTGGTTTAACTCAAAGTGCTCTACATCTGCAAGTGTAGCCATGCCCTTCGAGATGCTCCCTCATGAGGGACAGTATTATGAGCATCAGAATTTAGAGATGTGCCCTGGAATCTAAGGTTGAGAATTCAGTGTAGCTGTGTTCAGCTCTTCACCACAAAAGCTGTCGAGTTTGTTTTATTAAAAGGTTTATTCCTTTCCCTTTCACTGAGTTGTTGTTTAATGAGCCCCAAGATCATTACAGAAACCCCAGCAGGAGGGAACCAAAATGCCCAAGAAGCTGTGCAGGCAGCCCCAGGGGTGGAGTGGGTCACTAGGGGTATGTCTTCACTACCCGCCGGATCGGCAGGGATCAATTTATCTCGTCGAGTCCAGACGGGATAAATCCGTCCCCAAGCGCTCTCCCATCGACTCCCGTACTCCTGCGCCGTGAGAGGCAACGGGGGAGCGGCAGCAGTCGACTCACCGCAGTGAAGACGCCGCGGTAAGTCAATCTAAATACGTCGACTTCAGCTTTTATTCACGTAGCTGAAGTTGCGTAACTTAGATCGATCCCCCCCAGTGTAGACCAGGCCTATAAGGCCTTCCCCAAGGGTACAGAATGAAGAAGCCAGCAAATATCCTCCCATCCTCATTGTAAGAGGAGGTCTCCCTCTCAGCCTGAGTCAGATGTGTTCTAGTGCAGTATGAATGACTTGTGGGTTTTCATTTCATAACCAGAGAGAGTCGGGGATTCATGATCTGTTTGTACCTGAAGAGTCTGATCTGCGACTTTCAGTCAGTCTGGCAGTGCAGTAGATAGGAATTTGGTAGTGTCCCTTTAAAGAGTTTGTGAGCCCTGTAATGGCGCTCGCCGTGTTCTTTGTCTTAGAAGCCTCCAGTCACAGCAGCAGCGTGTGTGTAGCTAGGCCTGACAAGATTGTGTCTAGGTAGCAAACATGGCTACTGGGGACCCAGACGTGCCCTGTGGTTTCTCCATGTGGCTGGTTGTGAGCAGGTTGAGCAGACGTGGCTTATAAGACAAGGCAGTGATGTGAGATGGACGATGACCAACAATAGCAACAGCAGCAAACCCAGCGAGGAGGCCGGAGCTCCTACCTGATGCCAGCCGGTGAACCTGTAGAGCGAGGCAGAGAGCGACGTAGCCCGGCAGAGCGGAGCTCACTGTGGAGCCGGGGGAGAACGAGGGAACCTTCCCCGTCATCGTAGCTTGGTCTGGGGAACAGCAGAAATAACAAACCAGATGGTGAGTGAGTGTGATGCAGCGACAGGACAGTGCCACGGGGCAGTGGGGAGGAGGTAACAAGCCTCACAGCTGCCTACAATGCACCCGAAGAGAAGGGATTTCCCCCATAGTCCTCGTCTGCCCTGGCTCTGAGCAGGGTTAGATGTCACTGTGCCAGCGACCGGTCCATAGCTCACACCATGGCTGCACCTCATATTTAGATTGTAATACACTCTCGAGAGCAGGGACGGTCCCTCACTATTGGTGTATCCAGCACCCAGCACAAAGGGATCCCCATCTCAGTTGGGGCATTCAGACACCGCTGTGGAATGGGACATATTAAGGAAAACAAGCCAGCGTGGCATAAATGGCCACTGATTGCTGTGGTAAAGGGGCTCCATCGCCTGACCACACCTCTCCCAGGTCAGGGCTCTCTGGGGATCTCCCAGATCAGTCCCCGGCCCTGGTGATTTTACATGTCAGTGACCCACCCTCATTGCCTCTGGCCTGGGTGCAAATGTCAGGGATGAATTCTGAACAGGGTCACCCCAGCTCTGTGCCCCCTGGGATCTGTAACATTGAAACCTCTCTCAGGGGACATTTACACTGCAGCTGGGAGCGAGCTTCCCGGGGGGGGGGGATAGACAGACATGTGATAGCTCTCCTGGTGTGAACACACCTAAACTAGCACGTAGCACTAGCTGGGGTAGCAGAGCCAGCAGCTCGGGTGACGTGCCTGAAAACAAACCCGCCTGGACCCCCCCCCCCCCCCCCCAGATACGTACTTGGGTGGCTAGCTCAAGCCCCCGCCCATGCTACCCTCAGCTACACCACTACTTTCATTGCACTAGGTTGAGCAGAGGGAGCACGTGTCTGTCTGTCTGTCTGTCTATGGTGGGAATCGCACCTCCCAGCCGCAGTGTGGACGTACCCTCAGAGACAAAGAGCTTTAGGCTCACGCCGCACCCAGCCGTGCGGCCCCGGCCAGGCTGGCGGTGGTGTAAAACCCTCCCAGGGAACCAGGCTGTGCCTGTAACTTCCCCTACGCTGGGACAGCCGCCGGGGCCAGTGTTGCCCACAGAGCGGCCAGCACTGGCCAGGAAGGGGCCTGACCAGGGCTCCAGGGCTCAGACTCGCGGCCTCCCCCCAGTGACGCCCACTGACAGAGCTCTGGGGGGCGGTGAAGCTCCCCCTGCCCTGGCAGACACCTGTAATATGGGCAGCGGCGGTAACAGCACCTGCCCTCCCCCGGGGCGATGGCCCTGCAGGCTGGGGTGGGGCTGGGAGGGATTCACCGAGTCTGGAAATAACAAAGTGGGGGGGGGGAACCCGGCCATTCCCTGCGGGGAGCTTGCGCCATAAGGCCCCAGGTCACTCACCGAGGCTGCAGCCCCGGTTCCGCACACGGGGTCACGGAGCCGGAGGGCTGGAGACCGGCCCCGCCATCCTTATTTGTGTGAATTTGTAGCTGAATTGACGGGGCCGAGCCCCCCCCCGCTTCAAAACTGAAAGTACCAAAGTAGCGGAAACTTAAAGTAACGGTCCGTGGCCCGGGCTGGGTGGGGCGGAGCAAATTGCTCTGAAAGTCCCAGCTCCCCCCCCCCCCCAGGGGCTCGGAGCTGGCGGGGTTGGGGCTGGCGCGGGGGCAGTTCGCCGGGGGAGCCAGTGTCGGGGTGTCAATGCCCCCCCCGGCTCCTGTTCCTGCCCCCCAGGGATCGCTGGGCTCTCAGTAATTCCCCCGCCCAGCCCCGTCCCCACAGCCCTGTCGGGGGGGGGGGGGGGGGGAAACGAAGCACCAGCAGCAAAAAGCACCAGCCAGGTCACCCCCCACCCCCGCCCTGGGTGGAGGCAGAATGAGGACGGGGGCCGATGCTGCGGGGGGAGGGGAGCTGAAATCCGGAGTGACTGAGTGGGACCGGGGTGGGAAGCAGGAGCGGATCAATTGGGGGGGGGGGGGGGCGGGGGGGGTCAGATCGGACTGAAGGGGACTCGGGACCTGCCCGGCTGCAGCTGGTCCCTCCTCGGAGGGAGTTTTAATGGCCAGTCTGAGCTCCAGGGAAATCTCGGGGGCGGGGCTGGTGCAGAAGGAGGAGGCTGGGAGGAGGCAGCGGGGGGGTCCCGTCGCTGTTCCGCGGTCACCAGCAGCCCGGAGAGGCGGAGTCCCGGGGGCTTCCTGGGCTCTGAGCCACGAGCTGGATTCTCATAAATCACCGGAGTGCCCCTCCCCCCAGCCCCGCCCCTTCCCAAACAGGAGCCGGGGGAGGGGGAGCAGAGCCCAGATCCGGGGCCGTCTCCTTGCTGTTCAACGCAGATGCCTCCAGCCACTGACACCCCCTGCAGCCCCTCATCTCCCCAGCAGCCCTGAGTCACAGCAGCACCCCGTGACTCCAACCTGATGGGTCAAAGGGGAGCGTTTGCAGGATCGGGCCCTTGTTGGCTTACTCCTATATTATTGCTCCCTGTTCCATACAGCAGGAGGAGGGATCCAGGAAGGGGGTCTGGGGGTGGGGGAGACTCCAGCCCTGAAGCCCAGGTGGGGAAGGGGCTGAGATCCAGGCAGCTGAAGCTGGTCAGCATGTCAGAAACTGCTTCACATCGGAATTTGCTACTAGTAGCAAAAAGCTAAACTCACTTGGTTTGCAGTAGCAGTCCTCGCACTGCCTATAGACACCTGCCCTGTTGCCTCCCACAAGGCACCCCCGCAGCTGTGTCCTACCCACTCCCTAACACTCATGAACCTGGGGAACGTAGGTGCTCTTCTACTTTTATCTTCCCTTCGGGGCCCAATTCAGCCCATCTGCTCAGAGGCAGACCAGCAGATCTTAGTTAGTCTCGAAGGTGCCACAAGTACTCCTCCTCCTTTTTATTAATAGTTCTGAGATTGCTTCAGCCCGTTCCTTAAGTGCCCACAGGTGAATTTCATCAGGCACCACCAACTTGAATACACCTAGCTTATCTAAATATTCTTTAACCAGTTCTTTCCCTATTTGGGCTGGCATTCCTCCCCCCTTGCTGTTAATATTAATTATGTTGAGTATCTGGTCACAGTTAACCTTTTCTGTGAAGAATGAAGCAAAATAGGCATGATCCACCTCAATGTCAGTGACTAGGACATGGGCAATTATGCCTAGTGGTCAGAGCAGGAGTCAGTAGCCAGGAGTCAGAGCCCAGGGTCAAAACATGAGTCAGGGGCTTGATGCCAGAGCTAGGCATTAGAGCTGAGGTCAGACGTCAGGAATCTGAGTCAAGGGGTCAGACTTGGGTTAGCTAGAACAAAGCAAAACAGAAACAAGGCAGAAGCTATCACAATCATGGGCTATACTTTGAGCAGCCTCTGAACTGCAGCTGGGCTTAAGAGCCGGTCTGCTGAATTTTGCAACCAATCAGGTGCTGTAGCCTATCAAGCAGCCTAGTCCAGACCAGCTGCACTTATTAGGTTGCCCAGAGACTGGTTCTGCTGCAGGCCCTGATTCCTGATACTCAGCTGTCTTGAGGTTGTCAGTTATTAGCTCTCCTTTTTTGCTAAGTAGGGGGGGCCTACACTTTCCTTCATCTTTCTCTTGCTCCTAACATATTTACAGAACCTCTTCTTACTGCCTTTTTTGTCCCTAGCTAGCTAGGTGGGACTTGGCTTCTGACTTGGCCTTTCTCACTTTGTCCCTAGATGCCTGTGCTAGTCTCCTGTACTCATTCTTAGCAACTTGTCCATGTTTCCACTTTTTCCTGGATTCTCTTTTGATTTTCAGGTCATTAAAAAGCTCCTGATGGAGCCATATTGGCTTCTTACTGTTCTTCCAATCTTTCCTTTGCATCAGGATAGCTTGCTGTTGTGCCTTTAGTAGACTCTCTTTGACAAACTGCCAGCTCTCTTGAGCTCCTTTTTCCTCTACATTTTCTTCCCATGGGACCAGGGTGAAAGTAACATTAAGCACTTAGCGGTACAGGGCCCTGGTTCTGGGCCCCGGAACGGGCGGGGCCTCAGGCAGAAGGGGCAGGACTGGGGGGTCATCCTGGCCTGGCCCGTGCTGCCCAGGGTTCTGGCAGCGATTTAAAGGGCCCAGGGCTCCGGTCACTGACACTGCAGTGGTGGCTGGGAGCTCTGGGCCCTTTTAAATCGCTGGCCCTGGAGCAGCTGCCCCTTCCTCCCCACACACAATGGTGGCTGGGGGCGGCGGCAAAAGGGGCAACAACGTTAAAGTGCTTTAAGCAGGTTCCTTAAAGCGCTGCAGCAGCTGTGCTTTAATGTCAGCTGCATATGGGCCGGTACCAACGGCCACTTTTTATCGGTATGCCGTACCGGCCTATACCGGCCTACTTTCACCCCTGCATGGGACCTTAGTTGCTAGTTCTCTGCGTTTGTTAAAGTCTGCTTTCAGAGTCCATTTTCCTTATTCTGCTACTGTCATAAATAGAAAGGGAAGGCGAACTGCCTTTAAATCCTTCCTGGCCAGAGGAAAAACCCTTTCATTTGTAAAGGATGAAGAAGCTAGGATAACCTCGCTGGGACCTGACCAAAATGACCAATGAGGAGACAAGATACTTTCAAAGCTGGAGGGGGGGGCGTGAAAACAAAGGGTCTCTGTCTGTGTGTTGCTTTTGCCGGGACCAGAGCAGGAATGCAGGTCAGAACTCCTGTAAAGGGCTAATAAGCAATCTACTTAGTTAGATATGCGTTAGATTCTGTTTTGTTTAAATGGCTGAGAAAAGAAGCTGTGCTGAATGGAATGGAGATTCCTGTTTTTGTGTCTTCTTATAACTTAAGGTTTTGCCTAGAGGGATTCTCTATGTTTTGAATCCAATTACCCTGTAAGGTATTTACCATCCTGATTTTACAGAGGTGATTCTTTTTACTTTTTCTTCTATTAAAATTCTTCGTTTAAGAATCTGAATGCTTTTTTAATTGTTCTTAAGATCCCAGGGTTTGGGTCTGTGTTCATCTATGCAAATTGGTGAGGATTTTTATCAACCCTTCCCCAGGAAAGGGGGTGTAATGTTTGGGAGGATTTTGGGGGGAAAGACGTTTCCAAACGGACTCTTTCCCAATTATATCCCTGTTAGACGTTTGGTGGTGGCAGTGATAAAGTCCAAGGGCAAAAGGTAAAATAGTTTGTACCTTGGGGAAGTTTTAACCTAAGCTGGCAAAAGTAAGCTTAGGAGGTTTTCATGCAGGTCCCCACATCTGTACCCTAGAGTTCAGAGTGGGGAAGAAACCTTGACAGCAGGTTAGACAAACACCTGTCAGGAATGGTCTAGATAATACTTAGTTCTGCCATAAGTGTAGGGGACTGGACTAGATGATCTCTTGAGGTCCCTTCCAGTCCTATGATTCGAATGGAAGCATTCTAACCAAAGGACTGAGGACCTTCCCATGATTTGGAAGCAACCAGAGACTTAACAAGCCAGCAGTTTATTCCATCACTGCTACAAGCCTGAACCAAGAACTTTGCAATTATTGTGTGTATTTTATTCCTTTAACCAATTTTAACTGACACCTTTCTTTCTTTTTATAAATAAACCTTTAGATTTTAGTTACTAAAGAATTGGCAACAGTGTGATTATTGGGTAAGATATGTGTTGTATATTAACCTGTGTGTGTGGCTGGCTCTTTGGGACCAGAAGAACCTTTTATTTGATTAAATTGGTTTTAAAGACCCACTCATCTTTAAATCTATTTTTTTTTTTTTTTGGGTGGTGACACAAGGACTAGAATACCTAAGGGAACTGCTTTTCTGAATTGTTAGCCAGTGTGGTGAAACAGAAGTTTGCTTTTGTCGCTGGTTTGGTATATCTTATGGGAGAATAACCACCAGATTTTGGGTGTATCTGCCCTATTTTTCAGTAGTTTGTCCTGAATTTGGTATCCTCAATTGTGACCCATGGAGGCACGGTGACACCCCCTAAAAGAACTCTGGTAAATTGGTGAGACATGATTTCCATTTACAAAATCCATGTTGATTCTTCCCCAACAAATGATGTTTATCTATGTGTCTGATAATTCTGTTTTTTAATATGGTTTGCCTGGTACTGAAATCAGGCTTACTGGCCTGTAATTGCTGGGATCACCTCTGGAGCCCTATTTAAAAATTGGCATCACGTTAGGTATGCTCCAGTCATTTGGTACAGAAGCTGATTTAAATAATAGGTTATAAACCACAGTTAGTAGTTCTGCAGTAATAAAGACCCTTGGTGCAAGTAGCTTGGTGGTGGTCTGTGCAGGCTGCTTAATTCCCAAAGAGGCCTGCCAGCCAGGGGCTCCAGGAGCTGAAGGAGGAGCCCATTCACAGTCAGATATTTACAAATGAACATGACCACCATTGTCGTCGGGATAGTTTGTGCTGTAAATTGTTAGTGACAACACATTATTATGGCTCCTCAGATACTAACAATTGTTTTGTACATTAACCTGCTTACAGACATATTTTCCCATGTAATAACACAATACGATTGGATCAAAAACCCCAGTAATTACCCATAATTTCAGTGGGAAATAGGGAAAAGAACACAGGTATTTCTGAAGGAATTTTTATGGAAAAATCGTGTATTTTCATTTTAACCTTTCCCTGTGTGAAAAACTGGGGATAATATGTAGCTTCACCGGCTCAGGCCACCTAGAAATCAGCAGACTGGATGAAAAGCCAAATGACTCCATCACAAGATAATTTAAGGGTATTTATTTTCAAATAATCAAAGTAAGGAGAGGGCGCTCTGCCATAAATTGCATATAACGAATAATCTTCAAAATTAAATTGTTACTTTGAAAATGTTCATATGACATCACATTTAAAACAAACAGTAGTCCTGGCAATGCCATGTGATGTGCCTCCTCTCATACTTTGCTCAACTCTCTCTTCAAGAAGTTAGGCGAAATCACTAATTTCAAGGAATTAGACCAATCAATCACTATTCCTACAGAGCATTCCAGAAGGTGGTGGACAGAACCCAGAGGAATTGTGATGAATTTCCTGGAACAACTTTGGTTTTTTTGTACTCTAAAACTCACATGACAACAGAAATAACACCCTTTGGACTGATGTATGGCTGAGAAGAAAGGTTTCCCAATGAACTTTCACGGAATTGCATGGTAAGTGTCTTTAAGTACCAGAGTCTTTAATACAATTAAGTTAATTTGTAATTATTCAGTTAAGGAACACAATCCCTTCTCTATTTCTTTACCAGACTAAATTTGTTGTGTCTTTATAACGAAGAACACAAAGAGCCCTGCAGTACATTGAAATCAACAGTGGACATTGACAGCATGTTCGTTGCAAATAATATTTCTAAAAAAAATCAAACAAAAAACAATATGGTAGAAGAGATTTCTATATATAGGAAAATAGCATTTGGGGTTGGGGACCTTGTTTTGTTAATTGATGTGAGAAGAAGAAAGGGAGGGTCATAACTTGATTACCGACTGTATGTAGCCAGAATGTTAAAAATAACGTCAATGAACAGGAACGTTGTTGTAGAACCTGGTGAGCGTTAACTGAAATATTTTGCTTAATTCTGTGGCACCATTTTTTTTTTCACCTGTTACTTTTCAAATGTGCAGTGCCAGTCCTGTGGGAGGTGGGTGCATGTGCCCTGCCTTCCAGAGGGAACCAGCCCAGACAATGAGGAGAGAGAGCAGCTGCACATGTGTGTTGTGTAGTTGTGATGTTTATGACACATGTTGTACATTGTAACTGAGCAAACCAGTCTGACAGTTTAATAATTATTTTGTTAGCATAACTATTTTGAATTTCTTGAAATGACGCAGTTGAAATATAAATGATGCTAGTTACAGAAGTTCAACTTGAATGGAGATTTCAGGGAAGAATCACAAAATAAATGTAAATAATTCTACTTCTTAAAGTATGTCTAGATGCTTTTTTTTGAAATACTGTTAAAATGTAAATTAAAATATTCTGATATTTACACCTTAGATCATCACATTTTCTAAATTAGAACAAGATCTCTTTTTATTTTGTCCTCTCCATAGTTTACATTGAGATTTCACAGGGGTCGAAATTTTGACAGGAGTGAATGACCCCCATCCCCCACCATCTGCTACCCCTGGGCAAGTGTCGTACCAATAAAATAAAAACCAGCAGGATCTTATTAAAGGGACAAGGCAAAATGCCACATTTATTGTAAATATAATAAAAAGAAATTCACACTGTCGTATTGTTACTTATTCCTTACTTAACTATATATATATATATTCGTTCATTCATTCATTCATACCAGTTCTGCATAGGAGTTCTAGTTACCAGCCTAGAAGTTGCTGGTGACAGAGTACTGGCCAGGTAACCTGTACACGAGAGTGGAGCCGAGTCCGTGTCAGATGCGCATCCGATGCTCCTGAAGGGTAGTGGCAGAACTGGAGACTCAAAGTTCTCAGTCCTTAGTGTCCATTTTCATAGGAATTTCTTCCTGTGCCAGTCCGTGGAATTTGCTTTGTCATATTGTTAGTCATGACGGCTCCAGGACGGCTGTCAGGTGCTCATCAGCTTTCTTCATCCTTTGAATTGGTCGGATGGATCCCAGTTTGCCCTCCGGTGGGGTTCTCTGGTTGTCTCCACCTGGCGTCTTCTTCGGCCAATTGATGTTAAATTCCTAGGCTGGCACTTCCCTGATTATTCAAAACCCACCATTCATTCACATACATTCCTTACTTTAATAAAAACACATTTCTCATTGCACTGAGCATTGTTATTTTATTTGAGATTCCCTGTCTCTTAACATTCCTTCGGTATTGACTTTCTTTTATCATACAAAGGTGTTATTTATTTGAGACTCCCCATTTTTTAACATTCCTGATCCAAACTATAGAGGGTGGGAGTCTCTATCTGACATTTCTATGAGCGCCTCTCCGATTTTCGGCTCTTCGCAGGCGTTACAAAAAAGCATGCCAATCTCCATCACAAAGTATCCGTTTGCAAAGTAGAGCCAATTGAACATAACCATTTAAGAAAGTCACGTTAATTGATTGGTTTACATTTATAAGCGTCAATCTCAATTACAATCAAGGGAAAGCATCAATACAGAGAAAGAAAAGGAGTACTTGTGGCACCTTAGAGACTAACGTCGACTAACGTTACTCTGTTACTCTGAAACCTGTCACAATACATCGAAAGCAGAATCAATTGAGCAGTTTAGTTTTACAAGCGTGAATCTTAATAACCAGTGAGAGAAAGTATCACTTCAGAGAAAGCAGAGCCAATTGAGCGGTTTGCAAGGTACGGTTTGCAAGCTTTAATACAGAATTGTAAATCAATATTGCAGATTTACAATTATGTCAAATGGAAGAATTATAAATGTTATAAATGCAGATTTACAAATACTATAAATCAATATTGCAGGCTTACAATTTATTATGAACAGAATCACAAATATTAAGAATATGCCTGCACAATCCCTGGGCAACCTTGCTGCATGGCTATTGCCAGCTGCCCCAACCCAGAGGTGGCTGCATTTCATGCACTGGGGCTGTGATATACCATAGGGATTAGGCAAGCTGAAGACTCAGAAGTAGACCTAAAAAACCTGTATCTATGGAAACTGAGGCAGTAACACACCTATCCTCCTTTCAGGTATTTTGTTCATCCCTTTCCTGGTGACACGTGAAACTGGATCATACCAACTTCAGGATAGAGACCATGCAGTTCTAACTAAGTGTCTCTACAGCACCTAGCACAGCTCTTCAGGGCAGAGACAGTCTCTTACTACACACAGATACAGCACCGAGCACAATGGGATTCTGTTCTGTGGGAGCCACACATCACTGAACATTAAATCCCACCAAATGAGGGTAAATCCATCCTCATCATCATATCCACTCATTATACTCCACACCTGAACATAGCCATTATATGAACAACATGACCCCATATCTCAATGTCTGTACTTTGACCCGTTAAACTTTTACCCCCAATCGGGGAGATTGCAGATTATGTATTCCTTACGCCATCTGTTCCTAAACCGAATTTCGCACCCCTTGAGAATCTGTACCTTATTCCCTGATAACCAGAAACTTCTATGCTTAAATTCTGTACCGTTTTCTTTTTACTTCAACATCATCTTAATAAAATTATTAAATCTGCAAATAATAGTACATCATTCATGTGTCCTGGGAGGCCCGTTAGCCCACCTTTGGGGGCTGTAAAAGCAACAATAGGGCTGCTGCAATATCAGGGTCTCCCAAATAACCTCTGATCTCCACCCAAGCCCGTGTCCCCCTTTGCAGAGCAGGGGGTTGGGAGTCAGTTTCACAAGCCACTGCTACGTAGGAAGATCACAGCTTACCTCGTCCAGGGACTTCATGGCTGCAGCACTCCTTGCGGGTCAGGTCCCTGCTCCATCTCCCCCTCTCTGTACATTAGCTGAGCGGGGAGCCCGAACTCCCCTCTTCACACACATCATGTCTTCCCCCATTGCTAGGGCAAGGAAAAACCTGGGAAAAAAGCCCGCTGCAAGGGGACTGCAATACACACAGGGGCGTGGCCATATACTCTATTAGCATCCTGATCCTGGATTGGACAAGGCACCAGAGCCTTAACTACATCTGCTGTTGAAATGAATAAACACACTTTTGCAGTGAAGACCATGCCTGGGAGACTCCTACCTCAAGCCCCTAACTTCTGGTTGAGCTAGAAATTATTTGCAACATTTAAGAGCCCACTGACTGAAAGAGATTAAACACACACAACATTTCTCCATTTTATCTTTGTGCAATTGACAGCACTCTGTGTAGTCAGGTTTCAGAGTAGCAGCCGTGTTCGTCTGTATTCGCAAAAAGAAAAGGAGGACTTGTGGCACCTAGAGACTAACCAATTTATTTGAGCATAAGCTTTCATGAGCTACAGCTCATTTCATCGGATGCATAACGTGGAAAATACAGTGAGGATGTTTTTATACACAGAGACCATGAAAAAATGGGTGTTTTATCACTTCAAAAGGTTTTCTCTCCCCCTACCCCACTCTCCTGCTGGTAATAGCTTATCTAAAGTGATCACTCTCCTTACACTTTGGAGTTGTCACTTTGGATGGGCTATCACCAGCAGTAGAGTGAATTTGTGTGGGGGGGTGGAGGGTGAGAAAACCTGGATTTGTGCTGGAAATGGCCTAACCTGATGATTACTTTAGATAAGCTATTACCAGCAGGACAGTGGGGTGGGAGGAGGTATTGTTTCATATTCTCTGTGTATATATAAAGTCTGCTGCAGTTTCCACGGTATGCATCTGATGAAGTGAGCTGTAGCTCACGAAAGCTCATGCTCAAATAAATTGGTTAGTCTCTAAGGTGCCACAAGTACTCCTTTTCTTTTTGCGAATACAGACTAACACGGCTGTTACTCTGAAACCTCTCCTTACACTGTGTATGATAATCAAGGTGGGCCATTTCCAGCACAAATCCAGGGTTTAACAAGAATGTCTGAGGAACCAGAGGGAGGAATAAACAAGGGGAAATAGGTTACCTTGTATGATGACTCAACCACTCCCAGTTTCTATTCAAGCCTAAGTTAATTGTATCCAATTTGCAAATGAATTCCAATTCAGCAGTCTCTCGTTGGAGTCTGTTTCTGAAGTTTTTCTGTTGTAAAATTGCAACTTTGGTCACGCGATTACAGACATGAGAGAGTGAAGAAGAGTGAAGCCTGTTGATTGTTCTTTAGCCACTTGGATGTGCTGCAGTGCAGCTGCTCACAATGCCCATAGAGGCAGGGGTAGGAAAATGGCAGTCCAGCCTTAGAGTTGCTCATGCCAAGCCACTGGCCAGGAGGCCTGGACATGAGGAGGGAGCAGGGCCTTGTCAGATGCACATCTGATGCTCCTGGAAGTTGGTTTAGAGAATCAGACCCCCACAGAAGCATTCACCAAACCTTCAGAAGCTGTGCACTGCTTCAGGGCAATACAATCAGTCATGTCTCTCTCCCCCCACACCCTCCACATGTGTATTCGTCAAGACCTAATCATCTTTATTTATACCTCTTCTGTAACCCTCTAACTAGTGCTTCATACACATCCCCAGGGGAAGGGGAGGGCAAATGAGTGCACCACACACTCAGAGAGACACTGACCTGGGAGCGATTTCTAGACACGGTTGAAAATCTTTTCCAAAGGAAGGATTGTCTGTAGAAAAGTGACTATTTTTGGAATGCAAGGGTTTTTCAGGAAAGATTGTCAAGATGGTAGGAATTTCCTGGTTTCACAATATTGTTCTGACACTTTTAAAATCAATCTTTTGTTCACTGTATACTCTCTTCCATGCCTCTACCCCCTTTGACCCAAAACCTGAGTTTGTTTTGGGTTAAAGTGGGTGGAGGCATGGAAAAGTAGCAGCCGTGTTAGTCTGTATCTGCAAAAAGAAAAGGAGGACTTGTGGCACCTTAGAGACTAACACATTTATTTGAGCGTAAGCTTTCATGAGCTACAGCTCACTTCATCGGATGCATGCAGTGGAAAATACAGCGTGGAGATTTTATATACATAGAGAACATGAAAAAATGGGTGTTACCATACAGACTGTAACAAGAGTGATCAGGAAAGGTGAGCTATTACCAGCAGGAGAGCGGGGGCTTGGGGGGGGAGGGGGCGAGGGGTGAAGAAAACCTTTTGTAGTGATAATCAAGGTGGGCCATTTCCAGCAGCTGACAAGAACAGTAGGGGGGGAAATAAGGGGAAATAGATTTACTTTGTGCAATGACACATCCCCTCCCAGTCTTTATTCAAGCCTAAATTAATTGTATCCAGTTTGCAAATTAATTCCAATTCAGCAGTCTCTCCTTGGAGTCTGTTTTTGAAGTTTATTGTTGTTGAAGAATTGCCACTTTTAGGTCTGAGTTCGAGTGACCAGAGAGATTGAAGTGTTCTCCGACTGCTTTTTGAATGTTATAATACTTGTGTCCATTTATTCTTTTACGTAGAGACTGTCCAGTTTGGCCAATGTACATGGCAGAGGGGCATTGCTGGCACATGATGGCATATATCACATTGGTAGATGTGCAGGTGAACGAGCCTCTGATAGTGTGGCTGATGTGATTAGGCCCTGTGATGGTGTCCCCTGAATAGATATGTGGACACAGTTGGCAACGGGCTTTGTTGCAAGGATAGGATCCTGGGTTAGTGGTTCTGTTGTGTGGTGTGTGGTTGCTGGTGAGTATTTGCTTCAGGCTGGGGGGCTGTCTGTAGGCAAGGACTGGCCTGTCTCCCAAGATCTGTGAGAGTGATGGGGTGTCCTTCAGGATAGGTTGTAGATCCTTGATGATGCATTGGAGAGGTTTTAGTTGGGGGCTGAAGGTGATGGCTAGTGGCGTTTTGTTATCTTCTTTGTTGGGCCTGTCCTGTAGTAGGTAACTTCTGGGTACTCTTTTGGCTCTGTCAGTCTGTTTCTTCACTTCAGCAGGTGTGTATTGTGGTTGTAAGAATGCTTGGTAGAGATCTTGTAGATATTTGTCTCTGTCTGAGGGGTTGGAGCAAATGCGGTTGTATCGTAGAGTTTGGCTGTAGACAATGGATCGTGTGGTGTGTCCTGGATGGAAGCTGGAGGCATGTAGGTAAGTATAGCGGTCAATAGGTTTCCAGTATAGGGTGGTGTTTATGTGACCATCGCTTATTAGCACTGTAGTGTCCAGGAAGTGGATCTCTTGTGTGGACTGGTCCAGGCTAAGGATGATGGTGGGATGGAAATTGTTGAAATCATGGTGGAATTCCTCAAGGGCTTCTTTTCCATGGGTCCCGATGATGAAGGTGTCATCAATGTAGCACAAGTAGAGTAGGGGCATTAGGGGACGAGAGCTGAGGAAGCGTTATTCTAAGTCAGCCATAAAAATATGGGCATACTGTGAGGCCATGCGGGTACCCAAAGCAGTGCCGCTGGTTTGAAGCTATACATTGTCCCCAAATGTGAAATAGTTATGGGTGACACACCATGAGGAAGACTGATCATGGAATCCTGCATCCAGTTTTGGTGTCCACCTTTGAAAAAAGATTTGGAAATATTGGAGATGGGGCAGCAAAAAGCAATGAAACATTTTGAGGGCTGGAGAAAAATGCCTGCTCATGAGCTATTGAAAGAGCTCAGCCTGTTTAGATGATAAAAAAGATTGGGAGGTAACGTCATTGAAGTGTCGAAGTGACTTCATGGAGAGAAAATATCGGGTATGAAAGGGCTCATTAACCTAGCAGAGAAAAGAATAACAAGACCCAGTGGCTGGAAACTCAAAAGAGACCAATTCATATTAGAAAGAGGGTACACATATTCAACCGTGAGGATGAATCACCAAAGGAAGAAACTAGAAAGGGAAGTGGTGGGGATACCCCACCTCTTGATCTCTTCTAATGAAGACTAGATGCCTTTCTGGAACGTGTGTAGTCAAAAACTAGCTCCTATGCTCTCCAGAAAGCATGTGATAGGCAGGGGTTCAGATGACATGCTCTAATTGTCTCTTCTGTCCATAAAGTCTGCTAATTTATGAAAAACTGAGCATAGCACGGGGAGAAGCCTCTGATGTTTTACTTTGTTCGACTTGAGCCCACAATGAACGCTCATTGCGTGGGGTGATCCAGGGGAAGCAGCTGAAACATCCAATGTGGCTGGACAGGGGTAGGACATCAGCACTGCAGGGGAGGGGTGGGTGTGGCAGTGACATGACAAGGCCCTTTGGCAGGACCTCAGCCTATTGGACAAAGGTGGTGGGGAGGTGATGACCTCACAGAGAGATCTTGACATCAGCCAGGCAGGACAGGGGTGCAGGACAGGGGCCACCTCGGAGATCCCTGTGGCTTTGCTTCAGCACGTCTCCTTCTCGAGGTCTCTCCTGGAGGACTGAGAGAGCATTCACTTTCACATTCGTGAGCGCAAGGAGGACCCTCTTTGGAGTTTTCTCCTTTTCTTGTAGTGGTTTTGCTCAAAAACAGACGTCCCTGTAGAGAAGGTAAGAGCCTCGGAGAGGTTTGGAACCTGACCAGTCTGATCTATCAGCTGCCGGCTGATTTTTAGGAAACGAAAAGACTCGATTGTGGGGGCAGCATTTTATTTCTGACCTAGGACTTTGTCCCTTAGAATCACTGGGGACATTGGGGTTTCTCCTTTTTGTTTTCCCCTTTCCTCTGTCCCTCCTACCTTTCTCTTCTTGCTTCCTTTGTCCTTTTCCTCTGCTCTCCTCACACCACCAGGAGCTCTGTGTGTGGAGTGGGGGCCGGGGGGTTGTGGGAGGCCCTCACAGAGAGGAGACTGGAATAGGGCTCCGAGAGTGATCGCCTCGGTGGTGATCAGGGCCATTCTTTGGGCTATTTGATGAGAACCCTTAGCCTCCCACCCCTCAAAGTCTCAACCCTGATTGGCTGAGGAGGGGGCTATTGACAGGGAGGAAACTCTGGTCTTTGTTGTTCTCTTTTATGACCAAGCAAATAAGTCACAACCAGTTATATGTCTGACCAATGTGGATGCTGCTCTCCATTCATTGTCTCGGAGCAGTTCGTGATCCTCTCGAACATTCCAATTCTTCTCAAATACTTCCTGCATAATTTCTAGGAACAATTGCTGGTCTGTAGCTCATTTGAGAGCAATTCTGCTACTGACTGGCTGCATCAGCTAAGACAATTCCCTGCTCCTTTCTCAGCCTTCGTTTCTCCTTCTGTCAAGTACGAAGAACAATCCTCTCCCACCTACCTCACCATGGGTGGATGCTGGGGATCCACTAAAGAGTGTCACTCGGAGCAGTGCAGACTAGGCGGTGTCCTATCACACTGAGCCATATCTGATTATGACCTAATATTCTCTTTTATTTGTATTTTATTCTTTTGAAATTGTGAAGAGCAGCAACTACTTAGCTCAGACTGAAGCATCTCATCCAATTTTCTAGATCATAGTTGGTTTCAGAGTAGCAGCCATGTTAGTCTGTATTTGCAAAAAGAACAGGAGGACTTGTGGCACCTTAGAGACTAACCAATTTATTTGAGCAGAAGCTTTCGTGAGCTACAGCTGTCGTGAGCTACAGATGCATCCAATGAAGTGAGCTGGAGCTCACGAAAGCTAATGCTCAAATAAATTCGTTAGTCTCTAAGGTGCCACAAGTACTCCTTTTACTTTTTGCTAGATCATAGTGTCTCCCCTTTGTGTACGACGAGGCAGTTGAATGCACTGTGACAAACAGCAGATGCTCTTGTTTTGCAAACAAATATTTTTGCAAAGAATTTTCATCCTACTTCTTATGATTTCAAGAAACAAAGTGGTTTTGTTTGAATGGATTTTCTGACAGAAAATGGTTTCCATGAAAATGTTCACACCTGATTTCCTGGGCTTTATCCCTGCCTCCGGGGGGTTGTTGTCTGTTAGTCAGAACAGGAGTCAGGACTGTTGTCTTCTCTTTCTGGCTCCGTCACCGCTTTGCTGTGTGACACCTTGGGTAGGTCCAATGGGAATAGGGTCAATTCTCTAAGTCCAGGCAGCAGGGAGCCTGGGTGAGATAACGGATGTTAAGGCCGTTTGCGAAGGAGAAAGGGATGTTTCCAGGTGATGAATGTCAAGAATTCTAAACTTTGCTGAAATGGCTAGTCTCGAGAAACAAGAACTAGTTGGGGCCAAACTTGAACCATTGTTTTTTTTAAAGCCCATTCAGGGATGTGAGTCCCAGAGAGCCATAGAGAGGGGGAGCAACTTGCCCAAAGTCCCACAGATCAATAAGCAGCAATGGAAGCAGGAGTGACACTCTCTCTCAAAGGCAGGGGGACCAGACATTAGGGCCTGGTTGCAATTGCCAGCTGTGGGAGGGAGTGTGCAGCAGTGGTTAGTGAAGGGGTCCATCCATGGCTCTAACACTCAGTGTGACCCTGTGCTTGTAGCTGAGGCCCGTTTGCCATCAGTAGGGTTGGGGTCCCATGGCTACAGCCCAGTGGGTTTGGGAGGCTCCAGGAAGGTGTGTGAAGTGCTGGGATGTCAGGATCCTGGAGGCGTTGTCACCTCCGCCCTAGGGCAGTGTTCTGCACCCCCCTGCTGCTGGCTGAGTTTCTCCATCCCTTGGCAATAAGACAGACTCTTCTTTTCACAGCCAGTCGATCGCCCTCGTGTCATCACCCTGCCTGCTGGCTGGGCAGGGTAACTCCTGAGGTCACCACCCTCTCCAGCCTGCCTTGGGCTTGGAGAGTGAGGAGGAGGGCGTGGGACGTCTGCTGACCCTGAACATCCGCCATCCATCATCCCATCACTGAGAGCAAGTGAGTGGCATTCGGGTTCCTCGGTGGCTTCCTCTGTCTGTCTGGGGAGAGGCAGAAACGGGGAGAGACTGTCTCCAAAGGGGGATTTCCTTTGCAAACAGCCCCAAGAGCCCCTCCCTCTTAGGCCAGGCAGGGGCTTCTCCAGAGCCGTCTCCAGTGTGTTTGGAAAGGTTCCAGCAATGGGGCTCCCAGCCTTTCCCTTGTGGGACACTGTTCCCCAGGCTGAGAGTCTCGGAGCTGGGCCAGACCCTGTGAGCTGCTGAGTCTGGAAATCAATGGGGAACAAGGAGGGCCCTGGTCTTCCTGTGCCTAGGGTCTTTGTGTCTTTTTGTGGGGAATGGTTTCCCAGGAGAAGTCCGGACTCCTGGGTTCTGTTCCTTCTCTTGCCTGGGTGGGAGAGTGGCCTGGGACGACAGGAGGGGGCTGCTTGTCCAGAGGAACCGATGGTCTTTGGGACTGACCCCATTGCTGGAAAAGGATGATACTTCCTGGATATTGCAGCAGCAGGAAGTACGAGGGGGAACGTTGGGAGCAGATCATGCAATGAACTCCTGCCCGTGTGTGTAGATGGCATTCCCTGAACTCCTGTGGGGGCAGAAGGGGCTGCTGTGGTTGGAGCAGGGAGGAGGAGGAGGGACGGAAAAGGCCCATGAGTGAAAGGCTGCCTTGAGCCCAGATTCACCCCTGCTCCCCGCTCGGTTCCAGGATGGCCAGGCTCCTGCGGATGTTCAGGAGGAAGGCTCTGCAGGTGGCCCCAGAGCCTGAGAGAAGCAGCTGCCATCTTCCCAAGGGGCAGAGCAAGCCCTGCGTCCCTGCTGGCGGGGAAGCAGGTCCCGTCCAGGCCAGACGGCGGAAGTGCCCGGCCTTCTGGAAAAGGACCCCGGCTCCCGGCGCAGGCGCCGAGCTGGGAGAGGCCCCGACCAGGTCCCAGTGGAGCTGGCCCAGGCTGCGGTTTGGCAGACAGGACCCAGCCCAGGAGGGGCGCCGGGCAGGGTGGCTCTGGGGCTTGTTGTGTGGGCAGCAGCGGCCCCAGGAGCCCAGCCCTCCTTCCCATCAGGAGGCATCGCCCTGCCCGGTCTCTGAGGACCTTCCAGCCCCCGCAGGCCAGGAGGGGGAAGGTCCCTGTCCCAGCACCAGCAGCTCAGCCTGGGACAGCGGCAGCACCTGGGCCTCTGGCAGCAGCCAGGCCGATGGAGGCCACTGCTTTGTTCCAGGTGAGGAGCCGGGCTGGGGTCCGGGAGGGGTGAGGACGGGATGTGAACACCCTGGGCCCAGACGCTCTCCTAGGGATATGGGGGGGGGGTCCCCAGCCCAGGTGTCTGGCCTGAGCCACGCGAACCCCACGGAATAGCAGCAGCCGTCACACAGCTGCCCCTTCTGCACGGGGACCTGGGGGTGGGGGCGTGAAGAGCTTCTGCCACTTTGGTCCTTGCTGCTCCGGGGCTGGGGGAATCGGCACCTCCCCTGGAGTCCTGGCCAGTGGAGGGGGGCTCTGCTCTGGGCTTCTGAAGCTGTTGGGGACTGAAGGCATCCCTGAGAGGGAGGGTTGGGGCCCGATCTGCCCTGGGTGCCTGAGGTGGGAAGGGGGGTCTTGAATCCTGCTCTGCCCACCACGCCCCTGTCCTTCCCTCCCTGGTGCAGGGACCCCCCTGGATTCAGAGCAGGAGGAAGGGGTGGACATGGCCAAAGATAAAGCTGCTCTCACGGTCATCCGAGAGCAGCTCCAGTGCAGAGATAAGGTACAAATGTTCCCCACCTGGGCTGGAACCAAGATTGCCCTGTCCCTTCCCAGCATCCCCACCCCCTGCCAAGGGTCTTGTCCCTCATGATCCACCACCCCTAATGGGGCCCTTTTACATCCATGATGTGGACCCCCAAGATGGGGGTGTTTGTCCCACAACAGCCGAAGTCATCTCCCCCCACAGGCACTGTCCCAGTTCCTGATCCTGCTTGTGTAGGAGTGGTGGGGGATTTGGACACTAGGCGGGTCCCCACAATCCCCCATTGAGGCCTGAGCCCTGGAGCTGGTTTGGGTGGTGCAGGAAGGTCCCTAGCTAACAGGTTCTCTCTCGCTATACCCCACTCCCGGTGGGTCCAGGATGAGGGGCAGCAGCTCCTGTTCCTTCAGGCCATCTACCCCGCATGTCTGGCTGCACAGGAGAGAGGGGAGGACACGCTGGAGCCGCGCTGCTGCAAGGCGGCTGTGGTGAAGAGGATTGTGGTGAGTGAGACACGCCATACGGCAGCTGGAGGGAGGAGAGAGACATGGGATTGGCAGGGGTATGTCCGGGCTCATGGGTGGGGGCTGGGTGGTGTTGGAGGGGGCAGCAGAGGACAAGGATTGCTGGGGCTGAAGACTGGGGAGAAGAGAAGGGAGAAATTGTGAGATTGGTCAGTAGTGGGCAGGGGGGGAATTGTGATGCTGGAGGGCAGGTGAGAGTGCGGGCCAAGGAATCACATGGTCCCAGCTCGGTCATCGGGATGGGGCTAAATGGGGGCAGTTTTGACAGGGAGGAGGAAAGAAGGGGATTGGGAGTGAGCTGGGCAGGAATCTAGGAAGGGGGACAAGTCTGATGGGCAGAAAGGAATGGGAGGAGCGGGAGGTGGTGGGGGATCCTGCTGGCCATGTGGGGCACTGGCTGTGTCATCTCCACACTGGGAGGTGTCAGTTGGGCCTGAATCTCACATGCTCCTTTGTCTCTTTCGCGTCTCACAGGAGCTCATCGAGGAGCTTCCCGATGACTCGTCACCCAGCACCGTCCTCGCCCACTCCCTGGCTGCAGTGGGCTACCTCTGGTAACGAGACAGCCCCACCCCCCCACCCCACCGGCTCCCCTCACCCCAGTGCTGCTCAGGCCCAAGGCTGGGAGTCACCGTCACTGTCCCTCCCAGGTCACCTCCCAAGAGTGGTGCCTCTGGCAGAGATGGTGGGGTGGGAAGGGTCACTGTCTCCTGGCGGGGCTCTTCTTTTCACTCCCATAACATGACAGGGGCCCTGGGGAGGGGCTCACTCCCGGGCTCCGATACAGGAGTGGCAGCTGGCTCCAAGGAACAGGAGCTATTCCTGTCCTGCCACTGTCTGTCTGTGACGCCTTGGCCTTGTCATTCCCTAGCTAAGTGCCTCAGTTTCCATTCTCGCCAGCCTGTGCCTCTATCCCTGTGGCTTGGTGTCCGTCTTGGCGACAGTCCCACCCCTGTACTGCACAGTCTAATACCAGCTCCTCTCTCTTGCCAGCACCATGAAACCTGCCCTGGAGCCAGCCCTAGAGACCCACCTCTTGCGAGCTGCCCTTCACTCCGTCTTCACCCTGGGCACGGAGAAGGACACCAGCGGCATCCAGGTACCTCCTCCTCCACCATCCTCTTCCTCTTCCAGAGTAGTCCTTGGTCCCTGCTCCCTTGATTCGCTGGAGCTCCAGATTTAGGGGTGGGGTAGCGGAGATGGAACAAGCTGCAGGGTTGGATCCTTCCCTCCAGCAGGGAAGAGATTACCCCTCCCTGGGGGGATTGCTTTCTTTCTTTCTTTCTTTCTTTCTTTCTTTCCTTCTTTCTTTCTTTCTTTCTTTCTTTCTTTCTTTCTTTCTTTCTTTCTTTCTTTCATAAGCTGTGTTTTGCCCAGAAACCCAGCTTCCATCCATAGCAACTTGGCTGTTTCATACTCTTCTGCCTACAAGGCCCTCTGCAGAGACCTGCTAAACTCATGGATTAAAGGTCCAGGGGTCATCAATTCTTGCAAATTGCCTGCAGTGGGATGTGAAGGAGAAAGGCCAGGAGATGTGTTTGGGAGGCTCCCCAGTGCTTCCCAGAGAGCCCTCTTCCCATCCTGTGGCAGGTGTAGGCCCAGATTCCCTAACTCTGACCCATGCTTTGCAGGCTCTGCACAAAGTCATCCCAGAGGTCCTGGATGCCATGCTGGGGAACCTGCTGGCAGAGTCCCCAGACACAGACAGGCTCCACTTCATCTTGGAGGTGAGCCCCATTTGACCTGAACACTTTGGGAGACTGGTAAGGGGAGACTGGAAGATGCATTTTCTACTCTGTCCTCCTAGCTGGGTCCCCAGTGGGCCGTCCTTGGTTGGGGAGGTCAGTGCAATGTAGTGTCAGGTCCTTCCTTCTTGAGGGCCAGAGGAAGGAGCTGGGACTCCAAGCCAGAGCTCTGCCTGGTTCTGCTGAGCACGAAGCACAGGGCTCCTGGCTGTCTTGGGGAGTGAGAGTCTGAAAATCCACCCTTCCCCCACCCCTCCAACACACAGAGCCCATGAGACTGGGGAGATGGTTCTCAGAGAAGAGGCACATGCTCCTTCCTAGAGAAAGAGGAGGAGCCCAGGGAATCAGCCCTTCCCTCTGATGTGCTCTGAAATTCCTGGGGGGATTGTGCTCTCAGTCACTCCCTACATCCCCCCAAGGAGTTGCGTAGCAGGGAAGGGCCGAGGGTTCGGTCTTCTTTCTGGTGAACTGTTCAGGAATCAGGAGTTCCGGGAGGATGGGACCAGCCCCGACCCTGAACATTGTCCCAATCTAGAGAGACGCTGAGAAGTTGTGACCTGCAGGGTACAAGCTGCGTCCTGGGGGAAAGAATCCCCTTCTAAAGCTCTGCCATCAATGACTCCGCTATTCCCCCCTGCGCAGAATGTCTCAGGCCCCTGGGGCTGGGGGCATGGAGCTCATTTGCAAAGCAGGAGCAGCTGGCCACTGAATCTGACCTGCCTCCTTTCCCCACAGCATGTCAACCTCTGGGTCGTGTCCAGGGTGTTGCAGGAGCGAGCCAGGGCTATCAGGAGCAGCACAGCCCTGCTGAGATACACAGTCACCCTCCCTGAGTTTGACGTAAGTGAGCTCCGAGCCCAGCTTGCTGGCTCCAGGCGGAAGCCGGCTGGCTCCAGTGGGCTGCAGGATCTGCTGCTGCTGCTGCCGGGGCTGTGGCTTAGGAGGGTTCTTCATGGGGAGGCAGAGTCAGGGCAGAACTGAGCTCGGCTTGAGTCAAGTTCTTCTTGTCCTGGTTCAGTGTTGTCCCTGGGCCTTTAAGGGGACCATGCTCCAGCCCCTGCTTGGCATCCCAAAGCAGCTGCAGGCTCCCTTGGCAGCAGAGCAAATGAAGGGTCGATCTCAAGCTCCTCTCCCCCAGCATCTCCTGCAGAGGGGCTAAGAGGAAGGAGCCCTCTGGCCCAGGGAGGACAGGGAGCTGAGAGGAAAATGCTGATGGAGTCCCCTCTGCTCTCCCTTCCATTAGATCTCAGCCGAGTTCCCTCAGATGGGTCGCCATGTGGCCCAGCTGGCTCTATTTGTCAGCGATCCAGACAAGGACATCAGCCGGCAGGCCAGGGAGGGGACTTACCGGCTCTACCAACTGCTGCTCCAACAGAGGGGTAAGGAACCCAGCTGGGACACGGAACCCAATAGGGGACTGAGAGTGACCACAGGTTGAAAATGGGACCCCAGTCCATTTCTCTCAGACTGACCCCAGCCGGAGGACAAGTCTCTCTCTGCCTCTGTTCTTCTCCACTCCACTGTGCAGCCACCAATGGGATTGGAAGGACACAGAAACTGCAACCAGAATGAGGAGAAAAGTCTCTCTCTCTCTCTCTCTGTCTTCCAGGCCTGACCATACATGACGTGGAGGATCTCTGGTGCTATGACTGGCACCAGGACAGCAGGCTCTTGGGCTACAAGAACACAGCCAGAGTGGGGGAGGTAAGGGCACTGTGCCAGGGGATGACACAGCTCAGGGAGTGGGGCTGGCTGGGCTCCCTGCAGTGGATGCCTCCTGGAGACAGGAAAAGAGCCCGCTCCTTATTTCCAGCTCAGAGTTCCTCATCCAGCAACCAGTGGGACACGCTGGTGCTAAAGGTCCCACACTGGGACTGGGCCAGGAGTCTCCTTGTTCTTGTCAGGCTGCAGGTTGGATTCCCTGTGAAAAAACCAAGGAGCTGCAGAGACCATAGCCAGCAACTTGAGAAATCACTTAGCTGGGGGAAGAGACCTTTGGTCTGTCAGCTCCAACCCCCTCCTCCCCTCAACAACACACGCACACTCCTCTAGCCGCTGAGGTGCAGGAGATCTCTCTGCTGGAAGCAAGACAGAGTCCCCTGTCGTCTCTGTGCCCTGCACAGCAGAGTGGGCCTGCTCACACACATTAGAGATCCATTTCCAGCCCATCCTGGCCCCTGCCATAAATTGTCTTCCCGAAAGAGCCACTGGAGGCTTTGGTCCCTCAGCATCTGCCACCTTTTAATAAAGGGGCTTCCCTGAGCCCTGGGACCCTGAAAGCCTCCTGGGGAATGAAGTGCCTTGGCCACAGCAGCTCTCTTCCCCGCCCTTTGGGGCACGAGACGCCATTGTACCGCCAGGACTTGGAGGCTGGCTCTCGGCAATCTACTCGAGCCTCATGTCCTCTTGGTTTTAGGTCTTTGAAAAATTCTTCTCCGTTGGGCAGAGAAGATCCTTTGTACAGACAGCATTGCTGGCCATCCACGACCCCCTGCTGCGTGTCAGCCAGGCTGGGCTGGTGCTGGTCTACTCCCTCCTGGGGGAAGCCCAGCAACTGATGGGGGACACGGTAAGCAGCTGCAATCGACTCAGAAGCTTGGGGTCGGGCCCAGGGCCTCTTTCCCATCCTGTCGCCATTTGCTGGCCTGGTAGCAAGGAGCCTAGTGGGGACTTCTGGCCTTCATGGACTTCTGTTCTTAGGATGTGGTGCTCTGCTATCACTCCTGGGAAGGACAGGAGAGTCCCTTAAGTGCCCTCTGGGAACCTTTCCTACCCCACAGAGCTGCACCCATTTCCCCATGGCCTAGTGTCCATGTCACCCGAGCCACCATCGAGAGTTGCTCCCATCCCTGGCATCCTGGGAGGCCAAGGACTGACTGGTGATGGTGACTGACTGAGGCACATGGGCGTGGAAAGCTGGTCTTGCTGCTGGTAGGGCTGGACCCGCTCTCGAGAGATTGGGAGGATTCAGTCGTCAGGGGCTGCTGACCTGCCCCATTCACCAGGGCTGCCATCCTGTGGTTTCAGCTTTTGTCACTGGGGTGCCTTGGGGAAAGGTCTCAAGCTCTCCCCATTCCACTTCACTGCTGCCAGAATCCCTCCCTCCCCCCGCCATCCTTCTAGAGCCCCCTCCCTGCCCTACCTGGGTGGGGATGGAGGTAGGGATGGAAGAGAGGGTTCTCCGAACTTGAGCGGTGTCCCCAGGTGGGTTGGAGGTGGAACAGCTGTCAGGGACACTGATGGGGAAGTGGCAGGAGCTCACCCTACAAGGAGGGGGGTTGGCACTGAAGGTCACTAGAGAGGACAGCAAGCCTCCATCCTGGGGGTCAGGAGGGTGAATCTACCACTCAGTCATGAGCAGCTGCTGGGTGGAAATGATGGTGCTGGGTCCAGGTGCCCTTCATCCTTCCTGATTCCTGGGGAGTGTCTCAGTCTCTGACATGTTCTCGTTCCCCTGCAGCACGAGGATGTCACAGCCAAGGTCATGTGCCAGCTTCACATGATCCGGCGCTTGCACCAGATGCCCGAGGTGCTGCAAGGGCTGTGGCTCATCTGATGCTCTTCAAGGTTCCCCTCCCTGTTCAGCAAGTCCCGCTCCCTGCTGCAGGTACTGCTGTGTCTCACTGTAAATGGGGGGCTAGTGGAAGTGGAAATGGAGGCCCCTGGCACTCACAGAAACTCTCTCCCCTCTCTGTGGAGCTGTGTCCTTCCCGCGGCCCCCCGAATTCCTTCATCTGGGGCAGGAGCTCTTTCCCTCACACCCATATCCCTCCCCTCTTTCCTTGATCTCACCCCCATCCCATTTCCCGTGCTCCCCCAGGCAGAGATCTTCCTGCCCCATATGGTGCAGAAGGACCTTTGTGTCAGGGCTACAGACTGTCTGCCCAACTGAAGCTCAGGAAGCTCCACATTTGAGGAGGTGAGGATGGGACAGAGGCTCCGGGCTAGCTTCATCTCCTGCCCTTTATTCTTCCTTTGGCCCTTCTCTGGGCTCTCAGAGTCTGACATGAAGAGGAGCTTCCTCCCCGCATGTCTTCTAGGCCCTGGCATATGTGACAGCCTCCCAGATGGGTGCAGTCAGAAGCTGAAGCACCTCAGGGAGCAGTGGGGACAGGTCCCTTGTCCTAGGAAGCCAAGCAGTGGTAGTTCTCAAAGAGGCTGAGAGGGAAGAGCCCGCTCCCTCTTGGAGGTAAGAGCCATTGACTTCTTTGGGCAAAATGGGTTTCTTGGGGGAGAAATGGGATCCCTGCTGCATAGGCTGGGTGGGAGCTTCCCCCATCCCTGGGACAGAGACATCTTCATCAATGTGCCACCCTTGTTTTTTTCCAAGCAAGAGGCTCCCCAGAGAACTCCTCCTCAAACCTGTTCTCCTGGGAGCGTTTCTGGGAGGAGGCTCCCGTCCCTCAGTCTCCAATTCCATCATGCAGTCTCTTTCACCTAACATCTCCGCTCTCCAGCTCCACTTCCCGCAGCAGGACAAACGGACCTTCAGCTCCTAGAGAACAGACTCTGACCTCCTTCTGATCAGCAATGGGGTTTCACCATCCCCTCAGCAAACCTGTCAGCCGGGCTGGACCGGATTTGAAGGAGGAGGGTATCTAACAGGGTGGCTTGGCCTATGGCTGCCTAGCCCGGGGCTAGGCCAAATTGATGACCAAGTGAGCCCCACCTGAGAGGAAACAAGGGAAAACAGCAGCAAAAGTCCAGAAGCAGAGCCAGCTGTTCAGGAGATGGCCTTGGGCCAAACCCTGGAGTCCAGGGTAGGACTGGCTTCTCTCACCGTCCCTAAGGAAGGGGACATAGAAGACCCTAGAAACCCCAGAAGGGCAGGCCGAACCGAAATCAGGCTGAGGAAGAACTCCCCATGAGGGTGGAAGGCCTTGTTTCTGTTCAAGACATTTTGGGACTTTGTTTGCAAGGAGCACGACCCAGGAAGGAGTGGAGTAAAGGACAGTCACCTGGTTGGAGGGCTGAGTTCCCAGCCAACAAACTGCAAGAGTGAGTATCAGTGGGGTTGCTAGCCCAGCAAGAAAGCAATGACACGAGGCCTGGCCAGCATCTAGCGGTGAGTGAACTCTGGTACACACCCAAATTGGCTGTGTCTAGAGCCCTGTGTAGGCTCTTCTGTGGGAAGTTCCCATGGGTCAGTGGGGCCGGAATCTCTCCTGCTCCTTTGGTCTCTTTGGGCTTCCCACGAGATGTCTGGTGAACTGCCCTTGGACTCTGGGCCCAGCACCGCTCAGAAATTATTTGTTACCTTCAGAGAGACAGGGCACAGCTCAGCCTGTTGGGTAGGCTGGAGACTCACACTTCACTCGAACACACAACACTGAGGTGGTTTGGGAAGCATAAAAACAAAGAAGAGATTTAAGTGATACTAAGCAAGAGAAAGAGACACATTTCAAAGAGAGAAACAAAACACAACACACTTTGTAGTGACTAAAACTGAATCTTAACAAGTCACAATCTTTGCCTCAGAAGTTTCCAGACTAACATCTCAGCTTTCCTAAGAGACCTTCTTTGATGTCCCTGTAGGGTAGAAAACTTCTCTGTCGAATCCGCTGATTTGATTGATTCGTCTTCTGGTTTCAGACCCTCTGTTCTCCTTCTGGGCTGCCGGGACCCTGATTGTAACATCTCTCTGGCCCAGCCTCTTACACAGATGTGTGCTGCAGCCAGCCCAGCGCAGGGAGCAGTGGGGACAGATGATCTCCTCCTGTCAGACCAAGCAACAGGGGTCCCATTAAGGCTGAGATGGAAGATCCCAGGCATCTCCTGGAGGTAAGAACCATCCACTCTTCTGGACACTTGGGGCTGTTGCAAGAAAGAGGGGGCTCCTGTTCCATAGCCTATTTGTCCTCATGACTGTGTTTTTTTCTTCTCAGAGGATGCATCCGGGACCCTGGAGACTGTTTCGTGCAGGAGGTTTGAGCAGGGAGAGATCACTCACTGTCCTGACCCATGGGTCATTAACCCGGGTCTGCAGGGTTCCTGGGAGCAGCCACCCTCCAGCACGCCACCTGGAAGCCTACGAAAAACTGCTTACCTAGGACTGACGAAGTCCAGACCCAGTTTGAGGCTCCTATTGGCAGAGTCCCAGAGCAGCTAATCGGCCCCCGGGACCTCCTTAAACCAGCAGCAGAAAGAAGAAGCTGTCTGAACAGCTGAGCTCCTCCCCGGCTCTGGACTGTGTGTTGGCTGTTCCTGCTCCCACTCCCCAGGCTTGATTTCCTGGCATCCGGACTCAGGGTGACTCACCTGACTTGAGGTTCTGAACACAATTTGGTCTTTTGCTTCTGCTCTTCCCGTGTCGTGACCCAGCTGACTCTCGACTCCTGTCTTGTGAGTGTGGACTCTGCCTCTGACCAGTAGGTCTGGCTGCCCATGACCGGGCCATGACACTGACTTTTCTACAATTCCTCCAATGCCCTTTTCTGCTCTCCAGCTCTGCTCTCCCAGCAAGACACACCGATTCCTTGGCTCCCAGAATCCTGCTTGCCTGCTAGTCAAGGGCTCAGGGGGAGTGCTTGTCTTGCTCCCTCCCCCACCACAGCTGCTTGTCCTCGGGGACTCTCCCTAGCGCAGAGGAGAATCCGTCCTGGCAGCAATTCTGGAAGTCACAGAAGGGACGGTCTGCTCAGCTCCCTCTGCAATGCCACTGCCCGAGACCATTACTAGTGGGTGCCCAGTGACTGCGCCGGCAGCTCCTTGAGAGACTCCTGGGGGCAGGGTAGTCCTGTTTCCCGGTGACCGCGGGAAGCCATGCGAAGAGTGCGGCATTGAGGAGACTCTCCTGCTGTCCCAAAGGGTTTCTGTTCTCCTGCACGGTCAGACCGTGGGGCCAGGTTGCAGAATGAGGAAGAGCTGGTTGGTGATGAGTCGGAGGATTCACCATACAGGTGGCAGCAGCTGCAGATCCTGGAGTCCCTGGGGTAGGGTTACCATGCGTCCGGAGTTTCCCGGACATGTCCGGCTTTTTGGGTTTTAAATTGCCCTCCGGGAGGAATTTGTAAAACTCTCCAAAGGTTGAGGATTTCCCTCCCAATGCAGCACTCTGGGGGCGGGGGGGGGGAGCTGCGCACTCTGCAGGGGAGCACGGCACTGTGTCTGGCTCCGCACCCCAGACACACTGCTCTAAGCAGCAGGGTACGTGGGCCGGGGGGGCTGGAGAAGGGGCATGGGGTCCCAAGGGACAGTCAGGAGACAGGGAGCAGGAGGGGTTGGATGGGTGAGGGGTTCTGAGGGGAGCCTGTCAGGGGGTGGGCATATGAAGAGGGGTCAGGGGAGTCAAGGGACAGGGAGCGGGGGGGTTGGATGGGGCGGAGGTTCGAGGGGGGGAATCAGGGGCAGGGAACAGGGGGGATTAGATGGGTTGGGGGTTCTGCGGGGGCAGTCAAGGGACAGGGAGTGGTTGGATGGGTGTGGGAGAGCCGGGGGTCTGTCAGGGGGCGGGGATGCGGATGGGGGCAGGGCAGTCAGGGGACAGGTAGGGGGTGGAGTTCTAGGGAGGCAGTTAGGGTGGAGGGGTCTAAGGAGGGGGCAGCTGGAGACAGGGAGAAGGAAGGCTTAGATAGAGGGCAAGGTCCTGGAAGGGGGTGATCAGGGGACAAGGAGCAGGGGGGGTTGGATGGGTTGGCGGTTCTGTGGGGGGCAGTCAGGGGGCAGGAAGTGGGAGGGAGTAGATAGGTGGCAGGGCTACCACTCCCCCCACACCCTCGGAGTGTCTTCTTTTTTGAAAGTTCAAATATGGTAACCCTACCCTATGGGCCCAGCCTCCACTCCTGAGAGTTCAGGCGAACCTCCCCCTGTTCTCAGGGAGTCTTTGGCTTTGGCGGCTGGGCCTGCCTGCCGAGACAGAGGACTCAGTGTTTCCATCCGGCTGCTCAGCTGCCAATGCAGCCACCCAAAGACGTGAAGAATGGAAGCGAAAGAGCAAAGCTGGACCCTCCGCTGAGCTCCTGCGATCAAGTGAGCCCAGCCTGGGAGAGAGGAGGGAAAGCTCCAGGGTGGCTGGTGGCTGCAGGGAGCCAGGGGAGGAGAAATAAATAGTTCATGATGAATCCTACGGGCTTTGTCTTGTGTGGTGAAGGGTTTAAAATGGGTCTAGTTACTATCACATTCAACTTTACAATCGCTGTGTCTGATGGAAGGGCAGGTCTAGAAAGGTCAGAGGTCACTCGAGGAGCTTCTCAAGTCTCTGAGCTGTTTGGACACTTTCAGGGAACATTCCCGATGCAAGAGTGAGATCCCCAAAGTTATCCTGGGTAACCTTGAGAGACTTATGGAAAACTAGCAGATACCACATCTCTGCTGTCACTTTGCACTGACAAACTCGGACTGTCCGAACCTGTTCATGTATTTTACCTGCTTTAACCTCTCAAGAACTTTCACATATAAAAGAAAGAAAATTAAAGAAATGACATAGTTACACCGATATAGGGCCGTAGCATAAACCCGACCTCAGAGTTGTCCCATTGAAATGGAATTATTCACAGCAGTAATTAAAGTGAAACATGCACGTAAGTGTTTCCAGGGCCAAGATTAAGGCCACAGCTTATGAGAGGTGCAGACGCAAGAAGAGAAGGGCTGTGCAAAAACTGAAATGCCACTGGGAACCTGGCCCAAACAATGCATCACGAAAATAAACTCATCTTGTTATACAGTAACAGAGCTGGTTCAAAAGGGTTTTACACTGACAATGCAACCTTTTAACTAAAAATGCCACTTTGGATGATATTGATCATTTGAAAAAAGTTACCTCTTTAAAAAAAACATTTTGGATTTCTCTGCCCATTTCAGAGAGAACACGGAGTTTTTCCCACCAAAACGAAACAAAAATTTGATAATTAAAAACATTTCCAAATAAGTTTGAAGAATATGGGGGGGGGAGTGGTTTCTTCTTCAATTTTCATGAACCTCTCCACCCTCGCTATTTTTGACCAGTTCTAATTGTGAATAAATGTCTGTCTGTACATGAATGATAAATATGTCTGCTACTGAAACATTTACAAACAACGGCTCTCATGAGGAACACTGAGGTCACATTACGCAGAGAAACGCCCAGGCCTGCAGGGTTCATATTCTCAAAGACATAAATCGCCCCAGGACGGGAATGTCACACACAACACAGGGTGACTGGCTCGGGTTGGTTAGGTGCATGTTTTGCTGTTGCTGGCAAATTGTGCTGTTTTGAGGTCGGGGGGAGGTATATTTGAAATGAGTTCTTCATCCTCTCCCACTCTCATCCAGGGGTGCCGGAACAGGGGAGACCAGGGCCCACCACTTTTTACTGGCCATAAGTGTGAGCGACTGGATGATGGGGGAGAGAAGGGAGTGAGCGGGGGCAGTGTTTTGGGGGCAAGGGGCGGCATGAAGTGGGAGCTCAGGGAGAAAGGCGGTGTGAGGGGGGGCCTCAGGGAAAGGAGCGGTTTGAGGGGGCAGGACCTCGAGGAGAAGGGGTGGCGCAGGGGCTGGGCCACAGTTTGGGTGCCAGCAGCCCCCCCACACACTTTTAGGAAGCTTTTGCCCATCCTGCCCTCATCCCAAATTAATTTGTTGCAGTAAGAAAACTTTGAGCAACAAGGAGACTTAGAGACCCACAATATAACCGCCAAAATCCTCACCTGCCCCTCGAGCTGGGCAAACAGAATTTTTTGGTCCCTGGCAATTCCAAAAAAGAGTTGGAAAAAAACCGGTTTCAGGTTGAACAAAACTAACATTTTTCCAAATTTTTGATGAACCAAAAAGCTTTGAAAAAAAAAACAAAAAAAAAAAGACCCAGGAACATTTCAAGGGTTGTAACTTTTTGAATTTTTAAAATAAAATTGAAGGACATTTTTAAACAAAAAATTGTTTCAAACTGAAAAATCAAAATGGTTTGTTTGGAAAGCATCTAAACGAAATGCTTCGACTTTTTAAGAACTGTGGGGAGGGTCTGGACGTGAACAATTCAGCAGACCGGATACGAATTCGCAAACAGGTCTCCTTCCCCATTCTCCAGGGCTGGGTCTCGATTCCTGTTTCTGGTTCCCTGGGCCTGGTCCCCGTCCCTGTCACACACTGCGGGGAGTTCAGATTCCTGGGAATCCTGCCGACTTCCAGGCTGCGGGGAGGGATGAGTCAGCAGCTTCCTGAAGACGAGTCGCGAGTAGGCAAACACTTTCCCTCTACCTTTCCAAACCCACATAGGTATAGTAAGACTAGCTCCCCCACCACTGCCACCACTCCACGCACCAGGAGACGATTCCAGGACGCTGGCTCTGAAACAAAAGCGAGAGAAAGGCCCCATGACTAAGGGGCTCTGTTAAATCATTCCACTGCTGCCATGAGGATCCCAGAAGATGAAGACGTTCCTGGGATACAGGAAGAGCTGAGCTGGGTTGTGCGCACATGGGCACCACTCAGAGCAGCGGGAATGAGATAATGAGATCCTTATAACCAAAACCATGAAGAGCCTGGCAATACATTGAGATCAACAGTCCACAGTGGAGAGTCCCAGCAGCCCTGACCCACGGGGCGCAGCTGGGACTCTCCATGTTAGGGCATGGGCAGGGTAGTGGGGGGATGGCAGTTGAGGGGTGCTGAGGGGATTAGGGGCCATTGCTAATGAGGCTGGGGCAGTGAGGAGGGGAGGGGAGGGGACATTTCCCCACTTGCTGCCCACTCCATCTGGGAGAAGCTGCGCCAGGGGCCAGTCCCAGTTCACACCCGTGCAGTACGTCTGCACTCGGGGTTTGCAGTGGGGCACCGACATGGCTGAGACACTGCTGTGCCAGGGGCCAGAGCCCCTCCCCTCCCTGGGGTTATGGATCAATAATTACAGGGTCACTGGAGCAGGGGAGCTGGACTCTGGGCTCCCAGCAGGGGCCCAACCCACTGGGCTGCAGAGTCAGTCTCACTCCCACGCTCTGGCCCATGCCCATGGCAGTGTTTAGACATACAGGGTGTCTTCAGCAAGAGAGATTAAGGGAGCCCCACACCAGACACCTGGAGCCCAGTGGTTCCAGCCCTAACCTCGGGGGGGGACCCATATTCCAGTTCCTGCCCCACATCCCACGGGGGGATGGAACCAGGGGCTCCCCGCTGAGGGCCCAGCCACAGGGCTAAAGGCTGGAAGGGAAGCGGCGGCACCTTTCTGTTCATTGAAACTTGTCAGCAAACTCAACATGGATTCGCGAATCCTTTCTGTCGACCCGAAATATAATTTTGCAGCAAATAAACTATTTACCCCCCAAATTACATGCAGCTTGACTTCAACTTAAGAGCCGAAATCCCAGTGACTTGCAGTGAGTTACTGTCAACACCTCCAGAAATGCACAGTTACGGGCAGGGCAGGCTTAGGACATCAGCTATGAAACACTCTAGAGCTGCTGTTAAATTTGCCTTGGGTAGAAAAATTTCCCCATGGGCTCCCATAGCTCTTTTACTGAAGGCTGCGAGGAAAAAGATACGGCCAGTCGTAATTAGTGACACTAACAAGGAACTAGTCTGAATGAAAGAGACCTTCGAAGAGACTAGCTGCAGAGTTATGTGAATTCAGGGGACATCTTTACCTGGTAGTTGTGGAGTATTTTTCCAGGTAGGTAGAAAGAGTGTACTTTGAAAGACATAACAGACCAGAGTGTTACAGAGCAAGTGAAGTGCACTTTTGGGCATTTCGGGGTTCCAGAAGACCTTGTGACAGAGCATGGACCACAATTCATAGAAGTAGAATTTTATTTATCTCAACAAAATATGATTTTCCTCATATTACTAGAAGCCCATATTACTCACAAGCAAATGGAGATGCTGAGAGCTGTACAGACAGCCAAGAATATCCTTCAGCAGGAAGATCCATTCTTTGCTCTACTGAGTTATAGATCAACCCCAACAGCAGCTACTGGATATAGTGCAGCACAACTCCTGATGGGAAGATGATTCAGAACTACCCTCCCAACTTCTCCAAAGTTGTCAGACACGTAGAGAATCGCCAAATCGAATAAAAAGGAAAAAAAAGTTTACGAACACTTTTACAACAGACATCACTTAGAAAACTACCAGGAATAGAACCTGGTGACCATGTTTGTGTCAAACTGGATGGAGAAAAAGAATGGAATATTCCAGGTGTTGTAAAGAAAAAGAATTCAAGACTCAGGTTGTATGTGATCAAGACCAAGAGAGGAGAGTTCAACAGAAACTGTCAACATCTACAGTTTGTTCCTCAGAAAGAACAATCAACTGAGCAAACTCTGCAGATGGTGGATGCAGAACAAGAAGATGACTCAAGGATTCCAGACTGACCACAGTCAGTCAGTGGAACTAATGGACAGCCAGATGACCAAGCTGTTACCTGTTCGGGTCATGTAATTAGAAGACCAGTACCATTCAGAGACACATACCAGACTGATCCACACTGAACTTCAAAGACAGTGCGATAATGTAAACATTATAAATGGTAGAAATGTAGAACTTAAAGGGGGAGATGTAATGGAACGCTAAACTGTATTATGCTGTTCAACCACTAGGAAGCGCTGGGTAAAAATACGATATTTAAGCTGACCTTAGCCATAGTTGGTAGAAAATTAAAGGATTTTGTGATGAACACTTCTGGTGTGTATCTGGCTGAGAGGGAAGCTCTGTAGCCAGCCCATATCTGCTACAGGACCACCACACCAATGATGAAAGCCCAGTGCTATCGACTACCTCTGCTATGGCCAACGAGTTCTTCTGAACGATGACATGCTGAAGACTATGGGAGATTTTACCCATGACATGTGCTACATAGAGACTTGGGGAATCAAACTCCTGGTTTCTTCATACTTCAGCGACGAGAATAAAATTATTGCCAAGGGCCTTGCAGATTTCCTTGTGGCAGCAGGGCAGGAAGTACCCCCCACCCCACCCCAGCTGCAGAACATAACCAAGTGTCAGCCATGGTCAAGCCGACCTTTGAATACAGGTTGGCTCTCGGGAGGAAGAGTGGGAATGTGTCAAGAGGGCTGGCCCTTGTACAGGAGTTAGGGAGAGGCTACCTCTGACAGGCTCCTGGAAGGGAGAACCAGCCAACCCAGACCAACCTGGAAGTAATTAAATCCGCTAGCTGGCAGCTAAATAGCTAATGAGCCTGATAAAGGGTTACCAGGGCTCAGCTGAAGGAATCCGAGGGATAGGAAGCTGCCGAGGAGAGGAGCTCCCAGGAGAGTTCACCAGAGCAAGGAGCCTGGAAGGGGTGCTCCTAGAGCAGTGGTCCCCAAACTGTGGGTTGTGCCCCCCTAGAGGGTGTGGAGGAATATTTGGGGGGCATGGCAGGGCCTGGACCAGCCCCCATGGGTGGTGGGAAGGGAACGCCACCCAGCCCTGCTCTGCCCCCAGCTCTACTCTGGCCCCATCCTAAACCCCAGCTGCAGCTCCAGCCCCAACCGTGCTTCCACTCCCAGCTGAAGCCCGCGGCTCCTGGACCCAAATGCCGTTCCACTCCCAGCCGTGGTCCGCGGCTCCTGGCCCCAGTTGCAGCCCCGTTCCTGGCCCAACTCCTGACCTCAGCTCCCGACCGCAGCTCCTGGGGTGGGGGCACAAACCAGGTAAGGGAGGGCATGACCAAAAAAGTCTGGGAACCACTGTCCTAGACAGAGGAGCTCCCTTAAGAGGGAGGAGCTGCCAGAGATGACAATGACAGCAGCAGCTGTAGCAGGACAGAGCCCTGGAGAGCTGCCCCTGGCTGGAGAAAGTGGACTCAGAGAATAAAGGCACAGTCTGAAATCACCCCAGCTCCGGGAAGGAGGGCTGAGGACTCCTGTCTTGAGGACAGTGAGGAGCTTGAGTGAGAGCTGGAGGCTGGAGCAGAGTGAAGGAAAAGATTTTATTTTGGGGTTTACTTGGACTCAGAGCAGGCCCCAGGAGGGGATATTTCTCTCAGATCTTTTTGACTGTAAGACTTAATTTAAGGAGTGCTGAAGATGGTAAACTGAGGCAAGATGCTTGCCAAGACACCCTGAAACAGCTGAGGGTGATACCTGAGGGCGCGTCCCCATGATGAGTCTACAAAACTGGAAGCCATTTAACAGAACTGCTGCCCCTTCCCCATGCAGACAGAGCCTCGCTATCTTCAGTCTGTCTGGGTGGGCCCCTCACCCCAGGGTCTGACCCCAACAGATCCTGCATCACAGAGTGGGAACCTGGAGAGAACACAGCAAAGGGTTTTGGGCCACCCCCCTGGCTTCCACACTGAACTTCCACACCTGTCCCAGCTCCCAGGCGGCTCCTGCTTCCCCACAACTTCCAGCTCCCCCCGTCCTCAGGCTGCCTCTGCCCTGTCCTGTTCCCTGGGCGGTGACCCAGAGCCCAGTATGGAGCCATCAGGGTCACTACAATACTGTCTACCACACCCGGAAGACAGGCACAGGGTGGGCTCAGGGAGTGGCTGGCCCCACAATGGGACCCCCCTGTCCCCACCCCCAATGTTTGCTGCTACCCTTGCTGGGCCTTGTCTGCACTCAGAGCAGGAGCCCTGTGGGGCTGGCAGCCCCGTGTTCTCTCTCTGCAGTGCCTGGCTCACTCGGGAGCACTATACGAATGAAAACACTCACTGCCCAGCCCCTAAGGGCTGCATGACAGCGCGGGGCCTTCCCCATTGCACACGGGGACCCTGGGGTGCAGGGATCCCTGGTTACTCTGCCCCACACATTAACCCAGCGACTCCCCCGAGCTGCCGGACCCGGGTCCCTGGGGTCAGAGCGCGGGCAGTCGAGTGGCACTGACCTGCCGGGCCTACTGGGGTGGGTGGAAGGAAAGAGTTGCCCCAGACCCAGAGAACCCAGGTGCCGGGGGAGGAGCAGCCCCAGCAGCGCCGCATTGGCCCTGGCACGGGCTGAGCCTGCGAGCGCAGCACCAGAGGCCGCGGCAGAGAGGGGGGCTCAGCCATTGAGAGCAGCAGGGTCCCCCCCCCCACCCGCAGGGGAGGGGTCAGCGCTGGGACAACAGGCCGGGCTGGGCCAGGGGCTGGGAGCTCTGGCAGCCAGCGCGGGGCCGGCACCAAGGGCCCTGCTGGAGACCCTGGGCCTGGCCAGCCGGGAGCAGCCAGCGAGTGACTCAGGGCCTGGGGCTCTGCCCAGGACGGGGTTTCCGGGGGGTGACAGGAGGCTCCCCAGGGGCTGCTGATCCCCTAGAAGGAGGCACGGAGGTGACTGGCTCAGGATCCCCACAGGCTCAGGGGCCAGGGCTGTGGAATGGCCCAGAGCCCAGCCGTGTTCAGGGTCCGGTGGGCACAGACTGGGCTGGGCTGGGGGCAGCGAGGGGGGAGGGGAGCAGGGATGTGCTGGCTCCAGCCAGCCACAGAGAGGAAGCTGCTTCCCCCACAGCCTGGGGTTCCTGCTCCCCAGAGCCCTGAGATCCTGGCCCTGCAGCCGGCACCCACTGCGCAGCCTCCATCGGCCGGGACAGACACACCCTGCTTGGCCCCTTCGACTGCCCCTTGCTGGGGGTGGGGGGTGGGAAGAGAGGAGGGCGGGGGTAGGATGAAAGGGCCTGTTCAACTATCAGAGACCGAGCTCACTGAACCTTCCCACTCCCCCTCTCCTTGGCCTTAGCTTCCTCTCTGTCCCCCCTTGCGGTCAGGTTTCTGCCTTTGCCCCCAGTCTCCGCGCTGGGGTTGTGGGGAGGGGTTTGGATGGGGCAGCTCATGCTCAGATGTTGTGACAGGGTCACACTCTTCTGAGTGAGTCTCACTCAGTGAGCAGGTTTCAGAGTAGCAGCCGTGTTAGTCTGTATTAGCAAAAAGAAAAGGAGGACTTGTGGCACCTTAGAGACTAATAAATTTATTTGAGCATAAGCTTTTGTGAGCTACAGCTCACTGAATGCGTCCGATGATTTTAACCCCAGTTGTTTAATCTTTTGTATGATGTTGTTTCAACTGTGTGTTGATTTGGAACTCCCTTTTCTGGAACTGGGCTCTGCACTGGGGACAGGTCAGGGCACCATGAGGCATTATAGTTACCAAATACGGAAACCTTCCCCTCCGTTCCCTTCTCCTCACTGTACTGGGTGAGGCAGGCTCTGCAGAAGTTGTGCCCACACACTGTAGTCACCAGCTCCGTCAGATACCCCAGGAAGATGGAGCAAATAGCTTCATCTTGTATTTCCCCTGCTGTAGCTGCAGCGGCCATGACAGCTGGGTGAGTATCTGTTCTCCCTGCCAGTGGCTCTACACAGTGTGGGCTTGGGCTGACACTGGGAGGGGCTGCCTGCAAGTATCTGCTAGTCCCAGCCACAGAAGGAGAAGAAGAAAAAGGAGGAGCCAGGACGGGACGGGGAGAAAACAGGAAAGTGAAACTGAAGGAGAGTAAAAGAGGGGGAAAGACAGGGAGAGGGAAGGAGAGAAGGAATGGATGGAGGTGAGGAGAAGGGATGGGAGAACAGGGGGTAATGGAGAGAGGGGGAAGAATATGAACTAATCTGATGTGTATTGCTGGAAGGCTGGAAGGGAGAGCATATCCCCTGCCCCACAGGCAGGAACTGTCTAACCCACCCCAACACTCACTGGGGATTGAAGTGGGGACCTACAGCGCTTAGCACAAGTCTCTACAGCTGGAGCTAAAGAGTCAGTCTGTGAAGTTCAGAGCTGTAAAAACCCACAAAATAAGGTCTGGATGAAGCATGGTCTGAGGATGCTTAACCCTCCTCGCCCCCCACACCCCCCACAGACCAGGGTGAAGCCCTAGCAGTCCGGTTTACTGAGCCCTGCCTCAGCGCATGGGGCTGGGTGTGGTGATTTCTCCGGAGCCCTTCCAGCCCCACATTTCTATCAGTGAGCTCTGGCCTGTCTGAGACTCTCCGGGCCTTGGAGCCTGATCCGGTGCCCCTTGCAGTCAATGGTCAGATTCCCACTGGCCGTTGGATCTGGCCCTCGCGCACATCCCATCACCTGTGTATTGCACTCAGGGCCGGTGCAAGGATATTTTGCGCCCTAGGCGAAACTTCCACCTTGTGCCCCCCCTTCCCCCTCCTTTCCCCTCCCCGCGTACTGCTTCACTGCGGTACAAAGTGGCAAGGACAATATCAATATGACAAATGGCAACAACACATGCATATCGGCACGTAAACATACACACTCAAATACTGAACATACCCACACAATGGACACAACGTATTCGCGAAGTGATGCAGCAGCACTTGCCAGAGTCTGAGATCTGAAACAACTCCACAGACATCGTGAGCCTCAGTCGACAACCTCCGAAAATGAGTCAACGTAGCACGATAACCAGCCTGTCAGAACGGGTGACGGCCACGCGCAATGAGGAAAACGACGTCACACACACACACATGCATTCTGGGTACCCAGAGCGGGAGGTTTCCATGTTTGGTAACTATAATAACTCATGATGCCCGCTTGTCTCTGCATTGACCAGCTGTGGCTCCAGGTGAGCACTTCCCATAGAAATCCTGAGACGGGTAAACTGTCCCAAGAAATTTAAAAATGTCCTGGGCCAAATGTAGAATAAGGGGGGCAGGCAGGGGTCTCCGAGGCTGCTCGCTATGGGGAGCTGGGGCACCAGCGGGAAGACTGCAGGGGGCACACGGGGAGGCAGCAGCAGGTACCCAGGTACCCTCAGGCTTTGGGCAAGGAATCCTGCTCCATCCCCCTAGCGCCTGCCTGCAGCTCCCATCTGGTCTTGCCACGGCCCTGCTCCGTGAACAGTCCCGCCTTAGGGGGACGAACTTGTCCCACCTCATGGGCCTGTGGGGGCTGTGCTCTGCCCCAGAGCAGGCCGGGCCCCGTGCTCCCTGCTCCACAGGGGGCTGGCCTGGCTCCCCCCAGGGCCAGATTAACTTTTTGTGGGCCCGGTGCCAAGCATATTTGTGGGCCTCCCTGGGGAATGAAGAGGCCAGGGACAAGAACACAGCGGGTAGGGTGGATTTGATTTAAATCATGACTTAAATCACAAGTTAGGAAGACTTGATTTAATCATGGGTTTCTACATAAAAGTGCATTCTTGCTGGTTGTTATAACCTTAATACATATTCTTCACAACTCAGAAAGAGATGTAGGTTTCATTTTTAGAAGGCACGCACTATACATTTGTAAACCGTGATTTATTTTGAAAACTTTTCAGATGAGTTTTACAGCTATATCAGAAAACGAATGATTGTTTGGTTACTTCATTTATCAAAGATAATTGAAGCAGATATTTATGAAGTCATTGGAAGGTGAACTATCTCCAATTCAAGAGGTTAATCATGAATATTTGGAGGATTTTCTTGCCAGGCTGTATTAAGAGGAGAACACCACCAGACAGACATTTAAATTGTTTTATTTAACTAAAACAACAACGTTAAGTATTTTTTTCTTCAACAGCAAACATAATATTTTAATAAAAAAGCATATGTCCCTCACTTCTCACATTTATCTCCAGACTTCTTCTCCTTGTCCAGATCTATTCCACCCCCAACAATCTTCTATTCATTGAACTTTTTGAAACTTTTCACTTTTAAAGAGAGGTAAGGGGTTGACCCTGTGTACACAAATTTGCAGAGGGACAATAGAGTTGAGGTCTGTTATTTCTCACCGCTATACATTATTTATTTATTTTAAAACATTTTTGCTGTTAACAAGAATGTTACCTCTAGAGACATAAATCCACAGTTTGAGAACTGCAAAACTAAGCATCTCTGATGGTATTTTCTAGACTGAGCACTGAGTCCCATTGGGTAGCTAGAAAAATTAACTTAAATAATCTATACAGAAGCCCCTGGAACCCCCATAAGATTGGGTCCCTAATCCATGAACTATTAGAACTTATTTACAAAACTTTTCTTAAACATTACATTAATATATTGTCTCATACTATAGAATTAGAATTTATAATCCCTATTCCATGATATAATGTATCTTAATTAAAACTATCTTTAGATAGTTTTTTCCCTCAAAAATCCGATTTAAATTAAAAAAATCCAATTTTTAAATTTTTTTTTAAAGTCATTGATTTTTATCCACCCTGACAGCTGGGCATGGTGGGGGGGAAGGATTGGTCCCCAGCTGGAGCGAGGTAGGGGCCAGGGGCAAGATGAGCACAGTGGGTCATGGCGGCAGGATTAGTCCCTGCTGACTGGAGCAAGGCAGGGGCCGGAGGCAAAAGCACAGTGGGGTGGGAGCTAGGGTTGGTCCTTGGAGCAAGGGAGGGGCCGGGAGTAAACTGCAAACGCAGCAGGGCTGGGGAGGAGGTAAACAGGATCCCTCCCTCACCCCTGCCCACATAGAGCTGGTACCTACCTTCTCCCTGGTTCTAGCCCATTCTCTTCATCTCTCTCTGCACCGAGCTGACGGTGGGGGTGCAGGGTCTGGGAGGGAGTTAGGGTGCAGGAGCAGACTGGGGGTTGGGGTGCAGGGTCTGGCCAGGAGCTAGAATGAGGGAGGGGGCTCAGGGCTGGGGCTGGAGGTTGGGGTGTGGAGCACTTCCCTGGGGCAGCTCCCGTTCGGTGAGAGGGGTGCAGGTGGGTATGTGGGGGGCAGGGTTCAGGAGCTCCCATTTGGTGCTCAGGGTGGTAGTGGGGATGTGCAGGAGTCCGGGCATGAGGTGGAGGGCTGGGTATATGTCGGGGTGTAGGAGTCAGGGCTGGGGTTCTGGGGGGTGCAGGAGTCAGGGCAGAGGTATGGGGGTGTGTGAGGGGGTGCAGGGGTCAGGGGCTGGATCATGAGGTTGTGGGGAAGGTGAAGGAGTCAGGGCAGAGGCCTGGGGGGTGGAGGAGTCAGGGCAGAGGGCTGGGTGTGTGTGAGGGCGTGCAGAAGTCAGGACAGAGGCCTGGGGGGTGGAGGAGTCAAGGCAGAGTGGCTCATGGCAGGGGGGTGGAGGGGATATGTCCCAATTCCACCGCTTTCCCCAAGGCCCCGCTCCTGCCTCTTCTCCGCTTCCTCCCTCTCCTTCTCGCGGGCAACAGCTGATGGGTGGCAGGGAGGGAGAGGGAGTGAGGGGGGAGGCGGGAACCCAGCACGCTGGGGAAGAGGCGGAGGACGGGGGAGCTTGTCGGCCGGCACAGCCTGCCCTGTTGAAGCAGGACAGAGCCCCGGGAGCCGCAGCACCAAGCTTCTGCCCCAGCAGGGGAGAGCGGGGCACGGAGAAGAGCAGCCGCCAGGGACCCTTCGGAGTGTGGGCCCGGCGCATTAGCTGGCACCATGGTAAATCTGCTACTGCCCGCGGTGCTGCCCCGCCCGCCGCAGTGAAAGCTGGACCCTCCCCGCCCCTCCCCGCTGGTCCATACCCCGGCTCTGGGCGCTGCTCACTGGCCAGGCAGCGCCCCTGCTCCTCGGAGAGAAGACAAGTTAAAAAGTAAAAATAAAATTGGGGGGGGGGCACCGCTTTTTGGCGCCCCCAAATCTTGGCGCCCTGGGCCATCGCCTAGTTCACCTAAGGGTTGCACCGGCCCTGAGTGCACTGTGCGTTGTTAGGGGCCTAGCGACCCCCTGGGTTATTGTTACGGGGAGACACTGAGCTGAGCTCACAGAGTTCTGTCTTGTCCGTTAAATCTCCTCTGGGCTTCCGCCATCCTGCCGCTGAAAATGAAAATGTCAGAAAGTAACAACAGCCCTGGGGCTGCTCCGAGTGACTCTGCAGAGACCCTGCGAGTTCTCCTGCTCCCGAGGCTGAAGTGCTCACCCCAGCCCAAGCCAGGTGCCAGATAAGACGCAGGCTGCAGCTTTCAGGTGAATGTGGCACACCCCAGGTAACTGAAGAGGAAGGAGCAGAGGGAAACTAACAATGTGATTTTATCGGCTATTGTTTCATCTGGCCACATTATTTTTTTTCCAAGAAAATAGGCTCAGTCCAGTGAGAACAAGGGAGAAAAATAGCATTTCAAAATTAAGGGGAAAAGTTTTCAAGACACCCTAGTTAATGTCTAGCTCTACCCACCATTCCAAGGGAATTCTAACCACACACTAACCCACAGAAAGCTTCCTACCAACACTACGAAAAGAAGGATTCTGCGTGGACTCCTCCTGAAGGTCAAAACAGCAGACTGGACTTCTACATAGAGTGCTTCTGCCAACGTGCATGGGTTGAAATTGTGGAAAAGCAGCATCACTTGCCCCATAACCTCAGCCGTACCGAACACAACGCCATCAACAGTCTCAGGAACAACTCTGACATTATAATCAAAAAGGCTGACAAAGAAGGTGCTGTCATCATCATGAATAGGTCAGAATATGAACGAGAGGCTGCTAGACAACTCTCTGACACCACATTCTACAGGCCATTACCCTCTGACCCCACTGAGGATTACCAAAAGAAACTACACCATCTGCTCAAGAAACTCCCTAAAGAAGCACAGGAACAAATCTACACTGACACACCCCTAGAGCCCTGACCAGGGGGATTCTATCTGCTACCCAAAATCCATAATCCTGGAAATCCTGGACGCCCCATCATCTCAGGCATTGGCACCCTGGCAGCAGGATTGTCTCGCTATGTAGACTCTCTCCTCAGGCCCTACACTACCAACACTCCCAGCTATCTTCGAGACACCACTGACTTCCTGAGGAAACTACAATCCTTTGGTGATCTTCCTGAAAACACTATCCTGGCCACGATGGATGTAGAAGCCCTCTACACCAACATTCCACACATAGATGGACTACAAGCCGTCAGGAATAGCATTCCCGATACTATCACAGCAAACCTGATGGCTGAACTTTGTAACTTTGTCCTCACCCACAACTATTTCAGATTTGGGGACAATTTATACCTTCAAGTCAGCGGGATTGCTATGGGTACCTGCATGGCCCCACAGTATGCCCACATTTTTATGGCTGACTTAGAACAACGCTTCCTCAGCTTTCTGATGACATCTTCATCATCTGGACCCGTGGGAAGGAGGTCCTTGAGGAATTCCACCAGGATTTCAACAATTTCCACCCCACCCTCAACCTCAGCCTGGACCAGTCCACACAAGAGGTCCACTTCCTCGACACAACAGTGTTAATAACCGATGGTCACATAAACACCACCCTACTGACTGCTAGACTTACCTACATGCCTCCAGCTTTCATCCAGACCAAATCACACAATCCATTTTCTACAGCCAAAACATACTCTAATGTGAAACTGTAGAACTGGAATTAATTTGCAAACTGGACACCATCACATTAGTCCTGAATAAAGACTGAATTAGGGCTGGTTGGGTCATTACAAAACCGAAACCTAATTTTCCTCATACTAATTTCCCCCTACTGTTACTCACACTTTCTTGTCAACTGTTTGAAATGGGCCACTCTCACTAACACTGCAAAAGTGATGTTTCTTCCCTTTGTATCCTACTGTTAGTTGAATTGTCTCATTAGACTGACCTCACACTTGGAAGGCAACTCCCATCTTTTCATGTATTTATACCTGCTCCTGTATTTTCCACTCTAATGCAGAGGGGAGCCTCTGAAGTCAGAGTCTCCTTTTTTATTGCACATCATTGAACTATTGCCTGACAGACGGACCCTGAGTCAGGGCACCAGCGACGCTGAGCCTGTGTGCCCCAGAACACACTGACAGGGAACAGTCATTAAACACCCCCCTGCCTGTGCTGACCAAGCTCAGGGGATCTGAGACGCTTCAGGTGTGGCTCTGTAGGGAGTTCCAGGGTAAGGTGCATAATTCCCTGCTCCGCTACAGACTCCCTGTGTGGCCTTAGGCAAGTCACCTAGGCCCAGAGTTTCCAAGGTGTTTTGATGTCTATGAGGCAGATAGGCGCCTAGTGGAATTTTCAAAGTTGCCTGGGCACTTAGCTTCCAATGGGATTTAGGCACGTAGGTGCTTTTGAAAATCCCACTAGATTCCTAACTACATCTTTAGGTGACTACAGACATTCCAAACTTTGCCCCTTAGTCTCTGTGCCAGATTTGCAAAGCTATTTAGGCTCCTAAAGATGCAGACTGGAGCCTGGTGGGACTTTCAAAAGTGCCTGCGTGAGTTAGGTGCCTGAGTCCCCGTGAATTCCCTTTAGCTCCTGCCCCTTCTGCATTCATCCCATGCATATTCCATCGACGGCGCTTGCCAGCAGGAATGTCCATGCAAACAAAGGATTTCTACTAAATGTTATAAAATATTCCTGGGAAGCAATCTCTGAACATTTAGGCCCTGACCCAACAAGGTCCTTAAGTATGTGTAGAACTTTCAGCAAGCAAGGAACCCCACCAAAGCATTAATCACAAATATTTGCACCAAAAACCTGTTTCTAAGAGTTAAATTCAGCCAATCAAGAAACAGAAACAATCCCATGTGACCTGTGTGTGCAATCATAACTAACCCCACAGAAATCAATGTATATGACAAATGTATTTGAACAAATAAATGTGAGAAAATTGTGATCAGTGTGTGGGCAGCTGACAAACAGGAACAGAAACTGAGCTCACTGGACACGTCACATTCTGCACATTATTTCCCCAGCTCTGTTTTCAGCCCTTCTGTCCTCCCCCGGCCCCTGCCCCACCTGGTCTTGGTCTCTTGACTTTTATTTATGCCTTTACTCTGCCTGGAGAATTACTGGTGTTACTATTATTCCATATTATTTCTGTAGCTCCCTCAGTACCCTGGGCCTGTTGTATGGTCCCTGCCCTGGGTGCTCCCAAGCAGGGCTGGTCTCAGGGGCTCACTAATGGGTGTATGCAAGGAGAAGTCTGCAGGCCCAGGGCAATAGGTCAGGGTGGGCATCCAGGCATGGAGGCAGGTGCAAAGATAAAAGAATATAGGGTGGGGTATAAGCTAGGTAAGAGGCTGAGGTGTGGAGAGGGTTGAAGAGCTTCCTGGGCTCCCAGGTCCCATTCGCCCATCCTGGATCCCTTGCACACACAACCCTGGGGCTGGGCTCTCCCTCCCCTTCCCCAGCTCTCCCCACTCCCCATCCCCACCCCTCCCTCCATTGCTCTGGGACCAGTTTCCCTGACACAGCTAAGTTGGCAGCACAAAGCAGCCTGTACAGCAGGGCCTGGCGTTCTCACTCTTGGCCCCTGTGGCTGTTTCACTCCTCGCCATGGGCAATGAGTCCCTTGGGCAGTAAATGCCGGGACATTCCCTGTTGCTCACTGGCCCCATCGCACTCACTGGGATCCTGGGCTCGGCTTGTCTTTGGGAGTCAGACCATGCAGTTATTGGTCCTGACGGGACCTGGGAATTCCCCCAAGCCAGGCCTGGAGCCGACCCCACTGGGCTTCTCCGGGAGGCTGTGGGGGAGGCTTTAAAATGAGGGGACTTAGGTCTCCTCCCCTAGAACATTCTGAAATCCCGCTGCAATTTTCTGAATTTGACACAATAATAAAAAAAAGCTGAGGCCAAACATTGCAAGTGCCCATGTGGGACCCTGTGCGGGGGAAGCAGCCTGTGGTGAGCTGGCCGAGTCGTTCAGGGGAATTTTCAAAGGTGCCTGAGCACCTCGCTTCCAATGGGAGTTAGGCACCTAAGTGCTTTTGAAAATCCCACTAGAAGCCAAGCTACATCTTTAGGTGTCTACAGACCTTCTGAAATCTGTCCCTTAGTCTCTGTGCCACATCTGCAAAGTTATTTAGGCTCCTAAAGATGCAGAGAGGAACCGAGTGGGACGTTCACACCTGCCTTGTAAGCCGATTTATATTTTTTTAAAATAATGTAAAAGTGGACTGGAAACAGGAAGCGTTTAACAGTTTCCCTCTATTCCACAATATCACCATCATAAGGAAAATGTATTTAACGAAGAATATCAACTTTATTCATACTCTTTTGAATACAGAAACAACCCAGCACTCTTGGATCAATAGCCCTCAAAAGGCTATTTCTAAATGTAACCCTTCTGCCAGGCCAAGTTGATAGCAGCAAGGGCCGGGTTCGGTACACAGGGGTTCCCTCTCATCAAAGCAAATGCAAAACTGGCTCGAGCCCCCACCCAGGGACCTGGGAAAATCTTACACACCCCCTGGGTGCCTCAAAGAGGCAATACTTCCCCTCTCCCAAGCACAGAGTCTTGGTGGAGTAGAGAATCTTTAATAAGATGAGGTAAACAACATCAGCATTAAATTGGGGAAACACCACAACTAGTGTTCATTAACCAAACCATGAGCAAAGACCCACCCCAGAAAATTGGGCCACATTCTTTCCCTTGGGTTCTTGAGTCCCAGAACCCAAACATCTCTTGAGTCCAGCAATCCACAAATCACCCAAAGTCCAAAAAGTCCAGCCCCAGAGTTCAAAAGTTCATCTGCAGAGTGTTACTCCCCAGTCTGGCTAAAATGTGCCTGTGTGTGGGGGAAAGAGGTAAGGGGCACCTTACGTGTCCTGAAGCTGACTGCCCCACAGGGCTCTGCTCTGCTGTCTCACGAACAGCTCTGCTCCACCACGACCGGCTCCGCTCTGCACAGCTCGCCATCTCACGAACACACCGCTGTCTCACGAACAGCTCCACTCTACCACGACTGGCTCTGCTCAGCTTGCCGTCTCACAAACAACCCGCTGTCTCACGACCGGCTCCGCTCCGCACAGCTCGCCGTCTCATGAACACTCCACCAGCCTATCCACAAACAGCACCACTGCACTCTAGATCTTCTGGCTCCCCACTACTTGACACAGTGCTCAATGATTTCAGCTCATAGTAGTGGGAGCCTTAGTGCTGGTGCACCATAAGGCCAAAGTGAATGCAGCACAGTACCTGTAGCAAGACTCTTAATAAAACCAAAATTAGTTCTGACATTCCACAGTGGAGAGAGACAGAGGTGCAATTAGTGCTTCAGGCCCTCACAAAGGGACCCACACCACCAGGTACTAATACCTGCCTCAAATCTCTCTCTCAATTCACAGAATTTTGGAACCCATGTCCCTTGCCTAGCGAGTGCTACTCAGTTGATGGTGAGTCCCTCCATCATAACAAAAGGCCAAGTACAGTTCCAAGCACAGTTCCCATAATCAGGGTAATAACAATTTATTCTTCCCACCCCAATAACAGAGACACTGGGGATCCCACAACAGCCAAAGTGACCATTTGGGCAGTTATGGCCTCATTCTAGGCGGGGTGGGTGTGCCTATGCAAATGAGATCAGCCCCTGAAGTTCTTTTCCACAACTTGCCACACCTCACCACCAGATGTCAGGGTGGAGCCCATCCTGACTCTGCTTACATAAAATTAAAACAAAATGTCGCCCCTTCTTTTGCGATGTTCTTCAGGAGGCAGCAAACACTTTTCGTCGTTATCCAGTGGGGGATGGGGCTGCCCCTTGCCCAGCCTGGGGCAGGAGTGGTGACTGCGGAGGGCGGGGGAGGGCAGGGTGTCACGACACTCACCCAACCCCCAGCTGCTCAGGTCCAGGAAGCCCCCTCGCCTCCCTTGTGGTGGGTGACAGAAGGTGGTGGGGGGGCTGCTGTCACGTGTGCACCTCCTCCCCTGCTGCTTCCTGTCACCATAGCATCACTGGGTGTGGGGGATGGGGCATCTCCTTGCCAAGCCTGGGGCAGGAGAGGTGACTGCGGGCAGGGGCAAGAGTCCAACACAGACCCATGCCCCAGCTGCTCAGGTCCAGACTCCAGGAAGCCTCCTCGGAGTTGGAGTCGTCTCCCATTAGGTGCCGGGGGGCTGCCATCACATGTGCACCTCCTCCTCTCCCCCCTCCGTAGGCGCAGCAGCCATCTCAGCCTGCCGCCCGCGCCGGTCCCTGTGTTGTAGCCAGCAGTGGCCGGTGAGGGAGCAATGCGTGGAGCAGTTGGCGGGGCCGGGGGCACTCCAGGGGAGGCCCATGGGGGCAGCAGATGGGGCTGGGGCAGAGACCTGGCCCCAAACATTGGTGGACCCAGGCTCCCAGGCCCTGAATATTGCTGGAGCACGAGCACCATGGGCCCATATAACTCGCCGACCCTCCAAGGTGTAGTTATGCAAGTTCTCAGTTGCAGAAATTTGTCCTGTATTTATTTACTTCTGAAAAACACCAAAAGTTAGATTCTGACTGTGTGGAGACATCAGCTATTACAGAAACCACATTATAATGTTTACTTTTCTTACTATAGATGGGATTATAATAAAAATGTCATAGGAAAGATCCAAATGAGAACTCTAGCCTGTGTTGTTGCACATAGGTTGTTAAAACCTGGGAATTGCTGAGAGCAGATTTAATCGGGCTCTATCCAGTGTCTCAGAAGCGATACCAGTATGTACTGAGAGCTACAGATGATTTTTCAAAATAGGTAGAAGAATTTCCACTTAGAACTATGAAAGCACATGAGGTGGAGAAGAAGACATGTGAAATGATATATTAACATGGCTGTCCAGAGCAGATACTGGCAGATCTAGGTTCTGAATTGAATAACAAGGTAACAGTTTACATTTGGTGATATTTTCACTAGATGGTCAATTACACACTCACGGCGGGGTGACACAGAGCTTCAGCAGACCATGCCACCTAGACAGCAGCAGACTTGATAAAACCACAAATGAATCCATCACAAGATAACGTGAGAGTATTTATTTTCAAATAATCAGCGTAAGTTTAGGGCCCTCTGCCATGGATGGCGTATTGTGAATAAATCTTCAAAACTGAATGATGACATTGAAAATGTTCATAACGCGTCACGTTTAAAACAAAAAGTGGTCCTAGCAATGCCATGTGATGTGCCTCCCCTCACACTCTGCTCAGCCAGCTCTTCCAGAAATTAGGTTCAATCGCTAACATCAAGGAATTGGACCAATCGGTCACTATTTGTACAGAGCATTCCAGAAGGTGGTGGACAGAACCCAGTGGAATTGTGATGAATTTCCTGGAGCAACTTTCTTTTCTTTGTACTCTAAACCTCACATGACAACAAAAATAGCACCCTTTCGACTGATTTATGGCCGAGAAGAAAGGTCTCCCAATAAAACTTCACCAAATTTCATGTTATGTGTCATTAAGTGCCAGCATATTAAGTTAATTTGTGATGATTCAGTAAAGGAATACAACCCCTTCTCTATTTCTTTCTCAAACTACATTTGTTGTGTCCTTATAACCAAGAACGTGGAAAGCCTGGCAGTACTTTGAAATCAACAGTGCACACTCAAAGTACATTGCCTGCAAATAATATTTCTAAAGAAAAATAAACCCAAAAAAATGAGATTGTAGAAGACATTTTTGTATATAGCAGGGGTAGGCAACCTATGGAACGTGTGCCAAAGGCGGCATGCGAGCTGATTTTCAGTGGCACTCAGACTGCTCAGGTCCTGGCCACCGGTCTGGGGGGGGCTCTGTATTTTAATTTAATTTTAAATGAAGCTTCTTAAACATTTAAAAAAACTTATTTACTTTACATACAACAATAGTTTAGTTATATATTATTTACTTATAGAAAGAGACCTCCTAAAAATGTTAAAATGTATGACTGGCACACAAAACCTTACATTAGAGTAACTAAATGAAGACTCGGCACACCACTTCTGAACGGTTGCCGACCCCTGCTATCTAAGAATACAACATTTGAGGTTGGGGACCGCGTTTTGTGAGAAAAAGAAAGGAAGGGTCATATCTTGATTACCGATTATGTGCAGCTAGAAAGTGAATTAATGCTGACAGAACTTCAAAGAATATTATATAATCTTGTATGGGTTAATTTAAATATATTGCTTCATTAATTCTATCATTTTTAAGCTATTAATTTTCAAAGGATAGTGCAGGAGGTGGGTGTATGTGCCCTGCCTCCCAGAGAGAATCAGTCAAGGCAATAAAGAGGGCGGGGGGGGAGAGAGAGAACAGCTGCACATGTGTGTAGTTGTGATGTTTATGACACACGTACATTATAACTGAACAACCCCGTCTGACAGCTTAATAGTTTATTTTGTGAAGATAAATATTTTGGATTTCTTGAAATTCCACTGTTGAAATACAAATGACATTAGTTAGAGAAGTTAAACTTCAATACAGATTTGAAGGAAGAATCAAAAAATAAATGTAAATAATTCCATTTCTAAAAATATGTTTAGATGCTTGATTTTGAAATACTGTTGAAATGTAAATTGAAATATTCTTGTATTTTCACCTTGTTACAATAATATTTTCTAAATTAGATTAATCTTTTTTCTTTCCTATTTTACATTGAGATTTCACAGGGGTAGAAAATTCTGGCAGGAGTGAATGACCCCATCGCCCACCATCTGCTACCCCGGGGCAGGGGACGGGGCAAGGTGAGGGCTGGGGGTTGCCAGGTGTCTGGTTTTCGTCTGGACCCTCCAGTGGAAAAGGGAAACTGGCAGCGTCTGGGCAGCACAAAAACTCCAGTAGCTGCAGTAACCGGCCCCCACCACAGAGGAGCAGCAGTGCTGGGGGGGGCCAGTCTGAGCCGCGGGGTCAGGGACCGAGATTCCCCCCGGCCGGAGCCGGGACCGGGCAGATGATCAGGGGAGCCGCGTTTTCACCCCCAGCACTGTAACCAGGACAGAAATAAGGGCGGAGCGTCCCGGAGACGTCAGTAAAAGTGAAGAGATGGGACCTGTCAGTCACATTGTAAAACGAGACCTCGCCCGCCTCATAGTCCAGGAAAATCCCCACCCGGCCGGGCCGGACGCTCACGGGCATGGGGGTCAGGGGGTCGGTGAGGGCCTCGTATCCCCCATACCACAGCCGCACGGCCCAGTATCCATCCTCAGGTGTATGTGTGACCCACTCCTCCCTGCTCACAGATTCCCTACAAACCCCCAGAATCCATCTCGTCTTGTCTCCCACCCCCACCTCCCAGTAACGCCTCCCGCCCGCGAACCCCTCAGCGCCCAGGACAAGGGCACAAGGATCAAATCTCTGAGGCCTGTTGGGTAGATCCTGGGGTGTGTCTCCGTCGCTCACACGTTTCCGATCCTCAGACAGGACGAGGTGGGGATTTGCCGTGTCTGGATCCAGAGTCACGTCCACTGGGGAGAGAGTCACAGAGTCAGGGCCGGGGGCAGTGGCTGGTCACTGGGATCGAAGGGAAATTAACCTGCGTCCCCGTTAATCACTGTCGGGGGGGGGGTTGTTGCCTGAGGGGAGTCAGGGCCCCTCTGCCTGTGAGGAGACAATGGGGGGAAAGGGCAGGAGGAGCGGGGGAGGGGTGGGAAGGTGTCAGTGGGGGAGGGGGGAGGGGAGAGGCTGATGCTGGGAGAGGAAAGGGGAGGGGCAGGTGACAGGAGTAGAGGGGGGAGGGATAGAGGGGAGGGGCAGGTGACAGGAGCAGAGGGGGGAGGGGTAGAGGGGTGGGGCAGGCACAAAGGCAATGAGGGGACAAGGGAAGGGACAGGCACCATAAGAAGAGAGGGGGGTGAAGGGCAGGATCCCGGGGTCTACAGCGGGTCAGGGGGAGGGGTGGGCTCCATGGGAGAAGAAGGGGATGGACCCCAGGGGGCTGCGGGGGCCAAGAGAAGGGGCAGGCACCAGGGGGCAGAGGGGTGTGAGGGAATGGGGGAGCTCCAATGGGGCAGGGGAAATCAAGGGGAGGGTGAGCTGCCAGGGGGTGAGATGATGAGCAGTGGGGAGGTGGAACCATGGGGGGTAGCGAATGGGCAGGCACTGGTGCCGGGGGGCAGAATGGGGGTGAGGGAGCAGGTGAGCAGAAGGGGGGCAGAGAGAGGGGTGTGGAGAAGGGCAGGACCTAGGGGGGCAGAGGATTGTGAAGGGAGATGTGGGCACCAGGGGGGCAGAGGGAGGATGAAGGGAGGGGTGGGATCCAGAGATTAGGAGAGGGTGAGGGGAGGGGCAGGGCCAGTGCTGAGGTGAGAGGCAGGGCAGAGACCAGGGGTTCAAAGGGGGGCGAGGGAAGGGACTTGCACCAGGAGGGCAGAGGGGGCAAAGGAAATGGCAGGCACCAGGGAGGCAGATGGGGCAAGGGTAGAGCTGGGACTTGGGGCAGAGGAGGAGCTGGCACCAGGGGACTAGAGGGGTGGTGAGGGGTGCAGGTGTCATGGAGCCAGAGGGCGAGGGGAGGGGCAGAGGTAGAAATAAAGAGAAGGTGGCATGGATGATGGTGGCAGAGGGGCGAGAGGAGAGTGAGGTCAGTGGGACAGAGGGAGGTAAGGGAGTAGGCACCAGGGAGGAAGGGGACAAGGGGAAGGTCAGGTTTTTGGGGGGGCAGGGGGAAGGAGGGAAGGGGTCGGCGGGGGGTAAGGGAAAGGGTAGGTGCCAGGGGGATTGAGGGTGTTGAGCAGAAGGGCAGACACAGGGAGGGCAGAGGAGGGGAGGGACAAGCACCAGGGGGCAGAGAGAGGCAAGGAGAGAGGCAGGGGCAGGTGGGTAGAGGGAGGTGTTAGGAGACAGCATTGGGGAGAGGCAGGTGCCAGGGGGTCAGAGTGGGGCGAGAGGAGGGGTGGGCACAGGGGGGTGAGGGAAGGGGTGCATGCCAGGGGTCAGAGAGGGTGGGGAGAGAGGCAGGAGCCAGGAGGGCTGAGGGGAGTAAAAAGGGCAGAAGCCAGGACAGCAGAAGAGGGTGAGGGGTGGGACGGCCATCAGGGGACAGAGGGGGTGAGGGCAGTGGCAGGCACCAGGGAAGCAGATGGGAGTGAGGGAAAGGGTGGGAGACATGGCAGCAGAGGAGGGAAAGGGGAGAGGTGGATGCCAGGACATAGCGGGGATGTGAAGTGATGGGTAGGCTCCAGGGTGTAGAGGATGTTTGGGGGAGAGGGAAAGGTGCCAGGAGGGCAGGGGGGGAAGGGAGGGGGGTTTCCGGTGGGGCAGAGGTGGGCGGAAGGCAGGGGCACATGGCAGGGAGGCCAAGTAGGGGACAGAGCGGCCTGGGGAAGCAGAAAGTGGGTGGGAAGAAGGGGAGGGGCGAGGAGGAGGGGTCAGAATAGACGCAGGGTCCAGGTGGGCACAGGGGTGAGAAAAGGGTAAGGGAGGGGCAGGAGCCAGAGGGGTGAGGGAGAGGCAGGCCCCAGGGAATCTCTCTTGCTTTGGGGTCATGTGTGGTTGGTTTCTCACTAAGAGCAGGTTGGTGCTCGCCCCACACACACTGGGGGTGCAGCCCTGCCCCAGGGGGCGCAGCTGGGACTCTCCATGCTGGCGGGCCCCATGGGCACCACCTTCCAGCCAGGCAAACCCCACAGCCAGCCCCGCCCCTCTCCTGGCCCAGCCCGTCTGCCATGGGGCAGTGCTCTGGGTTGGGCTCACTGGGGCGGCCGTGCACTGGAGGATTCTGGGGGGGGGGGCAAATGCGTACTAATAGGCTGTTGCTAATGAGGCCAAGGCAGTGGGGAGGGGAGGGGGCATTTCCCCACTTACTGCCCCCTCCATCTGGGAGAAGCTGCACCAAACGCCAGTCCCAGTTCACATCCGCACAGCCAGTCTACCCTGGGGGTTTGCACCGTTGCAAGGAAACCCCGGCAGACATGGCCTGAGACACTGGTGTGCCAGGGGCCGTAACCCCTCCCGTCACTGGGGTTATGGATCAATAATTGCAGGGTGACTGGAGCAGGGGGGCTGGACTCTGCGTCTCCCAGGTCGGGGCCCGACACACTGGACTGCAGAGTCAGCCTAGCTCCCACGCTCTGGCCAGTGCCCAGGGCAGTATTTAGACACAGGGGGACGTCATCAGACCCCCAGAGCCCAGCAGCTCAAGCCCTCGTGGCGTCCCACGGGGGGATTGAACCGGGGGCTCCCCGTTGGGGGCCCAGCCACGGGGCTAAAGGCTGGAAGGGAAGCGGCGTCACCTTTCTGTTCATTGAAACTCGTCTCGACAGGGGTTCGTGAATCGTTTCTGTCGACCCAAAATATAATTTTGCAGCAAATAAACTATTTGTCCAAAACATTTCACCCAGCTTCACTGTAAACCTGTCTGAGCAAGTGAGGAGCCCAAATCCCAGTGACTTGCAGTGAGTGACTCTCAACATCCCCAGACACGCACAGTTACGGGCAGGTCAGACTCAGGACATCAGCTGTGAAACACTCCAGAGCTGCTATTTAATTTGCCCTGGGTAAAAAAATTCCCCCTGAGCCCCTGATCTCGCCCCCAAAATCAGGCTGAAAATGGAGACGCCCACAAATCAGCCTGAACTCTGCCCAGAGTGAGTGTCCCATGGGCGATGCTAGTGGCACAGACCTTCTGCAGCTGCACCTGGGCGTCTCCCAGAGCAGACAATGGTCACAGAGACCATCCCAGAGCCCCAGGGGCCCCGGTGTCTCCATCTAACGACTGCGCCAGCCACCCCCATCGCTCTCATTAACCAGCCCTGCATCAGACGCGCTGGGAACTTTCAGACCCAGACTCTGGACACACTCTGGGTTCATGTACACAGCCCGCGGCAGCGAGTCTCCGAACAGGGTGGACAGATTCAGGCTTGTGGGGCTCCCTCTTTGGCACTAAAAATAGCCGCCTAGACGTTCACGCTCAGGCTGGAGCTCAGGCTCTGAAGCCCAGCGTGGAGCCAGGTCTGCCCCACACAGCGCAAGCGAGGAGATTGTCTGTGTCCACGTCCCCTTCACCCCATTCCTGGGACAGGGAACAGCAGCCCCAGGGCCCCTCCCTTCACCCGCAGCGCAGGGGAGCGAGAGCCCTTGGCCTCCTGGGCAGTGGGGCCTCCCAGCACCGATTCCTGGGTCAGTGAGAAAGTGTCTCCACCTGGAGAGCTCTGTGCACCCGGCAAATACACAGATGTGCCCGTGGATCAGGATCCGGGATGGTCCTCTCCCCAGGAGTGATGGAAGCTCCCTAAAAGTAGAGGGGCCACTGGTGCCTGAGCCATGGCCCTGCCCTCCCATGTGGGTCCTTCTCCTGGAGCTCCTGCCCCCGCACCACCCCTTCTCCCCGAACCTCTGCCCTCACACAGCCCCTTCTCCCTGAGCCACGGCCCTCACACTGCCTCTTCTCAAGACCCCGCCCCCACACCGCCCCTTCTCCCCAAGACTCCACCCCCGCACCGCCTCTTCCCCCCCAACACCCTGCCCCCATGGTCGCTCCTCTCTGCCCCCTCTCGCCCCCCATCACTCACCCTTACAGCCGGTAAAAAGTGGGAGACCTAGTCCTCCTATCAGTAAAAGTGATGGGGCCATGGTCTCCTGGCCCCTCTCTTCCAGTGTCATTTATTCCCCCCCCCCCCAACCTCGGGAGGAGCGGGGGCCTTGGGGCAGTGTCAGTGAGTGTCAGTGAGTTCAGTGCTGGGGGTACAAGTGGGGTTTACACCCCTCTTGCTGGAGCTCTGGGTATCGAGGGTACGAGGATGTCACAGTGGCCATGTGAGCCCCGCACTCTCTTGCCAACGTGGCTCAGCCCTGACACCTGCTGGAGCCTCTCCCTGGGGAGGAACCGTCCCTGCAGCCCCTTCAGGCCTTGGCCTCCCTGCAGAGATGGCCAGTGAGGCTGCCGTTAACGAGAATTATGACATGAGCTCCTGTTCACTGGGAGCCGGACTCTGAGCCTGGGCTGAGATCGGTGACTGGGGAGTGAAAGGCCCCAGCTGCCCTCACTGCCCCCCTGAGCCAGCCCAGCGCCCCCAGCCATTCGGTGCAATAACAGCGATGCTCACACCTGGTTACACCCCCAGTGCCCGCAGCGGGCAGGGCGAGGACCTGTCCAAGGAGCAATGGGTGCAAGCTGCAGCAAGGGAGACTGAGGCTGGAGATGAGGAAACACTTTCTAAGTCTCAGGGCAGTGAAGCTCTGGACCTGGTCCAAGGGAGGCTGCGGGATCCCCGTCACTGGAGGTTTGTAAGAACAGATTGGACAAACCCCTGCCAGCGATGGTCTAGGCCCTGCCCCAGCACCAGGGGCTGGGCTAGGTGACCTCTCCAGGTCCCTTCCAGCCCTGCACTGCCACGAGTCTAGGTTACAGCTGTTCCTGGGGCATGGTGTGTGGCACGTGGCAGAGTTAACACTATTCGTGACCAGGGGGTGGGGGCGAGGGAAGTGGCTTGTACTGAGGGGAGAAGTGGGGGCCAGGGCGGGAGAAGGAAGGGTCAAGAAGGGGCAGGAACCGGGGGCAGAGTGGGGGAGAGACAAATGCTGGGGGGTTGGGGAACAGTGGTGGGGCATGGGATGGGGAAGGCACCAGGGGCAAATGGGCGGGACGGTGAGGGAAAGTGTGATCGTCAGTGGGTAGGAGGGCAAGGGAAGGGGTGGGTGCCGGGAGACTAGAGGGGTACGAGGGGAAGGGTGAAAGCCGGGGGGCACAGGAGGGTGAGCAGATGGGCAGGCAGCAATGGGACAGTGGGAGGGGCAGGTGCCAGGGGGACAGTGGTGAGGCACGGAATGGGTCCGGCACCAGGGACAACAAGGGGCAAGAGGCGGTATTGGGGGCAGAGGGGGGCAAGGGAAGAGGTGGGTGCCAGAGGGGCAGGGGGAGGGGCAGGTGCTGGGGGACAGAAGGGGGTAAAGGAAGGGGGCAGACAAAAAGGAGGGAAGCGGGTGGGGAGGAGTGGGTGCCAGGAGATGGGGGGTGAAAGGAGGGGTGGTCACAAGAAAGGCTGGGGGTGGGGCAACTCATGGGTGATGGGGGAAGAGGGGTGTGAGGAGAGTGGAGTCAGGGGGCAGAGGGAGTGAGGGGGGTGGGCATCAGGGAGGAAGGGGGCAAGAAGAGGGGTGGGTACCAGGGGGGCAGGGTGAATGAGGGAAGGGGTCGGCACCAGGAGGGTGCAGGGGGGTCAGGGAAAGGGCAGGTACCAGGGGGATTGAGGGGGTTGAGTAGAAGGGCAGACACAGGGAGGGCAGAGGAGGGAGGGATAGGCACCAGGAGGTAGAGAGGGGGGCGATGGGAGGGGTGTGCACGAGGGGCCAGAGAGGGGCGAGGAGAGAGGCAGGGCAGGTGGGTAGAGGGAGGTGTTAGGAGAGGGGAATGGGGAGGGGCAGGAGCCATTAGGTGAGAGTGGGGCTAGAGGAGGGGTGGGCACAGGGGGACGAGGGAAGGGAAGGGTGCCAGGGGTCAGAGAGGTTGGGGAGAGGGACGGGTAACAGGGGGGCTGAGGGTGGTGAGAAGGGCAGGAGCCAAGACAGCGGAGGAAGGTGATGGGTGGGGGGGCATGAAAGGGCAGAGGGGGTGAGGGCAGTACAGGCACCAGCGGGGCAGGGGGGGCGAGGGGAGGGGAAGGAGACATGGCAGGAGAGGGGGAAAGGGGAGAGGAAAGAGGAGGGGTAGCAGGGGGGTGAAGTGATGGGTGGGCTCCAGGGTGCAAAGGCTGTTTCGGGGAGAGGGGCAGGGAACAGGACGGCAGGGGGAGAAGGGAGGGGTGAGTTCCAGGGGGGCAGAGGTGGATGGAGGGCAGGGCACATGCCAGGGAGGCAAAGTGGGGGCAGAGGGGCAGGGGCCCAGGGGAGCAGAAAGGGGGTGAGAAAAAGGGGAGGGGTGAGGATAGAGGCAGGGGCCAGGTGGGCACAGGGGTTAGGGAGGAGCAGGAGCCAGGGGGCACAGGGGAATGAGGAGACTGGCTGGTGCCAGGGGACAGAGGTGGGTGGAGGGCAGAGGCAGATGACAGGGAGACAAAGGTGGGGAGAGGAGCAGGGTCCCAGGGGAGCAGCAGGAGTTTGGGGTGAGAGTAAGGGGACAGGATAGAGGTGGGTGTCCGGTGGGCACAGGAATTGAGGGAAGGGTAAGGGAGGGGCAGGTGCCAGGGGGACAGAGGGAGGTAAAAGGGGGCAAGAGGGAAGGTGAAGGGGGCAGGCCCCAGGGAATCTCTGTTGCTTTGGGGCCGTGTGTGGCTGGTTTGTTGCTAAGAGCAGGTTGGTGCCATCCCCACACACACTGGGGGTGCAGCCCTGACCCACAGGGTGCAGCTGGGACTCTCCATGCTAGGGCACGGGCAGGGTGTCTGGGCTCACTGGAAGGCGACAGGGTAGTGGGAGATAGGAGTTGAGGGGTGCTGGGGGGAACAGGGGCCATTGCTAATGAGGCTGGGGCAGTGGGGAGGGGAGGGAGTATTTCCCCACTTGCTGCCCACTCCATCTGGGAGAAGCTGCACCAGGGGCCAGTCCCAGTTCATACCAGTGCAGTGCATCTGTACTTGGGGTTTTCAGAGGGGCACCGACATGGCTGAGACACCGGTGTGTCAGGGGCCAGAACCCCTCCCTCATGGGGGTTATTGATCAGTATTTACAGGGTCATTGGAGCAGGGGAGCTGGACTCTGGGCTGCCAGGTGCAGCCCGACCCACTGGGCTGCAGAGTGATTCTCACTCCCACGCTCTGGCCCAGTGCCCATGGCAGTGTTTAGACACAGGGGGACGTCTTCAGCAGGAGAGATTGTGGGAACCCCACATCAGACACCCAGAGCCCAGCAGTTCCAGCCCTTTCCTGGATTCCCACATTCCAATTCCTGCCCCACATCCCACAGGGGGATTGAACCGGGGGCTCCCCGCTGAGGGCCCAGCCACGGGGCTAAAGGCTGGAAGGGAAGTGGTGGCACCTTTCTCTGTTCATTGAAACTAGTCAGCAAACTCGACATGCATTCGCGAATAGTTTCTGTCGACCCAATATATAATTTTTCAGCAAATAAACTATTTACCCCCCAAATTACACCCAGCTCTATTTCAAACATGTCCCAGAAACTTAGGAGCCCAAATCCCAGTGACTTGCAGTGAGTGACTGTCAACATCCCCAGAAACGCACAGGTACGGCCAGGCCAGGCTCAGGACACCAGCTATGAAACACTCCAGAGCTGCTGTTAAATTTGTCCTTGGTAGAAACATTTCCCCACGGGCTCCTATAGCTCTTTACCGAAGGCTGCAGGGAAAGAGATATGGCCAGTAGTAATTAGTGAGACTAAAAAGGAGCTAGTCTGAATGAAAGAGACCTTGGAAGAGACTAGCTGCAGAGTTATGTGAATTCAGGGGACATCTTTACCTGGTAGTCGTGGACTATTTTTCCAGGTATATAGAAAGAAAGAGTGTACTTGAAAGACATAACAGACCAGAGTGTTATAGAGCAACTGAAGGGCACTTTTGGTCATTTCAGGGTTCCAGAAGAACTTGTGACAGAGCATGGACCATAATTCACTGACGTAGAATTTAATTTATCTAAAAAAAAAAAGATCTTGTGAAGAATCATACAGTGAAGAATATCCTTCAACAGGAAGTTCCATTCTTTGCTCTACTGAGTTATAGATCAACCCCAATAGCAGCTACTGGATATACTGCAGCACTACTCCTGATGGGAAGACAACTCAGAACTACCCTCCCAACTTTGGAAAAGAATCTACCTCCAAAGTTGTCAGACATGGAAAGAGTAGTCAAATTGAACAAAAAGGCAAAAAGAGCTTGCAAACACTTTTACAACAGACATCACTTAGAAAACTACCAGGCCTAGAACCCGGTGACCATGTTTGTGTCAAACTGGATGGAGAAAAAGAATGGAATATTCCAGGTGTTGTAAAGAAAAAGAATTCAAGACTCAGGTTGTATGTGATCAAGACCAAGAGAGGAGAGTTCAACAGAAACTGTCAACATCTATAATTTGTTCCTCAGAAAGAACAATCAACTGTGCAAACTCTGCAGATGATGGATGCAGAACAAGAAGAAGACTCAAGGATTTCAGACTGACCACAGTCAGTCATTGGAACTAATGGACAGCCAGAAGACGAAGCTGTTACCTCTTTGGGTTGTGTAATTAAAAGACCAGCACCATTCAGAGACACCTAACAGACTAATCTGCACTGAACTTCAAAGACAGTGAGATAATGTAAATATTATAAATGGTCGGAATGTAGAATTTAATGGGGGAGATGTAATGGAACGCTAAACTGTATTATGCTGTTCAACCACTAGGTAGTGCTGGGTGTAAAATACCATCTTAAAACTGACCTCAGTCATGCTTGGTGGAAAATTCAAGGATTTTGTGATGAACACATCTGGTGTTTATCTGGCTGAGAGGGAAGCTCCGTAGCCAGCCCATATCTGCTACAGGACCATCACACCAATGATGAAACCCAGTGTTACTGACTACCTCTGCTATGGCCAAAGAGTTGTTCTGAACTATGACATGCTGAAGACTATGGGGGATTTGACCCATGACATGAGCTACATAGAAAGTTGGGGAATCAAACTCCTGGTCTCTTCACACTTCGGTGACAAGAAGAAAATTATCGCCAAGGGCCTTGCAGATTTCCTTGTGGCAGCAGGGCAGGAAGTACCCCCCACCCCACCCCAGCTGCAGAACATAACCAAGTATCAGCCATGGTCAAGCCTACCTTAGAGTACAGGTTGGCTCTGGGGATGGGGGGAAATGTATGAAGAGGGCTGGCCCTTTTATGGGAGTTAGGGACCAGACTACCTGTGACAGTCTCCTGTAAGGGAGAATGAGACAACCCAGACCGACCTGGAAGTAATTAAATCCCTAGGTGGCTAGTTGGCAGCTAAATAGCTAATGAACCTGAAAAAGGGTTACCGGGGCTCAGCTGAAAGAATCCTAGGGTCAGGAAGCTGCCGAGAAGAGGAGCTCCCAGGAGAGCTCACCAGAGCAAGGAGCCTGGAAGGGGTGCTTCCAGAGCAGTGGTCCCCAAACTGTGGGTTGTGGCCCCCTAGAGGGTGTGGAGGAACATTTGGGGGCATGGCAGGGCATGGACCAGCCCCCATGGGTGGCGGGAAGGGAACGCCAACCAGCCTTACTCTGCCCCCACCTCCACTCTGGCCCCACCCTAAGCCCCAGCTGCAGCTCCAGCCCCAGCCTCAGCCACCGACTCCTGGCCCTGCTCCAGGCTGCGACCCCAGCTGCAGCTCCAGCCCCAACTGTGGTTCCGCCCCCGGCCAAAGCCCCCAGCTCCTGGCCCCAACTGCAGCCCCAGTTTCAGCTCAGGCTGCACCAGCGGCTTCGCTCCCAGCTGAAGGCTGCGGCTCCCAGCCCCAACAGCGGGTCCACTTCCAGTCACGGCCCCCAGCTCCTAGCCCCAATTGCAGCCCTGTTCCTGGCCCAGCTCCCGACTGCAGCTCCCGGGGTGGGGGCACAAACCAGGTAAGGGAGAGCATGATCAAAAACGTTTGGGAACCACTGTCCTAGACAGAGGAGCTCCCGTAAGGGGGAGGCGCTGCCAGAGATGACAATGACAGCAGCAGCTGTAGAAGGACAGAGCCCTGGAGAGCTGCCCCCGGCTGGAGAAAGTGGATGCAGAGAATAAAGGCACAGTCTGAAATGACCCCAGCTCCGGAAAGGAGGGCTGGAGTCATGTGATTCCACAATGGAAACTAATCCAAGCCCAGCTCCGGGAAGGGGGACTGAGGACTCCTGACTTGAGGACAATGAGGAGCTTGAGTGAGACTGGAGGCTGGAGCAGAGTGAAGGAAAAGATTTTATTTTGGGGTTTACTTGGACTCAGAGTGGACCCCAGGAGGGAACTTTTCTCTCAGATCTTTTGGACAATGAGGCGTAATTTAAGAAGTGCTGAAGAGGTTAAACTGAGACAAGATGCTTGCCAAGACACCCTGAAATGACTGACGGTGGTACGTGAGGGTGCCACCCCACGATGAGTCTACAAAACTGGAAGCCATTTAACAGAACTGCTGCCCCTTCCCCATGCAGACAGAGGCTTGCTCTCTTCAGTCTGTCTGGGTGGACCCCTCACCACAGCATCTGACCCCAACAGAGCCTGCATCACAGAGTGGGAACCTGGAGCAAACACAGCACAGGGTTTTGGGCTACCCACCTGGCATCCAGTGTCCCTGTCCCAGTTCCCAGGATGCTCCCGCTTCCCCACAACCTCCAGCTCCCCCAGACCTCAGGCTGCCTCAGCCCTGCCCTGTTCCCTGGGCGGTGACCCAGGGCCCAGCATGGAGCCATCAGGGTCACTACAATACTGTCTACCACACCCGGAAAACAGGCACAGGATGAGCTCAGGGAGTGGCTGGCCCCACAATGGGAGCCTCGTACCCCCTCCCCCAGTGTTTGCTGCTGCCCTTGCTGGGCCTTGTCTGCACTCAGACCAGGAGCCCTGTGGGGCTGGCAGCCCCTTGTTCTGTCTCTGCAGTGCCTGGCTCACTCGTGAGCACTGTACGAATGAAAACACTCACTGCCCAGCCCCGAAGGGCTGCATGACAGTGTGGGGCCTTCCCCATTGCACACGGGGATCCTGGTTACTCTGCCCCACACATTCACCCAGCGACTCCCTCGGCTGCCGGACCCGGGTCCCTGGGGTCAGAGCGCGGGCAGTCGAGCGGCAGTGACCTGCCGGGGCTGTTGGGTGGGTGGCAGGAAAGGGTTAATCCCAGCGCGGTGGCGCTTTGCTGCCCGGCCCTGGCTGGTCTCTGCCCTCTGGGGGCAGCACAGGGCGCGTGTCTCTGAGCAGGTCCCTGCCCACTCGCCCGGCCACTTGCCCAGACCCAGAGAACCCAGGTGCCGGGGGAGGAGCAGCCCCAGCAGCGCCGCATTGGCCCTGGCACGGGCTGAGCCTGCGAGCGCAGCACCAGAGGCCGCGGCGGGGGGGGGCTCAGCCATTGAGAGCAGCAGGGTCCCCCCCACCCGCAGGGGAGGGGTCAGCGCTGGGACAACAGGCCGGGCTGGGCCAGGGGCTGGGAGCTCTGGCAGCCAGCGTGGGGCCGGCACCAAGGGCCCTGCTAGAGACCCTGGGCCTGGCCAGCCGGGAGCAGCCAGCGAGTGACTCAGGGCCTGGGGCCCTGCCCAGGACAGGGTTTCCGGGGGGTGACAGGAGGCTCCCCAGGGGCTGCTGATCCCCTAGAAGGAGGCACGGAGGTGACTGGCTCAGGATCCCGACAGGCTCAGGGGCCAGGGCTGTGGAATGGCCCAGAGCCCAGCCGTGTTCAGGGTCCGGTGGGCACAGACTGGGCTGGGCTGGGGGCAGCGAGGGGGCAGGGGAGCAGGGATGTGCTGGCTCCAGCCAGCCACAGAGAGGAAGCTGCTTCCCCCACAGCCTGGGGTTCCTGCTCCCCAGAGCCCTGAGATCCTGGCCCTGCAGCCGGCACCCACTGCGCAGCCTCCATAGGCCGGGACAGACACACCCAGCTTGGCCCCTTCGATTGCCCCCTGCTGGGGGTGGGGGGTGGGAAGAGAGGAGCGGAGGGGGTAGGATGAAAGGGCCAGTTCAACTTTCAGAGACCGAGCTCACTGAACCTTTCCACTCCCCCTCTCCTCTGTCTTCGCTTCTTCTCTGTCCCTCCTCACTGTCAGGTTTCTGCCTTTGCCCCCGGTCTCCACACTGGGGTTGTGGGGAGGGGTTTGAATGGGGGCAGCTCACGCTCAGACGTTGTGACAGGGTCATACTCTTGTGAGTGAATCTCACTCAATGAGCAGCAAACCACTGACCCAACCTCACACTGGGCTGTGCTCAGAGCAGACGAGGGGCCCGTAGGATTCAGTTTGTTACCCAGTAACACACGGCCCAGGTCAGACTGCAGCAGCCAGACCGGCCCCTCCTCCAGCTCAGAAAGCTCGGCCTGCCTTGGCTAATGGGGGCTGGGGCAGTGCTGAGCGGTGGCCACACAATGCAACCCTCACGTATCCCAGGAGAGAGGCACAGACATGTCATGCGATACCAGTCTGTGCAGCTCCCAGCACAATGGGCCCAGTCCAGGCCTCATAGCACCTAGCTCAGGGACACCCATTAACTCAGCCATGGAGGGGTCAGGATGTCACAGTGATGGGGCCTGGTCAGACACCTGGGCAAGTACCAGCAGGTGACTGTAAGTAGCAGGCAAACTGCCCAGCACTCAGCGCATCAGCCTCCAGCTATCACATAGCTCCAAGCCTGTCAGCTGGGTGCAAGCATGTCCTGGGGTCCCAGGCTCTGTCCAGCTCCCCAGGCACAATACTGCTGAATGTCCCAGTCAACGCCACTCACCTCCGAATCTCTTCAGCGCTTCCCTCATGTCAAGGGAAATTTTATACACGTTCTTCAGGTCAGTAGAAACAGCTTCTGCTTCCTGGAGTTTCACATTCTCACTCCTATGAAGAAAACGTCCCATCATCACTCAGCTGCTCTGTACACACGTCATCTCAGAACCACCACCAAGAATATAAGAGCAATGAACATAGGAAACACACCTGCTCAATGTGCTTTTCACATCCTGAAAGGAAAAAGAGAGTCAATGTCTTGTATTAACACAATGTGCATAAACCTGAGTGAGTCTCACTCTGGGCATCAAACTTTCTTGTAGAAAATAGATCAACCCTCCCAGGCTTCACTGTTTTGAACACTTGTTTCATATATATAGAGGAGACAGAAATTTAGCTAAAGGGTTCTCCCTTGTAGGGACACAACCCATCAGTATCTTTGTTTATCGACTGTGTTGGGTCCAATGTTCTGGAGTCAGAGCAGGGATGGGTTCAGCTCAGTATCATTTTTCTATCATCCATCTAATCTCCCATGGCCTCACTGGATCTCCATGAAGAGAATTCCCCTCTAACATGAACTGCGATATTTGGGATCTGATGGAGCCCTTAGCCTCATGTTCTGTTTGTCAGTAAACCACAGAACACATTGACTCTAATTGTTGGAATCCAGACCCATGGAGCTGAGTTATAATTCTGGATGGGTGGAGAATTTTGATGCCATCTCACCTTCAGCAGCTCCGCAACTGGTTGCTGACACTTCTCCTCTATCTCTGTGATCAGCTGCTGCAGAGAGGAGCTTTGCTGGGAAAGTTTGGTGACATTTTCCCGTAGTCTCTGCAGAGTCTCCCTCTCCTCCTCCTCCAGGCTCTGCAGAAGCAGCTGCTCCTCCTCTCTCAGCAGTGTGTGCAGTTTGTTAAATTCACCTGCAATCATCTCTCTCTTATTCTTCACTTTCCCCTTGAGATAGAAAAATAGGAAAGGCACAGAGAAAGCGTGAGCCAGATGTTGTATTACATGGACTGGGCCTCTGTTCATGAAACAGGGGATATTAGATCAGTATCAGTTTGGAAGGGTATTTACTTCATATGGCCAGTTCCGTAACGGGGTTGTCTAGGGTGCTTTGTAAAGACACAGTACGTTATTGCAGGTGGCACGGGATGGACACAGTGGAGTGGGGAGAAATCGAGGGGACAGTAAAGATTTACAGGGGGCTGCACAGGGCATCCATGGGGGGATTTGGGTGCCAAGTGCTGGGCACTCAGACACCCCGGGGACCCGTCACAGCGGGATGTGGGCAATGCTCCTTCTTTGACAACCAGCTCCCAGGGCTGCAATGTTCAGGACCTAGGGCTGATGCTAATAGTCCTTTGGGTGCCATCCTGGGGCTCACATGGGTGTTGGGCACCCAGGGCATTGTCAGGGCTGGCTTTGGCCTCACCCAGCCTGGCCGAGTGCCCCATACCCATGTGCTGCAGCCTTTAGGGAGCCCTCTAGGCTCACAGAGCAGCGGGTTGCTGATGCCAGCTGTGTCCCAACCTGCTCTCTGAAAGGAGCCATGGGAACGATGCTGAGCCAGTGCTGATCCTGGCGGGGGGAGGGGCTGGCTGCTCTGCACTGGCCTCTCTAGCTCCCCTGCAGCTCAGCCCAGAGGTGAACCTGCCCCCCAGTGTGATTCGGGCTACAGTGATGTTAGGAAAAGTCCCTCTTACCCGAGCCCCCAGCGCAGCCCTCCAGCACCCAGGGCCCATCTGCCAATGGGCTTTGGACACCGACCCATCCCCCAGACCAACCCCCACCCCGCCCTTGGGAGCGCGGCAGCCACAGGGCACTCAGACAACTCGGGTACAGCCCTGACAAGGCCCAGCTGCCTCAGGAGCCCCTGTGGGCACCTGCCCGAGTCTTTGTGCATGTGGCCTGGACCCTGCAAAGGGCCGTGGACCTGCAGCCTCTTTCCCCTCCTGCCCCCTGGGAGCTGTTGAGTTACAGCTAATTCGAGTCGTGCAAGTATTATGATATCCCCTAACATCTCCCCCCATCAGACACGGACAGCGCATCCTTCATGGGGGCCTGTCACCTCCTGGGCCCTGCTCCCATTCATGGGGATACTCCCCACCTGGCTCAGGCCCATGACGGCCCCTCTCAGTGGGTGACTGGCCGCCCCTGCTGGGCCTCATCTCACAGTCGCTGGGGCTGCAGTTACTCTGCACCGAGTGACACTGATCATCGGGCCATGACCTCTGGTGCTGTAGGACGTAACTCGCTCTCACTGGGCAATAATCAAGAGTTTCAGAACCACCCCAGTGACTGTCCCAAGGTGCAGCCGCCTCCATGGCGCCGGCTGGGAACTTTGCCGGACACATTCAAGACGGCTGTTAATTGTTATGCACCTAAATCCCTATTGTCTGAGGAACTGAGCACCAGCTGCTTCCGGTGCAGGGAGTGGGAGCTGCTGCGGTTCGGTCCTCTGGAAACCAGCCCACTTTCGCCGGGCTCTAAATACGGCTTCAGGTACAGAACCAGAGGCACCCAGCTCTGAGCATTTCAGCTCTTGTAAATGGCCATTTTTATCTGACTAGTGGGACACCAGCTTCTCCTCTCCTCCCTGCTGCTGGTGTCTTCCTCACACCCCCCACGCTTTTTGCAGGGATTTCACTGGAAAAGGCAGGTGAACCGGTACAGACATTTTGTCCCCAGGGTTCATCAGCTGGCTACAGACGAGCACAGTTTAAATCACAGTAACAGTAGCAGGTGTCTGGGATGAAGTGGCCACGTGATGGCAGGAGAGGCTGTGAGGTGGCCGAGCGCTGCCTGGCTTTACACTGACCTGCCCCTGGCTCTGCTCACTCAGGGGGTGTCCACACTGCAATGAAGGTCTGACAGCACCGTGTGTAGACACACCCCAGCTAGCTTTGATCGAGCGAGCTCGGGCACTAGTAGCTATGAAGCCGCAGCAACATGAGCTGTTCACCCCCACCCAGACCCCTGGGTGTCACTCAGGGACCAGCCCACAGCTAGCTGCTGGGGACATGTAGATGCACCCTGGGGGCAGATTTTCCACAGAGCTCCACACCCGACACTGGGTTTGATGCTCAGAAGAGCTCAGCTCCCAGCGTTCCCCCAGCCCAGCCAGCTGAGCGAATCTGAACCTCACCCATGGGGGCAAATCCTCCTCCCAGCTCCCAGCTCCAGTGTCTGGCCCAGGCACTGGGCAGATTCATTGCAGGGACTGTGGGTGCAGGGAGAGAAGGAACAATCTGTTTCCTCCAGGCTGCAGAGAAGCTGCAGAGCTTTGTCATGGAGGCCACTGAAAACCGATGGCTGGAGCAGCCAACACACCCTCCCCACCTGCAGGAGGGAAACAGGATCCATGGAATAGTGAAAACACTGCACCCAGTATGGAGAATTTGCCCCCTCAGAGATCTCAGGGGTGGGTCTGCACCACTGTACAAGGGCCAGGAACTGCCCCTCCTCCTCCGCCTACAGGAGCTGCTGCGCTGAGATCCCCACCGGAGACACAGCCTGATGCTGCCAGCACCCTGGATGGCAGGTACCACAGGCCAGGGAGGCTGAGCCTCCCCAAACAGGATGCAGCGCCCCTCCCTTTGGAGGCAGGCTGCAGACCTGCCGCCTGTGGAGTCCTGCCTGCACTCCGCCCGGAGCCCTCGCTCCCGCTCTTCCCCCGAACCCCGCAGCACCCGTTGCTTGCCGCCCATCAGCTGTGTGGGGGGCCCCGCCACTTGCTCCACTCAGCCCCTCCCCTGTCACTCGCCCTTAAGGCAGGAGCGGGCAGAAAGGAGCAAGCGGCAGGTGAGGGGACCTTGCGGGAGGGGGTCGGGGAGAGGAGCAAGCTGCAACAGTGAACGGGGAGCCACTGGGGAGGAGTCTGGAAGGGAGTGGGGCCGGGCATGGGGCAGAGCAGGAAGGGAGCGTGGTCGGGGCCTTGGGGAGAAGAGGCCAAATGGGTCTGGAACAGCGGGCAGGGCAATGATCCGGGCACCGGGGAGGTTCCGGCACTCACGCCCGGCCTCCCCAAATGCCGGAGGCATCCGCTGCCCATGGCCGGCACCAAGCCTGTGCAACGGAGCAAACAACCAGAGCAGGTTCATAGCTTCATCCTGGAGCTTTACGGGCCCGGCATTCCTGGGAACGCTGCAGGGGGAAGGGCTCAGGGAGGAATAAACCCAGACACCCACCTGCCACTCTGTAGTTTTCTTTTTCTCTTTAGACCTCAGAGCCAGGACCTCTTCCAGCTCCTTCCTCAGAGGGTCCAGGGCTCCCTGGAGTTTCACCTGCAAGGGCATCGTGTGCGATAAACGGCCATTAGTCTGCCTGTCCAATGGACAGCACTATCCATATTGGCATTTCATACAGGAGCAGTAAAATACCCTGGAAGCGAGCAGCAGACTCGGCTCTGCCGGCCCCAAAGGCCTCATGGGAGCTGAGATGCCAGTCTCAGAGTGGGGGTTCTGCTTCGTGCAGACACTCAGGACTTCTCAAAGCCTGTGTTTTAGCTAAAGTTTCCCATCCCTGAGCACAGGCCAGAGGGGAAATAGCTGGGAAGGTTCTGAACGATCCCTCCTGCCAGTGCGAGTGAAGAGGCTGGGACAGCACCTCGCTCCACTGTACCCCAGACCCAGGCCAGGAACAAGACCCCACTGTGCTCTCGTCTGTCCAGGCTCCCATGTGGCCTCCCTCAGGCAGCAGCTGAGCACCTGAGCCAGTGCAGTCCCGTTAACTGAACAAGGTGAAGCTGTGATGTGGCTGGAGTCAGTGAGGAACAGGGAACACACTCGGTCTGGGGGAATGGGCCCCCCATAATTATAACGGCTCCAGAGCTGTAATAACCCAGGGCTCTCTTCCCCTTTGACAGCGTGTGATTCATTCACACAGCACAGCAACATGCTCCTGCCCCATCAGCCCCGCTCTGTGCAACACCCCTGGCAGCGCCCTAGAGTCCCCTCCTGAGCCCCCCGCCAGAGATCGCCCCATTTCACTCTCTTTTCTCTTCTCCTCCCTGCCCAAAGGCCCAGGCTGCAGCTGCTGAGAGCTCCTGAGGTGCTGTTCAGCTGACACCCCTGGGGTGCTGCTGCAGGGAAGCAGTGAGGGAGGGAGGGAGGGAGCCAGCAGGGGCTAGTGAGAGACAGGAGGTGGAAAAGCAGCCTTTGCATCCAGCAAAACAGCTTCATAAATGAGCAGGGATCAGAAGGCGGAGTGGGGGAGGGAGGGGAAATGTGGCTGGATTCTTTGAAGCTCCACCCACAAATAAGCTCCGCCCATGTGAGTCACCAAAAGGAGACACCATGATCTGTTCACAGTCGATGGTGCAATGTTCAGAACAGGATGGAGTCGCTGATGGGCTCTAAGGGCTCCTGGGGCCTGGCTCCCCTCCTGGGGCTAGAATATACCCCTGGGCTCTGCTGGACTCTCTGGGCAGGGTCCTCCTTTACTGGGGGGAACAGAAGAGGTGGCATCTCCCAAACATCACCCACTTGTGGCACCGGAAGGAGGTGTCACTGGCAGTAAATGGTGCCGAGCTGCAATTCTCCCTCTCCTCTCTCACATGGGGAACAAAATAATTAACAGTGATGATATTTAAATGATCATCCCTGAGCTCACCCCTCACTGAGGCAATGGGGCCGTTCACACCTCTCAGAGCCGCTGTGCCCAGCTCTCTGCATCCCCTACATCTGGGTCACAGTTTTGAGGTTTTCTTCACAACCAAAACAGCTGGAGACTCAGTTTAAAGCAAAGTGAAAGCTGAGATCCCGGAGAACACGGCAGGTGCTTCGCCGGAAAAGTGCCAGCACTTCCTGGCTGTCTCTGAGCCCTGTCAGTGAGCACAGAGGCTTGGGCCTGATCTTAACGTGACACTTCGGCCCTGGCTTCTTTGCTGCCGTGCTGTAGCTGTGCTGCTGAAACCCCTGTAGTGTCGACGTGGCCTGCGAGTTCCTGGGGCAGAGAAGCAGCTCAATGAACGAGGGACTTGGAGCAGAAATTTGGGACAGTTCAGGCCAAACTGAGTGTGTCAGTGAGTCTGGTCCCTGTGTTGAGGGAATTCAGGCCATTTCCCTCCCTTCCTTCTGCAACCCTGGGCAGGGCCCTAACATCAGCCCATGTCCTCGCCTCTCTCCCGGGGTGAGGGCAGGGAACCTCAGCAGCGTCTCATCCCCGGCCTCCCACTCTCCAGCCCAGACACAGCCCCAGATGGGTTGGGAGCAATGACATGTTTCTTTAATGTGGTTCCAGAACCGTGTTGTCCACCCACGCTGTCAAAACCCAACCGTGTCAGGACACAGGTGGCCCCAACTTTGTCAGACAATTATAATACCTTGGTGTGTACATCCATGGTGTACCTAAGCTGTAAGACCCCCCCGTCATCCTTCTAATGTTATCTGGGCTAATGGCCGCAGGAGTTAATATGGGTGGGGCAGGGCTGCTGGACTTGTAAGAGCTGAAGGAGGAGAGAAGAACGAGATATGGCAGAGAAAGAAGAGCAGGACACAGGTACCAGCTGTGGCTTTCAGTGCCACTGACATGCAGGGATGTGTCAGGGTCCAGATTGTTTCGTGTGCAAGCAGGGTCTGAATGAGCTCTCCCCTGACAGCTGGCTGGGGAAGGGAAAAGGCTTCAGGTGCAGACTGTATTTACATGAACACACCGACTCTGCCCAGGTATCCAGCAGACAGGGCCGTGTTGCCAAAGTGATCAACTGTGGCTGGTGCTGGATTACAGATCACTTCAGTATGGAATGTGGGGGTAATGAAATAGGGTTCTCTTTACTGTGTGAGGAAAGGGCAGCAGAGAAGCATTTAGCCCAGGGGTGGCCACCCTGTGGCTCCGGAACCACATGCAGATCTTCAGAAGTTAATATGCGGTTCCTTGTATAGGCACCGACTCTGGGGCTGGAACTGCAGACACCAGCCTTCCAAGGTGCCGGGGGGTGCTCACTGCTCAACCCCTGGCTCTGCCATGGGCCCTGCCCCCACTTAACCCCTTCCCGCCCCTTCCCCTGAGCCCGCCGTGCCCTCACTCCTCCCCCCCAGACCCTCCTGCACGCCACGGAACAGCTGATCGGGAGGTGCAGGGAGGAGGGGGAGGCTCTGACTGGCAGGGCTGCTGGTGGGTGGGAGGCGCGGGAGCGGGACGGGGGAGCTGATCGGGGGCTGCTGACATATTACTGTGGCTCTTTGGCAATGTACATTGGTAAATTCTGGCTCCTTCTCAGGCTTAGGTTGGCCACCCCTGGCTTAGCCTGTCCTGATTCGGGGGGTCACTCTCCACTGAACTGAACTCGCTAAGCAGGGGGCTTGGATGCCAGACCCCTGTGAAGGTTAAGAGGAGGTGGGGACAGGTTTGCTTGCTGCGCAGCGTGGACTTTACCCAAGAGTCTTAGGCATAGTTTAACTTGCTCCTCTCCACTGTTCAAAGACAGAACTAATTAAGGCTCCATTCGGAGTCTTTTGTTCTGTTAAGTTTCAGAGTAACAGCCGTGTTCGTCTGTATTCGCAAAAAGAAAATGAGTACTTGTGGCACCTTAGAGACTAACCAATTTATTTGAGCATGAGCTTTCGTGAGCTACAGCTCACTTCATCGGATGCATACCGTGGAAACTGCAGTAGACATTATATACACACAGAGACCATGAAACAATACCCCCTCCCACCCCACTGTCCTGCTGGTAATAGCTTATCTAAAGTGATCATCAGGTTGGGCCATTTCCAGCACAAATCCAGGTTCTTTTTTGTTCTGTTAAGTGATCATTAGAGCTGAAATCACTTGATGCGGGATGGGACAGCGTTTCTGTCCAGCCTGCTTCAGCAAGGACGTTCACCCACTAAGAGTTGAAAATCACTAAGAGCAGCGTAGAACCTCAAGAGACTAGGTTTTTGCGGAAAAAGGGGACTTTTTCTGCTTTAAATTGCAAGTGTAGACATGCCCTGATCTGCAGAGGTTACAGCAGAGAAGCAGGTGGTGGCTGACAGGGCGGCCGGTGGAGTGGGACAGTGGGGTGTGTGGTAGGGTGGTGACACTAGAGCAAGTACTTGGACCAGGGCCGTCTCTAGCCATTTGGGTGCCCTACGCAGCTGTGTGGGGCCCCAGGCCACCCCCCCCCCCAGGGTATGGATGGCAGGAGCGGTGGGGGGCCGCTTTTGGGGGCCCCACAGGCCCAGAGTGGCCCAGGGGATTAGCGGGGGGCCGGAAGAAGCCCTCTCCACTTCTCTTGCCCCGGCCCTAGCCATGTCGCTCGGGTTGGGGAAAGGATCGCCTCCCGCTTTCACCGGCAGCGGGAAGCAGAGCGCCGTGGCTGGGATCTGGCGGAGTAGATCGGGCTGGGGCCCGTCTGCTCCACTTCCCGCCACTGCTGGTGAGTGCGGGGTTGCTGGGGGAAGAGGTGGAATGGGGGCGGGCCGGGGGTAGAGCAGGGGGGAAGGGTAAGAGGCAGGGTGGAGGGAGTGTCCGGAGCCCCACACCCCCGTAGGAACGGCCCTGCCCCTTGCAGTGGGCGCAGCCCGCGGGGGGCTGGCTGAGGGAAAGGGCTGGTTGCCGGGGCTGGTGCTGCCACGTATGCAGCATGCAGCTGCCTAGGGCACCATTAAATTTGGGGCAATTTGGTGCCCCAAATTTCATGGTGCCCTACGCAGCTGCGTATGCCTACGGACGGCCCTGGCTTGGACACTGCAGCAAGCAAGGTACCATCTTCGTCCTCCCCCCCAACCAGGGTGGGAGGTGAGCTCACACAGATGCATCTCTGAACTCTGAGTCTTCACTGACCAAGGACAGCCACTGTGAGTGGGGTGGGGTGGGGGAGCAGAGAGGGGCAGAGCAAAGGAACTTTTGGTTATGGAACTCCAGAACATGAGGCAGAAGACACTGACCAACGTACACTGGAGAGGGTGTTTTGCTCACGGTTTTATGTTTATGAATCCTGCGTGTGGCATTTTCCTTAATTAATGCCAGGTGACTTCCCTCCTCTCATTTAAAGTTTCAATAAAATAATAAAATAAAATAAAATATTTTTAAAAATATTTTATTTTTAAAAATAGTGGGTGCTCAGCACCTACTGGCAGCCCCACCGATCAGCTCTTCCCCTGCCCCCCAATGTCTTCTGCCTGCTGGAGACCCTGAGATCAGCTCCTGCCCTGTCCTCCCAGCGCCTCCCACCTGCCACGGATCAGCTGTTCCCAGAAGCTGGGAATGGACGACAGGGGATGGATCCCTTGATGATTACCTGTTCTGTTCACTCCCTCTGGGGCACCTGGCATTGGCCACTATCGGAAGACAGGATACTGGGCTAGATGGACCTTTGCTCCGACAGGGGATGGCTGTTCTTATGGTCTTATGTTTTTGCTGCCCACTCCACCTGGCAGACAGCTTGTAGGTGCACAAAGAGCCGTCAGCCCTGTTCTCTCTATTACGTGTTGGAACTTGCAGTGTTGGAGAAAAAAAAGTTTGGATATTTTTCCATTATCCACAACCCCCAGTGCTCATCCCCTCTGAAAACCAGGCCCCTTTCATTTAGGTGCCTAACCTTAGGCAGCCGGGGTGAATGTTTGTCCTTGTATTGATGGGGGATAAACCTGGTGTCCTTAAGGGGTTTAATTCAGCAAAGTCAACAGCATTTCCTACCTTGTACTCCTGGGCAGCCTCCTCAATGGGAACCACAGTGTGAGACTTGTGGTTCCGGGATTTCTCACACACCCAGCAAATAGTTTCTCCATCCTCCTCACAGAAGAGTTTGAGACATTCCTCGTGTGTCTCACACAGATCCTCCTTTTGTCCTTTTCCTGGTTTTAACCGTGCTCTAGCTGCAGCGGCCATGACAGCTGGGTGAGTATCTGTTCTCCCTGCCAGTGGCTGTACACAGTGTGGGCTTGTGCTGACACTGGGAGTGGCCACCTGCAAATATATGCTAGTCCCAGCCACAGAAGGAGACGAAGAAAAAGGAGGAGCCAGGAGGGGGAGAAAACAGGAAAGTGAAACTGAAGGAGAGTAAAAGAGGGGGAAGGTCAGGGAGAGGGCAAGAGAGAAGGAATGGATGGAGGTGGGGTGAAGGGATGGGAGAACAGGGGGCAATGGAATGAGGGGGGAAGAATATGAACCAATCTGATGTGTATTGCTGTAAGGGTAGAAGGGAGAGCATATCTCCTGCCCCACACGCAGGAACTGTCTAGCCCACCCCAACACTCCCTGAGGATTGAAGTGGGGACCTACAGCGCTTAGCACAAGTCCCTACAGCTGGAGCTAAAGAGTCAGTCTGTGAAGTTCAGAGCTGTAAAAACCCACAAACCCTGTGCGTCAGCCATCAAGGGGGATGTGAGTGGCACACACTCACCAGAGGGTTACAAGAGCACTGAGGGATTTTTCGGCTCCCTCAGAAGAGGAGGGGGTGTCACAAAGCTCAGGTAGAAAGTCAGGGTTATGGATGCTTTGGAAATTTCTGTAAATATAAATGCTACAGGACACTAAGGATTCAAAGCCCCTGCCATTTTGAACCTCACTTTGCTTTGTGTAGCAAGCTTTGGCCAAATTCTCCTGTCCTTTAGACAGTGGAAACCAGAGAACATTTCAGCTATGTCTACACTACGCAGCTTTTCACAACAAGGCTGTTTCAACAAAGCACCGTTTACACTTGCACTTGCCACAGCAAAACTTTTGTCCTTCAGTTGCAAGTGTAGCCTAAGCTACAGCCCCTGAACTCTGCCTTGCCCGCAGTGAGGGCACTCTGCAGGCAGGCCGTACAGCGCAGGCTGGCACTGCGTGATGGCACAGCTGATATTCAATTCCATACAGAAAACGACATTGAAAAAATGATTAAGGTGGTGAAGTCAAGCATGTAAACACTGTGAAGTGCCAGAATTAAGGTGCCTGAACAGCCAGATCATCAGCATCAAGAGTCGACAGCTCAGGTAAGAGCATCAGAGGCAGGATTTTTAGTGCAGTCACAGTAGCTTTATTTCTCTGTGGGCTCCATGGGAGTGTTGACATTGACTCCGATAGAAGCAAGATCAAGCCCTATATAGGCAACCTGGGGGCTTGGGGCCAACTGCTAGAAAGGTCCAGGTGCTGCACCTTGGTTTCTGCTGCATTGTTTTCCCAGAAACCATTGGTGTCCAGACTTTTTGGCTTACTCTGACAAGCTACGGTTGATCTCATTTTGAAGGTACAGCCTGAGTGTCTCCGTTTTGATGGCACAGTCTGGGGACGCACATTGTCAGGCTGTAGGAGGATTCGGATCTTGTCTTTGACCCTTGCCCCTCGTAGTTTATGCAGCTGTAGCCATGGATCTCAGCATGCTCAGAGCTGTACACCTCAGGGGGCCATGGGAAGGAAATGGCTTGGGGACGTTCCCCTCTGGGAGCCCCATGACCCGCTCCTGGGGGCACGCAGATCCCAGAGCTCTTCAGCTTCGTTGGAGGAATTTACAGTGTCTGCCATGACTTGGAAAGCTGCACATCTCTTCAGCTACCTGCTAAGAGCATCCTGACCATTAACAGCAAGTCGTTGCTGATGTCTGGGTCACAGGCCAGAGAGCCCATCTAGTGGGTTGTAAAGAATGAGACATGGGAGGAGCACACACATGAGGAGAAGTTCAAAGCAGGGTGGTTTGATCAGGGGTTCATGGGTGCACTGACGCCCGCAAAAACCCTGCAGTGGTGTCTTCTGTCCCACAGGGCAGGGCCTGGCTCCCTGCTGTGGGCGTTGTGACCTGGGGGCTCTAACCACTTGCAGCAACACCTTCCACCTCTGCACTGTGACCCTAACCCAGCCTGGTGCAAAGCGACAATGCGGGAGCGGCTGTAGAGTGAGCCTGCCCGTCACTGAGCCCGCAATGGGGAGCCAGGCACAGCCCCATGGGACAGGACAAACTACGGCAGGATGAGTGTGGGCTGGGCTCACTCTCCAGCCCCCTCGGCACTTGGCGGGGATTAAGGCTGTGGTGCTGAGGCAGAAGGTGCTGTTGTGGTTGGTCTGAGGAGGAGGAGGAGGAGGACGAGGCAGTGACAGAGTGAAGTGGCAGTTAGGGAAGCCCGTTTGTGCAAAGCCATCCACAATGTCACGCATGTTTTCCAGAGTCACGGACTTTCAGAGTCCAATGGTCAACTTTCCCACTCCGAACTGGTAAGCGACCGATCAGTAGCAGTCTGAAGTAGCCAGCTTCCACTGTGGAATCTCCATGTGCTTCTCCAATGACAGGGCAGCTCTCATTCTCATGTCTTTGGGCTGCAAGGTTGGGGCAAACTAATCACACGGTCCCACGAATGTGGCTTTCCTCATCCGAAAGTTTTGCAGCCACTGCTCGTCATCCCAGACGTGCATGACAATGTGATCCCACCACTCAGTGCTTGTTTTCTGAGCCCAAAAGCTGTGTTCCACTGTGGTCAGCACCTCCATGAATGCCACAAGCAATCACGTGTCGTAGCTACTACACATGGCAAGATCAATGTTGCACTCCTCTTGCCTTTGTAGTTTAAGGAATAACTCCACTGCCATTCGTGATGTTGTGACAGTCTGTACCTTAGGGGAACACCCTGTACCCCCATGTTCATCCTTATAATATGATTGTGTAGTATCCAATGCAAAATTTGTCATCTCGGGTGTCTTCGGAAGGCTCATGATGCACTGAGCATTGTTGTTATAGTAATGTTATAGGTTGTAACTTCAGGTATATAGTTATGAGGCTGAAAATGTGTCCTCATGGCTTAAAAAAAGCTCAGGCAAAACTCTCCAGGAGCAGAGGGGCAGTACACACCTCATCAAGGTATGTATGGGACAAACCCAGCCCGACCTCACAGGAACAAAAGACACTGGCCTAGGCAGCAACAAAGGATCTATTGGACTCTCAAGTGAGTCACCCCCCTTCCCTTGGTCAGTTTGGGACTACAGTGAGGTAATGCTCACCTGACTCTGAAGCGGGGGGCAAAGCCAAGAGGGAAGAAAGAACATGATAAAAGGGAGAGACCTTTGCCATGCTCTTTCTCTTCCACCTCCATCTACAGACACCACCACCAAGTGACTGAAGTGCTGATCAAAGGGGAGAGCCTGGTTGAAGGGCAACCAGCCAGCTGTGGTGTGGCGTATCTAAGTTTGTAAGGGCACTGAAAGTGTTAAGATCAGCTTAGAATGTGTTTTGCTTTTATTTCATTTGACCAAACCTGACTTGTTGTGCTTTGACTTATAATCACTGAAAATCTATCTTTTGTAGTTAATAAATGTGTTTGTTTATACTGCCTGAAGTAGTGTGTTTGGTTTGAAATATGTCAGAGACTACCCTTGGGATAACAAGCCTGGTACATATCAATTTCTTTGTTAAACTGACGAACTCAGATAAGCTTGCAGTTTCCAGTAGGCATAACTGGACACTGCAAGACGGAGGTTCCTAGGGTTGTGTCTGGGTCTGGAGATATTGTCTAATGTCCTTTGGTAGCACAATCCAAGCAGCAGCTGGCCAAAAGTGCTCACTCATGTAGCTGGGAGCAGCTTACATGCTAGAGGCTGTGTGTGAACAGCCCAGGAGTGGGGGTTCCCACAGCAGAGCAGGGTAAGGCTGGCTCCCAGAGTCGAGGATTGGAGTGACCTAGCAGATCACTGGTCTAGACAACACCAGGGGAACGTCACAGTGTCCCATCTATGTGCTTGACTAAGCTGTCTGCAATATGGGGCTACTCATGCATATGTAACCCTCTACTTTTTGTGGATGTTGTGTGGACGATAACAGCCTGCTGCTGCTGCCAGCTATTGTAGCTCGTTCTTTAGTTCAAGTGGTAAAGAGCTGTGCTGCAGTGATGAAAGACCAGGGTTCAAACCCTCGTGATGATGTAGGGGATATTCCAATTATACTGAAAATAACTTTTATGTTTTAAACAGTAGGAAATGACTGACCAAAAGCTACATTACCAACATTGTAAATAACAAGAATTACTGTGGCCGTGGGGAGCATTGAGCATTTGCAGGATTCCTGTTTGCTAAGACAACCTAGAGCCAGTGGGGTGTGAGTGTCCTGGGGAGCTGACCCATGCTTGGAGATCAGCGGTAGCTCCCGAGCCCCATATTCAGCATTATTCACAGGGTTAAATGTGTCCAGAGCACCAATGTGGTGACAGTTTATCGTTCGGGCAGATGCCAGGCATAAGGGCGAATGGTGATGAGGGGAAACATCTCGGTTGGTGTTTCACAGGGTAGAGGCCCATCTGAGTGCACTGGAAATGCACATGCAGAAGCGCACAGACATTTGCATGCACAGCTACCAGAACCCCCCCTCCCCCCCCACACACACTAACGTCCTGGCTCCTCTTCCCTCACTCATTGGAGGAGCCCCACTGATGTCAGGGCACCAATGAGATGGCTCACGTGAACCAGGGCTGCAGGATGGGCCCCACGGGGGGATTATGCCCACAACCAGCCCTTGCAGCAAGGCCCTTCGCAAGCACATTCTGCAGTCTCCAGGGCAGAAGCAGGTACAGAGCTGAGCTCCCATTTTCAGTGCACGAAGCTCCATCCTCCAGTTCTGAAACTTTGAGCCCATAAGTTAATTCTACATGGAAAGAGACTCTGCCAGTCCTAGCTCTTGCTGTGCTGTTCTCTGCAGCTGGGGCACTTCCCCTCTTCTCACAAACACCCTCCCTGCGGAAATGCCGGGGCTGCAGCTCCCCACACACTAGACATGGTTCCTTTAACCCTTCAGCTGCTGCAGAGACTAACTCATCCACCTCCCACTCTGGAGCACAAAGGGCCAGAGTCTTGGGCCAGGCTGAGCTGCTATTTCAGCAGGACCTGAAGGGACCAGGGCAGAGTCCAGTGGAGACATTTTCAGCCCCATCTGGGCCTGATCTGGAGATTAAAACCCTGCAAAAATTCCTGCCACAGAACGAACTTTGAAAAGCTCCACCCCCCGCCCACCCTCTGCCATCCTCAAAGACCTGAGGAAATTCATAGATTCAGGGGAGGGGAGTGCTTTTGTTAAACTGGAGCTAAAGGTGGCAGGGGAGAGAAGTATCACGGGAGGGGAAAACTCCCTGTACTAAGAGAATATTGTAGTTTTCTCAAAACCACTAAGGTTCAAAAGCCTGGAGATTCTAAGTGAAGGCGACCCTTTCAAAACACACCCCAGTATTGGACAGTCTGCCAATGCACAGTTAGGTCACCAAACAACCCAGGTTCTGTCCTGTGCCAGCACCAACCTCTCACCCCCACCCCAGTGAACCATTTGTGTGTCCTGGGCACGGAGTGGGCTTCTATAGGGGAGGACTCTTTCTAAATGAGCGTTTGTTCATGGAGTTTCCAGGTTGGCAGGAGCTCGAACAGGCCCACAGCCACAGGCCAGGTCTGCACTTGAAAATTAGGTCGACCCAGCTACGTTGCTGAGGGGTGTGAAAAATCCACACCCCTGAGAGATGCAGCTAAGCCAACCTAGCCCCCGGCGAAGACAGCGCTAGGTCCATGGTAGATTGCTTCTGTCGACCTCGGGAACTGGATTTCCTACTGTGCTGCTGTAGTGTTTTTAGTGTAGACATGGTCTCTGGTTGCAGAAACCTTAAAGTCTGACAGTCCCCTGGATTTGCATAGTTCATCTACCTGTGCCACAGACCCATCCAGCCATTACCATCTGGCAACGGTTAGGCAAGGGGCGAGTTCAGACTTCTATTTTTCTGTTGAACTCTGTCAATTGTATTACCAGATTGGAAAGGCCAGATCTTGAAGACATTTTGTAAAGGACGAAGTGGTAAAATTCAGACATGACTCGGAAGTGTGGGGCTACAGAGAGGGCTGAATCGAAGGCAAAGCCCAGTTCATGGCCTGAGTGACCACCCCCATGGCGCTGCCCATGGTGACTGAGAATGGAGGTGAGTGGGAGGTTGGATGTGGGGAGATTAGGAGCTTTGTTTTAACTGTCTTGCGTTTAAGCTGATGGTGGGATATCAGTGAGGACAGAGACAAGGAGACAGACTGGAGGTTTCAGTCTGGACTGACAGAAACAGGCCCAGAGTGGATAGGCTGATCTAGGAGTTGTCAGCATAAAGATGATAATGAAAGCCATGGTTTTTAATGAGATTGCTCAGAGATAAGGTGCAGAGGCAGAAGGGAGGAGGGGAGGTGTGGAGTGAAGCTGAGGTGCATAGACTGTGAGCAGGGGAAGAGGAGGAGTAATAGTTTTACAGTAGTGCCTAGGGACCCCACTCATAGACCAGGGCCTCATTGCGCTAGGTGCTGTACAAAACCAGAACAAACAGAGAGTGGGATGCTTGTGGCTAGGTCCTTCCAGAGATGCATTGGGGACACCACTGGGATGAGCCAATGCCTCTCCTCCAGCCGCCTATCGCAGCACAGTACTGAGGGCAAAGGGGAATTCTGCCGCTGACTTAAGTGGGGCCTGGGTTCTCCCTGAGAGTATCAAGGCTGAAGGTCTCATTGCACTCGGCTGCAGTGACTATCTGTGTCACTGATCTCCAGCTCTTCCAGATCACTCTCAGCCAGTTAAAGTGACTTTGCACCATAAGTGCAGTTTCAAGGGGATTTTGGATGGTGGCTGTCTTTAACTGTAGAATTGTTTCGTTTGTTTCCGAAGCCCTTGCACAGGATGTGGTATGGCTGAAAGAGAATTTATAGCTGTACGGCTCACGCTCTGACTACAGCCGGCCTTTACGTCCTCTGAAGGTTCAGTTTCTAAGACACCAAGGCTGAGAATTGGTCTGAATTCAACTAAAAGAAATTCAGTTAGGACAAGTGCAAAGTATTTCATTTAGGAAGGACAAGTCAAATGCATAACTACAAAATGGGGAATAGCTGGCTAGGAGGTAGTACGGCTGCAAAGGATCTGGGGGTCATAGTAGATCACAAATAATAATAGGAGTCAACAATGTAACAGAACTGTGAAGAAGGCTAATATCAGTGTGGGAAGTATTAACAGGAGTGTTCTGTAAGACAGGGGATGTAATTGTCCCTCACTGAAGCCTCAGATGGAGTACTGAGTGCAATTCTGGGTGCCCCTCTTTAGGAAAGATGAGTCCACAGGTGAGCAACAAAAAATGATCAAAGGTTGAGAAAACCTGACCTCTGAGGAAAGGTTGAAAAAACAGCTAGGCATGTTTAGTCCTGAGAAAAGAAAGCTGAGAGGGGATCTGAGAACAGCCTTCCAATCTGCTAAGGGCTGCTCCAAAGAGGACTGTAAATAGGCTTCCAAGGGCGGTTGTGGAATCCCCATCACCGGGAGGGTTTAAGAACAGGTTGGACAAACACCTGGCAGGGATGGTCTAGGGTTTACTTGGTCCTGCCACAGCTCAGGGCCTAGATTGATGAGGTCTTGTGGCCCCTTCCAACCCTGTATTTCAATAATTCTGTGATCCCAGACTGATGACAACAGCCCACAAGTTGTCCTGCAGAGAGCAGAAACCAGTAGGAAAGACAAAAATTAAGTGAGTAAGTGGCCAAAACATTAGTGACTAGAAGAAAGTGGAGCTAAGGGCAGCAGTCCCTGGCAGTGGTTGAAAGCTGGGGCAGGAGGAAGGGGTGGCAGCCCTTTTAGTGCCCCTGGCCACCACCCTGTTCCCTCTAGTGCACATCAGGTCTGATTCTCCCCTGCCTGTCCCCTTGCGTCGGTGTTCACACCTGTGCAAAGTGAGGGCTAACTTGGTTTTAATGCCACTGTTGGTGTGAGAGGAGAACTCTGGCTGGCAGGGTTTACCCCCCACTCTGCCCAGGTGTAAATGGCAGCAGGAGGGGCAGGGCAGGGGAGAATCCTGCCACTGTTGCTTAAGGCCCCGGCTGACAATCAGCATCTCCTTCCTCCTGATCACTCGCATGCAGTGGACCTTTCCGGAGGAAGCCCGGTGACCATGTGAGTTTCGTTCACTACAAACTGTCTCTCTCTCCTGCTACTGCCCTGCCAGCTGCCTTGCTCAGCGGCTCTGCTTCTGCCCTCACACTGAATCCCACACACAGCCCCAGCTCTCTCTCTGGGGACATCTACGCTGCAGCTGAAGGTGGAATTTCCAGCTGGGGTAGACGTACCCCGTAAGCTTTGACTGAGCTTGTGAGCTAAAAAGGCCAGTGTCGCTGTGGCAGTGGGGGCAGCTGGAGAGGCTGGATGCTCAAGTATCTACCTAGAGTCTGGGACGGGATCGTACTTGGGTGTCTGGCCTATCCCACCACCCGCACCTTCACGGCTACTCTGCTATTTTAGGTGTTGTACCTTGACCAAAGCCAGCACGTGTACATCTCCCCTGATCCCTTTAGGATCCCTTGATGAGGGGGCAGGTCTAATTCAGCGAGATCAGGGGGTTAAAAAGCCAGCTCATAAACAACCAGAGGAGCTAGTGAAGAGAAGCAGCAAACAAGGGAGTTCTGTGAGGGAATTTAGAAAGGGAGCGTGATAGCCAGATACACCTAACAAATAGTCTCTAAACTCCCTCCAGCCCTCAAGAAAGAAAAACACATACAAGGAGCAAACATACAACCCCCCTTACAAGAATCAAAGTAATGCAGGCAGAAGTCCAGCAGCAGGATGGGGGCTCTCCAGTTCATTACACTGAATGCAGCGTGTGTTATTACCTCCCCTGTGGGCAGGTGGCGTATGTGGGCATTAGGTGCAAGCAACCCCTGGCCCACAGCGACCGAGTACAGGCTCTGGAGACCGGAGTGGCGGAAGGTTACTGGGGAGACATACATACACTGGAAGGAGAGATACCGGGATTTCTAAGACCATAGATAAGCCCCACGCAGGGAAACCCCACACCGTCAGATGCTCCCAGGGTGTGAACTATGGATTGAGGCTCCGGGTGTACAAGCCTTCCTGCTGCCTGTGTCACAGATTTCTACGCCCCAGGAAGGGTCGGGGGTGCGGGCTGTAGCTGTGCTGTCCGGTTTGCCACGTTCTTTGCTTGTGGGGAATGATGTTCTGGCTGTGAACACAGAAGGGCTGAATCAGCCCCCTCAGGTAGCTCCAGACAGGCAAAAGGATGTGAGCAAAACGGCAGACAGAACAGCTGATGGGGAACGGGGGGGTCACATTCCCTGGTTAGACTCCCAGAGCATGGGCAGCACGTTCAATAGGCAGGGAAAGGCTGAGCCTGCCTAACCGGCCCCGCATGGCCCCACCCATGCTCCGCCCAGAGGCCCCCTCCCTCTGCTGCTACTTGGCCCCAGCCCAGGCAGGCTGCTTCTCTCCCAGAAAGGGAAGCCTGCTGGGGCTGGGGCTGGGGCTGGGGCTGGGGCTAGGGCTGGGGCTAGGGTGGCCGGGACTTGCTGTAGCTGGAGCTGCCCAGTGCCAGGGGGGCCCCATCACTGGGGCCAAGCTGCTCAGCGCTCCAGAGCTGGGGAGGAAAGGGGGGCTACATCCCACCTCCCACTCCGGGGCTCGGGGGGTGTCTGCGGCCACCCGCTGCTCTGGGGGGCCATGTGCTGCCCACCGGCCCGATGCTCTGGGGTTGGGGGGGCGCCCAGCGCTCTGGGTGTGGGGAGGGCTCATGCCTGCAGGGGGATCTGGGCTTGGGGGGAAGGGGGAGGGTGGGCTGCGGCCTCAGGCAGAAGGGGTGGACTGGGGCCTAGCCTCCCCGAGCTGGTGGCTCACCCACCGCCCATGTCCCAGAGGAGTTAGGCGACACCCCCAGGTTTGCAGGCAAAGGCCTGAGGAGGAAGTGGCTGAGATCCCTGCTGCTCCAGAGAAGGGACAGAACCTACTGACTGAAAGGGAAATCCGCTGGGCCCTACAGCTCAGCTCAGGGAATTAAGGTCTCTGCTAACCCATCAGAGGGACCCAGGAGCTGTACAGACCATGAGGTTGGCAGTGTCTCAGGCCACATGTAGGGACATGGAGGCTGCTGCAGTGCACTGCCAATCTATGGCACCCACCCAGGGGGGCAATGCCCAAGCGGTGGATCAGAAACTTCTTGGGAGATGGTGAAGGATCCTGAGCCAGAGGGGAGAGGGAATTCAGCTCACCTTGACTCAGGGGGCGGTGAACCTCCATCCAGTATTGGGGCAGCCAACCTTCTGGGGGACAAAGGGACCACCAGAAACTTCCTAGGCACTGCATGAGAGGAGAGAGGGGGAGAACCAGGTCTTAAGTTTACATGCAAAGGTTTTGGGATCTAACAAGGGTAAGAACTGGCATGAGAAAGTTCAGCCCCATGGGATCTGAACTGAAAACTTATTCAAGATGGTTGACGAGCAACTCTATGGATTTTGGAAGGATGTCTGCCGGCTTACTAGCAGAATGTTTGTTATCTAAACACACCTTATGGAATTAGGATAAACTTTCTTGAAGTTAGACCTCATTGAATTAGGGTTAATACTTTTGGGGTCCATTGTCTTAAAATTGCAATTGTGTGAGTGTTGTTGTTGCATTGTATGTAGGGAGGAGGGATGCTAATGAACTTCCCGCATTATCAACCCTTGAAGTCGCTCTTTCCCCCACCCCCCAAGTCTGCATATGCTAGTTGGAACTGGATTCTGTAGAGACCCAGAGACAAAGAAAAGCTTTTTGGACAAAAGCCTGAGTTTAAAATGATACAGGGCCTTCTTCCTGGTCCAGCAAATGGACAGAAACCTGGTCCCCCGAGGGCCTCAATCCTTAGGGGAGGACTGGAAGGACTTGGCCTGCTGAGGCCTCATAACATTGGGTGCTTGTTCTGAGCTGAAGCTCTGAGGAGCTTGAACCACAAGGAAACCCCTAGGGTGGGGAGATGCCTGATAAGCTTATTAGCATGTGTGTAGGTCCTTCTATTATTTTTAATGTCATCTTTTAACCTTAAGAATAAAGCTAAGTTTGCTTAGAAAGAGCTGGGTTGTTATTTATTCCTGTAGCAATTACACGATATCCATCTCTGAAGGGAAAGCAAGCAGCTGTCCGAGGGCAACCTGTCTGGGCTGGGAATTACACAGTGAAGGCAGGGCACTGCGCAGCCTGGACTTACCCTGGTCAGAAGGGAGAATGACGTGGGTTTCCACCCAACAGAAGCAATGGCTGGGGAGCTGGGAGCCTGAGAGTGGGTGCCCTTGCTGAATCACTGAGGGGAGATACAGGTGCAGTTGCCCTGAACTGTGACACCTATTTCTGTGAGAGGCGCAGGGCTTAGGACACATCCGTCTCATCAGCATCTCCCATTGGCTACCTTAGGAGGTGTCACAGATCCACAGGATCCGTGCTATGCCCCCAGCTTTGAAACAGTCTCTAAGAGGAATCAGTTCAGTGTGCCAGACCCCCTTGGGAGTCTCACTCCTCCTCCAGGGTAAGCCACGTGGCCTCACAACCTCCTTACACTGAGCCTCTGAGCTCCAGCACTCCTGCTTCACACGAGGAGCTCTGTTCAGCGAGTCCAGCTGAGATAGACTCCTGGGGGAGACTCGTCCACTCTTCAAAGACTAATGCACCTCATCTGGCATTTGCAGTGACACTCAAACAGCATTGTCCAAAGAGTAGGATTTATTAATCATCTGGAAACAGCATAGGAAGTCCTTAGGTTAGCACAGAGAACTGAGGGTTAAAGCATAGACCTTTCTATGCGGGTGCAATTCATCCCGTCATCCAGATCATTCATAAAGATGCTGAACACAACCGGCCCCAGGACCAACCCCTGGGGCACTCCCCTTGATACCGGCTGCCAACTAGACATGGAGCCATTGATCACTACCTGTTGAGCCCGACGATCTAGCCAGCTTTCTATCCACCTGATAGTCCATTCATCCAATCCATACTTTTTTAACTTGCTCGCAGGAAAACTGTTGGAGGCTGTATCAAAAGCTTGGTAAAGTCAAGATATATCACATCCACCGCTTTCCCCATATCCACAGAGCCAGTTATCTCATCATAGAAGGCAATCAGGTTGGTCAGGCATGACTTGCCCTTGGTGAATCCATGTTGACTGTTCCTGATCACCTTCCTCTCCTCCAGGTGCTTCAAAATGGATTCTCTGAGGACCTGCTCCATGATTTTGCTGGGGACTGAAGTGAGGCTGGATGGTGTGTAGTTCCCCGGGTTCTCTTTTTTCCCTTTTTTAAAGATAGGCACTCCAATAGTCCAGGACCTCCCCCGATCGCCACGAATTTTCAAAAATAATGGCCAATGGCTCTGCAATCACATTAGCCAACTTCCTCAGCACCCTTGGATGCATTAGATCTGGACCCATGCACTTGTGCATGTCCGGCTTTTCTAAATAGTCCTTAACCTGTTCTTTCACCACTGAGGGCTGCTCACCTACTCCCCATGCTGTGTTGCCTAGTGCAGCAGTCTGGGACTGCCCTTCTCTGTGAAGACCGAGGCAAAAAAAGCATTGAGTACTTCAGCTTCTTCCACATCATCTATCACTATGTTGCCTCCCCCTTTCATTAAGGGTCCCACACTTTCACTGACCTTCTTCTTGTTGCTAACATACCTGTAGAAACCCTTCTTGTTACCCTTCACATCCCTTGATAGCTGCAACTCCAATTGTGCCTTGGCCTTCCTGATTATACCTCTGCATGCTCTAGCCATACTTTTATACTCCTCCCTAGTCATCGGTCCAAATTTCCACTTCTTGTCAGCTTCCTTTTTGAATTTAAGATCACTGAAGATTTCACTGTTAAGTCAAGCTAGTCGCCTGCCATATTTCCTATTCTTTCTGTACTTTGGGATGGTTTGTTCCTGGGCACTTAATAAGACATCTTTAAAATACAGCCAGCTCTCCTAGACTCCTTGCCCCCTCATATTAGCCTCCCAGGGGATCCTGCCCATCAGTTCCCTAAGGGAGTGTAAGTCTGCTTTTCTGAAGGTTAGGGTCCGTATTTTGCTACTCTCCTTTCTTCCTTTTTTCAGGATCCTGAACTCAACCATCTCATGGTCACTGCTGCCCAGGTTGCCACCCACTTCTACTTCCCCTACCAATTCTTCCCGGTTTGTAAGCTGTAGAGGAGCACGACCCCTAGTCGGTTCCTCCAGCACTTGTACCAGGAAGTTGTCCCCAACACTCTCCAAAAACTTCCTGGATTGTCTATGCACTGCTGTATTCCTCTCCCAGTAGATGTCAGGGTGATTGAAGTCCCCTATTAGAACCAGGGCCTGTGATTTGGAGATTTCAGCTAGTTGTCCAAAGAAAGCCTTGTTTATCTCATCCTTCTGATCTGGTGGTCTATAGCACATACCCACCACGACATCATCCTTGTTGCGCTTGCCTCTAAACTTAACCCAAAGACTCTCAACAGGCTTTTCTCCAGTTTCATACTGGAGCTCTGAGGAATCATACTGCTCTCTTACATTCAGTGAAACTCCTCCACCTTTCCTCCCGTACCTGTCCTTCCTGAACAGTTTATACCTCAGACTATGGGACTTCTGCATAGCCCATGTCATCTCCCAGAGGGCCTTCCACCTGCCGGGTGTCCGCAACACACGAGCCGATCATTTGAGCAGGGACTTCTCCTCCCAACATGAGTGGTCTCTCCACCCAGAAGTGGCTCACCAGCTCTTCCAAGTGTGGGGAACACCCCAGGTGGACCTGTTCATGACGACGAAGAACAGGCGTTGCCCGCGGTTCTGTTCTGGGGGGGTCTGGGACGGGGCGCTATCTCAGATGCCCTCCTCCTGTCCTGGTCAGATCAGCTTCTCTATGCCTTCCCCACATTCCCTCTCATCAGCAGGGTCCTGGAGAAAGTAAAAATGGACAAGGCACGGGTCCTCTAATTGCCCCAGCATGGCCCCAGCAGCATTGGTACGGGACCCTCACGGGCCTGACACTGGCCATGCTGAGGCCACTGCTGCTCCGCCCGGACCTGCTCTCCCAGGACCGGGGCCATCTCCTCCATCCCAACCTAGCGGCTCTCCACCTCATGGTGTGGCTGCTCAGTGGCTAGGCGGGAAGGAGCGGACATGTTCGGAGGGGGTCCAGTGCATCCTCCTGGAAAGCAGACAGTCCTCCACATGCCGCACCTACTTGGTGAAGTGGTCCAGGTTCTCTAGATGGGCTGCAGAGCAGCGTGTTTCCCCAGTGGCTGCCCCAATCCAGCTTATCCTAGACAACCTAGGGCCTGGCACCCTCATCAGTCAAGGTGCACCTGGCGGCCATATCGGCCTTCCATCCTCCAGTGCAGGGACACATGGTGTTCTCCCATGCTACGACTGGACGTTTCCTTAAGGGATTGGACCGTCTTTTTCCATATGCTAGGCCCCCGTCCCACAGTGGGACCTGAACTTGGTGTTATCCCATCTCACGGGGCCCCCGTTTGAACCTCTGGCCATGTGCTCTTGGTCTCACCTCTCATGGAAGATGGCCTTCCTGGTTGCTATCACGTCAGCCAGGCGGGTCTCAGAGCTCAGGGCTCTGACCTCCGCACCCCTGTACATAGTTTTCCATAAGGATAAGGTTCTGCTCCGCCCACACCCTGCATTCCTCCCTAAGGTGGTCTCCGCCTACCACATGGGCCAGGACATTTTCTTGCCTGTCCTCTGCCCCAAGCCTCACTCGTCCAATGAGGAACACTGCTCCACATGCTTGACGTGCTTAGGGCACTGGCCTTCTACCTGGAATAGACTAAGCCATTCAGAAAGTCATCTCAACTGTTTGTTGCCTCGGCTGAGTGCATAAGGGGTCGGTCGATTTCCACCCAGCGCCTCTCCCATTGGATCACCTCATGCATTCATACCTGTTATGATCTGGCGAGTGTTCCTCCACCACCGATTGTGAAGGCATACTCGACTTGGGCCCAGGCCTCATCGGCTGCCTTCCTGGCTCACGTCCCTATCCAGGGCCACTACTTGGTCTTTAGTTCACATGTTTACCTCGCCCTATGCAATTGTCTCCCAAACCAGGGATGACACCAGGTTCGGCAGGGCCGTATTCCATCCCGGGAATCTGTGAACTCCTACCCACCTCCAACAGATATAGCTTGGAATCACCTATTGTGGAATACACAGAAGCAATCACTTGAAGAAGAAAAGACAGTTACCTTTTCCGTAACTGGTGTTCTTCGAGATGTGTTGCTCATGTCTATTCCACATCCTGCCCTCCTTCCCCTCTGTCGGAGATGTCTGGCAAGAAGGAACTGAGGGTGGGGGGAGCATGCAGCTCCCCCTATACCGCGCCATGGAAGCGCCACTCCAGGGGTCGCAGGGGTGCTCCCCTTGGGGGTACTGCTAGGGGAAACACTTCCAGCACCAGTGCACGTGGCAAGCACACACACCTATTGTGGAATAGACATGAGCAACACATCTCAAAGAGCACCAGTTACGGAAAAGGTAGCTGTCTTTTCTTATCGGCCCCAGCTGCCTTCAACACCTGTAGCTTCACCACACCACCCAGCCCTGCAAACTACAACCCTTATCCACTGCACTCAACCCCCATCACCATGCATTTTAGCCAGCCAGATGTGCAACACTCATTGCACAGCACTCCAGACAGGAAGACTGAGTATGAGAACAGGACATACGCAATCTGTGATTGAACCATTCCCCACCCCACTCCCTTGCCTTTTCTGTTTCCCAAGCAATTGTGTTCCTTTTCAATAACTGAATTTTATTTTCAATAAATGGCTTTTTTGGCTTTGAAAACATTCTTTATTATTGCATTAAGTAAAAGATACCTTAGCCCAGAAAAGCAGCAGGCACTGCAAGTCAGTGTCACAAGCACAGATTCCTACTAACATTGGAACCACTGCACTTCACTCTCGTACAGGGCACCAAACATTACTGGTGGCTTTCAGCCTCACATTGCTTCCTCAAGGCATCCCTAATCCTTGCAGCCCTGCGCTGGGCCCCTCTAATAGCCCTGCTCTCCGGCTGTTCAAATTCAGCATCCAGGTGTTGAACCTCTGAGTTCCATGCCTGAGTGAATCTTTCACCCTTCCCTTCACAAATATTACGGAGGGTACAGCATGCGTACATAACCACGGGGATGCTGTCATCGACCAGGTCCAGCTTTCCATACAGGCAGCACTAGCGGCCCTTTAAACTGCCAGAAGCACACTCCAGAGTCATTCTGCACCAACTCAGCCTGTTGGTGAACTGCTCCTTGCTGCTTTCAAGGCTCCCTGTGTAGGATTTCACGAGCCACGGCATTAAAGGGTAAGCGGGGTCTCCAAGGATCACAATGGGCATTTCGACTTCCCCCCAGTATTGGGGCCAGCTCGTTGTAGAAACAGCAGGTCGCAGGGGCAGCATTAAAATTGTTATTCCTCAGCAGCTCAGGCTCCATTCCCACGGACTGAAAGGGAAGACAGAGCGTGCAGTACAAGAAATGTTGAAAGATGGCGCTAAATGTGGACGGAAGCACAGGGATTGCTGGGATGTGAACCGATGCATCATGGAGCGTTGGGACAGGACCCAGAATGCCCCGCATCGCATGCCCTCTTCCCACAAGCCCCAGAATGGGAAGAGGTGCTCTGTGGGATAGCTGCCCATAATGCACTGCTCCCAATGCCACTGCAAGTGCTGCAAATGTGGCTACGCCCAGTGCGCTTGGAGCTGACCGTGTGAACACACTGCAGCGCTTTCCCTGCCGCGCTCTCCGAAGGCTGGTTTAACTCCCAGCGCTCTACATCTGCCAGTGTAGCCGTGCCCTTCGAGTCTTCTCTAACAGAAACAGCTCCAGTCCTGCTGAGGTGGAAGGGTCTGTCCCTGCAGACTCAAGCAATCTGAAAAGGAGTACTTGTGGCACCTTAGAGACTAACGAATTTATTTGAGCATGAGCTTTCGTGAGCTACAGCTCACTTCATCAGATGCATACCGTGGAAACTGCAGCAGACTCTGGTGTCCCAAGTGATCTGAATCCGGGAATGAGATTGAAGAGAGTGTTCTTCCTGCTTTTCTGTGAACTAGAGTAAAGGGAATGGCCAAAACAAACTAACAAACAAAGGCAGAGACAGCTGCTTCTGGCACCTGGAACCCGCCCGGCTCTGGACGCGGCTGGCTTGTGCGCTGCAAGGGGGCTGCTGAACTTAGTTACCCTGAGGGGTGCAGGAAAGGGTCCTGCCAGGGTGGAAGAAATAAAGCAGCCCGCCCTAGAAACCTTCGTCAGAGGATTGCAGGGAACTGCCCTGGGTCTGCGTATCTTGGCCCCCCTGAATGCTGGAGGCTGCTGGCTTGGCAGGGCCCTTCCAGCTCAGCAGGGCGGTGGCTGTTTCTTTAAGAGAAAATTTAATCTCGTCACGTGACCGCCTGGGTGACTTGACTTTCGCTTTCAATTTCGGGCAGCGCTGCCAGAGGGAAGCCCCGGGCTCTGCTCGGAGCCCGGAGATTTCTTCCCCGAAGGGCGAGGAAAAGCTGGGGAAACTGCAGCGATTTGGTAGCCAGGGACTCAGCCCTGCAATGGGATCACCTGAAAGAGTCACCGACAGTGGAAATCATCGCAACAAACCCCACGGAGTCTGATCCCACCCTGGAGATTGTACAATTTCTCCAGAAGGACCAATCAGGCAGGTTAATTTTGCTTCAAAATGATTGCTTGTATCCCCTCATGTGGACTGCTCATTGCCTGGCCAGATTGTTACTAACACAAAGATTAAATAACCCTGTGTAATTTGATTTACACGTTATGGAAACACTACAGTACAAGTAGGTTCACAATGATCGACACTCCGATGCCTTTCAGACTCTTGTCCTAGCGGCGTAACTCGGGATTTGCGCGGCAGGTTGGGTTCGACATTTGTTTCTTTTGCGGGTACGTTTCATTCAAGAACCCTGGGCCCGACCTTGTTCTCAGTGACGTCCCAGGGAGATTTGTAACAAGTAACTTCCTGTACTGAGAATACCGGACGAGCTTCACTGTGCCACACTCCCGGCTGTTCTGTCCTTCTGCCTCTTAACGTGCCAGTTTCTACCTCTGCCTGTGGGGCTGAATCCTGTTGTTTCTGATCATTTTCCTTTTTTCCCTTGAAAGTATTTCCACAATCAATCAAGACAGAAACTTGCATCCTGTTCTCCTTCTGAAGTGAGGGGGAATTAAGCATGTGCCTAAAGCAGACCATGAGCTCAAGTGTGCTGCTGAATAAGGGCTTCATGACAAAATTTAGAAAGAGGCATATTTACACAGCGGTTTTCAGATCATCTCCTACTGTGTGAACGGTGTGGAGGGGAGATTTCCTGAGGAAATCTATAGGACTAAAGGTAGTAAAAAAATAATTTTAAAACACATTTACAACAATAATTCACTTTTGTTTTGTTTAATATTTTATAGACTTTTTCATTTTTAATCAAATATTATTGAAACAGATTTTTTTTTTCAATCATTGTTACTCTTCTTTTAGCAAGAATAGGGGAGGAGTCAATAAATTGTTTTGATCAATTTGATTAGAATTTCTTTTTTGAATCAACTTGAACTATATATTCTCATTTAGCATCATTTCACTGAAAAATTAGAAACATTCCAATCATAGGAAAATTCATTTTTAATGTTTTTTTTAAATTCATTTTCTAATGAAAACATCATTTTGTTTAAACATTTTTTAACTGCGGCCACTGGGAGCTGCAGGCGGCCGTGCAAATGTAAACAAACTGGCAGCCCACCAGTGGATTAGCCTGACAGGCCACGTGTGGCCCGCAGGTTGCCCACCACTGGTCTAACCTGTTGTGACGTTATTGACATGAACTGGGACCGTATAGATCATTGTTACAACCAAGGTCCTGTAGTGGCACCAAATCTTGTATAAAGGGATCAAATAAAGTGTCTAAAACAAGGTTATGGTTTGCTGGTTAGGATTATGCTATCATTTTTGTCTTAAATCATTGCAACTATGTTACATTCAATACACTGTTTGTTTTCTCTCTTTTCTCTTGTCATCTGGATAAGTAACAGTGAGATGAAAGTTCTCTCAATCTGCCACAGCTCCAGAGCCAGAACCCTTCTACCCGATTTTATCATTTTCTTCATTACGTTTTATGTTCACAAGCTGGAATCAGGTAGGAATGTCCATGGCTTCTGCTGCTTCTTAGAGTATTGATTTATTTGTTTTGATTGATAAAATTTCTCTGTTTCACTAGTTTATTCCAAAGTGAACAAAAATTAGCACAAATCCCCAAGTGTATCAACACCAAGAAAATATAAATAACAATTGTTATGAGCTGGGTGAAACTTTGTTATGGGTTGAGTTAAAATCTTAGTCAAACTGACGTGTGAATGCACCCTTTTACTTAAGACAGTTGTAAGAGGCAATAAAAGGGGCCACACCTAAAACAAGGCTTAATAGAGTCTGCCCAGAGACTAGCACCAATGATGTGAAGGGTGAAAGGACATGGGCAGGGAGGAATCCTCTGGGTATTTTGACCAAATGTGGGTGTGAGAGCACAAACACACAGAACTGAGAACAGACAAGGAGAGAGAGGTGGAGACAAGCAAGCAAGGAAGCCAAGCAGGAGCCTGTGAGCACAGTGCGACCCTAGGAAAAGCTCGAGAGAGAGAACTTCTGGGTCTGTTGGTTAGGGAAGGTTGGGAGCGTAAGCTACGAAACTGTTCCATGTGTTCTTGGTTCCTCCTGCACTTGGAAAAGCAGGACTTGGTACATTCCTTTTCAATAAACGAGATTGCATCAAAGAGAATACCAGGCTATGCCAATTTGTTGAGGCATGTCTACACTACGAAATTACATCGACCTAACGTACATCGGCATACTTGTGCGTGTCTACGCTTTGCTCCTTGTATCGGCGGTGAGCATCCTCACCAGGAGTGCTTGTATCGACTGGACTGTCAGTGTAGGGCATTGTAAGAAGGCTCCTGAGAGCTGGAAACAGTCAATGTAGGCAATGCAGTGTCCACACTGACACTGCGTTGACCCAACTACGTCAACCTTGACTCTATGCTGCTTGGGGAGGTGGAGTTATTAAGTCAGTCTAGCGGGGTAGTTATGTCAGAAGGCACAAAATATAAGTGTAGCACTTCCATAGTTAGGCTAACGTAAGCTGCCCTGAATTGGCCCAACTCTGTAGTGTAGATCTGGTGTACATCCCACAGGAACATCCCTGAGGCTCCAAAATTTGACTAGCTGATGAGGTTGAAATGAGGTAACATTAAAATGTCTCCCCCTGACTTCAGGATTAATAACTCTTCAGCCACTGTCATGCTTCTGGAGTGACTCATGGCCATGAGTGCCTTCCTCAGGGCAGACTGTCAAACAAGGCAGACGCCCCAAGCTGGCGGTGTGGTCTGTAATTAGATCTCACCAAGCCAGTAACAAATGTGAACTCCTGGGTCACTATACCAGTCTTACCATGGAGTGACAGGCAGTCCCCTCAGACTCTCCAGCCTATCTTGTCACCCAGACAAACTGGACTTAGTGATAAAAGGTCACTTACACCATAAATCATGCGCTGTTTGCTTCCAGTCCCAAGAGACCAGTCACTTACCCCAGATGAATTGGTACCCTAGATCTTACACCAAAGACAATGCCTGAAGCCAATCCTGTAATAAGCTATCAAAAGGCTGATTAGCTAAGAAAAAGAAATTATTTACAGGTTAAAAGAAGTGAACATATACACAAATGAGTTACCCTCTTAATCCTAAGAGTGACAGCGTTATAAAGATCTGCCCATTCAAAGTGTCTTTCAGGGTGGACCCAGGAGATAACCCCTGGGGATCTTCATGTCAGCTACATTGTTTCCCTCTTCCAGCTTTCCAAGTGATGGGACAAGGCCTCCTGCACATACTTCTCCTTGGGTGGATGAAGAAAGAACAGGAGTACTTGTGGCACCTTAGAGACTAACAAATTTATTAGACCATAAATAATTTGTGGGCTACAGCTCACTTCATCGGATGCATAGAATGGAACATATTGTAAGAAGATTTTTATATATGTGTGTATATATATATATACACACACACACACACACACACCTACATATAGACACACACACACAGAGAAGGTGGAAGTTGCCATACAAACTGTAAGAGGCTAATTAATTAAGAGGACCTATTATCAGCAGGAGAAAAAACAACTTTTGTAGTGATAATCAACGTGGCCCATTTAGACAGTTGACAAGAAGGTGTGAGGATACTTAAAATTAAAAACAGAGAGAGGAGGGAAAGTATTAGCTCAAACACCCCAGCTGAGTTCACAGAGCTCAAGTGCAAAGTATGCCCTGTGAGCAGCAACCTGGTGCTCACTTTAGATAAGCTATTACCAGCAGGACAGTGGGGTGGGAGGAGGTATTGTTTCAGATTCTCTGTGTATATATAAAGTCTGCTGCAGTTTCCACGGTATGCATCTGATGAAGTGAGCTGTAGCTCACGAAAGCTCATGCTCAAATAAATTGGTTAGTCTCTAAGGTGCCACAAGGACTCCTTTTCTTTAAGTCAAGCAAGTGGTTGGCTGTCGGAAACCTTCTCCTCTTCCTCTCCATGGATGCCAGTTGAACAGGCTCTGAATGAAGCGGGGGTTCTGGGGCAAGGCTAGTAAGATCACGTAACTGAAGATTGCATCGTACACACAAGTGGAGAGAAATAAAGCAGCAACATTAAATCTGTCGGTTCCTAACATATTCAGTGCTTTATTTGGCAAGCTAAGGCCTTAACTCAGTAAAGCATTTAAGCATCTCCTTAAAATTAAACATGTGTTTTCGCTCCCTTCCTGAAGAAAAATTATTTCCTGAATGGTACCCTAATAATGTTCTTTAAATTAGTTTAAATATTTTTAGAACAGTCAAAAAACTTTAAAACAATCTCCAACAGAAAGCACTGATTTGAAATGTTTGCTAATGCTATGCAAGTTAAATCTGTCAGGAGCCGCTTGTAAGGGTAATGGCAAAACATATTTCAGCTTCCATTTAAACCAGTGGTTCTTAACTTTTACTGCAGCCTGCAGCCTGCACCCCTTTGGTTCTCAAAATATGTTCTTGCACCCCTTATCAAAAATCGTTGAAGTAGGTCAGTTCTTTAAACCTAGATATGTCATAACTATAGAATGAAAGAGAGATAATTATATTTATTTTAATTTCGCAGTAAACTTAAGAATACATGAAAAATTACACACTTTTTATTTTAAAGTTTACCGGCTCAGTGACTCTTCTGCTGTTGCTTTTGTTCAATGATGTTCAAGAAACGAGGAACGTTTTTTGAAGTAGCCACACGCATGTCATCACTCACATTTAGGTGGTTTCTGGCCTTTGTTTTGATGTGTAAGAGTGATGAAAATCCTCTCTCTCTCTCTCTCTCACACACACACACACACACACACACACACACACACACACGTATGTAGTCACAAATGGCACAAGGATCTCCAGCGCTGTCTTCGCCAGTTGTGGAAATGGTGCTAGTTTAGCACACCAGAAATTCTCAAGCTTCATTGTCTCAAACTCTATTCGGATTCGACCATTGGCTCGTAATTCAATGAGATCATCTTTTGTGAAATCACTAGCGTTGATGGAATCCAGGTTAAAGAGAAATGGATCCAGTATCCATTTCTTTGCCACATCAAGATCTCCCATGGAAAAATATCCTTAGAAAGAGTCACTCAGCTGTTGCAAATGCTTTGTCACTTCAGTTGCGATGGTCATTCCTTCATTTTCCAAAACAACTGTTTCTTCAAGAAAAGGAAAGTTAGTGAAATTTCTTCTCAACAGGCTTTATCCAAACTGGAAGTTTCTGAATAAAAACAGATAACTTCTCTCTGGTCATTACCCTGTTCATCCCAGTTCCTTGCATAGATGTGTTGAGTTCATTTAGGTGTGTGAATACATCTGCCATGTACACTAGGCAAAGGATAAACTCTCTATTTTCAAAGTCATCAACTAAATTTCTGCTTTGATTAAAAGAGACTTATTTCTTCGCACATTTCAAAAATACGAGTAAGCATTCTGCCACGGGAAAGCCACCTCACTTCTGTATGGAAAAGGACAGTGTGCTCGGCTCCAATTTCTTTGCAAAAAGCATGGAAGAGGCGATGATTTAGAGCACGTCCTCTGATGAAGTTTACTGCGCTCACTGCAGTAGACAAAGTATCCTTCAATTCTGTAGGCAAAGTCTTTGCGGCAAGGGCACGAGAGTGCAACATACAATGTGTGATCATGATACGAGGTACTTCTTTCTTTACGTAGGCAACAAATCCTGAATTTTTTCCTAGCATGGCAGAGGCACCATCGGTGCAAATTGATGCACACACGTCAAACATTATCTTATGCTTCAAAAAGAAGTCTTTGATGAGACTGAACACATCGACTCCTTTTGTAGTTAATTGCAATGGTTCACAGTACAAGAATTCGTCTAAGATCTTTCTCCTTCACGTACTGCTCAAACACCAACAGCTGACTGCAGCCATCAACGTCAGTTGACTCATCAAGCTGAATACCCACTTTAAGAGGACTGGCTTTCATATCTTCTAGAACTTGCTGCAAGATATCCTGGCTCATCACATGAATTCTAGAACGGATCACGTCATTTGACAAGGGCACCTGCTGAAGCTTCTTTTGTGCATCTCGTCCCAATACTATTTTTGTCATTCCCGATGCACAACGTTTCACTAATTCCTCAGCTACTGTAGGGGGCTTCTTTTCCTTGGCACGCAAATATGCCACTTGATAGGATGCTTGTAACAAGGGCTTCTCAAGTGACACAAACCCAAACGTCCTCAAGGTTCCACTATGATCAAATCGTGCCTTTGTAGACTTCGGGGTGTCAGTGTCATGTCCAGCAGCTTCACCACCATGCTGTTTGTTGAAATGTTCAGACAGCTCGATGGTTTGAGATTGGCATTTGAAAATAACGAGCCGCACAGTACACATTGCGGTCGTTGATTTCCATCCTTCTCTGTTGTACAAATGAACCCGTAACGAACATAGTCGTCATTCCATTTGCGTTTCTTCAACATGGCAAGGGTTACTGAAATGAAAAAAAATATCAATGGAGATGGGGGGCCTATACACTTTTAAATGCATATTAAATATATGTAAAGTAGTTTTATGTTATTACTCACCACAAATAGTACAGTGGGCACACACAAATCCACAAGTACGACCCAGAGATGTTGGAGTTTTGCTGTGAAAGTAAACTGTAACCGGCGCGCTAACAGTGGCTAACTGAATTCAAACAAAGCCATGGAGCTGCCACATCATCATCTGTGCATGTGTCAAGAAACACCCCCCAACGTGGCGGTACACTGTATTTTGTAGCGAGATAATTTCACTACCATTAGCTTAAAAACTTGAAAATAGATTTTTTGTTTGTATATTACAGTAATCGTTAATAAATACGTAGGTGATGAAACAAAGTAGTTGTACTTACGTGCCTGTGCCTAATTTGTGTTTTCGATGATTTATCTTCTAAAAAAATCTGGCATGTCTCGCACCCCCAGAAAGGGCATCTTGCACCCCCAGGGGGTGTGTGCACCCCAGGTTAAGAACCACTGATTTAAACTAATAAATTATGGATATACAAATTATAGTTATCCAAATGCATTGTTGTAAAATTCATATATAAATTCAGGACACATCCTATTCAATGACAGAGCACTGCAATAGATGCACAGAATATTTAATATATTTATTTGATCTTTTCTGTGCCCTGGTGCATTTTACAGCCCGGTTCACAGTGATTGGACCTGATCACCCTGTCACTGCCATCATGGGTGAGGACATTATTTTACCCTGTCACCTGTCCCCCAAGATGAGCGCTGAGAACATGGAAGTGAGATGGTTCCGATCTGAGTTCACTTCATTTGTGCACCTGTATCAGCATGGGAAGGATGAGTATGGGCAGCAGATGCCAGAATATCATGGAAGGACAGAGCTTTTGAAAGCTGGCATTGTGGATGGGAACGTTGCCTTGGGAATTGTCAATATCAGACTTTCTGATGAAGGACAGTACCGCTGTTTTGTTCAAGATGGTGTCTTTCATGAAGAAGCTGTATTGGAATTGAAGGTAGCAGGTTAGTAACATGTGTCTGTCTCTTTTTAGATGGCTCTTAGACCCAGACCCAAAAAAGCACTTGGGCACCTAACTCCCCACTTCAGTTGAAAATTTAGGTGCCCCTGAGATCCTCAAAGTAATCATTAAATTAAGTAGTCATTAGGCGCGAGAGAGAGACTCTCTGTAGTCCAGTGGTTAGGGTACCCACCTGGTAGGTGGGAGACCCAAGGGCTAGTCCTCCTGCTCTAATTAATCTTTGATTATTTATCCAATCTGGACAAACCATTGGAAGAGGGGATCTGGACTGGGGTTTTCCCATCTCCCATGGCTGTACCCCAGCCACTGGACTACAGTCTCTTTTTCTCTCTCTGGCCCAATGACTATTTAAATATTTATAAATAGTAGAAAAGTCATTGGGCCAGAGAGAGAGGCAAGATTTTTCTATGCCATTATCCTTAAATTTATCTGTTCATACTAAAACATTTTCAATTAAACAGTTCATGTTGTTGGATTGAGATTCACTTACTCAGCAGGTGGGTCTAACAAATCTTTAAGGCAAAACACTCAGCAAGTAGCAATCAATTATTCACAGGCTGGAAGCTCATTGGGATGATCCCGTCAGTCACCTCCAACAATGGACAATACAGCTTCAACCTCCCTTTATTAACCAAGCTTATTTATAACTTGGTTATATTATATGTATGTATCAGTGTGATAAATGGGGTGGGGGGGGCGGTAGCTCCCTTTTATGGACACCCAGCCAGCCAATAGCTATAAAATCCCTTTTAGTAGCTGTTCTCTAATTGCTCTACCTGTAAAGGGTTAAAAAGTCTCATTGCTATGCGTAGGTAAAAGGAAGTGAATGGGCACCTGGACAAAAGAGCCAATGGGAAGGCTAGAACTTTTTAATATGGAGAAGAGACTCCCCTTTTGTCTGTCTGTCGTTGCTCTCCCAGGGAGAGGCGGACAGGGCAGCAGCTATGCTGTAAGAAGCTTGGGCCAGGTATGAAAATCAGTATCATACCTAGAAACTACTCATTTGAAACCCCAGATACGTAAGTAGAGCAGGAAATGTCTAGGAAGACGTGATTAGGTTTATCCCTGTTATTCCTTTATGGCTTGTGGATTCCCCTGTGCTAACCCCAGGTGCTTTTGTTTTGCTTGTAACCTTTAAGCTGGACCTCAAGAAAGCTATTCTTGGTGCTTAATCCTTGTAGTTGCTCTTTTAAAATCTAGCAATAGCCTGAGTTCCCAGATGTGTTTTCTCTTTTTTTAAAATAAAATTTACCTTTTTTAAGAACAGGATTGGATTTTTGTGTCTTAAGAGGTTTGTGCAGTTTTTTAAATTAGCTGGTGGCAACAGCTGATCTTTTATTTTTTTCTTTCTCAGCTCTTCCCGGGGGCAGGTGTGTGTGTGTGAGAAAGGGCTTAAGGGTACCCTACAGGAAGGAATTCCCAAGTGCGCCTTCCTGGGCTCTCAAAGGGGTTCTGGACTTGGGTAGTGGCAGCATCTACCAATCCAAGGTCAGAGAAATGTTGTAATCTTTGAAATAGTACAAGCCTGGAGTGGCAAGTATTAATTTTTAGAGTCATTGCGGGCCCCCACCCTCTGCACTCGAAGTGGCAGAGTGGGGAATTAGCCTTGACAATTAGTCTCCCATTTCCATGTTCTCTCCTCCTCTGTCAGTACAGGTTTAGTGTTACTTCAAACCAATCTTTTCTTGCTTTGTTACTTTTATCTTTTTTTTCTCCTCACAAACATGATCACTACACATATGCAGTTCTGCTTATGCTGTTAAACGTTATCAGAACAAACTCTGAAAATCCACAACAGGCTTCTGGCAGGCCTAAAGATGAGTTTGCTCCCAAAATATGCCACTCTTTTTGCTGCAGGTATCAGCTGATCTGCAATTGGTCTCGGCTGGGACAGTAGTGAAGAGAGCACATTTCCTCACCTCAATTGCATTAAAATAATTTAAAAAAAATCTTTGTTCAGTGACGGTTCCATTGGCATCAAGACACACTGCCCCCGCTCCAGTACCTGTGGTTATCAAATGTGCTCTAGCTGAATCCCAGCGTATGGACTTAAACACACAAGAATTGCCCTACTGGGTCAGACCAAAGGTCCATCTAGCCCAGTGTCCTGTCTTCTGACAGTGGCCAGTGCCAGGGGCCCCCAGAGAGAATGAACAGAACAGGCAATCATCAAGTGATCCATCCCCTGTCGCCCATTCCCAGCTTCTGGCAAACAGAATGAATTAATGGAAGCCCTATGGCCTGTGTTAGGTAGAACGTCAGACCAGATGATCACAGTGGTCCTGTCTGGCATTACAATCTATGACTCTCTGAAAGCAAAACTTTTAAAGTTCTCTGATTGGCCTTCTCTGATTGGCCGCCCACCTGCGCAGCCTCTCTGGCCTGCTGAAGCCCCATCTAGCATAGGAGTGGGGCAGCCACCCCACTACAGTGCCTCTCTGTCTTTCTTATCTGCGCTGCATCAATTACAGAAGTGAACAGCAGTGCAATAAGCAGGAGGGTTTCTGTAGGCTGAGGTACTTTGGCCAGGCTATTCAGTATCTACTCAGAGCATCCACATTAGTGAATGCTTTCCCAGGTTTATACTCAAACTCATAGTCATAAGCTGATAAGCGAGTCCATCTCTGGATCCTGGCAGATGCCATTGGGGTACAGGTTTGCTCTCACCATACAGACCTTTCAGAGATTGATGGTCTGGGTGTATAAAAAAATGCCTGGCATATAGGTAAGAGTGGAACTTCTTTACCCCACAAACCGCAGCTAGCCCTTCTCATTTTAGTTGGGAATAGTATTTTTTTTTCTGCTGAAGCCTGTGACCTTGGTGCATAAGTGATGGGACGCTCAGATTCAGCTGGCATTTGGTGGGCTAATACCGCACCCACCTCGTATGGTGACGTGTCACCAGACAATACTAGTCCTTTCTGACTATCATAATGAACTAAATCCTAACTATACATATAAAATGATGGGGTCTAAATTACCTGTTACCACTCAAGAAAGAGAGCTTGGAGTCATGGTGGATATTTCTCTGAAAATATCCACTCGATGTGCAGCAGCAGTCAAAAAACCTAAGAGAATGTTGGGAATCATTAGGAAAGGGAAAGATAATAAGGCAGAAAATATATTGCCTGTATATAAATCCTTGGTACGCCCACATCTTGAATACTGCATGCAGATGTGGTTGCCCCATCTCAAAAAAGATACATTGGACTTGGAAAAGATTCAGAAAAGGGCAACCAAAATGATTAGGGGCATGGAACGGCTTCTGTATGAGGAGAGATTAAATAAGACTGGGACTTTTCAGCTTGGAAAAGAGACGACTAAGGGGAGATATGATAGAGGTCTATATAATCATGACAGGTGTGGAGAAAGTAAATAAGGGAGAGTTATTTACTCCTTCTCATAACACAAGAACTAGGGGTCACCAAATGAAATTAATAGGCAGCAGTTTAAAACAAACAAAAGGAAATATTTCTTCACACAACACACAGTCAACCCGTGGAACTCTTTGCCAGAGGATGTTGTAAAGGCCAAGACTATAACAGGGTTCAGAAAAGAAGTAGATGAGTTCATGGAGGATCGGTCCATCAATGGCTATTAGCCTGGATGGGCAGGGATGTAAAACCATGCTCTGAAGTGTTCCTAGCCTCTGTTTGCCAGAATCTGGGAATGGGTGACAGGGGATTTATCACTTGATGATCACCTATTCTGTGCATTCTCTCTGAAGCACCTGGCACTGGCCACTGTTGGAAGACAGCTTACTGAGCTAAATGGACTATTGGTCTGATCCAGTATGGCCAGTCTTATGACTTTAGTAATTTCCTTGCTTTGCAAAAGCTATTTTTTGACCCCACTGGAATTTCTTCCATTCTATAACAGTTTGTGTAATGGAGCCAATATAGATGTCAAGTTGGGAAAAAAATTACCATAATAATTTAAAAGGCCTCGAAAGGATTTTTTTATAGGTTTTTGCTCCACAAACACTCAATAAAATGGCGTGTTTCTTGTTATCATCATCTGTATCATTTGTGATGAAGTACTGAGAGAGTCTGTCTCTGAGTACTGAATCCAGTCCTCCTGGAATACATTATGCTCTTTCATTTTTTCCACATGCAGCCATTTTTTCTTTACAATTGAAAAAAAGAGGTTTTCACTTACTCACGCAATGTGTAGAACTTGGTGCTTGTTGTTTTCATTTTATCCTCATCACCTTTGTAGGGCTGGAAGGGGTCTTGAGAAGTCCTCAAGTCCAGCCCCCTTGTGCTGACACAGGACCAAGTAACTCTAGACTGTCCCTGACAGGGGTTTGTCCAGCCTGGTCTAAAAAACCCCTCCGATGACGGAGATTCTACAGTCGACCTTGGAAGCCTGTTCTGGAGTTTAACTATCCTTCCAGTTAGAAAGCTTTTCCTAATATCGAACCTCAATCTCCCTTGCTGCAGATTAAGCCCATTCCTTCTCCTGCCTTCAGTGGACATGGAGACCCAAAAGAGATTAGAACTAAAAAAGGGGATCTTCTATTCTGGTACATGTTCACAGTGACAACTAACCGAGCTGCCATCTTGAGAAACTCCTTCACGTGCGCCACAACTCCCCGGAGCACCATTAAGGCGTCTCAGAGCAAATAGCTACCTCACATTGGCCACCCAGAGGTCATAAGCATAACAAATATGCCTCCAACATTATAAAATCAGAACTCAAGGGGAAAATCTCTTGAATTCCTTGCTCCCTTCACATCACCGACAACACTGCTGATAAGACGCTCCAACATTCTGTAAGGCTTTCGCTTCCACCTCGGAGACCCCAGTACTGCAGCACAGTTAAGCAAAGGTTTAACAAGTGCTCAAGTCCCGTTGAAGACATGTTTCCATGAATATCAGCCATAAAGAAAGTGTATTCAATCGTTTTGTTGAAAATGTAAACTTTTATATGCTGGGCTGTATATTTATCTGATTTAACATGGATTCATTTTAGCTTCAGGCTCTGCACCTCGCATCTCTGTTGAGGGTCACCAGGATGGAGGGATCCAAGTGGTGTGTCAGTCGGCCGGATGGTACCCAGAGCCCGAGGCGCTGTGGAGAAATCTCAAAGGGCAGCCTTTATCTTCATCAACTGAAACCAAATCTGAAGAGCAACATGGTCTCTTTGAAATAAAAAATTCTATCGTTATAACAGAAAATTCAAACAAGAATTTGTCCTGTGCCATAAGGAACACCCACCTGAACCGAGAAAAAGAATCAATAACATTTTATATATCAGGTCAGTGACCACCAAAACCCCACGCTGTAATATCCAACAGGAAGAAATCAGATGGTTAAATAATACACAAGTTAAAATACTCCCTCACAAAAAGCTACGTTAAGATAAAGTTTAGGTGGAGAGCACACTTTAGGGTAAAATGCATTCCAGGGATATTGTAGTTCTCCCCAAAACAAGCATTTTAAACCCAGTAGATTCAGGGTTAAGGTTAAATGTAAAAGAAATCCAAACATGTTAATGAATGGAAGTGCCCTGCAGTAACACTATATATGTATGTTATTGTGATTCGAACAGGATGATTAGTGTTTGTAGTCCCATATTACATGAAATGGATATTTAAAGTCACATTAGATTTTCATTCTCATCCAGTCACCACAGGGCAGTGGTAAGATATATTGGGGGCCCTACTGATTGGTTGGACTTTGTGCTTCCTAGTGGATTGATGGATCAAGGACTAGGCTTCTTGCCCCAGTGAATATGCAGAGGGAGAAGTGATATGCTGTGATCTCTTCAACACAGAGGAGATTTGTTGAGTCTCTGCTCATGGCAGGTCAGAAGCAAGGCAGGGCCATGAAAGTCTGGAGCCCCGGGAACAATCATTTGAGTGTGTCACTCACTAAAAGGTCCACGTTTTAATATGAAGTTTGATTTCTCACCCTTTAGCAAACTTCACAGGGAAAGGGGTTGCCATAACAACAAAACCCTGTGGGCGTGATCCAAAGCCCGTTAAAGACATCAATAAGATTTGGATCAGTGCCTATGCCCCCATTTAGTGGATCAGTTCCTCTGCCAGGAATTCCTATGCTGAAGTGAAGAGTATTTGGATATTTATCTGCTCTCCCTTAATTATTGATTTCCACTCGTAAAGCCTCAGATTTTCTTTTACTCTGAAATTCCCTGGGGTTACAAAAGTTTAAATTTTACTTACGTGTAAGTTTTCTGTGGGGAAATTTGATGAGTAATTATGATTTCTCTTCCTACATGTTTTAACTGTAGTAGTAATTTCATAAAAAGAAGGAATCACTTTTCCCTGAATTGGCTCCTGGGTTGGGTGATGGGGTCAGAGGCTCCGCTTAGTCAACAAAATTAAGAACGTGTGTAAGGGAAGCAGAATTAAAATCTAAACAAGCCCACTACTAATTATATAGATAATTATTCACACACATACCCATGTGTGCACACACACTGATTTTTCTTTTTTTAAGGATCAGAACAATGTGTTGTTCCCTAACCCCATTCTCAGAAATAGTGGAACCATTTTGGCTGAAACTTTTCAAAAAGAAAAGTTCAGCCTGAGGCAGACACCCAGCATGGAAATTTTCTCCCCAAATGGTAAAGTTCGGCAAAGTAATGAGCAAAGGAAAAGAAGACCCTATAATGGGAAGTGTGTTTAACAACAAGTGATGTGACTAGCTCCACCTAGAGAGAGAGAGAGAGAGAGAGGAGGGGATGAGGTGTAGGGTGGTATTTAGTATTTAATACATCATTCAGTACTACCAAAAGAGTGTGACCAGAACCTCTTTTTAAAATTGGTTTCTGCCAGTTTTTATATTGCAGGGAGCAAATTTTTCCACACGTATTTGACGCAAATCCTGATGTGACGCATTTTCCTACAATAAAAGTGTACTTTTGGTTATTACTGTTTTCAAACTAATGGTGGGCTTTGTGTTTCAGATTCTTTTTTCCCAAGAGCATCTCCCTGGATGGTGGGTTGGAGTGTGACTTTGGTGATTTTGTTGGTGTTCGTCGGCCTTACGCTTTTTCTGTTCAAATTAAAAGGTAAAGCTCCAAAGGGGAAAATGCTGTGTAATCAGAATGAGATTTCTCCTTAGAACAGACAGTTTAGACTTTTCTACATGAGAAAGTTACACCAGCTTAAGATGTGAATTTAAATGGATTTTTTTTAAGCCAGAGCAAGCTCCTATGTGGACACATATGAATTTAAGAAGACCTTACTTCAGTTTAGTTTAAAACTGTTCCTATTCATCTTAAGATAAGCCTAAAACTAGGTTTGCACTAGTTTAACTAGATTTTCCGTGGGGCCTGAGGTAGTTAGGTTCCCAACTCCCATTGGAATTCAATATGCTTTGGCTCTTAACTCCCCTCGGCTCCTATGAAAATCCCTGCCTTATGGGGTTTTTGATTGCCTGTGTGCTGTTTGTGACCATCTGTGTTCTAGGACAGGTCTATGTATGTAAATAATCAAATTACACTAAGAAGGTAGCCAGACCCTGTGTCACCGATTTCTCTTCCACTGGGAACCCAACATGCAAGTCCCTGGAGAGCTGCAACAGCTTGGTGGAGGGGCAACATTATTATTACTTGAGGACTCATAATGAAAAGATCCTTTGAAATCTGGAGTCACTGAAAATGTCTCTTAATAATTGTTCTTATGTTTTCTTTTTTTAGGGAAACATCTCAACACTATCAGTAAGTTCAGTTTTTCTCCTGGCAGAACCAATGTTATGTTATGAAAGATTTTTCAATGACTGTGACAATGTCAACTTGAAAATCATAAGCGACACAACCAATACTAATTTCATAACTTGTTACGTCGGTAACGGGTAGGAAGCCAGGACTGTACATGTGTCTTGAGTGTGGCATTTTTTTTTTGTTTATTATTTAGGTAAACTTCAAACAGAGCTAGGTAAGGGTGTTTTTTTTAATTATTATTCGTGTCTGTCACTGATACAGCCTTTTCTATGATAACGAATCCTATTGATACTGCATTTGTCTGGCTTAATTCTCATCCCCATCTATGTGTTTGCTTCCAGAGTGGAGGAGATCCCTGGGTGATGCAGGTAATTAAAAATCATATTTAGTCAATGAGGGATCCTGCTCCCTTTCGCTGTGCAAATAAACAAGGAGAAAACTATAATATTTCCCAGGTGGAAGAAGGGAGGGTGCTGAGGTTCAAAGGAGGGAGAGGAATGGACCATCCTCACATGTCCTGCTTACACATTGCTCCCATAACTCTGGAAACGTCCCTGCTCCAAGTGACTGAGCACTTACTAAAAAGAAAAGGAGTACTTGTGGCACCTTAGAGATGAACAAATTTATTAGAGCATAAGCTTTTGTGAGCTACAGCTCACTTCATCGGATGCATCGGAGCTCTAGCTCACAAAAGCTTATGCTCTAATAAATTTGTTAGTCTCTAAGGTGCCACAAGTCCTCCTTTTCTTTTTACGGATACAGACTAACACGGCTGCTACTCTGAAACCTGAGGACTTACTGTTTCTTAGGATCCCCGCCCTAGTGTCAGGTAGAGGAACAAGAGCCCTGACCAGACACACGAGTTCAAACCAAGGAGTCCCTGTGATCAGTGTTCATCTTGTGCTTCTTTTCTCCATTCATAGTGATCTCCCCTTTCTGTTCTCTCCATCAGATCCCAACTTTCTGCTGTTTTTAACCATCTCATCCACGTTCTCCATTCATTCATTTATATCAGCCCCTCCACCCCAACTCTCTTCTCTTGTAGAAGCTCCTTGCTCATAAATAAAAATCTCTCTGTTAGAAATAAAATCTAGAATGATAATTCTCTTTGTCTGGCCCTGATGACTAGTTACAGAGTTTTTATTAGGGAATCTATGGAATCATGTCACTATCGACAGATCTCCGACCTGTGGCAGGATGGAGCAGGCGTCAGGCTGGTGTCAACAAGAGACGTCCAAGCTCCAGGACTTTACATACAAGGGAGGGAGGGTACATCAGAGAAAAGATAGTTGTGACCATGTGAATGATGTGAGGGGAAATCTCCTAGGGCTTCCCTGTGATTCCAGGGTCTCTGATCCCCACTCTGGGGATAGATGGGTGCACGAGGGGAAAGATTCTGTCTCAGGACTGGGTCAGTAAATCTTTATGCTCTGTCACTGACCTGTCTCTGACTGGGGAGTGAAACTCAGGAGTGAATGCTGAGATCTCAGAGCTGCTCCCCATTCAGAGCTGGGTAAATCCTGGAGGAAGGAGATTTCCTGGTTCACACTCCAGCGGGGACAGATTCTGTCACTGATATGATGAGACACTCCCCCAGGGCGGAGCTGTGCCCCTAACGCTCTGATTCTCTCTCCCCCTAGCAAATGTGACACTGGATCCAGACACGGCTCATCCACAACTTGTCCTGTCTAAGGATCGGAAAAGTGTGAGATGGGCAGACACATGGCAGGATGTGCCCCACCACAAGAATCCTGAGAGATTTGACATTGAGCGCTGTGTGCTGGGCTGTGAGGGGTTCACCTCAGGGAGACATTACTGGGAGGTGGAGGTGGGGGTGGGGCTACTCTGGGCTGTGGGGGTGGCCAGAGAGTCTGTGAGGAGGAAGGGAGGGATCAGCCTTAGCCCTGAGGAGGGGATCTGGGCTGTGGATCAGAGGCAGGGCCAGTACCAGGCTCTCACCTCCCCTGTGACCCCCCTAGACCTGAGCCGGGCCCCCAGCAGGATCCGGGTTTGTCTGGACTGTGAACAGGGGCAGGTGACATTTATCAATGCTGGAGATGAGGCCCCGATCTTCACCTTCCCGCCGGGCTCCGTCCCTGGGGAGAGAATCCGCCCTTGGCTCTGGCTGGGGATGGAAAGCCAGCTCAAACTGTGTCACACTTGCTACTTATAATCCCTTAAAATAATCTTTCTGTAGCTAATAAATCTCTTTTATATTTCACCTAAAACAGTGTGTTTTGGTTGAAGTGCTTGGGAAATCTCAGGTCAGTTTACAAAGGCTAGTGTGTGTCCTCTCCACATCGGGGGGGGGGGGGGGCGCGCGGGGACGGACTGGGTGAAATGAACTGACACTGGCCAGGCTTCTGTGCAAGATGGTAAAGTTCTGCGGTGCAAGGCTGAGGGGCTGGGTGAATCAGCTGGAGCCTCTCTATTGTTGGTTCATGAGTTGCTCGCAAAAGCATTCGTGTAACTCGGTTGGGTGAGTCCCTGCCGGTGGATGGCAGAGGAAGGGCAGCACCTGCTAGAGGTTTGTACCTTCTCATCAGCATCACAGTGTGAGGGGAAGCTCAGGTTGGTGGGACAGAGGGCTCAGCAGTCCCATAGTCTGGGGACCCCGTCACAGTGATTAACATGCCCATCTGAGTGGTGGGAGACACACAGTTCAAATACTTCCTGGTAGGGAGGTGGGACTGACCTTGGGTTCCCCATATTCCAGCTCAGGGCTTTAACCACTGGGCTTGAAGTTATAAGGTGGGCACCACCACCTCTTTCATTGCACAGCTGTTTCAATGGGACCCAATCTGGTAGCCATGCTGGGAGGATCAGGCCTCACATGCAAGATCGGCAGCTGAATGCCAATCTTCCCTGGTCCATGGCTCACTTGGGGGCTTAGGTGGGAGATGGGCACCTCACACTCCCAGAATGGGGCAGCGGCATCTGGCCACATTATTTTTTTCCAAGAAAATAGGCTCAGTCCAGTGAGAACAAAGGAGAAAAGTTGCATTTCAAAATTAAGGGAAAAAGTTACCAAGACACCCTAATTAATGTCTAGCTCTACCCACCATTCCCAGGGAATTCTAACCACACAGTAACCCATAGAAAGCTTCCTACCAACACTACAAAAAGATTCTGCGTGGACTCCTCCTGAAGGTCGAAACAACAGACTGGACTTCTACATAGAGTGCTTCCGCTGACGTGCATGGGCTGAAATTGTGGAAAAGCAGCATCACTTGCCCCACAACTTCAGCTGTACCGAACACAATGCCATCCACAGCCTCAGAAACAACTCTGACATAATCAAAAAGGCTGACAAAGGAGGTGCTGTCGTCATGAATAGGTCAGAATATGAACGAGAGGCTGCTAGACAACTCTCTGACGTCACATTCTACAGGCCATTACCCTCTGACCCCACTGAGGATAACCAAAAGAAACTACACCATCTGCTCAAAAAACTCCCTAAAGAAGCACAGGAACAAATCTACACTGACACACCCCTAGAGCCCCGACCAGGGGTATTCTATCTGCTACCCAAAATCCATAATCCTGGGAATCCTGGACGCCCCATCATCTCAGGCATTGGCACCCTGACAGCAGGATTGTTTGGCTATGTAGACTCTCTCCTCAGGCCCTACGCTACCAACACTCCCAGCTATCTTTGAGACACCACTGACTTCCTGAGGAAACTACAATCCATTGGTAATCTTCCAGAAAACACCATCCTAGCCACGATGGATGTAGAAGCCCTCTACACCAACATTCCACACATAGATGGACTACAAGCCGTCAGGAATAGCATCCCCAATACTATCATGGCAAACCTGGTAGCTGAACTTCGTGACTTTGTCCTCACCCACAACTATTTCAGATTTGGGGACAATTTATACCTTCAAGTCAGCGGGATTGCATTGGGTACCCTCATGGCCCCACAGTATGCCAACATTTTTATGGCTGACTTAGAACAACGCTTCCTCAGCTCTCGTCCCCTAATGCCCCTACTCTACTTGCGCTTCATCATCTGCACCCATGGAAAAGAAGTCCTTGAGGAATTCCACCATGATTTCAACAATTTCCATCCCACCATCAACCTCAGCCTGCACCAGTCCACACAAGAGATCCACTTCCTGGACACTACGGTGCTAATAAGCGATGGTCACATAAACCCCAGCCTACTGACTGCTATACTTACCTACATGCCTCCAGCTTTCACCCAGATCACACCACACGATCCACTGTCTACAGTCAAGCTCTACAATACAACCGCATTTGCTCCAACCCCTCAGGCAGAGACAAACACCTACAAGATCTCTATCAAGCATTCTTACAACTACAATACCCACCTGCTGAAGTGAAGAAACAGATTGACAGCGCCAGAAGAGTACCCAGAAGTTACCTACTATAGGACAGGCCCAACAAAGAAAATAACAGAACGCCACTAGCCGTCACCTTCAGCCCCCAACAAAAACCTCTCCAACGCATCAGTTGACAAGAACAGTAGGGGGGGAAATACGGGGAAATAGATTTACTTTGTGCAATGACACATCCACTCCCAGTCTTTATTCAAGCCTAAATTAATTGTGTCCAGTTTGCAAATTAATTCCAATTCAGCAGTCTCTCCTTGGAGTCTGTTTTTGAAGTTTATTGTTGTTGAAGAATTGCCACATTTAGGTCTGAGTTCGAGTGACCAGAGAGATTGAAGTGTTCTCCGACTGCTTTTTGAATGTTATAATACTTGACGTCTGATTTGTGTCCATTTATTCTTTTACGTAGAGACTGTCCAGTTTGGCCAATGTACATGGCAGAGGGGCATTGCTGGCACATGATGGCATATATCACATTGGTAGACGTGCAGGTGAACGAGGCTCTGATAGTGTGGCTGATGTGATTAGGCCCTATGATGGTGTCCCCTGAATAGATATGTGGACACAGTTGGCAACGGGCTTTGTTGCAAGGATAGGATCCTGGGTTAGTGGTTCTGTTGTGTGGTGTGTGGTTGCTGGTGAGTATTTGCTTCAGGTTGGGGGGCTGTCTGCAGGCAAGGACTGGCCTGTCTCCCAAGATCTGTGAGAGTGATGGGGCGTCCTTCAGGATAGGTTGTAGATCCTTGATGATGCGTTGGAGAGGTTTTAGTTGGGGGCTGAAGGTGATGGCTAGTGGTGTTTTGTTATTTTCTTTGTTGGGCCTGTCCTGTAGTAGGTAACTTCTGGGTACTTTTTTGGCTCTGTCAGTCTGTTTCTTCACTTCAGCAGGTGTGTATTGTGGTTGTAAGAATGCTTGATAGAGATCTTGTAGATATTTGTCTCTGCCTGAGGGGTTGGAGCAAATGCGGTTGTATCGTAGAGTTTGGCTGTAGACAATGGATCGTGTGGTGTGTCCTGGATGGAAGCTGGAGGCATGTAGGTAAGTATAGCGGTCAATAGGTTTCCAGTATAGGGTGGTGTTTATGTGACCATCGCTTATTAGCACCGTAGTGTCCAGGAAGTGGATCTCTTGTGTGGACTGGTCCAGGCTAAGGATGATGGTGGGATGGAAATTGTTGAAATCATGGTGGAATTCCTCAAGGGCTTCTTTTCCATGGGTCCAGATGATGAAGGTGTCATCAATGTAGCACAAGTAGAGTAGGGGCATTAGCGGACGAGAGCTGAGGAAGCGTTATTCTAAGTCAGCCATAAAAATATGGGCATACTGTGAGGCCATGCGGGTACCCAAAGCAGTGCCGCTGGTTTGAAGGTATACATTGTCCCCAAATGTGAAATAGCTGTGGGTGAGGACAAAGTCACAAAGTTCCCCACCTCTTGATGTCTTCTAATGAAGACTAGATGCCTTTCTGGAACGTGTGTAGTCAAAAACTAGCTCCTATGCTCTACAGAAAGCATGTGATAGGCAGGGGGTCAGATGACATGCTCTAATTGTCTCTTCTGTCCATAAAGTCTGCTAATTTATGAAAAACTGAGCATAGCATGGGGAGAAGCCTCTGATGTTTTACTTTGTTCGATTTGAGCCCACAATGAACGCTCATTGCGTGGGGTGATCCAGGGGAAGCGGCTGAAACATCCAGTGTGGCTGGACAGGGGCAGGACATCAGCACTGCAAGGGAGGGGTGGGTGTGGCAGTGACATCACAAGGGCCTTTGGCAGGACCTCAGCCTATTGGACAAAGGTGGTGGGGAGGCGATGATCTCACAGAGAGATCTTGACATCAGCCAGGCAGGACAGGGGTGCAGGACAGGGGCCACCTCGGAGATCCCTGTGGCTTTGCTTCAGCACGTCTCCTTCTCGAGGTCTCTCCTGGAGGACTGAGAGAACATTCACTTTCACATTCGTGAGCGCAAGGAGGACCCTCTTTGGAGTTTCCTCCTTTTCTTGTGGTGGTTTTGCTCAAAAACAGACGTCCCTGTATAGAAGGTAAGAGCCTCGGAGAGGTTTGGAACCTCTTCAGTCTGATCCATCAGGTGCCGGCTGATTTTTAGGAAACGAAAAGACTTGATTGTGGGGGCAGCATTTTTTTTCCGACCTAAGACTTTGTCCCTTAGAATCACTGGGGACATTGGGGTTTCTCCTTTTGGTTTTCCCTTTTCCTCTGTCCCTCCTACCTTTCTCTTCTTGCTTCCTTTGTCCTTTTCCTCTGCTCTCCTCACACCACCAGGAGCTCTGTTTGTGAAGCGGGAGCCGGGGGGGTTGTGGGAGGCCCTCACAGAGAGGAGACTGGAATAGGGCTCCGAGAGTGATCGCCTCGGTGGTGACCAGGGCCATTCTTTGGGCTATTTGATGAGAACCCTTAGCCTCCCACCCCTCAAAGTCTCAACCCTGATTGGCTGAGGAGGGGGCTATTGACAGGGAGGAAACTGGTCTTTGTTGTTCTCTTTGATGACCAAGCAAATAAGTCACAACCAGTTATATGTCTGACCAATGTGGATGCTGCTCTCCATTCATTGTCTCGGAGCAGTTCATGATCCTCTCGAACATTCCAATTCTTCTCAAATACTTGCTGCATAATTACTAGGAACAATTGCTGGTCTGTAGCTCATTTGAGAGCAATTCTGCTACTGACTGGCTGCATCAGCTAAGACAATTCCCTGCTCCTTTCTCAGCCTTCGTTTCTCCTTCTGTCAAGTACGAAGAACAATCCTCTCCCACCTACCTCACCATGGGTGGATGCTAGGGATCCACTGAAGAGTGTCACTCGGAGCAGTGCAGACTAGGAGGTGTCCGATCACACTGAGCCATATCCGATTATGACCTAATATTCTCTTTTATTTGTATTTTATTCTTTTGAAATTGTGAAGAGCAGCAACTACTTAGCTCGGACTGAAGCATCTCATCCAATTTTCTAGATCATAGTTGGTTTCAGAGTAGCAGCCATGTTAGTCTGTATTTGCAAAAAGAACAGGAGGACTTGTCACACCTTAGAGACTAACCAATTTATTTGAGCAGAAGCTTTCGTGAGCTACAGCTGTCGAGAGCTACAGATGCATCCGATGAAGTGAGCTGGAGCTCACGAAAGCTTATGCTCAAATAAATTCGTTAGTCTCTAAGGTGCCACAAGTACTCCTTTTACTTTTTGCTAGATCATAGTGTCTCCCCTTTGTGTACGACGAGACAGTTGAATGCACTGTGACAAACAGGAGATGCTCTTGTTTTGCAAACAAATATTTTTACAAAGAATTTTAATCCTACTTGTTATGATTTCAAGAAACAAAGTGGTTTTGTCTGAATGGATTTTCTGACAGAAAACGGTTTCCATGCAAATGTTCACACCTTATTTCCTGGGCTTTATCCCTGCCTCCGGGGGGTTGTTGTCTGTTAGTCAGAACAGGAGTCAGGACTGTTGTCTTCTCTTTCTGGCTCCGTCACCGCTTTGCTATGTGACACCTTGGGTAGGTCCAATGGGAATAGGGTCAATTCTCTAAGTCCAGGCAGCAGGGAGCCTGGGTGAGATAACGGATGTTAAGGCCGTTTGCGAAGGAGAAAGGGATGTTTCCAGGTGTTGAATTCAAGAATTCTAAACTTTGCTGAAATGGCTAGTCTTGAGAAACAAGAACTAGTTGGGGCCAAACTTGAACCATTGTCTTTTTTAAAGTCCATTCAGGGATGTGAGTCCCAGAGAGCCATAGGGAGGGGGAGCAACTTGCCCAAAGTCCCACAGATCAATAAGCAGCAATGGAAGCAGGAGTGACACTCCCTCTCAAAGGCAGGGGGACCAGACATTAGGGCCTGGTTGCAATTGCCAGCTGTGGGAGGGAGTGTGCGGCAGTGGTTAGTGAAGGGGTCCATCCATGGCTCTGACACTCGGTCTGGCCCTGAGCCGGTAGCTGAGGCCCGTTTGCCATCAGTAGGGTTGGGGTCCCATGGCTACAGCCCAGTGGGTTTGGGAGGCTCCAGGAAGGTGTGTAAAGTGCTGGGATGTCAGGATCCTGGAGGCGCTGTCACCTCCACCCTAGGGCCGTGTTCTGCACCCCCCTGCTGCTGGCTGAGTTTCTCCGTCCCTTGGCAATCAGACAGACTCTTGTTTTCACAGCCGGTCGATCGCCCTCGTGTCATCACCCTGCCTGCTGGCTCGGCAGGGTAACTCCTGAGGTCACCACCCTCTCCAGCCTGCCTTGGGCTTGGAGAGTGAGGAGGAGGGCGGGGGACGTCTGCTGACCCTGAACATCCGCCATCCATCATCCCATCACTGAGAGCAAGTGAGTGGCATTCGGGTTCCTCGGTGGCTTCCCCTGTCTGTCTGGGGAGAGGCAGAAATGGGGAGAGACTACCTCCGAAGGGGGATTTCCTTTGCAAACAGCCCCCAAGAGCCCCTCACTCTTAGGCCAGGCAGGGGCTTCTCCAGAGCCGTCTCCAGTGTGTTTGGAAAGGTTCCAGTAATGGGGCTCCCAGCCCTTCCCTTGTGGGACACTGTTCCCCAGGCTGAGAGTCTCGGAGCTGGGCCAGACCCTGTGAGCTGCTGAGTCTGGAAATCAATGGGGAACGAGGAGGGCCCTGGTCTTCCTGTGCCGAGGGTCTTTGTGTCTTTGACGTGGGGAATGGTTTCCCAGGAGAAGTCCGGACTCCTGGCTTCTGTTCCTTCTCTAGCCTTGGTGGGAGAGTGGCCTGGGACGACAGGAGGGGACTGCTTGTCCAGAGGAACTGATGGTCTTTGGGACTTACCCCATTGCTGGAAAAGGATGAGAGTTCCTGGATATTGCAGCAGCAGGGATTACGAGGGGGAACGTTGGGAGAAGATCATGCAATGAACTCCTGCTCGTGTGTGTAGATGGCACTCCCTACACTCCTGTAGGGGCAGAAGGGGCTGCTGTGGTTGGAGCAGGGAGGAGGAGGGACGGAAAAAGCCCATGAGTGAAAGGCTGCCTTGAGCCCAGATTCACCCCTGCTCCCCGCTCGGTTCCAGGATGGCCAGGCTCCTGCGGATGTTCAGGAGGAAGGCTCTGCAGGTGGCCCCAGAGCCTGAGGGAAGCAGCTGCCGTCTTCCCAAGGGGCAGAGCAAGCCCTGCGTTCCCGCTGGCGGGGAAGCAGGTCCCGTCCAGGCCAGACGGCGGAAGTGCCCGGCCTTCTGGAAAAGGACCCCGGCTCCCGGTGCAGGCGCCGAGCTGGGAGAGGCCCCGACCAGGCCCCAGCGGAGCTGGCCCAGGCTGCGGTTTGGCAGACAGGACCCAGCCCAGGAGGGGCGCCGGGTAGGGTGGCTCTGGGGCTTGTTGTGTGGGCAGCAGCAGCCCCAGGAGCCCAGCCCTCATTCCCATCAGGAGGCATCGCCCTGCCCGGTCTATGAGGACCTTCCAGCCCCTGCAGGCCAGGAGGCGGAAGGTCCCTGTCCCAGCACCGGCAGCTCAGCAGGGGACAGCGGCAGCACCTGGGCCTCTGGCAGCAGCCAGGCCGATGGAGGCCACTGCTTTGTTCCAGGTGAGGAGCCAGGCTGGACTCCGGGAGGGGTGAGGACGGGATGTGAACACCCTGGGCCCAGACGCTCTCCCAGGGATATGGGGGGGGGTCCCCACCCCAGGTGTCTGGCCTGAGCCCAGCGAACCCCACGGACAGCAGCAGCCGTCACACAGCTGCCCCTTCGCACGGGGACCTGGGGGTGGGGGTGTGAAGAGCTGCTGCCACTTTGGTCCTTGCTGCTCCGGGGCTGGGGGAATCGGCACCTCCCCTGGAGTCCTGGCCAGTGGAGGGGGGGCTCTGCTCTGGGCTTCTGCAGCTGTTGGGGGCTGAAGGCATCCCTGAGAGGGAGGTTTGGGGCCCCATCTGCCCTGGGTGCCTGAGGTGGGAAGGGGGGTCTTGAATCCTGCTCTGCCCACCACGCCCCTGTCCTTCCCTCCCTGGTGCAGGGACCCCCCTGGATTCGGAGCAGGAGGAAGGGGTGGACATGGCCAAAGATGAAGCTGCTCTCAAGGTCATCCGAGAGCAGCTCCAGTGCAGAGATAAGGTACAAATGTTCCCCACCTGGGCTGGAACCAAGATTGCCCTGTCCCTTCCCAGCATCCCCACCCCCTGCCCAGGGTCTTGTGCCTCCTGATCCACCACCCCTAATGGGGCCCTTTTACATGCATGATGTGGGACCCCCAAGATGGGGGTCTTTGTCCCACAACTGCCAAAGTCATCTCCCCCCACAGGCACTGTCCCAGTTCGTGATCCTGCTTGTGTAGGAGTTGTGGGGGATTTGGAAAATAGGCGGGCCCCCACAATCCCCCATTGAGGCCTGAGCCCTGGAGCTGGTGTGGGTGGGGCAGGAAGGTCCCTAGCTAACAGGTTGTCTCTCGCTATACCCCACTCCTGGTGGGTCCAGGATGAGGGGCAGCAGCTCCTGTTCCTTCAGGCCATCTACCCCGCATGTCTGGCTGCATGGGAGAGAGGGGAGGACACGCTGGAGCCGCGCTGCTGCAAGGCGGCTGTGGTGAAGAGGATCGTGGTGAGTGAGACACGCCATACAGCAGCTGGAGGGAGGGGGAGAATTGTGGGGCTGGAGGGCAGCTGAGAGTGGGGGACAAGGAATCTCATGGTCCCAGCTCGGTCGTCGGGATGAGGCTGAATGGGGGCAGTTTTGACAGGGAGGAGGAGAGAAGGGGATTGGGAGCGAGCTGGGCAGGAATCCGGGAAGGGGGACAAGTCGGATGGGCAGAAAGGGAGTGGGAGGTGGTGGGGGATCCTGCTGGCCATGTGGGGCACAGGCTGTGTCATCTCCTCACTGGGAGGTGTCAGTTGGGCCTTTATCTCACACGCTCCTTTGTCTCCTTTGCGTCTCACAGGAGCTCATCGAGGAGCTTCCCGATGACTCGTCACCCAGCGCCGTCCTCGCCCACTCCCTGGCTGCAGTGGGCTACCTCTGGTACCGACACAGCCCCACCGCCCCACCCCGCCGGCTCCCCTCACCCCAGTGTTGCTCAGGCCCAAGGCTAGGAGTCTCCGTCACTGCCCCTCCCAAGTCACCTCCCAAGAGTGGCGCCTCTGGCAGAGATGGTGGGGTGGGAAGATTCACTCTCTCCTGGCGGGGCTCTTCTTTTCACTCCCATAACATGACAGGGGCCTTGAGGAGGGGCTCACTCCCGGGCTCCGATACAGGAGGGGCAGCAGGCTCCAGGGAACAGGAGCTATTCCTGTCCTGCCACTGTCTGTCTGGGACACCTTGGCCTTGTCATTCCCTAGCTAAGTGCCTCAGTTTCCGTTCTCGCCAGCCTGTGCCTCTATCCCTGTGGCTTTGTGTCCGTCTTGGCGACAGTCCCACCCCCGTACTGCACAGTCTAATACCAGCTCCTCTCTCTTGCCAGCACCATGAAACCTGCCCTGGAGCCAGCCCTAGAGACCCACCTCTTGCGAGCTGCCCTTCACTCCGTCTTCACCCTGGGCACGGAGAAGGACACCACCGGCATCCAGGTACCTCCTCCTCCTCCATCCTCCTCCTCTTCGAGAGTAGTGCTTGGTCCCTGCTCCCTTGATTCGCTGGAGCTCCAGATTTAGGGGTGGGGTAGCGGAGATGGAACAAGCTGCAGGTTTGGATCCTTCCCTCCAGCAGGGAAGAGATTACCCCTCCCTGGGGGATTGCTTTCTTTCTTTCTTCCTTTCTTCCTTTCTTCCTTTCTTCCTTTCTTTCTTTCTTTCTTTCTTTCTTTCTTTCTTTCTTTCTTTCTTTCTTTCTTTCTTTCTTTCTTTCTTTCTTTCTTTCTTTCATAAGCCTTGTTTTGCCCAGAAGCCCAGCTTCCATCCATAGCAACTTGGCTGTTTCATACTCTTCTGCCTACAAGGCCCTCTGCAGAGACCTGCTAAACTCATGGATTAAAGGTCCAGGGGTCATCAATTCTTGCAAATTGCCTGCAGTGGGATGTGAAGGAGAAAGGCCGGGAGATGTGTTTGGAAGTCTCCCCAGTGCTTCCCAGAGACCCCTCTTCCCATCCTGTGGCAGGTGTAGGCCCAGGTTCCCTAACTCTGACCCATGCTTTGCAGGCTCTGCAGAAAGTCATCCCAGAGGTCCTGGATGCCATGCTGGGGAACCTGCTGGCAGAGTCCCCAGACACAGACAGGCTCCACTTCATCTTGGAGGTGAGCCCCATTTGACCGTAACTCTTTGGGGGACTGGTAAGGAGAGACTGGAAGATGCATTTTCTACTCTGTCCTCCTAGCTGGGTCCCCAGTGGGCCGTCCTTGATTGGGGAGGTCAGTGCAATGTAGTGTCAGGTCCTTCCTTCTTGAGGGACAGAGGAAGGAGCTGGGACTCCAAGCCAGAGCTCTGCCTGGTTCTGCTGAGCACTAAGCACAGGGCTCCTGGCTGTCTTGGGGAGTGAGAGTCTGAAAATCCACCCTTCCCCCACCCCTCCAACACACAGAGCCCATGAGATTGGGGAGATAGTTCTCAGAGAAGAGGCACATGCTCCTTCCTAGAGAAAGAGGAGGAGCCCAGGGAATCAGCCCTTCCCTCTGATGTGCTCTGAAATTCCTGGGGGGATTGTGCTCTCAGTCACTCCCTACATCCCCCCAAGGAGTTGCGTAGCAGGGAAGGACCAAGGGTTCAGTCTTCTTTCTGGTGAACTGTTCAGGAATCAGGAGTTCTGGGAGGATGGGACCAGCCCCGACCCCGAACATTGTCCCAATCTAAAGAGACGCTGACAAGTTGTGACCTGAAGGGTACAAGCTGCGTCCTGGGGGAAAGAATCCCCTTCTAAAGCTCTGCCATCAATGACTCAGCTATTCCCCCCTGCGCAGAATGTCTCAGGCCCCTGGGGCTGGGGGCACGGGGCTCATTTGCAAAGCAGGAGCAGCTGGCCACCGAGTCTGACCTGCCTCCTTTCCCCACAGCATGTCAACCTCTGGGTCGTGTCCAGGGTGTCGCAGGAGCGAGCCAGGGCTATCAGGAGCAGCACAGCCCTGCTGAGATACACAGTCACCCTCCCTGAGTTTGATGTAAGTGAGCTCCGAGCCCAGCTTGCTGGCTCCAGGCGGAGGCGGGCTGGCTCCAGTGGGCTGCAGGATCTGCTCCTGCTGCTGCGGGGCTGTGGGTTAGGAGGGTTCTTCATGGGGAGGCAGAGGCAGAGCAGAACTGAGCTCGGCTTGAGTCAAGTTCTTCTTGTCCTGGTTCAGTGTTGTCTCTGGGCCTTTAAGGGGCCCATGCTCCAGCCCCTGCTTGGCATCCCAAAGCAGCTGCAGGCTCCCTTGGCAGCAGAGCAAATGAAGGGTCGATCTCAAGCTCCTCTCCCCCAGCATCTCCTGCAGAGGGGCTAAAAGGAAGGAGCCCTCTGGCCCAGGGGGGACAGGGAGCTGACAGGAAAATGCTGATGGAGTCCCCTCTGCTCTCCCTTCCTTTAGATCTCAGCCGAGTTCCCTCAGATGGGTCACCATGTGGCCCAGCTGGCTCTATTGGTCAGCGATCCAGACAAGGACATCAGCCGGCAGGCCAGGGAGGGGACTTACCGGCTCTACCAACTGCTGCTCCAACAGAGGGGTAAGGAACCCAGCTGGGACACGGAACCCAATAGGGGACTGAGAGTGACCACAGGTTGATAATGGGACCCTAGACCATTTCTCTCAGACTGACCCCAGCCGGAGGACAAGTCTCTCTCTGCCTCTGTTCTTCTCCACTCCACTGTGCAGCCACCAATGGGATTGGAAGGACACAGAAACTGCAACCAGAATGAGGAGAAAAGTCTCTCTCTCTCTCTCTCTCTTCCAGGCCTGACCATACATGACGTGGAGGATCTCTGGTGCTATGACTGGCACCAGGACAGCAGGCTCTTGGGCTACAAGAACACAGCCAGAGTGGGGGAGGTAAGGGCACTGTGCCAGGGCATGACACAGCTCAGGGAGTGGGCCTGGCTGGGCTCCCTGCAGTGGATGCCTCCTGGAGACAGGAAAAGAGCCCGCTCCTTATTTCCAGCTCAGAGTTCCTCATCCAGCAACCAGTGGGACACGCTGGTGCTAAAGGTCCCACACTGGGACTGGGCCAGGAGTCTCCTTGTTCTTGTCAGGCTGCAGGTTGGATTCCCCTTGAAGAAACCAAGGAGCTGCAGAGGCCATAGCCAGCAACTAGAGAAATCACTTAGCTGGGGGAAGAGACCTTTGGTCTGTCAGCTCCAACCCCCTCCTCCCCTCAACAACACACGCACACTCCTCTAGCCGCTGAGGTGCAGGAGATCTCTCTGCTGGAAGCAAGACAAAGTCCCCTGTCGTCTCTGTGCCCTGCACAGCAGAGTGGGCCTGCTCACACACATTAGAGATCCATTTCCAGCCCATCCTGGCCCCTGCCATAAATTGCCTTCCCGAAAGAGCCACTGGAGGCTTTGGTCCCTCAGCATCTGCCACCTTTTAATAAAGGGGCTTCCCTGAGCCCTGGGACCCTGAAAGCCTCCTGGGGAATGAAGTGCCTTGGCCACAGCAGCTCTCTTCCCCGCCCTTTGGGGCACTAGACGCCATTGTACCGCCAGGACTTGGAGGCTGGCTCTGGGCAGTCTACTCGAGCCTCATGTCCTCTTGGTTTTAGGTCTTTGAAAAATTCTTCTCTGTCGTGCAGAGAAGATCCTTCGCACAGACAGCATTGCTGGCCATCCACGACCCCCTGCTGCGTGTCAGCCAGGCTGGGCTGGTGCTGGTCTACTCCCTCCTGGGGGAAGCCCAGCAACTGATGGGGGACACGGTAAGCAGCTGCAATCGACTCAGAAGCTTGGGGTGGGGCCCAGGGCCTCATTCCCATCCTCTTGCCATTTGCTGGCCTGGTAGCAAGGAGCCTAGTGGGCACTTCTGGCCTTCATGGACTTCGGTTCTTAGGATGTGGTGCTCTGCTATCACTCCTGGGAAGGACAGGAGAGTCCCCTAAGTGCCCTCTGGGAACCTTTCCTGCCCCACAGAGCTGCACCCATTTCCCCATGGCCTAGTGTCCATGTCACCCGAGCCACCATCGAGAGTTGCTCCCATCCCTGGCATCCTGGGAGGCCAAGGACTGACTGGTGATGGTGACTGACTGAGGCACATGGGCGTGGAAAGCCGGTCTTGCTGCTGGTAGGGCTGGACCCGCTCTCGAGAGATTGGGAGGATTCAGTCGTCAGGGGCTGCTGACCTGCCCCATTCACCAGGGCTGCCATCCTGTGGTTTCAGCTTTTGTCACTGGGGTGTCTTGGGGAAAGGTCTCAAGCTCTCCCCATCCCACTTCACTGCTGCCAGAATCCCTCCCTCCCCCCGCCACCCTTCTAGAGCCCCTTCCCTGCCCTACCTGGGTGGGGATGGAGGTAGAGGTGGAAGAGAGGGTTCTCCGAACTTGAGCGGTGTCCCCAGGTGGGTTGGAGGTGGAACAGCTGTCAGGGGCACGGATGGGGAAGTGGCAGGAGCTCACCCTACAAGGAGGGGTGTTGGCACTGAAGGTCACTACAGAGGACAGCAAGCCTCCATCCTGGGGGTCAGGAGGGTGAATCTACCACTCAGACATGAGCAGCTGCTGGGTGGAAATGATGGTGCTGGTTCCAGGTGCCCTTCATCCTCCCTAATTCCTGGGGAGTGTCTCAGTCTCTGACATGTTCTCGTTCCCCTGCAGCATGAGGATGTCACAGCCAAGGTCATGAGCCAGCTTCACATGATTCGGCACTTGCACCAGATGCCCGAGGCGCTGCAAGGGCTGTGGCTCATCTGATGCTCTTCAAGGTTCCCCTCCCTGTTCAGCAAGTCCCGCTCCCTGCTGCAGGTACTGCTCTGTCTCACTATAAATGGGGGACTAGTGGAAGCAGAAATGGAGGCCCCTGGCACTCACAGGAACTCTCTCCCCTCTCTGTGGAGCTGTGTCCTTCCCACGGCCCCCGAATTCCTTCATCTGGGGCAGGAGCTCTTTCCCTCACACCCATATCCCTCCCCTCTTTCTTTGATGTCACCCCCATCCCATTTCCCATGCTCCCAGGCAGAGATCTTCCTGCCCCATATGTCGCAGAAGGACCTTTGCGTCAGGGCTACAGACTGTCTGCCCAACTGAAGCTCAGGAAGCTCCACATTTCAGGAGGTGAGGATGGGACAGAGGCTCCGGGCTAGCTTCATCTCCTGCCCTTTATTCTTCCTTTGGCCCTTCTCTGGGCTCTCAGAGTCTGACATGAAGAGGACCCTCCTCCCCGCATGTCTTCTAGGCCCTGGCATGTGTGACAGCCTCCCAGATGGGTGCAATCAGAAGCTGAACCACCTCAGGGAGCAGTGGGGACAGGTCCCTTGTCCTAGGAAGCCAAGCAGTGGTAGTTCTCAAAGAGGCTGAGAGGGAAGAGCCCGCTCCCTCTTGGAGGTAAGAGCCACTGACTTCTTTGGGCAAAATGGGTCTCTTGGGGGAGAAATGGGATCCCTGCTCCATAGCCTGGCTGGGAGCTTCCCCCATCCCTAGGACAGAGACATCTTCATCAATGTGCCACCCTTGTTTTTTTCCAAGCAAGAGGCTCCCCAGAGAACTCCTCCTCAAACCTGTTCTCCTGGGAGCGTTTCTGGGAGGAGGCTCCCGTCCCTCAGTCTCCAACTCCATCATGCAGTCTCTTTCACCTAACATCTCCGCTCTCCAGCTCCACTTCCCGCAGCAGGACAAACGGACCTTCAGCTCCTAGAGAACAGACTCTGACCTCCTTCTGATCAGCAATGGGGTTTCACCATCCTCTGAGCAAACCTGTCAGCCGGGCTGGACCGGATTTGAAGGAGGAGGGTATCTAACAGGGTGGCTTGGCCTATGGCTGCCTAGCCTGGGGCTAGGCCAAATTGATGACCACGTGAGCCCCACCTGAGAGGAAACAAGGGAAAACAGCAGCAAAAGTCCATAAGCAGAGCGAGCTGTTCAGTAGATGGCCTTGGGCCAAACCCTGGAGTCCAGGGTAGGACTGGCTTCTCTCACCGTCCCTAAGGAAGGGGACATAGAAGACCCTAGAAACCCAAGAAGGGCAGGCCGAACCGAAATCAGGCTGAGGAAGAACTCCCCATGAGGGTGGAAGGCCTTGTTTCTGTTCAAGACATTTAGGGACTTTGTTTGCAAGAAGCACGAGCCAGGAAGGAGTGGAGTAAAGGACAGTCACCTGGTTGGAGGGCTGAGTTCCCAGCCAACAAACTGCAAGAGTGAGTATGAGCGGGGTTGCTAGCCCAGCGAGAAAGCAATGACACGAGGCCTGGCCAGCATCTAGCGGTGAGTGAACTCTGGTACACACCCAAAGTGGCTGTGTCTAGAGCCCTGTGTAGGCTCTTCTGTGGGAAGTTCCCATGGGTCAGTGGGGCCGGAATCTCTCCTGCTCCTTTGGTCTCTTTGGGCTTCCCACGAGATGTCTGGTGAACTGCCCTTGGACTCTGGGCCCAGCACCGCTCAGAAATTATTCGCTACCTTCAGAGAGACAGGGCACAGCTCAGCCTGTTGGGTAGGCTGGAGACTCACACTTCACTCGAACACACAACACTGAGGTGGTTCGGGAAGCATAGTAACAAAGAAGAGATTTAAGTGATACTAAGCAAGAGAAAGAGACACATTTCAAAGAGAGAAACAAAACACAACACACTTTGTAGTGAGATAAACTGAATCTTAACAAGTCACAATCTTTGCCTTAGCAGTTTCCAGACTAACATCTCAGCTTTCCTAACAGACCTTCTTTGATGTCCCTGTAGGGTAGAAAACTTCTCTGTCGAATCCGCTGATTTGATTGCTTCGTCTTCTGGTTTCAGACCCTCTGTTCTCCTTCTGGGGTGCCTGGACCCTGATTGTAACATCTCTCTGGCCCAGCCTCTTACACAGATGTGTGCTGCAGCCAGCCCAGTGCAGGGAGCAGTGGGGACAGATGATCTCCTCCTGTCAGACCAAGCAACAGGGGTCCCCTTGAGGCTTAGATGGAAGATCCCAGGCATCTCCTGGAGGTAAGAACCATCCACTCTTCTGGACACTTGGGGCTGTTGCAAGAAAGAGGGGGCTCCTGTTCCATAGCCTATTTGTCCTCATGACTGTTTTTTTCTTCTCAGAGGATGCATCCGGGACCCTGGAGACTGTTTCGTGCAGGAGGTTTGAGCGGGGAGAGATCACTCACTGTCCTGACCCATGGGTCATTAACCTGGGTCTGCAGGGTTCCTGGGAGCAGCCACCCTCCAGCACGCCACCTGGAAGCCTACGAAAAACTGCTTACCTAGGACTGACGAAGTCCAGACCCAGTTTGAGGCTCCTATTGGCAGAGTCCCAGAGCAGCTAACTGGCCCGGGGACCTCCTTAAACCAGCAGCAGGAAGAAGAAGCTGTCTGAACAGCTGAGCTCCTCCCCGGCTCTGGACCGTGTGTTGGCTGTTCCTGCTCCCACTCCCCAGGCTTGATTTCCTGGCATCCGGACTCAGGGTGACTCACCTGACTTGAGGTTCTGAACACAATTTGGTCTTTTGCTTCTGCTCTTCCAGTGTCCTCACCCAGCTGACTCTCGACTCCTGTCTTGTGAGTGTGGACTCTGCCTCTGACCACTAGGTCTGGCTGCCCATGACCCAGCCATGACACTGACTTTTCTACAATTCCTCCAATGCCCTTTTCTGCTCTCCAGCTCTGCTCTCCCAGCAAGACACACCGATCCCTGGCTCCCAGAGTCCTGCTTGCCTGCTAGTCAAGGGCTCAGGGGGAGTGCTTGTCTTGCTCCCTCCCCCACCACAGCTGCTTGTCCTCGGGGACTCTCCCTAGCGCAGAGGAGAATCCATCCTGGCAGCAATTCAGGAAGTCACAGAAGGGACGGTCTGCTCAGCTCCCTCTTCAATGGCACTGCCCGAGACCATTATGAGTGGGTGCCCAGTGACTGCGCCGGCAGCTCCTTGAGAGACTCCTGGGGCAGGGTAGTCGTGTTTCCCGGTGACCGCGGGAAGCCATGCGAAGAGTGCGGCATCGAGGAGACTCTCCTGCTGTCCCAAAGGGTTTCTGTTCTCCTGCACTGTCAGACCGTGGGGCCAGGTTGCAGAATCGGGAAGAGCTGGTTGGTGATGAGTCGGAGGATTCACCATACAGGTGGCAGCAGCTGCAGATCCTGGAGTCCCTGTGGTCGGGTTACCATGCGTCCGGAGTTTCCCGGACATGTCTGGCTTTTTGGGTGTTAAATTGCCCTCCGGGAGGAATTTGTAAAACTCTCCAAAGGTCGAGGATTTCCCTCCCAATGCAGCACTGTGGGGGAGGAGGGGGAGCTGCGCACTCTGCAGCGGAGCACGGCACTGTGTCTGGCTCCGCACCCCAGACACACTGCTCTGAGCAGCAGGGTGCGTGGGCCGGGGGGGCTGGAGAAGGGGCATGGGGTCCCAAGGGACAGTCAGGAGACAGGGAGCAGGAGGGGTTGGATGGGTGAGGGGTTCTGGGAGGAGCCTGTCAGGGGGTGGGCATATGAAGAGGGGTTGGGGGAGTCAAGGGACAGAGAGCGGGGGGGGGTTGGAAAGGGCGGAGGTTCGGGGGGGGAATCAGGGGCAGGGAGCAGGGGGGATTAGATGGGTTGAGGGTTCTGCGGGGGCAGTCAGGGGACAGGGCGTGGTTGGATGGGTGTGGGAGAGCCGGAGGTCTGTCACGGGGTGGGGGTGCGGATAGGGGGCAGGGCAGTCAGGGGACAGGTAGGGGGTGGAGTTCTAGGGGGGCAGTTAGGGTGGAGGGGTCTAAGGAGGGGGCAGTTGGAGACAGGGAGAAGGAAGGCTTAGATAGAGGGCAGGGTCCTGGGAGGGGGCGATCAGGGGACAAGGAGCAGGGCGGGTTGGATGGGTTGGCGGTTCTGTGGGGGGCAGTCAGGGGGCAGGAAGTGGGAGGGAGTAGATAGGTGGCAGGGCTACCACTCCCCCCCCCACCCTCGGAGTGTCCTCTTTTTTGAAAGTTCAAATATGGTAACCCTACCCTATGGGCCCAGCCTCCACTCCTGAGAGTTCAGGCGAACCTCCCCCTGTTCTCAGGGAGTCTTTGGCTTTGGTGGCTGGGCCTGCCTGCCGAGACAGAGGACTCAGTGTTTCCATCAGGCTGCTCAGTTGCCAATGCAGCCACCCAAAGACGGGAAGAATGGAAGCGAAAGAGCAAAGCTTTGGACCCTCCGCTGAGCTCCTGCAATCAAGTGAGCCCAGCCTGGGAGAGACGAGGGAAAGCTCCAAGGTGGCTGGTGGCTGCAGGGAGCCAGGGGAGGAGAAATAAATAGTTCATGATGAATCCTACGGGCTTTGTCTTGTGTGGTGAAGGGTTTAAAATGGGTCTAGTTACTATCACGTTCAACTTTACAATCGCTGTGTCTGATTGAAGGGCAGGTCTAGAAAGGGCAGAGGTCACTCAAGGAGCTTCAAGTCTCAGATTCTCTCCCTACTTCCTGCTTTGACCAGCTGATCTCACCCCAACACATCCCTCAGGTGGTCGCAGTGGTGAGCTCTTTCCCTCTTTTTCTGGATTAGCCGCCAGCATGGGGACAGGATACATGTGGCCAAGGAAATGGAGAGGCATGGGGGTGACTTGCAGAGGCATGCAGATAACTTGCAGAGTTGCCTGTTCATGCAGTTCCTATGGGGGAAGCACGGTAGGGTACCGTGGGCTCGGGGGCACGATTTCCAATTTTGGTGGTGGCAGGGAGGATAATTTCACCCTGATTCCGGGGGCTACTTAGGCACCTGAAAACTCTAGTGTTTTGACAGATAACTTAGCAATGAGCTGACAGGAACACTTGCCAGACTGCTTTCCGGGGAAGACAGCTATAAGAATGGATCCAGGGAATGGTTCTGTAGCTCTGATCTGTTTGGACACTTTCAGGGAACATTCCCGATGCAAGACAGAGATCCCCAAAGTTCTCCTGGGTAACCCTGAGAGACTTATGGAAAACTAGCAGATACCACATCTCTGCTGTCACTTTGCACTGACAAACTCGGACTGTCCGAACCTGTTCATGTATTTTACCTGCTTTAACCTCTCAAGAACTTTCACATATAAAAGAAAGAAAATTAAAGAAATGACATAGTTACACCGATGTAGGGCTGTAGCGTAAACCCGACCTCAGAGTTGTCCCATTGAAATGGAATTATTCACAGCAGTAATTAAAGTTAAACATGCACGTAAGTGTTTCCAGGCCCAAAATTAAGGCCACAGCTTATGAGAGGTGCAGATGCAAGAAGAGAAGAGCTGTGCAAAAACTGAAATGCACTTGGAACCTGGCCCAAACAATGCATCATGAAAAATAAACTCATCTTGTTATACAGTAACAGAGCTGGTTCAAAAGTGTTTTACACTGACAATGCAACCTTTTAACTAAAAATGCCACTTTGGATTACATTGATCATTTGAAAAAAGTTACCTCTTTAAAAAAAACATTTTGGATTTCTCTGCCCACTTGAGAGAGAACGTGGAGTTTTTCCCACCAAAATGAAACAAATATTTGATAATTAAAAACATTTCCAAATAAGTTTGAAGACTATGGGGCGGGGGGAGTGGTTTCTTCTTCAATTTTCATGAACCTCTCCACCCTCGCTATTTTTGACCAGTTCTAATTGTGAATAAATGTCTGTCTGTCCATGAATGATAAATATGTCTGCTACTGAAACATTTACAAACAACGGCTCTCATCAGGAGCACTGAGGTCACATTACGCAGAGAAACACCCAGGCCTGCAGGGTTCACATTCTCCAAGACATAAACCGCCCCAGGACGGGAATGTAACACACAACACAGCGTGACTGGCCCGGGTTGGTTAGGTGCATGTTTTGCTGTTGCTGGCAAATTGTGCTGTTTTGAGGTGGGGGGGAGTTATATTTGAAATGAGTTCTTCATCCTCTCCCACTCTCACCCAGGGGTGCCGGAACAGGGGAGACCAGGGCCCACCACTTTTTACTGGCCATAAGTGTGAGTGACTGGATGATGGGGGAGAGAAGGGAGTGGCGGGGGGCAGTGTTTTGTGGGCAAGGGGCGGCATGAAGTGGAAGCTGAGGGAGAAAGGCGGTGTGAGGGGGGGCCTCAGGGAAAGGAGCGGTTTGAGGGGGCAGGACCTCGAGGAGAAGGGGTGGCACAGGGGCTGGGCCACAGTTTGGGTGCACTTTTAGGAAGCTTTTGCCCATCCTGCCCTCATCCCAAATTAATTTGTTGCAGTAAGAAAACTTTGAGCAACAAGGAGACTTAGAGACCCACAATATAACCGCCAAAATCCTCACCCGCCCCTCGAGCTGGGCAAACAGAATTTTTTGGTAGCTGGCAATTCCAAAAAAGAGTTGGAAAAAAACCGGTTTCAGGTTGAACAAAACTAACATTTTTCCAAATTTTTGATGAACCAAAAATCTTTAAAAAAAACAAAAACAAAGAGACCCAGGAACATTTCAAGGGTTGTAACTTTTTGAATTTTTAAAATAAAATTGAAGGACATTTTTAAACAAAAAATTGTTTCAAACTGAAAAATCAAAATGGTTTGTTTGAAAAGCGTCTAAACGAAATGCTTCGACTTTTTAAGAACTGTGGGGAGGGTCTGGACGTGAACAATTCAGCAGACCGGATAGGAATTCGCAAACAGGTCTCCTTCCCCATTCTCCAGGGCTGGGTCTCGATTCCTGTTTCTGGTTCCCTGGGCCTGGTCCCCGTCCCTGTCACACACTGCGGGGAGCTCAGATTCCTGGGAATCCTGCCGACTTCCAGGCTGCTGGGAGGGATGAGTCAGCAGCTTCCTGAAGACGAGTCGCGAGTAGGCAAACACTTTCCTTCTACCTTTCCAAACCCCACATCGGTATAATGAGACTAGCACCCCCACCGCTGCCACCACTCCACGCACCAGGAGACGTTTCCATGACGCTGGCTCTGAAACAAAAGCCAGAGAAAGGCCCCATGACTAAGGGACTTCGTTAAATCATCCCACTGCTGCCATGAGGATCCCAGAAGATGAAGACATTCCTGGGATACAGGAAGAGCTGAGTTGGGTCGTGTGCACATGGGCACCACTCAGAACAGCGGGAATGAGATCTCCAGGCTCATTATCCCCATCGGCCAACCTGACGGAGGGAGAAAGGTGAGCCCGGCAAAGCAGCCCCGTTACAGAGTCTGGGAACCGTGATTTTTAAGATGCTCCAGGATGGGGTCCCTCAGCTCTTAATGTTAGAGGGGACGGTTAGGATCATCTCCTCCAGCGTGTCCTGAAGCATGGGGAAAGGCTAGCCGTGGTGGGTGGGGTGGGGTTTGAAGATGTATCCATGAAAATGGGGGGTGGGGTCGCTAACACATTGCTGACGGGTGAGGGGCACGATTGGTTTCTTTGCCTTGAGGACGGGTCTCAGCTTTTAAAAGTTTTGGGAAGAATAATTTAGTCTGAGCCCTGGCATAACCCAGGCCAGAGAACTTCGCCTACTGATTCCTGCACCCAGGCCAGTGATTTATGGCACTGACTTGGCATTGAGAAGGATTTTATCATAGGCTTAAATCCAGCTGCAGAAGGGAAAGGGCATTAGAAGCTGAAAGACCCCAGAAATGGCTCTGGTTTTTTACTTGAAATAATCACCCAGGGCTGATTTTCCCCGTCCCAGCACCTTGCAGTCATGCACCCAGCGCCTAGTGGATTTGGTGTGCAGGCAGGCTCCCAAATTCAGACAGTGGCTCTTCACATCCACTTTGCCCTGGCGTCAGGGACTGCCCTGAGCGCCCATCCTGCAAACACGTACGCACCTGAGCCCTCCCACTGCGATCCAAGGCTACTCCTATGGATGGAGTTAAACACGTGGCTAAAGCATTTGCAGAGGTTCCAGAGAGCTGAGGCTCCATGGAAAAGGAACATTACTTCAGTTATTCCAATGTTGGCTTATGAGATGCTCCTGCTCGCCCCCTCCCTTCACAGCTGAGTCTCCCACCCAGTGGAATTCTCCAAGGAACTTCCCAATCTGAGACCCTAGACGCTGTGTCCAGCGCTAGCTGTCCCTCTGGCCCAATCCCATGCTTCAGAACATAGTCTGAATGCCACGGAGGTCAGTAATGAATTCCCCACCTCCATTTACAGCATGGTAAAACTAGCCATGTATGTTACAGCGGGTTCTTGCTTTCCCTGGAAGCATCAGATATTGTCCCCTGGGCTGGACCAGACAGGACAGCAGCCTGAAATGCCCTACGGCATTGGCTTGAACTGAGACTGACCCTGTGGAAAACAGGCTACAGCTCCCTTTAAAAAAAAATAAAATAAAAAATTAATTCATAAGGAAGACTAGAGGTAAAATTTCCAAGTCCACTTAAGTCACTTTGGTGCTTTTGAAAATTGTGCCCTCTAAAATCAGCCCCGATCCCTGTAGCAGCCACTCTTGTAAGCTGTCAAGTTCTGGCCCATTCCTGTAAGTTTGCGTTTGTGGCGTTTTTAATACAAGCCGCATTACATGCCACAAAGAACCCTGGGTGGTAAATTTTGAAATACAACAAGAACAACAGGAAGAGGAAAAATATGCTCCACACATGCAAGTTGATCAAGTTTGTGTTGTCATAGGAAACTTAACTTGTGTGTCCGAACCATACAACATTACTGCTGCACTCATATTGGTTTTGCATCTCATTATTTTTAAATAGCAAAGAGAAAAAAATAATGGGCTTAATAACGGTGCCATCTGGGCTTTGAGTTTTACCAACTCTTCACAGCAGAAGAAAGATTGGCGTTCTCCATTGCCTTATGCCTGAGTCTGAATTCTCAGCAGTGCCAAGTTTTCACTTGGCTCAGCAAAGAGGGATGAGAAAAGGGGGCTTGAAGTCACCCTTTTGTTCCCCCAAGCTTCGGCTGGCTGGTGCCTGAAATAGCACCTGACATAAAACGTAGAGCACCGTTGAGGCTGCTCTAAGTTACACTGGCTGTCGTGGCAGCAGTTCTGAGCCAGCATTATGCACCACACTCTCTTTGCTACCACACCAAGTCCCCAGACTAAAGATTGGGAGGAGGCAGGTGACATAGGGAGACACACCAGCTTTGTGCAATCGAAGAATTTCTAAGCTGCCCCTTATGGGCAGTTGGCATGAGGCCCAGGATCAAACTCCTTGTGCCGTGATGGGTGGATGAGGGAAGAGTTCTGGGCCCCAATCCAGCCATACCCTGATCCTGGTGTGTGTCATTTACACTAGTGTCTGCAGTTCTTTTGGTATTTCATGCTCACTTTGCATCAGTGTAAAGGTGACACAAACAAAGTGCAAGGCAACAGAGAGTCCAGCCCCCGCCCTCCCCCCACACTGATCGCTTTAACTAGAAGTTTCAATTGCAACCAAAATTGTGGAGAGATTTAAAAAAAAAACAACCCAGAATCACAGGAGCTCTGGTAATCAAGTGATCCATCCCCTGTCACCCATTCCCAGCTTCTTGAAAATATAGACTAGGGAAACCATCCCTGCCCATGCTAGCCAATAGCAGTTGAGGGACCTGTCCTCCATGAACTTATCTAGTTCTTTTTTGAACCCTCTTATAGTCTTGGCCTTCACAACATCCTCTGGCAAGGAGTTCCACAGGTTGACTCTCCATTGTGTGAAGAAATACTTCCTTTTGTTTCTTTTAAACCTGCTGCCTATTAATTTCATGGGGTGACCCCTGGTTCTTGTGTTATGAGAAAGAGTAAACAACACTTCCTGATTTACTTTCTCCACATCAGTCATGATTTTATACACCTCTATCTTATCCCCCATTGGTCATCTCTTTTCCAAGGTGAAAAGTCCCAGTCTTATTAATCTCTCCTCACACAGAAGCTGCTCCACGTCCCTCATCATTTTTCTCACTCTTTTCTGTACTAATGGAGGCAGCGAGGCCTAGAGCGCTGGACTCGGAGTCCCGTTGCTGTGGGAAGTGTCTGTACTGAAGGGCTGCAGCAGCTATCGTGTTTTAAGTGCAGACAGAGCCTGAGCCGTAAAGCAGGTTCCTTCCCACCTCCTCCCTTTGCAGAAAACACCCCTCGGCTTAAACATCGACAGAATCCTCATGCAAAGCGATTTCTTCTCCAGGCTGTCTACAAGCCTCTCTCCTTGCAACTTGAAGAAAACTGAATGGTTGACAAACAGGGCCTCAGAGACCTGATCTGCTACATGCCCCGCCTACCCGTGACAGGCACCCATAACTAGCTTTCAGGCTCCTTCCCCTCTCTCCCTGCACGGGCACAGTGTGATCTGCTTGGCGTCTGAGTCTCACACCGGCTGAGCAGCAGGCAAACCTAGAATCAAAGTGGTTCATAACGTGGTCATTTGATCTCCCCCAAAGGGCTGGGGGTCGCCCTGCACTCTGCTGGAGAACTCTCAGCCATCTAAAAAAAGAACAGGAGGACTTGTGGCACCTTAGAGACTAATAAATTTATCTGAGCATAAGCTTTCCTGAGCTACAGCTCACTTCATCGGATGCATTTAAAACCCTGCTGCAGTGATCTGAGCAGCCTTGGCTGTATGGAAAGCAGATCAACTTTAGCTGGTTGGGGGTTTTGTTAGGGGGAGGAGGGGATCTCAGAAATCCCTTCTCCAAATGGCCCTGTGCCCCCCCGAGGCACACAAACTGTCAAGGCTCCAAGTCAGCGGGTGGATTTCAGAGCAGGCAGGAGATCGGTGCTTTAGGCAGAGAGCTGGCGCTTTGCTAGAATAAAATCTCTTCATCTGCCCTCCAGTAAGATCCCGTCCTTCAGCGCCTCGTCCCCAGCGCTTGCTTGGGACCCCAAGTGAGGGTCAGCCCCAGACCCCCCCAGACGGCGGGCTGAGACACGCGGCGCTGCTGGGACGGCAGTTCAGAGGGGGCGTTAGGACACTTTGGCCCATCAGTTAAAAGACAAAGAAACGAAGTCTGCCCTGGGGACCAACGGAGACGTCTTCTCTCACTGCAGAGAAAAATCACTTCCCCTTCCGCTCCAAAACGATCCGCGCTCATGATTTGCTGCCCAGCAGCGGAGCTCTTGTCTCGGGAGGCAACTTCAGCTCCTGCAGGTTACCCACCTATTTTGCCCCCCTTAACCTTCCTTCCATCTGGTCCACGCACAGCCCCCTCCCCAATAGACCCCGCGCGACCCCCTCCCCCATCTGGTCAGCAGACAGCTCCCACCCCAATAGACCCCGCCCCATCCCCTCCCCAATACCCCCACCTGATCAGAGCACAGCGCCCTCCCCAATAGACCCCACCTGCCCCTGCTCCCATCTGGTCAGCGCACAGCCCCCTCCCCAATAGACCCCGCGTTCCCCAGTGTGATCGATGCACCCACCCAACTCTTCCCCCCCCCCAAACCGGCACTTCCCTGCTCGCTCTCTCCCCGATCCGTGCACAACACCAGCCCCTCCTCACCTGCTGGCGGAGACCCCCAGCCCCCGATGGCTCCGCGGGCAGCCGGCGCCTGGAGCCCGGCTCGCAGCTCGCCCAGGCTCGTGTCCCCTGGAGCCAGAGCCCCCCCCGGGAAGCGGGCTCAGAGCGACCCCGGCGGGCAGGCACAGGGAGCAGCGAGGGGACAGGCTGCCCCGCTGGAGCAGCCAGGCTCGGGGAGAGGGTCCCGCAGCTGCAGCCCCGCTCAGCTGGGCAGGTCAGCAACACGGAAGGGAAACGCACCCAGCTGTCTGCCCCCGGGGAGCGGGCGAAGAGCAGAGGCTCCAGCCGGTCAGGATCCCGCAGCGCTCCCCGCTCTTGCGCCGCTGCCTCCAGGGCTTACGGCTCAGGCTGGGCGGGGGTGTCCTCCTTCAATAGCCGCGGGATCCGGGGACACCCGCACAGACTGATCCATTAGAGGCGCATCGGGGAGCGGGATGGAGCCGCCCGCCACCCCCCCGACACGGCTCAGCGCAGCGTAGCCAGGTGCCGGGGAAGTGGGCGAGTCTCCCGGGCCAGGAGCTCAGGGGCCGGGCAGGAGGGTCCCCTGGCCCGCCGGCCGCAGTTTGACCACCCCCGCTATAGACTGTCGGGGAAACCGGCCCAAAGTGACGTATGATACCATATTAGGCGCGTCTTCCAGACATGTGGGTGGGAGGGGCAGGGCTGTGTCCTCCTGCTGCTCCCCCCCTCCCCCTGGTCATAGAATCTCAGGGCTGGAAGGGAGCTCAGCCGGTCCAATTGTCCAACCCCCTGCTCAAAGCAAGACCAATCCCCACTTTTTGCCCCAGATCCCAAATGGCCCCCTCAAGAATTGAACTCACAACCTTGGGTTTCGCAGGCCAATGCTCAAACCACTGAGCTGTCCCTACCCCCCCAAAGCAGGTCCGCGTCCCTGGGTGGGCTTGAACCACCAACCTTTCGGTTAACAGCCGAATGCGCTAACCGATTGCGCCACAGAGACCGGGCAGCCAGGCCCCAGGCAGGGAGCAAGCGGCCATAGCCAGCTGCTGGGAAGAGCCTGGCTGGGGAGGGGCGGCAGCAGCAGCCTGATCCCTGCCGGGGCTTGGCTTCCCGGCGAGCCGCAGCCCCTCCCCGGCAGGCCCTGTGTGCAGCAGCTGGCTGCGGAGGGGCGACAGCCCAGTTTCCCCCGCCACTCGGCTTTCCGGGGCAGTGGAAGTACCTAAAAGTGTCTGTGTTGGGGGGGGGAACCACTGGAGCCCGAACCGGGGCCCTGCCCCCTGCCCCACCCTTTCCCCTGCGGCCCCGCCCCCTCGCTCTTCCCCACCCCCCACCTTACACTGTGGAAGTGGGAAGACAGGCGCTGGGGGGTGTCTCTCTCTCTCTCTCTCTCTCTCTCTCTCTCTCCCCAGCTTGCAGAGAGGCTCTGGCCCGCCCCATCCCTTCCTCTCCCTCCCCCCAAGTTGCCTTTTGGCCCCTCCCCCAATACTAAAACAGACAAGTTCTTATAATACAAAAAGGGCCTAGGGCCCCCCCCTTGAGCTGCTGGGGGCCCCAAGCAATTGCTTAGGCTGAGTCTCTCTGTTTATACCCAGGGCTCCGAGTGTAGGTAGCCCAGCCCGGCACATGTGCCTCAGTCTCCCCGTACCCTGCACCACCACCTCCAGCTGTTGAAACTGAACTCACCTGGGCCTGGGCCCCCCTGCCGCCCCCTCCCCGGAACTGTACACCCTTCTCTGCCCCGGCCCTGCTGGCTCCCCCTGGGGACGACACTACTCTTCCTGCTTCCACACCATGACCGCCAAAGGCTCACAAACCAGCAGATAAAAATTCTGCATTTAGTATTTTAAGTCTCATGGTTTTTAAGTGGGTCTCACGGTTTTGAGGCCCGACTCATTTTGAACTCTTGCGTTTATCAATACAGAAATTTTCTAACCCTCCCCCCTCCCCGTCACACACACGCGTCACTTAGTCTTACACACCTGCTGTGGGCGCTGACTCCCTGGGCGCAGGAAGAGGGGGCGCGAGGGTGAGGCCTTGGGGGAAGGGGCAGAGTGGGGATGGGGCCATGGGACAAATCAAACTTCCCAAGAGCCTGTCTGTGCCCAATATAGTTTTAAGGGGCTCCTACCTCCCCTCTCCTGCCATGGCTCTTAAAACCAACTGAGACTCTGAACCGTCTGCTGCCCAGGGCCCTGGGGTGAGCGGAGCTAATGCCAACCCCAGCCTGGCCTGATACGGCCTGCACCCTATTTGTGAGACGAAGGGTGAGAATTTTCACCGGGAGTGGGCTGAAGACACTGCTGGGTAGCAGGCCTGGTACAGCCAACCAGAAATCCCCCCTATCATCCCTGGGGTTGGGTCCAGGCGAGCAAGGAAAATAGAGACGTCTGGTGCACCCCCCTCCTTGCATTGCAGGCTGACATACGCGGTGGAGTGTGAACTACCGCCCTGCACCGCCTCACATACTTGATTTGCCACGGCCTTCATGGGACTGTGGAGGTTGATGCTTCCCTAAACCCTCGGGATACAACTTTCTGTCTCTCTTTTCCCCTCCCGCATCCACTCACACACTAAACCCCCTTAAAGGAGCAAACACTGAAAACCCATCGCAGGCAGCCTAGCTCCGGGCAAGCAGCAGGAATGGGACAGAAGGGCAGAAGCACACGTGTTCTCCTCGCCCCTGGCAGAATGCCTTGTGCGGGTTGTACCTGGGGGGTGCAGGGGTGGAATGAGCCGGGGACGTGTGCCCGTTTGAGCGATTCACAGCAGGGAAACGAGGCACCTTTGGGGGAGCCTTGTCCAGGCCTGCCATGGGTCAGCTCTCCCAAACCACCACCCCTGGCAGTGCAAGCCTGACCTTCCAGCCCCCTGCAGGCCTCGCTCTCTGTGTACAGGTTAGCGATAGACACTCCCAAAGCCTCTGAGCGTCCCTCGGGAGTGCTCAGCCCGCTCCACTGAGCACATGCAGAACGGTGACTCTAATCCCACCGGCGCGGTCCACAGCAGCTTGTAAGATTCAATTCAGGCCAACCACTCTATTGAGAACACGGCACTTAGATATACAGAAAACAGGAATGAGTTTATTATCAAAGAACAGAGATGCAAGCGAGAGTGAATAAATACTGGGAAGTAGTGGTTACATAGAAAACAAAATCCTCACACTTTCTAGAGCCGGGGTTCTCACAAATTTTTGGCAGCCTCAGCATGCGGCTCTGACAATACTTAAGTCACTGTAGGAAAAACAAATAAATAAATTACATGTGCATATTTACATAGGGATTTTTTGCAGACTCAATAATAAATATAAGGTACAGTTGTGTCTTATCTTTACTGGACCTAAACACAGAACAAACCAGTGCTTTGTGCAGTCTTGTCTTTTTTGTTGTTCTTTTGCTTTTTTGGTCAAAGGTAGACGGCTGTACAACAATTCTGAACTAAATTTAAAAATCCTTTACATAAGAGAAGTCCAAATAATAATGAAAGAATGTATCTGCCAATATGTCCAAAATTTCTTTCACAGACAAAAAAACCCAATCCACCTAGCCCAGTAATAATAATAATGATAATAGTAACAACAAAATCTGAGCAGTTGCTGTTGTCTTTTCAGCTTGGTTTTTGCATCATTTAACAGCTCGCGCCTCTGAAACTCACCATGGTAATTTGGTTCAACTTCCTTTGTATGAGTGCTGTAGGGACGTTGCACGACATATGTTTCAATTTGATGAATTTCTCTCTCACACTGCAACTTGCTCAGAAATGGCATCGAGTGGCTTCAGAAACACAGGAAAGTGCCTTTCCCCCGGTGCTGAAGTGTTCCTTTTTCTCTCTCTGTTTTGCTTTTCTTTGCAGAAGGTCCCAGAGGAGCCACCTGCTGTCACATTCAAGGTCATTTTCTGGCACTAGATTATTTGAAATACTTTCTGATAACCAGTCACATTTTTAACTCTTTCACCTCCCCCCCATGAACTATCACTACCTACCCAAACACCACGCAGTGAGATGGCCCATAGCCACTTAGAGCTACAGTAACATGAGATGTAACCACAGTGGTTAGAGGTCTATAAAATCATGAGTGATGCAGAGAAAGTGACTAAGGAAAAGCTATTTACTTGTTCCCATAACACAAGAACTAGGGGCCACCAAATGAAATTAATGGGCACCAGGTTTAAAACAAATAAAAGGAAGCTCTTCTTTACACAGTGCACAGTCAACCTGTGGAACTCCTTGCCTGAGGAGGTTGTGAAGGCTAGGACTATAACAGGGTTTAAAAGAGAACTGGATAAACTCATGGAAGTTAAGTCCATTAACGGCTATTAGCCAGGATGGGTAAGGAATGTGTCCCTAGCCTCTGTTTGTCACAGGGTGGAGATGGATTGCAGGAGAGAGATGATTTGATCATTGCCTGTTAGGTTCACTCCCTCTGGGGCACCTGGCATTGGCTGTTGTCGGCAGACAGGATACTGGGATGGATGGACCTTTGCTCTGACCCAGTCTGGCCCTTCTTATGTTCTTAGCCAAAGAATACACTCTGCGACGTCAAAGAAAACCACACCTATGTAGCTCAGCTCTACCGGCATAGTACTATTTAAAAGGGAGCGCACATTAGGATTTATGGCATTTAGAAGGCACCTTTAATACTTAACATCTCAGCGATTGTTGGGGCACTTTGGAGGCTCTTGTGGCTGCAAAACAATCAGCTGGTGGCTGCATTTGAGAAATGCTGTTCTGGAGTCTAAACAAACAAGGACTTCCCTTCTCTCATTTCCCCAGCGTGTGGCTGAGACTCCTTCTCATGAGATCACTCCCTCTCAGCTGCAGAGAAAAGCTTGACAATGTGACCCTGAGTTTAAAGGTTCAAAAGCAGAAGGCACATACGAAGAATCCACAGTTTAAACGAGACACACTTATTGCTTGAGGGCTCCGCTGCCTGATTTTGAGATCCTGGCCAGGCTGACGAACGGGGACTTGGCTCGTTCAAGTAGGTGTGAGTTGGATCAGTGTCACGTCTAGGAGTCCCATTTCGAGCCCCCTTCCAATGCAGTCTCTTTTCCCATCACATACACCTCAGGTTTCCTACAGATCCACCGTCTTCCCATGTAGCACCGTGAGCTGCTGACCCCTTTCTCGTCGTTCAGACATGCGCAGTCAGCTCCTCCTCTTATCTGAAACCTGCAATACAGAAGCCAGGGAGCTGCAGTCAGGCAGAGGCCGGGCATTTCACACCAGTCCCAGCCAGGGGAGCCGTTCTCCACAGTGCAGGCCTGAGTGCGGAGCAGCTACTGGGGGGAGGGATAGCTCAGTGGTTTGAACATTGGCCTGCTAAACCCAGGGTTGTGAGTTCAATCCTTGAAGGGGCCATTTAGGGATCTGGGCCAAAAATTGGGGATTGGTCCTGCTTTGAGCAGGGGGTTGAACTAGATGACCTCCTGAGGTCCCTTCTAACCCTGATATTCGGTGATTCTACTCTCCCAGCCCCTCAGGAGCAGAGCTCAGGACAGCGGGGGCTTTGCAGAACCGCTGACTGTTCGTCACCCTCTATGCTGAGCAGCCCACAGGGGTGCTGGAGAATGGAAAGTCCCCAGCAGGTCGGAGAAAATTTGTTAGACTGATTGTCAAAAGGGACCGGTCCTCTAACAAGAGGGGCAGACCCTCACCAGAACCAGACGACCGAGCAGGAAAAGCGGGGGGCAGGAGGGATCTCGCCTCCTTGAAACACACGGAGCAGAACCAAGATGACACTGAAAGAGGAAATTGCACTCAGGGGTTTCCTTTTCCATTGATCTATAACTCTTGAGCTTTCCATTGGGGATGGGGGAAAAAGAGAGTGTTGAAGAAGTTCCTTTGTGAAAGCATGTGTTCCCTGTTTGTAACCCTCACGTGACCCTCCCAGAGTTCATCTGGAGTGGAGGGTGGAGCTCTAGGGACAACATACCTCTCGGGAGGTTTGGGAGGGTTCAGCCCTGGTTTTGGGTCCTACAGCAGCTGATCTGCAGGGTCCCACCTCCTAAGGAGGGAACCAGACAGGGAGTCTGTACCCCAGGAGAGGGCCACAGAGGCCTGAACTCGGAACAGTGTCTGGTGGCTATTCAGACCCAGCAGGAGAGGGCTCAGAGCTGCTCCTTGCCCCACAGGGGCAGATCCCAGGTCCTACTGCTGCAGCCACCACTGTGCCAAGATCAGTGTATGGCAATTCGAGAATCTCTCACCATTTCCTGCTCGCTGTTGATGCCAGCCGGGGAAGCATCCGGGTCAGAGCAGCGGCTCCGGCTGTCGGTCCAGCTTCCTTCCGTCTCTGAGAAATAGTAGCATTTCCCTCGGTATCCGACCCAGCCGTCCGGGCACGAGGGTGCAGCGGGGGGCCAGATCAGCTGATGAAAGCTTAGATGCCAGCACTGAGAATGAGACAGTCACATGGAGGGTAAGAGTTGCACCTAGAATTGGGCATTTGACTGGTATGTCAAATGTGTCATAAAAGAAAACAAATGGTCAAATATTTTAAAATACCAATTTATCAGAACAGTAACAAAAAAAGAGCAAGACGTCATTGTGTCCAGTAGGTTTAGCTTTAGATAGATACTTATGCCTAATTTTTAAAAAAATATTGAACTGAGTTATTTTAACTCAGATTAAAAAGTGAAACAATGAAATCAAGTTCTGAAAAACACCAGCGAGGCTCCATGATGCAATCAAAAATCACGTTGCCTCCTACCCCCAGGGCTCTCGCTGGAGTATTAGACTGAGGCCAAACAGGCAGTCAATTGACCGGCTTGCCAAGCCTACCGGGACCCCCAGCTGGGGCTGGTCCACTGCAATCAGATGCAGGGGGACGGAGGCGTTTGTCACAGTAAATTTGCCTGGCAAGAAGGATTCCAGGGACACTCCCAGCCTGGGAGGGACTGACACAGCTCAGAGCATTTCACCCCAGGCACAAGATCAACAGCTGGACCTTCAACCTCCCAACAAACAGCAGGTGAACAACTGAGAGGAACGTGGGAACATTCACGCAGGGACATGAAAGCCACAAGGGGGCGCCAGACACCACAGCCACGGGAAGTGACCTGTTGCACTGTGGGCCAGGAATGATGGAACTTAATTCACCTCCTACCTGCAGACTTTTCTCTCCCCAAACACAGCAGCAAGAAAGGCACTTTCTGGAAGCCCTCACGGCAGTGTAACCCTTTCAGAGCCATGAAAGGGCAGCAGTGGGGTCACCCATAAGTGACACCAAAGAGGATTTGAAAGGCCTGTCTAGTTGAGAGGAGTCGGACTCAAACCCCTCCAGACGTTTTTGAGCACATCACTTTTGTTTGCACCACAGTAACTCGGTAGCTGGTTTTCAAGCCTTCCCATGTGGCTGGTGCTCAGCGAGGAACAGACACTCTAAGTCGGGAAGAGTTAGGAAACGTGGCAGCGGTGATCAGAAAACGAGCATGTGTTCACCTCACTCACAAGGCATGTCTGACCCTGTAGATTTCACTGTGCAGTGCACGGTAGCCCACACCCCTGCCCTACTGAACTGAGCGGAGAAGTCAGTGACTAACAGTTGATGGCACAGGCTGTCTGCACCATCCATCTCCAGGTCAGATGCCACATGTTCTGCAGAGCTCCCTGCACCTGCAGGTGTGTAACAAACCCTAAGCTCACAGATTCCCACCTTACACAGCCAGAGCCAATGCTGCCCATTGCAAGAGCCTGCCATTACAGCAGGGAGCTGGGATTCAGGGCCCATCTGTATCAGAGCAATCTGCACCAGTATAATCACAGTGACATCCGGGCAAACACCTCCTGGAGATGCGCTGGAGCAGTGCGGCTCGCTCTGGTAACTTCCTGCAGCGAACTGCACCAAGGCAAGCTCCTTTGTGCACCAGTGCGGTGCGTCTCCTTTAGCGGTTTGCACCAATTCAACTGCAAGGACGTCATGACATCGGCACAGAGGATTCCTAATGCAGACAGACCTGGATTCAATCCCCTCTGCCAGCTGCTAAACCCTCCTGGGGCCCAGTGATCGGATCGCAGGGCAATAGAGAAATCCCACCCCCGACAGTCTCCAGCACCCCTCACCACAGATGACGGGGGATACAGCAGGGTTCATGTTCACCGCAAACAGATGCCCTCTGCACGAGCACACGCTGTCTGGGCAGCCCGGGGGAGTGAATGGTGCTAAGGGACCCTTCCTGGCCAAGCTCAGCGACTGGGGGGTTTCCACACTGCGCTGGTGTAGGGGTCTAGACTGAGTTCTACAGCTCATTTCAATAACACGGCAGCACCTGCCGCCCGGCCACAGGCGTGACCTAAAGATCCAGGAAGGCCAGGCTGGTAACCTCAGAGCAACACAGGGAAGGCAAAGGGCTCAGGGTTGCACTGCACCCTGTCCCACTGGACACCCTGGTCAGGGACTGCTTCACGGCGCGTGGCAAAGGTGACTTGGGTCCAAAGTGCTCAGAGGTGGGCTGTGGGGGCTAATGTCAGTCAGATCGTCCCGACACATAGAGTGCCCAGGTGCAGGGGTCGGGGAGGAAGATCCCCCAGGAATCCTCTGTCCCAAGGGCAGAAGCCGGACAGGCCGGGAGGAGAGAGTGAGTGTGGTAGGTCACGGGGGAATGGGATGCGCGGAGATCGTAGCTGGAGAGGAAGGGAGCCGGGCGGAAGCTGGGAACTCACCTGCCAGAGCAATGATGGCAGCGATCAACGCAGACGATACAACTATCACTGCAACCACAACTCCACAGGTTGGACTTTTCTTGCAGTTCCAAGGAGGGTCTGAGACAGAAAGACCCGTCAGGCAGGGCTGGGAGGACACGTCTCACTGACAGCACCGGGGCTGGAGCTCCCCTGGAACATGCACCCTTCTTGTCTAGTTTTTGTAAAGCTCTCCAACACCACTTTCTACAAACCATTACCCTCTGATCCCACTGAGGGTTTCCAAAAGTTAGTGCCTGTCTCACCCCCTGCAACCTGCAAGGTCTCGTGCCAGCAAAGGGAAGCTGCTCCCAGATCTGGAGCTGCATTCGCATGTCCTGAGGGCTGTCCTGCACCATGGTCACCACGGGCAGGTAGGTCATCAACCTCCATCTCTGTCCCAGCTGCAGGATGGCCTCTGGTTCCTGCTCCCTCAGGCACCTGGAGATGCTGAAATAGGGGTGTGGTTGGCAGAGCAGGAGAACACCCCATGAGGTTAAGAAATGGCAGTGAGAGCCTTTTCCCTCCCTGGGAGATTATGGTGTCCCTCTATGGGGACTCCCTTCCTGGCAGATGCTAGTGAGCTATTGAAAGAGCTCAGCCTGTTTAGATTATAAAAAAGATCGGGAGGTGACATCATTGAAGTGTTGAAGTGACTTCACGGAGAGAAAATATTGGGTATTAAAGGGCTCATTAATCTATCAGAGAAAAGCATAACAAGACCCAGTGGCTGGAAACTCAAAAGAGACCAATTTGTATTCGAAAGAGGGCACACATATTCAACAGTGAGGATGAATCACCAAAGGAAGAAACTAGAAAGGGAAGTGGTGGGAATTCCCCACCTCTTGATGTCTTCTAATGAAGACTAGATGCCTTTCTGGAACGTGTGTAGTCAAAAACTAGCTCCTATGCTCTACAGAAAGCATGTGATATGCAGGGGGTCAGATGACACGCTCTAATTGTCTCTTCTGACCATAAAGTCTGCTAATTTATGAAAAAATGAGCGTAGCATGGGGAGAAGCCTCTGATGTTTTACTGTGTACGGCTTGAGCCCACAATGAACGCTCATTGCGTGGGGTGATCCAGGGGAAGCAGCTCAAACATCCAATGTGGCTGGACAGGGGCAGGACATCAGCACTGCAGGCGAGGGGTGGGTGTGGCAGTGACATCACAAGGGCCTTTGGCAGGACCTCAGCCTATTGGACAAAGGTGGTGGGGAGGCGATGACCTCACAGAGAGATCTTGACATCAGCCAGGCAGGACAGGGGTGCATGACAGGGGCAACCTCGGAGATCCCTGTGGCTTTGCTTCAGCACGTCTCCTTCTCGAGGTCTCTCCTGGAGGACTGAGAGAGCATTCACTTTCACATTCGTGAGCGCAAGGAGGACCCTCTTCGGAGTTTTCTCCTTTCTTTTAGTGGATTTGCTAGAAAACAGACGTCCCTGTATAGAAGGTAAGAGCCTCGGAGAGGTTTGGAACCTGTTCAGTCTGATCCATCAGGTGCCGGCTGACTTTTAGGGAAGGAAAACATTAGATTGTGGGGGCAGTATTTTATTTCTGACCTAGGACTTTGTCCCTTAGAATTACTGGGGACATTGGGGTTTCTCCTTTTTGTTTTCCCTTTTCCTCTGTCCCTCCTACCTTTCTCTTCTTGCTTGCTTTGTCCTTTTCCTCTGCTCTCCTCCTACCACCAGGAGCTCTGTGTGTGGAACGAGGGCCGGGGGGGTTGTGGGAGGCCCTCACAGAGAGGTGAGACTGGACTAGTGCTCTGAGAGTGATCGCCTCGGTGGTGACCAGGGCCATTCTTTGGGCTATTTGATGAGAACCCTTAGCCTCCCACCCCTCAGAGTCTCAACCTTGATTGGCTGAGGAGGGGGCTATTGACAGGGAGGAAACTCTGGTCTTTGTTGTTCTCTTTTATGACCAAGCAAATAAGTCACAATCAGTTATATGTTTGACCAATGTGGATGCTGCTCTGCATTCATTGTCTCGGAGCAGTTCATGATCCTCTCGAACATTCCAATACTTCTGAAATAATTGCTGAATAATTACTATGAACAATTGTTGGTCTGTAGCTCATTTGAGAGCAATTCTGCTACTGACTGGCTGCATCAGCTAAGACAAGTCCCTGCTCCTTTCTCAGCCTTCATTTCTCCTTCTGTCAAGTAGGAATAACAATCCTCTCCCACCTACCTCGCCATGGGTGGATGCTGGGGATCCACTGAAGAGTGTCACTCGGAGCAGTGCAGACTAGGGGGTGACCTATCACACTGAGCCATACCAGATTATGACCTAATATTGGATTTGATTTGCATTTTATTGTTTTGAAATTGTGAAAAGCAGCAACTACTTAGCTCAGACTGAAGCATCTCATCTAATTTTGTAGATCATAGTGTCTCCCCTTTGTGTACGATGAGACAGTTGAATGCACTGTGACGGACAGGAGATGCTCTTGTTTTGCAAACAAATATTTTTGCAAAGAATTTTCATCCTACTTGTTATGATTTCAAGAAACAAAGTGGTTTTGTCTGAATGGATTTTCTGACAGAAAAAGGTTTCCATGAAAATGTTCACACCTGATTTCCTGGGCTTTATCCTGCCTCTGGGGGGTTGTTGTCTTTTAGTTAGAACAGGAATCAGGACAGTTGTCTTCTCTTTCTGGCTCCGTCACCGCTTCACTGTGTGACACCTTGGGTAGGTCCAATGGGAACAGCGTCAATTCTCTAACTCCAGGCAGCAGGGAGCCTGGGTGAGATAAGGGATGTTAAGGCCGTCTGCGAAGGAGAAAGGGATGTTTCCAGATGTTGAATGTCAAGAACTCTAAACTTTGCTAAAATGGCTAGTCTTGAGAAACAAGAACTAGTTGGGGCCAAACTTTAACCATTGTCTTTTTTAAAGCCCATTCAGGAATGTGAGTCCCAGAGAGCCATAGAGAGGGGAAGCAACTTGCCCAAAGTCCCACAGATCAATAGGCAGCAATGGAAGCAGGAGTGACACTCTCTCTCAAAGGCAGGGGGAGCAGACATTAGGGCCTGGTTGCAATTGCCAGCTGTGGGAGGGAGTGTGCGGCAGTGGTTAGTGAAGGGGTCCATCCATGGCTCTGACACTCAGTGTGACCCTGAGCCGGTAGCTGAGGCCCGTTTGCCATCAGTAGGGTTGGGGTCCCATCGCTACAGCTCAGTGCGTTTGGGAGGCTCCAGGAAGGTGAGTAAAGTGCTGGGATGTCAGGATCCTGGAGGCGCTGTCACCTCCGCCCTAGGGCCGTGTTCTGCACCCCCCTGCTGCTGGCTGAGTTTCTCTGTCCCTTGGCAATAAGACAGACTCTTCTTTTTTAGCCAGTCGATCGCCCTAGTGTCATCACCCTGCCTGCTGGCTGGGCAGGGTAACTCCTGAGGTCACCACCCTCTCCAGCCTGCCTTGGGCTTGGAGAGTGAGGAGAAGGGCGTGGGACGTCTGCAGACCCTGAACATCCGCCATCCATCATCCCATCACTGAGAGCACGTGAGTGGCATTCGGGTTCCTCGGTGGCTTCCCCTGTCTGTCTGGGGGAGAGACTATCTCCAAAGGGGGATTTCCTTTGCAAACAGCCCCCAAGAGCCCCTCACTCTTAGGCCAGGCAGGGGCTTCTCCAGAGCCGTCTCCAGTGTGTTTGGAAAGGTTCCAGCAATGGGGCTCCGAGCCCTTCCCTTGTGGGACACTGATCCCCAGGCTGAGAGTCTCTGAGCTGAGCCAGACCCTGGGAGCTGCTGAGCCTGGAAATCAATGGGGAACGAGGAGGGCCCTGTGCTTCCTGTGCCGAGGGCCTTTGTGACTTTGATATGAGGAATGGTTTCCCAGGAGAAGGCCAGACTCCTGGGTTCTGTTCCTTCTCTAGCCTGGGTGGGAGAGTGGCCTGGGATGACAGGAGGGGCTGCTTGTCCAGAGTAACCGATGGTCTTTGGGACTGACCTCATTGCTGGAAAAGGATGAGACTTCCTGGATATTGCAGCAGCAGGGATTACGAGGGGGAATGTTGGGAGCGGATCATGCAATGAACTCCTGCCCGTGTGTGTAGATGGCACTCCCTGAACTCCTGTGGGGGCAGAGGGGGCGGCTGTGGTTGGAGCAGGGAGGAGGAGGGACAGAAAAGGCCCATGAGTGAAAGGCTGCCTTGAGCCCAGACTCACCCCTGCTCCCCGCTCGGTTCCAGGATGGCCAGGCTCCTGCGGATGTTCGGGAGGAAGGCTCTGCAGGTGGCCCCAGAGCCTGAGGGAAGGAGCTGCCGTCTTCCCAAGGGGCAGAGCAAGCCCTGCGTTCCCGCTGGCGGGGAAGCAGGTCCCGTCCAGGCCAGACGGCGGAAGTGCCCGGCCTTCTGGAAAAGGACCCCGGCTCCCGGCGCAGGCGCCGAGCTGGGAGAGGCCCCGACCAGGCCCCAGTGGAGCTGGCCCAGGCTGCGGTTTGGCAGACAGGACCCAGCCCAGGAGGGGCGCCGGGCAGGGTGGCTCTGGGGCTTGTTGTGTGGGCAGCAGCGGCCCCAGGAGCCCAGCCCTCGTTCCCATCAGGAGGCATCGCCCTGCCCGGTCTCTGAGGACCTTCCAGCCCCTGCAGGCCAGGAGACTGAAAGTCCCTGTCCCAGCACCAGCAGCTCAGCAGGGGACAGCGGCAGCACCTGGGCCTCTGGCAGCAGCCAGGCCGATGGAGGCCACTGCTTTGTTCCAGGTGACGAGCCAGGCTGGGCTGAGGGAGGGGTGAGGACGGGATGTGAACACCCTGGGCCCAGACGCTCTCCCAGGGATATGGGGGGGGGGGTCCCCAGCCCAGGTGTCTGGCCTGAGCCACGCAAACCCCACTGAGAGCAGCAGCCATCACACAGCTGCCCCTTCCACACGGGGACCTGGGGGTGGGGGCGTGAAGAGCTGCTGCCACTTTGGTCCTTGCTGCTCCGGTGCTGGGAGAATCGGCACCTCCCCTGGAGTCCTGGCCAGTGGAGGGGGGCTCTGCTCTGGGCTTCTGCAGCTGTTGGGGACTGAAGGCATCCCTGAGAGGGAGGTTTGGGGCCCCATCTGCCCTGGGTGCCTGAGGTGGGAAGGGGGGTCTTGAATCCTGCTCTGCGCACCACGCCCCTGTCCTTCCCTCCCTGGTGCAGGGACCCCCCTGGATTCGGAGCAGGAGGAAGGGGTGGACGTGGCCAAAGATGAAGCTGCTCTCAAAGTCATCCGAGAGCAGCTCCAGTGCAGAGATAAGGTACAAATGTTCCCCACCTGGGCTGGAACCAAGATTGCCCTGTCCCTTCCCAGCATCCCCACCCCCTGCCCAGGGTCTTGTGCCTCCTGATCCACCACCCCCTTTTACATCCATGATGTGGGACCCCCAAGATGGGGGTGTTTGTCCCACAACAGCCGAAGTCATCTCCCCACACAGGCACTGTCCCAGTTCCTGATCCTCCTTGTGTAGGAGTTGTGGGGGATTTGGACAATAGGCGGGTCCCCACAATCCCCCATTGAGGCCTGAGCCCTGGAGCTGGTGTGGGTGGGGCAGGAAGGTCCCTAGCTAACAGGGTCTCTCTCGCTATACCCCACTCCTGGTGGGTCCAGGATGAGGGGCAGCAGCTCCTGTTCCTTCAGGCCATCTACCCCGCATGTCTGGCTGCATGGGAGAGAGGGGAGGACACGCTGGAGCCGCGCTGCTGCAAGGCGGCCGTGGTGCAGAGTATCGTGGTGAGTGAGACATGCCATACGGCAGCTGGAGGGAGCGGGAGAATTGTGGGGCTGGGGGGCAACTGAGAGTGGGGAACAAGGAAACCATGGTCCCAACTCGGTCGTCGGGATGGGGCTGAATGGGGGCAGTTTTGACAGGGAGGAGGAGAGAAGGGGATTGGGAGTGAGCTGGGCAGGAATCCGGGAAGGGGGACAAGTCTAATGGGGAGAAAGGAATGGGAGGAGCGGGAGGTGGTGGGGGATCCTGCTGGCCATGTGGGGCACAGGCTGTGTCATCTCCTCACTGGGAGGCATCAGTCGGGCCTGAATCTCACACGCTCCTTTGTCTCCTTCGCGTCTCACAGGAGCTCATCGAGGAGCTTCCCGATGACTCGTCACCCAGCGCCGTCCTCGCCCACTCCCTGGCTGCAGTGGGCTACCTCTGGTCCTGAGACAGCCCCACCCCGCCGACTCCCCTAACCCCAGTGCTGCTCAGGCCCAAGGCTGGGAGTCACCGTCACTGCCCCTCCCAAGTCACCTCCCAAGAGTGGTGCCTCTGGCAGAGATGGTGGGGTGGGAAGGGTCACTCTCTCCTGGCGGGGCTCTTCTTTTCACTCCCATAACATGACAGGGGCCTTGGGGAGGGGCTCACTCCCGGGCTCAGATACAGGAGGGGCAGCAGGCTCCAGGGAACTGGAGCTATTCCTGTCCTGCCACTGTCTGTCTGGGACACCTTGGCCTTGTCATTCCCTAGCTAAGTGCCTCAGTTTCCATTCTCGCCAGCCTGTGCCTCTATCCCTGTGACTTGGTGTCCGTGTTGGCGACAGTCCCACCCCTGTACTGCACAGTCTAATACCAGCTCCTCTCTCTTGCCAGCACCATGAAACCTGCCCTGGAGCCAGCCCTAGAGACCCACCTCTTGCGAGCTGCCCTTCACTCCGTCTTCACCCTGGGCACGGAGAAGGACAACACTGGCATCCAGGTACCTCCTCCATCCTCCTCCTCTTCCAGAGTAGTCCTTGGTCCCTGCTCCCTTGATTCGCTGGAGCTCCAGATTTAGGGGTGGGGTAGCGGAGATGGAACAAGCTGCAGGGTTGGATCCTTCCCTCCAGCAGGAAAGAGATTACCCCTCCATGGGGGATTTCTTTCTTTCTTTCTTTCTTTCTTTCTTTCTTTCTTTCTTTCTTTCTTTCTTTCTTTCTTTCTTTCTTTCTTTCTTTCTTTCATGAGCCTTGTTTTGCCCAGAAGCCCAGGTTCCATCCATAGCAACTTGGCTGTTTCATACTCTTCTGCCTACAAGGCCCTCTGCAGAGACCTGCTAAGCTCATGGATCAAAGGTCCAGGGGTCATCAATTCTTGCAAATTGCCTGCAGTGGGATGTGAAGGAGAAAGGCCGGGAGATGTGTTTGGGAGTCTCCCCAGTGCTTCCCAGAGACCCCTCTTCCCATCCTGTGGCAGGTGTAGGCCCAGGTTCCCTAACTCTGACCCATGCTTTGCAGGCTCTGCACAAAGTCATCCCAGAGGTCTTGGATGCCATGCTGGGGAACCTGCTGGCAGAGTCCCCAGACACAGACAGGCTGCACTTCATCTTGGAGGTGAGCCCCATTTGACCGTAACTCTTTGGAGGACTGGTAAGGAGAGACTGGAAGATGCATTTTCTACTCTGTCCTCCTAGCTGGGTCCCCAGTGGGCCGTCCTTGGTTGGGGAGGTCAGTGCAATGTAGTGTCAGGTCCTTCCTTCTTGAGGGACAGAGGAAGGAGCTGGGACTCCAAGCCAGAGCTCTGCCTGGTTCTGCTGAGCACTAAGCACAGGGCTCCTGGCTGTCTTGGGGAGTGAGAGTCTGAAAATCCACCCTTCCCCCACCCCTCCAACACACAGAGCCCATGAGATTGGGGAGATGGTTCTCAGAGAAGAGGCACATGCTCCTTCCTAGAGAAAGAGGAGGAGCCCAGGGAATCAGCTCTTCCCTTTGATCTGCTCTGAAATTCCTGGGGGGATTGTGCTCTCAGTCACTCCCTACATCCCCCCAAGGATTTGTGTAGCAGGGAAGGGCCGAGGGTTCGGTCTTCTTTCTGGTGAACTGTTCAGGAATCAGGAGTTCTGGGAGGATGGGACCAGCCCCGACCCCGAACATTGTCCCAATCTAAAGAGACGCTGAGAAGTTGTGACCTGAAGGTGACAAGCTGCATCCTGGGGGAAAGAATCCCCTTCTAAAGCTCTGCCATCAATGACTCAGCTATTCCCCCCTGCGCAGAATGTCTCAGGCCCCTGGGGCTGGGGGCACGGGGCTCATTTGCAAAGCAGGAGCAGCTGGCCACCGAGTCTGACCTGCCTCCTTTCCCCACAGCATGTCAACCTCTGGGTCGTGTCCAGGGTGTCGCAGGAGCGAGCCAGGGCTATCAGGAGCAGCACAGCCCTGCTGAGATACACAGTCACCCTCCCTGAGTTTGACGTAAGTGAGCTCCGAGCCCAGCTTGCTGGCTCCAGGCGGAGGCAGGCTGGCTCCAGCGGGCTGCAGGGTCTGCTGCTGCTGCCAGGGCTGTGGCTTAGGAGGGTTCTTCAAGGGGAGGCAGAGTCAGAGTAGGGATTCAGCTAGGCTTGAGTCAAGTTCTTCTTGTCCTGGTTCAGTGTTTTCCCTGGGCCTTTAAGGGGCCCATGCTCCAGCCCCTGTTTGGCATCCCAAAGCACCTGCGGGCTCCCTTAGCATCAGAGCAAATGAAGGGTCGATCTCAAGCTCCTCTCCCCCAGCATCTCCTGCAGAGGGGCTAAGGGGAAGGAGCCCTCTGGCCCAGGAGGGACAGGGAGCTGACAGGAAAATGCTGATGGAGTCCCCTCTGCTCTCCCTTTCATTAGATCTCAGCCGAGTTCCATCGGATGGGTCGCCATGTGGCCCAGCTGGCTCTATTTGTCAGCGATCCAGACAAGGACATCAGCCGGCAGGCCAGGGAGGGGACTTACCGGCTCTACCAACTGCTGCTCCAACAGAGGGGTAAGGAACCCAGCTGGGACACGGAACCCAATAGGAGACTGTTCTTCTCCACTCCACTGTGCAGCCACCAATGGGCTTGGAAGGACACAGAAACTGCAACCAGAATGAGGAGAAAAGTCTCTCTCTCTCTCTCTCTTCCAGGCCTGACCATACATGACGTGGAAGATCTCTGGTGCTATGACTGGCACCAGGACAGCAGGCTCTTGGGCTACAAGAACACAGCCAGAGTGGGGGAGGTAAGGGCACTGTTCCAGGGCATGACACAGCTCAGGGAGTGGGGCTGGCTCGGTCCCCTGCAGTGGATGCCTCCTGGAGACAGGAAAAGAGCCCGCTCCTTATTTCCAGCTCAGAGTTCCTCATCCAGCAACCAGTGGGACAGGCTGGTGCTAAAGGTCCCACACTGGGACTGGGCCAGAAGTCTCCTTGTTCTTGTCAGGCTGCAGGTTGGATTCCCCTTGAAGAAACCAAGGAGCTGCAGAGGCCATAGCCAGCAACTAGAGAAATCACTTAGCTGGGGGAAGAGACCTTTGGTCTGTCAGCTCCAACCCCCTCCTCCCCTCAACAACACACGCACACTCCTCTAGCCGCTGAGGTGCAGGAGATCTCTCTGCTGGAAGCAAGACAGGGTCCCCTGTTGTCTCTGTGCCCTGCACAGCAGAGTGAGCCTGCTCACACACATTAGAGATCCATTTCCAGCCCATCCTGGCCCCTGCCCTAAATTGCCTTCCCGAAATAGCCACTGGAGGCTTTGGTCCCTCAGCATCTGCCACCTTTTAATAAAGGGGCTTCCCTGAGCCCTGGGACCCTGAAAGCCTCCTGGGGAATGAACTGCCTTGGCCACAGCAGCTCTCTTCCCCGCCCTTTGGGGCACTAGACGCCATTGTTCTGCCAGGACTTGGAGGCTGGCTCTGGGCAATCTACTCGAGCCTCATGTCCTCTTGGTTTTAGGTCTTTGAAAAATTCTTCTCTGTCGGGCAGAGAAGATCCTTCGTACAGACAGCATTGCTGGCCATCCACGACCCCCTGCTGCGTGTCAGCCAGGCTGGGCTGGTGCTGGTCTACTCCCTCCTGGGGGAAGCCCAGCAACTGATGGGGGACACGGTAAGCAGCTGCAATCGACTCAGAAGCTTGGGGTGGGGCCCAGGGCCTCATTCCCATCCTCTCGCCATTTGCTGGCCTGGTAGCAAGGAGCCTAGTGGGGACTTCTGGCCTTCATGGACTTCTGTTCTTAGGATGTGGTGCTCTGCTATCACTCCTGGGAAGGACAGGAGAGTCCCCTAAGTGCCCTCTGGGAACCTTTCCTGCCCCATAGAGCTGCACCCATTTCCCCATGGCCTAGTGTCCATGTCACCCGAGCCACCATCGAGAGTTGCTCCCATCCCTGGCAGCCTGGGAGGCCAAGGACTGACTGGTGATGGTGACTGACTGAGGCACATGGGTGTGGAAAGCTGGTCTTGCTGCTGGTAGGGCTGGACCCGCTCTCGAGAGATTGGGAGGATTCAGTCGTCAGGGGCTGCTGACCTGCCCCATTCACCAGGGCTGCCATCCTGTGGTTTCAGCTTTTGTCACTGGGGTGTCTTGGGGAAAAGTCTCAAGCTCTCCCCATTCCACTTCACTGCTGCCAGAATCCCTCCCTCCCCCCTCCACCCTTCTAGAGCCCCCTCCCTACCCTACCTGGGTGGGGATGGAGGTGGGGGTGGAGGAGAGGGTTCTCTGAACTTGAGCGGTGTCCCCATTTGGGTTGGAGGTGGAACAGCTGTCAGGGGCACGGATGGGGAGGTGGCAGGAGCTCACCCGACAAGGAGGGGGGTTGGCACTGAAGGTCACTACAGAGGACAGCAAGCCTCCATCCTGGGGGTCAGGAGGGTGAATCTACCACTCAGACATGAGCAGCTGCTGGGTGGAAATGATGGTGCAGGTTCCAGGTGCCCTTAATCCTCCCTGATTCCTGGGGAGTGTCTCAGTCTCTGACATGTTTTCGTTCCCCTGCAGCATGAGGATGTCACAGCCAAGGTCATGGGCCAGCTTCACATGATCCGGCACTTGCACCAGATGCCCGAGGCGCTGCAAGGGCTGTGGCTCATCTGATGCTATTCAAGGTTCCCCTCCCTGTTCAGCAAGTCCCGCTCCCTGCTGCAGGTACTGCTCTGTCTCACTGTAAATGGGGGACTAGTGGAAGCAGAAATGGAGGCCCCTGGCACGCACAGGAACTCTCTCCCCTCTCTGTGGAGCTGGGTCCTTCCCGCGGCCCCCGAATTCCTTCATCTGGGGCAGGAGCTCTTTCCCTCACACCCATATCCCTCCCCTCTTTCCTTGATCTCACCCCCATTCCATTTCCCGTGCTCCCAGGCAGAGATCTTCCTGCCCCATATGGCACAGAAGGACCTTTGCGTCAGGGCTACAGACTGTCTGCCCAACTGAAGCTAGGCTCCGGGCTAGCTTCATCTTCTGCCCTTTATTCTTCCTTTGGCCCTTCTCTGGGCTCTCAGAGTCTGACATGAAGAGGAGCCTCCTCCCCGCATGTCTTCTAGGCCCTGGCATGTGTGACAGCCTCCCAGATGGGTGCAGTCAGAAGCTGAAGCACCTCAGGGAGCAGTGGGGACAGGTCCCTTGTCCTAGGAAGCCAAGCAGTGGTAGTTCTCAAAGAGGCTGAGAGGGAAGAGCCCGCTCCCTCTTGGAGGTAAGAGCCTTTGACTTCTTTGGGCAAAATGGGTTTCTTGGGGGAGAAATGGGATCCCTGCTTCATAGCCTGGGTGGGAGCTTCCCCCATCCCTGGGACAGAGACATCTTCATCAATGTGCTACCCTTGTTTTTTTCCAAGCAAGAGGCTCCCCAGAGAACTCCTCCTCAAACCTGTTCTCCTGGGAGCGTTTCTGGGAGGAGGTTCCCGTCCCTCAGTCTCCAACTCCTTCATGCAGTCTCTTTCACCTAACATCTCCGCTCTCCAGCTCCATTTCCCGCAGCAGGACAAACGGACCTTCAGCTCCTAGAGAACAGACTCTGACCTCCTTCTGATCAGCAATGGGGTTTCACCATCCCCTCAGCAAACCTGTCAGCCGTGCTGGAGCGGATTGGAAGGAGGAGGGTATCTAACAGGGTGGCTTGGCCTATGGCTGCCTAGCCTGGGGCTAGGCCAAATTGATGAGCAAGTGAGCCCCACCTGAGAGGAAACAAGGGAAAACAGCAGCAAAAGTCCAGAAGCAGAGCGAGCTGTTCAGTAGACGGCCTTGAGCCAAACCTTGGAGTCCAGGGTAGGACTTGCTTCTCTCACCGTCCCTAAGGAAGGGGACATAGAAGACCCTAGAAACCCAAGAAGGGCAGGCCGAACCGAAATCAGGCTGAGGAAGAACTCCCCACGAGGGTGGAAGGCCTTGTTTCTGTTCAAGACATTTTGGGACTTTGTTTGCAAGGAGCACGACCCAGGAAGGAGTGGAGTAAAGGACAGTCACCTGGTTGGAGGGCTGAGTTCCCAGCCAACAAACTACAAGAGTGAGTATGAGTGGGGTTGCTAGCCCAGCGAGAAAGCAATGACACGAGGCCTGGCCAGCGTCTAGCGGTGAGTGAACTCTGGTACACACCCAAAGTGGCTGTGTCTAGAGCCCTGTGTAGGGTCTTCTGTGGGAAGTTCCCATGGGTCAGTGGGGCCGGAATCTCTCCTGCTCCTTTGGTCTCTTTGGGCTTCCCACGAGATGCCTGGTGAACTGCCCTTGGACTCTGGGCCCAGCACCGCTCAGAAATTATTCGCTACCTTCAGAGAGACAGGGCACAGCTCAGCCTGTTGGGTAGGCTGGAGACTCACACTTCACTGGAACACACAACACTGAGGTGGTTTGGGAAGCATAGTAACAAAGAAGAGATTTAAGTGATACTAAGCAAGAGAAAAAGATACACTTCAAAGAGAGAAACAAAACACAACACACTTTGTAGTGACTAAATCTGAATCTTAACAAGTCACAATCTTTGCCTTAGCAGTTTCCAGACTAACATCTCAGCTTTCCTAAGAGACCTTCTTTGATGTCCCTGTAGGGTAGAAAACTTCTCTGTCCAATCCGCTGATTTGATTGCTTCGTCTTCTGGTTTCAGACCCTCTGTTCTCCTTCTGGGGTGCCTGGACCCTGATTGTAACATCTCTCTGGCCCAGCCTCTTACACAGATGTGTGCTGCAGCCAGCCCAGCGCAGGGAGCAGTGGGGACAGATGATCTCCTCCTGTCAGACCAAGCAACAGGGGTCCCCTTGAGTCTTAGATGGAAGATCCCAGGCATCTCCTGGAGGTAAGAACCGTCTACTCTTCTGGACACTTGGGGCTGTTGCAAGAAAGAGGGGGCTCCTGTTCCATAGCCTATTTGTCCTCATGACTGTGTTTTTTTCTTCTCAGAGGATGCATCCGGGACCCTGGAGACTGTTTGGTGCAGGAGGTTTGAGCGGGGAGAGATCACTCACTGTCCTGACCCATGGGTCATTAACCCGGGTCTGCAGGGTTCCTGGGAGCAGCCAGCCTCCAGCACGCCACCTGGAAGCCTACGAAAAACTGCTTAGCTCGGACTGACGAAGTCCAGACCCAGTTTGAGGCTCCTATTGGCAGAGTCCCAGAGCAGCTAACTGGCCCGGGGACCTCCTTAAACCAGCAGCAGGAAGAAGAAGCTGTCTGAACAGCCGAGTTCCTCCCCGGCTCTGGACTGTGTGTTGGCTGTTCCTGCTCCCACTCCCCAGGCTTGATTTCCTGGCATCTGGACTCAGGGTGACTCACCTGACTTGAGGTTCTGAACACAATTTGGTCTTTTGCTTCTGCTCTTCCAGTGTCCTCACCCAGCTGACTCTCGACTCCTGTCTTGTGAGTGTGGACTCTGCCTCTGACCACTAGGTCTGGCTGCCCATGACCCGGCCATGACACTGACTTTTCTACAATTCCTCCAATGCCCTTTTCTGCTCTCCAGCTCTGCTCTCCCAGCAAGACACACCAATGCCTTGACTCCCAGAGTCCTGCTTGCCTGCTAGTCAAGGGCTCAGGGGGAGTGCTTGTCTTGCCCCCTCCCCCACCACAGCTGCTTGTCCTCGGGGACTCTCCCTAGCGCAGAGGAGAATCCGTCCTGGCAGCGATTCAGGAAGTCACGGTAGGGACGGTCTGCTCAGCTCCCTCTGCAATGGCACTGCCCGAGACCATTACGAGTGGGTGCCCAGTGACTGCGCCGGCAGCTCCTTGAGAGACTCCTGGGGGCAGGGTAGTCGTGTTTCCCGGTGACCGCGGGAAGCCATGCGAAGAGTGCGGCATTGAGGAGACTCTCCTGCTGTCCCAAAGGGTTTCTGTTCTCCTGCACGGTCAGACCGTGGGGCCAGGTTGGAGAATGGGGAAGAGCTGGTTGGTGATGAGTCGGAGGATTCACCATACAGGTGGCAGCAGCTGCAGATCCTGGAGTCCCTGTGGTCGGGTTACCATGCGTCCGGAGTTTCCCGGACATGTCTGGCTTTTTGGGTGTTAAATTGCCCTCCGGGAGGAATTTGTAAAACTCTCCAAAGGTCCGGGATTTCCCTCCCAATGCAGCACTCTGGGGGAGGAGGGGGAGCTGCGCACTCTGCAGGGGAGCACGGCACTGTGTCTGGCTTCGCACCCCAGACACACTGCTCTGAGCAGCAGGGTACGTGGGCCGGGGGGGCTGGAGAAGGGGCATGGGGTCCCAAGGGACAGTCAGGAGACAGGGAGCAGGAGGGGTTGGATGGGTGAGGGGTTCTGGGGGGAGCCTGTCAGGGGGTGGGCATATGAAGAGGGGTCGGGGGAGTCAAGGAACGGGGGGGGGGGTTGGACGTGGCGGAGGTTCGGGGGGGGAATCAGGGGCAGGGAACAGGGGGGATTAGATGGGTTGGGGGTTCTGCGGGGGCAGTCAGGGGACAAGGAGTGGTTGGATGGGTGTGGGAGAGCCGGGGGTCTGTCAGGGGGCGGGGGTGCGGATAGGGGGCAGGGCAGTCAGGGGACAGGTAGGGGGTGGAGTTCTAGGGGGCAGTTAGGGTGGAGGGGTCTAAGGAGGGGGCAGTTGGAGACAGGGAGAAAGAAGGCTTAGATAGAGGGCAGGGTCCTGGGAGGGGGCGATCAGGGGACAAGGAGCAGAGGAGGTTGGATGGGTTGGCGGTTCTGTGGGGGGCAGTCAGGGGGCAGGAAGTGGGAGGGAGTAGATAGGGGGCAGGGCTACCACTCCCCCCCGCACCCTCGGAGTGTCCTCTTTTTTGAAAGTTCAAATATGGTAACCCTACCCTATGGGCCCAGCCGCCACTCCTGAGACTTCAGGCGAACCTCCCCCTGTTCTCAGGGAGTCTTTGGCTTTGGCGGCTGGGCCTGCCTGCCGAGACAGAGGACTCAGTGTTTCCATCAGGCTGCTCAGCTGCAAATACAGCCACCCAAAGACGTGAAGAATGGAAGCGAAAGAGCAAAGCTGGACCCTCTGCTGAGCTCCTGCAATCAAGTGAGCCCAGCCTGGGAGAGAGGAGGGAAAGCTCCAAGGTGGCTGGTGGCTGCAGGGAGCCAGGGGAGGAGAAATAAATAGTTCATGATGAATCCTACGGGCTTTGTCTTGTGTGGTGAAGGGTTTCAAATGGGTCTAGTTACTACCACATTCAACTTTACAATCGCTGTGTCTGACTGAAGGGCAGGTCTGGAAAGCGCAGAGGTCACTCGAGGAGCTTCAAGTCTCCGATTCTGTCCCTATTGCCTGCTTTGACCAGCTGATCTCAACCCAACACCTCCCTCAGGTGGTCGCAGTGGTGAGCTCTTTCCCTCTTTTTCTGGATTAGCCGCCAGCATGGGGACAGGATACATGTGGCCAAGGAAATGGAGAGGCATGGGGGTCACTTGCAGAGGCATGCAGAGAACTTGCAGAGTTACCTGTTCATGCAGTTCCTATGGGGGAAGCACGGTAGGGTACCGTGCACTCCGGGGCACCATTTCCAATTCTGGCGATGGCGGGGAGGATAATTTCACCCTGATTCCAGGGGCTACTTAGGCACCTGAAAACTCTAATGTTTTGACCGATAACTTAGCAATGAGCTGACAGGAACACTTGCCAGACTGCTTTCCGGGGAAGACAGCTATAAGAATGGATCCAGGAAATGGTTCTGTATCTCTGAGCTGTTTGGACACTTTCAGGGAACATTCCCGATGCGAGACAGAGACCCCCAAAGTTATCCTGGGTAACCCTGAGAGACTTGTGGAAAACTAGCAGATCCCACATCTCTGCTGTCACTTTGCACTGACAAACTCGGACTGTCCGAACCTGTTCATCTATTTTACCTGCTTTAACCTCTCAAGAACTTTCACATATAAAAGAAAGAAAATTAAAGAAATGACATAGTTACACCGATATAGGGCGTAGCATAAACCCGACCTCAGAGTTGTCCCATTGAAATGGAATTATTCACAGCAGTAATTAAAGTGAAACATGCACGTAAGTGTTTCCAGGGCCAAGATTAAGGCCACAGCTTATGAGAGGTGCAGACGCAAGAAGAGAAGAGCTGTGCAAAAACTGAAATGCCACTTGGAATCTGGCCCAAACAATGCATCACGAAAAATAAACTCATCTTGTTATACAGTAACAGAGCTGGTTCAAAAGTGTTTTACACTGACAATGCAACCTTTGAACTAAAAATGCCACTTTGGATTACATTGATCATTTGAAAAAAGTTCCCTCTTTAAAAAAAACATTTTGGATTTCTCTGCCCACTTCAGAGAGAACACGGAGTTTTTCCCACCAAAACGAAACAAAAATTTGATAATTAAAAACATTTCCAAATAAGTTTGAAGACTATGGGGCGGGGGAGTGGTTTCTTCTTCAATTTTCATGAACCTCTCCACCCTCGCTATTTTTGACCAGTTCTAATTGTGAATAAATGTCTGTATGTACATGAATGATAAATATGTCTGCTACTGAAACATTTACAAACAACGGCTCTCATGAGGAGCACTGAGGTCACATTACGCAGAGAAACACCCAGGCCTGCAGGGTTCACATTCTCCAAGACATAAACCGCCCCAGGACGGGAATGTAACACACAACACAGCGTGACTGGCCCGGGTTGTTTAGGTGCATGTTTTGCTGTTGCTGGCAAATTGTGCTGTTTTGAGGTGAGGGAGAGTTATATTTGAAATGAGTTCTTCATCCTCTCCCACTCTCATCCAGGGGTGCCGGAACAGGGGAGACCAGGGCCCACCACTTTTTACTGGCCATAAGTGTGAGCGACTGGATGATGGGGGAGAGAAGGGAGTGGGGGGGCAGTGTTTTGGGGGCAAGGGGTGGCGTGAAGTGGGAGCTCAAGGAGAAAGGCGGTGTGAGGGGGGGCCTCAGGGAAAGGAGCGGTTTGAGGGGGCAGGACCTCGAGGAGAAGGGGTGGCACAGGGGCTGGGCAACAGTTTGGGTGCCAGCCCCCACCCCCACTTTTAGAAAGCTTTTGCCCATCCTGCCCTCATCCCAAATTAATTTGTTGCAGTAAGAAAACTTTGAGCAACAAGGAGACTTAGAGACCCACAATATAACCGCCAAAATCCTCACCCGCCCCTCGAGCTGGGCAAACAGAATTTTTTGGTAGCTGGCAATTCCAAAAAAGAGTTGGAAAAAAAACGGTTTCAGGTTGAACAAAACTAACATTTTTCCAAATTTTTGATGAACCAAAAAGCTTTAAAAAAAAAAAAAAAAACTAAAAGACCCAGGAACATTTCAAGGGTTGTAACTTTTTGAATTTTTAAAATAAAATTGAAGGACATTTTTAAACAAAAAATTGTTTCAAACTGAAAAATCAAAATGGTTTGTTTGGAAAGCGTCTAAACGAAATGCTTTGACTTTTTAAGAACTGTGGGGAGGGTCTGGACGTCAACAATTCAGCAGACCGGATGTGAATTTGCAAACAGGTCTCCTTCCCCATTCTCCAGGGCTGGGTCTCGATTACTGTTTCTGGTTCCCTGGGCCTGGTCCCCGTCCCTGTCACACACTGCGGGGAGCTCAGATTCCTGGGAATCCTGCCGACTTCCAGGCTGCGGGGAGGGATGAGTCAGCATCTACCTGAAGACGAGTTGCGAGTAGGCAAACACTTTCCCTCTACCTTTCCAAACCCCACATAGGTATAGTAAGACTAGCACCCCCACCGCTGCCACCACTCCACGCACCAGGAGACGATTCCAGGATGCTGGCTCTGAAACAAAAGCGAGAGAAAGGCCCCATGACTAAGGGAGTCCGTTAAATCATCCCACTGCTGCCATGAGGATCCCAGAAGATGAAGACATTCCTGGGATACAGGAAGAGCTGAGTTGGGTCGTGTGCACATGGGCACCACTCAGAGCAGCGGGAATGAGATCTCCAGGCTCATTATCCCCATCGGCCAACCTGATGCAGGGAGAAAGGTGAGCCTGGCAAAGCAGCCCCGTTACAGAGTCTGGGAACCGTGATTTTTAAGATGCTCCAGGATGGGGTCCCTCAGCTCTTAAGATTAGAGGGGACGGTTAGGATCATCTCCTCCAGCGTCTCCTGAATCATGGGGAAAGGCTAGCCGTGGTGGGAAGGGTGGGGTTTGAAGATGTATCCATGAAAATGGGGGGTGGGGTCGTTAACACATTGCTGACGGGTGAGGGGCACGATTGGTTTCTTTGCCTTGAGGAGGGGTCTCAGCTTTTAAAAGTTTTGGGAAGAATAATTTAGTCTGAGCCCTGGCATAACCCAGGCCAGAGAACGTCGCCTACTGATTCCTGCATCCAGTCCAGTGATTTATGGCACTGACTTGGCATTGAGAAGGATTTTATCATAGGCTTAAATCCAGCTGCAGAAGGGAATGGGCATTAGAAGCTGAAAGACCCCAGAAATGGCTCTGGTTTTCTACTCGAAATAATCACCCAGGGCTGATTTTCCCTGTCCCAGCGCCTTGCAGTCATGCACCCAGCGCCTAGTGGATTTGGTGTGCAGGCAGGCTCCCAAATCCAGACAGTGGCACTTCACATCCACTTTGCCCTGGCGTCAGGGACTGCCCTGAGCGCCCATCCTGCAAACACTTACGCACCTGAGCCCTCCCACTGCCATCCAAGGCTACTCCTGCGGATGGAGTTAAACACGTGGCTAAAGCATTTGCAGAGGTTCCAGAGAGCTGAGGCTCCATGTAAAAGGAACATTACTTTAGTTATTCCAATCTTGGGTTTATGAGATGCTCCTGCTCGCCCCCTCCCTTCACAGCTGAGTCTCCCACCCAGTGGAATTCTCCAAGGAACTTCCCACTCCGAGACCCTAGACACTGTGTCCAGCGCTAGCTGTCCCTCTGGCCCAATCCCATGCTTCAGGACATAGTCTGAACACCACGGAGGTCAGTAATGAATTCCCCACCTCCATTTACAGCATGGTAAAACTAGCCATGTATGTTACAGCGGGTTCTTGCGTTCCCTGGAAGCATCAGATATTGTCCCCTGGGCTGGACCAGACAGGACAGCAGCCTGAAATGCCCTACGGCATTGGCTTGACCTCAGGCTGACCCTGTGGAAAACAGGCTACAGCTCCCTTTAAAAAAAAATAAAATAAAAAATTAATTTATAAGGAAGACTAGAGGTAAAATTTCCCAGTGCACTTAAGTCACTTTGGTGCTTTTGAAAATTGTGCCCTCTAAAATCAGCCCCGATCCCTGTAGCGGCCACTCCTGTAAGCTGTCAAGTTCTGGCCCATTCCTGTAAGTTTGCGTTTGTGGCGTTTTTAATACAAGCCGCATTACATGCCACAAAGAAACCTGGGTGGCAAATTTTGAAATACAACAAGAACAACAGGAAGAGGAAAAATATGCTCCACACATGCAAGTTGATCAAGTTCGTGTTGTCATAGGAAACTTAACTTGTGTGTCCGAACCATACAACATTACTGCTGCACTCATATTGGTTTTGCATCTCATTATTTCTAAATAGCAAAGAGAAAAAAATAATGGGCTTAATAACGGTGCCATCTTGGCTTTGAGTTTTACCAACTCTTCACAGCAGAAGAAAGATTGGCGTTCTCCATTGCCTTATGCCTGAGTCTGAATTCTCAGCAGTGCCAAGTTTTCACTTGGCTCAGCAGAGAGGGATGGGAAAAGGGGGCTTGAAGTCACCCTTTTGTTCCCCCAAGCTTCGGCTGGCTGGTGCCTGAAATAGCACCTGACATAAAACTTAGAGCACCGTTGAGGCTGCTCTAAGTTACACTGGCTGTCATGGCAGCAGTTCTGAGCCAGTATTATGCACCACACTCTCTTTGCTACCACACCAAGTCCCCAGACTAAAGATTGGGAGGAGGCAGGTGACATAGGGAGACACACCAGCTTTGTGCAACCGAAGAATTTCTAAGCTGCCCCTTATGGGCAGTTGGCATGAGGCCCAGGATCAAACTCCTTGTGCCGTGATGGGTGGGTGAGGGAAGAGTTCTGGGCCCCAATCCAGCCATATCCTGATCCTGGTGTGTGTCATTTACACTACTGTCTGCAGTTCTTTTGGTATTTCATGCTCACTTTGCATCAGTGTAAAGGTGACACAAACAAAGTGCAAGGCAACAGAGAGTCCAGCCCCCGCCCTCCCCCCACACTGATCGCTTTAACTAGAAGTTTCAATTGCAACCAAAATTGTGGAGAGATTAAAAAAAAAAACAACCCAGAATCACAGGAGCTCTGGTAATCAAGTGATCCATCCCCTGTCACCCATTCCCAGCTTCTTGAAAATATAGACTAGGGAAACCATCCCTGCCCATGCTAGCTAATAGCAGTTGAGGGACCTGTCCTCCATGAACTTATCTAGTTCTTTTTTGAACCCTCTTATAGTCTTGGCCTTCACAACATCCTCTGGCAAGGAGTTCCACAGGTTGACTCTCCATTGTGTGAAGAAATACTTCCTTTTGTTTCTTTTAAACCTGCTGCCTATTAATTTCATTGGGTGACCTCTGGTTTTTGTGTTATGAGAAAGAGTAAACAACACTTCCTGATTTACTTTCTCCACATCAGTCATGATTTTATACACCTCTATCTTATCCCCCATTGGTCATCTCTTTTCCAAGGTGAAAAGTCCCAGTCTTATTAATCTCTCCTCACACAGAAGCTGCTCCACATCCCTCAACATTTTTCTCACCCTTTTCTGTACTAATGGAGGCAGCGAGGCCTAGAGCGCTGGACTCGGAGTCCCGTTGCTGTGGGAAGTGTCTGTACTGAAGGGCTGCAGCAGCTATCGTGTTTTAAGTGCAGACAGAGCCTGAGCCGTAAAGCAGGTTCCTTCCCACCTCCTCCCTTTGCAGAAAACACCCCCCCGGCTTAAACACCGACAGAATCCTCATGCAAAGCGATTTCTTCTCCAGGCCGTCTACAAGCCTCTCTCCTTGCAACTTGAAGAAAACTGAATGGTTGACAAACAGGGCCTCAGAGACCTGATCTGCTACATGCCCCGCCTACCCGTGACAGGCACCCATAACTAGCTTTCAGGCTCCTTCCCCTCTCTCCCTGCACGGGCACAGTGTGATCTGCTTGGCGTCTGAGTCTCACACCGGCTGAGCAGCAGGCAAACCTAGAATCAAAGTGGTTCATAACGTGGTCATTTCATCTCCCCCAAAGGGCTGGGGGTCGCCCTGCACTCTGCTGGAGAACTCTCAGCCATCTAAAAAAAGAACAGGAGGACTTGTGGCACCTTAGAGACTAATAAATTTATCTGAGCATAAGCTTTCCTGAGCTACAGCTCACTTCATCGGATGCATTTAAAACCCTGCTGCAGTGATCTGAGCAGCCTTGGCTGTATGGAAAGCAGGCGCTGCTGGGACAGCAGTTCAGAGGGGGCGTTAGGTCACTTTGGCCCATCAGTTAAAAGACAAAGAAACGAAGTCTGCCCGGGGGACCAACGGAGACGTCTTCTCTCACTGCAGAGAAAAATCACTTCCCCTTCCGCCCCAAAACGATCCGCGCTCATGATTTGCTGCCCAGGAGCGGAGGTCTTGTCTCGGGAGGCAACTTCAGCTCCTGCAGGTTACCCACCTATTTTGCCCCCCTTAACCCTCCTTCCATCTGGTCCGCGCACAGCCCCCTCCCCAATAGACCCCGCCCCATCCCCTCCCCAATACCCCCACCTGACCAGAGCACAGCGCCCTCCCCAATAGACCCCACCTGCCCCCGCTCCCATATGGTCAGTGCACAGCCCACTCCCCAATAGACCCCGCGTTCCCCAGTGTGATCGATGCACCCACCCAACTCTTCTCCCCCCCCCCCCCAACCTGACAACTCCCTGCTCGCCCTCTCCCCGATCCGTGCACAACACCAGCCCCTCCTCACCTGCTGGCGGAGACCCCCAGCCCCCGATCGCTCCGCGGGCAGCCGGCGCCTGGAACCCGGCTCGCAGCTCGCCCAGGCTCGTGTCCCCTGGAGCCAGAGCCCCCCCCGGGGAGTGGGCTCAAAGCGACCCCGGCGGGCAGGCAGAGGGAGCAGCGAGGGGACGGGCTGCCCTGCCGGGAGCCGCCAGGCTCGGGGAGAGGGTCCCGCGGCTGCAGCCCCGCTCAGCTGGGCAGGTCAGCAACACGGAAGGGAAACGCACCCAGCTGTCTGCCCCCGGGGAGCAGGCGAAGAGCAGAGGCTCCAGCCGGTCAGGATCCCGCAGCGCTCCCCGCTCTTGCGCCGCTGTCTCCGGGGCTTATGGCTCGGGCTGGGCGGGGGTGTCCTCCTTCAATAGCCGCGGGATCCGGGGACACCCGCACGGACTGATCCATTAGAGGCGCATCGGGGAGCGGGATGGAGCCGCCCGCCACCCCCCCGACACGGCTCAGCGCAGCGTAGCCAGCTGCCGGGGAGAGCGCCTGGCCTGAGGCTGCGGGGAAGTGGGCGAGTCTCCCGGGCCAGGAGCTCAGGGGCCGGGCAGGAGGGTCCCCTGGCCCGCCGGCCGCAGTTTGACCACCCCCGCTATAGACTGTCGGGGAAACCGGCCCAAAGTGACGTGTGATACCATATTAGGCGCGTCTTCCAGACATGTGGGTGGGAGGGGCTGGGCTGTGTCCTCCTGATGCTCCCCCCCCCTCCCCCCGGTCATAGAATCTCAGGGCTGGAAGGGAGCTCAGCCGGTCCAATTGTCCAACCCCCTGCTCAAAGCAAGACCAATCCCCACTTTTTGCCCCAGATCCCAAATGGCCCCCTCAAGAATTGAACTCACAACCTTGGGTTTAGCAGGCCAATGCTCAAACCACTGAGCTGTCCCTACCCCCCCAAAGCAGGTCCGCGTCCCTGGGTGGGCTCGAACCACCAACCTTTCTGTTAACAGCCGAATGCGCTAACCGATTGCGCCACAGAGACCGGGCAGCCAGGCCCCAGGCAGGGAGCAAGCGGCCATAGCCAGCTGCTGGGGAGAGCCTGGCTGGGGAGGGGCGGCAGCAGCAGCCTGATCCCTGCCCGGGCTCGGCTTCCCGGCGAGCCGCAGCCCCTCCCTGGCAGGCCCTGTGTGCAGCAGCTGGCTGCGGAGGGGCGACAGCCCAGTTCCCCCCCACTCGGCTTTCCGGGGCAGTGGAAGTACCTAAAAGTGTCTGTGTTGGGGGGGGAACCACTGGAGCCCGAACCGGGGCCCTGCCCCCTGCCCCACCCTTTCCCCTGAGGCCCCGCCCCCTCGCTCCTCCCCACCCCCCCCCACCTTACACTGTGGAAGTGGGAAGACAGGCGCTGGGGAGTGTCTCTCTCTCTCTCTCTCTCTCTCTCTCTGTCCCCAGCTTGCGGAGAGGCTCTGGCCCGCCCCATCCCTTCCTCTCCCTCCCGCCAAGTTGCCTTTTGGCCCCTCCCCCAATACTAAAACAGACAAGTTCTTATAATAAAAAAAGGGACTAGGGGCCCCCCCTTGAGCTGCTGGGGGCCCCAAGCAATTGCTTAGGCTGAGTCTCTCTGTTTATACCCAGGGCTCCGAGTGTAGGTAGCCCAGCCCGGCACATGTGCCTCAGTCTCCCCGTACCCTGCACCACCACCTCCAGCTGTTGAAACTGAACTCACCTGGGCCTGGGCCCCCCTGCCGCCCCCTCCCCGGAACTGTACACCCTTCTCTGCCCCGGCCCTGCTGGCTCCCCCTGGGGACGACACTACTCTTCCTGCTTCCACACCATGACCGCCAAAGGCTCACAAACCAGCAGATAAAAACTCTGCATTTAGTATTTTAAGTCTCATGGTTTTTAAGTGGGTCGGGTTTTGAGGCCCGACTCATTTTGAACTCTTGTGTTTATCAATACAGAAATTATCTACCACCCCCCCCCGTCACACACACACACGTCTCTTAGTCTTACACACCTGCTGTGGGCGCTGACTCCCTGGGCGCAGGAAGAGGGGGCGCGAGGGTGAGGCCTTGGGGGAAGGGGCAGAGTGGGGATGGGGCCATGGGACAAATCAAACTTCCCAAGAGCCTGTCTGTGTCCAATATAGTTTTAAGGGGCTCCTACCTCCCCTCTCCTGCCATGGCTCTTAAAACCAACTGAGACTCTGAACCGTCTGCTGCCCAGGGCCCTGGGGTGAGCGGAGCTAATGCCAACCCCAGCCTGGCCTGATACGGCCTGCACCCTATTTGTGAGACGAAGGGTGAGTATTTTCACCGGGAGTGGGCTGAAGACACTGCTGGGTAGCAGGCCCGGTACAGCCAACCAGAAATCCCCCCTATCATCCCTGGGGTTGGGTCCAGGCGAGCAAGGAAAAAAGAGACGTCTGGTGCACCCCCCCTCCTTGCATTGCAGGCTGACATACGCGGTGGAGTGTGAACTACCGCCATGCACCGCCTCACATACTTGATTTGCCACGGCCTTCATGGGACTGTGGAGGTTGATGCTTCCCTAAACCCTCTGGATACAACTTTCCGACTCTCTTTTCCCCTCCCGCATCCACTCACACACTAAACCCCCTTAAAGGAGCAAACACTGAAAACCCATCGCAGGCAGCCTAGCTCCAGGCAAGCAGCAGGAATGGGACAGAAGGGCAGAAGCACACGTGTTCTCCTCGCCCCTGGCAGAATGCCTTGTGCGGGTTGTACCTGGGGGGTGCAGGGGTGGAATGAGCCGGGGACGTGTGCCCGTTTGAGCGATTCACAGCAGGGAAACGAGGCACCTTTGGGGGAGCCTTGTCCAGGCCTGCCATGGGTCAGCTCTCCCAAACCACCACCCCTGGCAGTGCAAGCCTGACCTTCCAGCCCCCTGCAGGCCTCGCTCTCTGTGTACAGGTTAGCGATAGACACTCCCAAAGCCTCTGAGCGTCCCTCGGGAGTGCTCAGCCCGCTCCACTGAGCACATGCAGAACGGTGACTCTAATCCCACCGGCGCGGTCCACAGCAGCTTGTAAGATTCAATTCAGGCCAACCACTCTATCGAGAACACGGCACTTAGATATACAGAAAACAGGAATGAGTTTATTATCAAAGAACAGAGATGCAAGCGAGAGTGAATAAATACTGGAAAGTAGTGGTTACATAGAAAACAAAATCCTCACACTTTCTAGAGCCGGGGTTCTCACAAATTTTTGGCAGCCTCAGCATGCGGCTCTGACAATACTTAACTAACTGTAGGAAAAACAAATAAATAAATTACGTGTGCATATTTACATAAGGATTTTTTGCAGACTCAATAATAAATATAAGGTACAGTTGTGTCTTATCTTTACTGGACCTAAACACAGAACAAACCAGTGCTTTGTGCAGTCTTGTCTTTTTTGTTGTTCTTTTGCTTTTTTGGTCAAAGGTGGACGGCTGTACAACAATTCTGAACTAAATTTAAAAATCCTTTACATAAGAGAAGTCCAAATAATAATGAAAGAATGTATCTGCCAATATGTCCAAAATTTCTTTCACAGACAAAAAAACCCAATCAACCTAGCCCAGTAATAATAATAATGATAATAGTAACAACAAAATCTGAGCAGTTGCTGTTGTCTTTTCAGCTTGGTTTTTGCATCATTTAACAGCTTGCGCCTCTGAAACTCACAGTGGTAATTTGGTTCAACTTCCTTTGTATGAGTGCTGTAGGGACGTTGCACGACATACGTTTCAATTTGATGAATTTCTCTCTCACACTGGAACTTGCTCAGAAATGGGATCGAGTGGCTTCAGAAACACAGGAAAGTGCCTTTCCCCCGGTGCTGAAGTGTTCCTTTTTCTCTCTCTGTTTTGCTTTTCTTCGCAGAAGGTCCCAGAGGAGCCACCTGCTGTCACATTCAAGGTCATTTTCTGGCACTAGATTATTTGAAATACTTTCTGATACCCAGTCACATTTTTAACTCTTTCACCTCCCCCCCATGAACAATCACTACCTACCCAAACACCACGCAGTGAGATGGCCCATAGCCACTTAGAGCTACAGTAACATGAGATGTAACCACAGTGGTTAGAGGTCTATAAAATCATGAGTGGTGCGGAGAAAGTGACTAAGGAAAAGCTATTTACTTGTTCCCATAACACAAGAACTAGGGGCCACCAAATGAAATTAATGGGCACCAGGTTTAAAACAAATAAAAGGAAGCTCTTCTTTACACAGTGCACAGTCAACCTGTGGAACTCCTTGCCTGAGGAGGTTGTGAAGGCTAGGACTATAACAGGGTTTAAAAGAGAACTGGATAAACTCATGGAAGTTAAGTCCATTAACGGCTATTAGCCAGGATGGGTAAGGATTGTGTCCCTAGCCTGTTTGTCACAGGGTGGAGATGGATTGCAGGAGAGAGATGACTTGATCATTGCCTGTTAGGTTCATTCCCTCTGGGGCACCTGGCATTGGCCGTTGTCGGGATGGATGGACCTTTGCTCTGACCCAGTCTGGCCCTTCTTATGTTCTTAGCCAAAGAATACACTTTGCGACTTCAAAGAAATCCACACCTATGTAGCTCAGCTCTGCCGGCATAGTACTATTTAAAAGGGAGCGCACATTAGGATTTATGGCATTTAGAAGGCCCCTTTAATACTTAACATCTCAGCGATTGTTGGGGCACTTTGGAGGCTCTTGTGGCTGCAAAACAATCAGCTGGTGGCTGCATTTGAGAAATGCTGTTCTGGAGTCTAAACAAACAAGGCCTTCCCTTCTCTCATTTCCCCAGCGTGTGGCTGAGACTCCTTCTCATGAGATCACTCCCTCTCAGCTGCAGAGAAAAGCTTGACAATGTGACCCTGAGTTTAAAGGTTCAAAAGCAGAAGGCACATACGAAGAATCCACAGTTTAAACTAGACACACTTATTGCTTGAGGGCCCCGCTGCCTGATTTTGAGATCCTGGCCAGGCTGACGAACGGGGACTTGGCTCGTTCAAGTAGGTGTGAGTTGGATCAGTGTCACGTCTAGGAGTCCCATTTCGAGCCCCCTTCCAATGCAATCTCTTTTCCCATCACATACACCTCAGGTTTCCTACAGATCCACTGTCTTCCCATGTAGCACCGTGAGCTGCTGACCCCTTTCTCGTCGTTCAGATACGCGCAGTCACCTCCTCCTCTTATCTGAAACCTGCAACACAGAAGCCAGGGAGCTGCAGTCAGGCAGAGGCCGGGCATTTCACACCAGTCCCAGCCAGGGGAGCCGTTCTCCACAGTGCAGGCCTGAGTGCGGAGCAGCTACTCTCCCAGCCCCTCAGGAGCAGAGCTCAGGACACGGAGTCTGTACCCCAGGAGAGGGCCACAGAGGCCCAAACTCGGGACAGTGTCTGGTGGCTATTCAGACCCAGTGAGGCTGGAAGCAGGTGGGATCCAAAGGTTGGGTCCAATACAGCAGAACGGGGACTGTCCACTGGGGAGCCCTGACCCAGCACCATAAGAGCCTGACTTTTCAAAGTACTGAAGTAACCCAGACCAGGGAAGTGGGGGGTCTCCATCCTCCTCTAATGGCTGGCCTGCATAAGAGCTTTATCAATCGGGGGGGGGGGTTCAGTTAAAGAAGTGGATTCTTTCGCTCCTATGGCAGAGGCTCATGCTTCTAGTGCTGAATTCCGGGGTTCAAACCCTGCTCCAGGCTCAAGCAGCGCTGGTTTTGTGATCACACTTGGAGCCCACTGAAACCCATCGCGGGGTGTTGGCTGGGCAGCCATCACTACTGTACCCCATTCCAGTGGGAGCCCCAGGCGTCCAGCACCTGTGAACCGCAGGCTCCTTTAATGTCGGTGCCTTGCTGCGGATTCAGAGGCCTCACCAGCCAAGTCACTCAAACCTGCCGGCTGCAATCCCCAGCGGGACCTGCACCTGCCATGCAGTGCTCAGCATGCTGCCCTTTCTAGCAGCCACTGTTAACCTGAGCTCACTGCTGCCTCCTTTCCCCAGGGGGGTCAGACACCCCAGGGACCTTGCTGAAGAGGGCTGGGGGAGAACAGCGAGTGTCCCAGCTGAAATCCCAGCGCGCTGCGAGGGCACCTCTGGCTATGGCGGCCTCTGTCTCCGGCCCAGCACCGTGCTGCGGGGAAGAGCCGAGAGTTCAGGGACACGCCGGCTCCCATCGGTCTCCGATACATGCAGGACGTGAACGGACCAGGGTCGTGTCTGGTTGTTTCACTAGCACTGAATGGTGGATCTACCTGAACTCAAACAGCTCAGACACCAGAATCCCCAAGCCCAGGGAATTAGTACAGAGGGGTGAGAGACACTCACAGGTGGTTGAATTCAGTGCCGTTGGTGCATTTCCAGGGCAGACCCTGCTCCCTCCGGAGGCCGATCCAGTGGTCCTGGACACCCTTATGGTGCAGCAGGAACACCTTAAAGAAAGCCAAAGGACAGCAGGTATCAGCCCCAGCTCCGGTGCTTCCCCGACCCCTCCAGGGCTCTGTGCTGCAGAGAATCCCAGTCACATATTCATAGAGTATCAGGGTTGGAAGGGACCTCAGGAGATCTTCTTGTCCAACCCCCATCCCCAATTAAATCATCCAACAGATTTTTGCCCCATATCCCTAAATGGCCCCTGGGTTTAGCAGGCCAATGCTCAAAGCACTGAGCTATCCCTCCCCCCATATTAAAGGGTGCTCAGTTTATTTTTTGGGGGGTGGTGGTGTTTCCCCTCCCTTTTGCAAAATAAAAGATCACCCAGGCAGTATTAACCCTCCCCCTGCACAGAGCAGCCCCACCCCGGTGCTCCCAGTCACCCGCACCCCACGTCCCCCTGGGCTCGGGGCAGCTGCTGGGTCTGAGCTCTCTGCAGAGATGTCTCTTCTCACAGATCAGCCCCCGCTCACCACAGCACGGCAGGAGGAGGGAGGGAGGCAAGCTGAAGTGGGAGGGGTCAATGTGAGAGGATCCCCTTCTCCCCCGCCTCCTCAGCTGGCTGCTCCTTTCCCATCCCCACAACAGGAGCACTGGCTGGGTTCTCAGTCCCACTCCAGCAGCCAGCAGGCCAGGAGATGCCTGAGCCAGCCCTGCCCTAGACAGAAGCTGTCTCCCTATTTGGGGAGGGGGGCAGCGGAGAATGGGCAATCCCTGTGATCACACACAGACAGTAGGGCCCTGGGCCCAGCCAGGGCTGGCGTTCAGCAGCTGGAAGTTCATTCACTCCGGCCTCCCAGCACGGGAGGGCTCAGAGCTGCTCCTCACCCCACGGGGCAGAGCCCAGGTTCTGCTGCAGCAGTCACCACTGTGCCAAGGCCAGTGTCTGGCAATTTGAGAGTCTCTCGCCATTTCCTGCTCACTGTCGATCCCAGCCAGAGAGGCACCCGGGGCAGAGCAGCGGCTCCGGCTGTCGGTCCAGCTCCCTTCCCTCTCTGAGAAATGTTAGCATTTCCCTCGGTATCCCATCCAGCCGTCCGGGCACGAGGGGCTAGCAGGGGGGCACAGATCAGCTGATGAAAGCTGAGAGGTCAGCACTGAGAATGAGACAGTCACATGGAGGGTAAGAGTTGCATCGAGAATTGGGCATTTGACTGGTACAAAAATTGGTCAATTGACCAGTCAAATCTGTCAAAGAGTGGTCAGATATTTTAAAATACCAATTTATCAGAACAGGAACAAAAAAGAGCAAGACGTCATTGTCTCCAGTAGGTTTAGCTTTAGATAGATACAGATCTACCTAATTTTTTAAAAAATGTACTTCACTGAGTTATTTTAACTCAGAAAACAAAGGCGAAACACTGAAACCAGGTTCTGAAAAACACCAGCGAGGCTCCAAGACGCAATCCGAAAGGCAGACTGCATCCTAACCCCAGGGCTCTCTCTGGAGTATTTGACTGCGGCCAAACAGGCAGTCAACTGACCGGGTTGCCAAGCCTACCGGGACCCCCAGCTGGGGCTGGTCCACTGCAATCAGACGCAGGGTGAGGGAGACGTTTGTCACAGTAAATTTGCCTGGCAAGAAGGATTCCAGGGGCACTCCCAGCCTGGGAGGGACTGACACAGCTCAGAGCATTTCACCCCAGATCAACAGCTGGACGTTCAACCTCGCAACAAACAGCGGGTGAACAACTGAGAAGAACGAGGGAACTTTCACTCAGGGACATGAAAGCCACAAGGGGGCGCCAGACACCACAGCCACGGGAAGTGACCTGTTGCACTGTGGGCCAGGAATGATGGAACTTAATTCACCTCCTACCTGCAGACTTTTCTCTTCCCAAACACAGCAGCAAGAAAGGCACTTTCTGGAAGCCCTCACGGCAGTGTAACCCTTTCAGAGCCATGAAAGAGCAGCAGTGGGGTCACCCATAAGTGACACCAAAGAGGATTTGAAAGGCCTGTCTAGTTGAGAGGAGTCGGACTCAAACCCCTCCAGACATTTTTGAGCAGATCACTTTTGTTTGCACCACAGTAACTCGGTAGCTCGTTTTCAAGCCTTCCCATGTGGCTGGCGCTCAGCGAGGAATAGACACTCTAAGTCGGGAAGAGTTAGGAAACGTGGCAGCGGTGGTCAGAAAACGAGCATGTGTTCACCTCACTCACAAGGCATGTCTGAGCCTGTAGATTTCACTGTGCAGTGCACGGTAGCCCACACCCCTGCCCTACTGAACTGAGCGGAGAAGTCAGTGACTAACAGTTGATGGCACAGGCTGTCTGCACCATCCATCTCCAGGTCAGATGCCACATGTTCTGCAGAGCTCCCTGCACCTGCAGGTGTGTAACCAACGCTAAGCTCACAGATTCCCACCTTACACAGCGAGAGCCAATGCTGCCCATTGCAAGAGCCTGCCGTTACAGCAGGGAGCTGGGATTCAGGGCCCATCTGTATCAGAGCAATCTGCACCAGTATAATCACAGTGACATCCGCGCAAACACCTCCTGGAGATGCGCTGGAGCAGTGCGGCTCGCTCTGGTAACTTCCTGCAGCGAACTGCACCAAGGCAAGCTCCTTTGTGCACCAGTGCAGTGCGTCTCCTTTAGCGGTTTGTACCAATTCAACTGCAAGGACGTCATGACATTGGCACAGAGGATTCCTAATGCAGACAGACCTGGATTCAATCCCCTCTGCCAGCTGCTAAACCCTCCTGGGGCCCAGTGATTGGATCCCAGGGCAATAGAGAAATCCCACCCCCGACAGTCTCCAGCACCCCCCACCACAGATGACGGGGGGATACAGCAGGGTTCATGTTCACCGCAAACAGATGCCCTCTGCATGAGCACACGCTGTCTGGGCAGCCCGGGGGAGTGAATGGTGCTAAGGGACCCTTCCTGGCCAAGCTCAGCGATTGGCGGGTTTCCACACTGCGCTGGTGTAGGGGTCTAGACTGAGTTCTACAGCTCATTTCAGTAACACGGCAGCACCTGCCGCCCGGCCACAGGCGTGACCTGAAGATCCAGGAAGGCCAGGCTGGTAACCTCAGAGCAACACAGGGAAGGCAAAGGGCTCAGGGTTGCACTGCACCCTGTCCCACTGGACACCCTGGTCAGGGACTGCTTCACGGCACGTGGCAAAGGTGACTTGGGTCCAAAGTGCTCAGAGGTGGGCTGTGGGGGCTAATGTCAGTCAGATCGTCCCGACACATAGAGTGCCCAGGTGCAGGGGTCTGGGAGGAAGATCCCCCAGGAATCCTCTGTCCCAGGGGCAGAAGCCGGACAGGCCGGGAGGAGAGAGTGAGCGTGGTAGGTCACGGGGGAATGGGATGCGCGGAGATCATAGATGGAGGGGAAGGGAGCCGGGCGGAAGCTGGGAACTCACCTGCCAGAGCAATGATGGCAGCGATCAACGCAGACGATACAACTATCACTGCAACCACAACTCCACAGGTTGGACTTTTCTTGCAGTTCCAAGGAGGGTCTGAGACAGAAAGACCCGTCAGGCAGGGCTGGGAGGACACGTCTCACTGACAGCACCGGGGCTGGAGCTCCCCTGGAACATGCACCCTTCTTGTCTAGTTTTTGTAAAGCTCTCCAACACCACTTTCTACAAACCATTACCCTCTGATCCCACTGAGGGTTTCCAAAAGTTAGTGCCTGTCTCACCCCCTGCAACCTGCAAGGTCTCGTGCCAGCAAAGGGAAGCTGCTCCCAGATCTGGAGCTGCATTCGCATGTCCTGAGGGCTGTCCTGCACCATGGTCACCACGGGCAGGTAGGTCATCAACCTCCATCTCTGTCCCAGCTGCAGGATGGCCTCTGGTTCCTGCTCCCTCAGGCACCTGGAGATGCTGAAATAGGGGTGTGGTTGGCAGAGCAGGAGAACACCCCATGAGGTTAAGAAATGGCAGTGAGAGCCTTTTCCCTCCCTGGGAGATTATGGTGTCCCTCTATGGGGACTCCCTTCCTGGCAGATGCTAGTGAGCTATTGAAAGAGCTCAGCCTGTTTAGATTATAAAAAAGATCGGGAGGTGACATCATTGAAGTGTTGAAGTGACTTCACGGAGAGAAAATATTGGGTATTAAAGGGCTCATTAATCTATGAGAGAAAAGCATAACAAGACCCAGTGGCTAGAAACTCAAAAGAGACCAATTTGTATTAGAAAGAGGGCACACATATTCAACAGTGAGGATGAATCACCAAAGGAAGAAACTAGAAAGGGAAGTGGTGGGAATTCCCCACCTCTTGATGTCTTCTAATGAAGACTAGATGCCTTTCTGGAACGTGTGTAGTCAAAAACTAGCTCCTATGCTCTACAGAAAGCATGTGATATGCAGGGGGTCAGATGACACGCTCTAATTGTCTCTTCTGACCATAAAGTCTGCTAATTTATGAAAAAATGAGCGTAGCATGGGGAGAAGCCTCTGATGTTTTACTGTGTACGGCTTGAGCCCACAATGAACGCTCATTGCGTGGGGTGATCCAGGGGAAGCAGCTCAAACATCCAATGTGGCTGGACAGGGGCAGGACATCAGCACTGCAGGCGAGGGGTGGGTGTGGCAGTGACATCACAAGGGCCTTTGGCAGGACCTCAGCCTATTGGACAAAGGTGGTGGGGAGGCGATGATCTCACAGAGAGATCTTGACATCAGCCAGGCAGGACAGGGGTGCAGGACAGGGGCAACCTCGGAGATCCCTGTGGCTTTGCTTCAGCACGTCTCCTTCTCGAGGTCTCTCCTGGAGGACTGAGAGAGCATTCCCTTTCACATTCGTGAGCGCAAGGAGGACCCTCTTCGGAGTTTTCTCCTTTTCTTTTAGTGGATTTGCTCGAAAACAGACGTCCCTGTATAGAAGGTAAGAGCCTCGGAGAGGTTTGGAACCTGTTCAGTCTGATCCATCAGGTGCCGGCTGACTTTTAGGGAAGGAAAACATTAGATTGTGGGGGCAGTATTTTATTTCTGACCTAGGACTTTGTCCCTTAGAATTACTGGGGACATTGGGGTTTCTCCTTTTTGTTTTCCCTTTTCCTCTGTCCCTCCTACCTTTCTCTTCTTGCTTGCTTTGTCCTTTTCCTCTGCTCTCCTCCTACCACCAGGAGCTCTGTGTGTGGAACGAGGGCCGGGGGGGTTGTGGGAGGCCCTCACAGAGAGGTGAGACTGGACTAGTGCTCTGAGAGTGATTGCCTCGGTGGTGACCAGGGCCATTCTTTGGGCTATTTGATGAGAACCCTTAGCCTCCCACCCCTCAAAGTCTCAACCTTGATTGGCTGAGGAGGGGGCTATTGACAGGGAGGAAACTCTGGTCTTTGTTGTTCTCTTTTATGACCAAGCAAATAAGTCACAATCAGTTATATGTTTGACCAATGTGGATGCTGCTCTGCATTCATTGTCTCGGAGCAGTTCATGATCCTCTCGAACATTCCAGTTCTTCTGAAATAATTGCTGAATAATTACTATGAACAATTGTTGGTCTGTAGCTCATTTGAGAGCAATTCTGCTACTGACTGGCTGCATCAGCTAAGACAAGTCCCTGCTCCTTTCTCAGCCTTCATTTCTCCTTCTTTCAAGTAGGAATAACAATCCTCTCCCACCTACCTCGCCATGGGTGGATGCTGGGGATCCACTGAAGAGTGTCACTCGGAGCAGTGCAGACTAGAGGGTGACCTATCACACTGAGCCATACCAGATTATGACCTAATATTGGATTTGATTTGCATTTTATTGTTTTGAAATTGTGAAAAGCAGCAACTACTTAGCTCAGACTGAAGCATCTCATCTAATTTTGTAGATCATAGTGTCTCCCCTTTGTGTACGATGAGACAGTTTAATGCACTGTGACGGACAGGAGATGCTCTTGTTTTGCAAACAAATATTTTTGCAAAAATTTTCATCCTACTTGTTATGATTTCAAGAAACAAAGTGGTTTTGTCTGAATGGATTTTCTGACAGAAAAAGGTTTCCATGAAAATATTCACACCTGATTTCCTGGGCTTTATCCTGCCTCTGGGGGGTTGTTGTCTGTTAGTTAGAAAAGGAATCAGGACAGTTGTCTTCTCTTTCTGGCTCCGTCACCGCTTCACTGTGTGACACCTTGGGTAGGTCCAATGGGAACAGGGTCAATTCTCTAACTCCAGGCAGCAGGGAGCCTGGGTGAGATAAGGGATGTTAAGGCCGTCTGCGAAGGAGAAAGGGATGTTTCCAGATGTTGAATGTCAAGAACTCTAAACTTTGCTAAAATGGCTAGTCTTGAGAAACAAGAACTAGTTGGGGCCAAACTTGAACCATTGTCTTTTTTAAAGCCCATTCAGGAATGTGAGTCCCAGAGAGCCATAGAGAGGGGAAGCAACTTGCCCAAAGTCCCACAGATCAATAGGCAGCAATGGAAGCAGGAGTGACACTCTCTCTCAAAGGCAGGGGGAGCAGACATTAGGGCCTGGTTGCAATTGCCAGCTGTGGGAGGGAGTGTGCGGCAGTGGTTAGTGAAGGGGTCCATCCATGGCTCTGACACTCAGTGTGACCCTGAGCCGGTAGCTGAGGCCCGTTTGCCATCAGTAGGTTTGGGGTCCCATCGCTACAGCCCAGTGGGTTTGGGAGGCTCCAGGAAGGTGTGTAAAGTGCTGGGATGTCAGGATCCTGGAGGCGCTGTCACCTCCACCCTAGGGCCGTGTTCTGCACCCCCCTGCTGCAGGCTGAGTTTCTCCGTCCCTTGGCAATAAGACAGACTCTTCTTTTTTAGCCAGTCGATCGCCCTAGTGTCATCACCCTGCCTGCTGGCTGGGCAGGGTAACTCCTGAGGTCACCACCCTCTCCAGCCTGCCTTGGGCTTGGAGAGTGAGGAGAAGGGCGTGGGACGTCTGCTGACCCTGAACATCCGCCATCCATCATCCCATCACTGAGAGCACGTGAGTGGCATTCGGGTTCCTCGGTGGCTTCCCCTGTCTGTCTGGGGGAGAGACTATCTCCAAAGGGGGATTTCCTTTGCAAACAGCCCCCAAGAGCCCCTCACTCTTAGGCCAGGCAGGGGCTTCTCCAGAGCCGTCTCCAGTGTGTTTGGAAAAGTTCCAGCAATGGGGCTCCCAGCCCTTCCCTTGTGGGACACTGTTCCCCAGGCTGAGAGTCTCTGAGCTGAGCCAGACCCTGGGAGCTGCTGAGCCTGGAAATCAATGGGGAACGAGGAGGGCCCTGTGCTTCCTGTGCCGAGGGCCTTTGTGACTTTGATGTGAGGAATGGTTTCCCAGGAGAAGTCCGGACTCCTGGGTTCTGTTCCTTCTCTAGCCTGGGTGGGAGAGTGGCCTCGGATGACAGGAGGGGCTGCTTGTCCAGAGTAACCGATGGTCTTTGGGACTGACCTCATTGCTGGAAAAGGATGAGACTTCCTGGCTATTGCAGCAGCAGGGATTACGAGGGGGAACGTTGGGAGTGGATCATGCAATGAACTCCTGCCCGTGTGTGTAGATGGCACTCCCTGCACTCCTGTGGGGGCAGAGGGGGCGGCTGTGGTTGGAGCAGGGAGGAGGAGGGACAGAAAAGGCCCATGAGTGAAAGGCTCCCTTGAGCCCAGACTCACCCCTGCTCCCCACTCGGTTCCAGGATGGCCAGGCTCCTGCGGATGTTCAGGAGGAAGGCTCTGCAGGTGGCCCCAGAGCCTGAGGGAAACAGCTGCCATCTTCCCAAGGGGCAGAGCAACCCCTGCGTCCCTGCTGGCGGGGAAGCAGCTCCCGTCCAGGCCAGACGGCGGAAGTGCCCGGCCTTCTGGAAAAGGACCCCGGCTCCCGGCGCAGGCGCCGAGCTGGGAGAGGCCCCGACCAGGCCCCAGTGGAGCTGGCCCAGGCTGCGGTTTGGCAGACAGGACCCAGCCCAGGAGGGGCGCCGGGCAGGGTGGCTCTGGGGCTTGTTGTGTGGGCAGCAGCGGCCCCAGGAGCCCAGCCCTCCTTCCCATCAGGAGGCATCGCCCTGCCCGGTCTCTGAGGACCTTCCAGCCCCTGCAGGCCAGGAGGGGGAAGGTCCCTGTCCCAGCACCGGCAGCTCAGCCTGGGACAGCGGCAGCACCTGGGCCTCTGGCAGCAGCCAGGCCGATGGAGGCCACTGCTTTGTTCCAGGTGAGGAGCCAGGCTGGGCTCCGGGAGGGGTGAGGACGGGATGTGAACACCCTGGGCCCAGACGCTCTCCCAGGGATATGGGGGGGGGTCCCCAGCCCAGGTGTCTGGCCTGAGCCCCGCGAACCCCACTGAGAGCAGCAGCCGTCACACAGCTGCCCCTTCTGCACGGGGACCTGGGGCTGGGTGCGTGAAGAGCTGCTGCCACTTTGGTCCTTGCTGCTCCGGGGCCGGGGGAATCGGCACCTCCCCTGGAGTCCTGGCCAGTGGAGGGGGGGCTCTGCTCTGGGCTTCTGCAGCTGTTGGGGGCTGAAGGCATCCCTGAGAGGGAGGTCTGGGGCCCCATCTGCCCTGGGTGCCTGAGGTGGGAAGGGGGGTCTTGAATCCTGCTCTGCCCACCACGCCCCCGTCCTTCCCTCCCTGGTGCAGGGACGCCCCTGGATTCGGAGCAGGAGGAAGGGGTGGACGTGGCCAAAGATGAAGCTGCTCTCAAAGTCATCCGAGAGCAGCTCCAGTGCAGAGATAAGGTACAAATGTTCCCCACCTGGGCTGGAACCAAGATTGCCCTGTCCCTTCCCAGCATCCCCACCCCCTGCCGAGGGTCTTGTGCCTCCTGATCCACCACCCCCAATGGGACCCTTTTACATCCATGATGTGGGACCCCCAAGATGGGGGTATTTGTCCCACAACAGCCGAAGTCATCTCCCCCCACAGGCACAGTCCCAGTTCCTGATCCTCCTTGTGTAGGAGTTGTGGGGGATTTGGACAATAGGCGGGTCCCCACAATCCCCCATTGAGGCCTGAGCCCTGGAGCTGGTGTGGGTGGGGCAGGAAGGTCCCTAGCTAACAGGGTCTCTCTCGCTATACCCCACTCCTGGTGGGTCCAGGATGAGGGGCAGCAGCTCCTGTTCCTTCAGGCCATCTACCCCGTATGTCTGGCTGCATGGGAGAGAGGGGAGGACACGCTGGAGCCGCGCTGCTGCAAGGCGGCCGTGGTGCAGAGGATCGTGGTGAGTGAGACATGCCATACGGCAGCTGGAGGGAGCGGGAGAATTGTGGGGCTGGGGGGCAACTGAGAGTGGGGAACAAGGAAACCATGGTCCCAGCTTGGTCGTCGGGATGGGGCTGAATGGGGGCAGTTTTGACAGGGAGGAGGAGAGAAGGGGATTGGGAGTGAGCTGGGCAGGAATCCGGGAAGGGGGACAAGTCTAATGGGGAGAAAGGAATGGGAGGAGCGGGAGGTGGTGGGGGATCCTGCTGGCCATGTGGGGCACAGGCTGTGTCATCTCCTCACTGGGAGGCATCAGTCGGGCCTGAATCTCACACGCTCCTTTGTCTCCTTCGCGTCTCACAGGAGCTCATCGAGGAGCTTCCCGATGACTCGTCACCCAGCGCCGTCCTCGCCCACTCCCTGGCTGCAGTGGGCTACCTCTGGTACTGAGACAGCCCCACCCCGCCGACTCCCCTAACCCCAGTGCTGCTCAGGCCCAAGGCTGGGAGTCACCGTCACTGCCCCTCCCAAGAGTGGTGCCTCTGGCAGAGATGGTGGGGTGGGAAGGGTCACTCTCTCCTGGCGGGGCTCTTCTTTTCACTCCCATAACATGACAGGGGCCTTGGGGAGGGGCTCACTCCCGGGCTCAGATACAGGAGGGGCAGCAGGCTCCAGGGAACAGGAGCTATTCCTGTCCTGCCACTGTCTGTCTGGGACACCTTGGCCTTGTCATTCCCTAGCTAAGTGCCTCAGTTTCCATTCTCGCCAGCCTGTGCCTCTATCCCTGTGGCTTGGTGTCCGTGTTGGTGACAGTCCCACCCCTGTACTGCACAGTCTAATACCAGCTCCTCTCTCTTGCCAGCACCATGAAACCTGCCCTGGAGCCAGCCCTAGAGACCCACCTCTTGCGAGCTGCCCTTCACTCCGTCTTCACCCTGGGCACGGAGAAGGACACCACTGGCATCCAGGTACCTCCTCCATCCTCCTCCTCTTCCAGAGTAGTCCTTGGTCCCTGCTCCCTTGATTCGCTGGAGCTCCAGATTTAGGGGTGGGGTAGCGGAGATGGAACAAGCTGCAGGGTTGGATCCTTCCCTCCAGCAGGAAAGAGATTACCCCTCCATGGGGGATTTCTTTCTTTCTTTCTTTCTTTCTTTCATAAGCCTTGTTTTGCCCAGAAGCCCAGCTTCCATCCATAGCAACTTGGCTGTTTCATACTCTTCTGCCTACAAGGCCCTCTGCAGAGACCTGCTAAGCTCATGGATCAAAGGTCCAGGGGTCATCAATTCTTGCAAATTGCCTGCAGTGGGATGTGAAGGAGAAAGGCCGGGAGATGTGTTTGGGAGTCTCCCCAGTGCTTCCCAGAGACCCCTCTTCCCATCCTGTGGCAGGTGTAGGCCCAGATTCCCTAACTCTGACCCATGCTTTGCAGGCTCTGCACAAAGTCATCCCAGAGGTCCTGGATGCCATGCTGGGGAACCTGCTGGCAGAGTCCCCAGACACAGACAGGCTGCACTTCATCTTGGAGGTGAGCCCCATTTGACCGTAACTCTTTGGGGGACTGGTAAGGAGAGACTGGAAGATGTATTTTCTACTCTGTCCTCCTAGTTGGGTCCCCAGTGGGCCGTCCTTGGTTGGGGAGGTCAGTGCAATGTAGTGTCAGGTCCTTCCTTCTTGAGGGACAGAGGAAGGAGCTGGGACTCCAAGCCAGAGCTCTGCCTGGTTCTGCTGAGCACTAAGCACAGGGCTCCTGGCTGTCTTGGGGAGTGAGAGTCTGAAAATCCACCCTTCCCCCACCCCTCCAACACACAGAGCCCATGAGATTGGGGAGATGGTTCTCAGAGAAGAGGCACATGCTCCTTCCTAGAGAAAGAGGAGGAGCCCAGGGAATCAGCTCTTCCCTTTGATCTGCTCTGAAATTCCTGGGGGGATTGTGCTCTCAGTCACTCCCTACATCCCCCCAAGGATTTGCGTAGCAGGGAAGGGCCGAGGGTTCGGTCTTCTTTCTGGTGAACTGTTCAGGAATCAGGAGTTCTGGGAGGATGGGACCAGCCCCGACCCCGAACATTGTCCCAATCTAAAGAGACGCTGAGAAGTTGTGACCTGAAGGTGACAAGCTGCATCCTGGGGGAAAGAATCCCCTTCTAAAGCTCTGCCATCAATGACTCAGCTATTCCCCCCTGCGCAGAATGTCTCAGGCCCCTGGGGCTGGGGGCATGGGGCTCATTTGCAAAGCAGGAGCAGCTGGCGACTGAGTCTGACCTGCCTCCTTTCCCCACAGCATGTCAACCTCTGGGTCGTGTCCAGGGTGTCGCAGGAGCGAGCCAGGGCTATCAGGAGCAGCACAGCCCTGCTGAGATACACAGTCACCCTCCCTGAGTTTGACGTAAGTGAGCTCCGAGCCCAGCTTGCTGGCTCCAGGCGGAGGCGGGCTGGCTCCAGCGGGCTGCAGGGTCTGCTGCTGCTGCCAGGGCTGTGGCTTAGGAGGGTTCTTCAAGGGGAGGCAGAGTCAGAGTAGGGATTGAGCTAGGCTTGAGTCAAGTTCTTCTTTTCCTGGTTCAGTGTTTTCCCTGGGCCTTTAAGGGGCCCATGCTCCAGCCCCTGTTTGGCATCCCAAAGCACCTGCGGGCTCCCTTGGCAGCAGAGCAAATGAAGGGTCGATCTCAAGCTCCTCTCCCCCAGCATCTCCTGCAGAGGGGCTAAGGGGAAGGAGCCCTCTGGCCCAGGAGGGACAGGGAGCTGACAGGAAAATGCTGATGGAGTCCCCTCTGCTCTCCCTTTCATTAGATCTCAGCCGAGTTCCCTCGGATGGGTCGCCATGTGGCCCAGCTGGCTCTATTTGTCAGCGATCCAGACAAGGACATCAGCCGGCAGGCCAGGGAGGGGACTTACCGGCTCTACCAACTGCTGCTCCAACAGAGGGGTAAGGAACCCAGCTGGGACACGGAACCCAATAGGAGACTAAGAGTGACCACAGGTTGATAATGGGACCCCAGACCATTTCTCTCAGACTGACCCCAGCCGGAGGACAAGTCTCTCTCTGCCTCTGTTCTTCTCCACTCCACTGTGCAGCCACCAATGGGCTTGGAAGGACACAGAAACTGCAACCAGAATGAGGAGAAAAGTCTCTCTCTCTCTCTCTCTCTTCCAGGCCTGACCATACATGACGTGGAAGATCTCTGGTGCTATGACTGGCACCAGGACAGCAGGCTCTTGGGCTACAAGAACACAGCCAGAGTGGGGGAGGTAAGGGCACTGTGCCAGGGGATGACACAGCTCAGGGAGTGGGGCTCGCGGGGCTCCCTGCAGTGGATGCCTCCTGGAGACAGGAAAAGAGCCCGCTCCTTATTTCCAGCTCAGAGTTCCTCATCCAGCAACCAGTGGGACAGGCTGGTGCTAAAGGTCCCACACTGGGACTGGGCCAGAAGTCTCCTTGTTCTTGTCAGGCTGCAGGTTGGATTCCCCTTGAAGAAACCAAGGAGCTGCAGAGGCCATAGCCAGCAACTAGAGAAATCACTTAGCTGGGGGAAGAGACCTTTGGTCTGTCAGCTCCAACCCCCTCCTCCCCTCAACAACACACGCACACTCCTCTAGCCGCTGAGGTGCAGGAGATCTCTCTGCTGGAAGCAAGACAGGGTCCCCTGTTGTCTCTGTGCCCTGCACAGCAGAGTGAGCCTGCTCACACACATTAGAGATCCATTTCCAGCCCATCCTGGCCCCTGCCCTAAATTGCCTTCCCGAAATAGCCACTGGAGGCTTTGGTCCCTCAGCATCTGCCACCTTTTAATAAAGGGGCTTCCCTGAGCCCTGGGACCCTGAAAGCCTCCTGGGGAATGAACTGCCTTGGCCACAGCAGCTCTCTTCCCCGCCCTTTGGGGCACTAGACGCCATTGTTCTGCCAGGACTTGGAGGCTGGCTCTGGGCAATCTACTCGAGCCTCATGTCCTCTTGGTTTTAGGTCTTTGAAAAATTCTTCTCTGTCGGGCAGAGAAGATCCTTCGTACAGACAGCATTGCTGGCCATCCACGACCCCCTGCTGCGTGTCAGCCAGGCTGGGCTGGTGCTGGTCTACTCCCTCCTGGGGGAAGCCCAGCAACTGATGGGGGACACGGTAAGCAGCTGCAATCGACTCAGAAGCTTGGGGTGGGGCCCAGGGCCTCATTCCCATCCTCTCGCCATTTGCTGGCCTGGTAGCAAGGAGCCTAGTGGGGACTTCTGGCCTTCATGGACTTCTGTTCTTAGGATGTGGTGCTCTGCTATCACTCCTGGGAAGGACAGGAGAGTCCCCTAAGTGCCCTCTGGGAACCTTTCCTGCCCCACAGAGCTGCACCCATTTCCCCATGGCCTAGTGTCCATGTCACCCGAGCCACCATCGAGAGTTGCTCCCATCCCTGGCATCCTGGGAGGCCAAGGACTGACTGGTGATGGTGACTGACTGAGGCACATGGGTGTGGAAAGCTGGTCTTGCTGCTGGTAGGGCTGGACCCGCTCTCGAGAGATTGGGAGGATTCAGTCGTCAGGGGCTGCTGACCTGCCCCATTCACCAGGGCTGCCATCCTGTGGTTTCAGCTTTTGTCACTGGGGTGTCTTGGGGAAAAGTCTCCAGCTCTCCCTATCCCACTTCACTGCTGTCAGAATCCCTCCCTCCCCCCTCCACCCTTCTAGAGTCCCCTCCCTACCCTACCTGGGTGGGGATGGAGGTAGGGGTGGAGGAGAGGGTTCTCTGAACTTGAGCGATGTCCCCAGGTGGGTTGGAGGTGGAACAGCCGTCAGGGGCACTGATGGGGAAGTGGCAGGAGCTCACCCTACAAGGAGGGGGGTTGGCACTGAAGGTCACTAGAGAGGACAGCAAGCCTCCATCCTGGGGGTCAGGAGGGTGAATCTACCACTCAGACATGAGCAGCTGCTGGGTGGAAATGATGGTGCAGGTTCCAGGTGCCCTTAATCCTCCCTGATTCCTGGGGAGTGTCTCAGTCTCTGACATGTTTTCGTTCCCCTGCAGCATGAGGATGTCACAGCCAAGGTCATGGGCCAGCTTCACATGATCCGGCACTTGCACCAGATGCCCGAGGCGCTGCAAGGGCTGTGGCTCATCTGATACTCTTCAAGGTTCCCCTCCCTGTTCAGCAAGTCCCACTCCCTGCTGCAGGTACTGCTCTGTCTCACTGTAAATGGGGGACTAGTGGAAGCAGAAATGGAGGCCCCTGGCACGCACAGGAACTCTCTCCCCTCTCTGTGGAGCTGGGTCCTTCCCGCGGCCCCCGAATTCCTTCATCTGGGGCAGGAGCTCTTTCCCTCACACCCATATCCCTCCCCTCTTTCCTTGATCTCACCCCCATTCCATTTCCCGTGCTCCCAGGCAGAGATCTTCCTGCCCCATATGGCACAGAAGGACCTTTGCGTCAGGGCTACAGACTGTCTGCCCAACTGAAGCTAGGCTCCGGGCTAGCTTCATCTTCTGCCCTTTATTCTTCCTTTGGCCCTTCTCTGGGCTCTCAGAGTCTGACATGAAGAGGAGCCTCCTCCCCGCATGTCTTCTAGGCCCTGGCATGTGTGACAGCCTCCCAGATGGGTGCAGTCAGAAGCTGAAGCACCTCAGGGAGCAGTGGGGACAGGTCCCTTGTCCTAGGAAGCCAAGCAGTGGTAGTTCTCAAAGAGGCTGAGAGGGAAGAGCCCGCTCCCTCTTGGAGGTAATAGCCTTTGACTTCTTTGGGCAAAATGGGTTTCTTGGGGGAGAAATGGGATCCCTGCTGCATAGCCTGGGTGGGAGCTTCCCCCATCCCTGGGACAGAGACATCTTCATCAATGTGCTACCCTTGTTTTTTTCCAAGCAAGAGGCTCCCCAGAGAACTCCTCCTCAAACCTGTTCTCCTGGGAGCGTTTCTGGGAGGAGGTTCCCGTCCCTCAGTCTCCAACTCCATCATGCAGTCTCTTTCACCTAACATCTCCGCTCTCCAGCTCCACTTCCCGCAGCAGGACAAACGGACCTTCAGCTCCTAGAGAACAGACTCTGACCTCCTTCTGATCAGCAATGGGGTTTCACCATCCCCTCAGCAAACCTGTCAGCCGGGCTGGAGCGGTTTGGAAGGAGGAGGGTATCTAACAGGGTGGCTTGGCCTATGGCTGCCTAGCCTGGGGCTAGGCCAAATTGATGACCAAGTGAGCCCCACCTGAGAGGAAACAAGGGAAAACAGCAGCAAAAGTCCAGAAGCAGAGCGAGCTGTTCAGTAGACGGCCTTGAGCCAAACCTTGGAGTCCAGGGTAGGACTGGCTTCTCTCACCGTCCCTAAGGAAGGGGACATAGAAGACCCTAGAAACCCAAGAAGGGCAGGCCGAACCGAAATCAGGCTGAGGAAGAACTCCCCACGAGGGTGGAAGGCCTTGTTTCTGTTCAAGACATTTTGGGACTTTGTTTGCAAGGAGCACGACCCAGGAAGGAGTGGAGTAAAGGACAGTCACCTGGTTGGAGGGCTGAGTTCCCAGCCAACAAACTACAAGAGTGAGTATGAGCGGGGTTGCTAGCCCAGCGAGAAAGCAATGACACGAGGCCTGGCCAGCATCTAGCGGTGAGTGAACTCTGGTACACACCCAAAGTGGCTGTGTCTAGAGCCCTGTGTAGGGTCTTCTGTGGGAAGTTCCCATGGGTCAGTGGGGCCGGAATCTCTCCTGCTCCTTTGGTCTCTTTGGGCTTCCCACGAGATGCCTGGTGAACTGCCCTTGGACTCTGGGCCCAGCACCGCTCAGAAATTATTCGCTACCTTCAGAGAGACAGTGCACAGCTCAGCCTGTTGGGTAGGCTGGAGACTCACACTTCACTCGAACACACAACACTGAGGTGGTTTGGGAAGCATAGTAACAAAGAAGAGATTTAAGTGATACTAAGCAAGAGAAAAAGATACACTTCAAAGAGAGAAACAAAACACAACACACTTTGTAGTGACTAAAACTGAATCTTAACAAGTCACAATCTTTGCCTTAGCAGTTTCCAGACTAACATCTCAGCTTTCCTAAGAGACCTTCTTTGATGTCCCTGTAGGGTAGAAAACTTCTCTGTCGAATCCGCTGATTTGATTGCTTCGTCTTCTGGTTTCAGACCCTCTGTTCTCCTTCTGGGGTGCCTGGACCCTGATTGTAACATCTCTCTGGCCCAGCCTCTTACACAGATGTGTGCTGCAGCCAGCCCAGCGCAGGGAGCAGTGGGGACAGATGATCTCCTCCTGTCAGACCAAGCAACAGGGGTCCCCTTGAGTCTTAGATGGAAGATCCCAGGCATCTCCTGGAGGTAAGAACCGTCCACTCTTCTGGACACTTGGGGCTGTTGCAAGAAAGAGGGGGCTCCTGTTCCATAGCCTATTTGTCCTCATGACTGTGTTTTTTTCTTCTCAGAGGATGCATCCGGGACCCTGGAGACTGTTTGGTGCAGGAGGTTTGAGCGGGGAGAGATCACTCACTGTCCTGACCCATGGGTCATTAACCCGGGTCTGCAGGGTTCCTGGGAGCAGCCACCCTCCAGCACGCCACCTGGAAGCCTACGAAAAACTGCTTACCTAGGACTGACGAAGTCCAGACCCAGTTTGAGGCTCCTATTGGCAGAGTCCCAGAGCAGCTAACTGGCCCGGGGACCTCCTTAAACCAGCAGCAGGAAGAAGAAGCTGTCTGAACAGCTGAGCTCCTCCCCGGCTCTGGACTGTGTGTTGGCTGTTCCTGCTCCCACTCCCCAGGCTTGATTTCCTGGCATCCGGACTCAGGGTGACTCACCTGACTTGAGGTTCTGAACACAATTTGGTCTTTTGCTTCTGCTCTTCCAGTGTCCTGACCCAGCTGACTCTCGACTCCTGTCTTGTGAGTGTGGACTCTGCCTCTGACCGCTAGGTCTGGCTGCCCATGACCCAGCCATGACACTGACTTTTCTACAATTCCTCCAATGCCCTTTTCTGCTCTCCAGCTCTGCTCTCCCAGCAAGACACACCAATGCCTTGACTCCCAGAGTCCTGCTTGCCTGCTAGTCAAGGGCTCAGGGGGAGTGCTTGTCTTGCCCCCTCCCCCACCACAGCTGCTTGTCCTCGGGGACTCTCCCTAGCGCAGAGGAGAATCCGTCCTGGCAGCGATTCAGGAAGTCACAGAAGGGACGGTCTGCTCAGCTCCCTCTGCAATGGCACTGCCCGAGACCATTACGAGTGGGTGCCCAGTGACTGCGCCGGCAGCTCCTTGAGAGACTCCTGGGGGCAGGGTAGTCGTGTTTCCCGGTGACCGCGGGAAGCCATGCGAAGAGTGCGGCATTGAGGAGACTCTCCTGCTGTCCCAAAGGGTTTCTGTTCTCCTGCACGGTCAGACCGTGGGGCCAGGTTGGAGAATGGGGAAGAGCTGGTTGGTGATGAGTCGGAGGATTCACCATACAGGTGGCAGCAGCTGCAGATCCTGGAGTCCCTGTGGTCGGGTTACCATGCGTCCGGAGTTTCCCGGACATGTCTGGCTTTTTGGGTGTTAAATTGCCCTCCGGGAGGAATTTGTAAAACTCTCCAAAGGTCCGGGATTTCCCTCCCAATGCAGCACTCTGGGGGAGGAGGGGGAGCTGCGCACTCTGCAGGGGAGCACGGCACTGTGTCTGGCTCCGCACCCCAGACACACTGCTCTGAGCAGCAGGGTACGTGGGCCGGGGGGCTGGAGAAGGGGCATGGGGTCCCAAGGGACAGTCAGGAGACAGGGAGCAGGAGGGGTTGGATGGGTGAGGGGTTCTGGGGGGAGCCTGTCAGGGGGTGGGCATATGAAGAGGGGTCGGGGGAGTCAAGGAACGGGGGGGGGGTTGGACGTGGCGGAGGTTCGGGGGGGGAATCAGGGGCAGGGAACAGGGGGGATTAGATGGGTTGGGGGTTCTGCGGGGGCAGTCAGGGGACAAGGAGTGGTTGGATGGGTGTGGGAGAGCCGGGGGTCTGTCAGGGGGTGGGGGTGCGGATAGGGGGCAGGGCAGTCAGGGGACAGGTAGGGGGTGGAGTTCTAGGGGGGCAGTTAGGGTGGAGGGGTCTAAGGAGGGGGCAGTTGGAGACAGGGAGAAAGAAGGCTTAGATAGAGGGCAGGGTCCTGGGAGGGGGCGATCAGGGGACAAGGAGCAGAGGAGGTTGGATGGGTTAGCGGTTCTGTGGGGGGCAGTCAGGGGGCAGGAAGTGGGAGGGAGTAGATAGGGGGCAGGGCTACCACTCCCCCCCCCCCTCGGAGTGTCCTCTTTTTTGAAAGTTCAAATATGGTAACCCTACCCTATGGGCCCAGCCGCCACTCCTGAGACTTCAGGCGAACCTCCCCCTGTTCTCAGGGAGTCTTTGGCTTTGGCGGCTGGGCCTGCCTGCCGAGACAGAGGACTCAGTGTTTCCATCAGGCTGCTCAGCTGCCAATGCAGCCACCCAAAGACGTGAAGAATGGAAGCGAAAGAGCAAAGCTGGACGCTCCGCTGAGCTCCTGCGATCAAGTGAGCCCAGCCTGGGAGAGAGGAGGGAAAGCTCCAAGGTGGCTGGTGGCTGCAGGGAGCCAGGGGAGGAGAAATAAATAGTTCATGATGAATCCTACGGGCTTTGTCTTGTGTGGTGAAGGGTTTAAAATGGGTCTAGTTACTATCACATTCAACTTTACAATCGCTGTGTCTGACTGAAGGGCAGGTCTAGAAAGCGCAGAGGTCACTCGAGGAGCTTCAAGTCTCCGATTCTGTCCCTATTGCCTGCTTTGACCAGCTGATCTCAACCCAACACCTCCCTCAGGTGGTCGCAGTGGTGAGCTCTTTCCCTCTTTTTCTGGATTAGCCGCCAGCATGGGGACAGGATACATGTGGCCAAGGAAATGGAGAGGCATGGGGGTCACTTGCAGAGGCATGCAGAGAACTTGCAGAGTTACCTGTTCATGCAGTTCCTATGGGGGAAGCACGGTAGGGTACCGTGCACTCCGGGGCACCATTTCCAATTCTGGCGATGGCGGGGAGGATAATTTCACCCTGATTCCAGGATCTACTTAGGCACCTGAAAACTCTAGTGTTTTGACAGATAACTTACCAAAGAGCTGACAGGAACACTTGCCAGACTGCTTTCCGGGGAAGACAGCTATAAGCATGGATCTAGGGAATGGTTCTGTATCTCTGAGCTGTTTGGACACTTTCAGGGAACATTCCCGATGCGAGACAGAGATCCCCAAAGTTATCCTGGGTAACCCTGAGAGACTTATGGAAAACTAGCAGATACCACATCTCTGCTGTCACTTTGCACTGACAAACTCGGACTGTCCGAACCTGTTCATGTATTTTACCTGCTTTAACCTCTCAAGAACTTTCACATATAAAAGAAAGAAAATTAAAGAAATGACATAGTTACACCGATATAGGGCCGTAGCATAAACCCGACCTCAGAGTTGTCCCATTGAAATGGAATTATTCACAGCAGTAATTAAAGTGAAACATGCACGTAAGTGTTTCCAGGGCCAAGATTAAGGCCACAGCTTATAAGAGGTGCAGACGCAAGAAGAGAAGAGCTGTGCAAAAACTGAAATGCCACTTGGACCCTGGCCCAAACAATGCATTATGAAAAATAAACTCATCTTGTTATACAGTAACAGAGCTGGTTCAGAAGTGTTTTACACTGACAATGCAACCCTTGAACTAAAAATGCCACTTTGGATTACATTGATCATTTGAAAAAAGTTCCCTCTTTAAAAAAAACATTTTGGATTTCTCTGCCCACTTCAGAGAGAACACGGAGTTTTTCCCACCAAAACGAAACAAAAATTTGATAATTAAAAACATTTCCAAATAAGTTTGAAGACTATGGGCGGGGGGGGAGTAGTTTCTTCTTCAATTTTCATGAACCTCTCCACCCTCGCTATTTTTGACCAGTTCTAATTGTGAATAAATGTCTGTCTGTACATGAATGATAAATATGTCTGCTACCGAAACATTTACAAACAATGGCTCTCATGAGGAGAACTGAGGTCACATTACGCAGAGAAACGCCCAGGCCTGCAGGGTTCATATTCTCAAAGACATAAATCGCCCCAGGATGGGAATGTAACACACAAGACAGCGTGACTGGCCCAGGTTGGTGAGGTGCATGTTTTGCTGTTGCTGGCAAATTGTGCTGTTTTGAGGTGTGGGGGAGGTATATTTGAAATGAGTTCTTCATCCTCTCCCACTCTCACCCAGGGGTGCCGGAACAGGGGAGACCAGGGCCCACCACTTTTTACTGGCCATAAGTGTGAGCGACTGGATGATGGGGGAGAGAAGGGAGTGTGGGGGGGGGTCAGTGTTTTGGGGCAAGGGGCGGCGTGAAGTGGGAGCTCAGGGAGAAAGGCGGTGTGAGGGGGGGCCTCAGGGAAAGGGGCAGTTTGAGGGGGCAGGACCTCGAGGAGAAGGGGTGGCACAGGGGCTGGGCAACAGTTTGGGTGCCAGCAGCCCCCCCCCCCACTTTTAGGAAGCTTTTGGCCATCCTGCCCTCATCCCAAATTAATTTGTTGCAGTAAGAAAACTTTGAGCAACAAGGAGACTTAGAGACCCACAATATAACCGCCAAAATCCTCACCTGCCCCTCGAGCTGGGCAAACAGAATTTTTTGGTTCCTGGCAATTCCAAAAAAAGAGATGGAAAAAACCGGTTTCAGGTTGAACAAAACTAACATTTTTCCAAATTTTTGATGAACCAAAAAGCTTTAAAAAAAACAAAACAAAGAGACCCAGGAACATTTCAAGGGTTGTAACTTTTTGAATTTTTAAAATAAAATTGAAGGACATTTTTAAACAAAAAATTATTTCAAACTGAAAAATCAAAATGGTTTGTTTGTAAAGTGTCTAAACGAAATGCTTCGACTTTTTAAGAACTGTGGGGAGGGTCTGGACGTGAACAATTCAGCAGACCGGATACGAATTCGCAAACAGGTCTCCTTCCCCATTCTTCAGGGCTGGGTCTCGATTCCTGTTTCTGGTTCCCTGGGCCTGGTCCCCATCCCTGTCACACACTGCGGGGAGCTCAGATTCCTGGGAATCCTGCCGACTTCCAGGCTGCGGGGAGGGATGAGTCAGCAGCTTCCTGACGACGAGTTGCAAGTAGGCAAACACTTTCCCTCTACCTTTCCAAACCCCACATCGGTATAGTGAGACTAGCACCCCCACCGCTGCCACCACTCCACGCACCAGGAGACGATTCCAGGACGCTGGCTCTGAAACAAAAGAGAGAGAAAGGCCCCATGGCTAAGGGACTCCGTTGAATCATCCCACTGCTGCCATGAGGATCCCAGAAGATGAAGACGTTCCTGGGATACAGGAAGAGCTGAGCTGGGTCGTGCGCACATGGGCACCACTCAGAGCTGCGGGAATGAGATAATGAGATCCTTATAACCACAACCATGAAGAGCCTGGCAATACGTTGAGATCAACAGTCCACAGTGGAGAGTCCCAGCAGCCCTGACCCACGGGGCGCAGCTGGGACTCTCCATGTTAGGGCATGGGCAGGGTAGTGGGGGGATGGCAGTTGAGGGGTGCTGAGGGGATTAGGGGCCATTGCTAATGAGGCTGGGGCAGTGGGGAGGGGAGGGGAGGGGACATTTCTCCACTTGCTGCCCACTCCATCTGGGAGAAGCTGCGCCAAGGGCCAGTCCCAGTTCACACCCGTGCAGTACGTCTGCACTCGGGGTTTGCAGTGGGGCACCGACATGGCTGAGACACTGCTGTGCCAGGGACCAGAGCCCCTCCCCTCACTGGGGTTATGGATCAATAATTACAGGGTCACTGGAGCAGGGGAGCTGGACTCTGGGCTCCCAGCAGGGCCCCAAGCCGCTGGGCTGCAGAGTCAGTCTCACTCCCACGCTCTGGCCCATGCCCATGGCAGTGTTTAGACATACAGGGTGTCTTCAGCAAGAGAGATTGAGGGAGCCCCACACCAGACACCTGGAGCCCAGTGGTTCCAGCCCTAACCTCGGGGGGGGACCCATATTCCAGTTCCTGCCCCACATCCCACGGGGGGATGGAACCAGGGGCTCCCCGCTGAGGGCCCAGCCACAGGGCTAAAGGCTGGAAGGGAAGCGGCGGCACCTTTCTGTTCATTGAAACTTGTCAGCAAACTCAACATGGATTCGCGAATCGTTTCTGTCGACCCGAAATATAATTTTGCAGCAAATAAACTATTTACCCCCCAAATTACATGCAGCTTGATTTCAATTTAAGAGCCGAAATCCCAGTGACTTGCAGTGAGTTACTGTCAACACCTCCAGAAATGCACAGTTACGGGCAGGGCAGGCTCAGGACATCAGCTATGAAACACTCCAGAGCTGCTGTTAAATTTGCCTTGGGTAGAAAAATTTCCCCACGGGCTCCCATAGCTCTTTTACTGAAGGCTGCGAGGAAAAAGATACGGCCAGTCGTAATCAGTGACACTAACAAGGAACTAGTCTGAATGAAAGAGACCTTGGAAGAGACTAGCTGCAGAGTTATGTGAATTCAGGGGACATCTTTACCTGGTAGTCGTGGAGTATTTTTCCAGGTAGGTAGAAAGAGTGTACTTGAAAGACATAACAGACCAGAATGTTACAGAGCAAGTGAAGTGCACTTTTGGGCATTTCGGGGTTCCAGAAGACCTTGTGACAGAGCATGGACCACAATTCAGAGAAGTAGAATTTTATTTATCTCAACAAAATATGATTTTCCTTATATTACTAGAAGCCCATATTACTCACAAGCGAATGGAGATGCTGAGAGCTGTACAGACAGCCAAGAATAGCCTTCAGCAGGAAGATCCATTCTTTGCTCTACTGAGTTATAGATCAACCCCAACAGCAGCTACTGGATATAGTGCAGCACAACTCCTGATGGGAAGATGATTCAGAACTTCTCCAAAGTTGTCAGACACGTAGAGAATAGCCAAATCGAATAAAAAGGAGAAAAAAAGTTTACGAACACTTTTACAACAGATATCACTTTGAAAACTATCAGGCCTAGAACCTGGTGACCATGTTTGTGTCAAACTGGATGGAGAAAAAGAATGGAATACTCCAGCTGTTGTAAAGAAAAAGAATTCAACACACTGATTGTATGTGATCAAGACCGAGAGAGGAGAGTTCAACAGAAACTGTCAACATCTACAGTTTGTTCCTCAGAAAGAACAATCAACTGAGCAAACTCTACAGATGGTGGATGCAGAACAAAAAGATGACTCAAGGATTCCAGACTGACCACAGTCAGTCAGTGGAACTAATGGACAGCCAGATGACCAAGCTGTTACCTGTTCGGGTCATGTAATTAGAAGACCAGTACCATTCAGAGACACCTACCAGACTGATCCACACTGAACTTCAAAGACAGTGCGATAATGTAAACATTATAAATGGTAGGAATGTAGAACTTAAACAGGGAGATGTAATGGAACGCTAAACTGTATTATGCTGTTCAACCACGAGGTAGCGCTGGGTAAAAAATACGATATTTAAGCTGACCTTAGCCATAGTTGGTAGAAAATTAAAGGATTTTGTGATGAACACTTCTGGTGTGTATCTGGCTGAGAGGGAAGCTCTGTAGCCAGCCCATATCTGCTACAGAACCACCACACCAATGATGAAAGCCCAGTGCTATCGACTACCTCTGCTATGGCCAACGAGTTCTTCTGAACTATGACATGCTGAAGACTATGGGGGATTTTAGCCATGACATGTGCTACATAGAGACTTGGGGAATCAAACTCCTGGTTTCTTCATACTTCAGTGACGAGAATAAAATTATTGCCAAGGGCCTTGCAGATTTCCTTGTGGCAGCAGGGCAGGAAGTACCCCCCACCCCACCCCAGCTGCAGAACATAACCAAGTGTCAGCCATGGTCAAGCCGACCTTTGAATACAGGTTGGCTCTCAGGGGGAAGAGTGGGAATGTGTCAAGAGGGCTGGCCCTTGTACAGGAGTTAGGGAGAGGCTACCTCTGACAGGCTCCTGGAAGGGAGAACCAGCCAACCCAGACCAACCTGGAAGTAATTAAATCCCTAGGTAGCTAGTTGGCAGCTAAATAGCTAATGAGCCTGATAAAGGGTTACCAGGGCTCAGCTGAAGGAATCCGAGGGATAGGAAGCTGCCGAGGAGAGGAGCTCCCAGGAGAGTTCACCAGAGCAAGGAGCCTGGAGGGGGTGCTCCTAGAGTAGTGGTCCCCAAACTGTGGGTTGTGCCCCCCTAGAGGGTGTGGAGGAATATTTGGGGGGCATGGCAGGGCCTGGACCAGCCCCCATGGGTGGTGGGAAGGGAACGCCACCCAGCCCTGCTCTGCCCCCAGCTCTACTCTGGCCCCATCCTAAACCCCAGCTGCAGCTCCAGCCCCAACCGTGCTTCCACTCCCAGCTGAAGCCCGCGGCTCCTGGACCCAAATGCCGTTCCACTCCCAGCCGTGGCCTGCGGCTCCTGGCCCCAGTTGCAGCCCCGTTCCTGGCCCAACTCCTGACCTCAGCTCCCGACCGCAGCTCCTGGGGTGGGGGCACAAACCAGGTAAGGGAGGGCATGACCAAAAAAGTCTGGGAACCACTGTCCTAGACAGAGGAGCTCCCTTAAGAGGGAGGAGCTGCCAGAGATGACAATGACAGCAGCAGCTGTAGCAGGACAGAGCCCTGGAGAGCTGCCCCTGGCTGGAGAAAGTGGACTCAGAGAATAAAGGCACAGTCTGAAATCACCCCAGCTCCGGGAAGGAGGGCTGAGGACTCCTGTCTTGAGGACAGTGAGGAGCTTGAGTGAGAGCTGGAGGCTGGAGCAGAGTGAAGGAAAAGATTTTATTTTGGGGTTTACTTGGACTCAGAGCAGGCCCCAGGAGGGGATATTTCTCTCAGATCTTTTTGACTGTAAGACTTAATTTAAGGAGTGCTGAAGATGGTAAACTGAGGCAAGATGCTTGCCAAGACACCCTGAAACAGCTGAGGGTGATACCTGAGGGCACGTCCCCATGATGAGTCTACAAAACTGGAAGCCATTTAACAGAACTGCTGCCCCTTCCCCATGCAGACAGAGCCTCGCTATCTTCAGTCTGTCTGGGTGGGCCCCTCACCCCAGGGTCTGACCCCAACAGATCCTGCATCACAGAGTGGGAACCTGGAGAGAACACAGCAAAGGGTTTTGGGCCACCCCCCTGGCTTCCACACTGAACTTCCACACCTGTCCCAGCTCCCAGGCTGCTCCCGCTTCCCCACAACTTCCAGCTCCCCTCGTCCTCAGGCTGCCTCTGCCCTGTCCAGTTCCCTGGGGGGGTGACCCAGAGCCCAGTATGGAGCCATCAGGGTCACTACAATACTGTCTACCACACCCAGAAGAGAGGCACAGGGTGGGCTCAGGGAGTGGCTGGTCCCACAATGGGACCCCCGTGTCCCCACCCCCAGTGTTTGCTGCTGCCCTTGCTGGGCCTTGTCTGCACTCAGACCAGGAGCCCTGTGGGGCTGGCAGCCCCGTGTTCTGTCTCTGCAGTGCCTGGCTCACTCGGGAGCACTATACGAATGAAAACTCTCACTGCCCAGCCCCGAAGGGCTGCATGACAGCACGGGACTTCCCCATTGCACACGGGGACCCTGGGGTGCAGGGAGCCCTGGTCACTCTGCCCCACACATTCACCCAGTGACTACTCCGAGCTGCCGGACCTGGGTCTCTGGGGTCAGAGCGCGGGCAGTCGAGTGGCACTGACCGGCCGGGGCTGCTGGGGTGGGTGGCAGGAAAGGGTTAATCCCAGCGTGGTGGCGCTTTGCTGCCCGACCCTGGCTGGTCTCTGCCCCCCCGGCAGCTGGCTGGGGAGAAGAAGCCTTCAGGTGCAGACTGCATTTACATGAACACACCGACTCTGCCTAGGTAGCCAGCAGACAGGGCTGTGTTGCCAAAGTGATCAACTGTGGCTGGTGCTGGATTACAAATCACTTCAGTATTGAATGTGGGGTAATGAAATTGTGTTATCTTTACTGTATGAGTAAAGGGCAGCAGAGTAGCACTTAGCCTGTTCTGATTGAGGGGGTCACCCTCCCCTGAAGTGAACATGCTAAGTAGGGGGCTTCAATGCCAGACCCCAGTGAAGGTGAAGAGGGGGTGGGCACAGGTGTGCTTGCTGGGCAGTGTGGACTTTACCCAAGAGTCCTAGGGCTTGGCTACACTTGTACGTTATACCGCAATAAAGCCGCCCAGTGCGCTCTACCTCACTCCCCATCCACACTGACAAGGCATGCCAGTGCGCTGTCAGCTGTCAGTGTGGACAGACTGCGGCGCGTTCCCTCGTGCACTCTCCGAAGGCTGGTTTAACCCAAAGCGCTCTACAGCTGCAAGTGTAGCCAAGCTCCTAGGCACGGTTTAACTTGCTCCTCTCCACTGTTCAAAGACAGAACTAACTAAGGCTCCAACTGGAGTCTTTTGTTTTGTTAAGTGACCAGTAGAGCTGAAATCACTTGTTGTGGGTCAGTGTTTCGGCCCAGCCTGCTTCAGCAAGGAAGTTCCCCCACTACGGGCTTGGCTACACTGGCAGATGTAGAGTGCTGGGAGTGAAACCAGCCTTCGGAGAGCGCAGCAGGGAAACGCTGCCGAGTGTTCACACTGTCGGCTGCAAGCGCACTGGCATGGCCACATTAGCAGCTCGTGCAACACCACAGAGAGCAGTGCATTGTGGGAGCTATCGCAGTGTGCAAGTGGCTGCAGCCTGCTTTTCAAATGGGGAGGGGTGGAGTGTGACAGGGAGTGTGTTGTGTGTATGTGGGGGGAGAGACAGTGTGTTCTGGGGGGCTGAGAGCTTGTCAGCAGGCTGTCTTCTCTGTTCAGACAGCAGCAGACCCCCGCCCCCCGCCTCTCTCTCTCTCACACCCTCACAGCAGCAGCATTCCCCACTCATGGTTTGCTTTGCCCCAGAGCAGAGGCAGCCGGCTGTCAGAAACGGAGCTTTGAAAGGAGATATCCACTTGCCTGCAGCCGATTTCAAAACAATGACAAGAGTGGCCATTTGATTTCAGGGGATTATGGGATATTTCCGGAGGCCAAGCACAGCGCAGTAATGCAACACCTAGTTCACACTGACACCCGGGCGTTTCAGCCGGGGCACAGCGAGCTTTATACTTCTGTGGAGGTGGATTACCAGGGGTGCTCCAGCTGCAGAATCCAGGTGCTCTACGTGCCTTTCCAGTGTGGACACCTCAGGAGTTAGGGCGCCCGGGGCTGCTTTAATGCTCTCTAACTTGCAAGTGTAGCCAAGCCCTAGGAGTTGAAAATCACAAGAGCAGCGTAGAACCTCAGGAGACTGATCTGCAGAGGTTATAGCAGAGAAGCAGGTGATGGCTGGCAGGGCGGCCGGTGGAGTGGGCCAGTGGGGTGTGCGGCAGGGTGGTGACACCAGAGCAAGTGCTTGGACAGCGGAGCAAGCAAGGTGCCTTCTTTCTCCCCCTGCACCCCCCTAGGGTGGGAGGTGAGCTCACACAGATGCACCTCTGAACCCTGAGTCTTCACTGACCAAGGACAACCACTGTGAGTGGGGTGGGGTCAGGGAGCAGAGAGGGGCACAGCAAAGGAACTTTTGGTTGTAGAACTCCAGAACATGAGGCAGAAGACACTGACCAACGTACACTGGAGAGGGTGTTTTGCTCACGGTTTTATGTTTATGAATCCTGCGTGTGGCATTTTCCTTAGTCAATGCCGGTGACTTCCCTCCTCTCATTTAAAGTTTCTTTTCTACCGTCGGCACCAACTCTGTGGGTGCTCCAGGGCTGGAGCAACCATGGAATAAAAATAGTGGGTGCTCAGCACCTACTGGCAGCCCCGCCGATCAGCTCTGCCCCTGCCCCGCAATGCTTCCTGCCCTCTGGCGGCCCGGAGACCAGCTCCTCCCCCATCCTCCCAGTGCCTCCCACCTGCCACAGATCAGCTGTTCAGAAGCTGTTCCCAGAAGCTGGGAATGGGTGACAGGGGATGGATCACTTGATGTTTACCTCTTCTGTTCATTCCCTCTGGGGCACCTGGCATTGGCCACTGTCGGAAGACAGGATACTGGGCTAGATGGACCTTTGCTCCCACAGGGGATGGCTGTTCTTATGGTCTTAAGTTCTTGCTGCCCACTCCACCTGGCAGACGGGTTGCAGGTGCACAAAGAGCCGTCAGCCCTGTTCTCTCTATTACATGTTGGAACTTGCAGTTTTGGAGCAAAAAAAGTTCGGATCTTTTCCCATATCCACAACCCCCAGAGCTCATCCCCTCTGAAAACCAGGCCCTTTTCGTTTAGGTGCCTATCTTTAGGCAGCCAGGTGTGAATGTTTGTCCTTACATTGATGGGGGATAAACCTGGTGTCCTTAAAGGGTTTAATTAAGCAAAGTCAACAGCATTTCTTACCTTGCATCCCTGGGCAGCCTCCTCAATGGGAACCACAGTGTGAGACTTGTGGTCCTGGGATTTCTCACGCACCCAGCAAATAGCTTCTCCATCATCCTCACAGAAGCGTTTGAGATGTTCCTCGTGTCTCTCACACAGATCCTCCTTTTGCCCTTTTCCTGGTTTTAACCCCAGTTGTTTGATCTTTTGTATGATGTTGTTCAACTGTGTGTTGATTTGGAACTCCCTTTTCTGGAACTGGGCTCTGCACTGGGGACAGGTCAGGGGTGTCCCTGTTCCCTTCTCCTCACTGTACTGGGTGACGCAGGCTCGGCAGAAGTTGTGCCCACACGCGATAGTCACTGGCTCTGTCAGATATTCCAGGCAGATGCAGCAAATAGCTTCATCTTGTATTTCCCCTGCTGTAGCTGCAGTGGCCATGGCAGCTGGGTGAGCATCTGTTCTCTCTGCCCTTGGCTGTGCAGTGTGGGCTTGTGCTGACACTGGGAGGGGCCGCCTGCAAGTATCTGCTAGTCCCAGCCACAGAAGGAGAAGAAGAAAAAGGAGGAGCCAGGAGGGGGAGAAAACAGGAAAGTGAAACTGAAGGAGAGTAAAAGAGGGGGAAGGACAGGGAGAGGGCAGGAGAGAAGGAATGAATGGAGGTGAAGAGAAGGGATGGGAGAACGGGGGCAATGGAGAGAGGGGGAAGAATATGAACCAATCTGATGTGTATTGCTGGAAGGCTGGAAGGGAGAGCATATCCCCTGCCCCACAGGCAGGAACTGTCTAACCCACCCCAACACTCACTGGGGATTGAAGTGGGGATCTACAGCGCTTAGCACAAGTCTCTATAGCTGGAGCTAAAGAGTCAGTCTGTGAAGTTCAGAGCTGTAAAAACCCACAAAATAAGGTCTGGATGAAGCATGGTCTGAGGATGCTTCCCTCCCCCTCCCCGCCCCCCGAGACCAGGGTGAAGCCCTAGCAGTCCGGTTTACTGGGTCCTGCCTCAGCTGGGTGTGGTGATTTCTCCGGAGCCCTTCCAGCCCCACATTTCTATCCGTGAGCTCTGGCCTGTCTGAGACTCTCCGGGCCTTAGAGCCTGACCCGGTGCCCCTTGCAGTCAATGGTCAGATTCCCATTGGCCGTTGGATCTGGCCCTCGTGCACATCCCATCACCTGTGTATTGCACTCAGGGCCACTCAGGGCCACACTTTTGCGCCCTAAGAAACTTCCACCTTGTGCCCCCCCCCCTCCTTTCCCCTCCCCGCGTACTGCTTCACTGCGGTACAAAGTGGCAAGGACAATATCAATATGACAAATGTCAACAACACACGCATATCGGCACGTAAACAGACACACTCAAATACTGAACATACCCACACAATGGACACAACGTATTCGCGAAGTGATGCAGCAGCGCTTGCCAGAGTCTGAGATCTGAAACAACTCCACAGACATCGTGAGCCTCAGTCGACAACCTCCGAAAACGAGTCAACGTAGCACGATAACCAGCCTGTCAGAACGGGTGACGGCCGCGCGCAATGAGGAAAACGATGTCACACACACACACATGCATTCTGGGTACCCAGAGCGGGAGGTTTCCATGTTTGGTAACTATAATGCCTCATGGTGCCCGCTTGTCTCTGCATTGACCAGCTGTGGCTCCAGGTGAGCACTTCCCATAGAAATCCTGAGATGGGTAAACTGCCCCAAGAAATTTAAAAATGTCCTGGGCCAAATGTAGAATGAGGGGGGCAGGCAGGGGTCTCCGAGGCTGCTCGCTATGGGGAGCTGGGGCACCAGCGGGAAGGCTGCGGGGGGCACACGGGGAGGCAGCAGCAGGTACCCAGGTACCCTCAGGCTTTGGGCAAGGAGTCCCGCTCCATCCCCCTAGCGCCTGCCTGTAGCTCCCATCTGGTCTCGCCACGGCCCTGCTCCGTGAAGAGTCCCGCCTTAGGTGGACGAGCTTGGCATACCTCGCGGGCCCGCGGGCACTGTGCTCTGCCCCAGAGCAGGCCGGGCCCAGTGCTCCCTGCCCCAGAGGGGGCCGGCTTGGCTCCCCCCAGGGACGGATTAACTTTTTGTGGGCCCCCCTGGGGAATGAAGAGGCCAGGGGCAAGAGCACAGCGGGCAGGGTGGATTTGATTTCAATCATGACTTAAATCACTAATTAGGAAGACTTGATTTAATCATGGGTTTCTACATAAAAGTGCATTCTTGTTGGTTGTTATAACCTTAATACATATTCTTCACAACTCAGAGGTAGATGTAGGTTTCATTTGTAGAAGGCACGCACTATACATTTGTAAACCATGATTTATTTTGAAAACTTTTCAGATGAGTTTTACAGCTATATCAGACAATGAATGATTGTTTGGTTATTTCATTTATCAAAGATAATTGAAGCAGATATTTATGAAGTCACTGGGAGGTGAACTATCTCCAATTCAAGAGGCTAATCATGAATATTTGGAGGATTTTCTTGTCAGGCTGTATTAGGAAGAGAACACCACCAGACAGACATTTAAATTGTTTTATTTAACTAAAACAACAATGTTAAGTATTTTTTCTTCAACAGCAAACATTATATTTTAACAAAAAAGCATATGTCCCTCACTTCTCACATTTATCTCCAGACTTCTTCTCCTTGTCCAGATCTATTCCACCCCCAACAATCTTCTATTCATTGAACTTTTTGAAACTTTTCACTTTTAAAGAGAGGTAAGGGGTTGACCCTGTGTACACAAATTTGCAGAGGGACAATAGAGTTGAGGTCTGTTATTTTTCACCGCTATACATTATTTATTTATTTAAAAACATGTTTGCTGTTAACAAGCATGTTACCTCTGGAGACACAAATCCACAGTTTGAGAACTGCAAAACTAAGCATCTCTGATGGTATCTTCCAGACTGAGCACTGAATCCCATTGGGTAGATAGAAAAATTAACTTAAAGAATCTATACAGAAGCCCCTGGAACCCCATCAGATTGGGTCCCTAATCCATGAACTATTAGAACTCATTTACAAAACTTTTCTTAAACATTACAATTATATATTGTCTCATACTATAGAATTAGAATTTATAATCCCTATTCCATGATATAATGTATCTTAATTAAAACTATCTTTAGATAGTTTTTTCCCTCAAAAATCCAATTTAAATTAAAAAAATCCAATTTTTTTATTGTTTTTTTTAAAGTCATTGATCCACCCTGACAGCTGGGCGTGGTGGGGGGGAAGGATTGGTCCCCAGCTGGAGCGAGGCAGGGGCCAGGGGCAAGATGAGCACAGTGGGTCATGGGGGGAGGATTAGTCCCTGCTGATTGGAGCAAGGCAGGGGCCAGAAGCAAAAGCACAGCGGGGTGGGAGCTAGGGTTGGTCCTTGGAGCAAGGGAGGGGCTGGGAGTAAACTGCAAGTGCAGCAGGGCTGGGGAGGGGGTAAACAGGATCCCTCCCTCACCCCTGCCCACATAGAGCTGGTACCTACCTTCTTCCTGGTTCTAGCCCATTCTCTTCGTCTCTCTCTGCACCGAGCTGACGGTGGGGGTGCAGGGTCTGGGAGGGAGTTAGGGTGCAGGAGCAGGCTGGGGGTTGGGGTGCAGGTTCTGGCCAGAAGCTAGAATGAGGGAGGGGGCTCAGGGCTGGGGCTGGAGGTTGGTGTGTGGAGTGCTTACCTGGGGCAGCTCCCGTTCGGTGCAAGGGGTGCAGGTGGGTATGTGGGGGGCGGGGTTCAGGAGGTCCCATTTGGTGCTCAGGGTGGTGGCAGGGATGTGCAGGAGTCAGGGCATGAGGTGGGGGGGCTGAGTATATGTGGGGGTGCAGGAGTCAGGATTTGGGGCTGTGTGTGTGAGGGGGGTGCAGGAGTCAGGACTGGGGGCTGTGTGTGTGTGAGGGGGGTTCAGTAGTCAGAGCATGGGGTGTGGGGGGTGCAGGAGTCAGGGCAGAGGGCTGGGTGTGTGTGAGGAGGTGCATGAGTCAGGGATGGGGTCATGGGGGTGTGTGGGGGGTGCAGGGGTTGGGGCTCGGAGGTGTGGGAGGTGCAGGAGTCAGGACAGAGGACTCGGGGGTAGAGGAGTCAGGGCAGAGGGCTGGGGGTGTGGGCTTGGGTCTTGGGGATGCTCCCAGCCCCCTGCCCTGAGAGGCTCATGGCAGGGGGCTGGAGGGGATATGTCCCAATTCCACCCCTTTCCCCAAGGCCCCGCTCCTGCCTCTTCTCCGCTTCCTCCCTCTCCCTCTCGCAGGCAACAGCGGATGGGTGGCAGGGAGGGAGAGGGAGTGAGGGGGGAGGCGGGAACCCAGCACGCTGGGGAAGAGGCAGGGGACGGGGGAGCTTGGCGGCCGGCACAGCCTGCCCTGTTGAAGCAGGACAGAGCCCCGGGAGCCGCAGCACCAAGCTTCTGCCCCAGCAGGGGAGAGCAGGGGACGGAGAAGAGCGGCCGCTGGGGCCCCTTCGGAGTGTGGGCCCGGCGCATTAGCTGGCGCCATGGTAAATCTGCTACTGCCCGCGGTGCTGCCCCGCCCGCCGCAGTGAAAGCTGGACCCGCCCCGCCCCTCCCCGCCGGTCCGTCCCCCGGCTCCGTGCGCTGCACAGCGGCCAGGCAGCGCCCCTGCTCCTCGGAGAGAAGACAAGTTAAAATGTAAAAAAAAATTGAGGGCCCCGCTTTTTGATGCCCCCAAATCTTGGCGCCCTGGGCGATCGCCTAGTTCGCCTAAGGGTTGCACCGGCCCTGAGTGCACTGTGCGTCGTTAGGGGCCTAGCGACCCCCTGGGTTATTGTTACAGGGAGACACTGAGCTGAGCTCACAGAGTTCTGTCTTGTCTGTTAAATCTCCTCTGGGCTTCCGCCATCCTGCCGCTGAAAATGAAAATGTCAGAAAGTAACAACAGCCCTGGGTCTGCTCCGAGTGACTCTGCAGAGGCCCTGCGAGTTCTCCTGCTCCCAAGGCTGAAGTGCAAACCCCAGCCCAAGCCAGGTGCCAGATAAGACGCAGGCTGCAGCTTTCAGGTGAATGTGGCACACCCCAGGTAACTGAAGAGGAAGGAGCAGAGGGAAACTAACAATGTGATTTTATCGGCTATTCTTTCATCTGGCCACATTATTTTTTTTTCAAGAAAATAGGCTCAGTCCAGTGAGAACAGGGAGAAAAATAGCATTTCAAAACGAAGGGGAACAGGTATCAAGACACCCTAGTTAATGTCTAGCTCTACCCACCATTCCCAGGGGATTCTAACCACACACTAACCAACAGAAAGCTTCCTGCCAACACTACGAAAAGAAGGATTCTGCGTGGACTCCTCCTGAAGGTCGAAACAACAGACTGGACTTCTACATAGAGTGCTTCCGCCGACGTGCATGGACTGAAGTTGTGGAAAAGCAGCATCACTTGCCCCATAACCTCAGCCGTACCTAAAACAACACCATCCACAGCCTCAGAAACAACTCTGACATCATAATCAAAAAGGCTGACAAAGGAGGTGCTGTCGTCATCATGAATAGCTCAGCATATGAACGAGAGGCTGCTAGACAACTCTCTGACACCACATTCTACAGGCCATTACCCTCTGACCCCACTGAGGATTACCAAAAGAAACTACACTATCTGCTCAAAAAACTCCCTAAAGAAGCACAGGAACAAATCTACACTGACACACCCCTAGAGCCCCGACCAGGGGTATTCTATCTGCTACCCAAAATCCATAATCCTGGGAATCCTGGACGCCCCATCATCTCAGGCATTGGCACCCTGACAGCAGGATTGTTTGGCTCTGTAGACTCTCTCCTCAGGCCCTATGCTACCAACACTCCCAGCTATCTTCGAGACACCACTGACTTCCTGAGGAAACTATAATCCATTAGTAATCTTCCAGAAAACACCATCCCAGCCACGATGGATGTAGAAGCCCTCTACACCAACATTCCACACAAAGATGGACTACAAGCCGTCAGGAATAGCATCCCCGATACTATCACGGCAAACCTGGTGGCTGAACTTTGTGACTTTGTCCTCACCCACAACTATTTCAGATTTGGGGACAATTTATACCTTCAAGTCAGCGGGATTGCTATGGGTACCCGCATGGCCCCACAGTATGCCCACATTTTTATGGCTGACTTAGAACAACGCTTCCTCAGCTCTCGTCCCCTAACGCCCCTACTCCACTTGTGCTACATTGATGACATCTTCATCATCTGGACCCATGGGAAGGAGGCCCTTGAGGAATTCCACCAGGATTTCAACAATTTCCACCCCACCGTCAACCTCAGCCTGTACCAGTCCACACAAGGGGTCCACTTCCTAGACACAACAGTGTTAATAAGCGATGGTCACATAAACACCACCCAACTGACTGCTATACTTTCCTACATGCCTCCAGCTTTCATCCAGACCAAATCACACAGTCCATTTTCTACAGCCAAGCTCTAAGATACAACCGCATTTTCTCCAGTCCCTCAGACAGAGACAAACACCTACAGGATCTCTGTCAAGCATTCTTAAAACTACAATACTCACTGCTGAAGCGAAGAATCAGATTGACAGAGCCAGAAGGGTACCAAGAAATCACCTACTACAAGACAGGCCCAACAAAGAAAGTAACAGAACGCCACTAGCCATCACCTACAGCCCCCAACTAAAAGCTCTCCAGCACATCATCAATGATCTGCAACCTATCCTGAAGGACGATCCCTCACTCTCACAGACTTTGGGAGACAGGCCAGTCCTGTCTTACAGACAGCCCCCGCAGCCTAAAGCAAATACTCACCAGCAACTACACACCACACAACAAAAACACTAACCCAGGAACCAAACCCTGCAACAAATCCCGGTGCCAACTCTGTCCACATATCTATTCAAGGAACACCATTATAGGACCTAACCACAGCAGCCACACCATCAAGGGCTTGTTCACCTGCACATCTACCAATGTCATATATGCCATCATGTGTCAGCAATGCCCCTCAGCCATGTACATTGGTCAAACCGGACAGCCTCTACACAAAAGAATAAATAGACACAAATCTGACATCAGGAATTATAATATTCAAAAACCAGTAGGAGAACACTTCAATCTCCCTGGTCACTCAAAAACAGACCTAAAAGTGGCAATTCTTCAACAAAAAAACTTCCAAAACAGATTCCAACGTGAAACTGCAGAACTGGAATTAATTTGCAACTGGACACCATCACATTAGCCCTGAATAAAGACTGAATTAGGGCTGGTTGGGTCATTACAAAACCTAAACCTAATTTGCCCTATATTAATTTCCCCTTACTGTTACTCACACTTTCTTGTTAACTGTTTGAAATGGGTCACTCTCATTAACACTACAAAAGTGATGTTTCCTCCCTTTGTATCCTACTGTTAGTTGAATTGTCTCGTTAGACTGACCTCACACTTGGCGGGCAACTCCCATCTTTTCATATATTTATACCTGCTCCTCTATTTTTCACTCCGTGCATCTGATGAAGTGGGTTCTAGCCCACGAAAGCTTATGCTCAAATAAATTTGTTAGCCTCTAAGGTGCCAGAAGGACTCCTCGTTGTTTTTGTTGTTACAGACTAACATGGCTACCACTCTGAAACCTCCCCTCCCTCATCGTTTATGATCCTGCTGAGATGTCGACCTTTGGTAACAGCAGCAGAAAGGTGCAGGTGGCGAGCAGGGGGTACAAAGGGTAACAGTTTATTGAGCTGCAGAGGGGAGCCTCTGAGGTCAAAGTCTCCTTTTTTATTGCACATCATTGAACTATTATCTGACAGACGGGCCCTGAGTCAGGGCACCAGCGACGCTGAGCTAGTGTGCCCCAGAACACACTGACAGGGGAACAGTCATTAAACACCCCGCTGCCTGTGCTGACCGAGCTCAGGGGATCTGAGATGCTTCAGGTGCGGCTCTGAAGGGAGTTCCAGGGTAAGGTGCATAATTCCCTGCTCTGCTACAGACTCCCTGTGTGGCCTTAGGCAAATCACTTAGGCCCAGAGTTTCCAAGGTGTTTTGCTGTCTAAAGATGCAGATAGGCGCCTAGTGGAATTTTCAAAGATGCCTGGGCACTTAGCTTCCAATGGGAGTTAGGCACCTAGGTGCTTTTGAAAATCCCACTAGATGCCAACTACATCTTTAGGTGACTACGGACATTCCAAACTTTGCCCCTTAGTCTCTGTGCCAGATTTGCAAAGCTATTTAGGCTCCTAAAGATGCAGACTGGAGCCTAGTGGGATTTTCAAAAGTGTCTGCGTGAGTTAGGTGCCTGAGTCCCCATGAATTCCCTTTAGCTCCTGCCCCTTCTGCATTCATCCCATGCATATTCCATCGACGGCGCTTGCTGGCAGGACTGTCCATGCAAACAAAGGATTTCTACTAAAAGTTATAAAATATTCCTGGGAAGCAATGTCTGAACATTTAGGCCCTGACGCAACAAGGTCCTAAAGTATGTGTATAACTTTCAGCATGCAAGGAACCCCACCAAAGCATTAATCACAAATATTTGCACCAAAAACCTGTTTCTAAGAGTTAAATTCAGCCAATCAAGAAACAGAAACAATCCCATGTGACCTGTGTGTCCAATCATAACTGACTCCACAGAAATCAATGTATTTGACAAATGTATTTGAACAAATAAATGTGAGAAAATTGTGATCAGTGTGTGGGCAGCTGACAAACAGGAACAGAAACTGAGCTCACTGGACACATCACATTCTGCACATTATTTCCCCAGCTCTGCTTTCAGCCTTTCTGTCCTCCCCCGGCTCCTGCCCCACCTGGTCTTGGTCTCTTGCCTTTTATTTATGCCTTTGCTTTGCCTGAAGAATTACTGGTGTTATTATTATTCCATATTATTTCTGTAGCCCCCTCAATGCCCTGGGCATGTTGTACGGTCCCTGCCCTGGGTACTCCCAAGCGGGGCTGGGCTCAGGGGCTCACGAATGGGTGTATGGAAGGAGAAGTCTGCAGGCCCAGGGCAATAGGTCAGGGTGGGCGTCCAGGCATGGAGGCAGGTGCAAAGATAAAAGAATATAGGGTGGGGTATAGGCGAGGTGAGAGGCTGAGGTGGGGAGAGGGTTGAAGAGCTTCCTGGGCTCCCAGGTCCCATTTCCCCATTCTGGGCCCCTCGCTCACACAACCCTGGGACTGGGCTCTCCCTCCCATTCCCCTGGCCCAGCTACCGACTGCCCTTCCCCAGCTCTCCCCACTCCCCGTCCCCACCCCTCCCTCCATCGCGCTGGGACCAGTTTCCCTGACACAGCTAAGTTGGCAGCACGAAGCAGCCCATACAGCAGGGCCTGGCGCTCTCACTCTTGGCCCCTGTGGCTGTTTCACTCCTCGCCATGGACAATGAGTCCCTCGGGCAGTAAATGCCGGGACATTCCCTGTTGCTCACTGGCCCCATCGCACTCACTGGGATCCTGGGCTCGGCTTGTCTTTGGGAGTCAGACCATGCAGTTATTGGTCCTGACGGGATCTGGGAATCCCCCCAAGCCAGGCCTGGAGCCGACCCCACTGGGCTTCTCCGGGAGGCTGTGGGGGAGGCTTTAAAATGAGGGGACTTAGGTCTCCTCCCCTAGAACATTCTGAAATCCCGCTGCAATTTTCTGAATTTGACACAATAATAAAAAAAAAGTTAAGGCCAAAAATTGTAAGTGCCCAAGTGGGACCCTGTGTGGGGGAAGCAGCCTGTGGTGAGCTGGCCGAGTTGTTCTGGGGGAATTTTCAAAGGTGCCTGGGCACCTCGCTTCCAATGGGAGTTAGGAACCTAAGTGCTTTTGACAATCCCACTAGATGCCAAGCTACATCTTTAGGTGTCTAAAGACCTTCTGAAATCTGCCCCTTAGTCTCTGTGCCACATTTGAAAAGTTATTTAGGCTCCTAAAGATGCAGACAGGAGCCTAGTGGGGCATTCACACCTGCCTTGTAAGCCGATATATATTTTTAAAAATAATGTAAAAGTGGACTGGAAACAGGAAGCGTTTAACAGTTTCCCTCTATTCCACAATATCACCATCATAAGAAAAATGTATTTAACTAAGAATATCAACTTTATTCATACTCTTTGGAAAAAGGAAACAACCCAACACTCTTGGATCAATAGCCCTCAAAAGCAAAGACTTTCTAAAATTAAAACAAAATGTCGCCCCTTCTTCTGCGATGTTCTTCAGGAGGCAGCAAACACTTTTCGTCGTTGTCCAGTGGGGGATGGGGCTGCCCCTTGCCCAGCCTGGGGAAGGAGAGGTAACTGCGGGGGCAGGGGGGGGAGGGCAGGGTGTCACGACACTCACCCAAAACCCAGCTGCTCAGGTCCAGGAAGCCCCTTGCCTCCCTTGTGGTAGGTTACAAAAGGCGGGGGCGGGGGGCTGCTGTCACGTGTGCACCTCTTCCCCTGCTGCTGCCCCTCACCATAGCATCACTGGGGGTGGGTGATGGTGTATCTCCTTGCCAAGTGTGGGGCAGGAGAGGTGACTGCGGGCAGGGGCACAAGTCCAACACCGACCCATACCCCAGCTGCTCAGGTCCAGACTCCAGGAAGCCTCCTCGGAGTTGGAGTCGTCTTCCAGCAGGTGCCGGGGGGCTGGGGGCTGCCATCACATGTGCACCTCCTCCTCTCCCCCCTCCGCAGGTGCAGCGGCCACCTCAGCCTGCCGCCCGCGCCGGTCCCTGTGTTGTAGCCAGCAGTGGCCGGTGAGGGAGCACTGCGCGGAGCAGCTGGCGGGGCCGGGGGCGCTCCAGGGGAGGCCCATGGGGACAGCAGGTGGGACCAGGGCAGAGACCCAGCCCCAAACATTGGTGGACCCTGGCTCCCGGGCCCGGAATATTGCTGGAGCATGAGCACCACGGGCCCATATAACTCGCCGACCCTCCAAGGTGTGTTTATGCAAGTTCTCAGTTGCAGAAATTTGTCCTGTATTTATTTACTTCTGAAAAACACCAAAAGTTAGATTCTGACTGTGTGGAGACATCAGCTATTACAGAAACCACATTATAATGTTTACTTTGCTTACTATAGATGAGATTATAATAAAAATGTCATAGGAAAGATCCAAATGAAAACTCCAGCCTGTGTTGTTGCACATAGGTTGTTAAAACCTGGGAATTGCTGAGAGAAGATTTAATCGGGCTCTATCCAGTATCCCAGAAACTATACCAGTATGCACTGACGGCTACAGATGATTTTTCAAAATAGGTAGAAGAATTTCCACTTAGAACTATGAAAGCACATGAGGTGGAGAAGAAGATGTCAAGGTTCCTTCCCCACTCTGAACTCTAGGGTACAGATGTGGGGACCTGCATGAAAACCTCCTAAGCTTACTTTTACCAGCTTAGGTTAAAACTTCCCCAAGGCACAAACTATTTTACCCTTGGACTTCCACTGCCACCACCAAACTTTATCTGGGTTCCTGAGAAAACGTAGTTTGGACACATCTTTCCCCCCAAAATCCTCCCAACCCTTGCACCCCACTTCCTGGGGAAGGTTTGGTAAAAATCCTCACCAATTTGCAAAGGTGACCACAGACCCAAACCCTTGGATCTTAAAGCAATGAAAAAGCATTCAGTTTCCTTACAAGAAGATTTTCAATAGAAGTAAAAAAGAATCACCTCTGTAAAATCAGAATGGTAAATACCTTACAGGGTAATTAGATTCAAAACATAGAGAATCCCTCTAGGCAAAACCTTAAGTTACAAAAAAGGCACACGGACAGGAATATTCATTCTATTCAGCACAGCTATTTTCTCAGCCATTTAAAGAAATCATAATCTAACACATACCTAGCTAGATTACTTACTAAGTTCTAAGACTCCATTCCTGTTCTGTCCCCGGCAAAAGCATCATACAGACAGACACAGACCCTTTGTTTTTCTCCCTCCTCCCAGCTTTTGAAAGTATCTTGTCTCCTCATTGGTCATTTTGGTCAAGTGCCAGCGAGGTTACCTTTAGCTTCTTAACCCTTTACAGCTCAGAGGATTTTTCCTCTGGCCAGGTGGGATTTTAAAGGGCTTTACCCTTCCCTTTATATATATGACAGAAGACATGTGAAATTATATATTAACATGGCTGTCCAGAGCAGATACTGGCAGATCTAGGTTCTGAATTGAATAGCGAGGTAACAGTTTATATTTGGTGTTATTTTCACTATATGGTCAATTACACAATCATGGCCGGGTGACACAGAGCTTCAGCAGACCATGCCACCTAGACAGCAGCAGACTTGATAAAAACACAAATGAATCCATCACAAGACAATGTTAGGGTATTTATTTTCAAATAATCAACATAAGTTTAGGGCACTCTGCCATGGATGGCATATTGTGAATAAATCTTCAAAACTGAATGATGACATTGAAAATGTTCATAACGCGTCACGTTTAAAACAAAAAGTAGTCCTAGCAATGCCATGTGACGTGTCTCCGCTCATACTCTCCTCAGCCAGCTCTTCAAGAAATTAGGTTCAATCACTAATATCAAGAAATTGGACCAATCGGTCACTATTTTTACAGAGCATTCCAGAAGGTGGTGGACAGAACCCAGAGGATTTGTGATGAATTTCCTGGAGCAACTTTCTTTTCTTTGTACTCTAAACCTCACATGACAACAAAAATAGCACCCTTTCGACTGATTTATGGCCGAGAAGAAAGGTCTCCCAATAAAACTTCACCAAATGTCATGTTATGTGTCATTAAGTGCCAGGATCTTTACTACAATTAAGTTAATTTGTGATGATTCAGTAAAGGAATACAACCCCTTCTCTATTTCTGTATCAAACTGCATTTGTTGTGTCCTTAGAACCAAGAACATGGAAAGCCTGGCAGTACTCTGAAATCAACAGTGGACACTGACAGGACATTCCCTGCAAATAATATTTCTAAAGAAAAATAAACCAAAAAAATGAGATTGTAGAAGACATTTTTGTATTTCGCAGGGGTAGGCAACCTATGGCACATGTGCCAAAGGCGGCATGCAAGCTGATTTTCAGTGGCACTCACACTGCCTGGGTCCTGGCCAAGGGCCGGGGGGGCTCTGCATTTTAATTTAATTGTAAATGAAGCTTCTTAAACATTTAAAAACCTTATTTACTTTACAAACAACAATAGTTTAGTTATATATTATTGACTTATAGAAAGAGACCTCCTAAAAACATTAAAATGTATGACTGGCACGCAAAACTTTACATTAGAGTGACTAAATGAAGACTCGGCACACCACTTCTGAAAGGTTGCCGACCCCTGGTATCTAAGAATACAGCATTTGAGGTTGGGGACCATGTTTTGTGAGAAAAAGCAAGGAAGGGTCAAATCTTGATTACCGATTATATGCAGCTACAATGTGAATTAATGCTGACAGAACCTCAAAGAATATTATTATATAATCTTGTATGAGTTAATTTAAATATATTGCTTCATTAATTCTATCATTTTTAAGCTATTAATTTTCAAAGGGGTAGTGCAGGAGGTGGGTGTATGTGCCCTGCCTCCCAGAGAGAACCAGTCAAGACAATAAAGCGGGGCGGGTGTGGGGGTGGGGGGAGAGAGGGAGAGATAGAGAGAGAGCAGCTGCACATGTGTGTAGTTGTGATGTTTATGACACAAGTAAATTGTAACTGAAGAACCCCGTCTGACAATTTAATAGTTTATTTAGTTAAGATAAATATTTTGGATCTCTTGAAATTCCACAGTTGAAATACAAATGATGTTATTGAGAAAAGTTAAACTTCAACATAGATTTGAGGGAAGAATCAAACATAAATGTAAATAATTCCATTTCTAAAAATATGTTTAGATGCTTGATTTTGAAATACTGTTGAAATGTAAATTGAAATATTCTTGAATTTACACCTTGTTACAATAATATTTTCTAAATTAGAATAATCTTTTGTCTTCCCTATTTTACACTGAGATTTCACAGGGCTAGAAAATTCTAGCAGGAGTGAATGACCCCATCCCCCACCATCTGCTGCCCCTGGGGCAGGGGACGGGGCAAGGTGAGGGTTGGGGGTTGCCAGGTGTCCGGTTTTTCACTGGACCCTCCAGTGGAAAAGGGAAACTGGCAGCGTCCGGTCAGCACAAAAACTCCAGTAGCTGCAGTAACCGGCCCCCACCACAGAGGAGCAGCAGCGCTGGGGGGGGGCCGGTCTGTGCCGCGGGGTCACTGTCAGGGACCGAGATTCCCCCCGGCCGGAGCCGGGACCGGGCAGATGATCAGGGGAGCCGCGTTTCTACCCCCAGCGTTGAGACCGGGATAGAAATAAGGGCGGAGCGTCCCGGAGAAGGTGTCAGTGAACGTGAAGAGATGGGACCCGTCAGTCACATTGTAAAACGAGACCTTGCCCGCCTCATAGTCCAGGAAAATCCCCACCCGGCCGGGCCGGACGCTCACGGGGAGGGGGGTCGGGCAGGAGGTGAGGGCCTTGTATCCCCCGTCCCTCAGCCACATGGCCCAGTATCCATCCTCAGGTGTGAGTGTGACCTTCCCCTTCCTGCTCACAGATTCCCGACAAATCCCCAGTTCCCAGCCTGCCTTGTCTCCCACCCCCACCTCCCAGTAACGCCTCCCGCCCGTGAACCCCTCAGCGCCCAGGACACAGGCACAATAATCAAATCTCTCAGGCTTGTTGGGCAGATCCTGGCGTCTGTCTCCGTGTCTCACACGTTTCCGATCCCCAGACAGGACGAGGTAGGGATGAGCCGTGTCTGGATCCAGAGTCACGTCCACTGGGGAGAGAGTCACAGAGTCAGGGCCGGGGGCAGGGGCTGGTCACTGGGATGAAGGGAAATTAACCTGCGTCCCCGTTAATCACTGGGGGGGGGGTTGTCGCCTGAGGGGAGTCAGGGCCCCTCTGCCTGTGAGGCGACAATGGGGGGAAAGGGCAGGAGGAGCGGGGGAGGGGTGGGGAGGGGTCAGGGAGGTCGGGGGGGGGGAGGCTGATGCTGGGAGAGGAAAGGGGAGGGGCAGGTGACAGGAGCAGAGGGGGAGGGGTAGAGGGGAGGGGCAGGTGACAGGAGTAGGGGGGGAGGGGTAGAGGGGAGGGGCAGGTGACAGGAGTAGGGGGGGAGGGGTAGAGGGGAGGGGGAGGTTACAGGAGTAGCGGGGGAGGGGTAGAGGGGTGGGGCAGGCACAAGGGCAATGAGGGGACAAGGGAAGGGACAGGCACCATAAGAACAGATGGGGGGTGAAGGGCAGGATCCTGGGGGCTGCAGGGGGTGGGGGGAGGGGTGGGCTCCATGGGAGAAGAAGGGGATGGACCCCAGGGGGGTGCGGGGGGCAAGAGAAGGGGCGGGCACCAGGGGGCAGAGGGGTGTGAGGGAATGGGGGAGCTCCAATGGGGAGGGGAAATCAAGGGGAGGGTGAGCTGCCAGGGAGTGAGATGATGAGCAGTGGGGAGGTGGAACCATGGGGGGTAGCGAATGGGCAGGCACTGGTGCTGGGGGGCAGAATGGGGGTGAGGGAACAGGTAAGCCAAAGGGGGCAGAGAGAGGGGTGTGGAGAAGGGCAGGACGTAGGGGGGCAGAGGATTGTGAAGGGAGATGTGGGCACCAGGGGGCAGAGGGAGGATGAAGAGAGGGGTGGGACCCAGAGATTAGGAGAGGGGGAGGGGAGGGGCGGGCCAGTGCTGAGGTGAGGGGAAGGGCAGAGACCAGGAGTTCAAAGGCGGGCAAGGGAAGGGACTTGCACCAGGCGGGCAGAGGGGGCAAAGGAAATGGCAGGCACCAGGGAGGCAGATGGGGCAAGGGTAGAGCTGGGACTTGGGGCAGAGGAGGAGCTGGCACCAGGGGACTAGAGGGGTGGTGAGGGGTGCAGGTGTCATGGAGCCAGAGGGTGAGGGGAGGGGCAGGGTGAGAAATAAAGAGAAGGTGGCATGGATGATGGTGGCAGAGGGGCGAGAGGAGAGTGGGGTCAGTGGATAGAGGGTGGTGAGGGGGTAGGCACCAGGGAGGAAGGGGACAAGGGGAGGGTTAGGTGTTGGGGGGGGCAGGGGGAAGGAGGGAAGGTGTCGGCACCAGAAGGATGCGGGGGGTAAGGGAAAGGGTAGGTGCCAGGGGGATTGAGGGGGTTGAGCAGAAGGGCAGACACAGGGAGGGCAGAGGAGGGGAGGGACAAGCACCAGGGGGCAGAGAGGGGCGAGGAGACAGGTATTGGGTAGAGGGAGGTGGGTAGAGGGAGGTGTTAGGAGACGGCATTGGGGAGAGGCAGGTGCCAGGGGGTCAGAGTGGGGTTAGAGGAGGGGTGGGCACAGGGGGGTGAGGGAAGGGGTGCGTGCCAGCGGTCAGAGAGGATGGGGAGAGAGGCAGGTGCCAGGAGGGCTGAGGGGAGTTAGAAGGGCAGAAGCCAGGACAGCAGAAGAGGGTGAGGGGTGGGACGGCCATCAGGGGGCAGAGGGGGTAGAGGGGAGGGGCAGGCACCAGGGAAGCAGATGGGAGTGAGGGAAGGGGTGGGAGACATGGCAGCAGAGGAGGGAAAGGGGAGAGGTGGATGCCAGGACATAGCGGGGGTGTGAAGTGATGGGTGGGCTCCAGGGTGCAGAGGATGTTTGGGGGAGAGGGGAAGGAGCCAGGAGGGCAGGGGGGGAAGGGAGGGGGGTTTCCGGTGGGGCAGAGGTGGGTGCAAGGCAGGGGCACATGCCAGGGAGGCAAAGTGGGGGGCAGAGGGGCCGAGGGAAGCAGAAAGTGGGTGGGAAGAACGGGAGGGGCGAGGAGGAGGGGTCAGAATAGACGCAGGGTCCAGGTGGGCACAGGGGTGAAAAAAGGGTAAGGGAGGGGCAGGAGCAAGAGGGCTGAGGGAGAGGCAAGCCCCAGGGAATCTCTCTTGCTTTGGGGTCATGTGTGGTTGGTTTCTCGCTAAGAGCAGGTTGGTGCTGGCCCCACACACACTGGGGGTGCAGCCCTGCCCCAGGGGGCGCAGCTGGGACTCTCCATGCTGGCGGGCCCCATGGGCACCACATTCCAGCCAGGCAGACCCCACAGCCATCCCCTCCCCTCTCCTGGCCCAGCCCGTCCGCCATGGGGCAGTGGTCTGGGTTGGGCTCACTGGGGCGGCAGTGCAGTGGAGGATTCTGGTTGGGGGGGGCGGTAAATGCGTACTAATAGGCTGCTGGTAATGAGGCCAGGGCAGTGGGGAGGGGAGGGGGCATTTCCCCACTTACTGCCCCCTCTATCTGGGGGAAGCTGCACCAGGCGCCAGTCCCAGTTCACATCCGCACAGCAATTCTGCCCTGGGGGTTTGCACCGGTGCAAGAAAACCCCGGCAGATATGGCCTGAGACACTGGTGTGCCAGGGGCCGTAACCCTTCCCGTCACTGGGGTTATGGATCAATAATTACAGGGGGACTGGAGCAGGGGGGCTGGACTCTGGGTCTCCCAGGTCGGGGCCCGACCCACTGGGCTGCAGAGTCAGCCTAGCTCCCACGCTCTGGCCCAGTGCCCAGGGCAGTGTTTAGACACAGGGGGACGTCATCAGACCCCCAGAGCCCAGCAGCTCAAGCCCTCGTGGCGTCCCACGGGGGGATTGAACCTGGGGCTCCCCGCTGAGGGCCCAGCCACTGGGCTAAAGGCTAGAAGGGAAGCGGTGGCACCTTTCTGTTAATTGAAACTCGTCAGCAAACTCGACACGGATTCGCGAACAATTTCTGTTGACCCAAAATATAATTTTGCAGCAAATGAACTATTTGCCCCCAAAATTACACCCAGCTCCATTTCAAACGTTTGCCAGCGACTTAGGAGCCCAAATCCCAGTGACTTGCAGTGAGTGACTCTCAACATCCCCAGAAACGCAAAGTTACGGGCAGGTCAGACTCAGGACATCAGCTATGAAACACTCCAGAGCTGCCATTTAATTTGCCCTGGGTAAAAATATTCCCCCTGAGCCCCTGATCTCGCCCCCAAAAATCAGGTTGAAAATGGAGACCCCCACAAATCAGCCTGAACTCTGCCCAGAGCGAGTGTCCCATGGGCGATGCTGGTGGCACAGACCCTCTGCAGCTGCACCTGGGCGTCTCCCAGAGCAGACAATGGTCACAGAGACCGTCCCAGAGCCCCAGGGGCCCCGGTGTCTCCATCTAACGACTGCGCCAGCCACCCCCCTCGCTCTCATTAACCAGCCCTGGATCAGACGCGCTGGGAACTTTCAGACCCAGACTCTGGACACACTCTGGGTTCATGTACACAGCCCGCGGCAGCGAGTCTCCGAACAGGGTGGACAGATTCAGGCTTGTGGGGCTCCCTCTTTGGCACTAAAAAGAGCCACATAGACGTTCACGCTCAGGCTGGAGCTCAGGCTCTGAAGCCCAGCGTGGAGCCAGGTCTGCCCCTCACAGCGCAAGCGGGCAGATTGTCTGTGTCCACGTCCCCTTCACCCCATTCCTGGGACAGGGAACAGCAGCCCCAGGGCCCCTCCCTTCACCCCCAGGGCAGGGGAGCGAGAGCCCTTGGCCTCCTGGGCAGTGGGACCTCCCAGCAGCACCGATTCCTGGGTCAGTGAGAAAGTGTCTCCATCTGGAGAGCTCTGTGCACCCAACAAATACACAGATGTGCCCATGGATCAGCATCCGGGATGGTCCTCTCCCCAGGAGTGATGGAAGCTCCCTAAAAGTAGAGGGGCCACCGGAGCCTGAACCATGGCCCCGCCCTCCCATGTGGCTCCTTCTCCAGGAGCTCCTGCCCCCGCACCACCCCTTCTCCCCGAACCCCTGCCCTCACACAGCCCCTTCTCCCCGAGCCATGGCCCTCACACTGCCTCCTCTCAAGACCCTGCCCCCACACCACCCCTTCTCCCCAAGACTCCACCCCCTCACCACCTCTTCCCCCCCAATACCCTGCCCTCATGGTCACTCCTCTCTGCCCCCTCCCGCCCCCCATCACTCACCCTTACAGCTGGTAAAAAGTGGGAGACCTAGCCCTCCTATCAGTAAAAGTGATGGGGCCACGGTCTCCTGACCCCTCTCTTCCAGTGCCATTTATTCCCCCCGCAACCCCGGGAGGAGAGGGGGCCTCGGAGCAGTGTCAGTGAGTTCAGTGCTGGGGGTACGAGTGAGGTTTACACCCCACTTGCTGGAGCTCTGGATATCAAGGGTACGAGGGTGTCACAGCGGCCGTGTGAGCCCCGCACTCTCCTGCCAACGTGGCTCAGCCCTGACACCTGCTGGAGCCTCTCCCTGGGGAGGAACCATCCCTGTGGCCCCTTCAGGCCTTGGCCTCCCTGCGGACGTGGCCGGTCAGGCTCCCGTTAACGAGAATTACGACATGAGCTCTTGTCTGCTGGGAACTGGACTCTGAGCCTGGCCTGAGATCGGTGACTGGGGAGTGAAAGGCCCCAGCTGCCCTCACTGCCCCCCTGAGCCAGCCCAGCGCCCCCAGCCATTCAGTGCGATAACAGCGATGCTCACACCTGGTGACACCCCCAGTGCCCGCAGCGGGCAGGGCGAGGGCCTGTCCAAGGAACAATGGGTGCAAGCTGCAGCAAGGGAGACTGAGGCTGGAGATGAGGAAACACTTTCTACGTCTCAGGGCAGTGAAGCTCTGGATCTGGTCCAAGGGAGGCTGCGGGATCCTCGTCACTGGAGGTTTGTAAGAACAGATTGGACAAACCCCTGCCAGAGATGGTCTAGGCCCTGCCCAGCACCAGAGGCTGGGCTAGGTGACCTCTCCAGGTCCCCTGCATTGCCATAAGTCTAGGTTACAGCTATTCCTGGGACGTGGTGTGTGGCACGTGGCAGAGTTAACACTGTTAGTGACCATAGCAGCTCAGCGTCCCTGCCAGGGGCCTGGGCTGGCATGTGGCTGCCTGTACCCAGCTCAGCAGGGTGTTACTGGGCCGTGTGGACAGGACCTAGGGTTGGCACCTGTCCATAGGGTTGCCAGGCCTCCGTCCTTCACCACACACCCCTCATCCCCAGCCCCACCCCAGAGCCCGCACCCCTCCCTCACTCTGAACCGCTCGGCCCCAGCCCAGAGCCCCTTCGTGCAACCCAAACCCCTCATCACAGGCCCCACCCCAAAGCCTGCACCCCCGGCTGGAGTCCTCACCACCCCTGCACCCAACCCCCTGCCCCAGCCCAGAGCCCTCTCCCACACCCTGAACCCCTCATTTCTGGCCCCACCTGGAGCCCACACCCCCAACCCAGAGCCCATTCCCCCCCTGCACCCCAATCCCCTGCCCCATCCTGGAGCCCTCTCCTGTACCCCAAACCCCTCATCCCTGGCCCCACCCCAGAGTCCGCACCACCAGCCGGAGCCCTCATCCCCCTCCCACACCCCAAGCCCCTGCCCCAGCCCGGTGAAAGTGAGTGAGGGTGGGGGAGAGTGAGCGAGGGAGGGAGGGGGGATGGAGGGAGCGAGAGTGAGGCCTCGAAGAAGGGGAAGGGCAGAGCCTCAGGGCAGGGGCGGGGCAGGGGTGTTCGGTTTTGTGAGATTAGAAAGTTGGCACCTGACCTGTCCAGGTTTTCCCAGGTTTGTCCCTTTGTCCATGTCACTCTCCTGGGAAATCTGTGAGTCTGCCCAGGACGTGACAAGTCCCAGGTGTGTCAATGGCTGTAATGGGGGAGCTGCGGGGTGACCGTGCCTACGCAAAGGGAGCTCTGGGTCCAGAGTGCCTGGAGCTGCAGAGACGGGGCAGCTCGGAGCAGTGAGTGAGATCGGGAGCTCAGGGCCAGCAGGGCCCAGTCACCCCTGTGCAGGTACCAGCCGCGGGGGCCACTGCCGGGGGCAGCGGGGTAGATCTGGCGCCATGTCCTGCTCAGTGAGGTTGGTACTTGGGGCAGTCCAGGAGCTGGAGCCTGTGGTGGCTGGTGCCCTCTCCCGGGATTCGGATGGGGAGACGGTGCCCGGGTGAGGGGACAGGTGATGTCCATGAAGCAGGCAGATTTCCTGTTTTGTTGGACCTCAAAGGTGGCGACCCAAACAGGACCCCCAGCTGTGTTTGTGTAACTGCCCTGGATGCCCCCCTCCCTCCCAGCTCTGTGTGGTAGGATACCCCGGAGTGCATGGACCCTGGGCCAGTGGGGCTGCAATGTGTGTGCATGGCCCCTGGGCTCTCTGATCCCTGCTGGAGCGGCCCCGACTCCCCCAGCAGGCTCCAGGGCACCCACAGGGTCAGGCAGGAGGCTGGGAGCAAACGCACACACAGCTCAGCCCCGGCTGTGAGGCAGAGAAGCTGCCACGTGGGCACAATTGGTTGTAACTGGGTCAGGGGAGTGTCACAAGCTGGTTATAAAAACCTGTCTGCCCTGGCAGTGGGGACAGGGCCTCCTCCCCCCAAATCCAGGGGGACACTGAACAGCTCCTGTCTGGACATGTTCAGGGAGAAGGAAATTGTGGGGACAAGGGCAGGAGGAGCGGGGGAGGGGTGGGAAGGTGTCAGTGGGGGCGGGGGAGGGGACAGGCTGATGCTGGGAGAGGACAGGGGAGGGGCAGATGACAAGAGTAGAGGTTGGAGGGGCAGAGGGGAGGGGCAGGCACAAGGGCACTGGGGGGGGTAAGAGGAGCGGGCACCAGGAGGACAGAGGGGGGTGAAGAGAGGGGCAGGTTCCCAGGGGCTGCACGGGGTGAGGGGACAGGTGGGCACCAGGGCAGAAGAAGGGGATGGACCCCAGGGGGCACAGGCAAGCAAGGGAAGGGGCGGGCACCAGGGGGCAGAGGGATGTGAGGGAATAGGGGGCTCCATTGGGGCAGGAGGAATCAAGGGGAGGGACTGATGCCAGGGGGTGGGGGGGATGAGGAGTGGGGCAAGTTCCAGGACCATGGTGGGGAGGGAATGGGCAGGCACCAGGGGGACGGAGCGATGCAGGAGCCTGGGGGCAGAGGGTCTGGTTAGGGCAGGGACAGTCAGCAGTGGGTGGAGGAGGGCAAGAGGAGGGGCAGGTGCCAGGGGGCTTCAGGGGGAGGGTGAGCAGAGGAGCATGTGCCGGGGAGAAAATGGGATGATGGGAGGGGCAGGCACTGGGGAGGGGCTAAGGGGGAAGGGGAGGGACTTGCATCAGGGCCATAGAGTGTGAGTGGGGGGCAGGACTGGTGCCAAGGGAAAGAGAAAGATGAGGGGAGGGGTGGGCACCAGGGGGTCCAAAGGGTGGGATACAGAAGGGGCGGACAGAACTGGGGGATGGGGGGAGGGGAAGGGGCTTGCACCAGGGGACACAAGGCGTGAACAGAGGGGCAGGCGCTAGGGAGGCAGAGGGGGAGTAGAAGGAGGGGCTGGCACCAGGGGAAAAGGAGGGGGTGGGAGAAGGCGCAGGTGACAAGGGGACAAAGAGGGGTGAGGGGTAGGACAGGTTTCAGAGGGACATGCAGGGGCAAATGGTGGGGCAGACCCCAGGGGGCAACAGTGGAGCGAGGGAAAGGGCAATCATAAATGGGGAGAGGGACATGAGGGGTGGGTGCCAGGAAGACAGAGGTGGGAGGAGGCAAGGGGTAGTCACCAGGAGGGATGAGGGGGGATGAGTAGAGGGGTAGATGCAAGGAGTGGAGAGAGGAGAGGGGCGGGCACTGGGGGGCAGAAAGCGGGGTGTGGAGAAGGGCGTGCCCTTGGGGCATAGGGGTGTGGAGATGTGGGCAGCAGGGGGCAGAGGGACGGGGAGGGGAGGGGTGGGACCCAGAGGTTAGGGGAGGGGCAGACACCAGGGGGCCCAAAGGCGGGCAAGGGAAGGGGTTTGCACCAGGCAGGCAGAGGGGGCAAAGGAAGGGGCAGGCACCATGGAGGCAGATGGGGGCAATGGTAGAGATGGGCCTCAGGGGGGCAGAGGAGGAGTGAACAGAGGTGTTGGCACCAGGGGACTAGAGGAGGGTGAGGGGTGCCAGTTTTAGGGAGGCAGAGAGTGAGGGAAGGGAAGGGGGAAGAACTAAGCAGAAGGTGGCAGGGGAGAGGGTGCAAGGGAAGGGGCAGGCAACAGGGGGTGGGGGCGAGGGAAGTGGCTTGTACTGAGGGGAGAAGTGGGGGCCAGGGCGGGAGAAGGAAGGGGCAGGAACCGGGGCCAGAGTGGGGGAGAGACAAACACTGGGGGATTGGGGGACAGTGGTGGGGCATGGGATGGGGAAGGCACCAGGGGAAATGGGCAGGGCGGTGAGGGAAAGTGTGATCGTCAGTGGGTAGGAGGGCAAGGGAAGGGGTGGGTGCCGGGAGACTAGAAGGGTACGAGGGGAGGGGTAAAAGCCGGGGGGCACAGGAGGGTGAGCAGATGGGCAGGCAGCAGTGGGACAGTGGGAGGGGCAGGCACCAGGGGGACAGTGGTGAGGCACGGAGTGGGGCAGTCACCAGGGACAACAAGGGGCAAGAGGCGGTATTGGGGGCAGAGGGGGGCAAGGGAAGAGGTGGGTGCCAGAGGAGCAGGGGGAGGGACAGGTGCCGGGGGACAGAAGGGGGTAAAGGAAGGGGGCAGACAAAAAGGAGGGAAGGTGATGGGGAGGAATGGGTGCTAGGAGATGGGGGGTGAAAGGAGGGGTGGTCACGAGAAAGGCAGGGGGTGGGGCAAGTCATGGGTGATGGGGGCAGAGGGGTGTGAGGAGAGTGGAGTCAGGGGGCAGAGGGAGTGAGGGGGTGGGCATCAGGGAGGAAGGGGGCAAGAGGAGGGGCAGGTACCAGGGGGTCAGGGTGAGTGAGGGAAGGGGTCGGCACCAGGAGGGTGCAGGGGGGGAAGGGAAAGGGCAGGTGCCAGGGGGATTGAGGGGGTTGAGCAGAAGGGCAGACACAGGGAGGGCAGAGGAGGGAGGGATAGGCACCAGGAGGTAGAGAGGGGGGCGATGGGAGGGGTGTGCACGAGGGGCCAGAGCGGGGCGAGGAGAGAGGCAGGGCAGTACAGGGAGGTGTTAGGAGAGGGGAATGGGGAGGGGCAGGATCCAGAAGGTGAGAGTGGGGCTAGAGGAGGGGTGGGCACAGGGGGACGAGGGAAGGGAAGGGTGCCAGGGGTCAGAGAGGTTGGGGAGAGGGACGGGTAACAAGCGGGGCTGAGGGGGGTGAGAAGGGCAGGAGCCAAGACAGCAGAGGAAGGTGATGGGTGTGGGGGGCATGAAAGGGCAGAGGGGGTGAGGGCAGTGACAGGCACCAGGGGGGCAGGGGACGCGAAGGGAGGGGAAGGAGACATGGCAGGAGAGGGGGAAAGGGGAGAGGTTCATTCCAGGAGGTAGCAGGGGGGTGAAGTGATGGGTGGGCTCCAGGGTGCAAAGGATGTTTGGGGTAGAGGGGCAGGGGACAGGACGGCAGGGGGAGAAGGGAGGGGTGAGTTCCAGGGGGGCAGAGGTGGGTGGAGGGCAGGGCACATGCCAGGGAGGCAAAGTGGGGGCAGAGGGGCAGGGGCCCAGGGGAGCAGAAAGGGGGTGAGAAGAAGGGGAGGGGTGAGGATAGAGGCAGGGGCCAGGTGGGCACAGGGGGGAGGGGGGAGCAGGAGCCAGGGGGCACAGGGGCATGAGGAGATTGGCAGGTGCCAGGGGGCAGAGGTGGGTGGAGGGCAGGGGCAGATGCCAGAGAGACAAAGGTGGGGAGAGGGGCAGGGTCCCAGGTGGAGCAGCAGGAGTTTGGGATGGGATGTGACGAAGTGGGACTGTTCTTAATGTTTCCTCTGAATAGTGTGGGGGTGCCTCAGTTTCCCCTAGGCAGTTCTTAAGTATCTAGGGGGTGGAGTAAGGGTGTATGATCATTGCAGAGCCCTAGAGGGCATGTGTGTGCAGGAGTCTGGACACAGAGAATGGCCAACACCCTGTTTCCGGGCAACTGATGGCCTGGGCCCTTCCCCCCCTGCAAGGTGGGAGCTGAAGGGTTGGAGAACAAAGGAATCAGGTGACCACCTGGCCCGGGAAAGGAACAAAGCCCAGAGGAGGAGGGGCTGGAGGGGTTTTCAGTTTGGGGCTGGCTGGGACATGGAGTGAAGTGCAGACGTGGTTGTCTGGCTCACTGCCCCCCCAAAATGGACCCAGCTGAGGGGTCCTGTTCTCTGCACCTGCAAGCTCTGTTTTAGACCATGTTCCTGTCGTCTAATAAACCTTCTGTTTTACTGGCTGGCTGAGAGTCACATCTGACTGCGAAGTTGGGGTGCAGGACCCTCTGGCTTCCCCAGGAGCCCCGCCTGAGCGGACTCGCTGGGGGGAAGCGCACGGAGGGGCAGAGGATGCTGAATGATCCGAGGTCAAACCCAGGAAGGTGGAAGCTGTGTGAGCTGCGTGTCCTGAAGACAGGCTGCTCACAGAAAGGTGACTGCCCCAGAGTCCTGAATGGCTTCATGGGGAGCAGTTCCAGAGCATCGCCCAGGGACTCCGTGACAGGGTGAGGGGACAGGATAGAGGCAGGGGTCAGGTGGGCGCAGGAATTGAGGGAAGAGTAAGGGAGGGGCAGGTGCCAGGGGGATAGAGGGAGGTGAAGGGGGCAGGCCCCAGGGAATCTCTGTTGCTTTGGGGCATGTATGGCTGGATTGTTGCTAAGAGCAGGTTGGTGCCATCCCCACACACACTGGGGGTGCAGCCCTGACCCACGGGGTGCAGCTGGGACTCTCCATGCTAGGGCATGGGCAGGGTGTCTGGGCTCGCTGGAAAGGGACAGGGTAGTGGGAGATAGGAGTTGAGGGGTGCTGGGGGGAACAGGGGCCATTGCTAATGAGGCTGGGGCAGTGGGGAGGGGAGGGGGCATTTCCCCACTTGCTGCCCACTCCATCTGGGAGAAGCTGCACCAGGGGCCAGGCCCAGTTCATACCAGGGCACCAACATGGCTGAGATACTGCTGTGCCAGGGGCCAGAACCCCTCCCTTCACTGGGGTTATGGATCAGTATTTACAGGGTCACTGGACCAGGGGAGCTGGACTCTGGGCTGCCAGGTGCAGCCCGACCCACTGGCCTGCAGAGTGATTCTCACTCCCACACTCTGGCCCAGTGTCCAGGGCAGTGTTTAGACACAGCGGGGCGTCTTCAGCAGGAGAGATTGAGGGAGCCCCACATCAGACACCCAGAGCCCAGCAGTTCCAGCCCCTCCTGGATTCCCACGTTCCAATACCTGCCCACATCCCATGGGGGGATGGAACCGGGGGCTCCCCACTGAGGGCCCAGCCACGGGGCTAAAGGCTGGAAGGGAAGCGGTGCCACCTTTCTCTGTTCATTGAAACTAGTCAGCAAACTCGACACGGATTCAGGAATAGTTTATGTCGACCCAAAATATAATTTTTCAGCAAATAAACTATATACCCCCAAAATTACACCCAGCTCTATTTCAAACGTGTCCCAGCAACCTAGGAGCCCAAATCCCAGTGACTTGCAGTGAGTGACTGTCAACATCCCCAGAAACGCACAGGTACGGCCAGGCCAGGCTCAGGACATCAGCTATGAAACACTCTAGAGCTGCTGTTAAATTTGCCCTTGGTAGAAACATTTCCTCATGGGCTCCCATAGCTCCTTTACTGAAGGCTGTGGGGAAAAGATATGGCCAGTAGTAATTAGTGACACTAACAAGGAGCTAGTCTGAATGAAAGAGACCTTGGAAGAGACTAGCTGCAGAGTTATGTGAATTCAGGGGACATCTTTACCTGGTAGTCTTGGACTATTTTTCCAGGTATATAGAAAGAAAGAGTGTACTTGAAAGACATAACATACCAGAGTGTTATAGAGCAACTGAAGGGCACTTTTGGTCGGTGACGAGAAGAAAATTATGGCCAAGGGCCTTGCAGATTTCCTTATGGCAGCAGGGCAGGAAGTACCCCCCACCCCACCCCAGCTGCAGAACATCACCAAGTATCAGCCCTGGTCAAGCCTCCCTTTGAATACAGGTTGGCTCTGGGGGTGGGGGGAAATGTATGAACAGGGCTGGCCCTTTTTTGGGAGTTCGGACCAGACTACCTGTGACAGGCTCCTGTACGGGAGAATGAGACAACCCAGACCGACCTGGAAGTAATTAAATCTCTAGGTGGCTAGTTGGCAGCTAAATAATTAATGAGCCTGAAAAAGGGTTACCGGGACTCAGCCGAAGGAATCCTCGGAACAGGAAGCTGCCGAGAAGAGGTGCTCCCAGGAGAGCTCACCAGAGCAAGGAGCCTGGAAGGGGTGCTTCCAGAGCAGTGGTCCCCAAACTGTGGGTCGTGCCCCGCTACAGGGTGTGGAGGAACATTTGGGGCATGGCAGGGCATGGAGCAGCCCCCATGGGTGGCAGGAAGGGAACGCGAACCAGCCTTACTCTGCCCCCACCTCCACTCTGGCCCCACCCTGAGCCCCAGCTGCAGCTCCGGCCCCAGCCTCAGCCACCGACTCCTGGCCCTGCTCCAGGCTGCGACCCCAGCTGCAGCTCCAGCCCAACCGTGGTTCCGCCCCCGGCCAAAGCCCCCAGCTCCTGGCCCCAACTGCAGCCCCAGTTTCAGCTCAGGCTGCACCAGCGGCTCCGCTCCCAGCCGAAGCCTGTGGCTCCCAGCCCCAACAGCGGGTCCACTTCCAGACACGGCCCCCAGCTCCTAGCCCCAGTTGCAGCCCTGTTCCTGGCCCAGCTCCCGACCGCAGCTCCCGGGGTGGGGGCACAAACCAGGTAAGGGAGGGCATGACCAAAAACGTTTGGGAACCACTGTCCTAGACAGAGGACCTCCCGTAAGGGGGAGGAGCTGCCAGAGATGAGAATGACAGCAGCAGCTGTAGAAGGACAGAGCCCTGGAGAGCTGCCCCCGGCTGGAGAAAGTGGATGCAGAGAATAAAGGCACAGTCTGAAATGACCCCAGCTCCGGGAAGGAGGGCTGGAGTCATCTGATTCCACAATGGAAACTAATCCAAGCCCAGCTCCGGGAAGGAGAACTGAGGACTCCTGACTTGAGGACAGTGAGGAGCTTGAGTGAGAGCTGGAGCCTGGAGCAGACTGAAGGAAAAGATTTTATTTTGGGGTTTACTTGAACTCAGAGCGGACCCCAGGAGGGGACTTTTCTCTCAGATCTTTTGAACTATGAGGCATAATTTAAGAAGTGCTGAAGAGGGTAAACTGAGACAAGATGATTGCCAAGACACCCTGAAATGACTGAGGGTGATACCTGAGGGGGCCACCCCACGATGAGTCTACAAAACTGGAACCAATTTAACAGAACTGCTGCCCCTTCCCCATGCAGACAGAGGCTTGCTCTCTTCAGTCTGTCTGGGTGGGCCCCTCACCACAGCATCTGACCCCAACAGAGCCTGCATCACAGAGAGGAAATCTGGAGCAAACACAGCACAGGGTTTTGGGCCATCCACCTGGCATCCAGTGTCCCTGTCCCAGCTCCCAGGCTGCTCCCGCTCCCCCACAGCCTCCAGCTCCCCCCGACCTCAGGCTGCCTCTGCCCTGCCCTGTTCCCTGGGTGGTGACCCAGGGTCCAGCATGGAGCCATCAGGGTCACTACAATACTGTCTACCACACCCGGAAGACAGGCACAGGGTGGGCTCAGGGAGTGGCTGGCCTCACAATGGGACGCCCGTGTCCCCACCTCCAATGTTTGCTGCTGCCCTTGCTGGGCCTTGTCTGCACTCAGACCAGGAGCCCTGTGGGGCTGGCAGCCCCTTGTTCTGTCTCTGCAGTGCCTGGCTCACTCGGGAGCACTATCCGAATGAAAACACTCACTGCCCAGCCCCGAAGGGCTGCATGACAGTGCGGGCCTTCCCCATTGCACACGGGGACCCTGGGGCGCAGGGAGCCCTGGTTACTCTGCCCCACACATTCACCCAGAGACTCCCCCAAGCTGCCGGACCCGGGTCCCTGGGGTCAGAGCGCGGGCAGTCGAGCGGCAGTGACCGGCCGGGGCTGCTGGGGTGGGTGGCAGGAAAGGGTTAATCCCAGCGCGGTGGCGCTTTGCTGCCCGGCCCTGGCTGGTCTCTGCCCTCTGGGGGCAGCACAGGGCGCGTGTCTCTGAGCAGGTCCCTGCCCACTCGCCCGGCCACTTGCCCAGACCCAGAGAACCCAGGTGCCGGGGGAGGAGCAGCCCCAGCAGCGCCGCATTGGCCCTGGCACGGGCTGAGCCTGCGAGCGCAGCACCAGAGGCCGCGGCGGGGGGGGGCTCAGCCATTGAGAGCAGCAGGGTCCCCCCCCACCCGCAGGGGAGGGGTCAGCGCTGGGACAACAGGCCGGGCTGGGCCAGGGGCTGGGAGCTCTGGCAGCCAGCGCGGGGCCGGCACCAAGGGCCCTGCTGGAGACCCTGGGCCTGGCCAGCCGGGAGCAGCCAGCGAGTGACTCAGGGCCTGGGGCCCTGCCCAGGACGGGGTTTCCGGGGGGTGACAGGAGGCTCCCCAGGGGCTGCTGATCCCCTAGAAGGAGGCATGGAGGTGACTGGCTCAGGATCCCCACAGGCTCAGGGGCCAGGGCTGTGGAATGGCCCAGAGCCCAGCCGTGTTCAGGGTCCGGTGGGCACAGACTGGGCTGGGCTGGGGGCAGCGAGGGGGGAGGGGAGCAGGGATGTGCTGGCTCCAGCCAGCCCCAGAGAGGAAGCTGCTTCCCCCACAGCCTGGGGTTCCTGCTCCCCGGAGCCCTGAGATCCTGGCCCTGCAGCCGGCACCCACTGCGCAGCCTCCATCGGCCGGGACAGACACACCCAGCTTGGCCCCTTCGACTGCCCCTTGCTGGGGGTGGGGGTGGGAAGAGAGGAGGGCGGGGGTAGGATGAAAGGGCCAGTTCAACTATCGAGAACTATGAAAGGGCCAGTTCAACTAACAGACCGAGCTCACTGAACCTTCCCACTCCCCCTCTCCTCTGCCTTCACTTCTTCTCTGTCCCTCCTCGCTGTCAGGTTTCTGCTTTTCTCCCCAGTCTCTGCGCTGAGGTTGTGGGGAGGGGTTTGGATGGGGGCAGCTCATACTCAGACATTGTGACAGGATCACACTTTTGGGAGTGAGTCTCACTCACTGAGCAGCAAACCACTGACCCAACCTCACACTGGGCTGCACTCAGAGCAGACAAGGGCGCCGTAGGATTCAGCTGGTTACCCAGTAACACATGGCCCAGGTCAGACCACAGCAGCCAGACCGGCCCCTCCTCCAGCTCAGAAAGCTCGGCCAGCCTTGGCTAATGGGGGCTGGGGCAAAGCTGAACGGTGGCCACACAACGCAGCCCTCACGTGTCCCAGCAGAGAGGAACAGACACATCATCCGTTACCAGTCTGTGCAGCTCCCAGCACAATGGGCCCAGTCCAGGCCTCACAGCACGTGGCTCAGGGACACCCATTAACTCAGCCACGGAGGGGTCAGGATGTCACAGTGATAGGGCTTGCTCAGACACCTGGGCAAGTACCAGCAGGTGGCTGTAAGTAGGAGGCAAACTGCGCAGCACCCAGCACATCAGCCTCCAGCTCTCACACAGTTCCAAGCCTGTCAGCTGGGTGCAAGCATGTCCTGGGGTCCCAGGCTCTGTCCAGATCCCCAGGCACAATACAGTTGAATGTCCCAGTAGACTCCACTCACCTCCGAATCTCTTCAGCGCTTCCCTCATGTCAAGGGAAATTTTATACTTGTTCTTCAGGTCAGTAGAAACAGCTTCTGGTTCCTGGAGTTTCACATTCTCACTCCTATGAAGGAAACGTCCCATCATCACTCAGCTGCTCTGTACACGTGTCATCCCAGAACCACCACCAAGAATATAAGAGCAATGAACATAGGAAACACACCTGCTCAATGTGCTTTTCACATCCTGAAAGGAAAAAGAGAATCAATGTCCTGTATTAACACAATGTACATAAAACTGAGTGAGTCTCACTCTGGGCATCAAACTTGCATCTAAAAAATAGATCAACCCTCCCAGGCTTCACTGTTTTGAACACTTGTTTCATATATTTAGGGGAGACAGAAATTTAGCTAAAGGGTTCTCCCTTCTAGGGACCCAACCCATCAGTATCTGTGTTTATCACCTGTGTTGGGGCCAATGTTCTGGGGTCAGAGCAGAGAGGGGTTTAGCTCAGTATCATTTTTGTATTATCCATTTAATCTCCCATGGCCTCACTGGGTCTCCATGAGGAGAATTCCCCTCTAACATGAACTGCGATATTTGGGAACTGATGGAGCCCTTAGCCTCATGTTCTGTTTGTCAGTAAACCACAGAACACATTGACTCTAATTATTGGAATCCAGACCCATGGATCTCAGTTATAATTCTGGATGGGTGGAGAATTTTGATGCCGTCTCACCTTTAACAGCTCAACAACTGGTTGCTGACACTTCTCCTCTATCTCTGTGATCAGCTGCTGCAGAGAGGAGCTTTGCTGGGAGAGCTTGGTTACATTTTTCTGCAGTCTCTTCAGAGTCTCCCTCTCCTCGTCCTCCAGGCTCTGCAGAAGCAGCTGCTCCTCCTCTCTCAGCAATGTGTGCAGTTTGTTAAATTCACCTGCAATCATCTCTCTCTTATTCTTCACTTTCCCCTTGAGACAGAAAAATAGGAAAGACACAGAGAAAACGTGAGCCAGATGGTGACTGGGCCTCATGGACTGGGCCTCTGTCTCGGAAGCAGGTGATATTAAAGCAGTATCAGGTTTGTCAGGATATTTACTTCTTTGGAAAACATACCATTAAGGGTTTGATTTAGTTCAGAGTTAATATGGCCAGTTCCATAGCGGGGTTGTCTAGCGTGCTTTGTAAAGATGCAGTATGTTATGGAAGGTGACATGGGATGGACACAGTGGAGCGGGGAGAAATCGAGGGGACAGTAAAGATTTAGAGGGGGCTGCACAGGGCGTCCATGGAGGGATTTGTTGCCAAGTGCTGGGCACTCAGACACCCGGGGGAGCCGTCACAGCAGGATGTGGGTGATGCTCCTTCTTTGACAACTAGCTCCCAGGGCTGCAACGTTCAGGACCTAGGGCTGGTGCTAATAGTCCTTTGGGTGCTATCCTGGGGCTCACATGGGTGTTGGGTGCCCAGGGCATTGTCAGGGCTGGCTTTGGCCTCACCCAGCCTGGTCGAGTGCCCCATTCCCATGTGCCCAGTGCCCCTGGGATTGCAGCCTTTAGGGAGCCCTCTAGGCTCACAGAGAAGCGGATTGTTGATGCCAGCTGTGTCCCCACTGCTCTCTGAAGGGACCCGTGGGAACGATGCTGAGCTGGTGATGATCCTGGCAGGGGGAGGGGCTGGCTGCTCTGCACTGGCCTTTCTAGCTCCCCTGCAGCTCAGCACAGAGGTGCTCGGTGACCCTGGGGTGAACCTGCCCCCAGTGTGATTCAGGCCACAGTGATGTTGGGGAAAGTCCCTCTTCCTCTCCCTGAGATGCCAACATGGCCAGGGGCTTCAGGAACTTCCCCAGCCCCTGTCCCCCTGCCCCCAGAGCCCTCCTCCCTGAAACCCTAGTATGTGAGCCCAGCCCTTCTCCCCACCAGTCTGTGCCCTGTGCTGACTCCTCTCCCCTTTCCTGTGCAGGGCTCTAACCCGTCTGTCTGTCCGGCTCCCTGTGTGGTGGGGGAGGGGCCATGCCCAGTGTCTGTGTCTGAAGAGGCAGCTGCTTGAGCGCTGTAACGTCCACCTCCTACCTCTGCCCCGCCACCCGAGCCCCCAGCGCAGCCCTCCAGCACCCCTAGGGCCCTCTGCCAATGGGCTTTGGACACCCACTTATCCCCCAGATGACCCTCATCCCGCCCCTGGGAGCGCTGCAGCCACCATGGGGCACTCAGACAACTCGGGTACAGCCCTGACAAGCCCTAGATCCCTCAGGAGCCCCTCCTGGCACCTGCCCGAGGCTTTGTGCATGTGGCCTGGACCCTGCAAAGGGCCGTGGGCCTGCAGCCTCCTTCCGCTCCTGCCCCCTGGGAGCTGTTGAGTTACAGCTAATTCGAGTGGTGCAGCGTTATCTTATCCCCTAACATCTCCCCTCATCAGACACGGACAGCGCATCCTTCATGGGGGCCTGTCACCTCCCGGGCCCTGCTCCCGCCCATGGGAATACTCCCCACCTGGCTCAAGCCCATGACGGCCCCTCTCAGTGCAGGACTGGCCGCCCCTGCTGGGCCTCATCTCACAGTCACTGGGGCTGCAGTTACTCTGCACCGAGTGACACTGATCATTGGGCTGTGACCTCTGGTGCTGTAGGACGTAACTCGCTCTCTCTGGGTGATAATCAAGGGTTTCAGAACCACCCCAGTGACTGTCCCAAGGTGCAGCCGCCTCCATGGCGCCAGCTGGGAACTTTGCCGGACACATTCAACACGGCTGTTAATTGTTATGCACCTAAATCTCTATTGTCTGAGGAACTGAGCACCAACTGCTTCCGGTGCGGGCAATGGGAGCTGCTGCGGTTCTGTCCTCTGGAAACCAGCCCACTTCCGCCGGGCTCTAAACACGGCTTCAGATGCAGAACCAGGGGCACCCAGCTCTGAGCATTTCAGCTCTTGTAAATGGCCATTTTCATCTGAATAGTGGAACACCGGCTTCTCCTCTCCTCCCTGCTGCTGGCGTCTTCCTCACACCCCCCACGCACTCTGCAGGGATTTCACTGGAAAAGGCAGGTGAACCAGAACAGACATTTTGTCCCATGGGTTCATCACCTGCTACAGACGAGCACAGGTAAAGTCACAGTAACAGTAGCAGGTGCCTGGGATGAAGTGGCCACGTGATGGCAACAGAGACTGTGAAGTGGCCGAGCGCTGCCTGGCTTTACACTGACCTGCCCCTGCCTCTGCTCACTCAGGGGGTGTCCACACTGCAGTGAAGGTCTGACAGCACCATGTGTAGACACACCCCAACTAGCTTTGATCGAGCGAGCTCGGGTACTGGTAGCTATGAAGCCGCAGCAGCACGGGCTGTTCACACCCAACCAGACCCCTGGGTGTCACTCAGGGACTAGCCTGCAGCTAGCTGCTGGGGCCATGTAGACGCCCCTGGGGGCAGATTTTCCACAGAGCTCCACACCCGCCACTGGGTTCGATGCTCAGAAGAGCTCAGCTCCCAGCGTGCCCCCAGCCCAGCCAGCTGAGCGAATCTGAACCTCACCCATGGGGGCAAATCCTCCTCCCAGCTCCCAGCTCCAGTGTCTGGCCCAGGCACTGGGCAGATTCATTGCAGGGACTGTGGGTGCAGGACAAGAAGGAACAATCTGTTTCCTCCAGGCTGCAGAGAAGCTGCAGAGCTTTGTCATGGAGGCCACTGAAAACCGATGGCTGGAGCAGCCGACACACCCTCCCCATCTGCAGGAGGGAAACAGGATCCATGGAATAGTGAAAACACTGCACCCAGTATGGAGAATTCGCCCCATCCGAGATCTCAGGGGTGGGTCTGCACCACTGTACAAGGGCCAGGAACTGCCCCTCCTCCTCCGCCTACAGGAGCTGCTGCACTGAGATCTCCACCGGAGACACAGCCTGATGCTGCCAGCACCCTGGATGGCAGGTACCACAGGCCAGGGGAGGCTGAGCCTCCCCAAACAGGATGCAGCGCCCCTCCCTTTGGAGGCAGGCTGCAGACCGGCCGCCTGTGGAGTCCTGCCTGCGCTCCGTCCGGAGCCCTCGCTCCCGCTCTTCCCCCGAACCCCGCAGCACTCGCCGCTTGCCGCCCGTCAGCTGTGTGGGGGGCTCCGCCACTTGCTCCTCTCTGCCCCACCCCCGTCACTCGCCCTTAAGGCAGGAGGGGGCAGAAAGGAGCAAGTGGCAGGCGAGGGGACAGGGGGGACGGGGTGGGGCATAGGAGCTCCCTATGGGTGCTCGACCCCCCTCTGCCCCCGACCCTGTCCCGACTCTGCCCCTGCCCCACCCCTCCTGCCCCGCCCCATTTCCAACCCCTTCCCCAAAGTCCCCGCCCCAACTCCACCCCCTCCCTCCCCCTATTCCGAATCCTTCCACAAATCCCTGCCCTGGCCCCACCTCTTCCCCGTCTCCTCCCCTGAGCATGCCGTGTTCCCATTCCTCCCCCCTCCCTTCCGGAGCTTGCTATGCCGCCAAACAGCTGTTTTGCGGCGGCAACCGTTGGGAGGTAGGCGGAGGAGCGGGGACGCAGCACGCTTAGGGAAAGAGGTGGGGAGGAGAGCTTGGCTGCCGGTGGGTGCAGAGCACCCACTAATTTTTCCCCGTGGGTGCTCCAGCCCCGGAGCACCCACGGAGTCGGCACCTATGGGGTAGGGGGAGGACCGAGCTGCAACAGTGAATGGTCAGCAGGGAGTCTCTGGGGAGGGGTCTGAGCAGGAGCCAGGCATGGGGCAGAGCAGCAGTGGAATGTGGAGGGTGGCCTCAGCGAGACGAGGCCAAATGGGGGTAAAGCAGTGAGCAGGGCAATGATCTGGGCACCGGGGAGGTTCCAGCACTCATGCCTAGCCTCCCCAGATGCCGGAGCCCATGGCTGTGCAACGGAGCAAACAACTAGAACAGATTCATAACCTCATCCTGGAGCTTTATGGCCCCGACATTCCTGGGAATGCTGCAGGGGGAAGGGCTCAGGGAGGAATAAACCCGGACACCCACCTGCCACTCTGTTGTTTTCTCCTTCTCTTTAGACGTCAAAGCCAGGGCCTCTTCCAACTCCTTCCTCAGAGGGCCCAGGGCTCCCTGGAGTTTCACCTGCAGGAGCACCGTGTGCAATAAACAGTCAGTAGTCTGCCTGTCTGATGGGTGGACAGTACTTTCCATATTGGCATTTCATACATGAGCATTAAAATACCCTGGAATTGAGCAGCAGACTTGTCTCTGCTGTCCCCAAAGGCCTCGTGGGGGAAGAGAGGCCAGTCTCAGAGCGGGGGCTCTGCTTCGTGCAGACACTCAGGACTTCTCAAGTCCTGTGTTTTAGCTAATCCCTGAGCACAGGCCAGAGAGGAAATAGCTGGAAAGGTTCTGAACGATCCCTCCTGCCAGTGAGAGTGAAGAGGTTGGGACAGCACCTCGCTCCACTGTACCCCAGACCCACGCCAGGAACAAGACCCCACTGCGCTCTTGTCTGTCCAGGTGCCCACGTAGCCTCCCTCGGGCAGCAGCTGAGCACCTGAGCCAGTGCAGTCCTGTTAACTGTGCAGGGTGAAGCTGTGATGTGGCTGGAGGTCAGTGAGGAACAGGGAACACACTCGGTCTGGGGGAATGGGCCACCCATAATTATAACAGCTCCAGAGCTGTAATAACCCAGGGCTCTCTTCCCCTTTGACAGCGTGTGATTCATTCACACAGCACAGCAACGTGCTCCTGCCCCATCAGCCCCGCTCTGTGCAACACCCCTGGCAGCCCCCCAGAGTCCCCTCCTGAGCCCCCCGCCAGAGATCTCCCCATTTCACTCTCTCTCTTTTCTCTGAGCCCTCGAGTTCTCTCCTCCTCCCTGACAAGGGCCCAGGCTGCAGCTGCTGCTGAGAGCTCCTGGGGTGCTGCTGCAGGGAAGCAGGGAGGGAGGGAGGGAGCCAGCCGGGGCTAGTGAGAGACAGGAGGCAGAAAAGCAGCCTTTGCGTCAGAAAAAGAGCTTCATAAATGAGCCTTGATCAGAAAGGTCACCGGGGGGTGGGGGGGAGGGATGTGGCTGGATTCTTTGACGCTCCACCCACAAATAAGCTCCACCAATGTGAGTCACCAAAAGGAGACACCATGATCTGTTCACAGTAGATGCTGCAATGTTCAGAACAGGATGGAGTGGCTGATGGGCTCCAAGGGGCTCCTGGGGCCTGGCTCCCCTCATGGGGCTCGAATATACCCCTGGGCTCTGCTGGACTCTCTGGGCAGGGTCCTTCTTTACTGGGGGGAACAGAAGAGGTGGCATCTCCCAAACATCACCCGCTTGTGGCACCGGAAGGAGGCGTCACTGGCAATAAATGGTGCCGAGCTGCAATTCTCCCTCTCCGCTCTCACAGGGGAACGAAATAATTAACAATGTTGATATTTAAATGATCATCCCTGGGCATCTGAGCTCACCCCTCACTGAGGCAATGGGGCCGTTCACACTTCTCAGAGCCTCTGTGCCCAGCTCTCTGCATCCCCTACATCTGGGTCACAGTTCTGAGGTTTTCTTCACAACCAAAACAGCTGGAGACTCAGTTTAAAGCAAAGTGAAAGCTGAGATCCCGGAGAACAAGGCAGGTGCTTCGCGGGAGAAGTGCCAGAACTTCCCGGCTGTCTCTGAGCCCTGTCAGTGAGCACAGAGGCTTGGGCCTGATCTTAACATGACACTTCAGTTGCCCTGGCTATTGTGCTGCCGGGCTGTAGCTGTGCTGCTGAAACCCTGGCAGTGTCGACGTGGCCTGCGAGTTCCTGGGGCAGAGAAGCAGCTCAATGAACAAGGGACTTGGAGCAGAAATTTGGGACAGTTCAGGCCAAACTGAGTGTGTCAGTGAGTCTGGTCCCTGTGGGGAGGGAATTCAGGCCATTTCTCTCCCTTCCTTCTGCAACCCTGGGCAGGGCCCTAACATCCGCCCATGTCCTCCCCTCTCTCCCAGGCTGAGGGCAGGGAACCTCAGCAGCGTCTCATCCCCGGCCTCCCACTCTCCAGGACAGACACGGCCCCAGATGGGTTGGGAGCAATGACATGTTTCTTTAATGTGGTTCCAGAACCGTGTTGTCCACCCATGCTGTCAAAACCCAACCGTGTCAGGACACAGGTGGCCCCAACTTTGTCAGACAATTATAATACCCTGGCATGTACATCCTGGTGTACAATACATGGTGTACGTCAGCTGTAAGACCCCCCCCTCATCCTACTAATGTTATCTGGGCTAATGGCTGCAGGAGTCAATATGAGTGGAGCAGGGCTGCTGGACGGGGAAGAGCTGAAGGAGGAGAGAAGAACGAGATATGGCAGAGAAAGTAGAGCAGGACACAGGTACCAGCTGTGGCTTCCAGTGCCACTGACGTGCAGGGATGTGTCAGGGTCCAGATTGTTTCGTGTGCAAGCAGGGTCTGAATGAGCTCTCCCCTGACAGCTCGCTGTGGAGGGGAAAAGGCTTCAGGTGCAGACTGTATTTACATGAACACACGGACTCTGCCTAGGTATCCAGCATACAGGGCTGTGTTGCCAAAGTGATCAACTGTGGCTGGTGCTGGATTACAAATGTAAGCAGAGTCAGGATGAGCTCCACCCTGACATCTGGTGGTGAGGTGTGGCAAGTTGTGGAAAAGAACTTCAGGGGCTGATCTCATTTGCATAGGCACACCCACCCGCCTAGAATGAGGCCATAGCTGCCCAAATGGTCACTTTGGCTGCTTTGGGATCCTCAGTGTCTCTGTTATTGGGGCAGGAAGAATAAATTGTTATTACCCTGATTACAGGAACTGTGCTTGGAACTGTACTTGGCCTTTTGTTATGATGGAGGGACTCACCATCAACTAAGTAGCACTCACTAGGCAAGGGTCATGGGTTCCAAAACTCTGTGAATTGAGAGAGTCTGGGGATAAGTATTAATTGTTGGTGGTATGGGTCTCTTGGTGAGTGCCTTATGGGCTAATTGTACTTCCTCTTCTCTTCAGTGTGGAATTCCATTAGGAGTCTAGTTATAGGCTGCTGAGCTCGCTTTGGGCTAATGGTGCACCAGTGCTGAGACTCCTCTTCTACAAGCTGAATTCACCAAAAAGTTGAACTGACTAAGAGCTGAAATCACTGAGGGTTGTGTTAAGTAGTGGGGGAGCCTGAGGATATATTGTGGAGCAGTTTGTGAGACTGCGGGAGCTGCTTGTGGGACGCGGAGTGGAGCCCTATGGAGCTGCAGGGCAGTCAGCTTCAGAGCGTGTAAAGTGTCCCTTACCTCTCTTTCCACCCCCACCCCCCATCTCTACCCATGTTGGGAGGTAAAGCTCTGCAGATAAACGATCGAACTCTGGGGCTGCCCTGACCAGGGATAGAGACTTTTGGGTCATTGGACTTTCGGTGATTTCAGGTTGCTGGACTCAAGAACCAAAGGGAAAGGACACGACCCAATTTGCTTGGGGTGGGTTTTTGCTCATGGGTTGTGTTATGAATCCTGTTAGTTGTGTTTCCCCAACATAATGCCACATTGTTTCTGACTGTATTTACATGAACACACCAACTCTGCCTAGGTATCCAGCAGACAGGGCTGTGTTGCCAAAGTGATCAACTGTGGCTGGTGCTGGATTACAGATCACTTCGGTATTGAATGTGGAGGTAATGAAATAGTGTTATCTTTACTGTATGAGTAAAGGGCAGCAGAGTAGAATTTAGCCTGTCCTGATTGAGGGGATCACCCTCCACGGAACTGAACTCACTATGCGGGGGGCTTGGATGCCAGACCCCTGTGAAGGTTAAGAGGAGGTGGGGACAGGTGTGCTTTCTGGGAAGTGTGGACTTTACCGAAGAGTCCTATGCATGGTTTAACTTGCTCCTCTCCACTGTTCACAGACAGAACTAATTAAGGCTCTATTCGGAGTCTTCTGTTTTTTAAGTGATCACTAGAGCTGAAATCACTTGATGTGGGACAGCGTTTCTGCCCAGCCTGCTTCAGCAAGGAAGTTCCCCCTCTAAGAGTTGAAAATCACTAAGAGCAGCATAGAACCTCAAGAGACACGGTTTTTGTGCAAAAAGGGGACTTTTTCTGCTTTAAATTGCAAGTGTAGACAGGCCCTGATCTGTAGAGATTATAGCAGAGAAGCAGGTGATGGCTGGCAGGGCAGCTGGTGGAGTGGGCCAGTGGGGTGTGAGGCAGGGTGGTGACACCAGAGCAAGTGCTTGGACAGTGGAGCAAGCAAGGTGCCTTCTTCCTCCTCCCCCATCCCCCCAGGGTGGGAGGTGAGCTCACACAGATGCATCTCTGAACCCTGAGTCTTCACTGACCAAGGACAGCCACTGTGAGTGGGGTGGGGTGAGGGAGCAGAGAGGGGCACAGGAAAGGAACTTTTGGTTATTGAACTCCAGAACATGAGGCAGAAGACACTGACCAACGTACACTGGAGAGGGTGTTTTGCTCATGGTTTTATGTTTATGAATCCTGCGTGTGGCATTTTCCTTAATCAATGCCGGTGACTTCCCTCCTCTCATTTAAAGTTTTTTTTCTACCATCGGCACCGACTCTGTGGGTCCTCCAGGGCTGGAGCAACCATGGAATAAAAATAGTGGGTGCTCAGCACCTTCTGGCAGCCCCACCGATCAGCTCTGCCCCTGCCCCGCAATGCTTCCTGCCCGCTGGCGACCCTGAGACAAGCTCCTCTCCCGTCCTCCCAGCACCTCCCACCTGCCACAGATCAGCTGTTCCCAGAAGCTGGGAATGGGCAACAGGGGATGGATCACTTGATGATCCCCTGTTCTGTTCATTCTCTCTGGGGCACCTGGCACTGCCCACTGTCGGAAGACAGGACACTGGGCTAGACGCACCTTTGGTCTGACAGGGGATGGCTGTTCTTATGGTCTTATGTTCTTGCTGCCCTCTCCACCTGGCAGATGGGTTGCAGGCACACAAAGAGCCGTCAGCCCTGTTCTCTCTGTTAGGTATTGGAACTTGCAGTCTTGGAGCAAAAAAAGTTTGGATCTTTTCCCATTATCCACAACCCCAGTGCTCATCCCCTCTGAAAACCAGGCCCCTTTCGTTTAGGTGCCTAACTTTAGGCAGCCAGGTGTGAATGTTTGTCCTTGTATTGATGGGGGATAAACATGGTCTCCTTAAGGGATTTAATTAAGCAAAGTTAACAGCATTTCTTACCTTGTACTCCTGGGCAGCCTCCTCAGTGGGAACCACAGTGTGAGCCTTGTGGTCCCGAGATTTTTCACACACCAAGCAAATAGTTTCTCCATCGTCCTCACAGAAAAGTTTGAGACGTTCCTCGTGTCTCTCACACAGATAATCCTGTTGCCCTTTTCCTGGTTTTAAACCCAGGTGTTTGATCTTTTGTACGATGCTGTTCAACTGTGTGTTGGATTTGAACTCCCCTTTTTGGAACCGGGCTCTGCACTGGGGACAGGTCAGGGGTGTCCCCGTTCCCTTCTCCTCACTGTACTGGGTGAGGCAGGCTCCGCAGAAGTTGTGCCCACATGCGATAGTCACCGGCTCCGTCAGATACCCCAGGCAGATGGAGCAAATAGCTTCCTCTCGTATTTCCCCTGCTGTAGCTGCAGCGGCCATGGCAGCCGGGTGAGTATCTGTTCTCTCTGCCCTTGGCTCTACACAGTGTGGGCTTGTGCTGACGCTGGGAGGGGCCGCCTGCAAGTATCTGCTAGTCCCAGCCACAGAAGGAGAAGAAGAAAAAGGAGGAGCCAGGAGGGGGAGAAAACAGGAAAGTGAAACTGAAGGAGAGTAAAACAGGGGGAAGGACAGGGAGAGGGCAGGAGAGACAGAATGGATGGAGGTGAGGAGAAGGGATGGGAGAACAGGGGGCAATGGAGAGAGGTGGAAAGATATGAACCAATCTGATGTGTATTGCTGGAAGGGAGAGCATATCCCCTGCCCCACAGGCAGGAACTATCTTACCCACCCCAACATTCACTGGGGATTGAAGTGGGGACCTACAGCGCTTAGCACAAGTCTCTACAGCTGGAGCTAAAGAGTCAGTCTGTGAAGTTCAGAGCTGTAAAAACCCACAAACCCTGTGCGTCAGCCATCAAGGGATGTGTGTGACACACAGTCACCAGAGGGTTTCAAGTGCCCTGAGAGGATTTTTTGGCTCCTTCAGGAGAGGGGGGAGTGTCACAAAACTCAGGTAGAAAGTCAGGGTTACGGATGCTTTGGAAATTTCTGTAAATATAAATGCTACAGGACACTAAGGATTCAAAGCCCCTGCCATTTTGAACCTCACTTTGCTTTGTGTGGCAAGCTTTGGCCAAATTCTCCTGTCCGTTAGACAGTGGAAACCGGAGACCATTTTGGCTATGTCTACACTGCGCAGCTGTTAGCGACAAGGCTGTGTCGACAAAGCGCCGTTTACACTTGCACTTGCCGGGGCAAAACTTTTGTTGTTTTTGTGTGAGTGGGGGTGTTAAGCACTTGTGAACAACAAAAGTTTTGTCCTTTAGTTGCAAGCGTGGACTAAGCTACAGCCCCTGAACTCTGCCTTGCCCGCAGTGAGGGCACTCTGCAGGCAGGCCGTACAGCGCAGGCTGGCACTGCCTGATGGCACAGCTGATATTCAATTCCATACAGAAAACGACATTGAAAAAATGGTTAAGGTGGTGAACTCAAGCATGTAAACACTGTGAAGTGCCAGAGTTAAGGTGCCTGAACAGCCAGATCACCAGCCTCAAGAGTCGACAGCTCAGGTTAGAGCATCAGAGGCAGGATTTTTACTGCAGTAACAGTAGCTTTAATTGTCTGTGGGCTCCATGGGAGTGTTGACATTGTCTTCAGTGGAAGCAGAATCAATCCCTATATAGGCAATAGAATTTGGGGGCTTGGGACCAACTGCTAGAAAGGTCCAGGTGCTGCACCTTGGTTTTTGCTGCATTGTTTTCCCAGAAGCCATTGGTGTCCAGACTTTTTGGCTTACTCTGACAAGCTAGAGTTGATCTCATTTTGAAGGTACAGCCTGAGTGTCTCTCTTTTGATGGCACAGTCTGGGAACACACATTGTCAGGCTATAGGTGGATTCGGGTTTTATCTTTGACCCCTGCCCCTCATAGTTTATGCAGCTGTAGCCATGGATCTCAGCATGCTCAGAGCTGCACACCTCACGGGGGCCTGGGAAGGAAATGGCTTGGGGACATTCCCCTTTGGGAGCCCCATGACCTGCTCCTGGGGGCACGCAGATCCCAGAGCTCTTTGGCTTCGTTGGAGGAATTTATGGTGTCTGCCATGACTCAGAAAGCTGCACATCTCTTCAGATACCTGTTAAGAGCATCCCAACTGCAAACAGCAAGTGTTGCTGATGTCTGGTTCACAGGCCAGAGAGCCCATCTAGTGGGTTATAAAGAATGAGACATGGGAGGAGCACAGACATGAGGAGAAGTTCATACCAGGGTGGTTTGATCAGGGGTTCATGGTTGCACTGACTCCCGCAAAAACCCTGCAGTGGTGTCTTCTGACCCACAGGGCTGGGCCTGGCTCCCTGCTGTGGGTGTTGTGACCTGGGGGCTCTAACCACTTGCAGCAACACCTTCCACCTCTGCACTGTGACCCTAAACCCAGCCTGGTGGAAAGGGGCAATGGGGGGAGGGGCTATAGAGTGAGCCTGCCCCTCACTCAGCCTGCATTGGGAAGCCAGGCACAGCCCCATGGGACAGGACACACCACTACAGATGAGTGTAGGCTTGGCTCACTCTCCAGCCCCCTGCCCTCTGGCCTGCCCTCAGCACTTGGCGGGGATTAAGGCTGCGGTGCTGAGGCAGAAGTTGCTGTTGTGGTTGGTCTGAGGAGGAGGAGGAGGAGGAAGAGGCAGTGGCAGAGTGAAGTGGCCATTAGGGAATCCCATTTGTGCAAAGCCATTCAGAATGTCACGCATGTTGCCCAGAGTCACGGCCTTTCAGAATCCAATGGTCAACTTTCCCACTCCGAACTGGTAAGCGACCGATCAGTAGCAGTCTGGAGTAGCTAGCTTCCACAGTGCAATCGCCATGTGCTTCTCCAACGACAGGGCAGCTCTCATTCTCATGTCTTTGGGCTGCAAGGCTGGGGCAAACTCATCACATGGTCCCACGAATGTGGCTTTCCTCATCCAAAAGTTTTGCAGCCACTGCTCGTCTTCCCAGACATGCATGACAATGTGATCCCACCACTCAGTGCTTGTTTTCTGAGCCCAAAAGCTGTGTTCCACTGTGGTCAGCACCTCCATGAATGCCACAAGCAATCACGTGTCATAGCTACTACACATGGGAAGATCAATGTTGCACTCCTCTTGCCTTTGTAGCTTAAGGAATAACTCCACTGCCACTCGTGACGTTGTGACACTCTGTACCGTAGAGTACACCCTGCACCCCCATGTTCATCCTTATAACATGATTGTGTGGTATCCAATGCAAAGTTTGTCATCTTGGGTGTCTTCGGAAGGCTCATGATGCACTTAGCATTGTTGTTATAGTAATGGTATAGGTTGTAATTTCACGTATATAGTTATGAGGCTGAAAATGTGTCCTCATGGCTTAAAAGAAGCTCAGGCAAAACTCTCCAGGAGCAGAGGGGCAGTACACACCTCATCAGGGTATGTATGGGACAAACCTAGCCCAGCTTCACAGGAACAAAGGACACTCGCCGAGGCAGCAACAAAGGATCAAGTGAGTCACCCCCCTTCCCTTGGTCAGTTTGGGACTACAGTGAGGTAATGCTCACCTGACTCTGAAGGTGGTGGGGGGTAAAGCCAAGAGGGAAGAAAGAACATGATAAAAGGGAGAGACCTTTGCCGTGCTCTTTCTCTTCCACCTCCATCTACAGACACCACCACCAAGTGACTGAAGCGCTGATCAAAGGGGAGAGCCTGGTTGAAGGGCAGCCAGCCAGCTGTGGTGAGGCTGTTTGTAAGGGCACTGAAAGTGTTAAGATCAGCTTAGAATGTGTTTTGTTTTTCTTTCATTTGACCAAATCTGACTTGTTGTGCTTTGACTTATAATCACTTAAAATCTATCTTTTGTAGTTAATAAATTTGTTTGTTTATACTACCTGAAGCAGTGCGTTTGGTTTGATGCATGCCAGAGACTCCCCTTGGGATAACAAGCCTGATACATATCAATTTCTTTGTTAAACTGACAAACTCAGATAAGCTTGCCGTGTCCAGTAGGCATAACTGGATACTGCAAGACGGAGGTTCCTAGGGTTGTGTCTGGGACCGGAGATATTGGCTAGTGTCCTTCGGATGCACAATCCAAGCAGCGACTGGCCAAAAGTGCTCACTCATGTAGCTGGGAGCAGCTTACATGCTAGAGGCTGTGTGTGAACAGCCCAGGAGTGGGGGTTCTCACAGCAAAGCAGGGTAAGGCTGGCTCCCAGAGTCGAGGATTGGAGTGACCTAGCAGATCACCGGTCTAGACAACAGCAGGGGAATGTCACAGTGTCCCATCTATGTGCTTGACTAAGCTGTCTGCAATATGGGGCTACTCATGCATATGTAACCCTCTACTTTTTGTGGATGTTGTGTGGACGATAACAGCCTGCTGCTGCTGCCAGCTATTGTAGCTCGTTCTTTAGTTCAAGTGGTAAAGAGCTGTGCTGCAGTGATGAAAGACCAGGGTTCAAACCCTCGTGATGATGTAGGGGATATTCCAATTATACTGAAAATAACTTTTATGTTTTAAACAGTAGGAAATGACTGACCAAAAGCTACATTACCAACATTGTAAATAACAAGAATTACTGTGGCCATGGGGAGCATTGAGCATTTGCAGGATTCCTGTTTGCTAAGACAACCTAGAGCCAGTGGGGTGTGAGTGTCCTGGGGAGCTGACCCATGCTTGGAGATCAGCGGTAGCTCCTGGGCCCCATATTCAGCATTATTCACAGGGTTAAATGTGTCCAGAGCATCAATGTGGTGACAGTTTATCGTCCGGCAGATGCCAGGCATAAGGGCGAATGGTGATGAGGGGAAACATCTCGGTTGGTGTTTCACAGGGTAGAGGCCCATCTGAGTGCACTGGAAATGCACATGCAGAAGGGCACAGACATTTGCATGCACAGCTACCAGAACCCCCCCTCCCCCCACACACACACTAACGTCCTGGCTCCTCTTCCCTCACTCATTGGAGGAGCCCCACTGATGTCAGGGCACCAATGAGATGGCTCACGTGAACCAGGGCTGCAGGATGGGCCCCACGGGGGGATTATGCCCACAACCAGCCCGTGCAGCAAGGCCCTTCGCAAGCACATTCTGCAGTCTCCAGGGCAGAAGCAGGTACAGAGCTGAGCTCCCATTTTCAGTGCACGAAACTCCATCCTCCAGTTCTGAAACTTTGAGCCCATAAGTTAATTCTACATGGAAAGAGACTCTGCCAGTCCTAGCTCTTGCTGTGCTGTTCTCTGCAGCTGGGGCACTTCCCCTCTTCTCACAAACACCCTCCCTGCGGAAATGCCGGGGCTGCAGCTCCCCACACACTAGACATGGTTCCTTTAACCCTTCAGCTGCTGCAGAGACTAACTCATCCACCTCCCACTCTGGAGCACAAAGGGCCAGAGTCTTGGGCCAGGCTGAGCTGCTATTTCAGCAGGACCTGAAGGGACCAGGGCAGAGTCCAGTGGAGACATTTTCAGCCCCATCTGGGCCTGATCTGGAGATTAAAACCCTGCAAAAATTCCTGCCACAGAACGAACTTTGAAAAGCTCCACCCCCCGCCCACCCTCTGCCATCCTCAAAGACCTGAGGAAATTCATAGATTCGGGGGAGGGGAGTGCTTTTGTTAAACTGGAGCTAAAGGTGGCAGGGGAGAGAAGTATCACGGGAGGGGAAAACTCCCTGTACTAAGAGAATATTGTAGTTTTCTCAAAACCACTAAGGTTCAAAAGCCTGGAGATTCTAAGTGAAGGTGACCCTTTCAAAACACACCCCAGTATTGGACAGTCTGCCAATGCACAGTTAGGTCACCAAACAACCCAGGTTCTGTCCTGTGCCAGCACCAACCTCTCACCCCCACCCCAGTGAACCATTTGTGTGTCCTGGGCACGGAGTGGGCTTCTATGGGGGAGGACTCTTTCTAAATGAGCGTTTGTTCATGGAGTTTCCAGGTTGGCGGGAGCTCGAACAGGCCCACAGCCACAGGCCAGGTCTGCACTTGAAAATTAGGTCGACCCAGCTACGTTGCTGAGGGGTGTGAAAAATCCACACCCCTGAGAGATGCAGCTAAGCCAATCTAGCCCCCGGCGAAGACAGCTCTAGGTCCATGGTAGATTGCTTCTGTCGACCTCGGGAGCTGGATTTCCTACTGTGCTGCTGTAGTGTTTTTAGTGTAGACATGGTCTCTGGTTGCAGAAACCTTAAAGTCTGACAGTCCCCTGGATTTGCATAGTTCATCTACCTGTGCCACAGACCCATCCAGCCATTACCATCTGGCAACGGTTAGGCAAGGGGCGAGTTCAGACTTCTATTTTTCTGTTGAACTCTGTCAATTGTATTACCAGATTGGAAAGGCCAGATCTTGAAGACATTTTGTAAAGGACGAAGTGGTAAAATTCAGACATGACTCGGAAGTGTGGGGCTACAGAGAGGGCTGAATCGAAGGCAAAGCCCAGTTCATGGCCTGAGTGACCACCCCCATGGCGCTGCCCATGGTGACTGAGAATGGAGGTGAGTGGGAGGTTGGATGTGGGGAGATTAGGAGCTTTGTTTTAACTGTCTTGCGTTTAAGCTGATGGTGGGATATCAGTGAGGACAGAGACAAGGAGACAGACTGGAGGTTTCAGTCTGGACTGACAGAAACAGGCCCAGAGTGGATAGGCTGATCTAGGAGTTGTCAGCATAAAGATGATAATGAAAGCCATGGTTTTTAATGAGATTGCTCAGAGATAAGGTGCAGAGGCAGAAGGGAGGAGGGGAGGTGTGGAGTGAAGCTGAGGTGCATAGACTGTGAGCAGGGGAAGAGGAGGAGTAATAGTTTTACAGTAGTGCCTAGGGACCCCACTCATAGACCAGGGCCTCATTGCGCTAGGTGCTGTACAAAACCAGAACAAACAGAGAGTGGGATGCTTGTGGCTAGGTCCTTCCAGAGATGCATTGGGGACACCACTGGGATGAGCCAATGCCTCTCCTCCAGCCGCCTATCGCAGCACAGTACTGAGGGCAAAGGGGAATTCTGCCGCTGACTTAAGTGGGGCCTGGGTTCTCCCTGAGAGTATCAAGGCTGAAGGTCTCATTGCACTCGGCTGCAGTGACTATCTGTGTCACTGATCTCCAGCTCTTCCAGATCACTCTCAGCCAGTTAAAGTGACTTTGCACCATAAGTGCAGTTTCAAGGGGATTTTGGATGGTGGCTGTCTTTAACTGTAGAATTGTTTCGTTTGTTTCCGAAGCCCTTGCACAGGATGTGGTATGGCTGAAAGAGAATTTATAGCTGTACGGCTCACGCTCTGACTACAGCCGGCCTTTACGTCCTCTGAAGGTTCAGTTTCTAAGACACCAAGGCTGAGAATTGGTCTGAATTCAACTAAAAGAAATTCAGTTAGGACAAGTGCAAAGTATTTCATTTAGGAAGGACAAGTCAAATGCATAACTACAAAATGGGGAATAGCTGGCTAGGAGGTAGTACGGCTGCAAAGGATCTGGGGGTCATAGTAGATCACAAATAATAATAGGAGTCAACAATGTAACAGAACTGTGAAGAAGGCTAATATCAGTGTGGGAAGTATTAACAGGAGTGTTCTGTAAGACAGGGGATGTAATTGTCCCTCACTGAAGCCTCAGATGGAGTACTGAGTGCAATTCTGGGTGCCCCTCTTTAGGAAAGATGAGTCCACAGGTGAGCAACAAAAAATGATCAAAGGTTGAAAAAACCTGACCTCTGAGGAAAGGTTGAAAAAACAGCTAGGCATGTTTAGTCCTGAGAAAAGAAAGCTGAGAGGGGATCTGAGAACAGCCTTCCAATCTGCTAAGGGCTGCTCCAAAGAGGACTGTAAATAGGCTTCCAAGGGCGGTTGTGGAATCCCCATCACCGGGAGGGTTTAAGAACAGGTTGGACAAACACCTGGCAGGGATGGTCTAGGGTTTACTTGGTCCTGCCACAGCTCAGGGCCTAGATTGATGAGGTCTTGTGGCCCCTTCCAACCCTGTATTTCAATAATTCTGTGATCCCAGACTGATGACAACAGCCCACAAGTTGTCCTGCAGAGAGCAGAAACCAGTAGGAAAGACAAAAATTAAGTGAGTAAGTGGCCAAAACATTAGTGACTAGAACAAAGTGGAGCTAAGGGCAGCAGTCCCTGGCAGTGGTTGAAAGCTGGGGCAGGAGGAAGGGGTGGCAGCCCTTTTAGTGCCCCTGGCCACCACCCTGTTCCCTCTAGTGCACATCAGGTCTGATTCTCCCCTGCCTGTCCCCTTGCGTCGGTGTTCACACCTGTGCAAAGTGAGGGCTAACTTGGTTTTAATGCCACTGTTGGTGTGAAAGGAGAACTCTGGCTGGCAGGGTTTACCCCCCACTCTGCCCAGGTGTAAATGGCAGCAGGAGGGGCAGGGCAGGGGAGAATCCTGCCACTGTTGCTTAAGGCCCCGGCTGACAATCAGCATCTCCTTCCTCCTGATCACTCGCATGCAGTGGACCTTTCCGGAGGAAGCCCGGTGACCATGTGAGTTTCGTTCACTACAAACTGTCTCTCTCTCCTGCTACTGCCCTGCCAGCTGCCTTGCTCAGCGGCTCTGCTTCTGCCCTCACACTGAATCCCACACACAGCCCCAGCTCTCTCTCTGGGGACATCTACGCTGCAGCTGAAGGTGGAATTTCCAGCTGGGGTAGACGTACCCCGTAAGCTTTGACTGAGCTTGTGAGCTAAAAAGGCCAGTGTCGCTGTGGCAGTGGGGGCAGCTGGAGAGGCTGGATGCTCAAGTATCTACCTAGAGTCTGGGACGGGATCGTACTTGGGTGTCTGGCCTATCCCACCACCCGCACCTTCACGGCTACTCTGCTATTTTAGGTGTTGTACCTTGACCAAAGCCAGCACGTGTACATCTCCCCTGATCCCTTTAGGATCCCTTGATGAGGGGGCAGGTCTAATTCAGCGAGATCAGGGGGTTAAAAAGCCAGCTCATAAACAACCAGAGGAGCTAGTGAAGAGAAGCAGCAAACAAGGGAGTTCTGTGAGGGAATTTAGAAAGGGAGCGTGATAGCCAGATACACCTAACAAATAGTCTCTAAACTCCCTCCAGCCCTCAAGAAAGAAAAACACATACAAGGAGCAAACATACAACCCCCCTTACAAGAATCAAAGTAATGCAGGCAGAAGTCCAGCAGCAGGATGGGGGCTCTCCAGTTCATTACACTGAATGCAGCGTGTGTTATTACCTCCCCTGTGGGCAGATGGCGTATGTGGGCATTAGGTGCAAGCAACCCCTGGCCCACAGCGACCGAGTACAGGCTCTGGAGACCGGAGTGGCGGAAGGTTACTGGGGAGACATACATACACTGGAAGGAGAGATACCGTGATTTCTAAGACCATAGATAAGCCCCACGCAGGGAAACCCCACACCGTCAGATGCTCCCAGGGTGTGAACTATGGATTGAGGCTCCGGGTGTACAAGCCTTCCTGCTGCCTGTGTCACAGATTTCTACGCCCCAGGAAGGGTCGGGGGTGCGGGCTGTAGCTGTGCTGTCCGGTTTGCCACGTTCTTTGCTTGTGGGGAATGATGTTCTGGCTGTGAACACAGAAGGGCTGAATCAGCCCCCTCAGGTAGCTCCAGACAGGCAAAAGGATGTGAGCAAAACGGCAGACAGAACAGCTGATGGGGAACGGGGGGGTCACATTCCCTGGTTAGACTCCCAGAGCATGGGCAGCGCGTTCAATAGGCAGGGGAAGGCTGAGCCTGCCCAACCGGCCCCGCATGGCCCCACCCATGCTCCGCCCAGAGGCCCCCTCCCTCTGCTGCTACTTGGCCCCAGCCCAGGCAGGCTGCTTCTCTCCCAGGAAGGGAAGCCTGCTGGGGCTGGGGCTGGGGCTGGGGCTGGGGCTAGGGCTGGGGCTAGGGTGGCCGGGACTTGCTGTAGCTGGAGCTGCCCAGTGCCAGGGGGGCCCCATCACTGGGGCCAAGCTGCTCAGCGCTCCAGAGCTGGGGAGGAAAGGGGGGCTACATCCCACCTCCCACTCCGGGGCTCGGGGGGTGTCTGCGGCCACCCGCTGCTCTGGGGGGCCATGTGCTGCCCACCGGCCCGATGCTCTGGGGTTGGGGGGGCGCCCAGCGCTCTGGGTGTGGGGAGGGCTCATGCCTGCAGGGGGATCTGGGCTTGGGGGGAAGGGGGAGGGTGGGCTGCGGCCTCAGGCAGAAGGGGTGGACTGGGGCCTAGCCTCCCCGAGCTGGTGGCTCACCCACCGCCCATGTCCCAGAGGAGTTAGGCGACACCCCCAGGTTTGCAGGCAAAGGCCTGAGGAGGAAGTGGCTGAGATCCCTGCTGCTCCAGAGAAGGGACAGAACCTACTGACTGAAAGGGAAATCCGCTGGGCCCTACAGCTCAGCTCAGGGAATTAAGGTCTCTGCTAACCCATCAGAGGGACCCAGGAGCTGTACAGACCATGAGGTTGGCAGTGTCTCAGGCCACATGTAGGGACATGGAGGCTGCTGCAGTGCACTGCCAATCTATGGCACCCACCCAGGGGGGCAATGCCCAAGCGGTGGATCAGAAACTTCTTGGGAGATGGTGAAGGATCCTGAGCCAGAGGGGAGAGGGAATTCAGCTCACCTTGACTCAGGGGGCGGTGAACCTCCATCCAGTATTGGGGCAGCCAACCTTCTGGGGGACAAAGGGACCACCAGAAACTTCCTAGGCACTGCATGAGAGGAGAGAGGGGGAGAACCAGGTCTTAAGTTTACATGCAAAGGTTTTGGGATCTAACAAGGGTAAGAACTGGCATGAGAAAGTTCAGCCCCATGGGATCTGAACTGAAAACTTATTCAAGATGGTTGACGAGCAACTCTATGGATTTTGGAAGGATGTCTGCCGGCTTACTAGCAGAATGTTTGTTATCTAAACACACCTTATGGAATTAGGATAAACTTTCTTGAAGTTAGACCTCATTGAATTAGGGTTAATACTTTTGGGGTCCATTGTCTTAAAATTGCAATTGTGTGAGTGTTGTTGTTGCATTGTATGTAGGGAGGAGGGATGCTAATGAACTTCCCGCATTATCAACCCTTGAAGTCGCTCTTTCCCCCACCCCCCAAGTCTGCATATGCTAGTTGGAACTGGATTCTGTAGAGACCCAGAGACAAAGAAAAGCTTTTTGGACAAAAGCCTGAGTTTAAAATGATACAGGGCCTTCTTCCTGGTCCAGCAAATGGACAGAAACCTGGTCCCCCGAGGGCCTCAATCCTTAGGGGAGGACTGGAAGGACTTGGCCTGCTGAGGCCTCATAACATTGGGTGCTTGTTCTGAGCTGAAGCTCTGAGGAGCTTGAACCACAAGGAAACCCCTAGGGTGGGGAGATGCCTGATAAGCTTATTAGCATGTGTGTAGGTCCTTCTATTATTTTTAATGTCATCTTTTAACCTTAAGAATAAAGCTAAGTTTGCTTAGAAAGAGCTGGGTTGTTATTTATTCCTGTAGCAATTACACGATATCCATCTCTGAAGGGAAAGCAAGCAGCTGTCCGAGGGCAACCTGTCTGGGCTGGGAATTACACAGTGAAGGCAGGGCACTGCGCAGCCTGGACTTACCCTGGTCAGAAGGGAGAATGACGTGGGTTTCCACCCAACAGAAGCAATGGCTGGGGAGCTGGGAGCCTGAGAGTGGGTGCCCTTGCTGAATCACTGAGGGGAGATACAGGTGCAGTTGCCCTGAACTGTGACACCTATTTCTGTGAGAGGCGCAGGGCTTAGGACACACCCGTCTCATCAGCATCTCCCATTGGCTACCTTAGGAGGTGTCACAGATCCACAGGATCCGTGCTATGCCCCCAGCTTTGAAACAGTCTCTAAGAGGAATCAGTTCAGTGTGCCAGACCCCCTTGGGAGTCTCACTCCTCCTCCAGGGTAAGCCACGTGGCCTCACAACCTCCTTACACTGAGCCTCTGAGCTCCAGCACTCCTGCTTCACACGAGGAGCTCTGTTCAGCGAGTCCAGCTGAGATAGACTCCTGGGGGAGACTCGTCCACTCTTCAAAGACTAATGCACCTCATCTGGCATTTGCAGTGACACTCAAACAGCATTGTCCAAAGAGTAGGATTTATTAATCATCTGGAAACAGCATAGGAAGTCCTTAGGTTAGCACAGAGAACTGAGGGTTAAAGCATAGACCTTTCTATGCGGGTGCAATTCATCCCGTCATCCAGATCATTCATAAAGATGCTGAACACAACCGGCCCCAGGACCAACCCCTGGGGCACTCCCCTTGATACCGGCTGCCAACTAGACATGGAGCCATTGATCACTACCTGTTGAGCCCGACGATCTAGCCAGCTTTCTATCCACCTGATAGTCCATTCATCCAATCCATACTTTTTTAACTTGCTCGCAGGAAAACTGTTGGAGGCTGTATCAAAAGCTTGGTAAAGTCAAGATATATCACATCCACCGCTTTCCCCATATCCACAGAGCCAGTTATCTCATCATAGAAGGCAATCAGGTTGGTCAGGCATGACTTGCCCTTGGTGAATCCATGTTGACTGTTCCTGATCACCTTCCTCTCCTCCAGGTGCTTCAAAATGGATTCTCTGAGGACCTGCTCCATGATTTTGCTGGGGACTGAAGTGAGGCTGGATGGTGTGTAGTTCCCCGGGTTCTCTTTTTTCCCTTTTTTAAAGATAGGCACTCCAATAGTCCAGGACCTCCCCCGATCGCCACGAATTTTCAAAAATAATGGCCAATGGCTCTGCAATCACATTAGCCAACTTCCTCAGCACCCTTGGATGCATTAGATCTGGACCCATGCACTTGTGCATGTCCGGCTTTTCTAAATAGTCCTTAACCTGTTCTTTCACCACTGAGGGCTGCTCACCTACTCCCCATGCTGTGTTGCCTAGTGCAGCAGTCTGGGACTGCCCTTCTCTGTGAAGACCGAGGCAAAAAAAGCATTGAGTACTTCAGCTTCTTCCACATCATCTATCACTATGTTGCCTCCCCCTTTCATTAAGGGTCCCACACTTTCACTGACCTTCTTCTTGTTGCTAACATACCTGTAGAAACCCTTCTTGTTACCCTTCACATCCCTTGATAGCTGCAACTCCAATTGTGCCTTGGCCTTCCTGATTATACCTCTGCATGCTCTAGCCATACTTTTATACTCCTCCCTAGTCATCGGTCCAAATTTCCACTTCTTGTCAGCTTCCTTTTTGAATTTAAGATCACTGAAGATTTCACTGTTAAGTCAAGCTAGTCGCCTGCCATATTTCCTATTCTTTCTGTACTTTGGGATGGTTTGTTCCTGGGCACTTAATAAGACATCTTTAAAATACAGCCAGCTCTCCTAGACTCCTTGCCCCCTCATATTAGCCTCCCAGGGGATCCTGCCCATCAGTTCCCTAAGGGAGTGTAAGTCTGCTTTTCTGAAGGTTAGGGTCCGTATTTTGCTACTCTCCTTTCTTCCTTTTTTCAGGATCCTGAACTCAACCATCTCATGGTCACTGCTGCCCAGGTTGCCACCCACTTCTACTTCCCCTACCAATTCTTCCCGGTTTGTAAGCTGTAGAGGAGCACGACCCCTAGTCGGTTCCTCCAGCACTTGTACCAGGAAGTTGTCCCCAACACTCTCCAAAAACTTCCTGGATTGTCTATGCACTGCTGTATTCCTCTCCCAGTAGATGTCAGGGTGATTGAAGTCCCCTATTAGAACCAGGGCCTGTGATTTGGAGATTTCAGCTAGTTGTCCAAAGAAAGCCTTGTTTATCTCATCCTTCTGATCTGGTGGTCTATAGCACATACCCACCACGACATCATCCTTGTTGCGCTTGCCTCTAAACTTAACCCAAAGACTCTCAACAGGCTTTTCTCCAGTTTCATACTGGAGCTCTGAGGAATCATACTGCTCTCTTACATTCAGTGAAACTCCTCCACCTTTCCTCCCGTACCTGTCCTTCCTGAACAGTTTATACCTCAGACTATGGGACTTCTGCATAGCCCATGTCATCTCCCAGAGGGCCTTCCACCTGCCGGGTGTCCGCAACACACGAGCCGATCATTTGAGCAGGGACTTCTCCTCCCAACATGAGTGGTCTCTCCACCCAGAAGTGGCTCACCAGCTCTTCCAAGTGTGGGGAACACCCCAGGTGGACCTGTTCGTGACGACGAAGAACAGGCGTTGCCCGCGGTTCTGTTCTGGGGGGGTCTGGGACGGGGCGCTATCTCAGATGCCCTCCTCCTGTCCTGGTCAGATCAGCTTCTCTATGCCTTCCCCACATTCCCTCTCATCAGCAGGGTCCTGGAGAAAGTAAAAATGGACAAGGCACGGGTCCTCTAATTGCCCCAGCATGGCCCCAGCAGCATTGGTACAGGACCCTCATGGGCCTGACACTGGCCATGCTGAGGCCACTGCTGCTCCGCCCGGACCTGCTCTCCCAGGACCGGGGCCATCTCCTCCATCCCAACCTAGCGGCTCTCCACCTCATGGTGTGGCTGCTCAGTGGCTAGGCGGGAAGGAGCGGACATGTTCGGAGGGGGTCCAGTGCATCCTCCTGGAAAGCAGACAGTCCTCCACATGCCGCACCTACTTGGTGAAGTGGTCCAGGTTCTCTAGATGGGCTGCAGAGCAGCGTGTTTCCCCAGTGGCCGCCCCAATCCAGCTTATCCTAGACAACCTAGGGCCTGGCACCCTCATCAGTCAAGGTGCACCTGGCGGCCATATCGGCCTTCCATCCTCCAGTGCAGGGACACATGGTGTTCTCCCATGCTACGACTGGACGTTTCCTTAAGGGATTGGACCGTCTTTTTCCATATGCTAGGCCCCCGTCCCACAGTGGGACCTGAACTTGGTGTTATCCCATCTCACGGGGCCCCCGTTTGAACCTCTGGCCATGTGCTCTTGGTCTCACCTCTCATGGAAGATGGCCTTCCTGGTTGCTATCACGTCAGCCAGGCGGGTCTCAGAGCTCAGGGCTCTGACCTCCGCACCCCTGTACATAGTTTTCCATAAGGATAAGGTTCTGCTCCGCCCACACCCTGCATTCCTCCCTAAGGTGGTCTCCGCCTACCACATGGGCCAGGACATTTTCTTGCCTGTCCTCTGCCCCAAGCCTCACTCGTCCAATGAGGAACACTGCTCCACATGCTTGACGTGCTTAGGGCACTGGCCTTCTACCTGGAACAGACTAAGCCATTCAGAAAGTCATCTCAACTGTTTGTTGCCTCGGCTGAGTGCATAAGGGGTCGGTCGATTTCCACCCAGCGCCTCTCCCATTGGATCACCTCATGCATTCATACCTGTTACGATCTGGCGAGTGTTCCTCCACCACCGATTGTGAAGGCATACTCGACTTGGGCCCAGGCCACATCGACTGCCTTCCTGGCTCACGTCCCTATCCAGGACATTTGTAGGGCCACTACTTGGTCTTTAGTTCACATGTTTACCTCGCCCTATGCAATTGTCTCCCAAACCAGGGATGACACCAGGTTCGGCAGGGCCGTATTCCATCCCGGGAATCTGTGAACTCCTACCCACCTCCAACAGATATAGCTTGGAATCACCTATTGTGGAATACACAGAAGCAATCACTTGAAGAAGAAAAGACAGTTACCTTTTCCGTAACTGGTGTTCTTCGAGATGTGTTGCTCATGTCTATTCCACATCCTGCCCTCCTTCCCCTCTGTCGGAGATGTCTGGCAAGAAGGAACTGAGGGTGGGGGGAGCATGCAGCTCCCCCTATACCGCGCCATGGAAGCGCCACTCCAGGGGTCGCAGGGGTGCTCCCCTTGGGGGTACTGCTAGGGGAAACACTTCCAGCACCAGTGCACGTGGCAAGCACACACACCTATTGTGGAATAGACATGAGCAACTCATCTCAAAGAGCACCAGTTACGGAAAAGGTAGCTGTCTTTTCTTATCGGCCCCAGCTGCCTTCAACACCTGTAGCTTCACCACACCACCCAGCCCTGCAAACTACAACCCTTATCCACTGCACTCAACCCCCATCACCATGCATTTTAGCCAGCCAGATGTGCAACACTCATTGCACAGCACTCCAGACAGGAAGACTGAGTATGAGAACAGGACATACGCAATCTGTGATTGAACCATTCCCCACCCCACTCCCTTGCCTTTTCTGTTTCCCAAGCAATTGTGTTCCTTTTCAATAACTGAATTTTATTTTCAATAAATGGCTTTTTTGGCTTTGAAAACATTCTTTATTATTGCATTAAGTAAAAGATACCTTAGCCCATGAAAGCAACAGGCACTGCAAGTCAGTGTCGCAAGCACAGATTCCTACTAACATTGGAACCACTGCACTTCACTCTCGTACAGGGCACCAAACATTACTGGTGGCTTTCAGCCTCACATTGCTTCCTCAAGGCATCCCTAATCCTTGCAGCCCTGCGCTGGGCCCCTCTAATAGCCCTGCTCTCCGGCTGTTCAAATTCAGCATCCAGGTGTTGAACCTCTGAGTTCCATGCCTGAGTGAATCTTTCACCCTTCCCTTCACAAATATTATGGAGGGTACAGCATGCGTACATAACCACGGGGATGCTGTCATCGACCAGGTCCAGCTTTCCATACAGGCAGCACTAGCGGCCCTTTAAACTGCCAGAAGCACACTCCAGAGTCATTCTGCACCAACTCAGCCTGTTGGTGAACTGCTCCTTGCTGCTTTCAAGGCTCCCTGTGTAGGATTTCACGAGCCACGGCATTAAAGGGTAAGCGGGGTCTCCAAGGATCACAATGGGCATTTCGACTTCCCCCCAGTATTGGGGCCAGCTCGTTGTAGAAACAGCAGGTCGCAGGGGCAGCATTAAAATTGTTATTCCTCAGCAGCTCAGGCTCCATTCCCACGGACTGAAAGGGAAGACAGAGCGTGCAGTACAAGAAATGTTGAAAGATGGCGCTAAATGTGGACGGAAGCACAGGGATTGCTGGGATGTGAACCAATGCATCATGGAGCGTTGGGACAGGACCCAGAATGCCCCGCATCGCATGCCCTCTTCCCACAAGCCCCAGAATGGGAAGAGGTGCTCTGTGGGATAGCTGCCCATAATGCACTGCTCCCAATGCCACTGCAAGTGCCGCAAATATGGCTACGCCCAGTGCGCTTGGAGCTGACCGTGTGAACACACTGCAGCGCTTTCCCTGCCGCGCTCTCCGAAGGCTGGTTTAACTCCCAGCGCTCTACATCTGCCAGTGTAGCCGTGCCCTTCGAGTCTTCTCTAACAGAAACAGCTCCAGTCCTGCTGAGGTGGAAGGGTCTGTCCCTGCAGACTCCAGCAATCTGGTGTCCCAAGTGATCTGAATCCGGGAATGAGATTGAAGAGAGTGTTCTTCCTGCTTTTCTGTGAACTAGAGTAAATCGAATGGCCAAAACAAACTAACAAACAAAGGCAGAGACAGCTGCTTCTGGCACCTGGAACCCGCCCGGCTCTGGACGCGGCTGGCTTGTGCGCTGCAAGGGGGCTGCTGAACTTAGTTACCCTGAGGGGTGCAGGAAAGGGTCCTGCCAGGGTGGAAGAAATAAAGCAGCCCGCCCTAGAAACCTTCGTCAGAGGATTGCAGGGAACTGCCCTGGGTCTGCGTATCTTGGCCCCCCTGAATGCTGGAGGCTGCTGGCTTGGCAGGGCCCTTCCAGCTCAGCAGGGCGGTGGCTGTTTCTTTAAGAGAAAATTTAATCTCGTCACGTGACCGCCTGGGTGACTTGACTTTCGCTTTCAATTTCGGGCAGCGCTGCCAGAGGGAAGCCCCGGGCTCTGCTCGGAGCCCAGAGATTTCTTCCCCGAAGGGCGAGGAAAAGCTGGGGAAACTGCAGCGATTTGGTAGCCAGGGACTCAGCCCTGCAATGGGATCAACTGAAAGAGTCACCGACAGTGGAAATCATCTCAACAAACCCCACGGAGTCTGATCCCACCCTGGAGATTGTACAATTTCTCCAGAAGGACCAATCAGGCAGGTTAATTTTGCTTCAAAATGATTGCTTGTATCCCCTCATGTGGACTGCTCATTGCCTGGCCAGATTGTTACTAACACAAAGATTAAATAACCCTGTGTAATTTGATTTACACGTTATGGAAACACTACAGTACAAGTAGGTTCACAATGATCGACACTCCGATGCCTTTCAGACTCTTGTCCTAGCGGCGTAACTCGGGATTTGCGCGGCAGGTTGGGTTCGACATTTGTTTCTTTTGCGGGTACGTTTCATTCAAGAACCCTGGGCCCGACCTTGTTCTCAGTGACGTCCCAGGGAGATTTGTAACAAGTAACTTCCTGTACTGAGAATACCGGACGAGCTTCACTGTGCCACACTCCCGGCTGTTCTGTCCTTCTGCCTCTTAACGTGCCAGTTTCTACCTCTGCCTGTGGGGCTGAATCCTGTTGTTTCTGATCATTTTCCTTTTTTCCCTTGAAAGTATTTCCACAATCAATCAAGACAGAAACTTGCATCCTGTTCTCCTTCTGAAGTGAGGGGGAATTAAGCATGTGCCTAAAGCAGACCATGAGCTCAAGTGTGCTGCTGAATAAGGGCTTCATGACAAAATTTAGAAAGAGGCATATTTACACAGCGGTTTTCAGATCATCTCCTACTGTGTGAACGGTGTGGAGGGGAGATTTCCTGAGGAAATCTATAGGACTAAAGGTAGTAAAAAAATAATTTTAAAACACATTTACAACAATAATTCACTTTTGTTTTGTTTAATATTTTATAGACTTTTTCATTTTTAATCAAATATTATTGAAACAGATTTTTTTTTTCAATCATTGTTACTCTTCTTTTAGCAAGAATAGGGGAGGAGTCAATAAATTGTTTTGATCAATTTGATTAGAATTTCTTTTTTGAATCAACTTGAACTATATATTCTCATTTAGCATCATTTCACTGAAAAATTAGAAACATTCCAATCATAGGAAAATTCATTTTTAATGTTTTTTTTAAATTCATTTTCTAATGAAAACATCATTTTGTTTAAACATTTTTTAACTGCGGCCACTGGGAGCTGCAGGCGGCCGTGCAAATGTAAACAAACTGGCAGCCCACCAGTGGATTAGCCTGACAGGCCACGTGTGGCCCGCAGGTTGCCCACCACTGGTCTAACCTGTTGTGACGTTATTGACATGAACTGGGACCGTATAGATCATTGTTACAACCAAGGTCCTGTAGTGGCACCAAATCTTGTATAAAGGGATCAAATAAAGTGTCTAAAACAAGGTTATGGTTTGCTGGTTAGGATTATGCTATCATTTTTGTCTTAAATCATTGCAACTATGTTACATTCAATACACTGTTTGTTTTCTCTCTTTTCTCTTGTCATCTGGATAAGTAACAGTGAGATGAAAGTTCTCTCAATCTGCCACAGCTCCAGAGCCAGAACCCTTCTACCCGATTTTATCATTTTCTTCATTACGTTTTATGTTCACAAGCTGGAATCAGGTAGGAATGTCCATGGCTTCTGCTGCTTCTTAGAGTATTGATTTATTTGTTTTGATTGATAAAATTTCTCTGTTTCACTAGTTTATTCCAAAGTGAACAAAAATTAGCACAAATCCCCAAGTGTATCAACACCAAGAAAATATAAATAACAATTGTTATGAGCTGGGTGAAACTTTGTTATGGGTTGAGTTAAAATCTTAGTCAAACTGATGTGTGAATGCACCCTTTTACTTAAGACAGTTGTAAGAGGCAATAAAAGGGGCCACACCTAAAACAAGGCTTAATAGAGTCTGCCCAGAGACTAGCACCAATGATGTGAAGGGTGAAAGGACATGGGCAGGGAGGAATCCTCTGGGTATTTTGACCAAATGTGGGTGTGAGAGCACAAACACACAGAACTGAGAACAGACAAGGAGAGAGAGGTGGAGACAAGCAAGCAAGGAAGCCAAGCAGGAGCCTGTGAGCACAGTGCGACCCTAGGAAAAGCTCGAGAGAGAGAACTTCTGGGTCTGTTGGTTAGGGAAGGTTGGGAGTGTAAGCTACGAAACTGTTCCATGTGTTCTTGGTTCCTCCTGCACTTGGAAAAGCAGGACTTGGTACATTCCTTTTCAATAAACGAGATTGCATCAAAGAGAATACCAGGCTATGCCAATTTGTTGAGGCATGTCTACACTACGAAATTACATCGACCTAACGTACATCGGCATACTTGTGCGTGTCTACGCTTTGCTCCTTGTATCGGCGGTGAGCATCCTCACCAGGAGTGCTTGTATCGACTGGACTGTCAGTGTAGGGCATTGTAAGAAGGCTCCTGAGAGCTGGAAACAGTCAATGTAGGCAATGCAGTGTCCACACTGACACTGCGTTGACCCAACTACGTCAACCTTGACTCTATGCCGCTTGGGGAGGTGGAGTTATTAAGTCAGTCTAGCGGGGTAGTTATGTCAGAAGGCACAAAATATAAGTGTAGCACTTCCATAGTTAGGCTAACGTAAGCTGCCCTGAATTGGCCCAACTCTGTAGTGTAGATCTGGTGTACATCCCACAGGAACATCCCTGAGGCTCCAAAATTTGACTAGCTGATGAGGTTGAAATGAGGTAACATTAAAATGTCTCCCCCTGACTTCAGGATTAATAACTCTTCAGCCACTGTCATGCTTCTGGAGTGACTCATGGCCATGAGTGCCTTCCTCAGGGCAGACTGTCAAACAAGGCAGACGCCCCAAGCTGGCGGTGTGGTCTGTAATTAGATCTCACCAAGCCAGTAACAAATGTGAACTCCTGGGTCACTATACCAGTCTTACCATGGAGTGACAGGCAGTCCCCTCAGACTCTCCAGCCTATCTTGTCACCCAGACAAACTGGACTTAGTGATAAAAGGTCACTTACACCATAAATCATGCGCTGTTTGCTTCCAGTCCCAAGAGACCAGTCACTTACCCTAGATGAATTGGTACCCTAGATCTTACACCAAAGACAATGCCTGAAGCCAATCCTGTAATAAGCTATCAAAAGGCTGATTAGCTAAGAAAAAGAAATTATTTACAGGTTAAAAGAAGTGAACATATACACAAATGAGTTACCCTCTTAATCCTAAGAGTGACAGCGTTATAAAGATCTGCCCATTCAAAGTGTCTTTCAGGGTGGACCCAGGAGATAACCCCTGGGGATCTTCATGTCAGCTACATTGTTTCCCTCTTCCAGCTTTCCAAGTGATGGGACAAGGCCTCCTGCACATACTTCTCCTTGGGTGGATGAAGAAAGAACAGGAGTACTTGTGGCACCTTAGAGACTAACAAATTTATTAGACCATAAATAATTTGTGGGCTACAGCTCACTTCATCGGATGCATAGAATGGAACATATTGTAAGAAGATTTTTATATATGTGTGTGTATATATATATACACACACACACACACACACCTACATATAGACACACACACACAGAGAAGGTGGAAGTTGCCATACAAACTGTAAGAGGCTAATTAATTAAGAGGACCTATTATCAGCAGGAGAAAAAACAACTTTTGTAGTGATAATCAACGTGGCCCATTTAGACAGTTGACAAGAAGGTGTGAGGATACTTAAAATTAAAAACAGAGAGAGGAGGGAAAGTATTAGCTCAAACACCCCAGCTGAGTTCACAGAGCTCAAGTGCAAAGTATGCCCTGTGAGCAGCAACCTGGTGCTCACTTTAGATAAGCTATTACCAGCAGGACAGTGGGGTGGGAGGAGGTATTGTTTCAGATTCTCTGTGTGTATATATAAAGTCTGCTGCAGTTTCCACGGTATGCATCTGATGAAGTGAGCTGTAGCTCACGAAAGCTCATGCTCAAATAAATTGGTTAGTCTCTAAGGTGCCACAAGGACTCCTTTTCTTTAAGTCAAGCAAGTGGTTGGCTGTCGGAAACCTTCTCCTCTTCCTCTCCATGGATGCCAGTTGAACAGGCTCTGAATGAAGCGGGGGTTCTGGGGCAAGGCTAGTAAGATCACGTAACTGAAGATTGCATCGTACACACAAGTGGAGAGAAATAAAGCAGCAACATTAAATCTGTCGGTTCCTAACATATTCAGTGCTTTATTTGGCAAGCTAAGGCCTTAACTCAGTAAAGCATTTAAGCATCTCCTTAAAATTAAACATGTGTTTTCGCTCCCTTCCTGAAGAAAAATTATTTCCTGAATGGTACCCTAATAATGTTCTTTAAATTAGTTTAAATATTTTTAGAACAGTCAAAAAACTTTAAAACAATCTCCAACAGAAAGCACTGATTTGAAATGTTTGCTAATGCTATGCAAGTTAAATCTGTCAGGAGCCGCTTGTAAGGGTAATGGTAAAACATATTTCAGCTTCCATTTAAACCAGTGGTTCTTAACTTTTACTGCATGCCTGCACCCCTTTGGTTCTCAAAATATGTTCTCGCACCCCTTATCAAAAATCGTTGAAGTAGGTCAGTTCTTTAAACCTAGATATGTCGTAACTATAGAATGAAAGAGAGATAATTATATTTATTTTAATTTCGCAGTAAACTTAAGAATACATGAAAAATTACACACTTTTTATTTTAAAGTTTACCGGCTCAGTGACTCTTCTGCTGTTGCTTTTGTTCAATGATGTTCAAGAAACGAGGAACGTTTTTTGAAGTAGCCACACGCATGTCATCACTCACATTTAGGTGGTTTCTGGCCTTTGTTTTGATGTGTAAGAGTGATGAAAATCCTCTCTCTCTCTCTCTCTCACACACACACACACACACACACACACACACACACACACACACACACACACACACACACACACACGTATGTAGTCACAAATGGCACAAGGATCTCCAGCGCTGTCTTCGCCAGTTGTGGAAATGGTGCTAGTTTAGCACACCAGAAATTCTCAAGCTTCATTGTCTCAAACTCTATTCGGATTCGACCATTGGCTCGTAATTCAATGAGATCATCTTTTGTGAAATCACTAGCGTTGATGGAATCCAGGTTAAAGAGAAATGGATCCAGTATCCATTTCTTTGCCACATCAAGATCTCCCATGGAAAAATATCCTTAGAAAGAGTCACTCAGCTGTTGCAAATGCTTTGTCACTTCAGTTGCGATGGTCATTCCTTCATTTTCCAAAACAACTGTTTCTTCAAGAAAAGGAAAGTTAGTGAAATTTCTTCTCAACAGGCTTTATCCAAACTGGAAGTTTCTGAATAAAAACAGATAACTTCTCTCTGGTCATTACCGTGTTCATCCCAGTTCCTTGCATAGATGTGTTGAGTTCATTTAGGTGTGTGAATACATCTGCCATGTACAATAGGCAAAGGATAAACTCTCTATTTTCAAAGTCATCAACTAAATTTCTGCTTTGATTAAAAGAGACTTATTTCTTCGCACATTTCAAAAATACGAGTAAGCATTCTGCCACGGGAAAGCCACCTCACTTCGGTATGGAAAAGGACAGTGTGCTCGGCCCCAATTTCTTTGCAAAAAGCATGGAAGAGGCGATGATTTAGAGCACGTCCTCTGATGAAGTTTACTGCGCTCACTGCAGTAGACAAAGTATCCTTCAATTCTGTAGGCAAAGTCTTTGCGGCAAGGGCACGAGAGTGCAACATACAATGTGTGATCATGATACGAGGTACTTCTTTCTTTACGTAGGCAACAAATCCTGAATTTTTTCCTAGCATGGCAGAGGCACCATCGGTGCAAATTGATGCACACACGTCAAACATTATCTTATGCTTCAAAAAGAAGTCTTTGATGAGACTGAACACATCGACTCCTTTTGTAGTTAATTGCAATGGTTCACAGTACAAGAATTCGTCTAAGATCTTTCTCCTTCACGTACTGCTCAAACACCAACAGCTGACTGCAGCCATCAACGTCAGTTGACTCATCAAGCTGAATACCCACTTTAAGAGGACTGGCTTTCATATCTTCTAGAACTTGCTGCAAGGTATCCTGGCTCATCACATGAATTCTAGAACGGATCACGTCATTTGACAAGGGCACCTGCTGAAGCTTCTTTTGTGCATCTCGTCCCAATACTATTTTTGTCATTCCCAATGCACAACGTTTCACTAATTCCTCAGCTACTGTAGGGGGCTTCTTTTCCTTGGCACGCAAATATGCCACTTGATAGGATGCTTGTAACAAGGGCTTCTCAAGTGACACAAACCCAAACGTCCTCAAGGTTCCACTATGATCAAATCGTGCCTTTGTAGACTTCGGGGTGTCAGTGTCATGTCCAGCAGCTTCACCACCATGCTGTTTGTTGAAATGTTCAGACAGCTCGATGGTTTGAGATTGGCATTTGAAAATAACGAGCCACACAGTACACATTGCGGTCGTTGATTTCCATCCTTCTCTGTTGTACAAATGAACCCGTAACGAACATAGTCGTCATTCCATTTGCGTTTCTTCAACATGGCAAGGGTTACTGAAATGAAAAAAAATATCAATGGAGATGGGGGGCCTATACACTTTTAAATGCATATTAAATATATGTAAAGTAGTTTTATGTTATTACTCACCACAAATAGTACAGTGGGCACACACAAATCCACAAGTACGACCCAGAGATGTTGGAGTTTTGCTGTGAAAGTAAACTGTAACCGGCGCGCTAACAGCGGCTAACTGAATTCAAACAAAGCTGCCACATCATCATCTGTGCATGTGTCAAGAAACACCCCCCAACGTGGCGGTACACTGTATTTTGTAGCGAGATAATTTCACTACCATTAGCTTAAAAACTTGAAAATAGATTTTTTGTTTGTATATTACAGTAATCGTTAATAAATACGTAGGTGATGAAACAAAGTAGTTGTACTTACGTGCCTGTGCCTAATTTGTGTTTTCGATGATTTATCTTCTAAAAAAATCTGGCATGTCTCGCACCCCCAGAAAGGGCATCTTGCACCCCCAGGGGGTGTGTGCACCCCAGGTTAAGAACCACTGATTTAAACTAATAAATTATGGATATACAAATTATAGTTATCCAAATGCATTGTTGTAAAATTCATATATAAATTCAGGACACATCCTATTCAATGACAGAGCACTGCAATAGATGCACAGAATATTTAATATATTTATTTGATCTTTTCTGTGCCCTGGTGCATTTTACAGCCCGGTTCACAGTGATTGGACCTGATCACCCTGTCACTGCCATCATGGGTGAGGACATTATTTTACCCTGTCACCTGTCCCCCAAGATGAGCGCTGAGAACATGGAAGTGAGATGGTTCCGATCTGAGTTCACTTCATTTGTGCACCTGTATCAGCATGGGAAGGATGAGTATGGGCAGCAGATGCCAGAATATCATGGAAGGACAGAGCTTTTGAAAGCTGGCATTGTGGATGGGAACGTTGCCTTGGGAATTGTCAATATCAGACTTTCTGATGAAGGACAGTACCGCTGTTTTGTTCAAGATGGTGTCTTTCATGAAGAAGCTGTATTGGAATTGAAGGTAGCAGGTTAGTAACATGTGTCTGTCTCTTTTTAGATGGCTCTTAGACCCAGACCCAAAAAAGCACTTGGGCACCTAACTCCCCACTTCAGTTGAAAATTTAGGTGCCCCTGAGATCCTCAAAGTAATCATTAAATTAAGTAGTCATTAGGCGCGAGAGAGAGACTCTCTGTAGTCCAGTGGTTAGGGTACCCACCTGGTAGGTGGGAGACCCAAGGGCTAGTCCTCCTGCTCTAATTAATCTTTGATTATTTATCCAATCTGGACAAACCATTGGAAGAGGGGATCTGGACTGGGGTTTTCCCATCTCCCATGGCTGTACCCCAGCCACTGGACTACAGTCTCTTTTTCTCTCTCTGGCCCAATGACTATTTAAATATTTATAAATAGTAGAAAAGTCATTGGGCCAGAGAGAGAGGCAAGATTTTTCTATGCCATTATCCTTAAATTTATCTGTTCATACTAAAACATTTTCAATTAAACAGTTCATGTTGTTGGATTGAGATTCACTTACTCAGCAGGTGGGTCTAACAAATCTTTAAGGCAAAACACTCAGCAAGTAGCAATCAATTATTCACAGGCTGGAAGCTCATTGGGATGATCCCGTCAGTCACCTCCAACAATGGACAATACAGCTTCAACCTCCCTTTATTAACCAAGCTTATTTATAACTTGGTTATATTATATGTATGTATCAGTGTGATAAATGGGGTGGGGGGGGCGGTAGCTCCCTTTTATGGACACCCAGCCAGCCAATAGCTATAAAATCCCTTTTAGTAGCTGTTCTCTAATTGCTCTACCTGTAAAGGGTTAAAAAGTCTCATTGCTATGCGTAGGTAAAAGGAAGTGAATGGGCACCTGGACAAAAGAGCCAATGGGAAGGCTAGAACTTTTTAATATGGAGAAGAGACTCCCCTTTTGTCTGTCTGTCGTTGCTCTCCCAGGGAGAGGCGGACAGGGCAGCAGCTATGCTGTAAGAAGCTTGGGCCAGGTATGAAAATCAGTATCATACCTAGAAACTACTCATTTGAAACCCCAGATACGTAAGTAGAGCAGGAAATGTCTAGGAAGACGTGATTAGGTTTATCCCTGTTATTTCTTTATGGCTTGTGGATTCCCCTGTGCTAACCCCAGGTGCTTTTGTTTTGCTTGTAACCTTTAAGCTGGACCTCAAGAAAGCTATTCTTGGTGCTTAATCCTTGTAGTTGCTCTTTTAAAATCTAGCAATAGCCTGAGTTCCCAGATGTGTTTTCTCTTTTTTTAAAATAAAATTTACCTTTTTTAAGAACAGGATTGGATTTTTGTGTCTTAAGAGGTTTGTGCAGTTTTTTAAATTAGCTGGTGGCAACAGCTGATCTTTTATTTTTTTCTTTCTCAGCTCTTCCCGGGGGCAGGTGTGTGTGTGTGAGAAAGGGCTTAAGGGTACCCTACAGGAAGGAATTCCCAAGTGCGCCTTCCTGGGCTCTCAAAGGGGTTCTGGACTTGGGTGGTGGCAGCATCTACCAATCCAAGGTCAGAGAAATGTTGTAATCTTTGAAATAGTACAAGCCTGGAGTGGCAAGTATTAATTTTTAGAGTCATTGCGGGCCCCCACCCTCTGCACTCGAAGTGGCAGAGTGGGGAATTAGCCTTGACAATTAGTCTCCCATTTCCATGTTCTCTCCTCCTCTGTCAGTACAGGTTTAGTGTTACTTCAAACCAATCTTTTCTTGCTTTGTTACTTTTATCTTTTTTTTCTCCTCACAAACATGATCACTACACATATGCAGTTCTGCTTATGCTGTTAAACGTTATCAGAACAAACTCTGAAAATCCACAACAGGCTTCTGGCAGGCCTAAAGATGAGTTTGCTCCCAAAATATGCCACTCTTTTTGCTGCAGGTATCAGCTGATCTGCAATTGGTCTCGGCTGGGACAGTAGTGAAGAGAGCACATTTCCTCACCTCAATTGCATTAAAATAATTTAAAAAAAATCTTTGTTCAGTGACGGTTCCATTGGCATCAAGACACACTGCCCCCGCTCCAGTACCTGTGGTTATCAAATGTGCTCTAGCTGAATCCCAGCGTATGGACTTAAACACACAAGAATTGCCCTACTGGGTCAGACCAAAGGTCCATCTAGCCCAGTGTCCTGTCTTCTGACAGTGGCCAGTGCCAGGGGCCCCCAGAGAGAATGAACAGAACAGGCAATCATCAAGTGATCCATCCCCTGTCGCCCATTCCCAGCTTCTGGCAAACAGAATGAATTAATGGAAGCCCTATGGCCTGTGTTAGGTAGAACGTCAGACCAGATGATCACAGTGGTCCTGTCTGGCATTACAATCTATGACTCTCTGAAAGCAAAACTTTTAAAGTTCTCTGATTGGCCTTCTCTGATTGGCCGCCCACCTGCGCAGCCTCTCTGGCCTGCTGAAGCCCCATCTAGCATAGGAGTGGGGCAGCCACCCCACTACAGTGCCTCTCTGTCTTTCTTATCTGCGCTGCATCAATTACAGAAGTGAACAGCAGTGCAATAAGCAGGAGGGTTTCTGTAGGCTGAGGTACTTTGGCCAGGCTATTCAGTATCTACTCAGAGCATCCACATTAGTGAATGCTTTCCCAGGTTTATACTCAAACTCATAGTCATAAGCTGATAAGCGAGTCCATCTCTGGATCCTGGCAGATGCCATTGGGGTACAGGTTTGCTCTCACCATACAGACCTTTCAGAGATTGATGGTCTGGGTGTATAAAAAAATGCCTGGCATATAGGTAAGAGTGGAACTTCTTTACCCCACAAACCGCAGCTAGCCCTTCTCATTTTAGTTGGGAATAGTATTTTTTTTTCTGCTGAAGCCTGTGACCTTGGTGCATAAGTGATGGGACGCTCAGATTCAGCTGGCATTTGGTGGGCTAATACCGCACCCACCTCGTATGGTGACGTGTCACCAGACAATACTAGTCCTTTCTGACTATCATAATGAACTAAATCCTAACTATACATATAAAATGATGGGGTCTAAATTACCTGTTACCACTCAAGAAAGAGAGCTTGGAGTCATGGTGGATATTTCTCTGAAAATATCCACTCGATGTGCAGCAGCAGTCAAAAAACCTAAGAGAATGTTGGGAATCATTAGGAAAGGGAAAGATAATAAGGCAGAAAATATATTGCCTGTATATAAATCCTTGGTACGCCCACATCTTGAATACTGCATGCAGATGTGGTTGCCCCATCTCAAAAAAGATACATTGGACTTGGAAAAGATTCAGAAAAGGGCAACCAAAATGATTAGGGGCATGGAACGGCTTCTGTATGAGGAGAGATTAAATAAGACTGGGACTTTTCAGCTTGGAAAAGAGACGACTAAGGGGAGATATGATAGAGGTCTATATAATCATGACAGGTGTGGAGAAAGTAAATAAGGGAGAGTTATTTACTCCTTCTCATAACACAAGAACTAGGGGTCACCAAATGAAATTAATAGGCAGCAGTTTAAAACAAACAAAAGGAAATATTTCTTCACACAACACACAGTCAACCCGTGGAACTCTTTGCCAGAGGATGTTGTAAAGGCCAAGACTATAACAGGGTTCAGAAAAGAAGTAGATGAGTTCATGGAGGATCGGTCCATCAATGGCTATTAGCCTGGATGGGCAGGGATGTAAAACCATGCTCTGAAGTGTTCCTAGCCTCTGTTTGCCAGAATCTGGGAATGGGTGACAGGGGATTTATCACTTGATGATCACCTATTCTGTGCATTCTCTCTGAAGCACCTGGCACTGGCCACTGTTGGAAGACAGCTTACTGAGCTAAATGGACTATTGGTCTGATCCAGTATGGCCAGTCTTATGACTTTAGTAATTTCCTTGCTTTGCAAAAGCTATTTTTTGACCCCACTGGAATTTCTTCCATTCTATAACAGTTTGTGTAATGGAGCCAATATAGATGTCAAGTTGGGAAAAAAATTACCATAATAATTTAAAAGGCCTCGAAAGGATTTTTTTATAGGTTTTTGCTCCACAAACACTCAATAAAATGGCGTGTTTCTTGTTATCATCATCTGTATCATTTGTGATGAAGTACTGAGAGAGTCTGTCTCTGAGTACTGAATCCAGTCCTCCTGGAATACATTATGCTCTTTCATTTTTTCCACATGCAGCCATTTTTTCTTTACAATTAAAAAAAAGAGGTTTTCACTTACTCACGCAATGTGTAGAACTTGGTGCTTGTTGTTTTCATTTTATCCTCATCGCCTTTGTAGGGCTGGAAGGGGTCTTGAGAAGTCCTCAAGTCCAGCCCCCTTGTGCTGACACAGGACCAAGTAACTCTAGACTGTCCCTGACAGGGGTTTGTCCAGCCTGGTCTAAAAAACCCCTCCGATGACGGAGATTCTACAGTCGACCTTGGAAGCCTGTTCTGGAGTTTAACTATCCTTCCAGTTAGAAAGCTTTTCCTAATATCGAACCTCAATCTCCCTTGCTGCAGATTAAGCCCATTCCTTCTCCTGCCTTCAGTGGACATGGAGACCCAAAAGAGATTAGAACTAAAAAAGGGGATCTTCTATTCTGGTACATGTTCACAGTGACAACTAACCGAGCTGCCATCTTGAGAAACTCCTTCACGTGCGCCACAACTCCCCGGAGCACCATTAAGGCGTCTCAGAGCAAATAGCTACCTCACATTGGCCACCCAGAGGTCATAAGCATAACAAATATGCCTCCAACATTATAAAATCAGAACTCAAGGGGAAAATCTCTTGAATTCCTTGCTCCCTTCACATCACCGACAACACTGCTGATAAGACGCTCCAACATTCTGTAAGGCTTTCGCTTCCACCTCGGAGACCCCAGTACTGCAGCACAGTTAAGCAAAGGTTTAACAAGTGCTCAAGTCCCGTTGAAGACATGTTTCCATGAATATCAGCCATAAAGAAAGTGTATTCAATCGTTTTGTTGAAAATGTAAACTTTTATATGCTGGGCTGTATATTTATCTGATTTAACATGGATTCATTTTAGCTTCAGGCTCTGCACCTCGCATCTCTGTTGAGGGTCACCAGGATGGAGGGATCCAAGTGGTGTGTCAGTCGGCCGGATGGTACCCAGAGCCCGAGGCGCTGTGGAGAAATCTCAAAGGGCAGCCTTTATCTTCATCAACTGAAACCAAATCTGAAGAGCAACATGGTCTCTTTGAAATAAAAAATTCTATCGTTATAACAGAAAATTCAAACAAGAATTTGTCCTGTGCCATAAGGAACACCCACCTGAACCGAGAAAAAGAATCAATAACATTTTATATATCAGGTCAGTGACCACCAAAACCCCACGCTGTAATATCCAACAGGAAGAAATCAGATGGTTAAATAATACACAAGTTAAAATACTCCCTCACAAAAAGCTACGTTAAGATAAAGTTTAGGTGGAGAGCACACTTTAGGGTAAAATGCATTCCAGGGATATTGTAGTTCTCCCCAAAACAAGCATTTTAAACCCAGTAGATTCAGGGTTAAGGTTAAATGTAAAAGAAATCCAAACATGTTAATGAATGGAAGTGCCCTGCAGTAACACTATATATGTATGTTATTGTGATTCGAACAGGATGATTAGTGTTTGTAGTCCCATATTACATGAAATGGATATTTAAAGTCACATTAGATTTTCATTCTCATCCAGTCACCACAGGGCAGTGGTAAGATATATTGGGGGCCCTACTGATTGGTTGGACTTTGTGCTTCCTAGTGGATTGATGGATCAAGGACTAGGCTTCTTGCCCCAGTGAATATGCAGAGGGAGAAGTGATATGCTGTGATCTCTTCAACACAGAGGAGATTTGTTGAGTCTCTGCTCATGGCAGGTCAGAAGCAAGGCAGGGCCATGAAAGTCTGGAGCCCCGGGAACAATCATTTGAGTGTGTCACTCACTAAAAGGTCCACGTTTTAATATGAAGTTTGATTTCTCACCCTTTAGCAAACTTCACAGGGAAAGGGGTTGCCATAACAACAAAACCCTGTGGGCGTGATCCAAAGCCCGTTAAAGACATCAATAAGATTTGGATCAGTGCCTATGCCCCCATTTAGTGGATCAGTTCCTCTGCCAGGAATTCCTATGCTGAAGTGAAGAGTATTTGGATATTTATCTGCTCTCCCTTAATTATTGATTTCCACTCGTAAAGCCTCAGATTTTCTTTTACTCTGAAATTCCCTGGGGTTACAAAAGTTTAAATTTTACTTACGTGTAAGTTTTCTGTGGGGAAATTTGATGAGTAATTATGATTTCTCTTCCTACATGTTTTAACTGTAGTAGTAATTTCATAAAAAGAAGGAATCACTTTTCCCTGAATTGGCTCCTGGGTTGGGTGATGGGGTCAGAGGCTCCGCTTAGTCAACAAAATTAAGAACGTGTGTAAGGGAAGCAGAATTAAAATCTAAACAAGCCCACTACTAATTATATAGATAATTATTCACACACATACCCATGTGTGCACACACACTGATTTTTCTTTTTTTAAGGATCAGAACAATGTGTTGTTCCCTAACCCCATTCTCAGAAATAGTGGAACCATTTTGGCTGAAACTTTTCAAAAAGAAAAGTTCAGCCTGAGGCAGACACCCAGCATGGAAATTTTCTCCCCAAATGGTAAAGTTCGGCAAAGTAATGAGCAAAGGAAAAGAAGACCCTATAATGGGAAGTGTGTTTAACAACAAGTGATGTGACTAGCTCCACCTAGAGAGAGAGAGAGAGAGAGAGGAGGGGATGAGGTGTAGGGTGGTATTTAGTATTTAATACATCATTCAGTACTACCAAAAGAGTGTGACCAGAACCTCTTTTTAAAATTGGTTTCTGCCAGTTTTTATATTGCAGGGAGCAAATTTTTCCACACGTATTTGACGCAAATCCTGATGTGACGCATTTTCCTACAATAAAAGTGTACTTTTGGTTATTACTGTTTTCAAACTAATGGTGGGCTTTGTGTTTCAGATTCTTTTTTCCCAAGAGCATCTCCCTGGATGGTGGGTTGGAGTGTGACTTTGGTGATTTTGTTGGTGTTCGTCGGCCTTACGCTTTTTCTGTTCAAATTAAAAGGTAAAGCTCCAAAGGGGAAAATGCTGTGTAATCAGAATGAGATTTCTCCTTAGAACAGACAGTTTAGACTTTTCTACATGAGAAAGTTACACCAGCTTAAGATGTGAATTTAAATGGATTTTTTTTAAGCCAGAGCAAGCTCCTATGTGGACACATATGAATTTAAGAAGACCTTACTTCAGTTTAGTTTAAAACTGTTCCTATTCATCTTAAGATAAGCCTAAAACTAGGTTTGCACTAGTTTAACTAGATTTTCCGTGGGGCCTGAGGTAGTTAGGTTCCCAACTCCCATTGGAATTCAATATGCTTTGGCTCTTAACTCCCCTCGGCTCCTATGAAAATCCCTGCCTTATGGGGTTTTTGATTGCCTGTGTGCTGTTTGTGACCATCTGTGTTCTAGGACAGGTCTATGTATGTAAATAATCAAATTACACTAAGAAGGTAGCCAGACCCTGTGTCACCGATTTCTCTTCCACTGGGAACCCAACATGCAAGTCCCTGGAGAGCTGCAACAGCTTGGTGGAGGGGCAACATTATTATTACTTGAGGACTCATAATGAAAAGATCCTTTGAAATCTGGAGTCACTGAAAATGTCTCTTAATAATTGTTCTTATGTTTTCTTTTTTTAGGGAAACATCTCAACACTATCAGTAAGTTCAGTTTTTCTCCTGGCAGAACCAATGTTATGTTATGAAAGATTTTTCAATGACTGTGACAATGTCAACTTGAAAATCATAAGCGACACAACCAATACTAATTTCATAACTTGTTACGTCGGTAACGGGTAGGAAGCCAGGACTGTACATGTGTCTTGAGTGTGGCATTTTTTTTTTGTTTATTATTTAGGTAAACTTCAAACAGAGCTAGGTAAGGGTGTTTTTTTAATTATTATTCGTGTCTGTCACTGATACAGCCTTTTCTATGATAACGAATCCTATTGATACTGCATTTGTCTGGCTTAATTCTCATCCCCATCTATGTGTTTGCTTCCAGAGTGGAGGAGATCCCTGGGTGATGCAGGTAATTAAAAATCATATTTAGTCAATGAGGGATCCTGCTCCCTTTCGCTGTGCAAATAAACAAGGAGAAAACTATAATATTTCCCAGGTGGAAGAAGGGAGGGTGCTGAGGTTCAAAGGAGGGAGAGGAATGGACCATCCTCACATGTCCTGCTTACACATTGCTCCCATAACTCTGGAAACGTCCCTGCTCCAAGTGACTGAGCACTTACTAAAAAGAAAAGGAGCACTTGTGGCACCTTAGAGATGAACAAATTTATTAGAGCATAAGCTTTTGTGAGCTACAGCTCACTTCATCGGATGCATCGGAGCTCTAGCTCACAAAAGCTTATGCTCTAATAAATTTGTTAGTCTCTAAGGTGCCACAAGTCCTCCTTTTCTTTTTACGGATACAGACTAACACGGCTGCTACTCTGAAACCTGAGGACTTACTGTTTCTTAGGATCCCCGCCCTAGTGTCAGGTAGAGGAACAAGAGCCCTGACCAGACACACGAGTTCAAACCAAGGAGTCCCTGTGATCAGTGTTCATCTTGTGCTTCTTTTCTCCATTCATAGTGATCTCCCCTTTCTGTTCTCTCCATCAGATCCCAACTTTCTGCTGTTTTTAACCATCTCATCCACGTTCTCCATTCATTCATTTATATCAGCCCCTCCATCCCAACTCTCTTCTCTTGTAGAAGCTCCTTGCTCATAAATAAAAATCTCTCTGTTAGAAATAAAATCTAGAATGATAATTCTCTTTGTCTGGCCCTGATGACTAGTTACAGAGTTTTTATTAGGGAATCTATGGAATCATGTCACTATCGACAGATCTCCGACCTGTGGCAGGATGGAGCAGGCGTCAGGCTGGTGTCAACAAGAGACGTCCAAGCTCCAGGACTTTACATACAAGGGAGGGAGGGTACATCAGAGAAAAGATAGTTGTGACCATGTGAATGATGTGAGGGGAAATCTCCTAGGGCTTCCCTGTGATTCCAGGGTCTCTGATCCCCACTCTGGGGATAGATGGGTGCACTAGGGGAAAGATTCTGTCTCAGGACTGGGTCAGTAAATCTTTATGCTCTGTCACTGACCTGTCTCTGACTGGGGAGTGAAACTCAGGAGTGAATGCTGAGATCTCAGAGCTGCTCCCCATTCAGAGCTGGGTAAATCCTGGAGGAAGGAGATTTCCTGGTTCACACTCCAGCGGGGACAGATTCTGTCACTGATATGATGAGACATTCCCCCAGGGCGGAGCTGTGCCCCTAACGCTCTGATTCTCTCTCCCCCTAGCAAATGTGACACTGGATCCAGACACGGCTCATCCACAACTTGTCCTGTCTAAGGATCGGAAAAGTGTGAGATGGGCAGACACATGGCAGGATGTGCCCCACCACAAGAATCCTGAGAGATTTGACATTGAGCGCTGTGTGCTGGGCTGTGAGGGGTTCACCTCAGGGAGACATTACTGGGAGGTGGAGGTGGGGGTGGGGCTACTCTGGGCTGTGGGGGTGGCCAGAGAGTCTGTGAGGAGGAAGGGAGGGATCAGCCTTAGCCCTGAGGAGGGGATCTGGGCTGTGGATCAGAGGCAGGGCCAGTACCAGGCTCTCACCTCCCCTGTGACCCCCCTAGACCTGAGCCGGGCCCCCAGCAGGATCCGGGTTTGTCTGGACTGTGAACAGGGGCAGGTGACATTTATCAATGCTGGAGATGAGGCCCCGATCTTCACCTTCCCGCCGGGCTCCGTCCCTGGGGAGAGAATCCGCCCTTGGCTCTGGCTGGGGATGGAAAGCCAGCTCAAACTGTGTCACACTTGCTACTTATAATCCCTTAAAATAATCTTTCTGTAGCTAATAAATCTCTTTTATATTTCACCTAAAACAGTGTGTTTTGGTTGAAGTGCTTGGGAAATCTCAGGTCAGTTTACAAAGGCTAGTGTGTGTCCTCTCCACATCGGGGGGGGGGGGGGCGCGGGGGCGGACTGGGTGAAATGAACTGACACTGGCCAGGCTTCTGTGCAAGATGGTAAAGTTCTGCGGTGCAAGGCTGAGGGGCTGGGTGAATCAGCTGGAGCCTCTCTATTGTTGGTTCATGAGTTGCTCGCAAAAGCATTCGTGTAACTCGGTTGGGTGAGTCCCTGCCGGTGGATGGCAGAGGAAGGGCAGCACCTGCTAGAGGTTTGTAGCTTCTCATCAGCATCACAGTGTGAGGGGAAGCTCAGGTTGGTGGGACAGAGGGCTCAGCAGTCCCATAGTCTGGGGACCCCGTCACAGTGATTAACATGCCCATCTGAGTGGTGGGAGACACACAGTTCAAATACTTCCTGGTAGGGAGGTGGGACTGACCTTGGGTTCCCCATATTCCAGCTCAGGGCTTTAACCACTGGGCTTGAAGTTATAAGGTGGGCACCACCACCTCTTTCATTGCACAGCTGTTTCAATGGGACCCAATCTGGTAGCCATGCTGGGAGGATCAGGCCTCACATGCAAGATCGGCAGCTGAATGCCAATCTTCCCTGGTCCATGGCTCACTTGGGGGCTTAGGTGGGAGATGGGCACCTCACACTCCCAGAATGGGGCAGCGGCATCTGGCCACATTATTTTTTTCCAAGAAAATAGGCTCAGTCCAGTGAGAACAAAGGAGAAAAGTTGCATTTCAAAATTAAGGGAAAAAGTTACCAAGACACCCTAATTAATGTCTAGCTCTACCCACCATTCCCAGGGAATTCTAACCACACAGTAACCCATAGAAAGCTTCCTACCAACACTACAAAAAGATTCTGCGTGGACTCCTCCTGAAGGTCGAAACAACAGACTGGACCTCTACATAGAGTGCTTCCGCTGACGTGCATGGGCTGAAATTGTGGAAAAGCAGCATCACTTGCCCCACAACTTCAGCTGTACCGAACACAATGCCATCCACAGCCTCAGAAACAACTCTGACATAATCAAAAAGGCTGACAAAGGAGGTGCTGTCGTCATGAATAGGTCAGAATATGAACGAGAGGCTGCTAGACAACTCTCTGACGTCACATTCTACAGGCCATTACCCTCTGACCCCACTGAGGATAACCAAAAGAAACTACACCATCTGCTCAAAAAACTCCCTAAAGAAGCACAGGAACAAATCTACACTGACACACCCCTAGAGCCCCGACCAGGGGTATTCTATCTGCTACCCAAAATCCATAATCCTGGGAATCCTGGACGCCCCATCATCTCAGGCATTGGCACCCTGACAGCAGGATTGTTTGGCTATGTAGACTCTCTCCTCAGGCCCTACGCTACCAACACTCCCAGCTATCTTTGAGACACCACTGACTTCCTGAGGAAACTACAATCCATTGGTAATCTTCCAGAAAACACCATCCTAGCCACGATGGATGTAGAAGCCCTCTACACCAACATTCCACACATAGATGGACTACAAGCCGTCAGGAATAGCATCCCCAATACTATCATGGCAAACCTGGTAGCTGAACTTCGTGACTTTGTCCTCACCCACAACTATTTCAGATTTGGGGACAATTTATACCTTCAAGTCAGCGGGATTGCATTGGGTACCCTCATGGCCCCACAGTATGCCAACATTTTTATGGCTGACTTAGAACAACGCTTCCTCAGCTCTCGTCCCCTAATGCCCCTACTCTACTTGCGCTTCATCATCTGCACCCATGGAAAAGAAGTCCTTGAGGAATTCCACCATGATTTCAACAATTTCCATCCCACCATCAACCTCAGCCTGCACCAGTCCACACAAGAGATCCACTTCCTGGACACTACGGTGCTAATAAGCGATGGTCACATAAACCCCAGCCTACTGACTGCTATACTTACCTACATGCCTCCAGCTTTCACCCAGATCACACCACACGATCCACTGTCTACAGTCAAGCTCTACAATACAACCGCATTTGCTCCAACCCCTCAGGCAGAGACAAACACCTACAAGATCTCTATCAAGCATTCTTACAACTACAATACCCACCTGCTGAAGTGAAGAAACAGATTGACAGCGCCAGAAGAGTACCCAGAAGTTACCTACTATAGGACAGGCCCAACAAAGAAAATAACAGAACGCCACTAGCCGTCACCTTCAGCCCCCAACAAAAACCTCTCCAACGCATCAGTTGACAAGAACAGTAGGGGGGGAAATACGGGGAAATAGATTTACTTTGTGCAATGACACATCCACTCCCAGTCTTTATTCAAGCCTAAATTAATTGTGTCCAGTTTGCAAATTAATTCCAATTCAGCAGTCTCTCCTTGGAGTCTGTTTTTGAAGTTTATTGTTGTTGAAGAATTGCCACATTTAGGTCTGAGTTCGAGTGACCAGAGAGATTGAAGTGTTCTCCGACTGCTTTTTGAATGTTATAATACTTGACGTCTGATTTGTGTCCATTTATTCTTTTACGTAGAGACTGTCCAGTTTGGCCAATGTACATGGCAGAGGGGCATTGCTGGCACATGATGGCATATATCACATTGGTAGACGTGCAGGTGAACGAGGCTCTGATAGTGTGGCTGATGTGATTAGGCCCTATGATGGTGTCCCCTGAATAGATATGTGGACACAGTTGGCAACGGGCTTTGTTGCAAGGATAGGATCCTGGGTTAGTGGTTCTGTTGTGTGGTGTGTGGTTGCTGGTGAGTATTTGCTTCAGGTTGGGGGGCTGTCTGCAGGCAAGGACTGGCCTGTCTCCCAAGATCTGTGAGAGTGATGGGGCGTCCTTCAGGATAGGTTGTAGATCCTTGATGATGCGTTGGAGAGGTTTTAGTTGGGGGCTGAAGGTGATGGCTAGTGGTGTTTTGTTATTTTCTTTGTTGGGCCTGTCCTGTAGTAGGTAACTTCTGGGTACTTTTTTGGCTCTGTCAGTCTGTTTCTTCACTTCAGCAGGTGTGTATTGTGGTTGTAAGAATGCTTGATAGAGATCTTGTAGATATTTGTCTCTGCCTGAGGGGTTGGAGCAAATGCGGTTGTATCGTAGAGTTTGGCTGTAGACAATGGATCGTGTGGTGTGTCCTGGATGGAAGCTGGAGGCATGTAGGTAAGTATAGCGGTCAATAGGTTTCCAGTATAGGGTGGTGTTTATGTGACCATCGCTTATTAGCACCGTAGTGTCCAGGAAGTGGATCTCTTGTGTGGACTGGTCCAGGCTAAGGATGATGGTGGGATGGAAATTGTTGAAATCATGGTGGAATTCCTCAAGGGCTTCTTTTCCATGGGTCCAGATGATGAAGGTGTCATCAATGTAGCACAAGTAGAGTAGGGGCATTAGCGGACGAGAGCTGAGGAAGCGTTATTCTAAGTCAGCCATAAAAATATGGGCATACTGTGAGGCCATGCGGGTACCCAAAGCAGTGCCGCTGGTTTGAAGGTATACATTGTCCCCAAATGTGAAATAGCTGTGGGTGAGGACAAAGTCACAAAGTTCCCCACCTCTTGATGTCTTCTAATGAAGACTAGATGCCTTTCTGGAACGTGTGTAGTCAAAAACTAGCTCCTATGCTCTACAGAAAGCATGTGATAGGCAGGGGGTCAGATGACATGCTCTAATTGTCTCTTCTGTCCATAAAGTCTGCTAATTTATGAAAAACTGAGCATAGCATGGGGAGAAGCCTCTGATGTTTTACTTTGTTCGATTTGAGCCCACAATGAACGCTCATTGCGTGGGGTGATCCAGGGGAAGCGGCTGAAACATCCAGTGTGGCTGGACAGGGGCAGGACATCAGCACTGCAAGGGAGGGGTGGGTGTGGCAGTGACATCACAAGGGCCTTTGGCAGGACCTCAGCCTATTGGACAAAGGTGGTGGGGAGGCGATGATCTCACAGAGAGATCTTGACATCAGCCAGGCAGGACAGGGGTGCAGGACAGGGGCCACCTCGGAGATCCCTGTGGCTTTGCTTCAGCACGTCTCCTTCTCGAGGTCTCTCCTGGAGGACTGAGAGAACATTCACTTTCACATTCGTGAGCGCAAGGAGGACCCTCTTTGGAGTTTCCTCCTTTTCTTGTGGTGGTTTTGCTCAAAAACAGACGTCCCTGTATAGAAGGTAAGAGCCTCGGAGAGGTTTGGAACCTCTTCAGTCTGATCCATCAGGTGCCGGCTGATTTTTAGGAAACGAAAAGACTTGATTGTGGGGGCAGCATTTTTTTTCCGACCTAAGACTTTGTCCCTTAGAATCACTGGGGACATTGGGGTTTCTCCTTTTGGTTTTCCCTTTTCCTCTGTCCCTCCTACCTTTCTCTTCTTGCTTCCTTTGTCCTTTTCCTCTGCTCTCCTCACACCACCAGGAGCTCTGTTTGTGAAGCGGGAGCCGGGGGGGTTGTGGGAGGCCCTCACAGAGAGGAGACTGGAATAGGGCTCCGAGAGTGATCGCCTCGGTGGTGACCAGGGCCATTCTTTGGGCTATTTGATGAGAACCCTTAGCCTCCCACCCCTCAAAGTCTCAACCCTGATTGGCTGAGGAGGGGGCTATTGACAGGGAGGAAACTGGTCTTTGTTGTTCTCTTTGATGACCAAGCAAATAAGTCACAACCAGTTATATGTCTGACCAATGTGGATGCTGCTCTCCATTCATTGTCTCGGAGCAGTTCATGATCCTCTCGAACATTCCAATTCTTCTCAAATACTTGCTGCATAATTACTAGGAACAATTGCTGGTCTGTAGCTCATTTGAGAGCAATTCTGCTACTGACTGGCTGCATCAGCTAAGACAATTCCCTGCTCCTTTCTCAGCCTTCGTTTCTCCTTCTGTCAAGTACGAAGAACAATCCTCTCCCACCTACCTCACCATGGGTGGATGCTAGGGATCCACTGAAGAGTGTCACTCGGAGCAGTGCAGACTAGGAGGTGTCCGATCACACTGAGCCATATCCGATTATGACCTAATATTCTCTTTTATTTGTATTTTATTCTTTTGAAATTGTGAAGAGCAGCAACTACTTAGCTCGGACTGAAGCATCTCATCCAATTTTCTAGATCATAGTTGGTTTCAGAGTAGCAGCCATGTTAGTCTGTATTTGCAAAAAGAACAGGAGGACTTGTCACACCTTAGAGACTAACCAATTTATTTGAGCAGAAGCTTTCGTGAGCTACAGCTGTCGAGAGCTACAGATGCATCCGATGAAGTGAGCTGGAGCTCACGAAAGCTTATGCTCAAATAAATTCGTTAGTCTCTAAGGTGCCACAAGTACTCCTTTTACTTTTTGCTAGATCATAGTGTCTCCCCTTTGTGTACGACGAGACAGTTGAATGCACTGTGACAAACAGGAGATGCTCTTGTTTTGCAAACAAATATTTTTACAAAGAATTTTAATCCTACTTGTTATGATTTCAAGAAACAAAGTGGTTTTGTCTGAATGGATTTTCTGACAGAAAACGGTTTCCATGCAAATGTTCACACCTTATTTCCTGGGCTTTATCCCTGCCTCCGGGGGGTTGTTGTCTGTTAGTCAGAACAGGAGTCAGGACTGTTGTCTTCTCTTTCTGGCTCCGTCACCGCTTTGCTATGTGACACCTTGGGTAGGTCCAATGGGAATAGGGTCAATTCTCTAAGTCCAGGCAGCAGGGAGCCTGGGTGAGATAACGGATGTTAAGGCCGTTTGCGAAGGAGAAAGGGATGTTTCCAGGTGTTGAATTCAAGAATTCTAAACTTTGCTGAAATGGCTAGTCTTGAGAAACAAGAACTAGTTGGGGCCAAACTTGAACCATTGTCTTTTTTAAAGTCCATTCAGGGATGTGAGTCCCAGAGAGCCATAGGGAGGGGGAGCAACTTGCCCAAAGTCCCACAGATCAATAAGCAGCAATGGAAGCAGGAGTGACACTCCCTCTCAAAGGCAGGGGGACCAGACATTAGGGCCTGGTTGCAATTGCCAGCTGTGGGAGGGAGTGTGCGGCAGTGGTTAGTGAAGGGGTCCATCCATGGCTCTGACACTCGGTCTGGCCCTGAGCCGGTAGCTGAGGCCCGTTTGCCATCAGTAGGGTTGGGGTCCCATGGCTACAGCCCAGTGGGTTTGGGAGGCTCCAGGAAGGTGTGTAAAGTGCTGGGATGTCAGGATCCTGGAGGCGCTGTCACCTCCACCCTAGGGCCGTGTTCTGCACCCCCCTGCTGCTGGCTGAGTTTCTCCGTCCCTTGGCAATCAGACAGACTCTTGTTTTCACAGCCGGTCGATCGCCCTCGTGTCATCACCCTGCCTGCTGGCTGGGCAGGGTAACTCCTGAGGTCACCACCCTCTCCAGCCTGTCTTGGGCTTGGAGAGTGAGGAGGAGGGCGGGGGACGTCTGCTGACCCTGAACATCCGCCATCCATCATCCCATCACTGAGAGCAAGTGAGTGGCATTCGGGTTCCTCGGTGGCTTCCCCTGTCTGTCTGGGGAGAGGCAGAAATGGGGAGAGACTACCTCCGAAGGGGGATTTCCTTTGCAAACAGCCCCCAAGAGCCCCTCACTCTTAGGCCAGGCAGGGGCTTCTCCAGAGCCGTCTCCAGTGTGTTTGGAAAGGTTCCAGTAATGGGGCTCCCAGCCCTTCCCTTGTGGGACACTGTTCCCCAGGCTGAGAGTCTCGGAGCTGGGCCAGACCCTGTGAGCTGCTGAGCCTGGAAATCAATGGGGAACGAGGAGGGCCCTGGTCTTCCTGTGCCGAGGGTCTTTGTGTCTTTGACGTGGGGAATGGTTTCCCAGGAGAAGTCCGGACTCCTGGCTTCTGTTCCTTCTCTAGCCTTGGTGGGAGAGTGGCCTGGGACGACAGGAGGGGACTGCTTGTCCAGAGGAACTGATGGTCTTTGGGACTTACCCCATTGCTGGAAAAGGATGAGAGTTCCTGGATATTGCAGCAGCAGGGATTACGAGGGGGAACGTTGGGAGCAGATCATGCAATGAACTCCTGATCGTGTGTGTAGATGGCACTCCCTGCACTCCTGTGGGGGCAGAGGGGGCGGCTGTGGTTGGAGCAGGGAGGAGGAGGGACAGAAAAGGCCCATGAGTGAAAGGCTGCCTTGAGCCCAGATTCACCCCTGCTCCCCGCTCGGTTCCAGGATGGCCAGGCTCCTGCGGATGTTCAGGAGGAAGGCTCTGCAGGTGGCCCCAGAGCCTGAGGGAAGCAGCTGCCGTCTTCCCAAGGGGCAGAGCAAGCCCTGCGTTCCCGCTGGCGGGGAAGCAGGTCCCGTCCAGGCCAGACGGCGGAAGTGCCCGGCCTTCTGGAAAAGGACCCCGGCTCCCGGTGCAGGCGCCGAGCTGGGAGAGGCCCCGACCAGGCCCCAGCGGAGCTGGCCCAGGCTGCGGTTTGGCAGACAGGACCCAGCCCAGGAGGGGCGCCGGGTAGGGTGGCTCTGGGGCTTGTTGTGTGGGCAGCAGCAGCCCCAGGAGCCCAGCCCTCATTCCCATCAGGAGGCATCGCCCTGCCCGGTCTCTGAGGACCTTCCAGCCCCTGCAGGCCAGGAGGCGGAAGGTCCCTGTCCCAGCACCGGCAGCTCAGCAGGGGACAGCGGCAGCACCTGGGCCTCTGGCAGCAGCCAGGCCGATGGAGGCCACTGCTTTGTTCCAGGTGAGGAGCCAGGCTGGACTCCGGGAGGGGTGAGGACGGGATGTGAACACCCTGGTCCCAGACGCTCTCCCAGGGATATGGGGGGGGTCCCCACCCCAGGTGTCTGGCCTGAGCCCAGCGAACCCCACGGACAGCAGCAGCCGTCACACAGCTGCCCCTTCGCACGGGGACCTGGGGGTGGGGGTGTGAAGAGCTGCTGCCACTTTGGTCCTTGCTGCTCCGGGGCTGGGGGAATCGGCACCTCCCCTGGAGTCCTGGCCAGTGGAGGGGGGGTTCTGCTCTGGGCTTCTGCAGCTGTTGGGGGCTGAAGGCATCCCTGAGAGGGAGGTTTGGGGCCCCATCTGCCCTGGGTGCCTGAGGTGGGAAGGGGGGTCTTGAATCCTGGTCTGCCCACCACGCCCCTGTCCTTCCCTCCCTGGTGCAGGGACCCCCCTGGATTCGGAGCAGGAGGAAGGGGTGGACATGGCCAAAGATGAAGCTGCTCTCAAGGTCATCCGAGAGCAGCTCCAGTGCAGAGATAAGGTACAAATGTTCCCCACCTGGGCTGGAACCAAGATTGCCCTGTCCCTTCCCAGCATCCCCACCCCCTGCCCAGGGTCTTGTGCCTCCTGATCCACCACCCCTAATGGGGCCCTTTTACATGCATGATGTGGGACCCCCAAGATGGGGGTCTTTGTCCCACAACTGCCAAAGTCATCTCCCCCCACAGGCACTGTCCCAGTTCGTGATCCTGCTTGTGTAGGAGTTGTGGGGGATTTGGAAAATAGGCGGGCCCCCACAATCCCCCATTGAGGCCTGAGCCCTGGAGCTGGTGTGGGTGGGGCAGGAAGGTCCCTAGCTAACAGGTTGTCTCTCGCTATACCCCACTCCTGGTGGGTCCAGGATGAGGGGCAGCAGCTCCTGTTCCTTCAGGCCATCTACCCCGCATGTCTGGCTGCATGGGAGAGAGGGGAGGACACGCTGGAGCCGCGCTGCTGCAAGGCGGCTGTGGTGAAGAGGATCGTGGTGAGTGAGACACGCCATACGGCAGCTGGAGGGAGGGGGAGAATTGTGGGGCTGGAGGGCAGCTGAGAGTGGGGGACAAGGAATCTCATGGTCCCAGCTCGGTCGTCGGGATGAGGCTGAATGGGGGCAGTTTTGACAGGGAGGAGGAGAGAAGGGGATTGGGAGCGAGCTGGGCAGGAATCCGGGAAGGGGGACAAGTCGGATGGGCAGAAAGGGAGTGGGAGGTGGTGGGGGATCCTGCTGGCCATGTGGGGCACAGGCTGTGTCATCTCCTCACTGGGAGGTGTCAGTTGGGCCTGAATCTCACACGCTCCTTTGTCTCCTTTGCGTCTCACAGGAGCTCATCGAGGAGCTTCCCGATGACTCGTCACCCAGCGCCGTCCTCGCCCACTCCCTGGCTGCAGTGGGCTACCTCTGGTACCGACACAGCCCCACCCCCCCACCCCGCCGGCTCCCCTCACCCCAGTGTTGCTCAGGCCCAAGGCTAGGAGTCTCCGTCACTGCCCCTCCCAAGTCACCTCCCAAGAGTGGCGCCTCTGGCAGAGATGGTGGGGTGGGAAGATTCACTCTCTCCTGGCGGGGCTCTTCTTTTCACTCCCATAACATGACAGGGGCCTTGGGGAGGGGCTCACTCCCGGGCTCAGATACAGGAGGGGCAGCAGGCTCCAGGGAACAGGAGCTATTCCTGTCCTGCCACTGTCTGTCTGGGACACCTTGGCCTTGTCATTCCCTAGCTAAGTGCCTCAGTTTCCGTTCTCGCCAGCCTGTGCCTCTATCCCTGTGGCTTGGTGTCCGTCTTGGCGACAGTCCCACCCCCGTACTGCACAGTCTAATACCAGCTCCTCTCTCTTGCCAGCACCATGAAACCTGCCCTGGAGCCAGCCCTAGAGACCCACCTCTTGCGAGCTGCCCTTCACTCCGTCTTCACCCTGGGCACGGAGAAGGACACCACCGGCATCCAGGTACCTCCTCCTCCTCCATCCTCCTCCTCTTCGAGAGTAGTGCTTGGTCCCTGCTCCCTTGATTCGCTGGAGCTCCAGATTTAGGGGTGGGGTAGCGGAGATGGAACAAGCTGCAGGTTTGGATCCTTCCCTCCAGCAGGGAAGAGATTACCCCTCCCTGGGGGATTGCTTTCTTTCTTTCTTTCTTTCTTTCTTTCTTTCTTTCTTTCTTTCTTTCTTTCTTTCTTTCTTTCTTTCTTTCTTTCTTTCTTTCTTTCTTTCTTTCATAAGCCTTGTTTTGCCCAGAAGCCCAGCTTCCATCCATAGCAACCTGGCTGTTTCATACTCTTCTGCCTACAAGGCCCTCTGCAGAGACCTGCTAAGCTCATGGATTAAAGGTCCAGGGGTCATCAATTCTTGCAAATTGCCTGCAGTGGGATGTGAAGGAGAAAGGCCGGGAGATGTGTTTGGAAGTCTCCCCAGTGCTTCCCAGAGACCCCTCTTCCCATCCTGTGGCAGGTGTAGGCCCAGGTTCCCTAACTCTGACCCATGCTTTGCAGGCTCTGCAGAAAGTCATCCCAGAGGTCCTGGATGCCATGCTGGGGAACCTGCTGGCAGAGTCCCCAGACACAGACAGGCTCCACTTCATCTTGGAGGTGAGCCCCATTTGACCGTAACTCTTTGGGGGACTGGTAAGGAGAGACTGGAAGATGCATTTTCTACTCTGTCCTCCTAGCTGGGTCCCCAGTGGGCCGTCCTTGATTGGGGAGGTCAGTGCAATGTAGTGTCAGGTCCTTCCTTCTTGAGGGACAGAGGAAGGAGCTGGGACTCCAAGCCAGAGCTCTGTCTGGTTCTGCTGAGCACTAAGCACAGGGCTCCTGGCTGTCTTGGGGAGTGAGAGTCTGAAAATCCACCCTTCCCCCACCCCTCCAACACACAGAGCCCATGAGATTGGGGAGATAGTTCTCAGAGAAGAGGCACATGCTCCTTCCTAGAGAAAGAGGAGGAGCCCAGGGAATCAGCCCTTCCCTCTGATGTGCTCTGAAATTCCTGGGGGGATTGTGCTCTCAGTCACTCCCTACATCCCCCCAAGGAGTTGCGTAGCAGGGAAGGACCAAGGGTTCAGTCTTCTTTCTGGTGAACTGTTCAGGAATCAGGAGTTCTGGGAGGATGGGACCAGCCCCGACCCCGAACATTGTCCCAATCTAAAGAGACGCTGACAAGTTGTGACCTGAAGGGTACAAGCTGCGTCCTGGGGGAAAGAATCCCCTTCTAAAGCTCTGCCATCAATGACTCAGCTATTCCCCCCTGCGCAGAATGTCTCAGGCCCCTGGGGCTGGGGGCACGGGGCTCATTTGCAAAGCAGGAGCAGCTGGCCACCGAGTCTGACCTGCCTCCTTTCCCCACAGCATGTCAACCTCTGGGTCGTGTCCAGGGTGTCGCAGGAGCGAGCCAGGGCTATCAGGAGCAGCACAGCCCTGCTGAGATACACAGTCACCCTCCCTGAGTTTGATGTAAGTGAGCTCCGAGCCCAGCTTGCTGGCTCCAGGCGGAGGCGGGCTGGCTCCAGTGGGCTGCAGGATCTGCTCCTGCTGCTGCGGGGCTGTGGGTTAGGAGGGTTCATCATGGGGAGGCAGAGGCAGAGCAGAACTGAGCTCGGCTTGAGTCAAGTTCTTCTTGTCCTGGTTCAGTGTTGTCTCTGGGCCTTTAAGGGGCCCATGCTCCAGCCCCTGCTTGGCATCCCAAAGCAGCTGCAGGCTCCCTTGGCAGCAGAGCAAATGAAGGGTCGATCTCAAGCTCCTCTCCCCCAGCATCTCCTGCAGAGGGGCTAAGAGGAAGGAGCCCTCTGGCCCAGGGGGGACAGGGAGCTGACAGGAAAATGCTGATGGAGTCCCCTCTGCTCTCCCTTCCTTTAGATCTCAGCCGAGTTCCCTCAGATGGGTCACCATGTGGCCCAGCTGGCTCTATTGGTCAGCGATCCAGACAAGGACATCAGCCGGCAGGCCAGGGAGGGGACTTACCGGCTCTACCAACTGCTGCTCCAACAGAGGGGTAAGGAACCCAGCTGGGACACGGAACCCAATAGGGGACTGAGAGTGACCACAGGTTGATAATGGGACCCTAGACCATTTCTCTCAGACTGACCCCAGCCGGAGGACAAGTCTCTCTCTGCCTCTGTTCTTCTCCACTCCACTGTGCAGCCACCAATGGGATTGGAAGGACACAGAAACTGCAACCAGAATGAGGAGAAAAGTCTCTCTCTCTCTCTCTCTCTCTCTCTCTCTCTCTCTCTCTCTTCCAGGCCTGACCATATATGACGTGGAGGATCTCTGGTGCTATGACTGGCACCAGGACAGCAGGCTCTTGGGCTACAAGAACACAGCCAGAGTGGGGGAGGTAAGGGCACTGTGCCAGGGCATGACACAGCTCAGGGAGTGGGCCTGGCTGGGCTCCCTGCAGTGGATGCCTCCTGGAGACAGGAAAAGAGCCCGCTCCTTATTTCCAGCTCAGAGTTCCTCATCCAGCAACCAGTGGGACACGCTGGTGCTAAAGGTCCCACACTGGGACTGGGCCAGGAGTCTCCTTGTTCTTGTCAGGCTGCAGGTTGGATTCCCCTTGAAGAAACCAAGGAGCTGCAGAGGCCATAGCCAGCAACTAGAGAAATCACTTAGCTGGGGGAAGAGACCTTTGGTCTGTCAGCTCCAACCCCCTCCTCCCCTCAACAACACACGCACACTCCTCTAGCCGCTGAGGTGCAGGAGATCTCTCTGCTGGAAGCAAGACAAAGTCCCCTGTCGTCTCTGTGCCCTGCACAGCAGAGTGGGCCTGCTCACACACATTAGAGATCCATTTCCAGCCCATCCTGGCCCCTGCCATAAATTGCCTTCCCGAAAGAGCCACTGGAGGCTTTGGTCCCTCAGCATCTGCCACCTTTTAATAAAGGGGCTTCCCTGAGCCCTGGGACCCTGAAAGCCTCCTGGGGAATGAAGTGCCTTGGCCACAGCAGCTCTCTTCCCCGCCCTTTGGGGCACTAGACGCCATTGTACCGCCAGGACTTGGAGGCTGGCTCTGGGCAATCTACTCGAGCCTCATGTCCTCTTGGTTTTAGGTCTTTGAAAAATTCTTCTCCGTCGTGCAGAGAAGATCCTTCGCACAGACAGCATTGCTGGCCATCCACGACCCCCTGCTGCGTGTCAGCCAGGCTGGGCTGGTGCTGGTCTACTCCCTCCTGGGGGAAGCCCAGCAACTGATGGGGGACACGGTAAGCAGCTGCAATCGACTCAGAAGCTTGGGGTGGGGCCCAGGGCCTCATTCCCATCCTCTTGCCATTTGCTGGCCTGGTAGCAAGGAGCCTAGTGGGCACTTCTGGCCTTCATGGACTTCGGTTCTTAGGATGTGGTGCTCTGCTATCACTCCTGGGAAGGACAGGAGAGTCCCCTAAGTGCCCTCTGGGAACCTTTCCTGCCCCACAGAGCTGCACCCATTTCCCCATGGCCTAGTGTCCATGTCACCCGAGCCACCATCGAGAGTTGCTCCCATCCCTGGCATCCTGGGAGGCCAAGGACTGACTGGTGATGGTGACTGACTGAGGCACATGGGCGTGGAAAGCTGGTCTTGCTGCTGGTAGGGCTGGACCCGCTCTCGAGAGATTGGGAGGATTCAGTCGTCAGGGGCTGCTGACCTGCCCCATTCACCAGGGCTGCCATCCTGTGGTTTCAGCTTTTGTCACTGGGGTGTCTTGGGGAAAGGTCTCAAGCTCTCCCCATCCCACTTCACTGCTGCCAGAATCCCTCCCTCCCCCCGCCACCCTTCTAGAGCCCCCTCCCTGCCCTACCTGGGTGGGGATGGAGGTAGGGGTGGAAGAGAGGGTTCTCCGAACTTGAGCGGTGTCCCCAGGTGGGTTGGAGGTGGAACAGCTGTCAGGGGCACGGATGGGGAAGTGGCAGGAGCTCACCCTACAAGGAGGGGGGTTGGCACTGAAGGTCACTAGAGAGGACAGCAAGGTTCCATCCTGGGGGTCAGGAGGGTGAATCTACCACTCAGACATGAGCAGCTGCTGGGTGGAAATGATGGTGCTGGTTCCAGGTGCCCTTCATCCTCCCTAATTCCTGGGGAGTGTCTCAGTCTCTGACATGTTCTCGTTCCCCTGCAGCATGAGGATGTCACAGCCAAGGTCATGAGCCAGCTTCACATGATTCGGCACTTGCACCAGATGCCCGAGGCGCTGCAAGGGCTGTGGCTCATCTGATGCTCTTCAAGGTTCCCCTCCCTGTTCAGCAAGTCCCGCTCCCTGCTGCAGGTACTGCTCTGTCTCACTATAAATGGGGGACTAGTGGAAGCAGAAATGGAGGCCCCTGGCACTCACAGGAACTCTCTCCCCTCTCTGTGGAGCTGTGTCCTTCCCACGGCCCCCGAATTCCTTCATCTGGGGCAGGAGCTCTTTCCCTCACACCCATATCCCTCCCCTCTTTCTTTGATGTCACCCCCATCCCATTTCCCATGCTCCCAGGCAGAGATCTTCCTGCCCCATATGTCGCAGAAGGACCTTTGCGTCAAGGCTACAGACTGTCTGCCCAACTGAAGCTCAGGAAGCTCCACATTTGAGGAGGTGAGGATGGGACAGAGGCTCCGGGCTAGCTTCATCTCCTGCCCTTTATTCTTCCTTTGGCCCTTCTCTGGGCTCTCAGAGTCTGACATGAAGAGGAGCCTCCTCCCCGCATGTCTTCTAGGCGCTGGCATGTGTGACAGCCTCCCAGATGGGTGCAGTCAGAAGCTGAAGCACCTCAGGGAGCAGTGGGGACAGGTCCCTTGTCCTAGGAAGCCAAGCAGTGGTAGTTCTCAAAGAGGCTGAGAGGGAAGAGCCCGCTCCCTCTTGGAGGTAAGAGCCACTGACTTCTTTGGGCAAAATGGGTCTCTTGGGGGAGAAATGGGATCCCTGCTGCATAGCCTGGCTGGGAGCTTCCCCCATCCCTAGGACAGAGACATCTTCATCAATGTGCCACCCTTGTTTTTTTCCAAGCAAGAGGCTCCCCAGAGAACTCCTCCTCAAACCTGTTCTCCTGGGAGCGTTTCTGGGAGGAGGCTCCCGTCCCTCAGTCTCCAACTCCATCATGCAGTCTCTTTCACCTAACATCTCCGCTCTCCAGCTCCACTTCCCGCAGCAGGACAAACGGACCTTCAGCTCCTAGAGAACAGACTCTGACCTCCTTCTGATCAGCAATGGGGTTTCACCATCCCCTGAGCAAACCTGTCAGCCGGGCTGGACCGGATTTGAAGGAGAAGGGTATCTAACAGGGTGGCTTGGCCTATGGCTGCCTAGCCTGGGGCTAGGCCAAATTGATGACCACGTGAGCCCCACCTGAGAGGAAACAAGGGAAAACAGCAGCAAAAGTCCATAAGCAGAGCGAGCTGTTCAGTAGATGGCCTTGGGCCAAACCCTGGAGTCCAGGGTAGGACTGGCTTCTCTCACCGTCCCTAAGGAAGGGGACATAGAAGACCCTAGAAACCCAAGAAGTGCAGGCCGAACCGAAATCAGGCTGAGGAAGAACTCCCCACGAGGGTGGAAGGCCTTGTTTCTGTTCAAGACATTTTGGGACTTTGTTTGCAAGGAGCACGAGCCAGGAAGGAGTGGAGTAAAGGACAGTCACCTGGTTGGAGGGCTGAGTTCCCAGCCAACAAACTGCAAGAGTGAGTATCAGCGGGGTTGCTAGCCCAGCGAGAAAGCAATGACACGAGGCCTGGCCAGCATCTAGCGGTGAGTGAACTCTGGTACACACCCAAAGTGGCTGTGTCTAGAGCCCTGTGTAGGCTCTTCTGTGGGAAGTTCCCATGGGTCAGTGGGGCCGGAATCTCTCCTGCTCCTTTGGTCTCTTTGGGCTTCCCACGAGATGTCTGGTGAACTGCCCTTGGACTCTGGGCCCAGCACCGCTCAGAAATTATTCGCTACCTTCAGAGAGACAGAGCACAGCTCAGCCTGTTGGGTAGGCTGGAGACTCACACTTCACTCGAACACACAACACTGAGGTGGTTCGGGAAGCATAGTAACAAAGAAGAGATTTAAGTGATACTAAGCAAGAGAAAGAGACACATTTCAAAGAGAGAAACAAAACACAACACACTTTGTAGTGAGATAAACTGAATCTTAACAAGTCACAATCTTTGCCTTAGCAGTTTCCAGACTAACATCTCAGCTTTCCTAACAGACCTTCTTTGATGTCCCTGTAGGGTAGAAAACTTCTCTGTCGAATCCGCTGATTTGATTGCTTCGTCTTCTGGTTTCAGACCCTCTGTTCTCCTTCTGGGGTGCCTGGACCCTGATTGTAACATCTCTCTGGCCCAGCCTCTTACACAGATGTGTGCTGCAGCCAGCCCAGTGCAGGGAGCAGTGGGGACAGATGATCTCCTCCTGTCAGACCAAGCAACAGGGGTCCCCTTGAGGCTTAGATGGAAGATCCCAGGCATCTCCTGGAGGTAAGAACCATCCACTCTTCTGGACACTTGGGGCTGTTGCAAGAAAGAGGGGGCTCCTGTTCCATAGCCTATTTGTCCTCATGACTGTTTTTTTCTTCTCAGAGGATGCATCCGGGACCCTGGAGACTGTTTCGTGCAGGAGGTTTGAGCGGGGAGAGATCACTCACTGTCCTGACCCATGGGTCATTAACCCGGGTCTGCAGGGTTCCTGGGAGCAGCCACCCTCCAGCACGCCACCTGGAAGCCTACGAAAAACTGCTTACCTAGGACTGACGAAGTCCAGACCCAGTTTGAGGCTCCTATTGGCAGAGTCCCAGAGCAGCTAATCGGCCCCCGGGACCTCCTTAAACCAGCAGCAGGAAGAAGAAGCTGTCTGAACAGCTGAGCTCCTCCCCGGCTCTGGACTGTGTGTTGGCTGTTCCTGCTCCCACTCCCCAGGCTTGATTTCCTGGAATCCGGACTCAGCGTGACTCACCTGACTTGAGGTTCTGAACACAATTTGGTCTTTTGCTTCTGCTCTTCCAGTGTCCTGACCCAGCTGACTCTCGACTCCTGTCTTGTGAGTGTGGACTCTGCCTCTGACCACTAGGTCTGGCTGCCCATGACCCAGCCATGACACTGACTTTTCTACAATTCCTCCAATGCCCTTTTCTGCTCTCCAGCTCTGCTCTCCCAGCAAGACACTCCGATGCCTTGGCTCCCAGAGTCCTGCTTGCCTGCTAGTCAAGGGCTCAGGGGGAGTGCTTGTCTTGCTCCCTCCCCCACCACAGCTGCTTGTCCTCGGGGACTCTCCCTAGCGCAGAGGAGAATCCGTCCTGGCAGCAATTCAGGAAGTCACAGAAGGGACGGTCTGCTCAGCTCCCTCTTCAATGGCACTGCCCGAGACCATTACGAGTGGGTGCCCAGTGACTGCGCCGGCAGCTCCTTGAGAGACTCCTGGGGCAGGGTAGTCGTGTTTCCCGGTGACCGCGGGAAGCCATGCGAAGAGTGCGGCATCGAGGAGACTCTCCTGCTGTCCCAAAGGGTTTCTGTTCTCCTGCACTGTCAGACCGTGGGGCCAGGTTGCAGAATGGGGAAGAGCTGGTTGGTGATGAGTCGGAGGATTCACCATACAGGTGGCAGCAGCTGCAGATCCTGGAGTCCCTGTGGTCGGGTTACCATGCGTCCGGAGTTTCCCGGACATGTCTGGCTTTTTGGGTGTTAAATTGCCCTCCGGGAGGAATTTGTAAAACTCTCCAAAGGTCGAGGATTTCCCTCCCAATGCAGCACTCTGGGGGCGGGGCGGGGGAGCTGCGCACTCTGCAGGGGAGCACGGCACTGTGTCTGGCTCCGCACCCCAGACACACTGCTCTGAGCAGCAGGGTACGTGGGCCGGGGCGGCTGGAGAAGGGGCATGGGGTCCCAAGGGGCAGTCAGGAGACAGGGAGCAAGAGGGGTTGGATGGGTGAGGGGTTCTGGGAGGAGCCTGTCAGGGGGTGGGCATATGAAGAGGGGTTGGGGGAGTCAAGGGACAGAGAGCGGGGGGGGGGGTTGGAAAGGGCGGAGGTTCGGGGGGGGAATCAGGGGCAGGGAGCAGGGGGGATTAGATGGGTTGAGGGTTCTGCGGGGGCAGTCAGGGGACAGGGAGTGGTTGGATGGGTGTGGGAGAGCCGGAGGTCTGTCACGGGGTGGGGGTGTGGATAGGGGGCAGGGCAGTCAGGGGACAGGTAGGGGGTGGAGTTCTAGGGTGGCAGTTAGGGTGGAGGGGTCTAAGGAGGGGGCAGTTGGAGACAGGGAGAAGGAAGGCTTAGATAGAGGGCAGGGGCCTGGGAGGGGGCGATCAGGGGACAAGGAGCAGGGGGGGTTGGATGGGTTGGCGGTTCTGTGGGGGGCAGTCAGGGGGCAGGAAGTGGGAGGGAGTAGATAGGTGGCAGGGCTACCACTCCCCCCCCCCCACCCTCGGAGTGTCCTCTTTTTTGAAAGTTCAAATATGGTAACCCTACCCTATGGGCCCAGCCTCCACTCCTGAGAGTTCAGGCGAACCTCCCCCTGTTCTCAGGGAGTCTTTGGCTTTGGTGGCTGGGCCTGCCTGCCGAGACAGAGGACTCAGTGTTTCCATCAGGCTGCTCAGTTGCCAATGCAGCCACCCAAAGACGGGAAGAATGGAAGCGAAAGAGCAAAGCTTTGGACCCTCCGCTGAGCTCCTGCAATCAAGTGAGCCCAGCCTGGGAGAGACGAGGGAAAGCTCCAAGGTGGCTGGTGGCTGCAGGGAGCCAGGGGAGGAGAAATAAATAGTTCATGATGAATCCTACGGGCTTTGTCTTGTGTGGTGAAGGGTTTAAAATGGGTCTAGTTACTATCACATTCAACTTTACAATCGCTGTGTCTGATTGAAGGGCAGGTCTAGAAAGGGCAGAGGTCACTCAAGGAGCTTCAAGTCTCAGATTCTCTCCCTACTGCCTGCTTTGACCAGCTGATCTCAACCCAACACATCCCTCAGGTGGTCGCAGTGGTGAGCTCTTTCCCTCTTTTTCTGGATTAGCCGCCAGCATGGGGACAGGATACATGTGGCCAAGGAAATGGAGAGGCATGGGGGTGACTTGCAGAGGCATGCAGATAACTTGCAGAGTTGCCTGTTCATGCAGTTCCTATGGGGGAAGCACGGTAGGGTACCGTGGGCTCGGGGGCACGATTTCCAATTTTGGTGGTGGCAGGGAGGATAATTTCACCCTGATTCCGGGGGCTACTTAGGCACCTGAAAACTCTAGTGTTTTGACAGATAACTTAGCAATGAGCTGACAGGAACACTTGCCAGACTGCTTTCCGGGGAAGACAGCTATAAGAATGGATCCAGGGAATGGTTCTGTAGCTCTGATCTGTTTGGACACTTTCAGGGAACATTCCCGATGCAAGACAGAGATCCCCAAAGTTCTCCTGGGTAACCCTGAGAGACTTATGGAAAACTAGCAGATACCACATCTCTGCTGTCACTTTGCACTGACAAACTCGGACTGTCCGAACCTGTTCATGTATTTTACCTGCTTTAACCTCTCAAGAACTTTCACATATAAAAGAAAGAAAATTAAAGAAATGACATAGTTACACCGATGTAGGGCTGTAGCGTAAACCCGACCTCAGAGTTGTCCCATTGAAATGGAATTATTCACAGCAGTAATTAAAGTTAAACATGCACGTAAGTGTTTCCAGGCCCAAAATTAAGGCCACAGCTTATGAGAGGTGCAGATGCAAGAAGAGAAGAGCTGTGCAAAAACTGAAATGCACTTGGAACCTGGCCCAAACAATGCATCATGAAAAATAAACTCATCTTGTTATACAGTAACAGAGCTGGTTCAAAAGTGTTTTACACTGACAATGCAACCTTTGAACTAAAAATGCCACTTTGGATTACATTGATCATTTGAAAAAAGTTACCTCTTTAAAAAAAACATTTTGGATTTCTCTGCCCACTTGAGAGAGAATGTGGAGTTTTTCCCACCAAAATGAAACAAATATTTGATAATTAAAAACATTTCCAAATAAATTTGAAGACTATGGGGGGGGGGGAGTGGTTTCTTCTTCAATTTTCATGAACCTCTCCACCCTCGCTATTTTTGACCAGTTCTAATTGTGAATAAATGTCTGTCTGTCCATGAATGATAAATATGTCTGCTACTGAAACATTTACAAACAACGGCTCTCATCAGGAGCACTGAGGTCACATTACGCAGAGAAACACCCAGGCCTGCAGGGTTCACATTCTCCAAGACATAAACCGCCCCAGGACGGGAATGTAACACACAACACAGCGTGACTGGCCCGGGTTGGTTAGGTGCATGTTTTGCTGTTGCTGGCAAATTGTGCTGTTTTGAGGTGGGGGGGAGTTATATTTGAAATGAGTTCTTCATCCTCTCCCACTCTCACCCAGGGGTGCCGGAACAGGGGAGACCAGGGTCCACCACTTTTTACTGGCCATAAGTGTGAGTGACTGGATGATGGGGGAGAGAAGGGAGTGGCGGGGGGCAGTGTTTTGTGGGCAAGGGGCGGCATGAAGTGGAAGCTGAGGGAGAAAGGCGGTGTGAGGGGGGGCCTCAGGGAAAGGAGCGGTTTGAGGGGGCAGGACCTCGAGGAGAAGGGGTGGCACAGGGGTGGGCCACAGTTTGGGTGCACTTTTAGGAAGCTTTTGCCCATCCTGCCCTCATCCCAAATTAATTTGTTGCAGTAAGAAAACTTTGAGCAACAAGGAGACTTAGAGACCCACAATATAACCGCCAAAATCCTCACCCGCCCCTCGAGCTGGGCAAACAGAATTTTTTGGTAGCTGGCAATTCCAAAAAAGAGTTGGAAAAAAACCGGTTTCAGGTTGAACAAAACTAACATTTTTCCAAATTTTTGATGAACCAAAAATCTTTAAAAAAAACAAAAACAAAGAGACCCAGGAACATTTCAAGGGTTGTAACTTTTTGAATTTTTAAAATAAAATTGAAGGACATTTTTAAACAAAAAATTGTTTCAAACTGAAAAATCAAAATGGTTTGTTTGAAAAGCGTCTAAACGAAATGCTTCGACTTTTTAAGAACTGTGGGGAGGGTCTGGACGTGAACAATTCAGCAGACCGGATAGGAATTCGCAAACAGGTCTCCTTCCCCATTCTCCAGGGCTGGGTCTCGATTCCTGTTTCTGGTTCCCTGGGCCTGGTCCCCGTCCCTGTCACACACTGCGGGGAGCTCAGATTACTGGGAATCCTGCCGACTTCCAGGCTGCGGGGAGGGATGAGTCAGCAGCTTCCTGAAGACGAGTCGCGAGTAGGCAAACACTTTCCCTCTACCTTTCCAAACCCCACATCGGTATAATGAGACTAGCACCCCCACCGCTGCCACCACTCCACGCACCAGGAGACGTTTCCAGGACGCTGGCTCTGAAACAAAAGCGAGAGAAAGGCCCCATGACTAAGGGACTTCGTTAAATCATCCCACTGCTGCCATGAGGATCCCAGAAGATGAAGATATTCCTGGGACACAGGAAGAGCTGAGTTGGGTCGTGTGCACATGGGCACCACTCAGAACAGCGGGAATGAGATCTCCAGGCTCATTATCCCCATCGGCCAACCTGACGGAGGGAGAAAGGTGAGCCCGGCAAAGCAGCCCCATTACAGAGTCTGGGAACCGTGATTTTTAAGATGCTCCAGGATGGGGTCCCTCAGCTCTTAAGATTAGAGGGGACGGTTAGGATCATCTCCTCCAGCGTGTCCTGAAGCATGGGGAAAGGCTAGCCGTGGTGGGAGGGGTGGGGTTTGAAGATGTATCCATGAAAATGGGGGGTGGGGTCGCTAACACATTGCTGACGGGTGAGGGGCACGATTGGTTTCTTTGCCTTGAGGACGGGTCTCAGCTTTTAAAAGTTTTGGGAAGAATAATTTAGTCTGAGCCCTGGCATAACCCAGGCCAGAGAACGTCGCCTACTGATTCCTGCACCCAGGCCAGTGATTTATAGCACTGACTTGGCATTGAGAAGGATTTTATCATAGGCTTAAATCCAGCTGCAGAAGGGAAAGGGCATTAGAAGCTGAAAGACCCCAGAAATGGCTCTGGTTTTTTACTCGAAATAATCACCCAGGGCTGATTTTCCCCATCCCAGCACCTTGCAGTCATGCACCCAGCGCCTAGTGGATTTGGTGTGCAGGCAGGCTCCCAAATTCAGACAGTGGCTCTTCACATCCACTTTGCCCTGGCGTCAGGGACTGCCCTGAGCGCCCATCCTGCAAACACGTACGCACCTGAGCCCTCCCACTGCCATCCAAGGCTACTCCTATGGATGGAGTTAAACACGTGGCTAAAGCATTTGCAGAGGTTCCAGAGAGCTGAGGCTCCATGGAAAAGGAACATTACTTCAGTTATTCCAATGTTGGCTTATGAGATGCTCCTGCTCGCCCCCTCCCTTCACAGCTGAGTCTCCCACCCAGTGGAATTCTCCAAGGAACTTCCCAATCTGAGACCCTAGACGCTGTGTCCAGCGCTAGCTGTCCCTCTGGCCCAATCCCATGCTTCAGAACATAGTCTGAATGCCACGGAGGTCAGTAATGAATTCCCCACCTCCATTTACAGCATGGTAAAACTAGCCATGTATGTTACAGCGGGTTCTTGCTTTCCCTGGAAGCATCAGATATTGTCCCCTGGGCTGGACCAGACAGGACAGCAGCCTGAAATGCCCTACGGCATTGGCTTGAACTGAGACTGACCCTGTGGAAAACAGGCTACAGCTCCCTTTAAAAAAAAATAAAATAAAAAATTAATTCATAAGGAAGACTAGAGGTAAAATTTCCAAGTCCACTTAAGTCACTTTGGTGCTTTTGAAAATTGTGCCCTCTAAAATCAGCCCCGATCCCTGTAGCGGCCACTCCTGTAAGCTGTCAAGTTCTGGCCCATTCCTGTAAGTTTGCGTTTGTGGCGTTTTTAATACAAGCCGCATTACATGCCACAAAGAACCCTGGGTGGTAAATTTTGAAATACAACAAGAACAACAGGAAGAGGAAAAATATGCTCCACACATGCAAGTTGATCAAGTTCGTGTTGTCATAGGAAACTTAACTTGTGTGTCCGAACCATACAACATTACTGCTGCACTCATATTGGTTTTGCATCTCATTATTTTTAAATAGCAAAGAGAAAAAAATAATGGGCTTAATAACGGTGCCATCTGGGCTTTGAGTTTTACCAACTCTTCACAGCAGAAGAAAGATTGGCGTTCTCCATTGCCTTATGCCTGAGTCTGAATTCTCAGCAGTGCCAAGTTTTCACTTGGCTCAGCAAAGAGGGATGAGAAAAGGGGGCTTGAAGTCACCCTTTTGTTCCCCCAAGCTTCGGCTGGCTGGTGCCTGAAATAGCACCTGACATAAAACGTAGAGCACCGTTGAGGCTGCTCTAAGTTACACTGGCTGTCGTGGCAGCAGTTCTGAGCCAGCATTATGCACCACACTCTCTTTGCTACCACACCAAGTCCCCAGACTAAAGATTGGGAGGAGGCAGGTGACATAGGGAGACACACCAGCTTTGTGCAATCGAAGAATTTCTAAGCTGCCCCTTATGGGCAGTTGGCATGAGGCCCAGGATCAAACTCCTTGTGCCGTGATGGGTGGATGAGGGAAGAGTTCTGGGCCCCAATCCAGCCATACCCTGATCCTGGTGTGTGTCATTTACACTAGTGTCTGCAGTTCTTTTGGTATTTCATGCTCACTTTGCATCAGTGTAAAGGTGACACAAACAAAGTGCAAGGCAACAGAGAGTCCAGCCCCCGCCCTCCCCCCACACTGATCGCTTTAACTAGAAGTTTCAATTGCAACCAAAATTGTGGAGAGATTTAAAAAAAAAACAACCCAGAATCACAGGAGCTCTGGTAATCAAGTGATCCATCCCCTGTCACCCATTCCCAGCTTCTTGAAAATATAGACTAGGGAAACCATCCCTGCCCATGCTAGCCAATAGCAGTTGAGGGACTGTCCTCCATGAACTTATCTAGTTCTTTTTTGAACCCTCTTATAGTCTTGGCCTTCACAACATCCTCTGGCAAGGAGTTCCACAGGTTGACTCTCCATTGTGTGAAGAAATACTTCCTTTTGTTTCTTTTAAACCTGCTGCCTATTAATTTCATGGGGTGACCCCTGGTTCTTGTGTTATGAGAAAGAGTAAACAACACTTCCTGATTTACTTTCTCCACATCAGTCATGATTTTATACACCTCTATCTTATCCCCCATTAGTCATCTCTTTTCCAAGGTGAAAAGTCCCAGTCTTATTAATCTCTCCTCACAGAGAAGCTGCTCCACGTCCCTCATCATTTTTCTCACTCTTTTCTGTACTAATGGAGGCAGCGAGGCCTAGAGCGCTGGACTCGGAGTCCCGTTGCTGTGGGAAGTGTCTGTACTGAAGGGCTGCAGCAGCTATCGTGTTTTAAGTGCAGACAGAGCCTGAGCCGTAAAGCAGGTTCCTTCCCACCTCCTCCCTTTGCAGAAAACACCCCTCGGCTTAAACATCGACAGAATCCTCATGCAAAGCGATTTCTTCTCCAGGCTGTCTACAAGCCTCTCTCCTTGCAACTTGAAGAAAACTGAATGGTTGACAAACAGGGCCTCAGAGACCTGATCTGCTACATGCCCCGCCTACCCGTGACAGGCACCCATAACTAGCTCTCAGGCTCCTTCCCCTCTCTCCCTGCACGGGCACAGTGTGATCTGCTTGGCGTCTGAGTCTCACACCGGCTGAGCAGCAGGCAAACCTAGAATCAAAGTGGTTCATAACGTGGTCATTTGATCTCCCCCAAAGGGCTGGGGGTCGCCCTGCACTCTGCTGGAGAACTCTCAGCCATCTAAAAAAAGAACAGGAGGACTTGTGGCACCTTAGAGACTAATAAATTTATCTGAGCATAAGCTTTCCTGAGCTACAGCTCACTTCATCGGATGCATTTAAAACCCTGCTGCAGTGATCTGAGCAGCCTTGGCTGTATGGAAAGCAGATCAACTTTAGCTGGTTGGGGGTTTTGTTAGGGGGAGGAGGGGATCTCAGAAATCCCTTCTCCAAATGGCCCTGTGCCCCCCCGAGGCACACAAACTGTCAAGGCTCCAAGTCAGCGGGTGGATTTCAGAGCAGGCAGGAGATCGGTGCTTTAGGCAGAGAGCTGGCGCTTTGCTAGAATAAAATCTCTTCATCTGCCCTCCAGTAAGATCCCGTCCTTCAGCGCCTCGTCCCCAGCACTTGCTTGGGACCCCAAGTGAGGGTCAGCCCCAGACCCCCCCACACGGCGGGCTGAGACACGCGGCGCTGCTGGGACGGCAGTTCAGAGGGGGCGTTAGGACACTTTGGCCCATCAGTTAAAAGACAAAGAAACGAAGTCTGCCCTGGGGACCAACGGAGACGTCTTCTCTCACTGCAGAGAAAAATCACTTCCCCTTCCGCTCCAAAACGATCCGCGCTCATGATTTGCTGCCCAGCAGCGGAGCTCTTGTCTCGGGAGGCAACTTCAGCTCCTGCAGGTTACCCACCTATTTTGCCCCCCTTAACCCTCCTTCCATCTGGTCCACGCACAGCCCCCTCCCCAATAGACCCCGCGCGACCCCCTCCCCCATCTGGTCAGCAGACAGCTCCCACCCCAATAGACCCCGCCCCATCCCCTCCCCAATACCCCCACCTGATAAGAGCACAGCGCCCTCCCCAATAGACCCCACCTGCCCCTGCTCCCATCTGGTCAGCGCACAGCCCCCTCCCCAATAGACCCCGCGTTCCCCAGTGTGATCGATGCACCCACCCAACTCTTCCCCCCCCCCAAACCGGCACTTCCCTGCTCGCTCTCTCCCCGATCCGTGCACAACACCAGCCCCTCCTCACCTGCTGGCGGAGACCCCCAGCCCCCGATGGCTCCGTGGGCAGCCGGCGCCTGGAGCCCGGCTCGCAGCTCGCCCAGGCTCGTGTCCCCTGGAGCCAGAGCCCCCCCCGGGAAGCGGGCTCAGAGCGACCCCGGCGGGCAGGCACAGGGAGCAGCGAGGGGACAGGCTGCCCCGCTGGAGCAGCCAGGCTCGGGGAGAGGGTCCCGCAGCTGCAGCCCCGCTCAGCTGGGCAGGTCAGCAACACGGAAGGGAAACGCACCCAGCTGTCTGCCCCCGGGGAGCGGGCGAAGAGCAGAGGCTCCAGCCGGTCAGGATCCCGCAGCGCTCCCCGCTCTTGCGCCGCTGCCTCCAGGGCTTACGGCTCAGGCTGGGCGGGGGTGTCCTCCTTCAATAGCCGCGGGATCCGGGGACACCCGCACAGACTGATCCATTAGAGGCGCATCGGGGAGCGGGATGGAGCCGCCCGCCACCCCCCCGACACGGCTCAGCGCAGCGTAGCCAGGTGCCGGGGAAGTGGGCGAGTCTCCCGGGCCAGGAGCTCAGGGGCCGGGCAGGAGGGTCCCCTGGCCCGCCGGCCGCAGTTTGACCACCCCCGCTATAGACTGTCGGGGAAACCGGCCCAAAGTGACGTATGATACCATATTAGGCGCGTCTTCCAGACATGTGGGTGGGAGGGGCAGGGCTGTGTCCTCCTGCTGCTCCCCCCCTCCCCCCATCATAGAATCTCAGGGCTGGAAGGGAGCTCAGCCGGTCCAATTGTCCAACCCCCTGCTCAAAGCAAGACCAATCCTCACTTTTTGCCCCAGATCCCAAATGGCTCCCTCAAGAATTGAACTCACAACCTTGGGTTTAGCAGGCCAATGCTCAAACCACTGAGCTGTCCCTACCCCCCCAAAGCAGGTCCGCGTCCCTGGGTGGGCTCGAACCACCAACCTTTCGGTTAACAGCCGAATGCGCTAACCGATTGCGCCACAGAGACCGGGCAGCCAGGCCCCAGGCAGGGAGCAAGCGGCCATAGCCAGCTGCTGGGGAGAGCCTGGCTGGGGAGGGCCGGCAGCAGCAGCCTGATCCCTGCCGGGGCTCGGCTTCCCGGCGAGCCGCAGCCCCTCCCCGGCAGGCCCTGTGTGCAGCAGCTGGCTGCGGAGGGGCGACAGCCCAGTTCCGCCCCCACTCGGCTTTCCGGGGCAGTGGAAGTACCTAAAAGTGTCTGTGTTGGGGGGGGAACCACTGGAGCCCGAACCGGGGCCCTGCCCCCTGCCCCACCCTTTCCCCTGAGGCCCCGCCCCCTCGCTCTTCCCCACCCCCCACCTTACGCTGTGGAAGTGGGAAGACAGGCGCTGGGGGGTGTCTCTCTCTCTCTCTCTCTCTCTCTCTCTCTCCCCAGCTTGCGGAGAGGCTCTGGCCCGCCCCATCCCTTCCTCTCCCTCCCCACAAGTTGCCTTTTGGCCCCTCCCCCAATACTAAAACAGACAAGTTCTTATAATAAAAAAAGGGACTAGGGGCCCCCCCTTGAGCTGCTGGGGGCCCCAAGCAATTGCTTAGGCTGAGTCTCTCTGTTTATACCCAGGGCTCCGAGTGTAGGTAGCCCAGCCCGGCACATGTGCCTCAGTCTCCCCGTACCCTGCACCACCACCTCCAGCTGTTGAAACTGAACTCACCTGGGCCTGGGCCCCCCTGCCGCCCCCTCCCCGGCACTGTACACCCTTCTCTGCCCCGGCCCTGCTGGCTCCCCCTGGGGACGACACTACTCTTCCTGCTTCCACACCATGACCGCCAAAGGCTCACAAACCAGCAGATAAAAACTCTGCATTTAGTATTTTAAGTCTCATGGTTTTTAAGTGGGTCGGGTTTTGAGGCCCGACGCATTTTGAACTCTTGCGTTTATCAATACAGAAATTATCTACCCCCCTCCCCCGTCACACACACACGCGTCACTTAGTCTTACACACCTGCTGTGGGCGCTGACTCCCTGGGCGCAGGAAGAGGGGGCGCGAGGGTGAGGCCTTGGGGGAAGGGGCAGAGTGGGGATGGGGCCATGGGACAAATCAAACTTCCCAAGAGCCTGTCTATGCCCAATATAGTTTTAAGGGGCTCCTACCTCCCCTCTCCTGCCATGGCTCTTAAAACCAACTGAGACTCTGAACCGTCTGCTGCCCAGGGCCCTGGGGTGAGCGGAGCTAATGCCAACCCCAGCATGGCCTGATATGGCCTGCACCCTATTTGTGAGACGAAGGGTGAGAATTTTCACCGGGAGTGGGCTGAAGACACTGCTGGGTAGCAGGCCCGGTACAGCCAACCAGAAATCCCCCCTATCATCCCTGGGGTTGGGTCCAGGCGAGCAAGGAAAAGAGAGACGTCTGGTGCACCCCCCTCCTTGCATTGCAGGCTGACATACGCGGTGGAGTGTGAACTACCGCCCTGCACCGCCTCACATACTTGATTTGCCACGGCCTTCATGGGACTGTGGAGGTTGATGCTTCCCTAAACCCTCGGGATACAACTTTCCGACTCTCTTTTCCCCTCCCGCATCCGCTCACACGCTAAACCCCCTTAAAGGAGCAAACACTGAAAACCCATCGCAGGCAGCCTAGCTCCGGGCAAGCAGCAGGAATGGGACAGAAGGGCAGAAGCACACGTGTTCTCCTCGCCCCTGGCAGAATGCCTTGTGCGGGTTGTACCTGGGGGTGCAGGGGTGGAATGAGCCGGGGACGTGTGCCCGTTTGAGCGATTCACAGCAGGGAAACGAGGCACCTTTGGGGGAGCCTTGTCCAGGCCTGCCATGGGTCAGCTCTCTCAAACCACCACCCCTGGCAGCGCAGGCCTGACCTTCCAGCCCCCTGCAGGCCTCGCTCTCTGTGTACAGCTTAGCGATAGACACTCCCAAAGCCTCTGAGCGTCCCTCGGGAGTGCTCAGCCCGCTCTACTGAGCACATGCAGAACGGTGACTCTAATCCCACCGGCGCGGTCCACAGCAGCTTGTAAGATTCAAAGGTACAGTTGTGTCTTATCTTTACTGGACCTAAACACAGAACAAACCAGTGCTTTGTGCAGTCTTGTCTTTTTTGTTGTTCTTTTGCTTTTTTGGTCAAAGGTGGACGGCTGTACAACAATTCTGAACTAAATTTAAAAATCCTTTACATAAGAGAAGTCCAAATAATAATGAAAGAATGTATCTGCCAATATGTCCAAAATTTCTTTCACAGACAAAAAAACCGAATCAACCTAGCCCAGTAATAATAATAATGGTAATAGTAAGAACAAAATCTGAGCCGTTGCTGTTGTCTTTTCAGCTTGGTTTTTGCATCATTTAACAGCTCGCGCCTCTGAAACTCACCGTGGTAATTTGGTTCCACTTCCTTTGTATGAGTGCTGTAGGGACGTTGCACGACATACGTTTCAATTTGATGAATTTCTCTCTCACACTGCAACTTGCTCAGAAATGGGAACGAGTGGCTTCAGAAACACAGGAAAGTGCCTTTCCCCCGGTGTTGAAGTGTTCCTTTTTCTCTCTCTGTTTTGCTTTTCTTCGCAGAAGGTCCCAGAGGAGCCACCTGCTGTCACATTCAAGGTCATTTTCTGGCACTAGATTATTTGAAATACTTTCTGATAACCAGTCACATTTTTAACTCTTTCACCTCCCCCCCATGAACAATCACTACCTACCCAAACACCACGCAGTGAGATGGCCCATAGCCACTTAGAGGTACAGTAACATGAGATGTAACCACAGTGGTTAGAGGTCTATAAAATCATGAGTGATGCAGAGAAAGTGACTAAGGAAAAGCTATTTACTTGTTCCCATAACACAAGAACTAGGGGCCACCAAAGGAAATTAATGGGCACCAGGTTTAAAACAAATAAAAGGAAGCTCTTCTTTACACAGTGCACAGTCAACCTGTGGAACTCCTTGCCTGAGGAGGTTGTGAAGGCTAGGACTATAACAGGGTTTAAAAGAGAACTGGATAAACTCATGGAAGTTAAGTCCATTAACGGCTATTAGCCAAGATTGGTAAGGAATGTGTCCCTAGCCTCTGTTTGTCACAGGGTGGAGATGGATTGCAGGAGAGAGATGACTTGATCATTGCCTGTTAGGTTCACTCCCTCTGGGGCACCTGGCATTGGCTGTTGTCGGCAGACAGGATACTGGGATGGATGGACCTTTGCTCTGACCCAGTCTGGCCCTTCTTATGTTCTTAGCCAAAGAATACACTTTGCGACTTCAAAGAAAACCACACCTATGTAGCTCAGCTCTATCGGCATAGTACTATTTAAAAGGGAGCGCACATTAGGATTTATGGCATTTAGAAGGCACCTTTAATACTTAACATCTCAGCGATTGTTGGGGCACTTTGGAGGCTCTTGTGGCTGCAAAACAATCAGCTGGTGGCTGCATCTGAGAAATGCTGTTCTGGAGTCTAAACAAACAAGGCCTTCCCTTCTCTCATTTCCCCAGCGTGTGGCTGAGACTCCTTCTCATGAGATCACTCCCTCTCAGCTGCAGAGAAAAGCTTGACAATGTGACCCTGAGTTTAAAGGTTCAAAAGCAGAAGGCACATACGAAGAATCCACAGTTTAAACTAGACACACTTATTGCTTGAGGGCTCCGCTGCCTGATTTTGAGATACTGGCCAGGCTGACGAACGGGGACTTGGCTCGTTCAAGTAGGTGTGAGTTGGATCAGTGTCACGTCTAGGAGTCCCATTTCGAGCCCCCTTCCAATGCAGTCTCTTTTCCCATCACATACACCTCAGGTTTCCTACAGATCCACCGTCTTCCCATGTAGCACCGTGAGCTGCTGACCCCTTTCTCGTCGTTCAGACACGCGCAGTCAGCTCCTCCTCTTGTCTGAAACCTGCAATACAGAAGCCAGGGAGCTGCAGTCAGGCAGAGGCCGGGCATTTCACACCAGTCCCAGCCAGGGGAGCCGTTCTCCACAGTGCAGGCCTGAGTGCGGAGCAGCTACTCTCCCAACCCCTCAGGAGCAGAGCTCAGGACAGCGGGGGCTTTGCAGAACCGCTGACTGTTCATCACCCTCTATGCTGAGCAGCCCACAGGGGTGCTGGAGAATGGAAAGTCCCCAGCAGGTCGGAGAAAATTTGTTAGACTGATTGTCAAAAGGGACCGGTCCTCTAACAAGAGGGGCAGACCCTCACCAGAACCAGACGACCGAGCAGGAAAAGCGGGGGGCAGGAGGGATCTCGCCTCCTTGAAACACACGGAGCAGAACCAAGATGACACTGAAAGAGGAAATTGCACTCAGGGGTTTCCTTTTCCATTGATCTATAACTCTTGAGCTTTCCATTGGGAATGGGGGAAAAAGAGAGTGTTGAAGAAGTTCCTTTGTGAAAGCATGTGTTCCCTGTTTGTAACCCTCACGTGACCCTCCCAGAGTTCATCTGGAGTGGAGGGTGGAGCTCTAGGGACAACATACCTCTCGGGAGGTTTGGGAGGGTTCAGCCCTGGTTTTGGGTCCTACAGCAGCTGATCTGCAGGGTCCCACCTCCTAAGGAGGGAACCAGACAGGGAGTCTGTACCCCAGGAGAGGGCCACAGAGGCCTGAACTCGGAACAGTGTCTGGTGGCTATTCAGACCCAGCAGGAGAGGGCTCAGAGCTGCTCCTTGCCCCACAGGGGCAGATCCCAGGTCCTACTGCTGCAGCCACCACTGTGCCAAGATCAGTGTATGGCAATTCGAGAATCTCTCACCATTTCCTGCTCGCTGTTGATGCCAGCCGGGGAAGCACCCGGGTCAGAGCAGCGGCTCCGGCTGTCGGTCCAGCTTCCTTCCGTCTCTGAGAAATAGTAGCATTTCCCTCGGTATCCGACCCAGCCGTCCGGGCACGAGGGTCCAGCGGGGGGCCAGATCAGCTGATGAAAGCTTAGATGCCAGCACTGAGAATGAGACAGTCACATGGAGGGTAAGAGTTGCACTTAGAATTGGGCATTTGACTGGTATGTCAAATGTGTCATAAAAGAAAACAAATGGTCAAATATTTTAAAATACCAATTTATCAGAACAGTAACAAAAAAAGAGCAAGATGTCATTGTGTCCAGTAGGTTTAGCTTTAGATAGATACTTATGCCTAATTTTAAAAAAATTATTGAACTGAGTTATTTTAACTCAGATTAAAAAGTGAAACACTGAAATCAAGTTCTGAAAAACACCAGCGAGGCTCCATGATGCAATCAAAAATCACGCTGCCTCCTACCCCCAGGGCTCTCGCTGGAGTATTTGACTGAGGCCAAACAGGCAGTCAATTGACCGGCTTGCCAAGCCTACCGGGACCCCCAGCTGGGGCTGGTCCACTGCAATCAGATGCAGGGGGACGGAGGCGTTTGTCACAGTAAATTTGCCTGGCAAGAAGGATTCCAGGGACACTCCCAGCCTGGGAGGGACTGACACAGCTCAGAGCATTTCACCCCAGGCACAAGATCAACAGCTGGACCTTCAACCTCGCAACAAACAGCAGGTGAACAACTGAGAAGAACGTGGGAAGTTTCACTCAGGGACATGAAAGCCACAAGGGGGCGCCAGAAACCACAGCCACGGGAAGTGACCTGTTGCACTGTGGGCCAGGAATGATGGAACTTAATTCACCTCCTACCTGCAGACTTTTCTCTCCCCAAACACAGCAGCAAGAAAGGCACTTTCTGGAAGCCCTCACGGCAGTGTAACCCTTTCAGAGCCATGAAAGGGCAGCAGTGGGGTCACCCATAAGAGACACCAAAGAGGATTTGAAAGGCCTGTCTAGCTGAGAGGAGTCGGACTCAAACCCCTCCAGACATTTTTGAGCACATCACTTTTGTTTGCACCACAGTAACTCGGTAGCTGGTTTTCAAGCCTACCCATGTGGCTGGCGCTCAGCGAGGAATAGACACTCTAAGTCGGGAAGAGTTAGGAAACGTGGCAGCGGTGATCAGAAAACGAGCATGTGTTCACTCACTCACAAGGCATGTCTGAGCCTGTAGATTTCACTGTGCAGTGCACGGTAGCCCACACCCCTGCCCTACTGAACTGAGCGGAGAAGTCAGTGACTAACAGTTGATGGCACAGCCTGTCTCCACCATCCATCTCCAGGTCAGATGCCACATGTTCTGCAGAGCTCCCTGCACCTGCAGGTGTGTAACCAACCCTAAGCTCACAGATTCCCACCTTACACAGCGAGAGCCAATGCTGCCCATTGCAACAGCCTGCCATTACAGCAGGGAGCTGGGATTCAGGGCCCATCTGTATCAGAGCAATCTGCACCAGTATAATCACAGTGACATCTGGGCAAACACGTCCTGGAGATGCGCTGGAGCAGTGCGGCTCGCTCTGGCAACTTCCTGCAGCGAACTGCACCAAGGCAAGCTCCTTTGTGCACCAGTGCGGTGCGTCTCCTTTAGCGGTTTGCACCAATTCAACTGCAAGGACGTCATGACATCGGCACAGAGGATTCCTAATGCAGACAGACCTGGATTCAATCCCCTCTGCCAGCTGCTAAACCCTCCTGGGGCCCAGTGATCGGATCCCAGGGCAATAGAGAAATCCCACCCCCGACAGTCTCCAGCACCCCCCACCACAGATGACGGGGGGATACAGCAGGGTTCATGTTCACCGCAAACAGATGCCCTCTGCACGAGCACACGCTGTCTGGGCAGCCCGGGGGAGTGAATGGTGCTAAGGGACCCTTCCTGGCCAAGCTCAGCGACTGGGGGGTTTCCACACTGCGCTGGTGTAGGGGTCTAGACTGAGTTCTACAGCTCATTTCAGTAACACGGCAGCACCTGCCGCCCGGCCACAGGCGTGACCTGAAGATCCAGGAAGGCCAGGCTGGTAACCTCAGAGCAACACAGGGAAGGCAAAGGGCTCAGGGTTGCACTGCACCCTGTCCCACTGGACACCCTGGTCAGGGACTGCTTCACGGCGCGTGGCAAAGGTGACTTGGGTCCAAAGTGCTCAGAGGTGGGCTGGGGGGGCTAATGTCAGTCAGATCGTCCCGACACAGAGAGTGCCCAGGTGCAGGGGTCTGGGAGGAAGATCCCCCAGGAATCCTCTGTCCCAGGGGCAGAAGCCGGACAGGCCGGGAGGAGAGAGTGAGTGTGGTAGGTCACGGGGGAATGGGATGCGCGGAGATCGTAGCTGGAGAGGAAGGGAGCCGGGCGGAAGCTGGGAACTCACCTGCCAGAGCAATGATGGCAGCGATCAACGCAGACGATACAACTATCACTGCAACCACAACTCCACAGGTTGGACTTTTCTTGCAGTTCCAAGGAGGGTCTGAGACAGAAAGACCCGTCAGGCAGGGCTGGGAGGACACGTCTCACTGACAGCACCGGGGCTGGAGCTCCCCTGGAACATGCACCCTTCTTGTCTAGTTTTTGTAAAGCTCTCCAACACCACTTTCTACAAACCATTACCCTCTGATCCCACTGAGGGTTTCCAAAAGTTAGTGCCTGTCTCACCCCCTGCAACCTGCAAGGTCTCGTGCCAGCAAAGGGAAGCTGCTCCCAGATCTGGAGCTGCATTCGCATGTCCTGAGGGCTGTCCTGCACCATGGTCACCACGGGCAGGTAGGTCATCAACCTCCATCTCTGTCCCAGCTGCAGGATGGCCTCTGGTTCCTGCTCCCTCAGGCACCTGGAGATGCTGAAATAGGGGTGTGGTTGGCAGAGCAGGAGAACACCCCATGAGGTTAAGAAATGGCAGTGAGAGCCTTTTCCCTCCCTGGGAGATTATGGTGTCCCTCTATGGGGACTCCCTTCCTGGCAGATGCTAGTGAGCTATTGAAAGAGCTCAGCCTGTTTAGATTATAAAAAAGATCGGGAGGTGACATCATTGAAGTGTTGAAGTGACTTCACGGAGAGAAAATATTGGGTATTAAAGGGCTCATTAATCTATGAGAGAAAAGCATAACAAGACCCAGTGGCTAGAAACTCAAAAGAGACCAATTTGTATTAGAAAGAGGGCACACATATTCAACAGTGAGGATGAATCACCAAAGGAAGAAACTAGAAAGGGAAGTGGTGGGAATTCCCCACCTCTTGATGTCTTCTAATGAAGACTAGATGCCTTTCTGGAACGTGTGTAGTCAAAAACTAGCTCCTATGCTCTACAGAAAGCATGTGATATGCAGGGGGTCAGATGACACGCTCTAATTGTCTCTTCTGACCATAAAGTCTGCTAATTTATGAAAAAATGAGCGTAGCATGGGGAGAAGCCTCTGATGTTTTACTGTGTACGGCTTGAGCCCACAATGAACGCTCATTGCGTGGGGTGATCCAGGGGAAGCAGCTCAAACATCCAATGTGGCTGGACAGGGGCAGGACATCAGCACTGCAGGCGAGGGGTGGGTGTGGCAGTGACATCACAAGGGCCTTTGGCAGGACCTCAGCCTATTGGACAAAGGTGGTGGGGAGGCGATGACCTCACAGAGAGATCTTGACATCAGCCAGGCAGGACAGGGGTGCAGGACAGGGGCAACCTCGGAGATCCCTGTGGCTTTGCTTCAGCACGTCTCCTTCTCGAGGTCTCTCCTGGAGGACTGAGAGAGCATTCCCTTTCACATTCGTGAGCGCAAGGAGGACCCTCTTCGGAGTTTTCTCCTTTTCTTTTAGTGGATTTGCTCGAAAACAGACGTCCCTGTATAGAAGGTAAGAGCCTCGGAGAGGTTTGGAACCTGTTCAGTCTGATCCATCAGGTGCCGGCTGACTTTTAGGGAAGGAAAACATTAGATTGTGGGGGCAGTATTTTATTTCTGACCTAGGACTTTGTCCCTTAGAATTACTGGGGACATTGGGGTTTCTCCTTTTTGTTTTCCCTTTTCCTCTGTCCCTCCTACCTTTCTCTTCTTGCTTGCTTTGTCCTTTTCCTCTGCTCTCCTCCTACCACCAGGAGCTCTGTGTGTGGAATGAGGGCCGGGGGGGTTGTGGGAGGCCCTCACAGAGAGGTGAGACTGGACTAGTGCTCTGAGAGTGATTGCCTCGGTGGTGACCAGGGCCATTCTTTGGGCTATTTGATGAGAACCCTTAGCCTCCCACCCCTCAAAGTCTCAACCTTGATTGGCTGAGGAGGGGGCTATTGACAGGGAGGAAACTCTGGTCTTTGTTGTTCTCTTTTATGACCAAGCAAATAAGTCACAATCAGTTATATGTTTGACCAATGTGGATGCTGCTCTGCATTCATTGTCTCGGAGCAGTTCATGATCCTCTCGAACATTCCAGTTCTTCTGAAATAATTGCTGAATAATTACTATGAACAATTGTTGGTCTGTAGCTCATTTGAGAGCAATTCTGCTACTGACTGGCTGCATCAGCTAAGACAAGTCCCTGCTCCTTTCTCAGCCTTCATTTCTCCTTCTTTCAAGTAGGAATAACAATCCTCTCCCACCTACCTCGCCATGGGTGGATGCTGGGGATCCACTGAAGAGTGTCACTCGGAGCAGTGCAGACTAGAGGGTGACCTATCACACTGAGCCATACCAGATTATGACCTAATATTGGATTTGATTTGCATTTTATTGTTTTGAAATTGTGAAAAGCAGCAACTACTTAGCTCAGACTGAAGCATCTCATCTAATTTTGTAGATCATAGTGTCTCCCCTTTGTGTACGATGAGACAGTTTAATGCACTGTGACGGACAGGAGATGCTCTTGTTTTGCAAACAAATATTTTTGCAAAAATTTTCATCCTACTTGTTATGATTTCAAGAAACAAAGTGGTTTTGTCTGAATGGATTTTCTGACAGAAAAAGGTTTCCATGAAAATGTTCACACCTGATTTCCTGGGCTTTATCCTGCCTCTGGGGGGTTGTTGTCTGTTAGTTAGAAAAGGAATCAGGACAGTTGTCTTCTCTTTCTGGCTCCGTCACCGCTTCACTGTGTGACACCTTGGGTAGGTCCAATGGGAACAGGGTCAATTCTCTAACTCCAGGCAGCAGGGAGCCTGGGTGAGATAAGGGATGTTAAGGCCGTCTGCGAAGGAGAAAGGGATGTTTCCAGATGTTGAATGTCAAGAACTCTAAACTTTGCTAAAATGGCTAGTCTTGAGAAACAAGAACTAGTTGGGGCCAAACTTTAACCATTGTCTTTTTTAAAGCCCATTCAGGAATGTGAGTCCCAGAGAGCCATAGAGAGGGGAAGCAACTTGCCCAAAGTCCCACAGATCAATAGGCAGCAATGGAAGCAGGAGTGACACTCTCTCTCAAAGGCAGGGGGAGCAGACATTAGGGCCTGGTTGCAATTGCCAGCTGTGGGAGGGAGTGTGCGGCAGTGGTTAGTGAAGGGGTCCATCCATGGCTCTGACACTCAGTGTGACCCTGAGCCGGTAGCTGAGGCCCGTTTGCCATCAGTAGGTTTGGGGTCCCATCGCTACAGCCCAGTGGGTTTGGGAGGCTCCAGGAAGGTGTGTAAAGTGCTGGGATGTCAGGATCCTGGAGGCGCTGTCACCTCCACCCTAGGGCCGTGTTCTGCACCCCCCTGCTGCAGGCTGAGTTTCTCCGTCCCTTGGCAATAAGACAGACTCTTCTTTTTTAGCCAGTCGATCGCCCTAGTGTCATCACCCTGCCTGCTGGCTGGGCAGGGTAACTCCTGAGGTCACCACCCTCTCCAGCCTGCCTTGGGCTTGGAGAGTGAGGAGAAGGGCGTGGGACGTCTGCTGACCCTGAACATCCGCCATCCATCATCCCATCACTGAGAGCACGTGAGTGGCATTCGGGTTCCTCGGTGGCTTCCCCTGTCTGTCTGGGGGAGAGACTATCTCCAAAGGGGGATTTCGTTTGCAAACAGCCCCCAAGAGCCCCTCACTCTTAGGCCAGGCAGGGGCTTCTCCAGAGCCGTCTCCAGTGTGTTTGGAAAAGTTCCAGCAATGGGGCTCCCAGCCCTTCCCTTGTGGGACACTGTTCCCCAGGCTGAGAGTCTCTGAGCTGAGCCAGACCCTGGGAGCTGCTGAGCCTGGAAATCAATGGGGAACGAGGAGGGCCCTGTGCTTCCTGTGCCGAGGGCCTTTGTGACTTTGATGTGAGGAATGGTTTCCCAGGAGAAGTCCGGACTCCTGGGTTCTGTTCCTTCTCTAGCCTGGGTGGGAGAGTGGCCTCGGATGACAGGAGGGGCTGCTTGTCCAGAGTAACCGATGGTCTTTGGGACTGACCTCATTGCTGGAAAAGGATGAGACTTCCTGGCTATTGCAGCAGCAGGGATTACGAGGGGGAACGTTGGGAGTGGATCATGCAATGAACTCCTGCCTGTGTGTGAAGATGGCACTCCCTGCACTCCTGTGGGGGCAGAGGGGGCGGCTGTGGTTGGAGCAGGGAGGAGGAGGGACAGAAAAGGCCCATGAGTGAAAGGCTCCCTTGAGCCCAGATTCACCCCTGCTCCCTGCTCGGTTCCAGGATGGCCAGGCTCCTGCGGATGTTGCGGAGGAAGGCTCTGCAGGTGGCCCCAGAGCCTGAGGGAAACAGCTGCCATCTTCTCAAGGGGCAGAGCAACCCCTGCGTCCCTGCTGGCGGGGAAGCAGCTCCCGTCCAGGCCAGACGGCGGAAGTGCCCGGCCTTCTGGAAAAGGACCCCGGCTCCTGGCGCAGGCGCCGAGCTGGGAGAGGCCCCGACCAGGCCCCAGTGGAGCTGGCCCAGGCTGCGGTTTGGCAGACAGGACCCAGCCCAGGAGGGGCGCCGGGCAGGGTGGCTCTGGGGCTTGTTGTGTGGGCAGCAGCGGCCCCAGGAGCCCAGCCCTCCTTCCCATCAGGAGGCATCGCCCTGCCCGGTCTCTGAGGACCTTCCAGCCCCTGCAGGCCAGGAGGGGGAAGGTCCCTGTCCCAGCACCAGCAGCTCAGCCTGGGACAGCGGCAGCACCTGGGCCTCTGGCAGCAGCCAGGCCGATGGAGGCCACTGCTTTGTTCCAGGTGAGGAGCCAGGCTGGGCTCCGGGAGGGGTGAGGACGGGATGTGAACACCCTGGGCCCAGACGCTCTCCCAGGGATATGGGGGGGGGTCCCCAGCCCAGGTGTCTGGCCTGAGCCCCGCGAACCCCACTGAGAGCAGCAGCCGTCACATAGCTGCCCCTTCTGCACGGGGACCTGGGGCTGGGTGCGTGAAGAGGTGCTGCCACTTTGGTCCTTGCTGCTCCGGGGCCGGGGGAATCGGCACCTCCCCTGGAGTCCTGGCCAGTGGAGGGGGGGCTCTGCTCTGGGCTTCTGCAGCTGTTGGGGGCTGAAGGCATCCCTGAGAGGGAGGTCTGGGGCCCCATCTGCCCTGGGTGCCTGAGGTGGGAAGGGGGGTCTTGAATCCTGCTCTGCCCACCACGCCCCCGTCCTTCCCTCCCTGGTGCAGGGACGCCCCTGGATTCGGAGCAGGAGGAAGGGGTGGACGTGGCCAAAGATGAAGCTGCTCTCAAAGTTATCCGAGAGCAGCTCCAGTGCAGAGATAAGGTACAAATGTTCCCCACCTGGGCTGGAACCAAGATTGCCCTGTCCCTTCCCAGCATCCCCACCCCCTGCCGAGGGTCTTGTGCCTCCTGATCCACCACCCCCAATGGGACCCTTTTACATCCATGATGTGGGACCCCCAAGATGGGGGTGTTTGTCCCACAACAGCCGAAGTCATCTCCCCCCACAGGCACAGTCCCAGTTCCTGATCCTCCTTGTGTAGGAGTTGTGGGGGATTTGGACAATAGGCGGGTCCCCACAATCCCCCATTGAGGCCTGAGCCCTGGAGCTGGTGTGGGTGGGGCAGGAAGGTCCCTAGCTAACAGGGTCTCTCTCGCTATACCCCACTCCTGGTGGGTCCAGGATGAGGGGCAGCAGCTCCTGTTCCTTCAGGCCATCTACCCCGTATGTCTGGCTGCATGGGAGAGAGGGGAGGACACGCTGGAGCCGCGCTGCTGCAAGGCGGCCGTGGTGCAGAGGATCGTGGTGAGTGAGACATGCCATACGGCAGCTGGAGGGAGCGGGAGAATTGTGGGGCTGGGGGGCAACTGAGAGTGGGGAACAAGGAAACCATGGTCCCAGCTTGGTCGTCGGGATGGGGCTGAATGGGGGCAGTTTTGACAGGGAGGAGGAGAGAAGGGGATTGGGAGTGAGCTGGGCAGGAATCCGGGAAGGGGGACAAGTCTAATGGGGAGAAAGGAATGGGAGGAGCGGGAGGTGGTGGGGGATCCTGCTGGCCATGTGGGGCACAGGCTGTGTCATCTCCTCACTGGGAGGCATCAATCGGGCCTGAATCTCACACGCTCCTTTGTCTCCTTCGCGTCTCACAGGAGCTCATCGAGGAGCTTCCCGATGACTCGTCACCCAGCGCCGTCCTCGCCCACTCCCTGGCTGCAGTGGGCTACCTCTGGTACTGAGACAGCCCCACCCCGCCGACTCCCCTAACCCCAGTGCTGCTCAGGCCCAAGGCTGGGAGTCACCGTCACTGCCCCTCCCAAGAGTGGTGCCTCTGGCAGAGATGGTGGGGTGGGAAGGGTCACTCTCTCCTGGCGGGGCTCTTCTTTTCACTCCCATAACATGACAGGGGCCTTGGGGAGGGGCTCACTCCCGGGCTCAGATACAGGAGGGGCAGCAGGCTCCAGGGAACAGGAGCTATTCCTGTCCTGCCACTGTCTGTCTGGGACACCTTGGCCTTGTCATTCCCTAGCTAAGTGCCTCAGTTTCCATTCTCGCCAGCCTGTGCCTCTATCCCTGTGGCTTGGTGTCCGTGTTGGTGACAGTCCCACCCCTGTACTGCACAGTCTAATACCAGCTCCTCTCTCTTGCCAGCACCATGAAACCTGCCCTGGAGCCAGCCCTAGAGACCCACCTCTTGCGAGCTGCCCTTCACTCCGTCTTCACCCTGGGCACGGAGAAGGACACCACTGGCATCCAGGTACCTCCTCCATCCTCCTCCTCTTCCAGAGTAGTCCTTGGTCCCTGCTCCCTTGATTCGCTGGAGCTCCAGATTTAGGGGTGGGGTAGCGGAGATGGAACAAGCTGCAGGGTTGGATCCTTCCCTCCAGCAGGAAAGAGATTACCCCTCCATGGGGGATTTCTTTCTTTCTTTCTTTCTTTCTTTCTTTCTTTCATAAGCCTTGTTTTGCCCAGAAGCCCAGCTTCCATCCATAGCAACTTGGCTGTTTCATACTCTTCTGCCTACAAGGCCCTCTGCAGAGACCTGCTCAGCTCATGGATCAAAGGTCCAGGGGTCATCAATTCTTGCAAATTGCCTGCAGTGGGATGTGAAGGAGAAAGGCCGGGAGATGTGTTTGGGAGTCTCCCCAGTGCTTCCCAGAGACCCCTCTTCCCATCCTGTGGCAGGTGTAGGCCCAGATTCCCTAACTCTGACCCATGCTTTGCAGGCTCTGCACAAAGTCATCCCAGAGGTCCTGGATGCCATGCTGGGGAACCTGCTGGCAGAGTCCCCAGACACAGACAGGCTGCACTTCATCTTGGAGGTGAGCCCCATTTGACCGTAACTCTTTGGGGGACTGGTAAGGAGAGACTGGAAGATGTATTTTCTACTCTGTCCTCCTAGTTGGGTCCCCAGTGGGCCGTCCTTGGTTGGGGAGGTCAGTGCAATGTAGTGTCAGGTCCTTCCTTCTTGAGGGACAGAGGAAGGAGCTGGGACTCCAAGCCAGAGCTCTGCCTGGTTCTGCTGAGCACTAAGCACAGGGCTCCTGGCTGTCTTGGGGAGTGAGAGTCTGAAAATCCACCCTTCCCCCACCCCTCCAACACACAGAGCCCATGAGATTGGGGAGATGGTTCTCAGAGAAGAGGCACATGCTCCTTCCTAGAGAAAGAGGAGGAGCCCAGGGAATCAGCTCTTCCCTTTGATCTGCTCTGAAATTCCTGGGGGGATTGTGCTCTCAGTCACTCCCTACATCCCCCCAAGGATTTGCGTAGCAGGGAAGGGCCGAGGGTTCCGTCTTCTTTCTGGTGAACTGTTCAGGAATCAGGAGTTCTGGGAGGATGGGACCAGCCCCGACCCCGAACATTGTCCCAATCTAAAGAGACGCTGACAAGTTGTGACCTGAAGGTGACAAGCTGCATCCTGGGGGAAAGAATCCCCTTCTAAAGCTCTGCCATCAATGACTCAGCTATTCCCCCCTGCGCAGAATGTCTCAGGCCCCTGGGGCTGGGGGCATGGGGCTCATTTGCAAAGCAGGAGCAGCTGGCGACTGAGTCTGACCTGCCTCCTTTCCCCACAGCATGTCAACCTCTGGGTCGTGTCCAGGGTGTCGCAGGAGCGAGCCAGGGCTATCAGGAGCAGCACAGCCCTGCTGAGATACACAGTCACCCTCCCTGAGTTTGACGTAAGTGAGCTCCGAGCCCAGCTTGCTGGCTCCAGGCGGAGGCGGGCTGGCTCCAGCGGGCTGCAGGGTCTGCTGCTGCTGCCAGGGCTGTGGCTTAGGAGGGTTCTTCAAGGGGAGGCAGAGTCAGAGTAGGGATTGAGCTAGGCTTGAGTCAAGTTCTTCTTTTCCTGGTTCAGTGTTTTCCCTGGGCCTTTAAGGGGCCCATGCTCCAGCCCATGTTTGGCATCCCAAAGCACCTGCGGGCTCCCTTGGCAGCAGAGCAAATGAAGGGTCGATCTCAAGCTCCTCTCCCCCAGCATCTCCTGCAGAGGGGCTAAGGGGAAGGAGCCCTCTGGCCCAGGAGGGACAGGGAGCTGACAGGAAAATGCTGATGGAGTCCCCTCTGCTCTCCCTTTCATTAGATCTCAGCCGAGTTCCCTCGGATGGGTCACCATGTGGCCCAGCTGGCTCTATTTGTCAGCGATCCAGACAAGGACATCAGCCGGCAGGCCAGGGAGGGGACTTACCGGCTCTACCAACTGCTGCTCCAACAGAGGGGTAAGGAACCCAGCTGGGACACGGAACCCAATAGGGGACTGAGAGTGACCACAGGTTGATAATGGGACCCCAGACCATTTCTCTCAGACTGACCCCAGCCGGAGGACAAGTCTCTCTCTGCCTCTGTTCTTCTCCACTCCACTGTGCAGCCACCAATGGGCTTGGAAGGACACAGAAACTGCAACCAGAATGAGGAGAAAAGTCTCTCTCTCTCTCTCTCTCTTCCAGGCCTGACCATACATGACGTGGAAGATCTCTGGTGCTATGACTGGCACCAGAACAGCAGGCTCTTGGGCTACAAGAACACAGCCAGAGTGGGGGAGGTAAGGGCACTGTGCCAGGGGATGACACAGCTCAGGGAGTGGGGCTCGCGGGGCTCCCTGCAGTGGATGCCTCCTGGAGACAGGAAAAGAGCCCGCTCCTTATTTCCAGCTCAGAGTTCCTCATCCAGCAACCAGTGGGACAGGCTGGTGCTAAAGGTCCCACACTGGGACTGGGCCAGAAGTCTCCTTGTTCTTGTCAGGCTGCAGGTTGGATTCCCCTTGAAGAAACCAAGGAGCTGCAGAGGCCATAGCCAGCAACTAGAGAAATCACTTAGCTGGGGGAAGAGACCTTTGGTCTGTCAGCTCCAACCCCCTCCTCCCCTCAACAACACACGCACACTCCTCTAGCCGCTGAGGTGCAGGAGATCTCTCTGCTGGAAGGAAGACAGGGTCCCCTGTTGTCTCTGTGCCCTGCACAGCAGAGTGAGCCTGCTCACACACATTAGAGATCCATTTCCAGCCCATCCTGGCCCCTGCCCTAAATTGCCTTCCCGAAATAGCCACTGGAGGCTTTGGTCCCTCAGCATCTGCCACCTTTTAATAAAGGGGCTTCCCTGAGCCCTGGGACCCTGAAAGCCTCCTGGGGAATGAACTGCCTTGGCCACAGCAGCTCTCTTCCCCGCCCTTTGGGGCACTAGACGCCATTGTTCTGCCAGGACTTGGAGGCTGGCTCTGGGCAATCTACTCGAGCCTCATGTCCTCTTGGTTTTAGGTCTTTGAAAAATTCTTCTCTGTCGGGCAGAGAAGATCCTTCGTACAGACAGCATTGCTGGGCATCCACGACCCCCTGCTGCGTGTCAGCCAGGCTGGGCTGGTGCTGGTCTACTCCCTCCTGGGGGAAGCCCAGCAACTGATGGGGGACACGGTAAGCAGCTGCAATCGACTCAGAAGCTTGGGGTGGGGCCCAGGGCCTCATTCCCATCCTCTCGCCATTTGCTGGCCTGGTAGCAAGGAGCCTAGTGGGGACTTCTGGCCTTCATGGACTTCTGTTCTTAGGATGTGGTGCTCTGCTATCACTCCTGGGAAGGACAGGAGAGTCCCCTAAGTGCCCTATGGGAACCTTTCCTGCCCCACAGAGCTGCACCCATTTCCCCATGGCCTAGTGTCCATGTCACCCGAGCCACCATCGAGAGTTGCTCCCATCCCTGGCATCCTGGGAGGCCAAGGACTGACTGGTGATGGTGACTGACTGAGGCACATGGGTGTGGAAAGCTGGTCTTGCTGCTGGTAGGGCTGGACCCGCTCTCGAGAGATTGGGAGGATTCAGTCGTCAGGGGCTGCTGACCTGCCCCATTCACCAGGGCTGCCATCCTGTGGTTTCAGCTTTTGTCACTGGGGTGTCTTGGGGAAAAGTCTCCAGCTCTCCCTATCCCACTTCACTGCTGTCAGAATCCCTCCCTCGCCCCTCCAGCCTTCTAGAGCCCCCTCCCTACCCTACCTGGGTGGGGATGGAGGTAGGGGTGGAGGAGAGGGTTCTCTGAACTTGAGCGATGTCCCCAGGTGGGTTGGAGGTGGAACAGCCGTCAGGGGCACTGATGGGGAAGTGGCAGGAGCTCACCCTACAAGGAGGGGGGTTGGCACTGAAGGTCACTAGAGAGGACAGCAAGCCTCCATCCTGGGGGTCAGGAGGGTGAATCTACCACTCAGACATGAGCAGCTGCTGGGTGGAAATGATGGTGCAGGTTCCAGGTGCCCTTAATCCTCCCTGATTCCTGGGGAGTGTCTCAGTCTCTGACATGTTTTCGTTCCCCTGCAGCATGAGGATGTCACAGCCAAGGTCATGGGCCAGCTTCACATGATCCGGCACTTGCACCAGATGCCCGAGGCGCTGCAAGGGCTGTGGCTCATCTGATACTCTTCAAGGTTCCCCTCCCTGTTCAGCAAGTCCCACTCCCTGCTGCAGGTACTGCTCTGTCTCACTGTAAATGGGGGACTAGTGGAAGCAGAAATGGAGGCCCCTGGCACGCACAGGAACTCTCTCCCCTCTCTGTGGAGCTGGGTCCTTCCCGCGGCCCCCGAATTCCTTCATCTGGGGCAGGAGCTCTTTCCCTCACACCCATATCCCTCCCCTCTTTCCTTGATCTCACCCCCATTCCATTTCCCGTGCTCCCAGGCAGAGATCTTCCTGCCCCATATGGCACAGAAGGACCTTTGCGTCAGGGCTACAGACTGTCTGCCCAACTGAAGCTAGGCTCCGGGCTAGCTTCATCTTCTGCCCTTTATTCTTCCTTTGGCCCTTCTCTGGGCTCTCAGAGTCTGACATGAAGAGGAGCCTCCTCCCCGCATGTCTTCTAGGCCCTGGCATGTGTGACAGCCTCCCAGATGGGTGCAGTCAGAAGCTGAAGCACCTCAGGGAGCAGTGGGGACAGGTCCCTTGTCCTAGGAAGCCAAGCAGTGGTAGTTCTCAAAGAGGCTGAGAGGGAAGAGCCCGCTCCCTCTTGGAGGTAAGAGCCTTTGACTTCTTTGGGCAAAATGGGTTTCTTGGGGGAGAAATGGGATCCCTGCTGCATAGCCTGGGTGGGAGCTTCCCCCATCCCTGGGACAGAGACATCTTCATCAATGTGCTACCCTTGTTTTTTTCCAAGCAAGAGGCTCCCCAGAGAACTCCTCCTCAAACCTGTTCTCCTGGGAGCGTTTCTGGGAGGAGGTTCCCGTCCCTCAGTCTCCAACTCCATCATGCAGTCTCTTTCACCTAACATCTCCGCTCTCCAGCTCCACTTCCCGCAGCAGGACAAACGGACCTTCAGCTCCTAGAGAACAGACTCTGACCTCCTTCTGATCAGCAATGGGGTTTCACCATCCCCTCAGCAAACCTGTCAGCCGGGCTGGAGCGGTTTGGAAGGAGGAGGGTATCTAACAGGGTGGCTTGGCCTATGGCTGCCTAGCCTGGGGCTAGGCCAAATTGATGACCAAGTGACCCCCACCTGAGAGGAAACAAGGGAAAACAGCAGCAAAAGTCCAGAAGCAGAGCGAGCTGTTCAGTAGACGGCCTTGAGCCAAACCTTGGAGTCCAGGGTAGGACTGGCTTCTCTCACCGTCCCTAAGGAAGGGGACATAGAAGACCATAGAAACCCAAGAAGGGCAGGCCGAACCGAAATCAGGCTGAGGAAGAACTCCCCACGAGGGTGGAAGGCCTTGTTTCTGTTCAAGACATTTTGGGACTTTGTTTGCAAGGAGCACGACCCAGGAAGGAGTGGAGTAAAGGACAGTCACCTGGTTGGAGGGCTGAGTTCCCAGCCAACAAACTACAAGAGTGAGTATGAGCGGGGTTGCTAGCCCAGCGAGAAAGCAATGACACGAGGCCTGGCCAGCATCTAGCGGTGAGTGAACTCTGGTACACACCCAAAGTGGCTGTGTCTAGAGCCCTGTGTAGGCTCTTCTGTGGGAAGTTCCCATGGGTCAGTGGGGCCGGAATCTCTCCTGCTCCTTTGGTCTCTTTGGGCTTCCCACGAGATGCCTGGTGAACTGCCCTTGGACTCTGGGCCCAGCACCGCTCAGAAATTATTCGCTACCTTCAGAGAGACAGTGCACAGCTCAGCCTGTTGGGTAGGCTGGAGACTCACACTTCACTCGAACACACAACACTGAGGTGGTTTGGGAAGCATAGTAACAAAGAAGAGATTTAAGTGATACTAAGCAAGAGAAAAAGATACACTTCAAAGAGAGAAACAAAACACAACACACTTTGTAGTGACTAAAACTGAATCTTAACAAGTCACAATCTTTGCCTTAGCAGTTTCCAGACTAACATCTCAGCTTTCCTAAGAGACCTTCTTTGATGTCCCTGTAGGGTAGAAAACTTCTCTGTCGAATCCGCTGATTTGATTGCTTCGTCTTCTGGTTTCAGACCCTCTGTTCTCCTTCTGGGCTGCCTGGACCCTGATTGTAACATCTCTCTGGCCCAGCCTCTTACACAGATGTGTGCTGCAGCCAGCCCAGCGCAGGGAGCAGTAGGGATAAATGATCTCCTCCTGTTAGACCAAGCAACAGGGGTCCCCTTGAGGCTTAGATGGAAGATCCCAGGCATCTCCTGGAGGTAAGAACCGTCTACTCTTCTGGACACTTGGGGCTGTTGCAAGAAAGATGGGGCTCCTGTTCCATAGCCTATTTGTCCTCATGACTGTTTTTTTCTTCTCAGAGGATGCATCCGGGACCCTGGAGACTGTTTCGTGCAGGAGGTTTGAGCGGGGAGAGATCACTCACTGTCCTGACCCATGGGTCATTAACCCGGGTCTGCAGGGTTCCTGGGAGCAGCCACCCTCCAGCACGCCACCTGGAAGCCTACGAAAAACTGCTTACCTAGGACTGACGAAGTCCAGACCCAGTTTGAGGCTCCTATTGGCAGAGTCCCAGAGCAGCTAACTGGCCCGGGGACCTCCTTAAACCAGCAGCAGGAAGAAGAAGCTGTCTGAACAGCCGAGTTCCTCCCCGGCTCTGGACCGTGTGTTGGCTGTTCCTGCTCCCACTCCCCAGGCTTGATTTCCTGGCATCCGGACTCAGGGTGACTCACCTGACTTGAGGTTCTGAACACAATTTGGTCTTTTGCTTCTGCTCTTCCAGTGTCCGCACCCAGCTGACTCTCGACTCCTGTCTTGTGAGTGTGGACTCTGCCTCTGACCACTAGGTCTGGCTGCCCATGACCCAGCCATGACACTGACTTTTCTACAATTCCTCCAATGCCCTTTTCTGCTCTCCAGCTCTGCTCTCCCAGCAAGACACACCAATGCCTTGACTCCCAGAGTCCTGCTTGCCTGCTAGTCAAGGGCTCAGGGGGAGTGCTTGTCTTGCCCCCTCCCCCACCACAGCTGCTTGTCCTCGGGGACTCTCCCTAGCGCAGAGGAGAATCCGTCCTGGCAGCGATTCAGGAAGTCACAGAAGGGACGGTCTGCTCAGCTCCCTCTGCAATGGCACTGCCCGAGACCATTACGAGTGGGTGCCCAGTGACTGCGCCGGCAGCTCCTTGAGAGACTCCTGGGGGCAGGGTAGTCGTGTTTCCCGGTGACCGAAGAGTGCGAAGAGTGCGGCATTGAGGAGACTCTCCTGCTGTCCCAAAGGGTTTCTGTTCTCCTGCACGGTCAGACCGTGGGGCCAGGTTGGAGAATGGGGAAGAGCTGGTTGGTGATGAGTCGGAGGATTCACCATACAGGTGGCAGCAGCTGCAGATCCTGGAGTCCCTGTGGTCGGGTTACCATGCGTCCGGAGTTTCCCGGACATGTCTGGCTTTTTGGGTGTTAAATTGCCCTCCGGGAGGAATTTGTAAAACTCTCCAAAGGTCCGGGATTTCCCTCCCAATGCAGCACTCTGGGGGCGGGGCGGGGGAGCTGCGCACTCTGCAGGGGAGCACGGCACTGTGTCTGGCTCCGCACCCCAGACACACTGCTCTGAGCAGCAGGGTACGTGGGCCGGGGGGCTGGAGAAGGGGCATGGGGTCCCAAGGGACAGTCAGGAGACAGGGAGCAGGAGGGGTTGGATGGGTGAGGGGTTCTGGGGGGAGCCTGTCAGGGGGTGGGCATATGAAGAGGGGTCGGGGGAGTCAAGGAACGGGGGGGGGGGGTTGGACGTGGCGGAGGTTCGGGGGGGGAATCAGGGGCAGGGAACAGGGGGGATTAGATGGGTTGGGGGTTCTGCGGGGGCAGTCAGGGGACAAGGAGTGGTTGGATGGGTGTGGGAGAGCCGGGGGTCTGTCAGGGGGCGGGGGTGCGGATAGGGGGCAGGGCAGTCAGGGGACAGGTAGGGGGTGGAGTTCTAGGGGGGCAGTTAGGGTGGAGGGGTCTAAGGAGGGGGCAGTTGGAGACAGGGAGAAAGAAGGCTTAGATAGAGGGCAGGGTCCTGGGAGGGGGCGATCAGGGGACAAGGAGCAGAGGAGGTTGGATGGGTTGGCGGTTCTGTGGGGGGCAGTCAGGGGGCAGGAAGTGGGAGGGAGTAGATAGGGGGCAGGGCTACCACTCCCCCCCGCACCCTTGGAGTGTCCTCTTTTTTGAAAGTTCAAATATGGTAACCCTACCCTATGGGCCCAGCCGCCACTCCTGAGACTTCAGGCGAACCTCCCCCTGTTCTCAGGGAGTCTTTGGCTTTGGCGGCTGGGCCTGCCTGCCGACACAGAGGACTCAGTGTTTCCATCAGGCTGCTCAGCTGCAAATGCAGCCACCCAAAGACGTGAAGAATGGAAGCGAAAGAGCAAAGCTGGACCCTCTGCTGAGCTCCTGCAATCAAGTGAGCCCAGCCTGGGAGAGAGGAGGGAAAGCTCCAAGGTGGCTGGTGGCTGCAGGGAGCCAGGGGAGGAGAAATAAATAGTTCATGATGAATCCTACGGGCTTTGTCTTGTGTGGTGAAGGGTTTCAAATGGGTCTAGTTACTACCACATTCAACTTTACAATCGCTGTGTCTGACTGAAGGGCAGGTCTAGAAAGCGCAGAGGTCACTCGAGGAGCTTCAAGTCTCCGATTCTGTCCCTATTGCCTGCTTTGACCAGCTGATCTCAACCCAACACCTCCCTCAGGTGGTCGCAGTGGTGAGCTCTTTCCCTCTTTTTCTGGATTAGCCGGCAGCATGGGGACAGGATACATGTGGCCAAGGAAATGGAGAGGCATGGGGGTCACTTGCAGAGGCATGCAGAGAACTTGCAGAGTTACCTGTTCATGCAGTTCCTATGGGGGAAGCACGGTAGGGTACCGTGCACTCCGGGGCACCATTTCCAATTCTGGTGATGGCGGGGAGGATAATTTCACCCTGATTCCAGGGGCTACTTAGGCACCTGAAAACTCTAATGTTTTGACCGATAACTTAGCAATGAGCTGACAGGAACACTTGCCAGACTGCTTTCCGGGGAAGACAGCTATAAGAATGGATCCAGGAAATGGTTCTGTATCTCTGAGCTGTTTGGACACTTTCAGGGAACATTCCCGATGCGAGACAGAGACCCCCAAAGTTATCCTGGGTAACCCTGAGAGACTTGTGGAAAACTAGCAGATCCCACATCTCTGCTGTCACTTTGCACTGACAAACTCGGACTGTCCGAACCTGTTCATCTATTTTACCTGCTTTAACCTCTCAAGAACTTTCACATATGAAAGAAAGAAAATTAAAGAAATGACATAGTTACACCGATATAGGGCGTAGCATAAACCCGACCTCAGAGTTGTCCCATTGAAATGGAATTATTCACAGCAGTAATTAAAGTGAAACATGCACGTAAGTGTTTCCAGGGCCAAGATTAAGGCCACAGCTTATGAGAGGTGCAGACGCAAGAAGAGAAGAGCTGTGCAAAAACTGAAATGCCACTTGGAATCTGGCCCAAACAATGCATCACGAAAAATAAACTCATCTTGTTATACAGTAACAGAGCTGGTTCAAAAGTGTTTTACACTGACAATGCAACCTTTGAACTAAAAATGCCACTTTGGATTACATTGATCATTTGAAAAAAGTTCCCTCTTTAAAAAAAACATTTTGGATTTCTCTGCCCACTTCAGAGAGAACACGGAGTTTTTCCCACCAAAACGAAACAAAAATTTGATAATTAAAAACATTTCCAAATAAGTTTGAAGACTATGGGGCGGGGGAGTGGTTTCTTCTTCAATTTTCATGAACCTCTCCACCCTCGCTATTTTTGACCAGTTCTAATTGTGAATAAATGTCTGTATGTACATGAATGATAAATATGTCTGCTACTGAAACATTTACAAACAACGGCTCTCATGAGGAGCACTGAGGTCACATTACGCAGAGAAACACCCAGGCCTGCAGGGTTCACATTCTCCAAGACATAAACCGCCCCAGGACGGGAATGTAACACACAACACAGCGTGACTGGCCCGGGTTGTTTAGGTGCATGTTTTGCTGTTGCTGGCAAATTGTGCTGTTTTGAGGTGAGGGAGAGTTATATTTGAAATGAGTTCTTCATCCTCTCCCACTCTCATCCAGGGGTGCCGGAACAGGGGAGACCAGGGCCCACCACTTTTTACTGGCCATAAGTGTGAGCGACTGGATGATGGGGGAGAGAAGGGAGTGGGGGGGCAGTGTTTTGGGGGCAAGGGGTGGCGTGAAGTGGGAGCTCAGGGAGAAAGGCGGTGTGAGGGGGGGCCTCAGGGAAAGGAGCGGTTTGAGGGGGCAGGACCTCGAGGAGAAGGGGTGGCACAGGGGCTGGGCAACAGTTTGGGTGCCAGCCCCCACCCCCACTTTTAGGAAGCTTTTGCCCATCCTGCCCTCATCCCAAATTAATTTGTTGCAGTAAGAAAACTTTGAGCAACAAGGAGACTTAGAGACCCACAATATAACCGCCAAAATCCTCACCCGCCCCTCGAACTGGGCAAACAGAATTTTTTGGTAGCTGGCAATTCCAAAAAAGAGTTGGAAAAAAACCGGTTTCAGGTTGAACAAAACTAACATTTTTCCAAATTTTTGATGAACCAAAAAGCTTTAAAAAAACAAAACAAAACTAAAAGACCCAGGAACATTTCAAGGGTTGTAACTTTTTGAATTTTTAAAATAAAATTGAAGGACATTTTTAAACAAAAAATTGTTTCAAACTGAAAAATCAAAATGGTTTGTTTGGAAAGCGTCTAAACGAAATGCTTTGACTTTTTAAGAACTGTGGGGAGGGTCTGGACGTGAACAATTCAGCAGACCGGATGTGAATTTGCAAACAGGTCTCCTTCCCCATTCTCCAGGGCTGGGTCTCGATTCCTGTTTCTGGTTCCCTGGGCCTGGTCCCCGTCCCTGTCACACACTGCGGGGAGCTCAGATTCCTGGGAATCCTGCCGACTTCCAGGCTGCGGGGAGGGATGAGTCAGCATCTACCTGAAGACGAGTTGCGAGTAGGCAAACACTTTCCCTCTACCTTTCCAAACCCCACATAGGTATAGTAAGACTAGCACCCCCACCGCTGCCACCACTCCACGCACCAGGAGACGATTCCAGGACGCTGGCTCTGAAACAAAAGCGAGAGAAAGGCCCCATGACTAAGGGAGTCCGTTAAATCATCCCACTGCTGCCATGAGGATCCCAGAAGATGAAGACATTCCTGGGATACAGGAAGAGCTGAGTTGGGTCGTGTGCACATGGGCACCACTCAGAGCAGCGGGAATGAGATCTCCAGGCTCATTATCCCCATCGGCCAACCTGACGCAGGGAGAAAGGTGAGCCCGGCAAAGCAGCCCCGTTACAGAGTCTGGGAACCGTGATTTTTAAGATGCTCCAGGATGGGGTCCCTCAGCTCTTAAGATTAGAGGGGACGGTTAGGATCATCTCCTCCAGCGTCTCCTGAATCGTGGGGAAAGGCTAGCCGTGGTGGGAAGGGTGGGGTTTGAAGATGTATCCATGAAAATGGGGGGTGGGGTCGTTAACACATTGCTGACGGGTGAGGGGCACGATTGGTTTCTTTGCCTTGAGGAGGGGTCTCAGCTTTTAAAAGTTTTGGGAAGAATAATTTAGTCTGAGCCCTGGCATAACCCAGGCCAGAGAACGTCGCCTACTGATTCCTGCATCCAGTCCAGTGATTTATGGCACTGACTTGGCATTGAGAAGGATTTTATCATAGGCTTAAATCCAGCTGCAGAAGGGAATGGGCATTAGAAGCTGAAAGACCCCAGAAATGGCTCTGGTTTTCTACTCGAAATAATCACCCAGGGCTGATTTTCCCCGTCCCAGCGCCTTGCAGTCATGCACCCAGGGCCTAGTGGATTTGGTGTGCAGGCAGGCTCCCAAATCCAGACAGTGGCACTTCACATCCACTTTGCCCTGGCGTCAGGGACTGCCCTGAGCGCCCATCTTGCAAACACTTACGCACCTGAGCCCTCCCACTGCCATCCAAGGCTACTCCTGCGGATGGAGTTAAACACGTGGCTAAAGCATTTGCAGAGGTTCCAGAGAGCTGAGGCTCCATGTAAAAGGAACATTACTTTAGTTATTCCAATCTTGGGTTTATGAGATGCTCCTGCTCGCCCACTCCCTTCACAGCTGAGTCTCCCACCCAGTGGAATTCTCCAAGGAACTTCCCACTCCGAGACCCTAGACACTGTGTCCAGCGCTAGCTGTCCCTCTGGCCCAATCCCATGCTTCAGGACATAGTCTGAACACCACGGAGGTCAGTAATGAATTCCCCACCTCCATTTACAGCATGGTAAAACTAGCCATGTATGTTACAGCGGGTTCTTGCGTTCCCTGGAAGCATCAGATATTGTCCCCTGGGCTGGACCAGACAGGACAGCAGCCTGAAATGCCCTACAGCATTGGCTTCACCTCAGACTGACCCTGTGGAAAACAGGCTACAGCTCCCTTTAAAAAAAAATAAAATAAAAAATTAATTTATAAGGAAGACTAGAGGTAAAATTTCCCAGTGCACTTAAGTCACTTTGGTGCTTTTGAAAATTGTGCCCTCTAAAATCAGCCCCGATCCCTGTAGCGGCCACTCCTGTAAGCTGTCAAGTTCTGGCCCATTCCTGTAAGTTTGCGTTTGTGGCGTTTTTAATACAAGCCGCATTACATGCCACAAAGAAACCTGGGTGGCAAATTTTGAAATACAACAAGAACAACAGGAAGAGGAAATATATGCTCCACACATGCAAGTTGATCAAGTTCGTGTTGTCATAGGAAACTTAACTTGTGTGTCCGAACCATACAACATTACTGCTGCACTCATATTGGTTTTGCATCTCATTATTTCTAAATAGCAAAGAGAAAAAAATAATGGGTTTAATAACAGTGCCATCTGGGCTTTGAGTTTTACCAACTCTTCACAGCAGAAGAAAGATTGGCGTTCTCCATTGCCTTATGCCTGAGTCTGAATTCTCAGCAGTGCCAAGTTTTCACTTGGCTCAGCAGAGAGGGATGGGAAAAGGGGGCTTGAAGTCACCCTTTTGTTCCCCCAAGCTTCGGCTGGCTGGTGCCTGAAATAGCACCTGACATAAAACTTAGAGCACCGTTGAGGCTGCTCTAAGTTACACTGGCAGTCATGGCAGCAGTTCTGAGCCAGTATTATGCACCACACTCTCTTTGCTACAACACCAAGTCCCCAGACTAAAGATTGGGAGGAGGCAGGTGACATAGGGAGACACACCAGCTTTGTGCAACCGAAGAATTTCTAAGCTGCCCCTTATGGGCAGTTGGCATGAGGCCCAGGATCAGACTCCTTGTGCCGTGATGGGTGGGTGAGGGAAGAGTTCTGGGCCCCAATCCAGCCATATCCTGATCCTGGTGTGTGTCATTTACACTACTGTCTGCAGTTCTTTTGGTATTTCATGCTCACTTTGCATCAGTGTAAAGGTGACACAAACAAAGTGCAAGGCAACAGAGAGTCCAGCCCCCGCCCTCCCCCCACACTGATCGCTTTAACTAGAAGTTTCAATTGCAACCAAAATTGTGGAGAGATTAAAAAAAAAAATAACCCAGAATCACAGGAGCTCTGGTAATCAAGTGATCCATCCCCTGTCACCCATTCCCAGCTTCTTGAAAATATAGACTAGGGAAACCATCCCTGCCCATGCTAGCTAATAGCAGTTGAGGGACCTGTCCTCCATGAACTTATCTAGTTCTTTTTTGAACCCTCTTATAGTCTTGGCCTTCACAACATCCTCTGGCAAGGAGTTCCACAGGTTGACTCTCCATTGTGTGAAGAAATACTTCCTTTTGTTTCTTTTAAACCTGCTGCCTATTAATTTCATTGGGTGACCTCTGGTTCTTGTGTTATGAGAAAGAGTAAACAACACTTCCTGATTTACTTTCTCCACATCAGTCATGATTTTATACACCTCTATCTTATCCCCCATTGGTCATCTCTTTTCCAAGGTGAAAAGTCCCAGTCTTATTAATCTCTCCTCACACAGAAGCTGCTCCACATCCCTCAACATTTTTCTCACCCTTTTCTGTACTAATGGAGGCAGCGAGGCCTAGAGCGCTGGACTCGGAGTCCCGTTGCTGTGGGAAGTGTCTGTACTGAAGGGCTGCAGCAGCTATCGTGTTTTAAGTGCAGACAGAGCCTGAGCCGTAAAGCAGGTTCCTTCCCACCTCCTCCCTTTGCAGAAAACACCCCCTCGGCTTAAACACCGACAGAATCCTCATGCAAAGCGATTTCTTCTCCAGGCCGTCTACAAGCCTCTCTCCTTGCAACTTGAAGAAAACTGAATGGTTGACAAACAGGGCCTCAGAGACCTGATCTGCTACATGCCCCGCCTACCCGTGACAGGCACCCATAACTAGCTTTCAGGCTCCTTCCCCTCTCTCCCTGCACGGGCACAGTGTGATCTGCTTGGCGTCTGAGTCTCACACCGGCTGAGCAGCAGGCAAACCTAGAATCAAAGTGGTTCATAATGTGGTCATTTGATCTCCCCCAAAGGGCTGGGGGTCGCCCTGCACTCTGCTGGAGAACTCTCAGCCATCTAAAAAAAGAACAGGAGGACTTGTGGCACCTTAGAGACTAATAAATTTAACTGAGCATAAGCTTTCCTGAGCTACAGCTCACTTCATCGGATGCATTTAAAACCCTGCTGCAGTGATCTGAGCAGCCTTGGCTGTATGGAAAGCAGATCAACTTTAGCTGGTTGGGGGCTTTGTTAGGGGGAGGAGGGGATCTCAGAAATCCCTTGTCCAAATGGCCCTGTGCCCCCCCGAGGCACACAAACTGTCAAGGCTCCAAGTCAGTGGGTGGATTTCAGAGCAGGCAGGAGATCGGTGCTTTAGGCAGAGAGCTGGCGCTTTGCTAGAATAAAATCTCTTCAGCTGCCCTCCAGTAAGATCCCGTCCTTCAGCGCCTCGTCCCCAGCGCTTGCTTGGGACCCGAAGTGAGGGTCAGCCCCAGACCCCCCCCCCCACACGGCGGGCTGAGACACGCGGCGCTGCTGGGACGGCAGTTCAGAGGGGGCGTTAGGACACTTTGGCCCATCAGTTAAAAGACAAAGAAACGAAGTCTGCCCTGGGGACCAACGGAGACGTCTTCTCTCACTGCAGAGAAAAATCACTTCCCCTTCCGCCCCAAAACGATCCGCGCTCATGATTTGCTGCCCAGCAGCGGAGCTCTTGTCTCGGGAGGAAACTTCAGCTCCTGCAGGTTACCCGCCTATTTTGCCCCCCTTAACCCTCCTTCCATCTGGTCCGCGCACAGCCCCCTCCCCAATAGACCCCGCGCGACCCCCTCCCCCATCTGGTCAGCAGACAGCCCCCACCCCAATAGACCCCGCCCCATCCCCTCCCCAATACCCCCACCTGATCAGAGCACAGCGCCCTCCCCAATAGACCCCACCTGCCCCCGCCCCCATCTGGTCAGCACACAGCCCCCTCCCCAATAACCCCGCCCAAACCTCCTCCCCCATCTGGTCAGCGCACAGCCCCCTCCCCAATAGACCCCGCGTTCCCCAGTGTGATCGATGCACCCACCCAACTCTTCTCCCCCCCCCCAACCTGGCACCTCCCTGCTCGCCCTCTCCCCGATCCGTGCACAACACCAGCCCCTCCTCACCTGCTGGCGGAGACCCCCAGCCCCCGATTGCTCAGTGGGCAGCCGGCGCCTGGAGCCCGGCTCGCAGCTCGCCCAGGCTCATGTCCCCTGGAGCTAGAGCCCCCCCCGGGAAGCGGGCTCAGAGCGACCCCGGCAGGCAGGCAGAGGGAGCAGCGAGGGGACGGGCTGCCCCACTGGGAGCCGCCAGGCTCGGGGAGAGGGTCCCGCGGCTGCAGCCCCGCTCAGCTGGGCAGGTCAGCAACACGGAAGGGAAACGCACCCAGCTGTCTGCCCCTGGGGAGCGGGCGAAGAGCAGAGGCTCCAGCCGGTCAGGATCCCGCAGCGCTCCCCGCTCTTGCGCCGCTGCCTCCAGGTCTTACGGCTCAGGCTGAGCGGGGGTGTCCTCCTTCAATAGCCGCGGGATCCGGGGACACCCGCACGGACTGATCCATTAGAGGCACATCGGGAAGAGGGATGGAGCCGCCCGCCACCCCCCCGACACGGCTCAGCGCAGCGTAGCCAGCTGCCGGGGAGAGCGCCTGGCCTGAGGCTGCGGGGAAGTGGGCGAGTCTCCCGGGCCAGGAGCTCAGGGGCCGGGCAGGAGGGTCCCCTGGCCCGCCGGCCGCAGTTTGACCACCCCCGCTATAGACTGTCGGGGAAACCGGCCCAAAGTGACGTATGATACCATATTAGGTGCGTCTTCCAGACATGTGGGTGGGAGGGGCAGGGCTGTGTCCTCCTGCTGCTCCCCCCCTCCCCCTGGTCATAGAATCTCAGGGCTGGAAGGGAGCTCAGCCGTCCAATTGTCCAACCCCCTGCTCAAAGCAAGACCAATCCCCACTTTTTGCCCCAGATCCCAAATGGCCCCCTCAAGAATTGAACTCACAACCTTGGGTTTAGCAGGCCAATGCTCAAACCACTGAGCTGTCCCTACCCCCCCAAAGCAGGTCCGCGTCCCTGGGTGGGCTCGAACCACCAACCTTTCGGTTAACAGCCGAATGCGCTAACCGATTGCGCCACAGAGACCGGGCAGCCAGGCCCCAGGCAGGGAGCAAGCGGCCATAGCCAGCTGCTGGGGAGAGCCTGGCTGGGGAGGGGCGGCAGCAGCAGCCTGATCCCTGCCCGGGCTCGGCTTCCCGGCGAGCCGCAGCCCCTCCCCGGCAGGCCCTGTGTGCAGCAGCTGGCTGCGGAGGGGCGACAGCCCAGTTCCCCCCCACTCGGCTTTCCGGGGCAGTGGAAGTACCTAAAAGTGTCTGTGTTGGGGGGGGGGGGGACCACTGGAGCCCGAACCGGGGCCCTGCCCCCTGCCCCACCCTTTCCCCTGAGGCCCCGCCCCCTCGCTCCTCCCCACCACCCCCACCTTACACTGTGGAAGTGGGAAGACAGGCGCTGGGGGGTGTCTCTCTCTCTCTCTCTCCCCTGCTTGCGGAGAGGCTCTGGCCCGCCCCATCCCTTCCTCTCCCTCCCCCCAAGTTGCCTTTTGGCCCCTCCCACAATACTAAAACAGACAAGTTCTTATAATAAAAAAAGGGACTAGGGGCCCCCCCTTGAGCTGCTGGGGGCCCCAAGCAATTGCTTAGGCTGAGTCTCTCTGTTTATACCCAGGGCTCCGAGTGTAGGTAGCCCAGCCCGGCACATGTGCCTCAGTCTCCCCGTACCCTGCACCACCACCTCCAGCTGTTGAAACTGAACTCGCCTGGGCCTGGGCCTGGGCCTGGGCCTGGGCCCCCCTGCCGCCCCCTCCCCGGAACTGTACACCCTTCTCTGCCCCGGCCCTGCTGGCTCCCCCTGGGGACAACACTACTCTTCCTGCTTCCAAACCATGACCGCCAAAGGCTCACAAACCAGCAGATAAAAACTCTGCATTTAGTATTTTAAGTCTCATGGTTTTTAAGTGGGTCAGATTTTGAGGCCCGACTCATTTTGAACTCTTGCGTTTATCAATACAGAAATTATCTACCCCCCCCCCCCCGTCACACACACACACGTCACTTAGTCTTACACACCTGCTGTGGGCGCTGACTCCCTGGGCGCAGGAAGAGGGGGCGCGAGGGTGAGGCCTTGGGGGAAGGGGCAGAGTGGGGATGGGGCCATGGGACAAATCAAACTTCCCAAGAGCCTGTCTGTGTCCAATATAGTTTTAAGGGGCTCCTACCTCCCCTCTCCTGCCATGGCTCTTAAAACCAACTGAGACTCTGAACCGTCTGCTGCCCAGGGCCCTGGGGTGAGCGGAGCTAATGCCAACCCCAGCCTGGCCTGATACGGCCTGCACCCTATTTGTGAGACGAAGGGTGAGAATTTTCACCTGGAGTGGGCTGAAGACACTGCTGGGTAGCAGGCCCGGTACAGCCAACCAGAAATCCCTCCTATCGTCCCTGGGGTTGGGTCCAGGCGAGCAAGGAAAAGAGAGACGTCTGGTGCACCCCCCTCCTTGCATTGCAGGCTGACATACGCGGTGGAGTGTGAACTACCGCCCTGCACCGCCTCACATACTTGATTTGCCACGGCCTTCATGGGACTGTGGAGGTTGATGCTTCCCTAAACCCTCGGGATACAACTTTCTGACTCTCTTTTCCCCTCCTGCATCCACTCACACGCTAAACCCCCTTAAAGGAGCAAACACTGAAAACCCATCGCAGGCAGCCTAGCTCCGGGCAAGCAGCAGGAATGGGACAGAAGGGCAGAAGCACACGTGTTCTCCTCGCCCCTGGCAGAATGCCTTGTGCGGGTTGTACCTGGGGGTGCAGGGGTGGAATGAGCCGGGGACGTGTGCCCGTTTGAGCGATTCACAGCAGGGAAACGAGGCACCTTTGGGGGAGCCTTGTCCAGGCCTGCCATGGGTCAGCTCTCTCAAACCACCACCCCTGGCAGCGCAGGCCTGACCTTCCAGCCCCCTGCAGGCCTCGCTCTCTGTGTACAGGTTAGCGATAGACACTCCCAAAGCCTCTGAGCGTCCCTCGGGAGTGCTCAGCCCGTTCCACTGAGCACATGCAGAACGGTGACTCTAATCCCACCGGCGCGGTCCACAGCAGCTTGTAAGATTCAATTCAGGCCAACCACTCTATTGAGAACACGGCACTTAGATATACAGAAAACAGGAATGAGTTTATTATCAAAGAACAGAGATGCAAGCGAGAGTGAATAACTACTGGAAAGTAGTGGTTACATAGAAAACAAAATCCTCACACTTTCTAGAGCCGGGGTTCTCACAAATTTTTGGCAGCCTCAGCATGCGGCTCTGACAATACTTAACTCGCTGTAGGAAAAACAAATAAATAAATTACGTATGCATATTTACATAGGGATTTTTTGCAGACTCAATAATAAATAAAAGGTACAGTTGTGTCTTATCTTTACTGGACCTAAACACAGAACAAACCAGTGCTTTGTGCAGTCTTGTCTTTTTTGTTGTTCTTTTGCTTTTTTGGTCAAAGGTGGACGGCTGTACAACAATTCTGAACTAAATTTAAAAATCCTTTACATAAGAGAAGTCCAAATAATAATGAAAGAATGTATCTGCCAATATGTCCAAAATTTCTTTCACAGACAAAAAAACCCAATCAACCTAGCCCAGTAATAATAATAATGATAATAGTAACAACAAAATCTGAGCCGTTGCTGTTGTCTTTTCAGCTTGGTTTTTGCATCATTTAACAGCTCGCGCCTCTGAAACTCACCGTGGTAATTTGGTTCCACTTCCTTTGTATGAGTGCTGTAGGGACGTTGCACGACATACGTTTCAATTTGATGAATTTCTCTCTCACACTGCAACTTGCTCAGAAATGGCATCGAGTGGCTTCAGAAACACAGGAAACTGCCTTTCCCCCGGTGCTGAAGTGTTCCTTTTTCTCTCTCTGTTTTGCTTTTCTTCGCAGAAGGTCCCAGAGGAGCCACCTGCTGTCACATTCAAGGTCATTTTCTGGCACTAGATTATTTGAAATACTTTCTGATACCCAGTCACATTTTTAACTCTTTCACCTCCCCCCCATGAACAATCACAATGTCAAGGTTCCTCCCCCACTCTGAACTCTAGGGTACAGATGTGGGGACCTGCATGAAAAACCTCCTAAGCTTATCTTTACCAGCTTAGGTTAAAAACTTCCCCAAGGTACAAAATATTCCCCCCGTTGTCCTTGGACTGGCCGCTACCACCACCAAACTAATACTGGTTACTGGGGAAGAGCTGTCTGGATGCGTCCTTCCCCCCAAAATACTTCCCAAAACCTTGCACCCCACTTCCTGGACAAGGTTTGGTAAAAAGCCTCACCAATTTGCCTAGGTGACTACAGACCCAGACCCTTGGATCTTAAGAACAATGAACAATCTTCCCAACACTTGCACCCCCCCTTTCCTGGGAAATGTTGGATAAAAAGCCTCACCAATTTGCATAGGTGACCACAGACCCAAACCCTTGGATCTGAGAACAATGAAAAAGCATTCAGTTTTCTTACAAGACTTTTAATAAAAATAGAAGTAAATAGAAATAAAGAAATCCCCCCTGTAAAATCAGGATGGTAGATATCTTACAGGGTAATTAGATTCAAACATAGAGAACCCCTCTAGGCAAAACCTTAAGTTACAAAAAAGATACACAGACAGAAATAGTTATTCTATTCAGCACAATTCTTTTCTCAGCCATTTAAAGAAATCATAATCTAACACATACCTAGCTAGATTACTTACTAAAAGTTCTAAGACTCCATTCCTGGTCTATCCCTGGCAAAGACCAGCATACAGACAGACACAGACCCTTTGTTTCTCTCCCTCCTCCCAGCTTTTGAAAGTAGCTTGTCTCCTCATTGGTCATTTTGGTCAGGTGCCAGCGAGGTTACCTTTAGCTTCTTAACCCTTTACAGGTGAGAGGAGCTTTCCCCTGGCCAGGAGGAATTTCAAAGGGGTTTACCCTTCCCTTTATATTTATGACACACTACCTACCCAAACACCACGCAGTGAGATGGCCCATAGCCACTTAGAGCTACAGTAACATGAGATGTAACCACAGTGGTTAGAGGTCTATAAAATCATGAGTGGTGCGGAGAAAGTGACTAAGGAAAAGCTATTTACTTGTTCCCATAACACAAGAACTAGGGGCCACCAAATGAAATTAATGAGCACCAGGTTTAAAACAAATAAAAGGAAGCTCTTCTTTACACAGCGCACAGTCAACCTCTGGAACTCCTTGCCTGAGGAGGTTGTGAAGGCTAGGACTATAACAGGGTTTAAAAGAGAACTGGATAAACTCATGGAAGTTAAGTCCATTAACGGCTATTAGCCAGGATGGGTAAGGAATGTGTCCCTAGCCTCTGTTTGTCACAGGGCGGAGATGGATTGCAGGAGAGAGATGACTTGATCATTGCCTATTAGGTTCATTCCCTCTGGGGCACCTGGCATTGGCCGTTGTCGGGATGGATGGACCTTTGCTCTGACCCAGTCTGGCCCTTCTTATGTTCTTAGCCAAAGAATACACTTTGCGACTTCAAAGAAAACCACACCTATGTAGCTCAGCTCTGCCGGCATAGTACTATTTAAAAGGGAGCGCACATTAGGATTTATGGCATTTAGAAGGCACCTTTAATACTTAACATCTCAGCGATTGTTGGGGCACTTTGGAGGCTCTTGTGGCTGCAAAACAATCAGCTGGTGGCTGCATTTGAGAAATGCTGTTCTGGAGTCTAAACAAACAAGGCCTTCCCTTCTCTCATTTCCCCAGCCTGTGGCTGAGACTCCTTCTCATGAGATCACTCCCTCTCAGCTGCAGAGAAAAGCTTGACAATGTGACCCTGATATGAGTGTATGTTGTTCATAAAGGTTCAAAAGCAGAAGGCACATACGAAGAATCCACAGTTTAAACTAGACACACTTATTGCTTGAGGGCCCCGCTGCCTGATTTTTAGATCCTGGCCAGGCTGACGAACGGGGACTTGGCTCGTTCAAGTAGGTGAGTTGGATCAGTGTCACGTCTAGGAGTCTCATTTTGAGCCCCCTTCCAGTGCAATCTCTTTTCCCATCACATACACCTCAGGTTTCCTACAGATCCACCGTCTTCCCATGTAGCACCGTGAGCTGCTGACCCCTTTCTTGTCGTTCAGATACGCGCAGTCACCTCCTCCTCTTATCTGAAACCTGCAACACAGAAGCCAGGGAGCTGCAGTCAGGCAGAGGCCGGGCATTTCACACCAGTCCCAGTCAGGGGAGCCGTTCTCCACAGTGCAGGCCTGAGTGCGGAGCAGCTACTCTCCCAGCCCCTCAGGAGCAGAGCTCAGGACACGGAGTCTGTATCCCAGGAGAGGGCCACAGAGGCCCAAACTCGGGACAGTGTCTGGTGGCTATTCAGACCCAGTGAGGCTGGAAGCAGGTGGGATCCAATGGTTGGGTCCAATACAGCAGAATGGGGACTGTCCACTGGGGAGCCCTGACCCAGCACCATAAGAGCCTGACTTTTCAAAGTACTGAAGTAACCCAGACCAGGGAAGTGGGGGGTCTCCATCCTCCTCTAATGGCTGGCCTGCATAAGAGCTTTATCAATCGGGGGGGGGGGGGGGGTTCAGTTAAAGAAGTGGATTCTTTCGCTCCTATGGCAGAGGCTCATGCTTCTAGTGCTGAATTCCGGGGTTCAAACCCTGCTCCAGGCTCAAGCAGCGCTGGTTTTGTGATCACACTTGGAGCCCACTGAAACCCATCGCGGGGTGTTGGCTGGGCAGCCATCACTACTGTACCCCGTTCCAGTGGGAGCCCCAGGCGTCCAGCACCTGTGAACCGCAGGCTCTTTAACGTCGGTGCCTTGCTGCGGATTCAGAGGCCTCACCAGCCAAGTCACTCAAACCTGCCGGCTGCAATCCCCAGCGGGACCTGCACCTGCCATGCAGTGCTCAGCATGCTGCCCTCTCTAGCAGCCACTGTTAACCTGAGCTCCCTGCTGCCTCCTTTCCCCAGGGCCGGTCAGACACCCCAGGGACCTTGCTGAAGAGGGCTGGGGGAGAACAGCGAGTGTCCCAGCTGAAATCCCAGCAAGCTGCGAGGGCACCTCTGGCTATGGCGGCCTCTGTCTCCGGCCCAGCACCATGCTGCGGGGAGGAGCCGAGAGTTCAGGGACACGCCGGCTCCCATCGGTCTCCGATACACGCAGGACGCGAACGGACCAGGGTCGTGTCTGGTTGTTTCACTAGCACTGAATGGTGGATCTACCTGAACTCAAACAGCTCAGACACCAGAATCCCCAAGCCCAGGGAATTAGTACAGAGGGGTGAGAGACACTCACAGGTGGTTGAATTCAGTGCCGTCGGTGCATTTCCAGGGCAGACCCTGCTCCCTCCGGAGGCCGATCCAGTGGTCCTGGACACCCTTATGGTGCAGCAGGAACACCTTAAAGAAAGCGGAAGGACAGCAGGTATCAGCCCCAGCTCCGGTGCTTCCCCGACCCCTCCAGGGCTCTGTTCTGCAGAGAATCCCAGTCACATATTCATAGAGTATCAGGGTTGGAAGGGACCTCAGGAGATCTTCTTGTCCAACCCCCATCCCCAATTAAATCATCCAACAGATTTTTGCCCCATATCCCTAAATGGCCCCTGGGTTTAGCAGGCCAATGCTCAAAGCACTGAGCTATCCCTCCCCCCATATTGAAGGGTGCTCAGTTTATTTTTTTGGGGGGGTGGTGTTTCCCCTCCCTTTTGCAAAATAAAAGATCACCCAGGCAGTATTAACCCTCCCCCTGCACAGAGCAGCCCCACCCCGGTGCTCCCAGTCACCCGCACCCCAAGTCCCCCTGGGCTGAGGGCAGCTGCTGGGTCTGAGCTCTCTGCAGAGATGTCTCTTCTCACAGATCAGCCCCCGCTCACCACAGCACGGCAGGAGGAGGGAGGGAGGCAAGCTGAAGTGGGAGGGGTCAATGTGAGAGAATCCCCTTCTCCCCCGCCTCCTCAGCTGGCTGCTCCTTTCCCATCCCCACAACAGGATCACTGGCTGGGTTCTCAGTCCCACTCCAGCAGCCAGCAGGCCAGGAGATGCCTGAGCCAGCCCTGCCCTAGACAGAAGCTGTCTCCCTATTTGGGGAGGGGGGCAGTGGAGAATGGGCAATCCCTGTGATCACACACAGACAGTAGGGCCCTGGGCCCAGCCAGGGCTGGCGTTCAGCAGCTGGAAGTTCATTCACTCCGGCCTCCCAGCACGGGAGGGCTCAGAGCTGCTCCTCATTCCACGGGGCAGAGCCCAGGTTCTGCTGCAGCAGCCACCACTGTGCCAAGGCCAGTGTCTGGCAATTTGAGAGTCTCTCGCCATTTCCTGCTCACTGTCGATCCCAGCCAGAGAGGCACCCGGGGCAGAGCAGCGGCTCCGGCTGTCGGTCCAGCTCCCTTCCCTCTCTGAGAAATAGTAGCATTTCCCTCGGTATCCCATCCAGCCGTCCGGGCACGAAGGGCTAGCAGGGGGGCACAGATCAGCTGATGAAAGCTGAGAGGTCAGCACTGAGAATGAGACAGTCACATGGAGGGTAAGAGTTGCATCGAGAATTGGGCATTTGACTGGTACAAAAATTGGTCAATTGACCAGTCAAATCTGTCAAAGAGTGGTCAGATATTTTAAAATACCAATTTATCATAACAGGAACAAAAAAGAGCAAGACGTCATTGTCTCCAGTAGGTTTAGCTTTAGATAGATACAGATCTACCTAATTTTTTAAAAAATGTATTTCACTGAGTTATTTTAACTCAGAAAACAAAGGCAAAACACTGAAACCAAGTTCTGAAAAACACCAGCGAGGCTCCAAGACGCAATCCGAAAGGCAGGCTGCCTCCTAACCCCAGGGCTCTCTCTGGAGTATTTGACTGCGGCCAAACAGGCAGTCAACTGACCGGGTTGCCAAGCCTACCGGGACCCCCAGCTGGGGCTGGTCCACTACAATCAGACGCAGGGTGAGGGAGACGTTTGTCACAGTAAATTTGCCTGGCAAGAAGGATTCCAGGGGCACTCCCAGCCTGGGAGGGACTGACACAGCTCAGAGCATTTCACCCCAGGCACAAGATCAACAGCTGGACGTTCAACCTCGCAACAAACAGCAGGTGAACAACTGAGAGGAACGTGGGAACATTCACGCAGGGACATGAAAGCCACAAGGGGGAGCCAGAAACCACAGCCACGGGAAGTGACCTGTTGCACTGTGGGCCAGGAATGATGGAACTTATTCACCTCCTACCTGCAGACTTTTCTCTCCCCAAACACAGCAGCAAGAAAGGCACTTTCTGGAATCCCTCACGGCAGTGTAACCCTTTCAGAGCCATGAAAGGGCAGCAGTGGGGTCACCCATAAGTGACACCAAAGAGGATTTGAAAGGCCTGTCTAGTTGAGAGGAGTCGGACTCAAACCCCTCCAGACATTTTTGAGCACATCACTTTTGTTTGCACCACAGTAACTCGGTAGCTGGTTTTCAAGCCTTCCCATGTGGCTGGCGCTCAGCGAGGAATAGACACTCTAAGTCGGGAAGAGTTAGGAAACGTGGCAGCGGTGATCAGAAAACGAGCATGTGTTCACCTCACTCACAAGGCATGTCTGACCCTGTAGATTTCACTGTGCAGTGCACGGTAGCCCACACCCCTGCCCTACTGAACTGAGCGGAGAAGTCAGTGACTAACAGTTGATGGCACAGGCTGTCTCCACCATCCATCTCCAGGTCAGATGCCACATGTTCTGCAGAGCTCCCTGCACCTGCAGGTGTGTAACCAAACCTAAGCTCACAGATTCCCACCTTACACAGCGAGAGCCAATGCTGCCCATAGCAACAGCCTGCCATTACAGCAGGGAGCTGGGATTCAGGGCCCATCTGTATCAGAGCAATCTGCACCAGTATAATCACAGTGACATCCGGGCAAACACCTCCTGGAGATGCGCTGGAGCAGTGCGGCTCGCTCTGGTAACTTCCTGCAGCGAACTGCACCAAGGCAAGCTCCTTTGTGCACCAGTGCGGTGCGTCTCCTTTAGCGGTTTGCACCAATTCAACTGCAAGGACGTCATGACATCGGCACAGAGGATTCCTAATGCAGACAGACCTGGATTCAATCTCCTCTGCCAGCTGCTAAACCCTCCTGGGGCCCAGTGATCGGATCGCAGGGCAATAGAGAAATCCCACCCCCGACAGTCTCCAGCACCCCTCACCACAGATGACGGGGGGATACAGCAGGGTTCATGTTCACCGCAAACAGATGCCCTCTGCACGAGCACACGCTGTCTGGGCAGCCCGGGGGAGTGAATGGTGCTAAGGGACCCTTCCTGGCCAAGCTCAGCGACTGGGGGGTTTCCACACTGCGCTGGTGTAGGGGTCTAGACTGAGTTCTACAGCTCATTTCAGTAACACGGCAGCACCTGCCGCCCAGCCACAGGCGTGACCTAAAGATCCAGGAAGGCCAGGCTGGTAACCTCAGAGCAACACAGGGAAGGCAAAGGGCTCAGGGTTGCACTGCACCCTGTCCCACTGGACACCCTGGTCAGGGACTGCTTCACGGCGCGTGGCAAAGGTGACTTGGGTCCAAAGTGCTCAGAGGTGGGCTGTGGGGGCTAATGTCAGTCAGATCGTACCGACACAGAGAGTGCCCAGGTGCAGGGGTCTGGGAGGAAGATCCCCCAGGAATCCTCTGTCCCAGGGGCAGAAGCCGGACAGGCCGGGAGGAGAGAGTGAGTGTGGTAGGTCACGGGGGAATGGGATGCGCGGAGATCGTAGCTGGAGAGGAAGGGAGCCGGGCGGAAGCTGGGAACTCACCTGCCAGAGCAATGATGGCAGCGATCAACGCAGACGATACAACTATCACTGCAACCACAACTCCACAGGTTGGACTTTTCTTGCAGTTCCAAGGAGGGTCTGAGACAGAAAGACCCGTCAGGCAGGGCTGGGAGGACACGTCTCACTGACAGCACCGGGGCTGGAGCTCCCCTGGAACATGCACCCTTCTTGTCTAGTTTTTGTAAAGCTCTCCAACACCACTTTCTACAAACCATTACCCTCTGATCCCACTGAGGGTTTCCAAAAGTTAGTGCCTGTCTCACCCCCTGCAACCTGCAAGGTCTCGTGCCAGCAAAGGGAAGCTGCTCCCAGATCTGGAGCTGCATTCGCATGTCCTGAGGGCTGTCCTGCACCATGGTCACCACGGGCAGGTAGGTCATCAACCTCCATCTCTGTCCCAGCTGCAGGATGGCCTCTGGTTCCTGCTCCCTCAGGCACCTGGAGATGCTGAAATAGGGGTGGGGTTGGCAGAGCAGGAGAACACCCCATGAGGTTAAGAAATGGCAGTGAGAGCCTTTTCCCTCCCTGGGAGATTATGGTGTCCCTCTATGGGGACTCCCTTCCTGGCAGATGCTAGTGAGCTATTGAAAGAGCTCAGCCTGTTTAGATTATAAAAAAGATCGGGAGGTGACATCATTGAAGTGTTGAAGTGACTTCACGGAGAGAAAATATTGGGTATTAAAGGGCTCATTAATCTATCAGAGAAAAGCATAACAAGACCCAGTGGCTGGAAACTCAAAAGAGACCAATTTGTATTCAAAAGAGGGCACACATATTCAACAGTGAGGATGAATCACCAAAGGAAGAAACTAGAAAGGGAAGTGGTGGGAATTCCCCACCTCTTGATGTCTTCTAATGAAGACTAGATGCCTTTCTGGAACGTGTGTAGTCAAAAACTAGCTCCTATGCTCTACAGAAAGCATGTGATATGCAGGGGGTCAGATGACACGCTCTAATTGTCTCTTCTGACCATAAAGTCTGCTAATTTATGAAAAAATGAGCGTAGCATGGGGAGAAGCCTCTGATGTTTTACTGTGTACGGCTTGAGCCCACAATGAACGCTCATTGCGTGGGGTGATCCAGGGGAAGCAGCTGAAACATCCAATGTGGCTGGACAGGGGCAGGACATCAGCACTGCAGGCGAGGGGTGGGTGTGGCAGTGACATCACAAGGGCCTTTGGCAGGACCTCAGCCTATTGGACAAAGGTGGTGGGGAGGCGATGACCTCACAGAGAGATCTTGACATCAGCCAGGCAGGACAGGGGTGCAGGACAGGGGCAACCTCGGAGATCCCTGTGGCTTTGCTTCAGCACGTCTCCTTCTCGAGGTCTCTCCTGGAGGACTGAGAGAGCATTCCCTTTCACATTCGTGAGCGCAAGGAGGACCCTCTTCGGAGTTTTCTCCTTTTCTTTTAGTGGATTTGCTCGAAAACAGACGTCCCTGTATAGAAGGTAAGAGCCTCGGAGAGGTTTGGAACCTGTTCAGTCTGATCCATCAGGTGCCGGCTGACTTTTAGGGAAGGAAAACATTAGATTGTGGGGGCAGTATTTTATTTCTGACCTAGGACTTTGTCCCTTAGAATTACTGGGGACATTGGGGTTTCTCCTTTTTGTTTTCCCTTTTCCTCTGTCCCTCCTACCTTTCTCTTCTTGCTTGCTTTGTCCTTTTCCTCTTCTCTCCTCCTACCACCAGGAGCTCTGTGTGGAACGAGGGCCGGGGGGGTTGTGGGAGGCCCTCACAGAGAGGTGAGACTGGACTAGTGCTCTGAGAGTGATCGCCTCGGTGGTGACCAGGGCCATTCTTTGGGCTATTTGATGAGAACCCTTAGCCTCCCACCCCTCAAAGTCTCAACCTTGATTGGCTGAGGAGAGGGCTATTGACAGGGAGGAAACTCTGGTCTTTGTTGTTCTCTTTTATGACCAAGCAAATAAGTCACAATCAGTTATATGTTTGACCAATGTGGATGCTGCTCTGCATTCGTTGTCTCGGAGCAGTTCATGATCCTCTCGAACATTCCAATTCTTCTGAAATAATTGCTGAATAATTACTATGAACAATTGTTGGTCTGTAGCTCATTTGAGAGCAATTCTGCTACTGACTGGCTGCATCAGCTAAGACAAGTCCCTGCTCCTTTCTCAGCCTTCATTTCTCCTTCTGTCAAGTAGGAATAACAATCCTCTCCCACCTACCTCGCCATGGGTGGATGCTGGGGATCCACTGAAGAGTGTCACTCGGAGCAGTGCAGACTATGGGGTGACCTATCACACTGAGCCATACCAGATTATGACCTAATATTGGATTTGATTTGCATTTTATTGTTTTGAAATTGTGAAAAGCAGCAACTACTTAGCTCAGACTGAAGCATCTCATCTAATTTTGTAGATCATAGTGTCTCCCCTTTGTGTACGATGAGACAGTTGAATGCACTGTGACGGACAGGAGATGCTCTTGTTTTGCAAACAAATATTTTTGCAAAGAATTTTCATCCTACTTGTTATGATTTCAAGAAACAAAGTGGTTTTGTCTGAATGGATTTTCTGACAGAAAAAGGTTTCCATGAAAATGTTCACACCTGATTTCCTGGGCTTTATCCTGCCTCTGGGGGGTTGTTGTCTTTTAGTTAGAACAGGAATCAGGACAGTTGTCTTCTCTTTCTGGCTCCATCACCGCTTCGCTGTGTGACACCTTGGGTAGGTCCAATGGGAACAGGGTCAATTCTCTAACTCCAGGCAGCAGGGAGCCTGGGTGAGATAAGGGATGTTAAGGCCGTCTGCGAAGGAGAAAGGGATGTTTCCAGATGTTGAATGTCAAGAACTCTAAACTTTGCTAAAATGGCTAGTCTTGAGAAACAAGAACTATTTGGGGCCAAACTTGAACCATTGTCTTTTTTAAAGCCCATTCAGGAATGTGAGTCCCAGAGAGCCATAGAGAGGGGAAGCAACTTGCCCAAAGTCCCACAGATCAATAGGCAGCAATGGAAGCAGGAGTGACACTCTCTCTCAAAGGCAGGGGGAGCAGACATTAGGGCCTTGTTGCAATTGCCAGCTGTGGGAGGGAGTGTGCGGCAGTGGTTAGTGAAGGGGTCCATCCATGGCTCTGACACTCAGTGTGACCCTGAGCCGGTAGCTGAGGCCCGTTTGCCATCAGTAGGGTTGGGGTCCCATCGCTACAGCCCAGTGGGTTTGGGAGGCTCCAGGAAGGTGAGTAAAGTGCTGGGATGTCAGGATCCTGGAGACGCTGTCACCTCCGCCCTAGGGCCGTGTTCTGCACCCCCCTGCCCCTGGCTGAGTTTCTCTGTCCCTTGGCAATAAGACAGACTCTTCTTTTTTAGCCAGTCGATCGCCCTAGTGTCATCACCCTGCCTGCTGGCTGGGCAGGGTAACTCCTGAGGTCACCACCCTCTCCAGCCTGCCTTGGGCTTGGAGAGTGAGGAGAAGGGCGTGGGACGTCTGCAGACCCTGAACATCCGCCATCCATCATCCCATCACTGAGAGCACGTGAGTGGCATTCGGGTTCCTCGGTGGCTTCCCCTGTCTGTCTGGGGGAGAGACTATCTCCAAAGGGGGATTTCCTTTGCAAACAGCCCCCAAGAGCCCCTCACTCTTAGGCCAGGCAGGGGCTTCTCCAGAGCCGTCTCCAGTGTGTTTGGAAAGGTTCCAGCAATGGGGCTCCCAGCCCTTCCCTTGTGGGACACTGTTCCCCAGGCTGAGAGTCTCTGAGCTGAGACAGACCCTGGGAGCTGCTGAGCCTGGAAATCAATGGGGAACGAGGAGGGCCCTGTACTTCCTGTGCCGAGGGCCTTTGTGACTTTGATGTGAGGAATGGTTTCCCAGGAGAAGGCCAGACTCCTGGGTTCTGTTCCTTCTCTAGCCTGGGTGGGAGAGTGGCCTGGGATGACAGGAGGGGCTGCTTCTCCAGAGTAACCGATGGTCTTTGGGACTGACCTCATTGCTGGAAAAGGATGAGACTTCCTGGATATTGCAGCAGCAGGGATTATGAGGGGGAACGTTGGGAGCGGATCATGCAATGAACTCCTGCTCGAGTGTGTAGATGGCACTCCCTGGACTCCTGTGGGGGCAGAGGGGGTGGCTGTGGTTGGAGCAGGGAGGAGGAGGGACAGAAAAGGCCCATGAGTGAAAGGCTGCCTTGAGCCCAGACTCACCCCTGCTCCCCGCTCGGTTCCAGGATGGCCAGGCTCCTGCGGATGTTCGGGAGGAAGGCTCTGCAGGTGGCCCCAGAGCCTGAGGGAAGCAGCTGCCGTCTTCCCAAGGGGCAGAGCAACCCCTGTGTCCCCGCTGGCGGGGAAGCAGGTCCCGTCCAGGCCAGACGGCGGAAGTGCCCGGCCTTCTGGAAAAGGACCCCGGCTCCCGGCGCAGGCGCCGAGCTGGGAGAGGCCCCAACCAGGCCCCAGTGGAGCTGGCCCAGGCTGCGGTTTTGCAGACAGGACCCAGCCCAGGAGGGGCGCCGGGCAGGGTGGCTCTGGGGCTTGTTATGTGGGCAGCAGCGGCCCCAGGAGCCCAGCCCTCCTTCCCATCAGGAGGCATCGCCCTGCCCGGTCTCTGAGGACCTTCCAGCCCCTGCAGGCCAGGAGACGGAAAGTCCCTGTCCCAGCACCAGCAGCTCAGCAGGGGACAGCGGCAGCACCTGGGCCTCTGGCAGCAGCCAGGCCGATGGAGGCCACTGCTTTGTTCCAGGTGAGGAGCCAGGCTGGGCTGAGGGAGGGGTGAGGACGGGATGTGAACACCCTGGGCCCAGACGCTCTCCCAGGGATATGGGGGGGGGTCCCCAGCCCAGGTGTCTGGCCTGAGCCTTGCGAACCCCACGGAATAGCAGCAGCCGTCACACAGCTGCCCCTTCTGCACGGGGACCTGGGGGTGGGGGCGTGAAGAGCTGCTGCCACTTTGGTCCTTGCTGCTCCGGTGCTGGGAGAATCGGCACCTCCCCTGGAGTCCTGGCCAGTGGAGGGGGGCTCTGCTCTGGGCTTCTGCAGCTGTTGGGGGCTGAAGGCATCCCTGAGAGGGAGGTTTGGGGCCCCATCTGCCCTGGGTGCCTGAGGTGGGAAGGGGGGTCTTGAATCCTGCTCTGCGCACCACGCCCCTGTCCTTCCCTCCCTGGTGCAGGGACCCCCCTGGATTCGGAGCAGGAGGAAGGGGTGGACGTGGCCAAAGATGAAGCTGCTCTCAAAGTCATCCGAGAGCAGCTCCAGTGCAGAGATAAGGTACAAATGTTCCCCACCTGGGCTGGAACCAAGATTGCCCTGTCCCTTCCCAGCATCCCCACCCCCTGCCGAGGGTCTTGTGCCTCCTGATCCACCACCCCCAATGGGACCCTTTTACATCCATGATGTGTGACCCCCAAGATGGGGGTGTTTGTCCCACAACAGCCGAAGTCATCTCCCCACACAGGCACTGTCCCAGTTCCTGATCCTCCTTGTGTAGGAGTTGTGGGGGATTTGGACAATAGGCGGGTCCCCACAATCCCCCATTGAGGCCTGATCCCTGGAGCTGGTGTGGGTGGGGCAGGAAGGTCCCTAGCTAACAGGGTCTCTCTCGCTATACCCCACTCCTGGTGGGTCCAGGATGAGGGGCAGCAGCTCCTGTTCCTTCAGGCCATCTACCCCGCATGTCTGGCTGCATGGGAGAGAGGGGAGGACACGCTGGAGCCGCGCTGCTGCAAGGCGGCCGTGGTGCAGAGTATCGTGGTGAGTGAGACATGCCATACGGCAGCTGGAGGGAGCGGGAGAATTGTGGGGCTGGGGGCAACTGAGAGTGGGGAACAAGGAAACCATGGTCCCAGCTCGGTCGTCGGGATGAGGCTGAATGGGGGCAGTTTTGACAGGGAGGAGGAGAGAAGGGGATTGGGAGTGAGCTGGGCAGGAATCCGGGAAGGGGGACAAGTCTAATGGGGAGAAAGGAATGGGAGGAGCGGGAGGTGGTGGGGGATCCTGCTGGCCATGTGGGGCACAGGCTGTGTCATCTCCTCACTGGGAGGCATCAGTCGGGCCTGAATCTCACACGCTCCTTTGTCTCCTTCGCGTCTCACAGGAGCTCATCGAGGAGCTTCCCGATGACTCGTCTCCCAGCGCCGTCCTCGCCCACTCCCTGGCTGCAGTGGGCTACCTCTGGTACTGAGACAGCCCCACCCCGCCGACTCCCCTAACCCCAGTGCTGCTCAGGCCCAAGGCTGGGAGTCACCGTCACTGCCCCTCCCAAGTCACCTCCCAAGAGTGGTGCCTCTGGCAGAGATGGTGGGGTGGGAAGGGTCACTCTCTCCTGGCGGGGCTCTTCTTTTCACTCCCATAACATGACAGGGGCCTTGGGGAGGGGCTCACTCCCGGGCTCAGATACAGGAGGGGCAGCAGGCTCCAGGGAACAGGAGCTATTCCTGTCCTGCCACTGTCTGTCTGGGACACCTTGGCCTTGTCATTCCCTAGCTAAGTGCCTCAGTTTCCATTCTCGCCAGCCTGTGCCTCTATCCCTGTGGCTTGGTGTCCGTGTTGGCGACAGTCCCACCCCTGTACTGCACAGTCTAATACCAGCTCCTCTCTCTTGCCAGCACCATGAAACCTGCCCTGGAGCCAGCCCTAGAGACCCACCTCTTGCGAGCTGCCCTTCACTCCGTCTTCACCCTGGGCACGGAGAAGGACAACACTGGCATCCAGGTACCTCCTCCATCCTCCTCCTCTTCCAGAGTAGTCCTTGGTCCCTGCTCCCTTGATTCGCTGGAGCTCCAGCTTTAGGGGTGGGGTAGCGGAGATGGAACAAGCTGCAGGGTTGGATCCTTCCCTCCAGCAGGAAAGAGATTACCCCTCCATGGGGGATTTCTTTCTTTCTTTCTTTCTTTCTTTCTTTCTTTCTTTCTTTCTTTCTTTCTTTCTTTCTTTCTTTCTTTCTTTCTTTCTTTATAAGCCTTGTTTTGCCCAGAAGCCCAGGTTCCATCCATAGCAACTTGGCTGTTTCATACTCTTCTGCCTACAAGGCCCTCTGCAGAGACCTGCTAAGCTCATGGATCAAAGGTCCAGGGGTCATCAATTCTTGCAAATTGCCTGCAGTGGGATGTGAAGGAGAAAGGCCGGAAGATGTGTTTGGGAGTCTCCCCAGTGCTTCCCAGAGACCCCTCTTCCCATCCTGTGGCAGGTGTAGGCCCAGGTTCCCTAACTCTGACCCATGCTTTGCAGGCTCTGCACAAAGTCATCCCAGAGGTCCTGGATGCCATGCTGGGGAACCTGCTGGCAGAGTCCCCAGACACAGACAGGCTGCACTTCATCTTGGAGGTGAGCCCCATTTGACCGTAACTCTTTGGGGGACTGGTAAGGAGAGACTGGAAGATGCATTTTCTACTCTGTCCTCCTAGCTGGGTCCCCAGTGGGCCGTCCTTGGTTGGGGAGGTCAGTGCAATGTAGTGTCAGGTCCTTCCTTCTTGAGGGACAGAGGAAGGAGCTGGGACTCCAAGCCAGAGCTCTGCCTGGTTCTGCTGAGCACTAAGCACAGGGCTCCTGGCTGTCTTGGGGAGTGAGAGTCTGAAAATCCACCCTTCCCCCACCCCTCCAACACACAGAGTCCATGAGATTGGGGAGATGGTTCTCAGAGAAGAGGCACATGCTCCTTCCTAGAGAAAGAGGAGGAGCCCAGGGAATCAGCTCTTCCCTTTGATCTGCTCTGAAATTCCTGGGGGGATTGTGCTCTCAGTCACTCCCTACATCCCCCCAAGGATTTGCGTAGCAGGGAAGGGCCGAGGGTTCGGTCTTCTTTCTGGTGAACTGTTCAGGAATCAGGAGTTCTGGGAGGATGGGACCAGCCCCGACCCCGAACGTTGTCCCAATCTAAAGAGACGCTGACAAGTTGTGACCTGAAGGGTACAAGCTGCATCCTGGGGGAAAGAATCCCCTTCTAAAGCTCTGCCATCAATGACTCAGCTATTCCCCCCTGCGCAGAATGTCTCAGGCCCCTGGGGCTGGGGGCACGGGGCTCATTTGCAAAGCAGGAGCAGCTGGCCACCGAGTCTGACCTGCCTCCTTTCCCCACAGCATGTCAACCTCTGGGTCGTGTCCAGGGTGTCGCAGGAGCGAGCCAGGGCTATCAGGAGCAGCACAGCCCTGCTGAGATACACAGTCACCCTCCCTGAGTTTGACGTAAGTGAGCTCCGAGCCCAGCTTGCTGGCTCCAGGCGGAGGCAGGCTGGCTCCAGCGGGCTGCAGGGTCTGCTGCTGCTGCCAGGGCTGTGGCTTAGGAGGGTTCTTCAAGGGGAGGCAGAGTCAGAGTAGGGATTGAGCTAGGCTTTAGTCAAGTTCTTCTTGTCCTGGTTCAGTGTTTTCCCTGGGCCTTTAAGGGGCCCATGCTCCAGCCCCTGTTTGGCATCCCAAAGCACCTGCGGGCTCCCTTAGCAGCAGAACAAATGAAGGGTCGATCTCAAGCTCCTCTCCCCCAGCATCTCCTGCAGAGGGGCTAAGGGGAAGGAGCCCTCTGGCCCAGGAGGGACAGGGAGCTGACAGGAAAATGCTGATGGAGTCCCCTCTGCTCTCCCTTTCATTAGATCTCAGCCGAGTTCCATCGGATGGGTCGCCATGTGGCCCAGCTGGCTCTATTTGTCAGCGATCCAGACAAGGACATCAGCCGGCAGGCCAGGGAGGGGACTTACCGGCTCTACCAACTGCTGCTCCAACAGAGGGGTAAGGAACCCAGCTGGGACACGGAACCCAACAGGAGACTAAGAGTGACCACAGGTTGATAATGGGACCCCAGACCATTTCTCTCAGACTGACCCCAGCCGGAGGACAAGTCTCTCTCTGCCTCTGTTCTTCTCCACTCCACTGTGCAGCCACCAATGGGCTTGGAAGGACACAGAAACTGCAACCAGAATGAGGAGAAAAGTCTCTCTCTCTCTCTCTCTCTTCCAGGCCTGACCATACATGACGTGGAAGATCTCTGGTGCTATGACTGGCACCAGGACAGCAGGCTCTTGGGCTACAAGAACACAGCCAGAGTGGGGGAGGTAAGGGCACTGTGCCAGGGCATGACACAGCTCAGGGAGTGGGGCTGGCTCGGTTCCCTGCAGTGGATGCCTCCTGGAGACAGGAAAAGAGCCCGCTCCTTATTTCCAGCTCAGAGTTCCTCATCCAGCAACCAGTGGGACAGGCTGGTGCTAAAGGTCCCACACTGGGACTGGGCCAGAAGTCTCCTTGTTCTTGTCAGGCTGCAGGTTGGATTCCCCTTGAAGAAACCAAGGAGCTGCAGAGGCCATAGCCAGCAACTAGAGAAATCACTTAGCTGGGGGAAGAGACCTTTGGTCTGTCAGCTCCAACCCCCTCCTCCCCTCAACAACACACACACACTCCTCTAGCCGCTGAGGTGCAGGAGATCTCTCTGCTGGAAGCAAGACAGGGTCCCCTGTCGTCTCTGTGCCCTGCACAGCAGAGTGGGCCTGCTCACACACATTAGAGATCCATTTCCAGCCCATCCTGGCCCCTGCCCTAAATTGCCTTCCCGAAAGAGCCACTGGAGGCTTTGGTCCCTCAGCATCTGCCACCTTTTAATAAAGGGGCTTCCCTGAGCCCTGGGACCCTGAAAGCCTCCTGGGGAATGAAGTGCCTTGGCCACAGCAGCTCTCTTCCCCGCCCTTTGGGGCACTAGACGCCATTGTTCTGCCAGGACTTGGAGGCTGGCTCTGGGCAATCTACTCGAGCCTCATGTCCTCTTGGTTTTAGGTCTTTGAAAAATTCTTCTCTGTCGGGCAGAGAAGATCCTTCGTACAGACAGCATTGCTGGCCATCCACGACCCCCTGCTGCGTGTCAGCCAGGCTGGGCTGGTGCTGGTCTACTCCCTCCTGGGGGAAGCCCAGCAACTGATGGGGGACACGGTAAGCAGCTGCAATCGACTCAGAAGCTTGGGGTGGGGCCCAGGGCCTCATTCCCATCCTCTCGCCATTTGCTGGCCTGGTAGGAAGGAGCCTAGTGGGGACTTCTGGCCTTCATGGACTTCTGTTCTTAGGATGTGGTGCTCTGCTATCACTCCTGGGAAGGACAGGAGAGTCCCCTAAGTGCCCTCTGGGAACCTTTCCTGCCCCATAGAGCTGCACCCATTTCCCCATGGCCTAGTGTCCATGTCACCCGAGCCACCATCGAGAGTTGCTCCCATCCCTGGCATCCTGGGAGGCCAAGGACTGACTGGTGATGGTGACTGACTGAGGCACATGGGTGTGGAAAGCTGGTCTTGCTGCTGGTAGGGCTGGACCCGCTCTCGAGAGATTGGGAGGATTCAGTCGTCAGGGGCTGCTGACCTGCCCCATTCACCAGGGCTGCCATCCTGTGGTTTCAGCTTTTGTCACTGGGGTGTCTTGGGGAAAAGTCTCAAGCTCTCCCTATCCCACTTCACTGCTGCCAGAATCCCTCCCTCCCACCGCCACCCTTCTAGAACCCCCTCCCTGCCCTACCTGGGTGGGGATGGAGGTAGGGGTGGAGGAGAGGGTTCTCTGAACTTGAGCGGTGTCCCCAGGTGGGTTGGAGGTGGAACATCTGTCAGGGGCACGGATGGGGAGGTGGCAGGAGCTCACCCGACAAGGAGGGGGGTTGGCACTGAAGGTCACTAGAGAGGACAGCAAGCCTCCATCCTGGGGGTCAGGAGGGTGAATCTACCACTCAGACATGAGCAGCTGCTGGGTGGAAATGATGGTGCTGGTTCCAGGTGCCCTTAATCCTCCCTGATTCCTGGGGAGTGTCTCAGTCTCTGACATGTTTTCGTTCCCCTGCAGCATGAGGATGTCACAGCCAAGGTCATGGGCCAGCTTCACATAATCCGGCACTTGCACCAGATGCCCGAGGCGCTGCAAGGGCTGTGGCTCATCTGATGCTCTTCAAGGTTCCCCTCCCTGTTCAGCAAGTCCCACTCCCTGCTGCAGGTACTGCTCTGTCTCACTGTAAATGGGGGACTAGTGGAAGCAGAAATGGAGGCCCCTGGCACGCACAGGAACTCTCTCCCCTCTCTGTGGAGCTGGGTCCTTCCCGCGGCCCCTGAATTCCTTCATCTGGGGCAGGAGCTCTTTCCCTCACACCCATATCCCTCCCCTCTTTCCTTGATCTCACCCCCATTCCATTTCCCGTGCTCCCAGGCAGAGATCTTCCTGCCCCATATGGCACAGAAGGACCTTTGCGTCAGGGCTACAGACTGTCTGCCCAACTGAAGCTAGGCTCCGGGCTAGCTTCATCTTCTGCCCTTTATTCTTCCTTTGGCCCTTCTCTGGGCTCTCAGAGTCTGACATGAAGAGGAGCCTCCTCCCCGCATGTCTTCTAGGCCCTGGCATGTGTGACAGCCTCCCAGATGGGTGCAGTCAGAAGCTGAAGCACCTCAGGGAGCAGTGGGGACAGGTCCCTTGTCCTAGGAAGCCAAGCAGTGGTAGTTCTCAAAGAGGCTGAGAGGGAAGAGCCCGCTCCCTCTTGGAGGTAAGAGCCTTTGACTTCTTTGGGCAAAATGGGTTTCTTGGGGGAGAAATGGGATCCCTGCTTCATAGCCTGGGTGGGAGCTTCCCCCATCCCTGGGACAGAGACATCTTCATCAATGTGCTACCCTTGTTTTTTTCCAAGCAAGAGGCTCCCCAGAGAACTCCTCCTCAAACCTGTTCTCCTGGGAGCGTTTCTGGGAGGAGGCTCCCGTCCCTCAGTCTCCAACTCCATCATGCAGTCTCTTTCACCTAACATCTCCGCTCTCCAGCTCCACTTCCCGCAGCAGGACAAACGGACCTTCAGCTCCTAGAGAACAGACTCTGACCTCCTTCTGATCAGCAATGGGGTTTCACCATCCCCTCAGCAAACCTGTCAGCCGGGCTGTAGCGGATTGGAAGGAGGAGGGTATCTAACAGGGTGGCTTGGCCTATGGCTGCCTAGCCTGGGGCTAGGCCAAATTGATGAGCAAGTGAGCCCCACCTGAGAGGAAACAAGGGAAAACAGCAGCAAAAGTCCAGAAGCAGAGCGAGCTGTTCAGTAGACGGCCTTGAGCCAAACCTTGGAGTGCAGGGTAGGACTTGCTTCTCTCACCGTCCCTAAGGAAGGGGACATAGAAGACCATAGAAACCCAAGAAGGGCAGGCCGAACCGAAATCAGGCTGAGGAAGAACTCCCCACGAGGGTGGAAGGCCTTGTTTCTGTTCAAGACATTTTGGGACTTTGTTTGCAAGGAGCACGAGCCAGGAAGGAGTGGAGTAAAGGACAGTCACCTGGTTGGAGGGCTGAGTTCCCAGCCAACAAACTACAAGAGTGAGTATGAGCGGGGTTGCTAGCCCAGCGAGAAAGCAATGACACGAGGCCTGGCCAGCGTCTAGCGGTGAGTGAACTCTGGTACACACCCAAAGTGGCTGTGTCTAGAGCCCTGTGTAGGGTCTTCTGTGGGAAGTTCCCATGGGTCAGTGGGGCCGGAATCTCTCCTGCTCCTTTGGTCTCTTTGGGCTTCCCACGAGATGCCTGGTGAACTGCCCTTGGACTCTGGGCCCAGCACCGCTCAGAAATTATTCGCTACCTTCAGAGAGACAGGGCACAGCTCAGCCTGTTGGGTAGGCTGGAGACTCACACTTCACTGGAACACACAACACTGAGGTGGTTTGGGAAGCATAGTAACAAAGAAGAGATTTAAGTGATACTAAGCAAGAGAAGGAGACACATTTCAAAGAGACAAACAAAACACAACACACTTCGTAGTGACTAAAACTGAATCTTAACAAGTCACAATCTTTGCCTTAGCAGTTTCCAGACTAACATCTCAGCTTTCCTAAGAGACCTTCTTTGATGTCCCTGTAGGGTAGAAAACTTCTCTGTCCAATCCGCTGATTTGATTGCTTCGTCTTCTGGTTTCAGACCCTCTGTTCTCCTTCTGGGGTGCCTGGACCCTGATTGTAACATCTCTCTGGCCCAGCCTCTTACACAGATGTGTGCTGCAGCCAGCCCAGCGCAGGGAGCAGTGGGGATAGATGATCTCCTCCTGTTAGACCAAGCAACAGGGGTCCCCTTGAGGCTTAGATGGAAGATCCCAGGCATCTCCTGGAGGTAAGAACCGTCCACTCTTCTGGACACTTGGGGCTGTTGCAAGAAAGAGGGGGCTCCTGTTCCATAGCCTATTTGTCCCCATGACTGTGTTTTTTTCTTCTCAGAGGATGCATCCGGGACCCTGGAGACTGTTTCGTGCAGGAGGTTTGAGCGGGGAGAGATCACTCACTGTCCTGACCCATGGGTCATTAACCCGGGTCTGCCGGGTTCCTGGGAGCAGCCACCCTCCAGCACGCCACCTGGAAGCCTACGAAAAACTGCTTATCTAGGACTGACGAAGTCCAGACCCAGTTTGAGGCTCCTATTGGCAGAGTCCCAGAGCAGCTAACTGGCCCGGGGACCTCCTTAAACCAGCAGCAGGAAGAAGAAGCTGTCTGAACAGCCGAGTTCCTCCCCGGCTCTGGACTGTGTGTTGGCTGTTCCTGCTCCCACTCCCCAGGCTTGATTTCCTGGCATCCGGACTCAGGGTGACTCACCTGACTTGAGGTTCTGAACACAATTTGGTCTTTTGCTTCTGCTCTTCCAGTGTCCTCACCCAGCTGACTCTCGACTCCTGTCTTGTGAGTGTGGACTCTGCCTCTGACCACTAGGTCTGGCTGCCCATGACCCAGCCATGACACTGACTTTTCTACAATTCCTCCAATGCCCTTTTCTGCTCTCCAGCTCTGCTCTCCCAGCAAGACACACCAATGCCTTGAATCCCAGAGTCCTGCTTGCCTGCTAGTCAAGGGCTCAGGGGGAGTGCTTGTCTTGCCCCCTCCCCCACCACAGCTGCTTGTCCTCGGGGACTCTCCCTAGCGCAGAGGAGAATCCGTCCTGGCAGCGATTCAGGAAGTCACAGAAGGGACGGTCTGCTCAGCTCCCTCTGCAATGGCACTGCCCGAGACCATTACGAGTGGGTGCCCAGTGACTGCGCCGGCAGCTCCTTGAGAGACTCCTGGGGGCAGGGTAGTCGTGTTTCCCAGTGACCGCGGGAAGCCATGCGAAGAGTGCGGCATTGAGGAGACTCTCCTGCTGTCCCAAAGGGTTTCTGTTCTCCTGCACAGTCAGACCATGGGGCCAGGTTGGAGAATGGGGAAGAGCTGGTTGGTGATGAGTCGGAGGATTCACCATACAGGTGGCAGCAGCTGCAGATCCTGGAGTCCCTGTGGTCGGGTTACCATGCGTCCGGAGTTTCCCGGACATGTCTGGCTTTTTGGGTGTTAAATTGCCCTCCGGGAGGAATTTGTAAAACTCTCCAAAGGTCCGGGATTTCCCTCCCAATGCAGCACTCTGGGGGCGGAGGGGGAGCTGCGCACTCTGCGGGGGAGCACGGCACTGTGTCTGGCTCCGCACCCCAGACACACTGCTCTGAGCAGCAGGGTACGTGGGCTGGGGGGGCTGGAGAAGGGGCATGGGGTCCCAAGGGACAGTCAGGAGACAGGGAGCAGGAGGGGTTGGATGGGTGAGGGGTTCTGGGGGGAGCCTGTCAGGGGGTGGGCATATGAAGAGGGGTCGGGGGAGTCAAGGAACGGGGGGGGGGTTGGACGTGGCGGAGTTTCGGGGGGGGAATCAGGGGCAGGGAACAGGGGGGATTAGATGGGTTGGGGGTTCTGCGGGGGCAGTCAGGGGACAAGGAGTGGTTGGATGGGTGTGGGAGAGCCGGGGGTCTGTCAGGGGGCGGGGGTGCGGATAGGGGGCAGGGCAGTCAGGGGACAGGTAGGGGGTGGAGTTCTAGGGGGGCAGTTAGGGTGGAGGGGTCTAAGGAGGGGGCAGTTGGAGACAGGGAGAAAGAAGGCTTAGATAGAGGGCAGGGTCCTGGGAGGGGGCGATCAGGGGACAAGGAGCAGAGGAGGTTGGATGGGTTGGCGGTTCTGTGGGGGGCAGTCAGGGGGCAGGAAGTGGGAGGGAGTAGATAGGGGGCAGGGCTACCACTCCCCCCCGCACCCTCGGAGTGTCCTCTTTTTTGAAAGTTCAAATATGGTAACCCTACCCTATGGGCCCAGCCGCCACTCCTGAGACTTCAGGCGAACCTCCCCCTGTTCTCAGGGAGTCTTTGGCTTTGGCGGCTGGGCCTGCCTGCCGAGACAGAGGACTCAGTGTTTCCATCAGGCTGCTCAGCTGCAAATACAGCCACCCAAAGACGGGAAGAATGGAAGCGAAAGAGCAAAGCTGGACCCTCTGCTGAGCTCCTGCAATCAAGTGAGCCCAGCCTGGGAGAGAGGAGGGAAAGCTCCAAGGTGGCTGGTGGCTGCAGGGAGCCAGGGGAGGAGAAATAAATAGTTCATGATGAATCCTACGGGCTTTGTCTTGTGTGGTGAAGGGTTTCAAATGGGTCTAGTTACTACCACATTCAACTTTACAATCGCTGTGTCTGACTGAAGGGCAGGTCTAGAAAGGGCAGAGGTCACTCGAGGAGCTTCAAGTCTCCGATTCTGTCCCTATTGCCTGCTTTGACCAGCTGATCTCAACCCAACACCTCCCTCAGGTGGTCGCAGTGGTGAGCTCTTTCCCTCTTTTTCTGGATTAGCCGCCAGCATGGGGACAGGATACATGTGGCCAAGGAAATGGAGAGGCATGGGGGTCACTTGCAGAGGCATGCAGAGAACTTGCAGAGTTACCTGTTCATGCAGTTCCTATGGGGGAAGCACGGTAGGGTACCGTGCACTCCGGGGCACCATTTCCAATTCTGGTGATGGCAGGGAGGATAATTTCACCCTGATTCCAGGGGCTACTTAGGCACCTGAAAACTCTAATGTTTTGACCGATAACTTAGCAATGAGCTGACAGGAACACTTGCCAGACTGCTTTCCGGGGAAGACAGCTATAAGAATGGATCCAGGAAATGGTTCTGTATCTCTGAGCTGTTTGGACACTTTCAGGGAACATTCCCGATGCGAGACAGAGACCCCCAAAGTTATCCTGGGTAACCCTGAGAGACTTGTGGAAAACTAGCAGATCCCACATCTCTGCTGTCACTTTGCACTGACAAACTCGGACTGTCCGAACCTGTTCATCTATTTTACCTGCTTTAACCTCTCAAGAACTTTCACATATGAAAGAAAGAAAATTAAAGAAATGACATAGTTACACCGATATAGGGCGTAGCATAAACCCGACCTCAGAGTTGTCCCATTGAAATGGAATTATTCACAGCAGTAATTAAAGTGAAACATGCACGTAAGTGTTTCCAGGGCCAAGATTAAGGCCACAGCTTATGAGAGGTGCAGATGCAAGAAGAGAAGAGCTGTGCAAAAACTGAAATGCCACTTGGAATCTGGCCCAAACAATGCATCACGAAAAATAAACTCATCTTGTTATACAGTAACAGAGCTGGTTCAAAAGTGTTTTACACTGACAATGCAACCTTTGAACTAAAAATGCCACTTTGGATTACATTGATCATTTGAAAAAAGTTCCCTCTTTAAAAAAACCATTTTGGATTTCTCTGCCCACTTCAGAGAGAACACGGAGTTTTTCCCACCAAAACGAAACAAAAATTTGATAATTAAAAACATTTCCAAATAAGTTTGAAGACTATGGGGCGGGGGAGTGGTTTCTTCTTCAATTTTCATGAACCTCTCCACCCTCGCTATTTTTGACCAGTTCTAATTGTGAATAAATGTCTGTATGTACATGAATGATAAATATGTCTGCTACTGAAACATTTACAAACAACGGCTCTCATGAGGAGCACTGAGGTCACATTACGCAGAGAAACACCCAGGCCTGCAGGGTTCACATTCTCCAAGACATAAACCGCCCCAGGATGGGAATGTAACACACAACACAGCGTGACTGGCCCGGGTTGTTTAGGTGCATGTTTTGCTGTTGCTGGCAAATTGTGCTGTTTTGAGGTGAGGGAGAGTTATATTTGAAATGAGTTCTTCATCCTCTCCCACTCTCATCCAGGGGTGCCGGAACAGGGGAGACCAGGGCCCACCACTTTTTACTGGCCATAAGTGTGAGCGACTGGATGATGGGGGAGAGAAGGGAGTGGGGGGGCAGTGTTTTGGGGGCAAGGGGTGGCGTGAAGTGGGAGCTCAGGGAGAAAGGCGGTGTGAGGGGGGGCCTCAGGGAAAGGAGCGGTTTGAGGGGGCAGGACCTCGAGGAGAAGGGGTGGCACAGGGGCTGGGCAACAGTTTGGGTGCCAGCCCCCACCCCCACTTTTAGGAAGCTTTTGCCCATCCTGCCCTCATCCCAAATTAATTTGTTGCAGTAAGAAAACTTTGAGCAACAAGGAGACTTAGAGACCCACAATATAACCGCCAAAATCCTCACCCGCCCCTCGAGCTGGGCAAACAGAATTTTTTGGTAGCTGGCAATTCCAAAAAAGAGTTGGAAAAAAACCGGTTTCAGGTTGAACAAAACTAACATTTTTCCAAATTTTTGATGAACCAAAAAGCTTTAAAAAAAAAAAAAAAAAACTAAAAGACCCAGGAACATTTCAAGGGTTGTAACTTTTTGAATTTTTAAAATAAAATTGAAGGACATTTTTAAACAAAAAATTGTTTCAAACTGAAAAATCAAAATGGTTTGTTTGGAAAGCGTCTAAACGAAATGCTTTGACTTTTTAAGAACTGTGGGGAGGGTCTGGACGTGAACAATTCAGCAGACCGGATGTGAATTTGCAAACAGGTCTCCTTCCCCATTCTCCAGGGCTGGGTCTCGATTACTGTTTCTGGTTCCCTGGGCCTGGTCCCCGTCCCTGTCACACACTGCGGGGAGCTCAGATTCCTGAGAATCCTGCCGACTTCCAGGCTGCGGGGAGGGATGAGTCAGCATCTACCTGAAGACGAGTTGCGAGTAGGCAAACACTTTCCCTCTACCTTTCCAAACCCCACATAGGTATAGTAAGACTAGCACCCCCACCGCTGCCACCACTCCACGCACCAGGAGACGATTCCAGGACGCTGGCTCTGAAACAAAAGCGAGAGAAAGGCCCCATGACTAAGGGAGTCCGTTAAATCATCCCACTGCTGCCATGAGGATCCCAGAAGATGAAGACATTCCTGGGATACAGGAAGAGCTGAGTTGGGTCGTGTGCACATGGGCACCACTCAGAGCAGCGGGAATGAGATCTCCAGGCTCATTATCCCCATCGGCCAACCTGATGCAGGGAGAAAGGTGAGCCCGGCAAAGCAGCCCCGTTACAGAGTCTGGGAACCGTGATTTTTAAGATGCTCCAGGATGGGGTCCCTCAGCTCTTAAGATTAGAGGGGACGGTTAGGATCATCTCCTCCAGCGTCTCCTGAATCGTGGGGAAAGGCTAGCCGTGGTGGGAAGGGTGGGGTTTGAAGATGTATCCATGAAAATGGGGGGTGGGGTCGTTAACACATTGCTGACGGGTGAGGGGCACGATTGGTTTCTTTGCCTTGAGGAGGGGTCTCAGCTTTTAAAAGTTTTGGGAAGAATAATTTAGTCTGAGCCCTGGCATAACCCAGGCCAGAGAACGTCGCCTACTGATTCCTGCATCCAGTCCAGTGATTTATGGCACTGACTTGGCATTGAGAAGGATTTTATCATAGGCTTAAATCCAGCTGCAGAAGGGAATGGGCATTAGAAGCTGAAAGACCCCAGAAATGGCTCTGGTTTTCTACTCGAAATAATCACCCAGGGCTGATTTTCCCCGTCCCAGCGCCTTGCAGTCATGCACCCAGGGCCTAGTGGATTTGGTGTGCAGGCAGGCTCCCAAATCCAGACAGTGGCACTTCACATCCACTTTGCCCTGGTGTCAGGGACTGCCCTGAGCGCCCATCCTGCAAACACTTACGCACCTGAGCCCTCCCACTGCCATCCAAGGCTACTCCTGCGGATGGAGTTAAACACGTGGCTAAAGCTTTTGCAGAGGTTCCAGAGAGCTGAGGCTCCATGTAAAAGGAACATTACTTTAGTTATTCCAATCTTGGCTTTATGAGATGCTCCTGCCCGCCCCCTCCCTTCACAGCTGAGTCTCCCACCCAGTGGAATTCTCCAAGGAACTTCCCACTCCGAGACCCTAGACACTGTGTCCAGCGCTAGCTGTCCCTCTGGCCCAATCCCATGCTTCAGGACATAGTCTGAACACCATAGAGGTCAGTAATGAATTCCCCACCTCCATTTACAGCATGGTAAAACTAGCCATGTATGTTACAGCGGGTTCTTGCGTTCCCTGGAAGCATCAGATATTGTCCCCTGGGCTGGACCAGACAGGACAGCAGCCTGAAATGCCCTACGGCATTGGCTTGACCTCAGACTGACCCTGTGGAAAACAGGCTACAGCTCCCTTTAAAAAAAAATAAAATAAAAAATTAATTTATAAGGAAGACTAGAGGTAAAATTTCCCAGTGCACTTAAGTCACTTTGTTGCTTTTGAAAATTGTGCCCTCTAAAATCAGCCCCGATCCCTGTAGCGGCCACTCCTGTAAGCTGTCAAGTTCTGGCCCATTCCTGTAAGTTTGCGTTTGTGGCGTTTTTAATACAAGCCGCATTACATGCCACAAAGAACCCTGGGTGGTAAATTTTGAAATACAACAAGAACAACAGGAAGAGGAAAAATATGCTCCACACATGCAAGTTGATCAAGTTCGTGTTGTCATAGGAAACTTAACTTGTGTGTCCGAACCATACAACATTACTGCTGCACTCATATTGGTTTTGCATCTCATTATTTCTAAATAGCAAAGAGAAAAAAATAATGGGCTTAATAACGGTGCCATCTGGGCTTTGAGTTTTACCAACTCTTCACAGCAGAAGAAAGATTGGCGTTCTCCATTGCCTTATGCCTGAGTCTGAATTCTCAGCAGTGCCAAGTTTTCACTTGGCTCAGCAGAGAGGGATGGGAAAAGGGGGCTTGAAGTCACCCTTTTGTTCCCCCAAGCTTCGGCTGGCTGGTGCCTGAAATAGCACCTGACATGAAACTTAGAGCACCGTTGAGGCTGCTCTAAGTTACACTGGCTGTCATGGCAGCAGTTCTGAGCCAGTATTATGCACCACACTCTCTTTGCTACCACACCAAGTCCCCAGACTAAAGATTGGGAGGAGGCAGGTGACATAGGGAGACACACCAGCTTTGTGCAACCGAAGAATTTCTAAGCTGCCCCTTATGGGCAGTTGGCATGAGGCCCAGGATCAAACTCCTTGTGCCGTGATGGGTGGGTGAGGGAAGAGTTCTGGGCCCCAATCCAGCCATATCCTGATCCTGGTGTGTGTCATTTACACTACTGTCTGCAGTTCTTTTGGTATTTCATGCTCACTTTGCATCAGTGTAAAGGTGACACAAACAAAGTGCAAGGCAACAGAGAGTCCAGCCCCCGCCCTCCCCCCACACTGATCGCTTTAACTAGAAGTTTCAATTGCAACCAAAATTGTGGAGAGATTAAAAAAAAAAACAACCCAGAATCACAGGAGCTCTGGTAATCAAGTGATCCATCCCCTGTCACCCATTCCCAGCTTCTTGAAAATATAGACTAGGGAAACCATCCCTGCCCATGCTAGCTAATAGCAGTTGAGGGACCTGTCCTCCATGAACTTATCTAGTTCTTTTTTGAACCCTCTTATAGTCTTGGCCTTCACAACATCCTCTGGCAAGGAGTTCCACAGGTTGACTCTCCATTGTGTGAAGAAATACTTCCTTTTGTTTCTTTTAAACCTGCTGCCTATTAATTTCATTGGGTGACCCCTGGTTCTTGTGTTATGAGAAAGAGTAAACAACACTTCCTGATTTACTTTCTCCACATCAGTCATGATTTTATACACCTCTATCTTATCCCCCATTGGTCATCTCTTTTCCAAGGTGAAAAGTCCCAGTCTTATTAATCTCTCCTCACACAGAAGCTGCTCCACATCCCTCAACATTTTTCTCACCCTTTTCTGTACTAATGGAGGCAGCGAGGCCTAGAGCGCTGGACTCGGAGTCCCGTTGCTGTGGGAAGTGTCTGTACTGAAGGGCTGCAGCAGCTATCGTGTTTTAAGTGCAGACAGAGCCTGAGCCGTAAAGCAGGTTCCTTCCCACCTCCTCCCTTTGCAGAAAACACCCCCTCGGCTTAAACACCGACAGAATCCTCATGCAAAGCGATTTCTTCTCCAGGCCGTCTACAAGCCTCTCTCCTTGCAACTTGAAGAAAACTGAATGGTTGACAAACAGGGCCTCAGAGACCTGATCTGCTACATGCCCCGCCTACCCGTGACAGGCACCCATAACTAGCTTTCAAGCTCCTTCCCCTCTCTCCCTGCACGGGCACAGTGTGATCTGCTTGGCGTCTGAGTCTCACACCGGCTGAGCAACAGGCAAACCTAGAATCAAAGTGGTTCATAACGTGGTCATTTGATCTCCCCCAAAGGGCTGGGGGTCGCCCTGCACTCTGCTGGAGAACTCTCAGCCATCTAAAAAAAGAACAGGAGGACTTGTGGCACCTTAGAGACTAATAAATTTATCTGAGCATAAGCTTTCCTGAGCTACAGCTCACTTCATCGGATGCATTTAAAACCCTGCTGCAGTGATCTGAGCAGCCTTGGCTGTATGGAAAGCAGATCAACTTTAGCTGGTTGGGGGCTTTGTTAGGGGGAGGAGGGGATCTCAGAAATCCCTTGTCCAAATGGCCCTGTGCCCCCCCGAGGCACACAAACTGTCAAGGCTCCAAGTCAGCGGGTGGATTTCAGAGCAGGCAGGAGATCGGTGCTTTAGGCAGAGAGCTGGCGCTTTGCTAGAATAAAATCTCTTCAGCTGCCCTCCAGTAAGATCCCGTCCTTCAGCGCCTCATCCCCAGCGCTTGCTTGGGACCCGAAGTGAGGGTCAGCCCCAGACCCCCCCCACACGGCGGGCTGAGACACGCGGCGCTGCTGGGACGGCAGTTCAGAGGGGGCGTTAGGACACTTTGGCCCATCAGTTAAAAGACAAAGAAACGAAGTCTGCCCTGGGGACCAACGGAGACGTCTTCTCTCACTGCAGAGAAAAATCACTTCCCCTTCCGCCCCAAAATGATCCGCGCTCATGATTTGCTGCCCAGCAGCGGAGCTCTTGTCTCGGGAGGCAACTTCAGCTCCTGCAGGTTACCCGCCTATTTTGCCCCCCTTAACCCTCCTTCCATCTGGTCCGCGCACAGCCCCCTCCCCAATAGACCCCGCGCGACCCCCTCCCCCATCTGGTCAGCAGACAGCCCCCACCCCAATAGACCCCGCCCCATCCCCTCCCCAATACCCCCACCTGATCAGAGCACAGCGCCCTCCCCAATAGACCCCACCTGCCCCCGCCCCCATCTGGTCAGCACACAGCCCCCTCCCCAATAGACCCCACCTGCCCCCGCCCCCATCTGGTCAGTGCACAGCCCCCTCCCCAATAACCCCGCCCAAACCTCCTCCCCCATCTGGTCAGCGCACAGCCCCCTCCCCAATAGACCCCGCGTTCCCCAGTGTGATCGATGCACCCACCCAACTCTTCTCCCCCCCCCCAACCTGGCACCTCCCTGGTCGCCCTCTCCCCGATCCGTGCACAACACCAGCCCCTCCTCACCTGCTGGCGGAGACCCCCAGCCCCCGATGGCTCCGCGGGCAGCCGGCGCCTGGAGCCCGGCTCGCAGCTCGCCCAGGCTCATGTCCCCTGGAGCCAGAGCCCCCCCCGGGGAGCGGGCTCAGAGCGACCCCGGCGGGCAGGCAGAGGGAGCAGCGAGGGGACGGGCTGCCCTGCCGGGAGCCGCCAGGCTCGGGGAGAGGGTCCCGCGGCTGCAGCCCCGCTCAGCTGGGCAGGTCAGCAACACGGAAGGGAAACGCACCCAGCTGTCTGCCCCCGGGGAGCGGGCGAAGAGCAGAGGCTCCAGCGGGTCAGGATCCCGCACCGCTCCCCGCTCTTGCGCCGCTGCCTCCGGGGCTTATGGCTCGGGCTGGGCGGGGGTGTCCTCCTTCAATAGCCGCAGGATCCGGGGACACCCGCACGGACTGATCCATTAGAGGAGCATCGGGGAGTGGGATGGAGCCGCCCGCCACCCCCTGACACGGCTCAGCGCAGCGTAGCCAGGTGCCGGGGAGAGCGCCTGGCCTGAGGCTGTGGGGAAGTGGGCGAGTCTCCCGGGCCAGGAGCTCAAGGGCCGGGCAGGAGGGTCCCCTGGCCCGCCGGCCGCAGTTTGACCACCCCCGCTATAGACTGTCGGGGAAACCGGCCCAAAGTGACGTGTGATACCATATTAGGCGCGTCTTCCAGACATGTGGGTGGGAGGGGCAGGGCTGTGTCCTCCTGCTGCTGCCCCCCTCCCCCCGTCATAGAATCTCAGGGCTGGAAGGGAGCTCAGCCGGTCCAATTGTCCAACCCCCTGCTCAAAGCAAGACCAATCCCCACTTTTTGCCCCAGATCCCAGATGGCCCCCTCAAGAATTGAACTCACAACCTTGGGTTTAGCAGGCCAATGCTCAAACCACTGAGCTGTCCCTACCCCCCCAAAGCAGGTCCGCATCCCTGGGTGGGCTCGAACCACCAACCTTTCGGTTAACAGCCGAATGCGCTAACCGATTGCGCCACAGAGACCGGGCAGCCAGGCCCCAGGCAGGGAGCAAGCGGCCATAGCCAGCTGCTGGGGAGAGCCTGGCTGGGGAGGGGCGGCAGCAGCAGCCTGATCCCTGCCCGGGCTCGGCTTCCCGGCGAGCCGCAGCCCCTCCCCGGCAGGCCCTGTGTGCAGCAGCTGGCTGCGGAGGGGCGACAGCGGCCACATTGAGATGGTGAACTTGCTCTTAAACAAGGGGGCCAGCCTGAGCACGTGTGACAAGAAGGAGCGACAGCCCATCCATTGGGCAGCCTTCCTAGGTACATCTCCCTCTTGCCTTGCCCCTCTCTCCCTTTGTTAGCTGGCCCTGTTCTGATACAGGTACTTCCCAGTTCCCCAGCATCCCCTTTTTGGACTCTTCTGCAGGTACAGCTAGTGACACAGGCAATGAGTCTGGGGGGGTCTCACGGCTGTGGGTGTTCTCCCCTTCCCCCCGTCTCACCAATTCTGCACATAGTACCCCAAAACTGTTCCCTCCTCCTGCAGCTGCGAGCTCTTCGGGTGTCATTCCGCACCTGGGCTGGCATACTCGGGCCTGACTCCGTGTGACTGTTCGTTCGGCAGCCAGGGCTCCAGATCGCTCTTGTCCCGGGCCTGGGTGCGTTTGGCATCACATGGCTTGCCATGTGGCTTGGGATGATTTAATTGGGGATTGGTCCTGCTTTGAGCAGGGGGTTGGACTAGATGACCTCCTGAGGTCCCTTCCAACCCTGATATTCTATGACTCTATGACAGCCCAGTTCCCCCCCCACTCGGCTTTCCGGGGCAGTGGAAGTACCTAAAAGTGTCTGTGTTGGGGGGGGAACCACTGGAGCCCGAACCGGGGCCCTGCCCCCTGCCCCACCCTTTCCCCTGAGGCCCCGCCCCCTCGCTCTTCCCCACCCCCCACCTTACACTGTGGAAGTGGGAAGACAGGCGCTGGGGGGTGTCTCTCTCTCTCTCTCTCTCTCTCTCTCTCCCCAGCTTGCGTAGAGGCTCTGGCCCGCCCCATCCCTTCCTCTCCCTCCCCCCAAGTTGCCTTTTGGCCCCTCCCCCAATACTAAAACAGACAAGTTCTTATAATAAAAAAAGGGACTAGGGCCCCCCCCTTGAGCTGCTGGGGGCCCCAAGCAATTGCTTAGGCTGAGTCTCTCTGTTTATACCAAGGGCTCCGAGTGTAGGTAGCCCAGCCCGGCACATGTGCCTCAGTCTCCCCGTACCCTGCACCACCACCTCCAGCTGTTGAAACTGAACTCACCTGAGCCTGGGCCCCCCTGCCGCCCCCTCCCCGGAACTGTACACCCTTCTCTGCCCCGGCCCTGCTGGCTCCCCCTGGGGACGACACTACTCTTCCTGCTTCCACACCATGACCGCCAAAGGCTCACAAACCAGCAGATAAAAAACTCTGCATTTAGTATTTTAAGTCTCATGGTTTTTAAGTGGGTCTCACGGTTTTGAGGCCCGACTCATTTTGAACTCTTGCGTTTATCAATACAGAAATTATCTACCCCCCCCCCCGTCACACACACACACGTCACTTAGTCTTACACCCCTGCTGTGGGCGCTGACTCCCTGGGCGCAGGAAGAGGGGGCGCGAGGGTGAGGCCTTGGGGGAAGGGGCAGAGTGGGGATGGGGCCATGGGACAAATCAAACTTCCCAAGAGCCTGTCTGTGTCCAATATAGTTTTAAGGGGCTCCTACCTCCCCTCTCCTGCCATGGCTCTTAAAACCAACTGAGACTCTGAACCGTCTGCTGCCCAGGGCCCTGGGGTGAGCGGAGCTAATGCCAACCCCAGCCTGGCCTGATACGGCCTGCACCCTATTTGTGAGACGAAGGGTGAGAATTTTCACCGGGAGTGGGCTGAAGACACTGCTGGGTAGCAGGCCCGGTACAGCCAGCCAGAAATCCATCCCTGGGGTTGGGTCCAGGCGAGCAAGGAAAAGAGAGACGTCTGGTGCACCCCCCGTCCTTGCATTGCAGGCTGACATACGCGGTGGAGTGTGAACTACCGCCCTGCACCGCCTCACATACTTGATTTCCAACGGCCTTCATGGGACTGTGGAGGTTGATGCTTCCCTAAACCCTCTGGATACAACTTTCCGACTCTCTTTTCCCCTCCCGCATCCACTCACACACTAAACCCCCTTAAAGGAGCAAACACTGAAAACCCATCGCAGGCAGCCTAGCTCCGGGCAAGCAGCAGGAATGGGACAGAAGGGCAGAAGCACACGTGTTCTCCTCGCCCCTGGCAGAATGCCTTGTGCGGGTTGTACCTGGGGGGTGCAGGGGTGGAATGAGCCGGGGACGTGTGCCCGTTTGAGCGATTCACAGCAGGGAAACGAGGCACCTTTGGGGGAGCCTTGTCCAGGCCTGCCATGGGTCAGCTCTCCCAAACCACCACCCCTGGCAGTGCAAGCCTGACCTTCCAGCCCCCTGCAGGCCTCGCTCTCTGTGTACAGGTTAGCGATAGACACTCCCAAAGCCTCTGAGCGTCCCTCGGGAGTGCTCAGCCCGCTCCACTGAGCACATGCAGAACGGTGACTGTAATCCCACCGGCGCAGTCCACAGCAGCTTGTAAGATTCAATTCAGGCCAACCACTCTATTGAGAACACGGCACTTAGATATACAGAAAACAGGAATGAGTTTATTATCAAAGAACAGAGATGCAAGCGAGAGTGAATAAATACTGGGAAGTAGTGGTTACATAGAAAACAAAATCCTCACACTTTCTAGAGCCGGGGTTCTCACAAATTTTTGGCAGCCTCAGCATGCGGCTCTGACAATACTTAAGTCACTGTAGGAAAAACAAATAAATAAATTACGTGTGCATATTTACATAGGGATTTTTTGCAGACTCAATAATAAATATAAGGTACAGTTGTGTCTTATCTTTACTGGACCTAAACACAGAACAAACCAGTGCTTTGTGCAGTCTTGTCTTTTTTGTTGTTCTTTTGCTTTTTTGGTCAAAGGTGGACGGCTGTACAACAATTCTGAACTAAATTTAAAAATCCTTTACATAAGAGAAGTCCAAATAATAATGAAAGAATGTATCTGCCAATATGTCCAAAATTTCTTTCACAGACAAAAACACCCAATCCACCTAGCCCAGTAATAATAATAATGATAATAGTAACAACAAAATCTGAGCAGTTGCTGTTGTCTTTTCAGCTTGGTTTTTGCATCATTTAACAGCTCGCGCCTCTGAAACTCACCATGGTAATTTGGTTCAACTTCCTTTGTATGAGTGCTGTAGGGACGTTGCACGACATACGTTTCAATTTGATGAATTTCTCTCTCACACTGCAACTTGCTCAGAAATGGGATCGAGTGGCTTCAGAAACACAGGAAAGTGCCTTTCCCCCGGTGCTGAAGTGTTCCTTTTTCTCTCTCTGTTTTGCTTTTCTTCGCAGAAGGTCCCAGAGGAGCCACCTGCTGTCACATTCAAGGTCATTTTCTGGCACTAGATTATTTGAAATACTTTCTGATACCCAGTCACATTTTTAACTCTTTCACCTCCCCCCCATGAACAATCACTACCTACCCAAACACCACGCAGTGAGATGGCCCATAGCCACTTAGAGCTACAGTAACATGAGATGTAACCACAGTGGTTAGAGGTCTATAAAATCATGAGTGATGCAGAGAAAGTGACTAAGGAAAAGCTATTTACTTGTTCCCATAACACAAGAACTAGGGGCCACCAAATGCAATTAATGGGCACCAGGTTTAAAACAAATAAAAGGAAGCTCTTCTTTACACAGCGCACAGTCAACCTGTGGAACTCCTTGCCTGAGGAGGTTGTGAAGGCTAGGACTATAACAGGGTTTAAAAGAGAACTGGATAAACTCATGGAAGTTAAGTCCATTAACGGCTATTAGCCAGGATGGGTAAGGAATGTGTCCCTAGCCTCTGTTTGTCACAGGGTGGAGATGGATTGCAGGAGAGAGATGACTTGATCATTGCCTGTTAGGTTCACTCCCTCTGGGGCACCTGGCATTGGCCGTTGTCGGCAGACAGGATACTGGGCTGGATGGACCTTTGCTCTGACCCAGTCTGGCCCTTCTTATGTTCTTAGCCAAAGAATACACTTTGCGACTTCAAAGAAAACCACACCTATGTAGCTCAGCTCTGCCGGCATAGTTCTATTTAAAAGGGAGCGCGCATTAGGATTTATGGCATTTAGAAGGCACCTTTAATACTTAACATCTCAGCAATTGTTGGGGCACTTTGGAGGCTCTTGTGGCTGCAAAACAATCAGCTGGTGGCTGCATTTGAGAAACGCTGTTCTGGAGCCTAAAAGAACAAGGCTTTGCCTTACCTCATTTCCCCAGCATGTGGCTGAGACTCCTTCTCATGAGATCACTCCCTCTCAGCTGCAGATAAAAGCTTGACAATGTGACCCTGAGTTTAAAGGTTCAAAAGCAGAAGGCACGTACGAAGAATCCACAGTTTAAATGAGACACACTTATTGCTTGAGGGCCCCGCTGCCTGATTTTGAGATCCTGGCCAGGCTGACGAACGGGGACTTGGCTCGTTCAAGTAGGTGTGAGTTGGATCAGTGTCATGTCTAGGAGTCCCATTTTGAGCCCCCTTCCAATGCAGTCTCTTTTCCCATCACATACACCTCAGGTTTCCTACAGATCCACTGTCTTCCCATGTAGCACCGTGAGCTGCTGACCCCTTTCTCGTCGTTCAGATACACGCAGTCACCTCCTCCTCTTATCTGAAACCTGCAATACAGAAGCCAGGGAGCTGCAGTCAGGCAGAGGCCGGGCATTTCACACCAGTCCCAGCCAGGGGAGCCGTTCTCCACAGTGCACGCCTGAGTGCGGAGCAGCTACTCTCCCAGCCCCTCAGGAGCAGAGCTCAGGACAGCGGGGGCTTTGCAGAACCGCTGACTGTTCGTGACCTTCTATGCTGAGCAGCCCACAGGGGTGCTGGAGAATGGAAAGTACCCAGCAGGTCGGAGAGAATTTGTTAGACTGATTGTCAAAAGGGTCCGGTCCTCTAACAAGAGGGGCAGACCCTCACCAGAACCAGACGACCGAGCAGGAAAAACGGGGGGCAGGAGGGATCTCGCCTCCTTGAAACACACGGAGCAGAACCAAGATGACACTGAAAGAGGAAATTGCACTCAGGGGTTTCCTTTTCCATTGATCTATAACTCTTGAGCTTTCCATTGGGGATGGGGGAAAAAGAGAGTGTTGAAGAAGTTCCTTTGTGAAAGCATGTGTTCCCTGTTTGTAACCCTCACGTGACCCTCCCAGAGTTCATCTGGAGTGGAGGGTGGAGCTCTAGGGACAACATACCTCTCGGGAGGTTTGGGAGGGTTCAGCCCTGGTTTTGGGTCCTACAGCAGCTGATCTGCAGGGTCCCACCTCCTAAGGAGGGAACCAGACAGGGAGTCTGTACCCCAGGAGAGGGCAACAGAGGCCTGAACTCGGAACAGTGTCTGATGGCTATTCAGACCCAGCAGGAGAGGGCTCAGAGCTGCTCCTTGCCCCACAGGGGCAGATCCCAGGTCCTACTGCTGCAGCCACCACTGTGCCAAGATCAGTGTATGGCAATTAGAGAGTCTCTCACCATTTCCTGCTCTCTGTTGATGCCAGCCGGGGAAGCACCCGGGTCAGAGCAGCGGCTCCGGCTGTCGGTCCAGCTTCCTTCCGTCTCTGAGAAATAGTAGCATTTCCCTCGGTATCCGACCCAGCCGTCCGGGCACGAGGGTCCAGCGGGGGGCCAGATCAGCTGATGAAAGCTTAGACGCCAGCACTGAGAATGAGACAGTCACATGGAGGGTAAGAGTTGCACCTAGAATTGGGCATTTGACTGGTATGTCAAATGTGTCATAAAAGAAAACAAATGGTCAAATATTTTAAAATACCAATTTATCAGAACAGTAACAAAAAAAGAGCAAGACGTCATTGTGTCCAGTAGGTTTAGCTTTAGATAGATACTTATGCCTAATTTTTAAAAAATTATTGAACTGAGTTATTTTAACTCAGATTAAAAAGTGAAACACTGAAATCAAGTTCTGAAAAACACAAGTGAGGCTCCATGATGCAATCAAAAATCACGCTGCCTCCTACCCCCAGGGCTCTCGCTGGAGTATTTGACTGAGGCCAAACAGGCAGTCAATTGACCGGCTTGCCAAGGCTACCGGGACCCCCAGCTGGGGCTGGTCCACTGCAATCAGACACAGGGGGATGGAGGCGTTTGTCACAGTAAATTTGCCTGGCAAGAAGGATTCCAGGGACACTCCCAGCCTGGGAGGGACTGACACAGCTCAGAGCATTTCACCCCAGGCACAAGATCAACAGCTGGACCTTCAACCTCACAACAAACAGCAGGTGAACAACTGAGAGGAACATGGGAAGTTTCACTCAGGGACATGAAAGCCACAAGGGGGCGCCAGAAACCACAGCCACGGGAAGTGACCTGTTGCACTGTGGGCCAGGAATGATGGAACTTAATTCACCTCCTACCTGCAGACTTTTCTCTCCCCAAACACAGCAGCAAGAAAGGCACTTTCTGGAAGCCCTCACGGCAGTGTAACCCTTTCAGAGCCATGAAAGGGCAGCAGTGGGGTCACCCATAAGAGACACAAAAGAGGATTTGAAAGGCCTGTCTAGTTGAGAGGAGTCGGACTCAAACCCCTCCAGACATTTTTGAGCACATCACTTTTGTTTGCACCACAGTAACTCGGTAGCTGGTTTTCAAGCCTTCCCATGTGGCTGGCGCTCAGCGAGGAATAGACACTCTGAGTCGGGAAGAGTTAGGAAACGTGGCAGCGGTGATCAGAAAACGAGCATGTGTTCACCTCACTCACAAGGCATGTCTGACCCTGTAGATTTCACTGTGCAGTGCACGGTAGCCCACACCCCTGCCCTACTGAACTGAGCGGAGAAGTCAGTGACTAACAGTTGATGGCACAGGCTGTCTCCACCATCCATCTCCAGGTCAGATGCCACATGTTCTGCAGAGCTCCCTGCACCTGCAGGTGTGTAACCAACCCTAAGCTCACAGATTCCCACCTTACACAGCGAGAGCCAATGCTGCCCATTGCAGCAGCCTGCCATTACAGCAGGGAGCTGGGATTCAGGGCCCATCTGTATCAGAGCAATCTGCACCAGTATAATCACAGTGACATCCGGGCAAACACCTCCTGGAGATGCGCTGGAGCAGTGCGGCTCGCTCTGGTAACTTCCTGCAGCGAACTGCACCAAGGCAAGCTCCTTTGTGCACCAGTGCAGTGCGTCTCCTTTAGCGGTTTGCACCAATTCAACTGCAAGGACGTCATGACATCGGCACAGAGGATTCCTAATGCAGACAGACCTGGATTCAATCCCCTCTGCCAGCTGCTAAACCCTCCTGGGGCCCAGTGATTGGATCCCAGGGCAATAGAGAAATCCCACCCCCGACAGTCTCCAGCACCCCCCGCCACAGACGACGGGGGGATACAGCAGGGTTCATGTTCACCGCAAACAGATGCCCTCTGCACGAGCACACGCTGTCTGGCAGCCCGGGGGAGTGAATGGTGCTAAGGGACCCTTCCTGGCCAAGCTCAGCGATTGGGGGGTTTCCACACTGCGCTGGTGTAGGGGTCTAGACTGAGTTCTACGGCTCATTTCAGTAACACGGCAGCACCTGCCGCCCGGCCACAGGCGTGACCCGAAGCTCCAGGAAGGCCAGGCTGGTAACCTCAGAGCAACACAGGGAAGGCAAAGGGCTCAGGGATGCTCTGCACCCTGTCCCACTGGACACCCTGGTCAGGGACTGCTTCACGGCACGTGGCAAAGGTGACTTGGGTCCAAAGTGATCAGAGATGGGCTGTGGGGGCTAATGTCAGTCAGATCATCCCGACACAGAGAGTGCCCAGGTGCAGGGGTCTGGGAGGAAGATCCCCCAGGAATCCTCTGTCCCAGGGGCAGAAGCCGGACAGGCCGGGAGGAGAAAGTGAGCGTGGTAGGTCACGGGGGAATGGGATGCACGGAGATCGTAGCTGGAGGGGAAGGGAGCCGGGCGGAAGCTGGGAACTCACCTGCCAGAGCAATGATGGCAGCGATCAACGCAGACCATACAACTATCACTGCAACCACAACTCCACAGGTTGGACTTTTCTTGCATTTCCAAGGAGGGTCTGAGACAGAAAGACCCGTCAGGCAGGGCTGGGAGGACACGTCTCACTGACAGCACCGGGGCTGGAGCTCCCCTGGAACATGCACCCTTCTTGTCTAGTTTTTGTAAAGCTCTCCAACACCACTTTCTACAAACCATTACCCTCTGATCCCACTGAGGGTTTCCAAAAGTTAGTGCCTGTCTCACCCCCTGCAACCTGCAAGGTCTCGTGCCAGCAAAGGGAAGCTGCTCCCAGATCTGGAGCTGCATTCGCATGTCCTGAGGGCTGTCCTGCACCATGGTCACCACGGGCAGGTAGGTCATCAACCTCCATCTCTGTCCCAGCTGCAGGATGGCCTCTGGTTCCTGCTCCCTCAGGCACCTGGAGATGCTGAAATAGGGGTGGGGTTGGCAGAGCAGGAGAACACCCCATGAGGTTAAGAAATGGCAGTGAGAGCCTTTTCCCTCCCTGGGAGATTATGGTGTCCCTCTATGGGGACTCCCTTCCTGGCAGATGCTAGTGAGCTATTGAAAGAGCTCAGCCTGTTTAGATTATAAAAAAGATCGGGAGGTGACATCATTGAAGTGTTGAAGTGACTTCACGGAGAGAAAATATTGGGTATTAAAGGGCTCATTAATCTATCAGAGAAAAGCATAACAAGACCCAGTGGCTGGAAACTCAAAAGAGACCAATTCGTATTCGAAAGAGGGCACACATATTCAACAGTGAGGATGAATCACCAAAGGAAGAAACTAGAAAGGGAAGTGGTGGGAATTCTCCACCTCTTGATGTCTTCTAATGAAGACTAGATGCCTTTCTGGAACGTGTGTAGTCAAAAACTAGCTCCTATGCTCTACAGAAAGCATGTGATATGCAGGGGGTCAGATGACACGCTCTAATTGTCTCTTCTGTCCATAAAGTCTGCTAATTTATGAAAAACTGAGCGTAGCATGGGGAGAAGCCTCTGATGTTTTACTGTGTTGGGCTTGAGCCCACAATGAACGCTCATTGAGTGGGGTGATCCAGGGGAAGCAGCTCAAACATCCAGTGTGGCTGGACAGGGGCGGGACATCAGCACTGCAGGGGAGGGGTGGGTGTGGCAGTGACATCACAAAGGCCTTTGGCAGGACCTCAGCCTATTGGACAAAGGTGGCGGGGAGGCGATGACCTCACAGAGAGATCTTGACATCAGCCAGGCAGGACAGGGGTGCAGGACAGGGGCCACCTCGGAGATCCCTGTGGCTTTGCTTCAGCACGTCTCCTTCTCGAGGTCTCTCCTGGAGGACTGAGAGAGCATTCTCTTTCACATTCGTGAGCGCAAGGAGGACCCTCTTCGGAGTTTTCTCCTTTACTTTTAGTGGTTTTGCTTGAAAACAGACATCCCTGTATAGAAGGTAAGAGCCTCGAAGAGGTTTGGAACCTGTTCAGTCTGATCCATCAGGTGCTGGCTGATTTTTAGGAATGGAAAACACTAGATTGTGGGGGCAGCATTTTATTTCCGACCTAGGACTTTGTCCCTTAGAATTACGGGGTACACTGGGGTTTCTCCTTTTTGTTTTCCCTTTTCCTGTCTCTCCCTCCTTTCTCGTCTTCTCTTGCATCTTTGTCCTTTTCCCCTGCTTTCCTTTCACCACCAGGACCTGTCTGTGTGTGTGGAGTTGGGGACGGAGGGGGCGAGGGGTTGCACTCCAACTCTCATTGCGGGAGGCCCTCCCAAAGACATGTGGCTGGAATGGTGCTCTAAGAGTGACTCCCTCCGGTGGTGACCCGGGACATCTGGTGAGAACTCTCAGCTTTCTGCTTCTCAGAGTCTCAATGCTGACTGGGGGAGCTTGGGGCTATTGTGAGGGAGGAGGCTCAGGTCCTTGTGACCCTCTTTTAAGACCAAGGAAATAGGCCGCAACCAAACATGTATTTGATTGCTCTTGCCGCTTTTCTCCGTTCATTGTCTTTGAGTAATTCACGATTCTCTCTCTAATGGGCTAGTTCTTCTAAAATACTTACTAAAGAATTAGGTTTTAATAAAGCCAAATGCAACCCCATACCTCCAGTAACAAAGGAGTCAGGCGGCACCCTACAGAATGGGGGACAATCCGCTGGAAAGCATTGACCCTGAAAAGGATTTTGGGGCCATAGTGGACAAGCTGTTCAACATGAACTGTCAATGTGAAACTGTGTTAAAAAAGGTTAAAGCCATTCTTGGCTGGATAGAGTAGTGAGGATGGAAAGGGAAGTGAAAGAGCATTGGTGAGACTGATGTTGGAATATTGAATCCAGTTCCTGTGTCCACATTTTGAATATTATGTTAAAACAATTGGAGAGGGTGCAGAAAAGATTCATAACTGAGTGATGGGGATGATGCCCTATAATGAGACATTGAAAAAGCTCAATCTGCTTAGTATATACAAGAGAAGAATGAGAAGTGAGTTGCTTGACTTCATGGAGAGAAAATATTGAGTATAAAAGGGCTCTTTTATGTCGCAGAGAAAGGCATGACAAGACCCCATGGATGGAAGCAGAAATCAGAAAAAGTATAATGACAATAAGACCCGGATTTGTAAGAGGGTGGTTCGTCATTGGCACAAATTACCAAGAGAAATGATGGCTTCTCCATCTCTTGATCTCTTTGAATAAAGACTAGATGCCTTTCTGGAAAATGTTTGAGTAAAAGAAAAGCCCAGCTCTTCTGACATACAGGAGGCCTTAGGATATGCAGGGGATAAGATTAAATGCTCGAATGGTTCATAAAGTCGACTAACTTGTGAAAACCTAATTGCGGCCTGGGGAAGAACCTCTGTGTTCTACTATGTAGTCGGTGTCACCCCAACAAGGAAGTGACATTGAGTGGGGTGATCCAGGGGAAGCAGCTGAAACATCCAATGTGGCTGGACAGGGGCAGAACATCAGCACTGCAGGGGAGGGGTGGGTGTGGCAGTGACATCACAAGGGCCTTTGGCAGGACCTCAGCCTATTGGACAAAGGTGGTGGGGAGGCGATGACCTCACAGAGAGATCTTGACATCAGCCAGGCAGGACAGGGGTGCAGGACAGGGGCAACCTCGGAGATCCCTGTGGCTTTGCTTCAGCACGTCTCCTTCTCGAGGTCTCTCCTGGAGGACTGAGAGAGCATTCACTTGCACGTACGTGAGCACAAGGAGGACCCTCTTCGGAGTTTTCTCCTTTTCTTTTAGTGGATTTGCTCGAAAACAGACGTCCCTGTATAGAAGGTAAGAGCCTCGGAGAGGTTTGGAACCTGTTCAGTCTGATCCATTAGGTGCCGGCTGATTTTTAGGAAAGGAAAACATTAGATTGTGGGGGCAGTATTTTATTTCTGACCTAGGACTTTGTCCCTTAGAATTACTGGGGACATTGGGGTTTCTCCTTTTTGTTTTCCCTTTTCCTCTGTCCCTCCTACCTTTCTCTTCTTGATTCCTTTGTCCTTTTCCTCTGCTCTCCTCCCACCACCAGGAGCTCTGTGTGTGGAGCAGGGTCCGGGGGGGTTGTGGGAGGCCCTCACAGAGAGGTGAGACTGGACTAGTGCTCCGAGAGTGATCGCCTCGGTGGTGACCAGGGCCATTCTTTGGGCTATTTGATGAGAACCCTTAGCCTCCCACCCCTCAAAGTCTCAACCTTGATTGGCTGAGGAGGGGGCTATTGACAGGGAGGAAAATCTGGTCTTTGTTGTTCTCTTTTGTGACCAAGCAAATAAGTCTCAATCAGTTATATGTTTGACCAATGTGGATGCTGCTCTCCATTCATTGTCTCGGAGCAGTTCATGATCCTCTCGAACATTTCAGTTCTTCTGAAATAATTGCTGAATAATTACTATGAACAATTGTTGGTCTGTAGCTCATTTGAGAGCAATTCTGCTACTGACTGGCTGCATCAGCTAGACAAGTCCCTGCTCCTTTCTCAGCCTTCATTTCTCCTTCTGTCAAGTAGGAATAACAATCCTCTCCCACCTACCTCGCCATGGGTGGATGCTGGGGATCCACTGAATAGTGTCACTCGGAGCAGTGCAGACTAGGGGATGTCCTATCACACTGAGCCATATCAGATTATAACCTAATATTCGATTTGATTTGTATTTTATTGTTTTGAAATTGTGAAAAGCAGCAACTACTTAGCTCAGACTGAAGCATCTCATCCAATTTTCTAGAGCATAGTGTCTCCCCTTTGTGTATGACGAGACAGTTAAATGCACTGTGAAGGACAGGAGATGCTCGTGTTTTGCAAACAGATATTTTTGCAAAGAATTTTCATCCTACTTGTTATGATTTCAAGAAACAAAGAGGTTTCGTTTGAATGGATTTTCTGACAGAAAAAGGTTTCCATGAAAATGTTCACACCTTATTTCCTGGGCTTTATCCCTGCCTCCGGGGGGTTGTTGTCTGTTAGTTTGAACAGGAATCAGGACAGTTGTCTTCTCTTTCTGGCTCCGTCACCGCTTTGCTGTGTGACACCTTGGGTAGGTCCAATGGGAACAGGGTCAATTCTCTAACTCCAGGCAGCAGGGAGCCTGGGTGAGATAAGGGATGTTAAGGCCGTCTGCGAAGGAGAAAGGGATGTTTCCAGGTGTTGAATGTCAAGAATTCTAAACTTTGCTAAAATGGCTAGTCTTGAGAAACAAGAACTAGTTGGGGCCAAACTTGAACCATTGTCTTTTATAAAGCCCATTCAGGGATGTGAGTCCCAGAGAGCCATAGAGAGGGGGAGCAACTTGCCCAAAGTCCCACAGATCAATAGGCAGCAATGGAAGCAGGAGTGACCCTCCCTCTCAAAGGCAGGGGGACCAGACATTAGGGCCCGGTTGCAATTGCCAGCTGTGGGAGGGAGTGTGCGGCAGTGGCTAGTGAAGGGGTCCATCCATGGCTCTGACACTCGGTGTGACCCTGAGCCGGTAGCTGAGGCCCGTTTGCCATCAGTAGGGTGGGGTCCCATCGCTACAGCCCAGTGGGTTTGGGAGGCTCCAGGAAGGTGTGTAAAGTGCTGGGATGTCAGGATCCTGGAGGCGCTGTCACCTCCACCCTAGGGCTGTGTTCTGCAGCCCCCTGCTGCTGGCTGAGTTTCTCCGTCCCTTGGCAATAAGACAGACTCTTGTTTTCACAGCCAGTCGATCGCCCTCGTGTCATCACCCTGCCTGCTGGCTGGGCAGGGTAACTCCTGAGGTCACCACCCTCTCCAGCCTGCCTTGGGTTTGGAGAGTGAGGAGGAGGGTGAGGGACGTCTGCTGACCCTGAACATCCGCCATCCATCATCCCATCACTGAGAGCACGTGAGTGGCATTCAGGTTCCTCGGTGGCTTCCCCTGTCTGTCTGGGGGATAGACTATCTCCAAAGGGGGATTTCATTTGCAAACAGCCCCCAAGAGCCCCTCACTCCTAGGCCAGGCAGGGGCTTCTCCAGAGCCGTCTCCAGTGTGTTTGGAAAGGTTCCAGCAATGGGGCTTCCCAGCCCTTCCCCTCCCAGCCCTTACCTCCCAACCCTTCCCCAGGCTGAGAGTCTCTGAGCTGGGCCAGACCCTGTGAGCTGCTGAGCCTGGAAATCAATGGGGAACGAGGAGGGCCCTGTGCTTCCTGTGCCGAGGGCCTTTGTGACTTTGATGTGAGGAATGGTTTCCCAGGAGAAGTCCGGACTCCTGGGTTCTGTTCCTTCTCTAGCCTGGGCGGGAGAGCGGCCTGGGACGACAGGAGGGGACTGTTTGTCCAGAGTAACCGATGGTCTTTGGGACTGACCCCATTGCTGGAAAAGGATGAGACTTCCTGGATATTGCAGCAGCAGGGATTACGAGGGGGAAAGTTGGGAGCGGATCATGCAATGAACTCCTGCCCGTGTGTGAAGATGGCACTCCCTGCACTCTTGTGGGGGCAGAAGGGGCTGCTGTGGTTGGAGCAGGGGGAAGGAGGGACAGAAAAGCCCCATGAGTGAAAGGCTGCCTTGAGCCCAGATTCACCCCTGCTCCCCGCTCGGTTCCAGGATGGCCAGGCTCCTGCGGATGTTGCGGAGGAAGGCTCTGCAGGTGGCCCCAGAGCCTGAGGAAAGCAGCTGCCGTCTTCCCAAGGGGCAGAGCAAGCCCTGCGTCCCTGCTGGCGGGGAAGCAGGTCCCGTCCAGGCCAGACGGCGGAAGTGCCCGGCCTTCTGGAAAAGGACCCCGGCTCCCGGCGCAGGCGCCGAGCTGGGAGAGGCCCCGACCAGGCCCCAGTGGAGCTGGCCCAGGCTGCGGTTTGGCAGACAGGACCCAGCCCAGGAGGGGCGCCGGGCAGGGTGGCTCTGGGGCTTGTTGTGTGGGCAGCAGCGGCCCCAGGAGCCCAGCCCTCCTTCCCATCAGGAGGCATCGCCCTGCCCGGTCTCTGAGGACCTTCCAGCCCCTGCAGGCCAGGAGGCGGAAGGTCCCTGTCCCAGCACCGGCAGCTCAGCCTGGGACAGCGGCAGCACCTGGGCCTCTGGCAGCAGCCAGGCCGATGGAGGCCACTGCTTTGTTCCAGGTGAGGTGCTGGGCTGGGCTGAGGGAGGGCTGAGGACGGGATGTGAACACCCTGGGCCCAGACGCTCTCCCAGGGATATGGGGGGGTGTCCCCAGCCCAGGTGTCTGGCCTGAGCCTCGCGAACCCCACGGAATAGCAGCAGCCATCACACAGCTGCCCCTTCCCCACGGGGACCTGGGGGTGGGGGCGTGAAGAGCTGCTGCCACTTTGGTCCTTGCTGCTCCGGTGCCGGGGGAATCGGCACCTCCCCTGGAGTCCTGGCCAGTGGAGGGGGGCTCTGCTCTGGGCTTCTGCAGCTGTTGGGGGCTGAAGGCATCCCTGAGAGGGAGGTTTGGGGCCCCATCTGCCCTGGGTCCCTGAGGTGGGAAGGGGGGTCTTGAATCCTGCTCTGCGCACCACGCCCCTGTCCTTCCCTCCCTGGTGCAGGGACCCCCCTGGATTCGGAGCAGGAGGAAGGGGTGGATGTGGCCAAAGATGAAGCTGCTCTCAAGGTCATCCGAGAGCAGCTCCAGTGCAGAGATAAGGTAAAATTTTCCCCACCTGGGCTGGAACCAAGATTGCCCTGTCCCTGCCCAGCATCCCCACCCCCTGCCCAGGGTCTTGTGCCTCCTGATCCACCACCCCTAATGGGGCCCTTTTACATCCATGATGTGGGACCCCCAAGATGGGGGTGTTTGTCCCACAACAGCCGAGGTCATCTCCCCCACAGGCACTGTCCCAGTTCCTGATCCTGCTTGTGTAGGAGTCGGGGGGGATTTGGATAATAGGCAGGTCCCCACAATCCCCCATTGAGGCCTGAGCCCTGGAGCTGGTGTGGGTGGGGCAGGAAGGTCCCTAGCTAACAGGTTCTCTCTCGCTATACCCCACTCCCGGTGGGTCCAGGATGAGGGGCAGCAGCTCCTGTTCCTTCAGGCCATCTACCCCGCATGTCTGGCTGCATGGGAGAGAGGGGAGGACACGCTGGAGCCGCGCTGCTGCAAGGCGGCTGTGGTGAAGAGGATCGTGGTGAGTGAGACACTCCATATGGCAGCTGGAGGGAGGGGGAGAATTGTGGGGCTGGGAGGCAGCTGAGAGTGGGGGACAAGAATCTCATGGTCCCAGCTCGGTCGTCGGGATGAGGCTGAATGGGGGCAGTTTTGACAGGGAGGAGGAGAGAAGGGGATTGAGGCCGAGCTGGGCAGGAATCCGGGAAGGGGGACAAGTCTAATGGGGAGAAAGGAATGGGAGGAGCGGGAGGTGGTGGGGGATCCTGCTGGCCATGTGGGGCACAGGCTGTGTCATCTCCTCACTGGGAGGCGTCAGTCGGGCCTGAATCTCACACGCTCCTTTGTCTCCTTCACGTCTCACAGGAGCTCATCGAGGAGCTTCCCGATGACTCGTCACCCAGCGCCGTCCTCGCCCACTCCCTGGCTGCAGTGGGCTACCTCTGGTACTGAGACAGCCCCACCCCGCCGACTCCCCTAACCCCAGTGCTGCTCAGGCCCAAGGCTGGGAGTCACCGTCACTGCCCCTCCCAAGTCACCTCCCAAGAGTGGTGCCTCTGGCAGAGATGGTGGGGTGGGAAGGGTCACTCTCTCCTGGCGGGGCTCTTCTTTTCACTCCCATAACATGACAGGGGCCTTGGGGAGGGGCTCACTCCCAGGCTCAGATACAGGGGGGGCAGCAGGCTCCAGGCAACAGGAGCTATTCTTGTCCTGCCACTCTCTGTCTGGGATGCCTTGGCCTTGTCATTCCCTAACGAAGTGCCTCAGTTTCCATTCTCGCCAGCCTGTGCCTCTATCCCTGTGGCTTGGTGTCCGTGTTGGTGACAGTCCCACCCCCGTACTGCACAGTCTAATACCAGCTCCTCTCTCTTGCCAGCACCATGAAACCTGCCCTGGAGCCAGTGCTAGAGACCCACCTCTTGCGAGCTGCCCTTCACTCCGTCTTCACCCTGGGCACGGAGAAGGACACCACCGACATCCAGGTACCTCCTCCTCTTCCATCCTCTTACTTTTCCAGAGTGGTCCTTAGTCCCTGCTCCCTTGATTCGCTGGAGCTCCAGCTTTAGGGGTGGGGTAGCAGAGATGGAACAAGCTGCAGGGTTGGATCCTTCCTTCCAGCAGGGAAGAGATTACCCCTCCCTGGGGGATTGCTTTCTTTCTTTCTTTCTTTCTTTCTTTCTTTCTTTCTTTCTTTCTTTCTTTCTTTCTTTCTTAAGCCGTGTTTTGCCCAGAAGCCCAGGTTCCATCCATAGCAACTTGGCTGTTTCATACTCTTCTGCCTACAAGGCCCTCTGCAGAGACCTGCTAAGCTCATGGATCAAAGGTCCAGGGGTCATCAATTCTTGCAAATTGCCTGCAGTGGCATGTCAAGGAGAGAGGCCAGGAGATGTGTTTGGGAGTCTCCCCAGTGCTTCCCAGAGACCCCTCTTCCCATCCTGTGGCAGGTGTAGGCCCAGGTTCCCTAACTCTGACCCATGCTTTTCAGGCTCTGCAGAAAGTCATCCCAGAGGTCCTGGATGCCATGCTGGGGAACCTGCTGGCAGAGTCCCCAGACACAGACAGGCTCCACTTCATCTTGGAGGTGAGCCCCATTTCACCTGAACTCTTTGGAGGACTGGTAAGGAGAGAATGGAAGATCCATTTTCTACTCTGTCCTCCTAGCTGGGTCCCCAGTGGGCCGTCCTTGGTTGGGGAGGTCAGTGCAATGTAGTGTCAGGTCCTTCCTTCTTGAGAGACAGAGGAAGGAGCTGGGACTTCAAGCCAGAGCTCTGCCTGGTTCTGCTGAGCACTAAGCACAGGGCTCCTGGCTGTCTTGGGGAGTGAGAGTCTGAAAATCCACCTTTCCCCCACCCCTCCAACACACACACCCCATGAGATTTGGGAGATGGTTCTCAGAGAAGAGGCACACGCTCCTTCCTAGAGAAACAGGAGGATCCCAGGGAATCAGCTCTTCCCTCTGATCTGCTCTGAAATTCCTGGGGGGATTGTGTTCTCTGTCACTCCCTACATCCCCCCAAGGATTTTTGTAGCAGGGAAGGACCGAGGGTTCAGTCTCCTTTCTGGTGAACTGTTCAGGAATCAGGAGTTCTGGGAGGAGGGGGCCAGCCCCAACCCTGAACATTGTCCCAATCTAGAGAGACGCTGACAAGTTGTGACCTGAAGGGTACAAGCTGCGTCCTGGGGGAAAGAATCCCCTTCTAAAGCTCTGCCATCAAGGACTCAGATATTCCCCCCTGTGCAGAATGTCTCAGGCCCCTGGGGCTGGGGGCGTGGGGGGCTCATTTGCAAAGCAGGTGCACCTGGCCACTGAGTCTGACCTGCCTTCTTTCCCCACAGCATGTCAACCTCTGGGTCGTGTCCAGGGTGTCTCAGGAGCGAGCCAGGGCTATCAGGAGCAGCACAGTCCTGCTGAGATACATAGTCACCCTCCCTGAGTTTGACGTAAGTGAGCTCCGAGCCAAGCTTGCTGGCTCCAGGCGGAGGCGGGCTGGCTCCAGCGGGCTGCAGGGTCTGCTGCTGCTGCCAGGGCTGTGGCTTAGGAGGGTTCTTCAAGGGGAGGCAGAGTCAGAGCAGGGACTGAGCTTGGCTTGAGTCAAGTTCTTCTTGTCCTGGTTCAGTGTTGTCCCTGGGCCTTTAAGGGGCCCATGCTCCAGCCCCTGCTTGGCATCCCAAAGCAGCTGCAGGCTCCCTTGGCAGCAGAGCAAATGAAGGGTCGATCTCAAGCTCCTCTCCCCCAGCATCTCCTGCAGAGGGGCTAAGGGGAAGGAGCCCTCTGGCCCAGGAGGGACAGGGAGCTGACAGGAAAATGCTGATGGAGTCCCCTCTGCTCTCCCTTTCATTAGATCTCAGCCGAGTTCCCTCGGATGGGTCGCCATGTGGCCCAGCTGGCTCTATTTGTCAGCGATCCAGACAAGGACATCAGCCGGCAGGCCAGGGAGGGGACTTACCGGCTCTACCAACTGCTGCTCCAACAGAGAGGTAAGGAACCCAGCTGGGACACGGAACCCAATCGGGGACTGAGAGTGACCACAGGTGGATAATGGGACCCCAGACCATTTCTCTCAGACTGACCCCAGCCGGAGGACAAGTCTCTCTCTGCCTCTGTTCTTCTCCACTCCACTGTGCAGCCACCAATGGGATTGGAAGGACACAGAAACTGCAACCAGAATGAGGAGAAAAGTCTCTCTCTCTCTCTCTCTCTCTTCCAGGCCTGACCATACATGAGGCGGAAGATCTCTGGTGCTATGACTGGCACCAGGACAGCAGGCTGTTGGGCTACAAGAATACAGCCAGAGTGGGGGAGGTAAGGGCACTGTGCCAGGGCATGACACAGCTCAGGGAGTGTGGCTGGCTGGGTTCCCTGCAGTGGATGCCTCCTGGAGACAGGAAAAGATCCTGCTCCTTATTTCCAGCTCAGAGTTCCTCATCCAGCAGCCAGTGGGACAGGCTGGTGCTAAAGGTCCCACATTAGAACCTCACTAGTTGCCCTGATTTGAGGAGAATCCCCCGTGGGTGAGTTAAGATATGATTATGGCTCTGGGTGTCTCTCTGCTCCTTGTCCCCCTGGCTGATTCCCAAGTGTCTAAGAGGAGAGCACTGGGTCAGTCAGTCACGATTGCTTGATCAGACCCTTGTTTAATTCCCTGCACCCTGTAGAAGCAGAGAAAGGAGGTGGGGTTTGCCCAATTCCATTGCCGGCCAGGAAGCAGAATGCCCCAACCTGGGAACCGGGTAGTGAGCTCCAGAGCCAATATGGACCACATGCGCCCGTCTCATGTCTCCAGACCTGGCCAGGGAATGGCAGAGTATCTGGACCTCAGCCACTGTTCCAAAGAAGCACATTGTCACTGAGCCAAGTTGCGGCTACTTGCTGCACAAGTAGAAAATCAAAGACACCCCCCCTGCCTCCGTCTCACAACTGTGGTGAGAATATCCAAACCTTCGAACACACTGTAACACAGTGCCCCCAGACTGGAGTCAAAGGTGAAATGGGTGATTTCCACAACATCACAGAGGAGGCCTTGGAATGGCTCCTGGATCGACAAGGGCATCTACAGAACGCTCCTCCACAGACGCCCCGTGAGAGAGACTGTGTGAGCTTGTCCCGCCTCCCACAAGCTGAATTGCTGCAGCGGAAGAAAAGTCTCCGAGGAGCGAGGAGCGTCTGGGATGGGGCCTGGGCCATGAGTCTCCTTGTCCTTGTCAGGCTGCAGGTTGGATTCCATGTGAAGAAACCAAGGAGCTGCAGAGGCCATAGCCAGCAACTAGAGAAATCACTTAGCTGAGGGAAGAGACCTTTGGTCTGTCAGCTCCAACCCCCTCCCTCCACAACAGTACACGCACACTCCTCTAGCCACTGAGGTGCAGGAGATCTCTCTGCTGGAACCAGGACAGGGTCCCCTGTCGTCTCTGTGCCCTGCACAGCAGAGTGGGCCTGCTCACACACATTAGAGATCCATTTCCAGCCCATCCTGGCCCCTGCCATAAATTGCCTTCCTGAAAGAGCCACTGGAGGCTTTGGTCCCTCAGCATCTGCCACCTTTTAATAAAGGGGCTTCCCTGAGCCCTGGGACCCTGAAAGCCTCCTGGGGAATGAAGTGCCTTGGCCACAGCAGCTCTCTTCCCCGCCCTTTGGGGCACTAGACGCCATTGTACTGCCAGGACTTGGAGGCTGGCTCTGGGCAATCTGCTCAAGCCTCATGTCCTCTTGGTTTTAGGTCTTTGGAAAATTCTTCTCCGTCGGGCAGAGAAGATCCTTCGTGCAGACAGCATTGCTGGGCATCCACGACCCCCTGCTGCGTGTCAGCCAGGCTGGGCTGGTGCTGGTCTACTCCCTCCTGGGGGAAGCCCAGCAACTGATGGGGGACACGGTAAGCAGCTGCAATCGACTCAGAAGCTTGGGGTGGGGCCCAGGGCCTCATTCCCATCCTCTCGCCATTCGCTGGCCTGGTAGCAAGGAGCCTAGTGGGGACTTCTGGCCTTCATGGACTTCTGTTCTTAGGATGTGGTGCTCTGCTATCACTCCTGGGAAGGACAGGAGAGTCCCCTAAGTGCCCTCTGGGAACCTTTCCTGCCCCACAGAGCTGCACCCATTTCCCCATGGCCTAGTGTCCATGTCACCTGAGCCACCATCGAGAGTTGCTCCCATCCTTGGCATCCTGGGAGGCCAAGGACTGACTGGTGATGGTGACTGACTGAGGCACATGGGCATGGAAAGCTGGTCTTGCTGCTGGTAGGGCTGGACCCGCTCTTGAGAGATTGGGAGGATTCAGTCGTCAGGGGCTGCTGACCTGCCCCATTCACCAGGGCTGCCATCCTGTGGTTTCAGCTTTTGTCACTGGGGTGTCTTGGGGAAAGGTCTCAAGCTCTCCCCATCCCACTTCACTGCTGCCAGAATCCCTCCCTCCCACCGCCAGCCTTCTAGAGCCCCCTCCCTGCCCTACCTGGGTGGGGATGGAGGTAGGGGTGGAGGAGAGGGTTCTCCGAACTTCAGCGGTGTCCCCAGGTGGGTTGGAGGTGGAACAGCTGTCAGGGGCACTGATGGGGAAGTGGCAGGAGCTCACCCTACAAGGAGGGGGGTTGGCACTGAAGGTCACTAGAGAGGACAGCAAGCCTCCATCCTGGGGCTCAGGAGGGTGAATCTGCCACTCAGACATGAGCAGCTGCTGGGTGGAAATGATGGTGCTGGTTCCAGGTGCCCTTAATCCTCCCTGATTCCTGGGGAGTGTCTCAGTCTCTGACATGTTCTTGTTCCCCTGCAGCATGAGGATGTCACAGCCAAGGTCATGTGCCAGCTTCACATAATTCGGCACTTGCACCAGATGCCCGAGGCGCTGCAAGGGCTGTGGCTCATCTGATGCTCTTCAAGGTTCCCCTCCCTGTTCAGCAAGTCCCGCTCCCTGCTGCAGGTACTGCTCTGTCTCACTGTAAATGGGGGACTAGTGGAAGCAGAAATGGAGGCCCCTGGCACTCAAAGGAACTCTCTCCCCTCTCTGTGGAGCTGTGTCCTTCACGCGGCCCCCCGAATTCCTTCATCTGGGGCAGGAGCTCTTTCCCTCACACCCATATCCCTCCCCTCTTTCCTTGAACTCGCCCCCATCCCATTTCCCGTGCTCCCAGGCAGAGATCTTCCTGCCCCATATGGCGCAGAAGGACCTTTGTGTCAGGGCTACAGACTGTCTGCCCAACTGAAGCTCAGGAAGCTCCACATTTGAGGAGGTGAGGATGGGACAGAGGCTCCGGGCTAGCTTCATCTCCTGCCCTTTATTCTTCCTTTGGCCCTTCTCTGGGCTCTCAGAGTCTGACATGAAGAGGAGCCTCCTCCCCGCATGTCTTCTAGGCCCTGGCATGTGTGACAGCCTCCCAGATGGGTGCAGTCAGAAGCTGAAGCACCTCAGGGAGCAGTGGGGACAGGTCCCTTGTCCTAGGAAACCAAGCAGTGGTAGTTCTCAAAGAGGCTGAGAGGGAAGAGCCCGCTCCCTCTTGGAGGTAAGAGCCATTGACTTCTTTGGGCAAAATGGGTTTCTTGGGGGAGAAATGGGATCCCTGCTGCATAGCCTGGCTGGGAGCTTCCCCCATCCCTGGGACAGAGACATCTTCATCAATGTGCCACCCTTGTTTTTTTCCAAGCAAGAGGCTCCCCAGAGAACTCCTCCTCAAACCTGTTCTCCTGGGAGCGTTTCTGGGAGGAGGCTCCCGTCCCTCAGTCTCCAACTCCATCATGCAGTCTCTTTCACCTTACATCTCCGCTCTCCAGCTCCACTTCCCGCAGCAGGACGAACGGACCTTCAGCTCCTAGAGAACAGACTCTGACCTCCTTCTGATCAGCAATGGGGTTTCACCATCCCCTCAGCAAACCTGTCAGCCGGGCTGGACCGGATTTGAAGGAGGAGGGTATCTAACAGGGTAGCTTGGCCTATGGCTGCCTAGCCTGGGGCTAGGCCAAACTGATGACCAAGTGAGCCCCACCTGAGAGGAAACAAGGGAAAACAGCAGCAAAAGTCCAGAAGCAGAGCGAGCTGTTCAGTCGACGGCCTTGAGCCAAACCTTGGAGTCCAGGGTAGGACTTGCTTCTCTCACCGTCCCTAAGGAAGGGGACATAGAAGACCATAGAAACCCAAGAAGGGCAGGCCGAACCGAAATCAGGCTGAGGAAGAACTCCCCATGAGGGTGGAAGGCCTTGTTTCTGTTCAAGACATTTTGGGACTTTGTTTGCAAGGAGCACGAGCCAGGAAGGAGTGGAGTAAAGGACAGTCACCTGGTTGGAGGGCTGAGTTCCCAGCCAACAAACTACAAGAGTGAGTATGAGCGGGGTTGCTAGCCCAGCGAGAAAGCAATGACACGAGGCCTGGCCAGCGTCTAGCGGTGAGTGAACTCTGGTACACACCCAAAGTGGCTGTGTCTAGAGCCCTGTGTAGGGTCTTCTGTGGGAAGTTCCCATGGGTCAGTGGGGCCGGAATCTCTCCTGCTCCTTTGGTCTCTTTGGGCTTCCCACGAGATGCCTGGTGAACTGCCCTTGGACTCTGGGCCCAGCACCGCTCAGAAATTATTCGCTACCTTCAGAGAGACAGGGCACAGCTCAGCCTGTTGGGTAGGCTGGAGACTCACACTTCACTGGAACACACAACACTGAGGTGGTTTGGGAAGCATAGTAACAAAGAAGAGATTTAAGTGATACTAAGCAAGAGAAGGAGACACATTTCAAAGAGACAAACAAAACACAACACACTTCGTAGTGACTAAAACTGAATCTTAACAAGTCACAATCTTTGCCTTAGCAGTTTCCAGACTAACATCTCAGCTTTCCTAAGAGACCTTCTTTGATGTCCCTGTAGGGTAGAAAACTTCTCTGTCCAATCCGCTGATTTGATTGCTTCGTCTTCTGGTTTCAGACCCTCTGTTCTCCTTCTGGGGTGCCTGGACCCTGATTGTAACATCTCTCTGGCCCAGCCTCTTACACAGATGTGTGCTGCAGCCAGCCCAGCGCAGGGAGCAGTGGGGACAGATGATCTCCTCCTGTCAGACCAAGCAACAGGGGTCCCCTTGAGGCTTAGATGGAAGATCCCAGGCATCTCCTGGAGGTAAGAACCGTCCACTCTTCTGGACACTTGGGGCTGTTGCAAGAAAGAGGGGGCTCCTGTTCCATAGCCTATTTGTCCTCATGACTGTGTTTTTTTCTTCTCAGAGGATGCATCCGGGACCCTGGAGACTGTTTCGTGCAGGAGGTTTGAGCGGGGAGAGATCACTCACTGTCCTGACCCATGGGTCATTAACCCGGGTCTGCCGGGTTCCTGGGAGCAGCCACCCTCCAGCACGCCACCTGGAAGCCTACGAAAAACTGCTTATCTAGGACTGACGAAGTCCAGACCCAGTTTGAGGCTCCTATTGGCAGAGTCCCAGAGCAGCTAATCGGCCCCCGGGACCTCCTTAAACCAGCAGCAGGAAGAAGAAGCTGTCTGAACTGCTGAGCTCCTCCCCGGCTCTGGACCGTGTGTTGGCTGTTCCTGCTCCCACTCCCCAGGCTTGATTTCCTGGCATCTGGACTCAGGGTGACTCACCTGACTTGAGGTTCTGAACACAATTTGGTCTTTTGCTTCTGCTCTTCCAGTGTCCTCACCCAGCTGACTCTCGACTCCTGTCTTGTGAGTGTGGACTCTGCCTCTGACCACTAGGTCTGGCTGCCCATGACCCAGCCATGACACTGACTTTTCTACAATTCCTCCAATGCCCTTTTCTGCTCTCCAGCTCTGCTCTTCCAGCAAGACACACCGATCCCTGGCTCCCAGAGTCCTGCTTGCCTGCTAGTCAAGGGCTCAGGGGGAGTGCTTGTCTTGCCCCCTCCCCCACCACAGCTTCTTTTCCTCGGGGACTCTCCCTAGCGCAGAGGAGAATCCGTCCTGGCAGCAATTCAGGAAGTCACAGAAGGGACGGTCTGCTCAGCTCCCTCTGCAATGCCACTGCCCGAGACCATTACGAGTGGGTGCCCAGTGACTGCGCTGGCAGCTCCTTGAGAGACTCCTGGGGGCAGGGTAGTCGTGTTTCCTGGTGACCGCGGGAAGCCAAGCGAAGAGTGCGGCATTGAGGAGACTCTCCTGCTGTCCCAAAGGGTTTCTGTTCTCCTGCACGGTCAGACCATGGGGCCAGGCTGCAGAATGGGGAAGAGCTGTTTGGTGATGAGTTGAAGGATTCACCATACAGGTGGCAGCAGCTGCAGATCCTGGAGTCCCTGTGGTCGGGTTACCATGCGTCCGGAGTTTCCCGGACACGTCCGGCTTTTTGGGTTCTAAATCGCCCTCCGGGAGGAATTTGTAAAATTCTGTAAAGGTCGAGGATTTCCCTCCTAATGCAGCACTCTGGGGGAGGGGGGGGAGCTGCGCACTCTGCAGGGGAGCACGGCACTGTGTCTGGCTCCGCACCCCAGACACACTGCTCTGAGCAGCAGGGTACGTGGGCCGGGGGGGCTGGAGAAGGGGCATGGGGTCCCAAGGGACAGTCAGGAGACAGGGAGCAGGAGGGGTTGGATGGGTGAGGGGCTCTGGGGGGAGCCTGTCAGGGGGTGGGCATATGAAGAGGGGTCGGGGGAGTCAAGGAACAGAGAGCGGGGGTGTTGGATGGGGCGGAGGTTCGGGGGGGGAATCAGGGGCAGGGAACAGGGGGGATTAGATGTGTTGGGGGTTCTGCGGGGGCAGTCAGGGGACAGGGAGTGGTTGGATAGGTGTGGGAGAGCCGGGAGTCTGTCAGGGGGCGGGGGTGCGGATAGGGGGCAGGGCAGTCAGGGGACAGGTAGGGGGTGGAGTTCAAGGGGGGCAGTTAGGGTGGAGGAGTCTAAGGAGGGGGCAGTTGAGACAGGGAGAAGGAAGGCTTAGATAGAGGGCAGGGTCCTGGGAGGGGGCAATCAGGGGACAAGGAGCAGGGGGGTTGGATGGGTTGGCGGTTCTGTAGGGGGCAGTCAGGGGGCAGGAAGTGGGAGGGAGTAGATAGGTGGCAGGGCTACCACTCCCCCCCACCCTCGGAGTGTCCTCTTTTTTGAAAGTTCAAATATGGTAACCCTACCCTATGGGCCCAGCCTCCACTCCTGAGAGTTTAGGCGAACCTCCCCCTGTTCTCAGGGAGTCTTTGGCTTTGGCGGCTGGGCCTGGCTGCCGAGACAGAGGACTCAGTGTTTCCATCAGGCTGCTCAGCTGCAAATACAGCCACCCAAAGACGGGAAGAATGGAAGCAAAAGAGCAAAGCTGGACCATCCGCTGAGCTCCTGTGATCAAGTGAGCCCAGCCTGGGAGAGACGAGGGAAAGCTCCAGGGTGGCTGGTGGCTGCAGGGAGCCAGGGGAGGGGAAATAAATGGTTCACGATGAATCCTACGGGCTTTGTCTTGTGTGGTGAAGGGTTTCAAATGGGTCTAGTTACTACCACATTCAACTTTACAATCGCTGTGTCTGATTGAAGGGCAGGTCTAGAAAGGGCAGAGGTCACTCGAGGAGCTTCAAGTCTCCGATTCTGTCCCTATTGCCTGCTTTGACCAGCTGATCTCAACCCAACACCTCCCTCAGGTGGTCGCAGTGGTGAGCTCTTTCCCTCTTTTTCTGGATTAGCTGCCAGCATGGGGACAGGATACATGTGGCCAAGGAAATGGAGAGGCATGGGGGTGACTTGCAGAGGCATGCAGATAACTTGCAGAGTTGCCTGTTCATGCAGTTCCTATGGGGGAAGCACGGTAGGGTACCGTGCACTCAGGGGCACCATTTCCAATTTTGGTGGTGGCGGGGAGGATAATTTCACCCTGATTCCAGGGGCTACTTAGGCACCTGAAAACTCTAGTGTTTTGACAGATAACTTAGCAATGAGCTGACAGGAACACTTGCCAGACTGCTTTCCGGGGAAGACAGCTATAAGAATGGATCCAGGGAATGGTTCTGTATTTCTGAGCTGTTTGGACACTTTCAGGGAACATTCCCGATGAGAGACAGAGATCCCCAAAGTTATCCTGGGTAACCCTGAGAGACTTATGGAAAACTAGCAGATCCCACATCTCTGCTGTCACTTTGCACTGACAAACTCGGACTGTCCGAACCTGTTCATGTATTTTACCTGCTTTAACCTCTCAAGAACTTTCACATATAAAAGAAAGAAAATTAAAGAAATGACATAGTTACACCGATATAGGGCCTCAGAGTTGTCCCATTGAAATGGAATTATTCACAGCAGTAATTAAAGTGAAACATGCACGTAAGTGTTTCCAGGCCCAAGATTAAGGCCACAGTTTATGAGAGGTGCGGACGCAAGAAGAGAAGAGCTGTGCAAAAACTGAAATGCCACTGGGAACCTGGCCCAAACAATGCATCATGAAAAATAAACTCATCTTGTTATACAGTAACAGAGCTGGTTCAAAAGTGTTTTAGACTGACAATGCAACCTTTGAACTAAAAATGCCACTTTGGATTACATTGATCATTTGAAAAAAGTTCCCTCTTTAAAAAAAACATTTTGGATTTCTCTGCCCACTTCAGAGAGAACATGGAGTTTTTCCCACCAAAACGAAACAAAAATTTGATAATTAAAAACATTTCCAAATAAGTTTGAAGTATATGGGGGGGGGGGAGTGGTTTCTTCTTCAATTTTCATGAACCTCTCCACCCTCGCTATTTTTGACCAGTTCTAATTGTGAATAAATGTCTGTCTGTACATGAATGATAAATATGTCTGCTACTGAAACATTTACAAACAATGGCTCTCATGAGGAGCACTGAGGTCACATTACGCAGAGAAACACCCATGCCTGCAGGGTTCATATTCTCAAAGACATAAATCGCCCCAGGACGGGAATGTCACACACAACACAGTGTGACTGGCCCGGGTTGGTTAGGTGCATGTTTTGCTGTTGCTGGCAAATTGTGCTGTTTTGAGGTTGGGGGGAGTTATATTTGAAAGGAGTTCTTCATCCTCTCCCACTCTCACCCAGGGGTCCCGGAACAGGGGAGACCAGGGCTCACCACTTTTTACTGGCCATAAGTGTGAGCGACTGGATGATGGGGGAGAGAAGGGAGTGGGGGGGCACTGTTTTGGGGACAAGGGGTGGCTTGAAGTGGGAGGTCAGGGAGAAAGGCGGTGTGAGGGGGGCCTCAGGGAAAGGGGCTGTTTGAGGGGGCAGGTCCTTGAGGAGAAGGGGTGGCACAGGGGCTGGGCAACAGTTTGGGTGCCAGCAGCCCCCACCACTTTTAGGAAGCTTTTGCCCATCCTTCCCTCATCCCAAATTAATTTGTTGCAGTAAGAAAACTTTGAGCAACAAGGAGACTTAGAGACCCACAATATAACCGCCAAAATCCTCACCCGCCCCTCGAGCTGGGCAAACAGAATTTTTTGGTTCCTGACAATTCCAAAAAAGAGATGGAAAAAAACGGTTTCAGGTTGAACAAAACTAACATTTTTCCAAATTTTTGATGAACCAAAAAGCTTTAAAAAAAAACAAACAAAAAGACCCAGGAACATTTCAAGGGTTGTAACTTTTTGAATTTTTAAAATAAAATTGAAGGACATTTTTAAACAAAAAATTGTTTCAAACTGAAAAATCAAAATGGTTTGTTTGGAAAGAGTCTAAACGAAATGCTTCGACTTTTTAAGAACTGTGGGGAGGGTCTGGACGTGAACAATTCAGCAGACCGGATACGAATTCGCAAACAGGTCTCCTTCATCATTCTCCAGGGCTGGGTCTCGATTCCTGTTTCTGGTTCCCTGGGTCTGGTCCCCGTCCCTGTCACACACTGCAGGGAGCTCAGATTCCTGGGAATCCTGCCGACTTCCAGGCTGCGGGGAGGGATGAGTCAGCAGCTTCCTGACGACGAGTTGCGAGTAGGCAAACACTTTCCCTCTACCTTTCCAAACCCCACATCGGTATAGTGAGACTAGCACCCCCACCACTGCCACCACTCCACGCACCAGGAGACGATTCCAGGACGCTGGCTCTGAAACAAAAGCGAGAGAAAGGCCCCATGACTAAGGGGCTCCGTTAAATCATCCCACTGCTGCCATGAGGATCCCAGAAGATGAAGACGTTCCTGGGATACAGGAAGAGCTGAGCTGGGTCGTGCGCACATGGGCACCACTCAGAGCAGCGGGAATGAGATAATGAGATCCTTATAACCAAAACCATGAAGAGCCTGGCAATACATTGAGATCAACAGTCCACAGTGGAGAGTCCCAGCAGCCCTGACCCACGGGGCGCAGCTGGGACTCTCCATGTTAGGGCATGGGCAGGGTAGTGGGGGGATGGCAGTTGAGGGGTGCTGGGGGGATTAGGGGCCATTGCTAATGAGGCTGGGGCAGTGGGGAGGGGAGGGAACATTTCCCCACTTGCTGCCCACTCCATCTGGGAGAAGCTGCGCCAGGGGCCAGTTCCAGTTCACACCCGTGCAGTGCGTCTGCACTCGGGGTTTGCAGTGGGGCACCGACATGGCTGAGACACTGCTGTGCCAGGGGCCAGAGCCCCTCCCCTCACTGGGGTTATGGATCAATAATTACAGGGTCACTGGAGCAGGGGAGCTGGACTCTGGGCTCCCAGCAGGGGCCCAAGCCACTGGGCTGCAGAATCAGTCTCACTCCCACGCTCTGGCCCATGCCCATGGCAGTGTTTAGACATACAGGGTGTCTTCAGCAAGAGAGATTGAGGGAGCCCCACACCAGACACCTGGAGCCCAGTGGTTCCAGCCCTAACCTCGGGGGGGAACCCATATTCCAGTTCCTGCCCCACATCCCACGGGGGGATGGAACCAGGGGCTCCCCGCTGAGGGCCCAGCCACAGGGCTAAAGGCTGGAAGGGAAGCGGCGGCACCTTTCTGTTCATTGAAACTTGTCAGCAAACTCAACATGGATTCGCGAATCGTTTCTGTCGACCCGAAATATAATTTTGCAGCAAATAAACTATTACCCCCCAAATTACATGCAGCTTGACTTCAACTTAAGAGCCGAAATCCCAGTGACTTGCAGTGAGTTACTGTCAACACCTCCAGAAATGCACAGTTACGGGCAGGGCAGGCTCAGGACATCAGCTATGAAACACTCCAGAGCTGCTGTTAAATTTGCCTTGGGTAGAAAAATTTCCCCACGGGCTCCCATAGCTCTTTTACTGAAGGCTGCGAGGAAAAAGATACGGCCAGTCGTAATCAGTGACACTAACAAGGAACTAGTCTGAATGAAAGAGACCTTGGAAGAGACTAGCTGCAGAGTTATGTGAATTCACGGGACATCTTTACCTGGTAGTCGTGGAGTATTTTTCCAGGTATGTAGAAAGAGTGTACTTGAAAGACATAACAGACCAGAATGTTACAGAGCAAGTGAAGTGCACTTTTGGGCATTTCGGGGTTCCAGAAGACCTTGTGACAGAGCATGGACCACAATTCATAGAAGTAGAATTTTATTTATCTCAACAAAATATGATTTTCCTTATATTACTAGAAGCCCATATTACTCACAAGCGAATGGAGATGCTGAGAGCTGTACAGACAGCCAAGAATAGCCTTCAGCAGGAAGATCCATTCTTTGCTCTACTGAGTTATAGATCAACCCCAACAGCAGCTACTGGATATAGTGCAGCACAACTCCTGATGGGAAGATGATTCAGAACTACCCTCCCAACTTCTCCAAAGTTGTCAGACACGTAGAGAATAGCCAAATCGAATAAAAAGGAGAAAAAAAGTTTACGAACACTTTTACAACAGATATCACTTTGAAAACTATCAGGCCTAGAACCTGGTGACCATGTTTGTGTCAAACTGGATGGAGAAAAAGAATGGAATACTCCAGCTGTTGTAAAGAAAAAGAATTCAACACACTGATTGTATGTGATCAAGACCGAGAGAGGAGAGTTCAACAGAAACTGTCAACATCTACAGTTTGTTCCTCAGAAAGAACAATCAACTGAGCAAACTCTACAGATGGTGGATGCAGAACAAAAAGATGACTCAAGGATTCCAGACTGACCACAGTCAGTCGATGGAACTAATGGACAGCCAGATGACCAAGCTGTTACCTGTTCGGGTGATGTAATTAGAAGACCAGTACCATTCAGAGACACCTACCAGACTGATCCACACTGAACTTCAAAGACAGTGCGATAATGTAAACATTATAAATGGTAGGAATGTAGAACTTAAAGGGGGAGATGTAATGGAACGCTAAACTGTATTATGCTGTTCAACCACGAGGTAGCGCTGGGTAAAAAATACGATATTTAAGCTGACCTTAGCCATAGTTGGTAGAAAATTAAAGGATTTTGTGATGAACACTTCTGGTGTGTATCTGGCTGAGAGGGAAGCTCTGTAGCCAGCCCATATCTGCTACAGGACCACCACACCAATGATGAAAGCCCAGCGCTATCGACTACCTCTGCTATGGCCAACGAGTTCTTCTGAACTATGACATGCTGAAGACTATGGGGGATTTTACCCATGACATGTGCTACATAGAGACTTGGGGAATCAAACTCCTGGTCTCTTCATACTTCACTGACGAGAATAAAATTATGGCCAAGGGCCTTGCAGATTTCCTTGTGGCAGCAGGGCAGGAAGTACCCCCCACCTCACCCCAGCTGCAGAACATAACCAAGTGTCAGCCATGGTCAAGCCGACCTTTGAATACAGGTTGGCTCTCAGGGGTCGGGGGGAAGAGTGGGAATGTGTCAAGAGGGCTGGCCCTTTTACAGGAGTTAGGGAGAGGCTACCTCTGACAGGCTCCTGGAAGGGAGAACCAGCCAACCCAGACCAACCTGGAAGTAATTAAATCCCTAGGTGGCTAGTTGGCAGCTAAATAGCTAATGAGCCTGATAAAGGGTTACCAGGGCTCAGCTGAAGGGATCCAAGGGATAGGAAGCTGCTGAGGAGAGGAGCTCCCAGGAGAGTTCACCAGAGCAAGGAGCCCGGAAGGGGTGCTCCTAGAGCAGTGGTCCCCAAACTCTGGGTTGTGCCCCAATAGAGGGTGTGGAGGAACATTTGGGGGGCATGGCAGGGCCTGGACCAGCCCCCATGGGTGGTGGGAAGGGAATGCCACCCAGCCCTGCTCTGCCCCCAGCTCTACTCTGGCCCCAACCTAAACCCCAGCTGCAGCTCCAGCCCCAACTGTGCTTCCACTCCCAGCTGAAGCCCGCGGCTCCTGGACCCAGTTGCAGCCCTGTTCCTGGCCCAACTCCTGACTGCAGCTCCCGACCGCAGCTCCTGGGGTGGGGGCACAAACCAGGTAAGGGAGGGCATGACCAAAAAAGTCTGGGGACCACTGTCCTAGATAGAGGAGCTCCCTTAAGAGGGAGGAGGTGCCAGAGATGACAAGGACAGCAGCAGCTGTAGCAGGACAGAGCCCTGGAGAGCTGCCCCTGGCTGGAGAAAGTGGACTCAGAGAATAAAGGCACAGTCTGAAATGACCCCAGCTCCGGGAAGGAGGGCTGAGGACTCCTGTCTTGAGGACAGTAAGGAGCTTGAGTGAGAGCTGGAGGCTGGAGCAGAGTGAAGGAAAAGATTTTATTTTGGGGTTTACTTGGACTCAGAGCAGGCCCCAGGAGGGGATATTTCTCTCAGATCTTTTTGACTGTAAGACAAATTTAAGGAGTGCTGAAAATGGTAAACTGAGGCAAGATGCTTGCCAAGACACCCTGAAACAGCTGAGGGTGGTACCTGAGGGCGCGTCCCCATGATGAGTCTACAAAACTGGAAGCCATTTAACAGAACTGCTGCCCCTTCCCCATGCAGACAGAGCCTCGCTATCTTCAGTCTGTCTAGGTTGGCCCCTCACCACAGCATCTGACCCCAACTGAGCCTGCATCACAGAGTGGGAACCTGGAGCAAACACAGCACAGGGTTTTGGGCCACCCCCCTGGCTTCCACACTAAACTTCCACACCTGTCCCAGCTCCCAGGCTGCTCCCGCTCCCCCACAACTTCCAGCTCTCCCCGTCCTCAGGCTGCCTCTGCCCTGTCCTGTTCCCTAGCGGTGACCCAGAGCCCAGTATGGAGCCATCTGGGTCACTACAATACTGTCTACCACACCCAGAAGACAGGCACAGGGTGGGCTCAGGGAGTGGCTGTACCCACAATGGGAGCCTTGTACCCCCTCCCCCAATGTTTGCTGCTGCCCTTGCTGGGCCTTGTCTGCACTCAGACCAGGATCCCTATGGGGCTGGCAGCCCCTTGTTCTGTCTCTGCAGTGCCTGGCTCACTCGGGAGCACTATACGAATGAAAACACTCACTGCCCAGCCCCTAAGGGCTGCACGACAGCACGGGGCCTTCCCCATTGCACACGGGGACCCTGGGGTGCAGGGAGCCCTGGTTACTCTGCCCCACACATTCACCCAGCGACTCCCTCGGCTGCTGGACCCGGGTCCCTGGGGTCAGAGCGCGGGCAGTCGAGCGGCAGTGACCGGCCGGGGCTGCTGGGGTGGGTGGCAGGAAAGGGTTAATCCCAGCGCGGTGGCGCTTTGCTGCCCGGCCCTGGCTGGTCTCTGCCCTCTGGGGGCAGCACAGGGCGCGTGTCTCTGAGCAGGTCCCTGCCCACTCGCCCGGCCACTTGCCCAGACCCAGAGAACCCAGGTGCCGGGGGAGGAGCAGCCCCAGCAGCGCCGCATTGGCCCTGGCACGGGCTGAGCCTGCGAGCGCAGCACCAGAGGCCGCGGCAGAGGGGGGGCTCAGCCATTGAGAGCAGCAGGGTCCCCCCCCACGCAGAGGAGGGGTCGGCGCTGGGACAACAGGCCGGGCTGGGCCAGGGGCTGGGAGCTCTGGCAGCCAGTGCGGGGCCGGCACCAAGGGCCCTGCTGGAGACCCTGGGCCTGGCCAGCCGGGAGCAGCCAGCGAGTGACTCAGGGCCTGGGGCCCTGCCCAGGACGGGGTTTCTGGGGGGTGACAGGAGGCTCCCCAGGGGCTGCTGATCCCCTAGAAGGAGGCACGGAGGTGACTGGCTCAGGATCCCCACAGGCTCAGGGGCCAGGGCTGTGGAATGGCCCAGAGCCCAGCCGTGTTCAGGGTCCGGTGGGCACAGACTGGGCTGGGCTGGGGGCAGCGAGGGGGCAGGGGAGCAGGGATGTGCTGGCTCCAGCCAGCCACAGAGAGGAAGCTGCTTCCCCCACAGCCTGGGGTTCCTGCTCCCCGGAGCCCTGAGATCCTGGCCCTGCAGCCGGCACCCACTGCGCAGCCTCCATCGGCCGGGACAGACACACCCAGCTTGGCCCCTTCGACTGCCCCTGCTGGGGGGTGGGTGGGAAGAGGGGAGGGCGGGGGTAGGATGAAAGGGTCAGTTCAACTATCAGAGACTGAGCTCACTGAACCTTCCCACTCCCCCTCTCCTCGGCCTTAGCTTCTTTTCTGTCCCACTTCACTGTCAGGTTTGTGCCTTTGCCCCCAGTCTCCGCGCTGGGGTTGTGGGGAGGGGTTTGGATGGGGGCAGCTCACGCTCAGACACTGTGACAGGGTCACATTCTTGTGAGTGAATCTCATTCACTGAGCAGCAAACCACTGACCCAACCTCACACTGGGCTGTGCTCAGAGCAGACATGGGGCCCGTAGGATTCAGTTTGTTACCCAGTAACACACGGCCCAGAACAGACTGCAGGAGCCAGACCAGCCCTTCCTCCAGCTCAGAAAGCTCAGCCAGCCTTGGCTAATGGGGGTGGGGGAGAGCTGAATGGTGGCCACACAACGCAGCCCTCACATATCCCAGGACACATCATCCTTTACCAGTCTGTGCAGCTCCCAGCACAATGGGCCCAGTCCAGGCCTCACAGCACCTGGCTCAGGGACACCCATTAACTCAGCCACAGAGGGGTCAGGATGTCACAGTGATGGGGCCTGGTCAGACACCTGGGCAAGTACCAGCAGGTGGCTGTAAGTAGCAGGCAAACTGCCCAGCACTCAGCGCATCAGCCTCCAGCTCTCACACAGCTCCAAGCCTGTCAGCTGGATGCAAGCGTGTCCTGGGGTCCCAGGCTCTGTCCAGATCCCCAGGCACAATACAGCTGAATGTCCCAGTAGACATCATTCACCTACGAATCTCTCCAGCGCTTCCCTCACATCAGGGGAAATTTTATACACATTCTTCTGGTCAGTAGAAACAGCTTCTGGTTCCTGGAGTTTCACATTCTCACTCCTATGAAGAAAACGTCCCATCATCACTCAGCTGCTCTGTACACACGTCATCCCAGAACCACCACCAAGGATATAAGAGCAATGAACATAGGAAACACACCTGCTCAATGTGCTTTTCACATCCTGAAAGGAAAAAGAGAATCAATGTCCTGTATTAACACAATGTGCATAGAACTGAATGAGTTTCACTCTGGGCATCAAACTTTCTTGTAGAAAATAGATCAACCCTTCCAGGCTTCACTGTTTTGAACACTTGTTTCATGCATATAGGGGAGACAGGAATTTAGCTAAAGGGTTCTCCCTTCTAGGGACAAAACCTATCAGTATCTGTGTTTATCACCTGCATTGAGGCCAATGTTCTGGGGTCAGAGCAGTGAGGGGTTTAGCTCGGTATCATTTTGGCATCATCCATCTAATCTCCCACGGCCTCACTGGATCTCCATGAGGAGAATTCCCCTCTAACATGAACTGTGATATTTTGGAACTCATGGAGCCCTTAGCCTGATCTGTTTGTCAGTAAACCACAGAACATATTTCCTCTAATTGTTGGAATCCAGACCCAAGGATCTGAGTTATAATTCTGGATGGGTGGAGAATTTTGATGCCATCTCACCTTTAGCAGCTCTACAATGGGTTGCTGACACTTCTCCTCTATCTCTGTGATCAGCTGCTGCAGAGAGGCGCTTTGCTGGGAGAGTTTATTCAAATTTTCCTGTAGTCTCTGCAGAGTTTCCCTCTCCTCCTCCTCCAGGCTCTGCAGAAGCAGCTGCTCCTCCTCTCTCAGCAGTGTGTGTAGTTTGTTAAATTCACCTGTAATCATCTCTCTCTTATTCTTCACATTCCCCTTGAGATAGAAAAATAGGAAAGGCACAGAGAAAACGTGAACCAGATGTTGAGTTACACGGACTGGGCCTCTGTCCATGAAACAGGGGATATTAGATAAGTTTCAGGTTTGTCAGGATATTTACTTTTTTGGGAAATGTACCATAAAGGGTTTGTTTTAGTTCAGAGTTAATATGGACAGTTCCATAGTGGGGTTATCTAGGGTGCTTTCTAAAGACACAGTATGTTATTGCAGGTGGCATGGGATGGACACAGTGCAGTGGGGAGAAATCAAGGGGACAGTAAAGATTTACAGGGGGCTGCACAGCGCGTCTGTGGCGGGATTTGGGTGCCAAGTGCTGGGCACTCAGACACCAAGGGGAGCCATTGCCGTGGGATGTGGGTGGTGATCCTTCTTTGACAACCTGCTCCCAGGACTGCAACGTTCAGGAGCTAGGGCTGGTGCTAATAGTCCTTTGGGTGCCATCCTGGGACTCACATGGGTGTTGGGCGAACAGGGCATTGTCAGGGCTGGCTTTGGCCTCACCCAGCCAAGTCGAGTGCCCCATGCCCATGTGCCCAGTGCCCCTGGGATCGCAGCCTTTAGGGAGCCCTCTAGGCTCACACAGCAGTGGGTTGCTGATGCCAGCTGTGTCCCCACCTGCTCTCTGAAAGGAGCCGTGGGAACGATGCTGAGCCGGTGCTGATCCTGGCAGGGGGAGGGGCTGGCTGCTCTGCACTGGCCTCTCTAGCTCCCCTGCAACTCAGCCCAGAGGTGCTGGGTGACCCTGGGGTGAGCCTGCCCCCCAGTGTGACTCGGGCCACAGTGATGTTGGGACAAGTCCCTCTTCCTCTCCCTGAGATGCCAACAGGGCCAGGGGCTTCAGCAGCTTCCCCAGCCCCTGCCCCCTGCCCCCAGAGCCCTCCTCCCTGAAACCCCAGTATGTGAGCCCCCAGCCCTTCCCCCCACCAGTTTGTGCCCTGTGATCACCCCCCTCCCCTTCCCTGTGCAGGGCTCTAACCCGTCTGTCTGTCCGGCTCACCTGTGTGGTGGGGGAGGGGCCATGCCCAGTGTCTGTGTCTGAAGAGGCAGCTGCTTGAGTGCTGTAACGTCCACCTCCTACCTCTGCCCCGGCTGACCCGAGCCCCCAGCGCAGCCCTCCAGCACCCCTGGGCCCATCTGTCAATGGGCTTTGGACACCCACTCATCCCCCAGACCACCCTCACACCGCCCTTGGGAGCGTTGCAGCCACACAGCACTCAGACAACTCGGGTACAGCCCTGACAAGCCCCAGCCCCCTCAGGAGACCCTGTAGGCACCTGCCCGAGGCTTTGTGCATGTGGCCTGGACCCTGCAAAGGGCCGTGGGCCTGCAGCCTCCTTCCGCTCCTGCCCCCTGGAAGCTGTTGAGTTACAGCTAATTCGAGTGGTGCAGCGTTACCATATCCCCTAACATCTCCCCCCATCAGACACGGACAACGCATCCTTCATGGGGGGTCTGTCACCTTCTGGGCCCTGCTCCCGCCCGTGGGGATACTCCCCACCTGGCTCAGGCCCATGACGGACCCTCTCAGTGGGTGACTGGCCGCCCCTGCTGGGCCTCATCTCACAGTCGCTGGGGCTGCAGTTACTCTGCACCGAGTGACACTGATCATTGGGCTGTGACCTCTGGTGCTGTAGGACGTAACTCGCTCTCTCTGGGCGATAATCAAGGGTTTCAGAACCACCCAGTGACTGTCCCAAGGTGCAGCTGTCTCCATGGCACCAGCTGGGAACTTTGCCGGACACATTCAAGACGGTTGTTAATTGTTATGCACCTAAATCCCTATTGTCTGAGGAACTGAGCACCAGCTGCTTCCGGTGCAGGGAGTGGGAGCTGCTGCGGTTCTGTCCTCTGGAAACCAGCCCACTTCCGCCGGGCTCTAAATACGGCTTCAGATGCAGAACCAGGGGCACCCAGCTCTGAGCATTTCAGCTCTTGTAAATGGCCATTTTTATCTGAATTGTGGGACACCGGCTTCTCCTCTCATCCCTGCTACTGGCGTCTTCCTCACGCCACCCACGCGCTCTGCAGGGATTTCACTGGAAAAGGCAGGTGAACCGGAACAGACATTTTGTCCCATGGGTTCATCACCGGCTAGAGATGAGCACAGGTAAAGTCACAGTAACAGTAGCAGGTGCCTGGGATGAAGTGGCCACGTGATGGCAGGAGAGGCTGTGAGGTGGCTGAGCGCTGCCTGGCTTTACACTGACCCGCCCCTGGCTCTGCTCACTCACGGGGTGTCCACACTGCAATGAAGGTCTGACAGCACCGTGTGTAGACACACCCCAGCTAGCTTTGATCGAGAGAGCTCGGGCACTAGTAGCTATGAAGCCGCAGCAGCACGGGCTGTTCACGCCCACCCAGACCCCTGGGTGTTATAGTGACTAGCCTGCAGCTAGCTGCTGGGGCCATGTAGACACCCCTGGGGGCAGATTTTCCACAGAGCTCCACACCCACCACTGGGTTTGATGTTCAGAAGAGCTCAGCTCCCAGCGTGCCCCCAGCCCAGCCAGCTGAGCGAATCTGAACCTCACCCATGGGGGCAAATCCTCCTCCCAGCTCCCAGCTCCAGTGTCTGGCCCAGGCACTGGGCAGATTCATTGCAGGGACTGTGGGTGCAGGGAGAGAAGGAACAATCTGTTTCCTCCAGGCTGCAGAGAAGCTGCAGAGCTTTGTCATGGAGGCCACTGAAAACCGATGGCTGGAGCAGCCGACACACCCTCCCCATCTGCAGGAGGGAAACAGGATCCATGGAATAGTGAAAACACTGCACCCAGTATGGAGAATTTGCCCCATCAGAGATCTCAGGGGTGGGTCTGCACCACTGTACAAGGGCCAGGAACTGCCCCTCCTCCTCCGCCTACAGGAGCTGCTGCGCTGAGATCCCCACCAGAGACACAGCCTGATGCTGCCAGCACCCTGGATGGCAGGTACCACAGGCCAGGGGAGGCTGAGTCTCCCCAAACAGGATGCAGCGCCCCTCCCTTTGGAGGCAGGCTGCAGACCTGCCGCCTGTGGAGTCCTGCCTGCGCTCCGCCCGGAGCCCTCACTCCCGCTCTTCCCCCGAACACCGCAGCACTTGCCGCTTGCCGCCTGTCAGCTGTGTGGGGGGCCCCGCCACTTGCTCCTCTCCGTCCCTCTCCCGTCATTGGGCGGGGTGATGATCTGGGCGCAGGGAGTTTCCGGCACTCACGCCCGGCCTCCCCAAACGCTGGAGGCATGTACCCCCCATGGCCGGCACCAAGCCTGTGCCACGGAGCAAACAACCAGAGCAGGTTCATAACCTCATCCTGGAGCATTACGGCCCCGTCATTCCAGGGAACGCTGCAGGGGGAAGGACTCAGGGAGGAATAAACCCAGACACCCACCTGTCACTCTGTGGTTTTCTCTTCCTCTTTCAACATCAGAGCCAGAGCCTCTTCCAGCTCCTTCCTCAGATGGCCCAGGGCTCCCTGGAGTTTCACCTGCAGGGGCATCGTGTGCAATAAACAGCCAGTAGTCTGTCTGTCCGATGGGTGGACAGTCCTATCCATATTGGCATTTCATACAGGAGCAGTAAAATACCCTGGAAGCGAGCACCAGACTCGGCTCTGCCGGCCCCAAAGGCCTCGTGGGGGAAGAGAGGCCAGTCTCAGAGCGGGGGCTCTGCTTCGTGCAGACACTCAGGACTTCTCAAGTCCTGTGTTTTAGCTAAAGTTTCCCATCCCTGAGCACAGGCCAGAGGGGAAATAGCTGGGAAGAGTCTGAATGATCCCTCCTGTCAGTGAGAGTGAAGAGGTTGGGACAGCACCTTGCTCCACTGTACCCCAGACCCAGGCCAGAAACAAGACCCTACTGTGCTCTCATCTGTCCAGGTGCCCATGTGGCAGCAGCTGAGCACCTGAACCAGTGCAGTCCCGTTAACTGGACAGGTTGAAGCTGTGATGTAGCTGGAGGTCAGTGAGGAACAGGGAACACACTCGATCTGCGGGAATGGGCCATCCATAATTATAACGGCTCCAGAGCTGTAATAACCCAGGGCTCCCTTCCCCTTTGACAGCGTGTGATTCATTCACACAGCACAGCAACGTGCTCCTGCCCCGTCAGCCCCGCTCTGTGCAACACCCCTGGCAGCCCCCCAGAGTCCCCTCCAGAGATCTCCCCATTTCACTCTCTGTCTCTTTTCTCTGAGCCCTCGAGTTCTCTCCTCCTCTCTGCCCAAGGGCCCAGGCTGCTGCTGCTGCTGAGAGCTCATGGGCTGCTGTTTGGCTGACACCCCTGTGGTGCTGCTGCAGGGAAGCAGCGAGGGAGGGAGCCAGCAGGGGCTGGTGACAGACAGGAGGCGGAAAAGCAGCCTTTGCATCAGAAAAAGAGCTTCATAAATGAGCAGGGATCAGAAAGGGCGCACAGGGGTTGGGGGGAGGGATGTGGCTGGATTCTTTGAAGCTCCACCCACAAATAAGCTCTGCCCATGTGAGTCACCAAAAGGAGACACCATGATCTGTTCACAGTAGATGGTGCAGTGCTCAGAACAGGATGGAGTTGCTGATGGGCTCCAAGGGCTCTTGGGGCTTGGTCCCCTCATGGGGCTAGAATATTCCCCTGGGCTCTGCTGGACTCTCTGGGCCGGGTCCTCCTTTACTGGGGGGAACAGAAGAGGTGGCATCTCCCAAACATCACCCGCTTGTAGCACCGGAAGGAGGCGTCACTGGCAGTAAATGGTGCCGAGCTGCAATTCTCCCTCTCTGCTCTCACATGGGGAACAAAATAATTAACAGTGTTGATATTTAAATGATCAGTTCTGTAGTCTGAAGGTAACACACTCACATAGACTGGACTGCAGCTCTTGTGATTTAAACCTCACTGATTGTTAACATAACACGGTCCGTTGTGTAAAAAGTCCCCTTCTTTCAGCAGTGGAAGCTGGGTTTGAAAAGCATTCAGAATCTCAGAGAAAAGTTTCCCACAGCAAATATCTTTTAAGACTTGATATTCTGATTCTGCTGCCACACTGCCAGATCATTCATTTTGTTACAGCATCTCCCATACAATGAAGGCTTTACAGAGCTGAGTGATGTGTCACACCTGTGACAGGCAACTTCCAGTGAAATCAGCCTGTAATGAAAATCCAAAGTTATTACCCATTAAACTTGACAGCAATTCCCTACCTTGTACTCCTGGGAAGCCTCCTCTATGGGAACCACCCTGTGAGCTCTGTGAGCCCGGGACAGATGGAAAACTACACAGACAGAAGTTTGATCCTCTTCACAGAACAGTTTCAGAGTCTCCTGGTGTTCCCCACACACCCCATCCTCTCCTGCTCCCTTCGCTGCCTGTAAACGCAGCTGTTTGGCGATTTCTAGGACATTTGCCAGCTGCCTGTTGGGCCTGAGGTTTCTCTGTTGCACAGTTTCTCTGCACTGAGGGCAGGAGGCAGCTGTGTCAGGTCCCTCCCAGCACTGGGCGATGCAGGTTCTGCAGAAATTGTGCCCACACTCCAGAGTGACAGGGTCTGTGAAATATTCCAGACAGACGGGACATGTCGCTTCCTCCTGGAGACTTTCCAAGGGGTTGTCTGCAGCCATGGTTCCCTCCGGGCAGTGGAACAGGGGTAGTTTCACTTTCCTGAGCTCAGAAATATGCCCCGCTCCAGCAGCAGCAGCTGGGTGTTTCCCTTCCTGGAACTGTTTTCAGAGTAACAGCCGAGTTAGTCTGTATTCGCAAAAAGAAAAGGAGTACTTGTGGCACCTTAGAGACTATTTATCTGAGCATGAGCTTTCGTGAGCTACAGCTCACTTCATCGGATGCACACTGTGGAAACTACAGAAGACATTATATACACAGAGACCATGAAACAATACCTCATCCCACCCCACTCTCCTGCTGGTAATAGCTTATCTAAAGTGATCATCAAGTTGAGCCATTTCTAGTACAAATCCAGGTTTTCTCACCCTCCGCCCCTCCACACACAAACTCACTCTCCTCCTGGTGATAGCCCATCCAAAGTGACCATTCTCTTTAAAATGTGTATGATAACCAAGGTAGCCCATTTCCAGCACAAATCCAGGTTTTCTCACCCCCCACCCCCCTCCAAAAACCACACACACAAACTCGCTCTCCTGCTGGTAATAGCTGGAATTCCTGGAACTGACTCAGGCTGTTTGCTGAGCTGGAGCCAGATCACTGGCAACATTCCAGCCTTGGAAGCTTTGGTGAGAAATGTCCCCAAAAGGCTCCGATCCTGCAATCAGCCCCCTCTGCCGGTGTCTGTGTGTGTGTGGGGGGGGTCACTAGGGCTTCACATGGACATCAGCATCCCCCTGTCCTGATGAGCTCACAGAACTGCATGTTTAAGGAGTGATATTTAGGCTTGGCAGAATTCATTTGGTTTAATATGTAATTTTGACAGATAAGATTAATATTTATTTGTAGGAATTTGTTTGTATTTATCAGTTTCAATTTTTGTCAATATTATTATTCATAGTTGTGTGAAATTTGGGGCAGGGGTCAGACAATATTTTAGTCAGACAATAATTATTTTGTGACAGTGGACAAGGAGATTCAAAAAGTTAAAAAGTGTAACTGTTAAAACACAAATTGTCAACATCACCTGTCAAAACATACAAAGTAAATCTCCTTAAATCAAACTCTAGTAAGTTCTCAAGCAGCATTTTCCTTACTGTGCCTATTTGTAAATTTCAGTTATTATCAGTGGAAATGTTTTTCCATGGTTTGTGTGTACAGTGAAATCAATATTTACTGACATCTTCTGATAAAATCTAATCCTTCCAAGTCTCGGGATATTAAATTCACAGGCCAAAAACTTGGTTAAGCTGGAATCAGTGTTTCAAAGGCCTGATTCTGACATACACTAAGACAGCTCTGCCTCAGTGTAAAGGAGACGCTGTGTCAAAAGTGTTGCCAACATTCATGATTTTATAATGAATCTCGTGAACATAAGAACGGCCAGACTGGGTCAGACCGATAGTCCATCTAGCCCAGTATCCTGTCTTCTGACAGTGGCCAATGCCAGGTGCGCCAGAGGGAATGAACAGAACAGGCAATCATCAAGTGATCCATCCCTTGTCACCCATTCCCAGCTTCTAGCAAACAGAGACTAGGGACACTTCAGAGCATGGTTTTGCCGGCTATTTGGTGTGTTTGTTAAAGCCAGAGCTCCTGGAAGCATGTGACGAGGTGAGACTCTTGGCTTTTGTTTCCTAAACAAAGGAAGTTTCTGGTTCTCTTGGTTGCAGAAAAAATCTATAAAAATGTGATCTCAGTGCAGCCTAAAGGACTGAGAAGCCAGAAGGCAAATCGAAAAAAAACTCAACATGTATTGGTTTCAGAGTAGCAGCTGTGTAGGCCGGATTCGCAAAAAGAAAAGGAGGACTTGTGGCACCTTAGAGACTAACCAATTTCTTTGAGCATAAGCTTTCATGAGCTACAGCTCACTTCATCGGATGGATACTCATAAAAAAATAACCTTTCACACAAACTTCCTCGTGGCTGGACTTTACAGAAACTAGACAAGCCATTTACAACACATACTTTGCTTCTCTACAAAAGAAAAAGGACACTAAACTATCTAAACTACTACATGCCACAATGGGCCACGACAGTGGTTCCCTTAACCCACCCAGCAATATTGGAATGCATCCGATGAAGTGAGCTGTAGCTCACGAAAGCTTATGCTCAACATTTATTATTATTTTTATTTTTATGTCTCATAAAAGCAATTCCATCATTTTGGGGGTTCTGACTCATGATTTTCAAAAGTTTGGGGTTGGCAATCCTGTGCCACTGAGAACTCAGGCCTTAAATCTCTATCTGCTACCCCTGGAAAACCCTCTAATTTAGTGCCATCATTTATCTAAAACAGCACAGTTAATAGAAAGGGAGGGCAAAGTGTGGGAATGCACAGGGAGCTCGGCTGTGGGCCCAAGCAGCAAAGGAGCACAGGTCTCCTGGAGAAAGGGTGAAGTAAAGAGAGAAATTAGAATGTTCATTTTTATATTTAGAGCTTAGAGCTTTTGCTGGAGACAAGAGGCCTGAAAACAAACTGATCATTGCAAAGGCAGTACAGTCAACACCACGTAATCAAAAATCTTGAGGTTGGCTGAAGGAAACATAGAGGGTTTTTCTTCTAAAAAATTACATTCTGGAGTTTTTGTTTGTTTCTGAGCGTTCATGATTCACTCTGGTCACATTCTCAACTTTTTCTACTGAGCCATGAGAGAAAGAAACTGACCTTTGTTAAAGTGAGAGCTGAGATTGTCACGTAATCACAGGATTCCAGGAGCTGGGGTGTTAAGAGAAACACAAGCTAGTGAAAAGAAAAGGAGGACTTGTGGCACCTTAGAGACTAACAAATTTATCAGAGCATAAGCTTTCGTGAGCTACAGCTCCCTTCATCGGATGCCTGCAGTGGAAAATACAGTGGGGAGATTTTATATACACAGAGAACATGAAACAATGGGTGTTACCATATACACTGTAACGAGAGTGATCAGGTAAGGTGAGCTATTACCAGCAGGAGAGAAAAAAAACCTTTTGTAGTGATAATCAATGTAGGCCATTTCCAGCAGTTGACAAGAACGTGTGAGGAACAGTGTATGTGTGTGTGTGGGGGAAATAAACCTGGGGAAATAGTTTTACTTTGTGTAATGACACATCCACTCCCAGTCTTTATTCAAGCCTAATTTAATGGTGTCCAGTTTGGAAATCAATTCCAATTCAGCAGTCTCTCGTTGGAGTCTGTTTTTGAAGTTTTTTTGTTGAAGAGTTGCGACTTTTAGGTCTGTAATCTAGTGACCAGAGAGACTGAAGTGTTCTCCAACCGGTTTTTGAATGTTATAATTCTTGACGTCTGATTTGTGTCCATTTATTCTTTTATGTAGAGACTGTCCGGTTTGGCCAAAGTACATGGCAGAGGGGCATTGCTTGCACATGATGCAATATATCACATTGGTAGATGTGCAGGTGAATGAGCCTCTGATAGTGTGGCTGATGTGATTAGGTCCTATGATGGTGTCCCCTGAATAGATATGTGGACACAGTTGGCAACAGGCTTTGTAGCAATGACAGGATCCTGGGTTAGTGTTTTTGTTGTGTGGTATGTGGTTGCTGGTGAGTATTTGCTTCAGGTTGGGGCACTGTCTGTAAGCAAGGACTGGCCTGTCTCCCAAGATCTGTGAGAGTGATGTGCCTCCCCTCATACTCTGCTCAGCCAGCTCTTCAAGAAATTAGGTTCAATCACTAATATCAAGGAATTGGACCAATCTGTCACTAGTTTTACAGAGCATTCCAGAAGGTGGTGGACAGAACTCAGAGGAATTGTGATGAATTTCCTGGAGCAACTTTGTTTTCTTTGTACTCTAAACCTCACATGACAACAAAAATATCACCCTTTTGACTGATTTGTGGCCAAGAAGAAAGATCTCCCAATAAAACTTCACCAAATTTCATGTTAGATGTCATTAAGTGCCAGCATCTTTACTACAATTAAGTTAATTTGTGATGATTCAGTAAAGGAATACAACCTCTTCTCTATTTCTTTATCAAACTACATTTGTTGTTTCCTTATAACCAAGAACATGGAAAGCCTGGCAGTACTTTGAAATCAACAATGGACACTGACAGGACATTCCCTGCAAATAATATTTCTAAAGAAAAATAAACCAAAAAAAGGAGATTGTAAAAGACATTTTTGTATTTCGCAGGGGTAGGCAACCTATGGCACGTGTGCCAAAGGCGGCATGCAAGCTGATTTTCAGTGGTACTCACACTGCCCGGGTCCTGGCCAAGGGCCGGGGGAGCTCTGCATTTTAATTTAATTTTAAATGAAGCTTCTTAAACATTTTAAAAACCTTATTTACTTTACAAACAACAATAGTTTAGTTATATATTATTGACTTATAGAAAGAGACCTCCTAAAAACTTTAAAATGTATGACTGGCACACAAAACCTTACATTAGAGTGACTAAATGAAGACTCGGCACACCACTTCTGAAAGGTTGCCGACCCCTGGTATATAAGAATATAGCATTTGAGATTGGGGACCATGTTTTGTGAGAAAAAGAAAGGAAGGGTCATATCTTGATTACCAATTATATGCAGCTAGAAAGTGAATTAATGCTGACAGAACTTCAAAGAATATTATATAATCTTGTATGAGTTAATTTAAATATATTGCTTCATTAATTCTATCATTTTTAAGCTATTAATTTTCAAAGGGGTAGTGCAGGAGGTGGGTGTATGTGCCCTGCCTCCCAGAGAGAACCAGTCAACACAATAAAGGGGGTGGGGGGGGAGAGAGAGAGAGAGAGAGAGAGAGAGAGAGCAGCTCCACATGTGTGTAGTTGTGATGTTTATGACACACGTACATTGTAACTGAACAATCGCGTCTGACAATTTAATAGTTTATTTTGTTAAGACAAATATTTTCGATTTCTTGAAATTCCACAGCTGAAATACAAATGATGTCATTTAGAGAAGTTAAACTTCAATACAGATTTGAGGAAAGAATCAAAAAATAAATGTAAATAATTCCATTTCTAAAAAGATGTTTAGATGCTTGATTTTGAAATACTGTTGAAATGTAAATTAAAATATTCTTGTATTTACACCTTGTTACAATAATATTTTCTAAATTAGAATAATCTTTTTTCTTTCCTATTTTACACTGAGATTTCACAGGGCTAGAAAATTCTGGCAGGAGTGAATGACCCCATCCCCCACCATCTGCTACCCCTGGGGCAGGGGACGGGGCAAGGTGAGGGGTGGGGGTTGCCAGGTGTCCGGTTTTTCACTGGACCCTCCAGTGGAAAAGGGAAACTGGCAGCGTCCGGTCAGCACAAAAACTCCAGTAGCTGCAGTAACCGGCCCCCACTACAGGGGAGCGGGAGGAGCAGCAGCGCTGCGGGGGTCGGTCTGAGCCGCGGGGTCACTGTCAGGGACCGAGATTCCCCCCGGCCGGAGCCGGGACCGGGCAGATGATCAGGGGAGCAGCGTTTGTACCCCCAGCGTTGAGACCGGTATAGAAATAAGGGCGGAGCGTCCCGAAGAAGGTGTCAGTGAACGTGAAGAGATGGGACCCGTCAGTCACATTGTAAAACGAGACCTCGCCCGCCTCATAGTCCAGGAAAATCCCCACCCGGCCGGGCCGGACGCTCACGGGGAGGGGGGTCGAGGGGGAGGTGAGGGCTGCGAATTCCCCGTCCCTCAGCCACACGACCCAGTATCCATTCCAAGGGGAGAGAAAGCTCTCCCCCTTCCTGCTCACAGATTCCCGACAAACCCCCAGAGCCCACTCAGTCTTGTCTCCCACCCCCACCTCCCAGTAACGCCTCCCGCCCGTGAACCCCTCAGCGCCCAGCACTTCAGGGAACGTATCAAATCTCTCAGGCTTGTCGGGCAGATCCTGGCGTCTGTCTCCGTGTCTCACACGTTTCCGATCCTCAGACAGGACGAGGTAGGGATGAGCCGTGTCTGGATCCAGTGTCATGTCCTCTGGGGAGAGAGTCACAGAGTCAGGGCCGGGGGCAGGGGCTGGTCACTGGGATCGAAGGGAAATTAACCTGCGTCCCCGTTAATCGCTGTGGGGGGGTTGTTGCCTGAGGGGAGTCAGGGCCCCTCTGCCTGTGAGGAGACAATGGGGGGAAAGGGCAGGAGGAGCGGGGGAGGGGTGGGGAGGGGTCAGTGGGGGCGGGGGGAGGGGAGAGGCTGATGCTGGGAGAGGAAAGGGGAGGGGCAGGTGACAGGAGCAGAGGGGGGAGGGGTAGAGGGGAGGGGCAGGTGACAGGAGTAGGGGGGGAGGGGTAGAGGGGAGGGGCAGGTGACAGGAGTAGCGGGGGGAGGGGTAGAGGGGTGGGGCAGGCACAAGGGCAATGAGGGGACAAGGGAAGGGACAGGCACCATAAGAACAGAGGGGGGGTGAAGGGCAGGATCCTGGGGGCTGCAGGGGGTGGGGGGAGGGGTGGGCTCCATGGGAGAAGAAGGGGATGGACCCCAGGGGGCTGGGGTGGGCAAGGGAAGGGGCGGGCACCAGGGGGCAGAGGGTGTGAGGGAATGGGGGAGCTCCAATGGGGCAGAGGAAATCAAGGGGAGGGTGAGCTGCCAGGGGGTGAGATGATGAGGAGTGGGGAGGTGGAACCATGGGGGGTAGCGAATGGGCAGGCACTGGTGCCGGGGGGCAGAATGGGGGGTGAGGGAGCAGGTGAGCCGAAGGGGGGCAGAGAGAGGGGTGTGGAGAAGGGCAGGACCTAGGGGGGCAGAGGATTGTGAAGGGAGATGTGGGCACCAGGGGGGCAGAGGGAGGATGAAGGGAGGGGTGGGACCCAGAGATTAGGAGAGGGGGAGGGGAGGGGCGGGCCAGTGCTGAGGTGAGGGGAAGGGCAGAGACCAGGGGTCCAAAGGGGGGCGAGGGAAGGGACTTGCACCAGGCGGGCAGAGGGGACAAAGGAAATGGCAGGCACCAGGGAGGCAGATGGGGCAAGGGTAGAGCTGGGACTTGGGGCAGAGGAGGAGCTGGCACCAGGGGACTAGAGGGGTGGTGAGGGGTGCAGGTGTCATGGAGCCAGAGGGCGAGGGGAGGGGCAGAGTGAGAAATAAAGAGAAGGTGGCATGGATGATGGTGGCAGAGGGGAGAGAGGAGAGTGGGGTCAGTGGGGCAGAGGGTGGTGAGGGGGGGCACCAGGGAGGAAGGAGACAAGGGGAGGGTCAGTTGTTGGGGGGGCAGGGGGAAGGAGGGAAGGGGTCAGCACCAGAAGGGTGCGGGGGGTAAGGGAAAGGGTAGGTGCCAGGGGGATTGAGGGGGTTGAGCAGAAGGGCAGACACAGGGAGGGCAGAGGAGGGGAGGGACAAGCACCAGGGGACAGAGAGGGGCGAGGAGAGAGGCAGGGGCAGGTGGGTAGAGGGAGGTGTTAGGAGACAGCATTGGGGAGAGGTAGGTGCCAAGGGGTCAGAGTGGGGCTAGAGGAGGGGTGGGCACAGGGGGGTGAGGGAAGGGGTGCGTGCCAGGGGTCAGAGAGGGTGGGGAGAGAGGCAGGTGCCAGGAGGGCTGAGGGGAGTAAGAAGGGCAGAAGCCAGGCCAGCAGAAGAGGGTGAGGGGTGGGACGGCCATCAGGGGGTAGAGGGGGTGAGGGAAGTGGCAGGCACCAGGGAAGCAGATGGGGGTGAGGGAAGGGGTGGGAGACATGGCAGCAGAGGAGGGAAAGGGGAGAGGTGGATGCCAGGACATAGTGGGGGTGTGAAGTGATGGGTGGGCTTCAGGGTGCAGAGGATGTTTGGGGGAGAGGGTAAGGTGCCAGGAGGGCAGAGGGGAAGGGAGGGGGGTTTCCGGTGGGGCAGAGGTGGGTGGAAGGGAGGGGCACATGCCAGGGAGGCAAAGTGGGGGGCAGAGGGGCCGAGGGAAGCAGAAAGTGGGTGGGAAGAAGGGGAGGGGCGAGGAGGAGGGGTCAGAATAGATGCAGGGTCCAGGTGGGCACAGGGGTGAGAAAAGGGTAAGGGAGGGGCAGGAGCCAGAGGGGTGAGGGAGAGGCAGGCCCCAGGGAATCTCTCTTGCTTTGGGGTCATGTGTGGTTGGTTTCTCGCTAAGAGCAGGTTGGTGCTGGCCCCACACACACTGGGGGTGCAGCCCTGCCCCAGGGGGCGCAGCTGGGACTCTCCATGCTGTCGGGCCCCACGGGCACCACCTTCCAGCCGGGCAAACCCCACAGCCAGCCCCGCCCCTCTCCTGGCCCAGCCCGTCTGCCATGGGGCAGTGCTCTGGGTTGGGCTCACTGGGGTGGCAGTGCAGTGGAGGATTCTGGGGGGGTACTAATGCGTACTAATAGGCTGTTGCTAATGAGGCCAGGGCAGTGGGGAGGGGAGGGGGCATTTCCCCACTTACTGCCCCCTCCATCTGGGAGAAGCTGCACCAAGCGCCAGTCCCAGTTCATATCCGCACAGCCAGTCTGACCTGGGGGTTTCCACCGCTGCAAGGAAACCCCGGCAGACATGGCCTGAGACCCTGGTGTGCCAGGGGCCGTAACCCCTCCTGTCACTGGGGTTATGGATCAATAATTACAGGGTGACTGGAGCAGGGGGGCTGGACTCTGGGTCTCCCAGGTCGGGGCCCGACACCCTGGGCTGCAGAGTCAGTCTCGCTCCCAGGCTCTGGCCCAGTGCCCAGGGCAGCGTTTAGACACAGGGGGACGTCATCAGACCCCCAGAGCCCAGCAGCTCAAGCCCTCGTGGCATCCCACGGGGGGACTGAACCGGGGGCTCCCCGCTGAGGGCCCAGCCACAGGGCTAAAGGCTGGAAGGGAAGCGGTGGCACCTTTCTGTTCATTGAAACTCGTCAGCAAACTCGACATGGATTCGCGAATAGTTTCTGTCGACCGGAAATATAATGTTGCAGCAAATAAACTATTTGTCCAAAACATTTCACCCAGCTTCACTGTAAACCTGTCTGAGCAACTGAGGAGCCCAAATCCCGGTGACTTGCAGTGAGTGACTCTCAACATCCCCAGACACGCACAGTTACGGGCAGGTCAGACTCAGGACATCAGCTGTGAAACACTCCAGAGCTGCTATTTAATTTGCCCTGGGTAAAAAAATTCCCCCCGAGCCCCTGATCTCGCCCCCAAAATCAGGCTGAAAATGGAGACCCCCACAAATCAGCCTGAACTCTGCCCAGAGCGAGTGTCCCATGGGCGATGCTGGAGGCACAGACCCTCTGCAGCTGCACCTGGGCGTCTCCCAGAGCAGACAATGGTCACAGAGACCATCCCAGAGCCCCAGGGGCCCCGGCGTCTCCATCTAACCACTGCGCCAGCCACCCCCCTCGCTCTCATTAACCAGCCCTGGGTCAGACGCGCTGGGAACTTTCAGACCCAGACTCTGGACACACTCTGGGTTCATGTACACAGCCCGCGGCAGCGAGTCTCCGAACGGGGTGGACAGATTCAGGCTTGTGGGGCTCCCTCTTTGGCACTAAAAATAGCCGCATAGATGTTCACGGTCAGGTTGGAGCTCAGGCTCTGAAGCCCAGCGTGGAGTCAGGTCTGCCCCTCACAGCGCAAGCGGGCAGATTGTCTGTGTCCACGTCCCCTTCACCCCATTCCTGGGACAGGGAACAGCAGCCCCAGGGCCCCTCCCTTCACCCCCAGGGCAGGGGAGCGAGAGCCCTTGGCCTCCTGGGCAGTGGGGCCTCCCAGCACCGATTCCTGGGTCAGTGAGAAAGTGTCTCCCCCTGGAGAGCTCTGTGCACCCAGCAAATACACAGATGTGCCCGTGGATCAGGATCCGGGATGGTCCTCTCCCCAGGAGTGATGGAAGCTCCCGAAAAGTAGAGGGGCCACTGGTGCCTGAACCATGGCCCCACCCTCCCATGTGGCTCCTTCTCCTGGAGCTCCTGCCCCCGCACCACCCCTTCTCCCCGAACCCCTGCCCTCACACAGCCCCTTCTCCCTGAGCCACGGCCCTCACACTGCCCCTTCTCAAGACACCGCCCCCGCACTGCCCCTTCTCCCCAAGACTCCACCCCCGCACCGCCTCTTCCCCCCCAACACCCTGCCACCATGGTCGCTCCTCTCTACCCCCTCCCGCCCCCCATCACTCACCCTTGCAGCCAGGAAAAAGTGGGAGACCTGGCCCTCCTATCAGTAAAAGTGATGGGGCCATGGTCTCCTGGCCCCTCTCTTCCAGTGCTATTTATTCACCGCCCCCCCAACCCCGGGAGGAGCGGTGGCCTTGGGGCAGTGTCAGTAAGTTCAGTGCTGGGGGTACGAGTGAAGTTTACATCCCTCCTGCTGGAGCTCTGGGTATCGAGGGTATGAGGATGTCACAGCGGCCGTGTGAGCCCCGCACTGTCCTGCCAACGTGGCTCAGCCCTGACACCTGCTGGAGCCTCTCCCTGGGGAGGAACCGTCCCTGCAGCCCCTTCAGGCCTTGGCCTCCCTGCGGAGGTGGCCGGTGAGGATGCCGTTAACGAGAATTACGACATGAGCTCCTGTTCACTGGGAGCCGGACTCTGAGCCTGGGCTGGGATCGGTGACTGGGGAGTGAAAGGCCCGAGCTGTCCTCACTGCCCCCCTGAGCCAGCCCAGCGCCCCCAGCCATTCGGTGTGATAACAGCGATGCTCACACTTGGTGACACCCCCAGTGCCCGCAGCAGGCAGGGCGAGGGCCTGTCCAAGGAACAATGGGTGCAAGCTGCAGCAAGGGAGACTGAGGCTGGAGATGAGGAAACACTTTCTAAGTCTCAGGGCAGTGAAGCTCAGGACCTGGCTCCAAGGGAGGTTGTGGGATCCCCATCTCTGGAGGTTTGTAAGAACAGGACAATCCCCTACCGGATATGGTCTAGGCCCTGCCCCAGCATGGGGGGGCTGGACTAGGTGACCTCTCGAGGTCTCTTCCAGTCCTGCATTGCTAGAAGTCTAGGTTACAGCTGTTCTGGGGCTGGGCCCAGGGCCCTGGGGGATCTTAGCAGGCGTGTGGCACGTGGCAGAGTTCACATGTTAGTGACCCTGGCAGCTCAGCATCCCTGCCAGGGGCCTAGGCTGGCACATGTCTGGCTGCCTGTACCCGGCTCAGCTGGGTGTTACTGTGCCGTCTGGACAGGACCTAGGGTTGGAACCTGGACAGGTTTCCCAGGATTGTCCCTTTGTTCAGGTCGCTGACCTGGGAAATCTGTGAGTCTGCCCACGACATTACTAGCCCCAAGTGAGATGGGGAGTGCGGGACCAGTAGGGCCCATTTACATGGTTCAAGTACCGGATGTGGGGGTCACTACTGGGGCGGGAGGGGAGTAGATCTGGCACCATGTCCTGCTTGGCGAGGTTGGTGCCTGGCCCAGGAACATGAGCGCATGGGGCTGGTGCCCTCTCCCAGGGATGGGATGGGGACACAGTGCTGGGGTGAGGGGACAGGTGCTGTATGTGGAGCAGGCAGATGTCCTGGTTTTTTTGCACCTCAGAGGTGGCAACCCTAACAGGACCCCCACGGGTGTTTGTGTAACTGCCCTGGGTGTCCCCTCCCCAGCTCTGTGTGGTAGGATACCCCGGAGTGCATGGACCCCTGGGCCAGTGGGGCTGCTGTGTGTGTGCATGGCCCCTGGGCTCTCTGATCCCTGCTGGAGCGGCCCCGACTCCCCCAGCAGGCACCAGGGCACACACACGGTCAGGCTGCAGGCTGGGAGCAAACACACACACAGCTCAGCCACAGAAAAGCTGCCTCATGGTCTGGGCACAGTTTGTTGTAACTGGGTCAGGGGAGTGTCACAAGCTGGTTATAAAAACCTGTCTGCCCTGGCAGTGGGGACAGGGCCTTCCTCCCCCCAGATCCAGGGGGCCACTGAACAGCTCCTGTCTGGTCCTGTTACACTAGAAGGAAATTGTGGCTAAAGCTTGGTGTGAGCGTGGTGATGCTGCTGCTGGGAGGAGAGAGCTGAGCAGGTCCGTTTAATTATGGACAGCTGAGAATGTCCCTCCTGCAGAGCCCAGGTACCGCTCTGGAAAGGTGACACCAGGGGGCAGCATTTCCTCACTAATCAGCCCTTTCCCAAAGGGGGCATGTCCCTGCTGTGCAATAAACCTGGGTTTTGTCTGCCCCTTTCCATCTGCCCCCAGTGACATTGCTGTTTCCAGCCTATTGCTTTTGGTATGAAAGTGCTGGTGCACTGGGGAAATGAGGAGAGAGCTCTCAGGGGCAGGTGGGATGCTGATGTGAATGAAGTGTCAGTTTTTGGTACAGTACCTGCATATAGCTGGGCTCTTCTCAGCCCTGAAAGCAAACACAGAGAGAGAGAGATGAGAACTCCTCTGAACATAGACACGCTGAGCAGGACACAGTGTAGAACACGGACTATATTAAGGGTGTGTATGTTGGGGGCAGGAAATGGAACTTACCAAGCCCAAATTCAGTGAAGAGTTTCCCTAGAAAACAATAAATAAATAGATCTGAATCCATGCTTACAAAAAAGGGATGGGAGCCAAAAACCTAAAAGGAGTTTAACTCGTTAGACAAAAGATGCACCTAGGCATTCACAACAGATCCAGACATTTGCACAGTCCTAAACAAGCAGTCCTGAAGGAGTGTTAAGAATGAAACAGCTGAGCTGCTAGCAAAAATATGCATCTAATTAAAATCAGCTACTGACGCAGAGGAAAAGAAGGTAGGAAATGTTGCACCCTATATTTTTTAAAAAGTGCAAGAGTGATAAGGAGAATTACAGCCCAGTTAACTTTAATTCAGATCCCAGTAAATTGGTTGAAATTATAATTAAAAATAGAATCCAAAAGCATGTAGATGAACACATAGGTGCCGACTCCATGGGTGTTCCAGGGTGGGAGCACCCATGGGAAAAAAATAGTGGGTGCTGAGCACCCATCGGCAGCCAACACCCCTCCCCTCCCAGTGCCTCCCACCCGCCAGCAGCAGCTCTGATCAGCACCTCCCCCTCTCTCCCAGCACTTCCCACCTGCCGCAGATCAGCTGTTCTGCTGTGTGCAGGAGGCGCTGAGCGGGGAGGGGGAGGAGTGAGGGCTGGGTGCATTCAGGGGAGGGGGTGGAACGGGCTGGAAAGAGGCAGGGCGGGGCCTTGGGGGAAGGCGTGGAGCTGGGGATGGAGCCTGGGGCAGAACCAGGGGATCGAGACCCCCCCCCCCCCCACACACACACATTAGAAAGTTGGTGCCTCTACTGGTCACTATCTCCAACAGGACAGAGCAGAAATTGCGGGTGGAGGATTCAGAAAAGGGAGAAGGTGTTAATTATAGTATGGAAAGACTTCAGTGTGGGGAGAGAGAGGTTATTATTAGGACTGTTCAGAGAGGAGACAGCAGAGGACATGGCAGAGGTGCACAGACTAACGAACAGCACGGAGATGGTAAATCGATTATCGGATGGTCCTAGTCACCCTCTCTCAACAGTTTTTTTCCCATTTTTTTAAGTTGCTGCCTTTCAATTTCACTGAAATACTTTCCCAAGAAATACACAGTGACTCTTCCCCATCAGGTATCACTCAGACCAAGAGCTGAGTAGCATTACACATATCCAGGGAGAGTGAGGACAGTCACAATTTGTTAGATAGAACTGCAAAATTATTGGGGATGTAAAATCTCCCAATTCAGGGCATAAGCTGATCCTGAACTGCCTAGAGCTAGGAAGAAACATCCCTTCTGGGCAGGGTATTCCATGACTGTCTTATTGGGGTTTCTGGAACCTTTCTCTGAAGCAACAGGGAGACAGGATCCCACAGTAGCTTCTTCCCTGGTCTGATCTGCTACGGCAAATCTGGCAAAGATTCTGTTTACTGAATGTACTAGTCAAGAGTTATTGCACAAAATCACATTACAGTACCTAGGTAATTATCCCAAATGTCAACTCTAAGTTAATACATTTGTGAAAATGTGCCATGAAATGTTATAAAAATGAATCACAACTTAAATGTCTGAAAGTTTAGCAATTCACAATTATATGTCTAATCCCAGCCCCAACCTTTGTGCAGACAATTTCTCCCTGGCCACCACCTTCCTGATGGGGAATGTCCCTGATGGGGAAGTTAGAAATATTATTACAACTTAACATTTCCCCATCACTAAATATATAGTGAATGACAAAATAATACATTCACCTGCTCCCTTCTGTCAATGACTAGGAAGCAAATCCCCAGGTTATTTCAGTGGCTGGGGCACTGGTAGACATAGCTAGTGTGTGCAGAATGGAAGGGGTTACGGTGGAGCTCTACTTGGCATGCAATATAAAGCAGAGTGTGTTCTGTTTGATAAGAGCCCTCAATAGCTGCTTAGGAAGTATAAGTTATATTCCCTCCTTGCAAACATTAACGAAGAAACATTACCTTTTTCTTCACGATGTTCTTCTACAAATAAATCATAAAGAAGAGGATGTGATTTAACATATGGCACATTTACAGGAGTATTTTCTACTATTATCTATACATACACGGGCTTACAGCTGTTCCCATTGACTACACTGTTGTCAGGCCCTTGTGTAACGTAATTATGCAGTCATTTGCTCAGCTACATTATTTCCAATTTTTTTTAAAATTGCCACATAATTGTGCTCCATAACTGGGGCTTCTGACTTTTGGGTTTAACTGATAAACACTAATAAAATAAGTCCCTAATAAAAATAAATACTTCCAAAGAGAACCAGCTGCAACAATACAGCAATGCCTGCCTGACTTTGCAGAGAGCCTGAAACCAGTGATCTGAGAGATACAAACTGCCCCCTTCATCTCAGGTTGTAGACTCCAAAGCCTTATAGTGACAGCATTCAGAGCTATTTCATGGCTGATAATTTGATCAGAACTTCTCAGTAGTTTGCTTCTCCCTCACTGTTTGATGTAGTGACAGAAATTGGGGTAGAGTGCACTGAGGCAGCTACTTGCCAAGAAGGCTGCTGAGTTTAGAATAATGAAATAAAGGCCTTTCCCTCCCAAATTTAATGACACCTCTGCCTGTGGCCAAAGGGGGCAGATGTATCCCCTCCTCAGTCTGAAATGCCACCCAGAGTAGGTCTTCACTGCAGTTAGCCCAGATGATCAGCACCCATTCTGAGCCTCTGGGTTAACCTAACCTGGGTGTGAGCAGCCCCACTGCAAAGCCCTACCCCAGTTACTGTGTCCACACTGGTGCTGCGCACCCCGTGTGAGTCCCTACGACTGCTGGAAACATATCCCATGGTTCTCGGTGCTGAGTCAGCTAAGCCACACTGATTCTTTCCCAGTGAATTATAGGAGAACTTGTCTGTGCTTCTAGCACACCTGGGGGAATCATGGGACGGCACTGGAGGACTGTCAGCACTGAGTGATTTAGCTTGTGTCCTCACTGTAGAATGGGCAGGTTACCAGCCCAAGTGAAAGTGTTACCTGGGCTCTAACCCTCAGCCCGAGATGGGCCAGCTCCCCTGGACTGAAAGCCCCACTAAACTCAGGTGAGAGGGTTTGTGTGTGGACAGGATGGGGAGAGTTGGGGGCATCACTTCAGTAAGAGCCTGGCTACCTGCAGTAATGACACAAAATCACCTCCCACACCTGCCCATCTGCCCAAACCTCCGGCTCCCCTGCCCCAAACACCTGGGATGCAGTGATATATTTATAATACAAAAATCTCTATTTTTCATGGAAAGCAGCAGTGAAAGAATGCAGCCCATGGGCACTGAGGTCCCCTTCCTTACATGGCCACTGGCCTGTCAGAAGACAGGGGATCCACAGTGATCCCGAAGCACAGGCCACATAGGGGCCTCAGCAGCTCTGAAGCACTGCACAGCCAGATCCCACAGCCACCCATTCTGTGAGATCACAGAGAGGGGCTCAGGGGCAGACCAGAGTCGGAGGCCTGGTCAGTGGGTCTGTGAGCTGAGCAGATTGACTGGGCCCAACCTTACATCCAGAACCGTGTTAGGCTGAGATTTGAATGAAAGCGACACAAGGAACCAGAGAGTGAGCTCTCAGCACAGCCCCAGCTCTGCCCGCTGAGCATGGCCACCAGCAAAGGCCACTGGACATGATCACATCACAGTGAGCAATGGCACAGTGAACTGGGCAATCAGGGCAACACGATGCTCTGTGCACTGAACACACTGCCTCACAAGGCCCTGCTTTGCTTGCACCAATTTTACCCAAGGTGCTTTTCAACTGATTCAGTTAAACTCATGAAAGTTTGTGTGTAGACACAGCCCAAGGGAGTTTAAAGGGGAATCCCCAATGAGATTTCGGAGTCCCCCTTCTGAGAGAGGGAGCCAATCACGCACTGGTCTCAACCGTTTCAGGTTGTTCATTCCTCAATGACAGTCAAAAATTTTCACAACCCCCTTTTATTTATTATAAAAGTCAGAGTAAAACATATATCAATAACTAAGATAAGCCTGGATAATCCATCACAACCACTAAATTTACTGTATGTGACCTCCCAAACTCGGAAGGTTTGGCAGCCCCAAAGTTATTGTGGACATTTTCTTTTCTTTTCTTTACAACTGTTATAATATTTTCAACACCCCACCCCCCACAATAGCCTTCTGTGACCCCATTCCAGAGGGTCATGGCCTGCCAGTGGATAAATGCTGGTTTAATTAGTACAGCAGGATGCCTGAGGGAATCACGTTTCTGTGAGGATCTCGAGATGTCAGTCAAACTCCCTTTGGTGTAATTGGAAATTACTCATCTAAAGAGAATCTTAGTACTTTCTCATCTTCTTCATTGTTCGCAAATAGCTACATAAAAGCTTTAACATGCCCCATTTGCCCAGACACTGACCTTTCTGTCTCTCCAGATCAGATTGCAGCGTCTCTAGGGGGAGAAAATGGCGAGAGGTGAGATTTCACCATCATGTTTACAGGCACATCACTACTGTTAACTTAGCACAGTCACACTAGGGTGAGAGAGGCGGACAGACAACAAATGGACACTCAGACAGATCTGTCCAGGGGCCTTTGCACTCAGTGTCCCTGCTGCCTGGGACTGAGCCGTGGTAGCACACAATAGTGGGGACACGATGACGTATCCCCTCCAGTGGCCACTTAAAAGTCTCCCCACAGAAGCTACCCCACTGTCTGCGTCCCAGTCACACCCCTCTCAAATCTGGCTGTTGTGAGGGGGTTGAGAGAAGGTCTCTTTGTCTTAGGCCAGGTGTACACACAAAGTTTCACTGGTTTAATTTAGAAGTGTGTATAATAGCAGGATACCTCTCCCCAGCATAGAGGTGCTGCCACGCCTCAGTTTCCCCTCTCAGACAGTAGTTCCCCAGGGGTCTAAAGTCTGCAGCTGCTGGAGGGGTAAATTGTGGTCAAGTAATTTTGGGTTCAGTTCTCTGCACAAAGCTCTGTCGGGGCCCTTCCCCTTTGCAAGATCAACAAAAAGTCCAATGAGTAAAGTAGCTAAACAATCTGCTCCCCTCCCCTGCCCCCACTGGGTCACAGCCCTTCTCTGGGCTCAATAATCCTTCTAGACTTCAGACAGCTCATCCCTAGCCCCCTCCCATCTCTCCAACTTTGCAGTCCCTTACCCAGGGCTCAGTCAGTCCTCCTACCCTCACCATTGGGGTTTACGTCCATCTCCTCCAGGTGATGCCATGGGAGGCCCTGGGTTCCCCTTCTACTCTCGATTCCAGCCCAGTGACCCTAAATATGCAGGGACTGTTCACTCTGCTCAGTAACCTTGAGTCGCTTTTCCCTGGGCTGCTTCCTAAACACTGTCTGTCCCTTTCTGGGTTTCTCTGCAGCCTCTCCCAGGCTACTGCTTCCCCGCTCTCCCAGGCCCTTTTCTGGCTAAGCCCCTCCCTGGCTATGTTACCAACCCTCCTGCCAGGCTGCTGTGCAGAGACCCATCCCAGGTCCTTCCCTACCCTGGTCACCAGCCTATATTCCAGCCTGGTACCACGGCCTGCCAGGGGTATTAGCTGGAGGCTCCTCCATGCAGCCATGGGCATGGGCAGTGTGAAAATAGAATGAATTATATTGAAATTATAATTCATTAAAGAAATGCTACTTGAAGGGTTTGCTGAAATATAGTTTTCAGGAAGAGAAACATTAAGGAGTGTGAGACAATGGGTCCTCAAACTAATTAACTTAGAGCTTCTACTGAGCTAGGAGATTGGTAAACGTTACTATGCAAATAAGATATGTATGTATATTTGTCAGTTTCTGCTTTCTTTTGTCTCTTATGTTAAATTGGCTTTGGCTTAGCTGTATAAATAAGTTATCCTGGGCCTCAGAAAGGGGCTCACATCTGGGTGCATTAGCAAGGTGCTTTGCTAATAAACAGAGTGGTCTGATAAATTATGTAAGTCCTGAATCTGACTTTGACAATTTGGAGGTTCTACCGAGATGGCAACCGTCTTCACTGGGGCCGTGTGACTCCTGACTGTTCTTAGGACGACCGTGGCAAGCCGGCACCTGGGCATTTGGCCCGAGTGGTCCTCCGCCAGAATGGAAGGGTGCATGACCACAGTGAAGTCTACGCCATCGAACTTGTTGGTTCCCACTCTGTTCTGGTAGGGATCCCGGGATCTGACATCAGGAATCTGGTCAGGTAATTATTTCTGTGATTTGTCCGGACTGAGGACTGTCTTGTCTCTGTGTCTATTCGTCCTCCCTGTGGTGTGTTTGAGTCTGGGCGCTGTCTCCATCCGGGGATCGGCTGACCAAAGGGTTCCTCTCCCCACGGTCTGAGTGAGTAAAATCTGCACAATCGCAGCCGCACCGCGCCGTGGGTAAAACCCTTAGTGTGAAAGCAAGGGCGATTGAGGCAGTAGCCTGTGGGCTCCTTTTGTGTGTTGCACCGGGCATCGCTCTGATGAACCCGACTTTCCTTCTTGTGTGATTGGTGTGTAAAGTCCTCCTGCTTGGGTAACCAGATGTCTAAGTAGGGACAGTTCCCTAAAGGAACGCCGGCTCAGTTTATGTATTTTAAGAAGAGTCCGGACTCCTGTAAATTTCTGGAAAAATGGTCTAGGCTAAGGGGGTCAGGTAGAGTGGCTACTACCACCACTACGCTTCTGTCCCCAGAAGCCTTTACAGCTATTCTGAGGGAAAATGGGCCCTTTTCCCACAGAAATGGTCTATAAGGGACTGCTGCAGGCAGCAGGCAGAGAGAGAATCTGATCAAAATTATTTGACTATTGGGTAATGTAATCAAAATCACTAAAGGATGTAAGGGGTTTCTATTGGAACTTAACTTGGCTGCTCCTGGTTGTGTCTAGTTGTATAAGATGGAAGTGTAATTGGGGTACAGTTGTGTAAAAGAGTAATCACAGTGCAAGGGATGTTAGGCAAAAGAGAATTTTGTGTGTGTGAATAGTGCTAAAATCTGAAGCTATGTCTCAGCTATTACCTGAGAATAAACTTAAAGCTCGGTACAGCAGAGAAACTATTGCAAACATGGTCTGTTGCACAAGAGGGGAAACTGAGGTACACCACCTCATGAATTTCATAAATGACCAGTGAGGGGGTAATTCATTAGCCTGACTATAGAACAGCCTGACTATAGAACAAAATAAGTACAGCCTTGAGGTAATTCTTCTGTTTTTCCTGCAATTAGCAAGGAAATTTGTAAAAGAAAGTGGTATTATTATTAAGCAATAATATGTCCCCACCAGGGGGGTGGAAATTGTTTCTTTTGTTTTTAGACTCTACAAGCAAGCTGGCGCCAGCGGAAGAAAAACTCAGAATACCATGGATCTATGTTTTGTGTTGTTTGTCTGTGGTGTTTGTCTTGTTGCTAGCATTGTTGTGTTTTAATGAACAGAAAACCTCATGACATGGGTGGGGGATGGCTTCAAAAGGCTGACCTTGGGGGGGAGGGGGAAGATGTGTATGGGAATGCAAAAAAGGCTAACTCAGGAGAATCCCAAAGTTCAGTGCCCACTGTTAGGATCTTGGGACAAAGACTGAGTAGACATCCTAAAAGACAAACTCAGCCAACCTAAAACTAAATTGGCAAAAGGAGAGGTTGATTGTTTCATGCAGTGGTGGGAAGAGGCAAATCATAGGTGGACAGAATCAAAACTTGCCTCTCTCAAAGATTCTGGCTTCTAACCCACCAGATGCAACTCATTTTACTGTTGTTGATTTGTGCTCTGCTTTCTTTTCTGTCCCGGTTCACCCTGACTCCCAGTTCCTATTTGCCTTTTCTTACAAGGGGCAACAGTACACATGGACCACACTGGCCCAGGGGTATACTGAAAGTCCCTCATATTTTTCCCAGGCATTAGCCTGAGACCTTGCTGACCTTGTTTTCCCGTCCAGGTCCACACTAGTCCAATATGTAGATGATCTACTCCTCTGTTCCCCTTCATTGTCTGCCTCTGAAACTGACTCTTTAGTGCTCTTTACTGCCCTAGCAAATAAGGGTCACAAAGCTTCTCGCTCTAAACTATAACTCTGTCAAGCTTCTGTCACATACCTTGGCTTTCTCCTCTCCCAGGGTTCCCGTGCACTTTCTCCCACTCGCGTCCAAGCTATCCTTACCTTTCCCCGACCCCGCTCCCCAAGCCAGGTCCAGAAGTTTTTAGGCATGGCTGGATTTTGCAGACAATGGATTCCCCAATATGCCTCCCTTGCAAAACCTCTCCAGGAACTCACTCGATTCTCTGTGCCTGACCCCATGCCGTGGCCCCCTGAGGCCAATTCTGCCTTTGTTTCCCTCTAACAGGGTTTGGCTTCTGCCCCTGCCTTAGGGCTGCCTGACTATTCTAAACCTTTTACCCTTTTCTGCCACGAACAATCTGGGTGTGCACTTGGAGTTGTCACTCAGATGCACGCAGAAAAGAACCGCCCAGTGGCTTCTTTCTCTGCCCTGTTGCCCAAGGCTTACCCCCTTGCCTGTGTGCTGTGGCTGCTGCAGCGTGCCTAGTCGAAATGTCTGATTCCCTTGTTCTCCGCTCTCCTCTTACCCTCCTGGTACCTCACTGACCTCACCCTGCTCCAAGACTCTGCCCCAGAAACCGAGAGAGAATCCTGGGTTGCCCAAGGTTGCTCTCTACATCCCAATTCTTTTTGGCGCTTGCCTACTGGCGCCTTTGTAGCCCCCTTTTCACTCTACCCGTCTCTGGCCGCCCTGCTACACGGTGTTTCGCATGTCGGAAAGGAGGGGATGGTCTCTGCTGTAACTAAGACAGGATGGTGGGCCCCCCCATTTTAGCTCTTTTGCAGCCCGCCACTGTGCAGCCTGTACCATTTGCCAAAGCCATAATATTGGTAAACCTGTAAAAGTGACCCAGGGGTTCCGGGGCCTGCCTCAAGCACCGTTCCTGCACAAATGCCTAAGTGTCAACAATATGAATTTATATTGGTTATGGTATGTTTATTCTCTGGTTGGATTGAAGCCTTTCCTTGTCGCAAGGCTGACTCACAGTCTGTTGCCAAATGTTTGTTAAATCATATTATGCCTGCCAAGGGAATTCCTGCTACTCTGTCCAGTGATCGGGGTACACATTTTATTGGACAACTTGTTCAACACCTGGACCGTATATTGCATGTTACACTGTCCCTACGACCCACAGAGTGCAGGTGCAGTTGAAAGACGAAATGGTGTACTTAAGAATAAGCTTGCTAAAATTTGTGACTCTACAGGATTAAGCTGGCCAGTAGCCTTAGCATTAGCCCTTATGGACATGAGATCCACTCCATCCCAAAGGCATAAATTAAGTCCCTTTGAAATTGTTATGGGATGTCCTATGCGAGCTATGACTACCATTACTCCCTTTCCAGATTTGAACTTGACTCACAGAGCGCTCCTTCCGTATTGCAAGGGACTAATGCAAGCTATAAGTCACTTCCATTCACAGGTTCGAGTCGCCTGGCCCACGGAACCCACCTCCGACGCATGCCACAACCTCGAGCCAGGTGATTGGGTCTACGTACGGCGCCATCATCGAAAGCATGCCTTGGAGCCCCGGTGGAACGGTCCTCATCAGGTACTGCTTACTACACAGACGGCTGTTAAACTATCTGGCATTGCAGCGTGGATACATGCTTCACAGTGTAAGAAGGCACCATCCCCAGAGAACCAATCATCACCTCAGGACAACGCAGAGTCAATTTTGACTCCAGAAGAAGACGCAGAGGAACAATCTGCAATATCTTACAATCTACGCTCTCGTAAGGGTTGCCAGAAGAAGACGCTGTTCCTCAGCTGCTGGTATCTTACGGTCTGGGGAGACCACGATGACAATTCTTTTATCCAGCAGCAGGTGTGGATAGCTCAGACCCTTAATATTTCTAATTGCTGGGTCTGCAGCCACATCCCAGCCCACTCTCAAACTGGTGTTCCTGTCCTGGCTATCCCACTCAAGTCCCCAGACCTCACTGGAGGGCCTCGTCCGTTTAACAAAATATGGAACAGCAATGACACTTGGGAAGCGGTGGGAATAAATGCATCTAAATGGATAAGTGTGGTGGAGGGAAAAGGTCATTGGTGTTGGGTGTGTAATGGGACAGGGCTGGATCTGGGGAAAAGCCGTTGCCTTCAGCACATTGTGGCCAATGGTGTATGGGATTATTCAAACAAAACTAAAAAGTGGCGGGCCGGGTATGGAGATATGAATTTTTTCTCAACCTGGGATCAAACAGAGAAATCAATCTCATATTCCTCCTACAGTCATGCAAATAACACCGCTCCTCGTAAGGAGAATTACCCTGTACCCTTTGGGGGATACTACTCCTCCTTTGCAAACACCTATATGACAAATGGGTGCAACCGACCCTTCCTGGCCTTAATAGGCCATCACTGGGTGTGTGGGACCAGAGCTTATACCGCACTACCAGCTAATTGGTCAGGAATCCGTTATCCTGCCCGACTCTTCCCACAATTCCGAGTGCTAGGAACCTTCCCTTGAGAACGCTTCCGCAATTTCAGGCGAAAAAGAAGGGACTTAACAGATGCCCAATGGTATGTAAATAACATAAGCCCCTTCACCTGGGAAGAGGCCCTTGGTGGTTCCTTCGTACCATTAGGGGGAGTAATACACCATGCAAAAAGGCTCCTAAGGTTACAAGCAGTAGTTGAAATAATGGCAAATGAAACCGGAGAAAGTTTAAGAGCCCTGGCCAAAGAAACAGGGCAATCCGACAGATGGCCCTCCAAAACCGTCAGGCATTGGACATAGTGCTGGCGGCAAAAGGAGGGACTTGTGCTCTCATTGGAAAAGACTGCTGTGTGTATATACCAGACAACACCAATGAGGTAATAGATCGTGCTAGCCACTTAGAACAAATCGCATATCTTCCCCACAAAGAGCCAAGTTCTTTATGGAAGTGGCTAAGTAACCTTTTCAATTTCTCTGGCATAGGAAACTGGTTGTTTCAGGGAGCCCTAACTCTCCTGTTTGGAATCCTAATAATTTTTGTATGTTTTCAGTTACTTTCCTGTTATATCCAAAATTGTGTCACGCATGCTACACAGATAGCTGCCCCAAACCAGAGTGCTAATTTGATGATTTTAAATATCACTGATGAACAAAGAGATAAAGAACAATTGATATGTAGAACCCAGTCATTGTTGGTCATTGCGTAGCTTGACCAAAAGGAGGGATTGTGAAAGTATTGAAATTATAATTCAATAAAGAAATGCTACTTGAAGGGTTTGTTGAAATATAGTTGTCAGGAAGAGAAACATTAAGGCGTGTGAGACAATGGGTCCTCAAACTAATTAACTTAGAGCTCCTACTGAGCTAGGAGATTGGTAAATGTTACTATGCAAATAAGATATGTATGTATATTTGTCAGTTTCTGCTTTCTTTTGTCTCTTATGTTAAATTGGCTTTGGCTTAGCTGTATAAATAAGTTATCTTGGCCCTCAGAGAGGGGCTCACATCTGGGTGCATTAGCAAGGCGCTTTGCTCATAAACAGAGTGGTCTCACAAATTATGTGAGTCCTGAATCTGACTCTGACAGTTTCAAAGTTACAAAAAACAGGAATAAACCTCCCTCCAGCAAAGGAAAAATTCACAAGCAAAACAAAAGATAATCTAACACGCCTTGCCTGGCTTTTACTTACAACTTTTGTAATATGAGAGACTTTTAGGATGGTTTATAGGAGAAGGAGTTTTCTGACCTGATGCTTCTCTGCTTCCCAAGAGAACACACACAAACAAAGCTCCCTCCCTCCCCCCCACCCTCAAGATTTGAAAGTATCTTCTTCTTCTTTCCCCATTGGTCCTTTTGGTCAGGTGCCAACCAGGTTATTTGAGCTTCTTAACCCCTTACAGGTAAGGAGGATTTCTAGGCTACCCTTAGTTGTATGGTTATGACACCCTGTCACCTAAATGTGGACTCAACCCACATAATGGATCTGTTAAAGCCAGGAACTAAACCAGTTCACACCTAGTGGTGACAGTTCTAAAGGTACAATACACACTTCCAGCGCTGGCCTGACCATGAGGCGAACTGAGGCGACCACCTCAGGGGCCAGACTGTGGGGAGGCACCACTAGGACCCAGAGTGTAGAAAATTGTGTCTGCTGCTGGGGCATCTGTATTCTCTGCTCGAGATGCCCAGAGATGGGGGAGTGCTGTGCTGGAGGAAGGAGGGCACAAGAGACAGAACAGGCAGGCAGGAGAAAAGGTGAGGGGAACAGCAGAAAGCAGCAGGAGGTGCAGGGAGAGAGAGGAGGAGGAGCCTCTTATGTACCTCTCTAGCACCCCCAGGAGCCTGGACTGATTAACACCAGCTTCTCAGGCAGCTTCCTGTTTCCTGCTGCTTCCCTGAACCCACCTGGGGAGAACAGGCAGTCAACTGAAGCAGTAGGAGCCGGTTAGGCCCTTAAGACGCTGATATCTTCCCTCACTCAGGCCCTGTTCCCAGCCTGCTTATTTCTCCCCTTCAACTGAGTGTTGAGAGCCACTATAGCTGGCACAGAACAGCAGTCATGAGTGAAAGAAGAAAACGCCCCTCTGGGGCAGCACTCGGAAAAAGAAAGAAAGTGAAGGAAGCTTTTCTATCTAAGCAGGAAGGAGCTCTCCTGAGATACAGAGACACAAATGTTCACGGTGAGCCTTCCGGCACCAGTGAGGATGTGAATGGTGAGGAGATGCCTGATCCTCCAGTTAGTCAGAGTGCAGGTGATCTGGCAGCTACTGCAGCATCCCTATCTCCATCTCAAATGGATGTAACCATGCACATTCCTGAAGAAAAGTGTAGATCAGAGAAGAGTGTGGTAGAGGCACAAGAAATAGCTCCTCCTGAGTTTAGTTCCTGAAGTCTAGATGATCCAGGACTGTGGACCCACTTGAGCAGTAGCCTGAGGGACTTCCTTGTACTGCATTGGCCTCAACAAGTGAAAAACTTCATTTTCCCCAAAGACAATGAAAATAGAAGTTTCCATCCAACACATTACTGGCGTGAAATCCCCAAAGTGACAAAGTGGAGAGACCATGGCTTATGTACTCAAAAACCCAGAATGCTGTGTCATAAATATAAAGGGAAGGGTAAACCCCTTTGAAATCCTTCCTGGCCAGGGGAAAGCTCCTCTCACCTGTAAAGGGTTAAGAAGCTAAAGGTAACCTCGCTGGCACCTGACCAAAATGACCAATGAGGAGACAAGATACTTTCAAAAGCTGGGAGGAGGGAGAGAAACAAAGGGTCTGTGTCTGTCTGTAGTCGTCTTGGCCGGGGGTAGACCAGGAATGGAGTCTTAGAACTTTTAGTAAGTAATCTAGCTAGGTATGTGTTAGATTATGATTTCTTTAAGTGGCTGAGAAAAGAATTGTGCTGAATAGAATAACTATTTCTGTCTATCTTTTTTGTAACTTAAGGTTTTGCCTAGAGGGGTTCTCTATGTTTTTGAATCTAATTACCCTGTAAGATATCTACCATCCTGATTTTACAGGGGGGATTTCTTTATTTCTATTTACTTCTATTTTTTATTAAAAGTCTTCTTGTAAAAAACTGAATGCTTTTTCATTGTTCTCAGATCCAAGGGTTTGGGTTTGTGGTCACCTATGCAAATTGGTGAGGCTTTTTATCCAACATTTCCCAGGAAAGGGGGGGTGCAAGTGTTGGGAGGATTGTGCATTGTTCTTAAGATCCAAGGGTCTGGGTCTGTAGTCACCTAGGCAAATTGGTGAGGCTTTTTATCCAACATTTCCCAGAAAAGGGGGGTGCAAGTGTTGGGAGGATTGTGCATTGTTCTTAAGATCCAAGGGTCTGGGTCTGTAGTCACCTAGGCAAATTGGTGAGGCTTTTTACCAAACCTTGTCCAGGAAGTGGGGTGCAAGGTTTTGGGAAGTATTTTGGGGGGAAGGACGCGTCCAAACAGCTCTTCCCCAGTAACCAGTATTAGTTTGGTGGTGGTAGCGGCCAGTCCAAGGACAACGGGTGAAATATTTTGTACCTTGGGGAAGTTTTGACCTAAGCTGGTAAAGATAAGCTTAGGAGGTTTTTCATGCAGGTCCCCACATCTGTACCCTAGAGTTCAGAGTGGGGGAGGAACCTTGACATGCTGCATACTGGTTTTGTTGCAAACTCTTCCAGTCTAATGTTCCAGCCACATTGGGCTCTACAGGAAGAAAGGACTGGAAAAATCTGGCTAGAAATCTGGCATTCCATGAGAAGGCAGGAAATCACCAGAGAGCATTCCATAGGTGGAAAGATCTTGAGATAAGACTAAGGTTAAAGGCCGCCATAGATGATCAGCATCAAGAGAAGATTTCATCAGAGTCTCTTTACTGGCAAAATGTTCTGAAAAGGCTCATTGCCATTGTGAGAATGCTTGCAACCCAAAACCTAACACTGCGTGGCACTTCAGATCAGCTGTATGTGCCAAACAATGGAAACTTCCTTAAAATTATGGAGCTGATGGCTGAGTTTGATGCTGTACTGCAGGAGCATCTAAGAAGAGTCACCACCCAAGAAATGTACAAACACCACTACCTTGGAAAAACGATTCAAAATGAGATCATACAATTACTGGCAACAAAAGTCAAACAGAAGATTGCGGCAGATCTGAAGTCAGCAAGATATTACCCTGTTATTCTGGACTGCACACCTCACATCAGCCATAAGGAACAAATGACTTTAATGGTGCGTTTTGTAACAACAACAGAACCTAGTGAAAATGTCCCTGCAATGGTGACTGTCAGAGAGCATTTTCTAGAATTTATTGACATTGATGATACTACAGGAGCTGGTATGACAAATGTGCTTCTTAAAAGGCTGAAAGATACAGGAAATGCGATAGCTGACATGAGAGGTCAGGGCTACGATCATGGTGCCAACATGAGAGGAAAGAACAGAGGAGTACAGACATGGATCCGAGAGTTAAACCCTCGAGCTTTTTTTGTCCCATGCAGTTCTCATTCATTGAACTTGGTGGTGAGTGATGCAGCATCAGCTTCTAGTTAGGCTGCTGAATTGTTTAATGTAATTCAAAGCATCTATGTATTTTTCTCTGCATCAGCTCATCCATGGCAAATTTTGAAGCAACATCTGGGAACATTCTCTCTGACACTGAAACCAGTGAGTGCCACATGATGGGAAAGTCGAGTGGAGGCGATAAAGCTTATTAAACACCAAAGTGGGAAGATAGATGATGCCATAGTTACCATTATGGAGGATAATGCTGTGACAGGAACTGTTGGTGGGAGAACAGTGGCAGAGGGAAATGGAATCACCAGAAACATACATCACTTCAAATGTCTGTGTGGCTTAGTGTTGCGGCATGACATACTGTTTGAAATAAATGTTGTAAGCAAGAGACTCCAAGGTGTTGACCTTGATATATCTGGAGCAATGGAACAACTGGACAAAGCAAAGTCATACCTACAGTCTTACCAGTCAGATAAGGGATTTCAAAGCATTCTGAAGAGTGCACAGAAGTTGGCAGAGGAACTTCACACTGAAGCTATTTTCCCACCCATTCAAGAATACAAGAGTCACTGAAGAAGACATTTTGATTACGAGGCACGGGATAATCCCATCAGAGACCCCAAACAACAATTCAACGTTGAATTCTTTAACCAGGTGCTAGATTGTGCAATACAGTCAATTGAAGAACATTTCATGCAGCTCAAGGAACACAGCAGTATATCTGGGATGTTCTATGATATTCCAAAACTCCTCACTGTACCTGAAGAAGACCTACACCAGCAATGCAGGGCACTAGAGACAGTGTTGACACATGATGACATGTGCAATATTGATGCGAGTGATTTAGGTGATGAACTGAAAGCCCTTTCAAGATACATTTCAGCAGGATCAACTCCAAAGGCTGTCCTGGAATATATGTGCACAAAGAAGATGACCCACCTCTTTCCAAATGCTTTTGTTGCTCTGCGCATACTTCTAACACTTCCTGTAGCAGTTGCCAGTGGAGAACGCAGCTTCTCCAAGCTGAAGTTAATAAAAACACATCTACACTCTACAATGACACAGGAGAGGCTGGTCGGCCTTGCAACCATCTCAATAGAGCATGAGCTGGCCCAGACTGTGGACCTTCAGGAAGCAGTTCAAATATTTGCAACCAAGAAGGCACGGAAAGCACCACTTTGATTATTCAAACAGATAAAAATGCCAGTGTTTAGTCTGCAGACAAAAAAAGTTACATTTGCTGTTCAGGCATTTGAAAGTTAAGTGTTACTTAAAATTTGTGAACAAGGCATTTTAAGTTGTTAGTTCTCCTTTATTGGGGCAGGTAGCAGAGCAGTACCATGAGAGGAGCAGAACAGGAAGAAGGCAGAATTGAGACCTTTCAAAGTTTTGGCCCAAGCGAGGGGGCATGGGGGCATCGTTTGAGCTCCCCGCCTCTGGTGCCAAAATGTTGTGGGCCGGCCCTGCGCAGTTCCAACTTTCACAAGTAAACAGCACAGCTCCTCTCTGCTCTCTGAATTACCTGCTTCCGTCCCCACTGGGAAATCATTTTAACAGACATTTCCCCTTCCCAATTCTTCCGACACTTGCAAATTTCTACATAAAATTCACAGCTCTTCAAGCGAGAAAACCCACTGGGTGGGACTTTCACAGCAGCCTTGCAGGTTTGCACACTCAGTGCCTATTAATTTAAACAAAAATTGAGTATTCAGACCCCTTAGGCGGCTTTGAAAACCCCAGCTCCCTATAAACGCACAGATCACTGAAGGCCAATTTCTGCCCTTTGTGACCAGAGAGAAAACTACAGTTGAGCACTTACACTACAGCAGAGAGTTCATTGCCCTATTCCTGTAGCAGGATCTCAGGCTGAGCATATCTTAGTGTAGCTAAGGTAATTGCTAACCTTTCCATTTGCACAGCCACTGCTTCGCACATCCACAGCTGCTACTTGCAAGCACAGACTAGGGGGCAGAATTGGCCCCCTCTCTTCTCCTACTTTGCTTTCTGTTTTTCCTGCAAGCAGCCAAGTTCCATATGTCGGAGCTCCAAGCCCAGCTCTCTGAGCCCCGCATGAGTGTTTCAAACTGAGCCATGCTGATCCCTATGGAATAGTTCAGAATCACATTCGACTGGGATCCCTGAGTGAGATCTGACAGGGTGAAACCACTTGACACTTCTCGGTTCACATGTGAAGTCATAATTTATTCAGCTCCCCCTCCACCTTCAGCCTGGCTCCCATTGCCTGAAACTCCTCCAAACATTGAATCATAGCCTCTTAATCCCTGTATTTCTACTTTTCGTTTTGTTTTTAAATCTCTTTCTCTCTCTCTCTCACACACTCACACACTAAGTTCCGCCCTCTCATTACTTCACCTTTCGCTCTGTGTTGCCTCCAGAAGCAGTAACTGGCCAAGCCAATGAGAACAGCCAGGATCACACCCAGAGCCACCATCCAGGGATTTACTCTTGGGAAAAACAGCTCTGCAAGAGAAAGTGCCATTGACTTGGGAGCAAACACACACAGAATGAAGACAGGACACTGTGACAGTGGTGACTCTGTGACTAGTTAAAAGACTCTCACAGGGAAATACACAGTGAAATGTGGCTCCTTTGTGCTTTATTATTAAACCAATGAAAGTCCCAGCCTGGTTACTGAACATGGTTAATTAATGGGGGGGGGTTGGGTGGACTCTGCTATGCTACACCTACCTCCCACTGGCATAAGTTCAAGCATTCCCTCGGCCGGGGTAGTCAGTAGGTGGACTGCAGGCCAATTATAGACGACCAGGTGTTTTGAATGGACCCTGGAATCTTTTAATTTACTTATTATTATCATTTTTTTTTCATTATTATTTTCTCTGGTGTCTGGACCTTGACTATACCTTGACCAAGAAATTTGGACCTTGACAAAAAATAATGGACCTGCCCCTGCCCTAAGCTGCTCTAAGTGATCCCAAGGCTGCATCCAGTGCAGACTGGCCCCCAGAATCAGAGGGTTGTGACCTGACACCCCTGACTCTCCTGGGCTCACTGGGGCTCAGTTACACAAGAGAGTCTTGTCCAACATATGTTAATGCAGAATTTTAATAAAAACAAAACTTGAGCCTGGAAATTCAGAGTCAAAATTCCTCCAGAGTCCTCTTCCCTGGGCCTTGGAGCAATGGCTGACTAGAGGGTCCTTGTTAAGTGACTGGTGTATTGAAAACTGTGTAAAAATTATGAGCTGACACTTTAAATACAGAAGAGTTTCTTGGTGCTACTTGCAGGCTAGGGGACTCTGTAGGGAGCGGGCGTCTGGGTCCTCTGAAGTCATTCTGCAAAGAGCCAGCCTAGGGCAAGGCAGGCTGAGTTCTGGTTCTCTGCCTTAGGAGCAGCCTGTTTTTTCTCTCTCTGTATTTGGCTCTGGTGTGTTAGAGTTCTGGATTCTTAGAAATAAAGCAGTGTTACATTGCAGCCTTACAGGAAGAGTATTTATGTTTTGTTTTCAACTCTCGGTGTGTATGCCGTGAACATAACAGTCAGGTAATACTGGGCACATCATAGACTAACCAGCACTTTGAGACCTCAGATTAACAGTGCTTTACAAAGGCAACATTTTTATTATTATGGAGATGAAATTTTCATTCGGTATTAACCAAGTTATTTGGCAGATAATAATACATAAAATCAGGACCTTTTTTCCCTAGAAGTTAAGATACTCTTAGGTAAGATTTTGTTTCTGCATATTTTGGGCCTGAACTTTTACTGCTGGTATTTTCAGATGCAATCTAAGTAGCGATGCTCAGACCATACCCAGGGCTCTCTTCTGCTGTTTGGGGAAAATGACTTTTTAGCCAGATTTTCATAAACACTCAGCACCCAGTAGCTCGCACTGAGAACAGAGGAGAATTACCTCCCCCACCCCTACTGACTGTGACGTTCAAGCACACACAGAGACGTCAGATACAAACATAAATACCCCTGCTGGGAGGTTGCAGCGTAACACGACTTTATTTCTTAGAGTCCGGAATCTTAACACACAAGAACCCCCCAACAGAGAGAGGGGTGGCTCCCTAAGGCAGCAAGCACAACTCACCTCACCCTGCTTTAACTTGGCTCGTCTATAGGAACAGTGAGTGCGCGGCAGGCTGGGGTGTAAATCTCCCTTGCACTCGCTTGCTGCGCACTAACAGGCTGTGTGGACCCTGCTGCACTGCACCAAAAGTTCCCTGGTGCACTTTGAACTGTTCCCATTTCAAAGCAGCGTAGATCAAAGCGCACTACGGAATTGTTAGTGCATGTAGCAGGGTCCACACAGACAGTGCGCGCCAGGCTAGCGTGAGGGAGATTTACACCCCAGCTTGCCACAAACTAACTGTTCCTGTAGACAAACCCTGATTCTGCTCACTTTGCTGCAGAGCCCTCTAGCCTGCAAAACCTGCACCCCAACCCCCACTCTTAAATTGATAGTGATAGCTTGCAGTTCCAACACAGTCCTCACAACAGCACAAGAACAAAGGAGAATTTCCTCCTCCCCCCGCCCCCACCCACAATTGAGAAGAATGATGTTTGCTGGGTGCTTATGAAAATCTGGCCCATGGCATTCCAGCTTGTAAGGTGCTAAACACCTTCAGCTCCTACTGGAGTCAAAGAGACTTGAGAGGTTGCTCAGGACTTTCCAAGACATGCTCAGCACGTTGAAGGCCCAGGACAATAAAAAGGAGACACAATTATAAATACTCTCCACCAACGTCTGCAGCATCTCAGTCTATCCATGTGTGGCTGGGGCGGGCACTGACCTGCTATGGAAATCACTGACTCTCTCTCCTGGTCAAGTCGGGGGTTCCTGACACAGCAGGACACTTTCTGGATGGACTCTTCTGTTAGAACAATGGCAATCTCTGCTTGAAACAGGCCATCAGCCTCTGGGGATATGTTTTCAGAGGCCGATGGTAAGAGCTGCCCCTGGAGGTCTCTCCACAGCACCTCGGGTTCTGGATACCATCCGGCTGATCGACACACAACTCGGATCCCTGCATCCTGATGTCCCTCCACAGAGATGACAGGAGCAGAGCCCAAACCTACAGAAGAAATAAATAAACTTGTGATAATCCTACAGTGCCCCGTAATGAGCAAAAAGTTTTATTACACTGTTATCAAAAGCCATTTCCCATTAAACTAATAATCGAATGTGAGTCTACGAGTGCGGCTGGTCAATTAATCTGGTCAGATTCCCATTTAACAGCAAGTAAAGTTAATGTTAATGTCAGGGCTGTTCTATGCACAAACTTGCTCCAGTTTAGTTAAAGTGGTTTGGTTAAACCAGTGCACACGCCTGTGTGGACATTCTTAAATCAAGAAGGAATCAATGCAAGCTAAATTAAAATCAGCCATTTCCAAGTCATTAAAGAGTGCCCATATAGGGTTTTGCACTACTTCATTGTAACCAGTGCATATGTATGTATAGACAAACCTTCAATTAATTCACTACCAACAAACTTTGTGACTGGGCAGTTCAGGTTGTCTTGGCTGTGCCTTGTACCCTTCAGAGTGCAGAAGTTGGCAGCAGAAAACTGGGCTCCTCTGAGAGCCAGGAAACACACCCACAAAACGCAGACATTAGATACCAAAGAAATGCAGGGTGAAGGTCATGCCTTCTGCACCAGACCACACTTTTATTGATGAGCTAAACTGACATAAAATGATCTTAATCTGAAATAAGAGGCTTCAATTTACCCAAAGGTGTGAATTCAAACTGATTTAGTTATTTCGGTTGCAGCGGGTGGGCAGAGAAGGCCTTACGCTGTCTGAAAATTTCACACAGAAGATCCTCCATGGAGCGGTGGAGAAGGGATGTATGTCTGGAGCCTTCCTCGCTCAGGAGTCTTTTTCTTTTAAACTTTATTTTTATTGTTTTTATATAAAATGTAAACACACAATGAACAAAACTTATATACACAAATAACACAAAAACATGCACAAGATCAGGGGTTCTCAAACTATTGTACTTGTGACCCCTTTCACATAGCAAGCCTCTGAGTGCGACCCCCCTTATAAATTAAAAACATTTGTTTATATATTTAACACCATTATAAATGCTGGAGGCAAAGCGGGTGGAGCCTGACAGCTCGTGACCCCCCCCATGCAATAACCTCGTGACCGCCTGAGGGGTCCCAACCCCCCAGTTTGAGAACCCCTGCACTAGATGGAAATAGCATATAAATAACAAAATACAAAGTTCATTTTTTGCAAAATCTGGGGAAAAACAAAGCAAAAACAAAAAAAACTTGAACCCATAGAGGTCATGCAGGGCATCAGTTATGAAGGTGACTTGTAGCGAGGGGGCGTAGCCTCCCTCCAGGCCTGACAGAGAGAAACCACCACCCATCTGCTGGTGTGCGGAGCCTGGCAAGTCACAACCATCCTGCTGGTAGCAGAGGGGCCGGACAGGAAGTTTAAAAGGTGGGCACTGCAGCTCAGTTGGGCTGGAGATGGTGAAGGAGACAGATGCCTCCCATGCACTGCTGGGTTCTGCACCCAAGAGGGACCTCTGCAGCACTGAGGACTCAAAGGGACTGCCAGAGAAATCAACCAACAAGGACACTGAAGAGCTGCTGGGACTGCCACTAGCTTGTAACCCGGTGAGAGGGAGGACACCTCACAAGAAAAAGGTGCACAACAAGGGGGTCATAGGAAGTAGCCCAAGGACACCAGACAACAGTGAGGTGGTGGTACGAGAGGGCTGATCAGCGTGTTGTGGTGGGATCCCCACTGATCCAGTGGTGGAGCCCTCTGCCACTGCTAGGGCTCAGACCCAGTGGAGTAGGTTGCTCCCGGGTCCCTCTACCTCCTGCAGCTGCTCCACCCCTGGGGTGGCCACCTACCCACCTTAGGCCAAGAGGCCTGCATTTGTCTGCCATCTGCCTGAGCCATGTCGTCAGGCGATAAACTGTTCGGTGCTCCTCCCTGCCTGAGCGCCCGAGCTCCCTGGACTGTCTGGTGCTCTGCCCTGCCCAGAGAGCCTGAGCCCCCAAACCATTTACTGCTCTTCCCTGCCCAGAGGGCCTGAGCCCCAAAACTGCATGTTGCTCTGTCCTGCCCAGAGGGCCTGAGCTCCAGCGACTGCTAATTCCCCACTAAGGATTGCCATTACAGAAATGTGGTAGCAAGGAGGTGTGGCCTCACTCCAAGGCTGATGGGGAGGGATGGCCACAGATGCCTACATGACTAAACAGATAAATAAATGAGAATATAAGAGTACTGGGCACTAATATATACTAAATTTCATCTTCAGGGCCACTGGCCAGTACGGAAAGCTGAAAACAAGGACTTTCTTTCCAGACCAGATGATTCCAGTGGGGGATGCTGAAATGCCCATAGTGTTCCTGGGAGACCCAGCCTACCCCTTACTGCCATGGCTCATGAAATCTTACATGGGAAACCTGGACAGCAGCAAGCATTGCTTCAACAATAGGCTTAGCAGGTGCAGCATGACCACAGAATGGGCCTTCAGCAGATAAAAGGCGCGCTGGTGCTGCCTCTACGGCAGGTTGGACATAAATGAGGAAAATATTCCCATGGTCATAGCAGCCTGCTGTGTGCACAATAATATTTGTGAGGGGAAGGGTGAAAATTTTCCACAGGGGTGGAGCACTGAGGTAGATTGCCTGGGTGCTGAATTAGAGCACCAGATACCAGGGCTATTAGAGGGGCACAACTGAGGGCTGTGAGAATCAAGGAGGCTTTGAGGCAATATTTTGATAATGAGCAACAGTAATCGGTATTTTTATACATCAATCTGCCATGCTTGACTAACTTCAGTTATCTCGTTTTGCTTAACCGTTGTGATTAAACTACTTCTATGTATTTCTGCCTGCATCAATCACTCCGTGTAGGACACTAATAAAGATTGGTTACCTCTCAAAGACTTTGCTTTTATTAAACACCAATTAAAACATACACACAAGGCTTGGTGGGAAGGGAGATAACAGTGAAGAGCAGTGGAGGCTCTCAGAGCTGTGCATACGTCTAGCTGTCATTCTGGAAGCTGTCTGAAGGGTGGTAGGAACATGGTACCAAGATGTGCAGGGAAGTTGCAAGGAGTGTGTGAGTGGAGTTTGTGGACAGCATGGAAAACAGTTTTGTACCAGCTGCAAGGGGATGTGAGCATGCATCTGCTCTGACTGAAGCGTGATTAGGGATTTCATCATCTCTGTTTGCTCCTCCATCACTTTAATCATTTGCTCCTGTCTCTCTAGAATGTGCTCCTCACTCTTTTTGTCCTGCCTTTCCTTTTTCTCCACTTCCTGTATTCTCTTTTCTCTCTGAGGATTGGAGCACCTCTCGGAATTTGTCCTCCTTCCTATGCCTTGGTTGCTTCCTTAGCTGGCGAAGGTGCTCAGCCAGTGTGTAGGGAGTTCCCCTGAAGGCAACATTTGCATTAGCACAAGAAACAATACACAGAAGCATCATTGTTAGTTCACACACAGCATTCAATCCTTACAGAAAAATTCACCTCTTGTAACATACCAATCACTTTCTCTATGAACCCTGGCAAGCACACATCTCCATGAACACCCAAAGCATGATGAGTGAGGCCCGGATGGGTGGTGGGCATTCAAGATGAGGCAAGGGTGTCGGTCACTGAGGGTGACCATGGACAATAATGAAAATTCTGCCCCCATTTTCCACAGGCGGGGGTCATTGAAGCTGACATCTCACTCCTGAGGGTGAGCAAGGGTGCATCTACTGCATGCATGCAGGTTCGGAACCAGTCCCTATGCTGCTCACGTGTGTGCCGCTTTGGTCCCAGCACAAGCGATTGTTGAGTTGCACGGGAAAGTGTTCTACAATGGCAGAAGGAACAAAGCAGCTCTGACAAGAAACTTTTGGCAGAGGATTGGTGTGTACCTCCTGTAAAGTTTGCTAGAGATCTCTCTGGAGGATTCCTCTGAAATGTCGGTGTACATTAACACACTGTTCTGCCACACTTCTTAGCTTCACAGGGAAATGTGGAGCACAATGAAACAAAGCTAGTCTTGCAGATTTGTATCCCTTCACCCACTTCGACAATACACAGACCAAAGGACAGCGGAACCTTATATAACCGAGCAGCATCAACTCAAAAAGATCACTTACTGGGCCTCTCCTTTTCTGCATCCTGCACACCTGAGATGGACTGCTGGGACTGGCTAGACCCCTCCGGAGCGGAAAAGAGGTCCTGACCCATCACATCACTGGCGACCCTGCGGTGTGCTCTAAATCATCCTCCAACTCGACCTCCCCGTCCATGACTTCATCATCGGGGTTGAGTCTCCTGTCCACTGTCTCCAGCCCCACTGAAGTATCCACAGGGCTCTTGGTGGTGGAGGTGGGGACGCTGCCAAGGATGGCATCCAGCTCCTAAAAGAAGTGGCAGGTCTTCGGCACAGCACCAGAGTGATGGTTTGCCTCCCTTGCCTTCTGGCATGTCTGCCTCATCTCCTTTATCCTCACACGGCACTGAACCATGTTCCGTTCATAGTCACCAAGAGGGCCGGTCTCATTCTGGTGTCCTTGAGCCGCAATGCTGGGGCGAGCTCCACACAGTTCCAGGAAGGTGGCTTTCCACATCCAAAAGTTCGGCAGCCACTACTCGTCATCCCAGACCTGCAAAACCATGCAATCCCACCACTGAGTGCTTGTTTCCCGAGCCCAAAAGTGACGGTCCACCGTGTGCAGCTGCTCCGTGAATGCCAGCAGAAATCTGGTGTTGTTTCTATAAATGGCACATAGAAGGTCGGGCAGCTCTGATTCCTGTTCAGATTGGGGCTCATGAAATACTGCATGACCATCCGCGATGGTTCATAACAGCGACCACAGCCGTAGAGAGCAATGTGGGGCCATCCTTTCAGGTAGCGATGGCGGATGCACAGTAAACAGGGGCAGTTAAAAAATGCAGTGAAATGCAGTCCGAAGCTCATGGAACGCTGGGATGGAAAAATGCATCACGGGATGCTGAACCCACACCCAGGATACACTGCAATCTGCTCCACCGTCCCACAACACCGAGCTGCAGACCATGGCGAATAGCACAGTGGGATAACTACCCACAGCGACAGGTTTCAGAGTGGTAGCCATGTTTGTCTGTATCAGCAAAAACAACGAGGAGTCCTTGTGGCACCTTAGCCCTGGTCTACACTACGAGTTTAGGTCGAAGTTAGCAGTGTTAGATCGATTTAACCCTGCACCCATCCACACGACGGAGTCATTTTTATCGACTTGATGGGCTCTTAAAATCCATTTCTGTACTCCTCCCCGACGAGGGGATTAGCGCTGAAATCGACATCACTGAGTCAAATCTGGGGTCGTGTGGATGCAATTCGACGGTATTGGCCTCCGGGAGCTATCCCACAGTGCTCCATTGTGACCGCTCAGGACAGCACTCTCAACTCGTATGCACTGGCCAGGTAGGCAGGAAAAGCCTCACAAACTTTTGAATTTCATTTCCTGTTTGGCCAGCGTGGCAAGCTGATCACAACAGGTGACCGTGCAGATCTCATCAGCGGAGGTGACCATGGAGTCCCAGAATCGCAAAACAGCTCCAGCATGGACCGCACGGGAGGTACTGGATCTGATCATTGTAAGGGGAGAAGAATCCGTGCAGGCAGAACTCCATTCCAAAAGAGGAAATGCCAAAATATTTGAAAAAATCTCCAAAGGCAGAGGCTATAACAGGGACCCGCAGCAGTGCCGCGTGAAACTTAAGGAGCTCAGGAAAGCCTACCAAAAAAACAAAGTGGCAAACGCCCGCTCGGGCTCAGAATCCCAGAAATGCAGGTTCTATGATGAGCTGCATGCAATTCTAGGGGGTGCCTCTACAACTACTCCACACCTGTACGTGGTCTCCTGTAAGGGAGTCTCACACAACAGGGATGAGGATTTTGGGGACGAGGAAGATGAGAAGGAGGGGGGAGGTTGAAGATAGCGCACACCAGGCAAGTGGAGAAAACGTTCTCCCCGACAGCCAGGAACTGTTTATCACCCTGGAGCCAATACCCTCCCAACCCGGGCTCCCGGACCTTGAAGGCGGAGAAGGCAGTTCTGGTGAGTGTACCTTTGTAAATATAATACATGATTTAAAAGCAAGTGTGTTTAATGATTAATTTGCCCTTAAGACTTGGGATGCATTCGCGGCCAGTACAGCTACTGGAAAAGTCTGTTAACGTGTCTGGGGATGGAGCGGAAATCCTCCAGGGACATCTCAATGAAGCTGTCCTGGAGGCACTCCCAAAGCCTTTGCAAAAGGTTTCTGGGGAGGGCAGCCTTGTTGCATCCTGCATAGTAGGACACTTTACCACGCCAGGCCAGTAGCACGTAGTCTGGAATCATTGTATAAGAAAATATGGCAGCGTATGGTCCCGGTGTTTGCTGGCATTCAAGCCACATCCATTCTTTATCGCTCTGTGTTATCCTAAGGAGAGTGATATCATTCATGGTCACCTGGTTGAAATAGGGGAATTTTATTAAGGGGACATTTAGAGGTGGCCATTCCTGCTGGGCCATTTGCCTATGGCTGAAAAGAAATCATCCCCGCTGTTAGCCACGTGGTGGGGGGAGGGGTGAAACCATCATCTCAGAGAATTGGGTGAGTGGGGGGGTTTAGTTGGGTTTGTGCTGCACATTAACCCAAAAACATCAGCTCCTCCTTTTAAATGGCCAATGTGTCTTTTTCAATTCAACTCTCCCTTTTTTCCCTCCCGCAGCTGCAAATGTTTCAATGCTGCCACTATCATCTCCTGCCCAGAGGCTAGCACAGATAAGAAGGTGAAAAAAACGCACTTGCGATGAAATGTTCTCTGAGCTCATGCTGTCCTCCCAAACTGAAAGAGCCCAGCAGAATACGTGGAGGCAGACAATGGAGGAGTCCAGGAAAGCACAAAATGAACGTTAGGATAGGAGGGACGCGCGAGGGGATAGATGGCTGCAGCAACAGGAGAGGTGGCGGCAGTGTGATGAGAGGAGGCAGGATGAAATGCTGAGGCTACTGGAGGATCAAACTGGTATGCTCCGGCATATGGTTGAGGTGCAGGAAAGGCACAGATCACCACTGCAGCCCCTGTGTAACCAACCACCCTCCTCCCCAAGTTCCATAGCCTCCTCACCCAGACGCCCAAAAACGCACAGGGTGGGGGGCTCTGGGCACCCAACCACTTCACCCCAGAGGACTGCCCAAGCAACAGGAGGCTGGCATTCAATAAGCTTTGAAGTGCACTGTGGCCTTGTCCTTCCCTCCTCCCCTCCTCTCCCACCCCACCCGGTGCTTCCCTCCTCCCCCACCCCTCCCGGGCTACCTTGCCAGTTATCCCCCTATGTGTGCGATAAATTAATAAAGAATGCATGAATTTGAAACAACAATGACTTTATTGCCTCTGCAAGCGGTGATTGAAAGGGGGAGGGGAGGGCAGTTGGCTTACAGGGCAGTAGAGTGAACCAAGGGGGCAGGTTTTCATCAAGGAGAAACAAACAGAACTGTCACACCGTAAGCTGGCCAGTATGAAACTGGTTTTCAAAGCTTCTCTGATGCGTACCGCACCCTCCTGTGCTCTTCTAACCGCCCTGGTGTCTGGCTGCGCGTAATCAGCGGCCAGGCGATTTACCTCAACCTCCCACCCCGCCATAAACATCTCCCCCTTACTCTCACAGTTATTGTGAAGCACACACCAAGCAGTAATAACAATGGGAATATTGGTTTCGCTGAGGTCTAACCAAGTCAGTAAACTGCGCCAGCGCACTTTTAAACGTCCAAATCCACATTCTACCACAATTCTGCACTTGCTCAGCCTGTAGTTGAACAGCTCCTGACTACGGTCCGGGGTGCCTGTGTATGGCTTCATGAGCCATGGCATTAAGGGGTAGGCTGGGTCTCGAAGGATAATTATAGGCATTTCAACATCCCCATCAGTTATTTTCTGGTCTGGAAAGTAAGTCCTTTGCTGCAGCTGTTCAGATAGATCAGAGTTCCTGAAGATGCGAGTGTCATGTACCTTTCCCGGCCATCCCATGTTGATGTTGGTGAAATGTCCCTTGTGATCCACCAGTGCTTGCAGCACTATTGAAAAGTAACCCTTGCGGTTTATGTACTCTCCGGCTTGGTGCTCCGGTGCCAAGATAGGGATATGGGTTCCGTCTATCACCCCACCACAGTTAGGGAATCCCATTGCAGCAAAGCCGTCCACTATGACCTGCACATTTCCCAGAATCTCTACCCTTGAAAGCAGCAGCTCAGTGATTGCATTGGCTACTTGGATCACAGCAGCCCCCACAGTAGACTTGCCCACTCCAAATTGATTCCCGACTGACTGGTAGCTGTCTGGCGTTGCAAGCTTCCACAGGGCTATCGTCACTCGCTTCTCAACTGTGAGGGCTGCTCTCATCTTGGTATTCTTGCGCTTCAAGGCAGGGGAAAGCAAGTCACAAAGTTCCATGAAAGTGCCCTTACGCATGCAAAAGTTTCACAGCCACTGGGAATCATCCCAGACCTGCAACACTATGTGGTCCCACCAGTCTGTGCTTGTTTCCTGGGCCCAGAATTGGCATTCCATGGCATGAGCCTGCCCCCATTGCCACCAGGATGGCCAAATCGCTGGGGCCCGTGCTTTGAGAGAAGTCTGTGTCCATGTCCTCAGCACTCTTGTCACCACGCTGCCGTCGCCTCCTCGCCTGCTTTTGCAGGTTCTTGTTCTGCACATTCTGCCAGATAATGCACGAGGTGTTTACAATGCTCATAACTGCCACAGTGATCTGAGTGGGCTCCATGCTTGCCGTGGTATGGCATCTGCAGGAGAGGAGGAGAGCAGAGTTGCAGGGGAAGCAGTAGTTGGATGACCAGTTTTGCAGACCTACTGCACCGTCTGCTGCCAGGACACAACAGCTGAGCAGGCTGCACGCTTGCCATGGTATGGTGAGACAAGAGCAGCTGAGCAGAGTTGCAGCGGAAGTGGCTGATGGTGACGGTCATATAGAGGACCTGCGAGACCACCAGGAGAGCAGAGTGGTCAGAAGTCCAGTTTTTCCGACCTACTGCACCGTCTGCTGCCAGAGCAGGAGAGCAGAGTGGCAGCAGAAGCGGTGGTTCGATGACGATGGTTAGCAGTCCTACTGCATCATCTGCTGAAAGCAGTATGGCGCCCGCATGGAAAAAAGGCGCAAAACGATTGTCTGCCTTTGCTTTCACGGAGGGAGGGGGGCCTGACGATATGTACCCAAAACCACCCATGACAATGTTTTTGCCCCATCAGGCATTGGGAGCTCAACCCAGAATTCCAATGGGCGGCAGAGACTGTGGGAACTGTGGAATAGCTACCCACAGTGCAACGCTCCGAAAGTCAACGCTAGCCTCGGTTCTTTGGACACACTCCACCGACTTAATGCGCTTAGTGGGGACACACACAATCAACTGTATAAAATCGCTTTCTAAAAAATCAACTTCTATGAATTCGACCTAATTTCGTAGTGTAGACATACCCTTATTAGAGACTAACAAATGTATTTGGGCATAAGTTTTCATGGGCTAAAACCCACTTCATCAGCTGCATGGAGTGGAAAAATACAGTAGCGAGGTATAAATACACAGCATATCAAAAGATGGGAGTTGCCTTACCAAATGGGGGGGTCAGTGCTAATGAGCTAATTGAATTAAGATGGAAGTGGGCTATTCTGAATAGTTGACAAGAAGGGAGGGAAAAAAGTCACTTTTGTAGTGCTAACGAGTTCAGTGTAATCAAGATGGCCCACTTCAAACAGTTGACAAAAAGGTGTGAGTATCAGTAGTGGGAAATTTAGTTTTTGTAGTGACCCATCCACTCCCAGTCTTTATTCAGGCCTAATTTGATGGTATCCAGTTTGCAAATTAATTCCAGTTCTTCAGTTTCTCATTAGAGTCTGTTTTTGAAGTTTTTTTGTTGAAGAATTGCCACTTAAGTCTGTTATTGAGTGTCCAGGGAGACTGACGTGCTCTCCTACTGGTTTTTGAATGTTATAAGTCCTGATGTCAGATTTGTGTCCATTTATTCTTTTGCATAAAGACTGTCCGGTTTGGCCAAAGTACATGGCCGAGGGGCGTTGCTGGCACATGTTGACATATATCACATTGGTAGATGTGCAGGTGAATGAGCCCCTAATGGTGTGGCTGATGTGGTTAGGTCCTATGATGGTGTCCCTTGAATAGATATGTGGACAGATTTGGCACTGGGGTTTGTTGCATGGTTTGTTTCCTGGGTTAGTGTTTTTGTTGTGTGGTGTGTAGTTGCTGGTGAGTATTTGCTTCAGCTTTGGGGGCTGACTATAAGTGAGGACTGGCCTGTCTCCCAAGGTCTGTGAGAGTGAGGGATCGTCTTTCAGGATAGGTTGTAGACCGCTGATGATGCGCTGGAGAGGTTTTAGTTGGGGGCTGTAGTTGATGGCTAGTGGCGTTCTGTTACTTTCTTTGTTGGGCCTGTCCTGTAGTAGGTGACTTCGGGGTACCTTTCTGGCTTACCTACATGCCTCCAGCTTTCATCCAGACCACATCACACGATTCATTGTCTATAGCCAAACTCTAAGATACAACCGCATTTGCTCCAATCCGTTAGACAGAGACAAACACCTACAGGATCTCTATCAAGCATTCTTAAAACTGCAATACCCACCTGGTGAAGTGAAGAAACAGATTGACAGAGCCAGAAGGGTACCCAGAAGTCACCTACTACAGGACAGGCCTGCCTATAGTAGGGAGGGGAAGAAGGGTTGAGGCCTCCTCAGGTAAGAGGAAGGAGTGGGATGGGAGGGATTTGATATGGTGAGGGGTGGTGTAAAAGTTGTGGGTTTCGGAGCAGGGAGTCCTGCCAGCCCCAAATTCTCCCCCTCCCCATGCTGGGATCTGGGGGAGCCCTACCCCTCTGCAGGGCTCTGAACTCCTTTTTTTGCCCCCGTATAGCCTGGGATCTGGGAGACCCTGTCACTCTTGGGATATCTAACCACCCATGTAATCCGTGATCAAGGGGAAGTAGGGTGGGGGGGCTGAATGTGATGAAAATGTAAACACCTGAAATGCAGGAAATGAATAGTTAAAATTCACATCGCCCCTGGGTGGGGTTGCCAGAGTGTGTGGGGGAGGAGGAGTTGTATTGGGTGGGCCTGCAACATGGCTGGGTAAGTCTGGCGGGACCAGGACCGGGGGGCTCAGCTCGGCATGGTAGTTGGGGTGAGGAGCCCAGCTCAGCATGCAGCTCACGTAACCGAGGTAGTGTTACCTGTGATATGTGCTCCCAGAAATATAGGGCAGAGGGGAGCTAAATGTTGTGGGGGATGGTGGAGAAGGAAACAGACACACCAGTTTCCTCTCACATGCTTAAATTAGTCGCTGTATAATAAAACTGTCAAGGTGTTGGGGCAGGGACCTGGGATGAGATTTCTCTCACCAGCCCTGTTACAAGCTACACACTGCAAACATTGCACAGCACGACCATTATCAGACTGCACAGCAGGAGGGGCACTGAGCAACCGCAGGGCAACCAGCCCCAGCGCCGGGCTGAGCAGCCGGCCTCCCCGCCCCTGAAGGCCGCCCTCCCGCCTCACCCCCCGCCGGCCAAGCTGGGATGGCTCCAACACCAGGCCAAGCCGCCAGGCCCTGAGCCCCAGTGCTGGGCTGAGGCGTTGGACCCCCGAGCAGTAGGCCAGCCCCAGCGCTGGGCCGCGCCGCCAGCCACCCGAGCACCAGGCCAAGGCGCTGCCCCCCACCCCAAGACCCGCCAGCACCAGGCAGCGCATGACCAAGCTGCCCCACTCCCCCGCCAGACGCCCCCGGCCGGCCGCCCACTGGCTTGCCGCGTCCCTCCTCACTCCCCCTCCCAAGAGGAGGAGGGACGCAGTGAGCAGTGGGGACTTCTGGAGGGGTGGTGGAGGAGTGGCAGGGCCACCGTGGCGCAAGCGTCCAGTGGCGGATTGGAGGCAGGGAAGGCTCAGCCTTCCCACGCCTCTTCTACCCACCGCCCGTGACTACAACCACCTAAATGGCCACTGACTCCTGCAACAAACGTTTCCCTGTCTGTTTAAAAAAACTAGGAAATTCAGTGACAAAACCTTCGTTAGCACAGAGTTCAGGCTGCCTAGTGATATTATCTCCTGCCCTTCCAGAGCACAGTGACAGCTCCGCGCCCCTGCTCCCACTGCTCTCTCCACTGGTCAGGACAGCTACACTGAGCACCGGGAATGCAGCTGCAGTGCAGGCAGACTCATGCTGCAATTCAAATCTGTGGAACACAACACAAACAATGGCACCTCCCTGTAACCCTTCCTCATGCCTATTCACTGACAGAAAACTTAGGGTAGGTCTACACTACTGCAGTAAGTCGACCTAAGGTACGCAACTCCAGCTACATCAATAATGTAGCTGGAGTCAATGTACCTTAGGTCGAGTTATGGCGGTGTCTGCGATTACTGCGCAGGGTTGATGGGAGACAGTCTCCCGTTGACCTACCTTACTCTTCTCGGCGGGGGTAGAGTACATGGGTTGACTGGAGAGCAATCCGCGGTCGATTTGGCGCGTCTTCACTAGACCCGCTAAATCGACTGCCAGTGCATTGATCAACACTCCGTCGACCCCGGCTGTCGTGTAGATGTAGCTTTAGTTACCTCCAGGCAACCTTAACTCTGTATTATCTCATGCACTTCCAGAACGCTGAGTTCAGCAATACTCAGACCTCTAAAACTAGGAAATCCTTCAGGAAGGTAAATACCCAAACAACCTTAACTCTGCCCCTTTGGAGCTGTCAATAACCACTGGGAATTGGTTGCATGCACTAAAGTTGCATCTACTGTGCTTGGTGTAGCTGTAAATGGCTAGAGGAGGAATTATTTGGAGCATATTGGCAGAGCTGTCACAGTGACATCAGGAGTGGTGCAGGTGTACCTTGAGGGATCAATCATGCCTCATTTCAGCGCAGAGCGGTGCAGGTTGTGTCAGTAGCAGGGCACAGACTCCTTGCCATGGGGATTGTCAGCAGCCTGGTGTCAGATATGCCAGTGATCACTAGGGCTTGGTGAGGGGTAAGTGAAGGCAACGTCCCAGAAGAAATCCACACCCACAGGGCAAGGGTGACGAGGCTGTCACGGAGTGTGGGGGAGTCCAGGCCCTGCACCCCTCTTCCTGGGATTCACTGAGACTCTCAGCCAGCCAGTAAAACAGAAGGTTTATTGGACAACAGGAACACAGTCCAAAACAGAGCTTGTGGGTACAACCAGGACCCCTCAGTCAAGTCCTTCTGGGGGAGCAAGGAGCTTAGACCCCAGCCCTGGGGTTCCCTGCGTTCCTCCACCCAGCACCAAACTGAAACTAAACCCCCACAGCAGGCCTTCTGCTGCAGCCTCTGTTCACATTCCTGGGCAGAGGTGTTACCTCCCCCTTCCCCTCCTGGCTCAGGTGACAGGCTCTCAGGTCTCCCATCCCCAGGGCACATTCCCAGGTCAACACTCCCCCCTCCCTGCTGCGTCACATTGTCACATCTCTCCTCCCTTTGAGACTAAACTGAGCGGGGTCACTCTGACCAGTGACCTGGGGAAGTTTGGGGCCCCCTGTCCGGGACAGCGCATCCATTATCAGATTGGCACTTCCCTTCACATGGACCACGTCCATGTCGTAATCCTGCAGGAGCAGGCTCCACCTCAAGAGTTTGGCATTGGCTCCTTTCATCTGGTGCAGCCAGATCAGGGGAGAGTGGTCGGTGTACACCGTGAAGTGTCGCCCGAAGAGATAGGGCTCTAGTTTCTTGAGGGCCCACACCATGGCCAGGCACTCCTTCTCGATGGCCGCGTAGTGTTGCTCCCGGGGTAGCAACTTCTTGCTCAGGTACACGATGGGGTGTCTCTCCCCCTTTTCATCCTCCTGCATTAACACCGCCCCCAGTCCTGTGTCTGAGGCGTCAGTGAACACCATAAAGGGCTTGTCAAAGTCTGGGTTGCCAGAACCGGGCCACTGACCAGAGCCTCCTTCAGCGCCCGGAAAGCCTCCTGGCACTGCTCGGTCCAGACCACCTTGTCTGGCTTCCCTTCTTGCATAGCTCATTGATGGGGGTGGCAATGGCGCTAAAGTGGGGCACAAATCTTCGGTAGTATCCTGCCATCCCAATAAATGCTTGGACCTGCTTTTTGGTGTGGGGAGCAGGCCAGTCTCTGATCACCTCCACCTTGGCTGGTTCTGGCTTTAGGCGGCCGCTCCCCACCTGATGGCCTAGATACTTCCGCCATCCCCACCTTGCACTTCTCCGCTTTTACAGTCAGCCCAGCCCCCTGGAGTCGGTCCAGCACTTGTCTAACTTGGGACACATGGTCCTCCCAGGTCTGGCTAAAGACACAGATGTCATCAATATACGCCACAGCAAAACTCTCCATCCACCTCAGTAGCTGATCCACTAGGTGTTGGAAGGTGGCTGGCGCTCCCTTGAGGCCGAAAGGTAGGGTCAGGAACTCAGAGCCCCAGAGGGGTGATAAAGGCCGATTTCAGACGGGCATCTGCATCCAGCGGCACTTGCCAGTAGCCCTTTGTAAGGTCCATGGTGGTAAGGTACCAAGCTCCTCCCAGCTTGTCTAGGAGCTCATCAGGCCTGGGCATGGGGTAGGCATCAGATACAGTGATGGCATTGAGCTTCCGATAGTCCACACAGAATCGGACCGACCCGTCCTTTTTGGGGACCAGCACCACCGGCGAGGCCCAAAGGCTGGCAGATGGCTGGATCACCCCCAAAGCCAGCATGTCCTGGACCTCTCTTTCCAGGTCCTGAGCAGTTTTCCCTGTGACTCGGAAGGGGGAGCATCTTATCGGTGGGTGCGACCCTGTCTGCACCCGGTGGACAGTCAGATTAGTGCGTCCAGGCTGGTTGGAAAACAGCTGTCAGTACGGATGCAGCACCCCCCTGACCTCAGCTTGCTGGGCAGGGGTTAGCTGATCCGAGAGGGGAATTGTTTCCAGGGGGGAACCAGCTCTGGTCCCAGGGAATAGATCTACTGAAGGGTCATCTCCCTGCTCCTCCCAATGTCCACACATGGCCAACACCACAAGCCACATATGGCTTCATCATATTCACATGGTACACCCGGCGGTGGTGCGCCCGGTTCGACAGCTCCACCACATAGTTTACCTCATTGAGCTGCTTGACAACCTTGAAAGGACCTTCCCAGCGGCCTGTAGTTTGTTCTTTCTCACGGGGATGAGAACCATCACCGGATCCCCAGTGGCGTAGGCATGGGCCCTCGCCGTGCGGTCATACCAGACCTTCTGCTTCCTCTGGGCTCTGGCCAGATTCTCCCTGGCCAGGCCCATGAGTTCAGCCAGTCTCTCTCAGAAGATCTCTCGGAAGATCAGGACATACTCCACCACTGACTCTCCATCGGGAGTGGCCTTCCCTTCCCACTCGTCTCTCATCAGGTCCAGGGGGCCCCTTACCTTCCCTTCATATAACAGTTCGAAAGGCGAAAATCCGGTAGACTCCTGGGGCACCTCCCTGTACGCGAACAGCAGGTGAGGTAAGTACTTGTCCCAATCCTGCGGGTGCTGGTTCATAAAGGTTTTCAGCATCATCTTTAGCGTCCCACTGAACCTCTCCACCAGCCCATTGGACTGGGGGTGATAAGCTGAGGCCCAGTTGTGCCGGACCCCACATTTCTCCCACAAGCACCGGAGCAGGGCCGACATGAAGTTGGACCCTTGGTCTGTCAAGACTTCCTTGGGGAACCCCACTCAGCTGAAAATGGTCAGGAGCGCATCTGCCACGGTGTCGGCTTCAATGGAAGCTAAGGGCACTGCCTCGGGGTAGCGGGTGGCAAAATCTACCACCACCAGAATGTATTTCTTCCCCGACCGGGTCGTCTTGCTGAGAGGCCCCACGATGTCCATGGCCACCTTCTGGAAAGGCTCCTCTATGATGGGCAAAGGTCTCAAAGCCGCTTTCCCCTTGTCCTGGGCCTTCCCCACCCTCTGACAGGGGTCACAGGATCGGCAATACTGCCGGACAGTGGTAAAGACCCCCGGCGAGTAAAAGTTCTGTAGCAACCTCTGCCGGGTGCGCCGGATTCCCTGATGCCCTGCGAGGGGGATGTCATGGGCCAGGTACAGTAGCTTGCGGTGATACTTCTGGGGTACCACCAGCTGCCTCCTGATCCCACAGGACTCTACTTCCCTTGTGGGAGCCCATTCTTGGTACAGGAACCCCTTCTCCCACAGGAACCTCTCCTGATGGTCCGTACCACACTGAGGTCGGCCAGATCCCTGAGCTTCCGCAAGGAGGGGTCTTTCCTCAACTCGGCCTGGAACTCAGCAGCTGGGGAAGGGATGGGGACCGGTTCCCTCTCATTGGCTGGATCTGAGGCCACAGCCTCTCTGAGCCGTGCCCCTCAGCGCTCCCTCCCCGCTAGGGTAGGGTCCTGCGCCTCCGGTGTGGTACCCTCCCCAAGGTCAGGGTGCAGTGCCCCTTGCCGGCTCTGGCTATGGGTCACAACCAGGGCGGTCTGGGGCTTGCTTGGCCAGTCCTCTAGGTCTCCCCGCATCAAAACCTCAGTGGGCAAATTGTGGTGTACCCCCACATCCTTGGGGCCCTCCTTGGCCCCCCATTTCAGGTGTACCCTTGCCACGGGCACCTTAAATGGGGTCCCGCCCACCCCCGTCAAGGTCAGGTAGGTGTAGGGCACCACCCGATCTGGGGCCACCACCTCAGGCCGGGCCAGCGTCACCGCCGCGCCCATATCCCAGTATCCATTGACCTTCCTCCCATCCACCTCCAGGGGAACAAGGCACTCTCTCCGGAGGGACAACCCTGCGCCCACCCTGTAAACCGAGCACCCTGAGTCCCGAGCATCCAGCCCTCTGATGGAACTGGCCTGGGGTACTCTTCCTTCCTGAGCAGGTGGTAAACTGGCTGCCCCCCTTGCCTGGGCCATCTTCCCCACGTCCAGCTGGGTCCCTACCCAGTTAACCCTGAGTCTGTCCCTGAGCCTGGGGCACTGGGTCCGTACGCGGCCTCTCTGGCCACAGTGATAGCAGCTCAGGTCACGTTGGTCCCCTCGAGCGGGTCGGAGGGGCCCGACGCCAGGCGTTCCCCTTTGGAGGGGGTTCTCCAGGGGTTCTCTAGGGGTTCTCCCTATTTTCCCGCTGGGAGGTCCCATGGTGACTCTCTCTCTGCATCGGGGGGGGCCTGTTCTTTTGGGACTCCTCCCGGCTACCCCCTGACCGACTGTTCACAAACTCGTCGGCCAGCTGCCCTGCATGCTGGGGGTTCTCTAGCTTTTTGTCCACCAACCACAGCCTCAGGTCGGAAGGGCACTGTTCATACAGTTGCTCCAGAACGATGAGGTCAAGCAGGTCCTCTTTAGCTTGGGCCCCAACTGTCCACTTGCGGGCATATCCCTGCATTCGGTTGACCAGTTGTAGATATGTGACCTCAGGCGTTTTACGCTGACTCCGGAACCTTCTCCGGTACATCTCGGGGGTCAGCCCAAACTCACGGAGCAGGGCCTGTTTGAACAGTTCATAGTCCCCTGCCTCCGCCCCTGTCATTTGGCTATACACCTCCATGGCTTTGGGGTCCAGTAAGGGTATGAGAAACTGGAGCCTGTCTGCAGGGTCAACCCTGTGCATCTCACAGGCATTCTCAAAGGCCATCAGGAAGCTATCTATGTCCTCCCCCTCCTTACGCTGGGCCAGGAAGCACTTATCAAAGCTCCTTGCAGTCTTGGGTCCGCCCTCACTCACCGCAGCCGGGGCCCCATTGCTCCTCAGCCTGGCCAGCTCCAGTTCATGCTGTCTTTGTTTCTCCTTCTGACATTCCCTCTCGTTCTCTTCCTGCTCATGCTTACGTTGTTTTTCATGATCCTCCAGCTCCCTCATTTTCATCTCCCTCTCCCATTCCAGCCGCATCTGCTCCAGGGATGGGGAGCTCCGCCAGGAGGATCCCCTGCTGGGTGCCGGGGTCAGGGTGCCCTCGATATTCGCTGGGCTTCCCCCAACCCCTTCCCCAGGCACAGGTAGGAAGGGTCTCGGGATGTCCTCGGCAGCAGTCTGACCCCTCCCAGCCCGGTCAGGCCCCAGGGCCCACGCTGCATCCCTGTGGCTTCCCTCAGGGACAGGGGTCGGGTCATCCAAGCGATCCCTCTCCTCCAACTGGGCAATCAGCTGTTCCTTGGTGGACCTCCCAATACGCAGCTCCCTCTGCCTGCACAGCTCCACCAGGTCGCTCTTAAGGCGTTTAGCGGACATCTCCCTGCTGGCCACTTGCAGGCTGGGCAGCTTTCTATGGTTTCCAGGAAAAACCCCGAGTGTGCCAGTCCTTCTTGAGGTCACCACCTCTTTGCCAGGGTCGAGCTGCAGACTCCTCCTCCCCTGGGACCGCTCACTGCAATCCCCTGGGGGACCCTGTTACTGCAAAAGTCCTTCTCTCTAGTCACACACTCCCAGGGGTTAACAGCCCCCTGAACCGTCTCTCTCTGAATCTTCAGCACGCCTGGTCCCCGTCAATCCCCTTTCGTTTTACTGTTCCCCAGTCACTTACTGCAGGAAGCGCCATTCACGGGGTGCAGTACATCCCACCACTGCCACCAGTTGTCACGGAGTGTGGGGGAGTCCAGGCCCTGCACCCCTCTTCCTGGGATTCACTGAGACTCTCAGCCAGCCGGTAAAACAGAAGGTTTATTGGACAACAGGAACACAGTCCAAAACAGAGCTTGTGGGTACAACCAGGACCACTCAGTCAAGTCCTTTTGGGGGGAGCAGGGAGCTTAGACCCCAGCCCTGGGGTTCCCTGCGTTCCTCCACCCAGCACCAAACTGAAACTAAACCCCCACAGCAGGCCCTCTCCTGCAGCCTCAGTTCACATTCCTGGGCAGAGGTGTTACTTCCCCCTCCCGGCTCAGGTTACAGGCTCTCAGGTCTCCCATCCCCAGGGCACATTCCCAGGTCAACACTCCCCCCTCCCTGCTGCATCACATCCTCACAGAGGCGATAACATTTTGCAAATTGGGGGTGGTTTGTGTGCAACAGGCTCAGTGTTTGAGTGTAGACCCAGGTGTTGGCTGCACCTGGCCTAAACCTCATCTCCTCGTTACAGAACTAGCTGCACCTCTGTCCCTGGCTGCTCTCTCTGACAGCACCTTCAGGGGTCAGGCCTCCTGCCTCTGCCTGTCCTGGGGGCGGAAATTCCTCAATTCTCCCACTCTTAGACCAGGGTCTGGGCTACAGGGTCCTGTGTATCAACCACTGTTACCCGGAAGGGGTCAGACATGAGCCGAGATCAATCCCAGCTGGTGGCATCAGTTTGGGGAGGATCAGCCATTGTTTCCCCCTGTGCACAAAATAATTGTAATAACCACAACATGTTAATGTCACCTGACTGTTCAGGGGTGTTAGTGAATCTCGTTAACCCCTTGCTCTAATGCCCTCAAATTTGGACCACTAACCCCACCCCAGACTCCAATGAGTCGCAGCAATTTTCAAGACAATCTGAGAATACGTCCGGGTTTTAGAGACCTTAGAAAAACGGATATTAAACAGCAAACTAGAATCGACCTTATCCAGAGCAGAGATGCCGACCCACTATAATAAGAAAAATTGTGTCATCTCACAATTAACCCTCTGACTCCACTTATTACGGCGCTGAAGACATTAAATCATCATCAGAAGTCACTGACCTGCCACCTGCAGTTCCAATATAGCATCTTCATAAAAGTCACTGGACTGAAAAAAACACTTGTACTGTCCATCGTCTGACAGTCGGATATCGCGTATTCTCAAGGTAACTCTCCCATTGGTGATGTCATCTTTCAAGAGCTCAGTTCTTCCTCGATATTCCTGCATTTGCTCTCCATACTGATCCTGCCCATCATGGTACAGGTGCACCGCTGGAGAGAACTGGGATCGGAACCATCTCAGCTCCATGTTCTCAGCGCTTATCCTGGGGGAGAGGTGGCAGGGCAGGACGGCCTCCCCACCTAGGGAGGCAGTGATTGGGTGGTCAGGTCCAGTCACTGTGAACTGTGCTGTGAAATGTACAATGAAAAAAGGAAATTAAATCAGAGAGGGGTTGGAAGTGGCATTAATTCAGCAGTAAGACACACAGTAAAAAAGCACCCTGCGTTAGAAGTGAGAGACCATTTAAAGACAAAAGCCTGAAAGAGCAAATTTATCACAAACCAATCAAAGGTCTGAACACATTACACTTACACCAAAGGATTCGCATCTGGCACATGGGACTCTCTGGTAGGTTCCAAATTCTTTCAAACCTTTGTCTGAGGGTTTGTCCTCTTGGTTAACAGGTCATGTCACTTTGGAGCCCAAGATCTCGGGCCTATGGTCAGTTCAAATCCAGCTTTTATACCAAAAATCTTTGTTCTCTTGGGCTTCTGGGACATGGTCTAACCCAGTTTATGCAATTCTCCCTAGGGGTGGTACATCTCTGGAGCTGTTACCTGTCCCACATAGATTACAATCCCAAACCCACAAAGATACATATAACATGTATAGATACCATTGATAAAGGGGGTACAAAAATAAACAGAACATTCATAAAGTGAATGATAGTTCCCAAAATGCCACATGTGGCTGCAATAGCCATCACACAGAGTTCTCATGTGAGGGTTATACATTGTCCCTATTATCTCTGAATAGGGCTCTAACTTCTCACGAGCACCCTGGGGATAATGGTACGGGGGAGGGAGCTGGTTCTCTGACACACCAAGGCCTTTTCGTGCTGCTCTAGCACAGGGGCCTCCTCATCTGCAGGGGGTGTGCGTGTGTGTGTAAAAGTTTACAAGGTGTAAAGATATGAAAACAGATCATCACTCTGCTGACAATGGCTTTAAAGGTAAAGTCAGAGGGCGGATAATGGAGTAACCATGGTTACTGGGGACCCAGCTGTGCCCTGTGGTTTCTCCAGGTTGCTGGTTGAGGGGAGGTTGAGCAGACATGGTTTATAAGACAAGGCAGTGATGTGAGATGGACAGTGATGACCAGCAAACAGCAACAGTTGCAAACCCAGCGAGGAGGCTGGAGCTCCTACCTGACACCAGCCTGTGGACCTGTAGAGCGAGGCAGAGAGCGACGTAGCCAGGCAGAGTGGAGCTCACTGTGGAGCCAGGGGAGAACGAGGGAACCTTCCCCGTCATCGTAGCTTGGTCTGAGGAACAGGAGAAATAACAAACCAGACGGTGAGTGTGATGCACTGACAGTGCCATGGTTGTCTGACTTTCACAGCCCTGGTCCACTGGTCAGTTATGTTTACATTAGCACAATTCCGAATATTCGAACACTAAGGTCAGAGGGGACCATTCGATCATCTAGTCTGATCTGTGGTACAAGCCAAAGACTCTCACCCGTTTACCCCTGTACTGAGCCCAAACCTGTATTTGACTGAAGCATCTTCCAAAAAGTCACCAAGTCTTTATCTGAAGACAACAAGAGATGGACAATTCATCACTTCCCTTGGTAGTTTATTCCAGTGATTAATCACCCTCACTGTTACAATTCTGTGCCTTAATTCTCATTTGAATTTGTTGATTTTTAGATTCCAGCCACTGGTTCTTGTTATGCCTTCTCCACTGTATTAAAGAGAACTTTAGTACCATGTGAACTTTACTGAAATATTTTTGTGAACTATTGGTAGGACTCTGTACCAATCCCCTTGGCATTGCTACTGCTGTGGGGGAAAGAATTGCTTCTCTTGCTGGGACAAGGCTGAACAGGCTAGGTATCTGAGATGTAGAGCCACTCGGACTGTCTGGGCTGGGATCAACACAGATCAATGGAGGATCTTGAAAAGAGAACGGGAAGCCTCAACAACTGAATCTCCCCCTCCCTGGCTGAAAATACTCATCAATGCAAAATTAACCAATGACTATTTGGGGGATAGGGTTTGTTGCTATGCTCTCCAGGTGGCCCAGCCTCACCCTTTGGGCCTCAGCTCCTGCAATGTTATTCAGACAGCCTGGCTCAGATACTCCTCTCCTGGGCCCCAGCTGCTCTGCTCTTCTCCAAGAAACAGGTGCCAGCAAGCCAGAGAAACAAAAAAGCAAGATGGTGCCTGGCTGCATGCAACAAACCTGCTGAATTCTCTGGGATCTTGGAAAAATGCTAAATCCCATCACCGGGGAATGTTGTGATAATTGGGGTAAAAATGTCCCTGAATTGTGAGCTGAGCTGTGAGAAGTGAGCAACATTAATAAAATATCACAATAGCCTACAACAATAAATGCTGATAGGAAGAGCTGCAAACAGAGCCAGAGCTATCCCATTGGGTGCCCTAAGCAGGAATTGTGGGGGGTGGCCCTGACCCACCCCTGAGAATTCTAACTGCATTATTTCCACAAATCATGGACCCTGAGCTGCTCCAGGCCCTAAGCTACTGTTTAGTCTGCTTATGCCTAGCATTGCAGGTGGGCAGCTTCTCAACTCAGGGGAAGGGAAGGGACCTAGCGGGCAGGGCAGAGTGGGGGTGGGAAGAGTTGGAGTAGGGGGGCGGAGTCTCAGGGGAGGGGGTGGAGCCAGGATAGGGCACCTGCTAGCAAAACCAAAACCAAAAAAAAAAGTTAGCACCTATGGCCTCTCCCCATCCCCCACCCAGGCAGTGACTTATCCCGTGTCCTGGCAGGTGGCTGGGGTGGGGTTGAAAGGCACTGCCAGGGGACCTTGTGCATGTCTCTTCCTCGCTGGTGTCTCTATCCCTGGCTGGTCGCTTTGCCCATGTGCTTTGAGCTCTGAGCTGCTCCCCATGGAGGGAGAGCAGGAGAAACCAGCCTCTGGTGACTGGGGGTCTGGGCACAGCCGGGCCCTTAGGGGAGAGGCTCAGGGGTCTATGTGCTGGGCTGGAGCCTGTCCGGTGTCACTCTGTTGTGTGTCCCTGCCCCTGCCCCCCCCCGCCCCAGTAGCTCCTGCTCTCCCGGCCATGCCCTGGGCGGGCTCCAACTGTGGGCTGGGACTCTTGCCAACTTTCGGACAGAACAAAACCGAACACCCTTGCCCCACCCCTTCTCCAAGGTCCCCCCCCACTCACTCCATCCCCCCCCCATCGCTCGCTCTCCCCCACCCTCACTCACACGCTAATTTTAACCGGGTTAGAGAGGGTCCCTTTTCGACTGGGTGTTTGGTTGAAAACTGGACACGTGGCAACCGTAAGTGCCAAGGTGCTGCACTCCCCCGACCCCGCCCCAGCTGTGTCTGGCCGCAGCTCCCCAGGGGTGGGTGCGGGGTTGGTGTGATCCCTGCCCCGCTGGGAGGGGCTGTGTCTGGGCCCCCGGGGCTTTGGTGGGGTGTTGCAGGGCAGGACAGGGCAGAGCAGAGCAGAGAAGGTGCCTCGGGTCACAGGGCTCCCTGGACGGGGGAGCACCCGGCCTCCCCCCACCTGGCCCGGCCCGGCTGTCGGAAGACGCCTGCCCCCTTCATCTCCATAGGCGCGCTGCCTGGGGTGACCATATTTCCTCAAAGGGCAAACGGGACACCCCCTGGGGCTAGCCCGAGGCCCCCCCACCCTATCGCTCAGAGCTGGCCTGAGCCCTGCACTCCCCCAACCCAGGTCTGGCGTCAGCCCCCCCATGCCTCCCATGCGGGGCTGGCCCGAGCTGCGCTGGTCCGACCCGCACCCAGGTCACTCACCGAGGCTGCAGCCCCGGATCCGCACACGGGGTCACGGAGCCGGAGCCGGAGCCGGAGCCGGAGGGTTGGAGACCGGACCCGCCCTCATTATTTGTGTGAATTTGTAGCTGAATTGACGGGGCCGAGCCCCCCCGCGCTTCAAAACTGAAAGTACCAAAGTAGCGGAAACTTAAAGTAACGGTCCGTGGCCCGGGCTGGGTGGGGCGGAGCAAATTGCTCTGAAAGTCCCAGCCCCCCCCCCCACCCCCAGGCCTCGGAGCTGGCGGGGTTGGGCCTGGCGGGGGCAGTTCGGCGGGGGAGCCAGTGTCGGGGTGTCAATGCCCCCCCCCCGCTGTTCCTGCCCCCCAGGGATCGCTGGGCTCTCAGTAATTCCCCCGCCCAGCCCCGTCCCCACAGCCCTGTCCGGCGGGGGAAACGAAGCAGCAGCAGCAAAAAGCACCAGGCAGGTCACCGCCCCCCGCCCTGGGTGGAGGCAGAATGGGGGGGGGGGGGATGCTGCGCGGGGGAGGGAGCTGAAATCCGGAGCGACTGAGTGGGGCGGGGTGGGAAGCAACAGCGGATCAAGGGGAGGACTCAGGAACCGCCCAGCTGTAGCTGGCTCGGCTCCTGCAGGCGCTCAAGTGCTTCTGTATCCTGGTGCCAACTTTTCCCAAGCTAGGGCTAAAGATTTCCCGAATCTGGTGAAAAATTCCCAGCAGAGCTTCTATATCCTGGGAAATGTCCCCAAATCTGGGAATGTTTGAGTAAAATGTTTCAACTTGGGAAATTGGGAATTTTCATTCAAAACATTTTACTCAAACATTCCCAGATTTGGGGACATTTCCCAGGATATAGAAACACTGCTCAGGGGAGCAGAGCAGGGGGGTCCAGGGCCGGCAGCAGCTCTGGGACTCGCAGACCTCCCGGGAGCAGAGGGGGAGCCCTTCACACAGAGCCACTTTCCTGCCCGGCCCCGGCCCTTTCCCCGGGTCTCTCCCCTCCGCTGCAGGATCCGGCTCAGGGGCTGGTGTCGGCAGAGCCCGGGGCTGCCCCAGGGGCTGGTTCCAGCCCCCGGCGGGTGTCCCTCCCCCCCGCCCCGCGGGAGTGCCATGGCCAAGTCTGAGGGTCGGTGAAAGCTGCGGGGGGCTCAGGGCTGGGGCTGGAGGCGGAGGCTGCGGGAAGCGGCGGGTCCGTCACTGTTACGCTGTCACCAGCAGCCCGGAGGACGAGTCGTCCCTGGACGTGGGGCCAAGGGGCTGGATTCTCCTAAATCACAGGAGTTCCCCTCCCGCCAGCCCCGCCCCTTCCCAAACAGGGAACAGGAGCAGAGCCCAGATGTGGGGCCGTGTCCTTGCTGCTCAGTGTAAGGGGACTCTTGTCCCCTCACTAACGCTCAGTGGTGGCTGCTTTGGTTGCTAGCTCCCAGCACTAAAAGAAAGGGGAAGGGTCCCTGGGAAATCAGGACCCTGAAACTGACAGTCCTCAGGAACAATGGGGAAGGCCACTACTCCAGGTCAGCCTGATTGACAGGGTGGGCAGGCTAATCAGGGAGTCAGGAGGCCAGTGGGGTCCCAACCTCCCTCCTTCCTGTGAGCTGGATTTGCCTGGGTCAGACAGAGTGGGGCCCAGCTAAGCAGAAAGCCGGGGCCCAAGCTGAGCTGGGGAGCAGAGCTGGGCCAGATCCAGCGGGGCCAGAAAAGCAGCCCAGGAAGCAGGTCAGAGCTGGGAGCAGAGTCACCGAGACACAGCCCAGGGAGAGCAGATCCTGTGCTGGGAGCAGGGCTGCGGACCCAAAGCCAGAGGGGCCAGAGAAGCAGCTCAGGGGGCTGGAGGCAGAGCAGCAGCATCAGTGCTGAGGCAGAGCGGAGCTAGAACAGTGGAGCTGGGTCTGGAGCTGGAGCAGTCTGGAGCCGGGTGCAGTGAGCAACTGGGGCCAGCCAAGGGGGGAAGCTGGGCAAAGGGCCCAGCGCAGAAAGACACCCCCAGCCAAGGGTCCTTGCAGGCCAGACTGGAAGGGGAATCTTAACCTGTCGGGGGGCTGACTCTGGGTAGAAGGGTCCCACCACCCAAAGCCCAGAGGTGTGTGGCCACCACCAGAGCAAGTGTCCAACCCGCAGCATCCCTGCAGCACAGCCAAGGCCTGAGAAGGTGGCCTGGGACCTACAGGAAACAGACTGTGAACTGTCCTGACGTTCCAGACACACTGTTTGTGACGTTCCCTGCCACAGAGTGGGGTGATGTGTTTTCCTTTAACCTTTCCCACTTTTCCTTATTCTTTTTTAAATTAATTGCTAATTAAATAACCTGTATTTGCTTTAAATTGTATGTAATGATCACTGGGTCAAGGAAGTGCCCAGTGCAGAGAGAGTACCCCGAAGTGAAAACACCCTAGCCCCTGCCCTAGGTGACCACAGCAGGGTTGGGGGTCGAGCCCCCCAGGAATCCTGGCCCCAGCCTTATCGGAGTTACGAGGACTCTGCCAGACAGGAGAGCGGAAGGGGAGTCCTCAAGGGCAGGGAGGCCTCTGGGTAAAGGAAGTGGGAGGGAGGACTCAGATCCTTTCGCTAGCCCACTTCACCGGGGTAGTGCAGAAGCCAGGAAAGTTCCCCACAATAGCAGGACCATTCCCCCGCTTAAGCAGCACAGATGCTCCCAGCCACCAACACTGCCTGCAACCCCACCCCCACCCCATCTCCCCAGCCACTTCCCCAGCAGCCTTAGTCACAGCAGCACTCCCTGAGACCAACGTGACGTGTGAAATGGGAGGGTTTCCAGGATCGGGCCCTCGTCAGCTCCCATATATTATTGCTCCATATTTCATACAGGGGAAGCTGGGAGCCAGGAAGGGGGTCGGGGGTGAGACTTCAGCACTGGAGCCCAGGTGGGGAAAGGGCTGCGATCCAGGAAAAAAAACCTTTTGTAGTGATAATCAAGGTGGACCATTTCTAGCAGTTGACAAGAACGTGTGAGGAACAGTGTTTGTGAGTGTGGGGGGGGGAATAAACCTGGGGAAATAGTTTTACTTTGTGTAATGACCCATGCACTCCCAGTCTTTATTGAAGCCTAATGTAATGGTGTCCAGTTTGCAAATTAATTCCAATTCAGCAGTCTCTCGTTGGAGTCTGCTTTTGAAATTTTTTTGTTGAAGAATTGCGACTTTTAGGTCTGAGATCGAGTGACCAGAGAGATTGAAGTGTTCTCCGACTGCTTTTTGAATGTTACAATTCTTGACGTCTGATTTGTGTCCATTTATTCTTTTGCGTAGAGACTGTCCAGTTTGGCCAATGTACATGGCAGAGGGGCATTGCTGGCACATGATAACTAACACGGCTACTGCTCTGAAATTATTAGAGAGCTCTCCTAAGGGGTGTGGGAGACCCCAGTGCAAGTCCTTTCTCTCCCTCACACAGGGGGGCAGTGAACCTGGGTCTCTTCATATTGAGGTGAGTGCTCTAACTATTGGGATGGCACATCCTCCTCTGGCCAGACTTTGTCTGAGACTGGATCTGATGGTTGGCCTCTGAGCAGACCTGCTGGATCAGACCCTGCAGGCGAGCTAAGCGGAGGAGCACCGAGCTTCCCCAGGTTCACGGTTCGTGCTAGGGACTGGGCAGGAGACAGTGTGTGGGAGCCTTGTGGGAGGCAACAGTGCACATGACTAGAGGCAGAAACAGGCACCGAGGGGACTGCTACTGCAAACACTGAGGCTCCATCCTCCAAGTGAGTTTCGGTTTTTTTGCTACTGGTAGCAAATTCCGATGGGAAGCAGTTCCTGACACACCGGCCAGCGTCAGCTGCCCGGACTGGGGGTTGCAGGGGGTGCCGGTGGCTGGGAGCATCTGTGCTGAGCAGCAAGGACACGGCCCCAGATCTGGGCTCTGCTTCCCCGCCTGCCCCTGTTTCCTGTTTGTGATTTAGGAGAATCCAGCCCCTTGGCCCCGCGCCCAGGGACTCCCCCTCCTCCTCCCCGGGCTGCTGGTGACAGCGTAACAGTGACGGACCCGCCGCCTCCCGCAGCCTCCAGCCCTGAGCCCCCCGCAGCTTTCACCGACCCTCAGACTTGGCCATGGCGCTCCCGCGGGGGGGGGGGGGGGGACACACGCCGGGGGCTGGAACCAGCCCCTGGGGCAGCCCCGGGCTCTGCCGACACCAGCCCCTGAGCCGGAGCCTGCAGCGGAGGGGAGAGACCCGGGGAAAGGGCCGGGGCCGGGCAGGAAAGTGACTTTGCACCAAGGGCCCCTCCTCGCCCCAGCTCTGCTCCCGGGGGCGCTGCGAGTCCCGGAGCTGCTGCTGCCCTCCCTGACCCCCCCGCCCCGGCTCTGCCCCCCTGAGCGCCTGCAGGAGCCGAGCCAGCTACAGCCGGGAAGTTCCTGAGTCACCCCCCCTCTGCCCCTCCCCATTGATCCGCTCCTGGTTCCCACCCCGGTCCCACTTAGTCACTCCGGATTTCAGCTCCCCTCCCCCCGCAGCATCCTCCCCCCGCCTTCCTCATTCTGCCTCCACTCAGGACGGGGGGGGGGGTGCTTTTTCGACAGGGCTGGGGCGGACGGGGCTGGGCGGGGGAATTACTGAGAACCCAGCGATCCCTGGGGGGCAGGAACAGCAAGGGGGGGGCATTGACACCCCTACACTGGCTCCCAACCCGGGGAGCTCCGAGCCCTGGGGTGGGGCTGGTTTTTTCAGAGGAATTTGCTCCGCCCCAACCAGCCCGGGACACAGACCGGGACTTCAACTTTCCCTACTTTGGTACTTTCAAGTTTGAGGCCAGGGGCAGGGGCAGGGGTGGGCACGAAGGGGGCTTGGCCCTGTCGATGGCGGGTCGGGTCTCAAACCCTCTGGCTTCAGGACCCCGTGTGCAGCCTCGGTAAGTGACATGGGGACCAGGGCCGGATTTAGGGGCACGTAACCTGGGCAACTCCCTGGGGTGCCAGGCTGGGGGGCGCCGGGCTCGGGGGCTGTTTTTGTTGTTAGTGATAAAAGGAAAAATTGAAGGTTTGAAGTAAAATGTTTCAGGTTTTCCTTATGTGGCTCATTTGTTACTAACCTCCTAGAACGTTCTAGAGCTTTGTAGAATTTTGTGGAACCTTCCCGACTTTCTGATTCAAAGCTTCTCTCCGGGATTCAGCCGGGAGGGAAGCTCCGGGCCCTGGATCCCCAGCTGCACGGCTCTGTCTGAGATTTCCGGACACACAGCACTGAGGTCCCTTCAGATGGGCCGTTAGCACCGATGGGCCTCACTGAAGGGATTCTCAGGGAGAAACCGGCACCTCCTGATTCTGAATGTCAACCTGGCTGTGGGAATGTCCCTGCAAATTCAGAGATTTCTCTGCATCTGAACACAGACTGGGACGCTGGCACAGAGCTGGGCTTCCTTTGTGACAGGTGTGTGTGTGTGTTTCTCTCCCCCTCCTCCCCTTTGTTATTGTCACTGAACTGAAGTTCCAGAGGGAGGGGGTGAAAGACAAGAAGAGAAAACCCTTGGTCCAGATTCAGTGAATCCCTCCCAGGCCCACCCCAGTCTGCAGGGCCATTGCCCCGAGGGAGGGCAGATGCTGTTACCGCTGCTGCCCATATTACAGGTGTCTGCCAGGGCAGGGGGTGCTTCACCTCCCCCAAGAGCTCTGTCAGTGGGAGCCACACGGGGAGGCCGCGAGTCTGTGCCCTGGAGCCCTGGTCAGGCCCCTTCCTGGCCAGTGCTGGCTGCTCTGTGGGTAACACGGTGGCCGTCCCAGTCTAGGGGAAGTTACAGGCACAGCCTGGTTCCTGGGAGGACTTGACACCACTGCACACCCTGGCAGGGGCTGCCCAGCTGCTTGAAGCGTGAGCCATGAGTGACACTAACATTTATCTAAAGCTCTCTCTGTCTCTAAGGGAACGTCTACACTGCAGCTGGGACTGAGCTTCCCAATGTGGGTAGATAGACACGTCCTAGCTGTGCTCAAGTTCATACGCTAAAACTAGCAGTGTAGCCGGGGCAGCACGAGCTAGCCACCCGGGTACGTACCCCAGGAGTCCAGGCAGGTTTGTTCTCAGGCAGGAAGCCCGAACTGCCGCCTGGGGTGGGCTACCCCGTTACTCCGCTATTTTTAGCATCCTAGCTCAAGGAGAGCTAGCATGTCTGTCTACGAGCACGGGGAAGCTCACTCCCAGCTGCAGTGTAGACGTACCCTGAGAGTGATTTAAATGGTGCAGACCCCAGGGGTCACAGAGATGTGGTGACCCTGATCAGAATTCCTTTGACATTTGCACCAATGCTGGAGGCAATGAAGGTGGGTCACTGACACATAAAATCACTGGGGTCAGCGACTGATCTGCTCATAGGGAGATCCCCAGAGACCTCTCACCTAGGACAGGTGTGGCTGGGAGATGGGGCCACTTTCCCCCACAGCGATCAGTGGCCATTCATACCCTACTCAAAGGCTTTGCCTGAACTGGCTTGTTTTCCCTAATATGGCCCATTCTATGGTAGCATCTAAATGCCCCAGCCAAGATGGGAGCTGGACGCACCAATAGTGAGAGACCCGCCCTGCCCAGGTGTAAAGGACCAGGGCTTAGGCAGTCTTGCCTAGAGGTCACAGCTGGGCTGAGGTCTCCCCACCTGGGATGGGAGTCATTGAGCCAGAGTTAGAGGAATCACAAGGCCAGGGTCTGTAAACAAGAGACCGGGTCAGAGTCAGATACCAGAGGTAGTACCAGGTTAGAATCAAGAGGCAGGATTCAGGGTCAGAGATTAGGAGACAAGGCAAAGCCCAGCACAGTAACAGACAAAGATTTGGGTAGTTGCCGAGACATCTTCCTGGGGCAAGCCCTGGAGTTAAGTAGCGGCACCTGGCCAATCAGAGGCCTGCAGGGTACTGTCACTCTGGGGCTCGTGGGCGGTACTTCCTGCGGAGCCTATTTTCCACACTGCTCCCCAGGTCCTTACACAGTCTAAATAGAGCAGAGAGCTCCGCAGGTCTCAGCCATGGTATGGACTGGCTTCTGGCAGGTCTGGGTTTTAATCACAACAACATCTAACCCTGCTCAGAGCCAGGGCAGACGAGGACTGTGGGGGAAATCCCTTCCCTTCTGATGTACGTTAGGCAACAGTGAGGCTTGTTACCTCCTCCCCACTGCCCCGTGGCACTGTCACTGCATCACACTCACTCACCGTCTGGTTTGTTATTTCTCCTGTTCCCCAGACCAAGCTACGATGATGGGGAAGGTTCCCTCGTTCTCCCCCGGCTCCACAGTGAGCTCCTATCTGTCCGGCTACGTTGCTCTCTGCCTCGCTCTACAGGTTCACCGGCTGGCATCAGGTAGGAGCTCCGGCCTCCTCGCTGGGTTTGCTGCTGTTGCTATTGCTGGTCATCACCATCCGTCTCACATCACTGCCTTGTCTTGTAAACAGCGTCTGTTCAACACGCCTGGTGTCTCTTTGCTCTTTACACAACAACCAGCAACCTGGAGAAACCACAGGGCACAGCTGGGTCCCCTGACCATGGTTAAAATCTATGCACCAGCTTGTCAGGCCTTGACCCTACATCCACCCTACTGCTCTGGCTGGTTTCTGGCAGCTTCTAGAATACAGATCACAGGAGCACCACGACAGGGCCCACAAACTATTTAAAGGGACACTACCCATTCCTGTACACTGCACTGGCAGTCTGTATAAGTCACAGATCAGACTCTTCGGCCACAAACAAATCATGAATCCCCGACTCTTCAGCTATGAAGTAACAACCCTCAGATCATTCATGCTGCTCTAGGCACATCTGATCAGGGCTCAGAGCTAAATCTCCTGTCACAAGGAGGGATGTGAAATTTGCCAGCTTCTTCATTCTGTTCCCTCAGGGATAATAGTGACCCACTCCAGCCCTGGGGCTGCCTCCACAGCAACTTGGGCATTTTGGTTCTCTCTTGCTGTGGTTTCCATCCTGCTAATTTAACCTGCTCTCTCTGTCTCTCCTGATGCTGAGTCTCTTCACCAAGACCCCCCTGCAATTCCATAATGGCTGCTTCTCTGCTTCCTGCACTTTTCTATTTGCCTCCTTCTCCCTCTCCATTATCTGGCCTCTGACTTTGCCTGCGTAGTGATGATCTATTTTCATATCTTTTTGTCTTGTATGCTCTTCACCATCCCTGCAGCAGTTGGGGAAGGCCCCATGACGGAGTGGCACAAAAAGTCCTTTGTGTATCAGAGAATCAAGCCCCCAATATCCATTGTGCCCGGGGTGCCCGTGAGAAGTTTTGAGCCCTATTCAGAGATAATAGGGACAATGTATAACACTGACATGTGTACTCTGTGTGACAGGTATTGCAACCACAAGTGGTATTTTGGGGTTTATTTAATTAATTTTATGAAGGTTCTTTTTGTATCCCCTGTATAAATGGCACCTGTACATGTTATATGTACCTCTGTGGGCTCAGGATTGTAATCTATTCCATTGGGGAGGGTTACCCCATCTCCTCCAGGAGCTACAACCCATGGGGGTAATTACTGCTGGGACAGGTAACAGCTGCAGAGAAGTGCCACCCCTAAGGAGAATTGCACAAACTAGTTCAGACCAGGTCCCAGAAGCCAAAGAGAACAAAGATATTTGGTGAAAACCCCTTGATTTAAACAGACCAGAGGCCTGGGATCTTGGGCTACAAACTGACAGGATCTGTTACTCAAGAGGAAAAACCCTTAGAGAAGGTTTGAAGGACTTTGGAACCTATCAGAGAGTCCCATGTGCTGGATGAGAATCCTTCGGTATAAATGTAACATGTTCAGACCTCTTATTGGTTTATGGTAAGTTTTCTCTGTCAGGCTTTTGTCCTTCAAAGTTCTCTGCTTTGGAAGAGCTGTTTGGTTGCTGGTAACTGCTGGCACACGCTGTTCATAGCCCTGGGAGTGAAAGCAAAGCGCAGATGCTGGTCTTTGGTCAGGCCTGCTGGGAAAACCACAGTGAATCGCAGGGAGCTGCAAGCCTTGAAACCCCAGTGTGGAGAGAGCGGGACTTGGGTCCCTGCCCAGGGAGAGGTGATGGCTGGAGGCCTGAGACGTAAGGGGACATTCCTTGAGCAGACCATAGAGGGAGTCAGAGGTGCAGTTACCCAAAGCTTGTGACTCTCTGCACTCAGAGACATGTCTAGGGCACTGCATGGGTATGGGGTGTTTGCTTCTAATGCAGGGTGTTCTCTTATTGTGAGTTTTACTGCTGAATTAAAGCCACCCCCAGCCCCTTACCGATTTAATTTCCATTTTTCATTGTACATTTCACAGCACAGTTCACAGTGACTGGACCTGACCACCCAGTCATTGCCTCCCTAGGTGGGGAGGCCGTCCTGCCCTGCCACCTCTCCCCTAGGATGAGCGCTGAGAACATGGAGGTGAGGTGGTTCCAATCCAAATACTCTGCAGTTGTGCACCTGTATAAGGATGGACAGGATCAGTATGAAGAGCAGATGGCAGAATATCAACAAAGAACTGAGTTCTTGAAAGACGACATCACCAGTGGGAGTGTTTCCCTGAGAATACGCAACATCCAACCCTCTGATGAGGGACCGTACAAGTGTCGTTTTCAGTCCAGTGTCACTTATGAAGAAGCTGTATTAGAATTACAGATGGCAGGTCAGTAACTTGTTCTAATGCTTTGATGCCTTCAGCAGGGTAATGAGTGGAGTCAGAGAGTTCATTGTCAGATGACACTTGATTTTTCTCATTATGGTGGGGCAATAGCTCTGCTCTGGTTACAGCTGGTTCTAGTTCACTGTTTAACAGCTGTTTTTCCCGTAGGCCTCTAAAATCCACACGCTTACTCAGACTGTCTTGAAATTGTGGTGACGCACTGCAGTCTGGGGTGGGGTTAGCGGGCTAAATCTGAGGTCATTATAGCAAGTGGTTAATGAGATGCACAAGCATCAATAAAAAGTCTGGCAAGATTAAGTTGTGATGATTACATTTTTGAGCACACCTGGGAACAAACGATGGCTGATCCTCCCCAAACTGATGTCACCAGCTGGGATTGATTTTGGCTCATGTCTGGCACCCACAGGGTAAGAGTAGTTGATGCACTGGGTCCTGTAGCCCAGGGCCTGGTATAAGAGTGGGAGAGTTGAGGAATTAGCCCCCCACCCCAGGACAGGTAAAGGCAGGAGGCCTGACCCCTGAAGGTGCTGCCAGAGAGACCAGCCAGGGGACAGGTGTAGCTAGTTCTGTGACCATGACAGGAGGTTTAGGTCGGGTGCAGCAAACACCAGACTGCTGACAATCCCCATGGCAAGAAGACACCTCTGTGCCCTTCTACTGACACAGCCTACAGACCTCAGCACTGAAATGAGACATACGTGATTCCCCTCCTCCTATCGCAGTGACAGCTGTGACAGCCTGCTCGAATGAATCCCTCCACCAGTCACTACAGCTACTCTGAACACAGCGAAGGCCGTGGAAGTGCAGGCAGATAGATGCTGGAATCTAAATCCAAGAAACACAACACAAGCAATAGTACCTTCTCATAGCCCTCCCTCATGGGGATTGCAGCAAAGGAGGTTTAGGTTGGACATTAGGAAAAACTTCCTAACTGTCAGCGTGGTTAAGCACTGGAATGAATTGCCTAGGGAGGTCGTGGAGCCTCCATCATTGGAGATTTTTAAGAGCAGATTAGACAAACTCCTGCCAGGGATGGTCTAGATAATACTTAGTCCTGCCATGAGTGCAGGGGACTGGATTAGATGACCTCTCAAGGTCCCTTCTGGTCCGATGATTCTATATCTGTGTATTATGGTACCATCCTGCCTGAACCATTCCTAGCATCTATTGCCAGCCCCACGAGGCAGAATTAAGGTTGCATGGCAGGGGTGCTGTGCGCCATTATTTTTTATCTCTTGGGTTTCAGACATTTAAGTTTAGCTGTTCTCTGCATTTTGGGAAGGCACAAGGCACTGCTGGGCATCCTTACTTCTTCTTCAAGTGCTGTTCCTGTGGGTGCTCCACTCCAGGTGACGGTGCATCCCGGCACCATTGATCGGAGATCTTCGGTAGCAGTGCCTGGTTGGGACACACGCGCTCAGCTGCTGTCTCGCGGCGTTGTTAGGGTCTGCCTGAGCGCACGCGTCCCGCACCCCCCTCAGTTCCTTCTCAACCGTCCTCAGCTGAAGACGGTATTTGGGGCAGTGCTCAACCTCTTCCCTGGTCTCTGAAGGAAATAAGTAGAAAGAAATAGAATTAGTTAGACAAAAATATCCCAGTTCTCTCCCTTCCTTTAGAATAGTTCGTTAGTTTCAAAAAAAGACAGACAAACTTTTTTTTCCTCACGTTTGTCTCCTGTTGAGACTCTCTCCCCGGCCATCATACTTCAATGATGCCGGGGTCCCCAGGCTTTAAGAAATATGATTCCTGTAAGGAATCTATGCTGTGGTCTGATGGACACTCATGGTGTATGAAGTGCCTCGGCGAGACACACGTTCCTGCCAAGTGAATTCATTGTGTCATAACAGGGACTTGCAGCTAAAAATGCTCCTGATGGAGAAATCTCTGCAGCCGCCTATGGAGACGGGCAGAAGTAAACCCTCTCCCTCACACTCCCCTGCTAGGTTGGAACCGATTGGGAGCATGGCTTCACCCTCTCAAGCGAAGAGGCAGGAAACCCCAATGTCTCCGCACAGAGACTTTCAAAAGGGTAAAGGGTCTCCTGCGAGATCTTTACCGTCGGTGCTGACAGCGCCAAAAGGAGGCGATTCCGACTGCCCCAGCACCTCAGCTGCAGCTCACAGGGGCGCAAAAGCAGGGACCCGCCTTCCCACAGTGGGAAGCTCTCCTTGGCACCAGTCCCATTGGCACTGAAGATGGACCCGGTACCGACAAGAACTTTGGCACCAAGCCTGCCCATTACCCCCGCAGCAGACACGGACCCCGGTCAGGGTGCCTATAAATGGCCCATGGCGCATGCGAATGCAAAACAAAAGTCAGTGTGGGCTTCCGCTCACACTTTGCGCTCCGCAGGACCACAGCCCGTGGAGCAGCAGCAATTCTTGCACCAAGATGACGTCTGCATGGCCCCTGAGGGAGCGCACCTAGGGGAACACACAACACAGGGCCACTGGTCCCTATCAGAGACGCATCTACACATACATTTTCTCGAGCTCAGAGCAGTCAGATACGCCTGCCTTCACTTTTCCCCATCGTAAGGGGAACATCGTAAGGAACAAGTCCATTCGGATCCTCACGGACAATATAGCATGTATGTTCTACATCAACAGGCTGCGGGGAGCACGATCACACTCCCTATGCACAGAAGCCAACCACCCACAGGGACAGCACTCGAAGAAGAAGAGAAGGTTACTCACCTTGCAGTAACTGAGGTTCTTTGAGATGTGTGTCCCTGTGGATGCTCCACTACCCACCCTCCTTCCCTCTACTTTGGAGTACTAATCAGACAACTCTACGGTAGAGAAGGGGGTGCGGGATGTGCACGCTCAGGCAGACCCTAATGACGCCGCAAGACAGCAGCTGAGCACGTGTGTCCCGACCAGGCACTGCTACTGAAGATCTCCGATCAACGGCGCCGGGTGGAGTGGAGCACCCACAGGGACACACATTTCGAAGAACCTCGGTTACTGCAAGGTGAGTAACCTTCTCTTCTGCATTAGCAAGTATATTGTGGGTATTAATATGTAACTATAGAGCCCTCATGGCCGAGATGGAGTCTGCTCTGCAGAGCGGCTCTGGCCAAGAACAGGCTCACACTGGAGCACACCAGGGTAACTCCCTTCCAACCTAGAGGCACCTGTTCCAAACTGCTGCGGTGTAAACGCACACACACCAGAATAGTACAATGAATATAGGAAAGGTAAATACATATTTACAGAGCAATGAAGGTAGAAAAACAACAGGGGAGAATACAGGGGGAGCAGTAAAACGGTTAGATGCAACACGAGGCCCCGCAGGCCCAGTGGTACCACAATATTACAGGGTAGATGACAAGCACTGTGTCTACACTCAGAGTTCACAAGTCCTGGGCAGAGTTCCAGTCCGGTGGTGAGTCTTCAGTGCTCCTGGTTGTGTTTAGCGCTAGTGAACTTTCCCCAACAAACCTCTCCGGTGCCCTCTTCTGCCATTCTCTGCAAACCCCACAGAGCAACAACCTCCCTACTTAACTGACTACAGCCTCCCTCCTCTTTCCTAATGCAAAGTCATAAGCCCCAGACAGCTCTGGGTGACAGGGATACTGGGTCCACCAGTTGGTCCTTCTCAGGTGATTCCTCCCTGGCATGGTGCTTTTCCTGGCTCCCTCCTGGGATGTCCCCGGTCAGCTGCTCTGTCCCTCATGGGCTTTGGGCTGGTTCTCAGCTGCTGTCATTTGTGAGGGTCACTCCCTGTAGCCCTCTTGTTGGGAGATAGAGACATACATTCTACTTAAAACCCTTCCAGCCACTCACTCCCATCCACAGCACAATAACTGTCCGCTGTGGGTAACCTGAGCTGCCAAGACTGGGTATTACACAGAGTTCACTTTATAACCACAACACGGTCATTCCCTTCTGCACCGTACATGTAACCTACCAAACTTTGGTTACACAAGTACCCACTATAATTCCATGTTACTGCAGGAAGAGTGAGCGGGTTCAGTCTGGTTTGACAGCGGAACTCTCATCCGTGATAACAACACATGAGATAAATATGCACATTTGGACAGTCGTGGACGCCCATAACCTGAATTGCTCCCGTTTGGAATAAAGACACCACAGTGTAGTAAAGCTGCTCAAACTAAAACAATCATTAGGTTCATAAGGGGACAATCTGAGGGTTAACTGAGACTCCTTATAAATCTAAACACAATCTTATCATTACATCAGCACAGCAAATACTTTGCAAACAACAACAACAAAATTAATATCAAACGTACAGATTTCTTCAGTACCAAATGGTTCACAGGCCCCAAACCCTGTGCATTTAAAACATACACTACTGATTTGGCGTTAATGTCCCCACACTGCTCTGAGCTGAACCAGTTCTTGGAAATTGGCTGGTACCCTTCTTCTTGTGGTTATCTTCTTGCTGCAGTTAGTAAAATCAGGCCTATGATTATCGGCCTTCAGGCCAAAGATCTTCACCTCCCCTGTGGTGTGGCTGTCGCCCTCTGGGTATGGCTGAACTAAAAGAAGAGTTTGCCACCTTTGTTCCTTATATTGGGAGTGGAATTGGCCCCCACCTTTGCAGATGCCCTACTGAGCATGCTGCAAAGGTTCATGAATTTTTTCCTTTGTTTACCTGCAAGTCCCCATCTAGCTGGATTCAGAGTAACAGCCGTGTTAGTTTGTATTCGCAAAAAGAAAAGGAGTACTTGTGGCACCTTAGAGACTAACCAATTTATTTGAGCATGAGCTTTCGTGAGCTACAGCTCACTTCATCGGATGCATACCGTGGAAACTGCAGCAGACTTTATATATACACAGAGAATATGAAACAATACCTCCTCCCACCCCACTGTCCTGCTGGTAATAGCTTATCTAAAGTGGCCTAACCTGATGATCACTTTAGATAAGCTATTACCAGCAGGACAGTGGGGTGGGAGGAAGTATTGTTTCATATTCTCTGTGTATATATAAAGTCTGCTGCAGTTTCCACGGTATGCATCCGATGAAGTGAGCTGTAGCTCACGAAAGCTTATGCTCAAATAAATTGGTTAGTCTCTAAGGTGCCACAAGTACTCCTTTTCATCTAGCTGGAGTCAGTGGACTGTTTAGAAGGAACAGCAACAGAAGCACAGGGGTGTGTGTGGGGGTTGTTACATATAATTTTCACCTTAGGCCTTTTAACGTCAGTTCTTGTCTGTGACTCTTGGGCATTTCCCATGAGTCTGTCAGACCAAAGCCTTGTGAGTCCCACTCCTGCTGGGAGAGATTTCTGTAGTCTGTGCTCTCCTGGTCAAGAATTGTTTCCCTCTCTACGATGGTCTGTGTGAAATTTCCAGATACCCTAAGGTATCTGCGCACAAACGGATCCCATAATAAGGAAATCCATTTGAATTCACACCTCTGGTTAAGGTACAAGACTCTTGTTTCAGATTAAGATAATTTTATTTCAGTTTAGCTCATCGGTAATAAAAAACCCCAAGTGTGATCTGCTGTGGGAGGTGTTACCTTAACCCTGCAACTCCTTGTTATCTAGTGTTCGTGTTTCTGTTTTGCTGAGTGTATTTCCTGGCTTTCACAGGTACCAATTTTTGCTACCCACTTCTGCATTCTGGAAAGGTACAAGGCACTGCCAAGCAACCTGAACTCCCCTATAACAAAGTTTTTTATTAGTGAATTAATTTGAGGCTTGTCTACACATAGATGTGCACTGGTTTTGATGAACTCGTCCAAACCTGTGTGTGAACACTTACATGGGTTTGGAAATGGCTTACATTGATTTAGCTTGAGTCAATTCCTGCCTGCTTTAAGAGTGTCCACATAGGGATTTGCATTTGATTAACTAAATCAGTTTAACTAAACTGGAGCAAGTTTGTCCATAGAAAAGCCCTGACATTAACATTAACTCTACTGTATATCAAATAGGAATCTGGCCAGATTAACTGACCAGCTGCACTTGTGGACTCACATTTGATTATTAGTTTAATAGGAAATGGCTTTTGATAACAGTGTAAAAACTTTTGGCTCATTACTGGGCACTGTAGGATTATCACAAGTTCATTTATTTCTTCTGTAGATTTGGGCTCTGCTCCTGCCATCTCTGTGGAGGGACATCAGGACAGAGGGATCCGGGTTGTGTGTCGATCATCCGGATGGTACCCAGAGCCCAAGGCTCAGTGGAGAGATCTCCAGGGGCAGCTCTTACCATCGGCCTCTGAAAACATATCCCAAGAGGCCGATGGCCTGTTTCAAACAGAGATTGCCATTGTTCTAAGAGAAGAGTCCAACCAGAAAGTGTCCTGCTGTGTCAGGAACCCCCGTCTCGACCAGGAGAGAGAGTCAGCGATTTACGTAACAGGTCAGTGCCCCCCTCCCCCCCAGCCGCACATGGATAGACTGAGATGCTGCAGACGTGGGCGGAGAGTATTTATCATTGTGTCTCCGGTTCATTGGCCTGGACCTTCAAGGTACTGAACCCGTCTTGAAAAGTCCTGAGCAACCTCCGTTCTCTTTGGATGTATCTACCCTGCAGTTAGACACCTGCTCATGGCCTGTGGCTAAGGGCCTCAGGATAAGGGGCTGTTAAATTCTGGTGTAGACATTCGGGCTTGGGCTGCAGTCCAGACTCCAGACCCGTGTGAGGTGGGAGGGTCCCAGAGCTCGGGCTTCAGCCTGAGCCCAAATATCTACACTGCAATTAAACAGCCCCTTAGCCCGAGCCCCATGAGCCTGAGTCAATGGCACGGGCCAATTGCGGGTGCTAATTATAGGGTAGATGTACCCTTTGACTCCAGTAGGAGCTGAGGTTGTTTAACACCTTGCAGGCTGGGATGTCATTGGCCAGATTTCATAACAGCTCAGTACCCAGCAATCATCATTTTTCTCACTGGGGGTGGGGGAGGAAATTCTCCTTTGTTCTTGTGGTATAGTGGGGACTGTGTTGGAATTGCAAGCTATCGCTTTAAGAGTGGGGGGGTTTCCAGGTCCTGTTTGTAGGCTAGAGGGCTCTGTAGGAAAGTGTGTGAGCAGAATCAGGGCCTGTCTACAGGAACAGTTAGTTTGTGGCAAGCGGGGGTGTAAATCTGTCTCACACTGGCCTGCTGGGCACTGTCTGTCTGTGTGGACCCTGCTACATGCACTAACAATTCTGTAGTGCGCTTTGATCTGCCCCGCTTTCAAACCGGAACAGAGCAACGTGCACCAGGAAACTTTAAGTGCATGGCAGCAGCGTCCACACGGCTAGTTAGTGGGCAGCAGGCTAGTGTGAGGTGGATTTACCTGTCCGCACACAGGTTTGCACTAGTTCACAAACTGTTCCTATGAATGAGCCAACATAAAGCAAGGTGGGGTGAGTTGTTCCCAGGGCGTTAGGGAGCAGCCCCCCCTCTGGTTTAGGTTCTTGTGTGTTAAGGTTCTGGATTCTAAGACAAAGTCACGTTACACTGCAACCTTCCAGCAGGAGTATTTATGTTTGTGTCTAACTTCTCTGTGTGCTGTGACCATTCCAGTTCTCAGTGAGGGTGGGGGAGGGAATTCTCCTTTGTTCTCAGTGAGAGTTGCTGCGTGCTGAGCATTTATGAAAATCTGGCTAATGAAGTCATTTTTCCTGAATAGCACAAGAGCCCTGATTATGATCCGAGCACTAGGTGACATCTGAAAATACCACATCAGTGTGAGAGCTGCACTACGGGCCCTGTCCTGCAGTTCAGACTGTGACAAAACTCCCATTGGCTTAAATAAGCATTTTGCCGGCGTCAGAACTTGAGGATCAGGTTGTAACTTGTATTTAACTGCACAAAAGGCAGTAAACACAGAGCTCTATGGCTAGCATAATTCTGATCTCCCCTGTGAATATACATTATAGTTTTTCAATTCAGTTACACAATGGGCCTGATCCTGCCTTCCTGCATAACCAAGTCAGTGGGAGCATTGGGAATTCCAGCAACAAAGGATCAGGCCCAAAATATTCAGAAACAAAATCGTACATAAGAGCAGCTTATAATTTAGAAAAAAGGTTTATATTTTGTGTATTATTATCTATCAACTAACTGTTAATACAGAATTAATATTTCATCACTGTAATAATAAGAATATTGTATTTGTAAAGTACTAGTAATATGAGATTTCAAAGTGCTGCACTGCTTAATAACCTCTTGGTATGCTCGGAATGACATGATTGTTATAGAATCATAGAATTGTAGGACTGGAAGGGACCTCGAGAGGTCATCTAGTCCAGTCCCCCGCACTCATGGCAGGATTAAGTATTATCTAGACAATCCCTGACAGGTGGTCGTCTAACCTGCTCTTAAAAATGTCCAATGATGGAGATTCCACAACCTCCCTAGGCAATTTGTTCCAGTGCTTATCCACCCTGACAGTTAGGACCTTTTTCCCAATGTCGAACCTAAACCGCCCTTGCTGCAATTTAAGCCCATTGCTTCTTGTCCTATCCTCACAGGTTAAGAAGAAGAATTTTTCTTCCTCCTCCTTGTAACAACCTTTTATGTCCTTGAAAACTGTTATCATGTCCTCTCTCAGTCTTCTCTTCTCCAGACTAAATAAACCCAGTTTTTTCAATCTTCCCTCATGGGTCATGTCTTCTAGAGTTTTAGTCATTTTTGTTGCTCTTCTCTGGACTTTCTCCAATTTGTCCACATCCTTCCTGAAATGTGGCACCCAGAACTGGACACAATACTCCAGTTGAGGCTGTATCAGCACAGAGTAGAACGGAAGAATTACTGCTCATGTCTTGCTTACAATACTCCTGCTAATACATCCCAGAAGAATGTTCACTTTTTTTGCAACAGTTTTACACTGTTGACTCATACAGTAACTCCTCACTTAAAGTCGTCTTGGTTAACGTTGTTTTGTTGTTACGTTGCTGATCAGTTAGGGAACATGCCCGTTTAAAGTTGCACGATGTCTCTTGTAACGTTGTTTGGCAGCTACCTGCTTTGTCCACTGCTTGAAGGAAGAGCAGCCCCTTGGAGCTAGTGGTGGGGGCTTGGAACCAGAGTGGACCAGCAGCCCCATTAAGTTCCCTGTGCAGCAGCCACCCAGCAGGCTATCAGTTCCCAGGCAGTTCAGCTGTCCCTCCCCCAACTGCCCTGTGCTGCTCCTGCCCTCAGCCTTGGAGCTGCTCCTGGGAGCCTCCCCGCTTGCTGTGCAAAGGTGGGGGGAAGAGGGGGTGCTAATGTCAGGGTGTCCCCCTCTCCCTGCTCCTGCCCCTCTGGTTCTGTACCTCATCTCCACAGAGTGAGGGGGCACATGACAGGGCTCAGGACAGAGGGAACTTGCAATAGCTGCTGCCAGCCTCAATTTGCTAAACTACTTAAAAAGGCAATGTACTTAGAGTGGGGTCATCGTACTTAAAGGGGCAAATGCGCATCTCTCTCTCACACATGGTGTGTGTCTCTGTCTCTGTCTGCCATGTTGTCTCTCCTCCCTCCATTCGTGCTGCCTTGTAGAGTATGAGGCTACATTAACAACAATGTGTTAACCCTTGAGGGCTCAGCCAAGTGCTAGTTCATCATTTAGCAGTAAGGTATTCCCTGGGAAATATCCCACCCTTTCCACCCTCTGACTTCACCTCAACCAAGCTTCACAATCATTGTGTACAGTATTAAATTGTTTGTTTAAAACTTATACTGCGTATATGTGTATATGTGTGTGTGTGTGTATATATGTATGTATGTATATATATATAGTCTTTTGTCTGGTGAAAAAAATGTCCCTGCAACCTAACACACACCCCCCTTACATTAATTCTTATGGGGAAATTGGATTTACTTAACATCGTTTCGCTTAAAGTAGCATTTTTCAGGAACATAACTAGAACATTAAGCGAGGAGTTATTGTATTTAGCTTGTGATCCACTCTGACCCCCAGATCCCTTTCTGCAGTACTCCTTCCTAGGCAGTCATTTGTCATTTTCTATGTGTGCAACTGACTGTTCCTTCCTAAATGGAGTACTTTGCATTTGTTCTTATTGAATTTCATCCTATTTACTTCAGACCATTTCTCCAGTTTGCCCAGATCATTTTGAATTTTAATTTTATCCTGCAAAGTACTTGCAACCCCTCCCAGCTTGGTATCATCCGCAAACTTTATAAGTGTACTCTCTATGACATCATCTAAATCATCAATGAAGATATTGAACAGAACCAGACCCAGAACTGATCCCTGTGGGACCCCACTTGATATGCCCTCCCAGCTTGACTGTGAACCACTAACTACTCTTGGGAATGTTTTTCCAACCAGTTATACACCCACCTTATAGTAGCTCCATCTAGATTGTATTTCCCTCTTTTGTTTATGAGAAGGTCATACCAGACAGTATCAAAAGCCTTACTAAAGTCAAGATGTACCACATCTACCACTTACCCCCCATCCACAAGGCTTGTTTCCCTGTCAAAGAAAGTTATTAGGACAATTTGTTCTTGACAAATCCATGCTTGACTGTTTCTTATCACCTTATTATCATCTAGGTGTTTGCAAATTGATTGCTTAATTATTTGCTCCATTATCTTTCTGGGTACTGAAGTTAAGCTGATTGATCTGTAATTCCCTGGGTTGTCCTTATTTCCCTATTTATAGACTGGCACTATATTTGCCCTTTTCCATTCCTCTAGAATCTCTCCCATCTTCCATGACTTTTCAAAGATAATCACTAATGTCTCAGATATCTCCTCAGTCAGCTCCTTGAGTATTCTAGGATGTATTTCATCAGGCCCTGGTGACTTGAAGACATCTAACTTGTCTAAGTAATTTTTAACTTTTTCTTTCCGTAGCCTCTGATTCTACCTCATTTTCACTGGAATTCACTGTGTTAGATGGCCAATCACTACTAACCTTTTTGGTGAAAACCGAAACAAAAAAGTCATTTAGCACTTCTGCCATTTCCACATTTTCTGCTATTGTTTTTTTCCCTCTCATTGAGTAACGGGCCTACCCTGTCCTTGGTCTTCCTCTTGCTTCTAATGTATTTGTAGAATGTTTTCTTGTTACCCTTTATGTCTCTAGCTAGCTTAATCTCATTTTGTGCCTTGTCCTTTCTAAATTTGTCCTTGCATACTTGTGTTATTTGTTTATATTCATCATTTGTAATTTGTAATTACAATTTTTTAATTCAGAGCATACACATGGAGAGTTAGAAACAAAACATAAATACTCTTCCTGAAAGGTTGCAATGAAACACTGCTTTATTTCTAAGACTCCAGAACTCTAACACACCACAGCCAAATACAGAGAGAGACAAAGCAGGCTGCTCCCTAAGGCAGAGAGGCAGAACTGAACCCACGGAGGTATAGGCTGGTTCTTTGCAGATGGACTGCAGAGGCTCCAGATTGTATATTCCCTGCAGAGCCCCTTAGTCTGCAAGCAACACCAGGAATCACCTCAGGATTTAAAGTGACTCTTGTAATTTGTACACAGCTTTCAATACACCACTAATTACTTAACAAGGACCCTCTAGTCAGCCATTGCTCCAGGGCCCAAGCAACAGAAATCTGGAGAAATTTGTACTCTGAATTTCCAGGCTTACATTTTGTTTTTATTAAAGTCCTTCATTAGCATATTTTGGGCCAGGTTCTCTCATGTGGCTGAGCCCCACTGAGCATAGGTGAGTCAGAAGTGTCAGGAAGCTGGTCACAGTGCTCTGATTCTGAGGGCCAGTCAGCACTGGCTGCAGCCTTGGGATCAGTTAGAGCAGCCTAGGGACTGCTTGAAGTTATGTCAGTGGGGTTTAGCCTTATCTATAGTTATGGGTTCCTTTAACCAACAACCAACCCCAAGGTGACAGTTTAACCTAATTTAATCTGCGAGAGTTCAGCCCCCAAGATCGACTACAGTAGAGAGGTTATCAATAGAAGGGGGACCCCATGGTATATAACAGAGACTACATAGTACTCTCTCTACACTAATTACTTTGATTAGCCAGCCAAACAATACACACGCTGCAGTCTGGCAAAGTAGAGAGAGACCAATATAGAATGCACAGTATTTGCACTACTCACACCAGGCCTTGTGGAAAAACCCAAAGTGTTACTCCTCATCTTCACCATCCTCCTCACCTTCGTCACCACCATCACCAGTGGCCATCACCCTGGCATCTCCCCCCATCAGGGCGCACAGGCTGGGGTACAGCTTTTGTAATGTGTTATGCTGATGCCCACTGGGGTTCAAACATATTTATGAAGGTTTTAACCCCTATTCCTTATTTCAACTTCCAGACCTCACTCCTTTTGGGGTGCTCCATTTCTCATAGGTGAACTCATTAGTTCCCCTTATACTCATTAACATTTCCATCACCGTATCAACATAGTAACAGGCAGAAGTCTTTCATCCTAGCTACCAACAGTCATCTTGTGGTGTCTACAGATCTCTCATAGACATTATAATCCCAGATCAGCACTTCTTTTCAAAACATCAGCATATCACAAACAGCCACAAACTCAGCAGGTACATTATTAATATACTTATGCTAACGTATGCTAAGTCCTGAGGCCTAATTTGGCTAAGTCAGATATTTTACAGGCCTGAGGCCAGTAGGCCTGTGATACAACATTGATTAATATTTATTAGGGTTGTCAAACGATTAAAAAAATTAATCGCGATTAATCGTGCAATTAATCGCGCTGTTAAACAATAATAGAATATCATTTATTTAAATACTTTTGGATGTTTTCTACATTTTCAAATATTTTTATTTCAGTTACAACACAGAATACAAAGTGTACAGTGCTCACTTGATATTTATTTTTTTATTACAAATATTTTCACTGTAAAAACAAAAGAAATAGTATTTTTCAATTCACCTAATACAAGTACTGTAGTGCAATCTCTTTATCATGAAAGTTGAACTTACAAATGTAGAATTATGTACAAAAAAAAACTGCATTCAAAAATAAAACAATGTAAAACTTTAGAGTCTACAAGTCCACTCAGTCCTACTTCTTGTCCACTCAGACACACAAGTTTGTTTACATTTGCAGGAAATAATGCTGCCCGCTTCTTGTTTACAATGTCACCTGAAAGTGAAAACAGGCATAGAAGAACATAAATTGTTGGGCAAAAGCCAACATGGTTTCTGTAAAGGGAGATCATGTCTTATTAATCTCTTAGAGTTCTTTGAAGGGGTCAACAAACATGTGGACAAGGGGGATCCAGTGGACATAGTGTACTTAGATTTCCAGGAAGCCTTTGACAAAGTCCCTCACCAAAGGCTCTTACATAAATTAAATTGTCATGGGATAAGAGGGAAGAGCCTTTCATGGATTGAGAACTGGTTAAAAGACAGGGAATAAAGGGAAGGAATAAATGGTAAATTTTCAGAATGGAGAGGGGTGACTGATGGTGTTCCCCAAGGGTCAGTCCTAGGACTAATCCTATTCAACTTATACATAAATGATCTGGAGAAAGGGGTAAACAGTGAGGTGGCAAAGTTTGCAGATGATACTAAACTGCTCAAGATAGTAAAGACCAAAGCAGACTGTGAAGAACTTCAAAAAGATCTCAAAAAACTAAGTGATTGGGCAACAAAATGGCAAATGAAAGTTAATGTGGATAAATGTAAAGTAATGCACGTTGGAAAAAATAACCCCAACTATACACACAATAATGATGGGGGCTAATTTAGCTACAACTAATCAGGAAAAAGATCTTGGAGTCACCGTGGATAGTTCTCTGAAGACATCCATGCAATGTGCAGGGGTAATCAAAAAAGCAAACAGGATGTTAGGAATCATTAAAAAAGGGATAGAGAATAAGATGGAGAATATCTTATTGCCCTTATATAAATCCATGGTACGCCCACATCTTGAATACTGAGTACAGATGTGGTCTCCTCATCTCAAAAAAGATATACTGGCATTAAAAAAGGTTCAGAGAAGGGCAACTAAAATGATTAGGGGTTTGGAACGGGTCCCATATGAGGAGAGATTAAAGAGGCTAGGACTTTTTAGCTTGGAAAACATGAGACTAAGGGGGGATATGATAGAGGTACATAAAATCATGAGTGGTGTGGAGAAAGTGAATAAGGAAAAGTTATTTACTTGTTCCCATAATATAAGAACTAGGGGCCACCAAATGAAATTAATGGGCAGCAGGTTTACAACAAATAAAAGAAAGTTCTTCTTCACACAGCGCACAGTCAACCTGTGGAACTCCTTGTCTGAGGAGGTTGTGAAAGCTAGGACTATAACAGGGTTTAAAAGAGAACTGGATAAATTCATAAAGGTTAAGTCCATTAATGGCTATTAGCCAGGATGGGTAAGGAATGGTGTCCCTAGCCTCTGTTTGTCAGAGGGTGGAGATGGATGGCAGGAGAGCGATCACTTGATCATTACTTGTTAGGTTCACTCCCTCTGGGACACCTGGCATTGGCCACTGTCAGTAGACAGGATACTGGGCTGGATGGACCTTTGGTCAGACCCAGTATGGCCGTTCTTATGTTCATTCACATGGCATTGTTGTAGCCAGCATCGCAAAATATTTACATGCCAGATGCGCTAAAGATTCATATGTCCCTTCTTGCTTCAACCACCATGTCCATGCTGATCACAGGTTCTGCTTGATAAGGATCCAAAGCAGCGCGGACCAATGCATGTTCATTTTCATCATCAGAGTCGGATGCCACCAGCAAAGGTTGATTTTCATTTTTGGTGGTTCAGGTTTGGTAGTTTTCATATCAAAATGTTGCTCTTTTAAACATCTCCACACCTAATCCCTCTCAGATTTTGGAAGGTACTTCAGATTCTTAAACCTTGGGTCAAGTGCTGTAGCTATCTTTAGAAATCTCACATTGGTATCTTCTTTGTGTTTTGTCAAATCTGCAGTGAAAGTGTTCTTAAAATGAACAACATGTGCTGTACACTTTGTACTCTGTGTTGTAATTGAAAATGTAGAAAAACATCCAAAAATATTTAATACATTTCAATTTGTATTCTATTGTTTAGCAGTGTGATTAAAATTGCGATTAATTTTTTTGAGTTAATCGCGCGAGTTAACTGCAATTAATTGACAGACCTAATATTTATATTTCACCTCTATATCCTAAATATATCTGATACATTTCAGCATTGGCTACATGAGGATAGCAGTAGCATAGCGGAGCTCCATCCTATTCCCTCCCTACCGCCGACATGCCTCCTCCCATTAATTAACCATGTTCAGTAACCAGGCTAAAGCTTGGAATTTCACTGGCTTAATAATAAAGCACAGAGGAGCCACATCTCACTGTGTATTTCCCTGTGAGACTCTTTTAACTAGTCACAGTGTCACCACTGTCACAGTGCCTTCATTCTGCATGTGTTTGCTCCCAAGTCAATGGCTCTTTCTCTTGCAGAGCTGTTTTTCCCACAAGTCAATCCTTGGATGGTGGCTCTGGGTGTGATCCTGGCTGTTCTCCTTCCCCTGGCCGGTTACTGCTTCTGGAGGCAACACAGAGCAAAAGGTGAAGTAACAAGAGGGGGGAATTTGGTGAGAGAGAGAGAGAGAAATTGATTGATTGACCGATTGAAAAACAAAACCAAAAGTAGAGATACTAGGGTTGCCAACTCTGACTGAAGCTATTCCGGGAGATTTGTTTTCCAACATGACATAATGTAATTTTCTTAAAATATCCTATTAAAATTTCCTGGATTGCTGTCAATAGTCACTGGGAAATTGATGCTGATTTTGGGAGACTCCAGGCCAATCCTGGAGGATTGGCAACCCTACGAGATGCAGGGATTCAATGTTTGGAGGAGGTGTCAGGCAGTGGGAGCCGGGATGAGGGTGAAGAGGGAGCTGAATAAATTATGACTTTGTCTGAACCAAGAAGTGTCAAGTGATTTCAACCCTTCAGATCTCACTCAAGGATCCCAATCGAATGTGATTCTGAACTGTTCCACGGGGATCAGCGTGGCTCAGATTGAAACACCATGTGGGGCTCAGTGAGCTGGGCTTGGAGTGCTGACATATGTAACTTGGCTGCTTGCAGGAAAAACAGAAACAAAGGAGGAGAGAGGGGGATTTCTTAGGGCCAATTCTGCCCCCCCATCGGTTCTTTCAGCCCCCCACCCCCCCCCCAGTTTAGCTGAGTAGGAGCTGCAGAAGGGCAAAGGAGTGGCTGTGAAAATGGACAGGTTAGCAATTACGTTATCTACACTAATATTTTTTCAGCCTGAGATCTTGCTGACCTGAGCATCCAGCTAAAGAAAGTCACCTCCACCCCATTCCTCCCGCCCTGACCCCGCATCTACCAAGACCCTAGGAAGAGCTGTTACCACTTATCATTAGGAGCAGGGGCAAGTACCACCTACAAGGTCAGGAATTGGCCTAGGATTGAACCAACCAAACTCCGTCCCTTATCCAGGTCAATGCTCCATTCCCGTCACTCACTTCCCTCCCCCATCCCCACAGTCAGGAGCTGGGGAGAGCTGGGGCTGTTCAGGGGATAGGCACAGAGGGGAGCAGCCAGATCAGACAGGAGTGTGACAGGGCCCAGGCAGCAGGGATGGCTCCTGGGGGAGACATTTAGAGCAGCCTCTAGAGGTGATAGTCAGTGGGGCCCAGGCAGCAGGGACGCTGAGTGCAGGGATGTTGAGACAGATCTGTCTGTGTGTCCTGTTTGTCAGTCTGTCTGCCTCACTTTCGTAATTACAGAAAAATTACATGAATAGGAGGAACCGCGCCATAAACATGGCAGGGTGAAATCTCTCCTGTTGCCCTTTTCTCTCCCTAGATACCCTTCGACCTGGTATGGAGAGCAAGAAAGGTCAATGTCTGGGCCCATTACATTGACCGACGGAAGAGTTATCCCCCTAAACATGACAGGGTGAAATCTCGCCATTATTAATTAACTGTTGCAACAATTTGCCAAGGGTTGTGGTGGATTCGCCAGCACTGGCAGTTTTTGCATCAAGATTGGATGTTTTTCTAAAAGATCCTCTGTAGGAGTTATTGTTGGGAAGCCCATGGGGTTGTGTTATGCAGGGGTCAGACTAAGTAATCACAATGGTCCCTTCTGGCCTTGGAATCTATGAATGGATGATCTTTCACCCTGTTCTCTCTCTAGAGACCCTGCTGTCTGGGCCAGTTACATTAACTAATAGTAGCATTATCCCCACAAACACTTCAGGGTGAAATCTCACGTCTCTCCCTTTTCTCCCTCTAGAGGCTCTGCGATCTGAGATGAAGACACAGAAAGGTCAGTGTCTGGGACCAATGGGATGGGTTGAAGATTTCACGTCATGTCAGTTGAATTAGCTCGTTCAAGGCAACTTAACTCAATTGAAAGCCACTTTTAATGCAGTGGAGTCAGAGTTTAACACTTTTAGCTCAGTTTTAGCAGATGGAGTTACAGCCTGTTTTAATGAGTGATGGGGAACATCTCCATATCGGCACCAGAGGCCCAAGCAGTGAGCTCAGGGGCTGCTCGTGCTGACACAGATGGGCTCTGAAGGGGAAGAGATCACTTGTCCTAATAAACCCCATGGGAATTACAGAAATGGCACCTTGAGCCCAGGGTCATGAATACACCAGCCCAGCTTGGTCAGCCTCATTGATGGAGACTGTGCAAAAACCCACCCGTGGCTGCGAGTCTCGGAGCCTGGGTCAACTGACTGGGGATCACGCTGCAGGGCTAAATATTAGCAACGTAGACATCCCTGCTCAGGCTGGAGCCCAGGCTCTGAGACCCTCCTCCCTTGCCGGGTTTCAGAGCCCAGGTCCAGCCTGAGTGGGAATGTCTATACGGGTATTTTTCAGCCCCATAGTGTGAGCCCCAGAAGCCTGAGATCGTTGACCCAGGCTCTGAGACCCACCTCTGAGGGGTTTTTTGCAGTGTAGAGAAACCCGGAGAGACTTTTCCAGTATTTAACAGGATCCTCAGGTGGGATTCCCCTTTGTTCTTGCCCTTCCATACCCTTGTAATGTGGGAGGGGGCAGGATTTCACCCTCAGTTCCACCCTGCAGTGACTCTGTACGATAACCATAGGAGGTCTGATCAATGTAGAGCAGTCTGTGAGGTTCTACCTTAAATAAAACTGATTTTTAAAGGCACACAATGTTTTTCAACTTTCCCCTCATGATGTTACTACAGGGCAGAGTTAAGGTTATTTAGGTGCCTTAGCTGCACTTCTAGACCACAGCATATTTGGATTTCTTTTAAATTTAACCTTAGTTCTGTTTCCTGGGTGTATAACACTTTAGGGATAATTACAAGATCCCTGTAATGTGTTTTACCCTTAAATTACAAGTATACGTCCTCTCAATCTTAACTCTATAATAAGAGGAATTGCATTGTGCATTATGACCCAGATCTACAAGGAGATTTAGGCACCTAAACTCCAGACATGGGTGTCTCAATCCCAGTTTTAGCCACCGTCATCCACAACCCCCCACTTGGCTGACACCTAACCCTGTAGATGGCTAAACTGACTTGGTACATAAATCTCTGCTGTAAAAGTTCTCTCAGTGTCTAAGTTTCTGCCTTGGGCACATGGAGCACACAGCTGCCTCACTCTAGCTGTCTGGGGACCTATCTCCCTCCTGTGGCCCAGAGCGACACACAAACTAGGGGAAGATGGGTGGAGGAGCCTCTATCTCACCCATGGGGTCTGATCCAACAGATGTGCTCAGATGCCACCCAACGCTACACAGAACAGAGGTGGGAGACAGGGAGGAGGCAACCCTTCCTTATAACCTTTAGCCCAGGAGTTACAGTTCCCAGCTGGGATGTGGGAGACTCTGGTTTAGGTTCCCCCTCTCTGCGAGATGAAGAGAAAGGATTTGAACAGGGATTTCCCACCTCTCAGGAACATGCTCTAAGCACTGGGCTATGGGACATTCTGATGTGAGTGTCCTTCAGTCTCTTTTGTTCAAGTTGTTACACTTTAATTAAATATTAATTGAGAATCACTTTGTAACCCCTCCGCCCCTCGGCCATCTTGTGTGCAGCATGGCAGGTGCCTTACTCTGTCTCACAAGACACACTGAGGTGCCTAAGCTGCCTGGCTCCAGAAGAGAGGCTCCTGGCTGTGGATTGCTAGCAGAGAGAGGATCCAAACTCCTGAGAGGGGCAGGACTTAGCACATACCCCTCTTGTCGGCATCTCCCATTGGCTGGCTTACATGACTCCTAGCACACTGGGTTTTGTGAATCCCATTCTAAGGCACTTCTCCTCATTCATTGTACAGGGAGATTTGTGATGCTTTCAGGGTTACACGAGGTCTCTGGGGTGAATCGCTACAATCTGCTTACAGCATGTGAGAACCTTGTCTGTCCCCACTGGGGGAACTCTCCCAAAGCTACTGTCTCTCTGCAGGCTAACAATTCACACCCCCACTTTGTTACACTCGAGTGCCCAGTCCCCTGTCTCCTGGACACACGCAGTCTGCGCCAATCTGCTGCCTCCGTGGAAGCAGTGCACCCCAACTTACTGGCTTCACCTTGGTTCTACACACTCCTTTGCACAAGGCACTTAGACGTGTCTAGAGCAAAACCAAATTGAAGTTTAATTAACGGAGCGTGAGACAGAGTTTCAAATGAAAGTAAGCGTAAGTGCTTGGAAACATAAAGTTACAGGTGAAAGAAACAAAAAATACAATCTATAGCCTATACTTGTTAGCAGGGCACTATCTTGTCTGATAAGGTATTTCTCACCCACTGGTCAGTTCTACTCACAGTGGCTGCGAGAAGGCTGGTGCAGGGAATGGAGTTACGAATTTCGAGCCTTTCACACAATGAGGCTGAGGTTTTCGAAGCTCCCTAAGAGATCTGGATGCCCATCCAAATTCCTGTTTGGAACTTTGTTAAAACTTTATTTGTTTTCATACCTTTTGTTACTATAACATTAGTTTATAGGTGACTTTCAGAAAACCCTGAACTTCAAGCCAGGAGCTCCCAAACATGACCTCGCCCCTCCATCCCTTCCAAAAGTTTCGCCTCTTCTCTCCTCCTCCAACCCCTCCACCTGCTCCCACACACATCCCCTGATCTCCCTTTCTCGCTCGCATCCCTCATGCACCCTTCTCTTTAACTAACCTCCCCCTCTCTTCCAACCCTACCCTTTCCATACCAACATGGCTTAGTGCCAGCCAGGGGCTGTCCCTCCAGCCTGTGCCCTTCAAGCACTCTCCAGACACAGGGTCTCAGTGCCTTTCCCTCACTGCTTTGGTTTTACTTCTAAAATAAAACTGTTTAACCCAAATACAGCGTATCAGCCACATCCTTTCCCCTGAGCTGGGTTCTTTGGCACAGGCCTAGCCTCTCCCTGCAGGATTGCACCCCACAGGCCATCTGCCTGACTATCAGACATAAACTGGGCTCTTTCCCCTGCCCCAGGGTGTCCTGCATGTGTCTTCCTGCTCCCAGCCGCTCTGACGGACTTGCTGATTCATCAGGCTTTTATGAGGACCAGGAGATCTTCAAACCATCACTTGATCCCTGGCCTCAGCATCAGTTGAATATTCATAGACTGGCCCTGGGCTCAACTCCCCTTAAAGGACCGGCCACCCTGTGACACTTAGTCTCTCCCATCTTAAAACTTTCTATCCCCAACCCCAATTGCCTCTCTACCTACTGCCCCTTCTGCTTCCATCTCTAAGCTCAGTGAACGCTCTGTCTACAGTCACTGTCTGGAGTTCCTCTCCTCCAATTCCATCCTAGACCCGCTCCCATCTGGCTCTCGCCCCCTTGCACAACACTGAAACCGTTCTCACCAAAGTCTCTAACAACCTCTTCCTGGCCAGATCCTATGGCTTCTGTGTGATCCTCATCCTCTTTGTGCTAGCCTCATGCTCCTCCTTCTGACATCACCTCCTGTCTCCATTAAATCCTTGGCTTTCACAGCTTCCTCCTCTCCCACTTCTCCTCCTGCCTCTCTAATTGCTTCTTTGGTGTCTGTTCTGTTGGGTTGGTCTCTTCCTGTCTCCCTCTTTCAGAGAACGTCCCCCAAAGCTCAGTGCTTGGCCCCTTGCTCTCTTCTCTCCACACCCTGCCTCTAGTAGCTCTTATCTACATGCAGGGATTCAGATACCACCTCTACAACAATGTCTCTCGAGCTCCTTCTTCGCTAAAGTCTGTTCCCCCTCCATCCCATCCCTCATCTCGGCCTGTCTGACATCTCCTCCTCGTCGATGTCCAGAGGGCAGCTCAACTCAACAGCTGAGTGTTTAATCTCTTCTGCACCCCTCACAGCCCTCCCTACCTTCCTAGTCTCTTCACCACTTTGAATAACACCGCGAGCCGTCCCAGACGCAGGGGGCTGTGGCTGTTCTCCCTCCCTCTGTACCTCCCATCCCACACACTGGGCCCACCAGAGCAAGGTACCAGGATCTCTGCCCCTCCTGTGGGCTAGGGATTGTGGCCTGGTGATGGGTTGTGAGGCCTGGACTGGCTGAAGGGAGCCCAGAGCAGAGTGGGAGGCCTGGGGTCTGGCCCTGCTCGAGGTGGCTTCATTCAGGAAGGGTCCAGGGGGTATTTCCCCTGCTCTGGCTGGGAGAACCATGGGGAGAACTGTAGGCCCAGATCGGGAGTTGGGGAGAGCAGAAAAAACTATCCTGTAGTTTTGAAATACAACGTTGGCCACCCTAACAACACGTCCATTCTCCAGTCACTCAGGCCAGAAATCTGGGCATCGTCTCTGACTCAGCCTCTCTCTGGGCCCCCATGTCCTGACCTCATCCCAGTCTCCCTGCTTCTGCTTACATAACATGTCACAGATTCATCCTCTTCTGTCTGTCCTGACAGCCCAGGCTCTCATTCAGGCCCATCATCTCATACCCACTGCTGTGATCTCTTCCTGTCCAGCCTTGACACCAGTGCTTTGTCCCCTCACCTCCATCCAAAACACTGCTGCTAGGATCAGCCTTCAGGGGCTTGTCTCTGCTACCACATCCACCACTTGGTGTCCCTCCACTGAGACCCCCTTCAGCTCTGCTCCCTCACAAGCTCTTTGTCTTTTGCCTTTAGGTCCCTCAGCAGTTAGTCCCACCCTGTCTGTCAGATCCACCAGCGTCACTGAGCGATCGGTGCTGCCTTCCCCTCCACCAGCGATGGCAACCTGCAGGGCCAGTTCTAGGGGTGGGTGAGCGGGTCCATCACCCTTGGCACCAGCTTCCAGGGGGAACCGTACTGCTGCTGGCCTTTTTATTTTTTTTTCTCCTGGCAGCCTGGGTAGGGTGACCAGATAGTAAGTGTGAAAAATTGGGACAATTTTTTTGGGGGAAGGGGGGTTTAGTTGCACGTATGAGACAAAGCCCCTTATATTAGGATGGTCCTTATAATATTGGGATGTCTGATTATCATCAGCTTGCGTCACCTGCCTGTCTGCTTCTCCCTTAAACACCTCTGTGTTTTCTCCCGCTACCACTCCATGCACAGAAAAATGCCCCATCAGTATTTGTAAAGCTGCCCCCTTCTCCTCTCTTAAATCTCTCCTCCAAACCCAGCTGTGCTGTGGCCCCTGGAATCTCTCCTGTCTGGCACTGGCTGGGCACGTGGTGAGCTGGGCTTTGGTTTGTTTTGATTGTTACCTCCCCTTCCCATCCCCTTTACCCCACTTATGTATTTCATCCCCCTGTTGTACCCTGTCTGCCATGCAGAGGGTGAGCTCCCTGGGGCAGGGACTGTCTCTTTGTTAAATGCAGTTTGTGTGGACTGAAGGGGGACAGTGGGTGTGTCTGGGAGCCATAGAAGAGGATGTTGCATTAATAGTGGTGGGATATAGTGAGGGACTGAGTGAGGGACTGTGCTGCAGGGATGGATAGAAAAGGGCAAATACTGGAGATAACACTCAGGAAGGAGCAGCGGTGTTTGGAAATGGCCTGGGTATGCAGAGGGAGGAATCAAAAATCACCCTGAGATTGTGGGTGCTGAGATTTGGCCAGGAAGATCATTAGGGACCCCAGTGAGAGCCGTCTGACTAGAGTGGGAAGGAAGGACGTCAGACTGGAAGGGATCTAAGACAGTTGGAGGCATAAACATTGTTTGCAGACTGGGTTCACTGAGTTCAGAGATAAAGGGGAGGAGGGATATGGGGCAGTACCTGGAGGGGTGGGTGGGGAAGAGGGGCAGGTTTCTGAGTAAAGTTAGACATGGGCATAAATATTTTCAGGGTCAGGACCCTAGATTGTAAACTCTTTGGAGTAGGGGTTGTGTCACCTTCCAGTCTGGAGTGTGCATGTGTACATGACCTAGCACTGTGGGGCCCAGCCCTGAGTATATGTGTATAGGACCTAGCGCCGTGGGGCCCAGCTCTGAGTGTGTGCGTACAGGACCTAGCGCCGTGGGGCCCAGCTCTGAGTGTGTGCGTACAGGACCTAGCGCCGTGGGGCCCAGCTCTGAGTGTGTGCGTACAGGACCTAGCGCCGTGGGGCCCAGCCCTGAGTGTCTGCGTACAGGACCTAGCGCCGTGGGGCCCAGCTCTGAGTGTGTGTGTATAGGACCTAGCGCCGTGGGGCCCAGCTCTGAGTGTGTGTGTATAGGACCTAGCGCCGTGGGGCCCAGCTCTGAGTGTATGAGTATAGGACCTAGCGCCGTGGGGCCCAGCTCTGAGTGTGTGCGTACAGGACCTAGCGCCGTGGGGCCCAGCTCTGAGTGTGTGCGTACAGGACCTAGCGCCGTGGGGCCCAGCTCTGAGTGTGTGCGTACAGGACCTAGCGCCGTGGGGCCCAGCCCTGAGTGTGTGCGTACAGGACCTAGCACAGTGGGGCCCAGGTCTGAGTGTGTGCGTACAGGACCTAGCGCCGTGGGGCCCAGCCCTGAGTGTGTGTGTACAGGACCTAGCGCCGTGGGGCCCAGCTCTGAGTGTGTGTGTACAGGACCTAGCGCCGTGGGGCCCAGCTCTGAGTGTGTGTGTACAGGACCTAGCGCCGTGGGGCCCAGCCCTGAGTGTGTGTCTGTGTACAGGACCTAGCGCCGTGGGGCCCAGGTCTGAGTGTGTGTCTGTGTACAGGACCTAGCGCCGTGGGGCCCAGGTCTGAGTGTGTGTCTGTGTACAGGACCTAGCACAGTCGGGCCCATCTCTGAGCATAGGCGCCAACTCTGTGGGTGCTCCGGGGCTGGAGCACCCACAGGGAAAAATTGGTGGGTGCTCTGCACCCACCGGCAGCTCCCCACCCCCCTGCCCAGCTCACCTCCACCTCTGCTCTGCCTCCACCTCCTCCCCTGAGTGTGCCGTGTGCCCGCTTTTTCCCCCTAGCTCCGAGCGCTTGTGCCGCGAAACAGCTGTTTCGCGCTGCTGGGAGGGAGGGGGGAAGGAGGGGGAATGCGGCGTGCTCAGGGGAGGAGGCGGGGCCGGGGCAGGGATTTGGGGAAGGGGTCCAATAGGGGCAGGGAGGGGGCGGAGTTGGGGCGAGGACTTTAGGGAAGGGGTTCGAATGGTGGGAGGGAAGGGGCGGGGAAGGAGTGGAGTTGGGGCAGGGCCGGAGGCAGGGGGGGTCCGAGCACCCACCGGCACTGGGGAAAGTTGGCACCTACGTCTCTGAGTGCGACCTCTAACTGCTACTGGAATACAAATAATGTGCAGTGGGGCAGGAGACTGGCCCTGGGCTATGGAGTTATGGCAGGGGATGGGGCTTACAGGTGTGTGTGTCCATGCAGGTGATGGGGGATGAAGAGGGGCTGGTGGGTGGGGGGTTGCAGGGATCAGTGTGGGAGAGACAGATGGTAGTGACGTGGAGCCAGGAAGCCCTGCTCTCTGGTCCATGTTGATCTGTGCAGTATCTGAGGCGTATAACAAGTACATGTAACAGCTGGGGCAGGACAGGTTTAGGGTTGCCAGGCGTCTGGTTTTCAACCAGATCACCTGGTTGAAAAGGGACCCTGGCAGCTCTGGTCAGCACCGTCGACTGGGCCATTAAAAGTCTGGTCAGCAGCGCAGTGGGGACCCCGGGCTAAGGCAGGGTCCAGGGTCGGCCGCTAGGTCCCTGAGGCCCATATGCACATGGGCAGCCAGGGAAGCTCCGTGCACTGCCCACGCTCTTAGCGCTGGCTGCACAGCTCCCATTGGCCGGGAATTGTGACCATTGGGAGCTGCAGGGGCAGTGCCTGCAGCCGCGAGGACAGCACACAAAGCCTCCCTGGCCACCCATGCACCTAAGTGCCTCAGGGACCTGGTGACCACTTCCGAGAGCCATGGTAAGCGCCGCCAGGACCCCACACCCCTTCCCACACTCCAAACTCCTGCTGAAGTCCGGAGCCCCTCCTGCACCCCAAACCCCTAGTCCCTGGACCCAATCAGAGCCATAATCCCCCTTCCGCACCCCAAGCCCCTGCCCCAGCCCTGTGAAAGTGAGTGAGGGTGGAGGACAACGAGTGAGGGAAAGGGGGGGATGGAGCAAGTGGGGGGCGGGGCCTCGGGGAAGGGGTGGGGTCTCGGGAAAAGGATGTTCGGTTTCGTGCAATTAGAAAGTTGGCGACCCTAGACAGGTTGGTCCCTGCCTCCATAAGAAGCCAGCTCCTGTGCTGTGCTCTGCTTAGCATCTTATGGACAAATCTTGCAAAACATTTGTATCACCAGTGAGGAAGACGTTGCTGTTAGCTTGACTATCGTACATTAAGTTTGGAGACTCAACATTAACTCACCATGTCTTTTACTTTCCAGCGGAATACGAGGCAGTGAAAGGTAAGTGTGTTTTTACTAGTTTTGATTATGCTTTAAATTGGAAAAGGAATAGTCAGAACTATGTGAGCAAAGAAATGTTCGCGTAAAAAACTAATGTGTTACTGGTACAGGTAACGTACACGACAAGGGGGAATCCAGACATTATCCAGAAATAATGGATGGAAAATTTGTGGTATTAAAATATGAATATTAACAGTTTTATTTTTCGCAACATCAACCCTTGGAAATACTCTTAAACACAAACAAACAAACAAACACAAACAAACTTCACTCCCTGACACCACAGACACCCTGTAACAAGAACAATAATTATTTTATACCAAAAGGGCCCAGCCCTGTGAGTTCTCCACGCACATGCTCCTGCGCCCATTGGTTTGCTTGGAGCAGGATTGAGCCCCCTGAGCCCTGTTGACTTCTACACACAACAGCTGTAGGACCAGGCACATGGGTTGCAGGAGTTGCGGGCGCTCAGCACCTCTTGGGGTCACACCTGCATCATCCACATGATGGAAACACTTATAAAGGGAGAGTTCTTTGAGCTGGAGACCCAGATTTTCTGCTGTGCCAGGATCTGCTCGAAGAGGGGGCAGTGAGGGAGCTGGTTATGGCTCCCTGATTCGCAGGCTGCCCCAGGGGCTGTTCAAATTTGCTCCAGCTGGCTGTGGTCCCTGACAAGCCTCCTACACCAGGAAGGGGACGGGGGTAGCTGGCATAGGAGCAAGCTACGCTGCTTTATCCCATCTGAGCTCTCCCTATGCCAGGGGAATTCTCTGATGTCCAGGGCCTGGTTCCTGCCAGTCTGTGCCATCCCTGCACACAGTGACTGGACCAAGGGAGACAACCTAACCCTTTATCACTATGGGCCCCATTCTGCCACCCTGACTCACATGAGTGATCCTCACAGGTGCAGTCCCATTGATTTCTGGGGAGAGGGTTTGCAGGATCAGGTGCGATAAAGCAGAAGCCCTAACTACTGATTAGGAGCCTAATCCTGGTGTCCTTACTCAGGCAAAATTCCCACTGAAGCCAATATAATTTTCAGGGCCAGCTCTAGGCACGAGCAAACCAAGCACGTGCTTGGGGCGGCACTTTTCGAGGGGTGGTATGCCGGCCCCCTTTTTTTTTGCTTTGGCAGCATTCCTCTTGGGGCGGCAAAAAACCTAGATCCGGCCCTGGTAATTTGGGTTTAGAACTGGGCACTTATGTAATTGAGAATCTTTTCTATTGATTCATTTATGTTCTTTTTTCCCTTTTCTCCCCTCTCATTCCCATGGACCCTCTGGCAGAACTGGGTAAGCTCCGTTTCTGGTTTGTGGAGTTTGTTTTTCACAGTTTGTGACTTGTCGAGTCTGTATTTCGATTCTGTAAATGCTCATGTCTGATTATTATTTCAGGACTCACCAGAGCCCGAAGATACGCAGGTAACTAAGGCTGATACTGCTTCAGTCACTCTCAGTCCCATTCCGCTGGGATATCCGGTCCCTGCTCAGTCCTCTTACAGCTCTCACAATAACTAAGGGGTAGGGCAGAATGTCATTGTCGGTGTGAAAGTCTGAGGGTTTGGTTATTCACACCCCCACTAAGGTACCTGCAGTGGTGGGGAGAGCTGGTGCAAACAGACAATTGTTTTACTGCTCTCCGTTGCTATGATATAGCCTCCAGTCAATGGATTGTTTATTTCACTGCTGACCATTTTTGGCAGAAACATCTAGTTGATGAGCTTATCCAGCCCTGCTGGGTGCAATAGCAGAGTGGATGAAGGGCAGGGGGCAGCTGGTGGCTCTAGAAGGGTCACTGGGGTGAGGAACAGGGAATTTAAACCTCCTTATCCCACACTTAGGGCTTGTCAGCGTGTGGAATTCATGGGGAAGAGCCCAGAGTAGCTAGTGTGGAATATTCTGCACTCGTAGTCTTCTAGTGTGGATTAACACAAACAAGACAAGGGCTCTCTTTGCATGGAATAAGGGTGTCCACACAAGCAGCCAGTGCTGACTAGCTGTTCTGCACTAGCTACTCAGGGCTTTTCGCCATGTAGACAAGCCCTTAAAGTTACTCCCAAGGGAAAGAGGAGAAGCATCTCCTCAGGTCCCCTCCCGGGGACCACAAGCCCTGACTACCCTTTGCTGTGGCAACACTGTGCCTAGATCTGCTGGTTCCTAGATCAGCACTTTAACCCCAAGAGCATCCATTCACTACTCCGATAACGGTCAGGACGCTAGACTGGGTGGAGGGGCAGTGACAGGGGAGGGCTCGGGGAGCAGAGCCCCGTAATGCCAGGGGACTGTCACAGAACTTGAGTCTCATATGCTGCCATAGGACATGGACCTTGCACATATGCACCGTGCTAGTGCCCAGGGCCTGGGTGAGTCAGTGTGAATTAAACCTGCCCAGGAGTGGGGTGGGGGGGGGCAGCTGGTGCTGGGAAGCCAGGTGAGAGCAGGTTCTGAGGAAGGGAGGAGGAGGAGGCGGTTGGATGACGCTCAGCAGCAGGGAGTTTGTTCCCTTCTCCCACCAGCTCCCACTACTCCTGGAACAAAGGGAAAAAAAGTTCCCTTTTCCCAGCTCGGGGGAGTCACTGGGTGAATGTGTGGGGCAGAGTAACCAGGGCTCCCTGCGCCCCAGGGTCCCTGTGTGTGATGGGAAAGGCCCCGCACTGTCATGCAGCCCTTAGGGGCTGGGCAGTGAGTGTTATTATTGATATGGTGCCCACGAGTGAGCCAGGCACTGCAGAGACAGAACAAGGGGCTGCCAGCCTCACAGGGCTCCTGGTCTGAGTGCAGACAAGGCCCAGCAAGGGCAGCAGCAAACACTGGGGGAGGGGGTACAAGGGTCCCGTTGTGGGGACAGCCACTCCCTGAGCCCATCCTGTGCCTGTCTTCTGGGTGTGGTAGACAGTATTGTAGGACCCTGATGGCTCCATGCTGGGCCCTGGGTCACCTCCCCAGGGAACAGGACAGGGCAGAGGCAGCCTGAGGACGGGGGGAGCTGGAGGCTGTGGGGGAGCGGGAGCAGCCTGGGAGCTGGGACAGGGACACTGGAAGCCAGGTGGGTGGCCCAAAACCATGTGCTGTGTTCGCTCCAGGTTCCCACTCTGTGATGCAGGCTCTGTTGGGGTCAGATGCTGCGGTGAGGGGCCCACCCAGACAGACTGAAGAGAGCGAGGCTCTGTCTGCATGGGGAAGGGGCAGCAGGTCTGTTAAATGGGTTGCAGTTTTGTAAACTCATCATGGGGTGGCGCCCTCAGGTGCCACCCTCAACTGTTTCAGGGTGTCTTGGCAAGCATCTTGCCTCAGTTTACCCTGTTCAGCACTCCTTAAATTACGCCTCACAGTCCAAAAGATCTGAGAGAAAAGTCCTCTCCCGGGGTCCACTCTGAGTCCAAGTAAACCCCAAAATAAAATCTTTTCCTTCACTCTGCTCCAGCCTCCAGTTCTCACTCAAGCTCCTCCCTATCCTCAAGTCAGGAGTCAGTCCTCCTTCCCAGAGCTGGGCTTCGATTAGTTTCCATCCTGGAATCAGATGACTCCAGCCCTCCTTCCCGGAGCTGGGGTCATTTCAGACTGTGCCTTTATTCTCTGCATCTACTTTCTCCAGCCGGGGGCAGCTCTCCAGGGCTCTGTCCTGCTACAGCTGCTGCTGTCATTGTCATCTCTGGCAGCGCCTCCCCCTTAGGGGAGCTCCTCTGTCTAGGGCAGTGGTCCCCAAACATTTCTGGTCATGCCCTCCCTTAGCTAGTTTGCGCCCCCACCCCGGGAGCTGCGGTCGGGAGTTGAGCCAGGAAGGGGGCTGCAATTGAGGCCGGGGGCCGTGGCTGGGAGTTGACCTGCAGTTGGGGCCAGGGGCTTCAGCCAGGGGCGGAACCACAGTTGGGGCTGGAGCTGCAGCTGGGGTCATAGGCCGGAGCAGGGCCAGGAGTTGATGGCTGAGGCCGGGGCTGGAGCTGCAGCTGGGCCTTAGGGTTGGGCTGGAGTGGAGCTGGGGGCAGAGCAGAGCTGGGTGGCGTTCCCTTCCCGCCACACATGGAGGCTGGTCCTGGCCTTGCCATGCCCCCGAAATGTTCCTCCACACCCTCAAGGGGGGCACGACCCACAGTCCACTGCTCTAGGAGCACCCCTTCCAGGCTTCTTGCTCTGGTGAGCTCTCCGGAAAGCTCCTCTCCTCAGCAGCTTCCTGTCTTTACGATCCCTTCAGCTGAGCCCTGGTCACCCTTTATCAGGCTCATTAGCTCTTTAGCTGCCAACTAGCCACCTGGGATTTAACTACTTCCAGGTTGGTCTGGGTTCCCTCTCAGCCAGATAGACACCAGAAGTGTTCATCACAAAATCCTTTAATGTTCTGCCAACTATGGCTGAGGTCTGCATAAATATGGTATTTTACACCCAGCGCTACCTAGTGGTTGAACAGCATAATACAGTTTAGCGTTCCATTACATCTCCCCCTTTAAGTTCTACATTCCGACCATTTATAATATTTACATTATCTCACTGTCTTTGAAGTTCAGTGCAGATCAGTCTGTTAGGTGTCTCTGAATGGTACTGGTCTTCTAATTACACGATCCGAACAGGTAACAACTTGATCATCTGTCTGTCCATTAGTTCCAATGACTGACCATGTTTGGTCTGGAATCCTTGAGTCATCTTCTTGTTCTGCATCCACCATCTGTAGAGTTTGCTCGGTTGATTGTTCTTTCTGAGGAACAAACTGTAGATGTTGACAGTTTCTGATGAACTCTCCTCTCTTCGTCTCGACCACATACAATCAGTGTGTTGAATTCTTTTTCTTTATAACAGCTGGAATATTCCATTCTTTTTCTCCATCCAGTTTGACACACACATGGTCACCAGGTTCTAGGCCTGGTATTTTTCTAAGTGATGTCTGTTGTAAAAGTGATTGTAAGCTCATTTTGCCTTTTTATTGGATTTGACTACTATATATGTGTCTGGCTACTTTGGAGATGAATTGTTTTCCAAAATTGGGAGGGTAGCTAGGAGTTGTCTTCCCATCAGGAGTTGTGCTGCACTATATCCAGTAGCTGCTATTGGGGTTGATCTATAACTCAGTCGAGCAAAGAATGGATCTTCCTGTTGAAGGATATTCTTGGCTGTCTGTACAGCTCTCAGTCTCTCCATTCGCTTGTGAGTAATGTGGGCTTCTAGTAATATGAGGAAGATCATATCTTGTTTGGATAAATTAAATTCTATGTCAGTGAATTATGGTCCATGCTCTGTCACAAGTTCTTCTGGAACCATGAAATGACCAAAAGTGCCCTTCAGTTGCTCTATAACACTCTGGTCTGTTATGTCTTTCAAGTACACTCTTTCTACATACCTGGAAAAATAGTCCACGACTACAAGGTAAAGATGTCCCCTGAATTCACATAACTCTGCAGCTAGTCTCTTCTAAGGTCTCTTTCATTCAGACTAGCTCCTTGTTAGTGTCACTAATTACTACTGGCCATATCTTTTTCCCCGCAGCCTTCAGTAAAGAGCTATGGGAGCCTGTGGGGAAATGTTTCTACCAAGGGCAAATTTAACAGCAGCTCTAGAGTGTTTCATAGCTGATGTCCTGAGCCTGGCCTGGCCGTACCTGTGCGTTTCTGGGGGTGTTGACAGTCACTCACTGCAAGTCACTGGGATTTGGGCTCCTAAGTTTCTGGGATACGTTTGAAATAGAGCTGGGTGTAATTTTGAGGGCAAATAGTTTATTTGCTGAAAAATTATATTTTGGGTCGACTGAAACTATTCGCGAATCCATGTTGAGTTTGCTGACGAGTTTCAATGAACAGGAAAAGGTGCCGCCACTTCCCTTCCAGCCTTTAGCCCCATGACTGGGCCCTCAGCGGGGAGCCCCCGGTTCCATCCCCGTGGGATGTGGGGCAGGGATTGGAATGTGGGAATCCAGGAGGGGCTGGAACTGCTGGGCTCCGGGTGTCTGGTGTGGGGCTCCCACAATCTCTCCTGCTGAAGACGTCCCCCTGTGTCTAAACACTGCCATGGGCACTGGGCCAAAGCGTGGGAGCGAGAATCACTCTGCAGCCCAGTGGGTTGGGCCTTACCTGGGAGCCCAGAGTCCAGCTCCCCTGCTCCAGTGACCCTGTAATTATTGCTCCATAACCCCAGTGAGGGGAGGGGTTCTGGCCCCTGGCACAGCAGTGTCTCAGCGATGTCAGTGCCCCAATGCAAATCCCTAGTGCAGATGCGCCGCCCTTCTCACCCCCCTCAGCCCCGCCTGGTACCCTTCCCTCTCCCCACCGTCTCTAACCCCTGGCACCTGCCCCTTCCCTCGTCCCCATGTGCCCACCCCTCCTCTAGCCCCACTCTGACCTTCTGGCTCCTGCCCCTCCTCGATCCCCTCTCCTAACGCCTCCCTCTACCCACCTGCCCTGCTTCTCTGCTTGCCCCTCTCTGCCCCTGGTGCTTGTCCCTCCCCTCCTCTGCCCTCCCTGTGTCTGCCCTTCTGCCCAACCCCCTCAATCCCCCTGGCACTTTACCCTCCCCTTCACCCTTCCTTCCTGGTGCCTATCCTCTCACCACCCTCTGCCCCACTGACTCCACTCTCCTCACATCCCTCTGCCCCCATCACCCATGACTTGCTCCACCCCCTGCTTTTCTCGTGACAACGCCTCCTTTCACCCCCCCGGCACACACTCCTCCCCACCCCCTTCCCTCCTTTTGTCTGCCCCCTTCCTTTACCCCCTTCTGTCCCCTGGAGCCTGCCCCTCCCCCATCCTATTGCTGCCTGCCCATCTGCTCTCCCTCCTGTGTCCCCCAGCTTTCATTCCTCCCCTCACCCCTCTAGCCCCTGACACCCACCCCTTCCCTTGCCCTCCCACCCCAATGACCAAACCTTCCCTCACCACCCTCCCACCTTCGCCCCAGTGCCTTCCCCATTCCACGCCCGACTACTGTCGCACAGCCATTTGTCTCTCCCCCACTCTGCCCCCAGTTCCCGCCCCTTCCTTCTCCCACCTGGCCCCCACCTCTCCCCTCAGCACAAGCCCCTTCCCTCACCCCCACCCCCTGGCACCTGCCCCTTCCCTTGCAACCCCTCCTGTCACCAAGTCCCCGGGCGATGCTCTGGAACTGCTCCCCAGGAAGTCAGTCAGGACTCTGGTGAGGTCTCTTCTCTGGGAGCAGCCTGTCCCCAGGGCAAACAGCTCACACGGCTTCCACCTTCCTGGGTCTGCATCCTCTGCCCCTCCCTGCACTTCCCACCGCGAGTCCGCCCAGGCGGGGTCCTGGGGAAGCCAGAGGGTCCTGCCCCCCAACTCCGCAGTCAGACACGACTCTCAGCCAGCCAGTAAAACAGAAGGTTTGTTAGACGACAGGAACATGGTCTAACACAGAGCTTGTAGGTGCAGAGAACAGGACCCCTCAGCCTGGTCCATTTTGGGGGGCAGTGAGCCAGACAACCCTGTCTGCCCTTCACTCCATGTCCCAGCCAGCCCCAAACTGAAACTCCCTCCAGCCCCTCCTCCTCTGGGCTTTGTCCCTTTCCCAGGCCAGGAGGTCACCTGATTCCTTTGTTCTCCAGCCCTTTAGGTCTCACCTTGCAGGGGGGAAGGGCCAGGCAACCAGGTGCCAGGAGACAGGGTGTCATCCCTGCACACACCTGCCCTCTAGGGCTCTGCACTGATCATACACCCTTACCCCCCCACCTAGATACTTAAGAACTCCAGAGGGGAAACTGAGGCACCCCCACACTCTTCAGAGGAAACATTAAGAACAGTCCCACTTCGTCACACCTCCTCCCTGCCACCTTCTCCTTACTTCTTCCCCCTCCCCTCCACTCGCCCTCTGCCTCCCTGAAACCTGCGCCCCTCACCCCTCCTCTAGTCCCCTGGTGCCAGCCCCTCTGTTCACTCCTCCTTTTCCCCCCTGAGGCGCATCTCTACCATTGCTATCATCTGCCTCCATGGTGCCTGCCCCTTCCTTTGCCCCCTCTGCCTGGCTGGTGCAAACCCCTTCCCTTGCCCGCCTTTGGGCTCCATGGTGTCTGCCCCTCCCCTCCCCCTCTCCTAACCTCTGGGTCCCACCCCTCCCCTCCCCCTCCCTCTGCCCCCCTGGTGCCCACATCTACACACCCCTCTGCCCCCTAGGCCCCACCCTTCTCCACAACCCACTTTCTGCCCCCCTGGTGCCCGCCCCTCTCCTCTCCCCCCTCTTTGCATCTACCCCTCTGCTCATCCCCCCCCCCATCTCTCCTGGTGACTACCCCTTCCCTCGTCCCACCTCTGTCTTCCTGTCACTCACTCCTCATGCCCCTCTCCCCCTGATAACTGCCCTTTCCCTCATACCACTATTGCCCCCTGGGGTCTGCCCTATCCCTTCCCCCCCCCATGTCCCTCTGAAACCTGTCCTACCCCTCCCCCCTCTTTGTCCCCTTGTCACCTGCACCTTCTCCCACCCCCTCCTTTTACCCTAGTGCCAGCCCCTCCTTCTACTCCCCCTCTGCCTCCCTAGCGCCTGCCCCTCTGTTCACCCCTTGTGTCCCCTGATGCAAGCCCCTTCCCTTCCCCCCCCATCCCCCAGTGCCGCCCGCCCCTTCTCTAGCCCAGACTTTGAACCCCTGGTGCCCACCCCTCCCCTCATCTGTCTCTTTCCCTTGGCACCAGTCCTGCCCCTCACTCACACTCTATGCCCTGAAGCGTGCCCCTCCCCTTAGCCCCCCCCATACCTGCCCCTCCTATCACCCCACTCTGCTCCCTGGCACATGCTCCTCTCCTCAACACCACCACCCGCAGCCCCATAATACCTGCCCCTCCTCTTGCCCTCCTCCGCCTACTGGTGACACTGCCCCTGCCCTAGCCAGACCCTCTGCCCCCAGGCTCCTGCATCCCTCCGTCCCCCTGGTGCCTGCCCATTCCCTCCCCCACATGGTCCTGGCACCTGCTCCACCCCTCATCCCCCCCACCCCCTGGCACCAGTCCCTCCCCTGATTCCCCCCGCCTCATTAGAGCCCCCCATTCCCTCACATCCCTCTGTCCCCTGGTGCCCACCCCTTCCCTTGCTTCCCTGTGCCCCCTGGGGTCCATCCCCTTCTTCTGCCCTGGTGCCCACCCCTCCCCTCTGCCCCGGGAACCTGCCCCTCCCTTCACCCCCCTCTGACCTCATGGTGCCCGCTCCTCTTACCCCCCCTCATTGCCCTTGTGCCTGCCCCTCCCCTCTGCCCTTCCCCCGTCTACTCCTGTGACTTGCCCCTCCTCTTTCCTCTCCCAGCATCAGAACCTGCCCATCCCTTCCCCCACCCCACTGATACTTTCCCACCCTCTCCCCCGCTCCTCCCGCCCTTCCCCCCGCCCCACTCACTGTCCCTGACTCCCCTCAGTCAACAACCCCCCCCACACGTGCACACACAGGTTAATTTCCCTTTGATCCGAGTGACCAGCCCCTGCCCCCGGCCCTGACTCTGTGACTCTCTCCCCAGTGGACGTGACTCTGGATCCAGACACGGCAAATCCCTGGCTCGTCCTGTCTGAGGATCGGAAATGTGTGAGAGACGGACACACACGCCAGGATCTGCCCAACAATCCTGAGAGATTTGATCCTTGTGTCTGTGTCCTGGGCGCTGAGGGGTTCGCGGGCGGGAGGCGTTACTGGGAGGTGGAGGTGGGAGACAAGCCGGAGTGGGCTCTGGGAGTTTGTAGGGAATCTGTGAACAGGGAGGGGTGGGTCACACACACACCTGAGGATGGATACTGGGCCATGTGGCTGTGGTATGGGGAATACAAGGCCAGCACCGACCCCCCGACCCCCCTCCCTGTGAGGGTCAGGCCCAGCCGGGTGGGGATTTTCCTGGACTATGAGGCGGGCGAGGTCTCATTTTACAATGTGACTGACAGGTCCCATCTCATCACTTTCACTGGCACCTTCTCCGGGACGCTCCGCCCTTATTTCTGTCCTGGTCCCAACTCCGGGGGTGAAAATGTGGCTCCCCTGATCATCTGCCCAGTGCCAGCTCAAGCTGGAGGGAATCTCGGTCCCTGACAGTGACACCCGCGGCACAGACTGTCCCCTCCCAGCACTGCTGCTCTTCCTGCCCCCAGTTGTGCAAGCCAGATACTGCTGGCAACTGGACGTTTAGTGCTGACCGGACGCTGCCAGTTTCCCTTTTCAATTCGAGGTTCCAGTCGAAAACCGGACACTTGGCAACCCCCAGCCCTCACCTTCCCTCGTCCCCTGCCCCAGGCGTAGCAGATGGTGGTGGTGTTATACCAATAAAATAAAAACCAGCAGGATCTTATTAAAGGGAAAAAGGCAAAATACCACATTTATTGTGAATACAGAAAGAATCATAGTAAGCAGTTAGTTATAGCTATAACATTCCATTCAATCTCATATTTATTCACACATTCATTCATACAAACACACACACACCCAGGTTCTGCAAGGTTGTTATCATAGTTACCAGCCTTAGAGTTGCTCATGCCAAGCCACTGGCCAGGTGGCCTGGACATGAGGAGGGAGCAGGGCCTTGTCAGATGCTCATCTGATGCTCCTGGAAGTTGCTTTGCAGAATCAGACCCCAAAGTTCTCACTTTTTAGAGTCTATTTTTATAGGAATTTCTTCCTATGCCAGTCTATGGGAATTGCTTCATCATGCTGTTGCTGAATCAATCAGCAGATAGCACATTCCTGACGGCTCCCTGCTCCAAGATGTTATCTTGTTCTTTGGTTCTCCCATTCTTGAGGCTGTTGGGTGGATTCCAGTCTGCCCTCCGGGGGGTCCTCTGGTTATTTCCACTTGACGCCTTCTTCAGCCGATGGACACTGCATTCTTAGGCTGGCACCTCCCTGATCATTCAGTTATTATCCACACCAAGCATCCATCCACATACATCCTCTATCTCTATTTTAATCACAATTGTTAATACAACAAAAGGGCGGGGAGTCTCTGGGTGCTGTTTCTGTTGTTACAGAGTATTGCTTTGAGTCTCTCTCTCTCTGTGAATTGCTTTGAGAACAGACTCTGTCTTAGAATGTACTATCACAATTAGCAGCTTGCAAGTTTCACACATAGAGGGAGAGAAACAGTACCAAAAACCAAGAGTCCTCTTAATTAGTAATACCCTGGAATTTAAACTATGGGGAATCAAACTCATTTGTGATTTTAATACAGAACTTCTTTAATATGATCCAACAGTGGATGGGGAAAGGTGAGGGCTAGGGGTTGCCAAGTGTCCAGCATCCCATATATAGTCATTCACTCCTGTCAGAATTTTCTACCCCTGTGAACTCTCAAGATAAAATATGAAAGAAAAAAGATTATTCTAATTTAGAAAATATTATTGTAACAAGGTGTAAATACAAGAATATTTTAATTTACATTTCAACAGTACTTCAAAATCAAGCATCTAAACATGTAAATGGAATTATTTACATTTTTTTTATTCTTCCATCAAATCTATGTTGAAGTTTAACTTCTCTGAATAACGGCATTTGTATTTCAACTGTGGAATTTCAAGAAATCCAAAATATTTATCTTAACAAAATAAACTATTAAATTGTCAGACAGGGTTGTTCAGTTACAATGTACATGTGTCATAAACATCACAACTACACACATGTGCAGCTGCTCTCTCTCTCTCTCTCTCTTTCTCCTCCCTCTTTATTGACTTGACTGGTTCTCTCTGGGAGGCAGGGCACATACACCCACCTCCTGCACTACCCCTTTGAAAATTAATAGGTGAAAAAACGATAGAATTAATTAAGCAATATATTTAAGTTAACTTACACAAGGTTATGTAATATTCTTTGAACTTCTGTCAGCATTAATTCATGTGATTTTTAACTTTCTAGCTACATGTCATTGGTAATCAAGATATGACCCTTCCTTTCTTTCTCTCACATCAATAAAGAAAACATGCTATCTCCCTACAGATAGAAATCTCTTCTACAATCTCCATTTTTTAGTTTATTTTTCTTTAGAAATATTATTTACAGGCAATGTCCTGTCAGTGTCCACTGTTGCTTTCAATGTACTGCTGGGCTCTTCATGTTCTTGGTTATAAGGACACAACAAATGCAGTTTGATAAAGAAATAGAGAAGGGGTTGTATTCCTTTACTGAATCATCACAAATTAACTTAATTATATTAAAAACCCTGGCATTTAATGACACATAACATAAAATTTGGTGAAGCTTTATTGGGAAACCTTTCTTCTCAGCCATGAATCAGATGAAAGGGTGATATTTTTGTTGTCATGTGAGGTTTAGAGTACAAAGAAAATAAAGTTGCTCCAGGAAATTCATCACAATTCTTCTGGGTTCTGTCCACCACCTTCTGGAATGCTCTGTAAAAATAGGTTTCAGAGGAGCAGCCATGTTAGTCTGTATTCGCAAAAGGAAAAGGAGGACTTGTGGCACCTTAGCGACTAACCAATTTATTTGAGCATGAGCTTTCGTGAGCTGTAGCTCATGAAAGCTTATGCTCAAATAAATTGGTTAGTCTCTAAGATGCCACCAGTACTCCTTTTCTTTCTGTAAAAATAGTGACCGATTGGTCTAATTCCTTGAAATTAGCAATTGAACCTAATATCTTGAAGAGCTATCGGAGCAGAGTGTGATGGGAGGCACTATGGTGCATCACAACATGGCAGCAGTTACAAGGAGCCCCCTTCCTGCTCCCTGATTCAGACTTTTATACTGCTGCTTTCTTCTCAGCGCTGAGCTAGTGACCTCATTGGGCTCCCTACAGGTGCAAGTGATCCCCTCTACCCTTCCAAACCCAAACTACTCAGTCCCTCCTCCTCTAACTGCACCCGGTGCTCTGGGTGCTCTCAGTGACCAGGATGCTGGCTTCCAAAGGGCTCAGTTTGTAGATGCTAACAGCACCCTGTCACACGGCCATGATTGTGTAATTGACCATATAATGAAAATAACACCAAATGTAAAGTGTTACCTGATTATTCAATTCCGAACCTAGATCTGCCAGTATCTGCTCTGGACAGCCATGTTAATATATCATTTCACATGTCTTCTTCTCCACCTCATGTGCTGTCATAGTTCTAAGTGGAAATTCTTCTACCTATTTTGAAAAATCATCTGTAGCTGTCAGTACATACTGGTATCGCTTCTGTGGTACTGGATAGAGCCCGATTAAATCTGCTGTCAGCAATTCCCAGGTTTTAACAACCTATGTGCAAGAACACAGGCGAGAGTTCTCATTTGGATCTTTCCTATGACATTTTTAATATAATCCCATCTATAGTAAGCAAAGTAAACATTATAATGTGGTTTCTGTAATAGCTGATGTGTCCACACAGTCAAATCCAACTTTTGGTGTTTTTCAGAAGTAAATAAATACAGGCCAAACTTCTGCAACTGAAAACTTGCATAAATACGCTCCCTGTGCCAGCACAAGGGGCAATAGAAGTCGTTGCTGCGCTAGGTCATCCATTAGTTCACGTGGGCACTTGTTATAGCTGATTAGAGGCTTTATTGTGCAGCAATAATAAATACAGATAATGATAAACAATTACATTAGCTAATGTTTAAAAACACTTCAGATGTATTTAACATGAGGAAAGATGCAACGTGTTTGATTTAACGGGGAGCCATCCACTCAGGTCCACTTCATTGCAGGGGTTTTAAAGTCAAGTCCAATCCAAGCAGGATATTTGCCTTGCATGAAGAGACAGTTTATGAATAAGAGTCTGTCGGGAACTGGGCAATGAAGAGGCAATGAGATACAGCCACAATGTTAAGCATTTTGCAGTAAGATGTATAAAATATTTTGTCTTTGTTTCATATACATTTTATACCAAGGGAGAATAAGTGCTTATGAGGAAAAGCTGTCAATCTGTGGGGGGGAAATGGAATAGCGAGCCATTTGAGTACTGTCCGCAAATGATTTTAAGCTGGTGCTTAATAAAAAATGATTTCTAACATGCAGAAACAAAAATGAGATCCTGTATGAACTCCTGCAGAGCATATGACAGAGGCACCAGGGTGACCAGAACCTTAAGTAACTACATGGATTCTCTGCTGTCTTTCCAATGAAACCAGAGGGACACAAACCAAGCAGGGGAGACACAAACTGCCTGATGGAACCAGCACATGATAATTGAAAGGGCCTCAAATGCCACAGCTCTGGACAGTTTCTTGCCCCTGAAGAAGTCAAACCTATTTTAATCTACAGCCTGTGCACTAAGGATTTTCCGATTTACCCAGCAGGGCAGAAAGAGAACCCAGGTCTCCTGATTCTTAGTCCAGTGCCATTATCATTAGACCCTTCTGACTCCCATGGAACATGTTTTTTTTACAATCTCCACCATGTGTTTGATGTCTCTGCTTCTCTCACCATATCCCTCCATGCCCCTGGGGCCATCACCCTTCCCACACCACTGACTCCTGTCTTCATGTCTCCACATTCTTATGTGATAGTGTTCTTGGGCAAAGAGGCCATCGCTGCCATTGCTACGCCCTAGGCACGCAGGTGGCTGAATCCCTGCATGCATTGGATTCATAGCTGAAGGCTGCAGGATTATTGCATGGGAAGTGGAAAGGACCTGGGCAGACAAATAACTGCTCTGAAGCTGCCTGGCGGCTGTGTCCCTGCTCCCCAGTAAGAATGGGGGCTTCCTGCAATCAGGGAAGGTTTTTGAAGTTCCCCAGCTCCTGCTACTCCTCTACTCTGCCTTCTAGGAAAGACCAGATCTCTCTGCAGCTGAAGTTCCCACCCCCCACATTTCACATCACCATTTCATCCAAGTCTTGGATCCCTAAGGCTTTAGCCTTCTTTGCCAAGCCACCACATGGTCCCAGTCCTCTCCATATTGTCTTCAGAAACCGAGTAGCACTTTCCCCTGTGTGACAGCCAGTCAGTGGGACAGAGTCTGCACCTGGAGTCCCCTGGATGGGGAGACAGGAAGGGACTCCCCATTTGGTTTGTCCAGAAGAGTTTTGGGGCCTGTTTTAACTCAAGCACATTAACTGTGAATTAACACGTTAATAACCACAACTGTAAATGCTGGGCCTTTGCTGCATATGCATTCGCACCTGTTTAACTAACAGTGTCTTTTTAAACCAGTGTGATTAACCGCCTCCACACACACACACACCCCGTGCAGATGGAGTTATACCTTGTGAAAGTAGAATGAATTATATTGAAATTATAATTCATTAAAGAAATGCTACTTGAAGGGTTTGTTGAAATATAGTTGTCAGGAAGAGAAACATTAAGCAGTGTGAGACAATGGATCCTCAAACTAATTAACTTAGAGCTCCTACTGAGCTAGGAGATTGGTAAACGTTACTATGCAAATAAGATATGTATGTATATTTGTCAGTTTCTGCTTCCTTTTGTCTCTTATGTTAAATTGGCTTTGGCTTAATTGTATAAATAAGTTAGCATGAGCCTCAGAGAGGGGCTCACATATATGGGTGCATTGGCAAAGCGCTTTGCTCATAAACAGAGTGGTCTGACAAATTATGTGAGTCCTGAATCTGACTTTGACAATTTGGAGGTTCCACCGAGATGACAACCGTCTTCACTGGGGCCGTGTGACTCCTAACTGTTCTTAGGACGACCGTGGCAAGCCAGCACCTGGGCATTTGGCCCGAGCAGTCCTCCGCCGGAACGGAAGGGTGCATGACCACAGTGAAGTCTACGCCATCGAATCTGTTGGTTCCCTCTCTGTTCTGGTAGGGATCCTGGGATCTGACATCAGGAATCTGGTCAGGTGTCCAACTAAGGACTGTCTTTTTCTGTGTCTATCCGTCCTCCCTGTGGTGTGTTTGAGTCTGGGCGCCGTCTCCATCCGGGAATCGGCTGACCAAAGGGTTCGTGTCCCCACGGTCTGCATGAGTGAAATCTGCACAATCGCAGCTGCACCACGCCTTGGGTAAAACCCTTGGTGTGAAAGCAAGTGCAATTGAGGCAGTAGCCTGTGGGCTCCTTCTGTGTGTTACACCGGGCATCGCTCTGACGAACCCGACTTTCCTTCTTGTGTGATTGGTGTTTAAAGCCCTCCTGCATGGGTAACCAGACGTCTAAGTCAGCACAGTTCCCTAAAGGAACGCCGGCTTGTTTTATGTATTTTAGGAAGAGTCCGGACTCCTGTAAATTTCTGGAAAAATGGTCTATGCTAACTCAGGAGAATCCCAAAATTCAGTGGCCACTGTTAGGATCGTGGGACAAAGACCAAGTAGACGTCTTAAAAGACAAACTCGGCCAACCTAAAACTAAATTGGCAAAAGGAGAGGTTGATTGTTTCATGCAGTGGTGGGAAAAGGCAAATCATAGGTGGACAGAATCAAAACTTGCCCCTCTCAAAGATTCTGCCTTCTATCCCACCAGATGCAACTCATTTTACTGTTGTTGTTTTGTGCTCTGCTTTCTTTTCTGTCCCGGTTCACCCTGACTCCCAGTTCCTGTTTGCCTTTTCTTACAAGGGGCAACACTACACATGGACCACACTGCCCCAGGGGTATACTGAAAGCCCGTCATATTTTTCCCAAGCATTAGCCCGAGACCTTGCTGACCTTGTTTTCCTGTCCAGGTCCACACTAGTCCAATATGTAGATGATCTACTCCTCTGTTCTGCTTCATCGTCTGCCTCTGAAACTGACTCTTTAGTGCTCCTTACTGCCCTAGCAAATAAGGGTCACAAAGCTTCTCGCTCTAAACTACAACTCTGTCAAGCTTCTGTCACATACCTTGGCTTTCTCCTCTCCCAGGGTTCCCGAGCACTTTCTCCCACTCGCGTCCAAGCTATCCTTAGCTTTCCCTGACCCCGCTCCCCACGCCAGGTCCAGAAGTTTTTAGGCATGGCTGGATTTTGCAGACAATGGATTTCCCAATATGCCTCCCTTGCAAAACCTCTCCAGGAACTCACTCGATTCTCTGTACCTGACCCATGCTGTGGCCCCCTGAGGCCAAATCTGCCTTTGTTTCCCTCAAACAGGGTTTGGCTTTTGCCCCTGCCTTAGGGCTGCCTGACTATTCTAAGCCTTTTACCCTTTTCTGCCACGAACAATCTGGGTGTGCACTTGGAGTTGTCACTCAGATGCACGCAGAAAAGAACCGCCCAGTGGCTTATTTCTCTGCCCTGTTGCCCAAAGCTTACCCCCCTGCCTGCGTGCTGTGGCTGCTGCAGCGTGCCTAGTCAAAATGTCTGATTCCCTTGTTCTCCGCTCTCCTCTTACCCTCCTGGTCCCTCACTGACCTCACCCTGCTCCAAGACTCTGCCCCAGAAACCGAGAGAGAATCCTGGGTTGCCCAAGGTTGCTCTCTACATCCCGATTCTTTTTGGCGCTTGCCTACTGGCGCCTTTGTAGCCCCCTTTTCACTCTACCCGTCTCTGGCTGCCCTGCTACACGGTGTTTCACATGTTGGAAAGGAGGGAATGGTCTCTGCTGTAACTAAGACAGGATGGTGGCCCCCTCCATTTTAGCTCTTTTGCAGCCCGCCACTGTGCAGCCTATATCATTTGCCAAAGCCATAATATTGGTAAACCTGTAAAAGTGGCCCAGGGGTTCTGGGGCCTGCCTCAAGCACCATTCTTGCATTTGTAAGCAGAGTCAGGATGAGCTCCACCCTGACATCTGGTGGTGAGGTGTGGCAAGTTGTGGAAAAGAACTTCAGGGGCTGATCTCATTTGCATAGGCACACCCACCCCGCCTAGAATGAGGCCATAGCTGCCCAAATGGTCACTTTGGCTGCTGTGGGATCCCCAGTGTCTCTGTTATTGGGGCAGGAAGAATAAATTGTTATTATCCTGATTATGGGAACTGTGCTTGGAACTGTACTTGGCCTTTTGTTATGATGGAGGGACTCACCATCAACTAAGTAGCACTCGCTAGGCAAGGGTCATGGGTTCAAAACTCTGTGAATAGAGAGAGGGTGGGGACAAGTATTAATGCTTGGTGGCATGGGCCCCTTGGTGAGGGCCTTACATGCTAATTGCACTTCCTCATTTTTCCACGGTGGAATATCAGAGCTAATTTTGATTCCATTAGGAGTCTAGTTACAGGCTGCTGAGTTCACTTTGGGCTAATAGTGCATCAGTACTGCGGCTCCCCTGCTACAAGCTGAATTCACTAAAGAGCTGAACTGACTAAGAGCTGAAATCACTGAGCATTGTGTTAAGTAGTGGGGGAGCCTGAAGATGTATTGTGGAACAGTTTGCGGGACGGCTGGAGTGCTTTGTGGACAGGCTGGTGGAGCAGTTCATAGGACAGCGGGAGCTGCTTATGGGCCGCAGAGTGGAGCTGAGCGAAGCAGTTTGTGGGTGGCTGGTGGAGCAGAGCAGAGTGAAGTCCTATGGAGCTGTGGGGCGGTCAGCTTCAGATCATGTAAGGTGCCTTTTACCCCTGCCCCCATCTCCACCCAGCTTGAGAGGCAAAGCTCTGCAGATAAACTTTCAAACTCTGGGGCAGCCCTGACCAGGGACAGAGACTTTTGGGTCATTGAACTTTTGGGACTTTGGCTGTTTTGGGGTTGCTGGACTCAAGAACCAAAGGGAAAGGGCATGCCCCAAATTGCTTGGGGTGAGTTTTTTGCTCATGGGTTGTGTTAGGAATCCTGTTGGTGGTGTTTCCCCAACATAATGCCACATTGTTTCTCTCTGTTATTAAAAGGCTTTTTGCTACACTCAGACTAGGTGCTTGCGAGAGGGGAAGTATTGCCTCTTGGAGGCGCCCAGCGGGGGTGGTATATATTTGTCCCAAGTCACTGGGTGGGAGCTCAAGCCATTTTGCATTGTGTTATTGGAATGGATCCCCTAGATATTGAACCCGGCCCTTGTTGCTGCCAACTCTGACGGGCAGAAGGGTTACACATTGGCAACTTGATTTTGTACAAATGCCTAAGTGTCAACAATATGAATTTATATTGGTTATGGTATGTTTATTCTCTGGTTGGATTGAAGCCTTTCCTTGTCGCAAGGCTGACTCACTGTCTGTTGCCAAATGTTTGTTAAATTATATTATGCCTGCCAAGGGAATTCCTGCTACTCTGTCCAGTGATCGGGGTACACATTTTACTGGACAACTTGTTCAACACCTGGACCGTATATTGCATGTTACACTGTCCCTATGACCCACAGAGTGCAGGTGCAGTTGAAAGACGAAATGGTGTACTTAAGAATAAGCTTGCTAAAATTTGTGACTCTACAGGATTAAGCTGGCCAGTAGCCTTAGCATTAGCCCTTATGGACATGAGATCCACTCCATCCCAAAGGCATAAATTAAGTCCCTTTGAAATTGTTATGGGATGCCCTATGCGAGCTATGACTACCATTACTCCCGTTCCAGATTTGAACTTGACCACAGTGTGCTCCTTCAGTATTGCAAGGGACTAATGCAAGCTGTAAGTCACTTCCATTCACAGGCTCGAGCCGCCTGGCCCACGGAACCCACCTCCGATGCTTGCCACAACCTCGAGCCAGGTGATTGGGTCTACGTACAGCACCATCATCGAAAGCACGCCTTGGAGCCCTGGTGGAAGGGTCCTCATCAGGTACTGCTTACTACACAAACGGCTGTTAAACTATCTGGCATCGCAGCGTGGATACATGACTTCACAGTGTAAGAAGGCACCATCCCCAGAGAACCAATCATCACCTCAGGACAACGCAGAGTCAATTTTGACTCCAGAAGAAGACGCAGAGGAACAATCTGCAATATCTTACAATCTACGCTCTCGTAAGGGTTGCCAGAAGAAGACGCTGTTCCTCAGCTGCTGGTATCTTATGGTCTGGGGAGACCACGATGACAATTCTTTTATCCAGCAGCAGGTGTGGATAGCTCAGACCCTTAATATTTCTAATTGGTGGGTCTGCAGCCACATCCCAGCCCACTCTCAAACTGGTGTTCCTGTCCTGGCTATCCCACTCAAGTCCCCAGACCTCACTGGAGGGCCTCGTCCGTTTAACAAAATATGGAACAGCAATGACACTTGGGAAGCGGTGGGAATAAATGCATCTAAATGGATAAGTGTGGTGGAGGGAAAAGGTCATTGGTGTTGGGTGTGTAATGGGACAGGGCTGGATCTGGGGAAAAGCCGTTGCCTTCAGCATATTGTGGCCAATGGTGTATGGGATTATTCAAACAAAACTAAAAAGTGGCGGGCCGGGTATGGAGATATGAATTTTTTCTCAACCTGGGATCAAACAGAGAAATCAATCTCATATTCCTCCTACAGTCATGCAAATAACACCGCTCCTCGTAAGGAGAATTACCCTGTACCCTTTGGGGGATACTACTCCTCCTTTGCAAACACCTATATGACAAATGGGTGCAACCGACCCTTCCCGGCCTTAATAGGCCATCACTGGGTGTGTGGGACCAGAGCTTATACCGCACTACCAGCTAATTGGTCAGGAATCCGTTATCCTGCCCGACTCTTCCCACAATTCCGAGTGCTAGGAACCTTCCCTCGAGAACGCTTCCGCAATTTCAGGCGAAAAAGAAGGGACTTAACAGATGCCCAATGGTATGTAAATAACATAAGCCCCTTAACCTGGGAAGAGGCCGTTGGTGGTTCCTTCATACCATTAGGGGGAGTAATACACCATGCAAAAAGGCTCCTAAGGTTACAAGCAGTAGCTGAAATAATGGCAAATGAAACCGGAGAAAGTTTAAGAGCCCTGGCCAAAGAAACAGGGGCAATCTGACAGATGGCCCTCCAAAACCGTCAGGCATTGGACATAGTGCTGGCGGCAAAAGGAGGGACTTGTGCTCTCATTGGAAAAGACTGTTGTGTGTATATACCAGACAACACCAATGAGGTAATAGATCGTGCTAGCCACTTAGAACAAATCGCATATCTTCCCCACAAAGAGCCAAGTTCTTTATGGAAGTGGCTAAGTAACCTTTTCAATTTCTCTGGCATAGGAAACTGGTTGTTTCAGGGAGCCTTAACTCTCCTGTTTGGAATCCTAATAATTTTTGTATGTTTTCAGTTACTTTCCTGTTGTATCCAAAATTGTGTCAGGCATGCTACACAGATAGCTGCCCCAAACCAGAGTGCTAATTTGATGATTTTAAATATCACTGATGAACAAAGAGATAAAGAACGATTGATATGTGGAACCCAGTCATTGTTGGTCATTGCGTAGCTTGACCAAAAGGAGGGATTGTGAAAGTAGAATGAATTATATTGAAATTATAATTCATTAAAGAAATGCTACTTGAAGGGTTTGTTGAAATATAGTTGTCAGGAAGAGAAACATTAAGGCGTGTGAGACAATGGGTCCTCAAACTAATTAACTTAGAGCTCCTACTGAGCTAGGAGACTGGTAAACGTTAGTATGCAAATAAGATATGTATGTATATTTGTCAGTTTCTGCTTCCTTTTGTCTCTTATGTTAAATTGGCTTTGGCTTAGCTGTATAAATAAGTTATCTTGAGCCTCAGAGAGGGGCTCACATCTGGGTGCATTAGCAAGGCGCTTTGCTAATAAACAGAGTGGTCTGATAAATTATGTGAGTCCTGAATCTGACTTTGACAGTTCGATGCTCAGAAGAGCTCAGCTCCCAGCATGCACCCAGCCCAGCCAGCTGAGCGAATCTGAACCTCACCCATGGGGGCAAATCTTCCTCCCAGCTCCCAACTCCAGAGTCTGGCCCAGGCACTGGGCAGATTCATTGTAGGGACTGTGGGTGCAGGGCGAGAAGGAACAATCTGTTTCCTCCAGGCTGCAGAGAAGCTGCAGAGCTTTGTCATGGAGGCCACTGAAAACCGATGGCTGGAGCAGCTGACACACCCTCCCCATCTGCAGGAGGGAAACAAGATCCATGTAATAGTGAAAATACTGAACCCAATATGGAGAATTTGCCCTTATCAGAGATCTCAGGGGTGGGTCTGCACCACTGTACAAGGGCCAGGAACTGCCCCATCTCCTCCGCCTACAGGAGCTGCTGCGCTGAGATCCCCACCGGAGACACAGCCTGATGCTGCCAGCACCCTGGATGGCAGGTACCACAGGCCGGGGAGGCTGAGCCTCCCCAAACAGGATGCAGCGCCCCTCCCTTTGGAGACAGGCTGCAGACCGGCCGCCTGTGGAGTCCTGCCTGCACCCCGCCCAGAGCCCTCGCTCCCGCTCTTCCCCCAAACCCCACAGCACCCGCCGCTTGCTGCCCGTCAGCTGTGTGGGGGGCCCCACCACTTGCTCCTCTCCGCCCCTCCCCCCGTCACTCTTCCTTAAGGCAGGAGGGGGCAGAAAGGAGCAAGTGGCAGGCGAGGGGACAGGGGGGACGGGGTGGGGCATAGGCGCCGACTTCTGCTCTCGCCGATGGGTGCTCAACCCCCCTCTGTACCCAGCCCTGCCCCAACTCCGCGCCTGCCCCACCCCTCCTGCCCTGCCCCATTTCCAACCCCTGCCCCAACTCCGCCCCCTCCCTGCCCCTATTCCGACTCCTTCCACAAATCCCCGCCCTGGCCCCAACTCTTCCCCGTCTCCTCCCCTGAGCGTGCCGTGTTCCCATTCCTCCCCCCTCCCTTCCGGAGCTTGCTATGCCACCAAACAGCTGTTTTGCGGCAGCAAGCGCTGGGAGGTAGGTGGAGGAGCGGGGACATGGCACACTTAGGGAAGGAGGTGGGGAGGAGAGCTTGGCTGCCGGTGGGTGCAGAGCACCCACTAATTTTTCCCCATGGGTGCTCCAGCCCCGGAGCACCCACGGAGTCGGCGCCTATGGGGTGGGGGAAGGACCGAGCTGCAACAGTGAATGGTGAGCAGGGAGCCTCTGGGGAGGGGGCTGAGTGGGAGCCAGGCATGGGGCAGAGCAGGAGTGGAATGTGGAGGGGGGCTTCGGCGAGACGAGGCCAAATGGGGGTGAAGCAGTGGGCAGGGCAATGATCTGGGAACCAGGGAGGTTCCAGCACTCACGCCCGGCCTCCCCAAATGCCGGAGGCTTGCGCTGCCCATGGCCAGCACCAAGCCTGTGCAACGGAGCAAACAACTAGAGCAGATTCATAACCTCATTCTGGAGCTTTATGGCCCCGTCATTCCTGGGAATGCTGCAGGGGGAAGGGCTCAAGAAGGAATAAACGCGGACACCCACCTGCCACTCTGTGGTTTTCTCCTTCTCTTTTGATGTCAAAGCCAGGGCCTCTTCCAGCTCCTTCCTCAGAGGACCCAGAGTTTCACCTGCAGGGGGATCATGTGTGATAAACAGCCATTAGTCTGCCTGTCCGATGGGCAGACAGTACTATCCATATTGGCATTTCATACATGAGCAGTAAAATATTCAGGAAGTGAGCAGCAGACTCGTCTCTGCCGGCCCCAAAGGCCTCGTGGGGGAAGAGAGGCCAGTCTCAGAGTGGGGGCTCCGCTTCGTGCAGACACTCAGGACTTCTCAAGTCCTGTGTTTTAGCTAAAGTTTCCCATCCCTGAGCACAGGCCAGAGGGGAAATAGCTGGGAAGGTTCTGAACGATCCCTCCTGCCAGTGAGAGTGAAGAGGTTGGGACAGCACCTCGCTCCACTGTACCCCAGACCCAGGCCAGGAACAAGACCCCACTGCGCTCTCGTCTGTCCAGGCGTCCACGTGGCCTCCCTCGGGCAGCAGCTGAGCACCTGAGCCAGTGCAGTCCCATTAACTGTGCAGGGTGAAGCTGTGATGTGGCAGGAGGTCAGTGAGGAACAGGGAACACACTCGATCTGGGGGAATGGGACACCCATAATTATAACGGCTCCAGAGCTGTAATAACCCAGGGCTCTCTTCCCCTTTGACAGCGTGTGATTCATTCACACAGCACAGCAATGTGCTCCTGCCCCATCAGCCCCGCTCTGTGCAACACCCCTGGCAGCCCCCCAGAGTCCCCTCCTGAGCCCCCGCCAGAGATCTCCCCATTTCACTCTCTTTTCTCTCCTCCTCCCTGTCCAAGGGCCCAGGCTGCTGCTGCTGCTGAGAGCTCCTGAGGTGCTGTTCAGCTGACACCCCTGGGGTGCTGCTGCAGGGAAGCAGTGAGGGAGGGAGGGAGCCAGCAGGGGCTAGTGAGAGACAGGAGGTGGAAAAGCAGCCTTTGCATCCAGCAAAACAGCTTCATAAATGAGCAGAGATCAGACTGGGGGGGAGGGGGGCAGGGAAATGTGGCTGGATTCTTTGAAGCTCCACCCACAAAATAAGCTCCACCCATGTGAGTCACCAAAAGGAGACACCATGATCTGTTCACAGTAGATGGTGCAATGTTCAGAACAGGATGGAGTTGCTGATGGGCTCCAAGGGGCTTCTGGGGCCTGGCTCCCGTCCTGGGGCTAGAATACACCCCTGGGCTCTGCTGGACTCTCTGGGCCGGGTCCTTCTTTACTGGGGGGAACAGAAGAGGTGGCATCTCCCAAACATCACCCGCTTGTGGCACCGGAAGGAGGCGTCACTGGCAGTAAATGGTGCCGAGCTGCAATTCTCCCTCTCCGCTCTCACAGGGGAACGAAATAATTAACAGTGTTGATATTTAAATGATCATCCCTGAGCTCACCCCTCACTGAGGCAATGGGGTCGTTCACATCTCTCAGAGCCGCTGTGCCCAGCTCTCTGCATCCCCTACATCTGGGTCACAGTTTTGAGGTTTTCTTCACAACCAAAACAGCTGGAGACTCAGTTTAAAGCAAAGTGAAAGCTGAGATCCCGGAGAACACGGCAGGTGCTTTGCGGGAAAAGTGCCAGCACTTCCCATCTGTCTCTGAGCCCTGTCAGTGAGCACAGAGGCTTGGGCCTGATCTTAACGTGACACTTCAGTTGCCCTGGCTATTGTGCTGCCGGGCTGTAGCTGCGCTGCTGAAACCCCTGTAGTGTCGACGTGGCCTGCGAGTTCCTGGGGCAGAGAAGCAGCTCAATGAACAAGGGACTTGGAGCAGAAATTTGGGACTGTTCAGGCCAAACTGAGTGTGTCAGTGAGTCTGGTCCCTGTGTTGAGGGAATTCAGGCCATTTCCCTCCCTTCTTTCTGCAACCCTGGGCAGGGCCCTAACATCAGCCCATGTCCTCCCCTCTCTCCCGGGGTGCGGGCAGGGAACCTCAGCAGCGTCTCCTCCCCGGCCTCCCACTCTCCAGCCCAGACACAGCCCCAGGTGGGATGGGAGCAATGACATGTTTCTTTAATGTGGTTCCAGAACCGTGTTGTCCCACCCACGCTGTCAAAACCCAACCGTGTCAGGACACAGGTGGCCCCAACTTTGTCAGACAATTATAATACCCTGGCGTGTACATCCTGGTGTACAATACCTGGTGTACATCAGCTGTAAGACCCCCCCCTCATCCTACTAATGTTATCTGGGCTAATGGCCGCGGGAGTCAATATGGGTGGGGCAGGGCTGCTGGACTTCTAAGAGCTGAAGGAGGAGAGAAGAACGAGATATGGCAGAGAAAGAAGAGCAGGACACAGGTACCAGCTGTGGCTTTCGGTGCCATTGATGTGCAGGGTCCAGATTGTTTCATGTGCAAGCAGGGTCTGAATGAGCTCTCCCCTGACAGCTGGCTGGGGAGGGGAAAAGGCTTCAGGTGCAGACTGTATTTACATGAACACACCGACTCTGCCTAGGTAGCCAGCAGACAGGGCTGTGTTGCCAAAGTGATCAGCTGTGGCTGGTGCTGGATTACAAATCACTTCGGTATTGAATGTGGGGGTAATGAAATTGTGTTATCTTTACTGTATGAGTAAAGGGCAGCAGAGTAGCATTTAGCCTGTCCTGATTGAGGGGGTCACCCTCCACTGAACTGAACTCACTACGCGGGGGGCTTGGATGCCAGACCCCTGTGAAGGTTAAGAGGAGGTGGGGACAGGTGTGCTTGCTGGGAAGTGTGGACTTTACCCAAGAGTCCTAGGCATGGTTTAACTTGCTCCTCTCCACTGTTCAAAGACAGAACTAATTAAGGCTCTATTTGGAGTCTTTTGTTTTTTAAGTAATCACTAGAGCTGAAATCACTTGATGTGGGACAGCGTTTCTGCCCAGCCTGCTTCAGCAAGGAAGTTCCCCCGCTAAGAGTTGAAAATCACTAAGAGCAGTATAGAACCTCAAGAGACGAGGTTTTTGTGCAAAAAGGGGACTTTTTCTGCTTTAAATTGCAAGTGTAGACATGCCCTGATCTGTAGAGATTATAGCAGAGAAGCAGGTGATGGCTGGCAGGGCGGCCGGTGGAGTGGGCCAGTGGGGTGTGAGGCAGGGTGGTGACACCAGAGCAAGTGCTTGGACACTGGAGCAAGAAAGGTGCCTTCTTCCTCCTCCCCCATGGCCCCAGGGTGGGAGGTGAGCTCACACAGATGCATCTCTGAACCCTGAGTCTTCACTGACCAAGGACAACCACTGTGAGTGGGGTGGGGTGAGGGAGCAGAGAGGGGCACAGCAAAGGAACTTTTGGTTGTAGAACTCCAGAACATGAGGCAGAAGACACTGACCAACGTACACTGGAGAGGGTGTTTTGCTCATGGTTTTATGTTTATGAATCCTGCATGTGGCATTTTCCTTAATCAATGCCGGGTGACTCCCCTCCTCTCATTTAAAGTTTATTTTCTACCATCGGCACCGACTCTGTGGGTGCTCCAGGGCTGGAGCAACCATGGAATAAAAATAGTGGGTGCTCAGCACCTACTGGCAGCCCCACTGATCAGCTCTGCCCCTGCCCCGCAATGCTTCCTGCCCGCTGGTGGCCCGGAGACCAGCTCCTGCCCCATCCTCCCAGCACCTCCCACCTGCCACTGTTCAGAAGCTGTTCCCAGAAGCTGGAAATGGGCAACAGGGAATGGATCACTTGATGTTTACCTCTTCTGTTCATTCCTTCTGGGGCACCTGGCACTGGCCACTGTCGGAAGACAGGACACTGGGCTAGATGGACCTTTGCTCCCACAGGGGATGGCTGTTCTTACGGTCTTATGTTCTTGCTGCCAACTCCACCTGGCAGATGGGTTGCAGGCGCACAAAGAGCCGTCAGCCCTGTTCTCTCTGTTAGGTATTGGAACTTGCAGTGTTGGAGCAAAAAAAGTTTGGATCTTTTCCCATTATCCACAACCTCCAGTGCTCATCCCCTCTGAAAACCAGGCCCCTTTCCTTTAGGTGCCTAACTTTAGGCAGCCAGGTGTGAATGTTTGTCCTTGTATTGATGGGGGATAAATCTGGTGTCCTTAAGGGGTTTAATTAAGCAAAGTCAACAGCATTTCCTACCTTGTACTCCTGGGCAGCCTCCTCAGTGGGAACCACAGTGTGAGACTTGTGGTCCCGGGATTTCTCACACACCAAGCAAATAGTTTCTCCATCGTCCTCACAGAAAAGTTTGAGACGTTCCTCGTGTCTCTCACACAGATAATCCTTTTGCTCTTTTCCTGGTTTTAAACCCAGGTGTTTGATCTTTTGTACGATGCTGTTCAACTGTGTGTTGGATTTGAACTCCCCTTTCTGGAACTGGGCTCTGCACTGGGGACAGGTCAGGGGTGTCCCCGTTCCCTTCTCCTCACTGTACTGGGTGACGCAGGCTTGGCAGAAGTTGTGCCCACACGTGATAGTCACCGGCACCGTCAGATACCCCATCAGACTATCAGCAGATCTGCCGTTTTCTATTCCTGGCTTTTTGACCATGAGCGAATCTCTTTGCTTCTCTGTGCCTCAGTTTCCACGACTATAAAATAAAGCTACTCAAGGTTCTGTTTTTTTCTCTCCTGTTTTTCAAGGCGGGACACTTAGATACATTTGGGGCCTGTCTACGCTACCGGTCTAGAATGTCTTTGTAAGCTGATGACCCCCACATGTTGTTCAGAAGCTATGGATGACACAAACTCCTAAGGTTGTTCTGTGCTTAGCCCCTAGGGCACAGCTGGGCTGGGCGGCCTTTTCTCGCTGTGCTGTGTGGAGCAGGTTCTGGGCATGAGGGATATGAAGAGGCTCTCAAGGACTAATTCTTCAAAATAAATATCAATGAACTGCAGCCCAAATAAAAAATCACTGCTGCTAACATTGGTGGGTGATAAAATAGTAGCAGAGTGGTAATTAATGATGAGGAGAGGGCAGTGACACAGAGCAATCGGATCCCTTGATAAGCTGGAGCCATTCAAAGAAAACAAGTTGGAAAAGAACCAAATGAAGGGTCCTATAGCTAGCGACAAAGCATGCAGGCCACATCTACAGAGTGGGGAAGTGTTATTGGGACCCTGAATGCCAAAGTGTTAGTGGCATTCAGGAAAGCACTGAGGCTGAAGAGGATTTAGGGGCCATTCTGGGCAAGCCATTCAACATGAGCACCCAGGGTGATGCTGTGGTAAACAGGGCTAAAGCCATCATTAGATATATGAAAAGAGCAGTGAGGAGCATAGGGAGGTGACACACCATGAGGAAGACTGATCATGGAATCCTGCATCCAGTTTTGGCGTCCACCTTTGAAAAAAGATTTGGAAATATTGGAGATGGGGCAGCAAAAAGCAATGAAACATTCTGAGGGCTGGAGAAAAATGTCTGCTAGTGAGCTATTGAAAGAGCTCAGCCTGTTTAGATGATAAAAAAGATCGGGAGGTGACATCATTGAAGTGTTGAAGTGACTTCATGGAGAGAAAATATTGGGTAGGAAAGGGCTCATTAATCTAGCAGAGAAAAGAATAACAAGACCCAGTGGCTGGAAATTCAAAAGAGACCAATTCATATTCGAAAGAGGGTACACATATTCAACCGTGAGGATGAATCACCAAAGGAAGAAACTAGAAAGGGAAGTGGTGGGAATTCCCCACCTCTTGATGTCTTCTAATGAAGACTAGATGCCTTTCTGGAAAGTGTGTAGTCAAAAACTAGCTACCATGTTCTACAGAAAGCATGTGATATGCAGGGGGTCAGAAGACATGCTCTAATTGTCTCTTCTGTCCATAAAGTGTGCTAATTTATGAAAAACTGAGCGTAGCATGGGGAGAAGCCTCTGTTGTTTTACTGTGTAGTCCGCTTGAGCCCACAATGAATGCTCATTGCATGGGGTGATCCAAGGAAAGCGGCTGAAACATCCAATGTGGCTGGACAGGGGCAGGACATCAGCACTGCAGGCGAGGGGTGGGTGTGGCAGTGACATCACAAGGGCCTTTGGCAGGACCTCAGCCTATTGGACAAAGGTGGCGGGGAGGCGATGATCTCACAGAGAAATCTTGACATCAGCCAGGCAGGACAGGGGTGCAGGACAGGGGCCACCTCGGAGATCCCTGTGGCTTTGCTTCAGCACGTCTCCTTCTCGAGGTCTCTCCTGGAGGACTGAGAGAGCATTCCCTTTCACATTCGTGAGCGCAAGGAGGACCCTCTTCGGAGTTTTCTCCTTTTCTTTTAGTGGTTTTGCTCGAAAACAGACGTCCCTGTATAGAAGGTAAGAGCCTCGGAGAGGTTTGGAACCTCTTCAGTCTGATCCATCAGGTGCCGGCTGACTTTTAGGAAAGGAAAACACTAGATTGTGGGGGCAGCATTTTATTTCCTACCTAGGACTTTGTCCCTTAGAATTACTGGGGACATTGGGGTTTCTCCTTTTTGTTTTCTCTTTTCCTCTGTCCCTCCTACCTTTCTCTTCTTGCTTCCATTTTCCTTTTCCTCTGCTCTCTTCCCACCACCAGGAGCTCTGTGTGTGGAGCGGGGGCCGGGGTGGGGGGGTTGTGGGAGGCCCTCACAGAGAGGTGAGACTGGAATAGTGCTCTGAGAGTGATCCCCTCGGTGGTGACCAGGGCCATTCTTTGGGCTATTTGATGAGAACCCTTAGCCTCCCACCCCTCAAAGTCTCAACCTTGATCGGCTGAGGAGGGGGCTATTGACAGGGAGGAAACTCTGGTCTTTGTTGTTCTCTTTTATGACCAAGAAATAAGTCACAACCAGTTATATGTCTGACCAATGTGGATGCTGCTCTCCATTCATTGTCTCGGAGCAGTTCATGATCCTCTCCAACATTCCAATTCTTCTGAAATATTTGCTGAATAATTACTAGGAACAATTGTTGGTCTGTAGCTCATTTGAGAGCAACTCTGCTACTGACTGGCTGTATCAGCAAAGACAAGTCCCTGCTCCTTTCTCAGCCTTCCTTTCTCCTTCTGTCAAGAACGAATAATCTTCTCCCACCTACCTCGCCATGGGTGGATGCTGGGGATCCACTGAAGCGTGTCACTCGGAGCAGTGCAGACTAGGAGGTGTCCTATCACACTGAGCCATAGCAGATTATGACCTAATATTCTATTGGATTTGTATTTTATTCTTTTGAAATTGTGAAGAGCAGCAACTACTTAGCTCAGACTGAAGCATCTCATCTAATTTTCTAGATCATAGTGTCTCCCCTTTGTGTATGACGAGACAGTTGACTGCACTGTGACAAACAGGAGATGCTCTTGTTTTGCAAACAAATATTTTTGCAAAGAATTTTCATCCTATTTGTTACGATTTCAAGAAACAAAGTGGTTTTGTCTGAATGGATTTTCTGACAGAAAACGGTTTCCATGAAAATGTTCACACCTGATTTCCTGGGCTTTATCCCTGCCTCTGGGGGGTTGTTGTCTGTTAGTTAGAACAGGAGTCAGGACTGTTGTCTTCTCTTTCTGGCTCCGTCACCGCTTTGCTGTGTGACACCTTGGGTAGGTCCAATGGGAACAGGGTCAATTCTCTAAGTCCAGGCAGCAGGGAGCCTGGGTGAGATAAGGGATGTTAAGGCCGTCTGCGAAGGAGAAAGGGATGTTTCCAGGTGTTGAATGTCAAGAATTCTAAACTTTGCTGAAATGGCTAGCCTCGAGAAACAACAACTAGTTGGGGCCAAACTTGAACCATTGTCTTTTTTAAAGCCCATTCAGGGATGTGAGTCCCAGAGAGCCATAGAGAGGGGGAGCAACTTGCCCAAAGTCCCACAGATCAATAGGCAGCAATGGAAGCAGGAGTGACACTCTCTCTCAAAGTCAGGGGGACCAGACATTAGGGCCTGGTTGCAATTGCCAGCTGTGGGAGGGAGTTTGCGGCAGCGGTTAGTGAAGGGGTCCATCCATTGCTCTGACACTCAGTGTGACCCTGAGCTGGTAGCTGAGTCCCGTTTGCCGTCAGTAGGGTTGGGGTCCCATCGCTACAGCCCAGTGGGTTTGGGAGGCTCCAGGAAGGTGAGTAAAGTGCTGGGATGTCAGGATCCTGGAGGCACTGTTACCTCCGTCCTAAGGCAGTGTTCTGCACCCCCCTGCTGCTGGCTGAGTTTCTCCGTCCCTCAGCAATAAGACAGACTCTTGTTTTCACAGCCAGTCGATCGCCCTTGTGTCATCACCCTGCCTGCTGGCTGGGTAGGGTAACTCCTGAGGTCACCACCCTCTCCAACCTACCTTGGGCTTGGAGAGTGAGGAGGAGGGCGAGGGACGTCTGCTGACCCTGAACATCCGCCATCCATTATCCCATCACTGAGAGCAAGTGAGTGGCATTCGAGTTCCTCGGTGGCTTCCCCTGTCTGTCTGGGGGAGAGACTATCTCCAAAGAGGGATTTCATATGCAAACAGCCCCCAAGAGCCCCTCCCTCTTAGGCCAGGCAGGGGCTTCTCCAGAGCCATGTCCAGTGTGTTTGGAAAGGTTCCAGCAATGGGGCTTCCAGCCCTTCCCTTGTGGGACACTGTTCCCCAGGCTGAGAGTCTCGGAGCTGGGCCAGACCCTGTGAGCTGCTGAGCCTGGAAATCAATGGGGAACAAGGAGGGCCCTGGTCTTCCTGTGCCTAGGGTCTTTGTGACTTTGACGTGGGGAATGGTTTCCCAGGAGAAGTCCGGACTCCTGGCTTCTGTTCCTTCTCTAGCCTGGGTGGGAGAGTGGCCTGGGACGACAGGAGGGGGCTGCTTGTCCAGAGGAACCGATGGTCTTTGGGACTGACCCCATTGCTGGAAAAGGATGAGACTTCCTGGATATTGCAGCAGCAGGGATTACGAGGGGGAACGTTGGGAGCAGATCATGCAATGAACTCCTGCTCGTGTGTGTAGTTGGCACTCCCTGCACTCCTGTGGGGGCAGAAGGGGCTGCTGTGGTTGGAGCAGGGAGGAGGAGGGACGGAAAAGGCCCATGAGTGAAAGGCTGCCTTGAGCCCAGACTCACACCTGCTTCCCGCTCGGTTCCAGGATGGCCAGGCTCCTGCGGATGTTCAGGAGGAAGGCTCTGCAGGTGGCCCCAGAGCCTGAGGGAAGCAGCTGCCGTCTTCCCAAGGGGCAGAGCAAGCCCTGCGTCCCTGCTGGCGGGGAAGCAGCTCCTGTCCAGGCCAGACGGCGGAAGTGCCCGGCCTTCTGGAAAAGGACCCCGGCTCCCGGCGCAGGCGCCGAGCTGGGAGAGGCCCCGACCAGGCCCCAGTGGAGCTGGCCCAGGCTGCGGTTTGGCAGACAGGACCCAGCCCAGGAGGGGCGCCGGGCAGGGTGGCTCTGGGGCTTCTTGTGTGGGCAGCAGCGGCCCCAGGAGCCCAGCCCTCCTTCCCATCAGGAGGCATCGCCCTGCCCGGTCTATGAGGACCTTCCAGCCCCTGCAGGCCAGGAGGCGGAAGGTCCCTGTCCCAGCACCGGCAGCTCAGCAGGGGACAGCGGCAGCACCTGGGCCTCTGGCAGCAGCCAGGCCGATGGAGGCCACTGCTTTGTTCCAGGTGAGGAGCCAGGCTGGGCTGCGGGAGGGGTGAGGACGGGATGTGAACACCCTGGGCCCAGACGCTCTCCCAGTGATATGGGGGGGGGTCCCCAGCCCAGGAGTCTGCCCTGAGGCACTCGAACCCCACTGACAGCAGCAGCCGTCACACAGCTGCCCCTTCCGCACGGGGACCTGGGGGTGGGGGCGTGAAGAGCTGCTGCCACTTTGGTCCTTGCTGCTCTGGGGCCGGGGGAATCGGCACCTCCCCTGGAGTCCTGGCCAGTGGAGGGGGGCTCTGCTCTGGGCTTCTGCAGCTGTTGGGGGCTGAAGGCATCCCTGAGAGGGAGGTTTGGGACCTGATCTGCCCTGCGTGCTGAGGTGGGAAGGGGGGTCTTGAATCCTGCTCTGCCCACCACGCCCCCATCCTTCCCTCCCTGGTGCAGGGACCCCCCTGGATTCGGAGCAGGAGGAAGGGGTGGACATGGCCAAAGATGACGCTGCTCTCAAGGTCATCCGAGAGCAGCTCCAGTGCAGAGATAAGGTACAAATGTTCCCCACCTGGGCTGGAACCAAGATTGCCCTGTCCCTTCCCAGCATCCCCACCCCCTGCCCAGGGTCTTGTCCCTCCTGATCCACCACCCCAATGGGGTCCTTTTACATCCATGATGTGGGACCCCCAAGATGGGGGTGTTTGTCCCACAACAGCCGAAGTCATCTCCCCCCACAGGCACTGTCCCAGTTCCTGATCCTGCTTGTGTAGGAGTGGTGAGGGATTTGGACAATAGGCGGGTCCCCACAATCCCCCATTGAGGCCTGAGCCCTGGAGCTGGTTTGGGTGGGGCAGGAAGGTCCCTAGCTAACAGGTTCTCTCTCGCTATACCCCACTCCTGGTGGGTCCAGGATGAGGGGCAGCAGCTCCTGTTCCTTCAGGCCATCTACCCCGCATGTCTGGCTGCACAGGAGAGAGGGGAGGACACGCTGGAGCCACGCTGCTGCAAGGCGGCTGTGGTGAAGAGGATTGTGGTGAGTGAGACATGCCATACGGCAGCTGGAGGGAGGAGAGAGACATGGGATTGGCAGGGGTATGGCCGGGCTAATGGGTGGGGGCTGGGTGGTGTTGGAGCGGGCAGCAGAGGACAAGGATTGCTGGGGCTGAATACTTGGGAGAAGAGAAGGGAGAAATTGTGAGATTGGTCAGTAGTGGACGGGGGGGAATTGTGGGGCTGGAGGGCAGCTGAGAGTGGGGGCCAAGGAATCACATGGTCCCAGCTCGGTCATCGGGATGGGGCTGAATGGGGGCAGTTTTGACAGGGAGGAGGAGAGAAGGGGATTGGGAGTGAGCTGGGCAGGAATCCGGGAAGGGGGACAAGTCTGATGGGCAGGAAGGAATTGGAGGAGCGGGAAGTGGTGCGGGATCCTGCTGGCCATGTGGGGCACTGGCTATGTCATCTCTCTGGGAAGTGTCAGTTGGGCCTGAATCTCACATGCTCCTTTGTCTCCTTCATGTCTCACAGGAGCTCATCGAGGATCTTCCCGATGACTCGTCACCCAGCGCCGTCCTCGCCCACTCCCTGGCTGCAGTGGGCTACCTCTGGTACTGAGACAGCCCCACCCCCCCACCTCGCTGGCTCCCCTCACCCCAGTGCTGCTGAGGCCCAAGGCTGGGAGTCACCGTCACTGCCCCTCCCAGGTCACCTCCCAAGAGTGGCGCCTCTGGCAGAGATGGTGGGGTGGGAAGGTTCACTCTCTCCTGGCGGGGCTCTTCTTTTCACTTCCATAACATGACAGGGGCCTTGGGGAGGGGCTCACTCCCAGGCTCAGATACAGGAGGGGCAGCAGGCTCCAGGGAACAGGAGCTATTCCTGTCCTGCCACTGTCTGTCTGGGACACCTTGGCCTTGTCATTCTCTAGCTAAGTGCCTCAGTTTCCATTCTCGCCAGCCTGTGCCTCTATCCCTGTGGCTTGGTGTCCGTGTTGGCGACAGTCCCACCCCCGTACTGCACAGTCTAATACCAGCTCCTCTCTCTTGCCAGCACCATGAAACCTGCCCTGGAGCCAGCCCTAGAGACCCACCTCTTGCGAGCTGCCCTTCACTCCGTCTTCACCCTGGGCACGGAGAAGGACACCACTGGCATCCAGGTACCTCCTCCTCCTCCATCCTCCTCCTCTTCCAGAGTAGTCCTTGGTCCCTGCTCCCTTGATTCGCTGGAGCTCCAGATTTAGGGGTGGGGTAGCAGAGATGGAACAAGCTTCAGGGTTGGATCCTTCCCTCCAGCAGGGAAGAGATTACCCCTCCATGGGGGATTTCTTTCTTTCTTTCTTTCTTTCTTTCTTTCTTTCTTTCTTTCTTTCTTTCTTTCTTTCTTTCTTCTCCATAAGCCGTCTTTTGCCCAGACGGCAAAAGGTCCAGGGGTCATCAATTCTTGCGAATTGCCTGCAGTGGGATGTGAAGGAGAGAGGCCAGGAGATGTGTTTGGGAGTCTCCCGAGTGCTTCCCAGAGACCCCTCTTCCCATCCTTTGACAGGTATAGGCCCAGGTTCCCTAACTCTGACCCATGCTTTGCAGGCTCTGCACAAAGTCATCCCAGAGGTCCTGGATGCCATGCTGGGAAACCTGCTGGCAGAGTCCCCAGACACTGACAGGCTCCACTTCATCTTGGAGGTGAGCCCCATTTTACCTGAACTCTTTGGGGGACTGGTAAGGAGAGACTGGAAGATCCATTTTCTACTCTGTCCTCCTAGCTGGGTCCCCAGTGGGCCATCCTTGGTTGGGGAGGTCAGTGCAATGTAGTGTCAGGTCCTTCCTTCTTGAGGGCCAGAGGAAGGAGCTGGGACTTCAAGCCAGAGCTCTGCCTGGTTCTGCTGAGCACTAACCACAGGGCTCCCGACTGTCTTGGGGAGTGAGAGTGCACCTGGCCACTGAGTCTGACCTTCCTCCTTTCCCCACAGCATGTCAACTTCTGGGTCGTGTCCAGGGTGTCCGAGGAGCGAGCCAGGGCTATCAGGAGCAGCACAGCCCTTCTGAGATACACAGTCAGCCTCCCTGAGTTTGACGTAAGTGAGCTCCGAGCCCAGCTTGCTTGCTCCAGGCGGAGGCGGGCTGGCTCCAGCGGGCTGCAGGATCTGCTGCTGCTGCTGCCAGGGCTGTGGCTTAGGAGGGTTCTTCATGGGGAGGCAGAGTCAGAGCAGGACTGAGCTAGGCTTATGTCAAGTTCTTCTTGTCCTGGTTCAGTGTTTTCCCTGGGCCTTTAAGGGGCCCATGCTCCAGCCCCTGCTTGGCATCCCAAAGCAGCTCCAGGCTCCCTTGGCAGCAGAGCAAATGAAGGGTCGATCTCAAGCTCCTCTCCTCAGCATCTCCTGCAGAGGGGCTAAAGGGAAGGAGCCCTCTGGCCCAGAGGGGACAGGGAGCTGACAGGAAAATGCTGATGGAGTCCCCTCTGCTCTCCCTTCCCTTAGATCTCAGCTGAGTTCCCTAGGATGGGTCGCCATGTGGCCCAGCTGGCTCTATTGGTCAGCGATCCAGACAAGGACATCAGCCGGCAGGCCAGGGAGGGGACTTACCGGCTCTACCAACTGCTGCTCCAACAGAGGGGTAAGGAACCCAGCTGGGACACGGAACCCAATAGGGGACTGAGAGTGACCACAGGTTGATAATGAGACCCTAGACCATTTCTCTCAGACTGACCCCAGCCGGAGGACAAGTCTCTTTCTGCCTCTGTTCTTCTCCACTCCACTGTGCAGCCACCAATGGGATTGGAAGGACACAGAAACTGCAACCAGAATGAGGAGAAAAGTCTCTCTCTCTCTCTCTCTCTCTCTTCCAGGCCTGACCATACATGACGTGGAGGATCTCTGGTGCTATGACTGGCACCAGGACAGCAGGCTCTTGGGCTACAAGAACACAGCCAGAGTCGGGGAGGTAAGGGCACTGTGCCAGGGCATGACACAGCTCAGGGAGTGTGGCTGGCTGGGTTCCCTGCAGTGGATGCCTCCTGGAGACAGGAAAAGAGCCCACTCCTTATTTCCAGCTCAGAGTTCCTCATCCAGCAACCAGTGGGACAGGCTGGTGCTAAAGGTCCCAGATTGGAACCTCGCTAGTTGCCGTGATTTGAGTGTCTTACATGGCTGCATTGCTACGTGGCATGAGGAGAATCCCCGGGTGGGTGAGTTAATATAGGATTATGGCTCTGGGCATCTCTCTGCTCTTTGTCCCCCTGGCTGATCCCCAAGTGTCTTAGAGGAGAGCACTGGGTCAGTCAGTCACAATTGCTTGATCAGACCCTTGTTTAATTCCCTGCACCCTGTAGAAGCAGAGAAAGGAGGTGGGCTTTGCCCAGTTCCATTGCCGGTCAGGAAGCAGAATGCCCCAACCTGGGAACTGGGTAGGGGACATAGTGAGCTCCAGAGCCAATATGGACCACATGCGCCCCCCTCATGTCTCCAGACCTGGCCAGGGAATGGCAGAGTGTCTGGACCTCAGCCACTGTTCCAAAGAAGCACATTGTCACTGAGCCAAGTTGCAGCTACTTGCTGCACAAGTAGAAAATCAAAGACACCCCTGCCCCGCCCCCGTCTCACAACTGTGGTGAGAATATCCAAACCTTCGAACACACTGTAACACAGTGCCCCCAGACTGGAGTCAAAGGTGAAATGGGTGATTTCCATAACATCACAGAGGAGGCTTTGGAATGGCTCCTGGATCGACAAGGGCATCTACAGAACACTGCTCCACAGACGCCCCGTGAGAGAGACTGTGTGAGCTTGTCCCGCCTCCCACAAGCTGAATTGCTGCAGCAGAAGAAAAGTCTCCAAGGAGTGTCTGTGATGGGGACTGAGCCATGAGTCTCCTTGTCCTTGTCAGGCTGCAGGTTGGATTCCCCTTGAAGAAACCAAGGAGCTGCAGAGGCCATAGCCAGCAACTAGAGAAATCACTTAACTGGGGGGAAGACAACTTTGGTCTATCAGCTCAAACCCCCTTCCCACCCCGCACACATACACTCCTCTAGCCACTGAGGTGCAGGAGATCTCTGCTAGAAGTAACACAGGGTCCCCTGTCATCTCTGTGCCCTGCACAGCAGAGTGGGCCTGCTCACACATATTAGAGATCCATTTCCAGCCCATCCTGGCCCCTGCCATGAATTGCCCTCCCGAAAGAGCCACTGGAGGCTTTGGTCCCAAAGCATCTGCGACCATTTAATAAAGGGGCTGCCCTGAGCCCTGAGACCCTGAAAGCCTCCTGGGGAATGAAGTGCCTTAGCCACAGCAGCTCTCTTCCCCGCCCTTTGGGGCACTAGACACCATTGTATGGCCAGGACTTGGAGGTTGGCTCTGGGTAATCTGCTTGAGCCTCTTGTCCTCTTGGTTCTAGGTCTTTGGAAAATTCTTCTCCGTCGGGCAGAGAAGATCTTTCCTGCAGACAGCAGTGCTGGCGATCCACGACCCCCTGCTGCGTGTCAGCCAGGCTGGGCTGGTGCTGGTCTACTCCCTCCTGGGGGAAGCCCAGCAACTGATGGGGGACACGGTAAGCAGCTGCAATCGACTCAGAAGCTTGGGGTGGTGCCCAGGGCCTCCTTCCCATCCTCTCGCCATTCGCTGGCCTGGTAGCAAGGAGCCTAGTGGGGACTTCTGGACTTCATGGACTTCTCTTCTAAGGATGTGGTGCTCTGCTATCACTCCTGGGAAGGACAGGAGAGTCTCTTAAGTACCCTCTGGGAACCTTTCCTGCCCCACAGAGCTGCACCCATTTCCCCATAGTCTAGTGTCCATGTAACCCGAGCCACTATCGAGAGTTGCTCCCATCCCTGGCAGCCTGGGAGTCCAAGAACTGACTGGTTATGGCGACTGACCAGGAAGGGCTGAGGCACATGCGCATGGGAAGCTGGTCTTGCTGCTGGTCGGGCTGGACCTGCTCTTGAGAGATTGGGAGGATTCAGTCAGCAGGGGCTGCTGACCTGCCCCTTCACCAGGGCTGCCATCCTGTGGCTTCAGTTTTTGTCACTGGGGTGACTTGGGGAAAGGTCTCAACCTCTCCCCATTCCACTTCACTGCTGCCAGAATCCCTCCCAACCCCCGCCACCCTTCTAGAGCCCCCTCCCTGCCCTACCTGGGTGGGGATGGAGGTAGGGGTAGAAGAGAGGGTTCTCCGAATTTGAGCGGTGTCCCCAGGTGGGTTGGAGGTGGAACAGCTGTCAGGGGCACTGATGGGGAAGTGGCAGGAGCTCACCCTACAAGGAGGGGGGTTGGCACTGGAGGTCACTAGAGAGGACAGCAAGCCTCCATCCTGGGGGTCAGGAGGGTGAATCCACCACTCAGACATGAGCAGCTGCTGGGTGGAAATGATGGTGCTGGTTCCAGGTGCCCTTCATCCTCCCTGATTCCTGGGGAGTGTCTCAGTCTCTGACATGTTCTCGTTCCCCTGCAGCACGAGGATGTCACAGCCAAGGTCATGTGCCAGCTTCACATCATCCGGCACTTGCACCAGATGCCCGAGGCGCTGCAAGGGCTGTGGCTCATCTGATGCTCTTCAAGGTTCCCCTCCCTGTTCAGCAAGTCCCGCTCCCTGCTGCAGGTACTGCTGTGTCTCACTGTAAATGGGGGACTAGTGGAAGCGGAAATGGAGGCCCCTGGCACTCACAGAAACTCTCTCCCCTCTCTGTGGAGCTGGGTCCTTCCCTCGGCCCCCCCGAATTCCTTCATGTGGGGCAGGAGCTCTTTCCCTCACACCCATATCCCTCCCCTCTTTCCTTGATCTCACCCCCATCCCGTTTCCTGTGCTCCCAGGCAGAGATCTTCCTGCCCCATATGGCGCAGAAGGACCTTTGTGTTAGGGCTACTACAGACTGTCTGCCCAACTGAAGCTCAGGAAGCTCCACATTTGAGGAGGTGAGGATGGGACTGAGGCTGAGGGCTAGCTTCATCTCCTGCCCTTTATTCTTCCTTTGGCCCTTCTCTGTGCTCTCAGAGTGTCACATGAATAGGAGCGTCCTCCCCCCGTGTCTTCTAGACGCTGGGGTGTGTGACAGCCTCCCAGATGGGTGCAGTCAGAAGCTGAACCACCTCAGGGAGCAGTGGGGACAGGTCCCTTGTCCTAGGAAGCCAAGCAGTGGTAGTTCTCAAAGAGGCTGAGAGGGAAGACCCCACTCCCTCATGGAGGTAAGAGCCATTGACTTCTTTGGGCATATGGGTTTCTTGGGGGAGAAATGGGATCCCTGCTGCATAGCCTGGCTGGGAGCTTCCCCCATCCCTGCGACAGAGACATTTCCATCAATGTGCCACCCTTGTTTTTTTCCAAGCAAGAGGCTCCCCAGAGAACTCCTCCTCAAACCTGTTCTCCTGGGAGCGTTTCTGGGAGGAGGCTCCCGTCCCTCAGTCTCCAACTCCATCATGCAGTCTCTTTCACCTAACATCTCCGCTCTCCAGCTCCATTTCCCACAGCGGGACAAACGGACCTTCAGCTCCTAGAGAACAGACTCTGACCTCCTTCTGATCAGCAATGGGGTTTCACCATCCCCTCAGCAATCCTGTCAGCCGGGCTGGACCGGATTTGAAGGAGGAGGGTATCTAACAGGGTGGCTTGGCCTATGGCTGCCTAGCCTGGGGCTAGGCCAAATTGATGACCAAGTGAGCCCCACCTGAGAGGAAACAAGGGAAAACAGCAGCAAAAGTCCAGAAGCAGAGCCAGCTGTTCAGTAGATGGCCTTGGGCCAAACTCTGGAATCCAGGGTAGGACTGGCTTCTCTCACCGTCCCTAAGGAAGGGGACATAGAAGACCATAGAAACCCAAGAAGGGCAGGCCGAACCGAAATCAGGCTGAGGAAGAACTCCCCATGAGGGTGGAAGGCCTTGTTTCTGTTCAAGACATTTTTGGACTTTGTTTGCAAGGAGCATGACCCAGGAAGGAGTGGAATAAAGGACAGTCACCTGGTTGGAGGGCTGAGTTCCCAGCCAACAAACTGCAAGAGTGAGTATCAGCGGGGTTGCTAGCCCATCTAGAAAGCGGTGACACGAGACTTGGCCAGCATCTAGCGGTGAGTGAACTCTGGTACACACCCAAAGAGGCTGTGTCTGGAGCCCTGTGTAGCCTCTTCTGTGGGAAGTTGCCATGGGTCAGTGGGGCCGGAATCTCTCCTGCTCCTTTGGTCTCTTTGGGCTTCACAGGAGATGTCTGGTGAACTGCCCTTGGACTCTGGGCCCAGCACCGCTCAGAAATTATTCGCTACCTTCAGAGAGACAGGGCACAGCTCAGCCTGTTGGGTAGGCTGGAGACTCACACTTCACTGGAACACACAACACTGAGGTGCTTTGGGAAGCATAGTAACAAAGAAGAGATTTAAGTGACACTAAGCAAGAGAAAGAGACACATTTCAAAGAGAGAAACAAAACACAACACACTTTGTCGTGACTAAAACTGAATCTTAACAAGTCACAATCTTTGCCTTAGCAGTTTCCAGACTAACATCTCAGCTTTCCTAAGAGACCTTCTTTGATGTCCCTGTAGGGTAGAAAGCTTCTCTGTCGAATCCGCTGATTTGATTGCTTCGTCTTCTGGTTTCAGACCCTCTATTCTCCTTCTGGGGTGCCTGGACCCTGACTGTAACATCTCTCTGGCCCAGCCTCTTACACAGATGTGTGCTGCAGCCAGCCCAGCGCAGGGAGCAGTGGGGACAGATGATCTCCTCCTGTCAGACCAAGCAACAGGGGTCCCATTGAGGCTTAGATGGAAGATCCCAGGCATCTCCTGGAGGTAAGAACCGTCCACTCTTCTGGACACTTGGGGCTGTTGCAACAAAGAGGGGGCTCCTGTTACACAGTCTATTTGTCCTCATGACTGTGTTTTTTTCTTCTCAGAGGATGCATCTGGGACCCTGGAGACTGTTTCGTGCAGGAGGTTTGAGCGGGGAGAGATCACTCACTGTCCTGACCCATGGGTCATTAACCCGGGTCTGCAGGGTTCATGGGAGCAGCCACACTCCAGCACGCCACCTGGAAGCCTACGAAAAACTGCTTACCTAGGACTGACGAAGTCCAGACCCAGTTTGAGGCTCCATCCCTGAGGCCCATTGGCAGAGTCCCAGAGCAGCTAATCGGCCCCCGGGACCTCCTTAAACCAGCAACAGGAACAAGAAGTTGTCTGAACACCCGAGCTCCTCGCCCCTTCTGGACCGTGTGTTAGCTGTTCCTGCTCCCACTCCCCAGGCTTGATTTCCTGGCATCCTGACTCGGGGTGACCCATCTGATTTGAGGTTCTGAACACAATTTGGTCTTTTGCTTCTGCTCTTCCAGTGTCCTGACCCAGCTGACTCTCGACTCCTGTCTTGTGAGTGTGGACTCTGCCTCTGACCACTAGGTCTGGCTGCCCATGACCCAGCCATGACACTTGACTTTTCTACAATTCCTCCAGTGCCCTTTTCTGCTCTCCAGCTCTGCTCTCCCAGCAAGACACACCGATGCCTTGGCTCCCAGAGTCCTGCTTGCCTGCTAGTCAAGGGCTCAGGGGGAGTGCTTGTCTTGCTCCCTCCCCCACCACAGCTGCTTGTCCTCGGGGACTCTCCCTAGCGCAGAGGAGAATCCGCCCTGGAAGCAATTCAGGAAGTCACAGAAGGGACGGTCTGCTCAGCTCCCTCTGCAATGCCACTGCCCGAGACCATTACTAGTGGGTGCCCAGTGACTGCGCCGGCAGCTCCTTGAGAGACTCCTGGGGGCAGGGTAGTCGTGTTTCACGGTGACCGCGGGAAGCCATGCGAAGAGTGCGGCATCGAGGAGACTCTCCTGCTGTCCCAAAGGGTTTCTGTTCTCCTGCATGGTCAGACCATGGGGCCAGGTTGGAGAATGGGGAAGAGCTGGTTGGTGATGAGTTGGAGGATTCACCATACAGGTGGCAGCAGCTGCAGATCCTGGAGTCCCTGTGGTCGGGTTACCATGAGTCCGGAGTTTCCCGGACATGTCCGGCTTTTGGGGTTTTAAATCGCCCTCTGGGAGGAATTTGTAAAACTCTCCAAAGGTCCGGGATTTCCCTCCCAATGCAGCACTCTGGGGGCGGGCGGGGGGGAGCTGCACACTCTGCGGGGGAGCACGGCACTGTGTCTGGCTCCGCACCCCAGACACACTGCTCTGAGCAGCAGGGTACGGGGGCCAGGGGGCTGGAGAAGGGGCATGGGGTCCCAAGGGACAGTCAGGGGACAGGGAGCAGGAGGGGTTGGATGGGTGAGGGGTTCTGGGGGGAGCCTGTCAGCGGGTGGGCATTTGGAGAGGGGTCGGGGGAGTCAAGGGACAGGGAGCGGGGGAGGGGGTGGATGGGGCGGAGGTTCAGGGAGGAAGTCAGGGGCGGGGAGCAAGGGGGGTTAGATGGGTTGGGCGTTCTGTGGGGGCAGTCAGGGGACAGGGAGTGGTTGGATAGGTGTGGGAGAGCTGGGGGTCTGTCAGGGGGTGGGGGTGCGGATAGGGGGTGGGGCAGTCAGGGGACAGGTAGGGGGTGGAGTTCTAGGGGGGCAGTTAGGGTGGAGGGGTCTAAGGAGGGGGCAGTTGGAGAAAGGGAGAAGGAAGGCTTAGATAGAGGGGAGGGTCCTGGGAGGGGGCGATCAGGGGACAAGGAGCAGGGGGGGTTGGATGGGTTGGCGGTTCTGTGGGGGGCAGTCACGGGCAGGAAGTGGGAGGGAGTAGATAGGGGGCAAGGCTACCACTCCCCCCCCACCCTCGGAGTGTCCTCTTTTTTGAAAGTTCAAATATGGTAACCCTACCCTATGGGCCCAGCCTCCACTCCTGAGAGTTCAGGCGAACCTCCCCCTGTTCTCAGGGAGTCTTTGGCTTTGGCGGCTGGGCCTGCCTGCCGAGACAGAGGACTCAGTGTTTCCATCAGGCTGCTCAGTTGCCAATGCAGCCACCCAAAGACGTGAAGAATGGAAGCGAAAGAGCAAAGCTGGACCCTCCGCTGAGCTCCTGCAATCAAGTGAGCCCAGCCTGGGAGAGAGGAGGGAAAGCTCCAGGGGGGCTGGTAGCTGCAGGGATCCAGGGGAGGAGAAATAAATAGTTCATGATGAATCCTATGGGCTTTGTCTTGTGTGGTGAAGGGTTTCAAATGGGTCTAGTTACTATCACATTCAACTTTACAATCGCTGTGTCTGATTGAAGGGCAGGTCTGGAAAGGTCAGAGGTCACTCGAGGAGCTTCAAGTCTCCGATTCTGTCCCTATTGCCTTCTTTGACCAGCTGATCTCAACCCAACACCTCCCTCAGGTGGTCGCAGTGATGAGCTACCACTGACAGACACAAAACAAAGAAGTCAGAATGGAGTTCTCCCCACTCCTTCTTGCTCTGACTCAGGGGTACAGTCCTTGCTGAGTGCATTCTCCCCCTGCTCCGATTTGGGGTGCCGTCCCTACTTGGTGCAATCCACTGCCCTTCACTTGCACCATGGCTCATTGCAAAATCCCTTCCTTCCCTCCCTCTCTATCTTCGCAGATTGGGGCTTGCCGTCCCGGTCAGGTCAATTGCCCACTAGTGCCTTGCCTAGAGAGTGGGGCACTGTCACTGCAGGATGCACGTGTTTCATGAAGCCGGGAATCTTGTTGCCAGGTGAACCTCCCGGAGGTGGGGAGATGCTGTATTGCTCGAGGTAGCCAGGGTGGAGTGTTGTGGTTTGCTTCCTTCAGTCAGCCGTGGTGATCTCACACTCCTCGTACTGCCCCGGGTATGGTGAGGAAAACACACTGCCCTGTGGGATATTTCCCAGGAGGCGTGGCTTGGCTGGCTCCTGGCTCAGGTTGTGTGGCTCTCACAGGCTGGGGTTAGCTCACTGTGGCACACACGGTACAGTGAGTGGCGGCTGGTACCCGGGGTAATCCAGGTGGACTCCAGGTCTCAGTCTCGTGTCACTTTGGGTTTTAAAGAGAGGCAAAGCTGGGACTCTGTGTTGCGGGACATGATGTCACGGGGAAGCGATTTGCTGGAGGATACAGGAGACTGGTGCAAAGCTCCTTCATAATGAAAACCTGTCCTGCAGTATCCAGGGTGTGTGTCGGGCCTTGGGCAAACTCCCAGCACTTTCTGCTGTTTCCTTATTCCCACGCAGTCCGTTCCAGGCATTCGGCCGAGTGAACGACCATTCAGCAGTTAAAGAGAGCTCAGAGGGGAGCCTTCTTTTAGCAGAGCTTATTGAACAACTTCTGAGCTTGGTTCCTGGGGGCAGCGCTCCCAGCATCTTGGTTCAGGAGGCTGCAATCAGAGGCTGCCTCCGGGGTGTGAGCCTGTAGACGGAGTGGGGACAGACAGATGCCATGTGACTTGGTTGATGGTTGAGCAGAGCAGCCTGCACCAGGTGAGAGGGAAGTTTGATTGCTCCATACACAGGGGGAGGGGTTATTTGTTAAGACTCAGCCCTAATCCATGTCAGGCGGCGGTATCCAGCGTCAGGGAAGAGGTCCCAGCTCAAAGTAACCCTGGAACAAGCATCACACTCAACAATCGCACAAGGCTTTTATCTAACTCAGGCAAGCCAGGAGCAGACCCAGGTCAAGATCTCTAGCCAGGGGCTCACACGCTCCCTCCCCCCTGGCATAGCATAGCGCAAAACTGCTCTTCCCTCGCCCCGCCTGGCTAGACACACACAGAGCCTCTGTCCCGCGCCAACGGGGGGGCCAGGGAAGGGGAAGGAGCTCTCTCGCCTGCTGCACACTGATGCTGTATGGGATAGGAGCAGGAGGGATGCATTGATTCAGGCTAGGGAGGGTGGCAGTCACTGCAGGGGGCCTTCGCTCCCTCCTCCTCAGCGATTTAAAATTGAGGTTTATTGGCAAGGACCAGCCCACCTCCCAGCAAGCTGTCTTTGGGAGGAACCTAAACCTGTTCACTCCAGGGCAGCTGTCCCAGCATTTCCTGGACAAGGAGCCCTCAGTGCAGGCTCTGTCGGGTCGCATGCAGCGGTGGGTGGTTCTCTCTGAGTGCAGCAGGCACTGAAATTCCCTCTTGCCCCACCAGGTCTCCCTCTGCACCGGGTAACACCTGGGTCTTCTGCACAATGGCAGGGGTGGGGTGGTGGTGAGGGAGGTGGGGCATTAAGATTTTGCTCCAACAGAGGGAAGTGAAGGGAAGTCCAGTGCCCACCCTCCTCCAACCCCTCCATTCCTGTGCTGAGCCCAGGGTGAGTCCGTGAAGTGCATCTGAACTGACGCTGGACCCAGAGGTAGCCCACCAGGGTGTGCAAAAGCCTAACCAGAATAAAGTGATTGTTAAGGTCTGGTGTCTGCTTAGTTAAGGGGGGCTGGGAGGACCATCACTGCACAGGCTGGATTCTCAGGATCCCAAGGGCTGCAGCATTAGGATCCATGGCTGTAAAGTGGAGAGACTGAGTTTACATATGGCCACTGCTCCCTCACTCAGCAGAAATACCAGATGTGAGTCAGACCAATTTGATTGGAAAGTTTCGGATGTCAGAATTGCCCAATTCTCCTGGGCTGCCTGCCAGTTTCAGGCTTAGAACTGCAGCCAAGAACTCAGAGATCATTGGCATGGCTGGGTTGGCTCAGAGCACAGGCCCTCACTCACAGGGAGGCGGGCCAGGGAACGGGAAGGGGAAGGAGCTCTCTCACCAGCTGCACACAGGACCCTGATGCTGTATGTGATAGGAGCAGGAGGGACGCATTGATTCAGGCTAGGGAGGGTGGCAGTCACTGCAGGGGGCTTTCGCTCCCTCCTCAACTACTCAAAATTGAGTTTCATTGGCAAGGACCAAGCCACCGCTCCGTCCCTGGGGAGAGAATCCAACCCTGGCTCCAGGTCTGGGACACAGACACCCGGCTCAGCCTCTGTCCCTGAGGTGGGGTGTGGGGTGGGGAATATTCCACTGTGGACCCTGAGATCAGCTTCTCCAGCCTCAGACAGCACCGTCTCTATGACCCTGGAAATTGCTTTGGGTCTCAACTCTGTGAAACCTCTGCACTGTCAAACCATAGAGAGCATTCAGTGAGCGAGGTAGAGAAACTGATCTCATTGCCCCAGGCATTGTGCAGCCTGTTTGCCACTGTCCTGTATGATCCAGGAGGACTCTGGGGATCCTGGGTCAGACTGTGTCACTCAGACATGGGGGGAACAGCCCACTGGGTTTGAAGAAATGGGCTTCTCCAGCCACAGTCCTCCTAGCCCCTATGGCGTGGAGCACTCCTATCTACCCAGCCTTCTGGCTCATCTCTATGACTTGGGACGACTCCTGTCCATCCAACCATTGAGCTCTATGACCTCTGGAAGCCTATCCCCCCTTCCTCCTTGCAGCACCAGGTGGGGGAAGGAGAGGGGAGGAAGAACCCCTGGAGCCGCAGGAGTAGGGGCAGGGCCCTGAGGGGAGACGTGGGGGCCTCCACCTTCTCCCCAAACACTAATTAATTTATTCTGTGTCCCTGTCACCCCACATCTGCCTGTCCCGCAGTGCAGCTGTAAATTCATAACCAGAACATATGGTAAAAACATCCACAAATTATTGTTTCTATAACAAAGGCTGGTATTTCCCCTTCCTACCAGGACCATCATATGATAACGCTGAATACAATCTTTGCAGTTTCACACTCACCACACCAGCTGCAGTACAAAGGGGGCATTCACCTGCTGATTAAAGTCATTAGAGGTAAAATCCTGAGCACAGATGGACCTGGACACTCAGATGAGACAATTTATTGCTTAGGGTAAAAGTTGAAAGACTTCACTAACTTCTGGACCGACTTTGTCTCCTAGGGAGCCTGTAACTACTGACAGGTTTCAGAGTAACAGCCGTGTTAGTCTGTCTTTGCAAAAAGAAAAGGACTACTTGTGGCACCTTAGAGACTAACCAATTTATTTGAGCATGAGCTTTCGTGAGCTACAGCTCACTTCATCGGAGCATCCGATGAAGTGAGCTGTAGCTCACAAAAGCTCATGCTCAAATAAATTGGTTAGTCTCTAAGGTGCCACAAGTACTCCTTTTCTTTTTGTAACTACTGAGGAGTTTCTAGCACATTCTAGCACAGTTTTCAGTCTAAGTCTTTTGCAGACCCCTTAGACATTGTCTGTGGACCCAGGCCCTCTCAGAGCTCCAGAGAGGCCCAGACCACTTCCAGCTTTTGAAGCTCCTAGCCATAATAAAAATAAAAAATGACGCACATGAAAACAAAATAAGGCACCAAAAAAAAAAAAAAAGTGAGACATAATTTGAATATTTCTTTATTTAACAAATGTTTTTCTAGCCTTTTTCTGTGCAAATGCGCTAATTAGTGAGGAAAAATCTTTCTAGCTTTTGTGCAATGTCACAGTTGATATTAAGCGTGGCGAGCCCATTCAAATGCTCTTGTCCCTTAGTTGAACAGTGATAGTTCTTTACCTGCTTCAACATGTTGAAGATGCGCTCACCTGAAACCACTGATGCAGGCAAACTGACAAAAATACGCAATGCAATCATAATATTAGGAAACACCCCAAAGAGTCAAAGTTCGAGTATTTCTTGAAGCAATTCCTTTGGCTTGCAATCCGGTTTAAAGTTCATGGAATATATTCATTTGAGGAAGATGACCTCGTCACTGAGATCTTTTGAGATTTCTTTGTTGTCCTGTTGCTGAAATAGTTCAGCTGCAGAAAGTAGATCTTCATTATTCAGTCTGTTGAACTGCCAAAGAAACCCCAAAGGGTACAAATTAGGGCATGTCTACACTACGAAATTAGGTCGATTTTATAGACGTCGATCTTTAATAAGTGATTTTATACAGTCAATCGTGCATAGCCATAGCCATAGCACGGCAAGAATGGAGTCCATTCAGCTGCGCACTGCTGTTGTGAGCATTGTAAACACCTCGCACATTATCTTGCAGTATGTGCAAAGCCTAGCTAGGAGCCGCCAGCATGAGGAAGATTGTGATGAGGACATGGACACCGACGTTTCTGAAAGCATGGAATGTGGCAATTGGGACATCATGGCGGCACTGGGGCATGTTGATACAGAGGAACACCAATTCTGGGCCCAGCAAACAAGCACAGACTGGTGGGACTGCATAGTGTTGCAGGTATGGGATGATTCCCAGTGGCTGTGAAACTTTCGCATGCGTAAGGCCACTTTCATGGAAATTTGTGAGTTGCTTTGCCCTGCCCTGAAGTGCAGGAATACCAAGATTCCTGACAGTTGAGAAGCAAGTGGCGATAGCCCTGTGGAAGCTTGCAACGCCTGACTGCTACCAGTCAGTCGGGAATCAATTCGGAGTGGACAAATCTACCGTGGGGGCTGCTGTGATCCAAGTAGCCAGGGCAATCAAGAAGGGTAAGTGCTAAGAAGGGTAGTGACTCTGGGAAATGTACAGGTCATAGTGGATGGCTTTGCTTCAGTGGGGTTCCCTAACTGTGGTGGGGCAATAGACAGAACGCATATCCCTATCTTGGCACTGGACCACCTTGCCAAAGAGTACATAAACCACAAGGGGTACTTTTGAATGGTGTTGCAAGCACTGGAGGATCACAAGGGTCGTTTCACTGACATTAACATGGGATGGTTGGGAAAGGTGCATGATGCTTTCATCTTTTGGCACTCCAGGCTGTTTGGAAAGCTGCAAGAAGGGACTTTCTTCCCAGACCAGAAAATTACCATTGGGGATGTTGAAATGCCAATAGTTATCCTTGAGGACCCAGTCTAGCCCTTGCTCCCATGGCTCATGAAGGTGTACACAGGCAGCCTGGACAGCAGTAAGGAGCAGTTCAACTATAGGCTGAGCAAGTGTGGAATAGTGGTAGAATGTGCCTTTGGGCATTTAAAAGGGTCCTTGCGCAGTTTGCTGAGTAGGTTAGACCTCAGCGCAACCAATATTTCTGTTGTTACTGCTGCTTGCTGTGTCCTCCATAATATCTGAGAGAGAAAGGGGGAGACGTTTATGGCGGGGTGGGAGGTTGAGGCAAATCGCCTGGTGGCCAATTTTGAACAGCCAGAAACCAGGGCAATTAGAAGAGCACCGAGGTGTGCTGCGCATCAGAGAGGCTTTGAAAAGCAGTTTCATGACTGACCAGGCTACAGTGTGACAGTTGTGTGTGTTTGTTCTTGATGCAAAACCGCCCCCTTTGGTGAATGTACATCCCTGTAAGACAATCCCTCTCTTGCCCTTCGACCCCAGCTGGCTCAGAAAATAAAGTCCCTATTGTTCTGAATCCATTCATTCTTTATTTATTAAAAAACACTTGAGATCACTGACAATGCTGACTAGTAAAAGGTTGCCTGGGTGTAACAAAGGGTTTGATAAGGGAGTGAGGTGGGGGAGGAAGGACAAGGCCACACTGCTTATTGTAGCCACACTACAAATCAAAACTGTTTGAATGACAGCCTTCTGTTGCTTGGGTCATCCCCTGGAGTTGAGTGGCATGGTGCCTGGAGCCTCCTCCCCCCCGCGTTCTTGGGCATCCGGGTGAGGAGGATATGGAACTTGGCGAGGAGGGCAGGCGGTTATACAACATGACATCAGAATGCATTCAAATTTGGACATGGGCTTCTGAATAGACTGAAGTTCAAGTCGAGCCTGTGCAGTGAGATTGAGAGATTCAAGCTCATATAAAGCCTTTCTTACTGAATTCAAATGCTGCGCAACTGGTTGAACACCATCAATCCATGCAGACCATCTAGTATTGGACATCCCATGCAGTGAAACAGGAAGATATTGCTTCAGAATTTCCCACCTTTGTGGACTCCTACTGAAGAGATTGTACATTTGCTGAACAGTTCCAAAGTAAGTAATTGCTTCCTTGCATGATTCAGCACAGTCAACACCTACAAGGTTTAGTGTGTGGTTTCCACAGCTGGAGAAAATACAGTTTGAATTATGCTCAAACAGAACTACTTGTACACCTTTCATGGTGTCAAGTATCAGGGGGTAGCCATGTTAGTCTGTATCCACAAAAACAACGATGAGTCTGGTGGAACCTTAAAGACTAACAGATTTATTTGGGCATAAGCTTTCGTGGGTAAAAACCTCAATTCTTCAGATGCATGGGCAAATAAATCTGTTAGTCTTTAAGGTGCCACCGGATTCCTCGTTGTTTTTGTACACCTTCGTACTTCCCAGCCATATAAGATCCATTGTCATAGGCTTGACCAATGCCGACTTGAAAATCTAACTTAAAACCTTCTAGAATTGCTAGTACTCGAGGAGCAATTTCTTTTCCAGTTTTTCTCATGAAATTATCAAACAAAATAAACCTTTCTTCAATTGAAAATGTTGAGCTGTCTACAAACTTAACATATCGAATAACCATAATAATCTGTTCCTTGTGAGAACAATCTGGAGTGGCATCAACAATGATTGAAAAACACTTGGCATTTCGAATCTCATCAAGAATTGTTGTTTGTACAAATGATCCACATAGCTCAATAAACTCATTTTGTATGCGTGTGGAGAGATAATGGGCTTGCATGTGTTTTTGACTCTCTTGCGATTCTCAAACACATTTAACATGCTCTGATAAAAGTGGGTCATATTTGCTGAGGAGCTCAGCTATGCCTAGAAAGTTTCCATTTGCATGATCACCAATACGTTGACTAGAACCAAAGAACGCCAATCCCTGCTCAGAAAGAAAAAGGATGACATTCAGGATCCGCTTAAGAAGTTTTTTCCAGTTATTAGCTTCTGTAGAGCATTCAGTCAAGAGTAAATACTCAACGAAGGAATAGTAATTAAGAACACAAAATGAAACAGTCAGATGAGTTTTGATTCAGTGATAAGGATAATAACCTAAGCACACAAAGTATAATATAACAGGCTGAGCTGAAGACAAAGGGATGGCATATATATCATAAACACAGACACAGATACAGACAGAGGGATAATGTCCAAAAATTTCAAATGTGTGTCCTCATGAAACTCTCTACAAGATTGTCCTCACAAATTTTCACCTTGAATCTGGGCTTATATACTACGAAAGACTATGATGATGGCCAAGCTACCAAGCTAGGGCTCAACCAACCAACCAACCAACCAGTCACCTCTTTTAGCTACCATAGGAAGATAATAATGAGGAATTCTCACACATAAATAATTCCTTAGTCAACTAGACGTGAAACTATAAAGACACTAAAATGTAACAATTCTCTACCTTTCAACATGCAATTGATCCAGCACCAGTCACTAGTAGTGGTTTGTTTATATAATCAGCTGATCTGAGAGGACACGTTCATCATGTTAACAAAAAAGATGATGTCTTTTACCAAATCACACCTCTTATTTGCTTAAGTTTGCAGCTCTAAGCTGAGAGAGTGTCACAGTTTGGTCCAATAGGGATGTGCATAAAAACAAGTTGCAAAATTTATCAAATGCCAAAAAATTAACAAGTGTCTAAATTTGAGGCCCCCTTTGAGCTTGAGGCCCAGGCCAAATGGCCCTCCTGGCCTCCCCTCTGATTGGCCCGGTGTGGACCCTGAAAACCACTGCCATAAACTATTATTCTTGTCTCCTATGTATTAACTACTATTAGCTTAATTAAACTCACTTTATAGGTAACAGCTTATATCTATGAACTAACAGAATTTTGAATTAGAAAATCCAGTGCACTAGAACAAACTCTGACTGATACACGTTCACGGAATATGAACAAGAGGCTGCTCGGCAGCTCTCCAACACGAGTTTCTACAAGCCATTACCCTATGATCCCACTGAGAGTTACCAAAAGCAACTACAGCATTTGCTCAAGAAACTTCCTGAAAAAGCACAAGATCAAATCCGCACAGACACACCCCTGGAACCCCGACCTGGGATATTCTATCTACTACCCAAGATCCATAAACCTGGAACTCCTGGGCGCCCCATCATTTCAGGCATTGGCACCCTGACAGCAGGATTGTCTGGCTATGTAGACTCCCTCCTCAGGCCCTACGCTACCAGCACTCCCAGCTACCTTCGAGACACCACTGACTTCCTGAGGAAACTTCAATCCATCGGTGATCTTCCTGATAACACCATCCTGGCCACTATGGATGTAGAAGCCCTCTACACCAACATTCCACACATAGATGGACTACAAGCCGTCAGGAACACTATCCCCGATAATGTCACGGCTAACCTGGTGGCTGAACTTTGTGACTTTGTCCTTACCCATAACTATTTCACATTTGGGGACAATGTATACCTTATGATCAGCGGCACTGCTATGGGTACCCGCATGGCCCCACAATATGCCAACATTTTTATGGCTGATTTAGAACAACGCTTCCTCAGCTTCGTCCCCTAAAGCCCCTACTCTACTTGCGCTATATTGATGACATCTTCATCATCTGGACCCATGGAAAAGAAGCCCTTGAGGAATTCCACCATGATTTCAACAATTTCCATCCCACCACCAACCTCAGCCTGGTCCAGTCCACACAAGAGATCCACTTCCTGGACACTACAGTGCTAATAAACAATGGTCACATAAACACCACCCTATATCGGAAACCTACTGACCGCTATTCCTACCTGCATGCCTCCAGCTTTCACCCTGACCACACCACACGATCCATCGTCTACAGCCAAGCTCTGCGATACAACCGCATTTGCTCCAACCCCTCAGACAGAGACAAACACCTACAAGATCTCTGTCAAGCTTTCTTACAACTACAATACCCACCTGCGGAAGTAAAGAAACAGATTGATAGAGCCAGAAGAGTTCCCAGAAGTTACCTACTACAGGACAGGCCTAACAAAGAAAATAACAGAACGCCACTAGCCGTCACCTTCAGCCCCCAACTAAAACCCCTCCAACGCATTATTAAGGATCTACAACCTATCCTAAAGGATGACCCAACACTCTCACAAATCTTGGGAGACAGGCCAGTCCTTGCCTACAGACAGCCCCGCAACCTGAAGCAAATACTCACCAACAACCACATACCACACAACAGAACCACTAACCCAGGAACTTATCCTTGCAACAAAGCCCGTTGCCAATTGTGCCCACATATCTATTCAGGGGACACCATCACAGGGCCTAATAACATCAGCCACACTATCAGAGGCTCGTTCACCTGCACATCCACCAATGTGATTTATGCCATCATGTGCCAGCAATGCCCCTCTGCCATGTACATTGGTCAAACTGGACAGTCTCTACGTAAAAGAATAAATGGACACAAATCAGATGTCAAGAATTATAACATTCATAAACCAGTCGGAGAACACTTCAATCTCTCTGGTCACGCAATCACAGACATGAAGGTCGCTATCTTAAAACAAAAAAACTTCAAATCCAGACTCCAGTGAGAAACTGCTGAATTGGAATTCATTTGCAAATTGGATACTATTAATTTAGGCTTAAATAGAGACTGGGAGTGGCTAAGTCATTATGCAAGGTAGCCTATTTCCTCTTGTTTTTTCCTACCCCCCCCCCCCCCAGATGTTCTGGTTTAACTTGGATTTAAACTTGGAGAGTGGTCAGTTTGGATGAGCTATTACCAGCAGGAGAGTGAGTTTGTGTGTGTATGGGGGTGGGTTTTTGGAGGGGGGTGAGGGAGTGAGAGAACCTGGATTTGTGCAGGAAATGGCCTAACTTGATTATCATGCACATTGTGTAAAGAGTTGTCACTTTGGATGGGCTATCACCAGCAGGAGAGTGAATTTGTGTGGGGGGGTGGAGGGTGAGAAAACCTGGATTTGTGCTGGAAATGGCCTAACCTGAAGATTACTTTAGATAAGCTATTACCAGCAGGACAGTGGGGTGGGAGGAGGTATTGTTTCATATTCTCTGTGTATATATAAAGTGTGCTGCAGTTTCCACGGTATGCATCTGATGAAGTGAGCTGTAGCTCACGAAAGCTCATGCTCAAATAAATTGGTTAGTCTCTAAGGTGCCACAAGTACTCCTTTTCTTTTTGCGAATACAGACTAACACGGCTGTTACTCTGAAACCTGTTCACTCTGCAGTTTCACAGTTTCCAGCCTCTGTCAGCCCAGAGTTTGGAGGATGTTTAGTTATGTCTTGAGGAATCCTTTTATGTAATCTTTGTTTACTGTTTTGAGCTCCAGCTTCAATAAAGCCACATATTCCTCAGTGTGATATCTTGGTTTCTTGACTGAACAATTATCCCTCTGCTCCTCTGATTTACAGTCCCTTTGTACTCTGAAAAAAGAAAAGGAGTACTTGTGGCACCTTAGAGACTAACCAATTTATTTGAGCATAAGCTTTCGGGAGCTACAGCTCACTTCATCGGATGCATTCAGTGGAAAATGCATTCATGCATCCAATAAAGTGAGCTGTAGCTCACGAAAGCTTATGCTCAAATAAATTTGTTAGTCTCTAAGGTGCCACACGTACTCCTTTTCTTTTTGCGAATACAGACTAACACGGCTGTTACTCTGAAACCTGTCTTTGTACTCTGACAATTTCTCCATTCCTGTCATTCCCCTTGCATGCCTGAGGGTGCTGTCCAGAGATGTTGTTTTACAGTCCTTACTATTTTCTTATTGTCACTACAGCTCACACCCTGCTTATTTCTTAAGTCAGTTTCTCTTTATTTACAGTTTATCTTTTATTACAGCTTATGTCCTTCACTTTTCACTCTTGTGAATGACTGCTTTGTAGCTTCATGATCCTGGGATTTTGTGCGTGCGTGCGTGCATCCCTACAGAGGGCCCGGAAAATCCTCTCCCTAGAAAAGGGCAATATGTTCCTCTTCACATTCTAAATTTTCAATTAATGAATTTCTAGTTTTTGTGGCTGTGATTAAAATCTTTCCAATGTGAACTGAATGTATCCAATGCAGAGCTCTCTGTCTGAGTCTGCAGTTTTTTGTGTCATAGTTTCATTTTTTTTGTTCTCCCCACCCGTCTCTGTCAATATGGTTCTGAGCAGAGCTGGGCAAATACCAGATCTTTTTCTCTGGCTAGATATATAAAAAAAAAAAAAAATGGCTTGAACCGAAAATTATTTTTATAACATTTTCAGCAAATCACAAAATTGACCTTTTCTTGGTCAAACGAAATGTTTCATTTTGACAAAATCAAAATGTTTTGTTTCAGTTTTAACCATCTCCTTAAAAATATATATAATTATATAAAAAGAAGGAATTTTTCAAACAAAAAATAATTTGAACTTTAAAATGCTGGAAAAAAAATTATAACAAGAAAATCTTTTGATTTTTCATTTACTTCTTTTTGTAAAAAAACAAATGGGTGATGTTACCAGGAATTCATGAAATGTTTCAGTATTGACAAAGCTGCATTTTCCCTGGAAAAAAATTTTTGTGCTCAAAATGCCACCTAGTAATGAGTCCTACCTCCTGCTGCTTTGGATCTGCATCTCTGAGGCCATCGATAACGCACTAACAGAACCATGTCAGACGTGAGAACATCCCTTTACGAGATTCTGGAGCCAAATGGAAAGGTATGAGAAAATCCTCTCTCTAGTAACCACAGGATATTGTTCAGTGTCAGATGACTTAGAATTTACAAATAAATTCTCCCTCCTGCACACTCAGCTCTCTATGAAAGAGCCATAGGCTCCATGCATGTCCCTGACCACCCCTTTCCCTCATTATTTTACAGCGAAATACACAAGCCAAGAGACAGAAGATTGTGTTTGAATTTCAGCAACTGCGGCGGTTCCTGGAGGAACAAGAGCAACTCCTGCTGGCCCAGCTGGAGAAGCTGGACGAGGAGATAGTGAAGATACAAAAAGAAAATATCACCAAACTCTTGGAGGAGATTTCCCATCAGTGAGCTGATCAGTGAGATGGAGGGGAAGTATCAGAAGCCAGCAAATGACTTCCTGCAGGTGAGAGTGAGTTAGAAATACTCCAGATCCCACCATAGGGACAGGACTGCTCCTAAAACATGGGCAGGGGAGCGCATCAGTCAGAAATCACAGTGTAACTCAGTGTGTATATTCCTGAAATGCGAATGACTATTGTTCTTTGCAGCCTCATGGACACATTTTTATTAGAGATGGAAAAGCCCCATTAGCTCAGGGAGTCCATGGCCCTCAAGCCACAGCAGGGCCTCTTTTCCCCATACTTGCTAAATCCCTTCCTTGGAATTAAAGTGTACGTCAGGTGGGACTGAAATTCTCTATTTCTCTCCTCTAGGATGTCAGAAGCACCTTGAGCAGGTATGTGGCTCTCTCACTCCCCCTCACACTTCGCAAAGCTGGGAAAGAGCTTGGAGATGATGTTAGCACCACATCTCCCCAGGGCTCTACAGCAAAATGTGTGGGGAAGGTCACATTTTGCATACAAGTCTCTCTGATAACTTCATGCTGAGGTTCGCATCCTTGTACAGAAGACTCTGGAATTTCCCATTCAGTGGGAAAGACTGACCTAAGACTAGCTTTCTCTTTCCCCACAGCCAGGGGATGTCACATTTCTGGGGGACTGGCTGCCTCAGGTTTGCAGGGATGGAATATGGGCCTTTCACTGTTGGGACATTAGGTACCATTCGCCCAGGGCAGCAGTGATCAAGAGTCTTTCCCACCAGAGGACTGTTTGGAGACCTGTGTGGAATGAGCTGGGAATGGGGGAGTTGGTGTCTCAGTCTGGTTTCTAGTGGACAGATTTCTACAGCACTTAAAATGGGAACTTTATGTCCATCAGAGCATGAAGGCCATGGAGAGAATTGTCCATGGAGACTCAATTCCCCTTTTATCCCCAGAGCTGGGGCAAAGGCGGGTGACAGCGATTTTTCCTACGAAGCTCCGACTACCCCTTATGTTGTCTGACATATAATACACATTCAGATTATATATTTATTAGTTCTTTTCCAATAATCTTTGAGTGTTATTAAGTATCTTATATAACTCGTAAAATACACATACATGAACTTTCTAATTGTCAGGGCTTTTGCTATCCAAGTTATTTTCATCTTATTGTTCTCTTTTCTGATTGGACTCTTACCACTGATTATGCATAGCTCACTTTGACCCTTGTCTCCGCATAGGGATATTAGGACTTTGATAACTGCTCCTTGGCACTACATTTTGGATGTCTGCTGTCTTTAACACATTTTGTGGTGAAAACATCTCTTTGTCCCACATAGCGACTTAAGAACATGTCACTTAATAACAAGGTCTTTTAAGGCAACATTTCCTTTATGTCAAGCAAATGGCTCACCAGGCCAAAGCCAAGTCAGTCAGTACAAACGCACAATCTCCGTCTGTCCAAACTGCTGTATAAGAAATGACCCTTGTACCAGTTCTCAATACTGAACATAACTAGTGGAAAGCAGACATATGGAGCAGATATAGCAGGGGCCCAGACATCAGGATGCCTCCCATTTATTCATGACTTACTAAAGTTTACAACCATAAGGCCAAAATTTAGGGGAAATGGCCTAATTTGGGGCACCTCCGTTTCTCTTTCCCCACTAGAGAGCTGCAGGGCAGGTGCTCCAGAGCTGTGCAGCCTCCACATCTGCAGGTGGCGTCAATGGGAGCTGCAGGTGCCCAACCCCTCTGAGAACCAGGCCCCAGGGGCCTATAAGTCAGGATTGTAAATTAAAGGCCACTTGTTAAAGCTGGACCCAGCCCATCACTGGGCTCTGGTCAAGTACAGCAGCTAGTCTGGGCACATGGGCTGTGGGGAAGGAGAAAGCCCCACGTGAGGGATCCCTCCAGCACAGGAGCCTCTTGTGTCTCCTCCCCAGCAGCTGCAGGCAGAAGGCGGGTTCCTGAGAGGGCTGGGAAGGGGGTGGGGGTGGTGAGGGGGGGTGGAAGAGGCAGGGAAGTGGATCAGGGACAGAGGGACGTGGGACGTGTAAAGCTGGGTCTCTGACACTCTGCACGCTGGGCAAGACACACGGGGGCCACTGTCCTAGGGAGGTAGCTCTGGCTGGCTTCAGAACTTCCTCAGCCTGCGCCAAGGTCTGCACCGGCCCCTGTAGCCACTGAATAGCGGAGTCACAAATGGCCCCTCCCCTCTCTCCTTTTGCTGGTACGGGGGTGAATCTGGCCCATGGAGTCAACTTTCCCCCGCCTCAATTTCCACATGGATAAAATGATTTTATTATTATTCCTATTTTTGCCTATGGAGGACGAGGGCCCCGTCATGCTGCTCGCTGTAGAGATGCTGGGTAAACAGACCCCACAGCTCACAGTTAGAGCCAGGACTTCGCAAACTCTCAACATCCTTTAGCATTGACCAAAGTGGGTAAAGTTACTTTTATGCCAAAGTGTTTGCATGATCTGGGTCTAGGTTACAACAAAATGCAGTAAATGAAGAGAGAAACCAACTGGAGTCTGAAGGGTGGGAGGGGATGATGAGGGAAAATTAAATCTTTTAGAGAGTATATGTCCTGGGATGGTTGTGAGACTTCCATTTCTGTGAGATGCCTGAATGAGACAGGAAAGAGAAAGTTTCAGATTAGTTTATATTAAATACCTGAGGGTGTCTCTGGGCCTCTCGTTCTGTTTCTCTGTAATGGTGAAAACACAGTTCTAGGAGTTCAGAGTGGTCATGCTGTTATAAATATGAAAGCCTGATATCCTGTCTCTTTTCTTCTTTCCCCCTCTAGACACTCTGTCATCTGCACTGGAGAGGTGGGCTGCAGCCTGGGGTGTGGGTTGGCGCCCTGGACCAGCACCCACTGGAGCCCAGGGTCAGTGCTCGCAGTTGTGTGGCAAGGCCGGGGATCAGCACCTACTGCTATGCAGCCAGGGGTCAGCACCCCAGAGCCAGCACCAACTGCTGTGCGACTGGGGCTGCGGGTTGACACCCAGGGTTAGCGCTTGTGGTCCGCGCCTGCTGCCGTACAGCTGGAGCTAGGAGCCAGTGTCCTGGGCCAGCACCTGCTGGAGCCTGGGGTTGGTGACCACTGCTGCATTCCCAGGGCTGGGGATCTGCGCCTGAGGCTGGCGACTGGGGCTGGGGATCAGCGCCCATGGCCAGCACCTGCTGGAACCCACGATCAACATCTAGGAGCTGTGCCCAGGGTCAGCGGCCAGGGCTGGGGGTCGGAGTGCACGGCCAGCAGTTGGCTGCCACCGGGGTTTGGGGCTGGCGCTTGGGGCCTGCTGCTGCATGGCCAGAGCTAGGGGCTGGCATTCAGAGCCAGCACCCGCTGGAGCCCAAGGCCAGAGCTGGGGATCTACACCCAGGGCCGGCAGCCGCTGGAGTTCAGGGTTGGCACCTGGGGTCAGTGACTAGGGATGGGGGTCAGAGCGCATGGGGTCAGCACCTGGGGCCAGCAGCCACTGGCAGGATTGGGGGTCGGCACCATGCAGCCAGAGCCAGAGATCGGAGCCTGCTGCCTCGCGGCCAGAGGTTAGAGGCTGGAGCCCTAGTCTGCAGCCAGGCTCCCTAAGTCCCTCTCCCACCCCCAACCCCAGGGCTGAAGTCCAAGCCCCACTAAGCCCCCCCGAGCCCTCCCAAGGTAGAGAACTCACCTTGCTCCTTCAGCATTGTGCTCCACCTGTCTCCGGAGATGTGCAGAGTGGTGCATCCAGGAGCATTCGGGAGGGAGGAGGAGGGGCCAATGCTTTGCCACCGCCCCCATCACCGCCCAGGAAGCTGTCTTGGCGGCAGGAAACCTCCTGGTGGCCGCATTTGAGAAACGGTGAGTTAGGCCACGTCTACACTGGCACTTTCATCGTTATAACTCTTGTCACTCAGGGGTGTGAAAAAACACTCCCCTGAACGACAAAAGTTATAACGATAAAAAGAGCCGGTGTGGACAGCGCTACGTCGGCGAGAGCCACGATCCCGGTGACGAAGCTGCCGCCAACTCTAACGAGGGGTTTTATTTTGTCGCCAGGAGAGCTCTCCCCCGGCAACCCAGAGCGGCTACACAGCACAGCCACACCATTGTGAGGTGCGCACTGTAGACGTAGTCTTAGGGAGACTCAGGGAAATAAACAACTGGAGAAGGAGTGCTAGAGAAAATGATGGGTAAGACTGGATGAAATGAGAGAAAGGGGAAAGGGGAAGAGAGAGGGGGATGGAGATGTACAAAATGCTTCTGAAAGTGAGACCGTAACATTAATTCCACCCCAAAGTTCATGGACAGTAATTCCACTTCAGAATAACACTTCACATTTGTGGATGTTTCTACCCTGTGTTCTGGTGATGAAAGTTCCCTCTCAGCTCCTTTTAAGCCTGACATTTACTTAAGGTAAATTAAACATATAAAACATTCTTCTTGTCTATTTCCCTTTAATTTCCCAGCTGTGATTTTTGAAGGTAGACATAGGATATTTCCCCCTAAATTGGCTGTGTCAATCCAGCACCAGTGGGGATATCTGTGTATGTGACTAGGATGGTAGCCTGGACCCTACTGTAGTATGTTGCTCTCCAGCCTGCACTTTGGGCCATGTGCTTTATATAAACATGTATGTCAGGAATTGTCCAGCTGTGCTTGGGAGAGAGCTGGTTGGGTCACTTTACTTCTCACCTTCCAAACCTGCCCATGTGTGACAGCAGCCATCGAACTGTGTGACAGATGTTTGAAATTTGGAATACCTGGATTTTATGGCACATCGCCTGACAATCAACAGATTATCACAATAATTAAAACCATTATAATCAAATCAACTATTGAAAAACGAAAACTAAAATGTATGTCAAATGGAACCACTCAATCCCCACTCCCACAGCAGCAGGGTTTATAGTATGGCCTCCCCAGTCAGGGCCGGTTTTAGGGAAAATGGCACACTGGCTAACTTGTATTTGTTGCCCCACTTTGCCCCTGGCCCCTCATGGGCTCCCCACCCTCCCTTCCCCCAAGCCATGCACTGTGCCCCCTTCACCCTAATCCCTGCACCTCTCTCCTGCACCCCTAACCCCTGCACTCCCCTCCTGTGCCCCGAACCCCTGCACTGTGTCCCCTTCACTCCTACCCCCTGCACCTCCCTCCTGAGCCCCACCTCTGCCCCCTGCCATGGCAGTGCTGTGACATGGTCAGTGTGGTCACGCTTTATCGCCAGGGGAGAGCTCTCCCGGCGGTGAAAAATAACCACCCCAAATGAGGGGTGGTAGCTTTGTCACGGGGATCGCGGCTTCTGGCTGTTACCCGAAATTGCGCCAGCTACTAAGCTTAGGGAGGACTAATGACCCACCAGAGTTTGGCGGAAAGCAGCATGTTTATTATACTGATAGCTAAGCTCAAAAGAAGGTGGGTGGGGGTGGTCACACTCGCAGACTCATGCTCCCAGGACAGGCACAGCACTGGAGAGGTCAGGATTCTTCAGGGTAAGTGTATGAAGGTCAGTCTTCCCAAAGCACGATGGACTGCAACGCAGCGAACCACTGGCCAGGTGAAGGGCCTTCAAGGGAGGTACAGGCTTGTGAGTGCAGTCCTGAACACATGTCCCCTTCCCCTTTTAAGGACCTGCTCTTCATAGCCTGCGACTAGAGATGATGTGGCTGCGTCTGGTTGGTCACACTCCACCTCAGCCAGTGTCCACGCAGTCGGGGGTGTGTGTGATCGCTGCCTAATTAGAGTCCCAGACACCTTGTCTACCGGGGAGCTCTTCTGATCTTCCAGCTGTTTAATCAGTCCATTCATCCCACAACCATTCCAGGAGGGGGAAAGCCACTTCACAGGTATTCAAGGAGGGAGAAGAGACAAAATGGGGGGGAAAGTGTCACAGACCTTTTGAGCATAGTCATACAGAGCACACAGATCACAGCTGTTCCTACAACACCGGTGATAAACGCTGTGTATACTGGCGCTTTTCAGCACTAAAACTTTTGTCGCTCAGGGAGGTGTTTTTCCATTTATGGCTGGTCTAAACTGCCAAGTTTTTCCGCCACTAGCCAGCTGTTGGTGCTGACACAGCAGAGGAGCACACACTGGAAAGTCACTTTCTGCCACGAAACGCCTCAGTTGCAGCGCTGTAAGAAAACCACCTCCACGAGAAGGATAAGGCTTTTTGCACAAAGGTTTTATTGCCAAAGTGCCAGTGTAAACACGTTGTAATCGGCCTCCAGAGGTGTCCCAGAAGGCCTGCAGTGACCGCTTTGCTCACTGTTTTGAACTCAGCAGCCCTGCAGGCATGTGCCCCTCTCCTTTCAAAGCTGGGAAACAAAAGACCAAATCATTAAAGTGGAATGCTCCTGCTGTGTCCCACAATAGGAACATAAAAAGAACAGGAGGACTTGTGGCACCTTAGAGACTAACCAATTTATTTGAGCATAAGCTTTCGTGAGCTACAGCTCACTTCATCAGATGCATACTGTGGAAAATACAGAAGATCTTTTTATACACACAAACCATGAAAAAATGGGTGTTTACCACTACAAAAGGTTTTCTCTCCCCCCACCCCACTCTCCTGCTGGTAATGGGGGGGGGGGGATGAAGAAAACCTGGATTTGTGCTGGAAATGGCCCAACTTGATTATCATACACTTTGTAAGGAGAGGTTTCAGAGTAACAGCCATGTTAGTCTGGATTCGCAAAAAGAAAAGGAGGACTTGTGGCACCTTAGAGACTAACCAATTTAATTGGTTAGTCTCTAAGGTGCCACAAGTACTCCTTTTCTTATTGTAAGGAGAGTGATCACTTTAGATAAGCTATTACCAGCAGGAGAGTGGGGTGGGGGGAGAGAAAACCTTTTGTAGTGGTAAACACCCATTTTTTCATGGTTTGTGTGTATAAAAAGATTTTCTGTATTTTCCACAGTATGCATCCGATGAAGTGAGCTGTAGCTCACGAAAGCTCATGCTCAAATAAATTGGTTAGTCTCTAAGGTGCCACAAGTCCTCCTTTTCTTTTTGCGAATACAGACTAACACGGCTGTTACTCTGAAACCTGTCAATAGGAACATAGAGGCAGGCAGGCAGGGGTGGATGTGCGTATGTGTGTGAGAGAGAGACACACTCTGTTCTGCACAGAGCCAGGGAGGGAGGCAAGGGCTGATGCCGGAGTTTCTTCCTCCCCATACATCAGGACAGGTTGCTTCCAGTGGCTGTCTGAACTTAAGAGATAGCATGCCCACACAGTTACCTCTCCCAACACACACTGTCTCTTCCCCCCCTCCCCCCCCAATACACACATGCTTCCTGTCACACCCTCGCCCCCACAACACTTCAGTTGAAAAGCGGCTGGCAATCTAGTAGGATGCTCATGGAACAATGGGATTGAGAAACCTGCACCATGTGATGCTGTACCTGCCCCATGAGGCATTGCAAATCCTTCCCAAAGTATCCTGCGGCCAGTTGTACGGTGAGATAGTTACCACAGTGCCCTGCTCTCTGTGTCGATCCAAGAGCTGCTAGTGTGGATGCTCCAGCGACGCAAGGAGCTAGTGTGGACATGCAACAGCAGTTTAATTAAAGCTTGGCAGTGTAGACAGAGCCTTAGTTTTATCTCAATCAGTTGGGGTGAAAAGCAGAAATTGGTTAAGTGGGGAATAATCACAAGTAAATCAAAATTAGTTGTTGTCAAGGCTGATTCCCCACTCTGGCAATTCGAGTGCAGAAGGTGGGGACCTGCAAGTATTCTAAAAATTAATACTGGCCACTCCAGGCTTATATTAGACTCCCAAGGTTACAGCTTTTCTCTGACCTTGGATGGGTAGATGCTGCCACCACCCAAGTGCAGAACCCCTTTGAGAGCCCAGGAAGGTACACTTGGGAATTCTTCCTGTGGGATACCCTCAAGCCCTTTCACCCCACTCTGAAGAAGAGCTGAGTAAGAAAAAAAAAAAAAAGAAAAAGGGAAATCAGGTGTTGCCACCAGCTAATTAAACACCATGTTCACAAACCTCCTAGGACACCAAAAATCCAACCCTGTTCTTAAAAAAGGTAAATTTTATTAATTAAAAAAAAAAAGAAAGAAAATACATCTGGGAACTCAGGCTATTGCTAACTTTTAAAAGAGCAACTACGAGGATTAAGCACCAAGAACAGCTTTCTTGAGGTCCAGTTTAAAGGTTACAAGCAAAACAAAAGCACCTGGGGTTAGCACAGAAGAATCCACAATCCATAAAGAAATAAAAGGGATAAATCTAATCGCGTCTTCCTAGACGTTTCCTGATCCACTTACATATCTGGGGTTTCAAATGAGATTAATCTAGCCCTGACCGGAAGAGCACGCCCAGCACCGCCAAATGTCAGGCGGACTGCGTCCATGCCCAGCCGCCGCACGTGGTCCAGCTCTTCGTGCATGTGGCAACGCCACACCAGGCCATCCCTTTCAAGGGGGCCCACTGACTGCCCTGCCCTGGGGCTCCAAATTGCTGTTGGCGGGCCTGCCCAGGGATTGTGCAGCCTATTTGCCACTGTTCTCTATGATCCAGGAGGACTCTGGGGATCCTGAGTCAGATCGGGTTGCAAATTCTCGTTGGACGTATTCCTGGAGGTTTCGTCATATGACATAATCTTTAATTAAAGATTAATCCTTAATTCCGGGAGACTCCAGGACAATCCTGGAGGGTTGGCAACCTTAGGGAGAGATGGTATCACTGAGATGTGGGGGGGGGAACAGCCCTCGGGAATGAAAAAATGTGCTTCTCTAGGCACAGTGATCCTAATTGGTATGACCGGGAGGATTCCCTTCTACTCAGCATTCTGGTTCATCTCTATGCCCCTGGAGGACCCCTGTCTACCCACTCCCCAATACCTCATCTATATGGCCCCTGGAAACTCCTCACTCTCCCTCCCTGCAGCACTAGTGATGGGAGGTGGTGGTGGGGAAGAACTCCTGGAGCTCTAGGAGGAGCAGAGGGGCTCTGAGGGGCAGAGGTGGGGGCTGGTTAGGGGGTAGAACTAATAGCCGGGCTGGGGACAGTCAGAGGTGGGCGTAGCAGGGACACAGAATTAATTAGTTGGGATTTGGGGAGAAGCTGGAGGTTCCACACCAGCTGGGAGCCTGGGAGAGGGAGACCCAGGGACTAGGGAGTGTGACCTACAGGCCACCAGGGAAGGGATGTTGCTGTGGGAAAGAGTTGAGGGTGGGGAGATGTCACCTGGATGAAGAAGAGGTGGCTGTGTGGAGGGGAGAGTCAGGGACTGGGCAGATTTAACCAGAAGGGAGAGAAGAAATGAAATGGGAAAAGGTGAAAATAAAGTAATATAAGAATAAGGAGAGAAGCCTGGGGAAAGTGGGGAAGCTGAAATCTAAAGAGTGAAAGCAAAACCTGAGAAGGGAAACGTTCAATGGGCACCGAGAGGTTAGGGGATAAATTCAGCAGAGACAACTGAGCACCTGGAGCTGCCTTGTGTTGACCTAACTCTGGGGTGTAGACCAGACCTTCATTTCAAATGATATCTTACAGGGCAGACTTTGCATAACTTTTATCATAATCTTGTAAAAGAGGAGAACACAGGCGTACATCCCGTCACACAGACCAATCAGAAAGGAAAACAGCATGAAAAATATCTTGGACAGCAAAAGCCCTGACAATAAAAAAGTTCATGCCTGTGAATTGTATGAGTTATAGAAGATAAAAATATTAAACAACACTCAAAGGTGACTGGAAAAGAATTAATAAATATGTGATTTGGATGTGTATAATATGTCAGACATTGTAAGGGGGTAATAAGAGCTTCATAGGAGAAATCCCCCACGACCCGCCTATGACCCAGGAGAAGGGAACTGGCCAGCATTTCTTTCTATATGCAATGGCAAGTATCAAATATCCTGATGGTTGGTGATGGGGCACTAGACGGGGAAGCTCTGAGTTATAGAGAATTATTTGCCGAGTGTCTGGCTGTTGGGTCTTGCCAAAATGCCCAGCGTCCAACTGACCACCATATTTGGGATCTTGAAGGAATTTCCCCCATGTCAGACTGGCAGAGAGCCTGGGGTTTTTCTGCCTTCCTCTATGGTATGGGGAACAGATCACTTGCAGATTTAAACTAGAGTAAATTGTGGATTCTCTGTAAGTTGAAGTCTTTAAATCATGATTTGAGGACTTCAGTAACTCAGCCAGAGTTTAGGGGTGAATTGCAGGAGTGGGTGGGCGAGGTTCTGTGGCCTGCAATGTGCAGGAGGTCAGACTAGATGATCATGATGGTCCCTCCTGTCCTTAAAGTCTATGCGTCTAAAATGTTTAAATAAGGAGCCTTTCTAAAAGATTTGCTGTAGCCAGAGGTGAAAGTAAGCTGGTACGGTGTACCAGCAAGAGCCAGTATCCTGTGCTGGACTGGCTTCCCCGGCGGTGATTTAAAGGGCCAGGGCTCTAGCCACTGCGGGAGCCCTGTCGCCGCTACCCCCAGCAGCGGCCTAAGCCCCTGGTCCTTTAAGTCACCACTGGAGCCCGGCTGCTGGAGCCCCAGAGCTCTGGCAGCTGGGCTCGGGAGGGGATTTAAAGGGTCCGGTGCACCGGCCACTGCGGGGAGCTCCAGGCCCTTTAAATCACCGCCGGAGCCCTGCTGCTGCCAACCCGAGCGGCCGCAGGGCTCCAGCTGCTGTGGCGAGCCCTGGGCACTTTAAAGCGCCGCCGGAGCTGCTTCTTGGCAGTATGTTGTGGGTGTCCGTTGTCTCTAAGCACATTGTGTGACCAAAACATCTTGTCCCACATAGGATCTTATGAACACATCACTTAATAACACAGCAACTTAAGGAAACATTTCTCTTATGTCAAACAAACTGCTAACCAGGCCACGTCACTCAGTATAAATGCATAATCTCAGTCTGTCAAAACTGCTGCATAAGAAATTACCCTTATACCAACCTTCTCCCTGCCTCAATGTCCACATGGATAAAAGGATTTTATTATTATTCCTATTTCTGCCTTTGGAGGATGAGGGCCCCATCTGCTGCTCTCTGTAGAGATGCTGAGTAAACAGACCCCCACAGCTCACAATTAGAGCCAGGACTTCACAACCTCTCAACATCCCATTAGCATCAAAGGGACTAAAGTGGGTAAAGTTACTTTTATGTCAAAGTCTTTGCATGACCTGGGTCTAGATTATGACAAAAGGCCGCAAGTGAATGGGAGAAACCAACTGGGGTCTGAAGGGTGGGAGGAGATGAGGGAAAATTAAATCTCTCTTAGAGATCGTATGTCCTGGGATGGTTGTGAGGCTTCATGGATATTGGTTCCATTTCTGGGAGATGCCTGAGAGAGGAAATAGAAGGTTTCAGACCTTTTTATATTAAATACCTGAGCATGTCTCTGGGCCTCTCGGTCTGTTTCGCTGTCATGATGAAATGAAAACACAGCTCTAGGAGTTCAGAGTGGGGACGCTGTTATAAATATGAAAGCCTGAAATCTCATCTCTTTTCTCCTTTCCCCCTACAGACTCTGCCGTCTGCACTGGTGACAAAAAGAGGTAGGGTGACGATAATTCCCAAAGGGATAATAGGACACCGTGTGGGGCTAGCCCTCCCTTCCCTCACCCTAGCAGGGCTGGAGTCGCTGCTCACCCAAGCACTGCCTGTCCCCACACACTGGCTGCTAGATTGAGCCCCGCTTGCCTCTCTCCTGAGCCCTGCCGCTCGCCCCCCTGCATGGTCTTCTGCAGCCCACTTTTCCCAGAAAAGTCGGGATGGCTAGCACAGGGCTTTAATGGGATTGTTCGGACAGGATGAGGTTGCAGCTGGAGATTGTGTTTAAATTATGAGAAAATTCCCATGAAAACATCTTCATGAGATTGTAGCTAAGTTACCAACCAAATCGACACCCTGCCATGACACACAGCCCTAAAAATAAGCACATTGAATATTGAGGAGATCCCACGCTGAAGTCACAGGAACAATCCTGACACCAACATTGATGCTGCGTTCATGTCCACACTGATGCACAGAAACACTCTCCCTGAGCAGCATCCAAACACCCTTAACTCTGACCCTGGGGTTTTCATAGGCAATCACAAGACTTTTAATATGAAATTGAGAGGAATGAGTAGAGAGCTCCCTCCCCTTCAAGCCAGTGCAGGGGGTCTCCCCATTGCTCTTCTCCAACATCCTGCCTTTCCTTTGGGCAGGGCTGGGCTCTCCCATTGGAGCTGCTCCCTGCTTTCTGGACTGGGGAGATGCTCTCCCTCTGACACGGTCTCGTCTCTCTGGGCTGGGGATGGGGCTACCCCACCGAATGCCACTTTCTACTCTTTGGTCTTCAGTAGCTCTTCCCCAGTGTTGCACCTTCCTCTGTTCCCTGGCCTGGGAGTGGAGGCTGCATTAGGGGAGGGAGGTTTTCTCAGGGGGTTAAATCTGGTACCTGCCACCTCTTCTCCCTCCTCAATAAAAGCTTCTGACACCTTCCTGGCTGTGTCTCTGCTGCTGGGAATGGAGCAGCCCCAGAACAGGAAGCTGGGAGGCTGAAGCCTCTGCAAACAAATGAGAAACCAGTGAAGTGGGTCGCATTATATAGACTGAGGAGCTCCCGTGACATCTCTGTTCAGTCTCAGGTACCCAGGACAGAGGCAGCTCCCTGGGATCCAGGCCTGTCCCAGCCAGAATGAGGCTGCTGGGGAGTGTGAGAAATGGTCCCAGCCTCCCCCAGGGCTGAGCTCTGCTCCTAACGCTCTGATTCTCTCTCCCCAGTGAATGTGACTCTGGATCCAGATGTAACCCTTCTGCCCGTCAGAGTTGGCAGCAACAAGGGCCGGGTTCAATATCTAGGGGATCCATTCCAATAACACAATGCAAACCGGCTCGAGCCCCCACCCAGTGACCTGGGACAACTATATACCACCCCCGCTGGGCGCCTCCAAGAGGCAATACTTCCCCTCTCGCAAGCACAGAGTCTGAGTGTAGCAAAAGCCTTTTAATAACAGAGAGAAACAATGTGGCATTATGTTGGGGAAACACCACCAACAGGATTCATAACACAACCCATGAGCAAAAAACCCACCCCAAGCAAATTGGGGCATGTCCTTTCCCTTTGGTTCTGAGTCCAGCAACCCCAAATCACCCAAAGTCCCAGAAGTCCAATGACCCAAAAGTCTCTTTCCCTGGTCAGGGCAGCCCCAGAGTTCGAAAGTTTATCTGCAGAGCTTTACCTCCCAACCTGGGTGGAGATTGGGGGGCGGGGGGGGGAAGAGCTAAGGGGCACCTTACGTGATCTGAAGCTGACCACCCCACAGCTCCATAGGCCTTCACTCCACTCCGCCAGCAGCCCCACGAACTGCTTCGCTCCGCTCCGCTGCCCACAAGCAGCTCCCACCGTCCCACAAACTGCTCCACCAACCGGTCCACAAGGCACTCCAGCCATCCCACAAACTGCTCCACAATATATCTTCAGGCTTCCCCACTACTTAACACAACACTCAGTGATTTCAGCTCTTAGTCAGTTCAGCTCTTTGGTGAATCCAGCTTGTAGGAGGGGAGCCTCAATGCTGGTGCACCATTAGCCCAAAGTGAGCTCAACAGCCTGTAATTAGACCCCTAATGGAATCAAAATTAGCTCTGATATTCCACAGTAAAGAGAGGAGGAAGTACAATTAGCATGTAAGGCCCTCACCCAGAGGCTCATACCACCAAGTATTAATACTTGTCCCCAGCCTCTCTCAATTCACAGAGTTTTGGAACCCATAACCCTTGCCTAGCGAGTGCTACTTAGTTGATGGTGAGTCCCTCCATCATAACAAAGGGCCAAGTACAGTTCCAAGCACAGTTCCCATAATCAGGGTAATAACAATTTATTCTTCCTGCCCCAATAACAGAGACACTGGGGATCCCACAGCAGCCAAAGTGACCATTTGGGCAGCTATGGCCTCATTCTAGGCGGGGTGGGTGTGCCTATGCAAATGAGATCAGCCCCTGAAGTTCTTTTCCACAACTTGCCACACCTCACCACCAGATGTCAGGGTGCAGCTCATCCTGACACTGCTTACACAGATACGGCTCATTCTGACCTTGGTCCTGTCTGAGGATGGGAAAAGTGTGAGATATGGATTAACCTGGCAGGATCTGCCCAAGAACCCCGAGAGATTTGACAAGAAGCGCTGTGTGCTGGCCTGAGAGGGATTCACCTCGGGGAGACATTGCTGGGAGGTGGAGGTGGGCTATCCACCTCTGCAGGGGTCACCAGAGAGTCTGTGAGGAGGAAGGGAGAGATCAGCCATAGCCCTGAGAGGGGGATCTGGGCTATGGGGCAGTGGGTGGGCTAGTTCCAGGCTTTCACCGACCCTGTGACCCTCCTGCCCCAGCACCGGGTCCCCAGCAGGATCCAGGTTTGTCTGGACTGTGACCAGGGGCAGGTGACATTTATTGATGCTGGTGACAACGCCCTGATCTTCACTTTCCCACTGGGCTCATTCAGTGGGGAGAGAATCTCTCCCTTGTTCTGGGTGGGATGGGGATCCCAGTTCAGACTGTGTCCCTGAGGGTGGAAGGAGCTGGAGGTTCTGTACAGCAGGGATCCTTGGAAAGGGAGACCCAGGGACTGGGGAGTGTGAACCTACAGGCCACCAGGGAAGGGATGCTGCTGTGGGAAGGAGTTGCGGGTGGGGATATAACACCAGGATGAAGAAGAGGTGGCTGTGCAGAGGAGAGAGTCAGATACAGGGCAGGTTTAATCAGATGTGAGAGAAGAAATGAAATGGGAAAAAGTGAAAATAAAGTAAAACAAGAGTAAGGAGAAAAGCCCGGGGAAAGTGGGGGGAAGCTGAAATGAGAAGAGTGAAGGCAAAACCATCCTGAGAAGGGAAAAGCTCAGGGGCCACCAAGCAGGGAGGGGATAAATTCACCAGAGAAAACTTGGCACGTGGGTTGGTATGATCAGTGACATGGATTAGAGAAGAGTTAGGGAGACTCCGAGAAATAAAGAGATGGAGAACAAGTGCTGGAGAAAACAATGGGCAAAACTGGATTACATGAAAGAAAAGGACAAAGGAAAGAGAACATGAGAGGAAGATGGAGATCTATAAAACGTTCCTGAAAGTGAGACTGTAACATTAATTCCACACCATAGTTCATGGACAGTATTTCCACTTGGAACCTTTCAGAAAAACATTTCAAATTTTTACCCTGTGTTCTGGTTATGAAAGTTCCTGATCAGCTCCTTTTCAGCTTATTTACTTAAGGAAAATGAAACATATAAAAATATGCTTCTTGTCTATTTCCCTTTAATTTTCCAGCTGTGACTTTTGAAGGAAGACATGGGATTTCCCCCCGCACCCCACCCCTGAATTGTGTGTGTCAACCTGACCCCAGTGAGGATATCTGTGTATGTCACTATGATGATAGTCTGGACCTTACTGTAATATGCTGCTCTCCAGCCTGTACTTTGGGCCATGTGCTTTATATAAACATGTATGTCAGGAATTGTTCAGCTGTGCTGGTGTGACACCAGCAATCAAAATGCATGACAGATGTTTGCAATCTGGAATACCCGGATTTTATAGCAGATCACCTGACAATCAACAGATTATAATGGTTTTAACTATTGTGGTAATTAAATAAACTATTAAAAAAAGAAAACTAAAATATCTATCAAATAGAACCACACAATCCCCACTCACACAGCATCAGAATTTGTTGTACAGCCTCCCCAGTCCCCAGCACATGTCCCCACTACTTGAACTTCAGGAGAAATTGCCATTATTTCTGAGGCCAATCACCGGAGGGGGACTTGACACACACTGTGCAAGCAGGTACACAAATGCTTACTAGACAGATTAGAATATTAGAGATCAGAGCTCCAGGGTTCTCTTCCTGGCTCCATTATGCAGTGGTGGGTAGTGACAGGTAACTAGATCGTATCTACTGTATGCATTCATTCCAAAAGGCAGTAGGAATGAACAGCTCCTGCCTGGACTTTCCATATTGAAGACCTGGGTTCTCTTCCTAGTTCCACCTGAAGTGACCTTGTGCAGCCACTCAATTAACTTGTAATCTGGAGGAGAAAGTGTCTAATACTTCATCGGATGTGAAGCGAGCTGTAGCTCACAAAAGCTTATGCTCAAATAGATTTGTTAGTCTCTAAGGTGCCACAAGTCCTCCTTTTCTTTTTGCGAATACTTCTCTAGTTACTCGGGTTGAGATTGTGGTGATATTTGAACTCATGGGTTTCTAGCTCCTACTTTGTTGCACTTTGTCATTGGTACTGGATATTTGCTGACAGAAGAGTCTGTCTCACGTGTCTATGAAAGGCTGCCTGCTTTTGAAGCATGACAGAAAAAGCAGCTGAAATTAGTGCAAATAGTGAACGTCCCACTAATTCAGTGATTAGGGAGCTCTGCTGGCCACATGGTGCTGATCTTCTTGCTTCCCAGTTGGGAACTTATATTTAAAGGGAACTAAAGCACGTGAAACACGTTGTCTGCATTTCTTCCACCCATCAGCAATTGCTAAGGTAGCCACAGGGGTGTTAATGGAGGAGAGCTGCTCCAAGGGTCAATCTTTCTAAGATGGAGTCCAAACTGTGAATATGTTTGACCCCCTCCCCCGCTGTAAGAGGTGAGGATTTATTTTCTCTTGCTCCTCATTTAAAAAGCTAGGACCCTGCATCTGGCTGCCAGGGAGCATCAGGGCCTGGAGTAGCTAAATTACAGCTCAGTGGCCAGTTCGTCTTACATAGCTGCAACAGGGTAGCCAATGTAATGCAACAGCAATAACACTGAACCCGATTCCCAGCTGCAATGAGTGCGGTTTCATTGACTTCAGTGGATCGCAGCCAACTGATAACTCCTGGAGATGTGGCCAGTTACACAGCAGCCAGTGTAACTGCCTGCATCCCCAAGAGCATCTCTAGTCAGTGCTTCCTTCCCACCATGGGCAACTTCCTTTTCCTGAGCCCAGGAGGCTGCTCCTGCGCCTCTCCCAGGCCCCCTCAGTCTGGCCCCAGATTCCCCTCTTGCAGCTGAAATAGACAAATACACTGAGAGCCTGGCAGACTGGAGTTCTCTGTTTATCCTGGACCTTTTATGGGTGCAGGAGCCCCCATGTTGGCTGCCCCCTGCAGAGTGCCAGGACTTTGCTAGAAGTGGTGACGCTGGTAGGGGAACAGAAGTAGTAGTCAGGCCAAGAACAGGCCCCAGAGTGAGCCAGGTCTAAAGGGACCTGAGGCCAGGTGGGGAGGGGGCAGTTGCAGTCAGCAGGTTCAATTCTCACACTCTTCCCAACGCTCCTCCTCCATTTTGCCCCTTTTCATTTTCTTTGATGGACTTTCCAGCTCGGTATCTGCCCCAAACCTTGTTTTTCCTTTTTTCTGTGCATGGGTGCAGAGACCTCTCCCCGCCAATGCTGCTGCTGTTCAAAGCATTCTGGGAATCATGACATTGGCACCAAGAGCTGCAAATGGCCCAGACTGAGGAATTCATCTCCCTGGTCTCCTCCCCTGGACGTCACTTCTGTTGGCTTAAAATAATGGATGCGGAGAGGGGGAAATGAATACAGGCATGAAGAAAAGCAGCAGAAACTCTCTGGGAAGAACAGCATAATAAAATAACTCTTGGGTCTGTTCCCCCTAAGCTGGGGGTTAGGCTGATCCTCCCTGCAATGAGACCCCAGATAGACTATCACTCTGTTTATATAACAAAGGCCTATATTTCTCCTTCATACCAGGACCGTCATAGGATAACTCTGAATACAGTCTTTGCTCTTTCACACTCACCGCACAGCTGCAGTACAAAGGGGGCATTCACCTGCTGATTAAAGTCATTAGAGGTAAAATCACTGAGGACAGATGGACCAGGACTCTCAGATGAGACAATTTGTAGCATAGGCACCAACCTCCCCCCTGCCCCGTGGGTGCTCGACCCCTGGCCCCACCCCTGCACCACCCTCACCCAGCCCCAATTCCACCACCTTCCCCCAAGTCCCAGCCCCTGCTCGCCTCTTTATCACCTCCTCCCCTGAGCGTGCCACATCCCCACTCCTCCCCCTCCCGGTCCCAGAACTAAGGGCCACCAAACAGCTGTTAGGCAGTGGGCAGGAAGCACTGGGAGGGGGAGGAGCGGGCACGCCGCGCACTCGGGGGAGGGGTGGGGACAGCTAGGCTGCTGGTGGGTGCAGAGCACCCACTAATTTTTCCCTGTGGGTGCTCCAGCCTCGCAGCACCCAGAGTTGGCGCCTATGATTTGTAGCTTAGGATAAAAGTTGAAAGACTTCACTAAAAAGGCAACTTCTGGACTGACTTTAACTGCCAGGGAGCCTGTAACTACTGAGGAGTTTCTAGCACATTCAGGCAGTACAGTACCTAACGAGTTCTCCCATCTCCCTTGGGCCTGTGCTTAAGCTGAGTCTGTGCTCTGTTCAGGAGGAACTGTGCTGTATCAACCTGAGCACAGGATGAAGGATCCCCTGGTGCTAGATCCTGCTCTGCTCCACTGGGTGAAACCCACCCACAGCCTGGGGAGCCAGTGCAACCCCCATCCTGACTTAACCCCAAACCTGGAAGCAGCCCCAGTGCCCCATGGAAGGGGAATCCAGCACCACCAAGTGATGCAGAAGGGCTGCATTCAGCTTTCTAATGCTGGAGTCCTATGTCCTGGTCTCAGGATGGGGGTGGATTTCACTTTCCAAACCCCCCTGTGCTTTATCTGCAGAGAACCTGGTTGCTGGAGTGAAATGTATTTCACTCTGGGTGACTGACCAAGTCACTTAGGAATTGAGCCAAAGCCCTTTGAAGTGATTGGGAATCTTTCCACTAATTTCGAAGGGGAACCAGATCAGCTAATTACCTATGCCCTTTATTTATTTATTAAATCTCCAGAGACCCACCAATCACTGTCTCCCTTCCAATTAGCTATAACTATCTCAAGGACTCAGCTGCAGCCCCAGTATTGGGTACATCTGTTTCCCATCGCTAACGCTCTTAAAACAAGATGGGTGAACAGTATGATGGTTTGAGGCACCTGCCCACTACCTGCCTCTAGTGTGAAATGGGCTGCAACACAGCCCCGCAAAATCCACAGCCTCTAGCAACCCAAGCCCAGTCATCTGGATCCCCACAGACAAAGATTTTTTTAAAGATCCCCCCAAACAAGAAACAAAAACAAAACCAATGCAAACCACACTGAGCACAGGATGAAGGATCCCCTCCATGGTTCTGCTACAGGATTTGAATCATGTCTTTGCAGATCCCCACTGAACACCCCACCGCATCATATATGGGAATAATTGCTGTGCGTAGACCAGCTGCCACCTTGCCAGTGGGTTACACAAGTATTTGATAGTCAGCTATAGAACATTTGCAATCAGGACTCCCAGCTCCTATTGCTGGTTCTGGTGAAGTCTACCAGATAGCGACAGGAGAACCAAAACACATATCTGATGCTTTCAGACTAAAGACAGTGGAGCTGACTAGCTAAGACCTGGGGCTTCCCTGTGGGAGACTGTGGTCCTATTCCCCATTTTGATTTCAGTGATCTTATGCAACTTCTTTTTAAATTATTTGTAAAATGGGCAGCAAAGACATACAATATTGGATTGCCTTCTAGAGCTGGGAACACACTGGCTTGGTCAGCAAAAAGGGCTGGGAAGTGCCTGCAAGTACAAACAGCACTCAGTAAAGGTGAGCTTTATACTCATGGCCTCCTGGCCTCTAGCTTGTTTCCCTTTACCCCAACCCACGTGTTTTTAGCTTTGCTGACAAGGGCAGCGCTGGGCAGGGGAGCTTGTGGGGGCTGTAGCCACTCCAAAATTTTCCTTAGCGGCCTCCCCTATAGCCACCCCTCCCAGCACAAAGCACAAGCCTGACATCCTCACTGCCCTGATGCTGCTGGTCTAGGGCTGGTCCCTACAACCTGCTTGATCGCCACCCCCAAGGCTGAGATGGTAAAACTCCAGGGCTCTCATCCACCTAGCCACCCACATGGCCCAGGCCCAGCGTAATAAAGGAGGGCGGGGAAGTACCTGGTCTCTCCTCCAATCACAGCCCCCTTTGCTCTTAGCACTGGGCCAATCATCGACCAGGGCCGAACGCACCTTTAAACATCCTTCCCCGGCGGAAGCCCTCCCCCCGCCCGCCTGAGATGGCTGAAGTATAATAAAGGAGAAGGGGGGACGTTCCCTTCCGTACCAATCAGAGAGCTGGGAGTTGTGATAGGCAGCTGAGCGCGCCAATCAGACAGCGGAGCTAGGCTCCGCGTATTTCTTTGGATGAGCTGGCTACACGGAGCCTCCGGAATGGCTGGCCCGGGGATTCCCCGCCCCCTGCCAGGCCCGCTCCGGCCTGGGCTTTGGCTGCGCTGGGGGTGAATCGCGGCCGCTGGCTCCCGGCGAGATCCCCGCGCCCCGGCGGCTGGTGCTGGGAGCCCGGAGCCCGGGCTGCAGCCGGGAGAGGGGAACCTCCAGCCGGGCCCTGCCCGCTGCTCCCCGGGAGCCTCTCCCAGGGCAGAGCCCCCAGCCCGGCCAGGGCCCCTTCCCGGCCCGGCCCCTGCCCCGGGGGGCCCCGCTCGGAGGGAAGGTAAGAGAGACCCGCCCCCCCCGTCACCCCCGGGCTGCAGGGGGCGGGTTTGGCCCCGGGCGGCTCCCGGCGGAGCCGGCTGCGATTCCCGGGTTGTGTATCTCGGGAAGATGGCCCCCGAGTGCCATTGTGCGCAGGGCGGGGGGGAGCGACACGTGGGGGGAGGGGGGCTGAAGAGGGGCGGGGTGTGGGTCGGGGGGGAACAGGGAGGCCGGGGGCGGTGGTTGCACTGAAGGGAGGATGGGGCGACTCCGGGGGCAGGGGGGGAATGACGGGGCTGGGGGCAGCGAGGCTGCAATGGAGGGAAGATGTGGGGGGTCACTGCGAGGGGAAGGGGGGATGTGGGGAGGCTGGAGGGAGGCTGAGAGCAAGAGGAGACTGGCAGGGGAAGGGAGAGGGGAGGGGAGAGACACAAGGCAGCTCCCCCGCCCCATGGGGTAGGAGGGGGTGACGGGCTGCCCCGCCCAGCAACCAGTGAGTCTCCCCCTGCCCTCCCAGCAATGGTCAAACAAGCCGGGGGGGGGGGGGGTGAGCAAGAGACTTCCCGGAAGGGCTGAAAATTTACAAGGCAAATGGCCACACGCAATCCCTCCCCCACCCCTCTGCACACTCTCTGCTCCCAGTTTAAAGACAATCTCGTTATTTGGGGGAGGGAGGTCTGACTCCTGGGTTGACAGGACTGTACAGGGGCTGGTCTGATTTCGGTGCAGGATTCAGGATCAAACCAGAGTCACCGCGAGCCGCAAGGAGTGGAATTGGGGTTTGGTTCGGGTTCAGTGGCAGACGGTGTGTTCAGTTCCTGGTTCAATAGACCCCAAAATGGTTTGGTTACTTGGTAGTGCCCCAGAAGCGGGGCCCCTGCAGCTTGCTTCAGTGGGGAACTGAATTTGGGTCATGGGGCCCGTGTCAGGTGGGGCAATTGGAGGGAGGAGCTGCACCAAGGGGTGAGGATGGGGGAGAGAAGTCCTGTCTAAGAGGGAGAAGAGTTGAGCAGCCTTTTAACTTGGGCTTGAAGAGTTATTGTTAACTTCTGGGACCAGGGAGCCCCCCACTTTTTCTCTCTCATCTCCCTCCCTGCTCCTGTTGGCTGCCACCTTCTCTTCTTCTACTGAGGCATGCCATTCTGGTAGCAATCACATGCCAGTGTGTTGTTTTATTTTTTATAATGAAAGTAAGATCAGAGTAGCTTTTATTTTATTTCAATTATTGAGCTGAAAAATTGCTGAAACTTTATTTTAACTGGCAACCATTTTTTTCCCCCGCAGTTTGATTCAGATTCAGTGAGTAAGAGGAAAAATGATGGTTTAAGTCTGGTTCCAGTTTAGTGAAGCATATTGGATCTCTGGTTCTGTTCTGGTGTGAGTCCAGGTGGGCAAATGAAAACTGCAGCTGTTGAACTGTCCATGGGGGCTGCTAGGACAACCCCAACCCAGGGAGGCTCAGTCATAAGGGGGCAGAGGGGAGGGGGAAAGCTGGTTATTGCTAAGGGCTTGTCTACACGGGCACTTTACAGCGCTGCAACTTTCTGGGTCAGGGGTGTGAAAAAACACCCCTCCGAGTGCTGCAAGTTTCAGCGCTGTAACGTGCCAGTGTAGACAGTGCACCAGCGTTGGGAGCTATGTCCCTCATGGAGGTGGGTTTTTTTAGAGCGCTGTGCTGCGACTACACAAGCCAAGTTAAAGCACTGCCAGCGAAGACGTGCCCTAAGGCAGAGGAGGCTGGTGTCTGTGTGTCTCTCTGCTCATGATATTAGAGCCCTAGAGTTAGTTGAGCTTCCTGGGTCAGATGCTTCCAGGGCTTTCCCTGCACTCCCTCCCGCCACCCCCAACTCTGCCCTCACCCCCTTCAGTGGTCAAACCAACCAAGATGACAAACATACCAAGAATATGCCAACATGTCACCTGAAGGTTCAAGTGGTGTTTCAACAGCTAAACAAGTCCGAAGCACAAATACAGCTACCTACTAAAGAAACAATGTCTCCCCAACCTAAATCCCAGTGTTTGTTGGTCACTGTCAAAGCCAGAAGTACTTAATGAGGTTGTTAAGAATGCTGGAGACACAACATGGTTCATGTGAACAAACATGGCTGTCACACACCATACTTTGTATTTAAGCAAGAGATACCACACACTACAAACTGAAGGCCAATGTTAAATGCATTGTCATTTGTTAATATGGAAGCTGGACACTGGTTCCAAACAAGACCAGCAAATGCTCACTATCTTTCTCTAAGAAACTCAACTGACTGGTTAGAAGCATGCAGTGCAACAGTGCAAGACTCAGCAGTTGGAAAAAGTGAACTCTCTCATCATCTTAAAACATTTGCCTACATGGCTGATGAATGCGCTCATGCAAATGGGCATTAAGTCATTGTTTAGATTATCATGATGTTTGTGGTAGGCCAGTAGATACATTTCTAGATGTTCAGGTTATAGAAGACACATTGGCTGCATCTGTGACAACCCACATATTAGAAGAGTTAAAGGCTAGTAAACTGGACCCCAGACAGAGGCCTGCTTGTGTATTGGATGGAGCTGTGAACTTCCCTGGAAGACATGGAGTATGAGCTTTGCTCAGAGAAAAGTGTATCCCTAATATTTCCTATAAACACTGCAGAGGCCATCTTATCTGCAGTACCCAGAAAGATAATGGAGCAAATAATTAAGGGATCAATTTGCAAACAACTAGGAGATAATAAATTGATAAGTAACAGCATGGATTTTTCAAGAACAAAGCATGTCAGACCAACCAAATAGCTTTCTTTGACAAGATAACAAGCCCTGTGGATAGGGGGGAAGCGGTAGTTGGTATATCTTGTCTTTAGTAAGGCTTTTGATAGTGTCTCGCGTGACCTTCTCATAAACAAACTAGGAAATACAACTTAGATGGAACTACTATAAGGTGGGTACATAATTGGTTGGAAAACTATTCCCAGAGAGTAATCATCAGTGGTTCACAGTCAAGCTGGAAGGGCATATCGAGCAGGGTTCCACAGGGATTGCTCCTGGGTGCGGTTCTGTTCAAACATCTTCATCAGTGATATAGATAAGGGCATAGAGAGTGCATTTATAAAGTTTGTGGACGGTACCAAGCTGGGAGGGGTTGCAAGTGCTTTGGAGGATAGGATTAAAATTCCAAATGATCTGGAAAAACTGGAGAAATGGTCTGAAGTAAATAGGATGAAATTCAATAAGTATAAATGCAAAGTACTCCATTTAGGAAGGAATACTCAATGCACACATACAAAATGGGAAATGACTGCCTAGGAAGGAGTACTGCGGAAAGTGATCTGGGGGTCATAGGGGATCACAAGCTAAATATGAGTCAACAGTGTAACACTGTTGCAAAAAAAGCAAATATTCTGGGATGTATTAGCACAAGTGTTGTAAGCAAGACACAAGAAGTAATTCTTCTGCTCTATTTTTACTGATACGGCCTCAACTGGAGTATTGTGTCCAGTTCTAGGCGCCACATTTCAGGAAAGATGTGGACATATTGGAGAAAGATCAGAGAAAGGCAAAAAAATTATTAAAAGTCTGGAAAACATGATCTATGAGGGAAGATTGAAAAACCTGGGTTTGTTTAGTCTGGAAAAGAGAATACCGAGAGGGGACATAACAGTTTTCAAGTAAATAAAAGGTTGTTACAAGGAGGAGGGAGGAAAAAATGTTCTCTTTAATCTCTGAGGATAACATAAAAAACAATGGGCTGAAATTGCAGCAAGGGAAGTTTAGGTTGCACATCAGGAAAAACTTCCTAACTGCCTGGGTAGTTAAGCACTGAAATAAATTGTCTAGAGAGGTTGTGGAATCACCTTCACTGGAGGTTTTTAAGAGCAGGTTAGACAAACACCTGTCAGGGATAGTCTTAGATAATACTCTCTTCCTGCCTTGAATGCAGGGAACTGGACTAGAAGACCTCTCAAGGTTCCTTCCAGACTGGTGATTCTATGATCTACTCAACTAGCACTAGTACGAGCTGCAGAATCTTCAAGAGACGTTTAAAAAGCCATAAATTTAATGCCTTTGTTGTACTCTCTTTTTCAACAAGAGTCCAAAAAGACTGAACGTCTTGAAAAAACTAAAAGATGCTCCGGGACTGAAGTTCAAATTAGTCCAACCTGGGAAATCTCACTGGTTTTCTCATGAGTGATCCTTGGCTGTTGTCTTAAAATTACTGCAACCATTATTACTGACTTTGGAAAGTATCTACCACAATGGGATGGATCTAAGTAGTGAGGCGCGTGGACTACTTTTGCGACTACGTTCAGAAAAGACAATCACCATTCTCTCTTTTGTAAGTCTACTGTTAAAACTACTTGGATCATTAAACAATGTCATCCAGGCATCTGCTACAACACTAGTAGACCTTTGTCCAGCAATAGAAGCTATACTTGGATCAATCAGAGAGATATGCATTGAAAACGTACTGGAAGAAGCAAAGACTTTAGTCCAGAAGTTGACTAATGAAGGCACTTATGTTGAATCCTTAAGTGAAGGTGAGAAGACGTGTTTGTTAAGCCAGCTGAAAAAGTACACAGACTTGATTCTTACAAATCTACAACAGAGACTTCTGGATTCCATTCAGTCTTTTACAGATGCCTATCTTATAAAACACCGACAGTTGAGTGGAGTGATGCACTACCAGAAATGGGGCTGAGATGCGATCAGGACAGAATAGAGAATTTGAACACAGAATGGAATGTCATACGATGAATGAATGAAGATTTCACTTCAACTTCTTTTTTATCGTCACTAGTGGCTTGACTTGATCTTTGTGCTGTGTTTCCTGGGCTGAAAGAAGTAGGAATTCATATCTTGCTACTCCCAGTCACAACAGCTACAGCTGAGCGTTCTTTTTCATGATAGAATAGAATTTTATCTTCTGAAAGAAGTCGCCTTGTGCCTGATCATAAGAATGAACTAATGAGCATATCATTTGAAGGACTGGAAGTTCTGTACACGCAGGAAGTCACCAAAGATGAACGCATTGCATTCAAGAAGTTCATTAATAGAGTTGTGCAAAATTATAGCAAGAAACGAAGAAGGATGTAGATATTGTGCTTCATAGAAGGCTTGAGTACCCAATTTTAATTTTTGATTTTTTACAACAGGAGTTAAATCTAAATAAATGAAAAAAACGTTTCACAATCAGTTTTTAGTATGATGCCATACAGCCCACCTTTGCCCTCATGGACTCACTCCTTGGCCCTCATCCTTCCTGTAAATTCGAACACCCCCCAAATTTCAATTCCTGGGGAAAATACTAGATGCTTCTGCCTCCTCCCTTGTGATCTGGGAGCCTAGACTGAGCAGCTGCTGCTTCCTCAGCAGGGTCTGTGTCAGGGAGAGACTGTCATTATAGCTCCCTCTGTGCCCAGCCCAGGTGGGGACTTTCCCCAGTGCCGGGAACTAGCCCCCTGGGGCCGTCCTTGGCTCTGCCAACATCAGCTCCTGAGTCAGAGCCTGCAAGTGAGGAGAGAGACCTGGGGGAAAGGGCTGAGGCCAGGCAGGAAAGTGACATTCTGCTGGTGAGCTTGTACCAGAGTGGGAGGGGCTCCCTATATGTCTGCGGCTCCCAGAGCTGCTGCCCTCAGACCCACACCCACTCTCTCAATGGAAAGCAAACACCCATGGGAATGGGACAGTCACCAGTTCTCCCAGGGAGAGGGAAGGAGATAGAAAGGGGAATGGTGAGAGTGAAAGGGGCAGCAGGAGCAATAAATGGGGAGAGAGGTTCCCAGACCCGCTGGGATCCATTCCCTACATCACCCCTGGGCAGACTGATTCTCCTGGGAACAAGGGGAGGAGCTGACAGAGGAAAAGCCAGGTTTTGCCCCGTCTGAGTCCCTGCGCTGCTGAGGGTACGTGCTGCCCTCAGGGCCAATGTCAGGGGGAACCCCCCCAAAGTGCCTCCTTTGATTCTGCTCTTTCCTAGCATTTGTCTTAGAGACTCTGACCCTGGGGGCAGGGGGTTAAAAGTGTCCCGGTGGGTTCAGTGCTGGTGGGAGGGGCCGGGTCTGTGTTGTAATAAAGTGACTGAGGGTTTTTTAAGCTAAGCGTTTTCCCAGCGTGGCAGAGTCCAGAGTGTCTGTCTGCAGGGAGAGAGCCTGGGGGGAATCGGGGTGTGAAATGGACTCAAGCCCCTTCTGAAATCTCCCCCATCACCGCTCTCACCCTGACAGGCTGAGGAATCACATCCACGTTTCACTCCCGATGGTCCCATCCTCCTAGGAAACAGGGAAGGGAAGTGGCTGTGGTGGAGCCAGCTCAGGTAGGGGATTTTCAGGGATCTGCAGGGCGGGTTGTTGTGAAGGGGGAGGGGAAGAAATACTCAGGGTGAGATAGGGAGGGGACACGGTGCGATAAACCTGCTGGGACATGTTCAACCTGGGCCTGATTTTCAGAACAGGCCCATTGGGAGGGAGTGAACAGTCCCCCATTTCTGAAAGAGGGAACACTACAGTTACTATATTTCAAGTTCCCAAACAGAGGGGAGGGGTGGGGGGAGTTCTATTTTGACTGTACAGTTTCTTTCCGCTTTGAATAGCTAACATTTATAAATAACAAGCATAATGGCCTCAAAAATAAATGTAAATCAAATTTAAGTGTACCTCTTTGCATGCAGTCAGTCCTTTCCTACTGCACATCTTCCTGTTGTGCCCATCCATATGTCTCTGTAGAGCGTACCTGAAGTTGAGCTGTACAAGCAGGATCCCTTTCAGCCACTCAACAGTCAATATCATGCCACCCTTATTTCTGGGCTGCTGCTGGTGACGGGACTGCTTTCAGGGCTGGGTGCCCAGCCAGCAGCTGCCGCTCTCTGCTAGCTCTGAAGGCAGTGTCCAGCCAGCAGCAGCCCAGAAATAAGGATGAGAAAACCAGTTAACATGCATGCTGCTGTTAGGGCACGCCAGGAATAGCAGTTCATCCAGATTTAGTGCTGGAAAAAGGATGAGCAAGGAAAAATCACAGATATTCATATTTCAAAAATCTGCCCGGACGGCGATCAGAGGGCCAAAAACTAGGTCATGTCTGGGAAAACCCAGGTGTATGGTAACCCTAGGAAACACCCCCATGGATAGGGCTGGGAAAACTGACCAGATTCTCAGTGCTGAAGCCACTAGCCAGAGGCTACCATATTTCCCACTAGCCAGAGGCTACCATGAAATATGAAGGTCTTGGGATTCCTGTCCCTGTCCCTTGCTTGGGACAGGATTAGTTGGCAGCAGGCACTGAGGGGAGAAACTGATGTTATTTCAGGGTTCGTGACCTTCAAGGATGTGACTGTGTATTTCAACAAGGGGCAGAGGGCTCTGCTGGACTCCAGTCAGAGAGCCCTCTACAGGGACGTCATGCAGGAGAATTATGAGACTGAAATCTTGCTGGGTAAGGGATTCCTGTGCCCTCAGCTATTAGAAGCTGTGAGGTCTGCATTTCTGAATCTGGTCCGGTTCTTCCCTACTTAGTTGGATTTGGGGAGAATGGGTCGCAGAGTCCACAGCTCCAGTGTGAGAGACACTTTCATCTTCATATCCCCTTGAAGGGAACAGGGGAGGCAGAAACCTAATGGACATGCTAATTCATCTTCATCTCCCCAGCTTTCAAGGGGCCAGAAGCAGGGTATTGTCCTGCCTGTATTGTTTCTCCTTCACACACCGTTCACCTGCCATCTTGGGACTATCTCCATCCATGGGGAGGGTTCTTGGTGCTGCATGCTTGGAAATAGGCAGGAGTTTAACATCTTAGGGGTGTGTGTGTGTCAGCAAATCCCCCCAGAGCGCACCTACCCTGAGAACTCCTAGTGAGGGCATGACAACACCCTCCGCCCCCAGATATCTGCTGCTCCCAAGGGGTCGGAGTTACCACAGTCCCATGTAGGGTCAGGTTAAATTCAGGGAATGATACTCTACCAAGACTCCATGGACCCTGATCTTGCCTGATTTTATCCCCTGTGCAGGATTCCCCATTACCAAACCTAAGCTGATCACCGGGTTGGAACGAGGGGAAGAACCAGGGGATCTCTAGGCCTCCAAGGAAAGGGAGATCCTGAGAGGCACCCACACTGGTGAGGAGTCCGTGAAACTGACAGAGAAACCATCTGGTGAGTGAAGGAAAAAGCCTCGACTCCTAAAAACATGCTGTGAGCAAGAGCCCCCAGTTCTGCCCCGTCCCACCCAGGTCAGGGCTGCAGTCAGCAGGTTTCGTGGCATCAAGGCAAATATCAGTCACGGCTTCCCACCCATCCTGTTAGCTGTCAGGAGTTTCCTCCCTGACTTTACTTCCCTAGGAGTGTTTGGATGGGATGTGGAGGTAGAACCCAGTTCTGAGGCTTTGTGTACGCTACAGAGTTAGGTCAACATAAGCTGCCTCACTATGGAGATGTCTACAATACAATGTTCTTCCCACTGCTTTAACTCGCTTGCTTCGCCAGCCTAATAAATCCACCTTACCAAGAGGCATAGCACTTAGGGTGACACAGTGTTAGTGTAAACACTGCATTGCTTATGTCAACTTCAGTGGCCTCCGGGAGGTGTCCCACAATGCCCCACAGTGACTGCTCTGGTCACTGTTTTGAACTCTGTTTCTTGGCAGCCAGGTACATGCCGCGCCCTTCTTAAAGCCTGGGAATTTTTGAAATTGCTCTTCCTGTTTGCTCAGTGTGGAGAGCTCATCTAGCAACTACCCAGCTGAGCATGCCGGCTCCACGCGGCAGACGGGCTCCTGCCTGGAGTACGCCAGAAGTGGTGGATCTCCTGGGCCTGTGGGGACAGGATGACGTGCAGGCACAGCTCCGAAACAGCCGTAGGAACTTCGACATCTACAGCCAAATTGCTCGGGGCATGGAGGAGAAGGGCTACGACAGGGACCCGCAGCAGTGCCGCGTAAAAATCAAGGAGCTGCGGCAGGCGTACCAGAAGGCAAAGGAGGCAAATAGTCGCTCTGGGGCGGAGCCGCAGACGTGCCGTTTCTACAAGGAGCTGCACGCCATCATCGACGGCGACTCCGCCTCCACCGCCAAGCGTCCCATGGATACTTTGGGGGACCTGGAGTCACAGGGCACCGGGGTGAACCCTGAGATCGAGGTGATGATCAAGGAAGAGGAGGAAGAGGAGGAGGAGGAGTATGGGGGACAGGCGACAGGGGGATCCGGCGGCGTGGCGAGCCAGGACTTCTTTTTGACTCCTGAGCAGTCTAGCCAGTCCCAGCAGTCCAGCCCCGGTGAGCCTGATGCAGGGGAGGGAACCTCTGGTAAGTACTCAGTTTGCTTCAGTACTGCAGACACACATCGCTCACGTACAGCTTTTTTGAATAGGCTAGAAGAGGAAGTGAAATAACCAAGAGAGGTACAGTTGCTATCTGCTCATTCCCCTGTACAACTCGGCAGAGGGGGCCCTTCAGCATAGTTTGTTTGTTCACACCAGGATGTCCTGTGAATCCTCCGTAGAGCTCTCTAGGAAACTTTCCTGGGAGGTGGTCTGCAGTCCTCTGCCAAAGGTTTCTTGGGAGGGCTGCTTTGTTCCTTCCCCCATGGTAGGACGCTTTGCCACGCCACTCAGCAATTACTTCCGCAGGCACCATTGCAGCGCACAGGCTAGCATCATGCCGACCCGGCCTGCAGCCAGGAGCTCTTCCCTTTCAGCCTGTTACTCTCCGGAGCGAGAGATCACCTACGGTCCCCACCACCTGTGGAAACGGGGCTAGTATGCAGTACAATAGCCCGATCTGCTTGTGCTGCTGCCCCAGTGCTACCACCTCCTTATTGTCCCAACTCCCACCCCACCCCCCGGCCATACTCGCCATGGGTGGGGCTGCTCTGAGTCCCAAGGGGAAGTGAGCGTGTTGTGCTTGTAACTTGTTTCGATCAAGGGGAGTAAATGCACTGGCAATGGTACCTGTCCATTGTTTCTTTAGCAGCTGCAAATGCGGCCTTGAGGGCCTCTCCGTCCACCCCAGAGGAGCGGCTGGGCCAGGTGAGGAGGAGAAAGAAGAGGACAAGGGAAGACATGTTTCAGGAGGTCCTGCGAGCTTCCCGTGCTTCGGAGCGCGAGCAGAGGGCTTGGAGGGTAATGATCAATGACAAAATGCAGAGGGATAGCGAGGACAGGAGAAACGGGCAGCAAGAGATGATCACGTTGCTCCGGGAGCAGACAGACATGCTGCGGTCTCTGATTGAACTTCAGGCTGAACACATCCGTGCTCGCCTCCCCCTGCAGCCCATAGAGAACTGCATTCCGGGACCTCCCTTTACTGGCCTCCACGTAACTTCCGGGCCTGGAGCAGTACCCCAGGCACTCCACCCCACGGAAGATTACACACAATGACAGCTGCACAAACACCCAGCTGTGAGAGCATCTTGAGTGTACGTGCTTGTGAATTCCCTCTTCCTTCCCCTTCAAAGATACTTTCCCCTGTATGTATGAAGTTTTTACTTTAGCATTACCTAGGTATGTTTGCATAGGTGTGGAATAAAAATGTAAATTCAGTTTTCATAAGTATCTTTATTAGTCTCCAGCCAGGGGTGCCTGAACACCATGGGGCCATGGATTTGGCAAATAACTATAGGTATATAAAGGTCTACTATTAAGGGTCAAAGTCTGACTGTGGATAGACTCTTGTTGCACCTATTTAACTCAAAGGGAGGAGCACATCTGTGTTCAAGGGCCAAAATTGTTACTAAGATACTGCTTCAAAAAGTAGTGACTCCTGTGTACCAGTCCACATGATGGTCAAATGACCTGAAAACATTTAGGGACTGAGGCTGACTTACATGAAGGGCGCTTTTACGCAGCTTTGACTGTGTAAATACTGTACAAGAGCAGATGTGTCTCTGCAGAGGGCATAAACATCAGTTCCTCGCACATCAAGGCCCCTTTATGCCGATTGAGTTGTGTAAAAAAAGGACTTTGTGTAAATGAGAATCGGGCTTCGTATTTTAAAAAAAATAAACTTGTTTTTTACAGAAGAGTACAGAAATTAATGCATCTGTTTTTTGTTTTTGCATTTATAAACCTAAAAACCAAGAGAGCCTTTTTTTTAAAAAAAACCTGTACCAAAAATATAATTTGGGCTCAGGTTCTTTAATCCCAAAATGGAGCCTGGAGCAAACAGCTATGCCTAAAAGGTAAGATCCTAATGGCTGAGATGTATAAAATAGGACTGTTACAGAGCCTTTAACCATCGCAGCACTGTTCTGCAATGGAGCTGAAACAATACATATTTCCATAAACTCACCCTTTCAAGCTACGCAAAGTGAGATATATAAAAATAGCTATTGCACTAGTTTTAATTATGGATTAAATTGTTACAGAGCTTGGAACTCTTGCAGCCTATCATGTTACATATATAACCATATTAAAAACTTTCAAGCCGTTTCTGGCTTATTTTAGTATGAGTTTGAAAGAAAACAATACTTAGTATGCATGAGCTCTCCATCTTATCTTGGATTCCTCTTTCCAATAATAAATACTCCCACATGTGTATTAAGAAAAAAAAATCGTGAATAATTGTGTGAAATACCTGTTAAAACTGTGGTATCGCTAATGAAAATGTCATTTTATACAGCACTACAAATGTAAAATAAAATATGCATGAATAATTATAATACTCTCCATCAGTGGCAGGTCCTCTGCTGGACAAGGGACTTGGAATTTGGAGTGAGTTCAGTCAAGGCAATGTCAAGGTTACTTCCCCACTCTGAACTCTCGGGTACAGATGTGGGGACCTGCATGAAAACCCCCGAAGCTTATTTTTACCAGTTTAGGTTAAAACTTCCCTAGGGTACAAACTATTTTACCTTTTTCCCTTGGACTTTATTGCTGCCACTACCAAGCGTCTAACAGATATATAACCGGGAAAGAGCCTGCTTGGAAACGTCTTTCCCCCCAAAAATTCTCCCCAAACCCTACACTCCCTTTCCTGGGGAAGGCTTGATAAAAATCCTCACCAATTTGCATAGGTGAGCACAGACCCAAACACTTAGATCTTAAGAACAATGAAAAAAGCAATCAGGTTCTTAAAAGAAGAATTTTAATTGAAGAAAAAAAAGTAAAAGAATCACCTCTGTAAAATCAGGATGGTAAATATCTTACAGGGTAATCAGATTCAAAACATAGAGAATCCCTCTAGGCAAAACCTTAAGTTACAAAAAGACACAAAACAGGAATATACATTCCATTCAGCACAGCTTATTTTATCAGCCATTTAAACAAAACAGAATCTAACGCATATCTAGCTAGATTACTTACTAAGTTCTAAGGCTCCATTCCTGTTCTGTTCCTGGCAAAAGCATCACACAGACAGAGAGCCTTTGTTTCTCCCCCCTCCAGCTTTGAAAGTATCTTGTCTCCTCGTTGGTCATTGTGGTCAGGTGCCAGCGAGGTTATCCTATTCTTAACCCTTTACAGGTGAAAGGGTTTTTCCTCTGGCCAGGAGGGATTTTAAAGGTGTTTACCCTTCCCTTTATATTTATGACAGCAAGAAAGCCCTGTTTACCCCCCACCCAGCTCCCCTCCCCCTGCCCCCTCCAACACCTCTCATCTCCCCTTCCCTGATCACCCCCCACCCAGGTCCCTTCCTCTAGCCCCCCTGCCAGCCCAAAGAAGCTCCCACACCCCCACTCAGTGAGCTCCGATATCGGCACCTCCTCGTTCACCCTCATGACCCACTCACTCCATCCCTGTGCTCCTGCTGGCTACACAAGCAGCCATCCAGGGACACTGGAGCCTGGCCTAGCAGGGGTGGCCCTGCGCTGGGGAGTGGGCACGGCTCCAGCATTTCACCTTTGCACTGGGAGGGGTGGTTATAGCCCTTGGAATTCCCCCCTAGTGCTGCTCCTGATCACAAAAGTTATCATTAATAAAACCCCCATACCCCCAGCCCTAGAAAGCAGAGAAGTATCAGACACTTTCTCCCCCAGTTTACAAGGTAATTGGGAAGCTGCACAAAATCACTTCAGGTGGAACTGGGAAGAGAAGCCAGGTCTCCAATGTGGAAAGTCCAGGCACTAGCCACTCATTTCTACTGCCTTTTGGGATGAATGCATGAAATAAATACAACCTGGTTACGTGTCACTACCCACCACTGCACAATGGAGCCAGGAACAGAGCACTAGAGTTGTGATCTCTAATATTCTAATCTGTCTAGTATTTGTGGACTTGCTGGCACAGTGTGTGTGAAGTCCCACTAGGGTGACCAGATAGCAAGTGTGAAAAATCAGGACGGGGTTAAGGGGTAATAGGAGCCTATATAAGAAAAAGCCCCAAAAACCAGGACTGTCACTATAAAATTGGGACAGCTGGTCACCCTAAGTCCCACTCTGGTGTTTGGCCTCAGAAATAATGGCAATTCCTCCTAAAATTCAAGTGGTGGGGACATGTGCTGGGGACCGGAGAGGCCAGGCTATTTACCCTGCAGCTGTGGGAGTAGGGATTGAGTGGTTCTACTTGATCTATATTTCAGTTTTCTTTTTTTAATAGTTCAATTCACATGATAGTTAAAAGTGTTATAATCTGTTGATTGTGGGGTGATGTGCCATAAAATCCCGTGGTTCCAAACTGTGAACATCTGCCACGCGTTGACAAATTGGAAATTGAGAAGTAAAGTGACCGAACCTGCTCTCTCCTGTTGAACAATTCCCGATGTGCATGTTTATATAAAGCACATGACCCAGAGTGCAGGCTCGATAGCCTGCATCTTACTGTAATATGTTGCTATCATCATAATGACATACAGAGAGGTCCTCATTGGTATTGGGATACCCCACCCCCAAATCGCTTATGTCAACCCATGTCTGCCTTCAAAAATCACAGCTGGAAAATGAAAGAGAAATGAAACATAGAAAATATGCATCTTGTTTATTTACCTTAAGTAAATGTCAGGTTAAAAGGAGCTGAGAGGAACTTTTATAATCAGAATACATGGTAAAAACATCCACAAATCTGAAGAAGTGTTGTTCTGAAAGGTACCGAAGTGGAAATATTGGCCCTGAACTATGGGGTTGAATTAATGTTAGTCTCTCACTTTCAGAAATATTTTATAGATCTCGACCTCATGTTCTCTCTACTCTCTTTTCTTTAATCTCATGAGTTTTACACATCTCATGAGTTTTACACATTTTCTCTAGCACTCCTTTCCCATATGTTTATTTCTCTGCATCTCCCTAACCCTTCTCTATTCCCCATCACAGATCATTGCACTCCAGGTTCCCAGTTCTCTCCCCTGAGTTTATCCCTTCCTCTCTTGCTGCCCGCCCCAGAGTATTTTCCTTCTCAGGACAATTTTGCTTTCCCTCTTCATTTGAGTTTCCCTCCACTTTCTCCAAGCTTCTGTCTTTACACTGGTTTTACTTTATTTTTCTTTCTTTCATTTCTTTCCCCCGTTCTGGTTAAACCTACCCTGTACTTGACTCTCCACACCTTCATCCAGCTGACATCACCCCACCCTCTAGCTGCTTCCCACTATAGCATCCCTTCCCTCGTGACTTGTAGGTCACACTCTCCAGTTTCTGGGTCGCCCTCTCCCAGGCTCCCTGCTGCTGTGGAGCCTCCAGCTTCTCCCCAAAACCCCAAATCCTAATTAATTAATTCTGTGTCCCTACCACCCCCACATCTTCCTGTCCCTAGCCTGGCTGTTAATTCTACTCCTTAACCCCCACATCACTTCTGCCCCCAGCCCCTCCCTCAGTTCTGACCTGTAGCCCCCTCCCCCCCATCTGCCCCTCCGCTCCTCCTGCAGCTCCAGGGGTTCTTCCTCCACCCCCACCCATCATTAGTGCTGCAGGGAGGGGGAGGAGCTTTCAGGGGCCATAGAGATGAGATATCGGGGGTTGGGTAGACAGGGGTCCTCCAGGGGCACAGATATAAGACAGAGCACTAGTTAGATGGGAATCCTCCAAGTCAGAGAGACTAGGATGACTGTGGCTAGAGAAGCCCATTTTTCCATTCCCAGTGGGCTCTTCCCCCCCATGTCAGTGACACTGTCTGATGAAGGATCCCCAGAGTCCTCCTGTATCATAAAGGACAGTAGCAAATAGCCTGCACAATCCCTGGGGCAATAACAAGATTGGCTTCTCTACCTCGCCTAATGCTTTCTGTGTGATATATGCCATCATGTGCCAGCAATGCCCCTCTGTCATGTACATTGGCCAAACCAGACAGTCTCTATGCAAAAGAATAAATGGACACAAATCTCAAATCAGGAATCATAACATTCAAAAGCCAGTAGGAGAACACTTCAATCTCTCTGGTCACTGAGTTACAGACTTAAAAGTAGCAATTCTTCAACAAAAAAACTTCAAAATCAGACTCCAATGAGAAACTGCATAACTGGAATTAATTTGCAAACTGGATACCATTACATTAGGCTTGAATAAAGACTGGGAGTGGCTGGGTCATTACACAAATTGAATCTATGTTTGCAATCTAATTTCTCCATGTTAAGTATCCCCCTACTGTTACTCACACCTTCTTGTCAACTGTCTGAAATCGGCCATCCTGATTATCACTACAAAAGTTTTTTTTTCTCCTGCTGATAATAGCTCATTAATTAGCCTCTTAGAGTTGGTATGGCAACTTCCACCTTTTCATGTTCTCTGTGTATATATCTATATATCTTCCTACTGTACGTTCCATTCTATTCATCCAATGAAGTGAGCTGTAGCCCACGAAAGCTTATGCCCAATTAAATTTGTTAGTCTCTAAGGTGTGTGAGAAAACTCTGTCCTTGCCTCTGTGGGTCCCGCGTTTCTTGGCAGATTTTGCTATCCTCAGAGGCTCACTGTGACCTTCCATGTAACCCTTCTTTCTCTAGAGACAAGGGTCACAGTCTACTGAGCCATTTTCATCATAAGCCAGCAAGGGAGGTGAGGAGAAGTTATCCTTCCTTGCACAGTCTCTGTTGTCTCCCAGTCTCAGTGATTAATCAGGGGGAAAAGGGGGGGGGAGCCTGGGCCCCCCTTCTACTCCAGGCTCCAGCCCAGGGACCCTAAAAGTATCAGCTATGGTAGCTGATCTTTTAGAAACATGACATGTACAATTTCCTGGGCTACTTCCCCCACAGCAGCCCTTACTTCCTCAAGCTCCACTTCACCCTTACCTCAGGGCCTCCTTCCTTGTGCCTGATATAGAATATCAGGGTTGGAAGGGACCTCAGGAGGTCATCTAGTTCAACCCCCTGCTCAAAGCAGGTGTGTACTACTCAGTCTCTCCAACAGCACAACTTCCTCCCACAGCTCCTGACATGCACACCTACCTGACTGGCTGGGAGGCTTTTAACTAGTTTCAGCCAGCCCCTGATTGGCTTGAGGTGTCCCAATCAACCTAGCCTTCTCCCTGCCTTCTGGAAAGTTCTTAATTGGCCCCAGGTGTCTTAATTGACCTGGAGCAGCTGCCATTTCACTTATCCTGGTACCAGGGATTTGTTTAGCCTGGAGCTAATATATCTATCTCCCACTACTTTTCTATAGCCATCTGGCCTTGCCTCGTCACAGATGCCACAAGTACTCCTCGTTCCTAATGCTCTCTGTTGTTTGACACCAGAGACTGGACAGAGATTTCATGATAGAAAGTCCACAGGAGGAGATCATAGAGACTACACTCTCTGAGGCTAGAGAGGCTGATTTCAGAGTCCCCAGTGGGATATTGTTCTCCCTCCCTCCTCCCACCGTGGTCTCAGGGACACAGGCGGAGCCAGGATCCTACCCCCAGCACCCAGAGCCAGGGTCGGATTCTCTCCCCAGGGACAGAGCACGGCGGGAAAGTGAAGATCGGGGCCTCGTCACCAGCATCAATAAATGTCACCTGCCCCTAGTCACGGTCCAGACAAACCCGGATCCTGCTGGGGACCCGGATCAGGGGCAGGGGAGGTGAGAGCCCAGAATAGATCCAACATATACCCCATAGCCTAGATCCCCTCCTCTGGGCTGATATCTCCCTTCCTCCTCACAGACTCTCTGGCCACCCCCACAAACCAGCCTCCCTCACCCCCCACCTCCACCTCCAAGCAATGTCTCCCCGAGGTGAATCCCTCACAGCCCAGCACACAGGGCTCAGTGTCAAATCTCTCAGGACTGTCAGGCAGATACTGCCGTGTTTCTTCCCATCTCACACTTTCCCGATCCTCAGACAGGACTAGTTGGGGATGAGCCATGTCTGGATTCAGAGTCACGTTCATTGGGGAGAGAGAACCAGAGCATTGGAGGCAGAGCTCAGCCCCAGGGAAGGCTGGGACCATTTCTTACATTCCCCAGCAGCTCTGTTCTGGCTGGGACATTCCTGGCCTGGATCCCAGGGAGCTGCCTCTGTCCTGGGCACCTGAGACTAAGAAGAGATGTCACTGCAGTTCCTCACCATTTAATAGGAACCACTTCACTGGTTTCTCATTTGTTTGCAGAGGCTTCAGCTCCCAGCTCCCCCTGCTGGGGCTGCTCCATTCCCAGCATCAGAGACCCAGACAGGAAGGTGTCAGAAGCTTTTGGTGAGGAGGGATCAGAAGAGGCAGATACCAGCTTTAAACCCCAGAGGGAAGCTCCCTCCCCTAATGCAGCCTCCACTCCCAGGCCAGGGAAAAGAGAGGAAGGGGCAGCATTGCGGAAGTGCCAATTAAGACCAGAGGGTAGGAGGTGGCATTGGGTGGGATAGCCCCATCTCCAGCCCAGAGAGAAGGGAGAGGGACCAGCATCAGAGGGAGAGCATCTCTCCAATCCATGAAAGAGTGAGCAGTTCCAAAGGGAGAGCCTAGCCCTGCCCAAAGGAAAGGTAGGATGTTGGAGAAAAGCGATGGGGAGACCCCCTGCACTGGGGTGAAGGAGAGGAATCTGTCAGCACTCAGGGGAGGGAACTCTCTACTCATTCCTCTCAGTTTTATATTAAAAGTCTTGTTATTGTCTATGAAAACCCCACGGTCAGAGTTAAGGGTGTTTGGATGCTTCAGGGAGAGTGTTTCTGATCATCAGCGTGAGCATGAATTCAGTACAAAGGTTGGTGTCAGGATTGTTCGTGTGACTTCAGCTTCTGATCACCTCACTGTTTAATGGGTTTATTTTTAGGGCTGGGTGTCATGGCTGGGGTTGGTTTTGTTGGTAACTTTAACTACAATCTCATGAAGATGTTTTCACTGGAATTGTCTCATAATTTAAATGCAATTTCACCATGTCTGAACGATCCTATTTAAGCCTTGTCCTGGCCATCCCGACTTTTTTGGCAAAAGTGGGGTGCAGAGGAACATGCAGGGGGGCGAGTGGTGATGCCAGCCCCAGACAGGCAGGCAGGCAGAGTTCAGGAAGGGAGGAAGGTGGGGCTTGAGTTATCAGCAATGCCCGTGCATGGGGAACAGGCAGTGCTTGGGCAAGCAGCGACACCAGCCCTGCTGGGATGGAGCGGGGAGGGCTCAGACTAACCCCACATGGTGTCCCGTTTTCCCTTTGGGAAATATCGTCAACCTACCTCTTTTTGTCTCCCGTGCAGATGGCAGAGTGTCTGGATGGGGAAAGGAGGAAAGAGAAAATTTCAGGCTTTCATATTTATGTAACCCTTCTGCCCGTCAGAGTTGGCAGCAACAAGGGCCGGGTTCAGTATCTAGGGGTTCCATTCCAATAACACAATGCAAAACCGGCTGGAGCCCCTACCCAGTGACCTGGGAAAATATATACCACCCCCGCTGGGCGCCTCCATGAGGCAATACTTCCCCTCTCGCAAGCACAGAGTCTGAGTGTAGCAAAGCCTTTTAATAACAGAGAGAAACAATGTGGCATTATGTTGGGGAAATACCACCAACAGGATTCCTAACACAACCCATGAGCAAAAAACCCACCCCAAGCAAATTGGGGCATGTCCTTTCCCTTTGGTTCTTGAGTCCAGCAACCCAAAATCACCCGAAGTCCCAAAAATCCAACACCCCAAAAGTCTTTGTCCCTGGTCAGTGCAGCCCTAGAGTTCGAAAGTTTATCTGCAGAGTTTTACCTCCCAACCTGGGTGGAGATGGGGTGGGGGGGGTGGGGGTTAAGGGGCACCTTATGTGGTCCAAAGCCGATTGCCCCACCTCTCCATGGGGCTCCACTCCGCTCCGCCCCCATAAGCTGCTCCAGGCATCCCACAGACTGCTCCACTCCACCAGCTGCTCTGCTCTGCCAGCCGTCCCACAAACTGCTCCGCAGTATATCTTCAGGCTCCCCCACAACTTAAGACAACACTCAGTGATTTCAGCTCTTAGCAAGTTTAGCTCTTTCGTGATTTCAGCTTGTAGTAGGGGGCCTCAGTACTAGTGTACCATTGGCCCAAAGTGAATTCAGCTCAGCTGCCTATAACTTGATTCCTAATAGAATCAAAATTAGCTCTGATATTCTACAGTAGAGAGAGGAGGAAGTGCAATTAGCATGTAAGACCCTCACCATAGGACCCCTACCACCAGGCATTAATATCTATCCCCAGCCTCTCTCCTTTTACTAGGTTTTAGAACCCATGACCCTTGCCTAACCAGTGCTGCTTAGTTGATGGTGAGTCCCTCCATCATAACAAAAGGCCAAGTACAGTTCCACTGTCCTTGAGTCACATAATCAAGATAATAACAGTTTACTCCTGCCCCAATAACAGAGAAATTGGGGCTCCTACAGCAGCCAAAGTGACCATCTAGGCAGGTGGGTGTGCCAATGCAAATGAGATCAGCCCCTGAAGTTCTTTTCCACAACCCACCATGACTCGCCACCAGATGTCAGGGTAGAGCTCATCCTGAATCTGCTTACATTTTTAACAGCATTCCCACTCTGAACTCCTAGAACTGTGTTTTCATCATCACAGAGAAACAGACAGAGGCCCAGAGACAGACTCAGGTATTTAATATAAACTTATCTAAAACCTTCTATTTCCTCTCTCATTCAGGCATCTCCCAGCAATGGAACCAACATATTTGCAGCCTCACATCCATCTCAGGACAGACAATCTGTAAATTAGATTTACTTTTCCCTCCCACCAATCCAGTTGGTTTGTCTCATTCACTTTCTGCCTTTTGTCATAGCCTAGACCCAGATCATACAAAGACTTTGGCATAAAAGTAACTTTACCGACTTTGGTCCCCTTGACACTAAGAGTTTGTGAAATCCTGGCTCTAACTGTGAGCTGTTGGGTCTGTTTACTCAGCGTCTCTACAGAGAGCAGCATGACAGGGCCTTGTCCTCCATGTGGACACTGAGGCGGGGGAAGGTTGGCTCCATGGGCCAGATTCCCCACTGTACCGGCAAAAGGAGAGAGGGGAGGCAATTTCTGACTCCTCTATTCAGCGGCTGCAGGGGCCGGTGCAGACCTCGGCACAGGCTGAGGAAGTTCTGAAGCCAGCCAGAGCTACCTCCCTAGGACAGTGGCCCCCGTGTGTCTTGCCCAGGTGCAGAGAGTCCGAGGCCCAGCTTTACATGGCCCATGTCCCTCTGTCCCTCGTCCACCCCCCCTCCCTTTTCCACCCGCCCGCACCACCCCCACCCCATTCCCAGCCCTCTCAGGAACCCGCCTTCTGCCTGCAGCTGCTGGGGAGAAGGGACAAGAGGCTGCTGTGCTGGAGGGATCCCTCACGTGGGGGAGGGGCTTTCTCCCTCCCTATGGCCCCTTTGGCCCAGACTAGCTGCCGTGCGGCACCAGAGGACAGTGATGGGCTGGGTCCAGCTCTAACAAACGACCTTTAATTTACAGTCTCAGAGGGCTTAGGCTTCTGCAGCTCCCACTGACTCCCCCTGCAGCTGTGGATGCTACACAGCTCTGGAGCACCTGCCCTGCAGCTCTCTAGTGGGGAGAGAGAAACTCAGGCGCCCCAAATTAGGCCATTTTGCTTAATTTGGGCCTGAATGTTGTGACCTTTGGTAAGTCGTGAATTTATGTGAGATGTCTTGACACCTGGGGCCCTGCTACATCTCCTCAGTTTATCTGCTTTCCAGTAGTTGTTATGCTCAGTATTGAGACTTGGAACATGGGTCATTTCTTATGCAGAAGTTTGGACAGACCAAGATTGTGCATTTATACTGACTGACTTGGCTTTCGCCTGGTTAGCAGTTTGCTTGACATAAGGAAATGTTGCCTTAGGTTGTCTTGTAATTAAGTGATGTGTTCATAAGTTCCTATGTGGGACAAAGAGATTTTTTGACCACACAATGTACTTAAAGACAACAGACACCCAAAATGTACTGCCCAGGAGCAGTTAGCAAAGTAAAAAAAAAAACCTATGCAGAGAACAGGGTCGAAGAGACCTATGCATAATTAGTAGTAATTAGCCAATCAGAAAAAAAATAATAACATGGAAATAGCTTGGACAGCAAAAGCCCTGACAATTAAAAAGTTCATGCTTGTGCATTGTATGAGTTATAGAAGATACTTAATATTCATAACACTCAAAGCTGATTGGAAAAAACTAATAAACACAAAATTTGGATGTGTATAATATGTCAGACATTGTAAGGGGTAATCAGAGCTTCATAGGAGAAATCCCCCATGACCCGCCTATGGCCCAGGAGTAGGCAACTGGCCAGTACTTCTTTCAGTATATCTGTCATTTCTTACTTTCATAGTAATTGTCATGGCAAGGCATGCTTTAGGTACAAATAAAGATTTGAATTAATCAGCCTGAATGACTTGGACCCCAAGTGTGTGGCATTAAATTAAATACATGCATAATCTAATTACGAACCAATTGGCCAGAGACATTCTCCTCCAACAGACTCAGAGGCTCACCCCAATTTCCCCTCCTAGATCCCTTCTAGGTACTTTTGAACGTCCTCATAGTCTCCAATAGCGCAAGAGTTTTCTGGGATAAATCACTGAGTCTCTTTTCTAGTTCAGGAGAAATCTCGTCTGGCTGCTGGAACTTCCCCTTCTCACACCTGGACAGAAATAATTTCATGTGATTCTATTTCATTTATTGATTCATTATATATGAATGAGCTCTTCACAAGTTCTTCCTAGTGAGCTGCTGCTCTAATGGGCCTGGAGTTAGAATTCCTCAACTTCTCCCAGCCTCAGAGCAGGTGCAGCACAGGCCATGGCAGTGAAATCTTCCCCCGAATATATTCTTCAACTCTGGCCTGGAGAGACCAGCTCTGGAGATAAAAGGGGAATTGAGTCTCCATGGACAATTCACTCCTTCGCCTCCATGCTCTGAGAGACAGGAGATTCCTAAGCAAAGTGTTGTAGAAATCTGTCCACTAGGAACTAGACTGAGACATCAAGTCTCCCCTCCCCAGCTTATTCCACACAGGTCTCCAAACAGTCCTCAGGTGGGAAAGACTCTTGAGTACTGCTGCCCTGGGCTGAATGGTAACCAGGGCCCCAGCAGTGACCGGCCCATATTCCATCCCCACAATCCTGAGGCAGCCAGTCCCCCAGCAATGTGACATCTCTAGGAAATATTTTAGGTCAGTCTTCCCCACTGTATGGATAATTCCAGAGTCTTCTGTAAAAGGGTGAGAACCTCAGGATGAAATTGATCAGAGAGATTTGAATCCAGAATGTGACCTTCCCCACACATTTTGCTGTATAGTCCCTGCGAGATGCAGTGCTAACATCATCTCCAAGCTCTTTCCTAGCATTGTGAAGTGTAAGGGGAGTGAGAGAGACAGGTACCTGCTCAAGGTGCTTCTGACATCCTAGAGGAGAGAGAGAGAGAGAGAGAGAGAGTATTTCAGGCCCACCTGACACACACACAACATTCCAAAGACGGGATTTTGCAAGTATGGGGGAAAGAGGCCATAGGTGCCGACTTCCCCTCTAGCCAGGGGGTGCTCGACCCCTGCTCCACTGCAGGCCCTGCCCCCACTCCACCCCTTCCCCCCCACTCCATCTCTTCCACCAAGCCCACACCCCCACCCCACCTCTTCCCGACTGCTTCTCCCCCGCCCCACCTCTCGGCTCCCTCCCCCCAAGCATGCCCCATTCCCACTCCTCTCCCTCTCTCCCAGAGCATCCTGCATGCTGCGAAACAGCTGATTTGTGGCAGGCAGGAGGTTTTGGGAGGGGGGGAGGAATTGATCAGTGGGGCTGATGGTGGGCAAGAGGTGCTGGGGGGAGGGGAGAAAGGGGAAGCTTGGCTGCCTGTGGGTGCTAAGCACCCACTAATTTTTCTCCATGGGTGCTCCAGCCCTGGTGCATCCACGGACTCGGCACCTATGAAAGAGGCCGTGCCCTGGCTCCAGGGCCATGGATTCCTTGACTAATGGGGCTTTTCCATCTCTAATATCATTGTGTCTGTGGCTCTGCAAACGATAATAATAATTCACATTTCAGGAATGCACACACTGAGTTACACGGTGATCTCCGACTGCTGGACTCCAGTGCCCATGTTTTAGGAGCTGTCCTGTCCCTGTGGTGGGATCTGGAATATTTCTAACAGTCTCACCTGCAGGACTTCACTCGCTGGCTTCTGAAACGTCCCCTCCATCTCACTGATCAGCTCACTGAGACGGGAAATTTCCTCTGAGAGTTTGGTGATATTTTCATTCTGTATCTTCACATTCTCCTTGTTCAGCTTTTCTAGCTGGGCCAGCAGGAGTCGCTCTTGTTCTTCCAGGGACTGACGCAGTTGCTGAAATTCAGACACAATCTTCCGCCTCTCGGTTTGTGTCTTTCTCTGTAAAAAATTGATAAATAAATAAATAGGGCAAGGGCTGGTCAGGGACATGGAGGCAGTCTGGGGTCCTTTCATGGAGTGCTGAGTGTGCAGGAGGGAGAATTTCTTTGCAAATTTTAAGTCACCTGACGCTGTGCAATGCCATGTGGTTACTAGAGACAGGATTTTCTCATACCTCTCCTTTTGGCCCCAGAATCTCGTAAAAGGACATTCCCAGGTCTGACATGGCTTGAATAATGCATTATCGATGGCCTCGGAGATGCAGATCCAAAGCAGCAGGAATCAGGATTCAGCCACTAGAGCTGGGTGACATTTTCTGCACTAAATTTTTTTTCCAGGGAAAAATGCAGCTTTGTCGACACTGAAACGTTTCATGAATTCCTGTCACTGTCACCCAGTTGTTTTGTTGCAAAAAGAAATAAATTAAAAATCAAAATATTTTCTTTTTAATTTTTTCCCCCAGGATTTTAAATGTGAAATTACTTTTTGGTTGAAAATTTCTTTCTTTTTTATATAATTATATTTTTTTAAAGAAATGGTCAAAATTGAAACAAAACATTTTGATTTTGTCAAAATGAAACATTTCATTTGACCAAGAAAAAGTCAAATTTATGATTTGCTGAAAATGTTATAAAAAAACTTTTGGTTCAACCCAATTTTTTTTTAAAATATCTAGCCAGGGAAAAAAATCTGGTATTTGCCCAGCTCTACTCAGAACCATGTGGACAGAAACAGGTGGGGAGAAAAAAGCGGATGAAACGATGACACAAAAAACAACAGACTTAGGCAGAGAGCTCTGTATTGAATACATTCAGTTCACATTGGGAAGATTTTTATCACAGCCACAAAAGCTAGAAATTAATTCACTAATTGAAATGAAAGCTTAGAATCTGTAGAGGAGCATGTTGTCCTTTTCTAGGGAGAGGATTTTTCAGGCCCTTTATATGGTTGTGTGTGGACACACACACACACACACACACACACACACAGAGTATCCCAGGATCATGAAGCAACAGCCAAAAGTCCACATTCCCCAGTGCCACAAAGCAATCGTTCACAAGAGTGAAATGTGAAGGAAATAAGCTGTACTAAAAGATACATTCTAATTAAAAGAAACTGACTTAACAAATAAGGAGGATGTGAACTGTACTGAAAATAGTAAGGAGTGTAAACAAAATATCTGGACAGCACCTTAAGGCATGTAAGATGAATGACAGGAATGGAGTAATTGTCAGAGCGCAAAGGGACTGTACGCCAGAATGGAGCGGAGGGATAGAAACCAAGACATCACACGCAGGAATACATGGCTGTATTTAAGATGGAGCTTAAAACTGTAAACAAAGATTGCCCAAGAGGATTCCTCAAGACATAACTAAACATCCTCCAAACTCTGGGCTGACAGGGGCTGAGAACTGTGAAACTGCAGAGTGAACGTGTGTCAGTGGGGATTTGTTCTAATGCATTGGATTTTCTAATTCAAAATTCTGTTAGTTCATAGATATAAATTGTTACCTATAAAGTGAGTTTAATTAAGCTAATAGTAGCTAATATGGAGTAGATAAGAATAATAGTTCACAGTAGATTATGGCAGTGGTTTTCGACATGTGGCCTGCGGACCGCTGGGGGTCCGTGGATTATGTCTAAGCAGGGCCGTCCCTACCCATACGCAAACTACGCACTGCATAGGGCACCAGGAAATTTGGGGTACCAAATTGCCCCAAATTTCCTGGTGCCCCACGCAGCTGCGTGCTACATCCAGCTGCAGTGGCCAGCCCGATCCCACAGACAGCTGAGCCGGCTGCGCACAGCAGGGCCCAGGAAAGCTGCCTCCACATCTTCCCACCCCTTCCCCTCAGGCCCCGCCCCTGCTCCGCCCTGCTCCGCCTCTTCCCATCCCTGCTCCGCCCCATCTCCCCCCCCACTTCACCCCTCCCCCCCAACCCTGTCCCCTGAGCTATGCGTCCCGGGAGACTGCAGCAGGGGTCGGGATCGGGCCCGCCCTGCACTCACCAGACGGCAGGAAGTGGAGTGACCTGGCTCCAGCCTGCTCCTCTCCACCGGCTCCCAGCCGCGCTGCCAGTGAGTGCTGGGGAGCAGTTCCCCCCCTTCCCCCAAGCTGGGGAGCAGAGCAGAGGAGGCTGGGACTGGGTCGCTCCACTCCCCGCTGCCCTGTGAGTGTGGGGGCAGGCCTGACTATAGTGTCACTATAGTGTAAAAAACATGTATTCTTTATTAATTGATTATAAAAATAGGGAGATAACTCACAAGGTAGCCTGGGTGGGGTGTGGGAAGAGGGTAGGAGGGAAGGAAAAGGCCACTTTAAAACTTCTTGAATGACAGCCTTCTATTGCTTGGGCTGTCCACTGGGGTGGATTGGTTGGGTGCCGGAGCCTCCCCGCTCCCCACGTTCTTGGGCATCTGGATGAGGAGGATATGGAACTTGGGGAGGAGGGAGGGTGGTTAAACAGGGGCTGAAGTGGCAGTCTGTGATCCTGCTGCCCTTCATGAACCTCCACCAGACGCCAGAGCATGTCCGTTTGATCCTGCAGTAGCCCCAGCGTTGCCTCATGCCTCCTCTGATCTTCCTGCCATCACCTCTCCTCACGTTCATCGGCCACTTTCCTGTACTCTGCTATTGTGTCCCTCCACACAACTCTGTCAGTGCCAGATGACTGCATGAGCTCAGAGAACATTTCATAGTGCGTGTGTTTTTTTCGCTGCCTTATCTGAGATAGCCTCTGGGATGGAGGAGGGAGGCTTGAAACATTTGCAGCTGCTGGAGGAAAAAAAGGGAGCGAAGTATTTAAAAAGATACATTTTACAGAACAATGGCTATACTCTTCCACGGTGAACAAAACTATTCACATTACATAGCACATGTGATTTTGGTACAAGGTCGCATTTTGCATCTTATATTGAGGGCCTGCGGCTTTGGTGTTAGAGATCACACACGCCGTGCCGGCCAACCGAATTCGGCTTGCAGGCAGCCATGGTAAGCCACAGTCTTTCGGCTTCTGCAACCTGCACAATAGCAGCGCCCTCCTCTCCCATACCAAGCAAAGCACGTTGAGTTGGCCATTTAGTGCTGCGGTTTTCCTGTTAACGTGCAGGAGCAGAAACCAAACTAACCCCCCCCCCCCCCCTTTAGTGATAAGGGATTCAGAAACTGGCATAGGGCTAATGAATGTTTTAAAAACCACCAACTGTCAAAATCTCATGTGTTGAGCTGTTCTTCATGGTCAAGTTTTAATGAAGGGAAACCTATTGATGTATTGTTGGATGAGGGCAAGCAAGCTTATCTGTCTAAACAAGAAGAAGAATGGTGCCATAACTGAAGTGTAATGGGGCGACTGATCGACATTGTTCTGTGTTTGGCGAAAGGTGGGAGACCATTCAGGGGTCACAATGAAAAAGCTGACAGTTTTGAGAAAGATTTTTTTCTAACTCTTGTCAATATGCTCCAAAAATATGATCGATCCCGTAATGGCAAAGTATGTGCAACAATCTCCTCAAAACGCTACCTATCTGAGTAATTGCATCCAAAATGATTTAATTGTAGCCTTGCACAATGTTGTGCGACAAAAGATTGTGTCTTCACTAAATGGAAAAATGGAATCAATAATTGCCGACGACGCTACTGACTGGGGACACCATGAACAGATGTCCATCGTGGTGCGGTATTTTGACAATGAAAAACAGACTAGTTGAACATTTTGTGTCTGTTCAGAGACTATTAACAGTTGATGCTCAGTCTATTTTTGACCAGTTAAATGACGCCCTTGGCATTCGTAAAATTGACGGGTCATCAGTGATGTCTGTCTGTTTTGATGGCGCGTCTACTAAGTCTGGATGTACTGTGGGAGTTCAAATGAAATGTAAAGAAAGAAACAGTGAAATACTCTATGTACACTGCTATGCGCATTGTTTGAACCTCATCCTAGAAGATGCATGCACTGCAAGTAAACAAAACAGAACTGTCTTTGATTTTTTTCACGTTATTCAGACTCTTTATGCCTTCATGGAGGGGAGACCTGTGCAACATGCAGTAATGGAGAAGATTTCACAAGAAGTAGGATCCCAATTGAAGACTTTGAAGTCCCTGTCAAACACAAGATGGGCATGCAGAGCAGAAGCAGGGGCTGCTGTAAAACAAAACTACTCCATCATTTTACAAGCTTTACAAGAGATTATTGAAACAACTTGCCTTGCTGATGCTAAAATAAAAGCCAGGGGCCTTATCCATGAATTAAATTCATTCAAGTTCATCTTTGCCCTTCACATGATGCACCCTATTCTCCAGATGGTGGTAAAAGTGAGTAAGGCTCTTCAAGCTCCAGATCTCAACTTACTTACCGCTCGTGATTTTGTACATTGAACAAGAATTGGCTTCATCAGTTAATTACAATGATGTGATTGAGAAATTTAAGTCCATAACACCTGGTGAGAGACATCTCATTCTCTAGGACAGGAAGATGAAGAAACCTTAATCTGTTTTGGTCAATTTGGGTTAGCGCATTATCTGGTTAAAGATAAAGATCATGAAAATTGACTGTATCTTTGTATACGCCTGGTTGTCACTACAGCAAAAATTTGGTATTTTGTGTCTCATTTTTTAAGTTTGTATTTTTTAAGTAAAGTTTAGTCGTTAATTTAAAAAAAAAACATTAAGTTTAGTTAAGTTTTAGTTACTTTAGTTTGTTCGATGAATAAAAATAATGTCCTTTATGACTGAGTATTCAATAAATGTTCGCCTTTTAAAAAAATAAATAAAATTCCCTGAGTGCACACCCTAATGAAATGTGCTGTGCACACCTATGGTGCTTAGCATGCCTGTCGAACTGTGCAATAAGGAGTTAAGAGTTGTGCCTTCAAAATAAAGGTTTTACAGCAATACTGTTAGTAGTGAAAGAGCTGTTGGTGGGGATCATCAGTGATGGGTGAAAAAGACCTTATGGCTGCTTGCTTAAGACTGGAGAAAACCAACAGGTTAGAGAGATGGGTAATGAAGAAAGGAAAATGCCCCTGGGAAAGGGGGTGCCTTACAACAGCGTTATACACAAGCAGCACATTACTATAATTATCGGGGGGGAAACACCAGACAAGTAACCACAATAAATGAACATACTCCAAGTAATGGGCAAATTTGGCAAAAGTACCCAAATACTAAGGGTCTTCCTGGCTAACTGCATGAGTAATCAAGAATCTTTACAATAACTGTATCGCCATTTCTTAAATGATTTGCATGCCTGTAATCATGGTGATTTATTTATTGTTTAGTCTTTTGGTCCTCATTTCTCTATTGTTTATCTGTATGGTCTCTGTCTAGTTCTTTGATTTTTGGGGGGCTGATGTATAAGTAATTTTGCTGGGTGTAAACCAATTAAGGTGGTGGGATCTAATTTGTTAGATAATCAAGTTACAATATGATAGGATTTATTACTTAAATTACAGTACAATGGTTGGTGAAAGGCAACGCTGAGAATAAGGTGATACTGATATGTGAATGTTATAGGGGTTTCTTAATTTCAGATTCTTCAGAATTTCAGAATACAGTTTTCTCCCAAAAGTTGCACCAAGCAAAAAATGACCTGTACTGCACACATAATGGCAGGTAAGTAGAGTGTTTCCATGTGTATTAATTTGTTTTCGGAAGCCATTATCTTCAAGCAACTCTGCTTGTGTTTTCTTTTTTTAATGACATTTTTGGGCTGTTACATTTCATGTCCTGAGTTACTATGTCTATATGTGGCTACAATCTTGTAGGTGATATCCTTGTCTCTGACATTCAATCTGCACTGATTGAATACAGCCATATTTTGCAAGCCACAAATACTTCAAAGTTTACCCTGCTTATATGTCCGCAATGTACATCTCATACCTTCTAACTGAACTTTAATTCTTATATGGATTGATACTCCCTATTTCCACTTAAGTACCTGTTTTCTGTTGTAAACAATTCTCAGGGAAATCTTTTGAGGAAAACATTGCAAATATTTTGGTATATCTAAGGAGTAGCACATATCCTGAAGGAATGAATAAATCAGGCAGACTGAACCTGCATCGATTTGCTCTCAACTTTTCTTTGGAAGGCAAGGAATACTTTTTTCAGATAATACGGACACGTTACACTGGAAAATTCAGCCAGTAAATGATGGTCCTGATGTCCCAACACTGGGATTTACTTGGAGTGTTAACCTTACCTTCAAGGGGACCGGGATTGGGATCTCTAGTTTTATTCAAATTTTCCAGAAAATCTCCTTTGCTATCTATGCTGGTCGTGCAACAAACATACTGTGCAGGTACATGAGAAATTACTATAAATTTTACCAAAAAACCCTATGACTTTGCTTCATTTCTTAAGTATGTTCACTTGTCTGCTGCAAGCACCATCAACAATCACTATATGTTCACTGAGCAATCATTTCTAATTTAAAAACAAAACAAAACAGCTAGCTCTAACCATACACTGAAATTCCCCCATTGTACTCAAGTCATTACGAACCATACTGTATCTAGATGTCTTTGATATGCATATGCCTTATAATTAATGAATGTCTTAGCAAATAACTGGTCATAGCTTAAGTGCAACACGTGATTTCATCATCATGTCTCCCTCGGTGGCAGATTAGCCACTGTGACTAAGGGCCCAGGCCAAGGGGCCAAGGTCAACGGGGGGGGAGGGGGGCTGGCTTCTGCTGGTGGGTGGGATGAGGGAAGCCTGCCTACGTCGCTCCCACCCCCAGCATTGGCAGAAGCCGCATAAGTGCCGGGTGGGAGAATCCACAGCATCCCGCTCCTGGTCCCCTAAAGAAGCGCACCACTCAAACCCCTGCCACGGCCCTGGGACTAGAGGAGATCTCATTCCCTGGTACAGCCCTGGGGCCATGACACAGGGGCAGAACTTCTCTGGTCCTGGGGCTGTGTGGATATGTTGTTAATATAACTTGGAAGAATACAGTCTGCAATGAATTGATCAATGAATTCACAATATGCTTTTCTCTTGTGTGTTAGTGAGATGTTACAAATGAGAATATGTTAATGAGATGATTTTTGAGAAATCATTATAAAATTGTAGAAATCATCACATTACCAATATAATTTGTACATATATTTACGCTTACAGATAGCCTTGATTTAAAAAACGGAATTGTTAATAATCGACCCCTTGTGTGACGAGATGAGATATGAAGGAACATGCCTGAGGAATTAGAGGTGATTTAGTAGATACTTACTTTTACAGTGGACATGAACTATTCCTGTGAATTTTTTTTCCAGGGAATGTAATGTAACAGTAGTGAGACTAATATCTACCTACAAATAAAAATTGAAACCCAGCATGTACTTGTACTGAATATGCTTACTAATGAACTTCGCATGAACTTCTGTGGTTTGAGTCCGGGTAACAACTTCACAGAATGCGGACACGAAACAGTAGCATGTTGCATGAGTGAGAAAGTGTTGTTATCAACATAGGGCACAGCAAATCAGGTGATACATTGTGTAGGAGAGAGACAATAATATGAAAGAAAGTGTGTATATATATGAGCAATAAGCCATTGCAATCATTAATTAAATGGAGCTAGAATGGATTTGTATCTATGTCCAGAAACCAGAGGGAAAAAAAATGAAAGAAAAGCTCATTTATGTAGGCCACTAATGTTCTCTCTAAAAATTTCAAATACTTCATAAAACGATTAACTAGCAAACCTCATCTGATTGGAAGAGTAAAATTTTTAAGCGTACCAGACAAAGTGATGTCCACAACTGCGGACCTCTCATCTTAAAAGTATTGAATACCAAATTGCCATTATCATTTGTTATTTATGTGTAATGATCCAGGGTGAAAGTAAATGCCAGAGATTATTGGGGTTTCTGCACCGGCATCCTTGCCAAGGTGTGTGGGGTGGGCTCGTGGCTCCCAGAAGGGGTGGGGTCTCTGGCAGAAGGTCTGGGGCTGGGGGGCCAGGAGCCCCAGGCCCTTGTAAAATGCCAGAACCCAGGGCAGCTAAAGGCTAAAGGGGGGTAGCGACATTAAAGCATAAACCACTGCCAAAGCAGCACTGTAACATCAGCCGTGTACGGGCCGGTACTGATGGCTGGTGCTTACCGGTATGCTGGACCGGCCCACTTTCACCTCTGGTCATTATGATTTTTCTAAATAGAAGTGTTGTTAGTTTGCAGAAATGTATTTGCAGCAGAAAGACATCAGCATGGTAGAAACAACCCAAGAGGCTAATACTGCGTTTAGAAGACAAATTGCAATTGTTCTAATGAAGGAGTCAGGTAATTACTTTCTCCCATGTACTATGGACTCATTAGGCCTATGTGAAGATAACAGGAAGAGTGGAATTATGTCATGTAGCAGATAGGGGTATTAAGATAACTAAAGTGGGATATGGCACAGGTTTGGTTCTGCAATGGTGACTATGCATCAATAATATCTTTAAGTACCTGACTATTTGAATGGGGTGAATGGTTGCTATTGATCGACCAGTTAAATGAAATTGCTAATTTTATATACAGCTGCAGTAAAAATTTGAGAAAATATGACTCACTAAAAAGGAAGAAAATACGTTCAAACCCGTGGCTGGATTAAAATATTCACAATAATTAATAAATCAAGATTTGCATTTTGAGCGTTGGTCGTAACGTAACGAGCATTTCACTGCGCTATACTGATTTTTCAGAAAGCGTGGAGGACTACTGCACATTCTGCAACCTTGTCAGTTGTGAAAAGGAAAGTGTGGCTTGTACAGTGGTAAGAAACATGGAATTGTATCAAAAACAAATGCCATAAACTGCCTAAGGATCACGATTCTTGTAAACATTCCACATCAGTAAACATTTTCATCATGCCGGTAGAAAGAAAAGGAGGACTTGTGGCACCTTAGAGACTAACTAATTTATTTGAGCATAAGCTTTCCTGAGCTACAGCTCACTTCATCGGATGCATCATGTATGCATCCGATGAAGTGAGCTGTAGCTCACGAAAGCTTATGCTCAAATAAATTGGTTAGTCTCTAAGGTGCCACAAGTCCTCCTTTTCTTTTTGCCAATACAGACTAACATGGCTGCTACTCTGAAACCTAGCATGCTGGTAGGCATGTCTTAGGTAACGCTGACATATGGAAGGAATAGCGTGAGAGAATGGAAACTACGTGTAACATTATAACTTTCTGTGATTTCATTTTCTCAATTGTTCCTTATCAAAGGTCCAGTGTGATTCTTGCAAGAGGTGGGCACATATGCCCTGCATTCCAGAAGGAACCAATCAAGAAAACCTGGGCGATGAGAAGAAAGAATACAAGTGCAAGAAATGTGCATAGTTCACTACTTTACCAAAAACCAACATTATGTTTACAGGCTTGTTCAAAAAATCTTGGAACAGAAAGAAAACTCTTTTTATTTATATACCAGATTATAATAATACAGTTTTTTTAATTTGAAAAAAATAATTCTCTGTATTTGTGTCCATGTGTACAATACAAATAATACAAGCAGGTGGATGAGCAGCGAAGTCCTTGCAAATAAGCAAGAAGGAAGCCAGTGAGAAAAAAAATCAAACGGGCCACTCGGCTCTCACGCTGGACTCACGTCCCTGCGCCGAGCCCCCCAGTCTCACCTCCCTGTTCACGGACTCACACACACACACAAGGCAACGGCACAGCTCAGTCATCAAATCCATCAGTTGTGCACGTTACCGAGGAGGGAGGAAGTTGTGAGTGTTTTCGACCACAAAACCCCAGCCCTCCTAATTTGCAACTTCTGGAGCAGGCGGTAGCAAGTCCTGAGCAGCAGCCAAGAAGGTCACGTTTGCCTGGTGGAAACTAGTTTCAGAGTAACAGCCGTGTTAGTCTGTATTCGCAAAAAGAAAAGGAGTACTTGTGGCACCTTAAAGACTAATCAATTTATTTGAGCATGAGCTTTCGTGAGCTACAGCTCACTTCATCGGATGGTGGAAACTGCAACTCGCCGCAAAAGGGGGGGGGGGGTCTTTTTGTGATGCTACACCGGCAAAAAGCCCCGCCCTGGGTGGAGGCAGAATGAGGAAGGGGGGAGGATGCTGCGGGGGGAGGGGAGCTGAAATCCGGAGTGACTGAGTGGGACGGGGTGGGAAGTAACAGTGGATCAATGGGGCGGGGGGGTCAGAACGGACCGAATGTGACTCGGGAACTGCCCGGCTGCAGCTGGCTCGGCTCCTGCGGCGGGGGGGTCAGGGAGGGCAGCAGCAGCTCTGGGACTCGCAGACCCCCGCCCCGGGAGCAGAGCTGGGGCGAGGAGGGTGCAGCGTCACTTTCCTGCCCGGCCCTGGCCCTTTCTGGGTCTGTCACTGTTGTGCTGGGATCAGCAGCCCGGAGAGGAGGAGTCCGTGGGATTTCCAGGGCGTGGAGCCACGGGTCTGGATTCCGGTAAATCACAGGAGTTCCCCTCGCCCAGCCCCAGCTCCTTCCGAAAACAGGAAGCAGGAGCGGGAGCAAGTAGCTCAGACCGGGCCCTGTTCCCCAGATAGCTCAGTGGTTCTCATGCTTCCAGCCCCCTGGAATCCCGCCCTCCTCTCCCCAGCACCCCCTGCCACCTCCCCAGCATCCGCCCCCCTTCCCCGGCAGCTCTAGTCACAGCAGCACCCTGCCACCAACATGATGGTTCACACCGGGGAGTTTGCAGGATCCGGCCCTAGTCGGCCCTCTCACATTTTATTGCTCCATGGTTCATACAGCAGGAGGTGATTCATGAAGAGGTCTAGGTGAAGGTGCTGGGACTCCAGCTCTGGAGCCCAGTGGGGAAGGGGCTGAGATCCAGGCCGCTGGAGCTGGTCGGTGTGTCAGGAACTGCTTCCCTCAGAATTTGCTAACTAAACTCACTTGGAACTTACCTAAGTTTATGCTGTAGCGGTCCCCTAAAAGTGCCTGGGTTTCCTGCTCCAGACGTGCAGTGCTTCCCACCCTAGGCACACACACACCTGTCTCCTGCCCAATCTCTAGCATGACCCATGAACCTGGGGAACATAAGCCATCTTCCGCTTTTATCTTGCCTTCAGCGCCCCATTCAGCAGGTCTGCTCAGAGGCAGACCAGCAGATCTGGTCCCATTCAGTATCTGGCCAGAGGAGGGGTGCCTGCCTCGTCACGTTCAGCCTAGTGATTAGAGCACTTACCTGCAATGTGAAGACATATGGGTGTGGGTGAACCCCCGATTCAGGGAGGCTAGCCCCCTACTCTGCCCCCTGTCCAAGGCCCCGGCTCCCCTTGCCCACCACCAGAGCAGCCCTAACACCCCCACCATGGCCTGAGCCCCCCCGTGTCCCAAGCTGCTGGCCAGCCCAAGCCACCCCTTGCTGCCAGTTGGTCCACCCAAGCCATTCGCTGGCCCAAGCTACCCCTGGCAGCCAGCCAGCCCGCCCACGTGCCAAGCCACCAGCCTGAGATGAGCCCCCTTTTCGAGGGAGAGATGGGGCAAGGTTGGGGTCTCAGGGCAGGGCCAGGGCCTCAGTTTGGGGAAGCTTAGCCTCCCCTGGCCTATTATACCTGCCATCCATGAAAGAGATCCAGGTTCACATCCCCTCTGAGGGAGAGAAAAGGCTTGAGCTGGGGTCTCCCACACCGCATCGGAGAGTGCTCTAAATACTTGTTCCAGCATCTTTCCAGGTACTGAAGTTAGGCTGGCTAGTCTCAAATTCCCTGGGTCCTCTTTGTTCTCCTAAAGATAGGTACAATGTTTGCCCTTCTCCAGTCTGGGGGTCCTCCTCTGTGAGTTCTCAGAGATAATCATTAATAGCTCTGAGATGGCTTCAGCCAGTTCCTTTGGTGCCCACACATGAATTTCATCAGGCCCCACCAACTTGAATACATCTAAGTTACCTAAATATTCTTTAAGCTGTCCTTTCCCTATTTTGGGTGGCGCTCCTTCCCCCTTGCTGCTAATATTAACTGTGTTGAGTATCTTGTCACAATTAAACTTTTTCATGAAGACTGAAGTAAAATAGGCATTAAACATCCCAGTGTCATTGGCTGGGACTTGGGCAAACATGCCTAGGGGTCAGTAACCAGAGCTAGGAGCCAAAACTGGAGTCAGAGCTGATGTCAGGAACCTGAGTCAAGGGTCAGAACTGGGTTAGCTGGAATGAGTCAAATCAGGGGCAAGGCAGATGCTATCACAGCAATACCTGATGCTTTGCACAGCCTTTAAAGTGCACCTGCTGCTGGGCTTAAGAGCTGCTCTGCGAACCAATCAGGTGCTGTAGCCAATCAAGCAGCCTGGTGCAGGCCAGCTGTGCTCATTAGGTTGCCTAGAAGTTGACTCTGCTGCAGGCTCTGGTTTCTGACACTCAGCCTGCTTGAGCTTGTCGGTTATTAGCTCAGCTCTCCTTCTTCGCTAAGTAGGGGGCCTGCACTTTCCTTTGTCTTTTTCTTGCTCCTAACATATTTATAGAACCTCTTCTGATGGCCATTTTGTCCCGAGCTAGGTGTAGCTAATTCCTGCAGGAACGGCGAACTGTGGCCACTGGGAGCTGCGAGTAGCCGTACCTGCCGACGCTCAGGTAAACAAAGCGTCTCACAGCCCACCAGGTTGAGAATCCCTGCTATAAGTGATTGCTTAAATACTACAAGTTGAACCTCCCTGGTCTGGCACCCTCGGGACCTGACTGGCCCCAAACCAGGGAATTTGCTAGACCAGGAGAGATCAATGCAAGCCCCACCACTCCTGGCCGTTGTCCCCAGGGCACCGGCCCCTCTGCTCCGCAGGGATTCTGGGACTCCACTGCTGGCCCCCAGCCCATCACTCCCAGGGGCTCAGCTCCCAGCCGCCGGCCCCCTGCTCCTCCGCCGCTGCCAGCTCCACTCTTCCCCGGTCCCACAACACTCCTGGCCCCAGCCCCTCAGTTTCCCCCCTTGAGTGTTCCAGCCCCGGAACATCCACTGGGTCACCGACGATGCCGGACCAGGGGTGTTGCCGGACTAGGGAAGTCCGGATTAGGAAGGTTCAACCTGTAACGTCAATTATTATTTTCTGTGATTATTATTAAAACTGTACACTAAGCAGCCCAATGACATCCAGGCACACGGTGTTAACCAAGGCGTGCTAAGGAAAATAGGAGTAACCAAACCACTGCTTTTAAAAAGGAATTAAAAATAAATAACTAAAATAGTGAAGTTGCATTTACGGTGGAATCAGAGTAACTGTCAGGCAATGGGAACAGCAGGTCAGAGCCACATGAAGTGACAATAAATTATTTTATGTAACAAAGACATATAGGGCAATGTGCTTTAACACCACAGCCCGGGGGGTGGGGGGGTGCTGAGATGGGCCAGCAAGGAACACCAGCCTCTCTGCCACATGTCCTATTTTGGCAACCACTGCAGATGGCTCACCTGACTGTGAAAAGAAAAGGAGTACTTGTGGCACCTTAGAGACTAACCAATTTATTTGAGCATAAGCTTTCGTGAGCTACAGCTCACTTCATCGGATGCATACTGTGGAAAGTATAGAAGATCTTTTTATACACACAAAGCATGAAAAAATGGGTGTTTACCACTACAAAAGGTTTTCTCTCCCCCAACCCCACTCTCCTGCTGGTAATAGCTTATCTAAAGTGATCACTCTCCTTACAATGTGTATGATAATCAAGGTGGGCCATTTCCAGCACAAATCCAGGGTTTAACAAGAACGTCTTGGGGGGGGGTAGGAAAAAACAAGGGGAAATAGGTTACCTTGCATAATGACTTAGCCACTCCCAGTCTCTATTCAAGCCTAAGTTAAATGTATCCAATTTGCAAATGAATTCCAATTCAACAGTCTCTCGCTGGAGTCTGGTTTTGAAGTTTTTTTGTTGTAATATCGCAACTTTCATGTCTGTAATCGCGTGACCAGAGAGATTGAAGTGTTCTCCGACTGGTTTATGAATGTTATAATTCTTGACATCTGATTTGTGTCCATTTATTCTTTTACGTCGAGACTGTCCAGTTTGACCAATGTACATGGCAGAGGGGCATTGCTGGCACATGATGGCATATATCACATTGGTGGATGTGCAAGTGAACAAGCTTGACGTGATATATGTGATATATGCCATCATGTGCCAGCAATGCCCCTCTGCCATGTACATTGGTCAAACTGGACAGTCTCGACGTAAAAGAATAAATGGACACAAATCAGATGTCAAGAATTATAACATTCATAAACCAGTCGGAGAACACTTCAATCTCTCTGGTCACGCGATTACAGACATGAAAGTTGCGATATTACAACAAAGAAACTTCAAATCCAGACTCCAGCGAGAGACTGTTGAATTGGAATTCATTTGCAAATTGGATACAATTAACTTAGGCTTGAATAGAGACTGGGAGTGGCTAAGTCATTATGCAAGGTAACCTATTTCCCCTTGTTTTTTCCTACCACCCCCACACCCCCACCCCCACCCCCCGCAGACGTTCTTGTTAAACCCTGGATTTGTGCTGGAAATGGCCCACCTTGATTATCATACACATTGTAAGGAGAGTGATCACTTTAGATAAGCTATTACCAGCAGGAGAGTGGGGTGGGGGGAGAGAAAACCTTTTGTAGTGGCAAACACCCATTTTTTCATGCTTTGTGTGTATAAAAAGATCTTCTATACTTTCCACAGTATGCATCCGATGAAGTGAGCTGTAGCTCACGAAAGCTTATGCTCGAATAAATTGGTTAGTCTCTAAGGTGCCACAAGTACTCCTTTTCTTTTTGTGAATACAGACTAACACGGCTGTTATTCTGAAACCTGTCACCTGACTGTGGTAACTTTTATCACTACTGCTCCCAGTAAGTCTATTTAGGCTTCTTTCTGTGCATAATTGCCTATTCATTTCTTTAAGTTGCTTGTTCGGGGGCCTTTTGGGGCTGTGGCTTCTGCCTCTTTTGGGGGGAGGAGGGGGGGCGGGGGTACAATATCCTGCTGGAGCACGTGATTGGCTCCCGGTTGCACAATCTGCTAAAAAAAGCTTTAAAAGTCTGCTTGCTGATATTTTTTCCTTTTGCTTTTGGGTTGCCTGCGTGTGTGGCTAGTTGGGCTGCTGGCTGCCTGCAAAGGGCAGAGAGAACAGACAGTCACCCAGCTGCCATGGCCTCTACAGCTACAACAGGGGACATATAAGAGGAAGCTATTTGCTCCATCTGCCTGGGGTATCTGACAGAGCCGGTGACTACAGCGTGTGGGCACAACTTCTGCCGAGCCTGCATCACCCAGTACAGTGAGGAGAAGGGAACGGGGACACCCCTGAGCTGTCCCCAGTGCAGAGCCCAGTTCCAGAAAGGGGAGTTCAAGCCCAACGCCCAGCTGAACAACATCGTACAAAAGCTCAAACAACTGGAGTTAAAACCAGAAAAAGGGCAAAAGGAGGATCTGTGTGAGAGACACGAGGAACGCCTCAAACTCTTCTGTGAGGAGGATGGAGAAACCATTTGCTTGGTGTGTGAGAAATCCCGGGACCACAAATCTCACACTGTGGTTCCCATTGAGGAGGCTGCCCAGGAGTACAAGGTAGGAAATACTGTTGACTTTGCTTAATTAAATCCCTTAAGGACACCAGGTTTATTGTCCTCTCAGTCCAAGGACAAACTTTCACACCTGGCTGCCTAAGGTTAGGCACCTAAATGAAAGGGGCCTGGTTTTCAGAGGGGTGAGCAACTGGGGGTTGTGGGTAACGGAAAAAGATCCAGACATTTTTGCCCCAACAATGCACGTTTCAATGCCTGATAGAGAGAACAGGGCTGATGGCTCTTTGTGCACCTGTAACCCGTCTGCCAGGTGGAGTAGGAAGCAAGAAAGGCTGGGTTCAATATCTAGGGGTTCCTTTTCAGCATGACAACACAGAACCAGCTCGAGCCCTAACCCAGTAACCTGGGCAAATCCCACCCCACCCTGTGCGCCTCTGAGAGGCAATACTTCCTCTCTCTAAAGCACAGAGTCTGAGTGTAGAAAACACAGGTGCTAGCTTCCCCATTTCCCTGGGGTGCTCAAGCCCCACTCTGCACAGGCCCTGCCCGCACTCCATCCCTTCCCCCAAGACCACACCCCCACCCCAACTCTTCCTGCTCTATTCTGCCCCCTCACCCGAGCGCACCCTGCCCTCCCTCTGCCCTCTTCCCCCCATGCCTCCTGCACACTGCCGTATAGCTGATCCACGGTGGGCAGTGGGCACTGGGAGGAAGGGGAAGGAGCTGATCACAGGGCCACTGGTGGGTGCTGAGCACCCACTCTTTTTTTCCCCTTGGTTGCTTTAGCCCTGGAGCACCCACAGAGTTGGTGCCTATCGTAGGAAAGAAACTTTAAATGAGAGGAGGGAAGGCACCCGGCATTAATTAAGGAAAATGCCACACGCGGGATTCATAAACATAAAACCGTGAGCAAAACACCCACCCCAGGGTGTGAGGGGCAGTGTCTTCTGCCTCCGGTTTTTTAGTTCTACAACCAAAAGATCCTTTAACAAGTCCCTCACCACACCCTACTCACAGTGGTTGTCCCAGGTTAGTGAAGACTCCGAGGTACACCTGGTGGAGGGGTGTAAGAAGGCACCTTGCTTGCTCCTCCGTGTCACCTGTGAGTTAGCACCCTGCCATGTACCCAACTGGTCCACTCCACTGGCCGCCCCACCAGCAGTTACCTGCTTCTCTACTATAAGCTCTATAGGATCAGTCTCTTGAGGTTCTCCCCTGCTCTTAGTGATTGTCAGCTCTTAGGCTTTGTATACACTACACAGTTTTGTTGGCAACAGTTATGCCACTTTAATTAAAGCCGCTGTTGTATGTGCACACTAGCTCCTTGTGCAGGCAGAGCACATTCCCGCTAGCAGCTCTTGCATCCACACAGAGAGCAGCACGGTTTGTAGCTATCCCACTGTGAAAACTGGCCACCAGAGTGCTTTGCGGAGGTGAAAGTGGGCTGGTGCGGGCTGGACGTTTTGCTCCCCCTGTCAGCGGCCCTGCCGGTAGGCTCCAGCAGCACGGCCGCAGTAGCAAGGTTAAAGCACTGCCAGCAGGGCTGCCGATAGGGGGGAGCAAAAGGGGCTGCTGCCCTGGGCCCCGGCTTTGGGGGGCCCTGCGGGGCCCAGGGCGGCCTGAGGGATTAGCAGGGGGCCTGGCAGCAGGGGTCGGGCGCTCCCCTGTACTCACTGCAGCTGGCGGGAAGCAGAGTGGCCCGCCCCCAGCCACGTCACTCAGGGGAGGGGGTTGGGGGAAGGAATGGAACCCCCCCACCCCCGTGCATTCACCAGCGGTGGGAAGCGGAGCCCCCTTGGCCCTTCTGCCCCAAGGCTCTACCCCTTCCAGGGGGCCAGAGCCTTGTTAAGGATGCCGGGCCTGGTGCAGGGAGCGCTGGTAAGTCCCGGCATCTACTTCCACCCCTGGTGCTTTATTTTACTTAGTGACTTACCTTGATCTGTCTGTTATTACTTGGAACCACTTAAATCCTACTTTTTATACTTAATAAAATCACTTTTGTTTATTAATAAACCCAGAATAAGTGATTAATACCTGGGGGAGCAAACAGCTGTGCATATCTCTCTGTGTTATAGAGGGCAGACAATTTATGAATTTGCCCTGTATAAGCTTTATGCAGAGTAAACTGGATTTATTTGGGGTTTAGGCTCCCTGAAAGACTGAACACTGGGCGTTGGGAAAGTCCTTGTTAACTGAGAAGCCCCTGGGCTGAGTGAATCTCCGTTTGTGTGAACTGCAGGGGGGTGTGGCCCAACCTCTTGGTCTGTGCTGGAGCCGACTGGTGTGTCCAGCTGAGCAAGACAGGAGTGGTGGGCACCCTTTTCTGGCAAGGGGGTTTGTTCTCAGTAGTATCCAAGCAAATCTAGTGACAGTCCTGAGGGAGTTTCTGTGACCCAACCTGTCACACACACCATAGCATTATAATTGTCTGACAAGCTTAGGGCCATCTGCACTCTAACCCAGTTGGGTTTTGGCAGCGTGGGTGGGACAATGTGGTTCTGGAACCACATTAAGGAAACATGTTCGTGCTCTCGTTCCCTGTCTGGGGCTGTATCTGCGCTGGAGAGTCGGAGGCCGGGGAGGAGACGCTGCTGAGGTTCCCTGCCTGCACCCCGGGAGAGAGGGGAGGACATGGGCTGATGTCAGGGCCCTGCCCAGGGTTGCAGAAGGAAGGGAGGGAAATGGCCTGAATTCCCTCCCCACAGGGACCAGACTCACTGACACACTCAGTTTGGCCCAGATTGTCCCAGATTTCTGCTCCAAGTCCCTCGTCCACTGAGCTGCTTCTCTGCCCCAGGAACTCGCAGGCCTTGCCTAAGCTACAGATGTCTGAGCTGCACAGCTCCAGCGCTACAACCAAGTAGCCAGGGCGTCCTAAGTGTGAGGTTAAGACCAGGCCCAAGCCTCTGCGCTCACTGACAGGGCTCAGAGACAGCCGGGAAGTGCTGGCACGTCTCTGCGACTGCCGTGTTCTCCGGGCTCTCAGCTTTCACTTTGTGTTAAACTGACTCTCCAGCTGTTCTGGTTGTGAAGAAAACCTCAGAACTGACCCAGATGTAGGGGATGCAGAGAGCTGGGCACAGCGGCTCAGAGAGTTGTGAACGGCCCCAGTCCCTCAGTGGGGGGTGGGCTCAGGTGCCTGGGGATGATCCTTTAAATATCAGCATTGTTAACAATTCACTAGGAGTGTGGTGAATGAGGCTTTCTTCAAGCAACTAACAGAAGTTACTAGATCACAGGCCCTGGTTCTCATGGGGGACTTCAGTCACCCCGATATCTGCTGGGAGAGCAATATAGCAGTGCACAGACAATCTAGGAAGATTTTGGAAAGCGTAGGGGACAATTTCCCGGTGCTAGTGCTGGAGGAACCAACTAGGGGCAGAGCTCTTCTTGACCTGCTGCTCACAAACAGGGAAGAATCAGCAAGGGAAGCAAAAGTGGATGGGAACCTGAGAGGCAGTGACCATGAGATGGTCGAGTTCAGGATCCTGACAAAAAGAAAAAAGGAGAGCAGCAGGATACGGACCCTGGACTTCAGAAAAGCGGACTTTGAATCCCTCAGGGAACTGATTGGTAGGATCCCCTGGGAGAATAACATGAGGGGGAAAGGAGTCCAGGAGAGCTGGCTGTATTTTAAAGAATCCTCATTGAGGTTACAGGGACAAACCATCCCGATGTGTAGAAAGAATAGTAAATATGGCAGGTGACCAGCTTGGCTTAACAGTGAAATCCTTGCTGATCTTAAACACAGAAAAGAAGCTTACAAGAAGTGGAAGCTTGGACAAATGACCAGGGAGGAGTATAAAAATATTGCTCAGGCATGCAGGAGTGAAATCAGGAAGGCCAAATCACACCTGGAGTTGCAGCTAGCAAGGGATGTTGAGAGTAACAAGAAGGGTTTCTACAGGTATGTTAGCAACAAGAAGGTGGTCAAGGAAAGTATGGGCCCCTTACTGAAGGAGGGAGGCAACCTAGTGACAGAGGATGTGGAAAAAACTAATGTACTCAATGCTTTTTTTGCCTCTGTCTTCACGAACAAGGTCAGTTCCCAGACTACTGCACTGGGCAGCAGAATATGGGGAGGAGGTGACTAGCCCTCTGTGGAGAAAGAAGTGGTTCAGGACTATTTAGAAAAGCTGGACGAGCACAAGTCCATGGGGCCGGATGCACTGCATGCGAGGGTGATAAAGGAGTTGGCAGATGTGATTGCAGAGCCATTGGCCATTATCTTTGAAAACTCATGGCAATCGGGGGAGGTCCCGGATGACTGGAAAAAGGCTAAAGTAGTGCCCATCTTTAAAAAAGGGAAGAAGGAGGATCCTGGGAACTACAGGCCAGTCAGCCTCACCTCAGTCCCCGGAAAAATCATGGAGCAGGTCCTCAAGGAATCAATTTTGAAGCACTTCGAGGAGAGTGATCAGGAACAGTTAGCATGGATTCACCAAGGGCAAGTCATACCTGACTAACCTAATTGCCTTCTATGATGAGATAACTTGCTCTGTGGATGAGGGGAAAGCAGTGGACATGTTATTTCTTGACTTTAGCAAAGCTTTTGATATGGTCTCCCACAGTATTCTTGCCAGCAGGTTGAAGTATCATGGGCTGGATGAATGGACTGTAAGGTGGCTAGAAAGCTGGCTAGATTGTCGGGCTAAATGGGTAGTGATCAATGGCTCCATGTCTAGTTGGTAGCCGGTATCAAGCGGAGTGCCCCAAAGGTTGGTCCTGGGGCCGGTTTTGTTCAATATCTTCATTAATGATCTGGAGGATGGCATAGATTGCACCCTCAGCAAGTTTGCAGATGACTCTAAACTGGGAGAAGTGGTAGATACGCTGGAGAGTAGGGATAGGATACAGAGGGACCTAGACAAATTAGAGAATTGAGCCAAAAGAAATCTGATGAGGTTCAACAAGGACAAGTGCAGAGTCCTGCACTTAGGATGGAAGAATCCCATGCACCGCTACAAACTAGGGACCGAGTGGCTCGGGAGCAGTTCTTCAGAAAAGGACCTAGGGGTGACAGTGGACGAGAAGCTGGATATGAGTCAACAGTGTGCCCTTCTTGCCAAGAAGGCTAACAGCATTTTGGGCTATATAAGTAGGAGCATTGATAGCAGATAGAGGGACGTGATCATTCCCCTCTATTCAGCATTGGTGAAGCCTCATCTGGAGTACTGTGTCCAGTTTTGGGCCCCACATTACAAGAAGGATGTGGAAAAATTGGAAAGAATCCAGTGGAGGGCAACAAAAATTATTAGGGGGCCAAAGCACATGACTTATGAGGAGAGGCTGAGGGAACTGGGATTATTTAGTCTGCAGAAGAGAAGAATGAGGGGGGATTTTTATAGCTGCTTTCAACTACCTGAAAGGGGGTTCCAAAGAGGATGGATCTAGACTGTTCTCAGTGGTAGCAGATGACAGATCAAGGAGCAATGGTCTCAAGTTGCAGTGGGGGAGGTCTAGGTTGGATATTAGGAAACATTATTTCACTAGGAGTGTGGTGAAGCACTGGAATGGGTTACCTAGGAAGGTGGTGGAATCTCCTTCCTTTGAGGTTTTTAAGGTCAGGCTTGAGAAAGCCCTGGCTGGGATGATTTAGTTGGGGATTGGTCCTGCTTTGAGCAGGGGGTTGGACTAGATGACCTCCTGAGGTCCTTTCCAACCCTATGATTCTATGATACTCTCCACCCATCAGACAGGCAGACTAACGGCTGTTTATTGTACGCGATGTCCCTGCAGGAGAAACTCCAGGGAGCCCTGGACCCTATGAGGAAGGAGCTGGAGGAGGCCCTGGCGCTGACATCTAAAGAGAAGGAAAAAACCACGGAGTGGCAGGTGTGTCCGGGTTTATCCCTCCCTGAGCCCTTCTCCCTGCAACGCTCCCAGGGATGAAGGAGCTGTGAAGCTCCAGGACGAGGGTATGAACCTGCTCTGGTTGCTTGCCCCGTGACACAGGCTTGGTGCCAGCAGGATCAGGCTGTGTCTCTGGTGGGGGGTCTCAGCACAGCAGCTCCTGTACGTGGCAGAGGAGGGGCAGTTCCAGGGCCTAGTGAGTTGGTGCAAACTCACCCCAATGCTCTCTAATGGGGCAAATTCTCAATAGTGCGTGCAGTGTTTTCACTAAGACACAGACCCTGTTTCCCTCCTGCAGGCGGGGGGATTCAGGGGCCTCCGTGAAATAGCTCCACAGTGTCTCTGCAGCCTGGAGGGCACAGGGATTGTTCCTTCGTCATCCTCCCACACAGTCCTTGCAGTGCATCTGCCCAGTGCCTGGGCCAGACACGAGAGCTGGGGGGAGGATTTACCCGATGGGTGAGATTCAGATTCGCTCAGCTGGCTGGGCTGGGGGCATGCTGGGAGCTGAGCTCCTCTGAGCATCGAACCCAGTGGCGGGTGTGGAGCTCTGTGGAAAATCTGCCCCCGGGGGGGTGTCTACACGGCGCCAACAGCTAGCTGCGGGCGAGCTGCCCGAGTCATTACCCAGGCGGCTGGGTGGGCTTGTACAGCCCCTGCTGCTGTGGCTTCACTGCTACCAGCACCCGAGCAAGCTGGGGTGTGTCTTCATGTGCTGCCTTCACTCCTCCATTGCAGTGTGGCCACCCCCTGAGTGAGCAGAGCCGGGAGCGGGTCAGTGTGAAGCCAGGCAGTGCTCGGCCACTTCACAGCCTCTCTTGCCATCACATGGCCACTTCATCCCAGGCACCTGCTACCGTTACTGTGACCTTACCTGTGCTTGTCTGTAGCCAGGTGATGAACCCATGGGACAAAATGTCTGTTCTGGTCCGCCTGCCTTTTCCAGTGAAATCCCTGCAGAGAGCATGGGGGGTGGGGGATTGGGGGGTGAGGAAGTCACTGGCTGGTCACTGTACACATGGGCATGGGGCACTCAGCCAGGCTGGGTGAGGCCAAAACCAGTTCTGACAATACCCTGGGTTCCCAACACCCATGTGAGCCCCAGGATGGCACCCAAAGGGCTGTTAGCACTGGCCATAGGTCCTGAACATTGCAGCCCTGGGAGCAGGTTGTCAAAGAACGAGCATCACCCACATCCCGCTGTGACGGCTCCCCTAGGTATCTGAGTGCCCAGCACTGGGCACCCAAATCCCCCCATGGACGCCCTGTGCAGCCCACTGTGAATCCCTCCTGTTCCCTCGATTTCTCTCCACTCCACTATGGCCATCCCCTGCCACCCGCAATAACATACTGCATCTTTACAAAGCACCCTAGACAACCCCGCTACGGAACTGGCCATATTGACTCTGAACTAAAACAAACCCTTTATGGTTCATTTCTTAAAGAAGTAAATATCCTCACAAACCTGATACTGATCTAATATCCCCTGTTTCATGAACAGAGGCCCAGTCCATGTAACTCAACATCTGGCTCACGTTTTCTCTGTGCCTTTCCTATTTTTCTTTCTCCAGAGGAAAGTGAAGAACAAGAGAGAGATGATTGCAGGCGAATTTAACAAACTGCACACACTGCTGAGAGAGGAGGAGCAGCTGCTTCTGCAGAGCCTGGAGGAGGAGGAGAGGGAGACTCTGCAGAGACTACAGGATAATGTCACCAAACTCTCCCAGCAAAGCTCCTCTCTGCAGCAGTTGATCACCGAGATAGAGGAGAAGTGTCAGCAACCAGTTATTGAGCTGCTAACGGTAAGATGGCATCAAAATTCCCCATCCATGCAGAATTATAACTCAGATCTGTGGGTCTGGATCCCAAGAATTAGAGTCAATGTGTTCTGTGGTTTACTGAGAAACAGAACATGAGGCTAAAAGCTCCATCAGTTCCAAAATATTGCAGATCATGTTTGATGGGAATTCTCATCATGGAGATCCAGGGAGGCCATGGGAGATTAAATGGGTGATACAAAAATGATACTGAGCTAAACCCATCACTGCTCTGACTCCAGAGCATTGGCCGCAACACAGTCAATAAACACAGATACTGATGGGTTGGGTCCCTAGAAGGGAGAACCCTTTAGCTAAATTCCTGTCTCACCTACATAAATGAAACAAGTGTTAATGCAAAATGCCATATGAATTTTTACCACAAAACAGTGAAGCCTGGAAAGGTTGATTTGTTTTCTAGGGGAAAGGTTGATCTGCAGAGTGAAAATTAACTGGTTTTTACACATGGTTTTAACTAAGCACATTGATTCTCTTTCTCCTTCCAGGATGTGAAAAGCACATTGAGCAGGTGTGTTTCCGATGTTCATTGCACTTATATCCTCGGTAGCGGCTCTGCGGTGATGTGTGCACAGAGCAGCTGAGTGATGATGGGATGTTTTCTTCATAGGCATGAAAGTATGAAACTCCAACCACCAGAAGCCGTTTCTACTGACCTGAAGAACGTGTATAAAATTTCCCTTGACATGAGGGAAGCGCTGAAGAGATTCGGAGGTGAGTGGCGTCTACTGGGACATTCAACTGTATTGTGGCTGGAGATCTGTACAGAGCCTGGGACCCCAGGACACGCATGCACCCAGCTGACAGGCTTGGAGCTGTGTGATAGCTGGAGGCTGATGTGCTCAGTGCTGCAGAGTTTGCCTGATATTCGCACCCACTAGGGTTGCCAACTCTCCCAGACTGGACGTCATTGACACAAATGGGGATGCCATCGCCACAGCATGGCATCCGGTCCATCTGGTCCAGGAGAGTTGCCAACCCTAGCACCCACCTGCTGGTACTTGCCCAGGTGTCTGACCAGGCCCCATCACTCTGACATCCTGACCCCTCCATGGCTGAGTTAATGGGTGTCCCTGAGCCAGGTGCTGTGAGGCCTGGACTGGGCCCATTGTGCTGGGAGCTGCACAGACTAGTAACGGATGATGTGTCTGTGCCTCTATCCTGGGACAGGTGAGGGCTGTGTTGTGTGGCCACCGTTCAACTCTGCCCCAGCCCCGATTAGCCAAGGCTGGCTGAGCTTTCTGAGCTGGAGGAGGGGCTGGTCTGGCTGCTGCGGTCTGACCTGGGCCGTGTGTTACTGGGTAACAAGTTGAATCCTACGGGCCCCTCGGCTGCTCTGAGCACAGCCCAGTGTGAGGTTGGGTCAGTGGTTTGCTGCTCAGTGAGTGAGACTCACCCACAAGAATGTGACCCTGTCACAGTGTCTGAGCGTGAGCTGCCCCCATCCAAACCCCTCCCCACAACCCCAGCGTGGAGACCGGGGGCAAAGGCACAAACCTGACAGCGAGGAGGGACAGAGAAGAAGCTAAGGCCGAGGAGAGGGGGAGTGGGAAGGTTCAGTGAGCTCGGTCTCTGAAAGTTGAACTGGCCCTTTCATCCTACCCCCTCCGCTCCTCTCTTCCCACCCCCCACCCCCAGCAGGGGGCAGTCGAAGGGGCCAAGCTGGGTGTGTCTGTCCCGGCCGATGGAGGCTGCGCAGTGGGTGCCGGCTGCAGGGCCAGGATCTCAGGGCTCCGGGGAGCAGGAACCCCAGGCTGTGGGGGAAGCAGCTTCCTCTCTGGGGCTGGCTGGAGCCAGCACATCCCTGCTCCCCTGCCCCCTCGCTGCCCCCAGCCCAGCCCAGTCTGTGCCCACCGGTCCCTGAACACGGCTGGGCTCTGGGCCATTCCACAGCCCTGGCCCCTGAGCCTGTCGGGATCCTGAGCCAGTCACCTCCGTGCCTCCTTCTAGGGGATCCTCAGCCCCTGGGGAGCCTCCTGTCACCCCCCGGAAACCCCGTCCTGGGCAGGGCCCCAGGCCCTGAGTCACTCGCTGGCTGCTCCCGGCTGGCCAGGCCCAGGGTCTCCAGCAGGGCCCTTGGTGCCGGCCCCGCGCTGGCTGCCAGAGCTCCCAGCCCCTGGCCCAGCCCGGCCTGTTGTCCCAGCGCCGACCCCTCCCCTGCGGGTGGGGGGGACCCTGCTGCTCTCAATGGCTGAGCCCCCCCCGCCGCGGCCTCTGGTGCTGCGCTCGCAGGCTCAGCCCGTGCCAGGGCCAATGCGGCGCTGCTGGGGCTGCTCCTCCCCCGGCACCTGGGTTCTCTGGGTCTGGGCAAGTGGCCGGGCGAGTGGGCAGGGACCTGCTCAGAGACACGCGCCCTGTGCTGCCCCCAGAGGGCAGAGACCAGCCAGGGCCGGGCAGCAAAGCGCCACCGCGCTGGGATTAACCCTTTCCTGCCACCCACCCCAGCAGCCCCGGCCGGTCACTGCCGCTCGACTGCCCACGCTCTGACCCCAGGGACCCGGGTCCGGCAGCTCGGGGGAGTCGCTGGGTGAATGTGTGGGGCAGAGTAACCAGGGATCCCTGCACCCCAGCGTCCCCGTGTGCAATGGGGAAGGCCCCGTGCTGTCCTGCAGACCTTAGGAGCTGGGCAGTGAGTGTTATTATTGATACCACCCTCAGCCGTTTCAGGGTGTCTTGGCAAGCATCTTGCCTCAGTTTACCCTCGTCAGCATTCGTTAAATTACACCTCACAGTCCAAAAGATCTGAGAGAAATGTCCCCTCCTGGGGTCTGCTCTGAGTCCAAGTAAACCCCAAAATAAAATCTTTTCCTTCACTCTGCTCCAGCCTCCAGCTCTCACTCAAGCTCCTCACTGTCCTCAAGTCAGGAGTCCTCAGTCCTCCTTCCCAGAGCTGGGCTTGGATTAGTTTCCATCCTGGAATCAGATGACTCTAGTCCTCCTTCCTGGAGCTGGGGTCATTTCAGACTGTGCCTTTATTCTCTGCATCCACTTTCTCCAGCCGGGGGCAGCTCTCCAGGGCTCTGTCGTGCTACAGCTGCTGCTGTCATTGTCTTCTCTGGCAGCTTCTCCCCCTGAGGGGAGCTCCTCTGTCTAGGACAGTGGTCCCCAAACTTTTTGGTCATGCCCTCCCTTACCTGGTTTTCTCCCCAACCCTGGGAACTGCAGTCAGGAGAAGGACCAGGAAGGGGGCTGCAATTGGGGCCGGGGGCTGTGGCTGGGAGTGGACCCGAGTTGGGGCCGGGAGCTGGGGGCTTTGGCCAGGGGTGGAACCACGGTTGGGGCTGGAGCTGCAGCTGGGGTCACAGCCTGGACCAGGGCTGAGAGTCGGTGGAGGAGGCTGGGGCCAGAGATGCAGCTGGGGCTTATGGTGGGGCCAGAGTGGAGCTAGGGGCAGAACAGGGCTGGGTGGCGTTCCCTTTCTGCCATCCATGGGGGCTGGTCCAGGACCTGCCATGTCCCCAAAATGTTCCTCCACACCCTTGAGGGGGGCACAACCCACAGTTTGGGGACCACTGCTCTAGGATCACCCCATCCAGGCTCCTTGCTCTGGTGAGCTTTCCTGGGAGCTCCTCTCCTCAGCTGCTTCCTGTCCCTAGGATCCCTTTAGCTGTGGCCTGGTCACCCTTTATCAGGCTCATTAGCTATTTAGCTGCCAACTCACCACTAGGGATTTAATTACTTGCAGGTTGGTCTGGGTTGGCTGGTTCTCCCTTACAGGAGCCTGTCATAGGTAGTCTCGTCCCTAACTACTGTAAAAGGGCCAGTGCTCTTGACACATTCCCATCTTTCCCCCCTACACACACACCCCTGAGAGCCAACCTGTATTCAAAGGTAGACTTGACCATGGCTGACACTTGGTTATGTTCTGCAGCCGGGGTGAGGTGGAGGGTACTTCCTGCCCTGCGGCCACAAGGAAATCTGCAAGGCCCTTGGCCATAATTTTATTCTCGTCATTGAAGTATGAAGAGTCCAGGAGTTTGATTCCTCAACTTTCTATATAGCTCATGTCATGGGTAAAATCCCCCATAGTCTTCAGCATGTCATAGTTCAGAACAACTCTTTGGCCATAGCAGAGGTAGTCAATAGCACTGGACTTTCATCATTGGTGTGATGGTTGTGTAGCAGATATGGGCTGGCTACGGAGCTTCCCTCTCAGCCAGATACACACCAGATGTGTTCATCACAAAATCCTTTAATGTTCTACCAACTATGGCTAAGGTCAGCTTAAATATGGTAGTTTACACCCAGCGCTACCTAGTGGTTGAACAGCATAATACAGTTTAGCGTTCCATTACATCTCCCCCATTAAGTTCTACATTCCGACAATTTATAATATTTACATTATTGTACAGTCTTTCAAGTTCAGTGCAGATCAGTCTGTTAGGTGTCTCTGAATGGTACTGGTCTTCTAATTACATGACCCGAACAGGTAACAGCTTGGTCATCTGGCTATCCATTAGTTCCACCGACTGACTATGGTCGGTCTGGAATGCTTGAGTCATCTTCTTGTTCTGCATCCACCACCTGGAGAGTTTGCTCAGTTGATTGTTCTTTCCAAGGAACAAACTGTAGATGTTGACAGTTTCTGTTGAACTCTCCTCTCTTGGCCTTGATCACATACAACCTGTGTGTTGAATTCTTTTTCTTTACAACAGCTGGAGTATTCCATTCTTTTTCTCCATCCAGTTTGACACAAACATGGTCACCAGGTTCTAGCCCCGGTAGTTTTCTGAGTGATGTCTGTTGTAAAAGTGTTTGCAAGCTCTTTTTGCCTTTTTATGTGATTTGGCTACTCTCTCCATGTCTGGGAACTTTGGAGATAGATTCTTTTCCAAAGTTGGGAGGGTAGTTCTGAGCTGTCTTCCCATCAGGAGCTGTGCTGCACTATATCCAGTAGCTGCTATTGGTGTTGATCTGTAACTCAGTAGAGCAAAGAATGGATCTTCCTGCTGAAGGATATTCTTCACTGTCTGTGCAGCTCTCTCAGCCTCTCCATTTGCTTGTGAGTAATATGGGCTTCTCGTAATATGAGGAAGATCATATTTTGTTTGGATAAATTAAATTCTACGTCAGTGAATTATGGTCCATGCTCTGTCACAAGTTCTTCTGGAACCCTGAAATGACCAAAAGTGCACTTCAGTTGCTCTATAACACTCTGGTCTGTTATGTCTTTCAAGTACACTCTTTCTACATACCTGGAAAAATAGTCCACGACTACCAGGTAAAGATGTCCCCTGAATTCACATAACTCTGCAGCTAGTCTCTTCCAAGGTCTATTTCATTCAGACTAGCTTCTTGTTAGTGTCACTAATTACGACTGGCCATATGTTTTTCCCCGCAGCCTTCAGTAAAAGAGCTATGGGAGCCCGTGGGGAAATTTTTCTACCAAGGACAAATTTAACAGCAGCTCTGGAGTGTTTCATAGCTGATGTCCTGAGCCTGGCCTGGCCATACCTGTGCGGTTCTGGGGGTGTTGACAGTCACTCACTGCAAGTCACTGGGATTTGGGCTCCTAAATTTCTGGGACACGTTTGAAATAGAGCTGGGTGTAATTTGGGAGGTAAATAGTTTATTTGCTGAAAAATTATATTTTGGGTCAACTAAAACTATTCCTGAATCTATGTCGAGTTTGCTGAGTACTTTCAATGAACAGAGAAAGGTTCCACCTCTTCCCTTCCAGCCTTTAGCCCCATGGCTGGGCCCTCAGCGGGGAGCCCCCTGTTCAATCCCGCCGTGGGATGTGGGGCAGGAATTGGAATGTGGGAATCCAGGTAAGGGCTGGAATTGCTGGGCTCCGGGTGTCTGGTGTGGGGCTCCCACAATCTCTCCTGCTGAAGACGTCCCCCTGTGTCTAAACACTGCCATGGGCACTAGGCCAGAGCGTGGGAGTGAGACTGACTCTGCAGGCCAGTGGGTCGGGCTGCACCTGGCAGCCCAGAGTCCAGCTCCCCTGGTCCAGTGACCCTGTAAATACTGATTCATAACCCCAGTGAGGGGAGGGGTTCTGGCCCCTGGCACAGCAGTGTCTCAGCCATGTCGGTGCCCCACTGCAAACCCCGAGTGCAGATGCGCTGCACTGGTATGAACTGGGACTGGCCCCTGGTGCAGCTTCTCCCAGATGGAGTGGGCAGCAAGTGGGGAAATGTCCCCTCCCCTCCCCACTGCCCCAGCCTCATTAGCAATGGCCCCTAATCCCCCCAGCACCCCTCAACTCCTATCTCCCTCTACCCTGCCCCCTTCCAGCGAGCCCAGACACCCTGCCCATGTCTGAGCATGGAGAGTCCCAGCTGCACCCCGTGGGTCAGGGCTGCACCCCCAGTGTGTGTGGGGATGGCACCAACCTGCTCTTAGCAACAAACCAGCCACACACGCCCCAAAGCAACAGAGATTCCCTGGGGCCTGCCCCCTTCACCTCCCTCTATCCCCCTGGCACCTGCCCCTCCCTTACCCTTCCCTCAATTCCTGTGCCCACCTGACCTCCGCCTCTATCCTGTCTCCTTACTCTCACCCCAAACTCCTGCTGCTCCCCTGGGACCCTGCCCCTCTCCCCACCTTTGTCTCCCTGGCATCTACCCCTGCCTTCCATCCACCTCTGTCCCCTGGCACCTGCCAATCTCCTCATGCCCCTGTGCCCCCTGGCTCCTGCTCCTCCCTTACCCCTGTGCCCACCTGGCCCCTGCCCTTCCCTTCCCTCGTCCCCCTGTGCCCACCCCTCCTCTAGCCCCACTCTCACCATCTGGATCCTGCCCCTCCCCATTCCCCTCTCCTAACACCTCCATCTACCCACCTGCCCTGCCTCTCTTCTCGCCCCTCTCTGGCCCCTCCTTCTCCCGCCCTGGCCCCCACCTCTCCCCTCAGTACAAGCCACTTCCCTCACCCCCACCCCCTGTTGCCTGCCCCTTCCCTTGCAACCCCTCCCCTGCCACCTTCCGCTTAGTTTTTCCCCCTTCCCTTCCGTCACTCTCTGCCTCCCTAAAACTAGCACCCCTCACCCCCCGCTAGTCCCCTGGTGCCAGCCCCTCTGTTCACTCCTCCTCTGCCCCCCCTGAGGCCCATCTCTACCATTGCTATCATCTGCCTCCATGGTGCCTGCCCCTTCCTTTGCCCCCTCTGCCTGCCTGGTGCAAACCCCTTCCCTTGCCTGGCTTTGGGCCCCCTGGTGTCTGCCCCTCCCCTCCCCATCTCCTAACTTCTGGGTCCCAACCCTCCCCTCCCCCTCTCTCTTCCCCCCTCATGCCCACATCTCCACACCCCTCTGCCCATAGGGCGTGCCCTTCTCCACACCCCACTTTCTGCCCCCCAGTGCCCTCCCCTCTCCTCTCTCCACTCGTTGTATCTACCCCTCTGCTCATCCCCCCCATCCCTCATGGTGACTACCCCTTCCCTCCTCCCACCTCTGTCTTCCCGGCACCCACCCCTCATGCCCCTCTCCCCCTTTATGATTGCCCTTTCCCTCGCTCCACTGCTGCCCCCTGGGGTCTGCCCCACCACTTACCCCTGCATGTCCCTCTGAAACCTGTCCTACCCCTCACCCCTCTTTGTCCCCTTGTCACCTGCGCCTTCTCCCACCCCCTCCTTTTCCCCTGGTGCCAGCCCCTCCTTCTACTCCCCCTCTGCCTCCCTAGTGCCTGCCCCTCTGTTCACGCCTTGTGTCCCCTGGTGCAAGCCCCTTCCCTTCCCCCCCCATCCCCCAGTGCCACCCGCCCCTTCTCTATCCCACCCTTTGGACCCCTGGTGCCCACCCCTCCCCTCATCTTTCTCTTTCCCTTGGCACCAGTCCTGCCCCCCACTCACACTCTATGGCCCTGATGCAAGTCCCTCCCCTTCCCCCTTAGCCCCCTCCCCAGTGCCCGCCCCTCCCATCATCCCATTTTCTCCCCTGGCACATGCTCCTCTGCTCACCCTCCCCCCCGTAGCCCCCTGGCACCTGCCCCTCCTCTTGCCCTCCTCCACCCACTGCTGACTGTCCCTGCCCTAGCCAGACCCTTTGCCCCCAGGCTCCTGCATCGCTCCGTCCCCCTGGTGCCTGCCCATTCCCTCCCCCACATGGTCCTGGCACCTGCTCCACTCCTCATCCCCCCCACCCCCTGGCATCAGTCCCTCCCCTTGATTCCTCCTGCCCCAATGGAGCCCCCCCATTCCCTCACATCCCTCTCCCCCTGGTGCCCGCCCCTTCCCTTGCTTGCCTGTGCCCCCTGGGGTCCATCCCCTTCTTCTGCCCTGGTGCCCACCTGTCCACTCACCCCCTGCAGCCCCTGGGAACCTGCCCCTCCCTTCACCCCCCTCTGTCCTCCTGGTGCCCGCTCCTCTTACCCCCCCCAGTGCCCTTGTGCCTGCCCCTCCCCTCTGCCCCTCCAACCTCTACTCTTGTCATCTGCCCCTCCCCTGTCCTCTCCCAGCATCAGCCTGTCCCCTCCCCCGCCCCCACTGACACCTTCCCACCCCTCCCCCTCTCCTCCTGCCCTTTCCCCCACAATTTCCTTCTCCCCGAACATGCCCAGACAGGAGCTGTTCAGTGTCCCCCTGGATTTGGGGGGAGGAAGGCCCTGTCCCCACTGCCAGGGCAGACAGGTTTTTATAACCAGCTTGTGACACTCCCCTGACCCAGTTACAACCAATTGTGCCCACGTGGCAGCTTTTCTGCCTCACAGCCGGGGCTGAGCTGTGTGTGCGTTTGCTCCCAGCCTGCTGCCTGATCCTGTGGGTGCCCTGGAGCCTGCTGGGGGAGTCGGGGCCGCTCCAGCAGGGATCAGAGAGCCCAGGAGCCATGCACACACATTGCAGCCCCACTGGCCCAGGGGTCCATGCACTCCGGGGTATCCTACCACACAGAGCTGGGAGGGAGGGGGGCATCCAGGGCAGTTACACAAACACCGCTGGGGGTCCTGTTTGGGTCGCCACCTCTGAGGTACAACAAAACAGGAAATCTGCCTGCTTCATGGACATCACCTGTCCCCTCACCCGGGCACCGTCTCCCCATCCGAATCCCGGGAGAAGGCACCAGCCACCACAGGCTCCTGCTCCTGGACTGCCCCAAGTACCAACCTCACCGAGCAGGACATGGCGCCAGATCTACCCCGCTGCCCCCGGCAGTGACCCCCGCAGCTGGTACCTGCACAGGGGTGACTGGGCCCTGCTGGCCCTGAGCTCCCGATCTCACTCACTGCTCCGAGCTGCCCCGTCTCTGCAGCTCCCAGGCACTCTGGACCCAGAGCTCCCTTTGCGTAGGCACGGTCACCCCGCAGCTCCCCCATTACAGCCATTGACACACCTGGGACTTGTCACGTCCTGGGCAGACTCACAGATTTCCCAGGAGAGTGACATGGACAAAGGGACAATCCTGGGAAAACCTGGACAGGTCGGGTTGCCAACTTTCTAATCTCCCAAAACCGAACACCCCTTCCCTGCCCTGGCCCTGAGGCTCTGCCCTTCCCGCTCTCCATCCCCCCTCCCTCCGTCGCTCACTCTCCCCCACCCTCACTCACTTTCACCGAGCTGGGGCAGGGGTTTGGGGTGTGGGAGGGGGATGAGGGCTCCGGCTGGTGGTGCGGACTCTGGGGTGGGGCCAGGGATGAGGGGTTTGGGGTACAGGAGAGGGCTCCAGGATGGGGCAGAGGATTGGGGTGCAGGGGGGGTATGGGCTTTTGGCTGGGGGTGTGGGCTCCAGGTGGGGCCAGAAATGAGGGGTTCAGGGTGTGGGAGAGGGCTCCGGGCTGGGGCAGGGGGTTGGGTGCAGGGGTGGTGAGGACTTCAGCTGGGGGTGCTGGCTCTGGGGTGGGGCCGGGTATGAGGGGTTTGGGTTGCAGAAAGGGGCTCTGGGCTGGGGCCGAGGGGTTCAGAGTGAGGGAGGGGTGCGGGCTCTGGGGTGGGCCTGGGGATGAGGGGTTTGTGGTGAAGGACGGACGCCTGGCAACCCTGTGGACAGGTACTAACCCTAGGTCCTCTCCACATGGCCCAGTAACACCCTGCTGAGCTGGGTACAGGCAGCCATATGCCAGCCCAGGCCCCTGGCAGGGACGCTGAGCTGCTATGGTCACTAACAGTGTTAACTCTGCCACGTGCCACACACCACGCCCCAGGAACAGCTGTAACCTAGACTCATGGCAATGCAGGGCTGGAAGGGACCTGGAGAGGTCACCTAGCCCAGCCTCTGGTGCTGGGCAGGGCCTAGACCATCTCTGGCAGGGGTTTGTCCAATCTGTTCTTACAAACCTCCAGTGACGGGGATCCCGCAGCCTCCCTTGGACCAGGTCCAGAGCTTCACTGCCCTGAGACTTAGAACGTGTTTCCTCATCTCCAGCCTCAGTCTCCCTTGCTGCAGCTTGCACCCATTGTTCCTTGGACAGGCCCTCGCCCTGGCCGCTGCGGGCACTGGGGGTGTCACCAGGTGTGAGCATCGCTGTTATCGTACTAAATGGCTGGGGGCGCTGGGCTGGTTCAGGGGGGCAGTGAGGGCAGCTGTGGCCTTTCACTCCCCAGTCACCGATCCCAGCCCAGGCTCAGAGTCCAGCTCCCAGTGAACAGGAGCTCATGTCATAATTCTCGTTAACGGCAGCCTCACTGGCCATCTCTGCAGGGAGGCCAAGGCCTGAAGGGGCCGCAGGGACGGTTTCTCCTCAGGGAGACACTCCAGCAGGTGTCAGGGCTGAGCCATGTTGGCAGGAGAGTGCGGGGCTCACATGGCCGCTGTGACATCCTCGTACCCTCGATACCCAGAGCTCCAGCGGGAGGGGTGTAAACCCCACTTGTACCCCCAGCACTGAACTCACTGACACTCACTGACACTGCCCCAAGGCCCCCTCTCCTCCCGGGGTTGGGGGGGTGAATAAATGGCACTGGAAGAGAGGGGCCAGGAGACCATGGCACCATCACTTTTACTGATAGGAGGGCTAGGTCTCCCACTTTTTACCGGCTGTAAGGGCGAATGATGGGGGGCGGGAAGGGGCAGAGAGGAGCGACCTTGGGAGCAGAGTGTTGGGGGGGAAGAGGCGGTGCGGGGGTGGAGTCTTGGGGAGAAGGGGCGGTGTGGGGGTGGGGTCTTGAGAAGAGGCAGTGTGAGGGCTGTGGCTCGGGGAGAAGGGGCTGTGTGAGGGCAGGGGTTCAGGGAGAAGGGGTGATGCCGGGGCTGGAGCTCCAGGAGAAGGACCCACACGGGAAGGCAGGGCCATGGTTCACGCACCGGAGGCCCCTCTACTTTTAGGGAGCTTCCATCACTCCTGGGGAGAGGACCATCCCGGATCCTGATCCACGGGCACATCTGTGTATTTGCTGGGTGCACAGAGCTCTCCAGGTGGAAACACTTTCTCACTGACCCAGGAATCGGTGCTGCTGGGAGGCCCCACTGCCCAGGAGGCCAAGGGCTCTCGCTCCCCTGCCCTGGGGGTGAAGGGAGGGGCCCAGGGGCTGCTGTTCCAGTTCCAGGAATGGGGTAAAGGGGACGTGGACACAGACAATCTGCCCGCTTGCGCTGTGAGGGGCAGACCTGGCTCCACGCTGGGCTTCAGAGCCTGAGCTCCAGCCTGAGCGTGAACGTCTATGTGGCTATTTTTAGTGCCAAAGAGGGAGCCCCACAAGCCTGAATCTGTCCACCCCGTTCGGAGACTCGCTGCCGTGGGCTGTGTACATGAACCCAGAGTGTGTCCAGAGTCTGGGTCTGAAAGTTCCCGGCGCATCTGATCCAGGGCTGGTTAATGAGAGCGAGGGGGGTGGCTGGCGCAGTCGTTAGATGGAGACACCGGGGCCCCTGGGGCTCTGGGACGGTCTCTGTGACCATTGTCTGCTCTGGGAGACGCCCAGGTGCAGCTGCAGAGGGTCTGTGCCACCAGCATCGCCCATGGGACAATCGCTCTGGGCAGAGTTCAGGCTGATTTGTGGGGGTCTCCATTTTCAGCCTGATTTTGGGGGCGAGATCAGGGGCTCGGGGGGAATTTTTTTACCCAGGGCAAATTAAATAGCAGCTCTGGAGTGTTTCATAGCTGATGTCCTGAGTCTGACCTGCCCGTAACTGTGCGTGTCTGGGGATGTTGAGAGTCACTCACTGCAAGTCACTGGGATTTGGGCTCCTCAGTTGCTCAGACAGGTTTACAGTGAAGCTGGGTGAAATGTTTTGGACAAATAGTTTATTTGCTGCAAAATTATATTTCGGGTCAACAGAAACTATTCGCGAATCCGTGTCGAGTTTGCTGACAAGTTTCAATCAACAGAAAGGTGCCGCCGCTTCCCTTCCAGGCTTTGCCCCCACCGGGGAGCCCCCAGTTCAATCGCGCCGTGGGATGCCAGGAGGGCTTGAGCTGCTGGGCTCTGGGGGTCTGATGACGTCCCCCTGTGTCTAAACACTGCCCTGGGCACTGGGCCAGAGCGTGGGAGCGAGACTGACTCTGCAGCCCAGTGTGTCAGGCCCTGACCTGGGAGACCCAGAGTCCAGGTCCCCTGCTCCAGTCACCCTGTAATTATTGATCCATAACCCCAGTGACGGGAGGGGTTACGGCCCCTGGCACACCAGTGTCTCAGGCCATGTCTGCCGGGGTTTCCTTGCAGCGGTGGAAACCCCCAGGGCAGACTTGCTGTGCGGATGTGAACTGGGACTGGAGCCTGGTGCAGCTTCCCCCAAAGGGGGGGACAGTAAGTGGGGAAATGATCCCTCCCCACTGCCCTGGCCTCATTAGCAACAGCCTATTAGTATGTATTTACCCCCCCCCCACCAGAATCCTCCACTGCACGGCCGCCCCAGTGAGCCCAACCCAGAGCACTGCCCCATGGCGGACGGGCTCAGCCAGGAGAGGGGAGGGGCTGGCTGTGGGGTTTGCCTGGCTGGAAGGTGGTGCCCATGGGGCCCGCCAGCATGGAGAGTCCCAGCTGCGCCCCTTGGGGCAGGGCTGCACCCCCAGTGTGTGTGGGGCGAGCACCAACCTGCTCTTAGCGAGAAACCAACCACACATGACCCCAAAGCAAGAGAGATTCCCTGGGGCCTGCTTCTCCCTCACCCCTCTGGCTCCTGCCCCTCCCTTCCCCTTTTCAAACCCCTGTGCCCACCTGGACCCTGCATCTATTCGGACCCCTCCTCCTCATCCCTCCCCTTCTTCCCACCCACTTTCTGCTTCCCTAGGCCCCTCTGCCCGCCACTTTGCCTCCCTGCCAAGTGCCCCTGCCTTCCACCCACCTCTGCCCCACCGGAAACCCCCCTCCTTCCCCCCCTTCCCTCCTGGCACCTTCCCCTCTCCCCCAAACATCCTCTGCACCCTGGAGCCCACCCATCACTTCACACCACCGCTATGTCCTGGCATCCACCTCTCCCCTTTCCCTCCTCTGCTGCCATGTCTCCCACCCCTTCCCTCACTCCCATCTGCTTCCCTGGTGCCTGTCACTTCCCTCACCCCCTCTGCCCCCTGATGGTCGTCCCACCCCTCACCCTCTTCTGCTGTCCTGGCTTCTGCCCTTCTAACTCCCCTCAGCCCTCCTGGCTCCTGCCTCTCTCCCCACCCTCTCTGACCCCTGGCATGCACCCCTTCCCTCACCCCCCTGTGCCCACCCCTCCTCTAACCCCACTCTGACCCCCCGGCACCTGCCTCTCCCCAATGCTGTCTCCTAACACCTCCCTCTATCCACCTGCCCCTGCCTCTCTCCTTGCCTCTCTCTGCCCCCTGGTGCTTGTCCCTCCCCTCCTCTGCCCTCCCTGTGTCTGCCCTTCTGCTCAACCCCCTCAATCCCCCTGGCACCTACCCTTTCCCTTACCCCCCGCACCCTTCTGGTGCCGACCCCTTCCCTCCTTCCCCCTGCCCCCCCAACAACTGACCCTCCCCTTGTCTCCTTCCTCCCTGGTGCCTACCCCCTTACCTCCCTCTGCCCCACTGACCTCACTCTCCTCTCGCCCCTCTGCCACCATCATCCATGCCACCTTCTCTTTATTTCTACCTCTGCCCCTCCCCTCACCCTCTGGCTCCACCCCCTGCAGCTCCCGGGATCGTGCCCTTCACCCCCCCCCCCCCGTTCTTATGGTGCCTGCCCCTTCCCTTGTCCCGACAGTGCCCTTGTGCCTGCCCCACCCCTCTACCCCTCCCCCCTCTGCTCCTGTCACCTGCCCCTCCCCTCTACCCCTCCCCCCTCTGCTCCTGTCACCTGCCCCACCCCTCTACCCCTCCCCCCTCTGCTCCTGTCACCTGCCCCTCCCCTTTCCTCTCCCAGCATCAGCCTCCCCCCTCCCCTCCCCCGCCCCCAGTGACACCTTCCCACCCCTCCCCCACTCCTCCTGCCCTTTCCCCCACCCCCGTTGTCTCCTCACAGGCAGAGGGGCCCTGACTCCCCTCAGGCAACAACCTCCCCCCCAGCGATTAACGGGGACGCAGGTTAATTTCCCTTTGATCCCAGTGACCAGCCGCTGCCCCCGGCCCTGACTCTGTGACTCTCTCCCCAGTGGACGTGACTCTGGATCCAGACACGGCTCATCCCGAACTCGTCCTGTCTGGGGATCGGAAACGTGTGAGACACGGAGACAGACGCCAGGATCTGCCCGACAAGCCTGAGAGATTTGATTATTGTGCCTGTGTCCTGGGCGCTGAGGGGTTCGCGGGCGGGAGGTGTTACTGGGAGGTGGGGGTGGGAGACAAGGCAGGCTGGGAACTGGGGGTTTGTAGGGAATCTGTGAGCAGGAAGGGGAAGGTCACAGCATCACCTGAGGATGGATACTGGGTCATGTTGCTGAGGAAGGGGGGATACGAGGTCTCCACCTCCCCCTGGACCCCCCTCCCCAGGAGCGTCCGGCCCGGCCGGGTGGGGATTTTCCTGGACTATGAGGCGGGCGAGGTCTCGTTTTACAATGTGACTGACGGGTCCCATCTCTTCACGTTCACTGACACCTTCTCCGGGACGCTCCGCCCTTATTTCCATCCTGGTCTCCACGCTGGGGGTACAAACGTGGCTCCCCTGATCATCTGCCCGGTCCCGGCTCCGGCCGGGGGGAATCTCGGTCCCTGACAGTGACCCCGCGGCACAGACCGGCCCCCCCAGCGCTGCTGCTCCTCCCACCCCCCTGGGGGGGCAGTTACTGCAGCTACTGGAGTTTTTGTGCTGACCGGACGCTGCCAGTTTCCCTTTTCCACTGGAGGGTCCAGTGAAAAACTGGACACCTGGCAATCCCCAGTCGTCACCTTGCCCCGTCCCCTGCCCCAGGGGCAGCAGATGGTGGGGGATGGGGTCATTCACTCCTGCCAGAATTTTCTAGCCCTGTGAAATCTCAGTGTAAAATAGGAAAGACAAAAGATTATTCTAATTTAGAAAATATTATTGTAACAAGGTGTAAATACAAGAATATTTTAATTTACATTTCAACAGTATTTCAAAATCAAGCATCTAAACATCTTTTTAGAAATGGAATTATTTACATTTATTTTTATTCTTCCCTCAAATCTATATTGAAGTTTAACTTCTCTAAATAACGTCATTTGTATTTCAACTGTGGAATTTCAAGAAATCCAAAATATTTGTCTTAACTAAATAAACTATTAAATTGTCAGACGGGGTTGTTCAGTTACAATGTACATGTGTCGTAAACAACACAGCTACACACATGTGCAGCTGCTCTCTCTCTCTCTCTCCCCCCCCCCCCCTTTTATTGTCTTGACTGGTTCTCTCTGGAAGGCAGGGCACATACATCCACCTCCTGCACTACCCCTTTGAAAATTAATAGGTGAAAAAATGAATTAATTAAGCAATATGTTTAAGTTAACTCACACTAAATTATATAACATTTTTATATTTAATTATAGTATTATTTGAACTTCTGCCAGAATTAATTCATGTGATTTTTAACTTTCTCGGTACATATAATTGGTAATCAAGATATGACCCTTCCTTTCTTTTTCTCACATCAATTAATAAAACATGGTCCCCAACCTCAAATGCTATCTTCCTATAGATAGAAATCTCATCTACAATTTCCATTTTTTAGGGTTTTTTTCTTTAGAAATATTATTTCCAGGCAATGTCCTGTCAGTGTCCACCGTTGATTTCAGTGTATTGCCAGGCTCTTCATATTCTTGGTTATAAGGACACAACAAATGTAGTTTGATAAAGAAATAGAGAAGGGGTTGTATTCCTTTACTCAATCATCACAAATTAACTTAATTGTATTAAAGATGCTGGCACTTAATGACACATAACATGAAATTTGGTGAAGCTTTCTTGGGAAACCTTTCTTCTCAGCCATAAATCAGTCGAAAGGGTGATTTTTTGTTGTCGTGAGGTTTAAAGTACAAAGAAAATAAATTTTTATGGCTGACCTAGAACAACGCTTCCTCAGCTCTCGTCCCCCAATGCCCCTACTCCAATTGTGCTACATTGGTGACATCTTCATCGTCTGGACCCATGGGAAAGAAGCCCTTAAGGAATTCCACCAGGATTTCAACAATTTCCACCCCACCATCAACCTCAGCATGGACCAGTCCACACAAGAAATCCACTTTCTGGACACTACAGTGCAAATAAGCAATGGTCACATAAACACCACCCTATACTGGAAACCTAATGACAGCTATACTTACCTACATGCCTCCAGCTTTCATCCAGACCACATCACAAGACCCATTGTCTACAGCCAAGCTCTAAGAGACAATCGCATTTGGTCCAATCCCTCAGACAGAGACAAACAGCTACAGGATCTCTATCAAGCATTCTTAAAACTACAATACCCACCTGGTGAAGTGAACAAACAGATTGACAGAACCAGAAGAGTACCCAGAAATCACCTACTACAGGACAGGCCCAACAAAGAAAGTAACAGAATGCCATTAGCCATCACCTTCAGCCCCCAACTAAAAACTCTCCAGCGCATCATGAAGGATCTACAACCTATCCTGAAGGACGATCCATCACTCTCACAGACCTTGGGAAACAGGCCAGTCCTTACTTACAGACAGCCCCCCAGCCTGAAGCAAATAGTCACCAGCAACTACAAACCGTACAACAAAAACACTAACCCAGGAACCTATCCTTGCAACAAACCCCATTGCCAACTGTGTCCACATATCTGTTCAAGGGACACCATCATAGGACCTAACCACATCAGCCACACCATCAGGGGCTCATTCACCTACACATCAACCAATGTGATATATGCCATCAAGTGCCAGCAATGCCCCTCTGCCATGTATGTTGGCCAAACCAGAGAGTCTCTATGCAAAAGAATAAATGGACACAAATCAGACATCAAGAATTATAACATTCGAAAACCAGTCAGAGAACACTTCAATCTTAACAAACTTAAAAGTGGCAATTTTTCAACAAAAAAAACCTTCAAAAACAGACTCCAACAAGAAACTGCAGAACTGGAATTAATTTGCAAATGGACATCATGAAATTAGGCCTGAATAAAGACTGGGAGTGGATGGGTCACTACAAAAACTAATTGTCCCATACTAATTTTCCCCTTCTGTTACTCACACCTTCTTGTCAATTGTTTGAAATGGGCCACCCTCTTTGCATTGGTCTCATTACCAATTCAAAAGTGATTTTTCCTCCCTTGGTATTCTACTGTTGAGATTAGCCCACTTCCATTTTAACTGAATTGTCTTGTTAGCACTGACCCCCCTCCCCCCCCCCCCCACACTCGGTAAGGCAACTGCCATCTTTTCATGTACTGTGTATATATACCTGCCTACTGTTTTTTTCCACTCCATGCATCTGATGAAGTGGGTTTTAGCCCGCGAAAGCTTCTGCCCAAGTAAATTTGTTAGTCTCTAAGGTGCCACAAGTACTCCCCGTTGTTGTTTTTTTTCTAAAGAAAATAAAGTTGCTCCAGAAATTCATCACAATTCCTCTTTGTCAAGCGTACACGTGACAACAGCCCCCCTACCCCCCGGCACCCAACAGAAGGGAGGCGAGGGAGCTTCCTGGACCTGAGCAGCTGGGGCTTGGCTGAGTGTTGTGACACCCTCCCCGTGCCCCCACACCTTTAGTCACACCTCCTGGCCCAGCCTGGGCAAGGGGCAGCCCCATCCCCCACTGAACAACTATGAAAAGTGTTTGCTGCCTCCTGGAGAGCATCGCAAAAGAAGGGGCAACATTTTGTTTTAATTTTAGAAAGTATTTGCTTTGAGGGTTATTGACCCAAGCGTGATTCATTGTTTCCATATTCAAAAGAGTCTGGCAAGGCAAATGTCCTGCTTGGATTTGACTTAACTTTACAACCCCTGCAATGAAGAGGACCTGAGTGGATGGCTCCCCATTACATCAAACACTTTGCATCTTTCCCCATGTTAAATACATCTGAAGTGTTTTTAAACATTAGCCAAGCTAATCGTTTACCATTATCTGTGTTTATTATTGCTGCACAATAAGGCCTCTAATCAGCTATAACAAGTGCCCCTGTGAACTAATGGATGACCTAGCGCAGCAACGACTTCTATTGCCCCTTGTGCTGGCACAGCGTCAGGGGCGGCAGGGTTGTATAATTTTTGGTGGTGCTCAGAACGGGTCCAAGTCTCGCCCCCCCACACCTGCCTTTTAAGTCGATCTATATTTTTAAAATACTGTAAATATAGACTGGAAACAGTAAGCATTTAACAGTTTCCCTATATTACACAATATCACTATTGTAAGAAAAAATTATTTAACTAAGAATATACAATTTATGAACTCCTGCAAAGCATATGACAGAGGCACCGGGGTGAGCAGAACCTTCTGTACCTCCCTGGGTTCTCTGCTGTCTTTCCCATGAAACCAGAGAACGTTACCCAGAGCACGCAAAGGTCTCCTTGGAGATCTAAGAGGGATCCAAACCAAGCAGGGAAAACACAAACTGCCTGATGGAACCAGCACATGATAATTGAAAGGGCCTCAAATGCCACAGCTCTGGACAGTTTCTTGCCCCGGAAGAAGTCAAACCTATTTTAATCTACAATCTGTGCACTAGGAATTTCTGACTTACTCAGCAGGGCAGAAACAGAACCCAGGTCTCCTGATTCTTAGGCCAGTGTCATAATCATTAGACCCTTCTGACTCCCATGGAACATGGTTTCTTTACACCTTCCACCATGTCTTTGATGTCTCTGCTTCTCTTACCATATCCCTCCATGCCCCTGGGGCATCACCCTTTCCACACCACTATCTCCTGTCTTCATGTCTCTGCATACTTAGCATATGTGATAGTGTTCTTGGGCAAAGAGGCCATCACTTGCTACACCCCGAGGCATGCAGGGGGCTGACTCCCTGTGTGCACTGTATTTATAGCTGAAGGCTGCAGGATCATTGCATGGGAAGTGGAGAGGACATGCGCAGACAAATAACTGCTCCGAAGCTGCTGGGAGGCTGTCTCCCCGCTCCCCAGCAGTAATGGGGGCTTCCTGCAGTCAGGGAAGGTTTTAAAGGTTCCCCAGCCCCTGGTACTCCTCTGCTCTGCCTTCCAGGAAAGACCAGGTCTCTCTGCAGCTATAGCTCCCAGCCCCCACATTTCACATCACCATTTCATCCAAGTCCTGGATCCCTAGGTCTTGAACCCTCCTTGCCAAGCCATCGCATGGCTCCCAGTCCCCTCCGTATTGTCTTCAGAAACCCAGGAGCACTTTCTCCTGTGCGACAGCCAGTCAGTGGGACAGAGTCTGCACCTGGAGTCACCTGGATGGGAAGACAGGAAGGGACTCCTCATTTGGTTTGTCCAGTAGAATGTTGGGGCCTCTTTTAACTCAAGCTCATTAACTGTGAATTAACACGTTCATCACCGCAACTGTGAATGTTGGGCCTTCGCTGCATATGCATTCACACCTGTTTAACTAACAGTGCCTTTTTAAACGTATGTGATTAACCGCCCCCATAGTGCAGATGGAGTTATACCTGTACAAAGATGTTTATATCAGTATAGCTGATCCCTTATGGGGAGGTGAATAAGCTCTACCAGGAGGAGTCACTTTTATACTGATCTAAATGCAGCTGCACCATGGTTTGTAGTGCTAGAACAATTTAGGTGGAAAGTCACATCTCTGACCAAAATAGTTATACTGGGACCCACACGGGCCTAAGAGGGGCTCACATTGATTTAACTTAAGTAGATTTCTCACTGGCTTAAGGTAAACCAAAATAGGCCACTCTGGACCAAGATAAGTGTGTCCATATTGGGTTTTTCACTGGTTTAACTAAACTAGTGCAACTTGGAATCTAGGCAAGGCCTCAGGCCTTGTCTACATCAGACAGTTGCACCAGTTTCACTGATATTGTGTTTTAAGCCAATTTAGTTAAACCAGAGCAAATCGCTGTGTGGATGCTCCTCTTATTTCATTTTAAAAGCAGCGTATTGCAGTTTAGATTAATTTGAAATTAACTGAAATAAGCCTTGTTCAAACCAAAATAAGAGTGTCCACACAGCCTTTCATGGCAGCTTATTTGTCCAGTTTTGTGTTGGACAGTGCTGATTTTGGAAAGGTTTGTCCCTGTCCAATACCAGGTGTAGTCTTGTCTGGTATTATTATGGAGGTTGCCATTTTGCAGACCCTTGCTACCCTGCTCCTGCCAATATGACCTCAGACACACCGGTGGAGGTGTTCGCAAAAGAACCCAAGCCCTGACAAAGTTGCCTTGATCTTTTAAGCTGTTTTAGATTTATTAAGTTAGTAGTAATTTGTTGTAAAGCTAAAGTAGTAATATGAAATGGAAAATGACCGGTGTGATGTTATTGACGTGAACTGTAACTGTATAGATCATTGTTGCAACCACTGTTATATATTTGCAGCAAATATTGTACAAAGGTTGTCGAGTGAGGTGTCTATGAAGAGGTTATTATTTGCTGGTTATAATTATGCTATCTGTATGTGTGTATCATTTTGTAGTTGAAGTTATAAATATTAACTATATATGTGTCTCTCAATGTGTTTTGATTCTAGGTCTACACTACCCACCGAATCTAGACGCGATAAATCAATCCCCGAGCGCTCTCCAGTCGACTCCTCTACTTCACCGCCGTGAGAGGCGCAAGCGGAGTCGACGGGGGAGCGGCAGCAGTCAACTCACCTCTGTGAACATGCCGCGGTAAGTCGATCTAAGTACGTCGACTTCAGCTACGTTATTCTCGTAGCTGAAGTTGAGTATCTTAGATCGACCCCCCAGTGTAGGCCAGGGCTAAGTAGCCTCAGTGAAGCATTTGGTCAGCTTCTTACTATTCTCAGTAAGTGCCCAATCAAGAAACACTTAATTGACAAGGAACTTTGGGAGATGCCAATCCACATCTGAGCTTTCCTGGGAACATTCAAACTAACATGTAAACAATGGTGCCGGCCTGCAAACTGAGTCATGCATGGACATGTGACTTGCCCAAGTGACTCCAAGCTCCATCTTGTTGCTGTGATTTTCCACAGTAAGAAGAAAGGGGTGTCCTTCCACACGGCAGAGAATATAAAAGGCCCTGGAAATCCCTCCATCTTGTCTTCAACCCTGCTTCTTACTTCTGGAGGAACCTTGCTGCAAACTGAAGCTCTGAACAAAGGACTGAACGACCCATCCCAGCTGTGGACATACTCCAGAGACTTGATTTGAACCTGCAGTTTATTCCATCACAGCTACGAGCCTGAACCAAAAACTTTGCCATTACTGTATGTAATGATTCCCTTTAACCAATTTTAACTCTCACTTTTCTTTCTTGCTTTCTTTCTTTCTATAAATAAACCTTTAGATTTTAGATTCTAAAGGATTGCAACAGCATGATTTGTGGATAAGATCTGATTTGTATATTGACCTGGGTCTGGGGCTTGGTCCTTTGGGATTGGGAGAACCTTTTTCCCTTTACTGGGGTATTGGTTTTCATAACCATTTGCCCCCATAATGAGTGGCACAGGTGGTGATACTGGGAAACTGAAGTGCCTAAGGGAATTGCTTGTATGACTTATGGTTAGTGAGTGGGGTAAAACCAAAGTCCTCTCTGTCTGGCTGGTTTGGTGTGCCTTAGAAGTGGAGAAACCTCAGCCTTGGGCTGTAACTGCCCTGCTCTAAGCAATTTGTCCTGAATTGATACTCTCAGAAGTGACCCGTCAAAGGCAGTATCATTACACTGGTAACTATAACACTGTATAACTGGTAACTATAACGCCAGCTGCAGAACCTTTTGTGTGTGTGTGTGTGTCTGTGTGTGTGTGTGCACGCTCGTATACTGATTTTAATACTTGTTTAACTTTTTAATAAACGCGGCGTATTCCCTTGTCCCCTGAAAAAGATTCTGTGAGTTTTATAAGCCTAACATTTCTGGTGGAGAATTGCAAAAGCGGAAATGTGGCCACACCCCACCTTTACTGTAAAGTTGCAAAATTGATTGTTTATTGCAAAATTAGTGTGCACACCCTCGGTCATAGAGAGCCGCAGTAAGAGGAGAACTTAAGAGTTTCTTGCTCTGTTTGGGACTGGAATAAACTCTCTAGGAGTTTTAGGCAGTGTTTTCTTTTTGTATAAGACCCAGCTCTGAGGATATAGGAGCTCAGGCAAATAGTAGCACATAAACAATTTTGAGTAACAATGTGGAATTTTGCACCTTTGGAAAAATGTTTGAGAGAAAGCAATCCAGAGATAGCCCTGAGGGAAGTCATTACCTTTTGTGCAAGAGGTCACCCCTTGTAAGCAAGTTCTACAAAAGTTTGCACACAGCCCCTGGACCTGTTAGACCCACAACAGAGGTCTCCCTATGGGATGGGGAGCAGGCAGATACCGGAAACAGTGTTAGTATGTAATACTCTAAATGCTGCTTAACGATTACAAAACAAACCTTACTCACTCCACAGTCACACCAGACATACCAAACCCATGAAAAAAATGCAGAAATTGGGCTTGTTTTTGGCTTAATTGGCTTGTGAGTTGGTTGTTGGCTAGTTTTTGGCTTGTAGCTTGTTGCTTGTTGTAGCTTGTTGCTTCTTTTTTTGATCGGCTCCCGAGAAGCAGGGACAAGGGGTGGGGCAAGCAGGGGCAAGGGAGGGAGAGAGTCAGGGGTGCACAGCAGGCCCACCACAGTCCCAGACTGCATGCTGGGAAGAAGGATAAAGGAGTTTGAGGCGCAAGCCGTGTTCTCATCTATCCTCCTTGTTGAAGGAAAAGGCCGGTAGGGACTGTCGAATTGTGGAGGTGAGTGCTTGGTTACGCAGGTGGTGTTGGAGAGAGGGCTTTGGAATTTTCAATCATGGGATGTTGTACTGGGAAGAAGGATTGCTAGGAAGAGATGGGATCCACCTAATGAGGAGAGGGAAGAGCATCTTCACAGGCAGGCTAGCTAACCTAGTGAGGAGGGCTTTAAACTAGGCTCGCCGGGGGATGGTGACCTAAGCCCAGAGGTAAGTGGGGGAGTGGGATACCGGGAGGAAACACAAAGAGAAGGGTACAAGATGGAAAGCCTCCTGATTCATACGGCGAAGGCAGGGCAATCAGCTAGTTTTCTTCGGTGCATGTACACGAACGCAAGAAGCTTGGGAAACAAGCAGGAAGAATTGGAAGTCCTGGCACAATCAAGGAACTATGATGTGATTGGAATAACAGACACTTGGTGGGGCAGTTCACATGGCTGGAGCACTGTCATGGATGGGTGTAAACTGTTCAGGAAAGACAGGTATGGGAGGAAAGGCGGAGGAGTTTCATTGTATGTAAGAGAGCAGTATGATTGCTCAGAGCTCCAGTATGAAACTGGAGAAAAGCCTGTTGAGAGTCTTTGGGTTAAGTTTAGAGGCAAGAGCAACAAGGGTGATGTCGTGGTGGGTATGTGCTATAGACCACGGGACCAGTGGGATGAGGTAAACGAGGCTTTCTTCGGACAACTAACTGAAGTCTCCAGATCACAGGCCCTGGTTCTAATGGGGGACTTCAATCACCCTGACATCTACTGGGAGAGGAATACAGCAGTGCATAGACAATCCAGGAAGTTTTTGGAGAGTACTTCCTGATATAAGTGCTGGAGGAACTGACTAGGGGCCGTGCTCCTCTGCAGCTTACAAACCAGGAAGAATTGGTAGGGGAAGTAGAAGTGGGTGGCAACCTAGGCAGCAGTGACCATGAGATGGTTGAGTTCAGGATCCTGAAAAAAGGAAGATAGGAGAGTAGCAAAATCTGGACCCTAAACTTCAGAAAAGCAGACTTACACTCCCTCAGGGAACTGATGGGCAGGATCCCCGGGAGGTTAATATGAGGGGGCAAGGGGTCTAGGAGAGCTGGCTGTATTTTAAAGAAGCCTTATTAAGGGCCCAGGAACAAACCATCCCAAAGTACAGAAAGAATAGCAAATATGGCAGGCGACTAGCTTGACTTAAGCTCACCGAAGATTTCACTGTTAAACTCAAAAAGGAAGCTTACAAGAAGTGGCAATTTGGACAGATGTCTAGGGAAGAGTATAAAAATATTGCTAGAGCATGCAGGGGTGTAATCAGGAAGGCCAAGGCACAATTGGAGTTGCAGCTAGCAAGGGATGTGAAGGGTAACAAGAAGGGTTTCTACAGGTACATTAGCAACAAGAAGAAGGTCAGTGAAAGTGTGGGACCCTTAATGAATGGGGGAGGCAACATAGTGATAGATGATGTGGAAGAAGCTGAAGTACTCAATGCTTTTTTTGCCTCGGTCTTCACAGAGAAGGGCAGCTCCCAGACAGCTGCACTAGGCAACACAGCATGGGGAGTAGGTGAGCAGCCCTCAGTGGTAAAAGAACAGGTTATGGACGATTTAGAAACGCTGGACATGCACAAGTCCATGGGTCCAGATCTAATGCATCCAAGGGTGCTGAGGGAGTTGTCTGATGTGATTGCAGAGCCATTGGCCTTTATCTTTGAAAACTCATGGCGATCGGGGGAGGTCCTGGACTATTGGAGTGCCTATCTTTAAAAAAGGGAAAAAGAAACCGAGGAAGTACACACCGGTCAGCCTCACTTCAGTCCCCGGCAAAATCATGGAGCAGGTCCTCAGGGAATCCATTCTGAAACACTTGGAGAGGAAGGTGATCAGGAACAGTCAACATGGATTCACCAAGGGTAAGTCTTGCCTGACCAACCTGATTGCCTTCTATGATGAGATAATTGGCTCTGTGGATATGGGGAAAGCGGTGGATGTGATATATCTTGACTTTACCAAGCTTTTGATACAGTCTCCAACAGTTTTTCTGCGAGCAAGTTAAAAAAGTATGGATTGGATGAATGGACTATAAGGTGGATAGAAAGCTGGCTAGATTGTCGGGCTCAACGGGTAGTGATCAATGGCTCCATGTCTAGTTGGCAGCCGGTATCAAGGGGAGTGCCCCAGGGGTCGGTCCTGGGGCCGGTTTTGTTCAACATCTTTATGAATGACCTGGATGATGGGATGAATTGCACCCACATAGAAAGGTCTATGCTTTAACCTTCAGTTCTCTGTGCTAATCTAAGGACTTCCTATGCTGTTTCCAGATGATTAATAAATCCTACTCTTTGGACAATGTTGTTTGAGTGTCACTGCAAATGCCAGATGAGGTGCATTAGTCTTTGAAGAGTGGACGAGTCTCCCCCAGGAGTCTATCTCAGCTGGACTCGCTGAACAGAGCTCCTCGTGTGAAGCAGGAGTGCTGGAGCTCAGAGGCTCAGTGTAAGGAGGTTGTGAGGCCACGTGGCTTACCCTGGAGGAGGAGTGAGACGCCCAAGGGGGTCTGGCACACTGAACTGATTCCTCTTAGAGACTGTTTCAAAACTGGGGGCATAGCACGGATCCTGTGGATCTGTGACACCTCCTAAGGTAGCCAATGGGAGATGCTGATGAGAAAGATGTGTCCTAAGCCCTCCCGCTCTCACAGAAATAGGTGTCACAGTTCAGGACAACTGCACCTGTATCTCCCCTCAGTGAATCAGCAAGGGCACCCACTCTCAGGCTCCCAGCTCCCCAGCCATTGCTTCTGTTGGGTGGAGACCCACGTCATTCTCCCTTCTGACCAGGGTAAGTCCAGGCTGCACAGTGCCCTGCCTTCACTGTGTAATTCCCAGCACAGACAGGTTGCCCTCGGACACCTGCTTGCTTTCCCTTCAGAGATGGATACAGTGTAATTGCTACAGGAATAAATAACCACCCAGCTTTTTCTAAGCAAGCTTAGCTTTATTCTTGAGGTAAAAAGATGACATTAAAGATAATAGAAGGACCTACACACATGCTAATAAGCTTATCGGGCATCCCCCCACCCTAGGGGTTTCCTTGTGGTTCAAGCTCCTCAGAGCTTCAGCTCAGAACAAGCACCCAATGTTATGAGGCCTCAGCAGGCCAAGTCCTTCCAATCCTCCCCTAAGGAGGAGGGACCAGGGTTCTGTCCATTTGCTGGACCAGGAAGAAGGCCCTGTGTCATTTTAAACTCAGGCTTTTATCCAAAAAGCTTTTCTTTGTCTCTGGGTCTCTACAGAATCCAGTTCCAACTAGAATATGCAGACTTGGGGGGTGGGGGAAAGAGCGACTTCAAGGGTTGATAATGGGGGAAGTTCATTAGCATCCCCCCTCCCTACATACAATGCAACAACAACACTCACACAATTGCAATTTTAAGACAATGGACCCCAAAAGTATTAACCCTAATTCAATGAGATCTAACTTAATTCAAGAAAGTTTATCCTAATTCCGTAACGTGTGTTCAGATAACAAATATTCTGCTAGTAAGCCAGCAGGCATCCTTCCAAAATCCATAGAGTCGCTTGTCAGCCGTCTTGAATAAGTTCTCAGTTCAGATCCCATGGGGCTGAACTTTCTCATGCCAATTCTTACCCTTGCTAGATCCCAAAACCTTTGCATGTAAACTTGAGACCTGGTTCTCCCCCTCTCTCCTCTCATGCAGTGCCTAGGACGTTTCTGGTGGTCCCTTTGTCCCTCATAGGGTTGGCTGCCCCAATGCTGGATGGAGGTTCCCCGCCCCCTGAGTCAAGATGAGCTGAATTCCCTCTCCCCTCTGGCTCAGGATCCTTCACCATCTCCCAAGCAGCTTCTGATCCACCGCTTGGGCATTTCCCCCCTGCCTGGGTGCCATAGATTGGCAGTGCACTGCAGCTGCCTCCATGTCCCTACTTGTGGCCTGAGACACTGCCAACCTCATGGTCTGTACAGCTCCTGGGTCCCTCTGATGGGTTAGCAGAGACCTGAGCTGAACTGTAGGGCCCAGTGGATTTCCCTTTCAGTCAGTAGGTTCTGTCCCTCCTCTGGAGCAGCAGGGATCTCACCCGCTTCCTCCTCAGGCCTTTGCCTGCAAACCTGGGGGTGTTGCCTAACTCCTCTGGGACATGGGCGGAGGGTGAGCCACCGGCTCGGGGAGGCTAGGCCCCAGCCCACCCCTTCTGCCTGAGGCCGCAGCCCACCCTCCCCCTTCCCCCCAAGCCCAGATCCCCCTGCAGCCATGAGCACTCCCCACCCCCAGAGCGCCGGGCACCCCCTCAACCCCAGAGCATCGGGCCTGCAGGCAGCACATGGCCCCCTAGAGCAGCGGGTGGGCGTAGACACCCCCCGAGCCCCGGAGTGGCAGGTGGCATGCAGTCCCCCTTTCCCCCCCAGCTCTGGAGCGCTGAACAGCTTGGCCCCAGTGCTGGGACCCCCTTGGCACTGGGCAGCCCCAGCTACGCCAAGTCCCAGCCACCCTAGCCCCAGCCCCAGCCGGCTTCCCTTCCTGGGAGAGGAGCAGCCTGCCTGAGCTGGGGCCAAGTAGCAGCGGAGGGAGGGGGCCTCTGGGCGGAGCATGGGTGGGGCCATGCGGGGCCGGTTAGGCAGGCTCAGCCTTTCCCTGCCTATTGAACGCGCTGCCCATGCTCTGGGAGTCTAACCAGGGAATGTGACCCCCCCCCTTTCCCCATCAGCTGTTCTGTCTGCGGTTTTGCTCACATCCTTTTGCCTGTCTGGAGCTACCTGAGGGGGCTGATTCAGCCCTTCTGTGTTCACAGCCAGAACATCATTCCCCTCAAGCAAAGAACGTGGCAAACTGGACAGCACAGCTACAGCCCGCACCCCCGACCCTTCCTGGGGCGTAGAAATCTGTGACACAGGCAGCAGGAAGGCTTGTACACCCGGAGCCTCAATCCATAGTTCACACCCTGGGAGCATCTGACAGGGTGAAATTTCACTGCGTGAGACTTATCTATGGTCTTAGAAATCCCGGTATCTCTCCTTCCAGTGTATGTATGTCTCCCCATTAACCTTTCGCCACTCCGGTCTCCAGAGCCTGTACTTGGTCGCTGTGGGCCAGGGGTTGCTTGCACCTAATGCCCACATACGCCACCTGCTCACAAGGCAGGTAATAACACACGCTGCATTCAGTGCAATAACTGGAGAGCCCCCATCCTGCTGCTGGACTTCTGTCTGCATTACTTTGATTCTCGTAAGGGGGGTTGTATGTTTGCTCCTTGTATGTGTTTTTCTTTCTTGAGGACTGGAGGGAGTTTAGAGACTGTTTGTTAGGTGTATCTGGCTATCACGCTCCCTTTCTAAATTCCCTCACAGAACTCCTTTGTTTGCTGCTTCTCTTCACTAGCTCCGCTGGTTGTTTATGAGCTGGCTTTTTAACCCCCTGATCTCCCTGAATTAGTCCAGCCCCCTCATCAAGAGATCCTAAAGGGATCAGGGGAGACGTACACGTGCTGGCTTTGGTCAAGGTACAACACCTAAAATAGCAGAGTAGCCGTGAAGGTGCGGGTGGTGCGATAGGCCAGACACCCAAGTACGATCCCGCCCCAGACTCTAGGTAGATACTTGAGCATCCAGCCTCTCCAGCTGCCCCCACTGCCACAGCGACACTGGTCTTTTTAGCTCACAAGCTCAGTCAAAGCTTACGAGGTACGTCTACCCCAGCTGGAAATTCCACCTTCAGCTGCAACGTAGACGTCCCCAGAGAGAGAGCTGGGGCTGTGTGTGGGATTCAGTGTGAGGGCAGAAGCAGAGCCGCTGAGCAAGGCAGCTGGCAGGGCAGTAGCAGGAGAGAGAGACAGTTTGTAGTGAAGGAAATTCACATGGTCATCGGGCTTCCCCCGGAAAGCTCCATGGCATGCGAGCAGGCAGGAGGGAGCAGATGCTGACTGTCAGCCAGGGCCTTAAGCAACAGTGGCATGATTCTCCCCTGCCCTGCCACTCCTGCTGCCATTTACACCTGGGCAGAGTGGGGGGTAAACCCTGCCAGCCAGAGTTCTCCTCTCACTTACACCAACAGTGGCATTTAAACCAAGTTAGCCCTCACTTTGCACAGGTGTGAATGCCGACGCAAGGGAACAGGCAGGGGAGAATCAGGCCTGATGTGCACTAGAGGGAACACGGTGGTGGCCAGGGGCACTAAAAGGGCTGCCACCCCTTCCTTCTGCCCCAGCTTTCAACCACTGCCAGGGACTGCTGCCCTTAGCTCCACTTTGTTCTAGTCACTAATGTTTTGGCCACTTAATTTCTGTCTTTCCTACTGGTTTCTGCTCTCCTATTTACAGTCCTCTTTGGAGCAGCCCTTAGCAGATTGGAAGGCTGTTCTCAGATTCCCCTCTCAGCTTTTTTTCCTCAGGACTAAACACGCCTGGTTGTTTTTTAACCTTTCCTCAGAGGTCAGATTTTCTCAACCTTTGATCATTTTTTGTTGCTCACCTCTGGACTCATCTTTCCTAAAGAGGGGCACCCAGAATTGCACTCAGTACTCCAGCTGAGGCTTCAGTGCAGGACAATTACATCCCATGTCTTACATAGAACACTCCTGTTAATACTTCCCAGACTATTAGCTTCTTCACAGTTGCATGGCATTGCTGACTCATATTTTATTTGTGATCTACTATGACCCCCAGATCCTTTGCAGCTGTACTACCTCCTAGCCAGTTATTCCCCATTCTGTAGTTTTGCATTTGACTTGTCCTTCCTAAATGAAATACTTTGCACTTATTTTAATTGAATTTCATTTCGTTGAACTCAGACCAATTCCCAGCCTTGGTGTCTTACAAGCGGAACCTGCAGAGGAAGCAAAGGCCGGCTGTAGTCAGAGCGTGAGCCGCACAGCTATAAATTCTCTTTCAGCCTTGTCACATCCTGTGCAAGGGCTTCGGAAGCAAATGAAACAATTCTACAGTTAAAAACAGCCACCACCCAAAATCCCCTTGAAACTGCACTTATGGTGCAAAGTCACTTTAACTGGCTGAGAGTGACCTGGAAGAGCTGCAGATCAGTGACACAGACAGTCACTGCAGTTGAGTGCAATGAGACCTTCAGCCTTGATACTCTCAGGCCTCACTTAAGTCAGTGGCAGAATTCCCCTTTGCCCTCAGTACTGTGCTGCAATAGGCGGCTGGAGGAGAGCCATTGGCTCATCCCAGTGGTGTCCCCAATGCATCTCTGGCCACAAGCCACAAGCATTCCATGCTCTGTTTGTTCTGGTTTTGTACAGCACCTAGCGCAATGAGGCCCTGGTCTATGAGTAGGGTCCCTAGGCACTACTGTAAAACTATTACTCCTCCTCTTCCCCTCCTCATAGTCTATGCACCTCAGCTTCACACCACACCTCTCCTCCTCCCTTCTGCCTCTGCACCTTATCTCTGGGTAATCTCATTAAAAACCATGGCTTTCATTATCATCTTTATGCTGACAACTCCTAGATCAGCCTATCCACTCTGGGCCTGTTTCTGTCAGTCCAAACTAAAACCTCCAGGCTGTCTCCCTGTCTCTGTCCTCACTGGTATCCCACCATCAGCTTAAACGCAACACGGTTGAAACAAAGTGTCACAGAGTGTGGGGGAGTCAAGGCCCTGCACCCCGCACTTCCTGCGATTCACTGTGACTCTCAGCCAGCCAGTAAAACAGAAGGTTTATTAGATGACAGGAACACAGTCTAAAACATAGCTTGTAGGTACAGAGAACAGGACCACTCAGTCAGGTCCATCTTGGGATATAGGGAGCCCAGACCCCAGATCTGGGCCTCCCTCCATTTCCCCGGCCAGCTCCAAACTGAGACTTCCTCCAGCCCTGCCTCTGGCCTTTGTCTCCTTCCCTGGGCCAGGAGGCCACCTGATCTCTTTGTTCTCCAACACCTTCAGTTGGCACCTTGCAGGGGAGGGGTCCAGGCCATCAGTTGCCAGGAGACAGGGTGTCGGCCATTCTCTGTGCAGACCGCACCACCCCTGCCCTCTACAGCTCTACAACAATCACACACCCGTATCCCACCACTTAGAAACTTAAGAAGTGCATAGGGGAAACTGAGGAACACACACAGTATTCAGAGAAAACATTAAGAACATTCACACTTCGTGACACAAAGCTCCTAATCTCCCCACATCCACCCTCCCACTCACCCTCCTTTCTCAGTCACCATGGGCAGCGCCATGGGGGTGGTCACTCAGGCCATGAACTGAGCTTTGTCTTTGATTCAGCCCTCTCTGTAGCCCCACACTTCCGAGTCATGTCTGAATCTTACCACTTCGTCCTTTACAAAATGTCTTCAAGATCTGGCCTTTCCAATCTGGTAATACAGTTGACAGAGTTCAGCAGAAAAATAGAAGTCTGAACTCGCCCCTTGCCTAACCGTTGCCAGATGGTAATGGCTGGATGGGTCTGTGGCACAGGTAGATGAACTATGCAAATCCAGGGGACTGTCAGACTTTAAGGTTTCTGCAACCAGAGACCATGTCTACACTAAAAACACTACAGCAGCACAATAGGAAATCCAGCTCCCGAGGTCGACAGAAGCAATCTACCATGGACCTAGCGCTGTCTTCACCGGGGGCTAGGTTGGTTTAGCTGCATCTCTCAGGGGTGTGGATTTTTCACACCCCTCAGCAACGTAGCTGGGTCGACCTAATTTTCAAGTGCAGACCTGGCCTGTGGCTGTGGGCCTGTTCGAGCTCCCGCCAACCTGGAAACTCCGTGAACAAACACTCATTTAGAAAGAGTCCTCCCCCATAGAAGCCCACTCTGTGCCCAGGACACACAAATGGTTCACTGGGGTGGGGGTGAGAGGTTGGTGCTGGCACAGGACAGAACCTGGGTTGTTTGGTGACCTAACTGTGCATTGGCAGACTGTCCAATATTGGGGTTTGTTTTGAAAGTGTCGCCTTCACTTAGAATCTCCAGGCTTCTGAACCTTAGTGGTTTTGAGAAAACTACAATATTCTCTTAGTACGGGGAGTTTTCCCCTTCAGTGATACTTCTCTCCCCTGCCACCTTTAGCTCCAGTTTAACAAAAGCACTCCCCTCCCCCGAATCTATGAATTTCCTCAGGTCTTTGAGGATGGCAGGGGCTGGCCGGGGGGTGGAGCTTTTCAAAGTTCGTTCTGTGGCAGGAATTTTTTGCAGGGTTTTAATCTCCAGATCCGGCCCAGATCGGGCTGAAAATGTCTCCACTGGACTCTGCCCTGGTCCCTTCAAGTCCTGCTGAAATAGCAGCTCAGCCTGGCCCAAGACTCTGGCCCTTTGTGCTCCAGAGTGGGAGGTGGATGAGTTAGTCTCTGCAGCAGCTGAAGGGTTAAAGGAACCATCTCTCATATCTGGGGAGCTGCAGCCCCGGCACTTCCGCAGGGAGGGTGTTTGTGAGAAGAGGGGAAGTGCCCCAGCCACAGAGAACAGCACAGCAAGAGCTAGGACTGGCAGAGTCTCTTTCCATATAGAACAGGAGGACTTGTGGCACCTTAGAGACTAACCAATTTATTTGAGCATGAGCTTTCGTGAGCTACAGCTCACTTCATCGGATGCATACCGTGGAAACTGCAGCAGACTGTATATACACACAGAGAATATGAAACAATACCTCCTCCCACCCCACTGTCCTGCTGGTAATAGCTTATCTAAAGTGATCATCAAGTTGGGCCATTTCCAGCACAAATCCAGGTTTTCTCACCCTCCACCCCCCCACACAAATTCACTCTCCTGCTGGTGATAGCCCATCCAAAGTGACAACTCTCTACACAATGTGCATGATAATCAAGTTGGGCCATTTCCTGCACAAATCCAGGTTCTCTCACCCCCTCACCCCCCTCCCAAAAACCACACACACAAACTCACTATCCTGCTGGTAATAGCTCATCGAAAGTGACCACTCTCCCTACAATGTGCATGATAACGTGATAATCAAGGTGGGCCATTTCCAGCACAAATCCAGGTTTTCTCACCCCCCCACCCCCATACACACACAAACTCACTCTCCTGCTGGTAATAGCTCATCCAAACTGACCACTCTCCAAGTTTAAATCCAAGTTAAACCAGAACATCTGGGGGGAGGGGGGTAGGAAAAAACAAGGGGAAATAGGCTACCTTGCATAATGACTTAGCCACTCCCAGTCTCTATTTAAGCCTAAATTAATAGTATCCAATTTGCAAATGAATTCCAATTCAGCAGTTTCTCGCTGGAGTCTGGATTTGAAGTTTTTTTGTTTTAAGATAGCGACCTTCATGTCTGTGATTGCGTGACCAGAGAGATTGAAGTGTTCTCCGACTGGTTTATGAATGTTATAATTCTTGACATCTGATTTGTGTCCATTTATTCTTTCACGTAGAGACTGTCCAGTTTAACCAATGTAAATGGCAGAGGGGCATTGCTGGCACATGATGGCATATATCACATTGGTGGATGTGCAGGTGAACGAGCCTCTGATAGTGTGGCTGATGTTATTAGGCCCTGTGATGATGTCCCCTGAATAGATATGTGGGCACAGTTGGCAACGGGCTTTGTTGCAAGGATAAGTTCCTGGGTTAGTGGTTCTGTTGTGTGGTATGTGGTTGTTGGTGAGTATTTGCTTCAGGTTGCGGGGCTGTCTGTAGGCAAGGACTGGCCTGTCTCCCAAGATTTGTGAGAGTGTTGGGTCATCCTTTAGGATAGGTTGTAGATCCTTAATAATGCATTGGAGGGGTTTTAGTTGGGGGCTGAAGGTGACGGCTAGTGGCGTTCTGTTATTTTCTTTGTTAGGCCTGTCCTGTAGTAGGTAACTTCTGGGAACTCTTCTGGCTCTATCAATCTGTTTCTTCACTTCCGCAGGTGGGTATTGTAGTTGTAAGAAAGCTTGACAGAGATCTTGTAGGTGTTTGTCTCTGTCTGAGGGGTTGGAGCAAATGCGGTTGTATCGCAGAGCTTGGCTGTAGACGATGGATCGTGTGGTGTGGTCAGGGTGAAAGAGAACCTGGATTTGTGCAGGAAATGGCCCAACTTGATTATCATGCACATTGTGTAGAGAGTTGTCACTTTGGATGGGCTATCACCAGCAGGAGAGTGAATTTGTGTGGGGGGGGTGGAGGGTGAGAAAACCTGGATTTGTGCTGGAAATGGCCCAACTTGATGATCACTTTAGATAAGCTATGACCAGCAGGACAGTGGGGTGGGAGGAGGTATTGTTTCATATTCTCTGTGTGTATATAAAGTCTGCTGCAGTTTCCACGGTATGCATCCGATGAAGTGAGCTGTAGCTCACGAAAGCTCATGCTCAAATAAATTGGTTAGTCTCTAAGGTGCCACAAGTACTCCTTTTCTTTTTGCGAATACAGACTAACACGGCTGTCTGAAACCTTTCCATATAGAATTAACTTATGGGCTCAAAGTTTCAGAACTGGAGGATGGAGCTTCGTGCACTGAAAATGGGAGCTCAGCTCTGTACCTGCTTCTGCCCTGGAGACTGCAGAATGTGCTTGCGAAGGGCCTTGCTGCACGGGCTGGTTGTGGGCATAATCCCCCCGTGGGGCCCATCCTGCAGCCCTGGTTCACGTGAGCCATCTCATTGGTGCCCTGACATCAATGGGGCTCCTCCAATGAGTGAGGGAAGAGGAGCCAGGACGTTAGTGTGTGTGGGGGGGGGAGGGGGGGTTCTGGTAGCTGTGCATGCAAATGTCTGTGCGCTTCTGCATGTGCATTTCCAGTGCACTCAGATGGGCCTCTACCCTGTGAAACACCAACCGAGATGTTTCCCCTCATCACCATTCGCCCTTATGCCTGGCATCTGCCCGAACGATAAACTGTCACCACATTGGTGCTCTGGACACATTTAACTATGTGAATAATGCTGAATATGGGGCTCGGGAGCTACCGCTGATCTCCAAGCATGGGTCAGCTCCCCAGGACACTCACACCCCACTGGCTCTAGGTTGTCTTAGCAAACAGGAATCCTGCAAATGCTCAATGCTCCCCATGGCCACAGTAATTCTTGTTATTTACAATGTTGGTAATGTAGCTTTTGGTCAGTCATTTCCTACTGTTTAAAACATAAAAGTTATTTTCAGTATAATTGGAATATCCCCTACATCATCACGAGGGTTTGAATGCTGGTCTTTCATCACTGCAGCACAGCTCTTCACCACTTGAACTAAAGAACGAGCTACAATAGCTGGCAGCAGCAGCAGGCTGTTATCGTCCACACAACATCCACAAAAAGTAGAGGGTTACATATGCATGAGTAGCCCCATATTGCAGACAGCTTAGTCAAGCACATAGATGGGACACTGTGACGTTCCCCTGGTGTTGTCTAGACCAGTGATCTGCTAGGTCACTCCAATCCTCGACTCTGGGAGCCAGCCTTACCCTGCTCTGCTGTGGGAACCCCCACTCCTGGGCTGTTCACACACAGCCTCTAGCATGTAAGCTGCTCCCAGCTACATGAGTGAGCACTTTTGGCCAGCTGCTGCTTGGATTGTGCTACCAAAGGACATTAGACAATATCTCCAGACCCAGACACAACCCTAGGAACCTCCGTCTTGCAGTGTCCAGTTATGCCTACTGGAAACTGCAAGCTTATCTGAGTTCGTCAGTTTAACAAAGAAATTGATATGTACCAGGCTTGTTATCCCAAGGGTAGTCTCTGACATATTTCAAACCAAACACACTACTTCAGGCAGTATAAACAAACACATTTATTAACTACAAAAGATAGATTTTCAGTGATTATAAGTCAAAGCACAACAAGTCAGGTTTGGTCAAATGAAATAAAAGCAAAACACATTCTAAGCTGATCTTAACACTTTCAGTGCCCTTACAAACTTAGATACGCCACACCACAGCTGGCTGGTTGCCCTTCAACCAGGCTCTCCCCTTTGATCAGCACTTCAGTCACTTGGTGGTGGTGTCTGTAGATGGAGGTGGAAGAGAAAGAGCATGGCAAAGGTCTCTCCCTTTTATCATGTTCTTTCTTCCCTCTTGGCTTTGCCCCCCGCTTCAGAGTCAGGTGAGCATTACCTCACTGTAGTCCCAAACTGACCAAGGGAAGGGGGGTGACTCACTTGAGAGTCCAATAGATCCTTTGTTGCTGCCTAGGCCAGTGTCTTTGGTTCCTGTGAGGTCGGGCTGGGTTTGTCCCATACATACCTTGATGAGGTGTGTACTGCCCCTCTGCTCCTGGAGAGTTTTGCCTGAGCTTTTTTTAAGCCATGAGGACACATTTTCAGCCTCATAACTATATACCTGAAGTTACAACCTATAACATTACTATAACAACAATGCTCAGTGCATCATGAGCCTTCCGAAGACACCCGAGATGACAAGTTTTGCATTGGATACTACACAATCATATTATAAGGATGAACATGGGGGTACAGGGTGTTCCCCTAAGGTACAGACTGTCACAACATCACGAATGGCAGTGGAGTTATTCCTTAAACTACAAAGGCAAGAGGAGTGCAACATTGATCTTGCCATGTGTAGTAGCTACGACACGTGATTGCTTGTGGCATTCATGGAGGTGCTGACCACAGTGGAACACAGCTTTTGGGCTCAGAAAACAAGCACTGAGTGGTGGGATCACATTGTCATGCACGTCTGGGATGACGAGCAGTGGCTGCAAAACTTTCGGATGAGGAAAGCCACATTCGTGGGACCGTGTGATTAGTTTGCCCCAGCCTTGCAGCCCAAAGACATGAGAATGAGAGCTGCCCTGTCATTGGAGAAGCACATGGCGATTCCACAGTGGAAGCTGGCTACTTCAGACTGCTACTGATCGGTCGCTTACCAGTTCGGAGTGGGAAAGTTGACCATTGGACTCTGAAAGTCCGTGACTCTGGTAAACATGCGTGACATTGTGGATGGCTTTGCACAAACGGGCTTCCCTAACTGCCACTTCACTCTGTCACTGCCTCGTCCTCCTCCTCCTCCTCCTCAGACCAACCACAACAGCACCTTCTGCCTCAGCACCACAGCCTTAATCCCCGCCAAGTGCCGAGGGGGCTGGAGAGTGAGCCCAGCCCACACTCATCCTGCTGTAGTTTGTCCTGTCCCATGGGGCTGTGCCTGGCTCCCCATTGCGGGCTCAGTGACGGGCAGGCTCACTCTACAGCCGCTCCCGCATTGTCGCTTTGCACCAGGCTGGGTTAGGGTCACAGTGCAGAGGTGGAAGCTGTTGCTGCAAGTGGTTAGAGCCCCCAGGTCACAACGCCCACAGCAGGGAGCCAGGCCCTGCCCTGTGGGACAGAAGACACCACTGCAGGGTTTTTGCGGGCGTCAGTGCACCCATGAACCCCTGATCAAACCACCCTGCTTTGAACTTCTCCTCATGTGTGTGCTCCTCCCATGTCTCATTCTTTACAACCCACTAGATGGGCTCTCTGGCCTGTGACCCAGACATCAGCAACGACTTGCTGTTAATGGTCAGGATGCTCTTAGCAGGTAGCTGAAGAGATGTGCAGCTTTCCAAGTCATGGCAGACATTGTAAATTCCTCCAACGAAGCTGAAGAGCTCTGGGATCTGCGTGCCCCCAGGAGCGGGTCATGGGGCTCCCAGAGGGGAACGTCCCCAAGCCATTTCCTTCCCATGGCCCCCTGAGGTGTACAGCTCTGAGCATGCTGAGATCCATGGCTACAGCTGCATAAACTACGAGGGGCAAGGGTCAAAGACAAAATCCGAATCCTCCTACAGCCTGACAATGTGCGTCCCCAGACTGTGCCATCAAAACGGAGACACTCAGGCTGTACCTTCAAAATGAGATCAACCGTAGCTTGTCAGAGTAAGCCAAAAAGTCTGGACACCAATGGTTTCTGGGAAAACAATGCAGCAGAAACCAAGGTGCAGCACCTGGACCTTTCTAGCAGTTGGCCCCAAGCCCCCAGGTTGCCTATATAGGGCTTGATCTTGCTTCTATCGGAGTCAATGTCAACACTCCCATGGAGCCCACAGAGAAATAAAGCTACTGTGACTGCACTAAAAATCCTGCCTCTGATGCTCTTACCTGAGCTGTCGACTCTTGATGCTGGTGATCTGGCTGTTCAGGCACCTTAATTCTGGCACTTCACAGTGTTTACATGCTTGACTTCACCACCTTAATCATTTTTTCAATGTCGTTTTCTGTATGGAATTGAATATCAGCTGTGCCATCACGCAGTGCCAGCCTGCGCTGTACGGCCTGCCTGCAGAGTGCCCACACTGCGGGCAAGGCAGAGTTCAGGGGCTGTAGCTTAGGCTACACTTGCAACTGAAGGACAAAAGTTTTGCTGTGGCAAGTGCAAGTGTAAACGGTGCTTTGTTGAAACAGCCTTGTTGTGAAAAGCTGCGTAGTGTAGACATAGCTGAAATGTTCTCTGGTTTCCACTGTCTAAAGGACAGGAGAATTTGGCCAAAGCTTGCTACACAAAGCAAAGTGAGGTTCAAAATGGCAGGGGCTTTGAATCCTTAGTGTCCTGTAGCATTTATATTTACAGAAATTTCCAAAGCATCCATAACCCTGACTTTCTACCTGAGCTTTGTGACACCCCCTCCTCTCCTGAGGGAGCCGAAAAATCCCTCAGTGCACTTGTAACCCTCTGGTGAGTGTGTGCCACTCACATCCCCCTTGATGGCTGACGCACAGGGTTTGTGGGTTTTTACAGCTCTGAACTTCACAGACTGACTCTTTAGCTCCAGCTGTAGGGACTTGTGCTAAGCGCTGTAGGTCCCCACTTCAATCCCCAGGGAGTGTTGGGGTGGGCTAGACAGTTCCTGCGTGTGGGGCAGGAGATATGCTCTCCCTTCTACCCTTACAGCAATACACATCAGATTGGTTCATATTCTTCCCCCCTCATTCCATTGCCCCCTGTTCTCCCATCCCTTCACCCCACCTCCATCCATTCCTTCTCTCTTGCCCTCTCCCTGACCTTCCCCCTCTTTTACTCTCCTTCAGTTTCACTTTCCTGTTTTCTCCCCCTCCTGGCTCCTCCTTTTTCTTCGTCTCCTTCTGTGGCTGGGACTAGCAGATATTTGCAGGTGGCCACTCCCAGTGTCAGCACAAGCCCACACTGTGTACAGCCACTGGCAGGGAGAACAGATACTCACCCAGCTGTCATGGCCGCTGCAGCTAGAGCACGGTTAAAACCAGGAAAAGGACAAAAGGAGGATCTGTGTGAGACACACGAGGAATGTCTCAAACTCTTCTGTGAGGAGGATGGAGAAACTATTTGCTGGGTGTGTGAGAAATCCCGGAACCACAAGTCTCACACTGTGGTTCCCATTGAGGAGGCTGCCCAGGAGTACAAGGTAGGAAATGCTGTTGACTTTGCTGAATTAAACCCCTTAAGGACACCAGGTTTATCCCCCATCAATACAAGGACAAACATTCACCCCGGCTGCCTAAGGTTAGGCACCTAAATGAAAGGGGCCTGGTTTTCAGAGGGGATGAGCACTGGGGGTTGTGGATAATGGAAAAATATCCAAACTTTTTTTTCTCCAACACTGCAAGTTCCAACACGTAATAGAGAGAACAGGGCTGACGGCTCTTTGTGCACCTACAAGCTGTCTGCCAGGTGGAGTGGGCAGCAAAAACATAAGACCATAAGAACAGCCATCCCCTGTCGGAGCAAAGGTCCATCTAGCCCAGTATCCTGTCTTCCGATAGTGGCCAATGCCAGGTGCCCCAGAGGGAGTGAACAGAACAGGTGATCATCAAGGGATCCATCCCCTGTCGTCCATTCCCAGCTTCTGGGAACAGCTGATCCGTGGCAGGTGGGAGGCGCTGGGAGGACGGGGCAGGAGCTGATCTCAGGGTCTCCAGCAGGCAGAAGACATTGGGGGGCAGGGGAAGAGCTGATCGGTGGGGCTGCCAGTAGGTGCTGAGCACCCATTATTTTTATTCCATGGTTACTCCAGCCCTGGAGCACCCACAGAGTTGGTGCCGATGGTAAAAATGAAACTTTAAATGAGAGGAGGGAAGTCACCTGGCATTAATTAAGGAAAATGCCACACGCAGGATTCATAAACATAAAACCGTGAGCAAAACACCCTCTCCAGTGAACGTTGGTCAGTGTCTTCTGCCTCATGTTCTGGAGTTCCATAACCAAAAGTTCCTTTGCTCTGCCCCTCTCTGCTCCCTCACCCCACCCCACTCACAGTGGCTGTCCTTGGTCAGTGAAGACTCAGAGTTCAGAGATGCATCTGTGTGAGCTCACCTCCCACCCTGGTTGGGGGGGAGGACGAAGATGGTACCTTGCTTGCTCCAGTGTCCAAGCCAGGGCCGTCCGTAGGCATACGCAGCTGCGTAGGGCACCATGAAATGTGGGGCACCAAATTGCCCCAAATTTAATGGTGCCCTAGGCAGCTGCATGCTGCATACGTGGCAGCACCAGCCCCGGCAACCAGCCCTTTCCCTCAGCCAGCCCCCCGCGGGCTGCGCCCACTGCAAGGGGCAGGGCCGTTCCTACGGGGGTGTGGGGCTCCGGACACTCCCTCCACCCTGCCTCTTACCCTTCCCCCCTGCTCTGCCCCCGGCCCGCCCCCATTCCACCTCTTCCCCCAGCAACCCTGCACTCACCAGCAGTGGCGGGAAGTGGAGCAGACGGGCCCCAGCCCGATCTACTCCGCCAGATCCCAGCCACGGCGCTCTGCTTCCCGCTGCCGGTGAGAGCGGGAGGCGATCCTTTCCCCAACCCGAGCGACATGGCTAGGGCCGGGGCAAGAGAAGTGGAGAGGGCTTCTCCCGGACCCCGCTAATCCCCTGGGCCACTCTGGGCCTGTGGGGCCCCCAAAAGCGGCCCCCCACCACTCCTGCCATCCATACCCTGGGGGGGGGGTGGCCTGGGGCCCCACACAGCTGCATAGGGCACCCAAATGGCTAGAGACGGCCCTGGTCCAAGTACTTGCTCTAGTGTCACCACCCTACCACACACCCCACTGTCCCACTCCACCGGCCGCCCTGTCAGCCACCACCTGCTTCTCTGCTGTAACCTCTGCAGATCAGGGCATGTCTACACTTGCAATTTAAAGCAGAAAAAGTCCCCTTTTTCCGCAAAAACCTAGTCTCTTGAGGTTCTATGCTGCTCTTAGTGATTTTCAACTCTTAGTGGGTGAACGTCCTTGCTGAAGCAGGCTGGACAGAAACGCTGTCCCATCCCGCATCAAGTGATTTCAGCTCTAATGATCACTTAACAGAACAAAAAAGAACCTGGATTTGTGCTGGAAATGGCCCAACCTGATGATCACTTTAGATAAGCTATTACCAGCAGGACAGTGGGGTGGGAGGGGGTATTGTTTCATGGTCTCTGTGTGTATATAATGTCTACTGCAGTTTCCACGGTATGCATCCGATGAAGTGAGCTGTAGCTCACGAAAGCTCATGCTCAAATAAATTGGTTAGTCTCTAAGGTGCCACAAGTACTCATTTTCTTTTTGCGAATACAGACGAACACGGCTGTTACTCTGAAACTTAACAGAACAAAAGACTCCGAATGGAGCCTTAATTAGTTCTGTCTTTGAACAGTGGAGAGGAGCAAGTTAAACTATGCCTAAGACTCTTGGGTAAAGTCCACGCTGCGCAGCAAGCAAACCTGTCCCCACCTCCTCTTAACCTTCACAGGGGTCTGGCATCCAAGCCCCCTGCTTAGCGAGTTCAGTTCAGTGGAGAGTGACCCCCCGAATCAGGACAGGCTAAGCCAGGGGTGGCCAACCTAAGCCTGAGAAGGAGCCAGAATTTACCAACGTACATTGCCAAAGAGCCACAGTAATATGTCAGCAGCTCCCGATCAGCTCCCCCGTCCCGCTCCCGCGCCTCCCACCCACCAGCAGCCCTGCCAGTCAGAGCCTCCCCCTCCTCCCTGCACCTCCCGATCAGCTGTTCCGTGGCGTGCAGGAGGGTCTGGGGGGGAGGAGTGAGGGCACGGCGGGCTCAGGGGAAGGGGCGGGAAGGGGTTAAGTGGGGGCAGGGCCCATGGCAGAGCCAGGGGTTGAGCAGTGAGCACCCCCCGGCACCTTGGAAGGCTGGTGTCTGCAGTTCCAGCCCCAGAGTCGGTGCCTATACAAGGAACCGCATATTAACTTCTGAAGATCTGCATGTGGCTCCGGAGCCACAGGGTGGCCACCCCTGGGCTAAATGCTTCTCTGCTGCCCTTTCCTCACACAGTAAAGAGAACCCTATTTCATTACCCCCACATTCCATACTGAAGTGATCTGTAATCCAGCACCAGCCACAGTTGATCACTTTGGCAACACGGCCCTGTCTGCTGGATACCTAGGCAGAGTCGGTGTGTTCATGTAAATACAGTCTGCACCTGAAGCCTTTTCCCTTCCCCAGCCAGCTGTCAGGGGAGAGCTCATTCAGACCCTGCTTGCACACGAAACAATCTGGACCCTGACACATCCCTGCATGTCAGTGGCACTGAAAGCCACAGCTGGTACCTGTGTCCTGCTCTTCTTTCTCTGCCATATCTCGTTCTTCTCTCCTCCTTCAGCTCTTCCCTGTCCAGCAGCCCTGCCCCACCCATATTAACTCCTGCGGCCATTAGCCCAGATAACATTAGAAGGATGACGGGGGGGTCTTACAGCTTAGGTACACCATGGATGTACACACCAAGGTATTATAATTGTCTGACAAAGTTGGGGCCACCTGTGTCCTGACACGGTTGGGTTTTGACAGCGTGGGTGGACAACACGGTTCTGGAACCACATTAAAGAAACATGTCATTGCTCCCAACCCATCTGGGGCTGTGTCTGGGCTGGAGAGTGGGAGGCCGGGGATGAGACGCTGCTGAGGTTCCCTGCCCTCACCCCGGGAGAGAGGGGAGGACATGGGCTGATGTTAGGGCCCTGCCCAGGGTTGCAGAAGGAAGGGAGGGAAATGGCCTGAATTCCCTCAACACAGGGACCAGACTCACTGACACACTCAGTTTGGCCTGAACTGTCCCAAATTTCTGCTCCAAGTCCCTCGTTCATTGAGCTGCTTCTCTGCCCCAGGAACTCGCAGGCCACGTCGACACTACAGGGGTTTCAGCAGCACAGCTACAGCACGGCAGCAAAGAAGCCAGGGCCGAAGTGTCACGTTAAGATCAGGCCCAAGCCTCTGTGCTCACTGACAGGGCTCAGAGACAGCCAGGAAGTGCTGGCACTTTTCCGGCGAAGCACCTGCCGTGTTCTCCGGGATCTCAGCTTTCACTTTGCTTTAAACTGAGTCTCCAGCTGTTTTGGTTGTGAAGAAAACCTCAAAACTGTGACCCAGATGTAGGGGATGCAGAGAGCTGGGCACAGCGGCTCTGAGAGGTGTGAACGGCCCCATTGCCTCAGTGAGGGGTGAGCTCAGGGATGATCATTTAAATATCATCACTGTTAATTATTTTGTTCCCCATGTGAGAGAGGAGAGGGAGAATTGCAGCTCGGCACCATTTACTGCCAGTGACACCTCCTTCCGGTGCCACAAGTGGGTGATGTTTGGGAGATGCCACCTCTTCTGTTCCCCCCAGTAAAGGAGGACCCTGCCCAGAGAGTCCAGCAGAGCCCAGGGGTATATTCTAGCCCCAGGAGGGGAGCCAGGCCCCAGGAGCCCTTGGAGCCCATCAGTGACTCCATCCTGTTCTGAACATTGCACCATCGACTGTGAACAGATCATGGTGTCTCCTTTTGGTGACTCACATGGGCGGAGCTTATTTGTGGGTGGAGCTTCAAAGAATCCAGCCACATTTCCCCTCCCTCCCCCACTCCGCCTTCTGATCCCTGCTCATTTATGAAGCTGTTTTGCTGGATGCAAAGGCTGCTTTTCCACCTCCTGTCTCTCACTAGCCCCTGCTGGCTCCCTCCCTCCCTCCCTCACTGCTTCCCTGCAGCAGCACCCCAGGGGTGTCAGCTGAACAGCACCTCAGGAGCTCTCAGCAGCTGCAGCCTGGGCCTTTGGGCAGGGAGGAGAAGAGAAAAGAGAGTGAAATGGGGAGATCTCTGGCGGGGGGCTCAGGAGGGGACTCTGGGGGGCTGCCACGGGTGTTGCACAGAGCGGGGCTGACGGGGCAGGAGCACGTTGCTGTGCTGTGTGAATGAATCACACGCTGTCAAAGGGGAAGAGAGCCCTGGGTTATTACAGCTCTGGAGCCGTTATAATTATGGGGGGCCCATTCCCCCAGACCGAGTGTGTTCCCTGTTCCTCACTGACTCCAGCCACATCACAGCTTCACCTTGTTCAGTTAACGGGACTGCACTGGCTCAGGTGCTCAGCTGCTGCCTGAGGGAGGCCACATGGGAGCCTGGACAGACGAGAGCACAGTGGGGTCTTGTTCCTGGCCTGGGTCTGGGGTACAGTGGAGCAAGGTGCTGTCCCAGCCTCTTCACTCGCACTGGCAGGAGGGATCGTTCAGAACCTTCCCAGCTGCTTCACCTCTGGCCTGTGCTCAGGGATGGGAAACTTTAGCTAAGACACAGGCTTTGAGAAGTCCTGAGTGTCTGCACGAAGCAGAACCCCCACTCTGAGACTGGCATCTCAGCTCCCATGAGGCCTTTGGGGCCGGCAGAGCCGAGTCTGCTGCTCGCTTCCAGGGTATTTTACTGCTCCTGTATGAAATGCCAATATGGATAGTGCTGTCCATTGGACAGGCAGACCAATGGCCGTTTATCGCACACGATGCCCTTGCAGGTGAAACTCCAGGGAGCCCTGGACCCTCTGAGGAAGGAGCTGCAAGAGGTCCTGGCTCTGAGGTCTAAAGAGAAAAAGAAAACTACAGAGTGGCAGGTGGGTGTCTGGGTTTATTCCTCCCTGAGCCCTTCCCCCTGCAGCTTTCCCAGGAATGCTGGGGCCCGTAAAGCTCCAGGATGAAGCTATGAACCTGCTCTGGTTGTTTGCTCCGTTGCACAGGCTTGGTGCCGGCCATGGGCAGCGGATGCCTCCGGCATTTGGGGAGGCCGGGCATGAGTGCCGGATCCTCCCCGGTGCCCGGATCATTGCCCTGCCCGCTGCTCCAGACCCATTTGGCCTCTTCTCCCCAAGGCCCCGACCACGCTCCCTTCCTGCTCTGCCCCATGCCCGGCCCCACTCCCTTCCAGCCTCCTCCCCAGTGGCTCCCCGTTCACTGTTGCAGCTTGCTCCTCTCCCCGACCCCCTCCCGCAAGGTCCCCTCACCTGCCGCTTGCTCCTTTCTGCCCGCTCCTGCCTTAAGGGCGAGTGACAGGGGAGGGGCGGAGAGGAGCAAGTGGCGGGGCCCCCCACACAGCTGGCGGGCGGCAAGCGGCGGGTGCTGTGGGGTTCGGGGGAAGAGCAGGAGCGAGGGCTCCGGGCGGAGCGCAGGCAGGACTCCACAGGCGGCCGGTCTGCAGCCAGCCTCCAAAGGGAGGGGCGCGGCATCCTGTTTGGGGAGGCTCAGCCTCCCCGGCCTGTGGTACCTGCCATCCAGGGTGCTGGCAGCATCAGGCTGTGTCTCTGGTGGGGATCTCAGCGCAGCAGCTCCTGTAGGCGGAGGAGGAGGGGCAGTTCCTGGCCCTTGTACAGTGGTGCAGACCCACCCCTGAGATCTCTGAGGGGGCAAATTCTCCATACTGGGTGCAGTGTTTTCACTATTCCATGGATCCTGTTTCCCTCCTGCAGGTGGGGAGGGTGTGTTGGCTGCTCCAGCCATCGGTTTTCAGTGGCCTCCATGACAAAGCTCTGCAGCTTCTCTGCAGCCTGGAGGAAACAGATTGTTCCTTCTCTCCCTGCACCCACAGTCCCTGCAATGAATCTGCCCAGTGCCTGGGCCAGACACTGGAGCTGGGAGCTGGGAGGAGGATTTGCCCCCATGGGTGAGGTTCAGATTCGCTCAGCTGGCTGGGCTGGGGGCATGCTGGGAGCTGAGCTCTTCTGAGCATCAAACCCAGTGGCGGGTGTGGAGCTCTGTGGAAAATCTGCCCCCAGGGTGCATCTACATAGCCCCAGCAGCTAGCTGCGGACTGGTCCCTGAGTGACACCCAGGGGTCTGGGTGGGGGTGAACAGCTCATGTTGCTGCGGCTTCATAGCTACTAGTGCCCGAGCTCGCTAGATCAAAGCTAGCTGGGGTGTGTCTACACACGGTGCTGTCAGACCTTCATTGCAGTGTGGACACCCCCTGAGTGAGCAGAGCCAGGGGCAGGTCAGTGTAAAGCCAGGCAGCGCTCGGCCACCTCACAGCCTCTCCTGCCATCACGTGGCCACTTCATCCCAGACACCTGCTACTGTTACTGTGATTTAAACTGTGCTCGTCTGTAGCCAGCTGATGAACCCCGGGGACAAAATGTCTGTACCGGTTCACCTGCCTTTTCCAGTGAAATCCCTGCAAAAAGCGTGGGGGGTGTGAGGAAGACACCAGCAGCAGGGAGGAGAGAAGAAGCAGGTGTCCCACTAGTCAGATAAAAATGGCCATTTACAAGAGCTGAAATGCTCAGAGCTGGGTGCCTCTGGTTCTGCACCTGAAGCCGTATTTAGAGCCCGGCGAAAGTGGGCTGGTTTCCAGAGGACCGAACCGCAGCAGCTCCCACTCCCTGCACTGGAAGCAGCTGGTGCTCAGTTCCTCAGACAATAGGGATTTAGGTGCATAACAATTAACAGCCGTCTTGAATGTGTCTGGCAAAGTTCCCAGCCGGCGCCATGGAGGCGGCTGCACCTTGGGACAGTCACTGGGGTGGTTCTGAAACCCTTGATTATCACCCAGTGAGAGCGAGTTACGTCCTACAGCACCAGAGGTCACAGCCCAATGATCAGTGTCACTCGGTGCAGAGTAACTGCAGCCCCAGCGACTGTGAGATGAGGCCCAGCAGGGGCGGCCAGTTACCCACTGAGAGGGGCCGTCATGGGCCTGAGCCAGGTGGGGAGTATCCCCATGAATGGGAGCAGGGCCCAGGAGGTGACAGGCCCCCATGAAGGATGCGCTGTCCGTGTCTGATGGGGGGAGATGTTAGGGGATATCATAATACTGCACGACTCAAATTAGCTGTAACTCAACAGCTCCCAGGGGGCAGGAGGGGAAAGAGGCTGCAGGTCCACGGCCCTTTGCAGGGTCCAGGCCACATGCACAAAGACTCGGGCAGGTGCCCACAGGGGCTCCTGAGGCAGCTGGGCCTTGTCAGGGCTGTACCCAAGTTGTCTGAGTGCCCTGTGGCTGCCGCGCTCCCAAGGGCGGGGTGGGGGTTGGTCTGGGGGATGGGTCGGTGTCCAAAGCCCATTGGCAGATGGGCCCTGGGTGCTGGAGGGCTGCGCTGGGGGCTCGGGTAAGAGGGACTTTTCCTAACATCACTGTAGCCCGAATCACACTGGGGGGCAGGTTCACCTCTGGGCTGAGCTGCAGGGGAGCTAGAGAGGCCAGTGCAGAGCAGCCAGCCCCTCCCCCCACCAGGATCAGCACTGGCTCAGCATCGTTCCCATGGCTCCTTTCAGAGAGCAGGTGGGGACACAGCTGGCATCAGCAACCCGCTGCTCTGTGAGCCTAGAGGGCTCCCTAAAGGCTGCAGCACATGGGTATGGGACACTCGGCCAGGCTGGGTGAGGCCAAAGCCAGCCCTGACAATGCCCTGGGTGCCCAACACCCATGTGAGCCCCAGGATGGCACCCAAAGGACTATTAGCATCAGCCCTAGGTCCTGAACATTGCAGCCCTGGGAGCTGATTGTCAAAGAAGGAGCATTGCCCACATCCCGCTGTGACGGGTCCCCGGGGTGTCTGAGTGCCCAGCACTTGGCACCCAAATCCCCCCATGGATGCCCTGTGCAGCCCCCTGTAAATCTTTACTGTCCCCTCGATTTCTCCCCACTCCACTGTGTCCATCCCGTGCCACCTGCAATAACGTACTGTGTCTTTACAAAGCACCCTAGACAACCCCGTTACGGAATTGGCCATATGAAGTAAATACCCTTCCAAACTGATACTGATCTAATATCCCCTGTTTCATGAACAGAGGCCCAGTCCATGTAATACAACATCTGGCTCACGCTTTCTCTGTGCCTTTCCTATTTTTCTATCTCAAGGGGAAAGTGAAGAATAAGAGAGAGATGATTGCAGGTGAATTTAACAAACTGCACACACTGCTGAGAGAGGAGGAGCAGCTGCTTCTGCAGAGCCTGGAGGAGGAGGAGAGGGAGACTCTGCAGAGACTACGGGAAAATGTCACCAAACTTTCCCAGCAAAGCTCCTCTCTGCAGCAGCTGATCACAGAGATAGAGGAGAAGTGTCAGCAACCAGTTGCGGAGCTGCTGAAGGTGAGATGGCATCAAAATTCTCCACCCATCCAGAATTATAACTCAGCTCCATGGGTCTGGATTCCAACAATTAGAGTCAATGTGTTCTGTGGTTTACTGACAAACAGAACATGAGGCTAAGGGCTCCATCAGATCACAAATATCGCAGTTCATGTTAGAGGGGAATTCTCTTCATGGAGATCCAGTGAGGCCATGGGAGATTAGATGGATGATAGAAAAATGATACTGAGCTGAACCCATCCCTGCTCTGACTCCAGAACATTGGACCCAACACAGTCGATAAACAAAGATACTGATGGGTTGTGTCCCTACAAGGGAGAACCCTTTAGCTAAATTTCTGTCTCCTCTATATATATGAAACAAGTGTTCAAAACAGTGAAGCCTGGGAGGGTTGATCTATTTTCTACAAGAAAGTTTGATGCCCAGAGTGAGACTCACTCAGGTTTATGCACATTGTGTTAATACAAGACATTGACTCTCTTTTTCCTTTCAGGATGTGAAAAGCACATTGAGCAGGTGTGTTTCCTATGTTCATTGCTCTTATATTCTTGGTGGTGGTTCTGGGATGACGTGTGTACAGAGCAGCTGAGTGATGATGGGACGTTTTCTTCATAGGAGTGAGAATGTGAAACTCCAGGAAGCAGAAGCTGTTTCTACTGACCTGAAGAACGTGTATAAAATTTCCCTTGACATGAGGGAAGCGCTGAAGAGATTCGGAGGTGAGTGGCGTTGACTGGGACATTCAGCAGTATTGTGCCTGGGGATAGGGACAGAGCCTGGGACCCCAGGACACGCTTGCTCCCAGCTGACAGGCTTGGAGCTGTGTGAGAGCTGGAGGCTGATGCGCTGAGTGCTGGGCAGTTTGCCTCCTACTTACAGCCACCTGCTGGTACTTGCCCAGGTGTCTGACCAGGCCCCATCACTGTGACATCCTGACCCCTCCATGGCTGAGTTAATGGGTGTCCCTGAGCTAGGTGCTATGAGGCCTGGACTGGGCCCATTGTGCTGGGAGCTGCACAGACTGGTATCGGATGACATGTCTGTGCCTCTCTCCTGGGATACGTGAGGGTTGCATTGTGTGGCCACCGCTCAGCACTGCCCCAGCCCCCATTAGCCAAGGCAGGCCGAGCTTTCTGAGCTGGAGGAGGGGCCGGTCTGGCTGCTGCAGTCTGACCTGGGCCGTGTGTTACTGGGTAACAAACTGAATCCTACGGGCCCCTCCTCTGTTCTGAGCACAGCCCAGTGTGAGGCAGGGTCAGTGGTTTGCTGCTCAGTGAGTGAGATTCACTCACAAGAGTATGACCCTGTCACAACGTCTGAGCGTGAGCTGCCCCCATTCAAACCCCTCCCCACAACCCCAGTGTGGAGACCGGGGGCAAAGGCAGAAACCTGACAGCGAGGAGGGACAGAGAAGAAGCGAAGACAGAGGAGCGGGGAGTGGAAAGGTTCAGTGAGCTCGGTCTCTGAAAGTTGAACTGGCCCTTTCATCCTACCCCCTCCGCTCCTCTCTTCCCACCCCGCACCCCCAGCAGGGGGCAATCGAAGGGGCCAAGCTGGGTGTGTCTGTCCCGGCCGATGGAGGCTGCGCAGTGGGTGCCGGCTGCAGGGCCAGGATCTCAGGGCTCCGGGGAGCAGGAACCCCAGGCTGTGGGGGAAGCAGCTTCCTCTCTGGGGCTGGCTGGAGCCAGCACATCCCTGCTCCCCTGCCCCCTCGCTGCCCCCAGCCCAGCCCAGTCTGTGCCCACCGGACCCTGAACACAGCTGGGCTCTGGGCCATTCCACAGCCCTGGCCCCTGAGCCTGTCGGGATCCTGAGCCAGTCACCTCCGTGCCTCCTTCTAGGGGATCCTCAGCCCCTGGGGAGCCTCCTGTCACCCCCCGGAAACCCCGTCCTGGGCAGGGCCCCAGGCCCTGAGTCACTCGCTGGCTGCTCCCGGCTGGCCAGGCCCAGGGTCTCCAGCAGGGCCCTTGGTGCCGGCCCCGCGCTGGCTGCCAGAGCTCCCAGCCCCTGGCCCAGCCCGGCCTGTTGTCCCAGCGCTGACCCCTCCCCTGCGGGTTGGGGGGACCCTGCTGCTCTCAATGGCTGAGCCCCCCCCTCTACCGCGGCCTCTGGTGCTGCGCTCGCAGGCTCAGCCCGTGCCAGGGCCAATGCGGCGCTGCTGGGGCTGCTCCTCCCCCGGCACCTGGGTTCTCTGGGTCTGGGCAAGTGGCCGGGCGAGTGGGCAGGGACCTGCTCAGAGACACGCGCCCTGTGCTGCCCCCAGAGGGCAGAGACCAGCCAGGGCCGGGCAGCAAAGCGCCACCGCGCTGGGATTAACCCTTTCCTGCCACCCACCCAACAGCCCCGGCCGGTCACTGCTGCTCGACTGCTCCGACCCCTGGGACCCGGGTCCGGCAGCCGAGGGAGTCGCTGGGTGAATGTGTGGGGCAGAGTAACCAGGATCCCCGTGTGCAATGGGGAAGGCCCCACGCTGTCATGCAGCCCTTCGGGGCTGGGCAGTGAGTGTTTTCATTCGTATAGTGCTCCCGAGTGAGCCAGGCACTGCAGAGACAGAACAAGGGGCTGCCAGCCCCACAGGGCTCCTGCTCTGAGTGCAGACAAGGCCCAGCAAGGGCAGCAGCAAACACTGGGGGAGGGGGAACGGGGTTCCCATTGTGGGGCCAGCCGCTCCCTGAGCCCATCCAGTGCCTGTCTTCCGGGTGTGGTAGACAGTATTGTAGTGACCCTGATGGCTCCATGCTGGGCCCTGGGTCACCGCCCAGGGAACAGGGCAGGGCTGAGGCAGCCTGAGGTCGGGGGGAGCTGGAGGTTGTGGGGAAGCGGGAGCATCCTGGGAACTGGGACAGGGACACTGGATGCCAGGTGGGTAGCCCAAAACCCTGTGCTGTGTTTGCTCCAGGTTCCCACTCTGTGATGCAGGCTCTGTTGGGGTCAGATGCTGTGGTGAGGGGCCCACCCAGAGAGACTGAAGAGAGCGAGGCTCTGTCTGCATGGGGAAGGGGCAGCAGTTCTGTTAAATGGCTTCCAGTTTTGTAGACTCATCGTGGGGTGGCACCCTCACGTACCACCCTCAGTCATTTCAGGGTGTCTTGGCAAGCATCTTGTCTCAGTTTAACCTCTTCAGCACTTCTTAAATTACGCCTCATTGTCCAAAAGATCTGAGAGAAAAGTTCCCTCCTGGGGTCCACTCTGAGTCCAAGTAAACCCCAAAATAAAATCTTTTCCTTCACTCTGCTCCAGCCTCCAGCTCTCACTCAAGCTCCTCATTGTCCTCAAGTCAGGAGTCCTCAGTCCTCCTTCCCGGAGCTGGGCTTGGATTAGTTTCCATTGTGGAATCACATGACTCCAGCCCTCCTTCCCGGCGCTGGGGTCATTTCAGACTGTGCCTTTATTCTCTGCATCCACTTTCTCCAGCCGGGGTCAGCTCTCCAGGGCTCTGTCCTTCTACAGCTGCTGCTGTCATTGTCATCTCTGGCAGCGCCTCCCCCTTACGGGAGCTCCTCTGTCTAGGACAGTGGTTCCCAAACGTTTTTGATCATGCTCTCCCTTACCTGGTTTGTGCCCCCACCCCGGGAGCTGCGGTCGGGAGCTGGGCCAGGAACAGGGCTGCAATTGGGGCTAGGAGCTGGGGGCCGTGACTGGAAGTGGACCCGCTGTTGGGGCTGGGAGCCTCAGCCTTCAGCTGGGAGTGAAGCCGCTGGTGCAGCCTGAGCTGAAACTGGGGCTGCAGTTGGGGCCAGGAGCTGGGGGCTTTGGCCGGGGGCGGAACCACAGTTGGGGCTGGAGCTGCAGCTGGGGTCGCAGCCTGGAGCAGGGCCAGGAGTCGGTGGTTGAGGCTGGGGCCGGAGCTGCAGCTGGGGCTTAGGGTGGGGCCAGAGTGGAGGTGGGGGCAGAGTAAGGCTGGTTGGCGTTCCCTTCCCGCCACCCATGGGGGCTGGTCCATGCCCTGCCATGCCCCCAAATGTTCCTCCACACCCTCTAGGGGGCCACAACCCACAGTTTGGGGACCACTGCTCTGGAAGCACCCCTTCCAGGCTCCTTGCTCTGGTGAGCTCTCCTGGGAGCTCCTCTTCTCGGCAGCTTCCTGACACTAGGATTCCTTCAGCTGAGCCCCGGTAACCCTTTTTCAGGTTCATTAGCTATTTAGCTGCCAACTAGCCACCTAGGGATTTAATTACTTCCAGGTCGGTCTGGGTTGTCTCATTCTCCCTTACAGGAGACTGTCACAGGTAGTCTGGTCCCTAACTCCCATAAAAGGGCCAGCCCTCTTCATACATTTCCCCCCATCCCCAGAGCCAACCTGTACTCCAAGGTAGGCTTGACCATGGCTGATACTTGGTTATGTTCTGCAGCTGGGGTGGGGTGGGGGGTACTTCCTGCCCTGCTGCCACAAGGAAATCTGCAAGGCCCTTGGTGATAATTTTCTTCTTGTCACCGAAGTGTGAAGAGACCAGGAGTTTGATTCCCCAACTTTCTATGTAGCTCATGTCATGGGTCAAATCCCCCATAGTCTTCAGCATGTCATAGTTCAGAACAACTCTTTGGCCATAGCAGAGGTAGTCAGTAACACTGGGTTTCATCATTGGTGTGATGGTCCTGTAGCAGATATGGGCTGGCTACGGAGCTTCCCTCTCAGCCAGATAAACACCAGATGTGTTCATCACAAAATCCTTGAATTTTCCACCAAGCATGACTGAGGTCAGTTTTAAGATGGTATTTTACACCCAGCACTACCTAGTGGTTGAACAGCATAATACAGTTTAGCGTTCCATTACATCTCCCCCGTTAAGTTCTACATTCTGACCATTTATAATATTTACATTATCTCACTGTCTTTGAAGTTCAGTGCAGATTAGTCTGTTAGGTGTCTCTGAATGGTGCTGGTCTTTTAATTACACAACCCGAAGAGGTAACAGCTTCGTCTTCTGGCTGTCCATTAGTTCCAATGACTGACTGTGGTCAGTCTGAAATCCTTGAGTCTTCTTCTTGTTCTGCATCCATCATCTGCAGAGTTTGCACAGTTGATTGTTCTTTCTGAGGAACAAATTGTAGATGTTGACAGTTTCTGTTGAACTCTCCTCTCTTGGTCTTGATCACATACAACCTGAGTCTTAAATTCTTTTTCTTTACAACACCTGGAATATTCCATTCTTTTTCTCCATCCAGTTTGACACAAACATGGTCACCGGGTTCTAGGCCTGGTAGTTTTCTAAGTGATGTCTGTTGTAAAAGTGTTTGCAAGCTCTTTTTGCCTTTTTGTTCAATTTGACTACTCTTTCCATGTCTGACAACTTTGGAGGTAGATTCTTTTCCAAAGTTGGGAGGGTAGTTCTGAGTTGTCTTCCCATCAGGAGTAGTGCTGCAGTATATCCAGTAGCTGCTATTGGGGTTGATCTATAACTCAGTAGAGCAAAGAATGGAACTTCCTGTTGAAGGATATTCTTCACTGTATGATTCTTCACAAGATCTTTTTTTTTTTAGATAAATTAAATTCTACGTCAGTGAATTATGGTCCATGCTCTGTCACAAGTTCTTCTGGAACCCTGAAATGACCAAAAGTGCCCTTCAGTTGCTCTATAACACTCTGGTCTGTTATGTCTTTCAAGTACACTCTTTCTTTCTATATACCTGGAAAAATAGTCCACGACTACCAGGTAAAGATGTCCCCTGAATTCACATAACTCTGCAGCTAGTCTCTTCCAAGGTCTCTTTCATTCAGACTAGCTCCTTGTTAGTGTCACTAATTACTACTGGCCATATCTCTTTCCCTGCAGCCTTCGGTAAAGAGCTATAGGAGCCCGTGGGGAAATGTTTCTACCAAGGACAAATTTAACAGCAGCTCTGGAGTGTTTCATAGCTGGTGTCCTGAGCCTGGCCTGGCCGTACCTGTGCGTTTTTGGGGATGTTGACAGTCACTCACTGCAAGTCACTGGGATTTGGGCTCCTAAGTTTCTGGGACATGTTTGAAATAGAGCTGGGTGTAATTTGGGGGGTAAATAGTTTATTTGCTGAAAAATTATATTTTGGGTCGACAGAAACTATTCGCGAATGCATGTCGAGTTTGCTGACTAGTTTCAATGAACAGAGAAAGGTGCCACCACTTCCCTTCCAGCCTTTAGCCCCGTGGCTGGGCCCTCAGCGGGGAGCCCCCGGTTCAATCCCCCTGTGGGATGTGGGGCAGGAATTGGAATGTGGGAATCCAGGAAAGGGCTGGAACTGCTGGGCTCTGGGTGTCTGATGTGGGGTTCCCACAATCTTTCCTGCTGAAGACGTCCCCCTGTGTCTAAACACTGCCATGGGCACTGGGCCAGAGCGTGGGAGTGAGAATCACTCTGCAGCCCAGTGGGTCGGGCTGCACCTGGTAGCCCAGAGTCCAGCTCCCCTGCTCCAATGACCCTGTAAATACTGATCAATAACTCCCATGAGGGGTGGGGTTCTGGCCCCTGACACACCGGTGTCTCAGCCATGTCGGTGCCCCTCTGAAAACCCCAAGTACAGATGCACTGCACTGGTATGAACTGGGACTGGCCCCTGGTGCAGCTTCTCCCAGATGGAGTGGGCAGCAAGTGGGGAAATGCTCCCTCCCCTCCCCACTGCCCCAGCCTCATTAGCAATGGCCCCTGTTCCCCCCAGCACCCCTCAACTCCTATTTCCCACTACCCTGTCCCCTTCCAGTGAGCCCAGACACCCTGCCCGTGCCCTAGCATGGAGAGTGCCCCAGCTGCGCCCCGTGGGTCAGGGCTGCACTCCCAGTGTGTGTGGGGATGGCACCAACCTGCTCTTAGCAACAAACCAGCCACACACGGCCCCAAAGCAACAGAGATTCCCTGGGGCCTGCCCCCTTCACCTTCCCTCTTGCCCCCTTTCACCTCCCTCTATCCCCCTGGCACCTGCCCCTCCCTTACCCTTCCCTCAATTCCTGTGCCCACCGGACACCCACCTCTATCCTGTCCCCTCACCCTCACCCCAAACTCCTGCTTCTTCCCCTGGGACCCTGCCCCTCTCCCCACCTTTGTCTCCCTGTCATCTGCCTCTGCCCTCCACCCACCTCTGTCCCCTGGCACCAGCCAGTCTCCTCATTCCCCTGTGCCCCCTGGCTCCTGCTCCTCCCTAACCCCTGTGCCCACCTGGCCCCTGCCTCTATCCTCACCCCTCCCCTTTTTCTCACCCCCTTTCTGCTCCCCTAGGCCCCTGCCCCTCTGCCCCCACTTTGCCTCCCTGGCATGTGCCCTGCCCTCCACCCACCTCTGCCCCCTGGAACTCACCCCTCCCTTCTCCCCCTGCCGTCCTGTCACCTGCCCCTCTCCCCGAAACATCCTTTGCACCCTGGAGCCCACCCATCACTTCACCCCCCTGCTACCCCTCCTCTTTCCTCTCCCCTTTCCCCCTCTCCTGCCATGTCTCCTTCCCCTCCCCTCGCCCCCCCTGCCCCGCTGGTGCCTGTACTGCCCTCACCCCCTCTGCCCTTTCATGCCCCCCCACCCATCACCCTCCTCTGCTGTCTTGGCTCCTGCCCTTCTCACCCCCCTCAGCCCGCCTGTTACCCGTCCCTCTCCCCAACCTCTCTAACCCCTGGCACCCTTCCCTTCCCTCGTCCCTCTGTGCCCATCCCCCCTCTAGCCCCACTCTCACCTTCTGGCTCCTGCCCCTCCCCATTCCCCTCTCCTAACACCTCCCTCTACCCACCTGCCCTGCCTCTCTCCTCGCCCCGCTCTGGCCCCTCGTGCACACCCCTCCCATCGCCCCCCTCTCTGCTTCCTGGTGCCTATCCCTCCCTCCTCTGCCCTCCCTGTGTCTGCCCTTCTACTCAACCCCCTCAATCCCCCTGGTACCTGCCCTTTTCCTGACCCCCCTGCACCCTCCTGGTGCCGACCCCTTCCCTCATTCACCCTGACCCCCTGGTACCTGCCCCTCCTCTTGCCCCCTTCCTCCCTGATGCCCACCCCCCTCACTCCCTCTGCCCCCTGACTCCACTCTCCTCACGCCCCTCTGCCCCCATCACCCATGACTTGCCCCACCCCCTGCCTTTCTCGTGACCACCCCTCCTTTCACCCCCCATCTCCTAGCACACATTCCTCCCCACCCCCTTCCCTCCTTTTTGTCTGCCCCCTTCCTTTACCCCCTTCTGTCCCCCAGCACCTGCCCCTCCCCCTGCCCCTCTGGCACCCACCTCTTCCCTTGCCCCCCTCTGCCCCCAATACCGCCTCTTGCCTCTTGTTGTCCCTGGTGCCGGACCCATTCCGTGCCTCACCACTGTCCCCCTGGCACCTGCCCCTCCCACTGTCCCATTGCTGCCTGCCCATCTGCTCACCCTCCTGTGCCCCCGGCTTTCACCCTTCCCCTCGTACCCCTCTAGTCTCCCGGCACCCACCCCTTCCCTTGCCCTCCTACCCACTGACGATCACACTTTCCCTCACCGTCCCGCCCATTTGCCCCTGGTGCCTTCCCCATCCCATGCCCCACTACTGTTCCCCAACCCCCCAGCATTTGTCTCTCCCCCACTCTGCCCCCGGTTCCTGCCCCTTCTTGACCCTTCCTTCTCCCGCCCTGGCCCCCACTTCTCCCCTCAGTACAAGCCACTTCCCTCGCCCCCACCCCCTGGTCACGAATAGTGTTAACTCTGCCACGTGCCACACACCATGCCCCAGAAACAGCTGTAACCTAGACTCGTGGCAATGCAGGGCTGGAAGGGACCTGGAGAGGTCACCTAGCCCAGCCCCTGGTGCTGGGGCAGGGCCTAGACCATCTCTGGCAGGGGTTTGTCCAATCTGTTCTTACAAACCTCCAGTGACAGGGATCCCGCAGCCTCCCTTGGACCAGGTCCAGAGCTTCACTGCCCTGAGACTTAGAAAGTGTTTCCTCATCTCCAGCCTCAGTCTCCCTTGCTGCAGCTTGCACCCATTGCTCCTTGGACAGGCCCTCGCCCTGCCCGCTGCGGGCACTGGGGGTGTCACCAGGTGTGAGCATCGCTGTTATTGCATCGAATGGCTGGGGGCGCTGGGCTGGCTCAGGGGGGCAGTGAGGGCAGCTGGGGCCTTTCACTCCCCAGTCACTGATCTCAGCCCAGGCTCAGAGTCCGACTCCCAGTGAACAGGAGCTCATGTCGTAATTCTCGTTAACAGCAGCCTCACCGGCCACCTCCGCAGGGAGGCCAAGGCCTGAAGGGGCTGCTGGGACGGTTCCTCCCCAGGGAGAGGCTCCAGCAGGTGTCAGGACTGAGCCACGTTGGCAGGAGAGTGCGGGGCTCACATAGCCACTGTGACACCCTCGTACCCTCGATACCCAGAGCTCCAGCAAGAGGGGTGTAAACCCCACTTGTACCCCCAGCACTGAACTCACTGACACTGCCCCGAGGCCCCCTCTCCTCCCGGGGTTGGGGGTGGTGGAGAATAAATGGCACTGGAAGAGAGGGGCCAGGAGACCATGGCCCCATCACTTTTACTGATAGGAGGGCTAGGTCTCCCACTTTTTACCGGCTGTAAGGGTGAGTGATGGGGGGCGAGAGGGGGCAGAGAGGAGCGACCATGGGGGCAGGGTGTTGGGGGGGAAGAGGCGGTGCGGGGGTGGAGTCTTGGGGAGAAGGGGCGGTGTGGGGGCGGGGTCTTGAGAAGAGGCAGTGTGAGGGCCGTGGCTCAGGGAGAAGGGGCTGTGTGAGGGCAGAGGTTCGGGGAGAAGGGGTGGTGCGGGGGCAGGAGCTCCAGGAGAAGGACCCACATGGGAGGGCAGGGCCATGGCTCAGGCACCAGTGGCCCTTCTACTTTTAGGGAGCTTCCATCACTCCTGGGGAGAGGACCATCCCGGATCCTGATCCACGGGCACATCTGTGTATTTGCTGGGTGCACAGAGCTCTCCAGGTGGAGACACTTTCTCACTGACCCAGGAGTCGGTGCTGCTGGGAGGCCCCACTGCCCAGGAGGCCAAGGGCTCTCGCTCCCCTGTGCTGCGGGTGAAGGGAGGGGCCCTGGGGCTGCTGTTCCCTGTCCCAGGAATGGGGTGAAGGGGACGTGGACACAGACAATCTGCCCGCTTGCGCTGTGAGGGGCAGACCTGGCTCCATGCTGGGCTTCAGAGCCTGAGCTCCAGCCTGAGTGTGAACGTCTATGTGGCTATTTTTAGTGCCAAAGAGGGAGCCCCACAAGCCTGAATCTGTCCAACCCGTTCGGAGACTCGCTGCCGTGGGCTGTGTACATGAACCCAGAGTGTGTCCAGAGTCTGGGTCTGAAAGTTCCCAGAGCGTCTGATGCAGGGCTGGTTAATGAGAGCGAGGGGGGTGGCTGGCCCAGTCGTTAGATGGAGACACCGGGGCCCCTGGGGCTCTGGGACGGTCTCTGTGACCATTGTCTGCTCTGGGAGATGCCCAGGTGCAGCTGCAGAGGGTCTGTGCCACCAGCATCGCCCATGGGACACTCGCTCTGGGCAGAGTTCAGGCTGATTTGTGGGGTCTCCATTTTCAGCCTGATTTTGGGGGCGAGATCAGGGGCTCAGGGGGAATTTTTTTACCCAGGGCAAATTAAATAGTAGCTCTGGAGTGCTTCCATAGCTGATGTCCTGAGTCTGACCTGCCCGTAACTGTGCGTTTCTGGGGATGTTGAGAGTCACTCACTGCAAGTCACTGGGATTTGGGCTCCTCAGTTGCTCAGACAGGTTTACAGGGAAGCTGGGTGAAATGTTTTGGACAAATAGTTTATTTGCTGCAAAATTATATTTCGGGTCGACAGAAACGATTCACGAACCCCTGTCGAGTTTGCTGACGAGTTTCAATGAACAGAAAGGTGCCGCCGCTTCCCTTCCAGCCTTTAGCCCCGTGGCTGGGCCCCCAACGGGGAGTCCCCGGTTCAATCCCCCCGTGGGACACCATGAGGGCTTGAGCTGCTGGGCTCTGGGGGTCTGATGACGTCCCCCTGTGTCTAAATACTGCCCTGGGCACTGGCCAGAGCGTGGGAGCTAGGCTGACTCTGCAGCCCAGGGTGTCGGGCCCCGACCTGGGAGACGCAGAGTCCAGCCCCCCTGCTCCAGTCACCCTGTAATCATTGATCCATAACCCCAGTGACGGGAGGGGTTACGGCCCCTTGCACACCAGTGTCTCAGGCCATGTCTGCCGGGGTTTCCTTGCATTGGTGCAAACCCCCAGGGCAGACTGGCTGTGCGGATGTGAACTGGGACTGGTGCCTGGTGCAGCTTCTCCCAGATGGAAGGGGCAGTAAGTGGGGTAATGCCCCCTCCCCTCCCCACTGCCTTGGCCTCATTAGCAACAGCCTATTAGTACGCATTTGCCCCCCCCCCGCCCCCCCGCCAGAATCCTCCACTGCACGGCCGCCCCAGTGAGCCCAACCCAGAGCACTGCCCCATGGCAGACGGGCTGGGCCAGGAGAGGGGCGGGGCTGGCTGTGGGGTTTGCCTGGCTGGAAGGTGGTGCCCATGGGGCCCACCAGCATGGAGAATCCCAGCTGCGCCCCCTAGGGCAGGGCTGCATCCCCAGTGTGTGTGGGGCGAGCACCAACCTGCTCTTAGTGAGAAACCGACCACACATGACCCCAAAGCAAGAGAGATTCCCTGGAGCCTGCCTCTCCCTCACCCCTCTGGCTCCTGCCCCTCCCTTACCCTTTTCTCACCCCTGTGCCCACCTGGACCTTGTGTCTATTCTGACCCCTCCTCCTCGCCCCTCCCCTTCTTCCTACCCACTTTCTGCTTCCCTAGGCCGCTCTGTCCCCTACTTGGCCTCCCTGCCATGTGCCCCTGCCTTCCGCCCACCTCTGCCCCACCGGAAACCCCCCTCCCTTCCCCCCCTGCCCTCCTGGCACCTTTCCCTCTCCCCCAAACATCCTCTACACCCTGGAGCCTACCCATCACTTCACATCCCCGCTATGTCCTGGCATCCACCTCTCCCCTTTCCCTCCTCTGCTGCCATGTCTCCCACCCCTTCCCTCACTCCCATCTGCTTCCCTGGTGCCTGCCACTGCCCTCACCCCCTCTGCCCCCTGATGGCCGTCCCACCCCTCACCCTCTTCTGCTGTCCTGGCTTCTGCCCTTCTTACTCCCCTCAGCCCTCCTGGCTCCTGCCTCTCTCCCCACCCTCTCTGACCCCTGGCACGCACCCCTTCCCTCACCCCCCTGTGCCCACCCCTCCTCTAACCCCACTCTGACCCCGTGGCACCTGCCTCTCCCCAATGCCATCTCCTAGCACCTCCCTCTACCCACCTGCCCCTGCCTCTCTCTCCGCCCTCTCTGACCCCTGGCACACACCCTTCCCTCACCCCCCTGTGCCCACTCCTCCTCTAGCCCCACTCTGACCCCCCGGCACCTGCCTCTCCCCAATGGCATCTCCGAACACCTCCCTCTACCCACCTGCCCCTGCCTCTCTCCTTGCCTCTCTCTGCCCCCTGGTGCTTGTCCCTCCCCTCCTCTGCCCTCCCTGTGTCTGCCCTTCTGCTCAACACCCTCAATCCCCCTGGCACCTACCCTTTCCCTTACCCCCCGCCGACCCCTTCCCTCCTTCCCCCTGCCCCCCGAAAAACCTAACCTTCCCCTTGTCCCCTTCCTCCCTGGTGCCTACCCCCTTACCTCCCTCTGCCCCACTGACCCCACTCTCCTCTCGCCCCTCTGCCACCATCATCCATGCCACCTTCTCTTTATTTCTACCTCTGCCCCTCCCCTCGCCCTCTGGCTCCAGGACACCTGCACCCCTCACCACCCCTCTAGTCCCCTGGTGCCAGCTCCTCCTCTGCCCCAAGTCCCAGCTCTACCCTTGCCCCATCTGCCTCCCTGGTGCCTGCCATTTCCTTTGCCCCCTCTGCCCGCCTGGTGCAAGTCCCTTCCCTCGCCCCCCTTTGGACCCCTGGTCTCTGCCCTTCCCCTCACCTCAGCACTGCCCCGCCCCTCCCCTCCCCCTCTGCTAATCTCTGGATCCCACCCCTCCCTTCATCCTCCCTCTGCCCCCTGGTGCCCACATCTCCCTTCACACTCCTCTGCCCCCCTAGGTCCTGCCTTTCTCCACACCCCTCTCTCTGCCCCCCTTCGGCTCACCTGCTCCCTCACCCCCCATTCTGCCCCCCAGCACCAGTGCCTGCCCATTCGCTCCCCCCCATGGTTCCACCTCCCCACTCCTCATCATCTCACCCCCTGGCAGCTCACCCTCCCCTTGATTTCCCCTGCCCCATTGGAGCTCCCCCATTCCCTCACACCCTCTGCCCCCTGGTGCCTGCCCCTTCTCTTGGCCCCCGCAGCCCCCTGGGGTCCATCCCCTTCTTCTCCCATGGAGCCCACCCCTCCCCCTGACCCGCTGTAGACCCTGGGATCCTGCCCTTCAACCCCCCTCTGTTCTTATGGTGCCTTGTCCCCGCATTCCCCTTGTGCCTGCCCCTCCCCTCTATCCCTCCCCCCTCTACTCCTGTCACCTGCCCCTCCCCTCTACCCCTCCCCCCTCTACTCCTGTCACCTGCCCCTCCCCTCTATCCCTCCCCCCTCTACTCCTGTCACCTGCCCCTCCCCTCTACCCCTCCCCCCTCTACTCCTGTCACCTGCCCCTCCCCTCTACCCCTGCCCCCTCTACTCCTGTCACCTGCCCCTCCCCTCTATCCCTCCCCCCTCTACTCCTGTCACCTGCCCCTCCCCTCTACCCCTGCCCCCTCTACTCCTGTCACCTGCCCCTCCCCTTTCCTCTCACAGCATCAGCCTCTCCCCTCCCCTCCCCCGCCCCCACTGACACCTTCCCACCCCTCCCCCGCTCCTCCTGTCCTTTCCCCCCATTGTCGCCTCACAGGCAGAGGGGCCCTGACTCCCCTCAGGCAACAACCCCCCCCCCCCCAGCGATTAACGGGGACGCAGGTTAATTTCCCTTTGATCCCAGTGACCAGCCCCTGCCCCCGGCCCTGACTCTGTGACTCTCTCCCCAGTGGACGTGACTCTGGATCCAGACACGGCAAATCCCCACCTCGTCCTGTCTGAGGATCGGAAACGTGTGAGCGATAGAGACACACCCCAGGATCTACCCAACAGGCCTCAGAGATTTGATCCTTGTGCCCTTGTCCTGGGCGCTGAGGGGTTCGCGGGCGGGAGGCGTTACTGGGAGGTGGGGGTGGGAGACAAGACGAGATGGATTCTGGGGGTTTGTCGGGAATCTGTGAGCAGGGAGGAGTGGGTCACACATACACCTGAGGATGGATACTGGGCCGTGCGGCTGTGGTATGGGGGATACGAGGCCCTCACCGACCCCCTGACCCCCATGCCCGTGAGCGTCCGGCCCGGCCGGGTGGGGATTTTCCTGGACTATGAGGCGGGCGAGGTCTCGTTTTACAATGTGACTGACAGGTCCCATCTCTTCACTTTTACTGACGTCTCCGGGACGCTCCGCCCTTATTTCTGTCCTGGTTACAGTGCTGGGGGTGAAAACACGGCTCCCCTGATCATCTGCCCGGTCCCGGCTCCGGCCGGGGGGAATCTCGGTCCCTGACCCCGCGGCTCAGACTGGCCCCCCCCAGCACTGCTGCTCCTCTGTGGTGGGGGCCGGTTACCGCAGCTACTGGAGTTTTGTGCTGCCCAGACGCTGCCAGTTTCCCTTTTGCACTGGAGGGTCCAGACGAAAACCGGACACCTGGCAACCCCCAGCCCTCACCTTGCCCCGTCCCCTGCCCCGGGGTAGCAGATGGTGGGGGATGGGGTCATTCACTCCTGCCAGAATTTTCTACCCCTGTGAAATCTCAATGTAAAATAGGAAAGAAAAAAGATTAATCTAATTTAGAAAATATTATTGTAACAAGGTGAAAATACAAGAATATTTCAATTTACATTTCAACAGTATTTCAAAATCAAGCATCTAAACATATTTTTAGAAATGGAATTATTTACATTTATTTTTTGATTCTTCCTTCAAATCTGTATTGAAGTTTAACTTCTCTAACTAATGTCATTTGTATTTCAACAGTGCAATTTCAAGAAATCCAAAATATTTATCTTCACAAAATAAACTATTAAGCTGTCAGACGGGGTTGTTCAGTTATAATGTACGTGTGTCATAAACATCACAACTACACACATGTGCAGCTGTTCTCTCTCTCCCCCCCCGCCCTCTTTATTGCCTTGACTGGTTCTCTCTGGGAGGCAGGGCACATACACCCACCTCCTGCACTACACCTTTGAAAATTAATAACTTAAAAATGATAGAATTAATGAAGCAATATATTTAAATTAACCCATACAAGATTATATAATATTCTTTGAAGTTCTGTCAGCATTAATTCACTTTCTAGCTGCACATAATCGGTAATCAAGATATGACCCTTCCTTTCTTTTTCTCACAAAAAGCGGTCCCCAACCTCAAATGCTGTATTCTTAGATACCGGGGTCGGCAACCGTTCAGAAGTGGTGTGCCGAGTCTTCATTTAGTTACTCTAATGTAAGGTTTTGTGTGCCAGTCATACATTTTAACATTTTTAGGAGGTCTCTTTCTATAAGTAAATAATATATAACTAAACTATTGTTGTATGTAAAGTAAATAAGTTTTTTTAAATGTTTAAGAAGCTTCATTTAAAATTAAATTAAAATACAGAGCCCCCCCCAGACCGGTGGCCAGGACCTGAGCAGTCTGAGTGCCACTGAAAATCAGCTCGCATGCCGCCTTTGGCACACGTTCCATAGGTTGCCTACCCCTGCTATATACAAAAATGTCTTCTACAATCTCATTTTTTTGGGTTTATTTTTCTTTAGAAATATTATTTGCAGGCAATGTACTTTGAGTGTGCACTGTTGATTTCAAAGTACTGCCAGGCTTTCCATGTTCTTGGTTATAAGGACACAACAAATGTAGTTTGAGAAAGAAATAGAGAAGGGGTTGTATTCCTTTACTGAATCATCACAAATTAACTTAATATGCTGGCACTTAATGACACATAACATGAAATTTGGTGAAGTTTTATTGGGAGACCTTTCTTCTCGGCCATAAATCAGTTGAAAGGGTGACATTTTTGTTGTCATGTGAGGTTTAGAGTACAAAGAAAAGAAAGTTGCTCCAGGAAATTCATCACAATTCCACTGGGTTCTGTCCACCACCTTCTAGAATGCTCTGTACAAATAGTGACCGATTGGTCCAATTCCTTGATGTTAGCGATTGAACCTAATTTCTGGAAGAGCTGGCTGAGCAGAGTGTGAGGGGAGGCACATCACATGGTATTGCTAGGACCACTTTTTGTTTTAAACGTGACGCGTTATGAACATTTTCAATGTCATCATTCAGTTTTGAAGATTTATTCACAATACGCCATCCATGGCAGAGGGCCCTAAACTTACGCTGATTATTTGAAAATAAATACTCTCATGTTATCTTGTGATGGATTCATTTGTGGTTTTATCAAGTCTGCTGCTGTCTAGGTGGCATGGTCTGCTGAAGCTCTGTATCACCCCGCCATGAGTGTGTAATTGACCATCTAGTGAAAATATCACCAAATGTAAACTGTTACCTTGTTATTCAATTCAGAACCTAGATCTGCCAGTATCTGCTCTGGACAGCCATGTTAATATATCATTTCACATGTCTTCTTCTCCACCTCATGTGCTTTCATAGTTCTAAGTGGAAATTCTTCTACCTATTTTGAAAAATCATCTGTAGCTCTCAGTACATACTGGTATCGCTTCTGAGACACTGGATAGAGCCCGATTAAATCTGCTCTCAGCAATTCCCAGGTTTTAACAACCTATGTGCAAGAACACAGGCTAGAGTTCTCATTTGGATCTTTCCTATGACATTTTTATTATAATCCCATCTATAGTAAGAAAAGTAAACATTATAATGTGGTTTCTGTAATAGTTGATGTCTCCACACAGTCAGAATCTAACTTTTGGTGTTTTTCAGAAGTAAATAAATACAGGACAAATTTCTGCAACTGAGAACGTGCATAAATACACCTTGCAGGGTCGGCGAGTTATATGGGCCCATGGTGCTCGTGCTCCAGCAATATTCAGGGCCCGGGAGCCTGGGTCCACCAATGTTTGGGGCCAGGTCTCTGCCCCGGCCCCATCTGCTGCCCCCATGGGCCTCCCCTGGAGCGCCCCCGGCCACGCCAGCTGCTCCGCGCAGTGCTCCCTCACCGGCCGCTGCTGGCTACAACACAGGGACCGGCGCGGGCGGCAGGCTGAGATGGCTGCTGCGCCTACGGAGGGGGAAGAGGAGGAGGTGCACATGTGATGGCAGCCCCCCGGCACCTAATGGGAGACGACTCCAACTCCGAGGAGGCTTCCTGGAGTCTGGACCTGAGCAGCTGGGGCATGGGTCTGTGTTGGACTCTTGCCCCTGCCCGCAGTCACCTCTCCTGCCCCAGGCTTGGCAAGGAGATGCCCCATCCCCCACCCCCAGTGATGCTATGGTGACAGGCAGCAGCAGGGGAGGAGGTGCACACGTGACAGCAGCCCCCCCACCACCTTCTGTCACCCACCACAAGGGAGGCGAGGGGGCTTCCTGGACCTGAGCAGCTGGGGGTTGGGTGAGTGTCGTGACACCCTGCCCTCCCCCGCCCTCCGCAGTCACCACTCCTGCCCCAGGCTGGGCAAGGGGCAGCCCCATCCCCCACTGGACAACGACGAAAAGTGTTTGCTGCCTCCTGAAGAACATCGCAAAAGAAGGGGCAACATTTTGTTTTAATTTTATGTAAGCAGAGTCAGGATGGGCTCCACCCTGACATCTGGTGGTGAGGTGTGGCAAGTTGTGGAAAAGAACTTCAGGGGCTGATCTCATTTGCATAGGCACACCCACCCCGCCTAGAATGAGGCCATAACTGCCCAAATGATCACTTTGGCTGTTGTGGGATCCCCAGTGTCTCTGTTATTGGGGTGGGAAGAATAAATTGTTATTACCCTGATTATGGGAACTGTGCTTGGAACTGTACTTTGCCTTTTGTTATGATGGAGGGACTCACCATCAACTGAATAGCACTCGCTAGGCAAGGGACATGGGTTCCAAAATTCTGTGAATTGAGAGAGACTTGAGATAGGTATTAGTACCTGGTGGTGTGGGTCCCTTTGTGAGGTCCTGAAGCACCAATTGCACCTCTGTCTCTCTCCACTGTGGAATGTCAGAACTAATTTTGGTTTTATTAAGAGTCTTGCTACAGGTACTGTGCTGCATTCACTTTGGCCTTATGGTGCACCAGCACTAAGGCTCCCACTACTATGAGCTGAAATCATTGAGCACTGTGTCAAGTAGTGGGGAGCCAGAAGATCTAGAGTGCAGTGGTGCTGTTTGTGGATAGGCTGGTGGAGTGTTCATGAGACGGCGAGCTGTGCAGAGCGGAGCCGGTCGTGGTGGAGCAGAGCTGTTCGTGAGACAGCAGAGCAGAGCCCTGTGGGGCAGTCAGCTTCAGGACACGTAAGGTGCCCCTTACCTCTTTCCCCCACACACAGGCACATTTTAGCCAGACTGGGGAGTAACACTCTGCAGATGAACTTTTGAACTCTGGGGCTGGACTTTTTGGACTTTGGGTGATTTGTGGATTGCTGGACTCAAGAGACGTTTGGGTTCTGGGACTCAAGAACCCAAGGGAAAGAATGTGGCCCAATTTTCTGGGGTGGGTCTTTGCTCATGGTTTGGTTAATGAACACTAGTTGTGGTGTTTCCCCAATTTAATGCTGATGTTGTTTACCTCATGTTATTAAAGATTCTCTACTCCACCAAGACTCTGTGCTTGGGAGAGGGGAAGTATTGCCTCTTTGAGGCACCCAGGGGGTGTGTAAGATTTTCCCAGGTCACTGGGTGGGGGCTCGAGCCAGTTTTGCATTTGCTTTGATGAGAGGGAACCCCTGTGTACTGAACCCGGCCCTTGCTGCTATCAACTTGGCCTGGCAGAAGGGTTACATTTAGAAAGTATTTGCTTTTGAGGGCTATTGATCCAAGAGTGCTGGGTTGTTTCTGTATTCAAAAGAGTATGAATAAAGTTGATATTCTTCGTTAAATACATTTTCCTTATGATGGTGATATTGTGGAATAGAGGGAAACTGTTAAATGCTTCCTGTTTCCAGTCCACTTTTACATTATTTTAAAAAAATATAAATCGGCTTACAAGGCAGGTGTGAACGTCCCACTCGGTTCCTCTCTGCATCTTTAGGAGCCTAAATAACTTTGCAGATGTGGCACAGAGACTAAGGGACAGATTTCAGAAGGTCTGTAGACACCTAAAGATGTAGCTTGGCTTCTAGTGGGATTTTCAAAAGCACTTAGGTGCCTAACTCCCATTGGAAGCGAGGTGCTCAGGCACCTTTGAAAATTCCCCCGAACGACTCGGCCAGCTCACCACAGGCTGCTTCCCCCGCACAAGGTCCCACATGGGCACTTGCAATGTTTGGCCTCAGCTTTTTTTTATTATTGTGTCAAATTCAGAAAATTGCAGTGGGATTTCAGAATGTTCTAGGGGAGAAGACCTAAGTCCCCTCATTTTAAAGCCTCCCCCACAGCCTCCCGGAGAAGCCCAGTGGGGTCGGCTCCAGGCCTGGCTTGGGGGAATTCCCAGGTCCCGTCAGGACCAATAACTGCATGGTCTGACTCCCAAAGACAAGCCGAGCCCAGGATCCCAGTGAGTGCGATGGGGCCAGTGAGCAACAGGGAATGTCCCGGCATTTACTGCCCAAGGGACTCATTGCCCATGGCGAGGAGTGAAACAGCCACAGGGGCCAAGAGTGAGAGCGCCAGGCCCTGCTGTACAGGCTGCTTTGTGCTGCCAACTTAGCTGTGTCAGGGAAACTGGTCCCAGAGCAATGGAGGGAGGGGTGGGGATGGGGAGTGGGGAGAGCTGGGGAAGGGGAGGGAGAGCCCAGCCCCAGGGTTGTGTGTGCAAGGGATCCAGGATGGGCGAATGGGACCTGGGAGCCCAGGAAGCTCTTCAACCCTCTCCACACCTCAGCCTCTTACCTAGCTTATACCCCACCCTATATTCTTTTATCTTTGCACCTGCCTCCATGCCTGGATGCCCACCCTGACCTATTGCCCTGGGCCTGCAGACTTCTCCTTGCATACACCCATTAGTGAGCCCCTGAGACCAGCCCTGCTTGGGAGCACCCAGGGCAGGGACCATACAACAGGCCCAGGGTACTGAGGGAGCTACAGAAATAATATGGAATAATAGTAACACCAGTAATTCTCCAGGCAGAGTAAAGGCATAAATAAAAGTCAAGAGACCAAGACCAGGTGGGGCAGGGGCCGGGAGAGGACAGAAGGGCTGAAAACAGAGCTGGGGAAATAATGTGCAGAATGTGACGTGTCCAGTGAGCTCAGTTTCTGTTCCTGTTTGTCAGCTGCCCACACACTGATCACAATTTTCTCACATTTATTTGTTCAAATACATTTGTCATATACATTGATTTCTGTGGGGTTAGTTATGATTGCACACACAGGTCACATGGGATTGTTTCTGTTTCTTGATTGGCTGAATTTAACTCTTAGAAACAGGTTTTTGGTGCAAATATTTGTGATTAATGCTTTGGTGGGGTTCCTTGGTTGCTGAAAGTTCTACACATACTTAAGGACCTTGTTGGGTCAGGGCCTAAATGTTCAGAGATTGCTTCCCAGGAATATTTTATAACATTTAGTAGAAATCCTTTGTTTGCATGGACATTCCTGCCGGCAAGCGCCGTCGATGGAATATGCATGGGATGAATGCAGAAGGGGCAGGAGCTAAAGGGAATTCATGGGGAGTCAGGCACCTAACTCACGCAGGCACTTTTGAAAGTCCCACCAGGCTCCAGTCTGCATCTTTAGGAGCCTAAATAGCTTTGCAAATCTGGCACAGAGACTAAGGGGCAAAGTTTGGAATGTCTGTAGTCACCTAAAGATGTAGTTAGGAATCTAGTGGGATTTTCAAAAGCACCTACGTGCCTAAATCCCATTGGAAGCTAAGTGCCCAGGCAACTTTGAAAATTCCACTAGGCGCCTATCTGCCTCATAGACATCAAAACACCTTGGAAACTCTGGGCCTAGGTGACTTGCCTAAGGCCACACAGGGAGTCTGTAGCGGAGCAGGGAATTATGCACCTTACCCTGGAACTCCCTACAGAGCCGCACCTGAAGCGTCTCAGATCCCCTGAGCTTGGTCAGCACAGGCAGGGGGGTGTTTAATGACTGTTCCCTGTCAGTGTGTTCTGGGGCACACAGGCTCAGCGTCGCTGGTGCCCTGACTCAGGGTCCGTCTGTCAGGCAATAGTTCAATGATGTGCAATAAAAAAGGAGACTCTGACCTCAGAGGCTCCCCTCTGCATTAGAGTGGAAAATACAGGAGCAGGTATAAATACATGAAAAGATGGGAGTTGCCTTCCAAGTGTGAGGTCAGTCTAATGAGACAATTCAACTAACAGTAGGATACAAAGGGAAGAAACATCGCTTTTGCAGTGTTAGTGAGAGTGGCCCATTTCAAACAGTTGACAAGAAAGTGTGAGTAACAGTAAGGGGAAATTAGTATGAGGAAAATTAGGTTTCGGTTTTGTAATGACCCAACCAGCCCTAATTCAGTCTTTATTCAGGACTAATGTGATGGTGTCCAGTTTGCAAATTAATTCCAGTTCTACAGTTTCACATTGGAGTATGTTTTGGCTGTAGAAAATGGATTGTGTGATTTGGTCTGGATGAAAGCTGGAGGCATGTAGGTAAGTCTAGCAGTCAGTAGGGTGGTGTTTATGTGACCATCGGTTATTAACACTGTTGTGTCGAGGAAGTGGACCTCTTGGGTGGACTGGTCCAGGCTGAGGTTGAGGGTGGGGAGGAAATTGTTGAAATCCTGGTGGAATTCCTCAAGGGCCTCCTTCCCACAGGTCCAGATGATGAAGATGTCATCAGATGATGAAGATGTCATCAGATGATGAAGATGTCATCAGAAAGCTGAGGAAGCGTTGTTCTAAGTCAGCCATAAAAATGTGGGCATACTGTGGGGCCATGCAGGTACCCATAGCAATCCCGCTGACTTGAAGGTATAAATTGTCCCCAAATCTGAAATAGTTGTGGGTGAGGACAAAGTTACAAAGTTCAGCCATCAGGTTTGCTGTGATAGTATCGGGGATGCTATTCCTGACGGCTTGTAGTCCATCTATGTGTGGAATGTTGGTGTAGAGGGCTTCTACATCCATCGTGGCCAGGATGGTGTTTTCAGGAAGATCACCAAAGGATTGTAGTTTCCTCAGGAAGTCAGTGGTGTCTCGAAGATAGCTGGGAGTGTTGGTAGTGTAGGGCCTGAGGAGAGAGTCTACATAGCGAGACAATCCTGCTGTCAGGGTGCCAATGCCTGAGATGATGGGGCGTCCAGGATTTCCAGGATTATGGATTTTGGGTAGCAGATAGAATCCCCCTGGTCAGGGCTCTAGGGGTGTATCACTGTAGATTTGTTCCTGTGCTTCTTTAGGGAGTTTCTTGAGCAGATGGTGTAGTTTCTTTTGGTAATCCTCAGTGGGGTCAGAGGGTAATGGCCTGTAGAATGTGGTGTCAGAGAGTTGTCTAGCAGCCTCTCGTTCATATTCTGACCTATTCATGATGACGACAGCACCTCCTTTGTCAGCCTTTTTGATTATAATGTCAGAGTTGTTCCTGAGACTGTTCATGGCGTTGTGTTCGGTACGGCTGAGGTTATGGGCCAAGTGATGCTGCTTTTCCACAATTTCAGCCCATGCACGTTGGCAGAAGCACTCTATGTAGAAGTCCAGTCTGCTGTTTTGACCTTCAGGAGGAGTCCACGCAGAATCCTTCTTTTCGTAGTGTTGGTAGGAAGCTTTCTGTGGGTTAGTGTGTGATTAGAATTCCCTGGGAATGGTGGGTAGAGCTAGACATTAACTAGGGTGTCTTGAAAACTTTTCCCCTTAATTTTGAAATACTATTTTTCTCCCTTGTTCTCACTGGACTGAGCCTATTTTCTTGGAAAAAAAATAATGTGGCCAGATGAAAGAATAGCCGATAAAATCACATTGTTAGTTTCCCTCTGCTCCTTCCTCTTCAGTTACCTAGGGTGTGCCACATTCACCTGAAAGCTGCAGCCTGAGGCTTATCTGGCACCTGGCTTGGGCTGGGGTTTGCACTTCAGCCTCGGGAGGAGGAGAACTCGCAGGGTCTCTGCAGAGTCACTCGGAGCAGCCCCAGGGCTGTTGTTACTTTCTGACATTTTCATTTTCAGCGGCAGGATGGCGGAAGCCCAGAGGAGATTTAACGGACAAGACAGAACTCTGTGAGCTCAGCTCAGTGTCTCCCTGTAACAATAACCCAGGGGGTCGCTAGGCCCCTAACGACGCACAGTGCACTCAGGGCCAGTGCAACCCTTAGGCGAACTAGGCGATGGCCCAGGGTGCCAAGATTTGGGGGCATCAAAAAGCGGGGCCCCCAATTTTTTTTTACATTTTAACTTGTCTTCTCTCCGAGGAGCAGGGGCGCTGCCTGGCCAGTGAGCAGCGCCCGGAGCCGGGGGATGGACCGGCGGGGAGGGGCGGGGCGGGTCCAGCTTTCACTGCGGCGGGCGGGGCAGCACCGCAGGCAGTAGCAGATTTACCATGGCGCCAGCTAATGCGCCGGGCCCACACTCCGAAGGGTCCCTGGCGGCCGCTCTTCTCCGTCCCCCGCTCTCCCCTGCTGGGGCAGAAGCTTGGTGCTGCTGCTCCCGGGGCTCTGTCCTGCTTCAACAGGGCAGGCTGTGCCGGCCGACAAGCTCCCCCGTCCTCCGCCTCTTCCCCAGCGTGCTGGGTTCCCGCCTCCCCCCTCACTCCCTCTCCCTCCCTGCCACCCATCAGCTGTTGCCCGCGAGAAGGAGAGGGAGGAAGCGGAGAAGAGGCAGGAGCGGGGCCTTGGGGAAAGCGGTGGAATTGGGACATATCCCCTCCACCCCCCTGCCATGAGCCACTCTGCCTTGACTCCTCCACCCCCCAGGCCTCTGTCCTGACTTCTGCACGCCCTCACACACACCCAGCCCTCTGCCCTGACTCCTCCACCCCCCAGGCCTCTGCCCTGACTCCTTCACCTTCCCCACAACCTCATGATCCAGCCCCTGACCCCTGCACCCCCTCACACACCCCCATACCTCTGCCCTGACTCCTGCACCCCCCAGAACCCCAGCCCTGACTCCTGCACCCCGACATATACCCAGCCCTCCACCTCATGCCCTGACTCCTGCACATCCCCACTACCACCCTGAGCACCAAATGGGAGCTCCTGAACCCTGCCCCCCACATACCCACCTGCACCCCTCGCACCGAACGGGAGCTGCCCCAGGGAAGTGCTCCACACCCCAACCTCGAGCCCCAGCCCTGAGCCCCCTCCCTCATTCTAGCTCCTGGCCAGACCCTGCACCCCAACCCCCAGTCTGCTCCTGCACCCTCACTCCCTCCCAGACCCTGCACCCCCACCGTCAGCTCGGTGCAGAGAGAGATGAAGAGAATGGGCTAGAACCAGGGAGAAGGTAGGTACCAGCTCTATGTGGGCAGGGGTGAGGGAGGGATCCTGTTTACCTCCTCCCCAGCCCTGCTGCGTTTGCAGTTTACTCCCGGCCCCTCCCTTGCTCCAAGGACCAACCCTAGCTCCCACCCCACTGTGCTTTTGCCTCCGGTCCCTGCCTTGCTCCAGTCAGCAGGGACTAATCCTGCCGCCATGACCCACTGTGCTCATCTTTCCCCTGGCCCCTACCTCGCTCCAGCTGGGGACCAATCCTTCCCCCACACCATGCCCAGCTGTCAGGGTGGATAAAAATCAATGACTTTAAAAAAAAATTTAAAAATTGGATTTTTTAAATTTAAATCGGATTTTTTGAGGGAAAAAACTATCTAAAGATAGTTTTAATTAAGATACATTATATCATGGAATAGGGATTATAAATTCTAATTCTATAGTATGAGACAATATATTAATGTAATGTTTAAGAAAAGTTTTGTAAATAAGTTCTAATAGTTCATGGATTAGGGACCCAATCTTATGGGGGTTCCAGGGGCTTCTGTATAGATTATTTAAGTTAATTTTTCTAGCTACCCAATGGGACTCAGTGCTCAGTCTAGAAAATACCATCAGAGATGCTTAGTTTTGCAGTTCTCAAACAGTGGATTTACGTCTCTAGAGGTAACATTCTTGTTAACAGCAAAAATGTTTTAAAATAAATAAATAATGTATAGCGGTGAGAAATAACAGACCTCAACTCTATTGTCCCTCTGCAAATTTGTGTACACAGGGTCAACCCCTTACCTCTCTTTAAAAGTGAAAAGTTTCAAAAAGTTCAATGAATAGAAGATTGTTGGGGGTGGAATAGATCTGGACAAGTAGAAGAAGTCTGGAGATAAATGTGAGAAGTGAGGGACATATGCTTTTTTATTAAAATATTATGTTTGCTATTGAAGAAAAAAATACTTAACATTGTTGTTTTAGTTAAATAAAACAATTTAAATGTCTGTCTGGTGGTGTTCTCCTCTTAATACAGCCTGGCAAGAAAATCCTCCAAATATTCCTGATTAACCTCTTGAATTGGAGATAGTTCACCTTCCAATGACTTCATAAATATCTGCTTCAATTATCTTTGATAAATGAAGTAACCAAACAATCATTCGTTTTCTGATATAGCTGTAAAACTCATCTGAAAAGTTTTCAAAATAAATCACGGTTTACAAATGTATATTGCGTGCCTTCTAAAAATGAAACCTACATCTCTTTCTGAGTTGTGAAGAATATGTATTAAGGTTATAACAACCAACAAGAATGCACTTTTATGTAGAAACCCATGATTAAATCAAGTCTTCCTAACTTGTGATTTAAGTCATGATTTAAATCAAATGTACCCTGCCCGCTGTGCTCTAGCCCCTGGCCTCTACATTCCCCAGGGAGGCCCACAAATATGTTTGGCACCGGGCCCACAAAAAGTTAATCTGGCCCTGGGGGGAGCCAGGCCAGCCCCCTGTGGAGCAGGGAGCACGGGGCCCGGCCTGCTCTGGGGCAGAGCACAGCCCCCACAGGCCCATGAGATGGGACAGGTTCGTCCCCCTAAGGCGGGACTGTTCATGGAGCAGGGCCGTGGCAAGACCAGATGGGAGCTGCAGGCAGGCGCTAGGGGGATGGAGCGGGATTCCTTGCCCAAAGCCTGAGGGTACCTGGGTACCTGCTGCTGCCTCCCCGTGTGCCCCCCGCAGTCTTCCCACTGGTGCCCCAGCTCCCCATAGCGAGCAGCCTCGGAGACCCCTGCCTGCCCCCCTTATTCTACATTTGGCCCAGGACATTTTTAAATTTCTTGGGGCAGTTTACTCGTCTCAGGATTTCTATGGGAAGTGCTCACCTGGAGCCACAGCTGGTCAATGCAGAGACAAGCGGGCACCATGAGGCATTATAGTTACCAAACATGGAAACCTCCCGCTCTGGGTACCCAGAATGCATGTGTGTGTGTGTGTGACGTCGTTTTCCTCATTGCGCGTGGCCGTCACCCGTTCTGACAGGCTGGTTATCGTGCTACGTTGACTCGTTTTCGGAGGTTGTCGACTGAGGCTCACGATGTCTGTGGAGTTGTTTCAGATCTCAGACTCTGGCAAGTGCTGCTGCATCACTTCGCGAATACGTTGTGTCCATTGTGTGGGTATGTTCAGTATTTGAGTGTGTATGTTTACGTGCCGATATGCATGTGTTGTTGACATTTGTCATATTGATATTGTCCTTGCCACTTTGTACCGCAGTGAAGCAGTACGCAGGGAGGGGAAAGGAGGGGGAAGGGGGGGCACAAGGTGGAAGTTTCGCCTAGGGCGCAAAATATCCTTGCACCGGCCCTGAGTGCAATACACAGGTGATGGGATGTGCGCGAGGGCCAGATCCAACGGCCAGTGGGAATCTGACCATTGACTACAAGGGGCACCGGATCAGGCTCCAAGCCCCGGAGAGTCTCAGACAGGCCAGAGCTCACTGATAGAAATGTGGGGCTGGAAGGGCTCCGGAGAAATCACCACATCCAGCCCCGTGCGCTGAGGCAGGGCTCAGTAAACCGGACTGCTAGGGCTTCACCCTGGTCTGTGGGGGGTGTGGGGGGAGAGGAGGGTTAAACATCCTCAGACCATGCTTCATCCAGACCTTATTTTGTGGGTTTTTACAGCTCTGAACTTCACAGACTGACTCTTTAACTCCAGCTGTAGAGACTTGTGCTAAGCGCTGTAGGTCCCCACTTCAATCCCCAGGGAGTGTTGGGGTGGGTTAGACAGTTCCTGCCTGTGGGGCAGGGGATATGCGCTCCCTTCCAGTCTTCCAGCAATACACATCAGATTAGTTCATATTCTTCCCCCTCTCTCCATTACCCCCTGTTCTCCCATCCCTTCTCCTCACCTCCATCCATTCCTTCTCTCCTGCCCTCTCCCTGTCTTTCCCCCTCTTTTACTCTCCTTCAGTTTCACTTTCCTGTTTTCTCCCCATCCCGTCCTGGCTCTTCCTTTTTCTTCTTCTCCTTCTGTGGCTGGGACTAGCAGATACTTGCAGGCGGCCCCTCCCAGTGTCAGCCCAAGCCCACACTGTGTAGAGCCACTGGCAGGGAGAACAGATACTCACCCAGCTGCCATGGCCGCTGCAGCTACAGCAGGGGAAATACAAGATGAAGCTATTTGCTCCATCTTCCTGGGGTATCTGACGGAGCTGGTGACTACAGTGTGTGGGCACAACTTCTGCCGAGCCTGCCTCACCCAGTACAGTGAGGAGAAGGGAACGGAGGGGAAGGTTTCCGTATTTGGTAACTATAATGCCTCATGGTGCCCTGACCTGTCCCCAGTGCAGAGCCCAGTTCCAGAAAAGGGAGTTCCAAATCAACACACAGTTGAAACAACATCATACAAAAGATTAAACAACTGGGGTTAAAATCATCGGACGCATTCAGTGAGCTGTAGCTCACGAAAGCTTATGCTCAAATAAATTTATTAGTCTCTAAGGTGCCACAAGTCCTCCTTTTCTTTTTGCTAATACAGACTAACACGGCTGCTACTCTGAAACCTGCTCACTGAGTGAGACTCACTCAGAAGAGTGTGACCCTGTCACAACATCTGAGCATGAGCTGCCCCATCCAAACCCCTCCCCACAACCCCAGCGCGGAGACTGGGGGCAAAGGCAGAAACCTGACCGCGAGGGGGGACAGAGAGGAAGCTAAGGCCAAGGAGAGGGGGAGTGGGAAGGTTCAGTGAGCTCGGTCTCTGATAGTTGAACTGGCCCTTTCATCCTACCCCCGCCCTCCTCTCTTCCCACCCCCCACCCCCAGCAAGGGGCAGTCGAAGGGGCCAAGCTGGGTGTGTCTGTCCCGGCCGATGGAGGCTGCGCAGTGGGTGCCGGCTGCAGGGCCAGGATCTCAGGGCTCCGGGGAGCAGGAACCCCAGGCTGTGGGGGAAGCAGCTTCCTCTCTGTGGCTGGCTGGAGCCAGCACATCCCTGCTCCCCTCCCCCCTCGCTGCCCCCAGCCCAGCCCAGTCTGTGCCCACCGGACCCTGAACACGGCTGGGCTCTGGGCCATTCCACAGCCCTGGCCCCTGAGCCTGTCGGGATCCTGAGCCAGTCACCTCCGTGCCTCCTTCTAGGGGATCCTCAGCCCCTGGGGAGCCTCCTGTCACCCCCCGGAAACCCCGTCCTGGGCAGGGCCCCAGGCCCTGAGTCACTCGCTGGCCGCTCCCGGCTGGCCAGGCCCAGGGTCTCCAGCAGGGCCCTTGGTGCCGGCCCCGCGCTGGCTGCCAGAGCTCCCAGCCCCTGGCCCAGCCCGGCCTGTTGTCCCAGCGCTGACCCCTCCCCTGCGGGTGGGGGGGGACCCTGCTGCTCTCAATGGCTGAGCCCCCCCCTCTGCCGCGGCCTCTGGTGCTGCGCTCGCAGGCTCAGCCCGTGCCAGGGCCAATGCGGCGCTGCTGGGGCTGCTCCTCCCCCGGCACCTGGGTTCTCTGGGTCTGGGGCAACTCTTTCCTTCCACCCACCCCAGCAGGCCCGGCCGGTCAGTGCCACTCGACTGCCCGCGCTCTGACCCCAGGGACCTGGGTCTGGCAGCTCGGGGGAGTCGCTGGGTGAATGTGTGGGGCAGAGTAACCAGGGATCCCTGCACCCCAGGGTCCCCGTGTGCAATGGGGAAGGCCCCGCGCTGTCATGCAGCCCTTAGGGGCTGGGCAGTGAGTGTTTTCATTCGTATAGTGCTCCCAAGTGAGCCAGGCACTGCAGAGACAGAACAAGGGGCTGCCAGCCCCACAGGGCTCCTGCTCTGAGTGCAGACAAGGCCCAGAAAGGGCAGCAGCAAACATTGGGGGTGGGGACACGGGGGTCCCATTCTGGGGCCAGCCACTCCCTGAGCCCACCCTGTGCCTGTCTTCTGGGTGTGGTAGACAGTATTGTTGTGACCCTGATGGCTCCATACTGGGCTCTGGGTCACCCCCCCAGGGAACAGGACAGGGCAGAGGCAGCCTGAGGACGGGGGGAGCTGGAAGTTGTGGGGAAGTGGGAGCCGCCTGGGAGCTGGGACAGGTGTGGAAGTTCAGTGTGGAAGCCAGGGGGGTAGCCCAAAACCCTTTGCTGTGTTCTCTCCAGGTTCCTACTCTGTGATGCAGGATCTGTTGGGGTCAGACCCTGGGGTGAGGGGCCCACCCAGACAGACTGAAGATAGCGAGGCTCTGTCTGCATGGGGAAGGGGCAGCAGTTCTGTTAAATGGCTTCCAGTTTTGTAGACTCATCATGGGGACGCGCCCTCAGGTATCACCCTCAGCTGTTTCAGGGTGTCTTGGCAAGCATCTTGCCTCAGTTTACCATTTTCAGCACTCCTTAAGTTAAGTCTTACAGTCAAAAAGATCTGAGAGAAATATCCCCTCCTGGGGCCTGCTCTGAGTCCAAGTAAACCCCAAAATAAAATCTTTTCCTTCACTCTGCTCCAGCCTCCAGCTCTCACTCAAGCTCCTTACTGTCCTCAAGACAGGAGTCCTCAGCCCTCCTTGCCGGAGCTGGGGTCATTTCAGACTGTGCCTTTATTCTCTGCATCCCCTTTCTCCAGCCAGGGGTAGCTCTCCAGGGCTCTGTCCTTCTACAGCTGCTGCTGTCATTGTCATCTCTGGCACCTCCTCCCTCTTAAGGGAGCTCCTCTGTCTAGGACAGTGGTCCCCAGACTTTTTTGGTCATGCCCTCCCTTACCTGGTTTGTGCCCTCACCCCAGGAGCTGCGGTCGGGAGCTGCGGTCACGAGTTGGGCCAGGAACGGGGCTGCAACTGGGTCCAGGAGCTGCGGGCTTCAGCTGGGAGTGGAAGCACGGTTGGGGCTGGAGCTGCAGCTGGGGTTTAGGATGGGGCCAGAGTAGTGCTGGGGGCAGAGCAGGGCTGGGTGGCGTTCCCTTCCCACCACCCATGGGGGCTGGTCCAGGCCCTGCCATGCCCCCCAAATGTTCCTCCACACCCTCTAGGGGGGCACAACCCACAGTTTGGGGACCACTGCTCTAGGAGCACCCCTTCCAGGCTCCTTGCTCTGGTGAACTCTCCTGGGAGCTCCTCTCCTCAGCAGCTTCCTATCCCTCGGATCCCTTCAGCTAAGCCCTGGTAACCCTTTATCAGGCTCATTAGCTATTTGGCTGCCAACTAGCCACCGAGGGATTTATTTATTTCCAGGTTGGTCTGGGTTGGCTGGTTCTCCCTTCCAGGAGCCTGTCAGAGGTAGCCTCTCCCTAACTCCTGTAAAAGGGCCAGCCCTCTTGACACATTCCCACTCTTCCCCCCGACCCCCGAGAGCCAACCTGTATTCAAAGGTTGACTTGACCATGGCTGACACTTGGTTATGTTCTGCAGCTGGGGTGAGGCGGGGGGTACTTCCTGCCCTGCTGCCACAAGGAAATCTGCAAGGCTCTTGGCCATAATTTTATTCTCGTCACTGAAGTATGAAGAGACCAGGAGTTTGATTCCCCAAGTCTCCATGTAGCACATGTCATGGGTAAAATCCCCCATAGTCTTCAGCATGTCATAGTTCAGAAGAACTCGTTGGCCATAGCAGAGGTAGTCGATAGCACTGGGCTTTCATCATTGGTGTGGTGGTCCTGTAGCAGATATGGGCTGGCTACAGAGCTTCCCTCTCAGCCAGATACACACCAGAAGTGTTCATCACAAAATCCTTTAATTTTCTACCAACTATGGCTAAGGTCAGCTTAAATATCGTATTTTTTACCCAGCGCTACCTCGTGGTTGAACAGCATAATACAGTTTAGCGTTCCATTACATCTCCCCCTTTAAGTTCTACATTCCTACCATTTATAATGTTTACATTATCGCACTGTCTTTGAAGTTCAGTGTGGATCAGTCTGGTAGGTGTCTCTGAATGGTACTGGTCTTCTAATTACATGACCCGAACAGGTAACAGCTTGGTCATCTGGCTGTCCATTAGTTCCACCATCTGACTGTGGTCAGTCTCGAATCCTTGAGTCATCTTCTTGTTCTGCATCCACCATCTGCAGAGTTTGCTCAGTTGATTGTTCTTTCTGAGGAACAAATTGTAGATGTTGACAGTTTCTGTTGAACTCTCCTCTCTCGGTCTTGATCACATACAATCAGTGTGTTGAATTCTTTTTCTTTACAACAGCTGGAGTATTCCATTCTTTTTCTCCATCCAGTTTGACACAAACATGGTCACCAGGTTCTAGGCCTGGTAGTTTTCAAAGTGATATCTGTTGTAAAAGTGTTCGTAAACTTTTTTTCTCCTTTTTATTCGATTTGGCTATTCTCTACGTGTCTGACAACTTTGGAGAAGTTGGGAGGGTAGTTCTGAATCATCTTCCCATCAGGAGTTGTGCTGCACTATATCCAGTAGCTGCTGTTGGGGTTGATCTATAACTCAGTAGAGCAAAGAATGGATCTTCCTGCTGAAGGCTATTCTTGGCTGTCTGTACAGCTCTCAGCATCTCCATTCGCTTGTGAGTAATATGGGCTTCTAGTAATATAAGGAAAATCATATTTTGTTGAGATAAATAAAATTCTACTTCTATGAATTGTGGTCCATGCTCTGTCACAAGGTCTTCTGGAACCCCGAAATGCCCAAAAGTGCACTTCACTTGCTCTATAACACTCTGGTCTGTTATGTCTTTCAAAGTACACTCTTTCTACCTACCTGGAAAAATAGTCCACAACTACCAGGTAAAGATGTCCCCTGAATTCACATAACTCTGCGGCTAGTCTCTTCCAAGGTCTCTTTCATTCAGACTAGTTCCTTGTTAGTGTCACTAATTACGACTGGCCGTATCTTTTTTCTCGCAGCCTTCAGTAAAAGAGCTATGGGAGCCCGTGGGGAAATTTTTCTACCCAAGGCAAATTTAACAGCAGCTCTGGAGTGTTTCATAGCTGATGTCCTGTGCCTGCCCTGCCCGTAACTGTGCATTTCTGGAGGTGTTGACAGTAACTCACTGCAAGTCACTGGGATTTCGGCTCTTAAGTTGAAGTCAAGCTGCATGTAATTTGGGGGGTAAATAGTTTATTTGCTGCAAAATTATATTTCGGGTCGACAGAAACGATTCACGAATCCATGTTGAGTTTGCTGACAAGTTTCAATGAATAGAAAGGTGCCGCCGCTTCCCTTCCAGCCTTTAGCCCCGTGGCTGGGCCCTCAGCGGGTAGCCCCTGGTTCCATCCCCCTGTGGGATGTGGGGCAGGAACTGGAATATGGGTCCCCCCCGAGGTTAGGGCTGGAACCACTGGGCTCCAGGTGTCTGGTGTGGGGCTCCCTCAATCTCTCTTGCTGAAGACACCCTGTATGTCTAAACACTGCCATGGGCATGGGCCAGAGCGTGGGAGTGAGACTGACTCTGCAGCCCAGCGGCTTGGGCCCCTGCTGGGAGCCCAGAGTCCAGCTCCCCTGCTCCAGTGACCCTGTAATTATTGATCCATAACCCCAGTGAGGGGAGGGGCTCTGGTCCCTGGCACAGCAGTGTCTCAGCCATGTCGGTGCCCCACTGGAAACCCCGAGTGCAGACGCACTGCACGGGTGTGAACTAGGACTGGCCCCTGGCGCAGCTTCTCCCAGACGGAGTGGGCAGCAAGTGGGGAAATGTTCCCTCCCCTCCCCACTGCCCCAGCCTCATTAGCAATGGCCCCTAATCCCTCCAGCACCCCTCAACTGCCATCCCCCCACTATCCTGCCCATGCCCTAACATGGAGAGTCCCAGCTGCGCCCCGTGGGTCAGGGCTGCTGGGACTCTCCACTGTGGACTGTTGATCTCAACGTATTGCCAGGCTCTTCATGGTTTTGGTTATAAGGATCTCATTATCTCATTCCCGCTGCTCTGAGTGGTGCCCATGTGCGCACGACCCAGCTCAGCTCTTCCTGTATCCCAGGAACGTCTTCATCTTCTGGGATCCTCATGGCAGCAGTGGGATGATTTAACGGAGCCCCTTAGTCATGGGGCCTTTCTCTCGCTTTTGTTTCAGAGCCAGCGTCCTGGAATCGTCTCCTGGTGCGTGGAGTGGTGGCAGCGGTGGGAGTGCTGATCTTACTATACCTATGTGGGTTTTGGAAAGGTAGAGGGAAAGTGTTTGCCTACTCGCGACTCGTCGTCAGGAAGCTGCTGACTCATCCCTCCCCGCAGCCTGGAAGTCGGCAGGATTCCCAGGAATCTGAGCTCTCCTCAGTGTGTGACAGGGACGGGGACCAGGCCCAGGGAACCAGAAACAGGAATCGAGACCCCGCCCTGGAGAATGATGAAGGAGACCTGTTTGCGAATTCGTATCCGGTCTGCTGAATTGTTCACGTCCAGACCCTCCCCACAGTTCTTAAAAAGTCGAAGCATTTCGTTTAGACGCTTTCCAAACAAACCATTTTGATTTTTCAGTTTGAAACAATTTTTTGTTTAAAAATGTCCTTCAATTTTATTTTAAAAATTCAAAAAGTTACAACCCTTGAAATGTTCCTGGGTCTTTTTTTTTTTTTAAAGCTTTTTGGTTCATCAAAAATTTGGAAAAATGTTAGTTTTGTTCAACCTGAAACCGTTTTTTTCCATCTCTTTTTTGGAATTGTCAGGAACCAAAAAATTCTGTTTGCCCAGCTCAAGGGGCAGGTGAGGATTTTGGCTGTTATATTGTGGGTCTCTAAGTCTCCTTGTTGCTCAAAGTTTTCTTACTGCAACAAATTAATTTGGGATGAGGGAAGGATGGGCAAAAGCTTCCTAAAAGTGGTGGGGGCTGCTGGCACCCAAACTGTTGCCCAGCCCCTGTGCCACCCCTTCTCCTCAAGGACCTGCCCCCTCAAACAGCCCCTTTCCCTGAGGCCCCCCCTCACACCGCCTTTCTCCCTGAGCTCCCACTTCACGCCACCCCTTGCCCCCAAAACAGTGCCGCCCCACTCCCTTCTCTCCCCCATCATCCAGTCGCTCACACTTACGGCCAGTAAAAAGTGGTGGGCCCTGGTCTCCCCTGTTCCGGGACCCCTGGGTGAGAGTGGGAGAGGATGAAGAACTCCTTTCAGATTTAACTCCCCCCCACCTCAAAACAGCACAATTTGCCAGCAACAGCAAAACATGCACCTAACCAACCTGGGCCAGTCACGCTGTGTTGTGTGTGACATTCCCGTCCTGCGGCGATTTATGTCTTTGAGAATGTGAACCCTGCAGGCCTGGGTGTTTCTCTGCGTAATGTGACCTCAGTGCTCCTCATCAGAGCCATTGTTTGTAAATGTTTCAGTAGCAGACATATTTATCATTCATGTACAGACAGACATTTATTCACAATTAGAAGTGGTCAAAAATAGCGAGGGTGGAGAAGTTCATGAAAATTGAAGAAGAAACCACTCCCCCCCCCATATTCTTCAAACTTATTTGGAAATGTTTTTAATTATCAAATTTTTGTTTCGTTTTGGTGGGAAAAACTCCATGTTCTCTCTGAAGTGGGCAGAGAAATCCAAAATGTTTTTTTTAAAGAGGTAACTTTTTTCAAATGATCAATGTAATCCAAAGCGGCATTTTTAGTTAAAAGGTTGCATTGTCAGTGTAAAACACTTTTGAACCAGCTCTGTTACTGTATAACAAGATGAGTTTATTTTTCATGATGCATTGTTTGGGCCAGGTTCCCAGTGGCATTTCAGTTTTTGCACAGCTCTTCTCTTCTTGCGTCTGCACCTCTCATAAACTGTGGCCTTAAACTTGGGCCTGGAAACACTTACGTGCATGTTTCACTTTAATTACTGCTGTGAATAATTCCATTTCAATGGGACAACTCTGAGGTCGGGTTTATGCTACGGCCCTATATCGGTGTAACTATGTCATTTCTTTAATTTTCTTTCTTTTATATGTGAAAGTTCTTGAGAAGTTAAAGCAGGTAAAATACATGAATAGGTTCGGACAGTCCGAGTTTGTCAGTGCAAAGTGACAGCAGAGATGTGGGATCTGCTAGTTTTCCATAAGTCTCTCAGGGTTACCCAGGAGAACTTTGGGGATCTCTGTCTCTCATCGGGAATGTTCCCTGAAAGTGTCCAAACAGCTCAGAGATACAGAACCATTCCCTGGATCCATTCTTATAGCTGTCTTCCCCGGAAAGCAGTCTGGCAAGTGTTCCTGTCAGCTCATTGCTAAGTTATCTGTCAAAACACTAGAGTTTTCAGGTGCCTAAGTAGCCCCTGGAATCAGGGTGAAATTATCCTCCCCTCCACCACCAAAATTTGAAATGGTGCCCCTGAGTGCACGGTACCCTACCGTGCTTCCCCCATAGGAACTCCATGAACAGGCAACTCTGCAAGTTATCTGCATGCCTCTGCAAGTGACCCCCATGCCTCTCCATTTCCTTGGCCACATGTATCCTGTCCCCATGCTGGCGGCTAATCCAGAAAAAGAGGGAAAGAGCTCACCACTGCGACCACCTGAGGGAGGTGTTGGGTTGAGATCAGCTGGTCAAAGCAGGCAATAGGGACAGAATCGGAGACTTGAAGCTCCTCGAGTGACCTCTGCCCTTTCTAGACCTGCCCTTCAGTCAGACACAGCGATTGTAAAGTTGAATGTGGTAGTAACTAGACCCATTTGAAACCCTTCACCACACAAGACAAAGCCCGTAGGATTCATCGTGAACTATTTATTTCTCCTCCCCTGGCTCCCTGCAGCCACCAGCCACCCTGGAGCTTTCCCTCCTCTCTCCCAGGCTGGGCTCACTTGATCACAGGAGCTCAGCGGATGGTCCAGCTTTGCTCTTTCGCTTCCATTCTTCCCGTCTTTGGGTGGCTGTATTTGCAGCTGAGCAGCCTGATGGAAACACTGAGTCCTCTGTCTCGGCAGGCAGGCCCAGCCGCCAAAGCCAAAGACTCCCTGAGAACAGGGGGAGGTTCGCCTGAACTCTCAGGAGTGGAGGCTGGGCCCATAGGGTAGGGTTACCATATTTGAACTTTCAAAAAAGAGGACACTCCGAGGGTGAGGGAGGGAGTGGTAGCCCTGCCACCTATCTACTCCCTCCCACTTCCTGCCCCCTGACTGCCCCCCACAGAACCGCCAACCAATCCAACCCCCCGTGCTCCTTGTCCCCTGATCGCCCCCTCCCAGGACCCTGCCCTCTATCTAAGCCTTCCTTCTCCCTGTCTCCAACTGCCCCCTCCTTAGACCCCTCCACCCTAACTGCCCCCCTAGAACTCCACCCCCTACCTGTCACCTGACTGCCCTGCCCCCTATCCGCACCCCCACCCCCTGACAGACCCCCGGCTCTCCCACACCCATCCAACCACTCCCTGTCCCCTGAGTGCCCCCGCAGAACCCCCAACCCATCTAATCCCCCGTTCCCTGCCCCTGATTCCCCCCCCGAACCTCCGCCCCATCCAACCCCCCCCCGCTCTCTCTTCCTTGACTCCCCCGACCCCTCTTCATATGCCCACCCTCTGACAGGCTCCCCCCAGAACCCCTCACCCATCCAACCCCTCCTGCTCCCTGTCCCCTAACTGTCCCTTGGGACCCCATGCCCCTTCTCCAGCCCCCCCCGGCCCATGTACCCTGCTGCTCAGAGCAGTGTGTCTGGGGTGCGGAGCCAGACACAGTGCCGTGCTCCCCCGCAGAGCGCGCAGCTCCCCCCCCCGCCCCCAGAGTGCTGCATTGGGAGGGAAATCCTCGACCTTTTCAGAATTTTACAAATTCCTCCCGGAGGGCGATTTAGAACCCAAAAAGCCGGACATGTCCGGGAAACTCCGGACGCATGGTAACCCTACCCCAGGGACTCCAGGATCTGCAGCTGCTGCCACCTGTATGGTGAATCCTTCAACTCATCACCAACCAGCTCTTCCCCATTCTGTAGCCTGGCCCCACGGTCTGACCGTGCAGGAGAACAGAAACCCTTTGGGACAGCAGGAGAGTCTCCTCGATGCCGCACTCTTCGCATGGCTTCCCGCGGTCACCGTGAAACACGACTACCCTGCCCCAGGAGTCTCTCAAGGAGCTGCCGGCGCAGTCACTGGGCACCCACTCGTAATGGTCTCGGGCAGTGCCATTGCAGAGGGAGCTGAGCAGACCGTCCCTTCCGTGACTTCCTGAATTGCTGCCAGGACGGATTCTCCTCTGCGCTAGGGAGAGTCCCCGAGGACAAGCAGCTGTGGTGGGGGAGGGGGCAAGACAAGCTCTCCCCCTGAGCCCTTGACTAGCAGGCAAGCAGGACTCTGGGATCCAGGGATCGGTGTGTCTTGCTGGGAGAGCAGAGCTGGAGAGCAGAAAAGGGCATTGGAGGAATTGTAGAAAAGTCAGTGTCATGGCTGGGTCATGGGCAGCCAGACCTAGTGGTCAGAGGCAGAGTCCACACTCACAAGACAGGAGTCGAGAGTCAGCTGGGTCAGGCCACTGGAAGAGCAGAAGCAAAAGACCAAATTGTGTTCAGAACCTCAAGTCAGGTGAGTCACCCTGAGTCCGGATGCCAGGAAATCAAGCCTGGGGAGTGGGAGCAGGAACAGCCAACACACGGTCCAGAGCCGGGGAGGAGCTCAGCTGTTCAGACAGCTTCTTCTTCCTGCTGCTGGTTTAAGGAGGTCCCGGGGGCCGATTAGCTGCTCTGGGACTCTGCCAATAGGAGCCTCAAACTGGGTCTGGACTTCGTCAGTCCTAGGTAAGCAGTTTTTCGTAGGCTTCCAGGTGGCGTGCTGGAGGGTGGCTGCTCCCAGGAACCCTGCAGACCCGGGTTAATGACCCATGGGTCAGGACAGTGAGTGATCTCTCCCCGCTCAAACCTCCTGCACCAAACAGTCTCCAGGGTCCCGGATGCATCCTCTGAGAAGAAAAAAACACAGTCATGAGGACAAATAGGCTATGGAACAGGAGCCCCCTCTTTCTTGCAACAGCCCCAAGTGTCCAGAAGAGTGGATGGTTCTTACCTCCAGGAGATGCCTGGGATCTTCCATCTAAGACTCAAGGGGACCCCTCTTGCTTGGTCTGACAGGAGGAGATCATCTGTCCCCACTGCTCCCTGCGCTGGGCTGGCTGCAGCACACATCTGTGTAAGAGGCTGGGCCAGAGAGATATTACAATCAGGGTCCAGGCAGCCCAGAAGGAGAACAGAGGGTCTGAAACCAGAAGACGAATCAATCAAATCAGCGGATTTGACAGAGAAGTTTTCAACCCTACAGGGACATCAAAGAAGGTCTCTTAGGAAAGCTGAGATGTTAGTCTGGAAACTTCTGAGGCAAAGATTGTGACTTGTTAAGATTCAGTTTTAGTCACTACAAAGTGTGTTGTGTTTTGTTTCTCTCTTTGAAGTGTGTCTCTTTCTCTTGCTTAGTATCACTTAAATCTCTTCTTTGTTATTATGCTTCCCAAACCACCTCAGTGTTGTGTGTTCGAATGAAGTGTGAGTCTCCAGCCTACCCAACAGGCTGAGCTGTGCCCTGTCTCTCTGAAGGTAGCGAATAATTTCTGAGCGGTGCTGGGCCCAGAGTCCAAGGGCAGTTCACCAGACATCTCGTGGGAAGCCCAAAGAGACCAAAGGAGCAGGAGAGATTCCGGCCCCACTGACCCATGGGAACTTCCCACAGAAGAGCCTACACAGGGCTCTAGACACAGCCAATTTGGGTGTGTACCAGAGTTCACTCACCGCTAGATGCTGGCCAGGCCTCGTGTCATTGCTTTCTTGCTGGGCTAGCAACCCCACTGATACTCACTCTTGCAGTTTGTTGGCTGGGAACTCAGCCCTCCAACCAGGTGACTGTCCTTTACTCCACTCCTTCCTGGCTCGTGCTCCTTGCAAACAAAGTCCCAAAATGTCTTGAACAGAAACAAGGCCTTCCACCCTCGTGGGGAGTTCTTCCTCAGCCTGATTTCGGTTCGGCCTGCCCTTCTTGGGTTTCTAGGGTCTTCTATGTCCCCTTCCTTAGGGACAGTGAGAGAAGCCAGTCCTACCCTGGACTCCAGGGTTTGGCCCAAGGCCATCTCCTGAACAGCTGGCTCTGCTTCTGGACTTTTGCTGCTGTTTTCCCTTGTTTCCTCTCAGGTGGGGCTCACTTGCTCATCAATTTGGCCTAGCCCCAGGCTAGGCAGCCATAGGCCAAGCCACCCTGTTAGATACCCTCCTCCTTCCAATCCGCTCCAGCCCGGCTGACAGGTTTGCTGAGGGGATGGTGAAACCCCATTGCTGATCAGAAGGAGGTCAGAGTCTGTTCTCTAGGAGCTGAAGGTCCGTTTGTCCTGCTGCGGGAAGTGGAGCTGGAGAGCGGAGATGTTAGGTGAAAGAGACTGCATGATGGAGTTGGAGACTGAGGGACGGGAGCCTCCTCCCAGAAACGCTCCCAGGAGAACAGGTTTGAGGAGGAGTTCTCTGGGGAGCCTCTTGCTTGGAAAAAAACAAGGGTGGCACATTGATGAAGATGTCTCTGTCCCAGGGATGGGGGAAGCTCCCAGCCAGGCTATGCAGCAGGGATCCCATTTCTCCCCCAAGAAACCCATTTTGCCCAAAGAAGTCAATGGCTCTTACCTCCAAGAGGGAGCGGGCTCTTCCCTCTCAGCCTCTTTGAGAACTACCACTGCTTGGCTTCCTAGGACAAGGGACCTGTCCCCACTGCTCCCTGAGGTGCTTCAGCTTCTGACTGCACCCATCTGGGAGGCTGTCACATATGCCAGGGCCTAGAACACATGCGGGGAGGAAGCTCCTCTTCATGTCAGACTCTGAGAGCCCAGAGAAGGGCCAAAGGAAGAATAAAGGGCAGGAGATGAAGCTAGCCCGGAGCCTCTGTCCCATCCTCACCTCCTCAAATGTGGAGCTTCCTGAGCTTCAGTTGGGCAGACAGTCTGTAGCCCTGACACAAAGGTCCTTCTGCGCCATATGGGGCAGGAAGATCTCTGCCTGGGGGAGCACGGGAAATGGGATGGGGGTGAGATCAAGGAAAGAGGGGAGGGATATGGGTGTGAGGGAAAGAGCTCCTGCCCCAGATGAAGGAATTTGGGGGGCCGCGGGAAGGACACAGCTCCACAGAGAGGGGAGAGAGTTCCTGTGAGTGCCAGGGGCCTCCATTTCCACTTCCACTAGCCCCCCATTTACAGTGAGACAGAGCAGTACCTGCAGCAGGGAGCGGGACTTGCTGAACAGGGAGGGGAACCTTGAAGAGCATCAGATGAGCCACAGCCCTTGCAGCACCTCGGGCATCTGGTGCAAGTGCCGGATCATGTGAAGCTGGCACATGACCTTGGCTGTGACATCCTCGTGCTGCAGGGGAACGAGAACATGTCAGAGACTGAGACACTCCCCAGGAATCAGGAAGGATGAAGGGCACCTGGAACCAGCACCATCATTTCCACCCAGCAGCTGCTCATGACTGAGTGGTAGATTCACCCTCCTGACCCCCAGGATGGAGGCTTGCTGTCCTCTCTAGTGACCTTCAGTGCCAACCCCCCTCCTTGTAGGGTGAGCTCCTGCCACTTCCCCATCAGTGTCCCTGACAGCTGTTCCACCTCCAACCCACCTGGGGACACCGCTCAAGTTCGGAGAACCCTCTCTTCCATCCCTACCTCCATCCCCACCCAGGTAGGGCAGGGAGGGGGCTCTAGAAGGATGGCGGGGGGAGGGAGGGATTCTGGCAGCAGTGAAGTGGAATGGGGAGAGCTTGAGACCCTTCCCCAAGGCACCCCAGTGACAAAAGCTGAAACCACAGGATGGCAGCCCTGGTGAATGGGGCAGGTCAGCAGCCCCTGACGACTGAATCTTCCCAATCTCTCGAGAGCGGGTCCAGCCCTACCAGCAGCAAGACCAGCTTTCCATGCCCATGTGCCTCAGTCAGTCACCATCACCAGTCAGTCCTTGGCCTCCCAGGATGCCAAGGATGGGAGCAACTCTCGATGGTGGCTCGGGTGACATGGACACTAGGCCATGGGGAAATGGGTGCAGGTCTGTGGGGTAGGAAAGGTTCCCAGAGGGCACTTAGGGGACTCTCCTGTCCTTCCCAGGAGTGATAGCAGAGCACCACATCCTAAGAACAGAAGTCCATGAAGGCCAGAAGTCCCCAGTAGGTTCCTTGCTACCAGGCCAGCAAATGGCGAGAGGATGGGAAAGAGGCCCTGGGCCCCACCCCAAGCTTCTGAGTCGATTGCAGCTGCTTACCGTGTCCCCCATCAGTTGCTGGGCTTCCCCCAGGAGGGAGTAGACCAGCACCAGCCCAGCCTGGCTGACACGCAGCAGGGGGTCGTGGAAGGCCAGCAATGCTGTCTGTACAAAGGATCTTCTCTGCCCGACGGAGAAGAATTTTTCAAAGACCTAAAACCAAGAGGACATGAGGCTCGAGTAGATTGCCCAGAGCCAGCCTCCAAGTCCTGGCGGTACAATGGCGTCTAGTGCCCCAAAGGGCGGGGAAGAGAGCTGCTGTGGCCAAGGCACTTCATTCCCCAGGAGGCTTTCAGGGTCCCAGGGCTCAGGGAAGCCCCTTTATTAAAAGGTGGCAGATGCTGAGGGACCAAAGCCTCCAGTGGCTCTTTTGGGAAGACAATTTATGGCAGGGGCCAGGATGGGCTGGAAATGGATCTCTAATGTGTGTGAGCAGGCCCACTCTGCTGTGCAGGGCACAGAGACGACAGGGGACTCTGTCTTGCTTCCAGCAGAGAGATCTCCTGCACCTCAGCGGCTTGAGGAGTGTGCGTGTGTTGTTGAGGGGAGGAGGGGGTTGGAGCTGACAGACCAAAGGTCTCTTCCCCCAGCTAAGTGATTTCTCAAGTTGCTGGCTATGGTCTCTGCAGCTCCTTGGTTTCTTCACAGGGAATCCAACCTGCAGCCTGACAAGAACAAGGAGACTCCTGGCCCAGTCCCAGTGTGGGACCTTCAGCACCAGCTGGTTGCTGGATGAGGAACTCTGAGCTGGAAATAAGGAGCGGGCTCTTTTCCTGTCTCCAGGAGGCATCCACTGCAGGGAGCCCAGCCAGCCCCACTCCCTGAGCTGTGTCATGCCCTGGCACAGTGCCCTTACCTCCCCCACTCTGGCTGTGTTCTTGTAGCCCAAGAGCCTGCTGTCCTGGTGCCAGTCATAGCACCAGAGATCCTCCACGTCATGTATGGTCAGACCTGGAAGAGAGAGAGAGAGAGAGAGAGACTTTTCTCCTCATTCTGGTTGCAGTTTCTGTGTCCTTCCAGTCCCATTGGTGGCTGCACAGTGGAGTGGAGAAGAACAGAGGCAGAGAGAGACTTGTCCTCCGGCTGGGGTCAGTCTGAGAGAAATGGTCTAGGGTCCCATTTTCAACCTGTGGTCACTCTCAGTCCCCTATTGGGTTCCGTGTCCCAGCTGGGTTCCTTACCTCTCTGTTGGAGCAGCAGTTGGTAGAGCCGGTAAGTCCCCTCCCTGGCCTGCCGGCTGATGTCCTTGTCTGGATCGCTGACAAATAGAGCCAGCTGGGCCACATGGTGACCCATCTGAGGGAACTCGGCTGAGATCTAATGGAAGGGAGAGCAGAGGGGACTCCATCAGCATTTTCCTCTCAGCTCCCTGTCCTCCCTGGGCCAGAGGGCTCCTTCCTCTTAGCCCCTCTGCAGGAGATGCTGGGGGAGAGGAGCTTGAGATTGACCCTTCATTTGCTCTGCTGCCAAGGGAGCCTGCAGCTGCTTTGGGATGCCAAGCAGGGGCTGGAGCATGGTCCCCTTAAAGGCCCAGGGACAACACTGAACCAGGACAAGAAGAACTTGACTCAAGCCGAGCTCAGTTCTGCTCTGACTCTGCCTCCCCATGAAGAACCCTCCTAAGCCACAGCCCCGGCAGCAGCAGCAGCAGATCCTGCAGCCCACTGGAGCCAGCCCGCTTCCGCCTGAAGCCAGCAAGCTGGGCTCGGAGCTCACTTACTTCAAACTCAGGGAGGGTGACTGTGTATCTCAGCAGGGCTGTGCTGCTCCTGATAGCCCTGGCTCGCTCCTGCGACACCCTGGACACGACCCAGAGGTTGACATGCTGTGGGGAAAGGAGGCAGGTCAGATTCAGTGGCCAGCTGCTCCTGCTTTGCAAATGAGCCCCATGCCCCCAGCCCCAGGGGCCTGAGACATTCTGCGCAGGGGGGAATAGCGGAGTCATTGATGGCAGAGCTTTAGAAGGGGATTCTTTCCCCCAGGACGCAGCTTGTACCCTGCAGGTCACAACTTCTCAGCATCTCTCTAGATTGGGACAATGTTCAGGGTCGGGGCTGGTCCCATCCTCCCAGAACTCCTGATTCCTGAACAGTTCACCAGAAAGAAGACCGAACCCTCGGCCCTTCCCTGCTACGCAACTCCTTGGGGGGATGTAGGGAGTGACTGAGAGCACAATCCCCCCAGGAATTTCAGAGCACATCAGAGGGAAGGGCTGATTCCCTGGGCTCCTCCTCTTTCTCTAGGAAGGAGCATGTGCCTCTTCTCTGAGAACCATCTCCCCAATCTCATGGGCTCTGTGTGTTGGAGGGGTGGGGGAAGGGTGGATTTTCAGACTCTCACTCCCCAAGACAGCCAGGAGCCCTGTGCTTCGTGCTCAGCAGAACCAGGCAGAGCTCTGGCTTGGGGTCCCAGCTCCTTCCTCTGGCCCTCAAGAAGGAAGGACCTGACACTACATTGCACTGACCTCCCCAACCAAGGACGGCCCACTGGGGACCCAGCTAGGAGGACAGAGTAGAAAATGCATCTTCCAGTCTCTCCTTACCAGTCTCCCAAAGAGTTCAGGTCAAATGGGGCTCACCTCCAAGATGAAGTGGAGCCTGTCTGTGTCTGGGGACTCTGCCAGCAGGTTCCCCAGCATGGCATCCAGGACCTCTGGGATGACTTTGTGCAGAGCCTGCAAAGCATGGGTCAGAGTTAGGGAATCTGGGCCTACACCTGCCACAGGATGGGAAGAGGGCTCTCTGGGAAGCACTGGGGAGCCTCCAAAACACATCTCCTGGCCTTTCTCCTTCACATCCCACTGCAGGCAATTTGCAAGAATTGATGACCCCTGGACCTTTAATCCATGAGTTTAGCAGGTCTCTGCAGAGGGCCTTGTAGGCAGAAGAGTATGAAACAGCCAAGTTGCTATGGATGGAAGCTGGGCTTCTGGGCAAAACACAGCTTATGAAAGAAAGAAAGAAAGAAAGAAAGAAAGAAAGAAAGAAAGAAAGAAAGAAAGAAAGAAAGAAAGAAAGAAAGAAAGAAAGCAATCCCCCAGGGAGGGGTAATCTCTTCCCTGCTGGAAGGAAGGATCCAACCCTGCAGCTTGTTCCATCTCCGCTACCCCACCCCTAAATCTGGAGCTCCAGCGAATCAAGGGAGCAGGGACCAAGGACTACTCTGGAAGAGGAAGAGGATGGTGGAGGAGGAGGTACCTGGATGCTGGTGGTGTCCTTCTCCGTGCCCAGGGTGAAGACGGAGTGAAGGGCAGCTCGCAAGAGGTGGGTCTCTAGGGCTGGCTCCAGGGCAGGTTTCATGGTGCTGGCAAGAGAGAGGAGCTGGTATTAGACTGTGCAGTACAGGGGTGGGACTGTCGCCAAGACGGACACCAAGCCACAGGGATAGAGGCACAGGCTGGTGAGAATGGAAACTGAGGCACTTAGCTAGGGAATGGCAAGGCCAAGGCGTCACAGACAGACAGTGGCAGGACAGGAATAGCTCCTGTTCCTTGGAGCCAGCTGCCACTCCTGTATCGGAGCCTGGGAGTGAGCCCCTCCCCAGGGCCCCTGTCATGTTATGGGAGTGAAAAGAAGAGCCCCGCCAGGAGAGAGTGACCCTTCCCACCCCACCACTCTTGGGAGGTGACCTGGGAGGGACAGTGACGGTGACTCCCAGCCTTGGGCCTGAGCAGCACTGGGGTGAGGGGAGCCGGTGGGGTGGGGGGTGGGGCTGTCTCGGTACCAGAGGTAGCCCACTGCAGCCAGGGAGTGGGCGAGGACGGCGCTGGGTGACGAGTCATCGGGAAGCTCCTCGATGAGCTCCTGTGAGACACGAAAGAGACAAAGAAGCATGTGAGATTCAGGCCCGACTGACACCTCCCAGTGAGGAGATGACACAGCCTGTGCCCCACATGGCCAGCAGGATCCCCCCCCACCTCCCGCTCCTCCCATTCCTTTCTGCCCATCAGACTTGTCCCCCTTCCCAGATTCCTGCCCAGCTCACTCCCAATCCCCTTCTTTCCTCCTCCCTGTCAAAACTGCCCCCATTTAGCCCCATCCCGATGACCGAGCTGGGACCATGTGATTCCTTGGCCCCCACTCTCAGCTGCCCTCCAGCATCACAATTCCCCCCCTGCCCACTACTGACCAATCTCACAATTTCTCCCTTCTCTTCTCCCCAGTCTTCAGCCCCAGCAATCCTTGTCCTCTGCTGCCCCCTCCAACACCACCCAGCCCCCACCCATGAGCCCGGACATACCCCTGCCAATCCCATGTCTCTCTCCTCCCTCCAGCTGCCGTATGGCGTGTCTCACTCACCACAATCCTCTTCACCACAGCCGCCTTGCAGCAGCGCGGCTCCAGCGTGTCCTCCCCTCTCTCCTGTGCAGCCAGACATGCGGGGTAGATGGCCTGAAGGAACAGGAGCTGCTGCCCCTCATCCTGGACCCACCGGGAGTGGGGTATAGCGAGAGAGAACCTGTTAGCTAGGGACCTTCCTGCACCACCCAAACCAGCTCCAGGGCTCAGGCCTCAATGGGGGATTGTGGGGACCCGCCTAGTATCCAAATCCCCCACCACTCCTACACAAGCAGGATCAGGAACTGGGACAGTGCCTGTGGGGGGAGATGACTTCAGCTGTTGTGGGAAAAACACCCCCATCTTGGGGGTCCACATCATGGATGTAAAAGGGCCCCATTAGGGGTGGTGGATCAGGAGGCACAAGACCCTGGGCAGGGGGTGGGGATGCTGGGATGGGTCTGGGCAATCTTGGTTCCAGCCCAGGTGGGGAACATTTGTACCTTATCTCTGCACTGGAGCTGCTCTCGGATGACCGTGAGAGCAGCTTCATCTTTGGCCATGTCCACCCCTTCCTCCTGCTCTGAATCCAGGGGGGTCCCTGCACCAGGGAGGGAAGGACAGGGGCGTGGTGGGCAGAGCAGGATTCAAGACCCCCCTTCCCACCTCAGGCACCCAGGGCAGATCGGGCCCCAAACCTCCCTCTCAGGGATGCCTTCAGCCCCCAACAGCTTCAGAAGCCCAGAGCAGAGCCCCCCCTCCACTGCCCAGGACTCCAGGGGAGGTGCCGATTCCCCCGGCCCCGGAGCAGCAAGGACCAAAGTGGCAGCAGCTCTTCACGCCCCCACCCCCAGGTCCCTGTGCAGAAGGGGCAGCTGTGTGACGGCTGCTGCTGTCAGTGGGGTTCGCGGGGCTCATGCCAGATACTTGGGCTGGGGACCCCCCCACATATCACTGGGAGAGCGTCTGGGCCCAGGGTGTTCACATCCCGTCCTCACCCCTCCCGGAGCCCAGCCCGGCTCCTCACCTGGAACAAAGCAGTGGCCTCCATCGGCCTGGCTGCTGCCAGAGGCCCAGGTGCTGCCGCTGTCCCAGGCTGAGCTGCTGGTGCTGGGACAGGGACCTTCCACCTCCTGGCCTGCGGGGGCTGGAAGGTCCTCAGAGACCGGGCAGGGCAATGCCTCCTGATGGGAAGGAGGGCTGGGCTCCTGGGGCCGCTGCTGCCCACACAACAAGCCCCAGAGCCACCCTGCCCGGCGCCCCTCCTGGGCTGGGTCCTGTCTGCCAAACCGCAGCCTGGGCCAGCTCCACTGGGGCCTGGTCGGGGCCTCTCCCAGCTCGGCGCCTGCGCCGGGAGCCGGGGTCCTTTTCCAGAAGGCCGGGCACTTCCGCCGTCTGGCCTGGACGGGACCTGCTTCCCCACCAGCAGGGACGCAGGGCTTGCTCTGCCCCTTGGGAAGATGGCAGCTGCTTCCCTCAGGCTCTGGGGCCACCTGCAGAGCCTTCCTCCGCAACATCCGCAGGAGCCTGGCCATCCTGGAACCGAGCGGGGAGCAGGGGTGAGTCTGGGCTCAAGGCAGCCTTTCACTCATGGGCCTTTTCTGTCCCTCCTCCTCCCTGCTCCAACCACAGCCGCCCCCTCTGCCCCCACAGGAGTTCAGGGAATGCCATCTACACACACGAGCAGGAGTTCATTGCATGATCTGCTCCCAACATTCCCCCTCGTAATCCCTGCTGCTGCAATATCCAGGAACTCTCATCCTTTTCCAGCAATGGGGTCAGTCCCAAAGACCATCGGTTCCTCTGGACAAGCAGCCCCCTCCTGTCGTCCCAGGCCACTCTCCCACCCATGCAAGAGAAGGAACAGAACCCAGGAGTCCGGACTTCTCCTGGGAAACCATTCCCCACGTCAAAGTCACAAAGAGCCTAGGCACAGGAAGACCAGGGCCCTCCTTGTTCCCCATTGATTTCCAGACTCAGCAGCTCACAGGGTCTGGCCCAGCTCCGAGACTCTCAGCCTGGGGAACAGTGTCCCACAAGGGAAGGGCTGGGAGCCCCATTACTGGAACCTTTCCAAACACACTGGAGATGGCTCTGGAGAAGCCCCTGCCTGGCCTAAGAGGGAGGGGCTCTTGGGGCTGTTTGCAAAGGAAATCCCCCTTTGGAGACAGTCTCTCCCCGTTTCTGCCTCTCCCCAGACAGACAGAGAAAGCCACCGAGGAACCCAAATGCCACTCACTTGCTCTCAGTGATGGGATGATGGATGGCGGATGTTCAGGGTCAGCAGACGTCCCACGCCCTCCTCCTCACTCTCCAAGCCCAAGGCAGGCTGGAGAGGGTGGTGACCTCAGGAGTTACCCTGCCCAGCCAGCAGGCAGGGTGATGACACGAGGGCGATCGACTGGCTGTGAAAAGAAGAGTCTGTCTTATTGCCAAGGGATGGAGAAACTCAGCCAGCAGCAGGGGGGTGCAGAACACTGCCCTAGGGCGGAGGTGACAACGCCTCCAGGATCCTGACATCCCAGCACTTCACACACCTTCCTGGAGCCTCCCAAACCCACTGGGCTGTAGCCATAGGACCCCAACCCTACTGATGGCAAACGGGCCTCAGCTAGAAGCACAGGGTCACACTGAGTGTCAGAGCCATGGATGGACCCCTTCACTAACCACTGCCGCACACTCCCTCCCACAGCTGGCAATTGCAACCAGGCCCTAATGTCTGGTCCCCCTGCCTTTGAGAGAGAGTGTCACTCCTGCTTCCATTGCTGCTTATTGATCTGTGGGACTTTGGGCAAGTTGCTCCCCCTCTCTATGGCTCTCTGGGACTCACATTCCTGAATGGGCTTTAAAAAAAACAATGGTTCAAGTTTGGCTCCAACTAGTTCTTGTTTCTCGAGACTAGCCATTTCAGCAAAGTTTAGAATTCTTGACATTCATCACCTGGAAACATCCCTTTCTCCTTCGCAAACGGCCTTAACATCCGTTATCTCACCCAGGCTCCCTGCTGCCTGGACTTAGAGAATTGACCCTATTCCCATTGGACCTACCCAAGGTGTCACACAGCGAAGCGGTGACGGAGCCAGAAAGAGAAGACAACAGTCCTGACTCCTGTTCTGACTAACAGACAACAACCCCCCGGAGGCAGGGATAAAGCCCAGGAAATAAGGTGTGAACATTTTCATGGAAACCATTTTCTGTCAGAAAATCGATTCAGACAAAACCACTTTGTTTCTTGAAATCATAAGAAGTAGGATGAAAATTCTTTGCAAAAATATTTGTTTGCAAAACAAGAGCATCTGCTGTTTGTCACAGTGCATTCAACTGTCTCGTCGTACACAAAGGGGAGACACTATGATCTAGCAAAAAGTAAAAGGAGTACTTGTGGCACCTTAGAGACTAACGAATTTATTTGAGCATTAGCTTTCGTGAGCTCCAGCTCACTTCATTGGATGCATCTGTAGCTCACGACAGCTGTAGCTCACGAAAGCTTCTGCTCAAATAAATTGGTTAGTCTCTAAGGTGTCACAAGTCCTCCTGTTCTTTTTGCAAATACAGACTAACATGGCTGCTACTCTGAAACCAACTATGATCTAGAAAATTGGATGAGATGCTTCAGTCTGAGCTAAGTAGTTGCTGCTCTTCACAATTTCAAAAGAATAAAATACAAATAAAAGAGAATATTAGGTCATAATCGGATATGGCTCAGTGTGATAGGACACCGCCTAGTCTGCACTGCTCCGAGTGACACTCTTCAGTGGATCCCCAGCATCCACCCATGGTGAGGTAGGTGGGAGAGGATTGTTCTTCGTACTTGACAGAAGGAGAAACGAAGGCTGAGAAAGGAGCAGGGAATTGTCTTAGCTGATGCAGCCAGTCAGTAGCAGAATTGCTCTCAAATGAGCTACAGACCAGCAATTGTTCCTAGTAATTATGCAGCAAGCATTTGAGAAGAATTGGAATGTTCGAGAGGATCATGAACTGCTCCGAGACAATGAATGGAGAGCAGCATCCACATTGGTCAGACATATAACTGGTTGTGACTTATTTGCTTGGTCATAAAAGAGAACAACAAAGACCAGAGTTTCCTCCCTGTCAATAGCCCCCTCCTCAGCCAATCAGGGTTGAGACTTTGAGGGGTGGGAGGCTAAGGGTTCTCATCAAATAGCCCAAAGAATGGCCCTGATCACCACCAAGGCGATCACTCTCGGAGCCCTATTCCAGTCTCCTCTCTGTGAGGGCCTCCCACAACCCCCCGGCCCCCGCTCCACACACAGAGCTCCTGGTGATGTGAGGAGAGCAGAGGAAAAGGACAAAGGAAGCAAGAAGAGAAAGGTAGGAGGGACAGAGGAAAGGGGAAAACAAAAAGGAGAAACCCCAATGTCCCCAGTGATTCTAAGGGACAAAGTCCTAGGTCAGAAATAAAATGCTGCCCCCACAATCGAGTCTTTTCGTTTCCTAAAAATCAGCCTGCAGCTGATAGATCACACTGGTCAGGTTCCAAACCTCTCCGAGGCTCTTACCTTCTATATAGGGACGTCTGTTTTTGAGCAAAACCACTACAAGAAAAGGAGAAAACTCCAAAGAGGGTCCTCCTTGCGCTCACGAATGTGAAAGTGAATGCTCTCTCAGTCCTCCAGGAGAGACCTCGAGAAGGAGACGTGCTGAAGCAAAGCCACAGGGATCTCCGAGGTGGCCCCTGTCCTGCACCCCTGTCCTGCCTGGCTGATGTCAAGATCTCTCTGTGAGGTCATCGCCTCCCCACCACCTTTGTCCAATAGGCTGAGGTCCTGCCAAAGGGCCTTGTGATGTCACTGCCACACCCACCCCTCCCCTGCAGTGCTGATGTCCTACCCCTGTCCAGCCACATTGGATGTTTCAGCTGCTTCCCCTGGATCAGCCCACGCAATGAGCGTTCATTGTGGGCTCAAGTCGAACAAAGTAAAACATCAGAGGCTTCTCCCCGTGCTATGCTCAGTTTTTCATAAATTAGCAGACTTTATGGACAGAAGAGACAATTAGAGCATGTCATCTGAACCCCTGCCTATCACATGCTTTCTGGAGAGCATAGTAGCTAGTTTTTGACTACACACGTTCCAGAAAGGCATCTAGTCTTCATTAGAAGAGATCAAGAGGTGGGGTATTCCCACCACTTCCCTTTCTAGTTTCTTCCTTTGGTGATTCATCCTCACGGTTGAATATGTGTACCCTCTTTCTAATATGAATTGGTCTCTTTTGAGTTTCCAGCCACTGGGTCTTGTTATTCTTTTCTCTGCTAGATTAATGAGCCCTTTCATACCCGATATTTTCTCTCCATGAAGTCACTTCGACACTTCAATGACGTTACCTCCCAATCTTTTTTATCATCTAAACAGGCTGAGCTCTTTCAATAGCTCATGAGCAGGCATTTTTCTCCAGCCCTCAAAATGTTTCATTGCTTTTTGCTGCCCCATCTCCAATATTTCCAAATCTTTTTTCAAAGGTGGACACCAAAACTGGATGCAGGATTCCATGATCAGTCTTCCTCATGGTGTGTCACCCATAACTATTTCACATTTGGGGACAATGTATAGCTTCAAACCAGCGGCACTGCTTTGGGTACCCGCATGGCCTCACAGTATGCCCATATTTTTATGGCTGACTTAGAATAACGCTTCCTCAGTTCTCGTCCCCTAATGCCCCTACTCTACTTGTGCTACATTGATGACACCTTCATCATCTGGACCCATGGAAAAGAAGCCCTTGAGGAATTCCACCGTGATTTCAACAATTTCCATCCCACCATCATCCTTAGCCTGGACCAGTCCACACAAGAGATTCACTTCCTGGACACTACGGTGCTAATAAGCGATGGTCACATAAACACCACCCTATACTGGAAACCTATTGACCGCTATACTTACCTACATGCCTCCAGCTTCCATCCAGGACACACCACACGATCCATTGTCTACAGCCAAACTCTACGATACAACCGCATTTGCTCCAACCCCTCAGACAGAGACAAATATCTACAAGATCTCTACCAAGCATTCTTACAACCACAATACACACCTGCTGAAGTGAAGAAACAGACTGACAGAGCCAAAAGAGTACCCAGAAGTTACCTACTACAGGACAGGCCCAACAAAGAAGATAACAAAACGCCACTAGCCATCACCTTCAGTCCCCAACTAAAACCTCTCCAATGCATCATCAAGGATCTACAACCTATCCTGAAGGACACCCCATCACTCTCACAGATCTTGGGAGACAGGCCAGTCCTTGCCTACAGACAGCCCCCCAACCTGAAGCAAATACTCACCAGCAACCACACACCACACAACAGAACCACTAACCCAGGATCCTATCCTTGCAACAAAGCCCGTTGCCAACTGTGTCCACATATCTATTCAGGGGACACCATCACAGGGCCTAATCACATCAGCCACACTATCAGAGGCTCGTTCACCTGCACATCTACCAATGTGATATATGCCATCATGTGCCAGCAATGCCCCTCTGCCATGTACATTGGCCAAACTGGACAGTCTCTACGTAAAAGAATAAATGGACACAAGTATTATAACATTCAAAAAGCAGTCGGAGAACACTTCAATCTCTCTGGTCACTCGAACTCAGACCTAAAAGTGGCAATTCTTCAACAACAATAAACTTCAAAAACAGACTCCAAGGAGAGACTGCTGAATTGGAATTAATTTGCAAACTGGATACAATTAATTTAGGCTTGAATAAAGACTGGGAGGGGATGTGTCATTGCACAAAGTAAATCTATTTCCCCTTATTTCCCCCCCTACTGTTCTTGTCAGCTGCTGGAAATGGCCCACCTTGATTATCACTACAAAAGGTTTTCTTCACCCCTCGCCCCCTCCCCCCCCCAGCCCCCGCTCTCCTGCTGGTAATAGCTCACCTTTCCTGATCACTCTTGTTACAGTCTGTATGGTAACACCCATTTTTTCATGTTCTCTATGTATATAAAATCTCCACGCTGTATTTTCCACTGCATGCATCCGATGAAGTGAGCTGTAGCTCATGAAAGCTTACGCTGAAATAAATTTGTTAGTCTCTAAGGTGCCACAAGTCCTCCTTTTCTTTTTGCAGATACAGACTAACACGGCTGCTACTCTTCCATGCCTCCACCCACTTTAACCCAAAACAAACTCAGGTTTTGGGTCAAAGGGGGTAGAGGCATGGAAGAGAGTATACAGTGAACAAAAGATTGATTTTAAAAGTGTCAGAACAATATTGTGAAACCAGGAAATTCCTACCATCTTGACAATCTTTCCTGAAAAACCCTTGCATTCCAAAAATAGTCACTTTTCTACAGACAATCCTTCCTTTGGAAAAGATTTTCAACCGTGTCTAGAAATCGCTCCCAGGTCAGTGTCTCTCTGAGTGTGGGGTGCACTCATTTGCCCTCCCCTTCCCCTGGGGATGTGTATGAAGCACTAGTTAGAGGGTTACAGAAGAGGTATAAATAAAGATGATTAGGTCTTGACGAATACACATGTGGAGGGTGTGGGGGGAGAGAGACATGACTGATTGTATTGCCCTGAAGCAGTGCACAGCTTCCGAAGGTTTGGTGAATGCTTCTGTGGGGGTCTGATTCTGCAAACCAATTTCCAGGAGCATCAGATGTGCATCTGACAAGGCCCTGCTCCCTCCTCATGTCCAGGCCTCCTGGCCAGTGGCTTGGCATGAGCAACTCTAAGGCTGGACTGCCATTTTCCTACCCCTGCCTCTATGGGCATTGTGAGCAGCTGCACTGCAGCACATCCAAGTGGCTAAAGAACAATCAACAGGCTTCACTCTTCTTCACTCTCTCATGTCTGTAATCGCGTGACCAAAGTTGCAATTTTACAACAGAAAAACTTCAGAAACAGACTCCAACGAGAGACTGCTGAATTGGAATTCATTTGCAAATTGGATACAATTAACTTAGGCTTGAATAGAGACTGGGAGTGGTTGAGTCATTATACAAGGTAACCTATTTCCCCTTGTTTATTCCTCCCCCTGGTTCCTCAGACATTCTTGTTAAACCCTGGATTTGTGCTGGAAATGGCCCACCTTGATTATCATACACAGTGTAAGGAGAGGTTTCAGAGTAACAGCCGTGTTAGTCTGTATTCGCAAAAAGAAAAGGAGGACTTGTGGCACCTTAGAGACTAACCAATTTATTTGAGCATGAGCTTTCGTGAGCTACAGCTCACTTCATCAGATGCATACCGTGGAAACTGCAGCAGACTTTATATATACACAGAGAATATGAAACAATACCTCCTCCCACCCCACTGTCCTGCTGGTAATAGCTTATCTAAAGTAATCATCAGGTTAGGCCATTTCCAGCACAAATCCAGGTTTTCTCACCCTCCACCCCCCCACACAAATTCACTCTCCTGCTGGTGATAGCCCATCCAAAGTGACAACTCCAAAGTGTAAGGAGAGTGATCACTTTAGATAAGCTATTACCAGCAGGAGAGTGGGGTAGGGGGAGAGAAAACCTTTTGAAGTGATAAAACACCCATTTTTTCATGGTCTCTGTGTATAAAAACATCCTCACTGTATTTTCCACGTTATGCATCCGATGAAATGAGCTGTAGCTCATGAAAGCTTATGCTCAAATAAATTGGTTAGTCTCTAGGTGCCACAAGTCCTCCTTTTCTTTTTGCGAATACAGACGAACAAGGCTGCTACTCTGAAACCTGACTACACAGAGTGCTGTCAATTGCACAAAGATAAAATGGAGAAATGTTGTGTGTGTTTAATCTCTTTCAGTCAGTGGGCTCTTAAATGTTGCAAATAATTTCTAGCTCAACCAGAAGTTAGGGGCTTGAGGTAGGAGTCTCCCAGGCATGGTCTTCACTGCAAAAGTGTGTTTATTCATTTCAACAGCGGATGTAGTTAAGGCTCTGGTGCCTTGTCCAATCCAGGATCAGGATGCTAATAGAGTATATGGCCACGCCCCTGTGTGTATTGCAGTCCCCTTGCAGCGGTCTTTTTTCCCGGGTTTTTCCTTGCCCTAGCAATGGGGGAAGACATGATGTGTGTGAAGAGGGGAGTTCGGGCTCCCCCCTCAGCTAATGCACAGAGAGGGGGAGATGGAGCAGGGACCTGACCCGCAAGGAGTGCTGCAGCCATGAAGTCCCTGGACGAGGTAAGCTGTGATCTTCCTACATAGCAGTGGCTTGTGAAACTGACTCCCAACCCCCTGCTCTGCAAAGGGGGACACGGGCTTGGGTGGAGATCAGAGGTTATTTGGGAGACCCTGATATTGCAGCAGCCCTATTGTTGCTTTTACAGCCCCCAAAGGTGGGCTAACGGGCCTCCCAGGACACATGAATGATGTACTATTATTTGCAGATTTAATAATTTTATTAAGATGATGTTGAAGTAAAAAGAAAACGGTACAGAATTTAAGCATAGAAGTTTCTGGTTATCAGGGAATAAGGTACAGATTCTCAAGGGGTGCGAAATTCGGTTTAGGAACAGATGGCGTAAGGAATACATAATCTGCAATCTCCCCGATTGGGGGTAAAAGTTTAACGGGTCAAAGTACAGACATTGAGATATGGGGTCATGTTGTTCATATAATGGCTATGTTCAGGTGTGGAGTATAATGAGTGGATATGATGATGAGGATGGATTTACCCTCATTTGGTGAGATTTAATGTTCAGTGATGTGTGGCTCCCACAGAACAGAATCCCATTGTGCTCGGTGCTGTATCTGTGTGTAGTAAGAGACTGTCTCTGCCCTGAAGAGCTGTGCTAGGTGCTGTAGAGACACTTAGTTAGAACTGCATGGTCTCTATCCTGAAGTTGGTATGATCCAGTTTCACGTGTCACCAGGAAAGGGATGAACAAAATACCTGAAAGGAGGATAGGTGTGTTACTGCCTCAGTTTCCATAGATACAGGTTTTTTAGGTCTACTTCTGAGTCTTCAGCTTGCCTAATCCCTATGGTATATCACAGCCCCAGTGCATGAAATGCAGCCACCTCTGGGTTGGGGCAGCTGGCAATAGCCATGCAGCAAGGTTGCCCAGGGATTGTGTAGGCATATTCTTAATATTTGTGATTCTGTTCATAATAAATTGTAAGCCTGCAATATTGATTTATAGTATTTGTAAATCTGCATTTATAACATTTATAATTCTTCCATTTGACATAATTGTAAATCTGCAATATTGATTTACAATTCTGTATTAAAGCTTGCAAACCGTACCTTGCAAACCGCTCAATTGGCTCTGCTTTCTCTGAAGTGATACTTTCTCTCACTGGTTATTAAGATTCACGCTTGTAAAACTAAACTGCTCAATTGATTCTGCTTTCGATGTATTGTGACAGGTTTCAGAGTAACAGAGTAACGTTAGTCGACGTTAGTCTCTAAGGTGCCACAAGTACTCCTTTTCTTTCTCTGTATTGACACTTTCCCTTGATTGTAATTGAGATTGACGCTTATAAATGTAAACCAATCAAATTAACGTGACTTTCTTAAATGGTTATGTTCAATTGGCTCTACTTTGCAAACCGATACTTTGTGATGGAGATTGGCATGCTTTTTTGTAACGCCTGCGAAGAGCCGAAAATCGGAGAGGCGCTCATAGAAATGTCAGATAGAGACTCCCACCCTCTATAGTTTGGATCAGGAATGTTAAAAAACGGGGAGTCTCAAATAAATAACACCTTTGTATGATAAAAGAAAGTCAATACCGAAGGAATGTTAAGAGACAGGGAATCTCAAATAAAATAACAATGCTCAGTGCAATGAGAAATGTGTTTTTATTAAAGTAAGGAATGTATGTGAATGAATGGTGGGTTTTGAATAATCAGGGAAGTGCCAGCCTAGAAATTTAACATCAATTGGCCGAAGAAGACGCCAGGTGGAGACAACCAGAGAACCCCACCGGAGGGCAAACTGGGATCCATCCGACCAATTCAAAGGATGAAGAAAGCTGATGAGCACCTGACAGCCGTCCTGGAGCCGTCATGACTAACAATATGACAAAGCAAATTCCACGGACTGGCACAGGAAGAAATTCCTATGAAAATGGACACTAAGGACTGAGAACTTTGAGTCTCCAGTTCTGCCACTACCCTTCAGGAGCATCGGATGCGCATCTGACACGGACTCGGCTCCACTCTCGTGTACAGGTTACCTGGCCAGTACTCTGTCACCAGCAACTTCTAGGCTGGTAACTAGAACTCCTATGCAGAACTGGTATGAATGAATTAATGAATGAATGAACGAACGAATATATATATATATAGTTAAGTAAGGAATAAGTAACAATACGACAGTGTGAATTTCTTTTTATTATATTTACAATAAATGTGGCATTTTGCCTTGTCCCTTTAATAAGATCCTGCTGGTTTTTATTTTATTGGTACGACACTTGCCCAGGGGTAGCAGATGGTGGGGGATGGGGGTCATTCACTCCTGTCAAAATTTCGACCCCTGTGAAATCTCAATGTAAACTATGGAGAGGACAAAATAAAAAGAGATCTTGTTCTAATTTAGAAAATGTGATGATCTAAGGTGTAAATATCAGAATATTTTAATTTACATTTTAACAGTATTTCAAAAAAAAGCATCTAGACATACTTTAAGAAGTAGAATTATTTACATTTATTTTGTGATTCTTCCCTGAAATCTCCATTCAAGTTGAACTTCTGTAACTAGCATCATTTATATTTCAACTGCGTCATTTCAAGAAATTCAAAATAGTTATGCTAACAAAATAATTATTAAACTGTCAGACTGGTTTGCTCAGTTACAATGTACAACATGTGTCATAAACATCACAACTACACAACACACATGTGCAGCTGCTCTCTCTCCTCATTGTCTGGGCTGGTTCCCTCTGGAAGGCAGGGCACATGCACCCACCTCCCACAGGACTGGCACTGCACATTTGAAAAGTAACAGGTGAAAAAAAAATGGTGCCATAGAATTAAGCAAAATATTTCAGTTAACGCTCACCAGGTTCTACAACAACGTTCCTGTTCATTGACGTTATTTTTAACATTCTGGCTACATACAGTCGGTAATCAAGTTATGACCCTCCCTTTCTTCTTCTCACATCAATTAACAAAACAAGGTCCCCAACCCCAAATGCTATTTTCCTATATAGAGAAATCTCTTCTACCATATTGTTTTTTGTTTGATTTTTTTTAGAAATATTATTTGCAACGAACATGCTGTCATTGTCCACTGTTGATTTCAATGTACTGCAGGGCTCTTTGTGTTCTTCGTTATAAAGACACAACAAATTTAGTCTGGTAAAGAAATAGAGAAGGGATTGTGTTCCTTAACTGAATAATTACAAATTAACTTAATTGTATTAAAGACTCTGGTACTTCCAAAGACACTTGCAATTCCGTGAAAGTTCATTGGGAAACCTTTCTTCTCAGCCATACATCAGTCCAAAGGGTGTTATTTCTGTTGTCATGTGAGTTTTAGAGTACAAAAAAACCAAAGTTGTTCCAGGAAATTCATCACAATTCCTCTGGGTTCTGTCCACCACCTTCTGGAATGCTCTGTAAGAATAGTGATTGATTGGTCTAATTCCTTGAAATTAGTGATTTCGCCTAACTTCTTGAAGAGAGAGTTGAGCAAAGTATGAGAGGAGGCACATCACATGGCATTGCCAGGACTACTGTTTGTTTTAAATGTGATGTCATATGAACATTTTCAAAGTAACAATTTAATTTTGAAGATTATTCGTTATATGCAATTTATGGCAGAGCGCCCTCTCCTTACTTTGATTATTTGAAAATAAACACCCTTAAATTATCTTGTGATGGAGTCATTTGGCTTTTCATCCAGTCTGCTGATTTCTAGGTGGCCTGAGCCGGTGAATCTACATATTATCCCCAGTTTTTCACACAGGGAAAGGTTAAAATGAAAATACACGATTTTTCCATAAAAATTCCTTCAGAAATACCTGTGTTCTTTTCCCTATTTCCCACTGAAATTATGGGTAATTACTGGGGTTTTTGATCCAATCGTATTGTGTTATTACATGGGAAAATATGTCTGTAAGCAGGTTAATGTACAAAACAATTGTTAGTATCTGAGGAGCCATAATAATGTGTTGTCACTAACAATTTACAGCACAAACTATCCCGACGACAATGGTGGTCATGTTCATTGGTAAATATCTGACTGTGAATGGGCTCCTCCTTCAGCTCGTGGAGCCCCTGGCTGGCAGGCCTCTTTGGGAATTAAGCAGCCTGCACAGACCACCACCAAGCTACTTGCACCAAGGGTCTTTATTACTGCAGAACTACTAACTGTGGTTTATAACCTATTATTTAAATCAGCTTCTGTACCAAATGACTGGAGCATACCTAACGTGATGCCAATTTTTAAATAGGGCTCCAGAGGTGATCCCAGCAATTACAGGCCAGTAAGCCTGATTTCAGTACCAGGCAAACCATATTAAAAAACAGAATTATCAGACACATAGATAAACATCATTTGTTGGGGAAGAATCAACATGGATTTTGTAAATGGAAATCATGTCTCACCAATTTACCAGAATTCTTTGAGGGGGTGTCACCGTGCCTCCATGGGTCACAATTGAGGATACCAAATTCAGGACAAACTACTGAAAAATAGGGCAGATACACCCAAAAACTGGTGGTTATTCTCCCATAAGATATACCAAACCAGCGACAAAAGCAAACTTCTGTTTCACCACACTGGCTAACAATTCAGAAAAGCAGTTTCCTTAGGTATTCTAGTCCTTGTGTCACCACCCAAAAAAAAAAAAAATAGATTTAAAGATGAGTGGGTCTTTAAAACCAATTTAATCAAATAAAAGGTTCTTCTGGTCCCAAAGAGCCAGCCACACACACAGGTTAATATACAACACATCTTACCCAATAATCACACTGTTGCCAATTCTTTAGTAACTAAAATCTAAAGGTTTATTTATAAAAAGAAAGAAAGGTGTCAGTTAAAATTGATTAAAGGAATAAAATACACACAATAATTGCAAAGTTCTTGGTTCAGGCTTGTAGCAGTGATGGAATAAACTGCTGGCTTGTTAAGTCTCTGGTTGCTTCCAAATCATGGGAAGGTCCTCAGTCCTTTGGTTAGAATGCTTCCATTCGAATCATAGGACTGGAAGGGACCTCAAGAGGTCATCTAGTCCAGTCCCCTACACTTATGGCAGAACTAAGTATTATCTAGACCATTCCTGACAGGTGTTTGTCTAACCTGCTGTCAAGGTTTCTTCCCCACTCTGAACTCTAGGGTACAGATGTGGGGACCTGCATGAAAACCTCCTAAGCTTACTTTTGCCAGCTTAGGTTAAAACTTCCCCAAGGTACAAACTATTTTACCTTTTGCCCTTGGACTTTATCACTGCCACCACCAAACGTCTAACAGGGATATAATTGGGAAAGAGTCCGTTTGGAAACGTCTTTCCCCCCAAAATCCTCCCAAACATTACACCCCCTTTCCTGGGGAAGGGTTGATAAAAATCCTCACCAATTTGCATAGATGAACACAGACCCAAACCCTGGGATCTTAAGAACAATTAAAAAAGCATTCAGATTCTTAAACGAAGAATTTTAATAGAAGAAAAAGTAAAAAGAATCACCTCTGTAAAATCAGGATGGTAAATACCTTACAGGGTAATTAGATTCAAAACACAGAGAATCCCTCTAGGCAAAACCTTAAGTTACAAGAAGACACAAAAACAGGAATCTCCATTCCATTCAGCACAGCTTCTTTTCTCAGCCATTTAAACAAAACAGAATCTAACGCATATCTAACTAAGTAGATTGCTTATTAGCCCTTTACAGGAGTTCTGACCTGCATTCCTGCTCTGGTCCCGGCAAAAGCAACACACAGACAGAGACCCTTTGTTTTCACCCCCTCCCCGCGCTTTGAAAGTATCTTGTCTCCTCATTGGTCATTTTGGTCAGGTGCCAGCGAGGTTATCCTAGCTTCTTCATCCTTTACAGGTGAAAGGGTTTTTCCTCTGGCCAGGAGGGATTTAAAGGTGGTTTGCCTTCCCTTTCTATTTATGACAGTAGCAGAATAAGGAAAATGGACTCTGAAAGCAGACTTTAACAAACGCAGAGAACTAGCAGCTAAGGTCCCATGCAGGGGTGAAAGTAGGCAGGTACAGGCCGGTACAGGCCGGTATGGCATACCGATAAAAAGTGGCCGTCGGTACCGGCCCATATGCAGCTGACATTAAAGCACAGCTGCTGCAGCGCTTTAAGGAACCTGCTTAAAGCGCTTTAACGTTGTTGCCCCTTTGGCCACCGCCCCCTCCCCCCCCAGCCACCATTGTGTGTGGGGAGGAAGGGGCAGCTGCTCCAGGGCCAGCGATTTAAAAGGGCCCGGAGCTCCCAACCACCACTGCAGTGTCAGTGACCGGAGCTCTGGGCCCTTTAAATCGCTGCCGGAACCCTAGGCAGCACGGGCCAGGCCAGGATGACCCCCCAGTCCTGCCCCTTCTGCCTGAGGCCCCGCCCCTTCCAGGGGCCCAGAACCAGGGCCCTGTACTGCTAAGTGCTTAATGTTACTTTCACCCTGGTCCCATGGGAAGAAAATCTAGAGGAAAAAGGAGCTCAGGAGAGCTAGCAGTTTGTCAAAGAGAGTCTACTAAAGGTGCAACAGCAAGCTATCCTGATGCGAAGGAAAGATTGGAAGAACAGTAAGAGGCCAATATGGCTCCATCAGGAGCTTTTTAATGACCTGAAAATCAAAAGAGAATCCAGGAAAAAGTGGAAACATGGACAAGTTGCTAAGAATGAGTACAGGAGACTAGCACAGGCATCTAGGGACAAAGTGAGAAAGGCCAAGTCAGAAGCCAAGTCCTACCTAGCTAGCTAGGGACAAAAAAGGCAGTAAGAAGAGGTTCTCTAAATATGTTAGGAGCAAGAGAAAGATGAAGGAAAGTGTAGGCCCCCCTACTTAGCAAAAAAGGAGAGCTAATAACTGAAAACCTCAAGACAGCTGAGTATCAGGAATCAGAGCCTGCAGCAGAACCAGTCTCTGGGCAACCTAATAAGTGCAGCTGGTCTGGACTAGGCTGCTTGATAGGCTACAGCACCTGATTGGTTGCAAAATTCAGCAGACCGGCTCTTAAGCCCAGCTGCAGTTCAGAGGCTGCTCAAAGTATAGCCCATGATTGTGATAGCTTCTGCCCTGTCCGTTTTGCTTTGTTCTAGCTAACCCAAGTCTGACCCCTTGACTCAGATTCCTGACGTCTGACCTCAGCTCTAATGCCTAGCTCTGGCATCAAGCCCCTGACTCATGTTTTGACCCTGGGCTCTGACTCCTGGCTACTGACTCCTGCTCTGACCACTAGGCATAATTGCCCATGTCCTAGTCACTGACATTGGGGTGGATCATGCCTATTTTGCTTCATTCTTCACTGAAAAGTTTAACTGTGACCAGATACTCAACATAATTAATATTAACAGCAAGGGGGGAGGAATGCCAGCCCAAATAGGGAAAGAACTGGTTAAAGAATATTTAGATAAGCTAGGTGTATTCAAGTTGGTGGTGCCTGATGAAATTCACCTGTGGGCACTTAAGGAACTGGCTGAAGCAATCTCAGAACTATTAATAAAAAGAAGGAGGAGTACTTGTGGCACCTTCCAGACTAACTAAGATCTGCTGGTCTGTCTCTGAGCAGATGGGCTGAATTGGGCCCCGAAGGGAAGATAAAAGCAGAGGAGCACCTACGTTCCCCAGGTTCATGAGTGTTAGGGAGTGGGTAGGACACAGCTGTGCGGGTGCCTTGTGGGAGGCAACAGGGCAGGTGTCTATAGGCAGTTAGAGGACTGCTACTGCAAACCAAGTGAGTTTAGCTTTTTGCTACTAGTAGCAAATTCCGATGTGAAGCAGTTCCTGACGTGCTGACCAGCTTCAGCTGCCTGGATCTCAGCCCCTTCCCGACCTGGGCTTCAGGGCTGGAGTCTCCCCCTCCCCCAGACCCCCTTCCTGGATCCCTCCTCCTGCTGTATGGAACAGGGAGCAATAATATAGGAGTAAGCCAACAAGGGCCCGATCCTGCAAACCCTCCCCTTTGACCCATCAGGTTGGAGTCACGGGGTGCTGCTGTGACTCAGGGCTGCTGGGGAGATGAGGGGCTGCAGGGGGTGTCAGTGGCTGGAGGCATCTGCGTTGAACAGCAAGGAGACGGCCCCGGATCTGGGCTCTGCTCCCCCTCCCCCCGCTCCTGTTTGGGAAGGGGCGGGGCTGGGGGGAGGGGCACTCCGGTGATTTATGAGAATCCAGCTCGTGGCTCAGAGCCCAGGAAGCCCCCGGGACTCCGCCTCTCCGGGCTGCTGGTGACTGCGGAACAGCGACGGGACCCCCCCCGCTGCCTCCTCCCAGCCTCCTCCTTCTGCACCAGCCCCGCCCCCGAGATTTCCCTGGAGCTCAGACTGGCCATTAAAACTCCCTCCAGGGAGGGACCAGCTGCAGCCGGGCAGGTCCCGAGTCCCCTTCAGTCCGATCTGACCCCCCCGCGCCCCCCCATTGATCCGCTCCTGCTTCCCACCCCGGTCCCACTCAGTCACTCCGGATTTCAGCTCCCCTCCCCCCGCAGCATCCCCCGTCCTCATTCTGCCTCCACCCAGGGCGGGGGGGGGGGGTGACCTGGCTGGTGCTTTTTGCTGCTGGTGCTTCGTCCCCCCCCCCCCCAACAGGGCTGTGGGGACGGGGCTGGGCGGGGGAATTACTGAGAGCCCAGCGATCCCTGGGGGGCAGGAACAGGAGCCGGGGGGGGCATTGACACCCCGACACTGGCTCCCCCGGCGAACTGCCCCCGCGCCAGCCCCAACCCCGCCAGCTCCGAGCCCCTGGGGGGGGGGGGAGCTGGGACTTTAAGAGCAATTTGCTCCGCCCCACCCAGCCCGGGCCACGGACCGTTACTTTAAGTTTCCGCTACGTTGGTACTTTCAGTTTTGAAGCGGGGGGGGCTCGGCCCCGTCAATTCAGCTACAAATTCACACAAATAAGGATGGCGGGGCCGGTCTCCAGCCCTCCGGCTCCGTGACCCCGTGTGCGGAACCGGGGCTGCAGCCTCGGTGAGTGACCTGGGGCCTTATGGCGCAAGCTCCCCGCAGGGAATGGCCGGGTTCCCCCCCCCCCACTTTGTTATTTCCAGACTCGGTGAATCCCTCCCAGCCCCACCCCAGCCTGCAGGGCCATCGCCCCGGGGGAGGGCAGGTGCTGTTACCGCCGCTGCCCATATTACAGGTGTCTGCCAGGGCAGGGGGAGCTTCACCGCCCCCCAGAGCTCTGTCAGTGGGCGTCACTGGGGGGAGGCCGCGAGTCTGAGCCCTGGAGCCCTGGTCAGGCCCCTTCCTGGCCAGTGCTGGCCGCTCTGTGGGCAACACTGGCCCCGGCGGCTGTCCCAGCGTAGGGGAAGTTACAGGCACAGCCTGGTTCCCTGGGAGGGTTTTACACCACCGCCCAGCCTGGCCGGGGCCACACGGCTGGGTGCGGCGTGAGCCTAAAGCTCTTTGTCTCTGAGGGTACGTCCACACTGCGGCTGGGAGGTGCGATTCCCACCATAGACAGACAGACAGACACGTGCTCCCTCTGCTCAAGCTAGTGCAATGAAAGTAGTGGTGTAGCTGAGGGTAGCATGGGTGGGGGCTTGAGCTAGCCACCCAAGTACGTATCTGGGGGGGGGGGGTCCAGGCGGGTTTGTTTTCAGGCACGTCACCCGAGCTGCTGGCTCCGCTACCCCAGTTAGTGCTACGTGCTAGTTTAGGTGTGTTAGCACCAGGAGAGCTATCACATGGCTATCTATCCCCCCCGCCCTCCGGGGGGAAGCTCGCTCCCAGCTGCAGTGTAAATCTCCCCTGAGAGAGGTTTCAATGTTACAGATCCCAGGGGGCACAGAGCTGGGGTGACCCTGGTCAGAATTCATCCCTGACATTTGCACCCAGGCCGGAGGCAATGAGGGTGGGTCACTGACATGTAAAATCACCAGGGCCGGGGACTGATCTGGGAGATCCCCAGAGAGCCCTGACCTGGGACAGGTGTGGTCAGGCGATGGAGCCCCTTTACCACAGCAATCAGTGGCCATTTATGCCACGCTGGCTTGTTTTCCTTAATATGTCCCATTCCACAGCGGTGTCTGAATGCCCCAACTGAGATGGGGATCCCTTTGTGCTGGGTGCTGGATACACCAATAGTGAGGGACCGTCCCTGCTCTCGAGAGTGTATTACAATCTAAATATGAGGTGCAGCCATGGTGTGAGCTATGGACCGGTTGCTGGCAGAGTGACATCTAACCCTGCTCAGAGCCAGGGCAGACGAGGACTGTGGGGGAAATCCCTTCTCTTCGGGTGCATTGTAGGCAGCTGTGAGGCTTGTTACCTCCTCCCCACTGCCCCGTGGCACTGTCCTGTCGCTGCATCACACTCACTCACCATCTGGTTTGTTATTTCTGCTGTTCCCCAGACCAAGCTACGATGACGGGGAAGGTTCCCTCGTTCTCCCCCGGCTCCACAGTGAGCTCCGCTCTGCCGGGCTACGTCGCTCTCTGCCTCGCTCTACAGGTTCACCGGCTGGCGTCAGGTAGGAGCTCCAGCCTCCTCGCTGGGTTTGCTGCTGTTGCTATTGTTGGTCATCGTCCATCTCACATCACTGCCTTGTCTTATAAGCCACGTCTGCTCAACCTGCTCACAACCAGCCACATGGAGAAACCACAGGGGACGTCTGGGTCCCCAGTAGCCATGTTTGCTACCTAGACACAATCTTGTCAGGTCTAGCTACACACACGCTGCTGCAGTGACTGGAGGCTTCTAAGACAAAGAACACGGCGAGCGCCATTACAGGGCTCACAAACTCTTTAAAGGGACACTACCAAATTCCTATCTACCGCACTGCCAGACTGACTGAAAGTCGCAGATCAGACTCTTCAGGCACAAACAGATCATGAATCCCCGACTCTCTCTGGTTATGAAATGAAAACCCACAAGTCATTCATACTGCACTAGACACATCTGACTCAGGCTGAGAGGGAGACCTCCTCTTACAATGAGGATGGGAGGATATTTGCTGGCTTCTTCATTCTGTACCCTTGGGGAAGGCCTTATAGGCCTGGTCTACACTGCGGGGGATCGATCTAAGTTACGCAACTTCAGCTACGTGAATAAAAGCTGAAGTCGACGTACTTAGATTGACTTACCGCGGCGTCTTCACTGCGCTGAGTCGACTGCTGCCGCTCCCCCGTTGCCTCTCACGGCGCAGGAGTACGGGAGTCGATGGGAGAGCGCTTGGGGACAGATTTATCCCGTCTGGACTAGACGTGATAAATTGATCCCCGCCGATCTGGCGGGTAGTGAAGACATACCCCTAGTGACCCACTCCACCCCTGGGGCTGCCTGCACAGCTTCTTGGGCATTTTGGTTCCCTCCTGCTGGGGTTTCTGTAATGATCTTGGGGCTCATTAAACAACAACTCAGTGAAAGGGAAAGGAATAAACCTTTTAATAAAACAAACTCGACAGCTTTTGTGGTGAAGAGCTGAACACAGCTACACTGAATTCTCAACCTCAGATTCCAGGGCACATCTCTAAATTCTGATGCTCATAATACTGTCCCTCATGAGGGAGCATCTCGAAGGGCATGGCTACACTTGCAGATGTAGAGCACTTTGAGTTAAACCAGCCTTTGGAGAGTGCACTAGGGAAAGCGCCGCAGTCTGTCCACACTGACAGCTCCAAGCGCGCTGGGCGTGGCCACATTTGCGGCACTTGCAGCGGCATTGGGAGCGGTGCCTTATGGGCAGCTTTCCCAGCATGCAAGTGACTGCAAGGTGCTTTTCAAATGGGGGGGGGGAGTGTGACCGGGAGTGTGTTGTGTGTATGTGGGGAGAGAGAGAGAGAGAGTGTTTTCTGGGGGAGGCTGAGAGCATGTCAGCAGGCTGTCTTGTAAGTTCAGACAGCAGCAGACCCCCCTTCCCCCCCCCCACCTCTCTCTCTCTCACACAGCACTCCACACTGATGTTTGCTTTGTCTCGGAGCAGAGAAGTAGCTGGTTGTCAGAAACGGAGCTTTGAAAGGGCACATCCGCATTCCTGCAGTGATTCAAAAACAATGAGAAGAGTGGCCACGTGACTTAAGGGGATTATGGGACGTTTCCGGAGGCCGATCAGAGCGCAGTAACGCAACACCTCGTCCACACTGACGCCTGGGCCTTGTAGCCAAGGCGCAGCAAACGTTATTCCACTCGCCGAGGTGGAGTACCAGGAGCGCTCTAGCTGCGGAGTCAGAGCGCTTTACATGCCTTGCCAGTGTGGACGGGGAGTGAGCTCGGGCGCCCGGGGCTGCTTTAATGCGCTCTAACTCGCAAGTGTAGCCAAGCCCTTAGTTATAATCTTCCACAAACGTATCTCTATATCTTCCCTCTTAAAAAAAACAATTAGCTGTTTCTATATATGTATATAAGAGTTAACAACTACCCAATAGCACATGCATTAAATTCTCAACCCATCTAGTCTATTTCCATAAATCACCTCATAAATTACCTAGAGAGGTGAGGTTACCAGGACATCTCTCTGGAGTGAGTCTTTACCACTCATTTTCCTCAAATTTCTCTTCTCCAGGCAGGTTAGCAAGTCTCTATGGGCCTTTCAGGACATTTAATCTCCCTCTCTGATCTTCTCATTGGAGTCTGAGTTGTTCTCCTTTGCCTGTTGATGGTAAAGGATCAGTCAGTTGGGAAATGCCAGAGTCCATGTCGACTGTCAATGTATTGGAACTTTCTGGGATTATACATAGATCCCTTTGATTGCATCAAAATGTGTCCCCTTGATTTGTCTGGACTACAATCCATGGCAAATTGCCTAAAATCTGCAATGGAAAATTGCAGCCCATTATCGCTAAAGACTTCATCTGGAATTCCATGTCTGGAGAGGATTCCCTTCATGTCATCTATCACTGACTTACCACTAGTACTGTGCAGTGTGCAAATTTCTGGATACAGAGAATAATCCTCTGTGACTATGAAATAATCCTTTGATTGCCAGGTAAATACATCAGTACCTGCCTTCTCAGAAGGTCTTTGTGGAACTGGATGAGGTCACAGTGGCTCTGCTTGTTCCCTTGTTGGCTTGTATTTCAAGCATGAACAGCAGTTTTCTACCACTTTAGTGATGATGTGATTGATCCGTGGTCAATACAGCACCTCTCATGCTCGTTGTTTGCACTTCTCAATTCCTTTTTGGCATGTAATGTTCCTCCAATTTAGTCAGTATTTTACTTAACTTCATGCTTTCACCTTCTTCAAACGCAAAGCTGTTCTAAATATCCAATGCTTCCGCCTCAACAACAGGCAAAAAGATTGATCATTTTACTTGATCATTTTTCTCTTCTGCCCCTCTGGCTACTAAATACAAGTCAAATCTCTTTCTGAATTTTTTCCAGTTCTCTGCAACATTGCCTGACAATTGCAGACTGAATGGAAGTTGCGACACATCCATTTTTGGCTTTTTTCCCCATTTTAAGCTATTTGAGCTACTATTTTGCTCACAAAATACATACAAAAGCCTTTGTTCTTCTCTGTTTGCTGCTGCATGTACTCCCCTTGCCTCCGCTTTCAGTTGCAAACACAGGAGTTAACTTCAAAATGACTGCAGTCTCCTTCTCGTTCAGCACTTCTGACACCATGTAATGATCTTGGGGTTCAATAAACAACAAACCAGTTTGTTAGGAATAAAACTTTTAATAAAACAAAGCAGAAAGTTTCTGTAGTGAATTGCTGAACACGGCTACACTGTGTTCTCAACCACAGCTTCCAGGGCACATCTCTAAATTCTTGAATTTCACAGGTGCCAACTTTCAGCTTTCCCCGGTGGGGTGTTCCACCGTGGCTCTGCCCCTTTCCCCAAGGCCCCACCCTCGCTCCACCTCTTCCAGCCCCTGCTCTGCCCCCTTCCCCAAGGCTACACCGCCACCCTGCCTCTCCCGCCCCAGTTCAGCCCCCTCCCCCAAGCACGCCCTGCCCTTCCTCTGCCTCTTCCCGCCCCTGCTCCTCCCCTCCACCCCAGAACCCCTTGCCTGCCGCTGATCAGCTGCAGGTAGGAGGTGCTGTGGGGGAGGAGCTGATCTGCAGGGCCCTCTGAACACCTGATCGGCGGGTGGCTGGTGGGTGCTGAGCACCCACTATTTTTTTCCGTGGGTGCTCCAGTCTGAAAATTATAATTATACACATCTCTGCATGCCCCAGCTGCAGTCACTGTGTTAGGTGCAGCTGGGTTGACTGGTGGAGACATTGGCTGGAGCAGCTTGGTAGAGCTGTGCTTGTGATCTGAGGAGATCCAGATCTGAGTCCCGTCCCCCCGCCCAGGCATGTGATGAAAGGAGAGAGGTGCAGGTGTACCTTGAGGGATCCTGCATCCCTTAGTTCAGCCCTGAGCTGTGTAGTTGTCAGTAGCAGGGCTCAGGGGCCTGCTTGCCACGGGGATTGTCTGTGTGTTTGACAATGGGGAAGGGGACATATAGTGCTAGATAGAATCCTGGGAGTGTGGGTGGAGGGGCTGTTAAAGGGGGTGAAGGTTTGTAAAATGTAAGAAATGTGGGGCTGTTTCTGGGCAGTCGCTCAATGTTGAGGGCAGAACGGGGTGGGTTGCTCCTGTACAGCGCAGCTCACCTAAAACAAATGTTCCCTTAGCAAGGAGAAGGTGTTTGTGCTGCAGTTGTCATGTGCCCTGATCCCTGAGGGACATGCTCTATCTGCACAGGCAGGGTGTGGGCCTGTGCCCCATGGGTTTGTTAGGTCACTCCTATCTGCTTCCCTGGTGCCTGCCACATCCATCACCCCCTCTGCCCCCTGATGGCCGTCCCACCCCTCACCCTCTTCTGCTGTCCTGGCTTCTGCCCTTCTTACTCCCCTCAGCCCTCCTGGCACCTGCCTCTCTCTCCGCCCTCTCTGACCCCTGGCACGCACCCCTTCCCTCACCCCCCTGTGCCCACCCCTCCTCTAACCCCACTCTGACCCCCTGGCACCTGCCTCTCCCGAATGCCGTCTCCTAACACCTCCCTCTATCCACCTGCCCCTGCCTCTCTCCTCGCCCCTCTCTGCCCCCTGGTTCTTGTCCCTCCCCTGCTCTGCCCTCCCTGTGTCTGCCCTTCTGCTCAACCCCCTCAATCCCCCTGGCACCTACCCTTTCCCTTACCCCCTGCACACTTCTGGTGCCGACCCCTTCCCCTTGCCCCCCAACACCTCACCCTCCCCTTGTCCCCTTCCTCCCTGGTGCCTACCCTCTCACCACCCTCTGCCCCATTGACCCCACTCTCCTCTCACCCCTCTGCCACCATCATCCATGCCACCTTCTCTTTATTTCTCACTCTGCCCCTCCCCTCGCCTTCTGGCTCCATGACACCTGCACCCCTCACCACCCCTCTAGTCCCCTGGTGCCAGCTCCTCCTCTGCCCCAAGTCCCAGCTCTACCCTTGCCCCATCTGCCTCCCTGGTGCCTGCCATTTCCTTTGCCCCCTCTGCCCACCTGGTGCAAATCCCTTCCCTTGCCTCCCTTTAGACCCCTGTTCTCTGCCCTTCCCCTCACCTCAGCACTGCCCCGCCCCTCCCCTCCCCCTCTCCTAATCTCTGCATCCCACCCCTGCCTTCATCCTCCCTCTGCCCCCCTGGTGCCCACATCTCCCTTCACACTCCTCTGCCCCCCTACGTCCTGCCCTTCTCCACACCCCTCTCTCTGCCCCCCTTTGGCTCACCTGCTCCCTCACCCCCATTCTGCCGCCCGGCACCAGTGCCTGCCCATTCGCTCCCCCCCATGGTTCCACCTCCCCACTGCTCATCATCTCACCCCCTGGCAGCTCACCCTCCCCTTGATTTCCCCTGCCCCATTGGAGCTCCCCCATTCCCTCACACCTCTCTGCCCCCTGGGGTCCATCCCCTTCTTCTCCCATGGAGCCCCCAGGATCCTGCCCTTCACCCCCCCTCTGTTCTTATGGTGCCTGCCCCTTCCCTTGTCCCCTCATTGCCCTTGTGCCTGCCCCACCCCTCTACCCGTCCCCCCTCTACTCCTGTCACCTGCCCCTCCCCTTTCCTCTCCCAGCATCAGCCCCTCCCCACCCCCCACTGACACCTCCCCACCCACCCCCGCTCCTCCTGCCCTTTCCCCCCATTGTCTCCTCACAGACAAAGGGGCCCTGACTCCCCTCAGGCAACAACCCCCCCCCAGCGATTAATGGGGACGCAGGTTAATTTCCCTTTGATCCCAGTGACCAGCCCCTGCCCCCGGCCCTGACTCTGTGACTCTCTCCCCAGTGGACGTGACTCTGGATCCAGACACGGCAAATCGCTACCTCGTCCTGTCTGAGGATCGGAAACGTGTGAGACGCGGAGACAGATGCCAGGATCTGCCCGACAAGCCTGAGAGATTTGATCCTTGTGCCTGTGTCCTGGGCGCTGAGGGGTTCACGGGCGGGAGGCGTTACTGGGAGGTGGGGGTGGGAGACAAGACGAGATGGACTCTGGGGGTTTGTCGGGAATCTGTGAGCAGGGAGGAGTGGGTCACACACACACCTGAGGATGGATACTGGGCCGTGCGGCTGAGGGACGGCGGATACGTGGCCCTCACCTCCCTGTGGACTCCCCTCCCCGTGAGCGTCCGGCCCGGCCGGGTGGGGATTTTCCTGGACTATGGGGCGGGCGAGGTCTCGTTTTACAATGTGACTGACGGGTCCCATCTCTTCACGTTCACTGACACCTTCTCCGGGACGCTCCGCCCTTATTTCTATCCCGGTCTCAACGCTGGGGGTACAAACGCTGCTCCCCTGATCATCTGCCCGGTTCCCGCTCCGGCCGGGGGGAATCTCGGTCCCTGACAGTGACCCCGCGGCACAGACCGACCCCCCCCAGCGCTGCTGCTCCTCCCGCTCCCCTGTGGTGGGGGCCGGTTACTGCAGCTACTGGAGTTTTTCTGCTGACCGGACGCTGCCTGTTTCCCTTTTCCACTGGAGGGTCCAGTCGAAAACCGGACACCTGGCAACCCCCAGCCCTCACCTTGCCCCGTCCCCTGCCCCAGGGGCAGCAGATGGTGGGGGATGGGGTCATTCACTCCTGCCAGAATTTTCTAGCCCTGTGAAATCTCAATCTAAAATAGGAAAGAAAAAAGATTATTCTAATTTAGAAAATATTATTGTAACAAGGTGTAAATACAAGAATATTTCAGTTTACATTTCAACAGTATTTCAGAAACGAGCATCTAAACGTATTTTTAGAAATGGAATAATTTACATTTATTTTCTGATTCTTCCCTCAAATCTGTATTGAAGTTTAACTTCTCTAAATAACATCATTTGTATTTCAACTGTGGAATTTCAAGAAATCCAAAATATTTATCTTCACAAAATAAACTATTAAATTGTCCGATGGGGTTGTTCAGTTATAATGTACGTGTGTCATAAACATCACAACTACACACATGTGCAGCTGCTCTCTCTCTCTCTCCCCCCGGTCCTCTTTATTGTCTTGACTGGTTCTCTCTGGAAGGCAGGGCACATACACCCACCTCCTGCACTACACCTTTGAAAATTAATAGGTGAAAAAATGATAGAATTAATGAAGCAATATATTTAAATTAACTCATACAAGATTATATAATATTCTTTGAAGTTCTGTCAGCATTAATTCACTTTCTAGCTGCACATAATCGGTAATCAAGATATGACCCTTCCTTTCTTTTTCTCACAAAACGCGGTCCCCAACCTCAAATGCTGTATTCTTAGATACCAGGGGTCGCCAACCGTTCAGAAGTGGTGTGCCGAGTCTTCATTTAGTGACTCTAATTTAAGGTTTCACGTGCCAGTAATATATTTTAACATTTTTAGGAGGTCTCTTTCTATAAGTCAATAATATATAACTAAACTATTGTTGTATGTAAAGTAAATAAGGTTTTTAAAATGTTTAAGAAGCTTCATTTAAAATTAAATTAAAATACAGAGCTCCCCGGACCGGTGGCCAGGACCCGGGCAGTCTGAGTGCCACTGAAAATCAGCTCGCATGCTGCCTTTGGCACACGTGCCATAGGTTGCCTACCCCTGCTATATACAATAATGTCTTCTACAATCTCATTTTTTTTATTTATTTTTCTTTAGAAATATTATTTGCAGGCAATGTACTTTGAGTGTGCACTGTTGATTTCAAAGTACTGCCAGGCTTTCCACGTTCTTGGTTATAAGGACACAACAAATGTAGTTTGATAAAGAAAGAGAGAAGGGGTTGTATTCCTTTACTGAATCATCACAAATTAACTTAATATACTGGCACTTAATGACACAAAACATGAAATTTGGTGAAGTTTTATTGGGAGACCTTTCTTCTCGGCCATAAATCAGTCGAAAGGGTGCTATTTTTGTTGTCATGTGAGGTTTAGAGTACAAAGAAAAGAAAGTTGCTCCAGGAAATTCATCACCATTCCTCTGGGTTCTGTCCACCACCTTCTGGAATGCTCTGTAAAAATAGGTTTCAGAGGAGCAGCCGTGTTAGTCTGTATTCGCAAAAAGAAGAGGAGTACTGGTGGCACCTTAGAGACTAACCAATTTATTTGAGCATGAGCTTCGGTGAGCTACAGCTCACTTCATCGGATGCATTTAGTGGAAATGCTCACTGTGTTTTCCACTAAATGCATCCGATGAAGTGAGCTGTAGCTCACCAAAGCTTATGCTCAAATAAATTGGTTAGTCTCTAAGGTGACACCAGTACTCCTTTTTTCTGTAAAAATAGTGACCGATTGGTCCAATTCCTTGATATTAGCGATTGAACCTAATTTCTTGAAGAGCTGGCTGAGCAGCGTGTGAGGGGAGGCACATCACATGGCATTGCTAGGACTACTGTTTGTTTTAAACGTGATGCATTATGAACATTTTCAATGTCATAATTCAGTTTTGAAGATTTACTCACAATATGCCATCCATGGCAGAGTGCCCTAAACTCACGCTGATTATTTGAAAATAAATACCCTAAAATTATCTTGTGATGGATTCATCTGTGTTTTTATCCAGTCTGCTGCTGTCTAGGTGGCATGGTCTGCTGAAGCGATGTGTCACACGGCCATGATTGTGTAATTGACCATATAGTGAAAATAACACCAAATGTAAGCTGTTACCTCGTTATTCAATTCTGAACCTAGATCTGCCAGTATCTGCTCTGGACAGCCATGTTAATATATCATTTCACATGTCTTCTTCTCCACCTCATGTGCTTTCATAGTTCTAAGTGGAAATTCTTCTACCTATTTTGAAAAATCATCTGTAGCTGTCAGTACATACTGGTATCGCTTCTGGGATACTGGATAGAGCCCGATTAAATCTGCTCTCAGCAATTCCCAGGGTTTAACAACCTATGTGCAAGAACACAGGCTAGAGTTCTCATTTGGATCTTTCCTATGACATTTTTATTATAATCCCATCTATAGTAAGCAAAGTAAACATTATAATGTGGTTTCTGTAATAGCTGATGTCTCCACACAGTCAGAATCTAACTTTTGGTGTTTTTCAGAAGTAAATAAATACAGGACAAATTTCTGCAACTGAGAACTTGCATAAACACACCTTGCAGGGTCGGCGAGTTATATGGTCCCGTGGTGCTCGTGCTCCAGCAATATTCAGGGCCTGGGAGCCTGGGTCCACCAATGTTTGGGGCCAGGTCTCTGCCCCAGCCCCACCTGCTGTCCCCATGGGCCTCCCCTGGAGCGCCCCCGGCCCCGCCAGCTGCTCCGCGCAGTGCTCCCTCACCGGCCGCTGCTGGCTACAACACAGGGACCGGCGCGGGCGGCAGGCTGAGGTGACCGCTGCGCCTGCGGAGGGGGGAGAGGAGGAGGTGCACATGTGATGGCAGCCCCCAGCCCCCCGGCACCTACTGGGAGACGACTCCGACTCCGAGGAGGCTTCCTGGAGTCTGGACCTGAGCAGCTGGGGCATGGGTCTGTGTTGGACTCGTGCCCCCGGCCGCAGTCACCTCTCCTGCCCCACGCTTGGCAAGGAGATGCCCCATCCCCCACCCCCAGTGATGCTATGGTGAGGGGCAGCAGCAGGGAAGGAGGTGCACACGTGACAGCAGCCCCCCCCCCCCCCCCCGCCGCCTTCTGTCACCCACCACAAGGGAGGTGAGGGACCTGAGCAGCTGGGGCTTGGGTGAGTGTTGTGACACCCTGCCCTCCCCCCGCCCTCCGCAGTCACCACTCCTGCCCCAGGCTGGGCAAGGGGCAGCCCCATCCCACACTGGACAACGACGAAAAGTGTTTGCTGCCTCCTGAAGAACATCGCAAAAGAAGGGCGACATTTTGTTTTTAATTTTAGAAAGTCTTTGCTTTTGAGGGCTATTGATCCAAGAGTTCTGGGTTGTTTCTCTATTCAAAAGAGTATGAATAAAGTTGATATTCTTAGATAAATACACTTTTCTTATGATGGTGATAGTGTGGAACAGAGGGAAACTGTTAAACGCTTCCTGTTTCCAGTCCACTCTTTTACATAATTTTAAAAATATATAAATCGGCTTACAAGGCAGGTGTGAACGTCCTACTAGGCTCCTGTCTGCATCTTTAGGAGCCTAAATAACTTTGCAAATGTGGCACAGAGACTAAGGGGCAGATTTCAGAAGGTCTGTAGACACCTAAAGATGTAGCTTGGCATCTAGTGGGATTGTCAAAAGCACTTAGGTGCCTAACTCCCATTGGGAGCGAGGTGCCCAGGCACCTTTGAAAACTCCCCCGAACGACTCGGCCAGCTCACCACAGGCTGCTTCCCCTGCACAGGGTCCCACTTGGGCACTTACAATGTTTGACCTCAACTTCTTTTTTATTATTGTGTCAAATTCAGAAAATTGCAGCGGGATTTCAGAATGTTCTAGGGGAGGAGACCTAAGTCCCCTCATTTTAAAGCCTCCCCCACAGCCTCCCGGAGAAGCCTGGTGGGCTCGGCTCCAGGCCTGGCTTGGGGGGATTCCCAGGTCCCCTCAGGACCAATAACTGCATGGTCTGACTCCCAAAGACAAGCTGAGCCCAGGATCCCAGTGAGTGCGATGGGGCCAGTGAGCAACAGGGAATGTCCCGGCATTTACTGCCCTAGGGACTCATTGCCCATGGCGAGGAGTGAAACAGCCACAGGGGCCAAGAGTGAGAGCGCCAGGCCCTGCTGTACGGGCTGCTTTGTGCTGCCAACTTAGCTGTGTCAGGGAAACTGGTCCCAGCGCGATGGAGGGAGTGGTGGGGACGGGGAGTGGGGAGAGCTGGGGAAGGGCAGTCGGTAGCTGGGCCAGGGGAAGGGGAGGGAGAACCCAGCCCCAAGGTTGTGTGAGCGAGGGGCCCAGGATGGGTGAATGGGACCTGGGAGCCCAGGAAGCTCTTCAACCCTCTCCCCACCTCAGCCTCTCACCTAGCCTATACCCCACCCTATATTCTTTTATCTTTGCACCTGCCTCCATGCCTGCATGCCCACCCTGACCTATTGCCCTGGGCCTGCAGACTTCTCCTTCCATACACCCTGTTAGCCGATGGCCAAGGATGTTTGGTGAGGTGCCAGCTATGCCCGTCTATACCATCCGTGACTTTAACCGCTAGGACGCACTGTCCCTTCGCGGCGGGCAGCCCGGGCTAGGCTGACGGATGCCCCAAGGTCCTAACCACCCGTGACTTTAACTGCTAGAGCTCAGAGCTCCTTCGCAGCGGGCAGTCAATACTGACTGACAGGTGCCCCAATGGCAGCACTAAGAGCCTCTCCACACCCGTGACTTTAACTGCTAGAGCTCAGAGCTCCTTCGCAGCGGGCAGCCAGGATTGACTGACAGGTGCCCCAAGAGTTTGCCCCGTGGAGGCGGCACAACTCAACGCTAGGCTCTTAGTACTCTCACCTAATGGCCAGGCTTTAGAGCCAAAACGGCTGAGGTTCTTTAATTGTGTCGGCTGCTTTACAGTAAACCAGAGAAAACAAGTCAGGCTTATGCACAAATGGTTACCAAAATTTATTAAGCTAGATTCTAATCGTATGGTTACAAAATTGCTAGTGCCTACTTATTTAAATGTAGAGATGTTACACACACAAACAAGTTACAAAACTGAAGCCACAATCCCAAAGGAAGAAAACAAAGTATAGAGCTCTATTTCAAAATATGTGTACACTAAAGATAGGAGATCAGGTGTGGGTGCTTCTTACCCTCCTTGCATCTCTCGATTCCAGCGGTGCCAAGCCAGGATCGGTCACTCAATTCCGCGGAAAGACGAATAAGAGACAAGGCGTAGGGACCCTCTTAGCTGCAGAAGCCTTGGGAGGCTGTCACTTATCTGACCAGCAGATAGATAGTGAAAAGCACTCAAAAATCATGGTGCTGTAGGTCCCCTACTTATACCTCTGTACTCCTTTATTCTCTTTCTCCTTTCTTATGCCAAATTGAGGCTGGTCTGTCTGGGTGACGCCAGCTTTCGCAAGAGTAGTTTACACTTGCAAGGGAGAGAAACAATAAGTGTTGACTACTGGACATTTCTTTTATCAGGGTAAATATTTTCCCAACTAGGATGTTGGTGTGTGTGCATCACGCTATTTAGTAGGGGCTAAAAGCCATGTCTGTCACAGGGCCTCTGCCTGCTGTGAGCTTAATCGTTGTATCTGCCCCCAGAGGCACATTGTAGCAGCACACCTGTGCTTTCACAGCTTCAAAGGCTGTGCTGGAATATATGTTAAGTGCCCTGTTCCGGCTTCCTCCTGTGTTTCCAGCAATGCTGGTCTGAGGGGGGGGGGGGGGGGGGGGCTGGCTGTCTGGCTACATTCCACCCCCTGATGCACCACACTACATCCCAGATTGCAAGGTGGCGGTGATGCCAGCACCTCTTGCCCTCCTTGGGGAAATCTAGAAATACCCAACAACCAAATTAGAGGATGAGGGTTCGCGGAATTGGTTAGGATCCCTTTTTAGCTCTAGGTATCTGATTTGCGTGGAGGAAAGAGCAGTTTGAATCAAACGCTTCATAATACATAAAGTTACACAAAAAAACAATTACAATAATTAAAATGGTTAAAACAGTATTCACAACCGAATGTAAAAACGGGGAGAGGGAAAATCCCAAGTGTTGAGCTAACCATTGCATCCATGAGGTTTGTCCATTCTCAGCCACTGCATGTAGTGGTACAAATTCAATTCCCAGTCCATTGGTTGAATCTAGCAAGGTGCACATCCAGCAATTTGTAGCACCAGCAGCTGAGGCGATGGTTTGGATTGCTCCCTGAAGAGGATGTTCTGGTATTGCCAAGGTGACTGGAGCCAACAGAAGGATCATGAGGGCTTGCAGGAACATATCTCTTGTGGGTCGTGTTCTAGCTAAAAAACTTATTTTAAAACCAAAAGCAAAAATTACACCTGCTATTATAAGTAATGGCAAATATATCAACAGTCCATAGTAGTCTCTAGTGATCAAACAGGTCTGCTGCATGGTCCATTTTGCTGACAGGTTAGCTGGCAGGTTGCTCGGAACCGTGGGACCATTCCTGCAATAAATCACATGGTCAGCCGGTCTTGGATGTGATCCAAGCCTCTGTAATGGTTATTAGCCTTTTATCAGCATTTAAAGCACTCCATACACCTTTCTCTTTATAGGCATGCAAAACGCAGGTAAAGGTTCCCAGGGCTGGGTGTTTAATCACAACAGTGTCTCCGGGAGCATACTTGGAACTGTGCAGTGGTGTTCTGGCAGGGGAGATAGCTTTCCCTGTAGGGAAGAATCCCCTGCTGATTGGACTTCCTGTAGGAGTCTGTCTGTTGTTTAATCTCTGCACCACTTCGTCCAGTCTGTCTCCCCATGTGCCATCAGTAGGCTTCAAGTGATTCTTTAGCAACCCATTCCAGCGCTCGACCATGCCATTAGATTGAGGTCGATATGGAAGGTGGAAGGTCCATTGGACTCCATGTTTAAGGGTCCATTCCCTTACAAGTTTATTCTTAAAATGCGAACCATTATCTGATTGGATTTCTTGAGGCATTGGGACAATTGCTGTTAAGCGGTTTAGTCCCATAACTGTGGACAACCCTGTTGCCAATCGGGTTGGATATGCAAAACCAATCCCTGAAACAATTTCTACCCCAGTCAAGATGTATTTCCACCTCTGCCTTGTAGTGGGCAGTGGTCCGACATAGTCGACCTGCCAGGTTGCCCATAGTGTTTTTCCATCTCTTAGCCTGGCAAACTGTTGTCCTTCTGCTATATGTTTTCTAGTCTCAGCACAAATAGTGCAGGCTTGCACCAGGTCTCTAGCCTGTCTGTGGGTGATAGGCCACCCCCTGATATGTGCTTGCCGCACTAACTCATCACTTCCTGTGTGTCCTAAATTATCATGTAACCATGAATATAAGCGTTCCCATTCTACTTGTGTGGTAAAGAGCTGGGCAGCTGCATCGGCTAAATTGTTTAACTGTGCAGCTGGGGTATTATTCCTCTGATGAGCTGAGACATGTCCTATAGACAGGGGTTGTTGCAGGGCATGCTGATATAACCACTTCCAGTATTCCAGTCCCCAGACTGGTTTACCTCCTATTTCCCAGTGGTTATTTTTCCAGTTAGTGATCCACTGAGTGGCACCTGCCCAGACCGCATAGGAGTCCGTATATACTGCGGTGGCTCCTGCTTCACAGGCCAGTTTAATTGCAGCCAATTCTGCAAGTTGTGCTGACCCATCAATTCCAGCAGTTAGGGGTGCTGCAGAGGTGTCTGCAGGCACTGCTGCAGCTTTTCCCTTCCATTTTCCTTTGACCAGCCTGGCACTGCCGTCAGTGAACCATACTCCCTCAGGCTTAGAAGGATCAAATGGGGCAGCATCCTTAATGGGAGACTGCTGTGGAGGTAGGCGGTATTCATCAGGCATTCCTACTTTCCATAGGGATTCCTGAATCATAGTGGGGTTTTGTGCAGTGTCTGCACTACCTACCCGGTGGTGTATGTAAAGTGCCCATCTTTGGATAGTCATCTTTTGTGCTACACCAGGTGGTAACTCTTTCCCTTCCAATATAGGTTTAATGATTGGAAGAGGAGTGTGAATTGTGATGTCCTTATCCTGAGTTAATTCCTCAGTTTCTCTCAAGGCTGTGTAAGCTGCCAGAAGCACCTTCTCATAAGGCGCGTAGTTAGCCTGTGACCCTTGCCATGACTTGGAACCAAACTGAATTGGTCGTCTGGGAGCAGTGTCACTTTCTTGCCAGAGAGCATAAGACATTCCAGTGGCTCCCACAGTTAGGTACAAATGGAATGGGGCTTCAGGATGTATGGGACCCAGAGCCTGATAGGTGTGTATCTCCCCTATCAGTTGCCTGAGGGCTTCCTCATGGGCAGGAGCCCATTCCCAGGCAGCACTTTTCTTTAACAAATTGTACAATGGTCTGGCTATAATGGCAAAGCCAGGTACATGTTTTCTCCAAAATCCCAGGGTTCCCAAAATCTGTCTCAATTGATCTTTACTTTCAGGGGAGGGTGCCTGATTTAGCTCTTGCACAGTGTCATTAGGCACAGACCTCCTACCTCCCATCCATACAGTACCTAAGAATTTTATCTCTTGGGAGGGACCTTGGCATTTCTCAGCTGGTAACTCTAAATTAAGGGCTTCTAGTGCTCCTTTGATTTGATTCATAGTCTCCTGTACCTCTTCTGAGGTTTTCCCACCTATTAAGATGTCATCAATGTATTGCACAGTTTGTACATTGGGTGGCAGTATAAGGTCATCTAGGACCTTTGCCAGTGCCCCATGGCAAATAGTGGGTGAGTGTTTAAACCCTTGTGGCATTCGGGTAAAAGTGTATTGTACACCTTTCCAAGTAAAAGCAAATCTTTCCTGGTCAGCTGGTTGCAAAGGGACCATGAAGAACATGTCCTTTACATCTAATACTGCTAGCCAGGGTTTATCCCAGGTTTGTATGGTGTTTACAATATCTGTTATGCTAGGGACTGCTGCAGTTAATGGTCCAGTGTTACTGTTTAGCTTTCTATAGTCTATAGTGAGTCTCCATTTGCCATTTGGTTTCTTGATGGGCCACACAGGAGAATTAAAGCGAGAGTGGGTACGAATTAAAATTCCTCGCTGTTCCAAATCTTTGATCAGGTCAGTAACAGGGCTTATGGCCTCAGCTGGGACATTATACTGCTTTATGTTTGTTACTGTTGAGGGCGGGAGAGCAGGCGCGCTGCTAAGTAAGTTTACAGAATAGTGGGGAGGGCTTTCCTCTTCCAGGTGGGTGGCATGAGGAAAAGAACTGACTCCAAAAGCCCATCTTTCCCCATTAATCCTTCCCTCCTTTCCTCTTAAAACGTCCATGCCCAGGATGTTGGCATTGCCCAAAATCACCTCATATTTTCGGGGCTGATGGTGGGGTTGCAAGGGGATATCCAGTTTTATCTTAACTAATGGGTAAGTTATGGTACTGCCATTTACTCCTGTAACAAGTACCTGTTTTCCGCCAGTAGGTGGCGAGCCCTGAAAACTTTCTCTCTTAATCATGGACCTTTGAGCCCCTGTGTCCATTAAGAAAGGAATAATGTGTTTGTCATTTACAGTTACATGTATCCGGGGGTCTTTTGCTGTTGTTTTCTCCTCTTTGGATTTAAGCTGGTTTATTAGGAGAGGAGACTGACCCCCGCAAGCTAGTTTCCCTGCTCTAGTAACTCTTGCAGTTGCCGCAGCAATGGAGTATACCGGGTGTCTGCAGGTGGGGAAAGAGGAGAGAGCTGTAGAGGTGCACTGGGAGTAGCATTAGTTGTCTCCCAGTCAGCTCTTTTAAAGGTGGTGAATAATTTTAGCCGCTCTGTGGGCAGTCCATTTATCACATCTCTGGGATAACCTAAAGCCAGACATTGTCTCCACAACTTGGCTCTAAGCTCCTTTTCCTCTTGGGTTGGCTCTCGCTTGTTTTTATGTCCTTTAGATGGTGCCCCCTTGTTTCCCTGAAGGGAACGTATCTTAGCTTTGCCTGTCAGTGCTCTGATGTCTCCGAATTCTCTAAAGTATGACACCAGAAGGTTTAGCAGTGCCCGAAAGGTACTGTTATGTGCTGCAGCTTCTGATCTAAGGGACAGTGCCATAGCCCTGTGGTTACTTGGAACTCCCTTAAGCAGGGGTCTGAGATCATCTACATCTACCTGACCCTCCCATGGGCTTTCATAGGCTAACTCTTGAGGGTTTTGGCCAAGCATGCTAATAACAGCCACAGTTAATAGAGCTGTTTTTACCTCATCTATGTTGGTCCAGTGCATTACTGTGGGTTCATCTCGGTCTGCTGGGTAAATTCCTCTTGCCCATCGACAAGCCAGAGACCAAAGTGTTTTAGGGGTGTTCCCCTCTGAATGTTCCAGGAATATTCCTGCACCTAAGTTAAGGCGCTCAGTTTCTTGGGCTGTCAGGCGTATATATCCACCCCCAGTGTCCCAGAGGCGGACCAGCCACTCTATTATACCTTCCGCAGGCTTTTTAGCAAAATCTCCCTGGATTGTTTTTAACTCCAAGGGAGTATATTGGCGGGTGGTAATTTTGGTAAAGTGTGTTGGAGCTTTACTCCCTTTTCCCTTTTTACCTCCCTTCTTTGTTTTTGAAGAGGTGGATGGATAATTGTCATCCCCTTCTTCATCCAGCTCTGCCCCACTCAAATTTTCCTCATGTTCTTCTGATTTGTGATGTGTGATAGCTGGTCTTAATTTTACAGAGGGACCTTCCTCCTCAGAGGAGGGGGACTCATCTGCTGAATCCCAAATGTCTCCATCCCATTCCTCAGGGTCTAGCCAGAGAGCAGTCTCAACTTTAGCCCGGTTGATACTGCGTGTTTTAGTCTCCAGCTTTTCCCTTCGTTCTATCCCTTCTTTCTCAATTAAGGGAAGTAATCTTTTCTGAAGATGTTCCATATCCCTATTCAGTGTTCTTACTCTGGTATCTAAATTCTGGCATTCCTTGTGCAGTGTGTCCCTTTCCTGTTGTAGCCTATTAAATTCTATTGCCAGACTATGATAATCCTTACAGGCAGCTTGCCAAATGTTAGTAAGCAGCCATATACAAGCACCTTTTCCTTTCCCTTTCTTCATCTTGCAGGCAGTTCTCCAGTTACAGAAATGCTGCCAGATCTCTGCTGGTTTTCCCCAATATTTCTCCAGCAGTTCTTTGCTCCACAGAGGATTTCCCCATCCCTCTTGGGTCAAACTTTTCTCTAGCTCAGGGAATTCTGTGGTGTTTATCATGACTGGTTTCATTGTGTTACTGTAGTGCAGCCTATATCACAATCCTGTTCGTGACGCCAATTTCTGTTAGCCGACGGCCAAGGATGTTTGGTGAGGTGCCAGCTATGCCCGTTTATACCATCCGTGACTTTAACCGCTAGGACGCACTGTCCCTTCGCGGCGGGCAGCCCGGGCTAGGCTGACGGATGCCCCAAGGTCCTAACCACCCGTGACTTTAACTGCTAGAGCTCAGAGCTCCTTTGCAGCGGGCAGTCAATACTGACTGACAGGTGCCCCAATGGCAGCACTAAGAGCCTCTCCACACCCGTGACTTTAACTGCTAGAGCTCACAGCTCCTTCGCAGCGGGCAGCCAGGATTGACTGACAGGTGCCCCAAGAGTTTGCCCCGTGGAGGCGGCACAACTCAACGCTAGGCTCTTAGTACTCTCACCTAATGGCCAGGCTTTAGAGCCAAAATGGCTGAGGTTCTTTAATTGTGTTGGCTGCTTTACAGTAAACCAGAGAAAACAAGTCAGGCTTATGCATAAATGGTTACCAAAATTTATTAAGCTAGATTCTAATCATGTGGTTACAAAATTGCTAGTGCCTACTTATTTAAATGTAGAGATGTTACACACACAAACAAGTTACAAAACTGAAGCCACAATCCCAAAGAAAGAAAACAAAGTATAGAGCTCTATTTCAAAATATGTGTACACTAAAGATAGGAGATCAGGTGTGGGTGCTTCTTACCCTCCTTGCATCTCTCGATTCCAGCGGTGCCAAGCCAGGATCGGTCACTCAATTCCGCGGAAAGACGAATAAGGGACAAGGCATAGGGACCCTCTTAGCTGCAGAAGCCTTGGGAGGCTGTCACTTATCTGACCAGCAGATAGATAGTGAAAAGCACTCAAAAATCATGGTGCTATAGGTCCCCTACTTATACCTCTGTACTCCTTTATTCTCTTTCTCCTTTCTTATGCCAAATTGAGGCTGGTCTGTCTGGGTGACGCCAGCTTTCGCAAGAGTAGTTTACACTTGCAAGGGAGAGAAACAATAAGTGTTGACTACTGGACATTTCTTTTATCAGGGTAAATATTTTCCCAACTAGGATGTTGGTGTGTGTGCATCACGCTATTTAGTAGGGGCTAAAAGCCATGTCTGTCACAGGGCCTCTGCCTGCTGTGAGCTTAATCGTTGTATCTGCCCCCAGAGGCACACCTGTGCTTTCACAGCTTCAAAGGCTGTGCTGGAATATATGTTAAGTGCCCTGTTCCGGCTTCCTCCTGTGTTTCCAGCAATGCTGGGGGGGGGGGGGGGGGGGCTGGCTGTCTGGCTACAGGCAGCCACCATGAGGAATCCCCTAGCTACCACCTGAGCTGGAACAAGGGCTGGACCAGGAGAAAGGATTGTGCCCAGACTAGGAAGGCGTCCAGTCTGAGAAAGAAACTTATTGAAACATCTCTAAGGGTGAGATTTTACCTCTATTCAGTTGTATTACTGTATTAGGTTTAGATTTGTGTGTTTTATTTTATTTTACTTGGTAATTCACTTTGTTCTGTCTGATACTATTTGGAACCACTTAAATCCTACATTCTGATTTAATAAAATCACTTTTTACTTAGTAACTAACCCAGAGTATGTATTAATACCTGGGGCGGGGGGGGGGGGGCAAACAGCTGTGTATATCTCTCTATCAGTGTTATAGAGGGCGAAGAATATATGAGTTTACCCTGTATAAGCTTTATATGGGGTAATACAGATTTATTTAGGGTTTGGACCCCATTGGGAGTTGGGCATCTGAGTGTCAAAGACAGGAACACTTCTGTAAGCTGCTTTCAGTTTAGCCTACAGCTGTTAGAGGACATGGTTCAGACCTGGGTTTGCAGCAGGCTAGCGGGTCTGGCTCAAACCAGGCAGGGCACTGAAGTCCTAAGCTGCTAGGGCAGGAAAGCAGGGGCAGAAATAGTCTTGGCACATCAGGTGGCAGCTCCCAAGGGGGTTTCTGTGATCCAACACGTCACAAATGGATTGTGTGATGTGTCCTGGATGGAAGCTGGTGGCATATAGGTAAGTATAGCAGTCAAAAGGTTTCTGGTATAGGGTCGTGTTTATGAGACCATCACTTATTTGCACTGTAGTGTCCAGAAAGTGAATCTGTTGGTCCAAGCTGAGGTTGTTGGTGGGGTGGAAATTGTTGAAATCCAGGTGGAATTCTTCAAGGGCCTCCTTCCCGTGGTTCCATATGATGAAGATGTCATCAATGTAGCCCAAGCAGAGGAGGGGCACTAGGGGATGAGAGCTGAGGAAGCGTTGTTCTAAGTCAGCCATTAAAATGTTGGCATGCTGTGGGGCCATGCGGGTACCCATAGCAGTGCCGCTGACTTGAAGGTATAAGTTGTCCCCAAATCTGAAATGGTTGTGGGTAAGGACAAAGTCACAAAGCTCAGCCACCAGGTGTGCTGTGGCCTCATCAGGGATACTGTTCCTGACAGCTTGTAGCCCATCCTCGTGTGGAATATTGGTGTATTGTGGAATATTGGTGTAGCTTGTAGTCCATCCACACGAAGCGAGATGCAAATTAATCTGAGCCCTTGCACTTCTATATCCTTTTTCATTCAGCTACTAAACCTCACAGCCATCTTAAGAAAGACCCTCTGTAGGAGAGATTTCCTGTTACCTCGTGCTCCCCTGCCCCTCCAACCCCAGTTTGTTTTTCTCATCCTCCCATTGCAGCTTCTCCTAACCTAGATCCAGAACCTGCCAAGACTCTGGTGCAAAGTATCTTTACACACATTGGATCCTTTGCCGTGATTGAAACTTTGACTCCTGGCAGGATCTGGGCCCTATACCGTGAGCTCTTTGAGGCTATTTACTCAGTGTTTGTGCAGAGCTCAGCACAATGGGGCCCTCTTCCTCCATAGACTGTAATAGGAATACAAATAACTATTTTATAGATGTGGAAACTGAGGCAGGAGCTGGTTGGCTCAATGGGCCAGATTCACACTTGTGCTGGCAAAGGGATAGAGGAGAGGCAGTTTGGGACTCCCCTGTTCAGTGGCTGCAGGGGCTGGTGCAGACCTTGGCACAGGCTGTTGAAGTCCTGAGATTGAGCCAAAGTTGCTCCCCTGTTTCAGTGGCCCCTGTGGGGCTTTTCATGAGTCAGCTTCTGCCCTGCCCCAAAAGAAATCATTAAATTAGCCCCAACATCATGGTTTGTTCTCTTTTAAGATTTATATTGTGTTCTTCAGTCGTTTGATGTCTGAACTCCCCCTGCCACCCCCAGTGTGTCTGTGTCCTTCACCCCCATTCCCCAGCCTGGACCCTGGAGGATTGCAGTGTGGTCCCCTCTCCCCCTTCCCAGGCTGGGTGTTGCAGGCAGGGGGCAGAACAGAGGCGCTGGGCTGCTGCTCACAGGCAATTCCTCTGGATCAGAATCTGCTTCCCATCAGAATTTGCTACTTTGCTGTTATTCAACATAGTCCAGTGTGCTGAATGTGGAACAGCATTTCTTGAAAGGACCAAACGTCCAAGGCTGAGACCCATCACGTTATAAACAATCCAAAGGAGACGTCTAAAATCTACATCTGTAAGGAAAACTTCTCTCTGTCGGATGATTGTGCTCTACAAAGAGCTCAAGGAATTCAACAGGTATAATCGCCCCAGCGCTGTGGGAGGGGATTTTTCCCTTAAGTCAGGCCACTTTCACAGGTCAGCATTTAATTGGGAACAACCTTATACTATCGAGAAAAAATTATCTTGTGTTTGTGTTAACTTTTCAATCAGAGCAGGGTCAAGCTGAAGAAAACCAAGCAACTAATGTCGTGCTGGCTCATTTTTCAACTTTTTCTTCTGTAACTGATATTTCACAGCTCTTGTTAATGCACATGTTGCACAGAGTAATTTTCTAACCCTTAGCCTACAACACCTCCCAGTGACGAACGCTCCTGCCTTAGACCTTACGTTCAGCTACAATGTCCCCTCAGGCATTTTCTCAAGGCTACTTCAGGCTGGCCAGCAGGTTTTAGGATAGCTCTGTCTCAGTTGTCATGGGGAAAAAATGATGCTTACCAGTTTGGGGGGCTCTGGTAGAGGCTTGGGGGAGGGCAGAGATCAGCAAGCGGCGGGTGGGAGCGGCCTCGGGGAGGGGGCAGAGCATGGATGAGAAGAGGCAGAGTGAGGCCAAGACCTTGGGGGAGGGGCGGAGTGGGGGTGGGAAGATGGGGAGAAAGGGTGCGGCCTTGGGGGAGAGGATGTAGCGGGAACGGGGCCTGGGGGCGGAGCAGGGATGGAGCACCTCCTGGGAAAACCAAAAGTTGGCGCCTCTGGATTATACACTGTTTCTACCTCTGAAAATAGGAAATATCCTCTGCGTGATGACTCTGGTCATTTGAGGGGTTCCTGCCCACGCACTGCTCGCTTACACCCTGCAGTAAGAAGAGATCCTGAGACATAAGCCCTTGTATTCGAGGCCTGAGAGGAGGCAGAAGCTGTTCACAGAATCCGACTAAGAAGTGCTAGTCACAGAGCACTCACGCAAACACACCCCGATGTCAAGTAGTGCCAAAACATTCGGACATCAAGAATGGTACAAAAACATTCCCCAAGGACAACAGGAACACCCTGAGCTCTCCTAAAAGCTAAGGTCAGGATCACAATATACAATCAATATTTTAATGGAACCAACATGTACAAGGCGACGTCAGGGGGCCGCACTAACGTGTTTGTGTTGGGGTATAAAGACAGGGCTGGATTAACCTCTTGTGGGCCCTGGCGCCAAACATATTTGTGGGCCCCCATGTCGTCGTCGTGGGCTCCGAGTGTGGGCCTGCTGTGCAGTGCCCTTGCTGCCCTAGTACGCCCTGTGACAGGCAGCCGGCGCTGAATCTCAGAGACGTTTTTCATTTTGATCACACACCTCTACCTGGCTATCTGCATTGCCATACACAGCTCCCTCAGCCCCCAGTTCTTCTCACTGAGCTGTCCCCAGGTGGGTTTACCGGTGTCCACAGTGAGCAGAACTTTCATAGTGATCAGGGGAAACTCCCCACAGATGTAGCTCCTTGACTCCTTCCTCATTCAGACCTTCTATCGCCATGTCTGCAGGACCACCCCATGTCACCAGTCACTGTGTGTGGTTCTGGGCTCAGCTCAATAAAGTTTCACAGCCAGCAGATACCTGATCAATTCTGACAAATCCCTCCCTTAGCGCCCATCCTGCCATTTGAGGAAGCCACTTGCAAACATCATTTCCCCAAAGTGAGGACTTAGCCCCTGGGAACCTCAAGTCACCAGCCTTTCTCCCTCCGCTCCCATCTACATGCTAGTCTACTGCCTGGCCACCACCACCTTGCCCCATGCTTGTTTCCCTTCTACCTTGGACATGCTCCCTAGCCAGCTGGGCTGGAGCTATTCTCCCCTGCAAGCCTGATCTGCTTCCTCTTTCCCTGCTCCCCTGGACATTCCTTTCCTACAGGTGACCTCTGCTCCTTGAGGTTAACTCCAGTTTCTTTATCCGCTCCTAGCTTAATGGCCCCCAGTAGTCACAGAGCCACCTGCAGCTTCTCTGGCTACAGCCATGGGGCCAATCGCCAGAGGTCAGCCTTAGACAGTTGCAGCTGCTAGCAAGGGAGGGGTGGCAATTCCAAGGCTGAGCATGCTTGACCCTTGCAATGGCTGCACTATGGACTCTAAATCCTCAGCACTGGCCCTAGGCAGCTGCAGACTCTGGAGTTAGGCGCTTCCTTCCTCTAGGCCATGGCTTTAAGGAACTGAGATGCCCATCACCTGCAGCAGAGGCCACCAATGCCCATGCACCCCTCAGCTAGCACATAGTCATGCAGAAAGCGCAGCCTGAATGATTTTGGAGGCTGGGGTGCCAGGAGGTTCCCATCCCTGAGCAGCAGCTCTGCAACAAACTCACAGGGCCCCCCTCCACTGTAGGACCAGGACCCTGTGAAGACAGTGGAGTAACCCTGTGTATAACCAGTTCTGTCCAAAGCCTGTTGAAGTGAGTGGGAGTCTTTTTATTGTCTTTAATGGGCTGTGTATAGAAGCAAAGGACCCCGTTCTAGACTCCAGGAGCAAGGTGCATTCTGTGCTGCACTGGTTTACTATGGTAACAGGAAGGTCTCACGTGACCTAGTGAATAAGCAACACCTCCTACAGCACCTAACTTTTTCTGAGAGGCCTCCCGCCCAATTACTAAGTGTAAACCTGCTTCGCTGACCAGGGCTGAAAATGTCAGCCCATGTGGTCACAAAAGCAAGGACTTCTGAATTCAGCAGGAATTCTGGATGTGTCCAGAACACAGAAAGGATGGGTTCCCGCGTGGTTGCAGAACTGCAGTCAAGTGGAACAATTTTCAGCTTGTGTGACTGGAGGATAGCTGATCCATATACTGTCCTACATAAATGAGGAAAAGTTGAGGTGCCTTTGTTATTCTTTTCTTCCACTCTTCATTTCTGTGGGGAATTTGCCAATGCAATATCACGGTCTTCTTTTTAAACAAATAAAACTAAGAAAAATGGCAATGGCTGTTGAAAATAGCAACTCCAGTCCTAGTTAGCACTGGGAAGACCCCAGCATTTGTTGCTCAATTTTATCCTACTCTTCCTACAGCAAATTACAGTGGATCAGCATGTTTGATTTGGGAGAAATGAAGTGACAGCGGCCAAAATTGAGCTTGAGCAGTCCTGAATTTTGAGGGTGTTCAAATCTGGAAAGCATGTGCAAGATTACTTTTCTCACTATTAGATGAATCTGGAAAGGAAAAGTCAATTTCTGCTTTCATGGCTCAGACGTAGAAATCCTCCTTTGCTGTATCTAAAGCTGCCCAGGTCTTCTAGTAGAGCCTCCCCTCCCTCCCTTTTCATTTTAACTTCTCCTGGTGGGATCCACATACCTCCCCTGCTAGGCTTCTGACGGAGAGGTGCACTGTCCATTTAGTCCGCCCAGTTCCTTCTTTGGGGGCTGCCAGGCGAGGTCACACAAGCATCGCTAATCCAGTCTGGGGAAGTGATATCTGGGCCAAAAGCCTTCGACTCCTTGGGCATACTTGTACCCCATTCAAAGTGCCACCCCCTTCTAGCAGCCAGCTCTCCATTCACAATCAGCTGCAGTGCATGGGGTCTCAGCTTCCGCCCTCCCGTACCTGTTGATAGCTGCCAAGGGATAGCTGGGAAATGTAGTTCCTTCCCTGCTCCAGGGCCGGCTCTATTGGCAGGGAGCTGGCCAAGCAACTACAGTTCCCAGGGCCCTGTGGGTTCTCAGCTCCCATGCTAGATCTCTGCTGCCCTGAGGTTCCGCTTCTGCAGCGCTGTGAGAGGGGAGGAAGTAAATGTCATGGGGCCCCTTCTGAGCTTGGGCCCGGCACTATGGTAAATCCGGTACTGTATAAAGCTGTGTCTCAGAGGGAGTATCTTTGGCCGGCCTAGGTGGCAGTGGAAAGTCCCGCCACTTACTGAGCTGCATCCATAGTGGTGGGCATACAAGTCATAGTATCCTCATAGAGGCTGCCAGGTGCTATTACTGTGCTTTGTCGACAATAAACCTAGCCTGGTTCCTTCGTCCCTTAACGGAATTTGTGGTCATTGGGTGGTTCGCTCAACGTCTGCCGTGCTAGCTGTCTGCACAAGGCTGGGGCAGCATACGAAGGGAACACACACACAGCAAAACATCTGTTAACATCTAACCCAAGGGGTTCCTTGTAAGAATGTGGGACCCCGGGATAGTGGGGGGTGGGAGCTTGAACATCAAGGGACCAGTAGGAAACAGAATCTGGCAGTGCAGATACAGGCTCTATCTCCCTCCCTTGCTATATGTGGTCTGTCATTGTCCAGGGAGCAGCCTTCCCATGCACACCCTAAGAGGAATCCTCTGTTATGACTCCATCACTGTCCTAGAAGCTGAGAAGCACCTATGATCACGATTGAACCTTTAAGAATCCAAAGTCTTTTCAAGATTAATTGAATAAAAATCTTTGAATAATAATAATAAATCATCCCCTGAAGCCACTGCCCTCACTCTGCCTTCATTTGAGACAAAAATCTGCTTCCTGCAATAAAAGGGGGCTAACACAGGAAAATGAGAGGGGTGGGATGGGCAGAATTTGTGTAGGAGCCAAAAGGAGTCCAGAGGAGAGTGAAACAGGGAGCACGAGGGAGGGGAAGGAGAGGGGCAGATGGGCGAAATCAGGGACAGGGTGCAGGCGCTGGGGTTCAGAAAGGGGAAGATGCATGTCCTGTTTTCAGGGTACAAGTTCCCTTGGCACCTATGTTTCTGCCTCTGGCCGTGTGCACGGCTGCCCCATTCTAGGAGTGTGAGATGCCTATCTCCCACCTAAGCCCCCAAGTGAGTCATGGACCGGGGAAGATTGGCATTCAGCTGCCGATTTCGCATATGGGGCCTGATCCTCCCAGCATGCCTACCAGATTGGGTCCCGTTCAAGCAGTTGTCCAATGGAAGAGATAGTGGTGCCCACCTTATAACGTCTATCCCAGTGGTTAAAGCACTGCGCTGGAATATGGGGAACCCAAATTCAGTCCCACCTCCCTACCAGGAAGTATTTGAACCCTGTGTCTCCCACCACTCAGATGGGCATGTTAATCACTGTGACAGGGTCCCCAGACTGTGGGACTGCTGAGCCCTCTGTCCCACCAACCTGAGCTTCCCCTCACACTGTGATGCTGATGAGAAGCTACAAAGCTCTGGCAGGTGCTGCCCTTACTCCGCCATCCACCGGCAGGGACTCATCCAACTGAGTTACATGAATGCTTTTATTAGCCACTCATGAACCAACAATAGAGAGGCTCCAGCCGATTCCCCCCAGCTCCTCAGCTTTGCACCCCAGAACTTTACCATCTTGCACAGAAGCCTGGCCAGAGTCAGTTCATTTCACCCAGTCCGCCCCTCCCTCGATGTGGACAGGACACACACTAACTAGCCTTTGTAAACTGACCTGAGATTTCCCAAGCACTTCAACCAAAACACACTGTTTTAGATAAAATATAAAACTGATTTATTAACTACAGAAAGATCACTGTGTGCTGAAGGGTTAACTTTCAAACTCTACTAGTTTGGACTTTCCTGGGGCAGTTTATAGTGCTGCCTTCCAGAAGGCTACCCTGCCTGGGAAAGGCATTTGATACTGCATTGAAGGACCATCGCTGAGATCAATCAAGGCTGCAGTCTGGGGCCATCAACTTTGGATGACTCAAAGCTACTGACCCATCTCTATGGAGTAGAAGAATTTCTATACAGAAGCTGGGGGACAAGCATGAGTGGCTGTTAGGAAGTACACAGATTGACCAGTGGGGAGCAGGGCCGTCCTTAGGCATATGCAGCATACGCGGCTGTGTAGGGCACCTGCAAATTTGGGGCACCACTAGGACCATAGGGGCTGACTTCTCATCTTGCCAGGGGATGCTTGACCCCCCCACTCCACTCCAGGCCCCTCCCCCCTCCACTCCTTCCCCCAAACCCCTGCCCCTCCTCCACCCCCGCCCCGCCTCCTCCCCCCTCCCTCACAGAACTTGAACATGTGAATCAGCTGTTCAGGGTGCTCTGGAAACTTTGGGGGGGGGGGAGGAGTTGGTCAGTGTGGGGCTGCCAGCACGTAAGAGGTGTTGGGGAAGGGAGGCAGAAGGGGGGAGCTTTGCGCTGGTGGGTGCTCCACACCCACTAAAATTCCCTGTGGATGCTCCAGCCCTGGAGTCCGCGCCTATGACCGGGACAGCAGGCAAGAGCGGGTCTGGTCCTGCACACCCAGTGCACGCGGCAGTCTCCTTCCGGGGCAGAAGGCCGGGGCCGTATTCACAGAGCCGAATGTGCCGGTTTAGGGGCACCAGTTTAATAATATTGCATAGGGCCCATAAATCCTAAGGATGGCCCTGGTGGGGAGATCAAGCACATTGCACAGACACAATGGCCCTATTCAGGGGTGGGGGGCCTTCTCTGCAAGGGGGCTGACCATTGCCACATGAAAGAAGGAGAAGGAGGGCAGGGGCAACATTGGCCAGCGTGAAACACTGACAAACCACCGACGTACAAGAAGGGGTGAACTCAGACTACAGGAGGGCGCATCTCTGGACTTGTTATATTACTCAACTGTGCTTTATGAGTAAAGACTCCGTGGTTAAGAAATTCCTTTGCTAAGCCTGTGTGCCTTGCTTCCCCTCCACATTGTTTCTGAAATGGTTAACGTGTAAGTCCGGGGTGCCCACAGCCTAGGGGGAGTTCTGAGGGCATGAGTGTAATTGACTTGGAGGCTAGAGGGGCTCAGACGCTGGTTTCAGAGACTTAGGAAGATGCTGACAGATCCCCCACATCCTGAGGGAGGACAGTAGATAAATGGTCTGAGCCCAGGAGTGAGCCCTAGAGTCCCAGGGCTGGATATAGTGACTAGACTCTGCCCAGAGCCAATTGGCTCAGAAGTATAGGAGACCCAGTAATTCAGTTCACTCACAACAGATGAGTGACTGTACAATGGCTCACTGGGCTGGCCTGTAACAACCACAATGCCATGTAGCCTTTAGGGTATCCTATTGCCTGCAATCTTAGAGACCAGTTCTGTCTAGTTTGCATTGGTATTTCTGGGAAAAGGACCAGCTAAGTAAATTCACCTGTTTCACCGTGGAAATGAAAATGTCAGCAAGTAAATAGTGAGCAATGCAACTGGAACTGATAAGAGTGACTTTATGGTAAAACTTCCCTGCTTTATTACTTGAGAGTCAAATGTTCACGGCCTATCCCATTCCCGGTTGGCAGGTGGTGATTTCAGTTTTAATTGTGGCAAACTCAACTCACAGAGCCAGAAATGGTTTCTGTCAGGTCTTTCATGTGATCACAGCTAGTTTCCAAGAAAAATTAGCTCTGTAATAAGAGAAAATGAAAGGGAAATGATAAAATAGTAGGTAATCTTTAAGCAGGGATATGACAGAGACTTCTTTCATTCAGCTCCAGCTCTCTTGAATGATCTGAAATAACCCTGGATTCCCTGGTGCCCTCTTCCTAAGGCTGGAGTCCTCTTGGGCGCACTAAGAGACAACAGTAGCAGTGAATCAATGGCTGTCCTGGGGGTGGTGCACAGCCGCACCAGCCCATGGGGGCTGCAGGAGATATTGCCTCCTGGATCTCCCCCAGTCACAGAAGTGTCTGAGATGCTGCAGTGTGCCCCCCCTCCCACCCACCGCCATCATGGCCAGCCAGCTCTGCAGTGCAACAATTGCTGTGGCCCCAAGTCCTCCCCACTGCCATGGGGTTTCAGCTTGTGTGCTTGCCTGAGCACCAGGAACGCTCATGTGACTGGCCCCTGCACAGAAGGTGTCAGGTGGTGGGAAAGGCTCTGAAACCTTCCCTCCACTCTTCACCCCTGTGCAGTGGCTGGTCACCATCGGGCACTAAGGAGCTGAAGGTCGAGAGCACCTCGGATTCACCAAGGGGCAGATTCCATCTCACTTGCAATTTGAAGCCTCCTTTGTCTGTAACGTGGGTACCTCACTTTAGTTCTTTGTCCCACTTCTGAAAGTGCAAATTCTGCATGGGTCAGTTCTGAGTCTTACAGCTGAAGAGCTCGGAGTCAGACTCTGGCCAGCCCCACTGGGGAGTGCCGGCCCTGCTCCCTGCGAGGATCCCGTATCAAGCAGCGGCTTGAAGTAGGTTGGAGAACGTGGAGTCACGCCCCCGCCCCCTTCTGCTTGCACAGTGTGTATCGAGGAAGTTAAAGGACCCCCATCAGTTTGGAGCTGTGGAGTCCCAGGGAAACATTTGTCTGTGTGAGCCAGTGGTGGAGGGAGCCTCCCGATTCAATGGGTGAGCTCCCCTGCCACTGCCCCTTCCTCCTCCTCCTCAGCCCACTGAGGGGGCACAGACCAGCCACAGCAGCACCCGCTGCCTCAGCACCGCAGCCCCAATCCCTACCAAGTGCCGAGGGGAGGCCAGAGGGCAGGGGCTGGAGAGTGAGCCCAGCCCACACACATCCTGCAGTGTTGTGTCCTGTCCCATGGGGCTGTGCCTGGCTCCCCATTGCAGGCTGAGTGAGGGACAGGCTCACTCTACAGCCGCTCCCCCCATTGCCCCTTTGCACCAGGTTGGGTTTAGGGTCACAGTGCAGAGGTGGAAGGTGCTGCTGCAAGTGGTCAGAGCCCCCAGGTCACAACACCCACAGCAGGGAGCCAGGCCCAGCCCTGTGGGACAGAAGACACCACTGCAGAGTTTTTTGGGGTGTCAGTGCACCCGTGAACCCCTGCTCAAACCACCCTGGTATGAACTTCTCCTCATGTCTGTGCTCCTCCCACGTCTCATTCTTTATAACCCACTAGATGGGCTCTCTGGCCTGTGAACCAGACATCAGCAACAGTTTGCTGTTTGCAGTCGGGATGCTCTTAGCAGGTATCTGAAGAGATGTGCAGCTTTCCGAGTCATGGCAGACACTGTAAATTCCTCCAACCAAGCCGAAGAGCTCTGGGATCTGCGTGCCCCCAGGAGCGGGTCATGGGGCTCCCAAAGGGGAACGTCCCCAAGCCATTTCCTTCCCAGGCCCCCCTGAGGTGTGCAGCTCTGAGCATGCTGAGATCCATGGCTACAGCTGCATAAACTACAAGGGGCAGGGGTCAAAGATAAAACCCGAATCCTCCTACAGCCTGACAATGTGTGTCCCCAGACTGTGCCATCAAAACGGAGACACTCAGGCTGTACCTTCAAAATGTACCTTCAAAATGAGATCAACTCTAGCTTGTCAGAGTAAGCCAAAAAGTCTGGACACCAATGGCTTCTGGGAAAACAATGCAGCAGAAACCAAGGTGCAGCACCTGGACCTTTCTCGCAGTTGGCCCCAAGCCCCCAGGTTGCCTATATTAGGCTTGATCTTGCTTCTATCGGAGTCAATGTCAACACTCCCATGGAGCCCACAGAGAAATAAAGCTACTGTGACTGCACTAAAAATCCTGCCTCTGATGCTCTAACCTGAGCTGTCGACTCTTGATGCTGGTGATCTGGCTGTTCAGGCACCTTAATTCTGGCATTTCACAGTGTTTACATGCTTGACTTCGCCACCGGAACTTTTTTTTAATGTCGTTCTCTGCATGGAATTGAATATCAGCTGTGCCATCAGGCAGTGCCAGCCTGCGCTGTACGGCCTGCCTGCAGAGTGCCCTCACTGCGGGCAAGGCAGAGTTCAGGGGCTGTAGCTTAGGCTACACTTGCAATTGAACAACAAAAGTTTTGCCCCGGCAAGTGCAAGTGTAAACGGCGCTTTGTTGACACAGCCTTGTCGTGAACAGATGCGCAGTGTAGACATAACCTAAATGGTCTTCGGTTTCCACTGTCTAAAGGACAGGAGAATTTGGCCAAAGCTTGCCACACAAAGCAAAGTGAGGTTCAAAATGACAGGGGCTTTGAATCCTTAGTGTCCTGTAGCATTTATATTTATAGAAATTTCCAGAGCATCCATAACCCTGACTTTCTACCTGAGCTTTGTGACACCCCCTCCTCTCCTGAGGGAGCCGAAAAATCCCTCAGTGCATTTGTAACCCTCTGGGGAGTGTGTGCCATTCACACCGCCCTTGATGGCTGACCCACAGGGTTTATGGGTTTTTACAGCTCTGAACTTCACAAACTGACTCTTTAGTTCCAGCTGTAGAGACTTGTGCTAAACGCTGTAGGTCCCCACTTCAATCCCCAGTGAGCGTTGGGGTCGGTTAGACAGTTCCTGCCTGTGGGGCAGAGGATATGCTCTCCCTTCCAGCCTTCCAGCAATACACATCAGATTGGTTCATATTCTTCCCCCTCTCTCCATTACCCCATGTTCTCCCATCCCTTCTCCCCACCTCCATCCACTCCTTCTCTCCTGCCCTCTCCCTGTCCTTCCCCCTCTTTTACTCTCCTTCAGTTTCACTTTCCTGTTTTCTCCCCCTCCCCCTCCTGGCTCCTCCTTTTTCTTCTTCTCCTTCTGTGGCTGGGACTAGCAGATACTTGCAGGCGGCCCCTCCCAGTGTCAGCACAAGCCCACACTGCACAGCCAAGGGCAGAGAGAACAGATACTCACCCAGCTGCCATGGCCGCTGCAGCTACAGCAGGGGAAATACAAGATGAAGCTATTTGCTCCGTCTGCCTGGGGTATCTGACGGAGCCGGTGACTATCGCGTGTGGGCACAACTTCTGCCGAGCCTGCGTCACCCGGTACAGTGAGGAGAAGGGAACGGGGACACCCCTGACCTGTCCCCAGTGCAGAGCCCGGTTCCAAAAAGGGGAGTTCAAGCCCAACACCCAGCTGAACAACATCATACAAAGGATCAAACAACTGGGGTTAAAACCAGGAAAAGGGCAAAAGGAGGATCTGTGTGAGAGACACGAGGAACGTCTCAAACTCTTCTGTGCGGAGGATGGAGAAACTATTTGCTTGGTGTGTGAGAAATCCCGGGACCACAAGTCTCACACTGTGGTTCCCATTGAGGAGGCTGCCCAGGAGTACAAGGTAGGAAATGCTGTTGACTTTGCTTAATTATACCCCTTAAGGACACCAGGTTTATCCCCCATCAATACAAGAACAAACATTCACCCCTGGCTGCCTATGGTTAGGCACCTAAATGAAAGGGGCCTGGTTTTCAGAGGGGATGAGCACTGGGAGTTGTGGATAATGGGAAAATATCCAAACTTTTTTTTCTCCAACACTGCAAGTTCCAACACGTAATAGAACAGGGCTGACGGCTCTTTGTGCACCTGCAACCCATCTGCCAGGTGGAGTGGGCAGCAAGAACATAAGAACATAAGACCAGCCATCCCCTGTCGGACCAAAGGTCCATCTAGCCCAGTATCCTGTCTTCTGACAGTGGCCAATGCCAGGTGCCCCAGAGGGAATGAACAGAACAGGTGATCATCAAGTGATCCATCCCCTGTCGCCCATTCCCAGCTTCTGGGAACAGCTTCTGAACAGCTGATCTGTGGCAGGTGGGAGGTGCTGGGAGGACAGGGCAGGAGCTGATCTCAGTGTCTCCAGTAGGCAGGAGACGTTGTGGGGCAGGGGAAGAGCTGATCGGCGGGGCTGCCAGTAGGTGCTGAGCACCCACTATTTTTATTCCATGGTTGCTCCAGCCCTGGAGCACCCACAGAGTTGGTGCCGATGGTAAAAAAGAAACTTTAAATGAGAGGAGGGAAGTCACCCGGCATTGATTAAGGAAAATGCCACACGCAGGATTCATAAACATAAAACCGTGAGCAAAACACCCTCTCCAGTGTACGTTGGTCAGTGTCTTCTGCCTCATGTTCTGGAGTTCTACAACCAAAAGTTCCTTTGCTCTGCCCCTCTCTGCTCCCTCACCCCACCCCACTCACAGTGGCTGTCCTTGGTCAGTGAAGACTCAGGGTTCAGAGATGCATCTGTGTGAGCTCACCTCCCACCCTGGTTGGGGGGGGAGGACGAAGATGGCACCTTGCTTGCTCCAGTGTCCAAGCCAGGGCCGTCCTTAGGCATACGCAGCTGCATAGGGCACCATGAAATTTGGGGCACCAAATTGCCCCAAATTTAATGGTGCCCTAGGCAGCTGCATGCTGCATACGTGGCAGCACCAGCCCCGGCAACCAGCCCTTTCCCTCAGCCAGCCCCCCGCGGGCTGCGCCCACTGCAAGGGGCAGGGCCGTTCCTACGGGGGTGTGGGGCTCCGGACACTCCCTCCACCCTGCCTCTTACCCTTCCCCCCTGCTCTGCCCCCGGCCCGCCCCCATTCCACCTCTTCCCCCAGCAACCCCGCACTCACCAGCAGCGGCGGGAAGTGGAGCAGACGGGCCCCAGCCTGATCTACTCCGCCAGATCCCAGCCACGGCGCTCCGCTTCCCGCCGCCGGTGAGAGTGGGAGGCGATCCTTTCCCCAACCCGAGCGACATGGCTGGGGCCGGGGCAAGGGAAGCGGGGCAGGCTCCTCCCGGCCCCCCGCTAATCCCCCGGGCCACTCTGGGCCTGTGGGGCCCCCAAAAGTGGCCCTCCACAGCTCCTGCCATCCATACCTGGGGGGGGCATGGCCTGGGGCCCCACACAGCCCCCCACACACGGGGGGCTGCGTAGGGCCCCCAAATGGCTAGGGACGGCCCTGGTCCAAGTACTAGCTCTAGTGTCACCACCCTACCACACACCCCACTGTCCCACTCCACCGGCCGCCCTGCCAGCCATCACCTGCTTCTCTGCTGTAACCTCTGCAGATCAGGGCATGTCTACACTTGCAATTTAAAGCAGAAGAAGTCCCCTTCTTGTGCAAAAACCTAGCCTCTCGAGTTTCTACGCTGCTCTTAGTGATTTTCAACTCTTAGTGGGGGTACCATTGCGGAGAGTGGACCAGATGATATGTCTGGGGCGAGAAAGCAGAAGGAGACTCCACTGGTTGGAAGGCATGAGATGCGATGTCCTGAGGTTGGGGGTTCCACGACCACCACTCCCAAGAGGAGAAGGCGGGTGGTGGTGGTCGGGGACTCTCTCCTCCGGGGGACTGAGTCATCTATCTGCCGCCCTGACCGGAAAAACCGAGAAGTCTGCTGCTTGCCAGGGGCTAAGATTCGCGATGTGACGGAGAGACTGCCGAGACTCATCAAGCCCTCGGATCGCTACCCCTTCCTGCTTCTCCACGTGGGCACCAATGATACTGCCAAGAATGACCTTGAGCGGATCACTGCGGACTACGTGGCTCTGGGAAGAAGGATAAAGGAGTTGGAGGCGCAAGTGGTGTTCTCGTCCATCCTCCCCGTGGAAGGAAAAGGCCTGGGTAGGGACCGTCGAATCGTGGAAGTCAACGAATGGCTACGCAGGTGGTGTCGGAGAGAAGGCTTTGGATTCTTTGACCATGGGACGGTGTTCCATGAAGGAGGAGTGCTGGGCAGAGACGGGCTCCATCTTACGAAGAGAGGGAAGAGCATCTTTGCCAGCAGGCTGGCTAACCTAGTGAGGAGGGCTTTAAACTAGGTTCACCGGGGGAAGGAGACCAAAGCCCTGAGGTAAGTGGGAAAGCGGGATACCGGGAGGAAGCACAGGCAGGAATGTCTGTGACGGGAGGGCTCCTGCCTCATACTGGGAATGAGGGGCGATCAACAGGTTATCTCAAGTGCTTATATACGAATGCACAAAGCCTTGGAAACAAGCAGGGAGAACTGGAGGTCCTGGTGATGTCAAGGAACTATGACGTGATTGGAATAACAGAGACTTGGTGGGATAACTCACATGACTGGAGTACTGTCATGGATGGTTATAAACTGTTCAGGAAGGACAGGCAGGGCAGAAAAGGTGGGGGAGTAGCACTGTATGTAAGGGAGCAGTATGACTGCTCAGAGCTCCGGTACGAAACTGCAGAAAAACCTGAGTGTCTCTGGATTAAGTTTAGAAGTGTGAGCAACAAGAGTGATGTAGAGGTGGGAGTCTGCTATAGACCACCGGACCAGGGGGATGAGGTAGATGAGGCTTTCTTCCGGCAGCTCACGGAAGCTACTAGATCGCATACCCTGATTCTCATGGGTGACTTTAATTTTCCTGATATCTGCTGGGAGAGCAATACAGCGGTGCATAGACAATCCAGGAAGTTTTTGGAAAGCGTAGGGGACAATTTCCTGGTGCAAGTGCTAGAGGAGCCAACTAGGGGGGGCGCTTTTCTTGACCTGCTGCTCACAAACCGGGTAGAATTAGTGGGGGAAGCAAAAGTGGATGGGAATCTGGGAGGCAGTGACCATGAGTTGGTTGAGTTCAGGATCCTGACACAGGGAAGAAAGGAGAGCAGCAGAATACGGACCCTGGACTTCAGGAAAGCAGACTTCGACTCCTTCAGGGAACGGATGGCCAGGATCCCCTGGGGGACTAACTTGAAGGGGAAAGGAGTCCAGGAGAGCTGGCTGTATTTCAAGGAATCCCTGTTGAGGTTACAGGGACAAACCATCCCAATGAGTCGAAAGAATAGTAAATATGGAAGGCGACCAGCTTGGCTTAATGGTGAAATCCTAGCGGATCTTAAACATAAAAAAGAAGCTTACAAGAAGTGGAAGGTTGGACATATGACCAGGGAAGAGTATAAAAATATTGCTCGGGCATGTAGGAATGAAATCAGGAGGGCCAAATCGCACCTGGAGCTGCAGCTAGCGAGAGATGTCAAGAGTAACAAGAAGGGTTTCTTCAGGTATGTTGGCAACAAGAAGAAAGCCAAGGAAAGTGTGGGCCCCTTACTGAATGAGGGAGGCAACCTAGTGACAGAGGATGTGGAAAAAGCTAATGTACTCAATGCTTTTTTTGCCTCTGTTTTCACTAACAAGGTCAGCTCCCAGACTGCTGCGCTGGGCATCACAAAATGGGGAAGAGATGGCCAGCCCTCTGTGGAGATAGAGGTGGTTAGGGACTATTTAGAAAAGCTGGACGTGCACAAGTCCATGGGGCCGGACGAGTTGCATCCGAGAGTGCTGAAGGAATTGGTGGCTGTGATTGCAGAGCTATTGGCCATTATCTTTGAAAACTTGTGGCGAATGGGGGAAGTCCCGGATGACTGGAAAAAGGCTAATGTAGTGCCAATCTTTAAAAAAGGGAAGAAGGAGGATCCTGGGAACTACAGGCCAGTCAGCCTTACCTCAGTCCCTGGAAAAATCATGGAGCAGGTCCTCAAAGAATCAATCCTGAAGCACTTGCATGAGAGGAAAGTGATCAGGAACAGCCAACATGGATTCACCAAGGGAAGGTCATGCCTGACTAATCTAATCGCCTTTTATGATGAGATTACTGGTTCTGTGGATGAAGGGAAAGCAGTGGATGTATTGTTTCTTGACTTTAGCAAAGCTTTTGACACGGTCTCCCACAGTATTCTTGTCAGCAAGTTAAGGAAGTATGGGCTGGATGAATGCACTATAAGGTGGGTAGAAAGCTGGCTAGATTGTCGGGCTCAACGGGTAGTGATCAATGGCTCCATGTCTAGTTGGCAGCCGGTATCAAGTGGAGTGCCCCAAGGGTCGGTCCTGGGGCCGGTTTTGTTCAATATCTTCATAAATGATCTGGAGGATGGTGTGGATTGCACTCTCAGCAAATTTGCGGATGATACTAAACTGGGAGGAGTGGTAGATACGCTGGAGGGGAGGGATAGGATACAGAAGGACCTAGACAAATTGGAGGATTGGGCCAAAAGAAATCTGATGAGGTTCAATAAGGATAAGTGCAGGGTCCTGCACTTAGGATGGAAGAATCCAATGCACCGCTACAGACTAGGGACCGAATGGCTAGGCAGCAGTTCTGCGGAAAAGGACCTAGGGGTGACAGTGGACGAGAAGCTGGATATGAGTCAACAGTGTGCCCTTGTTGCCAAGAAGGCCAATGGCATTTTGGGATGTATAAGTAGGGGCATAGCGAGGAGATCGAGGGACGTGATCGTTCCCCTCTATTCGACATTGGTGAGGCCTCATCTGGAGTACTGTGTCCAGTTTTGGGCCCCACAATACAAGAAGGATGTGGATAAATTGGAGAGAGTCCAGCGAAGGGCAACAAAAATGATTAGGGGTCTAGAACACATGACTTATGAGGAGAGGCTGAGGGAGCTGGGATTGTTTAGCCTGCAGAAGAGAAGAATGAGGGGGGATTTGATAGCTGCTTTCAACTACCTGAAAGGGGGTTCCAAAGACAATGGCTCTAGACTGTTCTCAATGGTAGCAGATGACAGAACGAGGAGTAATGGTCTCAAGTTGCAGTGGGGGAGGTTTAGATTGGATATTAGGAAAACCTTTTCACTAAGAGGGTGGTGAAACACTGGAATGCGTTACCTAGGGAGGTGGTAGAATCTCCTTCCTTAGAGGTTTTTAAGGTCAGGCTTGACAAAGCCCTGGCTGGGATGATTTAACTGGGAATTGGTCCTGCTTCGAGCAGGGGGTTGGACTAGGTGACCTTCAGGGGTCCCTTCCAACCCTGATATTCTATGATTCTATGATTCTATGAACGTCCTTGCTGAAGCAGGCTGGGCAGAAAAGCTGTCCCACATCAAGTGATTTCAGCTCTAGTGATCACTTAACAAAACAAAAGACTCTGAATGGAGCCTTAATTAGTTCTGTCTGTGAACAGTGGAGAGGAGCAAGTTAAACCATGCCTAGGACTCTTGGGTAAAGTCCACACTGCCCAGCAAGCACACTGTCCCCACCTCCTCTTAAACTTCACAGGGGTCTGGCATCCAAGCCCCCTGCTTAGCGAGTTCAGTTCAGTGGAGGGTGACCCCCTCAATCGGGACAGGCTAAGCCAGGGGTGGCCAACCTGAGCCTGAGAAGGAGCCAGAATTTACCAATGTACATTGCCAAAGAGCCACAGTAATATGTCAGCAACCCCCGATCAGCTCCCCTGTCCCGCTCCCGTGCCTCCCACCCACCAGCAGCCCTGCCGGTCAGAGCCTCCCCCTCCTCCCTGCACCTCCCGATCAGCTGTTCCGTGGCGTGCAGGAGGGTCTGGGGGGGAGGAGTGAGGGCACGGCGGGCTCAGGGGAAGGGGCGGGAAGGGGTTAAGTGGGGGCAGGGCCCATGGCAGAGCCAGGGGTTGAGCAGTGAGCACCCCCCGGCACCTTGGAAGGCTGGTGTCTGCAGTTCCAGCCCCAGAGTCGGTGCCTATACAAGGAACCGCATATTAACTTCTGAAGATCTGCATGTGGCTCCGGAGCCACAGGGTGGCCACCCCTGGGCTAAATGCTTCTCTGCTGCCCTTTACTCACACAGTAAAGAGAACCCTATTTCATTACCCCCACATTCCATACTGAAGTGATCTGTAATCCAGCACCAGCCACAGTTGATCACTTTGGCAACACAGCCCTGTATGCTGGATACCTAGGCAGAGTCGGTGTGTTCATGTAAATACAGTCTGCACCTGAAGCCTTTTCCCCTCCCCAGCCAGCTGTCAGGGGAGAGCTCATTCAGACCCTGCTTGCACACGAAACAATCTGGACCCTGACTCATCCCTGCATGTCAGTGGCACAGAAAGCCACAGCTGGTACCTGTGTCCTGCTCTTCTTTCTTTCTTTCTTTCCCCATGTCCTGTTCTTCTCTCCTCCTTCAGCTCTTCCCCTTCCAGCAGCCCTTCTCCACTCATATTGACTCCTGCAGCCATTAGCCCAGATAACATTAGTAGGATGAGGGGGGGTCTTACAGCTTAGGTACACCATGGATGTACACACCAGGGTATTATAATTGTCTGACAAAGTTGGGGCCACCTGTGTCCTGACATGGTTGGGTTTTGACAGCGTGGGTGGACAACACGGTTCTGGAACCACATTAAAGAAACATGTCATTGCTCCCAACCCATCTGGGGCTGTGTCTGGGCTGGGGAGTGGGAGGCCAGGGAGGAGACGCTGCTGAGGTTCCCTGCCCACATCCCAGGAGAGAGGGGAGGACATGGGCTGATGTTAGGGCCCTGCCCAGGGTTGCAGAAGGAAGGGAGGGAAATGGCCTGAATTCCCTCCCGGCAGGGACCAGACTCACTGACACACTCAGTTTGGCCTGAACTGTTTGAAATTTCTGCTCCAAGTCCCTTCTTCATTGAGCTGCTTCTCTGCCCCAGGAACTCGCAGGCCACGTCAACACTGCAGGGGCTTCAGCAGCACAGCTACAGCCCGGCAGCAAAGAAGCCAGGGAGACTGAAGTGTTATGTTAAGATCAGGCCCAAGCCTCTGTGCTCACTGACAGGGCTCAGGGACAGCCGGGAAGTGCTGGCACTTCTCCCGCGAAGCACCTGCCTTGTTCTCCGGGATCTCAGCTTTCACTTTGCTTTAAACTGAGTCTCCAGCTGTTTTGGTTGTGAAGAAAACCTCAAAACTGTGACCCAGATGTAGGGGATGCAGAGAGCTGGGCACAGCGGCTCTGAGAGGTGTGAACGGCCCCATTGCCTCAGTGAGGGGTGAGCTTAGGGATGATCATTTAAATATCATCACTGTTAATTATTTCATTCCCCATGTGAGAGAGGAGAGGGAGAATTGCAGCTCGGCACCATTTACTGCCAGTGACGCCTCCTTCCGGTGTCACAAGTGGGTGATGTTTGGGAGATGCCACCTCTTATGTTCCCCCCAGTAAAGGAGGACCCTGCCCAGAGAGTCCAGCAGAGCCCAGGGGTATATTCTAGCCCCATGAGGGGAGCCAGGCCCCAGGAGCCCTTGGAGCCCATCAGCCACTCCATCCTGTTCTGAACATTGCACCATCGACTGTGAACAGATCATGGTGTCTCCTTTTGGTGACTCACATGGGTGGAGCTTCTTTTGTGGGTGGAGTTTCAAAGAATCCAGCCACACTCCCCCCCCCCACCCGCCCCCAGCCCCAGTTCTGATCCCTGCTCATTTATGAAGCTGTTTTGCTGGATGCAAAGGCTGCTTTTCTGCCTCCTGTCTCTCACTAGCCCCTGTTGGCTCCCTCCCTCGCTGCTTCCCTGCAGCAGCACCCCAGGGGTGTCAGCTGAACAGCACCTCAGGAGCTCTGGGCACCAGCTGCAGCCTGGGCCCTTGTCAGGGAGGAGGAGAGAACTCCAGGGCTCTGTGAAAAGAGAGTGAAATGGGGAGATCTCTGGCGGGGGGCTCAGGAGGGGACTCTAGGGCACTGCCAGGGGTGTTGCACAGAGCAGGGCTGACAGGGCAGGAGCACGTTGCTGTGCTGTGTGAATGAATCACACGCTGTCAAAGGGGAAGAGAGCCCTGGGTTATTACAGCTCTGGAGCCGTTATAATTATGGGTGACATGTTCCCCCAGACCGAGTGTGTTCCCTGTTCCTCACTGACCTCCTGCCACATCACAGCTTCACCCTGCACAGTTAACGGGACTGCACTGGCTCAGGTGCTCAGCTGCTTCCCGTGGGAGGCCACATGGGCGCCTGGACAGACGAGAGCACAGTGGGGTCTTGTTCCTGGCCTGGATCTGGGGTACAGTGGAGCAAGGTGCTGTCCCAGCCTCTTCACTCGCACTGGCAGGAGGGATCGTTCAGAACCTTCCCAGCTATTTCCCCTCTGGCCTGTGCTCAGGGATGGGAAACTTTAGCTAAAACACAGGACTTGAGAAGTCCTGAGTGTCTGTACGAAGCAGAGCCCCCGCTCTGAGACTGGCATCTCAGCTCCCATGAGGCCTTTGGGGCCGGCAGAGCCGAGTCTGCTGCTCGCTTCCAGGGTATTTTACTGCTCCTGTATGAAATGCCAACATGGATAGTGCTGTCCATCGGACAGGCAGACTAATGGCCGTTTATCGCAGACAATGCCCTTGCAGGTGAAACTCCAGGGAGCCCTGGACCCTCTGAGGAAGGAGCTGGAAGAGGTCCTGGCTCTGAGGTCTAAAGAGAAAAAGAAAACTACAGAGTGGCAGGTGGGTGTCTGGGTTTATTCCTCCCTGAGCCCTTCCCCCTGCAGCGTTCCCAGGAATGCCGGGGCCCCTAAAGCTCCAGGATGAGGCTATGAACCTACTCTGGTTGTTTACTCCATTGCACAGGCTTGGTGCCGGCCATGGGCAGCTCATGCCTCCGGCATTTGGGGACGCTGGGCATGAGTGCCGGAACCTCCCCGGTACCCAGATCATCGCCCTGCCCACTGCTCCACCCCCATTTGGCCTCCTCTACCCGAGGCCCCGACCATGCTCCCTTCCTGCTCTGCCCCATGCCCGGCCCCGCTCCCTTCCAGCCCCCTCCCCAGGGGCTCCCCGTTCACTGTTGCAGCTCGCTCCTCTCTCCCACCCCCTCCCCCAAGGCCCCCTCGCCTGTCACTTGCTCCTTTCTGCCCCCTCCTGCCTTAAGGGCGAGTGACGGGGGAGGGGCAGAGAGGAGCAAGTGGCAGGGAGTTGATGGGCGGCAAGCGGCGGGTGCTGCGGGGTTCGGGGGAAGAGCGGGAGCGAGGGCTCTGGGCGGAGAGCAGGCAGGACTCCACAGACGGCAGGTCTGCAGCCTGCCTCCAAAGGGAGGGGCGCTGCATCCTGCTTGGGGAGACTCAGGTCCGTGTGGACAAACCCTGAGTGAGCAGCGCCAGGGGCAGGTCAGTGTAAAGCCAGGCAGCGCTCGGCCACCTCGCAGCCTCTCTTGCCATCACGTGGCCACTTCATCCCAGGCACCCGCTACTGTTACTGTGACTTCACCTGTGCTTGTCTGTAGCCAGGTGATGAACCCATGGGACAAAATGTCTGTTCCGGTTCACCTACCTATTACAGTGAAATCCCTGCAGAGAGCATGGGGGGCGTGAGGAAGACGCCAGCATCAGGGAGGAGAGGAGAAGCAGGTGTCCCACTAGTCAGATAAAAATGGCCATTTACAAGAGCTGAAATGCTCAGATCTGGGTGCCCCTGGTTCTGCATTTGAAGCCATATTTAGAGCCTGGCGGAAGTGGGCTGGTTTCCAGAGGACAGAACCGCAGCAGCTCCCACTCCCCGCACCGGAAGCAGTTGGTGCTCAGTTCCTCAGACAATAGGGATTTAGATGCATAACAATTAACAGCCAGGTTTGAATGTGTCCGGCAAAGATCCCAGCCGGCGCCATGGAGACAGCTGCACCTTGGGACAGTCACTGGGGTGGTTCTGAAACCCTTGATTATCGCCCAGTGAGAGCGAGTTACGTCCTACAGCACCAGAGGTCACAGCCCAATGATCAGTGTCACTCGGTGCAGAGTAACTGCAGCCCCAGCGACTGTGAGATGAGGCCCAGCAGGGGCGGCCAGTCACCCACTGAGAGGGGCCGTCATGGGCCTGAGCCAGGTGGGGAGTATCCCCATGGGCGGGAGCAGGGCCCGGGAGGTGACAGGCCCCCATGAAGGATGCGCTGTCCGTGTCTGATGGGGGGAGACGTTAGGGGATATCATAATACTGCACGACTCGAATTAGCTGTAACTCAACAGCTCCCAGGGGGCAGGAGGGGAAGGAGGCTGCAGGCCCACGGCCCTTTGCAGGGTCCAGGCCACATGCACAAAGCCTCGGGCAGGTGCCCACAGGGGCTCCGGAGGGAGCCGAGGCTTGTCAGGGCTGTACCCGAGTTGTCTGAGTGCCCTGTGGCTGCAGCGCTCCCAGGGGCAGGGTGGGGGTCGTCTGGGGGATGGGTGGGTGTCCAAAGCCCATTGGCAGAGGGGCCCAGGGGTGCTGGAGGGCTGCCCTGGGGGCTCGGGTCAGCCGGGGCAGAGGTAGGAGGTGGATGTTACAGCGCTCAAGCAGCTGCCTCTTCAGACAGAGACACTGGGCATGGCCCCTCCCCCACCACACAGGTGAGCCGGACAGACAGACGGGTTAGAGCCCTGCAGACGGAAGGGGAGGGGGGTCAGCACAGGGCACAGACTGGTGGGGGGAAGGGCTGGGGACTCACATACTGGGGTTTCAGGGAGGAGGGCTCTGGGGTCAGGGTGCAGGGGCTGGGGAAGCTGCTGAAGCCCCTGGCTCTGTTGGCATCTCAGGGAGAGGAAGAGGGTCTTTTCCCAATATCACTGTGGCCCGAGTCACACTGGGGGGAAAGTTCACCCCAGGGTCAGCCAGCACCTCTGGGCTGAGCTGCAGGGGAGCTAGAGAGGCCAGTGCAGAGCAGCCAGCCCCTCCCCCTGCCAGGATCAGCAGCGGCTCAGCATCATTCCCACGGCTCCTTTCAGAGAGCAGGTGGGGACACAGCTGGCATCATCAACCCGCTGCTCTGTGAGCCTAGAGGGCTCCCTAAAGGCTGCGATCCCAGGGGCACTGGGCACATGGGCATGGGGCACTCGGCCAGGCTGGGTGAGGCCAAAGCCAGCCCTGACAATGCCCTGGGTGCCCAACACCCATGTGAGCTCCAGGATGGCACCAAAAGGACTATAAGCACCAGCCCTAGGTCCTGAACATTGCAGCCCTGGGAGCTGGTCGTCAAAGAAGGAGCATTGCCCACATCCCACTGTGACGGGTCCCCGGGGTGTCTGAGTGCCCAGCACTTGGCACCCAAATCCCCCCACGGACGCCCTGTGCAGCCCCCTGTAAATCTTTACTGTCCCCTCGATTTCTCCCCACTCCACTTTGTCCATCCCATGCCATCTGCAATAACATACTGCGTCTTTACAAAGCACCCGAGACAACCCCACTACGGAACTGGCCATATGAAGTAAATACCCTTAAAAACTGATACTGGTCGAATATCACCTGCTTCCTGGACAGAGGCCCAGTCTGTGTAACTCAACATCTGGCTCACGTTTTCTCTGTGCCTTTCCTATTTTTCTATCTCAAGGGCAAAGTGAAGAATAAGAGAGAGATGATTTCAGGTGAATTTAACAAACTGCACACACTGCTGAGAGAGGAGGAGCAGCTGCTTCTGCAGAGCCTGGAGGAGAAGGAGAGGGAGACTCTGCAGAGACTACAGGAAAATGTCACCAAACTCTCCCGGCAAAGCTCCTCTCTGCAGCAGCTGATCACAGAGATAGAGGAGAAGTGTCAGCAACCGGTTGCAGAGCTGCTGAAGGTGAGATGGCATCAAAATTCTCCACCCATCCAGAATTATAACTGAGATCCATGGATCTGGATTCCAACAATTAGAGTCAATGTGTTCTGTGGTTTACTGACAAACAGAACATCAGGCTAAGGGCTCCATCAGTTCCCAAATATCGCAGTTCATGATACAGGGGAATTCTCCTCATGAAGACCCAGTGAGGCCATGGGAGATTAAATGGATAATACAAAAATGATACTGAGCTAAAGCCATCCCTGCTCTGACCCCAGGACATTGGACCCAACAGTCGATAAACACAGATACTGATGGGTTGTGTCCCTAGAAGGGAGAACCCTTTAGCTAAATTTCTGTCTCCCCTATATGGATGAAACAAGTGTTCAAAATAGTGAAGCCTGGGAGGGTTGATCTATTTTCTAGATGCAAGTTTGATGCCCAGAGTGAGACTCACTCAATTTTATGCACATTGTGTTAATACAGGACATTGATTCTCTTTTTCCTTTCAGGATGTGACAAGCACATTGAGCAGGTATGTTTCCTATGTTCATTGCTCTTATATTCTTGGTGGTGGTTCTGGGATGACGTGTGTACAGAGCAGCTGAGTGATGATGGGACGTTTTCTTCATAGGAGTGAGAATGTGAAACTCCAGGAACCAGAAGCTGTTTCTACTGACCTGAAGAATGTGTATAAAATTTCCCTTGACATGAGGGAAGCACTGAAGAGATTTGGAGGTGAGTGGCATCTACTGGGACATGGAGCTGTATTGTGCCTGGGGATCTGGACAGAGCCTGGGACCCCAGGACACGCTTGCACCCAGTTTACAGGCTTGGAGCTGTGTGAGAGCTGGAGGCTGATGCGCTGAGTGCTGGGCAGTTTGCCTGCTACTTACAGCCACCTGCTGGTACTTGCCCAGGTGTCTGACCAGGCCCATCACTGTGACATCCTGACCACTCTGTGGCTGAGTTAATGGGTGTCCCTGAGCCAGGTGCTGTGAGGCCTGGACTGGGCCCATTGTGCTGGGAGCTGCACAGACTGGTAACGGATGACGTGTCTGTGCCTCTCTCCTGGGACATGTGAGGGCTGCATTGTGTGGCCACCTCTCTGCACTGCCCCAGCCCCCATTAGCCAAGGCTGGCCGAGCTTTCTGAGCTGGAGGAGGGGCCGGTCTGGCTACTGCAGTCTGATCTGGGCCGTGTGGGTAACAAGCTGAACCCTACGGGCCCCTCGTCTGCTCTGAGCACAGCCCAATGTGAGGTTGGGTCAGTGGTTTGCTGCTCATGAGTGAGATTCACTCACAAGAATGTGACCATGTCACAACGGCTGAGCGTGAGCTGCCCCCATCCAAACCCCTCCCCACATCCCCAGCGTGGAGACCGGGAGCAAAGGCACAAACCTGACCACGAGGAGGGACAGAGAAGAAGCTAAGGCAGAGGAGAGGGGGAATGGGAAGGTTCAGTGAGCTCAGTCTCTGATAGTCGAACTGGCCCTTTCATCCTACCCCCGCCCTCCTCTCTTCCCACCCCCGCCCCCAGCAGAGGGCAGTCGAAGGGGCCAAGCTGGGTGTGTCTGTCCCGGCCGATGGAGGCTGCGCAGTGGGTGCCGGCTGCAGGGCCAGGATCTCAGGGCTCCGGGGAGCAGGAACCCCAGGCTGTGGGGGAAGCAGCTTCCTCTCTGTGGCTGGCTGGAGCCAGCACATCCCTGCTCCCCTCCCCCCTCGCTGCCCCCAGCCCAGCCCAGTCTGTGCCCACCGGACCCTGAACACGGCTGGGCTCTGGGCCATTCCACAGCCCTGGCCCCTGAGCCTGTGGGGATCCTGAGCCAGTCACCTCCGTGCCTCCTTCTAGGGGATCAGCAGCCCCTGGGGAGCCTCCTGTCACCCCCCGGAAACCCCGTCCTGGGCAGGGCCCCAGGCCCTGAGTCACTCGCTGGCTGCTCCCGGCTGGCCAGGCCCAGGGTCTCCAGCAGGGCCCTTGGTGCCGGCCCCGCACTGGCTGCCAGAGCTCCCAGCCCCTGGCCCAGCCCGGCCTGTTGTCCCAGCGCTGACCCCTCCCCTGCGGGTGGGGGGGACCCTGCTGCTCTCGATGGCTGAGCCCCCCCCCCCCCCCGCCGCGGCCTCTGGTGCTGCGCTCGCAGGCTCAGCCCGTGCCAGGGCCAATGCGGCGCTGCTGGGGCTGCTCCTCCCCTGGCACCTGGGTTCTCTGGGTCTGGGCAAGTGGCCGGGCGAGTGGGCAGGGACCTGCTCAGAGACACGCGCCCTGTGCTGCCCCCAGAGGGCAGAGACCAGCCAGGGCCGGGCAGCAAAGCGCCACCGCGCTGGGATTAACCCTTTCCTGCCACCCACCCCAGCAGCCCCGGCCGGTCACTGCCGCTCGACTGCCCACGCTCTGACCCCAGGGACCCGGGTCCGGCAGCCGAGGGAGTCGCTGGGTGAATGTGTGGGGCAGAGTAACCAGGGCTCCCTGCACCCCAGTGTCCCCGTGTGCAATGGGGAAGGCCCCGCACTGTCATGCAGCCCTTAGGGGCTGGGCAGTGAGTGTTATTATTGGTATTGCGCTCACGAGTGAGCCAGGCACTGGAGACAGAACAAGGGGCTGCCAGCCCCACAGGGCTCCTGCTCTGAGTGCAGACAAGGCCCAGCAAGGGCAGCAGCAAACACTGGGGGTGGGGACACGTGGGTCCCATTGTGGGGCCAGCCACTCCCTGAGCCCACCCTGTGCCTGTCTTCTGGGTGTGGTAGACAGTATTGTAGTGACCCTGATGGCTCCATACTGGGCTCTGGGTCACCGCCAGGGAACAGGGCAGGGCTGAGGCAGCCTGAGGTCGGGGGAGCTGGAGGCTGTGGGGGAGCGGGAGCAGCCTGGGACCTGGGACAGGGACACTGGATGCCAGGGGGGTAGCCCAAAACCCTGTGCTGTGTTTGCTCCAGGTTTCCACTCTGTGCTGCAGGCTCTGTTGGGGTCAGATGCTGTGGTGAGGGGCCCACCCAGAGAGACTGAAGAGAGCAAGCCTCTGTCTGCATGGGGAAGGGGCAGCAGTTCTGTTAAATTGGTTCTAGTTTTGTAGACTCATCGTGGGGTGGCCCCCTCACGTACCACCCTCAGTCATTTCAGGGTGTCTTGGCAAGCATCTTGCCTCAGTTTACCCTCTTCAGCACTTCTTAAATTATGCCTCACAGTCCAAAAGATCTGAGAGAAAAGTCCCCTCCTGGGGTCCGCTCTGAGTCCAAGTAAACCCCAAAATAAAATCTTTTCCTTCACTCTGCTCCAGCCTCCAGCTCTCACTCAAGCTCCTCACTGTCCTCAAGTCAGGAGTCCTTAATCCTCCTTCCCAGAGCTGGGCTTGGAATAGTTTCCATTGTGGAATCGCATGACTCCAGCCCTCCTTCCCGGCGCTGGGGTCATTTCAGACTGTGCCTTTATTCCCTGCATCCACTTTCTCCAGCCAGTGGCAGCTCTCCAGGGCTCTATCCTCCTCCAGCTGCTGCTGTCATTGTCAGCTCTGGCAGGAGCTCCTCTGTCTAGGGCAGTGGTTCCCAAACGTTTTTGGTCATGCCCTCCCTTACCTGGTTTGTGCCCCCACCCCGGGAGCTGCGGTCGGGAGCTGGGCCAGGAACAGGGCTGCAACTGGGGCTAGGAGCTGGGGGCAGTGTCTGGAAGTGGACCCGCTGTTGGGGCCGGGAGCCACAGTCTTCAGCTGGGAGCGAAGCCGCTGGTGCAGCCTGAGCTGAAACTGGGGCTGCAATTGGGGCCAGGAGCTGGGGGCTTTGGCCAGGGGCGGAACCACGGTTGGGGCTGGAGCTGCAGCTGGGGTCGCAGCCTGGAGCAGGGCCAGGAGTCCTTTGGTGAGGCTGGGGCCGCAGCTGGGGCTTAGGGTGGGGCCAGAGTGGAGGTGGGGGCAGAGTAAAGCTGGTTGGCGTTCCTTTCCCGCCACCCATGGGGGCTGGTCCATGCCCTGCCATGCCCCCAAATGTTCCTCCACACCCTCTAGGGGGGCACGACCCACAGTTTGGGGACCACTGCTCTGGAAGCACCCCTTCCAGGCTCCTTGCTCTGGTGAGCTCTCCTGGGAGCTCCTCTTCTCAGCAGCTTCCTGACCCTAGGATTCCTTCAGCTGAGCCCTGGTAACCCTTTTTCAGGCTCATTAGCTATTTAGCTGCCAACTAGCCACCTAGGGATTTAATTACTTCCAGGTCGGTCTGGGTTGTCTCATTCTCCCTTACAGGAGCCTGTCACAGGTAGTCTGGTCCCTAACTCCCATAAAAGGGCCAGCTCTCTTCATACATTTCCCCCCACCCCCAGAGCCAACCTGTATTCAAAGGTAGGCTTGACCAGGGCTGATACTTGATTATGTTCTGCAGCTGGGGTGGGGTGGGGGGTATCTCCTGCCCTGCTGTCACAAGGAAATCTGCAGGGCCCTTGGCCATAATTTAATTGTCGTCACCGAAGTGTGAAGAGACCAGGAGATTGATTCCCTAACTTTCTATGTAGCTCATGTCATGGGTCAAATCCCCCATTGTCTTCAGCATGTCATAGTTCAGAAGAACTCTTTGGCAATAGCAGAGGTAGTCAATAACCCTGGGCTTTCATCATTGGTGTGATGGTCCTGTCGCAGATATGGGCTAGCTACGGAGCTTCCCTCTCAGCCAGATACACACCAGAAGTGTTCATCACAAAATCCTTGAATTTTCTGCCAAGTATGTCTGAGGTCAGCTTAAATATGGTATTTTACACCCAGCGCTACCTAGTGGTTGAACAGCATAATACAGTTTAGCGTTCCATTACATCTCCCCCGTTAAGTTCTACATTCCGACCATTTATAATATTTACATTATCTCACTGTCTTTGAAGTTCAGTGCAGATCAGTCTGTTAGGTGTCTCTGAATGGTGCTGGTCTTTTAATTACACAACCCAAACAGGTAACAGCTTCGTCATCTGGCTGTCCATTAGTTCCAACGACTGACTATGGTCAGTCTGGAATCCTTGAGTCATCTTCTTGTTCTGCATCCGTCATCTGCAGAGTTTGCTCAGTTGATTGTTCTTTCTGAGGAAGAAATTGTAGATGTTGACAGTTTCTGTTGAACTCTCCTCTCTTGGTCTTGATCACATACAACCTGGGTGTTGAATTCTTTTTCTTTACAACACCTGGTATATTCCATTATTTTTCTCCATCCAGTTTGACACAAACATGGTCACCGGGTTCTAGGCCTGGTAGTTTTCTGAGTGATGTCTGTTGTAAAAGTGTTTGCAAGCTCTTTTTGCCTTTTTATTCAATTTGACTACTGTTTCCATGTCTGACAACTTTGGAGATAGATTCTTTTCCAAAGTTGGGAGGGTAGTTCTGAGTTGTCTTCCCATCAGGAGTTGTGCTGCACTATATCCAGTAGCTGCTATTGGTGTTGATCTATAACTCAGTAGAGCAAAGAATAGATCTTCCTGCTGAAGGATATTCTTCACTGTCTGTGCAGCTCTCTCAGCCTCTCCATTCGCTTGTGAGTAATATGGGCTTCTCGTAACATGAGGAAGATCATATTTTGTTTGGATAAATTAAATTCTACGCCAGTGAATTGTGGTCCATGCTCTGTCACAAGTTCTTCTGGAACCCTGAAATGACCAAAAGTGCACTTCAGTTGCTCTATAACACTCTGGTCTGTTACATCTTTCAAGTACACTCTTTCTATATACCTGGAAAAATAGTCCACGACTACCAGGTAAAGATGTCCCCTGAATTCATATAAATCTGCAGCTAGTTTCTTCCAAGGTCTCTTTCATTCAGACTAGCTCCTTGTGAGTGTCACTAATTACTGCTGGCCGTATCTTTTTCCCTGCAGCCTTCAGTAAAAGAGCTATGGGAGCCCGTGGGGAAATGTTTCTACCAAGGGCAAATTTAACAGCAGCTCTGGAGTGTTTCATAGCTGATGTCCTGAGCCTGCCCTGCCCGTACCTGTGTGGTTCTGGGGATGTTAATAGTCACTCACTGCAAGTCACTGGGATTTGGGCTCCTAAGTTGCTGGGACACGTTTGAAATAGAGCTGGGTGTAATTTTGGGGGTAAATAGTTTATTTGCTGAAAAATTATATTTTGGGTCGACAGAAACTATTCCTGAATCCATGTCGAGTTTGCTCAGTAGTTTCAATGAACAGAAAAAGGTGGCACTGCTTCCCTTCCAGCCTTTACCCCGTGGCTGGGCCCTCAGCGGGGAGCCCCCGGTTCAATCCCCCCGTGGGATGTGGGGGAGGGATTGGAATGTGGGAATCCAGGTTAGGGCTGGAACTGCTGGGCTCCGGGTGTCTGATGTGGGGCTCCCACAATCTCTCCTGCTGAAGACGTCCCCCTGTGTCTAAACACTGCCATGGGCACTGGGCCAGAGTGTGGGAGCGAGACTGACTCTGCAGGCCAGTGGGTCGGGCTGCACCTGGCAGCCCAGAGTCCAGCTCCCCTGGTCCAGTGACCCTGTAAAAATACTGATCAATAACCCCAGTGAGGGGAGGGGTTCTGGCCCCTGGCACAGCAGTGTCTCAGCCATGTCGGTGCCCCACTGAAAACCCCGAGTGCAGATGCGCTGCACTGGTGTGAACTGGGCCTTGGCCCTGGTGCAGCTTCTCCCAGATGGAGTGGGCAGCAAGTGGGGAAATGCCCCCTCCCCTCCCCACTGCCCCAGCCTCATTAGCAATGGCCCCTGTTCCCCCCAGCACCCCTCAACTCCTATCTCCCACTACCCTTTCCCCTTCCAGCGAGCCCAGACACCCTGCCCGTGCCCTAGCATGGAGAGTCCCAGCTGCGCCCTGTGGGTCAGGGCTGTACCCCCAGCGTGTGTGGGGATGGCACCAACCTGCTCTTAGCAACAAACCAGCCACACACAGCCCCAAATCAAGAGAGATTCCCTGGGGCCTGCCCCCTTCACCTTCCTCTATACCCTTGGCACCTGCCCCCCCTTACCCTTCCCTCAATTCCTGTGCCCACCTGACCCCTGCCTCCTCACCTGATCCTGTCCCCTTACCCTCACCCCAAACTCCTGCTGCTCCCCTGGGACCCTGCCCCTCTCCCCACCTTTGTCTCCCTGGCATCTGCCCCTGCCCTCCACCCACCTCTGTCCCCTGGCACCTGCCAATCTCCTCATGCCCCTGTGCCCCCTGGCTCCCGCTCCTCCCTTACCCCTGTGCCCACCTGGCCCCTGCCTCTATCCTCACCCCTCCCCTTCTTCTCACCCCCTTTCTGCTCCCCTCTAACTCTGCCCCCACTTTCCCTCCCTGGCATGTGCCCCTGCCCTCCACCCACCTCTGCCCCCCTGGAACTCACCCCTCCCTTCTCCCCCTGCTGTCCTGTCACCTGCCCCTCTCCTCGAAACAGCCTTTGCACCCTGGAGCCCACCCATCACTTCACCCCCCTGCTACCTCCTGAAATGAACCTCTCCCCTTTCCCCCCTCTCCTGCCATGTCTCCTTACCCTCCCATTGCCCCCCCCGCCCCTCTGGTTCCTGTCACTGCCCTCACCCCCTCTGCCCTTTCATGCCCCCCCACCCATCACCCTCCTCTGCTGTCTTGGCTCCTGCTCTTCTCACCCCCCTCAGCCCCGCCTGTTACCCGTCCCTCTCCCCACCCTCTCTGACCCCTGGCACCCTTCCCTTCCCTCGTCCCTCTGTGCCCATCCCCCCTCTAGCCCCACTCTCACCTTCTGGATCCTGCCCCTCCCCATTCCCCTCTCCTAACACCTCCCTGTACCCACCTGCCCTGCCTCTCTCCTCGCCCCCTCTAGCCCCTCGTGCACACCCCTCCCATCGCCCCCCTCTCTACCTCCTGGTGCCTATCCCTCCCTCCTCTGCCCTCCCTGTGTCTGCCCTTCTGCTCAACCCCCTCAATCCCCCTGGTACCTGCCCTTTCCCTTCCCCCCCCTGCACCCTCCTGGTGCCGACCCCTTCCCTCACTCACCCTACCCTCCTGGTACCTGTCCCTCTTCTTGCCCCCTTCCTCCCTGATGCCCACCCCCCTCACTCCCTCTGCCCCCTGACTCCACTCTCCTCACACCCCTCTTCCCCCATCACCCATGACTTGCCCCACCCCCTGCCTTTCTCGTGACCACCCCTCCTTTCACCCCCCATCTCCTAGCACCCACTCCTCCCCACCCCCTTCCCTCCTTTTTATCTGCCCCCTTCCTTTACCCCCTTCTGTCCCCCGGCACCTGCCCCTTCCCCTGCCCCTCTGGCACCCACCTCTTCCCTTGCCCCCCTCTGCCCCCAATACCGCCTCTTGCCCCTTGTTGTCCCTGGTGCCTGCCCCACTCCATGCCTCACCACTGTCCCCCTGGCGCCTGCCCCTCCCACTGTCCCACTGCTGCCTGCCCATCTGCTCACCCTCCTGTGCCCCCCGGCTTTCACCCCTCCCCTCGTACCCCTCTAGTCTCCTGGCACCCACCCCTTCCCTTGCCCTCCTACCCACTGACGATCACACTTTCCCTCACTGTCCCGCCCATTTCCCCTGGTGCCTTCCCCATCCCATGCCCCACCACTGTTCCCCAATCCCCCAGTGTTTGTCTCTCCCCCACTCTGGCCCCGGTTCCTGCCCCTTCCTTCTCCCGCCCTGGCCCCCACTTCTCCCCTCAGTACAAGCCACTTCCCTCGCCGCCACCCCCTGTTGCCTGCCCTTTCCCTTGCACCCCCTCCCCTGCCACCTTCTGCTTAGTTCTTCCCCCTTCCCTTTCCTCACCCTCTGCCTCCCTAAAACTGGCACCCCTCACCCCCCTCTAGTCCCCTGGTGCCAGCCCCTCTGTTCACTCCTCCTCTGCCCCCCTGAGGCCCATCTCTGCCATTGCTACCATCTGCCTCCATGGTGCCTGCCCCTTCCTTTGCCCCCTCTGCCTGCCTGGTGCAAACCCCTTCCCTTGCCTGGCTTTGGGCCCCCTGGTGTCTGCCCCTCCCCTCCCCCTCTCCTAACCTCTGGATCACACCCCTCCTCTCCCCCTCTCTCTTCCCCCCTCATGCCCAGATCTCCACACCCCTCTGCCCATAGGGCGTGCCCTTCTCCACACCCCACTTTCTGCCCCCCAGTGCCCGCCCCTCTCCTCTCTCCATTCCTTGTATCTACCCCTCTGCTCATGCCCCCCATCCATCCTGGTGACGACCCCTTCCCTCCTCCCACCTCTGTCTTCCTGTCACCCACCCCTCATGCCCTTCTCCCCCTTTATGATTGCCCTTTCCCTTGCTCCACTGTTGCCCCCTGGGGTCTGCCCCACCGCTTGCCCCTGCATGTCCCTCTGAAACCTGTCCTACCCCTCACCCCTCTTTGTCCCCTTGTCACCTGCGCCTTCTCCCACCCCCTCCTTTTCCCCTGGTGCCAGCCCCTCCTTCTACTCCCCCTCTGCCTCCCTAGTGCCTGCCCCTCTGTTCACCCCTTGTGTCCCCTGGTTCAAGCCCCTTCCCCTCCTCCCATCCCCCAGTTCTGTCCGCCCCTTCTGTATCCCACCCTTTGGACCCCTGGTGCCCACCCCTCCCCTCATCTTTCTCTTTCCCTTGGCACCAGTCCTGCCCCTCACTCACACTCTATGGCCCTGATGCAAGTCCCTCCCCTTCTCCCTTATTCCCCCCCCCAGTGCCCGCCCCTCCCATCATCCCATTTTCTCCCCTGGCACATGCTCCTCTGCTCACCCTCCCCCCTTAGCCTTCTGGCACCTGCCCCTCCTCTTGCCCTCCTCCACCCACTGCTGACTGTCCCTGCCCTAGCCAGACCCTCTGCTCCCAGGCTCCTGCATCCCTCCGTCCCCCTGGTGCCTGCCCATTCCCTCCCCACCAAGGTCCTGGAACCTGCCCCACTCCTCATCCCCCCCACCCCCTGGCATCAGTCCCTCCCCTTGATTCCCCCTGCCCCAATGGAGCCCCCCCATTCCCTCACATCCCTCTCCTCCTGGTGCCTGCCCCTTCCCTTGCTTGCCTGTGCCCCCTGGGGTCCATCCCCTTCTTCTGCCCTGGTGCCCACCTGTCCACTCACCCTCTGCAGCCCCTGGGAACCTGCCCCTCCCTTCACCCCCCTCTGTCCTCCTGGTGCCCGCTCCTCTTACCCCCCCCAGTGCCCTTGTGCCTGCCCCTCCCCTCTGCCCCTCCAACCTCTACTCTTGTCATCTGCCCCTCCCCTGTCCTCTCCCAGCATCAGCCTGTCCCCTCCCTCGCCCCCACTGACACTTTCCCACCCCTCCCCCGTTCCTCCTGCCCTTTTCCCCACAATTTCCTTCTCCCCGAACATGCCCAGACAGGAGCTGTTCAGTGTCCCCCTGGATTTGGGGGGAGGAAGGCCCTGTCCCCACTGCCAGGGCAGACAGGTTTTTATAACCAGCTTGTGACACTCCCCTGACCCAGTTACAACCAATTGTGCCCACGTGGCAGCTTTTCTGCCTCACAGCCGGGGCTGAGCTGTGTGTGCGTTTGCTCCCAGCCTCCTGCCTGACCCTGTGTGTGCCCTGGTGCCTGCTGGGGGAGTCGGGGCCGCTCCAGCAGGGATCAGAGAGCCCAGGGGCCATGCACACACATTGCAGCCCCACTGGCCCAGGGGTCCATGCACTCCGGGGTATCCTACCACACAGAGCTGGGAGGGAGGGGGGCATCCAGGGCATTTACACAAACACCGCTGGGGTCCTGTTAGGGTTGCCACCTCTGAGGTACAACAAAACAGGAAATCTGCCTGCTTCATGGACATCACCTGTCCCCTCACCCGGGCACCGTCTCCCCATCCGAATCCCGGGAGAGGGCACCAGCCACCACAGGCTCCTGCTCCTGGACTGCCCCAAGTACCAACCTCACCGAGCAGGACATGGCGCCAGATCTACCCCGCTGCCCCCGGCAGTGACCCCCGCAGCTGGTACCTGCACAGGGGTGACTGGGCCCTGCTGGCCCTGAGCTCCCGATCTCACTCACTGCTCCGAGCTGCCCCGTCTCTGCAGCTCCAGGCACTCTGGACCCAGAGCTCCCTTTGCGTAGGCACGGTCACCCCGCAGCTCCCCCATTACAGCCATTGACACACCTGGGACTTGTCACGTCCTGGGCAGACTCACAGATTTCCCAGGAGAGTGACATGGACAAAGGGACAATCCTGGGAAAACCTGGACAGGTCGGGTGCCAACTTTCTCATCTCACAAAACCGAACACCCCTTCCCCGCCCCTGCCCTGAGGCTCTGCCCTTCCCCCTCTCCGGGGCCCCGCCCTCGCTCACTCCATCCCCCCTCCCTCCGTTGCTCACTGTCCCCCACCCTCCCTCATTTTCACCAGGCTGGGGCAGGGGTTTGGGGTGTGTGAGGGGGATGAGGGCTCCGGCTGGCGGTGCGGACTCTGGGGTGGGGCCAGGGATGAGGGGTTTGGGATAGAGGAGAGGGCTCCAGGATGGGGCAGGGGATTGGGGTGCGGGGGGGGATGGGCTCTGGGCTGGGGGTGTGGGCTCCAGGTGGGGCCAGAAATGAGGGGTTCAGGGTGTGGGAGAGGGCTCCGGGCTGGGGCAGGGGGTTGGGTGCAGGGGTGGTGAGGACTCCAGCTGGGGGTGCGGACTCTGGGGTGGGGCCGGGGATGAGGGGTTTGGGTTGCAGAAAGGGGCTCCGGGCTGGGGCCGAGGGGTTCAGAGTGAGGGAGGGGTGCGGGCTCCGGGGTGGGGCTGGGGATGAGGGGTTTGTGGTGAAGGACGGAGGCCTGACAACCCTATGGACAGGTGCCAACTCTAGGTCCTGTCCACACGGCCCAGTAACACCCTGCTGAGCTTGGTACAGGCAGCCACATGCCAGCCCAGGCCCCTGGCAGGGACGCTGAGCTGTTATGGTCACTAACAGTGTTAACTCTGCCACGTGCCACACACCACGCCCCAGAAACAGCTGTAACCTAGACTCATGGCACTGCAGGGCTGGAAGGGACCTGGAAAGGTCACCTAGCCCAGCCCCTGGTGCTGGGGCAGGGCCTAGACCATCTCTGGCAGGGATTTGTCCAATCTGTTCTTACAAACCTCCAGTGACGGGGATCCCGCAGCCTCCCTTGGACCAGGTCCAGAGCTTCGCTGCCCTGAGACTTAGAAAGTGTTTCCTCATCTCCAGCCTCAGTCTCCCTTGCTGCAGCTTGCACCCATTGTTCCTTGGACAGGCCCTCGCCCTGCCCGCTGCGGGCACTGGGGGTGTCACCAGGTGTGAGCATCGCTGTTATCGCACTGAATGGCTGGGGGCGCTGGGCTGTCTCAGGGGGGCAGTGAGGGAGCTGGGGCCTTTCACTCCCCAGTCACCGATCTCAGCCCAGGCTCAGAGTCCGGCTCCCAGTGAACAGGAGCTCATGTCGTAATTCTCGTTGACGGCAGCCTGACTGGCCACCTCCGCAGGGAGGCCAAGGCCTGAAGGGGCCGCAGGGACGGTTCCTCCCCAGGGAGAGACTCTAGCAGGTGTCAGGGCTGAGCCATGTTGGCAGGACAGTGCGGGGCTCACACGGCCACTGTGACGTCCTCGTACCCTTGATATCCAGAGCTCCAGCAAGTGGGGTGTAAACCTCACTCGTACCCCCAGCACTGAACTCACTGACACTGCCCCGAGGCCCCCTCTCCTCCCGGGGTTGGGGGTGCTGGAGAATGAATGGCACTGGAAGAGAGGGGCCAGGAGACCATGGCCCCATCACTTTTACTGATAGGAGGGCTAGGTCTCCCACTTTTTACCGGCTGTAAGGTTGAGCAATGGGGGGGCGGGAGGGGGCAGAGAGGAGCTACCACGGGGGCCGGGTGTGGGGGGGGAAGAGGTGGTGAGGGGGTGGAGTCTTGGGGAGAAGGGGCAGTGTGGGGGCGGGGTCTTGAGAAGAGGCAGTGTGAGGGCCGTGGCTCAGGGAGAAGGGGCTGTGTGAGGGCAGGGGTTCGGGGAGAAGGGGTGGTGCGGGGGCAGGAGCTCCAGGAGAAGGACCCACATGGGAGGGCGGGGCCATGGTTCAGGCACCGGAGGCCCCTCTACTTTTAGGGAGCTTCCATCACTCCTGGGGAGAGGACCGTCCCGGATCCTGATCCACGGGCACATCTGTGTATTTGCCGGGTGCACAGAGCTCTCCAGGTGGAGACACTTTCTCACTGACCCAGGAGTGGGTGCTGCTGGGAGGCCCCACTGCCCAGGAGGCCAAGGGCTCTCGCTCCCCTGCGCTGCGGGTGAAGGGAGGGGCCCAGGGGCTGCTGTTCCCTGTCCCAGGAATGGGGTTAAGGGGATGTGGACACAGACAATCTGCCCGCTTGCGCTGTGAGGGGCAGACCTGGCTCCACGCTGGGCTTCAGAGCCTGAGCTCCAGCCTGAGCGTGAACGTCTATGTGGCTATTTTTAGTGCCAAAGAGGGAGCCCCACAAGCCTGAATCTGTCCACCCCGTTCGGAGACTCGCTGCCGCGGGCTGTGTACATGAACCCAGAGTGTGTCCAGAGTCTGGGTCTGAAAGTTCCCGGCGCGTCTGACCCAGGGCTGGTTAAGGAGAGCGAGGGGGGTGGCTGGCGCAGTCGTTAGATGGAGACACCGGGGCCCCTGGGGCTCTGGGATGGTCTCTGTGACCATTGTCTGCTCTGGGAGACGCCCAGGTGCAGCTGCAGAGGGTCTGTGCCACCAGCATCGCCCATGGGACACTCGCTCTGGGCAGAGTTCAGGCTGATTTGTGGGGGTCTCCATTTTCAGCCTGATTTTGGGGGCGAGATCAGGGGCTCGGGGGGAATTTTTTTACCCAGGGCAAATTAAATAGCAGCTCTGGAGTGTTTCATAGCTGATGTCCTGAGTCTGACCTGCCCGTAACTTTGCGTTTCTGGGGATGTTGAGAGTCACTCACTGCAAGTCACTGGGATTTGGGCTCCTCAGTTGCTGGGACACGTTTGAAATGGAGCTGGGTGAAATGTTTTGGACAAATAGTTTATTTGCTGCAAAATTATATTTCGGGTCAACAGAAACTATTCGCGAACCCCTGTCGAGTTTGCTGACGAGTTTCAATCAACAGAAAGGTGCCGCCGCTTCCCTACCAGCCTTTAGCCCAGTGGCTGGGCCCCCAGCGGGGAGCTCCCGGTTCAATCCCCCCGTGGGACGCCATGAGGGCTTGAGCTGCTGGGCTCTGGGGGTCTGATGACGTCCCCCTCTGTCTAAACAATTCCCTAGGCACTGGGCCAGAGCGTGGGAGTGAGTCTGACTCTGCAGCCCAGTGTGTCGGGCCCCGACCTGGGAGACCCAGAGTCCAGCTCCCCTGCTCCAGTCACCCTGTAATTATTGATCCATAACCCCAGTGACGGGAGGGGTTACGGCCCCTGGCACACCAGTGTCTCAGGCCATGTCTGCCGGGATTTCCTTGCACCGGTGCAAACCCCCAGGGCAGACTGGCTGTGCGGATGTGAACTGGGACTGGCGCCTGGTGTAGCTTCTCCCAGATGGAGGGGGCAGTAAGTGGGGAAATGCCCCCTCCCCTCCCCACTGCCCTGGCCTCATTAGCAACAGCCTATTAGTACGCATTTACGCACCCCCCCACACCCCCCGAATCCTCCACTGCACAGCCGCCCCAGTGAGCCCAACCCAGACCACTGCCCCACGGCGGACGGGCTGGGCCAGGAGAGTGAAGGGGCAGGCTGTGGGGTTTGCCTGGCTGGTAGGTGGTCCCCGTAGGGCCCGCCAGCATGGAGAGTCCCAGCTGCGTCCCCTGGGACAGGGCTGCACCCCCAGAGTGTGTGGGGCCAGAACCAACCTGCTCTTAGTGAGAAACCGACCACACATGACCCCAAAGCAAGAGAGATTCCCTGGGGCCTGCCTCTCCCTCACCCCTCTAGCTCCTGCCCCTCCCTTACCCTTTTCTCACCCCTGTGCCCACGTGGACCCTGCTCTATTCTGACCCCTCCTCCTCACCCCTCCCCTTCTTCCCATCCACTTTCTGCTTCCCTAGGCCCCTCTGCCCCACACTTTGCCTCCCTGGCATGTGCCCCTGCCTTCCACCCACCTCTGCCCCACTCCCCCCCCTGCCCTCCTGGCACCTTCCCCTCTCCCCCAAACATCCTTTGCACCCTGGAGCCCACCCATCACTTCACACCCCCGCTATGTCCTGGCATCCACCTCTCCCCTTTCCCTCCTCTGCTGCCATGTCTCCCACCTCTTCCCTCACCCCCTCTGCCCCCTGATGGCCGTCCCACCCCTCACCCTCTTCTGCTGTCCTGGCTTCTGCCCTTCTTACTCCCCTCAGCCCTCCTAGCACTGCCTCTCTCCCCAACCTCTCTGACCCCTGGCACGCACCCCTTCCCTCACCCCCCCTGTGCCCACCCCTCCTCTAACCCCACTCTGACCCCCTGGCACCTGCCTCTCCCCAATGCCGTCTCCTAACACTGCCTCTACCCACCTGTCCCTGCCTCTCTCCTCGCCCGTCTCTGCCCCCTGGTGCTTGTCCCTCCCCTCCTCTGCCCTCCCTGTGTCTGCCCTTCTGCTTAACCCCCTCAATCCCCCTGGCACCTACCCTTTCCCTTACCCCCCGCACCCTTCTGGTGCTGACCCCTTCCCTCCTTCCCCCTGCCGCCCCAAACACCTAACCCTCCCCTTGTCCCCTTCCTCCCTGGTGCCTACCCCCTCACCACCCTCTATCCACTGACCCCACTCTCCTCTCCCCCCTCTGCCACCATCATCCATGCCACCTTCTCTTTATTTCTCACCTCTGCCCCTCCCCTCGCCCTCTGGCTCCATGACACCTGCACCCCTCACCACCCCTCTAGTCCCCTGGTGCCAGTTCCTCCTCTGCCCCAAGTCCCAGCTCTACCCTTGCCCCATCTGCCTCCCTGGTGCCTGCCATTTCCTTTGCCCCCTCTGCCCGCCTGGTGCAAGTCCCTTCCCTCGCCCCCCTTTGGACCCCTGGTCTCTGCCCTTCCCCTCACCTCAGCACTGGCCCGCCCCTCCCCTCCCCCTCTCCTAATCTCTGGGTCCCACCCCTCCCTTCATCCTCCCTCTGCCCCCCTGGTGCCCACATCTCCCTTCACACTCCTCTGCCCCCCTAGGTCCTACCCTTCTCCACACCCCTCTCTCTGCCCCCCTTCTGCTCACCTGCTCCCTCACCCCCCATTCTGCCCCCCACCACCAGTGCCTGCCCATTCGCTACCCCCCATGGTTCCACCTCCCCACTCCTCATCATCTCACCCCCTGGCAGCTCACCCTCCCCTTGATTTCCTCTGCCCCATTGGAGCTCCCCCATTCCCTCACACCCCTCTGCCCCCTGGTGTCTGCCCCTTCTCTTGGCCCCGCAGCCCCCTGGGGTCCATCCCCTTCTTCTCCCATGGAGCCCACCCCTCCCCCCATCCCCTGCAGCCCCCAGGATCCTGCCCTTCACCCCCCATCTGTTCTTATGGTGCCTGCCCCTTCCCTTGTCCCCTCATTGCCTTTGTGCCTGCCCCTCCCCTCTACCCCTCCCCCCGCTACTCCTGTCACCTGCCCCTCCCCTCTACCCCTCCCCCCTCTGCTCCTGTCACCAGCCCCTCCCCTCTACCCCTCCCCCTCTACTCCTGTAACCTGCCCCTCCCCTTTCCTCTCCCAGCATCATCCTCCCCCCTCCCCTCCCCCGCCCCCACTGACACCTTCCCACCCCTCCCCTGCTCCTCCTGCCCTTTCCCCCCATTGTCTCCTCACAGGCAGAGGGGCCCTGACTCCCCTCAGGCAACAACCCCCCCCAGCGATTAACGGGGACGCAGGTTAATTTCCCTTCGATCCCAGTGACCAGCCCCTGCCCCCGGCCCTGACTCTGTGACTCTCTCCCCAGTGGACGTGACTCTGGATCCAGACACGGCAAGTGCCTGGCTCGTCCTGTCTGAGGATCAGAAACATGTGAGACGCGGAGACACACGCCAGGATCTGCCCGACAAGCCTGAGAGATTTGATAATTATGCCTTTGTCCTGGGCGCTGAGAGGTTCGCGGGCGGGAGGCGTTACTGGGAGGTGGGGGTGGGAGACAAGACGAAATGGACTCTGGGGGTTTGTCGGGAATCTGTGAGCAGGAAGGGGAAGGTCACACTCACACCTGGAAATGGATTCTGGGTCGTGCGGCTGGAGGATGGGGGATACAAGGCCTTCACCTCCCCCTCGACCCCCCTCCCCGTGAGCGTCCGGCCCAGACAGGTGGGGATTTTCCTGGACTATGAGGCGGGCGAGGTCTCGTTTTACAATGTGACTGACGGGTCCCATCTCTTCACGTTCACTGACACCTTCTCCGGGACGCTCCGCCCTTATTTCAATCCTGGTCTCAACGCTGGGGGTACAAACGCGGCTCCCCTGATCATCTGCCCGGTCCCGGCTCCGGCCGGGGGGAATCTCGGTCCCTGACAGTGACCCCGCAGCTCAGACTGGCCCCCCCAGCGCTGCTGCTCCTCCCGCTCCCCTGTGGTGGGGCCGGTTACTGCAGCTACTGGAGTTTTTGTGCTGCCCGGACGCTGCCAGTTTCCCTTTTCCACTGGAGGGTCCAGTCGAAAACCAGACACCTGGCAACCCCCAGCCCTCACCTTGCCCCGTCCCCTGCCCCGGGGGTAGCAGATGGTGGGGGATGGGGTCATTCACTCCTGTCAGCATTTTCTAGTCCTGTGAAATCTCAATGTAAAATAGGAAAGAAAAAAGATTATTCTAATTTAGAAAATATTATTGTAACAAGGTGTAAATACAAGAATATTTCAATTTACATTTCAACAGTATTTCAAAATCAAGCATCTCAACATTTTTAGAAATGGAATTATTTACATTTATTTTTTGAGTCTTCCCTCAAATCTGTATTGAAGTTTAACTTCTCTAAATAACGTCATTTCTATTTCAACTGCGGAATTTCAAGAAATCCAAAATATTTATCTTGACAAAATAAATTATTAAATTGTCGGATGGGGTTGTTCAGTTACAATGTACGTGTGTCATAAACATCACAACTACACACATGTGCAGCTGCTCTCTCTCTATCTCTCCCTCTCTCCCCCCACCCCCCCACACGCCCCGCTTTATTGTCTTGACTGGTTCTCTCTGGAAGGCAGGGCACATACACCCACCTCCTGCACTACCCCTTTGAAAATTAATAGCTTAAAAATTATAGAATTAATGAAGCAATATATTTAAATTATCTCATACAAGATTATATAATATTCTTTGAAGTTCTGTCAGCATTAATTCACTTTCTAGCTGCATATAATTGGTAATCAAGATATGACCCTTCCTTGCTTTTTCTCACAAAACACGGCCCCAACCTCAAATGCTGTATTCTTAGATACCAGGGGTCGTCAACCCTTCAGAAGTGGTGTGCCGAGTCTTCATTTAGTCACTCTAATGTAAGGTTTTGCATGCCAGTCATACATTTTAACATTTTTAGGAGGTCTCTTTCTATAAGTCAATAATATATAACTAAACTATTGTTGTATGTAAAGTAAATAAAGTTTTTAAAATGTTTAAGAAGCTTCATTTAAAATTAAATTAAAATGCAGAGCTCCCCGGACTGGTGGCCAGGACCCGGGCAGTCTGAGTGCTACTGAAAATCAGCTCACATGCCGCCTTTGGCACATGTGCCATAGGTTGCCTACCCCTGCTATATACAAAAATGTCTTCTACAATCTCATTTTTTTGGTTTATTTTTCTTTAGAAATATTATTTGCAGGCAATGTACTTTGAGTGTGCACTGTTGATTTCAAAGTACTGCCAGGCTTTCCATGTTCTTGGTTATAAGGACACAACAAATGTAGTTTGATAAAGAAATAGAGAAGGGGTTGTATTCCTTTACTGAATCATCACAAATTAACTTAATATGCTGGCACTTAATGACACCTAACATGAAATTTGGTGAAGTTTTATTGGGAGACCTTTCTTCTCGGCCATAAATCAGTCGAAAGGGTGCTATTTTTGCTGTCATGTGAGGTTTAGAGTACAAAGAAAAGAAAGTTGCTCCAGGAAATTCATCACCATTCCTCTGGGTTCTGTCCACCACCTTCTGGAATGCTCTGTAAAAATAAGTTTCAGAGGAGCAGCCGTGTTAGTCTGTATTCGCAAAAAGAAGAGGAGTACTGGTGGCACCCTAGAGATGAACCAATTTATTTCAGCATAAGCTTTGGTGAGCTACAGCTCACTTCATCGGATGCATTTAGTGGAAATGCTCACTGTGTTCAGTTTTGAAGATTTATTCACAATACGCCATCCATGGCAGAGGGCCCTAAACCTACGTTGATTATTTGAAAATAAATACCCTCATGTTATCTTGTGATGGATTCATCTGTGTTTTTATCAAGTCTGCTGCTGTCTAGGTGGCATGGTCTGCTGAAGCAATGTGTCACCCGGCCATGATTGTGTATTTGACCATATAGTGAAATATCACCAAATGTAAACTGTTACCTCGTTATTCAATTCAGAACCTAGATCTGCCAGTATCTGCTCTGGACAGCCATGTTAATATATCATTTCACATGTCTTCTTCCACCTAATGTGCTTTCGTAGTTCTAAGTGGAAATTCTTCTACCCATTTTGAAAAATCATCTGTAGCTCTCAGTACATACTGGTATCGCTTCTGTGATACTGGATAGAGCCCGATTAAATCTGCTCTCAGCAATTCCCAAGTTTTAACAACCTACGTGCAAGAACACAGGCTAGAGTTCTCATTTGGATCTTTCCTATGACATTTTTATTATAATCCCATATATAGGAAGCAAAGTAAACATTATAATGTGGTTTCTATAACAGTTGATGTCTCCACACAGTCAGAATCTAACTTTTGGTGTTTTTCAGAAGTAAATAAATACAGGACAAATTTCTGCAACTGAGAACTTGCATAAATACACCTTGCAGGGTCGGCGAGTTATATGGTCCCGTGGTGCTCGTGCTCCAGCAATATTCAGGGCCTGGGAGCCTGGGTCCACCAATGTTTGGGGCCGGGTCTCTGCCCCGGCCCCACCTGCTGCCCCCATGGGCCTCCCCTGGAGCGCCCCCGGCCCCGCCAGCTGCTCCGCGCAGTGCTCCCTCACCGGCCGCCGCTGGCTACAACACAGGGACCGGCGCGGGCGGCAGGCTGAGGTGGCCGCTGCGCCTGCGGAGGGGGGAGAGGAGGAGGTGCACATGTGATGGCAGCCCCCCCCCGGCACCTACTGGGAGACGACTCCGACTCCGAGGAGGCTTCCTGGAGTCTGGACCTGAGCAGCTGGGGCATGGGTCTGTGTTGGACTCGTGCCCGTGCCCGCAGTCACCTCTCCTGCCCCACGCTTGGCAAGGAGATGCCCCATCCCCCACACCCAGTGATGCTATGGTGACAGGCAGCAGCAGGGGAGGAGGTGCACACGTGACAGCAGCCCCCCTCCCCCCGCCCCCGGCTTCTGTCACCCACCACAAGGGAGGCGAGGGGCCTTCCTGGACCTGAGCAGCTGGGGCTTGGGTGAGTGTCGTGACACTCTGCCCCCCCCGCCCTCCGCAGTTACCACTCCTGCCCCAGGCTGGGCAAGGGGCAGCCCCATCCCCCACTGGACACCGATGAAAAGTGTTTGATGCCTCCTGAAGGACATCGCAGAAGAAGGGGCGACATTTTGTTTTAATTTTAGAAAGTATTTGCTTTTGAGGGCTATTGATCCAAGAGTGCTGGGTTGTTTCTGTATTCAAAAGCGTATTAATAAAGTTGATATTCTTAGCTAAATACATTTTTCTTATGATGGTGATATTGTGGAATAGAGGGAAACTGTTAAATGCTTCCTGTTTCCAGTCCACTTTTACATAATTTAAAAAATATATCAATCAGCTTACAAGGCAGGTGTGAACGTCCCACTAGGCTCCTGTCTGCATCTTTAAGAGCCTAAATAACTTTGCAAATGTGGCACAGAGACTAAGGGGCAGATTTTAGAAGGTCTGTAAACACCTAAAGATGTAGCTTGGCATCTCCCGGGATTTTCAAAAGCACTTAGGTGCCTAACTCCCATTGGAAGCGAGGTGCCCAGGCACCTTTGTAAATTCTCCCAGAACGACTCGGCCAGCTCGCCACAGGCTGCTTCCCCCGCACAGGGTCCCACATGGGCACTTACAATTTTTGGCCTCAACTTTTTTTTATTATTGTGTCAAATTCAGAAAATTGCAGCGGGATTTCAGAATGTTCTAGGGGAGGAGACCTAAGTCCCCACATTCTAAAGCCTCCCCCACAGCCTCCCGGAGAAGCCCAGTGGGGTCGGCTCCAGGCCTGGCTTGGGGGGATTCCCAGGTCCCCTTCGGACCAATAACTGCATGGTCTGACTCCCAAAGACAAGCCGAGCCCAGGATCCCAGTGCGTGCGATGAGGCCAGTGAGCAACAGGGAATGTCCCGGCATTTACTGCCCAAGGGACTCATTGTCCATGGCGAGGAGTGAAACAGCCATAGGGGCCAAGAGTGAGAGCGCCAGGCCCTGCTGTACAGGCTGCTTTGTGCTGCCAACTTAGCTGTGTCAGGGAAACTGGTCCCAGCGCGATGGAGGGAGCGGTGGGGACGGGGAGTGGGGAGAGCTGGGGAAGGGAAGTCGGTAGCTGGGCCAGGGGAAGGGGAGGTAGAGCCCAGCCCCAGGGTTGTGTGAGCGAGGGGCCCAGGATGGGCGAATGGGACCTGGGAGCTCTTCAACCTTCTCCCCACCTCAGCCTCTCACCTAGCCTATACCCCACCCCATATTCTTTTATCTTTGCACCTGCCTCCATGCCTGGACGCTCACCCTCACCTGTTGCCCTGGGCCTGCAGACTTCTCCTTCCATACACACATTAGTGAGCCCCTGAGCCCAGCCCTGCTTGGGAGCATCCAGGGCAGGGACCATACAACATGCCCAGGGCACTGAGGGGGCTACAGAAATAATATGGAATAATAGTAACACCAGTAATTCTCCAGGCAGAGCAAAGGCATAAATAAAAGGCAAGAGACCAAGACCGGGTGGGGCAGGGCCCGGGGGAGAACAGAAGGGCTGAAAGAAGCGCTGGGGAAATCATGTGCAGAATGTGACATGTCCAGTGAGCTCAGCTTCTGTTCCCCTTTGTCAGCTGCCCACAAGCTGATCACAATTTTCTCAGATTTATTTGATCAAATACATTTGTCAAATACATTGATTTCTGTGGGGTTAGTTATGATTGGACACACAGGTCACATGGGATTGTTTCTGTTTCTTGATTGGCTGAATTTAACTCTTAGAAACAGGTTTTGGTGCAAATATGTGTGATTAATGCTTTGGTGGGGTTCCTTATGTTGGATCATATTAAAGAAGTTCTGTATTAAAATCACAAATGAGTTTGATTCCCCATAGTTTAAATTCCAGGGTATTATTAATTAAGAGGTCTCTTGGTTTTTGGTACTGTTTCTCTCCCTCTATGTGTGAAACTTGCAAGCTGCTAATTGCGTTAGTACATTCTAAGACAGAGTCTGTTCTCAAAGCAATTCACAGAGAGAGAGACTCAAAGCAATACTCTAACAACAGAAACAGCACCCAGAGACTCCCCGCCCTTTTGTTGTATTAACAATTGTGATTAAAATAGAGATAGAGGATGTATGTGGATGGATGCTTGGTGTGGATAATAACTGAATGATCAGGGAGGTGCCAGCCTAAGAATGCAGTGTCCATCGGCTGAAGAAGGCGTCAAGTGGAAATAACCAGAGGACCCTAATCCGCCCCCCCCCCCCCCCGGAGGGCAGACTGGAATCCACTCAACAGCCTCAAGAATGGGAGAACCAAAGAACAAGATAACATCTAGCAGCTCGGAGCCATCAGGAATGTGCTATCTGCTGATTGATTCAGCAACCGCATGATGAAGCAATTCCCATAGACTGGCATAGGAAGAAATTCCTATAAAAATAGACTCTAAAAAGTGAGAACTTTGGGGTCTGATTCTGCAAACCAACTTCCAGGAGCATCAGATGAGCATCTGACGAGGCCCTGCTCCCTCCTCATGTCCAGGCCACCTGGCCAGTGGCTTGGCATGAGCAACTCTAAGGCTGGTAACTATGATAACAACCTTGCAGAACCTGTGTGTGTGTGTTTGTATGAATGAATGTGTGAATAAATATGAGATTGAATGGAATGTAATAGCTATAACTAACTGCTTACTATGATTCTTTCTGTATTCACAATAAATGTGGTATTTTGCCTTTTTCCCTTTAATAAGATCCTGCTGGTTTTTATTTTATTGGTACAACACCTGCATGCTGAAAATTATACACATACTTAAGGACCTTGTTGTGTCAGGACCTAAATGTTCAGACATTGCTTCCCAGGAATATTTTATAACATTTAGTAGAAATCCTTTTGTTTGCATGGACATTCCTGCCGGCAAGCGCCGTCGATGGAATATGCATGGGACGAATGCAGAAGGGGCAGGAGCTAAAGGGAATTCACGGGGAGTCAGGCACCTAACTCACGCAGGCACTTTTGAAAGTCCCACTAGGCTCCAGTCTGCATCTTTAGGAGCATAAGTAACTTTGCAAATCTGGCACAGAGACTAAAGGGCAAAGTTTTGAATATCCATAGTCACCTAAAGATGTAGTTAGGCATCTAGTGGGATTTTCAAAAGCACCTAGGTGCCTAACTCCCATTGGAAGCTAAGTGCCCAGGCATCTTTGAAAATTCCACTAGGTGCTTATCTGCATCTTGAGACATCAGAACACCTTGGAAACTCTGGGCCTAAGTGACTTGCCTAAGGCCACACAGGGAGTCTGTAGCAGAGCAGGGAATTATGCACCTTACCCTGGAACTCCCTTCAGAGCCGCACCTGAAGCGTCTCAGATCCCCTGAGCTCGGTCAGCACAGGCAGCGGGGTGTTTAATTAATGTTTCCTGTCAGTGTGTTCTGGGGCACACAGGCTCAGCGTCACTGGTGCCCTGACTCAGGGCCCGTCTGTCAGATAATAGTTCAATGATGTGCAATAAAAAAGGAGACTCTGACCTCAGAGGCTCCCCTCTGCAGCTCAATAAACTGTTACCCTTTTTACCCTCTGCTCGCCACCTGCACCTTTCTGCTGCTGTTACCAAAGGTCGTCATCTCAGCAGGATCATGAATGATGAGGGAGGGGAGGTTTCAGAGTGGTAGCCATGTTAGTCTGTATCAGCAAAAACAACGAGGAGTCCTTATGGCACGTTAGACACTAACAAATTTATTTGAGCATAAGCTTTCGTGGGCTAGAACCCACTTCATCAGATGCATGGAGTGGAAAATAGAGGAGCAGGTATAAATACATGAAAAGATGGGACTTGCCTGCCAAGTGTGAGGTCAGTCTAACGAGACAATTCAACTAACAGTAGGATACAAAGGGAAGAAAAATAACTTTTGTAGTGTTAATGAGAGTGGCCCATTTCAAACAGTTGACAAGAAAGTGTGAGTAACAGAAGGGGGAAATTAGTATGTAGGAAATTAGGTTTAGGTTTTGTAATGACCCAACCAGCCCTAATTCAGTCTTTATACAGGCCTAATGTGATGGTGTCCAGTTTGCAAATTAATTCCAGTTCTGCAGTTTCACGTTGGAATCTGTTTTGGAAGTTTTTTTGTTGAAGAATTGCCACTTTTAAGTCTGTTATTGAGGGACCAGGGAGATTGAAGTGTTCTCCTACTGTTTTTTGAATGTTATAATTCCTGATGTCAGATTTGTGTCCATTTATTCTTTTGCGTAGAGGCTGTCCGGTTTGGCCAATGTACATGGCCGAGGGGCATTGCTGACACATGATGGCATATATCACATTGGTAGATGTGCAGGTGAACAAGCCCTTGATGGTGTGGCTGCTGTGGTTAGGTCCTATAATGGTGTCCCTTGAATAGATATGTGGACAGAGTTGGCACCGGGGTGTGTTGCAGGGTTTGGTTCCTGGGTTAATGTTTTTGTTGTGTGGTGTGTAGTTGCTGGTGAGTATTTGCTTTAGGCTGAGGGGGCTGTCTGTAAGTGAGGACTGGCCTGTCTCCCAAAGTCTGTGAGAGTGAGGGATCGTCCTTCAGGATAGGTTGCAGATCATTGATGATGTACTGGAGAGCTTTTAGTTGGGGGCTGTAGGTGATGGCTAGTGGCGTTCTGTTACTTTCTTTGTTGGGCCTGTCTTGTAGTAGGTAACTTCTTAGTACCCTTCTGGCTCTGTCAATCTGTTTCTTCGCTTCAACAGGTGAGTATTGTAGTTTTAAGAATGCTTGATAGAGATCCTGTAGGTGTTTGTCTCTGTCTGAGGGATTGGAGAAAATGCGGTTGTATCTTAGAGCTTGGCTGTAGAAAATGGACCTTGTGATTTGGTCTGGATGAAAGCTGGAGGCATGTAGGAAAGTATAGCAGTCAGTAGGGTGGTGTTTATGTGACCATCGCTTATTAACACTGTTGTGTCTAGGAAGTGGACCTCTTGTGTGGACTGGTCCAGGCTGAGGTTGACGGTGAGATGGAAATTGTTGAAATCCTGTTGGAATTCCTCAAGGGCCTCCTTCCCATGGGTCCAGGTGATGAAGATGCCATCAGTGTAGCACAAGTGCAGTAGGGGCATTAGGGGACGAAAGCTGAGGAAGCGTTGTTCTAAGTCAGCCATAAAACTGTGGGCATACTGTGGGGCCATGCGGGTACCCATAGCAATCCCGCTGACTTGAAGGTATAAATTGTCCCCAAATCTGAAATAGTGGTGGATGAGGACAAAGTCACAAAGTTCAGCCACCAGGTTTGCTGTGATAGTGTCGGGGATGCTATTCCTGACGGCTTGTAGTCCATCTATGTGTGGAATGTTGGTGTAGAGGGCTTCTACATCCATCGTGGCTAGGATGGTGTTCTCTGGAAGATCACCAAAGGATTGTAGTTTCCTCAGGAAGTCAGTGGTGTCTCGAAAATAGCTGGGAGTGTTGGTAGCATAGGGCCTGAGGAGAGAGACTACATAGCCAGACAATCCTGCTGTAACAGTGCCAATGCCTGAGATGATGGGGCATCCAGGATTCCCAGGATTATGGATTTTGGGTAGCAGATAGAATACTCCTGGTCGGGGCTCTAGGGGTGTGTCATTGTAGATTTGTTCCTATGCTTCTTTAGGGAGTTTCTTGAGTAGATGGTGTAGTTTCTTTTGGTAATCCGCAGTGGGGTCAGAGGGTAATAGCCTGTATTATACACCAGGATGTACACACCAGGGTATTATAATTGTCTGAAATGCTCAGAGCTGGGTGCCTCTGGTTCTGCATTTGACGTCGTATTTAGAACCCAGAGGAAGTGGGCTGGTTTCCAGAGGACAGAACCACAGCAGATCCCATGGCCTGCACCGAAAGCAGTTAGTGCTCAGTTCCTCAGACAATAGGGACTTAGGTTCATAACAATTAACAGCCAGGTTTGAATATGTCAGAGAAAGTGCCCAGCCAGCTCTATGGAGACAGCTGCACCTTGGGACAGTCACTGGGGTGGTTCTGAAACCCTTGATTATCGCCCAGTGAGAGCGAGTTACACCCTACATCACCAGAGGTCATGGCCCAATGATCAGTGTCATTTGGTGCAGAGTAACTGCAGCCCCAGCAACTGAGAGACAAGCCCCAGCAGGGGTGGCCACTCACCCACTGAGAGGGGCTGTCATGGGCCTGAGCCAGGTGGGGAGTATCCCCACGGGCGGGAGCAGGGCCAGGGAGGAGACAGGCCCCCATGAAGGATGCGCTGTCCATGTCTGGTGAGGGGAGATGTTAGGAGATACAATAACGCTGCACCACTCGAATTAGCTGTAACTCAACAGCTCCCAGCAGGAGGTGGGGAAGGAGGCTGCGGGCCCACGGCCCTTTGCAGGGTGCGGGGCATTCCGAGTCCTGTCCCAATGCCCTGCGATGCATCACTTCGCATCCCAGCAATCCCTGTGCTTCCATCCACATTTGGTGCCATCTTTCAATGTTTTTTGTATTGCGCGCTCTGTCTTCCCTTTCCGTCTGCGGGAATGGATCCCGAAGTGCTGAGGAACATGCTGACGAGTCTCGCCAGCACGTCACATTTGGCATTCGAGTTATTCCTTAAGCTATAAACCGACAGTGAGGAGTCCGACGATGATGTTGACTCGCAGAACGCATACGACATGAGATGGCTTGTGGCATTCACGGACATGCTCACCGCAGTGGAACACAGCTTTTGGGTCTTGGGAAACAAGCACTGAGTGGCGGGATCACATTGTCATGCAAGTCTGGGATGACGAGCAGTGACTACAGAACTTTCAGATGAGAAAAGCCACTTTCATGGGACTGTGTGATGCGCTTGTCCCCACCCTGTGGTGCAAGGACATGAGATTGAGAGCTGCCCTGAGAGTGGAGAAGTGGGTGGCTATTGCAATCTGGAAGCTGGCAACTCCAGACAGCTACCGATCGGTCGCTAACCCGTTTGGAGTGGGAAAGTCGACCGTTGGAATCGTGTTGATGCAAGTTTGCGGGGCCATTAATTGCATCTTGCTCAGAAGAACCGTGACTCTGGGTAACGTGCATGAGATTGTGGCTGGCTTTGAAGAAATGGGTTTCCCTAACTGCAGAGGGGCGATCGATGGGATGCATCTTCCAATTCTGGCACCAGACCACCAAGCCACCGAGTATGTTAATTGGAAGGGTTTTTTCTCTGTGGTTCTCCAGGTGCTTGTGGATCACCGTGGGGCTTTCATTGACATTAATACAGGCTGGCCCGGAAGGGTGCATGACGCACACATCTTTTGGAACAGTGGCCTGTTCAGGAAACTGTGAGCCGGGACTTCCTTCCCAGACCAGAAGATCACTGAAGGGGAAGTCAAAATGCCCACTGTGATCCTTGGAGACCCCGCTTACCCTTTAATGCCGTGGCTCATGAAACCCTACACAGGGAGCCTTGACAGCAGCATGGAGCGGTTCAACAACAGGCTGAGACGGTGCAGAATGACTGTGGAGTGTGCTTTTGGCCATTTAAAGGGCTGCTGGTGCTCTCTGAATGGGAAGCTGGACCTGGCTGATGACAACATCCCTGCGGTTATATCCACATGCTGTACCCTCCATAACATTTGTGAAGGGAAGGCTAAAAGATTCATTCAAGCATGGACCTCAGAGGTACAACACCTGGAGGCTGAATTTGAACAGCCAGACAGCAGGGCTATTAGAGGGGCCCAGTGCGGGGTTGCAAGGATGAGAGATGCCTTGAGGGAGCAATTTGAGGCTGACAGCCACCAGTAACGTCTGGTGCCCTGCACGGGAGTGAAGTGCAGTGGTTCCAATGTTAGTAGGAATCTGTGTTTGCTACACTGACTTGCAGTGCCTGCTGCTTTTCTGGGCTAAGGTATCTTTTACTTAATACAATAATAAAGAATGTTTTCAAAACCAAAAAAGCCATTTATTGAAGAGAAAATTCATTTATTGAAAAGAAACACAATTCTTGGGAAACAGAAAGGGCAAGGGGGTGGGGTGGGGAAAGGTACAATCACAGATCTGGGCATGTCTTATTCTCATACTCGGCCTTCATGTCTGGAGTGCTGTGCAGTGAGTGCTGCCCTTCAGGATGGCTAAAATGCATGGTGATGGGGGTTGAGTGCAGTGGATAAGGGTCACAGGGCTGGGTGGTGAAGCTACAGGTGTTGGAAGCAGCTGGTGGTGATAAGAACCCAGATGTTGGCATGATACAAAAATGATACTGAGCAAAACCCATCCCTGCTCTGACTCCAGAAAACTGGACCCAACACAGTTGATAAACACAGATACTGATGGGTTGGGTCCTGAGAAGGGAGAACCCTGTTTAGCTAAATTCCTGTCTCCCCTACACAAATGAAACAAGTGTTAATGCAAAATGGAGTGTGAGATATTACCACAAAACAGTGAAGCCTGGGAGGGCTGATCTATTTTCTGGGTGAAACTTTGAAGCCCAGAGTTAAACTCACTCAGTTTTATGTGCACTGTGTTAATACAGAACATTGATTATCTTTTTCCTTTCAGGATGTGAAAAGCACATTGAGCAGGTGTGTTTCCTATGTTCATTGCTCTAATATTTTTGGTGGTGGTTCTGGGATGTTGTGTGTACAGAGCAGCTGAGTGATGATGGGATGTTTTCTTTGTAGGACTGAGAATGTGAAACTCCAGGAACCAGAAGCTGTTTCTACTGATATGAAGAACGTGTATAAAATTTCCCCTGATATGAGGGAAGCGCTGAAGAGATTTGGAGGTGAGTGGCGTCTACTGGGACATTCAACTGTATTGTGCTGGGGATCTGGACAGAGCCTGGGACTCCAGGACACACTTGCAGCCAGCTGACAGGCCTGGAGCTGTGTGAGAGCTGGAGGCTGATGCGCTGAGTGCTGGGCAGTTTCCCTCCTACTTACAGACACCTGCTGGTACTTGCCCAGGTGTCTGACCAGGCCCCATCACTGTGACATCCTGACCCCTCATCGCTGAGTTAATGGGTGCCCCTGAGCCAGGTGCTGTGAGGCCTGGACTGGGCCCATTGTGCTGGGAGCTGCACAGACTGGTAATGGATGATGCGTCTGTGTCTCTCTCCTGGGACATGTGAGGGCTGTGTTGTGTGGCCACGCTCAGCACTGCCCCAGCCCCCTTTAGCCAAGGCTGGCCGAGCTTTCTGAGCTGGAGGAGGGGCCGGTCTGGCTGCTGCGGTCTGACCTGGGCCGTGTGTTACTGGGTAAGAAGCTGAATCCTATGGGCCCCTCGTCTGCTCTGAGCACAGCCCAGTGTGAGGTTGGGTCAGTGGTTTGCTGCTCAGTGAGTGAGACTCCCACACAACAGTGTGATCCTGTCACAGTGTCTGGCGTGAGCTGCCCCATCCAAACCCCTCCCCACAACCCCAGTGTGGAGACCGGGGGCAAAGAAAGAAACCTGACCGTAAGGAGGGACAGAGAAGAAGCTAAGGCAGAGGAGAGGGGGAGTAGGAAAGTTCAGTGAGCTCAGTCTGTGATAAGAAAAGGAGTACTTGTGGCACCTTAGAGACTAACCAATTTACTGACAGTATGCATCCGATGAAGTGAGCTGTAGCTCACGAAAGCTCATGCTCAAATAAATTGGTTAGTCTCTAAGGTTCCACAAGTACTCCTTTTCTTTTTGCGAATACAGACTAACACGGCTGCTACTCTGAAATCAGTCTGTGATTGCTGAACTGGCCCTTTCAACCTACCCCCGCCCTCCTCTCTTCCCACCCACCCCCCAGCAGGGGGCAGTCGAAGGGGCCAAGCTGGGTGTGTCTGTCCCGGCCGATGGAGGCTGCGCAGTGGGTGCCGGCTGCAGGGCCAGGATCTCAGGGCTCCGGGGAGCAGGAACTCCAGGCTGTGGGGGAAGCAGCTTCCTCTCTGGGGCTGGCTGGAGCCAGCACATCCCTGCTCCCCTCCCCCCTCGCTGCCCCCAGCCCAGCCCAGTCTGTGCCCACCGGACCCTGAACACGGCTGGGCTCTGGGCCATTCCACAGCCCTGGCCCCTGAGCCTGTCGGGATCCGGAGCCAGTCACCTCCGTGCCTCCTTCTAGGGGATCAGCAGCCCCTGGGGAGCCTCCTGTCACCCCCCGGAAACCCCGTCCTGGGCAGGGCCCCAGGCCCTGAGTCACTCGCTGGCTGCTCCCGGCTGGCCAGGCCCAGGGTCTCCAGCAGGGCCCTTGGTGCCGGCCCCGCGCTGGCTGCCAGAGCTCCCAGCCCCTGGCCCAGCCCGGCCTGTTGTCCCAGCGCCGACCCCTCCCCTGCGGGTGGGGGGGGACCCTGCTGCTCTCAATGGCTGAGCCCCCCCTCTGCCGCGGCCTCTGGTGCTGCGCTCGCAGGCTCAGCCCATGCCAGGGCCAATGCGGCGCTGCTGGGGCTGCTCCTCCCCCGGCACCTGGGTTCTCTGTGTCGGGGCGAGTGGCCGGGCGAGTGGGCAGGGACCTGCTCAGAGACACGCGCCCTGTGCTGCCCCCAGAGGGCAGAGACCAGCCAGGGCCGGGCAGCAAAGTGATACCACCAGGGCCGGCTCTACCGTTTTTGCCGCCCCAAGCAGTTAAACCGTCGCCGCCAAATTGCCGCCGGGGACAGAAGAACGAAGAAGCAATCTAAAAGATCCGAGAGAAAAAGTCCCCTGCTGGGGTCCGCTCTGAGTCCAAGTAAACCCTAAAATAAAATCTTTTCCCTCACTCTGCTCCAGCCTCCAGCTCTCACTCAAGCTCCTCCTTATCCTCAAATCTGGAGCCCTCAGTCCTCCTTCCTGGAGCTGGGCTTGGATTTGTTTCCATCGTGGAATCAGATGACTCCCGCCCTCCTTCCCGGAGCTGGGGTCATTTCAGACTGTGCCTTTATTCTCTGCGTCCACTTTCTCCAGCCGGGGGCAGCTCTCCAGGGCTCTGTCCTGCTACAGCTGCTGCTGTCATTGTCATCTCTGGCAGCTCCTCCCCCTTAGGGGAGCTCCTCTGTCTAGGACAGTGGTCCCCAAACATTTTTGGTCATGCCCTCCCTTACCTGGTTTGCATTCCCACCCCGGGAATTTCCTAAAGACAGACTGCTTTTCATTAAAATATCCTGATTTGCAACTAAATACAGTCGAACCTCGGGAATGGAGGTTGTTTGTAACTCTGAACAAAACATTGTGGTTGTTTTTTTTAAAAGTTCACAACTGAACATTGACAAGAGAGCTTTGAAACTGGGCTATGCAGAAGAAAAATGCTGCTTTTAACCATCTTAACTTAAATGAAACAAGCACAGAAACAGTTTCCTTACCTTAGCAAATCTTTTTTTTTTTTTTGACATTTCCCTTTATTTTTTTTAGTAGTTTACATTTAACACAGCACTGTACTATATTTCCTTGTTGTTATTTTTTTTTGGCCCTGATGCTGTCTGGTTGTGTACTTCCGGTTCCAAGAGGTGTGTTTGACCATCCAGTTCATAACTCTGGTGTTCGTAACTCTGAGATTCTGCTGTATAACATTTACACTAAATCTGGTACTTCTCTGTGCTCACCAGGAGGCTACACTTTACCTCCATACATTTACTGAGATTCGTTTATTCACATTTATTCATGTATTCCGATTCTTACATTTTCACATTTTAATTATGTTAACAATTGTGAATGACACACTTCTTATTTACTCGATATTTTTTTTACTTGTGCAAACTGACAAACAACAAAACAAACCATCCAAACAACCAGCATTTTAAAACTGTTTTTATGTGTTAAATAAAAGTTCCTCAAATGTGCTGGATATTGAAGAAAAAAATAAGTTGACCAAAACAAATTTTGCATTTAAAATTGATTTCTTTAACAGAGGAACTATTATCTGTAGTTAGTGAATTGAACTGATTTCTTAAGGTCACCATGTCCTTCAAGATTTTAGAACAGGTAGAGCTCATCCTCCCACACCTTACGTTTTATTCATAGATTGGAAGAGGATAAAAAGCTTTCCTACTTTTTCAACTCAAACAGTTTCTCAGCTCTGAATGAACTAGTCATTGAACTGAGCTAACTGAATACACTGAAATTAAGAAAATATTTTCTCTGTTTCTCTGAACCTGCATAAGAGGCTACTGCTGTCAAAAACTAGTTTAGTACTTCAGCAAGCTCCCTGGTTCCAGGTGCTTAGCCAGTAACTTCTACTAGTTCAGTGGTTTGACGGTCTTTAAAACTTCTGCCGCAAACATGTACTGCTTGAATATTATTTTATGTATATTTAATTCAAATTATTTTAATAGATTATAGGAGTTTAGGATTGAACGTGGGTTGTTTCAATTTTAAATTTAAATTTGAAATGGTTTATTTTAAAAAATAAAAATCTTATCTTTAATTAAAAAATCCAAGTTAAAAAGCCATGTAAATAAAACAATATTTGTAATTAAAAATGAAATGAATTTCATCCATCCTGAGTGTCTGATGTTTCCTTTAGACCTTCGTTGCCAAAGAAAAACAACACTTTGAGGGGTGAAATTAATAAATGTGATTCCTCGGTTTGTGTAGATTGGATGAATTATTGTACAAATCTCAAATTTGTTTGTTTGTTTTGAAAACAGAGCTGCAGCACTGCCAACCCCAATATTCAAAACTCAAAAGTCAGTGTTATGCCCTCCCTAATATATTATGTCTGTGTAGTATTATCTGGTTTTGTGTTGTCTGGTCTTGCAGCTTTAATAAACTGTAAAACTGTACAATGTCATAGGACAACCCAGGAAGAATGAGGTATTCAGGAAAAGATGTAAACTGTACTTCAATTACTTTTTTTCTATTTCCCAATGTCTGTTTTTTTATGAAAATCAATTAAAAAAATAATCACAGACACACAAAATCACATCAAGCCAAAAAACAGACATGAGACTGACTTAAAAATAATGAGCTTTAAAATTCTAATGATAACAATCCATTTTAAGTCCTCATTTTTTGTCTTTTGGTTTCTGACCCCTGAGGGAGCACTCAGATCATATTACTAAACTTTGTCTGCAACCTTGAGGGTGAGAACTTTAGTTTTTACTTAAATGATATCTGAGATTCTCACATAATCATAATACTAGAGATCTGGGGCTTTAGGAAAATTAGCAGATAGCGTGAGACTTAAAATAAAACGCCAACATTCACAAAAAATTTATGTGAGCTGACAACACTCTAGCTCTCCAAAATGTTTAAACAAAAATTATTTTTTCAATAGAATGATTTTAGAAAAAAACTTTAAAAATGAATTTTCCTATTATCTGAATGTTTCTAATTTTTCAATGAAATGATGCTAAGTGAGAATATACAGTTCAAATTGATTCAAAAGAAGAATGCTAATAAAATCCAAACATTTTACTGACCCTTCCCCTATTCTTGATAAAAGAAGAATAACAATGTTTGAAAAAAGAAAATAATTTTGTTTCAATGATATTTGATTAAAAATGGAAATTAAAAATATTTCAAACAAAACAAAAGTGAATTATTGTTGTGAAATAGTGTTTTACAATTAATTTTTTTACTACCGTTAGTCCTTTAGATTTCCTCAGGAAATCTCCCCTCCAATGACTGTTCTGTCAACTGCTGTGTAAATATGCCTCTTTTTAAATTATGTCATGAAACCCCTATTCAGCAGCACACTTGAGCTCATGGTCTGCTTTAGGCACATGCTTAATTCCCCCTCACTTCAGAAGGAGAACAGGATGCAATTTTCTGTCTTGATTGATTGTGGAAATAATTTTCCTTTTTTCCCTTGAAAGTGTCAGAAACAACAGGATTCAGCCCCACAGGCAGAGATAGAAAACTGTCACGTTAACAGGCAGAAGGACAGAACAGTTGGGAGTGTGGCACAGTAAATCTCGTCCGGTATTCTCAATACAGGAAGTTATTTGTTACAAATCTCCCTGGGACGTCACTGAGAACAAGATCGGGCCCAGTGTTCTTGAATGAAACATACCCACAAAAGAAGCAAATGATTAATCCAACATGCCGCACAAATCCTGAGTTACGCTGCTAGGACAAGAATCTGAAAGACATCGGAGTGTCAATCACTGTGAATGTACTTGGAACATAGTGTTTACATAACGAATAAAATAAATGACCTCGGATTATTTAATCTTTGTGTTAGTAACAATCCGGCCAGGCAATGAGCAGGACACATGAGGGGATGTGAGGAATCATTCTGAAGCTAAATGAACCTGCCTGATTGGTCCTTCCGAGACATTTTACAATCTCCAGGGTGGGATCAGACTCCGTGGGGTTTGTTGCGATGATTTCCACTGTCAGTGACTCTTTCAATTGATCACATTGCAGGACTGATTCCCTGGCTACCAAATCGCTGCAGTTTCCCCAGCTTTTCCTCGCCCTTTGGGGAAGAAATCTTTGGGCTCCGAGCAGAGCCCGGGGCTTCCCTCTGGCAGAGCAGCCCACGATGGAAAGCAAAAGTCAAGTCACACCGGCGGCACGTGACAAGATTAGTGTTTTCTCTGGAAGAAACAGCCACCACCCGGCTGCGCTCTAAGGGCCCTTCCAGGCCAGCAGCCTCCAGCATTCCCGTGGCCCGAGACACCCAGACCCAGCGATGAGCTTGAAGAGATTCTTCTGCCGGCTTTTGTTGTTGTGGACTATGGAGTTAAGGCGACGTGATGTCACGGAATCCATGACTTCTTCCAGAGACCTCTGTGACCTTTTCCGCTTCAGCCTGGGGCGGCTGGGCTGGAGCTGCCAGCCAGTGGGGGCCCCAGTACTCCCAGCATCTGGTGGCGGGGGACCCTGGAGCAATAGCAGCCATGTGTGCTGGACCCCCACTCCCCATGGTGACATCGTTATTTTTAGTAAAAGTCACCGAGAGGTCACGGGCAATAAGCAAAAAGTCATAGAAGCCCGTGAAGCCCGTGACCTATCCCTAACTTTTACTAAAAATGACTGACAAAATCTTAGCCTTACTAATGAGAGCCTTGGATGTGTAAACAGGGGAGTAGTACGGAGTTGGCCTTGCTGAGATTGAGACTGGAATACCCAGTACAGAGGCTTGGAAGGATTAGATCTTTATCAGTCAAGGTCGATTTCACCGGACACACACAAACTGATGGAAAAAATATTTCCATCAATAATGGAAATTTACAGACAGGCAAAGAAAGAAGGAAGTTGCTTGAGAACTTATTGGAGTTTTGTTTAAGGATACTTCCTTTGTGTATTTTGGCATGTGATCTTGTAATGTGTGTTTTAGCGGTTATAAAGCTTTTTTTTTTTTTTTGAGTCTCAAGATTTACTGTCATTAAATTATTGTTGTCTGATTCTCTCCCCCGCACCACTAGGGCTTGGACTTTTCCACCAAAGGTCATAGCTCCCCACCCCATCCCACCATGGAAAGTGGAAGTCTCCCTATGAAGTTCAAAGGGCATGGTTTTAAACTGGTGTATTCCATCACAGGCAGATTGTTTAATTGTTGTGGAGTTGTTTGCTTTAAATTTACCCTTTTTATTTATTTATTAAACATGTTTTTGTTTGTTTGCTTACCTTTTTGTTTGTTTTTTTATGATTTTTCTCATTGCGGGGGTATAATTTTATAAATTGTGGGGAAAAACTAACCTGGATAAATTTCACACAAAAAGCTAATTTGATTAAATGGTAAGCAATAGAGTAATTGGGTTTGTTTAGTCTGGAGAAGAGCGAGGGACAGGATAACAGTTTTCAAGTATTTGAAATGTTGTTACAAGGAGGAGAGAGAAAAATTGTTCTCATTAACCTCTGATAGAAGGACAAGAAGCAATGGGCTTAAATTTCAGCAAGGGGGGTTTAGTTTGGCCATTTGGAAAAATTTCTTAACAGGGAAGATAGTTAAGCAATGGAATAAATTGCCAAGGTGTTATACCAATAAATTAAAAACCAGCAGGATCTTATTAAAGAGAAAAAGGCAAAATACCACATTTATTGTGAATACAGAAAGAATCATAGTAAGCAGTTAGTTATAGCTATAGCATTCCATTCAATCTCATATTTATTCACACATTCATTCATACAAACACACACACACAGGTTCTGCAAGGTTGTTATCATAGTTACCAGCCTTAGAGTTGCTCATGCCAAGCCACTGGCCAGGTGGCCTGGACATGAGGAGGGAGCAGAGCCTCGTCAGATGCTCATCTGATGCTCCTGGAAGTTGGTTTGCAGAATCAGACCCCAAAGTTCTCACTTTTTAGAGTCTATTTTTATAGGAATTTCTTCCTATGCCAGTCTATGGGAATTGCTTCATCATGTGGTTGCTGAATCAATCAGCAGATGGCACATTCCTGACGGCTCCATGCTGCTAGATATTATCTTGTTCTTTGGTTCTCCCATTCTTGAGGCTGTTGGGTGGATTCCAGTCTGCCCTCCGGGGGTCCTCTGGTTATTTCCACTTGACGCCTTCTTCAGCCGATGGACACTGGATTCTTAGGCTGGCACCTCCCTGATCATTCAGTTATTATCCACACCAAGCATCCATCCACATACATCCTCTATCTCTATTTTAATCACAATTGTTAATACAACAAAAGGGCGGGGAGTCTCTGGGTGCTGTTTCTGTTGTTACAGAGTATTGCTTTGAGTCTCTCTCTCTGTGAATTGCTTTGAGAACAGACTCTGTCTTAGAATGTACTAACACAATTAGCAGCTTGCAAGTTTCACACATAGAGGGAGAGAAACAGTACCAAAAACCAAGAGACCTCTTAATTAGTAATACCCTGGAATTTAAACTATGGGGAATCAAACTCATTTGTGATTTTAATACAGAACTTCTTTAATATGATCCAACAAAGGGAGGATGTAGAATCTCCATCATTAGAGATTTTTAAGAGCAGGTTAGACAAACACCTGTCGGGGTGGTCTAGATAATACTTAGTCCTGCCACGAGTGCAGGAGATTAGACTTTCAGTCCTATGATTCTAATAGAATCACAGAGTTTACAACCAGAAGGGACGACCAGATCATCTAGTCTGACCTCCTAAAGAGGAAATGGAATAGAAATAGTTCCTAAGCATTAATTATCATATTGATGATAATGAGAAATAAAATATAAGAAAAGTGAAACTCCTAACAAACAGTATGTGTATTTCAGTTTAATTTTTAGATAAACGAGATATAGAAATTGGTAAGTGTCATTATCCTTCTGACACGAATTTTTTTTTGGGGGTACCAAATTGGATCCTCATGTGGGAGCTTGTTTAATTGTTGTGGAGTTGTTTCCTTTTAAATTTAACTTTTAGAATTCTGTTGCAATATTTAACCTGCTTTGGTTTGTTTGTGTGCTTGCTTTTTGTTATTATTGTTTTTTTGGTTGGGGGTTTAGTGTAGCTTCATAAAATGTGGGCAAACACTAAATTGAATAGATTTCACACTAAAATTTAATTTGAAAAACTGAGAAGCAATAGAATTACAGACTTAAAGACCAGAAGGGACCCCTGGATCCTCTTCTCTGATGTCCTGAAGAGGAGGCTGATTTCTCCCAGCCTTCACTGTCATATTGATGAAAAATAGAAATAAAACATAAGAAAATGGAAATGCCTAACAAATATATATATTTATTTCTCTTTTATTTTTTAGCCAAATGAGATACAGAAATAAGTAAGTGTAATTATCCTTCCTCTGATAAGAAACTTTTTGTACCAGTTTGGATCCTCATGTGGGAGTTTGTTTAATTGTGGTGGAGGTGTTTGTTTTCAAATGTAACTTTTTAAATTGATGCAGTATGAAATCTTTTGTTTGCTTGCTCCTTTATTATTGCTACCATTCTTTTTGGTGTGTAGAGGCATTCATTTTGTAATGTAACTTTAAGAAATGCGGGGAAAGACTAAACTGGATGAATTTCACAGCAGAAGCTAATGTGAGAAATTTATAAGCAAAAGAGTCATAGGGTCACAGAGTTTAAGTCCAGAAGGGATGACCAGATCCTCTAGTCTGATGTCCTTAAAAGGAGATTGAGTAGAAATAACAATCTCTCAGCCTTAATTTGCATATTCATAAGAACGGCCATACTGGGTCAGACCAAAGGTCCATCTAGCCCAATATCCTGTCTTCTGACAGCGGCCAATGCCAAGTGCCCCAGAGAGAATGAACAGAATAGGTAATCATCAAGTGACCCATCCCGTGGCCCATTCCCAGCTTCTGGCAAACAGACGCTAGGGACACCATCCCTGCCCATCCTGGCTAATAGCCATTGATAGACCTATCCTCCAATTAATTTATCTAGTTCTTTTTTAAACTTTGTTATAGTCTTGGCCTTCACAGCATCCTCTGGCAAGGAGTTCCACAGGTTGACTGTGCGTTGTGTGAAAAAATACTTCCTTTTGTTCGTTTTAAACCTGCTGCCTATTAATTTCATATGGTTACCCCTAGTTCTTGTGTTATGAGAAGAAGTAAATAATACTTCCTTGTTTATTTTATCCACACCAGTCATGATTTTATAGACCTCTATCATATCCCCCCTTAGTCGTCTCTTTTCCACGCTGAAAAGTCCCAGTCTTATTAATCTCTCCTCAGGTGGCAGCTGTTCCATAGCCCTAATCCTTTTTGTTGCCCTTTTCTGAACCTTTTTCAACTCCAATATATCTTTTTTGAGATGGGGCGACCACATCTGCACACAGTATTCAAGATGTGGGCGTACCATGGATTTATATAGAGGCCGTATGATATTTTCTCTCTTATTACCTATCCCTTTCTTCATGATTCCCAACATCCTGTTCACTTTTTTTGACTGCCGCTGCACATTGAGTGAATGTTTTCAGAGAACTATCCACAATGACTCCAAGATCTTTCCTGAGTGGTAACAGCTAATTTAGACCCCATCATTTTATGTGTATAGTTGGGATTATGTTTTCCAATGTGCGTTACTTTGCATTTATCAACGTTGAATTTCATCTGCCATTTTGTTGCCCAATCACCCAGTTCCGAGAGATCCTTTTGTAGCTCTTCGTAGTCTGTCTGGGACTTAACTATCTTGAGTAGTTTTGTATCATCTGCAAATTTTGCCACCTCCCTGTTTACCCCTTTTTCCAGATCATTTATGAATATATTGAATAGGACTAGTCCCAGTACAGACTTGTGGGGGACACCACTATTTGTCTCTCTCCATTCTGAAAACTGACAATTTATTCCTACCCTTTTACCCAGTTACCAATCCATGAGAAGACCTTTGCTCTTATTTCATGACTGCTTACTTTCCTTAAGAGCCTTTGGTGAGGGACCTTGTCAAAGGCTTTCTGAAAATCTAAATATACTATATCCACTGGACCCCCCTTGTCCACATGCTTGTTGACCCCCTCAAACAATTCTAGTAGATTGGTGAGGCATGATTTCCCTTTTCAAAAACCATGTTGACTCTTCCCCAACAAATTATATTCATCTATGTGTCTGACAATTTTGTTCTTTACTATATTTTCAACCAGTTTGCCCAGTACTGAAGTCAGGCTTACTGGCCTGTAATTGCCATGGTCACCTCTGGAGCCCTTTTTAAAAATTGGCATCACATTATCTATCCTCCAGTCATTTGGTACAGAACCTGATTTAAATGATAGGTTGCAGACTACAGTTAGTAGTCCTGCAATTTCTCATTTGAATTCCTTAAGAACTCTTGGGTGAGTACCATCTGGTCCTGGTTACTTATTACTGTTCAGTTTATCAATTTGTTCCAAAACCTCCTCTAATGGCATCTCAATCTGGCAGAGTTCCTCAGATTTGTCACCTAAAAAGAATGGTTCAAGTTTGGGAATTTCCCTCACATTCTCAGCCGTGAAGACACATGCAAAAAATTCATTTAGTTTCTCTGCAATGGCCTTATCATCCTTGAGTGCTCCTTTAGGCATCTTGATCATCCAGTGGCCCCACTGTTTGTTTAGCAGGCTTCCTGCTTCTGATGTACATTTAAAAAAAAATTGCGATTACTTTTTGAGTCTTTGGCTAGCTGTTCTCCAAATTCTTTTTTGGCCTCCCTAATTATATTTCTGCACTTCATCTGCCAGAGTTTATGCTCCTTTCTAGTTTCCTCACTAGGATTTAACTTCCACTTTTTAAAGGATGCCTTTTTGCCTCTTACTGCTTCCCTTTGTTGTTTAGCCATGGTGGCTCTTTTTTGGTTCTCTTACTATGTTTTTTAATTTGGGGTATATATTTAAAGTGAGCCTCTATTATGGTGTCTTTAAAAAGTTTCCATGCAGCTTGCAGGGATTTGTAGTGAAATTCTGGGCATGTTCAATCCTGGTACAGTGTGGCCTGTTGCTCTCCAAGCTGTGACATTTCAGAGCAGGCAGGCTCCGTCCCTGGGGAGAGAATCCGCCCCTGGCTCTGGCTGGTGTGCAAATCCTGGCTCAGACCGTGTCCCTGAGACCGGGGACCCTGAAATTAGCATCTCTAGCCTCACACAGCCCAGTCGCTATGACTCTGGAGGACTCCCATCGACCCAGCCCCTGGCTCCTCATCTCTTTGACCCCTGGAAGCTCCTTCCCCACCCTGCAGCCCCAAGAGTGGGAGGGGGGGAAGAACCCCTGGGGCTGCAGAAGGGGCAGAGGGGCCCTGAGGGGCAGATGTGGGGGCTGGGCAGGGGGCAGAACTAACAGCCGGGCTGGGGACAGGCAGATGGGGGGGTGTCAGGGACACAGAATGACTCAATCAGGGTTTGGGGGGTTGGAGGAAGCTCCGCAGCAGCAGGGAGCATTTTGTACCAATCTGTGAGATTAGATCTCACTGGGGTCTCCCAGCCAGAGCTCCTGCCACAGGGACCCAAATCACCTTCCCCTGTAACTATGGGAGAGCCAGTAACACTGCAATTGTCACACAGGGGATGGGCAGGGAGAGTTCAAAAATCAGAAGATAAACCAGGATACGTTATATATTATTTTGAGCCCTCATGGTTTTTTTTTTTTGGGCGGGGGGGTCAATTTCATGATTTTGGGTTCTGACTCATGATTTTTAAGTTCTGGGGTTGGCAACACTGTGAGTGTCACGGGTTGGGGAGGGCGCAGGCTGGGCTGAACCAGAGGGAACAGAAAAAACAAAAGGAAAAGATCAAGTAAAACAAAATAAACAGAATCCTGGAGAAAGGGATATCAAACCAAGGAAAGGAAAACACTGGGAAGAGGGGAACAGCCAAAGGCAATGAGAGCTGAAGGGATAAACTCCGGGGAACGAATGGAGAACACGAAAGGGAAGGATCTGTTGTGACAGGGATCAGAGGAGAGTGGAAGACACAGAGAAATAAACAGGGATGGGAAATGAGAGCTAGAAAAATGGTGAGTCAAAATGAACAGTATGACGGAGAAGGGAGAAGAAAAGGGAACACAAGAGGGACAGAGATTGATAAAGCGTCACTGAAGTTGAGACTGTCACTCATTAATTTCATATGTTACTTCCTTGACTTTAATTACACTAAAATGGCAACAAAAGAAACTGTTCCCAAAACCTGTGGGACTCTTTTCCATTGTTGTGATTATTGAAGCTGCTTCTCAACTCCTTTGTACTCTGATGGGTATTTACAGTAAATAAAGCATGAAAGACAATTCTGATTTGTCCCTTTTGAATTTTCCAGCTGTAATTGTTGGGGGTAGAGTTGTGGGATTTGCTTCCCTAGTTGGTTGTGTGTCCCCAGCACCAATAGGGAAAATACCTGCATGTCCCTGGAATGGAAACTGGGGTTTTGCTGCTATCCAGCCTGTGCTCTCTCTTGTGCAGGCTATAGCCGTGTCAATCAGGAATTCCTCAGCTGGGCTCAGTGGAGAGGGGGCTGAATGCATGGTGCTGACTCTCCTCTTCATTTCCAGAGGTGTTGAATTTATTCAATGGTGGCTAAAGAGATATGAAATATGTTGTTTGCATTTCTTCTGCCCATCAGCCTTTGCTGAGACTGTCTCTGGGGATTTGTCTACACTAGGATGCAGGTTTTTCTCTCTCATTGTACCATCTGGGTGTAGACAAGGCAAGTGGTGGTTTCACCTCAGTGTAACTGGTCAAGAAAAATTCTGTGGGTTGAGGGGTGTTTGGGAGGGTGAACGATCACCTTCAGTAGCTACACTGAGGTGAAAGCATCACTTGCCTCATCTCCCCGGGGACTGTATAATGAGATCACTGCCTTGTGTTTGCCACTGCATTGAAAAAAAACCCCTACCCCTTCTCCTAGGGTGGCCATGAGCTAAAAGATGGGATCTAAAGGGAGAAAAAGGAGACACCCAACCTTTGGCCAGGTCTGGGTCTTTGCTTTCTGTGAGCTTCTAATGTAAGTGACTGGGGGTGGGATCCATGAAGGGACTCAGGTGTTACACTGCTGAGCATCACCTGCTCCTAAGTTTTAGGTGCCTAGAACATCACAAGAAGAACTCTGCGACCCCCACAGCCTGACTTAGATGCCTAGTCTCCCCCCACGATGAACGGAGACAGGCAGGTGCCTTACAATGCCACCCACAAGAGCCAGCACGCTAGGTGGGGAGCCATCTAAACTAGCCAATGGGAGATGCTAACAACAGGGGCGTATCCTAAACCCTGCTCCTCTCCCCAAGATAAGTGCCTGAGGCTGTGTCCACACGACAGCTGAAGTCGGCAGAATTTATGTTGCTCAGGGGTGTGACTAGACCAACCCCCTGACTGACGTACGTTACAGGGACATAAGGGCCGTTGGACAGGGGCGGCTGGAGCAGGCAGCAAGGCAGCGAGCAGAGGGGGTTGCAGCTACCTGGGTGTACCCCCTGGGGGCCAAGGGATCAGTATCTCCAGGGACGGTGGAGGGAACCATGGGTCAGCAACAAGGAGGGCCACGGCGGTCAGCAGGGCCGAAGCAGGAAAGGGGACCACCCTCACGGGAGATTTCGCCTTCTGGGCGGGGACCTGCTCTTCTTCCTCCCCCAGCCCTGCCCCGCGGCCAAGGGAGTGGGCTCGGGAATGGAGGCTGCGGAGGCCACGGCAGCAGCAGCGGAATCCGTGGCCGCCGCCATCGTCTGGCTTTGGTGGTGGCGATGGCAGTTGAGCCGGTGGCGGCGGTTGAGGCAGCCAGCGCCAGGGAGGGGGGAAGGGAGACTGAGAGGGAACAGCAGGGGCCTCCAGGGACGTCCCACCCCCTGAATCGCCCACCCCAGGAAGGGAGGCTCGGGACAGCCACTAGGGCAGGGAACAAAGGGAATGGAGGGAAAGGGGGGGAAATGGTGACCACACCCCCCTCGCTCGGCTGAAAGCAGGGTGGGGGGGGCACCCACAGAAAGGGACACAGGAAACAAGGAACACAACGCCCAGCTCAGGAGGAAGAAACCAGCTCCCCTGGCTGCACTAAGTGGGGGACGGGAGCCTCCGTGAGGGGAATAACTGAGGGAGGGAGGGGAATTCTAAGCGCCTACAAAAGGAACGGGGGCACGCAGGCAAAAAGGGTAAACGGGGAGAGGGGGGGCAAACAGGAAGGGAGCGGAATGAAGGGGGAGACGGGGACAAGTATGCCACAGGCCGGGAACAGAAAACAGGGTGGGCTCAAGGGCAACCAAACTGAAAAAGGGGGAATGGGGCTGGCAACAACGCCTGCACCGTGGGACAAGGGCAAGGCAAGCAAACTAACCAAGGACCAAGAAAGAGACCCCACAAAAAACAGAGCAGGGCAAAATGGAGCCAACAGGGTGGCTAGAAGGGGAGTGGGCGGGGCAGGCAGCAAAGGGAAAGGGGACAAACAGCTGCAAGGGCAGGACAGGGGGCAAGGCAGAGGGGAAAGGAGCCCACTGGCCTAATACAGCTCAGGGAATGAGGGCAAAGCCAAAGGAGAAAAGGAAAAATGCACTCCCCTGCTGCTCCAACCCCCCGGGAGAGTAAGCAGGGGAGGCAGGCAGCTGGGGCAAGTGTGGAAAAGCCCCTAGCAGTAAATGGGGCAGGAAAGGGAGCGGCAGCAGAGGTGGTATCAGAAAGGGGGGGAGGGTGAACCAGGGGCAGCTGCCTCAACTGCCAATCACAGAGGCAGGCCCCCACAGCTGCAACCAATAAGGGAAGGAAGGCCCGCTATAAAAGGCGAGAGCTTAGACAGTGTTACCTGGGTAGAAAGGCTTTGAACTGCAAAGGGGTAACACTGCTGTACTAGAGAGTCTCTAGAAACACAGTGCAAAGGTACTGATAGTCTGCTGGGCCTAATTAGATACTGGGGCTATCACCTGCCTTCATCAGGGGTAACTAAAGAAAGCAGAGATCCCCTGAAGGACCACATCAAGGACTGGTGACATCACCATTAGCACCTGACTGCACAGACTGGCCTAGTGTCTGGGGGGAGGGTCAGTGAGATGATTATCTGAGAAACTCTGTGTCTGTGCGTGTCTATCTGTCTCCTTATTCTTTTCTCCCAGGTTCTGACTGCAGAGGAAAAAGTTTGCCCAGTAGCAAAGGCACTAAGTTACCCTGAGCAGACCCAGGTTCGTTTCCCTGCTCTGTGTGAACTCAGGCAAGTCATTTATTCTGTCTGGGGCTGAATGTCCCCTCTTTTAAAATGGGGGAAATAGCCATTCCCTATCTCACAGCAGCAGAGGCTGGGGGCAGGGGGCACATGGGGTCATGTGTCCCCCAGATTTGCTGCTTGGCTGGTATTGAGTCTGCTCACACAGACTGAGCATGCTTAGTAACATCAGCTGAAGGCACTCCCCTCACCCTGCCTCCCTTTCTCCTCTTCTCCCCCCCCCCCCCCCCCCAAAAACAATGAGCAGGTATTGGCTGTCTCTGCACAGTAGTATGGTGAGGCTAAGCACATTGGCATTTGTGAGGTGCTCAGACAGGGCAGTGATGGGGGCCAGGTAAGGACCTGCAAGCGCTAGAAGTGCAGCTGTTTCCTGTCGCATCAGATCACAAAAACATCACATTATGGTTGTTACAAACTTTCCTTGTTTCACACTGACTCTTTCACGAGCTGGTGTTTCTCTTTATGCCCCAGCTCCTGGAATCCTGTGATTACATGACAATCTCAGCTCTCACTTTAACAAAGGTCAGTTTCTTGCTCTCATGGCTGAGTAGAAAAAGTTGAGAACGTGACCAGAATGAATCATGAACGCTCAGAAACAAACAAACACTCCAGAATGTAATTTTTTAGAAGAAAAACCCTCTTGTTTTCTTCAGCCAACCTCAAGATTTTTGATTACGTGCTGCTGGCAATACTGCATTGGCAGTGATCACTTCGTGTTTTCAGGCCTGGCTTCTCCAGCAAAGGCTCTAATGACCTAAACATAAAAATGAACATTCTAATTTCTCTCTTTACTTCACCCTTACTCCAGGGGGCCTGTGCTCATTTGTGGCTTGGCCCACAGCCTGGCCCTATGCGCATTCCCACACCTTGCCCTCTCTGTTTCCCTTTCCATTGACTGTGCTGTTTTAGATAAATGATGGCATTACATTTAAGGCCTGAATTCTCCCAGTACTGCCAACTGCAAACTTTTAAAAATCATTAGAACTCCTGCAATGATTGCCTTAAAAACCATGAGACTTCAAAATAATAGTTAATAATAAATGTTGGGTTCTTTCTATTTGCTGTCTGGCTTCTCAGACTTTTAGGTTGCATTCAGAAAACATTGTTTTTCTCTGCAATCAAGAAAGCTAGAAACTTCCTTTGTTTAGGAAACAAAGGCCAAGAGTCTCACCTCATCACATGCTTCCAGGAGCTGGTGCTTTAACCAACACACCAAATAGCCGGCAAAACCATGCTCTGAAGTGTCCCTAGCCTCTGTTGGGAATGAGTGACGGGGATGGATCACTGGATGATTACCTGTTCTGTTCATTCCCTCTGAAGCACCTGGCATTGGCCGCTGTCAGAAGACAGGATACTGGGCTAGATGGACTATTGGACTGACCCAGTCTGGCCGTTCTTATGTTCATAAGACTCGTTATAATATCATGAATGCTGGCAACACTTTTGACACTGCGTCTCCTTTACACTGAGGGTGAGTTGCCTTAGCATATGTCAGAATCAGGCCTTTGAAACGTTGATTCCAGCTTAACCAAGTTTTTGGCCTGTGAATTGAATATCCCTAGACTTGGAAGGATTAGATGTTATCAGTAGATGTCAGTAAATGTTGATTTCACTGTACGCACAAACCATGGAGAAACATTTCCATTGATAAGTGAAATTTTCAAATAGCCACAGTAAGGAAAATGCTGCTTGAGAACTTAGTAGAGTTTGATTTAAGGAGATTTACTTCATATGTTTTGACATGTGATGTTGACAATTTGTGTTTTAACAGTTACACTTTTTAATTTTTTCAAGCTGTGTCTACTGTCAAACTAATTATTGTCTGACAAAAATATTTTCTGAACATCCCCCCCCGCAATTTCCCACAGCCATGAACAATAATATTGATAAAAACAAACTTTGAAAGTTTAAATAGATAAATACCAAAAAAACCCTTACAAATAAATATTAATCTTATTTGTCAAAATTACATATTAAGTCAAATGAATTCTGCCAAGCCTAAGTATCACTCCTTAGACATGCAATTCTGTAAGCTCATCAGGACAGAGGGATGCTGATCTCCATGCGAATCCCCAGTGACCCTCCTGTCACAGGGTCAGTGCAGGTTTTCTCCCTCTTGAGCCTGTGCTTAGGCTAGTATAATAGAGTCCTTCACGCCTTCTTTTGTTGGTTCACCCAAGTGTCTTTATTTACAGGGTTCATGCAGTTCCCAGATCCCCCAACAGCTAGTGTCCCACAGACCCTCCCCAGGGTCTCCTAGCCTTTGAGGCTTCCTTCCTTGGTAAGGAGACAGCGATGCTGCCCTCCTGTCTTCTGTGGGGCTAGTCTCCTCACTGAGGTTTGCCCAGGGCTTTTATAGCCCTCTGGTGCCTCAGCCCAGCTGTCACCACGTAGCTCAGCATGCTCCTCAGAGCCAGCCCTTCTTAGGGCTTGCTGCTGGGCTCTCTGCTGAATACCTGCGTCTCTAGCCCTGGCCTCCTGGCCAGAGAGTAGGCTGCAGCCAGCATTCTGGTAGGGCCTTAAAGGGGTTTACCCCTGCCCTGCCACACCGCCCCCAAAACACACACACACACCAGCAGAGGGGGCTGATTGCAGGATCGGAGCCTTATTGGGACATTTCTCACCAAAGCTTCCAATGCTGAAATGTTACCTGTGATCTGGCTCCAGCTCAGCAAACAGCCTAAAGCACTTCCAGGAAGGGAAACACCCAGTTGCTGCTGCTGCAGGCGGGGCATATCTCTGAGCTCAGGAAATAGAAACTTACCCTGTTCCACTGCCTGGAGGGAGCTATGGCCACCGACAACCCCGTGGAAAGTCTCCAGGAGGAAGCTGCATGCCCCATCTGTCTAGAGTATTTTAAGGACCCAGTGATTATAGACTGTGGGCACAATTTCTGCCGAGCCTGCATCGCCCAGTGCTGGGAGGGATCGAATACAGACACCTCCTGCCCTCAGTGCAGAGAAACTGTGCAACAGGGAAACCTCAGGCCCAACAGGCAGCTGGCAAATGTCCTAGAAATCGCCAAGCGGCTGAGTTTACAGGCAGCGAAGGGGGCAGGAGGAGAGAGGGTGTGTGGGGAACACCAGGAGACTCTGAAACTGTTTTGTGAAGAGGATCAAACTTCTGTCTGTGTGGTTTGCCATCTGTCCCGGACTCACAGAGCTCACACGGTGGTTCCCATAGAAGAGGCTGCCCAGGAGTACAAGGTAGGGAATTGCTGTCAAGTTTAATGAGTAATAACTTTGGATTTTAATTACAGGCTGATTTCACTGAAAACTGCCTGTCACAGGCGTGAAGCATCACTCAGCTCTGTAAAGCCGTCACTGTACAGGAGATGCTATAAAAAAATGAATGATCTGGCAGTGTGGCCACAGAATCAGAATATCAAGTCTTAAAAGATATCGGCTGTGGGAAACTTTTCTCTGAGATTCTGAATGCTTTTCAAACCCAGCTTCCGCTGCTGAAAGAAGGGGACTATGAACAGATCATGGTGTCTCCTTTTGGTGATTCACATGGGCGGAGCTTATTTTGTGGGTGGAGCTTCAAAGAATCAAGCCATACTTGGCCCTCTTCTCCCCTGCCCTCCCTTCTGATCTCTGCTCATTTATGAAGCTGTTTTGCTGGATGCAAAGGCTGCTTTTCCACCCCATGTCTCTCACCGCCCCCTGCTGGCTCCCTCCCTCACTGCTACCCTGCAGCAGCACTGTAGGGGTGTCAGCCGAGCAGCCCCAGGATCTCTGAGCAGCAGCAGCAGCCCTGGGCCCTTGGGCAGAGAGGAGGAGAAAACTCAAGGGATCAGAGAAAAGCGAGAGAGTGAAACGGGGAGATCTCTGGCAGGGGCTCAGGAGGGAGCTCTGGGGGGCTGCTGGGGTGTGGCACAGAGCGGGGCTGACAGGGCAGGAGCACGTTGCTCTGCTGTGTGAATGAATCACCTGCTGTCAAAGGGGAAGAGAGCCCTGGGTTATTGCAGCTCTGGAGCATAGGCGCCAACTTTCTCCAGCGCTGGTGGGTGCTCGCGCCCCCTGGCCCCTCCCCAACTCCACCCCATCCCTGCCGCTATTGGACCCCTTCCCCAAATCCCAGCCCCGCCTCCTCCCCTGAGTGTGCTGCGTTCCCCCTTCTTCCCCCCTCCCTCCCAGCTGTGACAAACAGCTGTTTCGCGCTGCTGGGAGCCCGGGGTGGGAAAAGCAGGCACGCTTGCGAAGGAGGCAGAGGTGGAGTCGGAGGTGAGCTGGGCGGGGGGTGAAGAGCTGCCTGCACCCACCAATTTTTCTCCGTGTGTGGTCCAGCCCCGGAGCACCCCCAGAGTCGGCGCCTATGCTCTGGAGCAGTTATAATTATGGGTGGCCCATTCCCCCAGACCGAGTGTGTTCCCTGTTCCTCACTGACTCCAGCCACATCACAGCTTCACCTTGTACAGTTAACGGGATTGCACTGGCTCAGGTGCTCAGCTGCTGCCTGAGGGAGGCCACATGGGAGCCTGGACAGACGAGAGCACAGTGGGGTCTTGTTCCTGGCCTGGGTCTGGGGTACAGTGGAGCGAGGTGCTGTCCCAGCCTCTTCACTCGCACTGGCAGGAGGGATCGTTCAGAACCTTCCCAGCTGCTTCACCTCTGGCCTGTGCTCAGGGATGGGAAACTTTAGCTAAAACACAGGACTTGAGAAGTCCTGAGTGTCTGCACAAAGCAGAGCCCCCCAGTCTGAGACTGGCATCTCCGCTCCCATGAGACCTTTGGGGCTGGCAGAGCCAAGTCTCCTTCCAGGGTATTTTACTGTTTATGTATGAAATGCCAATATGGATAGTACTGTCCACCCATCGGACAGGCAGACTAATGGCTGTTTCTCGCAACGATGCCCCTGCAGGTGAAACTCCAGGGAGCCCTGGGCCCTCTGAGGAAGGAGCTGCAAGAGGTCCTGGCTCTGATGTCTAAAGAAAAGAAGAAAACCACAGAGTGGCAGGTGGGTGTACGGGTTTATTCCTCCCTGAGCCCTTTCCCCTGCAGCGTTCCCAGGAATGCTGGGACCGAAAAGCTCCAGGATGACGTTATGAACCTGCTCTGGTTGTTTGCTCCGTTGCACAGACTTGGTGCTGGCCATGGGGGGTGCATGCCTCCAGCGTTTGGGGAGGCCGGCCATGAGTGCCGGAACCTCCCCGCCGCCCAGATCATCACCCTGCCCACTCCCATTTGGCCTCCTCTCCCCGAGGCCTCGCCCACGCTCCCTTCCTGCTCTGCCCCATGCCCCACACCCGCTCAGACCACTCCCCAGTGGCTCCCCGCTCACCGTTCCAGCTCTCTCCTGTCTCCCACCCCTCCCCCAAGGCCCCCTCACCTGCCACTTGCTCCTTTCTGCCCCCTCCTGCCTTAAGGGCGTGTGACAGGGGAGGGGCAGAGAGGAGCAAGTGGCGGGGCCCCCCACACAGCTGGCGGGCGGCAAGCGGCGGGTGCTGCGGGGTTCGGGGGAAGAGCGGGAGCGAGGGCTCTGGGCGGGGTGCAGGCAGGACTCCACAGGCGGCAGGTCTGCAGCATGTCTCCAAAGGGAGGGGCGCTGCATCCTGTTTGGGGAGGCTCAGCCTCCCCTGGCCTGTGGTACCTGCCATCCAGGGTGCTGGCAGCATCAGGCTGTGTCTCCGGTGGGGATCTCAGCGCAGCAGCTCCTGTAGGCGGAGGAGGAGGGGCAGTTCCTGGCCCTTGTACAGTGGTGCAGACCCACCCCTGAGATCTCTGAGGGGGCAAATTCTCCATACTGGGTGCAGTGTTTTCACTATTCCATGGATCCTGTTTCCCTCCTGCAGGTGGGGAGGGTGTGTCGGCTGCTCCAGCCATCGGTTTTCAGTGGCCTCCATGACAAAGCTCTGCAGCTTCTCTGCAGCCTGGAGGAAACAGATTGTTCCTTCTCTCCCTGCACCCACAGTCCCTGCAATGAATCTGCCCAGTGCCTGGGCCAGACACTGGAGCTGGGAGCTGGGAGGAGGATTTGCCCCCATGGGTGAGGTTCAGATTCGCTCAGCTGGCTGGGCTGGGGGCACGCTGGGAGCTGAGCTCCTCTGAGCATCGAACCCAGTGGTGGGTGTGGAGCTCTGTGGAAAATCTGCCCCCAGGGGCGTCTACATGGCCCCAGCAGCTAGCTGCAGGCTAGTCCCTGAGTGACACCCAGGGGTCTGGGTGGGTGTGAACAGCCCGTGCTGCTGCAGCTTCATAGCTACTAGTGCCCGAGCTCACTAGATCAAAGCTAGCCGGGGTTGTGTCTACACACGGTGCTGTCAGACCTTCATTGCAGTGTGGACACCCCCTGAGTGAGCAGAGCCAGGGGCAGGTCAGCGTAAAGCCAGGCAGCACTCGGCCACCTCACAGCCTCTTGCCATCACGTCGCCACTTCATCCCAGGCTCTGTTACTGTGACTTTTCCTGTGCTCGTCTGCAGCCAGGTGATGAACCATGGGACAAAATGTCTGTTCCGGTTCACCTGCCTTTTCCAGTGAAATCCCTGCAGAGAGCGTGGGGGGTGTGAGGAAGACGCCAGCAGCAGGGAGGAGAGGAGAAGCAGGTGTCCCACTATTCAGATTAAAATGGCCATTTACAAGAGCTGAAATGCTCAGAGCTGGGTGCCTCTGGTTCTGCACCTGAAGCCGTATTTAGAGCCCGGCGGAAGTGGGCTGGTTTCCAGAGGACAGAACCGCAGCAGCTCCCACTCCCCGCACCGGAAACAGTTGGTGCTCAGTTCCTCAGACAATAGAGATTTAGGTGCATAACAATTAACAGCCAGGTTTGAATGTGTCCGGCAAAGTTCCCAGCTGGCACCATGGAGACAGCTGCACCTTGGGACAGTCACTGGGGTGTTTCTGAAACTCTTGATTATCGCCCAGTGAGAGCGAGTTACGTCCCACAGCACCAGAGGTCACAGCCCAATGATCAGTGTCACTCGGTGCAGAGTAACTGCAGCCCCAGCGACTGTGAGATGAGGCCCAGCAGGGGCGGCCAGTCACCCACTGAGAGGGGCCGTCATGGGCCTGAGCCAGGTGGGGAGTATCCCCACGGGCGGGAGCAGGGCCCGGGAGGTGACAGGCCCCCATGAAGGATGCGTTGTCCGTGTCTGATGGGGGGAGACGTTAGGGGATATGGTAACGCTGCGCCACTCGAATTAGCTGTAACTCAACAGCTCCCAGGGGGCGGGAGGGGAAGGAGGCTGCAGGCCCACGGCCCTTTGCAGGGTCCAGGCCACATGCACAAAGCCTCGGGCAGGTGCCAGGAGGGTCTCCTGAGGGAGCTGGGGCTTATCAGGGCTGTACCCGAGTTGTCTGAGTGCCCTGTGGCTGCAGCACTCCCAAGGGCGGGGTGGGGGTTGGTCTGGGGGATGGGTCGGTGTCCAAAGCCCATTGGCAGAGGGACCCTGGGGTACTGGAGGGCTGCCCTGGGGGCTCGGGTCAGCCGGGGCAGAGGTATGAGGTGGACGTTACAGCGCTCAAGCAGCTGCCTCTTCAGACACAGAACTGAGCACGGCCCCTCCCCCACCACACAGGGAGCCGGACAGACAGACGGGTTAGAGCCCTGCATAGGGAAGGGGAGGGGGGTCAGCACAGGGCACAGGCTGGTGGGGGGAAGGGCTGGGGGCGCACATACTGGGGTTTCAGGGAGGAGGGCTCTGGGGGCAGGGGACAAGGGCTGGGGAAGCTGCTGAAGCCCCTGGCCCTTTTGGCATCTCAGGGAGAGGAAGAGGGACTTTTCCCAACATCACTGTGGCCCGAGTCACACTGGGGGGCAGGCTCACCCCAGGGTAACCCAGCAGCTCTGGGCTGAGCTGCAGGGGAGCTAGAGAGGCCAGTGCAGAGCAGCCAGTCCCTCCCCCTGCCAGGATCAGCACCGGCTCAGCATCGTTCCCACAGCTCCCTTCAGAGACCAGGTGGGGACACAGCTGGCATCAGCAACCTGCTACTCTGTGAGTCTGGAGGGCTCCCTAAAGACTGCGATCCCAGGGGCACTGGGCCCATGGGCATGGGGCACTCGGCCAGGCTCGGTGAGGACAAAGCCAGCCCTGACAATGCCCTGGGCGCCCAACACCCATGTGAGCCCCAGCATGGCACCCAAAGGACTATTAGCACCAGCCCTAGGTCCTGAACATTGCAGCCCTGGGAGCTGGTTGTCAAAGAAGGAGCATTGCCCACATCCCGCTGTGATGGGTCCCTGGGGTGTCTGAGTGCCCAGCACTTGGCAACCAAATCCTCCCACGGACGCCCTGTATAGCCCCCTGTAAATCTTTACTGTCCCCTCAGTTTCTCCCCACTCCACTTTGTCCATCCCATGCCACCTGCAATAACATACTGAATCTTTACAAAGCACCCGAGACAACCCCACTACGGAACTGGCCATGTGAAGTAAATTCCCTTCCAAACTGATAGTGATCTAATATCCCCTGTTTCATGAACAGAGGCCCAGTCTGTGTAACTCAACATCTGGCTCACATTTTCTCTATGCCTTTCCTATTTTTCTATCTCAAGGGGAAAGTGAAGAATAAGAGAGAGATGGTTTCAGGTGAATTTAACAAACTGCACACACTGCTGAAAGAGGAGGAGCAGCTGCTTCTGCAGAGCCTGGAGGAGGAGGAGAGGGAGACTCTGCAGAGACTACAGGAAAATGTCACCAAACTCTCCCGGCAAAGCTCCTCTCTGCAGCAGCTGATCACAGAGCTAGAGGAGAAATGTCAGCAACCGGTTGCGGAGCTGCTGAAGGTGAGATGGCATCAAAATTCTCCACCCATCCAGAATTATAACTCAGCTCTATGGGTCTGGATTCCAACAATTAGAGTCAATGTGTTACTGACAAACAGAACATGAGGCTAAGGGCTCCATCAGTTCCCAAATATCACAGTTCATGATACAGGGGAATTCTCCTCATGGAGATCCAGTGAGGCCGTGGGAGACTAAATGGATAATACAAAATGATACTGAGCTGAACCCATCCCTGCTCTGACCCCAGAACATTGGACCCAACACAGTCGATAAACACAGATACTGATGGGTTGTGTCCCTAGAAGGGAGAACCCTTTAGCTAAATTCCTGTCTCCCCTATATATATGAAACAAGTGTTCAAAACAGTGAAGCCTGGGAGGGTTGATCTATTTTCAAGATGAAAGTTTGATGCCCAGAGTGAGACTCATACAGTTTTACGCACATTGTGTTAATACAGGACATTAATTCTCTTTTTCCTTTCAGGATGTGAAAAGCACATTGAGCAGGTGTGTTTCCTATGTTCATTGCTCTTATATTCTTGGTGGTGGTTCTGGGATGACGAGTGTACAGAGCAGCTGAGTGATGATGGGACGTTTTCTTCATAGGAGTGAGAATATGAAACTCCAGGAACCAGAAGCTGTTTCTACTGACCTGAAGAACGTGTATAAAATTTCCCTTGACATGAGGGAAGCGCTGGAGAGATTCAGAGGTGAGTGGTGTCTCCTGGGACATTCAGCTGTATTGTGCCTGGGGATCTGGACATAGCCTGGGACCCCAGGACATGCTTGCACCCCGCTGACAGGCTTGGAGCTATGTGATAGCTGGAGGCTGATGTGCTCATTGCTGGGCAGTTTACCTGCTACTTACAGCCACCTGCTGGTACTTGCCCAGGTGTCTGACCAGGCCCCATCACTGTGACATCCTGACCCCTCCGTGGCTGCGTTAATGGGTGTCCCTGAGCCAGGTGCTGTGAGGCCTGGACTGAGCCCATAGTGCTGGGAGCTGCACAGACTGGTAACGGATGATGTGTCTGTGCCTCTCTCCTGGGACAGGTGAGGGCTGCGTTGTGTGGCCACCGCTCAGCACTGCTCCAGGCCCCATTAGCTAAGGCTGGCCGAGCTTTCTGAGCTGGAGGAGGGGCTGGTCTGGCTGCTGTGGTCTGACCTGGGCCGTGTGTTACTGGGTAACCAGCTGAATCCTACAGCCCCCTTGTCTGCTCTGAGCACAGCCCAGTGTGAGGTTGGGTCAGTGGTTTGCTGCTCAGTGAGTGAGATTCACACACAAGAGTGTGATCCTGTCACAGTGTCTGAGCATGAGCTGCCCCCATCCAAACCCCTCCCCACAACCCCAGCGCGGAGACTGGGGGCAAAGACAGAAACCTGACAGCGAGGAAGGACAGAGAAGAAGCTAAGGCAGAGGAGAGGGGGAGTGGGAAGGTTCAGTGAGCTCGGTCTGTGATACTTGAACTGGCTCTTTCACCCTACCCCCGCCCTCTCCTCTTCCCACCCACCCCCCAGTAGGGGGCAGTCGAAGGGGCCAAGCTGGGTGTGTCTGTCCCGGCCGATGGAGGCTGCACAGTGGGTGCCGGCTGCAGGGCCGGGATCTCAGGGCTCCGGGGAGCAGGAACCCCAGGCTGTGGGGGAAGCAGCTTCCTCTCTGGGGCTGGCTGGAGCCAGCACATCCCTGCTCCCCTCCCCCCTCGCTGCCCCCAGCCCAGCCCAGTCTGTGCCCACCGGACCCTGAACACGGCTGGGCTCTGGGCCATTCCACAGCCCTGGCCCCTGAGCCTGTGGGGATCCTGAGCCAGTCACCTCCGTGCCTCCTTCTAGGGGATCCTCAGCCCCTGGGGAGCCTCCTGTCACCCCCCCGGAAACCCCGTCCTGGGCAGGGCCCCAGGCCCTGAGTCACTCGCTGGCCGCTCCCGGCTGGCCAGGCCCAGGGTCTCCAGCAGGGCCCTTGGTGCCGGCCCCGCGCTGGCTGCCAGAGCTCCCAGCCCCTGGCCCAGCCCGGCCTGTTGTCCCAGCGCTGACCCCTCCCCTGCGGGTGGGGGGGGACCCTGCTGCTCTCGATGGCTGAGCCCCCCCCTCTGCCGCGGCCTCTGGTGCTGCGCTCGCAGGCTCAGCCCGTGCCAGGGCCAATGCGGCGCTGCTGGGGCTGCTCCTCCCCCAGCACCTGGGTTCTCTGTGTCGGGGCGAGTGGCCGGGCGAGTGGGCAGGGACCTGCTCAGAGACACGCGCCCTGTGCTGCCCCCAGAGGGCAGAGACCAGCCAGGGCCGGGCAGCAAAGCGCCACCCTGCTGGGATTAACCCTTTCCTGCCACCCCCGCAGCAGCCCCGGCCGGTCACTGCCGCTCGACTGCCCACGCTCTGACCCCAGGGACCCGGGTCCGGCAGCTCGGGGTTGTCGCTGGGTGAATGCGTGGGGCAGAGTAACCAGGCCTCCCTGCGCCCCAGTGTCCCCGTGTGCAATGGGGAAGGCCCCGCACTGTAATGCAGCCCTTAGGGGCTGGGCAGTGAGTGTTGTTATTGGTATAGTGCCCACGAGTGAGCCAGGCACTGCAGAGACAGAACAAGGGGCTGCCAGCCCCACAGGGCTCCTGGTCTGAGTGCAGACAAGGCCCAGCAAGGGCAGCAGCAAATACTGGGGGAGGGGGAACGGGGTTCCCATTGTGGGGCCAGCCACTCACTGAGCCCATCCTGTGCCTGTCTTCTGGGTGTGGTAGACAGTATTGTAGTGACGCTGATGGCTACATGCTGGACCCTGGGTCACCCCCCCAGGGAACAGGGCAGGGCAGAGGCAGCCTGAGGTTGTGGGGAGCTGGAGGCTGTGGGGGAGCGGGAGCAGCCTGGGAGCTGGGAAAGAGACACTGGAAGCCAGGTGGGTGGCCCAAAACCCTGTGCTGTGTTCGCTGTAGGTTCCCACTCTGTGCTGCAGGCTCTGTTGGGGTCAGATGCTGTGGTGAGGGGCCCACCCAGACAGACTGAAGAGAGCAAGGCTCTGTCTGTATGGGGAAGGGGCAGCAGTTCTGTTAAATTGGTTGCAGTTTTGTAGACTTATCGTGGGGTGGCTCCCACACGTACCACCCTCAGTCATTTCAGGGTGTCTTGGCAAGCATCTTGCCTCAGTTTACCCTCTTCAGCACTTCTTAAATTAAGTCTTACAGTCAAAAAGTCCAAAAGATCTGAGAGAAAAGTCCCCTCCTGGGGTCTGCTCTGAGTCCAAGTAAACCCCAAAATAAAATCTTTTCCTTCACTCTGCTCTGGCCTCCAGCTCTCACTGAAGCTCCTCACTTTCCTCAAGTCAGGAGTCCTCAGTCCTCGTTCCCGGAGCTGGGCTTGGATTAGTTTCCCTTCTGGAATCACATGACTCCAGCCCTCCTTCCCGGAGCTGGGGTCATTTCAGACTGTGCCTTTATTCTCTGCATCCACTTTCTCCAGCTGGTGGCAGCTCTCCAGGGCTCTGTCCTTCTACAGCTGCTGCTGTCATCTCTGGCAGCGCCTCCCCCTTAGGTGAGCTCCTCTGTCTAGGACAGTGGTTCCCAAAGGTTTTTGGTCATGCCCTCCCTTACCTGGTTTGTGCCCCCACCCCGGGAGCTGCGGTCGGGAGCTGGGCCAGGAACAGGGCTACAATTGGGGCTAGGAGCTGGGGGCCGTGTCTGGAAGTGGACCCGCTGTTGGGGCTGGGAACCGCGGGCTTCAGCTGGGAGCAAAGCTGTTGGTGCAGCCTGAGCTGAAACTGGGGCTGCAGTTGGGGCCAGGAGCTGGGGGCTTTGGCCGGGGGCGGAACCACGGTTGGGCTGGAGCTGCAGCTGGGGTCGCAGCCTGGAGCAGGGCCAGGGGTTGGTGGCTGAGGCTGGGGCCGGAGCTGCAGCTGGGGCTTAGGGTGGGACCAGAATGGAGGTGGGGGCAGAGTAAGGCTGGTTGGCTTTCCCTTTCCGACACCCCTGGGTGCTGGTCCATGCCCCGAAATGTTCCTCCACACCCTCTAGGGGGGCACGACCCCCAGTCTGGGGACCACTGCTCTGGAAGCACCCCTTCCAGGCTCCTTGCTCTGGTGAGCTCGCCTGGGAGCTCCTCTTCTCGGCAGCTTCCTGTCCCGAGGATTCCTTCAGCTGAGCCCTGGTAACCCTTTTTCAGGCTCATTAGCTATTTAGCTGCCAACTAGCCACATAGGGATTTAATTCCTTCCATGTTGGTCTGGGTTGTCTCATTCTCCCTTACAGGAGCCTGTCACAGGTAGTCTGGTCCCTAACTCCCATAAAAGGGCCAGCCCTCTTCATACATTTCCCCCCACCCCCAGAGCCAACCTGTATTCACAGGTAGGCTTGACCATGGCTGATACTTGGTTATGTTCTGCAGCTGGAGTGGGGTGAGGGGTACTTCCTGCCCTGATGCCACAAGGAAATCTGCAAGGCCCTTGGCCATAATTTTCTTCTCGTCACCGAAGTGTGAAGAGACCAGGAGTTTGATTCCCCAACTTTCTATGTAGCTCATGTCATGGGTAAAATCCCCCATAGTCTTCAGCATGTCATAGTTCAGAACAACTCTTTGGCCATAGCAGAGGTAGTCAATAACCCTGGGCTTTCGTCGTTGGTGTGATGGTCCTGTAGCAGATATGTGCTGGCTACGGAGCTTCCCTCTCAGCCAGATACATACCAGATGTGTTCATCACAAAATCCTTGAATTTTGCGCCAAGTATGACTGAGGTTAGCTTAAAGATGGTATTTTACACCCAGCGCTAACTAGTGGTTGAACAGCATAATACAGTTTAGCGTTCCATTACATCTCCCCCGTTAAGTTCTACATTCCGACCATTTATAATATTTACATTATCTCACTGTCTTTGAAGTTCAGTCCAGATCAGTCTGTTAGGTGTCTCTTAATGGTGCTGGTCTTTTAATTACACAACCCGAACACTTAACAGCTTCGTTATCTGGCTGTCCATTAGTTCCAACGACTGACTATGGTCAGTCTGGAATCCTTGAGTCATCTTCTTGTTCTGCATCCGTCATCTGCAGAGTTTGCTCAGTTGATTGTTCTTTCTGAGGAACAAATTGTAGATGTTGACAGTTTCTGTTGAACTCTCCTCTCTTGGTCTTGATCACATACAGCCTGGGTATTGAATTCTTTTTCTTTACAACACCTGGAATATTCCATTATTTTTCTCCATCCAGTTTGACAAAAACATGGTCACCGGGTTCTAGGCCTGGTAGTTTTCTAAGTGATGTTTGTTGTAAAAGTGTTTGCAAGCTCTTTTTGCCTTTTTATTCAATTTGACTACTCTTTACATGTCTGACAACTTTGGAGATAGATTCTTTTCCAAAGTTGGGAGGGTAGTTCTGAGTCTTCTTCCCACCGGGAGTTGTGCTGCACTATATCCAGTAGCTGCTGTTGGGGTTGATCTATAACTCAGTAGAGCAAAGAATGGATCTTCCTGGTATGAACTGGGCCTGGACCCTGGTGCAGCTTCTCCCAGATGGAGTGAGCAGCAAGTGGGGAAATGCTCCCTCCCCTCCCCACTGCCCCAGCCTCATTAGCAATGGCCCCTGTTCCCCCCAGCACCCCTCAACTCCTATCTCCCACTACCCTGTCGCCTTCCAGTGAGCCCAGACACCCTGCCCGTGCCCTAGCATGGAGAGTCCCAGCTGCGCCTCGTGGGTCAGGGCTCCACCCCCAATGTGTGTGGGGATGGCACCAACCTTGTCTTTGCAACAAACCAGCCACACACGGCCCCAAAGCAACAGAGATTCCCTGGGACCTGCCCCCTTCACCTTCCCTCTTGCCCCCTTTCACCTCCCTCTATCCCCCTGGCACCTGCCCCTCCCTTACCCTTCCCTCAATTCCTGTGCCCACCTGACCCCTGCCTCTATCCTGTCCCCTCACCCCAAACCCCCTCTGCTCCCCCTGGGACCCTGCCCCTCTCCCCACCTTTGTCTCCCTGTCATCTGCCCCTGCCCTCCACCCACCTCTGTCCCCTGGCACCTGCCAATCTCCTCATGCCCCTGTGCCCCCTGGCTCCCGCTCCTCCCTTACCCCTGTGCCCACCTGGCCCCTGCCTCTATCTTCACCCCTCCCCTTCTTCTCACCCCCTTTCTGCTCCCCTGGGCCCCTGCTCCTCTGCTCCCACTTTGCCTCCCTGGCATGTTCCCCTGCCCTCCACCCACCTCTGCCCCCCTGGAACTCACCCCTCCCTTCTCCCCCTGCCGTCCTGTCACCTGCCCCTCTCCTCGAAACAGCCTTTGCACCCTGGAGCCCAACCATCACTTCACCCCCCTGCTACCTCCTGGAATGAACCTCTCCCCTTTCCCCCCTCTCCTGCCATGTCTCCTTCCCCTCCCCTCGCCCCCCCTGCCCCCCTGGTGCCTGTCACTGCCCTCACCCCCTCTGCCCTTTCATGCCCCCCCACCCATCACCTTCCTCTGCTGTCTTGGCTCCTGCCCTTCTCACCACCCTCAGCCCCCCTGTTACCCGTCCCTCTCCCCAACCTCTCTAACCCCTGGCACCCTTCCCTTCCCTCGTCCCTCTGTGCCCATCCCCCCTCTAGCCCCACTCTCACCTTCTGGCTCCTGCCCCTCCTCGATCCCCTCTCCTAACACCTCCCTGTACTGCCCTGCCTCTCTCCTCGCCCCGCTCTGGCCCCTCGTGCACACCCCTCCCATCGCCCCCCTCTCTACCTCCTGGTGCCTATCCCTCCCTCCTCTGCCCTCCCTGTGTCTGCCCTTCTGCTCAACCCCCTCAATCCCCCTGGCACCTGCCCTTTCCCTTCCCCCCCTGCACCCTCCTGGTGCCGACCCCTTCCCTCACTCACCCTGACCCCCGGTACCTGCCCCTCCTCTTGCCCCCTTCCTCCCTGATGCCCACCCCCCTCACTCCCTCTGCCCCCTGACTCCACTCTCCTCATGCCCCTCTTCCCCCATCACCCATTTACTTGCCCCACCCCCTGCCTTTCTTGTGACCACCCCTCCTTTCACCCCCCATCTCCTGCCACCCACTCGTCCCCACCCCCTTCCCTCCTTTTTGTCTGACCCCTTCCTTTACCCGCTTCCCCTGCCCCTCTGGCACCCACCTCTTCCCTTGCTCCTCTCTGCCCCCAATACTGCCTCTTGCCCCTTGTTGTCCCTGGTGCCTGCCCTTTTCCATGCCTCACCACTGTCCCCCTGGCACCTGCCCCTCCCACTGTCCCATTGCTGCCTGCCCATCTGCTCACCCTCCTGTGCCCCCCAGCACCCACCCCTTCCCTTGCCCTACTACCCACTGATGACCACACTTTCCCTCACCGCCACCTCCGCCCATTTGTCCCTGGTGCCTTCCCCAGCCCATGCCCCACCACTGTCCCCCAACCCCCCAGCATTTGTCTCTCCGCCACTATGCCCCCAGTTCCTGCCCCTTCCTTCTCCCGCCCTTGCCCCCACTTCTCCCCTCAGTACAAGCCACTTCCTGCACCCCCACCCCCTGTTGCCTGCCCCTTCCCTTGCAACCCCTCCCCTGCCACCTTCCGCTTAGTTCTTCCCCCTTCCCTTCCCTCACTCTCTGCCTCCCTAAAACCGGCACCCCTCACCCCCCTCTAGTCCCCTGGTGCCAGCCCCTCTGTTCACTCCTCCTCTGCCCCCCTGAGGCCCATCTCTACCATTGCCCCCCTCTGCCTCCATGGTGCCTGCCCCTTCCTTTGCCCCCTCTGCCTGCCTGGTGTCTGCCCCTCCCCTCCCCATCTCCTAACCTCTGGGTCCCACCCCTCCCCTCCCCCTCTCTCTTCCCCCCTCATGCCCACATCTCCACACCCCGCTGCCCATAGGGCGTGCCCTTCTCCACACCCCACTTTCTGCCCCCCAGTACCCGCCTCTCTCCATTCCTTGTATCTACCCCTCTGCTCATCGCCCCCCCCATCCGTCCTGGTGACTACCCCTTCCCTCATCCCACCTCTGTCTTCCTGTCACCCACCCCTCATGCCCCTCTCCCCCTTTATGATTGCCCTTTCCCTCGCTCCACTGTTGCCCCCTGGGGTCTGCCCCACCGTTTGCCCCTGCATGCCCCTCTGAAAACTGTCCTACCCCCTCACCCCTCTTTGTCCCCTTGTCACCTGCGCCTTCTTCCACCCCCTCCTTTTCCCCTGGTGCCAGCCCCTCCTTCTACTCCCCCTCTGCCTCCCTAGTGCCTGCCCCTCTGTTCACCCCTTGTGTCCCCTGGTGCAAGCCCCTTCCCTTCCCCCCCCATCCCCCAGTGCCACCCACCCCTTCTCTATCCCACCCTTTGGACCCCTGGTGCCCACCCCTCCCCTCATCTGTCTCTTTCCCTTGGCACCAGTCCTGCCCCTCACTCACACTCTATGGCCCTGATGCAAGTCCCTCCCCTTCCCCCTTAGCCCCTGCCAGTGCCTGCCCCTCCCATCATCCCATTTTCTCCCCTGGCACATGCTCCTCTGCTCACCCTCCCCCCGTAGCCCCATGGCACCTGCCCCTCCTCTTGCCCTCCTCCACCCACTGCTGACTGTCCCTGCCCTAGCCAGACCCTCTGCCCCCGGGATCCTGCATCACTCCGTCCCCCTGGTGCCTGCCCATTCCCTCCCCCACATGGTCCTGGAACTTGCCCCACTCCTCATCCCCCCTACCCCCTGGCATCAGTCCCTCCCCTTGATTCCCCCTGCCGCAATGGAGCCCCCTATTCCCTCACATCCCTGTGCCCCCTGGGGTCCATCCCCTTCTTCTGCCCTGGTGCCTACCTGTCCCCTCACCCCCTGCAGCCTCTGGGAACCTGCCCCTCCCTTCACCCCGCTCTGTCCACCTGGTGCCCGCTCCTCTTACCCCCCCCAGTGCCCTTGTGCCTGCCCCTCCCCTCTGCCCCTCCAACCTCTACTCTTGTCATCTGCCCCTCCCCTGTCCTCTCCCAGCATTAGCCTGTCCCCTCCCCTGCCCCCACTGACACCTTCCTACCCCTCCCCCGCTCCTCCTGCCCTTTTCCCCACAATTTCCTTCTCCCCGAACATGCCCAGACAGGAGCTATTCAGTGTCCCCCTGGATCTGGGGGGAGGAAGGCCCTGTCCCCACTGCCAGGGCAGACAGGTTTTAAAACCAGCTTGTGACACTCCCCTGACCCAGTTACAACCAATTGTGCCCACGTGGCAGCTTCTCTGCCTCACAGCCGGGGCTGAGCTGTGTGTGTGTTTGCTCCCAGCCTCCTGCCTGACCCTGTGTGTGCCCTGGTGCCTGCTGGGGGAGTCGGGGCTGTTCCAGCAGGGATCAGAGAGCCCAGGGGCCATGCACACACATTGCAGCCCCACTGGCCCAGGGTCCATGCACTCCGGGGTATCCTACCACACAGAGCTGGGAGGGAGGGGGGCATCCAGGGCAGTTACATAAACACCGCTGGGGTCCTGTTAGGGTTGCCACCTCTGAGGTCCAACAAAACAGGAAATCTGCCTGCTTCATGGACATCACCTGTCCCCTCACCCGGGCACCGTCTCCCCATCCGAATCCCGGGAGAGGGCACCAGCCACCACAGGCTCCTGCTCCTGGACTGCCCCAAGTACCAACCTCACCGAGCAGGACATGGCGCCAGATCTACCCCGCTGCCCCCGGCAGTGACCCCCGCGGCTGGTACCTGCACAGGGGTGACTGGGCCCTGCTGGCCCTGAGCTCCCGATCTCACTCACTGCTCCGAGCTGCCCCGTCTCTGCAGCTCCAGGCACTCTGGACCCAGAGCTCCCTTTGCGTAGGCACGGTCACCCCGCAGCTCCCCCATTACAGCCATTGACACACCTGGGACTTGTCACGTCCTGGACAGACTCACAGATTTCCCAGGAGAGTGACATGGACAAAGGGACAATCCTGGGAAAACCTGGACAGGTCGGGTGCCAACTTTCTAATCTCACAAAACCGAACACCCCTGCCCCGCCCCTGCCCTGAGGCTCTGCCCTTCCCCCTCTCCGGGGCCCCGCCCTCGCTCACTCCATCCCCCCTCCCTCCGTCGCTCACTCTCCCCCACCCTCACTCACTTTCACCGGGCTGGGGCAGGGGCTTGGGGTGTGGGAGGGGGATGAGGGCTCCGGCTGGCGGTGCGGACTCTGGGATGGGGCCAGGGATGAGGGGTTTGGGGTACAGGAGAGGGCTCCAGGATGGGGCAAGGGATTGGGGTGCAGGGGGGGATGGGCTCTGGGCTGGGGATGTGGGCTCCAGGTGGGGCCAGAAATGAGGGGTTCAGGGTGGGGGAGAGGGCTCTGGGCTAGGGCAGGGGGTTGGGTGCAGGGGTGGTGAGGACTCCACTGGGGGTACAGGCTCTGGGGTGGGGCCAGGGATGTGGGGTTTGGGTTGCAGGAAGGAGCTCCAGGCTGGGGCCGAGGGGTTCAGAGTGAGGGAGGGATGCGGGCTCTGGGGTGGGGCTGGGGATGAGGGGTCTGTGGTGAAGGACGGACGCCTGGCAACCTTGTGGACAAGTATCAACCCTAGGTCCTGTCCACATGGCCCAGTAACACCCTGCTGAGCTGGGTACAAGCATCCACATGCCAGTCCAGGCCCCCGGCAGGGACGCTGAGCTGCTATGGTCACTAACAGTGTTAACTGTGCCACGTGCCACACACCACGTCCCAGGAACAGCTGTAACCTAGACTCGTGGCACTGCAGGGCTGGAAGGGACCTGGAGAGGTCACCTAGCTCAGCCCCTGGTGCTGGGGCAGGGCCTAGACCATCTCTGGCAGGTGTTTGTCCAATCTGTTCTTACAAACCTCCAGTGACGGGGATCCCACAGCCTCCCTTGGACCCGGTCCAGAGCTTCACTGCCCTGAGACGTAGAAAGTGTTTCCTCATCTCCAGCCTCAGTCTCCCTTCCTGCAGCTCGCACACATTGTTCCTTGGACAGGCCCTCGCCCTGCCCGCTGCGGGCACTGGGGGTGTCACCACGTGTGAGCATCGCTGTTATCGCACTGAATGGCTGGGGGCGCTGGGGCTCTGGGACGGTCTCTGTGACCATTGTCTGCTCTGGGAGACGCCCAGGTGCAGCTGCAGAGGGTCTGTGCCACCAGCATCGCCCATGGGACAATCGCTCTGAGCAGAGTTCAGGCTGATTTGTGGGCGTCTCCATTTTCAGCCTGATTTTGGGGGCGAGATCAGGGGCTCGGGGGGAATTTTTTTTACCCAGGGCAAATTAAATAGCAGCTCTGGAGTGTTTCACAGCTGATGTCCTGAGTCTGACCTGCCCATAACTTTGTGTTTCTGGGGATGTTGAGAGTCACTCACTGCAAGTCACTGGGATTTGGGCTCCTCAGTTGCTGGGACACGTTTGAAATGGAGCTGGGTGAAATGTTTTGGACAAATAGTTTATTTGCTGCAAAATTATATTTCGGGTCGACAGAAACTCTTCGCGAATTCATGTCGAGTTTGCTGACGAGTTTCAATGAACAGAAAGGTGCCGCCGCTTCCCTTCCAGCCTTTAGCCCCGTGGCTGGGCCCTCAGCGGGGAGCCCCAAGTTCAATTCCCCCCGTGGGACGCCATGAGGGCTTGAGCTGCTGGGCTCTGGGGGTCTGATGACGTCCCCCTTTGTCTAAACACTGCCCTGGGCACTGGACCAGAGCGTGGGAGTGAGTCTGACTCTGCAGCCCAGTGTGTCGGGCCCCGACCTGGGAGACCCAGAGTCCAGCTCCCCTGCTCCAGTCACCCTGCAATTATTGACCCATAACCCCAGTGGCGGGAAGGGTTACGGCCCCTGGCACACCAGTGTCTCAGGCCATGTCTGCCGGGATTTCCTTGCATGGATGCAAACCCCCAGGGCAGACTGGCTGTGCGGATGTGAACTGGGACTGGCGCCTGGTGCAGCTTCCCCCAGATGGAGGGGGCAGTAAGTAGGGAAATGCCCCCTCCCCTCCCCACTGCCCTGGCCTCATTAGCAACAGCCTATTAGTTCGCATTTACACCCCCCCAGAATCCTCCACTGCACAGCCGCCCCAGTGAGCCCAACCCAGAGCACTGCCCCATGGCGGACGGGCTGGACCAGGAGAGGGGAGGGGCTGGTTGTGGGGTTTGCCTGGCTGGAAGGTGATCCCCGTGGGGCCCGCCAGCATGGAGAGTCCCAGCTGCGCCCCCTGGGGAAGGGCTGCACCCCCAGTGTGTGTGGGGCCAGCACCAACCTTCTGTTAGCGAGAAACCAACCACACATGACCCCTGCCTCTCCCTCAGCCCTCTGGCTCCTGCCCCTCCCTGACCCTTTTCTCACCCCTGCGCCCACCTGTACCCTGCATCTATTCTGAACCCTCCTCCTCGCCCCTCCCCTTCTTCCCACCCACTTTCTGCTTCCCTAGGCCCCTCTGCCCCCCACTTTGCCTCCCTGCCATATGCCCCAGCCTTCCACCCACCTCTGCCCTACTGAAAACCTCCCCCTTCCCCCCCTGCCCTCCTGGCACCTTCCCCTCTCCCCCAAACATCCTCTGCACCCTGGAGCCCACCCATCACTTCACACCACCGCTATGTCCTCGCATCCACCTCTCCCCTTTCCCTTCTCTGCTGCCATGTCTCCCACCCCATCCCTCACTCCCATCTGCTTCCCTGGTGCCTGCCACTGCCCTCACGTCCTCTACCCCCGATGGCCGTCCCACCCCTCACCCTCTTCTGCTGTCCTGGCTTCTGCCCTTCTTACTCCCCTCAGCCCTCCTGGCACCTGCCTCTCTCCCCACCCTCTCTGACCCCTGGCACACACCCTTCCCTCATCCTCCTGTGCCCACCCCTCCTCTCGCCCCACTCTGACCCCCCGGCACCTGCCTCTCCCCAATGCTGTCTCCTAACACCTCCCTCTACCCACCTGCCCCTGCCTCTCTCTGCCCCCTGGTGCTTGTCCCTCCCCTCCTCTGCCCTCCCTGTGTCTGCCCTTCTGCTCAACCCCCTCAATCCCCCTGGCACCTACCCTTTCCCTTACCCCCCGCACCCTTCTGGTGCCGACCCCATCCCTCCTTCCCCCTGCCCCCAACACCTGACCCTCCCCTTGTCCCCTTCCTCCCTGGTGCCCCCCCTCACCACCCTCTGCCCCACTGACCCCACTCTCCTCTCGCCCCTCTGCCACCATCATCCATGCCACCTTCTCTTTATTTCTCACTCTGCCCCTCCCCTCGCCCTCTGGCTCCATGACACCTGCACCCCTCACCACCCCTCTAGTCCCCTGGTGCCAGCTCCTCCTCTGCCCCAAGTCCCAGCTCTACCCTTGCCCCATCTGCCTCCCTGGTGCCTGCCATTTCCTTTGCCCCCTCTGCCCGCCTGGTGAAAATCCCTTCCCTTGCCTCCCTTTGAACCCCTGGTCTCTGCCCTTCCCCTCACCTCAGCACTGCCCCGTCCCTCTCCTCCCCCTCTCCTAATCTCTGGGTCCCACCCCTCTCTTCATCCTCCCTCTGCCCCCCTGGTGCCCACATCTCCCTTCACACTCCTCTGCCCCCCTAGGTCCTGCCCTTCTCCACACCCCTCTCTCTGCCCCCCTTCGGCTCACCTGCTCCCTCACCCCCCATTCTGCCCCCCAGCACCAGTGCCTGCCCATTCGCTACCCCCCATGGTTCCACCTCCCCACTCCTCATCATCTCACCCCCTGGCAGCTCACCCTCCCCTTGATTTCCCCTGCCCCATTGGAGCTCCGCCATTCCCTCACACCCCTCTGCGCCCTGGTGCCCGCCCCTTCCCTTGGCCCCCGCAGCCCCCTGGGGTCCGTCCCCTTCTTCTCCCATGGAGCCCACCCCTCCCCCCACCCCCTGCAGCCCCCAGGATCCTGCCCTTCACCCCCCATCTGTTCTTATGGTGCCTGCCCCTTCCCTTGTCCCCACATTGCCGTTGTGCCTGCCCCACCCCTCTACCCCTCCCCCCTCTGCTCCTGTAACCTGCCCCTCCACTCTACCCCTCCCCCTCTACTCCTGTAACCTGCCCCACCCCTCTACCCCTCCCCCCGCTACTCTTGTCACCTGCCCCTCCCCTCTACTCCTCCCCCCTCTACTCCTGTAACCTGCCCCTCCCCTTTCCTCTCCCAGCATCAGCCTCTCCCCTGCCCCGCCCCCACTGACCCCTCCCCACCCCTCCCCCGCTCCTCCTGCCCCTTCCCCCCATTGTCTCCTCACAGGCAGAGGGGCCCTGACTCCCCTCAGACAACAACCCCCCCCCCAGCGATTAACGGGGACGCAGGTTAATTTCCCCTGAATCCCAGTGACCAGCCGCTGCCCCCGGCCCTGACTCTGTGACTCTCTCCCCAGTGGACGTGACTCTGGATCCAGACACGGCTCATCCCAACCTCGTCCTGTCTGAGGATCGGAAACGTGTGAGACACGGAGACAGACGCCAGGATCTGCCCGACAAGCCTGAGAGATTTGATACGTTCCCTGAAGTGCTGGGTGCTGAGGGGTTCGCGGGCGGGAGGCGTTACTGGGAGGTGGGGGTGGGAGACAAGACGAGATGGACTCTGGGGGTTTGTCGGGAATCTGTGAGCAGGAAGGGGGAGAGCTTTTTCTCCCCTGGGAATGGATTCTGGGTCGTGTGGCTGAGGGACGGGGAATTCGCAGCCCTCACCTCCCCCCCGACCTCCCTCCCTGTGAGCGTCCGGCCCGGCCGGGTGGGGATTTTCCTGGACTATGGGGCGGGCGAGGTCTCGTTTTACAATGTGACTGACGGGTCCCATCTCTTCACGTTCACTGACACCTTCTCCGGGACGCTCCGCCCTTATTTCAGTCCCGGTCTCAACGCTGGGGGTACAAACGCTGCTCCCCTGATCATCTGCCCGGTCCTGGCTCCGGCCGGGGGGAATCTCGGTCCCTGACAGTGACCCCGCGGCACAGACCGGCCCCCCCAGCGCTGCTGCTCCTCCCACCCCCCTGTGGTGGGGCCGGTTACTGCAGCTACTGGAGTTTTTGTGCTGCCCGGACGCTGCCAGTTTCCCTTTTCCACTGGAGGGTCCAGTCGAAAACCGGACACCTGGCAACCCCCAGCCCTCACCTTGCCCCGTCCCCTGCCCCAGGGGCAGCAGATGGTGGGGGATGGGGTCATTCACTCCTGCCAGAATTTTCTACCCCTGTGAAATCTCAATGTAAAATAGGAAAGAAAAAAGATTATTCTAATTTAGAAAATATTATTGTAACAAGGTGTAAATACAAGAATATTTCAATTTACATTTCAACAGTATTTCAGAAACAAGCATCTAAACATATTTTTAGAAATGGAATAATTTACATTTATTTTCTGATTCTTCCCTCAAATCTGTATTGAAGTTTAACTTCTCTAAATAACGTCATTTGTATTTCAACTGTGGAATTTCAAGAAATCCAAAATATTTATCTTCACAAAATAAACTATTAAATTGTCAGATGGGGTTGTTCAGTTACAATGTACGTGTGTCATAAACATCACAACTACACACATGTGCAGCTGCTCTCTCTCTCTCTCCCCCCGGTCCTCTTTATTGTCTTGACTGGTTCTCTCTGGAAGGCAGGGCACATACACCCACCTCCTGCACTACACCTTTGAAAATTAATAGGTGAAAAAATGATAGAATTAATGAAGCAATATATTTAAATTATCTCATACAAGATTATATAATATTCTTTGAAGTTCTGTCAGCATTAATTCACTTTCTAGCTGCACATAATCGGTAATCAAGATATGACCCTTCCTTTCTTTTTCTCACAAAACGCGGTCCCCAACCTCAAATGCTGTCTTCTTAGATACCAGGGGTCGGTAACTGTTCAGAAGTGGTGTGCCGAGTCTTCATTTAGTGACTCTAAATTAAGGTTTCACGTGCCAGTAATATATTTTAACATTTTTAGGAGGTCTCTTTCTATAAGTCAATAATATATAACTAAACTATTGTTGTATGTAAAGTAAATAAGGTTTTTAAAATGTTTCAGAAGCTTCATTTACAATTAAATTAAAATGCAGAGCTCCCCGGACCGGTGGCCAGGACCCGGGCAGTCTGAGTGCCACTGAAAATCAGCTCGCATGCTGCCTTTGGCACACGTGCCATAGGTTGCCTACCCCTGCGAAATACAAAAATGTCTTCTACAATCTCATTTTTTTGATTTATTTTTCTTTAGAAATATTATTTGCAGGCAATGTACTTTGAGTGTGCACTGTTGATTTCAAAGTACTGCCAGGCTTTCCACGTTCTTGGTTATAAGGACACAACAAATGTAGTTTGAGAAAGAAATAGAGAAGAGGGTTGTATTCCTTTACTGAATCATCACAAATTAACTTAATATGCTGGCACTTAATGACACAAAACATGAAATTTGGTGAAGTTTTATTGGGAGACCTTTCTTCTCGGCCATAAATCAGTCGAAAGGGTGCTATTTTTGTTGTCATGTGAGGTTTAGAGTACAAAGAAAAGAAAGTTGCTCCAGGAAATTCATCACCATTCCTCTGGGTTCTGTCCACCACCTTCTGGAATGCTCTGTAAAAATAGGTTTCAGAGGAGCAGCCGTGTTAGTCTGTATTCGCAAAAAGAAGAGGAGTACTGGTGGCACCTTAGAGACTAACCAATTTATTTGAGCATGAGCTTCGGTGAGCTACAGCTCACTTCATCGGATGCATTTAGTGGAAATGCTCACTGTGTTTTCCACTAAATGCATCCGATGAAGTGAGCTGTAGCTCACCAAAGCTTATGCTCAAATAAATTGGTTAGTCTCTAAGGTGACACCAGTACTCCCTTTTTCTGTAAAAATAGTGACCGATTGGTGAAATTCCTTGATATTAGCGATTGAACCTAATTTCTTGAAGAGCTGGCTGAGCAGCGTGTGAGGGGAGGCACATCACATGGCATTGCTAGGACTACTGTTTGTTTTAAACGTGATGCATTATGAACATTTTCAATGTCATAATTCAGTTTTGAAGATTTATTCACAATATGCCATCCATGGCAGAGTGCCCTAAACTTACGCTGATTATTTGAAAATAAATACCCTAAAATTATCTTGTGATGGATTCATCTGTGTTTTTATCCAGTCTGCTGCTGTCTAGGTGGCATGGTCTGCTGAAGCGATGTGTCACACCGCCATGATTGTGTAATTGACCATATAGTGAAAATAACACCAAATGTAAACTGTTACCTCGTTATTCAATTCTGAACCTAGATCTGCCAGTATCTGCTCTGGACAGCCATGTTAATATATCATTTCACATGTCTTCTTCTCCACCTCATGTGCTTTCATAGTTCTAAGTGGAAATTCTTCTACCTATTTTGAAAAATCATCTGTAGCTGTCAGTACATACTGGTATCGCTTCTGGGATACTGGATAGAGCCCGATTAAATCTGCTCTCAGCAATTCCCAGGGTTTAACAACCTATGTGCAAGAACACAGGCTAGAGTTCTCATTTGGATCTTTCCTATGACATTTTTATTATAATCCCATCTATAGTAAGCAAAGTAAACATTATAATGTGGTTTCTGTAATAGCTGATGTCTCCACACAGTCAGAATCTAACTTATGGTGTTTTTCAGCAGTAAATAAATACAGGACAAATTTCTGCAACCGAGAACTTGCATAAACACACCTTGGAGGGTCGGCGAGTTATAGGGGCCCGTGGTGCTCGTGCTCCAGCAATATTCAGGGCCTGGGAGCCTGGGTCCACCAATGTTTGGGGCCAGGTCTCTGCCCCAGCCCCACCTGCTGTCCCCATGGGCCTCCCCTGGAGCGCCCCCGGCCCCGCCAGCTGCTCCGCGCAGTGCTCCCTCACCGGCCGCTGCTGGCTACAACACAGGGACCGGCGCGGGCGGCAGGCTGAGGTGGCCGCTGCGCCTACGGAGGGGGGAGAGGAGGAGGTGCACATGTGATGGCAGCCCCCAGCCCCCCGGCACCTACTGGGAGACGACTCCGACTCCGAGGAGGCTTCCTGGAGTCTGGACCTGAGCAGCTGGGGCATGGGTCTGTGTTGGACTCGTGCCCCCGGCCGCAGTCACCTCTCCTGCCCCAGGCTTGGCAAGGAGATGCCCCATCCCCCACCCCCAGTGATGCTATGGTGAGGGGCAGCAGCAGGGAAGGAGGTGCACACGTGACCGCAGCTCTCCGCCCCCCGCCGCCTTCTGTCACCCACCACAAGGGAGGTGAGGGACCTGAGCAGCTGGGGCTTGGGTGAGTGTTGTGACACCCTGCCCTCCCCCGCCCTCCGCAGTCACCACTCCTGCCCCAGGTTGGGCAAGGGGCAGCCCCATCCCACACTGGACAACGACGAAAAGTGTTTGCTGCCTCCTGAAGAACATCGCAAAAGAAGGGCGACATTTTGTTTTTAATTTTAGAAAGTATTTGCTTTTGAGGGCTATTGATCCAAGAGTTCTGGGTTGTTTCTCTATTCAAAAGAGTATGAATAAAGTTGATATTCTTAGATAAATACACTTTTCTTATGATGGTGATAGTGTGGAACAGAGGGAAACTGTTAAACGCTTCCTGTTTCCAGTCCACTCTTTTACATAATTTTAAAAATATATAAATCGGCTTACAAGGCAGGTGTGAACGTCCTACTAGGCTCCTGTCTGCATCTTTAGGAGCCTAAATAACTTTGCAAATGTGGCACAGAGACTAAGGGGCAGATTTCAGAAGGTCTGTAGACACCTAAAGATGTAGCTTGGCATCTAGTGGGATTGTCAAAAGCACTTAGGTGCCTAACTCCCATTGGGAGCGAGGTGCCCAGGCACCTTTGAAAACTCCCCCGAACGACTCGGCCAGCTCACCACAGGCTGCTTCCCCCGCACAGGGTCCCACTTGGGCACTTACAATGTTTGACCTCAACTTCTTTTTTATTATTGTGTCAAATTCAGAAAATTGCAGCGGGATTTCAGAATGTTCTAGGGGAGGAGACCTAAGTCCCCTCATTTTAAAGCCTCCCCCACAGCCTCCCGGAGAAGCCTGGTGGGCTCGGCTCCAGGCCTGGCTTGGGGGGATTCCCAGGTCCCCTCAGGACCAATAACTGCATGGTCTGACTCCCAAAGACAAGCTGAGCCCAGGATCCCAGTGAGTTCGATGGGGCCAGTGAGCAACAGGGAATGTCCCGGCATTTACTGCCCTAGGGACTCATTGCCCATGGCGAGGAGTGAAACAGCCACAGGGGCCAAGAGTGAGAGCGCCAGGCCCTGCTGTACGGGCTGCTTTGTGCTGCCAACTTAGCTGTGTCAGGGAAACTGGTCCCAGCGCGATGGAGGGAGCGGTGGGGACGGGGAGTGGGGAGAGCTGGGGAAGGGCAGTCGGTAGCTGGGCCAGGGGAAGGAGAGGGAGAACCCAGCCCCAAGGTTGTGTGAGTGAGGGGCCCAGGATGCGTGAATGGGACCTGGGAGCCCAGGAAGCTCTTCAACCCTCTCCCCACCTCAGCCTCTCACCTAGCCTATACCCCACCCCATATTCTTTTATCTTTGCACCTGCCCTCCATGCCTGGACGCCCACCCTGACCTATTGCCCTGGGCCTGCAGACTTCTCCTTCCATACACCCATTAGTGAGCCCCTGAGCCCAACCCCGCTTGGGAGCACCCAGGGCAGGGACCATACGACATGCCCAGGGCACTGAGGGGGCTACAGAAATAATACGGAATAATAGTAACACCAGTAATTCTCCAGGCAGAGCAAAGGCATAAATAAAAGGCAAGAGACCCAGACCGGGTGGGGCAGGGGCCGGGGGAGAACAGAAGGGCTGAAAGCAGAGCTGGGGAAATCATGTGCAGAATGTGACGTGTCCAGTGAGCTCAGCTTCTGTTCCCCTTTGTCAGCTGCCCACACGCTGATCACAATTTACTCAGATTTATTTCCTCAAATGCATTTGTCAAATACATTGATTTCTGTGAGCTTAGTTATGATTGGACACACAGGTCACATGGGATTGTTTCTGTTTCTTGATTGGCTGAATTTAACTCTTAGAAACAGGTTTTTGGTGCAAATATTTGGGATTCATGCTTTGGTGGGGTTCCTTGCATGCTGTAAGTTATACACATACTTAAGGGCCTTGTTGCATCAGGGCCTAAATGTTCAGAGATTGCTTCCCAGGAATATTTTATAACATTTAGTAGAAATCCTTTGTTTGCATGGACATTCCTGCCGGCAAGCGCCGTCGATGGAATATGCATGGGACGAATGCAGAAGGGGCAGGAGCTAAAGGGAATTCATGGGGAGTCAGGCACCTAACTCACGCAGGCACTTTTGAAAGTCCCACCAGGCTCCAGTCTTCATCTTTAGGAGCATAAGTAGCTTTGCAAATCTGGCACAGAGACTAAGGGGCAAAGTTTTGAATGTCCATAGTCAACTAAAGATTTAGTTAGGCATCTAGTGCGATTTTCAAAAGCACCTAGGTGCCTAACTCCCATTGGAAGCTAAGTGCCCAGACATCTTTGAAAATTCCACTTGGAGCCTATCTGATTCTTGAGACATCAAAACACCTTGGAAACTCTGGGCCTAAGTGACTTGCCTAAGGCCACACAGGGAGTCTGTAGCGGAGCAGGGAATTATGCACCTCACCCTGGAACTCCCTTCAGAGCCGCACCTGAAGCGTCTCAGATCCCCTGAGTCAGTAGGTGACTTCTGGGTACCCTTCTGGCTCTGTAAATCTGTTTCTTCACTTCAACAGGTGAGTATTGTAGTTTTAAGAATGCTTGACAGAGATCCTGTAGGTGTTTGTCTCTGTCTGAGGGATTGGAGAAAATGCGGTTTTATCTTAGAACTTGGCTGTAAAAAATGGATCATGTGATTTGGTCTGGATGAAAGCTGGAGGCATGTAGGTAAGTATAGCAGTCAGTAAGGTGGTGTTTATGTGACCACCACTTATTAGCACTGTAGTGTCTAGGAAGTGGACCTCTTGTGTGGACTGGTCCAGGCTGAGGTTGATGGTGGGGTAGAAATTGTTGAAATCCTGGAGGAATTCCTCAAGGGCTTCTTTTCTATGGGTCCAGATGATGAAGATGTCATCAGTGTAGCACAAGTGGAGTAGGGGCATTAGGGGACGAAGCTGAGGAAGCGTTGTTCTAAGTCAGCCATAAAAATGCTGGCATACTGTGGGGCCATGCGGCTACCCATAGCAATCCCACTGACTTGAAGGTATAAATTGTCCCCAAATCTGAAATAGCTGTGGGTGAGGACAAAGTCACAAAGTTCAGCCACCAGGTTTGCCGTGATAGTATTGGGGATGCTATTCCTGATGGCTTGTAGTCCATCTATGTGTGGAATGTTGGTGTAGAGGGCTTCTACGTCCATAGTGGCTAGGATGGTGTTTTCTGGAAGATCACCAAAGGATTGTAGTTTCCTCAGGAAGTCAGTGGTATCTCGAAGATAGCTGGGAGTGCTGGTAGCGCAGGGCCTGAGGAGAGAGTCCACATAGCCAGACAATCCTGCTGTCAGGGTGCCAATGCTGGAGATGATGGGGTGTCCAGGATTCCCAGGATTATGGATTTTGGGTGGCAGACAGAATACCCCTTGTTGGGGCTCTAGGGGTGTGTCAGTGTAGATTTGTTCCTGTGCTTCTTTAGGGAGTTTCTTGAGCAGATTGTGTAGTTTCTTTTAATAATCCTCAGTGGCGTCAGAAGGTAATGGCCTGTAGAATGTGGTGTCAGAGAGTTGTCTGGCAGCCTCTCGTTCATATTCTGAGCTATTCATGATGACAGCACCTCCTTTGTCAGCCTTTTTGATTATGTCAGAGTTGTTTCTGAGGCTGTGGATGGCATTGTGTTCTGCACGGCTGAGGTCATGGGGCAAGTGATGCTGCTTTTCCACAATTTCAGCCCATGCATGTCGGTGGAAGCACTCTCTCTAGAAGTCCAGTCTGTTGTTTCGACCTTCAGGAGGAGTCCACGCAGAATCCTTCTTTTTGTAGTGTTGGTTGGAAGCTTTCTGTGGGTTAGTGTGTGGTTAGAATCCCCTGGGAATGGTGGGTAGAGCTAGACATTAACTAGGGTGTCTTGATACCTGTTCCCCTTCGTTTTGAAATGCTATTTTTCTCCCTGTTCTCACTGGACTGAGCCTATTTTCTTGGAAAAAAATAATGTGACCAGATGAAAGAATAGCCGATAAAATCACATTGTTAGTTTCCCTCTGCTCCTTCCTCTTCAGTTACCTGGGGTGTGCCACATTCAGACTGAGAGATGCAGCCTGCGTCTTATCTGGCACCTGGCTTGGGCTGGGGTTTGCACTTCAGCCTCGGGAGCGGGAGAACTCGCAGGGCCTCTGCAGAGTCACTCGGAGCAGCCCCAGGGCTGTTGTTACTTTCTGACATTTTCATTTTCAGCGGCAGGATGGCGGAAGCCCAGAGGAGATTTAACAGACAAGACAGAACTCTGTGAGCTCAGCTCAGTGTCTCCCGGTAACAATAACCCAGGGGGTCGCTAGGCCCCTAACAACGCACAGTGCACTCAGGGCCGGTGCAACCCTTAGGCGAACTAGGCGATGGCCCAGGGCGCCAAGGTTTGGGGGCACCAAAAAGCGGGGCCCTCAATTTTTTTTACATTTTAACTTGTCTTCTCTCCGAGGAGCAGGGGCGCTGCCTGGCCACTGTGCAGCGCACGGAGCCGGGGGACGGACCGGCGGGGAGGGGCGGGGCGGGTCCAGCTTTCACTGCGGCGGGCGGGGCAGCACCGCGGGCAGTAGCAGATTTACCATGGCGCCAGCTAATGCGCCGGGCCCACACTCTGAAGGGGCCCCAGCAGCCGCTCTTCTCCGTCCCCTGCTCTCCCCTGCTGGGGCAGAAGCTTGGTGCTGCGGCTCCCGGGGCTCTGTCCTGCTTCAACAGGGCAGGCTGTGCCGGCCACCAAGCTCCCCCGTCCCCCGCCTCTTCCCCAGCGTGCTGGGTTCCCGCCTCCCCCCTCACTCCCTCTCCCTCCTTGCCACCCATCCGCTGTTGCCTGCGAGAGGGAGAGGGAGGAAGCGGAGAAGAGACAGGAGCGGGGCCTTGGGGAAAGGGGTGGAATTGGGACATATCCCCTCCACCCCCCTGCCATGAGCCTCTCAGGGCAGGGGACTGGGAGCATCCCCAAGACCCAAGCCCACACCCTCAGCCCTCTGCCCTGACTCCTCTACCCCTGAGTCCTCTGTCCTCTGTCCTGACTCCTGCACCCCCCACACCTCCCATCCCTGACCCCTGCACCCCCCAAACCTCCGAGCCCCGACCCCTGCACCCCCCACACACCCCCATGACCCCATCCCTGACTCATGCACCTCCTCACACACACCCAGCCCTCTGCCCTGACTCCTGCACCCCCCACACCCCATGCCCTGACTTCTGAACCCCCCTCACACACACACAGCCCCCAGTCCTGACTCCTGCACCCCCACATATACCCAGCCCCCCCACCTCATGCCCTGACTCCTGCACATCCCCGCCACCACCCTGAGCACCAAATGGGAGCTCCTGAACCCGGCCCCCCACATACCCACCTGCACCCCTCACACCGAACGGGAGCTGCCCCAGGTAAGCACTCCACACACCAACCTCCAGCCCCAGCCCTGAGCCCCCTCCCTCATTCTAGCTGCTGGCCAGTCCCTGAACCCCAACCCCCAGCCTGCTCCTGCACCCTAACTCCCTCCCAGACCCTGCACCCCCACCGTCAGCTCGGTGAAGAGAGAGATGAAGAGAATGGGCTAGAACCAGGGAGAAGGTAGGTACCAGCTCTGTGTGGGCAAGGGTGAGGGAGGGATCCTGTTTACCCCCTCCCCAGCCCTGCTGCACTTGCAGTTTACTCCCGGCCCCTCCCTTGCTCCAAGGACCAACCCTAGCTCCCACCCCGCTGTGCTTTTGCCTCCGGCCCATGCCTTGCTCCAGTCAGCAGGGACTAATTCTCCCACCATGACCCACTGTGCTCATCTTTCCCCTGGCCCCTGCCTCGCTCCAGCTGGGGACCAATCCTTCCCCCCCACCATGCCCAGCTGGCAGGGTGGATAAAAATCAATGACTTTAAGAAAAAAATAAAAAAATTAGATTTTAATTTTAATTTTAATTTAACTTGGATTTTTGAGGGAAAAAACTATCTAAAGATAGTTTTAATTAAGATACATTATATCACGGAATAGGGAATATAAATTCTAATTCTATAGTATGAGACAATATATAATTGTAATCTTTAAGAAAAGTTTTGTAAATAAGTTCTAATAGTTCATGGATTAGGGACCCAATCTTATGGGGTTCCAGGGGCTTCTGTATAGATTCTTTAAGTTAATTTTTCTATCTACCCAATGGGATTCAGTGCTCAGTCTGGAAGATACCATCAGAGATGCTTAGTTTTGCAGTTCTCAATCTGTGGATTTGTGTCTCCAGAGGTAACATGCTTGTTAACAGCAAACATGTTTTTAAATAAATAAATAATGTATAGCGGTGAGAAATAACAGACCTCAACTCTATTGTCCCTCTGCAAATTTGTGTACACAGGGTCAACCCTTTACCTCTCTTTAAAAGTGAAAAGTTTCAAAAAGTTCAATGAATAGAAGATTGTTGGGGGCAGAATAGATCTGGAAAAGGAGAAGAAGTCTGGAGATAAATGTGAGAAGTGAGGGACATATGCTTTTTTATTAAAATATTATGTTTGCTGTTGAAGAAAAAAATACTTAACGTTGTTGTTTTAGTTAAATGAAACGATTTAAATGTCTGTCTGGTAGTGTTCTCCTCTTAATACAGCCTGGCAAGAAAATCCTCCAAATATTCATGATTAACCTCTTGAATTGGAGATAGTTCACCTTCCAATGACTTCATAAATATCTGCTTCAATTATCTTGACAAATGAAATAACCAAACAATCATTCATTTTCTGATATAGCTGTAAAACTCATCTGAAAAGTTTTCAAAATAAATCACGGTTTACAAATGTATAGTGAGTGCCTTCTAGAAATGAAACCTACATCTGCCTCTGAGTTGTGAAGAATATGTATTAAGGTTATAACAACCAACAAGAATGCACTTTTATGTAGAAACCCATGATTAAATCAATTCTTCCTAACTAGTGATTTAAGTCATGATTTAAATCAAATGTACCCTGCCCGCTGTGCTCTTGCCCCTGGCCTCTTCATTCCCCGGGGGGGCCCACAAATATGTTTGGCACCAGGCCCACAAAAAGTTAATTCGGCCCTGGAGGGAGCCAGGCCATCCCCCTCCGGGGCAGAGAGCACAGGGCCCAGTCTGCTCTGGGGCACAGCACAGCCCCCACGGGCCCATGAGGTGGGACAGGCTCGTCCCCCTATGGTGGGACTGTTCATGGAGCAGGGCTGTGGTGAGACCAGATGGGAGCTGAAGGCAGGCGCTAGGCGGATGGAGCGGGACTCCTTGCCCAAAGCCTGAGGGTACCTGGGTACCTGCCACTGCCTCCCCGTGTGCCCCCCGCAGCCTTCCCGCTGGTGCCCCAGCTCCCCATAGCAAGCAGCCTCGGAGACCCCTGCCTGCCCCCCTCATTCTACATTTGGCCCAGGACATTTTTAAATTTCTTGGGGCAGTTTACCCGTCTCAGGATTTCTATGGGAAGTGCTCACCTGGAGCCACAGCTGGTCAATGCAGAGACAAGCGGGCACCATGAGGCATTATAGTTACCAAACATGGAAACCTCCCGCTTTGTGTGTGCGTGTTCATGTGTGTGTGCGTGTGTGTGTGTGGGACGTCGTTTTCCTCATTGCGCGCGGCCGTCACCCGTTCTGACAGGCTGGTTATCGTGCTACGTTGACTCGTTTTCGGAGGTTGTCGACTGAGGCTCACGATGTCTGTGGAGTTGTTTCAGATCTCAGACTCTGGCAAGTGCTGCTGCATCACTTCGCGAATACGTTGTGTCCATTGTGTGGGTATGTTCAGTATTTGAGTGTGTCTGTTTACGTGCCGATATGCGTGTGTTGTTGACATTTGTCATATTGATATTGTCATTGCCACTTTGTACCGCAGTGAAGCAGTACGCGGGGAGGGGAAAGGAGGGGGAGGGGGGGCACAAGGTGGAAGTTTCTTAGGGCGCAAAAGTGTGGCCCTGAGTGGCCCTGAGTGCAATACACAGGTGATGGGATGTGCTCGAGGGCCAGATCGAACGGCCAATGGGAATCTGACCATTGACTGCAAGGGGCACCGGGTCAGGCTCCAAGGCCCGGAGAGTCTCAGACAGGCCAGAGCTCACGGATAGAAATGTGGGGCTGGAAGGGCTCCGGAGAAATCACCACATCCAGCTGAGGCAGGGCCCAGTAAACCGGACTGCCAGGGCTTCATCCTGGTCTCTGGGCGGGGCCGGGGGGAGGGGGAGGGAAGCATCCTCAGACCATGCTTCATCCAGACCTTATTTTGTGGGTTTTTACAGCTCTGAACTTCACAGACTGACTCTTTAGCTCCAGCTATAGAGACTTGTGCTAAGCGCTGTCGGTCCCCACTTCAATCCCCAGGGAGTGTTGGGGTGGGTTAGACAGTTCCTGCCTGTGGGGCAGGGGATATGCTCTCCCTTCCAGCCTTCCAGCAATACGCATCAGATTGGTTCATATCCTTCCACCTCTCTCCATTGCCCCCTGTTCTCCCATCCCTTCTCCTCACCTCCATCCATTCCTTCTCTCCTGCCCTCTCCCTGTCCTTCCCCCTCTTTTACTCTCCTTCAGTTTCACTTTCCTGTTTTCTCCCCCTCCTGGCTCCTCCTTTTTCTTCTTCTCCTTCTGTGGCTGGGACTAGCAGATACTTGCAGGCGGCCCCTCCCAGTGTCAGCACAAGCCCACACTGCACAGCCAAGGGCAGAGAGAACAGATGCTCACCCAGCTGCCATGGCCACTGCAGCTACAGCAGGGGAAATACAAGATGAAGCTATTTGCTCCATCTGCCTGGAATATCTGATGGAGCCGGTGACTATCGCGTGTGGGCACAACTTCTGCCGAGCCTGCCTCACCCGGTACAGTGAGGAGAAGGGAACGGGGACACCCCTGACCTGTCCCCAGTGCAGAGCCCAGTTCCAGAAAAGGGAGTTCCAAATCAACACACAGTTGAACAACATCATACAAAAGATCAAACAACTGGGGTTAAAACCAGGAAAAGGGCAAAAGGAGGATCTGTGTGAGAGACACGAGGAACATCTCAAACGCTTCTGTGAGGATGATGGAGAAACTATTTGCTGCGTGCATGAGAAATCCCGGGACCACAAGTCTCACACTGTGGTTCCCATTGAGGAGGCTGCCCAGGGATGCAAGGTAAGAAATGCTGTTGACTTTGCTTAATTAAACCCCTTAAGGACACCAGGTTTATCCCCCATCAATACAAGGACAAACATTCACACCTGGCTGCCTAAAGATAGGCACCTAAACGAAAAGGGCCTGGTTTTCAGAGGGGATGAGCACTGGGGGTTGTGGATAATGGGAAAAGATCCGAACTTTTTTTGCTCCAAAACTGCAAGTTCCAACACGTAATAGAGAGAACAGGGCTGACGGCTCTTTGTGCACCTGCAACCCGTCTGCCAGGTGGAGTGGGCAGCAAGAACTTAAGACCATAAGAACAGGCATCCCCTGTGGGAGCAAAGGTCCATCTAGCCCAGTATCCTGTCTTCCAACAGTGGCCAATGCCAGGTGCCCCAGAGGGAATGAACAGAAAAGGTGATCATCAAGTGATCCATCCCCTGTCACCCATTCCCAGCTTCTGGGAACAGCTTCTGAACAGCTGATCTGTGGCAGGTGGGAGGCACTGGGAGGATGAGGGAGGAGCTGGTCTCCGGGCCACCAGTGGGCAGGAAGCATTGCGGGTCGGGGCAGAGCTGATCGGTGGGGCTGCCAGTAGGTGCTGAGCACCCTCTATTTTTATTCCATGGTTGCTCCAGCCCTGGAGCACCCACAGAGTTGGTGTCGATGGTAGAAAAGAAACTTTAAATGAGAGGAGGGAAGTCACCCGGCATTGACTAAGGAAAATGCCACACGCAGGATTCATAAACATAAAACCGTGAGCAAAACACCCTCTCCAGTGTACGTTGGTCAGTGTCTTCTGCCTCATGTTCTGGAGTTCTACAACCAAAAGTTCCTTTGCTGTGCCCCTCTCTGCTCCCTCACCCCACCCCACTCACAGTGGTTGTCCTTGGTCAGTGAAGACTCAGGGTTCAGGGGTGCATCTGTGTGAGCTCACCTCCCACCCTGGGGGAGTGCAGGGGGAGGAAGAAGGCACCTTGGTTGCTCCGCTGTCCAAGCACTTGCTCTGGTGTCACCACCCTGCCGCACACCCCACTGGCCCACTCCACCGGCCGCCCTGCCAGCCATCACCTGCTTCTCTGCTATAACCTCTGCAGATCAGTCTCCTGAGCTTCTACGCTGCTCTTAGTGATTTTCAACTCCTAGGGCTTGGCTACACTTGCAAGTTAGAGAGCATTAAAGCAGCCCCGGGCGCCCTAACTCCTGAGGTGTCCACACTGGAAAGGCACGTAGAGCACCTGGATTCTGCAGCTGGAGCACCCCTGGTAATCCACCTCCACAGAAGCATAACGCTTGCTGCGCCCCGGCTGAAACGCCCGGGTGTCAGTGTGAACTAGGTGTTGCATTACTGCGCTGTGATTGGCCTCCGGAAATATCCCATAATCCCCTGAAATCAAATGGCCACTCTTGTCATTGTTTTGAAATCGGCTGCAGGCACGTGGACATCTCCTTTCAAAGCTCCGTTTCTGACAGCCGGCTGCCTCTCTGCTCTGGGGCAAAGCAAACCATGAGTGTGGAATGCTGCTGCTGTGAGGGTGTGAGAGAGAGAGAGGCGGGGGCGGGGGTCTGCTGCTGTCTGAACAGAGAAGACAGCCTGCTGACAAGCTCTCAGCCCCCCAAAACACACTGTCTCTCCCCCCACATACACACAACACACTCCCTGTCACACTCCACCCCTCCCCATTTGAAAAGCAGGCTGCAGCCACTTGCACACTGCGATAGCTCCCACAATGCACTGCTCTCTGTGGTGTTGCACGAGCTGCTAATGTGGCCATGCCAGTGCGCTTGCAGCCGACAGTGTGAACACTCGGCAGCATTTCCCTGCTGCGCTCTCCGAAGGCTGGTTTCACTCCCAGCGCTCTACATCTGCCAGTGTAGCCAAGCCCGTAGTGGGGGAACTTCCTTGCTGAAGCAGGCTGGGCCGAAACACTGACCCACAACAAGTGATTTCAGCTCTACTGGTCACTTAACAAAACAAAAGACTCCAGTTGGAGCCTTAGTTAGTTCTGTCTTTGAACAGTGGAGAGGAGCAAGTTAAACCGTGCCTAGGAGCTTGGCTACACTTGCAGCTGTAGAGCGCTTTGGGTTAAACCAGCCTTCGGAGAGTGCACGAGGGAACGCGCCGCAGTCTGTCCACACTGACAGCTGACAGCGCACTGGCGTGCCTTGTCAGTGTGGATGGGGAGTGAGGTAGAGCGCACTGGGCGGCTTTATTGCGGTATAACGTACAAGTGTAGCCAAGCCCTAGGACTCTTGGGTAAAGTCCACACTGCCCAGCAAGCACACCTGTGCCCACCCCCCCTTCACCTTCACTGGGGTCTGTCATTGAAGCCCCCTGCTTAGCATGTTCACTTCAGGGGAGGGTGACCCCCTCAATCAGAACAGGCTAAGTGCTACTCTGCTGCCCTTTACTCATACAGTAAAGATAACACAATTTCATTACCCCCACATTCAATACTGAAGTGATCTGTAATCCAGCACCAGCCACAGTTGATCACTTTGGCAACACAGCCCTGTCTGCTGGATACCTAGGCAGAGTCAGTGTGTTCATGAAAATACAGTCTGCACCTGAAGGCTTCTCCTCCCCAGCCAGCTGCCGGGGGGCAGAGACCAGCCAGGGCCGGGCAGCAAAGCGCCACCAAGCTGGGATTAACCCTTTCCTGCCACCCACCCCAGCAGCCCCGGCCGGACAGTGCCACTCGACTGCCCGCGCTCTGACCCCAGGGACCCGGGTCCGGCAGCTCAGGGGAGTCGCTGGGTGAATGTGTGGGGCAGAGTAACCAGGGCTCCCTGCGCCCCAGGGTCCCCGTGTGCAATGGGGAAGGACCCGTGCTGTCATGCAGCCCTTCGGGGCTGGGCAGTGAGTGTTTTCATTCGTATAGTGCTCACGAGTGAGCCAGGCACTGCAGAGACAGAACAAGGGGCTGCCAGCCCCACAGGGCTCCTGGTCTGAGTGCAGACAAGGCCCAGCAAGGGCAGCAGCAAACATTGGAGGTGGGGAGACGGGGGTCCCATTGTGGGACCAGCCACTCCCTGAGCCCACCCTGTGCCTCTCTTCTGGGTGTGGTAGACAGTATTGTAGTGACCCTGATGGCTCCATACTGGGCTCTGGGTCACCCCCCCAGGGAACAGGACAGGGCAGAGGCAGCCTGAGGATGAGGGGAGCTGGAAGTTGTGGGGAAGCGGGAGCAGCCTGGGAGCTGGGACAGGTGTGGAAGTTCAGTGTGGAAGCCAGGGGGGTGGCCCAAAACCCTTTGCTGTGTTCTCTCCAGGTTCCCACTCTGTGATGCAGGATCTGTTGGGGTCAGACCCTGGGGTGAGGGGCCCACCCAGACAGACTGAAGATAGCGAGGCTCTGTCTGCATGGGGAAGGGGCAGCAGTTCTGTTAAATGGCTTCCAGTTTTGTAGACTCATCACGGGGACGCGCCCTCAGGTATCACCCTCAGCTGTTTCAGGGTGTCTTGGCAAGCATCTTGCCTCAGTTTACCATCTTCAGCACTCCTTAAATTAAGTCTTACAGTCAAAAAGATCTGAGAGAAATATCCCCTCCTGGGGCCTGCTCTGAGTCCAAGTAAACCCCAAAATAAAATCTTTTCCTTCACTCTGCTCCAGCCTCCAGCTCTCACTCAAGCTCCTCACTGTCCTCAAGACAGGAGTCCTCAGCCCTCCTTCCCGGAGCTGGGGTGATTTCAGACTGTGCCTTTATTCTCTGAGTCCACTTTCTCCAGCCAGGGGCAGCTCTCCAGGGCTCTGTCCTGCTACAGCTGCTGCTGTCATTGTCATCTCTGGCAGCTCCTCCCTCTTAAGGGAGCTCCTCTGTCTAGGACAGTGGTTCCCAGACTTTTTTGGTCATGCCCTCCCTTACCTGGTTTGTGCCCCCACCCCAGGAGCTGCGGTCGGGAGCTGAGGTCAGGAGTTGGGCCAGGAACGGGGCTGCAACTGGGGCCAGGAGCCGCGGGCCACGGCTGGGAGTGGAACGGCATTTGGGTCCAGGAGCCGCGGGCTTCAGCTGGGAGTGGAAGCACGGTTGGGGCTGGAGCTGCAGCTGGGGTTTAGGATGGGGCCAGAGTAGAGCTGGGGGCAGAGCAGGGCTGGGTGGCGTTCCCTTCCCACCACCCATGGGGGCTGGTCCAGGCCCTGCCATGCCCCCCAAATATTCCTCCACACCCTCTAGGGGGGCACAACCCACAGTTTGGGGACCACTACTCTAGGAGCACCCCTTCCAGGCTCCTTGCTCTGGTGAACTCTCCTGGGAGCTCCTCTCCTCAGCAGCTTCCTATCCCTCGGATTCCTTCAGCTGAGCCCTGGTAACCCTTTATCAGGCTCATTAGCTATTTAGCTGCCAACTAGCCACCTAGGGATTTAATTACTTCCAGGTTGGTCTGGGTTGGCTGGTTCTCCCTTCCAGGAGCCTGTCAGAGGTAGCCTCTCCCTAACTCCTGTACAAGGGCCAGCCCTCTTGACACATTCCCACTCTTCCCCCCGAGAGCCAACCTGTATTCAAAGGTCGGCTTGACCATGGCTGACACTTGGTTATGTTCTGCAGCTGGGGTGGGGTGGGGGGTACTTCCTGCCCTGCTGCCACAAGGAAATCTGCAAGGCCCTTGGCAATAATTTTATTCTCGTCACTGAAGTATGAAGAAACCAGGAGTTTGATTCCTCAAGTCTCTATGTAGCACATGTCATGGGTAAAATCCCCCATAGTCTTCAGCATGTCATAGTTCAGAAGAACTCGTTGGCCATAGCAGAGGTAGTCGATAGCACTGGGCTTTCATCATTGGTGTGGTGGTTCTGTAGCAGATATGGGCTGGCTACAGAGCTTCCCTCTCAGCCAGATACACACCAGAAGTGTTCATCACAAAATCCTTTAATTTTCTACCAACTATGGCTAAGGTCAGCTTAAATATCGTATTTTTACCCAGCGCTACCTAGTGGTTGAACAGCATAATACAGTTTAGCGTTCCATTACATCTCCCCCTTTAAGTTCTACATTTCTACCATTTATAATGTTTACATTATCGCACTGTCTTTGAAGTTCAGTGTGGATCAGTCTGGTAGGTGTCTCTGAATGGTACTGGTCTTCTAATTACATGACCCGAACAGGTAACAGCTTGGTCATCTGGCTATCCATTAGTTCCACTGACTGACTGTGGTCAGTCTGGAATCCTTGAGTCATCTTCTTGTTCTGCATCCACCATCTGCAGAGTTTGCTCAGTTGATTGTTCTTTCTGAGGAACAAACTGTAGATGTTGACAGTTTCTGTTGAACTCTCCTCTCTCGGTCTTGATCACATAAAATCAGTGTGTTGAATTCTTTTTCTTTACAACAGCTGGAGTATTCCATTCTTTTTCTCCATCCAGTTTGACACAAACATGGTCACCAGGTTCTAGGCCTGGTAGTTTTCAAAGTGATATCTGTTGTAAAAGTGTTTGTAAACTTTTTTTCCCCTTTTTATTCGATTTGGCTATTCTCTACGTGTCTGACAACTTTGGAGAAGTTGGGAGGGTAGTTCTGAGTCATCTTCCCATCAGGAGTTGTGCTGCACTATATCCAGTAGCTGCTGTTGGGGTTGATCTATAACTCAGTAGAGCAAAGAATGGATCTCCCTGCTGAAGGATATTCTTGGCTGTCTGTACAGCTCTCAGCATCTCCATTTGCTTGTGAGTAATATGGGCTTCTAGTAATATGAGGAAAATCATATTTTGTTGAGATAAATAAAATTGTACTTCTATGAATTGTGGTCCATGCTCTGTCACAAGGTCTTCTGGAACCCCGAAATGCCCAAAAGTGCACTTCACTTGCTCTGTAACACTCTGGTCTGTTATGTCTTTCAAGTACACTCTTTCTACCTACCTGGAAAAATACTCCACAACTACCAGGTAAAGATGTCCCCTGAATTCACATAACTCTGCAGCTAGTCTCTTCCAAGGTCTCTTTCATTCAGACTAGTTCCTTGTTAGTGTCACTAATTATGACTGGCCATATCTTTTTCCTCGCAGCCTTCAGTAAAAGAGCTATGGGAGCCTGTGGGGAAATTTTTCTACCCAAGGCAAATTTAACAGCAGCTCTGGAGTGTTTCATAGCTGATGTCCTGAGCCTGCCCTGCCCGTAACTGTGCATTTCTGGAGGTGTTGACAGTAACTCACTGCAAGTCACTGGGATTTCGGCTTTTAAGTTGAAGTCAAGCTGCATGTAATTTGGGGGGTAAATAGTTTATTTGCTGCAAAATTATATTTTGGGTCGACAGAAACGATTCGCGAATCCATGTTGAGTTTGCTGACGAGTTTCAATGAACAGAAAGGTGCCGCCGCTTCCCTTCCAGCCTTTAGCCCCGTGGCTGGGCCCTCAGCGGGGAGCCCCTGGTTCCATCCCCCCGTGGGATGTGGGGCAGGAACTGAAATATGGGTCCCCCCCCGAGGTTAGGGCTGGAACCACTGGGCTCCAGGTGTCTGGTGTGGGGCTCCCTCAGTCTCTCTTGCTGAAGACACCCTGTATGTCTAAACACTGCCATGGGCATGGGCCAGAGCGTGGGAGTGAGACTGACTCTGCAGACCAGTGGGTTGGGCCCCTGCTGGGAGCCCAGAGTCCAGCTCCCCTGCTCCAGTGACCCTGTAATTATTGATCCATAACCCCGGTGAGGGGAGGGGCTCTGGTCCCTGGCACAGCAGTGTCTCAGCCATGTCGGTGCCCCACTGCAAACCCCGAGTGCAGACGCACTGCACGGGTGTGAACTGGGACTGGCCCCTGGGGCAGCTTCTCCCAGATGGAGTGGGCAGCAAGTGGAGAAATGTCCCCTCCCCTCCCCTCCCCACTGCCCCAGCCTCATTAGCAATGGCCCCTAATACCCCCAGCACCCCTCAACTGCCATCCCCCCACTACCCTGCCCATGCCCTAACATGGAGAGTCCCAGCTGCGCCCCATGGGTCAGGGCTGCTGGGACTCTCCACTGTGGACTGTTGATCTCAATGTATTGCCAGGCTCTTCATGGTTTTGGTTATAAGGATCTCATTATCTCATTCCCGCTGCTCTGAGTGGTGCCCATGTGTGCACGACCCAGCTCAGCTCTTCCTGTATCCCAGGAACGTCTTCATCTTCTGGGATCCTCATGGCAGCAGTGGGATGATTTAACGGAGCCCCTTAGTCATGGGGCCTTTCTCTCTCTTTTGTTTCAGAGCCAGCGTCCTGGAATCGTCTCCTGGTGCGTGGAGTGGTGGCAGCGGTGGGGGTGCTGATCTTACTATACCTATGTGGGTTTTGGAAAGGTAGAGGGAAAGTGTTTGCCTACTCTAGACTCGTCGTCAGGAAGCTGCTGACTCATCCCTCCCCGCAGCCTGGAAGTCGGCAGGATTCCCAGGAATCTGAGCTCCCCGTGGTGTGTGACAGGGACGGGGACCAGGCCCAGGGAACCAGAAACAGGAATCGAGACCCCGCCCTGGAGAATGATGAAGGAGACCTGTTTGCGAATTCGTATCCGGTCTGCTGAATTGTTCACGACCAGACCCTCCCCACAGTTCTTAAAAAGTCGAAGCATTTCGTTTAGACGCTTTCCAAACAAACCATTTTGATTTTTCAGTTTGAAACAATTTTTTGTTTAAAAATGTCCTTCAATTTTATTTTAAAAATTCAAAAAGTTACAACCCTTGAAATGTTCCTGGGTCTTTTTGTTTGTTTGTTTTTAAAGCTTTTTGGTTCATCAAAAATTTGGAAAAATGTTAGTTTTGTTCAACCTGAAACCGTTTTTTTCCATCTCTTTTTTGGAATTGTCAGGAACCAAACAATTCTGTTTGCCCAGCTCGAGGGGCGGGTGAGGATTTTGGCGGTTATATTGTGGGTCTCTAAGTCTCCTTGTTGCTCAAAGTTTTCTTACTGCAACAAATTAATTTGGGATGAGGGAAGGATGGGCAAAAGCTTCCTAAAAGTGGTGGGGGCTGCTGGCACCCAAACTGTTGCCCAGCCCCTGTGCCACCCCTTCTCCTCAAGGACCTGCCCCCTCAAACAGCCCCTTTCCCTGAGGCCCCCCCTCACACCGCCTTTCTCCCTGAGCTCCCACTTCAAGCCAACCCTTGCCCCCAAAACAGTGCCCCCCCACTCCCTTCTCTCCCCCATCATCCAGTCGCTCACACTTATGGCCAGTAAAAAGTGGTGGGCCCTGGTCTCCCCTGTTCCGGGACCCCTGGGTGAGAGTGGGAGAGGATGAAGAACTCCTTTCAGATATAACTCCCCCCCACCTCAAAACAGCACAATTTGCCAGCAACAGCAAAACATGCACCTAACCAACCCGGGCCAGTCACGCTGTGTTGTGTGTGACATTCCCGTCCTGCGGCGATTTATGTCTTTGAGAATGTGAACCCTGCAGGCCTGGGTGTTTCTCTGCGTAATGTGACCTCAGTGCTCCTCATCAGAGCCATTGTTTGTAAATGTTTCAGTAGCAGACATATTTATCATTCATGTACAGACAGACATTTATTCACAATTAGAAGTGGTCAAAAATAGCGAGGGTGGAGAGGTTCATGAAAATTGAAGAAGAAACCACTCCCCCCCCATATTCTTCAAACTTATTTGGAAATGTTTTTAATTTTATCAAATTTTTGTTTCGTTTTGGTGGGAAAAACTCCATGTTCTCTCTGAAGTGGGCAGAGAAATCCAAAATGTTTTTTTTAAAGAGGTAACTTTTTTCAAATGATCAATGTAATCCAAAGTGGCATTTTTAGTTAAAAGGTTGCATTGTCAGTGTAAAACACTTTTGAACCAGCTCTGTTACTGTATAACAAGATGAGTTTATTTTTCATGATGCATTGTTTGGGCCAGGTTCCCAGTGGCATTTCAGTTTTTGCACAGCTCTTCTCTTCTTGCGTCTGCACCTCTCATAAACTGTGGCCTTAAACTTGGGCCTGGAAACACTTACGTGCATGTTTCACTTTAATTACTGCTGTGAATAATTCCATTTCAATGCGACAACTCTGAGGTCGGGTTTATGCTACGCCCTATATCGGTGTAACTATGTCATTTCTTTAATTTTCTTTCTTTTATATGTGAAAGTTCTTGAGAAGTTAAAGCAGGTAAAATACATGAACAGGTTCGGACAGTCCGAGTTTGTCAGTGCAAAGTGACAGCAGAGATGTGGGATCTGCTAGTTTTCCATAAGTCTCTCAGGGTTACCCAGGATAACTTTGGGGATCTCTGTCTCTCATCGGGAATGTTCCCTGAAAGTGTCCAAACAGCTCAGAGATACAGAACCATTCCCTGGATCCATTCTTATAGCTGTCTTCCCCGGAAAGCAGTCTGGCAAGTGTTCCTGTCAGCTCATTGCTAAGTTATCTGTCAAAACACTAGAGTTTTCAGGTGCCTAAGTAGCCCCTGGAATCAGGGTGAAATTATCCTCCCCTCCACCACCAAAATTTGAAATGGTGCCCCTGAGTGCACGGTACCCTACCGTGCTTCCCCCATAGGAACTGCATGAACAGGCAACTCTGCAAGTTATCTGCATGCCTCTGCAAGTGACCCCCATGCCTCTCCACTTCCTTGGCCACATGTATCCTGTCCCCATGCTGGCGGCTAATCCAGAAAAAGAGGGAAAGAGCTCACCACTGCGACCACCTGAGGGAGGTGTTGGGTTGAGATCAGCTGGTCAAAGCAGGCAATAGGGACAGAATCGGAGACTTGAAGCTCCTCGAGTGACCTCTGCCCTTTCTAGACCTGCCCTTCAGTCAGACACAGCGATTGTAAAGTTGAATGTGGTAGTAACTAGACCCATTTGAAACCCTTCACCACACAAGACAAAGCCCGTAGGATTCATCGTGAACCATTTATTTCTCCTCCCCTGGCTCCCTGCAGCCACCAGCCACCTTGGAGCTTTCCCTCCTCTCTCCCAGGCTGGGCTCACTTGATCACAGGAGCTCAGCGAAGGGTCCAGCTTTGCTCTTTCGCTTCCATTCTTCACGTCTTTGGGTGGCTGTATTTGCAGCTGAGCAGCCTGATGGAAACACTGAGTCCTCTGTCTCGGCAGGGAGGCCCAGCCGCCAAAGTCAAAGACTCCCTGAGAACAGGGGGAGGTTCGCCTGAACTCTCGGGGGTGGAGGCTGGGCCCATAGGGTAGGGTTACCATATTTGAACTTTCAAAAAAGAGGACACTCCGAGGGGGGGGGGGGAGTGGTAGCCCTGCCACCTATCTACTCCCTCCCACTTCCTGCCCCCTGACTGCCCCCCACAGAACCGCCAACCAATCCAACCCCCCCTGCTCCTTGTCCCCTGATCGCCCCCTCCCAGGACCCTGCCCTCTATCTAAGCCTTCCTTCTCCCTGTCTCCAACTGCCCCCTCCTTAGACCCCTCCACCCTAACTGCCCCCCTAGAACTCCACCCCCTACCTGTCCCCTGACTGCCCTGCCCCCTATCCGCACCTCCGCCCCCTGACAGACCCCCGGCTCTCCCACACCCATCCAACCACTCCCTGTCCCCTGACTGCCCCCGCAGAACCCCCATCCCATCTAATCCCCCCTGTTCCCTGCCCCTGATTCCCCCCCCCGAACTTCCGCCCCATCCAACCCCCCCCCGCTCTCTCTTCCTTGACTCCCCCGACCCCTCTTCATATGCCCACCCCCTGACAGGCTCCCCCCAGAACCCCTCACCCATCCAACCCCTCCTGCTCCCTGTCCCCTAACTGTCCCTTGGGACCCCATGCCCCTTCTCCAGCCCCCCGGCCCATGTACCCTGCTGCTCAGAGCAGTGTGTCTGGGGTGCGGAGCCAGACACAGTGCCGTGACCCCCCGCAGAGCGTGCAGCTCCCCCTCCGCCCCCAGAGTGCTGCATTGGGAGGGAAATCCTCGACCTTTTCAGAATTTTACAAATTCCTCCCGGAGGGCGATTTAGAACCCAAAAAGCCGGACATGTCCGGGAAACTCCGGACGCATGGTAACCCGACCACAGGGACTCCAGGATCTGCAGCTGCTGCCACCTGTATGGTTAATCCTCCGACTCATCACCAACCAGCTCTTCCCCATTCTCCAACCTGGCCCCACGGTCTGACCGTGCAGGAGAACAGAAACCCTTTGGGACAGCAGGAGAGTCTCCTCAATGCCGCACTCTTCGCATGGCTTCCCGCGGTCACCGGGAAACAGGACTACCCTGCCCCCAGGAGTCTCTCAAGGAGCTGCCGGCGCAGTCACTGGGCACCCACTCGTAATGGTCTCAGGCAGTGGCATTGCAGAGGGAGCTGAGCAGACCGTCCCTTCTGTGACTTCCTGAATTGCTGCCAGGACGGATTCTCCTCTGCGCTAGGGAGAGTCCCCGAGGACAAGCAGCTGTGGTGGGGGAGGGGGCAAGACAAGCTCTCTCCCTGAGCCTTTGACTAGCAGGCAAGCAGGACTCTGGGAGCCAGGGATCGGTGTGTCTTGCTGGGAGAGCAGAGCTGGAGAGCAGAAAAGGGCATTGGAGGAATTGTAGAAAAGTCAGTGTCATGGCCGGGTCATGGGCAGCGAGACCTAGTGGTCAGAGGCAGAGTCCACACTCACAAGACAGGAGTCGAGAGTCAGCTGGGTCAGGACACTGGAAGAGCAGAAGCAAAAGACCAAATTGTGTTCAGAACCTCAAGTCAGGTGAGTCACCCCGAGTCAGGATGCCAGGAAATCAAGCCTGGGGAGTGGGAGCAGGAACAGCCAACACATGGTCCAGAGCCGAGGAGGAGCTCAGCTGTTCAGACAGCTTCTTCTTCCTGCTGCTGGTTTAAGGAGGTCCCGGGGGCCGATTAGCTGCTCTGGGACTCTGCCAATAGGAGCCTCAAACTGGGTCTGGACTTCGTCAGTCCTAGATAAGCAGTTTTTCGTAGGCTTCCAGGTGGCGTGCTGGAGGGTGGCTGCTCCCAGGAACCCTGCAGACCCGGGTTAATGACCCATGGGTCAGGACAGTGAGTGATCTCTCCCCGCTCAAACCTCCTGCACGAAACAATCTCCAGGGTCCCAGATGCATCCTCTGAGAAGAAAAAAACACAGTCATGAGGACAAATAGGCTATGGAACAGGAGCCTCCTCTTTCTTGCAACAGCCCCAAGTGTCCAGAAGAGTGGACGGTTCTTACCTCCAGGAGATGCCTGGGATCTTCCATCTAAGCCTCAAGGGGACCCCTGTTGCTTGGTCTGACAGGAGGAGATCATCTATCCCCATTGCTCCCTGCGCTGGGCTGGCTGCAGCACACATCTGTGTAAGAGGCTGGGCCAGAGAGATGTTACAATCAGGGTCCCGGCAGCCCAGAAGGAGAACAGAGGGTCTGAAACCAGAAGACGAAGCAATCAAATCAGCGGATTCGACAGAGATTTTCTACCCTACAGGGACATCAAAGAAGGTCTCTTAGGAAAGCTGAGATGTTAGTCTGGAAACTGCTAAGGCAAAGATTGTGACTTGTTAAGATTCAGTTTTAGTCACTACAAAGTGTGTTGTGTTTTGTTTGTCTCTTTGAAATGTGTCTCCTTCTCTTGCTTAGTATCACTTAAATCTCTTCTTTGTTACTATGCTTCCCAAACCACCTCAGTGTTGTGTGTTCCAGTGAAGTGTGAGTCTCCAGCCTACCCAACAGGCTGAGCTGTGCCCTGTCACTCTGAAGGTAGCGAATAATTTCTGAGCAGTGCTGGGCCCAGAGTCCAAGGGCAGTTCACGAGACATCTCGTGGGAAACCCAATGAGACCAAAGGAGCAGGAGAGATTCCGGCCCCATTGACCCATGGGAACTTCCCACAGAAGAGCCTACACAGGGCTCTAGACACAGCCAATTTGGGTGTGTACCAGAGTTCACTCACCGCTAGATGCTGGCCAGGCATCGTGTCATTGCTTTCTCGCTGGGCTAGCAACCCCGCTCATACTCACTCTTGCAGTTTGTTGGCTGGGAACTCAGCCCTCCAACCAGGTGACTGTCCTTTACTCCACTCCTTCCTGGGTCGTGCTCCTTGCAAACAAAGTCCCAAAATGTCTTGAACAGAAACAAGGCCTTCCACCCTCGTAGGGAGTTCTTCCTCAGCCTGATTTCGGTTCGGCCTGCCCTTCTTGGGTTTCTATGGTCTTCTATGTCCCCTTCCTTAGGGATGGTGAGAGAAGCCAGTCCTACCCTGGACTCCAGGGTTTGGCCCAAGGCCGTCAACTGAACAGCTGGCTCTGCTTCTGGACTTTTGCTGCTGTTTTCCCTTGTTTCCTCTCAGGTGGGGCTCACTTGGTCATCAATTTGGCCTAGCCCCAGGCTAGGCAGCCATAGGCCAAGCTACCCTGTTAGATACCCTCCTCCTTCAAATCCGCTCCAGCCCGGCTGACAGGTTTGCTGAGGGGATGGTGAAACCCCATTGCTGATCAGAAGGAGGTCAGAGTCTGTTCTCCAGGAGCTGAAGGTCCGTTTGTCCTGCTGCGGGAAGTGGAGCTGGAGAGCGGAGATGTTAGGTGAAAGAGACTGCATGATGGAGTTGGAGACTGAGGGACGGGAGCCTCCCCCCAGAAACGCTCCCAGGAGAACAGGCTTGAGGAGGAGTTCTCTGGGGAGCCTCTTGCTTGGAAAAAAACAAGGGTGGCACATTGATGAAGATGTCTCTGTCCCAGGGATGGGGGAAGCTCCCAGCCAGGCTATGCAGCAGGGATCCCATTTCTCCCCCAAGAAACCCATTTTGCCCAAGGAAGTCAATGGCTCTTACCTCCAAGAAGGAGCGGGCTCTTCCCTCTCAGCCTCTTTGAGAACTACCACTGCTTGGCTTCCTAGGACAAGGGACCTGTCCCCACTGCTCCCTGAGGTGCTTCAGCTTCTGACTGCACCCATCTGGGAGGCTGTCACACATGCCAGGGGCTAGAAGACATGCGGGGAGGAGGCTCCTCTTCATGTCAGACTCTGAGAGCCCAGAGAAGGGCCAAAGGAAGAATAAAGGGCAGGAGATGAAGCTAGCCCGGAGCCTCTGTCCCATCCTCACCTCCTCAAATGTGGAGCTTCCTGAGCTTCAGTTGGGCAGACAGTCTGTAGCCCTGACACAAAGGTCCTTCTGCGCCATATGGGGCAGGAAGATCTCTGCCTGGGAGCACGGGAAATGGGATGGGGGTGAGATCAAGGAAAGAGGGGAGGGATATGGGTGTGAGGGAAAGAGCTCCTGCCCCAGATGAAGGAATTCGGGGGGCCGCGGGAAGGACACAGATCCACAGAGAGGGGAGAGAGTTCCTGTGAGTGCCAGGGGCCTCCATTTCTGCTTCCACTAGTCCCCCATTTATAGTGAGACACAGCAGTACCTGCAGCAGGGAGCGGGACTTGCTGAACAGGGAGGGGAACCTTGAAGAGCATCAGATGAGCCACAGCCCTTGCAGCGCCTCGGGCATCTGGTGCAAGTGCCGAATTATGTGAAGCTGGCACATGACCTTGGCTGTGACATCCTCATGCTGCAGGGGAACGAGAACATGTCAGAGACTGAGACACTCCCCAGGAATCAGGAAGGATGAAGGGCACCTGGAACCAGCACCATCATTTCCACCCAGCAGCTGCTCATGTCTGAGTGGTAGATTCACCCTCCTGACCCCCAGGATGGAGGCTTGCTGTCCTCTCTAGTGACCTTCAGTGCCAACCCCCCTCCTTGTATGGTGAGCTCCTGCCACCTCCCCATCAGTGCCCTGACAGCTGTTCCACCTCCAACCCACCTGGGGACACCGCTCAAGTTCGGAGAACCCTCTCTTCCACCCCTACCTCCATCCCCACCCAGGTAGGGCAGGGAGGGGGCTCTAGAAGGGTGGCGGGGGGAGGGAGGGATTCTGGCAGTAGTGAAGTGGGATGGGGAGAGCTTGAGACCTTTCCCCAAGACACCCCAGTGACAAAAGCTGAAACCAGAGGATGGCAGCCCTGGTGAATGGGGCAGGTCAGCAGCCCCTGACGACTGAATCCTCCCAATCTCTCGAGAGCGGGTCCAGCCCTACCAGCAGCAAGACCAGCTTTCCACGCCCATGTGCCTCAGTCAGTCACCATCACCAGTCAGTCCTTGGCCTCCCAGGATGCCAGGGATGGGAGCAACTCTCAATGGTGGCTCCGGTGACATGGACACTAGGCCATGGGGAAATGGGTGCAGCTCTGTGGGGCAGGAAAGGTTCCCAGAGGGCACTTAGGGGACTCTTCTGTCCTTCCCAGGAGTGATAGCAGAGCACCACATTCTAAGAACAGAAGTCCATGAAGGCCAGAAGTCCCCACTAGGCTCCTTGCTACCAGGCCAGCGAATGGCGAGAGGATGGGAAGGAGGCCCTGGGCCCCACCCCAAGCTTCTGAGTCGATTGCAGCTGCTTACCGTGTCCCCCATTAGTTGCTGGGCTTCCCCCAGGAGGGAGTAGACCAGCACCAGCCCAGCCTGGCTGACACGCAGCAGGGCGTTGTGGATGGCCAGCAATGCTGTCTGCACGAAGGATCTTCTCTGCCCGACGGAGAAGAATTGTCCAAAGACCTAAAACCAAGAGGACATGAGGCTTGAGCAGATTGCCCAGAGCCAGCCTCCAAGTCCTGGCAGTACAATGGCGTCTAGTGCCCCAAAGGGCGAGGAAGAGAGCTGCTGTGGCCAAGGCAGTTCATTCCCCAGGAGGCTTTCAGGGTCCCAGGGCTCAGGGAAGCCCCTTTATTAAAAGGTGGCAGATGCTGAGGGACCAAAGCCTCCAGTGGCTCTTTCAGGAAGGCAATTTAGGGCAGGGGCCAGGATGGGCTGGAAATGGATCTCTAATGTGTGTGAGCAGGCCCACTCTGCTGTGCAGGGCACAGAGACGACAGGGGACCCTGTCCTGGTTCCAGCAGAGAGATCTCCTGCACCTCAGTGGCTAGAGGAGTGTGCGTGTACTGTTGTGGAGGGAGGGGGTTGGAGCTGACAGACCAAAGGTCTCTTCCCTCAGCTAAGTGATTTCTCTAGTTGCTGGCTATGGCCTCTGCAGCTCCTTGGTTTCTTCACATGGAATCCAACCTGCAGCCTGACAAGGACAAGGAGACTCATGGCCCAGGCCCCATCCCAGACGCTCCTCGCTCCTCGGAGACTTTTCTTCTGCTGCAGCAATTCAGCTTGTGGGAGGCAGGACAAGCTCACACAGTCTCTCTCACGGGGCGTCTGTGGAGGAGCGTTCTGTAGATGCCCTTGTCGATCCAGGAGCCATTCCAAGGCCTCCTCTGTGATGTTGTGGAAATCACCCATTTCACCTTTGACTCCAGTCTGGGGGCACTGTGTTACAGTGTGTTCGAAGGTTTGGATATTCTCACCACAGTTGTGAGACGGAGGCAGGGGGCGTGTCTTTGATTTTCTACTTGTGCAGCAAGTAGCCGCAACTTGGCTCAGTGACAATGTGCTTCTTTGGAACAGTGCCTGAGGTCCAGATACTCTGCCATTCCCTGGCCAGGTCTGCAGACATGAGACGGGCGCATGTGGTCCATATTGGCTCTGGAGCTCACTACCCGGTTCCCAGGTTGGGGCATTCTGCTTCCTGGCCGGCAATGGAATTGGGCAAACCCCACCTCCTTTCTCTGCTCTACAGGGTGCAGGGAATTAAACAAGGGTCTGATCAAGCAATCGTGACTGACTGACCCAGTGCTCTCCTCTTAGACACTTGGGAATCAGCCAGGGGGACAAGGAGCAGAGAGACACCCAGAGCCATAATCATATCTTAACTCACCCACGGGGGATTCTCCTCAAATCAGGGCAACTAGTGAGGTTCTAATGTGGGACCTTTAGCACCAGCCTGTCCCACTGGCTGCTGGATGAGGAACTCTGAGCTGGAAATAAGGAGCGGGCTCTTTTCCTGTCTCCAGGAGGCATCCACTGCAGGGAACCCAGCCAGCCACACTCCCTGAGCTGTGTCATGCCCTGGCACAGTGCCCTTACCTCCCCCACTCTGGCTGTATTCTTGTAGCCCAACAGCCTGCTGTCCTGGTGCCAGTCATAGCACCAGAGATCTTCCGCCTCATGTATGGTCAGGCCTGGAAGAGAGAGAGAGAGAGAGAGACTTTTCTCCTCATTCTGGTTGCAGTTTCTGTGTCCTTCCAATCCCATTGGTGGCTGCACAGTGGAGTGGAGAAGAACAGAGGCAGAAAGAGACTTGTCCTCCGGCTGGGGTCAGTCTGAGAGAAATGGTCTGGGGTCCCATTATCCACCTGTGGTCACTCTCAGTCCCCGATTGGGTTCCGTGTCCCAGCTGGGTTCCTTACCCCTCTGTCGGAGCAGCAGTTGGTAGAGCCGGTAAGTCCCCTCCCTGGCCTGCCGGCTGATGTCCTTGTCTGGATCGCTGACAAATAGAGCCAGCTGGGCCACATGGTGACCCATCCGAGGGAACTCGGCTGAGATCTAATGAAAGGGAGAGCAGAGGGGACTCCATCAGCATTTTCCTGTCAGCTCCCTGTCCCCCCTGGGCCAGAGGGCTCCTTCCCCTTAGCCCCTCTGCAGGAGATGCTGGGGGAGAGGAGCTTGAGATCGACCCTTCATTTGCTCTGCTGCCAAGGGAGCCCGCAGGTGCTTTGGGATGCCAAGCAGGGGCTGGAGCATGGGCCCCTTAAAGGCCCAGGGACAACACTGAACCAGGACAAGAAGAACTTGACTCAAGCCTAGCTCAATCCCTGCTCTGACCCTGCTTCCCCTTGAAGAACCCTCCTAAGCCACAGCCCTGGCAGCAGCAGCAGATCCTGCAGCCCACTGGAGCCAGCCCGCCTCCGCCTGGAGCCAGCAAGCTGGGCTCGGAGCTCACTTACGTCAAACTCAGGGAGGGTGACTGTGTATCTCAGCAGGACTGTGCTGCTCCTGATAGCCCTGGCTTGCTCCTGAGACACCCTGGACACGACCCAGAGGTTGACATGCTGTGGGGAAAGGAGGCAGGTCAGACTTAGTGGCCAGGTGCACCTGCTTTGCAAATGAGCCCCCCACGCCCCCAGCTCCAGGGGCCTGAGACATTCTGCAGAGGGGGGAATATCTGAGTCCTTGATGGCAGAGCTTTAGAAGGGGATTCTTTCCCCCAGGATGCAGCTTGTACCCCTCAGGTCACAACTTCTCAGCGTCTCTCTAGACTGGGACAATGTTCAGGGTTGGGGCTGGCCCCCTCCTCCCAGAACTCCTGATTCCTGAACAGTTCACCAGAAAGGAGACTGAACCCTCGGTCCTTCCCTGCTACAAAAATCCTTGGGGGGATGTAGGGAGTGACAGAGAACACAATCCCCCCAGGAATTTCAGAGCAGATCAGAGGGAAGAGCTGATTCCCTGGGATCCTCCTGTTTCTCTAGGAAGGAGCGTGTGCCTCTTCTCTGAGAACCATCTCCCAAATCTCATGGGGTGTGTGTGTTGGAGGGGTGGGGGAAAGGTGGATTTTCAGACTCTCACTCCCCAAGACAGCCAGGAGCCCTGTGCTTAGTGCTCAGCAGAACCAGGCAGAGCTCTGGCTTGAAGTCCCAGCTCCTTCCTCTGTCCCTCAAGAAGGAAGGACCTGACACTACATTGCACTGACCTCCCCAACCAAGGACGGCCCACTGGGGACCCAGCTAGGAGGACAGAGTAGAAAATGGATCTTCCATTCTCTCCTTACCAGTCCTCCAAAGAGTTCAGGCGAAATGGGGCTCACCTCCAAGATGAAGTGGAGCCTGTCTGTGTCTGGGGACTCTGCCAGCAGGTTCCCCAGCATGGCATCCAGGACCTCTGGGATGACTTTGTGCAGAGCCTGAAAAGCATGGGTCAGAGTTAGGGAACCTGGGCCTACACCTGCCACAGGATGGGAAGAGGGGTCTCTGGGAAGCACTGGGGAGACTCCCAAACACATCTCCTAGCCTCTCTCCTTCACATGCAACTGCAGGCAATTCGCAAGAATTGATGACCCCTGGACCTTTGATCCATGAGCTTAGCAGGTCTCTGCAGAGGGCCTTGTAGGCAGAAGAGTATGAAACAGACAAGTTGCTATGGATGGAACCTGGCCTTCTGGGCAAAACACGGCTTAGGAAAGAAAGAAAGAAAGAAAGAAAGAAAGAAAGAAAGAAAGAAAGAAAGAAAGAAAGAAAGAAAGAAAGCAATCCCCCAGGGAGGGGTAATCTCTTCCCTGCTGGAAGGAAGGATCCAACCCTGCAGCTTGTTCCATCTCCGCTACCCCACCCCTAAAGCTGGAGCTCCAGCGAATCAAGGGAGCAGGGACTAAGGACCACTCTGGAAAAGTAAGAGGATGGAAGAGGAGGAGGTACCTGGATGTCGGTGGTGTCCTTCTCCGTGCCCAGGGTGAAGACGGAGTGAAGGGCAGCTCGCAAGAGGTGGGTCTCTAGCCCTGGCTCCAGGGCAGGTTTCATGGGGCTGGCAAAAGAGAGGAGCTGGTATTAGACTGTGCAGAACGGGGGTGGGACTGTCACCAACACGGACACCAAGCCACAGGGATAGAGGCACAGGCTGGCGAGAATGGAAACTGAGGCACTTCGTTAGGGAATGACAAGGACAAGGCATCCCAGACAGACAGCGGCAGGACAAGAATAGCTCCAGTTCCCTGGAGCCTGCTGCCCCTCCTGTATCTGAGCCCGGGAGTGAGCCCCTCCCCAAGGCCCCTGTCATGTTATGGGAGTGAAAAGAAGAGCCCCGCCAGGAGAGAGTGACCCTCCCCACCCCACCATCTCTGCCAGAGGCACCACTCTTGCAAGGGAGGTGACTTGGGAGGGGCAGTGACGGTGACTCCCAGCCTTGGGCCTGAGCAGCACTGGGGTGAGGGGAGTCGGTGGGGTGTGGGGGGGTGGGGCTGTCTCAGTACCAGAGGTAGCCCACTGCAGCCAGGGAGTGGGCGAGGACGGCGCTGGGTGACAAGTCATCGGGAAGCTCCTCGATGAGCTCCTGTGAGACGCGAAGGAGACAAAGGAGCATGTGAGATTCAGGCCCGACTGACGCCTCCCAGTGAGGAGATGACACAGCCTGTGCCCCACATGGCCAGCAGGATCCCCCACCACCTCCCGCTCCTCCCATTCCTTTCTCCCCATTAGACTTGTCCCCCTTCCCGGATTCCTGCCCAGCTCACTCCCAATCCCCTTCTCTCCTCCTCCCTGTCAAAACTACCCTCATTCAGCCCCATCCCGACGACCGAGCTGGGACCATGAGATTCCTTGTCCCCCACTCTCAGCTGCCTCCCAGCCCCACAATTCTCCCCCTCCCTCCAGCTGCCGTATGGCGTGTCTCACTCACCACGATTCTCTTCACCACAGCCGCCTTGCAGCAGCGCGGCTCCAGCGTGTCCTCCCCTCTCTCCCATGCAGCCAGACATGCGGGGTAGATGGCCTGAAGGAACAGGAGCTGCTGCCCCTCATCCTGGACCCACCGGGAGTGGGGTATAGCGAGAGAGAACCTGTTAGCTACGGACCTTCCTGCCCCACCCAAACCAGCTCCAGGGCTCAGGCCTCAATGGGGGATTGTGGGAACCTGCCTATTGTCCAAATCCCCCACAACTCCTACACAAGCAGGATCAGGAACTGGGACAGTGCCTGTGGGGGAGATGACCTCGGCTGTTGTGGGACAAACACCCCCATCTTGGGGGTCCCACATCATGGATGTAAAAGGGTCCCATTAGGGGTGGTGGATCAGGAGGCACAAGACCCTGGGCAGGGGGTGGGGATGCTGGGAAGGGACAGGGCAATCTTGGTTCCAGCCCAGGTGGGGAACATTTGTACCTTATCTCTGCACTGGAGCTGCTCTCGGATGACCTTGAGAGCAGCTTCATCTTTGGCCACGTCCACCCCTTCCTTCTGCTCCAAATCCAGGGGGGTCCCTGCACCAGGGAGGGAAGGACAGGGGCGTGGTGCGCAGAGCAGGATTCAAGACCCCCCTTCCCACCTCAGGCACCCAGGGCAGATGGGGCCCCAAACCTCCCTCTCAGGGATGCCTTCAGCCCCCAACAGCTGCAGAAGCCCAGAGCAGAACCCCCCTCCACTGGCCAGGACTCCAGGGGAGGTGCCGATTCCCCCGGCACCGGAGCAGCAAGGACCAAAGTGGCAGCAGCTCTTCATGCCCCCACCCCCAGGTCCCCGTGCGGAAGGGGCAGCTGTGTGACGGCTGCTGCTATTCCGTGGGGTTCGCGGGGCTCAGGCCAGACACCTGGGCTGGGGACCCCCCCCCCATATCCCTGGGAGAGCGTCTGGGCCCAGGGTGTTCACATCCCATCCTCACCCCTCCCGGAGCCCAGCCCAGCTCCTCACCTGGAACAAAGCAGTGGCCTCCATCGGCCTGGCTGCTGCCAGAGGCCCAGGTGCTGCCGCTGTCCCCTGCTGAGCTGCCGGTGCTGGGACAGGGACCTTCCGCCTCCTGGCCTGCAGGGACTGGAAGGTCCTCATAGACCGGGCAGGGCGATGCCTCCTGATGGGAAGGAGGGCTGGGCTCCTGGGGCCGCTGCTGCCCACACAACAAGCCCCAGAGCCACCCTGCCCGGCGCCCCTCCTGGGCTGGGTCCTGTCTGCCAAACCGCAGCCTGGGCCAGCTCCACTGGGGCCTGGTCGGGGCCTCTCCCAGCTTGGCGCCTGCGCTGGGAGCCGGGGTCCTTTTCCAGAAGGCCGGGCACTTCCGCCGTCTGGCCTGGACGGGAGCTGCTTCCCTGCCAGCAGGGACGCAGGGGTTGCTCTGCCCCTTGGGAAGACGGCAGCTGCTTCCCTCAGGCTCTGGGGCCACCTGCAGAGCCTTCCTCCTGAACATCCGCAGGAGCCTGGCCATCCTGGAACCGAGCGGGGAGCAGGTGTGAATCTGGGCTCAAGGCAGCCTTTCACTCATGGGCCTTTTCTGTCCCTCCTCCTCCCTGCTCCAACCACAGCCGCCCCCTCTGCCCCCACAGGAGTGCAGGGAGTGCCATCTACACACACGGGCAGGAGTTCATTGCATGATCCGCTCCCAACGTTCCCCCTCGTAATCCCTGCTGCTGCAATATCCAGGAAGTCTCATCCTTTTCCAGCAATGAGGTCAGTCCCAAAGACCATCGGTTCCTCTGGACAAGCAGCCCCTTCCTGTCGTCCCAGGCCACTCTCCCACCCAGGCTAGAGAAGGAAGAGAACCCAGGAGTCCGGACTTCTCCTGGGAAACCATTCCTCACATCAAAGTCACAAAGGCCCTCGGCACAGGAAGCACAGGGCCCTCCTCGTTCCCCATTGATTTCCAGGCTCAGCAGCTCACAGGGTCTGGCCCAGCTCAGAGACTCTCAGCCTGGGGAAGGGTTGGGAGGTAAGGGCTGGGAGGGGAAGGGCTGGGAAGCCCCATTGCTGGAACCTTTCCAAACACACTGGAGACGGCTCTGGAGAAGCCCCTGCCTGGCCTAGGAGTGAGGGGCTCTTGGGGGCTGTTTGCAAATGAAATCCCCCTTTGGAGATAGTCTCTCCCCCAGACAGACAGGGGAAGACACCGAGGAATCCGAATGCCACTCACGTGCTCTCAGTGATGGGATGATGGATGGCAGATGTTCAGGGTCAGCAGACGTCCCTCACCCTCCTCCTCACTCTCCAAGCCCAAGGCAGGCTGGAGAGGGTGGTGACCTCAGGAGTTACCCTGCCCAGCCAGCAGGCAGGGTGATGACACGAGGGCGATCGACTGGCTGTGAAAACAAGAGTCTGTCTTATTGCCAAGGGATGGAGAAACTCAGCCAGCAGCAGGGGGCTGCAGAACACGGCCCTAGGGCGGAGGTGACAGCGCCTCCAGGATCCTGACATCCCAGCACTTTACTCACCTTCCTGGAGCCTCCCAAACCCACTGGGCTGTAGCGATGGGACCCCACCCTACTGATGGCAAACGGGCCTCAGCTACCGGCTCAGGGTCACACCGAGTGTCAGAGCCATGGATGGACCCCTTCACTAACCACTGCCGCACACTCCCTCCCACAGCTGGCAATTGCAACCAGGCCCTAATGTCTTGTCCCCCTGCCTTTGAGAGAGAGTGTCACTCCTGCTTCCATTGCTGCCTCTTGATCTGTGGGACTTTGGGCAAGTTGCTCCCCCTCTCTATGGCTCTCTGGGACTCACATTCCTGAATGGGCTTTATAAAAGACAATGGTTCAAGTTTGGCCCCAACTAGTTCTTGTTTCTCGAGACTAGCCATTTTAGCAAAGTTTAGAGTTCTTGACATTCAACACCTGGAAACATCCCTTTCTCCTTCGCAGACGGCCTTAACATCCCTTATCTCACCCAGGTTCCCTGCTGCCTGGAGTTAGAGAATTGACCCTGTTCCCATTGGACCTACCCAAGGTGTCACACAGCAAAGCGGTGACGGAGCCAGAAAGAGAAGACAACTGTCCTGATTCCTGTTCAAACTAACAGACAACAACCCCCCAGAGGCAGGGATAAAGCCCAGGAAATAAGGTGTGAACATTTTCATGGAAACCTTTTTCTGTCAGAAAATCCATTCAAACGAAACCTCTTTGTTTCTTGAAATCATAACAAGTAGGATGAAAATTCTTTGCAAAAATATCTGTTTGCAAAACAAGAGCATCTCCTGTCCTTCACAGTGCATTCAACTGTCTCGTCATACACAAAGGGGAGACACTATGCTCTAGAAAATTGGATGAGATGCTTCAGTCTGAGCTAAGTAGTTGCTGCTTTTCACAATTTCAAAACAATAAAATACAAATCAAATAGAATATTAGGTTATAATCTGATATGGCTCAGTGTGATAGGACACCCCCTAGTCTGCACTGCTCCGAGTGGCACTCTTCAGTGGATCCCCAGCATCCACCCATGGCGAGGTAGGTGGGAGAGGATTGTTATTCCTGCTTGACAGAAGGAGAAACGAAGGCTGAGAAAGGAGCAGGGACTTGTCTTAGCTGATGCAGCCAGTCAGTAGCAGAATTGCTCTCAAATGAGCTACAGACCAACAATTGTTCATAGTAATTATTCAGCAATTATTTCAGAAGAACTGGAATGTTCGAGAGGATCATGAACTTCTCCGAGACAATGAATGGAGAGCAGCATCCACATTGGTCAAACATATAACTGATTGTGACTTATTTGCTTGGTCATCAAAGAGAACAACAAAGACCAGAGTTTCCTCCCTGTCAATAGCCCCCTCCTCAGCCAATCAAGGTTGAGACTTTGAGGGGTGGAAGGCTAAGGGATCTCATCAAATAGCCCAAAGAATGGCCCTGGTCACCACCGAGGGGATCACTCTCGGAGCACTAGTCCAGTCTCACCTCTCTGTGAGGGCCTCCCACAACCCCACCGGCCCCCGCTCCACACACAGAGCTCCTGGTGGTGGGAGGAGATCAGAGGAAAAGGACAAAGGAAGCAAGAAGGGAAAGGTAGGAGGGACAGAGGAAAAGGGAAAACAAAAAGGAGAAACCCCCATGTCCCCAGTAATTCTAAGGGACAAAGTCCTAGGTCAGAAATAAAATACTGCCCCCACAATCTAATGTTTTCCTTTCCTAAAAATCAGCCGGCACCTGATGGATCAGACTGAACAGGTTCCAAACCTCTCCGAGGCTCTTACCTTCTATACAGGGACGTCTGTTTTCGAGCAAATGCACTAAAAGAAAAGGAGAAAACTCCAGAGAGGGTCCTCCTTGCGCTCACGAACGTGCAAGTGAATGTTCTCTCAGTCCTCCAGGAGAGACCTCGAGAAGGAGACGTGCTGAAGCAAAGCCACAGGGATCTCCGAGGTTGCCTCTGTCCTGCACCCCTGTCCTGCCTGGCTGATGTCAAGATCTCTCTGTGAGGTCATCGCCTCCCCACCACCTTTGTCCAATAGGCTGAGGTCCTGCCAAAGGCTCTTGTGATGTCACTGCCACACCCACCCCTCCCCTGCAGTGCTGATGTCCTGCCCCTGTCCAGCCACATTGGATGTTTGAGCTGCTTCCCCTGGATCACCCCACACAATGTCACTTCCTTGTGGGGTGACACCGACTACATAGTAGAACACAGAAGTTCTTCCCCAGGCCGCAATTAGGTTTTCACAAGTTAGTCGACTTTATGGCCAGAAGGAACCGTTAGAGCATTTAATCTCATCCCCTGCGTATCCTAAGGCCTCCTGTATGTCAGAAGAGCTGGGCTTTTCTTTTACTCAAACATTTTCCAGAAAGGCATCTAGTCTTTATTCAAAGAGATCAAGAGATGGAGAAGCCATCATTTCTCTTGGTACTTTGTGCCAATGACAAACCACCCTCTTACAAATCTGGGTCTTATTGTCATTATCCTTTTTCTGATTTCTGCTTCCATCCATGGGGTTTTGTCATGCCTTTCTCTGCGACATAAAAGAGCCCTTTTATACTCAACATTTTCTCTCCATGAAGTCAAGCAACTCACTTCTCATTCTTCTCTTGTATATACTAAGCAGATTGAGCTTTTTCAATGTCTCATTATAGGGCATCATCCCCATCACTCAGTTATGAATCTTTTCTGCACCCTCTCCAATTGTTTTAACATAATATTCAAAATGTGGATACAAGAACTGGATTCAACATTCCAACATCAGTCTCACCAATGCTCTTTCACTTCCCTTTCCATCCTCACTACTCTATCCAGCCAAGAATGGCTTTAACCTTTTTTAACACAGTTTCACATTGACAGCTCATGTTGAACAGCTTGTCCACTATGGCCCCAAAATCCTTTTCAGGGTCACTGCTTTCCAGCGGATTGTCCCCAATTCTGTAGGGTGCCGCCTGACTCCTTTGTTACTGGAGGTATGGGGTTGCATTTGGCTTTATTAAAACCTAATTCTTTAGTAAGTATTTTAGAAGAACTAGCCCATTAGAGAGAGAATCGTGAATTACTCAAAGACAATGAATGGAGAAAAGCGGCAAGAGCAATCAAATACATGTTTGGTTACGGCCTATTTCCTTGGTCTTAAAGGAGGGTCACAAGGACCTGAGCCTCCTCCCTCACAATAGCCCCAAACTCCCCCAATCAGCATTGAGACTCTGAGAAGCAGAAAGCTGAGAGTTCTCACCAGATGTCCCGGGTCACCACCGGAGGGAGTCACTCTTAGAGCACTATTCCAGACACATGTCTTTGGGAGGGCCTCCCGCAATGAGAGTTGAAGTGCAACCCCCCCGCCTCCCCTCCGTCCCCAACTCCACATGCACAGACAGGTCCTGGTGGTGAAAGGAAAGCAGGGGAAAAGGACAAAGATGCAAGAAAAGACAAGAAAGGAGGGAGAGACAGGAAAAGGGAAAACAAAAAGGAGAAACCCCAATGTCCCCAGTAATTCTAATGGACAAAGTCCTAGGTCGGAAATAAAATGCTGCCCCCACAATCTAGTGTTTTCCATTCCTAAAAATCAGCCGGCACCTGATGGATCAGACTGAACAGGTTCCAAACCTCTCTGAGGCTCTTACCTTCTATACAGGGACGTCTGTTTTCAAGCAAAACCACTAAAAGAAAAGGAGAAAACTCCGTAGAGGGTCCTCCTTGTGCTCACGTACGTGCAAGTGAATGCTCTCTCAGTCCTCCAGGAGAGACCTCGAGAAGGAGACGTGCTGAAGCAAAGCCACAGGGATCTCCGAGGTTGCCCCTGTCCTGCACCCCTGTCCTGCCTGGCTGATGTCAAGATCTCTCTGTGAGGTCATCGCCTCCCCACCACCTTTGTCCAATAGGCTGAGGTCCTGCCAAAGGCCTTTGTGATGTCACTGCCACACCCACCCCTCCCCTGCAATGCTGATATCCTGCCCCTGTCCAGCCACATTGGATGTTTCAGCTGCTTCCCCTGGATCACCCCACTCAATGAGCGTTCATTGTGGGCTCAAGCCGTACACAGTAAAACATCAGAGGCTTCTCCCCATGCTACGCTCAGTTTTTCATAAATTAGCAGACTTTATGGACAGAAGAGACAATTAGAGCGTGTCATCTGACCCCCTGCATATCACATGCTTTCTGTAGAGCATAGGAGCTAGTTTTTGACTACACACGTTCCAGAAAGGCATCTAGTCTTCATTAGAAGACATCAAGAGGTGGGGAATTCCCACCACTTCCCTTTCTAGTTTCTTTCTTTGGTGATTCGTCCTCACTGTTGAATATGTGTGCCCTCTTTCTAATACGAATTGGTCTCTTTTGAGTTTCCAGCCACTGGGTCTTGTTATGCTTTTCTCTGATAGATTAATGAGCCCTTTAATACCCAATCTTTTCTCTCCGTGAAGTCACTTCAACACTTCAATGATGTCACCTCCCGATCTTTTTTATAATGTAAACAGGCTGAAATCTTTCAATAGCTCACTAGCATCTGCCAGGAAGGGAGTCCCCACAGAGGGACACCATAATCTCCCAGGGAGGGAAAAGGCCCTCACTGCCATTTCTTAACCTCATGGGGTGTTCTCCTGCTCTGCCAACCCCACCCCCTTTTCAGTATCTCCAGGTGCCTGAGGGAGCAGGAACCAGAGGCCATCCTGCAGCTGGGACAGAGATGGAGGTTGATGACCTACCTGCCCGTGGTGACCATGGTGCAGGACAGCCCTCAGGACATGCGAATGCAGCTCCAGATCTGGGAGCAGCTTCCCTTTGCTGGCACGAGACCTTGCAGGTTGAGGGGGGGTGAGACAGGCACTAACTTTTGGAAACCCTCAGTGGGATCAGAGGGTAATGGTTTGTAGAAAGTGGTGTTGGAGAGCTTTACAAAAACTAGACAAGAACGGTGCATGTTCCAGGGCAGCTCCAGCCCCGGTGCTGTCAGTGAGACGTGTCCTCCCAGCCCTGCCTGACGGGTCTTTCTGTCTCAGACCCTCCTTGGAACTGCAAGAAAAGTCCAACCTGTGGAGTTGTGGTTGCAGTGATAGTTGTATGGTCTGCGTTGATCGCTGCCATCATTGCTCTGGCAGGTGAGTTCCCAGCTTCCGCCCGGCTCCCTTCCCCTCCAGCTACGATCTCCGCGCATCCCATTCCCCCGTGACCTACCACACTCACTCTCTCCTCCCGGCCTGTCCGGCTTCTGCCCCTGGGACAGAGGATTCCTGGGGGATCTTCCTCCCAGACCCCTGCACCTGGGCACTCTCTGTGTCAGGACGATCTGACTGACATTAGCCCCCCCAGCCCACCTCTGAGCACTTTGGACCCAAGTCACCTTTGCCACGTGCCGTGAAGCAGTCCCTGACCAGGGTGTCTAGTGGGACAGGGTGCAGAGCATCCCTGAGCCCTTTGCCTTCCCTGTGTTGCTCTGAGGTTACCAGCCTGGCCTTCCTGGATCTTCAGGTCAAGCCTGTGGCCGGGCGGCAGGTGCTGCCATGTTACTGAAATGAGCCGTAGAACTCAGTCGAGACCCCTCCATCAGCGCAGTGTGGAAACTCCCCAGTCGCTGAGCTTGGCCAGGAAGGGTCCCTTAGCACCATTCACTCCCCCCGGCTGCCCAGACAGCATGTGCTCGTGCAGAGGGCATCTGTTTGTGGTGAACATGAACCCTGCTGTATGCCCCCGTCGTCTGTGGCGGGGGGTGCTGGAGACTGTCGGGGGTGGGATTTCTCTATTGCCCTGGGATCCAATCACTGGGCCCCAGGAGGGTTTAGCAGCTGGCAGAGGGGATTGAATCCAGCTCCGTCTGCATTAGGAATCCTCTGTGCCAATGTCATGACGTCCTTGCAGTTGAATTGGTGCAAACCGCTAAAGGAGACGCACCGCACTGGTGCACAAAGGAGCTTGCCTTGGTGCAGTTCGCTGCAAGAAGTTACCAGAGCGAGCCGCACTGCTCCAGCGCATCTCCAGGAGGTGTTTGCCCGGATGTCACTGTGATTATACTGGTGCAGATTACTCTGATACAGATGGGCCCTGAATCCCAGCTCCCTGCTGTAATGGCAGGCTCTTGCAATGGGCAGCATTGGCTCTCGCTGTGTAAGGTGGGAATCTGTGAGCTTAGGGTTGGTTACACACCTGCAGGTGCAGGGAGCTCTGCAGAACATGTGGCATCTGACCTGGAGATGGATGGTGGAGACAGCCTGTGCCATCAACTGTTAGTCACTGACTTCTCCGCTCAGTTCAGTAGGGCAGGGGTGTGGGCTACCGTGCACTGCACAGTGAAATCTACAGGGTCAGACATGCCTTGTGAGTGAGTGAACACATGCTCGTTTTCTGATCACCGCTGCCACGTTTCCTAACTCTTCCCGACTTAGAGTGTCTATTCCTCGCTGAGCGCCAGCCACATGGGAAGGCTTGAAAACCAACTACCGAGTTACTGTGGTGCAAACAAAAGTGATGTGCTCAAAAACGTCTGGAGGGGTTTGAGTCTGACTCCTCTCAACTAGACAGGCCTTTCAAATCCTCTTTGGTGTCACTTATCGGTGACCCCACTGCTGCCCTTTCATGGCTCTGAAAGGGTTACACTGCCGTGAGGGCTTCCAGAAAGTGCCTTTCTTGCTGCTGTGTTTGGGGAGAGAAAAGTCTGCAGGTAGGAGGTGAATAAGTTCCATCATTCCTGGCCCACAGTGCAACAGGTCACTTCCCGTGGCTGTGGTGTCTGGCGCCCCCTTGTGGCTTTCATGTCCCTGAGTGAAAGTTCCCTCGTTCTCAGTTGTTCACCTGCTGTTTGTTGCGAGGTTGAACGTCCAGCTGTTGATCTTGTGCCTGGGGTGAAATGCTCTGAGCTGTGTCAGTCCCTCCCAGGCTGGGAGTGCCCCTGGAATCCTTCTTGCCAGGCAAATTTACTGTGACAAACGTCTCCGTCCCCCTGCATCTGATTGCAGTGGACCAGCCCCAGCTGGGGGTCCCGGTAGGCTTGGCAAGCAGGTCAGTTGACTGCCTGTTTGGCCGCAGTCAAATACTCCAGAGAGAGCCCTGGGGTTAGGATGCAGCCTGCCTTTCGGATTGTGTCTTGGAGCCTCGCTGGTGTTTTTCAGAACTTGGTTTCAGTGTTTCGCCTTTGTTTTCTGAGTTAAAATAACTCAGTGAAGTACATTTTTTAAAAAATTAGGTAGATCTGTATCTATCTAAAGCTAAATCTACTGGAGACAATGACGTCTTGCTCTTTTTTGTTCCTGTTCTGATAAATTGGTATTTTAAAATATCTGACCACTCTTTGACAGATTTGACTGGTCAATTGACCAATTTTTGTACCAGTCAAATGCCCAATTCTCGATGCAACTCTTACCCTCCATGTGACTGTCTCATTCTCAGTGCTGACCTCTCAGCTTTCATCAGCTGATCTGTGCCCCCCTGCTGGCCCCTCGTGCCTGGACGGCTGGATGGGATACCGAGGGAAATGCTAACATTTCTCAGAGAGGGAAGGGAGCTGGACCGACAGCCGGAGCCGCTGCTCTGCCCCGGGTGCCTCCCTGGCTGGGATCGACAGTGAGCAGGAAATGGCGAGAGACTCTCGAATTGCCAGACACTGGCCTTGGCACAGTGGTGGCTGCTGCAGCAGGACCTGGGCTCTGCCCCGTGGGGTGAGGAGCAGCTCTGAGCCCTCCCGTGCTGGGAGGCCGGAGTGAATGAACTTCCAGCTGCTGAACGCCAGCCCTGGCTGGGCCCAGGGCCCTACTGTCTGTGTGTGATCACAGGGATTGCCCATTCTCCGCTGCCCCCCTCCCCAAATAGGGAGACAGCTTCTGTCTAGGGCAGGGCTGGCTCAGGCATCTCCTGGCCTGCTGGCTGCGGGAGTGGGACCGAGAACCCAGCCAGTGCTCCTGTTGTGGGGATGGGAAAGGAGCAGCCAGCTGAGGAGGCGGGGGAGGAGGGGATCCTCTCACATTGACCCCTCCCACTTCAGCTTGACTCGCTCCCTCCTCCTGCCTTGCTGTGGTGAGTGGGGGCAGATCTGTGAGAAGAGAAGTCTCTGCAGAGAGCTCAGACCCAGCAGCTGTCCCCAGCCCAGGGGGACTTGGGGTGCGGGTGACTGGGAGCACCGGGGCGGGGCTGCTGTGTGCGGTGGGAGGGTTAAGACTGCCCGGATGATCTTGTGCTTTGCAAGAGGGAGGGGAAAATCCCCCCCCCCCCGAAAATAAACTGAGCGCCCTTCAATATGCGACTGGGATTCTCTGCAGCACAGAGCCCTGGAGGGGCGGTGGGGGGAGCACGGGAGGAGGGGCTGATACCTGCTGTCCCTCGGCTTTCTTTAAGGTGTTCCTGCTGCGCCATAAGGGTGTCTATGACCATTGGATCAGCCTCTGGAGGGAGCAGGGTCAGCCCTGGAAATGCACCAACGGCACTGAATTCAACCACCTGTGAGTCTCTCTCACCCCTCTGTACTAATTCCCTGGGCTTGGGGATTCTGGTGTCTGAGCTGTTTGAGTTCAGTTAGATCCACCATTCAGTGCTAGTGAAACAACCAGACACGACCCTGGTCCGTTCACGTCCTGCGTGTATCGGAGACCGATGGGAGCCGGCGTGTCCCTGAACTCTCGGCTCTTCCCCGCAGCACGGTGCTGGGCCAGAGACAGAGGCCGCCATAGCCAGAGGTGCCCTCGCAGCGCCCTGGGATTTCAGCTGGGACACTCGCTGTTCTCCCCAAGCCCTCTTCAGCAAGGTCCCTGGGGTGTCTGACCCCCCTGGGGAAAGGAGACAGCAGGGAGCTCAGGTTAACAGTGGCTGCTAGAGAGGGCAGCATGCTGAGCACTGCATGGCAGGTGCAGGTCCCGCTGGGGATTGCAGCTGGCAGGTTTGAGTGACTTGGCTGGTGAGGCCTCTGAATCCGCAACAAGGCACCAACGTTAAAGGAGCCTGCGGTTCACAGGTGCTGGACGCCTGGGGCTCCCACTGGAATGGGGTACAGTACTGATGGCTGCCCAGCCAACACCCCGCGATGGATTTCAGTGGGCTCCAAGTGTGATCACAAAACCAGCGCTGCTTGAGCCTGGAGCAGGGTTTGAACCCCGGAATTCAGCACTAGAAACATAAGCCTCTGCCATAGGAGCGAAAGAATCCACTTCTTTAACTGAACCCCCCCCCCGCCCCGATTGATAAAGCTCTTATGCAGGCCAGCCATTAGAGGAGGATGGAGACCCCCCACTTCCCTGGTCTGGGTTACTTCAGTACTTTGAAAAGTCAGGCTCTTATGGTGCTGGGTCAGGGCTCCCCAGTGGACAGTCCCCATTCTGCTGTATTGGACCCAACCTTTGGATCCCACCTGCTTCCAGCCTCACTGGGTCTGAATAGCCACCAGACACTGTCCCGACTTTGGGCCTCTGTGGCCCTCTCCTGGGGTACAGACTCCGTGTCCTGAGCTCTGCTCCTGAGGGGCTGGGAGAGTAGCTGCTCCGCACTCAGGCCTGCACTGTGGAGAACGGCTCCCCTGGCTGGGACTGGTGTGAAATGCCCGGCCTCTGCCTGACTGCAGCTCCCTGGCTTCTGTGTTGCAGGTTTCAGATAAGAGGAGGAGGTGACTGCGCGTATCTGAACGACGAGAAAGGGGTCAGCAGCTCACGGTGCTACATGGGAAGACGGTGGATCTGTAGGAAACCTGAGGTGTGTGTGATGGGAAAAGAGAATGCATTGGAAGGGGGCTCAAAATGAGACTCCTAGACGTGACACTGATCCAACTCACCTACTTGAACGAGCCAAGTCCCCGTTCGTCAGCCTGGCCAGGATCTCAAAATCAGGCAGCGGGGCCCTCAAGCAATAAGTGTGTCTAGTTTAAACTGTGGATTCTTCGTATGTGCCTTCTGCTTTTGAACCTTTAAACTCAGGGTCACATTGTCAAGCTTTTCTCTGCAGCTGAGAGGGAGCGATCTCATGAGAAGGAGTCTCAGCCACACGCTGGGGAAATGAGAGAAGGGAAGGCCTTGTTTGTTTAGACTCCAGAACAGCATTTCTCAAATGCAGCCACCAGCTGATTGTTTTGCAGCCACAAGAGCCTCCAAAGTGCCCCAACAATCGCTGAGATGTTAAGTATTAAAGGTGCCTTCTAAATGCCATAAATCCTAATGTGCGCTCCCTTTTAAATAGTACCATGCCGGCAGAGCTGAGCTACATAGGTGTGATTTTCTTTGAAGTCGCAAAGTGTATTCTTTGGCTAAGAACATAAGAAGGGCCAGACTGGGTCAGAGCAAAGGTCCATCCAGCCCAGTATCCTGTCTGCCGACAACGGCCAATGCCAGGTGCCCCAGAGGGAGTGAACCTAACAGGCAATGATCAAGTCATCTCTCTCCTGCAATCCATCTCCACCCTGTGACAAACAGAGGCTAGGGACACATTCCTTACCCATCCTGGCTAATAGCCGTTAATGGACTTAACTTCCATGAGTTTATCCAGTTCTCTTTTAAACCCTGTTATAGTCCTAGCCTTCACAACCTCCTCAGGCAAGGAGTTCCACAGGTTGACTGTGCGCTGTGTAAAGAAGAGCTTCCTTTTATTTGTTTTAAACCTGGTGCCCATTAATTTCATTTGGTGGCCCCTAGTTCTTGTGTTATGGGAACAAGTAAATAGCTTTTCCTTAGTCAATTCTCCGCACCACTCATGATTTTATAGACCTCTAACCACTGTGGTTACATCTCATGTTACTGTAGCTCTAAGTGGCTATGGGCCATCTCACTGCGTGGTGTTTGGGTAGGTAGTGATTGTTCATGGGGGGGAGGTGAAAGAGTTAAAAATGTGACTCGGTATCAGAAAGTATTTCAAATAATCTAGTGCCAGAAAATGACCTTGAATGTGACAGCAGGTGGCTCCTCTGGGACCTTCTGCGAAGAAAAGCAAAACAGAGAGAGAAAAAGGAACACTTCAGCACCGGGGGAAAGGCAGTTTCCTGTGTTTCTGAAGCCACTCGATCCCATTTCTGAGCAAGTTGCAGTGTGAGAGAGAAATTCATCAAATTGAAACGTATGTCGTGCAACGTCCCTACAGCACTCATACAAGGAAGTTGAACCAAATTACCACGGTGAGTTTCAGAGGTGCGAGCTGTTAAATGATGCAAAAACCAAGCTGAAAAGACAACAGCAACGGCTCAGATTTTGTTGTTACTATTATCATTATTATTATTACTGGGCTAGGTGGATTGGGTTTTTTTGTCTGTGAAAGAAATTTTGGACACTGGCAGATACATGCAGAACGGTGACTCATATTGGCAGATACATTCTTTCATTATTATTTGGACTTCTCTTATGTAAAGGATTTTTAAATTTAGTTCAGAATTGTTGTACAGCCGTCCACCTTTGACCAAAAAAGCAAAAGAACAACAAAAAAGACAAGACTGCACAAAGCACTGGTTTGTTCTGTGTTTAGGTCCAGTAAAGATAAGACACAACTGTACCTTTTATTTATTATTGAGTCTGCAAAAAATCCGTATGTAAATATGCACACGTAATTTATTTATTTGTTTTTCCTGCAGTTAGTTAAGTATTGTCAGAGCCGCATGCTGAGGCTGCCAAAAATTTGTGAGAACCCCGGCTCTAGAAAGTGTGAGGATTTTGTTTTCTATGTAACCACTCCTTTCCAGTAGTTGTTCACTCTCGCTTGCATCTCTGTTCTTTGATAATAAACTCATTCCTGTTTTCTGTATATCTAAGTGCCGTGTTCTCAATAGAGTGGTTGGCCTGAATTGAATCTTACAAGCTGCTGTGGACCGCGCCGGTGGGATTAGAGTCACCGTTCTGCATGTGCTCAGTGGAGCGGGCTGAGCACTCCCGAGGGACGCTCAGAGGCTTTGGGAGTGTCTATCGCTAAGCTGTACACAGAGAGCGAGGCCTGCAGGGGGCTGGAAGGTCAGGCTTGCACTGCCAGGGGTGGTGGTTTGAGAGAGCTGACCCATGGCAGGCCTGGACAAGGCTCCCCCAAAGGTGCCTCGTTTCCCTGCTGTGAATCGCTCAAATGGGCACACGTCCCCGGCTCATTCCACCCCTGCACCCCCCAGGTACAACCCGCACAAGGCATTCTGCCAGGGGCGAGGAGAACACGTGTGCTTCTGCCCTTCTGTCCCATTCCTGCTGCTTGCCCGGAGCTAGGCTGCCTGCGATGGGTTTTCAGTGTTTGCTCCTTTAAGGGGGTTTAGTGTGTGAGTGGATGCGGGAGGGGAAAAGAGAGTCAGAAAGTTGTATCCCGAGGGTTTAGGGAAGCATCAACCTCCACAGTCCCATGAAGGCCGTGGCAAATCAAGTATGTGAGGTGGTGCAGGGCGGTAGTTCACACTCCACCGCGTATGTCAGCCTGCAATGCAAGGAGGGGGGTGCACCAGACGTCTCTCTTTTCCTTGCTCGCCTGGACCCAACCCCAGGGATGATAGGGGGGATTTCTGGTTGGCTGTACCGGGCCTGCTACCCAGCAGTGTCTTCAGCCCACTCCCGGTGAAAATTCTCACCCTTCGTCTCACAAATAGGGTGCAGGCCGTATCAGGCCAGGCTGGGGTTGGCATTAGCACCGCTCACCCCAGGGCCCTGGGCAGCAGACGGTTCAGAGTCTCAGTTGGTTTTAAGAGCCATGGCAGGAGAGGGGAGGTAGGAGCCCCTTAAAACTATATTGGGCACAGACAGGCTCTTGGGAAGTTTGATTTGTCCCATGGCCCCATCCCCACTCTGCCCCTTCTCCCAAGGCCTCACCCTCGCACCCCCTCTTCCTGCGCCCAGGGAGTCAGCGCCCACAGCAGGTGTGTAAGACTAAGTGACGCGTGTGTGTGACGGGGAGCGGGGAGGGTTAGAAAATTTCTGTATTGATAAACGCAAGAGTTCAAAATGAGTCGGGCCTCAAAACCGTGAGACCCACTTAAAAACCATGAGACTTAAAATACTAAATGCAGAGTTTTTTATCTGCTGGTTTGTGAGCCTTTGGCGGTCATGGTGTGGAAGCAGGAAGAGTAGTGTCGTCCCCAGGGGGAGCCAGCAGGGCCGGGGCAGAGAAGGGTGTACAGTCCCGGGGAGGGGGCGGCAGGGGGGCCCAGGCCCAGGTGAGTTCAGTTTCAACAGCTGGAGGTGGTGGTGCAGGGTATGGGGAGACTGAGGCACATGTGCCGGGCTGGGCTACCTACACTCGGAGCCCTGGGTATAAACAGAGAGACTCAGCCTAAGCAATTGCTTGGGGCCCCCAGCAGCTCAAGGGGGGGGCCCTAGTCCCTTTTTTTATTATAAGAACTTGTCTGTTTTAGTATTGGGGGAGGGGCCAAAAGGCAACTTGGGGGGAGGGAGAGGAAGGGATGGGGCGGGCCAGAGCCTCTATGCAAGCTGGAGAGAGAGAGAGAGAGAGAGAGAGAGAGAGACACCCCCCAGCGCCTGTCTTCCCACTTCCACAGTGTAAGGTGGGGGGGGTGGGGAGGAGCGAGGGGGCGGGGCCTCAGGGGAAAGGGTGGGGCAGGGGGCAGGGCCCCGGTTCGGGCTCCAGTGGTTCCCCCCCCCCCCCAACACAGACACTTTTAGGTACTTCCTCTGCCCCGGAAAGCCGAGTGTGGGGGGGAACTGGGCTGTCGCCCCTCCGCAGCCAGCTGCTGCACACAGGGCCTGCCGGGGAGGGGCTGCGGCTCGCCGGGAAGCCGAGCCCCGGCAGGGATCAGGCTGCTGCTGCCGCCCCTCCCCAGCCAGGCTCTCCCCAGCAGCTGGCTATGGCCGCTTGCTCCCTGCCTGGGGCCTGGCTGCCCGGTCTCTGTGACGCAATCGGTTAGCGCATTCGGCTGTTAACCGAAAGGTTGGTGGTTCGAGCCCACCCAGGGACGCGGACCTGCTTTGGGGGGGTAGGGACAGCTCAGTGGTTTGAGCATTGGCCTGCTAAACCCAAGGTTGTGAGTTCAATTCTTGAGGGGGCCATTTGGGATCTGGGGCAAAAAGTGGGGATTGGTCTTGCTTTGAGCAGGGGGTTGGACAATTGGACCGGCTGAGCTCCCTTCCAGCCCTGAGATTCTATGACCAGGGGGAGGGGGGGGAGCAGCAGGAGGACACAGCCCTGCCCCTCCCACCCACATGTCTGGAAGACGCGCCTAATATGGTATCATACGTCACTTTGGGCCGGTTTCCCCGACAGTCTATAGCGGGGGTGGTCAAACTGCGGCCGGCGGGCCAGGGGACCCTCCTGCCCGGCCCCTGAGCTCCTGGCCCGGGAGACTCGCCCACTTCCCCGCAGCCTCAGGCCAGGCGCTCTCCCCGGCAGCTGGCTACGCTGCGCTGAGCCGTGTCAGGGGGGTGGCGGGCGGCTCCATCCCGCTCCCCGATGCGCCTCTAATGGATCAGTCCGTGCGGGTGTCCCCGGATCCCGCGGCTATTGAAGGAGGACACCCCCGCCCAGCCCGAGCCATAAGCCCCGGAGGCAGCAGCGCAAGAGCGGGGAGCGCTGCGGGATCCTGACCGGCTGGAGCCTCTGCTCTTCGCCCGCTCCCCGGGGGCAGACAGCTGGGTGCGTTTCCCTTCCGTGTTGCTGACCTGCCCAGCTGAGCGGGGCTGCAGCCGCGGGACCCTCTCCCCGAGCCTGGCGGCTCCCGGCAGGGCAGCCCGTCCCCTCGCTGCTCCCTCTGCCTGCCCACAAGGGTCGCTCTGAGCCCGCTCCCTGGGGGGGCTCTGGCTCCAGGGGACACGAGCCTGGGCGAGCTGCGAGCCGGGTTCCAGGCGCCGGCTGCCCGCGGAGCGATCGGGGGCTGGGGGTCTCCGCCAGCAGGTGAGGAGGGGCTGGTGTTGTGCACGGATCGGGGAGAGGGCGAGCAGGGAGGTGCCGGTTTGGGGGGGGGGAAGAGTTGGGTGGGTGCATCGATCACACTGGGGAACGCGGGGTCTATTGGGGAGGGGGCTGTGCACTGACCAGATGGGAGCGGGGGCAGGTGGGGTCTATTGGGGAGGGCGCTGTGCTCTGATCAGGTGGGGGTATTGGGGAGGGGATGGGGCGGGGTCTATTGGGGTGGGGGCTGTCTGCTGACCAGATGGGGGAGGGGGTCGCTCGGGGTCTATTGGGGAGGGGGCTGTGCGCGGACCAGATGGAAGGAGGGTTAAGGGGGGCAAAATAGGTGGGTAACCTGCAGGAGCTGAAGTTGCCTCCCGAGACAAGAGCTCCGCTGCTGGGCAGCAAATCATGAGCGCGGATCGTTTTGGAGCGGAAGGGGAAGTGATTTTTCTCTGCAGTGAGAGAAGACGTCTCCGTTGGTCCCCAGGGCAGACTTCGTTTCTTTGTCTTTTAACTGATGGGCCAAAGTGTCCTAACACCCCCTCTGAACTGCCGTCCCAGCAGCGCCGCGTGTCTCAGCCCGCCGTGTGGGGGGGTCTGGGGCTGACCCTCACTTGGGGTCCCAAGCAAGCGCTGGGGACGAGGCGCTGAAGGACGGGATCTTACTGGAGGGCAGCTGAAGAGATTTTATTCTAGCAAAGCGCCAGCTCTCTGCCTAAAGCACCGATCTCCTGCCTGCTCTGAAATCCACCCGCTGACTTGGAGCCTTGACAGTTTGTGTGCCTCGGGGGGGCACAGGGCCATTTGGAGAAGGGATTTCTGAGATCCCCTCCTCCCCCTAACAAAACCCCCAACCAGCTAAAGTTGATCTGCTTTCCATACAGCCAAGGCTGCTCAGATCACTGCAGCAGGGTTTTAAATGCATCCGATGAAGTGAGCTGTAGCTCAGGAAAGCTTATGCTCAGATAAATTTGTTAGTCTCTAAGGTGCCACAAGTCCTCCTGTTCTTTTTTTAGATGGCTGAGAGTTCTCCAGCAGAGTGCAGGGCGACCCCCAGCCCTTTGGGGGAGATCAAATGACCACGTTATGAACCACTTTGATTCTAGGTTTGCCTGCTGCTCAGCCGGTGTGAGACTCAGACGCCAAGCAGATCACACTGTGCCCGTGCAGGGAGAGAGGGGAAGGAGCCTGAGAGCTAGTTATGGGTGCCTGTCACGGGTAGGCGGGGCATGTAGCAGATCAGGTCTCTGAGGCCCTGTTTGTCAACCATTCAGTTTTCTTCAAGTTGCAAGGAGAGAGGCTTGTAGACGGCCTGGAGAAGAAATCGCTTTGCATGAGGATTCTGTCGATGTTTAAGCCGAGGGGTGTTTTCTGCAAAGGGAGGAGGTGGGAAGGAACCTGCTTTACGGCTCAGGCTCTGTCTGCACTTAAAACACGATAGCTGCTGCAGCCCTTCAGTACAGACACTTCCCACAGCAACGGGACTCCGAGTCCAGCGCTCTAGGCCTCGCTGCCTCCATTAGTACAGAAAAGGGTGAGAAAAATGATGAGGGACGTGGAGCAGCTTCTGTGTGAGGAGAGATTAATAAGACTGGGACTTTTCACCTTGGAAAAGAGATGACTAATGGGGGATAAGATAGAGGTGTATAAAATCATGACTGATGTGGAGAAAGTAAATCAGGAAGTGTTGTTTACTCTTTCTCATAACACAAGAACCAGGGGTCACCCAATGAAATTAATAGGCAGCAGGTTTAAAAGAAACAAAAGGAAGTATTTCTTCACACAATGGAGAGTCAACCTGTGGAACTCCTTGCCAGAGGATGTTGTGAAGGCCAAGACTATAAGAGGGTTCAAAAAAGAACTAGATAAGTTCATGGAGGACAGGTCCCTCAACTGCTATTAGCTAGCATGGGCAGGGATGGTTTCCCTAGTCTATATTTTCAAGAAGCTGGGAATGGGTGACAGGGGATGGATCACTTGATTACCAGAGCTCCTGTGATTCTGGGATGTTATTTTTTTAAATCTCTCCACAATTTTGGTTGCAATTGAAACTTCTAGTTAAAGCGATCAGTGTGGGGGGAGGGCGGGGGCTGGACTCTCTGTTGCCTTGCACTTTGTTTGTGTCACCTTTACACTGATGCAAAGTGAGCATGAAATACCAAAAGAACTGCAGACACTAGTGTAAATGACACACACCAGGATCAGGGTAAGTCTGGATTGGGGCCCAGAACTCTTCCCTCACCCACCCATCACGGCACAAGGAGTTTGATCCTGGGCCTCATGCCAACTGCCCATAAGGGGCAGCTTAGAAATTCTTCGGTTGCACAAAGCTGGTGTGTCTCCCTATGTCACCTGCCTCCTCCCAATCTTTAGTCTGGGGACTTGGTGTGGTAGCAAAGAGAGTGTGGTGCATGATGCTGGCTCAGAACTGCTGCCACGACAGCCAGTGTAACTTAGAGCAGCCTCAACAGTGCTCTACGTTTTATGTCAGGTGCTATTTCAGGCACCAGCCAGCCGAATCTTGGGGGAACAAAAGGGTGACTTCAAGCCCCCTTTCCTCATCTCTCTCTGCTGAGCCAAGTGAAAACTTGGCACTGCTGAGAATTCAGACCCAGGCATAAGGCAATGGAGAACGCCAATCTTTCTTCTGCTGTGAAGAGTTGGTAAAACTCAAAGCCCAGATGGCACCGTTATTAAGCCCATTATTTTTTTCTCTTTGCTATTTAAAAATAATGAGATGCAAAACCAATATGAGTGCAGCAGTAATGTTGTATGGTTCGGACACACAAGTTAAGTTTCCTATGACAACACGAACTTGATCAACTTGCATGTGTGGAGCATATTTTTCCTCTTCCTGTTGTTCTTGTTGTATTTCAAAATTTACCACCCAGGGTTCTTTGTGGCATGTAATGCGGCTTGTATTAAAAACGCCACAAATGCAAACTTACAGGAATGGGCCAGAACTTGACAGCTTACAGGAGTGGCCGCTACAGGGATCGGGGCTGATTTTAGAGGGCACAATTTTCAAAAGCACCAAAGTGACTTAAGTGCACTGGGAAATTTTACCTCTAGTCTTCCTTATGAATTAATTTTTTATTTTATTTCTTTTTAAAGGGAGCTGTAGCCTGTTTTCCACAGGGTCAGTCTGAGTTCAAGCCAATGCCGTAGGGCATTTCAGGCTGCTGTCCTGTCTGGTCCAGCCCAGGGGACAATATCTGATGCTTCCAGGGAAAGCAAGAACCGCTGTAACATACATGGCTAGTTTTACCATGCTGTAAATGGAGGTGGGGAATTCATTACTGACCTCCGTGGCATTCAGACTATGTCCTGAAGCATGGGATTGGGCCAGAGGGACAGCTAGCGCTGGACACAGTGTCTAGGGTCTCAGAGTGGGAAGTTCCTTGGAGAATTCCACTGGGTGGGAGACTCAGCTGTGAAGGGAGGGGGCGAGCAGGAGCGTCTCATAAAGCCAAGATTGGAATAACTGAAGTAATGTTCCTTTTACATGGAGCCTCAGCTCTCTGGAATCTCTGCAAACGCTTTAGCCACGTGTTTAACTCCATCCATAGGAGTAGCCTTGGATCGCAGTGGGAGAGTTCAGGTGCGTACGTGTTTGCAGGATGGGCGCTCAGGGCAGTCCCTGACGCCAGGGCAAAGTGGATGTGAAGTGCCACTGTCTGGATTTGGGAGCCTGCCTGCACACCAAATCCACTAGGCGCTGGGTGCATGACTGCAAGGCGCTGGGATGGGGAAAATCAGCCCTGGGTGATTATTTCGAGTAGAAAACCAGAGCCATTTCTGGGGTCTTTCAGCTTCTAATGCCCTTTCCCTTCTGCAGCTGGATTTAAGCCTATGATAAAATCCTTCTCAATGCCCAGTCAGTGCCATAAATCACTGGACTGGGTGCAGGAATCAGTAGGCGACGTTCTCTGGCCTGGGTTATGCCAGGGCTCAGACTAAATTATTCTTCCCAAAACTTTTAAAAGCTGAGACCCCTCCTCAAGGCAAAGAAACCAATCATGCCCCTCACCCGTCAGCAATGTGTTAGCGACCCCACCGCCCATTTTCATGGATACATCTTCAAACCCCACCCCTCCCAACACGGCTAGCCTTTCCCCACGCTTCAGGAGACGCTGGAGGAGATGATCCTAACCGTCCCCTCTAACCTTAAGAGCTGAGGGACCCCATCCTGGAGCATCTTAAAAATCACGGTTCCCAGAGTCTGTAGCGGGGCTGCTTTGCCGGGCTCACCTTTCTCCCTCCGTCAGGTTGGCCGATGGGGATAATGAGCCTGGAGATCTCATTCCCGCTGCTCTGAGTGGTGCCCATGTGCACACGACCCAACTCAGCTCTTCCTGTATCCCAGGAACGTCTTCATCTTCTGGGATCCTCATGGCAGCAGTGGGATGATTTAACGGAGTCCCTTAGTCATGGGGCCTTTCTCTCTCTTTTGTTTCAGAGCCAGCGTCCTGGAATCGTCTCCTGGTGAGTGGAGTGGTGGCAGCGGTGGGGGTGCTAGTCTCACTATACTGATGTGGGTTTTGGAAAGGTAGAGGGAAAGTGTTTGCCTACTCGCGACTCGTCTTCAGGAAGCTGCTGACTCATCCCTCCCCGCAGCCTGGAAGTCGGCAGGATTCCCAGGAATCTGAGCTCCCCGCAGTGTGTGACAGGGACGAGGACCAGGCCCAGGGAACCAGAAACAGGAATCGAGACCCAGCCCTGGAGAATGGGGAAGGAGACCTGTTTGCAAATTCGTATCCGGTCTGCTGAATTGTTCACGTCCAGACCCTCCCCACAGTTCTTAAAAAGTCGAAGCATTTAATTTAGACGCTTTCCAAACAAACCATTTTGATTTTTCAGTTTGAAATAATTTTTTGTTTAAAAATGTCCTTCAATTTTATTTTAAAAATTCAAAAAGTTACAACCCTTGAAATGTGCCTGGGTCTCTTTGTTTTTTTTTTTTTTTTTAAAGCTTTTTGGTTCATCAAAAATTTGGAAAAATGTTAGTTTTGTTCAACCTGAAACCGTTTTTTTCCATCCCTTTTTTGGAATTGTGAGGAACCAAAAAATTCTGTTTGCCCAGCTCGAGGGGCAGGTGAGGATTTTGGCTGTTATATTGTGGGTCTCTAAGTCTCCTTGTTGCTCAAAGTTTTCTTACTGCAACAAATTAATTTGGGATGAGGGAAGGATGGGCAAAAGCTTCCTAAAAGTGGTGGGGGCTGCTGGCACCCAAACTGTTGCCCAGCCCCTGTGCCACCCCTTCTTCTCGAGGTCCTGCCCCCTCAAACCGCCCCTTTCCCTGAGGCCCCCCCTCACACCGCCTTTCTCCTGAGCTCCCACTTCACGCCACCCCTTGCCCCCAAAACAGTGCCCCCCGCACTCCCTTCTCTCCCCCATCATCCAGTCGCTCACACTTATGGCCAGTAAAAAGTGGTGGGCCCCGGTCTTCCCTGTTCCGGCACCCCTGGGTGAGAGTGGGAGAGGATGAAGAACTCCTTTCAAATATAACTCCCCCCCACCTCAAAACAGCACAATTTGCCAGCAACAGCAAAACATGCACCTAACCAACCCGAGCCAGTCACCCTGTGTTGTGTGTGACATTCCCGTCCTGGGGCGATTTATGTCTTTGAGAATATGAACCCTGCAGGCCTGGGCGTTTCTCTGCGTAATGTGACCTCAGTGTTCCTCATGAGAGCCGTTGTTTGTAAATGTTTCAGTAGCAGACATATTTATCATTCATGTACAGACAGACATTTATTCACAATTAGAAGTGGTCAAAAATAGCGAGGGTGGAGAGGTTCATGAAAATTGAAGAAGAAACCACTCCCCCCCCCCCCCATATTCTTCAAACTTATTTGGAAATGTTTTTAATGATCAAATTTTTGTTTCGTTTTGGTGGGAAAAACTCCATGTTCTCTCTGAAATGGGCAGAGAAATCCAAAATGTTTTTTTTAAAGAGGTAACTTTTTTCAAATGATCAATGTAATCCAAAGCGGCATTTTTAGTTGAAAGGTTGCATTGTCAGTGTAAAACACTTTTGAACCAGCTCTGTTACTGTATAACAAGATGAGTTTATTTTTCATGATGCATTGTTTGGGCCAGGTTCCCAGTGGCATTTCAGTTTTTGCACAGCTCTTCTCTTCTTGCGTCTGCACCTCTCATAAACTGTGGCCTTAATCTTGGGCCTGGAAACACTTACGTGCATGTTTCACTTTAATTACTGCTGTGAATAATTCCATTTCAATGGGACAACTCTGAGGTCGGGATTATGCTACGGTCCTATATTGGTGTAACTATGTCATTTCTTTAATTTTCTTTCTTTTATATGTGAAAGTTCTTGAGAGGTTAAAGCAGGTAAAATACATGAACAGGTTCGGACAGTCCGAGTTTGTCAGTGCAAAGTGACAGCAGAGATGTGGGATCTGCTAATTTTCCATAAGTCTCTCAGCGTTACCCAGGATAACTTTGGGGATCTCTGTCTCGCATCGGGAATGTTCCCTGAAAGTGTCCAAACAGCTCAGAGATACAGAACCATTTCCTGGATCCATTCTTATAGCTGTCTTCCCCGGAAAGCAGTCTGGCAAGTGTTCCTGTCAGCTCATTGCTAAGTTATCTGTCAAAACACTAGAGTTTTCAGGTGCCTAAGTAGCTCCTGGAATCAGGGTGAAATTATCCTCCCCGCCACCACCAAAATTTGAAATGGTGCCCCTGAGTGCACGGTACCCTACCGTGCTTCCCCCATAGGAACTGCATGAACAGGCAACTCTGCAAGTTATCTGCATGCCTCTGCAAGTGACCCCCATGCCTCTCCATTTCCTTGGCCACATGTATCCTGTCCCCATGCTGGCGGCTAATCCAGAAAAAGAGGGAAAGAGCTCACCACTGCGACCACCTGAGGGAGGTGTTGGGTTGAGATCAGCTGGTCAAAGCAGGCAATAGGGACAGAATCGGAGACTTGAAGCTCCTCGAGTGACCTCTGCCCTTTCTAGACCTGCCCTTCAATCACACACAGCGATTGTAAAGTTGAATGTGATAGTAACTAGACCCATTTTAAACGCTTCACCACACAAGACAAAGCCCATAGGATTCATCGTGAACTATTTATTTCTCTTCCCCGGCTCCCTGCAGCCACCAGCCACCCTGGAGCTTTCCCTCGTCTCTCCCAGGCTGGGCTCACTTGATCGCAGGAGCTCAGCGGAGGGTCCAGCTTTGCTCTTTCGCTTCCATTCTTCACGTCTTTGGGTGGCTGCATTTGCAGCTGAGCAGCCTGATGGAAACACTGAGTCCTCTGTCTCGGCAGGCAGGCCCAGCCGCCAAAGCCAAAGACTCCCTGAGAACAGGGGGAGGTTCGCCTGAACTCTCAGGAGTGGAGGCTGGGCCCATAGGGTAGGGTTACCATATTTGAACTTTCAAAAAAGAAGACGCTCCGAGGGTGCGGGGGGAGTGGTAGCCCTGCCACCTATCTACTCCCTCCCACTTCCTGCCCCCTGAATGCCCCCCACAGAACCGCCAACCCATCCAACCCCCCTGCTCCTTGTCCCCTGATCGCTCCCTCCCAGGACCCTGCCCTCTATCTAAGCCTTCCTTCTCCCTGTCTCCAACTGCCCCCTCCTTAGACCCCTCCACCCTAACTGCCCCCCTAGAACTCCACCCCCTACCTGTCCCCTGACTGCCCTGCCCCCTATCCGCACCCCCGCCCCCTGACAGACCCCCGGCTCTCCCACACCCATCCAACCACTCCCTGTCCCCTGACTGCCCCCGCAGAACCCCCAACCCATCTAATCCCTCCTGTTCCCTGCCCCTAATTCCCCCCCTCGAACCTCCGCCCCATCCAACCCCCTCCCCTCTCTCTGTTCCTTGACTCCCCCGACCCCTCTTCATATGCCCACCGCCTGACAGGCTCCCCTCAGAACCCCTCACCCATCCAACCCCTCCTGCTCCCTGTCTCCTGACTGTCCCTTGGGACCCCATGCCCCTTCTCCAGCCCCCTCGGCCCACGTACCCTGCTGCTCAGAGCAGTGTGTCTGGGGTGCGGAGCCAGACACAGTGCCGTGCTCCCCCGCAGAGCGTGCAGCTCCCCCCCAGCCCCCAGAGTGCTGCATTGGGAAATAAATCCTCAACCTTTTCAGAATTTTACAAATTCCTCCCGGAGGACGATTTAACACCCAAAAAGCCGGACATGTCCGGGAAACTCCGGATGCATGGTAACCCTACCCCAGGGACTCCAGGATCTGCAGCTGCTGCCACCTGTATGGTGAATCCTCCGACTCATCACCAACCAGCTCTTCCCCATTCTCCAACCTGGCCCCACGGTCTGACCGTGCAGGAGAACAGAAACCCTTTGGGACAGCAGGAGAGTCTCCTCAATGCCGCACTCTTCGCTTGGCTTCCCGCGGTCACCGTGAAACACGACTGCCCTGCCCCCAGGAGTCTCTCAAGGAGCTGCCGGCGCGTCACTGGGCACCCACTCGTAATGGTCTCGGGCAGTGGCATTGCAGAGGGAGCTGAGCAGACCGTCCCTTCTGTGACTTCCTGAATTGCTGCCAGGACGGATTCTCCTCTGCGCTAGGGAGAGTCCCCGAGGACAAGCAGCTGTGGTGGGGGAGGGGGCAAGACAAGCATTCCCCCTGAGCCCTTGACTAGCAGGCAAGCAGGACTCTGGGAGCCAGGGATCGGTGTGTCTTGCTGGGAGAGTAGAGCTGGAGAGCAGAAAAGGGCATTGGAGGAATTGTAGAAAAGTCAGTGTCATGGCCGGGTCATGGGCAGCCAGACCTAGTGGTCAGAGGCAGAGTCCACACTCACAAGACAGGAGTCGAGAGTCAGCTGGGTCACGACACTGGAAGAGCAGAAGCAAAAGACCAAATTGTGTTCAGAACCTCAAGTCAGGTGAGTCACCCTGAGTCCGGATGCCAGGAAATCAAGCCTGGGGAGTGGGAGCAGGAAGAGCCAACACACGGTCCAGAGCCGGGGAGGAGCTCAGCTGTTCAGACAGCTTCTTCTTCCTGCTGCTGGTTTAAGGAGGTCCCCGGGGCCGATTAGCTGCTCTGGGACTCTGCCAATAGGAGCCTCAAACTGGGTCTGGACTTCGTCAGTCCTAGGTAAGCAGTTTTTCATAGGCTTCCAGGTGGCGTGCTGGAGGGTGGCTGCTCCCAGGAACCCTGCAGACCCGGGTTAATGACCCATGGGTCAGGACAGTGAGTGATCTCTCCCCGCTCAAACCTCCTGCACGAAACAGTCTCCAGGGTCCTGGATGCATCCTCTGAGAAGAAAAAAACACAGTCATGAGGACAAATAGGCTATGGAACAGGAGCCCCCTCTTTCTTGCAACAGCCCCAAGTGTCCAGAAGAGTGGACGGTTCTTACCTCCAGGAGATGCCTGGGATCTTCCATCTAAGACTCAAGGGGACCCCTGTTTCTTGGTCTGACAGGATGAGATCATCTGTCCCCACTGCTCCCTGCGCTGGGCTGGCTGCAGCACACATCTGTGTAAGAGGCTGGGCCAGAGAGATGTTACAATCGGGGTCCAGGCACCCCAGAAGGAGAACAGAGGGTCTGAAACCAGAAGACGAAGCAATCAAATCAGCGGATTCGACAGAGAAGTTTTCTACCCTACAGGGACATCAAAGAAGGTCTCTTAGGAAAGCTGAGATGTTAGTCTGGAAACTGCTAAGGCAAAGATTGTGACTTGTTAAGATTCAGTTTTAGTCACTACAAAGTGTGTTGTGTTTTGTTTCTCTATTTGAAGTGTGTCTCTTTCTCTTGCTTAGTATCACTTAACTCTCTTCTTTGTTACTATGCTTCCCAAACCACCTCAGTGTTGTGTGTTCGAGTGAAGTGTGAGTCTCCAGCCTACCCAACAGGCTGAGCTGTGCCCTGTCTCTGAAGGTAGCGAATAATTTCTGAGCGGTGCTGGGCCTAGAGTCCAAGGGCAGTTCACCAGACATCTCGTGGGAAGCCCAAAGACACCAAAGGAGCAGGAGAGATTCCGGCCCCACTGACCCATGGGAACTTCCCACAGAAGAGCCTACACAGGGCTCTAGACACAACCACTTTGGGTGTGTACCAGAGTTCACTCACCGCTAGATGCTGGCCAGGCCTCGTGTCATTGCTTTCTCGCTGGGCTAGCAACCCCGCTCATACTCACTCTTGTAGTTTGTTGGCTGGGAACTCAGCCCTCCAACCAGGTGACTGTCCTTTACTCCACTCCTTCCTGGCTCGTGCTCCTTGCAAACAAAGTCCCAAAATGTCTTGAACAGAAACAAGGCCTTCCACCCTCGTGGGGAGTTCTTCCTCAGCCTGATTTCGGTTCGGCCTTCCCTTCTTGGGTTTCTATGGTCTTCTATGTCCCCTTCCTTAGGGACGGTGAGAGAAGCCAGTCCTACCCTGGACTCCAAGGTTTGGCCCAAGGCCATCTACTGAACAGCTGGCTCTGCTTCTGGACTTTTGCTGCTGTTTTCCCTTGTTTCCTCTCAGGTGGGGCTCACTTGGTCATCAATTTGGCCTAGCCCCAGGCTAGGCAGCCATAGGCCAAGCCACCCTGTTAGATACCCTCCTCCTTCCAATCCGCTCCAGCCCAGCTGACAGGTTTGCTGAAGGGATGGTGAAACCCCATTGCTGATCAGAAGGAGGTCAGAGTCCGTTCTCTAGGAGCTGAAGGTCCGTTTGTCCTGCTGCGGGAAGTGGAGCTGGAGAGCGGAGATGTTAGGTGAAAGAGACTGCATGATGGAGTTGGAGACTGAGGGACTGGAGCCTCCTCCCAGAAACGCTCCCAGGAGAACAGGTTTGAGGAGGAGTTCTCTGGGGAGCCTCCTGCTTGGAAAAAAACAAGGGTGGCACATTGATGAAGATGTCTCTGTCCCAGGGATGGGGGAAGCTCCCAGCCAGGCTATGCAGCAGGGATCCCATTTCTCCCCCAAGAAACCCATTTTGCCCAAAGAAGTCAATGGCTTTTACCTCCAAGAGGGGGTGGGCTCTTCCGTCTCAGCCTCTTTGAGAACTACCACTGCTTGGCTTCCTAGGACAAGGGACCTGTCCCCACTGCTCCCTGAGGTGCTTCAGCTTCTGACTGCACCCATCTGGGAGGCTGTCACACATGCCAGGGCCTAGAAGACATGCGGGGAGGAGGCTCCTCTTCATGTCAGACTCTGAGAGCCCAGAGAAGGGCCAAAGGAAGAATAAAGGGCAGAAGATGAAGCTAGACCGGAGCCTAGCTTCAGTTGGGCAGACAGTCTGTAGCCCTGATGCAAAGGTCCTTCTGCGCCATATGGGGCAGGAAGATCTCTGCCTGGGAGCACGGGAAATGGGATGGGGGTGAGGTCAAGGAAAGAGGGGAGGGATATGGGTGTGAGAGAAAGAGCTCCTGCCCCAGATGAAGGAATTCGGGGTCCGCGGGAAGGACACAGCTCCACAGAGAGGGGAGAGAGTTCCTGTGAATGCCAGGGGCCTCCATTTCTGCTTCCACTAGCCCCACATTTACAGTGAGACACAGCAGTACCTGCAGCAGGGAGCGGGACTTGCTGAACAGGGAGGGGAACCTTGAAGAGCATCAGACGAGCCACAGCCCTTGCAGTGCCTCGGGCATCTGGTGCAAGTGCCGGATCATGCGAAGCTGGCCCATGACCTTGGCTGTGACATCCTCATGCTGCAGGGGAAAGAAAACATGTCAGAGACTGAGACACTCCCCAGGAATCAGGGAGGATTAAGGGCACCTGGAACCTGCACCATCATCTCCACCCAGCAGCTGCTCATTTCTGAGTGGTAGATTCACCCTCCTGACCCCCAGGATGGAGGCTTGCTGTCCTCTCTAGTGACCTTCAGTGCCAACCCCCCTCCTTGTCGGGTGAGCTCCTGCCACCTCCCCATCAGTGCCCCTGACAGCTGTTCCACCTCCAACCCACCTGGGGACACCGCTCAAGTTCGGAGAACCCTCTCCTCCACCCCTACCTCCATCCCCACCCAGGTAGGGCAGGGAGGGGGCTCTAGAAGGGTGGAGGGGGGAGGGAGGGATTCTGGCAGCAGTGAAGTGGGATAGGGAGAGCTTGAGACCTTTCCCCAAGACACCCCAGTGACAAAAGCTGAAACCACAGGATGGCAGCCCTGGTGAATGGGGCAGGTCAGCAGCCCCTGACGACTGAATCCTCCCAATCTCTCGAGAGCGGGTCCAGCCCTACCAGCAGCAAGACCAGCTTTCCACACCCATGTGCCTCAGTCAGTCACCATCACCAGTCAGTCCTTGGCCTCCCAGGATGCCAGGGATGGGAGCAACTCTCGATGGTGGCTCGGGTGACATGGACACTAGGCCATGGGGAAATGGGTGCAGCTCCGTGGGGCAGGAAAGGTTCCCAGAGGGCACTTAGGGGACTCTCCTGTCCTTCCCAGGAGTGATAGCAGAGCACCACATCCTAAGAACAGAAGTCCATGAAGGCCAGAAGTGTCCACTAGGCTCCTTGCTACCAGGCCAGCAAATGGCGAGAGGATGGGAAGGAGGCCCTGGGCCCCACCCCAAGCTTCTGAGTCGATTGCAGCTGCTTACCGTGTCCCCCATCAGTTGCTGGGCTTCCCCCAGGAGGGAGTAGACCAGCACCAGCCCAGCCTGGCTGACACGCAGCAGGGGGTCGTGGATGGCCAGCAATGCTGTCTGTACGAAGGATCTTCTCTGCCCGACGGAGAAGAATTTTTCAAAGACCTAAAACCAAGAGGACATGGGGCTTGAGTAGATTGCCCAGAGCCAGTTTCCAAGTCATGGCGGTACAATGGCGTCTCGTGCCCCAAAGGGCGGGGAAGAGAGCTGCTGTGGCCAAGGCAGTTCATTCCCCAGGAGGCTTTCAGGGTCCCAGGGCTCAGGGAAGCCCCTTTATTAAAAGGTGGCAGATGCTGAGGGACCAAAGCCTCCAGTGGCTCTTTCGAGAAGGCAATTTATGGCAGGGGCCAGGATGGGCTGGAAATGGATCTCTAATGTGTGTGAGCAGGCCCACTCTGCTGTGCAGGGCACAGAGATGACAGGGGACCCTGTCTTGCTTCCAGCAGAGAGATCTCCTGCACCTCAGCGGCTAGAGGAGTTTGTGTGTGCTGTTGTGGAGGGAGGGGGTTGGAGCTGACAGACCAAAGGTCTCTTCCCCCAGCTAAGTGATTTCTCTACTTGCTGGCTATGGCATCTGCAGCTCCTTGGTTTCTTCAAGGGGAATCCAACCTGCAGCCTGACAAGAACAAAGAGACTCCTGGCCCAGTCCCAGTGTGGGACCTTTAGCACCAGCGTGTCCCACTGGTTGCTGGATGAGGAACTGTGAGCTGGAAATAAGGAGCGGGCTCTTTTCCTGTCTCCAGGAGGCATCCACTGCAGGGAGCCCAGCCAGCCCCACTCCCTGAGCTGTGTCATGCCCTGGCACAGTGCCCTTACCTCCCCCACTCTGGCTGTGTTCTTGTAGCCCAAGAGCCTGCTGTCCTGGTGCCAGTCATAGCACCAGAGATCCTCCACGTCATGTATGGTCAGGCCTGGAAGAGAGAGAGAGAGAGAGAGACTTTTCTCCTCATTCTGGTTGCAGTTTCTGTGTCCTTCCAGTCCCATTGGTGGCTGCACAGTGGAGTGGAGAAGAACAGAGGCAGAGAGAGACTTGTCCTCCGGCTGGGGTCAGTCTGAGAGAAATGGTCTGGGGTCCCATTTTCAACCTGTGGTCACTCTCAGTCCCCTATTGGGTTCCGTGTCCCAGCTGGGTTCCTTACCCCTCTGTTGGAGCAGCAGTTGGTAGAGCCGGTAAGTCCCCTCCCTGGCCTGCCGGCTGATGTCCTTGTCTGGATCGCTGACAAATAGAGCCAGCTGGGCCACATGGCGACCCATCTGAGGGAACTCGGCTGAGATCTAATGGAAGGGAGAGCAGAGGGGACTCCATCAGCATTTTCCTCTCAGCTCCCTGTCCTCCCTGGGCCAGAGGGCTCCTTCCTCTTAGCCCCTCTGCAGGAGATGCTGGGGGAGAGGAGCTTGAGATCGACCCTTCATTTGCTCTGCTGCCAGGGGAGCCTGCAGCTGCTTTGGGATGCCAAGCAGGGGCTGGAGCATGGGCCCCTTAAAGGCCCAGGGACAACACTGAACCAGGACAAGAAGAACTTGACTCAAGCCGAGCTCAGTTCTGCTCTGACTCTGCCTCCCCATGAAGAACCCTCCTAAGCCACAGCCCCGGCAGCAGCAGCAGCAGATCCTGCAGCCCACTGGAGCCAGCCCGCTTCCGCCTGGAGCCAGCAAGCTGGGCTCGGAGCTCACTTACGTCAAACTCAGGGAGGGTGACTGTGTATCTCAGCAGGGCTGTGCTGCTCCTGATAGCCCTGGCTCGCTCCTGCGACACCCTGGACACGACCCAGAGGTTGACATGCTGTGGGGAAAGGAGGCAGGTCAGATTCAGTGGCCAGGTGCTCCTGCTTTGCAAATGAGCCCCATGCCCCCAGCCCCAGGGGCCTGAGACATTCTGCGCAGGGGGGAATAGCGGAGTCATTGATGGCAGAGCTTTAGAAGGGGATTCTTTCCCCCAGGACGCAGCTTGTACCCTGCAGGTCACAACTTCTCAGCGTCTCTCTAGATTGGGACAATGTTCAGGGTCGGGGCTGGTCCCATCCTCCCAGAACTCCTGATTCCTGAACAGTTCACCAGAAAGAAGACCGAACCCTCGGCCCTTCCCTGCAACGCAAATCCTTGTGGGGATGTAGGGAGTGACTGAGAGCACAATCCCCACAGGAATTTCAGAGCACATCAGAGGGAAGGGCTGATTCCCTGGGCTCCTCCTCTTTCTCTAGGAAGGAGCATGTGCCTCTTCTCTGAGAACCATCTCCCCAATCTCATGGGCTCTGTGTGTTGGAGGGGTGGGGGAAGGGTGGATTTTCAGACTCTCACTCCCCAAGACAGCCAGGAGCCCTGTGCTTCGTGCTCAGCAGAACCAGGCAGAGCTCTGGCTTGGAGTCCCAGCTCCTTCCTCTGGCCCTCAAGAAGGAAGGACCTGACACTACATTGCACTGACCTCCCCAACCAAGGACGGCCCACTGGGGACCCAGCTAGGAGGACAGAGTAGAAAATGCATCTTCCAGTCTCCCCTTACCAGTCTCCCAAAGAGTTCAGGTCAAATGGGGCTCACCTCCAAGATGAAGTGGAGCCTGTCTGTGTCTGGGGACTCTGCCAGCAGGTTCCCCAGCATGGCATCCAGGACCTCTGGGATGACTTTGTGCAGAGCCTGCAAAGCATGGGTCAGAGTTAGGGAATCTGGGCCTACACCTGCCACAGGATGGGAAGAGGGGTCTCTGGGAAGCACTGGGGAGACTCCCAAACACATCTCCTGGCCTCTCTCCTTCACATGCCACTGCAGGCAATTCGCAAGAATTGATGACCCCTGGACCTTTGATCCATGAGCTTAGCAGGTCTCTGCAGAGGGCCTTGTAGGCAGAAGAGTATGAAACAGCCAAGTTGCTATGGATGGAAGCTGGGTTTCTGGGCAAAACACAGCTTATGAAAGAAAGAAAGAAAGAAAGAAAGAAAGAAAGAAAGAAAGAAAGAAAGAAAGAAAGAAAGAAAGAAAGAAAGCAATCCCCCAGGGAGGGGTAATCTCTTCCCTGCTGGAGGGAAGGATCCAACCCTGCAGCTTGTTCCATCTCTGCTACCCCACCCCTAAATCTGGAGCTCCAGCAAATCAAGGGAGCAGGGACCAAGGACTACTCTGGAAGAGGAAGAGGATGGTGGAGGAGGAGGTACCTGGATGCCGGTGGTGTCCTTCTCCGTGCCCAGGGTGAAGACGGAGTGAAGGGCAGCTCGCAAGAGGTGGGTCTCTAGGGCTGGCTCCAGGGCAGGTTTCATGGTGCTGGCAAGAGAGAGGAGCTGGTATTAGACTGTGCAGTACAGGGGTGGGACTGTCGCCAACACGGACACCAAGCCACAGGGATAGAGGCACAGGCTGGCGAGAATGGAAACTGAGGCACTTAGCTAGGGAATGGCAAGGCCAAGGCGTCACAGACAGACAGTGGCAGGACAGGAATAGCTCCTGTTCCTTGGAGCCAGCTGCCACTCCTGTATCGGAGCCCGGGAGTGAGCCCCTCCCCAAGGCCCCTGTCATGTTATGGGAGTGAAAAGAAGAGCCCCGCCAGGAGAGAGTGACCCTTCCCACCCCACCATCTCTGCCAGAGGCACCACTCTTGGGAGGTGACCTGGGCGGGACAGTGACGGTGACTCCCAGCCTTGGGCCTGAGCAGCACTGGGGTGAGGGGAGCCGGTGGGGTGGGGGGGTGGGGCTGTCTCGGTACCAGAGGTAGCCCACTGCAGCCAGGGAGTGGGCGAGGACGGCGCTGGGTGACGAGTCATCGGGAAGCTCCTCGATGAGCTCCTGTGAGACGCGAAGGAGACAAAGGAGCGTGTGAGATTCAGGCCCGACTGACACCTCCCAGTGAGGAGATGACACAGCCAGTGCCCCACATGGCCAGCAGGATCCCCCACCACCTCCCGCTCCTCCCATTCCTTTCTGCCCATCAGACTTGTCCCCCTTCCCAGATTCCTGCCCAGCTCACTCCCAATCCCCTTCTTTCCTCCTCCCTGTCAAAACTGCCCCCATTTAGCCCCATCCCGATGACCGAGCTGGGACCATGTGATTCCTTGGCCCCCACTCTCAGCTGCCCTCCAGCCCCACAATTCCCCCCCTGCCCACTACTGACCAATCTCACAATTTCTCCCTTCTCTTCTCCCCAGTCTTCAGCCCCAGCAATCCTTGTCCTCTGCTGCCCCCTCCAACACCACCCAGCCCCCACCCATGAGCCCGGACATACCCCTGCCAATCCCATGTCTCTCTCCTCCCTCCAGCTGCCGTATGGCGTGTCTCACTCACCACAATCCTCTTCACCACAGCCGCCTTGCAGCAGCGCGGCTCCAGCGTGTCCTCCCCTCTCTCCTGTGCAGCCAGACATGCGGGGTAGATGGCCTGAAGGAACAGGAGCTGCTGCCCCTCATCCTGGACCCACCGGGAGTGGGGTATAGCGAGAGAGAACCTGTTAGCTAGGGACCTTCCTGCACCACCCAAACCAGCTCCAGGGCTCAGGCCTCAATGGGGGATTGTGGGGACCCGCCTAGTGTCCAAATCCCCCACCACTCCTACACAAGCAGGATCAGGAACTGGGACAGTGCCTGTGGGGGGAGATGACTTCGGCTGTTGTGGGACAAACACCCCCATCTTGGGGGTCCACATCATGGATGTAAAAGGGCCCCATTAGGGGTGGTGGATCATGAGGGACAAGACCCTTGGCAGGGGGTGGGGATGCTGGGAAGGGACAGGGCAATCTTGGTTCCAGCCCAGGTGGGGAACATTTGTACCTTATCTCTGCACTGGAGCTGCTCTCGGATGACCGTGAGAGCAGCTTCATCTTTGGCCATGTCCACCCCTTCCTCCTGCTCCGAATCCAGGGGGGGTCCCTGCACCAGGGAGGGAAGGACAGGGGCGTGGTGGGCAGAGCAGGATTCAAGACCCCCCTTCCCACCTCAGGCACCCAGGGCAGATCGGGCCCCAAACCTCCCTCTCAGGGATGCCTTCAGCCCCCAACAGCTTCAGAAGCCCAGAGCAGAGCCCCCCCTCCACTGGCCAGGACTCCAGGGGAGGTGCCGATTCCCCCGGCCCCGGAGCAGCAAGGACCAAAGTGGCAGAAGCTCTTCATGCCCCCACCCCCAGTTCCCTGTGCAGAAGGGGCAGCTATGTGACGGCTGCTGCTGTCAGTGGGGTTCGCGGGGCTCACGCCAGATACCTGGGCTGGGGACCCCCCCACATATCACTGGGAGAGCGTCTGGGCCCAGGGTGTTCACATCCCGTCCTCACCCCTCCCGGAGCCCAGCCCAGCTCCTCACCTGGAACAAAGCAGTGGCCTCCATCGGCCTGGCTGCTGCCAGAGGCCCAGGTGCTGCCGCTGTCCCCTGCTGAGCTGCCGGTGCTGGGACAGGGACCTTCCCCCTCCTGGCCGGCGGGGGCTGGAAGGTCCTCAGAGACCGGGCAGGGCGATGCCTCCTGATGGGAAGGAGGGCTGGGCTCCTGGGGCCGCTGCTGCCCACACAACAAGCCCCAGAGCCACCCTGCCCGGCGCCCCTCCTGGGCTGGGTCCTGTCTGCAAAACCGCAGCCTGGGCCAGCTCCACTGGGGCCTGGTCGGGGCCTCTCCCAGCTCGGCGCCTGCGCCGGGAGCCGGGGTCCTTTTCCAGAAGGCCGGGCACTTCCGCCGTCTGGCCTGGACGGGACCTGCTTCCCCGCCAGCGGGGACGCAGGGCTTGCTCTGCCCCTTGGGAAGACGGCAGCTGCTTCCCTCAGGCTCTGGGGCCACCTGCAGAGCCTTCCTCCTGAACATCCGCAGGAGCCTGGCCATCCTGGAACCGAGCGGGGAGCAGGGGTGAATCTGGGCTCAAGGCAGCCTTTCACTCATGGGCCTTTTCTGTCCCTCCTCCTCCCTGCTCCAACCACAGCCGCCCCCTCTGCCCCTACAGGAGTGCAGGGAGTGCCATCTACACACACGGGCAGGAGTTCATTGCATGATCTGCTCCCAACGTTCCCCCTCGTAATCCCTGCTGCTGCAATATCCAGGAACTCTGATCCTTTTCCAGCAATGGGGTCAGTCCCAAAGACCATCGGTTCCTCTGGACAAGCAGCCCCCTCCTGTCGTCCCAGGCCACTCTCCCACCCAGGCTAGAGAAGGAACAGAACCCAGGAGTCCGGACTTCTCCTGGGAAACCATTCCCCTCAAAAAGACACAAAGATCCTAGGCACAGGAAGACCAGGGCTCTCCTTGTTCCCCATTGATTTCCAGACTCAGCAGCTCACAGGGTCTGGCCCAGCTCCGAGACTCTCAGCCTGGGGAACAGTGTCCCACAAGGGAAGGGCTGGGAGCCCCATTGCTGGAACCTTTCCAAACACACTGGAGACGGCTCTGGAGAAGCCCCTGCCTGGCCTAAGAGGGAGGGGCTCTTGGGGCTGTTTGCAAAGGAAATCCCCCTTTGGAGACAGTCTCTCCCTGTTTCTGCCTCTCCCCAGACAGACAGAGGAAGCCACCGAGGAACCCGAATGCCACTCACTTGCTCTAAGTGATGGGATGATGGATGGCGGATGTTCAGGGTCTGCAGACGTCCCACGCCCTCCTCCTCACTCTCCAAGCCCAAGGCAGGCTGGAGAGGGTGGTGACCTCAGGAGTTACCCTGCCCAGCCAGCAGGCAGGGTGATGACACGAGGGCGATCGACTGGCTGTGAAAAGAAGAGTCTGTCTTATTGCCAAGGGATGGAGAAACTCAGCCAGCAGCAGGGGGGTGCAGAACACTGCCCTAGGGCGGAGGTGACAACGCCTCCAGGATCCTGACATCCCAGCACTTCACACACCTTCCTGGAGCCTCCCAAACCCACTGGGCTGTAGCCATGGGACCCCAACCCTACTAATGGCAAACGGGCCTCAGCTACCGGCTCAGGGTCACACTGAGTGTCAGAGCCATGGATGGACCCCTTCACTAACCACTGCCGCACACTCCCTCCCACAGATGGCAATTGCAACCAGGCCCTAATGTCTGCTCCCCCTGCCTTTGAGAGACAGTGTCACTCCTGCTTCCATTGCTGCCTATTGATCTGTGGGACTTTGGGCAAGTTGCTTCCCCTCTCTATGGCTCTCTGGGACTCACATTCCTGAATGGGCTTTAAAAAAGACAATGGTTAAAGTTTGGCCCCAACTAGTTCTTGTTTCTCAAGACTAGCCATTTTAGCAAAGTTTAGAGTTCTTGACATTCAACATCTGGAAACATCCCTTTCTCCTTCGCAGACGGCCTTAACATCCGTTATCTCACCCAGGCTCCCTGCTGCCTGGAGTTAGAGAATTGACCCTGTTCCCATTGGACCTACCCAAGGTGTCACACAGTGAAGCGGTGACGGAGCCAGAAAGAGAAGACAACTGTCCTGATTCCTGTTCTAACTAACAGACAACAACCCCCCAGAAGCAGGATAAAGCCCAGGAAATCAGGTGTGAACATTTTCATGGAAACCTTTTTCTGTCAGAAAATCCATTCAGACAAAACCACTTTGTTTCTTGAAATCATAACAAGTAGGATGAAAATTCTTTGCAAAAATATTTGTTTGCAAAACAAGAGCATCTCCTGTCCGTCACAGTGCATTCAACTGTCTCATCGTACAGAAAGGGGAGACACTATGATCTCCAAAATTAGATGAGATGCTTAAGTCTGAGCTAAGTAGTTGCTGCTTTTCACAATTTCAAAACAATAAAATGCAAATCAAATCCAATATTAGGTCATAATCTGGTATGGCTCAGTGTGATAGGTCACACTCTAGTCTGCACTGCTCCGAGTGACACTCTTCAGTGGATCCCCAGCATCCACCCATGGCGAGGTAGGTGGGAGAGGATTGTTATTCCTACTTGACAGAAGGAGAAATGAAGGCTGAGAAAGGAGCAGGGACTTGTCTTAGCTGATGCAGCCAGTCAGTAGCAGAATTGCTCTCAAATGAGCTACAGACCAACAATTGTTCATAGTAATTATTCAGCAATTATTTCAGAAGAACTGGAATGTTCGAGAGGATCATGAACTGCTCCGAGACAATGAATGCAGAGCAGCATCCACATTGGTCAAACATATAACTGATTGTGACTTATTTGCTTGGTCATAAAAGAGAACAACAAAGACCAGAGTTTCCTCCCTGTCAATAGCCCCCTCCTCAGCCAATCAAGGTTGAGACTTTGAGGGGTGGGAGGCTAAGGGTTCTCATCAAATAGCCCAAAGAATGGCCCTGGTCACCACCGAGGCAATCACTCTCAGAGCACTAGTCCAGTCTCACCTCTCTGTGAGGGCCTCCCACAACCCCCCCGGCCCTCGTTCCACACACAGAGCTCCTGGTGGTAGGAGGAGAGCAGAGGAAAAGGACAAAGCAAGCAAGAAGAGAAAGGTAGGAGGGACAGAGGAAAAGGGAAAACAAAAAGGAGAAACCCCAATGTCCCCAGTAATTCTAAGGGACAAAGTCCTAGGTCAGAAATAAAATACTGCCCCCACAATCTAATGTTTTCCTTCCCTAAAAGTCAGCCGGCACCTGATGGATCAGACTGAACAGGTTCCAAACCTCTCCGAGGCTCTTACCTTCTATACAGGGACGTCTGTTTTCGAGCAAATCCACTAAAAGAAAAGGAGAAAACTCCGAAGAGGGTCCTCCTTGCGCTCACGAATGTGAAAGGGAATGCTCTCTCAGTCCTCCAGGAGAGACCTCGAGAAGGAGACGTGCTGAAGCAAAGCCACAGGGATCTCCGAGGTTGCCCCTGTCCTGCACCCCTGTCCTGCCTGGCTGATGTCAAGATCTCTCTGTGAGATCATCGCCTCCCCACCACCTTTGTCCAATAGGCTGAGGTCCTGCCAAAGGCCCTTGTGATGTCACTGCCACACCCACCCCTCCCCTGCAGTGCTGATGTCCTGCCCCTGTCCAGCCTCACTGGATGTTTGAGCTGCTTCCCCTGGATCACCCCACGCAATGAGCGTTCATTGTGGGCTCAAGCCGTACACAGTAAAACATCAGAGGCTTCTCCCCATGCTACGCTCATTTTTTCATAAATTAGCAGACTTTATGGTCAGAAGAGACAATTAGAGCGTGTCATCTGACCCCCTGCATATCACATGCTTTCTGTAGAGCATAGGAGCTAGTTTTTGACTACACACGTTCCAGAAAGGCATCTAGTCTTCATTAGAAGACATCAAGCGGTGGGGAATTCCCACCACTTCCCTTTCTAGTTTCTTCCTTTGGTGATTCGTCCTCACTGTTGAATATGTGTGCCCTCTTTCTAATACAAATTGGTCTCTTTTGAGTTTCCAGCCACTGGGTCTTGTTATGCTTTTCTCTGATAGATTAATGAGCCCTTTAATACCCAATATTTTCTCTCCGTGAAGTCACTTCAACACTTCAATGATGTCACCTCCCGATCTTTTTTATAATCTAAACAGGCTGAGCTCTTTCAATAGCTCACTAGCATCTGCCAGGAAGGGAGTCCCCATAGAGGGACACCATAATCTCCCAGGGAGGGAAAAGGCTCTCACTGCCATTTCTTAACCTCATGGGGTGTTCTCCTGCTCTGCCAACCCCACCCCTATTTCAGCATCTCCAGGTGCCTGAGGGAGCAGGAACCAGAGGCCATCCTGCAGCTGGGACAGAGATGGAGGTTGATGACCTACCTGCCCGTGGTGACCATGGTGCAGGACAGCCCTCAGGACATGCGAATGCAGCTCCAGATCTGGGAGCAGCTTCCCTTTGCTGGCACGAGACCTTGCAGGTTGCAGGGGGTGAGACAGGCACTAACTTTTGGAAACCCTCAGTGGGATCAGAGGGTAATGGTTTGTAGAAAGTGGTGTTGGAGAGCTTTACAAAAACTAGACAAGAAGGGTGCATGTTCCAGGGGAGCTCCAGCCCCGGTGCTGTCAGTGAGACGTGTCCTCCCAGCCCTGCCTGACGGGTCTTTCTGTCTCAGACCCTCCTTGGAACTGCAAGAAAAGTCCAACCTGTGGAGTTGTGGTTGCAGTGATAGTTGTATCGTCTGCGTTGATCGCTGCCATCATTGCTCTGGCAGGTGAGTTCCCAGCTTCCGCCCGGCTCCCTTCCTCTCCAGCTACGATCTCCGCGCATCCCATTCCCCCGTGACCTACCACACTCACTCTCTCCTCCCGGCCTGTCCGGCTTCTGCCCCTGGGACAGAGGATTCCTGGGGGATCTTCCTCCCAGACCCCTGCACCTGGGCACTCTCTGTGTCGGGACGATCTGACTGACATTAGCCCCCACAGCCCACCTCTGAGCACTTTGGACCCAAGTCACCTTTGCCACGCACCGTGAAGCAGTCCCTGACCAGGGTGTCCAGTGGGACAGGGTGCAGTGCAACCCTGAGCCCTTTGCCTTCCCTGTGTTGCTCTGAGGTTACCAGCCTGGCCTTCCTGGATCTTTAGGTCACGCCTGTGGCCGGGCGGCAGGTGCTGCCGTGTTACTGAAATGAGCTGTAGAACTCAGTCTAGACCCCTCCACCAGCGCAGTGTGGAAACCCCCCAGTCGCTGAGCTTGGCCAGGAAGGGTCCCTTAGCACCATTCACTCCCCCGGGCTGCCCAGACAGCGTGTGCTCGTGCAGAGGGCATCTGTTTGCGGTGAACATGAACCCTGCTGTATCCCCCCGTCATCTGTGGCGGGGGGTGCTGGAGACTGTCGGGGGTGGGATTTCTCTATTGCCCTGGGATCCGATCACTGGGCCCCAGGAGGGTTTAGCAGCTGGCAGAGGGGATTGAATCCAGGTCTGTCTGCATTAGGAATCCTCTGTGCCGATGTCATGACGTCCTTGCAGTTGAATTGGTGCAAACCGCTAAAGGAGACGCACTGCACTGGTGCACAAAGGAGCTTGCCTTGGTGCAGTTCGCTGCAGGAAGTTACCAGAGCGAGCCGCACTGCTCCAGCGCATCTCCAGGAGGTGTTTGCCCGGATGTCACTGTGATTATACTGGTGCAGATTGCTCTGATACAGATGGGCCCTGAATCCCAGCTCCCTGCTGTAATGGCAGGCTGCTGCAATGGGCAGCATTGGCTCTCGCTGTGTAAGGTGGGAATCTGTGAGCTTAGCGTTGGTTACACACCTGCAGGTGCAGGGAGCTCTGCAGAACATGTGGCATCTGACCTGGAGATGGATGGTGGAGACAGCCTGTGCCATCAACTGTTAGTCACTGACTTCTCCGCTCAGTTCAGTAGGGCAGGGGTGTGGGCTACCGTGCACTGCACAGTGAAATCTACAGGGTCAGACATGCCTTGTGAGTGAGTGAACACATGCTCGTTTTCTGATCACCGCTGCCACGTTTCCTAACTCTTCCCGACTCAGAGTGTCTATTCCTCGCTGAGCGCCAGCCACATGGGAAGGCTTAAAAACCAGCTACCGAGTTACTGTGGTGCAAACAAAAGTGATGTGCTCAAAAATGTCTGGAGGGGTTTGAGTCTGACTCCTCTCAGCTAGACAGGCCTTTCAAATCCTCTTTTGTGTCTTTTATGGGTGACCCCACTGCTGCCCTTTCATGGCTCTGAAAGGGTTACACTGCCGTGAGGGCTTCCAGAAAGTGCCTTTCTTGCTGCTGTGTTTGGGGAGAGAAAAGTCTGCAGGTAGGAGGTGAATTAAGTTCCATCATTCCTGGCCCACAGTGCAACAGGTCACTTCCCGTGGCTGTGGTGTCTGGCGCCCCCTTGTGGCTTTCATGTCCCTGAGTGAAACTTCCCACGTTCTTCTCAGTTGTTCACCTGCTGTTTGTTGCGAGGTTGAACGTCCAGCTGTTGATCTTGTGCCTGGGGTGAAATGCTCTGAGCTGTGTCAGTCCCTCCCAGGCTGGGAGTGTCCCTGGAATCCTTCTTGCCAGGCAAATTTACTGTGACAAACGCCTCCGTCCCCCTGCATCTGATTGCAGTGGACCAGCCCCAGCTGGGGGTCCCGGTAGGCTTGGCAAGCCGGTCAATTGACTGCCTGTTTGGCCTCAGTCAAATACTCCAGCGAGAGCCCTGGGGGTAGGAGGCAGCGTGATTTTTGATTGCATCATGGAGCCTCTCTGGTGTTTTTCAGAACTTGATTTCAGTGTTTCACTTTTTAATCTGAGTTAAAATAACTCAGTTCAATATTTTTTTAAAAATTAGGCATAAGTATCTATCTAAAGCTAAACCTACTGGACACAATGACGTCTTGCTCTTTTTTTGTTACTGTTCTGATAAATTGGTATTTTAAAATATTTGACCATTTGTTTTCTTTTATGACACATTTGACATACCAGTCAAATGCCCAATTCTAGGTGCAACTCTTACCCTCCATGTGACTGTCTCATTCTCAGTGCTGGCATCTAAGCTTTCATCAGCTGATCTGGCCCCCCGCTGGACCCTCGTGCCCGGACGGCTGGGTCGGATACCGAGGGAAATGCTACTATTTCTCAGAGACGGAAGGAAGCTGGACCGACAGCCGGAGCCGCTGCTCTGACCCGGGTGCTTCCCCGGCTGGCATCAACAGCGAGCAGGAAATGGTGAGAGATTCTCGAATTGCCATACACTGATCTTGGCACAGTGGTGGCTGCAGCAGTAGGACCTGGGATCTGCCCCTGTGGGGCAAGGAGCAGCTCTGAGCCCTCTCCTGCTGGGTCTGAATAGCCACCAGACACTGTTCCGAGTTCAGGCCTCTGTGGCCCTCTCCTGGGGTACAGACTCCCTGTCTGGTTCCCTCCTTAGGAGGTGGGACCCTGCAGATCAGCTGCTGTAGGACCCAAAACCAGGGCTGAACCCTCCCAAACCTCCCGAGAGGTATGTTGTCCCTAGAGCTCCACCCTCCACTCCAGATGAACTCTGGGAGGGTCACGTGAGGGTTACAAACAGGGAACACATGCTTTCACAAAGGAACTTCTTCAACACTCTCTTTTTCCCCCATCCCCAATGGAAAGCTCAAGAGTTATAGATCAATGGAAAAGGAAACCCCTGAGTGCAATTTCCTCTTTCAGTGTCATCTTGGTTCTGCTCCGTGTGTTTCAAGGAGGCGAGATCCCTCCTGCCCCCCGCTTTTCCTGCTCGGTCGTCTGGTTCTGGTGAGGGTCTGCCCCTCTTGTTAGAGGACCGGTCCCTTTTGACAATCAGTCTAACAAATTTTCTCCGACCTGCTGGGGACTTTCCATTCTCCAGCACCCCTGTGGGCTGCTCAGCATAGAGGGTGACGAACAGTCAGCGGTTCTGCAAAGCCCCCGCTGTCCTGAGCTCTGCTCCTGAGGGGCTGGGAGAGTAGCTGCTCCGCACTCAGGCCTGCACTGTGGAGAACGGCTCCCCTGGCTGGGACTGGTGTGAAATGCCCGGCCTCTGCCTGACTGCAGCTCCCTGGCTTCTGTATTGCAGGTTTCAGATAAGAGGAGGAGGTGACTGCGCGTGTCTGAACGACGAGAAAGGGGTCAGCAGCTCACGGTGCTACATGGGAAGACGGTGGATCTGTAGGAAACCTGAGGTGTATGTGATGGGAAAAGAGACTGCATTGGAAGGGGGCTCGAAATGGGACTCCTAGACGTGACACTGATCCAACTCACACCTACTTGAACGAGCCAAGTCCCCGTTCGTCAGCCTGGCCAGGATCTCAAAATCAGGCAGCGGAGCCCTCAAGGAATAAGTGTGTCTAGTTTAAACTGTGGATTCTTCGTATGTGCCTTCTGCTTTTGAACCTTTAAACTCAGGGTCACATTGTCAAGCTTTTCTCTGCAGCTGAGAGGGAGTGATCTCATGAGAAGGAGTCTCAGCCACACGCTGGGGAAATGAGAGAAGGGAAGGCCTTGTTTGTTTAGACTCCAGAACAGCATTTCTCAAATGCAGCCACCAGCTGACTGTTTTGCAGCCACAAGAGCCTCCAAAGTGCCCCAACAATCGCTGAGATGTTAAGTATTAAAGGTGCCTTCTAAATGCCATAAATCCTAATGTGCGCTCCCTTTTAAATAGTACTATGCCGGTAGAGCTGAGCTACATAGGTGTGGTTTTCTTTGACGTCGCAAAGTGTATTCTTTGGCTAAGAACATAAGAAGGGCCAGACTGGGTCAGAGCAAAGGTCCATCCATCCCAGTATCCTGTCTGCCGACAACAGCCAATGCCAGGTGCCCCAGAGGGAGTGAACCTAACAGGCAATGATCAAGTCATCTCTCTCCTGCAATCCATCTCCACCCTGTGACAAACAGAGGCTAGGGACACATTCCTTACCCATCCTGGCTAATAGCCGTTAATGGACTTAACTTCCATGAGTTTATCCAGTTCTCTTTTAAACCCTGTTATAGTCCTAGCCTTCACAACCTCCTCAGGCAAGGAGTTCCACAGGTTGACTGTGCACTGTGTAAAGAAGAGCTTCCTTTTATTTGTTTTAAACCTGGTGCCCATTAATTTCCTTTGGTGGCCCCTAGTTCTTGTGTTATGGGAACAAGTAAATAGCTTTTCCTTAGTCACTTTCTCTGCATCACTCATGATTTTATAGACCTCTAACCACTGTGGTTACATCTCATGTTACTGTACCTCTAAGTGGCTATGGGCCATCTCACTGCGTGGTGTTTGGGTAGGTAGTGATTGTTCATGGGGGGGGAGGTGAAAGAGTTAAAAATGTGACTGGTTATCAGAAAGTATTTCAAATAATCTAGTGCCAGAAAATGACCTTGAATGTGACAGCAGGTGGCTCCTCTGGGACCTTCTGCAAAGAAAAGCAAAACAGAGAGAGAAAAAGGAACACTTCAGCACCGGGGGAAAGGCACTTTCCTGTGTTTCTGAAGCCACTCGATGCCATTTCTGAGCAAGTTGCAGTGTGAGAGAGAAATTCATCAAATTGAAACGTATGTCGTGCAACGTCCCTACAGCACTCATACAAAGGAAGTTGAACCAAATTACCATGGTGAGTTTCAGAGGCGCGAGCTGTTAAATGATGCAAAAACCAAGCTGAAAAGACAACAGCAACTGCTCAGATTTTGTTGTTACTATTATCATTATTATTATTACTGGGCTAGGTGGATTGGGTTTTTTTGTCTGTGAAAGAAATTTTGGACATATTGGCAGATACATTCTTTCATTATTATTTGGACTTCTCTTATGTAAAGGATTTTTAAATTTAGTTCAGAATTGTTGTACAGCCGTCCACCTTTGACCAAAAAAGCAAAAGAACAACAAAAAAGACAAGACTGCACAAAGCACTGGTTTGTTCTGTGTTTAGGTCCAGTAAAGATAAGACACAACTGTACCTTATATTTATTATTGAGTCTGCAAAAAATCCCTATGTAAATATGCACATGTAATTTATTTATTTGTTTTTCCTACAGTGAGTTAAGTATTGTCAGAGCCGCATGCTGAGGCTGCCAAAAATTTGTGAGAACCCCGGCTCTAGAAAGTGTGAGGATTTTGTTTTCTGTGTAACCACTACTTTCCAGTATTTATTCACTCTCGCTTGCATCTCTGTTCTTTGATAATAAACTCATTCCTGTTTTCTGTATGTCTAAGTGCCGTGTTCTCAATAGAGTGGTTGGCCTGAATTGAATCTTACAAGCTGCTGTGGACCGCGCTGGTGGGATTAGAGTCACCGTTCTGCATGTGCTCAGTGGAGCGGGCTGAGCACTCCCGAGGGACGCTCAGAGGCTTTGGGAGTGTCTATCGCTAAGCTGTACACAGAGAGCGAGGCCTGCAGGGGGCTGGAAGGTCAGGCTTGCACTGCCAGGGGTGGTGGTTTGAGAGAGCTGACCCATGGCAGGCCTGGACAAGGCTCCCCCAAAGGTGCCTCGTTTCCCTGCTGTGAATCGCTCAAATGGGCACACGTCCCCGGCTCATTCCACCCCTGCACCCCCCAGGTACAACCCGCACAAGGCATTCTGCCAGGGGCGAGGAGAACACGTGTGCTTCTGCCCTTCTGTCCCATTCCTGCTGCTTGCCCGGAGCTAGGCTGCCTGCGATGGGTTTTCAGTGTTTGCTCCTTTAAGGGGGTTTAGCGTGTGAGTGGATGCGGGAGGGGAAAAGAGAGTCAGAAAGTTGTATCCAGAGGGTTTAGGGAAGCATCAACCTCCACAGTCCCATGAAGGCCGTGGCAAATCAAGTATGTGAGGCGGTGCAGGGCGGTAGTTCACACTCCACCGCGTATGTCAGCCTGCAATGCAAGGAGGGGGGTGCACCAGACGTCTCTCTTTTCCTTGCTCGCCTGGACCCAACCCCAGGGATGATAGGGGGGATTTCTGGTTGGCTGTACCGGGCCTGCTACCCAGCAGTGTCTTCAGCCCACTCCCGGTGAAAATTCTCACCCTTCGTCTCACAAATAGGGTGCAGGCCGTATCAGGCCAGGCTGGGGTTGGCATTAGCTCCGCTCACCCCAGGGCCCTGGGCAGAAGACGGTTCAGAGTCTCAGTTGGTTTTAAGAGCCATGGCAGGAGAGGGGAGGTAGGAGCCCCTTAAAACTATATTGGGCACAGACAGGCTCTTGGGAAGTTTGATTTGTCCCATGGCCCCATCCCCACTCTGCCCCTTCTCCCAAGGCCTCACCCTCGCGCCCCCTCTTCCTGCGCCCAGGGAGTCAGCGCCCACAGCAGATGTGTAAGACTAAGTGACGCGTGTGTGTGACGGGGAGGGGGGAGGGTTAGAAAATTTCTGTATTGATAAACGCAAGAGTTCAAAATGAGTCGGGCCTCAAAACCGTGAGACCCACTTAAAAATCATGAGACTCAAAATACTAAATGCGGAATTTTTATCTGCTGGTTTGTGAGCCTTTGGCGGTCATGGTGTGGAAGCAGGAAGAGTAGTGTCGTCCCCAGGGGGAGCCAGCAGGGCCGGGGCAGAGAAGGGTGTACAGTCCCGGGGAGGGGGCGGCAGGGGGGCCCAGGCCCAGGTGAGTTCAGTTTCAACAGCTGGAGGTGGTGGTGCAGGGTACGGGGAGACTGAGGCACATGTGCCGGGCTGGGCTACCTACACTCAGAGCCCTGGGTATACACAGAGAGACTCAGCCTAAGCAATTGCTTGGGGCCCCCAGCAGCTCAAGGGGGGGCCCCCAGCCCCTTTTTTTATTATAAGAACTTGTCTGTTTTAGTATTGGGGGAGGGGCCAAAAGGCAACTTGGGGGGAGGGAGAGGAAGGGATGGGGCGGGCCAGAGCCTCTCCGCAAGCTGGGGAGAGAGAGAGAGAGAGAGAGAGAGAGAGAGAGACACCCCCCAGCGCCTGTCTTCCCACTTCCACAGTGTAAGGTGGGGGGTGGGGAAGAGCGAGGGGGCGGGGCTGCAGGGGAAAGGGTGGTGCAGGGGGCAGGGCCCCGGTTCGGGCTCCAGTGGTTTCCCCCCGCCCCCAACACAGACACTTTTAGGTACTTCCACTGCCCCGGAAAGCCGAGTGGGGGGGGGAACTGGGCTGTCGCCCCTCCGCAGCCAGCTGCTGCACACAGGGCCTGCCGGGGAGGGGCTGCGGCTCGCCGGGAAGCCGAGCCCGGGCAGGGATCAGGCTGCTGCTGCCGCCCCTCCCCAGCCAGGCTCTCCCCAGCAGCTGGCTATGGCCGCTTGCTCCCTGCCTGGGGCCTGGCTGCCCGGTCTCTGTGACGCAATCGGTTAGCGCATTCGGCTGTTAACCGAAAGGTTGGTGGTTCGAGCCCACCCAGGGACGCGGACCTGCTTTGGGGGGGTAGGGACAGCTCAGTGGTTTGAGCATTGGCCTGCTAAACCCAAGGTTGTGAGTTCAATTCTTGAGGGGGCCATTTGGGATCTGGGGCAAAAAGTGGGGATTGGTCTTGCTTTGAGCAGGGGGTTGGACAATTGGACCGGCTGAGCTCCCTTCCAGCCCTGAGATTCTATGACCGGGGGGAGGGGGGGGGAGCATCAGGAGGACACAGCCCTGCCCCTCCCACCCACATGTCTGGAAGACGCGCCTAATATGGTATCATACGTCACTTTGGGCCGGTTTCCCCGACAGTCTATAGCGGGGGTGGTCAAACTGCGGCCGGCGGGCCAGGGGACCCTCCTGCCCGGCCCCTGAGCTCCTGGCCCGGGAGACTCGCCCACTTCCCCGCAGCCTCAGGCCAGGCGCTCTCCCCGGCAGCTGGCTACGCTGCGCTGAGCCGTGTCGGGGGGGTGGCGGGCGGCTCCATCCCGCTCCCCAATGCGCCTCTAATGGATCAGTCTGTGCGGGTGTCCCCGGATCCCGCGGCTATTGAAGGAGGACACCCCTGCCCAGCCCGAGCCATAAGCCCTGGAGGCAGCGGCGCAAGAGCGGGGAGCGCTGCGGGATCCTGACCGGCTGGAGCCTCTGCTCTTCGCCCGCTCCCCGGGGGCAGACAGCTGGGTGCGTTTCCCTTCCGTGTTGCTGACCTGCCCAGCTGAGCGGGGCTGCAGCCGCGGGACCCTCTCCCCGAGCCTGGCGGCTCCCGGCAGGGCAGCCCGTCCCCTCGCTGCTCCCTCTGCCTGCCCGCCGGGGTCGCTCTGAGCCCGCTTCCCGGGGGGGGCTCTGGCTCCAGGGGACATGAGCCTGGGCGAGCTGCGAGCCGGGCTCCAGGCGCCGGCTGCCCGCGGAGCGATCGGGGGCTGGGGGTCTCCGCCAGCAGGTGAGGAGGGGCTGGTGTTGTGCACGGATCGGGGAGAGGGCGAGCAGGGAGGTGCCGGTTTGGGGGGGGGGAAGAGTTGGGTGGGTGCATCGATCACACTGGGGAACGCGGGGTCTATTGGGGAGGGGGCTGTGCACTGACCAGATGGGAGCGGGGGCAGGTGGGGTCTATTGGGGAGGGCGCTGTGCTCTGATCAGGTGGGGGTATTGGGGAGGGGATGGGGCGGGGTCTATTGGGGTGGGGGCTGTCTGCTGACCAGATGGGGGAGGGGGTCGCTCGGGGTCTATTGGGGAGGGGGCTGTGCGCGGACCAGATGGAAGGAGGGTTAAGGGGGGCAAAATAGGTGGGTAACCTGCAGGAGCTGAAGTTGCCTCCCGAGACAAGAGCTCCGCTGCTGGGCAGCAAATCATGAGCGCGGATCGTTTTGGAGCGGAAGGGGAAGTGATTTTTCTCTGCAGTGAGAGAAGACGTCTCCGTTGGTCCCCAGGGCAGACTTCGTTTCTTTGTCTTTTAACTGATGGGCCAAAGTGTCCTAACACCCCCTCTGAACTGCCGTCCCAGCAGCGCCGCGTGTCTCAGCCTGCCGTGTGGGGGGGGTCTGGGCTGACCCTCACTTGGGGTCCCAAGCAAGCGCTGGGGATGAGGCGCTGAAGGACGGGATCTTACTGGAGGGCAGCTGAAGAGATTTTATTCTAGCAAAGCGCCAGCTCTCTGCCTAAAGCACCGATCTCCTGCCTGCTCTGAAATCCACCCGCTGACTTGGAGCCTTGACAGTTTGTGTGCCTCGGGGGGGCACAGGGCCATTTGGACAAGGGATTTCTGAGATCCCCTCCTCCCCCTAACAAAACCCCCAACCAGCTAAAGTTGATCTGCTTTCCATACAGCCAAGGCTGCTCAGATCACTGCAGCAGGGTTTTAAATGCATCCGATGAAGTGAGCTGTAGCTCAGGAAAGCTTATGCTCAGATAAATTTATTAGTCTCTAAGGTGCCACAAGTCCTCCTGTTCTTTTTTTAGATGGCTGAGAGTTCTCCAGCAGAGTGCAGGGCGACCCCCAGCCCTTTGGGGGAGATCAAATGACCACGTTATGAACCACTTTGATTCTAGGTTTGCCTGCTGCTCAGCCGGTGTGAGACTCAGACGCCAAGCAGATCACACTGTGCCCGTGCAGGGAGAGAGGGGAAGGAGTTTGAAAGCTAGTTATGGGTGCCTGTCACGGGTAGGCGGGGCATGTAGCAGATCAGGTCTCTGAGGCCCTGTTTGTCAACCATTCAGTTTTCTTCAAGTTGCAAGGAGAGAGGCTTGTAGACGGCCTGGAGAAGAAATCGCTTTGCATGAGGATTCTGTCGATGTTTAAGCCGAGGGGTGTTTTCTGCAAAGGGAGGAGGTGGGAAGGAACCTGCTTTACGGCTCAGGCTCTGTCTGCACTTAAAACACGATAGCTGCTGCAGCCCTTCAGTACAGACACTTCCCACAGCAACGGGACTCCGAGTCCAGCGCTCTAGGCCTCGCTGCCTCCTTAGTACAGAAAAGGGTGAGAAAAATGATGAGGGACGTGGAGCAGCTTCTGTGTGAGGAGAGATTAATAAGACTGGGACTTTGCACCTTGGAAAAGAGATGACTAATGGGGGATAAGATAGAGGTGTATAAAATCATGACTGATGTGGAGAAAGTAAATCAGGAAGTGTTGTTTACTCTTTCTCATAACGCAAGAACCAGGGGTCACCCAATGAAATTAATAGGCAGCAGGTTTAAAAGAAACAAAAGGAAGTATTTCTTCACACAATGGAGAGTCAACCTGTGGAACTCCTTGCCAGAGGATGTTGTGAAGGCCAAGACTATAAGAGGGTTCAAAAAAGAACTAGATAAGTTCATGGAGGACAGGTCCCTCAACTGCTATTGGCTAGCATGGGCAGGGATGGTTTCCCTAGTCTATATTTTCAAGAAGCTGGGAATGGGTGACAGGGGATGGATCACTTGATTACCAGAGCTCCTGTGATTCTGGGTTGTTTTTTTTTTAAATCTCTCCACAATTTTGGTTGCAATTGAAACTTCTAGTTAAAGCGATCAGTGTGGGGGGAGGGCGGGGGCTGGACTCTCTGTTGCCTTGCACTTTGTTTGTGTCACCTTTACACTGATGCAAAGTGAGCATGAAATACCAAAAGAACTGCAGACACTAGTGTAAATGACACACACCAGGATCAGGGTATGGCTGGATTGGGGCCCAGAACTCTTCCCTCACCCACCCATCATGGCACAAGGAGTTTGATCCTGGGGCTCATGCCAACTGCCCATAAGGGGCAGCTTAGAAATTCTTCGGTTGCACAAAGCTGGTGTGTCTCCCTATGTCACCTGCCTCCTCCCAATCTTTAGTCTGGGGACTTGGTGTGGTAGCAAAGAGAGTGTGGTGCATAATGCTGGCTCAGAACTGCTGCCACGACAGCCAGTGTAACTTAGAGCAGCCTCAACGGTGCTCTAAGTTTTATGTCAGGTGCTATTTCAGGCACCAGCCAGCCGAATCTTGGGGGAACAAAAGGGTGACTTCAAGCCCCCTTTTCCCATCCCTCTCTGCTGAGCCAAGTGAAAACTTGGCACTGCTGAGAATTCAGACCCAGGCATAAGGCAATGGAGAACGCCAATCTTTCTTCTGCTGTGAAGAGCTGGTAAAACTCAAAGCCCAGATGACACCGTTATTAAGCCCATTATTTTTTTCTCTTTGCTATTTAAAAATAATGAGATGCAAAACCAATATGAGTGCAGCAGTAATGTTGTATGGTTCGGACACACAAGTTTCCTATGACAACATGAACTTGATCAACTTGCATGTGTGGAGCATATTTTTCCTCTTCCTGTTGTTCTTGTTGTATTTCAAAATTTACCACCCAGGGTTCTTTGTGGCACGTAATGCGGCTTGTATTAAAAATGCCACAAACGCAAACTTACAGGAATGGGCCAGAACTTGACAGCTTACAGGAGTGGCCGCTACAGGGATCAGGGCTGATTTTAGAGGGCACAATTTTCAAAAGCACCGAAGTGACTTAAGTGCACTTGGAAATTTTACCTCTAGTCTTCCTTATGAATTAATTTTTTATTTTATTTCTTTTTTTAAGGGAGCTGTAGCCTGTTTTCCACAGGGTCAGTCTGAGTTCAAGCCAATGCCGTAGGGCATTTCAGGCTGCTGTCCTGTCTGGTCCAGCCCAGGGGACAATAACTGATGCTTCCAGGAAAAGCAAGAACCCGCTGTAACATACATGGCTAGTTTTACCATGCTGTAAATGGAGGTGGGGAATTCATTACTGACCTCCGTGGCATTCAGACTATGTCCTGAAGCATGGGATTGGGCCAGAGGGACAGCTAGCGCTGGACACAGTGTCTAGGGTCTCAGAGTGGGAAGTTCCTTGGAGAATTCCACTGGGTGGGAGACTCAGCTGTGAAGGGAGGGGGCGGGCAGGAGCATCTCATAAAGCCAAGATTGGAATAACTGAAGTAATGTTCCTTTTACATGGAGCCTCAGCTCTCTGGAACCTCTGCAAACGCTTTAGCCACGTGTTTAACTCCATCCATAGGAGTAGCCTTGGATCGCAGTGGGAGGGCTCAGGTGCGTACGTGTTTGCAGGATGGGCGCTCAGGGCAGTCCCTGACGCCAGGGCAAAGTGGATGTGAAGTGCCACTGTCTGGATTTGGGAGCCTGCCTGCACAGCAAATCCACTAGCCGCTGGGTGCATGACTGCAAGGCGCTGGGATGGGGAAAATCAGCCCTGGGTGATTATTTCGAGTAGAAAACCAGAGCCATTTCTGGGGTCTTTCAGCTTCTAATGCCCTTTCCCTTCTGCAGCTGGATTTAAGCCTATGATAAAATCCTTCTCAATGCCCAGTCAGTGCCATAAATCACTGGACTGGGTGCAGGAATCAGTAGGCGACGTTCTCTGGCCTGGGTTATGCCAGGGCTCAGACTAAATTATTCTTCCCAAAACTTTTAAAAGCTGAGACCCCTCCTCAAGGCAAAGAAACCAATCATGCCCCTCACCCATCAGCAATGTGTCAGCGACCCCACCCCCCATTTTCATGGATACATCTTCAAACCCCACCCCTCCCAACACGGCTAGCCTTTCCCCACGCTTCAGGAGACGCTGGAGGAGATGATCCTAACCGTCCCCTCTAACCTTAAGAGCTGAGGGACCCCATCCTGGAGCATCTTAAAAATCACGGTTCCCAGACTCTGTAACGGGGCTGCTTTGCCGGGCTCACCTTTCTCCCTCCGTCAGGTTGGCCGATGGGGATAATGAGCCTGGAGATCTCATTCCCGCTGCTCTGAGTGGTGCCCATGTGCACACGAACCAGCTCAGCTCTTCCTGTATCCCAGGAACGTCTTCATCTTCTGGGATCCTCATGGCAGCAGTGGGATGATTTAATGGAGTCCCTTAGTCATGGAGCCTTTCTCTCTCTTTTGTTTCAGAGCCAGCGTCCTGGAATCGTCTCCTGGTGCGTGGAGTGGTGGCAGAGGTGGGGGTGCTAGTCTCACTATACCGATGTGGGGTTTGGAAAGGTAGAGGGAAAGTGTTTGCCTACTCGCGACTCGTCTTCAGGAAGCTGCTGACTCATCCCTCCCCGCAGCCTGGAAGTCGGCAGGATTCCCAGGAATCTGAGCTCCCCGCAGTGTGTGACAGGGACGGGGACCAGGCCCAGGGAACCAGAAACAGGAATCGAGACCCAGCCCTGGAGAATGGGGAAGGAGACCTGTTTGCAAATTCGTATCCTGTCTGCTGAATTGTTCACGTCCAGACCCTCCCCACAGTTCTAAAAAAGTCGAAGCATTTAATTTAGACGCTTTCCAAACAAACCATTTTGATTTTTCAGTTTGAAATAATTTTTTGTTTAAAAATGTCCTTCAATTTTATTTTAAAAATTCAAAAAGTTACAACCCTTGAAATGTGCCTGGGTCTCTTTGTTTTGTTTTTTTTTTTAAAGCTTTTTGGTTCATCAAAAATTTGGAAAAATGTTAGTTTTGTTCAACCTGAAACCGTTTTTTTCCATCCCTTTTTTGGAATTGTCAGGAACCAAAAAATTCTGTTTGCCCAGCTCGAGGGGCAGGTGAGGATTTTGGCTGTTATATTGTGGGTCTCTAAGTCTCCTTGTTGCTCAAAGTTTTCTTACTGCAACAAATTAATTTGGGATAAGGGCAGGATGGGCAAAAGCTTCCTAAAAGTGGGGGGGGGGCTGCTGGCACCCAAAATGTTGCCCAGCCCCTGTGCCATCCCTTCTCCTCGAGGTCCTGCCCCCTCAAACCGCCCCTTTCCCTGAGGCCCCCCCTCACACCGCCTTTCTCCTGAGCTCCCACTTCACGCCACCCCTTGCCCCCAAAACAGTGCCCCCCCACTCCCTTCTCTCCCCCATCATCCAGTCGCTCACACTTATGGCCAGTAAAAAGTGGTGGGCCCTGGTCTCCCCTGTTCCGGCACCCCTGGGTGAGAGTGGGAGAGGATGAAGAACTCCTTTCAAATATAACTCCCCCCCACCTCAAAACAGCACAATTTGCCAGCAACAGCAAAACATGCACCTAACCAACCCGGGCCAGTCACGCTGTGTTGTGTGTTACATTCCCGTCCTGGGGCGATTTATGTCTTTCAGAATATGAACCCTGCAGGCATGGGTGTTTCTCTGCGTAATGTGACCTCAGTGCTCCTCATGAGAGCCGTTGTTTGTAAATGTTTCAGTAGCAGACATATTTATCATTCATGTACAGACAGACATTTATTCACAATTAGAACTGGTCAAAAATAGCGAGGGTGGAGAGGTTCATGAAAATTGAAGAAGAAACCACTCCCCCCCCCATATTCTTCAAACTTATTTGGAAATGTTTTTAATTATCAAATTTTTGTTTCGTTTTGGTGGGAAAAACTCCATGTTCTCTCTGAAATGGGCAGAGAAATCCAAAATGTTTTTTTTAAAGAGGTAACTTTTTTCAAATGATCAATGTAATCCAAAGTGGCATTTTTAGTTAAAAGGTTGCATTGTCAGTGTAAAACCCTTTTGAACCAGCTCTGTTACTGTATAACAAGATGAGTTTATTTTCGTGATGCATTGTTTGGGCCAGGTTCCCAGTGGCATTTCAGTTTTTGCACAGCCCTTCTCTTCTTGCGTCTGCACCTCTCATAAGCTGTGGCCTTAATCTTGGCCCTGGAAACACTTACGTGCATGTTTCACTTTAATTACTGCTGTGAATAATTCCATTTCAATGGGACAACTCTGAGGTCGGGTTTATGCTACGGCCCTATATCGGTGTAACTATGTCATTTCTTTAATTTTCTTTCTTTTATATGTGAAAGTTCTTGAGAGGTTAAAGCAGGTAAAATACATGAATAGGTTCGGACAGACCGAGTTTGTCAGTGCAAAGTGACAGCAGAGATGTGGGATCTGCTAATTTTCCATAAGTCTCTCAGCGTTACCCAGGATAACTTTGGGGATCTCTGTCTCGCATCGGGAATGTTCCCTGAAAGTGTCCAAACAGCTCAGAGATACAGAACCATTTCCTGGATCCATTCTTATAGCTGTCTTCCCCGGAAAGCAGTCTGGCAAGTGTTCCTGTCAGCTCATTGCTAAGTTATCTGTCAAAACACTAGAGTTTTCAGGTGCCTAAGTAGCCCCTGGAATCAGGGTGAAATTATCCTCCCCGCCACCACCAAAATTTGAAATGGTGCCCCTGAGTGCACGGTACCCTACCGTGCTTCCCCCATAGGAACTGCATGAACAGGCAACTCTGCAAGTTATCTGCATGCCTCTGCAAGTGACCCCCATGCCTCTCCATTTCCTTGGCCACATGTATCTTGTCCCCATGCTGGCGGCTAATCCAGAAAAAGAGGGAAAGAGCTCACCACTGCGACCACCTGAGGGAGGTGTTGGGTTGAGATCAGCTGGTCAAAGCAGGCAATAGGGACAGAATCTGAGACTTGAAGCTCCTCGAGTGACCTCTGCCCTTTCTAGACCTGCCCTTCAATCACACACAGCGATTGTAAAGTTGAATGTGATAGTAACTACACCCATTTTAAACCCTTCACCACACAAGACAAAGCCCGTAGGATTCATCGTGAACTATTTATTTCTCCTCCCCTGGCTCCCTGCAGCCACCAGCCACCCTGGAGCTTTCCCTCCTCTCTCCCAGGCTGGGCTCACTTGATCACACGAGCTCAGCGGAGGGTCCAGCTTTGCTCTTTCGCTTCCATTCTTCACGTCTTTGGGTGGCTGCATTGGCAGCTGAGCAGCCTGATGGAAACACTGAGTCCTCTGTCTCAGCAGGCAGGCCCAGCCGCCAAAGCCAAAGACTCCCTGAGAACAGGGGGAGGTTCGCCTGAACTCTCAGGAGTGGAGGCTGGGCCCATAGGGTAGGGTTACCATATTTGAACTTTCAAAAAAGAAGACACTCCGAGGGTGCAGGGGGAGTGGTAGCCCTGCCACCTATCTACTCCCTCCCACTTCCTGCCCCCTGACTGCCCCCCACAGAACCGCCAACCCATCCAACCCCCCCTGCTCCTTGTCCCCTGATCACCCGCTTCCAGGACCTTGCCCTCTATCTAAGCCTTCCTTCTCCCTGTCTCCAACTGCCCCCTCCTTAGACCCCTCCACCCTAACTGCCTCCCTAGAACTCCACCCCCTACCTGTGCCCTGACTGCCCTGCCCCCATCCGCACCCCCGCCCCCTGACAGACCCCCGGCTCTCCCACACCCATCCAACCACTCCCTGTCCCTTGACTGCCCCCGCAGAACCCCCAACCCATCTAATCCCCCCTGTTCCCTGCCCCTGATTCCCCCCCTCGAACCTCCGCCCCATCCAACCCCCCCACTCCCTGTCCCTTGACTCCCCCGACCCCTCTTCATATGCCCACCCCCTGACAGGCTCCCCTCAGAACCCCTCACCCATCCAACCCCTCCTGCTCCCTGTCTCCTGACTGTCCCTTGGGACCCCATGCCCCTTCTCCAGCCGCCCCGGCCCACGTACCCTGCTGCTCAGAGCAGTGTGTCTGGGGTGCGGAGCCAGACACAGTGCCATGCTCCCCTGCAGAGTGCGCAGCTCCCCCCCCCGCCCCCAGAGTGCTGCATTGGGAGGGAAATCCTCAACCTTTGGAGAGTTTTACAAATTCCTCCCGGAGGGCGATTTAAAACCCAAAAAGCCGGACATGTCCGGGAAACTCCGGACGCATGGTAACCCTACCCCAGGGACTCCAGGATCTGCAGCTGCTGCCACCTGTATGGTGAATCCTCGGACTCATCACCAACCAGCTCTTCCCCATTCTGCAACCTGGCCCCACGGTCTGACCGTGCAGGAGAACAGAAACCCTTTGGGACGGCAGGAGAGTCTCCTCAATGCCGCACTCTTCGCATGGCTTCCCGCGGTCACCGGGAAACAGGACTGCCCTGCCCCAGGAGTCTCTCAAGGAGCTGCCGGCGCAGTCACTGGGCACCCACTCGTAATGGTCTCGGGCAGTGGCATTGCAGAGGGAGCTGAGCAGACCGTCCCTTCTGTGACTTCCTGAATTGCTGCCAGGACGGATTCTCCTCTGCGCTAGGGAGAGTCCCCAAGGACAAGCAGCTGTGGTGGGGGAGGGAGCAAGACAAGCACTCCCCCTGAGCCCTTGACTAGCAGGCAAGCAGGACTCTGGGAGCCAAGGCATCGGTGTGTCTTGCTGGGAGAGCAGAGCTGGAGAGCAGAAAAGGGCATTGGAGGAATTGTAGAAAAGTCAGTGTCATGGCTGGGTCATGGGCAGCCAGACCTAGTGGTCAGAGGCAGAGTCCACACTCACAAGACAGGAGTCGAGAGTCAGCTGGGTCACGACACTGGAAGAGCAGAAGCAAAAGACCAAATTGTGTTCAGAACCTCAAGTCAGGTGAGTCACCCTGAGTCCGGATGCCAGGAAATCAAGCCTGGGGAGTGGGAGCAGGAACAGCCAACACACAGTCCAGAGCCGGGGAGGAGCTCGGCTGTTCAGACAGCTTCTTCTTTCTGCTGCTGGTTTAAGGAGGTCCCGGGGACCGATTAGCTGCTCTGGGACTCTGCCAATAGGAGCCTCAAACTGGGTCTGGACTTCGTCAGTCCTAGGTAAGCAGTTTTTCGTAGGCTTCCAGGTGGCGTGCTGGAGGGTGGCTGCTCCCAGGAACCCTGCAGACCCGGGTTAATGACCCATGGGTCAGGACAGTGAGTGATCTCTCCCCGCTCAAACCTCCTGCACGAAACAGTCTCCAGGGTCCCGGATGCATCCTCTGAGAAGAAAAAAACACAGTCATGAGGACAAATAGGCTATGGAACAGGAGCCCCCTCTTTCTTGCAACAGCCCCAAGTGTCCAGAAGAGTGGATGGTTCTTACCTCCAGGAGATGCCTGGGATCTTCCATCTAAGCCTTAATGGGACCCCTGTTGCTTGGTCTGACAGGAGGAGATCATCTGTCCCCACTGCTCCCTGCGCTGGGCTGGCTGCAGCACACATCTGTGTAAGAGGCTGAGCCAGAGAGATGTTACAATCAGGGTCCAGGCAGCCCAGAAGGAGAACAGAGGGTCTGAAACCAGAAGACGAAGCAATCAAATCAGCGGATTCGACAGAGAAGTTTTCTACCCTACAGGGACATCAAAGAAGGTCTCTTAGGAAAGCTGAGATGTTAGTCTGGAAACTTCTGAGGCAAAGATTGTGACTTGTTAAGATTCAGTTTTAGTCACTACAAAGTGTGTTGTGTTTTGTTTCTCTCTTTGAAATGTGTCTCTTTCTCTTGCTTAGTATCACTTAAATCTCTTCTTTGTTATTATGCTTCCCAAACCACCTCAGTGTTGTGTGTTCGAGTGAAGTGTGAGTCTCCAGCCTACCCAACAGGCTGAGCTGTGCCCTGTCTCTCTGAAGGTAGGGAATAATTTCTGAGCGGTGCTGGGCCCAGAGTCCAAGGGCAGTTCACCAGACATCTCGTGGGAAGCCCAAAGAGACCAAAGGAGCAGGAGAGATTCCGGCCCCACTGACCCATGGCAACTTCCCACAGAAGAGCCTACACAGGGCTCTAGACACAGCCAATTTGGGTGTGTACCAGAGTTCACTCACCGCTAGATGCTGGCCAGGCCTCGTGTCATTGCTTTCTCGCTGGGCTAGCAACCCCACTGATACTCACTCTTGCAGTTTGTTGGCTGGGAACTCAGCCCTCCAACCAGGTGACTGTCCTTTACTCCACTCCTTCCTGGGTCGTGCTCCTTGCAAACAAAGTCCCAAAATGTCTTGAACAGAAACAAGGCCTTCCACCCTCGTGGGGAGTTCTTCCTCAGCCTGATTTCGGTTCGGCCTGCCCTTCTTGGGTTTCTAGGGTCTTCTATGTCCCCTTCCTTAGGGACGGTGAGAGAAGCCAGTCCTACCCTGGACTCCAGGGTTTGGCCCAAGGCCATCTCCTGAACAGCTGGCTCTGCTTCTGGACTTTTGCTGCTGTTTTCCCTTGTTTCCTCTCAGGTGGGGCTCACTTGGTCATCAATTTGGCCTAGCCCCAGGCTAGGCAGCCATAGGCCAAGCCACCCTGTTAGATACCCTCCTCCTTCAAATCCGGTCCAGCCCGGCTGACAGGTTTGCTGAGGGGATGGTGAAACCCCATTGCTGATCAGAAGGAGGTCAGAGTCTGTTCTCTAGGAGCTGAAGGTCCGTTTGTCCTGCTGCGGGAAGTGGAGCTGGAGAGCGGAGATGTTAGGTGAAAGAGACTGCATGATGGAATTGGAGACTGAGGGACGGGAGCCTCCTCCCAGAAACGCTCCCAGGAGAACAGGTTTGAGGAGGAGTTCTCTGGGGAGCCTCTTGCTTGGAAAAAAACAAGGGTGGCACATTGATGAAGATGTCTCTGTCCCAGGGATGGGGGAAGCTCCCTGCCAGGCTATGCAGCAGGGATCCCATTTCTCCCCAAGAAACCCATTTTGCCCAAAGAAGTCAATGGCTCTTACCTCCAAGAGGGAGCGGGCTCTTCCCTCTCAGCCTCTTTGAGAACTACCACTGCTTGGCTTCCTAGGACAAGGGACCTGTCCCCACTGCTCCCTGAGGTGCTTCAGCTTCTGACTGCACCCATCTGGGAGGCTGTCACATATGCCAGGGCCTAGAAGACATGCGGGGAGGAAGCTCCTCTTCATGTCAGACTCTGAGAGCCCAGAGAAGGGCCAAAGGAAGAATAAAGGGCAGGAGATGAAACTAGCCCGGAGCCTCTGTCCCATCCTCACCTCCTCAAATGTGGAGCTTCCTGAGCTTCAGTTGGGCAGACAGTCTGTAGCCCTGACGCAAAGGTCCTTCTGCGCCATATGGGGCAGGAAGATCTCTGCCTGGGGGAGCACGGGAAATGGGATGGGGGTGAGATCAAGGAAAGAGGGGAGGGATATGGGTGTGAGGGAAAGAGCTCCTGCCCCAGATGAAGGAATTCGGGGGGCCGCGGGAAGGACACAGCTCCACAGAGAGGGGAGAGAGTTCCTGTGAGTGCCAGGGGCCTCCATTTCCACTTCCACTAGCCCCCCATTTACAGTAAGACAGAGCAGTACCTGCAGCAGGGAGCGGGACTTGCTGAACAGGGAGGGGAACCTTGAAGAGCATCAGATGAGCCACAGCCCTTGCAGCACCTCGGGCATCTGGTGCAAGTGCCGGATCATGTGAAGCTGGCACATGACCTTGGCTGTGACATCCTCGTGCTGCAGGGGAACGAGAACATGTCAGAGACTGAGACACTCCCCAGGAATCAAGAAGGATGAAGGGCACCTGGAACCAGCACCATCATTTCCACCCAGCAGCTGCTCATGACTGAGTGGTAGATTCACCCTCCTGACCCCCAGGATGGAGGCTTGCTGTCCTCTCTAGTGACCTTCAGTGCCAACCCCCCTCCTTGTAGGGTGAGCTCCTGCCACTTCCCCATCAGTGTCCCTGACAGCTGTTCCACCTCCAACCTACCTGGGGACACCGCTCAAGTTCGGAGAACCCTCTCTTCCATCCCTACCTCCATCCCCACCCAGGTAGGGCAGGGAGGGGGCTCTAGAAGGATGGCGGGGGGAGGGAGGGATTCTGGCAGCAGTGAAGTGGGATGGGGAGAGCTTGAGACCTTTCCCCAAGACACCCCAGTGACAAAAGCTGAAACCACAGGATGGCAGCCCTGGTGAATGGGGCAGGTCAGCAGCCCCTGACGACTGAATCCTCCCAATCTCTCGAGAGCGGGTCCAGCCCTACCAGCAGCAAGACCAGCTTTCCACGCCCATGTGCCTCAGTCAGTCACCATCACCACTCAGTCCTTGGCCTCCCAGGATGCCAGGGATGGGAGCAACTCTCGATGGTGGCTCGGGTGACATGGACACTAGGCCATGGGGAAATGGGTGCAGCTCTGTGGGGTAGGAAAGGTTCCCAGAGGGCACTTAGGGGACTCTCCTGTCCTTCCCAGGAGTGATAGCAGAGCACCACATCCTAAGAACAGAAGTCCATGAAGGCCAGAAGTCCCCACTAGGCTCCTTGCTACCAGGCCAGCAAATGGCGAGAGGATGGGAAAGAGGCCCTGGGCCCCACTCCAAGCTTCTGAGTCGATTGCAGCTGCTTACCGTGTCCCCCATCAGTTGCTGGGCTTCCCCCAGGAGGGAGTAGACCAGCACCAGCCCAGCCTGGCTGACACGCAGCAGGGGGTCGTGGATGGCCAGCAATGCTGTCTGTACGAAGGATCTTCTCTGCCCGACGGAGAAGAATTTTCCAAAGACCTAAAACCAAGAGGACATGAGGCTCGAGTAGATTGCCCAGAGCCAGCCTCCAAGTCCTGGCGGTACAATGGCGTCTAGTGCCCCAAAGGGCGGGGAAGAGAGCTGCTGTGGCCAAGGCACTTCATTCCCAGGGCTCAGGGAAGCCCCTTTATTAAAAGGTGGCAGATGCTGAGGGACCAAAGCCTCCAGTGGCTCTTTCGGGAAGGCAATTTAGGGCAGGGGCCAGGATGGGCTGGAAATGGATCTCTAATGTGTGTGAGCAGGCCCACTCTGCTGTGCAGGGCACAGAGACGACAGGGGACTCTGTCTTGCTTCCAGCAGAGAGATCTCCTGCACCTCAGCAGCTAGAGGAGTGTGCGTGTGTTGTTGAGGGGAGGAGGGGGTTGGAGCTGACAGACCAAAGGTCTCTTCCCCCAGCTAAGTGATTTCTCTAGTTGCTGGCTATGGCCTCTGCAGCTCCTTGGTTTCTTCAAGGGGAATCCAACCTGCAGCCTGACAAGAACAAGGAGACTCATGGCCCAGTCCCAGTGTGGGACCTTTAGCACCAGCTGGTTGCTGGATGAGGAACTCTGAGCTGGAAATAAGGAGCGGGCTCTTTTCCTGTCTCCAGGAGGCATCCACTGCAGGGAGCCCAGCCAGCCCCACTCCCTGAGCTGTGTCATGCCCTGGCACAGTGCCCTTACCTCCCCCACTCTGGCTGTGTTCTTGTAGCCCAACAGCCTGCTGTCCTGGTGCCAGTCATAGCACCAGAGATCCTCCACGTCATGTATGGTCAGGCCTGGAAGAGAGAGAGAGAGAGAGAGACTTTTCTCCTCATTCTGGTTGCAGTTTCTGTGTCCTTCCAATCCCATTGGTGGCTGCACAGTGGAGTGGAGAAGAACAGAGGCAGAGAGAGACTTGTCCTCTGGCTGGGGTCAGTCTGAGAGAAATGGTCTAGGGTCCCATTATCCACCTGTGGTCACTCTCAGTCCCCTATTGGGTTCCGTGTCCCAGTTGGGTTCCTTACCCCTCTGTTGGAGCAGCAGTTGGTAGAGCCGGTAAGTCCCCTCCCTGGCCTGCCGGCTGATGTCCTTGTCTGGATCGCTGACCAATAGAGCCAGCTGGGCCACATGGCGACCCATCTGAGGGAACTCGGCTGAGATCTAATGGAAGGGAGAGCAGAGGGGACTCCATAAGCATTTTCCTTTCAGCTCCCTGTCCCCCCTGGGCCAGAGGGCTCCTTCTTCTTAGCCCCTCTGCAGGAGATGCTGGGGGAGAGGAGCTTGAGATTGACCCTTCATTTGCTCTGCTGCCAAGGGAGCCTGCAGCTGCTTTGGGATGCCAAGCAGGGGCTGGAGCATGGGTCCCTTAAAGGCCCAGAGACAACACTGAACCAGGACAAGAAGAACTTGACTCAAGCCGAGCTCAGTTCTGCTCTGACTCTGCCTCCCCATGAAGAACCCTCCTAACCCACAGCCCCGGCGGCAGCAGCAGATCCTGCAGCCCACTGGAGCCAGACCGTCTCCGCGTGGAGCCAGCAAGCTGGGCTCGGAGCTCACTTACATCAAACTCAGGGAGGGTGACTGTGTATCTCAGCAGGGCTGTGCTGCTCCTGATAGCCCTGGCTCGCTCCTGCGACACCCTGGACACGACCCAGAGGTTGACATGCTGTGGGGAAAGGAGGCAGGTCAGACTCGGTGGCCAGCTGCTCCTGCTTTGCAAATTAGCCCCATGCCCCCAACCCCAGGGACCTGAGACATTCTGCGCAGGGGGGAATAGCTGAGTCATTGATGGCAGAGCTTTAGAAGGGGATTCTTTCCCCCAGGACGCAGCTTGTACCCTTCAGGTCACAACTTGTCAGCGTCTCTTTAGATTGGGACAATGTTCGGGGTCGGGGCTGGTCCCATCCTCCCAGAACTCCTGATTCCTAAACAGTTCACCAGAGAGAAGACTGAACCCTTGCCCCTTCCCTGCTACGCAAATCCTTGGGGGGATGTAGGGAGTGACTGAGAGCACAATCCCCCCAGGAATTTCAGAGCACATCAGAGGGAAGGGCTGATTCCCTGGGCTCCTCCTCTTTCTCTAGGAAGGAGCATGTGCCTCTTCTCTGAGAACCATCTCCCCAATCTCATGGGCTCTGTGTGTTGGAGGGGTGGGGGAAGGGTGGATTTTCAGACTCTCACTCCCCAAGACAGCCAGGAGCCCTGTGCTTAGTGCTCAGCAGAACCAGGCAGAGCTCTGGCTTGGAGTCCCAGCTCCTTCCTCTGTCCCTCAAGAAGGAAGGACCTGACACTACATTGCACTGACCTCCCCAACCAAGGACGGCCCACTGGGGACCCAGCTAGGAGGACAGAGTAGAAAATGCATCTTCCAGTCTCTCCTTACCAGTCCCCCAAAGAGTTACGGTCAAATGGGGCTCACCTCCAAGATGAAGTGGAGCCTGCCTGTGTCTGGGGACTCTGCCAGCAGGTTCCCCAGCATGGCATCCAGGACCTCTGGGATGACTTTGTGCAGAGCCTGCAAAGCATGGGTCAGAGTTAGGGAATCTGGGCCTACACCTGCCACAGGATGGGAAGAGGGGTCTCTGGGAAGCACTGGGGAGACTCCCAAACACATCTCCCGGCCTTTCTCCTTCACATCCCACTGCAGGCAATTTGCAAGAATTGATGACCCCTGGACCTTTGATCCATGAGCTTAGCAGGTCTCTGCAGAGGGCCTTGTAGGCAGAAGAGTATGAAACAGCCAAGTTGCTATGGATGGAAGCTGGGCTTCTGGGCCAAACACGGCTTATGAAAGAAAGAAAGAAAGAAAGAAAGAAAGAAAGAAAGAAAGAAAGAAAGAAAGAAAGAAAGAAAGAAAGAAAGAAAGCAATCCCCCAGGGAGGGGTAATCTCTTCCCTGCTGGAGGGAAGGATCCAACCCTGAAGCTTGTTCCATCTCTGCTACCCCACCCCTAAATCTGGAGCTCCAGCGAATCAAGGGAGCAGGGACCAAAGACTACTCTGGAAGAGGAGGAGGATGGAGGAGGTACCTGGATGCCGGTGGTGTCCTTCTCCGTGCCCAGGGTGAAGACAGAGAGAAGGGCAGCTCGCAAGAGGTGGGTCTCTAGGGCTGGCTCCAGGGCAGGTTTCATGGTGCTGGCAAGAGAGAGGAGCTGGTATTAGACTGTGCAGTACGGGGGTGCGACTGTCGCCAACACGGACACCAAGCCACAGGGATAGAGGCACAGGCTGGCGAGAATGGAAACTGAGGCACTGAGCTCGGGAATGACAAGGCCAAGGCGTCACAGACAGACAGTGGCAGGACAGGAATAGCTCCTGTTCCCTGGAGCCTGCTGCCCCTCCTGTATCGGAGCCCGGGAGTGAGCCCCTCCCCAAGGCCCCTGTCATGTTCTGGGAGTGAAAAGAAGAGCCCCGCCAGGAGAGAGTGACCCTCCCCACCCCACCATCTCTGCCAGAGGCGCCACTCTTGGGAGGTGACCTGGGCGGGACAGTGACGGTGACTCCCAGCCTTGGGCCTGAGCAGCACTGGGGTGAGGGGAGTCGGCGGGGTGTGGGGGGTGGGGCTGTCTCAGTACCAGAGGTAGCCCACTGCAGCCAGGGAGTGGGCGAGGACGGCGCTGGGTGACGAGTCATCGGGAAGCTCCTCGATGAGCTCCTGTGAGACGCGAAGGAGACAAAGGAGCGTGTGAGATTCAGGCCCAATTGATACCTCCCAGTGAGGAGATGACACAGCCAGTGTCCCATATGGCCAGCAGGATCCCCCACCACCTCCCGCTCCTCCCATTCCTTTCTCCCCATTAGACTTGTCCCCCTTCCCGGATTCCTGCCCAGCTCACTCCCAATCCCCTTCTCTCCTCCTCCCTGTCAAAACTGCCCCCATTCAGCCTCATCCCGACGACCGAGCTGGGACCATGAGATTCCTTGTCCCCCACTCTCAGCTGCCCCCCAGCCCCACAATTCTCCCCCTCCCTCCAGCTGCCGTATGGCGTGTCTCACTCACCACGATCCTCTTCACCACAGCCGCCTTGCAGCAGCGCGGCTCCAGCGTGTCCTCTCCTCTCTCACGTGCAGCCAGACATGCGGGGTAGATGGCCTGAAGGAACAGGAGCTGCTGCCCCTCATCCTGGACCCACCAGGAGTGGGGTATAGCGAGAGAGAACCTGTTAGCTAGGGACCTTCCTGCCCCACCCACACCAGCTCCAGGGCTCAGGCCTCAATGGCGGATTGTGGGGGCCCGCCTATTTTCCAAATCCCCCACCGCTCCTACACAAGCAGGATCAGGAACTGGGACAGTGCCTGTGGCGGGGGATAACTTTGGCAGTTGTGGGACAAAGACCCCCATCTTGGGGGTCCCACATCATGGATGTAAAAGGGCCCCATTAGGGGTGGTGGATCTTGAGGGACAAGACCCTGGGCAGGGGGTGGGGATGCTGGGAAGGGACAGGGCAATCTTGGTTCCAGCCCAGGTGGGGAACATTTGTACCTTATCTCTGCACTGGAGCTGCTCTCGGATGACCTTGAGAGCAGCTTCATCTTTGGCCATGTCCACCCCTTCCTCCTGCTCCGAATCCAGGGGGGTCCCTGCACCAGGGAGGGAAGGACAGGGGCATGGTGGGCAGAGCAGGATTCAAGACCCCCCTTCCCACCTCAGGCACCCAGGGCAGATGGGGCCCCAAACCTCCCTCTCAGGGATGCCTTCAGCCCCCAACAGCTTCAGAAGCCTAGAGCAGAGCCCCCCTCCACTGGACAGGACTCCAGGGGAGGTGCCGATTCCCCCAGCCCCGGAGCAGCAAGGACCAAAGTGGCAGCAGCTCTTCACACCCCCACCCCCAGGTCCCCGTGCAGAAGGGGCAGCTGTGTGACGGCTGCTGCTGTCCGTGGGGTTCGCGGGGCTCAGGCCAGACACCTGGGTTGGGGACCCCCCCCCCATATCCCTCGGAGAGCGTCTGGGCCCAGGATGTTCACATCCCGTCCTCACCCCTCCCGCAGCCCAGCCTGGCTCCTCACCTGGAACAAAGCAGTGGCCTCCATCGGCCTGGCTGCTGCCAGAGGCCCAGGTGCTGCTGCTGTCCCAGGCTGAGCTGCCGGTGCTCGGACAGGGACCTTCCGCCTCCTGGCCTGCGGGGGCTGGAAGGTCCTCAGAGACCGGGCAGGGCGATGCCTCCTGATGGGAAGGAGGGCTGGGCTCCTGGGGCCGCTGCTGCCCACACAACAAGCCCCAGAGCCACCCTGCCCGGCGCCCCTCCTGGGCTGGGTCCTGTCTGCAAAACCACAGCCTGGGCCAGCTCCACTGGGGCCTGGTCGGGGCCTCTCCCAGCTCGGCGCCTGCGCCGGGAGCCGGGGTCCTTTTCCAGAAGGCCGGGCACTTCCGCCGTCTGGCCTGGACGGGACCTGCTTCCCCGCCAGCAGGGACGCAGGGCTTGCTCTGCCCCTTGGGAAGACGGCAGCTGCTTCCCTCAGGCTCTGGGGCCACCTGCAGAGCCTTCCTCCGCAACATCCGCAGGAGCCTGGCCATCCTGGAACCGAGCGGGGAGCAGGGGTGAATCTGGGCTCAAGGCAGCCTTTCACTCATGGGCCTTTTCCGTCCCTCCTCCTCCCTGCTCCAACCACAGCAGCCCCTTCTGCCCCCACAGGAGTGCAGGGAGTGCCATCTACACACACGAGCAGGAGTTCATTGCATGATCCGCTCCCAACGTTCCCCCTCGTAATCCCTGCTGCTGCAATATCCAGGAAGTCTCATCCTTTTCCAGCAATGGGGTCAGTCCCAAAGACCATCGGTTCCTCTGGACAAGCAGCCCCCTCCTGTCGTCCCAGGCCACTCTCCCACCCAGGCTAGAGAAGGAACAGAACCCAGGAGTCCAGACTTCTCCTGGGAAACCATTCCCCACGTCAAAGACACAAAGACCCTAGGCACAGGAAGACCAGGGCCCTCCTCGTTCCCCATTGATTTCCAGACTCAGCAGCTCACAGGGTCTGGCCCAGCTCCGAGACTCTCAGCCTGGGGAACAGTGTCCCACAAGGGAAGGGCTGGGAGCCCCATTGCTGGAACCTTTCCAAACACACTGGAGACGGCTCTGGAGAAGCCCCTGCCTGGCCTAAGAGTGAGGGGCTCTTGGGGGCTGTTTGCAAAGGAAATCCCCCTTTGGAGACAGTCTCTCCCCGTTTCTGCCTCTCCCCAGACAGACAGAGGAAGCCACCGAGGAACCCAAATGCCACTCACGTGCTCTCAGTGATGGGATTATGGATGGCGGATGTTCAGGGTCAGCAGACGTCCCACGCCCTCCTCCTCACTCTCCAAGCCCAAGGCAGGCTGGAGAGGGTGGTGACCTCTGGAGTTACCCTGCCTAGCCAGCAGGCAGGGTGATGACACGAGGGCGATCGACCGGCTGTGAAAACAAGAGTCTGTCTTATTGCCAAGGGATGGAGAAACTCAGCCAGCAGCAGGGGGGCGCAGAACACTGCCCTAGGGCGGAGGTGACAGCGCCTCCAGGATCCTGACATCCCAGCACTTTACACACCTTCCTGGAGCCTCCCAAACCCACTGGGCTGTAGCCATGGGACCCCAACCCTACTGACGGCAAACGGGCCTCAGCTACAAGCATAGGGTCACAATGAGTGTCAGAGCCATGGATGGACCCCTTCACTAACCACTGCCGCACACTCCCTCCCACAGCTGGCAATTGAAACCAGGCCCTAATGTTTGGTCCCCCTGCCTTTGAGAGAGAGTGTCACTCCTGCTTCCATTGCTGCTTATTGATCTGTGGGACTTTGGGCAAGTTGCTCCCCCTCTCTATGGCTCTCTGGGACTTACATCCCTGAAAGGGCTTTAAAAAAAACAATGGTTCAAGTTTGGCCCCAACTAGTTCTTGTTTCTCGAGACTAGCCATTTCAGCAAAGTTTAGAATTCTTGACATTCAACACCTGGAAACATCCCTTTCTCCTTCGCAAACGGCCTTAACATCCGTTATCTCACCCAGGCTCCCTGCTGCCTGGAGTTAGAGAATTGACCCTATTCCCATTGGACCTACCCAAGGTGTCACACAGCAAAGCGGTGACGGAGCCAGAAAGAGAAGACAACAGTCCTGACTCCTGTTCTGACTAACAGACAACAACCCCCCGGAGGCAGGGATAAAGCCCAGGAAATCAGGTGTGAACATTTTCATGGAAACCATTTTCTGTCAGAAAATCGATTCAGACAAAACCACTTTGTTTCTTGAAATCATAACAAGTAGGATGAAAATTCTTTGAAAAAATATTTGTTTGCAAAACAAGAGAATCTCCTGTTTGTCACAGTGCATTCAACTGTCTCGTCGTACACAAAGGGGAGACACTATGATCTAGCAAAAAGTAAAAGGAGTACTTGTGGCACCTTAGAGACTAACGAATTTATTTGAGCATAAGCTTTCGTGAGCTCCAGCTCACTTCATCGGATACATCTGTAGCTCTCAACAGCTGTAGCTCACGAAAGCTTCTGCTCAAATAAATTGGTTAGTCTCTAAGGAGCCACAAGTCCTCCTGTTCTTTTTGCAAATACAGACTAACATGGCTGCTACTCTGAAACCAACTATGATCTAGAAAATTGGATGAGATGCTTCAGTCTGAGCTAAGTAGTTGCTGCTCTTCACAATTTCAAAAGAATAAAATACAAATAAAAGAGAATATTAGGTCATAATCGGATATGGCTCAGTGTGATCGGACACCTCCTAGTCTGCACTGCTCCGAGTGACACTCTTTAGTGGATCCCCAGCATCCACCCATGGCGAGGTAGGTGGGAGAGGATTGTTCTTCGTACTTGACAGAAGGAGAAATGAAGGCTGAGAAAGGAGCAGGGAATTGTCTTAGCTGATGCAGCCAGTCAGTAGCAGAATTGCTCTCAAATGAGCTACAGACCAGCAATTGTTCCTAGTAATTATGCAGGAAGCATTTGAGAAGAATTGGAATGTTCGAGAGGATCATGAACTGCTCCGAGACAATGAATGGAGAGCAGCATCCACATTGGTCAGACATATAACTGGTTGTGACTTATTTGCTTGGTCATAAAAAAGAACAACAAAGACCAGAGTTTCCTCCCTGTCAATAGCCCCCTCCTCAGCTGATCAAGGTTGAGACTTTGAGGGGTGGGAGGCTAAGGGTTCTCATCAAATAGCCCAAAGAATGGCCCTGATCACCACCGAGGCGATCACTCTCGGAGCCCTATTCCAGTCTCCTCTCTGTGAGGGCCTCCCAGAACCCACCCGGCCCCCGCTCCACAAACAGAGCTGGTGGTGGGAGGAGAGCAGAGGAAAAGGACAAAGAAAGCAAGAAGAGAAAGGTAGGAGGGACAGAGGAAAAGGGAAAACAAAAAGGACAAACCCCAATGTCCCCAGTGATTCTAAGGGACAAAGTCCTAGGTCGGAAATAAAATGCTGCCCCCACAATCGAGTCTTTTCGTTTCCTAAAAATCAGCCGGCACCTGATGGATCAGACTGAAGAGGTTCCAAACCTCTCCGAGGCTCTTACCTTCTATACAGGACGTCTGTTTTTGAGCAAAACCACTACAAGAAAAGGAGAAAACTCCAAAGAGGGTCCTCCTTGCGCTCACGAATGTGAAAGTGAATGCTCTCTCAGTCCTCCAGGAGAGACCTCGAGAAGGAGACGTGCTGAAGCAAAGCCACAGGGATCTCCGAGGTGGCCCCTGTCCTGCACCCCTGTCCTGCCTGGCTGATGTCAAGATCTCTCTGTGAGGTCATCGCCTCCCCACCACCTTTGTCCAATAGGCTGAGGTCCTGCCAAAGGCCCTTGTCATGTCACTGCCACACCCACCCCTCCCCTGCAGTGCTGATGTCCTGCCCCTGTCCAGCCACATTGGATGTTTCAGCTGCTTCCCCTGGATCACCCCACGCAATGAGCGTTCATTGTGGGTTCAAGTCGAACAAAGTAAAACATCAGAGGCTTCTCCCCATGCTATGCTCAGTTTTTCATAAATTAGCAGACTTTATGGACAGAAGAGACAATTAGAGCATGTCATCTGACCCCCTGCCTATCACATGCTTTCTGGAGAGCATAGTAGCTAGTTTTTGACTACACACGTTCCAGAAAGGCATCTAGTCTTCATTAGAAGAGATCAAGAGGTGGGGTATTCCCACCACTTCCCTTTCTAGTTTCTTCCTTTGGTGATTCATCCTCACGGTTGAATATGTGTACCCTCTTTCTAATATGAATTGGTCTCTTTTGAGTTTCCAGCCACTGGGTCTTGTTATTCTTTTCTCTGCTAGATTAATGAGCCCTTTCATACCCGATATTTTCTCTCCATGAAGTCACTTTGACACTTCAATGACGTCACCTCCCGATCTTTTTTATCATCTAAACAGGCTGAACTCTTTCAATAGCTCGTGAGCAGGCATTTTTCTCCAGCCCTCAAAACGTTTCATTGCTTTTTGCTGCCCCATCTCCAATATTTCCAAATCTTTTTTCAAAGGTGGACGCCAAAACTGGATGCAGGATTCCATGATCAGTCTTCCTCATGGTGTTTCACCCATAACTATTTCACATTTGGGGACAATGTATAGCTTCAAACCAGCGGCACTGCTTTGGGTACCCGCATGGCCTCACAGTATGCCCATATTTTTATGGCTGACTTAGAATAACGCTTCCTCAGCTCTCGTCCCCTAATGCCCCTACTCTACTTGTGCTACATTGATGACACCTTCATCATCTGGACCCATGGAAAAGAAGCCCTTGAGGAATTCCACCATGATTTCAACAATTTCCATCCCACCATCATCCTTAGCCTGGACCAGTCCACACAAGAGATCCACTTCCTGGACACTACGGTGCTAATAAGCGATGGTCACATAAACACCACCCTATACTGGAAACCTATTGACCGCTATACTTACCTACATGCCTCCAGCTTCCATCCAGGACACACCACACGATCCATTGTCTACAGCCAAACTCTACGATACAACCGTATTTGCTCCAACCCCTCAGACAGAGACAAATATCTACAAGATCTCTACCAAGCATTCTTACAACCACTATACACACCTGCTGAAGTGAAGAAACAGACTGACAGAGCCAAAAGAGTACCCAGAAGTTACCTACTACAGGACAGGCCCAACAAAGAAGATAAGAAAACGCCACTAGCCATCACCTTCAGCCCCCAACTAAAACCTCTCCAATGCATCATCAAGGATCTACAACCTATCCTGAAGGATGCCCCATCACTCTCACAGATCTTGGGAGACAGGCCAGTCCTTGCCTACAGACAGCCCCCCAACATGAAGCAAATACTCACCAGCAACCACACACCACACAACAGAACCACTAACCCAGGATCCTATCCTTGCAACAAAGCCCGTTGCCAACTGTGTCCACATATCTATTCAGGGGACACCATCACAGGGCCTAATCACATCAGCCACACTATCAGAGGCTCGTTCACCTGCACATCTACCAATGTGATATATGCCATCATGTGCCAGCAATGCCCCTCTGCCATGTACATTGGCCAAACTGGACAGTCTCTACGTAAAAGAATAAATGGACACAAGTATTATAACATTCAAAAAGCAGTCGGAGAACACTTCAATCTCTCTGGTCACTCGAACTCAGACCTAAAAGTGGCAATTCTTCAACAACAATAAACTTCAAAAACAGACTCCAAGGAGAGACTGCTGAATTGGAATTAATTGGCAAACTGGATATAATTAATTTAGGCTTGAATAAAGACTGGGAGGGGATGTGTCATTGCACAAAGTAAATCTATTTCCCCTTATTTCCCCCCCTACTGTTCTTGTCAACTGCTGGAAATGGCCCACCTTGATTATCACTACAAAAGGTTTTCTTCACCCCTCGCCCCCTCCCCCCCAGCCCCCGCTCTCCTGCTGGTAATAGCTCACCTTTCCTGATCACTCTTGTTACAGTCTGTATGGTAACACCCATTTTTTCATGTTCTCTATGTATATAAAATCTCCACGCTGTATTTTCCACTGCATGCATCCGATGAAGTGAGCTGTAGCTCATGAAAGCTTACGCTCAAATAAATTTGTTAGTCTCTAAGGTGCCACAAGTCCTCCTTTTCTTTTTGCAGATACAGACTAACACGGCTGCTACTCTTCCATGCCTCCACCCACTTTAACCCAAAACAAACTCAGGTTTTGGGTCAAAGGGGGTAGAGGCATGGAAGAGAGTATACAGTGAACAAAAGATTGATTTTAAAAGTGTCAGAACAATATTGTGAAACCAGGAAATTCCTACCATCTTGACAATCTTTCCTGAAAAACCCTTGCATTCCAAAAATAGTCACTTTTCTGCAGACAATCCTTCCTTTGGAAAAGATTTTCAACCGTGTTTAGAAATCGCTCCCAGGTCAGTGTCTCTCTGAGTGTGGGGTGCACTCATTTGCCCTCCCCTTCCCCTGGGGATGTGTATGAAGCACTAGTTAGAGGGGTACAGAAGAGGTATAAATAAAGATGATTAGGTCTTGACGAATACACATGTGGAGGGTGTGTGGGGAGAGAGACATGACTGATTGTATTGCCCTGAAGCAGTGCACAGCTTCTGAAGGTTTGGTGAATGCTTCTGTGGGGATCTGATTCTGCAAACCAACTTCCAGGAGCATCAGATGTGCATCTGACAAGGCCCTGCTCCCTCCTCATGTCCAGGCCTCCTGGCCAGTGGCTTGGCATGAGCAACTCTAAGGCTGGACTGCCATTTTCCTACCCCTGCCTCTATGGGCATTGTGAGCAGCTGCACTGCAGCACATCCAAGTGGCTAAAGAACAATCAACAGGCTTCACTCTTCTTCACTCTCTCATGTCTGTAATCGCGTGACCAAAGTTGCAATTTTACAACAGAAAAACTTCAGAAACAGACTCCAACGAGAGACTGCTGAATTGGAATTCATTTGCAAATTGGATACAATTAACTTAGGCTTGAATAGAGACTGGGAGTGGTTGAGTCATTATACAAGGTAACCTATTTCCCCTTGTTTATTCCTCCCCCTGGTTCCTCAGACATTCTTGTTAAACCCTGGATTTGTGCTGGAAATGGCCCACCTTGATTATCATACACAGTGTAAGGAGAGTGATCACTTTAGATAAGCTATTACCAGCAGGAGAGTGGGGTAGGGGGAGAGAAAACCTTTTGAAGTGATAAAACACCCATTTTTTCATGGTCTGTGTGTATAAAAACATCCTCACTGTATTTTCCACTTTATGCATCCGATGAAATGAGCTGTAGCTCATGAAAGCTTATGCTCAAATAAATTGGTTAGTCTCTAGGTGCCACAAGTCCTCCTTTTCTTTTTGCGAATACAGACGAACACGGCTGCTACTCTGAAACCTGACTACACAGAGTGCTGTCAATTGCACAAAGATAAAATGGAGAAATGTTGTGTGTGTTTAATCTCTTTCAGTCAGTGGGCTCTTAAATGTTGCAAATAATTTCTAGCTCAACCAGAAGTTAGGGGCTTGAGGTAGGAGTCTCCCAGGCATGGTCTTCACTGCAAAAGCGTGTTTATTCATTTCAACAGCAGATGTAGTTAAGGCTCTGGTGCCTTGTCCAATCCAGGATCAGGATGCTAATAGAGTATATGGCCACGCCCCTGTGTGTATTGCAGTCCCCTTGCAGAGGGCTTTTTTCCCGGGTTTTTCCTTGGCCTAGCAATGGGGGAAGACATGATGTGTGTGAAGAGGGGAGTTCGGGCTCCCCGCTCAGCTAATGTACAGAGAGGGGGAGATGGAGCAGGGACCTGACCCGCAAGGAGTGCTGCAGCCATGAAGTCCCTGGACGAGGTAAGCTGTGATCTTCCTACATAGCAGTGGCTTGTGAAACTGACTCCCAACCCCCTGCTCTGCAAAGGGGGACACGGGCTTGGGTGGAGATCAGAGGTTATTTGGGAGACCCTGATATTGCAGCAGCCCTATTGTTGCTTTTACAGCCCCCAAAGGTGGGCTAACGGGCCTCCCAGGACACATGAATGTTGTACTATTATTTGCAGATTTAATAATTTTATTAAGATGATGTTGAAGTAAAAAGAAAACGGTACAGAATTTAAGCATAGAAGTTTCTGGTTATCAGGGAATAAGGTACAGATTCTCAAGGGGTGCGAAATTCGGTTTAGGAACAGATGGCGTAAGGAATACATAATCTGCAATCTCCCCGATTGGGGGTAAAAGTTTAACGGGTCAAAGTACAGACATTGAGATATGGGGTCATGTTGTTCATATAATGGCTATGTTCAGGTGTGGAGTATAATGAGTGGATATGATGATGAGGATGGATTTACCCTCATTTGGTGGGATTTAATGTTCAGTGATGTGTGGCTCCCACAGAACAGAATCCCATTGTGCTCGGTGCTGTATCTGTGTGTAGTAAGAGACTGTCTCTGCCCTGAAGAGCTGTGCTAGGTGCTGTAGAGACACTTAGTGGGAACTGCATGGTCTCTATCCTTAAGTTGGTATGATCCAGTTTCACGTGTCACCAGGAAAGGGATGAACAAAATACCTGAAAGGAGGATAGGTGTGTTACTGCCTCAGTTTCCATAGATACAGGTTTTTAGGTCTACTTCTGAGTCTTCAGCTTGCCTAATCCCTATGGTATATCACAGCCCCAGTGCATGAAATGCAGCCACCTCTGGGTTGGGGCAGCTGGCAATAGCCATGCAGCAAGGTTGCCCAGGGATTGTGTAGGCATATTCTTAATATTTGTGATTCTGTTCATAATAAATTGTAAGCCTGCAATATTGATTTATAGTATTTGAAAATCTGCATTTATAACATTTATAATTCTTCCATTTGACATAATTGTAAATCTGCAATATTGATTTACAATTCTGTATTAAAGCTTGCAAACCGTACCTTGCAAACCGCTCAATTGGCTCTGCTTTCTCTGAAGTGATACTTTCTCTCACTGGTTATTAAGATTCACGCTTGTAAAACTAAACTGCTCAATTGATTCTGCTTTCGATGTATTGTGACAGGTTTCAGAGTAACAGAGTAACGTTAGCCGACGTTAGTCTCTAAGGTGCCACAAGTACTCCTTTTCTTTCTCTGTATTGACGCTTTCCCTTGATTGTAATTGAGATTGACGCTTATAAATGTAAACCAATCAATTAACGTGACTTTCTTAAATGGTTATGTTCAATTGGCTCTACTTTGCAAACGGATACTTTGTGATGGAGATTGGCATGCTTTTTTGTAACGCCTGCGAAGAGCCGAAAATCGGAGAGGCGCTCATAGAAATGTCAGATAGAGACTCCCACCCTCTATAGTTTGGATCAGGAATGTTAAAAAACGGGGAGTCTCAAATAAATAACACCTTTGTATGATAAAAGAAAGTCAATACCGAAGGAATGTTAAGAGACAGGGAATCTCAAATAAAATAACAATGCTCAGTGCAATGAGAAATGTGTTTTTATTAAAGTAAGGAATGTATGTGAATGAATGGTGGGTTTTGAATAATCAGGGAAGTGCCAGCCTAGGAATTTAACATCAATTGGCCGAAGAAGACGCCAGGTGGAGACAACCAGAGAACCCCACCGGAGGGCAAACTGGGATCCATCCGACCAATTCAAAGGATGAAGAAAGCTGATGAGCACCTGACAGCCGTCCTGGAGCCGTCATGACTAACAATATGACAAAGCAAATTCCACGGACTGGCACAGGAAGAAATTCCTATGAAAATGGACACTAAGGACTGAGAACTTTGAGTCTCCAGTTCTGCCACTACCCTTCAGGAGCATCGGATGCGCATCTGACACGGACTCGGCTCCACTCTCGTGTACAGGTTACCTGGCCAGTACTCTGTCACCAGCAACTTCTAGGCTGGTAACTAGAACTCCTATGCAGAACTGGTATGAATGAATGAATGAATGAACGAACGAATATATATATATATAGTTAAGTAAGGAATAAGTAACAATACGACAGTGTGAATTTCTTTTTATTATATTTACAATAAATGTGGCATTTTGCCTGGTCCCTTTAATAAGATCCTGCTGGTTTTTATTTTATTGGTACGACACTTGCCCAGGGGTAGCAGATGGTGGGGGATGGGGGTCATTCACTCCTGTCAAAATTTCGACCCCTGTGAAATCTCAATGTAAACTATGGAGAGGACAAAATAAAAAGAGATCTTGTTCTAATTTAGAAAATGTGATGATCTAAGGTGTAAATATCAGAATATTTTAATTTACATTTTAACAGTATTTCAAAAAACAAGCATCAAGACATACTTTAAGAAGTAGAATTATTTACATTTATTTTGTGATTCTTCCCTGAAATCTCCATTCAAGTTGAACTTCTGTAACTAGCATCATTTATATTTCAACTGCGTCATTTCAAGAAATTCAAAATAGTTATGCTAACAAAATAATTATTAAACTGTCAGACTGGTTTGCTCAGTTACAATGTACAACATGTGTCATAAACATCACAACTACACAACACACATGTGCAGCTGCTCTCTCTCCTCATTGTCTGGGCTGGTTCCCTCTGGAAGGCAGGGCACATGCACCCACCTCCCACAGGACTGGCACTGCACATTTGAAAAGTAACAGGTGAAAAAAAAAATGGTGCCACAGAATTAAGCAAAATATTTCAGTTAACGCTCACCAGGTTCTACAACAACGTTCCTGTTCATTGACGTTATTTTTAACATTCTGGCTACATACAGTCGGTAATCAAGTTATGACCCTCCCTTTCTTCTTCTCACATCAATTAACAAAACAAGGTCCCCAACCCCAAATGCTATTTTCCTATATATAGAAATCTCTTCTACCATATTGTTTTTTGTTTGATTTTTTTTAGAAATATTATTTGCAACGAACATGCTGTCAATGTCCACTGTTGATTTCAATGTACTGCAGGGCTCTTTGTGTTCTTTGTTATAAAGACACAACAAATTTAGTCTGGTAAAGAAATAGAGAAGGGATTGTGTTCCTTAACTGAATAATTACAAATTAACTTAATTGTATTAAAGACTCTGGGACTTAAAGACACTTACCATGCAATTCCGTGAAAGTTCATTGGGAAACCTTTCTTCTCAGCCATACATCAGTCCAAAGGGTGTTATTTCTGTTGTCATGTGAGTTTTAGAGTACAAAAAAACAAAAGTTGTTCCAGGAAATTCATCACAATTCCTCTGGGTTCTGTCCACCACCTTCTGGAATGCTCTGTAAGAATAGTGATTGATTGGTCTAATTCCTTGAAATTAGTGATTTCGCCTAACTTCTTGAAGAGAGAGTTGAGCAAAGTATGAGAGGAGGCACATCACATGGCATTGCCAGGACTACTGTTTGTTTTAAATGTGATGTCATATGAACATTTTCAAAGTAACAATTTAATTTTGAAGATTATTCGTTATATGCAATTTATGGCAGAGCGCCCTCTCCTTACTTTGATTATTTGAAAATAAACACCCTTAAATTATCTTGTGATGGAGTCATTTGGCTTTTCATCCAGTCTGCTGATTTCTAGGTGGCCTGAGCCGGTGAAGCTACATATTATCCCCAGTTTTTCACACAGGGAAAGGTTAAAATGAAAATACACGATTTTTCCATAAAAATTCCTTCAGAAATACCTGTGTTCTTTTCCCTATTTCCCACTGAAATTATGGGTAATTACTGGGGTTTTTGATCCAATCGTATTGTGTTATTACATGGGAAAATATGTCTGTAAGCAGGTTAATGTACAAAACAATTGTTAGTATCTGAGGAGCCATAATAATGTGTTGTCACTAACAATTTACAGCACAAACTATCCCGACGACAATGGTGGTCATGTTCATTGGTAAATATCTGACTGTGAATGGGCTCCTCCTTCAGCTCCTGGAGCCCGTGGCTGGCAGGCCTCTTTGGGAATTAAGCAGCCTGCACAGACCACCACCAAGCTACTTGCACCAAGGGTCTTTATTACTGCAGAACTACTAACTGTGGTTTATAACCTATTATTTAAATCAGCTTCTGTACCAAATGACTGGAGCATACCTAACGTGATGCCAATTTTTAAATAGGGCTCCAGAGGTGATCCCAGCAATTACAGGCCAGTAAGCCTGATTTCAGTACCAGGCAAACCATATTAAAAAACAGAATTATCAGACACATAGATAAACATCATTTGTTGGGGAAGAATCAACATGGATTTTGTAAATGGAAATCATGTCTCACCAATTTACCAGAGTTCTTTTAGGGGGTGTCACCGTGCCTCCATGGGTCACAATTGAGGATACCAAATTCAGGACAAACTACTGAAAAATAGGGCAGATACACCCAAAAACTGGTGGTTATTCTCCCATAAGATATACCAAACCAGCGACAAAAGCAAACTTCTGTTTCACCACACTGGCTAACAATTCAGAAAAGCAGTTTCCTTAGGTATTCTAGTCCTTGTGTCACCACCCAAAAAAAAAAAAAAAAAAAAAAAATAGATTTAAAGATGAGTGGGTCTTTAAAACCAATTTAATCAAATAAAAGGTTCTTCTGGTCCCAAAGAGCCAGCCACACACACAGGTTAATATACAACACATATCTTACCCAATAATCACACTGTTGCCAATTCTTTAGTAACTAAAATCTAAAGGTTTATTTATAAAAAGAAAGAAAGGTGTCAGTTAAAATTGGTTAAAGGAATAAAATACACACAATAATTGCAAAGTTCTTGGTTCAGGCTTGTAGCAGTGATGGAATAAACTGCTGGCTTGTTAAGTCTCTGGTTGCTTCCAAATCATGGGAAGGTCCTCAGTCCTTTGGTTAGAATGCTTCCATTCGAATCATAGGACTGGAAGGGACCTCAAGAGATCATCTAGTCCAGTCCCCTACACTTATGGCAGAACTAAGTATTATCTAGACCATTCCTGACAGGTGTTTGTCTAACCTGCTGTCAAGGTTTCTTCCCCACTCTGAACTCTAGGGTACAGATGTGGGGACCTGCATGAAAACCTCCTAAGCTTACTTTTGCCAGCTTAGGTTAAAACTTCCCCAAGGTACAAACTATTTTACCTTTTGCCCTTGGACTTTATCACTGCCACCACCAAACGTCTAACAGGGATATAATTGGGAAAGAGTCCATTTGGAAACGTCTTTCCCCCCAAAATCCTCCCAAACATTACACCCCCTTTCCTGGGGAAGGGTTGATAAAAATCCTCACCAATTTGCATAGATGAACACAGACCCAAACCCTGGGATCTTAAGAACAATTAAAAAAGCATTCAGATTCTTAAACGAAGAATTTTAATAGAAGAAAAAGTAAAAAGAATCACCTCTGTAAAATCAGGATGGTAAATACCTTACAGGGTAATTGGATTCAAAACATAGAGAATCCCTCTAGGCAAAACCTTAAGTTATAAGAAGACACAAAAACAGGAATCTCCATTCCATTCAGCACAGCTTCTTTTCTCAGCCATTTAAACAAAACAGAATCTAACGCATATCTAACTAAGTAGATTGCTTATTAGCCCTTTACAGGAGTTCTGACCTGCATTCCTGCTCTGGTCCCGGCAAAAGCAACACACAGACAGAGACCCTTTGTTTTCACGCCCCCCCCTCCAGCTTTGAAAGTATCTTGTCTCCTCATTGGTCATTTTGGTCAGGTCCCAGCGAGGTTATCCTAGCTTCTTCATCCTTTACAAATGAAAAGGTTTTTCCTCTGGCCAGGAAGGATTTAAAGGCGGTTCGCCTTCCCTTTCTATTTATGACAGTAGCAGAATAAGGAAAATGGACTCTGAAAGCAGACTTTAACAAACGCAGAGAACTAGCAACTAAGGTCCCATGCAGGGGTGAAAGTAGGCCGGTATAGGCCGGTACGGCATACCGATAAAAAGTGGCCGTTGGTACCGGCCCATATGCAGCTGACATTAAAGCACAGCTGCTGCAGCGCTTTAAGGAACCTGCTTAAAGCACTTTAACGTTGTTGCCCCTTTTGCCGCCGCCCCCAGCCACCATTGTGTGTGGGGAGGAAGGGGCAGCTGCTCCAGGGCCAGCGATTTAAAAGGGCCCGGAGCTCCCAACCACCACTGCAGTGTCAGTGACCGGAGCTCTGGGCCCTTTAAATCGCTGCCAGAACCCTGGGCAGCACGGGCCAGGCCAGGATGACCCCCGAGTCCTTCCCCTTCTGCCTGAGGCCCCGCCCCTTCCAGGGGCCCAGAACCAGGGCCCTGTACTGCTAAGTGCTTAATGTTACTTTCACCCTGGTCCCATGGGAAGAAAATCTAGAGGAAAAAGGAGCTCAGGAGAGCTGGCAGTTTGTCAAAGAGAGTCTACTAAAGGCACAACAGCAAGCTATCCTAATGCGAAGGAAAGATTGGAAGAACAGTAAGAGGCCAATATGGCTCCATCAGGAGCTTTTTAATGACCTGAAAATCAAAAGAGAATCCAAGAAAAAGTGGAAACATGGACAAGTTGCTAAGAATGAGTACAGGAGACTAGCACAGGCATCTAGGGACAAAGTGAGAAAGGCCAAGTCAGAAGCCAAGTCCCACCCAGCTAGCTAGGGACAAAAAAGGCAGTAAGAAGAGGTTCTCTAAATATGTTAGGAGCAAGAGAAAGATGAAGGAAAGTGTAGGCCCCCCTACTTAGCAAAAAAGGAGAGCTAATATCTGACAACCTCAAGACAGCTGAGTATCAGGAATCAGAGCCTGCAGCAGAACCAGTCTCTGGGCAACCTAATAAGTGCAGCTGGTCTGGACTAGGCTGCTTGATAGGCTACAGCACCTGATTGGTTGCAAAATTCAGCAGACCGGCTCTTAAGCCCAGCTGCAGTTCAGAGGCTGCTCAAAGTATAGCCCATGATTGTGATAGCTTCTGCCCTGTCCCTGTTTTGCTTTGTTCTAGCTAACCCAAGTCTGACCCCTTGACTCAGATTCCTGACCTCTGACCTCAGCTCTAATGCCTAGCTCTGACATCAAGCCCCTGACTCATGTTTTGACCCTGGGCTCTGACTCCTGCTCTGACCACTAGGCATAATTGCCCATGTCCTAGTCACTGACATTGAGGTGGATCATGCCTATTTTGCTTCATTCTTCACAGAAAAGGTTAACTGTGACCAGATACTCAACATAATTAATATTAACAGCAAGGGGGGAGGAATGCCAGCCAAAATAGGGAAAGAACTGGTTAAAGAATATTTAGATAAGCTAGGTGTAGTCAAGTTGGTGGTGCCTGATGAAATTCACCTGTGGGCACTTAAGGAACTGGCTGAAGCAATCTCAGAACTATTAATAAAAAGAAGGAGGAGTACTTGTGGCACCTTCGAGACTAACTAAGATCTGCTGGTCTGCCTCTGAGCAGATGGGCTGAATTGGGCCCCCAAGGGAAGATAAAAGCAGAGGAGCACCTAATTTCCCCAGGTTCATGAGTGTTAGGGAGTGGGCAGAACACAGCTGCGGGGGTGCCTTGTGGGAGGCAACAGGGCAGGTGTCTATAGGCAGTTAGAGGACTGCTACTGTAAACCAAGTGAGTTTAGGTTTTTGCTACTAGTAGCAAATTCCGATGTGAAGCAGTTCCTGACGTGCTGACCAGCTTCAGCTGCCTGGATCTCAGCCCCTTCCCCACCTGGGCTTCAGGGCTGGAGTCTCCCCCTCCCCCAGGCCCCCTTCCTGGATCCCTCCTCCTGCTGTATGGAACAGGGAGCAATAATATAGGAGTAAGCCAACAAGGGCCCGATCCTGCAAACCCTCCCCTTTGACCCATCAGGTTGGAGTCACGGGGTGCTGCTGTGACTCAGGGCTGCTGGGGAGATGAGGGGCTGCAGGGGGTGTCAGTGGCTGGAGGCATCTGTGCTGAGCAGCAAGGAGACGGCCCCGGATCTGGGCTCTGCTCCCCCTCCCCCGCTCCTGTTTGGGAAGGGGCGCGGCTGGGGGGAGGGGCACTCCGGTGATTTATGAGAATCCAGCTCGTGGCTCAGAGCCCAGGAAGCCCCCGGGACTCCGCCTCTCCGGGCTGCTGGTGACCGCGGAACAGCGACGGGACCCCCCCGCTGCCTCCTCCCAGCCTCCTCCTTCTGCACCAGCCCCGCCCCCGAGATTTCCCTGGAGCTCAGACTGGCCATTAAAACTCCCTCCAGGGAGGGACCAGCTGCAGCCGGGCAGGTCCCGAGTCCCCTTCAGTCCGATCTGACCCCCCCCCGCGACCCCCCATTGATCCGCTCCTGCTTCCCACCCCGGTCCCACTCAGTCACTCCGGATTTCAGCTCCCCTCCCCCCGCAGCATCCCCCGTCCTCATTCTGCCTCCACCCAGGGCGGGGGCGGGGTGACCTGGCTGGTGCTTTTTGCTGCTGGTGCTTCGTTCCCCCCCCCCCCCCGACAGGGCTGTGGGGACGGGGCTGGGCGGGGGAATTACTGAGAGCCCAGCGATCCCTGGGGGGCAGGAACAGGAGCCGGGGGGGGCATTGACACCCCGACACTGGCTCCCCCGGCGAACTGCCCCCGCGCCAGCCCCAACCCCGCCAGCTCCGAGCCCCTGGGGGGGTGGGGGGAGCTGGGACTTTCAGAGCAATTTGCTCCGCCCCACCCAGCCCGGGCCACGGACCGTTACTTTAAGTTTCCGCTACTTTGGTACTTTCAGTTTTGAAGCGGGGGGGGCTCGGCCCCGTCAATTCAGCTACAGATTCACACAAATAAGGATGGCGGGGCCGGTCTCCAGCCCTCCGGCTCCGTGACCCCGTGTGCGGAACCGGGGCTGCAGCCTCGGTGAGTGACCTGGGGCCTTATGGCGCAAGCTCCCCGCAGGGAATGGCCGGGTCCTCCCCCCCCCCTTTGTTATTTCCAGACTCGGTGAATCCCTCCCAGCCCCACCCCAGCCTGCAGGGCCATCGCCCCGGGGGAGGGCAGGTGCTGTTACCGCCGCTGCCCATATTACAGGTGTCTGCCAGGGCAGGGGGAGCTTCTCCGCCCCCCAGAGCTCTGTCAGTGGGCGTCACTGGGGGGAGGCCGCGAGTCTGAGCCCTGGAGCCCTGGTCAGGCCCCTTCCTGGCCAGTGCTGGCCGCTCTGTGGGCAACACTGGCCCCGGCGGCTGTCCCAGCGTAGGGGAAGTTACAGGCACAGCCTGGTTCCCTGGGAGGGTTTTACACCACCGCCAGCCTGGCCGGGGCCGCACGGCTGGGTGCGGCGTGAGCCTAAAGCTCTTTGTCTCTGAGGGTACGTCCACACTGCGGCTGGGAGGTGCGATTCCCACCATAGACGGGCAGACAGACACGTGCTCCCTCTGCTCAAGCTAGTGCAATGAAAGTAGTGGTGTAGCTGAGGGTTGCATGGGCGGGGGCTTGAGCTAGCCACCCAAGTACGTATCTGGGGGGGGGGGGGTCCAGGTGGGTTTGTTTTCAGGCACGTCACCCGAGCTGCTGGCTCCGCTACCCCAGCTAGTGCTACGTGCTAGTTTAGGTGTGTTCACACCAGGAGAGCTATCACATGTCTGTCTATCCCCCCCCCCCCGGGAAGCTCGCTCCCAGCTGCAGTGTAAATGTCCCCTGAGAGAGGTTTCAATGTTACAGGTCCCAGGGGGCACAAAGCTGGGGTGACCCTGGTCAGAATTTATCCCTGACATTTGCACCCAGGCCGGAGGCAATGAGGGTGGGTCACTGACATATAAAATCACCAGGGCCGGGGACTGATCTGGGAGATCCCCAGAGAGCCCTGACCTGGGACAGGTGTGGTCAGGCGATGGAGCCCCTTTACCACAGCAATCAGTGGCCATTTATGCCACGCTGGCTTGTTTTCCTTAATATGTCCCATTCCACAGCGGTGTCTGAATGCCCCAACTGAGATGGGCATCCCGTGGTGCTGGATACACCAATAGTGAGGGACCGTCCCTGCTCTCGAGAGTGTATTACAATCTAAATATGAGGTGCAGCCATGGTGTGAGCTATGGACCGGTTGCTGGCACAGTGACATCTAACCCTGCTCAGAGCCAGGGCAGACGAGGACTATGGGGGAAATCCCTTCTCTTCGGGTGCATTGTAGGCAGCTGTGAGGCTTGTTACCTCCTCCCCACTGCCCCGTGGCACTGTCCTGTCGCTGCATCACACTCACTCACCATCTGGTTTGTTATTTCTGCTGTTCCCCAGACCAAGCTACGATGACGGGGAAGGTTCCCTCGTTCTCCCCCGGCTCCACAGTGAGCTCCGCTCTGCCGGGCTACGTCGCTCTCTGCCTCGCTCTACAGGTTCACCGGCTGGCGTCAGGTAGGAGCTCCAGCCTCCTCGCTGGGTTTGCTGCTGTTGCTATTGTTGGTCATCGTCCATCTCACATCACTGCCTTGTCTTATAAGCCACGTCTGCTCAACCTGCTCACAACCAGCCACATGGAGAAACCACAGGGGACGTCTGGGTCCCCAGTAGCCATGTTTGCTACCTAGACACAATCTTGTCAGGTCTAGCTACACACACGCTGCTGCAGTGACTGGAGGCTTCTAAGACAAAGAACACGGTGAGCGCCATTACAGGGCTCACAAACTCTTTAAAGGGACACTACCAAATTCCTATCTACTGCACTGCCAGACTGACTGAAAGTCACAGATCAGACTCTTCAGGCACAAACAGATCATGAATCCCCGACTCTCTCTGGTTATGAAATGAAAACCCACAAGTCATTCATACTGCACTAGACACATCTGACTCAGGCTGAGAGGGAGACCTCCTCTTACAATGAGGATGGGAGGATATTTGCTGGCTTCTTCATTCTGTACCCTTGGGGAAGGCCTTATAGGCCTGGTCTACACTGGGGGGGATCGATCTAAGTTACGCAACTTCAGCTACGTGAATAAAAGCTGAAGTCGACGTACTTAGATTGACTTACCGCGGCGTCTTCACTGCGGTGAGTCGACTGCTGCCGCTCCCCCGTTGCCTCTCACGGCGCAGGAGTACGGGAGTCGATGGGAGAGCGCTTGGGGACGGATTTATCCCGTCTGGACTCGACGTGATAAATTGATCCCCGCCGATCCGGCGGGTAGTGAAGACATACCCCTAGTGACCCACTCCACCCCTGGGGCTGCCTGCACAGCTTCTTGGGCATTTTGATTCCCTCCTGCTGGGGTTTCTGTAATGATCTTGGGGCTCATTAAACAACAACTCAGTGAAAGGGAAAGGAATAAACCTTTTAATAAAACAAACTCGACAGCTTTTGTGGTGAAGAGCTGAACACAGCTACACTGAATTCTCAACCTCAGATTCCAGGGCACATCTCTAAATTCTGATGCTCATAATACTGTCCCTCATGAGGGAGCATCTCGAAGGGCATGGCTACACTTGCAGATGTAGAGCACTTTGAGTTAAACCAGCCTTTGGAGAGTGCACTAGGGAAAGCGCCGCAGTCTGTCCACACTGACAGCTCCAAGCGCACTGGGCATGGCCACATTTGCGGCACTTGCAGCGGCATTGGGAGCGGTGCCTTATGGGCAGCTTTCCCAGCATGCAAGTGACTGCAAGGTGCTTTTCAAATGGGGGGGGGAGTGTGACCGGGAGTGTGTTGTGTGTATGTGGGGAGAGAGAGAGTGGTTTTTGGGGGAGGCTGAGAGCATGTCAGCAGGCTGTCTTGTAAGTTCAGACAGCAGCAGACCCACCTTTCCCCCCCCACCTCTCTCTCTCTCACACAGCACTCCACACTGATGTTTGCTTTGTCTCGGAGCAGAGAAGTAGCCGGTTGTCAGAAACGGAGCTTTGAAAGGGCACATCCGCATTCCTGCAGTGATTCAAAAACAATGAGAAGAGTGGCCACGTGACTTAAGGGGATTATGGGACATTTCCGGAGGCCGATCAGAGCGCAGTAACGCAACACCTCGTCCACACTGACGCCTGGGCGTTGTAGCCAAGGCGCAGCAAACGTTATTCCACTCGCCGAGGTGGAGTACCAGGAGCGCTCTAGCTGCAGATCAGAGCGCTTTACATGCCTTGCCAGTGTGGATGGGGAGTGAGCTCGGGCGCCCGGGGCTGCTTTAATGCGCTCTAACTCGCAAGTGTAGCCAAGCCCTTAGTTATAATCTTCCACAAACGTATCTCTATATCTTCCCTCTTAAAAAAAACAATTAGCTGTTTCTATATATGTATATAAGAGTTAACAACTACCCAATAGCACATGCATTAAATTCTCAACCCATCTAGTCTATTTCCATAAATCACCTCATAAATTACCTAGAGAGGTGAGGTTACCAGGACGTCTCTCTGGAGTGAGTCTTTACCACTCATTTTCCTCAAATTTCTCTTCTCCAGGCAGGTTAGCAAGTCTCTATGGGCCTTTCAGGACATTTAATCTCCCTCTCTGATCTTCTCATTGGAGTCTGAGTTGTTCTCCTTTGCCTGTTGATGATAAAGGGATCAATCAGTTGGGAAATGCCACAGTCCACGTCGACTGTCAATGTATTGGAACTTTCTGGGATTATACATAGATCCCTTTGATTGCATCAAAATGTGTCCCCTTGATTTGTCTGGACTACAATCCATGGCAAATTGCCTAAAATCTGCAATGGAAAATTGCAGCCCATTATCGCTAAAGACTTCATCTGGAATTCCATGTCTGGAGAGGATTCCCTTCATGTCATCTATCACTGACTTACCACTAGTACTGTGCAGTGTGCAAATTTCTGGATACAGAGAATAATCCTCTGTGACTATGAAATAATCCTTTGATTGCCAGGTAAATACATCAGTACCTGCCTTCTCAGAAGGTCTTTGTGGAACTGGATGAGGTCACAGTGGCTCTGCTTGTTCCCTTGTTGACTTGTATTTCAAGCATGAACAGCAGTTTCCTACCACTTTAGTGATGATGTGATTGATCCGTGGTCAATACAGCACCTCTCATGCTCGTTGTTTGTACTTCTCAATTCCTTTTTGGCATGTAATGTTCCTCCAATTTAGTCAGTATTTTACTTAACTTCGTGCTTTCACCTTCTTCAAACGCAAAGCTGTTGTAAATATCCAATGCTTCCGCCTCAACAACAGGCAAAAAGATTGATCATTTTACTTGATCATTTTTCTCTTCTGCCCCTCTGGCTACTAAATACAAGTCAAATCTCTTTCTGAATTGTTTCCAGTTCTCTGCAACATTGCCTGACAATTGCAGACTGAATGGAAGTTGCGACACATCCATTTTTGGCTTTTTTCCCCATTTTAAGCTATTTGAGCTACTATTTTGCTCACAAAATACATACAAAAGCCTTTGTTCTTCTCTGTTTGCTGCTGCATGTACTCCCCTTGCCTCCGCTTTCAGTTGCAAACACAGGAGTTAACTTCAAAATGACTGCAGTCTCCTTCTCGTTCAGCACTTCTGACACCATGTAATGATCTTGGGGTTCATTAAACAACAAACCAGTTTATTAGGAATAAAACTTTTAATAAAACAAAGCAGAAAGTTTCTGTAGTGAATTGCTGAACACGGCTACACTGTGTTCTCAACCACAGCTTCCAGGGCACATCTCTAAATTCTTGAATTTCACAGGTGCCAACTTTCAGCTTTCCCCGGTGGGGTGTTCCACCGTGGCTCTGTCCCTTTCCCCAAGGCCCCACCCTCGCTCCACCTCTTCCAGCCCCTGCTCTGCCCCCTTCCCCAAGGCTACACCCCCACCCTGCCTCTCCTGCCCCAGTTCAGCCCCCTCCCCCAAGCACGCCCTGCCCTTCCTCTGCCTCTTCCCGCCCCTGCTCCTCCCCTCCACCCCAGAACCCCTTGCCTGCCGCTGATCAGCTGCAGGTAGGAGGCGCTGTGGGGGAGGAGCTGATCTGCAGGGCCCTCTGAACACCTGATCGGCGGGTGGCTGGTGGGTGCTGAGCACCCACTATTTTTTTCCGTGGGTGCTCCAGTCTGAAAATTATAATTATACACATCTCTGCATGCCCCAGCTGCAGTCACTGTGTTAGGTGCAGCTGGGTTGACTGGTGGAGACATTGGCTGGAGCAGCTTGGTAGAGCTGTGCTTGTGATCTGAGGAGATCCAGATCTGAGTCCCGTCCCCCCGCCCAGGCATGTGATGAAAGGAGAGAGGTGCAGGTGTACCTTGAGGGATCCTGCATCCCTTAGTTCAGCCCTGAGCTGTGTAGTTGTCAGTAGCAGGGCTCAGGGGCCTGCTTGCCACGGGGATTGTCTGTGTGTTTGACAATGGGGAAGGGGACATATAGTGCTAGATAGAATCCTGGGAGTGTGGGTGAAGGGGCTGTTAAAGGGGGTGAAGGTTTGTAAAATGTAAGAAATCTGGGGCTGTTTCTGGGCAGTCGCTCAATGTTGAGGGCAGAACTGGGTGGGTTGCTCCTGTACAGCGCAGTTCACCTAAAACAAATGTTCCCTTAGCAAGGAGAAGGTGTTTGTGCTTCAGTTGTCATGTGCCCTGATCCCTGAGGGACGTGCTCTATCTGCACAGGCAGGGTGTGGGTCTGTGCGCCATGGGTTTGTTAGGTCATTGCTCAAACAGGGCAGAGTTAAGGTCGCTTCGGCATGTACCTTAACTCTGCATTTGCTGGTTTTCAGAGGCCTGAGTTTTGCTGAACTCAATTTTCTGGAAGGACGTGAGATGCCGCTGGGAACTTTAACTCTGCATTAGCAAAGATTTTGTCAGTGACTTTCCTTCCTAGTTTCTTGAACAGAAAGAGGACTCTTTGTAGTAGACAGTAGTGGCCATTTAGGAGGTTGTAGTTCTCACTTAGGTTTGCAGCTGATACACGACTGTGGCTCGATAATAACAAAAAGCCCTAGCTTTTATATAATGTTTTTCATCAATAGAGCTCAAGGAACTTTATTCATTATTCCCATTTTACAGATGGGGAAACTGAGGCACAGAGCAGTGAAAAGACTTGCTCAAGGTCACCCAGCAGGCCAGTGGCAGAGCCAGAAATAGTCCGAGTTCAGTGGTCTCTCCGCTAGGCCACATGGTTGCTATGCTGTTCCTCAGCACTCCTTGCCCCGTCGACACTTTTTGTTACAGTGCAGTGGGGATAATGGGGTTGTGTTTTGAAGGGTTTACAGTGTGTAGTTGCTAACAGGGCTGGTGAGAGAAATCTGAGACACAGTCTGTATCCCAGCATCATGACAGTTCTTACAGTGATTGTAAGTGTGAGATAAAACTGCTGAGTCTGTCTCCTTCTCCATCCCCTGCCCCACCATCCCTCACAACATGTAGCTCCCCCTTCCCCCTCCAACATTCCAGCTCTCCCTCCCCTTCCCACACCGTTAAGCCATTAGTTAGCACTGTCGAAGCCTTTAAATATGTAAGATGTTGCTCTTCGCTGTCTCCAGATGGGATAGACATACCTGCGCTAGTTCTGATCAAGCTATCGTGCTATAAATGGCAGAGTAGACACAGTGGCATGAGCAGCCTCCCTGAATATGTACCTAGGGTCCTGGGCAGGATCATACCTGGAGAGCTAGCCCATCCGCCCGCTCACACCACCACGGCTACGCTTTCTCACACTAGCTCAATCAGAACTAGTGGGTGCATGTCTGCCCACACTGGAAATTATACCTCCAGCTCAAGGTGGAGACGTCCCCTCAGTGTTACCAGCTCGCAGAATTTTATCACAAGTCTCATGATATTTGATGTGTTTCTTTAAGCCACAAGTCCTGCAGGCCTGTGATTAGGTGAGAATCTCAGCTTTCAGTTTGCTTTAAAGTAAGTGTCTGTCTGTCCCTTGTGGTTGCAGATAAATGCTTGGAAATGTGACCCCAGTCAACTTTAAAGGTTCAGAAATCAGAGGGCAGAGAACAAGCCCAATTTTATGATTTAAAAAAAATCTCTATTTTTAAGCCAATCCCATGATTTTTCGGGGGGTTGACTCCTGATTTTTGAACACTTCAAAGATGGCAATAAGCACACAGCTGCACTTACATTTCTGCCTGTCTTGGTTCCTCTCCAATTTAATTTTCTTTTCCCCTGAAACATTTCACAGCACGGTTCACAGTGACTGGACCTGACCATCCGATCACTGCCTCCCTAGGCAGGGAGGCTGTCCTGCCCTGTCACCTCTCCCCCAGGATGAGCGCTGAGGACATGGAGCTGACGTGGTTCCGATCCCAGTTCTCTGCAGTTGTGCACCGGTATAAGGATGGACGGGATCAGTATGGAGAGCAGATGCCAGGATATCAGGGAAGGACAGAGCTGCTGAAAGACAATATCACCAGTGGGATTGTTTCCCTGAGAATACGCAATGTCCAGGTTTCTGACCATGGACAGTACACGTGTTTCTTTCAGTCCAGTGTCTCATATGAAGAAGCCTCACTGGAACTGCAGGTGGCAGGTCTGTAGCTTGTTTTACCTCACTAGCAGTGTAATAAACGGGGCAGGAGAGCTCATTGTGGGAGGACTCTGGATGCTTCTCATTCACACATTGATACCCAGAATCCCCTTTCAGACTCTAGTTACTGAGCAGCAGCTGCTCTCTGAGAATGAACTGGAGGAATTTCACATCTGTGCTCTGCACTCTGTATATTTTTCTAATCTTGGCTTTGTTTTAACTAGAATGGAATAGAGTTCAAACATTCCTCAGCCATTAAAACAGCCCCACCATTCCCATGTCCCAGGCTCTATTTCTATCAGGTGACTTTCCCAATTTTGCTTATTTAAATACACCGTGTGTTCTGTACAGCATTCCCAAGATGTTTCCATTTTATGAACCAGAGTCAGGTTGGTGCCGAGTGCTGGTGATTCCCCGTGAAGTGCCTGAGCTGTTCAGCATTTCTCAGGAGCTGGCCACGTATTTATTTATTAACTTGCAGTTTTCTCTGTTCGCTTTCTATTGGAATTGCCTTATTATTTTCCATCGATGATAAGCTCAGGATCTAATTTCCACAGATAGAAATCAGGTTTCAGAGTAGCAGCCATGTTAGTCTGTATTCGCAAAAAGAAGAGGAGTACTTGTGGCACCTTAGAGACTAACCAATTTATTTGAGCATAAGCTTTCGTGAGCTACAGCTCGCTTCATCGGATGCATCACTGTATTTTCCACTGAATGCATCCGATGAAGTGAGCTGTAGCTCACGAAAGCTTATGCTCAAATAAATTGGTTAGTCTCTAAGGTGCCACAAGTACTCATCTTCTTTTTTAGATAGAAATCAGTATCAGGAAATTATAGAGGAGGGAAAAGATCTCCCAACCCTCAGATAAACACTTGCCATGTATGGTTACATAGTTTCCAGCGACCCTGGGTTCTGTGCATGCAGAGGGAGAATTAATTCATTCTTCCTCCTCTGTTCTCTTTGCTAAATGCATAGAATTAACACAGGTTTATTCCATTCATCTCTAGTTTCAGGCTCTGACCCCCACATTTCTGTTGCTGGTCACCAGGATGGAGGGATCCGGGTTGTGTGTCGATCGGCAGGCTGGCACCCAGAACCTGAGGCTCAATGGAGAGATCACCGTGGGCAGTTGCTACCATCTGCCTCTGAAAAAATATCTAAGGAGGCCAATGACCTGTTTCAAAGCCAGATTTCTATTGTTATAACAGAACATTCCAACCAGGACTTGTCCTGTTCTGTCAGGAGCCCGCTCCTCAATCAAGAGAAAATATCAACAGTTTCCATAGCAGGTCAGTGCCCGCCCACACTGCACCGGGGATAGAATGGATGTGGCAGATGTCAGTGGGGTGTTGTATGATTGTGTGTTTATATATTTTTTCTAGCTATTCTCCTAGGAAGGCTTCATGTAGCACATGCCAAAAAACTAAATCAGTGTAATAGAACCACCAGGGACCCAGGCCTGCAGTCCAGATCCAGGCAACTCTCCCACTGGCTTAGCTGAGAGCTCTGTCTGAGTAAAGACCGAGGGACCAGACTGTCACTATTATATTTGTGACCCGAGGTGCCTAGGGTAGCCCACACTGAAAATGTTAAGGTCAGGGTAGGCTGTAAAAAGGAGAGCAGATTCTCCCAAAGAGCCAGCCACATTACCAGATCAATACAAGTTTGGATTTTACCCAAAATACCACGCTGCCAGCCAATCCTGCAGTAACTAAAACTAAGGTTTGTCATAAAAGAAAAAAAGGAAAAAAACAAGAAGAGAGTTATTAAATGGTCAAAGCAATCAGATGCATACATATGACTTCGGAGTCCATATAACAGGTTCTTAGCAGCATTAGTGATTTTTCTGGCTTGTAAAGTCCCTCTGGAACACACACGTGAGGTGTGTGGTTGACTTGTCAGTTCGTAACTATGGTGTTTGTAACTCTGAGGTTCTACTGTATCTAAAAGAAGTGCTGTCATTCAACCGCAGCAACTGGATTTGAAGCAGGAATTAATTCAGGGCATTTCTTTGGCCTGTGTTGTGCAGGAGGACAGACTAGATCACGGGTTCTCAAACTTCATTGCACTGTGACCCCCTTCTGAAAACAAAATTTACCACACGATCCCCCCTGAATCTGAAGCCCAAGGGCTTAAGCCGTGGGTGGCAGGGCAGTAGCCCAAGCCCTGCAGCCCTGGGCTGAAGCCACACTGAGTCTAACGCTGGCCCTGGCAACCCCATTAAAACGAGGCCGTGACCCACAGTTTGAGAACCACTGGACTAAATGATCACAGTGGTCCCCTCTGGCCTTAACAGCTGTGAATCGATGACCTTATATTTTAATAAAAAGAATAAATACCGAGACAGAGGAATGTGAAAGAGTGTAGGAGAGGAGGGGAGGTGCCACTGTTCTACACAGTGGCAAGGAATGACCGGGTCCAGTTTGGCTGCACCTGAGAGATTTAAGAGAGTCAAAGCCCTGGGCAGTGTGGCTTTTAAGACCTCAGGGAGCGAGATAACAGAAACAGGAATCAGCATGAGGTCTCCCTCCTTCCTAACACAGTCTGCAGAGCGCTGGCCACAGGCCACCAGGAACGTCAAGGGCCAGTGCTCAGCCCAGCCATGACTAGGGCTCTAGTTTTGTACCTATGGTATTTTCCAGGGGAAAACATCTGTGGGGGGCGGTTGAATGTCTAAGCTCCTGCTGGCGCGTGTTTCAAGGACACATCCTTTGGTGAAAGGGCATTTTCACTCAGCTGTACTGGTGCCACCTCAGCTTAGAGTTTATAGTTTTCAGTCTGGGAATCTCTACGTGAGTGAACGTACTTCTGCATGTGGTGATCGATTGGATGATGAGTTTGTAACCAGCGAGGCTCCCCCTTCCCTTGTGTCCTCTGTGTGTGTGGGTCACACTGATGTGTTGTGGGAAAGGGGATCCACACCTCTCCATCCAGCCCTGGCATAGGGTCATGGGTTCAGAGGTAACTCTGGTTTCACTAGTTTTTTCTGTTTCCTGCATGTTGTTTTCTAAAAATTCTGACATTAAGAGTGACATTTTCACAAGCACCTAAGTGAAGTGACTTGAAACTCTCATCCCCATGGTCTCTGCTCCTTCTGGGCCCATCTACGCTACAATTACAGCCATGGCAGGGTGTCACCCAGACCCAGCTCCAATCTGTAGTGTAGTTGGGATGTTAGCCATATTCCAGAGCTAAGATAAGACTTGGACTCCCCCTGGCTTTGTAATAAAGCATGGGGGCAGGGGCAACAGAAAATCCCTAAAAGTGGGGGGGCCACCAATGCCTGAACCGTGGCCCTGCCCGCACCCCACCCCTTCCACCAAGGCCCTGCCCCTTCTCCCTGAGACCCTGCTCTCATGCCGCCTATTCCTTCCGAGGCCCCACTCCCACGCCGCCTCTTCCCCCCCATGACCCCACCCCCGCTCCTCTCTGGTCCTCCCCCCATTGCTCGCCCTTACGGCCGGTAAAACGTGGGAGGGCTATGCTTTTAAAAGTGATGGGGCCATGCCCCCCAGGCCTCTCCTGTTCCTGTGCCCCTGCATGGAGGAGCCGTATCTCACCAGGACATCCATCGGGAGCTCCCATAGGATTCCTTCAGCCAGTCATGCCGTGTTGTCACTGATCACCAAAATCCAGCATTTCCCCTCAGTGGCCCAGATTCACAAAGAGACAGAGACATTGTGAGACTGAGCATTGCAGTGCTTAGCTTTTAGGGACCTAGAAATCACTGGAGCAACACTGGGATCCACAAAGCCTGACTTAGGCACCCAGGCTCCCTGTACAATGGATGAGGAGGGACCTAAGAACGGGATCCACAAAAGCAAGTACACAAGGCGGGGAGCTGCCTTAGCTAGCCATTGGGAGATTCTGATGAGAAGGGTGTTTCCTAAGCCCTGCCCCTTTCCTAGAGTTCAGTGTCAGATGCAGGGAGGCACCTATCTCGGCTTGTGATCCAAGAACTGGAGCTACTTGAGATGGGTTGCCCCACCCTTTTGTGTCACCTGATGTACTGGGGTTCCACTGGGCCTGCCTGTTCCTGCATCCGATGAAGTGAGCTGTAGCTCACGAAAGCTTATGCTCAAATAAATTGGTTAGTCTCTAAGGTGCCACAAGTCCTCCTGTTCTTTTTGCATATTTAATAAGTCATAACCTTTCCAGTGATATCTCACATGATCCATTTTGCATGAAACATATCTTAGTTATGCACTATTCATATTATAACCATATCTCTATAAAGAATATGGGGCATAGTGCCACACCCCTCACCTGGGGTCAGGCAGCTTAGGCAGCGAAGTTGTTTCTTGTGAGAACGAGCTAGGTGCCTGCTTCACCCTGCACAAAATGGCCAGAGGAGGAAGAACTCTCCTTTTGTCTTTTCACCCAGTGGTTAGAGAAAGAAGGGATTTGAAGAGGGGTTTCCCCCTTGCAGGGGAGTGCTGTAAGCACTGAGCTATGGGGATACTCTGAGGTGGGTCTCTCGGTCTCTCCTGTTAAAGCTGATACACTTTGGATAAATAATTATAGAGACACGGGAGCAGGACACTCGTCTCCCACATGGGCGCCTTAACTACCCGGCTATGGAGTCACTAGTACTGCCTCGGTCTGTCCCAGGGACTAAGAAGTAGATAGTACCAGCTGGAACAGTTTTAACCGGAGAGATTGAGGGTACTCCAGACACCAGAATGTGCCTAGCTCAGTGGTTAGCACATGTCCCTCAGCTATGAAAGTTCCCTGTTCAAATCCTGTCTCCCCATGCAGTGCAGGGAGAGAACTGAACCGGGCCCCAACATCCTGGGTGAGTGCTCCAACCACTAGGCTGGAAGGTATAAGATGGGTGACTCTACCTCCTCTGGCTGGATTTTGAATGGAGGCTGATGGAGAGAGGTATCTGGGTTCCTAGAGCGAGGCAGCAGTGAGCAGGCCCAGAGGCATGTGGGGAACTTTTACCCTGAAAGGTTAGGCGCTGAGTGAGTCAAGGTGCCTCAAGGGACAGGTGGAAGTCAAGCAGAGGTTTTCCAGGTTGCAATGGTGCTTAAAACTGGGGTTTAGGTGTCTAAGCGCCATTGTGGATCTGGGCCTCAGTGTTTCCAAACTAATGGTACTTTCCTTTGCAGAGCTGTTTTTCCCAAGGGTCAATCCCTGGATGGTGGCTCTGGGGGTGATCCTGGCTCTCCTGGCTGTTGTCATTCCCCTGTCCAGTTACTGCATCTGGAGGCAACACAGAGCGAAAGGTAAAGTGACAAGAAGGGAGAATTCAATGTGACCAGAGGGACAATGTCATTAAAAACAAACCATGGGACTGAATTGATTCAGGTAATTAATTCAGTGTTCTAAAGAGAGTTTGGAACAATGGGAGATGGACAGAGGCTGTGGGAGAAGGAGGGGTTGAATTAATTATTATTCAGAAACAAAAAAGCTTCATTTAATGTGAGTTACAGTTGCTCTCATCAATAAACCGAACCATAAAAAATGAGGAAATACAATGTAAATGATTAAAAGTCAAGTACAATCTCTAATAAAATAACAAAAAGCATATATGATATCTTTAGAAAATGAAACACCACTCTTCGCTCCGACCAGAATACATCCTAATGTATTGGTGTTAATATTTACTTTCAATTTTAATAACTATTGGCTTACACTAATTGTGTTATAATATTTTTTCTTTATTAGTTATTTTAATGGTCCTTAAAATGACCAAAACGTATGGTTAAATAGTGCCATTATTACAGTCATTGTAAAGATGACTCATTTGGGACATATTTCTTATTTATTGTATAAATATGTTTCTTATCTTTATCATCTGTATAGAATGTTTGGTGGTGGCGCTCGGGCTCAGCCTTTGGCCCCAGCAGCCCCAACAAGTCTAATGCCATCCCTGGCAACCCCATTAAAATGGAGTCGCGACCCCCTTTGGGATCCCGACCCACAGTTTGAGAACTGCTGCTGAAGCAGGCTGGGCAGAAACGCTATCCCACAAGGAGTGATTTCGGCTCTCGCCATCACTTAACAAAACAAAAGACTCCTAATGGAGCCTTAACCAGCTTATCTTTGAACAGTGGGGAGGAGCTGGTTAGCCCTGCCTAGGGCTATGTCTACACTACACAGCTTTTAGCTACATGGCTGTATCGCTACAGCCGTGCCGCTAAAACTTGTGCAGTGTAGCCGCTGTTTGTCGGCTCTCCTACTCACAAAAAATTTCCACCCCCCCACGAGCGGCATTTGCACTGTCGACAGGAGAGCGCTCCAGCCCACAACGCACTGTTCACGCTAGCACTTGTCACGGCAAAACTTTTGTCTTTTGGGGGGCGGCGGCGGCGGGGGGGGGGTTAACATTTCTGAAAGACAAACGTTTTGTTTTTTAATTGCCAGTGTAGACATAGCCTAGAGACTCTCGGGCAGAGCCCTGCCTCTCAGCAGGGACACCGGTCTTCACCCCCTCTTCCCTTTCACAAGGTTCTGGCATCCCAGCCCCCTGCTTAGCGAGCTCATTTCAATTAAGGGTGAGCCCTTCAATCAGGACAGGCTAAGCACAGTTCTGCTGCCCTTTACTCATACAATAAGGATAACAACATTTCATTACCACTGCACTCAGTACTAAAGTGATTTGTAACCCAGCACCAGCCAAAGTTGATCACTTTGGGCAAAACAGCTTTGTCTGCTGGCTACCTAGGCAGAGTCGGTGTGTTCATGTAAATACAATCTGGTCCTGAAACCTTTTCCCCTCCCCAACTAGCTGTCAGGGGAGAGCTCATTCAGACCCTGTTTACATCCTCCCCCCAGCTCAGAATGTGTTGTCCCAGCCAGTCACGCTCCAGATTACACCAATAGCATGAGTTTGCCCCAAAAGATCTGAGGAAACCTATACGGCTGCCACAAGCCTGTGAGCTGAGTGTGTTGCTTCTTCACTAATCACCCCAGGTGCATCATAAGTTATCCTGTTTACTGGCCTCATAACCCTGTCGCACCTATTGAGAGTGGGTATGGCAGGGGGAACGTCGTCTTGGGCTAGGGATGGTGAGTGTTCCTCTGAGGTACCTCAGCTACTGGCACATCCCCCTGCATCTCTTGTTCTGGTGCTGGAAGGTCTAGGGTACCAGGGACACCTTCCATTTGTATGTCCCTCTGTCCAACAACCTAGGTGTGTTATCACTGGCCTGTTTTTCTTCCAGGAGATCTGGGAATGTTGGTGGGACAAGCTCATAATCCCAGGCTGATCTCATTGTTGGCATGCGTGTGCCAGCAACAGGCCTAAATGCTTCTTCCATGGGGTTCAGAGCACTGTGCCCATGCTGTGACCTGGCTGCAGTAGTTCAGACCCCCATTGTAACCCTGTCAGGGACACGGTGGCTGATGATGTCATTATGCTTCTTGCGACAGTGTCCCTCTGCCCGTTTTCTCTTCTGTGCTGATTGCCTGCCAGTTCCAACCCCCTCCCACCCAGTCCCGTCACCCCAAACTCACCCGCACCCCCATCCTGCTCCCCTCCCTTCCATTACAGTAGAATGTCAGAGTTATGAACACCTTGGGAATGGAGGTTGTTTGTATCTCTGAAATGTTCATAACTGCACAAAACGTTATGGTTCTTTCAAAAGTTTACAACTGAACAATCACTTACTACAGCTTTGAAACTTTACTGAAACTGCCCATCACCCCAACTTCACTCCATCCCCCGTCCTGCTCCACTCCCCCTCCCTTTCCATGTAGCTCATCCCTCCCCCCTGCACAGCGCAATGTGACTGTTAAATCGTGGCACTGACGTGCCATTTGCACCATCACTCTGCTTGTGCGTTCTGCCCCTTCCCCCGCCCTGTGCCTGTCTTGTCTGGTTAGACTGAGCCCTTCGGGGCAGGGACTGGTGGCTACTCTGTGTCTGTGCAGTACCCAGCACTGGCCTGGGCTGGCCACTAGGCGCTGCCATAACACAGAGAGGGGAACGCACTTTGTTACTCATGTAGGCTGAATTGTACACCCAGGTGGGCCCACCGCCCACTACGGACACGTCCTTCAAACCCACACCCCATTCTGGGCAGATCCCTATTGATCTGGATGAAAATTGGAAAACCAAATTCCATTAAATGTGGCTTTTCCATGTTTCTGATTTCCACCAAAATCCATAGGGTTCTGCACAGGGCTGGAGTCGGGGAGGGGTCTTGCTGGACTGGGGACAAGTTACCTGGCTAGGGCAGTGGTTGGAGGGGAATGAGAGGCACCCTGACCCTCACACTAAACCCTAATCCTAACCCTGAGGTCACTGCTTCACCCTGTATCCTGAGATTTTAGTGCAAATCAGGCTTTTACAGATTTCCATTTTTCACCAAAATCCGGAAGGTTCTGCCCATTGATGCCTAAAACATGCCCTGAAACGGAGCTGATGGGACGTGGTTTTCGAAAGTTATCACATTGCAGACAGACAGACAGAAAGAAACACCATCAAGTTGAGTGTGGGGCCTCACTTCCCTCAGCCAATAAGAAGAAGTTGATTTTCATAAAAGCTTTAACCTCAAAGTAGTTGTTTTATTTGGGGATAATTATCTGAGCAGACCTTTAGTGTGTGTTCACTAGGACCACAATTCAGCAGGGTAGTTAAGCACATGCCGCACTTTAAGCCCATGAGTCAATCCATCCCGGTTCAGCGTGTGCTTAAGTGTTTCACTGAATCAGGCTCTAAAACAGAAGCACTAGCTGCTTCAGGAGAAGGTGCGAAAACCCCCCTAGTGGCTGATGATGGATTAACCTGCCCCCAGGGAAAGTTCCCTGCTGACCCCAGTCAGTTAGCAATTGGCTTGTGCCCTGAAGCAGGAGGGCGTTTCTCTACCTTCCAGAATGCTTGCGTTTTTTGAGAACTGTGATAAGTCTGGTTTCAGAGTAACAGCCGTGTTAGTCTGTATTCGCAAGAAGAAAAGGAGTACTTGTGGCACCTTAGAGACTAACCAGTTTATTTGAGCATGAGCTTTCGTGAGCTACAGCTCACTTCATCAGTGAGCTGTAGCTCACGAAAGCTCATGCTCAAATAAACTGGTTAGTCTCTAAGGTGCCACAAGTACTCCTTTTCTTCTTGTGATAAGTCTGGAGATTCCCATTTCCATATCAATGCCTGGGCTTTTTTGAATCCTTTGTCCATTTGGGTTTTTTTTCCTTTGTTTGTCTGTTTTGTTTTAATTCTACCCAGTATAAATCTGTATGTTCTCATTATCAGTCTAAATGTCCTTTTGTTTTACTCCTGCTAAACTCCTGGCCTCAATGCTATCTTGTGGCAAGTTGTTCCACAGGCTAAGTATGCACCCTATAAAACAGTATTTCGTAAAATCATACAATCATAGGACTGGAAGGGGCCTTGAGAGGCCATTTCCTCTTACAGTTTGAAATTTGCTGCTTTTCATTTTATTTGAGTATCCTCTTGCTCTTGTATTAGTAGAGAAGGTAGGTCTGAGCACCCAATTTCGCTCTCTCACTCAGTGCTTTGCATTTCTCTGTCATGTCTCCTATCCAAACTAAAATGTGCCACCTTTTAAAATCACTTCTTATACAGATGTGCCTTCAGGGCTCTAATCATTATTGTTGCCCATCTCTGTAATGTCCTTTCTGAGATGGGGTGACCAGTGCTGCGCACAGTGCTCAGGTGAAGGACTAGTTAAGTATATTTTTCTATCTTGTTCTTTCTGCATCCTAACTCTTCATTCTTTACACCATTGCTGACACTGAGCAGAGATCTTCATGGAGCTGTGTACAGTGAAGCCTGGGTCTCTTTCCTGAGTAGTTACAGTTAATTTAGCACCCTGTAACCTTTCTGAATAGCTGTACTTATTCCTTGCCATGTGCCTGACCTTACTTTGATCAATACTGAATTTCATCCGCCCTCATGTGGCCCAGGCTTGATACCTCTGAAATAACTCAAGATTTCTCTGGCCTCGTCTGACCTAAATAGTTCTGTGACATCTGCAAATTTCACCACCTCTCGGCTTATCCCTTTTTCCAAGTCACTGATAACTATACTGAACACCAGTCCTAACCGAAGACCCAGCTTTGAGGCACCCCACTGCGAACTCTGTTTCCATGGTAAATTTTCACCATGTATTGCTGCTCTTTGTTTTCTGTCTTTGAGCTGGTTTCTGATCCAGGACAATACTTTACCCCTCACCCCATGATGACTTAGGCCTGGGCTACACTAGGGGTGGGGTTCGAACTAAGATACACAACTTCAGCTACGCTATTCACGTAGCTGAAGTCGAAGTGTCTTAGTTCGACTTACCTGGCCGTCCTCACGGCGGCGAGTCGACTATGGCGGCTCCCCCATCGACTCCGCTTCCTCCTCCTGCCGAGGTGGCGTCGATTCGGGGATCGATTTATCGCGTCTAGACGAGACGCGATAAATCGATCCCCAATAGATCGATCACTACCCACCGATCAGGCGGGAGTGAAGACGTACCCTTAGTGTCCTTAATAACCTTTTGTGAGCAACTTTGTTAAAGGCTTTTTGAAAGTCCACATCAATGATGCCAGTGGGTTCTCCTTTGTGCACTATTTTACTGACATACTTAAAGCAATTTAGTAGATTAGTGGGGCACAGGTTTCCTTTCCAGCTCTGCTAGTCAGACCTTATCCTATCATTCTCATATAGCTGTCTTAGAAGTCTGTTTTCATTCTTGTTTCAACCCGTGTAGCAGGTAATGACGTAAGGCTCACTTGTCTGTAGTTCTCAGGATTACTCCTACCAAAATTTTAAAGTTGGCTACAACATCGCCAACCCTCCAATTCTCCAGAAGTGTAGCTGATGTTAATGAGATGTATATTATTGTTAGCAGCTCAGCCATATCGTCTGATGTCATTTGAGAGCTCCTGGGATTTGCCATCTGGCAGGGATCTACATTGCTCTTGGTGGCTGCTGGCTCTTCAGTTTGTCAGTTTGTTCCAATATCTCCTCTTCGCTCCGCGATCCCTGATCTTTATTTCCTGAACAGAGCAGCTCCAGGGCAGGTCTCTCCCCAGCAACCTCTGTGGTGGAAACTGATGCAAAGAAACCAGTCAGTCTCTCAGCATTGTCCTTCCCCTCCCCAATTGCTCCCTTTCCCTGCTACTGATCCAGGGGACCCATCGATTCTCTCACAGGCTTCCTGATTCTGCTGGACTGAAATAATTCCCTGGTATTTGTTTTATATCTCTGGCTGTTCACTCTGCTAATTCCATTTTAGCCTCCTAATGCCCATCATGCACTTCACCCGATGCACTGTATGCTCCTTTCTACTGGCTTCACAGGGTTAATATTTCCATTTGCTGAGGGATCCCTGTTTGGCTCTAACAGCCTCCTGCACCTGGCCAGGTGGTCGGGTGGGCTTACTGTATTTCTCCCCTTGCTGATTCCTTTGTTGCTCAGGGGGTGCAGGTGTCTGGCTGCTGATATAGCCTCCAGACTGAGTCTAAGGATTGTAACTTCCCTGCTTTCAGGTCTTTTTGACTCACTTCTCTTCTGCAAGATAAAGTGATATTGACTCATTTCTCCTTGTTTTATTTTTAGGCAAACTCCAGGCTGAGCTCAGTAAGTTCCATTCCCCCAAGTATCACCCTTGTCTGACATTGTCTCCTGCTCAGCGTGTCAGTGTTCAGGGGCATTCTCACCCCTCTCTCTGTGTTTGGTTTCAGGGTGGAGAAGCGCCCAGATCTACTCAGGTACTGTACATACGGCTGATGTTTTATCCATGGTGAGGCCCCACCTTCCCCTGGGATCTGTCTGCTCCTTTCCCTGCACGAAGCATTTTTCTGTGACATTCAATAGGCTAGAAACAGCAATATGACTGAGGTGGATGGAAAGGGGCAAACAAAACCCAGGTTTATTGCAGAGCAGGGACATGCCCCTTTGGGAAAGGGCTGATTAGTGATGAAATGCTGCCCCCTGGTGTCACCTTTGCAGGGGGTAGCTGGGGTCTGCAGGAGGGACATTCTTATCTGCCCATAATTGATCTGAACTGCCAACCTCTCTCTTCCCAGCAGCAGGATCAGACCAGGCTTTAGCCCACAATTTCCTTCTGGCGTAACGTGCCCAGACAGGAGCTGTTCAGTGTCCCCTTGGATTTTGGGGGAGGAAGGCCCTGTCCCCACTGCCAGGGCAGACAGGTTTTTATATCCAGCTTGTGACACTCCCCTGACCCAGTTACAACAAATTGTGCTGACACGGCAGCTTTCCTGCCTCACAGCCGCGACTCAGCTGCGTGTGCATTTGCTCCCAGCCTGCTGCCTGACTGTGTGTGAGCCCTGGTGCCTGCTGGGGGAGTCTGGGCAGCTCCCCGGCAGCTCCAGCTCCAGGGACTGTGTGCACACGTCACAGCACCACTGGCCCAGGGGTCCATGCGCTCCGGAGTGTCCTTTCTCACAGAGCTGGGAGGGAGGGGGGCACCCTGGAGAGTTACACAAACATTTTTAGGGGTCCTGTTAGGGTCGCCACCTCTGCTTCACGTACACCACCTGTCCCCCCACCCAGGGCACTTTGTCCCCACCCCCAGGAGAGGGCACCAGCCCCTGCAGACTCCTGTTCGTTTGGCAGCCCCAAGCACCAACCTCACCAAGTAGGACATGGCACTAAATTTACCCCGCTGCCCCCGGCAGTGAGCCCCCCACAGCCGATACCTGTGTGATGGTGAATGGTCCCTGCTGGCCCTGAGCTCCCCATTTCACTGACTGCTCCCAAGCTGTCCCGTCCCCGGGGCTCCCAGACACTCTGGACCCAGGGGTCCCTCTGTGCAGGTACCACCACCCCACAGGTCCCCTGCTACAACCACGAACACACCCGGGACTTGTAATGTCCTGGAGAGACTCACAGATTTCCCAGGACAGTGACCTGAACAAAGGGACGATCCTAGGAAAACCTGGACAGGTGCCAATCCTAGGTCCTGTCCACACAGCACAGAAACACTCAGCTGAGCCGGGTCCAGGCAGCCAGCCCCGTGCCAGCCCAGGCCCCTGGCAGGGACACTGAGCTGCCAGCTGCCAGGGTCACTAACAGTGTTAACTCTGCCATGTGCCACACGCCATGCTTAGATCCCTGACGGGTTTGTCCTGTTCTTACAAACCTCCAGTGGCGGGGATCCCGCAGCCTCCCTTGGACCAGGTCCAGAGCTTCACTGCCCTGAGAGTTAGGAAGTGTTTCCTCATCTCCAGCCTCAGTCTCCCTTGCTGCAGCTTGCGCCCATTGCTCCTTGGACAGGCCCTTGCCCTGCCCGCTACGGGCACTGGGGATGTCACCAGGTGTGAGCATCGCTGTTATCGTACTGAATGGCTGGGGGCGCAGGGCTGGCTCCGGGGTCAGTGAGGGCAGCTGGGGCCTTTCACTCCCCAGTCACCGATCCCAGCCCAGGCTCAGAGTCCGGCTCCCAGCAGACAGGAGCTCACATAGTAACTCATGTTAATGGCAGCCTCACCGGCCACCTCCGCAGGAGGCCAAGCCCTGAACAGGCCACAGGCACGGTTCCTCCCCAGGGAGAGGCTCCAGCAGGTGTCAGGGCTGAGCCATGTTGGCAGGACAGTTGGGGGCTCACACGGCCACCGTGACATCTTCAAACCCTCGATACCCAGAGCTCCGGCAGCTGGGGTGTAAAACCCCACTCTTACCCCCAGCACTAAACTCACTGGCACTGCCCCAAGGTCCCCTCTCCTCCTGAGGGTGGGGGGGTGAGTAAGGGGCACCAGGAGAGCGGGTGGCAGGGAGCCATGGCCCCATCACTTTTAAAAGTGGCCTCCCACTTTTTACTGGCCACAAGGGTTAGGGTTAGAGAGAAGCGACTGGGGGGACAGGGTCGTGGGGGGAAGAGGCGGTGCAGGGAGAAGGGGCGGTGCGGGGGCAGGAGCTTGGGGCAAAGGGTGGAGTAGGGGTGTGGCCTTGGGAGGAAGGGGTGGCACGGGTGGGCAGGGCCACGGTTCGGGCACCAGTAGCCCCTCTACTTTTAGAGAGCTTGCGTCACTCCTGGGGAGAGCACCATCCCGGATCCTGATCCCAGCGGCCACAGGTACCAACTTTCTAATGTACCAGGGGACAGTCGACCCCCACACTGCCCCAGGCCCCACCCCCACTACACCCCTCCTCCAAGGCCCCACCCCCACCCTTCCTCTTCCCGCCCCACTTCACCCCCACCCCACCACTTCCCGCCCTGTTCCGCCTCCTCCCCCTCAGCCCTCCTGCAGGTCACTGAACAGCTGATCACGGCAGGCAGGAGGTGCTTGGAGGGAGGGGCAGGCGCTGATCGTCGGGACCGCTGGCAGGTGGAGGTGCTGGGGCGGGGAGGAGCTGATTGGCAGGGCTGCCGGTGAGTGCTCGGCACCCACCATTTTTTTCTCGTGGGTGCTTCAGCCCCGGAGCACCCACAGATTCGGCGCCTATGCACATCTGTGTATTTGCCGGGTGCACAGAGCTCTCCGGGTGGAGACACTTTCTCACTGACCCAGGAATTGGTGCTGGGAGGCCCCATTGCCCAGAAGGCCAAGGGCTCTCGCTCCCCTGCCCTGGGGGTGAAGGGAGGGGCCTTGGGCTGCTGTTCCCTGTCCCAGGAATGGGGTGAAGGGGACATGGACACAGACACCGCTTGCGCTGTGAGGGGCAGACCTAGCTCCACGCTGGGCTTCAAAGCCTGAGCTCCAGCCTGAGTGTGAACGTCTAGGCGGCTATTTTTAGTGCCAAAGAGGGAGCCCCCACAAGCCTGAATCTGTCCACCCCGTTCGGAGACTCGCTGCCGCGGGCTGTGTACATGAACCCAGAGTGTGTCCAGAGTCTGGGTCTGAAAGTTCCCGGCGCGTCTGATCCAGGGCTGGTTAATGAGAGCGAGGGGGGTGGCTGGCGCAGTCGTTAGATGGAGACGCCGGGGCCCCTGGGGCTCTGGGACGGTCTCTGTGACCATTGTCTGCTCTGGGAGACGCCCAGGTGCAGCTGCAGAGGGTCTGTGCCGCCAGCATCGCCCATGGGACACTCGCTCTGGGCAGAGTTCAGGCTGATTTGTGGGGTCTCCATTTTCAGCCTGATTTATGGGCGAGATCAGGGGCTCAGGGGGAATTTTTTTACCCAGGGCAAATTAAATAGCAGCTCTGGAGTGTTTCACAGCTGATGTCCTGAGTCTGACCTGCCCGTAACTTTGCGTTTCTGGGGATGTTGAGAGTCACTCACTGCAAGTCACTGGGATTTGGGCTCCTCAGTTGCTCAGACAGGTTTACAGTGAAGCTGGGTGAAATGTTTTGGACAAATACTTTATTTGCTGCAAAATTATATTTCGGGTCGACAGAAACTATTCGCGAATCCATGTTGAGTTTGCTGACGAGTTTCAATCAACAGAAAGGTGCCGCCACTTCCCTTCCATCCTTTAGCCCTGTGGCTGGGCCCCCAGCGGGGAGCCTCCGGTTCAATCCCCCCGTGGGACGCCATGAGGGCTTGAGCTGCTGGGCTCTGGGGGTCTGATGTCGTCCCCCTGTGTCTAAACACTGCCCTGGGCACTGGGCCAGAGCCTGGGAGCGAGACTGACTCTGCAGCCCAGTGTGTCGGGCCCCGACCTGGGAGACCCAGAGTCCAGCCCCCCTGCTCCAGTCACCCTGTAATTATTGATCCATAACCCCAGTGACAGGAGGGGTTACGGCCCCTGGCACACCAGTGTCTCAGGCCATGTCTGCCGGGTTTTCCTTGCACCGTTGCAAACCCCCAGGGCAGACTGGCTGTGCGGATGTGAACTGGGACTGGCGCCTGGTGCAGCTTCCCCCAGAGGGAGGGGGCAGTAAGTGGGGAAATGCCCCGTCCCCTCCCCACTGTCCTGGCCTCATTAGCAACAGCCTATTAGTATGCATTTACCCCGCCCCCCCAGAATCCTCCACTGCACAGCCGCCCCAGTGAGCCTAACCCAGAGCACTGCCCCATGGCGGACGGACTGGGCCAGGAGAGGGGAGGGGCTGGCTGTGGGGTTTGCCTGGCTGGAAGGTGATCCCCATGGGGCCCGCCAGCATGGAGAGTCCCAGCTGCGCCCCCTGAGGCAGGGCTGCACCCCCAGTGTGTGTGGGGCCAGCACCAACCTGCTCTTAGCGAGAAACCAGCCACACATGACCCCAAAGCAAGAGAGATTCCCTGGGGCCTGCCTCTCCCTCAGCCCTCTGGCTCCTGCCCCTCCCTTACCCTTTTCTCACCCCTGTGCCCACCTGGACCCTGCGTCTATTCTGACCCCTCCTCCTCGCCCCTCCCCTTCTTCCCACCCACTTTCTGCTTCCCTAGGCCCCTCTGTCCCCCACTTTGCCTCCCTAGCATGTGCCCCTGCCTTCCGCCCACCTCTGCCCCACCGGAAACCCCCCTCCCTTCCCCCCCTGCCCTCCTGGCACCTTCCCCTCTCCCCCAAACATCCTCTGCACCCTGGAGTCCACCCATCACTTCACACCCCCGCTATGTCCTGGCATCCAACTCTCTCGTTTCCTTCCTCTGCTGCCAGGTCTCCCACCCCTTCCCTCACTCCCATCTGCTTCCCTGGTGCCTGCCACTGCCCTCACCCCCTCTGCCCCCGATGGCCGTCCCACCCCTCACCCTCTTCTGCTGTCCTAGCTTCTGCCCTTCTTACTCCCCTCAGCCCTCCTGGCTCCTGCCTCTCTCCCCACCCTCTCTGACCCCTGGCACGCACCCTTCCCTCATCCTCCTGTGCCCACCCCTCCTCTCGCCCCACTCTGACCCCCCGGCACCTGCCTCTCCCCAATGCTGTCTCCTAACACCTCCCTCTATCCACCTGCCCCTGCCTCTCTCCTTGCCTCTCTCTGCCCCCTGGTGCTTGTCCCTCCCCTCCTCTGCCCTCCCTGTGTCTGCCCTTCTGCTCAACCCCCTCAATCCCCCTGGCACCTACCTTTTCCCTTACCCCACACACCCTTCTGGTGCTGACCCCTTCCCTCCTTCCCCCTGCCCCCCCAACAACTGAATCTCCCCTTGTCTCCTTCCTCCCTGGTGCCCCCCCCACCCTCTGCCCCACTGACCCCACTCTCCTCTCGCCCCTCTGCCACCATCTTCCATGCCACCTTCTCTTTATTTTTCACCTCTGCCCCTCCCCTCGCCCTCTGGCTCCATGACACCTGCACCCCTCACCACCCCTCTAGTCCCCTGGTGCCAGCTCCTCCTCTGCCCCAAGTCCCAGCTCTACCCTTGCCCCATCTGCCTCCATGGTGCCTGCCATTTCCTTTGCCTCCTCTGCCAACCTGGTGCAAGTCCCTTCCCTCGCCCCCCTTTGGACCCCTGGTCTCTGCCCTTCCTCTCACCTCAGCACTGCCCTGCCCCTCCCCTCACCCTCTCCTTTTCTCTGGGTCCCACCCCTCCCTTCATCCTCCCTCTGCCCCCCTAGTGCCCACATCTCCCTTCACACTCCTCTGCCCCCCTAGGTCCTGCCCTTCTCCACACCCCTCTCTCTGCCCCCCTTCGGCTCACCTGCTCCCTCACCCCCCATTCTGCCCCCCGGCACCAGTGCCTGCCCATTCGCTACCCCCCATGGTTCCACCTCCCCACTCCTCATCATCTCACCCCCTGGCAGCTCACCCTCCCCTTGATTTCCCCTCCCCATTGGAGCTCCCCCATTCCCTCACACCCCTCTGCCCCCTGGTGCCCGCCCCTTCCCTTGCCCACCCCAGCCCCCTGGGGTCCATCCCCTTCTTCTCCCATGGAGCCCACCCCTCCCCCCTGCCATGCCCTGCAGCCCCCAGGATCCTGCCCTTCGCCCCCCCTCTGTTCTTATGGTGCCTGCCCCTTCCCTTGTCCCCACATTGCCCTTCTGCCTGCCCCACCCCTCTACCCCTCCCCCCTCTGCTCCTGTCACCTGCCCCTCCTCTCTACCCCTCCCCCCTCTGCTCCTGTCACCTGCCCCTCCCCTCTACCCCTCCCCCCTCTGCTCCTGTCACCTGCCCCTCCCCTTTCCTCTCCCAGCATCAGCCTCCCCCCCCCCCGCCCCCAGTGACACCTCCCCACCCCTCCCCTGCTCCTCCTGCCCTTTCCCCGTTGTCTCCTCACAGGCAGAGGGGCCCTGGCTCCCCTCAGGCAACAACCCCCCCCCAGCGATTAACGGGGACGCAGGTTAATTTCCCTTCGATCCCAGTGACCAGCCCCTGCCCCCGGCCCTGACTCTGTGACTCTCTCCCCAGTGGACGTGACTCTGGATCCAGACACGGCTCATCCCGAACTCGTCCTGTCTGAGGATTGGAAACATGTGAGACACGGAGACACACGCCAGGATCTGCCCGACAAGCCTGAGAGATTTGATACGTTCCCTGAAGTGCTGGGCGCTGAGGGGTTCGCGGGCGGGAGGCGTTACTGGGAGGTGGGGGTGGGAGACAAGACGAGATGGACTCTGGGGGTTTGTCGGGAATCTGTGAGCAGGAAGGGGTGGGTCACACACACACCTGAGGATGGATTCTGGGCCGTGTGGCTGAGGGACGGGGAATTCGCAGCCCTCACCTCCCCCCCGACCTCCCTCCCTGTGAGCGTCCGGCCCGGCCGGGTGGGGATTTTCCTGGACTATGAGGCGGGCGAGGTCTCGTTTTACAATGTGACTGACGGGTCCCATCTCTTCACGTTCACTGACACCTTCTCCGGGACGCTCCGCCCTTATTTCTATCCCGGTCTCAACGCTGGGCGTACAAACGCGGCTCCCCTGATCATCTGCCCGGTCCCGGCTCTGGCCGGGGGGAATCTCGGTCCCTGACAGTGACCCCGCGGCACAGACCGACCCCCCCAGCACTGCTGCTCCTCCCGCTCCCCTGGGCGGGGGCAGTTACTGCAGCTACTGGAGTTTTTGTGCTGACCGGACGCTGCCAGTTTCCCTTTTCCACTGGAGGGTCCAGTCGAAAACCGGACACCTGGCAACCCCCAGCCCTCACCTTGCCCCGTCCCCTGCCCCAGGGATAGCAGATGGTGGGGGATGGGGTCATTCACTCCTGCCAGAATTTTTAACCCTGTGAAATCTGAATGTAAAATAGGAAAGAAAAAAGATTATTCTAATTTAGAAAATATTATTGTAACAAGGTGTAAATACAAGAATACTTTACTTTAAATTTCACAGTATTTCAAAAAAAGGCATCTAAACATATTTTTAGAAATGGAATTATTTACATTTATTTTTTGATTCTTCCCTCAAATCTATATTGAAGTTTAACTTCTCTAAATATCATCATTTGTATTTTAACTGTGGAATTTCAAGAAATCCAAAATATTTATCTTCACAAAATAAACTATTAAACTGTCAGACGGGGTTGTTCAGTTACAATGTACGTGTGTCATAAACATCACAACTATACACATGTGCAGCTGCTCTCTCTCGCTCGCTCTCTCTTTCTTCCCCCTCTTTATTGTCTTGACTGGTTCTCTCTGGGAGGCAGGGCACATACACCCACCTTCTGCACTACACCTTTGAAAATTAATAGCTTAAAAATGATAGAATGCATTAAGCAATATATTTCAGTTAACTCACACAAGATTATATAGTATTCTTTGAACTTCTGTCAGCATTAATTTGTGTGATTTTAACTTTCTAGCTACATATAATCGGTAATGAAGATATGACCCTTCCTTTCTCTTTCTCACCTCAATTAACAAAATACGGTCCCCAACCTCAAATGCTATCTTCCTATAGATAGAAATAAACCCTGGATTTGTGCTGGAAATGGCCCATCTTGATTATCATACACATTGTAAGGAGAGTGATCACTTTAGATAAGCTATTACCAGCAGGAGAGTGGGGTGGGGGGAGAGAAAATCTTTTGAAGTGATAAACACCCATTTTTTCATGGTCTGTGTGTATAAAAACATTCTCACTGTATTTTCCACTGAATGCATCCGATGAAGTGAGCTGTAGCTCATGAAAGCTTATGCTCAAATAAATTGGTTAGTCTCTAAGGTGCCACAAGTCCTCCTCTTCTTTTTGCGAATACAGACTAACACGGCTGCTACTCTGAAACCTGGTTATGTAGACTCTCTCCTCAGGCCCAAAGCACTCCCAGCTATCACTTCAATCTCTCTGGTCACTCTCCAAGGAACTTCCCACTCCGAGACCCTAGACACTGTGGCCTGTAAATGCAGGTGGGGAATTAATTACTGAGCTCGGTGGCGTTCAGACTATGTCCTGAAGCATGGGATTGGGCCAGAGGGACAGCTAGCGCTGGACACAGTGTCCAGGGTCTCTTGGAGTGGGAAGTTCCTTGGAGAATTCCACTGGGTGGGAGACTCAGCTGTGAAGGGAGGGGGCGGGCAGGAGCATCTCCTAAACCCAAGATTGGAATAACTGAAGTAATGTTCCTTTTACATGGAGACTCTGCTCTTTGGAACCTCTGCAAACGCTTTAGCCACGTGTTTTACTCCATCCGTAGGAGTAGCCTTGGATCGCAGTGGGAGGGCTCAGGTGTGTAAGTGTTTGCAGGATGAGCACTCAGGGCAGTCCCTGACGCTAGGGCAAAGTGGATGTGAAGTGCCACTGTCTGGATTTGGGAGCCTGCCTGCACACCGAACTCACTAGGCGCTGGGTGCATGACTGCAAGGCGCTGGGCCAGGGAAAATCAGCCTTGGGTGGTCATTTTCAGTAGAAAACCAGAGCCACTTCTGGGGTCTTTCAGCTTCTAATGCCCTTTCCCTTCTACAGCTGGATTTCAGCCTATGGTAAAATCCCTCTCAATGCCAAGTCAGTGCCATAAATCATTGGACTGGGTGCAGGAATCAGTAGGCGACATTCTCTGACCTGGGTTATGCCAGGGCTCAGACTAAATTATTGTTCCCAAAACTTTTAAAAGCTCCTCAAGGCAAAGAAACCAATCATGCCCCTCACCCGTCAGCAATGTGTTAGCGACCCCACCCCCCATTTTCATGGATACATCTTCAAACCCCACCCTTCCCACCATGGCTAGCCCTTCCCCACGCTTCAGGAGACTCTGGAGTAGATGATCCTAATTGTCCCCTCTAACTTTGGAGCATCTTAAAAATCAAAGTTCCCAGACTCTGTAACAGGGGCTGCTTTGCCGGGCTCACCTTTCTCCCTCCGTCAGGTTGGCCGATGGGGATAATGAGCCTGGAGATCTCATTCCCGCTGCTCTGAGTGGTGCCCATGTGTACACGACCCAGCTCAGCTCTTACTGTATCCCAGGAACGTCTTCATCTTCTGGGATCGTCATAGCAGCAGTGGGATGATTTAACGGAGTCCCTTAGCCATGGGGCCTTTCTCTCTCTTTGGTTTCAGAGCCAGCATCCTGGAATCGTCTCCTGGTGCGTGGAGTGGTGGCAGTGGTGGGGGTGCTAGTCTTACTATACCGATGTGGGTTTTGGAAAGGTAGAGGAAAAGTGTTTGCCTACTCGCAACTCGTCTTCAGGAAGCTGCTGACTCATCCCTCCCAGCAGCCTGGAAGTCGGCAGGATTCCCAGGAATCTGAGCTCCCTGCAGTGTGTGACAGGGGCCCAGGGAACCAGAAACAGGAATCGAGACCCAGCCCTGGAGAAGGGGGAAGGAGACCTGCTAATGGAGGACAGATGCTTCCCCCAGGAACCCAGAGGAAGGGATCCATTAGGTGGGGACACGGGTGTGGTCCAGGAAACTGGAGCAGCATTGCCAATCCTCCAGGGTGATCGGGAGTCTGCAGGAATTAAAGATTAATTTTTAATTAAAGATCATCTCATGTGATAAAACCTTCAGGAATACGTCCAATTAAAATTGGCAACCCTAAACCAGAGTGGGGGGAGGGACCCATTAAAAGGAGACAGACTTGGGCTGGGGAACCAGCTAGAAGAGCTGATCCCTCTTACGATGCCCCTCAACGGTGGGGACTAGACTGGGCGAAACTTTTCATTTAAATCTATTTTAGGTGAAAAATGCAGATTAAGGAGTTTGCGAATTCATATCCGGTCTGCTGAATTGTTCACATCCAGACCCTCCCCCCGGTTCTTAAAAAGTCGAAGCATTTCGTTTAGACACTTTCCGAACAAACCATTTTGATTTTTCAGTTTGAAACAATTTTTTGTTTAAAAATGTCCTTCAGTTTTATTTTAAAAATTCAAAAAGTTACAACCCTTGAAGTGTTCCTGGGTTGTTTTTTTTTAAAAGCTTTTTGGTTCATCAAAAATTTGGAAAAATGTTACTTTTGTTCAACCTGAAACCAGTTTTTTTCCATCTCTTTTTTGGAATTGCCAGCGACCAAAAAATTCTGTTTGCCCAGCTCTAGGGGCGGGTGAGGATTTTAGTGGTTATATTGTGGGTTTCTGATTCTCCTTGTTGCTCAAAGTTTTCTTACTGTAACAGATTTATTTGGGATGAGGGCAGGATAGGCAAAAGCTTCCTAAAAGTGTGTGTGGGGGGGCTGCTGGGACCCAAACTGTGGCCCAGCCCCTGTGCCACCCCTTCTCCTCGAGGTCCGGCCCCCTCAAACCGCCCCTTTCCGAGGCCCCCCCCCATGCTGCCTTTCTCCCTGAGCTCCCACTTCACGCCGCCCCTTGCCCCCAAAACACGCCCCCACCCCCTGCTCCCTTCTCTCCCCCTCATCCAGTCGCTCACACTTATGGCCAGTAAAAAGTGGTGGGCCCTGGTCTCCCCTGTTCCGGCACCCCTGGATGAGAGTGGGAGAGGATGAAGAACTCCTTTCAAATATAACTCCCCCCATCTCAAAAAAGCACAATTTGCCAGCAACAGCAAACCATGCACCTCACCAACCCGGGCCAGTCACACTGTGTTGTGTGTGACATTCCCGTCCTGGGGCGATTTATGTCTTTGAGAATGTGAACCCTGCAGGCCTGGGTGTTTCTCTGCGTAATGTGACCTCAGTGCTCCTGATGAGAGCCATTGTTTGTAAATGTTTCAGTAGCAGACATATTTCTCATTCATGGACAGACAGACATTTATTCATAATTTGAACTGGTCAAAAATAGCGGGGGTGGGGAGGGTCATGAAAATTGAAGAAGAAACCACTCCCCCCCCCCATATTCTTCAAACTTATTTGCAAATGTTTTTAATGATCAAATTTCTGTTTAGTTTTGGTGGGAAAAATGCCACATTCTCTCTCAAGTGGGCAGAGAAATCTAAAATGTTTTTTTTTTCAAAAGGGAACTTTTTTCAAATTATCAATGCAATCCAAAGTGGCATTTCTAGTTAAAAGATTGCATTGTGAGTGTAAAACCATTTTGAACCAGCTCTATCACTGTATAACAAGATGAGTTTATTTTTCATGCTGCATTGTTTGGGCCAAGTTCCAAGTGGTATTTCAGGTTTTGCACAGCTCTTCTCTTCTTGCGTCTGCACCTCTCATACGCTGTGGCCTTAATCTCGGCCCTGGAAACATTTACGTGCATGTTTAACTTTAATGACTGCTGTGAATAATTCCATTTCAATGGGACAACTCTGAGGTCGGGTTTACGCTACGGCCCAATATCGGTGTAAGTATGTCATTTCTTTAATTTTCTTTCTTTTATATGTGAAAGTTCTTGAGAGGTTAAAGCAGGTAAAATACATGAAGAGGTTCGGACAGTCCAAGTTTGTCAATGCAAAGTGACAGCAGAGATGTGGTATCTGCTAGTTTTCCATAAGTCTCTCAGGGTTACCCAGGATAACTTTCGGGATCTCTGTCTTGCATCCCCTTGTTTTTTCCTACCCCCCCCCCCCCCCCGCCCCCAGACATTCTTGTTAAACCCTGTATTTGTGCTGGAAATGGCCCACCTTAATTATCATACACATTGTAAGGAGAGTGGTCACTTTAGATAAGCTATTACCAGCAGGAGAGTGGGTTTGTGTGTATGTGGGGGTAGGGGGTGAGAAAACCTGGATTTGTGCTGGAAATGGCCCAACTTGATTATCATACACATCGTAAGGAGAGTGATCACTTTAGATAAGTTATTACCAGCAGGAGAGTGGGGTGGGGGGAGGTATTTTTTCATGCTTTGTGTGTATAAAAAGATCTTCTACACTTTCCATAGTATGCATCCAATGAAGTGAGCTGTAGCTCATGAAAGCTTATACTCAAATAAATTGGTTAGTCTCTAAGGTGCCACAAGTCCTCCTTTTCTGTCTTGCCGTGGGAATGTTCCCTGAAAGTGTCCAAACAGCGCAGAGATACAGAACCATTCCCTGGATCCATTCTTATAGCTGTCTTCCCTGGAAAGCAGTCTGGCAAGTGTTCCTGTCAGCTCATTGCTAAGTTATCTGTCAAAACACTAGAGTTTTCAGGTGCCTAAGTAGCCCCTGGAATCAGGGTGAAATTATCCTCCCCGCCACCACCAAAACTGGAAATGGTGCTCCTGAGTACATGGTACCCTACCGTGCTCCCCCATAGGAGCTGCATTAACAGGCAACTCTGCAAGTTCTCTGCATGCCTCTGCAAGTCACCCCCATGCTTCTCCATTTCCTTGGCCACATGTATCCTGTCCCCATGCTGGCGGCTAATCCAGAAAAAGAGGGAAAGAGCTCACCACTGCGAACACCTGAGGGAGGTGTTGGGGTGAGATCAGCTGGTCAAAGCAGGCAATAGGGACAGAATCTGAGACTTGAAGCTCCTCGAGTGACCTCTGACCTTTCCAGACCTGCCCTTCAATCAGACACAGCAATTGTAAAGTTGAATGTGATAGTAACTAGACCCATTTTAAACCCTTTAGTAACTAGACCCATTTTAAACCCTTCACCACACAAGACAAAGCCCGTAGGATTTATCTTGAACTATTTATTTCTCCTCCCCTGGATTCCTGCAGCCACCAGCCACCTTGGAGCTTTCCCTCCTCTCTCCCAGGCTGGGCTCACTTGATTGCAGGAGCTCAGCGGAGGGTCCAGCTTTGCTCTTTTGCTTCCATTCTTCACGTCTTTGGGTGGCTGCATTTGCAACTGAGCAGCCTGATGGAAACACTGAGTCCTCTGTCTCGGCAGGCAGGCCCAGCCGCCAAAGCCAAAGACTCCCTGAGAACAGGGGCAGGTTCGCCTGAACTCTCAGGAGTGGAGGCTGGGCCCATAGGGTAGGGTTACCATATTTGAACTTTCAAAAAAGAGGACACTCCGAGGGTGCGGGAGGGAGTAGTAGCCCTGCCACCTATCTACTCCCTCCCACTTCCTGCCCCCTGACTGCCCTCCACACAACTGCCAACCCATCCAACCCCGCCCTGCTCCTTGTCCCCTGATCGCCCCCTCCCAGGACCCTGCCCTCTATCTAAGCCTTCCTTCCCCCTGTCTCCAACTGCCCCCTCCTTAGACCCCTCCACCCTAACTGCCCCCGTAGAACTCCACCCCCTACCTGTCCCCTGACTGCCCTGCCCCCATCCGCACCCCCACCCCCTGACAGACCCCCGGCTCTCCCACACCCATCCAACCACTCCCTGTCCCCTGACTGCCCCCGCAGAACCCCCAACCCATCTAATCCCCCCTGTTCCCTGCCCCTGATTCCCCCCCCTCGAACCTCCGCCCCATCCAACCCCCCCCTGCCCCCGGCTCTCTGTCCCTTGACTCCCCCGACCCCTCTTCATATGCCCACCCCCTGACAGGCTCCCCCCAGAACCCCTCACCCATCCAACCCCTCCTGCTCCCTGTCCCCTGACTGTCCCTTGGGACCCCATGCCCCTTCTCCAGCCCTCAGGCCCTCGTACCCTGCTGCTCAGAGCAGTGTGTCTGGGGTGCGGAGCCAGACACAGTGCCGTGCTCCCCCGCAGAGCGCGCAGCTCCCCCCCGGCCCCCAGAGTGCTGCATTGGGAGGGAAATCCCGGCCCTTTGGAGAGTTTTACAAATTCCTCCCGGAGGGCAATTTAACACCCCAAAAGCCGGACATGTCCGGGAAACTCCGGACGCATGGTAACCCGACCACAGGGACTCCAGGATCTGCAGCTGTTGCCACCTGTATGGTGAATCCTCCGACTCATCACCAAACAGCTCTTCCCCATTCTGCCACCCGGCACAACGGTCTGACCGTGCAGGAGAACAGAAACCCTTTGGGACAGCAGGAGAGTCTCCTCAATGCCGCACTCTTCGCATGGCTTCCCGCGGTCACCGGGAAACATGACTACCCTGCCCCAGGAGTCTCTCAAGGAGCTGCCAGCGCAGTCACTGGGCACCCACTCGTAATGGTCTCGGGCAGTGGCATTGCAGAGGGAGCTGAGCAGACCGTCCCTTCTGTGACTCCCTGAATCGCTGCCAGGACGGATTCTCCTCTGCGCTAGGGAGAGTCCCCGAGGACAAGCAGCTGTGGTGGGGGAGGAGGCAAGACAAGCTCTCCCCCTGAGCCCTTGACTAGCAGGCAAGCAGGACTCTGGGAGCCAAGGCATCGGTGTGTCTTGCTGGGAGAGCAGAGCTGGAGAGCTGAAAAGGGCACTGGAGGAATTGTAGAAAAGTCAGTGTCATGGCCGGGTCATGGGCAGCCAGACCTATTGGTCAGAGGCAGAGTCCACACTCACAAAACAGGAGTCGAGAGTCAGCTGGGTCAGGACACTGGAAGAGCAGAAGCAAAAGACCAAATTGTGTTCAGAACCTCAAGTCAGGAGAGTCACCCTGAGTCCGGATGCCAGGAAATCAAGCCTGGGGAGTGGGAGCAGGAAGAGCCAACACACAGTCCAGAGCCGGGGAGGAGCTCGGCTGTTCAGACAGCTTCTTCTTCCTGCTGCTGGTTTAAGGAGGTCCCGGGGGCCGATTAGCTGCTCTGGGACTCTGCCAATAGGAGCCTCAAACTGGGTCTGGACTTCGTCAGTCCTAGGTAAGCAGTTTTTCGTAGGCTTCCAGGTGGCGTGCTGGAGGGTGGCTGCTCCCAGGAACCCTGCAGACCCGGGTGAATGACCCATGGGTCAGGACAGTGAGTGATCTCTCCCCGCTCAAACCTCCTGCACGAAACAGTCTCCAGGGTCCCGGATGCATCCTCTGAGAAGAAAAAAACACAGTCATGAGGACAAATAGGCTATGGAACAGGAGCCCCCTCTTTCTTGCAACAGCCCCAAGTGTCCAGAAGAGTGTACGGTTCTTACCTCCAGGAGACGCCTGGGATCTTCCATCTAAGCCTCAAGGGGACCCCTGTTGCTTGGTCTAACAGAAGGAGATCATCTATCCCCACTGCTCCCTGCGCTGGACTGACTGCAGCACACATCTGTGAAAGAGGCTGGGCCAGAGAGATGTTACAATCAGGGTCCAGGCACCCCAGAAGGAGAACAGAGGGTCTGAAACCAGAAGACGAAGCAATCAAATCAGCGGATTCGACAGAGAAGTTTTCTACCCTACAGGGACATCAAAGAAGGTCTCTTAGGAAAGCTGAGATGTTTGTCTGGAAACTGCTAAGGCAAAGATTGTGACTTGTTAAGATTCAGTTTTAGTCACTACAAAGTGTGTTGTGTTTTGTTTCTCTCTTTGAAATGTGTCTCTTTCCCTTGCTTAGTATCACTTAAATCTCTTCTTTGTTACTATGCTTCCCAAACCACCTCAGTGTTGTGTGTTCGAGTGAAGTGTGAGTCTCCAGCCTACCCAACAGGCTGAGCTGTGCCCTGTCTCTCTGAAGGTAGCGAATAATTTCTGAGCGGTGCTGGGCCCAGAGTCCAAGGGCAGTTCACCAGACATCTCGTGGGAAGCCCAAAGAGACCAAAGGAGCAGGAGAGATTCCGGCCCCTCTGACCCATGGGAACTTCCCACAGAAAAGCGTACACAGGGCTCTAGACACAGCCAATTTGGGTGTCTACCAGAGTTCACTCACCGCTAGATGCTGGCCAGGCCTCGCGTCATTGCTTTCTCGCTGGGCTAGCAACCCCACTGATACTCACTCTTGCAGTTTGTTGGCTGGGAACTCAGCCCTCCAACCAGGTGACTGTCCTTTACTCCACTCCTTCCTGGCTCGTGCTCCTTGCAAACAAAGTCCCAAAATGTCTTGAACAGAAACAAGGCCTTCCACCCTCGTGGGGAGTTCTTCCTCAGCCTGATTTCGGTTTGGCCTGCCCTTCTTGGGTTTCTAGGGTCTTCTATGTCCCCTTCCTTAGGGACGGTGAGAGAAGACAGTCCTACCCTGGACTCCAGGGTTTGGCCCAAGGCCATCGACTGAACAGCTCGCTCTGCTTCTGGACTTTTGCTGCTGTTTTCCCTTGTTTCCTCTCAGGTGGGGCTCACTTGGTCATCAATTTGGCCTAGCCCCAGGCTAGGCAGCCATAGGCCAAGCCACCCTGTTAGATACCCTCCTCCTTCAAATCCGGTCCAGCCCGGCTGACAGGTTTGCTGAGGGGATGGTGAAACCCCATTGCTGATCAGAAGGAGGTCAGAGTCTGTTCTCTAGGAGCTGAAGGTCCGTTTGTCCTGCTGCGGGAAGTGGAGCTGGAGAGCGGAGATGTTAGGTGAAAGAGACTGCATGATGGAATTGGAGACTGAGGGACGGGAGCCTCCTCCCAGAAACGCTCCCAGGAGAACAGGTTTGAGGAGGAGTTCTCTGGGGAGCCTCTTGCTTGGAAAAAAACAAGGGTGGCACATTGATGAAGATGTCTCTGTCCCAGGGATGGGGGAAGCTCCCAGCCAGGCTATGCAGCAGGGATCCCATTTCTCCCCCAAGAAACCCATTTTGCCCAAAGAAGTCAATGGCTCTTACCTCCAAGAGGGAGCGGGCTCTTCCCTCTCAGCCTCTTTGAGAACTACCACTGCTTGGCTTCCTAGGACAAGGGACCTGTCCCCACTGCTCCCTGAGGTGCTTCAGCTTCTGACTGCACCCATCTGGGAGGCTGTCACATATGCCAGGGCCTAGAAGACATGCGGGGAGGAGGCTCCTCTTCATGTCAGACTCTGAGAGCCCAGAGAAGGGCCAAAGGAAGAATAAAGGGCAGGAGATGAAGCTAGCCCGGAGTCTCTGTCCCATCCTCACCTCCTCAAATGTGGAGCTTCCTGAGCTTCAGTTGGGCAGACAGTCTGTAGCCCTGACGCAAAGGTCCTTCTGCGCCATATGGGGCAGGAAGATCTCTGCCTGGGGGAGCACGGGAAATGGGATGGGGGTGAGATCAAGGAAAGAGGGGAGGGATATGGGTGTGAGGGAAAGAGCTCCTGCCCCAGATGAAGGAATTCGGGGGGCCGCGGGAAGGACACAGCTCCACAGAGAGGGGAGAGAGTTCCTGTGAGTGCCAGGGGCCTCCATTTCCACTTCCACTAGCCCCCCATTTACAGTGAGACAGAGCAGTACCTGCAGCAGGGAGCGGGACTTGCTGAACAGGGAGGGGAACCTTGAAGAGCATCAGATGAGCCACAGCCCTTGCAGCACCTCGGGCATCTGGTGCAAGTGCCGGATCATGTGAAGCTGGCACATGACCTTGGCTGTGACATCCTCATGCTGCAGGGGAACGAGAACATGTCAGAGACTGAGACACTCCCCAGGAATCAGGAAGGATGAAGGACACCTGGAACCAGCACCATCATTTCCACCCAGCAGCTGCTCATGATTGAGTGGTAGATTCACCCTCCTGACCCCCAGGATGGAGGCTTGCTGTCCTCTCTAGTAACCTTCAGTGCCAACCCCCCTCCTTGTAGGGTGAGCTCCTGCCACTTCCCCATCAGTGTCCCTGACAGCTGTTCCACCTCCAACCCACCTGGGGACACCGCTCAAGTTCGGAGAACCCTCTCTTCCATCCCTACCTCCATCCCCACCCAGGTGGGGCAGGGAGGGGGCTCTAGAAGGATGGCGGGGGGAGGGAGGGATTCTGGCAGCAGTGAAGTGGAATGGGGAGAGCTTGAGACCTTTCCCCAAGGCACCCCAGTGACAAAAGCTGAAACCACAGGATGGCAGCCCTGGTGAATGGGGCAGGTCAGCAGCCCCTGACGACTGAATCCTCCCAATCTCTCGAGAGCGGGTCCAGCCCTACCAGCAGCAAGACCAGCTTTCCACGCCCATGTGCCTCAGTCAGTCACCATCACCAGTCAGTCCTTGGCCTCCCAGGATGCCAGGGATGGGAGCAACTCTCGATGGTGGCTCGGGTGACATGGACACTAGGCCATGGGGAAATGGGTGCAGCTCTGTGGGGTAGGAAAGGTTCCCAGAGGGCACTTTGGGGACTCTCCTGTCCTTCCCAGGAGTGATAGCAGAGCACCACATCCTAAGAACAGAAGTCCATGAAGGCCAGAAGTCCCCACTAGGCTCCTTGCTACCAGGCCAGCAAATGGCGAGAGGATGGGAAAGAGGCCCTGGGCCCCACCCCAAGCTTCTGAGTCGATTGCAGCTGCTTACCGTGTCCCCCATCAGTTGCTGGGCTTCCCCCAGGAGGGAGTAGACCAGCACCAGCCCAGCCTGGCTGACACGCAGCAGGGGGTCGTGGATGGCCAGCAATGCTGTCTGTACGAAGGATCTTCTCTGCCCAACGGAGAAGAATTTTTCAAAGACCTAAAACCAAGAGGACATGAGGCTCGAGTAGATTGCCCAGAGCCAGCCTCCAAGTCCTGGCGGTACAATGGCGTCTAGTGCCCCAAAGGGCGGGGAAGAGAGCTGCTGTGGCCAAGGCACTTCATTCCCCAGGAGGCTTTCAGGGTCCCAGGGCTCAGGGAAGCCCCTTTATTAAAAGGTGGCAGATGCTGAGGGACCAAAGCCTCCAGTGGCTCTTTCGGGAAGGCAATTTATGGCAGGGGCCAGGATGGGCTGGAAATGGATCTCTAATGTGTGTGAGCAGGCCCACTCTGCTGTGCAGGGCACAGAGACGACAGGGGACCCTGTCTTGCTTCCAGCAGAGAGATCTCCTGCACCTCAGCGGCTTGAGGAGTGTGCGTGTGTTGTTGAGGGGAGGAGGGGGTTGGAGCTGACAGACCAAAGGTCTCTTCCCCCAGCTAAGTGATTTCTCAAGTTGCTGGCTATGGTCTCTGCAGCTCCTTGGTTTCTTCACAGGGAATCCAACCTGCAGCCTGACAAGAACAAGGAGACTCCTGGCCCAGTCCCAGTGTGGGACCTTCAGCACCAGCTGGTTGCTGGATGAGGAACTCTGAGCTGGAAATAAGGAGCGGGCTCTTTTCCTGTCTCCAGGAGGCATCCACTGCAGGGAGCCCAGCCAGCCCCACTCCCTGAGCTGTGTCATGCCCTGGCACAGTGCCCTTACCTCCCCCACTCTGGCTGTGTTCTTGTAGCCCAAGAGCCTGCTGTCCTGGTGCCAGTCATAGCACCAGAGATCCTCCACGTCATGTATGGTCAGACCTGGAAGAGAGAGAGAGAGAGAGAGACTTTTCTCCTCATTCTGGTTGCAGTTTCTGTGTCCTTCCAGTCCCATTGGTGGCTGCACAGTGGAGTGGAGAAGAACAGAGGCAGAGAGAGACTTGTCCTCCGGCTGGGGTCAGTCTGAGAGAAATGGTCTAGGGTCCCATTTTCAACCTGTGGTCACTCTCAGTCCCCTATTGGGTTCCGTGTCCCAGCTGGGTTCCTTACCCCTCTGTTGGAGCAGCAGTTGGTAGAGCCGGTAAGTCCCCTCCCTGGCCTGCCGGCTGATGTCCTTGTCTGGATCGCTGACAAATAGAGCCAGCTGGGCCACATGGCGACCCATCTGAGGGAACTCGGCTGAGATCTAATGGAAGGGAGAGCAGAGGGGACTCCATCAGCAGTTTCCTCTCAGCTCCCTGTCCTCCCTGGGCCAGAGGGCTCCTTCCTCTTAGCCCCTCTGCAGGAGATGCTGGGGGAGAGGAGCTTGAGATCGACCCTTCATTTGCTCTGCTGCCAAGGGAGCCTGCAGCTGCTTTGGGATGCCAAGCAGGGGCTGGAGCATGGTCCCCTTAAAGGCCCAGGGACAACACTGAACCAGGACAAGAAGAACTTGACTCAAGCCGAGCTCAGTTCTGCTCTGACTCTGCCTCCCCATGAAGAACCCTCCTAAGCCACAGCCCCGGCAGCAGCAGCAGCAGATCCTGCAGCCCACTGGAGCCAGCCCGCTTCCGCCTGGAGCCAGCAAGCTGGGCTCGGAGCTCACTTACGTCAAACTCAGGGAGGGTGACTGTGTATCTCAGCAGGGCTGTGCTGCTCCTGATAGCCCTGGCTCGCTCCTGCGACACCCTGGACACGACCCAGAGGTTGACATGCTGTGGGGAAAGGAGGCAGGTCAGATTCAGTGGCCAGCTGCTCCTGCTTTGCAAATGAGCCCCATGCCCCCAGCCCCAGGGGCCTGAGACATTCTGCGCAGGGGGGAATAGCGGAGTCATTGATGGCAGAGCTTTAGAAGGGGATTCTTTCCCCCAGGACGCAGCTTGTACCCTGCAGGTCACAACTTCTCAGCGTCTCTCTAGATTGGGACAATGTTCAGGGTCGGGGCTGGTCCCATCCTCCTGGAACTCCTGATTCCTGAACAGTTCACCAGAAAGAAGACCGAACCCTCGGCCCTTCCCTGCTACGCAACTCCTTGGGGGGATGTAGGGAGTGACTGAGAGCACAATCCCCCCAGGAATTTCAGAGCACATCAGAGGGAAGGGCTGATTCCCTGGGCTCCTCCTCTTTCTCTAGGAAGGAGCATGTGCCTCTTCTCTGAGAACCATCTCCCCAATCTCATGGGCTCTGTGTGTTGGAGGGGTGGGGGAAGGGTGGATTTTCAGACTCTCACTCCCCAAGACAGCCAGGAGCCCTGTGCTTCGTGCTCAGCAGAACCAGGCAGAGCTCTGGCTTGGAGTCCCAGCTCCTTCCTCTGGCCCTCAAGAAGGAAGGACCTGACACTACATTGCACTGACCTCCCAAACCAAGGACGGCCCACTGGGGACCCAGCTAGGAGGACAGAGTAGAAAATGCATCTTCCAGTCTCCCCTTACCAGTCTCCCAAAGAGTTCAGGTCAAATGGGGCTCACCTCCAAGATGAAGTGGAGCCTGTCTGTGTCTGGGGACTCTGCCAGCAGGTTCCCCAGCATGGCATCCAGGACCTCTGGGATGACTTTGTGCAGAGCCTGAAAAGCATGGGTCAGAGTTAGGGAATCTGGGCCTACACCTGCCACAGGATGGGAAGAGGGCTCTCTGGGAAGCACTGGGGAGCCTCCCAAACACATCTCCTGGCCTTTCTCCTTCACATCCCACTGCAGGCAATTTGCAAGAATTGATGACCCCTGGACCTTTGATCCATGAGCTTAGCAGGTCTCTGCAGAGGGCCTTGTAGGCAGAAGAGTATGAAACAGCCAAGTTGCTATGGATGGAAGCTGGGTTTCTGGGCAAAACACAGCTTATGAAAGAAAGAAAGAAAGAAAGAAAGAAAGAAAGAAAGAAATCCCCCCAGGGAGGGGTAATCTCTTCCCTGCTGGAGGGAAGGATCCAACCCTGCAGCTTGTTCCATCTCCGCTACCCCACCCCTAAATCTGGAGCTCCAGCGAATCAAGGGAGCAGGGACCAAGGACTACTCTGGAAGAGGAAGAGGATGGTGGAGGAGGAGGTACCTGGATGCCGGTGGTGTCCTTCTCCGTGCCCAGGGTGAAGACGGAGTGAAGGGCAGCTCGCAAGAGGTGGGTCTCTAGGGCTGGCTCCAGGGCAGGTTTCATGATGCTGGCAAGAGAGAGGAGCTGGTATTAGACTGTGCAGTACAGGGGTGGGACTGTCGCCAAGACGGACACCAAGCCACAGGGATAGAGGCACAGGCTGGCGCGAATGGAAACTGAGGCACTTAGCTAGGGAATGACAAGGCCAAGGCGTCACAGACAGACAGTGGCAGGACAGGAATAGCTCCTGTTCCTTGGAGCCAGCTGCCACTCCTGTATCGGAGCCCGGGAGTGAGCCCCTCCCCAGGGCCCCTGTCATGTTATGGGAGTGAAAAGAAGAGCCCCGCCAGGAGAGAGTGACCCTTCCCACCCCACCATCTCTGCCAGAGGCACCACTCTTGGGAGGTGACCTCGGAGGGACAGTGACGGTGACTCCCAGCCTTGGGCCTGAGCAGGACTGGGGTGAGGGGAGCCGGTGGGGTGGGGGGGTGGGGCTGTCTCGGTACCAGAGGTAGCCCACTGCAGCCAGGGAGTGGGCGAGGACGGCGCTGGGTGACGAGTCATCGGGAAGCTCCTCGATGAGCTCCTGTGAGACGCGAAAGAGACAAAGGAGCATGTGAGATTCAGGCCCGACTGACACCTCCCAGTGAGATGACACAGCCAGTGCCCCACATGGCCAGCAGGATCCCCCACCACTTCCCGCTCCTCCCATTCCTTTCTGCCCATCAGACTTGTCCCCCTTCCCAGATTCCTGCCCAGCTCACTCCCAATCCCCTTCTTTCCTCCTCCCTGTCAAAACTGCCCCCATTTAGCCCCATCCCGATGACCGAGCTGGGACCATGTGATTCCTTGGCCCCCACTCTCAGCTGCCCTCCAGCATCACAATTCCCCCCCTGCCCACTACTGACCAATCTCACAATTTCTCCCTTCTCTTCTCCCCAGTCTTCAGCCCCAGCAATCCTTGTCCTCTGCTGCCCCCTCCAACACCACCCAGCCCCCACCCATGAGCCCGGACATACCCCTGCCAATCCCATGTCTCTCTCCTCCCTCCAGCTGCCGTATGGCGTGTCTCACTCACCACAATCCTCTTCACCACAGCCGCCTTGCAGCAGCGCGGCTCCAGCGTGTCCTCCCCTCTCTCCTGTGCAGCCAGACATGCGGGGTAGATGGCCTGAAGGAACAGGAGCTGCTGCCCCTCATCCTGGACCCACCGGGAGTGGGGTATAGCGAGAGAGAACCTGTTAGCTAGGGACCTTCCTGCACCACCCAAACCAGCTCCAGGGCTCAGGCCTCAATGGGGGATTGTGGGGACCCGCCTAGTGTCCAAATCCCCCACCACTCCTACACAAGCAGGATCAGGAACTGGGACAGTGCCTGTGGGGGGAGATGACTTCGGCTGTTGTGGGACAAACACCCCCATCTTGGGGGTCCACATCATGGATGTAAAAGGGCCCCATTAGGGGTGGTGGATCATGAGGGACAAGACCCTTGGCAGGGGGTGGGGATGCTGGGAAGGGACAGGGCAATCTTGGTTCCAGCCCAGGTGGGGAACATTTGTACCTTATCTCTGCACTGGAGCTGCTCTCGGATGACCGTGAGAGCAGCTTCATCTTTGGCCATGTCCACCCCTTCCTCCTGCTCCGAATCCAGGGGGGTCCCTGCACCAGGGAGGGAAGGACAGGGGCGTGGTGGGCAGAGCAGGATTCAAGACCCCCCTTCCCACCTCAGGCACCCAGGGCAGATCGGGCCCCAAACCTCCCTCTCAGGGATGCCTTCAGCCCCCAACAGCTTCAGAAGCCCAGAGCAGAGCCCCCCTCCACTGGCCAGGACTCCAGGGGAGGTGCCGATTCCCCCGGCACCGGAGCAGCAAGGACCAAAGTGGCAGAAGCTCTTCACGCCCCCACCCCCAGGTCCCTGTGCAGAAGGGGCAGCTGTGTGACGGCTGCTGCTGTCAGTGGGGTTCGCGGGGCTCAGGCCAGACACCTGGGCTGGGGACCCCCCCACATATCACTGGGAGAGCGTCTGGACCCAGGGTGTTCACATCCCGTCCTCACCCCTCCCTCAGCCCAGCCCGGCTCCTCACCTGGAACAAAGCAGTGGCCTCCATCAGCCTGGCTGCTGCCAGAGGCCCAGGTGCTGCCGCTGTCCCCTGCTGAGCTGCCGGTGCTGGGACAGGGACCTTCCCCCTCCTGGCCGGCGGGGGCTGGAAGGGCCTCATAGACCGGGCAGGGCGATGCCTCCTGATGGAAAGGAGGGCTGGGCTCCAGGGGCCGCTGCTGCCCACACAACAAGCCCCAGAGCCACCCTGCCCGGCGCCCCTCCTGGGCTGGGTCCTGTCTGCAAAACCGCAGCCTGGGCCAGCTCCACTGGGGCCTGGTCGGGGCCTCTCCCAGCTCGGCGCCTGCGCCGGGAGCCGGGGTCCTTTTCCAGAAGGCCGGGCACTTCCGCCGTCTGGCCTGGACGGGACCTGCTTCCCCGCCAGCAGGGACGCAGGGGTTGCTCTGCCCCTTGGGAAGACGGCAGCTGCTTCCCTCAGGCTCTGGGGCCACCTGCAGAGCCTTCCTCCCGAACATCCGCAGGAGCCTGGCCATCCTGGAACCGAGCGGGGAGCAGGGGTGAATCTGGGCTCAAGGCAGCCTTTCACTCATGGGCCTCCTCCACTTTCTGTCCCTCCTCCTCCCTGCTCCAACCACAGCAGCCCCTTCTGCCCCCACAGGAGTGCAGGGAGTGCCAACTACACACACGAGCAGGAGTTCATTGCATGATCCGCTCCCAACGTTCCCCCTCGTAATCCCTGCTGCTGCAATATCCAGGAACTCTCATCCTTTTCCAGCAATGGGGTCAGTCCCAAAGACCATCGGTTCCTCTGGACAAGCAGCCCCCTCCTGTCGTCTCAGGCCACTCTCCCACCCATGCAAGAGAAGGAACAGAACCCAGGAGTCCGGACTTCTCCTGGGAAACCATTCCCCACAAAAAGACACAAAGACCCTAGGCACAGGAAGACCAGGGCCCTCCTTGTTCCCCATTGATTTCCAGACTCAGCAGCTCACAGGGTCTGGCCCAGCTCCGAGACTCTCAGCCTGGGGAACAGTGTCCCACAAGGGAGGGGCTGGGAGCCCCATTGCTGGAACCTTTCCAAACACACTGGAGACGGCTCTGGAGAATCCCCTGCCTGGCCTAAGAGGGAGGGGCTCTTGGGGCTGTTTGCAAAGGAAATCCCCCTTTGGAGACAGTCTCTCCCCATTTCTGCCTCTCCCCAGACAGACAGAGGAAGCCACCGAGGAACCCGAATGCCACTCACTTGCTCTCAGTGATGGGATGATGGATGGCGGATGTTCAGGGTCAGCAGACGTCCCACGCCCTCCTCCTCACTCTCCAAGCCCAAGGCAGGCTGGAGAGGGTGGTGACCTCAGGAGTTACCCTGCCCAGCCAGCAGGCAGGGTGATGACACGAGGGCGATCGACTGGCTGTGAAAAGAAGAGTCTGTCTTATTGCCAAGGGATGGAGAAACTCAGCCAGCAGCAGGGGGGTGCAGAACACTGCCCTAGGGCGGAGGTGACAACGCCTCCAGGATCCTGACATCCCAGCACTTCACACACCTTCCTGGAGCCTCCCAAACCCACTGGGCTGTAGCCATGGGACCCCAACCCTACTGATGGCAAACGGGCCTCAGCTACAAGCACAGGGTCACACTGAGTGTCAGAGCCATGGATGGACCCCTTCACTAACCACTGCCGCACACTCCCTCCCACAGCTAGCAATTGCAACCAGGCCCTAATGTCTGGTCCCCCTGCCTTTGAGAGAGAGTGTCACTCCTGCTTCCATTGCTGCTTATTGATCTGTGGGACTTTGGGCAAGTTGCTCCCCCTCTCTATGGCTCTCTGGGACTCACATCCCTGAATGGGCTTTAAAAAAAACAATGGTTCAAGTTTGGCCCCAACTAGTTCTTGTTTCTCGAGACTAGCCATTTCAGCACAGTTTAGAATTCTTGACATTCATCACCTGGAAACATCCCTTTCTCCTTCGCAAACGGCCTTAACATCCCTTATCTCACCCAGGCTCCCTGCTGCCTGGACTTAGAGAATTGACCCTGTTCCCATTGGACCTACCCAAGGTGTCACACAGCAAAGCGGTGATGGAGCCAGAAAGAGAAGACAACAGTCCTGACTCCTGTTCTGACTAACAGACAACAAGCCCCCGGAGGCAGGGATAAAGCCCAGGAAATCAGGTGTGAACATTTGCATGGAAACCGTTTTCTGTCAGAAAATCCATTCAGACAAAACCACTTTGTTTCTTGAAATCATAACAAGTAGGATGAAAATTCTTTGAAAAAATATTTGTTTGCAAAACAAGAGAATCTCCTGTTTGTCACAGTGCATTCAACTGTCTCGTCGTACACAAAGGGGAGACACTATGATCTAGCAAAAAGTAAAAGGAGTACTTGTGGCACCTTAGAGACTAACGAATTTATTTGAGCATAAGCTTTCGTGAGCTCTAGCTCACTTCATCGGATGCATCTGTAGCTCTCGACAGCTGTAGCTCACGAAAGCTTCTGCTCAAATAAATTGGTTAGTCTCTAAGGTGCCACAAGTCCTCCTGTTCTTTTTGCAAATACAGACTAACACGGCTGCTACTCTGAAACCAAGTATGATCTAGAAAATTGGATGAGATGCTTCAGTCTGAGCTAAGTAGTTGCTGCTCTTCACAATTTCAAAAGAATAATATACAAATAAAAGAGAATATTAGGTCATAATCGGATATGGCTCAGTGTGATCGGACACCCCTAGTCTGCACTGCCCCGAGTGACACTCTTCAGTGGATCCCCAGCATCCACCCATGGCGAGGTAGGTGGGAGAGGATTGTTCTTCGTACTTGACAGAAGGAGAAACGAAGGCTGAGAAAGGAGCAGGGAATTGTCTTAGCTGATGCAGCCAGTCAGTAGCAGAATTCCTCTCAAATGAGCTACAGACCAGCAATTGTTCCTAGTAATTATGCAGCAAGTATTTGAGAAGAATTGGAAAGTTCGAGAGGATCATGAACTGCTCCGAGACAATGAATGGAGAGCAGCATCCACATTGGTCAGACATATAACTGGTTGTGACTTATTTGCTTGGTCATCAAAGAGAACAACAAAGACCAGTTTCCTCCCTGTCAATAGCCCCCTCCTCAGCCAATCAGGGTTGAGACTTTGAGGGGTGGGAGGCTAAGGGTTCTCATCAAATAGCCCAAAGAATGGCCCTGGTCACCACCGAGGCGATCACTCTCGGAGCCCTATTCCAGTCTCCTCTCTGTGAGGGCCTCGCACAACCCCCGCCCCGGCTCCCGCTTCACAAATAGAGCTCCTGGTGGTGTGAGGAGAGCAGAGGAAAAGGACAAAGGAAGCAAGAAGAGAAAGGTAGGAGGGACAGAGGAAAAGGGAAAACCAAAAGGAGAAACCCCAATGTCCCCAGTAATTCTAAGGGACAAAGTCTTAGGTCGGAAAAAAAATGCTGCCCCCACAATCGAGTCTTTTCATTTCCTAAAAATCAGCCGGCACCTGATGGATCAGACTGAACAGGTTCCAAACCTCTCCGAGGCTCTTACCTTCTATACAGGGACGTCTGTTTTTGAGCAAAACCACCACAAGAAAAGGAGAAAACTCCAAAGAGGGTCCTCCTTGCGCTCACGAATGTGAAAGTGAATGCTCTCTCAGTCCTCCAGGAGAGACCTCGAGAAGGAGACGTGCTGAAGCAAAGCCACAGGGATCTCCGAGGTGGCCCCTGTCCTGCACCCCTGTCCTGCCTGGCTGATGTCAAGATCTCTCTGTGAGGTCATCGCCTCCCCACCACCTTTGTCCAATAGGCTGAGGTCCTGCCAAAGGCCCTTGTGATGTCACTGCCACACCCACCCCTCCCCTGCAGTGCTGATGTCCTGCCCCTGTCCAGCCACACTGGATGTTTCAGCCGCTTCCCCTGGATCACCCCACGCAATGAGCGTTCATTGTGGGCTCAAATCGAACAAAGTAAAACATCAGAGGCTTCTCCCCATGCTGTGCTCAGTTTTTCATAAATTAGCAGACTTTATGGACAGAAGAGACAATTAGAGCATGTCATCTGACCCCCTGCCTATCACATGCTTTCTGTAGAGCATAGGAGCTAGTTTTTGACTACACACGTTCCAGAAAGGCATCTAGTCTTCATTAGAAGACATCAAGAGGTGGGGAACTTTGTGACTTTGTCCTCACCCACAGCTATTTCACATTTGGGGACAATGTATACCTTCAAACCAGCGGCACTGCTTTGGGTACCCGCATGGCCTCACAGTATGCCCATATTTTTATGGCTGACTTAGAATAACGCTTCCTCAGCTCTCGTCCCCTAATGTCCCTACTCTACTTGTGCTACATTGATGACACCTTCATCATCTGGACCCATGGAAAAGAAGCCCTTGAGGAATTCCACCATGATTTCAACAATTTCCATCCCACCATCATCCTTAGCCTGGACCAGTCCACACAAGAGATCCACTTCCTGGACACTACGGTGCTAATAAGCGATGGTCACATAAACACCACCCTATACTGGAAACCTATTGACTGATATACTTACCTACATGCCTCCAGCTTCCATCCAGGACACACCACACGATCCATTGTCTACAGCCAAACTCTACGATACAACCGCATTTGCTCCAACCCCTCAGGCAGAGACAAATATCTACAAGATCTCTACCAAGCATTCTTACAACCACAATACACACCTGCTGAAGTGAAGAAACAGACTGACAGAGCCAAAAGAGTACCCAGAAGTTACCTACTACAGGACAGGCCCAACAAAGAAAATAACAAAACGCCACTAGCCATCACCTTCAGCCCCCAACTAAAACCTCTCCAACGCATCATCAAGGATCTACAACCTATCCTGAAGGACGCCCCATCACTCTCACAGATCTTGGGAGACAGGCCAGTCCTTGCCTACAGACAGCCCCCCAACCTGAAGCAAATACTCACCAGCAACCACACACCACACAACAGAACCACTAACCCAGGATCCTATCCTTGCAACAAAGCCCGTTGCCAACTGTGTCCACATATCTATTCAGGGGACACCATCATAGGGCCTAATCACATCAGCCACACTATCAGAGCCTCGTTCACCTGCACATCTACCAATGTGATATATGCCATCATGTGCCAGCAATGCCCCTCTGCCATGTACATTGGCCAAACTGGACAGTCTCTACGTAAAAGAATAAATGGACACAAATCAGACGTCAAGTATTATAACATTCAAAAAGCAGTCGGAGAACACTTCAATCTCTCTGGTCACTCGAACTCAGACCTAAAAGTGGCAATCCTTCAACAACAATAAACTTCAAAAACAGACTCCAAGGAGAGACTGCTGAATTGGAATTAATTTGCAAACTGGAGACAATTAATTTAGGCTTGAATAAAGACTGGGAGTGGATGTGTCATTGCACAAAGTAAATCTATTTCCCCTTATTTCCCCCCCTACTGTTCTTGTCAACTGATGCGTTGGAGAGGTTTTTGTTGGGGGCTGAAGGTGACGGCTAGTGGCGTTCTGTTATTTTCTTTGTTGGGCCTGTCCTGTAGTAGGTAACTTCTGGGTACTCTTCTGGCTCTGTCAATCTGTTTCTTCACTTCAGCAGGTGGGTATTGTAGTTGTAAGAATGCTTGATAGAGATCTTGTAGGTGTTTGTCTCTGCCTGAGGGGTTGGAGCAAATGCGGTTGTATTGTAGAGCTTGACTGTAGACAGTGGATCGTGTGGTGTGATCTGGGTGAAAGCTGGAGGCATGTAGGTAAGTATAGCAGTCAGTAGGGTGGGGTTTATGTGACCATCGCTTATTAGCACCATAGTGTCCAGGAAGTGGATCTCTTGTGTGGACTGGTCCAGGCTGAGGTTGATGGTGGGATGGAAATTGTTGAAATCATGGTGGAATTCCTCAAGGACTTCTTTTCCATGGGTGCAGATGATGAAGCGCAAGTAGAGTAGGGGCATTAGGGGACGAGAGCTGAGGAAGCGTTGTTCTAAGTCAGCCATAAAAATGTTGTCATACTGTGGGGCCATGAGGGTACCCAATGCAATCCCGCTGACTTGAAGGTATAAATTGTCCCCAAATCTGAAATAGTTGTGGGTGAGGACAAAGTCACGAAGTTCAGCTACCAGGTTTGCCATGATAGTATCGGGGATGCTATTCCTGACGGCTTGTAGTCCATCTATGTGTGGAATGTTGGTGTAGAGGGCTTCTACATCCATCGTGGCTAGGATGGTGTTTTCTGGAAGATTACCAATGGATTGTAGTTTCCTCAGGAAGTCAGTGGTGTCTCAAAGATAGCTGGGAGTGTTGGTAGCGTAGGGCCTGAGGAGAGAGTCTACAGAGCCAAACAATCCTGCTGTCAGGGTGCCAATGCCTGAGATGATGGGGCGTCCAGGATTCCCAGGATTATGGATTTTGGGTAGCAGATAGAATACCCCTGGTCGGGGCTCTAGGGGTGTGTCAGTGTAGATTTGTTCCTGTGCTTCTTTAGGGAGTTTTTTGAGCAGATGGTGTAGTTTCTTTTGGTTATCCTCAGTGGGGTCAGAGGGTAATGGCCTGTAGAATGTGATGTCAGAGAGTTGTCTAGCAGCCTCTCGTTCATATTCTGACCTATTCATGATGACGACAGCACCTCCTTTGTCAGCCTTTTTGATTATGTCAGAGTTGTTTCTGAGGCTGTGGATGGCATTGTGTTCGGTACAGCTGAAGTTGTGGGGCAAGTGATGCTGCTTTTCCACAATTTCAGCCCATGCACGTCAGCGGAAGCACTCTATGTGGAAGTCCAGTCTGTTGTTTCGACCTTCAGGAGGAGTCCACGCAGAATCTTTTTGTAGTGTTGGTAGGAAGCTTTCTATGGGTTACTGTGTGGTTAGAATTCCCTGGGAATGGTGGGTAGAGCTAGACATTAATTAGGGTGTCTTGGTAACTTTTTCCCTTAATTTTGAAATGCAACTTTTCTCCTTTGTTCTCACTGGACTGAGCCTATTTTCTTGGAAAAAAATAATGTGGCCAGATGCCGCTGCCCCATTCTGGGACTATGAGGTGCCCATCTCCCACCTAAGCCCCCAAGTGAGTCATGGACCAGGGAAGATTGGCATTCAGCTGCCGATCTTGCATGTGAGGCCTGATCCTCCCAGCATGGCTACCAGATTGGGTCCCATTGAAACAGCTGTCCAATGAAAGAGGTGGTGGTCCCCACCTCATAACTTCAAGCCCAGTGGTTAAAGCCCTGAGCTGGAATATGGGGAACCCAAGGTCAGTCCCACCTCCCTACCAGGAAGTATTTGAACCCTGTGTCTCCCACCACTCAGATGGGCATGTTAATCACTGTGACGGGGTCCCCAGACTATGGGACTGCTGAGCCCTCTGTCCCACCAACCTGAGCTTCCCCTCACACTGTGATGCCGATGAGAAGCTACAAACCTCTAGCAGGTGCTGCCCTTACTCTGCCATCCACCGGCAGGGACTCACCCAACCGACTTACACGAATGCTTTTGCGAGCAACTCATGAACCAACAATAGAGAGGCTCCAGCTGATTCACCCAGCTCCTCAGCCTTGCACCGCAGAACTTTACCATCTTGCACAGAAGCCTGGCCAGTGTCAGTTCATTTCACCCAGTCCGCCCCTCCCTCGATGTGGACAGGACACACACTAGCCTTTGTAAACTGACCTGAGATTTCCCAAGCACTTCAACCAAAACACACTGTTTTAGGTGAAATATAAAAGAGATTTATTAGCTACAGAAAGATTATTTTAAGGGATTATAAGTAGCAAGTGTAGAGATCAAAGTTGGTTTCTCAAGAAATAAAAATAAATTTGCAGTCTGAGTTCTACAAACTAAATAGGATTTCAGTCAAGCAGTGTCTCACCCTGACAGATGGTACAAGCAGGCTACCGATCCTCACTACACAGGCTGGAATTGCTGTCCAGCCCGGGACCCTTTTCCCCCATTCAAAGTCTTTGCTCTTCAAACGTTCCTCCAGGTGTCAAGTTGTTTGGGGGATGTGGGGGTGGAGGGGAGGGAAGAAAAGCCAAGTATTAGGATCCTTCAGCCTCTCCTGTTATAGATGTTCCACTTGGGATAAATAATGAGAGTGATGGGAACAGAGGGGTTGGATCCGGGGTCCCCCCCTGCTCAGGTGGGTGCCCCAACCATTGGACTACAGCGACGTTCTCTTTCTCTCTCTGTCCCAGTGACTGTTCCATGGTAGATAAACACTTAAATGGATACTGGCCAGAAAGTGAGAATGACTCTGGGGTCCTGTGGTCAGGGAGCCCATCTGAGGGGCGGGAGCTCCTGGGGCCAGACCCCCAGCTCCAGTCGCTCCTTCATTATTTACCCACAGTGAGCCAGCTGCAATAGGGGAGACTGAAGAATCCCACCTTCAGACTGCACCATAGCTCAGTGGTTACAGCACCCACCTAGAAACTGAGTAACCCCAGTTTAAATCCTTTCTCCTCCTGTAGCAAAGATGGGGGCATGGAACCTGGGTCTCACATGTCCCAGGCAAGTGTGCTGTCACTGGCTTAAAGTTATGAGGTGGCCAGCAGCACCAAAACAACCCCCTCCTCTCCCTCCACCCACAGGTTGTGTGCAGCGCAGCAGGGGCCTAACTCATTCCCAGAAGAAATGCCTCAGGCGGTGGGTTCCCATTCGTGGATTGCTAAGCAGAGGTGGAGGCCCCCCAGCACTGCAGACTTAGGCACTTATCTTTGCGAGAGGGGCAGGGCTTAGGACACTCCCCTGTTGTTCGCATCTCCCATTAGCTAGTTTAGATGGCTCCCCACCTACCATGCCGGCTCTTGTGGATGGCATTGTAAGGTATCTGTCTGTCTCCGTTCATTGTATAGGGAGACTAGGTGCCTAAGTCAGGCTTTGTGGGTCATAGTGTTGTTCTTGTGATGTTCTAGGCACCTAAAGATGACGTGCAGTGACGCCCAGAGTTGCAACATCTAAGTCCCTTCATGGATGCCACCCCTAGTCATTGAAATTAGAAGCTCACAGAAAACAAAGTCACAGCCCTGGCTGAGAGTGGGGTGTCTCCCTTTAGATCCCATCTTTGTGCTGCGGGGAAGGAGGGGGGAGGAGGTTCCAGGGGACATAGAATTAAGAGGCCATAGGACTGGGTGGACAGGATGATGCCAAGATCATAGATGCTTGGGTGTGTGAGGCTAGACAGGCTGATTTCAGGGTCCCCACTGGGATATACCCCCCGTCTCTCAGGGACACAGTTTGAGCTGGCTTTCCATCCCCAGCCAGAGCCAAGGGCGGATTCTCTCCCCAGGGACGGAGCCCGGCGGGAAAGTGAAGATCGGGGCCTCATCTCCAGCATTGATAAATGTCACCTGCCCCTGTTCACAGTCCAGACAAACCCGGATCCTGCTGGGGGCCCGGCTCAGGTCTAGGGGGGTCACAGGGGAGGTGAGAGCCTGGTACTGGCCCTGCCTCTGATCCACAGCCCAGATCCCCTCCTCAGGGCTAAGGCTGATCCCTCCCTTCCTCCTCACAGACTCTCTGGCCACCCCCACAGCCCAGAGTAGCCCCACCCCCACCTCCACCTCCCAGTAATGTCTCCCTGAGGTGAACCCCTCACAGCCCAGCACACAGCGCTCAATGTCAAATCTCTCAGGATTCTTGTGGTGGGGCACATCCTGCCATGTGTCTGCCCATCTCACACTTTTCCGATCCTTAGACAGGACAAGTTGTGGATGAGCCGTGTCTGGATCCAGTGTCACATTTGCTAGGGGGAGAGAGAATCAGAGCGTTAGGGGCACAGCTCCGCCCTGGGGGAGTGTCTCATCATATCAGTGACAGAATCTGTCCCTGCTGGAGTGTGAACCAGGAAATCTCCTTCCTCCAGGATTTAGCCAGCTCTGAATGGGGAGCAGCTCTGAGATCTCAGCATTCACTCCTGAGTTTCACTCCCCAGTCAGAGACAGGTCAGTGACAGAGCATAAAGATTTACTGACCCAGTCCTGAGACAGAATCTTTCCCCTCGTGCACCCATCTATCCCCAGAGTGGGGATCAGAGACCCTGGAATCACAGGGAAGCCCTAGGAGATTTCCCCTCACATCATTCACATGGTCACAACTATCTTTTCTCTGATGTACCCTCCCTCCCTTGTATGTAAAGTCCTGGAGCTTGGACGTCTCTTGTTAACACCAGCCTGACGCCTGCTCCATCCTGCCACAGGTCGGAGATCTGTCGATAGTGACATGATTCCATAGATTCCCTAATTAAAACTCTGTAACTAGTCATCAGGGCCAGACAAAGAGAATTATCATTCTAGATTTTATTTCTAACAGAGAGATTTTTATTTATGAGCAAGGAGCTTCTACAAGAGAAGAGAGTTGGGGTGGAGGGGCTGATATAAATGAATGAATGGAGAACGTGGATGAGATGGTTAAAAACAGCAGAAAGTTGGGATCTGATGGAGAGAACAGAAAGGGGAGATCACTATGAATGGAGAAAAGAAGCACAAGATGAACACTGATCACAGGGACTCCTTGGTTTGAACTCGTGTGTCTGGTCAGGGCTCTTGTTCCTCTACCTGACACTAGGGCGGGGATCCTAAGAAACAGTAAGTCCTCAGGTTTCAGAGTAGCAGCCGTGTTAGTCTGTATCCGTAAAAAGAAAAGGAGGACTTGTGGCACCTTAGAGACTAACAAATTTATTAGAGCATAAGCTTTTGTGAGCTAGAGCTCCGATGCATCCGATGAAGTGAGCTGTAGCTCACAAAAGCTTATGCTCTAATAAATTTGTTCATCTCTAAGGTGCCACAAGTACTCCTTTTCTTTTTAGTAAGTGCTCAGTCACTTGGAGCAGGGACGTTTCCAGAGTTATGGGAGCAATGTGTAAGCAGGACATGTGAGGATGGTCCATTCCTCTCCCTCCTTTGAACCTCAGCACCCTCCCTTCTTCCACCTGGGAAATATTATAGTTTTCTCCTTGTTTATTTGCACAGCGAAAGGGAGCAGGATCCCTCATTGACTAAATATGATTTTTAATTACCTGCATCACCCAGGGATCTCCTCCACTCTGGAAGCAAACACATAGATGGGGATGAGAATTAAGCCAGACAAATGCAGTATCAATAGGATTCGTAATCATAGAAAAGGCTGTATCAGTGACAGACACGAATAATAATTAAAAAAAACACCCTTACCTAGCTCTGTTTGAAGTTTACCTAAATAATAAACAAAAAAAAAATGCCACACTCAAGACACATGTACAGTCCTGGCTTCCTACCCGTTACCGACGTAACAAGTTATGCAATTAGTATTGGTTGTGTCGCTTATGATTTTCAAGTTGACATTGTCACAGTCATTGAAAAATCTTTCATAACATAACATTGGTTCTGCCAGGAGAAAAACTGAACTTACTGATAGTGTTGAGATGTTTCCCTAAAAAAAGAAAACATAAGTACAATTATTAAGAGACATTTTCAGTGACTCCAGATTTCAAAGGATCTTTTCATTATGAGTCCTCAAGTAATAATAATGTTGCCCCTCCACCAAGCTGTTGCAGCTCTCCAGGGACTTGCATGTTGGGTTCCCAGTGGAAGAGAAATCAGTGACACAGGGTCTGGGTACCTTCTTAGTGTAATTTGATTATTTACATACATAGACCTGTCCTAGAACACAGATGGTCACAAACAGCACACAGGCAATCAAAAACCCCATAAGGCAGGGATTTTCATAGGAGCCGAGGGGAGTTAAGAGCCAAAGCATATTGAATTCCAGTGGGAGTTGGGAACCTAACTACCTCAGGCCCCACGGAAAATCTAGTTAAACTAGTGCAAACCTAGTTTTAGGCTTATCTTAAGATGAATAGGAACAGTTTTAAACTAAACTGAAGTAAGGTCTTCTTAAATTCATATGTGTCCACATAGGAGCTTGCTCTGGCTTAAAAAAAATCCATTTAAATTCACATCTTAAGCTGGTGTAACTTTCTCATGTAGAAAAGTCTAAACTGTCTGTTCTAAGGAGAAATCTCATTCTGATTACACAGCATTTTCCCCGTTGGAGCTTTACCTTTTAATTTGAACAGAAAAAGAGTAAGGCCGACGAACACCAACAAAATCACCAAAGTCACACTCCAACCCACCATCCAGGGAGATGCTCTTGGGAAAAAAGAATCTGAAACACAAAGCCCACCATTAGTTTGAAAACAGTAATAACCAAAAGTAAACTTTTATTGTAGGAAAATGCATCACATCAGGATTTGCATCAAATACGTGTGGAAAAATTTGCTCCCTGCAATATAAAAACTGGCAGAAACCAATTTTAAAAAGAGGTTCTGGTCACACTCCTTTGGTAGTACTGAATGATGTATTAAATACTAAATACCACCCTACACCTCATCCCCTCCTCTCCCTCTCTTTCTCTAGGTGGAGCTAGTCACATCACTTGTTGTTAAACACACTTCCCATTATAGGGTCTTCTTTTCCTTTGCTCATTACTTTGCCGAACTTTACCATTTGGGGAGAACATTTCCATGCTGGGTGTCTGCCTCAGGCTGAACTTTTCTTTTTGAAAAGTTTCAGCCAAAATGGTTCCACTATTTCTGAGAATGGGGTTAGGGAACAACACATTGTTCTGATCCTTAAAAAAAGAAAAATCAGTGTGTGTGCACACATGGGTATGTGTGTGAATAATTATCTATATAATTAGTAGTGGGCTTGTTTAGATTTTAATTCTGCTTCCCTTACACACGTTCTTACTTTTGTTGACTAACCGGGGCCTCTGACTCCATCACCCAACCCAGGAGCCAATTCAGGGAAAAGTGATTCCTTCTTTTTATGAAATTACTACTACAGTTAAAACATGTAGGAAGAGAAATCATAATTACTCATCAAATTTCCCCACAGAAAACTTACACGTAAGTAAAATTTAAACTTTTGTAACCCCGGGGAATTTCAGAGTAAAAGAAAATCTGAGGCTTTACGAGTGGAAATCAATAATTAAGGGAGAGCAGATAAATATCCAAATACTCTTCACTTCAGCACAGGAATTCCTGGCAGAGGAACTGATCCACTAAATGGGGGCATAGGAACTGATCCAAATCTTATTGATGTCTTTAACGGGCTCTGGATCACGCCCACAGGGTTTTGTTGTTATGGCAAACCCTTTCCCTGTGAAGTTTGTTAAAGGGTGAGAAATCAAACTTCATATTAAAACGTGGACCTTTTAGTGAGTGACACACTCAAATGATTGTTCCCGGGGCTCCAGACTTTCATGGCCCTGCCTTGCTTCTGACCTGCCATGAGCAGAGACTCAACAAATCTCCTCTGTGTTGAAGAGATCACAGCATATCACTTCTCCCTCTGCATATTCACTGGGGCAAGAAGCCTAGTCCTTGATCCATCAATCCACTAGGAAGCACAAAGTCCAACCAATCAGTAGGGCCCCCAATATATCTTACCACTGCCCTGTGGTGACTGGATGAGAATGAAAATCTAATGTGACTTTAAATATCCATTTCATGTAATATGGGACTACAAACACTAATCATCCTGTTTGGATCACAATAACATACATATATAGTGTTACTGCAGGGCACTTCCATTCAGTAACATGTTTGGATTTCTTTTACATTTAACCTTAACCCTGAATCTACTGGGTTTAAAATGCTTGTTTTGGGGAGAACTACAATATCCCTGGAATGCATTTTACCCTAAAGTGTGCTCTCCACCTAAACTTTATCTTAATGTAGCTTTTTGTGAGGGAATATTTTAACTTGTGTATTATTTAACCATCTGATTTCTTCCTGTTGGATATTACAGCGTGGGGTTTTGGTGGTCACTGACCTGATATATAAAATGTTATTGATTCTTTTTCTCGGTTCAGGTGGGTGTTCCTTATGGCACAGGACAAATTCTTGTTTGAATTTTCTGTTATAACGATAGAATTTTTTATTTCAAAGAGACCATGTTGCTCTTCAGATTTGGTTTCAGTTGATGAAGATAAAGGCTGCCCTTTGAGATTTCTCCACAGCGCCTCGGGCTCTGGGTACCATCCGGACGACTGACACACCACTTGGATCCCTCCATCCTGGTGACCCTCAACAGAGATGCGAGGTGCAGAGCCTGAAGCTAAAATGAATCCATGTTAAATCAGATAAATATACAGCCCAGCATATAAAAGTTTACATTTTCAACAAAAGGATTGAATACACTTTATTTATGGCTGATATTCATGGAAACATGTCTTCAACGGGACTTGAGCACTTGTTAAACCTTTGCTTAACTGTGCTGCAGTACTGGGGTCTCCGAGGTGGAAGCGAAAGCCTTACAGAATGTTGGAGCGTCTTATCAGCAGTGTTGTCGGTGATGTGAAGGGGGCAAGGAATTCAAGAGATTTTCCCCTTGAGTTCTGATTTTATAATGTTGGAGGCATATTTGTTATGCTTATGACCTCCGGGTGGCCAATGTGAGGTAGCTATTTGCTCTGAGACGCCTTAATGGTGCTCCAGGGAGTTGTGGCGCACATGAAGGAGTTTCTCAAGATGGCAGCTCGGTTAGTTGTCACTGTGAACATGTACCAGAATAAAAGATCCCCTTTTTTAGTTCTAATCTCTTTTGGGTCTCCATGTCCACTGAAGGCAGGAGAAGGAATGGGCTTAATCTGCAGCAAGGGAGATTGAGGTTCGATATTAGGAAAAGCTTTCTAACTGGAAAGATAGTTAAACTCCAGAACAGGCTTCCAAGGTCGACTGTAGAATCTCTGTCATTGGAGGGGTTTTTTAGACCAGGCTGGACAAACCCCTGTCAGGGACGGTCTAGAGTTACTTGGTCCTGTGTCAGCATAAGGGGACTGGACTTGAGGACTTCTCAAGACCCCTTCCAGCCCTACAAAGGCGATGAGGATAAAATGAAAACAACAGGCACCAAGTTCTACACATTGCATGAGTAAGTGAAAACCTCTTTTTTTTAACTGTAAAGAAAAAATGGCTGCATGTGGAAAAAATGAAAGAGCATAATGTATTCCAGGAGGACTGGATTCAGTACTCAGAGACAGACTCTCTCCGTACTTCATCACAAATGATACAGATGATGATAACAAGAAACACGCCATTTTATTGAGCGTTTGTGGAGCAAAAACCTATAAAAAAATCCTTTCGAGGCCTTTTAAATTATTATGGTAATTTTTTTCCCAACTTGACATCTATATTGGCTCCATTACACAAACTGTTATAGAATGGAAGAAATTCCAGTGGGGTCAAAAAATAGCTTTTGCAAAGCAAGGAAATTACTAAAGTCATAAGACTGGCCATACTGGATCAGACCAATAGTCCATTTAGCTCAGTAAGCTGTCTTCCAACAGTGGCCAGTGCCAGGTGCTTCAGAGAGAATGCACAGAATAGGTGATCATCAAGTGATAAATCCCCTGTCACCCACTCCCAGATTCTGGCAAACAGAGGCTAGGAACACTTCAGAGCATGGTTTTACATCCCTGCCCATCCAGGCTAATAGCCATTGATGGACCGATCCTCCATGAACTCATCTACTTCTTTTCTGAACCCTGTTATAGTCTTGGCCTTTACAACATCCTCTGGCAAAGAGTTCCACGGGTTGACTGTGTGTTGTGTGAAGAAATATTTCCTTTTGTTTGTTTTAAACTGCTGCCTATTAATTTCATTTGGTGACCCCTAGTTCTTGTGTTATGAGAAGGAGTAAATAACTCTCCCTTATTTACTTTCTCCACACCTGTCATGATTATATAGACCTCTATCATATCTCCCCTTAGTCGTCTCTTTTCCAAGCTGAAAAGTCCCAGTCTTATTAATCTCTCCTCATACAGAAGCCGTTCCATACCCCTAATCATTTTGGTTGCCCTTTTCTGAATCTTTTCCAAGTCCAATGTATCTTTTTTGAGATGGGGCAACCACATCTGCATGCAGTATTCAAGATGTGGGCGTACCAGGGATTTATATACAGGCAATATGATATTTTCTGCCTTATTATCTTTCCCTTTCCTAATGATTCCCAACATTCTGTTAGGTTTTTTGACTGCTGCTGCACATCGAGTGGATATTTTCAGAGAACTATCCACCATGACTCCAAGCTCTCTTTCTTGAGTGGTAACAGGTAATTTAGACCCCATCATTTTATATGTATAGTTAGGATTTAGTTCATTATGATAGTCAGAAAGGACTAGTATTGTCTGGTGACACGTCACCATACGAGGTGGGTGCGGTACTAGCCCACCAAATGCCAGCTGAATCTGAGCGTCCCATCACTTATGCACCAAAGTCACCAGCTCCAGGAGAAAAAAAATACTATTCCCATCTAAAATGAGAAGGGCTAGCTGTGGTTTGTGGGGTAAAGAAGTTCCACTCTTACCTATATGCCAGGCATTTTTTTATACACTCAGACCATTAACCTCTGAAAGGTCTGTATGGTGAGAGCAAACCTGTACCCCAATGGCATCTGCCAGAATCCAGAGATGGACTCGCTTATCAGCTTATGACTATGAGTTTGAGTATAAACCTGGGAAAGCATTCACTAATGTGGATGCTCTGAGTAGATACTGAATAGCCTGGCCAAAGTACCTCAGCCTACAGAAACCCTCCTGCTTATTGCACTGCTGTTCACTTCTGTAATTGATGCAGCGCAGATAAGAAAGACAGAGAGGCACTGTAGTGGGGTGGCTGCCCCACTCCTATGCTAGATGGGGCTTCAGCAGGCCAGAGAGGCTGCGCAGGTGGGCGGCCAATCAGAGAAGGCCAATCAGAGAACTTTAAAAGTTTTGCTTTCAGAGAGTCATAGATTGTAATGCCAGACAGGACCACTGTGATCATCTGGTCTGACGTTCTACCTAACACAGGCCATAGGGCTTCCATTAATTCATTCTGTTTGCCAGAAGCTGGGAATGGGCGACAGGGGATGGATCACTTGATGATTGCCTGTTCTGTTCATTCTCTCTGGGGGCCCCTGGCACTGGCCACTGTCAGAAGACAGGACACTGGGCTAGATGGACCTTTGGTCTGACCCAGGAGGGCAATTCTTGTGTGTTTAAGTCCATACGCTGGGATTCAGCTAGAGCACATTTGATAACCACAGGTACTGGAGCGGGGGCAGTGTGTCTTGATGCCAATGGAACCGTCACTGAACAAAGATTTTTTTTTAATTATTTTAATGCAATTGAGGTGAGGAAATGTGCTCTCTTCACTACTGTCCCAGCCCAGACCAATTGCAGATCAGCTGATACCTGCAGCAAAGAGTGGATTATTTTGGGAGCAAACTCATCTTTAGGCCTGCCAGAAGCCTGTTGTGGATTTTCAGAGTCTGTTCTGATAACGTTTAACAGCATAAGCAGAACTGCATATGTGTAGTGATCATGTTTGTGAGGAGAAAAAAAGATAAAAGTAACAAAGCAAGAAAAGATTGGTTTGAAGTAACACTAAACCTGTACTGACAGAGGAGGAGAGAACATGGAAATGGGAGACTAATTGTCAAGGCTAATTCCCCACTCTGCCACTTCGAGTGCAGAGGGTGGGGGCCCGCAATGACTCTAAAAATTAATATTTGCCACTCCAGGCTTGTACTATTTCAAAGATTACAACATTTCTCTGACCTTGGATTGGTAGATGCTGCCACCACCCAAGTGCAGAACCCCTTTGAGAGCCCAGGAAGGCGCACTTGGGAATTCCTTCCTGTAGGGTACCCTGAAGCCCTTTCTCACACACACACACACACACACCTGCCCCCGGGAAGAGCTGAGAAAGAAAAAAATAAAAGATCAGCTGTTGCCACCAGCTAATTTTAAAAAGTGCACAAACCTCTTAAGACACAAAAATCCAATCCTGTTCTTAAAAAAGGTAAATTTTATTTTAAAAAAAGAGAAAACACATCTGGGAACTCAGGCTATTGCTAGATTTTAAAAGAGCAACTACAAGGATTAAGCACCAAGAATAGCTTTCTTGAGGTCCAGCTTAAAGGTTACAAGCAAAACAAAAGCACCTGGGGTTAGCACAGGGGAATCCACAAGCCATAAAGAAATAAAAGGGATAAACCTAATCACGTCTTCCTAGACATTTCCTGCTCTACTTACGTATCTGGGGTTTCAAATGAGTAGTTTCTAGGTATGATACTGATTTTCATACCTGGCCCAAGCTTCTTACAGCATAGCTGCTGCCCTGTCCGCCTCTCCCTGGGAGAGCAACGACAGACAGACAAAAGGGGAGTCTCTTCTCCATATTAAAAAGTTCTAGCCTTCCCATTGGCTCTTTTGTCCAGGTGCCCATTCACTTCCTTTTACCTACGCATAGCAATGAGACTTTTTAACCCTTTACAGGTAGAGCAATTAGAGAACAGCTACTAAAAGGGATTTTATAGCTATTGGCTGGCTGGGTGTCCATAAAAGGGAGCTACCGCCCCCGCACCCCATTTATCACACTGATACATACATATAATATAACCAAGTTATAAATAAGCTTGGTTAATAAAGGGAGGTTGAAGCTGTATTGTCCATTGTTGGAGGTGACTGACGGGATCATCCCAATGAGCTTCCAGCCTGTGAATAATTGATTGCTACTTGCTGAGTGTTTTGCCTTAAAGATTTGTTAGACCCACCTGCTGAGTAAGTGAATCTCAATCCAACAACATGAACTGTTTAATTGAAAATGTTTTAGTATGAACAGATACATTTAAGGATAATGGCATAGAAAAATCTTGCCTCTCTCTCTGGCCCAATGACTTTTCTACTATTTATAAATATTTAAATAGTCATTGGGCCAGAGAGAGAAAAAGAGACTGTAGTCCAGTGGTTGGGGTTCAGCCATGGGAGGTGGGAAAACCCCAGTCCAGACCCCCTCTTCCAATGGTTTGTCCAGATTGGATAAATAATCAAAGATTAATTAGAGCAGGAGGACTAGCCCTTGGGTCTCCCACCTACCAGGTGGGTACCCTAACCACTGGACTACAGAGAGTCTCTCTCTCGCGCCTAATGACTACTTAATTTAATGATTACTTTGAGGATCTCAGGGGCACCTAAATTTTCGACTGAAGTGGGGAGTTAGGTGCCCAAGTGCTTTTTTGGGTCTGGGTCTAAGAGCCATCTAAAAAGAGACAGACACATGTTACTAACCTGCTACCTTCAATTCCAATACAGCTTCTTCATGAAAGACACCATCTTGAACAAAACAGCGGTACTGTCCTTCATCAGAAAGTCTGATATTGACAATTCCCAAGGCAACGTTCCCACCCGCAATGCCAGCTTTCAAAAGCTCTGTCCTTCCATGATATTCTGGCATCTGCTGCCCATACTCATCCTTCCCATGCTGATACAGGTGCACAAATGAAGTGAACTCAGATCGGAACCATCTCACTTCCATGTTCTCAGCGCTCATCTTGGGGGACAGGTGACAGGGTAAAATAATGTCCTCACCCATGATGGCAGTGACAGGGTGATCAGGTCCAATCACTGTGAACCGGGCTGTAAAATGCACCAGGGCATAGAAAAAATAAAATAAATATATTAAATATTCTGTGCATCTATTGCAGTGCTCTGTCATTGAATAGGATGTGTCCTGAATTTATATATGAATTTTACAACAATGCATTTGGATAACTATAATTTGTATATCCATAATTTATTAGTTTAAATCAGTGGTTCTTAACCTGGGGTGCACACACCCCCTGGGGGTGCGAGATGCCCTTTCTGGGGGTGCGAGACATGCCGGATTTTTTTAGAAGGTAAATCATCGAAAACACAAATTAGGCACAGGCACGTAAGTACAACTACTTTGTTTCATCACCTACGTATTTATTAACGATTACTGTAATATACAAACAGAAAATCTATTTTCAAGTTTTTAAGCTAATGGTAGTGAAATTATCTCGCTACAAAATACAGTATACCGCCACGTTGGGGGGTGTTTCTTGATGCATGCACAGATGATGATGTGGCAGCTTTGTTTGAATTCAGTTAGCCGCTGTTAGCGCGCCGGTTACAGTTTACTTCCTCAGCAAAACTCCAACATCTCTGGGTCGTACTTGTGGATTTGTGTGTGCCCACTGTACTATTTGTGGTGAGTAATAACATAAAACTACTTTACATATATTTAATATGCATTTAAAAGTGTATAGGCCCCCCATCTCCATTGATATATTTTTTCATTTCAGTAACCCTTGCCATGTTGAAGAAACGCAGACGGAATGACGACTATGTTCGTTACGGGTTCATTTGTACAACAGAGAAGGATGGAAATCAACGACCGCAATGTGTACTGTGCGGCTCGTTATTTTCAAATGCCAATCTCAAACCATTGAAGCTGTCTGAACATTTCAACAAACAGCATGGTGGTGAAGCTGCTGGACATGACATTGACACCCCGAAGTCTACAAGGGCACGATTTGAACATAGCGGAACCTTGAGGACGTTTGGGTTTGTGTCACTTGAGAAGCCCTTGTTACAAGCATCCTATCAAGTGGCATATTTGCGTGCCAAGGAAAAGAAGCCCCCTACAGTAGCTGAGGAATTAGTGAAACGTTGTGCATCGGGAACGACAAAAATAGTATTGGGACGAGATGCACGAAAGAAGCTTCAGCAGGTGCCCTTGTCAAATGACGTGATCCATTCTAGAATTCATGTGATGAGCCAGGATATCTTGCAGCAAGTCCTAGAAGATATCAAAGCCAGTCCTCTTAAAGTGGGTATTCAGCTTGATGAGTCAACTGACATTGATGGCTGCAGTCAGCTGTTGGTGTTTGAGCAGTACGTGAAGGAGAAAGATCTTAGATGAATTCTTGTACTGTGAACCATTGCAATTAACTACGAAAGGAATCGATGTGTTCAGTCTCGTCAAAGACTTCTTTTTGAAGCATAAGATAATGTTTGACGTGTGTGCATCAATTTGCACCGATGGTGCCTCTGCCATGCTAGGAAAAAATTCAGGATTTGTTGCCTACGTAAAGAAAGAAGTACCTCGTATCATGATCACACATTGTATGTTGCACTCTCATGCCCTTGCCGCAAAGACTTTGCCTACAGAATTGAAGGATACTTTGTCTACTGCGGTGGGCGCAGTAAATTTCATCAGAGGACGTGCTCTAAATCATCGCCTCTTCCATGCTTTTTGCAAAGAAATTGGGGCCGAGCACACTGTCCTTTTCCATACAGAAGTGAGGTGGCTTTCCCGTGGCAGAATGCTTACTCGTATTTTTGAAATGTGCGAAGAAATAAGTCTCTTTTAATCAAAGCAGAAATTTAATTGGTGACTTTGAAAATAGAGAGTTTATCCTTTGCCTAGTATACATGGCAGATGTATTCACACACCTAAATGAACTCAACACATCTATGCAAGGAACTGGGATGAACACAGTAATGACCAGAGAGAAGTTGTCTGCTTTTATTCAGAAACTTCCAGTTTGGATAAAGCCTGTTGAGAAGAAATTTCACTAACTTTCCTTTTCTTGAAGAAACAGTTGTTTCGGAAAATGAAGGAATGACCATCGCAACTGAAGTGACAAAGCATTTGCAACAGCTGAGTGACTCTTTCTAAGGATATTTTTCTACGGGAGATCTTGATGTGGCAAAGAAATGGATACTGGATCCATTTCTCTTTAACCTGGATTCCATCAACGATAGTGATTTCATGAACGATGATCTCATTGAATTACGAGCCAATGGTCGAATCCGAATAGAGTTTGAGACAATGAAGCTTGAGAATTTCTGGTGTGCTAAACTAGCACCATTTCCACAACTGGCGAAGACAGCGCTGGAGATCCTTGTGCCATTTGTGACTACATACGTGTGTGTGTGTGTGTGTGTGTGTGTGAGAGAGGATTTTCATCACTCTTACACATCAAAACAAAGGCCAGAAACCACCTAAATGTGAGTGATGACATGCGTGTGGCTACTTCAAAAAACGTTCCTCGTTTCTTGAACATCATTGAACAAAAGCAACAGCAGAAGAGTCACTGAGCCGGTAAACTTTAAAATAAAAAGTGTGTAATTTTTCATGTATTCTTAAGTTTACTGCGAAATTAAAATAAATATAATTATCTCTCTTTCATTCTATAGTTATGACATATCTAGGTTTAAAGAACTGACCTACTTCAACGATTTTTGATAAGGGGTGCAAGAACATATTTTGAGAACCAAAGGGGTGCAGGCTGCAGGCTGCAGTAAAAGTTAAGAACCACTGGTTTAAATGGAAGCTGAAATATGTTTTGCCATTACCCTTACAAGCGGCTCCTGACAGATTTAACTTGCATAGCATTAGCAAACATTTCAAATCAGTGCTTTCTGTTGGAGATTGTTTTAAAGTTTTTTGACTGTTCTAAAAATATTTAAACTAATTTAAAGAACATTATTAGGGTACCATTCAGGAAATAACTTTTCTTCAGGAAGGGAGCGAAAATACATGTTTAATTTTAAGGAGATGCTTAAATGCTTTACTGAGTTAAGGCCTTAGCTTGCCAAATAAAGCACTGAATATGTTAGGAACCGACAGATTTAATGTTGCTGCTTTATTTCTCTCCACTTGTGTGTACGATGCAATCTTCAGTTATGTGATCTTACTAGCCTTGCCCCAGAACCCCCGCTTCATTCAGAGCCTGTTCAACTGGCATCCATGGAGAGGAAGAGGAGAAGGTTTCCTACAGCCAACCACTTGCTTGACTTGCTGCTCACAGGGCGTACTTTGCACTTGAGCTCTGTGAACTCAGCTGGGGTGTTTGAGCTAATACTTTCCCTCCTCTCTCTGTTTTTAATTTTAAGTATCCTCACACCTTCTTGTCAACTGTCTAAATGGGCCACCTTGATTATCACTACAAAAATTGTTTTTTCTCCTGCTGATAATAGGTCCTCTTAATTAATTAGCCTCTTACAGTTTGTATGGCAACTTCCACCTTCTCTGTGTGTGTGTGTGTGTGTGTATATATATATATATACATATCTTCTTACAATATGTTCCATTCTATGCATCCGATGAAGTGAGCTGTAGCCCACAAATTATTTATGGTCTAATAAATTTGTTAGTCTCTAAGGTGCCACAAGTACTCCTGTTCTTTCTTCATCCACCCAAGGAGAAGTATGTGCAGGAGGCCGTGTCCCATCGCTTGGAAAGCTGGAAGAGGGAAACAATGTAGCTGACATGAAGATCCCCAGGGGTTACCTCCTGGGTCCACCCTGACAGACACTTTGAATGGGCAGATCTTTATAACGCTGTCACTCTTAGGATTAAGAGGGTAACTCATTTGTGTATATGTTCACTTCTTTTAACCTGTAAATAATTTCTTTTTCTTAGCTAATAAGCCTTTTGATAGCTTATTACAGGATTGCCTTCAGGCATTGTCTTTGGTGTAAGATCTAGGGTACCAATTCATCTGGGGTAAGTGACTGGTCTCTTGGGACTGGAAGCAAACAGTGCATGATTTATGGTGTAAGTGACCTTTTATCACTAAGTCCAGTTTGTCTGGGTGACAAGATAGGCTGGAGAGTCTGAGGGGACTGACTGTGACTCCATGGTAAGACTGGTATAGTGACCCAGGAGTTTACATTTATTACTGGCTTGGTGAAATCTAATTACAGACCACACCGCCAGCTTGGGGCATCTGCCTTGTTTGACAGTCTGCCCTGAGGAAGGCACTCATGGCCGTGAGTCACTCCAGAAGCATGACAGTGGCTGAAGAGTTATTAATCCTGAAGTCAGGGGGAGACATTTTAATGTTACCTCATTTCAACCTCATCAGCTAGTCAAATTTTGGAGCCTCAGGGATGTTCCTGTGGGATGTACGCCAGATCTACACTACAGAGTTGGGCCGATTCAGGGCAGCTTACGTTAGCCTAACTATGGAAGTGCTACACTTATATTTTGTGCCTTCTGACATAACTACCCCGCTAGACTGACTTAATAACTCCACCTCCCCAAGCGGCATAGAGTCAAGGTTGATGTAGTTGTGTCAACGCAGTGTCAGTGTGGACACTGCATTGCCTACATTGACTGTTTCCAGCTCTCAGGAGCCTTCTTACAATGCCCTACACTGACAGTCCAGTCGATACAAGCACTCCTGGTGAGGATGCTCACCGCCGATACAAGGAGCAAAGCGTAGACATGCACAAGTATGCCGATGTACGTTAGGTCGATGTAATTTCGTAGTGTAGACATGCCTCAACAAATTGGCATAGCCTGGTATTCTCTTTGATGCAATCTTGTTTATTGAAAAGGAATGTACCAAGTCCTGCTTTTCCAAGTGCAGGAGGAACCAAGAACACATGGAACAGTTTCGTAGCTTACACTCCCAACCTTCCCTAACCAACAGACCCAGAAGTTCTCTCTCTCGAGCTTTTCCTAGGGTCGCACTGTGCTCACAGGCTCCTGCTTGGCTTCCTTGCTTGCTTGTCTCCACCTCTCTCTCCTTGTCTGTTCTCAGTTCTGTGTGTTCGTGCTCTCACACCCACATTTGGTCAAAATACCCAGAGGATTCCTCCTTGCCCATGTCCTTTCACCCTTCACATCATTGGTGCTAGTCTCTGGGCAGACTCTATTAAGCCTTGTTTTAGGTGTGGTCCCTTTTATTGCCTCTTACAACTGTCTTAAGTGAAAGGGTGCATTCACACGTCAGTTTGACTAAGATTTTAACTCAACCCATAACAAAGTTTCACCCAGCTCATAACAATTGTTATTTATATTTTCTTGGTGTTGATACACTTGGGGATTTGTGCTAATTTTTGTTCACTTTGGAATAAACTAGTGAAACAGAGAAATTTTATCAATCAAAACAAATAAATCAATACTCTAAGAAGCAGCAGAAGCCATGGACATTCCTACCTGATTCCAGCTTGTGAACATAAAACGTAATGAAGAAAATGATAAAATCGGGTAGAAGGGTTCTGGCTCTGGAGCTGTGGCAGATTGAGAGAACTTTCATCTCACTGTTACTTATCCAGATGACAAGAGAAAAGAGAGAAAACAAACAGTGTATTGAATGTAACATAGTTGCAATGATTTAAGACAAAAATGATAGCATAATCCTAACCAGCAAACCATAACCTTGTTTTAGACACTTTATTTGATCCCTTTATACAAGATTTGGTGCCACTACAGGACCTTGGTTGTAACAATGATCTATACGGTCCCAGTTCATGTCAATAACGTCACAACAGGTTAGACCAGTGGTGGGCAACCTGCGGGCCACACGTGGCCTGTCAGGCTAATCCACTGGTGGGCTGCCAGTTTGTTAACATTTGCACGGCCGCCTGCAGCTCCCAGTGGCCGCAGTTAAAAAATGTTTAAACAAAATGATGTTTTCATTAGAAAATGAATTAAAAAAAAACATTAAAAATGAATTTTCCTATGATTGGAATGTTTCTAATTTTTCAGTGAAATGATGCTAAATGAGAATATATAGTTCAAGTTGATTCAAAAAAGAAATTCTAATCAAATTGATCAAAACAATTTATTGACCCCTCCCCTATTCTTGCTAAAAGAAGAGTAACAATGATTGAAAAAAAAAATCTGTTTCAATAATATTTGATTAAAAATGAAAAAGTCTATAAAATATTAAACAAAAGTGAATTATTGTTGTAAATGTGTTTTAAAATTATTTTTTTACTACCTTTAGTCCTATAGATTTCCTCAGGAAATCTCCCCTCCATACCGTTCACACAGTAGGAGATGATCTGTCAACCGCTGTGTAAATATGCCTCTTTCTAAATTATGTCATGAAGCCCTTATTCAGCAGCACACTTGAGCTCATGGTCTGCTTTAGGCACATGCTTAATTCCCCCTCACTTCAGAAGGAGAACAGGATGTAAGTTTCTGTCTTGATTGATTGTGGAAATACTTTCAAGGGAAAAAAGGAAAATGATCAGAAACAACAGGATTCAGCCCCACAGGCAGAGGTAGAAACTGGCACGTTAAGAGGCAGAAGGACAGAACAGCCGGGAGTGTGGCACAGTGAAGCTCGTCCGGTATTCTCAGTACAGGAAGTTACTTGTTACAAATCTCCCTGGGACGTCACTGAGAACAAGGTCGGGCCCAGGGTTCTTGAATGAAACGTACCCGCAAAAGAAACAAATTTCGAACCCAACCTGCCGCGCAAATCCCGAGTTACGCCGCTAGGACAAGAGTCTGAAAGGCATCGGAGTGTCGATCATTGTGAACCTACTTGTACTGTAGTGTTTCCATAACGTGTAAATCAAATTACACAGGGTTATTTAATCTTTGTGTTAGTAACAATCTGGCCAGGCAATGAGCAGTCCACATGAGGGGATACAAGCAATCATTTTGAAGCAAAATTAACCTACCTGATTGGTCCTTCTGGAGAAATTGTACAATCTCCAGGGTGGGATCAGACTCCGTGGGGTTTGTTGCGATGATTTCCACTGTCGGTGACTCTTTCAGTTGATCCCATTGCAGGGCTGAGTCCCTGCCTACCAAATCGCTGCAGTTTCGCCAGCTTTTCCTCGCCCTTCGGGGAAGAAATCTCTGGGCTCCGAGCAGAGCCCGGGGCTTCCCTCTGGCAGCGCTGCCCGAAATTGAAAGCGAAAGTCAAGTCACCCAGGAGGTCACGTGACGAGATTAAATTTTCTCTTAAAGAAACAGCCACCGCCCTGCTGAGCTGGAAGGGCCCTGCCAAGCCAGCAGCCTCCAGCATTCAGGGGGGCCAAGATACCCAGAGCCAGGGCAGTTCCCTGCAATCCTCTGACGAAGGTTTCTAGGGCGGGCTGCTTTATTTCTTCCACCCTGGCAGGACCCTTTCCCGCACCCCTCAGGGTAACTAAGTTCAGCAGCCCCCTTGCAGCGCACAAGCCAGCCGCATCCAGAGCCGGGCGGGTTCCAGGTGCCAGAAGCAGCTGTCTCTGCCTTTGTTTGTTAGTTTGTTTTGGCCATTCCCTTTACTCTAGTTCACAGAAAAGCAGGAAGAACACTGTCTTCAATCTCATTCCCGGATTCAGATCACTTGGGACACCAGATTGCTTGAGTCTGCAGGGACAGATCCTTCCACCTCAGCAGGACTGGAGCTGTTTCTGTTAGAGAAGACTCGAAGGACACGGCTACACTGGCAGATGTAGAGCGCTGGGAGTTAAACCAGCCTTCGGAGAGCGCGGCAGGGAAAGCGCTGCAGTGTGTTCACACGGTCAGCTCCAAGCGCACTGGGCGTAGCCACATTTGCGGCACTTGCAGTGGCATTGGGAGCAGTGCATTATGGGCAGCTATCCCACAGAGCACCTCTTCCCATTCTGGGGCTTGTGGGAAGAGGGCATGCGATGCGGGGCATTCTGGGTCCTGTCCCAACGCTCCATGATGTATCGGTTCACATCCCAGCAATCCCTGTGCTTCTGTCCACATTTAGCGCCATCTTTCAACATTTCTTGTACTGCACGCTCTGTCTTCCCTTTCAGTCCGTGGGAATGGAGCCTGAGCTGCTGAGGAATAACAATTTTAATGCTGCCCCTGCGACCTGCTGTTTCTACAACGAGCTGGCCCCAATACTGGGGGGAAGTAGAAATGCCCATTGTGATCCTTGGAGACCCCGCTTACCCTTTAATGCCGTGGCTCGTGAAATCCTACACAAGGAGCCTTGAAAGCAGCAAGGAGCAGTTCACCAACAGGGTGAGTTGGTGCAGAATGACTCTGGAGTGTGCTTCTGGCAGTTTAAAGGGCCGCTGGTGCTGCCTGTATGGAAAGCTGGACCTGGTCGATGACAGCATCCCTGTGGTTATGTCCGCATGCTGTACCCTCCATAATATTTGTGAAGGGAAGGGTGAAAGATTCACTCAGGCATGGAACTCAGAGGTTCAACACCTGGATGCTGAATTTGAACAGCCGGAGAGCAGGGCTATTAGAGGGGCCCAGCGCAGGGCTGCAAGGATTAGGGATGCCTTGAGGAAGCAATTTGAGGCTGAAAGCCATCAGTAATGTTTGGTGCCCTGCACGAGAGTGAAGTGCAGTGGTTCCAATGTTAGTAGGAATCTGTGCTTGTGACACTGACTTGCAGTGCCTGTTGCTTTCATGGGCTAAGGTATCTTTTACTTAATGCAATAATAAAGAATGTTTTCAAAGGCAAAAAAGCCATTTATTGAAAATAAAATTCAGTTATTGAAAAGGAACACGATTGCTTGGGAAACAGAAAGGGCAAGGGAGTGGGGTGGGGAATGGTTCAATCACAGATTGCGTATGTCCTGTTCTCATACTCAGTCTTCCTGTCTGGAGTGCTGTGCAATGAGTGTTGCACTTCTGGCTGGCTAAAATGCATGGTGATGGGGGTTGAGTGCAGTGGATAATAGTTTGCAGGGCTGGGTGGTGTGGTGAAGCTACATGTGTTGAAGGCAGCTGGTGGCGATAAGAAAAGACAGCTACCTTTTCCGTAACTGGTGGTCTTTGAGATGTGTTGCTCGTGTCTATTTTACAATAGGTGTGTGTGCTTGCCACGTGCACTGGTGCTGGAAGTGTTTCCCCTAGCAGTACCCATAGGGGGAGCACCCCGGTGACCCTGGAGTGGCGCTTCCATGGCGCGGTTTAGGGGGAGCTGCGTGCTCCCTCCACCCTCAGTTCCTTCTTGCCAGACATCTCCGACAGAGGGGAAGGAGGGCAGGATGTGGAATAGACATGAGCAACACATCTCGAAGAACACCAGTTACGGAAAAGGTAACTGTCTTTTCTTCTTCAAGTGATTGCTTCTGTGTATTCCACAATAGGTGATTCCAAGCTATATCTGTTGGAGGTGGGTAGGAGTTCACAGATTCCTGGGATGGAATACGGCCCTGCCGAACCCGGCGTCATCCCTGGTTTGGGAGACAATTGCATAGGGCGAGGTAAACATGTGAACTAAAGACCAAGTTGTGGCCCTACAAATGTCCTGGATAGGGACGTGAGCCAGGAAGGCAGCCGATGAGGCCTGGGCCCAAGTCGAGTATGCCTTCACAATCGGTGGTGGAGGAACACTCGCCAGATCATAACAGGTGTGAATGCATGAGGTGATCCAATGGGAGAGGCGCTGGGTGGAAATCGACCGACCCCTTATGCACTCAGCCGAGGCAACAAACAGTTGAGATGACTTTCTGAATGGCTTAGTCTATTCCAGGTAGAAGGCCAGTGCCATAAGCACGTCAAGCATGTGGAGCAGTGTTCCTCATAGGACGAGTGAGGCTTGGGGCAGAGGACAGGCAAGAAAATGTCCTGGCCCATGTGGTAGGCGGAGACCACCTTAGGGAGGAATGCAGGGTGTGGGCGGAGCAGAACCTTATCCTTATGGAAAACTATGTACGGGGTTTTGGAGGTCAGAGCCCTGAGCTCTGAGACCCGCCTGGCTGACGTGATAGCAACCAGGAAGGCCACCTTCCATGAGAGGTGAGACCAAGAGCACGTGGCCAGAGGTTCAAACGGGGGCCCCGTGAGATGGGATAACACCAAGTTCAGGTCCCACTGTGGGACAGGGGGCCTAGCATATGGAAAAAGATGGTCCAGTCCCTTAAGGAAACGTCCAGTCATAGCATGGGAGAACACCATGTGTCCCTGCACTGGAGGATGGAAGGCCGATATGGCCGCCAGGTGCACCTTGACTGATGAGGGTGCCAGGCCCTAGGTTGTCTAGGATAAGCTGGATTGGGGCAGCCACTGGGGAAACACGCTGCTCTGCAGCCCATCTAGAGAACCTGGACCACTTCACCAAGTAGGTGCGGCATGTGGAGGACTGTCTGCTTTCCAGCAGGATGCACTGGACCCCCTCCGAACATGTCCGCTCCTTCCCGCCTAGCCACTGAGCAGCCACACCATGAGGTGGAGAGCCGCTAGGTTGGGATGGAGGAGATGGCCCCGGTCCTGGGAGAGCAGGTCCGGGCGGAGCAGCAGTGGCCTCAGCATGGCCAGTGTCAGGCCCATGAGGGTCCCGTACCAATGCTGCTGGGGCCATGCTGGGGCAATTAGAGGACCCATGCCTTGTCCATTTTTACTTTCTCCAGGACCCTGCTGATGAGAGGGAATGTGGGGAAGGCATAGAGAAGCTGATCTGACCAGGACAGGAGGAGGGCATCTGAGATAGCGCCCCGTCCCAGACCCCCCCAGAACAGAACCGCGGGCAACGCCTGTTCTTCGTCGTCACGAACAGGTCCACCTGGGGTGTTCCCCACGCTTGGAAGAGCTGGTGAGCCACTTCTGGGTGGAGAGACCACTCATGTTGGGAGGAGAAGTCCCTGCTCAAATGATCGGCTCGTGTGTTGCGGACACCCGGCAGGTGGAAGGCCCTCTGGGAGATGACATGGGCTATGCAGAAGTCCCATAGTCTGAGGTATAAACTGTTCAGGAAGGACAGGTACGGGAGGAAAGGTGGAGGAGTTTCACTGAATGTAAGAGAGCAGTATGATTCCTCAGAGCTCCAGTATGAAACTGGAGAAAAGCCTGTTGAGAGTCTTTGGGTTAAGTTTAGAGGCAAGCGCAACAAGGATGATGTCGTGGTGGGTATGTGCTATAGACCACCAGACCAGAAGGATGAGATAAACAAGGCTTTCTTCAGACAACTAGCTGAAATCTCCAAATCACAGGCCCTGGTTCTAATAGGGGACTTCAATCACCCTGACATCTACTGGGAGAGGAATACAGCAGTGCATAGACAATCCAGGAAGTTTTTGGAGAGTGTTGGGGACAACTTCCTGGTACAAGTGCTGGAGGAACCGACTAGGGGCCGTGCTCCTCTACAGCTTACAAACCGGGAAGAATTGGTAGGGGAAGTAGAAGTGGGTGGCAACCTGGGCAGCAGTGACCATGAGATGGTTGAGTTCAGGATCCTGAAAAAAGGAAGAAAGGAGAGTAGCAAAATACGGACCCTAACCTTCAGAAAAGCAGACTTACACTCCCTTAGGGAACTGATGGGCAGGATCCCCTGGGAGGCTAATATGAGGGGGCAAGGAGTCTAGGAGAGCTAGCTGTATTTTAAAGATGTCTTATTAAGTGCCCAGGAACAAACCATCCCAAAGTACAGAAAGAATAGGAAATATGGCAGGCGACTAGCTTGACTTAACAGTGAAATCTTCAGTGATCTTAAATTCAAAAAGGAAGCTGACAAGAAGTGGAAATTTGGACCGATGACTAGGGAGGAGTATAAAAGTATGGCTAGAGCATGCAGAGGTGTAATCAGGAAGGCCAAGGCACAATTGGAGTTGCAGCTATCAAGGGATGTGAAGGGTAACAAGAAGGGTTTCTACAGGTATGTTAGCAACAAGAAGAAGGTCAGTGAAAGTGTGGGACCCTTAATGAAAGGGGGAGGCAACATAGTGATAGATGATGTGGAAGAAGCTGAAGTACTCAATGCTTGTTTTGCCTCGGTCTTCACAGAGAAGGGCAGTCCCAGACTGCTGCACTAGGCAACACAGCATGGGGAGTAGGTGAGCAGCCCTCAGTGGTGAAAGAACAGGTTAAGGACTATTTAGAAAAGCTGGACATGCACAAGTGCATGGGTCCAGATCTAATGCATCCAAGGGTACTGAGGAAGTTGGCTAATGTGATTGCAGAGCCATTGGCCATTATTTTTGAAAATTCGTGGTGATCGGGGGAGGTCCTGGACTATTGGAGTGCCTATCTTTAAAAAAGGGAAAAAAGAGAACCCGGGAACTACACACCATCCAGCCTCACTTCAGTCCCCAACAAAATCATGGAGCAGGTCCTCAGAGAATCCCTTTTGAAGCACTTGGAGGAGAGGAAGGTGATCAGGAACAGTCAACATGGATTCACCAAGGGCAAGTCATGCCTGACCAACCTGATTGCCTTCTATGATGAGATAACTGGCTCTGTGGATATGGGGAAAGCGGTGGATGTGATATCTCTTGACTTTAGCAAAGCTTTTGATACAGCCTCCAACAGTTTTCCTGCGAGCAAGTTAAAAAAGTATGGATTGGATGAATGGACTATCAGGTGGATAGAAAGTTGGCTAGATCGTCGGGCTCAACGGGTAGTGATCAATGGCTCCATGTCTAGTTGGCAGCCGGTATCAAGGGGAGTGCCCCAGGGGATGGTCCTGGGGCCTGTTGTGTTCAGCATCTTTATGAATGATCTGGATGACGGGATGAATTGCACCCGCATACAAAGGTCTATGCTTTAACCCTCAGTTCTCTGTGCTGACCTAAGGACTTCCTATGCTGTTTCCAGATGATTAATAAATCCTACTCTTTGGACAATGTTGTTTGAGTGTCACTGCAAATGCCAGATGAGGTGCATTAGTCTTTGAAGAGTGGACGAGTCTCCCCCAGGAGTCTAGCTCAGCTGGACTCGCTGAACAGAGCTCCTCGTGTGAAGCAGGAGTGCTGGAGCTCAGAGGCTCAGTGTAAGGAGGCGGTGAGACCCCCAAGGGGGTCTGGCACACTGAACTGATTCCTCTTAGAGATTGTTTCAAAGCTGGGGACATAGCACGGATCCTGTGGATCTGTGACACCTCCTAAGGTAGCCAGTGGGTGATGCTGACGAGCAGGATGTGTCCTAAGCCCTGCCCCTCTCACAGAAATAGGTGTCACAGTTCAGGGCAACTGCACCTGTATCTCCCCTCAGTGAATCAGCAAGGGCACCCACTCTCAGGCTCCCAGCTCCCCAGCCATTGCTTCGGTTGGGTGGAGACCCAAGTCATTCTCCCTTCTCACCAGGGTAAGTCCAGGCTGCACAGTGCCCTGTCTTCACTGTGTAATTCCCAGCCCAGACAGGTTGCCCTCGGACACCTGCTTGATTTCCCTTCAGAGATGGATACAGTGTAATTGCTACAGGAATAAACAACCACCCAGCTCTTTCTAAGCAAGCTTAGCTTTATTCTTAAGGTAAAAAGATGACATTAAAAATAATAGAAGGACCTACACACATGCTAATAAGCTTATCGGGCATCCCCCCACCCTAGGGGTTTCCTTGTGGTTCAAGCTCCTCAGAGCTTCAGCTCAGAACAAGCACCCAATGTTATGAGGCCTCAGCAGGCCAAGTCCTTCCAATCCTCCCCTAAGGATTGGGGCCCTCGGGGGGACCAGGGTTCTGTCCATTTGCTGGACCAGGAAGAAGGCCCTGTGTCATTTTAAACTCAGGCTTTTATCCAAAAAGCTTTTCTTTGTCTCTGGGTCTCTACAGAATCCAGTTCCAACTAGAATATGCAGACTTGGGGGGTGGGGGAAAGAGCGACTTCAAGGGTTGATAATGGGGGAAGTTCATTAGCATCCCCCCTCCCTACATACAATGCAACAGCAACACTCACACAACTGCAATTTTAAGACAATGGACCCCAAAAGTATTAACCCTAATTCAATGAGGTCTAACTTAATTCAAGAAAGTTTATTCTAATTCCATAAGGTGTGTTTAGATAACAAACATTCTGCTAGTAAGCCAGCAAACATTCTTCCAAAATCCATAGAGTCGCTTGTCAACCATCTTGAATAAGTTCTCAGTTCAGATCCCATGGGGCTGAACTTTCTCATGCCAATTCTTACCCCTGCTAGATCCCCAAACCTTTGCATATAAACTTGACCTGGTTCTCCCCCTCTCTCCTCCCATGCAGTGCCTAAGCTGCCCCAATGCTGGACGGAGGTTCCCCACCCCCTGAGTCAAGGTGAGCTGAATTCCCTCTCCCCTCTGGCTCAGGATCTTTCACCATCTCCCAAGCAGCTTCTGATCCACCGCTTGGGCATTTCTCCCCTGGCTGGGTGCCATAGATTGGCAGTGCTCTGCAGCTGCCTCTGTGTCCCTCCTTGTGGCCTGAGACACTGCCAACCTCATGGTCTGTACAGCTCCTGGGTCCCTCTGATGGGTTAGCAGAGAGTTTAATTCCCTGAGCTGAGCTGTAGGGCCCAGCGGATTTCCCTTTCAGTCAGTAGGTTCTGTCCCTTCTCTGGAGCAGCAGCGATCTCACCCACTTGCCTGCAAACCTGGGGGTGTCACCTAATTGCTCTGGGACATGGGCGGTGGGTGAGTGACCGGCTCAGGGAGGCTAGGCCCCTGGCCACCACTTCCACCTGAGGCCATGGTCCCCACTTCCACTTTCCCCCAAGGCCAGATCCCCCTGCAGTCGTGAGCACTGCCCAGAGCACTGATTGGCCCCCACAACCCCGAAGCACTGGGCTGGCAGATGGCATGCAGCCCCCCGGGGCACAAAGCGGTACCCAGCCTCAGAGCAGCAGCCCCCCAGAGCACGGGGAAGGCGCAGACACCCCCCCCAGCCCTGGAGTGGCAGGTGGCAGGCAGCCCCCCTTTGCCCCCAGTTCTGGAGCGCTGGGTGGCATGGCCCCAGTGCCAGGGCCCCCCCCGGCACTGGGCAGCCCCAGCTACACCAAGTCCCAGCTGCCCTACCCCCAGCCCCAGCCGGCTTCCCTTCCTGGGAGAGGAGCAGCCTGCCTGGGCTGGGGCCAAGTAGCAGCGGAGGGAGGGGGCCTCTGGGCGGAGCATGGGTGGGGCCATGCGGGGCCGGTTGGGCAGGCTCAGCCTTCCCCTGCCTATTGAACGCGCTGCCCATGCTCTGGGAGTCTAACCAGGGAATGTGACCCCCCCTTTCCCCATCAGCTGTTCTGTCTGCGGTTTTGCTCACATCCTTTTGCCTGTTGGAGCTACCTGAGGGGGCTGATTCAGCCCTTCTGTGTTCACAGCCAGAACATCATTCCCCACAAGCAAAGAAGGTGGCAAACCGGACAGCACAGCTACAGCCCGCACCCCCGACCCTTCCTGGGGCGTAGAAATCTGTGACACAGGCAGCAGGAAGGCTTGTACACCCGGAGCCTCCATCCATAGTTCACACCCTGGGAGCGTCTGACGGTGTGGGGTTTCCCTGCGTGGGGCTTATCTATGGTCTTAGAAATCCCGGTATCTCTCCTTCCAGTGTATGTATGTCTCCCCATTAACCTTCCGCCACTCCGGTCTCCAGAGCCTGTACTCGGTCGCTGGGGGCCAGGGGTTGCTTGCACCTAATGCCCACATACGCCACCTGCCCACAGGGGAGGTAATAACACACACTGCATTCAGTGTAATGAACTGGAGAGCCCCCATCCTGCTGCTGGATTTCTGCCTGCATTACTTTGATTCTTGTAAGGGGGGTTGTATGTTTGCTCCTTGTATGTGTTTTTCTTTCTTGAGGGCTGGAGGGAGTTTAGAGACTGTTTATTCGGTGTATCTGGCTATCACGCTCCCTTTCTAAATTCCCTCACAGAACTCCCTTGTTTGCTGCTTCTCTTCACTAGCTCCTCTGGTTGTTTATGAGCTGGCTTTTTAACCCCCTGATCTCGCTGAATTAGACCTGCCCCCTCATCAAGGGATCCTAAAGGGATCAGGGGAGATGTACACGTGCTGGCTTTGGTCAAGGTACAACACCTAAAATAGCAGAGTAGCCGTGATGGTGCGGGTGGTGGGATAGGCCAGACACCCAAGTACGATCCCACCCCAGACTCTAGGTAGATACTTGAGCATCCAGCCTCTCCAGCTGCCCCCACTGCCACAGCGACACTGGTCTTTTTAGCTCACAAGCTCAGTCAAAGCTTACGTGGTACATCTACCCCAGCTGGAAATTCCACCTTCAGCTGCAACGTAGACGTCCCCAGAGAGAGAGCTGGGGCTGTGTGTGGGATTCAGTGTGAGGGCAGAAGCAGAGCCGCTGAGCAAGGCAGCGGGCAGGGCAGTAGCAGGAGAGAGAGACAGTTTGTAGTGAACGAAACTCACATGGTCACCGGGCTTCCTCCGGAAAGGTCCACTGCATGCGAGTGATCAGGAGGAAGGAGATGCTGATTGTCAGCCGGGGCCTTAAGCAGCAGTGGCAGGATTCTCCCCTGCCCTGCCCCTCCTGCTGCCATTTACGCCTGGGCAGAGTGGGGGGTAAACCCTGCCAGCCAGAGTTCTCCTCTCACACCAACAGTGGCATTAAAACCAAGTTAGCCCTCACTTTGCACAGGTGTGAACACCGACGCAAGGGGACAGGCAGGGGAGAATCAGACCTGATGTGCACTAGAGGGAACAGGGTGGTGGCCAGGGGCACTAAAAGGGCTGCCACCCCTTCCTCCTGCCCCAGCTTTCAACCACTGCCAGGGACTGCTGCCCTTAGCTCCACTTTGTTCTAGTCACTAATGTTTTGGCCACTTACTCACTTAATTTTTGTCTTTCCTACTGGTTTCTGCTCTCTGCAGGACAACTTGTGGGCTGTTGTCATCAGTCTGGGATCACAGAATTATTGAAATACAGGGTTGGAAGGGGCCACAAGACCTCATCAATCTAGGCCCTGAGCTGTGGCAGGACCAAGTAAACCCTAGACCATCCCTGCCAGGTGTTTGTCCAACCTGTTCTTAAACCCTCCCGGTGATGGGGATTCCACAACCGCCCTTGGAAGCCTATTTACAGTCCTCTTTGGAGCAGCCCTTAGCAGATTGGAAGGCTGTTCTCAGATCCCCTCTCAGCTTTCTTTTCTCAGGACTAAACATGCCTAGCTGTTTTTTCAACCTTTCCTCAGAGGTCAGGTTTTCTCAACCTTTGATCATTTTTTGTTGCTCACCTGTGGACTCATCTTTCCTAAAGAGGGGCACCCAGAATTGCACTCAGTACTCCATCTGAGGCTTCAGTGAGGGACAATTACATCCCCTGTCTTACAGAACACTCCTGTTAATACTTCCCACACTGATATTAGCCTTCTTCACAGTTCTGTTACATTGTTGACTCCTATTATTATTTGTGATCTACTATGACCCCCAGATCCTTTGCAGCCGTACTACCTCCTAGCCAGCTATTCCCCATTTTGTAGTTATGCATTTGACTTGTCCTTCCTAAATGAAATACTTTGCACTTGTCCTAACTGAATTTCTTTTAGTTGAATTCAGACCAATTCTCAGCCTTGGTGTCTTAGAAACTGAACCTTCAGAGGACGTAAAGGCCGGCTGTAGTCAGAGCGTGAGCCGTACAGCTATAAATTCTCTTTCAGCCATACCACATCCTGTGCAAGGGCTTCGGAAACAAACGAAACAATTCTACAGTTAAAGACAGCCACCATCCAAAATCCCCTTGAAACTGCACTTATGGTGCAAAGTCACTTTAACTGGCTGAGAGTGATCTGGAAGAGCTGGAGATCAGTGACACAGATAGTCACTGCAGCCGAGTGCAATGAGACCTTCAGCCTTGATACTCTCAGGGAGAACCCAGGCCCCACTTAAGTCAGCAGCAGAATTCCCCTTTGCCCTCAGTACTGTGCTGCGATAGGCGGCTGGAGGAGAGGCATTGGCTCATCCCAGTGGTGTCCCCAATGCATCTCTGGAAGGGCCCAGCCACAAGCATCCCACTCTCTGTTTGTCCTGGTTTTGTACAGCACCTAGCGCAATGAGGCCCTGGTCTATGAGTGGGGTCCCTAGGCACTACTGTAAAACTATTACTCCTCCTCTTCCCCTGCTCACAGTCTATGCACCTCAGCTTCACTCCACACCTCCCCTCCTCCCTTCTGCCTCTGCACCTTATCTCTGAGCAATCTCATTAAAAACCATGGCTTTCATTATCATCTTTATGCTGACAACTCCTAGATCAGCCTATCCACTCTGGGCCTGTTTCTGTCAGTCCAGACTGAAACCTCCAGTCTGTCTCCTTGTCTCTGTCCTCACTGATATCCCACCATCAGCTTAAACGCAACACAGTTAAAACAAAGCTCCTAATCTCCCCACATCCAACCTCCCACTCACCTCCATTCTCAGTCACCATGGGCAGCGCCATGGGGGTGGTCACTCAGGCCATGAACTGGGCTTTGCCTTCGATTCAGCCCTCTCTGTAGCCCCACACTTCCGAGTCATGTCTGAATTTTACCACTTCGTCCTTTACAAAATGTCTTCAAGATCTGGCCTTTCCAATCTGGTAATACAATTGACAGAGTTCAACAGAAAAATAGAAGTCTGAACTCGCCCCTTGCCTAACCGTTGCCAGATGGTAATGGCTGGATGGGTCTGTGGCACAGGTAGATGAACTATGCAAATCCAGGGGACTGTCAGACTTTAAGGTTTCTGCAACCAGAGACCATGTCTACACTAAAAACACTACAGCAGCACAGTAGGAAATCCAGCTCCCGAGGTCGACAGAAGCAATCTACCATGGACCTAGCGCTGTCTTCGCCGGGGGCTAGGTTGGCTTAGCTGCATCTCTCAGGGGTGAGGATTTTTCACACCCCTCAGCAACGTAGCTGGGTCGACCTAATTTTCAAGTGCAGACCTGGCCTGTGGCTGTGGGCCTGTTCGAGCTCCCGCCAACCTGGAAACTCCATGAACAAACGCTCATTTAGAAAAAGTCCTCCCCCATAGAAGCCCACTCCGTGCCCAGGACACACAAATGGTTCACTGGGGTGGGGGTGAGAGGTTGGTGCTGGCACAGGACAGAACCTGGGTTGTTTGGTGACCTAACTGTGCATTGGCAGACTGTCCAATACTGGGGTGTGTTTTGAAAGGGTCGCCTTCACTTAGAATCTCCAGGCTTTTGAACCTTAGTGGTTTTGAGAAAACTACAATATTCTCTTAGTACGGGGAGTTTTCCCCTCCCGTTATACTTCTCTCCCCTGCCGCCTTTAGCTCCAGTTTAACAAAAGTGTTCCCCTCCCCCGAATCTATGAATTTCCTCAGGTCTTTGAGGATGGCAGGGGGTGGGCGGGGGGTGGAGCCTTTCAAAGTTCGTTCTGTGGCAGGAATTTTTGCAGGGTTTTAATCTCCAGATCAGGCCCAGATGGGGCTGAAAATGTCTCCACTGCACTCTGCCCTGGTCCCTTCAGGTCCTGCTGAAATAGCAGCTCAGCCTGGCCCAAGACTCTGGCCCTTTGTGCTCCAGAGTGGGAGGTGGATGAGTTAGTATCTGCAGCAGCTGAAGGGTTAAAGGAACCATGTCTAGTGTGTGGGGAGCTGCAGCCCCGGCATTTCCGCAGGGAGGGTGTTTGTGAGAAGAGGGGAAGTGCCCCAGCAGCAGAGAACAGCACAGCAAGAGCTAGGACTGGCAGAGTCTCTTTCCATGTAGAATTAACTTATGGGCTCAAAGTTTCAGAACTGGAGGATGGAGCTTCGTGCACTGAAAATGGGAGCTCAGCTCTGTACCTGCTTCTGCCCTGGAGACTGCAGAATGTGCTTGCGAAGGGCCTTGCTGCACGGGCTGGTTGTGGGCATAATCCCCCCCGTGGGCCCCATCCTGCAGCCCTGGTTCACGTGAGCCATCTCATTGGTGCCCTGACATCAATGGGGCTCCTCCAATGAGTGAGGGAAGAGGAGCCAGGACGTTAGTGTGGGGGGGGGAGGGGGGTTCTGGTAGCTGTGCATGCAAATGTCTGTGCCCTTCTGCATGTGCATTTCCAGTGCACTCAGATGGGCCTCTACCCTTTGAAACACCAACCGAGATGTTTCCCCTCATCATCATTCGCCCTTATGCCTGGCATCTGCCTGAACAATAAACTGTCACCACATTGATGCTCTGGACACATTTAACCCTGTGAATAATGCTGAATATGGGGCCCAGGAGCTACCACTGATCTCTAAGCATGGGTCAGCTCCCCAGGACACTCACACCCCACTGACTCTAGGTTGTCTTAGCAAACAGGAATCCTGCAAATGCTCAATGCTCCCCATGGCCACAGTAATTCTTGTTATTTACAATTTTGGTAATGTAGCTTTTGGTAAGTCATTTCCTACTGTTCAAAACATAAAAGTTATTTTCAGTATAATTGGAATATCCCCTACATCACCACAAGGGTTTGAACGCTGGTCTTTTATCACTGCAGCGCAGCTCTTCACCACTTGAACTAAAGAACTAGTTACAATAGCTGGCAGCAGCAGTAGGCTGTTACCGTCCACACAACATCCACAAAAAATAGTGGGTTACATATGCATGAGTAGCCTCATATTGCAGACAGCTTAGTCAAGCACATAGATGGGACACTGTGACATTCCCCTGGTGTTGTCTAGACCGGTGATCTGTTAGGTCACTCCAATCCCTGAGTCTGGGAGCCAGCCTTACCCTGCTCTGCTGTGGGAACCCCCACTCCTGGGCTGTTCACACACAGCCTCTAGCATGTAAGCTGCTCCCAGCTACATGAGTGAGCACTTTTGGCCAGCCGCTGCTTGCATTTTGCAATCAAAGGACACTAGCCAATATCTCCGGTCCCAGACACAACCCTAGGAACCTCCGTCTTGCAGTGTCCAGTTACGCCTGCTGGACGCTGCAAGCTTACATGAGTTTGTCAATTTAACAAAGAAATTGATATGTACCAGGCTTGTTATCCCAAGGGGAGGCTCTGACATGCTTCAAACCAAACGCACTGCTTCAGGTAGAATAAACAAACACATTTATTAACTGCAAAAGATAGATTTTAAGTGATTATAAGTCAAAGCACAAGAAGTCAGATTTGGTCAAATGAAAGAAAAACAAAACACATTCTAAGCTGATCTTAACACTTTCAGTTCCCTTACAAACTAAGATACGCCTCACCACAGCTGGCTGGCTGCCCTTCAACCAGGCTCTCCCCTTTGATCAGTGCTTCAGTCACTTGGTGATAGTGTCTGTAGATGTAGGTGGAAGAGAAAGAGCATGGCAAAGGTCTCTCCCTTTTATCGTGTTCTTTCTTCCCTCTTGGCTTTGCCCCCCCCCCCCCCCGCTTCAGAGTCAGGTGAGCATTACCTCACTGTAGTCCCAAACTGACCAAGGGAAGGGGGGTGACTCACTTGAGAGTCCAATAGATCCTTTGTTGCTGCCTAGGCCAGTGTCCTTTGTTCCTGTGAAGCTGGGCTGGGTTTGTCCCATACATACCCTGATGAGGTGTGTACTGCCCCTCTGCTCCTGGAGAGTTTTGCCTGAGCTTCTTTTAAGCCATGAGGACACATTTTCAGCCTCATAGCTATATACCTGAAATTACAACCTATAACATTACTATAACAACAATGCTCAGTGCATCATGAGCCTTCCAAAGACACCCAAGATGACAAACTTTGCATTGGATACCACACAATCATGTTATAAGGATGAACATGGGGGTGCAGGGTGTTCCCCTAAGGTACAGACTGTCACAACATCACGAATGGCAGTGGAGTTATTCCTTAAACTACAAAGGCAAGAGGAGTGCAACATTGATCTTCCCATGTGTAGTAGCTACGACACGTGATTCCTTGCGGCATTCATGGAGGTGCTGACCACAGTGGAACACAGCTTTTGGGCTTAGAAAACAAGCACTGAGTGGTGGGATCACATCGTCATGCACGTCTGGGAAGACGAGCAGTGGCTGCCAAACTTTTAGATGAGGAAAGCCACATTCGTGGGACCGTGTGATGAGTTTGCCCTAGCCTTGCAGCCCAAAGACATGAGAATGAGAGCTGCCCTGTCGTTGGAGAAGCACATGGTGATTGCACTGTGGAAGCTAGCTACTCCAGACTGCTACTGATCGGCCGCTTACCAGTGCGGAGTGGGAAAGTTGACCATTGGACTCTGAAAGGCCGTGACTCTGGGCAATATGCGTGACATCGTGGATGGCTTTGCACAAATGGGCTTCCCTAACGACCACTTCACTCAGCCACTGCCTCTTCCTCCTCCTCCTCCTCCTCCTCAGACCAGCCACAACAGCACCTTCTGCCTCAGCACCGCAGCCCCAATCCTAGCCAAGTGCCGAGGGGAGGCCAGAGGGCAGGGGGCTGGAGAGTGAGCCCAGCCCACACTCATTCTGCAGTGCTGTGTCCTGTCCCATGGGGCTGTGCCTGGCTCCCCATTGCAGGCTGAGTGAGGGGCAGGCTCACTCTATAGCCCCTCCCCCCATTGCCCCTTTCCACCAGGCTGGGTTTAGGGTCACAGTGCAGAGGTGGAAGGTGTTGCTGCAAGTGGTCAGAGCCCCCAGGTGACAACACCCAGCCCTGTGGGACAGAAAACACCACTGCAGGGTTTTTGCGGGCGTCAGTGCGCTCATGAACCCCTGATCAAACCACCCTGGTATGAACTTCTCGTCATGTCTGTGCTCCTCCCATGTCTCATTCTCTACAACCCACTAGATGGGCTCTCTGGCCTGTGAGCCAGACATCAGCAACGACTTGCTGTTAATGGTCAGGATGCTCTTAGCAGGTAGCTGAAGAGATGTGCAGCTTTCCGAGTCAGGGCAGACACTGTAAATTCCTCCAACCAAGCCGAAGAGCTCTGGGATCTGCGTGCCCCCAGGAGCGGGTCATGGGGCTCCCAGAGGGGAACGTCCCCAAGGCATTTCCTTCCCATGCCCCCCTGAGGTGTGCAGCTCTGAGCATGCTGAGATCCATGGCTACAGCTGCATAAACTACGAGGGGCAGGGGTCAAAGATAAAACCCGAATCCTCCTACAGCCTGACAATGTGTGTCCCCAGACTGTGCCATCAAAACGGAGAGGCTCAGGCTGTACCTTCAAAATGAGGTCAACTGTAGCTTGTCAGAGTAAGCCAAAAAGTCTGGACACCAGTGGCTTCTGGGAAAACAATGCAGCAGAAACCAAGGTGCAGCACCTGGACCTTTCTCGCAGTTGGCCCCAAGCCCCCAGATTGCCGATATAGGGCTTGATCTTGCTTCTATCGGAGTCAATGTCAACACTCCTATGGAGCCCACAGAGAAATAAAGCTACTGTGACTGCACTAAAAATCCTGCCTCTGATGCTCTAACCTGAGCTGTCGACTCTTGATGCTGGTGATCTGGCTGTTCATGCACCTTAATTCTGGCATTTCACAGTGTTTACATGCTTGACTTCGCCACCGGAACTTTTTTTTAATGTCGTTCTCTGCATGGAATTGAATCTCAGCTGTGCCATCAGGCAGTGCCAGCCTGCGCTGTACGGCCTGCCTGCAGAGTGCCCTCACTGTGGGCAAGGCAGAGTTCAGGGGCTGTAGCTTAGGCTACACTTGCAACTGAACCACAGAAGTTTTGCTGTGGCAAGTGCAAGTGTAAACGGCGCTTTGTCGACACAGCCTTGTCGCTAACAGCTGCGCAGTGTAGACATAACCTAAATGGTCTCCGGTTTCCACTGTCTAAAGGACAGGAGAATTTGGCCAAAGCTTGCCACACAAAGCAAAGTGAGGTTCAAAATGACAGGGGCTTTGAATCCTTAGTGTCCTGTAGCATTTATATTTACAGAAATTTCCAAAGCATCCGTAACCCTAACTTTCTACCTGAGCTTTGTGACACCCCCTCCTCTCCTGAGGGAGCCGAAAAATCCCTCAGTGCACTTGTAACCCTCTGGTGAGTGTGTGTCATTCACACCCCCCTTGATGGCTGACGCACAAGGTTTATGGGTTTTTACAGCTCTGAACTTCACAAACTGACTCTTTAGCTCCAGCTGTAGAGACTTGTGCTAAGCGCTGTCGGTCCCCACTTCAATCCCCAGGGAGTGTTGGGATGGGTTAGACAGTTCCTGCCTGTGGGGCAGGGGATATGCTCTCCCTTCCAGCCTTCCAGCAATACACATCAGATTGGTTCATATTCTTCCCCCTCTCTCCATTGCCCCCTGTTCTCCCATCCCTTCTCCCCACCTCCATCCATTCCTTCTCTCCAGCCCTCTCCCTGCCCTTCCCCCTCTTTTACTCTCCTTCAGTTTCACTTTCCTGTGTTCTCCCACTCCTGGCTCCTCCTTTTTCTTTGTCTCCTTCTGTGGCTGGGACTAGCAGATACTTGCAGGCGGCCCCTCCCAGTGTCAGCACAAGCCCACACGGCACAGCCAAGGGCAGAGAGAACAGATACTCACCCAGCTGCCATGGCCGCTGCAGCTACAGCAGGGGAAATACAAGATGAAGCTATTTGCTCCATCTGCCTGGGGTATCTGACGGAGCCGGTGACTATCGCGTGTGGGCACAACTTCTGCCGAGCCTGCCTCACCTGGTACAGTGAGGAGAAGGGAACGGGGACACTCCTGACCTGTCCCCAGTGCAGAGCCCGGTTCCAAAAAGGGGAGTTCAAGCCCAACACCCAGCTGAACAACATCCTACAAAGGATCAAACAACTGGGGTTAAAACCAGGAAAAGGGCAACAGGATTATCTGTGTGAGAGACACGCGGAACGTCTCAAACTCTTCTGTGAGGAGGATGGAGAAACTATTTGCTTGGTGTGTGAGAAATCCCGGGACCACAAGTCTCACACTGTGGTTCCCACTGAGGAAGCTGCCCAGGAGTACAAGGTAGGAAATGCTGTTGACTTTGCTTAATTAAACCCCTTAAGGACACCAGGTTTATCCACCATCAATACAAGAACAAACATTCACCCCTGGCTGCCTATGGTTAGGCACCTAAATGAAAGGGGCCTGGTTTTCAGAGGGGATGAGCACTGGGAGTTGTGGATAATGGGAAAATATCCAAACTTTTTTTTCTCCAACACTGCAAGTTCCAACACGTAATAGAACAGGGCTGACGGCTCTTTGTGCACCTACAACCCGTCTGCCAGGTGGAGTGGGCAGCAAGAACATAAGACCATAAGAACAGCCATCCCCTGTGGGAGCAAAGGTCCATCTAGCCCAGTATCCTGTCTTCCAACAGTGGCCAATGCCAGGTGCCCCAGAGGGAATGAACAGAACAGGTGATTATCAAGTGATCCATCCCCTGTCACCCATTCCCAGCTTCTGGGAACAGCTTCTGAACAGCTGATCTGTGGCAGGTGGGAGGCGCTGGGAGGATGGGGGAGGAGCTGGTCTCAGGGTCGCCAGTGGGCAGGAAACATTGCGGGGCAGGGGCAGAGCTGATCGGTGGGGCTGCCAGTAGGTGCTGAGCACCCACTACTTTTATTCCATGATTGCTCCAGCCCTGGAGCACCCACAGAGTTGGTGCCGATGGCAGAAAAGAAACTTTAAATGAGAGGAGGGAAGTCACCGGCATTAATTAAGGAAAATGCCACACGCAGGATTCATAAACATAAAACCATGAGCAAAACACCCTCTCCAGTGTACGTTGGTCAGTGTCTTCTGCCTCATGTTCTGGACTTCCATAACAAAAAGTTCCTTTGCTCTGCCCCTCTCTGCTCCCTGACCCTACCCCACTCACAGTGGCTGTCCTTGGTCAGTGAAGACTCAGGGTTCAGAGATGCATCTGTGTGAGCTCACCTCCCACCCTGGTTGGCGGGGGAGGACGAAGATGGCACCTTGCTTGCTCCAGTGTCCAAGCCAGGGCCGTCCGTAGGCATACGCAGCTGCGTAGGGCACCATGAAATTTGGGGCACCAAATTGCCCCAAATTTAATGGTGCCCTACGTAGCTGCATGCTGCATACGTGGCAGCACCAGCCCCGGCAACCAGCCCTTTCCCTCAGCCAGCCCCCCGCGGGCTGCGCCCACTGCAAGGGGCAGGGCCGTTCCTACGGGGGTGTGGGGCTCCAGACACTCCCTCCAACCTGCCTCTTACCCTTCCCCCCTGCTCTGCCCCCGGCCCACCCCCATTCCACCTCTTCCCCCAGCAACCCCGCACTCACCAGCAGCGGCGGGAAGTGGAGCAGACGGGCCCCAGCCCAATCTACTCCGCCAGATCCCAGCCACGGCGCTCCGCTTCCCGCCGCCGGTGAGAGCGGGAGGCGATCCTTTCCCCAACCCAAGCGACATGGCTAGGGCCGGGGCAAGGGAAGCGGGGCAGGCTCCTCCCGGCCCCCTGCTAATCCCCAGGGCCACTCTGGGCCTGTGGGGCCCCCAAAAGTGGCCCCCCACAGCTCCTGCCATCCATACCCTGGCGGGGGGGGTGGCCTGGGGCCCCACACAGCCCCCCCCACACGGGGGGCTGCGTAGGGCACCCAAATGGCTAGGTACGGCCCTGGTCCAAGTACTAGCTCTAGTGTCACCACCCTACCACACACCCCATTGTCCCACTCCACCGGCCGCCCTGCCAGCCATCACCTGCTTCTCTGCTATAACCTCTGCAGATCAGGGCATGTCTACACTTGCAATTTAAAGCAGAAAAAGTCCCCTTTTGCGCAAAACCCTAGTTTCTACGCTGCTCTTAGTGATTTTCAACTCTTAGTGGGGGAACGTCCTTGCTGAAGCAGGCTGGGCAGAAAAGCTGTCCCACATCAAGTGATTTCAGCTCTAGTGATCACTTAACAAAACAAAAGACTCCGAATGGAGCCTTAATTAGTTCTGTCTGTGAACAGAGGAGAGGAGCAAGTTAAACCATGCCTAGGACTCTTGGGTAAAGTCCACACTGCCCAGCAAGCACACCTGTCCCCACTCCTCTTAAACTTCACAGGGGTCTGGCATCCAAGCCCCCCGCGTAGTGAGTTCAGTTCAGTGGAGGGTGACCCCCTCAATCGGGACAGGCTAAGCCAGGGGTGGCCAACCTGAGCCTGAGAAGGAGCCAGAATTTACCAATGTACATTGCCAAAGAGCCACAGTAATATGTCAGCAGCCCCTGATCAGCTCCCCTGTCCCGCTCCCGTGCCTCCCACCCACCAGCAGCCCTGCCGGTCAGAGCCTCCCCCTCCTCCCTGCACCTCCCGATCAGCTGTTCCGTGGCGTGCAGGAGGGTCTGGGGGGGGAGGAGCGAGGGCACAGCGGGCTCAGGGGAGGGGGCGGGAAGGGGTTAAGTGGGGGCAGGGCCCATGGCAGAGCCAGGGGTTGAGCAGTGAGCACCCCCCGGCACCTTGGAAGGCTGGTGTCTGCAGTTCCAGCCCCGGAGTCGGTGCCTATACAAGGAACCGCATATTAACTTCTGAAGATCTGCATGTGGTTCCGGAGCCACAGGTTGGCCACCCCTGGGCTAAATGCTACTCCGCTGCCCTTTCCTCACACAGTAAAGAGAACCCTATTTCATTACCCCCACATTCCATACTGAAGTGATCTGTAATCCAGCACCAGCCACAGTTGATCACTTTGGCAACACGGCCCTGTCTGCTGGATACCTGGGCAGAGTCCGTGTGTTCATGTAAATACAGTAAAAAGAAAAGGAGGACTTGTGGCACCTTAGAGACTAACCAATTTATTTGAGCATGAGCTTTCGTGAGCTACAGCTCACTTCATCGGATGCATACCGTGGAAACTGCAGCAGACTTTATATACACACAGAGAATATGAAACAATACCTCCTCCCACCCCACTGTCCTGCTGGTTATAGCTTATCTGAAGTGATCATCAGGTTGGGCCATTTCCAGCACAAATCCAGGTTTTCTCACCCTCCACCCCCCACCCCCCGCCACAAATTCACTCTCCTGCTGGTGATAGCCCATCCAAAGTGACAACTCTTTACACAATGTGCATGATAATCAAGTTGGGCCATTTCCTGCACAAATCCAGGTTCTCTCACCCCCTCACCCCCCTCCCAAAAACCACACACACAAACTCACTATCCTGCTGGTAATAGCTCATCCAAAGTGACCACTCTCCCTACAATGTGCATGTATTCAAATAAATTGGAACGAAAGCTCATGCTCAAATAAATTGGACGAAAGCTCATGCTCAAATAAATTGGACGAAAGCTCATGCTCAAACAAATTGGTTAATTATCATGCACATTGTAGGGAGAGTGGTCACTTTGGATGAGCTATTACCAGCAGGATAGTGAGTTTGTGTGTGTGGTTTTTGGGAGGGGGGTGAGGGGGTGAGAGAACCCGGATTTGTGCAGGAAATGGCCCAACTTGATTATCATGCACATTGTGTAAAGAGTTGTCACTTTGGATGGGCTATCACCAGCAGGAGAGTGAATTTGTGTGGGGGGGTGGAGGGTGAGAAAACCTGGATTTGTGCTGGAAATGGCCCAACCTGATGATCACTTTAGATAAGCTATTACCAGCAGGACAGTGGGGTGGGAGGAGGTATTGTTTCATATTCTCTGTGTGTATATAAAGTCTGCTGCAGTTTCCACGGTATGCATCCGATGAAGTGAGCTGTAGCTCACGAAAGCTCATGCTCAAATAAATTGGTTAGTCTCTAAGGTGCCACAAGTACTCCTTTTCCTTTTGCGAATACAGACTAACACGGCTGTTACTCTGAAACCTGTAAATACAGTCTGCACCTGAAGCCTTTTCCCCTCCCCAGCCAGCTGTCAGGGGAGAGCTCATTCAGACCCTGCTTGAACATGAAACAATCTGGACCCTGACTCATCCCTGCATGTCAGTGGCACAGAAAGCCACAGCTGGTACCTGTGTCCTGCTCTTCTTTCTTTCTTTCTTTCTTTCTTTCTTTCTTTCTTTCTTTCTTTCTTTCTTTCTTTCTTTCTTTCTTTCCCCATGTCCTGTTCTTCTCTCCTCCTTCAGCTCTTCCCTGTCCAGCAGCCCTGCTCCACTCATATTGACTTCTGCAGCCATTAGCCCAGATAACATTAGTAGGATGAGGTGGGGTCTTACAGCTTAGGTACACCATGGATGTACACACCAGGGTATTATAATTGTCTGACAAAGTTGGGGCCACCTGTGTCCTGACACGGTTGGATTTTGACAGCGTGGGTGGGACAACACGGTTCTGGAACCACATTAAAGAAACATGTCATTGCTCCCATCCCATCTGGGGCTGTGTCTGGGCTGGAGAGTGGGAGGCCGGGGATGAGACGCTGCTGAGGTTCCCTGCCCTCACCCCGGGAGAGAGGGGAGGACATGGGCTGATGTTAGGGCCCTGCCCAGGGTTGCAGAAGGAAGGGAGGGAAATGGCCTGAATTCCCTCCCCACAGGGACCAGACTCACTGACACCCTCAGTTTGGCCTGAACTGTCCCAAATTTCTGCTCCAAGTCCCTTGTTCATTGAGCTGCTTCTCTGCCCCAGGAACTCGCAGGCCACGTTGACACTACAGGGGCTTCAGCAGCACAGCTACAGCCCGGCAGCACAGAAGCCAGGGCCGAAGTGTCACGTTAAGATCAGGCCCAAGCCTCTGTGCTCACTGACAGGGCTCAGAGACAGCCGGGAAGTGCTGGCACTTCTCCCGCGAAGCACCTGCCGTGTTCTCCGGGATCTCAGCTTTCACTTTGCTTTAAACTGAGTCTCCAGCTGTTTTGGTTGTGAAGAAAACCTCAAAACTGTGACCCAGATGTAGGGGATGCAGAGAGCTGGGCACAGCGGCTCTGAGAGGTGTGAATGGCCCCATTGCCTCAGTGAGGGGTGAGCTCAGGGATGATCATTTAAATATCAACACTGTTAATTATTTCGTTCCCCTGTGCAAGCGGAGAAGGAGAATTGCAGCTCGGCACCATTTACTGCCAGTGACGCCTCCTTCCGGTGCCACAAGTGGGTGATGTTTGGGAGATGCCACCTCTTCTGTTCCCCCCAGTAAAGGAGGACCCGGCCCAGAGAGTCCAGCAGAGTCCAGGGGTATATTCTAGCCCCAGGAGGGGAGCCAGGCCCCAGGAGCCCTTGGAGCCCATCAGCAACTTCATCCTGTTCCGAACATTGCACCATCTACTGTGAACAGATCATGGTGTCTCCTTTTGGTGACTCACATGGGCAGAGCTTATTTGTGGGTGGAGCTTCAAAGAATCCAGCCACATTTTCCCGCCCTCCCCCGCTCCGCCTTCTGATCCCTGCTCATTTATGAAGCTGTTTTGCTGGATGCAAAGGCTGCTTTTCCACCTCCTGGCTCTCACTAGCCCCTGCTGGCTCTCTCCCTCCCTCACTGCTTCCCTGCAGCAGCACCGCAGGGGTGTCAGCTGAACAGCACCCCAGGAGCTCTCGGCACCAGCTGCAGCCTGGGCCCTTGGGCAGGGAGGAGGAGAGAACTCCAGGGCTCTGTGAAAAGAGAGTGAAATGGGGAGATCTCTGGCGGGGGCTCAGGAGGGGACTCTGGGGGGCTGCCAGGGGTGTTGCACAGAGCGGGGCTGACGGGGCAGAAGCACGTTGCTGTGCTGTGTGAATGAATCACACGCTGTCAAAGGGGAAGGGAGCCCTGGGTTATTACAGCTCTGGAGCCGTTATAATTATGGGTGGCCCATTCCCCCAGACCGAGTGTGTTCCCTGTTCCTTACTGACCTCCAGCCACATCACAGCTTCACCCTGCACAGTTAACGGGACTGCACTGGCTCAGGTGCTCAGCTGCTGCCTGAGGGAGGCCACATGGGAGCCTGGACAGACGAGAGCACAGTGGGGTCTTGTTCCTGGCCTGGGTCTGGGGTACAGTGGAGTGAGGTGCTGTCCCAACCTCTTCACTCTCACTGGCAGGAGGGATCGTTCAGAACCTTCCCAGCTATTTCCCCTCTGGCCTGTGCTCAGGGATGGGAAACTTTAGCTAAAACACAGGACTTCAGAAGTCCTGAGTGTCTGCACGAAGCAGAGCCCCCACTCTGAGACTGGCATCTCAGCTCCCATGAGGCCGTTAGGGCCGAGTCTGCTGCTCGCTTCCAGGGTATTTTACTGCTCCTGTATGAAATGCCAATATGGATAGTGCTGTCCATTGGACAGGCAGACTAATGGCCATTTATCACGCACGATGCCCCTGCAGGTGAAACTCCAGGGAGCCCTGGGCCCTCTGAGGAAGGAGCTGGAAGAGGCCCTGGCTCTGATGTCTAAAGAGAAAAAGAAAACTACAGAGTGGCAGGTGGGTGTCTGGGTTTATTCCTCCCTGAGCCCTTCCCCCTGCAGCATTCCCTGGAATGCCGGGGCCCCTAAAGCTCCAGGATGAGGCTATGAACCTGCTCTAGTTGTTTGCTCCATTGCACAGGCTTGGTGCCGGCCATGGGCAGCGGATGCCTACGGCGTTTGGGGAGGCCGGGCGTGAGTGCCGGAACCTCCCCGGTGCCTGGATCATCGCCCTGCCCACTGCTCCACCCCCATTTGGCCTCCTCTCCCCGAGGCCCCGACCACGCTCCCTTCCTGCTCTGCCCCATGCCCGGCCCCACTCCCTTCCAGCCCCCTTCCCAAGGGCTCCCCGTTCACTGTTGCAGCTCGCTCCTCTCCCCCACCCCCTCCTGCAAGGCCCCCTCGCCTGCCTCTTGCTCCTTTCTGCCCCCTCCTGCCTTAAGGGCGAGTGACAGGGGAGGGGCGGAGAGGAGCAAGTGGCGGGGCCCCCCACACAGCTGGCGGGCGGCAAGCGGCGGGTGCTGCGGGGTTCGGGGGAGGAGCGGGAGCGAGGGCTCTGGTCGGAGCTCAGGCAGGACTCCAAAGGGGGGAGGGGGGGCGCAGCATCTTGTCTGGGGAGGCTCAGGTCAGTGTGGACACCCCCTGAGTGAGCAGAGCCGGGGGCAGGTCAGTGTAAAGCCAGGCAGCGCTCGGCCACCTCACAGCCTCTCTTGCCATCACGTGGCCACTTCATCCCAGGCACCTGCTACTGTTACTGTGACTTTACCTGTGCTCGTCTCTAGCAGGTGATGAACACATGGGACAAAATGTCCGTTCCAGTTCACCTGCCTTTTCCATTGAAATCCCTGCAGAGAGCGTTGGGGGCGTGAGTAAGACACGAGCAGCAGGGAGGAGAGGAGAAGCAGGTGTCCCACTAGTCAGATAAAAATGGCCATTTACAAGAGCTGAAATGCTCAGAGCTGGGTGCCTCTGGTTCTGCACCTGAAGCCATGTTTAGAGTCCGGCGGAAGTGGGCTGGTTTACAGAGGACAGAACCGCAGCAGCTCCCATTGCCCGCACCGGAAGCAGTTGGTGCTCAGTTCCTCAGACAAAAGGGATTTAGGTGCATAACAATTAACAGCCGTGTTGAATGTGTCCGGCAAAGTTCCCAGCTGGTGCCATGGAGGCGGCTGCACCTTGGGACAGTCACTGGGGTGGTTCTGAAACTCTTGATTATCGCCCAGAGAGAGCGAGTTACGTCCCACAGCACCAGAGGTCACAGCCCAATGATCAGTGTCACTCGGTGCAGAGTAACTGCAGCCCCAGCGACTGTGAGATGAGGCCCAGCAGGGGCGGCCAGTTACCCACTGAGAGGGGCCGTCATGGGCCTGAGCCAGGTGGGGAGTATCCCCACGGGCGGGAGCAGGGCCCGGGAGGTGACAGGCCCCCATGAAGGATGCGCTGTCTGTGTCTGATGGGGGGAGACGTTAGGGGATATCATAATACTGCACGACTTGAATTAGCTGTAACTCAACAGCTCCCAGGGGGCGGGAGGGGAAGGAGGCTGCAGGCCCACGGCCCTTTGCAGGGTCCAGGCCACATGCACAAAGCCTCGGGCAGGTGCCCACAGGGGCTCCGGAGGGGGCTGGGGCTTGTCAGGGCTGTACCCGAGTTGTCTGAGTGCCCTGTGGCTGCAGCGCTCCCAAGGGCGGGGTGGGGGTCGTCTGGGGGATGAGTGGGTGTCCAAAGCCCATTGGCAGAGGGGCCCAGGGGTGCTGGAGGGCTGAGCTGGGGGCTCGGGTCAGCCGGGGCAGAGGTAGGAGGTGGACGTTACAGCGCTCAAGCAGCTGCCTCTTCAGACACAGAACTGAGCACGGCCCCTCCCCCACCACACAGGGAGCCGGACAGACAGACGGGTTAGAGCCCTGCACAGGGAAGGGGAGGGGGGTCAGCACAGGGCACAGACTGGTGGGGGGAAGGGCTGGGGACTCACATACTGGGGTTCGGTGAGGAGGGCTCTGGGGGCAGGGGACAGGGGCTGGGGAAGCTGCTGAAGCCCCTGGCCCTGTTGGCATCTCAGGGAGAGGAAGAGGGACTTTTCCCAACATCACTGTGGCCCGAGTCACACTGGGGGGCAGGCTCACCCCAGGGTCACCCAGCAGCTCTGGGCTGAGCTGCAGGGGAGCTAGAGAGGCCAGTGCAGAGCAGCCAGCCCGTCCCCCTGCCAGGATCAGCACCGGCTCAGCATCGTTCCCACGGCTCCTTTGAGAAAGCAGGTGGGGACACAGCTGGCATCAGCAGCCCACTGCTGTGTGAGCCTAGAGGGCTCCCTAAAGGCTGCGATCCCAGGGGCACTGGGCACATGGGCATGGGGCACTCGACTAGGCTGGGTGAGGCCAAAGCCAGTGCTGACAATGCCCTGGGCGCCCCACACCCATGTGAGCCCCAGGATGGCACCCAAAGGAATATTAGCACCAGCCCTAGGTCCTGAACATTGCAGCCCTGGGAGCTGGTTGTCAAAGAAGGAACATTGCCCACATCCCACTGTGATGGGTCCCCTGGGTGTCTGAGTTCCCGGCACTTGGCACCCAAATCCCCCCACGGACGCCCTGTATAGCCCCCTGTAAATCTTTACTGTCCCCTCGATTTCTCCCCACTCCACTGTGTCCATCCCGTGCCACCTGCAATAACATACTGCGTCTTTACAAAGCACCCGAGACAACCCCACTACGGAACTGGCCATATGAAGTAAATACCCTTAAAAACTGATACTGGTCGAATATCACCTGCTTCCTGGACAGAGGCCCGCTCTGTGTAACTCAACATCTGGCTCACATTTTCTCTGTGCCTTTCCTATTTTTCTATCTCAAGGGGAAAGTGAAGAATAAGAGAGAGATGATTTCAGGTGAATTTAACAAACTGCACACACTGCTGAGAGAGGAGGAGCAGCTGCTTCTGCAGAGCCTGGAGCAGGAGGAGAAAAAGACTCTGCAGAGACTACAGGAAAATGTCACCAAACTCTCCCGGCAAAGCTCCTCTCTGCAGCAGCTGATCACAGAGATAGAGAAGAAATGTCAGCAACCAGTTGCAGAGCTGCTGAAGGTGAGATGGCATCAAAATTCTCCACCCATACAGAATTATAACTCAGATCCATGGATCTGGATTCCATCAATTAGAGTCAATGTGTTCTGTGGTTTACTGACAAACAGAACATCAGGCTAAGGGCTCCATCAGTTCCAAAATATTGCAGTTCATGTTAGAGGGGAATTCTCCTCATGGAGATCCAGTGAGGCCGTGGGAGATTAAATGGATAATACAAAAATGATACTGAGCTGAACCCATCCCTGCTCTGACCCCAGAACATTGGACCCAACACAGTCGATAAACATAGATACTGATGGGTTGTGTCCCTAGAAGGGAGAACTCTTTAGCTAAATTCCTGTCTCCCCTATATATATGAAACAAGTGTTCAAAACAGTGAAGCCTGGGAGGGTTGATCTATTTTAAAGATGAAAGTTTGATGCCCAGAGTAAGACTCATACAGTTTTATGCACATTGTGTTAATACAGGACATTAATTCTCTTTTTCCTTTCAGGATGTGAAAAGCACATTGAGCAGGTGTGTTTCCTATGTTCATTGCTCTTATATTCTTGGTGGTGGTTCTGGGATGACGAGTGTACAGAGCAGCTGAGTGATGATGGGACGTTTTCTTCATAGGAGCGAGAATGTGAAACTCCAGGAACCAGAAGCTGTTTCTACTGACCTGAAGAACGTGTATAAAATTTCCCTTGACATGAGGGAAGCGCTGGAGAGATTCGGAGGTGAGTGGCGTCTACTGGGACATTGAGCTGTATTGTGCCTGGGGAGCTGGACAGAGCCTGGGACTCCAGGACACGCTTGCACCCAGCTGACAGGCTTGGAGCTGTGTGAGAGTTGGAGGCTGATGCGCTGAGTGCTGGGCAGTTTGCCTGCTACTTACAGCCACCTGCTGGTACTTGCCCAGGTGTCTGACCAGGCCCCATCACTGTGACATCCTGACCCCTCCGTGGCTGCGTTTATGGGTGTCCCTGAGCCAGGTGCTGTGAGGCCTGGATTGGGCACATTGCGCTGGGAGCTGCACAGACTAGTAACGGATGATGTGTCTATGCCTCGCTCCTGGGACACGTGAGGGCTGTGTTGTGTGGCCACCGCTCAGCACTGCTCCAGCCCCCTTTAGCCAAGGCTGGTCGAGCTTTCTGAGCTGGAGGAGGGGCCGGTCTGGCTGCTGTGGTCTGACCTGGGCCGTGTGTTACTGGGTAACAAGCTGAATCCTACGGGCCCCTCGTCTGCTCTGAGCACAGCCCAGTGTGAGGTTGGGTCACTGGTTTTCTGCTCAGTGAGTGAGACTCACACACAAGAGTGTGATCCTGTCACAGTGTCTGAGCGTGAGCTGCCCCCATCCAAACCCCTCCCCACAACCCCAGCGCGGAGACTGGGGGCAAAGACAGAAACCTGACAGCGAGGAAGGACAGATAAGAAGCTAAGGCCGAGGAGAGGGGGTCTGGGAAGGCTCAGTGAGCTCGGTCTGTGATAGTTGAACTGTCGAAGGGGCCAAGCTGGGTGTGTCTGTCCCGGCCGATGGAGGCTGCGCAGTGGGTGCCGGCTGCAGGGCCAGGATCTCAGGGCTCCGGGGAGCAGGAACCCCAGGCTGTGGGGGAAGCAGCTTCCTCTCTGGGGCTGGCTGGAGCCAGCACATCCCTGCTCCCCTCCCCCCTCGCTGCCCCCAGCCCAGCCCAGTCTGTGCCCACCGGACCCTGAACACGGCTGGGCTCTGGGCCATTCCACAGCCCTGGCCCCTGAGCCTGTGGGGATCCTGAGCCAGTCACCTCCGTGCCTCCTTCTAGGGGATCAGCAGCCCCTGGGGAGCCTCCTGTCACCCCCCCGGAAACCCCGTCCTGGGCAGGGCCCCAGGCCCTGAGTCACTCGCTGGCCGCTCCCGGCTGGCCAGGCCCAGGGTCTCCAGCAGGGCCCTTGGTGCCGGCCCCGCGCTGGCTGCCAGAGCTCCCAGCCCCTGGCCCAGCCCGGCCTGTTGTCCCAGCGCCGACCCCTCCCCTGCGGGTGGGGGGGGACCCTGCTGCTCTCGATGGCTGAGCCCCCCCCTCTGCCGCGGCCTCTGGTGCTGCGCTCGCAGGCTCAGCCCGTGCCAGGGCCAATGCGGCGCTGCTGGGGCTGCTCCTCCCCCGGCACCTGGGTTCTCTGGGTCTGGGCAAGTGGCCGGGCGAGTGGGCAGGGACCTGCTCAGAGACACGCGCCCTGTGCTGCCCCCAGAGGGCAGAGACCAGCCAGGGCCGGGCAGCAAAGCGCCACCGCGCTGGGATTAACCCTTTCCTGCCCTGTCACTGCTGCTCGACTGCTCCGACCCCTGGGACCCGGGTCCGGCAGCCGAGGGAGTCGCTGGGTGAATGTGTGGGGCAGAGTAACCAGGGATCCCTGCGCCCCAGCGTCCCCGTGTGCAATGGGGAAGGCCCCGCACTGTAATGCAGCCCTTAGGGGCTGGGCAGTGAGTGTTGTTATTGGTATAGTGCCCACGAGTGAGCCAGGCACTGGAGACAGAACAAGGGGCTGCCAGCCCCACAGGGCTCCTGGTCTGAGTGCAGACAAGGCCCAGCAAGGGCAGCAGCAAACACTGGGGGAGGGGGAACGGGGTTCCCATTGTGGGGCCAGCCGCTCCCTGAGCCCATCCAGTGCCTGTCTTCTGGGTGTGGTAGACAGTATTGTAGTGACGCTGATGGCTACATGCTGGACCCTGGGTCACCCCCCAGGGAACAGGGCAGGGCAGAGGCAGCCTGAGGTCGGGGGGAACTGGAGGCTGTCGGGGAGCGGGAGCAGCCTGGGAGCTGGGAGAGAGACACTGGAAGCCAGGTGGGTGGCCCAAAACCCTGTGCTGTGTTCGCTGTATGTTCCCACTCTGTGCTGCAGGCTCTGTTGGGGTCAGATGCTGTGGTGAGGGGCCCACCCAGAGAGACTGAAGAGAGCGAGGCTCTGTCTGTATGGGGAAGGGGCAGCAGTTCTGTTAAATTGGTTGCAGTTTTGTAGACTTATCGTGGGGTGGCTCCCTCACGTACCACCCTCAGTCATTTCAGGGTGTCTTGGCAAGCATCTTGCCTCAGTTTACCCTCTTCAGCACTTCTTAAATTACACCTCATAGTCCAAAAGATCTGAGAGAAAAGTCCCCTCCTGAGGTCCGCTCTGAGTCTAAGTAAACCCCAAAATAAAATCTTTTCCTTCACTCTGCTCTGGCCTCCAGCTCTCACTCAAGCTCCTCACTTTCCTCAAGTCAGGAGTCCTCAGTCCTCGTTCCTGGAGCTGGGCTTGGATTAGTTTCCCTTCTGGAATCACATGACTCCAGCCCTCCTTCCGGGAGCTGGGGTCATTTCAGACCGTGCCTTTATTCTCTGCATCCACTTTCTCCAGCCGGGGGCAGCTCTCCAGGGCTCTGTCCTTCTACAGCTGCTGCTGTCATTCTCATCTCTGGCAGCGCCTCCCCCTTAGGTGAGCTCCTCTGTCTAGGACAGTGGTTCCCAAACGTTTTTGGTCATGCCCTCCCTTACCTGGTTTGTGCCCCCACCCCGGGAGCTGGGCCAGGAACAGGGCTGCAACTGGGGCTAGGAACTGGGGCCCGTGTCTGGAAGTGGACCCGCTGTTGGGGCCGGGAGCCGCAGCCTTCAGCTGGGAGCGAAGCTGCTGGTGCAGCCTGAGCTGAAACTGGGGCTGCAGTTGGGGCCAGGAGCTGGGGGCTTTGGCCGGGGGCGGAACCACGGTTGGGCTGGAGCTGCAGCTGGGGTCGCAGCCTGGAGCAGGGCCAGGAGCCGGTGGCTGAGGCTGGGGCCGGAGCTGCAGCTGGGGCTCAGGGTGGGGCCAGAGTGGAGGTGGGGGCAGAGTAAGGCTGGTTGGCGTTCCCTTCCCGCCACCCATGGGGGCTGCTCCATGCCCTGCCATGCCCCCAAATGTTCCTCCACACCCTCTAGGGGGGCACAACCCCCAGTTTGGGGACCACTGCTCTGGAAGCACCCCTTCCAGGCTCCTTGCTCTGGTGAGCTCTCCTGGGAGCTCCTCTCCTCGGCAGCTTCCTGTCCCTAGGATTCCTTCAGCTGAGCCCCGGTAACCCTTTTTCAGGCTCATTAGCTATTTAGCTGCCAACTAGCCACCTAGGGATTTAATTACTTTCAGGTTGGTCTGGGTTGTCTCATTCTCCCGTACAGGAGCCTGTCTCAGGTAGTCTGGTCCGAACTCCCATACAAGAGCCAGCCCTCTTCATACATTTCCCCCCACCCCCAGAGCCAACCTGTATTCAAAGGGAGGCTTGACCAGGGCTGATACTTGGTGATGTTCTGCAGCTGGGGTGGGGTGGGGGGTACTTCCTGCCCTGCTGCCACAAGGAAATCTGCATGGCCCTTGGCCATAATTTTCTTCTCGTCACCGACCAAAAGTGCCCTTCAGTTGCTCTATAACACTCTGGTATGTTATGTCTTTCAAGTACACTCTTTCTTTCTATATACCTGGAAAAATAGTCCAAGACTACCAGGTAAAGATGTCCCCTGAATTCACATAACTCTGCAGCTAGTCTCTTCCAAGGTCTCTTTCATTCAGACTAGCTCCTTGTTAGTGTCACTAATTACTACTGGCCATATCTTTTCCCTGCAGCCTTCAGTAAAAGAGCTATGGGAGCCCATGAGGAAATGTTTCTACCAAGGGCAAATTTAACAGCAGTTCTGGAGTGTTTCATAGCTGATGTCCTGAGCCTGGCCTGGCCGTACCTGTGCGTTTCTGGGGATGTTGACAGTCACTCACTGCAAGTCACTGGGATTTGGGCTCCTAAGTTGCTGGGACACGTTTGAAATAGAGCTGGGTGTAATTTTGGGGGTAAATAGTTTATTTGCTGAAAAATTATATTTTGGGTCGACATAAACTATTCCTGAATCCATGTCGAGTTTGCTGACTAGTTTCAATGAACAGAGAAAGGTGGCACCGCTTCCCTTCCAGCCTTTAGCCCCGTGCCTGGGCCCTCAGTGGGGAGCCCCCGGTTCCATCCCCCCATGGGATGTGGGCAGGTATTGGAATGTGGGAATCCAGGAGGGGCTGGAACTGCTGGGCTCCGGGTGTCTGATGTGGGGCTCCCTCAATCTCTCCTGCTGAAGACGCCCCGCTGTGTCTAAACACTGCCCTGGGCACTGGGCCAGAGTGTGGGAGTGAGAATCACTCTGCAGGCCAGTGGGTCGGGCTGCACCTGGCAGCCCAGAGTCCAGCTCCCCTGGTCCAGTGACCCTGTAAATACTGATCCATAACCCCAGTGAAGGGAGGGGTTCTGGCCCCTGGCACAGCAGTATCTCAGCCATGTTGGTGCCCTGGTATGAACTGGGCCTGGACCCTGGTGCAGCTTCTCCCAGATGGAGTGGGCAGCAAGTGGGGAAATGCCCCCTCCCCTCCCCACTGCCCCAGCCTCATTAGCAATGGCCCCTGTTCCCCCCAGCACCCCTCAACTCCTATCTCCCACTACCCTGTCCCTTTCCAGCGAGCCCAGACACCCTGCCCGTGCCCTAGCATGGAGAGTCCCAGCTGCACCCCGTGGGTCAGGGCTGCACCCCCAGTGTGTGTGGGGATGGCACCAACCTGCTCTTAGCAACAATCCAGCCATACATGCCCCAAAGCAACAGAGATTCCCTGGGGCCTGCCCCCTTCACCTCCCTCTATCCCCCTGGCACCTGCCCCTCCTTACCCTTCCCTCAATTCCTGTGCCCACCTGACCCCTGCCTCTATCCTGTCCCCTCACCCTGTCACGGAGTCCCTGGGCGATGCTCTGGAACTGCTCCCCATGAAGCCATTCAGGACTCTGGGGCAGTCGCCTTTCTGTGAGCAGCCTGTCTTCAGGACACACAGCTCACACAGCTTCCACCTTCCTGGGTCTGACCTCGGAGCATTCAGCATCCTCTGCCCCTCCGTGCGCTTCCCCCCAGCGAGTCCGCTCAGGCGGGGCTCCTGGGGAAGCCAGAGGGTCCTGCACCCCAACTTCGCAGTCAGATGTGACTCTCAGCCAGCCAGTAAAACAGAAGGTTTATTAGACGAGAGGAACATGGTCTAAAACAGAGCTTGCAGGTGCAGAGAACAGGACCCCTCAGCTGGGTCCATTTTGGGGGGCAGTGAGCCAGACAACCACGTCTGCACTTCACTCCATGTCCCAGCCAGCCCCAAACTGAAAACCCCCTCCAGCCCCTCCTCCTCTGGGCTTTGTTCCTTTCCCGGGCCAGGTGGTCACCTGATTCCTTTGTTCTCCAACCCTTCAGCTCCCACCTTGCAGGGGGGGAAGGGCCCAGGCCATCAGTTGCCCGGAAACAGGGTGTTGGCCATTCTCTGTGTCCAGACTCCTGCACACACATGCCCTCTAGGGCTCTGCAATGATCATACACCCTTACTCCACCCCCTAGATACTTAAGAACTGCCTAGGGGAAACTGAGGCACCCCCACACTATTCAGAGGAAACATTAAGAACAGTCCCACTTCGTCACATCCCATCCCAAACTCCTGCTGCTCCGCCTGGGACCCTGCCCCTCTCCCCACCTTTGTCTCTGTGGCATCTGCCCCTGCCCTCCACCCACCTCTGCCCCCTGGCACCTGCCAATATCCACATGCCCCTGTGCCCCCTGGCTCCTGCTCCCCCCTCCCCCCTGTGCCTACCTGGCCCCTGCCTCTATCCTCACCCCTCCCCTTCTTCTCACCCCCTTTCTGCTCCCCTGGGCCCCTGCCCCTCTGCCCCCACTTTGCCTCCCTGGCATGTGCCCTGCCCTCCACCCACCTCTGCCCCCCTGGAACTCACCCCTCCCTTCTCCCCCTGCCGTCCTGTCCCCTGCCCCTCTACCCCAAACATCCTTTGCACCCTGGAGCCCACCCATCACTTCACCCCCCTGCTACCTCCTGGAATGAACCTCTCCCCTTTCCCCCTCTCCTGCCATGTCTCCTTCCCCTCCCCTCGCCCCCCCTGCCCCCCTGGTGCCTGTCACTGCCCTCTGCCCTTTCATGCCCCCCACACCCATCACCCTCCTCTGCTGTCTTGGCTCCTGCCCTTCTCACCCCCCTCATCCCCGCATGTTACCCGTCCCTCTCCCCACCCTCTCTGACCGCTGGCACCCTTCCCTTCCCTCGTCCCCCTGTGCCCACCCCTCCTCTAGCCCCACTCTCACCTTCTGGCTCCTGCCCCTCCTCGATCCCCTCTCCTAACACCTCCCTGTACTGCCCTGCCTCTCTCCTCGCCCCGCTCTGGCCCCTCGTGCACACCCCTCCCATCGCCCCCCTCTCTACCTCCTGGTGCCTATCCCTCCCTCCTCTGCCCTCCCTGTGTCTGCCCTTCTGCTCAACCCCCTCAATCCCCCTGGCACCTGCCCTTTCCCTTCCCCCCCCTGCACCCTCCTGGTGCCGACCCCTTCCCTCACTCACCCTGACCCCCTGGTACCTGCCCCTCCTCTTGCCCCCTTCCTCCCTGATGCCCACCCCCCTCACTCCCTCTGCCCCCTGACTCCACTCTCCTCACGCCCCTCTGCCCCCATCACCCATGACTTGCCCCACCCCCTGCCTTTCTCATGACCACCCCTCCTTTCACCCCCCATCTCCTGGCACCCACTCCTCCCCACCCCCTTCCCTCCTTTTTGTCTGACCCCTTCCTTTACCCCCTTCTGTCCCCCGGCACCTGCCCCTTCCCCTGCCCCTCTGGCGCCCACCTCTTCCCTTGCCCCCCTCTGCCCCCAATACCGCCTCTTGCCCCTTGTTGTCCCTGGTGACTGCCCCACTCCATGCCTCACCACTGTCCCCCTGGCGCCTGCCCCTCCCACTGTCCCACTGCTGCCTGCCCATCTGCTCACCCTCCTGTGCCCCCCGGCTTTCACCCCTCCCCTCGTACCCCTCTAGTCTCCTGGCACCCACCCCTTCCCTTGCCCTCCTACCCACTGACGATCACACTTTCCCTCACCGTCCCGCCCATTTCCCCTGGTGCCTTCCCCATCCCATGCCCCACCACTGTTCCCCAACCCCACAGTGTTTGTCTCTCCCCCACTCTGGCCCCGGTTCCTGTCCCTTCCTTCTCCCGCCCTTGCCCCCACTTCTCCCCTCAGTACAAGCCACTTCCCTCACCCCCACCCCCTGTTGCCTGCCCTTTCCCTTGCACCCCCTCCCCTGCCACCTTCCGCTTAGTTCTTCCCCCTTCCCTTTCCTCACCCTCTGCCTCCCTAAAACTGGCACCCCTCACCCCCCTCTAGTCCCCTGGTGCCAGCCCCTCTGTTCACTCCTCCTCTGCCCCTTTGAGGCCCATCTCTACCATTGCTACCATCTGCCTCCATGGTGCCTGCCACTTCCTTTGCCCCCTCTGCTTGCCTGGTGCAAACCCCTTCCCTTGCCCGCCTTTGGGCCCCCTGGTGTCTGCCCCTCCCCTCCCCCTCTCCTAACCTCTGGGTCCCACCCCTCCTCTCTCCCTCTCTCTTCCCCCCTCATGCCCAGATCTCCACACCCCTCTGCCCATAGGGCGTGCCCTTCTCCACACCCCACTTTCTGCCCCCCAGTGCCCGCCCCTCTCCTCTCTCCATTCCTTGTATCTACCCCTCTGCTCATGCCCCCCATCCATCCTGGTGACGACCCCTTCCCTCCTCCCACCTCTGTCTTCCTGTCACCCACCCCTCATGCCCTTCTCCCTCTTTATGATTGCCCTTTCCCTCGCTCCACTGTTGCCCCCTGGGGTCTGCCCCACCGCTTGCCCCTGCATGTCCCTCTGAAACCTGTCCTACCCCTCACCCCTCTTTGTCCCCTTGTCACCTGCGCCTTCTTCCACCCCCTCCTTTTCCCCTGGTGCCAGCCCCTCCTTCTACTCCCCCTCTGCCTCCCTAGCGCCTGCCCCTCTGTTCACCCCTTGTGTCCCCTGGTGCAAGCCCCTTCCCTTCCCCCCCATCCCCCACTGCCACCCGCCCCTTCTCTATCCCACCCTTTGGACCCCTGGTGCCCACCCCTCCCCTCATCTCTCTCTTTCCCTTGGCACCAGTCCTGCCCCCCACTCACACTCTATGGCCCTGATGCAAATCCCTCCCCTTCCCCCTTAGCCCCTCCCCAGTGCCTGCCCCTCCCATCATCCCATTTTCTCCCCTGGCACATGCTCCTCTGCTCACCCTCCCCCCATAGCCTCCTGGTACCTGCCCCTCCTCTTGCCCTCCTCCACCCACTGCTGACTGTCCCTGCCCTAACCAGACCCTCTGCTCCCAGGCTCCTGCATCCCTCCGTCCCCCTGGTGCCTGCCCATTCCCTCCCCCACGTGGTCCTGGAACCTGCCCCACTCCTCATCCCCCCCACCCCCTGGCATCAGTCCCTCCCCTTGATTCCCCCTGCTCCAATGGAGCCCCCCCATTCCCTCACATCCATCTCCCCCTGGTGCCCGCCCCTTCCCTTGCTTGCCTGTGCCCCCTGGGGTCCATCCCCTTCTTCTGCCCTGGTGCCCACCTGTCCCCTCACCCCCTGCAGCCCCTGGGAACCTGCCCCTCCCTTCACCCCCCTCTGTCCTCCTGGTGCCCGCTCCTCTTACCCCCCCAGTGCCCTTGTGCCTGCCCCTCCCCTCTGCCCCTCCAACCTCTACTCTCGTCATCTGCCCCTCCCCTGTCCTCTCCCAGCATCAGCCTGTCCCCTCCCCCGCCCCCACTGACACCTTCCCACCCCTCCCCCGCTCCTCCTGCCCTTGTCCCCACAATTTCCTTCTCCCCGAACATGCCCAGACAGGAGCTGTTCAGTGTCCCCCTGGATTTGGGTGGAGGAAGGCCCTGTCCCCACTGCCAGGGCAGACAGGTTTTTATAACCAGCTTGTGACACTCCCCTGACCCAGTTACAACCAATTGTGCCCCCGTGGCAGCTTTTCTGCCTCACAGCCGGGGCTGAGCTGTGTGTGTGTTTGCTCCCAGCCTCCTGCCTGACCCTGTGTGTGCCCTGGAGCCTGCTGGGGGAGTCGGGGCCGCTCCAGCAGGGATCAGAGAGCCCAGGGGCCATGCACACACATTGCAGCCCCACTGGCCCAGGGGTCCATGCACTCCGGGGTATCCTACCACACAGAGCTGGGAGGGAGGGGGGCATCCAGGGCAGTTACACAAACACCGCTGGGGGTCCTGTTTGGGTTGCCACCTCTGAGGTACAACAAAACAGGAAATCTGCCTGCTTCATGGACATCACCTGTCCCCTCACCCGGGCACCGTCTCCCCATCCGAATCCCGGGAGAGGGCACCAGCCACCACAGGCTCCTGCTCCTGGACTGCCCCAAGTACCAACCTCACCGAGCAGGACATGGTGCCAGATCTACCCCGCTGCCCCCGGCAGTGGCCCCCGCAGCTGGTACCTGCACAGGGGTTACTGGGCCCTGCTGGCCCTGAGCTCCCGATCTCACTCACTGCTCCGAGCTGCCCCGTCTCTGCAGCTCCAGGCACTCTGGACCCAGAGCTCCCTTTGCGTAGGCACGGTCACCCCGCAGCTCCCCCATTACAGCCATTGACACACCTGGGACTTGTCACGTCCTGGGCAGACTCACAGATTTCCCAGGAGAGTGACATGGACAAAGGGACAATCCTGGGAAAACCTGGACAGGTCGGGTGCCAACTTTCTCATCTCACAAAACCGAACACCCCTTCCCTGCCCTGGCCCTGAGGCTCTGCCCTTCCCGCTCTCCGAGGCCCCGCCCTCGCTCCCTCCATCCCCCCTCCCTCCGTTGCTCACTGTCCCCCACCCTCCCTCATTTTCACCAGGCTGGGGCAGGGGTTTGGGGTGTGTGAGGGGGATGAGGGCTCCGGCTGGCGGTGCGGACTCTGGGGTGGGGCCAGGGATGAGGGGTTTGGGATAGAGGAGAGGGCTCCAGGATGGGGCAGGGGATTGGGGTGCGGGGGGGGATGGGCTCTGGGCTGGGGGTGTGGGCTCCAGGTGGGGCCAGAAATGAGGGGTTCAGGGTGTGGGAGAGGGCTCCGGGCTGGGGCAGGGGGTTGGGTGCAGGGGTGGTGAGGACTCCAGCTGGGGGTGCGGACTCTGGGGTGGGGCCGGGGATGAGGGGTTTGGGTTGCAGAAAGGGGCTCCGGGCTGGGGCCGAGGGGTTCAGAGTGAGGGAGGGGTGCGGGCTCCGGGGTGGGGCTGGGGATGAGGGGTTTGTGGTGAAGGACGGAGGCCTGACAACCCTATGGACAGGTGCCAACTCTAGGTCCTGTCCACACGGCCCAGTAACACCCTGCTGAGCTTGGTACAGGCAGCCACATGCCAGCCCAGGCCCCTGGCAGGGACGCTGAGCTGTTATGGTCACTAACAGTGTTAACTCTGCCACGTGCCACACACCACGCCCCAGAAACAGCTGTAACCTAGACTCATGGCACTGCAGGGCTGGAAGGGACCTGGAAAGGTCACCTAGCCCAGCCCCTGGTGCTGGGGCAGGGCCTAGACCATCTCTGGCAGGGATTTGTCCAATCTGTTCTTACAAACCTCCAGTGACGGGGATCCCGCAGCCTCCCTTGGACCAGGTCCAGAGCTTCGCTGCCCTGAGACTTAGAAAGTGTTTCCTCATCTCCAGCCTCAGTCTCCCTTGCTGCAGCTTGCACCCATTGTTCCTTGGACAGGCCCTCGCCCTGCCCGCTGCGGGCACTGGGGGTGTCACCAGGTGTGAGCATCGCTGTTATCGCACTGAATGGCTGGGGGCGCTGGGCTGTCTCAGGGGGGCAGTGAGGGAGCTGGGGCCTTTCACTCCCCAGTCACCGATCTCAGCCCAGGCTCAGAGTCCGGCTCCCAGTGAACAGGAGCTCATGTCGTAATTCTCGTTGACGGCAGCCTGACCGGCCACCTCCGCAGGGAGGCCAAGGCCTGAAGGGGCCGCAGGGACGGTTCCTCCCCAGGGAGAGACTCTAGCAGGTGTCAGGGCTGAGCCATGTTGGCAGGACAGTGCGGGGCTCACACGGCCACTGTGACGTCCTCGTACCCTTGATATCCAGAGCTCCAGCAAGTGGGGTGTAAACCTCACTCGTACCCCCAGCACTGAACTCACTGACACTGCCCCGAGGCCCCCTCTCCTCCCGGGGTTGGGGGTGCTGGAGAATGAATGGCACTGGAAGAGAGGGGCCAGGAGACCATGGCCCCATCACTTTTACTGATAGGAGGGCTAGGTCTCCCACTTTTTACCGGCTGTAAGGTTGAGCAATGGGGGGCGGGAGGGGGCAGAGAGGAGCTACCACGGGGGCCGGGTGTGGGGGGGGAAGAGGTGGTGAGGGGGTGGAGTCTTGGGGAGAAGGGGCAGTGTGGGGGCGGGGTCTTGAGAAGAGGCAGTGTGAGGGCCGTGGCTCAGGGAGAAGGGGCTGTGTGAGGGCAGGGGTTCGGGGAGAAGGGGTGGTGCGGGGGCAGGAGCTCCAGGAGAAGGACCCACATGGGAGGGCGGGGCCATGGTTCAGGCACCGGAGGCCCCTCTACTTTTAGGGAGCTTCCATCACTCCTGGGGAGAGGACCGTCCCGGATCCTGATCCACGGGCACATCTGTGTATTTGCCGGGTGCACAGAGCTCTCCAGGTGGAGACACTTTCTCACTGACCCAGGAGTGGGTGCTGCTGGGAGGCCCCACTGCCCAGGAGGCCAAGGGCTCTCGCTCCCCTGCGCTGCGGGTGAAGGGAGGGGCCCAGGGGCTGCTGTTCCCTGTCCCAGGAATGGGGTGAAGGGGACATGGACACAGACAATCTCCCCGCTTGCGCTGTGAGGGGCAGACCTGGCTCCACGCTGGGCTTCAGAGCCTGAGCTCCAGCCTGAGCGTGAACGTCTATGTGGCTATTTTTAGTGCCAAAGAGGGAGCCCCACAAGCCTGAATCTGTCCACCCCGTTCGGAGACTCGCTGCCGCGGGCTGTGTACATGAACCCAGAGTGTGTCCAGAGTCTGGGTCTGAAAGTTCCCGGCGCGTCTGACCCAGGGCTGGTTAATGAGAGCGAGGGGGGTGGCTGGCGCAGTCGTTAGATGGAGACGCCGGGGCCCCTGGGGCTCTGGGACGGTCTCTGTGACCATTGTCTGCTCTGGGAGACGCCCAGGTGCAGCTGCAGAGGGTCTGTGCCACCAGCATTGCCCATGGGACACTCGCTCTGGGCAGAGTTCAGGCTGATTTGTGGGGGTCTCCATTTTCAGCCTGATTTTGGGGGCGAGATCAGGGGCTCGGGGGGAATTTTTTTACCCAGGGCAAATTAAATAGCAGCTCTGGAGTGTTTCATAGCTGATGTCCTGAGTCTGACCTGCCCGTAACTGTGCGTGTCTGGGGATGTTGAGAGTCACTCACTGCAAGTCACTGGGATTTGGGCTCCTCAGTTGCTGGGACACGTTTGAAATGGAGCTGGGTGAAATGTTTTGGACAAATAGTTTATTTGCTGCAAAATTATATTTCGGGTCAACAGAAACTATTCGCGAACCCCTGTCGAGTTTGCTGACGAGTTTCAATCAACAGAAAGGTGCCGCCGCTTCCCTACCAGCCTTTAGCCCAGTGGCTGGGCCCCCAGCGGGGAGCTCCCGGTTCAATCCCCCCGTGGGACGCCATGAGGGCTTGAGCTGCTGGGCTCTGGGGGTCTGATGACGTCCCCCTCTGTCTAAACAATTCCCTAGGCACTGGGCCAGAGCGTGGGAGTGAGTCTGACTCTGCAGCCCAGTGTGTCGGGCCCCGACCTGGGAGACCCAGAGTCCAGCTCCCCTGCTCCAGTCACCCTGTAATTATTGATCCATAACCCCAGTGACGGGAGGGGTTACGGCCCCTGGCACACCAGTGTCTCAGGCCATGTCTGCCGGGATTTCCTTGCACCGGTGCAAACCCCCAGGGCAGACTGGCTGTGAAGATGTGAACTGGGACTGGCGCCTGGTGTAGCTTCTCCCAGATGGAGGGGGCAGTAAGTGGGGAAATGCCCCCTCCCCTCCCCACTGCCCTGGCCTCATTAGCAACAGCCTATTAGTACGCATTTACGCACCCCCCCACACCCCCCGAATCCTCCACTGCACAGCCGCCCCAGTGAGCCCAACCCAGACCACTGCCCCACGGCGGACGGGCTGGGCCAGGAGAGTGAAGGGGCAGGCTGTGGGGTTTGCCTGGCTGGTAGGTGGTCCCCGTAGGGCCCGCCAGCATGGAGAGTCCCAGCTGCGTCCCCTGGGACAGGGCTGCACCCCCAGAGTGTGTGGGGCCAGAACCAACCTGCTCTTAGTGAGAAACCGACCACACATGACCCCAAAGCAAGAGAGATTCCCTGGGGCCTGCCTCTCCCTCACCCCTCTAGCTCCTGCCCCTCCCTTACCCTTTTCTCACCCCTGTGCCCACGTGGACCCTGCTCTATTCTGACCCCTCCTCCTCACCCCTCCCCTTCTTCCCATCCACTTTCTGCTTCCCTAGGCCCCTCTGCCCCACACTTTGCCTCCCTGGCATGTGCCCCTGCCTTCCACCCACCTCTGCCCCACTCCCCCCCCTGCCCTCCTGGCACCTTCCCCTCTCCCCCAAACATCCTTTGCACCCTGGAGCCCACCCATCACTTCACACCCCCGCTATGTCCTGGCATCCACCTCTCCCCTTTCCCTCCTCTGCTGCCATGTCTCCCACCTCTTCCCTCACCCCCTCTGCCCCCTGATGGCCGTCCCACCCCTCACCCTCTTCTGCTGTCCTGGCTTCTGCCCTTCTTACTCCCCTCAGCCCTCCTAGCACTGCCTCTCTCCCCAACCTCTCTGACCCCTGGCACGCACCCCTTCCCTCACCCCCCCTGTGCCCACCCCTCCTCTAACCCCACTCTGACCCCCTGGCACCTGCCTCTCCCCAATGCCGTCTCCTAACACTGCCTCTACCCACCTGTCCCTGCCTCTCTCCTCGCCCGTCTCTGCCCCCTGGTGCTTGTCCCTCCCCTCCTCTGCCCTCCCTGTGTCTGCCCTTCTGCTTAACCCCCTCAATCCCCCTGGCACCTACCCTTTCCCTTACCCCCCGCACCCTTCTGGTGCTGACCCCTTCCCTCCTTCCCCCTGCCGCCCCAAACACCTAACCCTCCCCTTGTCCCCTTCCTCCCTGGTGCCTACCCCCTCACCACCCTCTATCCACTGACCCCACTCTCCTCTCCCCCCTCTGCCACCATCATCCATGCCACCTTCTCTTTATTTCTCACCTCTGCCCCTCCCCTCGCCCTCTGGCTCCATGACACCTGCACCCCTCACCACCCCTCTAGTCCCCTGGTGCCAGTTCCTCCTCTGCCCCAAGTCCCAGCTCTACCCTTGCCCCATCTGCCTCCCTGGTGCCTGCCATTTCCTTTGCCCCCTCTGCCCGCCTGGTGCAAGTCCCTTCCCTCGCCCCCCTTTGGACCCCTGGTCTCTGCCCTTCCCCTCACCTCAGCACTGGCCCGCCCCTCCCCTCCCCCTCTCCTAATCTCTGGGTCCCACCCCTCCCTTCATCCTCCCTCTGCCCCCCTGGTGCCCACATCTCCCTTCACACTCCTCTGCCCCCCTAGGTCCTACCCTTCTCCACACCCCTCTCTCTGCCCCCCTTCTGCTCACCTGCTCCCTCACCCCCCATTCTGCCCCCCACCACCAGTGCCTGCCCATTCGCTACCCCCCATGGTTCCACCTCCCCACTCCTCATCATCTCACCCCCTGGCAGCTCACCCTCCCCTTGATTTCCTCTGCCCCATTGGAGCTCCCCCATTCCCTCACACCCCTCTGCCCCCTGGTGTCTGCCCCTTCCCTTGGCCCCGCAGCCCCCTGGGGTCCATCCCCTTCTTCTCCCATGGAGCCCACCCCTCCCCCCATCCCCTGCAGCCCCCAGGATCCTGCCCTTCACCCCCCATCTGTTCTTATGGTGCCTGCCCCTTCCCTTGTCCCCTCATTGCCTTTGTGCCTGCCCCTCCCCTCTACCCCTCCCCCCTCTGCTCCTGTCACCTGCCCCTCCCCTCTACCCCTCCCCCTCTACTCCTGTAACCTGCCCCTCCCCTTTCCTCTCCCAGCATCATCCTCCCCCCTCCCCTCCCCCGCCGCCACTGACACCTTCCCACCCCTCCCCTGCTCCTCCTGCCCTTTCCCCCCATTGTCTCCTCACAGGCAGAGGGGCCCTGACTCCCCTCAGGCAACAACCCCCCCCAGCGATTAACGGGGACGCAGGTTAATTTCCCTTCGATCCCAGTGACCAGCCCCTGCCCCCGGCCCTGACTCTGTGACTCTCTCCCCAGTGGACGTGACTCTGGATCCAGACACGGCAAGTGCCTGGCTCGTCCTGTCTGAGGATCAGAAACATGTGAGACACGGAGACACACGCCAGGATCTGCCCGACAAGCCTGAGAGATTTGATAATTATGCCTTTGTCCTGGGCGCTGAGAGGTTCGCGGGCGGGAGGCGTTACTGGGAGGTGGGGGTGGGAGACAAGACGAAATGGACTCTGGGGGTTTGTCGGGAATCTGTGAGCAGGAAGGGGAAGGTCACACTCACACCTGGAAATGGATTCTGGGTCGTGCGGCTGGAGGACGGGGGATACAAGGCCTTCACCTCCCCCTCGACCCCCCTCCCCGTGAGCGTCCGGCCCAGACAGGTGGGGATTTTCCTGGACTATGAGGCGGGCGAGGTCTCGTTTTACAATGTGACTGACGGGTCCCATCTCTTCACGTTCACTGACACCTTCTCCGGGACGCTCCGCCCTTATTTCAATCCTGGTCTCAACGCTGGGGGTACAAACGCGGCTCCCCTGATCATCTGCCCGGTCCCGGCTCCGGCCGGGGGGAATCTCGGTCCCTGACAGTGACCCCGCAGCTCAGACTGGCCCCCCCAGCGCTGCTGCTCCTCCCGCTCCCCTGTGGTGGGGCCGGTTACTGCAGCTACTGGAGTTTTTGTGCTGCCCGGACGCTGCCAGTTTCCCTTTTCCACTGGAGGGTCCAGTCGAAAACCAGACACCTGGCAACCCCCAGCCCTCACCTTGCCCCGTCCCCTGCCCCGGGGGTAGCAGATGGTGGGGGATGGGGTCATTCACTCCTGTCAGCATTTTCTAGTCCTGTGAAATCTCAATGTAAAATAGGAAAGAAAAAAGATTATTCTAATTTAGAAAATATTATTGTAACAAGGTGTAAATACAAGAATATTTCAATTTACATTTCAACAGTATTTCAAAATCAAGCATCTCAACATTTTTAGAAATGGAATTATTTACATTTATTTTTTGAGTCTTCCCTCAAATCTGTATTGAAGTTTAACTTCTCTAAATAACGTCATTTCTATTTCAACTGCGGAATTTCAAGAAATCCAAAATATTTATCTTGACAAAATAAATTATTAAATTGTCGGATGGGGTTGTTCAGTTACAATGTACGTGTGTCATAAACATCACAACTACACACATGTGCAGCTGCTCTCTCTCTATCTCTCCCTCTCTCCCCCCACCCCCCCACACGCCCCGCTTTATTGTCTTGACTGGTTCTCTCTGGAAGGCAGGGCACATACACCCACCTCCTGCACTACCCCTTTGAAAATTAATAGGTGAAAAAATTATAGAATTAATGAAGCAATATATTTAAATTATCTCATACAAGATTATATAATATTCTTTGAAGTTCTGTCAGCATTAATTCACTTTCTAGCTGCATATAATTGGTAATCAAGATATGACCCTTCCTTGCTTTTTCTCACAAAACACGGCCCCAACCTCAAATGCTGTATTCTTAGATACCAGGGGTCGTCAACCCTTCAGAAGTGGTGTGCCGAGTCTTCATTTAGTCACTCTAATGTAAGGTTTTGCATGCCAGTCATACATTTTAACATTTTTAGGAGGTCTCTTTCTATAAGTCAATAATATATAACTAAACTATTGTTGTATGTAAAGTAAATAAAGTTTTTAAAATGTTTAAGAAGCTTCATTTAAAATTAAATTAAAATGCAGAGCTCCCCGGACTGGTGGCCAGGACCCGGGCAGTCTGAGTGCTACTGAAAATCAGCTCACATGCCGCCTTTGGCACATGTGCCATAGGTTGCCTACCCCTGCTATATACAAAAATGTCTTCTACAATCTCATTTTTTTGGTTTATTTTTCTTTAGAAATATTATTTGCAGGCAATGTACTTTGAGTGTGCACTGTTGATTTCAAAGTACTGCCAGGCTTTCCATGTTCTTGGTTATAAGGACACAACAAATGTAGTTTGATAAAGAAATAGAGAAGGGGTTGTATTCCTTTACTGAATCATCACAAATTAACTTAATATGCTGGCACTTAATGACACCTAACATGAAATTTGGTGAAGTTTTATTGGGAGACCTTTCTTCTCGGCCATAAATCAGTCGAAAGGGTGCTATTTTTGCTGTCATGTGAGGTTTAGAGTACAAAGAAAAGAAAGTTGCTCCAGGAAATTCATCACCATTCCTCTGGGTTCTGTCCACCACCTTCTGGAATGCTCTGTAAAAATAAGTTTCAGAGGAGCAGCCGTGTTAGTCTGTATTCGCAAAAAGAAGAGGAGTACTGGTGGCACCCTAGAGATGAACCAATTTATTTCAGCATAAGCTTTGGTGAGCTACAGCTCACTTCATCGGATGCATTTAGTGGAAATGCTCACTGTGTTCAGTTTTGAAGATTTATTCACAATACGCCATCCATGGCAGAGGGCCCTAAACCTACGTTGATTATTTGAAAATAAATACCCTCATGTTATCTTGTGATGGATTCATCTGTGTTTTTATCAAGTCTGCTGCTGTCTAGGTGGCATGGTCTGCTGAAGCAATGTGTCACCCGGCCATGATTGTGTATTTGACCATATAGTGAAATATCACCAAATGTAAACTGTTACCTCGTTATTCAATTCAGAACCTAGATCTGCCAGTATCTGCTCTGGACAGCCATGTTAATATATCATTTCACATGTCTTCTTCCACCTAATGTGCTTTCATAGTTCTAAGTGGAAATTCTTCTACCCATTTTGAAAAATCATCTGTAGCTCTCAGTACATACTGGTATCGCTTCTGTGATACTGGATAGAGCCCGATTAAATCTGCTCTCAGCAATTCCCAAGTTTTAACAACCTACGTGCAAGAACACAGGCTAGAGTTCTCATTTGGATCTTTCCTATGACATTTTTATTATAATCCCATATATAGGAAGCAAAGTAAACATTATAATGTGGTTTCTATAACAGTTGATGTCTCCACACAGTCAGAATCTAACTTTTGGTGTTTTTCAGAAGTAAATAAATACAGGACAAATTTCTGCAACTGAGAACTTGCATAAATACACCTTGCAGGGTCGGCGAGTTATATGGTCCCGTGGTGCTCGTGCTCCAGCAATATTCAGGGCCTGGGAGCCTGGGTCCACCAATGTTTGGGGCCGGGTCTCTGCCCCGGCCCCACCTGCTGCCCCCATGGGCCTCCCCTGGAGCGCCCCCGGCCCCGCCAGCTGCTCCGCGCAGTGCTCCCTCACCGGCCGCCGCTGGCTACAACACAGGGACCGGCGCGGGCGGCAGGCTGAGGTGGCCGCTGCGCCTACGGAGGGGGGAGAGGAGGAGGTGCACATGTGATGGCAGCCCCCCCCCGGCACCTACTGGGAGACGACTCCAACTCCGAGGAGGCTTCCTGGAGTCTGGACCTGAGCAGCTGGGGCATGGGTCTGTGTTGGACTCGTGCCCGTGCCCGCAGTCACCTCTCCTGCCCCAGGCTTGGCAAGGAGATGCCCCATCCCCCCCCCCCAGTGATGCTATGGTGACAGGCAGCAGCAGGGGAGGAGGTGCACACGTGACAGCAGCCCCCCTCCCCCTGCCCCCGGCTTCTGTCACCCACCACAAGGGAGGCGAGGGGCCTTCCTGGACCTGAGCAGCTGGGGCTTGGGTGAGTGTCGTGACACTCTGCCCTCCCCGCCCTCCGCAGTCACCACTCCTGCCCCAGGCTGGGCAAGGGGCAGCCCCATCCCCCACTGGACACCGATGAAAAGTGTTTGATGCCTCCTGAAGGACATCGCAGAAGAAGGGGCGACATTTTGTTTTAATTTTAGAAAGTATTTGCTTTTGAGGGCTATTGATCCAAGAGTGCTGGGTTGTTTCTGTATTCAAAAGCGTATTAATAAAGTTGATATTCTTAGCTAAATACATTTTTCTTATGATGGTGATATTGTGGAATAGAGGGAAACTGTTAAATGCTTCCTGTTTCCAGTCCACTTTTACATAATTTAAAAAATATATAAATCAGCTTACAAGGCAGGTGTGAACGTCCCACTAGGCTCCTGTCTGCATCTTTAAGAGCCTAAATAACTTTGCAAATGTGGCACAGAGACTAAGGGGCAGATTTTAGAAGGTCTGTAAACACCTAAAGATGTAGCTTGGCATCTCCCGGGATTTTCAAAAGCACTTAGGTGCCTAACTCCCATTGGAAGCGAGGTGCCCAGGCACCTTTGTAAATTCTCCCAGAACGACTCGGCCAGCTCGCCACAGGCTGCTTCCCCCGCACAGGGTCCCACATGGGCACTTACAATTTTTGGCCTCAACTTTTTTTTATTATTGTGTCAAATTCAGAAAATTGCAGCGGGATTTCAGAATGTTCTAGGGGAGGAGACCTAAGTCCCCACATTCTAAAGCCTCCCCCACAGCCTCCCAGAGAAGCCCAGTGGGGTCGGCTCCAGGCCTGGCTTGGGGGGATTCCCAGGTCCCCTTCGGACCAATAACTGCATGGTCTGACTCCCAAAGACAAGCCGAGCCCAGGATCCCAGTGCGTGCGATGAGGCCAGTGAGCAACAGGGAATGTCCCGGCATTTACTGCCCAAGGGACTCATTGTCCATGGCGAGGAGTGAAACAGCCATAGGGGCCAAGAGTGAGAGCGCCAGGCCCTGCTGTATGGGCTGCTTCGTGCTGCCAACTTAGCTGTGTCAGGGAAACTGGTCCCAGCGCGATGGAGGGAGCGGTGGGGACGGGGAGTGGGGAGAGCTGGGGAAGGGAAGTCGGTAGCTGGGCCAGGGGAAGGGGAGGTAGAGCCCAGCCCCAGGGTTGTGTGAGCGAGGGGCCCAGGATGGGCGAATGGGACCTGGGAGCTCTTCAACCTTCTCCCCACCTCAGCCTCTCACCTAGCCTATACCCCACCCCATATTCTTTTATCTTTGCACCTGCCTCCATGCCTGGACGCTCACCCTCACCTGTTGCCCTGGGCCTGCAGACTTCTCCTTCCATACACACATTAGTGAGCCCCTGAGCCCAGCCCTGCTTGGGAGCATCCAGGGCAGGGACCATACAACATGCCCAGGGCACTGAGGGGGCTACAGAAATAATATGGAATAATAGTAACACCAGTAATTCTCCAGGCAGAGCAAAGGCATAAATAAAAGGCAAGAGACCAAGACCGGGTGGGGCAGGGCCCGGGGGAGAACAGAAGGGCTGAAAGAAGCGCTGGGGAAATCATGTGCAGAATGTGACATGTCCAGTGAGCTCAGCTTCTGTTCCCCTTTGTCAGCTGCCCACAAGCTGATCACAATTTTCTCAGATTTATTTGTTCAAATACATTTGTCAAATACATTGATTTCTGTGGGGTTAGTTATGATTGGACACACAGGTCACATGGGATTGTTTCTGTTTCTTGATTGGCTGAATTTAACTCTTAGAAACAGGTTTTGGTGCAAATATGTGTGATTAATGCTTTGGTGGGGTTCCTTATGTTGGATCATATTAAAGAAGTTCTGTATTAAAATCACAAATGAGTTTGATTCCCCATAGTTTAAATTCCAGGGTATTATTAATTAAGAGGTCTCTTGGTTTTTGGTACTGTTTCTCTCCCTCTATGTGTGAAACTTGCAAGCTGCTAATTGCGTTAGTACATTCTAAGACAGAGTCTGTTCTCAAAGCAATTCACAGAGAGAGAGACTCAAAGCAATACTCTAACAACAGAAACAGCACCCAGAGACTCCCCGCCCTTTTGTTGTATTAACAATTGTGATTAAAATAGAGATAGAGGATGTATGTGGATGGATGCTTGGTGTGGATAATAACTGAATGATCAGGGAGGTGCCAGCCTAAGAATGCAGTGTCCATCAGCTGAAGAAGGCGTCAAGTGGAAATAACCAGAGGACCCTAATCCGCGCCCCCCCCCCCCCCCCGGAGGGCAGACTGGAATCCACTCAACAGCCTCAAGAATGGGAGAACCAAAGAACAAGATAACATCTAGCAGCTCGGAGCCATCAGGAATGTGCTATCTGCTGATTGATTCAGCAACCGCATGATGAAGCAATTCCCATAGACTGGCATAGGAAGAAATTCCTATAAAAATAGACTCTAAAAAGTGAGAACTTTGGGGTCTGATTCTGCAAACCAACTTCCAGGAGCATCAGATGAGCATCTGACGAGGCCCTGCTCCCTCCTCATGTCCAGGCCACCTGGCCAGTGGCTTGGCATGAGCAACTCTAAGGCTGGTAACTATGATAACAACCTTGCAGAACCTGTGTGTGTGTGTTTGTATGAATGAATGTGTGAATAAATATGAGATTGAATGGAATGTAATAGCTATAACTAACTGCTTACTATGATTCTTTCTGTATTCACAATAAATGTGGTATTTTGCCTTTTTCCCTTTAATAAGATCCTGCTGGTTTTTATTTTATTGGTACAACACCTGCATGCTGAAAATTATACACATACTTAAGGACCTTGTTGTGTCAGGACCTAAATGTTCAGACATTGCTTCCCAGGAATATTTTATAACATTTAGTAGAAATCCTTTGTTTGCATGGACATTCCTGCCGGCAAGCGCCGTCGATGGAATATGCATGGGACGAATGCAGAAGGGGCAGGAGCTAAAGGGAATTCACGGGGAGTCAGGCACCTAACTCACGCAGGCACTTTTGAAAGTCCCACTAGGCTCCAGTCTGCATCTTTAGGAGCATAAGTAACTTTGCAAATCTGGCACAGAGACTAAAGGGCAAAGTTTTGAATATCCATAGTCACCTAAAGATGTAGTTAGGCATCTAGTGGGATTTTCAAAAGCACCTAGGTGCCTAACTCCCATTGGAAGCTAAGTGCCCAGGCATCTTTGAAAATTCCACTAGGTGCTTATCTGCATCTTGAGACATCAGAACACCTTGGAAACTCTGGGCCTAAGTGACTTGCCTAAGGCCACACAGGGAGTCTGTAGCAGAGCAGGGAATTATGCACCTTACCCTGGAACTCCCTTCAGAGCCGCACCTGAAGCGTCTCAGATCCCCTGAGCTCGGTCAGCACAGGCAGCGGGGTGTTTAATTACTGTTTCCTGTCAGTGTGTTCTGGGGCACACAGGCTCAGCGTCACTGGTGCCCTGACTCAGGGCCCGTCTGTCAGATAATAGTTCAATGATGTGCAATAAAAAAGGAGACTCTGACCTCAGAGGCTCCCCTCTGCAGCTCAATAAACTGTTACCCTTTTTACCCTCTGCTCGCCACCTGCACCTTTCTGCTGCTGTTACCAAAGGTCGTCATCTCAGCAGGATCATGAATGATGAGGGAGGGGAGGTTTCAGAGTGGTAGCCATGTTAGTCTGTATCAGCAAAAACAACGAGGAGTCCTTATGGCACGTTAGACACTAACAAATTTATTTGAGCATAAGCTTTCGTGGGCTAGAACCCACTTCATCAGATGCATGGAGTGGAAAATAGAGGAGCAGGTATAAATACATGAAAAGATGGGACTTGCCTGCCAAGTGTGAGGTCAGTCTAACGAGACAATTCAACTAATAGTAGGATACAAAGGGAAGAAAAATAACTTTTGTAGTGTTAATGAGAGTGGCCCATTTCAAACAGTTGACAAGAAAGTGTGAGTAACAGAAGGGGGAAATTAGTATGTAGGAAATTAGGTTTAGGTTTTGTAATGACCCAACCAGCCCTAATTCAGTCTTTATACAGGCCTAATGTGATGGTGTCCAGTTTGCAAATTAATTCCAGTTCTGCAGTTTCACGTTGGAATCTGTTTTGGAAGTTTTTTTGTTGAAGAATTGCCACTTTTAAGTCTGTTATTGAGGGACCAGGGAGATTGAAGTGTTCTCCTACTGTTTTTTGAATGTTATAATTCCTGATGTCAGATTTGTGTCCATTTATTCTTTTGCGTAGAGGCTGTCCGGTTTGGCCAATGTACATGGCCGAGGGGCATTGCTGACACATGATGGCATATATCACATTGGTAGATGTGCAGGTGAACAAGCCCTTGATGGTGTGGCTGCTGTGGTTAGGTCCTATAATGGTGTCCCTTGAATAGATATGTGGACAGAGTTGGCACCGGGGTGTGTTGCAGGGTTTGGTTCCTGGGTTAATGTTTTTGTTGTGTGGTGTGTAGTTGCTGGTGAGTATTTGCTTTAGGCTGAGGGGGCTGTCTGTAAGTGAGGACTGGCCTGTCTCCCAAAGTCTGTGAGAGTGAGGGATCGTCCTTCAGGATAGGTTGCAGATCATTGATGATGTACTGGAGAGCTTTTAGTTGGGGGCTGTAGGTGATGGCTAGTGGCGTTCTGTTACTTTCTTTGTTGGGCCTGTCTTGTAGTAGGTAACTTCTTAGTACCCTTCTGGCTCTGTCAATCTGTTTCTTCGCTTCAACAGGTGAGTATTGTAGTTTTAAGAATGCTTGATAGAGATCCTGTAGGTGTTTGTCTCTGTCTGAGGGATTGGAGAAAATGCGGTTGTATCTTAGAGCTTGGCTGTAGAAAATGGACCTTGTGATTTGGTCTGGATGAAAGCTGGAGGCATGTAGGAAAGTATAGCAGTCAGTAGGGTGGTGTTTATGTGACCATCGCTTATTAACACTGTTGTGTCTAGGAAGTGGACCTCTTGTGTGGACTGGTCCAGGCTGAGGTTGACGGTGAGATGGAAATTGTTGAAATCCTGTTGGAATTCCTCAAGGGCCTCCTTCCCATGGGTCCAGGTGATGAAGATGCCATCAGTGTAGCACAAGTGCAGTAGGGGCATTAGGGGACGAAAGCTGAGGAAGCGTTGTTCTAAGTCAGCCATAAAACTGTGGGCATACTGTGGGGCCATGCGGGTACCCATAGCAATCCCGCTGACTTGAAGGTATAAATTGTCCCCAAATCTGAAATAGTGGTGGATGAGGACAAAGTCACAAAGTTCAGCCACCAGGTTTGCTGTGATAGTGTCGGGGATGCTATTCCTGACGGCTTGTAGTCCATCTATGTGTGGAATGTTGGTGTAGAGGGCTTCTACATCCATCGTGGCTAGGATGGTGTTCTCTGGAAGATCACCAAAGGATTGTAGTTTCCTCAGGAAGTCAGTGGTGTCTCAAAAATAGCTGGGAGTGTTGGTAGCATAGGGCCTGAGGAGAGAGACTACATAGCCAGACAATCCTGCTGTCACAGTGCCAATGCCTGAGATGATGGGGCATCCAGGATTCCCAGGATTATGGATTTTGGGTAGCAGATAGAATACTCCTGGTCGGGGCTCTAGGGGTGTGTCATTGTAGATTTGTTCCTATGCTTCTTTAGGGAGTTTCTTGAGTAGATGGTGTAGTTTCTTTTGGTAATCCGCAGTGGGGTCAGAGGGTAATAGCCTGTATTATACACCAGGATGTACACACCAGGGTATTATAATTGTCTGAAATGCTCAGAGCTGGGTGCCTCTGGTTCTGCATCTGACGTCGTATTTAGAACCCAGAGGAAGTGGGCTGGTTTCCAGAGGACAGAACCACAGCAGATCCCATGGCCTGCACCGAAAGCAGTTAGTGCTCAGTTCCTCAGACAATAGGGACTTAGGTTCATAACAATTAACAGCCAGGTTTGAATATGTCAGAGAAAGTGCCCAGCCAGCTCTATGGAGACAGCTGCACCTTGGGACAGTCACTGGGGTGGTTCTGAAACCCTTGATTATCGCCCAGTGAGAGCGAGTTACACCCTACATCACCAGAGGTCATGGCCCAATGATCAGTGTCATTTGGTGCAGAGTAACTGCAGCCCCAGCAACTGAGAGACAAGCCCCAGCAGGGGTGGCCACTCACGCACTGAGAGGGGCTGTCATGGGCCTGAGCCAGGTGGGGAGTATCCCCACGGGCGGGAGCAGGGCCAGGGAGGAGACAGGCCCCCATGAAGGATGCGCTGTCCATGTCTGGTGAGGGGAGATGTTAGGAGATACAATAACGCTGCACCACTCGAATTAGCTGTAACTCAACAGCTCCCAGCAGGAGGTGGGGAAGGAGGCTGCGGGCCCACGGCCCTTTGCAGGGTGCGGGGCATTCCGAGTCCTGTCCCAATGCCCTGCGATGCATCACTTCGCATCCCAGCAATCCCTGTGCTTCCATCCACATTTGGTGCCATCTTTCAATGTTTTTTGTATTGCGCGCTCTGTCTTCCCTTTCCGTCTGCGGGAATGGATCCCGAAGTGCTGAGGAACATGCTGACGAGTCTCGCCAGCACGTCACATTTGGCATTCGAGTTATTCCTTAAGCTATAAACCGACAGTGAGGAGTCCGACGATGATGTTGACTCGCAGAACGCATACGACATGAGATGGCTTGTGGCATTCACGGACATGCTCACCGCAGTGGAACACAGCTTTTGGGTCTTGGGAAACAAGCACTGAGTGGCGGGATCACATTGTCATGCAAGTCTGGGATGACGAGCAGTGACTACAGAACTTTCAGATGAGAAAAGCCACTTTCATGGGACTGTGTGATGCGCTTGTCCCCACCCTGTGGTGCAAGGACATGAGATTGAGAGCTGCCCTGAGAGTGGAGAAGTGGGTGGCTATTGCAATCTGGAAGCTGGCAACTCCAGACAGCTACCGATCGGTCGCTAACCCGTTTGGAGTGGGAAAGTCGACCGTTGGAATCGTGTTGATGCAAGTTTGCGGGGCCATTAATTGCATCTTGCTCAGAAGAACCGTGACTCTGGGTAACGTGCATGAGATTGTGGCTGGCTTTGAAGAAATGGGTTTCCCTAACTGCAGAGGGGCGATCGATGGGATGCATCTTCCAATTCTGGCACCAGACCACCAAGCCACCGAGTATGTTAATTGGAAGGGTTTTTTCTCTGTGGTTCTCCAGGTGCTTGTGGATCACCGTGGGGCTTTCATTGACATTAATACAGGCTGGCCCGGAAGGGTGCATGACGCACACATCTTTTGGAACAGTGGCCTGTTCAGGAAACTGTGAGCCGGGACTTCCTTCCCAGACCAGAAGATCACTGAAGGGGAAGTCAAAATGCCCACTGTGATCCTTGGAGACCCCGCTTACCCTTTAATGCCGTGGCTCATGAAACCCTACACAGGGAGCCTTGACAGCAGCATGGAGCGGTTCAACAACAGGCTGAGACGGTGCAGAATGACTGTGGAGTGTGCTTTTGGCCATTTAAAGGGCTGCTGGTGCTCTCTGAATGGGAAGCTGGACCTGGCTGATGACAGCATCCCTGCGGTTATATCCACATGCTGTACCCTCCATAACATTTGTGAAGGGAAGGCTAAAAGATTCATTCAAGCATGGACCTCAGAGGTACAACACCTGGAGGCTGAATTTGAACAGCCAGACAGCAGGGCTATTAGAGGGGCCCAGTGCGGGGTTGCAAGGATGAGAGATGCCTTGAGGGAGCAATTTGAGGCTGACAGCCACCAGTAACGTCTGGTGCCCTGCACGGGAGTGAAGTGCGGTGGGTCCAATGTTAGTAGGAATCTGTGTTTGCTACACTGACTTGCAGTGCCTGCTGCTTTTCTGGGCTAAGGTATCTTTTACTTAATACAATAATAAAGAATGTTTTCAAAACCAAAAAAGCCATTTATTGAAGAGAAAATTCATTTATTGAAAAGAAACACAATTCTTGGGAAACAGAAAGGGCAAGGGGGTGGGGTGGGGAAAGGTACAATCACAGATCTGGGCATGTCTTATTCTCATACTCGGCCTTCATGTCTGGAGTGCTGTGCAGTGAGTGCTGCCCTTCAGGATGGCTAAAATGCATGGTGATGGGGGTTGAGTGCAGTGGATAAGGGTCACAGGGCTGGGTGGTGAAGCTACAGGTGTTGGAAGCAGCTGGTGGTGATAAGAACCCAGATGTTGGCATGATACAAAAATGATACTGAGCAAAACCCATCCCTGCTCTGACTCCAGAAAACTGGACCCAACACAGTTGATAAACACAGATACTGATGGGTTGGGTCCTGAGAAGGGAGAACCCTGTTTAGCTAAATTCCTGTCTCCCCTACACAAATGAAACAAGTGTTAATGCAAAATGGAGTGTGAGATATTACCACAAAACAGTGAAGCCTGGGAGGGCTGATCTATTTTCTGGGTGAAACTTTGAAGCCCAGAGTTAAACTCACTCAGTTTTATGTGCACTGTGTTAATACAGAACATTGATTATCTTTTTCCTTTCAGGATGTGAAAAGCACATTGAGCAGGTGTGTTTCCTATGTTCATTGCTCTAATATTTTTGGTGGTGGTTCTGGGATGTTGTGTGTACAGAGCAGCTGAGTGATGATGGGATGTTTTCTTTGTAGGACTGAGAATGTGAAACTCCAGGAACCAGAAGCTGTTTCTACTGATATGAAGAACGTGTATAAAATTTCCCCTGATATGAGGGAAGCGCTGAAGAGATTTGGAGGTGAGTGGCGTCTACTGGGACATTCAACTGTATTGTGCTGGGGATCTGGACAGAGCCTGGGACTCCAGGACACACTTGCAGCCAGCTGACAGGCCTGGAGCTGTGTGAGAGCTGGAGGCTGATGCGCTGAGTGCTGGGCAGTTTCCCTCCTACTTACAGACACCTGCTGGTACTTGCCCAGGTGTCTGACCAGGCCCCATCACTGTGACATCCTGACCCCTCATCGCTGAGTTAATGGGTGCCCCTGAGCCAGGTGCTGTGAGGCCTGGACTGGGCCCATTGTGCTGGGAGCTGCACAGACTGGTAATGGATGATGCGTCTGTGTCTCTCTCCTGGGACATGTGAGGGCTGTGTTGTGTGGCCACGCTCAGCACTGCCCCAGCCCCCTTTAGCCAAGGCTGGCCGAGCTTTCTGAGCTGGAGGAGGGGCCGGTCTGGCTGCTGCGGTCTGACCTGGGCCGTGTGTTACTGGGTAAGAAGCTGAATCCTATGGGCCCCTCGTCTGCTCTGAGCACAGCCCAGTGTGAGGTTGGGTCAGTGGTTTGCTGCTCAGTGAGTGAGACTCCCACACAACAGTGTGATCCTGTCACAGTGTCTGGCGTGAGCTGCCCCATCCAAACCCCTCCCCACAACCCCAGTGTGGAGACCGGGGGCAAAGAAAGAAACCTGACCGTAAGGAGGGACAGAGAAGAAGCTAAGGCAGAGGAGAGGGGGAGTAGGAAAGTTCAGTGAGCTCAGTCTGTGATAAGAAAAGGAGTACTTGTGGCACCTTAGAGACTAACCAATTTACTGACAGTATGCATCCGATGAAGTGAGCTGTAGCTCACGAAAGCTCATGCTCAAATAAATTGGTTAGTCTCTAAGGTTCCACAAGTACTCCTTTTCTTTTTGCGAATACAGACTAACACGGCTGCTACTCTGAAATCAGTCTGTGATTGCTGAACTGGCCCTTTCAACCTACCCCCGCCCTCCTCTCTTCCCACCCACCCCCCAGCAGGGGGCAGTCGAAGGGGCCAAGCTGGGTGTGTCTGTCCCGGCCGATGGAGGCTGCGCAGTGGGTGCCGGCTGCAGGGCCAGGATCTCAGGGCTCCGGGGAGCAGGAACCCCAGGCTGTGGGGGAAGCAGCTTCCTCTCTGGGGCTGGCTGGAGCCACAACATCCCTGCTCCCCTCCCCCCTCGCTGCCCCCAGCCCAGCCCAGTCTGTGCCCACCGGACCCTGAACACGGCTGGGCTCTGGGCCATTCCACAGCCCTGGCCCCTGAGCCTGTCGGGATCCGGAGCCAGTCACCTCCGTGCCTCCTTCTAGGGGATCAGCAGCCCCTGGGGAGCCTCCTGTCACCCCCCGGAAACCCCGTCCTGGGCAGGGCCCCAGGCCCTGAGTCACTCGCTGGCTGCTCCCGGCTGGCCAGGCCCAGGGTCTCCAGCAGGGCCCTTGGTGCCGGCCCCGCGCTGGCTGCCAGAGCTCCCAGCCCCTGGCCCAGCCCGGCCTGTTGTCCCAGCGCCGACCCCTCCCCTGCGGGTGGGGGGGGACCCTGCTGCTCTCAATGGCTGAGCCCCCCCTCTGCCGCGGCCTCTGGTGCTGCGCTCGCAGGCTCAGCCCATGCCAGGGCCAATGCGGCGCTGCTGGGGCTGCTCCTCCCCCGGCACCTGGGTTCTCTGTGTCGGGGCGAGTGGCCGGGCGAGTGGGCAGGGACCTGCTCAGAGACACGCGCCCTGTGCTGCCCCCAGAGGGCAGAGACCAGCCAGGGCCGGGCAGCAAAGTGATACCACCAGGGCCGGCTCTACCGTTTTTGCCGCCCCAAGCAGTTAAACCGTCGCCGCCAAATTGCCGCCGGGGACAGAAGAACGAAGAAGCAATCTAAAAGATCCGAGAGAAAAAGTCCCCTGCTGGGGTCCGCTCTGAGTCCAAGTAAACCCTAAAATAAAATCTTTTCCCTCACTCTGCTCCAGCCTCCAGCTCTCACTCAAGCTCCTCCTTATCCTCAAATCTGGAGCCCTCAGTCCTCCTTCCTGGAGCTGGGCTTGGATTTGTTTCCATCGTGGAATCAGATGACTCCCGCCCTCCTTCCCGGAGCTGGGGTCATTTCAGACTGTGCCTTTATTCTCTGCGTCCACTTTCTCCAGCCGGGGGCAGCTCTCCAGGGCTCTGTCCTGCTACAGCTGCTGCTGTCATTGTCATCTCTGGCAGCTCCTCCCCCTTAGGGGAGCTCCTCTGTCTAGGACAGTGGTCCCCAAACATTTTTGGTCATGCCCTCCCTTACCTGGTTTGCATTCCCACCCCGGGAATTTCCTAAAGACAGACTGCTTTTCATTAAAATATCCTGATTTGCAACTAAATACAGTCGAACCTCGGGAATGGAGGTTGTTTGTAACTCTGAACAAAACATTGTGGTTGTTTTTTTTAAAAGTTCACAACTGAACATTGACAAGAGAGCTTTGAAACTGGGCTATGCAGAAGAAAAATGCTGCTTTTAACCATCTTAACTTAAATGAAACAAGCACAGAAACAGTTTCCTTACCTTAGCAAATCTTTTTTTTTTTTTTGACATTTCCCTTTATTTTTTTTAGTAGTTTACATTTAACACAGCACTGTACTATATTTCCTTGTTGTTATTTTTTTTTGGCCCTGATGCTGTCTGGTTGTGTACTTCCGGTTCCAAGAGGTGTGTTTGACCATCCAGTTCATAACTCTGGTGTTCGTAACTCTGAGATTCTGCTGTATAACATTTACACTAAATCTGGTACTTCTCTGTGCTCACCAGGAGGCTACACTTTACCTCCATACATTTACTGAGATTCGTTTATTCACATTTATTCATGTATTCCGATTCTTACATTTTCACATTTTAATTATGTTAACAATTGTGAATGACACACTTCTTATTTACTCGATATTTTTTTTACTTGTGCAAACTGACAAACAACAAAACAAACCATCCAAACAACCAGCATTTTAAAACTGTTTTTATGTGTTAAATAAAAGTTCCTCAAATGTGCTGGATATTGAAGAAAAAAATAAGTTGACCAAAACAAATTTTGCATTTAAAATTGATTTCTTTAACAGAGGAACTATTATCTGTAGTTAGTGAATTGAACTGATTTCTTAAGGTCACCATGTCCTTCAAGATTTTAGAACAGGTAGAGCTCATCCTCCCACACCTTACGTTTTATTCATAGATTGGAAGAGGATAAAAAGCTTTCCTACTTTTTCAACTCAAACAGTTTCTCAGCTCTGAATGAACTAGTCATTGAACTGAGCTAACTGAATACACTGAAATTAAGAAAATATTTTCTCTGTTTCTCTGAACCTGCATAAGAGGCTACTGCTGTCAAAAACTAGTTTAGTACTTCAGCAAGCTCCCTGGTTCCAGGTGCTTAGCCAGTAACTTCTACTAGTTCAGTGGTTTGACGGTCTTTAAAACTTCTGCCGCAAACATGTACTGCTTGAATATTATTTTATGTATATTTAATTCAAATTATTTTAATAGATTATAGGAGTTTAGGATTGAACGTGGGTTGTTTCAATTTTAAATTTAAATTTGAAATGGTTTATTTTAAAAAATAAAAATCTTATCTTTAATTAAAAAATCCAAGTTAAAAAGCCATGTAAATAAAACAATATTTGTAATTAAAAATGAAATGAATTTCATCCATCCTGAGTGTCTGATGTTTCCTTTAGACCTTCGTTGCCAAAGAAAAACAACACTTTGAGGGGTGAAATTAATAAATGTGATTCCTCGGTTTGTGTAGATTGGATGAATTATTGTACAAATCTCAAATTTGTTTGTTTGTTTTGAAAACAGAGCTGCAGCACTGCCAACCCCAATATTCAAAACTCAAAAGTCAGTGTTATGCCCTCCCTAATATATTATGTCTGTGTAGTATTATCTGGTTTTGTGTTGTCTGGTCTTGCAGCTTTAATAAACTGTAAAACTGTACAATGTCATAGGACAACCCAGGAAGAATGAGGTATTCAGGAAAAGATGTAAACTGTACTTCAATTACTTTTTTTCTATTTCCCAATGTCTGTTTTTTTATGAAAATCAATTAAAAAAATAATCACAGACACACAAAATCACATCAAGCCAAAAAACAGACATGAGACTGACTTAAAAATAATGAGCTTTAAAATTCTAATGATAACAATCCATTTTAAGTCCTCATTTTTTGTCTTTTGGTTTCTGACCCCTGAGGGAGCACTCAGATCATATTACTAAACTTTGTCTGCAACCTTGAGGGTGAGAACTTTAGTTTTTACTTAAATGATATCTGAGATTCTCACATAATCATAATACTAGAGATCTGGGGCTTTAGGAAAATTAGCAGATAGCGTGAGACTTAAAATAAAACGCCAACATTCACAAAAAATTTATGTGAGCTGACAACACTCTAGCTCTCCAAAATGTTTAAACAAAAATTATTTTTTCAATAGAATGATTTTAGAAAAAAACTTTAAAAATGAATTTTCCTATTATCTGAATGTTTCTAATTTTTCAATGAAATGATGCTAAGTGAGAATATACAGTTCAAATTGATTCAAAAGAAGAATGCTAATAAAATCCAAACATTTTACTGACCCTTCCCCTATTCTTGATAAAAGAAGAATAACAATGTTTGAAAAAAGAAAATAATTTTGTTTCAATGATATTTGATTAAAAATGGAAATTAAAAATATTTCAAACAAAACAAAAGTGAATTATTGTTGTGAAATAGTGTTTTACAATTAATTTTTTTACTACCGTTAGTCCTTTAGATTTCCTCAGGAAATCTCCCCTCCAATGACTGTTCTGTCAACTGCTGTGTAAATATGCCTCTTTTTAAATTATGTCATGAAACCCCTATTCAGCAGCACACTTGAGCTCATGGTCTGCTTTAGGCACATGCTTAATTCCCCCTCACTTCAGAAGGAGAACAGGATGCAATTTTCTGTCTTGATTGATTGTGGAAATAATTTTCCTTTTTTCCCTTGAAAGTGTCAGAAACAACAGGATTCAGCCCCACAGGCAGAGATAGAAAACTGTCACGTTAACAGGCAGAAGGACAGAACAGTTGGGAGTGTGGCACAGTAAATCTCGTCCGGTATTCTCAATACAGGAAGTTATTTGTTACAAATCTCCCTGGGACGTCACTGAGAACAAGATCGGGCCCAGTGTTCTTGAATGAAACATACCCACAAAAGAAGCAAATGATTAATCCAACATGCCGCACAAATCCTGAGTTACGCTGCTAGGACAAGAATCTGAAAGACATCGGAGTGTCAATCACTGTGAATGTACTTGGAACATAGTGTTTACATAACGAATAAAATAAATGACCTCGGATTATTTAATCTTTGTGTTAGTAACAATCCGGCCAGGCAATGAGCAGGACACATGAGGGGATGTGAGGAATCATTCTGAAGCTAAATGAACCTGCCTGATTGGTCCTTCCGAGACATTTTACAATCTCCAGGGTGGGATCAGACTCCGTGGGGTTTGTTGCGATGATTTCCACTGTCAGTGACTCTTTCAATTGATCACATTGCAGGACTGATTCCCTGGCTACCAAATCGCTGCAGTTTCCCCAGCTTTTCCTCGCCCTTTGGGGAAGAAATCTTTGGGCTCCGAGCAGAGCCCGGGGCTTCCCTCTGGCAGAGCAGCCCACGATGGAAAGCAAAAGTCAAGTCACACCGGCGGCACGTGACAAGATTAGTGTTTTCTCTGGAAGAAACAGCCACCACCCGGCTGCGCTCTAAGGGCCCTTCCAGGCCAGCAGCCTCCAGCATTCCCGTGGCCCGAGACACCCAGACCCAGCGATGAGCTTGAAGAGATTCTTCTGCCGGCTTTTGTTGTTGTGGACTATGGAGTTAAGGCGACGTGATGTCACGGAATCCATGACTTCTTCCAGAGACCTCTGTGACCTTTTCCGCTTCAGCCTGGGGCGGCTGGGCTGGAGCTGCCAGCCAGTGGGGGCCCCAGTACTCCCAGCATCTGGCGGCGGGGGACCCTGGAGCAATAGCAGCCATGTGTGCTGGACCCCCACTCCCCATGGTGACATCGTTATTTTTAGTAAAAGTCACCGAGAGGTCACGGGCAATAAGCAAAAAGTCATAGAAGCCCGTGAAGCCCGTGACCTATCCCTAACTTTTACTAAAAATGACTGACAAAATCTTAGCCTTACTAATGAGAGCCTTGGATGTGTAAACAGGGGAGTAGTACGGAGTTGGCCTTGCTGAGATTGAGACTGGAATACCCAGTACAGAGGCTTGGAAGGATTAGATCTTTATCAGTCAAGGTCGATTTCACCGGACACACACAAACTGATGGAAAAAATATTTCCATCAATAATGGAAATTTACAGACAGGCAAAGAAAGAAGGAAGTTGCTTGAGAACTTATTGGAGTTTTGTTTAAGGATACTTCCTTTGTGTATTTTGGCATGTGATCTTGTAATGTGTGTTTTAGCGGTTATAAAGCTTTTTTTTTTTTTTTGAGTCTCAAGATTTACTGTCATTAAATTATTGTTGTCTGATTCTCTCCCCCGCACCACTAGGGCTTGGACTTTTCCACCAAAGGTCATAGCTCCCCACCCCATCCCACCATGGAAAGTGGAAGTCTCCCTATGAAGTTCAAAGGGCATGGTTTTAAACTGGTGTATTCCATCACAGGCAGATTGTTTAATTGTTGTGGAGTTGTTTGCTTTAAATTTACCCTTTTTATTTATTTATTAAACATGTTTTTGTTTGTTTGCTTACCTTTTTGTTTGTTTTTTTATGATTTTTCTCATTGCGGGGGTATAATTTTATAAATTGTGGGGAAAAACTAACCTGGATAAATTTCACACAAAAAGCTAATTTGATTAAATGGTAAGCAATAGAGTAATTGGGTTTGTTTAGTCTGGAGAAGAGCGAGGGACAGGATAACAGTTTTCAAGTATTTGAAATGTTGTTACAAGGAGGAGAGAGAAAAATTGTTCTCATTAACCTCTGATAGAAGGACAAGAAGCAATGGGCTTAAATTTCAGCAAGGGGGGTTTAGTTTGGCCATTTGGAAAAATTTCTTAACAGGGAAGATAGTTAAGCAATGGAATAAATTGCCAAGGTGTTATACCAATAAATTAAAAACCAGCAGGATCTTATTAAAGAGAAAAAGGCAAAATACCACATTTATTCTGAATACAGAAAGAATCATAGTAAGCAGTTAGTTATAGCTATAGCATTCCATTCAATCTCATATTTATTCACACATTCATTCATACAAACACACACACACAGGTTCTGCAAGGTTGTTATCATAGTTACCAGCCTTAGAGTTGCTCATGCCAAGCCACTGGCCAGGTGGCCTGGACATGAGGAGGGAGCAGAGCCTCGTCAGATGCTCATCTGATGCTCCTGGAAGTTGGTTTGCAGAATCAGACCCCAAAGTTCTCACTTTTTAGAGTCTATTTTTATAGGAATTTCTTCCTATGCCAGTCTATGGGAATTGCTTCATCATGTGGTTGCTGAATCAATCAGCAGATGGCACATTCCTGACGGCTCCATGCTGCTAGATATTATCTTGTTCTTTGGTTCTCCCATTCTTGAGGCTGTTGGGTGGATTCCAGTCTGCCCTCCGGGGGTCCTCTGGTTATTTCCACTTGACGCCTTCTTCAGCCGATGGACACTGGATTCTTAGGCTGGCACCTCCCTGATCATTCAGTTATTATCCACACCAAGCATCCATCCACATACATCCTCTATCTCTATTTTAATCACAATTGTTAATACAACAAAAGGGCGGGGAGTCTCTGGGTGCTGTTTCTGTTGTTACAGAGTATTGCTTTGAGTCTCTCTCTCTGTGAATTGCTTTGAGAACAGACTCTGTCTTAGAATGTACTAACACAATTAGCAGCTTGCAAGTTTCACACATAGAGGGAGAGAAACAGTACCAAAAACCAAGAGACCTCTTAATTAGTAATACCCTGGAATTTAAACTATGGGGAATCAAACTCATTTGTGATTTTAATACAGAACTTCTTTAATATGATCCAACAAAGGGAGGATGTAGAATCTCCATCATTAGAGATTTTTAAGAGCAGGTTAGACAAACACCTGTCGGGGTGGTCTAGATAATACTTAGTCCTGCCACGAGTGCAGGAGATTAGACTTTCAGTCCTATGATTCTAATAGAATCACAGAGTTTACAACCAGAAGGGACGACCAGATCATCTAGTCTGACCTCCTAAAGAGGAAATGGAATAGAAATAGTTCCTAAGCATTAATTATCATATTGATGATAATGAGAAATAAAATATAAGAAAAGTGAAACTCCTAACAAACAGTATGTGTATTTCAGTTTAATTTTTAGATAAACGAGATATAGAAATTGGTAAGTGTCATTATCCTTCTGACACGAATTTTTTTTTGGGGGTACCAAATTGGATCCTCATGTGGGAGCTTGTTTAATTGTTGTGGAGTTGTTTCCTTTTAAATTTAACTTTTAGAATTCTGTTGCAATATTTAACCTGCTTTGGTTTGTTTGTGTGCTTGCTTTTTGTTATTATTGTTTTTTTGGTTGGGGGTTTAGTGTAGCTTCATAAAATGTGGGCAAACACTAAATTGAATAGATTTCACACTAAAATTTAATTTGAAAAACTGAGAAGCAATAGAATTACAGACTTAAAGACCAGAAGGGACCCCTGGATCCTCTTCTCTGATGTCCTGAAGAGGAGGCTGATTTCTCCCAGCCTTCACTGTCATATTGATGAAAAATAGAAATAAAACATAAGAAAATGGAAATGCCTAACAAATATATATATTTATTTCTCTTTTATTTTTTAGCCAAATGAGATACAGAAATAAGTAAGTGTAATTATCCTTCCTCTGATAAGAAACTTTTTGTACCAGTTTGGATCCTCATGTGGGAGTTTGTTTAATTGTGGTGGAGGTGTTTGTTTTCAAATGTAACTTTTTAAATTGATGCAGTATGAAATCTTTTGTTTGCTTGCTCCTTTATTATTGCTACCATTCTTTTTGGTGTGTAGAGGCATTCATTTTGTAATGTAACTTTAAGAAATGCGGGGAAAGACTAAACTGGATGAATTTCACAGCAGAAGCTAATGTGAGAAATTTATAAGCAAAAGAGTCATAGGGTCACAGAGTTTAAGTCCAGAAGGGATGACCAGATCCTCTAGTCTGATGTCCTTAAAAGGAGATTGAGTAGAAATAACAATCTCTCAGCCTTAATTTGCATATTCATAAGAACGGCCATACTGGGTCAGACCAAAGGTCCATCTAGCCCAATATCCTGTCTTCTGACAGCGGCCAATGCCAAGTGCCCCAGAGAGAATGAACAGAATAGGTAATCATCAAGTGACCCATCCCGTGGCCCATTCCCAGCTTCTGGCAAACAGACGCTAGGGACACCATCCCTGCCCATCCTGGCTAATAGCCATTGATAGACCTATCCTCCAATTAATTTATCTAGTTCTTTTTTAAACTTTGTTATAGTCTTGGCCTTCACAGCATCCTCTGGCAAGGAGTTCCACAGGTTGACTGTGCGTTGTGTGAAAAAATACTTCCTTTTGTTCGTTTTAAACCTGCTGCCTATTAATTTCATATGGTTACCCCTAGTTCTTGTGTTATGAGAAGAAGTAAATAATACTTCCTTGTTTATTTTATCCACACCAGTCATGATTTTATAGACCTCTATCATATCCCCCCTTAGTCGTCTCTTTTCCACGCTGAAAAGTCCCAGTCTTATTAATCTCTCCTCAGGTGGCAGCTGTTCCATAGCCCTAATCCTTTTTGTTGCCCTTTTCTGAACCTTTTTCAACTCCAATATATCTTTTTTGAGATGGGGCGACCACATCTGCACACAGTATTCAAGATGTGGGCGTACCATGGATTTATATAGAGGCCGTATGATATTTTCTCTCTTATTACCTATCCCTTTCTTCATGATTCCCAACATCCTGTTCACTTTTTTTGACTGCCGCTGCACATTGAGTGAATGTTTTCAGAGAACTATCCACAATGACTCCAAGATCTTTCCTGAGTGGTAACAGCTAATTTAGACCCCATCATTTTATGTGTATAGTTGGGATTATGTTTTCCAATGTGCGTTACTTTGCATTTATCAACGTTGAATTTCATCTGCCATTTTGTTGCCCAATCACCCAGTTCCGAGAGATCCTTTTGTAGCTCTTCGTAGTCTGTCTGGGACTTAACTATCTTGAGTAGTTTTGTATCATCTGCAAATTTTGCCACCTCCCTGTTTACCCCTTTTTCCAGATCATTTATGAATATATTGAATAGGACTAGTCCCAGTACAGACTTGTGGGGGACACCACTATTTGTCTCTCTCCATTCTGAAAACTGACAATTTATTCCTACCCTTTTACCCAGTTACCAATCCATGAGAAGACCTTTGCTCTTATTTCATGACTGCTTACTTTCCTTAAGAGCCTTTGGTGAGGGACCTTGTCAAAGGCTTTCTGAAAATCTAAATATACTATATCCACTGGACCCCCCTTGTCCACATGCTTGTTGACCCCCTCAAACAATTCTAGTAGATTGGTGAGGCATGATTTCCCTTTTCAAAAACCATGTTGACTCTTCCCCAACAAATTATATTCATCTATGTGTCTGACAATTTTGTTCTTTACTATATTTTCAACCAGTTTGCCCAGTACTGAAGTCAGGCTTACTGGCCTGTAATTGCCATGGTCACCTCTGGAGCCCTTTTTAAAAATTGGCATCACATTATCTATCCTCCAGTCATTTGGTACAGAACCTGATTTAAATGATAGGTTGCAGACTACAGTTAGTAGTCCTGCAATTTCTCATTTGAATTCCTTAAGAACTCTTGGGTGAGTACCATCTGGTCCTGGTTACTTATTACTGTTCAGTTTATCAATTTGTTCCAAAACCTCCTCTAATGGCATCTCAATCTGGCAGAGTTCCTCAGATTTGTCACCTAAAAAGAATGGTTCAAGTTTGGGAATTTCCCTCACATTCTCAGCCGTGAAGACACATGCAAAAAATTCATTTAGTTTCTCTGCAATGGCCTTATCATCCTTGAGTGCTCCTTTAGGCATCTTGATCATCCAGTGGCCCCACTGTTTGTTTAGCAGGCTTCCTGCTTCTGATGTACATTTAAAAAAAAATTGCGATTACTTTTTGAGTCTTTGGCTAGCTGTTCTCCAAATTCTTTTTTGGCCTCCCTAATTATATTTCTGCACTTCATCTGCCAGAGTTTATGCTCCTTTCTAGTTTCCTCACTAGGATTTAACTTCCACTTTTTAAAGGATGCCTTTTTGCCTCTTACTGCTTCCCTTTGTTGTTTAGCCATGGTGGCTCTTTTTTGGTTCTCTTACTATGTTTTTTAATTTGGGGTATATATTTAAAGTGAGCCTCTATTATGGTGTCTTTAAAAAGTTTCCATGCAGCTTGCAGGGATTTGTAGTGAAATTCTGGGCATGTTCAATCCTGGTACAGTGTGGCCTGTTGCTCTCCAAGCTGTGACATTTCAGAGCAGGCAGGCTCCGTCCCTGGGGAGAGAATCCGCCCCTGGCTCTGGCTGGTGTGCAAATCCTGGCTCAGACCGTGTCCCTGAGACCGGGGACCCTGAAATTAGCATCTCTAGCCTCACACAGCCCAGTCGCTATGACTCTGGAGGACTCCCATCGACCCAGCCCCTGGCTCCTCATCTCTTTGACCCCTGGAAGCTCCTTCCCCACCCTGCAGCCCCAAGAGTGGGAGGGGGGGAAGAACCCCTGGGGCTGCAGAAGGGGCAGAGGGGCCCTGAGGGGCAGATGTGGGGGCTGGGCAGGGGGCAGAACTAACAGCCGGGCTGGGGACAGGCAGATGGGGGGGTGTCAGGGACACAGAATGACTCAATCAGGGTTTGGGGGGTTGGAGGAAGCTCCGCAGCAGCAGGGAGCATTTTGTACCAATCTGTGAGATTAGATCTCACTGGGGTCTCCCAGCCAGAGCTCCTGCCACAGGGACCCAAATCACCTTCCCCTGTAACTATGGGAGAGCCAGTAACACTGCAATTGTCACACAGGGGATGGGCAGGGAGAGTTCAAAAATCAGAAGATAAACCAGGATACGTTATATATTATTTTGAGCCCTCATGGTTTTTTTTTTTTGGGCGGGGGGGTCAATTTCATGATTTTGGGTTCTGACTCATGATTTTTAAGTTCTGGGGTTGGCAACACTGTGAGTGTCACGGGTTGGGGAGGGCGCAGGCTGGGCTGAACCAGAGGGAACAGAAAAAACAAAAGGAAAAGATCAAGTAAAACAAAATAAACAGAATCCTGGAGAAAGGGATATCAAACCAAGGAAAGGAAAACACTGGGAAGAGGGGAACAGCCAAAGGCAATGAGAGCTGAAGGGATAAACTCCGGGGAACGAATGGAGAACACGAAAGGGAAGGATCTGTTGTGACAGGGATCAGAGGAGAGTGGAAGACACAGAGAAATAAACAGGGATGGGAAATGAGAGCTAGAAAAATGGTGAGTCAAAATGAACAGTATGACGGAGAAGGGAGAAGAAAAGGGAACACAAGAGGGACAGAGATTGATAAAGCGTCACTGAAGTTGAGACTGTCACTCATTAATTTCATATGTTACTTCCTTGACTTTAATTACACTAAAATGGCAACAAAAGAAACTGTTCCCAAAACCTGTGGGACTCTTTTCCATTGTTGTGATTATTGAAGCTGCTTCTCAACTCCTTTGTACTCTGATGGGTATTTACAGTAAATAAAGCATGAAAGACAATTCTGATTTGTCCCTTTTGAATTTTCCAGCTGTAATTGTTGGGGGTAGAGTTGTGGGATTTGCTTCCCTAGTTGGTTGTGTGTCCCCAGCACCAATAGGGAAAATACCTGCATGTCCCTGGAATGGAAACTGGGGTTTTGCTGCTATCCAGCCTGTGCTCTCTCTTGTGCAGGCTATAGCCGTGTCAATCAGGAATTCCTCAGCTGGGCTCAGTGGAGAGGGGGCTGAATGCATGGTGCTGACTCTCCTCTTCATTTCCAGAGGTGTTGAATTTATTCAATGGTGGCTAAAGAGATATGAAATATGTTGTTTGCATTTCTTCTGCCCATCAGCCTTTGCTGAGACTGTCTCTGGGGATTTGTCTACACTAGGATGCAGGTTTTTCTCTCTCATTGTACCATCTGGGTGTAGACAAGGCAAGTGGTGGTTTCACCTCAGTGTAACTGGTCAAGAAAAATTCTGTGGGTTGAGGGGTGTTTGGGAGGGTGAACGATCACCTTCAGTAGCTACACTGAGGTGAAAGCATCACTTGCCTCATCTCCCCGGGGACTGTATAATGAGATCACTGCCTTGTGTTTGCCACTGCATTGAAAAAAAACCCCTACCCCTTCTCCTAGGGTGGCCATGAGCTAAAAGATGGGATCTAAAGGGAGAAAAAGGAGACACCCAACCTTTGGCCAGGTCTGGGTCTTTGCTTTCTGTGAGCTTCTAATGTAAGTGACTGGGGGTGGGATCCATGAAGGGACTCAGGTGTTACACTGCTGAGCATCACCTGCTCCTAAGTTTTAGGTGCCTAGAACATCACAAGAAGAACTCTGCGACCCCCACAGCCTGACTTAGATGCCTAGTCTCCCCCCACGATGAACGGAGACAGGCAGGTGCCTTACAATGCCACCCACAAGAGCCAGCACGCTAGGTGGGGAGCCATCTAAACTAGCCAATGGGAGATGCTAACAACAGGGGCGTATCCTAAACCCTGCTCCTCTCCCCAAGATAAGTGCCTGAGGCTGTGTCCACACGACAGCTGAAGTCGGCAGAATTTATGTTGCTCAGGGGTGTGACTAGACCAACCCCCTGACTGACGTACGTTACAGGGACATAAGGGCCGTTGGACAGGGGCGGCTGGAGCAGGCAGCAAGGCAGCGAGCAGAGGGGGTTGCAGCTACCTGGGTGTACCCCCTGGGGGCCAAGGGATCAGTATCTCCAGGGACGGTGGAGGGAACCATGGGTCAGCAACAAGGAGGGCCACGGCGGTCAGCAGGGCCGAAGCAGGAAAGGGGACCACCCTCACGGGAGATTTCGCCTTCTGGGCGGGGACCTGCTCTTCTTCCTCCCCCAGCCCTGCCCCGCGGCCAAGGGAGTGGGCTCGGGAATGGAGGCTGCGGAGGCCACGGCAGCAGCAGCGGAATCCGTGGCCGCCGCCATCGTCTGGCTTTGGTGGTGGCGATGGCAGTTGAGCCGGTGGCGGCGGTTGAGGCAGCCAGCGCCAGGGAGGGGGGAAGGGAGACTGAGAGGGAACAGCAGGGGCCTCCAGGGACGTCCCACCCCCTGAATCGCCCACCCCAGGAAGGGAGGCTCGGGACAGCCACTAGGGCAGGGAACAAAGGGAATGGAGGGAAAGGGGGGGAAATGGTGACCACACCCCCCTCGCTCGGCTGAAAGCAGGGTGGGGGGGGCACCCACAGAAAGGGACACAGGAAACAAGGAACACAACGCCCAGCTCAGGAGGAAGAAACCAGCTCCCCTGGCTGCACTAAGTGGGGGACGGGAGCCTCCGTGAGGGGAATAACTGAGGGAGGGAGGGGAATTCTAAGCGCCTACAAAAGGAACGGGGGCACGCAGGCAAAAAGGGTAAACGGGGAGAGGGGGGGCAAACAGGAAGGGAGCGGAATGAAGGGGGAGACGGGGACAAGTATGCCACAGGCCGGGAACAGAAAACAGGGTGGGCTCAAGGGCAACCAAACTGAAAAAGGGGGAATGGGGCTGGCAACAACGCCTGCACCGTGGGACAAGGGCAAGGCAAGCAAACTAACCAAGGACCAAGAAAGAGACCCCACAAAAAACAGAGCAGGGCAAAATGGAGCCAACAGGGTGGCTAGAAGGGGAGTGGGCGGGGCAGGCAGCAAAGGGAAAGGGGACAAACAGCTGCAAGGGCAGGACAGGGGGCAAGGCAGAGGGGAAAGGAGCCCACTGGCCTAATACAGCTCAGGGAATGAGGGCAAAGCCAAAGGAGAAAAGGAAAAATGCACTCCCCTGCTGCTCCAACCCCCCGGGAGAGTAAGCAGGGGAGGCAGGCAGCTGGGGCAAGTGTGGAAAAGCCCCTAGCAGTAAATGGGGCAGGAAAGGGAGCGGCAGCAGAGGTGGTATCAGAAAGGGGGGGAGGGTGAACCAGGGGCAGCTGCCTCAACTGCCAATCACAGAGGCAGGCCCCCACAGCTGCAACCAATAAGGGAAGGAAGGCCCGCTATAAAAGGCGAGAGCTTAGACAGTGTTACCTGGGTAGAAAGGCTTTGAACTGCAAAGGGGTAACACTGCTGTACTAGAGAGTCTCTAGAAACACAGTGCAAAGGTACTGATAGTCTGCTGGGCCTAATTAGATACTGGGGCTATCACCTGCCTTCATCAGGGGTAACTAAAGAAAGCAGAGATCCCCTGAAGGACCACATCAAGGACTGGTGACATCACCATTAGCACCTGACTGCACAGACTGGCCTAGTGTCTGGGGGGAGGGTCAGTGAGATGATTATCTGAGAAACTCTGTGTCTGTGCGTGTCTATCTGTCTCCTTATTCTTTTCTCCCAGGTTCTGACTGCAGAGGAAAAAGTTTGCCCAGTAGCAAAGGCACTAAGTTACCCTGAGCAGACCCAGGTTTGTTTCCCTGCTCTGTGTGAACTCAGGCAAGTCATTTATTCTGTCTGGGGCTGAATGTCCCCTCTTTTAAAATGGGGGAAATAGCCATTCCCTATCTCACAGCAGCAGAGGCTGGGGGCAGGGGGCACATGGGGTCATGTGTCCCCCAGATTTGCTGCTTGGCTGGTATTGAGTCTGCTCACACAGACTGAGCATGCTTAGTAACATCAGCTGAAGGCACTCCCCTCACCCTGCCTCCCTTTCTCCTCTTCTCCCCCCACCCCCCAAAAACAATGAGCAGGTATTGGCTGTCTCTGCACAGTAGTATGGTGAGGCTAAGCACATTGGCATTTGTGAGGTGCTCAGACAGGGCAGTGATGGGGGCCAGGTAAGGACCTGCAAGCGCTAGAAGTGCAGCTGTTTCCTGTCGCATCAGATCACAAAAACATCACATTATGGTTGTTACAAACTTTCCTTGTTTCACACTGACTCTTTCACGAGCTGGTGTTTCTCTTTATGCCCCAGCTCCTGGAATCCTGTGATTACATGACAATCTCAGCTCTCACTTTAACAAAGGTCAGTTTCTTGCTCTCATGGCTGAGTAGAAAAAGTTGAGAACATGACCACAGTGAATCATGAACGCTCAGAAACAAACAAACACTCCAGAATGTAATTTTTTAGAAGAAAAACCCTCTTGTTTTCTTCAGCCAACCTCAAGATTTTTGATTACGTGCTGCTGGCAATACTGCATTGGCAGTGATCACTTCGTGTTTTCAGGCCTGGCTTCTCCAGCAAAGGCTCTAATGACCTAAACATAAAAATGAACATTCTAATTTCTCTCTTTACTTCACCCTTACTCCAGGGGGCCTGTGCTCATTTGTGGCTTGGCCCACAGCCTGGCCCTATGCGCATTCCCACACCTTGCCCTCTCTGTTTCCCTTTCCATTGACTGTGCTGTTTTAGATAAATGATGGCATTACATTTAAGGCCTGAATTCTCCCAGTACTGCCAACTGCAAACTTTTAAAAATCATTAGAACTCCTGCAATGATTGCCTTAAAAACCATGAGACTTCAAAATAATAGTTAATAATAAATGTTGGGTTCTTTCTATTTGCTGTCTGGCTTCTCAGACTTTTAGGTTGCATTCAGAAAACATTGTTTTTCTCTGCAATCAAGAAAGCTAGAAACTTCCTTTGTTTAGGAAACAAAGGCCAAGAGTCTCACCTCATCACATGCTTCCAGGAGCTGGTGCTTTAACCAACACACCAAATAGCCGGCAAAACCATGCTCTGAAGTGTCCCTAGCCTCTGTTGGGAATGAGTGACGGGGATGGATCACTGGATGATTACCTGTTCTGTTCATTCCCTCTGAAGCACCTGGCATTGGCCGCTGTCAGAAGACAGGATACTGGGCTAGATGGACTATTGGACTGACCCAGTCTGGCCGTTCTTATGTTCATAAGACTTGTTATAATATCATGAATGCTGGCAACACTTTTGACACTGCGTCTCCTTTACACTGAGGGTGAGTTGCCTTAGCATATGTCAGAATCAGGCCTTTGAAACGTTGATTCCAGCTTAACCAAGTTTTTGGCCTGTGAATTGAATATCCCTAGACTTGGAAGGATTAGATGTTATCAGTAGATGTCAGTAAATGTTGATTTCACTGTACGCACAAACCATGGAGAAACATTTCCATTGATAAGTGAAATTTTCAAATAGCCACAGTAAGGAAAATGCTGCTTGAGAACTTAGTAGAGTTTGATTTAAGGAGATTTACTTCATATGTTTTGACATGTGATGTTGACAATTTGTGTTTTAACAGTTACACTTTTTAATTTTTTCAAGCTGTGTCTACTGTCAAACTAATTATTGTCTGACAAAAATATTTTCTGAACATCCCCCCCCGCAATTTCCCACAGCCATGAACAATAATATTGATAAAAACAAACTTTGAAAGTTTAAATAGATAAATACCAAAAAAACCCTTACAAATAAATATTAATCTTATTTGTCAAAATTACATATTAAGTCAAATGAATTCTGCCAAGCCTAAGTATCACTCCTTAGACATGCAATTCTGTAAGCTCATCAGGACAGAGGGATGCTGATCTCCATGCGAATCCCCAGTGACCCTCCTGTCACAGGGTCAGTGCAGGTTTTCTCCCTCTTGAGCCTGTGCTTAGGCTAGTATAATAGAGTCCTTCACGCCTTCTTTTGTTGGTTCACCCAAGTGTCTTTATTTACAGGGTTCATGCAGTTCCCAGATCCCCCAACAGCTAGTGTCCCACAGACCCTCCCCAGGGTCTCCTAGCCTTTGAGGCTTCCTTCCTTGGTAAGGAGACAGCGATGCTGCCCTCCTGTCTTCTCTGGGGCTAGTCTCCTCACTGAGGTTTGCCCAGGGCTTTTATAGCCCTCTGGTGCCTCAGCCCAGCTGTCACCACGTAGCTCAGCATGCTCCTCAGAGCCAGCCCTTCTTAGGGCTTGCTGCTGGGCTCTCTGCTGAATACCTGCGTCTCTAGCCCTGGCCTCCTGGCCAGAGAGTAGGCTGCAGCCAGCATTCTGGTAGGGCCTTAAAGGGGTTTACCCCTGCCCTGCCACACCGCCCCCAAAACACACACACACACCAGCAGAGGGGGCTGATTGCAGGATCGGAGCCTTATTGGGACATTTCTCACCAAAGCTTCCAATGCTGAAATGTTACCTGTGATCTGGCTCCAGCTCAGCAAACAGCCTAAAGCACTTCCAGGAAGGGAAACACCCAGTTGCTGCTGCTGCAGGCGGGGCATATCTCTGAGCTCAGGAAATAGAAACTTACCCTGTTCCACTGCCTGGAGGGAGCTATGGCCACCGACAACCCCGTGGAAAGTCTCCAGGAGGAAGCTGCATGCCCCATCTGTCTAGAGTATTTTAAGGACCCAGTGATTATAGACTGTGGGCACAATTTCTGCCGAGCCTGCATCGCCCAGTGCTGGGAGGGATCGAATACAGACACCTCCTGCCCTCAGTGCAGAGAAACTGTGCAACAGGGAAACCTCAGGCCCAACAGGCAGCTGGCAAATGTCCTAGAAATCGCCAAGCGGCTGAGTTTACAGGCAGCGAAGGGGGCAGGAGGAGAGAGGGTGTGTGGGGAACACCAGGAGACTCTGAAACTGTTTTGTGAAGAGGATCAAACTTCTGTCTGTGTGGTTTGCCATCTGTCCCGGACTCACAGAGCTCACACGGTGGTTCCCATAGAAGAGGCTGCCCAGGAGTACAAGGTAGGGAATTGCTGTCAAGTTTAATGAGTAATAACTTTGGATTTTAATTACAGGCTGATTTCACTGAAAACTGCCTGTCACAGGCGTGAAGCATCACTCAGCTCTGTAAAGCCGTCACTGTACAGGAGATGCTATAAAAAAATGAATGATCTGGCAGTGTGGCCACAGAATCAGAATATCAAGTCTTAAAAGATATCGGCTGTGGGAAACTTTTCTCTGAGATTCTGAATGCTTTTCAAACCCAGCTTCCGCTGCTGAAAGAAGGGGACTATGAACAGATCATGGTGTCTCCTTTTGGTGATTCACATGGGCGGAGCTTATTTTGTGGGTGGAGCTTCAAAGAATCAAGCCATACTTGGCCCTCTTCTCCCCCGCCCTCCCTTCTGATCTCTGCTCATTTATGAAGCTGTTTTGCTGGATGCAAAGGCTGCTTTTCCACCCCATGTCTCTCACCGCCCCCTGCTGGCTCCCTCCCTCACTGCTACCCTGCAGCAGCACTGTAGGGGTGTCAGCCGAGCAGCCCCAGGATCTCTGAGCAGCAGCAGCAGCCCTGGGCCCTTGGGCAGAGAGGAGGAGAAAACTCAAGGGATCAGAGAAAAGCGAGAGAGTGAAACGGGGAGATCTCTGGCAGGGGCTCAGGAGGGAGCTCTGGGGGGCTGCTGGGGTGTGGCACAGAGCGGGGCTGACAGGGCAGGAGCACGTTGCTCTGCTGTGTGAATGAATCACCTGCTGTCAAAGGGGAAGAGAGCCCTGGGTTATTGCAGCTCTGGAGCATAGGCGCCAACTTTCTCCAGCGCTGGTGGGTGCTCGCGCCCCCTGGCCCCGCCCCAACTCCACCCCATCCCTGCCGCTTTGGACCCCTTCCCCAAATCCCAGCCCCGCCTCCTCCCCTGAGTGTGCTGCGTTCCCCCTTCTTCCCCCCTCCCTCCCAGCTGTGACAAACAGCTGTTTCGCGCTGCTGGGAGCCCGGGGGGGGGAAAAGCAGGCACGCTTGCGAAGGAGGCAGAGGTGGAGTCGGAGGTGAGCTGGGCGGGGGGTGAAGAGCTGCCTGCACCCACCAATTTTTCTCCGTGTGTGGTCCAGCCCCGGAGCACCCCCAGAGTCGGCGCCTATGCTCTGGAGCAGTTATAATTATGGGTGGCCCATTCCCCCAGACCGAGTGTGTTCCCTGTTCCTCACTGACTCCAGCCACATCACAGCTTCACCTTGTACAGTTAACGGGACTGCACTGGCTCAGGTGCTCAGCTGCTGCCTGAGGGAGGCCACATGGGAGCCTGGACAGACGAGAGCACAGTGGGGTCTTGTTCCTGGCCTGGGTCTGGGGTACAGTGGAGGGAGGTGCTGTCCCAGCCTCTTCACTCGCACTGGCAGGAGGGATCGTTCAGAACCTTCCCAGCTGCTTCACCTCTGGCCTGTGCTCAGGGATGGGAAACTTTAGCTAAAACACAGGCTTTGAGAAGTCCTGAGTGTCTGCACAAAGCAGAGCCCCCAGTCTGAGACTGGCATCTCCGCTCCCATGAGACCTTTGGGGCTGGCAGAGCCGAGTCTCCTTCCAGGGTATTTTACTGTTTATGTATGAAATGCCAATATGGATAGTACTGTCCACGCATCGGACAGGCAGACTAATGGCTGTTTCTCGCACACGATGCCCCTGCAGGTGAAACTCCAGGGAGCCCTGGGCCCTCTGAGGAAGGAGCTGCAAGAGGTCCTGGCTCTGATGTCTAAAGAAAAGAAGAAAACCACAGAGTGGCAGGTGGGTGTACGGGTTTATTCCTCCCTGAGCCCTTTCCCCTGCAGCGTTCCCAGGAATGCTGGGACCGAGAAGCTCCAGGATGACGTTATGAACCTGCTCTGGTTGTTTGCTCCGTTGCACAGACTTGGTGCTGGCCATGGGGGGTGCATGCCTCCAGCGTTTGGGGAGGCCGGGCATGAGTGCCGGAACCTCCCCGCTGCCCAGATTATCACCCTGCCCACTCCCATTTGGCCTCCTCTCCCCGAGGCCTCGCCCACGCTCCCTTCCTGCTCTGCCCTATGCCCCACACCCGCTCAGACCACTCCCCAGTGGCTCCCCGCTCACCGTTCCAGCTCTCTCCTGTCTCCCACCCCTCCCCCAAGGCCCCCTCGCCTGCCACTTGCTCCTTTCTGCCCCCTCCTGCCTTAAGGGCGTGTGACAGGGGAGGGGCAGAGAGGAGCAAGTGGCGGGGCCCCCCACACAGCTGGCGGGCGGCAAGCGGCGGGTGCTGCGGGGTTCGGGGGAAGAGCGGGAGCGAGGGCTCCGGGCGGAGCGCAGGCAGGACTCCACAGGCGGCAGGTCTGCAGCATGTCTCCAAAGGGAGGGGCGCGGCATCCTGTTTGGGGAGGCTCAGCCTCCCCTGGCCTGTGGTACCTGCCATCCAGGGTGCTGGCAGCATCAGGCTGTGTCTCCGGTGGGGATCTCAGCGCAGCAGCTCCTGTAGGCGGAGGAGGAGGGGCAGCTCCTGGCCCTTGTACAGTGGTGCAGACCCACCCCTGAGATCTCTGATGGGGCAAATTCTCCATACTGGGTGCAGTGTTTTCACCATTCCATGGATCCTGTTTCCCTCCTGCAGGTGGGGAGGGTGTGTCGGCTGCTCCAGCCATCGGTTTTCAGTGGCCTCCATGACAAAGCTCTGCAGCTTCTCTGCAGCCTGGAGGAAACAGATTGTTCTTTCTCTCCCTGCACCCACAGTCCCTGCAATGAATCTGCCCAGTGCCTGGGCCAGACACTGGAGCTGGGAGCTGGGAGGAGGATTTGCCCCCATGGGTGAGGTTCAGATTCGCTCAGCTGGCTGGGCTGGGGGCACGCTGGGAGCTGAGCTCCTCTGAGCATCGAACCCAGTGGTGGGTGTGGAGCTCTGTGGAAAATCTACCCCCAGGGTGCATCTACATAGCCCCAGCAGCTAGCTGCAGGCTAGTCCCTGAGTGACACCCAGGGGTCTGGGTGGGTGTGAACAGCCCGTGCTGCTGCAGCTTCATAGCTACTAGTGCCCGAGCTCGCTAGATCAAAGCTAGCCGGGGTTGTGTCTACACACGGTGCTGTCAGACCTTCATTGCAGTGTGGACACCCCCTGAGTGAGCAGAGCCAGGGGCAGGTCAGCGTAAAGCCAGGCAGCACTCGGCCACCTCACAGCCTCTCTTGCCATCACGTCGCCACTTCATCCCAGGCTCTGTTACTGTGACTTTTCCTGTGCTCGTCTGCAGCCAGGTGATGAACCATGGGACAAAATGTCTGTTCCGGTTCACCTGCCTTTTCCAGTGAAATCCCTGCAGAGAGCGTGGGGGGTGTGAGGAAGACGCCAGCAGCAGGGAGGAGAGGAGAAGCAGGTGTCCCACTATTCAGATTAAAATGGCCATTTACAAGAGCTGAAATGCTCAGAGCTGGGTGCCTCTGGTTCTGCATCTGAAGCCGTATTTAAAGCCCGGCGGAAGTGGGCTGGTTTCCAGAGGACAGAACCGCAGCAGCTCCCACTCCCCGCACCGGAAGCAGCTGGTGCTCAGTTCCTCAGACAATAGGGATTTAGGTGCATAACAATTAACAGCCAGGTTTGAATGTGTCCGGCAAAGTTCCCAGCCGGCGCCATGGAGGCGGCTGCACCTTGGGACAGTCACTGGGGTGTTTCTGAAACTCTTGATTATCGCCCAGTGAGAGCGAGTTACATCCTACAGCACCAGAGGTCACAGCCCAATGATCAGTGTCACTCGGTGCAGAGTAACTGCAGCCCCAGCGACTGTGAGATGAGGCCCAGCAGGGGCGGCCAGTTACCCACTGAGAGGGGCCGTCATGGGCCTGAGCCAGGTGGGGAGTATCCCCACGGGCGGGAGCAGGGCCCGGGAGGTGACAGGCCCCCATGAAGGATGCGTTGTCCGTGTCTGATGGGGGGAGATGTTAGGGGATATGGTAACGCTGCACCACTCGAATTAGCTGTAACTCAACAGCTCCCAGGGGGCAGGAGCGGAAGGAGGCTGCAGGCCCACAGCCCTTTGCAGGGTCCAGGCCACATGCACAAAGCCTCGGGCAGGTGCCAGGAGGGTCTCCTGAGGGGGCTGGGGCTTGTCAGGGCTGTACCCGAGTTGTCTGAGTGCCCTGTGGCTGCAGCACTCCCAAGGGCGGGGTGGGGGTTGGTCTGGGGGATGGGTCGGTGTCCAAAGCCCATTGGCAGAGGGACCCTGGGGTACTGGAGGGCTGCCCTGGGGGCTCGGGTCAGCCGGGGCAGAGGTATGAGGTGGACGTTACAGCGCTCAAGCAGCTGCCTCTTCAGACACTGGGCACGGCCCCTCCCCCACCACACAGGTGAGCCGGACAGACAGACGGGTTAGAGCCCTGCATAGGGAAGGGGAGGGGGGTCAGCACAGGGCACAGACTGGTGGGGGGAAGGGCTGGGGGCGCACATACTGGGGTTTCAGGGAGGAGGGCTCTGGGGGCAGGGGACAAGGGCTGGGGAAGCTGCTGAAGCCCCTGGCCATGTTGGCATATCAGGGAGAGGAAGAGGGACTTTTCCCAACATCACTGTGGCCCGAGTCACACTGGGGGGCAGGCTCACCCCAGGGTCACCCAGCAGCTCTGGGCTGAGCTGCAGGGGAGCTAGAGAGGCCAGTGCAGAGCAGCCAGCCCGTCCCCCTGCCAGGATCAGCACCGGCTCAGCATCGTTCCCACAGCTCCCTTCAGAGACCAGGTGGGGACACAGCTGGCATCAGCAACCTGCTACTCTGTGAGTCTGGAGGGCTCCCTAAAGACTGCGATCCCAGGGGCACTGGGCCCATGGGCATGGGGCACTCGGCCAGGCTCGGTGAGGACAAAGCCAGCCCTGACAATGCCCTGGGCGCCCAACACCCATGTGAGCCCCAGCATGGCACCCAAAGGACTATTAGCACCAGCCCTAGGTCCTGAACATTGCAGCCCTGGGAGCTGGTTGTCAAAGAAGGAGCATTGCCCACATCCCGCTGTGATGGGTCCCTGGGGTGTCTGAGTGCCCAGCACTTGGCAACCAAATCCTCCCACGGACGCCCTGTATAGCCCCCTGTAAATCTTTACTGTCCCCTCAGTTTCTCCCCACTCCACTTTGTCCATCCCATGCCACCTGCAATAACATACTGAATCTTTACAAAGCACCCGAGACAACCCCACTACGGAACTGGCCATGTGAAGTAAATTCCCTTCCAAACTGATAGTGATCTAATATCCCCTGTTTCATGAACAGAGGCCCAGTCTGTGTAACTCAACATCTGGCTCACATTTTCTCTATGCCTTTCCTATTTTTCTATCTCAAGGGGAAAGTGAAGAATAAGAGAGAGATGGTTTCAGGTGAATTTAACAAACTGCACACACTGCTGAAAGAGGAGGAGCAGCTGCTTCTGCAGAGCCTGGAGGAGGAGGAGAGGGAGACTCTGCAGAGACTACAGGAAAATGTCACCAAACTCTCCCGGCAAAGCTCCTCTCTGCAGCAGCTGATCACAGAGCTAGAGGAGAAATGTCAGCAACCGGTTGCGGAGCTGCTGAAGGTGAGATGGCATCAAAATTCTCCACCCATCCAGAATTATAACTCAGCTCCATGGGTCTGGATTCCAACAATTAGAGTCAATGTGTTACTGACAAACAGAACATGAGGCTAAGGGCTCCATCAGTTCCCAAATATCACAGTTCATGATACAGGGGAATTCTCCTCATGGAGATCCAGTGAGGCCGTGGGAGACTAAATGGATAATACAAAATGATACTGAGCTGAACCCATCCCTGCTCTGACCCCAGAACATTGGACCCAACACAGTCGATAAACACAGATACTGATGGGTTGTATCCCTAGAAGGGAGAACCCTTTAGCTAAATTCCTGTCTCCCCTATATATATGAAACAAGTGTTCAAAACTGTGAAGCCTGGGAGGGTTGATCTATTTTCAAGATGAAAGTTTGATGCCCAGAGTGAGACTCATACAGTTTTACGCACATTGTGTTAATACAGGACATTAATTCTCTTTTTCCTTTCAGGATGTGAAAAGCACATTGAGCAGGTGTGTTTCCTATGTTCATTGCTCTTATATTCTTGGTGGTGGTTCTGGGATGACGAGTGTACAGAGCAGCTGAGTGATGATGGGACGTTTTCTTCATAGGAGTGAGAATATGAAACTCCAGGAACCAGAAGCTGTTTCTACTGACCTGAAGAACGTGTATAAAATTTCCCTTGACATGAGGGAAGCGCTGGAGAGATTCAGAGGTGAGTGGTGTCTCCTGGGACATTCAGCTGTATTGTGCCTGGGGATCTGGACATAGCCTGGGACCCCAGGACATGCTTGCACCCCGCTGACAGGCTTGGAGCTATGTGATAGCTGGAGGCTGATGTGCTCATTGCTGGGCAGTTTACCTGCTACTTACAGCCACCTGCTGGTACTTGCCCAGGTGTCTGACCAGGCCCCATCACTGTGACATCCTGACCCCTCCGTGGCTGCGTTAATGGGTGTCCCTGAGCCAGGTGCTGTGAGGCCTGGACTGAGCCCATAGTGCTGGGAGCTGCACAGACTGGTAACGGATGATGTGTCTGTGCCTCTCTCCTGGGACAGGTGAGGGCTGCGTTGTGTGGCCACCGCTCAGCACTGCTCCAGGCCCCATTAGCTAAGGCTGGCCGAGCTTTCTGAGCTGGAGGAGGGGCTGGTCTGGCTGCTGTGGTCTGACCTGGGCCGTGTGTTACTGGGTAACCAGCTGAATCCTACAGCCCCCTTGTCTGCTCTGAGCACAGCCCAGTGTGAGGTTGGGTCAGTGGTTTGCTGCTCAGTGAGTGAGATTCACACACAAGAGTGTGATCCTGTCACAGTGTCTGAGCATGAGCTGCCCCCATCCAAACCCCTCCCCACAACCCCAGCGCGGAGACTGGGGGCAAAGACAGAAACCTGACAGCGAGGAAGGACAGAGAAGAAGCTAAGGCAGAGGAGAGGGGGAGTGGGAAGGTTCAGTGAGCTCGGTCTGTGATACTTGAACTGGCTCTTTCACCCTACCCCCGCCCTCTCCTCTTCCCACCCACCCCCCAGTAGGGGGCAGTCGAAGGGGCCAAGCTGGGTGTGTCTGTCCCGGCCGATGGAGGCTGCACAGTGGGTGCCGGCTGCAGGGCCAGGATCTCAGGGCTCCGGGGAGCAGGAACCCCAGGCTGTGGGGGAAGCAGCTTCCTCTCTGGGGCTGGCTGGAGCCAGCACATCCCTGCTCCCCTCCCCCCTCGCTGCCCCCAGCCCAGCCCAGTCTGTGCCCACCGGACCCTGAACACGGCTGGGCTCTGGGCCATTCCACAGCCCTGGCCCCTGAGCCTGTGGGGATCCTGAGCCAGTCACCTCCGTGCCTCCTTCTAGGGGATCAGCAGCCCCTGGGGAGCCTCCTGTCACCCCCCCGGAAACCCCGTCCTGGGCAGGGCCCCAGGCCCTGAGTCACTCGCTGGCCGCTCCCGGCTGGCCAGGCCCAGGGTCTCCAGCAGGGCCCTTGGTGCCGGCCCCGCGCTGGCTGCCAGAGCTCCCAGCCCCTGGCCCAGCCCGGCCTGTTGTCCCAGCGCTGACCCCTCCCCTGCGGGTGGGGGGGGACCCTGCTGCTCTCGATGGCTGAGCCCCCCCCTCTGCCGCGGCCTCTGGTGCTGCGCTCGCAGGCTCAGCCCATGCCAGGGCCAATGCGGCGCTGCTGGGGCTGCTCCTCCCCCGGCACCTGGGTTCTCTGTGTCGGGGCGAGTGGCCGGGCGAGTGGGCAGGGACCTGCTCAGAGACACGCGCCCTGTGCTGCCCCCAGAGGGCAGAGACCAGCCAGGGCCGGGCAGCAAAGCGCCACCCTGCTGGGATTAACCCTTTCCTGCCACCCCCGCAGCAGCCCCGGCCGGTCACTGCCGCTCGACTGCCCGCGCTCTGACCCCAGGGACCCGGGTCCGGCAGCTCGGGGTTGTCGCTGGGTGAATGCGTGGGGCAGAGTAACCAGGCCTCCCTGCGCCCCAGTGTCCCCGTGTGCAATGGGGAAGGCCCCGCACTGTAATGCAGCCCTTAGGGGCTGGGCAGTGAGTGTTGTTATTGGTATAGTGCCCACGAGTGAGCCAGGCACTGCAGAGACAGAACAAGGGGCTGCCAGCCCCACAGGGCTCCTGGTCTGAGTGCAGACAAGGCCCAGCAAGGGCAGCAGCAAATACTGGGGGAGGGGGAACGGGGTTCCCATTGTGGGGCCAGCCACTCACTGAGCCCATCCTGTGCCTGTCTTCTGGGTGTGGTAGACAGTATTGTAGTGACGCTGATGGCTACATGCTGGACCCTGGGTCACCCCCCCAGGGAACAGGGCAGGGCAGAGGCAGCCTGAGGTTGTGGGGAGCTGGAGGCTGTGGGGGAGCGGGAGCAGCCTGGGAGCTGGGAAAGAGACACTGGAAGCCAGGTGGGTGGCCCAAAACCCTGTGCTGTGTTCGCTGTAGGTTCCCACTCTGTGCTGCAGGCTCTGTTGGGGTCAGATGCTGTGGTGAGGGGCCCACCCAGACAGACTGAAGAGAGCAAGGCTCTGTCTGTATGGGGAAGGGGCAGCAGTTCTGTTAAATTGGTTGCAGTTTTGTAGACTTATCGTGGGGTGGCTCCCACACGTACCACCCTCAGTCATTTCAGGGTGTCTTGGCAAGCATCTTGCCTCAGTTTACCCTCTTCAGCACTTCTTAAATTAAGTCTTACAGTCAAAAAGTCCAAAAGATCTGAGAGAAAAGTCCCCTCCTGGGGTCTGCTCTGAGTCCAAGTAAACCCCAAAATAAAATCTTTTCCTTCACTCTGCTCTGGCCTCCAGCTCTCACTGAAGCTCCTCACTTTCCTCAAGTCAGGAGTCCTCAGTCCTCGTTCCCGGAGCTGGGCTTGGATTAGTTTCCCTTCTGGAATCACATGACTCCAGCCCTCCTTCCCGGAGCTGGGGTCATTTCAGACTGTGCCTTTATTCTCTGCATCCACTTTCTCCAGCTGGTGGCAGCTCTCCAGGGCTCTGTCCTTCTACAGCTGCTGCTGTCATCTCTGGCAGCGCCTCCCCCTTAGGTGAGCTCCTCTGTCTAGGACAGTGGTTCCCAAAGGTTTTTGGTCATGCCCTCCCTTACCTGGTTTGTGCCCCCACCCCGGGAGCTGCGGTCGGGAGCTGGGCCAGGAACAGGGCTACAATTGGGGCTAGGAGCTGGGGGCCGTGTCTGGAAGTGGACCCGCTGTTGGGGCTGGGAACCGCGGGCTTCAGCTGGGAGCAAAGCTGTTGGTGCAGCCTGAGCTGAAACTGGGGCTGCAGTTGGGGCCAGGAGCTGGGGGCTTTGGCCGGGGGCGGAACCACGGTTGGGCTGGAGCTGCAGCTGGGGTCGCAGCCTGGAGCAGGGCCAGGGGTTGGTGGCTGAGGCTGGGGCCGGAGCTGCAGCTGGGGCTTAGGGTGGGACCAGAATGGAGGTGGGGGCAGAGTAAGGCTGGTTGGCGTTCCCTTTCCGACACCCCTGGGTGCTGGTCCATGCCCCGAAATGTTCCTCCACACCCTCTAGGGGGGCACGACCCCCAGTCTGGGGACCACTGCTCTGGAAGCACCCCTTCCAGGCTCCTTGCTCTGGTGAGCTCGCCTGGGAGCTCCTCTTCTCGGCAGCTTCCTGTCCCGAGGATTCCTTCAGCTGAGCCCTGGTAACCCTTTTTCAGGCTCATTAGCTATTTAGCTGCCAACTAGCCACATAGGGATTTAATTCCTTCCATGTTGGTCTGGGTTGTCTCATTCTCCCTTACAGGAGCCTGTCACAGGTAGTCTGGTCCCTAACTCCCATAAAAGGGCCAGCCCTCTTAATACATTTCCCCCCACCCCCAGAGCCAACCTGTATTCACAGGTAGGCTTGACCATGGCTGATACTTGGTTATGTTCTGCAGCTGGAGTGGGGTGAGGGGTACTTCCTGCCCTGATGCCACAAGGATATCTGCAAGGCCCTTGGCCATAATTTTCTTCTCGTCACCGAAGTGTGAAGAGACCAGGAGTTTGATTCCCCAACTTTCTATGTAGCTCATGTCATGGGTAAAATCCCCCATAGTCTTCAGCATGTCATAGTTCAGAACAACTCTTTGGCCATAGCAGAGGTAGTCAATAACCCTGGGCTTTCGTCGTTGGTGTGATGGTCCTGTAGCAGATATGTGCTGGCTACGGAGCTTCCCTCTCAGCCAGATACATACCAGATGTGTTCATCACAAAATCCTTGAATTTTGCGCCAAGTATGACTGAGGTTAGCTTAAAGATGGTATTTTACACCCAGCGCTAACTAGTGGTTGAACAGCATAATACAGTTTAGCGTTCCATTACATCTCCCCCGTTAAGTTCTACATTCCGACCATTTATAATATTTACATTATCGCACTGTCTTTGAAGTTCAGTCCAGATCAGTCTGTTAGGTGTCTCTGAATGGTGCTGGTCTTTTAATTACACAACCCGAACACTTAACAGCTTCGTTATCTGGCTGTCCATTAGTTCCAACGACTGACTATGGTCAGTCTGGAATCCTTGAGTCATCTTCTTGTTCTGCATCCGTCATCTGCAGAGTTTGCTCAGTTGATTGTTCTTTCTGAGGAACAAATTGTAGATGTTGACAGTTTCTGTTGAACTCTCCTCTCTTGGTCTTGATCACATACAGCCTGGGTATTGAATTCTTTTTCTTTACAACACCTGGAATATTCCATTATTTTTCTCCATCCAGTTTGACAAAAACATGGTCACCGGGTTCTAGGCCTGGTAGTTTTCTAAGTGATGTTTGTTGTAAAAGTGTTTGCAAGCTCTTTTTGCCTTTTTATTCAATTTGACTACTCTTTACATGTCTGACAACTTTGGAGATAGATTCTTTTCCAAAGTTGGGAGGGTAGTTCTGAGTCTTCTTCCCACCGGGAGTTGTGCTGCACTATATCCAGTAGCTGCTGTTGGGGTTGATCTATAACTCAGTAGAGCAAAGAATGGATCTTCCTGTTGATCTTCCTGGTATGAACTGGGCCTGGACCCTGGTGCAGCTTCTCCCAGATGGAGTGAGCAGCAAGTGGGGAAATGCTCCCTCCCCTCCCCACTGCCCCAGCCTCATTAGCAATGGCCCCTGTTCCCCCCAGCACCCCTCAACTCCTATCTCCCACTACCCTGTCGCCTTCCAGTGAGCCCAGACACCCTGCCCGTGCCCTAGCATGGAGAGTCCCAGCTGCGCCTCGTGGGTCAGGGCTCCACCCCCAATGTGTGTGGGGATGGCACCAACCTTGTCTTTGCAACAAACCAGCCACACACGGCCCCAAAGCAACAGAGATTCCCTGGGACCTGCCCCCTTCACCTTCCCTCTTGCCCCCTTTCACCTCCCTCTATCCCCCTGGCACCTGCCCCTCCCTTACCCTTCCCTCAATTCCTGTGCCCACCTGACCCCTGCCTCTATCCTGTCCCCTCACCCCAAACCCCCTCTGCTACCCCTGGGACCCTGCCCCTCTCCCCACCTTTGTCTCCCTGTCATCTGCCCCTGCCCTCCACCCACCTCTGTCCCCTGGCACCTGCCAATCTCCTCATGCCCCTGTGCCCCCTGGCTCCCGCTCCTCCCTTACCCCTGTGCCCACCTGGCCCCTGCCTCTATCTTCACCCCTCCCCTTCTTCTCACCCCCTTTCTGCTCCCCTGGGCCCCTGCTCCTCTGCTCCCACTTTGCCTCCCTGGCATGTTCCCCTGCCCTCCACCCACCTCTGCCCCCCTGGAACTCACCCCTCCCTTCTCCCCCTGCCGTCCTGTCACCTGCCCCTCTCCTCGAAACAGCCTTTGCACCCTGGAGCCCAACCATCACTTCACCCCCCTGCTACCTCCTGGAATGAACCTCTCCCCTTTCCCCCTCTCCTGCCATGTCTCCTTCCCCTCCCCTCGCCCCCCCTGCCCCCCTGGTGCCTGTCACTGCCCTCACCCCCTCTGCCCTTTCATGCCCCCCCACCCATCACCTTCCTCTGCTGTCTTGGCTCCTGCCCTTCTCACCACCCTCAGCCCCCCTGTTACCCGTCCCTCTCCCCAACCTCTCTAACCCCTGGCACCCTTCCCTTCCCTCGTCCCTCTGTGCCCATCCCCCCTCTAGCCCCACTCTCACCTTCTGGCTCCTGCCCCTCCTCGATCCCCTCTCCTAACACCTCCCTGTACTGCCCTGCCTCTCTCCTCGCCCCGCTCTGGCCCCTCGTGCACACCCCTCCCATCGCCCCCCTCTCTACCTCCTGGTGCCTATCCCTCCCTCCTCTGCCCTCCCTGTGTCTGCCCTTCTGCTCAACCCCCTCAATCCCCCTGGCACCTGCCCTTTCCCTTCCCCCCCTGCACCCTCCTGGTGCCGACCCCTTCCCTCACTCACCCTGACCCCCGGTACCTGCCCCTCCTCTTGCCCCCTTCCTCCCTGATGCCCACCCCCCTCACTCCCTCTGCCCCCTGACTCCACTCTCCTCATGCCCCTCTTCCCCCATCACCCATTTACTTGCCCCACCCCCTGCCTTTCTTGTGACCACCCCTCCTTTCACCCCCCCATCTCCTGCCACCCATTCCTCCCCACCCCCTTCCCTCCTTTTTGTCTGCCCCCTTCCTTTACCCGCTTCCCCTGCCCCTCTGGCACCCACCTCTTCCCTTGCTCCTCTCTGCCCCCAATACTGCCTCTTGCCCCTTGTTGTCCCTGGTGCCTGTCCTTTTCCATGCCTCACCACTGTCCCCCTGGCACCTGCCCCTCCCACTGTCCCATTGCTGCCTGCCCATCTGCTCACCCTCCTGTGCCCCCCAGCACCCACCCCTTCCCTTGCCCTACTACCCACTGATGACCACACTTTCCCTCACCGCCACCTCCGCCCATTTGTCCCTGGTGCCTTCCCCATCCCATGCCCCACCACTGTCCCCCAACCCCCCAGCATTTGTCTCTCCGCCACTATGCCCCCAGTTCCTGCCCCTTCCTTCTCCCGCCCTTGCCCCCACTTCTCCCCTCAGTACAAGCCACTTCCTGCACCCCCACCCCCTGTTGCCTGCCCCTTCCCTTGCAACCCCTCCCCTGCCACCTTCCGCTTAGTTCTTCCCCCTTCCCTTCCCTCACTCTCTGCCTCCCTAAAACCGGCACCCCTCACCCCCCTCTAGTCCCCTGGTGCCAGCCCCTCTGTTCACTCCTCCTCTGCCCCCCTGAGGCCCATCTCTGCCATTGCTACCATCTGCCTCCATGGTGCCTGCCCCTTCCTTTGCCCCCTCTGCCTGCCTGGTGCAAACCCCTTCCCTTGCCCACCTTTGGGCCCCCTGGTGTCTGCCCCTCCCCTCCCCATCTCCTAACCTCTGGGTCCCACCCCTCCCCTCCCCCTCTCTCTTCCCCCCTCATGCCCACATCTCCACACCCCGCTGCCCATAGGGCGTGCCCTTCTCCACACCCCACTTTCTGCCCCCCAGTACCCGCCTCTCTCCATTCCTTGTATCTACCCCTCTGCTCATCGCCCCCCCCCATCCGTCCTGGTGACTACCCCTTCCCTCGTCCCACCTCTGTCTTCCTGTCACCCACCCCTCATGCCCCTCTCCCCATTTATGATTGCCCTTTCCCTCACTCCACTGTTGCCCCCTGGGGTCTGCCCCACCGTTTGCCCCTGCATGCCCCTCTGAAAACTGTCCTACCCCTCACCCCTCTTTGTCCCCTTGTCACCTGCGCCTTCTTCCACCCCCTCCTTTTCCCCTGGTGCCAGCCCCTCCTTCTACTCCCCTTCTGCCTCCCTAGCGCCTGCCCCTCTGTTCACCCCTTGTGTCCCCTGGTGCAAGCCCCTTCCCTTCCCCCCCATCCCCCAGTGCCACCCGCCCCTTCTCTATCCCACCCTTTGGACCCCTGGTGCCCACCCCTCCCCTCATCTCTCTCTTTCCCTTGGCACCAGTCCTGCCCCTCACTCACACTCTACAGCCCTGATGCAAGTCCCTCCCCTTCCCCCTTAGCCCCTTCCCCAGTGCCCGCCCCTCCCATCATCCCATTTTCTCCCCTGGCACATGCTCCTCTGCTCACCCTCCCCCCGTAGCCCCATGGCACCTGCCCCTCCTCTTGCCCTCCTCCACCCACTGCTGACTGTCCCTGCCCTAACCAGACCCTCTGCCCCCGGGATCCTGCGTCACTCCATCCCCCTGGTGCCTGCCCATTCCCTCCCCACCAAGGTCCTGGAACTTGCCCCACTCCTCATCCCCCCCACCCCCTGGCATCAGTCCCTCCCCTTGATTCCCCCTGCTGCAATGGAGCCCCCTATTCCCTCACATCCCTCTGCCCCTTGGTGCCCTTCCCTGTGCCCCCTGGGGTCCATCCCCTTCTTCTGCCCTGGTGCCTACCTGTCCCCTCACCCCCTGCAGCCCCTGGGAACCTGCCCCTCCCTTCACCCCGCTCTGTCCACCTGGTGCCCGCTCCTCTTACCCCCCAGTGCCCTTGTGCCTGCCCCTCCCCTCTGCCCCTCCAACCTCTACTCTTGTCATCTGCCCCTCCCCTGTCCTCTCCCAGCATTAGCCTGTCCCCTCCCCTGCCCCCACTGACACCTTCCTACCCCTCCCCCTCTCCTCCTGCCCTTTTCCCCACAATTTCCTTCTCCCCGAACATGCCCAGACAGGAGCTATTCAGTGTCCCCCTGGATTTGGGGGGAGGAAGGCCCTGTCCCCACTGCCAGGGCAGACAGGTTTTAAAACCAGCTTGTGACACTCCCCTGACCCAGTTACAACCAATTGTGCCCCCGTGGCAGCTTTTCTGCCTCACAGCCGGGGCTGAGCTGTGTGTGCGTTTGCTCCCAGCCTCCTGCCTGACCCTGTGTGTGCCCTGGAGCCTGCTGGGGGAGTCGGGGCCGCTCCAGCAGGGATCAGAGAGCCCAGGGGCCATGCACACACATTGCAGCCCCACTGGCCCAGGGTCCATGCACTCCGGGGTATCCTACCACACAGAGCTGGGAGGGAGGGGGGCATCCAGGGCATTTACACAAACACCGCTGGGGTCCTGTTAGGGTTGCCACCTCTGAGGTCCAACAAAACAGGAAATCTGCCTGCTTCATGGACATCACCTGTCCCCTCACCCAGGCACCGTCTCCCCATCCGAATCCCGGGAGAAGGCACCAGCCACCACAGGCTCCTGCTCCTGGACTGCCCCAAGTACCAACCTCACCGAGCAGGACATGGCGCCAGATCTACCCCGCTGCCCCCGGCAGTGGCCCCCGCGGCTGGTACCTGCACAGGGGTGACTGGGCCCTGCTGGCCCTGAGCTCCCGATCTCACTCACTGCTCCGAGCTGCCCCGTCTCTGCAGCTCCAGGCACTCTGGACCCAGAGCTCCCTTTGCGTAGGCACGGTCACCCCGCAGCTCCCCCATTACAGCCACTGACACACCTGGGACTTGTCACGTCCTGGGCAGACTCACAGATTTCCCAGGAGAGTGACATGGACAAAGGGACAATCCTGGGAAAACCTGGACAGGTCGGGTGCCAACTTTCTAATCTCACAAAACCGAACACCCCTGCCCCGCCCCTGCCCTGAGGCTCTGCCCTTCCCCTTCTTCGAGGCCTCACTCTCGCTCCCTCCATCCCCCCTCCCTCCCTCACTCACTCTCCCCCACCCTCACTCACTTTCACCGGGCTGGGGCAGGGGTTTGGGGTGTGGGAGTGGGATGAGGGCTCCGGCTGGCGGTGCGGACTCTGGGATGGGGCCAGGGATGAGGGGTTTGGGGTACAGGAGAGGGCTCCAGGATGGGGCAAGGGATTGGGGTGCAGGGGGGTATGGGCTCTGGGCTGGGGATGTGGGCTCCAGGTGGGGCCAGAAATGAGGGGTTCAGGGTGTGGGAGAGGGCTCTGGGCTAGGGCAGGGGGTTGGGTGCAGGGGTGGTGAGGACTCCACTGGGGGTACAGGCTCTGGGGTGGGGCCAGGGATGTGGGGTTTGGGTTGCAGGAAGGAGCTCCAGGCTGGGGCCGAGGGGTTCAGAGTGAGGGAGGGATGCAGGCTCTGGGGTGGGGCTGGGGATGAGGGGTCTGTGGTGAAGGACGGACGCCTGGCAATCTTGTGGACAAGTATCAACCCTAGGTCCTGTCCACATGGCCCAGTAACACTCTGCTGAGCTGGGTACAAGCATCCACATGCCAGTCCAGGCCCCCGGCAGGGACGCTGAGCTGCTATGGTCACTAACAGTGTTAACTGTGCCACGTGCCACACACCACGTCCCAGGAACAGCTGTAACCTAGACTCATGGCACTGCAGGGCTGGAAGGGACCTCGAGAGGTCACCTAGCCCAGCCCCTGGTGCTGGGGCAGGGCCTAGACCATCTCTGGCAGGTGTTTGTCCAATCTGTTCTCACAAACCTCCAGTGACGGGGATCCCGCAGCCTCCCTTGGACCAGGTCCAGAGCTTCACTGCCCTGAGACGTAGAAAGTGTTTCCTCATCTCCAGCCTCAGTCTCCCTTCCTGCAGCTCGCACCCATTGTTCCTTGGACAGGCCCTCGCCCTGCCCGCTGCGGGCACTGGGGGTGTCACCAGGTGTGAGCATCGCTGTTATCGCACTGAATGGCTGGGGGCGCTGGGGCTCTGGGACGGTCTCTGTGACCATTGTCTGCTCTGGGAGACGCCCAGGTGCAGCTGCAGAGGGTCTGTGCCACCAGCATCGCCCATGGGACAATCGCTCTGGGCAGAGTTCAGGCTGATTTGTGGGCGTCTCCATTTTCAGCCTGATTTTGGGGGCGAGATCAGGGGCTCGGGGGGAATTTTTTTACCCAGGGCAAATTAAATAGCAGCTCTGGAGTGTTTCACAGCTGATGTCCTGAGTCTGACCTGCCCGTAACTTTGTGTTTCTGGGGATGTTGAGAGTCACTCACTGCAAGTCACTGGGATTTGGGCTCCTCAGTTGCTCAGACAGGTTTACAGTGAAGCTGGGTGAAATGTTTTGGACAAATAGTTTATTTGCTGCAAAATTATATTTCGGGTCGACAGAAACTCTTCGCGAATTCATGTCGAGTTTGCTGACGAGTTTCAATGAACAGAAAGGTGCCGCCGCTTCCCTTCCAGCCTTTAGCCCCGTGGCTGGGCCCTCAGCGGGGAGCCCCAAGTTCAATTCCCCCCGTGGGACGCCATGAGGGCTTGAGCTGCTGGGCTCTGGGGGTCTGATGACGTCCCCCTTTGTCTAAACACTGCCCTGGGCACTGGGCCAGAGCGTGGGAGTGAGTCTGACTCTGCAGCCCAGTGTGTCGGGCCCCGACCTGGGAGACCCAGAGTCCAGCTCCCCTGCTCCAGTCACCCTGCAATTATTGACCCATAACCCCAGTGGCGGGAAGGGTTACGGCCCCTGGCACACCAGTGTCTCAGGCCATGTCTGCCGGGATTTCCTTGCACGGATGCAAACCCCCAGGGCAGACTGGCTGTGCGGATGTGAACTGGGACTGGCGCCTGGTGCAGCTTCCCCCAGATGGAGGGGGCAGTAAGTAGGGAAATGCCCCCTCCCCTCCCCACTGCCCTGGCCTCATTAGCAACAGCCTATTAGTTCGCATTTACACCCCCCCAGAATCCTCCACTGCACTGCCGCCCCAGTGAGCCCAACCCAGAGCACTGCCCCATGGCGGACGGGCTGGGCCAGGAGAGGGGAGGGGCTGGTTGTGGGGTTTGCCTGGCTGGAAGGTGATCCCCGTGGGGCCCGCCAGCATGGAGAGTCCCAGCTGCGCCCCCTGGGGCAGGGCTGCACCCCCAGTGTGTGTGGGGCCAGCACCAACCTGCTCTTAGCGAGAAACCAACCACACATGACCCCAAAGCAAGAGAGATTCCCTGGGGCCTGCCTCTCCCTCAGCCCTCTGGCTCCTGCCCCTCCCTTACCCTTTTCTCACCCCTGTGCCCACCTGGACCCTGCGTCTATTCTGAACCCTTCTCCTTGCCCCTCCCCTTCTTTCCACCCACTTTCTGCTTCCCTAGGCCCCTCTGCCCCCCACTTTGCCTCCCTGCCATATGCCCTGCCTTCCACCCACCTCTGCCCTACTGAAAACCTCCCCCTTCCCCCCCTGCCCTCCTGGCACCTTCCCCTCTCCCCCAAACATCCTCTGCACCCTGGAGCCCACCCATCACTTCACACCACCGCTATGTCCTGGCATCCACCTCTCTCCTTTCCCTCCTCTGCTGCCATGTCTCCCACCCCATCCCTCACTCCCATCTGCTTCCCTGGTGCCTGCCACTGCCCTCACCCCCTCTGCCCCCGATGGCCGTCCCAGCCCTCACCCTCTTCTGCTGTCCTGGCTTCTGCCCTTCTTACTCCCCTCAGCCCTCCTGGCACCTGCCTCTCTCCCCACCCTCTCTGACCCCTGGCACACACCCTTCCCTCACCCCCCTGTGCCCACCCCTCCTCTAACCCCACTCTGACCCCGTGGCACCTGCCTCTCCCCAATGCTGTCTCCTAACACCTCCCTCTACCCACCTGCCCCTGCCTCTCTCCTCGCCCCTCTCTGCCCCCTGGTGCTTGTCCCTCCTCTCCTCTGCCCTCCCTGTGTCTGCCCTTCTGCTCAACCCCCTCAATCCCCCTGGCACCTACCCTTTCCCTTACCCCCCGCACCCTTCTGGTGCCGACCCCATCCCTCCTTCCCCCTGCCCCCCAACACCTGACCCTCCCCTTGTCCCCTTCCTCCCTGGTGCCCCCCCTCACCACCCTCTGCCCCACTGACTCCACTCTCCTCTCGCCCCTCTGCCACCATCATCCATGCCACCTTCTCTTTATTTCTCACTCTGCCCCTCCCCTCGCCCTCTGGCTCCATGACACCTGCACCCCTCACCACCCCTCTAGTCCCCTGGCGCCAGCTCCTCCTCTGCCCCAAGTCCCAGCTCTACCCTTGCCCCATCTGCCTCCCTGGTGCCTGCCATTTCCTTTGCCCCCTCTGCCCGCCTGGTGCAAATCCCTTCCCTTGCCTCCCTTTGGACCCCTGGTCTCTGCCCTTCCCCTCACCTCAGCACTGCCCCGTCCCTCTCCTCCCCCTCTCCTAATCTCTGGGTCCCACCCCTCTCTTCATCCTCCCTCTGCCCCCCTGGTGCCCACATCTCCCTTCACACTCCTCTGCCCCCCTAGGTCCTACCCTTCTCCACACCCCTCTCTCTGCCCCCCTTCTGCTCACCTGCTCCCTCACCCCCCATTCTGCCCCCCACCACCAGTGCCTGCCCATTCGCTACCCCCCCCATGGTTCCACCTCCCCACTCCTCATCATCTCACCCCCTGGCAGCTCACCCTCCCCTTGACTTCCCCTTCCCCATTGGAGCTCCCCCATTCCCTCACACCCCTCTGCCCCCTGGTGCCCGCCCCTTCCCTTGCCCACCCCAGCCCCCTGGGGTCCATCCCCTTCTTCTCCCATGGAGCCCACCCCTCCCCCCACCCCCTGCAGCCCCCAGGATCCTGCCCTTCGCCCCCCTCTGTTCTTATGGTGCCTGCCCCTTCCCTTGTCCCCTCATTGCCTTTCTGCCTGCCCCACCCCTCTACGCCTCCCCCCGCTACTCCTGTAACCTGCCCCTCCCCTCTACCCCTCCCCCTCTGCTCCTGTCACCTGCCCCTCCCCTTTCCTCTCCCAGCATCAGCCTCTCCCCTGCCCCGCCCCCACTGACCCCTCCCCACCCCTCCCCCGCTCCTCCTGCCCCTTCCCACCATTGTCTCCTCACAGGCAGAGGGGCCCTGACTCCCCTCAGACAACAACCCCCCCCCCAGCGATTAACGGGGACGCAGGTTAATTTCCCCTGAATCCCAGTGACCAGCCCCTGCCCCCGGCCCTGACTCTGTGACTCTCTCCCCAGTGGACGTGACTCTGGATCCAGACACGGCTCATCCCTACCTCGTCCTGTCTGAGGATCAGAAACGTGTGAGACACGGAGACACACGCCAGGATCTGCCCGACAAGCCTGAGAGATTTGATACGTTCCCTGAAGTGCTGGGTGCTGAGGGGTTCGCGGGCGGGAGGTGTTACTGGGAGGTGGGGGTGGGAGACAAGACTGAGTGGGCTCTGGGGGTTTGTCGGGAATCTGTGAGCAGGAAGGGGGAGAGCTTTTTCTCCCCTGGGAATGGATTCTGGGTCGTGTGGCTGAGGGACGGGGAATTCACAGCCCTCACCTCCCCCTCGACCCCTCTCCCTGTGAGCGTCCGGCCCGGCCGGGTGGGGATTTTCCTGGACTATGAGGCGGGCGAGGTCTCGTTTTACAATGTGACTGACGGGTCCCATCTCTTCACGTTCACTGACACCTTCTCCGGGACGCTCCGCCCTTATTTCTGTCCCGGTCTCAACGCTGGGGGTACAAACGCGGCTCCCCTGATCATCTGCCCGGTCCCGGCTCCGGCCGGGGGGAATCTCGGTCCCTGACAGTGACCCCGCGGCACAGACCAACCCCCCCAGCGCTGCTGCTCCTCCCGCTCCCCTGTGGGGGGGGCAGTTACTGCAGCTACTGGAGTTTTTGTGCTGACCGGACGCTGCCAGTTTCCCTTTTCCACTGGAGGGTCCAGTCGAAAACCAGACACCTGGCAACCCCCAGCCCTCACCTTGCCCCGTCCCCTGCCCCAGGGGCAGCAGATGGTGGGGGATGGGGTCATTCACTCCTGCCAGAATTTTCTACCCCTGTGAAATCTCAATTTAAAATAGGAAAGAAAAAAGATTATTCTAATTTAGAAAATATTATTGTAACAAGGTGTAAATACAAGAATATTTCAATTTACATTTCAACAGTATTTCAGAAACAAGCATCTAAACATATTTTTAGAAATGGAATAATTTACATTTATTTTCTGATTCTTCCCTCAAATCTGTATTGAAGTTTAACTTCTCTAAATAACGTCATTTGTATTTCAACTGTGGAATTTCAAGAAATCCAAAATATTTATCTTCACAAAATAAACTATTAAATTGTCAGATGGGGTTGTTCAGTTACAATGTACATGTGTCATAAACATCACAACTACACACATGTGCAGCTGCTCTCTCTCTCTCTCCCCCCGGTCCTCTTTATTGTCTTGACTGGTTCTCTCTGGAAGGCAGGGCACATACACCCACCTCCTGCACTACACCTTTGAAAATTAATAGGTGAAAAAATGATAGAATTAATGAAGCAATATATTTAAATTATCTCATACAAGATTATATAATATTCTTTGAAGTTCTGTCAGCATTAATTCACTTTCTAGCTGCACATAATCGGTAATCAAGATATGACCCTTCCTTTCTTTTTCTCACAAAACGCGGTCCCCAACCTCAAATGCTGTCTTCTTAGATACCAGGGGTCGGTAACTGTTCAGAAGTGGTGTGCCGAGTCTTCATTTAGTGACTCTAAATTAAGGTTTCACGTGCCAGTAATATATTTTAACATTTTTAGGAGGTCTCTTTCTATAAGTCAATAATATATAACTAAACTATTGTTGTATGTAAAGTAAATAAGGTTTTTAAAATGTTTAAGAAGCTTCATTTACAATTAAATTAAAATGCAGAGCTCCCCGGACCGGTGGCCAGGACCCGGGCAGTCTGAGTGCCACTGAAAATCAGCTCGCATGCTGCCTTTGGCACACGTGCCATAGGTTGCCTACCCCTGCGAAATACAAAAATGTCTTCTACAATCTCATTTTTTTGATTTATTTTTCTTTAGAAATATTATTTGCAGGCAATGTACTTTGAGTGTGCACTGTTGATTTCAAAGTACTGCCAGGCTTTCCACGTTCTTGGTTATAAGGACACAACAAATGTAGTTTGAGAAAGAAATAGAGAAGAGGGTTGTATTCCTTTACTGAATCATCACAAATTAACTTAATATGCTGGCACTTAATGACACAAAACATGAAATTTGGTGAAGTTTTATTGGGAGACCTTTCTTCTCGGCCATAAATCAGTCGAAAGGGTGCTATTTTTGTTGTCATGTGAGGTTTAGAGTACAAAGAAAAGAAAGTTGCTCCAGGAAATTCATCACCATTCCTCTGGGTTCTGTCCACCACCTTCTGGAATGCTCTGTAAAAATAGGTTTCAGAGGAGCAGCCGTGTTAGTCTGTATTCGCAAAAAGAAGAGGAGTACTGGTGGCACCTTAGAGACTAACCAATTTATCTGAGCATGAGCTTCGGTGAGCTACAGCTCACTTCATCGGATGCATTTAGTGGAAATGCTCACTGTGTTTTCCAGTATACTCCTTTTTTCTGTAAAAATAGTGACCGATTGGTCAAATTCCTTGATATTAGCGATTGAACCTAATTTCTTGAAGAGCTGGCTGAGCAGCGTGTGAGGGGAGGCACATCACATGGCATTGCTAGGACTACTGTTTGTTTTAAACGTGATGCATTATGAACATTTTCAATGTCATAATTCAGTTTTGAAGATTTATTCACAATATGCCATCCATGGCAGAGTGCCCTAAACTTACGCTGATTATTTGAAAATAAATACCCTAAAATTATCTTGTGATGGATTCATCTGTGTTTTTATCCAGTCTGCTGCTGTCTAGGTGGCATGGTCTGCTGAAGCGATGTGTCACACCGCCATGATTGTGTAATTGACCATATAGTGAAAATAACACCAAATGTAAACTGTTACCTCGTTATTCAATTCTGAACCTAGATCTGCCAGTATCTGCTCTGGACAGCCATGTTAATATATCATTTCACATGTCTTCTTCTCCACCTCATGTGCTTTCATAGTTCTAAGTGGAAATTCTTCTACCTATTTTGAAAAATCATCTGTAGCTGTCAGTACATACTGGTATCGCTTCTGGGATACTGGATAGAGCCCGATTAAATCTGCTCTCAGCAATTCCCAGGGTTTAACAACCTATGTGCAAGAACACAGGCTAGAGTTCTCATTTGGATCTTTCCTATGACATTTTTATTATAATCCCATCTATAGTAAGCAAAGTAAACATTATAATGTGGTTTCTGTAATAGCTGATGTCTCCACACAGTCAGAATCTAACTTATGGTGTTTTTCAGCAGTAAATAAATACAGGACAAATTTCTGCAACTGAGAACTTGCATAAACACACCTTGGAGGGTCGGCGAGTTATAGGGGCCCGTGGTGCTCGTGCTCCAGCAATATTCAGGGCCTGGGAGCCTGGGTCCACCAATGTTTGGGGCCAGGTCTCTGCCCCAGCCCCACCTGCTGTCCCCATGGGCCTCCCCTGGAGCGCCCCCGGCCCCGCCAGCTGCTCCGCGCAGTGCTCCCTCACCGGCCGCTGCTGGCTACAACACAGGGACCGGCGCGGGCGGCAGGCTGAGGTGGCCGCTGCGCCTGCGGAGGGGGGAGAGGAGGAGGTGCACATGTGATGGCAGCCCCCAGCCCCCCGGCACCTACTGGGAGACGACTCCGACTCCGAGGAGGCTTCCTGGAGTCTGGACCTGAGCAGCTGGGGCATGGGTCTGTGTTGGACTCGTGCCCCCGGCCGCAGTCACCTCTCCTGCCCCAGGCTTGGCAAGGAGATGCCCCATCCCCCACCCCCAGTGATGCTATGGTGAGGGGCAGCAGCAGGGAAGGAGGTGCACACGTGACAGCAGCCCCCCTCCCCCCGCCCCCGGCTTCTGTCACCCACCACAAGGGAGGTGAGGGACCTGAGCAGCTGGGGCTTGGGTGAGTGTTGTGACACCCTGCCCTCCCCCGCCCTCCGCAGTCACCACTCCTGCCCCAGGCTGGGCAAGGGGCAGCCCCATCCCACACTGGACAACGACGAAAAGTGTTTGCTGCCTCCTGAAGAACATCGCAAAAGAAGGGCGACATTTTGTTTTTAATTTTAGAAAGTATTTGCTTTTGAGGGCTATTGATCCAAGAGTTCTGGGTTGTTTCTCTATTCAAAAGAGTATGAATAAAGTTGATATTCTTAGATAAATACACTTTTCTTATGATGGTGATAGTGTGGAACAGAGGGAAACTGTTAAACGCTTCCTGTTTCCAGTCCACTCTTTTACATAATTTTAAAAATATATAAATCGGCTTACAAGGCAGGTGTGAACGTCCTACTAGGCTCCTGTCTGCATCTTTAGGAGCCTAAATAACTTTGCAAATGTGGCACAGAGACTAAGGGGCAGATTTCAGAAGGTCTGTAGACACCTAAAGATGTAGCTTGGCATCTAGTGGGATTGTCAAAAGCACTTAGGTGCCTAACTCCCATTGGGAGCGAGGTGCCCAGGCACCTTTGAAAACTCCCCCAAACGACTCGGCCAGCTCACCACAGGCTGCTTCCCCCGCACAGGGTCCCACTTGGGCACTTACAATGTTTGACCTCAACTTCTTTTTTATTATTGTGTCAAATTCAGAAAATTGCAGCGGGATTTCAGAATGTTCTAGGGGAGGAGACCTAAGTCCCCTCATTTTAAAGCCTCCCCCACAGCCTCCCGGAGAAGCCTGGTGGGCTCGGCTCCAGGCCTGGCTTGGGGGGATTCCCAGGTCCCCTCAGGACCAATAACTGCATGGTCTGACTCCCAAAGACAAGCTGAGCCCAGGATCCCAGTGAGTTCGATGGGGCCAGTGAGCAACAGGGAATGTCCCGGCATTTACTGCCCTAGGGACTCATTGCCCATGGCGAGGAGTGAAACAGCCACAGGGGCCAAGAGTGAGAGCGCCAGGCCCTGCTGTACGGGCTGCTTTGTGCTGCCAACTTAGCTGTGTCAGGGAAACTGGTCCCAGCGCGATGGAGGGAGCGGTGGGGACGGGGAGTGGGGAGAGCTGGGGAAGGGCAGTCGGTAGCTGGGCCAGGGGAAGGAGAGGGAGAACCCAGCCCCAAGGTTGTGTGAGCGAGGGGCCCAGGATGGGTGAATGGGACATGGGAGCCCAGGAAGCTCTTCAACCCTCTCCCCACCTCAGCCTCTCACCTAGCCTATACCCCACCCCATATTTTTTTATCTTTGCACCTGCCCTCCATGCCTGGACGCCCACCCTGACCTATTGCCCTGGGCCTGCAGACTTCTCCTTCCATACACCCATTAGTGAGCCCCTGAGCCCAACCCCGCTTGGGAGCACCCAGGGCAGGGACCATACGACATGCCCAGGGCACTGAGGGGGCTACAGAAATAATACGGAATAATAGTAACACCAGTAATTCTCCAGGCAGAGCAAAGGCATAAATAAAAGGCAAGAGACCCAGACCGGGTGGGGCAGGGGCCGGGGGAGAACAGAAGGGCTGAAAGCAGAGCTGGGGAAATCATGTGCAGAATGTGACGTGTCCAGTGAGCTCAGCTTCTGTTCCCCTTTGTCAGCTGCCCACACGCTGATCACAATTTACTCAGATTTATTTCCTCAAATGCATTTGTCAAATACATTGATTTCTGTGAGCTTAGTTATGATTGGACACACAGGTCACATGGGATTGTTTCTGTTTCTTGATTGGCTGAATTTAACTCTTAGAAACAGGTTTTTGGTGCAAATATTTGGGATTCATGCTTCGGTGGGGTTCCTTGCATGCTGTAAGTTATACACATACTTAAGGGCCTTGTTGCATCAGGGCCTAAATGTTCAGAGATTGCTTCCCAGGAATATTTTATAACATTTAGTAGAAATCCTTTGTTTGCATGGACATTCCTGCTGGCAAGCGCCGTCGATGGAATATGCATGGGACGAATGCAGAAGGGGCAGGAGCTAAAGGGAATTCACGGGGAGTCAGGCACCTAACTCACGCAGGCACTTTTGAAAGTCCCACTAGGCTCCAGTCTGCATCTTTAGGAGCATAAGTAGCTTTGCAAATCTGGCACAGAGACTAAGGGGCAAAGTTTTGAATGTCCGTAGTCAACTAAAGATGTAGTTAGGCATCTAGTGGGATTTTCAAAAGCACCTAGGTGCCTAACTCCCATTGGAAGCTAAGATGCCCAGGCATCTTTGAAAATTCCACTTGGAGCCTATCTGATTCTTGAGACATCAAAACACCTTGGAAACTCTGGGCCTAAGTGACTTGCCTAAGGCCACACAGGGAGTCTGTAGCGGAGCAGGGAATTATGCACCTCACCCTGGAACTCCCTTCAGAGCCGCACCTGAAGCGTCTCAGATCCCCTGAGCTCGGTCAGCACAGGCAGCGGGGTGTTTAATGACTGTTCCCGTCAGTGTGTTCTGGGGCACACAGGCTCCGCGTCGCTGGTGCCCTGGCTCAGGGCCCATCTGTCAGACAATAGTTCAATGATGTGCAATAAAAAAGGAGACTCTGACCTCAGAGGCTCCCCTCTGGAGCTCAATAAACTCTTACCCTTTGTACCCACTGCTCGCCACCTGCACCTTTCTGCTGCTGTTACCCAAGGTCGTCATCTCAGCAGGATCATAAACGATGAGGGAGGGGAGGCCGTGTTAGTCTGTATCAGCAAAAACAACGAGGAGTCCTTGTGGCACCTTAGAGACTAACACATTTATTTGAGCATAAGCTTTCGTGGGCTAGAACCCACTTCATCAGATGCATGGAGTGGAAAATACAGGAGCAGGTATAAATACATGAAAAGATGGGAGTTGCCTGCCAAGTGTGAGGTCAGTCTAACGAGACAATTCAACTAATAGTAGGATACAAAGGGAGGAAACATCACTTTTGTAGTGTTAATGAGAGTGGCCCGTTTCAAACAGTTGACAAGAAAGTGTGAGTAATAGTAGGGGGAAATTAGTATGGGGCAAATTAGTTTTAGGTTTTGTAAGGACCCAACCAGCCCTAATTCAGTCTTTATTCAGGCCTAATGTGATGGTGTCCAGTTTGCAAATTAATTCCAATTCTGCAGTTTCATGTTGGAGACTGTTTTGGAAGTTTTTTTGTTGAAGAATTGCCACTTTTAGGTCTGTTATTGAGTGACCAGGGAGATTGAAGTGTTCTCCTACTGGTTTTTTAATGTTATAATTCCTGATGTCAGTTTTGTGTCCATTTATTCTTTTGCGTAGAGGCTGTCCGGTTTGGCCAATGTACACGGCTGAGGGGCATTGCTGGCACATGATGGCATATATCACATTGGTAGATGTGCAGGTGAATGAGCCCTTGATGGTGTGGCTGCTGTGGTTAGGTCCTATAATGGTGTCCCTTGAATCGATATGTGGACAGAGTTGGCACCGGGGTGTGTTGCAGGGTTTGGTTGCTGGGTTAGTGTTTTTGTTGTGTGGTGTGTAGTTGCTGGTGAGTATTTGCTTTAGACTGGGGGGCTGTCTGTAAGTAAGGACTGGCCTGTCTCCCAAAGTCTGTGAGAGTGAGGGATTGTCCTTCAGGATAGGTTGCAGATCATTGATGATGTGCTGGCGAGCTTTTAGTTGGGGGCTGTAGGTGACGGCTAGTGGCGTTCTGTTACTTTCTTTGTTGGGCCTGTCTTGTAGTAGGTGACTTCTGGGTACCCTTCTGGCTCTGTAAATCTGTTTCTTCACTTCAACAGGTGAGTATTGTAGTTTTAAGAATGCTTGATAGAGATCCTGTAGGTGTTTGTCTCTGTCTGAGGGATTGGAGAAAATGCGGTTGTATCTTAGAGCTTGGCTGTAAAAAATGGATCATGTGATTTGGTCTGGATGAAAGCTGGAGGCATGTAGGTAAGTATAGCAGTCAGTAAGGTGGTGTTTATGTGACCACCACTTATTAACACTGTAGTGTCTAGGAAGTGGACCTCTTGTGTGGACTGGTCCAGGCTGAGGTTGATGGTGGGGTAGAAATTGTTGAAATCCTGGAGGAATTCCTCAAGGGCTTCTTTTCTATGGGTCCAGATGATGAAGATGTCATCAGTGTAGCACAAGTGGAGTAGGGGCATTAGGGGACGAAGCTGAGGAAGCGTTGTTCTAAGTCAGCCATAAAAATGCTGGCATACTGTGGGGCCATGCGGCTACCCATAGCAATCCCACTGACTTGAAGGTATAAATTGTCCCCAAATCTGAAATAGCTGTGGGTGAGGACAAAGTCACAAAGTTCAGCCACCAGGTTTGCCGTGATAGTATTGGGGATGCTATTCCTGATGGCTTGTAGTCCATCTATGTGTGGAATGTTGGTGTAGAGGGCTTCTACGTCCATAGTGGCTAGGATGGTGTTTTCTGGAAGATCACCAAAGGATTGTAGTTTCCTCAGGAAGTCAGTGGTATCTTGAAGATAGCTGGGAGTGCTGGTAGCGCAGGGCCTGAGGAGAGAGTCCACATAGCCAGACAATCCTGCTGTCAGGGTGCCAATGCTGGAGATGATGGGGTGTCCAGGATTCCCAGGATTATGGATTTTGGGTGGCAGACAGAATACCCCTTGTTGGGGCTCTAGGGGTGTGTCAGTGTAGATTTGTTCCTGTGCTTCTTTAGGGAGTTTCTTGAGCAGATTGTGTAGTTTCTTTTAATAATCCTCAGTGGCGTCAGAAGGTAATGGCCTGTAGAATGTGGTGTCAGAGAGTTGTCTGGCAGCCTCTCGTTCATATTCTGAGCTATTCATGATGACAGCACCTCCTTTGTCAGCCTTTTTGATTATGTCAGAGTTGTTTCTGAGGCTGTGGATGGCATTGTGTTCTGCACGGCTGAGGTCATGGGGCAAGTGATGCTGCTTTTCCACAATTTCAGCCCATGCATGTCGGTGGAAGCACTCTCTCTAGAAGTCCAGTCTGTTGTTTCGACCTTCAGGAGGAGTCCACGCAGAATCCTTCTTTTTGTAGTGTTGGTTGGAAGCTTTCTGTGGGTTAGTGTGTGGTTAGAATCCCCTGGGAATGGTGGGTAGAGCTAGACATTAACTAGGGTGTCTTGATACCTGTTCCCCTTCGTTTTGAAATGCTATTTTTCTCCCTTGTTCTCACTGGACTGAGCCTATTTTCTTGGAAAAAAATAATGTGACCAGATGAAAGAATAGCCGATAAAATCACATTGTTAGTTTCCCTCTGCTCCTTCCTCTTCAGTTACCTGGGGTGTGCCACATTCAGACTGAGAGATGCAGCCTGCGTCTTATCTGGGACCTGGCTTGGGCTGGGGTTTGCACTTCAGCCTCGGGAGCGGGAGAACTCGCAGGGTCTCTGCAGAGTCACTCGGAGCAGCCCCAGGGCTGTTGTTACTTTCTGACATTTTCATTTTCAGGGGCAGGATGGCGGAAGCCCAGAGGAGATTTAACGGACAAGACAGAACTCTGTGAGCTCAGCTCAGTGTCTCCCTGTAACAATAACCCAGGGGGTCGCTAGGCCCCTAACGACGCACAGTGCACTCAGGGCCGGTGCAACCCTTAGGCGAACTAGGCGATGGCCCAGGGCGCCAAGATTTGGGGGCACCAAAAAGCGGGGCCCTCAATTTTTTTTTACATTTTAACTTGTCTTCTCTCCGAGGAGCAGGGGCGCTGCCTGGCCACTGTGCAGTGCACGGAGCCGGGGGACGGACCGGCGGGGAGGGGCGGGGCGGGTCCAGCTTTCACTGCGGCGGGCGGGGCAGCACTGCGGGCAGTAGCAGATTTACCATGGCGCCAGCTAATGCGCCAGGCCCCCACTCCGAAGGGGCCCCAGCAGCCGCTCTTCTCCGTCCCCTGCTCTCCCCTGCTGGGGCAGAAGCTTGGTGCTGCGGCTCCCGGGGCTCTGTCCTGCTTCAACAGGGCAGGCTGTGCCGGCCGCCAAGCTCCCCCGTCCCCTGCCTCTTCCCCAGCGTGCTGGGTTCCCGCCTCCCCCCTCACTCCCTCTCCCTCCCTGCCACCCATCCGCTGTTGCCTGCAAGAGGGAGAGGGAGGAAGCGGAGAAGAGGCAGGAGCGGGGCCTTGGGGAAAGGGGTGGAATTGGGACATATCCCCTCCAGCCCCCTGCCATGAGCCTCTCAGGGCAGGGGACTGGGAGCATCCCCAAGACCCAAGCCCACACCCCCAGCCCTCTGCCCTGACTCCTCTACCCCTGAGTCCTCTGTCCTCTGTCCTGACTCCTGCACCCCCCACACCTCCCATCCCTGACCCCTGCACCCCCCAAACCTCCGAGCCCCGACCCCTGCACCCCCCACACACCCCCATGAGCCCATCCCTGACTCATGCACCTCCTCACACACACCCAGCCCTCTGCCCTGACTCCTGCACCCCCCACACCCCATGCCCTGACTTCTGAACCCCCCTCACACACACACAGCCCCCAGTCCTGACTCCTGCACCCCCACATATACCCAGCCCCCCCACCTCATGCCCTGACTCCTGCACATCCCCGCCACCACCCTGAGCACCAAATGGGAGCTCCTGAACCCGGCCCCCCACATACCCACCTGCACCCCTCACACCGAACGGGAGCTGCCCCAGGTAAGCACTCCACACACCAACCTCCAGCCCCAGCCCTGAGCCCCCTCCCTCATTCTAGCTGCTGGCCAGACCCTGAACCCCAACCCCCAGCCTGCTCCTGCACCCTAACTCCCTCCCAGACCCTGCACCCCCACCGTCAGCTCGGTGCAGAGAGAGATGAAGAGAATGGGCTAGAACCAGGGAGAAGGTAGATACCAGCTCTATGTGGGCAGGGGTGAGGGAGGGATCCTGTTTACCCCCTCCCCAGCCCTGCTGCACTTGCAGTTTACTCCCAGCCCCTCCCTTGCTCCAAGGACCAACCCTAGCTCCCACCCCGCTGTGCTTTTGCCTCCGGCCCATGCCTTGCTCCAGTCAGCAGGGACTAATTCTCCCACCATGACCCACTGTGCTCATCTTTCCCCTGGCCCCTGCCTCGCTCCAGCTGGGGACCAATCCTTCCCCCCCACCATGCCCAGCTGGCAGGGTGGATAAAAATCAATGACTTTAAGAAAAAAATAAAAAAATTAGATTTTAATTTTAATTTTAATTTAACTTGGATTTTTGAGGGAAAAAACTATCTAAAGATAGTTTTAATTAAGATACATTATATCATGGAATAGGGATTATAAATTCTAATTCTATAGTATGAGACAATATATAATTGTAATCTTTAAGAAAAGTTTTGTAAATAAGTTCTAATAGTTCATGGATTAGGGACCCAATCTTATGGGGTTCCAGGGGCTTCTGTATAGATTCTTTAAGTTAATTTTTCTATCTACCCAATGGGATTCAGTGCTCAGTCTGGAAGATACCATCAGAGATGCTTAGTTTTGCAGTTCTCAAACTGTGGATTTGTGTCTCCAGAGGTAACATGCTTGTTAACAGCAAACATGTTTTTAAATAAATAAATAATGTATAGCGGTGAGAAATAACAGACCTCAACTCTATTGTCCCTCTGCAAATTTGTGTACACAGGGTCAACCCTTTACCTCTCTTTAAAAGTGAAAAGTTTCAAAAAGTTCAATGAATAGAAGATTGTTGGGGGCAGAATAGATCTGGAAAAGGAGAAGAAGTCTGGAAATAAATGTGAGAAGTGATGGACATATGCTTTTTTATTAAAATATTATGTTTGCTGTTGAAGAAAAAAATACTTAACGTTGTTGTTTTAGTTAAATGAAACGATTTAAATGTCTGTCTGGTAGTGTTCTCCTCTTAATACAGCCTGGCAAGAAAATCCTCCAAATATTCATGATTAACCTCTTGAATTGGAGATAGTTCACCTTCCAATGACTTCATAAATAACTGCTTCAATTATCTTGACAAATGAAATAACCAAACAATCATTCATTTTCTGATATAGCTGTAAAACTCATCTGAAAAGTTTTCAAAATAAATCACGGTTTACAAATGTATAGTGAGTGCCTTCTAGAAATGAAACCTACATCTGCCTCTGAGTTGTGAAGAATATGTATTAAGATTATAACAACCAACAAGAATGCACTTTTATGTAGAAACCCATGATTAAATCAATTCTTCCTAACTAGTGATTTAAGTCATGATTTAAATCAAATGTACCCTGCCCGCTGTGCTCTTGCCCCTGGCCTCTTCATTCCCCGGGGGGGCCCACAAATATGTTTGGCACCAGGCCCACAAAAAGTTAATTCGGCCCTGGAGGGAGCCAGGCCATCCCCCTCCGGGGCAGAGAGCACGGGGCCCAGTCTGCTCTGGGGCAGAGCACAGCCCCCACGGGCCCATGAGGTGGGACAGGCTCGTCCCCCTATGGTGGGACTGTTCATGGAGCAGGGCTGTGGTGAGACCAGATGGGAGCTGAAGGCAGGCGCTAGGGGGATGGAGCGGGACTCCTTGCCCAAAGCCTGAGGGTACCTGGGTACCTGCCACTGCCTCCCCGTGTGCCCCCCGCAGCCTTCCCGCTGGTGCCCCAGCTCCCCATAGCGAGCAGCCTCGGAGACCCCTGCCTGCCCCCCTCATTCTACATTTGGCCCAGGACATTTTCAAATTTCTTGGGGCAGTTTACCCGTCTCAGGATTTCTATGGGAAGTGCTCACCTGGAGCCACAGCTGGTCAATGCAGAGACAAGCGGGCACCATGAGGCATCATAGTTACCAAACATGGAAACCTCCCGCTCTGTGTGTGTGTGTTCATGTGTGTGTGCGTGTGTGTGTGGGATGTCGTTTTCCTCATTGCGCGTGGCCGTCACCCGTTCTGACAGGCTGGTTATCGTGCTACGTTGACTCGTTTTCGGAGGTTGTCGACTGAGGCTCACGATGTCTGTGGAGTTGTTTCAGATCTCAGACTCTGGCAAGTGCTGCTGCATCACTTCGCGAATACGTTGTGTCCATTGTGTGGGTATGTTCAGTATTTGAGTGTGTCTGTTTACGTGCCGATATGCATGTGTTGTTGACATTTGTCATATTGATATTGTCATTGCCACTTTGTACCGCAGTGAAGCAGTATGCGGGGAGGGGAAAGGAGTGGGGGGGGGGGGGGCACAAGGTGGAAGTTTCTTAGGGCGCAAAAGTGTGGCCCTGAGTGGCCCTGAGTGCAATACACAGGTGATGGGATGTGCACGAGGGCCAGATCCAACGGCCAATGGGAATCTAACCATTGACTGCAAGGGGCGCCGGGTCAGGCTCCAAGGCCCGGAGAGTCTCAGACAGGCCAGAGCTCACGGATAGAAATGTGGGGCTGGAAGGGCTCCGGAGAAATCACCACATCCAGCTGAGGCAGGGCCCAGTAAACCGAACTGCTAGGGCTTCATCCTGGTCTCTGGGCGGGGGGGGGGGGGGGAGGGGGAGGGAAGCATCCTCAGACCATGCTTCATCCAGACCTTATTTTGTGGGTTTTTACAGCTCTGAACTTCACAGACTGACTCTTTAGCTCCAGCTATAGAGACTTGTGCTAAGCGCTGTAGGTCCCCACTTCAATCCCCAGGGAGTGTTGGGGTGGGTTAGACAGTTCCTGCCTGTGGGGCAGGGGATATGCTCTCCCTTCCAGCCTTCCAGCAATACACATCAGATTGGTTCATATTCTTCCCCCTCTCTCCATTGCCCCCTGTTCTCCCATCCCTTCTCCTCACCTCCATTCATTCCTTCTCTCCTGCCCTCTCCCTGTCCTTCCCCCTCTTTTACTCTCCTTCAGTTTCACTTTCCTGTTTTCTCCCCCTCCTGGCTCCTCCTTTTTCTTCTTCTCCTTCTGTGGCTGGGACTAGCAGATACTTGCAGGCGGCCCCTCCCAGTGTCAGCACAAGCCCACACTGCACAGCCAAGGGCAGAGAGAACAGATGCTCACCCAGCTGCCATGGCCACTGCAGCTACAGCAGGGGAAATACAAGATGAAGCTATTTGCTCCATCTGCCTGGAATATCTGATGGAGCCGGTGACTATCGCGTGTGGGCACAACTTCTGCCGAGCCTGCGTCACCCGGTACAGTGAGGAGAAGGGAACGGGGACACCCCTGACCTGTCCCCAGTGCAGAGCCCAGTTCCAGAAAAGGGAGTTCCAAATCAACACACAGTTGAACAACATCATACAAAAGATCAAACAACTGGGGTTAAAACCAGGAAAAGGGCAAAAGGAGGATCTGTGTGAGAGACACGAGGAACATCTCAAACGCTTCTGTGAGGATGATGGAGAAACTATTTGCTGCGTGCATGAGAAATCCCGGGACCACAAGTCTCACACTGTGGTTCCCATTGAGGAGGCTGCCCAGGGATGCAAGGTAAGAAATGCTGTTGACTTTGCTTAATTAAACCCCTTAAGGACACCAGGTTTATCCCCCATCAATACAAGGACAAACATTCACACCTGGCTGCCTAAAGATAGGCACCTAAACGAAAAGGGCCTGGTTTTCAGAGGGGATGAGCACTGGGGGTTGTGGATAATGGGAAAAGATCCGAACTTTTTTCGCTCCAAAACTGCAAGTTCCAACAGGTAATAGAGAGAACAGGGCTGACGGCTCTTTGTGCACCTGCAACCCGTCTGGCAGGTGGAGTGGGCAGCAAGAACTTAAGACCATAAGAACAGGCATCCCCTGTGGGAGCAAAGGTCCATCTAGCCCAGTATTCTGTCTTCCAACAGTGGCCAATGCCAGGTGCCCCAGAGGGAATGAACAGAAAAGGTGATCATCAAGTGATCCATCCCCTGTCACCCATTCCCAGCTTCTGGGAACAGCTTCTGAACAGCTGATCTGTGGCAGGTGGGAGGCACTGGGAGGATGGGGGAGGAGCTGGTCTCCGGGCCACCAGTGGGCAGGAAGCATTGCGGGTCGGGGCAGAGCTGATCGGTGGGGCTGCCAGTAGGTGCTGAGCACCCTCTATTTTTATTCCATGGTTGCTCCAGCCCTGGAGCACCCACAGAGTTGGTGTCGATGGTAGAAAAGAAACTTTAAATGAGAGGAGGGAAGTCACCCGGCATTGACTAAGGAAAATGCCACACGCAGGATTCATAAACATAAAACCGTGAGCAAAACACCCTCTCCAGTGTACGTTGGTCAGTGTCTTCTGCCTCATGTTCTGGAGTTCTACAACCAAAAGTTCCTTTGCTGTGCCCCTCTCTGCTCCCTCACCCCACCCCACTCACAGTGGTTGTCCTTGGTCAGTGAAGACTCAGGGTTCAGGGGTGCATCTGTGTGAGCTCACCTCCCACCCTGGGGGAGTGCAGGGGGAGGAAGAAGGCACCTTGGTTGCTCCGCTGTCCAAGCACTTGCTCTGGTGTCACCACCCTGCCGCACACCCCACTGGCCCACTCCACCGGCCGCCCTGCCAGCCATCACCTGCTTCTCTGCTATAACCTCTGCAGATCAGTCTCCTGAGCTTCTACGCTGCTCTTAGTGATTTTCAACTCCTAGGGCTTGGCTACACTTGCAAGTTAGAGAGCATTAAAGCAGCCCCGGGCGCCCTAACTCCTGAGGTGTCCACACTGGCAAGGCACGTAGAGCACCTGGATTCTGCAGCTGGAGCACCCCTGGTAATCCACCTCCACAGAAGCATAACGCTCGCTGCGCCCCGGCTGAAACGCCCAGGTGTCAGTGTGAACTAGGTGTTGCATTACTGCGCTGTGATTGGCCTCCGGAAATATCCCATAATCCCCTGAAATCAAATGGCCACTCTTGTCATTGTTTTGAAATCGGCTGCAGGCATGTGGATATCTCCTTTCAAAGCTCCGTTTCTGACAGCCGGCTGCCTCTCTGCTCTGGGGCAAAGCAAACCATGAGTGTGGAATGCTGCTGCTGTGAGGGTGTGAGAGAGAGAGAGGCGGGGGCGGGGGTCTGCTGCTGTCTGAACAGAGAAGACAGCCTGCTGACAAGCTCTCAGCCCCCCAGAACACACTGTCTCTCCCCCCACATACACACAACACACTCCCTGTCACACTCCACCCCTCCCCATTTGAAAAGCAGGCTGCAGCCACTTGCACACTGCGATAGCTCCCACAATGCACTGCTCTCTGTGGTGTTGCACGAGCTGCTAATGTGGCCATGCCAGTGCGCTTGCAGCCGCCAGTGTGAACACTCGGCAGCATTTCCCTGCCGCGCTCTCCGAAGGCTGGTTTCACTCCCAGCGCTCTACATCTGCCAGTGTAGCCAAGCCCGTAGTGGGGGAACTTCTTTGCTGAAGCAGGCTGGGCCGAAACACTGACCCACAACAAGTGATTTCAGCTCTACTGGTCACTTAACAAAACAAAAGACTCCAGTTGGAGCCTTAGTTAGTTCTGTCTTTGAACAGTGGAGAGCAGCAAGTTAAACCGTGCCTAGGAGCTTGGCTACACTTGCAGCTGTAGAGCGCTTTGGGTTAAACCAGCCTTCGGAGAGTGCACGAGGGAACGCGCCGCAGTCTGTCCACACTGAGAGCTGACAGCGCACTGGCGTGCCTTGTCAGTGTGGATGGGGAGTGAGGTAGAGCGCACTGGGCGGCTTTATTGCGGTATAACGTACAAGTGTAGCCAAGCCCTAGGACTCTTGGGTAAAGTCCACACTGCCCAGCAAGCACACCTGTGCCCACCCCCCCTTCACCTTCACTGGGGTCTGGCATTGAAGCCCCCTGCTTAGCATGTTCACTTCAGGGGAGGGTGACCCCCTCAATCAGAACAGGCTAAGTGCTACTCTGCTGCCCTTTACTCATACAGTAAAGATAACACAATTTCATTACCCCCACATTCAATACTGAAGTGATCTGTAATCCAGCACCAGCCACAGTTGATCACTTTGGCAACACAGCCCTGTCTGCTGGATACCTAGGCAGAGTCAGTGTGTTCATGAAAATACAGTCTGCACCTGAAGGCTTCTCCTCCCCAGCCAGCTGCCGGGGGGCAGAGACCAGCCAGGGCCGGGCAGCAAAGCGCCACCAAGCTGGGATTAACCCTTTCCTGCCACCCACCCCAGCAGCCCCGGCCGGACAGTGCCACTCGACTGCCCGCGCTCTGACCCCAGGGACCCGGGTCCGGCAGCTCAGGGGAGTCGCTGGGTGAATGTGTGGGGCAGAGTAACCAGGGCTCCCTGCGCCCCAGGGTCCCCGTGTGCAATGGGGAAGGCCCCGTGCTGTCATGCAGCCCTTCGGGGCTGGGCAGTGAGTGTTTTCATTCGTATAGTGCTCACGAGTAAGCCAGGCACTGCAGAGACAGAACAAGGGGCTGCCAGCCCCACAGGGCTCCTGGTCTGAGTGCAGACAAGGCCCAGCAAGGGCAGCAGCAAACATTGGAGGTGGGGAGACGGGGGTCCCATTGTGGGACCAGCCACTCCCTGAGCCCACCCTGTGCCTCTCTTCTGGGTGTGGTAGACAGTATTGTAGTGACCCTGATGGCTCCATACTGGGCTCTGGGTCACCCCCCCAGGGAACAGGACAGGGCAGAGGCAGCCTGAGGATGAGGGGAGCTGGAAGTTGTGGGGAAGCGGGAGCAGCCTGGGAGCTGGGACAGGTGTGGAAGTTCAGTGTGGAAGCCAGGGGGGTGGCCCAAAACCCTTTGCTGTGTTCTCTCCAGGTTCCCACTCTGTGATGCAGGATCTGTTGGGGTCAGACCCTGGGGTGAGGGGCCCACCCAGACAGACTGAAGATAGCGAGGCTCTGTCTGCATGGGGAAGGGGCAGCAGTTCTGTTAAATGGCTTCCAGTTTTGTAGACTCATCACGGGGACGCGCCCTCAGGTATCACCCTCAGCTGTTTCAGGGTGTCTTGGCAAGCATCTTGCCTCAGTTTACCATCTTCAGTACTCCTTAAATTAAGTCTTACAGTCAAAAAGATCTGAGAGAAATATCCCCTCCTGGGGCCTGCTCTGAGTCCAAGTAAACCCCAAAATAAAATCTTTTCCTTCACTCTGCTCCAGCCTCCAGCTCTCACTCAAGCTCCTCACTGTCCTCAAGACAGGAGTCCTCAGCCCTCCTTCCCGGAGCTGGGGTGATTTCAGACTGTGCCTTTATTCTCTGAGTCCACTTTCTCCAGCCAGGGGCAGCTCTCCAGGGCTCTGTCCTGCTACAGCTGCTGCTGTCATTGTCATCTCTGGCAGCTCCTCCCTCTTAAGGGAGCTCCTCTGTCTAGGACAGTGGTTCCCAGACTTTTTTGGTCATGCCCTCCCTTACCTGGTTTGTGCCCCCACCCCAGGAGCTGCGGTCGGGAGCTGAGGTCAGGAGTTGGGCCAGGAACGGGGCTGCAACTGGGGCCAGGAGCCGCGGGCCACGGCTGGGAGTGGAACGGCATTTGGGTCCAGGAGCCGCGGGCTTCAGCTGGGAGTGGAAGCACGGTTGGGGCTGGAGCTGCAGCTGGGGTTTAGGATGGGGCCAGAGTAGAGCTGGGGGCAGAGCAGGGCTGGGTGGCGTTCCCTTCCCACCACCCATGGGGGCTGGTCCAGGCCCTGCCATGCCCCCCAAATATTCTTCCACACCCTCTAGGGGGGCACAACCCACAGTTTGGGGACCACTACTCTAGGAGCACCCCTTCCGGGCTCCTTGCTCTGGTGAACTCTCCTGGGAGCTCCTCTCCTCAGCAGCTTCCTATCCCTCGGATTCCTTCAGCTGAGCCCTGGTAACCCTTTATCAGGCTCATTAGCTATTTAGCTGCCAACTAGCCACCTAGGGATTTAATTACTTCCAGGTTGGTCTGGGTTGGCTGGTTCTCCCTTCCAGGAGCCTGTCAGAGGTAGCCTCTCCCTAACTCCTGTACAAGGGCCAGCCCTCTTGACACATTCCCACTCTTCCCCCCGAGAGCCAACCTGTATTCAAAGGTCGGCTTGACCATGGCTGACACTTGGTCATGTTCTGCAGCTGGGGTGGGGTGGGGGGTACTTCCTGCCCTGCTGCCACAAGGAAATCTGCAAGGCCCTTGGCAATAATTTTATTCTCGTCACTGAAGTATGAAGAAACCAGGAGTTTGATTCCCCAAGTCTCTATGTAGCACATGTCATGGGTAAAATCCCCCATAGTCTTCAGCATGTCATAGTTCAGAAGAACTCGTTGGCCATAGCAGAGGTAGTCGATAGCACTGGGCTTTCATCATTGGTGTGGTGGTTCTGTAGCAGATATGGGCTGGCTACAGAGCTTCCCTCTCAGCCAGATACACACCAGAAGTGTTCATCACAAAATCCTTTAATTTTCTACCAACTATGGCTAAGGTCAGCTTAAATATCGTATTTTTACCCAGCGCTACCTAGTGGTTGAACAGCATAATACAGTTTAGCGTTCCATTACATCTCCCCCTTTAAGTTCTACATTTCTACCATTTATAATGTTTACATTATCGCACTGTCTTTGAAGTTCAGTGTGGATCAGTCTGGTAGGTGTCTCTGAATGGTACTGGTCTTCTAATTACATGACCCGAACAGGTAACAGCTTGGTCATCTGGCTGTCCATTAGTTCCACTGACTGACTGTGGTCAGTCTGGAATCCTTGAGTCATCTTCTTGTTCTGCATCCACCATCTGCAGAGTTTGCTCAGTTGATTGTTCTTTCTGAGGAACAAACTGTAGATGTTGACAGTTTCTGTTGAACTCTCCTCTCTCGGTCTTGATCACATACAATCAGTGTGTTGAATTCTTTTTCTTTACAACAGCTGGAGTATTCCATTCTTTTTCTCCATCCAGTTTGACACAAACATGGTCACCAGGTTCTAGGCCTGGTAGTTTTCAAAGTGATATCTGTTGTAAAAGTGTTTGTAAACTTTTTTTCCCCTTTTTATTCGATTTGGCTATTCTCTACGTGTCTGACAACTTTGGAGAAGTTGGGAGGGTAGTTCTGAGTCATCTTCCCATCAGGAGTTGTGCTGCACTATATCCAGTAGCTGCTGTTGGGGTTGATCTATAACTCAGTAGAGCAAAGAATGGATCTCCCTGCTGAAGGATATTCTTGGCTGTCTGTACAGCTCTCAGCATCTCCATTTGCTTGTGAGTAATATGGGCTTCTAGTAATATGAGGAAAATCATATTTTGTTGAGATAAATAAAATTGTACTTCTATGAATTGTGGTCCATGCTCTGTCACAAGGTCTTCTGGAACCCCGAAATGCCCAAAAGTGCACTTCACTTGCTCTGTAACACTCTGGTCTGTTATGTCTTTCAAGTACACTCTTTCTACCTACCTGGAAAAATACTCCACAACTACCAGGTAAAGATGTCCCCTGAATTCACATAACTCTGCAGCTAGTCTCTTCCAAGGTCTCTTTCATTCAGACTAGTTCCTTGTTAGTGTCACTAATTATGACTGGCCATATCTTTTTCCTCGCAGCCTTCAGTAAAAGAGCTATGGGAGCCTGTGGGGAAATTTTTCTACCCAAGGCAAATTTAACAGCAGCTCTGGAGTGTTTCATAGCTGATGTCCTGAGCCTGCCCTGCCCGTAACTGTGCATTTCTGGAGGTGTTGACAGTAACTCACTGCAAGTCACTGGGATTTCGGCTTTTAAGTTGAAGTCAAGCTGCATGTAATTTGGGGGGTAAATAGTTTATTTGCTGCAAAATTATATTTTGGGTCGACAGAAACGATTCGCGAATCCATGTTGAGTTTGCTGACGAGTTTCAATGAACAGAAAGGTGCCGCCGCTTCCCTTCCAGCCTTTAGCCCCGTGGCTGGGCCCTCAGCGGGGAGCCCCTGGTTCCATCCCCCCGTGGGATGTGGGGCAGGAACTGAAATATGGGTCCCCCCCCGAGGTTAGGGCTGGAACCACTGGGCTCCAGGTGTCTGGTGTGGGGCTCCCTCAGTCTCTCTTGCTGAAGACACCCTGTATGTCTAAACACTGCCATGGGCATGGGCCAGAGCGTGGGAGTGAGACTGACTCTGCAGACCAGTGGGTTGGGCCCCTGCTGGGAGCCCAGAGTCCAGCTCCCCTGCTCCAGTGACCCTGTAATTATTGATCCATAACCCCGGTGAGGGGAGGGGCTCTGGTCCCTGGCACAGCAGTGTCTCAGCCATGTCGGTGCCCCACTGCAAACCCCGAGTGCAGACGCACTGCACGGGTGTGAACTGGGACTGGCCCCTGGCGCAGCTTCTCCCAGATGGAGTGGGCAGCAAGTGGAGAAATGTCCCCTCCCCTCCCCTCCCCACTGCCCCAGCCTCATTAGCAATGGCCCCTAATACCCCCAGCACCCCTCAACTGCCATCCCCCCACTACCCTGCCCATGCCCTAACATGGAGAGTCCCAGCTGCGCCCCATGGGTCAGGGCTGCTGGGACTCTCCACTGTGGACTGTTGATCTCAATGTATTGCCAGGCTCTTCATGGTTTTGGTTATAAGGATCTCATTATCTCATTCCCGCTGCTCTGAGTGGTGCCTATGTGTGCACGACCCAGCTCAGCTCTTCCTGTATCCCAGGAACGTCTTCATCTTCTGGGATCCTCATGGCAGCAGTGGGATGATTTAACGAAGTCCCTTAGTCATGGGGCCTTTCTCTCTCTTTTGTTTCAGAGCCAGCGTCCTGGAATCGTCTCCTGGTGCGTGGAGTGGTGGCAGCGGTGGGGGTGCTGATCTTACTATACCTATGTGGGTTTTGGAAAGGTAGAGGGAAAGTGTTTGCCTACTCGCGACTCGTCGTCAGGAAGCTGCTGACTCATCCCTCCCCGCAGCCTGGAAGTCGGCAGGATTCCCAGGAATCTGAGCTCCCCGTGGTGTGTGACAGGGACGGGGACCAGGCCCAGGGAACCAGAAACAGGAATCGAGACCCCGCCCTGGAGAAAGATGAAGGAGACCTGTTTGCGAATTCGTATCCGGTCTGCTGAATTGTTCACGACCAGACCCTCCCCACAGTTCTTAAAAAGTCGAAGCATTTCGTTTAGACGCTTTCCAAACAAACCATTTTGATTTTTCAGTTTGAAACAATTTTTTGTTTAAAAATGTCCTTCAATTTTATTTTAAAAATTCAAAAAGTTACAACCCTTGAAATGTTCCTGGGTCTTTTTGTTTGTTTGTTTTTAAAGCTTTTTAGTTCATCAAAAATTTGGAAAAATGTTAGTTTTGTTCAACCTGAAACCGTTTTTTTCCATCTCTTTTTTGGAATTGTCAGGAACCAAACAATTCTGTTTGCCCAGCTCGAGGGGCAGGTGAGGATTTTGGCTGTTATATTGTGGGTCTCTAAGTCTCCTTGTTGCTCAAAGTTTTCTTACTGCAACAAATTAATTTGGGATGAGGGAAGGATGGGCAAAAGCTTCCTAAAAGTGGTGGGGGCTGCTGGCACCCAAACTGTTGCCCAGCCCCTGTGCCACCCCTTCTCCTCAAGGACCTGCCCCCTCAAACAGCCCCTTTCCCTGAGGCCCCCCCTCACACCGCCTTTCTCCCTGAGCTCCCACTTCAAGCCAACCCTTGCCCCCAAAACAGTGCCCCCCCACTCCCTTCTCTCCCCCATCATCCAGTCGCTCACACTTATGGCCAGTAAAAAGTGGTGGGCCCTGGTCTCCCCTGTTCCGGGACCCCTGGGTGAGAGTGGGAGAGGATGAAGAACTCCTTTCAGATATAACTCCCCCCCACCTCAAAACAGCACAATTTGCCAGCAACAGCAAAACATGCACCTAACCAACCCGGGCCAGTCACGCTGTGTTGTGTGTGACATTCCCGTCCTGGGGCGATTTATGTCTTTGAGAATATGAACCCTGCAGGCCTGGGTGTTTCTCTGCGTAATGTGACCTCAGTGCTCCTCATCAGAGCCATTGTTTGTAAATGTTTCAGTAGCAGACATATTTATCATTCATGTACAGACAGACATTTATTCACAATTAGAAGTGGTCAAAAATAGCGAGGGTGGAGAGGTTCATGAAAATTGAAGAAGAAACCACTCCCCCCCCATATTCTTCAAACTTATTTGGAAATGTTTTTAATTTTATCAAATTTTTGTTTCGTTTTGGTGGGAAAAACTCCATGTTCTCTCTGAAGTGGGCAGAGAAATCCAAAATGTTTTTTTTAAAGAGGTAACTTTTTTCAAATGATCAATGTAATCCAAAGCGGCATTTTTAGTTAAAAGGTTGCATTGTCAGTGTAAAACACTTTTGAACCAGCTCTGTTACTGAATAACAAGATGAGTTTATTTTTCATGATGCATTGTTTGGGCCAGGTTCCCAGTGGCATTTCAGTTTTTGCACAGCTCTTCTCTTCTTGCGTCTGCACCTCTCATAAACTGTGGCCTTAAACTTGGGCCTGGAAACACTTACGTGCATGTTTCACTTTAATTACTGCTGTGAATAATTCCATTTCAATGCGACAACTCTGAGGTCGGGTTTATGCTACAGCCCTATATTGGTGTAACTATGTCATTTCTTTAATTTTCTTTCTTTTATATGTGAAAGTTCTTGAGAAGTTAAAGCAGGTAAAATACATGAACAGGTTCGGACAGTCCGAGTTTGTCAGTGCAAAGTGACAGCAGAGATGTGGGATCTGCTAGTTTTCCATAAGTCTCTCAGGGTTACCCAGGATAACTTTGGGGATCTCTGTCTCTCATCGGGAATGTTCCCTGAAAGTGTCCAAACAGCTCAGAGATACAGAACCATTCCCTGGATCCATTCTTATAGCTGTCTTCCCCGGAAAGCAGTCTGGCAAGTGTTCCTGTCAGCTCATTGCTAAGTTATCTGTCAAAACACTAGAGTTTTCAGGTGCCTAAGTAGCCCCTGGAATCAGGGTGAAATTATCCTCCCCTCCACCACCAAAATTTGAAATGGTGCCCCTGAGTGCATGGTACCCTACCGTGCTTCCCCCATAGGAACTGCATGAACAGGCAACTCTGCAAGTTATCTGCATGCCTCTGCAAGTCACCCCCATGCCTCTCCATTTCCTTGGCCACATGTATCCTGTCCCCATGCTGGCGGCTAATCCAGAAAAAGAGGGAAAGAGCTCACCACTGCGACCACCTGAGGGAGGTCTTGGGTTGAGATCAGCTGGTCAAAGCAGGCAATAGGGACAGAATCGGAGACTTGAAGCTCCTCGAGTGACCTCTGCCCTTTCTAGACCTGCCCTTCAGTCAGACACAGCGATTGTAAAGTTGAATGTGGTAGTAACTAGACCCATTTGAAACCCTTCACCACACAAGACAAAGCCCGTAGGATTCATCGTGAACCATTTATTTCTCCTCCCCTGGCTCCCTGCAGCCACCAGCCACCTTGGAGCTTTCCCTCCTCTCTCCCAGGCTGGGCTCACTTGATCACAGGAGCTCAGCGAAGGGTCCAGCTTTGCTCTTTCGCTTCCATTCTTCCCGTCTTTGGGTGGCTGTATTTGCAGCTGAGCAGCCTGATGGAAACACTGAGTCCTCTGTCTCGGCAGGCAGGCCCAGCCGCCAAAGCCAAAGACTCCCTGAGAACAGGGGGAGGTTCGCCTGAACTCTCGGGGGTGGAGGCTGGGCCTATAGGGTAGGGTTACCATATTTGAACTTTCAAAAAAGAGGACACTCCGAGGGGGGGAGGAAGTGGTAGCCCTGCCACCTATCTACTCCCTCCCACTTCCTGCCCCCTGACTGCCCCCCACAGAACCGCCAACCAATCCAACCCCCCCTGCTCCTTGTCCCCTGATCGCCCCCTCCCAGGACCCTGCCCTCTATCTAAGCCTTCCTTCTCCCTGTCTCCAACTGCCCCCTCCTTAGACCCCTCCACCCTAACTGCCCCCCTAGAACTCCACCCCCTACCTGTCCCCTGACTGCCCTGCCCCCTATCCGCACCTCCGCCCCCTGACAGACCCCCGGCTCTCCCACACCCATCCAACCACTCCCTGTCCCCTGACTGCCCCCGCAGAACCCCCATCCCATCTAATCCCCCCTGTTCCCTGCCCCTGATTCCCCCCCCCGAACTTCCGTCCCATCCAACCCCCCCCCGCTCTCTCTTCCTTGACTCCCCCGACCCCTCTTCATATGCCCACCCCCTGACAGGCTCCCCCCAGAACCCCTCACCCATCCAACCCCTCCTGCTCCCTGTCCCCTAACTGTCCCTTGGGACCCCATGCCCCTTCTCCAGCCCCCCGGCCCATGTACCCTGCTGCTCAGAGCAGTGTGTCTGGGGTGCGGAGCCAGAAACAGTGCCGTGACCCCCCGCAGAGTGCGCAGCTCCCCCTCCTCCCCCAGAGTGCTGCATTGGGAGGGAAATCCTCGACCTTTTCAGAATTTTACAAATTCCTCCCGGAGGGCGATTTAACACCCAAAAAGCCAGACATGTCCGGGAAACTCCGGACGCATGGTAACCCGACCACAGGGACTCCAGGATCTGCAGCTGCTGCCACCTGTATGGTGAATCCTCCGACTCATCACCAACCAGCTCTTCCCCATTCTGTAGCCTGGCCCCACGGTCTGACTGTGCAGGAGAACAGAAACCCTTTGGGACAGCAGGAGAGTCTCCTCAATGCCGCACTCTCTGCATGGCTTCCCGCGGTCACCGGGAAACACGACTGCCCTGCCCCAGGAGTCTCTCAAGGAGCTGCCGGCGCAGTCACTGGGGACCCACTCGTAATGGTCTCGGGCAGTGGCATTGCAGAGGGAGCTGAGCAGACCGTCCCTTCTGTGACTTCCTGAATTGCTGCCAGGACGGATTCTCCTCTGCGCTAGGGAGAGTCCCCGAGGACAAGCAGCTGTGGTGGGGGAGGGAGCAAGACAAGCACTCCCCCTGAGCCCTTGACTAGCAGGCAAGCAGGACTCTGGGAGCCAGGGATCGGTGTGTCTTGCTGGGAGAGCAGAGCTGGAGAGCAGAAAAGGGCATTGGAGGAATTGTAGAAAAGTCAGTGTCATGGCCGGGTCATGGGCAGCGAGACCTAGTGGTCAGAGGCAGAGTCCACACTCACAAGACAGGAGTCGAGAGTCAGCTGGGTCAGGACACTGGAAGAGCAGAAGCAAAAGACCAAATTGTGTTCAGAACCTCAAGTCAGGTGAGTCACCCCGAGTCAGGATGCCAGGAAATCAAGCCTGGGGAGTGGGAGCAGGAACAGCCAACACATGGTCCAGAGCCGGGGAGGAGCTCAGCTGTTCAGACAGCTTCTTCTTCCTGCTGCTGGTTTAAGGAGGTCCCGGGGGCCGATTAGCTGCTCTGGGACTCTGCCAATAGGAGCCTCAAACTGGGTCTGGACTTCGTCAGTCCTAGATAAGCAGTTTTTCGTAGGCTTCCAGGTGGCGTGCTGGAGGGTGGCTGCTCCCAGGAACCCTGCAGACCCGGGTTAATGACCCATGGGTCAGGACAGTGAGTGATCTCTCCCCGCTCAAACCTCCTGCACGAAACAATCTCCAGGGTCCCAGATGCATCCTCTGAGAAGAAAAAAACACAGTCATGAAGACAAATAGGCTATGGAACAGGAGCCTCCTCTTTCTTGCAACAGCCCCAAGTGTCCAGAAGAGTGGACGGTTCTTACCTCTAGGAGATGCCTGGGATCTTCCATCTAAGCCTCAAGGGGACCCCTGTTGCTTGGTCTGACAGGAGGAGATCATCTATCCCCATTGCTCCCTGCGCTGGGCTGGCTGCAGCACACATCTGTGTAAGAGGCTGGGCCAGAGAGATGTTACAATCAGGGTCCCGGCAGCCCAGAAGGAGAACAGAGGGTCTGAAACCAGAAGACGAAGCAATCAAATCAGCGGATTCGACAGAGATTTTCTACCCTACAGGGACATCAAAGAAGGTCTCTTAGGAAAGCTGAGATGTTAGTCTGGAAACTGCTAAGGCAAAGATTGTGACTTGTTAAGATTCAGTTTTAGTCACTACAAAGTGTGTTGTGTTTTGTTTGTCTCTTTGAAATGTGTCTCCTTCTCTTGCTTAGTATCACTTAAATCTCTTCTTTGTTACTATGCTTCCCAAACCACCTCAGTGTTGTGTGTTCGAGTGAAGTGTGAGTCTCCAGCCTACCCAACAGGCTGAGCTGTGCCCTGTCACTCTGAAGGTAGCGAATAATTTCTGAGCAGTGCTGGGCCCAGAGTCCAAGGGCAGTTCACGAGACATCTCGTGGGAAACCCAATGAGACCAAAGGAGCAGGAGAGATTCTGGCCCCATTGACCCATGGGAACTTCCCACAGAAGAGCCTACACAGGGCTCTAGACACAGCCAATTTGGGTGTGTACCAGAGTTCACTCACCGCTAGATGCTGGCCAGGCATCGTGTCATTGCTTTCTCGCTGGGCTAGCAACCCCGCTCATACTCACTCTTGCAGTTTGTTGGCTGGGAACTCAGCCCTCCAACCAGGTGACTGTCCTTTACTCCACTCCTTCCTGGGTCGTGCTCCTTGCAAACAAAGTCCCAAAATGTCTTGAACAGAAACAAGGCCTTCCACCCTCGTAGGGAGTTCTTCCTCAGCCTGATTTCGGTTCGGCCTGCCCTTCTTGGGTTTCTATGGTCTTCTATGTCCCCTTCCTTAGGGATGGTGAGAGAAGCCAGTCCTACCCTGGACTCCAGGGTTTGGCCCAAGGCCGTCGACTGAACAGCTGGCTCTGCTTCTGGACTTTTGCTGCTGTTTTCCCTTGTTTCCTCTCAGGTGGGGCTCACTTGGTCATCAATTTGGCCTAGCCCCAGGCTAGGCAGCCATAGGCCAAGCTACCCTGTTAGATACCCTCCTCCTTCAAATCCGCTCCAGCCCGGCTGACAGGTTTGCTGAGGGGATGGTGAAACCCCATTGCTGATCAGAAGGAGGTCAGAGTCTGTTCTCCAAGAGCTGAAGGTCCGTTTGTCCTGCTGCGGGAAGTGGAGCTGGAGAGCGGAGATGTTAGGTGAAAGAGACTGCATGATGGAGTTGGAGACTGAGGGACGGGAGCCTCCCCCCAGAAACGCTCCCAGGAGAACAGGTTTGAGGAGGAGTTCTCTGGGGAGCCTCTTGCTTGGAAAAAAACAAGGGTGGCACATTGATGAAGATGTCTCTGTCCCAGGGATGGGGGAAGCTCCCAGCCAGGCTATGCAGCAGGGATCCCATTTCTCCCCCAAGAAACCCATTTTGCCCAAAGAAGTCAATGGCTCTTACCTCCAAGAGGGAGCGGGCTCTTCCCTCTCAGCCTCTTTGAGAACTACCACTGCTTGGCTTCCTAGGACAAGGGACCTGTCCCCACTGCTCCCTGAGGTGCTTCAGCTTCTGACTGCACCCATCTGGGAGGCTGTCACACATGCCAGCGCCTAGAAGACATGCGGGGAGGAGGCTCCTCTTCATGTCAGACTCTGAGAGCCCAGAGAAGGGCCAAAGGAAGAATAAAGGGCAGGAGATGAAGCTAGCCCGGAGCCTCTGTCCCATCCTCACCTCCTCAAATGTGGAGCTTCCTGAGCTTCAGTTGGGCAGACAGTCTGTAGCCCTGACGCAAAGGTCTTTCTGCGCCATATGGGGCAGGAAGATCTCTGCCTGGGAGCACGGGAAATGGGATGGGGGCGAGATCAAAGAAAGAGGGGAGGGATATGGGTGTGAGGGAAAGAGCTCCTGCCCCAGATGAAGGTATCTGGGGGGCTGCGGGAAGGACACAGCTCCACAGAGAGGGGAGAGAGTTCCTGTGCGTGCCAGGGGCCTCCATTTCTGCTTCCACTAGCCCCCCATTTACAGTGAGACACAGCAGTACCTGCAGCAGGGAGCGGGACTTGCTGAACAGGGAGGGGAACCTTGAAGAGCATCAGATGAGCCACAGCCCTTGCAGTGCCTCGGGCATCTGGTGCAAGTGCCGAATTATGTGAAGCTGGCCCATGACCTTGGCTGTGACATCCTCATGCTGCAGGGGAACGAGAACATGTCAGAGACTGAGACACTCCCCAGGAATCAGGGAGGATTAAGGGCACCTGGAACCAGCACCATCATTTCCACCCAGCAGCTGCTCATGTCTGAGTGGTAGATTCACCCTCCTGACCCCCAGGATGGAGGCTTGCTGTCCTCTCTAGTGACCTTCAGTGCCAACCCCCCTCCTTGTAGGGTGAGCTCCTGCCACTTCCCCATCAGTGCCCCTGACAGCTGTTCCACCTCCAACCCACCTGGGGACACGGCTCAAGTTCGGAGAACCCTCTCTTCCACCTCTACCTCCATCCCCACCCAGGTAGGGCAGGGAGGGGGCTCTAGAAGGGTGGCGGGGGGAGGGAGGGATTCTGGCAGCAGTGAAGTGGGATGGGGAGAGCTTGAGACCTTTCCCCAAGACACCCCAGTGACAAAAGCTGAAACCACAGGATGGCAGCCCTGGTGAATGGGGCAGGTCAGCAGCCCCTGACGACTGAATCCTCCCAATCTCTCAAGAGCGGGTCCAGCCCTACCAGCAGCAAGACCAGCTTTCCATGCCCATGTGCCTCAGTCAGTCACCATCACCAGTCAGTCCTTGGCCTCCCAGGATGCCAGGGATGGGAGCAACTCTTGATGTTGGCTCCGGTGACATGGACACTAGGCCATGGGGAAATGGGTGCAGCTCTGTGGGGCAGGAAAGGTTCCCAGAGGGCACTTAGGGGACTCTCCTGTCCTTCCCAGGAGTGATAGCAGAGCACCACATCCTAAGAACCGAAGTCCATGAAGGCCAGAAGTCCCCACTAGGCTCCTTGCTACCAGGCCAGCGAATGGCGAGAGGATGGGAAGGAGGCCCTGGGCCCCACCCCAAGCTTCTGAGTCGATTGCAGCTGCTTACCGTGTCCCCCATCAGTTGCTGGGCTTCCCCCAGGAGGGAGTAGACCAGCACCAGCCCAGCCTGGCTGACACGCAGCAGGGGGTTGTGGATGGCCAGCAATGCTGTCTGCACGAAGGATCTTCTCTGCCCGACGGAGAAGAATTTTCCAAAGACCTAAAACCAAGAGTACATGAGGCTCGAGCAGATTGCCCAGAGCCAGCCTCCAAGTCCTGGCAGTACAATGGCGTCTAGTGCCCCAAAGGGCGGGGAAGAGAGCTGCTGTGGCCTAGGCAGTTCATTCCCCAGGAGGCTTTCAGGGTCCCAGGGCTCAGGGAAGCCCCTTTATTAAAAGGTGGCAGATGCAGAGGGACCAAAGTCTCCAGTGGCTCTTTCGGGAAGGCAATTTATGGCAGGGGCCAGGATGGGCTGGAAATGGATCTCTAATGTGTGTGAGCAGGCCCACTCTGCTGTGCAGGGCACAGAGACGACAGGGGACCCTGTCCTGGTTCAAGCAGAGAGATCTCCTGCACCTCAGCGGCTAGAGGAGTGTGCGTGTACTGTTGTGGGGGGAGGGGGTTGGAGCTGACAGACCAAAGGTCTCTTCCCTCAGCTAAGTGATTTCTCTAGTTGCTGGCTATGGCCTCTGCAGCTCCTTGGTTTCTTCACATGGAATCCAACCTGCAGCCTGACAAGGACAAGGAGACTCATGGCCCAGGCCCCATCCCAGACGCTCCTCGCTCCTCGGAGACTTTTCTTCTGCTGCAGCAATTCAACTTGTGGGAGGCGGGACAAGCTCACACAGTCTCTCTCATGGGGCGTCTGTGGAGGAGCGTTCTGTAGATGCCCTTGTCGATCCAGGAGCCATTCCAAGGCCTCCTCTGTGATGTTGTGGAAATCACCCATTTCACCTTTGACTCCAGTCTGGGGGCACTGTGTTACAGTGTGTTCGAAGGTTTGGATATTCTCACCACAGTTGTGAGACGGAGGCAGGGGGGGTGTCTTTGATTTTCTACTTGTGCAGCAAGTAGCCGCAACTTGGCTCAGTGACAATGTGCTTCTTTGGAACAGTGCCTGAGGTCCAGATACTCTGCCATTCCCTGGCCAGGTCTGCAGACATGAGGGGGGCGCATGTGGTCCATATTGGCTCTGGAGCTCACTACCCGGTTCCCAGGTTGGGGCATTCTGCTTCCTGGCCGGCAATGGAATTGGGCAAACCCCACCTCCTTTCTCTGCTTCTACAGGGTGCAGGGAATTAAACAAGGGTCTGATCAAGCAATCGTGACTGACTGACCCAGTGCTCTCCTCTTAGACACTTGGGAATCAGCCAGGGGGACAAGGAGCACAGAGACACCCAGAGCCATAATCATATCTTAACTCACCCACGGGGGATTCTCCTCAAATCAGGGCAACTAGTGAGGTTCTAATGTGGGACCTTTAGCACCAGCCTGTCCCACTGGCTGCTGGATGAGGAACTCTGAGCTGGAAATAAGGAGTGGGCTCTTTTCCTGTCTCCAGGAGGCATCCACTGCAGTGAACCCAGCCAGCCACACTCCCTGAGCTGTGTCATGCCCTGGCACAGTGCCCTTACCTCCCCCACTCTGGCTGTATTCTTGTAGCCCAAGAGCCTGCTGTCCTGGTGCCAGTCATAGCACCAGAGATCTTCCGCCTCATGTATGGTCAGACCTGGAAGAGAGAGAGAGAGAGAGAGAGACTTTTCTCCTCATTCTGGTTGCAGTTTCTGTGTCCTTCCAATCCCATTGGTGGCTGCACAGTGGAGTGGAGAAGAACAGAGGCAGAAAGAGACTTGTCCTCCGGCTGGGGTCAGTCTGAGAGAAATGGTCTGGGGTCCCATTATCCACCTGTGGTCACTCTCAGTCCCCGATTGGGTTCCGTGTCCCAGCTGGGTTCCTTACCCCTCTGTTGGAGCAGCAGTTGGTAGAGCCGGTAAGTCCCCTCCCTGGCCTGCCGGCTGATGTCCTTGTCTGGATCGCTGACAAACAGAGCCAGCTGGGCCACATGGTGACCCATCCGAGGGAACTCGGCTGAGATCTAATGAAAGGGAGAGCAGAGGGGACTCCATCAGCATTTTCCTGTCAGCTCCCTGTCCCTCCTGGGCCAGAGGGCTCCTTCCCCTTAGCCCCTCTGCAGGAGATGCTGGGGGAGAGGAGCTTGAGATCGACCCTTCATTTGCTCTGCTGCCAAGGGAGCCCACAGGTGCTTTGGGATGCCAAGCAGGGGCTGGAGCATGGGCCCCTTAAAGACCCAGGGACAACACTGAACCAGGACAAGAAGAACTTGACTCAAGCCTAGCTCAATCCCTGCTCTGACTCTGCCTCCCCTTGAAGAACCCTCCTAAGCCACAGCCCTGGCAGCAGCAGCAGACCCTGCAGCCCGCTGGAGCCAGCCCGCCTCCGTCTGGAGCCAGCAAGCTGGGCTCAGAGCTCACTTACGTCAAACTCAGGGAGGGTGACTGTGTATCTCAGCAGGATTGTGCTGCTCCTGATAGCCCTGGCTCGCTCCTGAGACACCCTGGACACGACCCAGAGGTTGACATGCTGTGGGGAAAGGAGGCAGGTCAGACTTAGTGGCCAGGTGCACCTGCTTTGCAAATGAGCCGCCCACGCCCCCAGCCCCAGGGGCCTGAGACATTCTGCACAGGGGGGAATATCTGAGTCCTTGATGGCAGAGCTTTAGAAGGGGATTCTTTCCCCCAGGAAGCAGCTTGTACCCCTCAGGTCACAACTTGTCAGCGTCTCTCTAGATTGGGACAATGTTCAGGGTTGGGGCTGGCCCCCTCCTCCCAGAACTCCTGATTCCTGAACAGTTCACCAGAAAGGAGACTGAACCCTCGGTCCTTCCCTGCTACAAAAATCCTTGGGGGGATGTAGGGAGTGACAGAGAACACAATCCCCCCAGGAATTTCAGAGCAGATCAGAGGGAAGAGCTGATTCCCTGGGATCCTCCTGTTTCTCTAGGAAGGAGCGTGTGCCTCTTCTCTGAGAACCATCTCCCAAATCTCATGGGGTGTGTGTGTTGGAGGAGTGGGGGAAAGGTGGATTTTCAGACTCTCACTCCCCAAGACAGCCATGAGCCCTGTGCTTAGTGCTCAGCAGAACCAGGCAGAGCTCTGGCTTGAAGTCCCAGCTCCTTCCTCTGTCCCTCAAGAAGGAAGGACCTGACACTACATTGCACTGACCTCCCCAACCAAGGACGGCCCACTGGGGACCCACCTAGGAGGACAGAGTAGAAAATGGATCTTCCATTCTCTCCTTACCAGTCCTCCAAAGAGTTCAGGCGAAATGGGGCTCACCTCCAAGATGAAGTGGAGCCTGTCTGTGTCTGGGGACTCTGCCAGCAGGTTCCCCAGCATGGCGTCCAGGACCTCTGGGATGACTTTCTGCAGAGCATGCAAAGCATGGGTCAGAGTTAGGGAACCTGGGCCTACACCTGCCACAGGATGGGAAGAGGGGTCTCTGGGAAGCACTGGGGAGACTCCCAAACACATCTCCTGGCCTCTCTCCTTCACATGCCACTGCAGGCAATTCGCAAGAATTGATGACCCCTGGACCTTTGATCCATGAGCTTAGCAGGTCTCTGCAGAGGGCCTTGTAGGCAGAAGAGTATGAAACAGCCAAGTTGCTATGGATGGAACCTGGCCTTCTGGGCAAAACACGGCTTAGGAAAGAAAGAAAGAAAGAAAGAAAGAAAGAAAGAAAGAAAGAAAGAAAGAAAGAAAGAAAGAAAGAAAGCAATCCCCCAGGGAGGGGTAATCTCTTCCCTGCTGGAAGGAAGGATCCAACCCTGCAGCTTGTTCCATCTCCGCTACCCCACCCCTAAAGCTGGAGCTCCAGCGAATCAAGGGAGCAGGGACTAAGGACCACTCTGGAAAAGTAAGAGGATGGAAGAGGAGGAGGTACCTGGATGTCGGTGGTGTCCTTCTCCGTGCCCAGGGTGAAGACGGAGTGAAGGGCAGCTCGCAAGAGGTGGGTCTCTAGCACTGGCTCCAGGGCAGGTTTCATGGTGCTGGCAAGAGAGAGGAGCTGGTATTAGACTGTGCAGAACGGGGGTGGGACTGTCACCAACACGGACACCAAGCCACAGGGATAGAGGCACAGGCTGGCGAGAATGGAAACTGAGGCACTTCGTTAGGGAATGACAAGGCCAAGGCATCCCAGACAGACAGTGGCAGGACAAGAATAGCTCCTGTTCCCTGGAGCCTGCTGCCCCTCCTGTATCTGAGCCCGGGAGTGAGCCCCTCCCCAAGGCCCCTGTCATGTTATGGGAGTGAAAAGAAGAGCCCCGCCAGGAGAGAGTGACCCTTCCCACCCCACCATCTCTGCCAGAGGCACCACTCTTGGGAGGTGACTTGGGAGGGGCAGTGACGGTGACTCCCAGCCTTGGGCCTGAGCAGCACTGGGGTGAGGGGAGCCGGCGGGGTGAGGGGGTGGGGCTGTCTCAGTACCAGAGGTAGCCCACTGCAGCCAGGGAGTGGGCGAGGACGGCGCTGGGTGACGAGTCATCGGGAAGCTCCTCGATGAGCTCCTGTGAGACGCGAAGGAGACAAAGGAGCGTGTGAGATTCAGGCCCGACTGACGCCTCCCAGTGAGGAGATGACACAGCCTGTGCCCCACATGGCCAGCAGGATCCCCCACCACCTCCCGCTCCTCCCATTCCTTTCTCCCCATTAGACTTGTCCCCCTTCCCGGATTCCTGCCCAGCTCACTCCCAATCCCCTTCTCTCCTCCTCCCTGTCAAAACTACCCCCATTCAGCCCCATCCCGACGACCGAGCTGGGACCATGAGATTCCTTGTCCCCCACTCTCAGCTGCCTCCCAGCCCCACAATTCTCCCCCTCCCTCCAGCTGCCATATGGCGTGTCTCACTCACCACGATCCTCTTCACCACAGCCGCCTTGCAGCAGCGCGGCTCCAGCGTGTCCTCCCCTCTCTCCCATGCAGCCAGACATGCGGGGTAGATGGCCTGAAGGAACAGGAGCTGCTGCCCCTCATCCTGGACCCACCGGGAGTGGGGTATAGCGAGAGAGAACCTGTTAGCTAGGGACCTTCCTGCCCCACCCAAACCAGCTCCAGGGCTCAGGCCTCAATGGGGGATTGTGGGAACCTGCCTATTGTCCAAATCCCCCACAACTCCTACACAAGCAGGATCAGGAACTGGGACAGTGCCTGTGGGGGAGATGACCTCGGCTGTTGTGGGACAAACACCCCCATCTTGGGGGTCCCACATCATGGATGTAAAAGGGTCCCATTGGGGGTGGTGGATCATGAGGGACAAGACCCTTGGCAGGGGGTGGGGATGCTGGGAAGGGACAGGGCAATCTTGGTTCCAGCCCAGGTGGGGAACATTTGTACCTTATCTCTGCACTGGAGCTGCTCTCGGATGACCTTGAGAGCAGCTTCATCTTTGGCCACGTCCACCCCTTCCTTCTGCTCCGAATCCAGGGGGGTCCCTGCACCAGAGAGGGAAGGACAGGGGCGTGGTGCACAGAGCAGGATTCAAGACCCCCCTTCCCACCTCAGGCACCCAGGGCAGATGGGGCCCCAAACCTCCCTCTCAGGGATGCCTTCAGCCCCCAACAGCTGCAGAAGCCCAGAGCAGAACCCCCACTCCACTGCCCAGGACTCCAGGGGAGGTGCCGATTCCCCCGGCACCGGAGCAGCAAGGACCAAAGTGGCAGCAGCTCTTCATGCCCCCACCCCCAGGTCCGCGTGCAGAAGGGGCAGCTGTGTGACGGCTGCTGCTATTCCGTGGGGTTCGCGGGGCTCAGGCCAGACACCTGGGCTGGGGACCCCCCCCCCATATCCCTGGGAGAGCGTCTGGGCCCAGGGTGTTCACATCCCATCCTCACCCCTCCCGGAGCCCAGCCCAGCTCCTCACCTGGAACAAAGCAGTGGCCTCCATCGGCCTGGCTGCTGCCAGAGGCCCAGGTGCTGCCGCTGTCCCCTGCTGAGCTGCCGGTGCTGGGACAGGGACCTTCCGCCTCCTGGCCTGCAGGGGCTGGAAGGTCCTCAGAGACCGGGCAGGGCGATGCCTCCTGATGGGAAGGAGGGCTGGGCTCCTGGGGCTGCTGCTGCCCACACAACAAGCCCCAGAGCCACCCTGCCCGGCGCCCCTCCTGGGCTGGGCCCTGTCTGCAAAACCGCAGCCTGGGCCAGCTCCACTGGGGCCTGGTCGGGGCCTCTCCCAGCTCGGCGCCTGCGCCGGGAGCCGGGGTCCTTTTCCAGAAGGCCGGGCACTTCCGCCGTCTGGCCTGGACGGGACCTGCTTCCCTGCCAGCAGGGACGCAGGGCTTGCTCTGCCCCTTGGGAAGACGGCAGCTGCTTCCCTCAGGCTCTGGGGCCACCTGCAGAGCCTTCCTCCCGAACATCCGCAGGAGCCTGGCCATCCTGGAACCGAGCAGGGAGCAGGTGTGAGTCTGGGCTCAAGGCAGCCTTTCACTCATGGGCCTTTTCTGTCCCTCCTCCTCCCTGCTCCAACCACAGCCGCCCCCTCTGCCCCCACAGGAGTGCAGGGAGTGCCATCTACACACACGGGCAGGAGTTCATTGCATGATCCGCTCCCAACGTTCCCCCTCGTAATCCCTGCTGCTGCAATATCCAGGAAGTCTCATCCTTTTCCAGCAATGAGGTCAGTCCCAAAGACCATCGGTTCCTCTGGACAAGCAGCCCCTTCCTGTCGTCCCAGGCCACTCTCCCACCCAGGCTAGAGAAGGAAGAGAACCCAGGAGTCCGGACTTCTCCTGGGAAACCATTCCTCACATCAAAGTCACAAAGGCCCTCGGCACAGGAAGCACAGGGCCCTCCTCGTTCCCCATTGATTTCCAGGCTCAGCAGCTCACAGGGTCTGGCCCAGCTCAGAGACTCTCAGCCTGGGGAAGGGTTGGGAGGTAAGGGCTGGGAGGGGAAGGGCTGGGAAGCCCCATTGCTGGAACCTTTCCAAACACACTGGAGACGGCTCTGGAGAAGCCCCTGCCTGGCCTAGGAGTGAGGGGCTCTTGGGGGCTGTTTGCAAATGAAATCCCCCTTTGGAGATAGTCTCTCCCCCAGACAGACAGGGGAAGACACCGAGGAATCCGAATGCCACTCACGTGCTCTCAGTGATGGGATGATGGATGGCAGATGTTCAGGGTCAGCAGACGTCCCTCACCCTCCTCCTCACTCTCCAAGCCCAAGGCAGGCTGGAGAGGGTGGTGACCTCAGGAGTTACCCTGCCCAGCCAGCAGGCAGGGTGATGACACGAGGGTGATCGACTGGCTGTGAAAACAAGAGTCTGTCTTATTGCCAAGGGATGGAGAAACTCAGCCAGCAGCAGGGGGCTGCAGAACACAGCCCTAGGGCGGAGGTGACAGCACCTCCAGGATCCTGACATCCCAGCACTTTACTCACCTTCCTGGAGCCTCCCAAACCCACTGGACTGTAGCGATGGGACCCCACCGTACTGATGGCAAACGGGCCTCAGCTACCGGCTCAGGGTCACACCGAGTGTCAGAGCCATGGATGGACCCCTTCACTAACCACTGCCGCACACTCCCTCCCACAGCTGGCAATTGCAACCAGGCCCTAATGTCTGGTCCCCCTGCCTTTGAGAGAGAGTGTCACTCCTGCTTCCATTGCTGCCTCTTGATCTGTGGGACTTTGGGGAAGTTGCTCCCCCTCTCTATGGCTCTCTGGGACTCACATTCCTGAATGGGCTTTATAAAAGACAATGGTTCAAGTTTGGCCCCAACTAGTTCTTGTTTCTCGAGACTAGCCATTTTAGCAAAGTTTAGAGTTCTTGACATTCAACACCTGGAAACATCCCTTTCTCCTTCGCAGACGGCCTTAACATCCCTTATCTCACCCAGGCTCCCTGCTGCCTGGAGTTAGAGCATTGACCCTGTTCCCATTGGACCTACCCAAGGTGTCACACAGCAAAGCGGTGACGGAGCCAGAAAGAGAAGACAACTGTCCTGATTCCTGTTCAAACTAACAGACAACAACCCCCCAGAGGCAGGGATAAAGCCCAGGAAATAAGGTGTGAACATTTTCATGGAAACCTTTTTCTGTCAGAAAATCCATTCAAACGAAACCTCTTTGTTTCTTGAAATCATAACAAGTAGGATGAAAATTCTTTGCAAAAATATCTGTTTGCAAAACAAGAGCATCTCCTGTCCTTCACAGTGCATTCAACTGTCTCGTCATACACAAAGGGGAGACACTATGCTCTAGAAAATTGGATGAGATGCTTCAGTCTGAGCTAAGTAGTTGCTGCTTTTCACAATTTCAAAACAATAAAATACAAATCAAATAGAATATTAGGTTATAATCTGATATGGCTCAGTGTGATAGGACACCCCCTAGTCTGCACTGCTCCGAGTGACACTCTTCAGTGGATCCCCAGCATCCACCCATGGCGAGGTAGGTGGGAGAGGATTGTTATTCCTGCTTGACAGAAGGAGAAACGAAGGCTGAGAAAGGAGCAGGGACTTGTCTTAGCTGATGCAGCCAGTCAGTAGCAGAATTGCTCTCAAATGAGCTACAGACCAACAATTGTTCATAGTAATTATTCAGCAATTATTTCAGAAGAACTGGAATGTTCGAGAGGATCATGAACTTCTCCGAGACAATGAATGGAGAGCAGCATCCACATTGGTCAAACATATAACTGATTGTGACTTATTTGCTTGGTCATCAAAGAGAACAACAAAGACCAGAGTTTCCTCCCTGTTAATAGCCCCCTCCTCAGCCAATCAAGGTTGAGACTTTGAGGGGTGGAAGGCTAAGGGATCTCATCAAATAGCCCAAAGAATGGCCCTGGTCACCACCGAGGGGATCACTCTCGGAGCACTAGTCCAGTCTCACCTCTCTGTGAGGGCCTCCCACAACCCCACCGGCCCCCGCTCCACACACAGAGCTCCTGGTGGTGGGAGGAGATCAGAGGAAAAGGACAAAGGAAGCAAGAAGGGAAAGGTAGGAGGGACAGAGGAAAAGGGAAAACAAAAAGGAGAAACCCCCATGTCCCCAGTAATTCTAAGGGACAAAGTCCTAGGTCAGAAATAAAATACTGCCCCCACAATCTAATGTTTTCCTTTCCTAAAAATCAGCCGGCACCTGATGGATCAGACTGAACAGGTTCCAAACCTCTCCGAGGCTCTTACCTTCTATACAGGGACGTCTGTTTTCGAGCAAATGCACTAAAAGAAAAGGAGAAAACTCCAGAGAGGGTCCTCCTTGCGCTCACGAACGTGCAAGTGAATGTTCTCTCAGTCCTCCAGGAGAGACCTCGAGAAGGAGACGTGCTGAAGCAAAGCCACAGGGATCTCCGAGGTTGCCCCTGTCCTGCACCCCTGTCCTGCCTGGCTGATGTCAAGATCTCTCTGTGAGGTCATCGCCTCCCCACCACCTTTGTCCAATAGGCTGAGGTCCTGCCAAAGGCTCTTGTGATGTCACTGCCACACCCACCCCTCCCCTGCAGTGCTGATGTCCTGCCCCTGTCCAGCCACATTGGATGTTTGAGCTGCTTCCCCTGGATCACCCCACACAATGTCACTTCCTTGTGGGGTGACACCGACTACATAGTAGAACACAGAAGTTCTTCCCCAGGCCGCAATTAGGTTTTCACAAGTTAGTCGACTTTATGGCCAGAAGGAACCGTTAGAGCATTTAATCTCATCCCCTGCGTATCCTAAGGCCTCCTGTATGTCAGAAGAGCTGGGCTTTTCTTTTACTCAAACATTTTCCAGAAAGGCATCTAGTCTTTATTCAAAGAGATCAAGAGATGGAGAAGCCATCATTTCTCTTGGTACTTTGTGCCAATGACAAACCACCCTCTTACAAATCTGGGTCTTATTGTCATTATCCTTTTTCTGATTTCTGCTTCCATCCATGGGGTTTTGTCATGCCTTTCTCTGCGACATAAAAGAGCCCTTTTATACTCAACATTTTCTCTCCATGAAGTCAAGCAACTCACTTCTCATTCTTCTCTTGTATATACTAAGCAGATTGAGCTTTTTCAATGTCTCATTATAGGGCATCATCCCCATCACTCAGTTATGAATCTTTTCTGCACCCTCTCCAATTGTTTTAACATAATATTCAAAATGTGGACACAAGAACTGGATTCAACATTCCAACATCAGTCTCACCAATGCTCTTTCACTTCCCTTTCCATCCTCACTACTCTATCCAGCCAAGAATGGCTTTAACCTTTTTTAACACGGTTTCACATTGACAGCTCATGTTGAACAGCTTGTCCACTATGGCCCCAAAATCCTTTTCAGGGTCACTGCTTTCCAGCGGATTGTCCCCAATTCTGTAGGGTGCCGCCTGACTCCTTTGTTACTGGAGGTATGGGGTTGCATTTGGCTTTATTAAAACCTAATTCTTTAGTAAGTATTTTAGAAGAACTAGCCCATTAGAGAGAGAATCGTGAATTACTCCAAGACAATGAATGGAGAAAAGCGGCAAGAGCAATCAAATACATGTTTGGTTACGGCCTATTTCCTTGGTCTTAAAGGAGGGTCACAAGGACCTGAGCCTCCTCCCTCACAATAGCCCCAAACTCCCCCAATCAGCATTGAGACTCTGAGAAGCAGAAAGCTGAGAGTTCTCACCAGATGTCCCGGGTCACCACCGGAGGGAGTCACTCTTAGATCACTATTCCAGCCACATGTCTTTGGGAGGGCCTCCCGCAATGAGAGTTGAAGCGCAACCCCCCCGCCCCCCCTCCGTCCCCAACTCCACATGCACAGACAGGTCCTGGTGGTGAAAGGAAAGCAGGGGAAAAGGACAAAGATGCAAGAAAAGACAAGAAAGGAGGGAGAGACAGGAAAAGGGAAAACAAAAAGGAGAAACCCCAATGTCCCCAGGAATTCTAAGGGACAAAGTCCTAGGTCGGAAATAAAATGCTGCCCCCACAATCTAGTGTTTTCCATTCCTAAAAATCAGCCGGCACCTGATGGATCAGACTGAACAGGTTCCAAACCTCTCCAAGGCTCTTACCTTCTATACAGGGACGTCTGTTTTCAAGCAAAACCACTAAAAGAAAAGGAGAAAACTCCGTAGAGGGTCCTCCTTGTGCTCACGTACGTGCAAGTGAATGCTCTCTCAGTCCTCCAGGAGAGACCTCGAGAAGGAGACGTGCTGAAGCAAAGCCACAGGGATCTCCGAGGTTGCCCCTGTCCTGCACCCCTGTCCTGCCTGGCTGATGTCAAGATCTCTCTGTGAGGTCATCGCCTCCCCACCACCTTTGTCCAATAGGCTGAGGTCCTGCCAAAGGCCTTTGTGATGTCACTGCCACACCCACCCCTCCCCTGCAGTGCTGATGTCCTGCCCCTGTCCAGCCACATTGGATGTTTCAGCTGCTTCCCCTGGATCACCCCACTCAATGAGCGTTCATTGTGGGCTCAAGCCGAACACAGTAAAACATCAGAGGCTTGTCCCTATGCTACGCTCATTTTTTCATAAATTAGCAGACTTTATGGACAGAAGAGACAATTAGAGCATGTCATCTGACCCCCTTCATATCACATGCTTTCTGTAGAGCATAGGAGCTAGTTTTTGACTACACACGTTCCAGAAAGGCATCTAGTCTTCATTAGAAGACATCAAGCGGTGGGGAATTCCCACCACTTCCCTTTCTAGTTTCTTCCTTTGGTGATTCGTCCTCACTGTTGAATATGTGTGCCCTCTTTCTAATACGAATTGGTCTCTTTTGAGTTTCCAGCCACTGGGTCTTGTTATGCTTTTCTCTGATAGATTAATGAGCCCTTTAATACCCAATATTTTCTCTCCATGAAGTCACTTCAACACTTCAATGATGTCACCTCCCGATCTTTTTTATAATCTAAACAGGCTGAGCTCTTTCAATAGCTCACTAGCATCTGCCAGGAAGGGAGTCCCCACAGAGGGACACCATAATCTCCCAGGGAGGGAAAAGGCCCTCACTGCCATTTCTTAACCTCATGGGGTGTTCTCCTGCTCTGCCAACCCCACCCCTTTTTCAGTATCTCCAGGTGCCTGAGGGAGCAGGAACCAGAGGCCATCCTGCAGCTGGGACAGAGATGGAGGTTGATGACCTACCTGCCCGTGGTGACCATGGTGCAGGACAGCCCTCAGGACATGCGAATGCAGCTCCAGATCTGGGAGCAGCTTCCCTTTGCTGGCACGAGACCTTGCAGGTTGCGGGGGGTGAGACAGGCACTAACTTTTGGAAACCCTCAGTGGGATCAGAGGGTAATGGTTTGTAGAAAGTGGTGTTGGAGAGCTTTACAAAAACTAGACAAGAACGGTGCATGTTCCAGGGCAGCTCCAGCCCCGGTGCTGTCAGTGAGACGTGTCCTCCCAGGCCTGCCTGACGGGTCTTTCTGTCTCAGACCCTCCTTGGAACTGCAAGAAAAGTCCAACCTGTGGAGTTGTGGTTGCAGTGATAGTTGTATCGTCTGCTTTGATCGCTGCCATCATTGCTCTGGCAGGTGAGTTCCCAGCTTCCACCCGGCTCCCTTCCCCTCCATCTATGATCTCCGCGCATCCCATTCCCCCGTGACCTACCACACTCACTCTCTCCTCCCGGCCTGTCCGGCTTCTGCCCCTGGGACAGAGGATTCCTGGGGGATCTTCCTCCCAGACCCCTGCACCTGGGCACTCTCTGTGTCGGGACGATCTGACTGACATTAGCCCCCACAGCCCACCTCTGAGCACTTTGGACCCAAGTCACCTTTGCCACGCGCCGTGAAGCAGTCCCTGACCAGGGTGTCCAGTGGGACAGGGTGCAGTGCAACCCTGAGCCCTTTGCCTTCTCTGTGTTGCTCTGAGGTTACCAGCCTGGCCTTCCTGGATCTTCAGGTCACACCTGTGGCCGGGCGGCAGGTGCTGCCGTGTTACTGAAATGAGCCGTAGAACTCAGTCGAGACCCCTCCATCAGTGCAGTGTGGAAACCCCCCAATCGCTGAGCTTGGCCAGGAAGGGTCCCTTAGCACCATTCACTCCCCCGGGCTGCACAGACAGCGTGTGCTCGTGCAGAGGGCATCTGTTTGCGGTGAACATGAACCCTGCTGTATGCCCCCGTCGTCTGTGGCGGGGGGTGCTGGAGACTGTCGGGGGTGGGATTTCTCTATTGCCCTGGGATCCGATCACTGGGCCCCAGGAGGGTTTAGCAGCTGGCAGAGGGGATTGAATCCAGGTCTGTCTGCATTAGGAATCCTCTGTGCCGACGTCATGACGTCCTTGCAGTTGAATTGGTGCAAACCGCTAAAGGAGACTCACCGCACTGGTGCACAAAGGAGCTTGCCTTGGTGCAGTTCGCTGCAGGAAGTTACCAGAGCGAGCCGCACTGCTCCAGCGCATCTCCAGGAGGTGTTTGCCTGGATGTCACTGTGATTATACTGGTGCAGATTGCTCTGATACAGATGGGCCCTGAATCCCAGCTCCCTGCTGTAATGGCAGGCTCTTGCAATGGGCAGCATTGGCTCTGGCTGTGTAAGGTGGGAATCTGTGAGCTTAGGGTTGGTTACACACCTGCAGGTGCAGGGAGCTCTGCAGAACATGTGGCATCTGACCTGGAGATGGATGGTGGAGACAGCCTGTGCCATCAACTGTTAGTCACTGACTTCTCTGCTCAGTTCAGTAGGGCAGGGGTGTGGGCTACCGTGCACTGCACAGTGAAATCTACAGGGTCAGACGTGCCTTGTGCGTGAGTGAACACATGCTCGTTTTCTGATCACCGCTGCCACGTTTCCTAACTCTTCCCGACTCAGAGTGTCTATTCCTCACTGAGCGCCAGCCACATGGGGAGGCTTGAAAACCAGCTACCGAGTTACTGTCGTGCAAACAAAAGTGATGTGCTCAAAAATATCTGGAGGGGTTTGAGTCCGACTCCTCTCAACTAGACAGGCCTTTCAAATCCTCTTTGGTGTCACTTATGGGTGACCCCACTGCTGCCCTTTCATGGCTCTGAAAGGGTTACACTGCCGTGAGGGCTTCCAGAAAGTGCCTTTCTTGCTGCTGTGTTTGGGGAGAGAAAAGTCTGCAGGTAGGAGGTGAATTAAGTTCCATCATTCCTGGCCCACAGTGCAACAGGTCACTTCCCGTGGCTGTGGTGTCTGGCGCCCCCTTGTGGCTTTCATGTCCCTGAGTGAAAGTTCCCTCGTTCTTCTCAGTTGTTCACCTGCTGTTTGTTGCGAGGTTGAACGTCCAGCTGTTGATCTGGGGTGAAATGCTCTGAGCTGTGTCAGTCCCTCCCAGGCTGGGAGTGCCCCTGGAATCCTTCTTGCCTGGCAAATTTACTGTGACAAACGTCTCCCTCACCCTGCGTCTGATTGCAGTGGACCAGCCGCAGCTGGGGGTCCCAGTAGGCTTGGCAACCCGGTCAGTTGACTGCCTGTTTGGCCGCAGTCAAATACTCCAGAGAGAGCCCTGGGGTTAGGATGCAGCCTGCCTTTCGGATTGCGTCTTGGAGCCTCGCTGGTGTTTTTCAGAACTTGGTTTCAGTGTTTCGCCTTTGTTTTCTGAGTTAAAATAACTCAGTGAAGTACATTTTTTAAAAAATTAGGTAGATCTGTATCTATCTAAAGCTAAATCTACTGGAGACAATGACGTCTTGCTCTTTTTTGTTCCTGTTCTGATAAATTGGTATTTTAAAATATCTGACCACTCTTTGACAGATTTGACTGGTCAATTGACCAATTTTTGTACCAGTCAAATGCCCAATTCTCGATGCAACTCTTACCCTCCTTGTGACTGTCTCATTCTCAGTGCTGACCTCTCAGCTTTCATCAGCTGATCTGTGCCCCCCTGCTGGCCCCTCGTGCCCGGACGGCTGGATGGGATACCGAGGGAAATGCTACTATTTCTCAGAGAGGGAAGGGAGCTGGACCGACAGCCGGAGCTGTGAAAAGAGATGTCTCTGCAGAGAGCTCAGACCCAGCAGCTGCCCCCAGCCCAGGGGGACTTGGGGTGTGGGTGACTGGGAGCACTGGGGCGGGGCTGCTGTGTGCGGTGGGAGGGTTAAGACTGCCCGGATGATCTTGTGCTTTGCAAGAGGGAGGGGATAATCCCCCCGAAAATAAACTGAGCGCCCTTCAATATGCGACTGGGATTCTCTGCAGCACAGAGCCCTGGAGGGGCGGTGGGGGGAGCACGGGATGGGGGGCTGATACCTGCTGTCCCTCGGCTTTCTTTAAGATGTTCCTGCTGCGCCATAAGGGTGTCTATGACCACTGGATCAGCCTCTGGAGGGAGCAGGGTCAGCCCTGGAAATGCACCAACGGCACTGAATTCAACCACCTGTGAGTGTCTCTCACCCCTCTGTACTAATTCCCTGGGCTTGGGGATTCTGGTGTCTGAGCTGTTTGAGTTCAGGTAGATCCACCATTCAGTGCTAGTGAAACAACCAGACACGACCCTGGTCCGTTCGCGTCCTGCGTTATCGGAGACCGATGGGAGCCGGCGTGTCCCTGAACTCTCGGCTCCTCCCCGCAGCACGGTGCTGGGCCGGAGACAGAGGCCGCCATAGCCAGAGGTGCCCTCGCAGCTTGCTGGGATTTCAGCTGGGACACTCGCTGTTCTCCCCCAGCCCTCTTCAGCAAGGTCCCTGGGGTGTCTGACCCGCCCTGGGGAAAGGAGGCAGCAGGGAGCTCAGGTTAACAGTGGCTGCTAGAGAGGGCAGCATGCTGAGCACTGCATGGCAGGTGCAGGTCCCGCTGGGGATTGCAGCCGGCAGGTTTGAGTGACTTGGCTGGTGAGGCCTCTGAATCCGCAACAAGGCACCAACGTTAAAGGAGCCTGCGGTTCACAGGTGCTGGACGCCTGGGGCTCCCACTGGAATGGGGTACAGTACTGATGGCTGCCCAGCCAACACCCCGCGATGGATTTCAGTGGGCTCCAAGTGTGATCACAAAACCAGCGCTGCTTGAGCCCGGAGCAGGGTTTGAACCCCGCAATTCAGCACTAGAAGCATGAGCCTCTGCCATAGGAGTGAAAGAATCCACGTCTTTAACTGAACCCCCCCCCCCCCGATTGATAAAGCTCTTATGCAGGCCAGCCATTAGAGGAGGATGGAGACCCCCCACTTCCCTGGTCTGGGTTACTTCAGTACTTTGAAAAGTCAGGCTCTTATGGCGCTGGGTCAGGGCTCCCCAGTGGACAGTCCCCATTCTGCTGTATTGGACCCAACCTTTGGATCCCACCTGCTTCCAGCCTCACTGGGTCTGAATAGCCACCAGACACTGTCCCGAGTTTGGGCCTCTGTGGCCCTCTCCTGGGGTACAGACTCCGTGTCCTGAGCTCTGCTCCTGAGGGGCTGGGAGAGTAGCTGCTCCGCACTCAGGCCTGCACTGTGGAGAACGGCTCCCCTGGCTGGGACTGGTGTGAAATGCCCGGCCTCTGCCTGACTGCAGCTCCCTGGCTTCTGTGTTGCAGGTTTCAGATAAGAGGAGGAGGTGACTGCGCGTATCTGAACGACGAGAAAGGGGTCAGCAGCTCACGGTGCTACATGGGAAGAGAGTGGATCTGTAGGAAACCTGAGGTGTATGTGATGGGAAAAGAGATTGCACTGGAAGGGGGCTCAAAATGAGACTCCTAGATGTGACACTGATCCAACTCACACCTACTTGAACGAGCCAAGTCCCCGTTCGTCAGCCTGGCCAGGATCTCAAAATCAGGCAGCGGGGCCCTCAAGCAATAAGTGTGTCTCGTTTAAACTGTGGATTCTTCGTACGTGCCTTCTGCTTTTGAACCTTTAAACTCAGGGTCACATTGTCAAGCTTTTCTCTGCAGCTGAGAGGGAGCGATCTCATGAGAAGGAGTCTCAGCCACACGCTGGGGAAATGAGAGAAGGGAAGGCCTTGTTTGTTTAGACTCCAGAACAGCATTTCTCAAATGCAGCCACCAGCTGATTGTTTTGCAGCCACAAGAGCCTCCAAAGTGCCCCAACAATCGCTGAGATGTTAAGTATTAAAGGTGCCTTCTAAATGCCATAAATCCTAATGTGCGCTCCCTTTTAAATAGTACTATGCCGGCAGAGCTGAGCTACATAGGTGTGGTTTTCTTTGAAGTCGCAAAGTGTATTCTTTGGCTAAGAACATAAGAAGGGCCAGACTGGGTCAGAGCAAAGGTCCATCCAGCCCAGTATCCTGTCTGCCGACAACGGCCAATGCCAGGTGCCCCAGAGGGAGTGAACCTAACAGGCAATGATCAAGTCATCTCTCTCCTGCAATCCATCTCCACCCTGTGACAAACAGAGGCTAGGGACACATTCCTTACCCATCCTGGCTAATAGCCGTTAATGGACTTAACTTCCATGAGTTTATCCAGTTCTCTTTTAAACCCTGTTATAGTCCTAGCCTTCACAACCTCCTCAGGCAAGGAGTTCCACAGGTTGACTGTGCGCTGTGTAAAGAAGAGCTTCCTTTTATTTGTTTTAAACCTGGTGCCCATTAATTTCCTTTGGTGGCCCCTAGTTCTTGTGTTATGGGAACAAGTAAATAGCTTTTCCTTAGTCAATTCTCCGCACCACTCATGATTTTATAGACCTCTAACCACTGTGGTTACATCTCATGTTACTGTAGCTCTGTAACTGGCTATGGGCCATCTCACTGCGTGGTGTTTGGGTAGGTAGTGATTGTTCATGGGGGGGAGGTGAAAGAGTTAAAAATGTGACTGGGTATCAGAAAGTATTTCAAATAATCTAGTGCCAGAAAATGACCTTGAATGTGACAGCAGGTGGCTCCTCTGGGACCCTCTGCGAAGAAAAGCAAAACAGAGAGAGAAAAAGGAACACTTCAGCACCGGGGGAAAGGCAGTTTCCTGTGTTTCTGAAGCCACTCGATCCCATTTCTGAGCAAGTTGCAGTGTGAGAGAGAAATTCAACAAATTGAAACGTATGTCGTGCATCGTCCCTACAGCACTCATACAAAGGAAGTTGAACCAAATTACCACGGTGAGTTTCAGAGGCGCGAGCTGTTAAATGATGCAAAAACCAAGCTGAAAAGACAACAGCAACGGCTCAGATTTTGTTGTTACTATTATCATTATTATTATTACTGGGCTAGGTGGATTGAGTTTTTTTGTCTGTGAAAGAAATTTTGGACATTGGCAGATACATGCAGAACGGTGACTCATATTGGCAGATACATTCTTTCATTATTATTTGGACTTCTCTTATGTAAAGAATTTTTAAATTTAGTTCAGAATTGTTGTACAGCCGTCCACCTTTGACCAAAAAAGCAAAAGAACAACAAAAAAGACAAGACTGCACAAAGCACTGGTTTGTTCTGTGTTTAGGTCCAGTAAAGATAAGACACAACTGTACCTTTTATTTATTATTGAGTCTGCAAAAAATCCCTATGTAAATATGCACACGTAATTTATTTATTTGTTTTTCCTACAGTTAGTTAAGTATTGTCAGAGCCGCATGCTGAGGCTGCCAAAAATTTGTGAGAACCCCGGCTCTAGAAAGTGTGAGGATTTTGTTTTCTATGTAACCACTACTTTCCAGTATTTATTCACTCTCGCTTGCATCTCTGTTCTTTGATAATAAACTCATTCCTGTTTTCTGTATATCTAAGTGCCGTGTTCTCAATAGAGTGGTTGGCCTGAACTGAATCTTACAAGCTGCTGTGGACCGCGCCGGTGGGATTAGAGTCACCGTTCTGCATGTGCTCAGTGGAGCGGGCTGAGCACTCCCGAGGGACGCTCAGAGGCTTTGGGAGTGTCTATCGCTAAGCTGTACACAGAGAGCGAGGCCTGCAGGGGGCTGGAAGGTCAGGCTTGCACTGCCAGGGGTGGTGGTTTGGGAGAGCTGACCCATGGCAGGCCTGGACAAGGCTCCCCCAAAGGTGCCTCGTTTCCCTGCTGTGAATCGCTCAAACGGGCACACGTCCCCGGCTCATTCCACCCCTGCACCCCCCAGGTACAACCCGCACAAGGCATTCTGCCAGGGGCGAGGAGAACACGTGTGCTTCTGCCCTTCTGTCCCATTCCTGCTGCTTGCCCGGAGCTAGGCTGCCTGCGATGGGTTTTCAGTGTTTGCTCCTTTAAGGGGGTTTAGTGTGTGAGTGGATGCGGGAGGGGAAAAGAGAGTCAGAAAGTTGTATCCCGAGGGTTTAGGGAAGCATCAACCTCCACAGTCCCATGAAGGCCGTGGCAAATCAAGTATGTGAGGCGGTGCAGGGCGGTAGTTCACACTCCACCGCGTATGTCAGCCTGCAATGCAAGGAGGGGGGTGCACCAGACGTCTCTCTTTTCCTTGCTCGCCTGGACCCAACCCCAGGGATGGATTTCTGGCTGGCTGTACCGGGCCTGCTACCCAGCAGTGTCTTCAGCCCACTCCCGGTGAAAATTCTCACCCTTCATCTCACAAATAGGGTGCAGGCCGTATCAGGCCAGCCTGGGGTTGGCATTAGCTCCGCTCACCCCAGGGCCCTGGGCAGCAGACGGTTCAGAGTCTCAGTTGGTTTTAAGAGCCATGGCAGGAGAGGGGAAGTAGGAGCCCCTTAAAACTATATTGGGCACAGACAGGCTCTTGGGAAGTTTGATTTGTCCCATGGCCCAATCCCCACTCTGCCCCTTCCCCCAAGGCCTCACCCTCGCGCCCCCTCTTCCTGCGCCCAGGGAGTCAGCGCCCACAGCAGGTGTGTAAGACTAAGTGACGCGTGTGTGTGTGACGGGGAGGGGGGAGGGTTAGAAAATTTCTGTATTGATAAACGCAAGAGTTCAAAATGATTCGGGCCTCAAAACCGTGAGACCCACTTAAAAACCATGAGACTTAAAATACTAAATGCAGAATTTTTATCTGCTGGTTTGTGAGCCTTTGGCGGTCATGGTGTGGAAGCAGGAAGAGTAGTGTCGTCCCCAGGGGGAGCCAGCAGGGCCGGGGCAGAGAAGGGCAGTTCCGGGGAGGGGGCGGCAGGGGGGCCCAGGCCCAGGTGAGTTCAGTTTCAACAGCTGGAGGTGGTGGTGCAGGGTATGGGGAGACTGAGGCACATGTGCCGGGCTGGGCTACCTACACTCGGAGCCCTGGGTATAAACAGAGAGACTCAGCCTAAGCAATTGCTTGGGGCCCCCAGCAGCTCAAGGGGGGGCCCCTAGTCCCTTTTTTATTATAAGAACTTGTCTGTTTTAGTATTGGGGGAGGGGCCAAAAGGCAACTTTGGGGGAGGGAGAGGAAGGGATGGGGCGGGCCAGAGCCTCTACGCAAGCTGGGGAGAGAGAGAGAGAGAGAGAGAGAGAGAGAGAGAGAGACACCCCCCAGCGCCTGTCTTCCCACTTCCACAGTGTAAGGTGGGGGGGTGGGGAGGAGCGAGGGGGCGGGGCCTCAGGGGAAAGGGTGGGGCAGGGGGCAGGGCCCCGGTTCGGGCTCCAGTGGTCACCCCCCCCCCCCAACACAGACACTTTTAGGTACTTCCACTGCCCCGGAAAGCCGAGTGGGGGGGAACTGGGCTGTCGCCCCTCCGCAGCCAGCTGCTGCACACAGGGCCTGCCGGGGAGGGGCTGCGGCTCGCCGGGAAGCCGAGCCCGGGCAGGGATTAGGCTGCTGCTGCCGCCCCTCCCCAGCCAGGCTCTCCCCAGCAGCTGGCTATGGCCGCTTGCTCCCTGCCTGGGGCCTGGCTGCCCGGTCTCTGTGGCGCAATCGGTTAGCGCATTCGGCTGTTAACCGAAAGGTTGGTGGTTCGAGCCCACCCAGGGACGCGGACCTGCTTTGGGGGGGTAGGGACAGCTCAGTGGTTTGAGCATTGGCCTGCTAAACCCAAGGTTGTGAGTTCAATTCTTGAGGGGGCCATTTGGGATCTGGGGCAAAAAGTGGGGATTGGTCTTGCTTTGAGCAGGGGGTTGGACAATTGGACCGGCTGAGCTCCCTTCCAGCCCTGAGATTCTATGACCGGGGGGAGGGGGGGAGCAGCAGGAGGACACAGCCCTGCCCCTCCCACCCACATGTCTGGAAGATGCACCTAATATGGTATCATACGTCACTTTGGGCCGGTTTCCCCGACAGTCTATAGCGGGGGTGGTCAAACTGCGGCCGGCGGGCCAGGGGACCCTCCTGCCCGGCCCTTGAGCTCCTGGCCCGGGAGACTCGCCCACTTCCCCGCAGCCTCAGGCCAGGCGCTCTCCCCAGCAGCTGGCTACGCTGCGCTGAGCCGTGTCGGGGGGGTGGCAGGCGGCTCCATCCCTCTTCCCGATGTGCCTCTAATGGATCAGTCCGTGCGGGTGTCCCTGGATCCCGCGGCTATTGAAGGAGCCCAGCCCGAGCCATAAGCCCCGGAGGCAGCGGCGCAAGAGCGGGGAGCGCTGCGGGATCCTGACCGGCTGGAGCCTCTGCTCTTCGCCCGCTCCCCGGGGGCAGACAGCTGGGTGCGTTTCCCTTCCGTGTTGCTGACCTGCCCAGCTGAGCGGGGCTGCAGCCGCGGGACCCTCTCCCCGAGCCTGGCGGCTCCCGGCAGCGCAGCCCGTCCCCTCGCTGCTCCCTCTGCCTGCCCGCCGGGGTCGCTCTGAGCCCGCTTCCCGGGGGGGGCTCTGGCTCCAGGGGACATGAGCCTGGGCGAGCTACGAGCCGGGCTCCAGGCGCCGGCTGCCCGCGGAGCTATCGGGGGCTGGGGGTCTCCGCCAGCAGGTGAGGAGGGGCTGGTGTTGTGCACGGATCGGGGAGAGGGCGAGCAGGGAGGTGCCGGGTTGCGGGGGGGAGAAGAGTTGGGTGGGTGCATCGATCACACTGGGGAACGCGGGGTCTATTGGGGAGGGGGCTGTGCACTGACCAGATGGGGGCGGGGCAGGTGGGGTCTATTGGGGAGGGCGCTGTGCTCTGATCAGGTGGGGGTATTGGGGACGGGATGGGGCAGGGTCTATTGGGGTGGGAGCTGTCTGCTGACCAGATGGGGGAGGGGGTCGCGCGCGGTCTATTGGGGAGGGGGCTGTGCGCTGACCAGATGGGGGAGGAGGTTTGGGCGGGGTTATTCGGGAGGGGGCTGTGTGCTGACCAGATGGGGGCGGCGGCAGGTGGGGTCTACTGGGGAGGGCGCTGTGCTCTGATCAGGTGGGGGTATTGGGGAGGGGATGGGGCGGGGTCTATTGGGGTGGGGGCTGTCTGCTGACCAGATGGGGGAGGGGGTCGCGCGGGGTCTATTGGGGAGGGGGCTGTGCGCGGACCAGATGGAAGGAGGGTTAAGGGGGGCAAAATAGGCGGGTAACCTGCAGGAGCTGAAGTTGCCTCCCGAGACAAGAGCTCCGCTGCTGGGCAGCAAATCATGAGCGCGGATCGTTTTGGGGCGGAAGGGGAAGTGATTTTTCTCTGCAGTGAGAGAAGACGTCTCCGTTGGTCCCCAGGGCAGACTTCGTTTCTTTGTCTTTTAACTGATGGGCCAAAGTGTCCTAACGCCCCCTCTGAACTGCCGTCCCAGCAGCGCCGCGTGTCTCAGCCCGCCGTGTGGGGGGGTCTGGGGCTGACCCTCACTTGGGGTCCCAAGCAAGCGCTGGGGACGAGGCGCTGAAGGACTGGATCTTACTGGAGGGCAGCTGAAGAGATTTTATTCTAGCAAAGCGCCAGCTCTCTGCCTAAAGCACCGATCTCCTGCCTGCTCTGAAATCCACCCGCTGACTTGGAGCCTTGACAGTTTGTGTGCCTCGGGGGGGCACAGGGCCATTTGGACAAGGGATTTCTGAGATCCCCTCCTCCCCCTAACAAAACCCCCAACCAGCTAAAGTTGATCTGATTTCCATACAGCCAAGGCTGCTCAGATCACTGCAGCAGGGTTTTAAATGCATCCGATGAAGTGAGCTGTAGCTCAGGAAAGCTTATGCTCAGATAAATTTATTAGTCTCTAAGGTGCCACAAGTCCTCCTGTTCTTTTTTTAGATGGCTGAGAGTTCTCCAGCAGAGTGCAGGGCGACCCCCAGCCCTTTGGGGGAGATCAAATGACCACGTTATGAACCACTTTGATTCTAGGTTTGCCTGCTGCTCAGCCGGTGTGAGACTCAGACGCCAAGCAGATCACACTGTGCCCGTGCAGGGAGAGAGGGGAAGGAGCCTGAAAGCTAGTTATGGGTGCCTGTCACGGGTAGGCGGGGCATGTAGCAGATCAGGTCTCTGAGGCCCTGTTTGTCAACCATTCAGTTTTCTTCAAGTTGCAAGGAGAGAGGCTTGTAGACGGCCTGGAGAAGAAATCGCTTTGCATGAGGATTCTGTCGATGTTTAAGCCGAGGGGTGTTTTCTGCAAAGGGAGGAGGTGGGAAGGAACCTGCTTTACGGCTCAGGCTCTGTCTGCACTTAAAACACGATAGCTGCTGCAGCCCTTCAGTACAGACACTTCCCACAGCAACGGGACTCCGAGTCCAGCGCTCTAGGCCTCGCTGCCTCCATTAGTACAGAAAAGAGTGAGAAAAATGAGGGACGTGGAGCAGCTTCTCTGTGAGGAGAGATTAATAAGACTGGGACTTTTCACCTTGGAAAAGAGATGACTAATGGGGGATAAGATAGAGGTGTATAAAATCATGACTGATGTGGAGAAAGTAAATCAGGAAGTGTTGTTTACTCTTTCTCATAACACAAGAACCAGGGGTCACCCCATGAAATTAATAGGCAGCAGGTTTAAAAGAAACAAAAGGAAGTATTTCTTCACACAATGGAGAGTCAACCTGTGGAACTCCTTGCCAGAGGATGTTGGGAAGGCCAAGACTATAAGAGGGTTCAAAAAAGAACTAGATAAGTTCATGGAGGACAGGTCCCTCAACTGCTATTGGCTAGCATGGGCAGGGATGGTTTCCCTAGTCTATATTTTCAAGAAGCTGGGAATGGGTGACAGGGGATGGATCACTTGATTACCAGAGCTCCTGTGATTCTGGGTTGTTATTTTTTTAAATCTCTCCACAATTTTGGTTGCAATTGAAACTTCTAGTTAAAGCGATCAGTGTGGGGGGAGGGCGGGGCCTGGACTCTCTGTTGCCTTGCGCTTTGTTTGTGTCACCTTTACACTGATGCAAAGTGAGCATGAAATACCAAAAGAACTGCAGACACTAGTGTAAATGACACACACTAGGATCAGGCTCAGGCTGGATTGGGGCCCAGAACTCTTCCCTCACCCACCCATCACGGCACAAGGAGTTTAATCCTGGGCCTCATGCCAACTGCCCATAAGGGGCAGCTTAGAAATTCTTCGATTGCACAAAGCTGGTGTGTCTCCCTATGTCACCTGCCTCCTCCCAGTCTTTAGTCTGGGGACTTGGTGTGGTAGCAAAGAGAGTGTGGTGCATGATGCTGGCTCAGAACTGCTGCCACGACAGCCAGTGTAACTTAGAGCAGCCTCAATGGTGCTCTACGTTTTATGTCAGGTGCTATTTCAGGCACCAGCCAGCCGAATCTTGGGGGAACAAAAGGGTGACTTCAAGCCCCCTTTTCCCATCCCTCTCTGCTGAGCCAAGTGAAATCTTGGCACTGCTGAGAATTCAGACTCAGGCATAAGGCAATGGAGAACGCCAATCTTTCTTCTGCTGTGAAGAGTTGGTAAAACTCAAAGCCCAGATGGCACCGTTATTAAGCTCATTATTTTTTTCTCTTTGCTATTTAAAAATAATGAGATGCAAAACCAATATGAGTGCAGCAGTAATGTTGTATGGTTCGGACACACAGGTTAAGTTTCCTATGACAACACGAACTTGATCAACTTGCATGTGTGGAGCATATTTTTCCTCTTCCTGTTGTTCTTGTTGTATTTCAAAATTTACCACCCAGGGTTCTTTGTGGCATGTAATGCGGCTTGTATTAAAAACGCCACAAACGCAAACTTACAGGAATGGGCCAGAACTTGACAGCTTACAGGAGTGGCCGCTACAGGGATCGGGGCTGATTTTAGAGGGCACAATTTTCAAAAGCACCAAAGTGACTTAAGTGGACTTGGAAATTTTCCCTCTAGTCTTCCTTATGAATTAATTTTTTATTTTATTTTTTTTTAAAGGGAGCTGTAGCCTGTTTTCCACAGGGTCAGTCTGAGTTCAAGCCAATGCCGTAGGGCATTTAAGGCTGCTGTTCTGTCTGGTCCAGCCCAGGGGACAATATCTGATGCTTCCAGAAAAAGCAAGAACCCGCTGTAACATACATGGCTAGTTTTACCATGCTGTAAATGCAGGTGGGGAATTCATTACTGACCTCCGTGGTGTTCAGACTATGTCCTGAAGCATGGGATTGGGCCAGAGGGACAGCTAGCGCTGGACACAGCGTCTAGGGTCTCAGATTGGGAAGTTCCTTGGAGAATTCCACTGGGTAGGAGACTCAGCTGTGAAGGGAGGGGGCGAGCAGGAGCATCTCATAAACCCAAGATTGGAATAACTGAAGTAATGTTCCTTTTCCATGGAGCCTCAGCTCTCTGGAACCTCTGCAAACGCTTTAGCCACGTGTTTAACTCCATCCATAGGAGTAGCCTTGGATCGCAGTGGGAGGGCTCAGGTGCGTACGTGTTTGCAGGATGGGCGCTCAGGGCAGTCCCTGACGCCAGGGCAAAGTGGATGTGAAGTGCCACTGTCTGGATTTGGGAGCCTGCCTGCACACCAAATCCACTAGGCGCTGGGTGCATGACTGCAAGGCGCTGGGACGGGGAAAATCAGCCCTGGGTGATTATTTCGAGTAAAAAACCAGAGCCATTTCTGGGGTCTTTCAGCTTCTAATGCCCTTTCCCTTCTGCAGCTGGATTTAAGCCTATGATAAAATCCTTCTCAATGCCCAGTCAGTGCCATAAATCACTGGCCTGGGTGCAGGAATCAGTAGGCGACGTTCTCTGGCCTGGGTTATGCCAGGGCTCAGACTAAATTATTCTTCCCAAAACTTTTAAAAGCTGAGACCCGTCCTCAAGGCAAAGAAACCAATCGTGCCCCTCACCCGTCAGCAATGTGTTAGCGACCCCACCCCCCATTTTCATGGATACATCTTCAAACCCCACCCCTCCCACCACGGCTAGCTTTTCCCCACGCTTCAGGAGACGCTGGAGGAGATGATCCTAACCGTCCCCTCTAACCTTAAGAGCTGAGGGACCCCATCCTGGAGCATCTTAAAAATCACGGTTCCCAGACTCTGTAACGGGGCTGCTTTGCCGGGCTCACCTTTCTCCTTCCGTCAGGTTGGCCGATGGGGATAATGAGTCTGGAGATCTCATTCCCGCTGTTCTGAGTGGTGCCCATGTGCACACGACCCAACTCAGCTCTTCCTGTATCCCAGGAATGTCTTCATCTTCTGGGATCCTCATGGCAGCAGTGGGATGATTTAACGAAGTCCCTTAGTCATGGGGCCTTTCTCTCGCTTTTGTTTCAGAGCCAGCGTCCTGGAATCGTCTCCTGGTGCGTGGAGTGGTGGCAGCAGTGGGAGTGCTAGTCTTACTGTACCTATGTGGGTTTTGGAAAGGTAGAGGGAAAGTATTTGCCTACTCGCGACTCGTCTTCAGGAAGCTGCTGACTCATCCCTCCCCGCAGCCTGGAAGTCGGCAGGATTCCCAGGAATCTGAGCTCCCCGCAGTGTGTGACAGGGACGGGGACCAGGCCCAGGGAACCAGAAACAGGAATTGAGACCTGTTTGCGAATTCGTGTCCGGTCTGCTGAATTGTTCACGTCCAGACCCTCCCCACAGTTCTTAAAAAGTCAAAGCATTTCGTTTAGACGCTTTCCAAACAAACCATTTTGATTTTTCAGTTTGAAACAATTTTTTGTTTAAAAATGTCCTTCAATTTTATTTTAAAAATTCAAAAAGTTACAACCCTTGAAATGTTCCTGGGTCTTTTTTTTTTTTTTTTTTTTAAAGCTTTTTGGTTCATCAAAAATTTCGAAAAATGTTACTTTTGTTCAACCTGAAACCGGTTTTTTTCCAACTCTTTTTTGGAATTGCCAGCTACCAAAAAATTCTGTTTGCCCAGCTCGAGGGGCGGGTGAGGATTTTGGCGGTTATATTGTGGGTCTCTAAGTCTCCTTGTTGCTCAAAGTTTTCTTACTGCAACAAATTAATTTGGGATGAGGGCAGGATGGGCAAAAGCTTCCTAAAAGTGTGTGTGGGGGGCTGCTGGCACCCAAACTGTGGCCCAGCCCCTGTGCCACCCCTTCTCCTCGAGGTCCTGCCCCCTCAAACCGCTCCTTTCCCTGAGGCCCCCCCCTCACACCGCCTTTCTCCCTGAGCTCCCACTTCATGCCGCCCCTTGCCCCCAAAACAGTGCCCCCCCACTCCCTTCTCTCCCCAATCATCCAGTCGCTCACACTTATGGCCAGTAAAAAGTGGTGGGCCCTGGTCTCCCCTGTTCCGGCACCCCTGGGTGAGAGTGGGAGAGGATGAAGAACTCTTTTCAAATATACCTCCCCCCCACCTCAAAACAGCACAATTTGCCAGCAACAGCAAAACATGCACCTAAACAACCCGGGCCAGTCACGCTGTGTTGTGTGTGACATTCCCGTCCTGGGGCGATTTATGTCTTGGAGAATGTGAACCCTGCAGGCCTGGGTGTTTCTCTGCGTAATGTGACCTCAGTGCTCCTGATGAGAGCCGTTGTTTGTAAATGTTTCAGTAGCGGACATATTTATCATTCATGTACATACAGACATTTATCATTCATGTACATACAGACACACATAGCGAGGGTGGAGAGGTTCATGAAAATTGAAGAAGAAACCACTTCCCTCCGCCCCATAGTCTTCAAACTTATATGGAAATGTTTTTAATTATCAAATTTTTGTTTCATTTTGGTGGGAAAAACTCCATGTTCTCTCTCAAGGGGGCAGAGAAATCCAAAATGTTTTTTTTTAAAGAGGTAACTTTTTTCAAATGATCAATGTAATCCAAAGTGGCATTTTTAGTTAAAAGGTTGCATTGTCAGTGTAAAACACTTTTGAACCAGCTCTGTTACTGTATAACAAGATGAGTTTATTTTTCATGATGCATTGTTTGGGCCAGGTTCCAAGTGGCATTTCAGTTTTTGCACAGCTCTTCTCTTCTTGCATCTGCACCTCTCATAAGCTGTGGCCTTAATCTTGGGCCTGGAAACACTTACGTGCATGTTTAACTTTAATTACTGCTGTAAATAATTCCATTTCAATGGGACAACTCTGAGGTCGGGTTTACGCTACAGCCCTATATCGGTGTAACTATGTCATTTCTTTAATTTTCTTTCTTTTATATGTGAAAGTTCTTGAGAGGTTAAAGCAGGTAAAATACATGAACAGGTTCGGACAGTCCGAGTTTGTCAGTGCAAAGTGACAGCAGAGATGTGGTATCTGCTAGTTTTCCATAAGTCTCTCAGGGTTACCGAGGATAACTTTGGGGATCTCAGTCTTGCATTGGGAATGTTCCCTGAAAGTGTCCAAACTGTTTAGAGCTACAGAACCATTTCCGGGATCCATTCTTATAGCTGTCTTCCCCGGAAAGCAGTCTGGCAAGAGTTCCTGTCAGCTCATTGCTAAGTTATCAGTCAAAACACTAGAGTTTTCAGGTGCCTAAGTAGCCCCTGGAATCAGGGTGAAATTATCCTCCCTGCCACCACCAAAATTGTAAATCGTGACCCGGAGTGCACGGTACCCTACCGTGCTTCCCCCATAGGAACTGCATGAACAGACAACTCTGCAAGTTATCTGCATGCCTCTGCAAGTAACCCCCATGCCTCTCCATTTCCTTGGCCACATGTATCCTGTCCCCATGCTGGCGGCTAATCCAGAAAAAGAGGGAAAGAGCTCACCACTGCGACCACCTGAGGGAGGTGTTGGGTGGAGATCAGCTGGTCAAAGCAGGCAATAGGGACACAATCGGAGACTTGAAGCTCCTCGAGTGACCTCTGCCCTTTCTAGACCTGCCCTTCTATCAGACACAGCGATTGTAAAGTTGAATGTGATAGTAACAAGACCCATTTTAAACCCTTCACCACACAAGACAAAGCCCATAGGATTCATCATGAACTATTTATTTCTCCTCCCCTGGCTCCCTGCAGCCACCAGCCACCTTGGAGCTTTCCCTCGTCTCTCCCAGGCTGGGCTCACTTGATTGCAGGAGCTCAGCGAAGGGTCCAGCTTTGCTCTTTCGCTTCCATTCTTCACGTCTTTGGGTGGCTGCATTGGCAACTGAGCAGCCTGATGGAAACACTGAGTCCTCTGTCTCGGCAGGCAGGCCCAGCCGCCAAAGTCAAAGACTCCCTGAGAACAGGGGGAGGTTCGCCTGAACTCTCAGGGGTGGAGGCTGGGCCCATAGGGTAGGGTTACCATATTTGAACTTTCAAAAAAGAGGACACTCCGAGGGGCGGGGGGGGGGAGTTGTAGCCCTGCCACCTATCTACTCCCTCCCACTTCCTGCCCCCTGACTGCCCCCCCACAGAACCGCCAACCCATCCAACCCCCCCTGCTACTTGTCCCCTGATGACCCCCTCCCAGGCCCCTGCCCTCTATCTAAGCCTTCCTTCCCCCTGTCTCCAACTGCCCCCTCCTTAGACCCCTCCACCCTAACTGCCCCCCTAGAACTCCACCCCCTACCTGTCCCCTGACTGCCCTGCCCCCTATCCGCACCCCCGCCCCCTGACAGACCCCCAGCTCTCCCACACCCATTCAACCACTCCCTGTCCCGACTGCCCCCGCAGAACCCCCAACCCATCTAATCCCCCCTGTTCCCTGCCCCTGATTCCCCCCCCCCCGAACCTCCGCCCCATCCAACCCCTTTCCCCCGGCTCTCTGTTCCTTGACTCCCCCGACCCCTCTTCATATGCCCACCCCCTGACAGGCCCCCCCAGAACCCCTCACCCATCCAACCCCTCCTGCTCCCTGTCTCCTGACTGCCCCTTGGGACCCCATGCCCCTTCTCCAGCCCCCCCGGCCCACGTACCCTGCTGCTCAGAGCAGTGTGTCTGGGGTGCGGAGCCAGACACAGTGCCGTGCTCCCCCGCATAGCGCGCAGCTCCCCCCCCGCCGCCCCCAGAGTGCTGCATTGGGAGGGAAATCCTCGACCTTTTCAGAATTTTACAAATTCCTCCCGGAGGGCGATTTAACACCCAAAAAGCCGGACATGTCTGGGAAACTCCGGACGCATGGTAACCCGACCACAGGGACTCCAGGATCTGCAGCTGCTGCCACCTCTATGGTGAATCCTCCGACTCGTCACCAAACAGCTCTTCGCCATTCTCCAACCTGGCCCCATGGTCTGACCATGCAGGAGAACAGAAACCCTTTGGGACAGCAGGAGAGTCTCCTCAATGCCGCACTCTTCGCATGGCTTCCCGCGGTCACCGGGAAACACGACTGCCCTGCCCCCAGGAGTCTCTCAAGGAGCTGCCGGCGCAGTCACTGGGCACCCACTCGTGATGGTCTCGGGCAGTGCCATTGCAGAGGGAGCTGAGCAGACCGTCCCTTCTGTGACTTCCTGAATCGCTGCCAGGACGGATTCTCCTCTGCGCTAGGGAGAGTCCCCGAGGACAAGCAGCTGTGGTGGGGGAGGGAGCAAGACAAGCACTCCCCCTGAGCCCTTGACTAGCAGGCAAGCAGGACTCTGGGAGCCAAGGCATCGGTGTGTCTTGCTGGGAGAGTAGAGCTGGAGAGCAGAAAAGGGCATTGGAGGAATTATAGAAAAGTCATTGGCAAGGCCGGGTCATAGACAGCCAGACCTAGTGGTCAGAGGGAGAGTCCACACTCACAAGACAGGAGTCGAGAGTCAGCTGGGTCACGACACGGGAAGAGCAGAAGCAAAAGACCAAATTGTGTTCAGAACCTCAAGTCAGGTGAGTCACCCTGAGTCCGGATGCCAGGAAATCAAGCCTGGGGAGTGGGAGCAGGAACAGCCAACACACAGTCCAGAGCCGGGAAGGAGCTCGGCTGTTCAGACAGCTTCTTCTTCCTGCTGCTGGTTTAAGGAGGTCCCGGAGGCCGATTAGCTGCTCTGGGACTCTGCCAATAGGAGCCTCAAACTGGGTCTGGACTTCGTCAGTCCTAGGTAAGCAGTTTTTCGTAGGCTTCCAGGTGGCGTGCTGGAGGGTGGCTGCTCCCAGGAACCCTGCAGACCCGGGTTAATGACCCATGGGTCAGGACAGTGAGTGATCTCTCCCCGCTCAAACCTCCTGCACGAAACAGTCTCCAGGGTCCCGGGCGCATCCTCTGAGAAGAAAAAAACACAGTCATGAGGACAAATAGGCTATGGAACAGGAGCCCCCTCTTTGTTGCAACAGCCCCAAGTGCCCAGAAGAGTGGACGGTTCTTACCTCCAGGAGATGCCTGGGATCTTCCATCTAAGCCTCAAGGGGACCCCTGTTGCTTGGTCTGACAGGAGGAGATCATCTATCCCCACTGCTCCCTGCGCTGGGCTGGCTGCAGCACACATCTGTGTAAGAGGCTGGGCCAGAGAGATGTTACAATCAGGGTCCAGGCACCCCAGAAGTAGAACAGAGGGTCTGAAACCAGAAGACGAAGCAATCAAATCAGCGGATTCGACAGAGAAGTTTTCTACCCTACAGGGACATCAAAGAAGGTCTCTTAGGAAAGCTGAGATGTTAGTCTGGAAACTGCTAAGGCAAAGATTGTGACTTGTTAAGATTCAGTTTTAGTCACTACAAAGTGTGTTGTGTTTTGTTTCTCTCTTTGAAATTTGTCTCTTTCTTTTGCTTAGTATCACTTAAATCTCTTCTTTGTTACTATGCTTCCCAAACCACCTCAGTGTTGTGTGTTCGAGTGAAGTGTGGGTCTCCAGCCTACCCAACAGGCTGAGCTGTGCCCTGTCTCTCTGAAGGTAGCGAATAATTTCTGAGCGGTGCTGGGCCCAGAGTCCAAGGGCAGTTCACCAGACATCTCGTGGGAAGCCCAAAGAGGCCAAAGGAGCAGGAGAGATTTAGGCTCCACTGACCCATGGGAACTTCCCACAGAAGAGCCTACACAGGGCTCCAGACACAGCCACTTTGGGTGTGTACCAGAGTTCACTCACCACTAGATGCTGGCCAGGCCTCGTGTCATTGCTTTCTCGCTGGGCTAGCAACCCCGCTCATACTGACTCTTGCAGTTTGTTGGCTGGGAACTCAGCCCTCCAACCAGGTGACTGTCCTTTACTCCACTCCTTCCTGGGTCGTGCTCCTTGCAAACAAAGTCCCAAAATGTCTTGAACAGAAACAAGGCCTTCCACCCTCGTGGGGAGTTCTTCCTCAGCCTGATTTCGGTTCGGCCTGCCCTTCTTGGGTTTCTATGGTCTTCTATGTCCCCTTCCTTAGGGACGGTGAGAGAAGCCAGTCCTACCCTGGACTCCAGGGTTTGGCCCAAGGCCATCGACTGAACAGCTCGCTCTGCTTCTGGACTTTTGCTGCTGTTTTCCCTTGTTTCCTCTCAGGTGGGGCTCACTTGGTCATCAATTTGGCCTAGCCCCAGGCTAGGCAGCCATAGGCCAAGCCACCCTGTTAGATACCCTCCTCCTTCAAATCCGGTCCAGCCTGGCTGACAGGTTTGCTGAGGGGATGGTGAAACCCCATTGCTGATCAGAAGGAGGTCAGAGTCTGTTCCCTAGGAGCTGAAGGTCCGTTTGTCCTGCTGCGGGAAGTGGAGCTGGAGAGCGGAGATGTTAGGTGAAAGAGACTGCATGATGGAGTTGGAGACTGAGGGACGGGAGCCTCCTCCCAGAAACGCTCCCAGGAGAACAGGTTTGAGGAGGAGTTCTCTGGGGAGCCTCTTGCTTGGAAAAAAACAAGGGTGGCACATTGATGAAGATGTCTCTGTCCCAGGGATGGGGGAAGCTCCCACCCAGCCTATGCAGCAGGGATCCCATTTCTCCCCCAAGAAACCCATTTTGCCCAAAGAAGTCAATGGCTCTTAACTCCAAGAGGGAGTGGGCTCTTCCCTCTAGGCCTCTTTGAGAACTACCACTGCTTGGCTTCCTAGGACAAGGGACCTGTCCCCACTGCTCCCTGAGGTGCTTCAGCTTCTGACTGCACCCATCTGGGAGGCTGTCACATATGCCAGGGCCTAGAAGACATGCGGGGAGGAGGCTCCTCTTCATGTCAGACTCTGAGAGCCCAGAGAAGGGCCAAAGGAAGAATAAAGGGCAGGAGATGAAGCTAGCCCGGAGCCTCTGTCCCATCCTCACCTCCTCAAATGTGGAGCTTCCTGAGCTTCAGTTGGGCAGACAGTCTGTAGCCCTGACGCAAAGGTCCTTCTACGCCATATGGGGCAGGAAGATCTCTGCCTGGGAGCACGGGAAATGGGATGGGGGTGAAATCAAGGAAAGAGGGGAGGGATATGGGTGTGAGGGAAAGAGCTCCTGCCCCAGATGAAGGTATCTGGGGGGCCGCGGGAAGGACACAGCTCCACAGAGAGGGGAGAGAGTTCCTGTGAGTGCCAGGGGCCTCCATTTCCACTTCCACTAGCCCCCCATTTACAGTGAGACAGAGCAGTACCTGCAGCAGGGAGCGGGACTTGCTGAACAGGGAGGGGAACCTTGAAGAGCATCAGATGAGCCACAGCCCTTGCAGCACCTCGGGCATCTGGTGCAAGTGCCGAATCATGTGAAGCTGGCCTATGACCTTGGCTGTGACATCCTCATGCTGCAGGGGAACGAGAACATGTCAGAGACTGAGACACTCCCCAGGAATCAGGGAGGATGAAGGGCACCTGGAACCAGCACCATCATTTCCACCCAGCAGCTGCTCATGTCTGAGTGGTAGATTCACCCTCCTGACCCCCAGGATGGAGGCTTGCTGTCCTCTCTAGTGACCTTCAGTGCCAACCCCCCTCCTTGTAGGGTGAGCTCCTGCCACTTCCCCATCAGTGCCCCTGACAGCTGTTCCACCTCCAACCCATCTGGGGACACCGCTCAAGTTCGGAGAACCCTCTCTTCCACCCCTACCTCCATCCCCACCCAGGTAGTGCAGGGAGGAGGGTCTAGAAGGGTGGTGGGGGGAGGGAGGGATTCTGGCAGCAGTGAAGTGGAATGGGGAGAGCTTGAGACCTTTCCCCAAGACACCCCAGTGACAAAAGCTGAAACCACAGGATGGCAGCCCTGGTGAATGGGGCAGGTCAGCAGCCCCTGACGACTGAATCCTCCCAATCTCTCGAGAGCGGGTCCAGCCCTACCAGCAGCAAGACCAGCTTTCCACGCCCATGTGCCTCAGTCAGTCACCATCACCAGTCAGTCCTTGGCCTCCCAGGCTGCCAGGGATGGGAGCAACTCTCGATGGTGGCTCGGGTGACATGGACACTAGGCCATGGGGAAATGGGTGCAGCTCTGTGGGGCAGGAAAGGTTCCCAGAGGGCACTTAGGGGACTCTCCTGTCCTTCCCAGGAGTGATAGCAGAGCACCACATCCTAAGAACAGAAGTCCATGAAGGCCAGAAGTCCCCACTAGGCTCCTTGCTACCAGGCCAGCAAATGGCGAGAGGATGGGAAGGAGGCCCTGGGCCCCACCCCAAGCTTCTGAGTCGATTGCAGCTGCTTACCGTGTCCCCCATCAGTTGCTGGGCTTCCCCCAGGAGGGAGTAGACCAGCACCAGCCCAGCCTGGCTGACACGCAGCAGGGGGTCGTGGATGGCCAGCAATGCTGTCTGTACGAAGGATCTTCTCTGCCCAATGGAGAAGAATTTTTCAAAGACCTAAAACCAAGAGGACACGAGGCTCGAGTAGATTGCCCAGAGCCAGCCTCCAAGTCCTGGCGGTACAATGGCGTCTAGTGCCCCAAAGGGCGGGGAAGAGAGCTGCTGTGGCCGAGGCAGTTCATTCCCCAGGAGGCTTTCAGGGTCCCAGGGCTCAGGGAAGCCCCTTTATTAAATGGTCGCAGATGCTTAGGGACCAAAGCCTCCAGTGGCTCTTTCGGGAAGGCAATTTATGGCAGGGGCCAGGATGGGCTGGAAATGGATCTCTAATGCGTGTGAGCAGGCCCACTCTGCTGTGCAGGGCACAGAGACGACAGGGGACTCTGTCTTGCTTCCAGCAGAGAGATCTCCTGCACCTCAGCGGCTAGAGGAGTGTGTGTGTGTTGTTGAGGGGAGGAGGGGGTTGGAGCTGACAGACCAAAGGTCTCTTCCCCCAGCTAAGTGATTTCTCTAGTTGCTGGCTATGGCCTCTGCAGCTCCTTGGTTTCTTCAAGGGGGATCCAACCTGCAGCCTGACAAGGACAAGGAGACTCCTGGCCCAGTCCTAGTGTGGGACCTTTAGCACCAGCGTGTCCCACTGGTTGCTGGATGAGGAACTCTGAGCTGGAAATAAGGAGCGGGCTCTTTTCCTGTCTCCAGGAGGCATCCACTGCAGGGAGCCAGCCAGCCCCACTCCCTGAGCTGTGTCATGCCCTGGCACAGTGCCCTTACCTCCCCCACTCTGGCTGTGTTCTTGTAGCCCAACAGCCTGCTGTCCTGGTGCCAGTCATAGCACCAGAGATCCTCCACGTCATGTATGGTCAGGCCTGGAAGAGAGAGAGAGAGAGAGAGAGACTTTTCTCCTCATTCTGGTTGCAGTTTCTGTGTCCTTCCAGTCCCATTGGTGGCTGCACAGTGGAGTGGAGAAGAACAGAGGCAGAGAGAGACTTGTCCTCCGGCTGGGGTCAGTCTGAGAGAAATGGTCTAGGGTCCCATTTTCAACCTGTGGTCACTCTCAGTCCCCTATTGGGTTCTGTGTCCCAGCTGGGTTCCTTACCCCTCTGTTGGAGCAGCAGTTGGTAGAGCCGGTAAGTCCCCTCCCTGGCCTGCCGGCTGATGTCCTTGTCTGGATCGCTGACAAATAGAGCCAGCTGGGCCACATGGCGACCCATCTGAGGGAACTCGGCTGAGATCTAATGGAAGGGAGAGCAGAGGGGACTCCATCAGCATTTTCCTCTCAGCTCCCTGTCCCCCCTGGGCCAGAGGGCTCCTTCCTCTTAGCCCCTCTGCAGAAGATGCTGGGGGAGAGGAGCTTGACATTGACCCTTCATTTGCTCTGCTGCCAAGGGAGCCTGCAGCTGCTTTGGGATGCCAAGCAGGGGCTGGAGCATGGTCTCCTTAAAGGCCCAGGGACAACACTGAACCAGGACAAGAAGAACTTGACTCAAGCCGAGCTCAGTTCTGCTCTGAATCTGCCTCCCCATGAAGAACCCTCCTAAGCCACAGCCCCGGCAGCAGCAGCAGCAGATCCTGCAGCCCACTGGAGCCAGCCCGCTTGCGCCTGGAGCCAGCAAGCTGGGCTCGGAGCTCACTTACGTCAAACTCAGGGAGGGTGACTGTGTATCTCAGCAGGGCTGTGCTGCTCCTGATAGCCCTGGCTCGCTCCTGCGACACCCTGGACACGACCCAGAGGTTGACATGCTGTGGGGAAAGGAGGCAGGTCAGATTCAGTGGCCAGCTGCTCCTGCTTTGCAAATGAGCCCCATGCCCCCAGCCCCAGGGGCCTGAGACATTCTGCGCAGGGGGGAATAGCGGAGTCATTGATGGCAGAGCTTTAGAAGGGGATTCTTTCCCCCAGGACGCAGCTTGTACCCTGCAGGTCACAACTTCTCAGCGTCTCTCTAGATTGGGACAATGTTCAGGGTCGGGGCTGGTCCCATCCTCCCAGAACTCCTGATTCCTGAACAGTTCACCAGAAAGAAGACCGAACCCTCGGCCCTTCCCTGCTACGCAACTCCTTGGGGGGATGTAGGGAGTGACTGAGAGCACAATCCCCCCAGGAATTTCAGAGCACATCAGAGGGAAGGGCTGATTCCCTGGGCTCCTCCTCTTTCTCTAGGAAGGAGCATGTGCCTCTTCTCTGAGAACCATCTCCCCAATCTCATGGGCTCTGTGTGTTGGAGGGGTGGGGGAAGGGTGGATTTTCAGACTCTCACTCCCCAAGACAGCCAGGAGCCCTGTGCTTCGTGCTCAGCAGAACCAGGCAGAGCTCTGGCTTGAAGTCCCAGCTCCTTCCTCTGGCCCTCAAGAAGGAAGGACCTGACACTACATTGCACTGACCTCCCCAACCAAGGACGGCCCACTGGGGACCCAGCTAGGAGGACAGAGTAGAAAATGCATCTTCCAGTCTCTCCTTACCAGTCTCCCAAAGAGTTCAGGTCAAATGGGGCTCACCTCCAAGATGAAGTGGAGCCTGTCTGTGTCTGGGGACTCTGCCAGCAGGTTCCCCAGCATGGCATCCAGGACCTCTGGGATGACTTTGTGCAGAGCCTGCAAAGCATGGGTCAGAGTTAGGGAATCTGGGCCTACACCTGCCACAGGATGGGAAGAGGGCTCTCTGGGAAGCACTGGGGAGCCTCCAAAACACATCTCCTGGCCTTTCTCCTTCACATCCCACTGCAGGCAATTTGCAAGAATTGATGACCCCTGGACCTTTAATCCATGAGTTTAGCAGGTCTCTGCAGAGGGCCTTGTAGGCAGAAGAGTATGAAACAGCCAAGTTGCTATGGATGGAAGCTGGGCTTCTGGGCAAAACACAGCTTATGAAAGAAAGAAAGAAAGAAAGAAAGAAAGAAAGAAAGAAAGAAAGAAAGAAAGAAAGAAAGAAAGAAAGAAAGAAAGAAAGAAAGAAAGAAAGCAATCCCCCAGGGAGGGGTAATCTCTTCCCTGCTGGAAGGAAGGATCCAACCCTGCAGCTTGTTCCATCTCCGCTACCCCACCCCTAAATCTGGAGCTCCAGCGAATCAAGGGAGCAGGGACCAAGGACTACTCTGGAAGAGGAAGAGGATGGTGGAGGAGGAGGTACCTGGATGCCGGTGGTGTCCTTCTCCGTGCCCAGGGTGAAGACGGAGTGAAGGGCAGCTCGCAAGAGGTGGGTCTCTAGGGCTGGCTCCAGGGCAGGTTTCATGGTGCTGGCAAGAGAGAGGAGCTGGTATTAGACTGTGCAGTACAGGGGTGGGACTGTCGCCAAGACGGACACCAAGCCACAGGGATAGAGGCACAGGCTGGCGAGAACGGAAACTGAGGCACTTAGCTAGGGAATGGCAAGGCCAAGGCGTCACAGACAGACAGTGGCAGGACAGGAATAGCTCCTGTTCCTTGGAGCCAGCTGCCACTCCTGTATCGGAGCCTGGGAGTGAGCCCCTCCCCAGGGCCCCTGTCATGTTATGGGAGTGAAAAGAAGAGCCCCGCCAGGAGAGAGTGACCCTTCCCACCCCACCACTCTTGGGAGGTGACCTGGGAGGGACAGTGACGGTGACTCCCAGCCTTGGGCCTGAGCAGCACTGGGGTGAGGGGAGCCGGTGGGGTGGGGGGTGGGGCTGTCTCGGTACCAGAGGTAGCCCACTGCAGCCAGGGAGTGGGCGAGGACGGCGCTGGGTGACGAGTCATCGGGAAGCTCCTCGATGAGCTCCTGTGAGACACGAAAGAGACAAAGAAGCATGTGAGATTCAGGCCCGACTGACACCTCCCAGTGAGGAGATGACACAGCCTGTGCCCCACATGGCCAGCAGGATCCCCCACCACCTCCCGCTCCTCCCATTCCTTTCTGCCCATCAGACTTGTCCCCCTTCCCAGATTCCTGCCCAGCTCACTCCCAATCCCCTTCTTTCCTCCTCCCTGTCAAAACTGCCCCCATTTAGCCCCATCCCGATGACCGAGCTGGGACCATGTGATTCCTTGGCCCCCACTCTCAGCTGCCCTCCAGCATCACAATTCCCCCCCTGCCCACTACTGACCAATCTCACAATTTCTCCCTTCTCTTCTCCCCAGTCTTCAGCCCCAGCAATCCTTGTCCTCTGCTGCCCCCTCCAACACCACCCAGCCCCCACCCATGAGCCCGGACATACCCCTGCCAATCCCATGTCTCTCTCCTCCCTCCAGCTGCCGTATGGCGTGTCTCACTCACCACAATCCTCTTCACCACAGCCGCCTTGCAGCAGCGCGGCTCCAGCGTGTCCTCCCCTCTCTCCCGTGCAGCCAGACATGCGGGGTAGATGGCCTGAAGGAACAGGAGCTGCTGCCCCTCATCCTGGACCCACCGGGAGTGGGGTATAGCGAGAGAGAACCTGTTAGCTAGGGACCTTCCTGCACCACCCAAACCAGCTCCAGGGCTCAGGCCTCAATGGGGGATTGTGGGGACCCGCCTAGTGTCCAAATCCCCCACCACTCCTACACAAGCAGGATCAGGAACTGGGACAGTGCCTGTGGGGGGAGATGACTTCAGCTGTTGTGGGAAAAACACCCCCATCTTGGGGGTCCACATCATGGATGTAAAAGGGCCCCATTAGGGGTGGTGGATCATGAGGGACAAGACCCTTGGCAGGGGGTGGGGATGCTGGGAAGGGACAGGGCAATCTTGGTTCCAGCCCAGGTGGGGAACATTTGTACCTTATCTCTGCACTGGAGCTGCTCTCGGATGACCGTGAGAGCAGCTTCATCTTTGGCCATGTCCACCCCTTCCTCCTGCTCTGAATCCAGGGGGGTCCCTGCACCAGGGAGGGAAGGACAGGGGCGTGGTGGGCAGAGCAGGATTCAAGACCCCCCTTCCCACCTCAGGCACCCAGGGCAGATCGGGCCCCAAACCTCCCTCTCAGGGATGCCTTCAGCCCCCAACAGCTTCAGAAGCCCAGAGCAGAGCCCCCCTCCACTGACCAGGACTCCAGGGGAGGTGCCGATTCCCCCGGCCCCGGAGCAGCAAGGACCAAAGTGGCAGCAGCTCTTCACACCCCCACCCCCAGTTCCCTGTGCAGAAGGGGCAGCTGTGTGACGGCTGCTGCTGTCAGTGGGGTTCGCGGGGCTCATGCCAGATACTTGGGCTGGGGACCCCCCCACATATCACTGGGAGAGCGTCTGGGCCCAGGGTGTTCACATCCCGTCCTCACCCCTCCCGGAGCCCAGCCTGGCTCCTCACCTGGAACAAAGCAGTGGCCTCCATCGGCCTGGCTGCTGCCAGAGGCCCAGGTGCTGCCGCTGTCCCAGGCTGAGCTGCCGGTGCTGGGACAGGGACCTTCCACCTCCTGGCCTGCGGGGGCTGGAAGGTCCTCAGAGACCGGGCAGGGCGATGCCTCCTGATGGGAAGGAGGGCTGGGCTCCTGGGGCCGCTGCTGCCCACACAACAAGCCCCAGAGCCACCCTGCCCGGCGCCCCTCCTGGGCTGGGTCCTGTCTGCCAAACCGCAGCCTGGGCCAGCTCCACTGGGGCCTGGTCGGGGCCTCTCCCAGCTCGGCGCCTGCGCCGGGAGCCGGGGTCCTTTTCCAGAAGGCCGGGCACTTCCGCCGTCTGGCCTGGACGGGACCTGCTTCCCCGCCAGCAGGGACGCAGGGCTTGCTCTGCCCCTTGGGAAGATGGCAGCTGCTTCCCTCAGGCTCTGGGGCCACCTGCAGAGCCTTCCTCCGCAACATCCGCAGGAGCCTGGCCATCCTGGAACCGAGCGGGGAGCAGGGGTGAGTCTGGGCTCAAGGCAGCCTTTCACTCATGGGCCTTTTCTGTCCCTCCTCCTCCCTGCTCCAACCACAGCCGCCCCCTCTGCCCCCACAGGAGTTCAGGGAATGCCATCTACACACACGAGCAGGAGTTCATTGCATGATCTGCTCCCAACATTCCCCCTCGTAATCCCTGCTGCTGCAATATCCAGGAACTCTCATCCTTTTCCAGCAATGGGGTCAGTCCCAAAGACCATCGGTTCCTCTGGACAAGCAGCCCCCTCCTGTCGTCCCAGGCCACTCTCCCACCCATGCAAGAGAAGGAACAGAACCCAGGAGTCCGGACTTCTCCTGGGAAACCATTCCCCACGTCAAAGTCACAAAGAGCCTAGGCACAGGAAGACCAGGGCCCTCCTTGTTCCCCATTGATTTCCAGACTCAGCAGCTCACAGGGTCTGGCCCAGCTCCGAGACTCTCAGCCTGGGGAACAGTGTCCCACAAGGGAAGGGCTGGGAGCCCCATTACTGGAACCTTTCCAAACACACTGGAGATGGCTCTGGAGAAGCCCCTGCCTGGCCTAAGAGGGAGGGGCTCTTGGGGCTGTTTGCAAAGGAAATCCCCCTTTGGAGACAGTCTCTCCCCGTTTCTGCCTCTCCCCAGACAGACAGAGGAAGCCACCGAGGAACCCGAATGCCACTCACTTGCTCTCAGTGATGGGATGATGGATGGCGGATGTTCAGGGTCAGCAGACGTCCCACGCCCTCCTCCTCACTCTCCAAGCCCAAGGCAGGCTGGAGAGGGTGGTGACCTCAGGAGTTACCCTGCCCAGCCAGCAGGCAGGGTGATGACACGAGGGCGATCGACTGGCTGTGAAAAGAAGAGTCTGTCTTATTGCCAAGGGATGGAGAAACTCAGCCAGCAGCAGGGGGGTGCAGAACACTGCCCTAGGGCGGAGGTGACAACGCCTCCAGGATCCTGACATCCCAGCACTTCACACACCTTCCTGGAGCCTCCCAAACCCACTGGGCTGTAGCCATAGGACCCCAACCCTACTGATGGCAAACGGGCCTCAGCTACAAGCACAGGGTCACACTGAGTGTCAGAGCCATGGATGGACCCCTTCACTAACCACTGCCGCACACTCCCTCCCACAGCTGGCAATTGCAACCAGGCCCTAATGTCTGGTCCCCCTGCCTTTGAGAGAGAGTGTCACTCCTGCTTCCATTGCTGCTTATTGATCTGTGGGACTTTGGGCAAGTTGCTCCCCCTCTCTATGGCTCTCTGGGACTCACATTCCTGAATGGGCTTTAAAAAAAACAATGGTTCAAGTTTGGCTCCAACTAGTTCTTGTTTCTCGAGACTAGCCATTTCAGCAAAGTTTAGAATTCTTGACATTCATCACCTGGAAACATCCCTTTCTCCTTCGCAAACGGCCTTAACATCCGTTATCTCACCCAGGCTCCCTGCTGCCTGGACTTAGAGAATTGACCCTATTCCCATTGGACCTACCCAAGGTGTCACACAGCAAAGCGGTGACGGAGCCAGAAAGAGAAGACAACAGTCCTGACTCCTGTTCTGACTAACAGACAACAACCCCCCGGAGGCAGGGATAAAGCCCAGGAAATAAGGTGTGAACATTTTCATGGAAACCATTTTCTGTCAGAAAATCGATTCAGACAAAACCACTTTGTTTCTTGAAATCATAAGAAGTAGGATGAAAATTCTTTGCAAAAATATTTGTTTGCAAAACAAGAGCATCTGCTGTTTGTCACAGTGCATTCAACTGTCTCGTCGTACACAAAGGGGAGACACTATGATCTAGCAAAAAGTAAAAGGAGTACTTGTGGCACCTTAGAGACTAACGAATTTATTTGAGCATTAGCTTTCGTGAGCTCCAGCTCACTTCATTGGATGCATCTGTAGCTCACGACAGCTGTAGCTCACGAAAGCTTCTGCTCAAATAAATTGGTTAGTCTCTAAGGTGCCACAAGTCCTCCTGTTCTTTTTGCAAATACAGACTAACATGGCTGCTACTCTGAAACCAACTATGATCTAGAAAATTGGATGAGATGCTTCAGTCTGAGCTAAGTAGTTGCTGCTCTTCACAATTTCAAAAGAATAAAATACAAATAAAAGAGAATATTAGGTCATAATCGGATATGGCTCAGTGTGATAGGACACCGCCTAGTCTGCACTGCTCCGAGTGACACTCTTCAGTGGATCCCCAGCATCCACCCATGGTGAGGTAGGTGGGAGAGGATTGTTCTTCGTACTTGACAGAAGGAGAAACGAAGGCTGAGAAAGGAGCAGGGAATTGTCTTAGCTGATGCAGCCAGTCAGTAGCAGAATTGCTCTCAAATGAGCTACAGACCAGCAATTGTTCCTAGTAATTATGCAGCAAGCATTTGAGAAGAATTGGAATGTTCGAGAGGATCATGAACTGCTCCGAGACAATGAATGGAGAGCAGCATCCACATTGGTCAGACATATAACTGGTTGTGACTTATTTGCTTGGTCATAAAAGAGAACAACAAAGACCAGAGTTTCCTCCCTGTCAATAGCCCCCTCCTCAGCCAATCAGGGTTGAGACTTTGAGGGGTGGGAGGCTAAGGGTTCTCATCAAATAGCCCAAAGAATGGCCCTGATCACCACCAAGGCGATCACTCTCGGAGCCCTATTCCAGTCTCCTCTCTGTGAGGGCCTCCCACAACCCCCCGGCCCCCGCTCCACACACAGAGCTCCTGGTGATGTGAGGAGAGCAGAGGAAAAGGACAAAGGAAGCAAGAAGAGAAAGGTAGGAGGGACAGAGGAAAGGGGAAAACAAAAAGGAGAAACCCCAATGTCCCCAGTGATTCTAAGGGACAAAGTCCTAGGTCAGAAATAAAATGCTGCCCCCACAATTGAGTCTTTTCGTTTCCTAAAAATCAGCCTGCAGCTGATAGATCACACTGGTCAGGTTCCAAACCTCTCCGAGGCTCTTACCTTCTATATAGGGACGTCTGTTTTTGAGCAAAACCACTACAAGAAAAGGAGAAAACTCCAAAGAGGGTCCTCCTTGCGCTCACGAATGTGAAAGTGAATGCTCTCTCAGTCCTCCAGGAGAGACCTCGAGAAGGAGACGTGCTGAAGCAAAGCCACAGGGATCTCCGAGGTGGCCCCTGTCCTGCACCCCTGTCCTGCCTGGCTGATGTCAAGATCTCTCTGTGAGGTCATCGCCTCCCCACCACCTTTGTCCAATAGGCTGAGGTCCTGCCAAAGGGCCTTGTGATGTCACTGCCACACCCACCCCTCCCCTGCAGTGCTGATGTCCTACCCCTGTCCAGCCACATTGGATGTTTCAGCTGCTTCCCCTGGATCAGCCCACGCAATGAGCGTTCATTGTGGGCTCAAGTCGAACAAAGTAAAACATCAGAGGCTTCTCCCCGTGCTATGCTCAGTTTTTCATAAATTAGCAGACTTTATGGACAGAAGAGACAATTAGAGCATGTCATCTGAACCCCTGCCTATCACATGCTTTCTGGAGAGCATAGTAGCTAGTTTTTGACTACACACGTTCCAGAAAGGCATCTAGTCTTCATTAGAAGAGATCAAGAGGTGGGGTATTCCCACCACTTCCCTTTCTAGTTTCTTCCTTTGGTGATTCATCCTCACGGTTGAATATGTGTACCCTCTTTCTAATATGAATTGGTCTCTTTTGAGTTTCCAGCCACTGGGTCTTGTTATTCTTTTCTCTGCTAGATTAATGAGCCCTTTCATACCCGATATTTTCTCTCCATGAAGTCACTTCGACACTTCAATGACGTTACCTCCCAATCTTTTTTATCATCTAAACAGGCTGAGCTCTTTCAATAGCTCATGAGCAGGCATTTTTCTCCAGCCCTCAAAATGTTTCATTGCTTTTTGCTGCCCCATCTCCAATATTTCCAAATCTTTTTTCAAAGGTGGACACCAAAACTGGATGCAGGATTCCATGATCAGTCTTCCTCATGGTGTGTCACCCATAACTATTTCACATTTGGGGACAATGTATAGCTTCAAACCAGCGGCACTGCTTTGGGTACCCGCATGGCCTCACAGTATGCCCATATTTTTATGGCTGACTTAGAATAACGCTTCCTCAGTTCTCGTCCCCTAATGCCCCTACTCTACTTGTGCTACATTGATGACACCTTCATCATCTGGACCCATGGAAAAGAAGCCCTTGAGGAATTCCACCATGATTTCAACAATTTCCATCCCACCATCATCCTTAGCCTGGACCAGTCCACACAAGAGATTCACTTCCTGGACACTACGGTGCTAATAAGCGATGGTCACATAAACACCACCCTATACTGGAAACCTATTGACCGCTATACTTACCTACATGCCTCCAGCTTCCATCCAGGACACACCACACGATCCATTGTCTACAGCCAAACTCTACGATACAACCGCATTTGCTCCAACCCCTCAGACAGAGACAAATATCTACAAGATCTCTACCAAGCATTCTTACAACCACAATACACACCTGCTGAAGTGAAGAAACAGACTGACAGAGCCAAAAGAGTACCCAGAAGTTACCTACTACAGGACAGGCCCAACAAAGAAGATAACAAAACGCCACTAGCCATCACCTTCAGTCCCCAACTAAAACCTCTCCAATGCATCATCAAGGATCTACAACCTATCCTGAAGGACACCCCATCACTCTCACAGATCTTGGGAGACAGGCCAGTCCTTGCCTACAGACAGCCCCCCAACCTGAAGCAAATACTCACCAGCAACCACACACCACACAACAGAACCACTAACCCAGGATCCTATCCTTGCAACAAAGCCCGTTGCCAACTGTGTCCACATATCTATTCAGGGGACACCATCACAGGGCCTAATCACATCAGCCACACTATCAGAGGCTCGTTCACCTGCACATCTACCAATGTGATATATGCCATCATGTGCCAGCAATGCCCCTCTGCCATGTACATTGGCCAAACTGGACAGTCTCTACGTAAAAGAATAAATGGACACAAGTATTATAACATTCAAAAAGCAGTCGGAGAACACTTCAATCTCTCTGGTCACTCGAACTCAGACCTAAAAGTGGCAATTCTTCAACAACAATAAACTTCAAAAACAGACTCCAAGGAGAGACTGCTGAATTGGAATTAATTTGCAAACTGGATACAATTAATTTAGGCTTGAATAAAGACTGGGAGGGGATGTGTCATTGCACAAAGTAAATCTATTTCCCCTTATTTCCCCCCCTACTGTTCTTGTCAGCTGCTGGAAATGGCCCACCTTGATTATCACTACAAAAGGTTTTCTTCACCCCTCGCCCCCTCCCCCCCCCAGCCCCCGCTCTCCTGCTGGTAATAGCTCACCTTTCCTGATCACTCTTGTTACAGTCTGTATGGTAACACCCATTTTTTCATGTTCTCTATGTATATAAAATCTCCACGCTGTATTTTCCACTGCATGCATCCGATGAAGTGAGCTGTAGCTCATGAAAGCTTACGCTCAAATAAATTTGTTAGTCTCTAAGGTGCCACAAGTCCTCCTTTTCTTTTTGCAGATACAGACTAACACGGCTGCTACTCTTCCATGCCTCCACCCACTTTAACCCAAAACAAACTCAGGTTTTGGGTCAAAGGGGGTAGAGGCATGGAAGAGAGTATACAGTGAACAAAAGATTGATTTTAAAAGTGTCAGAACAATATTGTGAAACCAGGAAATTCCTACCATCTTGACAATCTTTCCTGAAAAACCCTTGCATTCCAAAAATAGTCACTTTTCTACAGACAATCCTTCCTTTGGAAAAGATTTTCAACCGTGTCTAGAAATCGCTCCCAGGTCAGTGTCTCTCTGAGTGTGGGGTGCACTCATTTGCCCTCCCCTTCCCCTGGGGATGTGTATGAAGCACTAGTTAGAGGGTTACAGAAGAGGTATAAATAAAGATGATTAGGTCTTGACGAATACACATGTGGAGGGTGTGGGGGGAGAGAGACATGACTGATTGTATTGCCCTGAAGCAGTGCACAGCTTCCGAAGGTTTGGTGAATGCTTCTGTGGGGGTCTGATTCTGCAAACCAACTTCCAGGAGCATCAGATGTGCATCTGACAAGGCCCTGCTCCCTCCTCATGTCCAGGCCTCCTGGCCAGTGGCTTGGCATGAGCAACTCTAAGGCTGGACTGCCATTTTCCTACCCCTGCCTCTATGGGCATTGTGAGCAGCTGCACTGCAGCACATCCAAGTGGCTAAAGAACAATCAACAGGCTTCACTCTTCTTCACTCTCTCATGTCTGTAATCGCGTGACCAAAGTTGCAATTTTACAACAGAAAAACTTCAGAAACAGACTCCAACGAGAGACTGCTGAATTGGAATTCATTTGCAAATTGGATACAATTAACTTAGGCTTGAATAGAGACTGGGAGTGGTTGAGTCATTATACAAGGTAACCTATTTCCCCTTGTTTATTCCTCCCCCTGGTTCCTCAGACATTCTTGTTAAACCCTGGATTTGTGCTGGAAATGGCCCACCTTGATTATCATACACAGTGTAAGGAGAGGTTTCAGAGTAACAGCCGTGTTAGTCTGTATTCGCAAAAAGAAAAGGAGGACTTGTGGCACCTTAGAGACTAACCAATTTATTTGAGCATGAGCTTTCGTGAGCTACAGCTCACTTCATCAGATGCATACCGTGGAAACTGCAGCAGACTTTATATATACACAGAGAATATGAAACAATACCTCCTCCCACCCCACTGTCCTGCTGGTAATAGCTTATCTAAAGTAATCATCAGGTTAGGCCATTTCCAGCACAAATCCAGGTTTTCTCACCCTCCACCCCCCCACACAAATTCACTCTCCTGCTGGTGATAGCCCATCCAAAGTGACAACTCCAAAGTGTAAGGAGAGTGATCACTTTAGATAAGCTATTACCAGCAGGAGAGTGGGGTAGGGGGAGAGAAAACCTTTTGAAGTGATAAAACACCCATTTTTTCATGGTCTCTGTGTATAAAAACATCCTCACTGTATTTTCCACGTTATGCATCCGATGAAATGAGCTGTAGCTCATGAAAGCTTATGCTCAAATAAATTGGTTAGTCTCTAGGTGCCACAAGTCCTCCTTTTCTTTTTGCGAATACAGACGAACAAGGCTGCTACTCTGAAACCTGACTACACAGAGTGCTGTCAATTGCACAAAGATAAAATGGAGAAATGTTGTGTGTGTTTAATCTCTTTCAGTCAGTGGGCTCTTAAATGTTGCAAATAATTTCTAGCTCAACCAGAAGTTAGGGGCTTGAGGTAGGAGTCTCCCAGGCATGGTCTTCACTGCAAAAGTGTGTTTATTCATTTCAACAGCGGATGTAGTTAAGGCTCTGGTGCCTTGTCCAATCCAGGATCAGGATGCTAATAGAGTATATGGCCACGCCCCTGTGTGTATTGCAGTCCCCTTGCAGCGGGCTTTTTTCCCGGGTTTTTCCTTGCCCTAGCAATGGGGGAAGACATGATGTGTGTGAAGAGGGGAGTTCGGGCTCCCCCCTCAGCTAATGCACAGAGAGGGGGAGATGGAGCAGGGACCTGACCCGCAAGGAGTGCTGCAGCCATGAAGTCCCTGGACGAGGTAAGCTGTGATCTTCCTACATAGCAGTGGCTTGTGAAACTGACTCCCAACCCCCTGCTCTGCAAAGGGGGACACGGGCTTGGGTGGAGATCAGAGGTTATTTGGGAGACCCTGATATTGCAGCAGCCCTATTGTTGCTTTTACAGCCCCCAAAGGTGGGCTAACGGGCCTCCCAGGACACATGAATGATGTACTATTATTTGCAGATTTAATAATTTTATTAAGATGATGTTGAAGTAAAAAGAAAACGGTACAGAATTTAAGCATAGAAGTTTCTGGTTATCAGGGAATAAGGTACAGATTCTCAAGGGGTGCGAAATTCGGTTTAGGAACAGATGGCGTAAGGAATACATAATCTGCAATCTCCCCGATTGGGGGTAAAAGTTTAACGGGTCAAAGTACAGACATTGAGATATGGGGTCATGTTGTTCATATAATGGCTATGTTCAGGTGTGGAGTATAATGAGTGGATATGATGATGAGGATGGATTTACCCTCATTTGGTGAGATTTAATGTTCAGTGATGTGTGGCTCCCACAGAACAGAATCCCATTGTGCTCGGTGCTGTATCTGTGTGTAGTAAGAGACTGTCTCTGCCCTGAAGAGCTGTGCTAGGTGCTGTAGAGACACTTAGTTAGAACTGCATGGTCTCTATCCTGAAGTTGGTATGATCCAGTTTCACGTGTCACCAGGAAAGGGATGAACAAAATACCTGAAAGGAGGATAGGTGTGTTACTGCCTCAGTTTCCATAGATACAGGTTTTTTAGGTCTACTTCTGAGTCTTCAGCTTGCCTAATCCCTATGGTATATCACAGCCCCAGTGCATGAAATGCAGCCACCTCTGGGTTGGGGCAGCTGGCAATAGCCATGCAGCAAGGTTGCCCAGGGATTGTGTAGGCATATTCTTAATATTTGTGATTCTGTTCATAATAAATTGTAAGCCTGCAATATTGATTTATAGTATTTGTAAATCTGCATTTATAACATTTATAATTCTTCCATTTGACATAATTGTAAATCTGCAATATTGATTTACAATTCTGTATTAAAGCTTGCAAACCGTACCTTGCAAACCGCTCAATTGGCTCTGCTTTCTCTGAAGTGATACTTTCTCTCACTGGTTATTAAGATTCACGCTTGTAAAACTAAACTGCTCAATTGATTCTGCTTTCGATGTATTGTGACAGGTTTCAGAGTAACAGAGTAACGTTAGTCGACGTTAGTCTCTAAGGTGCCACAAGTACTCCTTTTCTTTCTCTGTATTGACACTTTCCCTTGATTGTAATTGAGATTGACGCTTATAAATGTAAACCAATCAAATTAACGTGACTTTCTTAAATGGTTATGTTCAATTGGCTCTACTTTGCAAACCGATACTTTGTGATGGAGATTGGCATGCTTTTTTGTAACGCCTGCGAAGAGCCGAAAATCGGAGAGGCGCTCATAGAAATGTCAGATAGAGACTCCCACCCTCTATAGTTTGGATCAGGAATGTTAAAAAACGGGGAGTCTCAAATAAATAACACCTTTGTATGATAAAAGAAAGTCAATACCGAAGGAATGTTAAGAGACAGGGAATCTCAAATAAAATAACAATGCTCAGTGCAATGAGAAATGTGTTTTTATTAAAGTAAGGAATGTATGTGAATGAATGGTGGGTTTTGAATAATCAGGGAAGTGCCAGCCTAGGAATTTAACATCAATTGGCCGAAGAAGACGCCAGGTGGAGACAACCAGAGAACCCCACCGGAGGGCAAACTGGGATCCATCCGACCAATTCAAAGGATGAAGAAAGCTGATGAGCACCTGACAGCCGTCCTGGAGCCGTCATGACTAACAATATGACAAAGCAAATTCCACGGACTGGCACAGGAAGAAATTCCTATGAAAATGGACACTAAGGACTGAGAACTTTGAGTCTCCAGTTCTGCCACTACCCTTCAGGAGCATCGGATGCGCATCTGACACGGACTCGGCTCCACTCTCGTGTACAGGTTACCTGGCCAGTACTCTGTCACCAGCAACTTCTAGGCTGGTAACTAGAACTCCTATGCAGAACTGGTATGAATGAATGAATGAATGAACGAACGAATATATATATATATAGTTAAGTAAGGAATAAGTAACAATACGACAGTGTGAATTTCTTTTTATTATATTTACAATAAATGTGGCATTTTGCCTTGTCCCTTTAATAAGATCCTGCTGGTTTTTATTTTATTGGTACGACACTTGCCCAGGGGTAGCAGATGGTGGGGGATGGGGGTCATTCACTCCTGTCAAAATTTCGACCCCTGTGAAATCTCAATGTAAACTATGGAGAGGACAAAATAAAAAGAGATCTTGTTCTAATTTAGAAAATGTGATGATCTAAGGTGTAAATATCAGAATATTTTAATTTACATTTTAACAGTATTTCAAAAAAAAGCATCTAGACATACTTTAAGAAGTAGAATTATTTACATTTATTTTGTGATTCTTCCCTGAAATCTCCATTCAAGTTGAACTTCTGTAACTAGCATCATTTATATTTCAACTGCGTCATTTCAAGAAATTCAAAATAGTTATGCTAACAAAATAATTATTAAACTGTCAGACTGGTTTGCTCAGTTACAATGTACAACATGTGTCATAAACATCACAACTACACAACACACATGTGCAGCTGCTCTCTCTCCTCATTGTCTGGGCTGGTTCCCTCTGGAAGGCAGGGCACATGCACCCACCTCCCACAGGACTGGCACTGCACATTTGAAAAGTAACAGGTGAAAAAAAAAATGGTGCCACAGAATTAAGCAAAATATTTCAGTTAACGCTCACCAGGTTCTACAACAACGTTCCTGTTCATTGACGTTATTTTTAACATTCTGGCTACATACAGTCGGTAATCAAGTTATGACCCTCCCTTTCTTCTTCTCACATCAATTAACAAAACAAGGTCCCCAACCCCAAATGCTATTTTCCTATATAGAGAAATCTCTTCTACCATATTGTTTTTTGTTTGATTTTTTTTAGAAATATTATTTGCAACGAACATGCTGTCAATGTCCACTGTTGATTTCAATGTACTGCAGGGCTCTTTGTGTTCTTTGTTATAAAGACACAACAAATTTAGTCTGGTAAAGAAATAGAGAAGGGATTGTGTTCCTTAACTGAATAATTACAAATTAACTTAATTGTATTAAAGACTCTGGTACTTCCAAAGACACTTGCAATTCCGTGAAAGTTCATTGGGAAACCTTTCTTCTCAGCCATACATCAGTCCAAAGGGTGTTATTTCTGTTGTCATGTGAGTTTTAGAGTACAAAAAAACCAAAGTTGTTCCAGGAAATTCATCACAATTCCTCTGGGTTCTGTCCACCACCTTCTGGAATGCTCTGTAAGAATAGTGATTGATTGGTCTAATTCCTTGAAATTAGTGATTTCGCCTAACTTCTTGAAGAGAGAGTTGAGCAAAGTATGAGAGGAGGCACATCACATGGCATTGCCAGGACTACTGTTTGTTTTAAATGTGATGTCATATGAACATTTTCAAAGTAACAATTTAATTTTGAAGATTATTCGTTATATGCAATTTATGGCAGAGCGCCCTCTCCTTACTTTGATTATTTGAAAATAAACACCCTTAAATTATCTTGTGATGGAGTCATTTGGCTTTTCATCCAGTCTGCTGATTTCTAGGTGGCCTGAGCCGGTGAATCTACATATTATCCCCAGTTTTTCACACAGGGAAAGGTTAAAATGAAAATACACGATTTTTCCATAAAAATTCCTTCAGAAATACCTGTGTTCTTTTCCCTATTTCCCACTGAAATTATGGGTAATTACTGGGGTTTTTGATCCAATCGTATTGTGTTATTACATGGGAAAATATGTCTGTAAGCAGGTTAATGTACAAAACAATTGTTAGTATCTGAGGAGCCATAATAATGTGTTGTCACTAACAATTTACAGCACAAACTATCCCGACGACAATGGTGGTCATGTTCATTGGTAAATATCTGACTGTGAATGGGCTCCTCCTTCAGCTCCTGGAGCCCGTGGCTGGCAGGCCTCTTTGGGAATTAAGCAGCCTGCACAGACCACCACCAAGCTACTTGCACCAAGGGTCTTTATTACTGCAGAACTACTAACTGTGGTTTATAACCTATTATTTAAATCAGCTTCTGTACCAAATGACTGGAGCATACCTAACGTGATGCCAATTTTTAAATAGGGCTCCAGAGGTGATCCCAGCAATTACAGGCCAGTAAGCCTGATTTCAGTACCAGGCAAACCATATTAAAAAACAGAATTATCAGACACATAGATAAACATCATTTGTTGGGGAAGAATCAACATGGATTTTGTAAATGGAAATCATGTCTCACCAATTTACCAGAATTCTTTGAGGGGGTGTCACCGTGCCTCCATGGGTCACAATTGAGGATACCAAATTCAGGACAAACTACTGAAAAATAGGGCAGATACACCCAAAAACTGGTGGTTATTCTCCCATAAGATATACCAAACCAGCGACAAAAGCAAACTTCTGTTTCACCACACTGGCTAACAATTCAGAAAAGCAGTTTCCTTAGGTATTCTAGTCCTTGTGTCACCACCCAAAAAAAAAAAAAAAAAAAATAGATTTAAAGATGAGTGGGTCTTTAAAACCAATTTAATCAAATAAAAGGTTCTTCTGGTCCCAAAGAGCCAGCCATACACACAGGTTAATATACAACACATATCTTACCCAATAATCACACTGTTGCCAATTCTTTAGTAACTAAAATCTAAAGGTTTATTTATAAAAAGAAAGAAAGGTGTCAGTTAAAATTGATTAAAGGAATAAAATACACACAATAATTGCAAAGTTCTTGGTTCAGGCTTGTAGCAGTGATGGAATAAACTGCTGGCTTGTTAAGTCTCTGGTTGCTTCCAAATCATGGGAAGGTCCTCAGTCCTTTGGTTAGAATGCTTCCATTCGAATCATAGGACTGGAAGGGACCTCAAGAGGTCATCTAGTCCAGTCCCCTACACTTATGGCAGAACTAAGTATTATCTAGACCATTCCTGACAGGTGTTTGTCTAACCTGCTGTCAAGGTTTCTTCCCCACTCTGAACTCTAGGGTACAGATGTGGGGACCTGCATGAAAACCTCCTAAGCTTACTTTTGCCAGCTTAGGTTAAAACTTCCCCAAGGTACAAACTATTTTACCTTTTGCCCTTGGACTTTATCACTGCCACCACCAAACGTCTAACAGGGATATAATTGGGAAAGAGTCCGTTTGGAAACGTCTTTCCCCCCAAAATCCTCCCAAACATTACACCCCCTTTCCTGGGGAAGGGTTGATAAAAATCCTCACCAATTTGCATAGATGAACACAGACCCAAACCCTGGGATCTTAAGAACAATTAAAAAAGCATTCAGATTCTTAAACGAAGAATTTTAATAGAAGAAAAAGTAAAAAGAATCACCTCTGTAAAATCAGGATGGTAAATACCTTACAGGGTAATTAGATTCAAAACACAGAGAATCCCTCTAGGCAAAACCTTAAGTTACAAGAAGACACAAAAACAGGAATCTCCATTCCATTCAGCACAGCTTCTTTTCTCAGCCATTTAAACAAAACAGAATCTAACGCATATCTAACTAAGTAGATTGCTTATTAGCCCTTTACAGGAGTTCTGACCTGCATTCCTGCTCTGGTCCCGGCAAAAGCAACACACAAACAGAGACCCTTTGTTTTCACCCCCTCCCCGCGCTTTGAAAGTATCTTGTCTCCTCATTGGTCATTTTGGTCAGGTGCCAGCGAGGTTATCCTAGCTTCTTCATCCTTTACAGGTGAAAGGGTTTTTCCTCTGGCCAGGAGGGATTTAAAGGTGGTTTGCCTTCCCTTTCTATTTATGACAGTAGCAGAATAAGGAAAATGGACTCTGAAAGCAGACTTTAACAAACGCAGAGAACTAGCAGCTAAGGTCCCATGCAGGGGTGAAAGTAGGCAGGTACAGGCCGGTACAGGCCGGTATGGCATACCGATAAAAAGTGGCCGTCGGTACCGGCCCATATGCAGCTGACATTAAAGCACAGCTGCTGCAGCGCTTTAAGGAACCTGCTTAAAGCGCTTTAACGTTGTTGCCCCTTTGGCCACCGCCCCCTCCCCCCCCAGCCACCATTGTGTGTGGGGAGGAAGGGGCAGCTGCTCCAGGGCCAGCGATTTAAAAGGGCCCGGAGCTCCCAACCACCACTGCAGTGTCAGTGACCGGAGCTCTGGGCCCTTTAAATCGCTGCCGGAACCCTAGGCAGCACGGGCCAGGCCAGGATGACCCCCCAGTCCTGCCCCTTCTGCCTGAGGCCCCGCCCCTTCCAGGGGCCCAGAACCAGGGCCCTGTACTGCTAAGTGCTTAATGTTACTTTCACCCTGGTCCCATGGGAAGAAAATCTAGAGGAAAAAGGAGCTCAGGAGAGCTGGCAGTTTGTCAAAGAGAGTCTACTAAAGGTGCAACAGCAAGCTATCCTGATGCGAAGGAAAGATTGGAAGAACAGTAAGAGGCCAATCTGGCTCCATCAGGAGCTTTTTAATGACCTGAAAATCAAAAGAGAATCCAGGAAAAAGTGGAAACATGGACAAGTTGCTAAGAATGAGTACAGGAGACTAGCACAGGCATCTAGGGACAAAGTGAGAAAGGCCAAGTCAGAAGCCAAGTCCTACCTAGCTAGCTAGGGACAAAAAAGGCAGTAAGAAGAGGTTCTCTAAATATGTTAGGAGCAAGAGAAAGATGAAGGAAAGTGTAGGCCCCCCTACTTAGCAAAAAAGGAGAGCTAATAACTGACAACCTCAAGACAGCTGAGTATCAGGAATCAGAGCCTGCAGCAGAACCAGTCTCTGGGCAACCTAATAAGTGCAGCTGGTCTGGACTAGGCTGCTTGATAGGCTACAGCACCTGATTGGTTGCAAAATTCAGCAGACCGGCTCTTAAGCCCAGCTGCAGTTCAGAGGCTGCTCAAAGTATAGCCCATGATTGTGATAGCTTCTGCCCTGTCCGTTTTGCTTTGTTCTAGCTAACCCAAGTCTGACCCCTTGACTCAGATTCCTGACGTCTGACCTCAGCTCTAATGCCTAGCTCTGGCATCAAGCCCCTGACTCATGTTTTGACCCTGGGCTCTGACTCCTGGCTACTGACTCCTGCTCTGACCACTAGGCATAATTGCCCATGTCCTAGTCACTGACATTGAGGTGGATCATGCCTATTTTGCTTCATTCTTCACTGAAAAGTTTAACTGTGACCAGATACTCAACATAATTAATATTAACAGCAAGGGGGGAGGAATGCCAGCCCAAATAGGGAAAGAACTGGTTAAAGAATATTTAGATAAGCTAGGTGTATTCAAGTTGGTGGTGCCTGATGAAATTCACCTGTGGGCACTTAAGGAACTGGCTGAAGCAATCTCAGAACTATTAATAAAAAGAAGGAGGAGTACTTGTGGCACCTTCGAGACTAACTAAGATCTGCTGGTCTGTCTCTGAGCAGATGGGCTGAATTGGGCCCCGAAGGGAAGATAAAAGCAGAGGAGCACCTACGTTCCCCAGGTTCATGAGTGTTAGGGAGTGGGTAGGACACAGCTGTGCGGGTGCCTTGTGGGAGGCAACAGGGCAGGTGTCTATAGGCAGTTAGAGGACTGCTACTGCAAACCAAGTGAGTTTAGCTTTTTGCTACTAGTAGCAAATTCCGATGTGAAGCAGTTCCTGACGTGCTGACCAGCTTCAGCTGCCTGGATCTCAGCCCCTTCCCGACCTGGGCTTCAGGGCTGGAGTCTCCCCCTCCCCCAGACCCCCTTCCTGGATCCCTCCTCCTGCTGTATGGAACAGGGAGCAATAATATAGGAGTAAGCCAACAAGGGCCCGATCCTGCAAACGCTCCCCTTTGACCCATCAGGTTGGAGTCACGGGGTGCTGCTGTGACTCAGGGCTGCTGGGGAGATGAGGGGCTGCAGGGGGTGTCAGTGGCTGGAGGCATCTGCGTTGAACAGCAAGGAGACGGCCCCGGATCTGGGCTCTGCTCCCCCTCCCCCCGCTCTTGTTTGGGAAGGGGCGGGGCTGGGGGGAGGGGCACTCCGGTGATTTATGAGAATCCAGCTCGTGGCTCAGAGCCCAGGAAGCCCCCGGGACTCCGCCTCTCCGGGCTGCTGGTGACCGCGGAACAGCGACGGGACCCCCCCGCTGCCTCCTCCCAGCCTCCTCCTTCTGCACCAGCCCCGCCCCCGAGATTTCCCTGGAGCTCAGACTGGCCATTAAAACTCCCTCCAGGGAGGGACCAGCTGCAGCCGGGCAGGTCCCGAGTCCCCTTCAGTCCGATCTGACCCCCCCACGCCCCCCCATTGATCCGCTCCTGCTTCCCACCCCGGTCCCACTCAGTCACTCCGGATTTCAGCTCCCCTCCCCCCGCAGCATCCCCCGTCCTCATTCTGCCTCTACCCAGGGCGGGGGGGGGGTGACCTGGCTGGTGCTTTTTGCTGCTGCTGCTTCGTTTCCACCCCCCCCCCCGACAGGGCTGTGGGGACGGGGCTGGGCGGGGGAATTACTGAGAGCCCAGCGATCCCTGGGGGGCAGGAACAGGAGCCGGGGGGGGGCATTGACACCCCGACACTGGCTCCCCCGGCGAACTGCCCCCGCTAGCCCCAACCCCGCCAGCTCCGAGCCCCTGGGGGGGGTGGGGCTGGGACTTTCAGAGCAATTTGCTCCGCCCCACCCAGCCCGGGCCAGGGACCGTTACTTTAAGTTTCCGCTACTTTGGTACTTTCAGTTTTGAAGCGGGGGCTCGGCCCCGTCAATTCAGCTACAAATTCACACAAATAAGGATGGCGGGGCCGGTCTCCAGCCCTCCGGCTCCGTGACCCCGTGTGCGGAACCGGGGCTGCAGCCTCGGTGAGTGACCTGGGGCCTTATGGCGCAAGCTCCCCGCAGGGAATGGCCGGGTTCCCCCCCCCCCACTTTGTTATTTCCAGACTCGGTGAATCCCTCCCAGCCCCCCCCCAGCCTGCAGGGCCATCGCCCCGGGGGAGGGCAGGTGCTGTTACCGCCGCTGCCCATATTACAGGTGTCTGCCAGGGCAGGGGGAGCTTCTCCGCCCCCCAGAGCTCTGTCAGTGGGCGTCACTGGGGGGAGGCCGCGAGTCTGAGCCCTGGAGCCCTGGTCAGGCCCCTTCCTGGCCAGTGCTGGCCGCTCTGTGGGCAACACTGGCCCCGGCGGCTGTCCCAGCGTAGGGGAAGTTACAGGCACAGCCTGGTTCCCTGGGAGGGTTTTACACCACTGCCCAGCCTGGCCGGGGCCGCACGGCTGGGTGCGGCGTGAGCCTAAAGCTCTTTGTCTCTGAGGGTACGTCCACACTGCGGCTGGGAGGTGCGATTCCCACCATAGACAGACAGACAGACACGTGCTCCCTCTGCTCAAGCTAGTGCAATGAAAGTAGTGGTGTAGCTGAGGGTAGCATGGGCGGGGGCTTGAGCTAGCCACCCAAGTACGTACCTGGGGGGGGTGGTCCAGGCGGGTTTGTTTTCAGGCACGTCACCCGAGCTGCTGGCTCCGCTACCCCAGCTAGTGCTACGTGCTAGTTTAGGTGTGTTAGCACCAGGAGAGCTATCACATGTCTGTCTATCCCCCCGCACCGGGGGAAGCTCGCTCCCAGTTGCAGTGTAAATGTCCCCTGAGACAGGTTTCAATGTTACAGGTCCCAGGGGGCACAAAGCTGGGGTGACCCTGGTCAGAATTCATCCCTGACATTTGCACCCAGGCCGGAGGCAATGAGGGTGGGTCACTGACATGTAAAATCACCAGGGCTGGGGACTGATCTGGGAGATCCCCAGAGAGCCCTGACCTGGGACAGGTGTGGTCAGGCGATGGAGCCCCTTTACCACAGCAATCAGTGGCCATTTATGCCACGCTGGCTTGTTTTCCTTAATATGTCCCATTCCACAGCAGTGTCTGAATGCCCCAACTGAGATGGGGATCCCTTTGTGCTGGGTGCTGGATACACCAATAGTGAGGGACCGTCCCTGCTCTCGAGAGTGTATTACAATCTAAATATGAGGTGCAGCCATGGTGTGAGCTATGGACCGGTTGCTGGCACAGTGACATCTAACCCTGCTCAGAGCCAGGGCAGACAAGGACTGTGGGGGAAATCCCTTCTCTTCGGGTGCATTGTAGGCAGCTGTGAGGCTTGTTACCTCCTCCCCACTGCCCCGTGGCACTGTCCTGTCGCTGCATCACACTCACTCACCATCTGGTTTGTTATTTCTGCTGTTCCCCAGACCAAGGTACGATGACGGGGAAGGTTCCCTCGTTCTCCCCCGGCTCCACAGTGAGCTCCGCTCTGCCGGGCTACGTCGCTCTCTGCCTCGCTCTACAGGTTCACTGGCTGGCGTCAGGTAGGAGCTCCGGCCTCCTCGCTGGGTTTGCTGCTGTTGCTATTGTTGGTCATCGTCCATCTCACATCACTGCCTTGTCTTATAAGCCACGTCTGCTCAACCTGCTCACAACCAGCCACATGGAGAAACCACAGGGGACGTCTGGGTCCCCAGTAGCCATGTTTGCTACCTAGACACAATCTTGTCAGGTCTAGCTACACACACGCTGCTGCAGTGACTGGAGGCTTCTAAGACAAAGAACACGGTGAGCGCCATTACAGGGCTCACAAACTCTTTAAAGGGACACTACCAAATTCCTATCTACCGCACTGACAGACTGACTGAAAGTCACAGATCAGACTCTTCAGGCACAAACAGATCATGAATCCCCGACTCTCTCTGGTTATGAAATGAAAACCCACAAGTCATTCATACTGCACTAGACACATCTGACTCAGGCTGAGAGGGAGACCTCCTCTTACAATGAGGATGGGAGGATATTTGCTGGCTTCTTCATTCTGTACCCTTGGTGAAGGCCTTGTAGGCCTGGTCTACACTGCGGGGGATCGATCTAAGTTACGCAACTTCAGCTACGTGAATAAAAGCTGAAGTCGACGTACTTAGATTGACTTACCGCGGCATCTTCACTGCGGTGAGTCGACTGCTGCCGCTCCCCCGTTGCCTCTCACGGCGCAGGAGTACGGGAGTCGATGGGAGAGCGCTTGGGGACAGATTTATCCCGTCTGGACTAGACGTGATAAATTGATCCCCGCCGATCCGGCGGGTAGTGAAGACATACCCCTAGTGACCCACTCCACCCCTGGGGCTGCCTGCACAGCTTCTTGGGCATTTTGGTTCCCTCCTGCTGGGGTTTCTGTAATGATCTTGGGGCTCATTAAACAACAACTCAGTGAAAGGGAAAGGAATAAACCTTTTAATAAAACAAACTCGACAGCTTTTGTGGTGAAGAGCTGAACACAGCTACACTGAATTCTCAGCCTCAGATTCCAGGGCACATCTCTAAATTCTGATGCTCATAATACTGTCCCTCATGAGGGAGCATCTCGAAGGGCATAGCTACACTTGCAGATGTAGAGCACTTTGAGTTAAACCAGCCTTTGGAGAGTGCACTAGGGAAAGCGCCGCAGTCTGTCCACACTGACAGCTCCAAGCGCACTGGGCATGGCCACATTTGCGGCACTTGCAGCGGCATTGGGAGCGGTGCCTTATGGGCAGCTTTCCCAGCATGCAAGTGACTGCAAGGTGCTTTTCAAATGGGGGGGGGGAGTGTGACCGGGAGTGTGTTGTGTGTATGTGGGGAGAGAGAGAGAGAGAGTGGTTTTTGGGGGAGGCTGAGAGCATGTCAGCAGGCTGTCTTGTAAGTTCAGACAGCAGCAGACCCCCCTTCCCCCCCCCACCTCTCTCTCTCTCACATAGCACTCCACACTGATGTTTGCTTTGTCTCGGAGCAGAGAAGTAGCCGGTTGTCAGAAACGGAGCTTTGAAAGGGCACATCCGCATTCCTGCAGTGATTCAAAAACAATGAGAAGAGTGGCCACGTGACTTAAGGGGATTATGGGACGTTTCCGGAGGCCGATCAGAGCGCAGTAATGCAACACCTCGTCCACACTGACGCCTGGGCCTTGTAGCCAAGGCGCAGCAAACGTTATTCCACTCGCCGAGGTGGAGTACCAGGAGCGCTCTAGCTGCGGAGTCAGAGCGCTTTACATGCCTTGCCAGTGTGGACGGGGAGTGAGCTCGGGCGCCCGGGGCTGCTTTAATGCACGCTAACTCGCAAGTGTAGCCAAGCCTTTAGTTATAATCTTCCACAAACGTATCTCTATATCTTCCCTCTTAAAAAAAACAATTAGCTGTTTCTATATATGTATATAAGAGTTAACAACTACCCAATAGCACATGCATTAAATTCTCAACCCATCTAGTCTATTTCCATAAATCACCTCATAAATTACCTAGAGAGGTGAGGTTACCAGGACATCTCTCTGGAGTGAGTCTTTACCACTCATTTTCCTCAAATTTCTCTTCTCCAGGCAGGTTAGCAAGTCTCTATGGGCCTTTCAGGACATTTAATCTCCCTCTCTGATCTTCTCATTGGAGTCTGAGTTGTTCTCCTTTGCCTGTTGATGATAAAGGGATCAATCAGTTGGGAAATGCCAGAGTCCACGTCGACTGTCAATGTATTGGAACTTTCTGGGATTATACATAGATCCCTTTGATTGCATCAAAATGTGTCCCCTTGATTTGTCTGGACTACAATCCATGGCAAATTGCCTAAAATCTGCAATGGAAAATTGCAGCCCATTATCGCTAAAGACTTCATCTGGAATTCCATGTCTGGAGAGGATTCCCTTCATGTCATCTATCACTGACTTACCACTAGTACTGTGCAGTGTGCAAATTTCTGGATACAGAGAATAATCCTCTGTGACTATGAAATAATCCTTTGATTGCCAGGTAAATACATCAGTACCTGCCTTCTCAGAAGGTCTTTGTGGAACTGGATGAGGTCACAGTGGCTCTGCTTGTTCCCTTGTTGGCTTGTATTTCAAGCATGAACAGCAGTTTCCTACCACTTTAGTGATGATGTGATTGATCCGTGGTCAATACAGCACCTCTCATGCTCGTTGTTTGCACTTCTCAATTCCTTTTTGGCATGTAATGTTCCTCCAATTTAGTCAGTATTTTACTTAACTTCATGCTTTCACCTTCTTCAAACGCAAAGCTGTTCTAAATATCCAATGCTTCCGCCTCAACAACAGGCAAAAAGATTGATCATTTTACTTGATCATTTTTCTCTTCTGCCCCTCTGGCTACTAAATACAAGTCAAATCTCTTTCTGAATTTTTTCCAGTTCTCTGCAACATTGCCTGACAATTGCAGACTGAATGGAAGTTGCGACACATCCATTTTTGGCTTTTTTCCCCATTTTAAGCTATTTGAGCTACTATTTTGCTCACAAAAAAAAAGCCTTTGTTCTTCTCTGTTTGCTGCTGCATGTACTCCCCTTGCCTCCGCTTTCAGTTGCAAACACAGGAGTTAACTTCAAAATGACTGCAGTCTCCTTCTCGTTCAGCACTTCTGACACCATGTAATGATCTTGGGGTTCAATAAACAACAAACCAGTTTGTTAGGAATAAAACTTTTAATAAAACAAAGCAGAAAGTTTCTGTAGTGAATTGCTGAACACGGCTACACTGTGTTCTCAACCACAGCTTCCAGGGCACATCTCTAAATTCTTGAATTTCACAGGTGCCAACTTTCAGCTTTCCCCGGTGGGGTGTTCCACCGTGGCTCTGCCCCTTTCCCCAAGGCCCCACCCTCGCTCCACCTCTTCCAGCCCCTGCTCTGCCCCCTTCCCCAAGGCTACACCCCCACCCTGCCTCTCCCGCCCCAGTTCAGCCCCCTCCCCCAAGCACGCCCTGCCCTTCCTCTGCCTCTTCCTGCCCCTGCTCCTCCCCTCCACCCCAGAACCCCTTGCCTGCCGCTGATCAGCTGCAGGTAGGAGGTGCTGTGGGGGAGGAGCTGATCTGCAGGGCCCTCTGAACACCTGATCGGCGGGTGGCTGGTGGGTGCTGAGCACCCACTATTTTTTTCCGTGGGTGCTCCAGTCTGAAAATTATAATTATACACATCTCTGCATGCCCCAGCTGCAGTCACTGTGTTAGGTGCAGCTGGGTTGACTGGTGGAGACATTGGCTGGAGCAGCTTGGTAGAGCTGTGCTTGTGATTTGAGGAGATCCAGATCTGAGTCCCGTCCCCCCGCCCAGGCATGTGATGAAAGGAGAGAGGTGCAGGTGTACCTTGAGGGATCCTGCATCCCTTAGTTCAGCCCTGTGCTGTGTAGTTGTCAGTAGCAGGGCTCAGGGGCCTGCTTGCCACGGGGATTGTCTGTGTGTTTGACAATGGGGAAGGGGACATATAGTGCTAGATAGAATCCTGGGAGTGTGGGTGGAGGGGCTGTTAAAGGGGGTGAAGGTTTGTAAAATGTAAGAAATGTGGGGCTGTTTCTGGGCAGTCGCTCAATGTTGAGGGCAGAACGGGGTGGGTTGCTCCTGTACAGCGCAGCTCACCTAAAACAAATGTTCCCTTAGCAAGGAGAAGGTGTTTGTGCTGCAGTTGTCATGTGCCCTGATCCCTGAGGGACGTGCTCTATCTGCACAGGCAGGGTGTGGGCCTGTGCCCCAGCGTTTGTTAGGTCATTGCTCAAACAGGGCAGAGTTAAGGTCGCTTCGGCTTGTACCTTAATTCTGCATTTGCTGGTTTTCAGAGGCCTGAGTTTTGCTGAACTCAATTTTCTGGAAGGACGTGAGATACCGCTGGGAACTTTAACTCTGCATTAGCAAAGATTTTGTCAGTGACTTTCCTTCCTAGTTTCTTGAACAGAAAGAGGACTCTTTGTAGTAGACAGTAGTGGCCATTTAGGAGGTTGTAGTTCTCACTTAGGTTTGCAGCTGATACACGACTGTGGCTCGATAATAACAAAAAGCCCTAGCTTTTATATAATGTTTTTCATCAATAGAGCTCAAGGAACTTTATTCATTATTCCCATTTTACAGATGGGGAAACTGAGGCACAGAGCAGTGAAAAGACTTGCTCAAGGTCACCCAGCAGGCCAGTGGCAGAGCCAGAAATAGTCCGAGTTCAGTGGTCTCTCCGCTAGGCCACATGGTTGCTATGCTGTTCCTCAGCACTCCTTGCCCCGTCGACACTTTTTGTTACAGTGCAGTGGGGATAATGGGGTTGTGTTTTGAAGGGTTTACAGTGTGTAGTTGCTAACAGGGCTGGTGAGAGAAATCTGAGACACAGTCTGTATCCCAGTTTCATGACAGTTCTTACAGTGATTGTAAGTGTGAGATAAAACTGCTGAGTCTGTCTCCTTCTCCATCCCCTGCCCCACCATCCCTCACAACATGTAGCTCCCCCTTCCCCCTCCAACATTCCAGCTCTCCCTCCCCTTCCCACACCGTTAAGCCATTAGTTAGCACTGTCGAAGCCTTTAAATATGTAAGATGTTGCTCCTCGCTGTCTCCAGATGGGATAGACATACCTGCGCTAGTTCTGATCAAGCTATCGTGCTATAAATGGCAGAGTAGACACAGTGGCATGAGCAGCCTCCCTGAATATGTACCTAGGGTCCTGGGCAGGATCATACCTGGAGAGCTAACCCATCCGCCCGCTCACACCACCACGGCTACGCTTTCTCACACTAGCTCAATCAGAACTAGTGGGTGCATGTCTGCCCACACTGGAAATTATACCTCCAGCTCAAGGTGGAGACGTCCCCTCAGTGTTACCAGCTCGCAGAATTTTATCACAAGTCTCATGATATTTGATGTGTTTCTTTAAGCCACAAGTCCTGCAGGCCTGTGATTAGGTGAGAATCTCAGCTTTCAGTTTGCTTTAAAGTAAGTGTCTGTCTGTCCCTTGTGGTTGCAGATAAATGCTTGGAAATGTGACCCCAGTCAACTTTAAAGGTTCAGAAATCAGAAGGCCAAGAACAAGCCCAATTTTATGATTTTTAAAAAAATCTCTATTTTTATGCCAATCCCATGATTTTTCAGGGGGTTGACTCCTGATTTTTGAACACTTCAAAGATGGCAATAAGCACCCAGCTGCACTTACATTTCTGCCTGTCTTGGTTCCTCTCCTATTTAATTTTTCTTTCCCCTCGATACATTTCACAGCACAGTTCACAGTGACAGGACCTGACCATCCGATCACTGCCTCCCTAGGCGGGGAGGCCGTCATGCCCTGCCACCTCTCCCCCAGGATGAGCGCTGAGGACATGGAGCTGAGGTGGTTCCGATCCCAGTTCTCTGCAGTTGTGCACCGGTATAAGGATGGACGGGATCAGTATGGAGAGCAGATGCCGGGATATCAGGGAAGGACAGAGCTGCTGAAACATAATATCACCAGTGGGAGTGTTTCCCTGAGAATACGCAATGTCCAACTTTCTGACCATGGACAGTACACGTGTTTCTTTCAGTCCAGTGTCTCGTATGAAGAAGCCTCACTGGAACTGCAGGTGGCAGGTCTGTAGCTTGTTTTACCTCACTAGCAGCATAATAAACGGGGCAGGAGAGCTCATTGTGGGAGGACTCTGGATGCTTCTCATTCACACATTGATACCCAGAATCCCCTTTCAGACTCTAGTTACTGAGCAGCAGCTGCTCTCTGAGAATGAACTGGAGGAATTTCACATCTGTGCTCTGCACTCTGCATATTTTTCTAAACCTGGCTTTGTTTTAACTAGAATGGAATAGAGTTCAAACATTCCTCAGCCATTAAAACAGCCCCACCATTCCCATGTCCCAGGCTCTATTTCTATCAGGTGACTTTCCCAAGTTTGCTTATTTAAATACACCGTGTGTTCTGTACAGCATTCCCAAGATGTTTCCATTTTATGAACCAGAGTTGGGTTGGTGCCGAGTGTCTGAGCTGCTCAGCATTTCTCAGGAGCTGGCCACGTATTTATTTATTAACTTGCAGTTTTCTCTGTTCGCTTTCTATTGGAATTGCCTTATTATTTTCCATCGAGGATACACTCAGGATCTCACGAAAGCTTATGGTCAAATAAATTGGTTAGTCTCTAAGGTGCCACAAGTACTCCTTTTCTTTTTGCGAATACAGACTAACACGACTGCTACTCTGAAACCACTCAGGATCTAATTTCCACAGATAGAAATCAGTATCAGGAAATTATAGAGGAGGGAAAAGATCTCCCAACCCTCAGATAAACACTTGCCGTGTATGCTTACATAGTTTCCAGTGACCCTGGGTTCTGTGCATGCAGAGGGAGAATTAATTCATTCTTCCTCCTCTTGTTCTCTTTGCTAAATGCATAGAATTAACACAGGTTTATTCCATTCGTCTCTAGTTTCAGGCTCTGACCCCCACATATCTGTTGCTGGTCACCAGGACGGAGGGATCCGGGTTGTGTGTCGATCGGCAGGCTGGCACCCAGAACCTGAGGCTCAGTGGAGAGATCACCGTGGGCAGTTGCTACCATCTGCCTCTGAAAAAACATCTAAGGAGGCCAGTGACCTGTTTCAAAGCCAGATTTCTATTGTTATAACAGAACATTCCAACCAGGACTTGTCCTGTTCTGTCAGGAACCCGCTCCTCAATCAAGAGAAAATATCAACAGTTTCCATAGCAGGTCAGTGCCCGCCCACACTGCGCCGGGGATAGAATGGATGTGGCAGATGTCAGTGGGGTGTTGTATGATTGTGTGTTTATATATATTTTTTTCTAGCTATTCTCCTAGGAAGGCTTCATGTAGTACATGCCAAAAAACTAAATCAGTGTAATAGAACCACCAGGGACCCAGGCCTGCAGTCCAGATCCAGGCAACTCTCCCACAGACAGAGCTCTCAGCTAAGCCAGAGTAAAGACCTAGGGACCAGACTATCACTATTATATTTGTGACCCGAGGTGCCTAGGGTAGCCCACACTGAAAATGCTAAGATCAAGGTAGGCTGTAAAAAGGAGAGCAGATTCTCCCAGAGAGCCAGCCACATTACCAGATCAATACAAGTTTGGATCTTACCCAAAATACCACACTGCCAGCCAATCCTTCAGTAACTAAAACTAAAGGTTTGTCATAACAGGAAAAAAACAAGAAGAGAGTTATTAAAAGGTCAAAGCAATCAGACACGTACATATGACTTTGGAGACCATATAACAGGTTCTTAGCAGCACTGGTGATTTTTTCTGGGTTGTAAAGTCCCTCTGGAACACACCAGAGCTTGGATGGGTCTATCAGTCCTTTGTTCAAAGCTTCAGGTTGTAGAGAAGTTACTCCAGAGGTGAGAAGTCGGAATGAAGACAAAACGGAGAAGATGCAGCTGCCTTTCTATATGGCGTGTACACTCTTTGTCCCAAACACAAGCTCACAGCACGTGAGCATTAGAAAAGCTCTTGGAGTCCCCTGTTCACAGGCATGTCCCTACATGTTCTGCTAACTCATAGGTGTAGCCCCTGGCTTCTCTCAGTGGGTTCATTGTACAGCTGATTGCCCTTGATGGGCCATCAAACACGCTAGATAGTGCTGATGCCAGTCCATCTGGGGGTGTCACCCAGATACACAGCACAAGTTTGAGATATCAATATGTCACATATATTTATAACTCATGATACAAAGATGATACATACGTATAAATAAGCTTATCATATTTAGCAAATCATAACTTTTCCACTGATCCCTTACATGGTGTATCTTGTAAGAGCCATTGCAATTTTGTAATATTGGTACCAACAATACTATAAATGTTCACCTACATTCTGTAGAGTGTCACAATATTAAATTTCATAAAAGTGAGGGAATTCAGAGTGAGAATCTGCATGGCCCCATTGACCCTGATCTCCCCTGAGCATGTACTTTCTGATGGTGTGTTACACAATCACACAATGGGCCCAGTTCTTCACACACAAATCAGTGGGAGATCTAGACACAGAAGGGTCAGACCCCAAATCAGCAGATATGAAATATTACGTAGGTGTATCCTGAGTTATAGAGCGGGAAGTGCAGGGAGCCTTTATATTATTCACTGCCAGCTGTCATGATATTTTAGTGAGTCTCCTGATAGTGCCTGTTTCAATTAAAGCCCTGGCCACTAGAATTGAGTGTTTTTATATCAGAATCTCAGCTTTACTTAAAAAAACATTTCTAACCCTCCTGCTTGCAGAGACAAGCTTGAAAACATGGCCCCTGTAGGCTCTCAACCAGAAGGCAAATACAAAGGAACATTCATTATTTTTTAAAATCTCATGATTTGGGGGTTGGATTCATGACTTTTGACACTTGGGACGGCAATGCTGCTATCAAATATTATTGTTAATATAGAATTAATGTTTTAGTCAACACTGAACAATAACAGCACCCACCGTACTGTCAGGGGTATTTGAACGGAGGAGCTGAGACGTCTTAAAAACCAAAGTCCTTTAATGCAGCCAGTGTTCTCCCACAGCAGCACCTGGCTCCCTTACAGTGGGCTACTGATGAGGCCATCATAGAAAAATTTCACCTTCACTTTCCATTACCCCAGCCTCTCTCGCAAACCACCCGCCTACACCCAGCCAGTGGGGAAGGGGAAGCCCATTTCCATATTTAGGATTCTGCTTATCTCAAGAGCTAAGGTCTGCACTGTCCTGTCTGAATTTCCTGACTCATATTTTGTGGCCATTGATTTCAGAGACCACTCTGCATGGACAATCCTCTTGGGGCTTTTACGTGTACTGTAGAAGCTCAGAGTTACGAATACCTCGGGAACGGAGGTTGTTCGTAACTCTGAAATGTTTGTATTCTGAACCAAGCATCATGGTTGTTCTTTCAAACGTTTACAGCTGAACATTGACTTACTAAAGCTTGGAAACTTTCCTATGCAGAAGAAAAATGCAGGTTTCCCTTTATGTTTTTAGCAGTTCACGTTTAACACAGCACTGTCCTGTATTTGCTTTTTTATTTTCTGGTCTCTGCTGCTGCCTGATTGTGTATTTCCAGTTCCACATGGGGTGTGTGGTTGACTTGTCAGTTCATAACTATGGTGTTTGTAACTCTGAGGTTCTACTGTATCTAAAAGAGGTGCTGTCATTCAACCGCAGCGACTGGATTCGAAGCAGGAATTAATTCAGGACATTTCTTTGGCCTGTGTTGTGCAGGAGGACAGACTAGATCAGGGGTTCTCAAACTTCATTGCACTGTGACCCCCTTCTGAAAACAAAATTTACCACACGATCCCCCCTGAATCTGAAGCCCAAGGGCTTAAGCTGTGGGTGGCAGGGCAGTAGCCCAAGCCCTGCAGCCCTGGGCTGAAGCCACACTGAGTCTAACGCTGGCCCTGGCAACCCCATTAAAACGAGGCCGTGACCCACAGTTTGAGAACCACTGGACTAGATGATCACAGTGGTCCCCTCTGGCCTTAACATCTGTGAATCGATGACCTTATATTTTAATAAAAAGAATAAATACCGAGACAGAGGAATGTGAAAGAGTGTAGGAGAGGAGGGGAGGTGCCACTGTTCTACACAGTGGCAAGGAATGACCGGGTCCAGTTTGGCTGCACCTGAGAGATTTAAGAGAGTCAAAGCCCTGGGCAGTGTGGCTTTTAAGACCTCAGGGAGCGAGATAACAGAAACAGGAATCAGCATGAGGTCTCCCTCCTTCCTAACAAGGTCTGCAGAGCGCTGGCCACAGGCCACCAGGAACGTCAAGGGCCAGTGCTCAGCCCAGCCATGACTAGGGCTCTAGTTTTGTACCTATGGTATTTTCCAGGGGAAAACATCTGTGGGGGGCGGTTGAATGTCTAAGCTCCTGCTGGTGCGTGTTTCAAGGACACATCCTTTGGTGAAAGGGCATTTTCACTCAGCTGTACTGGTGCCACCTCAGCTTAGAGTTTATAGTTTTCAGTCTGGGAATCTCTACGTGAGTGAACGTACTTCTGCATGTGGTGATCGATTGGATGATGAGTTTGTAACCAGCGAGGCTCCCCCTTCCCTTGTGTCCTCTGTGTGTGTGGGTCACACTGATGTGTTGTGGGAAAGGGGATCCACACCTCTCCATCCAGCCCTGGCATAGGGTCATGGGTTCAGAGGTAACTCTGGTTTCACTAGTTTTTTCTGTTTCCTGCATGTTGTTTTCTAAAAATTCTGACATTAAGAGTGACATTTTCACAAGCACCTAAGTGAAGTGACTTGAAACTCTCATCCCCATGGTCTCTGCTCCTTCTGGGCCCATCTACACTACAATTACAGCCATGGCAGGGTGTCACCCAGACCCAGCTCCAATCTGTAGTGTAGTTGGGATGTTAGCCATATTCCAGAGCTAAGATAAGACTTGGACTCCCACTGGCTTTGTAATAAAGCATGAGGGCAGGGGCAACAGAAAATCCCTAAAAGTGGGGGGGCCACCAATGCCTGAACCGTGGCCCTGCCCGCACCCCACCCCTTCCACCAAGGCCCTGCCCCTTCTCCCTGAGACCCTGCTCTCATGCCGCCTATTCCTTCCGAGGCCCCACTCCCACGCCGCCTCTTCCCCCCCATGACCCCACCCCCGCTCCTCTCTGGTCCTCCCCCCATTGCTCGCCCTTACGGCCGGTAAAACGTGGGAGGGCTATGCTTTTAAAAGTGATGGGGCCATGCCCCCCAGGCCTCTCCTGTTCCTGCGCCCCTGCATGGAGGAGCCGTATCTCACCAGGACATCCATCGGGAGCTCCCATAGGATTCCTTCAGCCAGTCATGCCGTGTTGTCACTGATCACCAAAATCCAGCATTTCCCCTCAGTGGCCCAGATTCACAAAGAGACAGAGACATTGTGAGACTGAGCATTGCAGTGCTTAGCTTTTAGGGACCTAGAAATCACTGGAGCAACACTGGGATCCACAAAGCCTGACTTAGGCACCCAGGCTCCCTGTACAATGGATGAGGAGGGACCTAAGAACGGGATCCACAAAAGCAAGTACACAAGGCGGGGAGCTGCCTTAGCTAGCCATTGGGAGATTCTGATGAGAAGGGTGTTTCCTAAGCCCTGCCCCTTTCCTAGAGTTCAGTGTCAGATGCAGGGAGGCACCTATCTCGGCTTGTGATCCAAGAACTGGAGCTACTTGAGATGGGTTGCCCCACCCTTTTGTGTCACCTGATGTACTGGGGTTCCACTGGGCCTGCCTGTTCCTGCATCCGATGAAGTGAGCTGTAGCTCACGAAAGCTTATGCTCAAATAAATTGGTTAGTCTCTAAGGTGCCACAAGTCCTCCTGTTCTTTTTGCATATTTAATAAGTCATAACCTTTCCAGTGATATCTCACATGATCCATTTTGCATGAAACATATCTTAGTTATGCACTATTCATATTATAACCATATCTCTATAAAGAATATGGGGCATAGTGCCACACCCCTCACCTGGGGTCAGGCAGCTTAGGCAGCGAAGTTGTTTCTTGTGAGAACGAGCTAGGTGCCTGCTTCACCCTGCACAAAATGGCCAGAGGAGGAAGAACTCTCCTCTTGTCTTTTCACCCAGTGGTTAGAGAAAGAAGGGATTTGAAGAGGGGTTTCCCCCTTGCAGGGGAGTGCTGTAAGCACTGAGCTATGGGGATACTCTGAGGTGGGTCTCTCGGTCTCTCCTGTTAAAGCTGATACACTTTGGATAAATAATTATAGAGACACGGGAGCAGGACACTCGTCTCCCACATGGGCGCCTTAACTACCCGGCTATGGAGTCACTAGTACTGCCTCGGTCTGTCCCAGGGGCTAAGAAGTAGATAGTACCAGCTGGAAGAGTTTTAACCGGAGAGATTGAGGGTACTCCAGACACCAGAATGTGCCTAGCTCAGTGGTTAGCACATGCCCCTCAGCTATGAAAGTTCCCTGTTCAAATCCTGTCTCCCCATGCAGTGCAGGGAGAGAACTGAACCGGGCCCCAACATCCTGGGTGAGTGCTCCAACCACTAGGCTGGAAGGTATAAGATGGGTGACTCTACCTCCTCTGGCTGGATTTTGAATGGAGGCTGATGGAGAGAGGTATCTGGGTTCCTAGAGCGAGGCAGCAGTGAGCAGGCCCAGAGGCATGTGGGGAACTTTTACCCTGAAAGGTTAGGCGCTGAGTGAGTCAAGGTGCCTCAAGGGACAGGTGGAAGTCAAGCAGAGGTTTTCCAGGTTGCAATGGTGCTTAAAACTGGGGTTTAGGTGTCTAAGCGCCATTGTGGATCTGGGCCTCAGTGTTTCCAAACTAATGGTACTTTCCTTTGCAGAGCTGTTTTTCCCAAGGGTCAATCCCTGGATGGTGGCTCTGGGGGTGATCCTGGCTCTCCTGGCTGTTGTCATTCCCCTGTCCAGTTACTGCATCTGGAGGCAACACAGAGCAAAAGGTAAAGTGACAAGAAGGGAGAATTCAATGTGACCAGAGGGACAATGTCATTAAAAACAAACCATGGGACTGAATTGATTCAGGTAATTAATTCAGTGTTCTAAAGAGAGTTTGGAACAATGGGAGATGGACAGAGGCTGTGGGAGAAGGAGGGGTTGAATTAATTATTATTCAGAAACAAAAAAGCTTCATTTAATGTGAGTTACAGTTGCTCTCATCAATAAACCGAACCATAAAAAATGAGGAAATACAATGTAAATGATTAAAAGTCAAGTACAATCTCTAATAAAATAACAAAAAGCATATATGATATCTTTAGAAAATGAAACACCACTCTTCACTCCGACCAGAATACATCCTAATGTATTGGTGTTAATATTTACTTTCAATTTTAATAACTATTGGCTTACACTAATTGTGTTATAATATTTTTTCTTTATTAGTTATTTTAATGGTCCTTAAAATGACCAAAACGTATGGTTAAATAGTGCAATTATTACAGTCATTGTAAAGATGACTCATTTTGGACATATTTCTTATTTATTGTATAAATATGTTTCTTATCTTTATCATCTGTATAGAATGTTTGGTGGTGGTGCTCGGGCTCAGCCTTTGGCCCCAGCAGCCCCAACAAGTCTAATGCCATCCCTGGCAACCCCATTAAAATGGAGTCGCGACCCCCTTTGGGATCCCGACCCACAGTTTGAGAACTGCTGCTGAAGCAGGCTGGGCAGAAACGCTATCCCACAAGGAGTGATTTCGGCTCTCGCCATCACTTAACAAAACAAAAGACTCCTAATGGAGCCTTAACCAGCTTATCTTTGAACAGTGGGGAGGAGCTGGTTAGCCCTGCCTAGGGCTATGTCTACACTACACAGCTTTTAGCTACATGGCTGTATCGCTTCAGCCGTGCCGCTAAAACTTGTGCAGTGTAGCCGCTGTTTGTCGGCTCTCCTACTCACAAAAAATTTCCACCCCCCACGAGCGGCATTTGCACTGTCGACAGGAGAGCGCTCCAGCCCACAACGCACTGTTCACGCTAGCACTTGTCACGGCAAAGCTTTTGTCTTTTGGGGGGCGGCGGCGGCAGGGGCGGGGGTTAACATTTCTGAAAGACAAACGTTTTGTTTTTTAATTGCCAGTGTAGACATAGCCTAGAGACTCTCGGGCAGAGCCCTGCCTCTCAGCAGGGACACCAGTCTTCACCCCCTCTTCCCTTTCACAGGGTTCTGGCATCCCAGCCCCCTGCTTAGCGAGCTCATTTCAATTAAGGGTGAGCCCTTCAATCAGGACAGGCTAAGCAGAGTTCTGCTGCCCTTTACTCATACAATAAGGATAACAACATTTCATTACCACTGCACTCAGTACTAAAGTGATTTGTAACCCAGCACCAGCCAAAGTTGATCACTTTGGGCAAAACAGCTTTGTCTGCTGGCTACCTAGGCAGAGTCGGTGTGTTCATGTAAATACAATCTGGTCCTGAAACCTTTTCCCCTCCCCAACTAGCTGTCAGGGGAGAGCTCATTCAGACCCTGTTTACATCCTCCCCCCAGCTCAGAATGTGTTGTCCCAGCCAGTCACGCTCCGGATTACACCAATAGCATGAGTTTGCCCCAAAAGATCTGAGGAAACCTATATGGCTGCCACAAGCCTGTGAGCTGAGTGTATTGCTTCTTCACTAATCACCCCAGGTGCATCATAAGTTATCCTGTTTACTGGCCTCATAACCCTGTCGCACCTATTGAGAGTGGGTATGGCAGGGGGAACGTCGTCTTGGGCTAGGGATGGTGAGTGTTCCTCTGAGGTACCTCAGCTACTGGCACATCCCCCTGCATCTCTTGTTCTGGTGCTGGAAGGTCTAGGGTACCAGGGACACCTTCCATTTGTATGTCCCTCTGTCCAACAACCTAGGTGTGTTATCACTGGCCTGTTTTTCTTCCAGGAGATCTGGGAATGTTGGTGGGACAAGCTCATTATCCCAGGCTGATCTCATTGTTGGCATGCGTGTGCCAGCAACAGGCCTAAATGCTTCTTCCATGGGGTTCAGAGCACTGTGCCCATGCTGTGACCTGGCTGCAGTAGTTCAGACCCCCATTGTAACCCTGTCAGGGACACGGTGGCTGATGATGTCATTATGCTTCTTGCGACAGTGTCCCTCTGCCCGTTTTCTCTTCTGTGCTGATTGCCTGCCAGTTCCAACCCCCTCCCACCCAGTCCCGTCACCCCAAACTCACCTGCACCCCCATCCTGCTCCCCTCCCTTCCATTACAGTAGAATGTCAGAGTTATGAACACCTTGGGAATGGAGGTTGTTTGTATCTCTGAAATGTTCATAACTGCACAAAACGTTATGGTTCTTTCAAAAGTTTACAACTGAACAATCACTTACTACAGCTTTGAAACTTTACTGAAACTGCCCATCACCCCAACTTCACTCCATCCCCCGTCCTGCTCCACTCCCCCTCCCTTTCCATGTAGCTCATCCCTCCCCCCTGCACAGCGCAATGTGACTGTTAAATCGTGGCACTGACGTGCCATTTGCACCATCACTCTGCTTGTGCGTTCTGCCCCTTCCCCCGCCCTGTGCCTGTCTTGTCTGGTTAGACTGAGCCCTTCGGGGCAGGGACTGGCGGCTACTCTGTGTCTGTGCAGTGCCCAGCACTGGCCTGGGCTGGCCACTAGGCGCTGCCATAACACAGAGAGGGGAACACACTTTGTTACTCATGTAGGCTGAATTGTACACCCAGGTGGGCCCACCGCCCACTACGGACACGTCCTTCAAACCCACACCCCATTCTGGGCAGATCCCTATTGATCTGGATGAAAATTGGAAAACCAAATTCCATTAAATGTGGCTTTTCCATGTTTCTGATTTCCACCAAAATCCATAGGGTTCTGCACAGGGCTGGAGTTGGGGAGGGGTCTTGCTGGACTGGGGACAAGTTACCTGGCTAGGGCAGTGGTTGGAGGGGAATGAGAGGCACCCTGACCCTCACACTAAACCCTAATCCTAACCCTGAGGTCACTGCTTCACCCTGTATCCTGAGATTTTAGTGCAAATCAGGCTTTTACAGATTTCCATTTTTCACCAAAATCCGGAAGGTTCTGCCCATTGATGCCTAAAACATGCCCTGAAACGGAGCTGATGGGACGTGGTTTTCAAAAGTTATCACATTGCAGACAGACAGACAGACAGAAACACCATCAAGTTGAGTGTGGGGCGTCACTTCCCTCAGCCAATAATAAGAAGTTGATTTTCATAAAAGCTTTAACCTCAAAGTAGTTGTTTTATTTGGGGATAATTATCTGAGCAGACCTTTAGTGTGTGTTCACTAGGACCACAATTCAGCAGGGTAGTTAAGCACATGCCGCACTTTAAGCCCATGAGTCAATCCATCCCGGTTCAGCGTGTGCTTAAGTGTTTCACTGAATCAGGCTCTAAAACAGAAGCACTAGCTGCTTCAGGAGAAGGTGCGAAAACCCCCCTAGTGGCTGATGATGGATTAACCTGCCCCCAGGGAAAGTTCCCTGCTGACCCCAGTCCGTTAGCAATTGGCTTGTGCCCTGAAGCAGGAGGGCGTTTCTCTACCTTCCAGAATGCTTGCGTTTTTTGAGAACTGTGATAAGTCTGGAGATTCCCATTTCCATATCAATGCCTGGGCTTTTTTGAATCCTTTGTCCATTTGGGTTTTTTTTCCTTTGTTTGTCTGTTTTGTTTTAATTCTACCCAGTATAAATCTGTATGTTCTCATTATCAGTCTAAATGTCCTTTTGTTTTACTCCTGCTAAACTCCTGGCCTCAATGCTATCTTGTGGCAAGTTGTTCCACAGGCTAAGTATGCACCCTATAAAACAGTATTTCGTAAAATCATACAATCATAGGACTGGAAGGGGCCTTGAGAGGCCATTTCCTCTTACAGTTTGAAATTTGCTGCTTTTCATTTTATTTGAGTATCCTCTTGCTCTTGTATTAGTAGAGAAGGTAGGTCTGAGCACCCAATTTCTCTCTCTCACTCAGTGCTTTGCATTTCTCTGTCATGTCTCCTATCCAAACTAAAATGTGCCACCTTTTAAAATCACTTCTTATACAGATGTGCCTTCAGGGCTCTAATCATTATTGTTGCCCATCTCTGTAATGTCCTTTCTGAGATGGGGTGACCAGTGCTGCGCACAGTGCCCAGGTGAAGGACTAGTTAAGTATATTTTTCTATCTTGTTCTTTCTGCATCCTAACTCTTCATTCTTTACACCATTGCTGACACTGAGCAGAGATCTTCATAGAGCTGTGTACAGTGAAGCCTGGGTCTCTTTCCTGAGTAGTTACAGTTAATTTAGCACCCTGTAACCTTTCTGAATAGCTGTACTTATTCCTTGCCATGTGCCTGACCTTACTTTGATCAATACTGAATTTCATCCGCCCTCATGTGGCCCAGGCTTGATCCCTCTGAAATAACTCAAGATTTCTCTGGCCTCATCTGACCTAAATAGCTCTGTGACATCTGCAAATTTCACCACCTCTCGGCTTATCCCTTTTTCCAAGTCACTGATAACTATACTGAACACCAGTCCTAACCGAAGACCCAGCTTTGAGGCACCCCACTGCGAACTCTGTTTCCATGGTAAATTTTCACCATGTATTGCTGCTCTTTGTTTTCTGTCTTTGAGCTGGTTTCTGATCCAGGACAATACTTTACCCCTCACCCCATGATGACTTAGGCCTGGGCTACACTAGGGGTGGGGTTCGAACTAAGATACACAACTTCAGCTACGCTATTCACGTAGCTGAAGTCGAAGTGTCTTAGTTCGACTTACCTGGCCGTCCTCACGGCGGCGAGTCGACTATGGCGGCTCCCCCGTCGACTCCGCTTCCTCCTCCTGCCGAGGTGGCGTCTAGATGAGACGCGATAAATCGATCCCCGATAGATCGATCACTACCCACCGATCAGGCGGGAGTGAAGACGTACCCTTAGTGTCCTTAATAACCTTTTGTGAGCAACTTTGTTAAAGGCTTTTTGAAAGTCCACATCAATGATGCCAGTGGGTTCTCCTTTGTGCACTATTTTACTGACATACTTAAAGCAATTTAGTAGATTAGTGGGGCACAGGTTTCCTTTCCAGCTCTGCTAGTCAGACCTTATCCTATCATTCTCATATAGCTGTCTTAGAAGTCTGTTTTCATTCTTGTTTCAACCCGTGTAGCAGATAATGACGTAAGGCTCACTTGTCTGTAGTTCTCAGGATTACTCCTACTAAAATTTTAAAGTTGGCTACAACATCCCCAACCCTCCAATTCTCCAGAAGTGTAGCTGATGTTAATGAGATGTATATTATTGTTAGCAGCTCAGCCATATCGTCTGATGTCATTTGAGAGCTCCTGGGATTTGCCATCTGGCAGGGATCTACATTGCTCTTGGTGGCTGCTGGCTCTTCAGTTTGTCAGTTTGTTCCAATATCTCCTCTTCGCTCCGCGATCCCTGATCTTTATTTCCTGAACAGAGCAGCTCCAGGGCAGGTCTCTCCCCAGCAACCTCTGTGGTGGAAACTGATGCAAAGAAACCAGTCAGTCTCTCAGCATTGTCCCTCCCCTCCCCAATTGCTCCCTTTCCCTGCTACTGATCCAGGGGACCCATCGATTCTCTCACAGGCTTCCTGATTCTGCTGGACTGAAATAATTCCCTGGTATTTGCTTTATATCTCTGGCTGTTCACTCTGCTAATTCCATTTTAGCCTCCTAATGCCCATCATGCACTTCACCCGATGCACTGTATGCTCCTTTCTACTGGCTTCACAGGGTTAATATTTCCATTTGCTGAGGGATCCCTGTTTGGCTCTAACAGCCTCCTGCACCTGGCCAGGTGGTCGGGTGGGGTTACTGTATTTCTCCCCTTGCTGATTCCTTTGTTGGTCAGGGGGTGCAGGTGTCTGGCTGCTGATATAGCCTCCAGACTGAGTCTAAGGATTGTAACTTCCCTGCTTTCAGGTCTTTTTGACTCACTTCTCTTCTGCAAGATAAAGTGATATTGACTCATTTCTCCTTGTTTTATTTTTAGGCAAACTCCAGGCTGAGCTCAGTAAGTTCCATTCCCCCAAGTATCACCCTTGTCTGACATTGTCTCCTGCTCAGCGTGTCAGTGTTCAGGGGCGTTCTCACCCCTCTCTCTGTGTTTGGTTTCAGGGTGGAGAAGCGCCCAGATCTACTCAGGTACTGTACATACGGCTGATGTTTTATCCATGGTGAGGCCCCACCTTCCCCTGGGATCTGTCTGCTCCTTTCCCTGCACGAAGCATTTTTCTGTGACATTCAATAGGCTAGAAACAGCAATATGACTGAGGTGGATGGAAAGGGGCAAACAAAACCCAGGTTTATTGCAGAGCAGGGACATGCCCCCTTTGGGAAAGGGCTGATTAGTGATGAAATGCTGCCCCCTGGTGTCACCTTTGCAGGGGGTAGCTGGGGTCTGCAGGAGGGACATTCTTATCTGCCCATAATTGATCTGAACTGCCAACCTCTCTCTTCCCAGCAGCAGGATCAGACCAGGCTTTAGCCCACAATTTCCTTCTGGCGTAACGTGCCCAGACAGGAGCTGTTCAGTGTCCCCTTGGATTTTGGGGGAGGAAGGCCCTGTCCCCACTGCCAGGGCAGACAGGTTTTTATATCCAGCTTGTGACACTCCCCTGACCCAGTTACAACAAATTGTGCTGACACGGCAGCTTTCCTGCCTCACAGCCGCGACTCAGCTGCGTGTGCATTTGCTCCCAGCCTGCTGCCTGACTGTGTGTGAGCCCTGGTGCCTGCTGGGGGAGTCTGGGCAGCTCCCCGGCAGCTCCAGCTCCAGGGGCTGTGTGCACACGTCACAGCACCACTGGCCCAGGGGTCCATGCACTCCGGAGTGTCCTTTCTCACAGAGCTGGGAGGGAGGGGGGCACCCTGGAGAGTTACACAAACATTTTTAGGGGTCCTGTTAGGGTCGCCACCTCTGCTTCACGTACACCACCTGTCCCCCCACCCAGGGCACTGTGTCCCCACCCCCAGGAGAGGGCACCAGCCCCTGCAGACTCCTGTTCGTTTGGCAGCCCCAAGCACCAACCTCACCAAGTAGGACATGGCACTAAATCTACCCCGCTGCCCCCAGCAGTGAGCCCCCCACAGCCGATACCTGTGTGATGGTGAATGGTCCCTGCTGGCCCTGAGCTCCCCATTTCACTGACTGCTCCCAAGCTGTCCCGTCCCCGGGGCTCCCAGACACTCTGGACCCAGGGGTCCCTCTGTGCAGGTACCACCACCCCACAGGTCCCCTGCTACAACCACGAACACACCCGGGACTTGTAATGTCCTGGAGAGACTCACAGATTTCCCAGGACAGTGACCTGAACAAAGGGACGATCCTAGGAAAACCTGGACAGGTGCCAATCCTAGGTCCTGTCCACACAGCACAGAAACACTCAGCTGAGCCGGGTACAGGCAGCCAGCCCCGTGCCAGCCCAGGCCCCTGGCAGGGACACTGAGCTGCCAGCTGCCAGGGTCACTAACAGTGTTAACTCTGCCATGTGCCACACGCCATGCTTAGATCCCTGACGGGTTTGTCCTGTTCTTACAAACCTCCAGTGGCGGGGATCCCGCAGCCTCCCTTGGACCAGGTCCAGAGCTTCACTGCCCTGAGAGTTAGGAAGTGTTTCCTCATCTCCAGCCTCAGTCTCCCTTGCTGCAGCTTGCGCCCATTGCTCCTTGGACAGGCCCTTGCCCTGCCCGCTACGGGCACTGGGGATGTCACCAGGTGTGAGCATCGCTGTTATCGTACTGAATGGCTGGGGGCGCAGGGCTGGCTCCGGGGTCAGTGAGGGCAGCTGGGGCCTTTCACTCCCCAGTCACCGATCCCAGCCCAGGCTCAGAGTCCGGCTCCCAGCAGACAGGAGCTCACATAGTAACTCACGTTAATGGCAACCTCACCGGCCACCTCCGCAGGAGGCCAAGCCCTGAACAGGCCACAGGCACGGTTCCTCCCCAGGGAGAGGCTCCAGCAGGTGTCAGGGCTGAGCCATGTTGGCAGGACAGTTGGGGGCTCACACGGCCACCGTGACATCTTCAAACCCTCGATACCCAGAGCTCCGGCAGCTGGGGTGTAAAACCCCACTCTTACCCCCAGCACTAAACTCACTGGCACTGCCCCAAGGCCCCCTCGCCTCCTGAGGGTGGGGGGGTGAGTAAGGGGCACCAGGAGAGCGGGTGGCAGGGAGCCATGGCCCCATCACTTTTAAAAGTGGCCTCCCACTTTTTACTGGCCACAAGGGTTAGGGTTAGAGAGAAACGACTGGGGGGACAGGGTCGTGGGGGGAAGAGGCGGTGCAGGGAGAAGGGGCGGTGCGGGGGCAGGAGCTTGGGGCAAAGGGTGGAGTAGGGGTGTGGCCTTGGGAGGAAGGGGTGGCACGGGTGGGCAGGGCCACGGTTCGGGCACCAGTAGCCCCTCTACTTTTAGAGAGCTTGCGTCACTCCTGGGGAGAGCACCATCCCGGATCCTGATCCCAGGGGCCACAGGTACCAACTTTCTAATGTACCAGGGGACAGTCGACCCCCACACTGCCCCAGGCCCCACCCCCACTACACCCCTCCTCCAAGGCCCCACCCCCACCCTTCCTCTTCCCGCCCCACTTCACCCCCACCCCACCACTTCCCGCCCTGTTCCGCCTCCTCCCCCTCAGCCCTCCTGCAGGTCACTGAACAGCTGATCACGGCAGGCAGGAGGTGCTTGGAGGGAGGGGCAGGCGCTGATCGTCGGGACCGCTGGCAGGTGGAGGTGCTGGGGCGGGGAGGAGCTGATTGGCAGGGCTGCCGGTGAGTGCTCGGCACCCACCATTTTTTTCTCGTGGGTGCTTCAGCCCCGGAGCACCCACAGATTCGGCGCCTATGCACATCTGTGTATTTGCCGGGTGCACAGAGCTCTCCGGGTGGAGACACTTTCTCACTGACCCAGGAATTGGTGCTGGGAGGCCCCACTGCCCAGAAGGCCAAGGGCTCTCGCTCCCCTGCCCTGGGGGTGAAGGGAGGGGCCTTGGGCTGCTGTTCCCTGTCCCAGGAATGGGGTGAAGGGGACATGGACACAGACACCGCTTGCGCTGAGGGGTAGACCTAGCTCCACGCTGGGCTTCAAAGCCTGAGCTCCAGCCTGAGTGTGAACGTCTAGGCGGCTATTTTTAGTGCCAAAGAGGGAGCCCCCACAAGCCTGAATCTGTCCACCCCGTTCGGAGACTCGCTGCCGCGGGCTGTGTACATGAACCCAGAGTGTGTCCAGAGTCTGGGTCTGAAAGTTCCCAGCGCGTCTGATGCAGGGCTGGTTAATGAGAGCGAGGGGGGTGGCTGGCGCAGTCGTTAGATGGAGACACCGGGGCCCCTGGGGCTCTGGGACGGTCTCTGTGACCATTGTCTGCTCTGGGAGACGCCCAGGTGCAGCTGCAGAGGGTCTGTGCCGCCAGCATCGCCCATGGGACAATCGCTCTGGGCAGAGTTCAGGCTGATTTGTGGGGTCTCCATTTTCAGCCTGATTTATGGGCGAGATCAGGGGCTCAGGGGGAATTTTTTTACCCAGGGCAAATTAAATAGCAGCTTTGGAGTGTTTCACAGCTGATGTCCTGAGTCTGACCTGCCCGTAACTTTGCGTTTCTGGGGATGTTGAGAGTCACTCACTGCAAGTCACTGGGATTTGGGCTCCTCAGTTGCTGGGACACGTTTGAAATGGAGCTGGGTGAAATGTTTTGGACAAATACTTTATTTGCTGCAAAATTATATTTCGGGTCGACAGAAACTATTCGCGAATCCATGTTGAGTTTGCTGACGAGTTTCAATCAACAGAAAGGTGCCGCCGCTTCCCTTCCATCCTTTAGCCCTGTGGCTGGGCCCCCAGCGGGGAGCCTCCGGTTCAATCCCCCCGTGGGACGCCATGAGGGCCTGAGCTGCTGGGCTCTGGGGGTCTGATGTCGTCCCCCTGTGTCTAAACACTGCCCTGGGCACTGGGCCAGAGCCTGGGAGCGAGACTGACTCTGCAGCCCAGGGTGTCGGGCCCCGACCTGGGAGACCCAGAGTCCAGCCCCCCTGCTCCAGTCACCCTGTAATTATTGATCCATAACCCCAGTGACAGGAGGGGTTATGGCCCTTGGCACACCAGTGTCTCAGGCCATGTCTGCCGGGTTTTCCTTGCACCGTTGCAAACCCCCAGGGCAGACTGGCTGTGCGGATGTGAACTGGGACTGGCGCCTGGTGCAGCTTCCCTCAGAGGGAGGGGGCAGTAAGTGGGGAAATGCCCCGTCCCCTCCCCACTGTCCTGGCCTCATTAGCAACAGCCTATTAGTATGCATTTACCCCGCCCCCCCAGAATCCTCCACTGCACAGCCGCCCCAGTGAGCCTAACCCAGACCACTGCCCCATGGCGGACGGACTGGGCCAGGAGAGGGGAGGGGCTGGCTGTGGGGTTTGCCTGGCTGGAAGGTGATCCCCGTGGGGCCCGCCAGCATGGAGAGTCCCAGCTGCGCCCCCTGAGGCAGGGCTGCACCCCCAGTGTGTGTGGGGCCAGCACCAACCTGCTCTTAGCGAGAAACCAACCACACATGACCCCAAAGCAAGAGAGATTCCCTGGGGCCTGCCTCTCCCTCAGCCCTCTGGCTCCTGCCCCTCCCTTACCCTTTTCTCACCCCTGTGCCCACCTGGACCCTGCGTCTATTCTGACCCCTCCTCCTCGCCCCTCCCCTTCTTCCCACCCACTTTCTGCTTCCCTAGGCCCCTCTGTCCCCCACTTTGCCTCCCTAGCATGTGCCCCTGCCTTCCGCCCACCTCTGCCCCACCGGAAACCCCCCTCCCTTCCCCCCCTGCCCTCCTGGCACCTTCCCCTCTCCCCCAAACATCCTCTGCACCCTGGAGTCCACCCATCACTTCACACCCCCGCTATGTCCTGGCATCCAACTCTCTCCTTTCCTTCCTCTGCTGCCAGGTCTCCCACCCCATCCCTCACTCCCATCTGCTTCCCTGGTGCCTGCCACTGCCCTCACGTCCTCTACCCCCGATGGCCGTCCCAGCCCTCACCCTCTTCTGCTGTCCTGGCTTCTGCCCTTCTTACTCCCCTCAGCCCTCCTGGCTCCTGCCTCTCTCCCCACCCTCTCTGACCCCTGGCACACACCCTTCCCTCACCCCCCTGTGCCCACACCTCCTCTAACCCCACTCTGACCCCCCGGCACCTGCCTCTCCCCAATGCTGTCTCCTAACACCTCCCTCTACCCACCTGCCCCTGCCTCTCTCCTTGCCTTTCTCTGCCCCCTGGTGCTTGTCCCTCCCCTCCTCTGCCCTCCCTGTGTCTGCCCTTCTGCTCAACCCCCTCAATCCCCCTGGCACCTACCTTTTCCCTTACCCCACACACCCTTCTGGTGCTGACCCCTTCCCTCCTTCCCCCTGCCCCCCCAACAACTGAATCTCCCCTTGTCTCCTTCCTCCCTGGTGCCCCCCCCACCCTCTGCCCCACTGACCCCACTCTCCTCTCGCCCCTCTGCCACCATCTTCCATGCCACCTTCTCTTTATTTTTCACCTCTGCCCCTCCCCTCGCCCTCTGGCTCCATGACACCTGCACCCCTCACCTCCCCTCTAGTCCCCTGGTGCCAGCTCCTCCTCTGACCCAAGTCCCAGCTCTACCCTTGCCCCATCTGCCTCCCTGGTGCCTGCCATTTCCTTTGCCTCCTCTGCCAACCTGGTGCAAGTCCCTTCCCTCACCCCCCTTTGGACCCCTGGTCTCTGCCCTTCCTCTCACCTCAGCACTGCCCTGCCCCTCCCCTCACCCTCTCCTAATCTCTGGGTCCCACCCCTCCCTTCATCCTCCCTCTGCCCCCCTGGTGCCCACATCTCCCTTCACAATCCTCTGCCCCCCTAGGTCCTACCCTTCTCCACACCCCTCTCTCTGCCCCCCTTCGGCTCACCTGCTCCCTCACCCCCCATTCTGCCCCCCGGCACCAGTGCCTGTCCATTCGCTCCCCCCCCATGGTTCCACCTCCCCACTCCTCATCATCTCACCCCCTGGCAGCTCACCCTCCCCTTGATTTCCCCTTCCCCATTGGAGCTCCCCCATTCCCTCACACCCCTCTGCCCCCTGGTGCCCGCCCCTTCCCTTGCCCACCCCAGCCCCCTGGGGTCCATCCCCTTCTTCTCCCATGGAGCCCACCCCTCCCCCCCCATGCCCTGCAGCCCCCAGGATCCTGCCCTTCACCCCCCTCTGTTCTTATGGTGCCTGCCCCTTCCCTTGTCCCCTCATTGCCCTTCTGCCTGCCCCACCCCTCTACCCCTCCCCCCGCTACTCTTGTCACCTGCCCCTCCCCTCTACCCCTCCCCCCTCTGCTCCTGTCACCTGCCCCTCCCCTTTCCTCTCCCAGCATCAGCCTCCCCCCCCCGCCCCCAGTAACACCTTCCCACCCCTCCCCCGCTCCTCCTGCCCTTTCCCCCCATTGTCTCCTCACAGGCAGAGGGGCCCTGACTCCCCTCAGGCAACAACCCCCCCCCCCCAGCGATTAACGGGGGACGCAGGTTAATTTCCCTTCGATCCCAGTGACCAGCCCCTGCCCCCGGCCCTGACTCTGTGACTCTCTCCCCAGTGGACGTGACTCTGGATCCAGACACGGCTCATCCCGAACTCGTCCTGTCTGAGGATCGGAAACGTGTGAGACACGGAGACAGACGCCAGGATCTGCCTGACAAGCCTGAGAGATTTGATACGTTCCCTGAAGTGCTGGGCGCTGAGGGGTTCGCGGGCGGGAGGCGTTACTGGGAGGTGGGGGTGGGAGACAAGACGAGATGGACTCTGGGGGTTTGTCGGGAATCTGTGAGCAGGAAGGGGTGGGTCACACACACACCTGAGGATGGATTCTGGGCCGTGTGGCTGAGGGACGGGGAATTCGCAGCCCTCACCTCCCCCCCGACCTCCCTCCCCGTGAGCGTCCGGCCCGGCCGGGTGGGGATTTTCCTGGACTATGGGGCGGGCGAGGTCTCGTTTTACAATGTGACTGACGGGTCCCATCTCTTCACGTTCACTGACACCTTCTCCGGGACGCTCCGCCCTTATTTCTATCCCGGTCTCAACACTCGCGGTACAAACGCGGCTCCCCTGATCATCTGCCCGGTCCCGGCTCTGGCCGGGGGGAATCTCGGTCCCTGACAGTGACCCCGCGGCACAGACCGACCCCCCCAGCACTGCTGCTCCTCCCGCTCCCCTGGGCGGGGCAGTTACTGCAGCTACTGGAGTTTTTGTGCTGACCGGACGCTGCCAGTTTCCCTTTTCCACTGGAGGGTCCAGTCGAAAACCGGACACCTGGCAACCCCCACCCCTCACCTTGCCCCGTCCCCTGCCCCAGGGATAGCAGATGGTGGGGGATGGGGTCATTCACTCCTGCCAGAATTTTTAACCCTGTGAAATCTGAATGTAAAATAGGAAAGAAAAAAGATTATTCTAATTTAGAAAATATTATTGTAACAAGGTGTAAATACAAGAATACTTTACTTTAAATTTCACAGTATTTCAAAAAAAGGCATCTAAACATATTTTTAGAAATGGAATTATTTACATTTATTTTTTGATTCTTCCCTCAAATCTATATTGAAGTTTAACTTCTCTAAATATCATCATTTGTATTTTAACTGTGGAATTTCAAGAAATCCAAAATATTTATCTTCACAAAATAAACTATTAAACTGTCAGACGGGGTTGTTCAGTTACAATGTACGTGTGTCATAAACATCACAACTATACACATGTGCAGCTGCTCTCTCTCGCTCGCTCTCTCTTTCTTCCCCCTCTTTATTGTCTTGACTGGTTCTCTCTGGGAGGCAGGGCACATACACCCACCTTCTGCACTACACCTTTGAAAATTAATAGCTTAAAAATGATAGAATGCATTAAGCAATATATTTCAGTTAACTCACACAAGATTATATAGTATTCTTTGAACTTCTGTCAGCATTAATTTGTGTGATTTTAACTTTCTAGCTACATATAATCGGTAATGAAGATATGACCCTTCCTTTCTCTTTCTCACCTCAATTAACAAAATACGGTCCCCAACCTCAAATGCTATCTTCCTATAGATAGAAATAAACCCTGGATTTGTGCTGGAAATGGCCCATCTTGATTATCATACACATTGTAAGGAGAGTGATCACTTTAGATAAGCTATTACCAGCAGGAGAGTGGGGTGGGGGGAGAGAAAATCTTTTGAAGTGATAAACACCCATTTTTTCATGGTCTGTGTGTATAAAAACATTCTCACTGTATTTTCCACTGAATGCATCCGATGAAGTGAGCTGTAGCTCATGAAAGCTTATGCTCAAATAAATTGGTTAGTCTCTAAGGTGCCACAAGTCCTCCTCTTCTTTTTGTGAATACAGACTAACACGGCTGCTACTCTGAAACCTGGTTATGTAGACTCTCTCCTCAGGCCCAAAGCACTCCCAGCTATCACTTCAATCTCTCTGGTTACTCTCCAAGGAACTTCCCACTCCGAGACCCTAGACACTGTGGCCTGTAAATGCAGGTGGGGAATTAATTACTGAGCTCGGTGGCGTTCAGACTATGTCCTGAAGCATGGGATTGGGCCAGAGGGACAGCTAGCGCTGGACACAGTGTCTAGGGTCTCTTGGAGTGGGAAGTTCCTTGGAGAATTCCACTGGGTGGGAGACTCAGCTGTGAAGGGAGGGGGCGGGCAGGAGCATCTCCTAAACCCAAGATTGGAATAACTGAAGTAATGTTCCTTTTACATGGAGACTCTGCTCTTTGGAACCTCTGCAAACGCTTTAGCCACGTGTTTTACTCCATCCGTAGGAGTAGCCTTGGATCGCAGTGGGAGGGCTCAGGTGTGTAAGTGTTTGCAGGATGGGCACTCAGGGCAGTCCCTGACGCTAGGGCAAAGTGGATGTGAAGTGCCACTGTCTGGATTTGGGAGCCTGCCTGCACACTGAACTCACTAGGCGCTGGGTGCATGACTGCAAGGCGCTGGGCCAGGGAAAATCAGCCTTGGGTGGTCATTTTCAGTAGAAAACCAGAGCCACTTCTGGGGTCTTTCAGCTTCTAATGCCCTTTCCCTTCTACAGCTGGATTTCAGCCTATGGTAAAATCCCTCTCAATGCCAAGTCAGTGCCATAAATCATTGGACTGGGTGCAGGAATCAGTAGGCGACATTCTCTGACCTGGGTTATGCCAGGGCTCAGACTAAATTATTGTTCCCAAAACTTTTAAAAGCTCCTCAAGGCAAAGAAACCAATCATGCCCCTCACCCGTCAGCAATGTGTTAGCGACCCCACCCCCCATTTTCATGGATACATCTTCAAACCCCACCCTTCCCACCATGGCTAGCCCTTCCCCACGCTTCAGGAGACTCTGGAGTAGATGATCCTAATTGTCCCCTCTAACTTTGGAGCATCTTAAAAATCAAAGTTCCCAGACTCTGTAACAGGGGCTGCTTTGCCGGGCTCACCTTTCTCCCTCCGTCAGGTTGGCCGATGGGGATAATGAGCCTGGAGATCTCATTCCCGCTGCTCTGAGTGGTGCCCATGTGTACACGACCCAGCTCAGCTCTTACTGTATCCCAGGAATGTCTTCATCTTCTGGGATCGTCATAGCAGCAGTGGGATGATTTAACGGAGTCCCTTAGCCATGGGGCCTTTCTCTCTCTTTGGTTTCAGAGCCAGCATCCTGGAATCGTCTCCTGGTGCGTGGAGTGGTGGCAGTGGTGGGGATGCTAGTCTTACTATACCGATGTGGGTTTTGGAAAGGTAGAGGAAAAGTGTTTGCCTACTCGCAACTCGTCTTCAGGAAGCTGCTGACTCATCCCTCCCAGCAGCCTGGAAGTCGGCAGGATTCCCAGGAATCTGAGCTCCCTGCAGTGTGTGACAGGGGCCCAGGGAACCAGAAACAGGAATCGAGACCCAGCCCTGGAGAAGGGGGAAGGAGACCTGCTAATGGAAGACAGATGCTTCCCCCAGGAACCCAGAGGAAGGGATCCATTAGGTGGGGACACGGGTGTGGTCCAGGAAACTGGAGCAGCATTGCCAATCCTCCAGGGTGATCGGGAGTCTGCAGGAATTAAAGATTAATTTTTAATTAAAGATCATCTCATGTGATAAAACCTTCAGGAATACGTCCAATTAAAATTGGCAACCCTAAACCAGAGTGGGGGGAGGGACCCATTAAAAGGAGACAGACTTGGGCTGGGGAACCAGCTAGAAGAGCTGATCCCTCTTACGATGCCCCTCAACGGTGGGGACTAGACTGGGCGAAACTTTTCATTTAAATCTATTTTAGGTGAAAAATGCAGATTAAGGAGTTTGCGAATTCATATCCGGTCTGCTGAATTGTTCACGTCCAGACCCTCCCCCCGGTTCTTAAAAAGTCGAAGCATTTCGTTTAGACACTTTCTGAACAAACCATTTTGATTTTTCAGTTTGAAACAATTTTTTGTTTAAAAATGTCCTTCAGTTTTATTTTAAAAATTCAAAAAGTTACAACCCTTGAAGTGTTCCTGGGTTGTTTTTTTTTAAAAGCTTTTTGGTTCATCAAAAATTTGGAAAAATGTTACTTTTGTTCAACCTGAAACCAGTTTTTTTCCATCTCTTTTTTGGAATTGCCAGCGACCAAAAAATTCTGTTTGCCCAGCTCTAGGGGCGGGTGAGGATTTTAGTGGTTATATTGTGGGTTTCTGATTCTCCTTGTTGCTCAAAGTTTTCTTACTGTAACAGATTTATTTGGGATGAGGGCAGGATAGGCAAAAGCTTCCTAAAAGTGTGTGTGGGGGGGCTGCTGGGACCCAAACTGTGGCCCAGCCCCTGTGCCACCCCTTCTCCTCGAGGTCCGGCCCCCTCAAACCGCCCCTTTCCGAGGCCGCCCCCCCATGCTGCCTTTCTCCCTGAGCTCCCACTTCACGCCGCCCCTTGCCCCCAAAACACGCCCCCACCCCCTGCTCCCTTCTCTCCCCCTCATCCAGTCGCTCACACTTATGGCCAGTAAAAAGTGGTGGGCCCTGGTCTCCCCTGTTCCGGCACCCCTGGATGAGAGTGGGAGAGGATGAAGAACTCCTTTCAAATATAACTCCCCCCATCTCAAAAAAGCACAATTTGCCAGCAACAGCAAAACATGCACCTCACCAACCCGGGCCAGTCACACTGTGTTGTGTGTGACATTCCCGTCCTGGGGCGGTTTATGTCTTTGAGAATGTGAACCCTGCAGGCCTGGGTGTTTCTCTGCGTAATGTGACCTCAGTGCTCCTCATGAGAGCCATTGTTTGTAAATGTTTCAGTAGCAGACATATTTCTCATTCATGGACAGACAGACATTTATTCATAATTTGAACTGGTCAAAAATAGCGGGGGTGGGGAGGGTCATGAAAATTGAAGAAGAAACCACTCCCCCCCCCCATATTCTTCAAACTTATTTGCAAATGTTTTTAATGATCAAATTTCTGTTTAGTTTTGGTGGGAAAAATGCCACATTCTCTCTCAAGTGGGCAGAGAAATCTAAAATGTTTTTTTTTTCAAACGGGAACTTTTTTCAAATGATCAATGCAATCCAAAGTGGCATTTCTAGTTAAAAGATTGCATTGTGAGTGTAAAACCATTTTGAACCAGCTCTATCACTGTATAACAAGATGAGTTTATTTTTCATGCTGCATTGTTTGGGCCAAGTTCCAAGTGGTATTTCAGGTTTTGCACCGCTCTTCTCTTCTTGCGTCTGCACCTCTCATACGCTGTGGCCTTAATCTCGGCCCTGGAAACATTTACGTGCATGTTTAACTTTAATGACTGCTGTGAATAATTCCATTTCAATGGGACAACTCTGAGGTCGGGTTTACGCTACGGCCCTATATCGGTGTAACTACGTCATTTATTTAATTTTCTTTCTTTTATATATGAAAGTTCTTGAGAGGTTAAAGCAGGTAAAATACATGAAGAGGTTCGGACAGTCCAAGTTTGTCAATGCAAAGTGACAGCAGAGATGTGGTATCTGCTAGTTTTCCATAAGTCTCTCAGGGTTACCCAGGATAACTTTCGGGATCTCTGTCTTGCATCCCCTTGTTTTTTCCTACCCCACCCCCCGCCCCCAGACATTCTTGTTAAACCCTGTATTTGTGCTGGAAATGGCCCACCTTAATTATCATACACATTGTAAGGAGAGTGGTCACTTTAGATAAGCTATTACCAGCAGGAGAGTGGGTTTGTGTGTATGTGGGGGTAGGGGGTGAGAAAACCTGGATTTGTGCTGGAAATGGCCCAACTTGATTATCATACACATCGTAAGGAGAGTGATCACTTTAGATAAGTTATTACCAGCAGGAGAGTGGGGTGGGGGGAGGTATTTTTTCATGCTTTGTGTGTATAAAAAGATCTTCTACACTTTCCATAGTATGCATCCGATGAAGTGAGCTGTAGCTCATGAAAGCTTATACTCAAATAAATTGGTTAGTCTCTAAGGTGCCACAAGTCCTCCTTTTCTGTCTTGCCGTGGGAATGTTCCCTGAAAGTGTCCAAACAGCGCAGAGATACAGAACCATTCCCTGGATCCATTCTTATAGCTGTCTTCCCTGGAAACCAGTCTGACAAGTGTTCCTGTCAGCTCTTTGGTAAGTTATCTGTCAAAACACTAGAGTTTTCAGGTGCCTAAGTAGCCCCTGGAATCAGGGTGAAATTATCCTCCCCGCCACCACCAAAACTGGAAATGGTGCTCCTGAGTGCATGGTACCCTACCGTGCTCCCCCATAGGAGCTGCATTAACAGGCAGCTCTGCAAGTTCTCTGCATGCCTCTGCAAGTCACCCCCATGCCTCTCCATTTCCTTGGCCACATGTATCCTGTCCCCATGCTGGCGGCTAATCCAGAAAAAGAGGGAAAGAGCTCACCACTGCGAACACCTGAGGGAGGTGTTGGGGTGAGATCAGCTGGTCAAAGCAGGCAATAGGGACAGAATCTGAGACTTGAAGCTCCTCGAGTGACCTCTGACCTTTCCAGACCTGCCCTTCAATCAGACACAGCAATTGTAAAGTTGAATGTGATAGTAACTAGACCCATTTTAAACCCTTCACCACACAAGACAAAGCCCGTAGGATTCATCGTGAACTATTTATTTCTCCTCCCCTGGATTCCTGCAGCCACCAGCCACCTTGGAGCTTTCCCTCCTCTCTCCCAGGCTGGGCTCACTTGATTGCAGGAGCTCAGCAGAGGGTCCAGCTTTGCTCTTTCGCTTCCATTCTTCACGTCTTTGGGTGGCTGCATTTGCAACTGAGCAGCCTGATGGAAACACTGAGTCCTCTGTCTCGGCAGGCAGGCCCAGCCGCCAAAGCCAAAGACTCCCTGAGAACAGGGGCAGGTTCGCCTGAACTCTCAGGAGTGGAGGCTGGGCCCATAGGGTAGGGTTACCATATTTGAACTTTCAAAAAAGAGGACACTCCGAGGGTGCGGGAGGGAGTGGTAGCCCTGCCACCTATCTACTCCCTCCCACTTCCTGCCCCCTGACTGCCCTCCACACAACTGCCAACCCATCCAACCCCCCCCTGCTCCTTGTCCCCTGATCGCCCCCTCCCAGGACCCTGCCCTCTATCTAAGCCTTCCTTCCCCCTGTCTCCAACTGCCCCCTCCTTAGACCCCTCCACCCTAACTGCCCCCGTAGAACTCCACCCCCTACCTGTCCCCTGACTGCCCTGCCCCCTATCCGCACCCCCACCCCCTGACAGACCCCCGGCTCTCCCACACCCATCCAACCACTCCCTGTCCCCTGACTGCCCCCGCAGAACCCCCAACCCATCTAATCCCCCCTGTTCCCTGCCCCTGATTCCCCCCCCTCGAACCTCCGCCCCATCCAACCCCCCCCCGCCCCCGGCTCTCTGTCCCTTGACTCCCCCGACCCCTCTTCATATGCCCACCCCCTGACAGGCTCCCCTCAGAACCCCTCACCCATCCAACCCCTCCTGCTCCCTGTCCCCTGACTGTCCCTTGGGACCCCATGCCCCTTCTCCAGCCCTCAGGCCCTCGTACCCTGCTGCTCAGAGCAGTGTGTCTGGGGTGCGGAGCCAGACACAGTGCCGTGCTCCCCCGCAGAGCGTGCAGCTCCCCCCCGGCCCCCAGAGTGCTGCATTGGGAGGGAAATCCCGGCCCTTTGGAGAGTTTTACAAATTCCTCCCGGAGGGCAATTTAACACCCCAAAAGCCGGACATGTCCGGGAAACTCCGGACGCATGGTAACCCGACCACAGGGACTCCAGGATCTGCAGCTGTTGCCACCTGTATGGTGAATCCTCCGACTCATCACCAAACAGCTCTTCCCCATTCTGCCACCCGGCACAACGGTCTGACCGTGCAGGAGAACAGAAACCCTTTGGGACAGCAGGAGAGTCTCCTCAATGCCGCACTCTTCGCATGGCTTCCCGCGGTCACCGGGAAACATGACTACCCTGCCCCAGGAGTCTCTCAAGGAGCTGCCGGCGCAGTCACTGGGCACCCACTCGTAATGGTCTCGGGCAGTGGCATTGCAGAGGGAGCTGAGCAGACCGTCCCTTCTGTGACTTCCTGAATCGCTGCCAGGACGGATTCTCCTCTGCGCTAGGGAGAGTCCCCGAGGACAAGCAGCTGTGGTGGGGGAGGAGGCAAGACAAGCTCTCCCCCTGAGCCCTTGACTAGCAGGCAAGGCAAGGCATCGGAGCCAAGGCATCGGAGTGTCTTCCTGGGAGAGCAGAGCTGGAGAGCAGAAAAGGGCATTGGAGGAATTGTAGAAAAGTCAGTGTCATGGCCGGGTCATGGGCAGCCAGACCTAGTGGTCAGAGGCAGAGTCCACACTCACAAGACAGGAGTCGAGAGTCAGCTGGGTCACGACACGGGAAGAGCAGAAGCAAAAGACCAAATTGTGTTCAGAACCTCAAGTCAGGTGAGTCACCCTGAGTCCGGATGCCAGGAAATCAAGCCTGGGGAGTGGGAGCAGGAACAGCCAACACACAGTCCAGAGCCGGGGAGGAGCTCAGCTGTTCAGACAGCTTCTTCTTCCTGCTGCTGGTTTAAGGAGGTCCCCGGGGCCGATTAGCTGCTCTGGGACTCTGCCAATAGGAGCCTCAAACTGGGTCTGGACTTCGTCAGTCCTAGGTAAGCAGTTTTTCATAGGCTTCCAGGTGGCGTGCTGGAGGGTGGCTGCTCCCAGGAACCCTGCAGACCCGGGTGAATGACCCATGGGTCAGGACAGTGAGTGATCTCTCCCCGCTCAAACCTCCTGCACGAAACAGTCTCCAGGGTCCTGGATGCATCCTCTGAGAAGAAAAAAACACAGTCATGAGGACAAATAGGCTATGGAACAGGAGCCCCCTCTTTCTTGCAACAGCCCCAAGTGTCCAGAAGAGTGGACAGTTCTTACCTCCAGGAGATGCCTGGGATCTTCCATCTAAGACTCAAGGGGACCCCTGTTTCTTGGTCTGACAGGATGAGATCATCTGTCCCCACTGCTCCCTGCGCTGGGCTGGCTGCAGCACACATCTGTGTAAGAGGCTGGGCCAGAGAGATGTTACAATCGGGGTCCAGGCACCCCAGAAGGAGAACAGAGGGTCTGAAACCAGAAGACGAAGCAATCAAATCAGCGGATTCGACAGAGAAGTTTTCTACCCTACAGGGACATCAAAGAAGGTCTCTTAGGAAAGCTGAGATGTTAGTCTGGAAACTGCTAAGGCAAAGATTGTGACTTGTTAAGATTCAGTTTTAGTCACTACAAAGTGTGTTGTGTTTTGTTTCTCTATTTGAAGTGTGTCTCTTTCTCTTGCTTAGTATCACTTAACTCTCTTCTTTGTTACTATGCTTCCCAAACCACCTCAGTGTTGTGTGTTCGAGTGAAGTGTGAGTCTCCAGCCTACCCAACAGGCTGAGCTGTGCCCTGTCTCTGAAGGTAGCGAATAATTTCTGAGCGGTGCTGGGCCTAGAGTCCAAGGGCAGTTCACCAGACATCTCGTGGGAAGCCCAAAGAGACCAAAGGAGCAGGAGAGATTCCGGCCCCACTGACCCATGGGAACTTCCCACAGAAGAGCCTACACAGGGCTCTAGACACAACCACTTTGGGTGTGTACCAGAGTTCACTCACCGCTAGATGCTGGCCAGGCCTCGTGTCATTGCTTTCTCGCTGGGCTAGCAACCCCGCTCATACTCACTCTTGTAGTTTGTTGGCTGGGAACTCAGCCCTCCAACCAGGTGACTGTCCTTTACTCCACTCCTTCCTGGCTCGTGCTCCTTGCAAACAAAGTCCCAAAATGTCTTGAACAGAAACAAGGCCTTCCACCCTCGTGGGGAGTTCTTCCTCAGCCTGATTTCGGTTCGGCCTTCCCTTCTTGGGTTTCTATGGTCTTCTATGTCCCCTTCCTTAGGGACGGTGAGAGAAGCCAGTCCTACCCTGGACTCCAAGGTTTGGCCCAAGGCCATCTACTGAACAGCTGGCTCTGCTTCTGGACTTCTGCTGCTGTTTTCCCTTGTTTCCTCTCAGGTGGGGCTCACTTGGTCATCAATTTGGCCTAGCCCCAGGCTAGGCAGCCATAGGCCAAGCCACCCTGTTAGATACCCTCCTCCTTCCAATCCGCTCCAGCCCAGCTGACAGGTTTGCTGAAGGGATGGTGAAACCCCATTGCTGATCAGAAGGAGGTCAGAGTCCGTTCTCTAGGAGCTGAAGGTCCGTTTGTCCTGCTGCGGGAAGTGGAGCTGGAGAGCGGAGATGTTAGGTGAAAGAGACTGCATGATGGAGTTGGAGACTGAGGGACTGGAGCCTCCTCCCAGAAACGCTCCCAGGAGAACAGGTTTGAGGAGGAGTTCTCTGGGGAGCCTCCTGCTTGGAAAAAAACAAGGGTGGCACATTGATGAAGATGTCTCTGTCCCAGGGATGGGGGAAGCTCCCAGCCAGGCTATGCAGCAGGGATCCCATTTCTCCCCCAAGAAACCCATTTTGCCCAAAGAAGTCAATGGCTTTTACCTCCAAGAGGGAGTGGGCTCTTCCGTCTCAGCCTCTTTGAGAACTACCACTGCTTGGCTTCCTAGGACAAGGGACCTGTCCCCACTGCTCCCTGAGGTGCTTCAGCTTCTGACTGCACCCATCTGGGAGGCTGTCACACATGCCAGGGCCTAGAAGACATGCGGGGAGGAGGCTCCTCTTCATGTCAGACTCTGAGAGCCCAGAGAAGGGCCAAAGGAAGAATAAAGGGCAGAAGATGAAGCTAGACCGGAGCCTAGCTTCAGTTGGGCAGACAGTCTGTAGCCCTGATGCAAAGGTCCTTCTGCGCCATATGGGGCAGGAAGATCTCTGCCTGGGAGCACGGGAAATGGGATGGGGGTGAGATCAAGGAAAGAGGGGAGGGATATGGGTGTGAGGGAAAGAGCTCCTGCCCCAGATGAAGGAATTCGGGGGCCGCGGGAAGGACACAGCTCCACAGAGAGGGGAGAGAGTTCCTGTGAATGCCAGGGGCCTCCATTTCTGCTTCCACTAGCCCCCCATTTACAGTGAGAAAGAGCAGTACCTGCAGCAGGGAGCGGGACTTGCTGAACAGGGAGGGGAACCTTGAAGAGCATCAGACGAGCCACAGCCCTTGCAGTGCCTCGGGCATCTGGTGCAAGTGCCGGATCATGCGAAGCTGGCCCATGACCTTGGCTGTGACATCCTCATGCTGCAGGGGAAAGAAAACATGTCAGAGACTGAGACACTCCCCAGGAATCAGGGAGGATTAAGGGCACCTGGAACCTGCACCATCATCTCCACCCAGCAGCTGCTCATTTCTGAGTGGTAGATTCACCCTCCTGACCCCCAGGATGGAGGCTTGCTGTCCTCTCTAGTGACCTTCAGTGCCAACCCCCCTCCTTGTCGGGTGAGCTCCTGCCACCTCCCCATCCGTGCCCCTGAAAGCTGTTCCACCTCCAACCCACCTGGGGACACCGCTCAAGTTCGGAGAACCCTCTCCTCCACCCCTACCTCCATCCCCACCCAGGTAGGGCAGGGAGGGGGCTCTAGAAGGGTGGAGGGGGGAGGGAGGGATTCTGGCAGCAGTGAAGTGGGATAGGGAGAGCTTGAGACCTTTCCCCAAGACACCCCAGTGACAAAAGCTGAAACCACAGGATGGCAGCCCTGGTGAATGGGGCAGGTCAGCAGCCCCTGACGACTGAATCCTCCCAATCTCTCGAGAGCGGGTCCAGCCCTACCAGCAGCAAGACCAGCTTTCCACACCCATGTGCCTCAGTCAGTCACCATCACCAGTCAGTCCTTGGCCTCCCAGGATGCCAGGGATGGGAGCAACTCTCGATGGTGGCTCGGGTGACATGGACACTAGGCCATGGGGAAATGGGTGCAGCTCCGTGGGGCAGGAAAGGTTCCCAGAGGGCACTTAGGGGACTCTCCTGTCCTTCCCAGGAGTGATAGCAGAGCACCACATCCTAAGAACAGAAGTCCATGAAGGCCAGAAGTCCCCACTAGGCTCCTTGCTACCAGGCCAGCAAATGGCGAGAGGATGGGAAGGAGGCCCTGGGCCCCACCCCAAGCTTCTGAGTCGATTGCAGCTGCTTACCGTGTCCCCCATCAGTTGCTGGGCTTCCCCCAGGAGGGAGTAGACCAGCACCAGCCCAGCCTGGCTGACACGCAGCAGGGGGTCGTGGATGGCCAGCAATGCTGTCTGTACGAAGGATCTTCTCTGCCCGACGGAGAAGAATTTTTCAAAGACCTAAAACCAAGAGGACATGGGGCTCGAGTAGATTGCCCAGAGCCAGTTTCCAAGTCATGGCGGTACAATGGCGTCTCGTGCCCCAAAGGGCGGGGAAGAGAGCTGCTGTGGCCAAGGCAGTTCATTCCCCAGGAGGCTTTCAGGGTCCCAGGGCTCAGGGAAGCCCCTTTATTAAAAGGTGGCAGATGCTGAGGGACCAAAGCCTCCAGTGGCTCTTTCGGGAAGGCAATTTATGGCAGGGGCCAGGATGGGCTGGAAATGGATCTCTAATGTGTGTGAGCAGGCCCACTCTGCTGTGCAGGGCACAGAGATGACAGGGGACCCTGTCTTGCTTCCAGCAGAGAGATCTCCTGCACCTCAGCGGCTAGAGGAGTGTGCGTGTGTTGTTGAGGGGAGGAGGGGGTTGGAGCTGACAGACCAAAGGTCTCTTCCCCCAGCTAAGTGATTTCTCTAGTTGCTGGCTATGGCATCTGCAGCTCCTTGGTTTCTTCAAGGGGAATCCAACCTGCAGCCTGACAAGAACAAAGAGACTCCTGGCCCAGTCCCAGTGTGGGACCTTTAGCACCAGCCTGTCCCACTGGTTGCTGGATGAGGAACTGTGAGCTGGAAATAAGGAGCGGGCTCTTTTCCTGTCTCCAGGAGGCATCCACTGCAGGGAGCCCAGCCAGCCCCACTCCCTGAGCTGTGTCATGCCCTGGCACAGTGCCCTTACCTCCCCCACTCTGGCTGTGTTCTTGTAGCCCAAGAGCCTGCTGTCCTGGTGCCAGTCATAGCACCAGAGATCCTCCACGTCATGTATGGTCAGGCCTGGAAGAGAGAGAGAGAGAGAGAGACTTTTCTCCTCATTCTGGTTGCAGTTTCTGTGTCCTTCCAGTCCCATTGGTGGCTGCACAGTGGAGTGGAGAAGAACAGAGGCAGAGAGAGACTTGTCCTCCGGCTGGGGTCAGTCTGAGAGAAATGGTCTAGGGTCCCATTTTCAACCTGTGGTCACTCTCAGTCCCCTATTGGGTTCCGTGTCCCAGCTGGGTTCCTTACCCCTCTGTTGGAGCAGCAGTTGGTAGAGCCGGTAAGTCCCCTCCCTGGCCTGCCGGCTGATGTCCTTGTCTGGATCGCTGACAAATAGAGCCAGCTGGGCCACATGGCGACCCATCTGAGGGAACTCGGCTGAGATCTAATGGAAGGGAGAGCAGAGGGGACTCCATCAGCATTTTCCTCTCAGCTCCCTGTCCTCCCTGGGCCAGAGGGCTCCTTCCTCTTAGCCCCTCTGCAGGAGATGCTGGGGGAGAGGAGCTTGAGATCGACCCTTCATTTGCTCTGCTGCCAAGGGAGCTTGCAGCTGCTTTGGGATGCCAAGCAGGGGCTGGAGCATGGTCCCCTTAAAGGCCCAGGGACAACACTGAACCAGGACAAGAAGAACTTGACTCAAGCCGAGCTCAGTTCTGCTCTGACTCTGCCTCCCCATGAAGAACCCTCCTAAGCCACAGCCCCGGCAGCAGCAGCAGCAGATCCTGCAGCCCACTGGAGCCAGCCCGCTTCCGCCTGGAGCCAGCAAGCTGGGCTCGGAGCTCACTTACGTCAAACTCAGGGAGGGTGACTGTGTATCTCAGCAGGGCTGTGCTGCTCCTGATAGCCCTGGCTCGCTCCTGCGACACCCTGGACACGACCCAGAGGTTGACATGCTGTGGGGAAAGGAGGCAGGTCAGATTCAGTGGCCAGCTGCTCCTGCTTTGCAAATGAGCCCCATGCCCCCAGCCCCAGGGGCCTGAGACATTCTGCGCAGGGGGGAATAGCGGAGTCATTGATGGCAGAGCTTTAGAAGGGGATTCTTTCCCCCAGGACGCAGCTTGTACCCTGCAGGTCACAACTTCTCAGCGTCTCTCTAGATTGGGACAATGTTCAGGGTCGGGGCTGGTCCCATCCTCCCAGAACTCCTGATTCCTGAACAGTTCACCAGAAAGAAGACCGAACCCTCGGCCCTTCCCTGCTACGCAAATCCTTGTGGGGATGTAGGGAGTGACTGAGAGCACAATCCCCCCAGGAATTTCAGAGCACATCAGAGGGAAGGGCTGATTCCCTGGGCTCCTCCTCTTTCTCTAGGAAGGAGCATGTGCCTCTTCTCTGAGAACCATCTCCCCAATCTCATGGGCTCTGTGTGTTGGAGGGGTGGGGGAAGGGTGGATTTTCAGACTCTCACTCCCCAAGACAGCCAGGAGCCCTGTGCTTCGTGCTCAGCAGAACCAGGCAGAGCTCTGGCTTGGAGTCCCAGCTCCTTCCTCTGGCCCTCAAGAAGGAAGGACCTGACACTACATTGCACTGACCTCCCCAACCAAGGACGGCCCACTGGGGACCCAGCTAGGAGGACAGAGTAGAAAATGCATCTTCCAGTCTCCCCTTACCAGTCTCCCAAAGAGTTCAGGTCAAATGGGGCTCACCTCCAAGATGAAGTGGAGCCTGTCTGTGTCTGGGGACTCTGCCAGCAGGTTCCCCAGCATGGCATCCAGGACCTCTGGGATGACTTTGTGCAGAGCCTGCAAAGCATGGGTCAGAGTTAGGGAATCTGGGCCTACACCTGCCACAGGATGGGAAGAGGGGGTCTCTGGGAAGCACTGGGGAGACTCCCAAACACATCTCCTGGCCTCTCTCCTTCACATGCCACTGCAGGCAATTCGCAAGAATTGATGACCCCTGGACCTTTGATCCATGAGCTTAGCAGGTCTCTGCAGAGGGCCTTGTAGGCAGAAGAGTATGAAACAGCCAAGTTGCTATGGATGGAAGCTGGGTTTCTGGGCAAAACACAGCTTATGAAAGAAAGAAAGAAAGAAAGAAAGAAAGAAAGAAAGAAAGAAAGAAAGAAAGAAAGAAAGAAAGAAAGAAAGAAAGAAAGAAAGCAAGCAATCCCCCAGGGAGGGGTAATCTCTTCCCTGCTGGAGGGAAGGATCCAACCCTGCAGCTTGTTCCATCTCTGCTACCCCACCCCTAAATCTGGAGCTCCAGCAAATCAAGGGAGCAGGGACCAAGGACTACTCTGGAAGAGGAAGAGGATGGTGGAGGAGGAGGTACCTGGATGCCGGTGGTGTCCTTCTCCGTGCCCAGGGTGAAGACGGAGTGAAGGGCAGCTCGCAAGAGGTGGGTCTCTAGGGCTGGCTCCAGGGCAGGTTTCATGGTGCTGGCAAGAGAGAGGAGCTGGTATTAGACTGTGCAGTACAGGGGTGGGACTGTCGCCAACACGGACACCAAGCCACAGGGATAGAGGCACAGGCTGGCGAGAATGGAAACTGAGGCACTTAGCTAGGGAATGGCAAGGCCAAGGCGTCACAGACAGACAGTGGCAGGACAGGAATAGCTCCTGTTCCTTGGAGCCAGCTGCCACTCCTGTATCGGAGCCCGGGAGTGAGCCCCTCCCCAGGGCCCCTGTCATGTTATGGGAGTGAAAAGAAGAGCCCCGCCAGGAGAGAGTGACCCTTCCCACCCCACCATCTCTGCCAGAGGCACCACTCTTGGGAGGTGACCTGGGCGGGACAGTGACGGTGACTCCCAGCCTTGGGCCTGAGCAGCACTGGGGTGAGGGGAGCCGGTGGGGTGGGGGGGTGGGGCTGTCTCGGTACCAGAGGTAGCCCACTGCAGCCAGGGAGTGGGCGAGGACGGCGCTGGGTGACGAGTCATCGGGAAGCTCCTCGATGAGCTCCTGTGAGACGCGAAGGAGACAAAGGAGCGTGTGAGATTCAGGCCCGACTGACACCTCCCAGTGAGGAGATGACACAGCCAGTGCCCCACATGGCCAGCAGGATCCCCCACCACCTCCCGCTCCTCCCATTCCTTTCTGCCCATCAGACTTGTCCCCCTTCCCAGATTCCTGCCCAGCTCACTCCCAATCCCCTTCTTTCCTCCTCCCTGTCAAAACTGCCCCCATTTAGCCCCATCCCGATGACCGAGCTGGGACCATGTGATTCCTTGGCCCCCACTCTCAGCTGCCCTCCAGCATCACAATTCCCCCCCTGCCCACTACTGACCAATCTCACAATTTCTCCCTTCTCTTCTCCCCAGTCTTCAGCCCCAGCAATCCTTGTCCTCTGCTGCCCCCTCCAACACCACCCAGCCCCCACCCATGAGCCCGGACATACCCCTGCCAATCCCATGTCTCTCTCCTCCCTCCAGCTGCCGTATGGCGTGTCTCACTCACCACAATCCTCTTCACCACAGCCGCCTTGCAGCAGCGCGGCTCCAGCGTGTCCTCCCCTCTCTCCTGTGCAGCCAGACATGCGGGGTAGATGGCCTGAAGGAACAGGAGCTGCTGCCCCTCATCCTGGACCCACCGGGAGTGGGGTATAGCGAGAGAGAACCTGTTAGCTAGGGACCTTCCTGCACCACCCAAACCAGCTCCAGGGCTCAGGCCTCAATGGGGGATTGTGGGGACCCGCCTAGTGTCCAAATCCCCCACCACTCCTACACAAGCAGGATCAGGAACTGGGACAGTGCCTGTGGGGGGAGATGACTTCGGCTGTTGTGGGACAAACACCCCCATCTTGGGGGTCCACATCATGGATGTAAAAGGGCCCCATTAGGGGTGGTGGATCATGAGGGACAAGACCCTTGGCAGGGGGTGGGGATGCTGGGAAGGGACAGGGCAATCTTGGTTCCAGCCCAGGTGGGGAACATTTGTACCTTATCTCTGCACTGGAGCTGCTCTCGGATGACCGTGAGAGCAGCTTCATCTTTGGCCATGTCCACCCCTTCCTCCTGCTCCGAATCCAGGGGGGTCCCTGCACCAGGGAGGGAAGGACAGGGGCGTGGTGGGCAGAGCAGGATTCAAGACCCCCCTTCCCACCTCAGGCACCCAGGGCAGATCGGGCCCCAAACCTCCCTCTCAGGGATGCCTTCAGCCCCCAACAGCTTCAGAAGCCCAGAGCAGAGCCCCCCCTCCACTGGCCAGGACTCCAGGGGAGGTGCCGATTCCCCCGGCCCCGGAGCAGCAAGGACCAAAGTGGCAGAAGCTCTTCATGCCCCCACCCCCAGTTCCCTGTGCAGAAGGGGCAGCTATGTGACGGCTGCTGCTGTCAGTGGGGTTCGCGGGGCTCACGCCAGATACCTGGGCTGGGGACCCCCCCACATATCACTGGGAGAGCGTCTGGGCCCAGGGTGTTCACATCCCGTCCTCACCCCTCCCGGAGCCCAGCCCAGCTCCTCACCTGGAACAAAGCAGTGGCCTCCATCGGCCTGGCTGCTGCCAGAGGCCCAGGTGCTGCCGCTGTCCCCTGCTGAGCTGCCGGTGCTGGGACAGGGACCTTCCCCCTCCTGGCCGGCGGGGGCTGGAAGGTCCTCAGAGACCGGGCAGGGCGATGCCTCCTGATGGGAAGGAGGGCTGGGCTCCTGGGGCCGCTGCTGCCCACACAACAAGCCCCAGAGCCACCCTGCCCGGCGCCCCTCCTGGGCTGGGTCCTGTCTGCCAAACCGCAGCCTGGGCCAGCTCCACTGGGGCCTGGTCGGGGCCTCTCCCAGCTCGGCGCCTGCGCCGGGAGCCGGGGTCCTTTTCCAGAAGGCCGGGAACTTCCGCCGTCTGGCCTGGACGGGACCTGCTTCCCCGCCAGCGGGGACGCAGGGCTTGCTCTGCCCCTTGGGAAGACGGCAGCTGCTTCCCTCAGGCTCTGGGGCCACCTGCAGAGCCTTCCTCCTGAACATCCGCAGGAGCCTGGCCATCCTGGAACCGAGCGGGGAGCAGGGGTGAATCTGGGCTCAAGGCAGCCTTTCACTCATGGGCCTTTTCTGTCCCTCCTCCTCCCTGCTCCAACCACAGCCGCCCCCTCTGCCCCTACAGGAGTGCAGGGAGTGCCATCTACACACACGGGCAGGAGTTCATTGCATGATCTGCTCCCAACGTTCCCCCTCGTAATCCCTGCTGCTGCAATATCCAGGAACTCTGATCCTTTTCCAGCAATGGGGTCAGTCCCAAAGACCATCGGTTCCTCTGGACAAGCAGCCCCCTCCTGTCGTCCCAGGCCACTCTCCCACCCAGGCTAGAGAAGGAACAGAACCCAGGAGTCCGGACTTCTCCTGGGAAACCATTCCCCACAAAAAGACACAAAGATCCTAGGCACAGGAAGACCAGGGCTCTCCTTGTTCCCCATTGATTTCCAGACTCAGCAGCTCACAGGGTCTGGCCCAGCTCCGAGACTCTCAGCCTGGGGAACAGTGTCCCACAAGGGAAGGGCTGGGAGCCCCATTGCTGGAACCTTTCCAAACACACTGGAGACGGCTCTGGAGAAGCCCCTGCCTGGCCTAAGAGGGAGGGGCTCTTGGGGCTGTTTGCAAAGGAAATCCCCCTTTGGAGACAGTCTCTCCCTGTTTCTGCCTCTCCCCAGACAGACAGAGGAAGCCACCGAGGAACCCGAATGCCACTCACTTGCTCTAAGTGATGGGATGATGGATGGCGGATGTTCAGGGTCTGCAGACGTCCCACGCCCTCCTCCTCACTCTCCAAGCCCAAGGCAGGCTGGAGAGGGTGGTGACCTCAGGAGTTACCCTGCCCAGCCAGCAGGCAGGGTGATGACACGAGGGCGATCGACTGGCTGTGAAAAGAAGAGTCTGTCTTATTGCCAAGGGATGGAGAAACTCAGCCAGCAGCAGGGGGGTGCAGAACACTGCCCTAGGGCGGAGGTGACAACGCCTCCAGGATCCTGACATCCCAGCACTTCACACACCTTCCTGGAGCCTCCCAAACCCACTGGGCTGTAGCCATGGGACCCCAACCCTACTGATGGCAAACGGGCCTCAGCTACCGGCTCAGGGTCACACTGAGTGTCAGAGCCATGGATGGACCCCTTCACTAACCACTGCCGCACACTCCCTCCCACAGATGGCAATTGCAACCAGGCCCTAATGTCTGCTCCCCCTGCCTTTGAGAGACAGTGTCACTCCTGCTTCCATTGCTGCCTATTGATCTGTGGGACTTTGGGCAAGTTGCTTCCCCTCTCTATGGCTCTCTGGGACTCACATTCCTGAATGGGCTTTAAAAAAGACAATGGTTAAAGTTTGGCCCCAACTAGTTCTTGTTTCTCAAGACTAGCCATTTTAGCAAAGTTTAGAGTTCTTGACATTCAACATCTGGAAACATCCCTTTCTCCTTCGCAGACGGCCTTAACATCCGTTATCTCACCCAGGCTCCCTGCTGCCTGGAGTTAGAGAATTGACCCTGTTCCCATTGGACCTACCCAAGGTGTCACACAGTGAAGCGGTGACGGAGCCAGAAAGAGAAGACAACTGTCCTGATTCCTGTTCTAACTAACAGACAACAACCCCCCAGAGGCAGGATAAAGCCCAGGAAATCAGGTGTGAACATTTTCATGGAAACCTTTTTCTGTCAGAAAATCCATTCAGACAAAACCACTTTGTTTCTTGAAATCCTAACAAGTAGGATGAAAATTCTTTGCAAAAATATTTGTTTGCAAAACAAGAGCATCTCCTGTCCGTCACAGTGCATTCAACTGTCTCATCGTACAGAAAGGGGAGACACTATGATCTCCAAAATTAGATGAGATGCTTAAGTCTGAGCTAAGTAGTTGCTGCTTTTCACAATTTCAAAACAATAAAATGCAAATCAAATCCAATATTAGGTCATAATCTGGTATGGCTCAGTGTGATAGGTCACACTCTAGTCTGCACTGCTCCGAGTGACACTCTTCAGTGGATCCCCAGCATCCACCCATGGCGAGGTAGGTGGGAGAGGATTGTTATTCCTACTTGACAGAAGGAGAAATGAAGGCTGAGAAAGGAGCAGGGACTTGTCTTAGCTGATGCAGCCAGTCAGTAGCAGAATTGCTCTCAAATGAGCTACAGACCAACAATTGTTCATAGTAATTATTCAGCAATTATTTCAGAAGAACTGGAATGTTCGAGAGGATCATGAACTGCTCCGAGACAATGAATGCAGAGCAGCATCCACATTGGTCAAACATATAACTGATTGTGACTTATTTGCTTGGTCATAAAAGAGAACAACAAAGACCAGAGTTTCCTCCCTGTCAATAGCCCCCTCCTCAGCCAATCAAGGTTGAGACTTTGAGGGGTGGGAGGCTAAGGGTTCTCATCAAATAGCCCAAAGAATGGCCCTGGTCACCACCGAGGCAATCACTCTCAGAGCACTAGTCCAGTCTCACCTCTCTGTGAGGGCCTCCCACAACCCCCCCGGCCCTCGTTCCACACACAGAGCTCCTGGTGGTAGGAGGAGAGCAGAGGAAAAGGACAAAGCAAGCAAGAAGAGAAAGGTAGGAGGGACAGAGGAAAAGGGAAAACAAAAAGGAGAAACCCCAATGTCCCCAGTAATTCTAAGGGACAAAGTCCTAGGTCAGAAATAAAATACTGCCCCCACAATCTAATGTTTTCCTTCCCTAAAAGTCAGCCGGCACCTGATGGATCAGACTGAACAGGTTCCAAACCTCTCCGAGGCTCTTACCTTCTATACAGGGACGTCTGTTTTCGAGCAAATCCACTAAAAGAAAAGGAGAAAACTCCGAAGAGGGTCCTCCTTGCGCTCACGAATGTGAAAGGGAATGCTCTCTCAGTCCTCCAGGAGAGACCTCGAGAAGGAGACGTGCTGAAGCAAAGCCACAGGGATCTCCGAGGTTGCCCCTGTCCTGCACCCCTGTCCTGCCTGGCTGATGTCAAGATCTCTCTGTGAGATCATCGCCTCCCCACCACCTTTGTCCAATAGGCTGAGGTCCTGCCAAAGGCCCTTGTGATGTCACTGCCACACCCACCCCTCGCCTGCAGTGCTGATGTCCTGCCCCTGTCCAGCCACATTGGATGTTTGAGCTGCTTCCCCTGGATCACCCCACGCAATGAGCGTTCATTGTGGGCTCAAGCCGTACACAGTAAAACATCAGAGGCTTCTCCCCATGCTACGCTCATTTTTTCATAAATTAGCAGACTTTATGGTCAGAAGAGACAATTAGAGCGTGTCATCTGACCCCCTGCATATCACATGCTTTCTGTAGAGCATAGGAGCTAGTTTTTGACTACACACGTTCCAGAAAGGCATCTAGTCTTCATTAGAAGACATCAAGCGGTGGGGAATTCCCACCACTTCCCTTTCTAGTTTCTTCCTTTGGTGATTCGTCCTCACTGTTGAATATGTGTGCCCTCTTTCTAATACAAATTGGTCTCTTTTGAGTTTCCAGCCACTGGGTCTTGTTATGCTTTTCTCTGATAGATTAATGAGCCCTTTAATACCCAATATTTTCTCTCCGTGAAGTCACTTCAACACTTCAATGATGTCACCTCCCGATCTTTTTTATAATCTAAACAGGCTGAGCTCTTTCAATAGCTCACTAGCATCTGCCAGGAAGGGAGTCCCCATAGAGGGACACCATAATCTCCCAGGGAGGGAAAAGGCTCTCACTGCCATTTCTTAACCTCATGGGGTGTTCTCCTGCTCTGCCAACCCCACCCCTATTTCAGCATCTCCAGGTGCCTGAGGGAGCAGGAACCAGAGGCCATCCTGCAGCTGGGACAGAGATGGAGGTTGATGACCTACCTGCCCGTGGTGACCATGGTGCAGGACAGCCCTCAGGACATGCGAATGCAGCTCCAGATCTGGGAGCAGCTTCCCTTTGCTGGCACGAGACCTTGCAGGTTGCAGGGGGTGAGACAGGCACTAACTTTTGGAAACCCTCAGTGGGATCAGAGGGTAATGGTTTGTAGAAAGTGGTGTTGGAGAGCTTTACAAAAACTAGACAAGAAGGGTGCATGTTCCAGGGGAGCTCCAGCCCCGGTGCTGTCAGTGAGACGTGTCCTCCCAGCCCTGCCTGACGGGTCTTTCTGTCTCAGACCCTCCTTGGAACTGCAAGAAAAGTCCAACCTGTGGAGTTGTGGTTGCAGTGATAGTTGTATCGTCTGCGTTGATCGCTGCCATCATTGCTCTGGCAGGTGAGTTCCCAGCTTCCGCCCGGCTCCCTTCCTCTCCAGCTACGATCTCCGCGCATCCCATTCCCCCGTGACCTACCACACTCACTCTCTCCTCCCGGCCTGTCCGGCTTCTGCCCCTGGGACAGAGGATTCCTGGGGGATCTTCCTCCCAGACCCCTGCACCTGGGCACTCTCTGTGTCGGGACGATCTGACTGACATTAGCCCCCACAGCCCACCTCTGAGCACTTTGGACCCAAGTCACCTTTGCCACGCACCGTGAAGCAGTCCCTGACCAGGGTGTCCAGTGGGACAGGGTGCAGTGCAACCCTGAGCCCTTTGCCTTCCCTGTGTTGCTCTGAGGTTACCAGCCTGGCCTTCCTGGATCTTTAGGTCACGCCTGTGGCCGGGCGGCAGGTGCTGCCGTGTTACTGAAATGAGCTGTAGAACTCAGTCTAGACCCCTCCACCAGCACAGTGTGGAAACCCCCCAGTCGCTGAGCTTGGCCAGGAAGGGTCCCTTAGCACCATTCACTCCCCCGGGCTGCCCAGACAGCGTGTGCTCGTGCAGAGGGCATCTGTTTGCGGTGAACATGAACCCTGCTGTATCCCCCCGTCATCTGTGGCGGGGGGTGCTGGAGACTGTCGGGGGTGGGATTTCTCTATTGCCCTGGGATCCGATCACTGGGCCCCAGGAGGGTTTAGCAGCTGGCAGAGGGGATTGAATCCAGGTCTGTCTGCATTAGGAATCCTCTGTGCCGATGTCATGACGTCCTTGCAGTTGAATTGGTGCAAACCGCTAAAGGAGACGCACTGCACTGGTGCACAAAGGAGCTTGCCTTGGTGCAGTTCGCTGCAGGAAGTTACCAGAGCGAGCCGCACTGCTCCAGCGCATCTCCAGGAGGTGTTTGCCCGGATGTCACTGTGATTATACTGGTGCAGATTGCTCTGATACAGATGGGCCCTGAATCCCAGCTCCCTGCTGTAATGGCAGGCTGCTGCAATGGGCAGCATTGGCTCTCGCTGTGTAAGGTGGGAATCTGTGAGCTTAGCGTTGGTTACACACCTGCAGGTGCAGGGAGCTCTGCAGAACATGTGGCATCTGACCTGGAGATGGATGGTGGAGACAGCCTGTGCCATCAACTGTTAGTCACTGACTTCTCCGCTCAGTTCAGTAGGGCAGGGGTGTGGGCTACCGTGCACTGCACAGTGAAATCTACAGGGTCAGACATGCCTTGTGAGTGAGTGAACACATGCTCGTTTTCTGATCACCGCTGCCACGTTTCCTAACTCTTCCCGACTCAGAGTGTCTATTCCTCGCTGAGCGCCAGCCACATGGGAAGGCTTAAAAACCAGCTACCGAGTTACTGTGGTGCAAACAAAAGTGATGTGCTCAAAAATGTCTGGAGGGGTTTGAGTCTGACTCCTCTCAGCTAGACAGGCCTTTCAAATCCTCTTTTGTGTCTTTTATGGGTGACCCCACTGCTGCCCTTTCATGGCTCTGAAAGGGTTACACTGCCGTGAGGGCTTCCAGAAAGTGCCTTTCTTGCTGCTGTGTTTGGGGAGAGAAAAGTCTGCAGGTAGGAGGTGAATTAAGTTCCATCATTCCTGGCCCACAGTGCAACAGGTCACTTCCCGTGGCTGTGGTGTCTGGCGCCCCCTTGTGGCTTTCATGTCCCTGAGTGAAACTTCCCACGTTCTTCTCAGTTGTTCACCTGCTGTTTGTTGCGAGGTTGAACGTCCAGCTGTTGATCTTGTGCCTGGGGTGAAATGCTCTGAGCTGTGTCAGTCCCTCCCAGGCTGGGAGTGTCCCTGGAATCCTTCTTGCCAGGCAAATTTACTGTGACAAACGCCTCCGTCCCCCTGCATCTGATTGCAGTGGACCAGCCCCAGCTGGGGGTCCCGGTAGGCTTGGCAAGCCGGTCAATTGACTGCCTGTTTGGCCTCAGTCAAATACTCCAGCGAGAGCCCTGGGGGTAGGAGGCAGCGTGATTTTTGATTGCATCATGGAGCCTCTCTGGTGTTTTTCAGAACTTGATTTCAGTGTTTCACTTTTTAATCTGAGTTAAAATAACTCAGTTCAATATTTTTTTAAAAATTAGGCATAAGTATCTATCTAAAGCTAAACCTACTGGACACAATGACGTCTTGCTCTTTTTTTGTTACTGTTCTGATAAATTGGTATTTTAAAATATTTGACCATTTGTTTTCTTTTATGACACATTTGACATACCAGTCAAATGCCCAATTCTAGGTGCAACTCTTACCCTCCATGTGACTGTCTCATTCTCAGTGCTGGCATCTAAGCTTTCATCAGCTGATCTGGCCCCCCGCTGGACCCTCGTGCCCGGACGGCTGGGTCGGATACCGAGGGAAATGCTACTATTTCTCAGAGACGGAAGGAAGCTGGACCGACAGCCGGAGCCGCTGCTCTGACCCGGGTGCTTCCCCGGCTGGCATCAACAGCGAGCAGGAAATGGTGAGAGATTCTCGAATTGCCATACACTGATCTTGGCACAGTGGTGGCTGCAGCAGTAGGACCTGGGATCTGCCCCTGTGGGGCAAGGAGCAGCTCTGAGCCCTCTCCTGCTGGGTCTGAATAGCCACCAGACACTGTTCCGAGTTCAGGCCTCTGTGGCCCTCTCCTGGGGTACAGACTCCCTGTCTGGTTCCCTCCTTAGGAGGTGGGACCCTGCAGATCAGCTGCTGTAGGACCCAAAACCAGGGCTGAACCCTCCCAAACCTCCCGAGAGGTATGTTGTCCCTAGAGCTCCACCCTCCACTCCAGATGAACTCTGGGAGGGTCACGTGAGGGTTACAAACAGGGAACACATGCTTTCACAAAGGAACTTCTTCAACACTCTCTTTTTCCCCCATCCCCAATGGAAAGCTCAAGAGTTATAGATCAATGGAAAAGGAAACCCCTGAGTGCAATTTCCTCTTTCAGTGTCATCTTGGTTCTGCTCCGTGTGTTTCAAGGAGGCGAGATCCCTCCTGCCCCCCGCTTTTCCTGCTCGGTCGTCTGGTTCTGGTGAGGGTCTGCCCCTCTTGTTAGAGGACCGGTCCCTTTTGACAATCAGTCTAACAAATTTTCTCCGACCTGCTGGGGACTTTCCATTCTCCAGCACCCCTGTGGGCTGCTCAGCATAGAGGGTGACGAACAGTCAGCGGTTCTGCAAAGCCCCCGCTGTCCTGAGCTCTGCTCCTGAGGGGCTGGGAGAGTAGCTGCTCCGCACTCAGGCCTGCACTGTGGAGAACGGCTCCCCTGGCTGGGACTGGTGTGAAATGCCCGGCCTCTGCCTGACTGCAGCTCCCTGGCTTCTGTATTGCAGGTTTCAGATAAGAGGAGGAGGTGACTGCGTGTATCTGAACGACGAGAAAGGGGTCAGCAGCTCACGGTGCTACATGGGAAGACGGTGGATCTGTAGGAAACCTGAGGTGTATGTGATGGGAAAAGAGACTGCATTGGAAGGGGGCTCGAAATGGGACTCCTAGACGTGACACTGATCCAACTCACACCTACTTGAACGAGCCAAGTCCCCGTTCGTCAGCCTGGCCAGGATCTCAAAATCAGGCAGCGGAGCCCTCAAGGAATAAGTGTGTCTAGTTTAAACTGTGGATTCTTCGTATGTGCCTTCTGCTTTTGAACCTTTAAACTCAGGGTCACATTGTCAAGCTTTTCTCTGCAGCTGAGAGGGAGTGATCTCATGAGAAGGAGTCTCAGCCACACGCTGGGGAAATGAGAGAAGGGAAGGCCTTGTTTGTTTAGACTCCAGAACAGCATTTCTCAAATGCAGCCACCAGCTGATTGTTTTGCAGCCACAAGAGCCTCCAAAGTGCCCCAACAATCGCTGAGATGTTAAGTATTAAAGGTGCCTTCTAAATGCCATAAATCCTAATGTGCGCTCCCTTTTAAATAGTACTATGCCGGTAGAGCTGAGCTACATAGGTGTGGTTTTCTTTGACGTCGCAAAGTGTATTCTTTGGCTAAGAACATAAGAAGGGCCAGACTGGGTCAGAGCAAAGGTCCATCCATCCCAGTATCCTGTCTGCCGACAACAGCCAATGCCAGGTGCCCCAGAGGGAGTGAACCTAACAGGCAATGATCAAGTCATCTCTCTCCTGCAATCCATCTCCACCCTGTGACAAACAGAGGCTAGGGACACATTCCTTACCCATCCTGGCTAATAGCCGTTAATGGACTTAACTTCCATGAGTTTATCCAGTTCTCTTTTAAACCCTGTTATAGTCCTAGCCTTCACAACCTCCTCAGGCAAGGAGTTCCACAGGTTGACTGTGCACTGTGTAAAGAAGAGCTTCCTTTTATTTGTTTTAAACCTGGTGCCCATTAATTTCCTTTGGTGGCCCCTAGTTCTTGTGTTATGGGAACAAGTAAATAGCTTTTCCTTAGTCACTTTCTCTGCATCACTCATGATTTTATAGACCTCTAACCACTGTGGTTACATCTCATGTTACTGTACCTCTAAGTGGCTATGGGCCATCTCACTGCGTGGTGTTTGGGTAGGTAGTGATTGTTCATGGGGGGGGAGGTGAAAGAGTTAAAAATGTGACTGGTTATCAGAAAGTATTTCAAATAATCTAGTGCCAGAAAATGACCTTGAATGTGACAGCAGGTGGCTCCTCTGGGACCTTCTGCAAAGAAAAGCAAAACAGAGAGAGAGAAAGGAACACTTCAGCACCGGGGGAAAGGCACTTTCCTGTGTTTCTGAAGCCACTCGATGCCATTTCTGAGCAAGTTGCAGTGTGAGAGAGAAATTCATCAAATTGAAACGTATGTCGTGCAACGTCCCTACAGCACTCATACAAAGGAAGTTGAACCAAATTACCATGGTGAGTTTCAGAGGCGCGAGCTGTTAAATGATGCAAAAACCAAGCTGAAAAGACAACAGCAACTGCTCAGATTTTGTTGTTACTATTATCATTATTATTATTACTGGGCTAGGTGGATTGGGTTTTTTTGTCTGTGAAAGAAATTTTGGACATATTGGCAGATACATTCTTTCATTATTATTTGGACTTCTCTTATGTAAAGGATTTTTAAATTTAGTTCAGAATTGTTGTACAGCCGTCCACCTTTGACCAAAAAAGCAAAAGAACAACAAAAAAGACAAGACTGCACAAAGCACTGGTTTGTTCTGTGTTTAGGTCCAGTAAAGATAAGACACAACTGTACCTTATATTTATTATTGAGTCTGCAAAAAATCCCTATGTAAATATGCACATGTAATTTATTTATTTGTTTTTCCTACAGTGAGTTAAGTATTGTCAGAGCCGCATGCTGAGGCTGCCAAAAATTTGTGAGAACCCCGGCTCTAGAAAGTGTGAGGATTTTATTTTCTGTGTAACCACTACTTTCCAGTATTTATTCACTCTCGCTTGCATCTCTGTTCTTTGATAATAAACTCATTCCTGTTTTCTGTATGTCTAAGTGCCGTGTTCTCAATAGAGTGGTTGGCCTGAATTGAATCTTACAAGCTGCTGTGGACCGCGCTGGTGGGATTAGAGTCACCGTTCTGCATGTGCTCAGTGGAGCGGGCTGAGCACTCCCGAGGGACGCTCAGAGGCTTTGGGAGTGTCTATCGCTAAGCTGTACACAGAGAGCGAGGCCTGCAGGGGGCTGGAAGGTCAGGCTTGCACTGCCAGGGGTGGTGGTTTGAGAGAGCTGACCCATGGCAGGCCTGGACAAGGCTCCCCCAAAGGTGCCTCGTTTCCCTGCTGTGAATCGCTCAAATGGGCACACGTCCCCGGCTCATTCCACCCCTGCACCCCCCAGGTACAACCCGCACAAGGCATTCTGCCAGGGGCGAGGAGAACACGTGTGCTTCTGCCCTTCTGTCCCATTCCTGCTGCTTGCCCGGAGCTAGGCTGCCTGCGATGGGTTTTCAGTGTTTGCTCCTTTAAGGGGGTTTAGCGTGTGAGTGGATGCGGGAGGGGAAAAGAGAGTCAGAAAGTTGTATCCAGAGGGTTTAGGGAAGCATCAACCTCCACAGTCCCATGAAGGCCGTGGCAAATCAAGTATGTGAGGCGGTGCAGGGCGGTAGTTCACACTCCACCGCGTATGTCAGCCTGCAATGCAAGGAGGGGGGTGCACCAGACGTCTCTCTTTTCCTTGCTCGCCTGGACCCAACCCCAGGGATGATAGGGGGGATTTCTGGTTGGCTGTACCGGGCCTGCTACCCAGCAGTGTCTTCAGCCCACTCCCGGTGAAAATTCTCACCCTTCGTCTCACAAATAGGGTGCAGGCCGTATCAGGCCAGGCTGCGGTTGGCATTAGCTCCGCTCACCCCAGGGCCCTGGGCAGAAGACGGTTCAGAGTCTCAGTTGGTTTTAAGAGCCATGGCAGGAGAGGGGAGGTAGGAGCCCCTTAAAACTATATTGGGCACAGACAGGCTCTTGGGAAGTTTGATTTGTCCCATGGCCCCATCCCCACTCTGCCCCTTCTCCCAAGGCCTCACCCTCGCGCCCCCTCTTCCTGCGCCCAGGGAGTCAGCGCCCACAGCAGATGTGTAAGACTAAGTGACGCGTGTGTGTGACGGGGAGGGGGGAGGGTTAGAAAATTTCTGTATTGATAAACGCAAGAGTTCAAAATGAGTCGGGCCTCAAAACCGTGAGACCCACTTAAAAATCATGAGACTCAAAATACTAAATGCGGAATTTTTATCTGCTGGTTTGTGAGCCTTTGGCGGTCATGGTGTGGAAGCAGGAAGAGTAGTGTCGTCCCCAGGGGGAGCCAGCAGGGCCGGGGCAGAGAAGGGTGTACAGTCCCGGGGAGGGGGCGGCAGGGGGGCCCAGGCCCAGGTGAGTTCAGTTTCAACAGCTGGAGGTGGTGGTGCAGGGTACGGGGAGACTGAGGCACATGTGCCGGGCTGGGCTACCTACACTCGGAGCCCTGGGTATAAACAGAGAGACTCAGCCTAAGCAATTGCTTGGGGCCCCCAGCAGCTCAAGGGGGGGCCCCCAGCCCCTTTTTTTATTATAAGAACTTGTCTGTTTTAGTATTGGGGGAGGGGCCAAAAGGCAACTTGGGGGGAGGGAGAGGAAGGGATGGGGCGGGCCAGAGCCTCTCCGCAAGCTGGGGAGAGAGAGAGAGAGAGAGAGAGACACCCCCCAGCGCCTGTCTTCCCACTTCCACAGTGTAAGGTGGGGGGTGGGGAAGAGCGAGGGGGCGGGGCCGCAGGGGAAAGGGTGGGGCAGGGGGCAGGGCCCCGGTTCAGGCTCCAGTGGTCCCCCCCCCCCCCCCACCAACACAGACACTTTTAGGTACTTCCACTGCCCCGGAAAGCCGAGTGGGGGGGGAACTGGGCTGTCGCCCCTCCGCAGCCAGCTGCTGCACACAGGGCCTGCCGGGGAGGGGCTGCGGCTCGCCGGGAAGCCGAGCCCGGGCAGGGATCAGGCTGCTGCTGCCGCCCCTCCCCAGCCAGGCTCTCCCCAGCAGCTGGCTATGGCCGCTTGCTCCCTGCCTGGGGCCTGGCTGCCCGGTCTCTGTGGCGCAATGGGTTAGCGCATTCGGCTGTTAACAGAAAGGTTGGTGGTTCGAGCCCACCCAGGGACGCGGACCTGCTTTGTGGGGGTAGGGACAGCTCAGTGGTTTGAGCATTGGCCTGCTAAACCCAAGGTTGTGAGTTCAATTCTTGAGGGGGCCATTTGGGATCTGGGGCAAAAAGTGGGGATTGGTCTTGCTTTGAGCAGGGGGTTGGACAATTGGACCGGCTGAGCTCCCTTCCAGCCCTGAGATTCTATGACCGGGGGGAGGGGGGGAGCAGCAGGAGGACACAGCCCTGCCCCTCCCACCCACATGTCTGGAAGACGCGCCTAATATGGTATCATACGTCACTTTGGGCCGGTTTCCCCGACAGTCTATAGCGGGGGTGGTCAAACTGCGGCCGGCGGGCCAGGGGACCCTCCTGCCCGGCCCCTGAGCTCCTGGCCCGGGAGACTCGCCCACTTCCCCGGCACCTGGCTACGCTGCGCTGAGCCGTGTCGGGGGGTGGCGGGCGGCTCCATCCTGCTCCCCGATGTGCCTCTAATGGATCAGTCCGTGCGGGTGTCCCCGGATCCCGCGGCTATTGAAGGAGGACACCCCCGCCCAGCCTGAGCCGTAAGCCCTGGAGACAGCGGCGCAAGAGCGGGGAGCGGTGCGGGATCCTGACCGGCTGGAGCCTCTGCTCTTCGCCCGCTCCCCGGGGGCAGACAGCTGGGTGCGTTTCCCTTCCGTGTTGCTGACCTGCCCAGCTGAGCGGGGCTGCAGCCGCGGGACCCTCTCCCCGAGCCTGGCGGCTCCCGGCAGGGCAGCCCGTCCCCTCGCTGCTCCCTCTGCCTGCCCACCGGGGTCGCTCTGAGCCCGCTCCCCGGGGGGGGCTCTAGCTCCAGGGGACACGAGCCTGGGCGAGCTGCGAGCCGGGCTCCAGGTGCCGGCTGCCCGCGGAGCGATCGGGGGCTGGTGGTCTCCGCCAGCAGGTGAGGAGGGGCTGGTGTTGTGCACGGATCGGGGAGAGGGCGAGCAGGGAGGTGCCGGGTTGCGGGGGGGAGAAGAGTTGGGTGGGTGCATCGATCACACTGGGGAACACGGGGTCTATTGGGGAGGGGGCTGTGTGCTGACCAAATGGGGGAGGAGGTTCGGGCGGGGTTATTGCGGAGGGGGCTGTGCACTGACCAGATGGGAGCAGGGGCAGGTGGGGTCTATTGGGGAGGGCGCTGTGCTCTGATCAGGTGGGGTATTGGGGACGGGATGGGGCGGGGTCTATTGGGGTGGGAGCTGTCTGCTGACCAGATGGGGGAGGGGGTCGTGCGGGGTCTATTGGGGAGGGGGCTGTGCGCGGACCAGATGGAAGGAGGGTTAAGGGGGGCAAAATAGGCGGGTAACCTGCAGGAGCTGAAGTTGCCTCCCGAGACAAGAGCTCCGCTGCTGGGCAGCAAATCATGAGCGCGGATCGTTTTGGGGCGGAAGGGGAAGTGATTTTTCTCTGCAGTGAGAGAAGACGTCTCCGTTGGTCCCCAGGGCAGACTTCGTTTCTTTGTCTTTTAACTGATGGGCCAAAGTGTCCTAACGCCCCCTCTGAACTGCCGTCCCAGCAGCGCCGCGTGTCTCAGCCCGCTGTGTGGGGGGGTCTGGGGCTGACCCTCACTTGGGGTCCCAAGCAAGCGCTGGGGACGAGGCGCTGAAGGACGGGATCTTACTGGAGGGCAGCTGAAGAGATTTTATTCTAGCAAAGCACCAGCTCTCTGCCTAAAGCACCGATCTCCTGCCTGCTCTGAAATCCACCCGCTGACTTGGAGCCTTGACAGTTTGTGTGCCTCGGGGGGGCACAGGGCCATTTGGACAAGGGATTTCTGAGATCCCCTCCTCCCCCTAACAAAACCCCCAACCAGCTAAAGTTGATCTGCTTTCCATACAGCCAAGGCTGCTCAGATCACTGCAGCAGGGTTTTAAATGCATCCGATGAAGTGAGCTGTAGCTCAGGAAAGCTTATGCTCAGATAAATTTATTAGTCTCTAAGGTGCCACAAGTCCTCCTGTTCTTTTTTTAGATGGCTGAGAGTTCTCCAGCAGAGTGCAGGGCGACCCCCAGCCCTTTGGGGGAGATCAAATGACCACGTTATGAACCACTTTGATTCTAGGTTTGCCTGCTGCTCAGCCGGTGTGAGACTCAGACGCCAAGCAGATCACACTGTGCCCGTGCAGGGAGAGAGGGGAAGGAGCCTGAGAGCTAGTTATGGGTGCCTGTCACGGGTAGGCGGGGCATGTAGCAGATCAGGTCTCTGAGGCCCTGTTTGTCAACCATTCAGTTTTCTTCAAGTTGCAAGGAGAGAGGCTTGTAGACAGCCTGGAGAAGAAATCGCTTTGCATGAGGATTCTGTCGGTGTTTAAGCCGAGGGGTGTTTTCTGCAAAGGGAGGAGGTGGGAAGGAACCTGCTTTACGGCTCAGGCTCTGTCTGCACTTAAAACACGATAGCTGCTGCAGCCCTTCAGTACAGACACTTCCCACAGCAACGGGACTCCGAGTCCAGCGCTCTAGGCCTCGCTGCCTCCATTAGTACAGAAAAGAGTGAGAAAAATGATGAGGGACGTGGAGCAGCTTCTGTGTGAGGAGAGATTAATAAGACTGGGACTTTTCACCTTGGAAAAGAGATGACTAATGGGGGATAAGATAGAGGTGTATAAAATCATGACTGATGTGGAGAAAGTAAATCAGGAAGTGTTGTTTACTCTTTCTCATAACACAAGAACCAGGGGTCACCCAATGAAATTAATAGGCAGCAGGTTTAAAAGAAACAAAAGGAAGTATTTCTTCACACAATGGAGAGTCAACCTGTGGAACTCCTTGCCAGAGGATGTTGTGAAGGCCAAGACTATAAGAGGGTTCAAAAAAGAACTAGATAAGTTCATGGAGGACAGGTCCCTCAACTGCTATTAGCTAGCATGGGCAGGGATGGTTTCCCTAGTCTATATTTTCAAGAAGCTGGGAATGGGTGACAGGGGATGGATCACTTGATTACCAGAGCTCCTGTGATTCTGGGATGTTATTTTTTTAAATCTCTCCACAATTTTGGTTGCAATTGAAACTTCTAGTTAAAGCGATCAGTGTGGGGGGAGGGCGGGGGCTGGACTCTCTGTTGCCTTGCACTTTGTTTGTGTCACCTTTACACTGATGCAAAGTGAGCATGAAATACCAAAAGAACTGCAGACACTAGTGTAAATGACACACACCAGGATCAGGGTAAGTCTGGATTGGGGCCCAGAACTCTTCCCTCACCCACCCATCACGGCACAAGGAGTTTGATCCTGGGCCTCATGCCAACTGCCCATAAGGGGCAGCTTAGAAATTCTTCGGTTGCACAAAGCTGGTGTGTCTCCCTATGTCACCTGCCTCCTCCCAATCTTTAGTCTGGGGACTTGGTGTGGTAGCAAAGAGAGTGTGGTGCATGATGCTGGCTCAGAACTGCTGCCACGACAGCCAGTGTAACTTAGAGCAGCCTCAACAGTGCTCTACGTTTTATGTCAGGTGCTATTTCAGGCACCAGCCAGCCGAATCTTGGGGGAACAAAAGGGTGACTTCAAGCCCCCTTTCCTCATCTCTCTCTGCTGAGCCAAGTGAAAACTTGGCACTGCTGAGAATTCAGACCCAGGCATAAGGCAATGGAGAACGCCAATCTTTCTTCTGCTGTGAAGAGTTGGTAAAACTCAAAGCCCAGATGGCACCGTTATTAAGCCCATTATTTTTTTCTCTTTGCTATTTAAAAATAATGAGATGCAAAACCAATATGAGTGCAGCAGTAATGTTGTATGGTTCGGACACACAAGTTAAGTTTCCTATGACAACACGAACTTGATCAACTTGCATGTGTGGAGCATATTTTTCCTCTTCCTGTTGTTCTTGTTGTATTTCAAAATTTACCACCCAGGGTTCTTTGTGGCATGTAATGCGGCTTGTATTAAAAACGCCACAAATGCAAACTTACAGGAATGGGCCAGAACTTGACAGCTTACAGGAGTGGCCGCTACAGGGATCGGGGCTGATTTTAGAGGGCACAATTTTCAAAAGCACCAAAGTGACTTAAGTGCACTGGGAAATTTTACCTCTAGTCTTCCTTATGAATTAATTTTTTATTTTATTTCTTTTTAAAGGGAGCTGTAGCCTGTTTTCCACAGGGTCAGTCTGAGTTCAAGCCAATGCCGTAGGGCATTTCAGGCTGCTGTCCTGTCTGGTCCAGCCCAGGGGACAATATCTGATGCTTCCAGGGAAAGCAAGAACCCGCTGTAACATACATGGCTAGTTTTACCATGCTGTAAATGGAGGTGGGGAATTCATTACTGACCTCCGTGGCATTCAGACTATGTCCTGAAGCATGGGATTGGGCCAGAGGGACAGCTAGCGCTGGACACAGCGTCTAGGGTCTCAGAGTGGGAAGTTCCTTGGAGAATTCCACTGGGTGGGAGACTCAGCTGTGAAGGGAGGGGGCGAGCAGGAGCGTCTCATAAAGCCAAGATTGGAATAACTGAAGTAATGTTCCTTTTACATGGAGCCTCAGCTCTCTGGAATCTCTGCAAACGCTTTAGCCACGTGTTTAACTCCATCCATAGGAGTAGCCTTGGATCGCAGTGGGAGAGTTCAGGTGCGTACGTGTTTGCAGGATGGGCGCTCAGGGCAGTCCCTGACGCCAGGGCAAAGTGGATGTGAAGTGCCACTGTCTGGATTTGGGAGCCTGCCTGCACACCAAATCCACTAGGCGCTGGGTGCATGACTGCAAGGCGCTGGGATGGGGAAAATCAGCCCTGGGTGATTATTTCGAGTAGAAAAGCAGAGCCATTTCTGGGGTCTTTCAGCTTCTAATGCCCTTTCCCTTCTGCAGCTGGATTTAAGCCTATGATAAAATCCTTCTCAATGCCCAGTCAGTGCCATAAATCACTGGACTGGGTGCAGGAATCAGTAGGCGACGTTCTCTGGCCTGGGTTATGCCAGGGCTCAGACTAAATTATTCTTCCCAAAACTTTTAAAAGCTGAGACCCCTCCTCAAGGCAAAGAAACCAATCATGCCCCTCACCCGTCAGCAATGTGTTAGCGACCCCACCGCCCATTTTCATGGATACATCTTCAAACCCCACCCCTCCCAACACGGCTAGCCTTTCCCCACGCTTCAGGAGACGCTGGAGGAGATGATCCTAACCGTCCCCTCTAACCTTAAGAGCTGAGGGACCCCATCCTGGAGCATCTTAAAAATCACGGTTCCCAGAGTCTGTAGCGGGGCTGCTTTGCCGGGCTCACCTTTCTCCCTCCGTCAGGTTGGCCGATGGGGATAATGAGCCTGGAGATCTCATTCCCGCTGCTCTGAGTGGTGCCCATGTGCACACGACCCAACTCAGCTCTTCCTGTATCCCAGGAACGTCTTCATCTTCTGGGATCCTCATGGCAGCAGTGGGATGATTTAACGGAGTCCCTTAGTCATGGGGCCTTTCTCTCTCTTTTGTTTCAGAGCCAGCGTCCTGGAATCGTCTCCTGGTGAGTGGAGTGGTGGCAGCGGTGGGGGTGCTAGTCTCACTATACTGATGTGGGTTTTGGAAAGGTAGAGGGAAAGTGTTTGCCTACTCGCGACTCGTCTTCAGGAAGCTGCTGACTCATCCCTCCCCGCAGCCTGGAAGTCGGCAGGATTCCCAGGAATCTGAGCTCCCCGCAGTGTGTGACAGGGACGGGGACCAGGCCCAGGGAACCAGAAACAGGAATCGAGACCCAGCCCTGGAGAATGGGGAAGGAGACCTGTTTGCAAATTCGTATCCGGTCTGCTGAATTGTTCACGTCCAGACCCTCCCCACAGTTCTTAAAAAGTCGAAGCATTTAATTTAGACGCTTTCCAAACAAACCATTTTGATTTTTCAGTTTGAAATAATTTTTTGTTTAAAAATGTCCTTCAATTTTATTTTAAAAATTCAAAAAGTTACAACCCTTGAAATGTGCCTGGGTCTCTTTGTTTTTTTTTTTTTTTTAAAGCTTTTTGGTTCATCAAAAATTTGGAAAAATGTTAGTTTTGTTCAACCTGAAACCGTTTTTTTCCATCCCTTTTTTGGAATTGTGAGGAACCAAAAAATTCTGTTTGCCCAGCTCGAGGGGCGGGTGAGGATTTTGGCGGTTATATTGTGGGTCTCTAAGTCTCCTTGTTGCTCAAAGTTTTCTTACTGCAACAAATTAATTTGGGATGAGGGAAGGATGGGCAAAAGCTTCCTAAAAGTGGTGGGGGCTGCTGGCACTCAAACTGTTGCCCAGCCCCTGTGCCACCCCTTCTTCTCGAGGTCCTGCCCCCTCAAACCGCCCCTTTCCCTGAGGCCCCCCCTCACACCGCCTTTCTCCTGAGCTCCCACTTCACGCCACCCCTTGCCCCCAAAACAGTGCCCCCCGCACTCCCTTCTCTCCCCCATCATCCAGTCGCTCACACTTATGGCCAGTAAAAAGTGGTTGGCCCCGGTCTCCCCTGTTCCGGCACCCCTGGGTGAGAGTGGGAGAGGATGAAGAACTCCTTTCAAATATAACTCCCCCCGACCTCAAAACACCACAATTTGCCAGCAACAGCAAAACATGCACCTAACCAACCCGAGCCAGTCATCCTGTGTTGTGTGTGACATTCCCGTCCTGGGGCGATTTATGTCTTTGAGAATATGAACCCTGCAGGCCTGGGCGTTTCTCTGCGTAATGTGACCTCAGTGTTCCTCATGAGAGCCGTTGTTTGTAAATGTTTCAGTAGCAGACATATTTATCATTCATGTACAGACAGACATTTATTCACAATTAGAACTGGTCAAAAATAGCGAGGGTGGAGAGGTTCATGAAAATTGAAGAAGAAACCACTCCCCCCCCCCCCCATATTCTTCAAACTTATTTGGAAATGTTTTTAATGATCAAATTTTTGTTTCGTTTTGGTGGGAAAAACTCCGTGTTCTCTCTGAAGTGGGCAGAGAAATCCAAAATGTTTTTTTTAAAGAGGGAACTTTTTTCAAATGATCAATGTAATCCAAAGTGGCATTTTTAGTTAAAAGGTTGCATTGTCAGTGTAAAACACTTTTGAACCAGCTCTGTTACTGTATAACAAGATGAGTTTATTTTTCGTGATGCATTGTTTGGGCCAGATTCCAAGTGGCATTTCAGTTTTTGCACAGCTCTTCTCTTCTTGCGTCTGCACCTCTCATAAGCTGTGGCCTTAATCTTGGCCCTGGAAACACTTACGTGCATGTTTCACTTTAATTACTGCTGTGAATAATTCCATTTCAATGGGACAACTCTGAGGTCGGGTTTATGCTACGCCCTATATCGGTGTAACTATGTCATTTCTTTAATTTTCTTTCTTTTATATGTGAAAGTTCTTGAGAGGTTAAAGCAGGTAAAATAGATGAACAGGTTCGGACAGTCCGAGTTTGTCAGTGCAAAGTGACAGCAGAGATGTGGGATCTGCTAGTTTTCCACAAGTCTCTCAGGGTTACCCAGGATAACTTTGGGGGTCTCTGTCTCGCATCGGGAATGTTCCCTGAAAGTGTCCAAACAGCTCAGAGATACAGAACCATTTCCTGGATCCATTCTTATAGCTGTCTTCCCCGGAAAGCAGTCTGGCAAGTGTTCCTGTCAGCTCATTGCTAAGTTATCGGTCAAAACATTAGAGTTTTCAGGTGCCTAAGTAGCCCCTGGAATCAGGGTGAAATTATCCTCCCCGCCATCACCAGAATTGGAAATGGTGCCCCGGAGTGCACGGTACCCTACCGTGCTTCCCCCATAGGAACTGCATGAACAGGTAACTCTGCAAGTTCTCTGCATGCCTCTGCAAGTGACCCCCATGCCTCTCCATTTCCTTGGCCACATGTATCCTGTCCCCATGCTGGCGGCTAATCCAGAAAAAGAGGGAAAGAGCTCACCACTGCGACCACCTGAGGGAGGTGTTGGGTTGAGATCAGCTGGTCAAAGCAGGCAATAGGGACAGAATCGGAGACTTGAAGCTCCTCGAGTGACCTCTGCGCTTTCTAGACCTGCCCTTCAGTCAGACACAGCGATTGTAAAGTTGAATGTGGTAGTAACTAGACCCATTTGAAACCCTTCACCACACAAGACAAAGCCCGTAGGATTCATCATGAACTATTTATTTCTCCTCCCCTGGCTCCCTGCAGCCACCAGCCACCTTGGAGCTTTCCCTCCTCTCTCCCAGGCTGGGCTCACTTGATTGCAGGAGCTCAGCAGAGGGTCCAGCTTTGCTCTTTCGCTTCCATTCTTCACGTCTTTGGGTGGCTGTATTTGCAGCTGAGCAGCCTGATGGAAACACTGAGTCCTCTGTCTCGGCAGGCAGGCCCAGCCGCCAAAGCCAAAGACTCCCTGAGAACAGGGGGAGGTTCGCCTGAAGTCTCAGGAGTGGCGGCTGGGCCCATAGGGTAGGGTTACCATATTTGAACTTTCAAAAAAGAGGACACTCCGAGGGTGCGGGGGGGAGTGGTAGCCCTGCCCCCTATCTACTCCCTCCCACTTCCTGCTCCCTGACTGCCCCCCACAGAACCGCCAACCCATCCAACCTCCTCTGCTCCTTGTCCCCTGATCGCCCCCTCCCAGGACCCTGCCCTCTATCTAAGCCTTCTTTCTCCCTGTTTCCAACTGCCCCCTCCTTAGACCCCTCCACCCTAACTGCCCCCCTAGAACTCCACCCCCTACCTGTCCCCTGACTGCCCTGCCCCCTATCCGCACCCCCGCCCCCTGACAGACCCCCGGCTCTCCCACACCCATCCAACCACTCCTTGTCCCCTGACTGCCCCCGCAGAACCCCCAACCCATCTAATCCCCCCTGTTCCCTGCCCCTGATTCCCCCCCCGAACCTCCGCCACGTCCAACCCCCCCCCCGTTCCTTGACTCCCCCGACCCCTCTTCATATGCCCACCCCCTGACAGGCTCCCCCCAGAACCCCTCACCCATCCAACCCCTCCTGCTCCCTGTCTCCTGACTGTCCCTTGGGACCCCATGCCCCTTCTCCAGCCCCCCCGGCCCACGTACCCTGCTGCTCAGAGCAGTGTGTCTGGGGTGCGGAGCCAGACACAGTGCCGTGCTCCCCTGCAGAGTGCGCAGCTCCCCCTCCTCCCCCAGAGTGCTGCATTGGGAGGGAAATCCCGGACCTTTGGAGAGTTTTACAAATTCCTCCCGGAGGGCAATTTAACACCCAAAAAGCCAAACATGTCCGGGAAACTCCGGACGCATGGTAACCCGACCACAGGGACTCCAGGATCTGCAGCTGCTGCCACCTGTATGGTGAATCCTCCGACTCATCACCAACCAGCTCTTCCCCATTCTCCAACCTGGCCCCACGGTCTGACCGTGCAGGAGAACAGAAACCCTTTGGGACAGCAGGAGAGTCTCCTCAATGCCGCACTCTTCTCATGGCTTCCCGCGGTCACCGGGAAACACGACTACCCTGCCCCCAGGAGTCTCTCAAGGAGCTGCCGGCGCAGTCACTGGGCACCCACTCGTAATGGTCTCGGGCAGTGCCATTGCAGAGGGAGCTGAGCAGACCGTCCCTTCTGTGACTTCCTGAATCGCTGCCAGGACGGATTCTCCTCTGCGCTAGGGAGAGTCCCCGAGGACAAGCAGCTGTGGTGGGGGAGGGAGCAAGACAAGCACTCCCCCTGAGCCCTTGACTAGCAGGCAAGCAGGACTCTGGGAGCCAAGGCATCGGTGTGTCTTGCTGGGAGAGCAGAGCTGGAGAGCAGAAAAGGGCATTGGAGGAATTGTAGAAAAGTCAGTGTCATGGCTGGGTCATGGGCAGCCAGACCTAGTGGTCAGAGGCAGAGTCCACACTCACAAGACAGGAGTCGAGAGTCAGCTGGGTGAGGACACTGGAAGAGCAGAAGCAAAAGACCAAATTGTGTTCAGAACCTCAAGTCAGGTGAGTCACCCTGAGTCCGGATGCCAGGAAATCAAGCCTGGGGAGTGGGAGCAGGAACAGCCAACACACAGTCCAGAGCCGGGGAGGAGCTCGGCTGTTCAGACAGCTTCTTCTTCCTGCTGCTGGTTTAAGGAGGTCCCCGGGCCAGTTAGCTGCTCTGGGACTCTGCCAATAGGAGCCTCAAACTGGGTCTGGACTTCGTCAGTCCGAGCTAAGCAGTTTTTCGTAGGCTTCCAGGTGGCGTGCTGGAGGCTGGCTGCTCCCAGGAACCCTGCAGACCCGGGTTAATGACCCATGGGTCAGGACAGTGAGTGATCTCTCCCCGCTCAAACCTCCTGCACCAAACAGTCTCCAGGGTCCCGGATGCATCCTCTGAGAAGAAAAAAACACAGTCATGAGAACAAATAGGCTATGGAACAGGAGCCCCCTCTTTCTTACAACAGCCCCAAGTGTCCAGAAGAGTGGACGGTTCTTACCTCCAGGAGATGCCTGGGATCTTCCATCTAAGCCTCAAGGGGACCCCTGTTGCTTGGTCTGACAGGAGGAGATCATCTGTCCCCACTGCTCCCTGCGCTGGGCTGGCTGCAGCACACATCTGTGTAAGAGGCTGGGCCAGAGAGATGTTACAATCAGGGTCCAGGCACCCCAGAAGGAGAACAGAGGGTCTGAAACCAGAAGACGAAGCAATCAAATCAGCGGATTCGACAGAGAAGTTTTCTACCCTACAGGGACATCAAAGAAGGTCTCTTAGGAAAGCTGAGATGTTTGTCTGGAAACTGCTAAGGCAAAGATTGTGACTTGTTAAGATTCAGTTTTAGTCACTACAAAGTGTGTTGTGTTTTGTTTCTCTCTTTGAAATGTGTCTCTTTCCCTTGCTTAGTATCACTTAAATCTCTTCTTTGTTACTATGCTTCCCAAACCACCTCAGTGTTGTGTGTTCGAGTGAAGTGTGAGTCTCCAGCCTACCCAACAGGCTGAGCTGTGCCCTGTCTCTCTGAAGGTAGCGAATAATTTCTGAGCGGTGCTCGGCCTCTTCATGTCAGACTCTGAGAGCCCAGAGAAGGGCCAAAGGAAGAATAAAGGGCAGAAGATGAAGCTAGCCCGGAGCCTAGCTTCAGTTGGGCAGACAGTCTGTAGCCCTGACGCAAAGGTCCTTCTGTGCCATATGGGGCAGGAAGATCTCTGCCTGGGAGCACGGGAAATGGGATGGGGGTGAGATCAAGGAAAGAGGGGAGGGATATGGGTGTGAGGGAAAGAGCTCCTGCCCCAGATGAAGGAATTCGGGGGCCGCGGGAAGGACCCAGCTCCACAGAGAGGGGAGAGAGTTCCTGTGCGTGCCAGGGGCCTCCATTTCTGCTTCCACTAGTCCCCCATTTACAGTGAGACAGAGCAGTACCTGCAGCAGGGAGTGGGACTTGCTGAACAGGGAGGGGAACCTTGAAGAGCATCAGATGAGCCACAGCCCTTGCAGCGCCTCGGGCATCTGGTGCAAGTGCCGGATCATGTGAAGCTGGCCCATGACCTTGGCTGTGACATCCTCATGCTGCAGGGGAACGAAAACATGTCAGAGACTGAGACACTCCCCAGGAATCAGGGAGGATTAAGGGCACCTGGAACCTGCACCATCATTTCCACCCAGCAGCTGCTCATGTCTGAGTGGTAGATTCACCCTCCTGACCCCCAGGATGGAGGCTTGCTGTCCTCTCTAGTGACCTTCAGTGCCAACCCCCCTCCTTGTCGGGTGAGCTCCTGCCACCTCCCCATCCGTGCCCCTGACAGCTGTTCCACCTCCAACCCACCTGGGGACACCGCTCAAGTTCAGAGAACCCTCTCCTCCACCCCTACCTCCATCCCCACCCAGGTAGGGTAGGGAGGGGGCTCTAGAAGGGTGGAGGGGGGAGGGAGGGATTCTGACAGCAGTGAAGTGGGATAGGGAGAGCTTGAGACTTTTCCCCAAGACACCCCAGTGACAAAAGCTGAAACCACAGGATGGCAGCCCTGGTGAATGGGGCAGGTCAGCAGCCCCTGACGACTGAATCCTCCCAATCTCTCGAGAGCGGGTCCAGCCCTACCAGCAGCAAGACCAGCTTTCCACACCCATGTGCCTCAGTCAGTCACCATCACCAGTCAGTCCTTGGCCTCCCAGGATGCCAGGGATGGGAGCAACTCTCGATGGTGGCTCGGGTGACATGGACACTAGGCCATGGGGAAATGGGTGCAGCTCTATGGGGCAGGAAAGGTTCCCAGAGGGCACTTAGGGGACTCTCCTGTCCTTCCCAGGAGTGATAGCAGAGCACCACATCCTAAGAACAGAAGTCCATGAAGGCCAGAAGTCCCCACTAGGCTCCTTGCTACCAGGCCAGCAAATGGCGAGAGGATGGGAATGAGGCCCTGGGCCCCACCCCAAGCTTCTGAGTCGATTGCAGCTGCTTACCGTGTCCCCCATCAGTTGCTGGGCTTCCCCCAGGAGGGAGTAGACCAGCACCAGCCCAGCCTGGCTGACACGCAGCAGGGGGTCGTGGATGGCCAGCAATGCTGTCTGTACGAAGGATCTTCTCTGCCCGACAGAGAAGAATTTTTCAAAGACCTAAAACCAAGAGGACATGAGGCTCGAGTAGATTGCCCAGAGCCAGCCTCCAAGTCCTGGCAGAACAATGGCGTCTAGTGCCCCAAAGGGCGGGGAAGAGAGCTGCTGTGGCCAAGGCAGTTCATTCCCCAGGAGGCTTTCAGGGTCCCAGGGCTCAGGGAAGCCCCTTTATTAAAAGGTGGCAGATGCTGAGGGACCAAAGCCTCCAGTGGCTCTTTCGGGAAGGCAATTTAGGGCAGGGGCCAGGATGGGCTGGAAATGGATCTCTAATGTGTGTGAGCAGGCCCACTCTGCTGTGCAGGGCACAGAGACGACAGGGGACCCTGTCTTGCTTCCAGCAGAGAGATCTCCTGCACCTCAGCGGCTAGAGGAGTGTGTGTGTGTTGTTGAGGGGAGGAGGGGGTTGGAGCTGACAGACCAAAGGTCTCTTCCCCCAGCTAAGTGATTTCTCTAGTTGCTGGCTATGGCCTCTGCAGCTCCTTGGTTTCTTCAAGGGGAATCCAACCTGCAGCCTGACAAGAACAAGGAGACTTCTGGCCCAGTCCCAGTGTGGGACCTTTAGCACCAGCCTGTCCCACTGGTTGCTGGATGAGGAACTCTGAGCTGGAAATAAGGAGCGGGCTCTTTTCCTGTCTCCAGGAGGCATCCACTGCAGGGAGCCAGCCAGCCCCACTCCCTGAGCTGTGTCATCCCCTGGCACAGTGCCCTTACCTCCCCCACTCTGGCTGTGTTCTTGTAGCCCAAGAGCCTGCTGTCCTGGTGCCAGTCATAGCACCAGAGATCTTCCACGTCATGTATGGTCAGGCCTGGAAGAGAGAGAGAGAGAGAGAGACTTTTCTCCTCATTCTGGTTGCAGTTTCTGTGTCCTTCCGAGCCCATTGGTGGCTGCACAGTGGAGTGGAGAAGAACAGAGGCAGAGAGAGACTTGTCCTCCGGCTGGGGTCAGTCTGAGAGAAATGGTCTGGGGTCCCATTATCAACCTGTGGTCACTCTTAGTCTCCTATTGGGTTCCGTGTCCCAGCTGGGTTCCTTACCCCTCTGTTGGAGCAGCAGTTGGTAGAGCCGGTAAGTCCCCTCCCTGGCCTGCCGGCTGATGTCCTTGTCTGGATCGCTGACAAATAGAGCGAGCTGGGCCACATGGCGACCCATCTGAGGGAACTCGGCTGAGATCTAATGAAAGGGAGAGCAGAGGGGACTCCATCAGCATTTTCCTGTCAGCTCCCTGTCCCTCCTGGGCCAGAGGGCTCCTTCCCCTTAGCCCCTCTGCAGGAGATGCTGGGGGAGAGGAGCTTGAGATCGACCCTTCATTTGCTCTGCTGCTAAGGGAGCCCGCAGGTGCTTTGGGATGCCAAACAGGGGCTGGAGCATGGGCCCCTTAAAGGCCCAGGGAAAACACTGAACCAGGACAAGAAGAACTTGGCTCAAGCCTAGCTCAATCCCTACTCTGACTCTGCCTCCCCTTGAAGAACCCTCCTAAGCCACAGCCCTGGCAGCAGCAGGAGACCCTGCAGCCCGCTGGAGCCAGCCCGCCTCCGCCTGGAGCCAGCAAGCTGGGCTCGGAGCTCACTTACGTCAAACTCAGGGAGGGTGACTGTGTATCTCAGCAGGGCTGTGCTGCTCCTGATAGCCCTGGCTCGCTCCTGCGACACCCTGGACACGACCCAGAGGTTGACATGCTGTGGGGAAAGGAGGCAGGTCAGACTCAGTGGCCAGCTGCTCCTGCTTTGCAAATGAGCCCCATGCCCCCAGCCCCAGGGGCCTGAGACATTCTGCGCAGGGGGGAATAGCTGAGTCATTGATGGCAGAGCTTTAGAAGGGGATTCTTTCCCCCAGGATGCAGCTTGTCACCTTCAGGTCACAACTTGTCAGCGTCTCTTTAGATTGGGACAATGTTCGGGGTCGGGGCTGGTCCCATCCTCCCAGAACTCCTGATTCCTGAACAGTTCACCAGAAAGAAGACCGAACCCTTGGCCCTTCCCTGCTACGCAAATCCTTGGGGGGATGTAGGGAGTGACTGAGAGCACAATCCCCCCAGGAATTTCAGAGCAGATCAAAGGGAAGAGCTGATTCCCTGGGCTCCTCCTCTTTCTCTAGGAAGGAGCATGTGCCTCTTCTCTGAGAACCATCTCCCCAATCTCATGGACTCTGTGTGTTGGAGGGGTGGGGGAAGGGTGGATTTTCAGACTCTCACTCCCCAAGACAGCCAGGAGCCCTGTGCTTAGTGCTCAGCAGAACCAGGCAGAGCTCTGGCTTGGAGTCCCAGCTCCTTCCTCTGTCCCTCAAGAAGGAAGGACCTGACACTACATTGCACTGACCTCCCCAACCAAGGACGGCCCACTGGGGACCCAGCTAGGAGGACAGAGTAGAAAATGCATCTTCCAGTCTCTCCTTACCAGTCCCCCAAAGAGTTACAGTCAAATGGGGCTCACCTCCAAGATGAAGTGCAGCCTGTCTGTGTCTGGGGACTCTGCCAGCAGGTTCCCCAGCATGGCATCCAGGACCTCTGGGATGACTTTGTGCAGAGCCTGCAAAGCATGGGTCAGAGTTAGGGAATCTGGGCCTACACCTGCCACAGGATGGGAAGAGGGGTCTCTGGGAAGCACTGGGGAGACTCCCAAACACATCTCCCGGCCTTTCTCCTTCACATCCCACTGCAGGCAATTTGCAAGAATTGATGACCCCTGGACCTTTGATCCATGAGCTTAGCAGGTCTCTGCGGAGGGCCTTGTAGGCAGAAGAGTATGAAACAGCCAAGTTGGTATGGATGGAACCTGGGCTTCTGGGCAAAACAAGGCTTATGAAAGAAAGAAAGAAAGAAAGAAAGAAAGAAAGAAAGAAAGAAAGAAAGAAAGAAAGAAAGAAAGAAAGAAAGAAAGAAAGAAAGAAAGAAATCGCCCATGGAGGGGTAATCTCTTTCCTGCTGGAGGGAAGGATCCAACCCTGCAGCTTGTTCCATCTCCGCTACCCCACCCCTAAATCTGGAGCTCCAGCGAATCAAGGGAGCAGGGACCAAGGACTACTCTGGAAGAGGAGGAGGATGGAGGAGGTACCTGGATGCCGGTGGTGTCCTTCTCCTTGCCCAGGGTGAAGACGGAGTGAAGGGCAGCTCGCAAGAGGTGGGTCTCTAGGGCTGGCTCCAGGGCAGGTTTCATGGTGCTGGCAAGAGAGAGGAGCTGGTATTAGACTGTGCAGTACAGGGGTGGGACTGTCGCCAACACGGACACCAAGCCACAGGGATAGAGGCACAGGCTGGCGAGAATGGAAACTGAGGCACTTAGCTAGGGAATGACAAGGCCAAGGTGTCCCAGACAGACAGTGGCAGGACAGGAATAGCTCCAGTTCCCTGGAGCCTGCTGCCCCTCCTGTATCTGAGCCCGGGAGTGAGCCCCTCCCCAAGGCCCCTGTCATGTTATGGGAGTGAAAAGAAGAGCCCCGCCAGGAGAGAGTGACCCTTCCCACCCCACCATCTCTGCCAGAGGCACCACTCTTGGGAGGTGACTTGGGAGGGGCAGTGACGGTGACTCCCAGCCTTGGGCCTGAGCAGCACTGGGGTTAGGGGAGTCGGCGGGGTGGGGCTGTCTCAGTACCAGAGGTAGCCCACTGCAGCCAGGGAGTGGGCGAGGACGGCGCTGGGTGACGAGTCATCGGGAAGCTCCTCGATGAGCTCCTGTGAGACGCGAAGGAGACAAAGGAGCGTGTGAGATTCAGGCCCGACTGATGCCTCCCAGTGAGGAGATGACACAGCCTGTGCCCCACATGGCCAGCAGGATCCCCCACCACCTCCCGCTCCTCCCATTCCTTTCTCCCCATTAGACTTGTCCCCCTTCCCGGATTCCTGCCCAGCTCACTCCCAATCCCCTTCTCTCCTCCTCCCTGTCAAAACTGCCCCCATTCAGCCCCATCCCGACGACCGAGCTGGGACCATGGTTTCCTTGTTCCCCACTCTCAGTTGCCCCCCAGCCCCACAATTCTCCCTCTCCCTCCAGCTGCCGTATGGCATGTCTCACTCACCACGATCCTCTGCACCACAGCCGCCTTGCAGCAGCGCGGCTCCAGCGTGTCCTCCCCTCTCTCCCATGCAGCCAGACATGCGGGGTAGATGGCCTGAAGGAACAGGAGCTGCTGCCCCTCATCCTGGACCCACCAGGAGTGGGGTATAGCGAGAGAGACCCTGTTAGCTAGGGACCTTCCTGCCCCACCCACACCAGCTCCAGGGCTCAGGCCTCAATGGGGGATTGTGGGGACCCGCCTATTGTCCAAATCCCCCACAACTCCTACACAAGGAGGATCAGGAACTGGGACAGTGCCTGTGGGGGGAGATGACTTCGGCTGTTGTGGGACAAACACCCCCATCTTGGGGGTCCCACATCATGGATGTAAAAGGGTCCCATTGGGTGTGGTGGATCAGGAGGCACAAGACCCTCGGCAGGGGGTGGGGATGCTGGGAAGGGACAGGGCAATCTTGGTTCCAGCCCAGGTGGGGAACATTTGTACCTTATCTCTGCACTGGAGCTGCTCTCGGATGACTTTGAGAGCAGCTTCATCTTTGGCCACGTCCACCCCTTCCTCCTGCTCCGAATCCAGGGGGGTCCCTGCACCAGGGAGGGAAGGACAGGGGCGTGGTGCGCAGAGCAGGATTCAAGACCCCCCTTCCCACCTCAGGCACCCAGGGCAGATGGGGCCCCAAACCTCCCTCTCAGGGATGCCTTCAGCCCCCAACAGCTGCAGAAGCCCAGAGCAGAGCCCCCCTCCACTGGCCAGGACTCCAGGGGAGGTGCCGATTCTCCCAGCACCGGAGCAGCAAGGACCAAAGTGGCAGCAGCTCTTCACGCCCCCACCCCCAGGTCCCCGTGCAGAAGGGGCAGCTGTGTGACGGCTGCTGCTATTCCGTGGGGTTCACAAGGCTCAGGCCAGACACCTGGGCTGGGGACCCCCCCGCATATCCCTGGGAGAGCGTCTGGGCCCAGGTTGTTCACATCCCGTCCTCACCCCTCCCTCAGCCCAGCCTGGCTCCTCACCTGGAACAAAGCAGTGGCCTCCATCGGCCTGGCTGCTGCCAGAGGCCCAGGTGCTGCCGCTGTCCCCTGCTGAGCTGCTGGTGCTGGGACAGGGACTTTCCGCCTCCTGGCCTGCAGGGGCTGGAAGGTCCTCAGAGACCGGGCAGGGCGATGCCTCCTGATGGGAAGGAGGGCTGGGCTCCTGGGGCCGCTGCTGCCCACACAACAAGCCCCAGAGCCACCCTGCCCGGCGCCCCTCCTGGGCTGGGTCCTGTCTGCCAAACCGCAGCCTGGGCCAGCTCCACTGGGGCCTGGTCGGGGCCTCTCCCAGCTCGGCGCCTGCGCCGGGAGCCGGGGTCCTTTTCCAGAAGGCCGGGCACTTCCGCCGTCTGGCCTGGACGGGACCTGCTTCCCCGCCAGCGGGGACGCAGGGCTTGCTCTGCCCCTTGGGAAGACGGCAGCTGCTTCCCTCAGGCTCTGGGGCCACCTGCAGAGCCTTCCTCCTGAACATCCGCAGGAGCCTGGCCATCCTGGAACCGAGCGGGGAGCAGGGGTGAGTCTGGGCTCAAGGCAGCCTTTCACTCCTGGCCCTTTTCCGTCCCTCCTCCTCCCTGCTCCAACCACAGCAGCCCCTTCTGCCCCCACAGGAGTGCAGGGAGTGCCATCTACACACACGGGCAGGAGTTCATTGCATGATCCGCTCCCAACGTTCCCCCTCGTAATCCCTGCTGCTGCAATATCCAGGAACTCTCATCCTTTTCCAGCAATGGGGTAAGTCCCAAAGACCATCAGTTCCTCTGGACAAGCAGCCCCCTCCTGTCGTCCCAGGCCACTCTCCCACCAAGGCTAGAGAAGGAACAGAAGCCAGGAGTCCGGACTTCTCCTGGGAAACCATTCCCCACGTCAAAGACACAAAGACCCTCGGCACAGGAAGACCAGGGCCCTCCTCGTTCCCCACTGATTTCCAGACTCAGCAGCTCACAGGGTCTGGCCCAGCTCAGAGACTCTCAGCCTGGGGAACTGTGTCCCACAAGGGAAGGGCTGGGAGCCCCATTACTGGAACCTTTCCAAACACACTGGAGACGGCTCTGGAGAAGCCCCTGCCTGGCCTAAGAGTGAGGGGCTCTTGGGGGCTGTTTGCAAAGGAAATCCCCATTCGGAGGTAGTCTCTCCCCATTTCTGCCTCTCCCCAGACAGACAGGGGAAGCCACCGAGGAACCCGAATGCCACTCACTTGATCTCAGTGATGGGATGATGGATGGCGGATGTTCAGGGTCAGCAGACGTCCCCCGCCCTCCTCCTCACTCTCCAAGCCCAAGGCAGGCTGGAGAGGGTGGTGACCTCAGGAGTTACCCTGCCCAGCCAGCAGGCAGGGTGATGACACGAGGGCGGTTGACCGGCTGTGAAAACAAGAGTCTGTCTTATTGCCAAGGGATGGAGAAACTCAGCCAGCAGCAGGGGGCTGCAGAACACGGCCCTAGGGCGGAGGTGACAGCGCCTCCAGGATCCTGACATCCCAGCACTTTACACACCTTCCTGGAGCCTCCCAAACCCACTGGGCTGTAGCCATGGGACCCCAACCCTACTGATGGCAAACGGGCCTCAGCTACCGGCTCAGGGCCAGACCGAGTGTCAGAGCCATGGATGGACCCCTTCACTAACCACTGCCGCACACTCCCTCCCACAGCTGGCAATTGCAACCAGGCCCTAATGTCTGGTCCCCCTGCCTTTGAGAGGGAGTGTCACTCCTGCTTCCATTGCTGCTTATTGATCTGTGGGACTTTGGGCAAGTTGCTCCCCCTCTCTATGGCTCTCTGGGACTCACATCCCTGAATGGACTTTAAAAAAGACAATGCTTCAAGTTTGGCCCCAACTAGTTCTTGTTTCTCAAGACTAGCCATTTCAGCAAAGTTTAGAATTCTTGAATTCAACACCTGGAAACATCCCTTTCTCCTTCGCAAACGGCCTTAACATCCGTTATCTCACCCAGGCTCCCTGCTGCCTGGACTTAGAGAATTGACCCTATTCCCATTGGACCTACCCAAGGTGTCACATAGCAAAGCGGTGACGGAGCCAGAAAGAGAAGACAACAGTCCTGACTCCTGTTCTGACTAACAGACAACAACCCCCCGGAGGCAGGGATAAAGCCCAGGAAATAAGGTGTGAACATTTGCATGGAAACCGTTTTCTGTCAGAAAATCCATTCAGACAAAACCACTTTGTTTCTTGAAATCATAACAAGTAGGATGAAAATTCTTTGCAAAAATATTTGTTTGCAAAACAAGAGCATCTCCTGTTTGTCACAGCGCATTAAACTGTCTCGTCATACACAAAGGGGAGACACTATGATCTAGCAAAAAGTAAAAGGAGTACTTGTGGCACCTTAGAGACCAACGAATTTATCTGAGCATAAGCTTTCGTGAGCTCCAGCTCACTTCATCGGATACATCTGTAGCTCTCGACAGCTGTAGCTCACGAAAGCTTCTGCTCAAATAAATTGGTTAGTCTCTAAGGTGTCACAAGTCCTCCTGTTCTTTTTGCAAATACAGACTAACATGGCTGCTACTCTGAAACCAACTATGATCTAGAAAATTGGATTAGATGCTTCAGTCTGAGCTAAGTAGTTGCTGCTCCTCACAATTTCAAAAGAATAAAATTCAAATAAAAGAGAATATTAGGTCATAATCGGATATGGCTCAGTGTGATCGGACACCTCCTAGTCTGCACTGCTCCGAGTGACACTCTTCAGTGGATCCCCAGCATCCACCCATGGTGAGGTAGGTGGGAGAGGATTGTTCTTCGTACTTGACAGAAGGAGAAATGAAGGCTGAGAAAGGAGCAGGGAATTGTCTTAGCTGATGCAGCCAGTCAGTAGCAGAATTGCTCTCAAATGAGCTACAGACCAGCAATTGTTCCTAGTAATTATGCAGCAAGTATTTGAGAAGAATTGGAATGTTCGAGAGGATCATGAACTGCTCCGAGACAATGAATGGAGAGCAGCATCCACATTGGTCAGACATATAACTGGTTGTGACTTATTTGCTTGGTCATCAAAGAGAACAACAAAGACCAGTTTCCTCCCTGTCAATAGCCCCCTCCTCAGCCAATCAGGGTTGAGACTTTGAGGGGTGGGAGGCTAAGGGTTCTCATCAAATAGCCCAAAGAATGGCCCTGGTCACCACCGAGGCGATCACTCTCGGAGCCCTATTCCAGTCTCCTCTCTGTGAGGGCCTCCCACAACCCCCCCGGCTCCCGCTTCACAAACAGAGCTCCTGGTGGTGTGAGGAGAGCAGAGGGAATAGGACAAAGGAAGCAAGAAGAGAAAGGTAGGAGGGACAGAGGAAAAGGGAAAACCAAAAGGAGAAACCCCAATGTCCCCAGTGATTCTAAGGAACAAAGTCTTAGGTCGGAAAAAAAATGCTGCCCCCACAATCAAGTCTTTTCGTTTCCTAAAAATCAGCCGGCACCTGATGGATCAGACTGAAGAGGTTCCAAACCTCTCCGAGGCTCTTACCTTCTATACAGGGACGTCTGTTTTTGAGCAAAACCACCACAAGAAAAGGAGAAAACTCCAAAGAGGGTCCTCCTTGCGCTCACGAATGTGAAAGTGAATGCTCTCTCAGTCCTCCAGGAGAGACCTCGAGAAGGAGACGTGCTGAAGCAAAGCCACAGGGATCTCCGAGGTGGCCCCTGTCCTGCACCCCTGTCCTGCCTGGCTGATGTCAAGATCTCTCTGTGAGGTCATCGCCTCCCCACCACCTTTGTCCAATAGGCTGAGGTCCTGCCAAAGGCCCTTGTGATGTCACTGCCACACCCACCCCTCCCTTGCAGTGCTGATGTCCTGCCCCTGTCCAGCCACACTGGATGTTTCAGCCGCTTCCCCTGGATCACCCCACGCAATGAGCGTTCATTGTGGGCTCAAATCGAACAAAGTAAAACATCAGAGGCTTCTCCCCATGCTATGCTCAGTTTTTCATAAATTAGCAGACTTTATGGACAGAAGAGAAAATTAGAGCATGTCATCTGACCCCCTGCCTATCACATGCTTTCTGTAGAGCATAGGAGCTAGTTTTTGACTACACACGTTCCAGAAAGGCATCTAGTCTTCATTAGAAGACATCAAGAGGTGGGGAACTTTGTGACTTTGTCCTCACCCACAGCTATTTCACATTTGGGGACAATGTATACCTTCAAACCAGCGGCACTGCTTTGGGTACCCGCATGGCCTCACAGTATGCCCATATTTTTATGGCTGACTTAGAATAACGCTTCCTCAGCTCTCGTCCCCTAATGCCCCTACTCTACTTGTGCTACATTGATGACACCTTCATCATCTGGACCCATGGAAAAGAAGCCCTTGAGGAATTCCACCATGATTTCAACAATTTACATCCCACCATCATCCTTAGCCTGGACCAGTCCACACAAGAGATCCACTTCCTGGACACTACGGTGCTAATAAGCGATGGTCACATAAACACCACCCTATACTGGAAACCTATTGACTGATATACTTACCTACATCCCTCCAGATTCCATCCAGGACACACCACACGATCCATTGTCTACAGCCGAACTCTACGATACAACCGCATTTGCTCCAACCCCTCAGGCAGAGACAAATATCTACAAGATCTCTACCAAGCATTCTTACAACCACAATACACACCTGCTGAAGTGAAGAAACAGACTGACAGAGCCAAAAGAGTACCCAGAAGTTACCTACTACAGGACAGGCCCAACAAAGAAAATAACAAAACGCCACTAGCCATCACCTTCAGCCCCCAACTAAAACCTCTCCAACGCATCATCAAGGATCTACAACCTATCCTGAAGGACGCCCCATCACTCTCACAGATCTTGGGAGACAGGCCAGTCCTTGCCTACAGACAGCCCCCCAACCTGAAGCAAATACTCACCAGCAACCACACACCACACAACAGAACCACTAACCCAGGATCCTATCCTTGCAACAAAGCCCGTTGCCAACTGTGTCCACATATCTATTCAGGGGACACCATCATAGGGCCTAATCACATCAGCCACACTATCAGAGCCTCATTCACCTGCACATCTACCAATGTGATATATGCCATCATGTGCCAGCAATGCCCCTCTGCCATGTACATTGGCCAAACTGGACAGTCTCTACGTAAAAGAATAAATGGACACAAATCAGACGTCAAGTATTATAACATTCAAAAAGCAGTCGGAGAACACTTCAATCTCTCTGGTCACTCGAACTCAGACCTAAAAGTGGCAATTCTTCAACAACAATAAACTTCAAAAACAGACTCCAAGGAGAGACTGCTGAATTGGAATTAATTTGCAAACTGGAGACAATTAATTTAGGCTTGAATAAAGACTGGGAGTGGATGTGTCATTGCACAAAGTAAATCTATTTCCCCTTATTTCCCGCCCTACTGTTCTTGTCAACTGATGCGTTGGAGAGGTTTTTGTTGGGGGCTGAAGGTGACGGCTAGTGGCGTTCTGTTATTTTCTTTGTTGGGCCTGTCCTGTAGTAGGTAACTTCTGGGTACTCTTCTGGCTCTGTCAATCTGTTTCTTCACTTCAGCAGGTGGGTATTGTAGTTGTAAGAATGCTTGATAGAGATCTTGTAGGTGTTTGTCTCTGCCTGAGGGGTTGGAGCAAATGCGGTTGTATTGTAGAGCTTGACTGTAGACAGTGGATCGTGTGGTGTGATCTGGGTGAAAGCTGGAGGCATGTAGGTAAGTATAGCAGTCAGTAGGGTGGGGTTTATGTGACCATCGCTTATTAGCACCATAGTGTCCAGGAAGTGGATCTCTTGTGTGGACTGGTCCAGGCTGAGGTTGATGGTGGGATGGAAATTGTTGAAATCATGGTGGAATTCCTCAAGGACTTCTTTTCCATGGGTGCAGATGATGAAGCGCAAGTAGAGTAGGGGCATTAGGGGACGAGAGCTGAGGAAGCGTTGTTCTAAGTCAGCCATAAAAATGTTGGCATACTGTGGGGCCATGAGGGTACCCAGTGCAATCCCGCTGACTTGAAGGTATAAATTGTCCCCAAATCTGAAATAGTTGTGGGTGAGGACAAAGTCACGAAGTTCAGCTACCAGGTTTGCCATGATAGTATCGGGGATGCTATTCCTGACGGCTTGTAGTCCATCTATGTGTGGAATGTTGGCGTAGAGGGCTTCTACGTCCATCGTGGCTAGGATGGTGTTTTCTGGAAGATTACCAATGGATTGTAGTTTCCTCAGGAAGTCAGTGGTGTCTCAAAGATAGCTGGGAGTGTTGGTAGCGTAGGGCCTGAGGAGAGAGTCTACAGAGCCAAACAATCCTGCTGTCAGGGTGCCAATGCCTGAGATGATGGGGCGTCCAGGATTCCCAGGATTACGGATTTTGGGTAGCAGATAGAATACCCCTGGTCGGGGCTCTAGGGGTGTGTCAGTGTAGATTTGTTCCTGTGCTTCTTTAGGGAGTTTCTTGAGCAGATGGTGTAGTTTCTTTTGGTTATCCTCAGTGGGGTCAGAGGGTAATGGCCTGTAGAATGTGGTGTCAGAGAGTTGTCTAGCAGCCTCTCGTTCATATTCTGACCTCTTCATGATGATGACAGCACCTCCTTTGTCAGCCTTTTTGATTATGTCAGAGTTGTTTCTGAGGCTGTGGATGGCATTGTGTTCGGTACGGCTGAAGTTGTGGGGCAAGTGATGTTGCTTTTCCTCAATTTCAGCCCATGCACGTCAGCGGAAGCACTCTATGTAGAAGTCCAGTCTGTTGTTTCGACCTTCAGGAGGAGTCCACGCAGAATCTTTTTGTAGTGTTGGTAGGAAGCTTTCTATGGGTTACTGTGTGGTTAGAATTCCCTGGGAATGGTGGGTAGAGCTAGACATTAACTAGGGTGTCTTGGTAACTTTTTCCCTTAATTTTGAAATGCAACTTTTCTCCTTTGTTCTCACTGGACTGAGCCTATTTTCTTGGAAAAAAATAATGTGGCCAGATGCCGCTGCCCCATTCTGGGAGTGTGAGGTGCCCATCTCCCACCTAAGCCCCCAAGTGAGCCATGCACCGGGGAAGATTGGCATTCAGCTGCCGATCTTGCATGTGAGGCCTGATCCTCCCAGCATGGCTACCAGATTGGGTCCCATTGAAACAGCTGTCCAATGAAAGAGGTGGTGGTGCCCACCTTATAACTTCAAGCCCAGTGGTTAAAGCCCTGAGCTGGAATATGGGGAACCCAAGTTCAGTCCCACCTCCCTACCAGGAAGTATTTGAACTGTGTGTCTCCCACCACTCAGATGGGCATGTTAATCACTGTGACAGGGTCCCCAGACTATGGGACTGCTGAGCCCTCTGTCCCACCAACCTGAGCTTCCCCTCACACTGTGATGCTGATGAGAAGCTACAAACCTCTAGCAGGTGCTGCCCTTATTCTGCCATCCACCGGCAGGGACTCACCCAACCGACTTACACGAATGCTTTTGCGAGCAACTCATGAACCAACAATAGAGAGGCTCCAGCTGATTCACCCAGCTCCTCAGCCTTGCACCGCAGAACTTTACCATCTTGCACAGAAGCCTGGCCAGTGTCAGTTCATTTCACCCAGTCCGCCCCCCCCCCCGATGTGGAGAGGACACACACTCGCCTTTGTAAACTGACCTGAGATTTCCCAAGCACTTCAACCAAAACACACTGTTTGAGGTAAAATATAAAAGAGATTTATTAGCTACAGAAAGATTATTTTAAGGGATTATAAGTAGCAAGTGTAGAGATCAAAGTTGGTTTCTCAAGAAATAAAAATAAATTTGCAGTCTGAGTTCTACAAACTAAATAGGATTTCAGTCAAGCAGTGTCTCACCCTGACAGATGGTACAAGCAGGCTACCGATCCTCACTACACAGGCTGGAATTGCTGTCCAGCCCGGGACCCTCTTCCCCCATTCAAAGTCTTTGCTCTTCAAACGTTCCTCCAGGTGTCAAGTTGTTTGGGGGATATGGGGGTGGGGGGGAAGGAAGAAAAGCCAAGTATTAGGATCCTTCAGCCTCTCCTGTTATAGGTGTTCCACTTGGGATAAATAATGAGAGTGATGGGAACAGAGGGGTTGGATCCGGGGTCTCCCCCTGCTCAGGTGGGTGCCCCAACCATTGGACTACAGAGACGTTCTCTTTCTCTCTCTGTCCCAGTGACTGTTCCATGGTAGATAAACACTTAAATGGATACTGGCCAGAAAGTGAGAATGACTCTGGGGTCCTGTGGTCAGGGAGCCCATCTGAGGGGCGGGAGCTCCTGGGGCCAGTCCCCCAGCTCCAGTCGCTCCTTCATTATTTACCCACAGTGAGCCAGCTGCCATAGGGGAGACTGAAGAATCCCACCTTCAGACTGCACCATAGCTCAGTGGTTACAGCACCCACCTAGAAACTGAGTAACCCCAGTTTAAATCCTTTCTCCTCCTGTAGCAAAGATGGGGGCATGGAACCTGGGTCTCACACGTCCCAGGCAAGTGTGTTGTCACTGGCTTAAAGTTATGAGGTGGCCAGCAGCACCAAAACACCCCCACCCACCCACCCACCCACAGGTTGTGTGCAGCGCAGCAGGGGCCTAACTCATTCCCAGAAGAAATGCCTCAGGCGGTGGGTTCCCATTCGTGGATTGCTAAGCAGAGGTGGAGGCCCCCCAGCAATGCAGACTTAGGCACTTATCTTTGCGAGAGGGGCAGGGCTTAGGACACTCCCCTGTTGTTCGCATCTTCCATTGGCTAGTTTAGATGGCTCCCCACCGAGCATGCCGGCTCTTGTGGATGGCATTGTAAGGTATCTGTCTGTCTCCATTCATCGTATAGGGAGACTAGGTGCCTAAGTCAGGCTTTGTGGGTCATAGTGTTGTTCTTGTGATGTTCTAGGCACCTAAAGATGACGTGCAGTGACGCCCAGAGTTGCAACATCTAAGTCCCTTCATGGATGCTACCCCTAGTCATTGAAATTAGAAGCTCACAGAAAACAAAGTCACAGCCCTGGCCGAGAGTGGGGTGTCTCCCTTTAGATCCCATCTTTTAGTTCATGTCCACGCTAGGAGAAAGGGTATTTTTTTCAACGCAATAGCAAACATGAGTCAGTGATCTCATTATACGGTCCTAGCGGAGGTGAGGCAAGTGATGCTTTCACCTCAGTGTAGCTAATCAAGGTGACCGATAACCCTTCCAAACATCCCCCAACCCACAGAATTCTTCTTGACCAGTTATCCTGAGGTGAAACCACCACTTTCCTTGTCTACACACCGATTGTACAATGAGAGAGAGAAACCTGCGCCCTAGTGTAAACAAACCCCCAGAGACTGTCTCTCGGAGCAGGTCCCATCCCATGAACACTGCCCTGGACACCACAGCAACTGCTGATGGGCAGAAGAAATGTGAACAGCAAAGTTCATCTCTCTTTAGCCACCTCTGAATAAATTCAACACCTCTGGAAACAAAGAGGAGAGTCAGCACCATGTGTTCAGCCCCCTCTCAACAGAGCCCAGATGAGGAATTCCTGATTGACATGGCTATAGACAGCACAAGACAGAGCACAGGCTGGATAGCAACATAGCCCAGCAAAACCCCAGCTCTCATCATGGGGACATGCTGGTATAATGCCTGCTGGTGCTGGGGGGACACAACCAAGTAGGGAAGCAAATCCCACAATTCTACCCCCAACAATTGCAGCTGGAAAACTAAAAAGGGACAAATCAGAATTGTTTTTCATGCTTTATTTACCATGAATCCCCATCAGAGTGAAAAGGAGCTGAGAAACAGCTTCAATACCCACACCCATGGAAAACAGACCCACAGGTTTCGGGAACAGTTTTTTTAATGACACTGAAATGGCAACAAAGTCAAGGAAGTAACAATATGAAATTAATGAGTGACAGTCTCACCTTCAGTGATGTTCTATAAATCTCTGTGCTGCGGGGAAGGAGGGGGGAGGAGGTTCCAGGGGACATAGAATTAAGAGGCCATAGGACTGGGTGGACAGGATGATGCCAAAATCATAGATACTTGGGTGTGTGAGGCTAGACAGGCTGATTTCAGGGTCCCCAGTGGGATATACCCTCCCGTCTCTCAGGGACACAGTTTGAGCTGGCTTTCCATCCCCAGCCAGAGCCAAGGGCGGATTCTCTCCCCAGGGACGGAGCCCGGCGGGAAAGTGAAGATCGGGGCCTCATCTCCAGCATTGATAAATGTCACCTGCCCCTGTTCACAGTCCAGACAAACCCGGATCCTGCTGGGGGCCCGGCTCAGGTCTAGGGGGGTCACAGGGGAGGTGAGAGCCTGGTACTGGCCCTGCCTCTGATCCACAGCCCAGATCCCCTCCTCAGGGCTAAGGCTGATCCCTCCCTTCCTCCTCACAGACTCTCTGGCCACCCCCACAGCCCAGAGTAGCCCCACCCCCACCTCTACCTCCCAGTAATGTCTCCCTGAGATAAACCCCTCACAGCCCAGCACACAGCGCTCAATGTCAAATCTCTCAGGATTCTTGTGGTGGGGCACATCCTGCCATGTGTCTGCCCATCTCACACTTTTCCGATCCTTAGACAGGACAAGTTGTGGATGAGCCGTGTCTGGATCCAGCGTCACATTTGCTAGGGGGAGAGAGAATCAGAGCGTTAGGGGCACAGCTCCGCCCTGGGGGAGTGTCTCATCATATCAGTGACAGAATCTGTCCCCGCTGGAGTGTGAACCAGGAAATCTCGTTCCTCCAGGATTTACCCAGCTCTGAATGGGGAGCAGCTCTGAGATCTCAGCATTCACTCCTGAGTTTCACTCCCCAGTCAGAGACAGGTCAGTGATAGAGCATAAAGATTTACTGACCCAGTCCTGAGACAGAATCTTTCCCCTCGTGCACCCATCTATCCCCAGAGTGGGGATCAGAGACCCTGGAATCACAGGGAAGCCCTAGGAGATTTCCCCTCACATCATTCACATGGTCACAACTATCTTTTCTCTGATGTACCCTCCCTCCCTTGTATGTAAAGTCCTGGAGCTTGGACGTCTCTTGTTGACACCAGCCTGACGCCTGCTCCATCCTGCCACAGGTCGGAGATCTGTCGATAGTGACATGATTCCATAGATTCCCTAATAAAAACTCTGTAACTAGTCATCAGGGCCAGACAAAGAGAATTATCATTCTAGATTTTATTTCTAACAGAGAGATTTTTATTTATGAGCAAGGAGCTTCTATAAGAGAAGAGAGTTGGGGTGGAGGGGCTGATATAAATGAATGAATGGAGAACGTGGATGAGATGGTTAAAAACAGCAGAAAGTTGGGATCTGATGGAGAGAACAGAAAGGGGAGATCACTATGAATGGAGAAAAGAAGCACAAGATGAACACTGATCACAGGGACTCCTTGGTTTGAACTCGTGTGTCTGGTCAGGGCTCTTGTTCCTCTACCTGACACTAGGGCGGGGATCCTAAGAAACAGTAAGTCCTCAGGTTTCAGAGTAGCAGCCGTGTTAGTCTGTATCCGTAAAAAGAAAAGGAGGACTTGTGGCACCTTAGAGACTAACAAATTTATTAGAGCATAAGCTTTTGTGAGCTAGAGCTCCGATGCATCCGATGAAGTGAGCTGTAGCTAACAAAAGCTTATGCTCTAATAAATTTGTTCATCTCTAAGGTGCCACAAGTACTCCTTTTCTTTTTAGTAAGCACTCAGTCACTTGGAGCAGGGACGTTTCCAGAGTTATGGGAGCAATGTGTAAGCAGGACATGTGAGGATGGTCCATTCCTCTCCCTCCTTTGAACCTCAGCACCCTCCCTTCTTCCACCTGGGAAATATTATAGTTTTCTCCTTGTTTATTTGCACAGCGAAAGGGAGCAGGATCCCTCATTGACTAAATATGATTTTTAATTACCTGCATCACCCAGGGATCTCCTCCACTCTGGAAGCAAACACATAGATGGGGATGAGAATTAAGCCAGACAAATGCAGTATCAATAGGATTCGTTATCATAGAAAAGGCTGTATCAGTGACAGACACGAATAATAATTAAAAAAAACACCCTTACCTAGCTCTGTTTGAAGTTTACCTAAATAATAAACAAAAAAAAATGCCACACTCAAGACACATGTACAGTCCTGGCTTCCTACCCGTTACCGACATAACAAGTTATGCAATTAGTATTGGTTGTGTCGCTTATGATTTTCAAGTTGACATTGTCACAGTCATTGAAAAATCTTTCATAACATAACATTGGTTCTGCCAGGAGAAAAACTGAACTTACTGATAGTGTTGAGATGTTTCCCTAAAAAAAGAAAACATAAGTACAATTATTAAGAGACATTTTCAGTGACTCCAGATTTCAAAGGATCTTTTCATTATGCGTCCTCAAGTAATAATAATGTTGCCCCTCCACCAAGCTGTTGCAGCTCTCCAGGGACTTGCATGTTGGGTTCCCAGTGGAAGAGAAATCAGTGACACAGGGTCTGGGTACCTTCTTAGTGTAATTTGATTATTTACATACATAGACCTGTCCTAGAACACAGATGGTCACAAACAGCACACAGGCAATCAAAAACCCCATAAGGCAGGGATTTTCATAGGAGCCGAGGGGAGTTAAGAGCCAAAGCATATTGAAGCATATTGAAGCATATTGGGGCCGGACGAGTTGCATCCGAGAGTGCTGAAGGAATTGGCGGCTGTGATTGCAGAGCCATTGGCCATTATCTTTGAAAATTCGTGGCGAACCGGGGAAGTCCCGGATGACTGGAAAAAGGCTAATGTAGTGCCAATCTTTAAAAAAGGGAAGAAGGAGGATCCTGGGAACTACAGGCCAGTCAGCCTCACCTCAGTCCCTGGAAAAATCATGGAGCAGGTCCTCAAAGAATCAATCTTAAAGTACTTGCATGAGAGGAAAGAGATCAGGAAGAGCCAGCATGGATTCACCAAGGGAAGGTCATGCCTGACTAATCTAATCGCCTTTTATCATGAGATTACTGGTTCTGTGGATGAAGGGAAAGCAGTGGATGTATTGTTTCTTGACTTTAGCAAAGCTTTTGACACGGTCTCCCACAGTATTCTTGTCAGCAAGTTAAGGAAGTATGGGCTGGATGAATGCACTATAGGGTGGGTAGAAAGCTGGCTAGATTGTCGGGCTCAACGGGTAGTGATCAATGGCTCCATGTCTAGTTGGCAGCCGGTGTCAAGTGGAGTGCCCCAGGGGTCGGTCCTGGGGCTGGTTTTGTTCAATATCTTCATAAATGATCTGGAGGATGGTGTGGATTGCACTCTCAGCAAATTTGCGGACGATACTAAACTGGGAGGAGTGGTAGATACGCTGGAGGGGAGGGATAGGATACAGAAGGACCTAGACAAATTGGAGGATTGGGCCAAAAGAAATCTGATGAGGTTCAATAAGGATAAGTGCAGGGTCCTGCACTTAGGACGGAAGAATCCAATGCACCGCTACAGACTAGGGACCGAATGGCTAGGCAGCAGTTCTGCGGAAAAGGACCTAGGGGTGACAGTGGACGAGAAGCTGGATATGAGTCAGCAGTGTGCCCTTGTTGCCAAGAAGGCCAATGGCATTTTGGGATGTATACGTAGGGGCATAGCGAGCAGATCGAGGGACGTGATCGTCCCCCTCTATTCGACATTGGTGAGGCCTCATCTGGAGTACTGTGTCCAGTTTTGGGCCCCACACTACAAGAAGGATGTGGATAAATTGGAGAGAGTCCAGCGAAGGGCAACAAAAATGATTAGGGGTCTGGAACACATGACTTATGAGGAGAGGCTGAGGGAGCTGGGATTGTTTAGCCTGCAGAAGAGAAGAATGAGGGGGGATTTGATAGCTGCTTTCAACTACCTGAAAGGGGGTTCCAAAGAGGATGGCTCTAGACTGTTCTCAATGGTAGCAGATGACAGAACGAGGAGTAATGGCCTCAAGTTGCAGTGGGGGAGGTTTAGATTAGATATTAGGAAAAATTTTTTCACTAAGAGGGTGGTGAAACACTGGAATGCGTTGCCTAGGGAGGTGGTGGAATCTCCTTCCTTGGAAGTTTTTAAGGTCAGGCTTGACAAAGCCCTGGCTGGGATGATTTAACTGGGAATTGGTCCTGCTTCGAGCAGGGGGTTGGACTAGATGACCTTCAGGGGTCCCTTCCAACCCTGATATTCTATGATTCTATGATTCTATGAATTCCAATGGGAGTTGGGAACCTAACTACCTCAGGCCCCACGGAAAATCTAGTTAAACTAGTGCAAACTTAGTTTTAGGCTTATCTTAAGATGAATAGGAACAGTTTTAAACTAAACTGAAGTAAGGTCTTCTTAAATTCATATGTGTCCACATAGGAGCTTGCTCTGGCTTAAAAAAAATCCATTTAAATTCACATCTTAAGCTGGTGTAACTTTCTCATGTAGAAAAGTCTAAACTGGCTGTTCTAAGGAGAAATCTCATTCTGATTACACAGCATTTTCCCCGTTGGAGCTTTACCTTTTAATTTGAACAGAAAAAGAGTAAGGCCGACGAACACCAACAAAATCACCAAAGTCACACTCCAACCCACCATCCAGGGAGATGCTCTTGGGAAAAAAGAATCTGAAACACAAAGCCCACCATTAGTTTGAAAACAGTAATAACCAAAAGTACACTTTTATTGTAGGAAAATGCATCACATCAGGATTTGCGTCAAATACGTGTGGAAAAATTTGCTCCCTGCAATATAAAAACTGGCAGAAACCAATTTTAAAAAGAGGTTCTGGTCACACTCTTTTGGTAGTACTGAATGATGTATTAAATACTAAATACCACCCTACACCTCATCCCCTCCTCTCTCTCTCTCTCTCTCTAGGTGGAGCTAGTCACATCACTTGTTGTTAAACACACTTCCCATTATAGGGTCTTCTTTTCCTTTGCTCATTACTTTGCCGAACTTTACCATTTGGGGAGAAAATTTCCATGCTGGGTGTCTGCCTCAGGCTGAACTTTTCTTTTTGAAAAGTTTCAGCCAAAATGGTTCCACTATTTCTGAGAATGGGGTTAGGGAACAACACATTGTTCTGATCCTTAAAAAAAGAAAAATCAGCGTGTGTGCACACATGGGTATGTGTGTGAATAATTATCTATATAATTAGTAGTGGGCTTGTTTAGATTTTAATTCTGCTTCCCTTACACACGTTCTTAATTTTGTTGACTAACCGGGGCTTCTGACCCCATCACCCAACCCAGGAGCCAATTCAGGGAAAAGTGATTCCTTCTTTTTATGAAATTACTACTAAGTTAAAACATGTAGGAAGAGAAATCATAATTACTCATCAAATTTCCCAACAGAAAACTTACACGTAAGTAAAATTTAAACTTTTGTAACACCGGGGAATTTCAGAGTAAAAGAAAATCTGAGGCTTTACGAGTGGAAATCAATAATTAAGGGAGAGCAGATAAATATCCAAATACTCTTCACTTCAGCACAGTAATTCCTGGCAGAGGAACTGATCCACTAAATGGGGGCATAGGAACTGATCCAAATCCTATTGATGTCTTTAACGGGCTTTGGATCACGCCCACAGGGTTTTGTTGTTATGGCAACCCCTTTCCCTGTGAAGTTTGCTAAAGGGTGAGAAATCAAACTTCATATTAAAACGTGGACCTTTTAGTGAGTGACACACTCAAATGATTGTTCCCGGGGCTCCAGACTTTCATGGCCCTGCCTTGCTTCTGACCTGCCATGAGCAGAGACTCAACAAATCTCCTCTGTGTTGAAGAGATCACAGCATATCACTTCTCCCTCTGCATATTCACTGGGGCAAGAAGCCTAGTCCTTGATCCATCAATCCACTAGGAAGCACAAAGTCCAACCAATCAGTAGGGCCCCCAATATATCTTACCACTGCCCTGTGGTGACTGGATGAGAATGAAAATCTAATGTGACTTTAAATATCCATTTCATGTAATATGGGACTACAAACACTAATCATCCTGTTTGAATCACAATAACATACATATATAGTGTTACTGCAGGGCACTTCCATTCAGTAACATGTTTGGATTTCTTTTACATTTAACCTTAACCCTGAATCTACTGGGTTTAAAATGCTTGTTTTGGGGAGAACTACAATATCCCTGGAATGCATTTTACCCTAAAGTGTGCTCTCCACCTAAACTTTATCTTAACGTAGCTTTTTGTGAGGGAATATTTTAACTTGTGTATTATTTAACCATCTGATTTCTTCCTGTTGGATATTACAGCGTGGGGTTTTGGTGGTCACTGACCTGATATATAAAATGTTATTGATTCTTTTTCTCGGTTCAGGTGGGTGTTCCTTATGGCACAGGACAAATTCTTGTTTGAATTTTCTGTTATAACGATAGAATTTTTTATTTCAAAGAGACCATGTTGCTCTTCAGATTTGGTTTCAGTTGATGAAGATAAAGGCTGCCCTTTGAGATTTCTCCACAGCGCCTCGGGCTCTGGGTACCATCCGGCCGACTGACACACCACTTGGATCCCTCCATCCTGGTGACCCTCAACAGAGATGCGAGGTGCAGAGCCTGAAGCTAAAATGAATCCATGTTAAATCAGATAAATATACAGCCCAGCATATAAAAGTTTACATTTTCAACAAAACGATTGAATACACTTTCTTTATGGCTGATATTCATGGAAACATGTCTTCAACGGGACTTGAGCACTTGTTAAACCTTTGCTTAACTGTGCTGCAGTACTGGGGTCTCCGACGTGGAAGTGAAAGCCTTACAGAATGTTGGAGCGTCTTATCAGCAGTGTTGTCGGTGATGTGAAGGGAGCAAGGAATTCAAGAGATTTTCCCCTTGAGTTCTGATTTTATAATGTTGGAGGCATATTTGTTATGCTTATGACCTCTGGGTGGCCAATGTGAGGTAGCTATTTGCTCTGAGACGCCTTAATGGTGCTCCGGGGAGTTGTGGCATACGTGAAGGAGTTTCTCAAGATGGCAGCTCGGTTAGTTGTCACTGTGAACATGTACCAGAATAAAAGATCCCCTTTTTTAGTTCTAATCTCTTTTGGGTCTCCATGTCCACTGAAGGCAGGAGAAGGAATGGGCTTAATCTGCAGCAAGGGAGATTGAGGTTCGATATTAGGAAAAGCTTTCTAACTGGAAGGATAGTTAAACTCCAGAACAGACTTCCAAGGTCGACTGTTGAATCTCCGTCATTGGAGGGGTTTTTTAGACCAGGCTGGACAAACCCCTGTCAGGGACAGTCTAGAGTTACTTGGTCGTGTGTCAGCACAAGGGGGCTGGACTTGAGGACTTCTCAAGACCCCTTCCAGCCCTACAAAGGCGATGAGGATAAAATGAAAACAACAAGCACCAAGTTCTACACATTGCGTGAGTAAGTGAAAACCTCTTTTTTTTAATTGTAAAGAAAAAATGGCTGCATGTGGAAAAAATGAAAGAGCATAATGTATTCCAGGAGGACTGGATTCAGTACTCAGAGACAGACTCTCTCCGTACTTCATCACAAATGATACAGATGATGATAACAAGAAACACGCCATTTTATTGAGTGTTTGTGGAGCAAAAACCTATAAAAAAAATCCTTTCGAGGCCTTTTAAATTATTATGGTAATTTTTTTCCCAACTTGACATCTATATTGGCTCCATTACACAAACTGTTATAGAATGGAAGAAATTCCAGTGGGGTCAAAAAATAGCTTTTGCAAAGCAAGGAAATTACTAAAGTCATAAGACTGGCCATACTGGATCAGACCAATAGTCCATTTAGCTCAGTAAGCTGTCTTCCAACAGTGGCCAGTGCCAGGTGCTTCAGAGAGAATGCACAGAATAGGTGATCATCAAGTGATAAATCCCCTGTCACCCATTCCCAGATTCTGGCAAACAGAGGCTAGGAACACTTCAGAGCATGGTTTTACATCCCTGCCCATCCAGGCTAATAGCCATTGATGGACCGATCCTCCATGAACTCATCTACTTCTTTTCTGAACCCTGTTATAGTCTTGGCCTTTACAACATCCTCTGGCAAAGAATTCCATGGGTTGACTGTGTGTTGTGTGAAGAAATATTTCCTTTTGTTTGTTTTAAACTGCTGCCTATTAATTTCATTTGGTGACCCCTAGTTCTTGTGTTATGAGAAGGAGTAAATAACTCTCCCTTATTTACTTTCTCCACACCTGTCATGATTATATAGACCTCTATCATATCTCCCCTTAGTCGTCTCTTTTCCAAGCTGAAAAGTCCCAGTCTTATTTAATCTCTCCTCATACAGAAGCCGTTCCATACCCCTAATCATTTTGGTTGCCCTTTTCTGAATCTTTTCCAAGTCCAATGTATCTTTTTTGAGATGGGGCAACCACATCTGCATGCAGTATTCAAGATGTGGGCGTACCAGGGATTTATATACAGGCAATATATTTTCTGCCTTATTATCTTTCCCTTTCCTAATGATTCCCAACATTCTCTTAGGTTTTTTGACTGCTGCTGCACATCGAGTGGATATTTTCAGAGAAATATCCACCATGACTCCAAGCTCTCTTTCTTGAGTGGTAACAGGTAATTTAGACCCCATCATTTTATATGTATAGTTAGGATTTAGTTCATTATGATAGTCAGAAAGGACTAGTATTGTCTGGTGACACGTCACCATACGAGGTGGGTGCGGTATTAGCCCACCAAATGCCAGCTGAATCTGAGCGTCCCATCAGTTATGCACCAAGGTCACAGGCTTCAGCAGAAAAAAAAATACTATTCCCAACTAAAATGAGAAGGGCTAGCTGCGGTTTGTGGGGTAAAGAAGTTCCACTCTTACCTATATGCCAGGCATTTTTTTATACACTCAGACCATTAACCTCTGAAAGGTCTGTATGGTGAGAGCAAACCTGTACCCCAATGGCATCTGCCAGAATCCAGAGATGGACTCGCTTATCAGCTTATGACTATGAGTTTGAGTATAAACCTGGGAAAGCATTCACTAATGTGGATGCTCTGAGTAGATACTGAATAGCCTGGCCAAAGTACCTCAGCCTACAGAAATCCTCCTGCTTATTGCACTGCTGTTCACTTCTGTTATTGATGCAGCGCAGATAAGAAAGACAGAGAGGGACTGTAGTGGGGTGGCTGCCCCACTCCTATGCTAGATGGGGCTTCAGCAGGCCAGAGAGGCTGCGCAGGTGGGCGGCCAATCAGAGAAGGCCAATCAGAGAACTTTAAAAGTTTTGCTTTCAGAGAGTCATAGATTGTAATGCCAGACAGGACCACTGTGATCATCTGGTCTGACATTCTACCTAACACAGGCCATAGGGCTTCCATTAATTCATTCTGTTTGCCAGAAGCTGAGAATGGGCGACAGGGGATGGATCACTTGATGATTGCCTGTTCTGTTCATTCTCTCTGGGGGCCCCTGGCACTGGCCACTGTCAGAAGACAGGACACTGGGCTAGATGGACCTTTGGTCTGACCCAGGAGGGCAATTCTTGTGTGTTTAAGTCCATACGCTGGGATTCAGCTAGAGCACATTTGATAACCACAGGTACTGGAGCGGGGGCAGTGTGTCTTGATGCCAATGGAACCGTCACTGAACAAAGATTTTTTTTTAATTATTTTAATGCAATTGAGGTGAGGAAATGTGCTCTCTTCACTACTGTCCCAGCCGAGACCAATTGCAGATCAGCTGATACCTGCAGCAAAAAGAGTGGCATATTTTGGGAGCAAACTCATCTTTAGGCCTGCCAGAAGCCTGTTGTGGATTTTCAGAGTTTGTTCTGATAACGTTTAACAGCATAAGCAGAACTGCATATGTGTAGTGATCATGTTTGTGAGGAGAAAAAAAAGATAAAAGTAACAAAGCAAGAAAAGATTGGTTTGAAGTAACACTAAACCTGTACTGACAGAGGAGGAGAGAACATGGAAATGGGAGACTAATTGTCAAGGCTAATTCCCCACTCTGCCACTTCGAGTGCAGAGGGTGGGGGCCCGCAATGACTCTAAAAATTAATACTTGCCACTCCAGGCTTGTACTATTTCAAAGATTACAACATTTCTCTGACCTTGGATTGGTAGATGCTGCCACCACCCAAGTGCAGAACCCCTTTGAGAGCCCAGGAAGGCGCACTTGGGAATTCCTTCCTGTAGGGTACCCTTAAGCCCTTTCTCACACATACACACCTGCCCCCGGGAAGAGCTGAGAAAGAAAAAAATAAAAGATCAGCTGTTGCCACCAGCTAATTTAAAAAACTGCACAAACCTCTTAAGACACAAAAATCCAATCCTGTTCTTAAAAAAGGTAAATTTTATTTTAAAAAAAGAGAAAACACATCTGGGAACTCAGGCTATTGCTAGATTTTAAAAGAGCAACTACAAGGATTAAGCACCAAGAATAGCTTTCTTGAGGTCCAGCTTAAAGGTTACAAGCAAAACAAAAGCACCTGGGGTTAGCACAGGGGAATCCACAAGCCATAAAGAAATAAAAGGGATAAACCTAATCACGTCTTCCTAGACATTTCCTGCTCTACTTACGTATCTGGGGTTTCAAATGAGTAGTTTCTAGGTATGATACTGATTTTCATACCTGGCCCAAGCTTCTTACAGCATAGCTGCTGCCCTGTCCGCCTCTCCCTGGGAGAGCAACGACAGATAGACAAAAGGGGACTCTCTTCTCCATATTAAAAAGTTCTAGCCTTCCCATTGGCTCTTTTGTCCAGGTGCCCATTCACTTCCTTTTACCTACGCATAGCAATGAGACTTTTTAACCCTTTACAGGTAGAGCAATTAGAGAACAGCTACTAAAAGGGATTTTATAGCTATTGGCTGGCTGGGTGTCCATAAAAGGGAGCTACCGCCCCCCCCACCCCATTTATCACACTGATACATACATATAATATAACCAAGTTATAAATAAGCTTGCTTAATAAAGGGAGGTTGAAGCTGTATTGTCCATTGTTGGAGGTGACTGACGGGATCATCCCAATGAGCTTCCAGCCTGTGAATAATTGATTGCTACTTGCTGAGTGTTTTGCCTTAAAGATTTGTTAGACCCACCTGCTGAGTAAGTGAATCTCAATCCAACAACATGAACTGTTTAATTGAAAATGTTTTAGTATGAACAGATAAATTTAAGGATAATGGCATAGAAAAATCTTGCCTCTCTCTCTGGCCCAATGACTTTTCTACTATTTATAAATATTTAAATAGTCATTGGGCCAGAGAGAGAAAAAGAGACTGTAGTCCAGTGGCTGGGGTACAGCCATGGGAGATGGGAAAACCCCAGTCCAGATCCCCTCTTCCAATGGTTTGTCCAGATTGGATAAATAATCAAAGATTAATTAGAGCAGGAGGACTAGCCCTTGGGTCTCCCACCTACCAGGTGGGTACCCTAACCACTGGACTACAGAGAGTCTCTCTCTCGCGCCTAATGACTACTTAATTTAATGATTACTTTGAGGATCTCAGGGGCACCTAAATTTTCGACTGAAGTGGGGAGTTAGGTGCCCAAGTGCTTTTTTGGGTCTGGGTCTAAGAGCCATCTAAAAAGAGACAGACACATGTTACTAACCTGCTACCTTCAATTCCAATACAGCTTCTTCATGAAAGACACCATCTTGAACAAAACAGCGGTACTGTCCTTCATCAGAAAGTCTGATATTGACAATTCCCAAGGCAACGTTCCCATCCACAATGCCAGCTTTCAAAAGCTCTGTCCTTCCATGATATTCTGGCATCTGCTGCCCATACTCATCCTTCCCATGCTGATACAGGTGCACAAATGAAGTGAACTCAGATCGGAACCATCTCACTTCCATGTTCTCAGCGCTCATCTTGGGGGACAGGTGACAGGGTAAAATAATGTCCTCACCCATGATGGCAGTGACAGGGTGATCAGGTCCAATCACTGTGAACCGGGCTGTAAAATGCACCAGGGCACAGAAAAGATCAAATAAATATATTAAATATTCTGTGCATCTATTGCAGTGCTCTGTCATTGAATAGGATGTGTCCTGAATTTATATATGAATTTTACAACAATGCATTTGGATAACTATAATTTGTATATCCATAATTTATTAGTTTAAATCAGTGGTTCTTAACCTGGGGTGCACACACCCCCTGGGGGTGCAAGATGCCCTTTCTGGGGGTGCGAGACATGCCAGATTTTTTTAGAAGGTAAATCATCGAAAACACAAATTAGGCACAGGCACGTAAGTACAACTACTTTGTTTCATCACCTACGTATTTATTAACGATTACTGTAATATACAAACAGAAAATCTATTTTCAAGTTTTTAAGCTAATGGTAGTGAAATTATCTCGCTACAAAATACAGTGTACCGCCACGTTGGGGGGTGTTTCTTGACACATGCACAGATGATGATGTGGCAGCTCCATGGCTTTGTTTGAATTCAGTTAGCCGCTGTTAGTGCGCCGGTTACAGTTTACTTTCACAGCAAAACTCCAACATCTCTGGGTCGTACTTGTGGATTTTTGTGTGCCCGCTGTACTATTTGTGGTGAGTAATAACATAAAACTACTTTACATATATTTAATATGCATTTAAAAGTGTATAGGCCCCCCATCTCCATTGATATATTTTTTCATTTCAGTAACTCTTGCCATGTTGAAGAAACGCAAACGGAATGACGACTATGTTCGTTACGGGTTCATTTGTACAACAGAGAAGGATGGAAATCAACGACCGCAATGTGTACTGTGCGGCTCGTTATTTTCAAATGCCAATCTCAAACCATCGAGCTGTCTGAACATTTCAACAAACAGCATGGTGGTGAAGCTGCTGGACATGACACTGACACCCCGAAGTCTACAAAGGCACGATTTGATCGTAGTGGAACCTTGAGGACGTTTGGGTTTGTGTCACTTGAGAAGCCCTTGTTACAAGCATCCTATCAAGTTGCATATTTGCGTGCCAAGGAAAAGAAGCCCTCTACAGTAGCTGAGGAATTAGTGAAACGTTGTGCATCGGGAATGACAAAAATAGTATTGGGACGAGATGCACAAAAGAAGCTTCAGCAGGTGCCCTTGTCAAATGACGTGATCCATTCTAGAATTCATGTGATGAGCCAGGATATCTTGCAGCAAGTTCTAGAAGATATCAAAGCCAGTCCTCTTAAAGTGGGTATTCAGCTTGATGAGTCAACTGACATTGATGGCTGCAGTCAGCTGTTGGTGTTTGAGCAGTACGTGAAGGAGAAAGATCTTAGATGAATTCTTGTACTGTGAACCATTGCAATTAACTACGAAAGGAATCGATGTGTTCAGTCTCGTCAAAGACTTCTTTTTGAAGCATAAGATAATGTTTGACATGTGTGCATCAATTTGCACCGATGGTGCCTCTGCCATGCTAGGAAAAAATTCAGGATTTGTTGCCTACGTAAAGAAAGAAGTACCTCGTATCATGATCACACATTGTATGTTGCACTCTCGTGCCCTTGCCGCAAAGACTTTGCCTACAGAATTGAAGGATACTTTGTCTACTGCGGTGGGCGCAGTAAACTTCATCAGAGGACGTGCTCTAAATCATCGCCTCTTCCATGCTTTTTGCGAAGAAATTGGGGCCGAGCACACTGTCCTTTTCCATACAGAAGTGAGGTGGCTTTCCCGTGGCAGAATGCTTACTCGTATTTTTGAAATGTGCGAAGAAATAAGTCTCTTTTAATCAAAGCAGAAATTTAGTTGATGACTTTGAAAATAGAGAGTTTATCCTTTGCCTAGTATACATGGCAGATGTATTCACACACCTAAATGAACTCAACACATCTATGCAAGGAACTGGGATGAACACGGTAATGACCAGAGAGAAGTTGTCTGCTTTTATTCAGAAACTTCCAGTTTGGATAAAGCCTGTTGAGAAGAAATTTCACTAACTTTCCTTTTCTTGAAGAAACAGTTGTTTCGGAAAATGAAGGAATGACCATCGCAACTGAAGTGACAAAGCATTTGCAACAGCTGGGTGACTCTTTCTAAGGATATTTTTCCACGGGAGATCTTGATGTGGCAAAGAAATGGATACTGGATCCATTTCTCTTTAACCTGGATTCCATCAACGCTAGTGATTTCATGAAAGATGATCTCATTGAATTACGAGCCAATGGTCGAATCCGAATAGAGTTTGAGACAATGAAGCTTGAGAATTTCTGGTGTGCTAAACTAGCACCATTTCCACAACTGGCGAAGACAGCGCTGGAGATCCTTGTGCCATTTGTGACTACATACGTGTGTGTGTGTGTGTGTGTGTGAGAGAGAGAGAGAGGATTTTCATCACTCTTACACATCAAAACAAAGGCCAGAAACCACCTAAATGTGAGTGATGACATGCGTGTGGCTACTTCAAAAAACGTTCCTCGTTTCTTGAACATCATTGAACAAAAGCAACAGCAGAAGAGTCACTGAGCCGGTAAACTTTAAAATAAAAAGTGTGTAATTTTTCATGTATTCTTAAGTTTACTGCAAAATTAAAATAAATATAATTATCTCTCTTTCATTCTATAGTTATGACATATCTAGGTTTAAAGAACTGACCTACTTCAACGATTTTTGATAAGGGGTGCGAGAACATATTTTGAGAACCAAAGGGGTGCAGGCTGCAGGCTGCAGTAAAAGTTAAGAACCACTGGTTTAAATGGAAGCTGAAATATGTTTTGCCATTACCCTTACAAGCGGCTCCTGACAGATTTAACTTGCATAGGATTAGCAAACATTTCAAATCACTGCTTTCTGTTGGAGATTGTTTTAAAGTTTTTTGACTGTTCTAAAAATATTTAAACTAATTTAAAGAACATTATTAGGGTACCATTCAGGAAATAATTTTTCTTCAGGAAGGGAGCGAAAACACATGTTTAATTTTATGGAGATACTTAAATGCTTTACTGAGTTAAAGCCTTAGGTTGGCAAATAAAGCACTGAATATGCTAGGAACTGACAGATTTAATGTTGCTGCTTTATTTCTCTCCGCTTGTGTGTACAATGCAATCTTCAGTTACGTGATCTTACTAGCCTTGCCCCAGAACCCCCGCTTCATTCAGAGACCGTTCAACTGGCATCCATGGAGAGGAAGAGGAGAAGGTTTCCTACAGCCAACCACTTGCTTGACTTGCTGCTCACAGGGCGTACTTTGCACTTGAGCTCTGTGAACTCAGCTGGGGTGTTTGAGCTAATACTTTCCCTCCTCTCTCTGTTTTTAATTTTAAGTATCCTCACACCTTCTTGTCAACTGTCTAAATGGGCCACCTTGATTATCACTACAAATTTTTTTTTTCTCCTGCTGATAATAGGCCCTCTTAATTAATTAGCCTCTTACAGTTTATATGGCAACTTCCACCTTCTCTGTGTGTGTGTGTGTGTGTGTATATATATATATATATATACACACACACATATATAAAAATCTTCTTACAATATGTTCCATTCTATGCATCCGATGAAGTGAGCTGTAGCCCACAAATTATTTATGGTCTAATAAATTTGTTAGTCTTTAAGGTGCCACAAGTACTCCTGTTCTTTCTTCATCCACCCAAGGAGAAGTATGTGCAGGAGGCCTTGTCCCATCGCTTGGAAAGCTGGAAGAGGCAAACAATGTAGCTGACATGAAGATCCCCAGGGGTTATCTCCTGGGTCCACCCTGAAAGACACTTTGAATGGGCAGATCTTTATAACGCTGTCACTCTTAGGATTAAGAGGGTAACTCATTTGTGTATACGTTCACTTCTTTTAACCTGTAAATAATTTCTTTTTCTTAGCTAATAAGCCTTTTGATAGCTTATTACAGGATTGCCTTCAGGCATTGTCTTTGGTGTAAGATCTAGGGTACCAATTCATCTGGGGTAAGTGACTGGTCTCTTGGGACTGGAAGCAAACAGTGCATGATTTATGGTGTAAGTGACCTTTTATCACTAAGTCCAGTTTGTCTGGGTGACAAGATAGGCTGGAGAGTCTGAGGGGACTGACTGTGACTCCATGGTAAGACTGGTATAGTGACCCAGGAGTTTACATTTATTACTGGCTTGGTGAAATCTAATTACAGACCACACCGCCAGCTTGGGGCATCTGCCTTGTTTGACAGTCTGCCCTGAGGAAGGCACTCATGGCCGTGAGTCACTCCAGAAGCATGACAGTGGCTGAAGAGTTATTAATCCTGAAGTCAGGGGGAGACATTTTAATGTTACCTCATTTCAACCTCATCAGCTAGTCAAATTTTGGAGCCTCAGGGATGTTCCTGTGGGATGTACGCCAGATCTACACTACAGAGTTGGGCCAATTCAGGGCAGCTTACGTTAGCCTAACTATGGAAGTGCTACACTTATATTTTGTGCCTTCTGACATAACTACCCCGCTAGACTGACTTAATAACTCCACCTCCCCAAGCGGCATAGAGTCAAGGTTGATGTAGTTGTGTCAACGCAGTGTCAGTGTGGACACTGCATTGCCTACATTGACTGTTTCCAGCTCTCAGGAGCCTTCTTACAATGCCCTACACTGACAGTCCAGTCGATACAAGCACTCCTGGTGAGGATGCTCACCGCCGATACAAGGAGCAAAGCGTAGACATGCACAAGTATGCCGATGTACGTTAGGTCGATGTAATTTCGTAGTGTAGACATGCCTCAACAAATTGGCATAGCCTGGTATTCTCTTTGATGCAATCTTGTTTATTGAAAAGGAATGTACCAAGTCCTGCTTTTCCAAGTGCAGGAGGAACCAAGAACACATGGAACAGTTTCGTAGCTTACGCTCCCAACCTTCCCTAACCAACAGACCCAGAAGTTCTCTCTCTCGAGCTTTTCCTAGGGTCGCACTGTGCTCACAGGCTCCTGCTTGGCTTCCTTGCTTGCTTGTCTCCACCTCTCTCTCCTTGTCTGTTCTCAGTTGTGTGTGTTCGTGCTCTCACACCCACATTTGGTCAAAATACCCAGAGGATTCCTCCTTGCCCATGTCCTTTCACCCTTCACATCATTGGTGCTAGTCTCTGGGCAGACTCTATTAAGCCTTGTTTTAGGTGTGGTCCCTTTTATTGCCTCTTACAACTGTCTTAAGTGAAAGGGTGCATTCACACGTCAGTTTGACTAAGATTTTAACTCAACCCATAACAAAGTTTCACCCAGCTCATAACAATTGTTATTTATATTTTCTTGGTGTTGATACACTTGGGGATTTGTGCTAATTTTTGTTCACTTTGGAATAAACTAGTGAAACAGAGAAATTTTATCAATCAAAACAAATAAATCAATACTCTAAGAAGCAGCAGAAGCCATGGACATTCCTACCTGATTCCAGCTTGTGAACATAAAACGTAATGAAGAAAATGATAAAATCGGGTAGAAGGGTTCTGGCTCTGGAGCTGTGGCAGATTGAGAGAACTTTCATCTCACTGTTACTTATCCAGATGACAAGAGAAAAGAGAGAAAACAAACAGTGTATTGAATGTAACATAGTTGCAATGATTTAAGACAAAAATGATAGCATAATCCTAACCAGCAAACCATAACCTTGTTTTAGACACTTTATTTGATCCCTTTATACAAGATTTGGTGCCACTACAGGACCTTGGTTGTAACAATGATCTATACGGTCCCAGTTCATGTCAATAACGTCACAACAGGTTAGACCAGTGGTGGGCAACCTGCGGGCCACACGTGGCCTGTCAGGCTAATCCACTGGTGGGCTGCCAGTTTGTTTACATTTGCACGGCCGCCTGCAGCTCCCAGTGGCCACAGTTAAAAAATGTTTAAACAAAATGATGTTTTCATTAGAAAATGAATTTAAAAAAAACATTAAAAATGAATTTTCCTATGATTGGAATGTTTCTAATTTTTCAGTGAAATGATGCTAAATGAGAATATATAGTTCAAGTTGATTCAAAAAAGAAATTCTAATCAAATTGATCAAAACAATTTATTGACCCCTCCCCTATTCTTGCTAAAAGAAGAGTAACAATGATTGAAAAAAAAAATCTGTTTCAATAATATTTGATTAAAAATGAAAAAGTCTATAAAATATTAAACAAAACAAAAGTGAATTATTGTTGTAAATGTGTTTTAAAATTATTTTTTTACTACCTTTAGTCCTATAGATTTCCTCAGGAAATCTCCCCTCCATACCGTTCACACAGTAGGAGATGATCTGTCAACCGCTGTGTAAATATGCCTCTTTCTAAATTATGTCATGAAGCCCTTATTCAGCAGCACACTTGAGCTCATGGTCTGCTTTAGGCACATGCTTAATTCCCCCTCACTTCAGAAGAACAGGATGCAAGTTTCTGTCTTGATTGATTGTGGAAATACTTTCAAGGGAAAAAAGGAAAATGATCAGAAACAACAGGATTCAGCCCCACAGGCAGAGGTAGAAACTGGCACGTTAAGAGGCAGAAGGACAGAACAGCCGGGAGTGTGGCACAGTGAAGCTCGTCCGGTATTCTCAGTACAGGAAGTTACTTGTTACAAATCTCCCTGGGACGTCACTGAGAACAAGGTCGGGCCCAGGGTTCTTGAATGAAACGTACCCGCAAAAGAAACAAATGTCGAACCCAACCTGCCGCGCAAATCCCGAGTTACGCCGCTAGGACAAGAGTCTGAAAGGCATCGGAGTGTCAATCATTGTGAACCTACTTGTACTGTAGTGTTTCCATAACGTGTAAATCAAATTACACAGGGTTATTTAATCTTTGTGTTAGTAACACTCTGGCCAGGCAACGAGCAGTCCACATGAGGGGATACAAGCAATCATTTTGAAGCAAAATTAACCTGCCTGATTGGTCCTTCTGGAGAAATTGTACAATCTCCAGGGTGGGATCAGACTCCGTGGGGTTTGTTGCGATGATTTCCACTGTCGGTGACTCTTTCAGTTGATCCCATTGCAGGGCTGAGTCCCTGGCTACCAAATCGCTGCAGTTTCCCCAGCTTTTCCTCGCCCTTCGGGGAAGAAATCTCTGGGCTCCGAGCAGAGCCCGGGGCTTCCCTCTGGCAGCGCTGCCCGAAATTGAAAGCGAAAGTCAAGTCACCCAGGCGGTCACGTGACGAGATTAAATTTTCTCTTAAAGAAACAGCCACCGCCCTGCTGAGCTGGAAGGGCCCTGCCAAGCCAGCAGCCTCCAGCATTCAGGGGGGCCAAGATACGCAGACCCAGGGCAGTTCCCTGCAATCCTCTGACGAAGGTTTCTAGGGCGGGCTGCTTTATTTCTTCCACCCTGGCAGGACCCTTTCCTGCACCCCTCAGGGTAACTAAGTTCAGCAGCCCCCTTGCAGCGCACAAGCCAGCCGCGTCCAGAGCCGGGCGGGTTCCAGGTGCCAGAAGCAGCTGTCTCTGCCTTTGTTTGTTAGTTTGTTTTGGCCATTCCCTTTACTCTAGTTCACAGAAAAGCAGGAAGAACACTCTCTTCAATCTCATTCCCGGATTCAGATCACTTGGGACACCAGATTGCTTGAGTCTGCAGGGACAGACCCTTCCACCTCAGCAGGACTGGAGCTGTTTCTGTTAGAGAAGACTCGAAGGGCACGGCTACACTGGCAGATGTAGAGCGCTGGGAGTTAAACCAGCCTTCGGAGAGCGCGGCAGGGAAAGCGCTGCAGTGTGTTCACACGGTCAGCTCCAAGCGCACTGGGCGTAGCCACATTTGCGGCACTTGCAGTGGCATTGGGAGCAGTGCATTATGGGCAGCTATCCCACAGAGCACCTCTTCCCATTCTGGGGCTGTGGCTTGTGGGAAGGGGGCATGAGGTGCGGGGGACTCTGGGTCCTGTCCCAACGCTCCATGATGCATCGGTTCACATCCCAGCAATCCCTGTGCTTCTGTCCACATTTAGCGCCATCTTTCAACATTTCTTGTACTGCACGCTCTGTCTTCCCTTTCAGTCCGTGGGAATGGAGCCTGAGCTGCTGAGGAATAACAATTTTAATGCTGCCCCTGCGACCTGCTGTTTCTACAATGAGCTGGCCCCAATACTGGGGGGAAGTCGAAATGCCCATTGTGATCCTTGGAGACCCCGCTTACCCTTTAATGCCGTGGCTCGTGAAATCCTACACAGGGAGCCTTGAAAGCAGCAAGGAGCAGTTCACCAACAGGGTGAGTTGGTGCAGAATGACTCTGGAGTGTGCTTCTGGCAGTTTAAAGGGCCGCTGGTGCTGCCTGTATGGAAAGCTGGACCTGGTCGATGACAGCATCCCTGTGGTTATGTCCGCATGCTGTACCCTCCATAATATTTGTGAAGGGAAGGGTGAAAGATTCACTCAGGCATGGAACTCAGAGGTTCAACACCTGGATGCTGAATTTGAACAGCCGGAGAGCAGGGCTATTAGAGGGGCCCAGCGCAGGGCTGCAAGGATTAGGGATGCCTTGAGGAAGCAATTTGAGGCTGAAAGCCATCAGTAATGTTTGGTGCCCTGCACAAGAGTGAAGTGCAGTGGTTCCAATGTTAGTAGGAATCTGTGCTTGTGACACTGACTTGCAGTGCCTGTTGCTTTCATGGGCTAAGGTATCTTTTACTTAATGCAATAATAAAGAATGTTTTCAAAGGCAAAAAAGCCATTTATTGAAAATAAAATTCAGTTATTGAAAAGGAACACGATTGCTTGGGAAACAGAAAGGGCAAGGGAGTGGGGTGGGGAATGGTTCAATCACAGATTGCGTATGTCCTGTTCTCATACTCAGTCTTCCTGTCTGGAGGTCTGTGCAATGAGTGTTGCACTTCTGGCTGGCTAAAATGCATGGTGATGGGGGTTGAGTGCAGTGGATAATAGTTTGCAGGGCTGGGTGGTGTGGTGAAGCTACATGTGTTGAAGGCAGCTGGTGGCGATAAGAAAAGACAGCTACCTTTTCCGTAACTGGTGGTCTTTGAGATGTGTTGCTCGTGTCTATTTTACAATAGGTGTGTGTGCTTGCCACGTGCACTGGTGCTGGAAGTGTTTCCCCTAGCAGTACCCATAGGGGGAGCACCCCGGTGACCCTGGAGTGGCGCTTCCATGGCGCGGTTTAGGGGGAGCTGCGTGCTCCCTCCACCCTCAGTTCCTTCTTGCCAGACATCTCCGACAGAGGGGAAGGAGGGCAGGATGTGGAATAGACATGAGCAACACATCTCGAAGAACACCAGTTACAGAAAAGGTAACTGTCTTTTCTTCTTCAAGTGATTGCTTCTGTGTATTCCACAATAGGTGATTCCAAGCTATATCCGTTGGAGGTGGGTAGGAGTTCACAGATTCCCGGGATGGAATACGGCCCTGCCGAACCCGGCGTCATCCCTGGTTTGGGAGACAATTGCATAGGGCGAGGTAAACATGTGAACTAAAGACCAAGTTGTGGCCCTACAAATGTCCTGGATAGGGACGTGAGCCAGGAAGGCAGCCGATGAGGCCTGGGCCCAAGTCGAGTATGCCTTCACAATCGGTGGTGGAGGAACACTCGCCAGATCATAACAGGTGTGAATGCATGAGGTGATCCAATGGGAGAGGCGCTGGGTGGAAATCGACCGACCCCTTATGCACTCAGCCGAGGCAACAAACAGTTGAGATGACTTTCTGAATGGCTTAGTCTATTCCAGGTAGAAGGCCAGTGCCATAAGCACGTCAAGCATGTGGAGCAGTGTTCCTCATAGGACGAGTGAGGCTTGGGGCAGAGGACAGGCAAGAAAATGTCCTGGCCCATGTGGTAGGCGGAGACCACCTTAGGGAGGAATGCAGGGTGTGGGCGGAGCAGAACCTTATCCTTATGGAAAACTATGTACGGGGTTTTGGAGGTCAGAGCCCTGAGCTCTGAGACCCGCCTGGCTGACGTGATAGCAACCAGGAAGGCCACCTTCCATGAGAGGTGAGACCAAGAGCACGTGGCCAGAGGTTCAAACGGGGGCCCCGTGAGATGGGATAACACCAAGTTCAGGTCCCACTGTGGGACAGGGGGCCTAGCATATGGAAAAAGATGGTCCAGTCCCTTAAGGAAACGTCCAGTCATAGCATGGGAGAACACCATGTGTCCCTGCACTGGAGGATGGAAGGCCGATATGGCCGCCAGGTGCACCTTGACTGATGAGGGTGCCAGGCCCTAGGTTGTCTAGGATAAGCTGGATTGGGGCAGCCACTGGGGAAACACGCTGCTCTGCAGCCCATCTAGAGAACCTGGACCACTTCACCAAGTAGGTGCGGCATGTGGAGGACTGTCTGCTTTCCAGCAGGATGCACTGGACCCCCTCCGAACATGTCCGCTCCTTCCCGCCTAGCCACTGAGCAGCCACACCATGAGGTGGAGAGCCGCTAGGTTGGGATGGAGGAGATGGCCCCGGTCCTGGGAGAGCAGGTCCGGGCGGAGCAGCAGTGGCCTCAGCATGGCCAGTGTCAGGCCCATGAGGGTCCCGTACCAATGCTGCTGGGGCCATGCTGGGGCAATTAGAGGACCCATGCCTTGTCCATTTTTACTTTCTCCAGGACCCTGCTGATGAGAGGGAATGTGGGGAAGGCATAGAGAAGCTGATCTGACCAGGACAGGAGGAGGGCATCTGAGATAGCGCCCCGTCCCAGACCCCCCCAGAACAGAACCGCGGGCAACGCCTATTCTTCGTCGTCACGAACAGGTCCACCTGGGGTGTTCCCCACGCTTGGAAGAGCTGGTGAGCCACTTCTGGGTGGAGAGACCACTCATGTTGGGAGGAGAAGTCCCTGCTCAAATGATCGGCTCGTGTGTTGCGGACACCCGGCAGGTGGAAGGCCCTCTGGGAGATGACATGGGCTATGCAGAAGTCCCATAGTCTGAGGTATAAACTGTTCAGGAAGGACAGGTACGGGAGGAAAGGTGGAGGAGTTTCACTGAATGTAAGAGAGCAGTATGATTCCTCAGAGCTCCAGTATGAAACTGGAGAAAAGCCTGTTGAGAGTCTTTGGGTTAAGTTTAGAGGCAAGCGCAACAAGGATGATGTCGTGGTGGGTATGTGCTATAGACCACCAGACCAGAAGGATGAGATAAACAAGGCTTTCTTCAGACAACTAGCTGAAATCTCCAAATCACAGGCCCTGGTTCTAATAGGGGACTTCAATCACCCTGACATCTACTGGGAGAGGAATACAGCAGTGCATAGACAATCCAGGAAGTTTTTGGAGAGTGTTGGGGACAACTTCCTGGTACAAGTGCTGGAGGAACCGACTAGGGGCCGTGCTCCTCTACAGCTTACAAACCGGGAAGAATTGGTAGGGGAAGTAGAAGTGGGTGGCAACCTGGGCAGCAGTGACCATGAGATGGTTGAGTTCAGGATCCTGAAAAAAGGAAGAAAGGAGAGTAGCAAAATACGGACCCTAACCTTCAGAAAAGCAGACTTACACTCCCTTAGGGAACTGATGGGCAGGATCCCCTGGGAGGCTAATATGAGGGGGCAAGGAGTCTAGGAGAGCTAGCTGTATTTTAAAGATGTCTTATTAAGTGCCCAGGAACAAACCATCCCAAAGTACAGAAAGAATAGGAAATATGGCAGGCGACTAGCTTGACTTAACAGTGAAATCTTCAGTGATCTTAAATTCAAAAAGGAAGCTGACAAGAAGTGGAAATTTGGACCGATGACTAGGGAGGAGTATAAAAGTATGGCTAGAGCATGCAGAGGTGTAATCAGGAAGGCCAAGGCACAATTGGAGTTGCAGCTATCAAGGGATGTGAAGGGTAACAAGAAGGGTTTCTACAGGTATGTTAGCAACAAGAAGAAGGTCAGTGAAAGTGTGGGACCCTTAATGAAAGGGGGAGGCAACATAGTGATAGATGATGTGGAAGAAGCTGAAGTACTCAATGCTTGTTTTGCCTCGGTCTTCACAGAGAAGGGCAGTCCCAGACTGCTGCACTAGGCAACACAGCATGGGGAGTAGGTGAGCAGCCCTCAGTGGTGAAAGAACAGGTTAAGGACTATTTAGAAAAGCTGGACATGCACAAGTGCATGGGTCCAGATCTAATGCATCCAAGGGTACTGAGGAAGTTGGCTAATGTGATTGCAGAGCCATTGGCCATTATTTTTGAAAATTCGTGGTGATCGGGGGAGGTCCTGGACTATTGGAGTGCCTATCTTTAAAAAAGGGAAAAAAGAGAACCCGGGGAACTACACACCATCCAGCCTCACTTCAGTCCCCAACAAAATCATGGAGCAGGTCCTCAGAGAATCCCTTTTGAAGCACTTGGAGGAGAGGAAGGTGATCAGGAACAGTCAACATGGATTCACCAAGGGCAAGTCATGCCTGACCAACCTGATTGCCTTCTATGATGAGATAACTGGCTCTGTGGATATGGGGAAAGCGGTGGATGTGATATCTCTTGACTTTAGCAAAGCTTTTGATACAGCCTCCAACAGTTTTCCTGCGAGCAAGTTAAAAAAGTATGGATTGGATGAATGGACTATCAGGTGGATAGAAAGTTGGCTAGATCGTCGGGCTCAACGGGTAGTGATCAATGGCTCCATGTCTAGTTGGCAGCCGGTATCAAGGGGAGTGCCCCAGGGGATGGTCCTGGGGCCTGTTGTGTTCAGCATCTTTATGAATGATCTGGATGACGGGATGAATTGCACCCGCATACAAAGGTCTATGCTTTAACCCTCAGTTCTCTGTGCTGACCTAAGGACTTCCTATGCTGTTTCCAGATGATTAATAAATCCTACTCTTTGGACAATGTTGTTTGAGTGTCACTGCAAATGCCAGATGAGGTGCATTAGTCTTTGAAGAGTGGACGAGTCTCCCCCAGGAGTCTAGCTCAGCTGGACTCGCTGAACAGAGCTCCTCGTGTGAAGCAGGAGTGCTGGAGCTCAGAGGCTCAGTGTAAGGAGGCGGTGAGACCCCCAAGGGGGTCTGGCACACTGAACTGATTCCTCTTAGAGATTGTTTCAAAGCTGGGGACATAGCACGGATCCTGTGGATCTGTGACACCTCCTAAGGTAGCCAGTGGGTGATGCTGACGAGCAGGATGTGTCCTAAGCCCTGCCCCTCTCACAGAAATAGGTGTCACAGTTCAGGGCAACTGCACCTGTATCTCCCCTCAGTGAATCAGCAAGGGCACCCACTCTCAGGCTCCCAGCTCCCCAGCCATTGCTTCGGTTGGGTGGAGACCCAAGTCATTCTCCCTTCTCACCAGGGTAAGTCCAGGCTGCGCAGTGCCCTGTCTTCACTGTGTAATTCCCAGCCCAGACAGGTTGCCCTCGGACACCTGCTTGATTTCCCTTCAGAGATGGATACAGTGTAATTGCTACAGGAATAAACAACCACCCAGCTCTTTCTAAGCAAGCTTAGCTTTATTCTTAAGGTAAAAAGATGACATTAAAAATAATAGAAGGACCTACACACATGCTAATAAGCTTATCGGGCATCCCCCCACCCTAGGGGTTTCCTTGTGGTTCAAGCTCCTCAGAGCTTCAGCTCAGAACAAGCACCCAATGTTATGAGGCCTCAGCAGGCCAAGTCCTTCCAATCCTCCCCTAAGGATTGGGGCCCTCGGGGGGACCAGGGTTCTGTCCATTTGCTGGACCAGGAAGAAGGCCCTGTGTCATTTTAAACTCAGGCTTTTATCCAAAAAGCTTTGCTTTGTCTCTGGGTCTCTACAGAATCCAGTTCCAACTAGAATATGGAGACTTGGGGGGTGGGGGAAAGAGCGACTTCAAGGGTTGATAATGGGGGAAGTTCATTAGCATCCCCCCTCCCTACATACAATGCAACAGCAACACTCACACAACTGCAATTTTAAGACAATGGACCCCAAAAGTATTAACCCTAATTCAATGAGGTCTAACTTAATTCAAGAAAGTTTATTCTAATTCCATAAGGTGTGTTTAGATAACAAACATTCTGCTAGTAAGCCAGCAAACATTCTTCCAAAATCCATAGAGTCGCTTGTCAACCATCTTGAATAAGTTCTCAGTTCAGATCCCATGGGGCTGAACTTTCTCATGCCAATTCTTACTCCTGCTAGATCCCCAAACCTTTGCATATAAACTTGACCTGGTTCTCCCCCTCTCTCCTCCCATGCAGTGCCTAAGCTGCCCCAATGCTGGACGGAGGTTCCCCACCCCCTGAGTCAAGGTGAGCTGAATTCCCTCTCCCCTCTGGCTCAGGATCTTTCACCATCTCCCAAGCAGCTTCTGATCCACCGCTTGGGCATTTCTCCCCTGGCTGGGTGCCATAGATTGGCAGTGCTCTGCAGCTGCCTCTGTGTCCCTCCTTGTGGCCTGAGACACTGCCAACCTCATGGTCTGTACAGCTCCTGGGTCCCTCTGATGGGTTAGCAGAGAGTTTAATTCCCTGAGCTGAGCTGTAGGGCCCAGCGGATTTCCCTTTCAGTCAGTAGGTTCTGTCCCTTCTCCGGAGCAGCAGCGATCTCACCCACTTGCCTGCAAACCTGGGGGTGTCACCTAATCGCTCTGGGACATGGGCGGTGGGTGAGTGACCGGCTCAGGGAGGCTAGGCCCCTGGCCACCACTTCCACCTGAGGCCATGGTCCCCACTTCCACTTTCCCCCAAGGCCAGATCCCCCTGCAGCCGTGAGCACTGCCCAGAGTGCTGATTGGCCCCCCCAACCCCGAAGCACTGGGCTGGCAGATGGCATGCAGCCCCCCGGGGCACAAAGCGGTACCCAGCCTCAGAGCAGCAGCCCCCCAGAGCACGGGGAAGGCGCAGACACCCCCCCCAACCCTGGAGTGGCAGGTGGCAGGCAGCCCCCCTTTGCCCCCAGTTCTGGAGCACTGGGTGGCATGGCCCCAGTGCCAGGGCCCCCCCGGCACTGGGCAGCCCCAGCTATGCCAAGTCCCAGCTGCCCTACCCCCAGCCCCAGCCGGCTTCCCTTCCTGGGAGAGGAGCAGCCTGCCTGGGCTGGGGCCAAGTAGCAGCGGAGGGAGGGGGCCTCTGGGCGGAGCATGGGTGGGGCCATGCGGGGCCGGTTGGGCAGGCTCAGCCTTTCCCTGCCTATTGAACGCGCTGCCCATGCTCTGGGAGTCTAACCAGGGAATGTGACCCCCCCGTTCCCCATCAGCTGTTCTGTCTGCGGTTTTGCTCACATCCTTTTGCCTGTCTGGAGATACCTGAGGGGGCTGATTCAGCCCTTCTGTGTTCACAGCCAGAACATCATTCCCCACAAGCAAAGAACGTGGCAAACCGGACAGCACAGCTACAGCCCGCACCCCCGACCCTTCCTGGGGCGTAGAAATCTGTGACACAGGCAGCAGGAAGGCTTGTACACCCGGAGCCTCAATCCATAGTTCACACCCTGGGAGCATCTGACAGGGTGAAATTTCACTGCGTGAGACTTATCTATGGTCTTAGAAATCCCGGTATCTCTCCTTCCAGTGTATGTATGTCTCCCCATTAACCTTTCGCCACTCCGGTCTCCAGAGCCTGTACTTGGTCGCTGTGGGCCAGGGGTTGCTTGCACCTAATGCCCACATACGCCACCTGCTCACAAGGCAGGTAATAACACACGCTGCATTCAGTGCAATAACTGGAGAGCCCCCATCCTGCTGCTGGACTTCTGCCTGCATTACTTTGATTCTCGTAAGGGGGGTTGTATGTTTGCTCCTTGTATGTGTTTTTCTTTCTTGAGGACTGGAGGGAGTTTAGAGACTGTTTGTTAGGTGTATCTGGCTATCACGCTCCCTTTCTAAATTCTCTCACAGAACTCCTTTGTTTGCTGCTTCTCTTCACTAGCTCCGCTGGTTGTTTATGAGCTGGCTTTTTAACCCCCTGATCTCCCTGAATTAGTCCAGCCCCCTCATCAAGAGATCCTAAAGGGATCAGGGGAGACGTACACGTGCTGGCTTTGGTCAAGGTACAACACCTAAAATAGCAGAGTAGCCGTGAAGGTGCGGGTGGTGCGATAGGCCAGACACCCAAGTACGATCCCGCCCCAGACTCTAGGTAGATACTTGAGCATCCAGCCTCTCCAGCTGCCCCCACTGCCACAGCGACACTGGTCTTTTTAGCTCACAAGCTCAGTCAAAGCTTACGAGGTACGTCTACCCCAGCTGGAAATTCCACCTTCAGCTGCAACGTAGACGTCCCCAGAGAGAGAGCTGGGGCTGTGTGTGGGATTCAGTGTGAGGGCAGAAGCAGAGCCGCTGAGCAAGGCAGCTGGCAGGGCAGTAGCAGGAGAGAGAGACAGTTTGTAGTGAAGGAAATTCACATGGTCACCGGGCTTCCCCCGGAAAGCTCCATGGCATGCGAGCAGGCAGGAGGGAGCAGATGCTGACTGTCAGCCAGGGCCTTAAGCAACAGTGGCATGATTCTCCCCTGCCCTGCCACTCCTGCTGCCATTTACACCTGGGCAGAGTGGGGGGTAAACCCTGCCAGCCAGAGTTCTCCTCTCACTTACACCAACAGTGGCATTTAAACCAAGTTAGCCCTCAGTTTGCACAGGTGTGAATGCCGACGCAAGGGAACAGGCAGGGGAGAATCAGGCCTGATGTGCACTAGAGGGAACACGGTGGTGGCCAGGGGCACTAAAAGGGCTGCCACCCCTTCCTTCTGCCCCAGCTTTCAACCACTGCCAGGGACTGCTGCCCTTAGCTCCACTTTGTTCTAGTCACTAATGTTTTGGCCACTTAATTTCTGTCTTTCCTACTGGTTTCTGCTCTCCTATTTACAGTCCTCTTTGGAGCAGCCCTTAGCAGATTGGAAGGCTGTTCTCAGATTCCCCTCTCAGCTTTTTTTCCTCAGGACTAAACACGCCTGGTTGTTTTTTAACCTTTCCTCAGAGGTCAGATTTTCTCAACCTTTGATCATTTTTTGTTGCTCACCTCTGGACTCATCTTTCCTAAAGAGGGGCACCCAGAATTGCACTCAGTACTCCAGCTGAGGCTTCAGTGCAGGACAATTACATCCCATGTCTTACATAGAACACTCCTGTTAATACTTCCCAGACTATTAGCTTCTTCACAGTTGCATTGCATTGCTGACTCATATTTTATTTGTGATCTACTATGACCCCCAGATCCTTTGCAGCTGTACTACCTCCTAGCCAGTTATTCCCCATTCTGTAGTTTTGCATTTGACTTGTCCTTCCTAAATGAAATACTTTGCACTTATTTTAATTGAATTTCATTTCGTTGAACTCAGACCAATTCCCAGCCTTGGTGTCTTACAAGCGGAACCTGCAGAGGAAGCAAAGGCCAGCTGTAGTCAGAGCGTGAGCCGCACAGCTATAAATTCTCTTTCAGCCTTGTCACATCCTGTGCAAGGGCTTCGGAAGCAAATGAAACAATTCTACAGTTAAAAACAGCCACCACCCAAAATCCCCTTGAAACTGCACTTATGGTGCAAAGTCACTTTAACTGGCTGAGAGTGACCTGGAAGAGCTGCAGATCAGTGACACAGACAGTCACTGCAGTTGAGTGCAATGAGACCTTCAGCCTTGATACTCTCAGGCCTCACTTAAGTCAGTGGCAGAATTCCCCTTTGCCCTCAGTACTGTGCTGCAATAGGCGGCTGGAGGAGAGCCATTGGCTCATCCCAGTGGTGTCCCCAATGCATCTCTGGCCACAAGCCACAAGCATTCCATGCTCTGTTTGTTCTGGTTTTGTACAGCACCTAGCGCAATGAGGCCCTGGTCTATGAGTAGCGTCCCTAGGCACTACTGTAAAACTATTACTCCTCCTCTTCCCCTCCTCATAGTCTATGCACCTCAGCTTCACACCACACCTCTCCTCCTCCCTTCTGCCTCTGCACCTTATCTCTGGGTAATCTCATTAAAAACCATGGCTTTCATTATCATCTTTATGCTGACAACTCCTAGATCAGCCTATCCACTCTGGGCCTGTTTCTGTCAGTCCAAACTAAAACCTCCAGGCTGTCTCCCTGTCTCTGTCCTCACTGGTATCCCACCATCAGCTTAAACGCAACACGGTTGAAACAAAGTGTCACAGAGTGTGGGGGAGTCAAGGCCCTGCACCCCGCACTTCCTGCGATTCACTGTGACTCTCAGCCAGCCAGTAAAACAGAAGGTTTATTAGATGACAGGAACACAGTCTAAAACATAGCTTGTAGGTACAGAGAACAGGACCACTCAGTCAGGTCCATCTTGGGATATAGGGAGCCCAGACCCCAGATCTGGGCCTCCCTCCATTTCCCCGGCCAGCTCCAAACTGAGACTTCCTCCAGCCCTGCCTCTGGCCTTTGTCTCCTTCCCTGGGCCAGGAGGCCACCTGATCTCTTTGTTCTCCAACACCTTCAGTTGGCACCTTGCAGGGGAGGGGTCCAGGCCATCAGTTGCCAGGAGACAGGGTGTCGGCCATTCTCTGTGCAGACCGCACCACCCCTGCCCTCTACAGCTCTACAACAATCACACACCCGTATCCCACCACTTAGAAACTTAAGAAGTGCATAGGGGAAACTGAGGAACACACACAGTATTCAGAGAAAACATTAAGAACATTCACACTTCGTGACACAAAGCTCCTAATCTCCCCACATCCACCCTCCCACTCACCCTCCTTTCTCAGTCACCATGGGCAGCGCCATGGGGGTGGTCACTCAGGCCATGAACTGAGCTTTGTCTTTGATTCAGCCCTCTCTGTAGCCCCACACTTCCGAGTCATGTCTGAATCTTACCACTTCGTCCTTTACAAAATGTCTTCAAGATCTGGCCTTTCCAATCTGGTAATACAGTTGACAGAGTTCAGCAGAAAAATAGAAGTCTGAACTCGCCCCTTGCCTAACCGTTGCCAGATGGTAATGGCTGGATGGGTCTGTGGCACAGGTAGATGAACTATGCAAATCCAGGGGACTGTCAGACTTTAAGGTTTCTGCAACCAGAGACCATGTCTACACTAAAAACACTACAGCAGCACAATAGGAAATCCAGCTCCCGAGGTCGACAGAAGCAATCTACCATGGACCTAGCGCTGTCTTCACCGGGGGCTAGGTTGGTTTAGCTGCATCTCTCAGGGGTGTGGATTTTTCACACCCCTCAGCAACGTAGCTGGGTCGACCTAATTTTCAAGTGCAGACCTGGCCTGTGGCTGTGGGCCTGTTCGAGCTCCCGCCAACCTGGAAACTCCGTGAACAAACACTCATTTAGAAAGAGTCCTCCCCCATAGAAGCCCACTCTGTGCCCAGGACACACAAATGGTTCACTGGGGTGGGGGTGAGAGGTTGGTGCTGGCACAGGACAGAACCTGGGTTGTTTGGTGACCTAACTGTGCACTGGCAGACTGTCCAATATTGGGGTTTGTTTTGAAAGTGTCGCCTTCACTTAGAATCTCCAGGCTTCTGAACCTTAGTGGTTTTGAGAAAACTACAATATTCTCTTAGTACGGGGAGTTTTCCCCTTCAGTGATACTTCTCTCCCCTGCCACCTTTAGCTCCAGTTTAACAAAAGCACTCCCCTCCCCCGAATCTATGAATTTCCTCAGGTCTTTGAGGATGGCAGGGGCTGGCCGGGGGGTGGAGCTTTTCAAAGTTCGTTCTGTGGCAGGAATTTTTTGCAGGGTTTTAATCTCCAGATCCGGCCCAGATCGGGCTGAAAATGTCTCCACTGGACTCTGCCCTGGTCCCTTCAAGTCCTGCTGAAATAGCAGCTCAGCCTGGCCCAAGACTCTGGCCCTTTGTGCTCCAGAGTGGGAGGTGGATGAGTTAGTCTCTGCAGCAGCTGAAGGGTTAAAGGAACCATCTCTCATATCTGGGGAGCTGCAGCCCCGGCACTTCCGCAGGGAGGGTGTTTGTGAGAAGAGGGGAAGTGCCCCAGCCACAGAGAACAGCACAGCAAGAGCTAGGACTGGCAGAGTCTCTTTCCATATAGAACAGGAGGACTTGTGGCACCTTAGAGACTAACCAATTTATTTGAGCATGAGCTTTCGTGAGCTACAGCTCACTTCATCGGATGCATACCGTGGAAACTGCAGCAGACTGTATATACACACAGAGAATATGAAACAATACCTCCTCCCACCCCACTGTCCTGCTGGTAATAGCTTATCTAAAGTGATCATCAAGTTGGGCCATTTCCAGCACAAATCCAGGTTTTCTCACCCTCCACCCCCCCACACAAATTCACTCTCCTGCTGGTGATAGCCCATCCAAAGTGACAACTCTCTACACAATGTGCATGATAATCAAGTTGGGCCATTTCCTGCACAAATCCAGGTTCTCTCACCCCCTCACCCCCCTCCCAAAAACCACACACACAAACTCACTATCCTGCTGGTAATAGCTCATCGAAAGTGACCACTCTCCCTACAATGTGCATGATAACATGATAATCAAGGTGGGCCATTTCCAGCACAAATCCAGGTTTTCTCACCCCCCCACCCCCATACACACACAAACTCACTCTCCTGCTGGTAATAGCTCATCCAAACTGACCACTCTCCAAGTTTAAATCCAAGTTAAACCAGAACATCTGGGGGGAGGGGGGTAGGAAAAAACAAGGGGAAATAGGCTACCTTGCATAATGACTTAGCCACTCCCAGTCTCTATTTAAGCCTAAATTAATAGTATCCAATTTGCAAATGAATTCCAATTCAGCAGTTTCTCGCTGGAGTCTGGATTTGAAGTTTTTTTGTTTTAAGATAGCGACCTTCATGTCTGTGATTGCGTGACCAGAGAGATTGAAGTGTTCTCCGACTGGTTTATGAATGTTATAATTCTTGACATCTGATTTGTGTCCATTTATTCTTTTACGTAGAGACTGTCCAGTTTAACCAATGTAAATGGCAGAGGGGCATTGCTGGCACATGATGGCATATATCACATTGGTGGATGTGCAGGTGAACGAGCCTCTGATAGTGTGGCTGATGTTATTAGGCCCTGTGATGATGTCCCCTGAATAGATATGTGGGCACAGTTGGCAACGGGCTTTGTTGCAAGGATAAGTTCCTGGGTTAGTGGTTCTGTTGTGTGGTATGTGGTTGTTGGTGAGTATTTGCTTCAGGTTGCGGGGCTGTCTGTAGGCAAGGACTGGCCTGTCTCCCAAGATTTGTGAGAGTGTTGGGTCATCCTTCAGGATAGGTTGTAAATCCTTAATAATGCATTGGAGGGGTTTTAGTTGGGGGCTGAAGGTGACGGCTAGTGGCGTTCTGTTATTTTCTTTGTTAGGCCTGTCCTGTAGTAGGTAACTTCTGGGAACTCTTCTGGCTCTATCAATCTGTTTCTTTACTTCCGCAGGTGGGTATTGTAGTTGTAAGAAAGCTTGACAGAGATCTTGTAGGTGTTTGTCTCTGTCTGAGGGGTTGGAGCAAATGCGGTTGTATCGCAGAGCTTGGCTGTAGACGATGGATCGTGTGGTGTGGTCAGGGTGAAAGAGAACCTGGATTTGTGCAGGAAATGGCCCAACTTGATTATCATGCACATTGTGTAGAGAGTTGTCACTTTGGATGGGCTATCACCAGCAGGAGAGTGAATTTGTGTGGGGGGGGTGGAGGGTGAGAAAACCTGGATTTGTGCTGGAAATGGCCCAACTTGATGATCACTTTAGATAAGCTATGACCAGCAGGACAGTGGGGTGGGAGGAGGTATTGTTTCATATTCTCTGTGTGTATATAAAGTCTGCTGCAGTTTCCACGGTATGCATCCGATGAAGTGAGCTGTAGCTCACGAAAGCTCATGCTCAAATAAATTGGTTAGTCTCTAAGGTGCCACAAGTCCTCCTTTTCTTTTTGCGAATACAGACTAACACAGCTGTCTGAAACCTTTCCATATAGAATTAACTTATGGGCTCAAAGTTTCAGAACTGGAGGATGGAGCTTCGTGCACTGAAAATGGGAGCTCAGCTCTGTACCTGCTTCTGCCCTGGAGACTGCAGAATGTGCTTGCGAAGGGCCTTGCTGCACGGGCTGGTTGTGGGCATAATCCCCCCGTAGGGCCCATCCTGCAGCCCTGGTTCACGTGAGCCATCTCATTGGTGCCCTGACATCAGTGGGGCTCCTCCAATGAGTGAGGGAAGAGGAGCCAGGACGTTAGTGTGTGTGTGTTGGGGGGGGGGGGGTTCTGGTAGCTGTGCATGCAAATGTCTGTGCGCTTCTGCATGTGCATTTCCAGTGCACTCAGATGGGCCTCTACCCTGTGAAACACCAAGCGAGATGTTTCCCCTCATAACCATTCGCCCTTATGCCTGGCATCTGCCCGAACGATAAACTGTCACCACATTGGTGCTCTGGACACATTTAACCCTGTGAATAATGCTGAATATGGGGCTCGGGAGCTACCGCTGATCTCCAAGCATGGGTCAGCTCCCCAGGACACTCACACCCCACTGGCTCTAGGTTGTCTTAGCAAACAGGAATCCTGCAAATGCTCAATGCTCCCCACGGCCACAGTAATTCTTGTTATTTACAATGTTGGTAATGTAGCTTTTGGTAAGTCATTTCCTACTGACCTTCCCCCTCTTTTACTCTCCTTCAGTTTCACTTTCCTGTTTTCTCCCCGTCCGGTCCTGGCTCCTCCTTTTTCTTCTTCTCCTTCTGTGGCTGGGACTAGCAGATACTTGCAGGCGGCCCCTCCCAGTGTCAGCATAAGCCCACACTGTGTAGAGCCACTGGCAGGGAGAACAGATACTCACCCAGCTGCCATGGCCGCTGCAGCTACAGCAGGGGAAATACAAGAGGAAGCTATTTGCTCCATCTGCCTGGGGTATCTGACGGAGCCGGTGACTATCGCGTGTGGGCACAACTTCTGCCAAGCCTGCCTCACCCAGTACAGTGAGGAGAAGGGAACGGGGACACCCCTGACCTGTCCCCAGTGCAGAGCCCGGTTCCAAAAAGGGGAGTTCAAATCCAACACACAGTTGAACAGCATCGTACAAAAGATCAAACACCTGGGTTTAAAACCAGGAAAAGGGCAAAAGGATTATCTGTGTGAGAGACACGAGGAACGTCTCAAACTTTTCTGTGAGGATGATGGAGAAACTATTTGCTTGGTGTGTGAGAAATCCCGGGACCACAAGTCTCACACTGTGGTTCCCACTGAGGAGGCTGCCCAGGAGTACAAGGTAGGAAATGCTGTTGACTTTGCTTAATTAAATCCCTAAAGGAGACCAGGTTTATCCCCCATCAATACAAGGACAAACATTCACACCTGGCTGCCTAAAGTTAGGCACCTAAACGAAAGGGGCCTGGTTTTCAGAGGGGATGAGCACTGGGGTTGTGGATAATGGGAAAAGATCCAAACTTTTTTTGCTCCAAGGCTGCAAGTTCCAATACCTAACAGAGAGAACAGGGCTGACGGCTCTTTGTGTGCCTGCAACCCATCTGCCAGGTGGAGAGGGCAGCAAGAACATAAGACCATAAGACCAGCCATCCCCTGTCGGACCAAAGGTGCATCTAGCCCAGTATCCTGTCTTCTGACAGTGGCCAGTGCCAGGTGCCCCAGAGAGAATGAACAGAACAGGGGATCATCAAGTGATCCATCCCCTGTTGCCCATTCCCAGCTTCTGGGAACAGCTTCTGAACAGCTGATCTGTGGCAGGTGGGAGGTGCTGGGAGGACGGGGGAGGAGCTTGTCTCAGGGTTGCCAGCGGGCAGGAAGCATTGCGGGGCAGGGGCAGAGCTGATCGGTGGGGCTGCCAGTAGGTGCTGAGCACCCACTATTCTTATTCCATGGTTGCTCCAGCCCTGGAGGACCCACAGAGTCGGTGCCGATGGTAGAAAAAAAACTTTAAATGAGAGGAGGGAAGTCACCGGCATTGATTAAGGAAAATGCCACACGCAGGATTCATAAACATAAAACCATGAGCAAAACACCCTCTCCAGTGTACGTTGGTCAGTGTCTTCTGCCTCAGGTTCTGGAGTTCAATAACCAAAAGTTCCTTTGCTGTGCCCCTCTCTGCTCCCTCACCCCACCCCACTCACAGTGGCTGTCCTTGGTCAGTGAAGACTCAGGGTTCAGAGATGCATCTGTGTGAGCTCACCTCCACCCTGGGGGCATGGGGGAGGAGGAAGAAGGCACCTTGGTTGCTCCACTGTCCAAGCACTTGCTCTGGTGTCACCACCCTGCCGCACACCCCACTGGCCCACTCCACCGGCCGCCCTGCCAGCCATCACCTGCTTCTCTGCTATAATCTCTACAGATCAGGGCCTGTCTACACTTGCAATTTAAAGCAGAAAAAGTCCCCTTTTTGCACAAAAACCACGTCTCTTGAGGTTCTATGCTGCTCTTAGTGATTTTCAACTCTTAGAGGGGGAACTTCCTTGCTGAAGCAGGCTGGGCAGAAACACTGTCCCACATCAAGTGATTTCAGCTCTAGTGATCACTTAAAAAACAGAAGACTCCGAATAGAGCCTTAATTAGTTCTGTCTGTGAACAGTGGAGAGGAGCAAGTTAAACCATGCATAGGACTCTTCGGTAAAGTCCACACTTCCCAGAAAGCACACCTGTCCCCACCTCCTCTTAACCTTCACAGGGGTCTGGCATCCAAGCCCCCCGCGTAGTGAGTTCAGTTCAGTGGAGGGTGATCCCCTCAATCAGGACAGGCTAAATTCTGCTCTGCTGCCCTTTACTCATACAGTAAAGATAACACTATTTCATTACCTCCACATTCAATACCGAAGTGATCTGTAATCCAGCACCAGCCACAGTTGATCACTTTGGCAACACAGCCCTGTCTGCTGGATACCTAGGCAGAGTTGGTGTGTTCATGTAAATACAGTCAGAAACAATGTGGCATTATGTTGGGGAAACACAAACACAACCCATGAGCAAAAACCCATCCCAAGCAAATTGGGTCGTGTCCTTTCCCTTTGGTTCTTGAGTCCAGCAACCTGAAATCACCGAAAGTCCAATGACCCAAAAGTCTCTATCCCTGGTCAGGGCAGCCCCAGAGTTCGATCGTTTATCTGCAGAGCTTTACCTCCCAACATGGGTGGAAATAGGGGGTGGGGGTAGAAAGAGAGGTAAGGGACACTTTACATGCTCTGAAGCTTACTGCTCTGCAGCTCCATAGGGCTCCACTCTGTGTCCCACAAGCAGCTCCCGCAGTCCCACAAACTGCTCCACAATATATCCTCAGGCTCCCCCACTACTTAACACAACCCTCAGTGATTTCAGCTCTTAGTCAGTTCAACTTTTTGGTGAATTCAGCTTGTAGAAGAGGAATCTCAGCACTGGTGCACCATTAGCCCAAAGTGAGCTCAGCAGCCTATAACTAGACTCCTAATGGAATTCCACACTGAAGAGAGGAGAAAGTACAATTAGCACATAAGGCACTCACCAAGAGACCCATACCACCAACAATTAATACTTATCCCCAGTCTCTCTCAATTCACAGAGTTTTGGAACCCATGACCCTTGCCTAGTGAGTGCTACTTAGTTGATGGTGAGTCCCTCCATCATAACAAAAGGCCAAGTACAGTTCCAAGCACAGTTCCTGTAATCAGGGTAATAACAATTTATTCTTCCTGCCCCAATAACAGAGACACTGAGGATCCCAAAGCAGCCAAAATGACCATTTGGGCAGCTATGGCCTCATTCTAGGCGGGTGGGTGTGCCTATGCAAATGAGATCAGCCCCTGAAGTTCTTTTCCACAACTTGCCACACCTCACCACCAGATGTCAGGGTGGAGCTCATCCTGACTCTGCTTACATTTGTAATCCAGCACCAGCCACAGTTGATCACTTTGGCAACACAGCCCTGTATGCTGGATACCTAGGCAGAGTTGGTGTGTTCATGTAAATACAGTCTGCACCTGAAGCCTTTTCCCCTCCACAGCGAGCTGTCAGGGGAGAGCTCATTCACACCCTGCTTGCACACGAAACAATCTGGACCCTGACTCATCCCTGCACGTCAGTGTCACTGAAAGCCACAGCTGGTACCTGTGTCCTGCTCTACTTTCTCTGCCATATCTCGTTCTTCTCTCCTCCTTCAGCTCTTCCCGTCCAGCAGCCCTGCTCCACTCATATTGACTCCTGCAGCCATTAGCCCAGATAACGTTAGGAGGATGGGGGGGGTCTTACAGCTGACGTACACCATGTATTGTACACCAGGATGTACACGCCAGGGTATTATAATTGTCTGACAAAGTTGGGGCCACCTGTGTCCTGACATGGTTGGGTTTTGACAGCCTGGGTGGACAACACGGTTCTGGAACCACATTAAAGAAACATGTCATTGCTCCCAACCCATCTGGGGCCGTGTCTGTCCTGGAGAGTGGGAGGCCGGGGATGAGACGCTGCTGAGGTTCCCTGCCCTCAGCCTGGGAGAGAGGGGAGGACATGGGCGGATGTTAGGGCCCTGCCCAGGGTTGCAGAAGGAAGGGAGAGAAATGGCCTGAATTCCCTCCCCACAGGGACCAGACTCACTGACACACTCAGCTTGGCCTGAACTGTCCCAAATTTCTGCTCCAAGTCCCTTGTTCTTTGAGCTGCTTCTCTGCCCCAGGAACTCACAGGCCACGTCGACACTGCAGGGGCTTCAACAGCACAGCTACAGCCCGGCAGCACAATAGCCAGGGCAACTGAAGTGTCATGTTAAGATCAGGCCCAAGCCTCTGTGCTCACTGACAGGGCTCAGAGACAGCCGGGAAGTGCTGGCACTTCTCCCGCGAAGCACCTGCCGTGTTCTCCGGGATCTCAGCTTTCAATTTGCTTTAAACTGAGTCTCCAGCTGTTTTGGTTGTGAAGAAAACCTCAAAACTGTGACCCAGATGTAGGGGATGCAGAGAGCTGGGCACAGCGGCTCTGAGAGGTGTGAACGGCCCCATTGCCTCAGTGAGGGGTGAGCTCAGATGCCCAGGGATGATCATTTAAATATCAACATTGTGTAACCCTTCTGCCCGTCAGAGTTGGCAGCAACAAGGGCCGGGTTCAATATCTAGGGGATCCATTCCAATAACACAATGCAAACCGGCTCGAGCCCCCACCCAGTGACCTGGGACAAATATATACCACCCCCGCTGGGCGCCTCCAAGAGGCAATACTTCCCCTCTCGCAAGCACATAGCCTGAGTGTAGCAAAAGCCTTTTAATAACAGAGAGAAACAATGTGGCATTATGTTGGGGAAACACCACCACCAGGATTCATAACACAACCCATGAGCAAAAAAAACCCACCCCAGGCAAATTGGGGCATGCCCTTTTCCCTTTGGTTCTTGAGTCCAGCAACCCCAAATCACCCAAGGTCCCAAAAGTCCAATGCCCCAAAAGTCTCTGTCCCTGGTCAGGGCAGCCCCAGAGTTCGAAAGTTTATCTGCGGAGCTTTACCTCCCAACCTGGGTGGAAGTGGGACGGGGGTAAGAGGCACCTTACATGATCGGAAGCTGACCGCCCCACAGCTCCATAGCAGCGCTCCGCTCCGCCAGCCGCCCCACAAACTCCTTCGCTCCGCTGCGCTCCGCTCCGCTCCGCCAGCCGCCCCACGAACTCCTTCGCTCCGCTCTGCTCCGCCAGCCGCCCCACGAACTCCTTCGCTCAGCTGCGCTCCGCTCCGCCAGCCGCCCCACGAACTCCTTCGCTCAGCTCCACGACCCACAAGCAGCTCCTGCCATCCACACACTGCTCCGCGTTGAACTGCTTCACCAGCCGTGCCGCAAACTGCTCCACAATATATCTTCAGGCTCCCCCACTACTTAACACAACACTCAGTGATTTCAGCTCTTAGGTGAATTCAGCTTGTAGTAGGGGAGCCCCAGTGCTGGTGCACTGTCAGCCCAAAGTGAGCTCAGCAGCCTATAACTAGACTTCTAATGAAATCAAAATTAGCTCTGATATTCCACAGTGGAGAGAGGAGGAAGTGCAATTAGCATGGAAGGCCCTCACCAAGGGGCCCAGGCCACCAAGTATTAATACTTGTCCCCAGCCTCTCTCTATTCACACAGTTTTGGAACCCATGACCCTTGCCTAGCGAGTGCTACTTAGTTGATGGTGAATCCCTCCATCATAACAAAAGGCCACGTACAGTTCCAAGCACAGTTCCCATAATCAGGGTAATAACAATTTATTCTTCCTGCCCCAATAACAGAGACGCTGGGGATCCCACAGCAGCCAAAGTGACCATTTGAGCAGCTATGGTCTCATTCTAGGCGTGGTGGGTGTGCCTATGCAAATGACATCGGCCCCTGAAGTTCTTTTCCACAACTTGCCACACCTCACCACCAGATGTCAGGGTGGAGCTCATCCTGACACTGCTTACATCGTTAATTATTTCGTTCCCCTGTGAGAGCGGAGAGGGAGAATTGCAGCTCGGCACCATTTATTGCCAGTGACGCCTCCTTCCGGTGTCACAAGTGGGTGATGTTTGGGAGATGCCACCTCTTCTGTTCCCCCCAGTAAAGGAGGACCCGGCCCAGAGAGTCCAGCAGACCCCAGGAGTATATTCGAGCCCCATGAGGGGAGCCAGGCCCCAGGAGCCCCTTGGAGCCCATCAGCAACTCCATCCTGTTCTGAACATTGCACCATCTACTGTGAACAGATCATGGTGTCTCCTTTTGGTGACTCACATGGGCAGAGCTTATTTGTGGGTGGAGCGTCAAAGAATCCAGCCACATCCCTTTCCCCCCCCCCCCCCGTGACCTTTCTGATCCCTGCTCATTTACGAAGCTCTTTTTCTGACGCAAAGGCTGCTTTTCTGCCTCCTGTCTCTAACTAGACCTGGCTGGCTCCCTCCCTCCCTCCCTGCTTCCCTGCAGCAGCACCCCAGGAGCTCTCAGCAGCAGCTGCAGCCTGGGCCCTTGGGCAGGGAGGAGGAGGAGATAACTCAAGGGCTCAGAGAAAAGAGAGAGAGTGAAATGGGGAGATCTCTGGTGGGGGGCTCAGGAGGGGACTCTGGGGGGCTGCCATGGGTGTTGCACAGAGTGGGGCTGATGGGGCAGGAGCATGTTGCTGTGCTGTGTGAATGAATCACACGCTGTCAAAGGGGAAGAGAGCCCTGGGTTATTACAGCTCTGGAGCAGTTATAATTATGGGTGGCCCATTCCCCCAGATCGAGTGTGTTCCCTGTTCCTCACTGACCTCCAGCCACATCACAGCTTCACCCTGCACAGTTAATGGGACTGCACGGGCTCAGGTGCTCAGCTGCTGCCCGTGGGAGGCCACGTGGGCGCCTAGACAGACGAGAGCGCAGTGGGGTCTTGTTCCTGGCGTGGGTCTGGGGTACAGTGGAGCGAGATGCTGTCCCAACCTCTTCACTCGCACTGGCAGGAGGGATCGTTCAGAACCTTTCCAGCTATTTCCCCTCTGGCCTGTGCTCAGGGATGGGAAACTTTAGCTAAAACACAGGACTTGAGAAGTCCTGAGTGTCTGCACGAAGCAGAGCCCCCGCTCTGAGACTGGCCTCTAGTCCCCCACGAGGCCTTTGGGGCCGGCAGAGACAAGTCTGCTGCTCAATTCCAGGGTATTTTAATGCTCATGTATGAAATGCCAATATGGAAAGTACTGTCCACCCATCGGACAGGCAGACTAATGGCTGTTTATTGCACACGGTGCTCCTGCAGGTGAAACTCCAGGGAGCCCTGGGCCCTCTGAGGAAGGAGTTGAAAGAGGCCCTGGCTTTGACGTCTAAAGAGAAGGAGAAAACAACAGAGTGGCAGGTGGGTGTCCGGGTTTATTCCTCCCTGAGCCCTCCCCCCTGCAGCATTCCCAGGAATGACGGGGCCATAAAGCTCCAGGATGAGGTTATGAATCTGCTCTAGTTGTTTGCTCCATTGCACAGCCATGGGCTCCGGCATCTGGGGAGGCCGGGCGTGAGTGCTGGAACTTCCCCGGTGCCCAGATCATTGCCCTGCTCACTGCTTCACCCCCATTTGGCCTCGTCTCGCTGAGGCCCCCCTCCACATTCCACTGCTGCTCTGCCCCATGCCTGGCTCCCGCTCAGACCCCTCCCCAGAGGCTCCCTGCTGACCATTCACTGTTGCAGCTCGGTCCTCCCCCTACCCCATAGGTGCCGACTCCGTGGGTGCTCCAGGGCTGGAGCACCCACGGGGACAAATTAGTGAGTGCTTTGCACCCACCGGCAGCCAAGCTCTCCTCCCCACCTCTTTCCCAAAGCGTGCTGCGTCCCCGCTCCTCTGCCTACCTCCCAACGGTTGCCGCCGCAAAACAGCTGTTTGGCGGCATAGCAAGCTCCGGAAGGGAGGGGGGAGGAATGGGAACACGGCACGCTCAGGGGAGGAGACGGGGAAGAGGTGGGGCCAGGGCAGGGATTTGGGGAAGGAGTCGGAATAGGGGGAGGGAGGGGGTGGAGTTGGGGCGGGGACTTTGGGGAAGGGGTTGGAAATGGGGCGGGGCAGGAGGGGTGGGGCAGGGGCGGAGTCGGGACAGGGTCGGGGGCAGAGGGGGGTCGAGCACCCAGAGGGAGCTCCTATGCCCCACCCCGTCCCCCCTGTCCCCTCGCCTGCCACTTGCTCCTTTCTGCCCCCTCCTGCCTTAAGGGCGAGTGACGGGGGAGGGGCGGAGAGGAGCAAGTGGCGGAGCCCCCCACACAGCTGACGGGCGGCAAGCGGCGAGTGCTGTGGGGTTCGGGGGAAGAGCGGGAGCGAGGGCTCCGGGCGGAGCACAGGCAGGACTCCAAAGGCGGCAGGTCTGCAGCCTGCCTCCAAAGGGAGGGGCGCTGCATCCTGTTTGGGGAGACTCAGCCTCCCCTGGCCTGTGGTACCTGCCATCCAGGGTGCTGGCAGCATCAGGCTGTGTCTCTGGTGGGGATCTCAGCACAACAGCTCCTGTAGGCGGAGGAGGAGGGGCAGTTCCTGGCCCTTGTGCAGTGGTGCAGACCCACCCCTGAGATCTCTGAGGTGGCAAATTCTCCATACTGGGTGCAGTGTTTTCACTATTCCATGGATCCTGTTTCCCTCCTGCAGGTGGGGAGGGTGTGTCGGCTGCTCCAGCCATCGGTTTTCAGTGGCCTCCATGACAAAGCTCTGCAGCTTCTCTGCAGCCTGGAGGAAACAGATTGTTTCTTCTTGCCCTGCTCCCACAGTCCCTGCAATGAATCTGCCCAGTGCCTGGGCCAGACACTGGAGCTGGGCGCTGGGAGGAGGATTTGCCCCCATGGGTGAGGTTCAGATTCACTCAGCTGGCTGGGCTGGGGGCACGCTGGGAGCTGAGCTCTTCTGAGCATCAAACCCAGTGGCAGGTGTGGAGCTTTGTGGAAAATCTGCCCCCAGGGGCGTCTACATGGCCCCAGCAGCTAGCTGCAGGCTAGTCCCTGAGTGACACCCAGGGGTCTGGTTGGGTGTGAACAGCCCGTGCTGCTGCGGCTTCATAGCTACCAGTACCCGAGCTCGCTCGATCAAAGCTAGCTGGGGTGTGTCTACACACAGTGCTGTCAGACCTTCACTGCAGTGTGGACACCCCCTGAGTGAGCAGAGCCAGGGGCAGGTCAGTGTAAAGCCAGGCAGCACTCGGCCACCTCACAGCCTCTCTTGCCATCACGTGGCCACTTCATCCCAGGCACCTGCTACTGTTACTGTGACTTCACCTGTGTGTCTGTAGCCAGGTGATGAACCCATGGGACAAAATGTCTGTTCCGGTTCACCTGCCTTTTCCAGTGAAATCCCTGCAGAGAGCGTGGGGGGCGTGAGGAAGACGCCAGCAGCAGGGAGGAGAGGAGAAGCAGGTGTCCCATGATTCAGATAAAAATGGCCATTTACAAGAGCTGAAATGCTCAGAGCTGGGTGCCCCTGGTTCTGCATCTGAAGCCGTGTTTAGATCCCGGCGGAAGTGGGCTGGTTTCCAGAGGACAGAACCGCAGCAGCTCCCACTCCCCGCACCGGAAGCAGTTGGTGCTCAGTTCCTCAGACAAAAGGGATTTAGGTGCATAACAATTAACAGCCAGGTTTGAATGTGTCCGGCAAAGTTCCCAGCTGGTGCCATGGAGGCGGCTGCACCTTGGGACAGTCACTGGGGTGGTTCTGAAACCCTTGATTATCGCCCAGTGAGAGCGAGTTACGTCCTACAGCACCAGAGGTCACAGCCCAATGATCAGTGTCACTCGGTGCAGAGTAACTGCAGCCCCAGCGACTGTGAGATGAGGCCCAGCAGGGGCGGCCAGTCACCCACTGAGAGGGGCCGTCATGGGCCTGAGCCAGGTGGGGAGTATCCCCACGGGCGGGAGCAGGGCCCGGGAGGTGACAGGCCCCCATGAAGGATGCGCTGTCCGTGTCTGATGGGGGGAGACGTTAGGGGATATGGTAACGCTGCGCCACTCGAATCAGCTGTAACTCAACAGCTCCCAGGGGGCGGGAGGGGAAGGAGGCTGCAGGCCCACGGCCCTTTGCAGGGTCCAGGCCACATGCACAAAGCCTCGGGCAGGTGCCAGGAGGGGCTCCTGAGGGATCTAGGGATTGTCAGGGCTGTACCCGAGTTGTCTGAGTGCCCCACGGTGGCTGCAGCGCTCCCAGGGACGGGGTGAGGGTCGTCTGGGGAATGGGTCGGTGTCCAAAGCCCATTGGCAGAGGGGCCCAGGGGTGCTGGAGGGCTGAGCTGGGGGCTCGGGTCAGCCGGGGCAGAGGTAGGATGTGGACATTACAGCGCTCAAGCAGCTGCCTCTTCAGACACAGACACTGAGCACAGCCCCTCCCCCACCACACAGGGAGCCGGATGGACAGACAGACGGGTTAGAGCCCTGCACAGGAAAGGGGAGAGGGGTCAGCACAGGGCACAGACTGGTGGGGGGAAGGGCTGGGGCTCACATACTGGGGTTTCAGGGAGGAGGGCTCTGGGGGCAGGGGACAGGGGCTGGGGAAGTTCCTGAAGCCCCTGGCCCTGTTGGCATATCAGGGAGAGGAAGAGGGACTTTCCCCAACATCACTGTGGCCCGAATCACACTGGGGGGAAAGTTCACCCCAGGGTCACCCAGCACCTCTGGGCTGAGCTGCAGGGGAGCTAGAGAGGCCAGTGCAGAGCAGCCAGCCCCTCCCCCTGCCAGGATCAGCACCGGCTCAGCATCGTTCCCACGGCTCCCTTCAGAGAGCAGGTGGGGACACAGCTGGCATCAACAACCCACTGCTCTGTGAGCCTAGAGGGCTCCCTAAAGGCTGCGATCCCAGGGGCACTAGGAACATGGGCATGGGGCACTCGGCTGGCTGGGTGAGGCCAAAGCCAGCCCTGACAATGCCCTGGGTGCCCAACATCCATGTGAGCCCCAGGATGGCACCCAAAGGACTATTAGCACCAGCCCTAGGTCCTGAACTTTGCAGCCCTGGGAGCTGGTTGTCAAAGAAGGAGCATCACTCACATCCTGCTGTGACGGCTCCCCCGGGTGTCTGAGTTCCCAGCACTAGGCACCAAATCCCGCCAGAGACGCCCTGTGCAGCCCCCTGTAAATCTTTACTGTCCCCTCGATTTCTCCCCACTCCACTGTGTCCATCCCATGTCACCTTCAATAACATACTGCATCTTTACAAAGCACCCTAGACAACCCCGCTATGGAACTGGCCATATTAACTCTGAACTAAATCAAACCCTTTATGGTATGTTTTCCAAAGAAGTAAATATCCTGACAAACCTGATACTGCTTTAATATCACCTGCTTCCTGGACAGAGGCCCAGTCCATGTAACTCACCATCTGGCTCACGTTTTCTCTGTGCCTTTCCTTTTTTTCTGTCTCAAGGGGAAAGTGAAGAATAAGAGAGAGATGATTGCAGGTGAATTTAACAAACTGCACACACTGCTGAGAGAGGAGGAACAGCTGCTTCTGCAAAGCCTGGAGGAGGAGGAGACGGAGACTCTGAAGAGACTGCAGAAAAATGTAACCAAGCTCTCCCAGCAAAGCTCCTCTCTGCAGCAGCTGATCACAGAGATAGAGGAGAAGTGTCAGCAACCAGTTGTCGAGCTGCTAAAGGTGAGACGGCATCAAAATTCTCCACCCATCCAGAATTATAACTGAGATCCATGGGTCTGGATTCCAACAATTCGAGGAAATATGTTCTGTGGTTTACTGAGAAACAGAACATGAGGCTAAGGGCTCCATCAGTTCCCAAATATCGCAGATCATGTTAGAGGGGAATTCTCCTCATGGAGACCCAGTGAGGCCGTGGGAGATTAAATGGATAATACAAAAATGATACTGAGCTAAACCCCTCACTGCTCTGACCCCAGAACATTGGCCCCAACACAGGTGATAAACACAGATACTGATGGGTTTTGTCCCTAGAAGGGAGAACCCTTGAGCTAATTTCCTGTCTCCCCTAAATATATGAAACAAGTGTTCAAAACAGTGAAGCCTGGGAGGGTTGATCTATTTTCAAGATGCAAGTTTGATGCCCAGAGTGAGACTCACTCAGTTTTATGCACATTGTGTTAATACAGGACATTGATTCTCTTTTTCCTTTCAGAATGTGAAAAGCACATTGAGCAGGTGTGTTTCCTATGTTCATTGCTCTTATATTCTTGGTGGTGGTTCTGGGATGACGTGTGCACAGAGCAGCTGAGTGATGATGGGACGTTTTCTTCATAGGAGTGAGAATGTGAAACTCCAGGAACCAGAAGCTGTTTCTACTGACCTGAAGAACGTGTATAAAATTTCCCTTGACATGAGGGAAGCGCTAAAGAGATTTGGAGGTGAGTGGCGTGTACTGGGACATTCAGCTGTATTGTGCCTGGGGATCTGGACAGAGCCTGGGACCCCAGGACACACTTGCACCCAGCTGACAGGCTTGGAGCTGTGTGAGAGCTGGAGGCTGATGCGCTGAGTGCTGGGCAGTTTGCCTCCTACTTACAGCCACCTGCTGGTACTTGCCCAGGTGTCTGACCAGGCCCCATCACTGTGACATCCTGACCCCTCCGTGGCTGAGTTAATGGGTGTCCCTGAGCCAGGTGCTGTGAGGCCTGGACTGGACCCATTGTGCTGGGAGCTGCACAGACTGGTAACGGATGTTGTGTCTGTGCCTCTCTGCTGGGACACGTGAGGGCTGTGTTGTGTGGCCACCGTTCAGCTCTGCCCCAGCCCCCATTAGCCAAGGCTTGGCTGAGCTTTCTGAGCTGGAGGAGGGGCCGGTCTGGCTGCTGAGGTCTGACCTGAGCCGTGTGTTACTGGGTAACCAGCTGAATCCTACGGGCCCCTCGTCTGCTCTGAGCACAGCCCAGTGTGAGATTGGGTCAGTGGTTTGCTGCTCAGTGAGTGAGACTCACTCACAAGAGTGTGACCCTGTCACAGTGTCTGAGCGTGAGCTGCCCCCATCCAAACCCCTCCCCACAACCTCAGTGCAGAGACCGGGGAGAAAGGCAGAAACCTGACGGCGAGGATGCATAGAGAAGAAGTGAAGGCCGAGGAGAGGGGGAGTGGGAAGGTTCAGTGAGCTCGGTCTGTGATAGTTGAACTGGCCCTTTCATCCTACCCCCACCGCTCCTCTCTTCCCACCCACCCCCCAGCAGGGGCAGTCGAAGGGGCCAAGCTGGGTGTGTCTGTCCCGGCCGATGGAGGCTGCGCAGTGGGTGCCGGCTGCAGGGCCAGGATCTCAGGGCTCCGGGGAGCAGGAACCCTAGGCTGTGGGGGAAGCAGCTTCCTTTCTGGGGCTGGCTGGAGCCAGCACATCCCTGCTCCCCTCCCCCCTCGCTGCCCCCAGCCCAGCCCAGTCTGTGCCCACCGGACCCTGAACACGGCTGGGCTCTGGGCCATTCCACACCCCTGGCCCCTGAGCCTGTGGGGATCCTGAGCCAGTCACCTCCGTGCCTCCTTCTAGGGGATCCTCAGCCCCTGGGGAGCCTCCTGTCACCCCCCGGAAACCCCGTCCTGGGCAGGGCCCCAGGCCCTGAGTCACTCGCTGGCTGCTCCCGGCTGGCCAGGCCCAGGGTCTCCAGCAGGGCCCTTGGTGCCGGCCCCGCGCTGGCTGCCAGAGCTCCCAGCCCCTGGCCCAGCCCGGCCTGTTGTCCTAGCGCTGACCCCTCCCCTGCGGGTGGGGGGGACCCTGCTGCTCTCAATGGCTGAGCCCCCCCCCGCCGCGGCCTCTGGTGCTGCGCTCGCAGGCTCAGCCCGTGCCAGGGCCAATGCGGCGCTGCTGGGGCTGCTCCTCCCCCGGCACCTGGGTTCTCTGGGTCTGGGCAAGTGGCCGGGCGAGTGGGCAGGGACCTGCTCAGAGACACGCGCCCTGTGCTGCCCCCAGAGGGCAGAGACCAGCCAGGGCCGGGCAGCAAAGCGCCACCGCGCTGGGATTAACCCTTTCCTGCCACCCACCCAACAGCCCCGGCCGGTCAGTGCCGCTCGACTGCCCACGCTCTGACCCCAGGGACCCGGGTCCGGCAGCTCGGGGGAGTCGCTGGGTGAATGTGTGGGGCAGAGTAACCAGGGATCCCTGCACCCCAGGGTCCCCGTGTGCAATGGGGAAGGCCCCGCGCTGCATGCAGACCTCAGGTGCTGGGCAGTGAGTGTTATTATTGATAGAACCCTCTGCCATTTCAGGGTGTCTTGGCAAGCATCTTGCCTCAGTTTACCCTCTTCAGCACTCCTTAAATTACACCTCACAGTCCAAAAGATCTGACAGAAAATCCCCTCCTGGGGTCTGCTCTGAGTCCAAGTAAACCCCAAAATAAAATTTTTTCCTTCACTCTGCTCCAGCCTCCAGCTCTCACTCAAGCTCCTCACTGTCCTCAAGTCAGGAGTCCTCAGTCCTCCTTCCCAGAGCTGGGCTTGGATTTTTCCATCCTGGAATCAGATGACTCTAGCCCTCTTTTCTGGAGCTGGGGTAATTTCAGGCTGTGCCTTTATTCTCTGCATCAACTTTCTCCAGCCGGGGGCAGCTCTCCTGGGCTCTGTCCTGCTACAGCTGCTGCTGTCATTGTCATCTCTGGCAGCTCTTCCCCCTGAGGGGAGCTCCTCTGTCTAGGACTGTGGTCCCCAACCATTTTTCGTCATCCCCTCCCTTACCTGGTTTGTGCCCCGACCCTGAGAGCTGCAGTTGGGAGAAGGACCAGGAACGGGACTGCAATTGGGGCCAGGAGCCGTAGGCCGTGGGTGGGAATGCACCCGCAGTTGGGGCCAGGAGCTGGGGGCTTTGGCTGGGGGCAGAACCATGGTTGGGGCTGGAGCTGCAGCTGGGGTCGCAGCCTGGAACAGGGCCAGGAGTCGGTGGCTGAGGCCATGGCCGGAGCTGCAGCTGGGGCTTATGGTGGGGCCGGAGTGGAGCTGGGGGCAGAGCAGGGCTGGGTGGCGTTCCCTTCCTGCCACCCATGGAGGCTGGTCCAGTCCCTGCCATGCCCTCCAAATGTTCCACACAACCCACAGTTTGGGGACCAATGCTCCAGGAGGACCCCTTCTAGGCTCCTTGCTATGGTGAGCTCTCCTGTGAGCTCCTCTCCTCAGTACCTTCCTGTCCCTAGGATCCCTTCAGCTGAGCCCTGGTAACCCTTTATCTAGCTTATTAGCTGTTTCACTATCAAGTAGCCACCTAGGGATTTAATGACTTCAAGCTTGGTCTGGGTTGTCTCATACTCCCTTTCAGGAGCCTGTCACAGGTAGTCTTGTCCCTGACTCCCTTAAAAGGGCCAGCCCTCTTGATACATTTCCTCCCACCCCCAGAGCCAACCTGTATTCATAGGTAGGTCTTGACCATGGCTGACACTTGGTTATGTTCTGCAGCCTGGATGAGGTGGGGGGTATTTCCTGCCTTGCTGCCACAAGGAAATCTGCAAGGCCCTTAGTCATAATTTTATTCTCATCACTGAAGTATGAAGAGTCTGGGAATTTGATTCCCCATCTTTCTATGTAGCTCATGTCATGGGTAAAATCCCACATAGTCTTCAGCATGTCACAGTTCAGAACAACTCTTTGGCCATAGCAGAGGTAGTCAATAGCACTGGGCTTTCATCATTGGTGTGATGGTCGTGTAGCAGATATGGGCTGGCTACAGAGCTTCCCTCTCAGCCAGATACACACCAGGTGTGTTCATCAGAAAATCGTTAATGTTCTGCCAAGTATGGCTGAGGTCTGCTTAAATATGGTATTTTACACACAGCGCTACCTAGGGGTTGAACAGCATATTACAGTTTAGCGTTCCATTACATCTCCCCCTTTAAGTTCTACATTCTACCATTTATAATATTTGCATTATCGCACTGTCTTTGAAGTTCAGTGCAGATCAGTCTGTTAGGTGTCTCTGAATGGTACTGGTCTTCTAATTGCATGAACCAAACAGGTTAACAGGTTGGTCATCTGGCTGTCCATTAGTTCCACTATCTGACTGTGATCAGTCTGGAATCCTTGAGTCATGTTCTTGTTCTGCATCCACCATCTGCAGAGTTTGCTGAGTTGATTGTTCTTTCTGAGGAACAAACTGCAGATGTTGACAGTTTCTGTTGAACTCTCCTCTCTTGGTCTTGATCACATACAACCTGTGTGTTGAATTATCTTTTTTTACAACAGCTGGAGTATTCCATTCTTTTTCTCCATCCAGTTTGACACAAACATGGTCACCAGGTTCTAGCCCCGGTAGTTTTCTGAGTGATGTCTGTTGTAAAAGTGTTTGCAAGCTCTTTTTGCCTTTTTATGTGATTTGGCTACTCTCTCCATGTCTGGGAACTTTGGAGATAGATTCTTTTCCAAAGTTGGGAGGGTAGTTCTGAGCTGTCTTCCCATCAGGAGTTGTGCTGCACTATATCCAGTAGCTGCTATTGGGGTTGATCTATAACTCAGTAGAGCAAAGAATGGATCTTCCTGCTGAAGGATATTCTTCACTGTCTGTGCAGCTCTCGCAGCCTCTCCATTCGCTTGTGAGTAATATGGGCTTCTCATAATATGAGGAAGATCATATTTTGTTGAGATAAATAAAATTCTACTTCTCTGAATTGTGGTCCATGCTCTGTCACAAGGTCTTCTGGAACCCTGAAATGACCAAAAGTGCACTTCAGTTGCTCTATATCATCCTGGTGTGTTACATAAAATAGTCCACGGCTACCAGGTAAAGATATCCCCTGAATTCACATAAATCTGCAGCTAGTCTCTTTTAAGGTCTCTCTCATTCAGACTAGCTCCTTATTAGTGTCTAATTACTACTGGCCATATCTTTCTTCCTGCTGCCTTCAGTAAAGAGCTATGGGAGCCCGAGGGCGAATTTTTCTACCAAGGGCAAATTTAACAGCAGCTCTGGAGTGTTTCATAGCTGATGTCCTGAGCCTGGCCTGGCTGTACCTGTGCGGTTCTGGGGGTGTTGACAGTCACTCACTGAAAGTCACTGGGATTTGGACTCCTAAGTTGTTGGGACACATTTGAAATAGAGCTGGGTGTAATTTTGGGGGCAAATAGTTTATTTGCTGAAAAATTATATTTTAGGTCAACTGAAACTATTCCTGAATCCTTGTCGAGTTTGCTGAATAGTTTCTGCCGCTTCCCTTCTAGCCTTTAGCCCAGTGGTAGGGTCCTCAGCTGGGAGCCCCCGGTTCAATCCCCCCGGGTGATGTCGGGCAGGAATTGGAATGTGGGTCTCCCCACCTCAGATAAGGGCTGGAACTGCTGGGCTTCAGGTGTCTGATGTGGGGCTCCCTCAGTCTCTCCTGTTGAATCGTGTCTAAACACTGCCATGGGCACTGGACCAGAGCATGGGAGCGAGACTGACTGCAGCCCAGTGGGTCAGGCCCCAACCTGGGAGACCCAGAATCCAGCTCCCCTGCTCCAGTGACCCTGTAATTATTGATCCATAACCCCAGTGAGGGGAGGGGTTATGGCCTCTGGCACAGCAGTGTCTCAGCCATGTCGGTGCCCCTGTGAAAACCCCTAGTGCAGATGCGCTGCGCGGGTGTGAACTGGGCCTGGCCCCTGGTGCAGCTTATCCCAGATGGAGTGGGCAGCAGGTGGGAAAATGCCCCCTCCCCTCCCCACTGCCCCAGCCTCATTAGCAATGGCCCCTGTTCCCCCCAGCACCCCTCAAGTCTCATCCCCCTTCCAGCAAGCCCAGATACCCTGCCCATGTCCTCGCATGGAGAGTCCCAGCTGCGCCCCGTGGGGCAGGGCTGCACCCCCAGTGTGTGTGTGGATGGCAGCAACCTACTCTTAGCAACAAACCAGCCACACACAGCCCCAGAGCAACAGAGATTCCCTGGGGCCTGCCCCCTTCACCTTCCCTCCTGCCCCCCTTCACCTCCCTCTCTCCCCCTGGCACCTGCCTCTCCCTTACCCTTCCCTCCACCTTTGTGCCCACCTGACCCCTGCCTCTATCCTGTCCCCTCCCTCTCACCCCAAACTCCTGCTGCTCCCTTAGGCCCCTGCCCCTCTCCCCCCAACTTTGTCTCCCTGGCATGTGCCCCTACCCTCCACCCACCTCTGCCCCCCTGGCACCTGCCAATCTTCTTATGCCCCTGTGCCCCCTGGCTCCCACACCTCCCTTACCCTTCCCTCACCCCTATTCCCACCTGGCCCCTGCCTCTATCCTCACTGCTACCCTTCTTCTCACCCCTTTTCTGCTCCCCTTGATTCCTGCCCCTCTGTCCCCACCTCTGCCCCCCTGGAACTCACCCCTCCCTTCTCCCCCGTCATCATCCTGGCACTTGCCCCTCTCCCACAAACATCCTTTGCACCCTGGAGCCCACCCATCACTTCACCCCCCTGCTACCTCCTGGCGTGAACCTCTCCCCTTTCCCCCTCTGCTGCCATGTCTCCCATCCCTCCTCTCGCCCCCCACATGCCCTCCTAGTGCCTACCACTGCCCTCACCCCCTCTTCCCCTTCATGCCTCCCCATCCCTCACCCTCCTCTGCTGTCTTGGCTCCTGCCCTTCTCACCCCCCTCAGCCCCGCCTTGTACTCATCCCTCTTGCCACCCTCTCTGACCCCCGAAACCCACCCCTTCCCTCATCCCCCTGTGCCCTCCCCTCCTCTAGCCCCACTCTGACCTTCTGTCTCCTGCCTCTGCTCGATCCCCTCTCCTAACAGTTCCCTCGACCCATCTGCCCCCGCCTCTCTCCTCACCCCTCTCTGCCCCCTGGTGCCTGTCCCTCTCCTCTGCCCTCCCTGTTCCTGCCATTCTGTTCAGCCCCCTCAATCTCCCTGGCACCTGCCCCTCCTCTTGCCCCCTTTCCCCTGGTGCCCATCCCCCTTCACTACCTCTGCTCCCTGACTCCACTCTCCCCATGCCCCTCTGCCCCCATGACTTGCCCCATCCCCTGCCTTTCTCGTTGTTAGGGGGCTTATTCCTTCACCTGCTTACTTCCCTGGTCTATCTTGCATGAACAGAGAGCAACAGTACCCGAAGTCCGAAGGTGCAAACAATTCGATATTTATTGGGGTGAACTTCAAGCAAGCATGATTCCAGTTTCCTTCCTTAGTGTTCCCCTTCCCACCTCTGATGCCACAGAGCCTTACCGTGTCCCTGTTCCCATTCCCTATTCCCATTCCCCCCTCTTAGCAAAACATGATTCCAATTCCCCCATCCCCATTCCCTGTCCTATTCCCCGCCTTACTTCCTGATTTACTATATAGTCTTCAGTCAAACTTGAGTTCGGCTTAGCTGTACCTTAACCAATCATTTTACTGAAATTTAACTAACCAGTCCTAGCATATTGTAACAAGATTATCTAACCAATATATCCCACCACCTTAATTGGTTTACGCCCAACAAAATTAATTATACAGCAGACAGAAACAATCACAGAACCAGACAGAGATTATACGGACAAACAATAGGGAAATGGGGACTACAGTGATAGAACAACAAAGAAATGAGGACTTGTGGCACCTTAGAGACTAACCAATTTATTTGAGCATGAGCTTTCGTGAGCTACAGCTCACTTCATTGGATGCATACCGTGGAAACTGCAGAAGACATTATATACACACAGAGACCATGAAACAATACCTCCTCCCGCCCCACTGTCCTGCTAGTAATAGCTTATCTAAAGTGATCATCAAGTTGGGCCATTTCCAGCACAAATGGCCCAACTTGATGATCACTTTAGATAAGCTATTACCAGCAGGACAGTGGGGCGGGAGGAGGTATTGTTTCATGGTCTCTGTGTGTATATAATGTCTTCTGCAGTTTCCACGGTATGCATCCAATGAAGTGAGCTGTAGCTCACGAAAGCTCATGCTCAAATAAATTGGTTAGTCTCTAAGGTGCCACAAGTACTCCTTTTCTTTTTGCGAATACAGACTAACACAGCTGTTACTCTGAAAGAAATGAGGATTTCACATCCCAGCTATTCTTAAGTGAGTTCTTGCCAGACAGGATGCCATCAAACTAAGTTTCCTTTACATCTTCTAGGCTCTTCCCTTTCTCTGGAGGCGATAGGCACTATCAGGACAGGATTGTATTCCTAACAGCCCAAAAGCACCTGATTTCAATGTGACTAGGTTGGAATGTGAGGATGTGACCATTCGCTTCCCAGCTTATGGCTGCCTCTACCCCCTCCCCACTCTGCTCCTGTCACCTGCCCCTCCCCTTTCCTCTCCCAGCATCAGCTTCTCCCCTCCCCTCCCCGGCCCCACTGACACCTTCCCACCCTTCCCCTGCTCCTCCTGCCCTTTCTCCCCATTGTCTCCTCACAGGCAGAGGGGCCCTGACTCCCCTCAGGCAACAACCCCCCCCCAGCGATTAACGGGGACGCAGGTTAATTTCCCTTTGATCCCAGTGACCAGCCCCTGCCCCCGGCCCTGACTCTGTGACTCTCTCCCCAGTGGACGTGACTCTGGATCCAGATACGGCAAATCCCCACCTCGTCCTGTCCGAGGATCGGAAACGTGTGAGAGACGGAGACACGCACCAGGATCTGCCCGACAAGCCTGAGAGATTTGATCCTTGTCCCTGTGTCCTGGGCGCTGCGGGGTTCGCGGGCGGGAGGCGTTACTGGGAGGTGGGGATGGGAGACAAGACGAGATGGATTCTGGGGGTTTGTAGGGAATCTGTGAGCAGGAAGGGGTGGGTCACATTCACACCTGAGAATGGATACTGGGCCATGTGGCAGTGGTATGGGGAATACGCGGCCCTCACCGACCCCCCGACCCCCCTCCCCGTGAGCGTCCGGCCCGGCCGGGTGGGGATTTTCCTGGACTATGAGGCGGGCGAGGTCTCGTTTTACAATGTGACTGACGGGTCCCATCTCTTCACATTCACTGACACCTTCTCCAGGACGCTCCGCCCTTATTTCAATCCCGGTTCCAATGCTGGGGGTAGAAACGCTGCTCCCCTGATCATCTGCCCGGTCCAGGCTCCGGCCGGGGGGAATCTTGGTCCCTGACAGTGACCTTGCGGCACAGACTGGCCCCCCCAGCGCTGCTGCTCCTCCCGCCCCCCTGTGGTGGGGGCGGTTACTGCAGCTACTGGAGTTTTTGTGCTCACCGGACGCTGCCAGTTTCCCTTTTCCACTGGAGGGTCCAGTTGAAAACCGGACACCTGGCAACCCCCAGCCCTCACCTTGCCCCATCCCCTGCCCCAGGGGCAGCAGATGGTGGGTGATGGGTCATTCACTCCTGTCAGCATTTTCTAGCCCTGTGAAATCTCAATGTAAAATAGGAAAGAAAAAAGATAATTCTAATTTAGAAAATACACAAGAATATTTCAATTTACATTTCAACAGTATTTCAGAAACAAGCATCTAAACGTATTTTTAGAAATGGAATTATTTACATTTATTTTTGATTCTTCCCTCAAATCTATATTGAAGTTTAACTTCTCTGTATAACGTCATTTGTATTTCAACTGTGGAATTTCAAGAAATCCAAAATATTTATCTTGACAAAATAAATTATTAAATTGTCAGACGGGGTTGTTCAGTTACAATGTACGTGTGTCATAAACATCACAACTACACACATGTGCAGCTGCTCTCTCTCTCTCTCCTCCTTTCTTTATTGTCTTGACTGGTTCTCTCTGGGAGGCAGGGCACATACACCCACCTCCTGCACTACACCTTTGAAAATGAATAGGTGAAAAATGATAGAATTCATTAAGCAATATATTTCAGTTAACTCACACAAGATTATATAATATTCTTTGAACTTCTGTCAGCATTAAATCATGTGATTTTTAACTTTCTAGCTACATGTCATCGGTAATCAAGATATGACCCTTCCTTTCTTTTTCTCACATCAATTAACAAAATACAGTCCCCAACCTCAAATGCTATCTTCCTATACATAGAAATCTCTTCTACAATCTCCATTTTTAGTGTATTTTTCTTTAGAAATATTATTTACAGGCAATGTACTGTCAGTGTCCACTGTTGCTTTCAATGTACTGCTGGGCTCTTCATGTTCTTGGTTATAAGGACACAATAAATGTAGTTTGATAAAGAAATAGAGAAGGGGTTTCAGAGTTGCAGCCGTGTTAGTCTGTATCCGCAAAAAGAACAGGAGGACTTGTGGTACCTTAGAGACTAATAAATTTATTAGAGCATAAGCTTTTGTGGGCTACAGCCCACTTCATCGGATGCATAGAATGGAACATATAGTAAGGAGATATATATATATAAGTACATAAAGAGAAAGTGGAAGTTGCCATACAAACTGTAAGAGGCTAATTAATTAAGATGAGCTATTATCAGCAGGAGGAAAAAAAAAAACTTTTGTCGTGATAATCAAGATGGCCCATTTAGACAGTTGACAAGAAGGTGTGGGGATACTTAACATGGGGAAATAGATTCAATATGTGTAATGACCCAGCCACTCCCAGTCTCTATTCAAACCCAGGTTAATGGTATCTAGTTTGCATATTAATTTAAGATCAGCAGTTTCTCCTTGGAGTCTGTTTTTGAAGCTTTTCTGTTGCAAAATTTGTGAATCATCACAAATTAACTTAATTGTAGTAAAGACGCTGGCACTTAATGACACATAACATGAAATTTGGTGAAGCTTTATTGGGAAACCTTTCTTCTCGGCCACAAATCAGTCGAAAGGGTGATGTTTTTGTTGTCATGTGAGGTTTAGAGTACAAAGAATATAAAGTTGCTCCAGGAAATTCATCACAATTCCTCTGGGCTCTGTCCACCACTTTCTGGAAAAATAGTGACTGATTGATCTGTATCCTTGAAATTAGTCATTGAACCTAATACCTTGAAGAGCTAGCTGAGTGGAGTATGAGGGAAGAAACTTTGCATGGCATTGCTAGGACTACTGTTTGTTTTAAACGTGATGCGTTATGAACATTTTCAATGTCATAATTCAGTTTTGAAGATTTACTCACAATATGCCATTCACGGCAGTGTGCCCGAAACTTACCTTGATTATTTGAAAATAAATGCCCTGAAATGATCTCGTGATGGATTCATTTGTGTTTTTATCTAGTCTGCTGGTGTCTGGGTGGTGTGGGCAGCTGAAGCTCTATGTTTTTCCTAGTTTTTAACACAGGGAAATGTTAATCTAAAAATAGATAATTTTTCCCTAAAATTTCCTTCAGAAATATCTGCGTTCCTTTCCCTATTTCTCACTGAATTATGTGTAATTACTGTGGTTTCTTATCCAACATTATTGTGTTATTACATGGGAAAATATGTTGGCAAATAGGTTAATATACAACATGGTTTTTACTATCTGACAAGACATAAAAATGTGTTGTCACTCACAATTTACAGCATGAAGTATCATGAAGAGATTTCAGGCAATGTTCATTTTAAAATTTCTAACTATGAATGGGTTCCCCCATCAGTTCCCGCAACCCCAGGCTGGCAGAGCTCTGTGTGAATTAAGCAGCCTCCAGTCTGTCAAGGAACCTCCACCAAGTGTCTTTATTACCTTTTATGGTGCATTACAACATAGAAGCAGTTATGAGGAGCCCCCTTCCTGCTCCCTGGTTCAGCCTTTTATACTGCTGCTTTCTTCTCAGTGCTGAGCTAGAGACATCATCAGGCTCCCTACCCATGCAAGTGATCCCCTCTACCCTTCCAAACCCAAACTACTCAGTCCCTCCTCCTCCAACTGCACCCGGTGCCCGGGTGTTCTCTGTGACCAGGGTGCTGGCTTCCAAAGGGCTCAGTTTGTAGATGCTAACAGCCCCCTGTCACATGGCCATGAGTGTGTAATTGACCATACAGTGAAAATAACACCAAATGTAAACTGTTACCTCATGATTCAATTCAGAACCTAGATCTGCCAGTATCTGCTCTGGACACCCATGTTAATATATCATTTCACATGTCTTCTTCTCCACCTCATGTGCTGTCATAGTTCTAAGTGGAAATTCTTCTACCTATTTTGAAAAATCATCTGTAGCTGCCAGTACCTACTGGTATCGCTTCTGTGGTATTGGATATCGCCCGATTAAATCTGCTCTCAGCAATTCCCATGGTTTAACCACCTATGTGCAAGAACACAGGCTAGAGTAACCATTCCAATCTTTCCTATGACATTTTTATTATAATCCCGTCTATAGTAAGCAAAGTAAATGTTCTAATGTGGTTTCTATAATAGATGATGTGTCCACACAGTCAGAATCTAACTTTTGGTGTTTTTCAGAAGTAAATAAATACAGGCCAAATTTCTGCAACTGAAAACTTGCATAAATACGCTGTGCAGGGGCGGTGAGTTATATGGGCCCATGCTGCCTGTGCTCCAGAAATATTCAGGGCCCAGCTCCACCAATGTTCGGGGCCGTGTCTTCCCCACAGTCCCATCTGCTTCCCCCGCACACCTCCCCGGAGCGTCCCTGCTGTGCCCTGGGCAGCTGGCGGCTGCCCTGCCGATCCGGGCTGCGCTACCTCACCGGCCGCTGCCACTGCTGGCTACAAGAAAGGGGCCGGCGGCAGGCTGAGGCGGCTGCTGCGCCTGATGAGGGAAGAGGGGAGGAGGTGCCCATGTGATGGCGGCCCCCCTCCCGGCACCCACAGGGAGACAACTCCGACTCCGAGGGGGCTTCCTGGAGTCTGCACCTGAGCAGCTGGGGCTTGGGTGAGTGTCGGACTCGTGTCATCCTGCCCCCCCCCACCCATCTGCAGTCAACTCTCCTGCCCCACGCTCGGCAAGGGGCAGCCCCATCCCCCACCCCTAGTGAGGCTACGGTGAGGGGCAGCAGCAGAAGTATATAACGGCAGCCCCCCCCCCCAGGCCTGAGCAGCTGGGGCTTGGGTGAATGTTGTGACACCCTGCCCTCCCCTCCCCTCCCCGTCACCACTCCTGCCCCAGGCTGGGCAAGGGGCAGCCGCATCCCCCACTGGACAACGACGATAAGTGTTTGCTGCCTCCTGAAGAACATCGCAAAAGAAGGGGCTACATTTTGTTTTAATTATAGAAAGTCTTTGCTTTTGAGGGCTATTGATCCAAGAGTGCTGGGTTGTTTCCATATTCAAAAGTGTATTAATAAAGTTGACATTCTTAGTTAAATAATTTTTTCTGACGATACTTATATTGCGCAATAGAGGGAAACTGTTAAACGCTCACTGTTTCCAGTCCATTTTTACATTGTTTTAAAAAATATAGATCGGCTTACAAAGCTGGTGTGTGGCAGGGGTGGGAGTTGGACCCATTCTGGGCACCACCAAAAATTATACAAACCTACCGTCCCTGACAGCAGGCTGCCTCCCGCCCAAGCTCAACTTCTAGGGACAGCAGCCAAGTGAGCACCCCTGTTCCCTCTGGCATGCTCAGAGTGGGCTCCTGTGCCCAGGAGCTGAGCCTGGCTCCATTTGGATGAAGGACTTGAGTGGGGCCAGGTGGGGTTGTTAAATGTGGGCTGCTGGAGGCAGGACAGAAACTTCTGAACTGGGACTACAGAGGGGTCAGAGGGCGCTGGGACTGACCCAGATGGACCATGCTGTACCTTTCCTTTCTCTGTGTTAACTAAGCACTGTCTGCACTGTGTTCCGGACATCTAATAAATCCGTCTGCTTTTATAGCATAAGTGGGGTGCATGGTTCCCTTCGGGGGTACAAGTCTGCCTCAGGTGTCCAACTTAGGTGGAATCACCAAAGGTGAGGTGCTGAAGGCTCTTAGGTTCGGACCCAGGAGGTGGAGAAGCCAAGTGACTTGCCCAAGTGAAAGACTGTGACCCTAAGGGGGCTGCTACACTAAAGGGGTCTTCCCAGGGATGGTTCCAGAGGTGCTCAAAAGCACCAGACTGTGACAGGCGAACAGCCACGTTCCTGGAGATGATGGTGCAAGGAAGGGACTGGGACAGGCCCAGCAGCTTTGCCCACAGTTACCATAGTGCCGACCACTCCTCCCCCCCCCCGCCCATACACAAGGCTTGTTAGCTTTCTTTGACAGGATATCAGGTTGGTTTGACACAATTTGTTTTTGACAAATCCATGCTGACTGTCACTTATCACCTTATTATCTTATTATCTTCTAGATGTTTGCAAAATGATTGCTTAATTATTTGCTCCATTATCTTTCCTGGTATAGAAGTTATGCTGACTGGTCTGTAATTCCCTGGGTTGTCCTTATTTCCGTTTTTATAGATGGGCACTATATTTCCCCTTCTCCAGTCTTCTGGAATCTCTCCCGTCTTCCATGATTTTTCAAAGATAATCGCTAATGGCTCAGATGTCTGCTCAGTCAGCTCCTTGAGTGTTCTAGGATGCATTTCATCAGGTCCTGGTGACTTGAAGGCATCTCATTTGTCTAAGTAATTTTTAACTTGTTCTTTCCCTATTTTGTCTCTGATCCCACCTCATTTTCACTGGCATTCACTTTGTTAGACGTCCAGTCACCACCAACCTTCTTGGTGAACTGAAACAAAGAAGTCATTAAGCACCTCTGCCATTTCCACATTTTCTGTTATTGTTTTTCCTCCCTCACTAACGGGCCTACCCTGTCCTTTGTCTTCCTCTTGCTTCTAATGTATTTGTAGAATGTTTTCTTGTTACCCTTTATGTCTCTAGCTAGTTTGCAGGGCCGTCCTTGGGGATTATGGGGCCCTACGCAGTATTATTAAACTGGTGCCCCTATACCCGGAGGATAGGGGGAGGCAGCAAAGGATACTGAGTTTTCCAGCCCGTCTCATGGCAGCAGAGAGTCACAGTTCCCTGCAGAGACCCCCATACCCCCTCCCTCACGCAGAATGCGTGGCGCCGATGCATTCAGCTCTGTGAATACAGCCCCTGCCTAAGGAGACTGCAGTGTGCACTGGGTGTGCGGGAGACGACCTGCTGTTACGGGCAGTGGGTGAAGCTGCTGCTTGGGGAGGTTGGGCCCAGCCTGTACTCCACTCCTGCTCTGCCGCAGGCTCCGCCCTCTCCCCACTGTCTCCCTCTTCTCCTCCCTCCCCCTCCCTGATCACCCCCTTCCAGCCAAATCCCTGAACCCAAATGAAGCAAATGACATTTGAAAAAAAAAAACAAAAACAAAAAACACACTCTTCTGCAATTTCTTTCTAAAGAAAATGGAGCATATTTTCCACTGCATGCCAGAATGTGAAGACTGGACATGCAGAAGGTACCTAATTAAAAGCACTGAACTTGGGAATAAAAAATGTCAGTCACGAATTTTTTGATATACCCTGAAGTTTGTCAGAGATTTGCAAAAACTCTATAGTAAGGGCAAGTCAGTTGTGCTGCCAACTACAATGTGAAATACTAGATCGCATGCCCTGGTTCTCATGGGAGACTTCAATTATCCTGATATCTGCTGGGAGAGCAATACAGCGGTGCACAGACAACCCAGGAAGTTTTTGGAAAATGTGGGGGACAATTTCCTGGTGCAAGTGCTGGAGGAACCAACTAGGGGCGGAGCTCTTCTTGACCTGCTGCCCACAAACCAGGAAGAATTAGTAGGGGAAGCAAAAGTGGATGGGAACCTGGGAGGCAGTGACCATGAGATGGTCGAGTTCAGGATCCTGACACAAGGAAGAAAGGAAAGCAGCAGAATACAGACCCTGGACTTCAGAAAAGCAGACTTTGACTCCCTCCGGGAACCGATGGGCAGGATCCCCTGGGAGAACAACATGAGGGGGAAAGGAGTCCAGGAGAACTGGCTGTATTTTAAAGAATCCTTATTGTGGTTACAGGGACAAACCATCCCAATGTGTAGAAAGAATAGTAAATATGGCAGGTGACCAGCTTGGCTTAACAGTGAAATCCTTGCTGATCTTAAACACAAAAGAGAGGTTTACAAGAAGTGGAAGATTGGACAAATGACCAGGGATGAGTATAAAAATATTGCTCAGGCATGTAGGAGAGAAATCAGAAAGGCTAAATCACACCTGGAGTTGCAGCTAGCAAGAAATGTTAAGAGTAACAAGATGGGTTTCTTCAGGTATGTTGGCAACAAGAAGAAAGCCAAGGAAAGTGTGGGCCCCTTACTGAATGAGGGAGGCAACCTAGTGACAGAGGATGTGGAAAAAGCTAATGTACTCAATGCTTTTTTTGCCTCTGTCTTCACGAACAAGGTCAGCTCCCAGACTACTGCACTGGGCAGCAGAGTATGGGAAGGAGGTGACCAGCCCTCTGTGAAGAAAGAAGTGGTTCAGGACTATTTAGAAAAGCTGGACGAGCACAAGTCCATGGGGCCGGATGCGTTGCATCTGAGAGTGCTAAAGGAATTGGCAGATGTGATTGCAGAGCCAGGCCATTATCTTTGAAAACTCATGGCGATCAGGGGAAGCCCCGGAAGACTGGAAAAAGGCTAATGTAGTGCCCATCTTTCAAAAAGGGAAGAAGGAGGATCCTGGGAACTACAGGCCAGTCAGCCTCACCTCAGTCCCCGGAAAAATCATGGAGCAGGTCCTCAAGGAATCAATTCTGAAACACTTAGAGGAGAGGAAAGTGATCAGGAACAGTCAGCATGGATTCACCAAGGAAAAGTCATGCCTGACTAATCTAATTGCCTTCTATGATGAGATAACTGGTTCTGTGGATGAAGGGAAAGCAGTGGACTTGTTATTTCTTGACTTTAGCAAAGCTTTTGACACGGTCTCCCACGGTATTCTTGTCAGCAAGTTAGGGAAGTATGGGATGGATGGATGCTCTACAAGGTGAGTAGAAAGTTGGCTAGATTGTCGGGCTCAACGGGTAGTGATCAATGGCTCCATGTCTAGTTGGCAGCCGGTATCTAGCGGAGTGCCCCAAGGGTCGGTCCTGGGGCCCGTTTTGTTCAATATCTTCATTAATGATCTGGTGGATGGTGTGGATTGTACCCTCAGCAAGTTTGCGGATGACACTAAAGTGGGAGGAGTGGTAGATACGCTGGAGGGTAGTTGACTCTTCCCCAACAAATTATATTCATCTATGTGTCTGACAATTTTGTTCTTTACTATATTTTCAACCAGTTTGCCCAGTCCTGAAGTCAGGCTTACTGGCTTGTAATTGCCATGGTCACCTCTGGAGCCCTTTTTAAAAATTGGCATCACATTATCAATCCTCCAATCATTTGGTACAGAACCTGATTTAAATGTTAGGTTACAGACTACAGTTAGTAGTCCTACAATTTCTCATTTCAATTCCTTAAGAACTCTTGGGTGAGTACCATCTGGTCCTGGTTACTTATTACTGTTTAGTTTATCAATTTGTTCCAAAACCTCCTCTAATGCCATCTCAATCTGGCAGAGTTCCTCAGATTTGTCACCTAAAAAGAATGGTTCAAGTTTGGGAATTTGCCTCACATTCTCAGCCGTGAAGACAGATGCAAAAAATTCATTTAGTTTCTCTGCAATGGCCTTATCATCCTTGAGTGCTCCTTTAGCATCTTGATCATCCAGTGGCCCCACTGGTTATTTAGCAGGCTTCCTGCTTCTGATGTACATTTAAGAAAAAATTGCGATTACTTTTTGAGTCTTTGGCTAGCTGTTCTCCAAATTCTTTTTTGGCCTCCCTAATTATATTTCTGCACTACATCTGCCAGAGTTTATGCTCCTTTCTAGTTTCCTCACTAGGATTTAACTTCCACTTTTTAAAGGATGCCTTTTTGCCTCTTACTGCTTCCCTTTGTTGTTTAGTCATGGTGGCTCTTTTTTGGTTCTCTTACTATGTTTTTTAATTTGGGGTATATATTTAAAGTGAACCTCTATTATGGTGTCTTTAAAAAGTTTCCATGCAGCTTGCAGGGATTTGTAGTGAAATTCTGGGCATGTTCAATCCTGGTACCGTGTGGCCTGTTGCTGTCCAAGCTGTGACATTTCAGAGCAGGCAGGGTGCAGTGGGGAGGCCCCATACCAAAGTCCAGCACAGGGGCAGCTGGGATTGAAGGTGGGGAGGGGGTGGGGGAGGGGAGCTCTCTCAATATTCACTGAGTTGTGCCTTCTGCTGGGGCTCCCAGTGTCTCTAGTCCCCTCCCTGGGGAGAGGTGGGGGAAGGAAGGGAAAGATTCTGAGTCTCAGGCCTGGCCCAGCCGATACTTTCACCCTGTCACTGGCCCGTCTCTGCCAGGGGAGTGACTCTCCCCAGCCCTGTGCTGAGATCTCAGAGCTGCTAGGGGCAGATTCTGTCACGGATACCATCAAACCCTCCCCCAGGGCTGTGTTCTGCCCCTAACGCTCTGATTGTCTCTCTCCCCGCAGCGAATGTGACTCTGGATCCAGACACGGCTCATCCCCAACTCGTCCCATCTGAGGATGGGGAAATACAGGGCAGCGACTGCGTGACAACCCTGAGGGATTTGACACTGAGCTCTGTGTCCTGGGCTGCGAGGGATTCACTTCAGGGAGACGTTGCTGGGAGGTGGAGGTGGGGAGTGGGCGATACTGGGCTGTGGGGGTGGCCAGAGAGTCTGTGGGGAGGAAGGGACGGATCAGCTGTAGCCCTTATTGGGGGATCTGGGCTGTGCAGAGGTGTCGGGGGGGGGGGTGAGTTCTGGGCTGTCACCTCCCCTGTGACCCCCTGAGCCAGGTTCCCAGCAGGGTCTGGGTTTGTCTGGACTGTGACCGGGGGCAAGTGACATTTATTGATGCTGGTGACAAGGCCCCCGATCTTCACTTTCCCACCGGGCTCCGTCCCTGGGAAGAGAATCCGCCCCTGGCTCTGGCTGGTGTGCAAATCCTGGCTCAGACTGTGTCCCTGAGACCGGGGACCCTGAAATTAGCATCTCTAGCCTCTCACACCCCAGTCGCTATGTCTCTGGAGCACTCCCATCGACCCAGCCCCTGGCTCCTCATCTCTAGGACCCCTGCAAGCTCCTCCCCCTCCCTGCAGCCCCAGGAGAGTGTGTGTGTGGGGGGAGAACCCCTGGAGATGCAGGATGGGCAGAGGGGCCCTGAGGGGCAGATGTGGGGGCTGGGCAGGGGGCAGAACTAACAGCCGGGCTGGGGACAGACAGATGTGGGGGTGGCAGGGACACAGAATGACTCAATCAGGGTTTGGGGGTTGGAGGAAGCTCCGCAGCAGCAGGGAGCGTTTTGTACCAATCTGTGAGATTAGATCTCGCTGGGGTCTCCCAGCCAGAGCTCCTGCCACAGGGGCCCAAATCACCTTCCCCTGGCACTATGGGAGAGCCAGTAACACTGTAATTGTCACACGGGGGATGGGCAGGGAGAGTTCAAAAAAAATCAGAAGATAAACCAGGATACGTTATATATTGTTTTGAGCCCTCATGGTTTTTTTTTTTTTTTTTTTTGGGGGGGGGGGTTAATTTCATGATTTTGGGTTCTGACTCATGATTTTTAAGTTCTAGGGTTGGCAACAATGCGAGTGTCACAGGTTGGGGAGGGTGCAGGCTGGGCTGAACTAGAGGAAACAGAGAAAACAAAAGGAAAAGATCAAGTAAAACAAAATAAACAGAGTCCTGGAGAAAGGGGTATCAAACCAAGGAAAGGAAAACACTGTGAAGAGGGGAATGGCCAAAGACAACGAGAGCTGAAGGGATAAACTCAGGGGAACGAATGGAGAACATGAAGGGGAAGGATCTGCTGTGACAGGGATCAGAGGAGAGTGGAAGACACAGAGAAATAAACAGGAATGGGAAATGAGGGCTAGAAAAATGGTGAGTCAAAATGAACAGTATGACAGAGAAGGGAGAAGAAAAGGGAACACAAGAGGGACAGAGATTTATAAAGCATCACTGAAGTGGAGACTGTCACTCATTAATTTCATATGTTACTTCCTTGACTTTAATTACACTAAAATGGCAACAAAAGTAACTGTTCCCAAAACCTGTGGGACTCTTTTCCATTGTTGTGATTATTGAAGCTGCTTCTCAACTCCTTTGTTCTCTGAGGGGTATTTACAGTAAATAAAGCATGAAAGACAATTCTGATTTGTCCCTTTTGGATTTTCCAGCTGTAATTGTTGGGTCTAGAGTTGAGGGATTTGCTTCCCTAGTTGGTTGTGTGTCCCAGCACCAACAGGGAAAATACCTGCATGTCCCTGGAATGGGAGCTGGGGTTTTGCTGCTATCCAGCCTGTGCTCTCTCTTGTGCAGGCTATAGCCATGTCAATCAGGAATTCCTCAGCTGGGCTCAGTGGAGAGGGGGCTGAACACATGGTGCTGACTCTCCTCTGTTTCCAGAAGTGTTGAATTTATTCAATGGTGGCTAAAGAGATACAAAATATGTTGCTTGCATTTCTTCTGCCCATCAGCATTTGCTGAGACAGTCTCTGGGGATTTGTCTACACTAGGATGCAGGTTTTTCTCTCTCATTGTACAATCTGGGTGTAGACAAGGCAAGTGGTGGTTTCACCTCAGTGTAACTGGTCAAGAAGAATTCTGTGCGTTGGGGGGCATTTGGGAGGGTGAACGATCACCTTCAGTAGCTACACTGAGGTGAAAGCATCACTTGCCTCATCTCCACGGGGACTGTATAATGAGATCACTGCCTTGTGTTTGCTACTGCATTGAAAAAAACCTACCCCTTCTCCTAGGGTGGCCATGAGCTAAAAGATGGGATCTAAAGGGAGAAAAAGGAGACACCCCACCTTTGGCCAGGTCTGGGTCTTTGCTTTCTGTGAGCTTCTAATGTAAATGACTGGGGGTGGGATCCATGAAGGGACTCAGGTGTTACACTGCTGAGCATCACCTGCTCCTAATTTTTAGGTGCCTAGAACATCACAAGAAGAACACTGCGACCCCCACAGCCTGACTTAGATGCCTCGTCTCCCCCCACGATGAACGGAGACAGGCAGGTGCCTTACAATGCCATCCACAAGAGCCAGCACCCTAGGTGGGGAGCCATCTAAACTAGCCAATGGGAGAGGCTAACAACAGGGGCGTATCCTAAACCCTGCTCCTCTCCCCAAGATAAGTGCCTGAGGCTGTGTCCACACGACAGCTGAAGTCGGCAGAATTTATGTTGCTCAGGGATGCGAATAGACCAACCCCCTGACTGACGTACGTTACAGGGACATAAGGGCCGTTGGACAGGGGCGGCTGGAGCAGGCAGCAAGGCAGTGAGCAGAGGGGTCGCAGCTACCTGGGCGTGCACCCTGGGGGCTAAGAGATCAGCATCTCCAGGGACGATGGAGGGAACCATGGGTCGGCAACAAGGAGGGCCACGGCGGTCAGCAGGGCCGCAGCAGGAGAGGGGACCACCCCCAAGGGAGGTTTCGCCTTCTGGGCGGGGACCTGCTCTTCTTCCTCCCCCAGCCCTGCCCCGCGGCCAAGGGAGCGGGCTCGGGAATGGAGGCTGCAGAGGCCACGGCAGCAGCAGCAGAATCCGTGGCCGCCGCCATTGTCGGGCTTCGGTGGAGGCGATGGCAGTTGAGCCGGTGGCGGCGGTCGAGGCAGCCAGCGCCAGGGAGGGTGGGAAGGGAGACTGAGAGGGCGTCCAGGGAAGTCCCACCCCCTGAATCTCCCACCCCAGGAAGGGAGGCTCGGGACAGCCACTAGGGCAGGGAACAAAGGGAATGGAGGGAAAGGGGGGGAAAATGGTGACCACACCCCCGTCGCTCGGCTGAAAGCAGGGTGGGGGAGGCACCCACAGAAAGGGACACAGGAAACAAGGAACACAATGCCCAGCTCAGGAGGAAGAAACCAGTTCCCCTGGCTCCACTAAGGGGGGAACGGGAGCCTCTGTGAGGGGAATAACTGAGGGAGGGAGGGGAATTCTAAGCGCCTACAAAAGGAACGGGGGCACGCAGGCAAAAAGGGTAAACCGGGGGGCAAACAGCAAGGGAGCGGAATGAAGGGGGGGACAGGGACAAGTATGCCATAGGCAGGGAACAGAAAACAGGGTGGGCTCAAGGGCAACCAAACTGAAAAACGAGAAATGGGGCTGGCAACAACGCCTGCACTGTGGGACAAGGGCGGGGCTAGTAAACTAACCAGGGACCACCAAAGAAAGAGGCCCCACAGGAAACAGAGCAGAGTGAAACAGAGCAAACAGGGTGGCTAGATGGGGGTGGGTGGGGCAGGCAGCAAAGGGAAAGGGGACAAACAGCTGCAAGGACAGGACAGTGGGCAAGGCAGAGGGGAAAGGATCCCACCAGCCTAATGCAACCCAGGGAGGGAGAAAACTGCCAAGGAAAAGAAAAGTGACCCCACGGGTGCAAGAACAATGAACCTCGCCTGCTGCTGCAACACCCTGGGCGAGTAAGCAGGGGAGCCAGGCAGCTGGGGCAAGTGTGGAAAAGCCCCTAGCAGTAAATGGGGCAGGAAAGGGAGCGGCAGCAGAGGTGGTAGCAGAAAGGGGGGGGTAAACCAGGGGGAGGGTACTACACCTCCCCCTGTTCCCCCACAGCAACCACTCTGGCCACCGCCCCTGGAACCAAGCTGAGAAAGGCCCAGCTGTAGCACAAACTCCCCCCAACCCCCACAGCAAGCTTCAAAGACCCCAGACACTGCCCTAAAGCAGCTCCATCATCTCCTCACCAGGCGGAAGAGCAGCGGCTGCAGTGGCAGAGCACCAGGCCAACAGCAGCCAGAGCCAGGAAAGACCCCAAACAAGATGGAAAAGGGGGGGCCCTCTCCACTCCCCTGCCAACAGGCAGGCCAGCAAAGCCCCCCAAGCAGCTGCAGCAACTAGCAAAGGGGGACAAGCAGCCAGCAAGGGAAGGGGGGAGCCTGGCCCAAGAGAAACGAACTGGGACTTGCTCACCACTACAGCAGCTCCACGCTCCTCTCAGCAGAGGTTTGTCAGGAGAAGGGAGCCTCTCCTGCTTGCAGGGAAACAGCCTGACCATACCCCCATGAACCTGCCTCAACTGCCAATCAAGGAGGCAGGCACCCACAGCTGCAACCAATAAGGAACAGAGGCCTGCTATAAAAGGAGAGAGCGCAGGGAAGGGGTACATTCACAGAAAGGGTTTAGACAGCAAAGGGCTAATACTGGTGTCCTAGACAGTCCCTAGAAACACAGTGCAAAAGCACTGACACAGATTGCTAGGCTGAATGAGGTTCCAGGGGCTAAGACCTGTCTTGATCAAGGGATAACTAAAGAAAGTAGAGACCCCCTGAAAGACCCCATCAAAGACTGGTGACATCACCTGACTGCACAGACTGGCCTAGTAACTATGGGGAAGGTCAATGAGATGATTATTGGACAAACTCTGCATGTGCACGTCCATGTCCATCCATCTCTTTATTCTCTTCTGCCTGGTTCTGGCTGCAGAGGAAAAGGTTTGCCCAGTAATGAGGCGCTAAGCAGACCCAGGTTTCATTCCCTGCTCTGTGTGAAGTCAGACAAGTCACGAACTCTGTCTGGGCCTGAATTTCCCCTCTGAATTTTTCTAAAATGGGGGAAACAGCTCTTCCCCAACTCAGAGCAGCAGAGGCTGGGGGGCAGGGGGCACATGGGGTCATGTGTCTCCCAGATTTGTTGCTTGGCTGGTATTGAATATGCTCACACAGACTAAGCATGTTCAGTAACATCAGTGAGGGCACTGCCCTCACTCCATGGACAGGTATGGGTTGTCTCTGCACAGCAGTATGGGGAGCCTAAGCACATTGGGGTTTGTGAGGTGCTCAGACAGTGCAGTGATGGGGGCCAGGTAAGGACCTGCCATCGCTAGAAGTGCAGCTGTTTCCTGTCCACATCAAATCACAAAAACATCACATTAGGGATGTCACAAACTTTCCTGATTTCACACTGACACTTCCACTAGCTTTTTTCAGAGTAGCAGCCATGTTAATCTGTATCCGCAAAAAGAAAAGGAGGACTTGTGGCATCTCAGAGACTAACAAATTTATTTGAGCATAAGCTTTCATGAGCTACAGCTCACTTCATCAGATGCTTGCAGTGGAAAATACAGTGGGGAGATTTTATATACACAGAGAACATAGAACAATGGGTGTTACCGTACACACTGTAATGAGAGTGATCAGGTAAGGTAAGCTATTACCAGCAGGAGAGAAAAAAACCCTTTTGTAGTGATTATCAAGGTGGGCCATTTCCAGCAGTTGACAAGAATGTGTGAGGAACAGTGGTGGGGCGGGGGGGGGCGGGGCGGGGGAGAGGAAATAAACATGGGGAAATAGTTTTACTTTGTGTAATGACACATCCACTCCCAGTCTTTATTCAAGCCTAATTTAATGGTGTCCAGTTTGCAAATTAATTCCAATTCAGCAGTCTCTCGTTGGAGTCTGTTTTTGCAGTATTTTTGTTGAAGAATTGCCACTTTTGGGTCTGTGATCGAGTGACCAGAGAGATTGAAGTGTTCTCCGACTGGTTTTCGAATGTTATAATTCTTGATATCTGATTTGTGTCCATTTATTCTTTTATGTAGAGACTGTCCGGTTTGGCCAATGTACATGGCAGAGGGGCATTGCTGGCACATGATGGCATATATCATATTAGTAGATGTGCAGGTGAATGAGTCCCTGATGGTGTGGCTGATCTTATAATCTACTGAGTGTGGTCATCCTATTTGTACAAATGTATCACTCTTGTATCAGAAACTAGAAATATGAAATATAACTCTGAGGTCCTATTGTAATTATGCAAAGTGTGGGCCATTAATGGTGGTTTGGAATCTTGATGGCTCCCATCAACCAGGACAATTGACTGTGGATGGCTCTGTTTGAAGGCAGGCCTCCCTGTGAGTCAGGCTGGGAGGAATGAAGGCTTTGGGGTCTTACAGTGACATGTGATCATGTCACCTGAACTGGAATCCATCTTTAACCTGATGCTTTTCCAGTGAGGAGGGGTGGGAACCCAGAGGGACAAAGGATTCCCGCCTTATGCAAAAGATATATAAGTGGGTGGAACAGAACAAAGGGGGCAGTGTTAGCCGACGGCCAAGGATGTTTGGTGAGGTGCCAGCTATGCCCGTTTATACCATCCGTGACTTTAACCGCTAGGACGCACTGTCCCTTCGCGGCGGGCAGCCCGGGCTAGGCTGACGGATGCCCCAAGGTCCTAACCACCCGTGACTTTAACTGCTAGAGCTCAGAGCTCCTTTGCAGCGGGCAGTCAATACTGACTGACAGGTGCCCCAATGGCAGCACTAAGAGCCTCTCCACACCCGTGACTTTAACTGCTAGAGCTCACAGCTCCTTCGCAGCGGGCAGCCAGGATTGACTGACAGGTGCCCCAAGAGTTTGCCCCGTGGAGGCGGCACAACTCAACGCTAGGTTCTTAGTACTCTCACCTAATGGCCAGGCTTTAGAGCCAAAACGGCTGAGGTTCTTTAATTGTGTTGGCTGCTTTACAGTAAACCAGAGAAAACAAGTCAGGCTTATGCATAAATGGTTACCAAAATTTATTAAGCTAGATTCTAATCATGTGGTTACAAAATTGCTAGTGCCTACTTATTTAAATGTAGAGATGTTACACACACAAACAAGTTACAAAATTGAAGCCACAATCCCAAAGAAAGAAAACAAAGTATAGAGCTCTATTTCAAAATATGTGTACACTAAAGATAGGAGATCAGGTGTGGGTGCTTCTTACCCTCCTTGCATCTCTCGATTCCAGCGGTGCCAAGCCAGGATCGGTCACTCAATTCCGCGGAAAGACGAATAAGGGACAAGGCGTAGGGACCCTCTTAGCTGCAGAAGCCTTGGGAGGCTGTCACTTATCTGACCAGCAGATAGATAGTGAAAAGCACTCAAAAATCATGGTGCTATAGGTCCCCTACTTATACCTCTGTACTCCTCTATTCTCTTTCTCCTTTCTTATGCCAAATTGAGGCTGGTCTGTCTGGGTGACGCCAGCTTTCACAAGAGTAGTTTACACTTGCAAGGGAGAGAAACAATAAGTGTTGACTACTGGACATTTCTTTTATCAGGGTAAATATTTTCCCAACTAGGATGTTGGTGTGTGTGCATCACGCTATTTAGTAGGGGCTAAAAGCCATGTCTGTCACAGGGCCTCTGCCTGCTGTGAGCTTAATCGTTGTATCTGCCCCCAGAGGCACACCTGTGCTTTCACAGCTTCAAAGGCTGTGCTGGAATATATGTTAAGTGCCCTGTTCCGGCTTCCTCCTGTGTTTCCAGCAATGCTGGTCTGGGGGGTGGGGGGGGGCTGGCTGTCTGGCTACATTCCACCCCCTGATGCACCACACTACATCCCAGATTGCAAGGTGGCGGTGATGCCAGCACCTCTTGCCCTCCTTGGGGAAATCTAGAAATACCCAACAACCAAATTAGAGGATGAGGGTTAGCGGAATTGGTTAGGATCCCTTTTTAGCTCTAGGTATCTGATTTGCGTGGAGGAAAGAGCAGTTTGAATCAAACGCTTCATAATACATAAAGTTACACAAAAAACAATTGCAATAATTAAAATGGTTAAAACAGTATTCACAACCGAATGTAAAAACGGGGAGAGGGAAAATCCCAAGTGTTGAGCTAACCATTGCATCCATGAGGTTTGTCCATTCTCAGCCACTGCATGTAGTGGTACAAGTTCAATTCCCAGTCCATTGGTTGAATCTAGCAAGGTGCACATCCAGCAATTTGTAGCACCAGCAGCTGAGGCGATGGTTTGGATTGCTCCCCGGAGAGGATGTTCTGGTATTGCCAAGGTGACTGGAGCCAACAGAAGGATCATGAGGGCTTGCAGGAACATATCTCTGGTGGGTCGTGTTCTAGCTAAAAAACTTATTTTAAAACCAAAAGCAAAAATTACACCTGCTATTATAAGTAATGGCAAATATATCAACAATCCATAGTAGTCTCTAGTGAACAAACAGGTCTGCTGCATGGTCCATTTTGCTGACAGGTTAGCTGGCAGGTTGCTCGGAACTGTGGGACCATTCCTGCAATAAATCACATGGTCAGCCGGTCTTGGATGCGATCCAAGCCTCTGTAATGGTTATTAGCCTTTTATCAGCATTTAAAGCACTCCATACACCTTTCTCTTTATAGGCATGCAAAACGCAGGTAAAGGTTCCCAGGGCTGGGTGTTTAATCACAACAGTGTCTCCGGGAGCATACTTGGAACTGTGCAGTGGTGTTCTGGCAGGGGAGATAGCTTTCCCTGTAGGGAAGAATCCCCTGCTGATTGGACTTCCTGTAGGAGTCTGTCTGTTGTTTAATCTCTGCACCACTTCGTCCAGTCTGTCTCCCCATGTGCCATCAGTAGGCTTCAAGTGATTCTTTAGCAACCCATTCCAGCGCTCGACCATGCCATTAGATTGAGGTCGATATGGAAGGTGGAAGGTCCATTGGACTCCATGTTTAAGGGTCCATTCCCTTACAAGTTTATTCTTAAAATGCGAACCATTATCTGATTGGATTTCTTGAGGCATTGGGACAATTGCTGTTAAGCGGTTTAGTCCCATAACTGTGGACAACCCTGTTGCCAATCGGGTTGGATATGCAAAACCAATCCCTGAAACAATTTCTACCCCAGTCAAGATGTATTTCCACCTCTGCCTTGTAGTGGGCAGTGGTCCGACATAGTCGACCTGCCAGGTTGCCCATAGTGTTTTTCCATCTCTTAGCCTGGCAAACCGTTGTCCTTCTGCTATATGTTTTCTAGTCTCAGCACAAATAGTGCAGGCTTGCACCAGGTCTCTAGCCTGTCTGTGGGTGATAGGCCACCCCCTGATATGTGCTTGCCGCACTAACTCATCACTTCCTGTGTGTCCTAAATTATCATGTAACCATGAATATAAGCGTTCCCATTCTACTTGTGCGGTAAAGAGCTGGGCAGCTGCATCGGCTAAATTGTTTAACTGTGCAGCTGGGGTATTATTCCTCTGATGAGCTGAGACATGTCCTATAGACAGGGGTTGTTGCAGGGCATGCTGATATAACCACTTCCAGTATTCCAGTCCCCAGACTGGTTTACCTCCTATTTCCCAGTGGTTATTTTTCCAGTTAGTGATCCACTGAGTGGCACCTGCCCAGACCGCATAGGAGTCCGTATATACTGCGGTGGCTCCTGCTTCACAGGCCAGTTTAATTGCAGCCAATTCTGCAAGTTGTGCTGACCCATCAATTTCAGCAGTTAGGGGTGCTGCAGAGGTGTCTGCAGGCACTGCTGCAGCTTTTCCCTTCCATTTTCCTTTGACCAGCCTGGCACTGCCATCAGCGAACCACACTCCCTCAGGCTTAGAAGGATCAAATGGGGCAGCATCCTTAATGGGAGACTGCTGTGGAGGTAGGCGGTATTCATCAGGCATTCCTACTTTCCATAGGGATTCCTGAATCATAGTGGGGTTTTGTGCAGTGTCTGCACTACCTACCCGGTGGTGTATGTAAAGTGCCCATCTTTGGATAGTCATCTTTTGTGCTACACCAGGTGGTAACTCTTTCCCTTCCAATATAGGTTTAATGATTGGAAGAGGAGTGTGAATTGTGATGTCCTTATCCTGAGTTAATTCCTCAGTTTCTCTCAAGGCTGTGTAAGCTGCCAGAAGCACCTTCTCATAAGGCGCGTAGTTAGCCTGTGACCCTTGCCATGACTTGGAACCAAACTGAATTGGTCGTCTGGGAGCAGTGTCACTTTCTTGCCAGAGAGCATAAGACATTCCAGTGGCTCCCACAGTTAGGTACAAATGGAATGGGGCTTCAGGATGTATGGGACCCAGAGCCTGATAGGTGTGTATCTCCCCTATCAGTTGCCTGAGGGCTTCCTCATGGGCAGGAGCCCATTCCCAGGCAGCACTTTTCTTTAACAAATTGTACAATGGTCTGGCTATAATGGCAAAGCCAGGTACATGTTTTCTCCAAAATCCCAGGGTTCCCAAAATCTGTCTCAATTGATCTTTACTTTCAGGGGAGGGTGCCTGATTTAGCTCTTGCACAGTGTCATTAGGCACAGACCTCCTACCTCCCATCCATACAGTACCTAAGAATTTTATCTCTTGGGAGGGACCTTGGCATTTCTCAGCTGGTAACTCTAAATTAAGGGCTTCTAGTGCTCCTTTGATTTGATTCATAGTCTCCTGTACCTCTTCTGAGGTTTTCCCACCTATTAAGATGTCATCAATGTATTGCACAGTTTGTACATTGGGTGGCAGTATAAGGTCATCTAGGACCTTTGCCAGTGCCCCATGGCAAATAGTGGGTGAGTGTTTAAACCCTTGTGGCATTCGGGTAAAAGTGTATTGTACACCTTTCCAAGTAAAAGCAAATCTTTCCTGGTCAGCTGGTTGCAAAGGGACCATGAAGAACATGTCCTTTACATCTAATACTGCTAGCCAGGGTTTATCCCAGGTTTGTATGGTGTTTACAATATCTGTTATGCTAGGGACTGCTGCAGTTAATGGTCCAGTGTTACTGTTTAGCTTCCTATAGTCTATAGTGAGTCTCCATTTGCCATTTGGTTTCTTGATGGGCCACACAGGAGAATTAAAGCGAGAGTGGGTACGAATTAAAATTCCTCGCTGTTCCAAATCTTTGATCAGGTCAGTAACAGGGCTTATGGCCTCAGCTGGGACATTATACTGCTTTATGTTTGTTACTGTTGAGGGCGGGAGAGCAGGCGCGCTGCTAAGTAAGTTTACAGAATAGTGGGGAGGGCTTTCCTCTTCCAGGTGGGTGGCATGAGGAAAAGAACTGACTCCAAAAGCCCATCTTTCCCCATTAATCCTTCCCTTCTTTCCTCTTAAAACGTCCATGCCCAGTATGTTGGCATTGCCCAAAATCACCTCATATTTTCGGGGCTGATGGTGGGGTTGCAAGGGGATATCCAGTTTTATCTTAACTAATGGGTAAGTTATGGTACTGCCATTTACTCCTGTAACAAGTACCTGTTTTCCGCCAGTAGGTGGCGAGCCCTGAAAACTTTCTCTCTTAATCATGGACCTTTGAGCCCCTGTGTCCATTAAGAAAGGAATAATGTGTTTGTCATTTACAGTTACATGTATCCGGGGGTCTTTTGCTGTTGTTTTCTCCTCTTTGGATTTAAGCTGGTTTATTAGGAGAGGAGATTGACCCCCGCAAGCTAGTTTCCCTGCTCTGGTAACTCTTGCAGTTGCCGCAGCAATGGAGTATACCGGGTGTCTGCAGGTGGGGAAAGAGGAGAGAGCTGCAGAGGTGCACTGGGAGTAGCATTAGTTGTCTCCCAGTCAGCTCTTTTAAAGGTGGTGAATAATTTTAGCCGCTCTGTGGGCAGTCCATTTATCACATCTCTGGGATAACCTAAAGCCAGACATTGTCTCCACAACTTGGCTCTAAGCTCCTTTTCCTCTTGGGTTGGCTCTCGCTTGTTTTTATGTCCTTTAGATGGTGCCCCCTTGTTTCCCTGAAGGGAACGTATCTTAGCTTTGCCTGTCAGTGCTCTGATGTCTCCGAATTCTCTAAAGTATGACACCAGACGGTTTAGCAGTGCCCGAAAGGTACTGTTATGTGCTGCAGCTTCTGATCTAAGGGACAGTGCCATAGCCCTGTGGTTACTTGGAACTCCCTTAAGCAGGGGTCTGAGATCATCTACATCTACCTGACCCTCCCATGGACTTTCATAGGCTAACTCTTGAGGGTTTTGGCCAAGCATGCTAATAACAGCCACAGTTAATAGAGCTGTTTTTACCTCATCTATGTTGGTCCAGTGCATTACTGTGGGTTCATCTCGGTCTGCTGGGTAAATTCCCCTTGCCCATCGACAAGCCAGAGACCAAAGTGTTTTAGGGGTGTTCCCCTCTGAATGTTCCAGGAATATTCCTGCACCTAAGTTAAGGCGCTCAGTTTCTTGGGCTGTCAGGCGTATATATCCACCCCCAGTGTCCCAGAGGCGGACCAGCCACTCTATTATACCTTCCTCAGGTTTTTTAGCAAAATCTCCCTGGATTGTTTTTAACTCCAAGGGAGTATATTGGCGGGTGGTAATTTTGGTAAAGTGTGTTGGAGCTTTACTCCCTTTTCCCTTTTTACCTCCCTTCTTTGTTTTTGAAGAGGTGGATGGATAATTGTCATCCCCTTCTTCATCCAGCTCTGCCCCACTCAAATTTTCCTCATGTTCTTCTGATTTGTGATGTGTGATAGCTGGTCTTAATTTTACAGAGGGACCTTCCTCCTCAGAGGAGGGGGACTCATCTGCTGAATCCCAAATGTCTCCATCCCATTCCTCAGGGTCTAGCCAGAGAGCAGTCTCAACTTTAGCCCGGTTGATACTGCGTGTTTTAGTCTCCAGCTTTTCCCTTCGTTCTATCCCTTCTTTCTCAATTAAGGGAAGTAATCTTTTCTGAAGATGTTCCATATCCCTATTCAGTGTTCTTACTCTGGTATCTAAATTCTGGCATTCCTTGTGCAGTGTGTCCCTTTCCTGTTGTAGCCTATTAAATTCTATTGCCAGACTATGGTAATCCTTACAGGCAGCTTGCCAAATGTTAGTAAGCAGCCATATACAAGCACCTTTTCCTTTCCCTTTCTTCATCTTGCAGGCAGTTCTCCAGTTACAGAAATGCTGCCAGATCTCTGCTGGTTTTCCCCAATATTTCTCCAGCAGTTCTTTGCTCCACAGAGGATTTCCCCATCCCTCTTGGGTCAAACTTTTCTCTAGCTCAGGGAATTCTGTGGTGTTTATCATGACTGGTTTCATTGTGTTACTGTAGTGCAGCCTATATCACAATCCTGTTCGTGACGCCAGTTTCTGTTAGCCGACGGCCAAGGATGTTTGGTGAGGTGCCAGCTATGCCCGTTTATACCATCCGTGACTTTAACCGCTAGGACGCACTGTCCCTTCGCGGCGGGCAGCCCGGGCTAGGCTGACGGATGCCCCAAGGTCCTAACCACCCGTGACTTTAACTGCTAGAGCTCACAGCTCCTTCGCAGCGGGCAGCCAGGATTGACTGACAGGTGCCCCAAGAGTTTGCCCCGTGGAGGCGGCACAACTCAACGCTAGGCTCTTAGTACTCTCACCTAATGGCCAGGCTTTAGAGCCAAAACGGCTGAGGTTCTTTCATTGTGTTGGCTGCTTTACAGTAAACCAGAGAAAACAAGTCAGGCTTATGCATAAATGGTTACCAAAATTTATTAAGCTAGATTCTAATCATGTGGTTACAAAATTGCTAGTGCCTACTTATTTAAATGTAGAGATGTTACACACACAAACAAGTTACAAAACTGAAGCCACAATCCCAAAGAAAGAAAACAAAGTATAGAGCTCTATTTCAAAATATGTGTACACTAAAGATAGGAGATCAGGTGTGGGTGCTTCTTACCCTCCTTGCATCTCTCGATTCCAGCGGTGCCAAGCCAGGATCGGTCACTCAATTCCGCGGAAAGACGAATAAGGGACAAGGCGTAGGGACCCTCTTAGCTGCAGAAGCCTTGGGAGGCTGTCACTTATCTGACCAGCAGATAGATAGTGAAAAGCACTCAAAAATCATGGTGCTGTAGGTCCCCTACTTATACCTCTGTACTCCTTTATTCTCTTTCTCCTTTCTTATGCCAAATTGAGGCTGGTCTGTCTGGGTGACGCCAGCTTTCGCAAGAGTAGTTTACACTTGCAAGGGAGAGAAACAATAAGTGTTGACTACTGGACATTTCTTTTATCAGGGTAAATATTTTCCCAACTAGGATGTTGGTGTGTGTGCATCACGCTATTTAGTAGGGGCTAAAAGCCATGTCTGTCACAGGGCCTCTGCCTGCTGTGAGCTTAATCGTTGTATCTGCCCCCAGAGGCACACCTGTGCTTTCACAGCTTCAAAGGCTGTGCTGGAATATATGTTAAGTGCCCTGTTCCGGCTTCCTCCTGTGTTTCCAGCAATGCTGGTCTGGTGGGGGGGGGGCTGGCTGTCTGGCTACAACCCCCAAGGCCTCTGTCCTGACTTCTGCACGCCCTCACACACAGCCAGCCCTCTGCCCTGACTCCTCCACCCCCCAGGCCTCTGCCCTGACTCCTGCACCTTCCCCACAACCTCATGATCCAGCCCCTGACTCCTGCACCCCCTCACACACCCCCATACCTCTGCCCTGACTCCTGCACCCCCCAGAACCCCAGCCCTGACTCCTGCACCCCGACATATACCCAGCCCTCCACCTCATGCCCTGACTCCTGCACATCCCCACTACCACCCTGAGCACCAAATGGGAGCTCCTGAATCCTGCCCCCCACATACCCACCTGCACCCCTCGCACCGAACGGGAGCTTCCCCAGGGAAGTGCTCCACACCCCAACCTCCAGCCCCAGCCCTGAGCCCCCTCCCTCATTCTAGCTCCTGGCCAGACCCTGCACCCCAACCCCCAGTCTGCTCCTGCACCCTAACTCCCTCCCAGACCCTGCACCCCCACCGTCAGCTCGGTGCAGAGAGAGATGAAGAGAATGGGCTAGAACCAGGGAGAAGGTAGGTACCAGCTCTATGTGGGCAGGGGTGAGGGAGGGATCCTGTTTACCTCCTCCCCAGCCCTGCTGCGTTTGCAGTTTACTCCCGGCCCCTCCCTTGCTCCAAGGACCAACCCTAGCTCCCACCCCACTGTGCTTTTGCCTCTGGCCCCTGCCTTGCTCCAGTCATCAGGGACTAATCCTGCCGCCATGACCCACTGTGCTCATCTTGCCCCTGGCCCCTACCTCGCTCCAGCTGGGGACCAATCCTTCCCCCCCACCATGCCCAGCTGTCAGGGTGGATAAAAATCAATGACTTTAAAAAAAAATTTAAAAATTGGATTTTTTAAATTTAAATCAGATTTTTTGAGGGAAAAAACTATCTAAAGATAGTTTTAATTAAGATACATTATATCATGGAATAGGGATTATAAATTCTAATTCTATAGTATGAGACAATATATTAATGTAATGTTTAAGAAAAGTTTTGTAAATAAGTTCTAATAGTTCATGGATTAGGGACCCAATCTTATGGGGGTTCCAGGGGCTTCTGTATAGATTATTTAAGTTAATTTTTCTAGCTACCCAATGGGACTCAGTGCTCAGTCTAGAAAATACCATCAGAGATGCTTAGTTTTGCAGTTCTCAAACTGTGGATTTATGTCTCTAGAGGTAACATTCTTGTTAACAGCAAAAATGTTTTAAAATAAATAAATAATGTATAGCGGTGAGAAATAACAGACCTCAACTCTATTGTCCCTCTGCAAATTTGTGTACACAGGGTCAACCCCTTACCTCTCTTTAAAAGTGAAAAGTTTCAAAAAATTCAATGAATAGAAGATTGTTGGGGGTGGAATAGATCTGGACAAGGAGAAGAAGTCCGGAGATAAATGTGAGAAGTGAGGGACATATGCTTTTTTATTAAAATATTATGTTTGCTGTTGAAGAAAAAAATACTTAACGTTGTTGTTTTAGTTAAATAAAACAATTTAAATGTCTGTCTGGTGGTGTTCTCCTCTTAATACAGCCTGGCAAGAAAATCCTCCAAATATTCATGATTAACCTCTTGAATTGGAGATAGTTCACCTTCCAATGACTTCATAAATATCTGCTTCAATTATCTTTGATAAATGAAGTAACCAAACAATCATTCATTTTCTGATATAGCTGTAAAACTCATCTGAAAAGTTTTCAAAATAAATCACGGTTTACAAATGTATAGTGCGTGCCTTCTAAAAATGAAACCTACATCTCTTTCTGAGTTGTGAAGAATATGTATTAAGGTTATAACAACCAACAAGAATGCACTTTTATGTAGAAACCCATGATTAAATCAAGTCTTCCTAACTAGTGATTTAAGTCATGATTTAAATCAAATCTACCCTGCCCGCTGTGCTCTTGCCCCTGGCCTCTACATTCCCCAGGGAGGCCCACAAATATGTTTGGCACCGGGCCCACAAAAAGTTAATCTGGCCCTGGGGGGAGCCAGGCCAGCCCCCTGTGGAGCAGGGAGCACGGGGCCCGGCCTGCTCTGGGGCAGAGCACAGCCCCCATAGGCCCATGAGATGGGACAGGTTCGTCCCCCTAAGGCGGGACTGTTCATGGAGCAGGGCCGTGGCAAGACCAGATGGGAGCTGCAGGCAGGCGCTAGGGGGATGGAGCGGGATTCCTTGCCCAAAGCCTGAGGGTACCTGGGTACCTGCTGCTGCCTCCCCGTGTGCCCCCCGCAGTCTTCCCACTGGTGCCCCAGCTCCCCATAGCGAGCAGCCTCGGAGACCCCTGCCTGCCCCCCTTATTCTACATTTGGCCCAGGACATTTTTAAATTTCTTGGGGCAGTTTACCTGTCTCAGGATTTCTATGGGAAGTGCTCACCTGGAGCCACAGCTGGTCAATGCAGAGACAAGCGGGCATCATGAGGCATTATAGTTACCAAACATGGAAACCTCCCGCTCTGGGTACCCAGAATGCATGTGTGTGTGTGTGACGTCGTTTTCCTCATTCCGCGCGGCCGTCACCCGTTCTGACAGGCTGGTTATCGTGCTACGTTGACTCGTTTTCGGAGGTTGTCGACTGAGGCTCACGATGTCTGTGGAGTTGTTTCAGATCTCAGACTCTGGCAAGTGCTGCTGCATCACTTCGCGAATACGTTGTGTCCATTGTGTGGGTATGTTCAGTATTTGAGTGTGTATGTTTACGTGCCGATATGCATGTGTTGTTGACATTTGTCATATTGATATTGTCCTTGCCACTTTGTACCGCAGTGAAGCAATACGCAGGGAGGGGAAAGGAGGGGGAAGGGGGGGCACAAGGTGGAAGTTTCGCCTAGGGCGCAAAATATCCTTGCGCTGGTCCTGAGTGCAATACACAGGTGATGGGATGTGCGCGAGGGCCAGATCCAACGGCCAGTGGGAATCTGACCATTGACTGCAAGGGGCACCGGATCAGGCTCCAAGGCCCGGAGAGTCTCAGACAGGCCAGAGCTCACTGATAGAAATGTGGGGCTGGAAGGGCTCCGGAGAAATCACCACATCCAGCTGAGGCAGGGCCCAGTAAACCGGACTGCTAGGGCTTCACCCTGGTCTGTGGGGGGTGTGGGGGGAGAGGAGGGTTAAACATCCTCAGACCATGCTTCATCCAGACCTTATTTTGTGGGTTTTTACAGCTCTGAACTTCACAGACTGACTCTTTAGCTCCAGCTGTAGAGACTTGTGCTAAGCGCTGTAGGTCCCCACTTCAATCCCCAGGGAGTGTTGGGGTGGGTTAGACAGTTCCTGCCTGTGGGGCAGGGGATATGCGCTCCCTTCCAGCCTTCCAGCAATACACATCAGATTGGTTCATATTCTTCCCCCTCTCTCCATTGCCCCCTGTTCTCCCATCCCTTCTCCTCACCTCCATCCATTCCTTCTCTCCTGCCCTCTCCCTGTCTTTCCCCCTCTTTTACTCTCCTTCAGTTTCACTTTCCTGTTTTCTCCCCGTCCCGTCCTGGCTCTTCCTTTTTCTTCTTCTCCTTCTGTGGCTGGGACTAGCAGATACTTGCAGGCGGCCCCTCCCAGTGTCAGCCCAAGCCCACACTGTGTAGAGCCACTGGCAGGGAGAACAGATACTCACCCAGCTGCCATGGCCGCTGCAGCTACAGCAGGGGAAATACAAGATGAAGCTATTTGCTCCATCTTCCTGGGGTATCTGACGGAGCTGGTGACTACAGTGTGTGGGCACAACTTCTGCCAAGCCTGCCTCACCCAGTACAATGAGGAGAAGGGAACGGAGGGGAAGGTTTCCGTATTTGGTAACTATAATGCCTCATGGTGCCCTGACCTGTCCCCAGTGCAGAGCCCAGTTCCAGAAAAGGGAGTTCCAAATCAACACACAGTTGAAACAACATCATACAAAAGATTAAACAACTGGGGTTAAAATCATCGGACGCATTCAGTGAGCTGTAGCTCACGAAAGCTTATGCTCAAATAAATTTATTAGTCTCTAAGATGCCACAAGTCCTCCTTTTCTTTTTGCTAATACAGACTAACACGGCTGCTACTCTGAAACCTGCTCACTGAGTGAGACTCACTCAGAAGAGTGTGACCCTGTCACAACATCTGAGCATGAGCTGCCCCATCCAAACCCCTCCCCACAACCCCAGCGCGGAGACTGGGGGCAAAGGCAGAAACCTGACCGCGAGGGGGGACAGAGAGGAAGCTAAGGCCAAGGAGAGGGGGAGTGGGAAGGTTCAGTGAGCTCGGTCTCTGATAGTTGAACTGGCCCTTTCATCCTACCCCCACCCTCCTCTCTTCCCACCCCCCACCCCCAGCAAGGGGCAGTCGAAGGGGCCAAGCTGGGTGTGTCTGTCCCGGCCGATGGAGGCTGCGCAGTGGGTGCCGGCTGCAGGGCCAGGATCTCAGGGCTCCGGGGAGCAGGAACCCCAGGCTGTGGGGGAAGCAGCTTCCTCTCTGTGGCTGGCTGGAGCCAGCACATCCCTGCTCCCCTCCCCCCTCGCTGCCCCCAGCCCAGCCCAGTCTGTGCCCACCGGACCCTGAACACGGCTGGGCTCTGGGCCATTCCACACCCCTGGCCCCTGAGCCTGTGGGGATCCTGAGCCAGTCACCTCAGAGCCTCCTTCTAGGGGATCAGCAGCCCCTGGGGAGCCTCCTGTCACCCCCCGGAAACCCTGTCCTGGGCAGGGCCCCAGGCCCTGAGTCACTCGCTGGCTGCTCCCGGCTGGCCAGGCCCAGGGTCTCCAGCAGGGCCCTTGGTGCCGGCCCCGCGCTGGCTGCCAGAGCTCCCAGCCCCTGGCCCAGCCCGGCCTGTTGTCCCAGCGCCGACCCCTCCCCTGCGGGTGGGGGGGGACCCTGCTGCTCTCGATGGCTGAGCCCTCCCCCCCCCTGCAGCGGCCTCTGGTGCTGCGCTCGCAGGCTCAGCCCGTGCCAGGGCCAATGCGGCGCTGCTGGGGCTGCTCCTCCCCCGGCACCTGGGTTCTCTGGGTCTGGGGCAACTCTTTCCTTCCACCCACCCCAGCAGCCCCGGCCGGTCAGTGCCACTCGACTGCCCACGCTCTGACCCCAGGGACCCGGGTCCGGCAGCTCGGGGGAGTCGCTGGGTGAATGTGTGGGGCAGAGTAACCAGGGATCCCTGCACCCCAGGGTCCCCGTGTGCAATGGGGAAGGCCCCGCGCTGTCATGCAGCCCTTAGGGGCTGGGCAGTGAGTGTTTTCATTCGTATAGTGCTCCCGAGTGAGCCAGGCACTGCAGAGACAGAACAAGGGGCTGCCAGCCCCACAGGGCTCCTGCTCTGAGTGCAGACAAGGCCCAGCAAGGGCAGCAGCAAACACTGGTGGTGGGGACACGGGGGTCCCATTCTGGGGCCAGCCACTCCCTGAGCCCACCCTGTGCCTGTCTTCTGGGTGTGGTAGACAGTATTGTTGTGACCCTGATGGCTCCATACTGGGCTCTGGGTCACCCCCCCAGGGAACAGGACAGGGCAGAGGCAGCCTGAGGACGGGGGGAGCTGGAAGTTGTGGGGAAGTGGGAGCCGCCTGGGAGCTGGGACAGGTGTGGAAGTTCAGTGTGGAAGCCAGGGGGGTAGCCCAAAACCCTTTGCTGTGTTCTCTCCAGGTTCCTACTCTGTGATGCAGGATCTGTTGGGGTCAGACCCTGGGGTGAGGGGCCCACCCAGACAGACTGAAGATAGCGAGGCTCTGTCTGCATGGGGAAGGGGCAGCAGTTCTGTTAAATGGCTTCCAGTTTTGTAGACTCATCATGGGGACGCGCCCTCAGGTATCACCCTCAGCTGTTTCAGGGTGTCTTGGCAAGCATCTTGCCTCAGTTTACCATCTTCAGCACTCCTTAAGTTAAGTCTTACAGTCAAAAAGATCTGAGAGAAATATCCCCTCCTGGGGCCTGCTCTGAGTCCAAGTAAACCCCAAAATAAAATCTTTTCCTTCACTCTGCTCCAGCCTCCAGCTCTCACTCAAGCTCCTTACTGTCCTCAAGACAGGAGTCCTCAGCCCTCCTTCCCGGAGCTGGGGTCATTTCAGACTGTGCCTTTATTCTCTGCATCCCCTTTCTCTAGCCAGGGGTAGCTCTCCAGGGCTCTGTCCTTCTACAGCTGCTGCTGTCATTGTCATCTCTGGCACCTCCTCCCTCTTAAGGGAGCTCCTCTGTCTAGGACAGTGGTCCCCAGACTTTTTTGGTCATGCCCTCCCTGACCTGGTTTGTGCCCTCACCCCACGAGCTGCGGTCGGGAGCTGCGGTCACGAGTTGGGCCAGGAACGGGGCTGCAACTGGGTCCAGGAGCTGCGGGCTTCAGCTGGGAGTGGAAGCACGGTTGGGGCTGGAGCTGCAGCTGGGGTTTAGGATGGGGCCAGAGTAGAGCTGGGGGCAGAGCAGGGCTGGGTGGCGTTCCCTTCCCACCACCCATGGGGGCTGGTCCAGGCCCTGCCATGCCCCCCAAATGTTCCTCCACACCCTCTAGGGGGGCACAACCCACAGTTTGGGGACCACTGCTCTAGGAGCACCCCTTCCAGGCTCCTTGCTCTGGTGAACTCTCCTGGGAGCTCCTCTCCTCAGCAGCTTCCTATCCCTCGGATCCCTTCAGCTAAGCCCTGGTAACCCTTTATCAGGCTCATTAGCTATTTGGCTGCCAACTAGCCACCTAGGGATTTAATTATTTCCAGGTTGGTCTGGGTTGGCTGGTTCTCCCTTCCAGGAGCCTGTCAGAGGTAGCCTCTCCCTAACTCCTGTAAAAGGGCCAGCCCTCTTGAAACATTCCCACTCTTCCCCCCGACCCCCAAGAGCCAACCTGTATTCAAAGGTTGACTTGACCATGGCTGACACTTGGTTATGTTCTGCAGCTGGGGTGAGGTGGGGGGTACTTCCTGCCCTGCTGCCACAAGGAAATCTGCAAGGCTCTTGGCCATAATTTTATTCTCGTCACTGAAGTATGAAGAGACCAGGAGTTTGATTCCCCAAGTCTCCATGTAGCACATGTCATGGGTAAAATCCCCCATAGTCTTCAGCATGTCATAGTTCAGAAGAACTCGTTGGCCATAGCAGAGGTAGTCGATAGCACTGGGCTTTCATCATTGGTGTGGTGGTCCTGTAGCAGATATGGGCTGGCTACAGAGCTTCCCTCTCAGCCAGATACACACCAGAAGTGTTCATCACAAAATCCTTTAATTTTCTACCAACTATGGCTAAGGTCAGCTTAAATATCGTATTTTTTACCCAGCGCTACCTAGTGGTTGAAGAGCATAATACAGTTTAGCGTTCCATTACATCTCCCCCTTTAAGTTCTACATTCCTACCATTTATAATGTTTACATTATCGCACTGTCTTTGAAGTTCAGTGTGGATCAGTCTGGTAGGTGTCTCTGAATGGTACTGGTCTTCTAATTACATCATCCGAACAGGTAACAGCTTGGTCATCTGGCTGTCCATTAGTTCCACCATCTGACTGTGGTCAGTCTGGAATCCTTGAGTCATCTTCTTGTTCTGCATCCACCATCTGCAGAGTTTGCTCAGTTGATTGTTCTTTCTGAGGAAGAAATTGTAGATGTTGACAGTTTCTGTTGAACTCTCCTCTCTCGGTCTTGATCACATACAATCAGTGTGTTGAATTCTTTTTCTTTAAAACAGCTGGAGTATTCCATTCTTTTTCTCCATCCAGTTTGACACAAACATGGTCACCAGGTTCTAGGCCTGGTAGTTTTCAAAGTGATATCTGTTGTAAAAGTGTTTGTAAACTTTTTTTCCCCTTTTTATTCGATTTGGCTATTCTCTACGTGTCTGACAACTTTGGAGAAGTTGGGAGGGTAGTTCTGAGTCATCTTCCCATCAGGAGTTGTGCTGCACTATATCCAGTAGCTGCTGTTGGGGTTGATCTATAACTCAGTAGAGCAAAGAATGGATCTTCCTGCTGAAGGATATTCTTGGCTGTCTGTACAGCTCTCAGCATCTCCATTCGCTTGTGAGTAATATGGGCTTCTAGTAATATGAGGAAAATCCTATTTTGTTGAGCTAAATAAAATTCTACTTCTATGAATTGTGGTCCATGCTCTGTCACAAGGTCTTCTGGAACCCCGAAATGCCCAAAAGTGCACTTCACTTGCTCTGTAACACTCTGGTTTGTTATGTCTTTCAAAGTACACTCTTTCTACCTACCTGGAAAAATAGTCCACAACTACCAGGTAAAGATGTCCCCTGAATTCACATAACTCTGCGGCTAGTCTCTTCCAAGGTCTCTTTCATTCAGACTAGTTCCTTGTTAGTGTCACTAATTACGACTGGCCGTATCTTTTTCCTCGCAGCCTTCAGTAAAAGAGCTATCGGAGCCCGTGGGGAAATTTTTCTACCCAAGGCAAATTTAACAGCAGCTCTGGAGTGTTTCATAGCTGATGTCCTGTGCCTGCCCTGCCCGTAACTGTGCATTTCTGGAGGTGTTGACAGTAACTCACTGCAAGTCACTGGGATTTCGGCTCTTAAGTTGAAGTCAAGCTGCATGTAATTTGGGGGGTAAATAGTTTATTTGCTGCAAAATTATATTTCGGGTCGACAGAAACGATTCACGAATCCATGTTGAGTTTGCTGACAAGTTTCAATGAACAGAAAGGTGCCGCTGCTTCCCTTCCAGCCTTTAGCCCCGTGGCTGGGCCCTCAGTGGGGAGCCCCTGGTTCCATCCCCCCGTGGGATGTGGGGCAGGAACTGGAATATGGGTCCCCCCCGAGGTTAGGGCTGGAACCACTGGGCTCCAGGTGTCTGGTGTGGGGCTCCCTCAATCTCTCTTGCTGAAGACACCCTGTATGTCTAAACACTGCCATGGGCATGGGCCAGAGCGTGGGAGTGAGACTGACTCTGCAGACCAGTGGCTTGGGCCCCTGCTGGGAGCCCAGAGTCCAGCTCCCCTGCTCCAGTGACCCTGTAATTATTGATCCATAACCCCAGTGAGGGGAGGGGCTCTGGTCCCTGGCACAGCAGTGTCTCAGCCATGTCGGTGCCCCACTGCAAACCCCGAGTGCAGACGCACTGCACGGGTGTGAACTGGGACTGGCCCCTGGCGCAGCTTCTCCCAGATGGAGTGGGCAGCAAGTGGGGAAATGTTCCCTCCCCTCCCCACTGCCCCAGCCTCATTAGCAATGGCCCCTAATCCCTCCAGCACCCCTCAACTGCCATCCCCCCACTACCCTGCCCATGCCCTAACATGGAGAGTCCCAGCTGCGCCCCGTGGGTCAGGGCTGCTGGGACTCTCCACTGTGGACTGTTGATCTCAACGTATTGCCAGGCTCCTCATGGTTTTGGTTATAAGGATCTCATTATCTCATTCCCGCTGCTCTGAGTGGTGCCCATGTGCGCACGAGCCAGCTCAGCTCTTCCTGTATCCCAGGAACGTCTTCATCTTCTGGGATCCTCATGGCAGCAGTGGGATGATTTAACAGAGCCCCTTAGTCATGGGGCCTTTCTCTCGCTTTTGTTTCAGAGCCAGCGTCCTGGAATCGTCTCCTGGTGCGTGGAGTGGTGGCAGTGGTGGGGGTGCTAGTCTCACTATACCCATGTGGGGTTTGGAAAGGTAGAGGGAAAGTGTTTGCCTACTCGCGACTTGTCTTCAGGAAGCTGCTGACTCATCCCTCCCCGCAGCCTGGAAGTCGGCAGGATTCCCAGGAATCTGAGCTCCCCGCAGTGTGTGACAGGGACGGGGACCAGGCCCAGGGAACCAGAAACAGGAATCGAGACCCAGCCCTGGAGAATGGGGAAGGAGACCTGTTTGCGAATTCCTATCCGGTCTGCTTAATTCTTCACGTCCAGACCCTCCCCACAGTTCTTAAAAAGTCGAAACATTTCGTTTAGACTCTTTCCAAACAAACCATTTTGATTTTTCAGTTTGAGATAATTTTTTGTTTAAAAATGTCCTTCAATTTTATTTTAAAAATTCAAAAAGTTACAACCCTTGAAATGTGCCTGGGTCTCTTTGTTTTTTGTTTTTTTTTTAAAGCTTTTTGGTTCATCAAAAATTTGGAAAAATGTTAGTTTTGTTCAACCTGAAACCGTTTTTTTCCATCTCTTTTTTGGAATTGTCAGGAACCAAAAAATTCTGTTTGCCCAGCTCGAGGGGCAGGTGAGGATTTTGGCTGTTATATTGTGGGTCTCTAAGTCTCCTTGTTGCTCAAAGTTTTCTTACTGCAACAAATTAATTTGGGATGAGGGAAGGATGGGCAAAAGCTTCCTAAAAGTGGTGGGGGCTGCTGGCACCCAAACTGTTGCCCAGCCCCTGTGCCACCCCTTCTCCTCAAGGACCTGCCCCCTCAAACAGCCCCTTTCCCTGAGGCCCCCCCTCACACCGCCTTTCTCCCTGAGCTCTCACTTCACGCCACCCCTTGCCCCCAAAACAGTGCCCCCCCACTCCCTTCTCTCCCCCATCATCCAGTCGCTCACACTTATGGCCAGTAAAAAGTGGTGGGCCCTGGTCTCCCCTGTTCCGGGACCCCTGGGTGAGAGTGGGAGAGGATGAAGAACTCCTTTCAAATATAACTCCCCCTCACCTCAAAACAGCACAATTTGCCAGCAACAGCAAAACATGCACCTAACCAACCCGGGCCAGTCACACTGTGTTGTGTGTGACATTCCCGTCCTGGGGCGATTTATGTCTTTGAGAATATGAACCCTGCAGGCATGGGTGTTTCTCTGCGTAATGTGACCTCAGTGCTCCTCATGAGAGCCATTGTTTGTAAATGTTTCAGTAGCAGACATATTTATCATTCATGTACAGACAGACATTTATTCACAATTAGAACTGGTCAAAAATAGCGAGGGTGGAGAGGTTCATGAAAATTGAAGAAGAAACCACTCCCCCCCCCCATATTCTTCAAACTTATTTGGAAATGTTTTTAATTATCAAATTTTTGTTTCGTTTTGGTGGAAAAACTCCATGTTCTCTCTGAAGTGGGCAGAGAAATCCAAAATGTTTTTTTTAAAGAGGTAACTTTTTTGAAATGATCAATGTAATCCAAAGTGGCATTTTTAGTTCAAAGGTTGCATTGTCAGTGTAAAACACTTTTGAACCAGCTCTGTTACTGTATAACAAGATGAGTTTATTTTTCATGATGTATTGTTTGGGCCAGGTTCCCAGTGGCATTTCAGTTTTTGCACAGCTCTTCTCTTCTTGCGTCCGCACCTCTCATAAACTGTGGCCTTAATCTTGGGCCTGGAAACACTTACGTGCATGTTTAACTTTAATTACTGCTGTGAATAATTCCATTTCAATGGGACAACTCTGAGGCCCTATATCAGTGTAACTATGTCATTTCTTTAATTTTCTTTCTTTTATATGTGAAAGTTCTTGAGAGGTTAAAGCAGGTAAAATACATGAACAGGTTCGGACAGTCCGAGTTTGTCAGTGCAAAGTGACAGCAGAGATGTGGGATCTGCTAGTTTTCCATAAGTCTCTCAGGGTTACCCAGGATAACTTTGGGGATCTCTGTCTCTCATCGGGAATGTTCCCTGAAAGTGTCCAAACAGCTCAGAAATACAGAACCATTCCCTGGATCCATTCTTATAGCTGTCTTCCCCGGAAAGCAGTCTGGCAAGTGTTCCTGTCAGCTCATTGCTAAGTTATCTGTCAAAACACTAGAGTTTTCAGGTGCCTAAGTAGCCCCTGGAATCAGGGTGAAATTATCCTCCCCGCCACCACCAAAATTGGAAATGGTGCCACTGAGTGCACGGTACCCTACCGTGCTTCCCCCATAGGAACTGCATGAACAGGCAACTCTGCAAGTTCTCTGCATACCTCTGCAAGTCACCCCCATGCCTCTCCATTTCCTTGGCCACATGTATCCTGTCCCCATGCTGGCGGCTAATCCAGAAAAAGAGGGAAAGAGCTCACCACTGCGACCACCTGAGGGAGGTGTTGGGTTGAGATCAGCTGGTCAAAGCAGGCAATAGGGACAGAATCGGAGACTTGAAGCTCCTCGAGTGACCTCTGCCCTTTCTAGACCTGCCCTTCAATCAGACACAGCGATTGTAAAGTTGAATGTGGTAGTAACTAGACCCATTTGAAACCCTTCACCACACAAGACAAAGCCCGTAGGATTCATCGTGAACCATTTATTTCCCCTCCCCTGGCTCCCTGCAGCCACCAGCCACCCTGGAGCTTTCCCTCCTCTCTCCCAGGCTGGGCTCACTTGATCACAGGAGCTCAGCGGAGGGTCCAGCTTTGCTCTTTCGCTTCCATTCTTCCCGTCTTTGGGTGGCTGTATTTGCAGCTGAGCAGCCTGATGGAAACACTGAGTCCTCTGTCTCAGCAGCCAGGCCCAGCCGCCAAAGCCAAAGACTCCCTGAGAACAGGGGGAGGTTCGCCTGAACTCTCAGGAGTGGAGGCTGGGCCCATAGGGTAGGGTTACCATATTTGAACTTTCAAAAAAGAGGACACTCCGAGGGTGGGGGGGAGGAGTGGTAGCCCTGCCACCTATCTACTCCCTCCCACTTCCTGCCCCCTGACTGCCCCCCACAGAACCGCCAACCCATCCAACCCCCCCTGCTCCTTGTCCCCTGATCGCCCCCTCCCAGGACCCTGCCCTCTATCTAAGCCTTTCTTCTCCCTGTCTCCAACTGCCCCCTCCTTAGACTCCTCCACCCTAACTGCCCCCCTTGAACTCCACCCCCTACCTGTCCCCTGACTGCCCTGCCCCCTATCCGCACCCCCGCCCCCTGACAGACCCCCGGCTCTTCCACACCTATCCAACCACTCCTTGTCCCCTGACTGCCCCCGCAGAACCCCCAACCCATCTAATCCCCCCTGTTCCCTGCCCCTGATTCCCCCCCCCCGAACCTGCGCCCCATCCAACCCCCCCGCTCTCTGTTCCTTGACTCCCCCGACCTCTCTTCATATGCCCACCCCCTGACAGGCTCCCCCCAGAGCCCCTCACCCATCCAACCCCTCCTGCTCTCTGTCTCCTGACTGTCCCTTGGGACCTCATGCCCCTTCTCCAGCCCCCCCGGCCCACGTACCCTGCTGCTCAGAGCAGTGTGTCTGGGGTGCGGAGCCAGACACAGTGCCGTGCTCCCCTGCAGAGTGCGCAGCTCCCCCTCCGCCCCCAGAGTGCTGCATTGGGAGGGAAATCCTCGACCTTTTCAGAATTTTACAAATTCCTCCCGGAGGGCAATTTAGAACCCAAAACTCCGGACGCATGGTAATCCGACCACAGGGACTCCAGGATCTGCAGCTGCTGCCACCTGTATGGTGAATCCTTCAACTCATCACCAACCAGCTCTTCCCCATTCTGCAACCTGGCCCCACGGTCTGACCGTGCAGGAGAACAGAAACCCTTTGGGACAGCAAGAGAGTCTCCTCAATGCCGCACTCTTCGCTTGGCTTTCCGCGGTCACCGGGAAACACGACTGCCCTGCCCCAGGAGTCTCTCAAGGAGCTGCCGGCGCAGTCACTGGGCACCCACTCATAATGGTCTCGGGCAGTGGCATTGCAGAGGGAGCTGAGCAGACCGTCCCTTCCGTGACTTCCTGAATTGCTGCCAGGACGGATTCTCCTCTGCACTAGGGAGGACAAGCAGCTGTGGTCGGGGAGGGAGCAAGACAAGCACTCCCCCTGAGCCCTTGACTAGCAGGCAAGCAGGACTCTGGGAGCCAAGGCATCTGTGTGTCTTGCTGGGAGAGCAGAGCTGGAGAGCAGAAAAGGGCATTGGAGGAATTGTAGAAAAGTCAGTGTCATGGCCGGGTCATGGGCAGCCAGACCTAGTGGTCAGAGGCAGAGTCCACACTCACAAGACAGGAGTCGAGAGTCAGCTGGGTCACGACACTGGAAGAGCAGAAGCAAAAGACCAAATTGTGTTCAGAACCTCAAGTCAGATGAGTCACCCCGAGTCCGGATGCCAGGAAATCAAGCCTGGGGAGTGGGAGCAGGAACAGCCAACACACAGTCCAGAGCCGGGGAGGAGCTCGGCTGTTCAGACAGCTTCTTCTTCCTGCTGCTGGTTTAAGGAGGTCCCGGGGGCCAATTAGCTGCTCTGGGACTCTGCCAATAGGAGCCTCAAACTGGGTCTGGACTTTGTCAGTCCTAGGTAAGCAGTTTTTCGTAGGCTTCCAGGTGGCGTGCTGGAGGGTGGCTGCTCCCAGGAACCCTGCAGACCCGGGTTAATGACCCATGGGTCAGGACAGTGAGTGATCTCTCCCCGCTCAAACCTCCTGCACGAAACAGTTTCCAGGGTCCCGGGCGCATCCTCTGAGAAGAAAAAAACACAGTCATGAGGACAAATAGGCTATGGAACAGGAGCCCCCTCTTTCTTGCAACAGCCCCAAGAGTCCAGAAGAGTGGACGGTTCTTACCTCCAGGAGATGCCTGGGATCTTCCATCTAAGCCTCAAGGGGACCCCTGTTGCTTGGTCTGACAGGAGGAGATCATCTGTCCCCACTGCTCCCTGCGCTGGGCTGGCTGCAGCACACATCTGTGTAAGAGGCTGGGCCAGAGAGATGTTACAATCAGGGTCCAGGCACCCCAGAAGGAGAACAGAGGGTCTGAAACCAGAAGACGAAGCAATCAAATCAGCGGATTCGACAGAGAAGTTTTCTACCCTACAGGGACATCAAAGAAGGTCTCTTAGGAAAGCTGAGATGTTAGTCTGGAAACTGCTAAGGCAAAGATTGTGACTTGTTAAGATTCAGTTTTAGTCACTACAAAGTGTGTTGTGTTTTGTTTCTCTCTTTGAAATGTGTCTCCTTCTCTTGCTTAGTATCACTTAAATCTCTTCTTTGTTACTATGCTTCCCAAACCACCTCAGTGTTGTGTGTTCGAGTGAAGTGTGAGTCTCCAGCCTACCCAACAGGCTGAGATGTGCCCTGTCTCTCTGAAGGTAGCGAATAATTTCTGAGCGGTGCTGGGCCCAGAGTCCAAGGGCAGTTCACCAGACATCTCGTGGGAAGCCCAAAGAGACCAAAGGAGCAGGAGAGACTCCGGCCCCACTGACCCATGGGAACTTCCCACAGAAGAGCCTACACAGGGCTCTAGACACAGCCTCTTTGGGTGTGTACCAGAGTTCACTCACCGCTAGATGCTGGCCAGGCCTCGTGTCATTGCTTTCTCGCTGGGCTAGCAACCCCGCTGATACTCACTCTTGCAGTTTGTTGGCTGGGAACTCAGCCCTCCAACCAGGTGACTGTCCTTTATTCCACTCCTTCCTGGGTCATGCTCCTTGCAAACAAAGTCCAAAAATGTCTTGAACAGAAACAAGGCCTTCCACCCTCGTAGGGAGTTCTTCCTCAGCCTGATTTTGGTTCGGCCTGCCCTTCTTGGGTTTCTATGGTCTTCTATGTCCCCTTCCTTAGGGATGGTGAGAGAAGCCAGTCCTACCCTGGACTCCAGGGTTTGGCCCAAGGCCGTCGACTGAACAGCTCGCTCTGCTTCTGGACTTTTGCTGCTGTTTTCCCTTGTTTCCTCTCAGGTGGGGCTCACTTGGTCATCAATTTGGCCTAGCCCCAGGCTAGGCAGCCATAGGCCAAGCTACCCTGTTAGATACCCTCCTCCTTCAAATCCGGTCCAGCCCGGCTGACAGGTTTGCTGAGGGGATGGTGAAACCCCATTGCTGATCAGAAGGAGGTCAGAGTCTGTTCTCTAGGAGCTGAAGGTCCGTTTGTCCTGCTGCGGGAAGTGGAGCTGGAGAGCGGAGATGTTAGGTGAAAGAGACTGCATGATGGAGTTGGAGACTGAGGGACTGGAGCCTCCTCCCAGAAACGCTCCCAGGAGAACAGGTTTGAGGAGGAGTTCTCTGGGGAGCCTCTTGCTTGGAAAAAAACAAGGGTGGCACATTGATGAAGATGTCTCTGTCCCAGGGATGGGGGAAGCTCCCAGCCAGGCTATGCAGCAGGGATCCCATTTCTCCCCCAAGAAACCCATTTTGCCCAAAGAAGTCAATGGCTCTTACCTCCAAGAGGGAGCGGGCTCTTCCCTCTCAGCCTCTTTGAGAACTACCACTGCTTGGTTTCCTAGGACAAGGGACCTGTCCCCACTGCTCCCTGAGGTGCTTCAGCTTCTGACTGCACCCATCTGGGAGGCTGTCACACATGCCAGCGCCTAGAAGACATGCGGGGAGGAGGCTCCTCTTCATGTCAGACTCTGAGAGCCCAGAGAAGGGCCAAAGGAAGAATAAAGGGCAGGAGATGAAGCTAGCCCGGAGCCTCTGTCCCATCCTCACCTCCTCAAATGTGGAGCTTCCTGAGCTTCAGTTGGGCAGACAGTCTGTAGCCCTGACACAAAGGTCTTTCTGCGCCATATGGGGCAGGAAGATCTCTGCCTGGGAGCACGGGAAATGGGATGGGGGCGAGATCAAAGAAAGAGGGGAGGGATATGGGTGTGAGGGAAAGAGCTCCTGCCCCAGATGAAGGTATCTGGGGGGCCGCGGGAAGGACACAGCTCCACAGAGAGGGGAGAGAGTTCCTGTGCGTGCCAGGGGCCTCCATTTCTGCTTCCACTAGCCCCCCACTTATAGTGAGACAGAGCAGTACCTGCAGCAGGGAGCGGGACTTGCTGAACAGGGAGGGGAACCTTGAAGAGCATCAGATGAGCCACAGCCCTTGCAGCGCCTCGGGCATCTGGTGCAAGTGCCGAATTATGTGAAGCTGGCCCATGACCTTGGCTGTGACATCCTCGTGCTGCAGGGGAACGAGAACATGTCAGAGACTGAGACACTCCCCAGGAATCAGGGAGGATTAAGGGCACCTGGAACCAGCACCATCATTTCCACCCAGCAGCTGCTCATGTCTGAGTGGTGGATTCACCCTCCTGACCCCCAGGATGGAGGCTTGCTGTCCTCTCTAGTGACCTCCAGTGCCAACCCCCCTCCTTGTAGGGTGAGCTCCTGCCACTTCCCCATCAGTGCCCCTGACAGCTGTTCCACCTCCAACCCACCTGGGGACACGGCTCAAGTTCGGAGAACCCTCTCTTCCACCTCTACCTCCATCCCCACCCAGGTAGGGCAGGGAGGGGGCTCTAGAAGGGTGGCGGGGGGAGGGAGGGATTCTGGCAGCAGTGAAGTGGGATGGGGAGAGCTTGATACCTTTCCCCAAGACACCCCAGTGACAAAAGCTGAAACCACAGGATGGCAGCCCTGGTGAATGGGGCAGGTCAGCAGCCCCTGACGACTGAATCCTCCCAATCTCTCAAGAGCGGGTCCAGCCCTACCAGCAGCAAGACCAGCTTTCCATGCCCATGTGCCTCAGTCAGTCACCATCACCAGTCAGTCCTTGGCCTCCCAGGATGCCAGGGATGGGAGCAACTCTCGATGTTGGCTCCGGTGACATGGACACTAGGCCATGGGGAAATGGGTGCAGCTCTGTGGGGCAGGAAAGGTTCCCAGAGGGCACTTAGGGGACTCTCCTGTCCTTCCCAGGAGTGATAGCAGAGCACCACATCCTAAGAACCGAAGTCCATGAAGGCCAGAAGTCCCCACTAGGCTCCTTGCTACCAGGCCAGCGAATGGCGAGAGGATGGGAAGGAGGCCCTGGGCCCCACCCCAAGCTTCTGAGTCGATTGCAGCTGCTTACCGTGTCCCCCATCAGTTGCTGGGCTTCCCCCAGGAGGGAGTAGACCAGCACCAGCCCAGCCTGGCTGACACGCAGCAGGGGGTCGTGGATGGCCAGCAATGCTGTCTGCACGAAGGATCTTCTCTGCCCGACGGAGAAGAATTTTCCAAAGACCTAAAACCAAGAGTACATGAGGCTCGAGCAGATTGCCCAGAGCCAGCCTCCAAGTCCTGGCGGTACAATGGCGTCTAGTGCCCCAAAGGGCGGGGAAGAGAGCTGCTGTGGCCTAGGCAGTTCATTCCCCAGGAGGCTTTCAGGGTCCCAGGGCTCAGGGAAGCCCCTTTATTAAAAGGTGGCAGATGCAGAGGGACCAAAGTCTCCAGTGGCTCTTTCGGGAAGGCAATTTATGGCAGGGGCCAGGATGGGCTGGAAATGGATCTCTAATGTGTGTGAGCAGGCCCACTCTGCTGTGCAGGGCACAGAGACGACAGGGGACCCTGTCCTGGTTCCAGCAGAGAGATCTCCTGCACCTCAGCGGCTAGAGGAGTGTGCGTGTACTGTTGTGGAGGGAGGGGGTTGGAGCTGACAGACCAAAGGTCTCTTCCCTCAGCTAAGTGATTTCTCTAGTTGCTGGCTATGGCCTCTGCAGCTCCTTGGTTTCTTCACATGGAATCCAACCTGCAGCCTGAGAAGGACAAGGAGACTCATGGCCCAGGCCCCATCCCAGACGCTCCTCGCTCCTCGGAGACTTTTCTTCTGCTGCAGCAATTCAGCTTGTGGGAGGCGGGACAAGCTCACACAGTCTCTCTCACGGGGCGTCTGTGGAGGAGCATTCTGTAGATGCCCTTGTCGATCCAGGAGCCATTCCAAGGCCTCCTCTGTGATGTTGTGGAAATCACCCATTTCACCTTTGAGTCCAGTCTGGGGGCACTGTGTTACAGTGTGTTCGAAGGTTTGGATATTCTCACCACAGTTGTGAGATGGAGGCAGGGGGCGTGTCTTTGATTTTCTACTTGTGCAGCAAGTAGCCGCAACTTGGCTCAGTGACAATGTGCTTCTTTGGAACAGTGGCTGAGGTCCAGATACTCTGCCATTCGCTGGCCAGGTCTGCAGACATGAGACGGGCGCATGTGGTCCATATTGGCTCTGGAGCTCACTACCCGGTTCCCAGGTTGGGGCATTCTGCTTCCTGGCCGGCAATGGAATTGGGCAAACCCCACCTCCTTTCTCTGCTCTACAGGGTGCAGGGAATTAAACAAGGGTCTGATCAAGCAATCGTGACTGACTGACCCAGTGCTCTCCTCTTAGACACTTGGGAATCAGCCAGGGGGACAAGGAGCAGAGAGACACCCAGAGCCATAATCATATCTTAACTCACCCACGGGGGATTCTCCTCAAATCAGGGCAACTAGTGAGGTTCTAATGTGGGACCTTTAGCACCAGCCTGTCCCACTGGCTGCTGGATGAGGAACTCTGAGCTGGAAATAAGGAGCGGGCTCTTTTCCTGTCTCCAGGAGGCATCCACTGCAGGGAACCCAGCCAGCCACACTCCCTGAGCTGTGTCATGCCCTGGCACAGTGCCCTTACCTCCCCCACTCTGGCTGTATTCTTGTAGCCCAACAGCCTGCTGTCCTGGTGCCAGTCATAGCACCAGAGATCTTCCGCCTCATGTATGGTCAGGCCTGGAAGAGAGAGAGAGAGAGAGAGACTTTTCTCCTCATTCTGGTTGCAGTTTCTGTGTCCTTCCAATCCCATTGGTGGCTGCACAGTGGAGTGGAGAAGAACAGAGGCAGAAAGAGACTTGTCCTCCGGCTGGGGTCAGTCTGAGAGAAATGGTCTGGGGTCCCATTATCAACCTGTGGTCACTCTCAGTCCCCGATTGGGTTCCGTGTCCCAGCTGGGTTCCTTACCCCTCTGTCGGAGCAGCAGTTGGTAGAGCCGGTAAGTCCCCTCCCTGGCCTGCCGGCTGATGTCCTTGTCTGGATCGCTGACAAATAGAGCCAGCTGGGCCACATGGCGACCCATCTGAGGGAACTCGGCTGAGATCTAATGAAAGGGAGAGCAGAGGGGACTCCATCAGCATTTTTCTGTCAGCTCCCTGTCCCCCCTGGGCCAGAGGGCTCCTTCCCCTTAGCCCCTCTGCAGGAGATGCTGGGGGAGAGGAGCTTGAGATCGACCCTTCATTTGCTCTGCTGCCAAGGGAGCCCGCAGGTGCTTTGGGATGCCAAGCAGGGGCTGGAGCATGGTCCCCTTAAAGGCCCAGGGACAACACTGAACCAGGACAAGAAGAACTTGACTCAAGCCTAGCTCAATCCCTGCTCTGACCCTGCTTCCCCTTGAAGAACCCTCCTAAGCCACAGCCCTGGCAGCAGCAGCAGATCCTGCAGCCCACTGGAGCCAGCCCGCCTCCGCCTGGAGCCAGCAAGCTGGGCTCGGAGCTCACTTACGTCAAACTCAGGGAGGGTGACTGTGTATCTCAGCAGGACTGTGCTGCTCCTGATAGCCCTGGCTTCCTCCTGAGACACCCTGGACACGACCCAGAGGTTGACATGCTGTGGGGAAAGGAGGCAGGTCAGACTTAGTGGCCAGGTGCACCTGCTTTGCAAATGAGCCCCCCACGCCCCCAGCCCCAGGGGCCTGAGACATTCTGCAGAGGGGGGAATATCTGAGTCCTTGATGGCAGAGCTTTAGAAGGGGATTCTTTCCCCCAGGACGCAGCTTGTACCCCTCAGGTCACAACTTCTCAGCGTCTCTCTAGACTGGGACAATGTTCAGGGTTGGGGCTGGCCCCCTCCTCCCAGAACTCCTGATTCCTGAACAGTTCACCAGAAAGGAGACTGAACCCTCGGTCCTTCCCTGCTACAAAAATCCTTGGGGGGATGTAGGGAGTGACAGAGAACACAATCCCCCCAGGAATTTCAGAGCAGATCAGAGGGAAGAGCTGATTCCCTGGGATCCTCCTGTTTCTCTAGGAAGGAGCGTGTGCCTCTTCTCTGAGAACCATCTCCCAAATCTCATGGGGTGTGTGTGTTGGAGGGGTGGGGGAAAGGTGGATTTTCAGACTCTCACTCCCCAAGACAGCCAGGAGCCCTGTGCTTAGTGCTCAGCAGAACCAGGCAGAGCTCTGGCTTGAAGTCCCAGCTCCTTCCTCTGTCCCTCAAGAAGGAAGGACCTGACACTACATTGCACTGACCTCCCCAACCAAGGACGGCCCACTGGGGACCCAGCTAGGAGGACAGAGTAGAAAATGGATCTTCCATTCTCTCCTTACCAGTCCTCCAAAGAGTTCAGGCGAAATGGGGCTCACCTCCAAGATGAAGTGGAGCCTGTCTGTGTCTGGGGACTCTGCCAGCAGGTTCCCCAGCATGGCATCCAGGACCTCTGGGATGACTTTGTGCAGAGCCTGAAAAGCATGGGTCAGAGTTAGGGAACCTGGGCCTACACCTGCCACAGGATGGGAAGAGGGGTCTCTGGGAAGCACTGGGGAGACTCCCAAACACATCTCCTAGCCTCTCTCCTTCACACGCCACTGCAGGCAATTCGCAAGAATTGATGACCCCTGGACCTTTGATCCATGAGCTTAGCAGGTCTCTGCAGAGGGCCTTGTAGGCAGAAGAGTATGAAACAGCCAAGTTGCTATGGATGGAACCTGGCCTTCTGGGCAAAACACGGCTTAAGAAAGAAAGAAAGAAAGAAAGAAAGAAAGAAAGAAAGAAAGAAAGAAAGAAAGAAAGAAAGAAAGAAAGAAAGAAAGCAATCCCCCAGGGAGGGGTAATCTCTTCCCTGCTGGAAGGAAGGATCCAACCCTGCAGCTTGTTCCATCTCCGCTACCCCACCCCTAAAGCTGGAGCTCCAGCGAATCAAGGGAGCAGGGACTAAGGACCACTCTGGAAAAGTAAGAGGATGGAAGAGGAGGAGGTACCTGGATGTCGGTGGTGTCCTTCTCCGTGCCCAGGGTGAAGACGGAGTGAAGGGCAGCTCGCAAGAGGTGGGTCTCTAGCCCTGGCTCCAGGGCAGGTTTCATGGTGCTGGCAAAAGAGAGGAGCTGGTATTAGACTGTGCAGAACGGGGGTGGGACTGTCACCAACACGGACACCAAGCCACAGGGATAGAGGCACAGGCTGGCGAGAATGGAAACTGAGGCACTTCGTTAGGGAATGACAAGGACAAGGCATCCCAGACAGACAGCGGCAGGACAAGAATAGCTCCAGTTCCCTGGAGCCTGCTGCCCCTCCTGTATCTGAGCCCGGGAGTGAGCCCCTCCCCAAGGCCCCTGTCATGTTATGGGAGTGAAAAGAAGAGCCCCGCCAGGAGAGAGTGACCCTTCCCACCCCACCATCTCTGCCAGAGGCACCACTCTTGGGAGGTGACTTGGGAGGGGCAGTGACGGTGACTCCCAGCCTTGGGCTGAGCAGCACTGGGGTTAGGGGAGTCGGCGGGGTGTGGGGGGTGGGGCTGTCTCAGTACCAGAGGTAGCCCACTGCAGCCAGGGAGTGGGCGAGGACGGCGCTGGGTGACGAGTCATCGGGAAGCTCCTCGATGAGCTCCTGTGAGACGCGAAGGAGACAAAGGAGCGTGTGAGATTCAGGCCCGACTGACGCCTCCCAGTGAGGAGATGACACAGCCTGTGCCCCACATGGCCAGCAGGATCCCCCACCACCTCCCGCTCCTCCCATTCCTTTCTCCCCATTAGACTTGTCCCCCTTCCCGGATTCCTGCCCAGCTCACTCCCAATCCCCTTCTCTCCTCCTCCCTGTCAAAACTACCCCCATTCAGCCCCATCCCGACGACCGAGCTGGGACCATGAGATTCCTTGTCCCCCACTCTCAGCTGCCTCCCAGCCCCACAATTCTCCCCCTCCCTCCAGCTGCCATATGGCGTGTCTCACTCACCACGATCCTCTTCACCACAGCCGCCTTGCAGCAGCGCGGCTCCAGCGTGTCCTCCCCTCTCTCCCGTGCAGCCAGACATGCGGGGTAGATGGCCTGAAGGAACAGGAGCTGCTGCCCCTCATCCTGGACCCACCGGGAGTGGGGTATAGCGAGAGAGAACCTGTTAGCTAGGGACCTTCCTGCCCCACCCAAACCAGCTCCAGGGCTCAGGCCTCAATGGGGGATTGTGGGAACCTGCCTATTGTCCAAATCCCCCACAACTCCTACACAAGCAGGATCAGGAACTGGGACAGTGCCTGTGGGGGAGATGACCTCGGCTGTTGTGGGACAAACACCCCCATCTTGGGGGTCCCACATCATGGATGTAAAAGGGTCCCATTAGGGGTGGTGGATCAGGAGGCACAAGACCCTGGGCAGGGGGTGGGGATGCTGGGAAGGGACAGGGCAATCTTGGTTCCAGCCCAGGTGGGGAACATTTGTACCTTATCTCTGCACTGGAGCTGCTCTCGGATGACCTTGAGAGCAGCTTCATCTTTGGCCACGTCCACCCCTTCCTTCTGCTCCGAATCCAGGGGGGTCCCTGCACCAGGGAGGGAAGGACAGGGGCGTGGTGCGCAGAGCAGGATTCAAGACCCCCCTTCCCACCTCAGGCACCCAGGGCAGATGGGGCCCCAAACCTCCCTCTCAGGGATGCCTTCAGCCCCCAACAGCTGCAGAAGCCCAGAGCAGAACCCCCACTCCACTGGCCAGGACTCCAGGGGAGGTGCCGATTCCCCCGGCACCGGAGCAGCAAGGACCAAAGTGGCAGCAGCTCTTCATGCCCCCACCCCCAGGTCCCCGTGCAGAAGGGGCAGCTGTGTGATGGCTGCTGCTATTCCGTGGGGTTCGCGGGGCTCAGGCCAGACACCTGGGCTGGGGGGACCCCCCACATATCCCTGGGAGAGCGTCTGGGCCCAGGGTGTTCACATCCCATCCTCACCCCTCCCGGAGCCCAGCCCAGCTCCTCACCTGGAACAAAGCAGTGGCCTCCATCGGCCTGGCTGCTGCCAGAGGCCCAGGTGCTGCCGCTGTCCCCTGCTGAGCTGCCGGTGCTGGGACAGGGACCTTCCGCCTCCTGGCCGGCGGGGGCTGGAAGGTCCTCAGAGACCGGGCAGGGTGATGCCTCCTGATGGGAAGGAGGGCTGGGCTCCTGGGGCCGCTGCTGCCCACACAACAAGCCCCAGAGCCACCCTGCCCGGCGCCCCTCCTGGGCTGGGTCCTGTCTGCCAAACCGCAGCCTGGGCCAGCTCCGCTGGGGCCTGGTCGGGGCCTCTCCCAGCTCGGCGCCTGCGCCGGGAGCCGGGGTCCTTTTCCAGAAGGCCGGGCACTTCCGCCGTCTGGCCTGGACGGGAGCTGCTTCCCTGCCAGCAGGGACGCAGGGGTTGCTCTGCCCCTTGGGAAGACGGCAGCTGCTTCCCTCAGGCTCTGGGGCCACCTGCAGAGCCTTCCTCCTGAACATCCGCAGGAGCCTGGCCATCCTGGAACCGAGCGGGGAGCAGGTGTGAATCTGGGCTCAAGGCAGCCTTTCACTCATGGGCCTTTTCTGTCCCTCCTCCTCCCTGCTCCAACCACAGCCGCCCCCTCTGCCCCCACAGGAGTGCAGGGAGTGCCATCTACACACACGGGCATGAGTTCATTGCATGATCCGCTCCCAACGTTCCCCCTCGTAATCCCTGCTGCTGCAATATCCAGGAAGTCTCATCCTTTTCCAGCAATGAGGTCAGTCCCAAAGACCATCGGTTCCTCTGGACAAGCAGCCCCTTCCTGTCGTCCCAGGCCACTCTCCCACCCAGGCTAGAGAAGGAAGAGAACCCAGGAGTCCGGACTTCTCCTGGGAAACCATTCCTCACATCAAAGTCACAAAGGCCCTCGGCACAGGAAGCACAGGGCCCTCCTCGTTCCCCATTGATTTCCAGGCTCAGCAGCTCACAGGGTCTGGCCCAGCTCAGAGACTCTCAGCCTGGGGAAGGGTTGGGAGGTAAGGGCTGGGAGGGGAAGGGCTGGGAAGCCCCATTGCTGGAACCTTTCCAAACACACTGGAGACGGCTCTGGAGAAGCCCCTGCCTGGCCTAGGAGTGAGAGGCTCTTGGGGGCTGTTTGCAAATGAAATCCCCCTTTGGAGATAGTCTCTCCCCCAGACAGACAGGGGAAGACACCGAGGAATCCGAATGCCACTCACGTGCTCTCAGTGATGGGATGATGGATGGCAGATGTTCAGGGTCAGCAGACGTCCCTCACCCTCCTCCTCACTCTCCAAGCCCAAGGCAGGCTGGAGAGGGTGGTGACCTCAGGAGTTACCCTGCCCAGCCAGCAGGCAGGGTGATGACACGAGGGCGATCGACTGGCTGTGAAAACAAGAGTCTGTCTTATTGCCAAGGGATGGAGAAACTCAGCCAGCAGCAGGGGGCTGCAGAACACAGCCCTAGGGCGGAGGTGACAGCGCCTCCAGGATCCTGACATCCCAGCACTTTACTCACCTTCCTGGAGCCTCCCAAACCCACTGGGCTGTAGCGATGGGACCCCACCCTACTGATGGCAAACGGGCCTCAGCTACCGGCTCAGGGTCACACCGAGTGTCAGAGCCATGGATGGACCCCTTCACTAACCACTGCCACACACTCCCTCCCACAGCTGGCAATTGCAACCAGGCCCTAATGTCTGGTCCCTCTGCCTTTGAGAGAGAGTGTCACTCCTGCTTCCATTGCTGCCTCTTGATCTGTGGGACTTTGGGCAAGTTGCTCCCCCTCTCTATGGCTCTCTGGGACTCACATTCCTGAATGGGCTTTATAAAAGACAATGGTTCAAGTTTGGCCCCAACTAGTTCTTGTTTCTCGAGACTAGCCATTTTAGCAAAGTTTAGAGTTCTTGACATTCAACACCTGGAAACATCCCTTTCTCCTTCGCAGACGGCCTTAACATCCCTTATCTCACCCAGGCTCCCTGCTGCCTGGAGTTAGAGAATTGACCCTGTTCCCATTGGACCTACCCAAGGTGTCACACAGCAAAGCGGTGACGGAGCCAGAAAGAGAAGACAACTGTCCTGATTCCTGTTCAAACTAACAGACAACAACCCCCCAGAGGCAGGGATAAAGCCCAGGAAATCAGGTGTGAACATTTTCATGGAAACCTTTTTCTGTCAGAAAATCCATTCAAACGAAACCTCTTTGTTTCTTGAAATCATAACAAGTAGGATGAAAATTCTTTGCAAAAATATCTGTTTGCAAAACAAGAGCATCTCCTGTCCTTCACAGTGCATTCAACTGTCTCGTCATACACAAAGGGGAGACACTATGCTCTAGAAAATTGGATGAGATGCTTCAGTCTGAGCTAAGTAGTTGCTGCTTTTCACAATTTCAAAACAATAAAATACAAATCAAATAGAATATTAGGTTATAATCTGATATGGCTCAGTGTGATAGGACACCCCCTAGTCTGCACTGCTCCGAGTGACACTCTTCAGTGGATCCCCAGCATCCACCCATGGCGAGGTAGGTGGGAGAGGATTGTTATTCCTGCTTGACAGAAGGAGAAACGAAGGCTGAGAAAGGAGCAGGGACTTGTCTTAGCTGATGCAGCCAGTCAGTAGCAGAATTGCTCTCAAATGAGCTACAGACCAACAATTGTTCATAGTAATTATTCAGCAATTATTTCAGAAGAATTGGAATGTTCGAGAGGATCATGAACTTCTCCGAGACAATGAATGGAGAGCAGCATCCACATTGGTCAAACATATAACTGATTGTGACTTATTTGCTTGGTCATCAAAGAGAACAACAAAGACCAGAGTTTCCTCCCTGTCAATAGCCCCCTCCTCAGCCAATCAAGGTTGAGACTTTGAGGGGTGGAAGGCTAAGGGATCTCATCAAATAGCCCAAAGAATGGCCCTGGTCACCACCGAGGGGATCACTCTCGGAGCACTAGTCCAGTCTCACCTCTCTGTGAGGGCCTCCCACAACCCCACCGGCCCCCGCTCCACACACAGAGCTCCTGGTGGTGGGAGGAGATCAGAGGAAAAGGACAAAGGAAGCAAGAAGGGAAAGGTAGGAGGGACAGAGGAAAAGGGAAAACAAAAAGGAGAAACCCCCATGTCCCCAGTAATTCTAAGGGACAAAGTCCTAGGTCAGAAATAAAATACTGCCCCCACAATCTAATGTTTTCCTTTCCTAAAAATCAGCCGGCACCTGATGGATCAGACTGAACAGGTTCCAAACCTCTCCGAGGCTCTTACCTTCTATACAGGGACGTCTGTTTTCGAGCAAATGCACTAAAAGAAAAGGAGAAAACTCCAGAGAGGGTCCTCCTTGCGCTCACGAACGTGCAAGTGAATGTTCTCTCAGTCCTCCAGGAGAGACCTCGAGAAGGAGACGTGCTGAAGCAAAGCCACAGGGATCTCCGAGGTTGCCCCTGTCCTGCACCCCTGTCCTGCCTGGCTGATGTCAAGATCTCTCTGTGAGGTCATCGCCTCCCCACCACCTTTGTCCAATAGGCTGAGGTCCTGCCAAAGGCTCTTGTGATGTCACTGCCACACCCACCCCTCCCCTGCAGTGCTGATGTCCTGCCCCTGTCCAGCCACATTGGATGTTTGAGCTGCTTCCCCTGGATCACCCCACACAATGTCACTTCCTTGTGGGGTGACACCGACTACATAGTAGAACACAGAAGTTCTTCCCCAGGCCGCAATTAGGTTTTCACAAGTTAGTCGACTTTATGGCCAGAAGGAACCGTTAGAGCATTTAATCTCATCCCCTGCGTATCCTAAGGCCTCCTGTATGTCAGAAGAGCTGGGCTTTTCTTTTACTCAAACATTTTCCAGAAAGGCATCTAGTCTTTATTCAAAGAGATCAAGAGATGGAGAAGCCATCATTTCTCTTGGTACTTTGTGCCAATGACAAACCACCCTCTTACAAATCTGGGTCTTATTGTCATTATCCTTTTTCTGATTTCTGCTTCCATCCATGGGGTTTTGTCATGCCTTTCTCTGCGACATAAAAGAGCCCTTTTATACTCAACATTTTCTCTCCATGAAGTCAAGCAACTCACTTCTCATTCTTCTCTTGTATATACTAAGCAGATTGAGCTTTTTCAATGTCTCATTATAGGGCATCATCCCCATCACTCAGTTATGAATCTTTTCTGCACCCTCTCCAATTGTTTTAACATAATATTCAAAATGTGGACACAAGAACTGGATTCAACATTCCAACATCAGTCTCACCAATGCTCTTTCACTTCCCTTTCCATCCTCACTACTCTATCCAGCCAAGAATGGCTTTAACCTTTTTTAACACAGTTTCACATTGACAGCTCATGTTGAACAGCTTGTCCACTATGGCCCCAAAATCCTTTTCAGGGTCACTGCTTTCCAGCGGATTGTCCCCAATTCTGTAGGGTGCCGCCTGACTCCTTTGTTACTGGAGGTATGGGGTTGCATTTGGCTTTATTAAAACCTAATTCTTTAGTAAGTATTTTAGAAGAACTAGCCCATTAGAGAGAGAATCGTGAATTACTCCAAGACAATGAATGGAGAAAAGCGGCAAGAGCAATCAAATACATGTTTGGTTACGGCCTATTTCCTTGGTCTTAAAGGAGGGTCACAAGGACCTGAGCCTCCTCCCTCACAATAGCCCCAAACTCCCCCAATCAGCATTGAGACTCTGAGAAGCAGAAAGCTGAGAGTTCTCACCAGATGTCCCGGGTCACCACCGGAGGGAGTCACTCTTAGATCACTATTCCAGCCACATGGCTTTGGGAGGGCCTCCCGCAATGAGAGTTGAAGCGCAACCCCCCCGCCCCCCCTCCGTCCCCAACTCCACATGCACAGACAGGTCCTGGTGGTGAAAGGAAAGCAGGGGAAAAGGACAAAGATGCAAGAAAAGACAAGAAAGGAGGGAGAGACAGGAAAAGGGAAAACAAAAAGGAGAAACCCCAATGTCCCCAGGAATTCTAAGGGACAAAGTCCTAGGTCGGAAATAAAATGCTGCCCCCACAATCTAGTGTTTTCCATTCCTAAAAATCAGCCGGCACCTGATGGATCAGACTGAACAGGTTCCAAACCTCTCCGAGGCTCTTACCTTCTATACAGGGACGTCTGTTTTCAAGCAAAACCACTAAAAGAAAAGGAGAAAACTCCGTAGAGGGTCCTCCTTGTGCTCACGTACGTGCAAGTGAATGCTCTCTCAGTCCTCCAGGAGAGACCTCGAGAAGGAGACGTGCTGAAGCAAAGCCACAGGGATCTCCGAGGTTGCCCCTGTCCTGCACCCCTGTCCTGCCTGGCTGATGTCAAGATCTCTCTGTGAGGTCATCGCCTCCCCACCACCTTTGTCCAATAGGCTGAGGTCCTGCCAAAGGCCTTTGTGATGTCACTGCCACACCCACCCCTCCCCTGCAGTGCTGATGTCCTGCCCCTGTCCAGCCACATTGGATGTTTCAGCTGCTTCCCCTGGATCACCCCACTCAATGAGCGTTCATTGTGGGCTCAAGCCGAACACAGTAAAACATCAGAGGCTTGTCCCTATGCTACGCTCATTTTTTCATAAATTAGCAGACTTTATGGACAGAAGAGACAATTAGAGCATGTCATCTGACCCCCTTCATATCACATGCTTTCTGTAGAGCATAGGAGCTAGTTTTTGACTACACACGTTCCAGAAAGGCATCTAGTCTTCATTAGAAGACATCAAGCGGTGGGGAATTCCCACCACTTCCCTTTCTAGTTTCTTCCTTTGGTGATTCGTCCTCACTGTTGAATATGTGTGCCCTCTTTCTAATACGAATTGGTCTCTTTTGAGTTTCCAGCCACTGGGTCTTGTTATGCTTTTCTCTGATAGATTAATGAGCCCTTTAATACCCAATATTTTCTCTCCATGAAGTCACTTCAACACTTCAATGATGTCACCTCCCGACCTTTTTTATAATCTAAACAGGCTGAGCTCTTTCAATAGCTCACTAGCATCTGCCAGGAAGGGAGTCCCCACAGAGGGACACCATAATCTCCCAGGGAGGGAAAAGGCCCTCACTGCCATTTCTTAACCTCATGGGGTGTTCTCCTGCTCTGCCAACCCCACCCCTTTTTCAGTATCTCCAGGTGCCTGAGGGAGCAGGAACCAGAGGCCATCCTGCAGCTGGGACAGAGATGGAGGTTGATGACCTACCTGCCCGTGGTGACCATGGTGCAGGACAGCCCTCAGGACATGCGAATGCAGCTCCAGATCTGGGAGCAGCTTCCCTTTGCTGGCACGAGACCTTGCAGGTTGCGGGGGGTGAGACAGGCACTAACTTTTGGAAACCCTCAGTGGGATCAGAGGGTAATGGTTTGTAGAAAGTGGTGTTGGAGAGCTTTACAAAAACTAGACAAGAACGGTGCATGTTCCAGGGCAGCTCCAGCCCCGGTGCTGTCAGTGAGACGTGTCCTCCCAGCCCTGCCTGACGGGTCTTTCTGTCTCAGACCCTCCTTGGAACTGCAAGAAAAGTCCAACCTGTGGAGTTGTGGTTGCAGTGATAGTTGTATCGTCTGCTTTGATCGCTGCCATCATTGCTCTGGCAGGTGAGTTCCCAGCTTCCACCCGGCTCCCTTCCCCTCCATCTATGATCTCCGCGCATCCCATTCCCCCGTGACCTACCACACTCACTCTCTCCTCCCGGCCTGTCCGGCTTCTGCCCCTGGGACAGAGGATTCCTGGGGGATCTTCCTCCCAGACCCCTGCACCTGGGCACTCTCTGTGTCGGGACGATCTGACTGACATTAGCCCCCCCAGCCCACCTCTGAGCACTTTGGACCCAAGTCACCTTTGCCACGCGCCGTGAAGCAGTCCCTGACCAGGGTGTCCAGTGGGACAGGGTGCAGTGCAACCCTGAGCCCTTTGCCTTCCCTGTGTTGCTCTGAGGTTACCAGCCTGGCCTTCCTGGATCTTTAGGTCACGCCTGTGGCCGGGCGGCAGGTGCTGCCGTGTTACTGAAATGAGCTGTAGAACTCAGTCTAGACCCCTACACCAGCGCAGTGTGGAAACCCCCCAGTCGCTGAGCTTGGCCAGGAAGGGTCCCTTAGCACCATTCACTCCCCCGGGCTGCCCAGACAGCGTGTGCTCGTGCAGAGGGCGTCTGTTTGCGGTGAACATGAACCCTGCTGTATCCCCCCGTCATCTGTGGTGGGGGGTGCTGGAGACTGTCGGGGGTGGGATTTCTCTATTGCCCTGGGATCCGATCACTGGGCCCCAGGAGGGTTTAGCAGCTGGCAGAGGGGATTGAATCCAGGTCTGTCTGCATTAGGAATCCTCTGTGCCGATGTCATGACGTCCTTGCAGTTGAATTGGTGCAAACCGCTAAAGGAGACGCACCGCACTGGTGCACAAAGGAGCTTGCCTTGGTGCAGTTCGCTGCAGGAAGTTACCAGAGGGAGCCGCACTGCTCCAGCGCATCTCCAGGAGGTGTTTGCCCGGATGTCACTGTGATTATACTGGTGCAGATTGCTCTGATACAGATGGGCCCTGAATCCCAGCTCCCTGCTGTAATGGCAGGCTGTTGCAATGGGCAGCATTGGCTCTGGCTGTGTAAGGTGGGAATCTGTGAGCTTAGGGTTGGTTACACACCTGCAGGTGCAGGGAGCTCTGCAGAACATGTGGCATCTGACCTGGAGATGGATGGTGGAGACAGCCTGTGCCATCAACTGTTAGTCACTGACTTCTCCGCTCAGTTCAGTAGGGCAGGGGTGTGGGCTACCGTGCACTGCACAGTGAAATCTACAGGCTCAGACATGCCTTGTGAGTGAGGTGAACACATGCTCGTTTTCTGATCACCGCTGCCACGTTTCCTAACTCTTCCCGACTCAGAGTGTCTGTTCCTCGCTGAGCGCCAGCCACATGGGAAGGCTTGAAAACCAGCTACCGAGTTACTGTGGTGCAAACAAAAGTGATGTGCTCAAAAATGTCTGGAGGGGTTTGAGTCCGACTCCTCTCAGCTAGACAGGCCTTTCAAATCCTCTTTGGTGTCACTTATGGGTGACCCCCCTGCTGCTCTTTCATGGCTCTGAAAGGGTTACACTGCCGTGAGGGCTTCCAGAAAGTGCCTTTCTTGCTGCTGTGTTTGGGGAGAGAAAAGTCTGCAGGTAGGAGGTGAATTAAGTTCCATCATTCCTGGCCCACAGTGCAACAGGTCACTTCCCGTGGCTGTGGTGTCTGGCGCCCCCTTGTGGCTTTCATGTCCCTGAGTGAAACTTCCCACGTTCTTCTCAGTTGTTCACCTGCTGTTTGTTGCGAGGTTGAAGGTCCAGCTGTTGATCTTGTGCCTGGGGTGAAATGCTCTGAGCTGTGTCAGTCCCTCCCAGGCTGGGAGTGTCCCTGGAATCCTTCTTGCCAGGCAAATTTACTGTGACAAACGCCTCCGTCCCCCTGCATCTGATTGCAGTGGACCACAGGGCCATTTGGACAAGGGATTTCTGAGATCCCCTCCTCCCCCTAACAAAACCCCCAACCAGCTAAAGTTGATCTGATTTCCATACAGCCAAGGCTGCTCAGATCACTGCAGCAGGGTTTTAAATGCATCCGATGAAGTGAGCTGTAGCTCAGGAAAGCTTATGCTCAGATAAATTTATTAGTCTCTAAGGTGCCACAAGTCCTCCTGTTCTTTTTTTAGATGGCTGAGAGTTCTCCAGCAGAGTGCAGGGCGACCCCCAGCCCTTTGGGGGAGATCAAATGACCACGTTATGAACCACTTTGATTCTAGGTTTGCCTGCTGCTCAGCCGGTGTGAGACTCAGACGCCAAGCAGATCACACTGTGCCCGTGCAGGGAGAGAGGGGAAGGAGCCTGAAAGCTAGTTATGGGTGCCTGTCACGGGTAGGTGGGGCATGTAGCAGATCAGGTCTCTGAGGCCCTGTTTGTCAACCATTCAGTTTTCTTCAAGTTGCAAGGAGAGAGGCTTGTAGACGGCCTGGAGAAGAAATCGCTTTGCATGAGGATTCTGTCGGTGTTTAAGCCGAGGGGTGTTTTCTGCAAAGGGAGGAGGTGGGAAGGAACCTGCTTTAAGGCTCAGGCTCTGTCTGCACTTAAAACATGATAGCTGCTGCAGCCCTTCAGTACAGACACTTCCCACAGCAACGGGACTCCGAGTCGAGCGCTCTAGGCCTCGCTGCCTCCATTAGTACAGAAAAGGGTGAGAAAAATGTTGAGGGACGTGGAGCAGCTTCTGTGTGAGGAGAGATTAATAAGACTGGGACTTTTCACCTTGGAAAAGAGATGACTAATGGTGGATAAGATAGAGGTGTATAAAATCATGACTGATGTGGAGAAAGTAAATCAGGAAGTGTTGTTTACTCTTTCTCATAACACAAGAACCAGGGGTCACCCAATGAAATTAATAGGCAGCAGGTTTAAAAGAAACAAAAGGAAGTATTTCTTCACACAATGGAGAGTCAACCTGTGGAACTCCTTGCCAGAGGATGTTGTGAAGGCCAAGACTATAAGAGGGTTCAAAAAAGAACTAGATAAGTTAATGGAGGACAGGTCCCTCAACTGCTATTAGCTAGCATGGGCAGGGATGGTTTCCCTAGTCTATATTTTCAAGAAGCTGGGAATGGGTGACAGGGGATGGATCACTTGATTACCAGAGCTCCTGTGATTCTGGGTTGTTTTTTTTTTTTAAATCTCTCCACAATTTTGGTTGCAATTGAAACTTCTAGTTAAAGCGATCAGTGTGGGGGGAGGGCGGGGGCTGGACTCTCTGTTGCCTTGCACTTCGTTTGTGTCACCTTTACACTGATGCAAAGTGAGCATGAAATACCAAAAGAACTGCAGACACTAGTGTAAATGACACACACCAGGATCAGGGTATGGCTGGATTGGGGCCCAGAACTCTTCCCTCACCCACCCATCACGGCACAAGGAGTTTGATCCTGGGCCTCATGCCAACTGCCCATAAGGGGCAGCTTAGAAATTCTTCGGTTGCACAAAGCTGGTGTGTCTCCCTATGTCACCTGCCTCCTCCCAATCTTTAGTCTGGGGACTTGGTGTGGTAGCAAAGAGAGTGTGGTGCATAATGCTGGCTCAGAACTGCTGCCACGACAGCCAGTGTAACTTAGAGCAGCCTCAACGGTGCTCTACATTTTATGTCAGGTGCTATTTCAGGCACCAGCCAGCCGAAGCTTGGGGGAACAAAAGGGTGACTTCAAGCCCCCTTTTCTCATCCCTCTCTGCTGAGCCAAGTGAAAACTTGGCACTGCTGAGAATTCAGACCCAGGCATAAGGCAATGGAGAACGCCAATCTTTCTTCTGCTGTGAAGAGTTGGTAAAACTCAAAGCCCAGATGGCACCGTTATTAAGCCCATTATTTTTTTCTCTTTGCTATTTAAAAATAATGAGATGCAAAACCAATATGAGTGCAGCAGTAATGTTGTATGGTTCGGACACACAAGTTAAGTTTCCTATGACAACACGAACTTAATCAACTTGCATGTGTGGAGCATATTTTTCCTCTTCCTGTTGTTCTTGTTGTATTTCAAAATTTACCACCCAGGGTTCTTTGTGGCATGTAATGCGGCTTGTATTAAAAACGCCACAAACGCAAACTTACAGGAATGGGCCAGAACTTGACAGCTTACAGGAGTGGCTGCTACAGGGATCGGGGCTGATTTTAGAGGGCACAATTTTCAAAAGCACCAAAGTGACTTAAGTGCACTTGGAAATTTTACCTCTAGTCTTCCTTATGAATTAATTTTTTATTTTATTTCTTTTTAAAGGGAGCTGTAGCCTGTTTTCCACAGGGTCAGTCTGAGTTCAAGCCAATGCCGTAGGGCATTTCAGGCTGCTGTTCTGTCTGGTCCAGCCCAGGGGACAATATCTGATGCTTCCAGGGAAAGCAAGAACCCGCTGTAACATACATGGCTAGTTTTACCATGCTGTAAATGGAGGTGGGGAATTCATTACTGACCTCCGTGGCATTCAGACTATGTCCTGAAGCATGGGATTGGGCCAGAGGGACAGCTAGCGCTGGACACAGTGTCTAGGGTCTCGGAGTGGGAAGTTCCTTGGAGAATTCCGCTGGGTGGGAGACTCAGCTGTGAAGGGAGGGGGCGAGCAGGAGCATCTCATAAAGCCAAGATTGGAATAACTGAAGTAATGTTCTTTTTACATGGAGCCTCAGCTCTCTGGAACCTCTGCAAACGCTTTAGCCACGTGTTTAACTCCATCCATAGGAGTAGCCTTGGATCGCAGTGGGAGAGCTCAGGTGCGTACGTGTTTGCAGGATGGGCGCTCAGGGCAGTCCCTGACGCCAGGGCAAAGTGGATGTGAAGTGCCACTGTCTGGATTTGGGAGCCTGCCTGCACACCAAATCCACTAGGCGCTGGGTGCATGACTGCAAGGCGCTGGGATGGGGAAAATCAGCCCTGGGTGATTATTTCGAGTAGAAAACCAGAGCCATTTCTGGGGTCTTTCAGCTTCTAATGCCCTTTCCCTTCTGCAGCTGGATTTAAGCCTATGATAAAATCCTTCTCAATGCCCAGTCAGTGCCATAAATCACTGGACTGGGTGCAGGAATCAGTAGGCGACGTTCTCTGGCCTGGGTTATGCCAGGGCTCAGACTAAATTATTCTTCCCAAAACTTTTAAAAGCTGAGACCCCTCCTCAAGGCAAAGAAACCAATCATTCCCCTCACCCGTCAGCAATGTGTTAGCGACCCCACCGCCCATTTTCATGAATACATCTTCAAACCCCACCCCTCCCACCACGGCTAGCCTTTCCCCACGCTTCAGGAGACGCTGGAGGAGATGATCCTAACCGTCCCCTCTAACCTTAAGAGCTGAGGGACCCCATCCTGGAGCATCTTAAAAATCACGGTTCCCAGACTCTGTAACGGGGCTGCTTTGCCGGGCTCACCTTTCTCCCTCCGTCAGGTTGGCCGATGGGGATAATGAGCCTGGAGATCTCATTCCCGCTGCTCTGAGTGGTGCCCATGTGCACACGACCCAACTCAGCTCTTCCTGTATCCCAGGAATGTCTTCATCTTCTGGGATCCTCATGGCAGCAGTGGGATGATTTAACAGAGCCCCTTAGTCATGGGGCCTTTCTCTCGCTTTTGTTTCAGAGCCAGCGTCCTGGAATCGTCTCCTGGTGCGTGGAGTGGTGGCAGCGGTGGGGGTGCTAGTCTCACTATACCGATGTGGGGTTTGGAAAGGTAGAGGGAAAGTGTTTGCCTACTCGCGACTCGTCTTCAGGAAGCTGCTGACTCATCCCTCCCCGCAGCCTGGAAGTCGGCAGGATTCCCAGGAATCTGAGCTCCCCGCAGTGTGTGACAGGGACGGGACCAGGCCCAGGGAACCAGAAACGGGAATCGAGACCCAGCCCTGGAGAATGGGGAAGGAGACCTGTTTGTGAATTCGTATCCGGTCTGCTGAATTGTTCACGTCCAGACCCTCCCCACAGTTCTTAAAAAGTCGAAGCATTTCGTTTAGACGCTTTCCAAACAAACCATTTTGATTTTTCAGTTTGAAATAATTTTTTGTTTAAAAATGTCCTTCAATTTTATTTTAAAAATTCAAAAAGTTACAACCCTTGAAATGTGCCTGGGTCTCTTTGTTTTGTTTTTTTTTTTAAAGCTTTTTGGTTCATCAAAAATTTGGAAATATGTTAGTTTTGTTCAACCTGAAACCGTTTTTTTCAATCCCTTTTTTGGAATTGTCAGGAACCAAAAAATTCTGTTTGCCCAGCTCGAGAGGCAGGTGAGAATTTTGGCTGTTATATTGTGGGTCTCTAAGTCTCCTTGTTGCTCAAAGTTTTCTTACTGCAACAAATTAATTTGGGATGAGGGCAGGATGGGCAAAAGCTTCCTAAAAGTGTGGGGGGGGCTGCTGGCACCCAAACTGTTGCCCAGCCCCTGTGCCACCCCTTCTCCTCGAGGTCCTGCCCCCTCAAACCGCCCCTTTCCCTGAGGCCCCCCCTCACACCGCCTTTCTCCTGAGCTCCCACTTCACGCCACGCCTTGCCCCCAAAACAGTGCCCCCCCCACTCCCTTCTCTCCCCCATCATCCAGTCGCTCACACTTATGGCCAGTAAAAAGTGGTGGGCCCTGGTCTCCCCTGTTCCGGGACCCCTGGGTGAGAGTGGGAGAGGATGAAGAACTCCTTTCAAATATAACTCCCCCCCAGCTCAAAACAGCACAATTTGCCAGCAACAGCAAAACATGCACCTAACCAACCCGAGCCAGTCACCCTGTGTTGTGTGTGACATTCCCGTCCTGGGGCGATTTATGTCTTTGAGAATATGAACCGTGCAGGCCTGGGCGTTTCTCTGCGTAATGTGACCTCAGTGTTCCTCATGAGAGCCGTTGTTTGTAAATGTTTCAGTAGCAGACATATTTATCATTCATGTACAGACAGACATTTATTCACAATTAGAACTGGTCAAAAATAGCGAGGGTGGAGAGGTTCATGAAAATTGAAGAAGAAACCACTCCCCCCCCCATATTCTTCAAACTTATTTGGAAATGTTTTTAATTATCAAATTTTTGTTTCGTTTTGGTGGGAAAAACTCCATGTTCTCTCTGAAATGGGCAGAGAAATCCAAAATGTTTTTTTTAAAGAGGTAACTTTTTTCAAATGATCAATGTAATCCAAAGTGGCATTTTTAGTTAAAAGGTTGCATTGTCAGTGTAAAACCCTTTTGAACCAGCTCTGTTACTGTATAACAAGATGAGTTTATTTTTCGTGATGCATTGTTTGGGCCAGGTTCCCAGTGGCATTTCAGTTTTTGCACAGCCCTTCTCTTCTTGCGTCTGCACCTCTCATAAGCTGTGGCCTTAATCTTGGCCCTGGAAACACTTACGTGCATGTTTCACTTTAATTACTGCTGTGAATAATTCCATTTCAATGGGACAACTCTGAGGTCGGGTTTATGCTACGGCCCTATATCGGTGTAACTATGTCATTTCTTTAATTTTCTTTCTTTTATATGTGAAAGTTCTTGAGAGGTTAAAGCAGGTAAAATACATGAACAGGTTCGGACAGACCGAGTTTGTCAGTGCAAAGTGACAGCAGAGATGTGGGATCTGCTAATTTTCCATAAGTCTCTCAGGGTTACCCAGGATAACTTTGGGGATCTCTGTCTCGCATCGGGAATGTTCCCTGAAAGTGTCCAAACAGCTCAGAGATACAGAACCATTTCCTGGATCCATTCTTATAGCTGTCTTCCCCGGAAAGCAGTCTGGCAAGTGTTCCTGTCAGCTCTTTGGTAAGTTATCTGTCAAAACACTAGAGTTTTCAGGTGCCTAAGTAGCTCCTGGAATCAGGGTGAAATTATCCTCCCCGCCACCACCAAAATTTGAAATGGTGCCCCTGAGTGCACGGTACCCTACCGTGCTTCCCCCATAGGAACTGCATGAACAGGCAACTCTGCAAGTTATCTCCATGCCTCTGCAAGTGACCCCCATGCCTCTCCATTTCCTTGGCCACATGTATCTTGTCCCCATGCTGGCGGCTAATCCAGAAAAAGAGGGAAAGAGCTCACCACTGCGACCACCTGAGGGAGGTGTTGGGTTGAGATCAGCTGGTCAAAGCAGGCAATAGGGACAGAATCGGAGACTTGAAGCTCCTCGAGTGACCTCTGCCCTTTCTAGACCTGCCCTTCAATCACACACAGCGATTGTAAAGTTGAATGTGATAGTAACTAGACCCATTTTAAACCCTTCACCACACAAGACAAAGCCCGTAGGATTCATCGTGAACTATTTATTTCTCCTCCCCTGGCTCCCTGCAGCCACCAGCCACCCTGGAGCTTTCCCTCCTCTCTCCCAGGCTGGGCTCACTTGATCGCAGGAGCTCAGCGGAGGGTCCAGCTTTGCTCTTTCGCTTCCATTCTTCACGTCTTTGGGTGGCTGCATTGGCAGCTGAGCAGCCTGATGGAAACACTGAGTCCTCTGTCTCGGCAGGCAGGCCCAGCCGCCAAAGCCAAAGACTCCCTGAGAACAGGGGGAGGTTCGCCTGAACTCTCAGGGGTGGAGGCTGGGCCCATAGGGTAGGGTTACCATATTTGAACTTTCAAAAAAGAAGACACTCCGAGGGTGCGGGGGGAGTGGTAGCCCTGCCACCTATCTACTCCCTCCCACTTCCTGCCCCCTGACTGCCCCCCACAGAACCGCCAACCCATCCAACCCACCCTGCTCCTTGTCCCCTGATCACCCCCTTCCAGGACCTTGCCCTCTATCTAAGCCTTCCTTCTCCCTGTCTCCAACTGCCCCCTCCTTAGACCCCTCCACCCTAACTGCCCCCCTAGAACTCCACCCCCTACCTGTGCCCTGACTGCCCTGCCCCCATCCGCACCCCCGCCCCCTGACAGACCCCCGGCTCTCCCACACCCATCCAACCACTCCCTGTCCCTTGACTGCCCCTGCAGAACCCCCAACCCATCTAATCCCCCCTGTTCCCTGCCCCTGATTCCCCCCCTCGAAACTCCGCCCCATCCAACCCCCCCGCTCCCTGTCCCTTGACTCCCCCGACCCCTCTTCATATGCCCACCCCCTGACAGGCTCCCCTCAGAACCCCTCACCCATCCAACCCCTCCTGCTCCCTGTCTTCTGACTGTCCCTTGGGACCCCATGCCCCTTCTCCAGCCCCCCCGGCCCACGTACCCTGCTGCTTAGAGCAGTGTGTCTGGGGTGCGGAGCCAGACACAGTGCCGTGCTCCCCTGCAGAGTGCGCAGCTCCCCCCCCCGCCCCCAGAGTGCTGCATTGGGAGGGAAATCCTCGACCTTTGGAGAGTTTTACAAATTCCTCCCGGAGGGCAATTTAAAACCCAAAAAGCCGGACATGTCCGGGAAACTCCGGACGCATGGTAACCCTACCCCAGGGACTCCAGGATCTGCAGCTGCTGCCACCTGTATGGTGAATCCTCCGACTCATCACCAACCAGCTCTTCCCCATTCTGCAACCTGGCCCCACGGTCTGACCGTGCAGGAGAACAGAAACCCTTTGGGACAGCAGGAGAGTCTCCTCGATGCCGCACTCTTCGCATGGCTTCCCGCGGTCACCGGGAAACACGACTACCCTGCCCCAGCAGTCTCTCAAGGAGCTTCCGGCGCAGTCACTGGGCACCCACTAGTAATGGTCTCGGGCAGTGGCATTGCAGAGGGAGCTGAGCAGACCGTCCCTTCTGTGACTTCCTGAATTGCTGCCAGGACGGATTCTCCTCTGCGCTAGGGAGAGTCCCCGAGGACAAGCAGCTGTGGTGGGGGAGGGAGCAAGACAAGCACTCCCCCTGAGCCCTTGACTAGCAGGCAAGCAGGACTCTGGGAGCCAAGGCATCGGTGTGTCTTGCTGGGAGAGGAGAGCTGGAGAGCAGAAAAGGGCATTGGAGGAATTGTAGAAAAGTCAGTGTCATGGCCAGGTCATGGGCAGCCAGACCTACTGGTCAGAGGCAGAGTCCACACTCACAAGACAGGAGTCGAGAGTCAGCTGGGTCACGACACTGGAAGAGCAGAAGCAAAAGACCAAATTGTGTTCAGAACCTCAAGTCAGGTGAGTCACCCTGAGTCCGGATGCCAGGAAATCAAGCCTGGGGAGTGGGAGCAGGAACAGCCAACACACAGTCCAGAGCCGGGGAGGAGCTCAGCTGTTCAGACAGCTTCTTGTTCCTGCTGCTGGTTTAAGGAGGTCCCGGGGGCCGATTAGCTGCTCTGGGACTCTGCCAATAGGAGCCTCAAACTGGGTCTGGACTTCGTCAGTCCTAGGTAAGCAGTTTTTCGTAGGCTTCCAGGTGGCGTGCTGGAGGCTGGCTGCTCCCAGGAACCCTGCAGACCCGGGTGAATGACCCATGGGTCAGGACAGTGAGTGATCTCTCCCCGCTCAAACCTCCTGCACCAAACAGTCTCCAGGGTCCCGGATGCATCCTCTGAGAAGAAAAAAACACAGTCATGAGGACAAATAGGCTATGGAACAGGAGCCCCCTCTTTCTTGCAACAGCCCCAAGTGTCCAGAAGAGTGGATGGTTCTTACCTCCAGGAGATGCCTGGGATCTTCCATCTAAGACTCAAGGGGACCCCTCTTGCTTGGTCTGACAGGAGGAGATCATCTGTCCCCACTGCTCCCTGCGCTGGGCTGGCTGCAGCACACATCTGTGTAAGAGGCTAGGCCAGAGAGATATTACAATCAGGGTCCAGGCAGCCCAGAAGGAGAACAGAGGGTCTGAAACCAGAAGACGAAGCAATCAAATCAGCGGATTCGACAGAGAAGTTTTCTACCCTACAGGGACATCAAAGAAGGTCTCTTAGGAAAGCTGAGATGTTAGTCTGGAAACTTCTGAGGCAAAGATTGTGACTTGTTAAGATTCAGTTTTAGTCACTACAAAGTGTGTTGTGTTTTGTTTCTCTCTTTGAAGTGTGTCTCTTTCTCTTGCTTAGTATCACTTAAATCTCTTCTTTGTTATTATGCTTCCCAAACCACCTCAGTGTTGTGTGTTCGAATGAAGTGTGAGTCTCCAGCCTACCCAACAGGCTGAGCTGTGTCCTGTCTCTCTGAAGGTAGCGAATAATTTCTGAGCGGTGCTGGGCCCAGAGTCCAAGGGCAGTTCACCAGACATCTCGTGGGAAGCCCAAAGAGACCAAAGGAGCAGGAGAGATTCCGGCCCCACTGACCCATGGGAACTTCCCACAGAAGAGCCTACACAGGGCTCTAGACACAGCCAATTTGGGTGTGTACCAGAGTTCACTCACCGCTAGATGCTGGCCAGGCCTCGTGTCATTGCTTTCTTGCTGGGCTAGCAACCCCACTGATACTCACTCTTGCAGTTTGTTGGCTGGGAACTCAGCCCTCCAACCAGGTGACTGTCCTTTACTCCACTCCTTCCTGGGTCGTGCTCCTTGCAAACAAAGTCCCAAAATGTCTTGAACAGAAACAAGGCCTCCCACCCTCGTGGGGAGTTCTTCCTCAGCCTGATTTCGGTTCGGCCTCCCCTTCTTGGGTTTCTAGGGTCTTCTATGTCCCCTTCCTTAGGGACAGTGAGAGAAGCCAGTCCTACCCTGGACTCCAGGGTTTGGCCCAAGGCCATCTCCTGAACAGCTGGCTCTGCTTCTGGACTTTTGCTGCTGTTTTCCCTTGTTTCCTCTCAGGTGGGGCTCACTTGCTCATCAATTTGGCCTAGCCCCAGGCTAGGCAGCCATAGGCCAAGCCACCCTGTTAGATACCCTCCTTCTTCCAATCCGCTCCAGCCCGGCTGACAGGTTTGCTGAGGGGATGGTGAAACCCCATTGCTGATCAGAAGGAGGTCAGAGTCTCTTCTCTAGGAGCTGAAGGTCCGTTTGTCCTGCTGCGGGAAGTGGAGCTGGAGAGCGGAGATGTTAGGTGAAAGAGACTGCATGATGGAGTTGGAGACTGAGGGACGGGAGCCTCCTCCCAGAAACGCTCCCAGGAGAACAGGTTTGAGGAGGAGTTCTCTGGGGAGCCTCTTGCTTGGAAAAAAACAAGGGTGGCACATTGATGAAGATGTCTCTGTCCCAGGGATGGGGGAAGCTCCCAGCCAGGCTATGCAGCAGGGATCCCATTTCTCCCCCAAGAAACCCATTTTGCCCAAAGAAGTCAATGGCTCTTACCTCCAAGAGGGAGCGGGCTCTTCCCTCTCAGCCTCTTTGAGAACTACCACTGCTTGGCTTCCTAGGACAAGGGACCTGTCCCCACTGCTCCCTGAGGTGCTTCAGCTTCTGACTGCACCCATCTGGGAGGCTGTCACATATGCCAGGGCCTAGAAGACATGCGGGGAGGAAGCTCCTCTTCATGTCAGACTCTGAGAGCCCAGAGAAGGGCCAAAGGAAGAATAAAGGGCAGGAGATGAAGCTAGCCCGGAGCCTCTGTCCCATCCTCACCTCCTCAAATGTGGAGCTTCCTGAGCTTCAGTTGGGCAGACAGTCTGTAGCCCTGACACAAAGGTCCTTCTGCGCCATATGGGGCAGGAAGATCTCTGCCTGGGGGAGCACGGGAAATGGGATGGGGGTGAGATCAAGGAAAGAGGGGAGGGATATGGGTGTGAGGGAAAGAGCTCCTGCCCCAGATGAAGGAATTTGGGGGGCCGCGGGAAGGACACAGCTCCACAGAGAGGGGAGAGAGTTCCTGTGAGTGCCAGGGGCCTCCATTTCCACTTCCACTAGCCCCCCATTTACAGTGAGACAGAGCAGTACCTGCAGCAGGGAGCGGGACTTGCTGAACAGGGAGGGGAACCTTGAAGAGCATCAGATGAGCCACAGCCCTTGCAGCACCTCGGGCATCTGGTGCAAGTGCCGGATCATGTGAAGCTGGCACATGACCTTGGCTGTGACATCCTCGTGCTGCAGGGGAACGAGAACATGTCAGAGACTGAGACACTCCCCAGGAATCAGGAAGGATGAAGGGCACCTGGAACCAGCACCATCATTTCCACCCAGCAGCTGCTCATGACTGAGTGGTAGATTCACCCTCCTGACCCCCAGGATGGAGGCTTGCTGTCCTCTCTAGTGACCTTCAGTGACAACCCCCCTCCTTGTAGGGTGAGCTCCTGCCACTTCCCCATCAGTGTCCCTGACAGCTGTTCCACCTCCAACCCACCTGGGGACACCGCTCAAGTTCGGAGAACCCTCTCTTCCATCCCTACCTCCATCCCCACCCAGGTAGGGCAGGGAGGGGGCTCTAGAAGGATGGCGGGGGGAGGGAGGGATTCTGGCAGCAGTGAAGTGGAATGGGGAGAGCTTGAGACCCTTCCCCAAGGCACCCCAGTGACAAAAGCTGAAACCACAGGATGGCAGCCCTGGTGAATGGGGCAGGTCAGCAGCCCCTGACGACTGAATCTTCCCAATCTCTCGAGAGCGGGTCCAGCCCTACCAGCAGCAAGACCAGCTTTCCATGCCCATGTGCCTCAGTCAGTCACCATCACCAGTCAGTCCTTGGCCTCCCAGGATGCCAAGGATGGGAGCAACTCTCGATGGTGGCTCGGGTGACATGGACACTAGGCCATGGGGAAATGGGTGCAGCTCTGTGGGGTAGGAAAGGTTCCCAGAGGGCACTTAGGGGACTCTCCTGTCCTTCCCAGGAGTGATAGCAGAGCACCACATCCTAAGAACAGAAGTCCATGAAGGCCAGAAGTCCCCAGTAGGTTCCTTGCTACCAGGCCAGCAAATGGCGAGAGGATGGGAAAGAGGCCCTGGGCCCCACCCCAAGCTTCTGAGTCGATTGCAGCTGCTTACCGTGTCCCCCATCAGTTGCTGGGCTTCCCCCAGGAGGGAGTAGACCAGCACCAGCCCAGCCTGGCTGACACGCAGCAGGGGGTCGTGGAAGGCCAGCAATGCTGTCTGTACAAAGGATCTTCTCTGCCCGACGGAGAAGAATTTTTCAAAGACCTAAAACCAAGAGGACATGAGGCTCGAGTAGATTGCCCAGAGCCAGCCTCCAAGTCCTGGCGGTACAATGGCGTCTAGTGCCCCAAAGGGCGGGGAAGAGAGCTGCTGTGGCCAAGGCACTTCATTCCCCAGGAGGCTTTCAGGGTCCCAGGGCTCAGGGAAGCCCCTTTATTAAAAGGTGGCAGATGCTGAGGGACCAAAGCCTCCAGTGGCTCTTTTGGGAAGACAATTTATGGCAGGGGCCAGGATGGGCTGGAAATGGATCTCTAATGTGTGTGAGCAGGCCCACTCTGCTGTGCAGGGCACAGAGACGACAGGGGACTCTGTCTTGCTTCCAGCAGAGAGATCTCCTGCACCTCAGCGGCTTGAGGAGTGTGCGTGTGTTGTTGAGGGGAGGAGGGGGTTGGAGCTGACAGACCAAAGGTCTCTTCCCCCAGCTAAGTGATTTCTCAAGTTGCTGGCTATGGTCTCTGCAGCTCCTTGGTTTCTTCACAGGGAATCCAACCTGCAGCCTGACAAGAACAAGGAGACTCCTGGCCCAGTCCCAGTGTGGGACCTTCAGCACCAGCTGGTTGCTGGATGAGGAACTCTGAGCTGGAAATAAGGAGCGGGCTCTTTTCCTGTCTCCAGGAGGCATCCACTGCAGGGAGCCCAGCCAGCCCCACTCCCTGAGCTGTGTCATGCCCTGGCACAGTGCCCTTACCTCCCCCACTCTGGCTGTGTTCTTGTAGCCCAAGAGCCTGCTGTCCTGGTGCCAGTCATAGCACCAGAGATCCTCCACGTCATGTATGGTCAGACCTGGAAGAGAGAGAGAGAGAGAGAGAGACTTTTCTCCTCATTCTGGTTGCAGTTTCTGTGTCCTTCCAGTCCCATTGGTGGCTGCACAGTGGAGTGGAGAAGAACAGAGGCAGAGAGAGACTTGTCCTCCGGCTGGGGTCAGCCTGAGAGAAATGGTCTAGGGTCCCATTTTCAACCTGTGGTCACTCTCAGTCCCCTATTGGGTTCCGTGTCCCAGCTGGGTTCCTTACCCCTCTGTTGGAGCAGCAGTTGGTAGAGCCGGTAAGTCCCCTCCCTGGCCTGCCGGCTGATGTCCTTGTCTGGATCGCTGACAAATATAGCCAGCTGGGCCACATGGCGACCCATCTGAGGGAACTCGGCTGAGATCTAATGGAAGGGAGAGCAGAGGGGACTCCATCAGCATTTTCCTCTCAGCTCCCTGTCCTCCCTGGGCCAGAGGGCTCCTTCCTCTTAGCCCCTCTGCAGGAGATGCTGGGGGAGAGGAGCTTGAGATCGACCCTTCATTTGCTCTGCTGCCAAGGGAGCCTGCAGCTGCTTTGGGATGCCAAGCAGGGGCTGGAGCATGGGCCCCTTAAAGGCCCAGGGACAACACTGAACCAGGACAAGAAGAACTTGACTCAAGCCGAGCTCAATCCCTGCTCTGACTCTGCCTCCCCATGAAGAACCCTCCTAAGCCACAGCCCCGGCAGCAGCAGCAGCAGATCCTGCAGCCCACTGGAGCCAGCCCGCTTCCGCCTGAAGCCAGCAAGCTGGGCTCGGAGCTCACTTACTTCAAACTCAGGGAGGGTGACTGTGTGTCTCAGCAGGGCTGTGCTGCTCCTGATAGCCCTGGCTCGCTCCTGCGACACCCTGGACACGACCCAGAGGTTGACATGCTGTGGGGAAAGGAGGCAGGTCAGATTCAGTGGCCAGGTGCTCCTGCTTTGCAAATGAGCCCCATGCCCCCAGCCCCAGGGGCCTGAGACATTCTGCGCAGGGGGGAATAGCGGAGTCATTGATGGCAGAGCTTTAGAAGGGGATTCTTTCCCCCAGGACGCAGCTTGTACCCTGCAGGTCACAACTTCTCAGCGTCTCTCTAGATTGGGACAATGTTCAGGGTCGGGGCTGGTCCCATCCTCCCAGAACTCCTGATTCCTGAACAGTTCACCAGAAAGAAGACCGAACCCTCGGCCCTTCCCTGCTACGCAACTCCTTGGGGGGATGTAGGGAGTGACTGAGAGCACAATCCCCCCAGGAATTTCAGAGCACATCAGAGGGAAGGGCTGATTCCCTGGGCTCCTCCTCTTTCTCTAGGAAGGAGCATGTGCCTCTTCTCTGAGAACCATCTCCCCAATCTCATGGGCTCTGTGTGTTGGAGGGGTGGGGGAAGGGTGGATTTTCAGACTCTCACTCCCCAAGACAGCCAGGAGCCCTGTGCTTCGTGCTCAGCAGAACCAGGCAGAGCTCTGGCTTGGGGTCCCAGCTCCTTCCTCTGGCCCTCAAGAAGGAAGGACCTGACACTACATTGCACTGACCTCCCCAACCAAGGACGGCCCACTGGGGACCCAGCTAGGAGGACAGAGTAGAAAATGCATCTTCCAGTCTCCCCTTACCAGTCTCCCAAAGAGTTCAGGTCAAATGGGGCTCACCTCCAAGATGAAGTGGAGCCTGTCTGTGTCTGGGGACTCTGCCAGCAGGTTCCCCAGCATGGCATCCAGGACCTCTGGGATGACTTTGTGCAGAGCCTGAAAAGCATGGGTCAGAGTTAGGGAATCTGGGCCTACACCTGCCACAGGATGGGAAGAGGGCTCTCTGGGAAGCACTGGGGAGCCTCCAAAACACATCTCCTGGCCTTTCTCCTTCACATCCCACTGCAGGCAATTTGCAAGAATTGATGACCCCTGGACCTTTAATCCATGAGTTTAGCAGGTCTCTGCAGAGGGCCTTGTAGGCAGAAGAGTATGAAACAGCCAAGTTGCTATGGATGGAAGCTGGGCTTCTGGGCAAAACACAGCTTATGAAAGAAAGAAAGAAAGAAAGAAAGAAAGAAAGAAAGAAAGAAAGAAAGAAAGAAAGAAAGAAAGCAATCCCCCAGGGAGGGGTAATCTCTTCCCTGCTGGAAGGAAGGATCCAACCCTGCAGCTTGTTCCATCTCCGCTACCCCACCCCTAAATCTGGAGCTCCAGCGAATCAAGGGAGCAGGGACCAAGGACTACTCTGGAAGAGGAAGAGGATGGTGAAGGAGGAGGTACCTGGATGCCGGTGGTGTCCTTCTCCGTGCCCAGGGTGAAGACGGAGTGAAGGGCAGCTCGCAAGAGGTGGGTCTCTAGGGCTGGCTCCAGGGCAGGTTTCATGGTGCTGGCAAGAGAGAGGAGCTGGTATTAGACTGTGCAGTACAGGGGTGGGACTGTCGCCAAGACGGACACCAAGCCACAGGGATAGAGGCACAGGCTGGTGAGAATGGAAACTGAGGCACTTAGCTAGGGAATGACAAGGCCAAGGCGTCACAGACAGACAGTGGCAGGACAGGAATAGCTCCTGTTCCTTGGAGCCAGCTGCCACTCCTGTATCGGAGCCTGGGAGTGAGCCCCTCCCCAGGGCCCCTGTCATGTTATGGGAGTGAAAAGAAGAGCCCCGCCAGGAGAGAGTGACCCTTCCCACCCCACCACTCTTGGGAGGTGACCTGGGAGGGACAGTGACGGTGACTCCCAGCCTTGGGCCTGAGCAGCACTGGGGTGAGGGGAGCCGGTGGGGTGGGGGGTGGGGCTGTCTCGGTACCAGAGGTAGCCCACTGCAGCCAGGGAGCGGGCGAGGACGGCGCTGGGTGACGAGTCATCGGGAAGCTCCTCGATGAGCTCCTGTGAGACGCGAAAGAGACAAAGAAGCATGTGAGATTCAGGCCCGACTGACACCTCCCAGTGAGGAGATGACACAGCCAGTGCCCCACATGGCCAGCAGGATCCCCCACCACCTCCCGCTCCTCCCATTCCTTTCTGCCCATCAGACTTGTCCCCCTTCCCAGATTCCTGCCCAGCTCACTCCCAATCCCCTTCTTTCCTCCTCCCTGTCAAAACTGCCCCCATTTAGCCCCATCCCGATGACCGAGCTGGGACCATGTGATTCCTTGGCCCCCACTCTCAGCTGCCCTCCAGCATCACAATTCCCCCCCTGCCCACTACTGACCAATCTCACAATTTCTCCCTTCTCTTCTCCCCAGTCTTCAGCCCCAGCAATCCTTGTCCTCTGCTGCCCCCTCCAACACCACCCAGCCCCCACCCATGAGCCCGGACATACCCCTGCCAATCCCATGTCTCTCTCCTCCCTCCAGCTGCCGTATGGCGTGTCTCACTCACCACAATCCTCTTCACCACAGCTGCCTTGCAGCAGCGCGGCTCCAGCGTGTCCTCCCCTCTCTCCCGTGCAGCCAGACATGCGGGGTAGATGGCCTGAAGGAACAGGAGCTGCTGCCCCTCATCCTGGACCCACCGGGAGTGGGGTATAGCGAGAGAGAACCTGTTAGCTAGGGACCTTCCTGCACCACCCAAACCAGCTCCAGGGCTCAGGCCTCAATGGGGGATTGTGGGGACCCGCCTAGTGTCCAAATCCCTCACCACTCCTACACAAGCAGGATCAGGAACTGGGACAGTGCCTGTGGGGGGAGATGACTTCAGCTGTTGTGGGAAAAACACCCCCATCTTGGGGGTCCACATCATGGATGTAAAAGGGCCCCATTAGGGGTGGTGGATCATGAGGGACAAGACCCTTGGCAGGGGGTGGGGATGCTGGGAAGGGACAGGGCAATCTTGGTTCCAGCCCAGGTGGGGAACATTTGTACCTTATCTCTGCACTGGAGCTGCTCTCGGATGACCGTGAGAGCAGCTTCATCTTTGGCCATGTCCACCCCTTCCTCCTGCTCTGAATCCAGGGGGGTCCCTGCACCAGGGAGGGAAGGACAGGGGCGTGGTGGGCAGAGCAGGATTCAAGACCCCCCTTCCCACCTCAGGCACCCAGGGCAGATCGGGCCCCAAACCTCCCTCTCAGGGATGCCTTCAGCCCCCAACAGCTTCAGAAGCCCAGAGCAGAGCCCCCCCTCCACTGCCCAGGACTCCAGGGGAGGTGCCGATTCCCCCAGCCCCGGAGCAGCAAGGACCAAAGTGGCAGCAGCTCTTCACACCCCCACCCCCAGTTCCCTGTGCAGAAGGGGCAGCTGTGTGACGGCTGCTGCTGTCAGTGGGGTTCGCGGGGCTCACGCCAGATACTTGGGCTGGGGACCCCCCCACATATCACTGGGAGAGCGTCTGGGCCCAGGGTGTTCACATCCCGTCCTCACCCCTCCCTCAGCCCAGCCTGGCTCCTCACCTGGAACAAAGCAGTGGCCTCCATCGGCCTGGCTGCTGCCAGAGGCCCAGCTGCTGCTGCTGTCCCCTGCTGAGCTGCCGGTGCTGGGACAGGGACCTTCCACCTCCTGGCCTGCGGGGGCTGGAAGGGCCTCAGAGACCGGGCAGGGCGATGCCTCCTGATGGGAAGGAGGGCTGGGCTCCTGGGGCCGCTGCTGCCCACACAACAAGCCCCAGAGCCACCCTGCCCGGCGCCCCTCCTGGACTGGGTCCTGTCTGCCAAACCGCAGCCTGGGCCAGCTCCACTGGGGCCTGGTCGGGGCCTCTCCCAGCTCGGCGCCTGCGCCGGGAGCCGGGGTCCTTTTCCAGAAGGCCGGGCACTTCCGCCGTCTGGCCTGGACGGGACCTGCTTCCCCGCCAGCGGGGACGCAGGGCTTGCTCTGCCCCTTGGGAAGATGGCAGCTGCTTCCCTCAGGCTCTGGGGCCACCTGCAGAGCCTTCCTCCTGAACATCCGCAGGAGCCTGGCCATCCTGGAACCGAGCGGGGAGCAGGGGTGAGTCTGGGCTCAAGGCAGCCTTTCACTCATGGGCCTTTTCTGTCCCTCCTCCTCCCTGCTCCAACCACAGCCGCCCCCTCTGCCCCCACAGGAGTGCAGGGAGTGCCATCTACACACACGAGCAGGAGTTCATTGCATGATCTGCTCCCAACATTCCCCCTCGTAATCCCTGCTGCTGCAATATCCAGGAACTCTCATCCTTTTCCAGCAATGGGGTCAGTCCCAAAGACCATCGGTTCCTCTGGACAAGCAGCCCCCTCCTGTCGTCCCAGGCCACTCTCCCACCCAGGCTAGAGAAGGAACAGAAGCCAGGAGTCCGGACTTCTCCTGGGAAACCATTCCCCACGTCAAAGTCACAAAGAGCCTAGGCACAGGAAGACCAGGGCCCTCCTTGTTCCCCATTGATTTCCAGACTCAGCAGCTCACAGGGTCTGGCCCAGCTCCGAGACTCTCAGCCTGGGGAACAGTGTCCCACAAGGGAAGGGCTGGGAGCCCCATTACTGGAACCTTTCCAAACACACTGGAGATGGCTCTGGAGAAGCCCCTGCCTGGCCTAAGAGGGAGGGGCTCTTGGGGCTGTTTGCAAAGGAAATCCCCCTTTGGAGACAGTCTCTCCCCGTTTCTGCCTCTCCCCAGACAGACAGAGGAAGCCACCGAGGAACCCAAATGCCACTCACTTGCTCTCAGTGATGGGATGATGGATGGCGGATGTTCAGGGTCAGCAGACGTCCCACGCCCTCCTCCTCACTCTCCAAGCCCAAGGCAGGCTGGAGAGGGTGGTGACCTCAGGAGTTACCCTGCCCAGCCAGCAGGCAGGGTGATGACACGAGGGCGATCGACTGGCTGTGAAAAGAAGAGTCTGTCTTATTGCCAAGGGATGGAGAAACTCAGCCAGCAGCAGGGGGGTGCAGAACACTGCCCTAGGGCGGAGGTGACAACGCCTCCAGGATCCTGACATCCCAGCACTTCACACACCTTCCTGGAGCCTCCCAAACCCACTGGGCTGTAGCCATGGGACCCCAACCCTACTGATGGCAAACGGGCCTCAGCTACAAGCACAGGGTCACACTGAGTGTCAGAGCCATGGATGGACCCCTTCACTAACCACTGCCGCACACTCCCTCCCACAGCTGGCAATTGCAACCAGGCCCTAATGTCTGGTCCCCCTGCCTTTGAGAGAGAGTGTCACTCCTGCTTCCATTGCTGCTTATTGATCTGTGGGACTTTGGGCAAGTTGCTCCCCCTCTCTATGGCTCTCTGGGACTCACATTCCTGAATGGGCTTTAAAAAAAAGAATGGTTCAAGTTTGGCTCCAACTAGTTCTTGTTTCTCAAGACTAGCCATTTCAGCAAAGTTTAGAATTCTTGACATTCATCACCTGGAAACATCCCTTTCTCCTTCGCAAACGGCCTTAACATCCGTTATCTCACCCAGGCTCCCTGCTGCCTGGACTTAGAGAATTGACCCTATTCCCATTGGACCTACCCAAGGTGTCACACAGCAAAGCGGTGACGGAGCCAGAAAGAGAAGACAACAGTCCTGACTCCTGTTCTGACTAACAGACAACAACCCCCCGGAGGCAGGGATAAAGCCCAGGATATAAGGTGTGAACATTTTCATGGAAACCATTTTCTGTCAGAAAATCGATTCAGACAAAACCACTTTGTTTCTTGAAATCATAAGAAGTAGGATGAAAATTCTTTGCAAAAATATTTGTTTGCAAAACAAGAGCATCTGCTGTTTGTCACAGTGCATTCAACTGTCTCGTCGTACACAAAGGGGAGACACTATGATCTAGCAAAAAGTAAAAGGAGTACTTGTGGCACCTTAGAGACTAACGAATTTATTTGAGCATTAGCTTTCGTGAGCTCCAGCTCACTTCATTGGATGCATCTGTAGCTCACGACAGCTGGAGCTCACGAAAGCTTCTGCTCAAATAAATTGGTTAGTCTCTAAGGTGCCACAAGTCCTCCTGTTCTTTTTGCAAATACAGACTAACATGGCTGCTACTCTGAAACCAACTATGATCTAGAAAATTGGATGAGATGCTTCAGTCTGAGCTAAGTAGTTGCTGCTCTTCACAATTTCAAAAGAATAAAATACAAATAAAAGAGAATATTAGGTCATAATCGGATATGGCTCAGTGTGATAGGACACCGCCTAGTCTGCACTGCTCCGAGTGACACTCTTCAGTGGATCCCCAGCATCCACCCATGGTGAGGTAGGTGGGAGAGGATTGTTCTTCGTACTTGACAGAAGGAGAAACGAAGGCTGAGAAAGGAGCAGGGAATTGTCTTAGCTGATGCAGCCAGTCAGTAGCAGAATTGCTCTCAAATGAGCTACAGACCAGCAATTGTTCCTAGTAATTATGCAGCAAGCATTTGAGAAGAATTGGAATGTTCGAGAGGATCATGAACTGCTCCGAGACAATGAATGGAGAGCAGCATCCACATTGGTCAGACATATAACTGGTTGTGACTTATTTGCTTGGTCATAAAAGAGAACAACAAAGACCAGAGTTTCCTCCCTGTCAATAGCCCCCTCCTCAGCCAATCAGGGTTGAGACTTTGAGGGGTGGGAGGCTAAGGGTTCTCATCAAATAGCCCAAAGAATGGCCCTGATCACCACCAAGGCGATCACTCTCGGAGCCCTATTCCAGTCTCCTCTCTGTGAGGGCCTCCCACAACCCCCCGGCCCCCGCTCCACACACAGAGCTCCTGGTGGTGTGAGGAGAGCAGAGGAAAAGGACAAAGGAAGCAAGAAGAGAAAGGTAGGAGGGACAGAGGAAAGGGGAAAACAAAAAGGAGAAACCCCAATGTCCCCAGTGATTCTAAGGGACAAAGTCCTAGGTCAGAAATAAAATGCTGCCCCCACAATCGAGTCTTTTCGTTTCCTAAAAATCAGCCTGCAGCTGATAGATCACACTGGTCAGGTTCCAAACCTCTCCGAGGCTCTTACCTTCTATATAGGGACGTCTGTTTTTGAGCAAAACCACTACAAGAAAAGGAGAAAACTCCAAAGAGGGTCCTCCTTGCGCTCACGAATGTGAAAGTGAATGCTCTCTCAGTCCTCCAGGAGAGACCTCGAGAAGGAGACGTGCTGAAGCAAAGCCACAGGGATCTCCGAGGTGGCCCCTGTCCTGCACCCCTGTCCTGCCTGGCTGATGTCAAGATCTCTCTGTGAGGTCATCGCCTCCCCACCACCTTTGTCCAATAGGCTGAGGTCCTGCCAAAGGGCCTTGTGATGTCACTGCCACACCCACCCCTCCCCTGCAGTGCTGATGTCCTACCCCTGTCCAGCCACATTGGATGTTTCAGCTGCTTCCCCTGGATCAGCCCACGCAATGAGAGTTCATTGTGGGCTCAAGTCGAACAAAGTAAAACATCAGAGGCTTCTCCCCGTGCTATGCTCAGTTTTTCATAAATTAGCAGACTTTATGGACAGAAGAGACAATTAGAGCATGTCATCTGAACCCCTGCCTATCACATGCTTTCTGGAGAGCATAGTAGCTAGTTTTTGACTACACACGTTCCAGAAAGGCATCTAGTCTTCATTAGAAGAGATCAAGAGGTGGGGTATTCCCACCACTTCCCTTTCTAGTTTCTTCCTTTGGTGATTCATCCTCACGGTTGAATATGTGTACCCTCTTTCTAATATGAATTGGTCTCTTTTGAGTTTCCAGCCACTGGGTCTTGTTATTCTTTTCTCTGCTAGATTAATGAGCCCTTTCATACCCGATATTTTCTCTCCATGAAGTCACTTCGACACTTCAATGACGTTACCTCCCAATCTTTTTTATCATCTAAACAGGCTGAGCTCTTTCAATAGCTCATGAGCAGGCATTTTTCTCCAGCCCTCAAAATGTTTCATTGCTTTTTGCTGCCCCATCTCCAATATTTCCAAATCTTTTTTCAAAGGTGGACACCAAAACTGGATGCAGGATTCCATGATCAGTCTTCCTCATGGTGTGTCACCCATAACTATTTCACATTTGGGGACAATGTATAGCTTCAAACCAGCGGCACTGCTTTGGGTACCCGCATGGCCTCACAGTATCCCCATATTTTTATGGCTGACTTAGAATAACGCTTCCTCAGCTCTCGTCCCCTAATGCCCCTACTCTACTTGTGCTACATTGATGACACCTTCGTCATCTGGACCCATGGAAAAGAAGCCCTTGAGGAATTCCACCATGATTTCAACAATTTCCATCCCACCATCATCCTTAGCCTGGACCAGTCCACACAAGAGATTCACTTCCTGGACACTACGGTGCTAATAAGCGATGGTCACATAAACACCACCCTATACTGGAAACCTATTGACCGCTATACTTACCTACATGCCTCCAGCTTCCATCCAGGACACACCACACGATCCATTGTCTACAGCCAAACTCTACGATACAACCGCATTTGCTCCAACCCCTCAGACAGAGACAAATATCTACAAGATCTCTACCAAGCATTCTTACAACCACAATACACACCTGCTGAAGTGAAGAAACAGACTGACAGAGCCAAAAGAGTACCCAGAAGTTACCTACTACAGGACAGGCCCAACAAAGAAGATAACAAAACGCCACTAGCCATCACCTTCAGTCCCCAACTAAAACCTCTCCAATGCATCATCAAGGATCTACAACCTATCCTGAAGGACACCCCATCACTCTCACAGATCTTGGGAGACAGGCCAGTCCTTGCCTACAGACAGCCCCCCAACCTGAAGCAAATACTCACCAGCAACCACACACCACACAACAGAACCACTAACCCAGGATCCTATCCTTGCAACAAAGCCCGTTGCCAACTGTGTCCACATATCTATTCAGGGGACACCATCACAGGGCCTAATCACATCAGCCACACTATCAGAGGCTCGTTCACCTGCACATCTACCAATGTGATATATGCCATCATGTGCCAGCAATGCCCCTCTGCCATGTACATTGGCCAAACTGGACAGTCTCTACGTAAAAGAATAAATGGACACAAGTATTATAACATTCAAAAAGCAGTCGGAGAACACTTCAATCTCTCTGGTCACTCGAACTCAGACCTAAAAGTGGCAATTCTTCAACAACAATAAACTTCAAAAACAGACTCCAAGGAGAGACTGCTGAATTGGAATTAATTTGCAAACTGGATACAATTAATTTAGGCTTGAATAAAGACTGGGAGGGGATGTGTCATTGCACAAAGTAAATCTATTTCCCCTTATTTCCCCCCCTACTGTTCTTGTCAGCTGCTGGAAATGGCCCACCTTGATTATCACTACAAAAGGTTTTCTTCACCCCTCGCCCCCTCCCCCCCCAGCCCCCGCTCTCCTGCTGGTAATAGCTCACCTTTCCTGATCACTCTTGTTACAGTCTGTATGGTAACACCCATTTTTTCATGTTCTCTATGTATATAAAATCTCCACGCTGTATTTTCCACTGCATGCATCCGATGAAGTGAGCTGTAGCTCATGAAAGCTTACGCTCAAATAAATTTGTTAGTCTCTAAGGTGCCACAAGTCCTCCTTTTCTTTTTGCAGATACAGACTAACACGGCTGCTACTCTTCCATGCCTCCACCCACTTTAACCCAAAACAAACTCAGGTTTTGGGTCAAAGGGGGTAGAGGCATGGAAGAGAGTATACAGTGAACAAAAGATTGATTTTAAAAGTGTCAGAACAATATTGTGAAACCAGGAAATTCCTACCATCTTGACAATCTTTCCTGAAAAACCCTTGCATTCCAAAAATAGTCACTTTTCTACAGACAATCCTTCCTTTGGAAAAGATTTTCAACCGTGTCTAGAAATCGCTCCCAGGTCAGTGTCTCTCTGAGTGTGGGGTGCACTCATTTGCCCTCCCCTTCCCCTGGGGATGTGTATGAAGCACTAGTTAGAGGGGTACAGAAGAGGTATAAATAAAGATGATTAGGTCTTGACGAATACACATGTGGAGGGTGTGGGGGGAGAGAGACATGACTGATTGTATTGCCCTGAAGCAGTGCACAGCTTCCGAAGGTTTGGTGAATGCTTCTGTGGGGGTCTGATTCTGCAAACCAACTTCCAGGAGCATCAGATGTGCATCTGACAAGGCCCTGCTCCCTCCTCATGTCCAGGCCTCCTGGCCAGTGGCTTGGCATGAGCAACTCTAAGGCTGGACTGCCATTTTCCTACCCCTGCCTCTATGGGCATTGTGAGCAGCTGCACTGCAGCACATCCAAGTGGCTAAAGAACAATCAACAGGCTTCACTCTTCTTCACTCTCTCATGTCTGTAATCGCGTGACCAAAGTTGCAATTTTACAACAGAAAAACTTCAGAAACAGACTCCAACGAGAGACTGCTGAATTGGAATTCATTTGCAAATTGGATACAATTAACTTAGGCTTGAATAGAGACTGGGAGTGGTTGAGTCATTATACAAGGTAACCTATTTCCCCTTGTTTATTCCTCCCCCTGGTTCCTCAGACATTCTTGTTAAACCCTGGATTTGTGCTGGAAATGGCCCACCTTGATTATCATACACAGTGTAAGGAGAGGTTTCAGAGTAACAGCCGTGTTAGTCTGTATTCGCAAAAAGAAAAGGAGGACTTGTGGCACCTTAGAGACTAACCAATTTATTTGAGCATGAGCTTTCGTGAGCTACAGCTCACTTCATCAGATGCATACCGTGGAAACTGCAGCAGACTTTATATATACACAGAGAATATGAAACAATACCTCCTCCCACCCCACTGTCCTGCTGGTAATAGCTTATCTAAAGTAATCATCAGGTTAGGCCATTTCCAGCACAAATCCAGGTTTTCTCACCCTCCACCCCCCCACACAAATTCACTCTCCTGCTGGTGATAGCCCATCCAAAGTGACAACTCCAAAGTGTAAGGAGAGTGATCACTTTAGATAAGCTATTACCAGCAGGAGAGTGGGGTAGGGGGAGAGAAAACCTTTTGAAGTGATAAAACACCCATTTTTTCATGGTCTCTGTGTATAAAAACATCCTCACTGTATTTTCCACGTTATGCATCCGATGAAATGAGCTGTAGCTCATGAAAGCTTATGCTCAAATAAATTGGTTAGTCTCTAGGTGCCACAAGTCCTCCTTTTCTTTTTGCGAATACAGACGAACAAGGCTGCTACTCTGAAACCTGACTACACAGAGTGCTGTCAATTGCACAAAGATAAAATGGAGAAATGTTGTGTGTGTTTAATCTCTTTCAGTCAGTGGGCTCTTAAATGTTGCAAATAATTTCTAGCTCAACCAGAAGTTAGGGGCTTGAGGTAGGAGTCTCCCAGGCATGGTCTTCACTGCAAAAGTGTGTTTATTCATTTCAACAGCGGATGTAGTTAAGGCTCTGGTGCCTTGTCCAATCCAGGATCAGGATGCTAATAGAGTATATGGCCACGCCCCTGTGTGTATTGCAGTCCCCTTGCAGCGGGCTTTTTTCCCGGGTTTTTCCTTGCCCTAGCAATGGGGGAAGACATGATGTGTGTGAAGAGGGGAGTTCGGGCTCCCCCCTCAGCTAATGCACAGAGAGGGGGAGATGGAGCAGGGACCTGACCCGCAAGGAGTGCTGCAGCCATGAAGTCCCTGGACGAGGTAAGCTGTGATCTTCCTACATAGCAGTGGCTTGTGAAACTGACTCCCAACCCCCTGCTCTGCAAAGGGGGACACGGGCTTGGGTGGAGATCAGAGGTTATTTGGGAGACCCTGATATTGCAGCAGCCCTATTGTTGCTTTTACAGCCCCCAAAGGTGGGCTAACGGGCCTCCCAGGACACATGAATGATGTACTATTATTTGCAGATTTAATAATTTTATTAAGATGATGTTGAAGTAAAAAGAAAACGGTACAGAATTTAAGCATAGAAGTTTCTGGTTATCAGGGAATAAGGTACAGATTCTCAAGGGGTGCGAAATTCGGTTTAGGAACAGATGGCGTAAGGAATACATAATCTGCAATCTCCCCGATTGGGGGTAAAAGTTTAACGGGTCAAAGTACAGACATTGAGATATGGGGTCATGTTGTTCATATAATGGCTATGTTCAGGTGTGGAGTATAATGAGTGGATACGATGATGAGGATGGATTTACCCTCATTTGGTGGGATTTAATGTTCAGTGATGTGTGGCTCCCACAGAACAGAATCCCATTGTGCTCGGTGCTGTATCTGTGTGTAGTAAGAGACTGTCTCTGCCCTGAAGAGCTGTGCTAGGTGCTGTAGAGACACTTAGTTAGAACTGCATGGTCTCTATCCTGAAGTTGGTATGATCCAGTTTCACGTGTCACCAGGAAAGGGATGAACAAAATACCTGAAAGGAGGATAGGTGTGTTACTGCCTCAGTTTCCATAGATACAGGTTTTTTAGGTCTACTTCTGAGTCTTCAGCTTGCCTAATCCCTATGGTATATCACAGCCCCAGTGCATGAAATGCAGCCACCTCTGGGTTGGGGCAGCTGGCAATAGCCATGCAGCAAGGTTGCCCAGGGATTGTGTAGGCATATTCTTAATATTTGTGATTCTGTTCATAATAAATTGTAAGCCTGCAATATTGATTTATAGTATTTGTAAATCTGCATTTATAACATTTATAATTCTTCCATTTGACATAATTGTAAATCTGCAATATTGATTTACAATTCTGTATTAAAGCTTGCAAACCGTACCTTGCAAACCGCTCAATTGGCTCTGCTTTCTCTGAAGTGATACTTTCTCTCACTGGTTATTAAGATTCACGCTTGTAAAACTAAACTGCTCAATTGATTCTGCTTTCGATGTATTGTGACAGGTTTCAGAGTAACAGAGTAACGTTAGTCGACGTTAGTCTCTAAGGTGCCACAAGTACTCCTTTTCTTTCTCTGTATTGACACTTTCCCTTGATTGTAATTGAGATTGACGCTTATAAATGTAAACCAATCAATTAACGTGACTTTCTTAAATGGTTATGTTCAATTGGCTCTACTTTGCAAACGGATACTTTGTGATGGAGATTGGCATGCTTTTTTGTAACGCCTGCGAAGAGCCGAAAATCGGAGAGGCGCTCATAGAAATGTCAGATAGAGACTCCCACCCTCTATAGTTTGGATCAGGAATGTTAAAAAACGGGGAGTCTCAAATAAATAACACCTTTGTATGATAAAAGAAAGTCAGTACCGAAGGAATGTTAAGAGACAGGGAATCTCAAATAAAATAACAATGCTCAGTGCAATGAGAAATGTGTTTTTATTAAAGTAAGGAATGTATGTGAATGAATGGTGGGTTTTGAATAATCAGGGAAGTGCCAGCCTAGGAATTTAACATCAATTGGCCGAAGAAGACGCCAGGTGGAGACAACCAGAGAACCCCACCGGAGGGCAAACTGGGATCCATCCGACCAATTCAAAGGATGAAGAAAGCTGATGAGCACCTGACAGCCGTCCTGGAGCCATCATGACTAACAATATGACAAAGCAAATTCCACGGACTGGCACAGGAAGAAATTCCTATGAAAATGGACACTAAGGACTGAGAACTTTGAGTCTCCAGTTCTGCCACTACCCTTCAGGAGCATCGGATGCGCATCTGACACGGACTCGGCTCCACTCTCGTGTACAGGTTACCTGGCCAGTACTCTGTCACCAGCAACTTCTAGGCTGGTAACTAGAACTCCTATGCAGAACTGGTATGAATGAATGAATGAATGAACGAACGAATATATATATATATAGTTAAGTAAGGAATAAGTAACAATACGACAGTGTGAATTTCTTTTTATTATATTTACAATAAATGTGGCATTTTGCCTTGTCCCTTTAATAAGATCCTGCTGGTTTTTATTTTATTGGTACGACACTTGCCCAGGGGTAGCAGATGGTGGGGGATGGGGGTCATTCACTCCTGTCAAAATTTCGACCCCTGTGAAATCTCAATGTAAACTATGGAGAGGACAAAATAAAAAGAGATCTTGTTCTAATTTAGAAAATGTGATGATCTAAGGTGTAAATATCAGAATATTTTAATTTACATTTTAACAGTATTTCAAAAAAAAGCATCTAGACATACTTTAAGAAGTAGAATTATTTACATTTATTTTGTGATTCTTCCCTGAAATCTCCATTCAAGTTGAACTTCTGTAACTAGCATCATTTATATTTCAACTGCGTCATTTCAAGAAATTCAAAATAGTTATGCTAACAAAATAATTATTAAACTGTCAGACTGGTTTGCTCAGTTACAATGTACAACATGTGTCATAAACATCATAACTACACAACACACATGTGCAGCTGCTCTCTCTCCTCATTGTCTGGGCTGGTTCCCTCTGGAAGGCAGGGCACATGCACCCACCTCCCACAGGACTGGCACTGCACATTTGAAAAGTAACAGGTGAAAAAAAAATGGTGCCATAGAATTAAGCAAAATATTTCAGTTAACGCTCACCAGGTTCTACAACAACGTTCCTGTTCATTGACGTTATTTTTAACATTCTGGCTACATACAGTCGGTAATCAAGTTATGACCCTCCCTTTCTTCTTCTCACATCAATTAACAAAACAAGGTCCCCAACCCCAAATGCTATTTTCCTATATAGAGAAATCTCTTCTACCATATTGTTTTTTGTTTGATTTTTTTTAGAAATATTATTTGCAACGAACATGCTGTCATTGTCCACTGTTGATTTCAATGTACTGCAGGGCTCTTTGTGTTCTTCGTTATAAAGACACAACAAATTTAGTCTGGTAAAGAAATAGAGAAGGGATTGTGTTCCTTAACTGAATAATTACAAATTAACTTAATTGTATTAAAGACTCTGGTACTTCCAAAGACACTTGCAATTCCGTGAAAGTTCATTGGGAAACCTTTCTTCTCAGCCATACATCAGTCCAAAGGGTGTTATTTCTGTTGTCATGTGAGTTTTAGAGTACAAAAAAACCAAAGTTGTTCCAGGAAATTCATCACAATTCCTCTGGGTTCTGTCCACCACCTTCTGGAATGCTCTGTAAGAATAGTGATTGATTGGTCTAATTCCTTGAAATTAGTGATTTCGCCTAACTTCTTGAAGAGAGAGTTGAGCAAAGTATGAGAGGAGGCACATCACATGGCATTGCCAGGACTACTGTTTGTTTTAAATGTGATGTCATATGAACATTTTCAAAGTAACAATTTAATTTTGAAGATTATTCGTTATATGCAATTTATGGCAGAGCGCCCTCTCCTTACTTTGATTATTTGAAAATAAACACCCTTAAATTATCTTGTGATGGAGTCATTTGGCTTTTCATCCAGTCTGCTGATTTCTAGGTGGCCTGAGCCGGTGAATCTACATATTATCCCCAGTTTTTCACACAGGGAAAGGTTAAAATGAAAATACACGATTTTTCCATAAAAATTCCTTCAGAAATACCTGTGTTCTTTTCCCTATTTCCCACTGAAATTATGGGTAATTACTGGGGTTTTTGATCCAATCGTATTGTGTTATTACATGGGAAAATATGTCTGTAAGCAGGTTAATGTACAAAACAATTGTTAGTATCTGAGGAGCCATAATAATGTGTTGTCACTAACAATTTACAGCACAAACTATCCCGACGACAATGGTGGTCATGTTCATTGGTAAATATCTGACTGTGAATGGGCTCCTCCTTCAGCTCGTGGAGCCCCTGGCTGGCAGGCCTCTTTGGGAATTAAGCAGCCTGCACAGACCACCACCAAGCTACTTGCACCAAGGGTCTTTATTACTGCAGAACTACTAACTGTGGTTTATAACCTATTATTTAAATCAGCTTCTGTACCAAATGACTGGAGCATACCTAACGTGATGCCAATTTTTAAATAGGGCTCCAGAGGTGATCCCAGCAATTACAGGCCAGTAAGCCTGATTTCAGTACCAGGCAAACCATATTAAAAAACAGAATTATCAGACACATAGATAAACATCATTTGTTGGGGAAGAATCAACATGGATTTTGTAAATGGAAATCATGTCTCACCAATTTACCAGAATTCTTTGAGGGGGTGTCACCGTGCCTCCATGGGTCACAATTGAGGATACCAAATTCAGGACAAACTACTGAAAAATAGGGCAGATACACCCAAAAACTGGTGGTTATTCTCCCATAAGATATACCAAACCAGCGACAAAAGCAAACCTCTGTTTCACCACACTGGCTAACAATTCAGAAAAGCAGTTTCCTTAGGTATTCTAGTCCTTGTGTCACCACCCAAAAAAAAAAAAATAGATTTAAAGATGAGTGGGTCTTTAAAACCAATTTAATCAAATAAAAGGTTCTTCTGGTCCCAAAGAGCCAGCCACACACACAGGTTAATATACAACACATATCTTACCCAATAATCACACTGTTGCCAATTCTTTAGTAACTAAAATCTAAAGGTTTATTTATAAAAAGAAAGAAAGGTGTCAGTTAAAATTGATTAAAGGAATAAAATACACACAATAATTGCAAAGTTCTTGGTTCAGGCTTGTAGCAGTGATGGAATAAACTGCTGGCTTGTTAAGTCTCTGGTTGCTTCCAAATCATGGGAAGGTCCTCAGTCCTTTGGTTAGAATGCTTCCATTCGAATCATAGGACTGGAAGGGACCTCAAGAGGTCATCTAGTCCAGTCCCCTACACTTATGGCAGAACTAAGTATTATCTAGACCATTCCTGACAGGTGTTTGTCTAACCTGCTGTCAAGGTTTCTTCCCCACTCTGAACTCTAGGGTACAGATGTGGGACCTGCATGAAAACCTCCTAAGCTTACTTTTGCCAGCTTAGGTTAAAACTTCCCCAAGGTACAAACTATTTTACCTTTTGCCCTTGGACTTTATCACTGCCACCACCAAACGTCTAACAGGGATATAATTGGGAAAGAGTCCGTTTGGAAACGTCTTTCCCCCCAAAATCCTCCCAAACATTACACCCCCTTTCCTGGGGAAGGGTTGATAAAAATCCTCACCAATTTGCATAGATGAACACAGACCCAAACCCTGGGATCTTAAGAACAATTAAAAAAGCATTCAGATTCTTAAACGAAGAATTTTAATAGAAGAAAAAGTAAAAAGAATCACCTCTGTAAAATCAGGATGGTAAATACCTTACAGGGTAATTGGATTCAAAACACAGAGAATCCCTCTAGGCAAAACCTTAAGTTACAAGAAGACACAAAAACAGGAATCTCCATTCCATTCAGCACAGCTTCTTTTCTCAGCCATTTAAACAAAACAGAATCTAACGCATATCTAACTAAGTAGATTGCTTATTAGCCCTTTACAGGAGTTCTGACCTGCATTCCTGCTCTGGTCCCGGCAAAAGCAACACACAGACAGAGACCCTTTGTTTTCACCCCCTCCCCACGCTTTGAAAGTATCTTGTCTCCTCATTGGTCATTTTGGTCAGGTGCCAGCGAGGTTATCCTAGCTTCTTCATCCTTTACAGGTGAAAGGGTTTTTCCTCTGGCCAGGAGGGATTTAAAGGTGGTTTGCCTTCCCTTTCTATTTATGACAGTAGCAGAATAAGGAAAATGGACTCTGAAAGCAGACTTTAACAAACGCAGAGAACTAGCAGCTAAGGTCCCATGCAGGGGTGAAAGTAGGCAGGTACAGGCCGGTACAGGCCGGTATGGCATACCGATAAAAAGTGGCCGTCGGTACCGGCCCATATGCAGCTGACATTAAAGCACAGCTGCTGCAGCGCTTTAAGGAACCTGCTTAAAGTGCTTTAACGTTGTTGCCCCTTTGGCCACCGCCCCCTCCCCCCCCAGCCACCATTGTGTGTGGGGAGGAAGGGGCAGCTGCTCCAGGGCCAGCGATTTAAAAGGGCCCGGAGCTCCCAACCACCACTGCAGTGTCAGTGACCGGAGCTCTGGGCCCTTTAAATCGCTGCCAGAACCCTGGGCAGCACGGGCCAGGCCAGGATGACCCCCGAGTCCTTCCCCTTCTGCCTGAGGCCCCGCCCCTTCCAGGGGCCCAGAACCAGGGCCCTGTACCGCTAAGTGCTTAATGTTACTTTCACCCTGGTCCCATGGGAAGAAAATCTAGAGGAAAAAGGAGCTCAGGAGAGCTGGCAGTTTGTCAAAGAGAGTCTACTAAAGGTGCAACAGCAAGCTATCCTGATGCGAAGGAAAGATTGGAAGAACAGTAAGAGGCCAATCTGGCTCCATCAGGAGCTTTTTAATGACCTGAAAATCAAAAGAGAATCCAGGAAAAAGTGGAAACATGGACAAGTTGCTAAGAATGAGTACAGGAGACTAGCACAGGCATCTAGGGACAAAGTGAGAAAGGCCAAGTCAGAAGCCAAGTCCTACCTAGCTAGCTAGGGACAAAAAAGGCAGTAAGAAGAGGTTCTCTAAATATGTTAGGAGCAAGAGAAAGATGAAGGAAAGTGTAGGCCCCCCTACTTAGCAAAAAAGGAGAGCTAATAACTGACAACCTCAAGACAGCTGAGTATCAGGAATCAGAGCCTGCAGCAGAACCAGTCTCTGGGCAACCTAATAAGTGCAGCTGGTCTGGACTAGGCTGCTTGATAGGCTACAGCACCTGATTGGTTGCAAAATTCAGCAGATCGGCTCTTAAGCCCAGCTGCAGTTCAGAGGCTGCTCAAAGTATAGCCCATGATTGTGATAGCTTCTGCCCTGTCCCTGTTTTGCTTTGTTCTAGCTAACCCAAGTCTGACCCCTTGACTCAGATTCGTGACCTCTGACCTCAGCTCTAATGCCTAGCTCTGGCATCAAGCCCCTGACTCATGTTTTGACCCTGGGCTCTGACTCCTGGCTACTGACTCCTGCTCTGACCACTAGGCATAATTGCCCATGTCCTAGTCACTGACATTGAGGTGGATCATGCCTATTTTGCTTCATTCTTCACTGAAAAGTTTAACTGTGACCAGATACTCAACATAATTAATATTAACAGCAAGGGGGGAGGAATGCCAGCCCAAATAGGGAAAGAACTGGTTAAAGAATATTTAGATAAGCTAGGTGTATTCAAGTTGGTGGTGCCTGATGAAATTCACCTGTGGGCACTTAAGGAACTGGCTGAAGCAATCTCAGAACTATTAATAAAAAGAAGGAGGAGTACTTGTGGCACCTTCGAGACTAACTAAGATCTGCTGGTCTGTCTCTGAGCAGATGGGCTGAATTGGGCCCCGAAGGGAAGATAAAAGCAGAGGAGCACCTACGTTCCCCAGGTTCATGAGTGTTAGGGAGTGGGCAGGACACAGCTGCGGGGGTGCCTTGTGGGAGGCAACAGGGCAGGTGTCTATAGGCAGTTAGAGGACTGCTACTGTAAACCAAGTGAGTTTAGGTTTTTGCTACTAGTAGCAAATTCCGATGTGAAGCAGTTCCTGACGTGCTGACCAGCTTCAGCTGCCTGGATCTCAGCCCCTTCCCCACCTGGGCTTCAGGGCTGGAGTCTCCCCCTCCCCCAGGCCCCCTTCCTGGATCCCTCCTCCTGCTGTATGGAACAGGGAGCAATAATATAGGAGTAAGCCAACAAGGGCCCGATCCTGCAAACGCTCCCCTTTGACCCATCAGGTTGGAGTCACGGGGTGCTGCTGTGACTCAGGGCTGCTGGGGAGATGAGGGGCTGCAGGGGGTGTCAGTGGCTGGAGGCATCTGCGTTGAACAGCAAGGAGACGGCCCCGGATCTGGGCTCTGCTCCCCCTCCCCCCGCTCCTGTTTGGGAAGGGGCGGGGCTGGGGGGAGGGGCACTCCGGTGATTTATGAGAATCCAGCTCGTGGCTCAGAGCCCAGGAAGCCCCCGGGACTCCGCCTCTCCGGGCTGCTGGTGACCGCGGAACAGCGACGGGACCCCCCCGCTGCCTCCTCCCAGCCTCCTCCTTCTGCACCAGCCCCGCCCCCGAGATTTCCCTGGAGCTCAGACTGGCCATTAAAACTCCCTCCAGGGAGGGACCAGCTGCAGCCGGGCAGGTCCCGAGTCCCCTTCAGTCCGATCTGACCCCCCCGCGCCCCCCCCATTGATCCGCTCCTGCTTCCCACCCCGGTCCCACTCAGTCACTCCGGATTTCAGCTCCCCTCCCCCCGCAGCATCCCCCGTCCTCATTCTGCCTCCACCCAGGGCGGGGGGGGGGTGACCTGGCTGGTGCTTTTTGCTGCTGGTGCTTCGTTCCCCCCCCCTCCCCGACAGGGCTGTGGGGACGGGGCTGGGCGGGGGAATTACTGAGAGCCCAGCGATCCCTGGGGGGCAGGAACAGGAGCCGGGGGGGGGCATTGACACCCCGACACTGGCTCCCCCGGCGAACTGCCCCCGCGCCAGCCCCAACCCCGCCAGCTCCGAGCCCCTGGGGGGGGGGGGAGCTGGGACTTTAAGAGCAATTTGCTCCGCCCCACCCAGCCCGGGCCACGGACCGTTACTTTAAGTTTCCGCTACGTTGGTACTTTCAGTTTTGAAGCGGGGGGGGCTCGGCCCCGTCAATTCAGCTACAAATTCACACAAATAAGGATGGCGGGGCCGGTCTCCAGCCCTCCGGCTCCGTGACCCCGTGTGCGGAACCGGGGCTGCAGCCTCGGTGAGTGACCTGGGGCCTTATGGCGCAAGCTCCCCGCAGGGAATGGCCGGGTTCCCCCCCCCCCCACTTTGTTATTTCCAGACTCGGTGAATCCCTCCCAGCCCCACCCCAGCCTGCAGGGCCATCGCCCCGGGGGAGGGCAGGTGCTGTTACCGCCGCTGCCCATATTACAGGTGTCTGCCAGGGCAGGGGGAGCTTCACCGCCCCCCAGAGCTCTGTCAGTGGGCGTCACTGGGGGGAGGCCGCGAGTCTGAGCCCTGGAGCCCTGGTCAGGCCCCTTCCTGGCCAGTGCTGACCGCTCTGTGGGCAACACTGGCCCCGGCGGCTGTCCCAGCGTAGGGGAAGTTACAGGCACAGCCTGGTTCCCTGGGAGGGTTTTACACCACCGCCCAGCCTGGCCGGGGCCACACGGCTGGGTGCGGCGTGAGCCTAAAGCTCTTTGTCTCTGAGGGTACGTCCACACTGCGGCTGGGAGGTGCGATTCCCACCATAGACAGACAGACAGACACGTGCTCCCTCTGCTCAAGCTAGTGCAATGAAAGTAGTGGTGTAGCTGAGGGTAGCATGGGTGGGGGCTTGAGCTAGCCACCCAAGTACGTATCTGGGGGGGGGGGTCCAGGCGGGTTTGTTTTCAGGCACGTCACCCGAGCTGCTGGCTCCGCTACCCCAGTTAGTGCTACGTGCTAGTTTAGGTGTGTTAGCACCAGGAGAGCTATCACATGGCTATCTATCCCCCCCGCCCTCCGGGGGGAAGCTCGCTCCCAGCTGCAGTGTAAATCTCCCCTGAGAGAGGTTTCAATGTTACAGATCCCAGGGGGCACAGAGCTGGGGTGACCCTGGTCAGAATTCATCCCTGACATTTGCACCCAGGCCGGAGGCAATGAGGGTGGGTCACTGACATGTAAAATCACCAGGGCCGGGGACTGATCTGGGAGATCCCCAGAGAGCCCTGACCTGGGACAGGTGTGGTCAGGCGATGGAGCCCCTTTACCACAGCAATCAGTGGCCATTTATGCCACGCTGGCTTGTTTTCCTTAATATGTCCCATTCCACAGCGGTGTCTGAATGCCCCAACTGAGATGGGGATCCCTTTGTGCTGGGTGCTGGATACACCAATAGTGAGGGACCGTCCCTGCTCTCGAGAGTGTATTACAATCTAAATATGAGGTGCAGCCATGGTGTGAGCTATGGACCGGTTGCTGGCAGAGTGACATCTAACCCTGCTCAGAGCCAGGGCAGACGAGGACTGTGGGGGAAATCCCTTCTCTTCGGGTGCATTGTAGGCAGCTGTGAGGCTTGTTACCTCCTCCCCACTGCCCCGTGGCACTGTCCTGTCGCTGCATCACACTCACTCACCATCTGGTTTGTTATTTCTGCTGTTCCCCAGACCAAGCTACGATGACGGGGAAGGTTCCCTCGTTCTCCCCCGGCTCCACAGTGAGCTCCGCTCTGCCGGGCTACGTCGCTCTCTGCCTCGCTCTACAGGTTCACCGGCTGGCGTCAGGTAGGAGCTCCAGCCTCCTCGCTGGGTTTGCTGCTGTTGCTATTGTTGGTCATCGTCCATCTCACATCACTGCCTTGTCTTATAAGCCACGTCTGCTCAACCTGCTCACAACCAGCCACATGGAGAAACCACAGGGGACGTCTGGGTCCCCAGTAGCCATGTTTGCTACCTAGACACAATCTTGTCAGGTCTAGCTACACACACGCTGCTGCAGTGACTGGAGGCTTCTAAGACAAAGAACACGGCGAGCGCCATTACAGGGCTCACAAACTCTTTAAAGGGACACTACCAAATTCCTATCTACCGCACTGCCAGACTGACTGAAAGTCGCAGATCAGACTCTTCAGGCACAAACAGATCATGAATCCCCGACTCTCTCTGGTTATGAAATGAAAACCCACAAGTCATTCATACTGCACTAGACACATCTGACTCAGGCTGAGAGGGAGACCTCCTCTTACAATGAGGATGGGAGGATATTTGCTGGCTTCTTCATTCTGTACCCTTGGGGAAGGCCTTATAGGCCTGGTCTACACTGCGGGGGATCGATCTAAGTTACGCAACTTCAGCTACGTGAATAAAAGCTGAAGTCGACGTACTTAGATTGACTTACCGCGGCGTCTTCACTGCGCTGAGTCGACTGCTGCCGCTCCCCCGTTGCCTCTCACGGCGCAGGAGTACGGGAGTCGATGGGAGAGCGCTTGGGGACAGATTTATCCCGTCTGGACTAGACGTGATAAATTGATCCCCGCCGATCTGGCGGGTAGTGAAGACATACCCCTAGTGACCCACTCCACCCCTGGGGCTGCCTGCACAGCTTCTTGGGCATTTTGGTTCCCTCCTGCTGGGGTTTCTGTAATGATCTTGGGGCTCATTAAACAACAACTCAGTGAAAGGGAAAGGAATAAACCTTTTAATAAAACAAACTCGACAGCTTTTGTGGTGAAGAGCTGAACACAGCTACACTGAATTCTCAACCTCAGATTCCAGGGCACATCTCTAAATTCTGATGCTCATAATACTGTCCCTCATGAGGGAGCATCTCGAAGGGCATGGCTACACTTGCAGATGTAGAGCACTTTGAGTTAAACCAGCCTTTGGAGAGTGCACTAGGGAAAGCGCCGCAGTCTGTCCACACTGACAGCTCCAAGCGCGCTGGGCGTGGCCACATTTGCGGCACTTGCAGCGGCATTGGGAGCGGTGCCTTATGGGCAGCTTTCCCAGCATGCAAGTGACTGCAAGGTGCTTTTCAAATGGGGGGGGGGAGTGTGACCGGGAGTGTGTTGTGTGTATGTGGGGAGAGAGAGAGAGAGAGTGTTTTCTGGGGGAGGCTGAGAGCATGTCAGCAGGCTGTCTTGTAAGTTCAGACAGCAGCAGACCCCCCTTCCCCCCCCCCACCTCTCTCTCTCTCACACAGCACTCCACACTGATGTTTGCTTTGTCTCGGAGCAGAGAAGTAGCTGGTTGTCAGAAACGGAGCTTTGAAAGGGCACATCCGCATTCCTGCAGTGATTCAAAAACAATGAGAAGAGTGGCCACGTGACTTAAGGGGATTATGGGACGTTTCCGGAGGCCGATCAGAGCGCAGTAACGCAACACCTCGTCCACACTGACGCCTGGGCCTTGTAGCCAAGGCGCAGCAAACGTTATTCCACTCGCCGAGGTGGAGTACCAGGAGCGCTCTAGCTGCGGAGTCAGAGCGCTTTACATGCCTTGCCAGTGTGGACGGGGAGTGAGCTCGGGCGCCCGGGGCTGCTTTAATGCGCTCTAACTCGCAAGTGTAGCCAAGCCCTTAGTTATAATCTTCCACAAACGTATCTCTATATCTTCCCTCTTAAAAAAAACAATTAGCTGTTTCTATATATGTATATAAGAGTTAACAACTACCCAATAGCACATGCATTAAATTCTCAACCCATCTAGTCTATTTCCATAAATCACCTCATAAATTACCTAGAGAGGTGAGGTTACCAGGACATCTCTCTGGAGTGAGTCTTTACCACTCATTTTCCTCAAATTTCTCTTCTCCAGGCAGGTTAGCAAGTCTCTATGGGCCTTTCAGGACATTTAATCTCCCTCTCTGATCTTCTCATTGGAGTCTGAGTTGTTCTCCTTTGCCTGTTGATGGTAAAGGATCAGTCAGTTGGGAAATGCCAGAGTCCATGTCGACTGTCAATGTATTGGAACTTTCTGGGATTATACATAGATCCCTTTGATTGCATCAAAATGTGTCCCCTTGATTTGTCTGGACTACAATCCATGGCAAATTGCCTAAAATCTGCAATGGAAAATTGCAGCCCATTATCGCTAAAGACTTCATCTGGAATTCCATGTCTGGAGAGGATTCCCTTCATGTCATCTATCACTGACTTACCACTAGTACTGTGCAGTGTGCAAATTTCTGGATACAGAGAATAATCCTCTGTGACTATGAAATAATCCTTTGATTGCCAGGTAAATACATCAGTACCTGCCTTCTCAGAAGGTCTTTGTGGAACTGGATGAGGTCACAGTGGCTCTGCTTGTTCCCTTGTTGGCTTGTATTTCAAGCATGAACAGCAGTTTTCTACCACTTTAGTGATGATGTGATTGATCCGTGGTCAATACAGCACCTCTCATGCTCGTTGTTTGCACTTCTCAATTCCTTTTTGGCATGTAATGTTCCTCCAATTTAGTCAGTATTTTACTTAACTTCATGCTTTCACCTTCTTCAAACGCAAAGCTGTTCTAAATATCCAATGCTTCCGCCTCAACAACAGGCAAAAAGATTGATCATTTTACTTGATCATTTTTCTCTTCTGCCCCTCTGGCTACTAAATACAAGTCAAATCTCTTTCTGAATTTTTTCCAGTTCTCTGCAACATTGCCTGACAATTGCAGACTGAATGGAAGTTGCGACACATCCATTTTTGGCTTTTTTCCCCATTTTAAGCTATTTGAGCTACTATTTTGCTCACAAAATACATACAAAAGCCTTTGTTCTTCTCTGTTTGCTGCTGCATGTACTCCCCTTGCCTCCGCTTTCAGTTGCAAACACAGGAGTTAACTTCAAAATGACTGCAGTCTCCTTCTCGTTCAGCACTTCTGACACCATGTAATGATCTTGGGGTTCAATAAACAACAAACCAGTTTGTTAGGAATAAAACTTTTAATAAAACAAAGCAGAAAGTTTCTGTAGTGAATTGCTGAACACGGCTACACTGTGTTCTCAACCACAGCTTCCAGGGCACATCTCTAAATTCTTGAATTTCACAGGTGCCAACTTTCAGCTTTCCCCGGTGGGGTGTTCCACCGTGGCTCTGCCCCTTTCCCCAAGGCCCCACCCTCGCTCCACCTCTTCCAGCCCCTGCTCTGCCCCCTTCCCCAAGGCTACACCGCCACCCTGCCTCTCCCGCCCCAGTTCAGCCCCCTCCCCCAAGCACGCCCTGCCCTTCCTCTGCCTCTTCCCGCCCCTGCTCCTCCCCTCCACCCCAGAACCCCTTGCCTGCCGCTGATCAGCTGCAGGTAGGAGGTGCTGTGGGGGAGGAGCTGATCTGCAGGGCCCTCTGAACACCTGATCGGCGGGTGGCTGGTGGGTGCTGAGCACCCACTATTTTTTTCCGTGGGTGCTCCAGTCTGAAAATTATAATTATACACATCTCTGCATGCCCCAGCTGCAGTCACTGTGTTAGGTGCAGCTGGGTTGACTGGTGGAGACATTGGCTGGAGCAGCTTGGTAGAGCTGTGCTTGTGATCTGAGGAGATCCAGATCTGAGTCCCGTCCCCCCGCCCAGGCATGTGATGAAAGGAGAGAGGTGCAGGTGTACCTTGAGGGATCCTGCATCCCTTAGTTCAGCCCTGAGCTGTGTAGTTGTCAGTAGCAGGGCTCAGGGGCCTGCTTGCCACGGGGATTGTCTGTGTGTTTGACAATGGGGAAGGGGACATATAGTGCTAGATAGAATCCTGGGAGTGTGGGTGGAGGGGCTGTTAAAGGGGGTGAAGGTTTGTAAAATGTAAGAAATGTGGGGCTGTTTCTGGGCAGTCGCTCAATGTTGAGGGCAGAACGGGGTGGGTTGCTCCTGTACAGCGCAGCTCACCTAAAACAAATGTTCCCTTAGCAAGGAGAAGGTGTTTGTGCTGCAGTTGTCATGTGCCCTGATCCCTGAGGGACATGCTCTATCTGCACAGGCAGGGTGTGGGCCTGTGCCCCATGGGTTTGTTAGGTCACTCCTATCTGCTTCCCTGGTGCCTGCCACATCCATCACCCCCTCTGCCCCCTGATGGCCGTCCCACCCCTCACCCTCTTCTGCTGTCCTGGCTTCTGCCCTTCTTACTCCCCTCAGCCCTCCTGGCACCTGCCTCTCTCTCCGCCCTCTCTGACCCCTGGCACGCACCCCTTCCCTCACCCCCCTGTGCCCACCCCTCCTCTAACCCCACTCTGACCCCCTGGCACCTGCCTCTCCCGAATGCCGTCTCCTAACACCTCCCTCTATCCACCTGCCCCTGCCTCTCTCCTCGCCCCTCTCTGCCCCCTGGTTCTTGTCCCTCCCCTGCTCTGCCCTCCCTGTGTCTGCCCTTCTGCTCAACCCCCTCAATCCCCCTGGCACCTACCCTTTCCCTTACCCCCTGCACACTTCTGGTGCCGACCCCTTCCCCTTGCCCCCCAACACCTCACCCTCCCCTTGTCCCCTTCCTCCCTGGTGCCTACCCTCTCACCACCCTCTGCCCCATTGACCCCACTCTCCTCTCACCCCTCTGCCACCATCATCCATGCCACCTTCTCTTTATTTCTCACTCTGCCCCTCCCCTCGCCTTCTGGCTCCATGACACCTGCACCCCTCACCACCCCTCTAGTCCCCTGGTGCCAGCTCCTCCTCTGCCCCAAGTCCCAGCTCTACCCTTGCCCCATCTGCCTCCCTGGTGCCTGCCATTTCCTTTGCCCCCTCTGCCCACCTGGTGCAAATCCCTTCCCTTGCCTCCCTTTAGACCCCTGTTCTCTGCCCTTCCCCTCACCTCAGCACTGCCCCGCCCCTCCCCTCCCCCTCTCCTAATCTCTGCATCCCACCCCTGCCTTCATCCTCCCTCTGCCCCCCTGGTGCCCACATCTCCCTTCACACTCCTCTGCCCCCCTACGTCCTGCCCTTCTCCACACCCCTCTCTCTGCCCCCCTTTGGCTCACCTGCTCCCTCACCCCCATTCTGCCGCCCGGCACCAGTGCCTGCCCATTCGCTCCCCCCCATGGTTCCACCTCCCCACTGCTCATCATCTCACCCCCTGGCAGCTCACCCTCCCCTTGATTTCCCCTGCCCCATTGGAGCTCCCCCATTCCCTCACACCTCTCTGCCCCCTGGGGTCCATCCCCTTCTTCTCCCATGGAGCCCCCAGGATCCTGCCCTTCACCCCCCCTCTGTTCTTATGGTGCCTGCCCCTTCCCTTGTCCCCTCATTGCCCTTGTGCCTGCCCCACCCCTCTACCCGTCCCCCCTCTACTCCTGTCACCTGCCCCTCCCCTTTCCTCTCCCAGCATCAGCCCCTCCCCACCCCCCACTGACACCTCCCCACCCCCCCCCGCTCCTCCTGCCCTTTCCCCCCATTGTCTCCTCACAGACAAAGGGGCCCTGACTCCCCTCAGGCAACAACCCCCCCCCAGCGATTAATGGGGACGCAGGTTAATTTCCCTTTGATCCCAGTGACCAGCCCCTGCCCCCGGCCCTGACTCTGTGACTCTCTCCCCAGTGGACGTGACTCTGGATCCAGACACGGCAAATCGCTACCTCGTCCTGTCTGAGGATCGGAAACGTGTGAGACGCGGAGACAGATGCCAGGATCTGCCCGACAAGCCTGAGAGATTTGATCCTTGTGCCTGTGTCCTGGGCGCTGAGGGGTTCACGGGCGGGAGGCGTTACTGGGAGGTGGGGGTGGGAGACAAGACGAGATGGACTCTGGGGGTTTGTCGGGAATCTGTGAGCAGGGAGGAGTGGGTCACACACACACCTGAGGATGGATACTGGGCCGTGCGGCTGAGGGACGGCGGATACGTGGCCCTCACCTCCCTGTGGACTCCCCTCCCCGTGAGCGTCCGGCCCGGCCGGGTGGGGATTTTCCTGGACTATGGGGCGGGCGAGGTCTCGTTTTACAATGTGACTGACGGGTCCCATCTCTTCACGTTCACTGACACCTTCTCCGGGACGCTCCGCCCTTATTTCTATCCCGGTCTCAACGCTGGGGGTACAAACGCTGCTCCCCTGATCATCTGCCCGGTTCCCGCTCCGGCCGGGGGGAATCTCGGTCCCTGACAGTGACCCCGCGGCACAGACCGACCCCCCCCAGCGCTGCTGCTCCTCCCGCTCCCCTGTGGTGGGGGCCGGTTACTGCAGCTACTGGAGTTTTTCTGCTGACCGGACGCTGCCTGTTTCCCTTTTCCACTGGAGGGTCCAGTCGAAAACCGGACACCTGGCAACCCCCAGCCCTCACCTTGCCCCGTCCCCTGCCCCAGGGGCAGCAGATGGTGGGGGATGGGGTCATTCACTCCTGCCAGAATTTTCTAGCCCTGTGAAATCTCAATCTAAAATAGGAAAGAAAAAAGATTATTCTAATTTAGAAAATATTATTGTAACAAGGTGTAAATACAAGAATATTTCAGTTTACATTTCAACAGTATTTCAGAAACGAGCATCTAAACGTATTTTTAGAAATGGAATAATTTACATTTATTTTCTGATTCTTCCCTCAAATCTGTATTGAAGTTTAACTTCTCTAAATAACATCATTTGTATTTCAACTGTGGAATTTCAAGAAATCCAAAATATTTATCTTCACAAAATAAACTATTAAATTGTCCGATGGGGTTGTTCAGTTATAATGTACGTGTGTCATAAACATCACAACTACACACATGTGCAGCTGCTCTCTCTCTCTCTCCCCCCGGTCCTCTTTATTGTCTTGACTGGTTCTCTCTGGAAGGCAGGGCACATACACCCACCTCCTGCACTACACCTTTGAAAATTAATAGGTGAAAAAATGATAGAATTAATGAAGCAATATATTTAAATTAACTCATACAAGATTATATAATATTCTTTGAAGTTCTGTCAGCATTAATTCACTTTCTAGCTGCACATAATCGGTAATCAAGATATGACCCTTCCTTTCTTTTTCTCACAAAACGCGGTCCCCAACCTCAAATGCTGTATTCTTAGATACCAGGGGTCGCCAACCGTTCAGAAGTGGTGTGCCGAGTCTTCATTTAGTGACTCTAATTTAAGGTTTCACGTGCCAGTAATATATTTTAACATTTTTAGGAGGTCTCTTTCTATAAGTCAATAATATATAACTAAACTATTGTTGTATGTAAAGTAAATAAGGTTTTTAAAATGTTTAAGAAGCTTCATTTAAAATTAAATTAAAATACAGAGCTCCCCGGACCGGTGGCCAGGACCCGGGCAGTCTGAGTGCCACTGAAAATCAGCTCGCATGCTGCCTTTGGCACACGTGCCATAGGTTGCCTACCCCTGCTATATACAATAATGTCTTCTACAATCTCATTTTTTTTATTTATTTTTCTTTAGAAATATTATTTGCAGGCAATGTACTTTGAGTGTGCACTGTTGATTTCAAAGTACTGCCAGGCTTTCCACGTTCTTGGTTATAAGGACACAACAAATGTAGTTTGATAAAGAAAGAGAGAAGGGGTTGTATTCCTTTACTGAATCATCACAAATTAACTTAATATACTGGCACTTAATGACACAAAACATGAAATTTGGTGAAGTTTTATTGGGAGACCTTTCTTCTCGGCCATAAATCAGTCGAAAGGGTGCTATTTTTGTTGTCATGTGAGGTTTAGAGTACAAAGAAAAGAAAGTTGCTCCAGGAAATTCATCACCATTCCTCTGGGTTCTGTCCACCACCTTCTGGAATGCTCTGTAAAAATAGGTTTCAGAGGAGCAGCCGTGTTAGTCTGTATTCGCAAAAAGAAGAGGAGTACTGGTGGCACCTTAGAGACTAACCAATTTATTTGAGCATGAGCTTCGGTGAGCTACAGCTCACTTCATCGGATGCATTTAGTGGAAATGCTCACTGTGTTTTCCACTAAATGCATCCGATGAAGTGAGCTGTAGCTCACCAAAGCTTATGCTCAAATAAATTGGTTAGTCTCTAAGGTGACACCAGTACTCCTTTTTTCTGTAAAAATAGTGACCGATTGGTCCAATTCCTTGATATTAGCGATTGAACCTAATTTCTTGAAGAGCTGGCTGAGCAGCGTGTGAGGGGAGGCACATCACATGGCATTGCTAGGACTACTGTTTGTTTTAAACGTGATGCATTATGAACATTTTCAATGTCATAATTCAGTTTTGAAGATTTACTCACAATATGCCATCCATGGCAGAGTGCCCTAAACTCACGCTGATTATTTGAAAATAAATACCCTAAAATTATCTTGTGATGGATTCATCTGTGTTTTTATCCAGTCTGCTGCTGTCTAGGTGGCATGGTCTGCTGAAGCGATGTGTCACACCGCCATGATTGTGTAATTGACCATATAGTGAAAATAACACCAAATGTAAGCTGTTACCTCGTTATTCAATTCTGAACCTAGATCTGCCAGTATCTGCTCTGGACAGCCATGTTAATATATCATTTCACATGTCTTCTTCTCCACCTCATGTGCTTTCATAGTTCTAAGTGGAAATTCTTCTACCTATTTTGAAAAATCATCTGTAGCTGTCAGTACATACTGGTATCGCTTCTGGGATACTGGATAGAGCCCGATTAAATCTGCTCTCAGCAATTCCCAGGGTTTAACAACCTATGTGCAAGAACACAGGCTAGAGTTCTCATTTGGATCTTTCCTATGACATTTTTATTATAATCCCATCTATAGTAAGCAAAGTAAACATTATAATGTGGTTTCTGTAATAGCTGATGTCTCCACACAGTCAGAATCTAACTTTTGGTGTTTTTCAGAAGTAAATAAATACAGGACAAATTTCTGCAACTGAGAACTTGCATAAACACACCTTGCAGGGTCGGCGAGTTATATGGTCCCGTGGTGCTCGTGCTCCAGCAATATTCAGGGCCTGGGAGCCTGGGTCCACCAATGTTTGGGGCCAGGTCTCTGCCCCAGCCCCACCTGCTGTCCCCATGGGCCTCCCCTGGAGCGCCCCCGGCCCCGCCAGCTGCTCCGCGCAGTGCTCCCTCACCGGCCGCTGCTGGCTACAACACAGGGACCGGCGCGGGCGGCAGGCTGAGGTGACCGCTGCGCCTGCGGAGGGGGGAGAGGAGGAGGTGCACATGTGATGGCAGCCCCCAGCCCCCCGGCACCTACTGGGAGACGACTCCGACTCCGAGGAGGCTTCCTGGAGTCTGGACCTGAGCAGCTGGGGCATGGGTCTGTGTTGGACTCGTGCCCCCGGCCGCAGTCACCTCCTGCCCCACGCTTGGCAAGGAGATGCCCCATCCCCCACCCCCAGTGATGCTATGGTGAGGGGCAGCAGCAGGGAAGGAGGTGCACACGTGACAGCAGCCCCCCCCCCCCCCCCCGCCGCCTTCTGTCACCCACCACAAGGGAGGTGAGGGACCTGAGCAGCTGGGGCTTGGGTGAGTGTTGTGACACCCTGCCCTCCCCCCGCCCTCCGCAGTCACCACTCCTGCCCCAGGCTGGGCAAGGGGCAGCCCCATCCCACACTGGACAACGACGAAAAGTGTTTGCTGCCTCCTGAAGAACATCGCAAAAGAAGGGCGACATTTTGTTTTTAATTTTAGAAAGTCTTTGCTTTTGAGGGCTATTGATCCAAGAGTTCTGGGTTGTTTCTCTATTCAAAAGAGTATGAATAAAGTTGATATTCTTAGATAAATACACTTTTCTTATGATGGTGATAGTGTGGAACAGAGGGAAACTGTTAAACGCTTCCTGTTTCCAGTCCACTCTTTTACATAATTTTAAAAATATATAAATCGGCTTACAAGGCAGGTGTGAACGTCCTACTAGGCTCCTGTCTGCATCTTTAGGAGCCTAAATAACTTTGCAAATGTGGCACAGAGACTAAGGGGCAGATTTCAGAAGGTCTGTAGACACCTAAAGATGTAGCTTGGCATCTAGTGGGATTGTCAAAAGCACTTAGGTGCCTAACTCCCATTGGGAGCGAGGTGCCCAGGCACCTTTGAAAACTCCCCCGAACGACTCGGCCAGCTCACCACAGGCTGCTTCCCCTGCACAGGGTCCCACTTGGGCACTTACAATGTTTGACCTCAACTTCTTTTTTATTATTGTGTCAAATTCAGAAAATTGCAGCGGGATTTCAGAATGTTCTAGGGGAGGAGACCTAAGTCCCCTCATTTTAAAGCCTCCCCCACAGCCTCCCGGAGAAGCCTGGTGGGCTCGGCTCCAGGCCTGGCTTGGGGGGATTCCCAGGTCCCCTCAGGACCAATAACTGCATGGTCTGACTCCCAAAGACAAGCTGAGCCCAGGATCCCAGTGAGTGCGATGGGGCCAGTGAGCAACAGGGAATGTCCCGGCATTTACTGCCCTAGGGACTCATTGCCCATGGCGAGGAGTGAAACAGCCACAGGGGCCAAGAGTGAGAGCGCCAGGCCCTGCTGTACGGGCTGCTTTGTGCTGCCAACTTAGCTGTGTCAGGGAAACTGGTCCCAGCGCGATGGAGGGAGTGGTGGGGACGGGGAGTGGGGAGAGCTGGGGAAGGGCAGTCGGTAGCTGGGCCAGGGGAAGGGGAGGGAGAACCCAGCCCCAAGGTTGTGTGAGCGAGGGGCCCAGGATGGGTGAATGGGACCTGGGAGCCCAGGAAGCTCTTCAACCCTCTCCCCACCTCAGCCTCTCACCTAGCCTATACCCCACCCTATATTCTTTTATCTTTGCACCTGCCTCCATGCCTGCATGCCCACCCTGACCTATTGCCCTGGGCCTGCAGACTTCTCCTTCCATACACCCTGTTAGCCGATGGCCAAGGATGTTTGGTGAGGTGCCAGCTATGCCCGTCTATACCATCCGTGACTTTAACCGCTAGGACGCACTGTCCCTTCGCGGCGGGCAGCCCGGGCTAGGCTGACGGATGCCCCAAGGTCCTAACCACCCGTGACTTTAACTGCTAGAGCTCAGAGCTCCTTCGCAGCGGGCAGTCAATACTGACTGACAGGTGCCCCAATGGCAGCACTAAGAGCCTCTCCACACCCGTGACTTTAACTGCTAGAGCTCAGAGCTCCTTCGCAGCGGGCAGCCAGGATTGACTGACAGGTGCCCCAAGAGTTTGCCCCGTGGAGGCGGCACAACTCAACGCTAGGCTCTTAGTACTCTCACCTAATGGCCAGGCTTTAGAGCCAAAACGGCTGAGGTTCTTTAATTGTGTCGGCTGCTTTACAGTAAACCAGAGAAAACAAGTCAGGCTTATGCACAAATGGTTACCAAAATTTATTAAGCTAGATTCTAATCGTATGGTTACAAAATTGCTAGTGCCTACTTATTTAAATGTAGAGATGTTACACACACAAACAAGTTACAAAACTGAAGCCACAATCCCAAAGGAAGAAAACAAAGTATAGAGCTCTATTTCAAAATATGTGTACACTAAAGATAGGAGATCAGGTGTGGGTGCTTCTTACCCTCCTTGCATCTCTCGATTCCAGCGGTGCCAAGCCAGGATCGGTCACTCAATTCCGCGGAAAGACGAATAAGAGACAAGGCGTAGGGACCCTCTTAGCTGCAGAAGCCTTGGGAGGCTGTCACTTATCTGACCAGCAGATAGATAGTGAAAAGCACTCAAAAATCATGGTGCTGTAGGTCCCCTACTTATACCTCTGTACTCCTTTATTCTCTTTCTCCTTTCTTATGCCAAATTGAGGCTGGTCTGTCTGGGTGACGCCAGCTTTCGCAAGAGTAGTTTACACTTGCAAGGGAGAGAAACAATAAGTGTTGACTACTGGACATTTCTTTTATCAGGGTAAATATTTTCCCAACTAGGATGTTGGTGTGTGTGCATCACGCTATTTAGTAGGGGCTAAAAGCCATGTCTGTCACAAGGCCTCTGCCTGCTGTGAGCTTAATCGTTGTATCTGCCCCCAGAGGCACATTGTAGCAGCACACCTGTGCTTTCACAGCTTCAAAGGCTGTGCTGGAATATATGTTAAGTGCCCTGTTCCGGCTTCCTCCTGTGTTTCCAGCAATGCTGGTCTGAGGGGGGGGGGGGGGGGGCTGGCTGTCTGGCTACATTCCACCCCCTGATGCACCACACTACATCCCAGATTGCAAGGTGGCGGTGATGCCAGCACCTCTTGCCCTCCTTGGGGAAATCTAGAAATACCCAACAACCAAATTAGAGGATGAGGGTTCGCGGAATTGGTTAGGATCCCTTTTTAGCTCTAGGTATCTGATTTGCGTGGAGGAAAGAGCAGTTTGAATCAAACGCTTCATAATACATAAAGTTACACAAAAAAACAATTACAATAATTAAAATGGTTAAAACAGTATTCACAACCGAATGTAAAAACGGGGAGAGGGAAAATCCCAAGTGTTGAGCTAACCATTGCATCCATGAGGTTTGTCCATTCTCAGCCACTGCATGTAGTGGTACAAATTCAATTCCCAGTCCATTGGTTGAATCTAGCAAGGTGCACATCCAGCAATTTGTAGCACCAGCAGCTGAGGCGATGGTTTGGATTGCTCCCTGAAGAGGATGTTCTGGTATTGCCAAGGTGACTGGAGCCAACAGAAGGATCATGAGGGCTTGCAGGAACATATCTCTTGTGGGTCGTGTTCTAGCTAAAAAACTTATTTTAAAACCAAAAGCAAAAATTACACCTGCTATTATAAGTAATGGCAAATATATCAACAGTCCATAGTAGTCTCTAGTGATCAAACAGGTCTGCTGCATGGTCCATTTTGCTGACAGGTTAGCTGGCAGGTTGCTCGGAACCGTGGGACCATTCCTGCAATAAATCACATGGTCAGCCGGTCTTGGATGCGATCCAAGCCTCTGTAATGGTTATTAGCCTTTTATCAGCATTTAAAGCACTCCATACACCTTTCTCTTTATAGGCATGCAAAACGCAGGTAAAGGTTCCCAGGGCTGGGTGTTTAATCACAACAGTGTCTCCGGGAGCATACTTGGAACTGTGCAGTGGTGTTCTGGCAGGGGAGATAGCTTTCCCTGTAGGGAAGAATCCCCTGCTGATTGGACTTCCTGTAGGAGTCTGTCTGTTGTTTAATCTCTGCACCACTTCGTCCAGTCTGTCTCCCCATGTGCCATCAGTAGGCTTCAAGTGATTCTTTAGCAACCCATTCCAGCGCTCGACCATGCCATTAGATTGAGGTCGATATGGAAGGTGGAAGGTCCATTGGACTCCATGTTTAAGGGTCCATTCCCTTACAAGTTTATTCTTAAAATGCGAACCATTATCTGATTGGATTTCTTGAGGCATTGGGACAATTGCTGTTAAGCGGTTTAGTCCCATAACTGTGGACAACCCTGTTGCCAATCGGGTTGGATATGCAAAACCAATCCCTGAAACAATTTCTACCCCAGTCAAGATGTATTTCCACCTCTGCCTTGTAGTGGGCAGTGGTCCGACATAGTCGACCTGCCAGGTTGCCCATAGTGTTTTTCCATCTCTTAGCCTGGCAAACTGTTGTCCTTCTGCTATATGTTTTCTAGTCTCAGCACAAATAGTGCAGGCTTGCACCAGGTCTCTAGCCTGTCTGTGGGTGATAGGCCACCCCCTGATATGTGCTTGCCGCACTAACTCATCACTTCCTGTGTGTCCTAAATTATCATGTAACCATGAATATAAGCGTTCCCATTCTACTTGTGTGGTAAAGAGCTGGGCAGCTGCATCGGCTAAATTGTTTAACTGTGCAGCTGGGGTATTATTCCTCTGATGAGCTGAGACATGTCCTATAGACAGGGGTTGTTGCAGGGCATGCTGATATAACCACTTCCAGTATTCCAGTCCCCAGACTGGTTTACCTCCTATTTCCCAGTGGTTATTTTTCCAGTTAGTGATCCACTGAGTGGCACCTGCCCAGACCGCATAGGAGTCCGTATATACTGCGGTGGCTCCTGCTTCACAGGCCAGTTTAATTGCAGCCAATTCTGCAAGTTGTGCTGACCCATCAATTTCAGCAGTTAGGGGTGCTGCAGAGGTGTCTGCAGGCACTGCTGCAGCTTTTCCCTTCCATTTTCCTTTGACCAGCCTGGCACTGCCATCAGTGAACCATACTCCCTCAGGCTTAGAAGGATCAAATGGGGCAGCATCCCTAATGGGAGACTGCTGTGGAGGTAGGCGGTATTCATCAGGCATTCCTACTTTCCATAGGGATTCCTGAATCATAGTGGGGTTTTGTGCAGTGTCTGCACTACCTACCCGGTGGTGTATGTAAAGTGCCCATCTTTGGATAGTCATCTTTTGCGCTACACCAGGTGGTAACTCTTTCCCTTCCAATATAGGTTTAATGATTGGAAGAGGAGTGTGAATTGTGATGTCCTTATCCTGAGTTAATTCCTCAGTTTCTCTCAAGGCTGTGTAAGCTGCCAGAAGCACCTTCTCATAAGGCGCGTAGTTAGCCTGTGACCCTTGCCATGACTTGGAACCAAACTGAATTGGTCGTCTGGGAGCAGTGTCACTTTCTTGCCAGAGAGCATAAGACATTCCAGTGGCTCCCACAGTTAGGTACAAATGGAATGGGGCTTCAGGATGTATGGGACCCAGAGCCTGATAGGTGTGTATCTCCCCTATCAGTTGCCTGAGGGCTTCCTCATGGGCAGGAGCCCATTCCCAGGCAGCACTTTTCTTTAACAAATTGTACAATGGTCTGGCTATAATGGCAAAGCCAGGTACATGTTTTCTCCAAAACCCCAGGGTTCCCAAAATCTGTCTCAATTGATCTTTACTTTCGGGGGAGGGTGCCTGATTTAGCTCTTGTACAGTGTCATTAGGCACAGACCTCCTACCTCCCATCCATACAGTACCTAAGAATTTTATCTCTTGGGAGGGACCTTGGCATTTCTCAGCTGGTAACTCTAAATTAAGGGCTTCTAGTGCTCCTTTGATTTGATTCATAGTCTCCTGTACCTCTTCTGAGGTTTTCCCACCTATTAAGATGTCATCAATGTATTGCACAGTTTGTACATTGGGTGGCAATATTAGGTCATCTAGGACCTTTGCCAGTGCCCCATGGCAAATAGTGGGTGAGTGTTTAAACCCTTGTGGCATTAGGGTAAAAGTGTATTGTACACCTTTCCAAGTAAAAGCAAATCTTTCCTGGTCAGCTGGTTGCAAAGGGACCATGAAGAACATGTCCTTTACATCTAATACTGCTAGCCAGGGTTTATCCCAGGTTTGTATGGTGTTTACAATATCTGTTATGCTAGGGACTGCTGCAGTTAATGGTCCAGTGTTACTGTTTAGCTTCCTATAGTCTATAGTGAGTCTCCATTTGCCATTTGGTTTCTTGATGGGCCACACAGGAGAATTAAAGCGAGGGTGGGTACGAATTAAAATTCCTCGCTGTTCCAAATCTTTGATCAGGTCAGTAACAGGGCTTATGGCCTCAGCTGGGACATTATACTGCTTTATGTTTGTTACTGTTGAGGGCGGGAGAGCAGGCGCGCTGCTAAGTAAGTTTACAGAATAGTGGGGAGGGCTTTCCTCTTCCAGGTGGGTGGCATGAGGAAAAGAACTGACTCCAAAAGCCCATCTTTCCCCATTAATCCTTCCCTTCTTTCCTCTTAAAACGTCCATGCCCAGTATGTTGGCATTGCCTAAAATCACCTCATATTTTCGGGGCTGGTGGTGGGGTTGCAAGGGGATATCCAGTTTTATCTTAACTAATGGGTAAGTTATGGTACTGCCATTTACTCCTGTAACAAGTACCTGCTTTCCGCCAGTAGGTGGCGAGCCCTGAAAACTTTCTCGCTGAATCATGGACCTTTGAGCCCCTGTGTCCATTAAGAAAGGAATAATGTGTTTGTCATTTACAGTTACATGTATCCGGGGGTCTTTTGCTGTTGTTTTCTCCTCTTTGGATTTAAGCTGGTTTATTAGGAGAGGAGACTGACCCCCGCAAGCTAGTTTCCCTGCTCTGGTAACTCTTGCAGTTGCCGCAGCAATGGAGTATACCGGGTGTCTGCAGGTGGGGAAAGAGGAGAGAGCTGCAGAGGTGCACTGGGAGTAGCATTAGTTGTCTCCCAGTCAGCTCTTTTAAAGGTGGTGAATAATTTTAGCCGCTCTGTGGGCAGTCCATTTATCACATCTCTGGGATAACCTAAAGCCAGACATTGTCTCCACAACTTGGCTCTAAGCTCCTTTTCCTCTTGGGTTGGCTCTCGCTTGTTTTTATGTCCTTTAGATGGTGCCCCCTTGTTTCCCTGAAGGGAACGTATCTTAGCTTTGCCTGTCAGTGCTCTGATGTCTCCGAATTCTCTAAAGTATGACACCAGACGGTTTAGCAGTGCCCGAAAGGTACTGTTATGTGCTGCAGCTTCTGATCTAAGGGACAGTGCCATAGCCCTGTGGTTACTTGGAACTCCCTTAAGCAGGGGTCTGAGATCATCTACATCTACCTGACCCTCCCATGGGCTTTCATAGGCTAACTCTTGAGGGTTTTGGCCAAGCATGCTAATAACAGCCACAGTTAATAGAGCTGTTTTTACCTCATCTATGTTGGTCCAGTGCATTACTGTGGGTTCATCTCGGTCTGCTGGGTAAATTCCTCTTGCCCATCGACAAGCCAGAGACCAAAGTGTTTTAGGGGTGTTCCCCTCTGAATGTTCCAGGAATATTCCTGCACCTAAGTTAAGGCGCTCAGTTTCTTGGGCTGTCAGGCGTATATATCCACCCCCAGTGTCCCAGAGGCGGACCAGCCACTCTATTATACCTTCCGCAGGCTTTTTAGCAAAATCTCCCTGGATTGTTTTTAACTCCAAGGGAGTATATTGGCGGGTGGTAATTTTGGTAAAGTGTGTTGGAGCTTTACTCCCTTTTCCCTTTTTACCTCCCTTCTTTGTTTTTGAAGAGGTGGATGGATAATTGTCATCCCCTTCTTCATCCAGCTCTGCCCCACTCAAATTTTCCTCATGTTCTTCTGATTTGTGATGTGTGATAGCTGGTCTTAATTTTACAGAGGGACCTTCCTCCTCAGAGGAGGGGGACTCATCTGCTGAATCCCAAATGTCTCCATCCCATTCCTCAGGGTCTAGCCAGAGAGCAGTCTCAACTTTAGCCCGGTTGATACTGCGTGTTTTAGTCTCCAGCTTTTCCCTTCGTTCTATCCCTTCTTTCTCAATTAAGGGAAGTAATCTTTTCTGAAGATGTTCCATATCCCTATTCAGTGTTCTTACTCTGGTATCTAAATTCTGGCATTCCTTGTGCAGTGTGTCCCTTTCCTGTTGTAGCCTATTAAATTCTATTGCCAGACTATGATAATCCTTACAGGCAGCTTGCCAAATGTTAGTAAGCAGCCATATACAAGCACCTTTTCCTTTCCCTTTCTTCATCTTGCAGGCAGTTCTCCAGTTACAGAAATGCTGCCAGATCTCTGCTGGTTTTCCCCAATATTTCTCCAGCAGTTCTTTGCTCCACAGAGGATTTCCCCATCCCTCTTGGGTCAAACTTTTCTCTAGCTCAGGGAATTCTGTGGTGTTTATCATGACTGGTTTCATTGTGTTACTGTAGTGCAGCCTATATCACAATCCTGTTCGTGACGCCAATTTCTGTTAGCCGACGGCCAAGGATGTTTGGTGAGGTGCCAGCTATGCCCGTTTATACCATCCGTGACTTTAACCGCTAGGACGCACTGTCCCTTCGCGGCGGGCAGCCCGGGCTAGGCTGACGGATGCCCCAAGGTCCTAACCACCCGTGACTTTAACTGCTAGAGCTCAGAGCTCCTTTGCAGCGGGCAGTCAATACTGACTGACAGGTGCCCCAATGGCAGCACTAAGAGCCTCTCCACACCCGTGACTTTAACTGCTAGAGCTCACAGCTCCTTCGCAGCGGGCAGCCAGGATTGACTGACAGGTGCCCCAAGAGTTTGCCCCGTGGAGGCGGCACAACTCAACGCTAGGCTCTTAGTACTCTCACCTAATGGCCAGGCTTTAGAGCCAAAACGGCTGAGGTTCTTTAATTGTGTTGGCTGCTTTACAGTAAACCAGAGAAAACAAGTCAGGCTTATGCATAAATGGTTACCAAAATTTATTAAGCTAGATTCTAATCATGTGGTTACAAAATTGCTAGTGCCTACTTATTTAAATGTAGAGATGTTACACACACAAACAAGTTACAAAACTGAAGCCACAATCCCAAAGAAAGAAAACAAAGTATAGAGCTCTATTTCAAAATATGTGTACACTAAAGATAGGAGATCAGGTGTGGGTGCTTCTTACCCTCCTTGCATCTCTCGATTCCAGCGGTGCCAAGCCAGGATCGGTCACTCAATTCCGCGGAAAGACGAATAAGGGACAAGGCATAGGGACCCTCTTAGCTGCAGAAGCCTTGGGAGGCTGTCACTTATCTGACCAGCAGATAGATAGTGAAAAGCACTCAAAAATCATGGTGCTATAGGTCCCCTACTTATACCTCTGTACTCCTTTATTCTCTTTCTCCTTTCTTATGCCAAATTGAGGCTGGTCTGTCTGGGTGACGCCAGCTTTCGCAAGAGTAGTTTACACTTGCAAGGGAGAGAAACAATAAGTGTTGACTACTGGACATTTCTTTTATCAGGGTAAATATTTTCCCAACTAGGATGTTGGTGTGTGTGCATCACGCTATTTAGTAGGGGCTAAAAGCCATGTCTGTCACAGGGCCTCTGCCTGCTGTGAGCTTAATCGTTGTATCTGCCCCCAGAGGCACACCTGTGCTTTCACAGCTTCAAAGGCTGTGCTGGAATATATGTTAAGTGCCCTGTTCCGGCTTCCTCCTGTGTTTCCAGCAATGCTGGGGGGGGGGGGGGGCTGGCTGTCTGGCTACAGGCAGCCACCATGAGGAATCCCCTAGCTACCACCTGAGCTGGAACAAGGGCTGGACCAGGAGAAAGGATTGTGCCCAGACTAGGAAGGCGTCCAGTCTGAGAAAGAAACTTATTGAAACATCTCTAAGGGTGAGATTTTACCTCTATTCAGTTGTATTACTGTATTAGGTTTAGATTTGTGTGTTTTATTTTATTTTACTTGGTAATTCACTTTGTTCTGTCTGATACTATTTGGAACCACTTAAATCCTACATTCTGATTTAATAAAATCACTTTTTACTTAGTAACTAACCCAGAGTATGTATTAATACCTGGGGCGGGGGGGGGGGCAAACAGCTGTGTATATCTCTCTATCAGTGTTATAGAGGGCGAAGAATATATGAGTTTACCCTGTATAAGCTTTATATGGGGTAATACAGATTTATTTAGGGTTTGGACCCCATTGGGAGTTGGGCATCTGAGTGTCAAAGACAGGAACACTTCTGTAAGCTGCTTTCAGTTTAGCCTACAGCTGTTAGAGGACATGGTTCAGACCTGGGTTTGCAGCAGGCTAGCGGGTCTGGCTCAAACCAGGCAGGGCACTGAAGTCCTAAGCTGCTAGGGCAGGAAAGCAGGGGCAGAAATAGTCTTGGCACATCAGGTGGCAGCTCCCAAGGGGGTTTCTGTGATCCAACACGTCACAAATGGATTGTGTGATGTGTCCTGGATGGAAGCTGGTGGCATATAGGTAAGTATAGCAGTCAAAAGGTTTCTGGTATAGGGTCGTGTTTATGAGACCATCACTTATTTGCACTGTAGTGTCCAGAAAGTGAATCTCTTGGTCCAAGCTGAGGTTGTTGTGGGGTGGAAATTGTTGAAATCCAGGTGGAATTCTTCAAGGGCCTCCTTCCCGTGGTTCCATATGATGAAGATGTCATCAATGTAGCCCAAGCAGAGGAGGGGCACTAGGGGATGAGAGCTGAGGAAGCGTTGTTCTAAGTCAGCCATTAAAATGTTGGCATGCTGTGGGGCCATGCGGGTACCCATAGCAGTGCCGCTGACTTGAAGGTATAAGTTGTCCCCAAATCTGAAATGGTTGTGGGTAAGGACAAAGTCACAAAGCTCAGCCACCAGGTGTGCTGTGGCCTCATCAGGGATACTGTTCCTGACAGCTTGTAGCCCATCCTCGTGTGGAATATTGGTGTATTGTGGAATATTGGTGTAGCTTGTAGTCCATCCACACGAAGCGAGATGCAAATTAATCTGAGCCCTTGCACTTCTATATCCTTTTTCATTCAGCTACTAAACCTCACAGCCATCTTAAGAAAGACCCTCTGTAGGAGAGATTTCCTGTTACCTCGTGCTCCCCTGCCCCTCCAACCCCAGTTTGTTTTTCTCATCCTCCCATTGCAGCTTCTCCTAACCTAGATCCAGAACCTGCCAAGACTCTGGTGCAAAGTATCTTTACACACATTGGATCCTTTGCCGTGATTGAAACTTTGACTCCTGGCAGGATCAGGGCCCTATACCGTGAGCTCTTTGAGGCTATTTACTCAGTGTTTGTGCAGAGCTCAGCACAATGGGGCCCTCTTCCTCCATAGACTGTAATAGGAATACAAATAACTATTTTATAGATGTGGAAACTGAGGCAGGAGCTGGTTGGCTCAATGGGCCAGATTCACACTTGTGCTGGCAAAGGGATAGAGGAGAGGCAGTTTGGGACTCCCCTGTTCAGTGGCTGCAGGGGCTGGTGCAGACCTTGGCACAGGCTGTTGAAGTCCTGAGATTGAGCCAAAGTTGCTCCCCTGTTTCAGTGGCCCCTGTGGGGCTTTTCATGAGTCAGCTTCTGCCCTGCCCCAAAAGAAATCATTAAATTAGCCCCAACATCATGGTTTGTTCTCTTTTAAGATTTATATTGTGTTCTTCAGTCGTTTGATGTCTGAACTCCCCCTGCCACCCCCAGTGTGTCTGTGTCCTTCACCCCCATTCCCCAGCCTGGACCCTGGAGGATTGCAGTGTGGTCCCCTCTCCCCCTTCCCAGGCTGGGTGTTGCAGGCAGGGGGCAGAACAGAGGCGCTGGGCTGCTGCTCACAGGCAATTCCTCTGGATCAGAATCTGCTTCCCATCAGAATTTGCTACTTTGCTGTTATTCAACATAGTCCAGTGTGCTGAATGTGGAACAGCATTTCTTGAAAGGACCAAACGTCCAAGGCTGAGACCCATCACGTTATAAACAATCCAAAGGAGACGTCTAAAATCTACATCTGTAAGGAAAACTTCTCTCTGTCGGATGATTGTGCTCTACAAAGAGCTCAAGGAATTCAACAGGTATAATCGCCCCAGCGCTGTGGGAGGGGATTTTTCCCTTAAGTCAGGCCACTTTCACAGGTCAGCATTTAATTGGGAACAACCTTATACTATCGAGAAAAAATTATCTTGTGTTTGTGTTAACTTTTCAATCAGAGCAGGGTCAAGCTGAAGAAAACCAAGCAACTAATGTCGTGCTGGCTCATTTTTCAACTTTTTCTTCTGTGACTGATATTTCACAGCTCTTGTTAATGCACATGTTGCACAGAGTAATTTTCTAACCCTTAGCCTACAACACCTCCCAGTGACGAACGCTCCTGCCTTAGACCTTACGTTCAGCTACAATGTCCCCTCAGGCATTTTCTCAAGGCTACTTCAGGCTGGCCAGCAGGTTTTAGGATAGCTCTGTCTCAGTTGTCATGGGGAAAAAATGATGCTTACCAGTTTGGGGGGCTCTGGTAGAGGCTTGGGGGAGGGCAGAGATCAGCAAGCGGCGGGTGGGAGCGGCCTCGGGGAGGGGGCAGAGCATGGATGAGAAGAGGCAGAGTGAGGCCAAGACCTGGGGGAGGGGCGGAGTGGGGGTGGGAAGATGGGGAGAAAGGGTGCGGCCTTGGGGGAGAGGATGTAGCGGGAACGGGGCCTGGGGGCGGAGCAGGGATGGAGCACCTCCTGGGAAAACCAAAAGTTGGCGCCTCTGGATTATACACTGTTTCTACCTCTGAAAATAGGAAATATCCTCTGCGTGATGACTCTGGTCATTTGAGGGGTTCCTGCCCACGCACTGCTCGCTTACACCCTGCAGTAAGAAGAGATCCCGAGACATAAGCCCTTGTATTCGAGGCCTGAGAGGAGGCAGAAGCTGTTCACAGAATCCGACTAAGAAGTGCTAGTCACAGAGCACTCACGCAAACACACCCCGATGTCAAGTAGTGCCAAAACATTCGGACATCAAGAATGGTACAAAAACATTCCCCAAGGACAACAGGAACACCCTGAGCTCTCCTAAAAGCTAAGGTCAGGATCACAATATACAATCAATATTTTAATGGAACCAACATGTACAAGGCGACGTCAGGGGGCCGCACTAACGTGTTTGTGTTGGGGTATAAAGACAGGGCTGGATTAACCTCTTGTGGGCCCTGGCGCCAAACATATTTGTGGGCCCCCATGTCGTCGTCGTGGGCTCCGAGTGTGGGCCTGCTGTGCAGTGCCCTTGCTGCCCTAGTACGCCCTGTGACAGGCAGCCGGCGCTGAATCTCAGAGACGTTTTTCATTTTGATCACACACCTCTACCTGGCTATCTGCATTGCCATACACAGCTCCCTCAGCCCCCAGTTCTTCTCACTGAGCTGTCCCCAGGTGGGTTTACCGGTGTCCACAGTGAGCAGAACTTTCATAGTGATCAGGGGAAACTCCCCACAGATGTAGCTCCTTGACTCCTTCCTCATTCAGACCTTCTATCGCCATGTCTGCAGGACCACCCCATGTCACCAGTCACTGTGTGTGGTTCTGGGCTCAGCTCAATAAAGTTTCACAGCCAGCAGATACCTGATCAATTCTGACAAATCCCTCCCTTAGCGCCCATCCTGCCATTTGAGGAAGCCACTTGCAAACATCATTTCCCCAAAGTGAGGACTTAGCCCCTGGGAACCTCAAGTCACCAGCCTTTCTCCCTCCGCTCCCATCTACATGCTAGTCTACTGCCTGGCCACCACCACCTTGCCCCATGCTTGTTTCCCTTCTACCTTGGACATGCTCCCTAGCCAGCTGGGCTGGAGCTATTCTCCCCTGCAAGCCTGATCTGCTTCCTCTTTCCCTGCTCCCCTGGACATTCCTTTCCTACAGGTGACCTCTGCTCCTTGAGGTTAACTCCAGTTTCTTTATCCGCTCCTAGCTTAATGGCCCCCAGTAGTCACAGAGCCACCTGCAGCTTCTCTGGCTACAGCCATGGGGCCAATCGCCAGAGGTCAGCCTTAGACAGTTGCAGCTGCTAGCAAGGGAGGGGTGGCAATTCCAAGGCTGAGCATGCTTGACCCTTGCAATGGCTGCACTATGGACTCTAAATCCTCAGCACTGGCCCTAGGCAGCTGCAGACTCTGGAGTTAGGCGCTTCCTTCCTCTAGGCCATGGCTTTAAGGAACTGAGATGCCCATCACCTGCAGCAGAGGCCACCAATGCCCATGCACCCCTCAGCTAGCACATAGTCATGCAGAAAGCGCAGCCTGAATGATTTTGGAGGCTGGGGTGCCAGGAGGTTCCCATCCCTGAGCAGCAGCTCTGCAACAAACTCACAGGGCCCCCCTCCACTGTAGGACCAGGACCCTGTGAAGACAGTGGAGTAACCCTGTGTATAACCAGTTCTGTCCAAAGCCTGTTGAAGTGAGTGGGAGTCTTTTTATTGTCTTTAATGGGCTGTGTATAGAAGCAAAGGACCCCGTTCTAGACTCCAGGAGCAAGGTGCATTCTGTGCTGCACTGGTTTACTATGGTAACAGGAAGGTCTCACGTGACCTAGTGAATAAGCAACACCTCCTACAGCACCTAACTTTTTCTGAGAGGCCTCCCGCCCAATTACTAAGTGTAAACCTGCTTCGCTTACCAGGGCTGAAAATGTCAGCCCATGTGGTCACAAAAGCAAGGACTTCTGAATTCAGCAGGAATTCTGGATGTGTCCAGAACACAGAAAGGATGGGTTCCCGCGTGGTTGCAGAACTGCAGTCAAGTGGAACAATTTTCAGCTTGTGTGACTGGAGGATAGCTGATCCATATACTGTCCTACATAAATGAGGAAAAGTTGAGGTGCCTTTGTTATTCTTTTCTTCCACTCTTCATTTCTGTGGGGAATTTGCCAATGCAATATCACGGTCTTCTTTTTAAACAAATAAAACTAAGAAAAATGGCAATGGCTGTTGAAAATAGCAACTCCAGTCCTAGTTAGCACTGGGAAGACCCCAGCATTTGTTGCTCAATTTTATCCTACTCTTCCTACAGCAAATTACAGTGGATCAGCATGTTTGATTTGGGAGAAATGAAGTGACAGCGGCCAAAATTGAGCTTGAGCAGTCCTGAATTTTGAGGGTGTTCAAATCTGGAAAGCATGTGCAAGATTACTTTTCTCACTATTAGATGAATCTGGAAAGGAAAAGTCAATTTCTGCTTTCATGGCTCAGACGTAGAAATCCTCCTTTGCTGTATCTAAAGCTGCCCAGGTCTTCTAGTAGAGCCTCCCCTCCCTCCCTTTTCATTTTAACTTCTCCTGGTGGGATCCACATACCTCCCCTGCTAGGCTTCTGACGGAGAGGTGCACTGTCCATTTAGTCCACCCAGTTCCTTCTTTGGGGGCTGCCAGGCGAGGTCACACAAGCATCGCTAATCCAGTCTGGGGAAGTGATATCTGGGCCAAAAGCCTTCGACTCCTTGGGCATACTTGTACCCCATTCAAAGTGCCACCCCCTTCTAGCAGCCAGCTCTCCATTCACAATCAGCTGCAGTGCATGGGGTCTCAGCTTCCGCCCTCCCGTACCTGTTGATAGCTGCCAAGGGATAGCTGGGAAATGTAGTTCCTTCCCTGCTCCAGGGCCGGCTCTATTGGCAGGGAGCTGGCCAAGCAACTACAGTTCCCAGGGCCCTGTGGGTTCTCAGCTCCCATGCTAGATCTCTGCTGCCCTGAGGTTCCGCTTCTGCAGCGCTGTGAGAGGGGAGGAAGTAAATGTCATGGGGCCCCTTCTGAGCTTGGGCCCGGCACTATGGTAAATCCGGTACTGTATAAAGCTGTGTCTCAGAGGGAGTATCTTTGGCCGGCCTAGGTGGCAGTGGAAAGTCCCGCCACTTACTGAGCTGCATCCATAGTGGTGGGCATACAAGTCATAGTATCCTCATAGAGGCTGCCAGGTGCTATTACTGTGCTTTGTCGACAATAAACCTAGCCTGGTTCCTTCGTCCCTTAACGGAATTTGTGGTCATTGGGTGGTTCGCTCAACGTCTGCCGTGCTAGCTGTCTGCACAAGGCTGGGGCAGCATACGAAGGGAACACACACACAGCAAAACATCTGTTAACATCTAACCCAAGGGGTTCCTTGTAAGAATGTGGGACCCCGGGATAGTGGGGGGTGGGAGCTTGAACATCAAGGGACCAGTAGGAAACAGAATCTGGCAGTGCAGATACAGGCTCTATCTCCCTCCCTTGCTATATGTGGTCTGTCATTGTCCAGGGAGCAGCCTTCCCATGCACACCCTAAGAGGAATCCTCTGTTATGACTCCATCACTGTCCTAGAAGCTGAGAAGCACCTATGATCACGATTGAACCTTTAAGAATCCAAAGTCTTTTCAAGATTAATTGAATAAAAATCTTTGAATAATAATAATAAATCATCCCCTGAAGCCACTGCCCTCACTCTGCCTTCATTTGAGACAAAAATCTGCTTCCTGCAATAAAAGGGGGCTAACACAGGAAAATGAGAGGGGTGGGATGGGCAGAATTTGTGTAGGAGCCAAAAGGAGTCCAGAGGAGAGTGAAACAGGGAGCACGAGGGAGGGGAAGGAGAGGGGCAGATGGGCGAAATCAGGGACAGGGTGCAGGCGCTGGGGTTCAGAAAGGGGAAGATGCATGTCCTGTTTTCAGGGTACAAGTTCCCTTGGCACCTATGTTTCTGCCTCTGGCCGTGTGCACGGCTGCCCCATTCTAGGAGTGTGAGATGCCTATCTCCCACCTAAGCCCCCAAGTGAGTCATGGACCGGGGAAGATTGGCATTCAGCTGCCGATTTCGCATATGGGGCCTGATCCTCCCAGCATGCCTACCAGATTGGGTCCCGTTCAAGCAGTTGTCCAATGGAAGAGATAGTGGTGCCCACCTTATAACGTCTATCCCAGTGGTTAAAGCACTGCGCTGGAATATGGGGAACCCAAATTCAGTCCCACCTCCCTACCAGGAAGTATTTGAACCCTGTGTCTCCCACCACTCAGACGGGCATGTTAATCACTGTGACAGGGTCCCCAGACTGTGGGACTGCTGAGCCCTCTGTCCCACCAACCTGAGCTTCCCCTCACACTGTGATGCTGATGAGAAGCTACAAAGCTCTGGCAGGTGCTGCCCTTACTCCGCCATCCACCGGCAGGGACTCATCCAACTGAGTTACATGAATGCTTTTATTAGCCACTCATGAACCAACAATAGAGAGGCTCCAGCCGATTCCCCCCAGCTCCTCAGCTTTGCACCCCAGAACTTTACCATCTTGCACAGAAGCCTGGCCAGAGTCAGTTCATTTCACCCAGTCCGCCCCTCCCTCGATGTGGACAGGACACACACTAACTAGCCTTTGTAAACTGACCTGAGATTTCCCAAGCACTTCAACCAAAACACACTGTTTTAGATAAAATATAAAACTGATTTATTAACTACAGAAAGATCACTGTGTGCTGAAGGGTTAACTTTCAAACTCTACTAGTTTGGACTTTCCTGGGGCAGTTTATAGTGCTGCCTTCCAGAAGGCTACCCTGCCTGGGAAAGGCATTTGATACTGCATTGAAGGACCATCGCTGAGATCAATCAAGGCTGCAGTCTGGGGCCATCAACTTTGGATGACTCAAAGCTACTGACCCATCTCTATGGAGTAGAAGAATTTCTATACAGAAGCTGGGGGACAAGCATGAGTGGCTGTTAGGAAGTACACAGATTGACCAGTGGGGAGCAGGGCCATCCTTAGGCATATGCAGCATACGCGGCTGTGTAGGGCACCTGCAAATTTGGGGCACCACTAGGACCATAGGGGCTGACTTCTCATCTTGCCAGGGGATGCTTGACCCCCCCACTCCACTCCAGGCCCCTCCCCCCTCCACTCCTTCCCCCAAACCCCTGCCCCTCCTCCACCCCCGCCCCGCCTCCTCCCCCCTCCCTCACAGAGCTTGAACATGTGAATCAGCTGTTCACGGTGCTCTGGAAACATTGGGGGATGGGGGGGAGGAGTTGGTCAGTGTGGGGCTGCCAGCACGCAAGAGGTGTTGGGGAAGGGAGGCAGAAGGGGGGAGCTTTGCGCTGGTGGGTGCTCCACACCCACTAAAATTTCCCTGTGGATGCTCCAGCCCTGGAGTCCGCGCCTATGACCGGGACAGCAGGCAAGAGCGGGTCTGGTCCTGCACACCCAGTGCACGCGGCAGTCTCCTTCCGAGGCAGAAGGCCGGGGCCGTATTCACAGAGCCGAATGTGCCGGTTTAGGGGCACCAGTTTAATAATATTGCATAGGGCCCATAAATCCTAAGGATGGCCCTGGTGGGGAGATCAAGCACATTGCACAGACACAATGGCCCTATTCAGGGGTGGGGGGCCTCCTCTGCAAGGGGGCTGACCATTGCCACATGAAAGAAGGAGAAGGAGGGCAGGGGCAACATTGGCCAGCGTGAAACACTGACAAACCACCGACGTACAAGAAGGGGTGAACTCAGACTACAGGAGGGCGCATCTCTGGACTTGTTATATTACTCAACTGTGCTTTATGAGTAAAGACTCCGTGGTTAAGAAATTCCTTTGCTAAGCCTGTGTGCCTTGCTTCCCCTCCACATTGTTTCTGAAATGGTTAACGTGTAAGTCCGGGGTGCCCACAGCCTAGGGGGAGTTCTGAGGGCATGAGTGTAATTGACTTGGAGGCTAGAGGGGCTCAGACGCTGGTTTCAGAGACTTAGGAAGATGCTGACAGATCCCCCACATCCTGAGGGAGGACAGTAGATAAATGGTCTGAGCCCAGGAGTGAGCCCTAGAGTCCCAGGGCTGGATATAGTGACTAGACTCTGCCCAGAGCCAATTGGCTCAGAAGTATAGGAGACCCAGTAATTCAGTTCACTCACAACAGATGAGTGACTGTACAACGGCTCACTGGGCTGGCCTGTAACAACCACAATGCCATGTAGCCTTTAGGGTATCCTATTGCCTGCAATCTTAGAGACCAGTTCTGTCTAGTTTGCATTGGTATTTCTGGGAAAAGGACCAGCTAAGTAAATTCACCTGTTTCACCGTGGAAATGAAAATGTCAGCAAGTAAATAGTGAGCAATGCAACTGGAACTGATAAGAGTGACTTTATGGTAAAACTTCCCTGCTTTATTACTTGAGAGTCAAATGTTCACGGCCTATCCCATTCCCGGTTGGCAGGTGGTGATTTCAGTTTTAATTGTGGCAAACTCAACTCACAGAGCCAGAAATGGTTTCTGTCAGGTCTTTCATGTGATCACAGCTAGTTTCCAAGAAAAATTAGCTCTGTAATAAGAGAAAATGAAAGGGAAATGATAAAATAGTAGGTAATCTTTAAGCAGGGATATGACAGAGACTTCTTTCATTCAGCTCCAGCTCTCTTGAATGATCTGAAATAACCCTGGATTCCCTGGTGCCCTCTTCCTAAGGCTGGAGTCCTCTTGGGCGCACTAAGAGACAACAGTAGCAGTGAATCAATGGCTGTCCTGGGGGTGGTGCACAGCCGCACCAGCCCATGGGGGCTGCAGGAGATATTGCCTCCTGGATCTCCCCCAGTCACAGAAGTGTCTGAGATGCTGCAGTGTGCCCCCCCTCCCACCCACCGCCATCATGGCCAGCCAGCTCTGCAGTGCAACAATTGCTGTGGCCCCAAGTCCTCCCCACTGCCATGGGGTTTCAGCTTGTGTGCTTGCCTGAGCACCAGGAACGCTCATGTGACTGGCCCCTGCACAGAAGGTGTCAGGTGGTGGGAAAGGCTCTGAAACCTTCCCTCCACTCTTCACCCCTGTGCAGTGGCTGGTCACCATCGGGCACTAAGGAGCTGAAGGTCGAGAGCACCTCGGATTCACCAAGGGGCAGATTCCATCTCACTTGCAATTTGAAGCCTCCTTTGTCTGTAACGTGGGTACCTCACTTTAGTTCTTTGTCCCACTTCTGAAAGTGCAAATTCTGCATGGGTCAGTTCTGAGTCTTACAGCTGAAGAGCTCGGAGTCAGACTCTGGCCAGCCCCACTGGGGAGTGCCGGCCCTGCTCCCTGCGAGGATCCCGTATCAAGCAGCGGCTTGAAGTAGGTTGGAGAACGTGGAGTCACGCCCCCGCCCCCTTCTGCTTGCACAGTGTGTACCAAGGAAGTTAAAGGACCCCCATCAGTTTGGAGCTGTGGAGTCCCAGGGAAACATTTGTCTGTGTGAGCCAGTGGTGGAGGGAGCCTCCCGATTCAATGGGTGAGCTCCCCTGCCACTGCCCCTTCCTCCTCCTCCTCAGCCCACTGAGGGGGCACAGACCAGCCACAGCAGCACCCGCTGCCTCAGCACCGCAGCCCCAATCCCTACCAAGTGCCGAGGGGAGGCCAGAGGGCAGGGGGCTGGAGAGTGAGCCCAGCCCACACACATCCTGCAGTGTTGTGTCCTGTCCCATGGGGCTGTGCCTGGCTCCCCATTGCAGGCTGAGTGAGGGACAGGCTCACTCTACAGCCGCTCCCCCCATTGCCCCTTTGCACCAGGTTGGGTTTAGGGTCACAGTGCAGAGGTGGAAGGTGCTGCTGCAAGTGGTCAGAGCCCCCAGGTCACAACACCCACAGCAGGGAGCCAGGCCCAGCCCTGTGGGACAGAAGACACCACTGCAGAGTTTTTTGGGGTGTCAGTGCACCCGTGAACCCCTGCTCAAACCACCCTGGTATGAACTTCTCCTCATGTCTGTGCTCCTCCCACGTCTCATTCTTTATAACCCACTAGATGGGCTCTCTGGCCTGTGAACCAGACATCAGCAACAGTTTGCTGTTTGCAGTCGGGATGCTCTTAGCAGGTATCTGAAGAGATGTGCAGCTTTCCGAGTCATGGCAGATACTATAAATTCCTCCAACCAAGCCGAAGAGCTCTGGGATCTGCGTGCCCCCAGGAGCGGGTCATGGGGCTCCCAAAGGGGAACGTCCCCAAGCCATTTCCTTCCCAGGCCCCCCTGAGGTGTGCAGCTCTGAGCATGCTGAGATCCATGGCTACAGCTGCATAAACTACAAGGGGCAGGGGTCAAAGATAAAACCCGAATCCTCCTACAGCCTGACAATGTGTGTCCCCAGACTGTGCCATCAAAACGGAGACACTCAGGCTGTACCTTCAAAATGTACCTTCAAAATGAGATCAACTCTAGCTTGTCAGAGTAAGCCAAAAAGTCTGGACACCAATGGCTTCTGGGAAAACAATGCAGCAGAAACCAAGGTGCAGCACCTGGACCTTTCTCGCAGTTGGCCCCAAGCCCCCAGGTTGCCTATATTAGGCTTGATCTTGCTTCTATCGGAGTCAATGTCAACACTCCCATGGAGCCCACAGAGAAATAAAGCTACTGTGACTGCACTAAAAATCCTGCCTCTGATGCTCTAACCTGAGCTGTCGACTCTTGATGCTGGTGATCTGGCTGTTCAGGCACCTTAATTCTGGCATTTCACAGTGTTTACATGCTTGACTTCGCCACCGGAACTTTTTTTTAATGTCGTTCTCTGCATGGAATTGAATATCAGCTGTGCCATCAGGCAGTGCCAGCCTGCGCTGTACGGCCTGCCTGCAGAGTGCCCTCACTGCGGGCAAGGCAGAGTTCAGGGGCTGTAGCTTAGGCTACACTTGCAATTGAACAACAAAAGTTTTGCCCCGGCAAGTGCAAGTGTAAACGGCGCTTTGTCGACACAGCCTTGTCGTGAACAGATGCGCAGTGTAGACATAACCTAAATGGTCTTCGGTTTCCACTGTCTAAAGGACAGGAGAATTTGGCCAAAGCTTGCCACACAAAGCAAAGTGAGGTTCAAAATGACAGGGGCTTTGAATCCTTAGTGTCCTGTAGCATTTATATTTATAGAAATTTCCAGAGCATCCATAACCGTGACTTTCTACCTGAGCTTTGTGACACCCCCTCCTCTCCTGAGGGAGCCGAAAAATCCCTCAGTGCATTTGTAACCCTCTGGGGAGTGTGTGCCATTCACACCGCCCTTGATGGCTGACCCACAGGGTTTATGGGTTTTTACAGCTCTGAACTTCACAAACTGACTCTTTAGTTCCAGCTGTAGAGACTTGTGCTAAACGCTGTAGGTCCCCACTTCAATCCCCAGTGAGCGTTGGGGTCGGTTAGACAGTTCCTGCCTGTGGGGCAGAGGATATGCTCTCCCTTCCAGCCTTCCAGCAATACACATCAGATTGGTTCATATTCTTCCCCCTCTCTCCATTACCCCATGTTCTCCCATCCCTTCTCCCCACCTCCATCCACTCCTTCTCTCCTGCCCTCTCCCTGTCCTTCCCCCTCTTTTACTCTCCTTCAGTTTCACTTTCCTGTTTTCTCCCCCTCCCCCTCCTGGCTCCTCCTTTTTCTTCTTCTCCTTCTGTGGCTGGGACTAGCAGATACTTGCAGGCGGCCCCTCCCAGTGTCAGCACAAGCCCACACTGCACAGCCAAGGGCAGAGAGAACAGATACTCACCCAGCTGCCATGGCCGCTGCAGCTACAGCAGGGGAAATACAAGATGAAGCTATTTGCTCCGTCTGCCTGGGGTATCTGACGGAGCCGGTGACTATCGCGTGTGGGCACAACTTCTGCCGAGCCTGCGTCACCCGGTACAGTGAGGAGAAGGGAACGGGGACACCCCTGACCTGTCCCCAGTGCAGAGCCCGGTTCCAAAAAGGGGAGTTCAAGCCCAACACCCAGCTGAACAACATCATACAAAGGATCAAACAACTGGGGTTAAAACCAGGAAAAGGGCAAAAGGAGGATCTGTGTGAGAGACACGAGGAACGTCTCAAACTCTTCTGTGCGGAGGATGGAGAAACTATTTGCTTGGTGTGTGAGAAATCCCGGGACCACAAGTCTCACACTGTGGTTCCCATTGAGGAGGCTGCCCAGGAGTACAAGGTAGGAAATGCTGTTGACTTTGCTTAATTATACCCCTTAAGGACACCAGGTTTATCCACCATCAATACAAGAACAAACATTCACCCCTGGCTGCCTATGGTTAGGCACCTAAATGAAAGGGGCCTGGTTTTCAGAGGGGATGAGCACTGGGAGTTGTGGATAATGGGAAAATATCCAAACTTTTTTTTCTCCAACACTGCAAGTTCCAACACGTAATAGAACAGGGCTGACGGCTCTTTGTGCACCTGCAACCCATCTGCCAGGTGGAGTGGGCAGCAAGAACATAAGAACATAAGACCAGCCATCCCCTGTCGGACCAAAGGTCCATCTAGCCCAGTATCCTGTCTTCTGACAGTGGCCAATGCCAGGTGCCCCAGAGGGAATGAACAGAACAGGTGATCATCAAGTGATCCATCCCCTGTCGCCCATTCCCAGCTTCTGGGAACAGCTTCTGAACAGCTGATCTGTGGCAGGTGGGAGGTGCTGGGAGGACAGGGCAGGAGCTGATCTCAGTGTCTCCAGTAGGCAGGAGACGTTGTGGGGCAGGGGAAGAGCTGATCGGCGGGGCTGCCAGTAGGTGCTGAGCACCCACTATTTTTATTCCATGGTTGCTCCAGCCCTGGAGCACCCACAGAGTTGGTGCCGATGGTAAAAAAGAAACTTTAAATGAGAGGAGGGAAGTCACCCGGCATTGATTAAGGAAAATGCCACACGCAGGATTCATAAACATAAAACCGTGAGCAAAACACCCTCTCCAGTGTACGTTGGTCAGTGTCTTCTGCCTCATGTTCTGGAGTTCCATAACCAAAAGTTCCTTTGCTCTGCCCCTCTCTGCTCCCTCACCCCACCCCACTCACAGTGGCTGTCCTTGGTCAGTGAAGACTCAGGGTTCAGAGATGCATCTGTGTGAGCTCACCTCCCACCCTGGTTGTGGGGGGAGGACGAAGATGGCACCTTGCTTGCTCCAGTGTCCAAGCCAGGGCCGTCCTTAGGCATACGCAGCTGCATAGGGCACCATGAAATTTGGGGCACCAAATTGCCCCAAATTTAATGGTGCCCTAGGCAGCTGCATGCTGCATACGTGGCAGCACCAGCCCCGGCAACCAGCCCTTTCCCTCAGCCAGCCCCCCGCGGGCTGCGCCCACTGCAAGGGGCAGGGCCGTTCCTACGGGGGTGTGGGGCTCCGGACACTCCCTCCACCCTGCCTCTTACCCTTCCCCCCTGCTCTGCCCCCGGCCCGCCCCCATTCCACCTCTTCCCCCAGCAACCCCGCACTCACCAGCAGCGGCGGGAAGTGGAGCAGACGGGCCCCAGCCTGATCTACTCCGCCAGATCCCAGCCACGGCGCTCCGCTTCCCGCCGCCGGTGAGAGTGGGAGGCGATCCTTTCCCCAACCCGAGCGACATGGCTGGGGCCGGGGCAAGGGAAGCGGGGCAGGCTCCTCCCGGCCCCCCGCTAATCCCCCGGGCCACTCTGGGCCTGTGGGGCCCCCAAAAGTGGCCCTCCACAGCTCCTGCCATCCATACCCTGGGGGGGGCATGGCCTGGGGCCCCACACAGCCCCCCACACACGGGGGGCTGCGTAGGGCCCCCAAATGGCTAGGGACGGCCCTGGTCCAAGTACTAGCTCTAGTGTCACCACCCTACCACACACCCCACTGTCCCACTCCACCGGCCGCCCTGCCAGCCATCACCTGCTTCTCTGCTGTAACCTCTGCAGATCAGGGCATGTCTACACTTGCAATTTAAAGCAGAAGAAGTCCCCTTCTTGTGCAAAAACCTAGCCTCTCGAGTTTCTACGCTGCTCTTAGTGATTTTCAACTCTTAGTGGGGGTACCATTGCGGAGAGTGGACCAGATGATATGTCTGGGGCGAGAAAGCAGAAGGAGACTCCACTGGTTGGAAGGCATGAGATGCGATGTCCTGAGGTTGGGGGTTCCACGACCACCACTCCCAAGAGGAGAAGGCGGGTGGTGGTGGTCGGGGACTCTCTCCTCCGGGGGACTGAGTCATCTATCTGCCGCCCTGACCGGAAAAACCGAGAAGTCTGCTGCTTGCCAGGGGCTAAGATTCGCGATGTGACGGAGAGACTGCCGAGACTCATCAAGCCCTCGGATCGCTACCCCTTCCTGCTTCTCCACGTGGGCACCAATGATACTGCCAAGAATGACCTTGAGCGGATCACTGCGGACTACGTGGCTCTGGGAAGAAGGATAAAGGAGTTGGAGGCGCAAGTGGTGTTCTCGTCCATCCTCCCCGTGGAAGGAAAAGGCCTGGGTAGGGACCGTCGAATCGTGGAAGTCAACGAATGGCTACGCAGGTGGTGTCGGAGAGAAGGCTTTGGATTCTTTGACCATGGGACGGTGTTCCATGAAGGAGGAGTGCTGGGCAGAGACGGGCTCCATCTTACGAAGAGAGGGAAGAGCATCTTTGCCAGCAGGCTGGCTAACCTAGTGAGGAGGGCTTTAAACTAGGTTCACCGGGGGAAGGAGACCAAAGCCCTGAGGTAAGTGGGAAAGCGGGATACCGGGAGGAAGCACAGGCAGGAATGTCTGTGACGGGAGGGCTCCTGCCTCATACTGGGAATGAGGGGCGATCAACAGGTTATCTCAAGTGCTTATATACGAATGCACAAAGCCTTGGAAACAAGCAGGGAGAACTGGAGGTCCTGGTGATGTCAAGGAACTATGACGTGATTGGAATAACAGAGACTTGGTGGGATAACTCACATGACTGGAGTACTGTCATGGATGGTTATAAACTGTTCAGGAAGGACAGGCAGGGCAGAAAAGGTGGGGGAGTAGCACTGTATGTAAGGGAGCAGTATGACTGCTCAGAGCTCCGGTACGAAACTGCAGAAAAACCTGAGTGTCTCTGGATTAAGTTTAGAAGTGTGAGCAACAAGAGTGATGTAGAGGTGGGAGTCTGCTATAGACCACCGGACCAGGGGGATGAGGTAGATGAGGCTTTCTTCCGGCAGCTCACGGAAGCTACTAGATCGCATACCCTGATTCTCATGGGTGACTTTAATTTTCCTGATATCTGCTGGGAGAGCAATACAGCGGTGCATAGACAATCCAGGAAGTTTTTGGAAAGCGTAGGGGACAATTTCCTGGTGCAAGTGCTAGAGGAGCCAACTAGGGGGGGCGCTTTTCTTGACCTGCTGCTCACAAACCGGGTAGAATTAGTGGGGGAAGCAAAAGTGGATGGGAATCTGGGAGGCAGTGACCATGAGTTGGTTGAGTTCAGGATCCTGACACAGGGAAGAAAGGAGAGCAGCAGAATACGGACCCTGGACTTCAGGAAAGCAGACTTCGACTCCTTCAGGGAACGGATGGCCAGGATCCCCTGGGGGACTAACTTGAAGGGGAAAGGAGTCCAGGAGAGCTGGCTGTATTTCAAGGAATCCCTGTTGAGGTTACAGGGACAAACCATCCCAATGAGTCGAAAGAATAGTAAATATGGAAGGCGACCAGCTTGGCTTAATGGTGAAATCCTAGCGGATCTTAAACATAAAAAAGAAGCTTACAAGAAGTGGAAGGTTGGACATATGACCAGGGAAGAGTATAAAAATATTGCTCGGGCATGTAGGAATGAAATCAGGAGGGCCAAATCGCACCTGGAGCTGCAGCTAGCGAGAGATGTCAAGAGTAACAAGAAGGGTTTCTTCAGGTATGTTGGCAACAAGAAGAAAGCCAAGGAAAGTGTGGGCCCCTTACTGAATGAGGGAGGCAACCTAGTGACAGAGGATGTGGAAAAAGCTAATGTACTCAATGCTTTTTTTGCCTCTGTTTTCACTAACAAGGTCAGCTCCCAGACTGCTGCGCTGGGCATCACAAAATGGGGAAGAGATGGCCAGCCCTCTGTGGAGATAGAGGTGGTTAGGGACTATTTAGAAAAGCTGGACGTGCACAAGTCCATGGGGCCGGACGAGTTGCATCCGAGAGTGCTGAAGGAATTGGTGGCTGTGATTGCAGAGCTATTGGCCATTATCTTTGAAAACTTGTGGCGAATGGGGGAAGTCCCGGATGACTGGAAAAAGGCTAATGTAGTGCCAATCTTTAAAAAAGGGAAGAAGGAGGATCCTGGGAACTACAGGCCAGTCAGCCTTACCTCAGTCCCTGGAAAAATCATGGAGCAGGTCCTCAAAGAATCAATCCTGAAGCACTTGCATGAGAGGAAAGTGATCAGGAACAGCCAACATGGATTCACCAAGGGAAGGTCATGCCTGACTAATCTAATCGCCTTTTATGATGAGATTACTGGTTCTGTGGATGAAGGGAAAGCAGTGGATGTATTGTTTCTTGACTTTAGCAAAGCTTTTGACACGGTCTCCCACAGTATTCTTGTCAGCAAGTTAAGGAAGTATGGGCTGGATGAATGCACTATAAGGTGGGTAGAAAGCTGGCTAGATTGTCGGGCTCAATGGGTAGTGATCAATGGCTCCATGTCTAGTTGGCAGCCGGTATCAAGTGGAGTGCCCCAAGGGTCGGTCCTGGGGCCGGTTTTGTTCAATATCTTCATAAATGATCTGGAGGATGGTGTGGATTGCACTCTCAGCAAATTTGCGGATGATACTAAACTGGGAGGAGTGGTAGATACGCTGGAGGGGAGGGATAGGATACAGAAGGACCTAGACAAATTGGAGGATTGGGCCAAAAGAAATCTGATGAGGTTCAATAAGGATAAGTGCAGGGTCCTGCACTTAGGATGGAAGAATCCAATGCACCGCTACAGACTAGGGACCGAATGGCTAGGCAGCAGTTCTGCGGAAAAGGACCTAGGGGTGACAGTGGACGAGAAGCTGGATATGAGTCAACAGTGTGCCCTTGTTGCCAAGAAGGCCAATGGCATTTTGGGATGTATAAGTAGGGGCATAGCGAGGAGATCGAGGGACGTGATCGTTCCCCTCTATTCGACATTGGTGAGGCCTCATCTGGAGTACTGTGTCCAGTTTTGGGCCCCACAATACAAGAAGGATGTGGATAAATTGGAGAGAGTCCAGCGAAGGGCAACAAAAATGATTAGGGGTCTAGAACACATGACTTATGAGGAGAGGCTGAGGGAGCTGGGATTGTTTAGCCTGCAGAAGAGAAGAATGAGGGGGGATTTGATAGCTGCTTTCAACTACCTGAAAGGGGGTTCCAAAGACAATGGCTCTAGACTGTTCTCAATGGTAGCAGATGACAGAACGAGGAGTAATGGTCTCAAGTTGCAGTGGGGGAGGTTTAGATTGGATATTAGGAAAACCTTTTCACTAAGAGGGTGGTGAAACACTGGAATGCGTTACCTAGGGAGGTGGTAGAATCTCCTTCCTTAGAGGTTTTTAAGGTCAGGCTTGACAAAGCCCTGGCTGGGATGATTTAACTGGGAATTGGTCCTGCTTCGAGCAGGGGGTTGGACTAGATGACCTTCAGGGGTCCCTTCCAACCCTGATATTCTATGATTCTATGATTCTATGAACGTCCTTGCTGAAGCAGGCTGGGCAGAAAAGCTGTCCCACATCAAGTGATTTCAGCTCTAGTGATCACTTAACAAAACAAAAGACTCTGAATGGAGCCTTAATTAGTTCTGTCTGTGAACAGTGGAGAGGAGCAAGTTAAACCATGCCTAGGACTCTTGGGTAAAGTCCACACTGCCCAGCAAGCACACTGTCCCCACCTCCTCTTAAACTTCACAGGGGTCTGGCATCCAAGCCCCCTGCTTAGCGAGTTCAGTTCAGTGGAGGGTGACCCCCTCAATCGGGACAGGCTAAGCCAGGGGTGGCCAACCTGAGCCTGAGAAGGAGCCAGAATTTACCAATGTACATTGCCAAAGAGCCACAGTAATATGTCAGCAACCCCCGATCAGCTCCCCTGTCCCGCTCCCGTGCCTCCCACCCACCAGCAGCCCTGCCGGTCAGAGCCTCCCCCTCCTCCCTGCACCTCCCGATCAGCTGTTCTGTGGAGTGCAGGAGGGTCTGGGGGGGAGGAGTGAGGGCACGGCGGGCTCAGGGGAAGGGGCGGGAAGGGGTGAAGTGGGGGCAGGGCCCATGGCAGAGCCAGGGGTTGAGCAGTGAGCACCCCCCGGCACCTTGGAAGGCTGGTGTCTGCAGTTCCAGCCCCAGAGTCGGTGCCTATACAAGGAACCGCATATTAACTTCTGAAGATCTGCATGTGGCTCCGGAGCCACAGGGTGGCCACCCCTGGGCTAAATGCTTCTCTGCTGCCCTTTCCTCACACAGTAAAGAGAACCCTATTTCATTACCCCCACATTCCATACTGAAGTGATCTGTAATCCAGCACCAGCCACAGTTGATCACTTTGGCAACACGGCCCTGTCTGCTGGATACCTAGGCAGAGTCGGTGTGTTCATGTAAATACAGTCTGCACCTGAAGCCTTTTCCCCTCCCCAGCCAGCTGTCAGGGGAGAGCTCATTCAGACCCTGCTTGCACACGAAACAATCTGGACCCTGACTCATCCCTGCATGTCAGTGGCACAGAAAGCCACAGCTGGTACCTGTGTCCTGCTCTTCTTTCTTTCTTTCTTTCCCCATGTCCTGTTCTTCTCTCCTCCTTCAGCTCTTCCCCTTCCAGCAGCCCTTCTCCACTCATATTGACTCCTGCAGCCATTAGCCCAGATAACATTAGTAGGATGAGGGGGGGTCTTACAGCTTAGGTACACCATGGATGTACACACCAGGGTATTATAATTGTCTGACAAAGTTGGGGCCACCTGTGTCCTGACATGGTTGGGTTTTGACAGCGTGGGTGGACAACACGGTTCTGGAACCACATTAAAGAAACATGTCATTGCTCCCAACCCATCTGGGGCTGTGTCTGGGCTGGGGAGTGGGAGGCCAGGGAGGAGACGCTGCTGAGGTTCCCTGCCCACATCCCAGGAGAGAGGGGAGGACATGGGCTGATGTTAGGGCCCTGCCCAGGGTTGCAGAAGGAAGGGAGGGAAATGGCCTGAATTCCCTCCCCGCAGGGACCAGACTCACTGACACACTCAGTTTGGCCTGAACTGTTTGAAATTTCTGCTCCAAGTCCCTTCTTCATTGAGCTGCTTCTCTGCCCCAGGAACTCGCAGGCCACGTCAACACTGCAGGGGCTTCAGCAGCACAGCTACAGCCCGGCAGCAAAGAAGCCAGGGAGACTGAAGTGTTATGTTAAGATCAGGCCCAAGCCTCTGTGCTCACTGACAGGGCTCAGGGACAGCCGGGAAGTGCTGGCACTTCTCCCGCGAAGCACCTGCCGTGTTCTCCGGGATCTCAGCTTTCACTTTGCTTTAAACTGAGTCTCCAGCTGTTTTGGTTGTGAAGAAAACCTCAAAACTGTGACCCAGATGTAGGGGATGCAGAGAGCTGGGCACAGCGGCTCTGAGAGGTGTGAACGGCCCCATTGCCTCAGTGAGGGGTGAGCTTAGGGATGATCATTTAAATATCATCACTGTTAATTATTTCATTCCCCATGTGAGAGAGGAGAGGGAGAATTGCAGCTCGGCACCATTTACTGCCAGTGACGCCTCCTTCCGGTGTCACAAGTGGGTGATGTTTGGGAGATGCCACCTCTTATGTTCCCCCCAGTAAAGGAGGACCCTGCCCAGAGAGTCCAGCAGAGCTCAGGGGTATATTCTAGCCCCATGAGGGGAGCCAGGCCCCAGGAGCCCTTGGAGCCCATCAGCAACTCCATCCTGTTCTGAACATTGCACCATCGACTGTGAACAGATCATGGTGTCTCCTTTTGGTGACTCACATGGGTGGAGCTTCTTTTGTGGGTGGAGTTTCAAAGAATCCAGCCACACTCCCCCCCCCCCCCCACCCGCCCCCAGCCCCAGTTCTGATCCCTGCTCATTTATGAAGCTGTTTTGCTGGATGCAAAGGCTGCTTTTCTGCCTCCTGTCTCTCACTAGCCCCTGTTGGCTCCCTCCCTCGCTGCTTCCCTGCAGCAGCACCCCAGGGGTGTCAGCTGAACAGCACCTCAGGAGCTCTGGGCACCAGCTGCAGCCTGGGCCCTTGTCAGGGAGGAGGAGAGAACTCCAGGGCTCTGTGAAAAGAGAGTGAAATGGGGAGATCTCTGGCGGGGGGCTCAGGAGGGGACTCTAGGGCACTGCCAGGGGTGTTGCACAGAGCAGGGCTGACAGGGCAGGAGCACGTTGCTGTGCTGTGTGAATGAATCACACGCTGTCAAAGGGGAAGAGAGCCCTGGGTTATTACAGCTCTGGAGCCGTTATAATTATGGGTGACATGTTCCCCCAGACCGAGTGTGTTCCCTGTTCCTCACTGACCTCCTGCCACATCACAGCTTCACCCTGCACAGTTAACGGGACTGCACTGGCTCAGGTGCTCAGCTGCTTCCCGTGGGAGGCCACATGGGCGCCTGGACAGACGAGAGCACAGTGGGGTCTTGTTCCTGGCCTGGATCTGGGGTACAGTGGAGCAAGGTGCTGTCCCAGCCTCTTCACTCGCACTGGCAGGAGGGATCGTTCAGAACCTTCCCAGCTATTTCCCCTCTGGCCTGTGCTCAGGGATGGGAAACTTTAGCTAAAACACAGGACTTGAGAAGTCCTGAGTGTCTGTACGAAGCAGAGCCCCCGCTCTGAGACTGGCATCTCAGCTCCCATGAGGCCTTTGGGGCCGGCAGAGCCGAGTCTGCTGCTCGCTTCCAGGGTATTTTACTGCTCCTGTATGAAATGCCAACATGGATAGTGCTGTCCATCGGACAGGCAGACTAATGGCCGTTTATCGCAGACAATGCCCTTGCAGGTGAAACTCCAGGGAGCCCTGGACCCTCTGAGGAAGGAGCTGGAAGAGGTCCTGGCTCTGAGGTCTAAAGAGAAAAAGAAAACTACAGAGTGGCAGGTGGGTGTCTGGGTTTATTCCTCCCTGAGCCCTTCCCCCTGCAGCGTTCCCAGGAATGCCGGGGCCCCTAAAGCTCCAGGATGAGGCTATGAACCTACTCTGGTTGTTTACTCCATTGCACAGGCTTGGTGCCGGCCACGGGCAGCTCATGCCTCCGGCATTTGGGGACGCTGGGCATGAGTGCCGGAACCTCCCCGGTACCCAGATCGTCGCCCTGCCTACTGCTCCACCCCCATTTGGCCTCCTCTACCCGCGGCCCCGACCATGCTCCCTTCCTGCTCTGCCCCATGCCCGGCCCCGCTCCCTTCCAGCCCCCTCCCCAGGGGCTCCCCGTTCACTGTTGCAGCTCGCTCCTCTCTCCCACCCCCTCCCCCAAGGCCCCCTCGCCTGTCACTTGCTCCTTTCTGCCCCCTCCTGCCTTAAGGGCGAGTGACGGGGGAGGGGCAGAGAGGAGCAAGTGGCAGGGAGTTGATGGGCGGCAAGCGGCGGGTGCTGCGGGGTTCGGGGGAAGAGCGGGAGCGAGGGCTCTGGGCGGAGAGCAGGCAGGACTCCACAGATGGCAGGTCTGCAGCCTGCCTCCAAAGGGAGGGGCGCTGCATCCTGCTTGGGGAGACTCAGGTCCGTGTGGACAAACCCTGAGTGAGCAGCGCCAGGGGCAGGTCAGTGTAAAGCCAGGCAGCGCTCGGCCACCTCGCAGCCTCTCTTGCCATCACGTGGCCACTTCATCCCAGGCACCCGCTACTGTTACTGTGACTTCACCTGTGCTTGTCTGTAGCCAGGTGATGAACCCATGGGACAAAATGTCTGTTCCGGTTCACCTACCTATTACAGTGAAATCCCTGCAGAGAGCATGGGGGGCGTGAGGAAGACGCCAGCATCAGGGAGGAGAGGAGAAGCAGGTGTCCCACTAGTCAGATAAAAATGGCCATTTACAAGAGCTGAAATGCTCAGATCTGGGTGCCCCTGGTTCTGCATTTGAAGCCATATTTAGAGCCCGGCGGAAGTGGGCTGGTTTCCAGAGGACAGAACCGCAGCAGCTCCCACTCCCCGCACTGGAAGCAGTTGGTGCTCAGTTCCTCAGACAATAGGGATTTAGATGCATAACAATTAACAGCTCTGTTGAATGTGTCCGGCAAAGTTCCCAGCGGGCGCCATGGAGGCGGCTGCACCTTGGGACAGTCACTGGGGTGGTTCTGAAACCCTTGATTATTTCCCAGAGAGAGCGAGTTACGTCCTACAGCACCAGAGGTCACAGCCCAATGATCAGTGTCACTCGGTGCAGAGTAACTGCAGCCCCAGCGACTGTGAGATGAGGCCCAGCAGGGGCGGCCAGTCACCCGCTGAGAGGGGCCGTCATGGGCCTGAGCCAGGTGGGGAGTATCCCCACGGGCGGGAGCAGGGCCCGGGAGGTGACAGGCCCCCATGAAGGATGCGCTGTCTGTGTCTGATGGGGGGAGACGTTAGGGGATATCATAATACTGCACGACTCGAATTAGCTGTAACTCAACAGCTCCCAGGGGGCGGGAGGGGAAGGAGGCTGCAGGCCCACGGCCCTTTGCAGGGTCCAGGCCACATGCACAAAGCCTCGGGCAGGTGCCAGGAGGGTCTCCTGAGGGGGCTGGGGTTTGTCAGGGCTGTACCCGAGTTGTCTGAGTGCCCTGTGGCTGCAGCACTCCCAGGGGCAGGGTGGGGGTCGTCTGGGGGATGGGTGGGTGTCCAAAGCCCATTGGCAGAGGGCCCCAGGGGTGCTGGAGGGCTGCCCTGGGGGCTCGGGTCAGCCGGGGCAGAGGTAGGAGGTGGACGTTACAGCGCTCAAGCAGCTGCCTCTTCAGACAGAGACACTGGGCATGGCCCCTCCCCCACCACACAGGTGAGCCGGACAGACAGACGGGTTAGAGCCCTGCAGACGGAAGGGGAGGGGGGTCAGCACAGGGCACAGACTGGTGGGGGGAAGGGCTGGGGACTCACATACTGGGGTTTCAGGGAGGAGGGCTCTGGGGTCAGGGTGCAGGGGCTGGGGAAGCTGCTGAAGCCCCTGGCCCTGTTGGCATCTCAGGGAGAGGAAGAGGGTCTTTTCCCAATATCACTGTGGCCCGAGTCACACTGGGGGGAAAGTTCACCCCAGGGTCAGCCAGCACCTCTGGGCTGAGCTGCAGGGGAGCTAGAGAGGCCAGTGCAGAGCAGCCAGCCCCTCCCCCTGCCAGGATCAGCAGCGGCTCAGCATCATTCCCACGGCTCCTTTCAGAGAGCAGGTGGGGACACAGCTGGCATCATCAACCCGCTGCTCTGTGAGCCTAGAGGGCTCCCTAAAGGCTGCGATCCCAGGGGCACTGGGCACATGGGCATGGGGCACTCGGCCAGGCTGGGTGAGGCCAAAGCCAGCCCTGACAATGCCCTGGGTGCCCAACACCCATGTGAGCTCCAGGATGGCACCAAAAGGACTATAAGCACCAGCCCTAGGTCCTGAACATTGCAGCCCTGGGAGCTGGTTGTCAAAGAAGGAGCATTGCCCACATCCCACTGTGACGGGTCCCCGGGGTGTCTGAGTGCCCAGCACTTGGCACCCAAATCCCCCCACGGACGCCCTGTGCAGCCCCCTGTAAATCTTTACTGTCCCCTCGATTTCTCCCCACTCCACTTTGTCCATCCCATGCCATCTGCAATAACATACTGCGTCTTTACAAAGCACCCGAGACAACCCCACTACGGAACTGGCCATATGAAGTAAATACCCTTAAAAACTGATACTGGTCGAATATCACCTGCTTCCTGGACAGAGGCCCAGTCTGTGTAACTCAACATCTGGCTCACGTTTTCTCTGTGCCTTTCCTATTTTTCTATCTCAAGGGCAAAGTGAAGAATAAGAGAGAGATGATTTCAGGTGAATTTAACAAACTGCACACACTGCTGAGAGAGGAGGAGCAGCTGCTTCTGCAGAGCCTGGAGGAGAAGGAGAGGGAGACTCTGCAGAGACTACAGGAAAATGTCACCAAACTCTCCCGGCAAAGCTCCTCTCTGCAGCAGCTGATCACAGAGATAGAGGAGAAGTGTCAGCAACCGGTTGCAGAGCTGCTGAAGGTGAGATGGCATCAAAATTCTCCACCCATCCAGAATTATAACTGAGATCCATGGATCTGGATTCCAACAATTAGAGTCAATGTGTTCTGTGGTTTACTGACAAACAGAACATCAGGCTAAGGGCTCCATCAGTTCCCAAATATCGCAGTTCATGATACAGGGGAATTCTCCTCATGAAGACCCAGTGAGGCCATGGGAGATTAAATGGATAATACAAAAATGATACTGAGCTAAAGCCATCCCTGCTCTGACCCCAGGACATTGGACCCAACAGTCGATAAACACAGATACTGATGGGTTGTGTCCCTAGAAGGGAGAACCCTTTAGCTAAATTTCTGTCTCCCCTATATGGATGAAACAAGTGTTCAAAATAGTGAAGCCTGGGAGGGTTGATCTATTTTCTAGATGCAAGTTTGATGCCCAGAGTGAGACTCACTCAATTTTATGCACATTGTGTTAATACAGGACATTGATTCTCTTTTTCCTTTCAGGATGTGACAAGCACATTGAGCAGGTATGTTTCCTATGTTCATTGCTCTTATATTCTTGGTGGTGGTTCTGGGATGACGTGTGTACAGAGCAGCTGAGTGATGATGGGACGTTTTCTTCATAGGAGTGAGAATGTGAAACTCCAGGAACCAGAAGCTGTTTCTACTGACCTGAAGAATGTGTATAAAATTTCCCTTGACATGAGGGAAGCACTGAAGAGATTTGGAGGTGAGTGGCATCTACTGGGACATGGAGCTGTATTGTGCCTGGGGATCTGGACAGAGCCTGGGACCCCAGGACACGCTTGCACCCAGTTTACAGGCTTGGAGCTGTGTGCGAGCTGGAGGCTGATGCGCTGAGTGCTGGGCAGTTTGCCTGCTACTTACAGCCACCTGCTGGTACTTGCCCAGGTGTCTGACCAGGCCCATCACTGTGACATCCTGACCACTCTGTGGCTGAGTTAATGGGTGTCCCTGAGCCAGGTGCTGTGAGGCCTGGACTGGGCCCATTGTGCTGGGAGCTGCACAGACTGGTAACGGATGACGTGTCTGTGCCTCTCTCCTGGGACATGTGAGGGCTGCATTGTGTGGCCACCTCTCTGCACTGCCCCAGGCCCCATTAGCCAAGGCTGGCCGAGCTTTCTGAGCTGGAGGAGGGGCCGGTCTGGCTACTGCAGTCTGATCTGGGCCGTGTGGGTAACAAGCTGAACCCTACGGGCCCCTCGTCTGCTCTGAGCACAGCCCAATGTGAGGTTGGGTCAGTGGTTTGCTGCTCATGAGTGAGATTCACTCACAAGAATGTGACCATGTCACAACGGCTGAGCGTGAGCTGCCCCCATCCAAACCCCTCCCCACATCCCCAGCGTGGAGACCGGGAGCAAAGGCACAAACCTGACCACGAGGAGGGACAGAGAAGAAGCTAAGGCAGAGGAGAGGGGGAATGGGAAGGTTCAGTGAGCTCAGTCTCTGATAGTCGAACTGGCCCTTTCATCCTACCCCCGCCCTCCTCTCTTCCCACCCCCGCCCCCAGCAGGGGGCAGTCGAAGGGGCCAAGCTGGGTGTGTCTGTCCCGGCCGATGGAGGCTGCGCAGTGGGTGCCGGCTGCAGGGCCAGGATCTCAGGGCTCCGGGGAGCAGGAACCCCAGGCTGTGGGGGAAGCAGCTTCCTCTCTGTGGCTGGCTGGAGCCAGCACATCCCTGCTCCCCTCCCCCCTCGCTGCCCCCAGCCCAGCCCAGTCTGTGCCCACCGGACCCTGAACACGGCTGGGCTCTGGGCCATTCCACAGCCCTGGCCCCTGAGCCTGTGGGGATCCTGAGCCAGTCACCTCCGTGCCTCCTTCTAGGGGATCAGCAGCCCCTGGGGAGCCTCCTGTCACCCCCCGGAAACCCCGTCCTGGGCAGGGCCCCAGGCCCTGAGTCACTCGCTGGCTGCTCCCGGCTGGCCAGGCCCAGGGTCTCCAGCAGGGCCCTTGGTGCCGGCCCCGCACTGGCTGCCAGAGCTCCCAGCCCCTGGCCCAGCCCGGCCTGTTGTCCCAGCGCTGACCCCTCCCCTGCGGGTGGGGGGGACCCTGCTGCTCTCGATGGCTGAGCCCCCCCCCCCCGCCGCGGCCTCTGGTGCTGCGCTCGCAGGCTCAGCCCGTGCCAGGGCCAATGCGGCGCTGCTGGGGCTGCTCCTCCCCCGGCACCTGGGTTCTCTGGGTCTGGGCAAGTGGCCGGGCGAGTGGGCAGGGACCTGCTCAGAGACACGCGCCCTGTGCTGCCCCCAGAGGGCAGAGACCAGCCAGGGCCGGGCAGCAAAGCGCCACCGCGCTGGGATTAACCCTTTCCTGCCACCCCCCCAGCAGCCCCGGCCGGTCACTGCCACTCGACTGCCCGCGCTCTGACCCCAGGGACCCGGGTCCGGCAGCTCGGGGGAGTCGCTGGGTGAATGTGTGGGGCAGAGTAACCAGGGCTCCCTGCACCCCAGTGTCCCCGTGTGCAATGGGGAAGGCCCCGCACTGTCATGCAGCCCTTAGGGGCTGGGCAGTGAGTGTTATTATTGGTATTGCGCTCACGAGTGAGCCAGGCACTGGAGACAGAACAAGGGGCTGCCAGCCCCACAGGGCTCCTGCTCTGAGTGCAGACAAGGCCCAGCAAGGGCAGCAGCAAACACTGGGGGTGGGGACACGTGGGTCCCATTGTGGGGCCAGCCACTCCCTGAGCCCATCCTGTGCCTGTCTTCTGGGTGTGGTAGACAGTATTGTAGTGACCCTGATGGCTCCATACTGGGCTCTGGGTCACCGCCAGGGAACAGGGCAGGGCTGAGGCAGCCTGAGGTCGGGGGAGCTGGAGGCTGTGGGGGAGCGGGAGCAGCCTGGGACCTGGGACAGGGACACTGGATGCCAGGGGGGTAGCCCAAAACCCTGTGCTGTGTTTGCTCCAGGTTTCCACTCTGTGCTGCAGGCTCTGTTGGGGTCAGATGCTGTGGTGAGGGGCCCACCCAGAGAGACTGAAGAGAGCAAGCCTCTGTCTGCATGGGGAAGGGGCAGCAGTTCTGTTAAATTGGTTCTAGTTTTGTAGACTCATCGTGGGGTGGCCCCCTCACGTACCACCCTCAGTCATTTCAGGGTGTCTTGGCAAGCATCTTGCCTCAGTTTACCCTCTTCAGCACTTCTTAAATTATGCCTCACAGTCCAAAAGATCTGAGAGAAAAGTCCCCTCCTGGGGTCCGCTCTGAGTCCAAGTAAACCCCAAAATAAAATCTTTTCCTTCACTCTGCTCCAGCCTCCAGCTCTCACTCAAGCTCCTCACTGTCCTCAAGTCAGGAGTCCTTAATCCTCCTTCCCAGAGCTGGGCTTGGAATAGTTTCCATTGTGGAATCGCATGACTCCAGCCCTCCTTCCCGGCGCTGGGGTCATTTCAGACTGTGCCTTTATTCCCTGCATCCACTTTCTCCAGCCAGTGGCAGCTCTCCAGGGCTCTATCCTCCTCCAGCTGCTGCTGTCATTGTCAGCTCTGGCAGGAGCTCCTCTGTCTAGGGCAGTGGTTCCCAAACGTTTTTGGTCATGCCCTCCCTTACCTGGTTTGTGCCCCCACCCCGGGAGCTGCGGTCGGGAGCTGGGCCAGGAACAGGGCTGCAACTGGGGCTAGGAGCTGGGGGCCGTGTCTGGAAGTGGACCCGCTGTTGGGGCCGGGAGCCACAGTCTTCAGCTGGGAGCGAAGCCGCTGGTGCAGCCTGAGCTGAAACTGGGGCTGCAATTGGGGCCAGGAGCTGGGGGCTTTGGCCAGGGGCGGAACCACGGTTGGGGCTGGAGCTGCAGCTGGGGTCGCAGCCTGGAGCAGGGCCAGGAGTCCTTTGGTGAGGCTGGGGCCGCAGCTGGGGCTTAGGGTGGGGCCAGAGTGGAGGTGGGGGCAGAGTAAAGCTGGTTGGCGTTCCTTTCCCGCCACCCATGGGGGCTGGTCCATGCCCTGCCATGCCCCCAAATGTTCCTCCACACCCTCTAGGGGGGCACGACCCACAGTTTGGGGACCACTGCTCTGGAAGCACCCCTTCCAGGCTCCTTGCTCTGGTGAGCTCTCCTGGGAGCTCCTCTTCTCAGCAGCTTCCTGACCCTAGGATTCCTTCAGCTGAGCCCTGGTAACCCTTTTTCAGGCTCATTAGCTATTTAGCTGCCAACTAGCCACCTAGGGATTTAATTACTTCCAGGTCGGTCTGGGTTGTCTCATTCTCCCTTACAGGAGCCTGTCACAGGTAGTCTGGTCCCTAACTCCCATAAAAGGACCAGCTCTCTTCATACATTTCCCCCCACCCCCAGAGCCAACCTGTATTCAAAGGTAGGCTTGACCAGGGCTGATACTTGATTATGTTCTGCAGCTGGGGTGGGGTGGGGGGTATCTCCTGCCCTGCTGTCACAAGGAAATCTGCAGGGCCCTTGGCCATAATTTAATTGTCGTCACCGAAGTGTGAAGAGACCAGGAGATTGATTCCCTAACTTTCTATGTAGCTCATGTCATGGGTCAAATCCCCCATTGTCTTCAGCATGTCATAGTTCAGAAGAACTCTTTGGCAATAGCAGAGGTAGTCAATAACCCTGGGCTTTCATCATTGGTGTGATGGTCCTGTCGCAGATATGGGCTAGCTACGGAGCTTCCCTCTCAGCCAGATACACACCAGAAGTGTTCATCACAAAATCCTTGAATTTTCTGCCAAGTATGTCTGAGGTCAGCTTAAATATGGTATTTTACACCCAGCGCTACCTAGTGGTTGAACAGCATAATACAGTTTAGCGTTCCATTACATCTCCCCCGTTAAGTTCTACATTCCGACCATTTATAATATTTACATTATCTCACTGTCTTTGAAGTTCAGTCCAGATCAGTCTGTTAGGTGTCTCTTAATGGTGCTGGTCTTTTAATTACACAACCCGAACACTTAACAGCTTCGTTATCTGGCTGTCCATTAGTTCCAACGACTGACTATGGTCAGTCTGGAATCCTTGAGTCATCTTCTTGTTCTGCATCCGTCATCTGCAGAGTTTGCTCAGTTGATTGTTCTTTCTGAGGAAGAAATTGTAGATGTTGACAGTTTCTGTTGAACTCTCCTCTCTTGGTCTTGATCACATACAACCTGGGTGTTGAATTCTTTTTCTTTACAACACCTGGTATATTCCATTATTTTTCTCCATCCAGTTTGACACAAACATGGTCACCGGGTTCTAGGCCTGGTAGTTTTCTGAGTGATGTCTGTTGTAAAAGTGTTTGCAAGCTCTTTTTGCCTTTTTATTCAATTTGACTACTGTTTCCATGTCTGACAACTTTGGAGATAGATTCTTTTCCAAAGTTGGGAGGGTAGTTCTGAGTTGTCTTCCCATCAGGAGTTGTGCTGCACTATATCCAGTAGCTGCTATTGGTGTTGATCTATAACTCAGTAGAGCAAAGAATAGATCTTCCTGCTGAAGGATATTCTTCACTGTCTGTGCAGCTCTCTCAGCCTCTCCATTCGCTTGTGAGTAATATGGGCTTCTCGTAACATGAGGAAGATCATATTTTGTTTGGATAAATTAAATTCTACGCCAGTGAATTGTGGTCCATGCTCTGTCACAAGTTCTTCTGGAACCCTGAAATGACCAAAAGTGCACTTCAGTTGCTCTATAACACTCTGGTCTGTTACATCTTTCAAGTACACTCTTTCTATATACCTGGAAAAATAGTCCACGACTACCAGGTAAAGATGTCCCCTGAATTCATATAAATCTGCAGCTAGTTTCTTCCAAGGTCTCTTTCATTCAGACTAGCTCCTTGTGAGTGTCACTAATTACTGCTGGCCGTATCTTTTTCCCTGCAGCCTTCAGTAAAAGAGCTATGGGAGCCCGTGGGGAAATGTTTCTACCAAGGGCAAATTTAACAGCAGCTCTGGAGTGTTTCATAGCTGATGTCCTGAGCCTGCCCTGCCCGTACCTGTGTGGTTCTGGGGATGTTAATAGTCACTCACTGCAAGTCACTGGGATTTGGGCTCCTAAGTTGCTGGGACACGTTTGAAATAGAGCTGGGTGTAATTTTGGGGGTAAATAGTTTATTTGCTGAAAAATTGTATTTTGGGTCGACAGAAACTATTCCTGAATCCATGTCGAGTTTGCTCAGTAGTTTCAATGAACAGAAAAAGGTGGCACTGCTTCCCTTCCAGCCTTTACCCCGTGGCTGGGCCCTCAGCGGGGAGCCCCCGGTTCAATCCCCCCGTGGGATGTGGGGGAGGGATTGGAATGTGGGAATCCAGGTTAGGGCTGGAACTGCTGGGCTCCGGGTGTCTGATGTGGGGCTCCCACAATCTCTCCTGCTGAAGACGTCCCCCTGTGTCTAAACACTGCCATGGGCACTGGGCCAGAGTGTGGGAGCGAGACTGACTCTGCAGGCCAGTGGGTCGGGCTGCACCTGGCAGCCCAGAGTCCAGCTCCCCTGGTCCAGTGACCCTGTAAAAATACTGATCAATAACCCCAGTGAGGGGAGGGGTTCTGGCCCCTGGCACAGCAGTGTCTCAGCCATGTCGGTGCCCCACTGAAAACCCCGAGTGCAGATGCGCTGCACTGGTGTGAACTGGGCCTTGGCCCTGGTGCAGCTTCTCCCAGATGGAGTGGGCAGCAAGTGGGGAAATGCCCCCTCCCCTCCCCACTGCCCCAGCCTCATTAGCAATGGCCCCTGTTCCCCCCAGCACCCCTCAACTCCTATCTCCCACTACCCTTTCCCCTTCCAGCGAGCCCAGACACCCTGCCCGTGCCCTAGCATGGAGAGTCCCAGCTGCGCCCTGTGGGTCAGGGCTGTACCCCCAGCGTGTGTGGGGATGGCACCAACCTGCTCTTAGCAACAAACGAGCCACACACAGCCCCAAATCAAGAGAGATTCCCTGGGGCCTGCCCCCTTCACCTTCCTCTATACCCTTGGCACCTGCCCCCCCTTACCCTTCCCTCAATTCCTGTGCCCACCTGACCCCTGCCTCCTCACCTGATCCTGTCCCCTTACCCTCACCCCAAACTCCTGCTGCTCCCCTGGGACCCTGCCCCTCTCCCCACCTTTGTCTCCCTGGCATCTGCCCCTGCCCTCCACCCACCTCTGTCCCCTGGCACCTGCCAATCTCCTCATGCCCCTGTGCCCCCTGGCTCCCGCTCCTCCCTTACCCCTGTGCCCACCTGGCCCCTGCCTCTATCCTCACCCCTCCCCTTCTTCTCACCCCCTTTCTGCTCCCCTCTAACTCTGCCCCCACTTTCCCTCCCTGGCATGTGCCCCTGCCCTCCACCCACCTCTGCCCCCCTGGAACTCACCCCTCCCTTCTCCCCCTGCTGTCCTGTCACCTGCCCCTCTCCCCGAAACATCCTTTGCACCCTGGAGCCCACCCATCACTTCACCCCACTGCTACCTCCTGAAATGAACCTCTCCCCTTTCCCCCCTCTCCTGCCATGTCTCCTTACCCTCCCATTGCCCCCCCCGCCCCTCTGGTTCCTGTCACTGCCCTCACCCCCTCTGCCCTTTCATGCCCCCCCACCCATCACCCTCCTCTGCTGTCTTGGCTCCTGCTCTTCTCACCCCCCTCAGCCCCGCCTGTTACCCGTCCCTCTCCCCACCCTCTCTGACCCCTGGCACCCTTCCCTTCCCTCGTCCCTCTGTGCCCATTCCCCCTCTAGCCCCACTCTCACCTTCTGGATCCTGCCCCTCCCCATTCCCCTCTCCTAACACCTCCCTGTACCCACCTGCCCTGCCTCTCTCCTCGCCCCCTCTAGCCCCTCGTGCACACCCCTCCCATCGCCCCCCTCTCTACCTCCTGGTGCCTATCCCTCCCTCCTCTGCCCTCCCTGTGTCTGCCCTTCTGCTCAACCCCCTCAATCCCCCTGGTACCTGCCCTTTCCCTTCCCCCCCCTGCACCCTCCTGGTGCCGACCCCTTCCCTCACTCACCCTACCCTCCTGGTACCTGTCCCTCTTCTTGCCCCCTTCCTCCCTGATGCCCACCCCCCTCACTCCCTCTGCCCCCTGACTCCACTCTCCTCACACCCCTCTTCCCCCATCACCCATGACTTGCCCCACCCCCTGCCTTTCTCGTGACCACCCCTCCTTTCACCCCCCATCTCCTAGCACCCACTCCTCCCCACCCCCTTCCCTCCTTTTTATCTGCCCCCTTCCTTTACCCCCTTCTGTCCCCCGGCACCTGCCCCTTCCCCTGCCCCTCTGGCACCCACCTCTTCCCTTGCCCCCTTCTGCCCCCAATACCGCCTCTTGCCCCTTGTTGTCCCTGGTGCCTGCCCCACTCCATGCCTCACCACTGTCCCCCTGGCGCCTGCCCCTCCCACTGTCCCACTGCTGCCTGCCCATCTGCTCACCCTCCTGTGCCCCCCGGCTTTCACCCCTCCCCTCGTACCCCTCTAGTCTCCTGGCACCCACCCCTTCCCTTGCCCTCCTACCCACTGACGATCACACTTTCCCTCACTGTCCCGCCCATTTCCCCTGGTGCCTTCCCCATCCCATGCCCCACCACTGTTCCCCAATCCCCCAGTGTTTGTCTCTCCCCCACTCTGGCCCCGGTTCCTGCCCCTTCCTTCTCCCGCCCTGGCCCCCACTTCTCCCCTCAGTACAAGCCACTTCCCTCGCCGCCACCCCCTGTTGCCTGCCCTTTCCCTTGCACCCCCTCCCCTGCCACCTTCTGCTTAGTTCTTCCCCCTTCCCTTTCCTCACCCTCTGCCTCCCTAAAACTGGCACCCCTCACCCCCCTCTAGTCCCCTGGTGCCAACACCTCTGTTCACTCCTCCTCTGCCCCCCTGAGGCCCATCTCTGCCATTGCTACCATCTGCCTCCATGGTGCCTGCCCCTTCCTTTGCCCCCTCTGCCTGCCTGGTGCAAACCCCTTCCCTTGCCCGCCTTTGGGCCCCCTGGTGTCTGCCCCTCCCCTCCCGCTCTCCTAACCTCTGGATCACACCCCTCCCCTCCCCCTCTCTCTTCCCCCCTCATGCCCACATTTCCACACCCCTCTGTCCATAGGGCGTGCCCTTCTCCACACCCCACTTTCTGCCCCCCAGTGCCCGCCCCTCTCCTCTCTCCATTCCTTGTATCTACCCCTCTGCTCATGCCCCCCATCCATCCTGGTGACGACCCCTTCCCTCCTCCCACCTCTGTCTTCCTGTCACCCACCCCTCATGCCCTTCTCCCCCTTTATGATTGCCCTTTCCCTTGCTCCACTGTTGCCCCCTGGGGTCTGCCCCACCGCTTGCCCCTGCATGTCCCTCTGAAACCTGTCCTACCCCTCACCCCTCTTTGTCCCCTTGTCACCTGCGCCTTCTTCCACCCCCTCCTTTTCCCCTGGTGCCAGCCCCTCCTTCTACTCCCCCTCTGCCTCCCTAGCGCCTGCCCCTCTGTTCACGCCTTGTGTCCCCTGGTGCAAGCCCCTTCCCTTCCCCCCCATCCCCCAGTGCCACCCGCCCCTTCTCTATCCCACCCTTTGGACCCCTGGTGCCCACCCCTCCCCTCATCTTTCTCTTTCCCTTGGCACCAGTCCTGCCCCTCACTCACACTCTATGGCCCTGATGCAAGTCCCTCCCCTTCTCCCTTATTCCCCCCCCCAGTGCCCGCCCCTCCCATCATCCCATTTTCTCCCCTGGCACATGCTCCTCTGCTCACCCTCCCCCCATAGCCTCCTGGTACCTGCCCCTCCTCTTGCCCTCCTCCACCCACTGCTGACTGTCCCTGCCCTAGCCAGACCCTCTGCTCCCAGGCTCCTGCATCGCTCCGTCCCCCTGGTGCCTGCCCATTTCCTCCCCACCAAGGTCCTGGAACCTGCCCCACTCCTCATCCCCCCCACCCCCTGGCATCAGTCCCTCCCCTTGATTCCCCCTGCCCCAATGGAGCCCCCCCATTCCCTCACATCCCTCTCCTCCTGGTGCCCGCTCCTTCCCTTGCTTGCCTGTGCCCCCTGGGGTCCATCCCCTTCTTCTGCCCTGGTGCCCACCTGTCCACTCACCCTCTGCAGCCCCTGGGAACCTGCCCCTCCCTTCACCCCCCTCTGTCCTCCTGGTGCCCGCTCCTCTTACCCCCCCCAGTGCCCTTGTGCCTGCCCCTCCCCTCTGCCCCTCCAACCTCTACTCTCGTCATCTGCCCCTCCCCTGTCCTCTCCCAGCATCAGCCTGTCCCCTCCCTCGCCCCCACTGACACTTTCCCACCCCTCCCCCGTTCCTCCTGCCCTTTTCCCCACAATTTCCTTCTCCCCGAACATGCCCAGACAGGAGCTGTTCAGTGTCCCCCTGGATTTGGGGGGAGGAAGGCCCTGTCCCCACTGCCAGGGCAGACAGGTTTTTATAACCAGCTTGTGACACTCCCCTGACCCAGTTACAACCAATTGTGCCCACGTGGCAGCTTTTCTGCCTCACAGCCGGGGCTGAGCTGTGTGTGCGTTTGCTCCCAGCCTCCTGCCTGACCCTGTGTGTGCCCTGGTGCCTGCTGGGGGAGTCGGGGCCGCTCCAGCAGGGATCAGAGAGCCCAGGGGCCATGCACACACATTGCAGCCCCACTGGCCCAGGGGTCCATGCACTCCGGGGTATCCTACCACACAGAGCTGGGAGGGAGGGGGGCATCCAGGGCATTTACACAAACACCGCTGGGGTCCTGTTAGGGTTGCCACCTCTGAGGTACAACAAAACAGGAAATCTGCCTGCTTCATGGACATCACCTGTCCCCTCACCCGGGCACCGTCTCCCCATCCGAATCCCAGGAGAAGGCACCAGCCACCACAGGCTCCTGCTCCTGGACTGCCCCAAGTACCAACCTCACCGAGCAGGACATGGCGCCAGATCTACCCCGCTGCCCCCGGCAGTGGCCCCCGCAGCTGGTACCTGCACAGGGGTGACTGGGCCCTGCTGGCCCTGAGCTCCCGATCTCACTCACTGCTCCGAGCTGCCCCGTCTCTGCAGCTCCAGGCACTCTGGACCCAGAGCTCCCTTTGCGTAGGCACGGTCACCCCGCAGCTCCCCCATTACAGCCACTGACACACCTGGGACTTGTCACGTCCTGGGCAGACTCACAGATTTCCCAGGAGAGTGACATGGACAAAGGGACAATCCTGGGAAAACCTGGACAGGTCGGGTGCCAACTTTCTCATCTCACAAAACCAAACACCCCTTCCCTGCCCTGGCCCTGAGGCTCTGCCCTTCCCCCTCTCCGGGGCCCCGCCCTCGCTCACTCCATCCCCCCTCCCTCCGTTGCTCACTGTCCCCCACCCTCCCTCATTTTCACCAGGCTGGGGCAGGGGTTTGGGGTGTGTGAGGGGGATGAGGGCTCCGGCTGGCGGTGCGGACTCTGGGGTGGGGCCAGGGATGAGGGGTTTGGGATAGAGGAGAGGGCTCCAGGATGGGGCAGGGGATTGGGGTGCGGGGGGGGATGGGCTCTGGGCTGGGGGTGTGGGCTCCAGGTGGGGCCAGAAATGAGGGGTTCAGGGTGTGGGAGAGGGCTCCGGGCTGGGGCAGGGGGTTGGGTGCAGGGGTGGTGAGGACTCCAGCTGGGGGTGCGGACTCTGGGGTGGGGCCGGGGATGAGGGGTTTGGGTTGCAGAAAGGGGCTCCGGGCTGGGGCCGAGGGGTTCAGAGTGAGGGAGGGGTGCGGGCTCCGGGGTGGGGCTGGGGATGAGGGGTTTGTGGTGAAGGACGGAGGCCTGACAACCCTATGGACAGGTGCCAACTCTAGGTCCTGTCCACACGGCCCAGTAACACCCTGCTGAGCTTGGTACAGGCAGCCACATGCCAGCCCAGGCCCCTGGCAGGGACGCTGAGCTGTTATGGTCACTAACAGTGTTAACTCTGCCACGTGCCACACACCACGCCCCAGAAACAGCTGTAACCTAGACTCATGGCACTGCAGGGCTGGAAGGGACCTGGAAAGGTCACCTAGCCCAGCCCCTGGTGCTGGGGCAGGGCCTAGACCATCTCTGGCAGGGATTTGTCCAATCTGTTCTTACAAACCTCCAGTGACGGGGATCCCGCAGCCTCCCTTGGACCAGGTCCAGAGCTTCGCTGCCCTGAGACTTAGAAAGTGTTTCCTCATCTCCAGCCTCAGTCTCCCTTGCTGCAGCTTGCACCCATTGTTCCTTGGACAGGCCCTCGCCCTGCCCGCTGCGGGCACTGGGGGTGTCACCAGGTGTGAGCATCGCTGTTATCGCACTGAATGGCTGGGGGCGCTGGGCTGTCTCAGGGGGGCAGTGAGGGAGCTGGGGCCTTTCACTCCCCAGTCACCGATCTCAGCCCAGGCTCAGAGTCCGGCTCCCAGTGAACAGGAGCTCATGTCGTAATTCTCGTTGACGGCAGCCTGACCGGCCACCTCCGCAGGGAGGCCAAGGCCTGAAGGGGCCGCAGGGACGGTTCCTCCCCAGGGAGAGACTCTAGCAGGTGTCAGGGCTGAGCCATGTTGGCAGGACAGTGCGGGGCTCACACGGCCACTGTGACGTCCTCGTACCCTTGATATCCAGAGCTCCAGCAAGTGGGGTGTAAACCTCACTCGTACCCCCAGCACTGAACTCACTGACACTGCCCCGAGGCCCCCTCTCCTCCCGGGGTTGGGGGTGCTGGAGAATGAATGGCACTGGAAGAGAGGGGCCAGGAGACCATGGCCCCATCACTTTTACTGATAGGAGGGCTAGGTCTCCCACTTTTTACCGGCTGTAAGGTTGAGCAATGGGGGGCGGGAGGGGGCAGAGAGGAGCTACCACGGGGGCCGGGTGTGGGGGGGGAAGAGGTGGTGAGGGGGTGGAGTCTTGGGGAGAAGGGGCGGTGTGGGGGTGGGGTCTTGAGAAGGGGCAGTGTGAGGGCCGTGGCTCAGGGAGAAGGGGCTGTGTGAGGGCAGGGGTTCGGGGAGAAGGGGTGGTGCGGGGGCAGGAGCTCCAGGAGAAGGACCCACATGGGAGGGCGGGGCCATGGTTCAGGCACCGGAGGCCCCTCTACTTTTAGGGAGCTTCCATCACTCCTGGGGAGAGGACCGTCCCGGATCCTGATCCACGGGCACATCTGTGTATTTGCCGGGTGCACAGAGCTCTCCAGGTGGAGACACTTTCTCACTGACCCAGGAGTGGGTGCTGGGAGGCCCCACTGCCCAGGAGGCCAAGGGCTCTCGCTCCCCTGTGCTGCGGGTGAAGGGAGGGGCCCTGGGGCTGCTGTTCCCTGTCCCAGGAATGGGGTTAAGGGGATGTGGACACAGACAATCTGCCCGCTTGCGCTGTGAGGGGCAGACCTGGCTCCACGCTGGGCTTCAGAGCCTGAGCTCCAGCCTGAGCGTGAACGTCTATGTGGCTATTTTTAGTGCCAAAGAGGGAGCCCCACAAGCCTGAATCTGTCCACCCCGTTCGGAGACTCGCTGCCGCGGGCTGTGTACATGAACCCAGAGTGTGTCCAGAGTCTGGGTCTGAAAGTTCCCGGCGCGTCTGACCCAGGGCTGGTTAAGGAGAGCGAGGGGGGTGGCTGGCGCAGTCGTTAGATGGAGACACCGGGGCCCCTGGGGCTCTGGGACGGTCTCTGTGACCATTGTCTGCTCTGGGAGATGCCCAGGTGCAGCTGCAGAGGGTCTGTGCCACCAGCATCGCCCATGGGACACTCGCTCTGGGCAGAGTTCAGGCTGATTTGTGGGGGTCTCCATTTTCAGCCTGATTTTGGGGGCAAGATCAGGGGCTCAGGGGGAATTTTTTTACCCAGGGCAAATTAAATAGCAGCTCTGGAGTGTTTCATAGCTGATGTCCTGAGTCTGACCTGCCCGTAACTTTGCGTTTCTGGGGATGTTGAGAGTCACTCACTGCAAGTCACTGGGATTTGGGCTCCTCAGTTGCTGGGACACGTTTGAAATGGAGCTGGGTGAAATGTTTTGGACAAATAGTTTATTTGCTGCAAAATTATATTTCGGGTCAACAGAAACTATTCGCGAACCCCTGTCGAGTTTGCTGACGAGTTTCAATCAACAGAAAGGTGCCGCCGCTTCCCTTCCAGCCTTTAGCCCAGTGGCTGGGCCCCCAGCGGGGAGCCTCCGGTTCAATCCCCCCGTGGGACGCCATGAGGGCTTGAGCTGCTGGGCTCTGGGGGTCTGATGACGTCCCCCTGTGTCTAAACACTGCCCTGGGCACTGGGCCAGAGCGTGGGAGTGAGTCTGACTCTGCAGCCCAGTGTGTCGGGCCCCGACCTGGGAGACCCAGAGTCCAGCTCCCCTGCTCCAGTCACCCTGTAATTATTGATCCATAACCCCAGTGACGGGAGGGGTTACGGCCCCTGGCACACCAGTGTCTCAGGCCATGTCTGCCGGGATTTCCTTGCACCGGTGCAAACCCCCAGGGCAGACTGGCTGTGAAGATGTGAACTGGGACTGGCGCCTGGTGTAGCTTCTCCCAGATGGAGGGGGCAGTAAGTGGGGAAATGCCCCCTCCCCTCCCCACTGCCCTGGCCTCATTAGCAACAGCCTATTAGTACGCATTTACGCACCCCCCCACACCCCCCGAATCCTCCACTGCACAGCCGCCCCAGTGAGCCCAACCCAGACCACTGCCCCACGGCGGACGGGCTGGGCCAGGAGAGTGAAGGGGCAGGCTGTGGGGTTTGCCTGGCTGGTAGGTGGTCCCCGTAGGGCCCGCCAGCATGGAGAGTCCCAGCTGCGTCCCCTGGGACAGGGCTGCACCCCCAGAGTGTGTGGGGCCAGAACCAACCTGCTCTTAGTGAGAAACCGACCACACATGACCCCAAAGCAAGAGAGATTCCCTGGGGCCTGCCTCTCCCTCACCCCTCTAGCTCCTGCCCCTCCTTTACCCTTTCCTCCCCCCTGTGCCCACGTGGACCCTGCTCTATTCTGACCCCTCCTCCTCACCCCTCCCCTTCTTCCCATCCACTTTCTGCTTCCCTAGGCCCCTCTACCCCACACTTTGCCTCCCTGGCATGTGCCCCTGCCTTCCACCCACCTCTGCCCCACTCCCCCCCCTGTCCTCCTGGCACCTTCCCCTCTCCCCCAAACATCCTTTGCACCCTGGAGCCCACCCATCACTTCACACCCCCGCTATGTCCTGGCATCCACCTCTCCCCTTTCCCTCCTCTGCTGCCATGTCTCCCACCTCTTCCCTCACCCCCTCTGCCCCCTGATGGCCGTCCCACCCCTCACCCTCTTCTGCTGTCCTGGCTTCTGCCCTTCTTACTCCCCTCAGCCCTCCTAGCACTGCCTCTCTCCCCAACCTCTCTGACCCCTGGCACGCACCCCTTCCCTCACCCCCCCTGTGCCCACCCCTCCTCTAACCCCACTCTGACCCCCTGGCACCTGCCTCTCCCCAATGCCGTCTCCTAACACTGCCTCTACCCACCTGTCCCTGCCTCTCTCCTCGCCCGTCTCTGCCCCCTGGTGCTTGTCCCTCCCCTCCTCTGCCCTCCCTGTGTCTGCCCTTCTGCTTAACCCCCTCAATCCCCCTGGCACCTACCCTTTCCCTTACCCCCCGCACCCTTCTGGTGCTGACCCCTTCCCTCCTTCCCCCTGCCGCCCCAAACACCTAACCCTCCCCTTGTCCCCTTCCTCCCTGGTGCCTACCCCCTCACCACCCTCTATCCACTGACCCCACTCTCCTCTCCCCCCTCTGCCACCATCATCCATGCCACCTTCTCTTTATTTCTCACCTCTGCCCCTCCCCTCGCCCTCTGGCTCCATGACACCTGCACCCCTCACCGCCCCTCTAGTCCCCTGGTGCCAGCTCCTCCTCTGCCCCAAGTCCCAGCTCTACCCTTGCCCCATCTGCCTCCCTGGTGCCTGCCATTTCCTTTGCCCCCTCTGCCCGCCTGGTGCAAGTCCCTTCCCTCGCCCCCCTTTGGACCCCTGGTCTCTGCCCTTCCCCTCACCTCAGCACTGGCCCGCCCCTCCCCTCCCCCTCTCCTAATCTCTGGGTCCCACCCCTCCCTTCATCCTCCCTCTGCCCCCCTGGTGCCCACATCTCCCTTCACACTCCTCTGCCCCCCTAGGTCCTACCCTTCTCCACACCCCTCTCTCTGCCCCCCTTCTGCTCACCTGCTCCCTCACCCCCCATTCTGCCCCCCACCACCAGTGCCTGCCCATTCGCTACCCCCCATGGTTCCACCTCCCCACTCCTCATCATCTCACCCCCTGGCAGCTCACCCTCCCCTTGATTTCCTCTGCCCCATTGGAGCTCCCCCATTCCCTCACACCCCTCTGCCCCCTGGTGTCTGCCCCTTCCCTTGGCCCCGCAGCCCCCTGGGGTCCATCCCCTTCTTCTCCCATGGAGCCCACCCCTCCCCCCATCCCCTGCAGCCCCCAGGATCCTGCCCTTCACCCCCCATCTGTTCTTATGGTGCCTGCCCCTTCCCTTGTCCCCTCATTGCCTTTGTGCCTGCCCCACCCCTCTACGCCTCCCCCCTACTCCTGTCACCTGCCCCTCCCCTCTACCCCTCCCCCCTCTGCTCCTGTCACCTGCCCCTCCCCTCTACCCCTCCCCCTCTACTCCTGTAACCTCCCCCTCCCCCTCCCCCTCCCCCCTCTGCTCCTGTCACCTGCCCCTCCCCTCTACCCCTCCCCCCGCTACTCCTGTCACCTGCCCCTCCCCTCTACCCCTCCCCCCTCTGCTCCTGTCACCTGCCCCTCCCCTCTACCCCTCCCCCTCTACTCCTGTAACCTGCCCCTCCCCTTTCCTCTCCCAGCATCATCCTCCCCCCTCCCCTCCCCCGCCCCCACTGACACCTTCCCACCCCTCCCCTGCTCCTCCTGCCCTTTCCCCCCATTGTCTCCTCACAGGCAGAGGGGCCCTGACTCCCCTCAGGCAACAACCCCCCCAGCGATTAACGGGGACGCAGGTTAATTTCCCTTCGATCCCAGTGACCAGCCCCTGCCCCCGGCCCTGACTCTGTGACTCTCTCCCCAGTGGACGTGACTCTGGATCCAGACACGGCAAGTGCCTGGCTCGTCCTGTCTGAGGATCAGAAACATGTGAGACGCGGAGACACACGCCAGGATCTGCCCGACAAGCCTGAGAGATTTGATAATTATGCCTTTGTCCTGGGCGCTGAGAGGTTCGCGGGCGGGAGGCGTTACTGGGAGGTGGGGGTGGGAGACAAGACGAAATGGACTCTGGGGGTTTGTCGGGAATCTGTGAGCAGGAAGGGGAAGGTCACACTCACACCTGGAAATGGATTCTGGGTCGTGCGGCTGGAGGACGGGGGATACAAGGCCTTCACCTCCCCCTCGACCCCCCTCCCCGTGAGCGTCCGGCCCAGACAGGTGGGGATTTTCCTGGACTATGAGGCGGGCGAGGTCTCGTTTTACAATGTGACTGACGGGTCCCATCTCTTCACGTTCACTGACACCTTCTCCGGGACGCTCCGCCCTTATTTCAATCCTGGTCTCAACGCTGGGGGTACAAACGCGGCTCCCCTGATCATCTGCCCAGTCCCGGCTCCGGCCGGGGGGAATCTCGGTCCCTGACAGTGACCCCGCAGCTCAGACTGGCCCCCCCAGCGCTGCTGCTCCTCCCGCTCCCCTGTGGTGGGGCCGGTTACTGCAGCTACTGGAGTTTTTGTGCTGCCCGGACGCTGCCAGTTTCCCTTTTCCACTGGAGGGTCCAGTCAAAAACCAGACACCTGGCAACCCCCAGCCCTCACCTTGCCCCGTCCCCTGCCCCGGGGGTAGCAGATGGTGGGGGATGGGGTCATTCACTCCTGTCAGCATTTTCTAGTCCTGTGAAATCTCAATGTAAAATAGGAAAGAAAAAAGATTATTCTAATTTAGAAAATATTATTGTAACAAGGTGTAAATACAAGAATATTTCAATTTACATTTCAACAGTATTTCAAAATCAAGCATCTCAACATTTTTAGAAATGGAATTATTTACATTTATTTTTTGAGTCTTCCCTCAAATCTGTATTGAAGTTTAACTTCTCTAAATAACGTCATTTCTATTTCAACTGCGGAATTTCAAGAAATCCAAAATATTTATCTTGACAAAATAAATTATTAAATTGTCGGATGGGGTTGTTCAGTTACAATGTACGTGTGTCATAAACATCACAACTACACACATGTGCAGCTGCTCTCTCTCTATCTCTCCCTCTCTCCCCCCACCCCCCCACACGCCCCGCTTTATTGTCTTGACTGGTTCTCTCTGGAAGGCAGGGCACATACACCCACCTCCTGCACTACCCCTTTGAAAATTAATAGCTTAAAAATTATAGAATTAATGAAGCAATATATTTAAATTATCTCATACAAGATTATATAATATTCTTTGAAGTTCTGTCAGCATTAATTCACTTTCTAGCTGCATATAATTGGTAATCAAGATATGACCCTTCCTTGCTTTTTCTCACAAAACACGGCCCCAACCTCAAATGCTGTATTCTTAGATACCAGGGGTCGTCAACCCTTCAGAAGTGGTGTGCCGAGTCTTCATTTAGTCACTCTAATGTAAGGTTTTGCATGCCAGTCATACATTTTAACATTTTTAGGAGGTCTCTTTCTATAAGTCAATAATATATAACTAAACTATTGTTGTATGTAAAGTAAATAAAGTTTTTAAAATGTTTAAGAAGCTTCATTTAAAATTAAATTAAAATGCAGAGCTCCCCGGACTGGTGGCCAGGACCCGGGCAGTCTGAGTGCTACTGAAAATCAGCTCACATGCCGCCTTTGGCACATGTGCCATAGGTTGCCTACCCCTGCTATATACAAAAATGTCTTCTACAATCTCATTTTTTTGGTTTATTTTTCTTTAGAAATATTATTTGCAGGCAATGTACTTTGAGTGTGCACTGTTGATTTCAAAGTACTGCCAGGCTTTCCATGTTCTTGGTTATAAGGACACAACAAATGTAGTTTGATAAAGAAATAGAGAAGGGGTTGTATTCCTTTACTGAATCATCACAAATTAACTTAATATGCTGGCACTTAATGACACCTAACATGAAATTTGGTGAAGTTTTATTGGGAGACCTTTCTTCTCGGCCATAAATCAGTCGAAAGGGTGCTATTTTTGCTGTCATGTGAGGTTTAGAGTACAAAGAAAAGAAAGTTGCTCCAGGAAATTCATCACCATTCCTCTGGGTTCTGTCCACCACCTTCTGGAATGCTCTGTAAAAATAAGTTTCAGAGGAGCAGCCGTGTTAGTCTGTATTCGCAAAAAGAAGAGGAGTACTGGTGGCACCCTAGAGATGAACCAATTTATTTCAGCATAAGCTTTGGTGAGCTACAGCTCACTTCATCGGATGCATTTAGTGGAAATGCTCACTGTGTTCAGTTTTGAAGATTTATTCACAATACGCCATCCATGGCAGAGGGCCCTAAACCTACGTTGATTATTTGAAAATAAATACCCTCATGTTATCTTGTGATGGATTCATCTGTGTTTTTATCAAGTCTGCTGCTGTCTAGGTGGCATGGTCTGCTGAAGCAATGTGTCACCCGGCCATGATTGTGTATTTGACCATATAGTGAAATATCACCAAATGTAAACTGTTACCTCGTTATTCAATTCAGAACCTAGATCTGCCAGTATCTGCTCTGGACAGCCATGTTAATATATCATTTCACATGTCTTCTTCCACCTAATGTGCTTTCATAGTTCTAAGTGGAAATTCTTCTACCCATTTTGAAAAATCATCTGTAGCTCTCAGTACATACTGGTATCGCTTCTGTGATACTGGATAGAGCCCGATTAAATCTGCTCTCAGCAATTCCCAAGTTTTAACAACCTACGTGCAAGAACACAGGCTAGAGTTCTCATTTGGATCTTTCCTATGACATTTTTATTATAATCCCATCTATAGGAAGCAAAGTAAACATTATAATGTGGTTTCTATAACAGTTGATGTCTCCACACAGTCAGAATCTAACTTTTGGTGTTTTTCAGAAGTAAATAAATACAGGACAAATTTCTGCAACTGAGAACTTGCATAAATACACCTTGCAGGGTCGGCGAGTTATATGGTCCCGTGGTGCTCGTGCTCCAGCAATATTCAGGGCCTGGGAGCCTGGGTCCACCAATGTTTGGGGCCGGGTCTCTGCCCCGGCCCCACCTGCTGCCCCCATGGGCCTCCCCTGGAGCGCCCCCGGCCCCGCCAGCTGCTCCGCGCAGTGCTCCCTCACCGGCCGCCGCTGGCTACAACACAGGGACCGGCGCGGGCGGCAGGCTGAGGTGGCCGCTGCGCCTACGGAGGGGGGAGAGGAGGAGGTGCACATGTGATGGCAGCCCCCCCCCGGCACCTACTGGGAGACGACTCCAACTCCGAGGAGGCTTCCTGGAGTCTGGACCTGAGCAGCTGGGGCATGGGTCTGTGTTGGACTCGTGCCCGTGCCCGCAGTCACCTCTCCTGCCCCAGGCTTGGCAAGGAGATGCCCCATCCCCCACCCCCAGTGATGCTATGGTGACAGGCAGCAGCAGGGGAGGAGGTGCACACGTGACAGCAGCCCCCCTCCCCCCGCCCCCGGCTTCTGTCACCCACCACAAGGGAGGCGAGGGGCCTTCCTGGACCTGAGCAGCTGGGGCTTGGGTGAGTGTCGTGACACTCTGCCCTCCCCGCCCTCCGCAGTTACCACTCCTGCCCCAGGCTGGGCAAGGGGCAGCCCCATCCCCCACTGGACACCGATGAAAAGTGTTTGATGCCTCCTGAAGGACATCGCAGAAGAAGGGGCGACATTTTGTTTTAATTTTAGAAAGTATTTGCTTTTGAGGGCTATTGATCCAAGAGTGCTGGGTTGTTTCTGTATTCAAAAGCGTATTAATAAAGTTGATATTCTTAGCTAAATACATTTTTCTTATGATGGTGATATTGTGGAATAGAGGGAAACTGTTAAATGCTTCCTGTTTCCAGTCCACTTTTACATAATTTAAAAAATATATAAATCAGCTTACAAGGCAGGTGTGAACGTCCCACTAGGCTCCTGTCTGCATCTTTAAGAGCCTAAATAACTTTGCAAATGTGGCACAGAGACTAAGGGGCAGATTTTAGAAGGTCTGTAAACACCTAAAGATGTAGCTTGGCATCTCCCGGGATTTTCAAAAGCACTTAGGTGCCTAACTCCCATTGGAAGCGAGGTGCCCAGGCACCTTTGTAAATTCTCCCAGAACGACTCGGCCAGCTCGCCACAGGCTGCTTCCCCCGCACAGGGTCCCACATGGGCACTTACAATTTTTGGCCTCAACTTTTTTTTATTATTGTGTCAAATTCAGAAAATTGCAGTGGGATTTCAGAATGTTCTAGGGGAGGAGACCTAAGTCCCCACATTCTAAAGCCTCCCCCACAGCCTCCCGGAGAAGCCCAGTGGGGTCGGCTCCAGGCCTGGCTTGGGGGGATTCCCAGGTCCCCTTCGGACCAATAACTGCATGGTCTGACTCCCAAAGACAAGCCGAGCCCAGGATCCCAGTGCGTGCGATGAGGCCAGTGAGCAACAGGGAATGTCCCGGCATTTACTGCCCAAGGGACTCATTGTCCATGGCGAGGAGTGAAACAGCCATAGGGGCCAAGAGTGAGAGCGCCAGGCCCTGCTGTACAGGCTGCTTTGTGCTGCCAACTTAGCTGTGTCAGGGAAACTGGTCCCAGCGCGATGGAGCGGTGGGGACGGGGAGTGGGGAGAGCTGGGGAAGGGAAGTCGGTAGCTGGGCCAGGGGAAGGGGAGGTAGAGCCCAGCCCCAGGGTTGTGTGAGCGAGGGGCCCAGGATGGGCGAATGGGACCTGGGAGCTCTTCAACCTTCTCCCCACCTCAGCCTCTCACCTAGCCTATACCCCACCCCATATTCTTTTATCTTTGCACCTGCCTCCATGCCTGGACGCTCACCCTGACCTATTGCCCTGGGCCTGCAGACTTCTCCTTCCATACACACATTAGTGAGCCCCTGAGCCCAGCCCTGCTTGGGAGCATCCAGGGCAGGGACCATACAACATGCCCAGGGCACTGAGGGGGCTACAGAAATAATATGGAATAATAGTAATGTTGCCGGCACCCAGTGCCGAGAGGCTGAACAACAGCTTGAGTGGTTCGTTACCCGGTGTGCTGCACCCAATAATCACAACGGGGTGGAGAAGCAGAAAAAGTTTATTTGAAGCTTCAAAAAGGTACAGGGAGATTTGAATCTCAAATCCTGTACAACAAAGCAGGAAATTACACAGACTTTTATACATCCTTTTTCCCAGCATACTTATCCAATAGCAAGCTGCTCCAAGTATCCATATAGCCAGCCAATCCAGTTCCCAGCTAGTTCCCTGATTCTCTGTATCATTTGTTAAACTATACATAAAGCTGCTTTATTCAGCATTGTTCTTCCATATCTCCCCTGTTTGGCCTTGCTTAGTTTCAGGCAGTCTGACTCTGCAACATACTGTTGCAGATTCTCAGCATAACTGCTGTGTGTGCCTCCAGGCGGGGGGGCCAAGGACACTTGGGCCTAGCACGCAGAGCTGCTGCGAGTGCCTCCAGGCAGGAGGGGGGCCAAGGACACTGGGGCCTAGCGCAAGGGGGCTTCATCGACACTCGTGGTCTTCCATCCCCTCGAGTTACCTAGTGGCCATGCCCCAGTGTTCCCAACAACTCCCCCCTTTGAGAACACTCAACAGCCTTGGCTCTGAGTTTTCTCACTTGGGCTACTTATTTCTTTACAATATGACTTTGCATAAGCACTTTGTGATAGCCCTGAAGAGAATGACTTATTAACTTTTGCAAAAGGACCCTAACACATGATACTGCACAGCATAATACCAGTAATACAAGCAATACAGGAAAGAGAATTTTCAATAGCAGGCTAAATAAACCACCAAGCCAAGACGACAAACCCCAGCCTGAAAACAAGGTTTGCAACCAATCGTTCTCTGGGGCAGTATAGGCAACCTGTGCTCCGGCTCGGGCATGGGCCTCAGCCTGTACCACCTTTTTATAGATCTCATAACTGCACCCAGCAATCAGTCTGGTTCGTTAAATTAGCAACATGGTGCGCAAGCGAAACAAAGGAGTTATGCTCCCGATATGCACAGTTTGGAAATACCAATACAGAGAATAACAATGTTACCCAATTAATTATCACCAGAGTCTTCCCAACCCAGGGTCTCCAGTACCTGGGTGGGCCCATTTTAGCATTAAGGTGCCCGCTATTTGTGTCTTTTAAACAGTAGCTTTAGCCCGAGATCGTCACTAGATGAGGAGTCAGCAGGTTGGACGGTCCACTGTTCTGCTGACGAGGGGGCAGGTACTGCCTTCAGACGAGAGTGATGGATCCAGTTCTTGTGTCCCTCGATCTTTGCCGCTGTATGGGAGATCAGCAGGACGGTATAGGGTCCTTTCCACTTTTCCTGGAGAGGCTCGTCTTTCCAGGTGCGAACAAGCACAGAGTCGCCGGGCTGTAAGGAGTGGACGGGAGAGTCCAAGGGGAGAGGCTGGGAATCCTTGGTATACCTGTGAAGAGACAAGAGAACAGCAGACAGGGAACACATATACTGTAACAAAAAACCATTACCCAACTCCCATTCCCCTGACAGAACCGGGGTGCCATTCATAGGCCATGCCCTTCCAAACATAATTTCAAAGGGACTGAGCCCTAATCTACCCTTTGGGAGAACGCGGATACGGAGTAGGACGAGGGGCAAAGCATCAGGCCATCGCAGTGAGGCTTCTTGGCACACTTTTGAGAGATGCCGTTTAAGGGTCTGATTGGTACGCTCCACTACACCACTGGCTTGCGGTCTCCAGGGCGTATGGAGTTTCCAGGGGATCTGTAAGGCATGTGAGATGCTTTGAATGATTTTTGACGTGAAGTGTGTCCCATTGTCAGATTCCATCCACAGGGGGAGTCCAAAGCGAGGAATGAGCTCCTTAACAAACTTGAGGGCCACTGTCCTGGCAGTGCAGTTACGGCATGGGAAGGCTTCCGGCCATCCGCTGAACCGATCCACTATAACAAGGAGATATTTGAACCCTTGGGTCCGGGGAAACTCAGTAAAGTCTATTTGCCACACTTGTCCAGGGCCCGGAGTGGGTTCTAGGGCAGCTGGTGGCACAGGATGTCCCGGTCGGGGGTTATTCTTTTGGCAGACTAAGCAGTCCGCTTGTACCTGGGCAGCCAGGGGTCGGAGTCCAGAAGTGATAAAGTATTTTCCCATTAGTTGGATAAGTGCTTCCCTGCCAGCATGAGTAGTTTGATGTAGTTTCTGCAGCACTGGCCGGATTAGGCCCTTTGGTAAGAGGACCTTCCCTTCTGAGGAATGGAGCCATCCCTCCTTTTCCCGGAGATCGAGTTTGTCAGTTAGCTGTCTTTCCTCCCCAGAGTACTGAGGAGTTGGAAGTTCCCCTACTGATGGGATAAGGGCATGCATATGGGCATTCTCAGCCTGAGGGGATGGCAGGGTGGCAGCATGCTTAGCCTCTCTATCTGCTCGGGCGTTACCTCTGGCCACATCTTGATCCTCCCTTTGATGGGCTTTACAGTGTACCACTGCCACTTCTGAGGGGAGTTGTACAGCTTCTAGGAGCCGGAGGATTTGGGGCCCGTACTTGACTGGGGAGCCTTGGGCTGTCAGCATTCCCCTTTGCTTCCATAGGCCAGCATGAGCATGCAGCACACCAAAAGCATACTTTGAATCAGTAAAAATGTTGACCCGCTTTCCTTTTGACAGTTCAAGTGCACGGGTCAGGGCTATCAGTTCGGCAAGCTGGGCAGAGGTCCCAGCAGGCAAACCTTCAGCTTCCACAGTGTCATGGAGGGTCACAACAGCATAACCCGCCTTCCTTTGTCCATCTATTACAGTACTGCTACCATCAGTGTACCACTCATAATCTGCATTTGGGAGAGGTACATCCTTTAAATCCAGACGGCTGGAGTACTGGACATCTATGATCTCTAAACAGTCATGTTTCTGTTCCTCTGTTTCTGGCAAGAGGGTGGCTGGGTTAAGGGAGGGGCAAGGCTGTAAGGTGACTTCAGAGTTCTCTAACAGCTTAGCCTGGTACCGAGCAATCCGAGCCTGGGTGAGCCAAAGCCCTCCCTTTGCATCCAATAAGGCTCGGACCATATGGGGAGTATAGATTTGCATAACCCCTCCCAATGTTAGCTTCTCAGCTTCCTCAAGCAATAGGGCAGTAGCTGCGACCGCCCGTAAACATGCCAGCCAACCCTTTGCAACCTGATCCAATTGCTTAGAAAAATAAGCCACAGGACGCTTCCATGCTCCTAACAGCTGTGTAAGCACTCCTAGGGCCACCCCCCTTCGTTCATGTACATACAACTGAAACGGCTTAGAGAGATCCGGCAGGCCCAGAGCCGGGGCTTCCATCAATTTTCTTTTCAGGATTTTAAATGCCCTGTCAGCCTCTGGGGTCCAATAGAAGGGGTCATGATCTGCTCCTTTTACACAGTCGTACAGGGGTTTAGCCCACAGTCCAAACTCTGGGATCCATATCCTGCAAAAGCCTGCCATACCCAGAAATGCCCTGAGCCGCTTACGGTTACTTGGGGTAGGAACTTGACAGATAGCTTCCTTTCTTTCGCTTGAAAGCTGACGCTCCCCTTGCCGTATGTGAAACCCGAGGTACCGTACCTCTGGGAGGGCAATTTGAGCCTTTCTCCGTGCTACACGATATCCCCGGAGTCCAATAAAATTCAGGAGGCTCACGGTGGCTTTAAGGCAGGGTTTTTGGCCCACAGTGGCAATTAACAAATCATCTACATACTGCAGAAGGAGAGCCTCCTCATTATCCCACTCCTGTAGGTCCCTGGCCAGAGCCTGGCCAAAAAGGGTGGGAGAGTTTTTAAATCCCTGGGCCAACACTGTCCAGCAAAGTTGTTTTTTAACCCTTTTTCGGTCCTCCCACTCGAAGGAGAAGATCTCCTGTGATGGGGTGGCAACTGGGATGGTAAAGAAAGCATCTTTCAGATCAAGGACTGAAAAATGGGTATACTGTCCCCCTATAGAAGCCAATAAGGTGTACGGGTTAGGGACAAGAGGGTGCAGAGTCTTAACCCGTTCATTGACTGCCCTTAGGTCCTGTACCAGCCGATACGTGCCATCAGGCTTCTGCACGGGTAGAATGGGAGTGTTCCAGGCTGACTGACATTCCCGGAGAATACCATACATTAGGAATCGATCTATAGTTTCCTGTAAACCTTCTCTGGCTTCCCTCTTGATTGGATACTGTTTTACTTGCACTGGGCCTTTCCCTGGTATGAGCTGAATAGTAATAGGGGTCTGGTGGGTGGCCTTTCCTGGAATCCCTGATGCCCACACGAGGGGGTACACCTGGTCTTCCCACGGACTCCATTCTGGGGCTTGCATGGCTGAGGGCTCAACTGCAAGGGTCATGATCCAGGCATTCTCAGGGGGTAAGGTAAGGGTTATTTCGTCCTCAGTAAAATGCAGGGTGGCACCGAGGCGACAAAGTAGATCCCGTCCCAGCAGAGGTGTTGGACACTCAGGGAGGTATACCAGCTTGTGGGATATAGTCCTGTCTCCCAAAGCACATTCCGCTGGGGCATACACTGGGCACTTGGTGTCCCTGCCTGTGGCTCCCACCACGGTAAGGGAATCTGCTACTGGCAACTGAAGAGGCTGATTTACGGCAGTTCGGGCCGCTCCAGAGTCCACTAAAAAATCTATTTCTGAGCTTCCCACCCGCATCTTTACTCGGGGTTCCGGGGGTAGGGTGGTCCATCTACCCTGACACCCCTATTCCTGCTCCACCATCGCCATCATAGGGACACCTCCCTTTTCTTTCCTCTTTGGGCACTCATTTTTCCAGTGTCCCTCCTGTTGACACAGGGCACACTGGTTGCGACCCAGTCGTCTCTCCTGCAGGCCTGGACGGTCGCGTCCACGGCCCCTTCCTCCCCGGCCACTTCTCTTAGTGCCGGCCTGTACCGCTGTTACCATCAATCTCACTTGCTTTCTCTCCTTCTCTGTCTCTCTCAGACTATAAGCTCGGTTTGCAGTCTCTAAAATTTGTGCCATGGTCATACCCATTAAATCCTCCTTTTTTTGTAACTTTCTCTTAATATCAGGGGCTGCTCTGCTCGTAAAAATTCCCTTAATAATTGACTCAGTTGCCTGATCATCGGGGTCTGCATTAGTGTTCTGTCGAATGGTGTCCCGAATACGCTGTAGAAAGGCCCCTGGGCTTTCTTTTAAATCCTGCATTACTTCATATGGCTTTGCCCAATTATTATGTCGGACAGCCGAGTGACGGAGTCCATGTAAAAGCAACTCCTTATAGGAGGTAAGGCGCGTCATATCCCCATGATCATTTGGATCCCACCTGGGGTCTGCTCGGGGGACTTGTGCATCCGGGTCAGGGACATTAATACGATCCCGGTCGTACCGTCTCTGCGCCTCCTCCCTTGCCTTGGACACAACCTGTTGTCTTTCAACCTCAGACAATAGGGTTCGCAGGAGGACGTTACAATCATCCCAGTCCGGCTTGTGACTACTGAGGCACCCCTCAAAGACTGATATAAACCTGCTTGGGTTGGTGGAAAACTCTCCTGCCTGTGCTTTGAAAGCAGCCAAATCCACAGGATTAAAGGGCACATGAGTATAAACCTGCATAGTTGTGGCAGGACGCCTGTCTGATCCAGACCGGGCGACTTTAGTTTCGGTGATTAAGGGGTATAGGCCAACCATTGGGGACTTACAAGATGTGGGTGTAGGGGCCGAAGGGGACACCGGCTCTGCCATTACAGTGTGGGTGGGGGTCTGGGGACTAACATTAGCTGCTACCGAACCAGTCGGAGTCAGATTACAGCGCTGTAAAATATCTGGTCGAGTACATAAAGTCAGAAACAAATGCGCATACATATGTTCATTCCATTTCCTTGTTCTCTGACAGAACAGGAGTAACTGAAGGATAGTGTTGTAATTAATTGACCCTCCTGGTGGCCACCACTCCTGGTCCTCTAGTTGATATTGAGGCCAGTCAACTGTACAGAATCGTTTTAATTGGCTCTTAGTCATCGGATCCGCACCAAATACCTTCCAGTTTGCTAGAATGCACTCTAGGGGCGTACACCGTGCCCTAACCTCTGAGCTCTGTCCCTGTCCCATTCCTACAGGGTAACTCTGGGCGTCCCCAGGTTCCAACAGAGCATATAATCCGGATTTCAAAAGGTTCCTACCTTATCCAAGGGACCGGTTCTTCACCGTGGCCTGCAGCTGCTCCTCCCCCACGTCTAAGGGACCGGTTCTTCACCGCCGTCCACAACTGCTTCTCCACTATATGAGTGCGTTGCACCGTTGTGCCCTCCGGGGTCGATCAAATCGCGTCTCCTCCGAGGCCCCCGATGAACTCACCGGTGCGCGCTGGGCGTCGGTTCTCGCCGCAATCCTTGACCTCCAGGAGGGGTCCGGGCAAGGCTAAATTGCAGCCTCGTCGCCCACCCAGGGACGCCAAAAGCTGTTGCCGGCACCCAGTGCCGAGAGGCTGAACAACAGCTTGAGTGGTTCGTTACCCGGTGTGCTGCACCCAATAATCACAACGGGGTGGAGAAGCAGAAAAAGTTTATTTGAAGCTTCAGAAAGGTACAGGGAGATTTGAATCTCAAATCCTGTACAACAAAGCAGGAAATTACACAGACTTTTATACATCCTTTTTCCCAACAGTAACACCAGTAATTCTCCAGGCAGAGCAAAGGCATAAATAAAAGGCAAGAGACCAAGACCGGGTGGGGCAGGGCCCGGGGGAGAACAGAAGGGCTGAAAGAAGCGCTGGGGAAATCATGTGCAGAATGTGACATGTCCAGTGAGCTCAGCTTCTGTTCCCCTTTGTCAGCTGCCCACAAGCTGATCACAATTTTCTCAGATTTATTTGTTCAAATACATTTGTCAAATACATTGATTTCTGTGGGGTTAGTTATGATTGGACACACAGGTCACATGGGATTGTTTCTGTTTCTTGATTGGCTGAATTTAACTCTTAGAAACAGGTTTTTGGTGCAAATATGTGTGATTAATGCTTTGGTGGGGTTCCTTATGTTGGATCATATTAAAGAAGTTCTGTATTAAAATCACAAATGAGTTTGATTCCCCATAGTTTAAATTCCAGGGTATTATTAATTAAGAGGTCTCTTGGTTTTTGGTACTGTTTCTCTCCCTCTATGTGTGAAACTTGCAAGCTGCTAATTGCGTTAGTACATTCTAAGACAGAGTCTGTTCTCAAAGCAATTCACAGAGAGAGAGACTCAAAGCAATACTCTAACAACAGAAACAGCACCCAGAGACTCCCCGCCCTTTTGTTGTATTAACAATTGTGATTAAAATAGAGATAGAGGATGTATGTGGATGGATGCTTGGTGTGGATAATAACTGAATGATCAGGGAGGTGCCAGCCTAAGAATGCAGTGTCCATCGGCTGAAGAAGGCGTCAAGTGGAAATAACCAGAGGACCCTAATCCGCCCCCCCCCCCCCCGGAGGGCAGACTGGAATCCACTCAACAGCCTCAAGAATGGGAGAACCAAAGAACAAGATAACATCTAGCAGCTCGGAGCCATCAGGAATGTGCTATCTGCTGATTGATTCAGCAACCGCATGATGAAGCAATTCCCATAGACTGGCATAGGAAGAAATTCCTATAAAAATAGACTCTAAAAAGTGAGAACTTTGGGGTCTGATTCTGCAAACCAACTTCCAGGAGCATCAGATGAGCATCTGACGAGGCCCTGCTCCCTCCTCATGTCCAGGCCACCTGGCCAGTGGCTTGGCATGAGCAACTCTAAGGCTGGTAACTATGATAACAACCTTGCAGAACCTGTGTGTGTGTGTTTGTATGAATGAATGTGTGAATAAATATGAGATTGAATGGAATGTAATAGCTATAACTAACTGCTTACTATGATTCTTTCTGTATTCACAATAAATGTGGTATTTTGCCTTTTTCCCTTTAATAAGATCCTGCTGGTTTTTATTTTATTGGTACAACACCTGCATGCTGAAAATTATACACATACTTAAGGACCTTGTTGTGTCAGGACCTAAATGTTCAGACATTGCTTCCCAGGAATATTTTATAACATTTAGTAGAAATCCTTTGTTTGCATGGACATTCCTGCCGGCAAGCGCCGTCGATGGAATATGCATGGGACGAATGCAGAAGGGGCAGGAGCTAAAGGGAATTCACGGGGAGTCAGGCACCTAACTCACGCAGGCACTTTTGAAAGTCCCACTAGGCTCCAGTCTGCATCTTTAGGAGCATAAGTAACTTTGCAAATCTGGCACAGAGACTAAAGGGCAAAGTTTTGAATATCCATAGTCACCTAAAGATGTAGTTAGGCATCTAGTGGGATTTTCAAAAGCACCTAGGTGCCTAACTCCCATTGGAAGCTAAGTGCCCAGGCATCTTTGAAAATTCCACTAGGTGCTTATCTGCATCTTGAGACATCAGAACACCTTGGAAACTCTGGGCCTAAGTGACTTGCCTAAGGCCACACAGGGAGTCTGTAGCAGAGCAGGGAATTATGCACCTTACCCTGGAACTCCCTTCAGAGCCGCACCTGAAGCGTCTCAGATCCCCTGAGCTCGGTCAGCACAGGCAGCGGGGTGTTTAATTACTGTTTCCTGTCAGTGTGTTCTGGGGCACACAGGCTCAGCGTCACTGGTGCCCTGACTCAGGGCCCGTCTGTCAGATAATAGTTCAATGATGTGCAATAAAAAAGGAGACTCTGACCTCAGAGGCTCCCCTCTGCAGCTCAATAAACTGTTACCCTTTTTACCCTCTGCTCGCCACCTGCACCTTTCTGCTGCTGTTACCAAAGGTCGTCATCTCAGCAGGATCATGAATGATGAGGGAGGGGAGGTTTCAGAGTGGTAGCCATGTTAGTCTGTATCAGCAAAAACAACGAGGAGTCCTTATGGCACGTTAGACACTAACAAATTTATTTGAGCATAAGCTTTCATGGGCTAGAACCCACTTCATCAGATGCATGGAGTGGAAAATAGAGGAGCAGGTATAAATACATGAAAAGATGGGACTTGCCTGCCAAGTGTGAGGTCAGTCTAACGAGACAATTCAACTAACAGTAGGATACAAAGGGAAGAAAAATAACTTTTGTAGTGTTAATGAGAGTGGCCCATTTCAAACAGTTGACAAGAAAGTGTGAGTAACAGAAGGGGGAAATTAGTATGTAGGAAATTAGGTTTAGGTTTTGTAATGACCCAACCAGCCCTAATTCAGTCTTTATACAGGCCTAATGTGATGGTGTCCAGTTTGCAAATTAATTCCAGTTCTGCAGTTTCACGTTGGAATCTGTTTTGGAAGTTTTTTTGTTGAAGAATTGCCACTTTTAAGTCTGTTATTGAGGGACCAGGGAGATTGAAGTGTTCTCCTACTGTTTTTTGAATGTTATAATTCCTGATGTCAGATTTGTGTCCATTTATTCTTTTGCGTAGAGGCTGTCCGGTTTGGCCAATGTACATGGCCGAGGGGCATTGCTGACACATGATGGCATATATCACATTGGTAGATGTGCAGGTGAACAAGCCCTTGATGGTGTGGCTGCTGTGGTTAGGTCCTATAATGGTGTCCCTTGAATAGATATGTGGACAGAGTTGGCACCGGGGTGTGTTGCAGGGTTTGGTTCCTGGGTTAATGTTTTTGTTGTGTGGTGTGTAGTTGCTGGTGAGTATTTGCTTTAGGCTGAGGGGGCTGTCTGTAAGTGAGGACTGGCCTGTCTCCCAAAGTCTGTGAGAGTGAGGGATCGTCCTTCAGGATAGGTTGCAGATCATTGATGATGTACTGGAGAGCTTTTAGTTGGGGGCTGTAGGTGATGGCTAGTGGCGTTCTGTTACTTTCTTTGTTGGGCCTGTCTTGTAGTAGGTAACTTCTTAGTACCCTTCTGGCTCTGTCAATCTGTTTCTTCGCTTCAACAGGTGAGTATTGTAGTTTTAAGAATGCTTGATAGAGATCCTGTAGGTGTTTGTCTCTGTCTGAGGGATTGGAGAAAATGCGGTTGTATCTTAGAGCTTGGCTGTAGAAAATGGACCTTGTGATTTGGTCTGGATGAAAGCTGGAGGCATGTAGGAAAGTATAGCAGTCAGTAGGGTGGTGTTTATGTGACCATCGCTTATTAACACTGTTGTGTCCAGGAAGTGGACCTCTTGTGTGGACTGGTCCAGGCTGAGGTTGACGGTGAGATGGAAATTGTTGAAATCCTGTTGGAATTCCTCAAGGGCCTCCTTCCCATGGGTCCAGGTGATGAAGATGCCATCAGTGTAGCACAAGTGCAGTAGGGGCATTAGGGGACGAAAGCTGAGGAAGCGTTGTTCTAAGTCAGCCATAAAACTGTGGACATACTGTGGGGCCATGCGGGTACCCATAGCAATCCCGCTGACTTGAAGGTATAAATTGTCCCCAAATCTGAAATAGTGGTGGATGAGGACAAAGTCACAAAGTTCAGCCACCAGGTTTGCTGTGATAGTGTCGGGGATGCTATTCCTGACGGCTTGTAGTCCATCTATGTGTGGAATGTTGGTGTAGAGGGCTTCTACATCCATCGTGGCTAGGATGGTGTTCTCTGGAAGATCACCAAAGGATTGTAGTTTCCTCAGGAAGTCAGTGGTGTCTCGAAAATAGCTGGGAGTGTTGGTAGCATAGGGCCTGAGGAGAGAGACTACATAGCCAGACAATCCTGCTGTCACAGTGCCAATGCCTGAGATGATGGGGCATCCAGGATTCCCAGGATTATGGATTTTGGGTAGCAGATAGAATACTCCTGGTCGGGGCTCTAGGGGTGTGTCATTGTAGATTTGTTCCTATGCTTCTTTAGGGAGTTTCTTGAGTAGATGGTGTAGTTTCTTTTGGTAATCCGCAGTGGGGTCAGAGGGTAATAGCCTGTATTATACACCAGGATGTACACACCAGGGTATTATAATTGTCTGAAATGCTCAGAGCTGGGTGCCTCTGGTTCTGCATCTGACGTCGTATTTAGAACCCAGAGGAAGTGGGCTGGTTTCCAGAGGACAGAACCACAGCAGATCCCATGGCCTGCACCGAAAGCAGTTAGTGCTCAGTTCCTCAGACAATAGGGACTTAGGTTCATAACAATTAACAGCCAGGTTTGAATATGTCAGAGAAAGTGCCCAGCCAGCTCTATGGAGACAGCTGCACCTTGGGACAGTCACTGGGGTGGTTCTGAAACCCTTGATTATCGCCCAGTGAGAGCGAGTTACACCCTACATCACCAGAGGTCATGGCCCAATGATCAGTGTCATTTGGTGCAGAGTAACTGCAGCCCCAGCAACTGAGAGACAAGCCCCAGCAGGGGTGGCCACTCACCCACTGAGAGGGGCTGTCATGGGCCTGAGCCAGGTGGGGAGTATCCCCACGGGCGGGAGCAGGGCCAGGGAGGAGACAGGCCCCCATGAAGGATGCGCTGTCCATGTCTGGTGAGGGGAGATGTTAGGAGATACAATAACGCTGCACCACTCGAATTAGCTGTAACTCAACAGCTCCCAGCAGGAGGTGGGGAAGGAGGCTGCGGGCCCACGGCCCTTTGCAGGGTGCGGGGCATTCCGAGTCCTGTCCCAATGCCCTGCGATGCATCACTTCGCATCCCAGCAATCCCTGTGCTTCCATCCACATTTGGTGCCATCTTTCAATGTTTTTTGTATTGCGCGCTCTGTCTTCCCTTTCCGTCTGCGGGAATGGATCCCGAAGTGCTGAGGAACATGCTGACGAGTCTCGCCAGCACGTCACATTTGGCATTCGAGTTATTCCTTAAGCTATAAACCGACAGTGAGGAGTCCGACGATGATGTTGACTCGCAGAACGCATACGACATGAGATGGCTTGTGGCATTCACGGACATGCTCACCGCAGTGGAACACAGCTTTTGGGTCTTGGGAAACAAGCACTGAGTGGCGGGATCACATTGTCATGCAAGTCTGGGATGACGAGCAGTGACTACAGAACTTTCAGATGAGAAAAGCCACTTTCATGGGACTGTGTGATGCGCTTGTCCCCACCCTGTGGTGCAAGGACATGAGATTGAGAGCTGCCCTGAGAGTGGAGAAGTGGGTGGCTATTGCAATCTGGAAGCTGGCAACTCCAGACAGCTACCGATCGGTCGCTAACCCGTTTGGAGTGGGAAAGTCGACCGTTGGAATCGTGTTGATGCAAGTTTGCGGGGCCATTAATTGCATCTTGCTCAGAAGAACCGTGACTCTGGGTAACGTGCATGAGATTGTGGCTGGCTTTGAAGAAATGGGTTTCCCTAACTGCAGAGGGGCGATCGATGGTATGCATCTTCCAATTCTGGCACCAGACCACCAAGCCACCGAGTATGTTAATTGGAAGGGTTTTTTCTCTGTGGTTCTCCAGGTGCTTGTGGATCACCGTGGGGCTTTCATTGACATTAATACAGGCTGGCCCGGAAGGGTGCATGACGCACACATCTTTTGGAACAGTGGCCTGTTCAGGAAACTGTGAGCCGGGACTTCCTTCCCAGACCAGAAGATCACTGAAGGGGAAGTCAAAATGCCCACTGTGATCCTTGGAGACCCCGCTTACCCTTTAATGCCGTGGCTCATGAAACCCTACACAGGGAGCCTTGACAGCAGCATGGAGCGGTTCAACAACAGGCTGAGACGGTGCAGAATGACTGTGGAGTGTGCTTTTGGCCATTTAAAGGGCTGCTGGTGCTCTCTGAATGGGAAGCTGGACCTGGCTGATGACAACATCCCTGCGGTTATATCCACATGCTGTACCCTCCATAACATTTGTGAAGGGAAGGCTAAAAGATTCATTCAAGCATGGACCTCAGAGGTACAACACCTGGATGCTGAATTTGAACAGCCAGACAGCAGGGCTATTAGAGGGGCCCAGTGCGGGGTTGCAAGGATGAGAGATGCCTTGAGGGAGCAATTTGAGGCTGACAGCCACCAGTAACGTCTGGTGCCCTGCACGGGAGTGAAGTGCGGTGGGTCCAATGTTAGTAGGAATCTGTGTTTGCTACACTGACTTGCAGTGCCTGCTGCTTTTCTGGGCTAAGGTATCTTTTACTTAATACAATAATAAAGAATGTTTTCAAAACCAAAAAAGCCATTTATTGAAGAGAAAATTCATTTATTGAAAAGAAACACAATTCTTGGGAAACAGAAAGGGCAAGGGGGTGGGGTGGGGAAAGGTACAATCACAGATCTGGGCATGTCTTATTCTCATACTCGGCCTTCATGTCTGGAGTGCTGTGCAGTGAGTGCTGCCCTTCAGGATGGCTAAAATGCATGGTGATGGGGGTTGAGTGCAGTGGATAAGGGTCACAGGGCTGGGTGGTGAAGCTACAGGTGTTGGAAGCAGCTGGTGGTGATAAGAACCCAGATGTTGGCATGATACAAAAATGATACTGAGCAAAACCCATCCCTGCTCTGACTCCAGAAAACTGGACCCAACACAGTTGATAAACACAGATACTGATGGGTTGGGTCCTGAGAAGGGAGAACCCTGTTTAGCTAAATTCCTGTCTCCCCTACACAAATGAAACAAGTGTTAATGCAAAATGGAGTGTGAGATATTACCACAAAACAGTGAAGCCTGGGAGGGCTGATCTATTTTCTGGGTGAAACTTTGAAGCCCAGAGTTAAACTCACTCAGTTTTATGTGCACTGTGTTAATACAGAACATTGATTCTCTTTTTCCTTTCAGGATGTGAAAAGCACATTGAGCAGGTGTGTTTCCTATGTTCATTGCTCTTATATTTTTGGTGGTGGTTCTGGGATGTTGTGTGTACAGAGCAGCTGAGTGATGATGGGATGTTTTCTTTGTAGGACTGAGAATGTGAAACTCCAGGAACCAGAAGCTGTTTCTACTGATATGAAGAACGTGTATAAAATTTCCCCTGATATGAGGGAAGCGCTGAAGAGATTTGGAGGTGAGTGGCGTCTACTGGGACATTCAACTGTATTGTGCTGGGGATCTGGACAGAGCCTGGGACTCCAGGACACACTTGCAGCCAGCTGACAGGCCTGGAGCTGTGTGAGAGCTGGAGGCTGATGCGCTGAGTGCTGGGCAGTTTCCCTCCTACTTACAGACACCTGCTGGTACTTGCCCAGGTGTCTGACCAGGCCCCATCACTGTGACATCCTGACCCCTCATCGCTGAGTTAATGGGTGCCCCTGAGCCAGGTGCTGTGAGGCCTGGACTGGGCCCATTGTGCTGGGAGCTGCACAGACTGGTAATGGATGATGCGTCTGTGTCTCTCTCCTGGGACATGTGAGGGCTGTGTTGTGTGGCCACGCTCAGCACTGCCCCAGCCCCCTTTAGCCAAGGCTGGCCGAGCTTTCTGAGCTGGAGGAGGGGCTGGTCTGGCTGCTGCGGTCTGACCTGGGCCGTGTGTTACTGGGTAAGAAGCTGAATCCTATGGGCCCCTCGTCTGCTCTGAGCACAGCCCAGTGTGAGGTTGGGTCAGTGGTTTGCTGCTCAGTGAGTGAGACTCCCACACAACAGTGTGATCCTGTCACAGTGTCTGGCGTGAGCTGCCCCATCCAAACCCCTCCCCACAACCCCAGTGTGGAGACCGGGGGCAAAGAAAGAAACCTGACCGTAAGGAGGGACAGAGAAGAAGCTAAGGCAGAGGAGAGGGGGAGTAGGAAAGTTCAGTGAGCTCAGTCTGTGATAAGAAAAGGAGTACTTGTGGCACCTTAGAGACTAACCAATTTACTGACAGTATGCATCCGATGAAGTGAGCTGTAGCTCACGAAAGCTCATGCTCAAATAAATTGGTTAGTCTCTAAGGTTCCACAAGTACTCCTTTTCTTTTTGCGAATACAGACTAACACGGCTGCTACTCTGAAATCAGTCTGTGATTGCTGAACTGGCCCTTTCAACCTACCCCCGCCCTCCGCTCTTCCCACCCCCACCCCCAGCAGGGGCCAGTCGAAGGGGCCAAGCTGGGTGTGTCTGTCCCGGCCGATGGAGGCTGCGCAGTGGGTGCCGGCTGCAGGGCCAGGATCTCAGGGCTCCGGGGAGCAGGAACCCCAGGCTGTGGGGGAAGCAGCTTCCTCTCTGGGGCTGGCTGGAGCCAGCACATCCCTGCTCCCCTCCCCCCTCGCTGCCCCCAGCCCAGCCCAGTCTGTGCCCACCGGACCCTGAACACGGCTGGGCTCTGGGCCATTCCACAGCCCTGGCCCCTGAGCCTGTCGGGATCCGGAGCCAGTCACCTCCGTGCCTCCTTCTAGGGGATCAGCAGCCCCTGGGGAGCCTCCTGTCACCCCCCGGAAACCCCGTCCTGGGCAGGGCCCCAGGCCCTGAGTCACTCGCTGGCTGCTCCCGGCTGGCCAGGCCCAGGGTCTCCAGCAGGGCCCTTGGTGCCGGCACCGCGCTGGCTGCCAGAGCTCCCAGCCCCTGGCCCAGCCCGGCCTGTTGTCCTAGCGCTGACCCCTCCCCTGCGGGTGGGGGGGGACCCTGCTGCTCTCAATGGCTGAGCCCCCCCCTCTGCCGCGGCCTCTGGTGCTGCGCTCGCAGGCTCAGCCCATGCCAGGGCCAATGCGGCGCTGCTGGGGCTGCTCCTCCCCCGGCACCTGGGTTCTCTGTGTCGGGGCGAGTGGCCGGGCGAGTGGGCAGGGACCTGCTCAGAGACACGCGCCCTGTGCTGCCCCCAGAGGGCAGAGACCAGCCAGGGCCGGGCAGCAAAGTGATACCACCAGGGCCGGCTCTACCGTTTTTGCCGCCCCAAGCAGTTAAACCGTCGCCGCCAAATTGCCGCCGGGGACAGAAGAACGAAGAAGCAATCTAAAAGATCCGAGAGAAAAAGTCCCCTGCTGGGGTCCGCTCTGAGTCCAAGTAAACCCTAAAATAAAATCTTTTCCCTCACTCTGCTCCAGCCTCCAGCTCTCACTCAAGCTCCTCCTTATCCTCAAATCTGGAGCCCTCAGTCCTCCTTCCTGGAGCTGGGCTTGGATTTGTTTCCATCGTGGAATCAGATGACTCCCGCCCTCCTTCCCGGAGCTGGGGTCATTTCAGACTGTGCCTTTATTCTCTGCGTCCACTTTCTCCAGCCGGGGGCAGCTCTCCAGGGCTCTGTCCTGCTACAGCTGCTGCTGTCATTGTCATCTCTGGCAGCTCCTCCCCCTTAGGGGAGCTCCTCTGTCTAGGACAGTGGTCCCCAAACATTTTTGGTCATGCCCTCCCTTACCTGGTTTGCATTCCCACCCCGGGAATTTCCTAAAGACAGACTGCTTTTCATTAAAATATCCTGATTTGCAACTAAATACAGTCGAACCTCGGGAATGGAGGTTGTTTGTAACTCTGAACAAAACATTGTGGTTGTTTTTTTTAAAAGTTCACAACTGAACATTGACAAGAGAGCTTTGAAACTGGGCTATGCAGAAGAAAAATGCTGCTTTTAACCATCTTAACTTAAATGAAACAAGCACAGAAACAGTTTCCTTACCTTAGCAAATCTTTTTTTTTTTTTTGACATTTCCCTTTATTTTTTTTAGTAGTTTACATTTAACACAGCACTGTACTGTATTTCCTTGTTGTTATTTTTTTTTGGCCCTGATGCTGTCTGGTTGTGTACTTCCGGTTCCAAGAGGTGTGTTTGACCATCCAGTTCATAACTCTGGTGTTCGTAACTCTGAGATTCTGCTGTATAACATTTACACTAAATCTGGTACTTCTCTGTGCTCACCAGGAGGCTACACTTTACCTCCATACATTTACTGAGATTCGTTTATTCACATTTATTCATGTATTCCGATTCTTACATTTTCACATTTTAATTATGTTAACAATTGTGAATGACACACTTCTTATTTACTCGATATTTTTTTTACTTGTGCAAACTGACAAACAACAAAACAAACCATCCAAACAACCAGCATTTTAAAACTGTTTTTATGTGTTAAATAAAAGTTCCTCAAATGTGCTGGATATTGAAGAAAAAAATAAGTTGACCAAAACAAATTTTGCATTTAAAATTGATTTCTTTAACAGAGGAACTATTATCTGTAGTTAGTGAATTGAACTGATTTCTTAAGGTCACCATGTCCTTCAAGATTTTAGAACAGGTAGAGCTCATCCTCCCACACCTTACGTTTTATTCATAGATTGGAAGAGGATAAAAAGCTTTCCTACTTTTTCAACTCAAACAGTTTCTCAGCTCTGAATGAACTAGTCATTGAACTGAGCTAACTGAATACACTGAAATTAAGAAAATATTTTCTCTGTTTCTCTGAACCTGCATAAGAGGCTACTGCTGTCAAAAACTAGTTTAGTACTTCAGCAAGCTCCCTGGTTCCAGGTGCTTAGCCAGTAACTTCTACTAGTTCAGTGGTTTGACGGTCTTTAAAACTTCTGCCGCAAACATGTACTGCTTGAATATTATTTTATGTATATTTAATTCAAATTATTTTAATAGATTATAGGAGTTTAGGATTGAACATGGGTTGTTTCAATTTTAAATTTAAATTTGAAATGGTTTATTTTAAAAAATAAAAATCTTATCTTTAATTAAAAAATCCAAGTTAAAAAGCCATGTAAATAAAACAATATTTGTAATTAAAAATGAAATGAATTTCATCCATCCTGAGTGTCTGATGTTTCCTTTAGACCTTCGTTGCCAAAGAAAAACAACACTTTGAGGGGTGAAATTAATAAATGTGATTCCTCGGTTTGTGTAGATTGGATGAATTATTGTACAAATCTCAAATTTGTTTGTTTGTTTTGAAAACAGAGCTGCAGCACTGCCAACCCCAATATTCAAAACTCAAAAGTCAGTGTTATGCCCTCCCTAATATATTATGTCTGTGTAGTATTATCTGGTTTTGTGTTGTCTGGTCTTGCAGCTTTAATAAACTGTAAAACTGTACAATGTCATAGGACAACCCAGGAAGAATGAGGTATTCAGGAAAAGATGTAAACTGTACTTCAATTACTTTTTTTCTATTTCCCAATGTCTGTTTTTTTATGAAAATCAATTAAAAAAATAATCACAGACACACAAAATCACATCAAGCCAAAAAACAGATATGAGACTGACTTAAAAATAATGAGCTTTAAAATTCTAATGATAACAATCCATTTTAAGTCCTCATTTTTTGTCTTTTGGTTTCTGACCCCTGAGGGAGCACTCAGATCATATTACTAAACTTTGTCTGCAACCTTGAGGGTGAGAACTTTAGTTTTTACTTAAATGATATCTGAGATTCTCACATAATCATAATACTAGAGATCTGGGGCTTTAGGAAAATTAGCAGATAGCGTGAGACTTAAAATAAAACGCCAACATTCACAAAAAATTTATGTGAGCTGACAACACTCTAGCTCTCCAAAATGTTTAAACAAAAATTATTTTTTCAATAGAATGATTTTAGAAAAAAACTTTAAAAATTAATTTTCCTATTATCTGAATGTTTCTAATTTTTCAATGAAATGATGCTAAGTGAGAATATACAGTTCAAATTGATTCAAAAGAAGAATGCTAATAAAATCCAAACATTTTACTGACCCTTCCCCTATTCTTGATAAAAGAAGAATAACAATGTTTGAAAAAAGAAAATAATTTTGTTTCAATGATATTTGATTAAAAATGGAAATTAAAAATATTTCAAACAAAACAAAAGTGAATTATTGTTGTGAAATAGTGTTTTACAATTAATTTTTTTACTACCGTTAGTCCTTTAGATTTCCTCAGGAAATCTCCCCTCCAATGACTGTTCTGTCAACTGCTGTGTAAATATGCCTCTTTTTAAATTATGTCATGAAACCCCTATTCAGCAGCACACTTGAGCTCATGGTCTGCTTTAGGCACATGCTTAATTCCCCCTCACTTCAGAAGGAGAACAGGATGCAATTTTCTGTCTTGATTGATTGTGGAAATAATTTTCCTTTTTTCCCTTGAAAGTGTCAGAAACAACAGGATTCAGCCCCACAGGCAGAGGTAGAAAACTGTCACGTTAACAGGCAGAAGGACAGAACAGTTGGGAGTGTGGCACAGTAAATCTCGTCCGGTATTCTCAATACAGGAAGTTATTTGTTACAAATCTCCCTGGGACGTCACTGAGAACAAGATCGGGCCCAGTGTTCTTGAATGAAACATACCCACAAAAGAAGCAAATGATTAATCCAACATGCCGCACAAATCCTGAGTTACGCTGCTAGGACAAGAATCTGAAAGACATCGGAGTGTCAATCACTGTGAATGTACTTGGAACATAGTGTTTACATAACGAATAAAATAAATGACCTCGGATTATTTAATCTTTGTGTTAGTAACAATCCGGCCAGGCAATGAGCAGGACACATGAGGGGATGTGAGGAATCATTCTGAAGCTAAATGAACCTGCCTGATTGGTCCTTCCGAGACATTTTACAATCTCCAGGGTGGGATCAGACTCCGTGGGGTTTGTTGCGATGATTTCCACTGTCAGTGACTCTTTCAATTGATCACATTGCAGGACTGATTCCCTGGCTACCAAATCGCTGCAGTTTCCCCAGCTTTTCCTCGCCCTTTGGGGAAGAAATCTTTGGGCTCCGAGCAGAGCCCGGGGCTTCCCTCTGGCAGAGCAGCCCGCGATGGAAAGCAAAAGTCAAGTCACACCGGCGGCACGTGACAAGATTAGTGTTTTCTCTGGAAGAAACAGCCACCACCCGGCTGCGCTCTAAGGGCCCTTCCAGGCCAGCAGCCTCCAGCATTCCCGTGGCCCGAGACACCCAGACCCAGCAATGAGCTTGAAGAGATTCTTCTGCCGGCTTTTGTTGTTGTGGACTATGGAGTTAAGGCGACGTGATGTCACGGAATCCATGACTTCTTCCAGAGACCTCTGTGACCTTTTCCGCTTCAGCCTGGGGCGGCTGGGCTGGAGCTGCCAGCCAGCGGGGGCCCCAGTACTCCCAGCATCCGGCGGCGGGGGACCCTGGAGCAATAGCAGCCATGTGTGCTGGACCCCCACTCCCCATGGTGACATCGTTATTTTTAGTAAAAGTCACCGAGAGGTCACGGGCAATAAGCAAAAAGTCATAGAAGCCCGTGAAGCCCGTGACCTATCCCTAACTTTTACTAAAAATGACTGACAAAATCTTAGCCTTACTAATGAGAGCCTTGGATGTGTAAACAGGGGAGTAGTACGGAGTTGGCCTTGCTGAGATTGAGACTGGAATACCCAGTACAGAGGCTTGGAAGGATTAGATCTTTATCAGTCAAGGTCGATTTCACCGGACACACACAAACTGATGGAAAAAATATTTCCATCAATAATGGAAATTTACAGACAGGCAAAGAAAGAAGGAAGTTGCTTGAGAACTTATTGGAGTTTTGTTTAAGGATACTTCCTTTGTGTATTTTGGCATGTGATCTTGTAATGTGTGTTTTAGCGGTTATAAAGCTTTTTTTTTTTTTTTTGAGTCTCAAGATTTACTGTCATTAAATTATTGTTGTCTGATTCTCTCCCCCGCACCACTAGGGCTTGGACTTTTCCACCAAAGGTCATAGCTCCCCACCCCATCCCACCATGGAAAGTGGAAGTCTCCCTATGAAGTTCAAAGGGCATGGTTTTAAACTGGTGTATTCCATCACAGGCAGATTGTTTAATTGTTGTGGAGTTGTTTGCTTTAAATTTACCCTTTTTATTTATTTATTAAACATGTTTTTGTTTGTTTGCTTACCTTTTTGTTTGTTTTTTTATGATTTTTCTCATTGCGGGGGTATAATTTTATAAATTGTGGGGAAAAACTAACCTGGATAAATTTCACACAAAAAGCTAATTTGATTAAATGGTAAGCAATAGAGTAATTGGGTTTGTTTAGTCTGGAGAAGAGCGAGGGACAGGATAACAGTTTTCAAGTATTTGAAATGTTGTTACAAGGAGGAGAGAGAAAAATTGTTCTCATTAACCTCTGATAGAAGGACAAGAAGCAATGGGCTTAAATTTCAGCAAGGGGGGTTTAGTTTGGCCATTTGGAAAAATTTCTTAACAGGGAAGATAGTTAAGCAATGGAATAAATTGCCAAGGTGTTATACCAATAAATTAAAAACCAGCAGGATCTTATTAAAGAGAAAAAGGCAAAATACCACATTTATTGTGAATACAGAAAGAATCATAGTAAGCAGTTAGTTATAGCTATAGCATTCCATTCAATCTCATATTTATTCACACATTCATTCATACAAACACACACACACAGGTTCTGCAAGGTTGTTATCATAGTTACCAGCCTTAGAGTTGCTCATGCCAAGCCACTGGCCAGGTGGCCTGGACATGAGGAGGGAGCAGGGCCTCGTCAGATGCTCATCTGATGCTCCTGGAAGTTGGTTTGCAGAATCAGACCCCAAAGTTCTCACTTTTTAGAGTCTATTTTTATAGGAATTTCTTCCTATGCCAGTCTATGGGAATTGCTTCATCATGTGGTTGCTGAATCAATCAGCAGATGGCACATTCCTGACGGCTCCATGCTGCTAGATATTATCTTGTTCTTTGGTTCTCCCATTCTTGAGGCTGTTGGGTGGATTCCAGTCTGCCCTCCGGGGGTCCTCTGGTTATTTCCACTTGACGCCTTCTTCAGCCGATGGACACTGGATTCTTAGGCTGGCACCTCCCTGATCATTCAGTTATTATCCACACCAAGCATCCATCCACATACATCCTCTATCTCTATTTTAATCACAATTGTTAATACAACAAAAGGGCGGGGAGTCTCTGGGTGCTGTTTCTGTTGTTACAGAGTATTGCTTTGAGTCTGTCTCTGTGTGAATTGCTTTGAGAACAGACTCTGTCTTAGAATGTACTAACACAATTAGCAGCTTGCAAGTTTCACACATAGAGGGAGAGAAACAGTACCAAAAACCAAGAGACCTCTTAATTAGTAATACCCTGGAATTTAAACTATGGGGAATCAAACTCATTTGTGATTTTAATACAGAACTTCTTTAATATGATCCAACAAAGGGAGGATGTAGAATCTCCATCATTAGAGATTTTTAAGAGCAGGTTAGACAAACACCTGTCGGGGTGGTCTAGATAATACTTAGTCCTGCCACGAGTGCAGGAGATTAGACTTTCAGTCCTATGATTCTAATAGAATCACAGAGTTTACAACCAGAAGGGACGACCAGATCATCTAGTCTGACCTCCTAAAGAGGAAATGGAATAGAAATAGTTCCTAAGCATTAATTATCATATTGATGATAATGAGAAATAAAATATAAGAAAAGTGAAACTCCTAACAAACAGTATGTGTATTTCAGTTTAATTTTTAGATAAACGAGATATAGAAATTGGTAAGTGTCATTATCCTTCTGACACGAATTTTTTTTTGGGGGTACCAAATTGGATCCTCATGTGGGAGCTTGTTTAATTGTTGTGGAGTTGTTTCCTTTTAAATTTAACTTTTAGAATTCTGTTGCAATATTTAACCTGCTTTGGTTTGTTTGTGTGCTTGCTTTTTGTTATTATTGTTTTTTTGGTTGGGGGTTTAGTGTAGCTTCATAAAATGTGGGCAAACACTAAATTGAATAGATTTCACACTAAAATTTAATTTGAAAAACTGAGAAGCAATAGAATTACAGACTTAAAGACCAGAAGGGACCCCTGGATCCTCTTCTCTGATGTCCTGAAGAGGAGGCTGATTTCTCCCAGCCTTCACTGTCATATTGATGAAAAATAGAAATAAAACATAAGAAAATGGAAATGCCTAACAAATATATATATTTATTTCTCTTTTATTTTTTAGCCAAATGAGATACAGAAATAAGTAAGTGTAATTATCCTTCCTCTGATAAGAAACTTTTTGTACCAGTTTGGATCCTCATGTGGGAGTTTGTTTAATTGTGGTGGAGGTGTTTGTTTTCAAATGTAACTTTTTAAATTGATGCAGTATGAAATCTTTTGTTTGCTTGCTCCTTTATTATTGCTACCATTCTTTTTGGTGTGTAGAGGCATTCATTTTGTAATGTAACTTTAAGAAATGCGGGGAAAGACTAAACTGGATGAATTTCACAGCAGAAGCTAATGTGAGAAATTTATAAGCAAAAGAGTCATAGGGTCACAGAGTTTAAGTCCAGAAGGGATGACCAGATCCTCTAGTCTGATGTCCTTAAAAGGAGATTGAGTAGAAATAACAATCTCTCAGCCTTAATTTGCATATTCATAAGAACGGCCATACTGGGTCAGACCAAAGGTCCATCTAGCCCAATATCCTGTCTTCTGACAGCGGCCAATGCCAAGTGCCCCAGAGAGAATGAACAGAATAGGTAATCATCAAGTGACCCATCCCGTGGCCCATTCCCAGCTTCTGGCAAACAGACGCTAGGGACACCATCCCTGCCCATCCTGGCTAATAGCCATTGATGGACCTATCCTCCAATTAATTTATCTAGTTCTTTTTTAAACTTTGTTATAGTCTTGGCCTTCACAGCATCCTCTGGCAAGGAGTTCCACAGGTTGACTGTGCGTTGTGTGAAAAAATACTTCCTTTTGTTCGTTTTAAACCTGCTGCCTATTAATTTCATATGGTTACCCCTAGTTCTTGTGTTATGAGAAGAAGTAAATAATACTTCCTTGTTTATTTTATCCACACCAGTCATGATTTTATAGACCTCTATCATATCCCCCCTTAGTCGTCTCTTTTCCACGCTGAAAAGTCCCAGTCTTATTAATCTCTCCTCAGGTGGCAGCTGTTCCATAGCCCTAATCCTTTTTGTTGCCCTTTTCTGAACCTTTTTCAACTCCAATATATCTTTTTTGAGATGGGGCGACCACATCTGCACACAGTATTCAAGATGTGGGCGTACCATGGATTTATATAGAGGCCGTATGATATTTTCTCTCTTATTACCTATCCCTTTCTTCATGATTCCCAACATCCTGTTCACTTTTTTTGACTGCCGCTGCACATTGAGTGAATGTTTTCAGAGAACTATCCACAATGACTCCAAGATCTTTCCTGAGTGGTAACAGCTAATTTAGACCCCATCATTTTATGTGTATAGTTGGGATTATGTTTTCCAATGTGCGTTACTTTGCATTTATCAACGTTGAATTTCATCTGCCATTTTGTTGCCCAATCACCCAGTTCCGAGAGATCCTTTTGTAGCTCTTCGTAGTCTGTCTGGGACTTAACTATCTTGAGTAGTTTTGTATCATCTGCAAATTTTGCCACCTCCCTGTTTACCCCTTTTTCCAGATCATTTATGAATATATTGAATAGGACTAGTCCCAGTACAGACTTGTGGGGGACACCACTATTTGTCTCTCTCCATTCTGAAAACTGACAATTTATTCCTACCCTTTTACCCAGTTACCAATCCATGAGAAGACCTTTGCTCTTATTTCATGACTGCTTACTTTCCTTAAGAGCCTTTGGTGAGGGACCTTGTCAAAGGCTTTCTGAAAATCTAAATATACTATATCCACTGGACCCCCCTTGTCCACATGCTTGTTGACCCCCTCAAACAATTCTAGTAGATTGGTGAGGCATGATTTCCCTTTTCAAAAACCATGTTGACTCTTCCCCAACAAATTATATTCATCTATGTGTCTGACAATTTTGTTCTTTACTATATTTTCAACCAGTTTGCCCAGTACTGAAGTCAGGCTTACTGGCCTGTAATTGCCATGGTCACCTCTGGAGCCCTTTTTAAAAATTGGCATCACATTATCTATCCTCCAGTCATTTGGTACAGAACCTGATTTAAATGATAGGTTGCAGACTACAGTTAGTAGTCCTGCAATTTCTCATTTGAATTCCTTAAGAACTCTTGGGTGAGTACCATCTGGTCCTGGTTACTTATTACTGTTCAGTTTATCAATTTGTTCCAAAACCTCCTCTAATGGCATCTCAATCTGGCAGAGTTCCTCAGATTTGTCACCTAAAAAGAATGGTTCAAGTTTGGGAATTTCCCTCACATTCTCAGCCGTGAAGACAGATGCAAAAAATTCATTTAGTTTCTCTGCAATGGCCTTATCATCCTTGAGTGCTCCTTTAGGCATCTTGATCATCCAGTGGCCCCACTGTTTGTTTAGCAGGCTTCCTGCTTCTGATGTACATTTAAAAAAAAATTGCGATTACTTTTTGAGTCTTTGGCTAGCTGTTCTCCAAATTCTTTTTTGGCCTCCCTAATTATATTTCTGCACTTCATCTGCCAGAGTTTATGCTCCTTTCTAGTTTCCTCACTAGGATTTAACTTCCACTTTTTAAAGGATGCCTTTTTGCCTCTTACTGCTTCCCTTTGTTGTTTAGCCATGGTGGCTCTTTTTTGGTTCTCTTACTATGTTTTTTAATTTGGGGTATATATTTAAAGTGAGCCTCTATTATGGTGTCTTTAAAAAGTTTCCATGCAGCTTGCAGGGATTTGTAGTGAAATTCTGGGCATGTTCAATCCTGGTACAGTGTGGCCTGTTGCTCTCCAAGCTGTGACATTTCAGAGCAGGCAGGCTCCGTCCCTGGGGAGAGAATCCGCCCCTGGCTCTGGCTGGTGTGCAAATCCTGGCTCAGACCGTGTCCCTGAGACCGGGGACCCTGAAATTAGCATCTCTAGCCTCACACAGCCCAGTCGCTATGACTCTGGAGGACTCCCATCGACCCAGCCCCTGGCTCCTCATCTCTTTGACCCCTGGAAGCTCCTTCCCCACCCTGCAGCCCCAAGAGTGGGAGGGGGGGAAGAACCCCTGGGGCTGCAGAAGGGGCAGAGGGGCCCTGAGGGGCAGATGTGGGGGCTGGGCAGGGGGCAGAACTAACAGCCGGGCTGGGGACAGGCAGATGGGGGGGTGTCAGGGACACAGAATGACTCAATCAGGGTTTGGGGGGTTGGAGGAAGCTCCGCAGCAGCAGGGAGCATTTTGTACCAATCTGTGAGATTAGATCTCACTGGGGTCTCCCAGCCAGAGCTCCTGCCACAAGGACCCAAATCACCTTCCCCTGTAACTATGGGAGAGCCAGTAACACTGCAATTGTCACACAGGGGATGGGCAGGGAGAGTTCAAAAATCAGAAGATAAACCAGGATACGTTATATATTATTTTGAGCCCTCATGGTTTTTTTTTTTTGGGCGGGGGGGTCAATTTCATGATTTTGGGTTCTGACTCATGATTTTTAAGTTCTGGGGTTGGCAACACTGTGAGTGTCACGGGTTGGGGAGGGCGCAGGCTGGGCTGAACCAGAGGGAACAGAAAAAACAAAAGGAAAAGATCAAGTAAAACAAAATAAACAGAATCCTGGAGAAAGGGATATCAAACCAAGGAAAGGAAAACACTGGGAAGAGGGGAACAGCCAAAGGCAATGAGAGCTGAAGGGATAAACTCCGGGGAACGAATGGAGAACACGAAAAGGAAGGATCTGTTGTGACAGGGATCAGAGGAGAGTGGAAGACACAGAGAAATAAACAGGGATGGGAAATGAGAGCTAGAAAAATGGTGAGTCAAAATGAACAGTATGACGGAGAAGGGAGAAGAAAAGGGAACACAAGAGGGACAGAGATTGATAAAGCGTCACTGAAGTTGAGACTGTCACTCATTAATTTCATATGTTACTTCCTTGACTTTAATTACACTAAAATGGCAACAAAAGAAACTGTTCCCAAAACCTGTGGGACTCTTTTCCATTGTTGTGATTATTGAAGCTGCTTCTCAACTCCTTTGTACTCTGATGGGTATTTACAGTAAATAAAGCATGAAAGACAATTCTGATTTGTCCCTTTTGAATTTTCCAGCTGTAATTGTTGGGGGTAGAGTTGTGGGATTTGCTTCCCTAGTTGGTTGTGTGTCCCCAGCACCAATAGGGAAAATACCTGCATGTCCCTGGAATGGAAACTGGGGTTTTGCTGCTATCCAGCCTGTGCTCTCTCTTGTGCAGGCTATAGCCGTGTCAATCAGGAATTCCTCAGCTGGGCTCAGTGGAGAGGGGGCTGAATGCATGGTGCTGACTCTCCTCTTCATTTCCAGAGGTGTTGAATTTATTCAATGGTGGCTAAAGAGATATGAAATATGTTGTTTGCATTTCTTCTGCCCATCAGCCTTTGCTGAGACTGTCTCTGGGGATTTGTCTACACTAGGATGCAGGTTTTTCTCTCTCATTGTACCATCTGGGTGTAGACAAGGCAAGTGGTGGTTTCACCTCAGTGTAACTGGTCAAGAAAAATTCTGTGGGTTGAGGGGTGTTTGGGAGGGTGAACGATCACCTTCAGTAGCTACACTGAGGTGAAAGCATCACTTGCCTCATCTCCCCGGGGACTGTATAATGAGATCACTGCCTTGTGTTTGCCACTGCATTGAAAAAAAACCCCTACCCCTTCTCCTAGGGTGGCCATGAGCTAAAAGATGGGATCTAAAGGGAGAAAAAGGAGACACCCAACCTTTGGCCAGGTCTGGGTCTTTGCTTTCTGTGAGCTTCTAATGTAAGTGACTGGGGGTGGGATCCATGAAGGGACTCAGGTGTTACACTGCTGAGCATCACCTGCTCCTAAGTTTTAGGTGCCTAGAACATCACAAGAAGAACTCTGCGACCCCCACAGCCTGACTTAGATGCCTAGTCTCCCCCCACGATGAACGGAGACAGGCAGGTGCCTTACAATGCCACCCACAAGAGCCAGCACCCTAGGTGGGGAGCCATCTAAACTAGCCAATGGGAGATGCTAACAACAGGGGCGTATCCTAAACCCTGCTCCTCTCCCCAAGATAAGTGCCTGAGGCTGTGTCCACACGACAGCTGAAGTCGGCAGAATTTATGTTGCTCAGGGGTGTGACTAGACCAACCCCCTGACTGACGTACGTTACAGGGACATAAGGGCCGTTGGACAGGGGCGGCTGGAGCAGGCAGCAAGGCAGCGAGCAGAGGGGGTTGCAGCTACCTGGGTGTACCCCCTGGGGGCCAAGGGATCAGTATCTCCAGGGACGGTGGAGGGAACCATGGGTCAGCAACAAGGAGGGCCACGGCGGTCAGCAGGGCCGAAGCAGGAAAGGGGACCACCCTCACGGGAGATTTCGCCTTCTGGGCGGGGACCTGCTCTTCTTCCTCCCCCAGCCCTGCCCCGCGGCCAAGGGAGTGGGCTCGGGAATGGAGGCTGCGGAGGCCACGGCAGCAGCAGCGGAATCCGTGGCCGCCGCCATCGTCTGGCTTTGGTGGTGGCGATGGCAGTTGAGCCGGTGGCGGCGGTTGAGGCAGCCAGCGCCAGGGAGGGGGGAAGGGAGACTGAGAGGGAACAGCAGGGGCCTCCAGGGACGTCCCACCCCCTGAATCGCCCACCCCAGGAAGGGAGGCTCGGGACAGCCACTAGGGCAGGGAACAAAGGGAATGGAGGGAAAGGGGGGGAAATGGTGACCACACCCCCCTCGCTCGGCTGAAAGCAGGGTGGGGGGGGCACCCACAGAAAGGGACACAGGAAACAAGGAACACAACGCCCAGCTCAGGAGGAAGAAACCAGCTCCCCTGGCTGCACTAAGTGGGGGACGGGAGCCTCCGTGAGGGGAATAACTGAGGGAGGGAGGGGAATTCTAAGCGCCTACAAAAGGAACGGGGGCACGCAGGCAAAAAGGGTAAACGGGGAGAGGGGGGGCAAACAGGAAGGGAGCGGAATGAAGGGGGAGACGGGGACAAGTATGCCACAGGCCGGGAACAGAAAACAGGGTGGGCTCAAGGGCAACCAAACTGAAAAAGGGGAAATGGGGCTGGCAACAACGCCTGCACCGTGGGACAAGGGCAGGGCAAGCAAACTAACCAAGGACCAAGAAAGAGACCCCGCAAAAAACAGAGCAGGGCAAAATGGAGCCAACAGGGTGGCTAGAAGGGGAGTGGGCGGGGCAGGCAGCAAAGGGAAAGGGGACAAACAGCTGCAAGGGCAGGACAGGGGGCAAGGCAGAGGGGAAAGGAGCCCACTGGCCTAATACAGCTCAGGGAATGAGGGCAAAGCCAAAGGAGAAAAGGAAAAATGCACCCCCCTGCTGCTCCAACCCCCCGGGAGAGTAAGCAGGGGAGGCAGGCAGTTGGGGCAAGTGTGGAAAAGCCCCTAGCAGTAAATGGGGCAGGAAAGGGAGCGGCAGCAGAGGTGGTATCAGAAAGGGGGGGAGGGTGAACCAGGGGCAGCTGCCTCAACTGCCAATCACAGAGGCAGGCCCCCACAGCTGCAACCAATAAGGGAAGGAAGGCCCGCTATAAAAGGCGAGAGCTTAGACAGTGTTACTTGGGTAGAAAGGCTTTGAACTGCAAAGGGGTAACACTGCTGTACTAGAGAGTCTCTAGAAACACAGTGCAAAGGCACTGATACTGTCTGCTGGGCCTAATTAGATACTGGGGCTATCACCTGCCTTCATCAGGGGTAACTAAAGAAAGCAGAGATCCCCTGAAGGACCACATCAAGGACTGGTGACATCACCATTAGCACCTGACTGCACAGACTGGCCTAGTGTCTGGGGGGAGGGTCAGTGAGATGATTATCTGAGAAACTCTGTGTCTGTGCGTGTCCATCTGTCTCCTTATTCTTTTCTCCCAGGTTCTGACTGCAGAGGAAAAAGTTTGCCCAGTAGCAAAGGCACTAAGTTACCCTGAGCAGACCCAGGTTTGTTTCCCTGCTCTGTGTGAACTCAGGCAAGTCATTTATTCTGTCTGGGGCTGAATGTCCCCTCTTTTAAAATGGGGGAAATAGCCATTCCCATCTCACAGCAGCAGAGGCTGGGGGCAGGGGGCACATGGGGTCATGTGTCCCCCAGATTTGCTGCTTGGCTGGTATTGAGTCTGCTCACACAGACTGAGCATGCTTAGTAACATCAGCTGAAGGCACTCCCCTCACCCTGCCTCCCTTTCTCCTCTTCTCCCCCCCCCCCCCCCCCCCAAAAAACAATGAGCAGGTATTGGCTGTCTCTGCACAGTAGTATGGTGAGGCTAAGCACATTGGCATTTGTGAGGTGCTCAGACAGGGCAGTGATGGGGGCCAGGTAAGGACCTGCAAGCGCTAGAAGTGCAGCTGTTTCCTGTCGCATCAGATCACAAAAACATCACATTATGGTTGTTACAAACTTTCCTTGTTTCACACTGACTCTTTCACGAGCTGGTGTTTCTCTTTATGCCCCAGCTCCTGGAATCCTGTGATTACATGACAATCTCAGCTCTCACTTTAACAAAGGTCAGTTTCTTGCTCTCATGGCTGAGTAGAAAAAGTTGAGAACATGACCACAGTGAATCATGAACGCTCAGAAACAAACAAACACTCCAGAATGTAATTTTTTAGAAGAAAAACCCTCTTGTTTTCTTCAGCCAACCTCAAGATTTTTGATTACGTGCTGCTGGCAATACTGCATTGGCAGTGATCACTTCGTGTTTTCAGGCCTGGCTTCTCCAGCAAAGGCTCTAATGACCTAAACATAAAAATGAACATTCTAATTTCTCTCTTTACTTCACCCTTACTCCAGGGGGCCTGTGCTCATTTGTGGCTTGGCCCACAGCCTGGCCCTATGCGCATTCCCACACCTTGCCCTCTCTGTTTCCCTTTCCATTGACTGTGCTGTTTTAGATAAATGATGGCATTACATTTAAGGCCTGAATTCTCCCAGTACTGCCAACTGCAAACTTTTAAAAATCATTAGAACTCCTGCAATGATTGCCTTAAAAACCATGAGACTTCAAAATAATAGTTAATAATAAATGTTGGGTTCTTTCTATTTGCTGTCTGGCTTCTCAGACTTTTAGGTTGCATTCAGAAAACATTGTTTTTCTCTGCAATCAAGAAAGCTAGAAACTTCCTTTGTTTAGGAAACAAAGGCCAAGAGTCTCACCTCATCACATGCTTCCAGGAGCTGGTGCTTTAACCAACACACCAAATAGCCGGCAAAACCATGCTCTGAAGTGTCCCTAGCCTCTGTTGGGAATGAGTGACGGGGATGGATCACTGGATGATTACCTGTTCTGTTCATTCCCTCTGAAGCACCTGGCATTGGCCGCTGTCAGAAGACAGGATACTGGGCTAGATGGACTATTGGACTGACCCAGTCTGGCCGTTCTTATGTTCATAAGACTCGTTATAATATCATGAATGCTGGCAACACTTTTGACACTGCGTCTCCTTTACACTGAGGGTGAGTTGCCTTAGCATATGTCAGAATCAGGCCTTTGAAACGTTGATTCCAGCTTAACCAAGTTTTTGGCCTGTGAATTGAATATCCCTAGACTTGGAAGGATTAGATGTTATCAGTAGATGTCAGTAAATGTTGATTTCACTGTACGCACAAACCATGGAGAAACATTTCCATTGATAAGTGAAATTTTCAAATAGCCACAGTAAGGAAAATGCTGCTTGAGAACTTAGTAGAGTTTGATTTAAGGAGATTTACTTCATATGTTTTGACATGTGATGTTGACAATTTGTGTTTTAACAGTTACACTTTTTAATTTTTTCAAGCTGTGTCTACTGTCAAACTAATTATTGTCTGACAAAAATATTTTCTGAACATCCCCCCCCGCAATTTCCCACAGCCATGAACAATAATATTGATAAAAACAAACTTTGAAAGTTTAAATAGATAAATACCAAAAAAACCCTTACAAATAAATATTAATCTTATTTGTCAAAATTACATATTAAGTCAAATGAATTCTGCCAAGCCTAAGTATCACTCCTTAGACATGCAATTCTGTAAGCTCATCAGGACAGAGGGATGCTGATCTCCATGCGAATCCCCAGTGACCCTCCTGTCACAGGGTCAGTGCAGGTTTTCTCCCTCTTGAGCCTGTGCTTAGGCTAGTATAATAGAGTCCTTCACGCCTTCTTTTGTTGGTTCACCCAAGTGTCTTTATTTACAGGGTTCATGCAGTTCCCAGATCCCCCAACAGCTAGTGTCCCACAGACCCTCCCCAGGGTCTCCTAGCCTTTGAGGCTTCCTTCCTTGGTAAGGAGACAGCGATGCTGCCCTCCTGTCTTCTCTGGGGCTAGTCTCCTCACTGAGGTTTGCCCAGGGCTTTTATAGCCCTCTGGTGCCTCAGCCCAGCTGTCACCACGTAGCTCAGCATGCTCCTCAGAGCCAGCCCTTCTTAGGGCTTGCTGCTGGGCTCTCTGCTGAATACCTGCGTCTCTAGCCCTGGCCTCCTGGCCAGAGAGTAGGCTGCAGCCAGCATTCTGGTAGGGCCTTAAAGGGGTTTACCCCTGCCCTGCCACACCGCCCCCAAAACACACACACACACCAGCAGAGGGGGCTGATTGCAGGATCGGAGCCTTATTGGGACATTTCTCACCAAAGCTTCCAATGCTGAAATGTTACCTGTGATCTGGCTCCAGCTCAGCAAACAGCCTAAAGCACTTCCAGGAAGGGAAACACCCAGTTGCTGCTGCTGCAGGCGGGGCATATCTCTGAGCTCAGGAAATAGAAACTTACCCTGTTCCACTGCCTGGAGGGAGCTATGGCCACCGACAACCCCGTGGAAAGTCTCCAGGAGGAAGCTGCATGCCCCATCTGTCTAGAGTATTTTAAGGACCCAGTGATTATAGACTGTGGGCACAATTTCTGCCGAGCCTGCATCGCCCAGTGCTGGGAGGGATCGAATACAGACACCTCCTGCCCTCAGTGCAGAGAAACTGTGCAACAGGGAAACCTCAGGCCCAACAGGCAGCTGGCAAATGTCCTAGAAATCGCCAAGCGGCTGAGTTTACAGGCAGCGAAGGGGGCAGGAGGAGAGAGGGTGTGTGGGGAACACCAGGAGACTCTGAAACTGTTTTGTGAAGAGGATCAAACTTCTGTCTGTGTGGTTTGCCATCTGTCCCGGACTCACAGAGCTCACACGGTGGTTCCCATAGAAGAGGCTGCCCAGGAGTACAAGGTAGGGAATTGCTGTCAAGTTTAATGAGTAATAACTTTGGATTTTAATTACAGGCTGATTTCACTGAAAACTGCCTGTCACAGGCGTGAAGCATCACTCAGCTCTGTAAAGCCGTCACTGTACAGGAGATGCTATAAAAAAATGAATGATCTGGCAGTGTGGCCACAGAATCAGAATATCAAGTCTTAAAAGATATCGGCTGTGGGAAACTTTTCTCTGAGATTCTGAATGCTTTTCAAACCCAGCTTCCGCTGCTGAAAGAAGGGGACTATGAACAGATCATGGTGTCTCCTTTTGGTGATTCACATGGGCGGAGCTTATTTTGTGGGTGGAGCTTCAAAGAATCAAGCCATACTTGGCCCTCTTCTCCCCTGCCCTCCCTTCTGATCTCTGCTCATTTATGAAGCTGTTTTGCTGGATGCAAAGGCTGCTTTTCCACCCCATGTCTCTCACCGCCCCCTGCTGGCTCCCTCCCTCACTGCTACCCTGCAGCAGCACTGTAGGGGTGTCAGCCGAGCAGCCCCAGGATCTCTGAGCAGCAGCAGCAGCCCTGGGCCCTTGGGCAGAGAGGAGGAGAAAACTCAAGGGATCAGAGAAAAGCGAGAGAGTGAAACGGGGAGATCTCTGGCAGGGGCTCAGGAGGGAGCTCTGGGGGGCTGCTGGGGTGTGGCACAGAGCGGGGCTGACAGGGCAGGAGCACGTTGCTCTGCTGTGTGAATGAATCACCTGCTGTCAAAGGGGAAGAGAGCCCTGGGTTATTGCAGCTCTGGAGCATAGGCGCCAACTTTCTCCAGCGCTGGTGGGTGCTCGCGCCCCCTGGCCCCGCCCCAGCTCCACCCCATCCCTGCCGCTATTGGACCCCTTCCCCAAATCCCAGCCCCGCCTCCTCCCCTGAGTGTGCTGCGTTCCCCCTTCTTCCCCCCTCCCTCCCAGCTGTGACAAACAGCTGTTTCGCGCTGCTGGGAGCCCGGGGGGGGAAAAGCAGGCACGCTTGCGAAGGAGGCAGAGGTGGAGTCGGAGGTGAGCTGGGCGGGGGGTGAAGAGCTGCCTGCACCCACCAATTTTTCTCCGTGTGTGGTCCAGCCCCGGAGCACCCCCAGAGTCGGCGCCTATGCTCTGGAGCAGTTATAATTATGGGTGGCCCATTCCCCCAGACCGAGTGTGTTCCCTGTTCCTCACTGACTCCAGCCACATCACAGCTTCACCTTGTACAGTTAACGGGACTGCACTGGCTCAGGTGCTCAGCTGCTGCCTGAGGGAGGCCACATGGGAGCCTGGACAGACGAGAGCACAGTGGGGTCTTGTTCCTGGCCTGGGTCTGGGGTACAGTGGAGGGAGGTGCTGTCCCAGCCTCTTCACTCGCACTGGCAGGAGGGATCGTTCAGAACCTTCCCAGCTGCTTCACCTCTGGCCTGTGCTCAGGGATGGGAAACTTTAGCTAAAACACAGGCTTTGAGAAGTCCTGAGTGTCTGCACAAAGCAGAGCCCCCAGTCTGAGACTGGCATCTCCGCTCCCATGAGACCTTTGGGGCTGGCAGAGCCGAGTCTCCTTCCAGGGTATTTTACTGTTTATGTATGAAATGCCAATATGGATAGTACTGTCCACGCATCGGACAGGCAGACTAATGGCTGTTTCTCGCACACGATGCCCCTGCAGGTGAAACTCCAGGGAGCCCTGGGCCCTCTGAGGAAGGAGCTGCAAGAGGTCCTGGCTCTGATGTCTAAAGAAAAGAAGAAAACCACAGAGTGGCAGGTGGGTGTACGGGTTTATTCCTCCCTGAGCCCTTTCCCCTGCAGCGTTCCCAGGAATGCTGGGACCGAGAAGCTCCAGGATGACGTTATGAACCTGCTCTGGTTGTTTGCTCCGTTGCACAGACTTGGTGCTGGCCATGGGGGGTGCATGCCTCCAGCGTTTGGGGAGGCCGGGCATGAGTGCCGGAACCTCCCCGCTGCCCAGATTATCACCCTGCCCACTCCCATTTGGCCTCCTCTCCCCGAGGCCTCGCCCACGCTCCCTTCCTGCTCTGCCCTATGCCCCACACCCGCTCAGACCACTCCCCAGTGGCTCCCCGCTCACCGTTCCAGCTCTCTCCTGTCTCCCACCCCTCCCCCAAGGCCCCCTCGCCTGCCACTTGCTCCTTTCTGCCCCCTCCTGCCTTAAGGGCGTGTGACAGGGGAGGGGCAGAGAGGAGCAAGTGGCGGGGCCCCCCACACAGCTGGCGGGCGGCAAGCGGCGGGTGCTGCGGGGTTCGGGGGAAGAGCGGGAGCGAGGGCTCCGGGCGGAGCGCAGGCAGGACTCCACAGGCGGCAGGTCTGCAGCATGTCTCCAAAGGGAGGGGCGCGGCATCCTGTTTGGGGAGGCTCAGCCTCCCCTGGCCTGTGGTACCTGCCATCCAGGGTGCTGGCAGCATCAGGCTGTGTCTCTGGTGGGGATCTCAGCGCAGCAGCTCCTGTAGGCGGAGGAGGAGGGGCAGTTCCTGGCCCTTGTACAGTGGTGCAGACCCACCCCTGAGATCTCTGATGGGGCAAATTCTCCATACTGGGTGCAGTGTTTTCACTATTCCATGGATCCTGTTTCCCTCCTGCAGGTGGGGAGGGTGTGTCGGCTGCTCCAGCCATCGGTTTTCAGTGGCCTCCATGACAAAGCTCTGCAGCTTCTCTGCAGCCTGGAGGAAACAGATTGTTCCTTCTCTCCCTGCACCCACAGTCCCTGCAATGAATCTGCCCAGTGCCTGGGCCAGACACTGGAGCTGGGAGGAGGATTTGCCCCCATGGGTGAGGTTCAGATTCGCTCAGCTGGCTGGGCTGGGGGCACACTGGGAGCTGAGCTCCTCTGAGCATCGAACCCACTGGTGGGTGTGGAGCTCTGTGGAAAATCTACCCCCAGGGTGCATCTACATAGCCCCAGCAGCTAGCTGCAGGCTAGTCCCTGAGTGACACCCAGGGGTCTGGGTGGGTGTGAACAGCCCGTGCTGCTGCAGCTTCATAGCTACTAGTGCCCGAGCTCGCTAGATCAAAGCTAGCCGGGGTTGTGTCTACACACGGTGCTGTCAGACCTTCATTGCAGTGTGGACACCCCCTGAGTGAGCAGAGCCAGGGGCAGGTCAGCGTAAAGCCAGGCAGCACTTGGCCACCTCACAGCCTCTCTTGCCATCACGTCGCCACTTCATCCCAGGCTCTGTTACTGTGACTTTTCCTGTGCTCGTCTGCAGCCAGGTGATGAACCATGGGACAAAATGTCTGTTCCGGTTCACCTGCCTTTTCCAGTGAAATCCCTGCAGAGAGCGTGGGGGGTGTGAGGAAGACGCCAGCAGCAGGGAGGAGAGGAGAAGCAGGTGTCCCACTATTCAGATTAAAATGGCCATTTACAAGAGCTGAAATGCTCAGAGCTGGGTGCCTCTGGTTCTGCATCTGAAGCCGTATTTAGAGCCCGGCGGAAGTGGGCTGGTTTCCAGAGGACAGAACCGCAGCAGCTCCCACTCCCCGCACCGGAAACAGTTGGTGCTCAGTTCCTCAGACAATAGAGATTTAGGTGCATAACAATTAACAGCCAGGTTTGAATGTGTCCGGCAAAGTTCCCAGCCGGTGCCATGGAGGCGGCTGCACCTTGGGACAGTCACTGGGGTGTTTCTGAAACCCTTGATTATCGCCCAGTGAGAGCGAGTTACGTCCTACAGCACCAGAGGTCACAGCCCAATGATCAGTGTCACTCGGTGCAGAGTAACTGCAGCCCCAGCGACTGTGAGATGAGGCCCAGCAGGGGCGGCCAGTCACCCGCTGAGAGGGGCTGTCATGGGCCTGAGCCAGGTGGGGAGTATCCCCACGGGCGGGAGCAGGGCCCGGGAGGTGACAGGCCCCCATGAAGGATGCGTTGTCCATGTCTGATGGGGGGAGATGTTAGGGGATATGGTAACGCTGCACCACTCGAATTAGCTGTAACTCAACAGCTCCCAGGGGGCAGGAGGGGAAGGAGGCTGCAGGCCCACGGCCCTTTGCAGGGTCCAGGCCACATGCACAAAGCCTCGGGCAGGTGCCCGGAGGGGCTCCGGAGGGAGCTGGGGCTTGTCAGGGCTGTACCCGAGTTGTCTGAGTGCCCTGTGGCTGCAGCGCTCCCAAGGGCGGGGTGGGGGTTGGTCTGGGGGATGGGTCGGTGTCCAAAGCCCATTGGCAGAGGGACCCTGGGGTACTGGAGGGCTGCCCTGGGGGCTCGGGTCAGCCGGGGCAGAGGTATGAGGTGGACGTTACAGCGCTCAAGCAGCTGCCTCTTCAGACACTGGGCACGGCCCCTCCCCCACCACACAGGTGAGCCGGACAGACAGACGGGTTAGAGCCCTGCATAGGGAAGGGGAGGGGGGTCAGCACAGGGCACAGGCTGGTGGGGGGAAGGGCTGGGGGCGCACATACTGGGGTTTCAGGGAGGAGGGCTCTGGGGGCAGGGGACAAGGGCTGGGGAAGCTGCTGAAGCCCCTGGCCATGTTGGCATATCAGGGAGAGGAAGAGGGACTTTTCCCAACATCACTGTGGCCCGAGTCACACTGGGGGGCAGGCTCACCCCAGGGTCACCCAGCAGCTCTGGGCTGAGCTGCAGGGGAGCTAGAGAGGCCAGTGCAGAGCAGCCAGCCCGTCCCCCTGCCAGGATCAGCACCGGCTCAGCATCGTTCCCACAGCTCCCTTCAGAGACCAGGTGGGGACACAGCTGGCATCAGCAACCTGCTACTCTGTGAGTCTGGAGGGCTCCCTAAAGACTGCGATCCCAGGGGCACTGGGCCCATGGGCATGGGGCACTCGGCCAGGCTCGGTGAGGACAAAGCCAGCCCTGACAATGCCCTGGGCGCCCAACACCCATGTGAGCCCCAGCATGGCACCCAAAGGACTATTAGCACCAGCCCTAGGTCCTGAACATTGCAGCCCTGGGAGCTGGTTGTCAAAGAAGGAGCATTGCCCACATCCCGCTGTGATGGGTCCCTGGGGTGTCTGAGTGCCCAGCACTTGGCAACCAAATCCTCCCACGGACGCCCTGTATAGCCCCCTGTAAATCTTTACTGTCCCCTCAGTTTCTCCCCACTCCACTTTGTCCATCCCATGCCACCTGCAATAACATACTGAATCTTTACAAAGCACCCGAGACAACCCCACTACGGAACTGGCCATGTGAAGTAAATTCCCTTCCAAACTGATAGTGATCTAATATCCCCTGTTTCATGAACAGAGGCCCAGTCTGTGTAACTCAACATCTGGCTCACATTTTCTCTATGCCTTTCCTATTTTTCTATCTCAAGGGGAAAGTGAAGAATAAGAGAGAGATGGTTTCAGGTGAATTTAACAAACTGCACACACTGCTGAAAGAGGAGGAGCAGCTGCTTCTGCAGAGCCTGGAGGAGGAGGAGAGGGAGACTCTGCAGAGACTACAGGAAAATGTCACCAAACTCTCCCGGCAAAGCTCCTCTCTGCAGCAGCTGATCACAGAGCTAGAGGAGAAATGTCAGCAACCGGTTGCGGAGCTGCTGAAGGTGAGATGGCATCAAAATTCTCCACCATCCAGAATTATAACTCAGCTCCATGGGTCTGGATTCCAACAATTAGAGTCAATGTGTTACTGACAAACAGAACATGAGGCTAAGGGCTCCATCAGTTCCCAAATATCACAGTTCATGATACAGGGGAATTCTCCTCATGGAGATCCAGTGAGGCCGTGGGAGACTAAATGGATAATACAAAATGATACTGAGCTGAACCCATCCCTGCTCTGACCCCAGAACATTGGACCCAACACAGTCGATAAACACAGATACTGATGGGTTGTATCCCTAGAAGGGAGAACCCTTTAGCTAAATTCCTGTCTCCCCTATATATATGAAACAAGTGTTCAAAACTGTGAAGCCTGGGAGGGTTGATCTATTTTCAAGATGAAAGTTTGATGCCCAGAGTGAGACTCATACAGTTTTACGCACATTGTGTTAATACAGGACATTAATTCTCTTTTTCCTTTCAGGATGTGAAAAGCACATTGAGCAGGTGTGTTTCCTATGTTCATTGCTCTTATATTCTTGGTGGTGGTTCTGGGATGACGAGTGTACAGAGCAGCTGAGTGATGATGGGACGTTTTCTTCATAGGAGTGAGAATATGAAACTCCAGGAACCAGAAGCTGTTTCTACTGACCTGAAGAACGTGTATAAAATTTCCCTTGACATGAGGGAAGCGCTGGAGAGATTCAGAGGTGAGTGGTGTCTCCTGGGACATTCAGCTGTATTGTGCCTGGGGATCTGGACATAGCCTGGGACCCCAGGACATGCTTGCACCCCGCTGACAGGCTTGGAGCTATGTGATAGCTGGAGGCTGATGTGCTCATTGCTGGGCAGTTTACCTGCTACTTACAGCCACCTGCTGGTACTTGCCCAGGTGTCTGACCAGGCCCCATCACTGTGACATCCTGACCCCTCCGTGGCTGCGTTAATGGGTGTCCCTGAGCCAGGTGCTGTGAGGCCTGGACTGAGCCCATAGTGCTGGGAGCTGCACAGACTGGTAACGGATGATGTGTCTGTGCCTCTCTCCTGGGACAGGTGAGGGCTGCGTTGTGTGGCCACCGCTCAGCACTGCTCCAGGCCCCATTAGCTAAGGCTGGCCGAGCTTTCTGAGCTGGAGGAGGGGCTGGTCTGGCTGCTGTGGTCTGACCTGGGCCGTGTGTTACTGGGTAACCAGCTGAATCCTACAGCCCCCTTGTCTGCTCTGAGCACAGCCCAGTGTGAGGTTGGGTCAGTGGTTTGCTGCTCAGTGAGTGAGATTCACACACAAGAGTGTGATCCTGTCACAGTGTCTGAGCATGAGCTGCCCCCATCCAAACCCCTCCCCACAACCCCAGCGCGGAGACTGGGGGCAAAGACAGAAACCTGACAGCGAGGAAGGACAGAGAAGAAGCTAAGGCAGAGGAGAGGGGGAGTGGGAAGGTTCAGTGAGCTCGGTCTGTGATACTTGAACTGGCTCTTTCACCCTACCCCCGCCCTCTCCTCTTCCCACCCACCCCCCAGTAGGGGGCAGTCGAAGGGGCCAAGCTGGGTGTGTCTGTCCCGGCCGATGGAGGCTGCACAGTGGGTGCCGGCTGCAGGGCCAGGATCTCAGGGCTCCGGGGAGCAGGAACCCCAGGCTGTGGGGGAAGCAGCTTCCTCTCTGGGGCTGGCTGGAGCCAGCACATCCCTGCTCCCCTCCCCCCTCGCTGCCCCCAGCCCAGCCCAGTCTGTGCCCACCGGACCCTGAACACGGCTGGGCTCTGGGCCATTCCACAGCCCTGGCCCCTGAGCCTGTGGGGATCCTGAGCCAGTCACCTCCGTGCCTCCTTCTAGGGGATCAGCAGCCCCTGGGGAGCCTCCTGTCACCCCCCCGGAAACCCCGTCCTGGGCAGGGCCCCAGGCCCTGAGTCACTCGCTGGCCGCTCCCGGCTGGCCAGGCCCAGGGTCTCCAGCAGGGCCCTTGGTGCCGGCCCCGCGCTGGCTGCCAGAGCTCCCAGCCCCTGGCCCAGCCCGGCCTGTTGTCCCAGCGCTGACCCCTCCCCTGCAGGTGGGGGGGGACCCTGCTGCTCTCGATGGCTGAGCCCCCCCCCTCTGCCGCGGCCTCTGGTGCTGCGCTCGCAGGCTCAGCCCATGCCAGGGCCAATGCGGCGCTGCTGGGGCTGCTCCTCCCCCGGCACCTGGGTTCTCTGTGTCGGGGCGAGTGGCCGGGCGAGTGGGCAGGGACCTGCTCAGAGACACGCGCCCTGTGCTGCCCCCAGAGGGCAGAGACCAGCCAGGGCCGGGCAGCAAAGCGCCACCCTGCTGGGATTAACCCTTTCCTGCCACCCCCGCAGCAGCCCCGGCCGGTCACTGCCGCTCGACTGCCCGCGCTCTGACCCCAGGGACCCGGGTCCGGCAGCTCGGGGTTGTCGCTGGGTGAATGCGTGGGGCAGAGTAACCAGGCCTCCCTGCGCCCCAGTGTCCCCGTGTGCAATGGGGAAGGCCCCGCACTGTAATGCAGCCCTTAGGGGCTGGGCAGTGAGTGTTGTTATTGGTATAGTGCCCACGAGTGAGCCAGGCACTGCAGAGACAGAACAAGGGGCTGCCAGCCCCACAGGGCTCCTGGTCTGAGTGCAGACAAGGCCCAGCAAGGGCAGCAGCAAATACTGGGGGAGGGGGAACGGGGTTCCCATTGTGGGGCCAGCCACTCACTGAGCCCATCCTGTGCCTGTCTTCTGGGTGTGGTAGACAGTATTGTAGTGACGCTGATGGCTACATGCTGGACCCTGGGTCACCCCCCCAGGGAACAGGGCAGGGCAGAGGCAGCCTGAGGTTGTGGGGAGCTGGAGGCTGTGGGGGAGCGGGAGCAGCCTGGGAGCTGGGAAAGAGACACTGGAAGCCAGGTGGGTGGCCCAAAACCCTGTGCTGTGTTCGCTGTAGGTTCCCACTCTGTGCTGCAGGCTCTGTTGGGGTCAGATGCTGTGGTGAGGGGCCCACTCAGACAGACTGAAGAGAGCAAGGCTCTGTCTGTATGGGGAAGGGGCAGCAGTTCTGTTAAATTGGTTGCAGTTTTGTAGACTTATCGTGGGGTGGCTCCCACACGTACCACCCTCAGTCATTTCAGGGTGTCTTGGCAAGCATCTTGCCTCAGTTTACCCTCTTCAGCACTTCTTAAATTAAGTCTTACAGTCAAAAAGTCCAAAAGATCTGAGAGAAAAGTCCCCTCCTGGGGTCTGCTCTGAGTCCAAGTAAACCCCAAAATAAAATCTTTTCCTTCACTCTGCTCTGGCCTCCAGCTCTCACTGAAGCTCCTCACTTTCCTCAAGTCAGGAGTCCTCAGTCCTCGTTCCCGGAGCTGGGCTTGGATTAGTTTCCCTTCTGGAATCACATGACTCCAGCCCTCCTTCCCGGAGCTGGGGTCATTTCAGACTGTGCCTTTATTCTCTGCATCCACTTTCTCCAGCTGGTGGCAGCTCTCCAGGGCTCTGTCCTTCTACAGCTGCTGCTGTCATCTCTGGCAGCGCCTCCCCCTTAGGTGAGCTCCTCTGTCTAGGACAGTGGTTCCCAAAGGTTTTTGGTCATGCCCTCCCTTACCTGGTTTGTGCCCCCACCCCGGGAGCTGCGGTCGGGAGCTGGGCCAGGAACAGGGCTACAATTGGGGCTAGGAGCTGGGGGCCGTGTCTGGAAGTGGACCCGCTGTTGGGGCTGGGAACCGCGGGCTTCAGCTGGGAGCAAAGCTGTTGGTGCAGCCTGAGCTGAAACTGGGGCTGCAGTTGGGGCCAGGAGCTGGGGGCTTTGGCCGGGGGCGGAACCACGGTTGGGCTGGAGCTGCAGCTGGGGTCGCAGCCTGGAGCAGGGCCAGGGGTTGGTGGCTGAGGCTGGGGCCGGAGCTGCAGCTGGGGCTTAGGGTGGGACCAGAATGGAGGTGGGGGCAGAGTAAGGCTGGTTGGCGTTCCCTTTCCGACACCCCTGGGTGCTGGTCCATGCCCCGAAATGTTCCTCCACACCCTCTAGGGGGGCACGACCCCCAGTCTGGGGACCACTGCTCTGGAAGCACCCCTTCCAGGCTCCTTGCTCTGGTGAGCTCGCCTGGGAGCTCCTCTTCTCGGCAGCTTCCTGTCCCGAGGATTCCTTCAGCTGAGCCCTGGTAACCCTTTTTCAGGCTCATTAGCTATTTAGCTGCCAACTAGCCACATAGGGATTTAATTCCTTCCATGTTGGTCTGGGTTGTCTCATTCTCCCTTACAGGAGCCTGTCACAGGTAGTCTGGTCCCTAACTCCCATAAAAGGGCCAGCCCTCTTCATACATTTCCCCCCACCCCCAGAGCCAACCTGTATTCACAGGTAGGCTTGACCATGGCTGATACTTGGTTATGTTCTGCAGCTGGAGTGGGGTGAGGGGTACTTCCTGCCCTGATGCCACAAGGATATCTGCAAGGCCCTTGGCCATAATTTTCTTCTCGTCACCGAAGTGTGAAGAGACCAGGAGTTTGATTCCCCAACTTTCTATGTAGCTCATGTCATGGGTAAAATCCCCCATAGTCTTCAGCATGTCATAGTTCAGAACAACTCTTTGGCCATAGCAGAGGTAGTCAATAACCCTGGGCTTTCGTCGTTGGTGTGATGGTCCTGTAGCAGATATGTGCTGGCTACGGAGCTTCCCTCTCAGCCAGATACATACCAGATGTGTTCATCACAAAATCCTTGAATTTTGCGCCAAGTATGACTGAGGTTAGCTTAAAGATGGTATTTTACACCCAGCGCTAACTAGTGGTTGAACAGCATAATACAGTTTAGCGTTCCATTACATCTCCCCCGTTAAGTTCTACATTCCGACCATTTATAATATTTACATTATCTCACTGTCTTTGAAGTTCAGTCCAGATCAGTCTGTTAGGTGTCTCTGAATGGTGCTGGTCTTTTAATTACACAACCCGAACACTTAACAGCTTCGTTATCTGGCTGTCCATTAGTTCCAACGACTGACTATGGTCAGTCTGGAATCCTTGAGTCATCTTCTTGTTCTGCATCCGTCATCTGCAGAGTTTGCTCAGTTGATTGTTCTTTCTGAGGAAGAAATTGTAGATGTTGACAGTTTCTGTTGAACTCTCCTCTCTTGGTCTTGATCACATACAGCCTGGGTATTGAATTCTTTTTCTTTACAACACCTGGAATATTCCATTATTTTTCTCCATCCAGTTTGACAAAAACATGGTCACCGGGTTCTAGGCCTGGTAGTTTTCTAAGTGATGTTTGTTGTAAAAGTGTTTGCAAGCTCTTTTTGCCTTTTTATTCAATTTGACTACTCTTTACATGTCTGACAACTTTGGAGATAGATTCTTTTCCAAAGTTGGGAGGGTAGTTCTGAGTCTTCTTCCCACCGGGAGTTGTGCTGCACTATATCCAGTAGCTGCTGTTGGGGTTGATCTATAACTCAGTAGAGCAAAGAATGGATCTTCCTGTTGATCTTCCTGGTATGAACTGGGCCTGGACCCTGGTGCAGCTTCTCCCAGATGGAGTGAGCAGCAAGTGGGGAAATGCTCCCTCCCCTCCCCACTGCCCCAGCCTCATTAGCAATGGCCCCTGTTCCCCCCAGCACCCCTCAACTCCTATCTCCCACTACCCTGTCGCCTTCCAGTGAGCCCAGACACCCTGCCCGTGCCCTAGCATGGAGAGTCCCAGCTGCGCCTCGTGGGTCAGGGCTCCACCCCCAATGTGTGTGGGGATGGCACCAACCTTGTCTTTGCAACAAACCAGCCACACACAGCCCCAAAGCAACAGAGATTCCCTGGGACCTGCCCCCTTCACCTTCCCTCTTGCCCCCTTTCACCTCCCTCTATCCCCCTGGCACCTGCCCCTCCCTTACCCTTCCCTCAATTCCTGTGCCCACCTGACCCCTGCCTCTATCCTGTCCCCTCACCCCAAACCCCCTCTGCTACCCCTGGGACCCTGCCCCTCTCCCCACCTTTGTCTCCCTGTCATCTGCCCCTGCCCTCCACCCACCTCTGTCCCCTGGCACCTGCCAATCTCCTCATGCCCCTGTGCCCCCTGGCTCCCGCTCCTCCCTTACCCCTGTGCCCACCTGGCCCCTGCCTCTATCTTCACCCCTCCCCTTCTTCTCACCCCCTTTCTGCTCCCCTGGGCCCCTGCTCCTCTGCTCCCACTTTGCCTCCCTGGCATGTTCCCCTGCCCTCCACCCACCTCTGCCCCCCTGGAACTCACCCCTCCCTTCTCCCCCTGCCGTCCTGTCACCTGCCCCTCTCCTCGAAACAGCCTTTGCACCCTGGAGCCCAACCATCACTTCACCCCCCTGCTACCTCCTGGAATGAACCTCTCCCCTTTCCCCCTCTCCTGCCATGTCTCCTTCCCCTCCCCTCGCCCCCCCTGCCCCCCTGGTGCCTGTCACTGCCCTCACCCCCTCTGCCCTTTCATGCCCCCCCACCCATCACCTTCCTCTGCTGTCTTGGCTCCTGCCCTTCTCACCACCCTCAGCCCCCCTGTTACCCGTCCCTCTCCCCAACCTCTCTAACCCCTGGCACCCTTCCCTTCCCTCGTCCCTCTGTGCCCATCCCCCCTCTAGCCCCACTCTCACCTTCTGGCTCCTGCCCCTCCTCGATCCCCTCTCCTAACACCTCCCTGTACTGCCCTGCCTCTCTCCTCGCCCCGCTCTGGCCCCTCGTGCACACCCCTCCCATCGCCCCCCTCTCTACCTCCTGGTGCCTATCCCTCCCTCCTCTGCCCTCCCTGTGTCTGCCCTTCTGCTCAACCCCCTCAATCCCCCTGGCACCTGCCCTTTCCCTTCCCCCCCTGCACCCTCCTGGTGCCGACCCCTTCCCTCACTCACCCTGACCCCCGGTACCTGCCCCTCCTCTTGCCCCCTTCCTCCCTGATGCCCACCCCCCTCACTCCCTCTGCCCCCTGACTCCACTCTCCTCATGCCCCTCTTCCCCCATCACCCATTTACTTGCCCCACCCCCTGCCTTTCTTGTGACCACCCCTCCTTTCACCCCCCCATCTCCTGCCACCCATTCCTCCCCACCCCCTTCCCTCCTTTTTGTCTGCCCCCTTCCTTTACCCGCTTCCCCTGCCCCTCTGGCACCCACCTCTTCCCTTGCTCCTCTCTGCCCCCAATACTGCCTCTTGCCCCTTGTTGTCCCTGGTGCCTGTCCTTTTCCATGCCTCACCACTGTCCCCCTGGCACCTGCCCCTCCCACTGTCCCATTGCTGCCTGCCCATCTGCTCACCCTCCTGTGCCCCCCAGCACCCACCCCTTCCCTTGCCCTACTACCCACTGATGACCACACTTTCCCTCACCGCCACCTCCGCCCATTTGTCCCTGGTGCCTTCCCCATCCCATGCCCCACCACTGTCCCCCAACCCCCCAGCATTTGTCTCTCTGCCACTATGCCCCCAGTTCCTGCCCCTTCCTTCTCCCGCCCTTGCCCCCACTTCTCCCCTCAGTACAAGCCACTTCCTGCACCCCCACCCCCTGTTGCCTGCCCCTTCCCTTGCAACCCCTCCCCTGCCACCTTCCGCTTAGTTCTTCCCCCTTCCCTTCCCTCACTCTCTGCCTCCCTAAAACCGGCACCCCTCACCCCCCTCTAGTCCCCTGGTGCCAGCCCCTCTGTTCACTCCTCCTCTGCCCCCCTGAGGCCCATCTCTGCCATTGCTACCATCTGCCTCCATGGTGCCTGCCCCTTCCTTTGCCCCCTCTGCCTGCCTGGTGCAAACCCCTTCCCTTGCCCACCTTTGGGCCCCCTGGTGTCTGCCCCTCCCCTCCCCATCTCCTAACCTCTGGGTCCCACCCCTCCCCTCCCCCTCTCTCTTCCCCCCTCATGCCCACATCTCCACACCCCGCTGCCCATAGGGCGTGCCCTTCTCCACACCCCACTTTCTGCCCCCCAGTACCCGCCTCTCTCCATTCCTTGTATCTACCCCTCTGCTCATCGCCCCCCCCCATCCGTCCTGGTGACTACCCCTTCCCTCGTCCCACCTCTGTCTTCCTGTCACCCACCCCTCATGCCCCTCTCCCCATTTATGATTGCCCTTTCCCTCACTCCACTGTTGCCCCCTGGGGTCTGCCCCACCGTTTGCCCCTGCATGCCCCTCTGAAAACTGTCCTACCCCTCACCCCTCTTTGTCCCCTTGTCACCTGCGCCTTCTTCCACCCCCTCCTTTTCCCCTGGTGCCAGCCCCTCCTTCTACTCCCCTTCTGCCTCCCTAGCGCCTGCCCCTCTGTTCACCCCTTGTGTCCCCTGGTGCAAGCCCCTTCCCTTCCCCCCCATCCCCCAGTGCCACCCGCCCCTTCTCTATCCCACCCTTTGGACCCCTGGTGCCCACCCCTCCCCTCATCTCTCTCTTTCCCTTGGCACCAGTCCTGCCCCTCACTCACACTCTACAGCCCTGATGCAAGTCCCTCCCCTTCCCCCTTAGCCCCTTCCCCAGTGCCCGCCCCTCCCATCATCCCATTTTCTCCCCTGGCACATGCTCCTCTGCTCACCCTCCCCCCGTAGCCCCATGGCACCTGCCCCTCCTCTTGCCCTCCTCCACCCACTGCTGACTGTCCCTGCCCTAACCAGACCCTCTGCCCCCGGGATCCTGCGTCACTCCATCCCCCTGGTGCCTGCCCATTCCCTCCCCACCAAGGTCCTGGAACTTGCCCCACTCCTCATCCCCCCCACCCCCTGGCATCAGTCCCTCCCCTTGATTCCCCCTGCTGCAATGGAGCCCCCTATTCCCTCACATCCCTCTGCCCCTTGGTGCCCTTCCCTGTGCCCCCTGGGGTCCATCCCCTTCTTCTGCCCTGGTGCCTACCTGTCCCCTCACCCCCTGCAGCCCCTGGGAACCTGCCCCTCCCTTCACCCCGCTCTGTCCACCTGGTGCCCGCTCCTCTTACCCCCCAGTGCCCTTGTGCCTGCCCCTCCCCTCTGCCCCTCCAACCTCTACTCTTGTCATCTGCCCCTCCCCTGTCCTCTCCCAGCATTAGCCTGTCCCCTCCCCTGCCCCCACTGACACCTTCCTACCCCTCCCCCTCTCCTCCTGCCCTTTTCCCCACAATTTCCTTCTCCCCGAACATGCCCAGACAGGAGCTATTCAGTGTCCCCCTGGATTTGGGGGGAGGAAGGCCCTGTCCCCACTGCCAGGGCAGACAGGTTTTAAAACCAGCTTGTGACACTCCCCTGACCCAGTTACAACCAATTGTGCCCCCGTGGCAGCTTTTCTGCCTCACAGCCGGGGCTGAGCTGTGTGTGCGTTTGCTCCCAGCCTCCTGCCTGACCCTGTGTGCGCCCTGGAGCCTGCTGGGGGAGTCGGGGCCGCTCCAGCAGGGATCAGAGAGCCCAGGGGCCATGCACACACATTGCAGCCCCACTGGCCCAGGGTCCATGCACTCCGGGGTATCCTACCACACAGAGCTGGGAGGGAGGGGGGCATCCAGGGCATTTACACAAACACCGCTGGGGGTCCTGTTTGGGTTGCCACCTCTGAGGTCCAACAAAACAGGAAATCTGCCTGCTTCATGGACATCACCTGTCCCCTCACCCAGGCACCGTCTCCCCATCCGAATCCCGGGAGAAGGCACCAGCCACCACAGGCTCCTGCTCCTGGACTGCCCCAAGTACCAACCTCACCGAGCAGGACATGGCGCCAGATCTACCCCGCTGCCCCCGGCAGTGGCCCCCGCGGCTGGTACCTGCACAGGGGTGACTGGGCCCTGCTGGCCCTGAGCTCCCGATCTCACTCACTGCTCCGAGCTGCCCCGTCTCTGCAGCTCCAGGCACTCTGGACCCAGAGCTCCCTTTGCGTAGGCACGGTCACCCCGCAGCTCCCCCATTACAGCCATTGACACACCTGGGACTTGTCACGTCCTGGGCAGACTCACAGATTTCCCAGGAGAGTGACATGGACAAAGGGACAATCCTGGGAAAACCTGGACAGGTCGGGTGCCAACTTTCTAATCTCACAAAACCGAACACCCCTGCCCCGCCCCTGCCCTGAGGCTCTGCCCTTCCCCTTCTTCGAGGCCTCACTCTCGCTCCCTCCATCCCCCCTCCCTCCCTCACTCACTCTCCCCCACCCTCACTCACTTTCACCGGGCTGGGGCAGGGGTTTGGGGTGTGGGAGGGGGATGAGGGCTCCGGCTGGCGGTGCGGACTCTGGGATGGGGCCAGGGATGAGGGGTTTGGGGTACAGGAGAGGGCTCCAGGATGGGGCAAGGGATTGGGGTGCAGGGGGGTATGGGCTCTGGGCTGGGGATGTGGGCTCCAGGTGGGGCCAGAAATGAGGGGTTCAGGGTGTGGGAGAGGGCTCTGGGCTAGGGCAGGGGGTTGGGTGCAGGGGTGGTGAGGACTCCACTGGGGGTACAGGCTCTGGGGTGGGGCCAGGGATGTGGGGTTTGGGTTGCAGGAAGGAGCTCCAGGCTGGGGCCGAGGGGTTCAGAGTGAGGGAGGGATGCAGGCTCTGGGGTGGGGCTGGGGATGAGGGGTCTGTGGTGAAGGACGGACGCCTGGCAATCTTGTGGACAAGTATCAACCCTAGGTCCTGTCCACATGGCCCAGTAACACTCTGCTGAGCTGGGTACAAGCATCCACATGCCAGTCCAGGCCCCCGGCAGGGACGCTGAGCTGCTATGGTCACTAACAGTGTTAACTGTGCCACGTGCCACACACCACGTCCCAGGAACAGCTGTAACCTAGACTCATGGCACTGCAGGGCTGGAAGGGACCTCGAGAGGTCACCTAGCCCAGCCCCTGGTGCTGGGGCAGGGCCTAGACCATCTCTGGCAGGTGTTTGTCCAATCTGTTCTCACAAACCTCCAGTGACGGGGATCCCGCAGCCTCCCTTGGACCAGGTCCAGAGCTTCACTGCCCTGAGACGTAGAAAGTGTTTCCTCATCTCCAGCCTCAGTCTCCCTTCCTGCAGCTCGCACCCATTGTTCCTTGGACAGGCCCTCGCCCTGCCCGCTGCGGGCACTGGGGGTGTCACCAGGTGTGAGCATCGCTGTTATCGCACTGAATGGCTGGGGGCGCTGGGGCTCTGGGACGGTCTCTGTGACCATTGTCTGCTCTGGGAGACGCCCAGGTGCAGCTGCAGAGGGTCTGTGCCACCAGCATCGCCCATGGGACAATCGCTCTGGGCAGAGTTCAGGCTGATTTGTGGGCGTCTCCATTTTCAGCCTGATTTTGGGGGCGAGATCAGGGGCTCGGGGGGAATTTTTTTACCCAGGGCAAATTAAATAGCAGCTCTGGAGTGTTTCACAGCTGATGTCCTGAGTCTGACCTGCCCGTAACTTTGTGTTTCTGGGGATGTTGAGAGTCACTCACTGCAAGTCACTGGGATTTGGGCTCCTCAGTTGCTCAGACAGGTTTACAGTGAAGCTGGGTGAAATGTTTTGGACAAATAGTTTATTTGCTGCAAAATTATATTTCGGGTCGACAGAAACTCTTCGCGAATTCATGTCGAGTTTGCTGACGAGTTTCAATGAACAGAAAGGTGCCGCCGCTTCCCTTCCAGCCTTTAGCCCCGTGGCTGGGCCCTCAGCGGGGAGCCCCAAGTTCAATTCCCCCCGTGGGACGCCATGAGGGCTTGAGCTGCTGGGCTCTGGGGGTCTGATGACGTCCCCCTTTGTCTAAACACTGCCCTGGGCACTGGGCCAGAGCGTGGGAGTGAGTCTGACTCTGCAGCCCAGTGTGTCGGGCCCCGACCTGGGAGACCCAGAGTCCAGCTCCCCTGCTCCAGTCACCCTGCAATTATTGACCCATAACCCCAGTGGCGGGAAGGGTTACGGCCCCTGGCACACCAGTGTCTCAGGCCATGTCTGCCGGGATTTCCTTGCACGGATGCAAACCCCCAGGGCAGACTGGCTGTGCGGATGTGAACTGGGACTGGCGCCTGGTGCAGCTTCCCCCAGATGGAGGGGGCAGTAAGTAGGGAAATGCCCCCTCCCCTCCCCACTGCCCTGGCCTCATTAGCAACAGCCTATTAGTTCGCATTTACACCCCCCCAGAATCCTCCACTGCACTGCCGCCCCAGTGAGCCCAACCCAGAGCACTGCCCCATGGCGGACGGGCTGGGCCAGGAGAGGGGAGGGGCTGGTTGTGGGGTTTGCCTGGCTGGAAGGTGATCCCCGTGGGGCCCGCCAGCATGGAGAGTCCCAGCTGCGCCCCCTGGGGCAGGGCTGCACCCCCAGTGTGTGTGGGGCCAGCACCAACCTGCTCTTAGCGAGAAACCAACCACACATGACCCCAAAGCAAGAGAGATTCCCTGGGGCCTGCCTCTCCCTCAGCCCTCTGGCTCCTGCCCCTCCCTTACCCTTTTCTCACCCCTGTGCCCACCTGGACCCTGCGTCTATTCTGAACCCTTCTCCTTGCCCCTCCCCTTCTTTCCACCCACTTTCTGCTTCCCTAGGCCCCTCTGCCCCCCACTTTGCCTCCCTGCCATATGCCCTGCCTTCCACCCACCTCTGCCCTACTGAAAACCTCCCCCTTCCCCCCCTGCCCTCCTGGCACCTTCCCCTCTCCCCCAAACATCCTCTGCACCCTGGAGCCCACCCATCACTTCACACCACCGCTATGTCCTGGCATCCACCTCTCTCCTTTCCCTCCTCTGCTGCCATGTCTCCCACCCCATCCCTCACTCCCATCTGCTTCCCTGGTGCCTGCCACTGCCCTCACCCCCTCTGCCCCCGATGGCCGTCCCAGCCCTCACCCTCTTCTGCTGTCCTGGCTTCTGCCCTTCTTACTCCCCTCAGCCCTCCTGGCACCTGCCTCTCTCCCCACCCTCTCTGACCCCTGGCACACACCCTTCCCTCACCCCCCTGTGCCCACCCCTCCTCTAACCCCACTCTGACCCCGTGGCACCTGCCTCTCCCCAATGCTGTCTCCTAACACCTCCCTCTACCCACCTGCCCCTGCCTCTCTCCTCGCCCCTCTCTGCCCCCTGGTGCTTGTCCCTCCTCTCCTCTGCCCTCCCTGTGTCTGCCCTTCTGCTCAACCCCCTCAATCCCCCTGGCACCTACCCTTTCCCTTACCCCCCGCACCCTTCTGGTGCCGACCCCATCCCTCCTTCCCCCTGCCCCCCAACACCTGACCCTCCCCTTGTCCCCTTCCTCCCTGGTGCCCCCCCTCACCACCCTCTGCCCCACTGACTCCACTCTCCTCTCGCCCCTCTGCCACCATCATCCATGCCACCTTCTCTTTATTTCTCACTCTGCCCCTCCCCTCGCCCTCTGGCTCCATGACACCTGCACCCCTCACCACCCCTCTAGTCCCCTGGCGCCAGCTCCTCCTCTGCCCCAAGTCCCAGCTCTACCCTTGCCCCATCTGCCTCCCTGGTGCCTGCCATTTCCTTTGCCCCCTCTGCCCGCCTGGTGCAAATCCCTTCCCTTGCCTCCCTTTGGACCCCTGGTCTCTGCCCTTCCCCTCACCTCAGCACTGCCCCGTCCCTCTCCTCCCCCTCTCCTAATCTCTGGGTCCCACCCCTCTCTTCATCCTCCCTCTGCCCCCCTGGTGCCCACATCTCCCTTCACACTCCTCTGCCCCCCTAGGTCCTACCCTTCTCCACACCCCTCTCTCTGCCCCCCTTCTGCTCACCTGCTCCCTCACCCCCCATTCTGCCCCCCACCACCAGTGCCTGCCCATTCGCTACCCCCCCCATGGTTCCACCTCCCCACTCCTCATCATCTCACCCCCTGGCAGCTCACCCTCCCCTTGACTTCCCCTTCCCCATTGGAGCTCCCCCATTCCCTCACACCCCTCTGCCCCCTGGTGCCCGCCCCTTCCCTTGCCCACCCCAGCCCCCTGGGGTCCATCCCCTTCTTCTCCCATGGAGCCCACCCCTCCCCCCACCCCCTGCAGCCCCCAGGATCCTGCCCTTCGCCCCCCTCTGTTCTTATGGTGCCTGCCCCTTCCCTTGTCCCCTCATTGCCTTTCTGCCTGCCCCACCCCTCTACGCCTCCCCCCTCTGCTCCTGTCACCTGCCCCACCCCTCTACCCCTCCCCCCGCTACTCCTGTAACCTGCCCCTCCCCTCTACCCCTCCCCCTCTGCTCCTGTCACCTGCCCCTCCCCTTTCCTCTCCCAGCATCAGCCTCTCCCCTGCCCCGCCCCCACTGACCCCTCCCCACCCCTCCCCCGCTCCTCCTGCCCCTTCCCACCATTGTCTCCTCACAGGCAGAGGGGCCCTGACTCCCCTCAGACAACAACCCCCCCCCCAGCGATTAACGGGGACGCAGGTTAATTTCCCCTGAATCCCAGTGACCAGCCCCTGCCCCCGGCCCTGACTCTGTGACTCTCTCCCCAGTGGACGTGACTCTGGATCCAGACACGGCTCATCCCTACCTCGTCCTGTCTGAGGATCAGAAACGTGTGAGACACGGAGACACACGCCAGGATCTGCCCGACAAGCCTGAGAGATTTGATACGTTCCCTGAAGTGCTGGGTGCTGAGGGGTTCGCGGGCGGGAGGCGTTACTGGGAGGTGGGGGTGGGAGACAAGACGAGATGGACTCTGGGGGTTTGTAGAGAATCTGTGAGCAGGAAGGGGGAGAGCTCTTTCTCACCTGGGAATGGATTCTGGGTCGTGTGGCTGAGGGACGGGGAATTCACAGCCCTCACCTCCCCCTCGACCCCTCTCCCTGTGAGCGTCCGGCCCGGCCGGGTGGGGATTTTCCTGGACTATGAGGCGGGCGAGGTCTCGTTTTACAATGTGACTGACGGGTCCCATCTCTTCACGTTCACTGACACCTTCTCCGGGACGCTCCGCCCTTATTTCTGTCCCGGTCTCAACGCTGGGGGTACAAACGCGGCTCCCCTGATCATCTGCCCGGTCCCGGCTCCGGCCGGGGGGAATCTCGGTCCCTGACAGTGACCCCGCGGCACAGACCGACCCCCCAGCGCTGCTGCTCCTCCCGCTCCCCTGTGGGGGGGGCAGTTACTGCAGCTACTGGAGTTTTTGTGCTGACCGGACGCTGCCAGTTTCCCTTTTCCACTGGAGGGTCCAGTCGAAAACCAGACACCTGGCAACCCCCAGCCCTCACCTTGCCCCGTCCCCTGCCCCAGGGGCAGCAGATGGTGGGGGATGGGGTCATTCACTCCTGCCAGAATTTTCTACCCCTGTGAAATCTCAATTTAAAATAGGAAAGAAAAAAGATTATTCTAATTTAGAAAATATTATTGTAACAAGGTGTAAATACAAGAATATTTCAATTTACATTTCAACAGTATTTCAGAAACAAGCATCTAAACATATTTTTAGAAATGGAATAATTTACATTTATTTTCTGATTCTTCCCTCAAATCTGTATTGAAGTTTAACTTCTCTAAATAACGTCATTTGTATTTCAACTGTGGAATTTCAAGAAATCCAAAATATTTATCTTCACAAAATAAACTATTAAATTGTCAGATGGGGTTGTTCAGTTACAATGTACATGTGTCATAAACATCACAACTACACACATGTGCAGCTGCTCTCTCTCTCTCTCCCCCCGGTCCTCTTTATTGTCTTGACTGGTTCTCTCTGGAAGGCAGGGCACATACACCCACCTCCTGCACTACACCTTTGAAAATTAATAGGTGAAAAAATGATAGAATTAATGAAGCAATATATTTAAATTATCTCATACAAGATTATATAATATTCTTTGAAGTTCTGTCAGCATTAATTCACTTTCTAGCTGCACATAATCGGTAATCAAGATATGACCCTTCCTTTCTTTTTCTCACAAAACGCGGTCCCCAACCTCAAATGCTGTCTTCTTAGATACCAGGGGTCGGTAACTGTTCAGAAGTGGTGTGCCGAGTCTTCATTTAGTGACTCTAAATTAAGGTTTCACGTGCCAGTAATATATTTTAACATTTTTAGGAGGTCTCTTTCTATAAGTCAATAATATATAACTAAACTATTGTTGTATGTAAAGTAAATAAGGTTTTTAAAATGTTTCAGAAGCTTCATTTACAATTAAATTAAAATGCAGAGCTCCCCGGACCGGTGGCCAGGACCCGGGCAGTCTGAGTGCCACTGAAAATCAGCTCGCATGCTGCCTTTGGCACACGTGCCATAGGTTGCCTACCCCTGCGAAATACAAAAATGTCTTCTACAATCTCATTTTTTTGATTTATTTTTCTTTAGAAATATTATTTGCAGGCAATGTACTTTGAGTGTGCACTGTTGATTTCAAAGTACTGCCAGGCTTTCCACGTTCTTGGTTATAAGGACACAACAAATGTAGTTTGAGAAAGAAATAGAGAAGAGGGTTGTATTCCTTTACTGAATCATCACAAATTAACTTAATATGCTGGCACTTAATGACACAAAACATGAAATTTGGTGAAGTTTTATTGGGAGACCTTTCTTCTCGGCCATAAATCAGTCGAAAGGGTGCTATTTTTGTTGTCATGTGAGGTTTAGAGTACAAAGAAAAGAAAGTTGCTCCAGGAAATTCATCACCATTCCTCTGGGTTCTGTCCACCACCTTCTGGAATGCTCTGTAAAAATAGGTTTCAGAGGAGCAGCCGTGTTAGTCTGTATTCGCAAAAAGAAGAGGAGTACTGGTGGCACCTTAGAGACTAACCAATTTATCTGAGCATGAGCTTCGGTGAGCTACAGCTCACTTCATCGGATGCATTTAGTGGAAATGCTCACTGTGTTTTCCAGTATACTCCTTTTTTCTGTAAAAATAGTGACCGATTGGTCAAATTCCTTGATATTAGCGATTGAACCTAATTTCTTGAAGAGCTGGCTGAGCAGCGTGTGAGGGGAGGCACATCACATGGCATTGCTAGGACTACTGTTTGTTTTAAACGTGATGCATTATGAACATTTTCAATGTCATAATTCAGTTTTGAAGATTTATTCACAATATGCCATCCATGGCAGAGTGCCCTAAACTTACGCTGATTATTTGAAAATAAATACCCTAAAATTATCTTGTGATGGATTCATCTGTGTTTTTATCCAGTCTGCTGCTGTCTAGGTGGCATGGTCTGCTGAAGCGATGTGTCACACCGCCATGATTGTGTAATTGACCATATAGTGAAAATAACACCAAATGTAAACTGTTACCTCGTTATTCAATTCTGAACCTAGATCTGCCAGTATCTGCTCTGGACAGCCATGTTAATATATCATTTCACATGTCTTCTTCTCCACCTCATGTGCTTTCATAGTTCTAAGTGGAAATTCTTCTACCTATTTTGAAAAATCATCTGTAGCTGTCAGTACATACTGGTATCGCTTCTGGGATACTGGATAGAGCCCGATTAAATCTGCTCTCAGCAATTCCCAGGGTTTAACAACCTATGTGCAAGAACACAGGCTAGAGTTCTCATTTGGATCTTTCCTATGACATTTTTATTATAATCCCATCTATAGTAAGCAAAGTAAACATTATAATGTGGTTTCTGTAATAGCTGATGTCTCCACACAGTCAGAATCTAACTTATGGTGTTTTTCAGCAGTAAATAAATACAGGACAAATTTCTGCAACTGAGAACTTGCATAAACACACCTTGGAGGGTCGGCGAGTTATAGGGGCCCGTGGTGCTCGTGCTCCAGCAATATTCAGGGCCTGGGAGCCTGGGTCCACCAATGTTTGGGGCCAGGTCTCTGCCCCAGCCCCACCTGCTGTCCCCATGGGCCTCCCCTGGAGCGCCCCCGGCCCCGCCAGCTGCTCCGCGCAGTGCTCCCTCACCGGCCGCTGCTGGCTACAACACAGGGACCGGCGCGGGCGGCAGGCTGAGGTGGCCGCTGCGCCTGCGGAGGGGGGAGAGGAGGAGGTGCACATGTGATGGCAGCCCCCAGCCCCCCGGCACCTACTGGGAGACGACTCCGACTCCGAGGAGGCTTCCTGGAGTCTGGACCTGAGCAGCTGGGGCATGGGTCTGTGTTGGACTCGTGCCCCCGGCCGCAGTCACCTCTCCTGCCCCAGGCTTGGCAAGGAGATGCCCCATCCCCCACCCCCAGTGATGCTATGGTGAGGGGCAGCAGCAGGGAAGGAGGTGCACACGTGACAGCAGCCCCCCTCCCCCCGCCCCCGGCTTCTGTCACCCACCACAAGGGAGGTGAGGGACCTGAGCAGCTGGGGCTTGGGTGAGTGTTGTGACACCCTGCCCTCCCCCGCCCTCCGCAGTCACCACTCCTGCCCCAGGCTGGGCAAGGGGCAGCCCCATCCCACACTGGACAACGACGAAAAGTGTTTGCTGCCTCCTGAAGAACATCGCAAAAGAAGGGCGACATTTTGTTTTTAATTTTAGAAAGTATTTGCTTTTGAGGGCTATTGATCCAAGAGTTCTGGGTTGTTTCTCTATTCAAAAGAGTATGAATAAAGTTGATATTCTTAGATAAATACACTTTTCTTATGATGGTGATAGTGTGGAACAGAGGGAAACTGTTAAACGCTTCCTGTTTCCAGTCCACTCTTTTACATAATTTTAAAAATATATAAATCGGCTTACAAGGCAGGTGTGAACGTCCTACTAGGCTCCTGTCTGCATCTTTAGGAGCCTAAATAACTTTGCAAATGTGGCACAGAGACTAAGGGGCAGATTTCAGAAGGTCTGTAGACACCTAAAGATGTAGCTTGGCATCTAGTGGGATTGTCAAAAGCACTTAGGTGCCTAACTCCCATTGGGAGCGAGGTGCCCAGGCACCTTTGAAAACTCCCCCAAACGACTCGGCCAGCTCACCACAGGCTGCTTCCCCCGCACAGGGTCCCACTTGGGCACTTACAATGTTTGACCTCAACTTCTTTTTTATTATTGTGTCAAATTCAGAAAATTGCAGCGGGATTTCAGAATGTTCTAGGGGAGGAGACCTAAGTCCCCTCATTTTAAAGCCTCCCCCACAGCCTCCCGGAGAAGCCTGGTGGGCTCGGCTCCAGGCCTGGCTTGGGGGGATTCCCAGGTCCCCTCAGGACCAATAACTGCATGGTCTGACTCCCAAAGACAAGCTGAGCCCAGGATCCCAGTGAGTTCGATGGGGCCAGTGAGCAACAGGGAATGTCCCGGCATTTACTGCCCTAGGGACTCATTGCCCATGGCGAGGAGTGAAACAGCCACAGGGGCCAAGAGTGAGAGCGCCAGGCCCTGCTGTACGGGCTGCTTTGTGCTGCCAACTTAGCTGTGTCAGGGAAACTGGTCCCAGCGCGATGGAGGGAGCGGTGGGGACGGGGAGTGGGGAGAGCTGGGGAAGGGCAGTCGGTAGCTGGGCCAGGGGAAGGAGAGGGAGAACCCAGCCCCAAGGTTGTGTGAGCGAGGGGCCCAGGATGGGTGAATGGGACATGGGAGCCCAGGAAGCTCTTCAACCCTCTCCCCACCTCAGCCTCTCACCTAGCCTATACCCCACCCCATATTTTTTTATCTTTGCACCTGCCCTCCATGCCTGGACGCCCACCCTGACCTATTGCCCTGGGCCTGCAGACTTCTCCTTCCATACACCCATTAGTGAGCCCCTGAGCCCAACCCCGCTTGGGAGCACCCAGGGCAGGGACCATACGACATGCCCAGGGCACTGAGGGGGCTACAGAAATAATACGGAATAATAGTAACACCAGTAATTCTCCAGGCAGAGCAAAGGCATAAATAAAAGGCAAGAGACCCAGACCGGGTGGGGCAGGGGCCGGGGGAGAACAGAAGGGCTGAAAGCAGAGCTGGGGAAATCATGTGCAGAATGTGACGTGTCCAGTGAGCTCAGCTTCTGTTCCCCTTTGTCAGCTGCCCACACGCTGATCACAATTTACTCAGATTTATTTCCTCAAATGCATTTGTCAAATACATTGATTTCTGTGAGCTTAGTTATGATTGGACACACAGGTCACATGGGATTGTTTCTGTTTCTTGATTGGCTGAATTTAACTCTTAGAAACAGGTTTTTGGTGCAAATATTTGGGATTCATGCTTCGGTGGGGTTCCTTGCATGCTGTAAGTTATACACATACTTAAGGGCCTTGTTGCATCAGGGCCTAAATGTTCAGAGATTGCTTCCCAGGAATATTTTATAACATTTAGTAGAAATCCTTTGTTTGCATGGACATTCCTGCTGGCAAGCGCCGTCGATGGAATATGCATGGGACGAATGCAGAAGGGGCAGGAGCTAAAGGGAATTCACGGGGAGTCAGGCACCTAACTCACGCAGGCACTTTTGAAAGTCCCACTAGGCTCCAGTCTGCATCTTTAGGAGCATAAGTAGCTTTGCAAATCTGGCACAGAGACTAAGGGGCAAAGTTTTGAATGTCCGTAGTCAACTAAAGATGTAGTTAGGCATCTAGTGGGATTTTCAAAAGCACCTAGGTGCCTAACTCCCATTGGAAGCTAAGATGCCCAGGCATCTTTGAAAATTCCACTTGGAGCCTATCTGATTCTTGAGACATCAAAACACCTTGGAAACTCTGGGCCTAAGTGACTTGCCTAAGGCCACACAGGGAGTCTGTAGCGGAGCAGGGAATTATGCACCTCACCCTGGAACTCCCTTCAGAGCCGCACCTGAAGCGTCTCAGATCCCCTGAGCTCGGTCAGCACAGGCAGCGGGGTGTTTAATGACTGTTCCCGTCAGTGTGTTCTGGGGCACACAGGCTCCGCGTCGCTGGTGCCCTGGCTCAGGGCCCATCTGTCAGACAATAGTTCAATGATGTGCAATAAAAAAGGAGACTCTGACCTCAGAGGCTCCCCTCTGGAGCTCAATAAACTCTTACCCTTTGTACCCACTGCTCGCCACCTGCACCTTTCTGCTGCTGTTACCCAAGGTCGTCATCTCAGCAGGATCATAAACGATGAGGGAGGGGAGGTTTCAGAGTGGTCGCCGTGTTAGTCTGTATCAGCAAAAACAACGAGGAGTCCTTGTGGCACCTTAGAGACTAACACATTTATTTGAGCATAAGCTTTCGTGGGCTAGAACCCACTTCATCAGATGCATGGAGTGGAAAATACAGGAGCAGGTATAAATACATGAAAAGATGGGAGTTGCCTGCCAAGTGTGAGGTCAGTCTAACGAGACAATTCAACTAATAGTAGGATACAAAGGGAGGAAACATCACTTTTGTAGTGTTAATGAGAGTGGCCCGTTTCAAACAGTTGACAAGAAAGTGTGAGTAATAGTAGGGGGAAATTAGTATGGGGCAAATTAGTTTTAGGTTTTGTAAGGACCCAACCAGCCCTAATTCAGTCTTTATTCAGGCCTAATGTGATGGTGTCCAGTTTGCAAATTAATTCCAATTCTGCAGTTTCATGTTGGAGACTGTTTTGGAAGTTTTTTTGTTGAAGAATTGCCACTTTTAGGTCTGTTATTGAGTGACCAGGGAGATTGAAGTGTTCTCCTACTGGTTTTTTAATGTTATAATTCCTGATGTCAGTTTTGTGTCCATTTATTCTTTTGCGTAGAGGCTGTCCGGTTTGGCCAATGTACACGGCTGAGGGGCATTGCTGGCACATGATGGCATATATCACATTGGTAGATGTGCAGGTGAATGAGCCCTTGATGGTGTGGCTGCTGTGGTTAGGTCCTATAATGGTGTCCCTTGAATCGATATGTGGACAGAGTTGGCACCGGGGTGTGTTGCAGGGTTTGGTTGCTGGGTTAGTGTTTTTGTTGTGTGGTGTGTAGTTGCTGGTGAGTATTTGCTTTAGACTGGGGGGCTGTCTGTAAGTAAGGACTGGCCTGTCTCCCAAAGTCTGTGAGAGTGAGGGATTGTCCTTCAGGATAGGTTGCAGATCATTGATGATGTGCTGGCGAGCTTTTAGTTGGGGGCTGTAGGTGACGGCTAGTGGCGTTCTGTTACTTTCTTTGTTGGGCCTGTCTTGTAGTAGGTGACTTCTGGGTACCCTTCTGGCTCTGTAAATCTGTTTCTTCACTTCAACAGGTGAGTATTGTAGTTTTAAGAATGCTTGATAGAGATCCTGTAGGTGTTTGTCTCTGTCTGAGGGATTGGAGAAAATGCGGTTGTATCTTAGAGCTTGGCTGTAAAAAATGGATCATGTGATTTGGTCTGGATGAAAGCTGGAGGCATGTAGGTAAGTATAGCAGTCAGTAAGGTGGTGTTTATGTGACCACCACTTATTAACACTGTAGTGTCTAGGAAGTGGACCTCTTGTGTGGACTGGTCCAGGCTGAGGTTGATGGTGGGGTAGAAATTGTTGAAATCCTGGAGGAATTCCTCAAGGGCTTCTTTTCTATGGGTCCAGATGATGAAGATGTCATCAGTGTAGCACAAGTGGAGTAGGGGCATTAGGGGACGAAGCTGAGGAAGCGTTGTTCTAAGTCAGCCATAAAAATGCTGGCATACTGTGGGGCCATGCGGCTACCCATAGCAATCCCACTGACTTGAAGGTATAAATTGTCCCCAAATCTGAAATAGCTGTGGGTGAGGACAAAGTCACAAAGTTCAGCCACCAGGTTTGCCGTGATAGTATTGGGGATGCTATTCCTGATGGCTTGTAGTCCATCTATGTGTGGAATGTTGGTGTAGAGGGCTTCTACGTCCATAGTGGCTAGGATGGTGTTTTCTGGAAGATCACCAAAGGATTGTAGTTTCCTCAGGAAGTCAGTGGTATCTTGAAGATAGCTGGGAGTGCTGGTAGCGCAGGGCCTGAGGAGAGAGTCCACATAGCCAGACAATCCTGCTGTCAGGGTGCCAATGCTGGAGATGATGGGGTGTCCAGGATTCCCAGGATTATGGATTTTGGGTGGCAGACAGAATACCCCTTGTTGGGGCTCTAGGGGTGTGTCAGTGTAGATTTGTTCCTGTGCTTCTTTAGGGAGTTTCTTGAGCAGATTGTGTAGTTTCTTTTAATAATCCTCAGTGGCGTCAGAAGGTAATGGCCTGTAGAATGTGGTGTCAGAGAGTTGTCTGGCAGCCTCTCGTTCATATTCTGAGCTATTCATGATGACAGCACCTCCTTTGTCAGCCTTTTTGATTATGTCAGAGTTGTTTCTGAGGCTGTGGATGGCATTGTGTTCTGCACGGCTGAGGTCATGGGGCAAGTGATGCTGCTTTTCCACAATTTCAGCCCATGCATGTCGGTGGAAGCACTCTCTCTAGAAGTCCAGTCTGTTGTTTCGACCTTCAGGAGGAGTCCACGCAGAATCCTTCTTTTTGTAGTGTTGGTTGGAAGCTTTCTGTGGGTTAGTGTGTGGTTAGAATCCCCTGGGAATGGTGGGTAGAGCTAGACATTAACTAGGGTGTCTTGATACCTGTTCCCCTTCGTTTTGAAATGCTATTTTTCTCCCTTGTTCTCACTGGACTGAGCCTATTTTCTTGGAAAAAAATAATGTGACCAGATGAAAGAATAGCCGATAAAATCACATTGTTAGTTTCCCTCTGCTCCTTCCTCTTCAGTTACCTGGGGTGTGCCACATTCAGACTGAGAGATGCAGCCTGCGTCTTATCTGGGACCTGGCTTGGGCTGGGGTTTGCACTTCAGCCTCGGGAGCGGGAGAACTCGCAGGGTCTCTGCAGAGTCACTCGGAGCAGCCCCAGGGCTGTTGTTACTTTCTGACATTTTCATTTTCAGGGGCAGGATGGCGGAAGCCCAGAGGAGATTTAACGGACAAGACAGAACTCTGTGAGCTCAGCTCAGTGTCTCCCTGTAACAATAACCCAGGGGGTCGCTAGGCCCCTAACGACGCACAGTGCACTCAGGGCCGGTGCAACCCTTAGGCGAACTAGGCGATGGCCCAGGGCGCCAAGATTTGGGGGCACCAAAAAGCGGGGCCCTCAATTTTTTTTTACATTTTAACTTGTCTTCTCTCCGAGGAGCAGGGGCGCTGCCTGGCCACTGTGCAGTGCACGGAGCCGGGGGACGGACCGGCGGGGAGGGGCGGGGCGGGTCCAGCTTTCACTGCGGCGGGCGGGGCAGCACCGCGGGCAGTAGCAGATTTACCATGGCGCCAGCTAATGCGCCAGGCCCCCACTCCGAAGGGGCCCCAGCAGCCGCTCTTCTCCGTCCCCTGCTCTCCCCTGCTGGGGCAGAAGCTTGGTGCTGCGGCTCCCGGGGCTCTGTCCTGCTTCAACAGGGCAGGCTGTGCCGGCCGCCAAGCTCCCCCGTCCCCTGCCTCTTCCCCAGCGTGCTGGGTTCCCGCCTCCCCCCTCACTCCCTCTCCCTCCCTGCCACCCATCCGCTGTTGCCTGCAAGAGGGAGAGGGAGGAAGCGGAGAAGAGGCAGGAGCGGGGCCTTGGGGAAAGGGGTGGAATTGGGACATATCCCCTCCAGCCCCCTGCCATGAGCCTCTCAGGGCAGGGGACTGGGAGCATCCCCAAGACCCAAGCCCACACCCCCAGCCCTCTGCCCTGACTCCTCTACCCCTGAGTCCTCTGTCCTCTGTCCTGACTCCTGCACCCCCCACACCTCCCATCCCTGACCCCTGCACCCCCCAAACCTCCGAGCCCCGACCCCTGCACCCCCCACACACCCCCATGAGCCCATCCCTGACTCATGCACCTCCTCACACACACCCAGCCCTCTGCCCTGACTCCTGCACCCCCCACACCCCATGCCCTGACTTCTGAACCCCCCTCACACACACACAGCCCCCAGTCCTGACTCCTGCACCCCCACATATACCCAGCCCCCCCACCTCATGCCCTGACTCCTGCACATCCCCGCCACCACCCTGAGCACCAAATGGGAGCTCCTGAACCCGGCCCCCCACATACCCACCTGCACCCCTCACACCGAACGGGAGCTGCCCCAGGTAAGCACTCCACACACCAACCTCCAGCCCCAGCCCTGAGCCCCCTCCCTCATTCTAGCTGCTGGCCAGACCCTGAACCCCAACCCCCAGCCTGCTCCTGCACCCTAACTCCCTCCCAGACCCTGCACCCCCACCGTCAGCTCGGTGCAGAGAGAGATGAAGAGAATGGGCTAGAACCAGGGAGAAGGTAGATACCAGCTCTATGTGGGCAGGGGTGAGGGAGGGATCCTGTTTACCCCCTCCCCAGCCCTGCTGCACTTGCAGTTTACTCCCAGCCCCTCCCTTGCTCCAAGGACCAACCCTAGCTCCCACCCCGCTGTGCTTTTGCCTCCGGCCCATGCCTTGCTCCAGTCAGCAGGGACTAATTCTCCCACCATGACCCACTGTGCTCATCTTTCCCCTGGCCCCTGCCTCGCTCCAGCTGGGGACCAATCCTTCCCCCCCACCATGCCCAGCTGGCAGGGTGGATAAAAATCAATGACTTTAAGAAAAAAATAAAAAAATTAGATTTTAATTTTAATTTTAATTTAACTTGGATTTTTGAGGGAAAAAACTATCTAAAGATAGTTTTAATTAAGATACATTATATCATGGAATAGGGATTATAAATTCTAATTCTATAGTATGAGACAATATATAATTGTAATCTTTAAGAAAAGTTTTGTAAATAAGTTCTAATAGTTCATGGATTAGGGACCCAATCTTATGGGGTTCCAGGGGCTTCTGTATAGATTCTTTAAGTTAATTTTTCTATCTACCCAATGGGATTCAGTGCTCAGTCTGGAAGATACCATCAGAGATGCTTAGTTTTGCAGTTCTCAAACTGTGGATTTGTGTCTCCAGAGGTAACATGCTTGTTAACAGCAAACATGTTTTTAAATAAATAAATAATGTATAGCGGTGAGAAATAACAGACCTCAACTCTATTGTCCCTCTGCAAATTTGTGTACACAGGGTCAACCCTTTACCTCTCTTTAAAAGTGAAAAGTTTCAAAAAGTTCAATGAATAGAAGATTGTTGGGGGCAGAATAGATCTGGAAAAGGAGAAGAAGTCTGGAAATAAATGTGAGAAGTGATGGACATATGCTTTTTTATTAAAATATTATGTTTGCTGTTGAAGAAAAAAATACTTAACGTTGTTGTTTTAGTTAAATGAAACGATTTAAATGTCTGTCTGGTAGTGTTCTCCTCTTAATACAGCCTGGCAAGAAAATCCTCCAAATATTCATGATTAACCTCTTGAATTGGAGATAGTTCACCTTCCAATGACTTCATAAATAACTGCTTCAATTATCTTGACAAATGAAATAACCAAACAATCATTCATTTTCTGATATAGCTGTAAAACTCATCTGAAAAGTTTTCAAAATAAATCACGGTTTACAAATGTATAGTGAGTGCCTTCTAGAAATGAAACCTACATCTGCCTCTGAGTTGTGAAGAATATGTATTAAGATTATAACAACCAACAAGAATGCACTTTTATGTAGAAACCCATGATTAAATCAATTCTTCCTAACTAGTGATTTAAGTCATGATTTAAATCAAATGTACCCTGCCCGCTGTGCTCTTGCCCCTGGCCTCTTCATTCCCCGGGGGGGCCCACAAATATGTTTGGCACCAGGCCCACAAAAAGTTAATTCGGCCCTGGAGGGAGCCAGGCCATCCCCCTCCGGGGCAGAGAGCACGGGGCCCAGTCTGCTCTGGGGCAGAGCACAGCCCCCACGGGCCCATGAGGTGGGACAGGCTCGTCCCCCTATGGTGGGACTGTTCATGGAGCAGGGCTGTGGTGAGACCAGATGGGAGCTGAAGGCAGGCGCTAGGGGGATGGAGCGGGACTCCTTGCCCAAAGCCTGAGGGTACCTGGGTACCTGCCACTGCCTCCCCGTGTGCCCCCCGCAGCCTTCCCGCTGGTGCCCCAGCTCCCCATAGCGAGCAGCCTCGGAGACCCCTGCCTGCCCCCCTCATTCTACATTTGGCCCAGGACATTTTCAAATTTCTTGGGGCAGTTTACCCGTCTCAGGATTTCTATGGGAAGTGCTCACCTGGAGCCACAGCTGGTCAATGCAGAGACAAGCGGGCACCATGAGGCATCATAGTTACCAAACATGGAAACCTCCCGCTCTGTGTGTGTGTGTTCATGTGTGTGTGCGTGTGTGTGTGGGATGTCGTTTTCCTCATTGCGCGTGGCCGTCACCCGTTCTGACAGGCTGGTTATCGTGCTACGTTGACTCGTTTTCGGAGGTTGTCGACTGAGGCTCACGATGTCTGTGGAGTTGTTTCAGATCTCAGACTCTGGCAAGTGCTGCTGCATCACTTCGCGAATACGTTGTGTCCATTGTGTGGGTATGTTCAGTATTTGAGTGTGTCTGTTTACGTGCCGATATGCATGTGTTGTTGACATTTGTCATATTGATATTGTCATTGCCACTTTGTACCGCAGTGAAGCAGTATGCGGGGAGGGGAAAGGAGTGGGGGGGGGGGGGCACAAGGTGGAAGTTTCTTAGGGCGCAAAAGTGTGGCCCTGAGTGGCCCTGAGTGCAATACACAGGTGATGGGATGTGCACGAGGGCCAGATCCAACGGCCAATGGGAATCTAACCATTGACTGCAAGGGGCGCCGGGTCAGGCTCCAAGGCCCGGAGAGTCTCAGACAGGCCAGAGCTCACGGATAGAAATGTGGGGCTGGAAGGGCTCCGGAGAAATCACCACATCCAGCTGAGGCAGGGCCCAGTAAACCGAACTGCTAGGGCTTCATCCTGGTCTCTGGGCGGGGGGGGGGGGGGGGAGGGGGAGGGAAGCATCCTCAGACCATGCTTCATCCAGACCTTATTTTGTGGGTTTTTACAGCTCTGAACTTCACAGACTGACTCTTTAGCTCCAGCTATAGAGACTTGTGCTAAGCGCTGTAGGTCCCCACTTCAATCCCCAGGGAGTGTTGGGGTGGGTTAGACAGTTCCTGCCTGTGGGGCAGGGGATATGCTCTCCCTTCCAGCCTTCCAGCAATACACATCAGATTGGTTCATATTCTTCCCCCTCTCTCCATTGCCCCCTGTTCTCCCATCCCTTCTCCTCACCTCCATTCATTCCTTCTCTCCTGCCCTCTCCCTGTCCTTCCCCCTCTTTTACTCTCCTTCAGTTTCACTTTCCTGTTTTCTCCCCCTCCTGGCTCCTCCTTTTTCTTCTTCTCCTTCTGTGGCTGGGACTAGCAGATACTTGCAGGCGGCCCCTCCCAGTGTCAGCACAAGCCCACACTGCACAGCCAAGGGCAGAGAGAACAGATGCTCACCCAGCTGCCATGGCCACTGCAGCTACAGCAGGGGAAATACAAGATGAAGCTATTTGCTCCATCTGCCTGGAATATCTGATGGAGCCGGTGACTATCGCGTGTGGGCACAACTTCTGCCGAGCCTGCGTCACCCGGTACAGTGAGGAGAAGGGAACGGGGACACCCCTGACCTGTCCCCAGTGCAGAGCCCAGTTCCAGAAAAGGGAGTTCCAAATCAACACACAGTTGAACAACATCATACAAAAGATCAAACAACTGGGGTTAAAACCAGGAAAAGGGCAAAAGGAGGATCTGTGTGAGAGACACGAGGAACATCTCAAACGCTTCTGTGAGGATGATGGAGAAACTATTTGCTGCGTGCATGAGAAATCCCGGGACCACAAGTCTCACACTGTGGTTCCCATTGAGGAGGCTGCCCAGGGATGCAAGGTAAGAAATGCTGTTGACTTTGCTTAATTAAACCCCTTAAGGACACCAGGTTTATCCCCCATCAATACAAGGACAAACATTCACACCTGGCTGCCTAAAGATAGGCACCTAAACGAAAAGGGCCTGGTTTTCAGAGGGGATGAGCACTGGGGGTTGTGGATAATGGGAAAAGATCCGAACTTTTTTCGCTCCAAAACTGCAAGTTCCAACAGGTAATAGAGAGAACAGGGCTGACGGCTCTTTGTGCACCTGCAACCCGTCTGGCAGGTGGAGTGGGCAGCAAGAACTTAAGACCATAAGAACAGGCATCCCCTGTGGGAGCAAAGGTCCATCTAGCCCAGTATTCTGTCTTCCAACAGTGGCCAATGCCAGGTGCCCCAGAGGGAATGAACAGAAAAGGTGATCATCAAGTGATCCATCCCCTGTCACCCATTCCCAGCTTCTGGGAACAGCTTCTGAACAGCTGATCTGTGGCAGGTGGGAGGCACTGGGAGGATGGGGGAGGAGCTGGTCTCCGGGCCACCAGTGGGCAGGAAGCATTGCGGGTCGGGGCAGAGCTGATCGGTGGGGCTGCCAGTAGGTGCTGAGCACCCTCTATTTTTATTCCATGGTTGCTCCAGCCCTGGAGCACCCACAGAGTTGGTGTCGATGGTAGAAAAGAAACTTTAAATGAGAGGAGGGAAGTCACCCGGCATTGACTAAGGAAAATGCCACACGCAGGATTCATAAACATAAAACCGTGAGCAAAACACCCTCTCCAGTGTACGTTGGTCAGTGTCTTCTGCCTCATGTTCTGGAGTTCTACAACCAAAAGTTCCTTTGCTGTGCCCCTCTCTGCTCCCTCACCCCACCCCACTCACAGTGGTTGTCCTTGGTCAGTGAAGACTCAGGGTTCAGGGGTGCATCTGTGTGAGCTCACCTCCCACCCTGGGGGAGTGCAGGGGGAGGAAGAAGGCACCTTGGTTGCTCCGCTGTCCAAGCACTTGCTCTGGTGTCACCACCCTGCCGCACACCCCACTGGCCCACTCCACCGGCCGCCCTGCCAGCCATCACCTGCTTCTCTGCTATAACCTCTGCAGATCAGTCTCCTGAGCTTCTACGCTGCTCTTAGTGATTTTCAACTCCTAGGGCTTGGCTACACTTGCAAGTTAGAGAGCATTAAAGCAGCCCCGGGCGCCCTAACTCCTGAGGTGTCCACACTGGCAAGGCACGTAGAGCACCTGGATTCTGCAGCTGGAGCACCCCTGGTAATCCACCTCCACAGAAGCATAACGCTCGCTGCGCCCCGGCTGAAACGCCCAGGTGTCAGTGTGAACTAGGTGTTGCATTACTGCGCTGTGATTGGCCTCCGGAAATATCCCATAATCCCCTGAAATCAAATGGCCACTCTTGTCATTGTTTTGAAATCGGCTGCAGGCATGTGGATATCTCCTTTCAAAGCTCCGTTTCTGACAGCCGGCTGCCTCTGCTCTGGGGCAAAGCAAACCATGAGTGTGGAATGCTGCTGCTGTGAGGGTGTGAGAGAGACAGAGGCGGGGGCGGGGGTCTGCTGCTGTCTGAACAGAGAAGACAGCCTGCTGACAAGCTCTCAGCCCCCCAGAACACACTGTCTCTCCCCCCACATACACACAACACACTCCCTGTCACACTCCACCCCTCCCCATTTGAAAAGCAGGCTGCAGCCACTTGCACACTGCGATAGCTCCCACAATGCACTGCTCTCTGTGGTGTTGCACGAGCTGCTAATGTGGCCATGCCAGTGCGCTTGCAGCCGCCAGTGTGAACACTCGGCAGCATTTCCCTGCCGCGCTCTCCGAAGGCTGGTTTCACTCCCAGCGCTCTACATCTGCCAGTGTAGCCAAGCCCGTAGTGGGGGAACTTCTTTGCTGAAGCAGGCTGGGCCGAAACACTGACCCACAACAAGTGATTTCAGCTCTACTGGTCACTTAACAAAACAAAAGACTCCAGTTGGAGCCTTAGTTAGTTCTGTCTTTGAACAGTGGAGAGCAGCAAGTTAAACCGTGCCTAGGAGCTTGGCTACACTTGCAGCTGTAGAGCGCTTTGGGTTAAACCAGCCTTCGGAGAGTGCACGAGGGAACGCGCCGCAGTCTGTCCACACTGAGAGCTGACAGCGCACTGGCGTGCCTTGTCAGTGTGGATGGGGAGTGAGGTAGAGCGCACTGGGCGGCTTTATTGCGGTATAACGTACAAGTGTAGCCAAGCCCTAGGACTCTTGGGTAAAGTCCACACTGCCCAGCAAGCACACCTGTGCCCACCCCCCCTTCACCTTCACTGGGGTCTGGCATTGAAGCCCCCTGCTTAGCATGTTCACTTCAGGGGAGGGTGACCCCCTCAATCAGAACAGGCTAAGTGCTACTCTGCTGCCCTTTACTCATACAGTAAAGATAACACAATTTCATTACCCCCACATTCAATACTGAAGTGATCTGTAATCCAGCACCAGCCACAGTTGATCACTTTGGCAACACAGCCCTGTCTGCTGGATACCTAGGCAGAGTCAGTGTGTTCATGAAAATACAGTCTGCACCTGAAGGCTTCTCCTCCCCAGCCAGCTGCCGGGGGGCAGAGACCAGCCAGGGCCGGGCAGCAAAGCGCCACCAAGCTGGGATTAACCCTTTCCTGCCACCCACCCCAGCAGCCCCGGCCGGACAGTGCCACTCGACTGCCCGCGCTCTGACCCCAGGGACCCGGGTCCGGCAGCTCAGGGGAGTCGCTGGGTGAATGTGTGGGGCAGAGTAACCAGGGCTCCCTGCGCCCCAGGGTCCCCGTGTGCAATGGGGAAGGCCCCGTGCTGTCATGCAGCCCTTCGGGGCTGGGCAGTGAGTGTTTTCATTCGTATAGTGCTCACGAGTAAGCCAGGCACTGCAGAGACAGAACAAGGGGCTGCCAGCCCCACAGGGCTCCTGGTCTGAGTGCAGACAAGGCCCAGCAAGGGCAGCAGCAAACATTGGAGGTGGGGAGACGGGGGTCCCATTGTGGGACCAGCCACTCCCTGAGCCCACCCTGTGCCTCTCTTCTGGGTGTGGTAGACAGTATTGTAGTGACCCTGATGGCTCCATACTGGGCTCTGGGTCACCCCCCCAGGGAACAGGACAGGGCAGAGGCAGCCTGAGGATGAGGGGAGCTGGAAGTTGTGGGGAAGCGGGAGCAGCCTGGGAGCTGGGACAGGTGTGGAAGTTCAGTGTGGAAGCCAGGGGGGTGGCCCAAAACCCTTTGCTGTGTTCTCTCCAGGTTCCCACTCTGTGATGCAGGATCTGTTGGGGTCAGACCCTGGGGTGAGGGGCCCACCCAGACAGACTGAAGATAGCGAGGCTCTGTCTGCATGGGGAAGGGGCAGCAGTTCTGTTAAATGGCTTCCAGTTTTGTAGACTCATCACGGGGACGCGCCCTCAGGTATCACCCTCAGCTGTTTCAGGGTGTCTTGGCAAGCATCTTGCCTCAGTTTACCATCTTCAGTACTCCTTAAATTAAGTCTTACAGTCAAAAAGATCTGAGAGAAATATCCCCTCCTGGGGCCTGCTCTGAGTCCAAGTAAACCCCAAAATAAAATCTTTTCCTTCACTCTGCTCCAGCCTCCAGCTCTCACTCAAGCTCCTCACTGTCCTCAAGACAGGAGTCCTCAGCCCTCCTTCCCGGAGCTGGGGTGATTTCAGACTGTGCCTTTATTCTCTGAGTCCACTTTCTCCAGCCAGGGGCAGCTCTCCAGGGCTCTGTCCTGCTACAGCTGCTGCTGTCATTGTCATCTCTGGCAGCTCCTCCCTCTTAAGGGAGCTCCTCTGTCTAGGACAGTGGTTCCCAGACTTTTTTGGTCATGCCCTCCCTTACCTGGTTTGTGCCCCCACCCCAGGAGCTGCGGTCGGGAGCTGAGGTCAGGAGTTGGGCCAGGAACGGGGCTGCAACTGGGGCCAGGAGCCGCGGGCCACGGCTGGGAGTGGAACGGCATTTGGGTCCAGGAGCCGCGGGCTTCAGCTGGGAGTGGAAGCACGGTTGGGGCTGGAGCTGCAGCTGGGGTTTAGGATGGGGCCAGAGTAGAGCTGGGGGCAGAGCAGGGCTGGGTGGCGTTCCCTTCCCACCACCCATGGGGGCTGGTCCAGGCCCTGCCATGCCCCCCAAATATTCTTCCACACCCTCTAGGGGGGCACAACCCACAGTTTGGGGACCACTACTCTAGGAGCACCCCTTCCGGGCTCCTTGCTCTGGTGAACTCTCCTGGGAGCTCCTCTCCTCAGCAGCTTCCTATCCCTCGGATTCCTTCAGCTGAGCCCTGGTAACCCTTTATCAGGCTCATTAGCTATTTAGCTGCCAACTAGCCACCTAGGGATTTAATTACTTCCAGGTTGGTCTGGGTTGGCTGGTTCTCCCTTCCAGGAGCCTGTCAGAGGTAGCCTCTCCCTAACTCCTGTACAAGGGCCAGCCCTCTTGACACATTCCCACTCTTCCCCCCAAGAGCCAACCTGTATTCAAAGGTCGGCTTGACCATGGCTGACACTTGGTCATGTTCTGCAGCTGGGGTGGGGTGGGGGGTACTTCCTGCCCTGCTGCCACAAGGAAATCTGCAAGGCCCTTGGCAATAATTTTATTCTCGTCACTGAAGTATGAAGAAACCAGGAGTTTGATTCCCCAAGTCTCTATGTAGCACATGTCATGGGTAAAATCCCCCATAGTCTTCAGCATGTCATAGTTCAGAAGAACTCGTTGGCCATAGCAGAGGTAGTCGATAGCACTGGGCTTTCATCATTGGTGTGGTGGTTCTGTAGCAGATATGGGCTGGCTACAGAGCTTCCCTCTCAGCCAGATACACACCAGAAGTGTTCATCACAAAATCCTTTAATTTTCTACCAACTATGGCTAAGGTCAGCTTAAATATCGTATTTTTACCCAGCGCTACCTAGTGGTTGAACAGCATAATACAGTTTAGCGTTCCATTACATCTCCCCCTTTAAGTTCTACATTTCTACCATTTATAATGTTTACATTATCGCACTGTCTTTGAAGTTCAGTGTGGATCAGTCTGGTAGGTGTCTCTGAATGGTACTGGTCTTCTAATTACATGACCCGAACAGGTAACAGCTTGGTCATCTGGCTGTCCATTAGTTCCACTGACTGACTGTGGTCAGTCTGGAATCCTTGAGTCATCTTCTTGTTCTGCATCCACCATCTGCAGAGTTTGCTCAGTTGATTGTTCTTTCTGAGGAACAAACTGTAGATGTTGACAGTTTCTGTTGAACTCTCCTCTCTCGGTCTTGATCACATACAATCAGTGTGTTGAATTCTTTTTCTTTACAACAGCTGGAGTATTCCATTCTTTTTCTCCATCCAGTTTGACACAAACATGGTCACCAGGTTCTAGGCCTGGTAGTTTTCAAAGTGATATCTGTTGTAAAAGTGTTTGTAAACTTTTTTTCCCCTTTTTATTCGATTTGGCTATTCTCTACGTGTCTGACAACTTTGGAGAAGTTGGGAGGGTAGTTCTGAGTCATCTTCCCATCAGGAGTTGTGCTGCACTATATCCAGTAGCTGCTGTTGGGGTTGATCTATAACTCAGTAGAGCAAAGAATGGATCTCCCTGCTGAAGGATATTCTTGGCTGTCTGTACAGCTCTCAGCATCTCCATTTGCTTGTGAGTAATATGGGCTTCTAGTAATATGAGGAAAATCATATTTTGTTGAGATAAATAAAATTGTACTTCTATGAATTGTGGTCCATGCTCTGTCACAAGGTCTTCTGGAACCCCGAAATGCCCAAAAGTGCACTTCACTTGCTCTGTAACACTCTGGTCTGTTATGTCTTTCAAGTACACTCTTTCTACCTACCTGGAAAAATACTCCACAACTACCAGGTAAAGATGTCCCCTGAATTCACATAACTCTGCAGCTAGTCTCTTCCAAGGTCTCTTTCATTCAGACTAGTTCCTTGTTAGTGTCACTAATTATGACTGGCCATATCTTTTTCCTCGCAGCCTTCAGTAAAAGAGCTATGGGAGCCTGTGGGGAAATTTTTCTACCCAAGGCAAATTTAACAGCAGCTCTGGAGTGTTTCATAGCTGATGTCCTGAGCCTGCCCTGCCCGTAACTGTGCATTTCTGGAGGTGTTGACAGTAACTCACTGCAAGTCACTGGGATTTCGGCTTTTAAGTTGAAGTCAAGCTGCATGTAATTTGGGGGGTAAATAGTTTATTTGCTGCAAAATTATATTTTGGGTCGACAGAAACGATTCGCGAATCCATGTTGAGTTTGCTGACGAGTTTCAATGAACAGAAAGGTGCCGCCGCTTCCCTTCCAGCCTTTAGCCCCGTGGCTGGGCCCTCAGCGGGGAGCCCCTGGTTCCATCCCCCCGTGGGATGTGGGGCAGGAACTGAAATATGGGTCCCCCCCCGAGGTTAGGGCTGGAACCACTGGGCTCCAGGTGTCTGGTGTGGGGCTCCCTCAGTCTCTCTTGCTGAAGACACCCTGTATGTCTAAACACTGCCATGGGCATGGGCCAGAGCGTGGGAGTGAGACTGACTCTGCAGACCAGTGGGTTGGGCCCCTGCTGGGAGCCCAGAGTCCAGCTCCCCTGCTCCAGTGACCCTGTAATTATTGATCCATAACCCCGGTGAGGGGAGGGGCTCTGGTCCCTGGCACAGCAGTGTCTCAGCCATGTCGGTGCCCCACTGCAAACCCCGAGTGCAGACGCACTGCACGGGTGTGAACTGGGACTGGCCCCTGGCGCAGCTTCTCCCAGATGGAGTGGGCAGCAAGTGGAGAAATGTCCCCTCCCCTCCCCTCCCCACTGCCCCAGCCTCATTAGCAATGGCCCCTAATACCCCCAGCACCCCTCAACTGCCATCCCCCCACTACCCTGCCCATGCCCTAACATGGAGAGTCCCAGCTGCGCCCCATGGGTCAGGGCTGCTGGGACTCTCCACTGTGGACTGTTGATCTCAATGTATTGCCAGGCTCTTCATGGTTTTGGTTATAAGGATCTCATTATCTCATTCCCGCTGCTCTGAGTGGTGCCTATGTGTGCACGACCCAGCTCAGCTCTTCCTGTATCCCAGGAACGTCTTCATCTTCTGGGATCCTCATGGCAGCAGTGGGATGATTTAACGAAGTCCCTTAGTCATGGGGCCTTTCTCTCTCTTTTGTTTCAGAGCCAGCGTCCTGGAATCGTCTCCTGGTGCGTGGAGTGGTGGCAGCGGTGGGGGTGCTGATCTTACTATACCTATGTGGGTTTTGGAAAGGTAGAGGGAAAGTGTTTGCCTACTCGCGACTCGTCGTCAGGAAGCTGCTGACTCATCCCTCCCCGCAGCCTGGAAGTCGGCAGGATTCCCAGGAATCTGAGCTCCCCGTGGTGTGTGACAGGGACGGGGACCAGGCCCAGGGAACCAGAAACAGGAATCGAGACCCCGCCCTGGAGAAAGATGAAGGAGACCTGTTTGCGAATTCGTATCCGGTCTGCTGAATTGTTCACGACCAGACCCTCCCCACAGTTCTTAAAAAGTCGAAGCATTTCGTTTAGACGCTTTCCAAACAAACCATTTTGATTTTTCAGTTTGAAACAATTTTTTGTTTAAAAATGTCCTTCAATTTTATTTTAAAAATTCAAAAAGTTACAACCCTTGAAATGTTCCTGGGTCTTTTTGTTTGTTTGTTTTTAAAGCTTTTTAGTTCATCAAAAATTTGGAAAAATGTTAGTTTTGTTCAACCTGAAACCGTTTTTTTCCATCTCTTTTTTGGAATTGTCAGGAACCAAACAATTCTGTTTGCCCAGCTCGAGGGGCAGGTGAGGATTTTGGCTGTTATATTGTGGGTCTCTAAGTCTCCTTGTTGCTCAAAGTTTTCTTACTGCAACAAATTAATTTGGGATGAGGGAAGGATGGGCAAAAGCTTCCTAAAAGTGGTGGGGGCTGCTGGCACCCAAACTGTTGCCCAGCCCCTGTGCCACCCCTTCTCCTCAAGGACCTGCCCCCTCAAACAGCCCCTTTCCCTGAGGCCCCCCCTCACACCGCCTTTCTCCCTGAGCTCCCACTTCAAGCCAACCCTTGCCCCCAAAACAGTGCCCCCCCACTCCCTTCTCTCCCCCATCATCCAGTCGCTCACACTTATGGCCAGTAAAAAGTGGTGGGCCCTGGTCTCCCCTGTTCCGGGACCCCTGGGTGAGAGTGGGAGAGGATGAAGAACTCCTTTCAGATATAACTCCCCCCCACCTCAAAACAGCACAATTTGCCAGCAACAGCAAAACATGCACCTAACCAACCCGGGCCAGTCACGCTGTGTTGTGTGTGACATTCCCGTCCTGGGGCGATTTATGTCTTTGAGAATATGAACCCTGCAGGCCTGGGTGTTTCTCTGCGTAATGTGACCTCAGTGCTCCTCATCAGAGCCATTGTTTGTAAATGTTTCAGTAGCAGACATATTTATCATTCATGTACAGACAGACATTTATTCACAATTAGAAGTGGTCAAAAATAGCGAGGGTGGAGAGGTTCATGAAAATTGAAGAAGAAACCACTCCCCCCCCATATTCTTCAAACTTATTTGGAAATGTTTTTAATTTTATCAAATTTTTGTTTCGTTTTGGTGGGAAAAACTCCATGTTCTCTCTGAAGTGGGCAGAGAAATCCAAAATGTTTTTTTTAAAGAGGTAACTTTTTTCAAATGATCAATGTAATCCAAAGCGGCATTTTTAGTTAAAAGGTTGCATTGTCAGTGTAAAACACTTTTGAACCAGCTCTGTTACTGAATAACAAGATGAGTTTATTTTTCATGATGCATTGTTTGGGCCAGGTTCCCAGTGGCATTTCAGTTTTTGCACAGCTCTTCTCTTCTTGCGTCTGCACCTCTCATAAACTGTGGCCTTAAACTTGGGCCTGGAAACACTTACGTGCATGTTTCACTTTAATTACTGCTGTGAATAATTCCATTTCAATGCGACAACTCTGAGGTCGGGTTTATGCTACAGCCCTATATTGGTGTAACTATGTCATTTCTTTAATTTTCTTTCTTTTATATGTGAAAGTTCTTGAGAAGTTAAAGCAGGTAAAATACATGAACAGGTTCGGACAGTCCGAGTTTGTCAGTGCAAAGTGACAGCAGAGATGTGGGATCTGCTAGTTTTCCATAAGTCTCTCAGGGTTACCCAGGATAACTTTGGGGATCTCTGTCTCTCATCGGGAATGTTCCCTGAAAGTGTCCAAACAGCTCAGAGATACAGAACCATTCCCTGGATCCATTCTTATAGCTGTCTTCCCCGGAAAGCAGTCTGGCAAGTGTTCCTGTCAGCTCATTGCTAAGTTATCTGTCACAACACTAGAGTTTTCAGGTGCCTAAGTAGCCCCTGGAATCAGGGTGAAATTATCCTCCCCTCCACCACCAAAATTTGAAATGGTGCCCCTGAGTGCACGGTACCCTACCGTGCTTCCCCCATAGGAACTGCATGAACAGGCAACTCTGCAAGTTATCTGCATGCCTCTGCAAGTCACCCCCATGCCTCTCCATTTCCTTGGCCACATGTATCCTGTCCCCATGCTGGCGGCTAATCCAGAAAAAGAGGGAAAGAGCTCACCACTGCGACCACCTGAGGGAGGTCTTGGGTTGAGATCAGCTGGTCAAAGCAGGCAATAGGGACAGAATCGGAGACTTGAAGCTCCTCGAGTGACCTCTGCCCTTTCTAGACCTGCCCTTCAGTCAGACACAGCGATTGTAAAGTTGAATGTGGTAGTAACTAGACCCATTTGAAACCCTTCACCACACAAGACAAAGCCCGTAGGATTCATCGTGAACCATTTATTTCTCCTCCCCTGGCTCCCTGCAGCCACCAGCCACCTTGGAGCTTTCCCTCCTCTCTCCCAGGCTGGGCTCACTTGATCACAGGAGCTCAGCGAAGGGTCCAGCTTTGCTCTTTCGCTTCCATTCTTCCCGTCTTTGGGTGGCTGTATTTGCAGCTGAGCAGCCTGATGGAAACACTGAGTCCTCTGTCTCGGCAGGCAGGCCCAGCCGCCAAAGCCAAAGACTCCCTGAGAACAGGGGGAGGTTCGCCTGAACTCTCGGGGGTGGAGGCTGGGCCTATAGGGTAGGGTTACCATATTTGAACTTTCAAAAAAGAGGACACTCCGAGGGGGGGAGGAAGTGGTAGCCCTGCCACCTATCTACTCCCTCCCACTTCCTGCCCCCTGACTGCCCCCCACAGAACCGCCAACCAATCCAACCCCCCCTGCTCCTTGTCCCCTGATCGCCCCCTCCCAGGACCCTGCCCTCTATCTAAGCCTTCCTTCTCCCTGTCTCCAACTGCCCCCTCCTTAGACCCCTCCACCCTAACTGCCCCCCTAGAACTCCACCCCCTACCTGTCCCCTGACTGCCCTGCCCCCTATCCGCACCTCCGCCCCCTGACAGACCCCCGGCTCTCCCACACCCATCCAACCACTCCCTGTCCCCTGACTGCCCCCGCAGAACCCCCATCCCATCTAATCCCCCCTGTTCCCTGCCCCTGATTCCCCCCCCCGAACTTCCGTCCCATCCAACCCCCCCCCGCTCTCTCTTCCTTGACTCCCCCGACCCCTCTTCATATGCCCACCCCCTGACAGGCTCCCCCCAGAACCCCTCACCCATCCAACCCCTCCTGCTCCCTGTCCCCTAACTGTCCCTTGGGACCCCATGCCCCTTCTCCAGCCCCCCGGCCCATGTACCCTGCTGCTCAGAGCAGTGTGTCTGGGGTGCGGAGCCAGACACAGTGCCGTGACCCCCCGCAGAGTGCGCAGCTCCCCCTCCTCCCCCAGAGTGCTGCATTGGGAGGGAAATCCTCGACCTTTTCAGAATTTTACAAATTCCTCCCGGAGGGCGATTTAACACCCAAAAAGCCAGACATGTCCGGGAAACTCCGGACGCATGGTAACCCGACCACAGGGACTCCAGGATCTGCAGCTGCTGCCACCTGTATGGTGAATCCTCCGACTCATCACCAACCAGCTCTTCCCCATTCTGTAGCCTGGCCCCACGGTCTGACTGTGCAGGAGAACAGAAACCCTTTGGGACAGCAGGAGAGTCTCCTCAATGCCGCACTCTCTGCATGGCTTCCCGCGGTCACCGGGAAACACGACTGCCCTGCCCCAGGAGTCTCTCAAGGAGCTGCCGGCGCAGTCACTGGGGACCCACTCGTAATGGTCTCGGGCAGTGGCATTGCAGAGGGAGCTGAGCAGACCGTCCCTTCTGTGACTTCCTGAATTGCTGCCAGGACGGATTCTCCTCTGCGCTAGGGAGAGTCCCCGAGGACAAGCAGCTGTGGTGGGGGAGGGAGCAAGACAAGCACTCCCCCTGAGCCCTTGACTAGCAGGCAAGCAGGACTCTGGGAGCCAGGGATCGGTGTGTCTTGCTGGGAGAGCAGAGCTGGAGAGCAGAAAAGGGCATTGGAGGAATTGTAGAAAAGTCAGTGTCATGGCCGGGTCATGGGCAGCGAGACCTAGTGGTCAGAGGCAGAGTCCACACTCACAAGACAGGAGTCGAGAGTCAGCTGGGTCAGGACACTGGAAGAGCAGAAGCAAAAGACCAAATTGTGTTCAGAACCTCAAGTCAGGTGAGTCACCCCGAGTCAGGATGCCAGGAAATCAAGCCTGGGGAGTGGGAGCAGGAACAGCCAACACATGGTCCAGAGCCGGGGAGGAGCTCAGCTGTTCAGACAGCTTCTTCTTCCTGCTGCTGGTTTAAGGAGGTCCCGGGGGCCGATTAGCTGCTCTGGGACTCTGCCAATAGGAGCCTCAAACTGGGTCTGGACTTCGTCAGTCCTAGATAAGCAGTTTTTCGTAGGCTTCCAGGTGGCGTGCTGGAGGGTGGCTGCTCCCAGGAACCCTGCAGACCCGGGTTAATGACCCATGGGTCAGGACAGTGAGTGATCTCTCCCCGCTCAAACCTCCTGCACGAAACAATCTCCAGGGTCCCAGATGCATCCTCTGAGAAGAAAAAAACACAGTCATGAAGACAAATAGGCTATGGAACAGGAGCCTCCTCTTTCTTGCAACAGCCCCAAGTGTCCAGAAGAGTGGACGGTTCTTACCTCTAGGAGATGCCTGGGATCTTCCATCTAAGCCTCAAGGGGACCCCTGTTGCTTGGTCTGACAGGAGGAGATCATCTATCCCCATTGCTCCCTGCGCTGGGCTGGCTGCAGCACACATCTGTGTAAGAGGCTGGGCCAGAGAGATGTTACAATCAGGGTCCCGGCAGCCCAGAAGGAGAACAGAGGGTCTGAAACCAGAAGACGAAGCAATCAAATCAGCGGATTCGACAGAGATTTTCTACCCTACAGGGACATCAAAGAAGGTCTCTTAGGAAAGCTGAGATGTTAGTCTGGAAACTGCTAAGGCAAAGATTGTGACTTGTTAAGATTCAGTTTTAGTCACTACAAAGTGTGTTGTGTTTTGTTTGTCTCTTTGAAATGTGTCTCCTTCTCTTGCTTAGTATCACTTAAATCTCTTCTTTGTTACTATGCTTCCCAAACCACCTCAGTGTTGTGTGTTCGAGTGAAGTGTGAGTCTCCAGCCTACCCAACAGGCTGAGCTGTGCCCTGTCACTCTGAAGGTAGCGAATAATTTCTGAGCAGTGCTGGGCCCAGAGTCCAAGGGCAGTTCACGAGACATCTCGTGGGAAACCCAATGAGACCAAAGGAGCAGGAGAGATTCTGGCCCCATTGACCCATGGGAACTTCCCACAGAAGAGCCTACACAGGGCTCTAGACACAGCCAATTTGGGTGTGTACCAGAGTTCACTCACCGCTAGATGCTGGCCAGGCATCGTGTCATTGCTTTCTCGCTGGGCTAGCAACCCCGCTCATACTCACTCTTGCAGTTTGTTGGCTGGGAACTCAGCCCTCCAACCAGGTGACTGTCCTTTACTCCACTCCTTCCTGGCTCGTGCTCCTTGCAAACAAAGTCCCAAAATGTCTTGAACAGAAACAAGGCCTTCCACCCTCGTAGGGAGTTCTTCCTCAGCCTGATTTCGGTTCGGCCTGCCCTTCTTGGGTTTCTATGGTCTTCTATGTCCCCTTCCTTAGGGATGGTGAGAGAAGCCAGTCCTACCCTGGACTCCAGGGTTTGGCCCAAGGCCGTCGACTGAACAGCTGGCTCTGCTTCTGGACTTTTGCTGCTGTTTTCCCTTGTTTCCTCTCAGGTGGGGCTCACTTGGTCATCAATTTGGCCTAGCCCCAGGCTAGGCAGCCATAGGCCAAGCTACCCTGTTAGATACCCTCCTCCTTCAAATCCGCTCCAGCCCGGCTGACAGGTTTGCTGAGGGGATGGTGAAACCCCATTGCTGATCAGAAGGAGGTCAGAGTCTGTTCTCCAAGAGCTGAAGGTCCGTTTGTCCTGCTGCGGGAAGTGGAGCTGGAGAGCGGAGATGTTAGGTGAAAGAGACTGCATGATGGAGTTGGAGACTGAGGGACGGGAGCCTCCCCCCAGAAACGCTCCCAGGAGAACAGGTTTGAGGAGGAGTTCTCTGGGGAGCCTCTTGCTTGGAAAAAAACAAGGGTGGCACATTGATGAAGATGTCTCTGTCCCAGGGATGGGGGAAGCTCCCAGCCAGGCTATGCAGCAGGGATCCCATTTCTCCCCCAAGAAACCCATTTTGCCCAAAGAAGTCAATGGCTCTTACCTCCAAGAGGGAGCGGGCTCTTCCCTCTCAGCCTCTTTGAGAACTACCACTGCTTGGCTTCCTAGGACAAGGGACCTGTCCCCACTGCTCCCTGAGGTGCTTCAGCTTCTGACTGCACCCATCTGGGAGGCTGTCACACATGCCAGCGCCTAGAAGACATGCGGGGAGGAGGCTCCTCTTCATGTCAGACTCTGAGAGCCCAGAGAAGGGCCAAAGGAAGAATAAAGGGCAGGAGATGAAGCTAGCCCGGAGCCTCTGTCCCATCCTCACCTCCTCAAATGTGGAGCTTCCTGAGCTTCAGTTGGGCAGACAGTCTGTAGCCCTGACGCAAAGGTCTTTCTGCGCCATATGGGGCAGGAAGATCTCTGCCTGGGAGCACGGGAAATGGGATGGGGGCGAGATCAAAGAAAGAGGGGAGGGATATGGGTGTGAGGGAAAGAGCTCCTGCCCCAGATGAAGGTATCTGGGGGGCTGCGGGAAGGACACAGCTCCACAGAGAGGGGAGAGAGTTCCTGTGCGTGCCAGGGGCCTCCATTTCTGCTTCCACTAGCCCCCCATTTACAGTGAGACACAGCAGTACCTGCAGCAGGGAGCGGGACTTGCTGAACAGGGAGGGGAACCTTGAAGAGCATCAGATGAGCCACAGCCCTTGCAGTGCCTCGGGCATCTGGTGCAAGTGCCGAATTATGTGAAGCTGGCCCATGACCTTGGCTGTGACATCCTCATGCTGCAGGGGAACGAGAACATGTCAGAGACTGAGACACTCCCCAGGAATCAGGGAGGATTAAGGGCACCTGGAACCAGCACCATCATTTCCACCCAGCAGCTGCTCATGTCTGAGTGGTAGATTCACCCTCCTGACCCCCAGGATGGAGGCTTGCTGTCCTCTCTAGTGACCTTCAGTGCCAACCCCCCTCCTTGTAGGGTGAGCTCCTGCCACTTCCCCATCAGTGCCCCTGACAGCTGTTCCACCTCCAACCCACCTGGGGACACGGCTCAAGTTCGGAGAACCCTCTCTTCCACCTCTACCTCCATCCCCACCCAGGTAGGGCAGGGAGGGGGCTCTAGAAGGGTGGCGGGGGGAGGGAGGGATTCTGGCAGCAGTGAAGTGGGATGGGGAGAGCTTGATACCTTTCCCCAAGACACCCCAGTGACAAAAGCTGAAACCACAGGATGGCAGCCCTGGTGAATGGGGCAGGTCAGCAGCCCCTGACGACTGAATCCTCCCAATCTCTCAAGAGCGGGTCCAGCCCTACCAGCAGCAAGACCAGCTTTCCATGCCCATGTGCCTCAGTCAGTCACCATCACCAGTCAGTCCTTGGCCTCCCAGGATGCCAGGGATGGGAGCAACTCTTGATGTTGGCTCCGGTGACATGGACACTAGGCCATGGGGAAATGGGTGCAGCTCTGTGGGGCAGGAAAGGTTCCCAGAGGGCACTTAGGGGACTCTCCTGTCCTTCCCAGGAGTGATAGCAGAGCACCACATCCTAAGAACCGAAGTCCATGAAGGCCAGAAGTCCCCACTAGGCTCCTTGCTACCAGGCCAGCGAATGGCGAGAGGATGGGAAGGAGGCCCTGGGCCCCACCCCAAGCTTCTGAGTCGATTGCAGCTGCTTACCGTGTCCCCCATCAGTTGCTGGGCTTCCCCCAGGAGGGAGTAGACCAGCACCAGCCCAGCCTGGCTGACACGCAGCAGGGGGTCGTGGATGGCCAGCAATGCTGTCTGCACGAAGGATCTTCTCTGCCCGACGGAGAAGAATTTTCCAAAGACCTAAAACCAAGAGTACATGAGGCTCGAGCAGATTGCCCAGAGCCAGCCTCCAAGTCCTGGCAGTACAATGGCGTCTAGTGCCCCAAAGGGCGGGGAAGAGAGCTGCTGTGGCCTAGGCAGTTCATTCCCCAGGAGGCTTTCAGGGTCCCAGGGCTCAGGGAAGCCCCTTTATTAAAAGGTGGCAGATGCAGAGGGACCAAAGTCTCCAGTGGCTCTTTCGGGAAGGCAATTTATGGCAGGGGCCAGGATGGGCTGGAAATGGATCTCTAATGTGTGTGAGCAGGCCCACTCTGCTGTGCAGGGCACAGAGACGACAGGGGACCCTGTCCTGGTTCAAGCAGAGAGATCTCCTGCACCTCAGCGGCTAGAGGAGTGTGCGTGTACTGTTGTGGGGGGAGGGGGTTGGAGCTGACAGACCAAAGGTCTCTTCCCTCAGCTAAGTGATTTCTCTAGTTGCTGGCTATGGCCTCTGCAGCTCCTTGGTTTCTTCACATGGAATCCAACCTGCAGCCTGACAAGGACAAGGAGACTCATGGCCCAGGCCCCATCCCAGACGCTCCTCGCTCCTCGGAGACTTTTCTTCTGCTGCAGCAATTCAACTTGTGGGAGGCGGGACAAGCTCACACAGTCTCTCTCATGGGGCGTCTGTGGAGGAGCGTTCTGTAGATGCCCTTGTCGATCCAGGAGCCATTCCAAGGCCTCCTCTGTGATGTTGTGGAAATCACCCATTTCACCTTTGACTCCAGTCTGGGGGCACTGTGTTACAGTGTGTTCGAAGGTTTGGATATTCTCACCACAGTTGTGAGACGGAGGCAGGGGGGGTGTCTTTGATTTTCTACTTGTGCAGCAAGTAGCCGCAACTTGGCTCAGTGACAATGTGCTTCTTTGGAACAGTGCCTGAGGTCCAGATACTCTGCCATTCCCTGGCCAGGTCTGCAGACATGAGGGGGGCGCATGTGGTCCATATTGGCTCTGGAGCTCACTACCCGGTTCCCAGGTTGGGGCATTCTGCTTCCTGGCCGGCAATGGAATTGGGCAAACCCCACCTCCTTTCTCTGCTTCTACAGGGTGCAGGGAATTAAACAAGGGTCTGATCAAGCAATCGTGACTGACTGACCCAGTGCTCTCCTCTTAGACACTTGGGAATCAGCCAGGGGGACAAGGAGCACAGAGACACCCAGAGCCATAATCATATCTTAACTCACCCACGGGGGATTCTCCTCAAATCAGGGCAACTAGTGAGGTTCTAATGTGGGACCTTTAGCACCAGCCTGTCCCACTGGCTGCTGGATGAGGAACTCTGAGCTGGAAATAAGGAGTGGGCTCTTTTCCTGTCTCCAGGAGGCATCCACTGCAGTGAACCCAGCCAGCCACACTCCCTGAGCTGTGTCATGCCCTGGCACAGTGCCCTTACCTCCCCCACTCTGGCTGTATTCTTGTAGCCCAAGAGCCTGCTGTCCTGGTGCCAGTCATAGCACCAGAGATCTTCCGCCTCATGTATGGTCAGACCTGGAAGAGAGAGAGAGAGAGAGAGAGACTTTTCTCCTCATTCTGGTTGCAGTTTCTGTGTCCTTCCAATCCCATTGGTGGCTGCACAGTGGAGTGGAGAAGAACAGAGGCAGAAAGAGACTTGTCCTCCGGCTGGGGTCAGTCTGAGAGAAATGGTCTGGGGTCCCATTATCCACCTGTGGTCACTCTCAGTCCCCGATTGGGTTCCGTGTCCCAGCTGGGTTCCTTACCCCTCTGTTGGAGCAGCAGTTGGTAGAGCCGGTAAGTCCCCTCCCTGGCCTGCCGGCTGATGTCCTTGTCTGGATCGCTGACAAACAGAGCCAGCTGGGCCACATGGTGACCCATCCGAGGGAACTCGGCTGAGATCTAATGAAAGGGAGAGCAGAGGGGACTCCATCAGCATTTTCCTGTCAGCTCCCTGTCCCTCCTGGGCCAGAGGGCTCCTTCCCCTTAGCCCCTCTGCAGGAGATGCTGGGGGAGAGGAGCTTGAGATCGACCCTTCATTTGCTCTGCTGCCAAGGGAGCCCACAGGTGCTTTGGGATGCCAAGCAGGGGCTGGAGCATGGGCCCCTTAAAGACCCAGGGACAACACTGAACCAGGACAAGAAGAACTTGACTCAAGCCTAGCTCAATCCCTGCTCTGACTCTGCCTCCCCTTGAAGAACCCTCCTAAGCCACAGCCCTGGCAGCAGCAGCAGACCCTGCAGCCCGCTGGAGCCAGCCCGCCTCCGTCTGGAGCCAGCAAGCTGGGCTCAGAGCTCACTTACGTCAAACTCAGGGAGGGTGACTGTGTATCTCAGCAGGATTGTGCTGCTCCTGATAGCCCTGGCTCGCTCCTGAGACACCCTGGACACGACCCAGAGGTTGACATGCTGTGGGGAAAGGAGGCAGGTCAGACTTAGTGGCCAGGTGCACCTGCTTTGCAAATGAGCCCCCCACGCCCCCAGCCCCAGGGGCCTGAGACATTCTGCACAGGGGGGAATATCTGAGTCCTTGATGGCAGAGCTTTAGAAGGGGATTCTTTCCCCCAGGAAGCAGCTTGTACCCCTCAGGTCACAACTTGTCAGCGTCTCTCTAGATTGGGACAATGTTCAGGGTTGGGGCTGGCCCCCTCCTCCCAGAACTCCTGATTCCTGAACAGTTCACCAGAAAGGAGACTGAACCCTCGGTCCTTCCCTGCTACAAAAATCCTTGGGGGGATGTAGGGAGTGACAGAGAACACAATCCCCCCAGGAATTTCAGAGCAGATCAGAGGGAAGAGCTGATTCCCTGGGATCCTCCTGTTTCTCTAGGAAGGAGCGTGTGCCTCTTCTCTGAGAACCATCTCCCAAATCTCATGGGGTGTGTGTGTTGGAGGAGTGGGGGAAAGGTGGATTTTCAGACTCTCACTCCCCAAGACAGCCATGAGCCCTGTGCTTAGTGCTCAGCAGAACCAGGCAGAGGTCTGGCTTGAAGTCCCAGCTCCTTCCTCTGTCCCTCAAGAAGGAAGGACCTGACACTACATTGCACTGACCTCCCCAACCAAGGACGGCCCACTGGGGACCCACCTAGGAGGACAGAGTAGAAAATGGATCTTCCATTCTCTCCTTACCAGTCCTCCAAAGAGTTCAGGCGAAATGGGGCTCACCTCCAAGATGAAGTGGAGCCTGTCTGTGTCTGGGGACTCTGCCAGCAGGTTCCCCAGCATGGCGTCCAGGACCTCTGGGATGACTTTCTGCAGAGCATGCAAAGCATGGGTCAGAGTTAGGGAACCTGGGCCTACACCTGCCACAGGATGGGAAGAGGGGTCTCTGGGAAGCACTGGGGAGACTCCCAAACACATCTCCTGGCCTCTCTCCTTCACATGCCACTGCAGGCAATTCGCAAGAATTGATGACCCCTGGACCTTTGATCCATGAGCTTAGCAGGTCTCTGCAGAGGGCCTTGTAGGCAGAAGAGTATGAAACAGCCAAGTTGCTATGGATGGAACCTGGCCTTCTGGGCAAAACACGGCTTAGGAAAGAAAGAAAGAAAGAAAGAAAGAAAGAAAGAAAGAAAGAAAGAAAGAAAGAAAGAAAGCAATCCCCCAGGGAGGGGTAATCTCTTCCCTGCTGGAAGGAAGGATCCAACCCTGCAGCTTGTTCCATCTCCGCTACCCCACCCCTAAAGCTGGAGCTCCAGCGAATCAAGGGAGCAGGGACTAAGGACCACTCTGGAAAAGTAAGAGGATGGAAGAGGAGGAGGTACCCGGATGTCGGTGGTGTCCTTCTCCGTGCCCAGGGTGAAGACGGAGTGAAGGGCAGCTCGCAAGAGGTGGGTCTCTAGCACTGGCTCCAGGGCAGGTTTCATGGTGCTGGCAAGAGAGAGGAGCTGGTATTAGACTGTGCAGAACGGGGGTGGGACTGTCACCAACACGGACACCAAGCCACAGGGATAGAGGCACAGGCTGGCGAGAATGGAAACTGAGGCACTTCGTTAGGGAATGACAAGGCCAAGGCATCCCAGACAGACAGTGGCAGGACAAGAATAGCTCCTGTTCCCTGGAGCCTGCTGCCCCTCCTGTATCTGAGCCCGGGAGTGAGCCCCTCCCCAAGGCCCCTGTCATGTTATGGGAGTGAAAAGAAGAGCCCCGCCAGGAGAGAGTGACCCTTCCCACCCCACCATCTCTGCCAGAGGCACCACTCTTGGGAGGTGACTTGGGAGGGGCAGTGACGGTGACTCCCAGCCTTGGGCCTGAGCAGCACTGGGGTGAGGGGAGCCGGCGGGGTGAGGGGGTGGGGCTGTCTCAGTACCAGAGGTAGCCCACTGCAGCCAGGGAGTGGGCGAGGACGGCGCTGGGTGACGAGTCATCGGGAAGCTCCTCGATGAGCTCCTGTGAGACGCGAAGGAGACAAAGGAGCGTGTGAGATTCAGGCCCGACTGACGCCTCCCAGTGAGGAGATGACACAGCCTGTGCCCCACATGGCCAGCAGGATCCCCCACCACCTCCCGCTCCTCCCATTCCTTTCTCCCCATTAGACTTGTCCCCCTTCCCGGATTCCTGCCCAGCTCACTCCCAATCCCCTTCTCTCCTCCTCCCTGTCAAAACTACCCCCATTCAGCCCCATCCCGACGACCGAGCTGGGACCATGAGATTCCTTGTCCCCCACTCTCAGCTGCCTCCCAGCCCCACAATTCTCCCCCTCCCTCCAGCTGCCATATGGCGTGTCTCACTCACCACGATCCTCTTCACCACAGCCGCCTTGCAGCAGCGCGGCTCCAGCGTGTCCTCCCCTCTCTCCCATGCAGCCAGACATGCGGGGTAGATGGCCTGAAGGAACAGGAGCTGCTGCCCCTCATCCTGGACCCACCGGGAGTGGGGTATAGCGAGAGAGAACCTGTTAGCTAGGGACCTTCCTGCCCCACCCAAACCAGCTCCAGGGCTCAGGCCTCAATGGGGGATTGTGGGAACCTGCCTATTGTCCAAATCCCCCACAACTCCTACACAAGCAGGATCAGGAACTGGGACAGTGCCTGTGGGGGAGATGACCTCGGCTGTTGTGGGACAAACACCCCCATCTTGGGGGTCCCACATCATGGATGTAAAAGGGTCCCATTGGGGGTGGTGGATCATGAGGGACAAGACCCTTGGCAGGGGGTGGGGATGCTGGGAAGGGACAGGGCAATCTTGGTTCCAGCCCAGGTGGGGAACATTTGTACCTTATCTCTGCACTGGAGCTGCTCTCGGATGACCTTGAGAGCAGCTTCATCTTTGGCCACGTCCACCCCTTCCTTCTGCTCCGAATCCAGGGGGGTCCCTGCACCAGAGAGGGAAGGACAGGGGCGTGGTGCACAGAGCAGGATTCAAGACCCCCCTTCCCACCTCAGGCACCCAGGGCAGATGGGGCCCCAAACCTCCCTCTCAGGGATGCCTTCAGCCCCCAACAGCTGCAGAAGCCCAGAGCAGAACCCCCACTCCACTGCCCAGGACTCCAGGGGAGGTGCCGATTCCCCCGGCACCGGAGCAGCAAGGACCAAAGTGGCAGCAGCTCTTCATGCCCCCACCCCCAGGTCCGCGTGCAGAAGGGGCAGCTGTGTGACGGCTGCTGCTATTCCGTGGGGTTCGCGGGGCTCAGGCCAGACACCTGGGCTGGGGACCCCCCCCCCATATCCCTGGGAGAGCGTCTGGGCCCAGGGTGTTCACATCCCATCCTCACCCCTCCCGGAGCCCAGCCCAGCTCCTCACCTGGAACAAAGCAGTGGCCTCCATCGGCCTGGCTGCTGCCAGAGGCCCAGGTGCTGCCGCTGTCCCCTGCTGAGCTGCCGGTGCTGGGACAGGGACCTTCCGCCTCCTGGCCTGCAGGGGCTGGAAGGTCCTCAGAGACCGGGCAGGGCGATGCCTCCTGATGGGAAGGAGGGCTGGGCTCCTGGGGCTGCTGCTGCCCACACAACAAGCCCCAGAGCCACCCTGCCCGGCGCCCCTCCTGGGCTGGGCCCTGTCTGCAAAACCGCAGCCTGGGCCAGCTCCACTGGGGCCTGGTCGGGGCCTCTCCCAGCTCGGCGCCTGCGCCGGGAGCCGGGGTCCTTTTCCAGAAGGCCGGGCACTTCCGCCGTCTGGCCTGGACGGGACCTGCTTCCCCGCCAGCGGGAACGCAGGGCTTGCTCTGCCCCTTGGGAAGACGGTAGCTGCTTCCCTCAGGCTCTGGGGCCACCTGCAGAGCCTTCCTCCCGAACATCCGCAGGAGCCTGGCCATCCTGGAACCGAGCAGGGAGCAGGTGTGAGTCTGGGCTCAAGGCAGCCTTTCACTCATGGGCCTTTTCTGTCCCTCCTCCTCCCTGCTCCAACCACAGCCGCCCCCTCTGCCCCCACAGGAGTGCAGGGAGTGCCATCTACACACACGGGCAGGAGTTCATTGCATGATCCGCTCCCAACGTTCCCCCTCGTAATCCCTGCTGCTGCAATATCCAGGAAGTCTCATCCTTTTCCAGCAATGAGGTCAGTCCCAAAGACCATCGGTTCCTCTGGACAAGCAGCCCCTTCCTGTCGTCCCAGGCCACTCTCCCACCCAGGCTAGAGAAGGAAGAGAACCCAGGAGTCCGGACTTCTCCTGGGAAACCATTCCTCACATCAAAGTCACAAAGGCCCTCGGCACAGGAAGCACAGGGCCCTCCTCGTTCCCCATTGATTTCCAGGCTCAGCAGCTCACAGGGTCTGGCCCAGCTCAGAGACTCTCAGCCTGGGGAAGGGTTGGGAGGTAAGGGCTGGGAGGGGAAGGGCTGGGAAGCCCCATTGCTGGAACCTTTCCAAACACACTGGAGACGGCTCTGGAGAAGCCCCTGCCTGGCCTAGGAGTGAGGGGCTCTTGGGGGCTGTTTGCAAATGAAATCCCCCTTTGGAGATAGTCTCTCCCCCAGACAGACAGGGGAAGACACCGAGGAATCCGAATGCCACTCACGTGCTCTCAGTGATGGGATGATGGATGGCAGATGTTCAGGGTCAGCAGACGTCCCTCACCCTCCTCCTCACTCTCCAAGCCCAAGGCAGGCTGGAGAGGGTGGTGACCTCAGGAGTTACCCTGCCCAGCCAGCAGGCAGGGTGATGACACGAGGGTGATCGACTGGCTGTGAAAACAAGAGTCTGTCTTATTGCCAAGGGATGGAGAAACTCAGCCAGCAGCAGGGGGCTGCAGAACACAGCCCTAGGGCGGAGGTGACAGCACCTCCAGGATCCTGACATCCCAGCACTTTACTCACCTTCCTGGAGCCTCCCAAACCCACTGGACTGTAGCGATGGGACCCCACCGTACTGATGGCAAACGGGCCTCAGCTACCGGCTCAGGGTCACACCGAGTGTCAGAGCCATGGATGGACCCCTTCACTAACCACTGCCGCACACTCCCTCCCACAGCTGGCAATTGCAACCAGGCCCTAATGTCTGGTCCCCCTGCCTTTGAGAGAGAGTGTCACTCCTGCTTCCATTGCTGCCTCTTGATCTGTGGGACTTTGGGGAAGTTGCTCCCCCTCTCTATGGCTCTCTGGGACTCACATTCCTGAATGGGCTTTATAAAAGACAATGGTTCAAGTTTGGCCCCAACTAGTTCTTGTTTCTCGAGACTAGCCATTTTAGCAAAGTTTAGAGTTCTTGACATTCAACACCTGGAAACATCCCTTTCTCCTTCGCAGACGGCCTTAACATCCCTTATCTCACCCAGGCTCCCTGCTGCCTGGAGTTAGAGCATTGACCCTGTTCCCATTGGACCTACCCAAGGTGTCACACAGCAAAGCGGTGACGGAGCCAGAAAGAGAAGACAACTGTCCTGATTCCTGTTCAAACTAACAGACAACAACCCCCCAGAGGCAGGGATAAAGCCCAGGAAATAAGGTGTGAACATTTTCATGGAAACCTTTTTCTGTCAGAAAATCCATTCAAACGAAACCTCTTTGTTTCTTGAAATCATAACAAGTAGGATGAAAATTCTTTGCAAAAATATCTGTTTGCAAAACAAGAGCATCTCCTGTCCTTCACAGTGCATTCAACTGTCTCGTCATACACAAAGGGGAGACACTATGCTCTAGAAAATTGGATGAGATGCTTCAGTCTGAGCTAAGTAGTTGCTGCTTTTCACAATTTCAAAACAATAAAATACAAATCAAATAGAATATTAGGTTATAATCTGATATGGCTCAGTGTGATAGGACACCCCCTAGTCTGCACTGCTCCGAGTGACACTCTTCAGTGGATCCCCAGCATCCACCCATGGCGAGGTAGGTGGGAGAGGATTGTTATTCCTGCTTGACAGAAGGAGAAACGAAGGCTGAGAAAGGAGCAGGGACTTGTCTTAGCTGATGCAGCCAGTCAGTAGCAGAATTGCTCTCAAATGAGCTACAGACCAACAATTGTTCATAGTAATTATTCAGCAATTATTTCAGAAGAACTGGAATGTTCGAGAGGATCATGAACTTCTCCGAGACAATGAATGGAGAGCAGCATCCACATTGGTCAAACATATAACTGATTGTGACTTATTTGCTTGGTCATCAAAGAGAACAACAAAGACCAGAGTTTCCTCCCTGTTAATAGCCCCCTCCTCAGCCAATCAAGGTTGAGACTTTGAGGGGTGGAAGGCTAAGGGATCTCATCAAATAGCCCAAAGAATGGCCCTGGTCACCACCGAGGGGATCACTCTCGGAGCACTAGTCCAGTCTCACCTCTCTGTGAGGGCCTCCCACAACCCCACCGGCCCCCGCTCCACACACAGAGCTCCTGGTGGTGGGAGGAGATCAGAGGAAAAGGACAAAGGAAGCAAGAAGGGAAAGGTAGGAGGGACAGAGGAAAAGGGAAAACAAAAAGGAGAAACCCCCATGTCCCCAGTAATTCTAAGGGACAAAGTCCTAGGTCAGAAATAAAATACTGCCCCCACAATCTAATGTTTTCCTTTCCTAAAAATCAGCCGGCACCTGATGGATCAGACTGAACAGGTTCCAAACCTCTCCGAGGCTCTTACCTTCTATACAGGGACGTCTGTTTTCGAGCAAATGCACTAAAAGAAAAGGAGAAAACTCCAGAGAGGGTCCTCCTTGCGCTCACGAACGTGCAAGTGAATGTTCTCTCAGTCCTCCAGGAGAGACCTCGAGAAGGAGACGTGCTGAAGCAAAGCCACAGGGATCTCCGAGGTTGCCCCTGTCCTGCACCCCTGTCCTGCCTGGCTGATGTCAAGATCTCTCTGTGAGGTCATCGCCTCCCCACCACCTTTGTCCAATAGGCTGAGGTCCTGCCAAAGGCTCTTGTGATGTCACTGCCACACCCACCCCTCCCCTGCAGTGCTGATGTCCTGCCCCTGTCCAGCCACATTGGATGTTTGAGCTGCTTCCCCTGGATCACCCCACACAATGTCACTTCCTTGTGGGGTGACACCGACTACATAGTAGAACACAGAAGTTCTTCCCCAGGCCGCAATTAGGTTTTCACAAGTTAGTCGACTTTATGGCCAGAAGGAACCGTTAGAGCATTTAATCTCATCCCCTGCGTATCCTAAGGCCTCCTGTATGTCAGAAGAGCTGGGCTTTTCTTTTACTCAAACATTTTCCAGAAAGGCATCTAGTCTTTATTCAAAGAGATCAAGAGATGGAGAAGCCATCATTTCTCTTGGTACTTTGTGCCAATGACAAACCACCCTCTTACAAATCTGGGTCTTATTGTCATTATCCTTTTTCTGATTTCTGCTTCCATCCATGGGGTTTTGTCATGCCTTTCTCTGCGACATAAAAGAGCCCTTTTATACTCAACATTTTCTCTCCATGAAGTCAAGCAACTCACTTCTCATTCTTCTCTTGTATATACTAAGCAGATTGAGCTTTTTCAATGTCTCATTATAGGGCATCATCCCCATCACTCAGTTATGAATCTTTTCTGCACCCTCTCCAATTGTTTTAACATAATATTCAAAATGTGGACACAAGAACTGGATTCAACATTCCAACATCAGTCTCACCAATGCTCTTTCACTTCCCTTTCCATCCTCACTACTCTATCCAGCCAAGAATGGCTTTAACCTTTTTTAACACAGTTTCACATTGACAGCTCATGTTGAACAGCTTGTCCACTATGGCCCCAAAATCCTTTTCAGGGTCACTGCTTTCCAGCGGATTGTCCCCAATTCTGTAGGGTGCCGCCTGACTCCTTTGTTACTGGAGGTATGGGGTTGCATTTGGCTTTATTAAAACCTAATTCTTTAGTAAGTATTTTAGAAGAACTAGCCCATTAGAGAGAGAATCGTGAATTACTCCAAGACAATGAATGGAGAAAAGCGGCAAGAGCAATCAAATACATGTTTGGTTACGGCCTATTTCCTTGGTCTTAAAGGAGGGTCACAAGGACCTGAGCCTCCTCCCTCACAATAGCCCCAAACTCCCCCAATCAGCATTGAGACTCTGAGAAGCAGAAAGCTGAGAGTTCTCACCAGATGTCCCGGGTCACCACCGGAGGGAGTCACTCTTAGATCACTATTCCAGCCACATGTCTTTGGGAGGGCCTCCCGCAATGAGAGTTGAAGCGCAACCCCCCCGCCCCCCCTCCGTCCCCAACTCCACATGCACAGACAGGTCCTGGTGGTGAAAGGAAAGCAGGGGAAAAGGACAAAGATGCAAGAAAAGACAAGAAAGGAGGGAGAGACAGGAAAAGGGAAAACAAAAAGGAGAAACCCCAATGTCCCCAGGAATTCTAAGGGACAAAGTCCTAGGTCGGAAATAAAATGCTGCCCCCACAATCTAGTGTTTTCCATTCCTAAAAATCAGCCGGCACCTGATGGATCAGACTGAACAGGTTCCAAACCTCTCCAAGGCTCTTACCTTCTATACAGGGACGTCTGTTTTCAAGCAAAACCACTAAAAGAAAAGGAGAAAACTCCGTAGAGGGTCCTCCTTGTGCTCACGTACGTGCAAGTGAATGCTCTCTCAGTCCTCCAGGAGAGACCTCGAGAAGGAGACGTGCTGAAGCAAAGCCACAGGGATCTCCGAGGTTGCCCCTGTCCTGCACCCCTGTCCTGCCTGGCTGATGTCAAGATCTCTCTGTGAGGTCATCGCCTCCCCACCACCTTTGTCCAATAGGCTGAGGTCCTGCCAAAGGCCTTTGTGATGTCACTGCCACACCCACCCCTCCCCTGCAGTGCTGATGTCCTGCCCCTGTCCAGCCACATTGGATGTTTCAGCTGCTTCCCCTGGATCACCCCACTCAATGAGCGTTCATTGTGGGCTCAAGCCGAACACAGTAAAACATCAGAGGCTTGTCCCTATGCTACGCTCATTTTTTCATAAATTAGCAGACTTTATGGACAGAAGAGACAATTAGAGCATGTCATCTGACCCCCTTCATATCACATGCTTTCTGTAGAGCATAGGAGCTAGTTTTTGACTACACACGTTCCAGAAAGGCATCTAGTCTTCATTAGAAGACATCAAGCGGTGGGGAATTCCCACCACTTCCCTTTCTAGTTTCTTCCTTTGGTGATTCGTCCTCACTGTTGAATATGTGTGCCCTCTTTCTAATACGAATTGGTCTCTTTTGAGTTTCCAGCCACTGGGTCTTGTTATGCTTTTCTCTGATAGATTAATGAGCCCTTTAATACCCAATATTTTCTCTCCATGAAGTCACTTCAACACTTCAATGATGTCACCTCCCGATCTTTTTTATAATCTAAACAGGCTGAGCTCTTTCAATAGCTCACTAGCATCTGCCAGGAAGGGAGTCCCCACAGAGGGACACCATAATCTCCCAGGGAGGGAAAAGGCCCTCACTGCCATTTCTTAACCTCATGGGGTGTTCTCCTGCTCTGCCAACCCCACCCCTTTTTCAGTATCTCCAGGTGCCTGAGGGAGCAGGAACCAGAGGCCATCCTGCAGCTGGGACAGAGATGGAGGTTGATGACCTACCTGCCCGTGGTGACCATGGTGCAGGACAGCCCTCAGGACATGCGAATGCAGCTCCAGATCTGGGAGCAGCTTCCCTTTGCTGGCACGAGACCTTGCAGGTTGCGGGGGGTGAGACAGGCACTAACTTTTGGAAACCCTCAGTGGGATCAGAGGGTAATGGTTTGTAGAAAGTGGTGTTGGAGAGCTTTACAAAAACTAGACAAGAACGGTGCATGTTCCAGGGCAGCTCCAGCCCCGGTGCTGTCAGTGAGACGTGTCCTCCCAGGCCTGCCTGACGGGTCTTTCTGTCTCAGACCCTCCTTGGAACTGCAAGAAAAGTCCAACCTGTGGAGTTGTGGTTGCAGTGATAGTTGTATCGTCTGCTTTGATCGCTGCCATCATTGCTCTGGCAGGTGAGTTCCCAGCTTCCACCCGGCTCCCTTCCCCTCCATCTATGATCTCCGCGCATCCCATTCCCCCGTGACCTACCACACTCACTCTCTCCTCCCGGCCTGTCCGGCTTCTGCCCCTGGGACAGAGGATTCCTGGGGGATCTTCCTCCCAGACCCCTGCACCTGGGCACTCTCTGTGTCGGGACGATCTGACTGACATTAGCCCCCACAGCCCACCTCTGAGCACTTTGGACCCAAGTCACCTTTGCCACGCGCCGTGAAGCAGTCCCTGACCAGGGTGTCCAGTGGGACAGGGTGCAGTGCAACCCTGAGCCCTTTGCCTTCTCTGTGTTGCTCTGAGGTTACCAGCCTGGCCTTCCTGGATCTTCAGGTCACACCTGTGGCCGGGCGGCAGGTGCTGCCGTGTTACTGAAATGAGCCGTAGAACTCAGTCGAGACCCCTCCATCAGTGCAGTGTGGAAACCCCCCAATCGCTGAGCTTGGCCAGGAAGGGTCCCTTAGCACCATTCACTCCCCCGGGCTGCACAGACAGCGTGTGCTCGTGCAGAGGGCATCTGTTTGCGGTGAACATGAACCCTGCTGTATGCCCCCGTCGTCTGTGGCGGGGGGTGCTGGAGACTGTCGGGGGTGGGATTTCTCTATTGCCCTGGGATCCGATCACTGGGCCCCAGGAGGGTTTAGCAGCTGGCAGAGGGGATTGAATCCAGGTCTGTCTGCATTAGGAATCCTCTGTGCCGACGTCATGACGTCCTTGCAGTTGAATTGGTGCAAACCGCTAAAGGAGACTCACCGCACTGGTGCACAAAGGAGCTTGCCTTGGTGCAGTTCGCTGCAGGAAGTTACCAGAGCGAGCCGCACTGCTCCAGCGCATCTCCAGGAGGTGTTTGCCTGGATGTCACTGTGATTATACTGGTGCAGATTGCTCTGATACAGATGGGCCCTGAATCCCAGCTCCCTGCTGTAATGGCAGGCTCTTGCAATGGGCAGCATTGGCTCTGGCTGTGTAAGGTGGGAATCTGTGAGCTTAGGGTTGGTTACACACCTGCAGGTGCAGGGAGCTCTGCAGAACATGTGGCATCTGACCTGGAGATGGATGGTGGAGACAGCCTGTGCCATCAACTGTTAGTCACTGACTTCTCTGCTCAGTTCAGTAGGGCAGGGGTGTGGGCTACCGTGCACTGCACAGTGAAATCTACAGGGTCAGACGTGCCTTGTGCGTGAGTGAACACATGCTCGTTTTCTGATCACCGCTGCCACGTTTCCTAACTCTTCCCGACTCAGAGTGTCTATTCCTCACTGAGCGCCAGCCACATGGGGAGGCTTGAAAACCAGCTACCGAGTTACTGTCGTGCAAACAAAAGTGATGTGCTCAAAAATATCTGGAGGGGTTTGAGTCCGACTCCTCTCAACTAGACAGGCCTTTCAAATCCTCTTTGGTGTCACTTATGGGTGACCCCACTGCTGCCCTTTCATGGCTCTGAAAGGGTTACACTGCCGTGAGGGCTTCCAGAAAGTGCCTTTCTTGCTGCTGTGTTTGGGGAGAGAAAAGTCTGCAGGTAGGAGGTGAATTAAGTTCCATCATTCCTGGCCCACAGTGCAACAGGTCACTTCCCGTGGCTGTGGTGTCTGGCGCCCCCTTGTGGCTTTCATGTCCCTGAGTGAAAGTTCCCTCGTTCTTCTCAGTTGTTCACCTGCTGTTTGTTGCGAGGTTGAACGTCCAGCTGTTGATCTGGGGTGAAATGCTCTGAGCTGTGTCAGTCCCTCCCAGGCTGGGAGTGCCCCTGGAATCCTTCTTGCCTGGCAAATTTACTGTGACAAACGTCTCCCTCACCCTGCGTCTGATTGCAGTGGACCAGCCGCAGCTGGGGGTCCCAGTAGGCTTGGCAACCCGGTCAGTTGACTGCCTGTTTGGCCGCAGTCAAATACTCCAGAGAGAGCCCTGGGGTTAGGATGCAGCCTGCCTTTCGGATTGCGTCTTGGAGCCTCGCTGGTGTTTTTCAGAACTTGGTTTCAGTGTTTCGCCTTTGTTTTCTGAGTTAAAATAACTCAGTGAAGTACATTTTTTAAAAAATTAGGTAGATCTGTATCTATCTAAAGCTAAATCTACTGGAGACAATGACGTCTTGCTCTTTTTTGTTCCTGTTCTGATAAATTGGTATTTTAAAATATCTGACCACTCTTTGACAGATTTGACTGGTCAATTGACCAATTTTTGTACCAGTCAAATGCCCAATTCTCGATGCAACTCTTACCCTCCTTGTGACTGTCTCATTCTCAGTGCTGACCTCTCAGCTTTCATCAGCTGATCTGTGCCCCCCTGCTGGCCCCTCGTGCCCGGACGGCTGGATGGGATACCGAGGGAAATGCTACTATTTCTCAGAGAGGGAAGGGAGCTGGACCGACAGCCGGAGCTGTGAAAAGAGATGTCTCTGCAGAGAGCTCAGACCCAGCAGCTGCCCCCAGCCCAGGGGGACTTGGGGTGTGGGTGACTGGGAGCACTGGGGCGGGGCTGCTGTGTGCGGTGGGAGGGTTAAGACTGCCCGGATGATCTTGTGCTTTGCAAGAGGGAGGGGATAATCCCCCCGAAAATAAACTGAGCGCCCTTCAATATGCGACTGGGATTCTCTGCAGCACAGAGCCCTGGAGGGGCGGTGGGGGGAGCACGGGATGGGGGGCTGATACCTGCTGTCCCTCGGCTTTCTTTAAGATGTTCCTGCTGCGCCATAAGGGTGTCTATGACCACTGGATCAGCCTCTGGAGGGAGCAGGGTCAGCCCTGGAAATGCACCAACGGCACTGAATTCAACCACCTGTGAGTGTCTCTCACCCCTCTGTACTAATTCCCTGGGCTTGGGGATTCTGGTGTCTGAGCTGTTTGAGTTCAGGTAGATCCACCATTCAGTGCTAGTGAAACAACCAGACACGACCCTGGTCCGTTCGCGTCCTGCGTTATCGGAGACCGATGGGAGCCGGCGTGTCCCTGAACTCTCGGCTCCTCCCCGCAGCACGGTGCTGGGCCGGAGACAGAGGCCGCCATAGCCAGAGGTGCCCTCGCAGCTTGCTGGGATTTCAGCTGGGACACTCGCTGTTCTCCCCCAGCCCTCTTCAGCAAGGTCCCTGGGGTGTCTGACCCGCCCTGGGGAAAGGAGGCAGCAGGGAGCTCAGGTTAACAGTGGCTGCTAGAGAGGGCAGCATGCTGAGCACTGCATGGCAGGTGCAGGTCCCGCTGGGGATTGCAGCCGGCAGGTTTGAGTGACTTGGCTGGTGAGGCCTCTGAATCCGCAGCAAGGCACCGACGTTAAAGGAGCCTGCGGTTCACAGGTGCTGGACGCCTGGGGCTCCCACTGGAATGGGGTACAGTACTGATGGCTGCCCAGCCAACACCCCGCAATGGGTTTCAGTGGGCTCCAAGTGTGATCACAAAACCAGCGCTGCTTGAGCCCGGAGCAGGGTTTGAACCCCGCAATTCAGCACTAGAAGCATGAGCCTCTGCCATAGGAGTGAAAGAATCCACGTCTTTAACTGAACCCCCCCCCCCCCGATTGATAAAGCTCTTATGCAGGCCAGCCATTAGAGGAGGATGGAGACCCCCCACTTCCCTGGTCTGGGTTACTTCAGTACTTTGAAAAGTCAGGCTCTTATGGCGCTGGGTCAGGGCTCCCCAGTGGACAGTCCCCATTCTGCTGTATTGGACCCAACCTTTGGATCCCATCTGCTTCCAGCCTCACTGGGTCTGAATAGCCACCAGACACTGTCCCGAGTTTGGGCCTCTGTGGCCCTCTCCTGGGATACAGACTCCGTGTCCTGAGCTCTGCTCCTGAGGGGCTGGGAGAGTAGCTGCTCCGCACTCAGGCCTGCACTGTGGAGAACGGCTCCCCTGGCTGGGACTGGTGTGAAATGCCCGGCCTCTGCCTGACTGCAGCTCCCTGGCTTCTGTGTTGCAGGTTTCAGATAAGAGGAGGAGGTGACTGCGCGTATCTGAACGACGAGAAAGGGGTCAGCAGCTCACGGTGCTACATGGGAAGAGAGTGGATCTGTAGGAAACCTGAGGTGTATGTGATGGGAAAAGAGATTGCACTGGAAGGGGGCTCAAAATGAGACTCCTAGATGTGACACTGATCCAACTCACACCTACTTGAACGAGCCAAGTCCCCGTTCGTCAGCCTGGCCAGGATCTCAAAATCAGGCAGCGGGGCCCTCAAGCAATAAGTGTGTCTCGTTTAAACTGTGGATTCTTCGTACGTGCCTTCTGCTTTTGAACCTTTAAACTCAGGGTCACATTGTCAAGCTTTTCTCTGCAGCTGAGAGGGAGCGATCTCATGAGAAGGAGTCTCAGCCACACGCTGGGGAAATGAGAGAAGGGAAGGCCTTGTTTGTTTAGACTCCAGAACAGCATTTCTCAAATGCAGCCACCAGCTGATTGTTTTGCAGCCACAAGAGCCTCCAAAGTGCCCCAACAATCGCTGAGATGTTAAGTATTAAAGGTGCCTTCTAAATGCCATAAATCCTAATGTGCGCTCCCTTTTAAATAGTACTATGCCGGCAGAGCTGAGCTACATAGGTGTGGTTTTCTTTGAAGTCGCAAAGTGTATTCTTTGGCTAAGAACATAAGAAGGGCCAGACTGGGTCAGAGCAAAGGTCCATCCAGCCCAGTATCCTGTCTGCCGACAACGGCCAATGCCAGGTGCCCCAGAGGGAGTGAACCTAACAGGCAATGATCAAGTCATCTCTCTCCTGCAATCCATCTCCACCCTGTGACAAACAGAGGCTAGGGACACATTCCTTACCCATCCTGGCTAATAGCCGTTAATGGACTTAACTTCCATGAGTTTATCCAGTTCTCTTTTAAACCCTGTTATAGTCCTAGCCTTCACAACCTCCTCAGGCAAGGAGTTCCACAGGTTGACTGTGCGCTGTGTAAAGAAGAGCTTCCTTTTATTTGTTTTAAACCTGGTGCCCATTAATTTCCTTTGGTGGCCCCTAGTTCTTGTGTTATGGGAACAAGTAAATAGCTTTTCCTTAGTCAATTCTCCGCACCACTCATGATTTTATAGACCTCTAACCACTGTGGTTACATCTCATGTTACTGTAGCTCTAAGTGGCTATGGGCCATCTCACTGCGTGGTGTTTGGGTAGGTAGTGATTGTTCATGGGGGGGAGGTGAAAGAGTTAAAAATGTGACTGGGTATCAGAAAGTATTTCAAATAATCTAGTGCCAGAAAATGACCTTGAATGTGACAGCAGGTGGCTCCTCTGGGACCCTCTGCGAAGAAAAGCAAAACAGAGAGAGAAAAAGGAACACTTCAGCACCGGGGGAAAGGCAGTTTCCTGTGTTTCTGAAGCCACTCGATCCCATTTCTGAGCAAGTTGCAGTGTGAGAGAGAAATTCAACAAATTGAAACGTATGTCGTGCATCGTCCCTACAGCACTCATACAAAGGAAGTTGAACCAAATTACCACGGTGAGTTTCAGAGGCGCGAGCTGTTAAATGATGCAAAAACCAAGCTGAAAAGACAACAGCAACGGCTCAGATTTTGTTGTTACTATTATCATTATTATTATTACTGGGCTAGGTGGATTGAGTTTTTTTGTCTGTGAAAGAAATTTTGGACATTGGCAGATACATGCAGAACGGTGACTCATATTGGCAGATACATTCTTTCATTATTATTTGGACTTCTCTTATGTAAAGAATTTTTAAATTTAGTTCAGAATTGTTGTACAGCCGTCCACCTTTGACCAAAAAAGCAAAAGAACAACAAAAAAGACAAGACTGCACAAAGCACTGGTTTGTTCTGTGTTTAGGTCCAGTAAAGATAAGACACAACTGTACCTTTTATTTATTATTGAGTCTGCAAAAAATCCCTATGTAAATATGCACACGTAATTTATTTATTTGTTTTTCCTACAGTTAGTTAAGTATTGTCAGAGCCGCATGCTGAGGCTGCCAAAAATTTGTGAGAACCCCGGCTCTAGAAAGTGTGAGGATTTTGTTTTCTATGTAACCACTACTTTCCAGTATTTATTCACTCTCGCTTGCATCTCTGTTCTTTGATAATAAACTCATTCCTGTTTTCTGTATATCTAAGTGCCGTGTTCTCAATAGAGTGGTTGGCCTGAACTGAATCTTACAAGCTGCTGTGGACCGCGCCGGTGGGATTAGAGTCACCGTTCTGCATGTGCTCAGTGGAGCGGGCTGAGCACTCCCGAGGGACGCTCAGAGGCTTTGGGAGTGTCTATCGCTAAGCTGTACACAGAGAGCGAGGCCTGCAGGGGGCTGGAAGGTCAGGCTTGCACTGCCAGGGGTGGTGGTTTGGGAGAGCTGACCCATGGCAGGCCTGGACAAGGCTCCCCCAAAGGTGCCTCGTTTCCCTGCTGTGAATCGCTCAAACGGGCACACGTCCCCGGCTCATTCCACCCCTGCACCCCCCAGGTACAACCCGCACAAGGCATTCTGCCAGGGGCGAGGAGAACACGTGTGCTTCTGCCCTTCTGTCCCATTCCTGCTGCTTGCCCGGAGCTAGGCTGCCTGCGATGGGTTTTCAGTGTTTGCTCCTTTAAGGGGGTTTAGTGTGTGAGTGGATGCGGGAGGGGAAAAGAGAGTCAGAAAGTTGTATCCCGAGGGTTTAGGGAAGCATCAACCTCCACAGTCCCATGAAGGCCGTGGCAAATCAAGTATGTGAGGCGGTGCAGGGCGGTAGTTCACACTCCACCGCGTATGTCAGCCTGCAATGCAAGGAGGGGGGTGCACCAGACGTCTCTCTTTTCCTTGCTCGCCTGGACCCAACCCCAGGGATGGATTTCTGGCTGGCTGTACCGGGCCTGCTACCCAGCAGTGTCTTCAGCCCACTCCCGGTGAAAATTCTCACCCTTCGTCTCACAAATAGGGTGCAGGCCGTATCAGGCCAGGCTGGGGTTGGCATTAGCTCCGCTCACCCCAGGGCCCTGGGCAGCAGACGGTTCAGAGTCTCAGTTGGTTTTAAGAGCCATGGCAGGAGAGGGAAAGTAGGAGCCCCTTAAAACTATATTGGGCACAGACAGGCTCTTGGGAAGTTTGATTTGTCCCATGGCCCCATCCCCACTCTGCCCCTTCCCCCAAGGCCTCACCCTCGCGCCCCCTCTTCCTGCGCCCAGGGAGTCAGCGCCCACAGCAGGTGTGTAAGACTAAGTGACGCGTGTGTGTGTGATGGGGAGGGGGGAGGGTTAGGAAATTTCTGTATTGATAAACGCAAGAGTTCAAAATGATTCGGGCCTCAAAACCGTGAGACCCACTTAAAAATCATGAGACTTAAAATACTAAATGCAGAATTTTTATCTGCTGGTTTGTGAGCCTTTGGCGGTCATGGTGTGGAAGCAGGAAGAGTAGTGTCGTCCCCAGGGGGAGCCAGCAGGGCCGGGGCAGAGAAGGGTGTACAGTTCCGGGGAGGGGGCGGCAGGGGGGCCCAGGCCCAGGTGAGTTCAGTTTCAACAGCTGGAGGTGGTGGTGCAGGGTACGGGGAGACTGAGGCACATGTGCCGGGCTGGGCTACCTACACTCAGAGCCCTGGGTATAAACAGAGAGACTCAGCCTAAGCAATTGCTTGGGGCCCCCAGCAGCTCAAGGGGGGGCCCCTAGTCCCTTTTTTTATTATAAGAACTTGTCTGGTTTAGTATTGGGGGAGGGGCCAAAAGGCAACTTGGGGGGAGGGAGAGGAAGGGATGGGGCGGGCCAGAGCCTCTCCGCAAGCAGGGGAGAGAGAGAGAGAGAGAGAGAGAGAGAGAGACACCCCCCAGCGCCTGTCTTCCCACTTCCACAGTGTAAGGTGGGGGGTGGGGAAGAGCGAGGGGGCGGGGCCGCAGGGGAAAGGGTGGGGCAGGGGGCAGGGCCCCGGTTCGGGCTCCAGTGGTCCCCACCCCCCCCCCCCCAACACAGACACTTTTAGGTACTTCCACTGCCCCGGAAAGCCGAGTGGGGGGGGAACTGGGCTGTCGCCCCTCCGCAGCCAGCTGCTGCACACAGGGCCTGCCGGGGAGGGGCTGCGGCTCGCCGGGAAGCCGAGCCCGGGCAGGGATCAGGCTGCTGCTGCCGGCACTCCCCAGCCAGGCTCTCCCCAGCAGCTGGCTATGGCCGCTTGCTCCCTGCCTGGGGCCTGGCTGCCCGGTCTCTGTGACGCAATCGGTTAGCGCATTCGGCTGTTAACCGAAAGGTTGGTGGTTCGAGCCCACCCAGGGACGCGGACCTGCTTTGGGGGGGTAGGGACAGCTCAGTGGTTTGAGCATTGGCCTGCTAAACCCAAGGTTGTGAGTTCAATTCTTGAGGGGGCCATTTGGGATCTGGGGCAAAAAGTGGGGATTGGTCTTGCTTTGAGCAGGGGGTTGGACAATTGGACCGGCTGAGCTCCCTTCCAGCCCTGAGATTCTATGACCGGGGGGAGGGGGGGAGCAGCAGGAGGACACAGCCCTGCCCCTCCCACCCACATGTCTGGAAGACGCGCCTAATATGGTATCATACGTCACTTTGGGCCGGTTTCCCCGACAGTCTATAGCGGGGGTGTTCAAACTGCAGCCGGCGGGCCAGGGGACCCTCCTGCCCGGCCCCTGAGCTCCTGGCCCGGGAGACTCGCCCACTTCCCCGGCACCTGGCTACGCTGCGCTGAGCCGTGTCGGGGGGTGGCGGGCGGCTCCATCCCGCTCCCCGATGCGCCTCTAATGGATCAGTCCGTGCGGGTGTCCCCGGATCCCGCGGCTATTGAAGGAGGACACCCCCGCCCAGCCTGAGCCGTAAGCCCTGGAGACAGCGGCGCAAGAGCGGGGAGCGGTGCGGGATCCTGACCCGCTGGAGCCTCTGCTCTTCGCCCGCTCCCCAGGGGCAGACAGCTGGGTGCGTTTCCCTTCCGTGTTGCTGACCTGCCCAGCTGAGCGGGGCTGCAGCCGCGGGACCCTCTCCCCGAGCCTGGCGGCTCCCGGCAGGGCAGCCCGTCCCCTCGCTGCTCCCTCTGCCTGCCCGCCGGGGTCGCTCTGAGCCCGCTCCCCAGGGGGGGCTCTGGCTCCAGGGGACACGAGCCTGGGCGAGCTGCGAGCCGGGCTCCAGGTGCCGGCTGCCCGCGGAGCGATCGGGGGCTGGTGGTCTCCGCCAGCAGGTGAGGAGGGGCTGGTGTTGTGCACGGATCGGGGAGAGGGCGAGCAGGGAGGTGCCGGGTTGCGGGGGGGAGAAGAGTTGGGTGGGTGCATCGATCACACTGGGGAACACGGGGTCTATTGGGGAGGGGGCTGTGTGCTGACCAAATGGGGGAGGAGGTTCGGGCGGGGTTATTGCGGAGGGGGCTGTGCACTGACCAGATGGGAGCAGGGGCAGGTGGGGTCTATTGGGGAGGGCGCTGTGCTCTGATCAGGTGGGGGTATTGGGGACGGGATGGGGCGGGGTCTATTGGGGTGGAAGCTGTCTGCTGACCAGATGGGGGAGGGGGTCGTGCGGGGTCTATTGGGGAGGGGGCTGTGCGCGGACCAGATGGAAGGAGGGTTAAGGGGGGCAAAATAGGCGGGTAACCTGCAGGAGCTGAAGTTGCCTCCCGAGACAAGAGCTCCGCTGCTGGGCAGCAAATCATGAGCGCAGATCGTTTTGGGGCGGAAGGGGAAGTGATTTTTCTCTGCAGTGAGAGAAGACGTCTCCGTTGGTCCCCAGGGCAGACTTCGTTTCTTTGTCTTTTAACTGATGGGCCAAAGTGTCCTAACGCCCCCTCTGAACTGCCGTCCCAGCAGCGCCGCGTGTCTCAGCCCGCTGTGTGGGGGGGTCTGGGGCTGACCCTCACTTGGGGTCCCAAGCAAGCGCTGGGGATGAGGCGCTGAAGGACGGGATCTTACTGGAGGGCAGCTGAAGAGATTTTATTCTAGCAAAGCGCCAGCTCTCTGCCTAAAGCACCGATCTCCTGCCTGCTCTGAAATCCACCCGCTGACTTGGAGCCTTGACAGTTTGTGTGCCTCGGGGGGGCACAGGGCCATTTGGACAAGGGATTTCTGAGATCCCCTCCTCCCCCTAACAAAACCCCCAACCAGCTAAAGTTGATCTGCTTTCCATACAGCCAAGGCTGCTCAGATCACTGCAGCAGGGTTTTAAATGCATCCGATGAAGTGAGCTGTAGCTCAGGAAAGCTTATGCTCAGATAAATTTATTAGTCTCTAAGGTGCCACAAGTCCTCCTGTTCTTTTTTTAGATGGCTGAGAGTTCTCCAGCAGAGTGCAGGGCGACCCCCAGCCCTTTGGGGGAGATCAAATGACCACGTTATGAACCACTTTGATTCTAGGTTTGCCTGCTGCTCAGCCGGTGTGAGACTCAGATGCCAAGCAGATCACACTGTGCCCGTGCAGGGAGAGAGGGGAAGGAGCTTGAAAGCTAGTTATGGGTGCCTGTCACGGGTAGGCGGGGCATGTAGCAGATCAGGTCTCTGAGGCCCTGTTTGTCAACCATTCAGTTTTCTTCAAGTTGCAAGGAGAGAGGCTTGTAGACGGCCTGGAGAAGAAATCACTTTGCATGAGGATTCTGTCGATGTTTAAGCCGAGGGGTGTTTTCTGCAAAGGGAGGAGGTGGGAAGGAACCTGCTTTACGGCTCAGGCTCTGTCTGCACTTAAAACACGATAGCTGCTGCAGCCCTTCAGTACAGACACTTCCCACAGCAACGGGACTCCGAGTCCAGCGCTCTAGGCCTCGCTGCCTCCATTAGTACAGAAAAGAGTGAGAAAAATGATGAGGGACGTGGAGCAGCTTCTCTGTGAGGAGAGATTAATAAGACTGGGACTTTTCACCTTGGAAAAGAGATGACTAATGGGGGATAAGATAGAGGTGTATAAAATCATGACTGATGTGGAGAAAGTAAATCAGGAAGTGTTGTTTACTCTTTCTCATAACACAAGAACCAGAGGTCACCCAATGAAATTAATAGGCAGCAGGTTTAAAAGAAACAAAAGGAAGTATTTCTTCACACAATGGAGAGTCAACCTGTGGAACTCCTTGCCAGAGGATGTTGTGAAGGCCAAGACTATAAGAGGGTTCAAAAAAGAACTAGATAAGTTCATGGAGGACAGGTCCCTCAACTGCTATTAGCTAGCATGGGCAGGGATGGTTTCCCTAGTCTATATTTTCAAGAAGCTGGGAATGGGTGACAGGGGATGGATCACTTGATTACCAGAGCTCCTGTGATTCTGGGTTGTTTTTTTTTTTAATCTCTCCACAATTTTGGTTGCAATTGAAACTTCTAGTTAAAGTGATCAGTGTGGGGGGAGGGCGGGGGCTGGACTCTCTGTTGCCTTGCACTTTGTTTGTGTCACCTTTACACTGATGCAAAGTGAGCATGAAATACCAAAAGAACTGCAGACAGTAGTGTAAATGACACACACCAGGATCAGGATATGGCTGGATTGGGGCCCAGAACTCTTCCCTCACCCACCCATCACGGCACAAGGAGTTTGATCCTGGGCCTCATGCCAACTGCCCATAAGGGGCAGCTTAGAAATTCTTCGGTTGCACAAAGCTGGTGTGTCTCCCTATGTCACCTGCCTCCTCCCAATCTTTAGTCTGGGGACTTGGTGTGGTAGCAAAGAGAGTGTGGTGCATAATACTGGCTCAGAACTGCTGCCATGACAGCCAGTGTAACTTAGAGCAGCCTCAACGGTGCTCTACGTTTTATGTCAGGTGCTATTTCAGGCACCAGCCAGCCGAAGCTTGGGGGAACAAAAGGGTGACTTCAAGCCCCCTTTTCCCATCCCTCTCTGCTGAGCCAAGTGAAAACTTGGCACTGCTGAGAATTCAGACTCAGGCATAAGGCAATGGAGAACGCCAATCTTTCTTCTGCTGTGAAGAGTTGGTAAAACTCAAAGCCCAGATGGCACCGTTATTAAGCCCATTATTTTTTTCTCTTTGCTATTTAGAAATAATGAGATGCAAAACCAATATGAGTGCAGCAGTAATGTTGTATGGTTCGGACACACAAGTTAAGTTTCCTATGACAACACGAACTTGATCAACTTGCATGTGTGGAGCATATTTTTCCTCTTCCTGTTGTTCTTGTTGTATTTCAAAATTTGCCACCCAGGTTTCTTTGTGGCATGTAATGCGGCTTGTATTAAAAACGCCACAAACGCAAACTTACAGGAATGGGCCAGAACTTGACAGCTTACAGGAGTGGCCGCTACAGGGATCGGGGCTGATTTTAGAGGGCACAATTTTCAAAAGCACCAAAGTGACTTAAGTGCACTGGGAAATTTTACCTCTAGTCTTCCTTATAAATTAATTTTTTATTTTATTTTTTTTTAAAGGGAGCTGTAGCCTGTTTTCCACAGGGTCAGTCTGAGGTCAAGCCAATGCCGTAGGGCATTTCAGGCTGCTGTCCTGTCTGGTCCAGCCCAGGGGACAATATCTGATGCTTCCAGGGAACGCAAGAACCCGCTGTAACATACATGGCTAGTTTTACCATGCTGTAAATGCAGGTGGGGAATTCATTACTGACCTCCGTGGTGTTCAGACTATGTCCTGAAGCATGGGATTGGGCCAGAGGGACAGCTAGCGCTGGACACAGTGTCTAGGGTCTCAGAGTGGGAAGTTCCTTGGAGAATTCCACTGGGTGGGAGACTAAGCTGTGAAGGGAGGGGGCGAGCAGGAGCGTCTCATAAAGCCAAGATTGGAATAACTGAAGTAATGTTCCTTTTACATGGAGCCTCAGCTCTCTGGAATCTCTGCAAACGCTTTAGCCACGTGTTTAACTCCATCCATAGGAGTAGCCTTGGATCGCAGTGGGAGAGTTCAGGTGCGTACGTGTTTGCAGGATGGGCGCTCAGGGCAGTCCCTGACGCCAGGGCAAAGTGGATGTGAAGTGCCACTGTCTGGATTTGGGAGCCTGCCTGCACACCAAATCCACTAGGCGCTGGGTGCATGACTGCAAGGCGCTGGGATGGGGAAAATCAGCCCTGGGTGATTATTTCGAGTAGAAAAGCAGAGCCATTTCTGGGGTCTTTCAGCTTCTAATGCCCTTTCCCTTCTGCAGCTGGATTTAAGCCTATGATAAAATCCTTCTCAATGCCCAGTCAGTGCCATAAATCACTGGACTGGGTGCAGGAATCAGTAGGCGACGTTCTCTGGCCTGGGTTATGCCAGGGCTCAGACTAAATTATTCTTCCCAAAACTTTTAAAAGCTGAGACCCCTTCTCAAGGCAAAGAAACCAATCATGCCCCTCACCTGTCAGCAATGTGTTAGCGACCCCACCGCCCATTTTCATGGATACATCTTCAAACCCCACCCCTCCCAACACGGCTAGCCTTTCCCCACGCTTCAGGAGACGCTGGAGGAGATGATCCTAACCGTCCCCTCTAACCTTAAGAGCTGAGGGACCCCATCCTGGAGCATCTTAAAAATCACGGTTCCCAGAGTCTGTAGCGGGGCTGCTTTGCCGGGCTCACCTTTCTCCCTCCGTCAGGTTGGCCGATGGGGATAATGAGCCTGGAGATCTCATTCCCGCTGCTCTGAGTGGTGCCCATGTGCACACGACCCAACTCAGCTCTTCCTGTATCCCAGGAACGTCTTCATCTTCTGGGATCCTCATGGCAGCAGTGGGATGATTTAACGGAGTCCCTTAGTCATGGGGCCTTTCTCTCTCTTTTGTTTCAGAGCCAGCGTCCTGGAATCGTCTCCTGGTGAGTGGAGTGGTGGCAGCGGTGGGGGTGCTAGTCTCACTATACTGATGTGGGTTTTGGAAAGGTAGAGGGAAAGTGTTTGCCTACTCGCGACTCGTCTTCAGGAAGCTGCTGACTCATCCCTCCCCGCAGCCTGGAAGTCGGCAGGATTCCCAGGAATCTGAGCTCCCCGCAGTGTGTGACAGGGACGGGGACCAGGCCCAGGGAACCAGAAACAGGAATCGAGACCCAGCCCTGGAGAATGGGGAAGGAGACCTGTTTGCAAATTCGTATCCGGTCTGCTGAATTGTTCACGTCCAGACCCTCCCCACAGTTCTTAAAAAGTCGAAGCATTTAATTTAGACGCTTTCCAAACAAACCATTTTGATTTTTCAGTTTGAAATAATTTTTTGTTTAAAAATGTCCTTCAATTTTATTTTAAAAATTCAAAAAGTTACAACCCTTGAAATGTGCCTGGGTCTCTTTGTTTTGTTTTTTTTTTTAAAGCTTTTTGGTTCATCAAAAATTTGGAAAAATGTTAGTTTTGTTCAACCTGAAACCGTTTTTTTCCATCCCTTTTTTGGAATTGTGAGGAACCAAAAAATTCTGTTTGCCCAGCTCGAGGGGCAGGTGAGGATTTTGGCTGTTATATTGTGGGTCTCTAAGTCTCCTTGTTGCTCAAAGTTTTCTTACTGCAACAAATTAATTTGGGATGAGGGAAGGATGGGCAAAAGCTTCCTAAAAGTGGTGGGGGCTGCTGGCACCCAAACTGTTGCCCAGCCCCTGTGCCACCCCTTCTTCTCGAGGTCCTGCCCCCTCAAACCGCCCCTTTCCCTGAGGCCCCCCCTCACACCGCCTTTCTCCTGAGCTCCCACTTCACGCCACCCCTTGCCCCCAAAACAGTGCCCCCCGCACTCCCTTCTCTCCCCCATCATCCAGTCGCTCACACTTATGGCCAGTAAAAAGTGGTGGGCCCCGGTCTCCCCTGTTCCGGCACCCCTGGGTGAGAGTGGGAGAGGATGAAGAACTCCTTTCAAATATAACTCCCCCCGACCTCAAAACACCACAATTTGCCAGCAACAGCAAAACATGCACCTAACCAACCCGAGCCAGTCACCCTGTGTTGTGTGTGACATTCCCGTCCTGGGGCGATTTATGTCTTTGAGAATATGAACCCTGCAGGCCTGGGCGTTTCTCTGCGTAATGTGACCTCAGTGTTCCTCATGAGAGCCGTTGTTTGTAAATGTTTCAGTAGCAGACATATTTATCATTCATGTACAGACAGACATTTATTCACAATTAGAACTGGTCAAAAATAGCGAGGGTGGAGAGGTTCATGAAAATTGAAGAAGAAACCACTCCCCCTCCACCCATATTCTTCAAACTTATTTGGAAATGTTTTTAATGATCAAATTTTTGTTTCGTTTTGGTGGGAAAAACTCCATGTTCTCTCTGAAATGGGCAGAGAAATCCAAAATGTTTTTTTTAAAGAGGTAACTTTTTTCAAATGATCAATGTAATCCAAAGCGGCATTTTTAGTTGAAAGGTTGCATTGTCAGTGTAAAACACTTTTGAACCAGCTCTGTTACTGTATAACAAGATGAGTTTATTTTTCATGATGCATTGTTTGGGCCAGGTTCCCAGTGGCATTTCAGTTTTTGCACAGCTCTTCTCTTCTTGCGTCTGCACCTCTCATAAACTGTGGCCTTAATCTTGGGCCTGGAAACACTTACGTGCATGTTTCACTTTAATTACTGCTGTGAATAATTCCATTTCAATGGGACAACTCTGAGGTCGGGATTATGCTACGGTCCTATATCGGTGTAAGTATGTCATTTCTTTAATTTTCTTTCTTTTATATGTGAAAGTTCTTGAGAGGTTAAAGCAGGTAAAATACATGAACAGGTTCGGACAGTCCGAGTTTGTCAGTGCAAAGTGACAGCAGAGATGTGGGATCTGCTAATTTTCCATAAGTCTCTCAGCGTTACCCAGGATAACTTTGGGGATCTCTGTCTCGCATCGGGAATGTTCCCTGAAAGTGTCCAAACAGCTCAGAGATACAGAACCATTTCCTGGATCCATTCTTATAGCTGTCTTCCCCGGAAAGCAGTCTGGCAAGTGTTCCTGTCAGCTGATTGCTAAGTTATCTGTCAAAACACTAGAGTTTTCAGGTGCCTAAGTAGCTCCTGGAATCAGGGTGAAATTATCCTCCCCGCCACCACCAAAATTTGAAATGGTGCCCCTGAGTGCACGGTACCCTACCGTGCTTCCCCCATAGGAACTGCATGAACAGGCAACTCTGCAAGTTATCTGCATGCCTCTGCAAGTGACCCCCATGCCTCTCCATTTCCTTGGCCACATGTATCTTGACCCATGCTGGCGGCTAATCCAGAAAAAGAGGGAAAGAGCTCACCACTGCGACCACCTGAGGGAGGTGTTGGGTTGAGATCAGCTGGTCAAAGCAGGCAATAGGGACAGAATCGGAGACTTGAAGCTCCTCGAGTGACCTCTGCCCTTTCTAGACCTGCCCTTCAATCACACACAGCGATTGTAAAGTTGAATGTGATAGTAACTAGACCCATTTTAAACGCTTCACCACACAAGACAAAGCCCGTAGGATTCATCGTGAACTATTTATTTCTCTTCCCCGGCTCCCTGCAGCCACCAGCCACCCTGGAGCTTTCCCTCGTCTCTCCCAGGCTGGGCTCACTTGATCACAGGAGCTCAGCGGAGGGTCCAGCTTTGCTCTTTCGCTTCCATTCTTCACGTCTTTGGGTGGCTGCATTTGCAGCTGAGCAGCCTGATGGAAACACTGAGTCCTCTGTCTCGGCAGGCAGGCCCAGCCGCCAAAGCCAAAGACTCCCTGAGAACAGGGGGAGGTTCGCCTGAACTCTCAGGAGTGGAGGCTGGGCCCATAGGGTAGGGTTACCATATTTGAACTTTCAAAAAAGAAGACGCTCCGAGGGTGCGGGGGGAGTGGTAGCCCTGCCACCTATCTACTCCCTCCCACTTCCTGCCCCCTGAATGCCCCCCACAGAACCGCCAACCCATCCAACCCCCCTGCTCCTTGTCCCCTGATCGCCCCCTCCCAGGACCCTGCCCTCTATCTAAGCCTTCCTTCTCCCTGTCTCCAACTGCCCCCTCCTTAGACCCCTCCACCCTAACTGCCCCCCTAGAACTCCACCCCCTACCTGTCCCCTGACTGCCCTGCCCCCTATCCGCACCCCCGCCCCCTGACAGACCCCCGGCTCTCCCACACCCATCCAACCACTCCCTGTCCCCTGACTGCCCCCGCAGAACCCCCAACCCATCTAATCCCTCCTGTTCCCTGCCCCTAATTCCCCCCCTCGAACCTCCGCCCCATCCAACCCCCTCCCCTCTCTCTGTTCCTTGACTCCCCCGACCCCTCTTCATATGCCCACCGCCTGACAGGCTCCCTCCAGAACCCCTCACCCATCCAACCCCTCCTGCTCCCTGTCTCCTGACTGTCCCTTGGGACCCCATGCCCCTTCTCCAGCCCCCCCGGCCCACGTACCCTGCTGCTCAGAACAGTGTGTCTGGGGTGCGGAGCCAGACACAGTGCCGTGCTCCCCCGCAGAGCGCGCAGCTCCCCCGCAGCCCCCAGAGTGCTGCATTGGGAAATAAATCCTCAACCTTTTCAGAATTTTACAAATTCCTCCCGGAGGACGATTTAACACCCAAAAAGCCGGACATGTCCGGGAAACTCCGGACGCATGGTAACCCTACCCCAGGGACTCCAGGATCTGCAGCTGCTGCCACCTGTATGGTGAATCCTCCGACTCATCACCAACCAGCTCTTCCCCATTCTCCAACCTGGCCCCACGGTCTGACCGTGCAGGAGAACAGAAACCCTTTGGGACAGCAGGAGAGTCTCCTCAATGCCGCACTCTTCGCATGGCTTCCCGCGGTCACCGGGAAACATGACTACCCTGCCCCAGGAGTCTCTCAAGGAGCTGCCGGCGCAGTCACTGGGCACCCACTCGTAATGGTCTCGGGCAGTGGCATTGCAGAGGGAGCTGAGCAGACCGTCCCTTCTGTGACTTCCTGAATCGCTGCCAGGACGGATTCTCCTCTGCGCTAGGGAGAGTCCCCGAGGACAAGCAGCTGTGGTGGGGGAGGGAGCAAGACAAGCACTCCCCCTGAGCCCTTGACTAGCAGGCAAGCAGGACTCTGGGAGCCAAGGCATCGGAGTGTCTTCCTGGGAGAGCAGAGCTGGAGAGCAGAAAAGGGCATTGGAGGAATTGTAGAAAAGTCAGTGTCATGGCCGGGTCATGGGCAGCCAGACCTAGTGGTCAGAGACAGAGTCCACACTCACAAGACAGGAGTCGAGAGTCAGCTGGGTCACGACACGGGAAGAGCAGAAGCAAAAGACCAAATTGTGTTCAGAACCTCAAGTCAGGTGAGTCACCCTGAGTCCGGATGCCAGGAAATCAAGCCTGGGGAGTGGGAGCAGGAACAGCCAACACACAGTCCAGAGCCGGGGAGGAGCTCAGCTGTTCAGACAGCTTCTTCTTCCTGCTGCTGGTTTAAGGAGGTCCCCGGGGCCGATTAGCTGCTCTGGGACTCTGCCAATAGGAGCCTCAAACTGGGTCTGGACTTCGTCAGTCCTAGGTAAGCAGTTTTTCATAGGCTTCCAGGTGGCGTGCTGGAGGGTGGCTGCTCCCAGGAACCCTGCAGACCCGGGTTAATGACCCATGGGTCAGGACAGTGAGTGATCTCTCCCCGCTCAAACCTCCTGCACGAAACAGTCTCCAGGGTCCTGGATGCATCCTCTGAGAAGAAAAAAACACAGTCATGAGGACAAATAGGCTATGGAACAGGAGCCCCCTCTTTCTTGCAACAGCCCCAAGTGTCCAGAAGAGTGGACGGTTCTTACCTCCAGGAGATGCCTGGGATCTTCCATCTAAGACTCAAGGGGACCCCTGTTTCTTGGTCTGACAGGATGAGATCATCTGTCCCCACTGCTCCCTGCGCTGGGCTGGCTGCAGCACACATCTGTGTAAGAGGCTGGGCCAGAGAGATGTTACAATCGGGGTCCAGGCACCCCAGAAGGAGAACAGAGGGTCTGAAACCAGAAGACGAAGCAATCAAATCAGCGGATTCGACAGAGAAGTTTTCTACCCTACAGGGACATCAAAGAAGGTCTCTTAGGAAAGCTGAGATGTTAGTCTGGAAACTGCTAAGGCAAAGATTGTGACTTGTTAAGATTCAGTTTTAGTCACTACAAAGTGTGTTGTGTTTTGTTTCTCTATTTGAAGTGTGTCTCTTTCTCTTGCTTAGTATCACTTAACTCTCTTCTTTGTTACTATGCTTCCCAAACCACCTCAGTGTTGTGTGTTCCAGTGAAGTGTGAGTCTCCAGCCTACCCAACAGGCTGAGCTGTGCCCTGTCTCTCTGAAGGTAGCGAATAATTTCTGAGCGGTGCTGGGCCCAGAGTCCAAGGGCAGTTCACCAGACATCTCGTGGGAAGCCCAAAGAGACCAAAGGAGCAGGAGAGATTCCGGCCCCACTGACCCATGGGAACTTCCCACAGAAGAGCCTACACAGGGCTCTAGACACAACCACTTTGGGTGTGTACCAGAGTTCACTCACCGCTAGATGCTGGCCAGGCCTCGTGTCATTGCTTTCTCGCTGGGCTAGCAACCCCGCTCATACTCACTCTTGTAGTTTGTTGGCTGGGAACTCAGCCCTCCAACCAGGTGACTGTCCTTTACTCCACTCCTTCCTGGCTCGTGCTCCTTGCAAACAAAGTCCCAAAATGTCTTGAACAGAAACAAGGCCTTCCACCCTCGTGGGGAGTTCTTCCTCAGCCTGATTTCGGTTCGGCCTTCCCTTCTTGGGTTTCTATGGTCTTCTATGTCCCCTTCCTTAGGGACGGTGAGAGAAGCCAGTCCTACCCTGGACTCCAAGGTTTGGCCCAAGGCCATCTACTGAACAGCTGGCTCTGCTTCTGGACTTTTGCTGCTGTTTTCCCTTGTTTCCTCTCAGGTGGGGCTCACTTGGTCATCAATTTGGCCTAGCCCCAGGCTAGGCAGCCATAGGCCAAGCCACCCTGTTAGATACCCTCCTCCTTCCAATCCGCTCCAGCCCAGCTGACAGGTTTGCTGAAGGGATGGTGAAACCCCATTGCTGATCAGAAGGAGGTCAGAGTCCGTTCTCTAGGAGCTGAAGGTCCGTTTGTCCTGCTGCGGGAAGTGGAGCTGGAGAGCGGAGATGTTAGGTGAAAGAGACTGCATGATGGAGTTGGAGACTGAGGGACTGGAGCCTCCTCCCAGAAACGCTCCCAGGAGAACAGGTTTGAGGAGGAGTTCTCTGGGGAGCCTCCTGCTTGGAAAAAAACAAGGGTGGCACATTGATGAAGATGTCTCTGTCCCAGGGATGGGGGAAGCTCCCAGCCAGGCTATGCAGCAGGGATCCCATTTCTCCCCCAAGAAACCCATTTTGCCCAAAGAAGTCAATGGCTTTTACCTCCAAGAGGGAGTGGGCTCTTCCGTCTCAGCCTCTTTGAGAACTACCACTGCTTGGCTTCCTAGGACAAGGGACCTGTCCCCACTGCTCCCTGAGGTGCTTCAGCTTCTGACTGCACCCATCTGGGAGGCTGTCACACATGCCAGGGCCTAGAAGACATGCGGGGAGGAGGCTCCTCTTCATGTCAGACTCTGAGAGCCCAGAGAAGGGCCAAAGGAAGAATAAAGGGCAGAAGATGAAGCTAGACCGGAGCCTAGCTTCAGTTGGGCAGACAGTCTGTAGCCCTGATGCAAAGGTCCTTCTGCGCCATATGGGGCAGGAAGATCTCTGCCTGGGGGAGCACGGGAAATGGAATGGGGGTGAGATCAAGGAAAGAGGGGAGGGATATGGGTGTGAGGGAAAGAGCTCCTGCCCCAGATGAAGGAATTCGGGGGCCGCGGGAAGGACCCAGCTCCACAGAGAGGGGAGAGAGTTCCTGTGAATGCCAGGGGCCTCCATTTCTGCTTCCACTAGCCCCCCATTTACAGTGAGACAGAGCAGTACCTGCAGCAGGGAGCGGGACTTGCTGAACAGGGAGGGGAACCTTGAAGAGCATCAGACGAGCCACAGCCCTTGCAGTGCCTCGGGCATCTGGTGCAAGTGCCGGATCATGCGAAGCTGGCCCATGACCTTGGCTGTGACATCCTCATGCTGCAGGGGAAAGAAAACATGTCAGAGACTGAGACACTCCCCAGGGATCAGGGAGGATTAAGGGCACCTGGAACCTGCACCATCATCTCCACCCAGCAGCTGCTCATTTCTGAGTGGTAGATTCACCCTCCTGACCCCCAGGATGGAGGCTTGCTGTCCTCTCTAGTGACCTTCAGTGCCAACCCCCCTCCTTGTCGGGTGAGCTCCTGCCACCTCCCCATCCGTGCCCCTGAAAGCTGTTCCACCTCCAACCCACCTGGGGACACCGCTCAAGTTCGGAGAACCCTCTCCTCCACCCCTACCTCCATCCCCACCCAGGTAGGGCAGGGAGGGGGCTCTAGAAGGGTGGAGGGGGGAGGGAGGGATTCTGGCAGCAGTGAAGTGGGATAGGGAGAGCTTGAGACCTTTCCCCAAGACACCCCAGTGACAAAAGCTGAAACCACAGGATGGCAGCCCTGGTGAATGGGGCAGGTCAGCAGCCCCTGACGACTGAATCCTCCCAATCTCTCGAGAGCGGGTCCAGCCCTACCAGCAGCAAGACCAGCTTTCCACACCCATGTGCCTCAGTCAGTCACCATCACCAGTCAGTCCTTGGCCTCCCAGGATGCCAGGGATGGGAGCAACTCTCGATGGTGGCTCGGGTGACATGGACACTAGGCCATGGGGAAATGGGTGCAGCTCCGTGGGGTAGGAAAGGTTCCCAGAGGGCACTTAGGGGACTCTCCTGTCCTTCCCAGGAGTGATAGCAGAGCACCACATCCTAAGAACAGAAGTCCATGAAGGCCAGAAGTCCCCACTAGGCTCCTTGCTACCAGGCCAGCAAATGGCGAGAGGATGGGAAGGAGGCCCTGGGCCCCACCCCAAGCTTCTGAGTCGATTGCAGCTGCTTACCGTGTCCCCCATCAGTTGCTGGGCTTCCCCCAGGAGGGAGTAGACCAGCACCAGCCCAGCCTGGCTGACACGCAGCAGGGGGTCGTGGATGGCCAGCAATGCTGTCTGTACGAAGGATCTTCTCTGCCCGACGGAGAAGAATTTTTCAAAGACCTAAAACCAAGAGGACATGGGGCTCGAGTAGATTGCCCAGAGCCAGTTTCCAAGTCATGGCGGTACAATGGCGTCTCGTGCCCCAAAGGGCGGGGAAGAGAGCTGCTGTGGCCAAGGCAGTTCATTCCCCAGGAGGCTTTCAGGGTCCCAGGGTTCAGGGAAGCCCCTTTATTAAAAGGTGGCAGATGCTGAGGGACCAAAGCCTCCAGTGGCTCTTTCGAGAAGGCAATTTAGGGCAGGGGCCAGGATGGGCTGGAAATGGATCTCTAATGTGTGTGAGCAGGCCCACTCTGCTGTGCAGGGAACAGAGACGACAGGGGACCCTGTCTTGCTTCCAGCAGAGAGATCTCCTGCACCTCAGCGGCTAGAGGAGTGTGTGTGTGTTGTTGAGGGGAGGAGGGGGTTGGAGCTGACAGACCAAAGGTCTCTTCCCCCAGCTAAGTGATTTCTCTAGTTGCTGGCTATGGCATCTGCAGCTCCTTGGTTTCTTCAAGGGGAATCCAACCTGCAGCCTGACAAGAACAAGGAGACTCCTGGCCCAGTCCCAGTGTGGGACCTTTAGCACCAGCGTGTCCCACTGGTTGCTGGATGAGGAACTGTGAGCTGGAAATAAGGAGCGGGCTCTTTTCCTGTCTCCAGGAGGCATCCACTGCAGGGAGCCCAGCCAGCCCCACTCCCTGAGCTGTGTCATGCCCTGGCACAGTGCCCTTACCTCCCCCACTCTGGCTGTGTTCTTGTAGCCCAAGAGCCTGCTGTCCTGGTGCCAGTCATAGCACCAGAGATCCTCCACGTCATGTATGGTCAGGCCTGGAAGAGAGAGAGAGAGAGAGAGACTTTTCTCCTCATTCTGGTTGCAGTTTCTGTGTCCTTCCAGTCCCATTGGTGGCTGCACAGTGGAGTGGAGAAGAACAGAGGCAGAGAGAGACTTGTCCTCCGGCTGGGGTCAGTCTGAGAGAAATGGTCTAGGGTCCCATTTTCAACCTGTGGTCACTCTTAGTCCCCTATTGGGTTCCGTGTCCCAGCTGGGTTCCTTACCCCTCTGTTGGAGCAGCAGTTGGTAGAGCCGGTAAGTCCCCTCCCTGGCCTGCCGGCTGATGTCCTTGTCTGGATCGCTGACAAATAGAGCCAGCTGGGCCACATGGCGACCCATCTGAGGGAACTCGGCTGAGATCTAATGGAAGGGAGAGCAGAGGGGACTCCATCAGCATTTTCCTCTCAGCTCCCTGTCCTCCCTGGGCCAGAGGGCTCCTTCCTCTTAGCCCCTCTGCAGGAGATGCTGGGGGAGAGGAGCTTGAGATCGACCCTTCATTTGCTCTGCTGCCAAGGGAGCCTGCAGCTGCTTTGGGATGCCAAGCAGGGGCTGGAGCATGGTCCCCTTAAAGGCCCAGGGACAACACTGAACCAGGACAAGAAGAACTTGACTCAAGCCGAGCTCAGTTCTGCTCTGACTCTGCCTCCCCATGAAGAACCCTCCTAAGCCACAGCCCCGGCAGCAGCAGCAGCAGATCCTGCAGCCCACTGGAGCCAGCCCGCCTCCGCCTGGAGCCAGCAAGCTGGGCTCGGAGCTCACTTACGTCAAACTCAGGGAGGGTGACTGTGTATCTCAGCAGGGCTGTGCTGCTCCTGATAGCCCTGGCTCGCTCCTGCGACACCCTGGACACGACCCAGAGGTTGACATGCTGTGGGGAAAGGAGGCAGGTCAGATTCAGTGGCCAGGTGCTCCTGCTTTGCAAATGAGCCCCATGCCCCCAGCCCCAGGGGCCTGAGACATTCTGCGCAGGGGGGAATAGCGGAGTCATTGATGGCAGAGCTTTAGAAGGGGATTCTTTCCCCCAGGACGCAGCTTGTACCCTGCAGGTCACAACTTCTCAGCGTCTCTCTAGATTGGGACAATGTTCAGGGTCGGGGCTGGTCCCATCCTCCCAGAACTCCTGATTCCTGAACAGTTCACCAGAAAGAAGACCGAACCCTCGGCCCTTCCCTGCTACGCAAATCCTTGTGGGGATGTAGGGAGTGACTGAGAGCACAATCCCCCCAGGAATTTCAGAGCACATCAGAGGGAAGGGCTGATTCCCTGGGTTCCTCCTCTTTCTTTAGGAAGGAGCATGTGCCTCTTCTCTGAGAACCATCTCCCCAATCTCATGGGCTCTGTGTGTTGGAGGGGTGGGGGAAGGGTGGATTTTCAGACTCTCACTCCCCAAGACAGCCAGGAGCCCTGTGCTTCGTGCTCAGCAGAACCAGGCAGAGCTCTGGCTTGGAGTCCCAGCTCCTTCCTCTGGCCCTCAAGAAGGAAGGACCTGACACTACATTGCACTGACCTCCCCAACCAAGGACGGCCCACTGGGGACCCAGCTAGGAGGACAGAGTAGAAAATGCATCTTCCAGTCTCCCCTTACCAGTCTCCCAAAGAGTTCAGGTCAAATGGGGCTCACCTCCAAGATGAAGTGGAGCCTGTCTGTGTCTGGGGACTCTGCCAGCAGGTTCCCCAGCATGGCATCCAGGACCTCTGGGATGACTTTGTGCAGAGCCTGCAAAGCATGGGTCAGAGTTAGGGAATCTGGGCCTACACCTGCCACAGGATGGGAAGAGGGCTCTCTGGGAAGCACTGGGGAGCCTCCCAAACACATCTCCTGGCCTTTCTCCTTCACATCCCACTGCAGGCAATTTGCAAGAATTGATGACCCCTGGACCTTTAATCCATGAGTTTAGCAGGTCTCTGCAGAGGGCCTTGTAGGCAGAAGAGTATGAAACAGCCAAGTTGCTATGGATGGAAGCTGGGTTTCTGGGCAAAACACAGCTTATGAAAGAAAGAAAGAAAGAAAGAAAGAAAGAAAGAAAGAAAGAAAGAAAGAAAGAAAGAAAGAAAGCAATCCCCCAGGGAGGGGTAATCTCTTCCCTGCTGGAGGGAAGGATCCAACCCTGCAGCTTGTTCCATCTCTGCTACCCCACCCCTAAATCTGGAGCTCCAGCAAATCAAGGGAGCAGGGACCAAGGACTACTCTGGAAGAGGAAGAGGATGGTGGAGGAGGAGGTACCTGGATGCCGGTGGTGTCCTTCTCCGTGCCCAGGGTGAAGACGGAGTGAAGGGCAGCTCGCAAGAGGTGGGTCTCTAGGGCTGGCTCCAGGGCAGGTTTCATGGTGCTGGCAAGAGAGAGGAGCTGGTATTAGACTGTGCAGTACAGGGGTGGGACTGTCGCCAACACGGACACCAAGCCACAGGGATAGAGGCACAGGCTGGCGAGAATGGAAACTGAGGCACTTAGCTAGGGAATGGCAAGGCCAAGGCGTCACAGACAGACAGTGGCAGGACAGGAATAGCTCCTGTTCCTTGGAGCCAGCTGCCACTCCTGTATCGGAGCCCGGGAGTGAGCCCCTCCCCAGGGCCCCTGTCATGTTATGGGAGTGAAAAGAAGAGCCCCGCCAGGAGAGAGTGACCCTTCCCACCCCACCATCTCTGCCAGAGGCACCACTCTTGGGAGGTGACCTGGGCGGGACAGTGACGGTGACTCCCAGCCTTGGGCCTGAGCAGCACTGGGGTGAGGGGAGCCGGTGGGGTGGGGGGGTGGGGCTGTCTCGGTACCAGAGGTAGCCCACTGCAGCCAGGGAGTGGGCGAGGACGGCGCTGGGTGATGAGTCATCGGGAAGCTCCTCGATGAGCTCCTGTGAGACGCGAAGGAGACAAAGGAGCGTGTGAGATTCAGGCCCGACTGACACCTCCCAGTGAGGAGATGACACAGCCTGTGCCCCACATGGCCAGCAGGATCCCCCACCACCTCCCGCTCCTCCCATTCCTTTCTGCCCATCAGACTTGTCCCCCTTCCCAGATTCCTGCCCAGCTCACTCCCAATCCCCTTCTTTCCTCCTCCCTGTCAAAACTGCCCCCATTTAGCCCCATCCCGATGACCGAGCTGGGACCATGTGATTCCTTGGCCCCCACTCTCAGCTGCCCTCCAGCATCACAATTCCCCCCTTGCCCACTACTGACCAATCTCACAATTTCTCCCTTCTCTTCTCCCCAGTCTTCAGCCCCAGCAATCCTTGTCCTCTGCTGCCCCCTCCAACACCACCCAGCCCCCACCCATGAGCCCGGACATACCCCTGCCAATCCCATGTCTCTCTCCTCCCTCCAGCTGCCGTATGGCGTGTCTCACTCACCACAATCCTCTTCACCACAGCCGCCTTGCAGCAGCGCGGCTCCAGCGTGTCCTCCCCTCTCTCCTGTGCAGCCAGACATGCGGGGTAGATGGCCTGAAGAAACAGGAGCTGCTGCCCCTCATCCTGGACCCACCGGGAGTGGGGTATAGCGAGAGAGAACCTGTTAGCTAGGGACCTTCCTGCACCACCCAAACCAGCTCCAGGGCTCAGGCCTGAATGGGGATTGTGGGGACCCGCCTAGTGTCCAAATCCCCCACCACTCCTACACAAGCAGGATCAGGAACTGGGACAGTGCCTGTGGGGGAGATGACTTCTGCTGTTGTGGGACAAACACCCCCATCTTGGGGGTCCACATCATGGATGTAAAAGGGCCCCATTAGGGGTGGTGGATCATGAGGGACAAGACCCTTGGCAGGGGGTGGGGATGCTGGGAAGGGACAGGGCAATCTTGGTTCCAGCCCAGGTGGGGAACATTTGTACCTTATCTCTGCACTGGAGCTGCTCTCGGATGACCGTGAGAGCAGCTTCATCTTTGGCCATGTCCACCCCTTCCTCCTGCTCCGAATCCAGGGGGGTCCCTGCACCAGGGAGGGAAGGACAGGGGCGTGGTGGGCAGAGCAGGATTCAAGACCCCCCTTCCCACCTCAGGCACCCAGGGCAGATCGGGCCCCAAACCTCCCTCTCAGGGATGCCTTCAGCCCCCAACAGCTTCAGAAGCCCAGAGCAGAGCCCCCGCTCCACTGGCCAGGACTCCAGGGGAGGTGCCGATTCCCCCGGCCCCGGAGCAGCAAGGACCAAAGTGGCAGAAGCTCTTCATGCCCCCACCCCCAGTTCCCTGTGCAGAAGGGGCAGCTATGTGACGGCTGCTGCTGTCAGTGGGGTTCGCGGGGCTCACGCCAGATACCTGGGCTGGGGACCCCCCGACATATCACTGGGAGAGCGTCTGGGCCCAGGGTGTTCACATCCCGTCCTCACCCCTCCCGGAGCCCAGCCCAGCTCCTCACCTGGAACAAAGCAGTGGCCTCCATCGGCCTGGCTGCTGCCAGAGGCCCAGGTGCTGCCGCTGTCCCCTGCTGAGCTGCCGGTGCTGGGACAGGGACCTTCCCCCTCCTGGCCGGCGGGGGCTGGAAGGGCCTCAGAGACCGGGCAGGGCGATGCCTCCTGATGGGAAGGAGGTCTGGGCTCCTGGGGCCGCTGCTGCCCACACAACAAGCCCCAGAGCCACCCTGCCCGGCGCCCCTCCTGGGCTGGGTCCTGTCTGCAAAACCACAGCCTGGGCCAGCTCCACTGGGGCCTGGTCGGGGCCGCTCCCAGCTCAGCGCCTGCGCCGGGAGCCGGGGTCCTTTTCCAGAAGGCCGGGCACTTCCGCCGTCTGGCCTGGACGGGACCTGCTTCCCCGCCAGCAGGGACGCAGGGCTTGCTCTGCCCCTTGGGAAGATGGCAGCTGTTTCCCTCAGGCTCTGGGGCCACCTGCAGAGCCTTCCTCCTGAACATCCGCAGGAGCCTGGCCATCCTGGAACCGAGCAGGGAGCAGGGGTGAATCTGGGCTCAAGGCAGCCTTTCACTCATGGGCCTTTTCTGTCCCTCCTCCTCCCTGCTCCAACCACAGCCGCCCCCTCTGCCCCTACAGGAGTGCAGGGAGTGCCATCTACACACACGAGCAGGAGTTCATTGCATGATCTGCTCCCAACGTTCCCCCTCGTAATCCCTGCTGCTGCAATATCCAGGAACTCTGATCCTTTTCCAGCAATGGGGTCAGTCCCAAAGACCATCGGTTCCTCTGGACAAGCAGCCCCCTCCTGTCGTCCCAGGCCACTCTCCCACCCAGGCAAGAGAAGGAACAGAACCCAGGAGTCCGGACTTCTCCTGGGAAACCATTCCCCACAAAAAGACACAAAGATCCTAGGCACAGGAAGACCAGGGCTCTCCTTGTTCCCCATTGATTTCCAGACTCAGCAGCTCACAGGGTCTGGCCTAGCTCCGAGACTCTCAGCCTGGGGAACAGTGTCCCACAAGGGAAGGGCTGGGAGCCCCATTGCTGGAACCTTTCCAAACACACTGGAGACGGCTCTGGAGAAGCCCCTGCCTGGCCTAAGAGGGAGGGGCTCTTGGGGCTGTTTGCAAAGGAAATCCCCCTTTGGAGACAGTCTCTCCCTGTTTCTGCCTCTCCCCAGACAGACAGAGGAAGCCACCGAGGAACCCGAATGCCACTCACTTGCTCTCAGTGATGGGATGATGGATGGCGGATGTTCAGGGTCTGCAGACGTCCCACGCCCTCCTCCTCACTCTCCAAGCCCAAGGCAGGCTGGAGAGGGTGGTGACCTCAGGAGTTACCCTGCCCAGCCAGCAGGCAGGGTGATGACACGAGGGCGATCGACTGGCTGTGAAAAGAAGAGTCTGTCTTATTGCCAAGGGATGGAGAAACTCAGCCAGCAGCAGGGGGGTGCAGAACACTGCCCTAGGGCGGAGGTGACAACGCCTCCAGGATCCTGACATCCCAGCACTTCACACACCTTCCTGGAGCCTCCCAAACCCACTGGGCTGTAGCCATGGGACCCCAACCCTACTGATGGCAAACGGGCCTCAGCTACAAGCACAGGGTCACACTGAGTGTCAGAGCCATGGATGGACCCCTTCACTAACCACTGCCGCACACTCCCTCCCACAGCTGGCAATTGCAACCAGGCCTTAATGTCTGGTCCCCCTGCCTTTGAGAGAGAGTGTCACTCCTGCTTCCATTGCTGCTTATTGATCTGTGGGACTTTGGGCAAGTTGCTCCCCCTCTCTATGGCTTTCTGGGACTCACATTCCTGAATGGGCTTTAAAAAAAACAATGGTTCAAGTTTGGCCCCAACTAGTTCTTGTTTCTCGAGACTAGCCATTTCAGCAAAGTTTAGAATTCTTGACATTCATCACCTGGAAACATCCCTTTCTCCTTCGCAAACGGCCTTAACATCCGTTATCTCACCCAGGCTCCCTGCTGCCTGGACTTAGAGAATTGACCCTATTCCCATTGGACCTACCCAAGGTGTCACACAGCAAAGCGGTGACGGAGCCAGAAAGAGAAGACAACAGTCCTGACTCCTGTTCTGACTAACAGACAACAACCCCCCGGAGGCAGGGATAAAGCCCAGGAAATCAGGTGTGAACATTTTCATGGAAACCATTTTCTGTCAGAAAATCGATTCAGACAAAACCACTTTGTTTCTTGAAATCATAAGAAGTAGGATGAAAATTCTTTGCAAAAATATTTGTTTGCAAAACAAGAGCATCTCCTGTTTGTCACAGTGCATTCAACTGTCTCGTCGTACACAAAGGGGAGACACTATGATCTAGCAAAAAGTAAAAGGAGTACTTGTGGCACCTTAGAGACTAACGAATTTATTTGAGCATTAGCTTTCGTGAGCTCCAGCTCACTTCATTGGATGCATCTGTAGCTCACGACAGCTGTAGCTCACGAAAGCTTCTGCTCAAATAAATTGGTTAGTCTCTAAGGTGCCACAAGTCCTCCTGTTCTTTTTGCAAATACAGACTAACATGGCTGCTACTCTGAAACCAAGTATGATCTAGAAAATTGGATGAGATGCTTCAGTCTGAGCTAAGTAGTTGCTGCTCTTCACAATTTCAAAAGAATAAAATACAAATAAAAGAGAATATTAGGTCATAATCGGATATGGCTCAGTGTGATAGGACACCACCTAGTCTGCACTGCTCCGAGTGACACTCTTTAGTGGATCCCCAGCATCCACCCATGGTGAGGTAGGTGGGAGAGGATTGTTCTTCGTACTTGACAGAAGGAGAAACGAAGGCTGAGAAGGGAGCAGGGACTTGTCTTAGCTGATGCAGCCAGTCAGTAGCAGAATTGCTCTCAAATGAGCTACAGACCAGCAATTGTTCCTAGTAATTATGCAGCAAGCATTTGAGAAGAATTGGAATGTTCGAGAGGATCATGAACTGCTCCGAGACAATGAATGGAGAGCAGCATCCACATTGGTCAGACATATAACTGGTTGTGACTTATTTGCTTGGTCATAAAAGAGAACAACAAAGACCAGAGTTTCCTCCCTGTCAATAGCCCCCTCCTCAGCCAATCAGGGTTGAGACTTTGAGGGGTGGGAGGCTAAGGGTTCTCATCAAATAGCCCAAAGAATGGCCCTGATCACCACCGAGGCGATCGCTCTCGGAGCCCTATTCCAGTCTCCTCTCTGTGAGGGCCTCCCACAACCCCCCGGCCCCCGCTCCACACACAGAGCTCCTGGTGGTGTGAGGAGAGCAGAGGAAAAGGACAAAGGAAGCAAGAAGAGAAAGGTAGGAGGGACAGAGGAAAGGGGAAAACAAAAAGGAGAAACCCCAATGTCCCCAGTGATTCTAAGGGACAAAGTCCTAGGTCAGAAATAAAATGCTGCCCCCACAATCGAGTCTTTTCGTTTCCTAAAAATCAGCCGGCACCTGATGGATCAGACTGAAGAGGTTCCAAACCTCTCCGAGGCTCTTACCTTCTATATAGGGACGTCTGTTTTCAAGCAAAACCACTAAAAGAAAAGGAGAAAACTCCGAAGAAGGTCCTCCTTGCGCTCACGAATGTGAAAGGGAATGCTCTCTCAGTCCTCCAGGAGAGACCTCGAGAAGGAGACGTGCTGAAGCAAAGCCACAGGGATCTCCGAGGTGGCCCCTGTCCTGCACCCCTGTCCTGCCTGGCTGATGTCAAGATCTCTCTGTGAGGTCATCGCCTCCCCACCACCTTTGTCCAATAGGCTGAGGTCCTGCCAAAGGGCCTTGTCATGTCACTGCCACATCCACCCCTCCCTTGCAGTGCTGATGTCCTGCCCCTGTCCAGCCACATTGGATGTTTGAGCTGCTTCCCCTGGATCACCCCACTCAATGAGCGTTCATTGTGGGCTCAAGTCGAACAAAGTAAAACATCAGAGGCTTCTCCCCGTGCTATGCTCAGTTTTTCATAAATTAGCAGTCTTTATGGACAGAAGAGACAATTAGAGCATGTCATCTGAACCCCTGCCTATCACATGCTTTCTGGAGAGCATAGTAGCTAGTTTTTGACTACACATGTTCCAGAAAGGCATCTAGTCTTCATTAGAAGAGATCAAGAGGTGGGGTATTCCCACCACTTCCCTTTCTAGTTTCTTCCTTTGGTGATTCATCCTCACGGTTGAATATGTGTACCCTCTTTCTAATATGAATTGGTCTCTTTTGAGTTTCCAGCCACTGGGTCTTGTTATTCTTTTCTCTGCTAGATTAATGAGCCCTTTCATACCCGATATTTTCTCTCCATGAAGTCACTTCGACACTTCAATGACGTTACCTCCCAATCTTTTTTATCATCTAAACAGGCTGAGCTCTTTCAATAGCTCATGAGCAGGCATTTTTCTCCAGCCCTCAAAATGTTTCATTGCTTTTTGCTGCCCCATCTCCAATATTTCCAAATCTTTTTTCAAAGGTGGACACCAAAACTGGATGCAGGATTCCATGATCAGTCTTCCTCATGGTGTTTCACCCATAACTATTTCACATTTGGGGACAATGTATACCTTCAAACCAGCGGCACTGCTTTGGGTACCCGCATGGCCTCACAGTATGCCCATATTTTTATGGCTGACTTAGAATAACGCTTCCTCAGCTCTCGTCCCCTAATGCCCCTACTCTACTTGTGCTACATTGATGACACCTTCATCATCTGGACCCATGGAAAAGAAGCCCTTGAGGAATTCCATCATGATTTCAACAATTTCCATCCCACCATCATCCTTAGCCTGGACCAGTCCACACAAGAGATCCACTTCCTGGACACTACGGTGCTAATAAGCGATGGTCACATAAACGCCACCCTATACTGGAAACCTATTGACCGCTATACTTACCTACATGCCTCCAGCTTCCATCCAGGACACACCACACGATCCATTGTCTACAGCCAAACTCTACGATACAACCGCATTTGCTCCAACCCCTCAGACAGAGACAAATATCTACAAGATCTCTACCAAGCATTCTTACAACCACAATACACACCTGCTGAAGTGAAGAAACAGACTGACAGAGCCAAAAGAGTACCCAGAAGTTACCTACTACAGGACAGGCCCAACAAAGAAGATAACAAAACGCCACTAGCCATCACCTTCAGTCCCCAACTAAAACCTCTCCAATGCATCATCAAGGATCTACAACCTATCCTGAAGGACACCCCATCACTCTCACAGATCTTGGGAGACAGGCCAGTCCTTGCCTACAGACAGCCCCCCAACCTGAAGCAAATACTCACCAGCAACCACACACCACACAACAGAACCACTAACCCAGGATCCTATCCTTGCAACAAAGCCCGTTGCCAACTGTGTCCACATATCTATTCAGGGGACACCATCACAGGGCCTAATCACATCAGCCACACTATCAGAGGCTCGTTCACCTGCACATCTACCAATGTGATATATGCCATCATGTGCCAGCAATGCCCCTCTGCCATGTACATTGGCCAAACTGGACAGTCTCTACGTAAAAGAATAAATGGACACAAGTATTATAACATTCAAAAAGCAGTCGGAGAACACTTCAATCTCTCTGGTCACTCGAACTCAGACCTAAAAGTGGCAATTCTTCAACAACAATAAACTTCAAAAACAGACTCCAAGGAGAGACTGCTGAATTGGAATTAATTTGCAAACTGGATACAATTAATTTAGGCTTGAATAAAGACTGGGAGGGGATGTGTCATTGCACAAAGTAAATCTATTTCCCCTTATTTCCCCCCCTACTGTTCTTGTCAGCTGCTGGAAATGGCCCACCTTGATTATCAATACAAAAGGTTTTCTTCACCCCTCGCCCCCTCCCCCCCCAGCCCCCGCTCTCCTGCTGGTAATAGCTCACCTTTCCTGATCACTCTTGTTACAGTCTGTATGGTAACACCCATTTTTTCATGTTCTCTATGTATATAAAATCTCCACGCTGTATTTTCCACTGCATGCATCCGATGAAGTGAGCTGTAGCTCATGAAAGCTTACGCTCAAATAAATTTGTTAGTCTCTAAGGTGCCACAAGTCCTCCTTTTCTTTTTGCAGATACAGACTAACACGGCTGCTACTCTTCCATGCCTCCACCCACTTTAACCCAAAACAAACTCAGGTTTTGGGTCAAAGGGGGTAGAGGCATGGAAGAGAGTATACAGTGAACAAAAGATTGATTTTAAAAGTGTCAGAACAATATTGTGAAACCAGGAAATTCCTACCATCTTGACAATCTTTCCTGAAAAACCCTTGCATTCCAAAAATAGTCACTTTTCTACAGACAATCCTTCCTTTGGAAAAGATTTTCAACCGTGTCTAGAAATCGCTCCCAGGTCAGTGTCTCTCTGAGTGTGGGGTGCACTCATTTGCCCTCCCCTTCCCCTGGGGATGTGTATGAAGCACTAGTTAGAGGGGTACAGAAGAGGTATAAATAAAGATGATTAGGTCTTGACGAATACACATGTGGAGGGTGTGGGGGGAGAGAGACATGACTGATTGTATTGCCCTGAAGCAGTGCACAGCTTCCGAAGGTTTGGTGAATGCTTCTGTGGGGGTCTGATTCTGCAAACCAACTTCCAGGAGCATCAGATGTGCATCTGACAAGGCCCTGCTCCCTCCTCATGTCCAGGCCTCCTGGCCAGTGGCTTGGCATGAGCAACTCTAAGGCTGGACTGCCATTTTCCTACCCCTGCCTCTATGGGCATTGTGAGCAGCTGCACTGCAGCACATCCAAGTGGCTAAAGAACAATCAACAGGCTTCACTCTTCTTCACTCTCTCATGTCTGTAATCGCGTGACCAAAGTTGCAATTTTACAACAGAAAAACTTCAGAAACAGACTCCAACGAGAGACTGCTGAATTGGAATTCATTTGCAAATTGGATACAATTAACTTAGGCTTGAATAGAGACTGGGAGTGGTTGAGTCATTATACAAGGTAACCTATTTCCCCTTGTTTATTCCTCCCCCTGGTTCCTCAGACATTCTTGTTAAACCCTGGATTTGTGCTGGAAATGGCCCACCTTGATTATCATACACAGTGTAAGGAGAGGTTTCAGAGTAACAGCCGTGTTAGTCTGTATTCGCAAAAAGGAAAGGAGGACTTGTGGCACCTTAGAGACTAACCAATTTATTTGAGCATGAGCTTTCGTGAGCTACAGCTCACTTCATCAGATGCATACCGTGGAAACTGCAGCAGACTTTATATATACACAGAGAATATGAAACAATACCTCCTCCCACCCCACTGTCCTGCTGGTAATAGCTTATCTAAAGTAATCATCAGGTTAGGCCATTTCCAGCACAAATCCAGGTTTTCTCACCCTCCACCCCCCCACACAAATTCACTCTCCTGCTGGTGATAGCCCATCCAAAGTGACAACTCCAAAGTGTAAGGAGAGTGATCACTTTAGATAAGCTATTACCAGCAGGAGAGTGGGGTAGGGGGAGAGAAAACCTTTTGAAGTGATAAAACACCCATTTTTTCATGGTCTCTGTGTATAAAAACATCCTCACTGTATTTTCCACGTTATGCATCCGATGAAATGAGCTGTAGCTCATGAAAGCTTATGCTCAAATAAATTGGTTAGTCTCTAGGTGCCACAAGTCCTCCTTTTCTTTTTGCGAATACAGACGAACAAGGCTGCTACTCTGAAACCTGACTACACAGAGTGCTGTCAATTGCACAAAGATAAAATGGAGAAATGTTGTGTGTGTTTAATCTCTTTCAGTCAGTGGGCTCTTAAATGTTGCAAATAATTTCTAGCTCAACCAGAAGTTAGGGGCTTGAGGTAGGAGTCTCCCAGGCATGGTCTTCACTGCAAAAGTGTGTTTATTCATTTCAACAGCGGATGTAGTTAAGGCTCTGGTGCCTTGTCCAATCCAGGATCAGGATGCTAATAGAGTATATGGCCACGCCCCTGTGTGTATTGCAGTCCCCTTGCAGCGGGCTTTTTTCCTGGGTTTTTCCTTGCCCTAGCAATGGGGGAAGACATGATGTGTGTGAAGAGGGGAGTTCGGGCTCCCCGCTCAGCTAATGTACAGAGAGGGGGAGATGGAGCAGGGACCTGACCCGCAAGGAGTGCTGCAGCCATGAAGTCCCTGGACGAGGTAAGCTGTGATCTTCCTACGTAGCAGTGGCTTGTGAAACTGACTCCCAACCCCCTGCTCTGCAAAGGGGGACACGGGCTTGGGTGGAGATCAGAGGTTATTTGGGAGACCCTGATATTGCAGCAGCCCTATTGTTGCTTTTACAGCCCCCAAAGGTGGGCTAACGGGCCTCCCAGGACACATGAATGATGTACTATTATTTGCAGATTTAATAATTTTATTAAGATGATGTTGAAGTAAAAAGAAAACGGTACAGAATTTAAGCATAGAAGTTTCTGGTTATCAGGGAATAAGGTACAGATTCTCAAGGGGTGCGAAATTCGATTTAGGAACAGATGGCGTAAGGAATACATAATCTGCAATCTCCCCGATTGGGGGTAAAAGTTTAACGGGTCAAAGTACAGACATTGAGATATGGGGTCATGTTGTTCATATAATGGCTATGTTCAGGTGTGGAGTATAATGAGTGGATACGATGATGAGGATGGATTTACCCTCATTTGGTGGGATTTAATGTTCAGTGATGTGTGGCTCCCACAGAACAGAATCCCATTGTGCTCGGTGCTGTATCTGTGTGTAGTAAGAGACTGTCTCTGCCCTGAAGAGCTGTGCTAGGTGCTGTAGAGACACTTAGTGGGAACTGCATGGTCTCTATCCTGAAGTTGGTATGATCCAGTTTCACGTGTCACCAGGAAAGGGATGAACAAAATACCTGAAAGGAGGATAGGTGTGTTACTGCCTCAGTTTCCATAGATACAGGTTTTTAGGTCTACTTCTGAGTCTTCAGCTTGCCTAATCCCTATGGTATATCACAGCCCCAGTGCATGAAATGCAGCCACCTCTGGGTTGGGGCAGCTGGCAATAGCCATGCAGCAAGGTTGCCCAGGGATTGTGTAGGCATATTCTTAATATTTGTGATTCTGTTCATAATAAATTGTAAGCCTGCAATATTGATTTATAGTATTTGAAAATCTGCATTTATAACATTTATAATTCTTCCATTTGACATAATTGTAAATCTGCAATATTGATTTACAATTCTGTATTAAAGCTTGCAAACCGTACCTTGCAAACCGCTCAATTGGCTCTGCTTTCTCTGAAGTGATACTTTCTCTCACTGGTTATTAAGATTCACGCTTGTAAAACTAAACTGCTCAATTGATTCTGCTTTCGATGTATTGTGACAGGTTTCAGAGTAACAGAGTAACGTTAGCCGACGTTAGTCTCTAAGGTGCCACAAGTACTCCTTTTCTTTCTCTGTATTGACGCTTTCCCTTGATTGTAATTGAGATTGACGCTTATAAATGTAAACCAATCAATTAACGTGACTTTCTTAAATGGTTATGTTCAATTGGCTCTACTTTGCAAACGGATACTTTGTGATGGAGATTGGCATGCTTTTTTGTAACGCCTGCGAAGAGCCGAAAATCGGAGAGGCGCTCATAGAAATGTCAGATAGAGACTCCCACCCTCTATAGTTTGGATCAGGAATGTTAAAAAACGGGGAGTCTCAAATAAATAACACCTTTGTATGATAAAAGAAAGTCAATACCGAAGGAATGTTAAGAGACAGGGAATCTCAAATAAAATAACAATGCTCAGTGCAATGAGAAATGTGTTTTTATTAAAGTAAGGAATGTATGTGAATGAATGGTGGGTTTTGAATAATCAGGGAAGTGCCAGCCTAGGAATTTAACATCAATTGGCCGAAGAAGACGCCAGGTGGAGACAACCAGAGAACCCCACCGGAGGGCAAACTGGGATCCATCCGACCAATTCAAAGGATGAAGAAAGCTGATGAGCACCTGACAGCCGTCCTGGAGCCGTCATGACTAACAATATGACAAAGCAAATTCCACGGACTGGCACAGGAAGAAATTCCTATGAAAATGGACACTAAGGACTGAGAACTTTGAGTCTCCAGTTCTGCCACTACCCTTCAGGAGCATCGGATGCGCATCTGACACGGACTCGGCTCCACTCTCGTGTACAGGTTACCTGGCCAGTACTCTGTCACCAGCAACTTCTAGGCTGGTAACTAGAACTCCTATGCAGAACTGGTATGAATGAATGAATGAATGAACGAACGAATATATATATATATAGTTAAGTAAGGAATAAGTAACAATACGACAGTGTGAATTTCTTTTTATTATATTTACAATAAATGTGGCATTTTGCCTTGTCCCTTTAATAAGATCCTGCTGGTTTTTATTTTATTGGTACGACACTTGCCCAGGGGTAGCAGATGGTGGGGGATGGGGGTCATTCACTCCTGTCAAAATTTCGACCCCTGTGAAATCTCAATGTAAACTATGGAGAGGACAAAATAAAAAGAGATCTTGTTCTAATTTAGAAAATGTGATGATCTAAGGTGTAAATATCAGAATATTTTAATTTACATTTTAACAGTATTTCAAAAAAAAGCATCTAGACATACTTTAAGAAGTAGAATTATTTACATTTATTTTGTGATTCTTCCCTGAAATCTCCATTCAAGTTGAACTTCTGTAACTAGCATCATTTATATTTCAACTGCGTCATTTCAAGAAATTCAAAATAGTTATGCTAACAAAATAATTATTAAACTGTCAGACTGGTTTGCTCAGTTACAATGTACAACATGTGTCATAAACATCACAACTACACAACACACATGTGCAGCTGCTCTCTCTCCTCATTGTCTGGGCTGGTTCCCTCTGGAAGGCAGGGCACATGCACCCACCTCCCACAGGACTGGCACTGCACATTTGAAAAGTAACAGGTGAAAAAAAAAATGGTGCCACAGAATTAAGCAAAATATTTCAGTTAACGCTCACCAGGTTCTACAACAACGTTCCTGTTCATTGACGTTATTTTTAACATTCTGGCTACATACAGTCGGTAATCAAGTTATGACCCTCCCTTTCTTCTTCTCACATCAATTAACAAAACAAGGTCCCCAACCCCAAATGCTATTTTCCTATATATAGAAATCTCTTCTACCATATTGTTTTTTGTTTGATTTTTTTTAGAAATATTATTTGCAACGAACATGCTGTCAATGTCCACTGTTGATTTCAATGTACTGCAGGGCTCTTTGTGTTCTTTGTTATAAAGACACAACAAATTTAGTCTGGTAAAGAAATAGAGAAGGGATTGTGTTCCTTAACTGAATAATTACAAATTAACTTAATTGTATTAAAGACTCTGGGACTTAAAGACACTTACCATGCAATTCCGTGAAAGTTCATTGGGAAACCTTTCTTCTCAGCCATACATCAGTCCAAAGGGTGTTATTTCTGTTGTCATGTGAGTTTTAGAGTACAAAAAAACAAAAGTTGTTCCAGGAAATTCATCACAATTCCTCTGGGTTCTGTCCACCACCTTCTGGAATGCTCTGTAAGAATAGTGATTGATTGGTCTAATTCCTTGAAATTAGTGATTTCGCCTAACTTCTTGAAGAGAGAGTTGAGCAAAGTATGAGAGGAGGCACATCACATGGCATTGCCAGGACTACTGTTTGTTTTAAATGTGATGTCATATGAACATTTTCAAAGTAACAATTTAATTTTGAAGATTATTCGTTATATGCAATTTATGGCAGAGCGCCCTCTCCTTACTTTGATTATTTGAAAATAAACACCCTTAAATTATCTTGTGATGGAGTCATTTGGCTTTTCATCCAGTCTGCTGATTTCTAGGTGGCCTGAGCCGGTGAAGCTACATATTATCCCCAGTTTTTCACACAGGGAAAGGTTAAAATGAAAATACACGATTTTTCCATAAAAATTCCTTCAGAAATACCTGTGTTCTTTTCCCTATTTCCCACTGAAATTATGGGTAATTACTGGGGTTTTTGATCCAATCGTATTGTGTTATTACATGGGAAAATATGTCTGTAAGCAGGTTAATGTACAAAACAATTGTTAGTATCTGAGGAGCCATAATAATGTGTTGTCACTAACAATTTACAGCACAAACTATCCCGACGACAATGGTGGTCATGTTCATTTGTAAATATCTGACTGTGAATGGGCTCCTCCTTCAGCTCGTGGAGCCCCTGGCTGGCAGGCCTCTTTGGGAATTAAGCAGCCTGCACAGACCACCACCAAGCTACTTGCACCAAGGGTCTTTATTACTGCAGAACTACTAACTGTGGTTTATAACCTATTATTTAAATCAGCTTCTGTACCAAATGACTGGAGCATACCTAACGTGATGCCAATTTTTAAATAGGGCTCCAGAGGTGATCCCAGCAATTACAGGCCAGTAAGCCTGATTTCAGTACCAGGCAAACCATATTAAAAAACAGAATTATCAGACACATAGATAAACATCATTTGTTGGGGAAGAATCAACATGGATTTTGTAAATGGAAATCATGTCTCACCAATTTACCAGAGTTCTTTTAGGGGGTGTCACCGTGCCTCCATGGGTCACAATTGAGGATACCAAATTCAGGACAAACTACTGAAAAATAGGGCAGATACACCCAAAAACTGGTGGTTATTCTCCCATAAGATATACCAAACCAGCGACAAAAGCAAACTTCTGTTTCACCACACTGGCTAACAATTCAGAAAAGCAGTTTCCTTAGGTATTCTAGTCCTTGTGTCACCACCCAAAAAAAAAAAAAAAAAAATAGATTTAAAGATGAGTGGGTCTTTAAAACCAATTTAATCAAATAAAAGGTTCTTCTGGTCCCAAAGAGCCAGCCACACACACAGGTTAATATACAACACATATCTTACCCAATAATCACACTGTTGCCAATTCTTTAGTAACTAAAATCTAAAGGTTTATTTATAAAAAGAAAGAAAGGTGTCAGTTAAAATTGGTTAAAGGAATAAAATACACACAATAATTGCAAAGTTCTTGGTTCAGGCTTGTAGCAGTGATGGAATAAACTGCTGGCTTGTTAAGTCTCTGGTTGCTTCCAAATCATGGGAAGGTCCTCAGTCCTTTGGTTAGAATGCTTCCATTCGAATCATAGGACTGGAAGGGACCTCAAGAGATCATCTAGTCCAGTCCCCTATACTTATGGCAGAACTAAGTATTATCTAGACCATTCCTGACAGGTGTTTGTCTAACCTACTGTCAAGGTTTCTTCCCCACTCTGAACTCTAGGGTACAGATGTGGGGACCTGCATGAAAACCTCCTAAGCTTACTTTTGCCAGCTTAGGTTAAAACTTCCCCAAGGTACAAACTATTTTACCTTTTGCCCTTGGACTTTATCACTGCCACCACCAAACGTCTAACAGGGATATAATTGGGAAAGAGTCCATTTGGAAACGTCTTTCCCCCCAAAATCCTCCCAAACATTACACCCCCTTTCCTGGGGAAGGGTTGATAAAAATCCTCACCAATTTGCATAGATGAACACAGACCCAAACCCTGGGATCTTAAGAACAATTAAAAAAGCATTCAGATTCTTAAACGAAGAATTTTAATAGAAGTAAAAAGAATCACCTCTGTAAAATCAGGATGGTAAATACCTTACAGGGTAATTGGATTCAAAACATAGAGAATCCCTCTAGGCAAAACCTTAAGTTATAAGAAGACACAAAAACAGGAATCTCCATTCCATTCAGCACAGCTTCTTTTCTCAGCCATTTAAACAAAACAGAATCTAACGCATATCTAACTAAGTAGATTGCTTATTAGCCCTTTACAGGAGTTCTGACCTGCATTCCTGCTCTGGTCCCGGCAAAAGCAACACACAGACAGAGACCCTTTGTTTTCACGCCCCCCCCTCCAGCTTTGAAAGTATCTTGTCTCCTCATTGGTCATTTTGGTCAGGTCCCAGCGAGGTTATCCTAGCTTCTTCATCCTTTACAAATGAAAGGGTTTTTCCTCTGGCCAGGAAGGATTTAAAGGCGGTTCGCCTTCCCTTTCTATTTATGACAGTAGCAGAATAAGGAAAATGGACTCTGAAAGCAGACTTTAACAAACGCAGAGAACTAGCAACTAAGGTCCCATGCAGGGGTGAAAGTAGGCCGGTATAGGCCGGTACGGCATACCGATAAAAAGTGGCCGTTGGTACCGGCCCATATGCAGCTGACATTAAAGCACAGCTGCTGCAGCGCTTTAAGGAACCTGCTTAAAGCACTTTAACGTTGTTGCCCCTTTTGCCGCCGCCCCCAGCCACCATTGTGTGTGGGGAGGAAGGGGCAGCTGCTCCAGGGCCAGCGATTTAAAAGGGCCCAGAGCTCCCAGCCACCACTGCAGTGTCAGTGACCGGAGCCCTGGGCCCTTTAAATCGCTGCCAGAACCCTGGGCAGCACGGGCCAGGCCAGGATGACCCCCGAGTCCTTCCCCTTCTGCCTGAGGCCCCGCCCCTTCCGGGGCCCAGAACCAGGGCCCTATACCGCTAAGTGCTTAATGTTACTTTCACCCTGGTCCCATGGGAAGAAAATCTAGAGGAAAAAGGAGCTCAGGAGAGCTGGCAGTTTGTCAAAGAGAGTCTACTAAAGGTGCAACAGCAAGCTATCCTGATGCGAAGGAAAGATTGGAAGAACAGTAAGAAGCCAATATGGCTCCATCAGGAGCTTTTTAATGACCTGAAAATCAAAAGAGAATCCAGGAAAAAGTGGAAACATGGACAAGTTGCTAAGAATGAGTACAGGAGACTAGCACAGGCATCTAGGGACAAATTGAGAAAGGCCAAGTCAGAAGCCAAGTCCCACCTAGCTAGCTAGGGACAAAAAAGGCAGTAAGAAGAGGTTCTGTAAATATGTTAGGAGCAAGAGAAAGATGAAGGAAAGTGTAGGCCCCCCGTACTTAGCAAAAAAGGAGAGCTAATAACTGACAACCTCAAGACAGCTGAGTATCAGGAATCAGGGCCTGCAGCAGAACCAGTCTCTGGGCAACCTAATAAGTGCAGCTGGTCTGGACTAGGCTGCTTGATTGGCTACAGCACCTGATTGGTTGCAAAATTCAGCAGACCGGCTCTTAAGCCCAGCTGCAGTTCAGAGGCTGCTCAAAGTATAGCCCATGATTGTGATAGCTTCTGCCTTGTTTCTGTTTTGCTTTGTTCTAGCTAACCCAATTCTGACCCCTTGACTCAGATTCCTGACGTCTGACCTCAGCTCTAATGCCTAGCTCTGGCATCAAGCCCCTGACTCATGTTTTGACCCTGGGCTCTGACTCCTGGCTACTGACTCCTGCTCTGACCACTAGGCATAATTGCCCATGTCCTAGTCACTGACATTGAGGTGGATCATGCCTATTTTGCTTCATTCTTCACAGAAAAGGTTAACTGTGACCAGATACTCAACATAATTAATATTAACAGCAAGGGGGGAGGAATGCCAGCCAAAAGAGGGAAAGAACTGGTTAAAGAATATTTAGATAAGCTAGGTGGATTCAAGTTGGTGGTGCCTGATGAAATTCACCTGTGGGCACTTAAGGAACTGGCTGAAGCAATCTCAGAACTATTAATAAAAAGAAGGAGGAGTACTTGTGGCACCTTCGAGACTAACTAAGATCTGCTGGTCTGTCTCTGAGCAGATGGGCTGAATTGGGCCCCGAAGGGAAGATAAAAGCAGAGGAGCACCTACGTTCCCCAGGTTCATGAGTGTTAGGGAGTGGGCAGGACACAGCTGCGGGGGTGCCTTGTGGGAGGCAACAGGGCAGGTGTCTATAGGCAGTTAGAGGACTGCTACTGCAAACCAAGTGAGTTTAGCTTTTTGCTACTAGTAGCAAATTCCGATGTGAAGCAGTTCCTGACATGCTGACCAGCTTCAGCTGCCTGGATCTCAGCCCCTTCCCCACCTGGGCTTCAGGGCTGGAGTCTCCCCCTCCCCCAGGCCCCCTTCCTGGATCCCTCCTCCTGCTGTATGGAACAGGGAGCAATAATATAGGAGTAAGCCAACAAGGGCCCGATCCTGCAAACCCTCCCCTTTGACCCATCAGGTTGGAGTCACGGGGTGCTGCTGTGACTCAGGGCTGCTGGGGAGATGAGGGGCTGCAGGGGGTGTCAGTGGCTGGAGGCATCTGTGCTGAGCAGCAAGGAGACGGCCCCGGATCTGGGCTCTGCTCCCCCTCCCCCCGCTCCTGTTTGGGAAGGGGCGGGCCTGGGGGGAGGGGCACTCCGGTGATTTATGAGAATCCAGCTCGTGGCTCAGAGCCCAGGAAGCCCCCGGGACTCCGCCTCTCCGGGCTGCTGGTGACCGCGGAACAGCGACGGGACCCCCCCCCGCCTCCTCCCAGCCTCCTCCTTCTGCACCAGCCCCGCCCCCGAGATTTCCCTGGAGCTCAGACTGGCCATTAAAACTCCCTCCAGGGAGGGACCAGCTGCAGCCGGGCAGGTCCCGAGTCCCCTTCAGTCCGATCTGACCCCCCCGCGCCCCCCAATTGATCCGCTCCTGCTTCCCACCCCGGTCCCACTCAGTCACTCCGGATTTCAGCTCCCCTCCCCCCGCAGCATCCCCCGTCCTCATTCTGCCTCCACCCAGGGCGGGGGGGGGGGTGACCTGGCTGGTGCTTTTTGCTGCTGCTGCTTCGTTTCCACCCCCCACCCCCGACAGGGCTGTGGGGACGGGGCTGGGCGGGGGAATTACTGAGAGCCCAGCGATCCCTGGGGGGCAGGAACAGGAGCCGGGGGGGGGCATTGACACCCCGACACTGGCTCCCCCGGCGAACTGCCCCCGCGCCAGCCCCAACCCCGCCAGCTCCGAGCCCCTGGGGGGGGGGGAGCTGGGACTTTCAGAGCAATTTGCTCCGCCCCACCCAGCCCGGGCCACGGACCGTTACTTTAAGTTTCCGCTACTTTGGTACTTTCAGTTTTGAAGCGGGGGCTCGGCCCCGTCAATTCAGCTACAGATTCACACAAATAAGGATGGCGGGGCCGGTCTCCAGCCCTCCGGCTCCGTGACCCCGTGTGCGGAACCGGGGCTGCAGCCTCGGTGAGTGACCTGGGGCCTTATGGCGCAAGCTCCCCGCAGGGAATGGCCGGGTTCCCCCCCCCCCCACTTTGTTATTTCCAGACTCGGTGAATCCCTCCCAGCCCCACCCCAGCCTGCAGGGCCATCGCCCCGGGGGAGGGCAGGTGCTGTTACCGCCGCTGCCCATATTACAGGTGTCTGCCAGGGCAGGGGGAGCTTCACCGCCCCCCAGAGCTCTGTCAGTGGGCGTCACTGGGGGGAGGCCGCGAGTCTGAGCCCTGGAGCCCTGGTCAGGCCCCTTCCTGGCCAGTGCTGGCCGCTCTGTGGGCAACACTGGCCCCGGCGGCTGTCCCAGCGTAGGGGAAGTTACAGGCACAGCCTGGTTCCCTGGGAGGGTTTTACACCACCGCCAGCCTGGCCGGGGCCGCACGGCTGGGTGCGGCGTGAGCCTAAAGCTCTTTGTCTCTGAGGGTACGTCCACACTGCGGCTGGGAGGTGCGATTCCCACCATAGACAGACAGACAGACACGTGCTCCCTCTGCTCAAGCTAGTGCAATGAAAGTAGTGGTGTAGCTGAGGGTAGCATGGGCGGGGGCTTGAGCTAGCCACCCAAGTACGTACCTGGGGGGGGGGGTCCAGGCGGGTTTGTTTTCAGGCACGTCACCCGAGCTGCTGGCTCCGCTACCCCAGCTAGTGCTACGTGCTAGTTTAGGTGTGTTAGCACCAGGAGAGCTATCACATGTCTGTCTATCCTCCCCCCCCCCCCCACCGGGGGAAGCTCGCTCCCAGCTGCAGTGTAAATGTCCCCTGAGAGAGGTTTCAATGTTACAGGTCCTAGGGGGCACAGAGCTGGGGTGACCCTGTTCAGAATTCATCCCTGACATTTGCACCCAGGCCGGAGGCAATGAGGGTGGGTCACTGACATGTAAAATCACCAGGGCTGGGGACTGATCTGGGAGATCCCCCGAGAGACCTGACCTGGGACAGGTGTGGTCAGGCGATGGAGCCCCTTTACCACAGCAATCAGTGGCCATTTATGCCACGCTGACTTGTTTTCCTTAATATGTCCCATTCCACAGCGGTGTCTGAATGCCCCAACTGAGATGGGCATCCCGTGGTGCTGGATACACCAATAGTGAGGGACCGTCCCTGCTCTCGAGAGTGTATTACAATCTAAATATGAGGTGCAGCCATGGTGTGAGCTATGGACCGGTTGCTGGCACAGTGACATCTAACCCTGCTCAGAGCCAGGGCAGACGAGGACTATGGGGGAAATCCCTTCTCTTCGGGTGCATTGTAGGCAGCTGTGAGGCTTGTTACCTCCTCCCCACTGCCCCGTGGCACTGTCCTGTCGCTGCATCACACTCACTCACCATCTGGTTTGTTATTTCTGCTGTTCCCCAGACCAAGCTACGATGACGGGGAAGGTTCCCTCGTTCTCCCCCGGCTCCACAGTGAGCTCCGCTCTGCCGGGCTACGTCGCTCTCTGCCTCGCTCTACAGGTTCACCGGCTGGCGTCAGGTAGGAGCTCCGGCCTCCTCGCTGGGTTTGCTGCTGTTGCTATTGTTGGTCATCGTCCATCTCACATCACTGCCTTGTCTTATAAGCCACGTCTGCTCAACCTGCTCACAACCAGCCACATGGAGAAACCACAGGGGACGTCTGGGTCCCCAGTAGCCATGTTTGCTACCTAGACACAATCTTGTCAGGTCTAGCTACACACACGCTGCTGCAGTGACTGGAGGCTTCTAAGACAAAGAACACGGTGAGCGCCATTACAGGGCTCACAAACTCTTTAAAGGGACACTACCAAATTCCTATCTACCGCACTGACAGACTGACTGAAAGTCACAGATCAGACTCTTCAGGTACAAACAGATCATGAATCCCCGACTCTCTCTGGTTATGAAATGAAACCCCACAAGTCATTCATACTGCACTAGACACATCTGACTCAGGCCGAGAGGGAGACCTCCTCTTACAATGAGGATGGGAGGATATTTGCTGGCTTCTTCATTCTGTACCCTTGGGGAAGGCCTTATAGGCCTGGTCTACACTGGGGGGGATCGATCTAAGTTACGCAACTTCAGCTACGTGAATAAAAGCTGAAGTCGACGTACTTAGATTGACTTACCGCGGCGTCTTCACTGCGGTGAGTCGACTGCTGCCGCTCCCCCGTTGCCTCTCACGGCGCAGGAGTACGGGAGTCGATGGGAGAGCGCTTGGGGACGGATTTATCCCGTCTGGACTAGACGTGATAAATTGATCCCCGTCGATCCGGCGGGTAGTGAAGACATACCCCTAGTGACCCACTCCACCCCTGGGGCTGCCTGCACAGCTTCTTGGGCATTTTGATTCCCTCCTGCTGGGGTTTCTGTAATGATCTTGGGGCTCATTAAACAACAGCTCAGTGAAAGGGAAAGGAATAAACCTTTTAATAAAACAAACTCGACAGCTTTTGTGGTGAAGAGCTGAACACAGCTACACTGAATTCTCAGCCTCAGATTCCAGGGCACATCTCTAAATTCTGATGCTCATAATACTGTCCCTCATGAGGGAGCATCTCGAAGGGCATAGCTACACTTGCAGATGTAGAGCACTTTGAGTTAAACCAGCCTTTGGAGAGTGCACTAGGGAAAGCGCCGCAGTCTGTCCACACTGACAGCTCCAAGCGCACTGGGCATGGCCACATTTGCGGCACTTGCAGCGGCATTGGGAGCGGTGCCTTATGGGCAGCTTTCCCAGCATGCAAGTGACTGCAAGGTGCTTTTCAAATGGGCGGGGGGAGTGTGTTGTGTGTATGTGGGGAGAGAGAGAGTGGTTTTTGGGGGAGGCTGAGAGCATGTCAGCAGGCTGTCTTGTAAGTTCAGACAGCAGCAGACCCCCCTTCCCCCCCCCACCTCTCTCTCTCTCACATAGCACTCCACACTGATGTTTGCTTTGTCTCGGAGCAGAGAAGTAGCCGGTTGTCAGAAACGGAGCTTTGAAAGGGCACATCCGCATTCCTGCAGTGATTCAAAAACAATGAGAAGAGTGGCCACGTGACTTAAGGGGATTATGGGACGTTTCCGGAGGCCGATCAGAGCGCAGTAATGCAACACCTCGTCCACACTGACGCCTGGGCCTTGTAGCCAAGGCGCAGCAAACGTTATTCCACTCGCCGAGGTGGAGTACCAGGAGCGCTCTAGCTGCGGAGTCAGAGCGCTTTACATGCCTTGCCAGTGTGGACGGGGAGTGAGCTCGGGCGCCCGGGGCTGCTTTAATGCGCTCTAACTCGCAAGTGTAGCCAAGCCCTTAGTTATAATCTTCCACAAACGTATCTCTATATCTTCCCTCTTAAAAAAAACAATTAGCTGTTTCTATATATGTATATAAGAGTTAACAACTACCCAATAGCACATGCATTAAATTCTCAACCCATCTAGTCTATTTCCATAAATCACCTCACAAATTACCTAGAGAGGTGAGGTTACCAGGACATCTCTCTGGAGTGAGTCTTTACCACTCATTTTCCTCAAATTTCTCTTCTCCAGGCAGGTTAGCAAGTCTCTATGGGCCTTTCAGGACATTTAATCTCCCTCTCTGATCTTCTCATTGGAGTCTGAGTTGTTCTCCTTTGCCTGTTGATGGTAAAGGATCAGTCAGTTGGGAAATGCCAGAGTCCACGTCGACTGTCAATGTATTGGAACTTTCTGGGATTATACATAGATCCCTTTGATTGCATCAAAATGTGTCCCCTTGATTTGTCTGGACTACAATCCATGGCAAATTGCCTAAAATCTGCAATGGAAAATTGCAGCCCATTATCGCTAAAGACTTCATCTGGAATTCCATGTCTGGAGAGGATTCCCTTCATGTCATCTATCACTGACTTACCACTAGTACTGTGCAGTGTGCAAATTTCTGGATACAGAGAATAATCCTCTGTGACTATGAAATAATCCTTTGATTGCCAGGTAAATACATCAGTACCTGCCTTCTCAGAAGGTCTTTGTGGAACTGGATGAGGTCACAGTGGCTCTGCTTGTTCCCTTGTTGGCTTGTATTTCAAGCATGAACAGCAGTTTTCTACCACTTTAGTGATGATGTGATTGATCCGTGGTCAATACAGCACCTCTCATGCTCGTTGTTTGCACTTCTCAATTCCTTTTTGGCATGTAATGTTCCTCCAATTTAGTCAGTATTTTACTTAACTTCATGCTTTCACCTTCTTCAAACGCAAAGCTGTTCTAAATATCCAATGCTTCCGCCTCAACAACAGGCAAAAAGATTGATCATTTTACTTGATCATTTTTCTCTTCTGCCCCTCTGGCTACTAAATACAAGTCAAATCTCTTTCTGAATTTTTTCCAGTTCTCTGCAACATTGCCTGACAATTGCAGACTGAATGGAAGTTGCGACACATCCATTTTTGGCTTTTTTCCCCATTTTAAGCTATTTGAGCTACTATTTTGCTCACAAAATACATACAAAAGCCTTTGTTCTTCTCTGTTTGCTGCTGCATGTACTCCCCTTGCCTCCGCTTTCAGTTGCAAACACAGGAGTTAACTTCAAAATGACTGCAGTCTCCTTCTCGTTCAGCACTTCTGACACCATGTAATGATCTTGGGGTTCAATAAACAACAAACCAGTTTGTTAGGAATAAAACTTTTAATAAAACAAAGCAGAAAGTTTCTGTAGTGAATTGCTGAACACGGCTACACTGTGTTCTCAACCACAGCTTCCAGGGCACATCTCTAAATTCTTGAATTTCACAGGTGCCAACTTTCAGCTTTCCCCGGTGGGGTGTTCCACCGTGGCTCTGCCCCTTTCCCCAAGGCCCCACCCTCGCTCCACCTCTTCCAGCCCCTGCTCTGCCCCCTTCCCCAAGGCTACACCCCCACCCTGCCTCTCCTGCCCCAGTTCAGCCCCCTCCCCCAAGCACGCCCTGCCCTTCCTCTGCCTCTTCCCGCCCCTGCTCCTCCCCTCCACCCCAGAACCCCTTGCCTGCCGCTGATCAGCTGCAGGTAGGAGGCGCTGTGGGGGAGGAGCTGATCTGCAGGGCCCTCTGAACACCTGATCGGCGGGTGGCTGGTGGGTGCTGAGCACCCACTATTTTTTTCCGTGGGTGCTCCAGTCTGAAAATTATAATTATACACATCTCTGCATGCCCCAGCTGCAGTCACTGTGTTAGGTGCAGCTGGGTTGACTGGTGGAGACATTGGCTGGAGCAGCTTGGTAGAGCTGTGCTTGTGATCTGAGGAGATCCAGATCTGAGTCCCGTCCCCCCGCCCAGGCATGTGATGAAAGGAGAGAGGTGCAGGTGTACCTTGAGGGATCCTGCATCCCTTAGTTCAGCCCTGAGCTGTGTAGTTGTCAGTAGCAGGGCTCAGGGGCCTGCTTGCCACGGGGATTGTCTGTGTGTTTGACAATGGGGAAGGGGACATATAGTGCTAGATAGAATCCTGGGAGTGTGGGTGGAGGGGCTGTTAAAGGGGGTGAAGGTTTGTAAAATGTAAGAAATGTGGGGCTGTTTCTGGGCAGTTGCTCAATGTTGAGGGCAGAACGGGGTGGGTTGCTCCTGTACAGCGCAGCTCACCTAAAACAAATGTTCCCTTAGCAAGGAGAAGGTGTTTGTGCTGCAGTTGTCATGTGCCCTGATCCCTGAGGGACGTGCTCTATCTGCACAGGCAGGGTGTGGGTCTGTGCGCCATGGGTTTGTTAGGTCATTGCTCAAACAGGGCAGAGTTAAGGTCGCTTCGGCATGTACCTTAACTCTGCATTTGCTGGTTTTCAGAGGCCTGAGTTTTGCTGAACTCAATTTTCTGGAAGGACGTGAGATACCACTGGGAATTTTAACTCTGCATTAGCAAAGATTTTGTCAGTGACTTTTCTTCCTAGTTTCTTGAACAGAAAGAGGACTCTTTGTAGTAGACAGTAGTGGCCATTTAGGAGGTTGTAGTTCTCACTTAGGTTTGCAGCTGATACACGACTGTGGCTCAATAATAACAAAAAGCCCTAGCTTTTATATAATGTTTTTCATCAATAGAGCTCAAGGAACTTTATTCATTATTCCCATTTTACAGATGGGGAAACTGAGGCACAGAGCAGTGAAAAGACTTGCTCAAGGTCACCCAGCAGGCCAGTGGCAGAGCCAGGAATAGTCCGAGTTCAGTGGTCTCTCCGCTAGGCCACATGGTTGCTATGCTGTTCCTCAGCACTCCTTGCCCCGTCGACACTTTTTGTTACAGTGCAGTGGGGATAATGGGGTTGTGTTTTGAAGGGTTTACAGTGTGTAGTTGCTAACAGGGCTGGTGAGAGAAATCTGAGACACAGTCTGTATCCCAGCATCATGACAGTTCTTACAGTGATTGTAAGTGTGAGATAAAACTGCTGAGTCTGTCTCCTTCTCCATCCCCTGCCCCACCATCCCTCACAACATGTAGCTCCCCCCTTCCCCCTCCAACATTCCAGCTCTCCCTCCCCTTCCCACACCGTTAAGCCATTAGTTAGCACTGTCGAAGCCTTTAAATATGTAAGATGTTGCTCCTCGCTGTCTCCAGATGGGATAGACATACCTGCGCTAGTTCTGATCAAGCTATCGTGCTATAAATGGCAGAGTAGACACAGTGGCATGAGCAGCCTCCCTGAATATGTACCTAGGGTCCTGGGCAGGATCATACCTGGAGAGCTAACCCATCCGCCCGCTCACACCACCACGGCTACGCTTTCTCACACTAGCTCAATCAGAACTAGTGGGTGCATGTCTGCCCACACTGGAAATTATACCTCCAGCTCAAGGTGGAGACGTCCCCTCAGTGTTACCAGCTCGCAGAATTTTATCACAAGTCTCATGATATTTGATGTGTTTCTTTAAGCCACAAGTCCTGCAGGCCTGTGATTAGGTGAGAATCTCAGCTTTCAGTTTGCTTTAAAGTAAGTGTCTGTCTGTCCCTTGTGGTTGCAGATAAATGCTTGGAAATGTGACCCCAGTCAACTTTAAAGGTTCAGAAATCAGAGGGCAGAGAACAAGCCCAATTTTATGATTTAAAAAAAATCTCTATTTTTAAGCCAATCCCATGATTTTTCGGGGGGTTGACTCCTGATTTTTGAACACTTCAAAGATGGCAATAAGCACACAGCTGCACTTACATTTCTGCCTGTCTTGGTTCCTCTCCAATTTAATTTTCTTTTCCCCTGAAACATTTCACAGCACGGTTCACAGTGACTGGACCTGACCATCCGATCACTGCCTCCCTAGGCAGGGAGGCTGTCCTGCCCTGTCACCTCTCCCCCAGGATGAGCGCTGAGGACATGGAGCTGAGGTGGTTCTGATCCCAGTTCTCTGCAGTTGTGCACCGGTATAAGGATGGACGGGATCAGTATGGAGAGCAGATGCCAGGATATCAGGGAAGGACAGAGCTGCTGAAAGACAATATCACCAGTGGGATTGTTTCCCTGAGAATACGCAATGTCCAGGTTTCTGACCATGGACAGTACATGTGTTTCTTTCAGTCCAGTGTCTCATATGAAGAAGCCTCACTGGAACTGCAGGTGGCAGGTCTGTAGCTTGTTTTACCTCACTAGCAGTGTAATAAACGGGGCAGGAGAGCTCATTGTGGGAGGACTCTGGATGCTTCTCATTCACACATTGATACCCAGAATCCCCTTTCAGACTCTAGTTACTGAGCAGCAGCTGCTCTCTGAGAATGAACTGGAGGAATTTCACATCTGTGCTCTGCACTCTGTATATTTTTCTAATCTTGGCTTTGTTTTAACTAGAATGGAATAGAGTTCAAACATTCCTCAGCCATTAAAACAGCCCCACCATTCCCATGTCCCAGGCTCTATTTCTATCAGGTGACTTTCCCAATTTTGCTTATTTAAATACACCGTGTGTTCTGTACAGCATTCCCAAGATGTTTCCATTTTATGAACCAGAGTCAGGTTGGTGCCGAGTGCTGGTGATTCCCCGTGAAGTGCCTGAGCTGTTCAGCATTTCTCAGGAGCTGGCCACGTATTTATTTATTAACTTGCAGTTTTCTCTGTTCGCTTTCTATTGGAATTGCCTTATTATTTTCCATCGATGATAAGCTCAGGATCTAATTTCCACAGATAGAAATCAGGTTTCAGAGTAGCAGCCATGTTAGTCTGTATTCGCAAAAAGAAGAGGAGTACTTGTGGCACCTTAGAGACTAACCAATTTATTTGAGCATAAGCTTTCGTGAGCTACAGCTCACTTCATCGGATGCATCACTGTATTTTCCACTGAATGCATCCGATGAAGTGAGCTGTAGCTCACGAAAGCTTATGCTCAAATAAATTGGTTAGTCTCTAAGGTGCCACAAGTACTCATCTTCTTTTTTAGATAGAAATCAGTATCAGGAAATTATAGAGGAGGGAAAAGATCTCCCAACCCTCAGATAAACACTTGCCATGTATGGTTACATAGTTTCCAGCGACCCTGGGTTCTGTGCATGCAGAGGGAGAATTAATTCATTCTTCCTCCTCTGTTCTCTTTGCTAAATGCATAGAATTAACACAGGTTTATTCCATTCATCTCTAGTTTCAGGCTCTGACCCCCACATTTCTGTTGCTGGTCACCAGGATGGAGGGATCCGGGTTGTGTGTCGATCGGCAGGCTAGCACCCAGAACCTGAGGCTCAATGGAGAGATCACCGTGGGCAGTTGCTACCATCTGCCTCTGAAAAAATATCTAAGGAGGCCAATGACCTGTTTCAAAGCCAGATTTCTATTGTTATAACAGAACATTCCAACCAGGACTTGTCCTGTTCTGTCAGGAGCCCGCTCCTCAATCAAGAGAAAATATCAACAGTTTCCATAGCAGGTCAGTGCCCGCCCACACTGCACCGGGGATAGAATGGATGTGGCAGATGTCAGTGGGGTGTTGTATGATTGTGTGTTTATATATTTTTTCTAGCTATTCTCCTAGGAAGGCTTCATGTAGCACATGCCAAAAAGCTAAATCAGTGTAATAGAACCACCAGGGACCCAGGCCTGCAGTCCAGATCCAGGCAACTCTCCCACTGGCTTAGCTGAGAGCTCTGTCTGAGTAAAGACCGAGGGACCAGACTGTCACTATTATATTTGTGACCCGAGGTGCCTAGGGTAGCCCACACTGAAAATGTTAAGGTCAGGGTAGGCTGTAAAAAGGAGAGCAGATTCTCCCAAAGAGCCAGCCACATTACCAGATCAATACAAGTTTGGATTTTACCCAAAATACCACGCTGCCAGCCAATCCTTCAGTAACTAAAACTAAGGTTTGTCATAAAAGAAAAAAAGGAAAAAAACAAGAATAGAGTTATTAAATGGTCAAAACAATCAGATGCATACATGTGACTTCGGAGTCCATATAACAGGTTCTTAGCAGCATTAGTGATTTTTCTGGCTTGTAAAGTCCCTCTGGAACACACACGTGAGGTGTGTGGTTGACTTGTCAGTTCGTAACTATGGTGTTTGTAACTCTGAGGTTCTACTGTATCTAAAAGAAGTGCTGTCATTCAACCGCAGCAACTGGATTTGAAGCAGGAATTAATTCAGGGCATTTTCTTTGGCCTGTGTTGTGCAGGAGGACAGACTAGATCATGGGTTCTCAAACTTCATTGCACTGTGACCCCCTTCTGAAAACAAAATTTACCACACGATCCCCCCTGAATCTGAAGCCCAAGGGCTTAAGCCGTGGGTGGCAGGGCAGTAGCCCAAGCCCTGCAGCCCTGGGCTGAAGCCACACTGAGTCTAACGCTGGCCCTGGCAACCCCATTAAAACGAGGCCGTGACCCACAGTTTGAGAACCACTGGACTAGATGATCACAGTGGTCCCCTCTGGCCTTAACATCTGTGAATCGATGACCTTATATTTTAATAAAAAGAATAAATACCGAGACAGAGGAATGTGAAAGAGTGTAGGAGAGGAGGGGAGGTGCCACTGTTCTACACAGTGGCAAGGAATGACTGGGTCCAGTTTGGCTGCACCTGAGAGATTTAAGAGAGTCAAAGCCCTGGGCAGTGTGGCTTTTAAGACCTCAGGGAGCGAGATAACAGAAGCAGGAATCAGCATGAGGTCTCCCTCCTTCCTAACAAGGTCTGCAGAGCGCTGGCCACAGGCCACCAGGAACGTCAAGGGCCAGTGCTCAGCCCAGCCATGACTAGGGCTTTAGTTTTGTACCTATGGTATTTTCCAGGGGAAAACATCTGTGGGGGGCGGTTGAATGTCTAAGCTCCTGCTGGCGCGTGTTTCAAGGACACATCCTTTGGTGAAAGGGCATTTTCACTCAGCTGTACTGGTGCCACCTCAGCTTAGAGTTTATAGTTTTCAGTCTGGGAATCTCTACGTGAGTGAACGTACTTCTGCATGTGGTGATCGATTGGATGATGAGTTTGTAACCAGCGAGGCTCCCCCTTCCCTTGTGTCCTCTGTGTGTGTGGGTCACACTGATGTGTTGTGGGAAAGGGGATCCACACCTCTCCATCCAGCCCTGGCATAGGGTCATGGGTTCAGAGGTAACTCTGGTTTCACTAGTTTTTTCTGTTTCCTGCATGTTGTTTTCTAAAAATTCTGACATTAAGAGTGACATTTTCACAAGCACCTAAGTGAAGTGACTTGAAACTCTCCTCCCCATGGTCTCTGCTCCTTCTGGGCCCATCTACGCTACAATTACAGCCATGGCAGGGTGTCACCCAGACCCAGCTCCAATCTGTAGTGTAGTTGGGATGTTAGCCATATTCCAGAGCTAAGATAAGACTTGGACTCCCACTGGCTTTGTAATAAAGCATGGGGGCAGGGGCAACAGAAAATCCCTAAAAGTGGGGGGGCCACCAATGCCTGAACCGTGGCCCTGCCCGCACCCCACCCCTTCCACCAAGGCCCTGCCCCTTCTCCCTGAGACCCTGCTCTCATGCCGCCTATTCCTTCCAAGGCCCCGCTCCCACGCCGCCTCTTCCCCCCCATGACCCCACCCCCATTCCTCTCTGGTCCTCCCCCCATTGCTCGGCCTTACGGCCAGTAAAACGTGGGAGGGCTATGCTTTTAAAAGTGATGGGGCCATGCCCCCCAGGCCTCTCCTGTTCCTGCGCCCCTGCATGGAGGAGCCGTATCTCACCAGGACATCCATCGGGAGCTCCCATAGGATTCCTTCAGCCAGTCATGCCGTGTTGTGACTGATCACCAAAATCCAGCATTTCCCCTCAGTGGCCCAGATTCACAAAGAGACAGAGACATTGTGAGACTGAGCATTGCAGTGCTTAGCTTTTAGGGACCTAGAAATCACTGGAGCAACACTGGGATCCACAAAGCCTGACTTAGGCACCCAGGCTCCCTGTACAATGGATGAGGAGGGACCTAAGAACGGGATCCACAAAAGCAAGTACACAAGGCGGGGAGCTGCCTTAGCTAGCCATTGGGAGATTCTGATGAGAAGGGTGTTTCCTAAGCCCTGCCCCTTTCCTAGAGTTCAGTGTCAGATGCAGGGAGGCACCTATCTCGGCTTGTGATCCAAGAACTGGAGCTACTTGAGATGGGTTGCCCCACCCTTTTGCAGTGTCACCTGATGTACTGGGGTTCCACTGGGCCTGCCTGTTCCTGCATCCGATGAAGTGAGCTGTAGCTCACGAAAGCTTATGCTCAAATAAATTGGTTAGTCTCTAAGGTGCCACAAGTCCTCCTGTTCTTTTTGCATATTTAATAAGTCATAACCTTTCCAGTGATATCTCACATGATCCATTTTGCATGAAACATACCTTAGTTATGCACTATTCATATTATAACCATATCTCTATAAAGAATACGGGGCATAGTGCCACACCCCTCACCTGGGGTCAGGCAGCTTAGGCAGCGAAGTTGTTTCTTGTGAGAACGAGCTAGGTGCCTGCTTCACCCTGCACAAAATGGCCAGAGGAGGAAGAACTCTCCTTTTGTCTTTTCACCCAGTGGTTAGAGAAAGAAGGGATTTGAAGAGGGGTTTCCCCCTTGCAGGGGAGTGCTGTAAGCACTGAGCTATGGGGATACTCTGAGGTGGGTCTCTCGGTCTCTCCTGTTAAAGCTGATACACTTTGGATAAATAATTATAGAGACACGGGAGCAGGACACTCGTCTCCCACATGGGCACCTTAACTACCCGGCTATGGAGTCACTAGTACTGCCTCGGTCTGTCCCAGGGGCTAAGAAGTAGATAGTACCAGCTGGAACAGTTTTAACCGGAGAGATTGAGGGTACTTCAGACACCAGAATGTGCCTAGCTCAGTGGTTAGCACATGCCCCTCAGCTATGAAAGTTCCCTGTTCAAATCCTGTCTCCCCATGCAGTGCAGGGAGAGAACTGAACCGGGCCCCAACATCCTGGGTGAGTGCTCCAACCACTAGGCTGGAAGGTATAAGATGGGTGACTCTACCTCTTCTGGCTGGATTTTGAATGGAGGCTGATGGAGAGAGGTATCTGGGTTCCTAGAGCGAGGCAGCAGTGAGCAGGCCCAGAGGCATGTGGGGAACTTTTACCCTGAAAGGTTAGGCGCTGAGTGAGTCAAGGTGCCTCAAGGGACAGGTGGAAGTCAAGCAGAGGTTTTCCAGGTTGCAATGGTGCTTAAAACTGGGGTTTAGGTGTCTAAGCGCCATTGTGGATCTGGGCCTCAGTGTTTCCAAACTAATGGTACTTTCCTTTGCAGAGCTGTTTTTCCCAAGGGTCAATCCCTGGATGGTGGCTCTGCGGGTGATCCTGGCTCTCCTGGCTGTTGTCATTCCCCTGTCCAGTTACTGCATCTGGAGGCAACACAGAGCGAAAGGTAAAGTGACAAGAAGGGAGAATTCAATGTGACCAGAGGGACAATGTCATTAAAAACAAACCATGGGACTGAATTGATTCAGGTAATTAATTCAGTGTTCTAAAGAGAGTTTGGAACAATGGGAGATGGACAGAGGCTGTGGGAGAAGGAGGGGTTGAATTAATTATTATTCAGAAACAAAAAAGCTTCATTTAATGTGAGTTACAGTTGCTCTCATCAATAAACCGAACCATAAAAAATGAGGAAATACACTGTAAATGATTAAAAGTCAAGTACAATCTCTAATAAAATAACAAAAAGCATATATGATATCTTTAGAAAATGAAACACCACTCTTCGCTCCGACCAGAATACATCCTAATGTATTGGTGTTAATATTTACTTTCAATTTTAATAACTATTGGCTTACACTAATTGTGTTATAATATTTTTTCTTTATTAGTTATTTTAATGGTCCTTAAAATGACCAAAACGTATGGTTAAATAGTGCCATTATTACAGTCATTGTAAAGATGACTCATTTGGGACATATTTCTTATTTATTGTATAAATATGTTTCTTATCTTTATCATCTGTATAGAATGTTTGGTGGTGGTGCTCGGGCTCAGCCTTTGGCCCCAGCAGCCCCAACAAGTCTAATGCCATCCCTGGCAACCCCATTAAAATGGAGTCGCGACCCCCTTTGGGATCCCGACCCACAGTTTGAGAACTGCTGCTGAAGCAGGCTGGGCAGAAACGCTATCCCACAAGGAGTGATTTCGGCTCTAGCCATCACTTAACAAAACAAAAGACTCCTAATGGAGCCTTAACCAGCTTATCCTTGAACAGTGGGGAGGAGCTGGTTAGCCCTGCCTAGGGCTATGTCTACACTACACAGCTTTTAGCTACATGGCTGTATCGCTACAGCCGTGCCGCTAAAACTTGTGCAGTGTAGCCGCTGTTTGTCAGCTCTCCTACTCACAAAAAATTTCCACCCCCCACGAGCGGCATTTGCACTGTCAACAGGAGAGCGCTCCAGCCCACAACGCACTGTTCACGCTAGCACTTGTCACGGCAAAACTTTTGTCTTTTGGGGGGCGGCGGCGGCAGGGGCGGGGGTTAACATTTCTGAAAGACAAACGTTTTGTTTTTTAATTGCCAGTGTAGACATAGCCTAGAGACTCTCGGGCAGAGCCCTGCCTCTCAGCAGGGACACCGGTCTTCACCCCCTCTTCCCTTTCACAGGGTTCTGGCATCCCAGCCCCCTGCTTAGCGAGCTCTTTTCAATTAAGGGTGAGCCCTTCAATCAGGACAGGCTAAGCACAGTTCTGCTGCCCTTTACTCATACAATAAGGATAACAACATTTCATTACCACTGCACTCAGTACTAAAGTGATTTGTAACCCAGCACCAGCCAAAGTTGATCACTTTGGGCAAAACAGCTTTGTCTGCTGGCTACCTAGGCAGAGTCGGTGTGTTCATGTAAATACAATCTGGTCCTGAAACCTTTTCCCCTCCCCAACTAGCTGTCAGGGGAGAGCTCATTCAGACCCTGTTTACATCCTCCCCCCAGCTCAGAATGTGTTGTCCCAGCCAGTCACGCTCCGGATTACACCAATAGCATGAGTTTGCCCCAAAAGATCTGAGGAAATCTATATGGCTGCCACAAGCCTGTGAGCTGAGTGTATTGCTTCTTCGCTAATCACCCCAGGTGCATCATAAGTTATCCTGTTTACTGGCCTCATAACCCTGTCGCACCTATTGAGAGTGGGTATGGCAGGGGCAGGGGGAACGTCGTCTTGGGCTAGGGATGGTGAGTGTTCCTCTGAGGTACCTCAGCTACTGGCACATCCCCCTGCATCTCTTGTTCTGGTGCTGGAAGGTCTAGGGTACCAGGGACACCTTCCATTTGTATGTCCCTCTGTCCAACAACCTAGGTGTGTTATCACTGGCCTGTTTTTCTTCCAGGAGATCTGGGAATGTTGGTGGGACAAGCTCATTATCCCAGGCTGATCTCATTGTTGGCATGCGTGTGCCAGCAACAGGCCTAAATGCTTCTTCCATGGGGTTCAGAGCACTGTGCCCATGCTGTGACCTGGCTGCAGTAGTTCAGACCCCCATTGTAACCCTGTCAGGGACACGGTGGCTGATGATGTCATTATGCTTCTTGCGACAGTGTCCCTCTGCCCGTTTTCTCTTCTGTGCTGATTGCCTGCCAGTTCCAACCCCCTCCCACCCAGTCCCGTCACCCCAAACTCACTCACACCCCCTTCCTGCTCCCCTCCCTTCCGTTACAGTAGAATGTCAGAGTTATGAACACCTTGGGAATGGAGGTTGTTTGTATCTCTGAAATGTTCATAACTGCACAAAACGTTATGGTTCTTTCAAAAGTTTACAACTGAACAATCACTTACTACAGCTTTGAAACTTTACTGAAACTGCCCATCACCCCAACTTCACTCCATCCCCCGTCCTGCTCCACTCCCCCTCCCTTTCCATGTAGCTCATCCCTCCCCCCTGCACAGCGCAATGTGACTGTTAAATCGTGGCACTGACGTGCCATTTGCACCATCACTCTGCTTGTGCGTTCTGCCCCTTCCCCCGCCCTGTGCCTGTCTTGTCTGGTTAGACTGAGCCCTTCGGGGCAGGGACTGGCGGCTACTCCGTGTCTGTGCAGTGCCCAGCACTGGCCTGGGCTGGCCACTAGGCGCTGCCATAACACAGAGAGGGGAACGCACTTTGTTACTCATGTAGGCTGAATTGTACACCCAGGTGGGCCCACCGCCCACTACGGACACGTCCTTCAAACCCACACCCCATTCTGGGCAGATCCCTATTGATCTGGATGAAAATTGGAAAACCAAATTCCATTAAATGTGGCTTTTCCATGTTTCTGATTTCCACCAAAATCCATAGGGTTCTGCACAGGGCTGGAGTCGGGGAGGGGTCTTGCTGGACTGGGGACAAGTTACCTGGCTAGGGCAGTGGTTGGAGGGGAATGAGAGGCACCCTGACCCTCACACTAAACCCTAATCCTAACCCTGAGGTCACTGCTTCACCCTGTATCCTGAGATTTTAGTGCAAATCAGGCTTTTACAGATTTCCATTTTTCACCAAAATCCGGAAGGTTCTGCCCATTGATGCCTAAAACATGCCCTGAAACGGAGCTGATGGGACGTGGTTTTCAAAAGTTATCACATTGCAGAGAGACAGACAGAAAGAAACACCATCAAGTTGAGTGTGGGGCCTCACTTCCCTCAGCCAATAATAAGAAGTTGATTTTCATAAAAGTTTTAACCTCAAAGTAGTTGTTTTATTTGGGGATAATTATCTGAGCAGACCTTTAGTGTGTGTTCACTAGGACCACAATTCAGCAGGGTAGTTAAGCACGTGCCGCACTTTAAGCCCATGAGTCAATCCATCCCGGTTCAGCGTGTGCGTAAGTGTTTCACTGAATCAGGCTCTAAAACAGAAGCACTAGCTGCTTCAGGAGAAGGTGCGAAAACCCCCCTAGTGCCTGATGATGGATTAACCTGCCCCCAGGGAAAGTTCCCTGCTGACCCCAGTCCGTTAGCAATTGGCTTGTGCCCTGAAGCAGGAGGGCGTTTCTCTACCTTCCAGAATGCTTGCGTTTTTTGAGAACTGTGATAAGTCTGGAGATTCCCATTTCCATATCAATGCCTGGGCTTTTTTGAATCCTTTGTCCATTTGGTTTTTTTTTCTTTGTTTGTCTGTTTTGTTTTAATTCTACCCAGTATAAATCTGTATGTTCTCATTATCAGTCTAAATGTCCTTTTGTTTTACTCCTGCTAAACTCCTGGCCTCAATGCTATCTTGTGGCAAGTTGTTCCACAGGCTAAGTATGCACCCTATAAAACAGTATTTCGTAAAATCATACAATCATAGGACTGGAAGGGACCTTGAGAGGCCATTTCCTCTTACAGTTTGAAATTTGCTGCTTTTCATTTTATTTGAGTATCCTCTTGCTCTTGTATTAGTAGAGAAGGTAGGTCTGAGCACCCAATTTCTCTCTCTCACTCAGTGCTTTGCATTTCTCTGTCATGTCTCCTATCCAAACTAAAATGTGCCACCTTTTAAAATCACTTCTTATACAGATGTGCCTTCAGGGCTCTAATCATTATTGTTGCCCATCTCTGTAATGTCCTTTCTGAGATGGGGTGACCAGTGCTGCGCACAGTGCCCAGGTGAAGGACTAGTTAAGTATATTTTTCTATCTTGTTCTTTCTGCATCCTAACTCTTCATTCTTTACACCATTGCTGACACTGAGCAGAGATCTTCATAGAGCTGTGTACAGTGAAGCCTGGGTCTCTTTCCTGAGTAGTTACAGTTAATTTAGCACCCTGTAACCTTTCTGAATAGCTGTACTTATTCCTTGCCACGTGTCTGACCTTACTTTGATCAATACTGAATTTCATCCGCCCTCATGTGGCCCAGGCTTGATCCCTCTGAAATAACTCAAGATTTCTCTGGCCTCGTCTGACCTAAATAGTTCTGTGACATCTGCAAATTTCACCACCTCACGGCTTATCCCTTTTTCCAAGTCACTGATAACTATACTGAACACCAGTCCTAACTGAAGACCCAGCTTTGAGGCACCCCACTGCGAACTCTGTTTCCATGGTAAATTTTCACCATGTATTGCTGCTCTTTGTTTTCTGTCTTTGAGCTGGTTTCTGATCCAGGACAATACTTTACCCCTCACCCCATGATGACTTAGGCCTGGGCTACACTAGGGGTGGGGTTCGAACTAAGATACACAACTTCAGCTACGCTATTCACGTAGCTGAAGTCGAAGTATCTTAGTTCGACTTACCTGGCCGTCCTCACGGCGGCGAGTCGACTATGGCGGCTCCCCCGTCGACTCCGCTTCCTCCTCCTGCCGAGGTGGCGTCGATTCGGGGATCGATTTATCGCGTCTAGACGAGACGCGACAAATTGATCCCCGATAGATCGATCACTACCCACCGATCAGGCGGGAGTGAAGACGTACCCTTAGTGTCCTTAATAACCTTTTGTGAGCAACTTTGTTAAAGGCTTTTTGAAAGTCCACATCAATGATGCCAGTGGGTTCTCCTTTGTGCACTATTTTACTGACATACTTAAAGCAATTTAGTAGATTAGTGGGGCACAGGTTTCCTTTCCAGCTCTGCTAGTCAGACTTTATCCTATCATTCTCATATAGCTGTCTTAGAAGTCTGTTTTCATTCTTGTTTCAACCCGTGTAGCAGGTAATGACGTAAGGCTCACTTGTCTGTAGTTCTCAGGATTACTCCTACTAAAATTTTAAAGTTGGCTACAACATCGCCAACCCTCCAAGTCTCCAGAAGTGTAGCTGATGTTAATGAGATGTATATTATTGTTAGCAGCTCAGCCATATCGTCTGATGTCATTTGAGAGCTCCTGGGATTTGCCATCTGGCAGGGATCTACATTGCTCTTGGTGGCTGCTGGCTCTTCAGTTTGTCAGTTTGTTCCAATATCTCCTCTTCGCTCCGCGATCCCTGATCTTTATTTCCTGAACAGGGCAGGTCTCTCCCCAGCAACCTCTGTGGTGGAAACTGATGCAAAGAAACCAGTCAGTCTCTCAGCATTGTCCTTCCCCTCCCCAATTGCTCCCTTTCCCTGCTACTGATCCAGGGGACCCATCGATTCTCTCACAGGCTTCCTGATTCTGCTGGACTGAAATAATTCCCTGGTATTTGTTTTATATCTCTGGCTGTTCACTCTGCTAATTCCATTTTAGCCTCCTAATGCCCATCATGCACTTCACCCGATGCACTGTATGCTCCTTTCTACTGGCTTCACAGGGTTAATATTTCCATTTGCTGAGGGATCCCTGTTTGGCTCTAACAGCCTCCTGCACCTGGCCAGGTGGTCGGGTGGGGTTACTGTATTTCTCCCCTTGCTGATTCCTTTGTTGCTCAGGGGGTGCAGGTGTCTGGCTGCTGATATAGCCTCCAGACTGAGTCTAAGGATTGTAACTTCCCTGCTTTCAGGTCTTTTTGACTCACTTCTCTTCTGCAAGATAAAGTGATATTGACTCATTTCTCCTTGTTTTATTTTTAGGCAAACTCCAGGCTGAGCTCAGTAAGTTCCATTCCCCCAAGTATCACCCTTGTCTGACATTGTCTCCTGCTCAGCGTGTCAGTGTTCAGGGGCGTTCTCACCCCTCTCTCTGTGTTTGGTTTCAGGGTGGAGAAGCGCCCAGATCTACTCAGGTACTGTACATACGGCTGATGTTTTATCCATGGTGAGGCCCCACCTTCCCCTGGGATCTGTCTGCTCCTTTCCCTGCACGAAGCATTTTTCTGTGACATTCAATAGGCTAGAAACAGCAATATGACTGAGGTGGATGGAAAGGGGCAAACAAAACCCAGGTTTATTGCAGAGCAGGGACATGCCCCCTTTGGGAAAGGGCTGATTAGTGATGAAATGCTGCCCCCTGGTGTCACCTTTGCAGGGGGTAGCTGGGGTCTGCAGGAGGGACATTCTTATCTGCCCATAATTGATCTGAACTGCCAACCTCTCTCTTCCCAGCAGCAGGATCAGACCAGGCTTTAGCCCACAATTTCCTTCTCGCGTAACATGCCCAGACAGGAGCTGTTCAGTGTCCCCTTGGATTTTGGGGGAGGAAGGCCCTGTCCCCACTGCCAGGGCAGACAGGTTTTTATATCCAGCTTGTGACACTCCCCTGACCCAGTTACAACAAATTGTGCTGACACGGCAGCTTTCCTGCCTCACAGCCGCGACTCAGCTGCGTGTGCATTTGCTCCCAGCCTGCTGCCTGACTGTGTGTGAGCCCTGGTGCCTGCTGGGGGAGTCTGGGCAGCTCCCCGGCAGCTCCAGCTCCAGGGGCTGTGTGCACACGTCACAGCACCACTGGCCCAGGGGTCCATGCACTCCGGAGTGTCCTTTCTCACAGAGCTGGGAGGGAGGGGGGCACCCTGGAGAGTTACACAAACATTTTTAGGGGTCCTGTTAGGGTCGCCACCTCTGCTTCACGTACACCACCTGTCCCCCCACCCAGGGCACTTTGTCCCCACCCCCAGGAGAGGGCACCAGCCCCTGCAGACTCCTGTTCGTTTGGCAGCCCCAAGCACCAACCTCACCAAGTAGGACATGGCACTAAATCTACCCCGCTGCCCCCGGCAGTGAGCCCCCCACAGCCGATACCTGTGTGATGGTGAATGGTCCCTGCTGGCCCTGAGCTCCCCATTTCACTGACTGCTCCCAAGCTGTCCCGTCCCCGGGGCTCCCAGACACTCTGGACCCAGGGGTCCCTCTGTGCAGGTACCACCACCCCACAGGTCCCCTGCTACAACCACGAACACACCCGGGACTTGTAATGTCCTGGAGAGACTCACAGATTTCCCAGGACAGTGACCTGAACAAAGGGACGATCCTAGGAAAACCTGGACAGGTGCCAATCCTAGGTCCTGTCCACACAGCACAGAAACACTCAGCTGAGCCGGGTCCAGGCAGCCAGCCCCGTGCCAGCCCAGGCCCCTGGCAGGGACACTGAGCTGCCAGCTGCCAGGGTCACTAACAGTGTTAACTCTGCCATGTGCCACACGCCATGCTTAGATCCCTGACGGGTTTGTCCTGTTCTTACAAACCTCCAGTGGCGGGGATCCCGCAGCCTCCCTTGGACCAGGTCCAGAGCTTCACTGCCCTGAGAGTTAGGAAGTGTTTCCTCATCTCCAGCCTCAGTCTCCCTTGCTGCAGCTTGCGCCCATTGCTCCTTGGACAGGCCCTTGCCCTGCCCGCTACGGGCACTGGGGATGTCACCAAGTGTGAGCATCGCTGTTATCACACTGAATGGCTGGGGGCGCAGGGCTGGCTCCGGGGTCAGTGAGGGCAGCTGGGGCCTTTCACTCCTCAGTCACCGATCCCAGCCCAGGCTCAGAGTCCGGCTCCCAGCAGACAGGAGCTCACATAGTAACTCACGTTAATGGCAGCCTCACCGGCCACCTCCGCAGGAGGCCAAGCCCTGAACAGGCCACAGGCACGGTTCCTCCCCAGGGAGAGGCTCCAGCAGGTGTCAGGGCTGAGCCATGTTGGCAGGACAGTTGGGGGCTCACACGGCCACCGTGACATCTTCAAACCCTCGATACCCAGAGCTCCAGCAGCTGGGGTGTAAAACCCCACTCTTACCCCCAGCACTAAACTCACTGGCACTGCCCCAAGGCCCCCTCTCCTCCTGAGGGTGGGGGGGTGAGTAAGGGGCACCAGGAGAGCGGGTGGCAGGGAGCCATGGCCCCATCACTTTTAAAAGTGGCCTCCCACTTTTTACTGGCCACAAGGGTTAGGGTTAGAGAGAAGCGACTGGGGGGACAGGGTCGTGGGGGGAAGAGGCGGTGCAGGGAGAAGGGGCGGTGCGGGGGCAGGAGCTTGGGGCAAAGGGTGGAGTAGGGGTGTGGCCTTGGGAGGAAGGGGTGGCACGGGTGGGCAGGGCCACGGTTCGGGCACCAGTAGCCCCTCTACTTTTAGAGAGCTTGCATCACTCCTGGGGAGAGCACCATCCCGGATCCTGATCCCAGGGGCCACAGGTACCAACTTTCTAATGTACCAGGGGACAGTCGACCCCCACACTGCCCCAGGCCCCACCCCCACTACACCCCTCCTCCAAGGCCCCACCCCCACCCTTCCTCTTCCCGCCCCACTTCACCCCCACCCCACCACTTCCCGCCCTGTTCCGCCTCCTCCCCCTCAGCCCTCCTGCAGGTCACTGAACAGCTGATCACGGCAGGCAGGAGGTGCTTGGAGGGAGGGGCAGGCGCTGATCGTCGGGACCGCTGGCAGGTGGAGGTGCTGGGGCGGGGAGGAGCTGATTGGCAGGGCTGCCGGTGAGTGCTCGGCACCCACCATTTTTTTCTCGTGGGTGCTCCAGCCCCGGAGCACCCACAGATTCGGCGCCTATGCACATCTGTGTATTTGCCGGGTGCACAGAGCTCTCCGGGTGGAGACACTTTCTCACTGACCCAGGAATTGGTGCTGGGAGGCCCCACTGCCCAGGAGGCCAAGGGCTCTCGCTCCCCTGCCCTGGGGGTGAAGGGAGGGGCCTTGGGCTGCTGTTCCCTGTTCCAGGAATGGGGTGAAGGGGACATAGACACAGACACCGCTTGCGCTGAGGGGTAGACCTAGCTCCACGCTGGGCTTCAAAGCCTGAGCTCCAGCCTGAGTGTGAACGTCTAGGCGGCTATTTTTAGTGCCAAAGAGGGAGCCCCACAAGCCTGAATCTGTCCACCCCGTTCGGAGACTCGCTGCCGCGGGCTGTGTACATGAACCCAGAGTGTGTCCAGAGTCTGGGTCTGAAAGTTCCCCGGCGCGTCTGATGCAGGGCTGGTTAATGAGAGCGACGGGGGTGGCTGGCCCAGTCGTTAGATGGAGACGCCGGGGCCCCTGGGGCTCTGGGATGGTCTCTGTGACCATTGTCTGCTCTGGGAGACGCCCAGGTGCAGCTGCAGAGGGTCTGTGCCACCAGCATCGCCCATGGGACAATCGCTCTGGGCAGAGTTCAGGCTGATTTGTGGGCGTCTCCATTTTCAGCCTGATTTATGGGCGAGATCAGGGGCTCAGGGGGAATTTTTTTACCCAGGGCAAATTAAATAGCAGCTCTGGAGTGTTTCACAGCTGATGTCCTGAGTCTGACCTGCCCGTAACTGTGCGTGTCTGGGGATGTTGAGAGTCACTCACTGCAAGTCACTGGGATTTGGGCTCCTCAGTTGCTCAGACAGGTTTACAGTGAAGCTGGGTGAAATGTTTTGGACAAATACTTTATTTGCTGCAAAATTATATTTCGGGTCGACAGAAACTATTCGCGAATCCATGTCGAGTTTGCTGACGAGTTTCAATGAACAGAAAGGTGCCGCCGCTTCCCTTCCAGCCTTTAGCCCCGTGGCTGGGCCCCCAGCGGGGAGCCTCCGGTTCAATCCCCCCGTGGGACGCCAGGAGGGCTTGAACTGCTGGGCTCTGGGGGTCTGATGTCGTCCCCCTGTGTCTAAACACTGCCCTGGGCACTGGGCCAGAGCCTGGGAGTGAGACTGACTCTGCAGCCCAGTGTGTCGGGCCCCGACCTGGGAGACCCAGAGTCCAGCCCCCCTGCTCCAGTCACCCTGTAATTATTGATCCATAACCCCAGTGACGGGAAGGGTTACGGCCCCTGGCACACCAGTGTCTCAGGCCATGTCTGCCGGGGTTTCCTTGCACCGTTGCAAACCCCCAGGGCAGACTGGCTGTGCGGATGTGAACTGGGACTGGCGCCTGGTGCAGCTTCCCCCAGAGGGAGGGGCCAGTAAGTGGGGAAATGCCCCGTCCCCTCCCCACTGTCCTGGCCTCATTAGCAACAGCCTATTAGTATGCATTTACCCCGCCCCCCCCAGAATCCTCCACTGCACAGCCGCCCCAGTGAGCCTAACCCAGACCACTGCCCCATGGCGGACGGACTGGGCCAGGAGAGGGGAGGGGCTGGCTGTGGGGTTTGCCTGGCTGGAAGGTGATCCCCGTGGGGCCCGCCAGCATGGAGAGTCCCAGCTGCGCCCCCTGGGGCAGGGCTGCACCCCCAGTGTGTGTGGGGCCAGCACCAACCTGCTCTTAGCGAGAAACCAACCACACATGACCCCAAGGCAAGAGAGATTCCCTGGGGCTTGCCTCTCCCTCACCCCTCTGGCTCCTGCCCCTCCCTTACCCTTTTCTCACCCCTGTGCCCACCTGGACCCTGCATCTATTCTGACCCCTCCTCCTCGCCCCTCCCCTTCTTCCCACCCACTTTCTGCTTCCCTAGGCCCCTCTGTCCCCCACTTTGCCTCCCTAGCATGTGCCCCTGCCTTCCGCCCACCTCTGCCCCACCGGAAACCCCCCTCCCTTCCCCCCCTGCCCTCCTGGCACCTTCCCCTCTCCCCCAAACATCCTCTGCACCCTGGAGTCCACCCATCACTTCACACCCCCGCTATGTCCTGGCATCCAACTCTCTCCTTTCCTTCCTCTGCTGCCAGGTCTCCCACCCTTTCCCTCACTCCCATCTGCTTCCCTGGTGCCTGCCACTGCCCTCACGTCCTCTACCCCCGATGGCCGTCCCACCCCTCACCCTCTTCTGCTGTCCTGGCTTCTGCCTTTCTTACTCCCCTCAGCCCTCCTGGCTCCTGCCTCTCTCCCCACCCTCTCTGACCCCTGGCACGCACCCTTCCCTCATCCTCCTGTGCCCACCCCTCCTCTCGCCCCACTCTGACCCCCCGGCACCTGCCTCTCCCCAATGCCGTCTCCTAACACCTCCCTCTACCCACCTGCCCCTGCCTCTCTCCTTGCCTCTCTCTGCCCCCTGGTGCTTGTCCCTCCCCTCCTCTGCCCTCCCTGTGTCTGCCCTCCTGCTCAACCCCCTCAATCCCCCTGGCACCTACCTTTTCCCTTACCCCACACACCCTTCTGGTGCCGACCCCTTCCCTCCTTCCCCCTGCCCCCCAACACCTGACCCTCCCCTTGTCCCCTTCCTCCCTGGTGCCCCCCCCTCACCACCCTCTGCCCCACTGACCCCACTCTCCTCTCCCCCCTCTGCTACCATCTTCCATGCCACCTTCTCTTTATTTTTCACCTCTGCCCCTCCCCTCGCCCTCTGGCTCCATGACACCTGCACCCCTCACCACCCCTCTAGTCCCCTGCTGCCAGCTCCTCCTCTGACCCAAGTCCCAGCTCTACCCTTGCCCCATCTGCCTCCCTGGTGCCTGCCATTTCCTTTGCCTCCTCTGCCAACCTGGTGCAAGTCCCTTCCCTCACCCCCCTTTGGACCCCTGGTCTCTGCCCTTCCTCTCACCTCAGCACTGCCCCGTCCCTCTCCTCCCCCTCTCCTTTTCTCTGGGTCCCACCCCTGCCTTCATCCTCCCTCTGCCCCCCTGGTGCCCACATCTCCCTTCACAATCCTCTGCCCTCCTAGGTCCTACCCTTCTCCACACCCCTCTCTCTGCCTCCCTTCGGCTCACCTGCTCCCTCACCCCCCATTCTGCCCCCCGGCACCAGTGCCTGCCCATTCGCTACCCCCCCATGGTTCCACCTCCCCACTCCTCATCATCTCACCCCCTGGCAGCTCACCCTCCCCTTGATTTCCCCTTCCCCATTGAAGCTCCCCCATTCCCTCACACCCCTCTGCCCCCTGGTGCCCGCCCCTTCTCTTGGCCCCCGCAGCCCCCTGGGGTCCATCCCCTTCTTCTCCCATGGAGCCCACCCCTCCCCCCCCATGCCCTGCAGCCCCCAGGATCCTGCCCTTCAACCCCCTCTGTTCTTATGGTGCCAGCCCCTTCCCTTGTCCCCTCATTGCCCTTGTGCCTGCCCCACCCCTCTACCCCTCCCCCCTCTGCTCCTGTCACCTGCCCCTCCCCTCTACCCCTCCCCCCGCTACTCCTGTCACCTGCCCCTCCCCTCTACCCCTCCCCCCTCTACTCCTGTAACCTGCCCCACCCCTCTACCCCTCCCCCCTCTACTCCTGTCACCTGCCCCACCCCTCTACCCCTCCCCCCTCTACTCCTGTCACCTGCCCCTCCCCTCTACCCCTCCCCCCTCTGCTCCTGTCACCTGCCCCTCCCCTCTACCGCTCCCCCCTCTACTCCTGTCACCTGCCCCTCCCCTTTCCTCTCCCAGCATCAGCCTCCCCCCCCGCCCCCAGTGACACCTTCCCACCTCTCCCCCGCTCCTCCTGCCCTTTCCCCCCATTGTCTCCTCACAGGCAGAGGGGCCCTGGCTCCCCTCAGGCAACAACCCCCCCCCCAGCGATTAACGGGGACGCAGGTTAATTTCCCTTCGATCCCAGTGACCAGCCCCTGCCCCCGGCCCTGACTCTGTGACTCTCTCCCCAGTGGACGTGACTCTGGATCCAGACACGGCTCATCCCGAACTCGTCCTGTCTGAGGATCGGAAACGTGTGAGACACGGAGACAGACGCCAGGATCTGCCCGACAAGCCTGAGAGATTTGATACGTTCCCTGAAGTTCTGGGCGCTGAGGGGTTCGCGGGCGGGAGGCGTTACTGGGAGGTGGGGGTGGGAGACAAGACGAGATGGACTCTGGGGGTTTGTCGGGAATCTGTGAGCAGGAAGGGGTGGGTCACACACACACCTGAGGATGGATTCTGGGCCGTGTGGCTGAGGGACGGGGAATTCGCAGCCCTCACCTCCCCCACGACCTCCCTCCCCGTGAGCGTCCGGCCCGGCCGGGTGGGGATTTTCCTGGACTATGAGGCGGGCGAGGTCTCGTTTTACAATGTGACTGACGGGTCCCATCTCTTCACGTTCACTGACACCTTCTCCGGGACGCTCCGCCCTTATTTCTATACCGGTCTCAACACTCGCGGTACAAACGCGGCTCCCCTGATCATCTGCCCGGTCCCGGCTCTGGCCGGGGGGAATCTCGGTCCCTGACAGTGACCCCGCGGCACAGACCGGCCCCCCCAGCGCTGCTGCTCCTCCCACCCCCCTGTGGTGGGGGGGCAGTTACTGCAGCTACTGGAGTTTTTGTCCTGACCGGACGCTGCCAGTTTCCCTTTTCCACTGGAGGGTCCAGTCGAAAACCGGACACCTGGCAACCCCCACCCCTCACCTTGCCCCGTCCCCTGCCCCAGGGATAGCAGATGGTGGGGGATGGGGTCATTCACTCCTGCCAGAATTTTTAACCCTGTGAAATCTGAATGTAAAATAGGAAAGAAAAAAGATTATTCTAATTTAGAAAATATTATTGTAACAAGGTGTAAATACAAGAATACTTTAATTTAAATTTCACAGTATTTCAAAAAAAGGCATCTAAACATATTTTTAGAAATGGAATTATTTACATTTATTTTTTGATTCTTCCCTCAAATCTATATTGAAGTTTAACTTCTCTAAATATCATCATTTGTATTTCAACTGTGGAATTTCAAGAAATCCAAAATATTTATCTTCACAAAATAAACTATTAAACTGTCAGACGGGGTTGTTCAGTTACAATGTACGTGTGTCATAAACATCACAACTATACACATGTGCAGCTGCTCTCTCTCGCTCGCTCTCTCTTTCTTCCCCCTCTTTATTGTCTTGAGTGGTTCTCTCTGGGAGGCAGGGCACATACACCCACCTTCTGCACTACACCTTTGAAAATTAATAGCTTAAAAATGATAGAATGCATTAAGCAATATATTTCAGTTAACTCACACAAGATTATATAGTATTCTTTGAACTTCTGTCAGCATTAATTTGTGTGATTTTAACTTTCTAGCTACATATAATCGGTAATCAAGATATGACCCTTCCTTTCTCTTTCTCACATCAATTAACAAAATACGGTCCCCAACCTCAAATGCTATCTTCCTATAGATAGAAATAAACCCTGGATTTGTGCTGGAAATGGCCCATCTTGATTATCATACACATTGTAAGGAGAGTGATCACTTTAGATAAGCTATTACCAGCAGGAGAGTGGGGTGGGGGGAGAGAAAATCTTTTGAAGTGATAAACACCCATTTTTTCATGGTCTGTGTGTATAAAAACATTCTCACTGTATTTTCCACTGAATGCATCCGATGAAGTGAGCTGTAGCTCATGAAAGCTTATGCTCAAATAAATTGGTTAGTCTCTAAGGTGCCACAAGTCCTCCTCTTCTTTTTGCGAATACAGACTAACACGGCTGCTACTCTGAAACCTGGTTATGTAGACTCTCTCCTCAGGCCCAAAGCACTCCCAGCTATCACTTCAATCTCTCTGGTCACTCTCCAAGGAACTTCCCACTCCGAGACCCTAGACACTGTGGCCTGTAAATGCAGGTGGGGAATTAATTACTGAGCTCGGTGGCGTTCAGACTATGTCCTGAAGCATGGGATTGGGCCAGAGGGACAGCTAGCGCTGGACACAGTGTCCAGGGTCTCTTGGAGTGGGAAGTTCCTTGGAGAATTCCACTGGGTGGGAGACTCAGCTGTGAAGGGAGGGGGCGGGCAGGAGCATCTCCTAAACCCAAGATTGGAATAACTGAAGTAATGTTCCTTTTACATGGAGACTCTGCTCTTTGGAACCTCTGCAGACGCTTTAGCCACGTGTTTTACTCCATCCGTAGGAGTAGCCTTGGATCGCAGTGGGAGGGCTCAGGTGTGTAAGTGTTTGCAGGATGGGCACTCAGGGCAGTCCCTGACGCTAGGGCAAAGTGGATGTGAAGTGCCACTGTCTGGATTTGGGAGCCTGCCTGCACACCGAACTCACTAGGCGCTGGGTGCATGACTGCAAGGCGCTGGGCCAGGGAAAATCAGCCTTGGGTGGTCATTTTCAGTAGAAAACCAGAGCCACTTCTGGGGTCTTTCAGCTTCTAATGCCCTTTCCCTTCTACAGCTGGATTTCAGCCTATGGTAAAATCCCTCTCAATGCCAAGTCAGTGCCATAAATCATTGGACTGGGTGCAGGAATCAGTAGGCGACATTCTCTGACCTGGGTTATGCCAGGGCTCAGACTAAATTATTGTTCCCAAAACTTTTAAAAGCTCCTCAAGGCAAAGAAACCAATCATGCCCCTCACCCGTCAGCAATGTGTTAGCGACCCCACCCCCCATTTTCATGGATACATCTTCAAACCCCACCCTTCCCACCATGGCTAGCCCTTCCCCACGCTTCAGGAGACTCTGGAGTAGATGATCCTAATTGTCCCCTCTAACTTTGGAGCATCTTAAAAATCAAAGTTCCCAGACTCTGTAACAGGGGCTGCTTTGCCGGGCTCACCTTTCTCCCTCCGTCAGGTTGGCCGATGGGGATAATGAGCCTGGAGATCTCATTCCCGCTGCTCTGAGTGGTGCCCATGTGTACACGACCCAGCTCAGCTCTTACTGTATCCCAGGAACGTCTTCATCTTCTGGGATCGTCATAGCAGCAGTGGGATGATTTAACGGAGTCCCTTAGCCATGGGGCCTTTCTCTCTCTTTGGTTTCAGAGCCAGCATCCTGGAATCGTCTCCTGGTGCGTGGAGTGGTGGCAGTGGTGGGGGTGCTAGTCTTACTATACCAATGTGGGTTTTGGAAAGGTAGAGGAAAAGTGTTTGCCTACTCGCAACTCGTCTTCAGGAAGCTGCTGACTCATCCCTCCCAGCAGCCTGGAAGTCGGCAGGATTCCCAGGAATCTGAGCTCCCTGCAGTGTGTGACAGGGGCCCAGGGAACCAGAAACAGGAATCGAGACCCAGCCCTGGAGAAGGGGGAAGGAGACCTGCTAATGGAAGACAGATGCTTCCCCCAGGAACCCAGAGGAAGGGATCCATTAGGTGGGGACACGGGTGTGGTCCAGGAAACTGGAGCAGCATTGCCAATCCTCCAGGGTGATCGGGAGTCTGCAGGAATTAAAGATTAATTTTTAATTAAAGATCATCTCATGTGATAAAACCTTCAGGAATACGTCCAATTAAAATTGGCAACCCTAAACCAGAGTGGGGGGAGGGACCCATTAAAAGGAGACAGACTTGGGCTGGGGAACCAGCTAGAAGAGCTGATCCCTCTTACGATGCCCCTCAACGGTGGGGACTAGACTGGGCGAAACTTTTCATTTAAATCTATTTTAGGTGAAAAATGCAGATTAAGGAGTTTACGAATTCATATCCGGTCTGCTGAATTGTTCACGTCCAGACCCTCCCCCCGGTTCTTAAAAAGTCGAAGAATTTCGTTTAGACACTTTCCGAACAAACCATTTTGATTTTTCAGTTTGAAACAATTTTTTGTTTAAAAATGTCCTTCAGTTTTATTTTAAAAATTCAAAAAGTTACAACCCTTGAAGTGTTCCTGGGTTGTTTTTTTTTAAAAGCTTTTTGGTTCATCAAAAATTTGGAAAAATGTTACTTTTGTTCAACCTGAAACCAGTTTTTTTCCATCTCTTTTTTGGAATTGCCAGCGACCAAAAAATTCTGTTTGCCCAGCTCTAGGGGCGGGTGAGGATTTTAGTGGTTATATTGTGGGTTTCTGATTCTCCTTGTTGCTCAAAGTTTTCTTACTGTAACAGATTTATTTGGGATGAGGGCAGGATAGGCAAAAGCTTCCTAAAAGTGTGTGTGGGGGGGCTGCTGGGACCCAAACTGTGGCCCAGCCCCTGTGCCACCCCTTCTCCTCGAGGTCCGGCCCCCTCAAACCGCCCCTTTCCGAGGCCGCCCCCCCCATGCTGCCTTTCTCCCTGAGCTCCCACTTCACGCCGCCCCTTGCCCCCAAAACACGCCCCCACCCCCTGCTCCCTTCTCTCCCCCTCATCCAGTCGCTCACACTTATGGCCAGTAAAAAGTGGTGGGCCCTGGTCTCCCCTGTTCCGGCACCCCTGGATGAGAGTGGGAGAGGATGAAGAACTCCTTTCAAATATAACTCCCCCCATCTCAAAAAAGCACAATTTGCCAGCAACAGCAAAACATGCACCTCACCAACCCAGGCCAGTCACACTGTGTTGTGTGTGACATTCCCGTCCTGGGGCGGTTTATGTCTTTGAGAATGTGAACCCTGCAGGCCTGGGTGTTTCTCTGCGTAATGTGACCTCAGTGCTCCTCATGAGAGCCATTGTTTGTAAATGTTTCAGTAGCAGACATATTTCTCATTCATGGACAGACAGACATTTATTCATAATTTGAACTGGTCAAAAATAGCGGGGGTGGGGAGGGTCATGAAAATTGAAGAAGAAACCACTCCCCCCCCCCCATATTCTTCAAACTTATTTGCAAATGTTTTTAATGATCAAATTTCTGTTTAGTTTTGGTGGGAAAAATGCCACATTCTCTCTCAAGTGGGCAGAGAAATCTAAAATGTTTTTTTTTTCAAACGGGAACTTTTTTCAAATGATCAATGCAATCCAAAGTGGCATTTCTAGTTAAAAGATTGCATTGTGAGTGTAAAACCATTTTGAACCAGCTCTATCACTGTATAACAAGATGAGTTTATTTTTCATGCTGCATTGTTTGGGCCAAGTTCCAAGTGGTATTTCAGGTTTTGCACCGCTCTTCTCTTCTTGTGTCTGCACCTCTCATACGCTGTGGCCTTAATCTCGGCCCTGGAAACATTTACGTGCATGTTTAACTTTAATGACTGCTGTGAATAATTCCATTTCAATGGGACAACTCTGAGGTCGGGTTTACGCTACGGCCCTATATCGGTGTAACTACGTCATTTATTTAATTTTCTTTCTTTTATATATGAAAGTTCTTGAGAGGTTAAAGCAGGTAAAATACATGAAGAGGTTCGGACAGTCCAAGTTTGTCAATGCAAAGTGACAGCAGAGATGTGGTATCTGCTAGTTTTCCATAAGTCTCTCAGGGTTACCCAGGATAACTTTCGGGATCTCTGTCTTGCATCCCCTTGTTTTTTCCTACCCCACCCCCCGCCCCCAGACATTCTTGTTAAACCCTGTATTTGTGCTGGAAATGGCCCACCTTAATTATCATACACATTGTAAGGAGAGTGGTCACTTTAGATAAGCTATTACCAGCAGGAGAGTGGGTTTGTGTGTATGTGGGGGTAGGGGGTGAGAAAACCTGGATTTGTGCTGGAAATGGCCCAACTTGATTATCATACACATCGTAAGGAGAGTGATCACTTTAGATAAGTTATTACCAGCAGGAGAGTGGGGTGGGGGGAGGTATTTTTTCATGCTTTGTGTGTATAAAAAGATCTTCTACACTTTCCATAGTATGCATCCGATGAAGTGAGCTGTAGCTCATGAAAGCTTATACTCAAATAAATTGGTTAGTCTCTAAGGTGCCACAAGTCCTCCTTTTCTGTCTTGCCGTGGGAATGTTCCCTGAAAGTGTCCAAACAGCGCAGAGATACAGAACCATTCCCAGGATCCATTCTTATAGCTGTCTTCCCTGGAAAGCAGTCTGACAAGTGTTCCTGTCAGCTCTTTGGTAAGTTATCTGTCAAAACACTAGAGTTTTCAGGTGCCTAAGTAGCCCCTGGAATCAGGGTGAAATTATCCTCCCCGCCACCACCAAAACTGGAAATGGTGCTCCTGAGTGCATGGTACCCTACCGTGCTCCCCCATAGGAGCTGCATTAACAGGAAGCTCTGCAAGTTCTCTGCATGCCTCTGCAAGTCACCCCCATGCCTCTCCATTTCCTTGGCCACATGTATCCTGTCCCCATGCTGGCGGCTAATCCAGAAAAAGAGGGAAAGAGCTCACCACTGCGAACACCTGAGGGAGGTGTTGGGGTGAGATCAGCTGGTCAAAGCAGGCAATAGGGACAGAATCTGAGACTTGAAGCTCCTCGAGTGACCTCTGACCTTTCCAGACCTGCCCTTCAATCAGACACAGCAATTGTAAAGTTGAATGTGATAGTAACTAGACCCATTTTAAACCCTTCACCACACAAGACAAAGCCCGTAGGATTCATCGTGAACTATTTATTTCTCCTCCCCTGGATTCCTGCAGCCACCAGCCACCTTGGAGCTTTCCCTCCTCTCTCCCAGGCTGGGCTCACTTGATTGCAGGAGCTCAGCAGAGGGTCCAGCTTTGCTCTTTCGCTTCCATTCTTCACGTCTTTGGGTGGCTGCATTTGCAACTGAGCAGCCTGATGGAAACACTGAGTCCTCTGTCTCGGCAGGCAGGCCCAGCCGCCAAAGCCAAAGACTCCCTGAGAACAGGGGCAGGTTCGCCTGAACTCTCAGGAGTGGAGGCTGGGCCCATAGGGTAGGGTTACCATATTTGAACTTTCAAAAAAGAGGACACTCCGAGGGTGCGGGAGGGAGTGGTAGCCCTGCCACCTATCTACTCCCTCCCACTTCCTGCCCCCTGACTGCCCTCCACACAACTGCCAACCCATCCAACCCCCCCCTGCTCCTTGTCCCCTGATCGCCCCCTCCCAGGACCCTGCCCTCTATCTAAGCCTTCCTTCCCCCTGTCTCCAACTGCCCCCTCCTTAGACCCCTCCACCCTAACTGCCCCCGTAGAACTCCACCCCCTACCTGTCCCCTGACTGCCCTGCCCCCTATCCGCACCCCCACCCCCTGACAGACCCCCGGCTCTCCCACACCCATCCAACCACTCCCTGTCCCCTGACTGCCCCCGCAGAACCCCCAACCCATCTAATCCCCCCTGTTCCCTGCCCCTGATTCCCCCCCCTCGAACCTCCGCCCCATCCAACCCCCCCCCGCCCCCGGCTCTCTGTCCCTTGACTCCCCCGACCCCTCTTCATATGCCCACCCCCTGACAGGCTCCCCCCAGAACCCCTCACCCATCCAACCCCTCCTGCTCCCTGTCCCCTGACTGTCCCTTGGGACCCCATGCCCCTTCTCCAGCCCTCAGGCCCTCGTACCCTGCTGCTCAGAGCAGTGTGTCTGGGGTGCGGAGCCAGACACAGTGCCGTGCTCCCCCGCAGAGCGTGCAGCTCCCCCCCGGCCCCCAGAGTGCTGCATTGGGAGGGAAATCCCGGCCCTTTGGAGAGTTTTACAAATTCCTCCCAGAGGGCAATTTAACACCCCAAAAGCCGGACATGTCCGGGAAACTCCGGACGCATGGTAACCCGACCACAGGGACTCCAGGATCTGCAGCTCTTGCCACCTGTATGGTGAATCCTCCGACTCATCACCAAACAGCTCTTCCCCATTCTGCCACCCGGCACAACGGTCTGACCGTGCAGGAGAACAGAAACCCTTTGGGACAGCAGGAGAGTCTCCTCAATGCCGCACTCTTCGCATGGCTTCCCGCGGTCACCGGGAAACATGACTACCCTGCCCCAGGAGTCTCTCAAGGAGCTGCCAGCGCAGTCACTGGGCACCCACTCGTAATGGTCTCGGGCAGTGGCATTGCAGAGGGAGCTGAGCAGACCGTCCCTTCTGTGACTTCCTGAATCGCTGCCAGGACGGATTCTCCTCTGCGCTAGGGAGAGTCCCCGAGGACAAGCAGCTGTGGTGGGGGAGGAGGCAAGACAAGCTCTCCCCCTGAGCCCTTGACTAGCAGGCAAGGCAAGGCATCGGAGCCAAGGCATCGGAGTGTCTTCCTGGGAGAGCAGAGCTGGAGAGCAGAAAAGGGCATTGGAGGAATTGTAGAAAAGTCAGTGTCATGGCCGGGTCATGGGCAGCCAGACCTAGTGGTCAGAGGCAGAGTCCACACTCACAAGACAGGAGTCGAGAGTCAGCTGGGTCACGACACGGGAAGAGCAGAAGCAAAAGACCAAATTGTGTTCAGAACCTCAAGTCAGGTGAGTCACCCTGAGTCCGGATGCCAGGAAATCAAGCCTGGGGAGTGGGAGCAGGAACAGCCAACACACAGTCCAGAGCCGGGGAGGAGCTCAGCTGTTCAGACAGCTTCTTCTTCCTGCTGCTGGTTTAAGGAGGTCCCCGGGGCCGATTAGCTGCTCTGGGACTCTGCCAATAGGAGCCTCAAACTGGGTCTGGACTTCGTCAGTCCTAGGTAAGCAGTTTTTCATAGGCTTCCAGGTGGCGTGCTGGAGGGTGGCTGCTCCCAGGAACCCTGCAGACCCGGGTTAATGACCCATGGGTCAGGACAGTGAGTGATCTCTCCCCGCTCAAACCTCCTGCACGAAACAGTCTCCAGGGTCCTGGATGCATCCTCTGAGAAGAAAAAAACACAGTCATGAGGACAAATAGGCTATGGAACAGGAGCCCCCTCTTTCTTGCAACAGCCCCAAGTGTCCAGAAGAGTGGACGGTTCTTACCTCCAGGAGATGCCTGGGATCTTCCATCTAAGACTCAAGGGGACCCCTGTTTCTTGGTCTGACAGGATGAGATCATCTGTCCCCACTGCTCCCTGCGCTGGGCTGGCTGCAGCACACATCTGTGTAAGAGGCTGGGCCAGAGAGATGTTACAATCGGGGTCCAGGCACCCCAGAAGGAGAACAGAGGGTCTGAAACCAGAAGACGAAGCAATCAAATCAGCGGATTCGACAAAGAAGTTTTCTACCCTACAGGGACATCAAAGAAGGTCTCTTAGGAAAGCTGAGATGTTAGTCTGGAAACTGCTAAGGCAAAGATTGTGACTTGTTAAGATTCAGTTTTAGTCACTACAAAGTGTGTTGTGTTTTGTTTCTCTATTTGAAGTGTGTCTCTTTCTCTTGCTTAGTATCACTTAACTCTCTTCTTTGTTACTATGCTTCCCAAACCACCTCAGTGTTGTGTGTTCGAGTGAAGTGTGAGTCTCCAGCCTACCCAACAGGCTGAGCTGTGCCCTGTCTCTGAAGGTAGCGAATAATTTCTGAGCGGTGCTGGGCCTAGAGTCCAAGGGCAGTTCACCAGACATCTCGTGGGAAGCCCAAAGAGACCAAAGGAGCAGGAGAGATTCCGGCCCCACTGACCCATGGGAACTTCCCACAGAAGAGCCTACACAGGGCTCTAGACACAACCACTTTGGGTGTGTACCAGAGTTCACTCACCGCTAGATGCTGGCCAGGCCTCGTGTCATTGCTTTCTCGCTGGGCTAGCAACCCCGCTCATACTCACTCTTGTAGTTTGTTGGCTGGGAACTCAGCCCTCCAACCAGGTGACTGTCCTTTACTCCACTCCTTCCTGGCTCGTGCTCCTTGCAAACAAAGTCCCAAAATGTCTTGAACAGAAACAAGGCCTTCCACCCTCGTGGGGAGTTCTTCCTCAGCCTGATTTCGGTTCGGCCTTCCCTTCTTGGGTTTCTATGGTCTTCTATGTCCCCTTCCTTAGGGACGGTGAGAGAAGCCAGTCCTACCCTGGACTCCAAGGTTTGGCCCAAGGCCATCTACTGAACAGCTGGCTCTGCTTCTGGACTTTTGCTGCTGTTTTCCCTTGTTTCCTCTCAGGTGGGGCTCACTTGGTCATCAATTTGGCCTAGCCCCAGGCTAGGCAGCCATAGGCCAAGCCACCCTGTTAGATACCCTCCTCCTTCCAATCCGCTCCAGCCCAGCTGACAGGTTTGCTGAAGGGATGGTGAAACCCCATTGCTGATCAGAAGGAGGTCAGAGTCCGTTCTCTAGGAGCTGAAGGTCCGTTTGTCCTGCTGCGGGAAGTGGAGCTGGAGAGCGGAGATGTTAGGTGAAAGAGACTGCATGATGGAGTTGGAGACTGAGGGACTGGAGCCTCCTCCCAGAAACGCTCCCAGGAGAACAGGTTTGAGGAGGAGTTCTCTGGGGAGCCTCCTGCTTGGAAAAAAACAAGGGTGGCACATTGATGAAGATGTCTCTGTCCCAGGGATGGGGGAAGCTCCCAGCCAGGCTATGCAGCAGGGATCCCATTTCTCCCCCAAGAAACCCATTTTGCCCAAAGAAGTCAATGGCTTTTACCTCCAAGAGGGAGTGGGCTCTTCCGTCTCAGCCTCTTTGAGAACTACCACTGCTTGGCTTCCTAGGACAAGGGACCTGTCCCCACTGCTCCCTGAGGTGCTTCAGCTTCTGACTGCACCCATCTGGGAGGCTGTCACACATGCCAGGGCCTAGAAGACATGCGGGGAGGAGGCTCCTCTTCATGTCAGACTCTGAGAGCCCAGAGAAGGGCCAAAGGAAGAATAAAGGGCAGAAGATGAAGCTAGACCGGAGCCTAGCTTCAGTTGGGCAGACAGTCTGTAGCCCTGATGCAAAGGTCCTTCTGCGCCATATGGGGCAGGAAGATCTCTGCCTGGGAGCACGGGAAATGGGATGGGGGTGAGATCAAGGAAAGAGGGGAGGGATATGGGTGTGAGGGAAAGAGCTCCTGCCCCAGATGAAGGAATTCGGGGGCCGCGGGAAGGACACAGCTCCACAGAGAGGGGAGAGAGTTCCTGTGAATGCCAGGGGCCTCCATTTCTGCTTCCACTAGCCCCCCATTTACAGTGAGACAGAGCAGTACCTGCAGCAGGGAGCGGGACTTGCTGAACAGGGAGGGGAACCTTGAAGAGCATCAGACGAGCCACAGCCCTTGCAGTGCCTCGGGCATCTGGTGCAAGTGCCGGATCATGCGAAGCTGGCCCATGACCTTGGCTGTGACATCCTCATGCTGCAGGGGAAAGAAAACATGTCAGAGACTGAGACACTCCCCAGGAATCAGGGAGGATTAAGGGCACCTGGAACCTGCACCATCATCTCCACCCAGCAGCTGCTCATTTCTGAGTGGTAGATTCACCCTCCTGACCCCCAGGATGGAGGCTTGCTGTCCTCTCTAGTGACCTTCAGTGCCAACCCCCCTCCTTGTCGGGTGAGCTCCTGCCACCTCCCCATCCGTGCCCCTGAAAGCTGTTCCACCTCCAACCCACCTGGGGACACCGCTCAAGTTCGGAGAACCCTCTCCTCCACCCCTACCTCCATCCCCACCCAGGTAGGGCAGGGAGGGGGCTCTAGAAGGGTGGAGGGGGGAGGGAGGGATTCTGGCAGCAGTGAAGTGGGATAGGGAGAGCTTGAGACCTTTCCCCAAGACACCCCAGTGACAAAAGCTGAAACCACAGGATGGCAGCCCTGGTGAATGGGGCAGGTCAGCAGCCCCTGACGACTGAATCCTCCCAATCTCTCGAGAGCGGGTCCAGCCCTACCAGCAGCAAGACCAGCTTTCCACACCCATGTGCCTCAGTCAGTCACCATCACCAGTCAGTCCTTGGCCTCCCAGGATGCCAGGGATGGGAGCAACTCTCGATGGTGGCTCGGGTGACATGGACACTAGGCCATGGGGAAATGGGTGCAGCTCCGTGGGGTAGGAAAGGTTCCCAGAGGGCACTTAGGGGACTCTCCTGTCCTTCCCAGGAGTGATAGCAGAGCACCACATCCTAAGAACAGAAGTCCATGAAGGCCAGAAGTCCCCACTAGGCTCCTTGCTACCAGGCCAGCAAATGGCGAGAGGATGGGAAGGAGGCCCTGGGCCCCACCCCAAGCTTCTGAGTCGATTGCAGCTGCTTACCGTGTCCCCCATCAGTTGCTGGGCTTCCCCCAGGAGGGAGTAGACCAGCACCAGCCCAGCCTGGCTGACACGCAGCAGGGGGTCGTGGATGGCCAGCAATGCTGTCTGTACGAAGGATCTTCTCTGCCCGACGGAGAAGAATTTTTCAAAGACCTAAAACCAAGAGGACATGGGGCTCGAGTAGATTGCCCAGAGCCAGTTTCCAAGTCATGGCGGTACAATGGCGTCTCGTGCCCCAAAGGGCGGGGAAGAGAGCTGCTGTGGCCAAGGCAGTTCATTCCCCAGGAGGCTTTCAGGGTCCCAGGGCTCAGGGAAGCCCCTTTATTAAAAGGTGGCAGATGCTGAGGGACCAAAGCCTCCAGTGGCTCTTTCGAGAAGGCAATTTATGGCAGGGGCCAGGATGGGCTGGAAATGGATCTCTAATGTGTGTGAGCAGGCCCACTCTGCTGTGCAGGGCACAGAGATGACAGGGGACCCTGTCTTGCTTCCAGCAGAGAGATCTCCTGCACCTCAGCGGCTAGAGGAGTGTGTGTGTGTTGTTGAGGGGAGGAGGGGGTTGGAGCTGACAGACCAAAGGTCTCTTCCCCCAGCTAAGTGATTTCTCTAGTTGCTGGCTATGGCATCTGCAGCTCCTTGGTTTCTTCAAGGGGAATCCAACCTGCAGCCTGACAAGAACAAAGAGACTCCTGGCCCAGTCCCAGTGTGGGACCTTTAGCACCAGCCTGTCCCACTGGTTGCTGGATGAGGAACTGTGAGCTGGAAATAAGGAGCGGGCTCTTTTCCTGTCTCCAGGAGGCATCCACTGCAGGGAGCCCAGCCAGCCCCACTCCCTGAGCTGTGTCATGCCCTGGCACAGTGCCCTTACCTCCCCCACTCTGGCTGTGTTCTTGTAGCCCAAGAGCCTGCTGTCCTGGTGCCAGTCATAGCACCAGAGATCCTCCACGTCATGTATGGTCAGGCCTGGAAGAGAGAGAGAGAGAGAGAGACTTTTCTCCTCATTCTGGTTGCAGTTTCTGTGTCCTTCCAGTCCCATTGGTGGCTGCACAGTGGAGTGGAGAAGAACAGAGGCAGAGAGAGACTTGTCCTCCGGCTGGGGTCAGTCTGAGAGAAATGGTCTAGGGTCCCATTTTCAACCTGTGGTCACTCTCAGTCCCCTATTGGGTTCCGTGTCCCAGCTGGGTTCCTTACCCCTCTGTTGGAGCATCAGTTGGTAGAGCCGGTAAGTCCCCTCCCTGGCCTGCCGGCTGATGTCCTTGTCTGGATCGCTGACAAATAGAGCCAGCTGGGCCACATGGCGACCCATCTGAGGGAACTCGGCTGAGATCTAATGGAAGGGAGAGCAGAGGGGACTCCATCAGCAGTTTCCTCTCAGCTCCCTGTCCTCCCTGGGCCAGAGGGCTCCTTCCTCTTAGCCCCTCTGCAGGAGATGCTGGGGGAGAGGAGCTTGAGATCGACCCTTCATTTGCTCTGCTGCCAAGGGAGCCTGCAGCTGCTTTGGGATGCCAAGCAGGGGCTGGAGCATGGTCCCCTTAAAGGCCCAGGGACAACACTGAACCAGGACAAGAAGAACTTGACTCAAGCCGAGCTCAGTTCTGCTCTGACTCTGCCTCCCCATGAAGAACCCTCCTAAGCCACAGCCCCGGCAGCAGCAGCAGCAGATCCTGCAGCCCACTGGAGCCAGCCCGCTTCCGCCTGGAGCCAGCAAGCTGGGCTCGGAGCTCACTTACGTCAAACTCAGGGAGGGTGACTGTGTATCTCAGCAGGGCTGTGCTGCTCCTGATAGCCCTGGCTCGCTCCTGCGACACCCTGGACACGACCCAGAGGTTGACATGCTGTGGGGAAAGGAGGCAGGTCAGATTCAGTGGCCAGGTGCTCCTGCTTTGCAAATGAGCCCCATGCCCCCAGCCCCAGGGGCCTGAGACATTCTGCGCAGGGGGGAATAGCGGAGTCATTGATGGCAGAGCTTTAGAAGGGGATTCTTTCCCCCAGGACGCAGCTTGTACCCTGCAGGTCACAACTTCTCAGCGTCTCTCTAGATTGGGACAATGTTCAGGGTCGGGGCTGGTCCCATCCTCCCAGAACTCCTGATTCCTGAACAGTTCACCAGAAAGAAGACGGAACCCTCGGCCCTTCCCTGCTACGCAAATCCTTGGGGGGATGTAGGGAGTGACTGAGAGCACAATCCCCCCAGGAATTTCAGAACACATCAGAGGGAAGGGCTGATTCCCTGGGCTCCTCCTCTTTCTCTAGGAAGGAGCATGTGCCTCTTCTCTGAGAACCATCTCCCCAATCTCATGGGCTCTGTGTGTTGGAGGGGTGGGGGAAGGGTGGATTTTCAGACTCTCACTCCCCAAGACAGCCAGGAGCCCTGTGCTTCGTGCTCAGCAGAACCAGGCAGAGCTCTGGCTTGGAGTCCCAGCTCCTTCCTCTGGCCCTCAAGAAGGAAGGACCTGACACTACATTGCACTGACCTCCCCAACCAAGGACGGCCCACTGGGGACCCAGCTAGGAGGACAGAGTAGAAAATGCATCTTCCAGTCTCCCCTTACCAGTCTCCCAAAGAGTTCAGGTCAAATGGGGCTCACCTCCAAGATGAAGTGGAGCCTGTCTGTGTCTGGGGACTCTGCCAGCAGGTTCCCCAGCATGGCATCCAGGACCTCTGGGATGACTTTGTGCAGAGCCTGCAAAGCATGGGTCAGAGTTAGGGAATCTGGGCCTACACCTGCCACAGGATGGGAAGAGGGGTCTCTGGGAAGCACTGGGGAGACTCCCAAACACATCTCCTGGCCTCTCTCCTTCACATGCCACTGCAGGCAATTCGCAAGAATTGATGACCCCTGGACCTTTGATCCATGAGCTTAGCAGGTCTCTGCAGAGGGCCTTGTAGGCAGAAGAGTATGAAACAGCCAAGTTGCTATGGATGGAAGCTGGGTTTCTGGGCAAAACAAGGCTTATGAAAGAAAGAAAGAAAGAAAGAAAGAAAGAAAGAAAGAAAGAAAGAAAGAAAGCAAGCAATCCCCCAGGGAGGGGTAATCTCTTCCCTGCTGGAGGGAAGGATCCAACCCTGCAGCTTGTTCCATCTCTGCTACCCCACCCCTAAATCTGGAGCTCCAGCAAATCAAGGGAGCAGGGACCAAGGACTACTCTGGAAGAGGAAGAGGATGGTGGAGGAGGAGGTACCTGGATGCCGGTGGTGTCCTTCTCCGTACCCAGGGTGAAGACGGAGTGAAGGGCAGCTCGCAAGAGGTGGGTCTCTAGGGCTGGCTCCAGGGCAGGTTTCATGGTGCTGGCAAGAGAGAGGAGCTGGTATTAGACTGTGCAGTACAGGGGTGGGACTGTCGCCAACACGGACACCAAGCCACAGGGATAGAGGCACAGGCTGGCGAGAATGGAAACTGAGGCACTTAGCTAGGGAATGGCAAGGCCAAGGCGTCACAGACAGACAGTGGCAGGACAGGAATAGCTCCTGTTCCTTGGAGCCAGCTGCCACTCCTGTATCGGAGCCCGGGAGTGAGCCCCTCCCCAGGGCCCCTGTCATGTTATGGGAGTGAAAAGAAGAGCCCCGCCAGGAGAGAGTGACCCTTCCCACCCCACCATCTCTGCCAGAGGCACCACTCTTGGGAGGTGACCTGGGCGGGACAGTGACGGTGACTCCCAGCCTTGGGCCTGAGCAGCACTGGGGTGAGGGGAGCCGGTGGGGTGGGGGGGTGGGGCTGTCTCGGTACCAGAGGTAGCCCACTGCAGCCAGGGAGTGGGCGAGGACGGCGCTGGGTGACGAGTCATCGGGAAGCTCCTCGATGAGCTCCTGTGAGACGCGAAGGAGACAAAGGAGCGTGTGAGATTCAGGCCCGACTGACACCTCCCAGTGAGGAGATGACACAGCCAGTGCCCCACATGGCCAGCAGGATCCCCCACCACCTCCCGCTCCTCCCATTCCTTTCTGCCCATCAGACTTGTCCCCCTTCCCAGATTCCTGCCCAGCTCACTCCCAATCCCCTTCTTTCCTCCTCCCTGTCAAAACTGCCCCCATTTAGCCCCATCCCGATGACCGAGCTGGGACCATGTGATTCCTTGGCCCCCACTCTCAGCTGCCCTCCAGCATCACAATTCCCCCCCTGCCCACTACTGACCAATCTCACAATTTCTCCCTTCTCTTCTCCCCAGTCTTCAGCCCCAGCAATCCTTGTCCTCTGCTGCCCCCTCCAACACCACCCAGCCCCCACCCATGAGCCCGGACATACCCCTGCCAATCCCATGTCTCTCTCCTCCCTCCAGCTGCCGTATGGCGTGTCTCACTCACCACAATCCTCTTCACCACAGCCGCCTTGCAGCAGCGCGGCTCCAGCGTGTCCTCCCCTCTCTCCTGTGCAGCCAGACATGCGGGGTAGATGGCCTGAAGGAACAGGAGCTGCTGCCCCTCATCCTGGACCCACCGGGAGTGGGGTATAGCGAGAGAGACCCTGTTAGCTAGGGACCTTCCTGCACCACCCAAACCAGCTCCAGGGCTCAGGCCTCAATGGGGGATTGTGGGGACCCGCCTAGTGTCCAAATCCCCCACCACTCCTACACAAGCAGGATCAGGAACTGGGACAGTGCCTGTGGGGGGAGATGACTTCGGCTGTTGTGGGACAAACACCCCCATCTTGGGGGTCCACATCATGGATGTAAAAGGGCCCCATTAGGGGTGGTGGATCATGAGGGACAAGACCCTTGGCAGGGGGTGGGGATGCTGGGAAGGGACAGGGCAATCTTGGTTCCAGCCCAGGTGGGGAACATTTGTACCTTATCTCTGCACTGGAGCTGCTCTCGGATGACCGTGAGAGCAGCTTCATCTTTGGCCATGTCCACCCCTTCCTCCTGCTCCGAATCCAGGGGGGTCCCTGCACCAGGGAGGGAAGGACAGGGGCGTGGTGGGCAGAGCAGGATTCAAGACCCCCCTTCCCACCTCAGGCACCCAGGGCAGATCGGGCCCCAAACCTCCCTCTCAGGGATGCCTTCAGCCCCCAACAGCTTCAGAAGCCCAGAGCAGAGCCCCCCCTCCACTGGCCAGGACTCCAGGGGAGGTGCCGATTCCCCCGGCCCCGGAGCAGCAAGGACCAAAGTGGCAGAAGCTCTTCATGCCCCCACCCCCAGTTCCCTGTGCAGAAGGGGCAGCTATGTGACGGCTGCTGCTGTCAGTGGGGTTCGCGGGGCTCACGCCAGATACCTGGGCTGGGGACCCCCCGACATATCACTGGGAGAGCGTCTGGGCCCAGGGTGTTCACATCCCGTCCTCACCCCTCCCGGAGCCCAGCCCAGCTCCTCACCTGGAACAAAGCAGTGGCCTCCATCGGCCTGGCTGCTGCCAGAGGCCCAGGTGCTGCCGCTGTCCCCTGCTGAGCTGCCGGTGCTGGGACAGGGACCTTCCCCCTCCTGGCCGGCGGGGGCTGGAAGGTCCTCAGAGACCGGGCAGGGCGATGCCTCCTGATGGGAAGGAGGGCTGGGCTCCTGGGGCCGCTGCTGCCCACACAACAAGCCCCAGAGCCACCCTGCCCGGCGCCCCTCCTGGGCTGGGTCCTGTCTGCAAAACCGCAGCCTGGGCCAGCTCCACTGGGGCCTGGTCGGGGCCTCTCCCAGCTCGGCGCCTGCGCCGGGAGCCGGGGTCCTTTTCCAGAAGGCCGGGCACTTCCGCCGTCTGGCCTGGACGGGACCTGCTTCCCCGCCAGCGGGGACGCAGGGCTTGCTCTGCCCCTTGGGAAGACGGCAGCTGCTTCCCTCAGGCTCTGGGGCCACCTGCAGAGCCTTCCTCCTGAACATCCGCAGGAGCCTGGCCATCCTGGAACCGAGCGGGGAGCAGGGGTGAATCTGGGCTCAAGGCAGCCTTTCACTCATGGGCCTTTTCTGTCCCTCCTCCTCCCTGCTCCAACCACAGCCGCCCCCTCTGCCCCTACAGGAGTGCAGGGAGTGCCATCTACACACACGGGCAGGAGTTCATTGCATGATCTGCTCCCAACGTTCCCCCTCGTAATCCCTGCTGCTGCAATATCCAGGAACTCTGATCCTTTTCCAGCAATGGGGTCAGTCCCAAAGACCATCGGTTCCTCTGGACAAGCAGCCCCCTCCTGTCGTCCCAGGCCACTCTCCCACCCAGGCTAGAGAAGGAACAGAACCCAGGAGTCCGGACTTCTCCTGGGAAACCATTCCCCACAAAAAGACACAAAGATCCTAGGCACAGGAAGACCAGGGCTCTCCTTGTTCCCCATTGATTTCCAGACTCAGCAGCTCACAGGGTCTGGCCCAGCTCCGAGACTCTCAGCCTGGGGAACAGTGTCCCACAAGGGAAGGGCTGGGAGCCCCATTGCTGGAACCTTTCCAAACACACTGGAGACGGCTCTGGAGAAGCCCCTGCCTGGCCTAAGAGGGAGGGGCTCTTGGGGCTGTTTGCAAAGGAAATCCCCCTTTGGAGACAGTCTCTCCCTGTTTCTGCCTCTCCCCAGACAGACAGAGGAAGCCACCGAGGAACCCGAATGCCACTCACTTGCTCTAAGTGATGGGATGATGGATGGCGGATGTTCAGGGTCTGCAGACGTCCCACGCCCTCCTCCTCACTCTCCAAGCCCAAGGCAGGCTGGAGAGGGTGGTGACCTCAGGAGTTACCCTGCCCAGCCAGCAGGCAGGGTGATGACACGAGGGCGATCGACTGGCTGTGAAAAGAAGAGTCTGTCTTATTGCCAAGGGATGGAGAAACTCAGCCAGCAGCAGGGGGGTGCAGAACACTGCCCTAGGGCGGAGGTGACAACGCCTCCAGGATCCTGACATCCCAGCACTTCACACACCTTCCTGGAGCCTCCCAAACCCACTGGGCTGTAGCCATGGGACCCCAACCCTACTGATGGCAAACGGGCCTCAGCTACCGGCTCAGGGTCACACTGAGTGTCAGAGCCATGGATGGACCCCTTCACTAACCACTGCCGCACACTCCCTCCCACAGATGGCAATTGCAACCAGGCCCTAATGTCTGCTCCCCCTGCCTTTGAGAGACAGTGTCACTCCTGCTTCCATTGCTGCCTATTGATCTGTGGGACTTTGGGCAAGTTGCTTCCCCTCTCTATGGCTCTCTGGGACTCACATTCCTGAATGGGCTTTAAAAAAGACAATGGTTAAAGTTTGGCCCCAACTAGTTCTTGTTTCTCAAGACTAGCCATTTTAGCAAAGTTTAGAGTTCTTGACATTCAACATCTGGAAACATCCCTTTCTCCTTCGCAGACGGCCTTAACATCCGTTATCTCACCCAGGCTCCCTGCTGCCTGGAGTTAGAGAATTGACCCTGTTCCCATTGGACCTACCCAAGGTGTCACACAGTGAAGCGGTGACGGAGCCAGAAAGAGAAGACAACTGTCCTGATTCCTGTTCTAACTAACAGACAACAACCCCCCAGAGGCAGGATAAAGCCCAGGAAATCAGGTGTGAACATTTTCATGGAAACCTTTTTCTGTCAGAAAATCCATTCAGACAAAACCACTTTGTTTCTTGAAATCATAACAAGTAGGATGAAAATTCTTTGCAAAAATATTTGTTTGCAAAACAAGAGCATCTCCTGTCCGTCACAGTGCATTCAACTGTCTCATCGTACAGAAAGGGGAGACACTATGATCTCCAAAATTAGATGAGATGCTTAAGTCTGAGCTAAGTAGTTGCTGCTTTTCACAATTTCAAAACAATAAAATGCAAATCAAATCCAATATTAGGTCATAATCTGGTATGGCTCAGTGTGATAGGTCACACTCTAGTCTGCACTGCTCCGAGTGACACTCTTCAGTGGATCCCCAGCATCCACCCATGGCGAGGTAGGTGGGAGAGGATTGTTATTCCTACTTGACAGAAGGAGAAATGAAGGCTGAGAAAGGAGCAGGGACTTGTCTTAGCTGATGCAGCCAGTCAGTAGCAGAATTGCTCTCAAATGAGCTACAGACCAACAATTGTTCATAGTAATTATTCAGCAATTATTTCAGAAGAACTGGAATGTTCGAGAGGATCATGAACTGCTCCGAGACAATGAATGCAGAGCAGCATCCACATTGGTCAAACATATAACTGATTGTGACTTATTTGCTTGGTCATAAAAGAGAACAACAAAGACCAGAGTTTCCTCCCTGTCAATAGCCCCCTCCTCAGCCAATCAAGGTTGAGACTTTGAGGGGTGGGAGGCTAAGGGTTCTCATCAAATAGCCCAAAGAATGGCCCTGGTCACCACCGAGGCAATCACTCTCAGAGCACTAGTCCAGTCTCACCTCTCTGTGAGGGCCTCCCACAACCCCCCCGGCCCTCGTTCCACACACAGAGCTCCTGGTGGTAGGAGGAGAGCAGAGGAAAAGGACAAAGCAAGCAAGAAGAGAAAGGTAGGAGGGACAGAGGAAAAGGGAAAACAAAAAGGAGAAACCCCAATGTCCCCAGTAATTCTAAGGGACAAAGTCCTAGGTCAGAAATAAAATACTGCCCCCACAATCTAATGTTTTCCTTCCCTAAAAGTCAGCCGGCACCTGATGGATCAGACTGAACAGGTTCCAAACCTCTCCGAGGCTCTTACCTTCTATACAGGGACGTCTGTTTTCGAGCAAATCCACTAAAAGAAAAGGAGAAAACTCCGAAGAGGGTCCTCCTTGCGCTCACGAATGTGAAAGGGAATGCTCTCTCAGTCCTCCAGGAGAGACCTCGAGAAGGAGACGTGCTGAAGCAAAGCCACAGGGATCTCCGAGGTTGCCCCTGTCCTGCACCCCTGTCCTGCCTGGCTGATGTCAAGATCTCTCTGTGAGATCATCGCCTCCCCACCACCTTTGTCCAATAGGCTGAGGTCCTGCCAAAGGCCCTTGTGATGTCACTGCCACACCCACCCCTCGCCTGCAGTGCTGATGTCCTGCCCCTGTCCAGCCACATTGGATGTTTGAGCTGCTTCCCCTGGATCACCCCACGCAATGAGCGTTCATTGTGGGCTCAAGCCGTACACAGTAAAACATCAGAGGCTTCTCCCCATGCTACGCTCATTTTTTCATAAATTAGCAGACTTTATGGTCAGAAGAGACAATTAGAGCGTGTCATCTGACCCCCTGCATATCACATGCTTTCTGTAGAGCATAGGAGCTAGTTTTTGACTACACACGTTCCAGAAAGGCATCTAGTCTTCATTAGAAGACATCAAGCGGTGGGGAATTCCCACCACTTCCCTTTCTAGTTTCTTCCTTTGGTGATTCGTCCTCACTGTTGAATATGTGTGCCCTCTTTCTAATACAAATTGGTCTCTTTTGAGTTTCCAGCCACTGGGTCTTGTTATGCTTTTCTCTGATAGATTAATGAGCCCTTTAATACCCAATATTTTCTCTCCGTGAAGTCACTTCAACACTTCAATGATGTCACCTCCCGATCTTTTTTATAATCTAAACAGGCTGAGCTCTTTCAATAGCTCACTAGCATCTGCCAGGAAGGGAGTCCCCATAGAGGGACACCATAATCTCCCAGGGAGGGAAAAGGCTCTCACTGCCATTTCTTAACCTCATGGGGTGTTCTCCTGCTCTGCCAACCCCACCCCTATTTCAGCATCTCCAGGTGCCTGAGGGAGCAGGAACCAGAGGCCATCCTGAAGCTGGGACAGAGATGGAGGTTGATGACCTACCTGCCCGTGGTGACCATGGTGCAGGACAGCCCTCAGGACATGCGAATGCAGCTCCAGATCTGGGAGCAGCTTCCCTTTGCTGGCAGGAGACCTTGCAGGTTGCAGGGGGTGAGACAGGCACTAACTTTTGGAAACCCTCAGTGGGATCAGAGGGTAATGGTTTGTAGAAAGTGGTGTTGGAGAGCTTTACAAAAACTAGACAAGAAGGGTGCATGTTCCAGGGGAGCTCCAGCCCCGGTGCTGTCAGTGAGACGTGTCCTCCCAGCCCTGCCTGACGGGTCTTTCTGTCTCAGACCCTCCTTGGAACTGCAAGAAAAGTCCAACCTGTGGAGTTGTGGTTGCAGTGATAGTTGTATCGTCTGCGTTGATCGCTGCCATCATTGCTCTGGCAGGTGAGTTCCCAGCTTCCGCCCGGCTCCCTTCCTCTCCAGCTACGATCTCCGCGCATCCCATTCCCCCGTGACCTACCACACTCACTCTCTCCTCCCGGCCTGTCCGGCTTCTGCCCCTGGGACAGAGGATTCCTGGGGGATCTTCCTCCCAGACCCCTGCACCTGGGCACTCTCTGTGTCGGGACGATCTGACTGACATTAGCCCCCACAGCCCACCTCTGAGCACTTTGGACCCAAGTCACCTTTGCCACGCACCGTGAAGCAGTCCCTGACCAGGGTGTCCAGTGGGACAGGGTGCAGTGCAACCCTGAGCCCTTTGCCTTCCCTGTGTTGCTCTGAGGTTACCAGCCTGGCCTTCCTGGATCTTTAGGTCACGCCTGTGGCCGGGCGGCAGGTGCTGCCGTGTTACTGAAATGAGCTGTAGAACTCAGTCTAGACCCCTCCACCAGCGCAGTGTGGAAACCCCCCAGTCGCTGAGCTTGGCCAGGAAGGGTCCCTTAGCACCATTCACTCCCCCGGGCTGCCCAGACAGCGTGTGCTCGTGCAGAGGGCATCTGTTTGCGGTGAACATGAACCCTGCTGTATCCCCCCGTCATCTGTGGCGGGGGGTGCTGGAGACTGTCGGGGGTGGGATTTCTCTATTGCCCTGGGATCCGATCACTGGGCCCCAGGAGGGTTTAGCAGCTGGCAGAGGGGATTGAATCCAGGTCTGTCTGCATTAGGAATCCTCTGTGCCGATGTCATGACGTCCTTGCAGTTGAATTGGTGCAAACCGCTAAAGGAGACGCACTGCACTGGTGCACAAAGGAGCTTGCCTTGGTGCAGTTCGCTGCAGGAAGTTACCAGAGCGAGCCGCACTGCTCCAGCGCATCTCCAGGAGGTGTTTGCCCGGATGTCACTGTGATTATACTGGTGCAGATTGCTCTGATACAGATGGGCCCTGAATCCCAGCTCCCTGCTGTAATGGCAGGCTGCTGCAATGGGCAGCATTGGCTCTCGCTGTGTAAGGTGGGAATCTGTGAGCTTAGCGTTGGTTACACACCTGCAGGTGCAGGGAGCTCTGCAGAACATGTGGCATCTGACCTGGAGATGGATGGTGGAGACAGCCTGTGCCATCAACTGTTAGTCACTGACTTCTCCGCTCAGTTCAGTAGGGCAGGGGTGTGGGCTACCGTGCACTGCACAGTGAAATCTACAGGGTCAGACATGCCTTGTGAGTGAGTGAACACATGCTCGTTTTCTGATCACCGCTGCCACGTTTCCTAACTCTTCCCGACTCAGAGTGTCTATTCCTCGCTGAGCGCCAGCCACATGGGAAGGCTTAAAAACCAGCTACCGAGTTACTGTGGTGCAAACAAAAGTGATGTGCTCAAAAATGTCTGGAGGGGTTTGAGTCTGACTCCTCTCAGCTAGACAGGCCTTTCAAATCCTCTTTTGTGTCTTTTATGGGTGACCCCACTGCTGCCCTTTCATGGCTCTGAAAGGGTTACACTGCCGTGAGGGCTTCCAGAAAGTGCCTTTCTTGCTGCTGTGTTTGGGGAGAGAAAAGTCTGCAGGTAGGAGGTGAATTAAGTTCCATCATTCCTGGCCCACAGTGCAACAGGTCACTTCCCGTGGCTGTGGTGTCTGGCGCCCCCTTGTGGCTTTCATGTCCCTGAGTGAAACTTCCCACGTTCTTCTCAGTTGTTCACCTGCTGTTTGTTGCGAGGTTGAACGTCCAGCTGTTGATCTTGTGCCTGGGGTGAAATGCTCTGAGCTGTGTCAGTCCCTCCCAGGCTGGGAGTGTCCCTGGAATCCTTCTTGCCAGGCAAATTTACTGTGACAAACGCCTCCGTCCCCCTGCATCTGATTGCAGTGGACCAGCCCCAGCTGGGGGTCCCGGTAGGCTTGGCAAGCCGGTCAATTGACTGCCTGTTTGGCCTCAGTCAAATACTCCAGCGAGAGCCCTGGGGGTAGGAGGCAGCGTGATTTTTGATTGCATCATGGAGCCTCTCTGGTGTTTTTCAGAACTTGATTTCAGTGTTTCACTTTTTAATCTGAGTTAAAATAACTCAGTTCAATATTTTTTTAAAAATTAGGCATAAGTATCTATCTAAAGCTAAACCTACTGGACACAATGACGTCTTGCTCTTTTTTTGTTACTGTTCTGATAAATTGGTATTTTAAAATATTTGACCATTTGTTTTCTTTTATGACACATTTGACATACCAGTCAAATGCCCAATTCTAGGTGCAACTCTTACCCTCCATGTGACTGTCTCATTCTCAGTGCTGGCATCTAAGCTTTCATCAGCTGATCTGGCCCCCCGCTGGACCCTCGTGCCCGGACGGCTGGGTCGGATACCGAGGGAAATGCTACTATTTCTCAGAGACGGAAGGAAGCTGGACCGACAGCCGGAGCCGCTGCTCTGACCCGGGTGCTTCCCCGGCTGGCATCAACAGCGAGCAGGAAATGGTGAGAGATTCTCGAATTGCCATACACTGATCTTGGCACAGTGGTGGCTGCAGCAGTAGGACCTGGGATCTGCCCCTGTGGGGCAAGGAGCAGCTCTGAGCCCTCTCCTGCTGGGTCTGAATAGCCACCAGACACTGTTCCGAGTTCAGGCCTCTGTGGCCCTCTCCTGGGGTACAGACTCCCTGTCTGGTTCCCTCCTTAGGAGGTGGGACCCTGCAGATCAGCTGCTGTAGGACCCAAAACCAGGGCTGAACCCTCCCAAACCTCCCGAGAGGTATGTTGTCCCTAGAGCTCCACCCTCCACTCCAGATGAACTCTGGGAGGGTCACGTGAGGGTTACAAACAGGGAACACATGCTTTCACAAAGGAACTTCTTCAACACTCTCTTTTTCCCCCATCCCCAATGGAAAGCTCAAGAGTTATAGATCAATGGAAAAGGAAACCCCTGAGTGCAATTTCCTCTTTCAGTGTCATCTTGGTTCTGCTCCGTGTGTTTCAAGGAGGCGAGATCCCTCCTGCCCCCCGCTTTTCCTGCTCGGTCGTCTGGTTCTGGTGAGGGTCTGCCCCTCTTGTTAGAGGACCGGTCCCTTTTGACAATCAGTCTAACAAATTTTCTCCGACCTGCTGGGGACTTTCCATTCTCCAGCACCCCTGTGGGCTGCTCAGCATAGAGGGTGACGAACAGTCAGCGGTTCTGCAAAGCCCCCGCTGTCCTGAGCTCTGCTCCTGAGGGGCTGGGAGAGTAGCTGCTCCGCACTCAGGCCTGCACTGTGGAGAACGGCTCCCCTGGCTGGGACTGGTGTGAAATGCCCGGCCTCTGCCTGACTGCAGCTCCCTGGCTTCTGTATTGCAGGTTTCAGATAAGAGGAGGAGGTGACTGCGCGTGTCTGAACGACGAGAAAGGGGTCAGCAGCTCACGGTGCTACATGGGAAGACGGTGGATCTGTAGGAAACCTGAGGTGTATGTGATGGGAAAAGAGACTGCATTGGAAGGGGGCTCGAAATGGGACTCCTAGACGTGACACTGATCCAACTCACACCTACTTGAACGAGCCAAGTCCCCGTTCGTCAGCCTGGCCAGGATCTCAAAATCAGGCAGCGGAGCCCTCAAGGAATAAGTGTGTCTAGTTTAAACTGTGGATTCTTCGTATGTGCCTTCTGCTTTTGAACCTTTAAACTCAGGGTCACATTGTCAAGCTTTTCTCTGCAGCTGAGAGGGAGTGATCTCATGAGAAGGAGTCTCAGCCACACGCTGGGGAAATGAGAGAAGGGAAGGCCTTGTTTGTTTAGACTCCAGAACAGCATTTCTCAAATGCAGCCACCAGCTGATTGTTTTGCAGCCACAAGAGCCTCCAAAGTGCCCCAACAATCGCTGAGATGTTCAGTATTAAAGGTGCCTTCTAAATGCCATAAATCCTAATGTGCGCTCCCTTTTAAATAGTACTATGCCGGTAGAGCTGAGCTACATAGGTGTGGTTTTCTTTGACGTCGCAAAGTGTATTCTTTGGCTAAGAACATAAGAAGGGCCAGACTGGGTCAGAGCAAAGGTCCATCCATCCCAGTATCCTGTCTGCCGACAACAGCCAATGCCAGGTGCCCCAGAGGGAGTGAACCTAACAGGCAATGATCAAGTCATCTCTCTCCTGCAATCCATCTCCACCCTGTGACAAACAGAGGCTAGGGACACATTCCTTACCCATCCTGGCTAATAGCCGTTAATGGACTTAACTTCCATGAGTTTATCCAGTTCTCTTTTAAACCCTGTTATAGTCCTAGCCTTCACAACCTCCTCAGGCAAGGAGTTCCACAGGTTGACTGTGCACTGTGTAAAGAAGAGCTTCCTTTTATTTGTTTTAAACCTGGTGCCCATTAATTTCATTTGGTGGCCCCTAGTTCTTGTGTTATGGGAACAAGTAAATAGCTTTTCCTTAGTCACTTTCTCTGCATCACTCATGATTTTATAGACCTCTAACCACTGTGGTTACATCTCATGTTACTGTACCTCTAAGTGGCTATGGGCCATCTCACTGCGTGGTGTTTGGGTAGGTAGTGATTGTTAATGGGGGGGATGTGAAAGAGTTAAAAATGTGACTGGTTATCAGAAAGTATTTCAAATAATCTAGTGCCAGAAAATGACCTTGAATGTGACAGCAGGTGGCTCCTCTGGGACCTTCTGCAAAGAAAAGCAAAACAGAGAGAGAAAAAGGAACACTTCAGCACCGGGGGAAAGGCACTTTCCTGTGTTTCTGAAGCCACTCGATGCCATTTCTGAGCAAGTTGCAGTGTGAGAGAGAAATTCATCAAATTGAAACGTATGTCGTGCAACGTCCCTACAGCACTCATACAAAGGAAGTTGAACCAAATTACCATGGTGAGTTTCAGAGGCGCGAGCTGTTAAATGATGCAAAAACCAAGCTGAAAAGACAACAGCAACTGCTCAGATTTTGTTGTTACTATTATCATTATTATTATTACTGGGCTAGGTGGATTGGGTTTTTTTGTCTGTGAAAGAAATTTTGGACATATTGGCAGATACATTCTTTCATTATTATTTGGACTTCTCTTATGTAAAGGATTTTTAAATTTAGTTCAGAATTGTTGTACAGCCGTCCACCTTTGACCAAAAAAGCAAAAGAACAACAAAAAAGACAAGACTGCACAAAGCACTGGTTTGTTCTGTGTTTAGGTCCAGTAAAGATAAGACACAACTGTACCTTATATTTATTATTGAGTCTGCAAAAAATCCCTATGTAAATATGCACATGTAATTTATTTATTTGTTTTTCCTACAGTGAGTTAAGTATTGTCAGAGCCGCATGCTGAGGCTGCCAAAAATTTGTGAGAACCCCGGCTCTAGAAAGTGTGAGGATTTTGTTTTCTGTGTAACCACTACTTTCCAGTATTTATTCACTCTCGCTTGCATCTCTGTTCTTTGATAATAAACTCATTCCTGTTTTCTGTATATCTAAGTGCCGTGTTCTCAATAGAGTGGTTGGCCTGAATTGAATCTTACAAGCTGCTGTGGACCGCGCTGGTGGGATTAGAGTCACCGTTCTGCATGTGCTCAGTGGAGCGGGCTGAGCACTCCCGAGGGACGCTCAGAGGCTTTGGGAGTGTCTATCGCTAAGCTGTACACAGAGAGCGAGGCCTGCAGGGGGCTGGAAGGTCAGGCTTGCACTGCCAGAGGTGGTGGTTTGAGAGAGCTGACCCATGGCAGGCCTGGACAAGGCTCCCCCAAAGGTGCCTCGTTTCCCTGCTGTGAATCGCTCAAATGGGCACACGTCCCCGGCTCATTCCACCCCTGCACCCCCCAGGTACAACCCGCACAAGGCATTCTGCCAGGGGCGAGGAGAACACGTGTGCTTCTGCCCTTCTGTCCCATTCCTGCTGCTTGCCCGGAGCTAGGCTGCCTGCGATGGGTTTTCAGTGTTTGCTCCTTTAAGGGGGTTTAGCGTGTGAGTGGATGCGGGAGGGGAAAAGAGAGTCAGAAAGTTGTATCCAGAGGGTTTAGGGAAGCATCAACCTCCACAGTCCCATGAAGGCCGTGGCAAATCAAGTATGTGAGGCGGTGCAGGGCGGTAGTTCACACTCCACCGCGTATGTCAGCCTGCAATGCAAGGAGGGGGGTGCACCAGACGTCTCTCTTTTCCTTGCTCGCCTGGACCCAACCCCAGGGATGATAGGGGGGATTTCTGGTTGGCTGTACCGGGCCTGCTACCCAGCAGTGTCTTCAGCCCACTCCCGGTGAAAATTCTCACCCTTCGTCTCACAAATAGGGTGCAGGCCGTATCAGGCCAGGCTGAGGTTGGCATTAGCTCCGCTCACCCCAGGGCCCTGGGCAGAAGACGGTTCAGAGTCTCAGTTGGTTTTAAGAGCCATGGCAGGAGAGGGGAGGTAGGAGCCCCTTAAAACTATATTGGGCACAGACAGGCTCTTGGGAAGTTTGATTTGTCCCATGGCCCCATCCCCACTCTGCCCCTTCTCCCAAGGCCTCACCCTCGCGCCCCCTCTTCCTGCGCCCAGGGAGTCAGCGCCCACAGCAGATGTGTAAGACTAAGTGACGCGTGTGTGTGACGGGGAGGGGGGAGGGTTAGAAAATTTCTGTATTGATAAACGCAAGAGTTCAAAATGAGTCGGGCCTCAAAACCGTGAGACCCACTTAAAAATCATGAGACTCAAAATACTAAATGCAGAATTTTTATCTGCTGGTTTGTGAGCCTTTGGCGGTCATGGTGTGGAAGCAGGAAGAGTAGTGTCGTCCCCAGGGGGAGCCAGCAGGGCCGGGGCAGAGAAGGGTGTACAGTCCCGGGGAGGGGGCGGCAGGGGGGCCCAGGCCCAGGTGAGTTCAGTTTCAACAGCTGGAGGTGGTGGTGCAGGGTACGGGGAGACTGAGGGACATGTGCCGGGCTGGGCTACCTACACTCGGAGCCCTGGGTATAAACAGAGAGACTCAGCCTAAGCAATTGCTTGGGGCCCCCAGCAGCTCAAGGGGGGGCCCCTAGTCCCTTTTTTTATTATAAGAACTTGTCTGTTTTAGTATTGGGGGAGGGGCCAAAAGGCAACTTGGGGGGAGGGAGAGGAAGGGATGGGGCGGGCCAGAGCCTCTCCGCAAGCTGGGGATAGAGAGAGAGAGAGAGAGAGAGAGACACCCCCCAGCGCCTGTCTTCCCACTTCCACAGTGTAAGGTGGGGGGTGGGGAAGAGCGAGGGGGCGGGGACGCAGGGGAAAGGGTGGGGCAGGGGGCAGGGCCCCGGTTCGGGCTCCAGTGGTCCCCCCCCCCCCCAACACAGACACTTTTAGGTACTTCCACTGCCCCGGAAAGCCGAGTGTGGGGGGGAACTGGGCTGTCGCCCCTCCGCAGCCAGCTGCTGCACACAGGGCCTGCCGGGGAGGGGCTGCGGCTCGCCGGGAAGCCGAGCCCGGGCAGGGATCAGGCTGCTGCTGCCGCCCCTCCCCAGCCAGGCTCTCCCCAGCAGCTGGCTATGGCCGCTTGCTCCCTGCCTGGGGCCTGGCTGCCCGGTCTCTGTGGCGCAATCGGTTAGCGCATTCGGCTGTTAACCGAAAGGTTGGTGGTTCGAGCCCACCCAGGGACGCGGACCTGCTTTGGGGGGATAGGGACAGCTCAGTGGTTTGAGCATTGGCCTGCTAAACCCAAGGTTGTGAGTTCAATTCTTGAGGGGGCCATTTGGGATCTGGGGCAAAAAGTGAGGATTGGTCTTGCTTTGAGCAGGGGGTTGGACAATTGGACCGGCTGAGCTCCCTTCCAGCCCTGAGATTCTATGACCAGGGGGAGGGGGGGAGCAGCAGGAGGACACAGCCCTGCCCCTCCCACCCACATGTCTGGAAGACGCACCTAATATGGTATCATACGTCAATTTGGGCTGGTTTCCCCGACAGTCTATAGCGGGGGTGGTCAAACTGCGGCCGGCGGGCCAGGGGACCCTCCTGCCCGGCCCCTGAGCTCCTGGCCCGGGAGACTCGCCCACTTCCCCGGCATCTGGCTACGCTGCGCTGAGCCGTGTCGGGGGGTGGCGGGCGGCTCCATCCCGCTCCCCGATGCGCCTCTAATGGATCAGTCTGTGCGGGTGTCCCCGGATCCCGCGGCTATTGAAGGAGGACACCCCCGCCCAGCCTGAGCCGTAAGCCCTGGAGGCAGCGGCGCAAGAGCGGGGAGCGGTGCGGGATCCTGACCGGCTGGAGCCTCTGCTCTTCGCCCGCTCCCCGGGGGCAGACAGCTGGGTGCGTTTCCCTTCCGTGTTGCTGACCTGCCCAGCTGAGCGGGGCTGCAGCTGCGGGACCCTCTCCCAGAGCCTGGCTGCTCCAGCGGGGCAGCCTGTCCCCTCGCTGCTCCCTGTGCCTGCCCGCCGGGGTCGCTCTGAGCCCGCTTCCCGGGGGGGGGCTCTGGCTCCAGGGGACACGAGCCTGGGCGAGCTGCGAGCCGGGCTCCAGGCGCCGGCTGCCCGCGGAGCCATCGGGGGCTGGGGGTCTCCGCCAGCAGGTGAGGAGGGGCTGGTGTTGTGCACGGATCGGGGAGAGGGCGACCAGGGAGGTGCCAGGTTGGGGGGGGGGAGAAGAGTTGGGTGGGTGCATCGATCACACTGGGGAACGCGGGGTCTATTGGGGAGGGGGCTGTGCGCTGACCAGATGGGGGAGGAGGTTTGGGCGGGGTTATTGGGGAGGGGGCTGTGCGCTGACCAGATGGGAGCAGGGGCAGGTGGGGTCTATTGGGGAGGGCGCTGTGCTCTGATCAGGTGGGGGTATTGGGGAGGGGATGGGGCGGGGTCTATTGGGGTGGGAGCTGTCTGCTGACCAGATGGGGGAGGGGGTCGCGCGGGGTCTATTGGGGAGGGGGCTGTGCGTGGACCAGATGGAAGGAGGGTTAAGGGGGGGCAAAATAGGTGGGTAACCTGCAGGAGCTGAAGTTGCCTCCCGAGACAAGAGCTCCGCTGCTGGGCAGCAAATCATGAGCGCGGATCGTTTTGGAGCGGAAGGGGAAGTGATTTTTCTCTGCAGTGAGAGAAGACGTCTCCGTTGGTCCCCAGGGCAGACTTCGTTTCTTTGTCTTTTAACTGATGGGCCAAAGTGTCCTAACGCCCCCTCTGAACTGCCGTCCCAGCAGCGCCACGTGTCTCAGCCCGCCGTGTGGGGGGGTCTGGGGCTGACCCTCACTTGGGGTCCCAAGCAAGCGCTGGGGACGAGGCGCTGAAGGACGGGATCTTACTGGAGGGCAGATGAAGAGATTTTATTCTAGCAAAGCGCCAGCTCTCTGCCTAAAGCACCGATCTCCTGCCTGCTCTGAAATCCACCCGCTGACTTGGAGCCTTGACAGTTTGTGTGCCTCGGGGGGGCACAGGGCCATTTGGACAAGGGATTTCTGAGATCCCCTCCTCCCCCTAACAAAACCCCCAACCAGCTAAAGTTGATCTGCTTTCCATACAGCCAAGGCTGCTCAGATCACTGCAGCAGGGTTTTAAATGCATCCGATGAAGTGAGCTGTAGCTCAGGAAAGCTTATGCTCAGATAAATTTATTAGTCTCTAAGGTGCCACAAGTCCTCCTGTTCTTTTTTTAGATGGCTGAGAGTTCTCCAGCAGAGTGCAGGGCGACCCCCAGCCCTTTGGGGGAGATCAAATGGCCACGTTATGAACCACTTTGATTCTAGGTTTGCCTGCTGCTCAGCCGGTGTGAGACTCAGACGCCAAGCAGATCACACTGTGCCCGTGCAGGGAGAGAGGGGAAGGAGCCTGAAAGCTAGTTATGGGTGCCTGTCACGGGTAGGCGGGGCATGTAGCAGATCAGGTCTCTGAGGCCCTGTTTGTCAACCATTCAGTTTTCTTCAAGTTGCAAGGAGAGAGGCTTGTAGACGGCCTGGAGAAGAAATCACTTTGCATGAGGATTCTGTCGGTGTTTAAGCCGAGGGGTGTTTTCTGCAAAGGGAGGAGGTGGGAAGGAACCTGCTTTATGGCTCAGGCTCTGTCTGCACTTAAAACACGATAGCTGCTGCAGCCCTTCAGTACAGACACTTCCCACAGCAACGGGACTCCGAGTCCAGCGCTCTAGGCCTCGCTGCCTCCATTAGTACAGAAAAGGGTGAGAAAAATGTTGAGGGACGTGGAGCAGCTTCTGTGTGAGGAGAGATTAATAAGACTGGGACTTTTCACCTTGGAAAAGAGATGACTAATGGGGGATAAGATAGAGGTGTATAAAATCATGACTGATGTGGAGAAAGTAAATCAGGAAGTGTTGTTTACTCTTTCTCATAACACAAGAACCAGGGGTCACCCCATGAAATTAATAGGCAGCAGGTTTAAAAGAAACAAAAGGAAGTATTTCTTCACACAATGGAGAGTCAACCTGTGGAACTCCTTGCCAGAGGATGTTGTGAAGGCCAAGACTATAAGAGGGTTCAAAAAAGAACTAGATAAGTTCATGGAGGACAGGTCCCTCAACTGCTATTAGCTAGCATGGGCAGGGATGGTTTCCCTAGTCTATATTTTCAAGAAGCTGGGAATGGGTGACAGGGGATGGATCACTTGATTACCAGAGCTCCTGTGATTCTGGGTTGTTTTTTTTTTAAATCTCTCCACAATTTTGGTTGCAATTGAAACTTCTAGTTAAAGCGATCAGTGTGGGGGGAGGGCGGGGGCTGGACTCTCTGTTGCCTTGCACTTTGTTTGTGTCACCTTTACACTGATGCAAAGTGAGCATGAAATACCAAAAGAACTGCAGACACTAGTGTAAATGACACACACCAGGATCAGGGTATGGCTGGATTGGGGCCCAGAACTCTTCCCTCACTCACCCATCATGGCATAAGGAGTTTGATCCTGGGGCTCATGCCAACTGCCCATAAGGGGCAGCTTAGAAATTCTTCGGTTGCACAAAGCTGGTGTGTCTCCCTATGTCACCTGCCTCCTCCCAATCTTTAGTCTAGGGACGTGGTGTGGTAGCAAAGAGAGTGTGGTGCATAATGCTGGCTCAGAACTGCTGCCACGACAGCCAGTGTAACTTAGAGCAGCCTCAACGGTGCTCTACATTTTATGTCAGGTGCTATTTCAGGCACCAGCCAGCCGAATCTTGGGGGAACAAAAGGGTGACTTCAAGCCCCCTTTTCTCATCCCCCTCTGCTGAGCCAAGTGAAAACTTGGCACTGCTGAGAATTCAGACCCAGGCATAAGGCAATGGAGAACGCCAATCTTTCTTCTGCTGTGAAGAGTTGGTAAAACTCAAAGCCCAGATGACACCGTTATTAAGCCCATTATTTTTTTCTCTTTGCTATTTAAAAATAATGAGATGCAAAACCAATATGAGTGCAGCAGTAATGTTGTATGGTTCGGACACACAAGTTAAGTTTCCTATGACAACATGAACTTGATCAACTTGCATGTGTGGAGCATATTTTTCCTCTTCCTGTTGTTCTTGTTGTATTTCAAAATTTACCACCCAGGGTTCTTTGTGGCATGTAATGCGGCTTGTATTAAAAATGCCACAAACGCAAACTTACAGGAATGGGCCAGAACTTGACAGCTTACAGGAGTGGCCGCTACAGGGATCGGGGCTGATTTTAGAGGGCACAATTTTCAAAAGCACCAAAGTGACTTAAGTGCACTTGGAAATTTTACCTCTAGTCTTCCTTATAAATTAATTTTTTATTTTATTTTTTTTTAAAGGGAGCTGTAGCCTGTTTTCCACAGGGTCAGTCTGAGTTCAAGCCAATGCCGTAGGGCATTTCAGGTTGCTCTCCTGTCTGGTCCAGCCCAGGGGACAATAACTGATGCTTCCAGGAAAAGCAAGAACCCGCTGTAACATACATGGCTAGTTTTACCATGCTGTAAATGCAGGTGGGGAATTCATTACTGACCTCCGTGGCGTTCAGACTATGTCCTGAAGCATGGGATTGGGCCAGAGGGACAGCTAGCGCTGGACACAGTGTCTAGGGTCTCAGAGTGGGAAGTTCCTTGGAGAATTCTGCTGGGTGGGAGACTCAGCTGTGAAGGGAGGGGGCGGGCAGGAGCATCTCATAAAGCCAAGATTGGAATAACTGAAGTAATGTTCCTTTTCCATGGAGCTCTCTGGAACCTCTGCAAACGCTTTAGCCATGTGTTTAACTCCATCCATAGGAGTAGCCTTGGATCGCAGTGGGAGGGCTCAGGTGCGTACATGTTTGCAGGATGGGCGCTCAGGGCAGTCCCTGACACCAGGGCAAAGTGGATGTGAAGTGCCACTGTCTGGATTTGGGAGCCTGCCTGCACACCAAACTCACTCGGCGCTGGGTGCATGACTGCAAGGCGCTGGGACGGGGAAAATCAGCCCTGGGTGATTATTTCGAGTAGAAAACCAGAGCCATTTCTGGGGTCTTTCAGCTTCTAATGCCCTTTCCCTTCTGCAGCTGGATTTAAGTCTATGATAAAATCCTTCTCAATGCCAAGTCAGTGCCATAAGTCACTGGACTGGGTGCAGGAATCAGTAGGCGACGTTCTCTGGCCTGGGTTATGCCAGGGCTCAGACTAAATTATTCTTCCCAAAACTTTTAAAAGCTGAGACCCCTCCTCAAGGCAAAGAAACCAATCATGCCCCTCACCCGTCAGCAATGTGTTAGCGACCCCACCGCCCATTTTCATGGATACATCTTCAAACCCCACCCCTCCCACCACGGCTAGCCTTTCCCCATGCTTCAGGAGACGCTGGAGGAGATGATCCTAACCGTCCCCTCTAACCTTAAGAGCTGAGGGACCCCATCCTGGAGCATCTTAAAAATCACAGTTCCCAGACTCTGTAACGGGGCTGCTTTGCCGGGCTCACCTTTCTCCCTCCGTCAGGTTGGCCGATGGGGATAATGAGTCTGGAGATCTCATTCCCGCTGCTCTGAGTGGTGCCCATGTGCACACGACCAAACTCAGCTCTTCCTGTATCCCAGAAACGTCTTCATCTTCTGGGATCCTCATGGCAGCAGTGGGATGATTTAACAGAGCCCCTTAGTCATGGGGCCTTTCTCTCGCTTTTGTTTCAGAGCCAGCGTCCTGGAATCGTCTCCTGGTGCGTGGAGTGGTGGCAGCGGTGGGGGTGCTAGTCTCACTATACCGATGTGGGGTTTGGAAAGGTAGAGGGAAAGTGTTTGCCTACTCGCAACTCATCTTCAGGAGGCTGCTGACTCATCCCTCCCCGCAGCCTGGAAGTCGGCAGGATTCCCAGGAATCTGTGCTCCCCGCAGTGTGTGACAGGGATGGGGACCAGGCCCAGGGAACCAGAAACGGGAATCGAGACCCAGCCCTGGAGAATGGGGAAGGAGACCTGTTTGCGAATTCGTATCCGGTCTGCTGAATTGTTCACGTCCAGACCCTCCCCACAGTTCTTAAAAAGTCGAAGCATTTCGTTTAGACGCTTTCCAAACAAACCATTTTGATTTTTCAGTTTGAAATAATTTTTTGTTTAAAAATGTCCTTCAATTTTATTTTAAAAATTCAAAAAGTTACAACCCTTGAAATGTGCCTGGGTCTCTTTGTTTTGTTTTTTTTTTTAAAGCTTTTTGGTTCATCAAAAATTTGGAAAAATGTTAGTTTTGTTCAACCTGAAACCGTTTTTTTCCATCCCTTTTTTGGAATTGTGAGGAACCAAAAAATTCTGTTTGCCCAGCTCAAGGGGCAGGTGAGGATTTTGGCTGTTATATTGTGGGTCTCTAAGTCTCCTTGTTGCTCAAAGTTTTCTTACTGCAACAAATTAATTTGGGATAAGGGCAGGATGGGCAAAAGCTTCCTAAAAGTGTGTGGGGGGCTGCTGGCACCCAAACTGTTGCCCAGCCCCTGTGCCACCCCTTCTCCTCGAGGTCCTGCCCCCTCAAACCGCCCCTTTCCCTGAGGCCCCCCCTCACACCGCCTTTCTCCTGAGCTCCCACTTCACACCACCCCTTGCCCCCAAAACAGTGCCCCCCCACTCCCTTCTCTCCCCCATCATCCAGTCGCTCACACTTATGGCCAGTAAAAAGTGGTGGGCCCTGGTCTCCCCTGTTCCGGCACCCCTGGGTGAGAGTGGGAGAGGATGAAGAACTCCTTTCAAATATAACTCCCCCCCACCTCAAAACAGCACAATTTGCCAGCAACAGCAAAACATGCACCTAACCAACCCGAGCCAGTCACCCTGTGTTGTGTGTGACATTCCCGTCCTGGGGCGATTTATGTCTTTGAGAATATGAACCCTGCAGGCCTGGGCGTTTCTCTGCGTAATGTGACCTCAGTGTTCCTCATGAGAGCCGTTGTTTGTAAATGTTTCAGTAGCAGACATATTTATCATTCATGGACAGACAGACATTTATTCACAATTAGAACTGGTCAAAAATAGCGAGGGTGGAGAGGTTCATGAAAATTGAAGAAGAAACCTCTCCCCCCCCCATATTCTTCAAACTTATTTGGAAATGTTTTTAATTATCAAATTTTTGTTTCGTTTTGGTGGGAAAAACTCCATGTTCTCTCTGAAATGGGCAGAGAAATCCAAAATGTTTTTTTTAAAGAGGTAACTTTTTTCAAATGATCAATGTAATCCAAAGTGGCATTTTTAGTTAAAAGGTTGCATTGTCAGTGTAAAACACTTTTGAACCAGCTCTGTTACTGTATAACAAGATGAGTTTATTTTCGTGATGCATTGTTTGGGCCAGGTTCCCAGTGGCATTTCAGTTTTTGCACAGCCCTTCTCTTCTTGCGTCTGCACCTCTCATAAGCTGTGGCCTTAATCTTGGCCCTGGAAACACTTACGTGCATGTTTCACTTTAATTACTGCTGTGAATAATTCCATTTCAATGGGACAACTCTGAGGTCGGGTTTATGCTACGGCCCTATATCGGTGTAACTATGTCATTTCTTTAATTTTCTTTCTTTTATATGTGAAAGTTCTTGAGAGGTTAAAGCAGGTAAAATACATGAACAGGTTCGGACAGACCGAGTTTGTCAGTGCAAAGTGACAGCAGAGATGTGGGATCTGCTAATTTTCCATAAGTCTCTCAGCGTTACCCAGGATAACTTTGGGGATCTCTGTCTCGCATCGGGAATGTTCCCTGAAAGTGTCCAAACAGCTCAGAGATACAGAACCATTTCCTGGATCCATTCTTATAGCTGTCTTCCCCGGAAAGCAGTCTGGCAAGTGTTCCTGTCAGCTCATTGCTAAGTTATCTGTCAAAACACTAGAGTTTTCAGGTGCCTAAGTAGCTCCTGGAATCAGGGTGAAATTATCCTCCCCGCCACCACCAAAATTTGAAATGGTGCCCCTGAGTGCACGGTACCCTACCGTGCTTCCCCCATAGGAACTGCATGAACAGGCAACTCTGCAAGTTATCTGCATGCCTCTGCAAGTGACCCCCATGCCTCTCCATTTCCTTGGCCACATGTATCTTGTCCCCATGCTGGCGGCTAATCCAGAAAAAGAGGGAAAGAGCTCACCACTGCGACCACCTGAGGGAGGTGTTGGGTTGAGATCAGCTGGTCAAAGCAGGCAATAGGGACAGAATCGGAGACTTGAAGCTCCTCGAGTGACCTCTGCCCTTTCTAGACCTGCCCTTCAATCACACACAGCGATTGTAAAGTTGAATGTGATAGTAACTAGACCCATTTTAAACCCTTCACCACACAAGACAAAGCCCGTAGGATTCATCGTGAACTATTTATTTCTCCTCCCCTGGCTCCCTGCAGCCACCAGCCACCCTGGAGCTTTCCCTCCTCTCTCCCAGGCTGGGCTCACTTGATCACACGAGCTCAGCGGAGGGTCCAGCTTTGCTCTTTCGCTTCCATTCTTCACGTCTTTGGGTGGCTGCATTTGCAACTGAGCAGCCTGATGGAAACACTGAGTCCTCTGTCTCGGCAGCCAGGCCCAGCCGCCAAAGCCAAAGACTCCCTGAGAACAGGGGGAGGTTCGCCTGAACTCTCAGGAGTGGAGGCTGGGCCCATAGGGTAGGGTTACCATATTTGAACTTTCAAAAAAGAAGACACTCCGAGGGTGCAGGGGGAGTGGTAGCCCTGCCACTTATCTACTCCCTCCCACTTCCTGCCCCCTGACTGCCCCCCACAGAACCGCCAACCCATCCAACCCCCCCTGCTCCTTGTCCCCTGATCACCCCCTTCCAGGACCTTGCCCTCTATCTAAGCCATCCTTCTCCCTGTCTCCAACTGCCCCCTCCTTAGACCCCTCCACCCTAACTGCCCCCCTAGAACTCCACCCCCTACCTGTGCCCTGACTGCCCTGCCTCCATCCGCACCCCCGCCCCCTGACAGACCCCCGGCTCTCCCACACCCATCCAACCACTCCCTGTCCCTTGACTGCCCCTGCAGAACCCCCAACCCATCTAATCCCCCCTGTTCCCTGCCCCTGATTCCCCCCCTCGAACCTCCGCCCCATCCAACCCCCCCGCTCCCTGTCCCTTGACTCCCCCGACCCCTCTTCATATGCCCACCCCCTGACAGGCTCCCCTCAGAACCCCTCACCCATCCAACCCCTCCTGCTCCCTGTCTCCTGACTGTCCCTTGGGACCCCATGCCCCTTCTCCAGCCCCCCCGGCCCACGTACCCTGCTGCTCAGAGCAGTGTGTCTGGGGTGCGGAGCCAGACACAGTGCCGTGCTCCCCTGCAGAGTGCGCAACTCCCCCCCCGCCCCCAGAGTGCTGCATTGGGAGGGAAATCCTCAACCTTTGGAGAGTTTTACAAATTCCTCCCGGAGGGCAATTTAAAACCCAAAAAGCTGGACATGTCCGGGAAACTCCGGACGCATGGTAACCCTACCCCAGGGACTCCAGGATCTGCAGCTGCTGCCACCTGTATGGTGAATCCTCCGACTCATCACCAACCAGCTCTTCCCCATTCTGCAACCTGGCCCCACGGTCTGACCGTGCAGGAGAACAGAAACCCTTTGGGACAGCAGGAGAGTCTCCTCAATGCCGCACTCTTCGCATGGCTTCCCGCGGTCACCGGGAAACAGGACTACCCTGCCCCCAGGAGTCTCTCAAGGAGCTGCCGGCGCAGTCACTGGGCACCCACTCGTAATGGTCTCGGGCAGTGGCATTGCAGAGGGAGCTGAGCAGACCGTCCCTTCTGTGACTTCCAGAATTGCTGCCAGGACGGATTCTCCTCTGCGCTAGGGAGAGTCCCTGAGGACAAGCAGCTGTGGTGGGGGAGGGAGCAAGACAAGCTCTGCCCCTGAGCCCTTGACTAGCAGGCAAGCAGGACTCTGGGAGCCAAGGCATCGGTGTGTCTTGCTGGGAGAGCAGAGCTGGAGAGCAGAAAAGGGCATTGGAGGAATTGTAGAAAAGTCAGTGTCATGGCTGGGTCATGGGCAGCCAGACCTAGTGGTCAGAGGCAGAGTCCACACTCACAAGACAGGAGTCGAGAGTCAGCTGGGTCACGACACGGGAAGAGCAGAAGCAAAAGACCAAATTGTGTTCAGAACCTCAAGTCAGGTGAGTCACCCTGAGTCCGGATGCCAGGAAATCAAGCCTGGGGAGTGGGAGCAGGAACAGCCAACACACAGTCCAGAGCCGGGGAGGAGCTCAGCTGTTCAGACAGCTTCTTCTTCCTGCTGCTGGTTTAAGGAGGTCCCGGGGGCCAATTAGCTGCTCTGGGACTCTGCCAATAGGAGCCTCAAACTGGGTCTGGACTTCGTCAGTCCTAGGTAAGCAGTTTTTCGTAGGCTTCCAGGTGGCGTGCTGGAGGGTGGCTGCTCCCAGGAACCCTGCAGACCCGGGTTAATGACCCATGGGTCAGGACAGTGAGTGATCTCTCCCCGCTCAAACCTCCTGCATGAAACAGTCTCCAGGGTCCCGGATGCATCCTCTGAGAAGAAAAAAACACAGTCATGAGGACAAATAGGCTATGGAACAGGAGCCCCCTCTTTCTTGCTACAGCCCCAAGTGTCCAGAAGAGTGGATGGTTCTTACCTCCAGGAGATGCCTGGGATCTTCCATCTAAGCCTTAATGGGACCCCTGTTGCTTGGTCTGACAGGAGGAGATCATCTGTCCCCACTGCTCCCTGCGCTGGGCTGGCTGCAGCACACATCTGTGTAAGAGGCTGGGCCAGAGAGATGTTACAATCAGGGTCCAGGCACCCCAGAAGGAGAACAGAGGGTCTGAAACCAGAAGACGAAGCAATCAAATCAGCGGATTCGACAGAGAAGTTTTCTACCCTACAGGGACATCAAAGAAGGTCTCTTAGGAAAGCTGAGATGTTAGTCTGGAAACTTCTGAGGCAAAGATTGTGACTTGTTAAGATTCAGTTTTAGTCACTACAAAGTGTGTTGTGTTTTGTTTCTCTCTTTGAAATGTGTCTCTTTCTCTTGCTTAGTATCACTTAAATCTCTTCTTTGTTATTATGCTTCCCAAACCACCTCAGTGTTGTGTGTTCGAGTGAAGTGTGAGTCTCCAGCCTACCCAACAGGCTGAGCTGTGCCCTGTCTCTCTGAAGGTAGCGAATAATTTCTGAGCGGTGCTGGGCCCAGAGTCCAAGGGCAGTTCACCAGACATCTCGTGGGAAGCCCAAAGAGACCAAAGGAGCAGGAGAGATTCCGGCCCCACTGACCCATGGGAACTTCCCACAGAAGAGCCTACACAGGGCTCTAGACACAGCCAATTTGGGTGTGTACCACAGTTCACTCACCGCTAGATGCTGGCCAGGCCTCGTGTCATTGCTTTCTTGCTGGGCTAGCAACCCCACTGATACTCACTCTTGCAGTTTGTTGGCTGGGAACTCAGCCCTCCAACCAGGTGACTGTCCTTTACTCCACTCCTTCCTGGGTCGTGCTCCTTGCAAACAAAGTCCCAAAATGTCTTGAACAGAAACAAGGCCTTCCACCCTCGTGGGAAGCTCTTCCTCAGCCTGATTTCGGTTCAGCCTGCCCTTCTTGGGTTTCTAGGGTCTTCTATGTCCCCTTCCTTAGGGACGGTGAGAGAAGCCAGTCCTACCCTGGACTCCAGGGTTTGGCCCAAGGCCATCTCCTGAACAGCTGGCTCTGCTTCTGGACTTTTGCTGCTGTTTTCCCTTGTTTCCTCTCAGGTGGGGCTCACTTGGTCATCAATTTGGCCTAGCCCCAGGCTAGGCAGCCATAGGCCAAGCCACCCTGTTAGATACCCTCCTCCTTCAAATCCGGTCCAGCCCGGCTGACAGGTTTGCTGAGGGGATGGTGAAACCCCATTGCTGATCAGAAGGAGGTCAGAGTCTGTTCTCTAGGAGCTGAAGGTCCGTTTGTCCTGCTGCGGGAAGTGGAGCTGGAGAGCGGAGATGTTAGGTGAAAGAGACTGCATGATGGAATTGGAGACTGAGGGACGGGAGCCTCCTCCCAGAAACGCTCCCAGGAGAACAGGTTTGAGGAGGAGTTCTCTGGGGAGCCTCTTGCTTGGAAAAAAACAAGGGTGGCACATTGATGAAGATGTCTCTGTCCCAGGGATGGGGGAAGCTCCCAGCCAGGCTATGCAGCAGGGATCCCATTTCTCCCCCAAGAAACCCATTTTGCCCAAAGAAGTCAATGGCTCTTACCTCCAAGAGGGAGCGGGCTCTTCCCTCTCAGCCTCTTTGAGAACTACCACTGCTTGGCTTCCTAGGACAAGGGACCTGTCCCCACTGCTCCCTGAGGTGCTTCAGCTTCTGACTGCACCCATCTGGGAGGCTGTCACATATGCCAGGGCCTAGAAGACATGCGGGGAGGAGGCTCCTCTTCATGTCAGACTCTGAGAGCCCAGAGAAGGGCCAAAGGAAGAATAAAGGGCAGGAGATGAAGCTAGCCCGGAGTCTCTGTCCCATCCTCACCTCCTCAAATGTGGAGCTTCCTGAGCTTCAGTTGGGCAGACAGTCTGTAGCCCTGACGCAAAGGTCCTTCTGCGCCATATGGGGCAGGAAGATCTCTGCCTGGGGGAGCACGGGAAATGGGATGGGGGTGAGATCAAGGAAAGAGGGGAGGGATATGGGTGTGAGGGAAAGAGCTCCTGCCCCAGATGAAGGAATTCGGGGGGCCGCGGGAAGGACACAGCTCCACAGAGAGGGGAGAGAGTTCCTGTGAGTGCCAGGGGCCTCCATTTCCACTTCCACTAGCCCCCCATTTACAGTGAGACAGAGCAGTACCTGCAGCAGGGAGCGGGACTTGCTGAACAGGGAGGGGAACCTTGAAGAGCATCAGATGAGCCACAGCCCTTGCAGCACCTCGGGCATCTGGTGCAAGTGCCGGATCATGTGAAGCTGGCACATGACCTTGGCTGTGACATCCTCATGCTGCAGGGGAACGAGAACATGTCAGAGACTGAGACACTCCCCAGGAATCAGGAAGGATGAAGGACACCTGGAACCAGCACCATCATTTCCACCCAGCAGCTGCTCATGATTGAGTGGTAGATTCACCCTCCTGACCCCCAGGATGGAGGCTTGCTGTCCTCTCTAGTAACCTTCAGTGCCAACCCCCCTCCTTGTAGGGTGAGCTCCTGCCACTTCCCCATCAGTGTCCCTGACAGCTGTTCCACCTCCAACCCACCTGGGGACACCGCTCAAGTTCGGAGAACCCTCTCTTCCATCCCTACCTCCATCCCCACCCAGGTGGGGCAGGGAGGGGGCTCTAGAAGGATGGCGGGGGGAGGGAGGGATTCTGGCAGCAGTGAAGTGGAATGGGGAGAGCTTGAGACCTTTCCCCAAGGCACCCCAGTGACAAAAGCTGAAACCACAGGATGGCAGCCCTGGTGAATGGGGCAGGTCAGCAGCCCCTGACGACTGAATCCTCCCAATCTCTCGAGAGCGGGTCCAGCCCTACCAGCAGCAAGACCAGCTTTCCACGCCCATGTGCCTCAGTCAGTCACCATCACCAGTCAGTCCTTGGCCTCCCAGGATGCCAGGGATGGGAGCAACTCTCGATGGTGGCTCGGGTGACATGGACACTAGGCCATGGGGAAATGGGTGCAGCTCTGTGGGGTAGGAAAGGTTCCCAGAGGGCACTTTGGGGACTCTCCTGTCCTTCCCAGGAGTGATAGCAGAGCACCACATCCTAAGAACAGAAGTCCATGAAGGCCAGAAGTCCCCACTAGGCTCCTTGCTACCAGGCCAGCAAATGGCGAGAGGATGGGAAAGAGGCCCTGGGCCCCACCCCAAGCTTCTGAGTCGATTGCAGCTGCTTACCGTGTCCCCCATCAGTTGCTGGGCTTCCCCCAGGAGGGAGTAGACCAGCACCAGCCCAGCCTGGCTGACACGCAGCAGGGGGTCGTGGATGGCCAGCAATGCTGTCTGTACGAAGGATCTTCTCTGCCCAACGGAGAAGAATTTTTCAAAGACCTAAAACCAAGAGGACATGAGGCTCGAGTAGATTGCCCAGAGCCAGCCTCCAAGTCCTGGCGGTACAATGGCGTCTAGTGCCCCAAAGGGCGGGGAAGAGAGCTGCTGTGGCCAAGGCACTTCATTCCCCAGGAGGCTTTCAGGGTCCCAGGGCTCAGGGAAGCCCCTTTATTAAAAGGTGGCAGATGCTGAGGGACCAAAGCCTCCAGTGGCTCTTTCGGGAAGGCAATTTATGGCAGGGGCCAGGATGGGCTGGAAATGGATCTCTAATGTGTGTGAGCAGGCCCACTCTGCTGTGCAGGGCACAGAGACGACAGGGGACCCTGTCTTGCTTCCAGCAGAGAGATCTCCTGCACCTCAGCGGCTTGAGGAGTGTGCGTGTGTTGTTGAGGGGAGGAGGGGGTTGGAGCTGACAGACCAAAGGTCTCTTCCCCCAGCTAAGTGATTTCTCAAGTTGCTGGCTATGGTCTCTGCAGCTCCTTGGTTTCTTCACAGGGAATCCAACCTGCAGCCTGACAAGAACAAGGAGACTCCTGGCCCAGTCCCAGTGTGGGACCTTCAGCACCAGCTGGTTGCTGGATGAGGAACTCTGAGCTGGAAATAAGGAGCGGGCTCTTTTCCTGTCTCCAGGAGGCATCCACTGCAGGGAGCCCAGCCAGCCCCACTCCCTGAGCTGTGTCATGCCCTGGCACAGTGCCCTTACCTCCCCCACTCTGGCTGTGTTCTTGTAGCCCAAGAGCCTGCTGTCCTGGTGCCAGTCATAGCACCAGAGATCCTCCACGTCATGTATGGTCAGACCTGGAAGAGAGAGAGAGAGAGAGAGACTTTTCTCCTCATTCTGGTTGCAGTTTCTGTGTCCTTCCAGTCCCATTGGTGGCTGCACAGTGGAGTGGAGAAGAACAGAGGCAGAGAGAGACTTGTCCTCCGGCTGGGGTCAGTCTGAGAGAAATGGTCTAGGGTCCCATTTTCAACCTGTGGTCACTCTCAGTCCCCTATTGGGTTCCGTGTCCCAGCTGGGTTCCTTACCCCTCTGTTGGAGCAGCAGTTGGTAGAGCCGGTAAGTCCCCTCCCTGGCCTGCCGGCTGATGTCCTTGTCTGGATCGCTGACCAATAGAGCCAGCTGGGCCACATGGCGACCCATCTGAGGGAACTCGGCTGAGATCTAATGGAAGGGAGAGCAGAGGGGACTCCATCAGCAGTTTCCTCTCAGCTCCCTGTCCTCCCTGGGCCAGAGGGCTCCTTCCTCTTAGCCCCTCTGCAGGAGATGCTGGGGGAGAGGAGCTTGAGATCGACCCTTCATTTGCTCTGCTGCCAAGGGAGCCTGCAGCTGCTTTGGGATGCCAAGCAGGGGCTGGAGCATGGTCCCCTTAAAGGCCCAGGGACAACACTGAACCAGGACAAGAAGAACTTGACTCAAGCCGAGCTCAGTTCTGCTCTGACTCTGCCTCCCCATGAAGAACCCTCCTAAGCCACAGCCCCGGCAGCAGCAGCAGCAGATCCTGCAGCCCACTGGAGCCAGCCCGCTTCCGCCTGGAGCCAGCAAGCTGGGCTCGGAGCTCACTTACGTCAAACTCAGGGAGGGTGACTGTGTATCTCAGCAGGGCTGTGCTGCTCCTGATAGCCCTGGCTCGCTCCTGCGACACCCTGGACACGACCCAGAGGTTGACATGCTGTGGGGAAAGGAGGCAGGTCAGATTCAGTGGCCAGCTGCTCCTGCTTTGCAAATGAGCCCCATGCCCCCAGCCCCAGGGGCCTGAGACATTCTGCGCAGGGGGGAATAGCGGAGTCATTGATGGCAGAGCTTTAGAAGGGGATTCTTTCCCCCAGGACGCAGCTTGTACCCTGCAGGTCACAACTTCTCAGCGTCTCTCTAGATTGGGACAATGTTCAGGGTCGGGGCTGGTCCCATCCTCCTGGAACTCCTGATTCCTGAACAGTTCACCAGAAAGAAGACCGAACCCTCGGCCCTTCCCTGCTACGCAACTCCTTGGGGGGATGTAGGGAGTGACTGAGAGCACAATCCCCCCAGGAATTTCAGAGCACATCAGAGGGAAGGGCTGATTCCCTGGGCTCCTCCTCTTTCTCTAGGAAGGAGCATGTGCCTCTTCTCTGAGAACCATCTCCCCAATCTCATGGGCTCTGTGTGTTGGAGGGGTGGGGGAAGGGTGGATTTTCAGACTCTCACTCCCCAAGACAGCCAGGAGCCCTGTGCTTCGTGCTCAGCAGAACCAGGCAGAGCTCTGGCTTGGAGTCCCAGCTCCTTCCTCTGGCCCTCAAGAAGGAAGGACCTGACACTACATTGCACTGACCTCCCAAACCAAGGACGGCCCACTGGGGACCCAGCTAGGAGGACAGAGTAGAAAATGCATCTTCCAGTCTCCCCTTACCAGTCTCCCAAAGAGTTCAGGTCAAATGGGGCTCACCTCCAAGATGAAGTGGAGCCTGTCTGTGTCTGGGGACTCTGCCAGCAGGTTCCCCAGCATGGCATCCAGGACCTCTGGGATGACTTTGTGCAGAGCCTGAAAAGCATGGGTCAGAGTTAGGGAATCTGGGCCTACACCTGCCACAGGATGGGAAGAGGGCTCTCTGGGAAGCACTGGGGAGCCTCCCAAACACATCTCCTGGCCTTTCTCCTTCACATCCCACTGCAGGCAATTTGCAAGAATTGATGACCCCTGGACCTTTGATCCATGAGCTTAGCAGGTCTCTGCAGAGGGCCTTGTAGGCAGAAGAGTATGAAACAGCCAAGTTGCTATGGATGGAAGCTGGGTTTCTGGGCAAAACACAGCTTATGAAAGAAAGAAAGAAAGAAAGAAAGAAAGAAAGAAAGAAAGAAAGAAATCCCCCCAGGGAGGGGTAATCTCTTCCCTGCTGGAGGGAAGGATCCAACCCTGCAGCTTGTTCCATCTCCGCTACCCCACCCCTAAATCTGGAGCTCCAGCGAATCAAGGGAGCAGGGACCAAGGACTACTCTGGAAGAGGAAGAGGATGGTGGAGGAGGAGGTACCTGGATGCCGGTGGTGTCCTTCTCCGTGCCCAGGGTGAAGACGGAGTGAAGGGCAGCTCGCAAGAGGTGGGTCTCTAGGGCTGGCTCCAGGGCAGGTTTCATGATGCTGGCAAGAGAGAGGAGCTGGTATTAGACTGTGCAGTACAGGGGTGGGACTGTCGCCAAGACGGACACCAAGCCACAGGGATAGAGGCACAGGCTGGCGCGAATGGAAACTGAGGCACTTAGCTAGGGAATGACAAGGCCAAGGCGTCACAGACAGACAGTGGCAGGACAGGAATAGCTCCTGTTCCTTGGAGCCAGCTGCCACTCCTGTATCGGAGCCCGGGAGTGAGCCCCTCCCCAGGGCCCCTGTCATGTTATGGGAGTGAAAAGAAGAGCCCCGCCAGGAGAGAGTGACCCTTCCCACCCCACCATCTCTGCCAGAGGCACCACTCTTGGGAGGTGACCTCGGAGGGACAGTGACGGTGACTCCCAGCCTTGGGCCTGAGCAGCACTGGGGTGAGGGGAGCCGGTGGGGTGGGGGGGTGGGGCTGTCTCGGTACCAGAGGTAGCCCACTGCAGCCAGGGAGTGGGCGAGGACGGCGCTGGGTGACGAGTCATCGGGAAGCTCCTCGATGAGCTCCTGTGAGACGCGAAAGAGACAAAGGAGCATGTGAGATTCAGGCCCGACTGACACCTCCCAGTGAGATGACACAGCCAGTGCCCCACATGGCCAGCAGGATCCCCCACCACTTCCCGCTCCTCCCATTCCTTTCTGCCCATCAGACTTGTCCCCCTTCCCAGATTCCTGCCCAGCTCACTCCCAATCCCCTTCTTTCCTCCTCCCTGTCAAAACTGCCCCCATTTAGCCCCATCCCGATGACCGAGCTGGGACCATGTGATTCCTTGGCCCCCACTCTCAGCTGCCCTCCAGCATCACAATTCCCCCCCTGCCCACTACTGACCAATCTCACAATTTCTCCCTTCTCTTCTCCCCAGTCTTCAGCCCCAGCAATCCTTGTCCTCTGCTGCCCCCTCCAACACCACCCAGCCCCCACCCATGAGCCCGGACATACCCCTGCCAATCCCATGTCTCTCTCCTCCCTCCAGCTGCCGTATGGCGTGTCTCACTCACCACAATCCTCTTCACCACAGCCGCCTTGCAGCAGCGCGGCTCCAGCGTGTCCTCCCCTCTCTCCTGTGCAGCCAGACATGCGGGGTAGATGGCCTGAAGGAACAGGAGCTGCTGCCCCTCATCCTGGACCCACCGGGAGTGGGGTATAGCGAGAGAGAACCTGTTAGCTAGGGACCTTCCTGCACCACCCAAACCAGCTCCAGGGCTCAGGCCTCAATGGGGGATTGTGGGGACCCGCCTAGTGTCCAAATCCCCCACCACTCCTACACAAGCAGGATCAGGAACTGGGACAGTGCCTGTGGGGGGAGATGACTTCGGCTGTTGTGGGACAAACACCCCCATCTTGGGGGTCCACATCATGGATGTAAAAGGGCCCCATTAGGGGTGGTGGATCATGAGGGACAAGACCCTTGGCAGGGGGTGGGGATGCTGGGAAGGGACAGGGCAATCTTGGTTCCAGCCCAGGTGGGGAACATTTGTACCTTATCTCTGCACTGGAGCTGCTCTCGGATGACCGTGAGAGCAGCTTCATCTTTGGCCATGTCCACCCCTTCCTCCTGCTCCGAATCCAGGGGGGTCCCTGCACCAGGGAGGGAAGGACAGGGGCGTGGTGGGCAGAGCAGGATTCAAGACCCCCCTTCCCACCTCAGGCACCCAGGGCAGATCGGGCCCCAAACCTCCCTCTCAGGGATGCCTTCAGCCCCCAACAGCTTCAGAAGCCCAGAGCAGAGCCCCCCTCCACTGGCCAGGACTCCAGGGGAGGTGCCGATTCCCCCGGCACCGGAGCAGCAAGGACCAAAGTGGCAGAAGCTCTTCACGCCCCCACCCCCAGGTCCCTGTGCAGAAGGGGCAGCTGTGTGACGGCTGCTGCTGTCAGTGGGGTTCGCGGGGCTCAGGCCAGACACCTGGGCTGGGGACCCCCCCACATATCACTGGGAGAGCGTCTGGACCCAGGGTGTTCACATCCCGTCCTCACCCCTCCCTCAGCCCAGCCCGGCTCCTCACCTGGAACAAAGCAGTGGCCTCCATCAGCCTGGCTGCTGCCAGAGGCCCAGGTGCTGCCGCTGTCCCCTGCTGAGCTGCCGGTGCTGGGACAGGGACCTTCCCCCTCCTGGCCGGCGGGGGCTGGAAGGGCCTCATAGACCGGGCAGGGCGATGCCTCCTGATGGAAAGGAGGGCTGGGCTCCAGGGGCCGCTGCTGCCCACACAACAAGCCCCAGAGCCACCCTGCCCGGCGCCCCTCCTGGGCTGGGTCCTGTCTGCAAAACCGCAGCCTGGGCCAGCTCCACTGGGGCCTGGTCGGGGCCTCTCCCAGCTCGGCGCCTGCGCCGGGAGCCGGGGTCCTTTTCCAGAAGGCCGGGCACTTCCGCCGTCTGGCCTGGACGGGACCTGCTTCCCCGCCAGCAGGGACGCAGGGGTTGCTCTGCCCCTTGGGAAGACGGCAGCTGCTTCCCTCAGGCTCTGGGGCCACCTGCAGAGCCTTCCTCCCGAACATCCGCAGGAGCCTGGCCATCCTGGAACCGAGCGGGGAGCAGGGGTGAATCTGGGCTCAAGGCAGCCTTTCACTCATGGGCCTCCTCCACTTTCTGTCCCTCCTCCTCCCTGCTCCAACCACAGCAGCCCCTTCTGCCCCCACAGGAGTGCAGGGAGTGCCAACTACACACACGAGCAGGAGTTCATTGCATGATCCGCTCCCAACGTTCCCCCTCGTAATCCCTGCTGCTGCAATATCCAGGAACTCTCATCCTTTTCCAGCAATGGGGTCAGTCCCAAAGACCATCGGTTCCTCTGGACAAGCAGCCCCCTCCTGTCGTCTCAGGCCACTCTCCCACCCATGCAAGAGAAGGAACAGAACCCAGGAGTCCGGACTTCTCCTGGGAAACCATTCCCCACAAAAAGACACAAAGACCCTAGGCACAGGAAGACCAGGGCCCTCCTTGTTCCCCATTGATTTCCAGACTCAGCAGCTCACAGGGTCTGGCCCAGCTCCGAGACTCTCAGCCTGGGGAACAGTGTCCCACAAGGGAGGGGCTGGGAGCCCCATTGCTGGAACCTTTCCAAACACACTGGAGACGGCTCTGGAGAATCCCCTGCCTGGCCTAAGAGGGAGGGGCTCTTGGGGCTGTTTGCAAAGGAAATCCCCCTTTGGAGACAGTCTCTCCCCATTTCTGCCTCTCCCCAGACAGACAGAGGAAGCCACCGAGGAACCCGAATGCCACTCACTTGCTCTCAGTGATGGGATGATGGATGGCGGATGTTCAGGGTCAGCAGACGTCCCACGCCCTCCTCCTCACTCTCCAAGCCCAAGGCAGGCTGGAGAGGGTGGTGACCTCAGGAGTTACCCTGCCCAGCCAGCAGGCAGGGTGATGACACGAGGGCGATCGACTGGCTGTGAAAAGAAGAGTCTGTCTTATTGCCAAGGGATGGAGAAACTCAGCCAGCAGCAGGGGGGTGCAGAACACTGCCCTAGGGCGGAGGTGACAACGCCTCCAGGATCCTGACATCCCAGCACTTCACACACCTTCCTGGAGCCTCCCAAACCCACTGGGCTGTAGCCATGGGACCCCAACCCTACTGATGGCAAACGGGCCTCAGCTACAAGCACAGGGTCACACTGAGTGTCAGAGCCATGGATGGACCCCTTCACTAACCACTGCCGCACACTCCCTCCCACAGCTAGCAATTGCAACCAGGCCCTAATGTCTGGTCCCCCTGCCTTTGAGAGAGAGTGTCACTCCTGCTTCCATTGCTGCTTATTGATCTGTGGGACTTTGGGCAAGTTGCTCCCCCTCTCTATGGCTCTCTGGGACTCACATCCCTGAATGGGCTTTAAAAAAAACAATGGTTCAAGTTTGGCCCCAACTAGTTCTTGTTTCTCGAGACTAGCCATTTCAGCACAGTTTAGAATTCTTGACATTCATCACCTGGAAACATCCCTTTCTCCTTCGCAAACGGCCTTAACATCCCTTATCTCACCCAGGCTCCCTGCTGCCTGGACTTAGAGAATTGACCCTGTTCCCATTGGACCTACCCAAGGTGTCACACAGCAAAGCGGTGATGGAGCCAGAAAGAGAAGACAACAGTCCTGACTCCTGTTCTGACTAACAGACAACAAGCCCCCGGAGGCAGGGATAAAGCCCAGGAAATCAGGTGTGAACATTTGCATGGAAACCGTTTTCTGTCAGAAAATCCATTCAGACAAAACCACTTTGTTTCTTGAAATCATAACAAGTAGGATGAAAATTCTTTGAAAAAATATTTGTTTGCAAAACAAGAGAATCTCCTGTTTGTCACAGTGCATTCAACTGTCTCGTCGTACACAAAGGGGAGACACTATGATCTAGCAAAAAGTAAAAGGAGTACTTGTGGCACCTTAGAGACTAACGAATTTATTTGAGCATAAGCTTTCGTGAGCTCTAGCTCACTTCATCGGATGCATCTGTAGCTCTCGACAGCTGTAGCTCACGAAAGCTTCTGCTCAAATAAATTGGTTAGTCTCTAAGGTGCCACAAGTCCTCCTGTTCTTTTTGCAAATACAGACTAACACGGCTGCTACTCTGAAACCAAGTATGATCTAGAAAATTGGATGAGATGCTTCAGTCTGAGCTAAGTAGTTGCTGCTCTTCACAATTTCAAAAGAATAATATACAAATAAAAGAGAATATTAGGTCATAATCGGATATGGCTCAGTGTGATCGGACACCCCTAGTCTGCACTGCCCCGAGTGACACTCTTCAGTGGATCCCCAGCATCCACCCATGGCGAGGTAGGTGGGAGAGGATTGTTCTTCGTACTTGACAGAAGGAGAAACGAAGGCTGAGAAAGGAGCAGGGAATTGTCTTAGCTGATGCAGCCAGTCAGTAGCAGAATTCCTCTCAAATGAGCTACAGACCAGCAATTGTTCCTAGTAATTATGCAGCAAGTATTTGAGAAGAATTGGAAAGTTCGAGAGGATCATGAACTGCTCCGAGACAATGAATGGAGAGCAGCATCCACATTGGTCAGACATATAACTGGTTGTGACTTATTTGCTTGGTCATCAAAGAGAACAACAAAGACCAGTTTCCTCCCTGTCAATAGCCCCCTCCTCAGCCAATCAGGGTTGAGACTTTGAGGGGTGGGAGGCTAAGGGTTCTCATCAAATAGCCCAAAGAATGGCCCTGGTCACCACCGAGGCGATCACTCTCGGAGCCCTATTCCAGTCTCCTCTCTGTGAGGGCCTCGCACAACCCCCGCCCCGGCTCCCGCTTCACAAATAGAGCTCCTGGTGGTGTGAGGAGAGCAGAGGAAAAGGACAAAGGAAGCAAGAAGAGAAAGGTAGGAGGGACAGAGGAAAAGGGAAAACCAAAAGGAGAAACCCCAATGTCCCCAGTAATTCTAAGGGACAAAGTCTTAGGTCGGAAAAAAAATGCTGCCCCCACAATCGAGTCTTTTCATTTCCTAAAAATCAGCCGGCACCTGATGGATCAGACTGAACAGGTTCCAAACCTCTCCGAGGCTCTTACCTTCTATACAGGGACGTCTGTTTTTGAGCAAAACCACCACAAGAAAAGGAGAAAACTCCAAAGAGGGTCCTCCTTGCGCTCACGAATGTGAAAGTGAATGCTCTCTCAGTCCTCCAGGAGAGACCTCGAGAAGGAGACGTGCTGAAGCAAAGCCACAGGGATCTCCGAGGTGGCCCCTGTCCTGCACCCCTGTCCTGCCTGGCTGATGTCAAGATCTCTCTGTGAGGTCATCGCCTCCCCACCACCTTTGTCCAATAGGCTGAGGTCCTGCCAAAGGCCCTTGTGATGTCACTGCCACACCCACCCCTCCCCTGCAGTGCTGATGTCCTGCCCCTGTCCAGCCACACTGGATGTTTCAGCCGCTTCCCCTGGATCACCCCACGCAATGAGCGTTCATTGTGGGCTCAAATCGAACAAAGTAAAACATCAGAGGCTTCTCCCCATGCTGTGCTCAGTTTTTCATAAATTAGCAGACTTTATGGACAGAAGAGACAATTAGAGCATGTCATCTGACCCCCTGCCTATCACATGCTTTCTGTAGAGCATAGGAGCTAGTTTTTGACTACACACGTTCCAGAAAGGCATCTAGTCTTCATTAGAAGACATCAAGAGGTGGGGAACTTTGTGACTTTGTCCTCACCCACAGCTATTTCACATTTGGGGACAATGTATACCTTCAAACCAGCGGCACTGCTTTGGGTACCCGCATGGCCTCACAGTATGCCCATATTTTTATGGCTGACTTAGAATAACGCTTCCTCAGCTCTCGTCCCCTAATGTCCCTACTCTACTTGTGCTACATTGATGACACCTTCATCATCTGGACCCATGGAAAAGAAGCCCTTGAGGAATTCCACCATGATTTCAACAATTTCCATCCCACCATCATCCTTAGCCTGGACCAGTCCACACAAGAGATCCACTTCCTGGACACTACGGTGCTAATAAGCGATGGTCACATAAACACCACCCTATACTGGAAACCTATTGACTGATATACTTACCTACATGCCTCCAGCTTCCATCCAGGACACACCACACGATCCATTGTCTACAGCCAAACTCTACGATACAACCGCATTTGCTCCAACCCCTCAGGCAGAGACAAATATCTACAAGATCTCTACCAAGCATTCTTACAACCACAATACACACCTGCTGAAGTGAAGAAACAGACTGACAGAGCCAAAAGAGTACCCAGAAGTTACCTACTACAGGACAGGCCCAACAAAGAAAATAACAAAACGCCACTAGCCATCACCTTCAGCCCCCAACTAAAACCTCTCCAACGCATCATCAAGGATCTACAACCTATCCTGAAGGACGCCCCATCACTCTCACAGATCTTGGGAGACAGGCCAGTCCTTGCCTACAGACAGCCCCCCAACCTGAAGCAAATACTCACCAGCAACCACACACCACACAACAGAACCACTAACCCAGGATCCTATCCTTGCAACAAAGCCCGTTGCCAACTGTGTCCACATATCTATTCAGGGGACACCATCATAGGGCCTAATCACATCAGCCACACTATCAGAGCCTCGTTCACCTGCACATCTACCAATGTGATATATGCCATCATGTGCCAGCAATGCCCCTCTGCCATGTACATTGGCCAAACTGGACAGTCTCTACGTAAAAGAATAAATGGACACAAATCAGACGTCAAGTATTATAACATTCAAAAAGCAGTCGGAGAACACTTCAATCTCTCTGGTCACTCGAACTCAGACCTAAAAGTGGCAATCCTTCAACAACAATAAACTTCAAAAACAGACTCCAAGGAGAGACTGCTGAATTGGAATTAATTTGCAAACTGGAGACAATTAATTTAGGCTTGAATAAAGACTGGGAGTGGATGTGTCATTGCACAAAGTAAATCTATTTCCCCTTATTTCCCCCCCTACTGTTCTTGTCAACTGATGCGTTGGAGAGGTTTTTGTTGGGGGCTGAAGGTGACGGCTAGTGGCGTTCTGTTATTTTCTTTGTTGGGCCTGTCCTGTAGTAGGTAACTTCTGGGTACTCTTCTGGCTCTGTCAATCTGTTTCTTCACTTCAGCAGGTGGGTATTGTAGTTGTAAGAATGCTTGATAGAGATCTTGTAGGTGTTTGTCTCTGCCTGAGGGGTTGGAGCAAATGCGGTTGTATTGTAGAGCTTGACTGTAGACAGTGGATCGTGTGGTGTGATCTGGGTGAAAGCTGGAGGCATGTAGGTAAGTATAGCAGTCAGTAGGGTGGGGTTTATGTGACCATCGCTTATTAGCACCATAGTGTCCAGGAAGTGGATCTCTTGTGTGGACTGGTCCAGGCTGAGGTTGATGGTGGGATGGAAATTGTTGAAATCATGGTGGAATTCCTCAAGGACTTCTTTTCCATGGGTGCAGATGATGAAGCGCAAGTAGAGTAGGGGCATTAGGGGACGAGAGCTGAGGAAGCGTTGTTCTAAGTCAGCCATAAAAATGTTGTCATACTGTGGGGCCATGAGGGTACCCAATGCAATCCCGCTGACTTGAAGGTATAAATTGTCCCCAAATCTGAAATAGTTGTGGGTGAGGACAAAGTCACGAAGTTCAGCTACCAGGTTTGCCATGATAGTATCGGGGATGCTATTCCTGACGGCTTGTAGTCCATCTATGTGTGGAATGTTGGTGTAGAGGGCTTCTACATCCATCGTGGCTAGGATGGTGTTTTCTGGAAGATTACCAATGGATTGTAGTTTCCTCAGGAAGTCAGTGGTGTCTCAAAGATAGCTGGGAGTGTTGGTAGCGTAGGGCCTGAGGAGAGAGTCTACAGAGCCAAACAATCCTGCTGTCAGGGTGCCAATGCCTGAGATGATGGGGCGTCCAGGATTCCCAGGATTATGGATTTTGGGTAGCAGATAGAATACCCCTGGTCGGGGCTCTAGGGGTGTGTCAGTGTAGATTTGTTCCTGTGCTTCTTTAGGGAGTTTTTTGAGCAGATGGTGTAGTTTCTTTTGGTTATCCTCAGTGGGGTCAGAGGGTAATGGCCTGTAGAATGTGATGTCAGAGAGTTGTCTAGCAGCCTCTCGTTCATATTCTGACCTATTCATGATGACGACAGCACCTCCTTTGTCAGCCTTTTTGATTATGTCAGAGTTGTTTCTGAGGCTGTGGATGGCATTGTGTTCGGTACAGCTGAAGTTGTGGGGCAAGTGATGCTGCTTTTCCACAATTTCAGCCCATGCACGTCAGCGGAAGCACTCTATGTGGAAGTCCAGTCTGTTGTTTCGACCTTCAGGAGGAGTCCACGCAGAATCTTTTTGTAGTGTTGGTAGGAAGCTTTCTATGGGTTACTGTGTGGTTAGAATTCCCTGGGAATGGTGGGTAGAGCTAGACATTAATTAGGGTGTCTTGGTAACTTTTTCCCTTAATTTTGAAATGCAACTTTTCTCCTTTGTTCTCACTGGACTGAGCCTATTTTCTTGGAAAAAAATAATGTGGCCAGATGCCGCTGCCCCATTCTGGGACTATGAGGTGCCCATCTCCCACCTAAGCCCCCAAGTGAGTCATGGACCAGGGAAGATTGGCATTCAGCTGCCGATCTTGCATGTGAGGCCTGATCCTCCCAGCATGGCTACCAGATTGGGTCCCATTGAAACAGCTGTCCAATGAAAGAGGTGGTGGTCCCCACCTCATAACTTCAAGCCCAGTGGTTAAAGCCCTGAGCTGGAATATGGGGAACCCAAGGTCAGTCCCACCTCCCTACCAGGAAGTATTTGAACCCTGTGTCTCCCACCACTCAGATGGGCATGTTAATCACTGTGACGGGGTCCCCAGACTATGGGACTGCTGAGCCCTCTGTCCCACCAACCTGAGCTTCCCCTCACACTGTGATGCCGATGAGAAGCTACAAACCTCTAGCAGGTGCTGCCCTTACTCTGCCATCCACCGGCAGGGACTCACCCAACCGACTTACACGAATGCTTTTGCGAGCAACTCATGAACCAACAATAGAGAGGCTCCAGCTGATTCACCCAGCTCCTCAGCCTTGCACCGCAGAACTTTACCATCTTGCACAGAAGCCTGGCCAGTGTCAGTTCATTTCACCCAGTCCGCCCCTCCCTCGATGTGGACAGGACACACACTAGCCTTTGTAAACTGACCTGAGATTTCCCAAGCACTTCAACCAAAACACACTGTTTTAGGTGAAATATAAAAGAGATTTATTAGCTACAGAAAGATTATTTTAAGGGATTATAAGTAGCAAGTGTAGAGATCAAAGTTGGTTTCTCAAGAAATAAAAATAAATTTGCAGTCTGAGTTCTACAAACTAAATAGGATTTCAGTCAAGCAGTGTCTCACCCTGACAGATGGTACAAGCAGGCTACCGATCCTCACTACACAGGCTGGAATTGCTGTCCAGCCCGGGACCCTTTTCCCCCATTCAAAGTCTTTGCTCTTCAAACGTTCCTCCAGGTGTCAAGTTGTTTGGGGGATGTGGGGGTGGAGGGGAGGGAAGAAAAGCCAAGTATTAGGATCCTTCAGCCTCTCCTGTTATAGATGTTCCACTTGGGATAAATAATGAGAGTGATGGGAACAGAGGGGTTGGATCCGGGGTCCCCCCCTGCTCAGGTGGGTGCCCCAACCATTGGACTACAGCGACGTTCTCTTTCTCTCTCTGTCCCAGTGACTGTTCCATGGTAGATAAACACTTAAATGGATACTGGCCAGAAAGTGAGAATGACTCTGGGGTCCTGTGGTCAGGGAGCCCATCTGAGGGGCGGGAGCTCCTGGGGCCAGACCCCCAGCTCCAGTCGCTCCTTCATTATTTACCCACAGTGAGCCAGCTGCAATAGGGGAGACTGAAGAATCCCACCTTCAGACTGCACCATAGCTCAGTGGTTACAGCACCCACCTAGAAACTGAGTAACCCCAGTTTAAATCCTTTCTCCTCCTGTAGCAAAGATGGGGGCATGGAACCTGGGTCTCACATGTCCCAGGCAAGTGTGCTGTCACTGGCTTAAAGTTATGAGGTGGCCAGCAGCACCAAAACAACCCCCTCCTCTCCCTCCACCCACAGGTTGTGTGCAGCGCAGCAGGGGCCTAACTCATTCCCAGAAGAAATGCCTCAGGCGGTGGGTTCCCATTCGTGGATTGCTAAGCAGAGGTGGAGGCCCCCCAGCACTGCAGACTTAGGCACTTATCTTTGCAAGAGGGGCAGGGCTTAGGACACTCCCCTGTTGTTCGCATCTCCCATTAGCTAGTTTAGATGGCTCCCCACCTACCATGCCGGCTCTTGTGGATGGCATTGTAAGGTATCTGTCTGTCTCCGTTCATTGTATAGGGAGACTAGGTGCCTAAGTCAGGCTTTGTGGGTCATAGTGTTGTTCTTGTGATGTTCTAGGCACCTAAAGATGACGTGCAGTGACGCCCAGAGTTGCAACATCTAAGTCCCTTCATGGATGCCACCCCTAGTCATTGAAATTAGAAGCTCACAGAAAACAAAGTCACAGCCCTGGCTGAGAGTGGGGTGTCTCCCTTTAGATCCCATCTTTGTGCTGCGGGGAAGGAGGGGGGAGGAGGTTCCAGGGGACATAGAATTAAGAGGCCATAGGACTGGGTGGACAGGATGATGCCAAGATCATAGATGCTTGGGTGTGTGAGGCTAGACAGGCTGATTTCAGGGTCCCCACTGGGATATACCCCCCGTCTCTCAGGGACACAGTTTGAGCTGGCTTTCCATCCCCAGCCAGAGCCAAGGGCGGATTCTCTCCCCAGGGACGGAGCCCGGCGGGAAAGTGAAGATCGGGGCCTCATCTCCAGCATTGATAAATGTCACCTGCCCCTGTTCACAGTCCAGACAAACCCGGATCCTGCTGGGGGCCCGGCTCAGGTCTAGGGGGGTCACAGGGGAGGTGAGAGCCTGGTACTGGCCCTGCCTCTGATCCACAGCCCAGATCCCCTCCTCAGGGCTAAGGCTGATCCCTCCCTTCCTCCTCACAGACTCTCTGGCCACCCCCACAGCCCAGAGTAGCCCCACCCCCACCTCCACCTCCCAGTAATGTCTCCCTGAGGTGAACCCCTCACAGCCCAGCACACAGCGCTCAATGTCAAATCTCTCAGGATTCTTGTGGTGGGGCACATCCTGCCATGTGTCTGCCCATCTCACACTTTTCCGATCCTTAGACAGGACAAGTTGTGGATGAGCCGTGTCTGGATCCAGTGTCACATTTGCTAGGGGGAGAGAGAATCAGAGCGTTAGGGGCACAGCTCCGCCCTGGGGGAGTGTCTCATCATATCAGTGACAGAATCTGTCCCTGCTGGAGTGTGAACCAGGAAATCTCCTTCCTCCAGGATTTAGCCAGCTCTGAATGGGGAGCAGCTCTGAGATCTCAGCATTCACTCCTGAGTTTCACTCCCCAGTCAGAGACAGGTCAGTGACAGAGCATAAAGATTTACTGACCCAGTCCTGAGACAGAATCTTTCCCCTCGTGCACCCATCTATCCCCAGAGTGGGGATCAGAGACCCTGGAATCACAGGGAAGCCCTAGGAGATTTCCCCTCACATCATTCACATGGTCACAACTATCTTTTCTCTGATGTACCCTCCCTCCCTTGTATGTAAAGTCCTGGAGCTTGGACGTCTCTTGTTAACACCAGCCTGACGCCTGCTCCATCCTGCCACAGGTCGGAGATCTGTCGATAGTGACATGATTCCATAGATTCCCTAATTAAAACTCTGTAACTAGTCATCAGGGCCAGACAAAGAGAATTATCATTCTAGATTTTATTTCTAACAGAGAGATTTTTATTTATGAGCAAGGAGCTTCTACAAGAGAAGAGAGTTGGGGTGGAGGGGCTGATATAAATGAATGAATGGAGAACGTGGATGAGATGGTTAAAAACAGCAGAAAGTTGGGATCTGATGGAGAGAACAGAAAGGGGAGATCACTATGAATGGAGAAAAGAAGCACAAGATGAACACTGATCACAGGGACTCCTTGGTTTGAACTCGTGTGTCTGGTCAGGGCTCTTGTTCCTCTACCTGACACTAGGGCGGGGATCCTAAGAAACAGTAAGTCCTCAGGTTTCAGAGTAGCAGCCGTGTTAGTCTGTATCCGTAAAAAGAAAAGGAGGACTTGTGGCACCTTAGAGACTAACAAATTTATTAGAGCATAAGCTTTTGTGAGCTAGAGCTCCGATGCATCCGATGAAGTGAGCTGTAGCTCACAAAAGCTTATGCTCTAATAAATTTGTTCATCTCTAAGGTGCCACAAGTACTCCTTTTCTTTTTAGTAAGTGCTCAGTCACTTGGAGCAGGGACGTTTCCAGAGTTATGGGAGCAATGTGTAAGCAGGACATGTGAGGATGGTCCATTCCTCTCCCTCCTTTGAACCTCAGCACCCTCCCTTCTTCCACCTGGGAAATATTATAGTTTTCTCCTTGTTTATTTGCACAGCGAAAGGGAGCAGGATCCCTCATTGACTAAATATGATTTTTAATTACCTGCATCACCCAGGGATCTCCTCCACTCTGGAAGCAAACACATAGATGGGGATGAGAATTAAGCCAGACAAATGCAGTATCAATAGGATTCGTAATCATAGAAAAGGCTGTATCAGTGACAGACACGAATAATAATTAAAAAAAACACCCTTACCTAGCTCTGTTTGAAGTTTACCTAAATAATAAACAAAAAAAAAATGCCACACTCAAGACACATGTACAGTCCTGGCTTCCTACCCGTTACCGACGTAACAAGTTATGCAATTAGTATTGGTTGTGTCGCTTATGATTTTCAAGTTGACATTGTCACAGTCATTGAAAAATCTTTCATAACATAACATTGGTTCTGCCAGGAGAAAAACTGAACTTACTGATAGTGTTGAGATGTTTCCCTAAAAAAAGAAAACATAAGTACAATTATTAAGAGACATTTTCAGTGACTCCAGATTTCAAAGGATCTTTTCATTATGAGTCCTCAAGTAATAATAATGTTGCCCCTCCACCAAGCTGTTGCAGCTCTCCAGGGACTTGCATGTTGGGTTCCCAGTGGAAGAGAAATCAGTGACACAGGGTCTGGGTACCTTCTTAGTGTAATTTGATTATTTACATACATAGACCTGTCCTAGAACACAGATGGTCACAAACAGCACACAGGCAATCAAAAACCCCATAAGGCAGGGATTTTCATAGGAGCCGAGGGGAGTTAAGAGCCAAAGCATATTGAATTCCAGTGGGAGTTGGGAACCTAACTACCTCAGGCCCCACGGAAAATCTAGTTAAACTAGTGCAAACCTAGTTTTAGGCTTATCTTAAGATGAATAGGAACAGTTTTAAACTAAACTGAAGTAAGGTCTTCTTAAATTCATATGTGTCCACATAGGAGCTTGCTCTGGCTTAAAAAAAATCCATTTAAATTCACATCTTAAGCTGGTGTAACTTTCTCATGTAGAAAAGTCTAAACTGTCTGTTCTAAGGAGAAATCTCATTCTGATTACACAGCATTTTCCCCGTTGGAGCTTTACCTTTTAATTTGAACAGAAAAAGAGTAAGGCCGACGAACACCAACAAAATCACCAAAGTCACACTCCAACCCACCATCCAGGGAGATGCTCTTGGGAAAAAAGAATCTGAAACACAAAGCCCACCATTAGTTTGAAAACAGTAATAACCAAAAGTAAACTTTTATTGTAGGAAAATGCATCACATCAGGATTTGCATCAAATACGTGTGGAAAAATTTGCTCCCTGCAATATAAAAACTGGCAGAAACCAATTTTAAAAAGAGGTTCTGGTCACACTCCTTTGGTAGTACTGAATGATGTATTAAATACTAAATACCACCCTACACCTCATCCCCTCCTCTCCCTCTCTTTCTCTAGGTGGAGCTAGTCACATCACTTGTTGTTAAACACACTTCCCATTATAGGGTCTTCTTTTCCTTTGCTCATTACTTTGCCGAACTTTACCATTTGGGGAGAACATTTCCATGCTGGGTGTCTGCCTCAGGCTGAACTTTTCTTTTTGAAAAGTTTCAGCCAAAATGGTTCCACTATTTCTGAGAATGGGGTTAGGGAACAACACATTGTTCTGATCCTTAAAAAAAGAAAAATCAGTGTGTGTGCACACATGGGTATGTGTGTGAATAATTATCTATATAATTAGTAGTGGGCTTGTTTAGATTTTAATTCTGCTTCCCTTACACACGTTCTTACTTTTGTTGACTAACCGGGGCCTCTGACTCCATCACCCAACCCAGGAGCCAATTCAGGGAAAAGTGATTCCTTCTTTTTATGAAATTACTACTACAGTTAAAACATGTAGGAAGAGAAATCATAATTACTCATCAAATTTCCCCACAGAAAACTTACACGTAAGTAAAATTTAAACTTTTGTAACCCCGGGGAATTTCAGAGTAAAAGAAAATCTGAGGCTTTACGAGTGGAAATCAATAATTAAGGGAGAGCAGATAAATATCCAAATACTCTTCACTTCAGCACAGGAATTCCTGGCAGAGGAACTGATCCACTAAATGGGGGCATAGGAACTGATCCAAATCTTATTGATGTCTTTAACGGGCTCTGGATCACGCCCACAGGGTTTTGTTGTTATGGCAAACCCTTTCCCTGTGAAGTTTGTTAAAGGGTGAGAAATCAAACTTCATATTAAAACGTGGACCTTTTAGTGAGTGACACACTCAAATGATTGTTCCCGGGGCTCCAGACTTTCATGGCCCTGCCTTGCTTCTGACCTGCCATGAGCAGAGACTCAACAAATCTCCTCTGTGTTGAAGAGATCACAGCATATCACTTCTCCCTCTGCATATTCACTGGGGCAAGAAGCCTAGTCCTTGATCCATCAATCCACTAGGAAGCACAAAGTCCAACCAATCAGTAGGGCCCCCAATATATCTTACCACTGCCCTGTGGTGACTGGATGAGAATGAAAATCTAATGTGACTTTAAATATCCATTTCATGTAATATGGGACTACAAACACTAATCATCCTGTTTGGATCACAATAACATACATATATAGTGTTACTGCAGGGCACTTCCATTCAGTAACATGTTTGGATTTCTTTTACATTTAACCTTAACCCTGAATCTACTGGGTTTAAAATGCTTGTTTTGGGGAGAACTACAATATCCCTGGAATGCATTTTACCCTAAAGTGTGCTCTCCACCTAAACTTTATCTTAATGTAGCTTTTTGTGAGGGAATATTTTAACTTGTGTATTATTTAACCATCTGATTTCTTCCTGTTGGATATTACAGCGTGGGGTTTTGGTGGTCACTGACCTGATATATAAAATGTTATTGATTCTTTTTCTCGGTTCAGGTGGGTGTTCCTTATGGCACAGGACAAATTCTTGTTTGAATTTTCTGTTATAACGATAGAATTTTTTATTTCAAAGAGACCATGTTGCTCTTCAGATTTGGTTTCAGTTGATGAAGATAAAGGCTGCCCTTTGAGATTTCTCCACAGCGCCTCGGGCTCTGGGTACCATCCGGACGACTGACACACCACTTGGATCCCTCCATCCTGGTGACCCTCAACAGAGATGCGAGGTGCAGAGCCTGAAGCTAAAATGAATCCATGTTAAATCAGATAAATATACAGCCCAGCATATAAAAGTTTACATTTTCAACAAAAGGATTGAATACACTTTATTTATGGCTGATATTCATGGAAACATGTCTTCAACGGGACTTGAGCACTTGTTAAACCTTTGCTTAACTGTGCTGCAGTACTGGGGTCTCCGAGGTGGAAGCGAAAGCCTTACAGAATGTTGGAGCGTCTTATCAGCAGTGTTGTCGGTGATGTGAAGGGGGCAAGGAATTCAAGAGATTTTCCCCTTGAGTTCTGATTTTATAATGTTGGAGGCATATTTGTTATGCTTATGACCTCCGGGTGGCCAATGTGAGGTAGCTATTTGCTCTGAGACGCCTTAATGGTGCTCCAGGGAGTTGTGGCGCACATGAAGGAGTTTCTCAAGATGGCAGCTCGGTTAGTTGTCACTGTGAACATGTACCAGAATAAAAGATCCCCTTTTTTAGTTCTAATCTCTTTTGGGTCTCCATGTCCACTGAAGGCAGGAGAAGGAATGGGCTTAATCTGCAGCAAGGGAGATTGAGGTTCGATATTAGGAAAAGCTTTCTAACTGGAAAGATAGTTAAACTCCAGAACAGGCTTCCAAGGTCGACTGTAGAATCTCTGTCATTGGAGGGGTTTTTTAGACCAGGCTGGACAAACCCCTGTCAGGGACGGTCTAGAGTTACTTGGTCCTGTGTCAGCATAAGGGGACTGGACTTGAGGACTTCTCAAGACCCCTTCCAGCCCTACAAAGGCGATGAGGATAAAATGAAAACAACAGGCACCAAGTTCTACACATTGCATGAGTAAGTGAAAACCTCTTTTTTTTAACTGTAAAGAAAAAATGGCTGCATGTGGAAAAAATGAAAGAGCATAATGTATTCCAGGAGGACTGGATTCAGTACTCAGAGACAGACTCTCTCCGTACTTCATCACAAATGATACAGATGATGATAACAAGAAACACGCCATTTTATTGAGCGTTTGTGGAGCAAAAACCTATAAAAAAATCCTTTCGAGGCCTTTTAAATTATTATGGTAATTTTTTTCCCAACTTGACATCTATATTGGCTCCATTACACAAACTGTTATAGAATGGAAGAAATTCCAGTGGGGTCAAAAAATAGCTTTTGCAAAGCAAGGAAATTACTAAAGTCATAAGACTGGCCATACTGGATCAGACCAATAGTCCATTTAGCTCAGTAAGCTGTCTTCCAACAGTGGCCAGTGCCAGGTGCTTCAGAGAGAATGCACAGAATAGGTGATCATCAAGTGATAAATCCCCTGTCACCCACTCCCAGATTCTGGCAAACAGAGGCTAGGAACACTTCAGAGCATGGTTTTACATCCCTGCCCATCCAGGCTAATAGCCATTGATGGACCGATCCTCCATGAACTCATCTACTTCTTTTCTGAACCCTGTTATAGTCTTGGCCTTTACAACATCCTCTGGCAAAGAGTTCCACGGGTTGACTGTGTGTTGTGTGAAGAAATATTTCCTTTTGTTTGTTTTAAACTGCTGCCTATTAATTTCATTTGGTGACCCCTAGTTCTTGTGTTATGAGAAGGAGTAAATAACTCTCCCTTATTTACTTTCTCCACACCTGTCATGATTATATAGACCTCTATCATATCTCCCCTTAGTCGTCTCTTTTCCAAGCTGAAAAGTCCCAGTCTTATTAATCTCTCCTCATACAGAAGCCGTTCCATACCCCTAATCATTTTGGTTGCCCTTTTCTGAATCTTTTCCAAGTCCAATGTATCTTTTTTGAGATGGGGCAACCACATCTGCATGCAGTATTCAAGATGTGGGCGTACCAGGGATTTATATACAGGCAATATGATATTTTCTGCCTTATTATCTTTCCCTTTCCTAATGATTCCCAACATTCTGTTAGGTTTTTTGACTGCTGCTGCACATCGAGTGGATATTTTCAGAGAACTATCCACCATGACTCCAAGCTCTCTTTCTTGAGTGGTAACAGGTAATTTAGACCCCATCATTTTATATGTATAGTTAGGATTTAGTTCATTATGATAGTCAGAAAGGACTAGTATTGTCTGGTGACACGTCACCATACGAGGTGGGTGCGGTACTAGCCCACCAAATGCCAGCTGAATCTGAGCGTCCCATCACTTATGCACCAAAGTCACCAGCTCCAGGAGAAAAAAAATACTATTCCCATCTAAAATGAGAAGGGCTAGCTGTGGTTTGTGGGGTAAAGAAGTTCCACTCTTACCTATATGCCAGGCATTTTTTTATACACTCAGACCATTAACCTCTGAAAGGTCTGTATGGTGAGAGCAAACCTGTACCCCAATGGCATCTGCCAGAATCCAGAGATGGACTCGCTTATCAGCTTATGACTATGAGTTTGAGTATAAACCTGGGAAAGCATTCACTAATGTGGATGCTCTGAGTAGATACTGAATAGCCTGGCCAAAGTACCTCAGCCTACAGAAACCCTCCTGCTTATTGCACTGCTGTTCACTTCTGTAATTGATGCAGCGCAGATAAGAAAGACAGAGAGGCACTGTAGTGGGGTGGCTGCCCCACTCCTATGCTAGATGGGGCTTCAGCAGGCCAGAGAGGCTGCGCAGGTGGGCGGCCAATCAGAGAAGGCCAATCAGAGAACTTTAAAAGTTTTGCTTTCAGAGAGTCATAGATTGTAATGCCAGACAGGACCACTGTGATCATCTGGTCTGACGTTCTACCTAACACAGGCCATAGGGCTTCCATTAATTCATTCTGTTTGCCAGAAGCTGGGAATGGGCGACAGGGGATGGATCACTTGATGATTGCCTGTTCTGTTCATTCTCTCTGGGGGCCCCTGGCACTGGCCACTGTCAGAAGACAGGACACTGGGCTAGATGGACCTTTGGTCTGACCCAGGAGGGCAATTCTTGTGTGTTTAAGTCCATACGCTGGGATTCAGCTAGAGCACATTTGATAACCACAGGTACTGGAGCGGGGGCAGTGTGTCTTGATGCCAATGGAACCGTCACTGAACAAAGATTTTTTTTTAATTATTTTAATGCAATTGAGGTGAGGAAATGTGCTCTCTTCACTACTGTCCCAGCCCAGACCAATTGCAGATCAGCTGATACCTGCAGCAAAGAGTGGATTATTTTGGGAGCAAACTCATCTTTAGGCCTGCCAGAAGCCTGTTGTGGATTTTCAGAGTCTGTTCTGATAACGTTTAACAGCATAAGCAGAACTGCATATGTGTAGTGATCATGTTTGTGAGGAGAAAAAAAGATAAAAGTAACAAAGCAAGAAAAGATTGGTTTGAAGTAACACTAAACCTGTACTGACAGAGGAGGAGAGAACATGGAAATGGGAGACTAATTGTCAAGGCTAATTCCCCACTCTGCCACTTCGAGTGCAGAGGGTGGGGGCCCGCAATGACTCTAAAAATTAATATTTGCCACTCCAGGCTTGTACTATTTCAAAGATTACAACATTTCTCTGACCTTGGATTGGTAGATGCTGCCACCACCCAAGTGCAGAACCCCTTTGAGAGCCCAGGAAGGCGCACTTGGGAATTCCTTCCTGTAGGGTACCCTGAAGCCCTTTCTCACACACACACACCTGCCCCCGGGAAGAGCTGAGAAAGAAAAAAATAAAAGATCAGCTGTTGCCACCAGCTAATTTTAAAAAGTGCACAAACCTCTTAAGACACAAAAATCCAATCCTGTTCTTAAAAAAGGTAAATTTTATTTTAAAAAAAGAGAAAACACATCTGGGAACTCAGGCTATTGCTAGATTTTAAAAGAGCAACTACAAGGATTAAGCACCAAGAATAGCTTTCTTGAGGTCCAGCTTAAAGGTTACAAGCAAAACAAAAGCACCTGGGGTTAGCACAGGGGAATCCACAAGCCATAAAGAAATAAAAGGGATAAACCTAATCACGTCTTCCTAGACATTTCCTGCTCTACTTACGTATCTGGGGTTTCAAATGAGTAGTTTCTAGGTATGATACTGATTTTCATACCTGGCCCAAGCTTCTTACAGCATAGCTGCTGCCCTGTCCGCCTCTCCCTGGGAGAGCAACGACAGACAGACAAAAGGGGAGTCTCTTCTCCATATTAAAAAGTTCTAGCCTTCCCATTGGCTCTTTTGTCCAGGTGCCCATTCACTTCCTTTTACCTACGCATAGCAATGAGACTTTTTAACCCTTTACAGGTAGAGCAATTAGAGAACAGCTACTAAAAGGGATTTTATAGCTATTGGCTGGCTGGGTGTCCATAAAAGGGAGCTACCGCCCCCGCACCCCATTTATCACACTGATACATACATATAATATAACCAAGTTATAAATAAGCTTGGTTAATAAAGGGAGGTTGAAGCTGTATTGTCCATTGTTGGAGGTGACTGACGGGATCATCCCAATGAGCTTCCAGCCTGTGAATAATTGATTGCTACTTGCTGAGTGTTTTGCCTTAAAGATTTGTTAGACCCACCTGCTGAGTAAGTGAATCTCAATCCAACAACATGAACTGTTTAATTGAAAATGTTTTAGTATGAACAGATACATTTAAGGATAATGGCATAGAAAAATCTTGCCTCTCTCTCTGGCCCAATGACTTTTCTACTATTTATAAATATTTAAATAGTCATTGGGCCAGAGAGAGAAAAAGAGACTGTAGTCCAGTGGCTGGGGTACAGCCATGGGAGATGGGAAAACCCCAGTCCAGATCCCCTCTTCCAATGGTTTGTCCAGATTGGATAAATAATCAAAGATTAATTAGAGCAGGAGGACTAGCCCTTGGGTCTCCCACCTACCAGGTGGGTACCCTAACCACTGGACTACAGAGAGTCTCTCTCTCGCGCCTAATGACTACTTAATTTAATGATTACTTTGAGGATCTCAGGGGCACCTAAATTTTCGACTGAAGTGGGGAGTTAGGTGCCCAAGTGCTTTTTTGGGTCTGGGTCTAAGAGCCATCTAAAAAGAGACAGACACATGTTACTAACCTGCTACCTTCAATTCCAATACAGCTTCTTCATGAAAGACACCATCTTGAACAAAACAGCGGTACTGTCCTTCATCAGAAAGTCTGATATTGACAATTCCCAAGGCAACGTTCCCACCCGCAATGCCAGCTTTCAAAAGCTCTGTCCTTCCATGATATTCTGGCATCTGCTGCCCATACTCATCCTTCCCATGCTGATACAGGTGCACAAATGAAGTGAACTCAGATCGGAACCATCTCACTTCCATGTTCTCAGCGCTCATCTTGGGGGACAGGTGACAGGGTAAAATAATGTCCTCACCCATGATGGCAGTGACAGGGTGATCAGGTCCAATCACTGTGAACCGGGCTGTAAAATGCACCAGGGCATAGAAAAAATAAAATAAATATATTAAATATTCTGTGCATCTATTGCAGTGCTCTGTCATTGAATAGGATGTGTCCTGAATTTATATATGAATTTTACAACAATGCATTTGGATAACTATAATTTGTATATCCATAATTTATTAGTTTAAATCAGTGGTTCTTAACCTGGGGTGCACACACCCCCTGGGGGTGCGAGATGCCCTTTCTGGGGGTGCGAGACATGCCGGATTTTTTTAGAAGGTAAATCATCGAAAACACAAATTAGGCACAGGCACGTAAGTACAACTACTTTGTTTCATCACCTACGTATTTATTAACGATTACTGTAATATACAAACAGAAAATCTATTTTCAAGTTTTTAAGCTAATGGTAGTGAAATTATCTCGCTACAAAATACAGTATACCGCCACGTTGGGGGGTGTTTCTTGATGCATGCACAGATGATGATGTGGCAGCTTTGTTTGAATTCAGTTAGCCGCTGTTAGCGCGCCGGTTACAGTTTACTTCCTCAGCAAAACTCCAACATCTCTGGGTCGTACTTGTGGATTTGTGTGTGCCCACTGTACTATTTGTGGTGAGTAATAACATAAAACTACTTTACATATATTTAATATGCATTTAAAAGTGTATAGGCCCCCCATCTCCATTGATATATTTTTTCATTTCAGTAACCCTTGCCATGTTGAAGAAACGCAGACGGAATGACGACTATGTTCGTTACGGGTTCATTTGTACAACAGAGAAGGATGGAAATCAACGACCGCAATGTGTACTGTGCGGCTCGTTATTTTCAAATGCCAATCTCAAACCATTGAAGCTGTCTGAACATTTCAACAAACAGCATGGTGGTGAAGCTGCTGGACATGACATTGACACCCCGAAGTCTACAAGGGCACGATTTGAACATAGCGGAACCTTGAGGACGTTTGGGTTTGTGTCACTTGAGAAGCCCTTGTTACAAGCATCCTATCAAGTGGCATATTTGCGTGCCAAGGAAAAGAAGCCCCCTACAGTAGCTGAGGAATTAGTGAAACGTTGTGCATCGGGAACGACAAAAATAGTATTGGGACGAGATGCACGAAAGAAGCTTCAGCAGGTGCCCTTGTCAAATGACGTGATCCATTCTAGAATTCATGTGATGAGCCAGGATATCTTGCAGCAAGTCCTAGAAGATATCAAAGCCAGTCCTCTTAAAGTGGGTATTCAGCTTGATGAGTCAACTGACATTGATGGCTGCAGTCAGCTGTTGGTGTTTGAGCAGTACGTGAAGGAGAAAGATCTTAGATGAATTCTTGTACTGTGAACCATTGCAATTAACTACGAAAGGAATCGATGTGTTCAGTCTCGTCAAAGACTTCTTTTTGAAGCATAAGATAATGTTTGACGTGTGTGCATCAATTTGCACCGATGGTGCCTCTGCCATGCTAGGAAAAAATTCAGGATTTGTTGCCTACGTAAAGAAAGAAGTACCTCGTATCATGATCACACATTGTATGTTGCACTCTCATGCCCTTGCCGCAAAGACTTTGCCTACAGAATTGAAGGATACTTTGTCTACTGCGGTGGGCGCAGTAAATTTCATCAGAGGACGTGCTCTAAATCATCGCCTCTTCCATGCTTTTTGCAAAGAAATTGGGGCCGAGCACACTGTCCTTTTCCATACAGAAGTGAGGTGGCTTTCCCGTGGCAGAATGCTTACTCGTATTTTTGAAATGTGCGAAGAAATAAGTCTCTTTTAATCAAAGCAGAAATTTAATTGGTGACTTTGAAAATAGAGAGTTTATCCTTTGCCTAGTATACATGGCAGATGTATTCACACACCTAAATGAACTCAACACATCTATGCAAGGAACTGGGATGAACACAGTAATGACCAGAGAGAAGTTGTCTGCTTTTATTCAGAAACTTCCAGTTTGGATAAAGCCTGTTGAGAAGAAATTTCACTAACTTTCCTTTTCTTGAAGAAACAGTTGTTTCGGAAAATGAAGGAATGACCATCGCAACTGAAGTGACAAAGCATTTGCAACAGCTGAGTGACTCTTTCTAAGGATATTTTTCTACGGGAGATCTTGATGTGGCAAAGAAATGGATACTGGATCCATTTCTCTTTAACCTGGATTCCATCAACGATAGTGATTTCATGAACGATGATCTCATTGAATTACGAGCCAATGGTCGAATCCGAATAGAGTTTGAGACAATGAAGCTTGAGAATTTCTGGTGTGCTAAACTAGCACCATTTCCACAACTGGCGAAGACAGCGCTGGAGATCCTTGTGCCATTTGTGACTACATACGTGTGTGTGTGTGTGTGTGTGTGTGTGAGAGAGGATTTTCATCACTCTTACACATCAAAACAAAGGCCAGAAACCACCTAAATGTGAGTGATGACATGCGTGTGGCTACTTCAAAAAACGTTCCTCGTTTCTTGAACATCATTGAACAAAAGCAACAGCAGAAGAGTCACTGAGCCGGTAAACTTTAAAATAAAAAGTGTGTAATTTTTCATGTATTCTTAAGTTTACTGCGAAATTAAAATAAATATAATTATCTCTCTTTCATTCTATAGTTATGACATATCTAGGTTTAAAGAACTGACCTACTTCAACGATTTTTGATAAGGGGTGCAAGAACATATTTTGAGAACCAAAGGGGTGCAGGCTGCAGGCTGCAGTAAAAGTTAAGAACCACTGGTTTAAATGGAAGCTGAAATATGTTTTGCCATTACCCTTACAAGCGGCTCCTGACAGATTTAACTTGCATAGCATTAGCAAACATTTCAAATCAGTGCTTTCTGTTGGAGATTGTTTTAAAGTTTTTTGACTGTTCTAAAAATATTTAAACTAATTTAAAGAACATTATTAGGGTACCATTCAGGAAATAACTTTTCTTCAGGAAGGGAGCGAAAATACATGTTTAATTTTAAGGAGATGCTTAAATGCTTTACTGAGTTAAGGCCTTAGCTTGCCAAATAAAGCACTGAATATGTTAGGAACCGACAGATTTAATGTTGCTGCTTTATTTCTCTCCACTTGTGTGTACGATGCAATCTTCAGTTATGTGATCTTACTAGCCTTGCCCCAGAACCCCCGCTTCATTCAGAGCCTGTTCAACTGGCATCCATGGAGAGGAAGAGGAGAAGGTTTCCTACAGCCAACCACTTGCTTGACTTGCTGCTCACAGGGCGTACTTTGCACTTGAGCTCTGTGAACTCAGCTGGGGTGTTTGAGCTAATACTTTCCCTCCTCTCTCTGTTTTTAATTTTAAGTATCCTCACACCTTCTTGTCAACTGTCTAAATGGGCCACCTTGATTATCACTACAAAAATTGTTTTTTCTCCTGCTGATAATAGGTCCTCTTAATTAATTAGCCTCTTACAGTTTGTATGGCAACTTCCACCTTCTCTGTGTGTGTGTGTGTGTGTGTATATATATATATATACATATCTTCTTACAATATGTTCCATTCTATGCATCCGATGAAGTGAGCTGTAGCCCACAAATTATTTATGGTCTAATAAATTTGTTAGTCTCTAAGGTGCCACAAGTACTCCTGTTCTTTCTTCATCCACCCAAGGAGAAGTATGTGCAGGAGGCCGTGTCCCATCGCTTGGAAAGCTGGAAGAGGGAAACAATGTAGCTGACATGAAGATCCCCAGGGGTTACCTCCTGGGTCCACCCTGACAGACACTTTGAATGGGCAGATCTTTATAACGCTGTCACTCTTAGGATTAAGAGGGTAACTCATTTGTGTATATGTTCACTTCTTTTAACCTGTAAATAATTTCTTTTTCTTAGCTAATAAGCCTTTTGATAGCTTATTACAGGATTGCCTTCAGGCATTGTCTTTGGTGTAAGATCTAGGGTACCAATTCATCTGGGGTAAGTGACTGGTCTCTTGGGACTGGAAGCAAACAGTGCATGATTTATGGTGTAAGTGACCTTTTATCACTAAGTCCAGTTTGTCTGGGTGACAAGATAGGCTGGAGAGTCTGAGGGGACTGACTGTGACTCCATGGTAAGACTGGTATAGTGACCCAGGAGTTTACATTTATTACTGGCTTGGTGAAATCTAATTACAGACCACACCGCCAGCTTGGGGCATCTGCCTTGTTTGACAGTCTGCCCTGAGGAAGGCACTCATGGCCGTGAGTCACTCCAGAAGCATGACAGTGGCTGAAGAGTTATTAATCCTGAAGTCAGGGGGAGACATTTTAATGTTACCTCATTTCAACCTCATCAGCTAGTCAAATTTTGGAGCCTCAGGGATGTTCCTGTGGGATGTACGCCAGATCTACACTACAGAGTTGGGCCGATTCAGGGCAGCTTACGTTAGCCTAACTATGGAAGTGCTACACTTATATTTTGTGCCTTCTGACATAACTACCCCGCTAGACTGACTTAATAACTCCACCTCCCCAAGCGGCATAGAGTCAAGGTTGATGTAGTTGTGTCAACGCAGTGTCAGTGTGGACACTGCATTGCCTACATTGACTGTTTCCAGCTCTCAGGAGCCTTCTTACAATGCCCTACACTGACAGTCCAGTCGATACAAGCACTCCTGGTGAGGATGCTCACCGCCGATACAAGGAGCAAAGCGTAGACATGCACAAGTATGCCGATGTACGTTAGGTCGATGTAATTTCGTAGTGTAGACATGCCTCAACAAATTGGCATAGCCTGGTATTCTCTTTGATGCAATCTTGTTTATTGAAAAGGAATGTACCAAGTCCTGCTTTTCCAAGTGCAGGAGGAACCAAGAACACATGGAACAGTTTCGTAGCTTACACTCCCAACCTTCCCTAACCAACAGACCCAGAAGTTCTCTCTCTCGAGCTTTTCCTAGGGTCGCACTGTGCTCACAGGCTCCTGCTTGGCTTCCTTGCTTGCTTGTCTCCACCTCTCTCTCCTTGTCTGTTCTCAGTTCTGTGTGTTCGTGCTCTCACACCCACATTTGGTCAAAATACCCAGAGGATTCCTCCTTGCCCATGTCCTTTCACCCTTCACATCATTGGTGCTAGTCTCTGGGCAGACTCTATTAAGCCTTGTTTTAGGTGTGGTCCCTTTTATTGCCTCTTACAACTGTCTTAAGTGAAAGGGTGCATTCACACGTCAGTTTGACTAAGATTTTAACTCAACCCATAACAAAGTTTCACCCAGCTCATAACAATTGTTATTTATATTTTCTTGGTGTTGATACACTTGGGGATTTGTGCTAATTTTTGTTCACTTTGGAATAAACTAGTGAAACAGAGAAATTTTATCAATCAAAACAAATAAATCAATACTCTAAGAAGCAGCAGAAGCCATGGACATTCCTACCTGATTCCAGCTTGTGAACATAAAACGTAATGAAGAAAATGATAAAATCGGGTAGAAGGGTTCTGGCTCTGGAGCTGTGGCAGATTGAGAGAACTTTCATCTCACTGTTACTTATCCAGATGACAAGAGAAAAGAGAGAAAACAAACAGTGTATTGAATGTAACATAGTTGCAATGATTTAAGACAAAAATGATAGCATAATCCTAACCAGCAAACCATAACCTTGTTTTAGACACTTTATTTGATCCCTTTATACAAGATTTGGTGCCACTACAGGACCTTGGTTGTAACAATGATCTATACGGTCCCAGTTCATGTCAATAACGTCACAACAGGTTAGACCAGTGGTGGGCAACCTGCGGGCCACACGTGGCCTGTCAGGCTAATCCACTGGTGGGCTGCCAGTTTGTTAACATTTGCACGGCCGCCTGCAGCTCCCAGTGGCCGCAGTTAAAAAATGTTTAAACAAAATGATGTTTTCATTAGAAAATGAATTAAAAAAAAACATTAAAAATGAATTTTCCTATGATTGGAATGTTTCTAATTTTTCAGTGAAATGATGCTAAATGAGAATATATAGTTCAAGTTGATTCAAAAAAGAAATTCTAATCAAATTGATCAAAACAATTTATTGACCCCTCCCCTATTCTTGCTAAAAGAAGAGTAACAATGATTGAAAAAAAAAATCTGTTTCAATAATATTTGATTAAAAATGAAAAAGTCTATAAAATATTAAACAAAAGTGAATTATTGTTGTAAATGTGTTTTAAAATTATTTTTTTACTACCTTTAGTCCTATAGATTTCCTCAGGAAATCTCCCCTCCATACCGTTCACACAGTAGGAGATGATCTGTCAACCGCTGTGTAAATATGCCTCTTTCTAAATTATGTCATGAAGCCCTTATTCAGCAGCACACTTGAGCTCATGGTCTGCTTTAGGCACATGCTTAATTCCCCCTCACTTCAGAAGGAGAACAGGATGTAAGTTTCTGTCTTGATTGATTGTGGAAATACTTTCAAGGGAAAAAAGGAAAATGATCAGAAACAACAGGATTCAGCCCCACAGGCAGAGGTAGAAACTGGCACGTTAAGAGGCAGAAGGACAGAACAGCCGGGAGTGTGGCACAGTGAAGCTCGTCCGGTATTCTCAGTACAGGAAGTTACTTGTTACAAATCTCCCTGGGACGTCGCTGAGAACAAGGTCGGGCCCAGGGTTCTTGAATGAAACGTACCCGCAAAAGAAACAAATTTCGAACCCAACCTGCCGCGCAAATCCCGAGTTACGCCGCTAGGACAAGAGTCTGAAAGGCATCGGAGTGTCAATCATTGTGAACCTACTTGTACTGTAGTGTTTCCATAACGTGTAAATCAAATTTCACAGGGTTATTTAATCTTTGTGTTAGTAACAATCTGGCCAGGCAACGAGCAGTCCACATGAGGGGATACAAGCAATCATTTTGAAGCAAAATTAACCTACCTGATTGGTCCTTCTGGAGAAATTGTACAATCTCCAGGATGGGATCAGACTCCGTGGGGTTTGTTGCGATGATTTCCACTGTCGGTGACTCTTTCAGTTGATCCCATTGCAGGGCTGAGTCCCTGGCTACCAAATCGCTGCAGTTTTCCCAGCTTTTCCTCGCCCTTCGGGGAAGAAATCTCTGGGCTCCGAGCAGAGCCCGGGGCTTCCCTCTGGCAGCGCTGCCCGAAATTGAAAGCGAAAGTCAAGTCACCCAGGCGGTCACGTGACGAGATTAAATTTTCTCTTAAAGAAACAGCCACCGCCCTGCTGAGCTGGAAGGGCCCTGCCAAGCCAGCAGCCTCCAGCATTCAGGGGGGCCAAGATACGCAGACCCAGGGCAGTTCCCTGCAATCCTCTGACGAAGGTTTCTAGGGCGGGCTGCTTTATTTCTTCCCCCCTGGCAGGAGCCTTTCCTGCACCCCTCAGGGTAACTAAGTTCAGCAGCCCCCTTGCAGCGCACAAGCCAGCTGCGTCCAGAGCCGGGCGGGTTCCAGGTGCCAGAAGCAGCTGTCTCTGCCTTTGTTTGTTAGTTTGTTTTGGCCATTCCCTTTACTCTAGTTCACAGAAAAGCAGGAAGAACACTCTCTTCAGTCTCATCCCCGGATTCAGATCACTTGGGACACCAGATTGCTAGAGTCTGCAGGGACAGACCCTTCCACCTCAGCAGGACTGGAGCTGTTTCTGTTAGAGAAGACTCGAAGGGCACGGCTACACTGGCAGATGTAGAGCGCTGGGAGTTAAACCAGCCTTCGGAGAGCGCGGCAGGGAAAGCGCTGCAGTGTGTTCACACGGTCAGCTCCAAGCGCACTGGGTGTAGCCACATTTGTGGCACTTGCAGTGGCATTGGGAGCGGTGCATTATGGGCAGCTATCCCACAGAGCACCTCTTCCCATTCTGGGGCTTGTGGGAAGAGGGCATGCGATGCGGGGCATTCTGGGTCCTGTCCCAACGCTCCATGATGCATCGGTTCACATCCCAGCAATCCCTGTGCTTCTGTCCACATTTAGCGCCATCTTTCAACATTTCTTGTACTGCACGCTCTGTCTTCCCTTTCAGTCCGTGGGAATGGAGCCTGAGCTGCTGAGGAATAACAATTTTAATGCTGCCCCTGCGACCTGCTGTTTCTACAACGAGCTGGCCCCAATACTGGGGGGAAGTCGAAATGCCCATTGTGATCCTTGGAGACCCCGCTTACCCTTTAATGCCGTGGCTCGTGAAATCCTACACAGGGAGCCTTGAAAGCAGCAAGGAGCAGTTCACCAACAGGGTGAGTTGGTGCAGAATGACTCTGGAGTGTGCTTCTGGCAGTTTAAAGGGCCGCTGGTGCTGCCTGTATGGAAAGCTGGACCTGGTCGATGACAGCATCCCTGTGGTTATGTCCGCATGCTGTACCCTCCATAATATTTGTGAAGGGAAGGGTGAAAGATTCACTCAGGCATGGAACTCAGAGGTTCAACACCTAGATGCTGAATTTGAACAGCCGGAGAGCAGGGCTATTAGAGGGGCCCAGCGCAGGGCTGCAAGGATTAGGGATGCCTTGAGGAAGCAATTTGAGGCTGAAAGCCATCAGTAATGTTTGGTGCCCTGCACGAGAGTGAAGTGCAGTGGTTCCAATGTTAGTAGGAATCTGTGCTTGTGACACTGACTTGCAGTGCCTGTTGCTTTCATGGGCTAAGGTATCTTTTACTTAATGCAATAATAAAGAATGTTTTCAAAGGCAAAAAAGCCATTTATTGAAAATAAAATTCAGTTATTGAAAAGGAACACGATTGCTTGGGAAACAGAAAGGGCAAGGGAGTGGGGTGGGGAATGGTTCAATCACAGATTGCGTATGTCCTGTTCTCATACTCAGTCTTCCTGTCTGGAGTGCTGTGCAATGAGTGTTGCACTTCTGGCTGGCTAAAATGCATGGTGATGGGGGTTGAGTGCAGTGGATAATAGTTTGCAGGGCTGGGTGGTGTGGTGAAGCTACATGTGTTGAAGGCAGCTGGTGGCGATAAGAAAAGACAGCTACCTTTTCCGTAACTGGTGGTCTTTGAGATGTGTTGCTCGTGTCTATTTTACAATAGGTGTGTGTGCTTGCCATGTGCACTGGTGCTGGAAGTGTTTCCCCTAGCAGTACCCATAGGGGGAGCACCCCGGTGACCCTGGAGTGGCGCTTCCATGGCGCGGTTTAGGGGGAGCTGCGTGCTCCCTCCACCCTCAGTTCCTTCTTGCCAGACATCTCCGACAGAGGGGAAGGAGGGCAGGATGTGGAATAGACATGAGCAACACATCTCGAAGAACACCAGTTACGGAAAAGGTAACTGTCTTTTCTTCTTCAAGTGATTGCTTCTGTGTATTCCACAATAGGTGATTCCAAGCTATATCTGTTGGAGGTGGGTAGGAGTTCACAGATTCCCGGGATGGAATACGGCCCTGCCGAACCCGGCGTCATCCCTGGTTTGGGAGACAATTGCATAGGGCGAGGTAAACATGTGAACTAAAGACCAAGTTGTGGCCCTACAAATGTCCTGGATAGGGACGTGAGCCAGGAAGGCAGCCGATGAGGCCTGGGCCCAAGTCGAGTATGCCTTCACAATCGGTGGTGGAGGAACACTCGCCAGATCATAACAGGTATGAATGCATGAGGTGATCCAATGGGAGAGGCGCTGGGTGGAAATTGACCGACCCCTTATGCACTCAGCCGAGGCAACAAACAGTTGAGATGACTTTCTGAATGGCTTAGTCTATTCCAGGTAGAAGGCCAGTGCCATAAGCACGTCAAGCATGTGGAGCAGTGTTCCTCATAGGACGAGTGAGGCTTGGGGCAGAGGACAGGCAAGAAAATGTCCTGGCCCATGTGGTAGGCGGAGACCACCTTAGGGAGGAATGCAGGGTGTGGGCGGAGCAGAACCTTATCCTTATGGAAAACTATGTACGGGGTTTTGGAGGTCAGAGCCCTGAGCTCTGAGACCCGCCTGGCTGACGTGATAGCAACCAGGAAGGCCACCTTCCATGAGAGGTGAGACCAAGAGCACGTGGCCAGAGGTTCAAACGGGGGCCCCGTGAGATGGGATAACACCAAGTTCAGGTCCCACTGTGGGACAGGGGGCCTAGCATATGGAAAAAGATGGTCCAGTCCCTTAAGGAAACGTCCAGTCATAGCATGGGAGAACACCATGTGTCCCTGCACTGGAGGATGGAAGGCCGATATGGCCGCCAGGTGCACCTTGACTGATGAGGGTGCCAGGCCCTAGGTTGTCTAGGATAAGCTGGATTGGGGCAGCCACTGGGGAAACACGCTGCTCTGCAGCCCATCTAGAGAACCTGGACCACTTCACCAAGTAGGTGCGGCATGTGGAGGACTGTCTGCTTTCCAGCAGGATGCACTGGACCCCCTCCGAACATGTCCGCTCCTTCCCGCCTAGCCACTGAGCAGCCACACCATGAGGTGGAGAGCCGCTAGGTTGGGATGGAGGAGATGGCCCCGGTCCTGGGAGAGCAGGTCCGGGCGGAGCAGCAGTGGCCTCAGCATGGCCAGTGTCAGGCCCATGAGGGTCCCGTACCAATGCTGCTGGGGCCATGCTGGGGCAATTAGAGGACCCATGCCTTGTCCATTTTTACTTTCTCCAGGACCCTGCTGATGAGAGGGAATGTGGGGAAGGCATAGAGAAGCTGATCTGACCAGGACAGGAGGAGGGCATCTGAGATAGCGCCCCGTCCCAGAACCCCCCAGAACAGAACCGCGGGCAACGCCTGTTCTTCATCGTCACGAACAGGTCCACCTGGGGTGTTCCCCACGCTTGGAAGAGCTGGTGAGCCACTTCTGGGTGGAGAGACCACTCATGTTGGGAGGAGAAGTCCCTGCTCAAATGATCGGCTCGTGTGTTGCGGACACCCGGCAGGTGGAAGGCCCTCTGGGAGATGACATGGGCTATGCAGAAGTCCCATAGTCTGAGGTATAAACTGTTCAGGAAGGACAGGTACGGGAGGAAAGGTGGAGGAGTTTCACTGAATGTAAGAGAGCAGTATGATTCCTCAGAGCTCCAGTATGAAACTGGAGAAAAGCCTGTTGAGAGTCTTTGGGTTAAGTTTAGAGGCAAGCGCAACAAGGATGATGTCGTGGTGGGTATGTGCTATAGACCACCAGACCAGAAGGATGAGATAAACAAGGCTTTCTTCAGACAACTAGCTGAAATCTCCAAATCACAGGCCCTGGTTCTAATAGGGGACTTCAATCACCCTGACATCTACTGGGAGAGGAATACAGCAGTGCATAGACAATCCAGGAAGTTTTTGGAGAGTGTTGGGGACAACTTCCTGGTACAAGTGCTGGAGGAACCGACTAGGGGCCGTGCTCCTCTACAGCTTACAAACCGGGAAGAATTGGTAGGGGAAGTAGAAGTGGGTGGCAACCTGGGCAGCAGTGACCATGAGATGGTTGAGTTCAGGATCCTGAAAAAAGGAAGAAAGGAGAGTAGCAAAATACGGACCCTAACCTTCAGAAAAGCAGACTTACACTCCCTTAGGGAACTGATGGGCAGGATCCCCTGGGAGGCTAATATGAGGGGGCAAGGAGTCTAGGAGAGCTAGCTGTATTTTAAAGATGTCTTATTAAGTGCCCAGGAACAAACCATCCCAAAGTACAGAAAGAATAGGAAATATGGCAGGCGACTAGCTTGACTTAACAGTGAAATCTTCAGTGATCTTAAATTCAAAAAGGAAGCTGACAAGAAGTGGAAATTTGGACCGATGACTAGGGAGGAGTATAAAAGTATGGCTAGAGCATGCAGAGGTGTAATCAGGAAGGCCAAGGCACAATTGGAGTTGCAGCTATCAAGGGATGTGAAGGGTAACAAGAAGGGTTTCTACAGGTATGTTAGCAACAAGAAGAAGGTCAGTGAAAGTGTGGGACCCTTAATGAAAGGGGGAGGCAACATAGTGATAGATGATGTGGAAGAAGCTGAAGTACTCAATGCTTGTTTTGCCTCGGTCTTCACAGAGAAGGGCAGTCCCAGACTGCTGCACTAGGCAACACAGCATGGGGAGTAGGTGAGCAGCCCTCAGTGGTGAAAGAACAGGTTAAGGACTATTTAGAAAAGCTGGACATGCACAAGTGCATGGGTCCAGATCTAATGCATCCAAGGGTACTGAGGAAGTTGGCTAATGTGATTGCAGAGCCATTGGCCATTATTTTTGAAAATTCGTGGTGATCGGGGGAGGTCCTGGACTATTGGAGTGCCTATCTTTAAAAAAGGGAAAAAAGAGAACCCGGGGAACTACACACCATCCAGCCTCACTTCAGTCCCCAACAAAATCATGGAGCAGGTCCTCAGAGAATCCATTTTGAAGCACTTGGAGGAGAGGAAGGTGATCAGGAACAGTCAACATGGATTCACCAAGGGCAAGTCATGCCTGACCAACCTGATTGCCTTCTATGATGAGATAACTGGCTCTGTGGATATGGGGAAAGCGGTGGATGTGATATCTCTTGACTTTAGCAAAGCTTTTGATACAGCCTCCAACAGTTTTCCTGCGAGCAAGTTAAAAAAGTATGGATTGGATGAATGGACTATCAGGTGGATAGAAAGTTGGCTAGATCGTCGGGCTCAACGGGTAGTGATCAATGGCTCCATGTCTAGTTGGCAGCCGGTATCAAGGGGAGTGCCCCAGGGGTTGGTCCTGGGGCCGGTTGTGTTCAGCATCTTTATGAATGATCTGGATGATGGGATGAATTGCACCCGCATACAAAGGTCTATTCTTTAACCCTCAGTTCTCTGTGCTAACCTAAGGACTTCCTATGCTGTTTCCAGATGATTAATAAATCCTACTCTTTGGACAATGTTGTTTGAGTGTCACTGCAAATGCCAGATGAGGTGCATTAGTCTTTGAAGAGTGGACGAGTCTCCCCCAGGAGTCTAGCTCAGCTGGACTCGCTGAACAGAGCTCCTCGTGTGAAGCAGGAGTGCTGGAGCTCAGAGGCTCAGTGTAAGGAGGCGGTGAGACCCCCCAAGGGGGTCTGGCACACTGAACTGATTCCTCTTAGAGATTGTTTCAAAGCTGGGGACATAGCACGGATCCTGTGGATCTGTGACACCTCCTAAGGTAGCCAGTGGGTGATGCTGACGAGCAGGATGTGTCCTAAGCCCTGCCCCTCTCACAGAAATAGGTGTCACAGTTCAGGGCAACTGCACCTGTATCTCCCCTCAGTGAATCAGCAAGGGCACCCACTCTCAGGCTCCCAGCTCCCCAGCCATTGCTTCGGTTGGGTGGAGACCCAAGTCATTCTCCCTTCTCACCAGGGTAAGTCCAGGCTGCGCAGTGCCCTGTCTTCACTGTGTAATTCCCAGCCCAGACAGGTTGCCCTCGGACACCTGCTTGATTTCCCTTCAGAGATGGATACAGTGTAATTGCTACAGGAATAAACAACCACCCAGCTCTTTCTAAGCAAGCTTAGCTTTATTCTTAAGGTAAAAAGATGACATTAAAAATAATAGAAGGACCTACACACATGCTAATAAGCTTATCGGGCATCCCCCCACCCTAGGGGTTTCCTTGTGGTTCAAGCTCCTCAGAGCTTCAGCTCAGAACAAGCACCCAATGTTATGAGGCCTCAGCAGGCCAAGTCCTTCCAATCCTCCCCTAAGGATTGGGGCCCTCGGGGGGACCAGGGTTCTGTCCATTTGCTGGACCAGGAAGAAGGCCCTGTGTCATTTTAAACTCAGGCTTTTATCCAAAAAGCTTTGCTTTGTCTCTGGGTCTCTACAGAATCCAGTTCCAACTAGAATATGCAGACTTGGGGGGTGGGGGAAAGAGCGACTTCAAGGGTTGATAATGGGGGAAGTTCATTAGCATCCCCCCTCCCTACATACAATGCAACAGCAACACTCACACAACTGCAATTTTAAGACAATGGACCCCAAAAGTATTAACCCTAATTCAATGAGGTCTAACTTAATTCAAGAAAGTTTATTCTAATTCCATAAGGTGTGTTTAGATAACAAACATTCTGCTAGTAAGCCAGCAAACATTCTTCCAAAATCCATAGAGTCGCTTGTCAACCATCTTGAATAAGTTCTCAGTTCAGATCCCATGGGGCTGAACTTTCTCATGCCAATTCTTACCCCTGCTAGATCCCCAAACCTTTGCATATAAACTTGACCTGGTTCTCCCCCTCTCTCCTCCCATGCAGTGCCTAAGCTGCCCCAATGCTGGACGGAGGTTCCCCACCCCCTGAGTCAAGGTGAGCTGAATTCCCTCTCCCCTCTGGCTCAGGATCTTTCACCATCTCCCAAGCAGCTTCTGATCCACCGCTTGGGCATTTCTCCCCTGGCTGGGTGCCATAGATTGGCAGTGCTCTGCAGCTGCCTCTGTGTCCCTCCTTGTGGCCTGAGACACTGCCAACCTCATGGTCTGTACAGCTCCTGGGTCCCTCTGATGGGTTAGCAGAGAGTTTAATTCCCTGAGCTGAGCTGTAGGGCCCAGCGGATTTCCCTTTCAGTCAGTAGGTTCTGTCCCTTCTCTGGAGCAGCAGCGATCTCACCCACTTGCCTGCAAACCTGGGGGTGTCACCTAATTGCTCTGGGACATGGGCGGTGGGTGAGTGACCGGCTCAGGGAGGCTAGGCCCCTGGCCACCACTTCCACCTGAGGCCATGGTCCCCACTTCCACTTTCCCCCAAGGCCAGATCCCCCTGCAGCCGTGAGCACTGCCCAGAGCGCTGATTGGCCCCCCCAACCCCGAAGCACTGGGCTGGCAGATGGCATGCAGCCCCCCGGGGCACAAAGCGGTACCCAGCCTCAGAGCAGCAGCCCCCCAGAGCACGGGGAAGGCGCAGACACCCCCCCCAGCCCTGGAGTGGCAGGTGGCAGGCAGCCCCCCTTTGCCCCCAGTTCTGGAGCACTGGGTGGCATGGCCCCAGTGCCAGGGCCCCCCCCGGCACTGGGCAGCCCCAGCTACACCAAGTCCCAGCTGCCCTACCCCCAGCCCCAGCCGGCTTCCCTTCCTGGGAGAGGAGCAGCCTGCCTGGGCTGGGGCCAAGTAGCAGCGGAGGGAGGGGGCCTCTGGGCGGAGCATGGGTGGGGCCATGCGGGGCCGGTTGGGCAGGCTCAGCCTTCCCCTGCCTATTGAACGCGCTGCCCATGCTCTGGGAGTCTAACCAGGGAATGTGACCCCCCCCTTTCCCCATCAGCTGTTCTGTCTGCGGTTTTGCTCACATCCTTTTGCTTGTCTGGAGCTACCTGAGGGGGCTGATTCAGCCCTTCTGTGTTCACAGCCAGAACATCATTCCCCACAAGCAAAGAACGTGGCAAACCGGACAGCACAGCTACAGCCCGCACCCCCGACCCTTCCTGGGGCGTAGAAATCTGTGACACAGGCAGCAGGAAGGCTTGTACACCCGGAGCCTCCATCCATAGTTCACACCCTGGGAGCGTCTGACGGTGTGGGGTTTCCCTGCGTGGGGCTTATCTATGGTCTTAGAAATCCCGGTATCTCTCCTTCCAGTGTATGTATGTCTCCCCATTAACCTTCCGCCACTCCGGTCTCCAGAGCCTGTACTCGGTCGCTGGGGGCCAGGGGTTGCTTGCACCTAATGCCCACATACGCCACCTGCCCACAGGGGAGGTAATAACACACACTGCATTCAGTGTAATGAACTGGAGAGCCCCCATCCTGCTGCTGGATTTCTGCCTGCATTACTTTGATTCTTGTAAGGGGGGTTGTATGTTTGCTCCTTGTATGTGTTTTTCTTTCTTGAGGGCTGGAGGGAGTTTAGAGACTGTTTATTCGGTGTATCTGGCTACACGCTCCCTTTCTAAATTCCCTCACAGAACTCCCTTGTTTGCTGCTTCTCTTCACTAGCTCCTCTGGTTGTTTATGAGCTGGCTTTTTAACCCCCTGATCTCCCTGAATTAGACCTGCCCCCTCATCAAGGGATCCTAAAGGGATCAGGGGAGACGTACACGTGCTGGCTTTGGTCAAGGTACAACACCTAAAATAGCAGAGTAGCCGTGATGGTGCGGGTGGTGGGATAGGCCAGACACCCAAGTACGATCCCACCCCAGACTCTAGGTAGATATTTGAGCATCCAGCCTCTCCAGCTGCCCCCACTGCCACAGCGACACTGGTCTTTTTAGCTCACAAGCTCAGTCAAAGCTTACGGGGTACGTCTACCCCAGCTGGAAATTCCACCTTCAGCTGCAACGTAGACGTCCCCAGAGAGAGAGCTGGGGCTGTGTGTGGGATTCAGTGTGAGGGCAGAAGCAGAGCCGCTGAGCAAAGCAGCGGGCAGGGCAGTAGCAGGAGAGAGAGACAGTTTGTAGTGAAGGAAACTCACATGGTCACCGGGCTTCCTCCGGAAAGGTCCACTGCATGCGAGTGATCAGGAGGAAGGAGATGCTGATTGTCAGCCGGGGCCTTAAGCAGCAGTGGCAGGATTCTCCCCTGCCCTGCCCCTCCTGCTGCCAGTTACGCCTGGGCAGAGTGGGGGGTAAACCCTGCCAGCCAGAGTTCTCCTCTCACACCAACAGTGGCATTAAAACCAAGTTAGCCCGCACTTTGCACAGGTGTGAACACCGACGCAAGGGGACAGGCAGGGGAGAATCAGACCTGATGTGCACTAGAGGGAACAGGGTGGTGGCCAGGGGCACTAAAAGGGCTGCCACCCCTTCCTCCTGCCCCAGCTTTCAGCCACTGCCAGGGACTGCTGCCCTTAGCTCCACTTTGTTCTAGTCACTAATGTTTTGGCCACTTACTCACTTAATTTTTGTCTTTCCTACTGGTTTCTGCTCTCTGCAGGACACCTTGTGGGCTGTTGTCATCAGTCTGGGATCACAGAATTATTGAAATACAGGGTTGGAAGGGGCCACAAGACCTCATCAATCTAGGCCCTGAGCTGTGGCAGGACCAAGTAAACCCTAGACCATCCCTGCCAGGTGTTTGTCCAACCTGTTCTTAAACCCTCCCGGTGATGGGGATTCCACAACCGCCCTTGGAAGCCTATTTACAGTCCTCTTTGGAGCAGCTCTTAGCAGATTGGAAGGCTGTTCTCAGATCCCCTCTCAGCTTTCTTTTCTCAGGACTAAACATGCCTAGCTGTTTTTTCAACCTTTCCTCAGAGGTCAGGTTTTCTCAACCTTTGATCATTTTTTGTTGCTCACCTGTGGACTCATCTTTCCTAAAGAGGGGCACCCAGAATTGCACTCAGTACTCCATCTGAGGCTTCAGTGAGGGACAATTACATCCCCTGTCTTACAGAACACTCCTGTTAATACTTCCCACACTGATATTAGCCTTCTTCACAGTTCTGTTACATTGTTGACTCCTATTATTATTTGTGATCTACTATGACCCCCAGATCCTTTGCAGCCGTACTACCTCCTAGCCAGCTATTCCCCATTTTGTAGTTATGCATTTGACTTGTCCTTCCTAAATGAAATACTTTGCACTTGTCCTAACTGAATTTCTTTTAGTTGAATTCAGACCAATTCTCAGCCTTGGTGTCTTAGAAACTGAACCTTCAGAGGACGTAAAGGCCGGCTGTAGTCAGAGCGTGAGCCGTACAGCTATAAATTCTCTTTCAGCCATACCACATCCTGTGCAAGGGCTTCGGAAACAAACGAAACAATTCTACAGTTAAAGACAGCCACCATCCAAAATCCCCTTGAAACTGCACTTATGGTGCAAAGTCACTTTAACTGGCTGAGAGTGATCTGGAAGAGCTGGAGATCAGTGACACAGATAGTCACTGCAGCCGAGTGCAATGAGACCTTCAGCCTTGATACTCTCAGGGAGAACCCAGGCCCCACTTAAGTCAGCAGCAGAATTCCCCTTTGCCCTCAGTACTGTGCTGCGATAGGCGGCTGGAGGAGAGGCATTGGCTCATCCCAGTGGTGTCCCCAATGCATCTCTGGAAGGGCCTAGCCACAAGCATCCCACTCTCTGTTTGTCCTGGTTTTGTACAGCACCTAGCGCAATGAGGCCCTGGTCTATGAGTGGGGTCCCTAGGCACTACTGTAAAACTATTACTCCTCCTCTTCCCCTGCTCACAGTCTATGCACCTCAGCTTCACTCCACACCTCCCCTCCTCCCTTCTGCCTCTGCACCTTATCTCTGAGCAATCTCATTAAAAACCATGGCTTTCATTATCATCTTTATGCTGACAACTCCTAGATCAGCCTATCCACTCTGGGCCTGTTTCTGTCAGTCCAGACTGAAACCTCCAGTCTGTCTCCTTGTCTCTGTCCTCACTGATATCCCACCATCAGCTTAAACGCAACACAGTTAAAACAAAGCTCCTAATCTCCCCACATCCAACCTCCCACTCACCCTCCATTCTCAGTCACCATGGGCAGCGCCATGGGGGTGGTCACTCAGGCCATGAACTGGGCTTTGCCTTCGATTCAGCCCTCTCTGTAGCCCCACACTTCCGAGTCATGTCTGAATTTTACCACTTCGTCCTTTACAAAATGTCTTCAAGATCTGGCCTTTCCAATCTGGTAATACAATTGACAGAGTTCAACAGAAAAATAGAAGTCTGAACTCGCCCCTTGCCTAACCGTTGCCAGATGGTAATGGCTGGATGGGTCTGTGGCACAGGTAGATGAACTATGCAAATCCAGGGGACTGTCAGACTTTAAGGTTTCTGCAACCAGAGACCATGTCTACACTAAAAACACTACAGCAGCACAGTAGGAAATCCAGCTCCCGAGGTCGACAGACGCAATCTACCATGGACCTAGCGCTGTCTTCGCCGGGGGCTAGGTTGGCTTAGCTGCATCTCTCAGGGGTGTGGATTTTTCACACCCCTCAGTAACGTAGCTGGGTCGACCTAATTTTCAAGTGCAGACCTGGCCTGTGGCTGTGGGCCTGTTCGAGCTCCCGCCAACCTGGAAACTCCATGAACAAACGCTCATTTAGAAAGAGTCCTCCCCCATAGAAGCCCACTCCGTGCCCAGGACACACAAATGGTTCACTGCGGTGGGGGTGAGAGGTTGGTGCTGGCACAGGACAGAACCTGGGTTGTTTGGTGACCTAACTGTGCATTGGCAGACTGTCCAATACTGGGGTGTGTTTTGAAAGGGTCGCCTTCACTTAGAATCTCCAGGCTTTTGAACCTTAGTGGTTTTGAGAAAACTACAATATTCTCTTAGTACGGGGAGTTTTCCCCTCCCGTGATACTTCTCTCCCCTGCCGCCTTTAGCTCCAGTTTAACAAAAGTGTTCCCCTCCCCCGAATCTATGAATTTCCTCAGGTCTTTGAGGATGGCAGGGGGTGGGCGGGGGGTGGAGCCTTTCAAAGTTCGTTCTGTGGCAGGAATTTTTGCAGGGTTTTAATCTCCAGATCAGGCCCAGATGGGGCTGAAAATGTCTCCACTGCACTCTGCCCTGGTCCCTTCAGGTCCTGCTGAAATAGCAGCTCAGCCTGGCCCAAGACTCTGGCCCTTTGTGCTCTAGAGTGGGAGGTGGATGAGTTAGTATCTGCAGCAGCTGAAGGGTTAAAGGAACCATGTCTAGTGTGTGGGGAGCTGCAGCCCCGGCATTTCCGCAGGGAGGGTGTTTGTGAGAAGAGGGGAAGTGCCCCAGCTGCAGAGAACAGCACAGCAAGAGCTAGGACTGGCAGAGTCTCTTTCCATGTAGAATTAACTTATGGGCTCAAAGTTTCAGAACTGGAGGATGGAGCTTCGTGCACTGAAAATGGGAGCTCAGCTCTGTACCTGCTTCTGCCCTGGAGACTGCAGAATGTGCTTGCGAAGGGCCTTGCTGCACGGGCTGGTTGTGGGCATAATCCCCCCGTGGGGCCCATCCTGCAGGCCTGGTTCACGTGAGCCATCTCATTGGTGCCCTGACATCAGTGGGGCTCCTCCAATGAGTGAGGGAAGAGGAGCCAGGACGTTAGTGTGTGGGGGGGGGGAGGGGGGGTTCTGGTAGCTGTGCATGCAAATGTCTGTGCGCTTCTGCATGTGCATTTCCAGTGCACTCAGATGGGCCTCTACCCTGTGAAACACCAACCGAGATGTTTCCCCTCATCACCATTCGCCCTTATGCCTGGCATCTGCCCGAACGATAAACTGTCACCACATTGATGCTCTGGACACATTTAACCCTGTGAATAATGCTGAATATGGGGCCCAGGAGCTACCGCTGATCTCCAAGCATGGGTCAGCTCCCCAGGACACTCACACCCCACTGGCTCTAGGTTGTCTTAGCAAACAGGAATCCTGCAAATGCTCAATGCTCCCCATGGCCACAGTAATTCTTGTTATTTACAATGTTGGTAATGTAGCTTTTGGTCAGTCATTTCCTACTGTTTAAAACATAAATGTTATTTTCAGTATAATTGGAATATCCCCTACATCATCACGAGGGTTTGAACGCTCGTCTTTCATCACTGCAGCGCAGCTCTTCACCACTTGAACTAAAGAACTAGCTACAATAGCTGGCAGCAGCAGTAGGCTGTTACCATCCACACAACATCCACAAAAAGTAGAGGGCTACATATGCATGAGTAGCCCCATATTGCAGACAGCTTAGTCAAGCACATAGATGGGACACTGTGACGTTCCCCTGGTGTTGTCTAGACCAGTGATCTGCTAGGTCACTCCAATCCTCTGGGAGCCAGACTTACCCTGCTCTGCTGTGGGAACCCCCACTCCTGGGCTGTTCACACACAGCCTCTAGCATGTAAGCTGCTCCCAGCTACATGAGTGAGCACTTTTGGCCAGCCGCTGTTTGGATTGTGCATCCAAAGGACACTAGCCAATATCTCCGGTCCCAGACACAACCCTAGGAACCTCTGTCTTGCAGTGTCCAGTTATGCCCGCTGGACACTGCAAGCTTATATGAGTTCGTCAATTTAACAAAGAAATTGATATGTACCAGGCTTGTTATCCCAAGGGGAGTCTCTGACATGCTTCAAACCAAACACACTGCTTCAGGTAGAATGAACAAACAAATTTATTAACTACAAAAGATAGATTTTAAGTGATTATAAGTCAAAGCACAACAAGTCAGGTTTGGTCAAATGAAATAAAAACAAAACACATTCTAAGCTGATCTTAATACTTTCAGTGCCCTTACAAACTTATATATTCCTCACCACAGCTGGCTGGTTGCCCTTCAACCAGGCTCTCCCCTTTGATCAGCACTTCAGTCACTTGGTGGTGGTGTCTGTAGATGGAAGTGGAAGAGAAAAAGCACGGCAAAGGTCTCTCCCTTTTATCATGTTCTTTCTTCCCTCTTGGCTTTGCCCCCCTCCCCCCAGCTTCAGAGTCAGGTGAGCATTACCTCACTGTAGTCCCAAACTGACCAAGGGAAGGGGGGTGACTCACTTGAGAGTCCAATAGATCCTTTTTGCTGCCTAGGCCAGTGTCCTTTGTTCCTGTGAGGCTGGGCTGGGTTTGTCCCATACATATCCTGATGAGGTGTGTACTGCCCCTCTGCTCCTGGAGAATATTGCCTGAGGTTCTTTTAAGCCATGAGGACACATTTTCAGCCTCATAACTATATACGTGAAATTACAACCTATAACATTACTATAACAACAATGCTCAGTGCATCATGAGCCTTCCAAAGACACCCAAGATGACAAACTTTGCATTGGATACCACACAATCATATTATAAGGATGAACATGGGGGTGCAGGGTGTTCCCCTAAGGTACAGAGTGTCACAACATGACGAGTGGCAGTGGAGTTATTCCTTAAGCTACAAAGGCAAGAGGAGTGCAACATTGATCTTCCCATGTGTAGTAGCTACGACACGTGATTCCTTGCGGCATTCATGGAGGTGCTGACCACAGTGGAACACAGCTTTTGGGCTTAGAAAACAAGCACTGAGTGGTGGGATCACATCGTCATGCACGTCTGGGAAGACGAGCAGTGGCTGCCAAACTTTTAGATGAGGAAAGCCACATTCGTGGGACCGTGTGATGAGTTTGCCCTAGCCTTGCAGCCCAAAGACATGAGAATGAGAGCTGCCCTGTCGTTGGAGAAGCACATGGTGATTGCACTGTGGAAGCTAGCTACTCCAGACTGCTACTGATCGGCCGCTTACCAGTGCGGAGTGGGAAAGTTGACCATTGGACTCTGAAAGGCCGTGACTCTGGGCAATATGCGTGACATCGTGGATGGCTTTGCACAAATGGGCTTCCCTAACGACCACTTCACTCAGCCACTGCCTCTTCCTCCTCCTCCTCCTCCTCAGACCAGCCACAACAGCACCTTCTGCCTCAGCACCGCAGCCCCAATCCTAGCCAAGTGCCGAGGGGAGGCCAGAGGGCAGGGGGCTGGAGAGTGAGCCCAGCCCACACTCATTCTGCAGTGCTGTGTCCTGTCCCATGGGGCTGTGCCTGGCTCCCCATTGCAGGCTGAGTGAGGGGCAGGCTCACTCTATAGCCCCTCCCCCCATTGCCCCTTTCCACCAGGCTGGGTTTAGGGTCACAGTGCAGAGGTGGAAGGTGTTGCTGCAAGTGGTCAGAGCCCCCAGGTGACAACACCCAGCCCTGTGGGACAGAAAACACCACTGCAGGGTTTTTGCGGGCGTCAGTGCGCCCATGAACCCCTGATCAAACCACCCTGGTATGAACTTCTCGTCATGTCTGTGCTCCTCCCATGTCTCATTCTCTACAACCCACTAGATGGGCTCTCTGGCCTGTGAGCCAGGATGCTCTTAGCAGGTAGCTGAAGAGATGTGCAGCTTTCCGAGTCAGGGCAGACACTGTAAATTCCTCCAACCAAGCCGAAGAGCTCTGGGATCTGCGTGCCCCCAGGAGCGGGTCATGTGGCTCCCAGAGGAGAACGTCCCCAAGGCATTTCCTTCCCATGCCCCCCTGAGGTGTGCAGCTCTGAGCATGCTGAGATCCATGGCTACAGCTGCATAAACTACGAGGGGCAGGGGTCAAAGATAAAACCCGAATCCTCCTACAGCCTGACAATGTGTGTCCCCAGACTGTGCCATCAAAACGGAGAGGCTCAGGCTGTACCTTCAAAATGAGGTCAACTGTAGCTTGTCAGAGTAAGCCAAAAAGTCTGGACACCAGTGGCTTCTGGGAAAACAATGCAGCAGAAACCAAGGTGCAGCACCTGGACCTTTCTCGCAGTTGGCCCCAAGCCCCCAGGTTGCCTATATAGGGCTTGATCTTGCTTCTATCGGAGTCAATGTCAACACTCCTATGGAGCCCACAGAGAAATAAAGCTACTGTGACTGCACTAAAAATCCTGCCTCTGATGCTCTAACCTGAGCTGTCGACTCTTGATGCTGGTGATCTGGCTGTTCATGCACCTTAATTCTGGCATTTCACAGTGTTTACATGCTTGACTTCGCCACCGGAACTTTTTTTTAATGTCGTTCTCTGCATGGAATTGAATCTCAGCTGTGCCATCAGGCAGTGCCAGCCTGCGCTGTACGGCCTGCCTGCAGAGTGCCCTCACTGTGGGCAAGGCAGAGTTCAGGGGCTGTAGCTTAGGCTACACTTGCAACTGAACCACAGAAGTTTTGCTGTGGCAAGTGCAAGTGTAAACGGCGCTTTGTCGACACAGCCTTGTCGCTAACAGCTGCGCAGTGTAGACATAACCTAAATGGTCTCCGGTTTCCACTGTCTAAAGGACAGGAGAATTTGGCCAAAGCTTGCCACACAAAGCAAAGTGAGGTTCAAAATGACAGGGGCTTTGAATCCTTAGTGTCCTGTAGCATTTATATTTACAGAAATTTCCAAAGCATCCGTAACCCTAACTTTCTACCTGAGCTTTGTGACACCCCCTCCTCTCCTGAGGGAGCCGAAAAATCCCTCAGTGCACTTGTAACTCTCTGGTGAGTGTGTGTCATTCACACCCCCCTTGATGGCTGACGCACAAGGTTTATGGGTTTTTACAGCTCTGAACTTCACAAACTGACTCTTTAGCTCCAGCTGTAGAGACTTGTGCTAAGCGCTGTCGGTCCCCACTTCAATCCCCAGGGAGTGTTGGGGTGGGTTAGACAGTTCCTGCCTGTGGGGCAGGGGATATGCTCTCCCTTCCAGCCTTCCAGCAATACACATCAGATTGGTTCATATTCTTCCCCCTCTCTCCATTGCCCCCTGTTCTCCCATCCCTTCTCCCCACCTCCATCCATTCCTTCTCTCCTGCCCTCTCTCTCCCTGTCCTTCCCCCTCTTTTACTCTCCTTCAGTTTCACTTTCCTGTGTTCTCCCCCTCCTGGCTCCTCCTTTTTCTTTGTCTCCTTCTGTGGCTGGGACTAGCAGATACTTGCAGGTGGCCCCTCCCAGTGTCAGCACAAGCCCACACTGCACAGCCAAGGGCAGAGAGAACAGATACTCACCCAGCTGCCATGGCCGCTGCAGCTACAGCAGGGGAAATACAAGATGAAGCTATTTGCTCCATCTGCCTGGGGTATCTGACGGAGCCGGTGACTATCGCGTGTGGGCACAACTTCTGCCGAGCCTGCGTCACCCGGTACAGTGAGGAGAAGGGAACGGGGACACTCCTGACCTGTCCCCAGTGCAGAGCCCGGTTCCAAAAAGGGGAGTTCAAGCCCAACACCCAGCTGAACAACATCCTACAAAGGATCAAACAACTGGGGTTAAAACCAGGAAAAGGGCAACAGGATTATCTGTGTGAGAGACACGAGGAACGTCTCAAACTCTTCTGTGAGGAGGATGGAGAAACTATTTGCTTGGTGTGTGAGAAATCCCGGGACCACAAGTCTCACACTGTGGTTCCCACTGAGGAAGCTGCCCAGGAGTACAAGGTAGGAAATGCTGTTGACTTTGCTTAATTAAACCCCTTAAGGACACCAGGTTTATCCACCATCAATACAAGAACAAACATTCACCCCTGGCTGCCTATGGTTAGGCACTTAAATGAAAGGGGCCTGGTTTTCAGAGGGGATGAGCACTGGGAGTTGTGGATAATGGGAAAATATCCAAACTTTTTTTTCTCCAACACTGCAAGTTCCAACACGTAATAGAACAGGGCTGACGGCTCTTTGTGCACCTACAACCCGTCTGCCAGGTGGAGTGGGCAGCAAGAACATAAGACCATAAGAACAGCCATCCCCTGTGGGAGCAAAGGTCCATCTAGCCCAGTATCCTGTCTTCCGACAGTGGCCAATGCCAGGTGCCCCAGAGGGAATGAACAGAACAGGTGATTATCAAGTGATCCATCCCCTGTCACCCATTCCCAGCTTCTGGGAACAGCTTCTGAACAGCTGATCTGTGGCAGGTGGGAGGCGCTGGGAGGATGGGGGAGGAGCTGGTCTCAGGGTCGCCAGTGGGCAGGAAACATTGCGGGGCAGGGGCAGAGCTGATCGGTGGGGCTGCCAGTAGGTGCTGAGCACCCACTACTTTTATTCCATGATTGCTCCAGCCCTGGAGCACCCACAGAGTTGGTGCCGATGGCAGAAAAGAAACTTTAAATGAGAGGAGGGAAGTCACCGGCATTAATTAAGGAAAATGCCACACGCAGGATTCATGAACATAAAACCATGAGCAAAACACCCTTTCCAGTGTACGTTGGTCAGTGTCTTCTGCCTCATGTTCTGGACTTCCATAACCAAAAGTTCCTTTGCTCTGCCCCTCTCTGCTCCCTGACCCTACCCCACTCACAGTGGCTGTCCTTGATCAGTGAAGACTCAGGGTTCAGAGATGCATCTGTGTGAGCTCACCTCCCACCCTGGTTGGCGGGGGAGGACGAAGATGGCACCTTGCTTGCTCCAGTGTCCAAGCCAGGGCCGTCCTTAGGCATACGCAGCTGCGTAGGGCACCATGAAATTTGGGGCACCAAATTGCCCCAAATTTAATGGTGCCCTACGTAGCTGTATGCTGCATACGTGGCAGCACCAGCCCCGGCAACCAGCCCTTTCCCTCAGCCAGCCCCCCGCGGTCTGCGCCCACTGCAAGGGGCAGGGCCGTTCCTACGGGGGTGTGGGGCTCCAGACACTCCCTCCAACCTGCCTCTTACCCTTCCCCCCTGCTCTGCCCCCGGCCCACCCCCATTCCACCTCTTCCCCCAGCAACCCCGCACTCACCAGCAGTGGCGGGAAGTGGAGCAGACGGGCCCCAGCCCAATCTACTCCGCCAGATCCCAGCCACGGCGCTCCGCTTCCCGCCGCCGGTGAGAGCGGGAGGCGATCCTTTCCCCAACCCAAGCGACATGGCTAGGGCCGGGGCAAGGGAAGCGGGGCAGGCTCCTCCCGGCCCCCTGCTAATCCCCAGGGCCACTCTGGGCCTGTGGGGCCCCCAAAAGTGGCCCCCCACAGCTCCTGCCATCCATACCCTGGCGGGGGGGGTGGCCTGGGGCCCCACACAGCCCCCCCCACACGGGGGGCTGCGTAGGGCACCCAAATGGCTAGGTACGGCCCTGGTCCAAGTACTAGCTCTAGTGTCACCACCCTACCACACACCCCACTGTCCCACTCCACCGGCCACTCAGCCAGCCATCACCTGCTTCTCTGCTATAACCTCTGCAGATCAGGGCATGTCTACACTTGCAATTTAAAGCAGAAAAAGTCCCCTTTTGCGCAAAACCCTAGTTTCTACGCTGCTCTTAGTGATTTTCAACTCTTAGTGGGGGAACGTCCTTGCTGAAGCAGGCTGGGCAGAAAAGCTGTCCCACATCAAGTGATTTCAGCTCTAGTGATCACTTAACAAAACAAAAGACTCCGAATGGAGCCTTAATTAGTTCTGTCTGTGAACAGAGGAGAGGAGCAAGTTAAACCATGCCTAGGACTCTTGGGTAAAGTCCACACTGCCGAGCAAGCACACCTGTCCCCACTCCTCTTAAACTTCACAGGGGTCTGGCATCCAAGCCCCCTGCTTAGCGAGTTCAGTTCAGTGGAGGGTGACCCCCTCAATCGGGACAGGCTAAGCCAGGGGTGGCCAACCTGAGCCTGAGAAGGAGCCAGAATTTACCAATGTACATTGCCAAAGAGCCACAGTAATATGTCAGCAGCCCCTGATCAGCTCCCCTGTCCCGCTCCCGTGCCTCCCACCCACCAGCAGCCCTGCCGGTCAGAGCCTCCCCCTCCTCCCTGCACCTCCCGATCAGCTGTTCTGTGGAGTGCAGGAGGGTCTGGGGGGGGAGGAGCGAGGGCACAGCGGGCTCAGGGGAAGGGGCGGGAAGGGGTTAAGTGGGGGCAGGGCCCATGGCAGAGCCAGGGGTTGAGCAGTGAGCACCCCCCGGCACCTTGGAAGGCTGGTGTCTGCAGTTCCAGCCCCAGAGTCGGTGCCTATACAAGGAACCGCATATTAACTTCTGAAGATCTGCATGTGGTTCCGGAGCCACAGGTTGGCCACCCCTGGGCTAAATGCTACTCCGCTGCCCTTTCCTCACACAGTAAAGAGAACCCTATTTCATTACCCCACATTCCATACTGAAGTGATCTGTAATCCAGCACCAGCCACAGTTGATCACTTTGGCAACACGGCCCTGTCTGCTGGATACCTGGGCAGAGTCCGTGTGTTCATGTAAATACAGTAAAAAGAAAAGGAGTACTTGTGGCACCTTAGAGACTAACCAATTTATTTGAGCATGAGCTTTCGTGAGCTACAGCTCACTTCATCGGATGCATACCGTGGAAACTGCAGCAGACTTTATATACACACAGAGAATATGAAACAATACCTCCTCCCACCCCACTGTCCTGCTGGTTATAGCTTATCTGAAGTGATCATCAGGTTGGGCCATTTCGAGCACAAATCCAGGTTTTCTCACCCTCCACCCCCCACCCCCCGCCACAAATTCACTCTCCTGCTGGTGATAGCCCATCCAAAGTGACAACTCTTTACACAATGTGCATGATAATCAAGTTGGGCCATTTCCTGCACAAATCCAGGTTCTCTCACCCCCTCACCCCCCTCCCAAAAACCACACACACAAACTCACTATCCTGCTGGTAATAGCTCATCCAAAGTGACCACTCTCCCTACAATGTGCATGTATTCAAATAAATTGGAACGAAAGCTCATGCTCAAATAAATTGGACGAAAGCTCATGCTCAAATAAATTGGACGAAAGCTCATGCTCAAACAAATTGGTTGATTATCATGCACATTGTAGGGAGAGTGGTCACTTTGGATGAGCTATTACCAGCAGGATAGTGAGTTTGTGTGTGTGGTTTTTGGGAGGGGGGTGAGGGGGTGAGAGAACCCGGATTTGTGCAGGAAATGGCCCAACTTGATTATCATGCACATTGTGTAAAGAGTTGTCACTTTGGATGGGCTATCACCAGCAGGAGAGTGAATTTGTGGGGGGGGGTGGAGGGTGAGAAAACCTGGATTTGTGCTGGAAATGGCCCAACCTGATGATCACTTTAGATAAGCTATTACCAGCAGGACAGTGGGGTGGGAGGAGGTATTGTTTCATATTCTCTGTGTGTATATAAAGTCTGCTGCAGTTTCCACGGTATGCATCCGATGAAGTGAGCTGTAGCTCACGAAAGCTCATGCTCAAATAAATTGGTTAGTCTCTAAGGTGCCACAAGTACTCCTTTTCTTTTTGCGAATACAGACTAACACGGCTGTTACTCTGAAACCTGTAAATACAGTCTGCACCTGAAGCCTTTTCCCCTCCCCAGCCAGCTGTCAGGGGAGAGCTCATTCAGACCCTGCTTGAACATGAAACAATCTGGACCCTGACTCATCCCTGCATGTCAGTGGCACAGAAAGCCACAGCTGGTACCTGTGTCCTGCTCTTCTTTCTTTCTTTCTTTCTTTCTTTCTTTCTTTCTTTCTTTCTTTCTTTCTTTCTTTCCCATGTCCTGTTCTTCTCTCCTCCTTCAGCTCTTCCCTGTCCAGCAGCCCTGCTCCACTCATATTGACTTCTGCAGCCATTAGCCCAGATAACATTAGTAGGATGAGGGGGGGTCTTACAGCTTAGGTACACCATGGATGTACACACCAGGGTATTATAATTGTCTGACAAAGTTGGGGCCACCTGTGTCCTGACACGGTTGGATTTTGACAGCGTGGGTGGGACAACACGGTTCTGGAACCACATTAAAGAAACATGTCATTGCTCCCATCCCATCTGGGGCTGTGTCTGGGCTGGAGAGTGGGAGGCCGGGGATGAGACGCTGCTGAGGTTCCCTGCCCTCACCCCGGGAGAGAGGGGAGGACATGGGCTGATGTTAGGGCCCTGCCCAGGGTTGCAGAAGGAAGGGAGGGAAATGGCCTGAATTCCCTCCCCACAGGGACCAGACTCACTGACACACTCAGTTTGGCCTGAACTGTCCCAAATTTCTGCTCCAAGTCCCTTGTTCATTGAGCTGCTTCTCTGCCCCAGGAACTCACAGGCCACGTCGACACTACAGGGGTTTCAGCAGCACAGCTACAGCCCGGCAGCACAGAAGCCAGGGCCGAAGTGTCACGTTAAGATCAGGCCCAAGCCTCTGTGCTCACTGACAGGGCTCAGGGACAGCCGGGAAGTGCTGGCACTTCTCCCGCGAAGCACCTGCCGTGTTCTCCGGGATCTCAGCTTTCACTTTGCTTTAAACTGAGTCTCCAGCTGTTTTGGTTGTGAAGAAAACCTCAAAACTGTGACCCAGATGTAGGGGATGCAGAGAGCTGGGCACAGCGGCTCTGAGAGGTGTGAATGGCCCCATTGCCTCAGTGAGGGGTGAGCTCAGGGATGATCATTTAAATATCAACACTGTTAATTATTTCGTTCCCCTGTGCAAGCGGAGAAGGAGAATTGCAGCTCGGCACCATTTACTGCCAGTGACGCCTCCTTCCGGTGCCACAAGTGGGTGATGTTTGGGAGATGCCACCTCTTCTGTTCCCCCCAGTAAAGGAGGACCCGGCCCAGAGAGTCCAGCAGAGTCCAGGGGTATATTCTAGCCCCAGGAGGGGAGCCAGGCCCCAGGAGCCCTTGGAGCCCATCAGCAACTTCATCCTGTTCCGAACATTGCACCATCTACTGTGAACAGATCATGGTGTCTCCTTTTAGTGACTCACATGGGCAGAGCTTATTTGTGGGTGGAGCTTCAAAGAATCCAGCCACATTTCCCCGCCCTCCCCCGCTCCGCCTTCTGATCCCTGCTCATTTATGAAGCTGTTTTGCTGGATGCAAAGGCTGCTTTTCCACCTCCTGGCTCTCACTAGCCCCTGCTGGCTCTCTCCCTCCCTCACTGCTTCCCTGCAGCAGCACCGCAGGGGTGTCAGCTGAACAGCACCCCAGGAGCTCTCGGCACCAGCTGCAGCCTGGGCCCTTGGGCAGGGAGGAGGAGAGAACTCCAGGGCTCTGTGAAAAGAGAGTGAAATGGGGAGATCTCTGGCGGGGGCTCAGGAGGGGACTCTGGGGGGCTGCCAGGGGTGTTGCACAGAGCGGGGCTGACGGGGCAGGAGCACGTTGCTGTGCTGTGTGAATGAATCACACGCTGTCAAAGGGGAAGGGAGCCCTGGGTTATTACAGCTCTGGAGCCGTTATAATTATGGGTGGCCCATTCCCCCAGACCGAGTGTGTTCCCTGTTCCTTACTGACCTCCAGCCACATCACAGCTTCACCCTGCACAGTTAACGGGACTGCACTGGCTCAGGTGCTCAGCTGCTGCCTGAGGGAGGCCACATGGGAGCCTGGACAGACGAGAGCACAGTGGGGTCTTGTTCCTGGCCTGGGTCTGGGGTACAGTGGAGTGAGGTGCTGTCCCAGCCTCTTCACTCTCACTGGCAGGAGGGATCGTTCAGAACCTTCCCAGCTATTTCCCCTCTGGCCTGTGCTCAGGGATGGGAAACTTTAGCTAAAACACAGGACTTCAGAAGTCCTGAGTGTCTGCACGAAGCAGAGCCCCCACTCTGAGACTGGCATCTCAGCTCCCATGAGGCCGTTAGGGCCGAGTCTGCTGCTCGCTTCCAGGGTATTTTACTGCTCCTGTATGAAATGCCAATATGGATAGTGCTGTCCATTGGACAGGCAGACTAATGGCCATTTATCACGCACGATGCCCCTGCAGGTGAAACTCCAGGGAGCCCTGGGCCCTCTGAGGAAGGAGCTGGAAGAGGCCCTGGCTCTGATGTCTAAAGAGAAAAAGAAAACTACAGAGTGGCAGGTGGGTGTCTGGGTTTATTCCTCCCTGAGCCCTTCCCCCTGCAGCATTCCCTGGAATGCCGGGGCCCCTAAAGCTCCAGGATGAGGCTATGAACCTGCTCTAGTTGTTTGCTCCATTGCACAGGCTTGGTGCCGGCCATGGGCAGCGGATGCCTACGGCGTTTGGGGAGGCCGGGCGTGAGTGCCGGAACCTCCCCGGTGCCTGGATCATCGCCCTGCCCACTGCTCCACCCCCATTTGGCCTCCTCTCCCCGAGGCCCCGACCACGCTCCCTTCCTGCTCTGCCCCATGCCCGGCCCCACTCCCTTCCAGCCCCCTTCCCAAGGGCTCCCCGTTCACTGTTGCAGCTCGCTCCTCTCCCCCACCCCCTCCTGCAAGGCCCCCTCGCCTGCCTCTTGCTCCTTTCTGCCCCCTCCTGCCTTAAGGGCGAGTGACAGGGGAGGGGCGGAGAGGAGCAAGTGGCGGGGCCCCCCACACAGCTGGCGGGCGGCAAGCGGCGGGTGCTGCGGGGTTCGGGGGAGGAGCGGGAGCGAGGGCTCTGGTCGGAGCACAGGCAGGACTCCAAAGGGGGGAGGGGGGGCGCAGCATCTTGTCTGGGGAGGCTCAGGTCAGTGTGGACACCCCCTGAGTGAGCAGAGCCGGGGGCAGGTCAGTGTAAAGCCAGGCAGCGCTCGGCCACCTCACAGCCTCTCTTGCCATCACGTGGCCACTTCATCCCAGGCACCTGCTACTGTTACTGTGACTTTACCTGTGCTCGTCTCTAGCAGGTGATGAACACATGGGACAAAATGTCCGTTCCAGTTCACCTGCCTTTTCCATTGAAATCCCTGCAGAGAGCGTTGGGGGCGTGAGTAAGACACGAGCAGCAGGGAGGAGAGGAGAAGCAGGTGTCCCACTAGTCAGATAAAAATGGCCATTTACAAGAGCTGAAATGCTCAGAGCTGGGTGCCTCTGGTTCTGCACCTGAAGCCATGTTTAGAGTCCGGCGGAAGTGGGCTGGTTTACAGAGGACAGAACCGCAGCAGCTCCCACTCCCCGCACCGGAAGCAGTTGGTGCTCAGTTCCTCAGACAAAAGGGATTTAGGTGCATAACAATTAACAGCCGTGTTGAATGTGTCCGGCAAAGTTCCCAGCTGGTGCCATGGAGGCGGCTGCACCTTGGGACAGTCACTGGGGTGGTTCTGAAACTCTTGATTATCGCCCAGAGAGAGCGAGTTACGTCCCACAGCACCAGAGGTCACGGCCTAATGATCAGTGTCACTCGGTGCAGAATAACTGCAGCCCCAGTGACTGTGATATGAGGCCCAGCAGGGGTGGCCAGTCACCCACTGAGAGGGGCCGTCATGGGCCTGAGCCAGGTGGGCAGTATCCCCATGGACGGGAGCAGGGCCCGAGAGGTGACAGGCCCCCATGAAGGATGCGCTGTCTGTGTCTGATGGGGGGAGACGTTAGGGGATATCATAATACTGCACGACTTGAATTAGCTGTAACTCAACAGCTCCCAGGGGGCAGGAGGGGAAGGAGGCTGCAGGCCCACGGCCCTTTGCAGGGTCCAGGCCACATGCACAAAGCCTCGGGCAGGTGCCAGGAGGGGCTCCGGAGGGAGCCGAGGCTTGTCAGGGCTGTACCCGAGTTGTCTGAGTGCCCTGTGGCTGCAGCGCTCCCAAGGGCGGGGTGGGGGTCGTCTGGGGAATGGGTCGGTGTCCAAAGCCCATTGGCAGAGGGGCCCAGGGGTGCTGGAGGGCTGAGCTGGGGGCTCGGGTCAGCCAGGGCAGAGGTAGGAGGTGGACGTTACAGCGCTCAAGCAGCTGCCTCTTCAGACACTGAGCACGGCCCCTCCCCCACCACACAGGGAGCCGGACAGACAGACGGGTTAGAGCCCTGCACAGGGAAGGGGAGGGGGGTCAGCACAGGGCACAGACTGGTGGGGGGAAGGGCTGGGGACTCACATACTGGGGTTCGGTGAGGAGGGCTCTGGGGGCAGGGGACAGGGGCTGGGGAAGCTGCTGAAGCCCCTGGCCCTGTTGGCATCTCAGGGAGAGGAAGAGGGACTTTTCCCAACATCACTGTGGCCCGAGTCACACTGGGGGGCAGGCTCACCCCAGGGTCACCCAGCAGCTCTGGGCTGAGCTGCAGGGGAGCTAGAGAGGCCAGTGCAGAGCAGCCAGCCCGTCCCCCTGCCAGGATCAGCACCGGCTCAGCATCGTTCCCACGGCTCCTTTGAGAAAGCAGGTGGGGACACAGCTGGCATCAGCAGCCCACTGCTGTGTGAGCCTAGAGGGCTCCCTAAAGGCTGCGATCCCAGGGGCACTGGGCACATGGGCATGGGGCACTCGACTAGGCTGGGTGAGGCCAAAGCCAGTGCTGACAATGCCCTGGGCGCCCCACACCCATGTGAGCCCCAGGATGGCACCCAAAGGAATATTAGCACCAGCCCTAGGTCCTGAACATTGCAGCCCTGGGAGCTGGTTGTCAAAGAAGGAACATTGCCCACATCCCACTGTGATGGGTCCCCTGGGTGTCTGAGTTCCCGGCACTTGGCACCCAAATCCCCCCACGGACGCCCTGTATAGCCCCCTGTAAATCTTTACTGTCCCCTCGATTTCTCCCCACTCCACTGTGTCCATCCCGTGCCACCTGCAATAACATACTGCGTCTTTACAGAGCACCCGAGACAACCCCACTACGGAACTGGCCATATGAAGTAAATACCCTTAAAAACTGATACTGGTCGAATATCACCTGCTTCCTGGACAGAGGCCCGCTCTGTGTAACTCAACATCTGGCTCACATTTTCTCTGTGCCTTTCCTATTTTTCTATCTCAAGGGGAAAGTGAAGAATAAGAGAGAGATGATTTCAGGTGAATTTAACAAACTGCACACACTGCTGGGAGAGGAGGAGCAGCTGCTTCTGCAGAGCCTGGAGCAGGAGGAGAAAAAGACTCTGCAGAGACTACAGGAAAATGTCACCAAACTCTCCCGGCAAAGCTCCTCTCTGCAGCAGCTGATCACAGAGATAGAGAAGAAATGTCAGCAACCAGTTGCAGAGCTGCTGAAGGTGAGATGGCATCAAAATTCTCCACCCATACAGAATTATAACTCAGATCCATGGATCTGGATTCCATCAATTAGAGTCAATGTGTTCTGTGGTTTACTGACAAACAGAACATCAGGCTAAGGGCTCCATCAGTTCCCAAATATCACAGTTCATGTTAGAGGGGAATTCTCCTCATGGAGATCCAGTGAGGCCGTGGGAGATTAAATGGATAATACAAAAATGATACTGAGCTGAACCCATCCCTGCTCTGACCCCAGAACATTGGACCCAACACAGTCGATAAACATAGATACTGATGGGTTGTGTCCCTAGAAGGGAGAACCCTTTAGCTAAATTCCTGTCTCCCCTATATATATGAAACAAGTGTTCAAAACAGTGAAGCCTGGGAGGGTTGATCTATTTTAAAGATGAAAGTTTGATGCCCAGAGTAAGACTCATACAGTTTTATGCACATTGTGTTAATACAGGACATTAATTCTCTTTTTCCTTTCAGGATGTGAAAAGCACATTGAGCAGGTGTGTTTCCTATGTTCATTGCTCTTATATTCTTGGTGGTGGTTCTGGGATGACGAGTGTACAGAGCAGCTGAGTGATGATGGGACGTTTTCTTCATAGGAGCGAGAATGTGAAACTCCAGGAACCAGAAGCTGTTTCTACTGACCTGAAGAACGTGTATAAAATTTCCCTTGACATGAGGGAAGCGCTGGAGAGATTCGGAGGTGAGTGGCGTCTACTGGGACATTGAGCTGTATTGTGCCTGGGGAGCTGGACAGAGCCTGGGACCCCAGGACACGCTTGCACCCAGCTGACAGGCTTGGAGCTGTGTGAGAGTTGGAGGCTGATGCGCTGAGTGCTGGGCAGTTTGCCTGCTACTTACAGCCACCTGCTGGTACTTGCCCAGGTGTCTGACCAGGCCCCATCACTGTGACATCCTGACCCCTCCGTGGCTGCGTTTATGGGTGTCCCTGAGCCAGGTGCTGTGAGGCCTGGATTGGGCACATTGCGCTGGGAGCTGCACAGACTAGTAACGGATGATGTGTCTATGCCTCGCTCCTGGGACACGTGAGGGCTGTGTTGTGTGGCCACCGCTCAGCACTGCCCCAGCCCCCTTTAGCCAAGGCTGGTCGAGCTTTCTGAGCTGGAGGAGGGGCCGGTCTGGCTGCTGTGGTCTGACCTGGGCCGTGTGTTACTGGGTAACAAGCTGAATCCTACGGGCCCCTCATCTGCTCTGAGCACAGCCCAGTGTGAGGTTGGGTCACTGGTTTTCTGCTCAGTGAGTGAGACTCACACACAAGAGTGTGATCCTGTCACAGTGTCTGAGCGTGAGCTGCCCCCATCCAAACCCCTCCCCACAACCCCAGCGCGGAGACTGGGGGCAAAGACAGAAACCTGACAGCGAGGAAGGACAGATAAGAAGCTAAGGCCGAGGAGAGGGGGTCTGGGAAGGCTCAGTGAGCTCGGTCTGTGATAGTTGAACTGTCGAAGGGGCCAAGCTGGGTGTGTCTGTCCCGGCCGATGGAGGCTGCGCAGTGGGTGCCGGCTGCAGGGCCAGGATCTCAGGGCTCCGGGGAGCAGGAACCCCAGGCTGTGGGGGAAGCAGCTTCCTCTCTGGGGCTGGCTGGAGCCAGCACATCCCTGCTCCCCTCCCCCCTCGCTGCCCCCAGCCCAGCCCAGTCTGTGCCCACCGGACCCTGAACACGGCTGGGCTCTGGGCCATTCCACAGCCCTGGCCCCTGAGCCTGTGGGGATCCTGAGCCAGTCACCTCCGTGCCTCCTTCTAGGGGATCAGCAGCCCCTGGGGAGCCTCCTGTCACCCCCCGGAAACCCCGTCCTGGGCAGGGCCCCAGGCCCTGAGTCACTCGCTGGCTGCTCCCGGCTGGCCAGGCCCAGGGTCTCCAGCAGGGCCCTTGGTGCCGGCCCCGCGCTGGCTGCCAGAGCTCCCAGCCCCTGGCCCAGCCCGGCCTGTTGTCCCAGCGCCGACCCCTCCCCTGCGGGTGGGGGGGGACCCTGCTGCTCTCGATGGCTGAGCCCCCCCCCGCCGCAGCCTCTGGTGCTGCGCTCGCAGGCTCAGCCCGTGCCAGGGCCAATGCGGCGCTGCTGGGGCTGCTCCTCCCCCGGCACCTGGGTTCTCTGTGTCGGGGCGAGTGGCCGGGCGAGTGGGCAGGGACCTGCTCAGAGACACGCGCCCTGTGCTGCCCCCAGAGGGCAGAGACCAGCCAGGGCCGGGCAGCAAAGCGCCACCGCGCTGGGATTAACCCTTTCCTGCCCTGTCACTGCTGCTCGACTGCTCCGACCCCTGGGACCCGGGTCCGGCAGCCGAGGGAGTCGCTGGGTGAATGTGTGGGGCAGAGTAACCAGGCCTCCCTGCACCCCAGCGTCCCCGTGTGCAATGGGGAAGGCCCCGCACTGTAATGCAGCCCTTAGGGGCTGGGCAGTGAGTGTTGTTATTGGTATAGTGCCCACGAGTGAGCCAGGCACTGGAGACAGAACAAGGGGCTGCCAGCCCCACAGGGCTCCTGGTCTGAGTGCAGACAAGGCCCAGCAAGGGCAGCAGCAAACACTGGGGGAGGGGGAACGGGGTTCCCATTGTGGGGCCAGCCGCTCCCTGAGCCCATCCAGTGCCTGTCTTCTGGGTGTGGTAGACAGTATTGTAGTGATGCTGATGGCTACATGCTGGACCCTGGGTCACCCCCCAGGGAACAGGGCAGGGCAGAGGCAGCCTGAGGTCGGGGGGAACTGGAGGCTGTCGGGGAGCGGGAGCAGCCTGGGAGCTGGGAGAGAGACACTGGAAGCCAGGTGGGTGGCCCAAAACCCTGTGCTGTGTTCGCTGTATGTTCCCACTCTGTGCTGCAGGCTCTGTTGGGGTCAGATGCTGTGGTGAGGGGCCCACCCAGAGAGACTGAAGAGAGCGAGGCTCTGTCTGTATGGGGAAGGGGCAGCAGTTCTGTTAAATTGGTTGCAGTTTTGTAGACTTATCGTGGGGTGGCTCCCTCACGTACCACCCTCAGTCATTTCAGGGTGTCTTGGCAAGCATCTTGCCTCAGTTTACCCTCTTCAGCACTTCTTAAATTACACCTCATAGTCCAAAAGATCTGAGAGAAAAGTCCCCTCCTGAGGTCCGCTCTGAGTCTAAGTAAACCCCAAAATAAAATCTTTTCCTTCACTCTGCTCTGGCCTCCAGCTCTCACTCAAGCTCCTCACTTTCCTCAAGTCAGGAGTCCTCAGTCCTCGTTCCTGGAGCTGGGCTTGGATTAGTTTCCCTTCTGGAATCACATGACTCCAGCCCTCCTTCCCGGAGCTGGGGTCATTTCAGACCGTGCCTTTATTCTCTGCATCCACTTTCTCCAGCCGGGGGCAGCTCTCCAGGGCTCTGTCCTTCTACAGCTGCTGCTGTCATTCTCATCTCTGGCAGCGCCTCCCCCTTAGGTGAGCTCCTCTGTCTAGGACAGTGGTTCCCAAACGTTTTTGGTCATGCCCTCCCTTACCTGGTTTGTGCCCCCACCCCGGGAGCTGCGGTCGGGAGCTGGGCCAGGAACAGGGCTGCAACTGGGGCTAGGAACTGGGGCCCGTGTCTGGAAGTGGACCCGCTGTTGGGGCCGGGAGCCGCAGCCTTCAGCTGGGAGCGAAGCTGCTGGTGCAGCCTGAGCTGAAACTGGGGCTGCAGTTGGGGCCAGGAGCTGGGGGCTTTGGCCGGGGGCGGAACCACGGTTGGGCTGGAGCTGCAGCTGGGGTCGCAGCCTGGAGCAGGGCCAGGAGCCGGTGGCTGAGGCTGGGGCCGGAGCTGCAGCTGGGGCTCAGGGTGGGGCCAGAGTGGAGGTGGGGGCAGAGTAAGGCTGGTTGGCGTTCCCTTCCCGCCACCCATGGGGGCTGCTCCATGCCCTGCCATGCCCCCAAATGTTCCTCCACACCCTCTAGGGGGGCACGACCCCCAGTTTGGGGACCACTGCTCTGGAAGCACCCCTTCCAGGCTCCTTGCTCTGGTGAGCTCTCCTGGGAGCTCCTCTCCTCGGCAGCTTCCTGTCCCTAGGATTCCTTCAGCTGAGCCCCGGTAACCCTTTTTCAGGCTCATTAGCTATTTAGCTGCCAACTAGCCACCTAGGGATTTAATTACTTTCAGGTTGGTCTGGGTTGTCTCATTCTCCCGTACAGGAGCCTGTCTCAGGTAGTCTGGTCCGAACTCCCATACAAGAGCCAGCCCTCTTCATACATTTCCCCCCACCCCCAGAGCCAACCTGTATTCAAAGGGAGGCTTGACCAGGGCTGATACTTGGTGATGTTCTGCAGCTGGGGTGGGGTGGGGGGTACTTCCTGCCCTGCTGCCACAAGGAAATCTGCATGGCCCTTGGCCATAATTTTCTTCTCGTCACCGACCAAAAGTGCCCTTCAGTTGCTCTATAACACTCTGGTATGTTATGTCTTTCAAGTACACTCTTTCTTTCTATATACCTGGAAAAATAGTCCAAGACTACCAGGTAAAGATGTCCCCTGAATTCACATAACTCTGCAGCTAGTCTCTTCCAAGGTCTCTTTCATTCAGACTAGCTCCTTGTTAGTGTCACTAATTACTACTGGCCATATCTTTTCCCTGCAGCCTTCAGTAAAAGAGCTATGGGAGCCCATGAGGAAATGTTTCTACCAAGGGCAAATTTAACAGCAGCTCTGGAGTGTTTCATAGCTGATGTCCTGAGCCTGGCCTGGCCGTACCTGTGCGTTTCTGGGGATGTTGACAGTCACTCACTGCAAGTCACTGGGATTTGGGCTCCTAAGTTGCTGGGACACGTTTGAAATAGAGCTGGGTGTAATTTTGGGGGTAAATAGTTTATTTGCTGAAAAATTATATTTTGGGTCGACATAAACTATTCCTGAATCCATGTCGAGTTTGCTGACTAGTTTCAATAAACAGAGAAAGGTGGCACCGCTTCCCTTCCAGCCTTTAGCCCCGTGCCTGGGCCCTCAGTGGGGAGCCCCCGGTTCCATCCCCCCATGGGATGTGGGCAGGTATTGGAATGTGGGAATCCAGGAGGGGCTGGAACTGCTGGGCTCCGGGTGTCTGATGTGGGGCTCCCTCAATCTCTCCTGCTGAAGACGCCCCGCTGTGTCTAAACACTGCCCTGGGCACTGGGCCAGAGTGTGGGAGTGAGAATCACTCTGCAGGCCAGTGGGTCGGGCTGCACCTGGCAGCCCAGAGTCCAGCTCCCCTGGTCCAGTGACCCTGTAAATACTGATCCATAACCCCAGTGAAGGGAGGGGTTCTGGCCCCTGGCACAGCAGTATCTCAGCCATGTTGGTGCCCTGGTATGAACTGGGCCTGGACCCTGGTGCAGCTTCTCCCAGATGGAGTGGGCAGCAAGTGGGGAAATGCCCCCTCCCCTCCCCACTGCCCCAGCCTCATTAGCAATGGCCCCTGTTCCCCCCAGCACCCCTCAACTCCTATCTCCCACTACCCTGTCCCTTTCCAGCGAGCCCAGACACCCTGCCCGTGCCCTAGCATGGAGAGTCCCAGCTGCACCCCGTGGGTCAGGGCTGCACCCCCAGTGTGTGTGGGGATGGCACCAACCTGCTCTTAGCAACAATCCAGCCATACATGCCCCAAAGCAACAGAGATTCCCTGGGGCCTGCCCCCTTCACCTCCCTCTATCCCCCTGGCACCTGCCCCTCCTTACCCTTCCCTCAATTCCTGTGCCCACCTGACCCCTGCCTCTATCCTGTCCCCTCACCCTGTCACGGAGTCCCTGGGCGATGCTCTGGAACTGCTCCCCATGAAGCCATTCAGGACTCTGGGGCAGTCGCCTTTCTGTGAGCAGCCTGTCTTCAGGACACACAGCTCACACAGCTTCCACCTTCCTGGGTCTGACCTCGGAGCATTCAGCATCCTCTGCCTCTCCGTGCGCTTCCCCCCAGCGAGTCCGCTCAGGCGGGGCTCCTGGGGAAGCCAGAGGGTCCTGCACCCCAACTTCGCAGTCAGATGTGACTCTCAGCCAGCCAGTAAAACAGAAGGTTTATTAGACGAGAGGAACATGGTCTAAAACAGAGCTTGCAGGTGCAGAGAACAGGACCCCTCAGCTGGGTCCATTTTGGGGGGCAGTGAGCCAGACAACCACGTCTGCACTTCACTCCATGTCCCAGCCAGCCCCAAACTGAAAACCCCCTCCAGCCCCTCCTCCTCTGGGCTTTGTTCCTTTCCCGGGCCAGGTGGTCACCTGATTCCTTTGTTCTCCAATCCTTCAGCTCCCACCTTGCAGGGGGGGAAGGGCCCAGGCCATCAGTTGCCCGGAAACAGGGTGTTGGCCATTCTCTGTGTCCAGACTCCTGCACACACATGCCCTCTAGGGCTCTGCAATGATCATACACCCTTACTCCACCCCCTAGATACTTAAGAACTGCCTAGGGGAAACTGAGGCACCCCCACACTATTCAGAGGAAACATTAAGAACAGTCCCACTTCGTCACATCCCATCCCAAACTCCTGCTGCTCCGCCTGGGACCCTGCCCCTCTCCCCACCTTTGTCTCTGTGGCATCTGCCCCTGCCCTCCACCCACCTCTGCCCCCTGGCACCTGCCAATATCCACATGCCCCTGTGCCCCCTGGCTCCTGCTCCCCCCTCCCCCCTGTGCCTACCTGGCCCCTGCCTCTATCCTCACCCCTCCCCTTCTTCTCACCCCCTTTCTGCTCCCCTGGGCCCCTGCCCCTCTGCCCCCACTTTGCCTCCCTGGCATGTGCCCTGCCCTCCACCCACCTCTGCCCCCCTGGAACTCACCCCTCCCTTCTCCCCCTGCCGTCCTGTCCCCTGCCCCTCTACCCCAAACATCCTTTGCACCCTGGAGCCCACCCATCACTTCACCCCCCTGCTACCTCCTGGAATGAACCTCTCCCCTTTCCCCCTCTCCTGCCATGTCTCCTTCCCCTCCCCTCGCCCCCCCTGCCCCCCTGGTGCCTGTCACTGCCCTCTGCCCTTTCATGCCCCCCACACCCATCACCCTCCTCTGCTGTCTTGGCTCCTGCCCTTCCCACCCCCCTCATCCCCGCATGTTACCCGTCCCTCTCCCCACCCTCTCTGACCGCTGGCACCCTTCCCTTCCCTCGTCCCCCTGTGCCCACCCCTCCTCTAGCCCCACTCTCACCTTCTGGCTCCTGCCCCTCCTCGATCCCCTCTCCTAACACCTCCCTGTACTGCCCTGCCTCTCTCCTCGCCCCGCTCTGGCCCCTCGTGCACACCCCTCCCATCGCCCCCCTCTCTACCTCCTGGTGCCTATCCCTCCCTCCTCTGCCCTCCCTGTGTCTGCCCTTCTGCTCAACCCCCTCAATCCCCCTGGCACCTGCCCTTTCCCTTCCCCCCCCTGCACCCTCCTGGTGCCGACCCCTTCCCTCACTCACCCTGACCCCCTGGTACCTGCCCCTCCTCTTGCCCCCTTCCTCCCTGATGCCCACCCCCCTCACTCCCTCTGCCCCCTGACTCCACTCTCCTCACGCCCCTCTGCCCCCATCACCCATGACTTGCCCCACCCCCTGCCTTTCTCATGACCACCCCTCCTTTCACCCCCCATCTCCTGGCACCCACTCCTCCCCACCCCCTTCCCTCCTTTTTGTCTGACCCCTTCCTTTACCCCCTTCTGTCCCCCGGCACCTGCCCCTTCCCCTGCCCCTCTGGCGCCCACCTCTTCCCTTGCCCCCCTCTGCCCCCAATACCGCCTCTTGCCCCTTGTTGTCCCTGGTGACTGCCCCACTCCATGCCTCACCACTGTCCCCCTGGCGCCTGCCCCTCCCACTGTCCCACTGCTGCCTGCCCATCTGCTCACCCTCCTGTGCCCCCCGGCTTTCACCCCTCCCCTCGTACCCCTCTAGTCTCCTGGCACCCACCCCTTCCCTTGCCCTCCTACCCACTGACGATCACACTTTCCCTCACCGTCCCGCCCATTTCCCCTGGTGCCTTCCCCATCCCATGCCCCACCACTGGTCCCCTGGCACGCACCCCTTCCCTCACCCCCCTGTGCCCACCCCTCCTCTAACCCCACTCTGACCCCCTGGCACCTGCCTCTCCCCAATGCCGTCTCCTAACACCTCCCTCTACCCACCTCCCTCTACCCACCTGTCCCTGCCTCTCTCCTCGCCCCTCTCTGCCCCCTGGTGCTTGTCCCTCCCCTCCTCTGCCCTCCCTGTGTCTGCCCTTCTGCTTAACCCCCTCAATCCCCCTGGCACCTACCCTTTCCCTTACCCCCCGCACCCTTCTGGTGCCGACCCCATCCCTCCTTCCCCCTGCCCCCCAACACCTGACCCTCCCCTTGTCCCCTTCCTCCCTGGTGCCTACCCCCTCACCACCCTCTGCCCCACTGACCCCACTCTCCTCTCCCCCCTCTGCCACCATCATCCATGCCACCTTCTCTTTATTTCTCACCTCTGCCCCTCCCCTCGCCCTCTGGCTCCATGACACCTGCACCCCTCACCACCCCTCTAGTCCCCTGGTGCCAGTTCCTCCTCTGCCCCAAGTCCCAGCTCTACCCTTGCCCCATCTGCCTCCCTGGTGCCTGCCATTTCCTTTGCCCCCTCTGCCCGCCTGGTGCAAGTCCCTTCCCTCGCCCCCCTTTGGACCCCTGGTCTCTGCCCTTCCCCTCACCTCAGCACTGGCCCGCCCCTCCCCTCCCCCTCTCCTAATCTCTGGGTCCCACCCCTCCCTTCATCCTCCCTCTGCCCCCCTGGTGCCCACATCTCCCTTCACACTCCTCTGCCCCCCTAGGTCCTGCCCTTCTCCACACCCCTCTCTCTGCCCCCCTTCGGCTCACCTGCTCCCTCACCCCCCATTCTGCCCCCCGGCACCAGTGCCTGCCCATTCGCTACCCCCCATGGTTCCACCTCCCCACTGCTCATCATCTCACCCCCTGGCAGCTCACCCTCCCCTTGATTTCCCCTGCCCCATTGGAGCTCCCCCATTCCCTCACACCCCTCTGCCCCCTGGTGCCCGCCCCTTCCCTTGCCCCCCGCAGCCCCCTGGGGTCCATCCCCTTCTTCTCCCATGGAGCCCCCTCCCCCCACCCCCTGCAGCCCCCAGGATCCTGCCCTTCACCCCCCTCTGTTCTTATGGTGCCTGCCCCTTCCCTTGTCCCCTCATTGCCTTTGTGCCTGCCCCACCCCTCTACCCCTCCCCCCGCTACTCCTGTAACCTCCCCCTCCCCCTCCCCCCTCTGCTCCTGTCACCTGCCCCTCCCCTCTACCCCTCCCCCCGCTACTCTTGTCACCTGCCCCTCCCCTCTACCCCTCCCCCCTCTACTCCTCTAACCTGCCCCACCCCTCTACCCCTCCCCCCTCTACTCCTGTCACCTGCCCCTCCCCTCTACCCCTCCCCCCTCTGCTCCTGTCACCTGCCCCTCCCCTCTACTCCTCCCCCCTCTACTCCTGTAACCTGCCCCTCCCCTTTCCTCTCCCAGCATCATCCTCCCCCCTCCCCTCCCCCGCCCCCACTGACACCTTCCCACCCCTCCCCCGCTCCTCCTGCCCTTTCCCCCCATTGTCTCCTCACAGGCAGAGGGGCCCTGACTCCCCTCAGGCAACAACCCCCCCCCCAGTGATTAACGGGGACGCAGGTTAATTTCCCTTTGATCCCAGTGACCAGCCCCTGCCCCCGGCCCTGACTCTGTGACTCTCTCCCCAGTGGACGTGACTCTGGATCCAGACACGGCAAGTGCCTGGCTCGTCCTGTCTGAGGATCGGAAACGTGTGAGACGCGGAGACACACGCCAGGATCTGCCCAACAAGCCTGAGAGATTTGATAATTATGCCTTTGTCCTGGGCGCTGAGGGGTTCGCGGGCGGGAGGTGTTACTGGGAGGTGGGGGTGGGAGACAAGACGAAATGGACTCTGGGGGTTTGTCGGGAATCTGTGAGCAGGAAGGGGAAGGTCACACTCACACCTGGAAATGGATTCTGGGCCATGCGGCTGGAGGACGGGGGATACAAGGCCTTCACCTCCCCCTCGACCCCCCTCCCTGTGAGCGTCCGGCCCAGACAGGTGGGGATTTTCCTGGACTATGAGGCGGGCGAGGTCTCGTTTTACAATGTGACTGACGGGTCCCATCTCTTCACGTTCACTGACACCTTCTCCGGGACGCTCCGCCCTTATTTCAATCCTGGTCTCAACGCTGGGGGTACAAACGCTGCTCCCCTGATCATCTGCCCGGTCCCGGCTCCGGCCGGGGGGAATCTCGGTCCCTGACAGTGACCCCGCGGCTCAGACTGGCCCCCCCAGCGCTGCTGCTCCTCCCGCTCCCCTGTGGTGGGGCCGGTTACTGCAGCTACTGGAGTTTTTGTGCTGCCCGGACGCTGCCAGTTTCCCTTTTCCACTGGAGGGTCCAGTCGAAAACCAGACACCTGGCAACCCCCAGCCCTCACCTTGCCCCGTCCCCTGCCCCGGGGGTAGCAGATGGTGGGGGATGGGGTCATTCACTCCTGTCAGCATTTTCTAGTCCTGTGAAATCTCAATGTAAAATAGGAAAGAAAAAAGATTATTCTAATTTAGAAAATATTATTGTAACAAGGTGTAAATACAAGAATATTTCAATTTACATTTCAACAGTATTTCAATTCAGAACCTAGATCTGCCAGTATCTGCTCTGGACAGCCATGTTAATATATCATTTCACATGTCTTCTTCCACCTAATGTGCTTTCATAGTTCTAAGTGGAAATTCTTCTACCCATTTTGAAAAATCATCTGTAGCTCTCAGTACATACTGGTATCGCTTCTGTGATACTGGATAGAGCCCGATTAAATCTGCTCTCAGCAATTCCCAAGTTTTAACAACCTACGTGCAAGAACACAGGCTAGAGTTCTCATTTGGATCTTTCCTATGACATTTTTATTATAATCCCATATATAGGAAGCAAAGTAAACATTATAATGTGGTTTCTATAACAGTTGATGTCTCCACACAGTCAGAATCTAACTTTTGGTGTTTTTCAGAAGTAAATAAATACAGGACAAATTTCTGCAACTGAGAACTTGCATAAATACACCTTGCAGGGTCGGCGAGTTATATGGTCCCGTGGTGCTCGTGCTCCAGCAATATTCAGGGCCTGGGAGCCTGGGTCCACCAATGTTTGGGGCCGGGTCTCTGCCCCGGCCCCACCTGCTGCCCCCATGGGCCTCCCCTGGAGCGCCCCCGGCCCCGCCAGCTGCTCCGCGCAGTGCTCCCTCACCGGCCGCCGCTGGCTACAACACAGGGACCGGCGAGGGCGGCAGGCTGAGGTGGCCGCTGCGCCTACGGAGGGGGGAGAGGAGGAGGTGCACATGTGATGGCAGCCCCCCCCCGGCACCTACTGGGAGACGACTCCAACTCCGAGGAGGCTTCCTGGAGTCTGGACCTGAGCAGCTGGGGCATGGGTCTGTGTTGGACTCGTGCCCCCGGCCGCAGTCACCTCTCCTGCCCCAGGCTTGGCAAGGAGATGCCCCATCCCCCACACCCAGTGATGCTATGGTGACAGGCAGCAGCAGGGGAGGAGGTGCACACGTGACAGCAGCCCCCCTCCCCCCGCCCCCGGCTTCTGTCACCCACCACAAGGGAGGCGAGGGGCCTTCCTGGACCTGAGCAGCTGGGGCTTGGGTGAGTGTCGTGACACTCTGCCCTCCCCGCCCTCCGCAGTTACCACTCCTGCCCCAGGCTGGGCAAGGGGCAGCCCCATCCCCCACTGGACACCGATGAAAAGTGTTTGATGCCTCCTGAAGGACATCGCAGAAGAAGGGGCGACATTTTGTTTTAATTTTAGAAAGTATTTGCTTTTGAGGGCTATTGATCCAAGAGTGCTGGGTTGTTTCTGTATTCAAAAGCGTATTAATAAAGTTGATATTCTTAGCTAAATACATTTTTCTTATGATGGTGATATTGTGGAATAGAGGGAAACTGTTAAATGCTTCCTGTTTCCAGTCCACTTTTACATAATTTAAAAAATATATAAATCAGCTTACAAGGCAGGTGTGAACGTCCCACTAGGCTCCTGTCTGCATCTTTAAGAGCCTAAATAACTTTGCAAATGTGGCACAGAGACTAAGGGGCAGATTTTAGAAGGTCTGTAAACACCTAAAGATGTAGCTTGGCATCTCCCGGGATTTTCAAAAGCACTTAGGTGCCTAACTCCCATTGGAAGCGAGGTGCCCAGGCACCTTTGTAAATTCTCCCAGAACGACTCGGCCAGCTCGCCACAGGCTGCTTCCCCCGCACAGGGTCCCACATGGGCACTTACAATTTTTGGCCTCAACTTTTTTTTATTATTGTGTCAAATTCAGAAAATTGCAGCGGGATTTCAGAATGTTCTAGGGGAGGAGACCTAAGTCCCCACATTCTAAAGCCTCCCCCACAGCCTCCCAGAGAAGCCCAGTGGGGTCGGCTCCAGGCCTGGCTTGGGGGGATTCCCAGGTCCCCTTCGGACCAATAACTGCATGGTCTGACTCCCAAAGACAAGCCGAGCCCAGGATCCCAGTGCGTGCGATGAGGCCAGTGAGCAACAGGGAATGTCCCGGCATTTACTGCCCAAGGGACTCATTGTCCATGGCGAGGAGTGAAACAGCCATAGGGGCCAAGAGTGAGAGCGCCAGGCCCTGCTGTACAGGCTGCTTTGTGCTGCCAACTTAGCTGTGTCAGGGAAACTGGTCCCAGCGCGATGGAGGGAGCGGTGGGGACGGGGAGTGGGGAGAGCTGGGGAAGGGAAGTCGGTAGCTGGGCCAGGGGAAGGGGAGGTAGAGCCCAGCCCCAGGGTTGTGTGAGCGAGGGGCCCAGGATGGGCGAATGGGACCTGGGAGCTCTTCAACCTTCTCCCCACCTCAGCCTCTCACCTAGCCTATACCCCACCCCATATTCTTTTATCTTTGCACCTGCCTCCATGCCTGGACGCTCACCCTCACCTGTTGCCCTGGGCCTGCAGACTTCTCCTTCCATACACACATTAGTGAGCCCCTGAGCCCAGCCCTGCTTGGGAGCATCCAGGGCAGGGACCATACAACATGCCCAGGGCACTGAGGGGGCTACAGAAATAATATGGAATAATAGTAACACCAGTAATTCTCCAGGCAGAGCAAAGGCATAAATAAAAGGCAAGAGACCAAGACCGGGTGGGGCAGGGCCCGGGGGAGAACAGAAGGGCTGAAAGAAGCGCTGGGGAAATCATGTGCAGAATGTGACATGTCCAGTGAGCTCAGCTTCTGTTCCCCTTTGTCAGCTGCCCACAAGCTGATCACAATTTTCTCAGATTTATTTGTTCAAATACATTTGTCAAATACATTGATTTCTGTGGGGTTAGTTATGATTGGACACACAGGTCACATGGGATTGTTTCTGTTTCTTGATTGGCTGAATTTAACTCTTAGAAACAGGTTTTTGGTGCAAATATGTGTGATTAATGCTTTGGTGGGGTTCCTTGTGTTGGATCATATTAAAGAAGTTCTGTATTAAAATCACAAATGAGTTTGATTCCCCATAGTTTAAATTCCAGGGTATTATTAATTAAGAGGTCTCTTGGTTTTTGGTACTGTTTCTCTCCCTCTATGTGTGAAACTTGCAAGCTGCTAATTGCGTTAGTACATTCTAAGACAGAGTCTGTTCTCAAAGCAATTCACAGAGAGAGAGACTCAAAGCAATACTCTAACAACAGAAACAGCACCCAGAGACTCCCCGCCCTTTTGTTGTATTAACAATTGTGATTAAAATAGAGATAGAGGATGTATGTGGATGGATGCTTGGTGTGGATAATAACTGAATGATCAGGGAGGTGCCAGCCTAAGAATGCAGTGTCCATCGGCTGAAGAAGGCGTCAAGTGGAAATAACCAGAGGACCCTAATCCGCCCCCCCCCCCCCCCCCGGAGGGCAGACTGGAATCCACTCAACAGCCTCAAGAATGGGAGAACCAAAGAACAAGATAACATCTAGCAGCTCGGAGCCATCAGGAATGTGCTATCTGCTGATTGATTCAGCAACCGCATGATGAAGCAATTCCCATAGACTGGCATAGGAAGAAATTCCTATAAAAATAGACTCTAAAAAGTGAGAACTTTGGGGTCTGATTCTGCAAACCAACTTCCAGGAGCATCAGATGAGCATCTGACAAGGCCCTGCTCCCTCCTCATGTCCAGGCCACCTGGCCAGTGGCTTGGCATGAGCAACTCTAAGGCTGGTAACTATGATAACAACCTTGCAGAACCTGTGTGTGTGTGTTTGTATGAATGAATGTGTGAATAAATATGAGATTGAATGGAATGTAATAGCTATAACTAACTGCTTACTATGATTCTTTCTGTATTCACAATAAATGTGGTATTTTGCCTTTTTCCCTTTAATAAGATCCTGCTGGTTTTTATTTTATTGGTACAACACCTGCATGCTGAAAATTATACACATACTTAAGGACCTTGTTGTGTCAGGACCTAAATGTTCAGACATTGCTTCCCAGGAATATTTTATAACATTTAGTAGAAATCCTTTGTTTGCATGGACATTCCTGCCGGCAAGCGCCGTCGATGGAATATGCATGGGATGAATGCAGAAGGGGCAGGAGCTAAAGGCAATTCATGGGGAGTCAGGCACCTAACTCACGCAGGCACTTTTGAAAGTCCCACTAGGCTCCAGTCTGCATCTTTAGGAGCATAAGTAACTTTGCAAATCTGGCACAGAGACTAAAGGGCAAAGTTTTGAATATCCATAGTCACCTAAAGATGTAGTTAGGCATCTAGTGGGATTTTCAAAAGCACCTAGGTGCCTAACTCCCATTGGAAGCTAAGTGCCCAGGCATCTTTGAAAATTCCACTAGGTGCTTATCTGCATCTTGAGACATCAGAACACCTTGGAAACTCTGGGCCTAAGTGACTTGCCTAAGGCCAGACAGGGAGTCTGTAGCAGAGCAGGGAATTATGCACCTTACCCTGGAACTCCCTTCAGAGCCGCACCTGAAGCGTCTCAGATCCCCTGAGCTCGGTCAGCACAGGCAGCGGGGTGTTTAATTACTGTTTCCTGTCAGTGTGTTCTGGGGCACACAGGCTCAGCGTCGCTGGTGCCCTGACTCAGGGCCCGTCTGTCAGATAATAGTTCAATGATGTGCAATAAAAAAGGAGACTCTGACCTCAGAGGCTCCCCTCTGCAGCTCAATAAACTCTTACCCTTTGTACCCACTGCTCGCCACCTGCACCTTTCTGCTGCTGTTACCCAAGGTCGTCATCTCAGCAGGATCATAAACGATGAGGGAGAGGAGGTTTCAGAGTGGTCGCCGTGTTAGTCTGTATCAGCAAAAACAACGAGGAGTCCTTGTGGCACCTTAGAGACTAACACATTTATTTGAGCATAAGCTTTCGTGGGCTAGAACCCACTTCATCAGATGCACGGAGTGGAAAATACAGGAGCAGGTATAAATACATGAAAAGATGGGACTTGCCTGCCAAGTGTGAGGTCAGTCTAACGAGACAATTCAACTAATAGTAGGATACAAAGGGAGGAAACATCACTTTTGTAGTGTTAATGAGAGTGGCCCGTTTCAAACAGTTGACAAGAAAGTGTGAGTAATAGTAGGGGGAAATTAGTATGGGGCAAATTAGTTTTAGGTTTTGTAAGGACCCAACCAGCCCTAATTCAGTCTTTATTCAGGCCTAATGTGATGGTGTCCAGTTTGCAAATTAATTCCAGTTCTGCAGTTTCATGTTGGAGACTGTTTTGGAAGTTTTTTTGTTGAAGAATTGCCACTTTTAGGTCTGTTATTGAGTGACCAGGGAGATTGAAGTGTTCTCCTACTGGTTTTTGAATGCTATAATTCCTGATATCAGTTTTGTGTCCATTTATTCTTTTGCGTAGAGGCTGTCCGGTTTGGCCAATGTACACGGCTGAGGGGCATTGCTGGCACATGATGGCATATATCACATTGGTAGATGTGCAGGTGAATGAGCCCTTGATGGTGTGGCTGCTGTGGTTAGGTCCTATAATGGTGTCCCTTGAATAGATATGTGGACAGAGTTGGCACCGGGGTGTGTTGCAGGGTTTGGTTGCTGGGTTAGTGTTTTTGTTGTGTGGTGTGTAGTTGCTGGTGAGTATTTGCTTTAGATTGGGGGGCTGTCTGTAAGTAAGGACTGGCCTGTCTCCCAAAGTCTGTGAGAGTGAGGGATCGTCCTTCAGGATAGGTTGCAGATCATTGATGATGTGCTGGCGAGCTTTTAGTTGGGGGCTGTAGGTGATGGCTAGTGGCGTTCTGTTACTTTCTTTGTTGGGCCTGTCTTGTAGTAGGTGACTTCTGGGTACCCTTCTGGCTCTGTAAATCTGTTTCTTCACTTCAACAGGTGAGTATTGTAGTTTTAAGAATGCTTGACAGAGATCCTGTAGGTGTTTGTCTCTGTCTGAGGGATTGGAGAAAATGCGGTTTTATCTTAGAGCTTGGCTGTAAAAAATGGATCATGTGATTTGGTCTGGATGAAAGCTGGAGGCATGTAGGTAGTATAGCAGTCAGTAAGGTGGTGTTTATGTGACCACCACTTATTAGCACTGTAGTGTCTAGGAAGTGGACCCCTTGTGTGGACTGGTCCAGGCTGAGGTTGATGGTGGGGTAGAAATTGTTGAAATCCTGGAGGAATTCCTCAAGGGCTTCTTTTCTATGGGTCCAGATGATGAAGATGTCATCAGTTTAGCACAAGTGGAGTAGGGGCATTAGGGGACGAAGCTGAGGAAGCGTTGTTCTAAGTCAGCCATAAAAATGTTGGCATACTGTGGGGCCATGCGGGTACCCATAGCAATCCCGCTGACTTGAAGGTATAAATTGTCCCCAAATCTGAAATAGCTGTGGGTGAGGACAAAGTCACAAAGTTCAGCCACCAGGTTTGCCGTGATAGTATCGGGGATGCTATTCCTGATGGCTTGTAGTCCATCTATGTGTGGAATGTTGGTGTAGAGGGCTTCTACATCCATAGTGGCTAGGATGGTGTTTTCTGGAAGATCACCAAAGGATTGTAGTTTCCTCAGGAAGTCAGTGGTATCTCGAAGATAGCTGGGAGTGCTGGTAGCGCAGGGCCTGAGGAGAGAGTCCACATAGCCAGACAATCCTGCTGTCAGGGTGCCAATGCTGGAAATGATGTGGTGTCCAGGATTGCCAGGATTATGGATTTTGGGTGGCAGACAGAATACCCCTTGTTGGGGCTCTAGGGGTGTGTCAGTGTAGATTTGTTCCTGTGCTTCTTTAGGGAGTTTCTTGAGCAGATTGTGTAGTTTCTTTTAATAATCCTCAGTGGCGTCAGAAGGTAATGGCCTGTAGAATGTGGTGTCAGAGAGTTGTCTGGCAGCCTCTCGTTCATATTCTGAGCTATTCATGATGACAGCACCTCCTTTGTCAGCCTTTTTGATTATGTCAGAGTTGTTCCTGAGGCTGTGGATGGCATTGTGTTCTGCACGGCTGAGGTCATGGGGCAAGTGATGCTGCTTTTCCACAATTTCAGCCCATGCATGTCGGTGGAAGCACTCTCTCTAGAAGTCCAGTCTGTTGTTTCGACCTTCAGGAGGAGTCCACGCAGAATCCTTCTTTTTGTAGTGTTGGTTGGAAGCTTTCTGTGGGTTAGTGTGTGGTTAGAATCCCCTGGGAATGGTGGGTAGAGCTAGACATTAACTAGGGTGTCTTGATACCTGTTCCCCTTCGTTTTGAAATGCTATTTTTCTCCCTTGTTCTCACTGGACTGAGCCTATTTTCTTGGAAAAAAATAATGTGACCAGATGAAAGAATAGCCGATAAAATCACATTGTTAGTTTCCCTCTGCTCCTTCCTCTTCAGTTACCTGGGGTGTGCCACATTCAGACTGAGAGATGCAGCCTGCGTCTTATCTGGCACCTGGCTTGGGCTGGGGTTTGCACTTCAGCCTCGGGAGCGGGAGAACTCGCAGGGTCTCTGCAGAGTCACTTGGAGCAGCCCCAGGGCTGTTGTTACTTTCTGACATTTTCATTTTCAGGGGCAGGATGGCGGAAGCCCAGAGGAGATTTAACGGACAAGACAGAACTCTGTGAGCTCAGCTCAGTGTCTCCCGGTAACAATAACCCAGGGGGTCGCTAGGCCCCTAACGACGCACAGTGCACTCAGGGCCGGTGCAACCTTTAGGCGAACTAGGCGATGGCCCAGGGCGCCAAGGTTTGGGGGCACCAAAAAGCGGGGCCCTCAATTTTTTTTACATTTTAACTTGTCTTCTCTCCGAGGAGCAGGGGCGCTGCCTGGCCACTGTGCAGCGCACGGAGCCGGGGGACGGACCGGCGGGGAGGGGCGGGGCGGGTCCAGCTTTCACTGCGGCGGGCGGGGCAGCACCGCGGGCAGTAGCAGATTTACCATGGCGCCAGCTAATGCGCCAGGCCCACACTCCGAAGGGGCCCCAGCAGCCGCTCTTCTCCGTCCCCCGTTCTCCGCTGCTGGGGCAGAAGCTTGGTGCTGCGGCTCCCGGGGCTCTGTCCTGCTTCAACAGGGCAGGCTGTGCCGGCCGCCAAGCTCCCCCGTCCCCCGCCTCTTCCCCAGCGTGCTGGGTTCCCGCCTCCCCCCTCACTCCCTCTCCCTCCCTGCCACCCATCAGCTGTTGCCTGCGAGAGGGAGAGGGAGGAAGCGGAGAAGAGGCAGGAGCGGGGCCTTGGGGAAAGGGGTGGAATTGGGACATATCCCCTCCAGCCCCCTGCCATGAGCCTCTCAGGGCAGGGGACTGGGAGCATCCCCAAGACGCAAGCCCACACCCCCAGCCCTCTGCCCTGACTCCTCTACCCCTGAGTCCTCTGTCCTCTGTCCTGACTCCTGCACCCCCCACACCTCCCATCCCTGACCCCTGCACCCCCCAAACCTCCGAGCCCTGACCCCTGCACCCCCCACACACCCCCATGACCCCATCCCTGACTCATGCACCTCCTCACACACACCCAGCCCTCTGCCCTGACTCCTGCACCCCCCACACCCCATGCCCTGACTTCTGAACCCCCCTCACACACACACAGCCCCAATCCTGACTCCTGCACCCCCACATATACCCAGCCCCCCCACCTCATGCCCTGACTCCTGCACATCCCCGCCACCACCCTGAGCACCAAATGGGAGCTCCTGAACCCGGCCCCCCACATACCCACCTGCACCCCTCACACCGAACGGGAGCTGCCCCAGGTAAGCACTCCACACACCAACCTCCAGCCCCAGCCCTGAGCCCCCTCCCTCATTCTAGCTGCTGGCCAGTCCCTGAACCCCAACCCCCAGCCTGCTCCTGCACCCTAACTCCCTCCCAGACCCTGCACCCCCACCGTCAGCTCGGTGCAGAGAGAGACGAAGGGAATGGGCTAGAACCAGGGAGAAGGTAGGTACCAGCTCTGTGTGGGCAGGGGTGAGGGAGGGATCCTGTTTACCCCCTCCCCAGCCCTGCTGTGCTTGCAGTTTACTCCTGGCCCCTCCCTTGCTCCAAGGACCAACCCTAGCTCCCACCCCGCTGTGCTCTTGCCTCCGGCCCATGCCTTGCTCCAGTCAGCAGGGACTAATTCTCCCACCATGACCCACTGTGCTCATCTTTCCCCTGGCCCCTGCCTCGCTCCAGCTGGGGACCAATCCTTCCCCCCCACCATGCCCAGCTGGCAGGGTGGATAAAAATCAATGACTTTAAGAAAAAAATTAAAAAATTAGATTTTAATTTTAATTTTAATTTAACTTGGATTTTTGAGGGAAAAAACTATCTAAAGATAGTTTTAATTAAGATACATTATATCATGGAATAGGGATTATAAATTCTAATTCTATAGTATGAGACAATATATAATTGTAATCTTTAAGAAAAGTTTTGTAAATAAGTTCTAATAGTTCATGGATTAGGGACCCAATCTTATGGGGTTCCAGGGGCTTCTGTATAGATTCTTTAAGTTAATTTTTCTATCTACCCAATGGGATTCAGTGCTCAGTCTGGAAGATACCATCAGAGATGCTTAGTTTTGCAGTTCTCAAACTGTGGATTTGTGTCTCCAGAGGTAACATGCTTGTTAACAGCAAACATGTTTTTAAATAAATAAATAATGTATAGCGGTGAGAAATAACAGACCTCAACTCTATTGTCCCTCTGCAAATTTGTGTACACAGGGTCAACCCTTTACCTCTCTTTAAAAGTGAAAAGTTTCAAAAAGTTCAATGAATAGAAGATTGTTGGGGGCAGAATAGATCTGGAAAAGGAGAAGAAGTCTGGAGATAAATGTGAGAAGTGATGGACATATGCTTTTTTATTAAAATATTATGTTTGCTGTTGAAGAAAAAAATACTTAACGTTGTTGTTTTAGTTAAATGAAACGATTTAAATGTCTGTCTGGTAGTGTTCTCCTCTTAATACAGCCTGGCAAGAAAATCCTCCAAATATTCATGATTAACCTCTTGAATTGGAGATAGTTCACCTTCCAATGACTTCATAAATATCTGCTTCAATTATCTTGACAAATGAAATAACCAAACAATCATTCATTTTCTGATATAGCTGTAAAACTCATCTGAAAAGTTTTCAAAATAAATCACGGTTTACAAATGTATAGTGCGTGCCTTCTAGAAATGAAACCTACATCTGCCTCTGAGTTGTGAAGAATATGTATTAAGGTTATAACAACCAACAAGAATGCACTTTTATGTAGAAACCCATGATTAAATCAATTCTTCCTAACTAGTGATTTAAGTCATGATTTAAATCAAATGTACCCTGCCCGCTGTGCTCTTGCCCCTGGCCTCTTCATTCCCCGGGGGGGCCCACAAATATGTTTGGCACCAGGCCCACAAAAAGTTAATTCAGCCCTGGAGGGAGCCAGGCCATCCCCCTCCGGGGCAGAGAGCACGGGGCCCAGTCTGCTCTGGGGCAGAGCACAGCCCCCACGGGCCCATGAGGTGGGACAGGCTCGTCCCCCTATGGTGGGACTGTTCATGGAGCAGGGCTGTGGTGAGACCAGATGGGAGCTACAGGCAGGCGCTAGGGGGATGGAGCAGGACTCCTTGCCCAAAGCCTGAGGGTACCTGGGTACCTGCCACTGCCTCCCCGTGTGCCCCCCGCAGCCTTCCCGCTGGTGCCCCAGCTCCCCATAGCGAGCAGCCTCGGAGACCCCTGCCTGCCCCCCTCATTCTACATTTGGCCCAGGACATTTTCAAATTTCTTGGGACAGTTTACCCGTCTCAGGATTTCTATGGGAAGTGCTCACCTGGAGCCACAGCTGGTCAATGCAGAGACAAGCGGGCACCATGAGGCATCATAGTTACCAAACATGGAAACCTCCCGCTTTGTGTGTGTGTGTTCATGTGTGTGCGTGTTCATGTGTGTGTGTGTGTGACGTCGTTTTCCTCATTGCGCGCGGCCGTCACCCGTTCTGACAGGCTGGTTATCGTGCTACGTTGACTCGTTTTCGGAGGTTGTCGACTGAGGCTCACGATGTCTGTGGAGTTGTTTCAGATCTCAGACTCTGGCAAGCGCTGCTGCATCACTTCGCGAATACGTTGTGTCCATTGTGTGGGTATGTTCAGTATTTGAGTGTGTCTGTTTACGTGCCGATATGCATGTGTTGTTGACATTTGTCATATTGATATTGTCCTTGCCACTTTGTACCGCAGTGAAGCAGTACGCGGGGAGGGGAAAGGAGGGGGAGGGGGGGCACAAGGTGGAAGTTTCTTAGGGCGCAAAAGTGTGGCCCTGAGTGGCCCTGAGTGCAATACACAGGTGATGGGATGTGCGCGAGGGCCAGATCGAACGGCCAATGGGAATCTGACCATTGACTGCAAGGGGCACCGGGTCAGGCTCCAAGGCCCGGAGAGTCTCAGACAGGCCAGAGCTCACGGATAGAAATGTGGGGCTGGAAGGGCTCCGGAGAAATCACCACATCCAGCTGAGGCAGGGCCCAGTAAACCGGACTGCCAGGGCTTCATCCTGGTCTCTGGGCGGGGCCGGGGGGAGGGGGAGGGAAGCATCCTCAGACCATGCTTCATCCAGACCTTATTTTGTGGGTTTTTACAGCTCTGAACTTCACAGACTGACTCTTTAGCTCCAGCTATAGAGACTTGTGCTAAGCGCTGTCGGTCCCCACTTCAATCCCCAGGGAGTGTTGGGGTGGGTTAGACAGTTCCTGCCTGTGGGGCAGGGGATATGCTCTCCCTTCCAGCCTTCCAGCAATACACATCAGATTGGTTCATATCCTTCCACCTCTCTCCATTGCCCCCTGTTCTCCCATCCCTTCTCCTCACCTCCATCCATTCCTTCTCTCCTGCCCTCTCCCTGTCCTTCCCCCTCTTTTACTCTCCTTCAGTTTCACTTTCCTGTTTTCTCCCCCTCCTGGCTCCTCCTTTTTCTTCTTCTCCTTCTGTGGCTGGGACTAGCAGATACTTGCAGGCGGCCCCTCCCAGTGTCAGCACAAGCCCACACTGCACAGCCAAGGGCAGAGAGAACAGATGCTCACCCAGCTGCCATGGCCACTGCAGCTACAGCAGGGGAAATACAAGATGAAGCTATTTGCTCCATCTGCCTGGAATATCTGACGGAGCCGGTGACTATCGCGTGTGGGCACAACTTCTGCCGAGCCTGCCTCACCCGGTACAGTGAGGAGAAGGGAACGGGGACACCCCTGACCTGTCCCCAGTGCAGAGCCCAGTTCCAGAAAAGGGAGTTCCAAATCAACACACAGTTGAACAACATCATACAAAAGATCAAACAACTGGGGTTAAAACCAGGAAAAGGGCAAAAGGAGGATCTGTGTGAGAGACACGAGGAACATCTCAAACGCTTCTGTGAGGATGATGGAGAAACTATTTGCTGCGTGCATGAGAAATCCCGGGACCACAAGTCTCACACTGTGGTTCCCATTGAGGAGGCTGCCCAGGGATGCAAGGTAAGAAATGCTGTTGACTTTGCTTAATTAAACCCCTTAAGGACACCAGGTTTATCCCCCATCAATACAAGGACAAACATTCACACCTGGCTGCCTAAAGATAGGCACCTAAACGAAAAGGGCCTGGTTTTCAGAGGGGATGAGCACTGGGGGTTGTGGATAATGGAAAAAGATCCGAACTTTTTTTGCTCCAAAACTGCAAGTTCCAACACGTAATAGAGAGAACAGGGCTGACGGCTCTTTGTGCACCTGCAACCCGTCTGCCAGGTGGAGTGGGCAGCAAGAACTTAAGACCATAAGAACAGGCATCCCCTGTGGGAGCAAAGGTCCATCTAGCCCAGTATCCTGTCTTCCAACAGTGGCCAATGCCAGGTGCCCCAGAGGGAATGAACAGAAAAGGTGATCATCAAGTGATCCATCCCCTGTCACCCATTCCCAGCTTCTGGGAACAGCTTCTGAACAGCTGATCTGTGGCAGGTGGGAGGCACTGGGAGGATGGGGGAGGAGCTGGTCTCCGGGCCACCAGTGGGCAGGAAGCATTGCGGGTCGGGGCAGAGCTGATCGGTGGGGCTGCCAGTAGGTGCTGAGCACCCTCTATTTTTATTCCATGGTTGCTCCAGCCCTGGAGCACCCACAGAGTTGGTGTCGATGGTAGAAAAGAAACTTTAAATGAGAGGAGGGAAGTCACCCGGCATTGACTAAGGAAAATGCCACACGCAGGATTCATAAACATAAAACCGTGAGCAAAACACCCTCTCCAGTGTACGTTGGTCAGTGTCTTCTGCCTCATGTTCTGGAGTTCTACAACCAAAAGTTCCTTTGCTGTGCCCCTCTCTGCTCCCTCACCCCACCCCACTCACAGTGGTTGTCCTTGGTCAGTGAAGACTCAGGGTTCAGGGGTGCATCTGTGTGAGCTCACCTCCCACCCTGGGGGAGTGCAGGGGGAGGAAGAAGGCACCTTGGTTGCTCCGCTGTCCAAGCACTTGCTCTGGTGTCACCACCCTGCCGCACACCCCACTGGCCCACTCCACCGGCCGCCCTGCCAGCCATCACCTGCTTCTCTGCTATAACCTCTGCAGATCAGTCTCCTGGGCTTCTATGCTGCTCTTAGTGATTTTCAACTCCTAGGGCTTGGCTACACTTGCAAGTTAGAGAGCATTAAAGCAGCCCCGGGCGCCCTAACTCCTGAGGTGTCCACACTGGAAAGGCACGTAGAGCACCTGGATTCTGCAGCTGGAGCACCCCTGGTAATCCACCTCCACAGAAGCATAAAGCTTGCTGCGCCCCGGCTGAAACGCCCGGGTGTCAGTGTGAACTAGGTGTTGCATTACTGCGCTGTGATTGGCCTCCGGAAATATCCCATAATCCCCTGAAATCAAATGGCCACTCTTGTCATTGTTTTGAAATCGGCTGCAGGCAAGTGGACATCTCCTTTCAAAGCTCCGTTTCTGACAGCCGGCTGCCTCTCTGCTCTGGGGCAAAGCAAACCATGAGTGTGGAATGCTGCTGCTGTGAGGGTGTGAGAGAGAGAGAGGCGGGGGCGGGGGTCTGCTGCTGTCTGAACAGAGAAGACAGCCTGCTGACAAGCTCTCAGCCCCCCAGAACACACTGTCTCTCCCCCCACATACACACAACACACTCCCTGTCACACTCCACCCCTCCCCATTTGAAAAGCAGGCTGCAGCCACTTGCACACTGCGATAGCTCCCACAATGCACTGCTCTCTGTGGTGTTGCACGAGCTGCTAATGTGGCCATGCCAGTGCGCTTGCAGCCGACAGTGTGAACACTCGGCAGCATTTCCCTGCTGCGCTCTCCGAAGGCTGGTTTCACTCCCAGCGCTCTACATCTGCCAGTGTAGCCAAGCCCGTAGTGGGGGAACTTCCTTGCTGAAGCAGGCTGGGCCGAAACACTGACCCACAACAAGTGATTTCAGCTCTACTGGTCACTTAACAAAACAAAAGACTCCAGTTGGAGCCTTAGTTAGTTCTGTCTTTGAACAGTGGAGAGCAGCAAGTTAAACCGTGCCTAGGAGCTTGGCTACACTTGCAGCTGTAGAGCGCTTTGGGTTAAACCAGCCTTCGGAGAGTGCACGAGGGAACGCGCCGCAGTCTGTCCACACTGAGAGCTGACAGCGCACTGGCGTGCCTTGTCAGTGTGGATGGGGAGTGAGGTAGAGCGCACTGGGCGGCTTTATTGCGGTATAACGTACAAGTGTAGCCAAGCCCTAGGACTCTTGGGTAAAGTCCACACTGCCCAGCAAGCACACCTGTGCCCACCCCCCCTTCACCTTCACTGGGGTCTGGCATTGAAGCCCCCTGCTTAGCATGTTCACTTCAGGGGAGGGTGACCCCCTCAATCAGAACAGGCTAAGTGCTACTCTGCTGCCCTTTACTCATACAATAAAGATAACACAATTTCATTACCCCCACATTCAATACTGAAGTGATTTGTAATCCAGCACCAGCCACAGTTGATCACTTTGGCAACACAGCCCTGTCTGCTGGCTACCTAGGCAGAGTCGGTGTGTTCATGTAAATACAGTCTGCACCTGAAGGCTTCTCCTCCCTAGCCAGCTGCCGGGGGGCAGAGACCAGCCAGGGCCGGGCAGCAAAGCGCCACCACGCTGGGATTAACCCTTTCCTGCCACCCACCCCAGCAGCCCCGGCCGGTCACTGCCACTCGACTGCCCGCGCTCTGACCCCAGGGACCCGGGTCCGGCAGCTCGGAGTAGTCACTGGGTGAATGTGTGGGGCAGAGTAACCAGGGATCCCTGCACCCCAGGGTCCCCGTGTGCAATGGGGAAGTCCCGCGCTGTCATGCAGCCCTTCGGGGCTGGGCAGTGAGTGTTTTCATTCGTATAGTGCTCCCGAGAGAGCCAGGCACTGCAGAGACAGAACAAGGGGCTGCCAGCCCCACAGGGCTCCTGGTCTGAGTGCAGACAAGGCCCAGCAAGGGCAGCAGCAAACATTGGAGGTGGGGACACGGGGGTCCCATTGTGGGACCAGCCACTCCCTGAGCCCACCCTGTGCCTGTCTTCCGGGTGTGGTAGACAGTATTGTAGTGACCCTGATGGCTCCATACTGGGCTCTGGGTCACCCCCCAGGGAACAGGACAGGGCAGAGGCAGCCTGAGGACGGGGGGAGCTGGAAGTTGTGGGGAAGCGGGAGCAGCCTGGGAGCTGGGACAGGTGTGGAAGTTCAGTGTGGAAGCCAGGGGGGTGGCCCAAAACCCTTTGCTGTGTTCTCTCCAGGTTCCCACTCTGTGATGCAGGATCTGTTTGGGTCAGACCCTGGGGTGAGGGGCCCACCCAGACAGACTGAAGATAGCGAGGCTCTGTCTGCATGGGGAAGGGGCAGCAGTTCTGTTAAATGGCTTCCAGTTTTGTAGACTCATCATGGGGACGTGCCCTCAGGTATCACCCTCAGCTGTTTCAGGGTGTCTTGGCAAGCATCTTGCCTCAGTTTACCATCTTCAGCACTCCTTAAATTAAGTCTTACAGTCAAAAAGATCTGAGAGAAATATCCCCTCCTGGGGCCTGCTCTGAGTCCAAGTAAACCTCAAAATAAAATCTTTTCCTTCACTCTGCTCCAGCCTCCAGCTCTCACTCAAGCTCCTCACTGTCCTCAAGACAGGAGTCCTCAGCCCTCCTTCCCGGAGCTGGGGTGATTTCAGACTGTGCCTTTGTTCTCTGAGTCCACTTTCTCCAGCCAGGGGCAGCTCTCCAGGGCTCTGTCCTGCTACAGCTGCTGCTGTCATTGTCATCTCTGGCAGCTCCTCCCTCTTAAGGGAGCTCCTCTGTCTAGGACAGTGGTTCCCAGACTTTTTTGGTCATGCCCTCCCTTACCTGGTTTGTGCCCCCACCCCAGGAGCTGCGGTCGGGAGCTGAGGTCAGGAGTTGGGCCAGGAACGGGGCTGCAACTGGGGCCAGGAGCCGCGGGCCACGGCTGGGAGTGGAACGGCATTTGGGTCCAGGAGCCGCGGGCTTCAGCTGGGAGTGGAAGCACGGTTGGGGCTGGAGCTGCAGCTGGGGTTTAGGATGGGGCCAGAGTAGAGCTGGGGGCAGAGCAGGGCTGGGTGGCGTTCCCTTCCCACCACCCATGGGGGCTGGTCCAGGCCCTGCCATGCCCCCCAAATATTGTTCCACACCCTCTAGGGGGGCACAACCCACAGTTTGGGGACCACTACTCTAGGAGCACCCCTTCCGGGCTCCTTGCTCTGGTGAACTCTCCTGGGAGCTCCTCTCCTCAGCAGCTTCCTATCCCTCGGATTCCTTCAGCTGAGCCCTGGTAACCCTTTATCAGGCTCATTAGCTATTTAGCTGCCAACTAGCCACCTAGGGATTTAATTACTTCCAGGTTGGTCTGGGTTGGCTGGTTCTCCCTTCCAGGAGCCTGTCAGAGGTAGCCTCTCCCTAACTCCTGTACAAGGGCCAGCCCTCTTGACACATTCCCACTCTTCCCCCCGAGAGCCAACCTGTATTCAAAGGTCGGCTTGACCATGGCTGACACTTGGTTATGTTCTGCAGCTGGGGTGGGGTGGGGGGTACTTCCTGCCCTGCTGCCACAAGGAAATCTGCAAGGCCCTTGGCAATAATTTTATTCTCGTCACTGAAGTATGAAGAAACCAGGAGTTTGATTCCCCAAGTCTCTATGTAGCACATGTCATGGGTAAAATCCCCCATAGTCTTCAGCATGTCATAGTTCAGAAGAACTCGTTGGCCATAGCAGAGGTAGTCGATAGCACTGGGCTTTCATCATTGGTGTGGTGGTTCTGTAGCAGATATGGGCTGGCTACAGAGCTTCCCTCTCAGCCAGATACACACCAGAAGTGTTCATCACAAAATCCTTTAATTTTCTACCAACTATGGCTAAGGTCAGCTTAAATATCGTATTTTTACCCAGCGCTACCTAGTGGTTGAACAGCATAATACAGTTTAGCGTTCCATTACATCTCCCCCTTTAAGTTCTACATTTCTACCATTTATAATGTTTACATTATCGCACTGTCTTTGAAGTTCAGTGTGGATCAGTCTGGTAGGTGTCTCTGAATGGTACTGGTCTTCTAATTACATGACCCGAACAGGTAACAGCTTGGTCATCTGGCTGTCCATTAGTTCCACTGACTGACTGTGGTCAGTCTGGAATCCTTGAGTCATCTTCTTGTTCTGCATCCACCATCTGCAGAGTTTGCTCAGTTGATTGTTCTTTCTGAGGAACAAACTGTAGATGTTGACAGTTTCTGTTGAACTCTCCTCTCTCGGTCTTGATCACATAAAATCAGTGTGTTGAATTCTTTTTCTTTACAACAGCTGGAATATTCCATTATTTTTCTCCATCCAGTTTGACACAAACATGGTCACCAGGTTCTAGGCCTGGTAGTTTTCTAAGTGATGTCTGTTGTAAAAGTGTTCGTAAACTTTTTTTTCCTTTTTATTCGATTTGGCTATTCTCTACGTGTCTGACAACTTTGGAGAAGTTGGGAGGGTAGTTCTGAGTCATCTTCCCATCAGGAGTTGTGCTGCACTATATCCAGTAGCTGCTGTTGGGGTTGATCTATAACTAAGTAGAGCAAAGAATGGATCTCCCTGCTGAAGGATATTCTTGGCTGTCTGTACAGCTCTCAGCATCTCCATTTGCTTGTGAGTAATATGGGCTTCTAGTAATATGAGGAAAATCATATTTTGTTGAGATAAATAAAATTCTACTTCTATGAATTGTGGTCCATGCTCTGTCACAAGGTCTTCTGGAACCCCGAAATGCCCAAAAGTGCACTTCACTTGCTCTGTAACACTCTGGTCTGTTATGTCTTTCAAGTACACTCTTTCTACCTACCTGGAAAAATACTCCACAACTACCAGGTAAAGATGTCCCCTGAATTCACATAACTCTGCAGCTAGTCTCTTCCAAGGTCTCTTTCATTCAGACTAGTTCCTTGTTAGTGTCACTAATTACGACTGGCCATATCTTTTTCCTCGCAGCCTTCAGTACAAGAGCTATGGGAGCCTGTGGGGAAATTTTTCTACCCAAGGCAAATTTAACAGCAGCTCTGGAGTGTTTCATAGCTGATGTCCTGAGCCTGCCCTGCCCGTAACTGTGCATTTCTGGAGGTGTTGACAGTAACTCACTGCAAGTCACTGGGATTTCGGCTCTTAAGTTGAAGTCAAGCTGCATGTAATTTGGGCAGTAAATAGTTTATTTGCTGCAAAATTATATTTCGGGTCGACAGAAACGATTCGCGAATCCATGTTGAGTTTGCTGACAAGTTTCAATGAACAGAAAGGTGCCACCGCTTCCCTTCCAGCCTTTAGCCCTGTGGCTGGGCCCTCAGCGGGGAGCCCCTGGTTCCATCCCCCCGTGGGATGTGGGGCAGGAACTGGAATATGGGTCCCCCCCGAGGTTAGGGCTGGAACCACTGGGCTCCAGGTGTCTGGTGTGGGGCTCCCTCAATCTCTCTTGCTGAAGACACCCTGTATGTCTAAACACTGCCATGGGCATGGGCCAGAGCGTGGGAGTGAGACTGACTCTGCAGACCAGTGGCTTGGGTCCCTGCTGGGAGCCCAGAGTCCAGCTCCCCTGCTCCAGTGACCCTGTAATTATTGATCCATAACCCCAGTGAGGGGAGGGGCTCTGGTCCCTGGCACAGCAGTGTCTCAGCCATGTCAGTGCCCCACTGCAAACCCCGAGTGCAGACGCACTGCACGGGTGTGAACTGGGACTGGCCCCTGGCGCAGCTTCTCCCAGATGGAGTGGGCAGCAAGTGGGGAAATGTCCCCTCCCCTCCCCTCCTCACTGCCCCAGCCTCATTAGCAATGGCCCCTAATCCCTCCAGCACCCCTCAACTGCCATCCCCCCACTACCCTGCCCATGCCCTAACATGGAGAGTCCCAGCTGCGCCCCGTGGGTCAGGGCTGCTGGGACTCTCCACTGTGGACTGTTGATGTCAATGTATTGCCAGGCTCTTCATGGTTTTGGTTATAAGGATCTCATTATCTCATTCCCGCTGCTCTGAGTGGTGCCCATGTGCGCACGACCCAGCTCAGCTCTTCCTGTATCCCAGGAACGTCTTCATCTTCTGGGATCCTCATGGCAGCAGTGGGATGATTTAACGGAGCCCCTTAGTCATGGGGCCTTTCTCTCGCTTTTGTTTCAGAGCCAGCGTCCTGGAATCGTCTCCTGGTGCGTGGAGTGGTGGCAGCGGTGGGAGTGCTGATCTTACTATACCTATGTGGGTTTTGGAAAGGTAGAGGGAAAGTGTTTGCCTACTCGCGACTCGTCGTCAGGAAGCTGCTGACTCATCCCTCCCCGCAGCCTGGAAGTCGGCAGGATTCCCAGGAATCTGAGCTCCCCGCAGTGTGTGACAGGGACGGGGACCAGGCCCAGGGAACCAGAAACAGGAATCGAGACCCAGCCCTGGAGAATGGGGAAGGAGACCTGTTTGCGAATTCGTATCCGGTCTGCTGAATTGTTCACGTCCAGACCCTCCCCACAGTTCTTAAAAAGTCGAAGCATTTCGTTTAGACGCTTTCCAAACAAACCATTTTGATTTTTCAGTTTGAAACAATTTTTTGTTTAAAAATGTCCTTCAATTTTATTTTAAAAATTCAAAAAGTTACAACCCTTGAAATGTTCCTGGGTCTTTTTGTTTTTTGTTTTTTTAAAGCTTTTTGGTTCATCAAAAATTTGGAAAAATGTTAGTTTTGTTCAACCTGAAACCATTTTTTTCCATCTCTTTTTTGGAATTGTCAGGAACCAAAAAATTCTGTTTGCCCAGCTCGAGGGGCAGGTGAGGATTTTGGCTGTTATATTGTGGGTCTCTAAGTCTCCTTGGTTGCTCAAAGTTTTCTTACTGCAACAAATAATTTGGGATGAGGGAAGGATGGGCAAAAGCTTCCTAAAAGTGGTGGGGGGCTGCTGGCACCCAAACTGTTGCCCAGCCCCTGTGCCACCCCTTCTCCTCAAGGACCTGCCCCCTCAAACAGCCCCTTTCCCTGAGGCCCCCCTTCACACCGCCTTTCTCCCTGAGCTCCCACTTCACGCCACCCCTTGCCCCCAAAACAGTGCCCCCCCACTCCCTTCTCTCCCCCATCATCCAGTCGCTCACACTTATGGCCAGTAAAAAGTGGTGGGCCCTGGTCTCCCCTGTTCCGGGACCCCTGGGTGAGAGTGGGAGAGGATGAAGAACTCCTTTCAGATATAACTCCCCCCCACCTCAAAACAGCACAATTTGCCAGCAACAGCAAAACATGCACCTAACCAACCCGGGCCAGTCACGCTGTGTTGTGTGTGACATTCCCGTCCTGCGGCGATTTATGTCTTTGAGAATGTGAACCCTGCAGGCCTGGGTGTTTCTCTGCGTAATGTGACCTCAGTGCTCCTCATCAGAGCCATTGTTTGTAAATGTTTCAGTAGCAGACATATTTATCATTCATGTACAGACAGACATTTATTCACAATTAGAAGTGGTCAAAAATAGCGAGGGTGGAGAGGTTCATGAAAATTGAAGAAGAAACCACTCCCCCCCCCCCCCATATTCTTCAAACTTATTTGGAAATGTTTTTAATTATCAAATTTTTGTTTCGTTTTGGTGGGAAAAACTCCATGTTCTCTCTGAAGTGGGCAGAGAAATCCAAAATGTTTTTTTTAAAGAGGTAACTTTTTTCAAATGATCAATGTAATCCAAAGCGGCATTTTTAGTTAAAAGGTTGCATTGTCAGCGTAAAACACTTTTGAACCAGCTCTGTTACTGTATAACAAGATGAGTTTATTTTTCATGATGCATTGTTTGGGCCAGGTTCCCAGTGGCATTTCAGTTTTTGCACAGCTCTTCTCTTCTTGCGTCTGCACCTCTCATAAACTGTGGCCTTAATCTTGGGCCTGGAAACACTTACTTGCATGTTTCACTTTAATTACTGCTGTGAATAATTCCATTTCAATGCGACAACTCTGAGGTCGGGTTTATGCTACGGCCCTATATCGGTGTAACTATGTCATTTCTTTAATTTTCTTTCTTTTATATGTGAAAGTTCTTGAGAAGTTAAAGCAGGTAAAATACATGAACAGGTTCGGACAGTCCGAGTTTGTCAGTGCAAAGTGACAGCAGAGATGTGGGATCTGCTAGTTTTCCATAAGTCTCTCAGGGTTACCCAGGAGAACTTTGGGGATCTCTGTCTCGCATCGGGAATGTTCCCTGAAAGTGTCCAAACAGCTCAGAGATACAGAACCATTCCCTGGATCCATTCTTATAGCTGTCTTCCCCGGAAAGCAGTCTGGCAAGTGTTCCTGTCAGCTCATTGCTAAGTTATCTGTCAAAACACTAGAGTTTTCAGGTGCCTAAGTAGCCCCTGGCATCAGGGTGAAATTATCCTCCCCTCCACCACCAAAATTTGAAATGGTGCCCCTGAGTGCACGGTACCCTACCGTGCTTCCCCCATAGGAACTGCATGAACAGGCAACTCTGCAAGTTATCTGCATGCCTCTGCAAGTCACCCCCATGCCTCTCCATTTCCTTGGCCACATGTATCCTGTCCCCATGCTGGCGGCTAATCCAGAAAAAGAGGGAAAGAGCTCACGACTGCGACCACCTGAGGGAGGTGTTGGGTTGAGATCAGCTGGTCAAAGCAGGCAATAGGGACAGAATCGGAGACTTGAAGCTCCTCGAGTGACCTCTGCCCTTTCTAGACCTGCCCTTCAGTCAGACACAGCGATTGTAAAGTTGAATGTGGTAGTAACTAGACCCATTTGAAACCCTTCACCACACAAGACAAAGCCCTTAGGATTCATCGTGAACCATTTATTTCTCCTCCCCTGGCTCCCTGCACCCACCAGCCACCTTGGAGCTTTCCCTCGTCTCTCCCAGGCTGGGCTCACTTGATCACAGGAGCTCAGCGGATGGTCCAGCTTTGCTCTTTCGCTTCCATTCTTCCCGTCTTTGGGTGGCTGCATTTGCAGCTGAGCAGCCTGATGGAAACACTGAGTCCTCTGTCTCGGCAGCCAGGCCCAGCCGCCAAAGTCAAAGACTCCCTGAGAACAGGGGGAGGTTCGCCTGAACTCTCAGGGGTGGAGGCTGGGCCCATAGGGTAGGGTTACCATATTTGAACTTTCAAAAAAGAGGACACTCCGAGGGCGGGGGGGGGGAGTGGTAGCCCTGCCACCTATCTACTCCCTCCCACTTCCTGCCCCCTGACTGCCCCCCACAGAACCGCCTACCAATCCAACCCCCCCTGCTCCTTGTCCCCTGATCGCCCCCTCCCAGGACCCTGCCCTCTATCTAAGCCTTCCTTCTCCCTGTCTCCAACTGCCCCCTCCTTAGACCCCTCCACCCTAACTGCCCCCCTAGAACTCCACCCCCTACCTGTCCCCTGACTGCCCTGCCCCCTATCCGCACCCCCGCCCCCTGACAGACCCCCGGCTCTCCCACACCCATCCAACCACTCCCTGTCCCCTGACTGCCCCCGCAGAACCCCCAACCCATCTAATCCCCCCTGTTCCCTGCCCCTGATTCCCCCCCCCGAACCTCCGCCCCATCCAACCCCCCCCCCCGCTCTCTCTTCCTTGACTCCCCCGACCCCTCTTCATATGCCCACCCCCTGACAGGCTCCCCCCAGAACCCCTCACCCATCCAACCCCTCCTGCTCCCTGTCTCCTGACTGTCCCTTGGGACCCCATGCCCCTTCTCCAGCCCCCCCGGCCCACGTACCCTGCTGCTCAGAGCAGTGTGTCTGGGGTGCGGAGCCAGACACAGTGCCGTGCTCCCCCGCAGAGTACGCAGCTCCCGCCCCCCACCCCCAGAGTGCTGCATTGGGAGGGAAATCCTCGACCTTTTCAGAATTTTACAAATTCCTCCCGGAGGGCAATTTAACACCCAAAAAGCCGGACATGTCCGGGAAACTCCGGACGCATGGTAACCCGACCCCAGGGACTCCAGGATCTGCAGCTGCTGCCACCTGTATGGTGAATCCTCCGACTCATCACCAACCAGCTCTTCCCCATTCTGTAGCCTGGCCCCACGGTCTGACCGTGCAGGAGAACAGAAACCCTTTGGGACAGCAGGAGAGTCTCCTCGATGCCGCACTCTTCGCATGGCTTCCCGCGGTCACAGTGAAACACGACTACCCTGCCCCCAGGAGTCTCTCAAGGAGCTGCCGGCGCAGTCACTGGGCACCCACTCGTAATGGTCTCGGGCAGTGCCATTGCAGAGGGAGCTGAGCAGACCGTCCCTTCTGTGACTTCCTGAATCGCTGCCAGGACGGATTCTCCTCTGCGCTAGGGAGAGTCCCTGAGGACAAGCAGCTGTGGTGAGGGAGGGGGCAAGACAAGCTCTCCCCCTGAGCCCTTGACTAGCAGGCAAGCAGGACTCTGGGAGCCAAGGCATCGGTGTGTCTTGCTGGGAGAGCAGAGCTGGAGAGCAGAAAAGGGCATTGGAGGAATTGTAGAAAAGTCAGTGTCATGGCTGGGTCATGGGCAGCCAGACCTAGTGGTCAGAGGCAGAGTCCACACTCACAAGACAGGAGTCGAGAGTCAGCTGGGTCAGGCCACTGGAAGAGCAGAAGCAAAAGACCAAATTGTGTTCAGAACCTCAAGTCAGGTGAGTCACCCTGAGTCCGGATGCCAGGAAATCAAGCCTGGGGAGTGGGAGCAGGAACAGCCAACACACAGTCCAGAGCCGGGGAGGAGCTCAGCTGTTCAGACAGCTTCTTCTTCCTGCTGCTGGTTTAAGGAGGTCCCGGGGGCCGATTAGCTGCTCTGGGACTCTGCCAATAGGAGCCTCAAACTGGGTCTGGACTTCGTCAGTCCTAGGTAAGCAGTTTTTCGTAGGCTTCCAGGTGGCGTGCTGGAGGCTGGCTGCTCCCAGGAACCCTGCAGACCCGGGTGAATGACCCATGGGTCAGGACAGTGAGTGATCTCTCCCCGCTCAAACCTCCTGCACGAAACAGTCTCCAGGGTCCCGGATGCATCCTCTGAGAAGAAAAAAACACAGTCATGAGGACAAATAGGCTATGGAACAGGAGCCCCCTCTTTCTTGCAACAGCCCCAAGTGTCCAGAAGAGTGGATGGTTCTTACCTCCAGGAGATGCCTGGGATCTTCCATCTAAGCCTTAATGGGACCCCTGTTGCTTGGTCTGACAGGAGGAGATCATCTGTCCCCACTGCTCCCTGCGCTGGGCTGGCTGCAGCACACATCTGTGTAAGAGGCTGGGCCAGAGAGATGTTACAATCAGGGTCCAGGCACCCCAGAAGGAGAACAGAGGGTCTGAAACCAGAAGACGAAGCAATCAAATCAGCGGATTCGACAGAGATTTTCTACCCTACAGGGACATCAAAGAAGGTCTCTTAGGAAAGCTGAGATGTTAGTCTGGAAACTGCTAAGGCAAAGATTGTGACTTGTTAAGACTCAGTTTTAGTCACTACAAAGTGTGTTGTGTTTTGTTTGTCTCTTTGAAATGTGTCTCCTTCTCTTGCTTAGTATCACTTAAATCTCTTCTTTGTTACTATGCTTCCCAAACCACCTCAGTGTTGTGTGTTCCAGTGAAGTGTGAGTCTCCAGCCTACCCAACAGGCTGAGCTGTGCCCTGTCTCTCTGAAGGTAGCGAATAATTTCTGAGTGGTGCTGGGCCCAGAGTCCAAGGGCAGTTCACGAGACATCTCGTGGGAAGCCCAATGAGACCAAAGGAGCAGGAGAGATTCCGGCCCCACTGACCCATGGGAACTTCCCACAGAAGAGCCTACACAGGACTCTAGACACAGCCAATTTGGGTGTGTACCAGAGTTCACTCACCGCTAGATGCCGGCCAGGCATCGTGTCATTGCTTTCTCGCTGGGCTAGCAACCCCGCTGATACTCACTCTTGCAGTTTGTTGGCTGGGAACTCAGCCCTCCAACCAGGTGACTGTCCTTTACTCCACTCCTTCCTGGGTCGTGCTCCTTGCAAACAAAGTCCCAAAATGTCTTGAACAGAAACAAGGCCTTCCACCCTCGTAGGGAGTTCTTCCTCAGCCTGATTTCGGTTCGGCCTGCCCTTCTTGGGTTTCTAGGGTCTTCTATGTCCCCTTCCTTAGGGATGGTGAGAGAAGCCAGTCCTACCCTGGACTCCAGGGTTTGGCCCAAGGCCGTCGACTGAACAGCTCGCTCTGCTTCTGGACTTTTGCTGCTGTTTTCCCTTGTTTCCTCTCAGGTGGGGCTCACTTGCTCATCAATTTGGCCTAGCCCCAGGCTAGGCAGCCATAGGCCAAGCTACCCTGTTAGATACCCTCCTCCTTCAAATCCACTCCAGCCCGGCTGACAGGTTTGCTGAGGGGATGGTGAAACCCCATTGCTGATCAGAAGGAGGTCAGAGTCTGTTCTCTAGGAGCTGAAGGTCCGTTTGTCCTGCTGCGGGAAGTGGAGCTGGAGAGCGGAGATGTTAGGTGAAACAGACTGCATGATGGAGTTGGAGACTGAGGGATGGGAGCCTCCCCCGAGAAACGCTCCCAGGAGAACAGGTTTGAGGAGGAGTTCTCTGGGGAGCCTCTTGCTTGGAAAAAAACAAGGGTGGCACATTGATGAAGATGTCTCTGTCCCAGGGATGGGGGAAGCTCCCAGCCAGGCTATGCAGCAGGGATCCCATTTCTCCCCCAAGAAACCCATTTTGCCCAAAGAAGTCAATGGCTCTTACCTCCAAGAGGGAGCGGGCTCTTCCCTCTCAGCCTCTTTGAGAACTACCACTGCTTGGCTTCCTAGGACAAGGGACCTGTCCCCACTGCTCCCTGAGGTGCTTCAGCTTCTGACTGCACCCATCTGGGAGGCTGTCACACATGCCAGGGCCTAGAAGACATGCGGGGAGGAGGCTCCTCTTCATGTCAGACTCTGAGAGCCCAGAGAAGGGCCAAAGGAAGAATAAAGGGCAGGAGATGAAGCTAGCCCGGAGCCTCTGTCCCATCCTCACCTCCTCAAATGTGGAGCTTCCTGAGCTTCAGTTGGGCAGACAGTCTGTAGCCCTGACACAAAGGTCCTTCTGCGCCATATGGGGCAGGAAGATCTCTGCCTGGGAGCACGGGAAATGGGATGGGGGCGAGATCAAGGAAAGAGGGGAGGGATATGGGTGTAAGGGAAAGAGCTCCTGCCCCAGATGAAGGAATTCGGGGGGCCGCGGGAAGGACACAGATCCACAGAGAGGGGAGAGAGTTCCTGTGAGTGCCAGGGGCCTCCATTTCTGCTTCCACTAGTCCCCCATTTATAGTGAGACACAGCAGTACCTGCAGCAGGGAGCGGGACTTGCTGAACAGGGAGGGGAACCTTGAAGAGCATCAGATGAGCCACAGCCCTTGCAGCGCCTCGGGCATCTGGTGCAAGTGCCGGATCATGTGAAGCTGGCCCATGACCTTGGCTGTGACATTCTCATGCTGCAGGGGAACGAGAACATGTCAGAGACTGAGACACTCCCCAGGAATCAGGAAGGATGAAGGGCACCTGGAACCAGCACCATCATTTCCACCCAGCAGCTGCTCATGTCTGAGTGGTAGATTCACCCTCCTGACCCCCAGGATGGAGGCTTGCTGTCCTCTCTAGTGACCTTCAGTGTCAACCCCCCTCCTTGTAGGGTGAGCTCCTGCCACTTCCCCATCAGTGCCCCTGACAGCTGTTCCACCTCCAACCCACCTGGGGAGACCGCTCAAGTTCAGAGAACCCTCTCTTCCACCCCTACCTCCATCCCCACCCAGGTAGGGCAGGGAGGGGGCTCTAGAAGGGTGGCGGGGGGCGGGAGGGATTCTGGCAGCAGTGAAGTGGGATGGGGAGAGCTTGAGACCTTTCCCCAAGACACCCCAGTGACAAAAGCTGAAACCACAGGATGGCAGCCCTGGTGAATGGGGCAGGTCAGCAGCCCCTGACGACTGAATCCTCCCAATCTCTCGAGAGCGGGTCCAGCCCTACCAGCAGCAAGACCAGCTTTCCATGCCCATGTGCCTCAGTCAGTCACCATCACCAGTCAGTCCTTGGCCTCCCAGGATGCCAGGGATGGGAGCAACTCTCGATGGTGGCTCAGGTGACATGGACACTAGGCCATGGGGAAATGGGTGCAGCTCTGTGGGGCAGGAAAGGTTCCCAGAGGGCACTTAGGGGACTCTCCTGTCCTTCCCAGGAGTGCTAGCAGAGCACCACATCCTAAGAACAGAAGTCCATGAAGGCCAGAAGTCCCCACTAGGCTCCTTGCTACCAGGCCAGCGAATGGCGAGAGGATGGGAAGGAGGCCCTGGGCCCCACCCCAAGCTTCTGAGTCGATTGCAGCTGCTTACCGTGTCCCCCATTAGTTGCTGGGCTTCCCCCAGGAGGGAGTAGACCAGCACCAGCCCAGCCTGGCTGACACGCAGCAGGGCGTCGTGGATGGCCAGCAATGCTGTCTGCACGAAGGATCTTCTCTGCCCGACGGAGAAGAATTTTCCAAAGACCTAAAACCAAGAGGACATGAGGCTTGAGCAGATTGCCCAGAGCCAGCCTCCAAGTCCTGGCCGTACAATGGCGTCTCGTGCCCCAAAGGGCGGGGAAGAGAGCTGCTGTGGCCAAGGCACTTCATTCCCCAGGAGGCTTTCAGGGTCCCAGGGCTCAGGGAAGCCCCTTTATTAAAAGGTGGCAGATGCTGAGGGACCAAAGCCTCCAGTGGCTCTTTCGGGAAGGCAATTTATGGCAGAGGCCAGGATGGGCTGGAAATGGATCTCTAATGTGTGTGAGCAGGCCCACTCTGCTGTGCAGGGCACAGAGACGACAGGGGACCCTGTCCTGGTTCCAGCAGAGAGATCTCCTGCACCTCAGTGGCTAGAGGAGTGTGCGTGTGTTGTTGAGGGGAGGAGGGGGTTGGAGCTGACAGACCAAAGGTCTCTTCCCTCAGCTAAGTGATTTCTCTAGTTGCTGGCTATGGCCTCTGCAGCTCCTTGGTTTCTTCAAGGGGAATCCAACCTGCAGCCTGACAAGGACAAGGAGACTCATGGCCCAGGCCCCATCCCAGACGCTCCTCGCTCCTCGGAGACTTTTCTTCTGCTGCAGCAATTCAACTTGTGGGAGGCGGGACAAGCTCACACAGTCTCTCTCATGGGGCGTCTGTGGAGGAGCGTTCTGTAGATGCCCTTGTCGATCCAGGAGCCATTCCAAGGCCTCCTCTGTGATGTTGTGGAAATCACCCATTTCACCTTTGACTCCAGTCTGGGGGCACTGTGTTACAGTGTGTTCGAAGGTTTGGATATTCTCACCACAGTTGTGAGACGGAGGCGGGGGGGTGTCTTTGATTTTCTACTTGTGCAGCAAGTAGCCGCAACTTGGCTCAGTGACAATGTGCTTCTTTGGAACAGTGGCTGAGGTCCAGATACTCTGCCATTCCCTGGCCAGGTCTGCAGACATGAGACGGGCGCATGTGGTCCATATTGGCTCTGGAGCTCACTACCCGGTTCCCAGGTTGGGGCATTCTGCTTCCTGGCCGGCAATGGAATTGGGCAAACCCCACCTCCTTTCTCTGCTCTACAGGGTGCAGGGAATTAAACAAGGGTCTGATCAAGCAATCGTGACTGACTGACCCAGTGCTCTCCTCTTAGACACTTGGGAATCAGCCAGGGGGACAAGGAGCAGAGAGACACCCAGAGCCATAATCATATCTTAACTCACCCACGGGGGATTCTCCTCAAATCAGGGCAACTAGTGAGGTTCTAATGTGGGACCTTTAGCACCAGCCTGTCCCACTGGCTGCTGGATGAGGAACTCTGAGCTGGAAATAAGGAGCAGGATCTTTTCCTGTCTCCAGGAGGCATCCACTGCAGGGAACCCAGCCAGCCACACTCCCTGAGCTGTGTCATGCCCTGGCACAGTGCCCTTACCTCCCCCACTCTGGCTGTATTCTTGTAGCCCAACAGCCTGCTGTCCTGGTGCCAGTCATAGCACCAGAGATCTTCCGCCTCATGTATGGTCAGGCCTGGAAGAGAGAGGGAGAGAGAGAGACTTTTCTCCTCATTCTGGTTGCAGTTTCTGTGTCCTTCCAATCCCATTGGTGGCTGCACAGTGGAGTGGAGAAGAACAGAGGCAGAAAGAGACTTGTCCTCCGGCTGGGGTCAGTCTGAGAGAAATGGTCTGGGGTCCCATTATCCACCTGTGGTCACGTTCAGTCCCCGATTGGGTTCCGTGTCCCAGCTGGGTTCCTTACCCCTCTGTCGGAGCAGCAGTTGGTAGAGCCGGTAAGTCCCCTCCCTGGCCTGCCGGCTGATGTCCTTGTCTGGATTGCTGACAAATAGAGCCAGCTGGGCCACATGGTGACCCATCCGAGGGAACTCGGCTGAGATCTAATGAAAGGGAGAGCAGAGGGGACTCCATCAGCATTTTCCTGTCAGCTCCCTGTCCCTCCTGGGCCAGAGGGCTCCTTCCCCTTAGCCCCTCTTCAGGAGATGCTGGGGGAGAGGAGCTTGAGATCGACCCTTCATTTGCTCTGCTGCCAAGGGAGCCCGCAGGTGCTTTGGGATGCCAAGCAGGGGCTGGAGCATGGGCCCCTTAAAGGCCCAGGGACAACACTGAACCAGGACAAGAAGAACTTGACTCAAGCCTAGCTCAATCCCTGCTCTGACTCTGCCTCCCCTTGAAGAACCCTCCTAAGCCACAGCCCTGGCAGCAGCAGCAGACCCTGCAGCCCGCTGGAGCCAGCCCGCCTCCGCCTGGAGCCAGCAAGCTGGGCTCGGAGCTCACTTACGTCAAACTCAGGGAGGGTGACTGTGTATCTCAGCAGGACTGTGCTGCTCCTGATAGCCCTGGCTCGCTCCTGAGACACCCTGGACACGACCCAGAGGTTGACATGCTGTGGGGAAAGGAGGCAGGTCAGACTTAGTGGCCAGGTGCACCTGCTTTGCAAATGAGCCCCCCACGCCCCCAGCCCCAGGGGCCTGAGACATTCTGCACAGGGGGCAATATCTGAGTCCTTGATGGCAGAGCTTTAGAAGGGGATTCTTTCCCCCAGGACGCAGCTTGTACCCCTCAGGTCACAACTTGTCAGCGTCTCTCTAGATTGGGACAATGTTCAGGGTTGGGGCTGGCCCCCTCCTCCCAGAACTCCTGATTCCTGAACAGTTCACCAGAAAGGAGACTGAACCCTCGGTCCTTCCCTGCTTCAAAAATCCTTGGGGGGATGTAGGGAGTGACAGAGAACACAATCCCCCCAGGAATTTCAGAGCAGATCACAGGGAAGAGCTGATTCCCTGGGATCCTCCTGTTTCTCTAGGAAGGAGCGTGTGCCTCTTCTCTGAGAACCATCTCCCAAATCTCATGGGGTGTGTGTGTTGGAGGGGTGGGGGAAAGGTGGATTTTCAGACTCTCACTCCCCAAGACAGCCAGGAGCCCTGTGCTTAGTGCTCAGCAGAACCAGGCAGAGCTCTGGCTTGAAGTCCCAGCTCCTTCCTCTGTCCCTCAAGAAGGAAGGACCTAACACTACATTGCACTGACCTCCCCAACCAAGGACGGCCCACTGGGGACCCAGCTAGGAGGAAAGAGTAGAAAATGGATCTTCCATTCTCTCCTTACCAGTCCTCCAAAGAGTTCAGGCGAAATGGGGCTCACCTCCAAGATGAAGTGGAGCCTGTCTGTGTCTGGGGACTCTGCCAGCAGGTTCCCCAGCATGGCATCCAGGACCTCTGGGATGACTTTCTGCAGAGCCTGAAAAGCATGGGTCAGAGTTAGGGAACCTGGGCCTACACCTGCCACAGGATGGGAAGAGGGGTCTCTGGGAAGCACTGGGGAGACTCCCAAACACATCTCCTGGCCTCTCTCCTTCACATGCCACTGCAGGCAATTCGCAAGAATTGATGACCCCTGGACCTTTGATCCATGAGCTTAGCAGGTCTCTGCAGAGGGCCTTGTAGGCAGAAGAGTATGAAACAGCCAAGTTGCTATGGATGGAAGCTGGGCTTCTGGGCCAAACACGGCTTATGAAAGAAAGAAAGAAAGAAAGAAAGAAAGAAAGAAAGAAAGAAAGAAAGAAAGAAAGAAAGAAAGAAAGAAAGAAAGAAAGAAAGCAATCCCCCAGGGAGGGGTAATCTCTTCCCTGCTGGAAGGAAGGATCCAACCCTGCAGCTTGTTCCATCTCCGCTACCCCACCCCTAAAGCTGGAGCTCCAGCGAATCAAGGGAGCAGGGACTAAGGACCACTCTGGAAAAGTAAGAGGATGGAAGAGGAGGAGGTACCTGGATGTCGGTGGTGTCCTTCTCCGTGCCCAGGGTGAAGACGGAGTGAAGGGCAGCTCGCAAGAGGTGGGTCTCTAGCACTGGCTCCAGGGCAGGTTTCATGGTGCTGGCAAGAGAGAGGAGCTGGTATTAGACTGTGCAGTACAGGGGTGGGACTGTCACCAACACGGACACCAAGCCACAGGGATAGAGGCACAGGCTGGCGAGAATGGAAACTGAGGCACTTCATTAGGGAATGACAAGGCCAAGGCATCCCAGACAGAGAGTGGCAGGACAAGAATAGCTCCTGTTCCCTGGAGCCAGCTGCCACTCCTGTATCGGAGCCCGGGAGTGAGCCCCTCCCCAAGGCCCCTGTCATGTTATGGGAGTGAAAAGAAGAGCCCCGCCAGGAGAGAGTGACCCTCCCCACCCCACCATCTCTGCCAGAGGCACCACTCTTGCAAGGGAGGTGACTTGGGAGGGGCAGTGACGGTGACTCCCAGCCTTGGGCCTGAGCAGCACTGGGGTGAGGGGAGTCGGCGGGGTGTGGGGGGGTGGGGCTGTCTCAGTACCAGAGGTAGCCCACTGCAGCCAGGGAGCGGGCGAGGACGGCGCTGGGTGACGAGTCATCGGGAAGCTCCTCGATGAGCTCCTGTGAGACGCGAAGGAGACAAAGGAGCGTGTGAGATTCAGGCCCGACTGATGCCTCCCAGTGAGGAGATGACACAGCCTGTGCCCCACATGGCCAGCAGGATCCCCCACCACCTCCCGCTCCTCCCATTCCTTTCTCCCCATTAGACTTGTCCCCCTTCCCGGATTCCTGCCCAGCTCACTCCCAATCCCCTTCTCTCCTCCTCCCTGTCAAAACTGCCCCCATTCAGCCCCATCCCGACGACCGAGCTGGGACCATGAGATTCCTTGTCCCCCACTCTCGGCTGCCTCCCAGCCCCACAATTCTCTCCCTCCCTCCAGCTGCCATATGGCGTGTCTCACTCACCACGATCCTCTTCACCACAGCCGCCTTGCAGCAGCGCGGCTCCAGCGTGTCCTCCCCTCTCTCCCATGCAGCCAGACATGCGGGGTAGATGGCCTGAAGGAACAGGAGCTGCTGCCCCTCATCCTGGACCCACCGGGAGTGAGGTATAGCGAGAGAGAACCTGTTAGCTAGGGACCTTCCTGCCCCACCCAAACCAGCTCCAGGGCTCAGGCCTCAATGGGGGATTGTGGGGACCTGCCTATTGTCCAAATCCCCCCCCACTCCTACACAAGCAGGATCAGGAACTGGGGCAGTGCCTGTGGGGGAGATGACCTCGGCTGTTGTGGGACAAACACCCCCATCTTGGGGGTCCCACATCATGGATGTAAAAGGGTCCCATTAGGGGTGGTGGATCAGGAGGCACAAGACCCTGGGCAGGGGGTGGGGATCCTGGGAAGGGACAGGGCAATCTTGGTTCCAGCCCAGGTGGGGAACATTTGTACCTTATCTCTGCACTGGAGCTGCTCTCGGATGACCTTGAGAGCAGCTTCATCTTTGGCCACGTCCACCCCTTCCTCCTGCTCCGAATCCAGGGGGGTCCCTGCACCAGGGAGGGAAGGACAGGGGCGTGGTGGGCAGAGCAGGATTCAAGACCCCCCTTCCCACCTCAGGCACCCAGGGCAGATGGGGCCCCAAACCTCCCTCTCAGGGATGCCTTCAGCCCCCAACAGCTGCAGAAGCCCAGAGCAGAGCCCCCCTCCACTGGCCAGGACTCCAGGGGAGGTGCCGATTCCCCCGGCCCCGGAGCAGCAAGGACCAAAGTGGCAGCAGCTCTTCACACCCCCACCCCCAGGTCCCCGTGCGAAGGGGCAGCTCTGTGATGGCTGCTGCTATTCCATGGGGTTCGCGGGGCTCAGGCCAGACTCCTGGGCTGGGGACCCCCCCCCATATCCCTGGGAGAGCGTCTGGGCCCAGGGTGTTCACATCCCGTCCTCACCCCTCCCGGAGCCCAGCCCAGCTCCTCACCTGGAACAAAGCAGTGGCTTCCATCGGCCTGGCTGCTGCCAGAGGCCCAGGTGCTGCCGCTGTCCCCTGCTGAGCTGCCGGTGCTGGGACAGGGACCTTCCACCTCCTGGCCTGCGGGGGCTGGAAGGTCCTCAGAGACCGGGCAGGACGATGCCTCCTGATGGGAAGGAGGGCTGGGCTCCTGGGGCCGCTGCTGCCCACACAACAAGCCCCAGAGCCACCCTGCCCGGCGCCCCTCCTGGGCTGGGTCCTGTCTGCAAAACCGCAGCCTGGGCCAGCTCCACTGGGGCCTGGTCGGGGCCTCTCCCAGCTCGGCGCCTGCGCCGGGAGCCGGGGTCCTTTTCCAGAAGGCCGGGCACTTCCGCCGTCTGGCCTGGACGGGAGCTGCTTCCCCGCCAGCGGGGACGCAGGGCTTGCTCTGCCCCTTGGGAAGACGGCAGCTGCTTCCCTCAGGCTCTGGGGCCACCTGCAGAGCCTTCCTCCTGAACATCCGCAGGAGCCTGGCCATCCTGGAACCGAGCGGGGAGCAGGGGTGAGTCTGGGCTCAAGGCAGCCTTTCACTCATGGGCCTTTTCTGTCCCTCCTCCTCCCTGCTCCAACCACAGCCGCCCCCTCTGCCCCCACAGGAGTGCAGGGAATGCCATCTACACACACGGGCAGGAGTTCATTGCATGATCTGCTCCCAACGTTCCCCCTCGTAATCCCTGCTGCTGCAATATCCAGGAAGTCTCATCCTTTTCCAGCAATGAGGTCAGTCCCAAAGACCATCGGTTACTCTGGACAAGCAGCCCCCTCCTGTCGTCCCAGGCCACTCTCCCGCCCAGGCTAGAGAAGGAACAGAAACCAGGAGTCCGGACTTCTCCTGGGAAACCATTCCTCACATCAAAGTCACAAAGGCCCTCGGCACAGGAAGCACAGGGCCCTCCTCGTTCCCCATTGATTTCCAGGCTCAGCAGCTCACAGGGTCTGGCCCAGCTCAGAGACTCTCAGCCTGGGGAAGGGTTGGGAGGGAAGGGCTGGGAGGGGAAGGGCTGGGAAGCCCCATTGCTGGAACCTTTCCAAACACACTGGAGACGGCTCTGGAGAAGCCCCTGCCTGGCCTAAGAGTGAGGGGCTCTTTTGCAAATGAAATCCCCCTTTGGAGATAGTCTCTCCCCCAGACAGACAGGGGAAGCCGCCGAGGAACCCGAATGCCACTCACGTGCTCTCAGTGATGGGATGATGGATGGCGGATGTTCAGGGTCAGCAGACGTCCCTCACCCTCCTCCTCACTCTCCAAGCCCAAGGCAGGCTGGAGAGGGTGGTGACCTCAGGAGTTACCCTGCCCAGCCAGCAGGCAGGGTGATGACACGAGGGCGATTGACTGGCTGTGAAAACAAGAGTCTGTCTTATTGCCAAGGGATGGAGAAACTCAGCCAGCAGCAGGGGGGTGCAGAACACGGCCCTAGGGCGGAGGTGACAGCGCCTCCAGGATCCTGACATCCCAGCACTTTACACACCTTCCTGGAGCCTCCCAAACCCACTGGGCTGTAGCCATGGGACCCCAACCCTACTGATGGCAAACGGGCCTCAGCTACAAGCACAGGGTCACACTGAGTGTCAGAGCCATGGATGGACCCCTTCACTAACCACTGCCGCACACTCCCTCCCACAGCTGGCAATTGCAACCAGGCCCTAATGTCTGGTCCCCCTGCCTTTGAGAGAGAGTGTCACTCCTGCTTCCATTGCTGCTTATTGATCTGTGGGACTTTGGGCAAGTTGCTCCCCCTCTCTATGGCTTTCTGGGACTCACATTCCTGAATGGGCTTTAAAAAAAACAATGGTTCAAGTTTGGCCCCAACTAGTTCTTGTTTCTCGAGACTAGCCATTTCAGCAAAGTTTAGAATTCTTGACATTCATCACCTGGAAACATCCCTTTCTCCTTCGCAAACGGCCTTAACATCCGTTATCTCACCCAGGCTCCCTGCTGCCTGGACTTAGAGAATTGACCCTATTCCCATTGGACCTACCCAAGGTGTCACACAGCAAAGCGGTGACGGAGCCAGAAAGAGAAGACAACAGTCCTGACTCCTGTTCTGACTAACAGACAACAACCCCCCGGAGGCAGGGATAAAGCCCAGGAAATCAGGTGTGAACATTTTCATGGAAACCATTTTCTGTCAGAAAATCGATTCAGACAAAACCACTTTGTTTCTTGAAATCATAAGAAGTAGGATGAAAATTCTTTGCAAAAATATTTGTTTGCAAAACAAGAGCATCTGCTGTTTGTCACAGTGCATTCAACTGTCTCGTCGTACACAAAGGGGAGACACTATGATCTAGCAAAAAGTAAAAGGAGTACTTGTGGCACCTTAGAGACTAACGAATTTATTTGAGCATTAGCTTTCGTGAGCTCCAGCTCACTTCATTGGATGCATCTGTAGCTCACGACAGCTGTAGCTCACGAAAGCTTCTGCTCAAATAAATTGGTTAGTCTCTAAGGTGCCACAAGTCCTCCTGTTCTTTTTGCAAATACAGACTAACATGGCTGCTACTCTGAAACCAAGTATGATCTAGAAAATTGGATGAGATGCTTCAGTCTGAGCTAAGTAGTTGCTGCTCTTCACAATTTCAAAAGAATAAAATACAAATAAAAGAGAATATTAGGTCATAATCGGATATGGCTCAGTGTGATAGGACACCACCTAGTCTGCACTGCTCCGAGTGACACTCTTTAGTGGATCCCCAGCATCCACCCATGGTGAGGTAGGTGGGAGAGGATTGTTCTTCGTACTTGACAGAAGGAGAAACGAAGGCTGAGAAGGGAGCAGGGACTTGTCTTAGCTGATGCAGCCAGTCAGTAGCAGAATTGCTCTCAAATGAGCCACAGACCAGCAATTGTTCCTAGTAATTATGCAGCAAGCATTTGAGAAGAATTGGAATGTTCGAGAGGATCATGAACTGCTCCGAGACAATGAATGGAGAGCAGCATCCACATTGGTCAGACATATAACTGGTTGTGACTTATTTGCTTGGTCATAAAAGAGAACAACAAAGACCAGAGTTTCCTCCCTGTCAATAGCCCCCTCCTCAGCCAATCAGGGTTGAGACTTTGAGGGGTGGGAGGCTAAGGGTTCTCATCAAATAGCCCAAAGAATGGCCCTGATCACCACCGAGGCGATCGCTCTCGGAGCCCTATTCCAGTCTCCTCTCTGTGAGGGCCTCCCACAACCCCCCGGCCCCCGCTCCACACACAGAGCTCCTGGTGGTGTGAGGAGAGCAGAGGAAAAGGACAAAGGAAGCAAGAAGAGAAAGGTAGGAGGGACAGAGGAAAGGGGAAAACAAAAAGGAGAAACCCCAATGTCCCCAGTGATTCTAAGGGACAAAGTCCTAGGTCAGAAATAAAATGCTGCCCCCACAATCGAGTCTTTTCGTTTCCTAAAAATCAGCCGGCACCTGATGGATCAGACTGAAGAGGTTCCAAACCTCTCCGAGGCTCTTACCTTCTATATAGGGACGTCTGTTTTTGAGCAAAACCACTACAAGAAAAGGAGAAAACTCCAAAGAGGGTCCTCCTTGCGCTCACGAATGTGAAAGTGAATGCTCTCTCAGTCCTCCAGGAGAGACCTCGAGAAGGAGACGTGCTGAAGCAAAGCCACAGGGATCTCCGAGGTGGCCCCTGTCCTGCACCCCTGTCCTGCCTGGCTGATGTCAAGATCTCTCTGTGAGGTCATCGCCTCCCCACCACCTTTGTCCAATAGGCTGAGGTCCTGCCAAAGGCCCTTGTGATGTCACTGCCACACCCACCCCTCCCTTGCAGTGCTGATGTCCTGCCCCTGTCCAGCCACATTGGATGTTTGAGCTGCTTCCCCTGGATCACCCCACTCAATGAGCGTTCATTGTGGGCTCAAGTCGAACAAAGTAAAACATCAGAGGCTTCTCCCCGTGCTATGCTCAGTTTTTCATAAATTAGCAGTCTTTATGGACAGAAGAGACAATTAGAGCATGTCATCTGAACCCCTGCCTATCACATGCTTTCTGGAGAGCATAGTAGCTAGTTTTTGACTACACATGTTCCAGAAAGGCATCTAGTCTTCATTAGAAGAGATCAAGAGGTGGGGTATTCCCACCACTTCCCTTTCTAGTTTCTTCCTTTGGTGATTCATCCTCACGGTTGAATATGTGTACCCTCTTTCTAATATGAATTGGTCTCTTTTGAGTTTCCAGCCACTGGGTCTTGTTATTCTTTTCTCTGCTAGATTAATGAGCCCTTTCATACCTGATATTTTCTCTCCATGAAGTCACTTCGACACTTCAATGACGTTACCTCCCAATCTTTTTTATCATCTAAACAGGCTGAGCTCTTTCAATAGCTCATGAGCAGGCATTTTTCTCCAGCCCTCAAAATGTTTCATTGCTTTTTGCTGCCCCATCTCCAATATTTCCAAATCTTTTTTCAAAGGTGGACACCAAAACTGGATGCAGGATTCCATGATCAGTCTTCCTCATGGTGTGTCACCCATAACTATTTCACATTTGGGGACAATGTATAGCTTCAAACCAGCGGCACTGCTTTGGGTACCCGCATGGCCTCACAGTATGCCCATATTTTTATGGCTGACTTAGAATAACGCTTCCTCAGCTCTCGTCCCCTAATGCCCCTACTCTACTTGTGCTACATTGATGACACCTTCATCATCTGGACCCATGGAAAAGAAGCCCTTGAGGAATTCCATCATGATTTCAACAATTTCCATCCCACCATCATCCTTAGCCTGGACCAGTCCACACAAGAGATCCACTTCCTGGACACTACGGTGCTAATAAGCGATGGTCACATAAACGCCACCCTATACTGGAAACCTATTGACCGCTATACTTACCTACATGCCTCCAGCTTCCATCCAGGACACACCACACGATCCATTGTCTACAGCCAAACTCTACGATACAACCGCATTTGCTCCAACCCCTCAGACAGAGACAAATATCTACAAGATCTCTACCAAGCATTCTTACAACCACAATACACACCTGCTGAAGTGAAGAAACAGACTGACAGAGCCAAAAGAGTACCCAGAAGTTACCTACTACAGGACAGGCCCAACAAAGAAGATAACAAAACGCCACTAGCCATCACCTTCAGTCCCCAACTAAAACCTCTCCAATGCATCATCAAGGATCTACAACCTATCCTGAAGGACACCCCATCACTCTCACAGATCTTGGGAGACAGGCCAGTCCTTGCCTACAGACAGGCCCCCAACCTGAAGCAAATACTCACCAGCAACCACACACCACACAACAGAACCACTAACCCAGGATCCTATCCTTGCAACAAAGCCCGTTGCCAACTGTGTCCACATATCTATTCAGGGGACACCATCACAGGGCCTAATCACATCAGCCACACTATCAGAGGCTCGTTCACCTGCACATCTACCAATGTGATATATGCCATCATGTGCCAGCAATGCCCCTCTGCCATGTACATTGGCCAAACTGGACAGTCTCTACGTAAAAGAATAAATGGACACAAGTATTATAACATTCAAAAAGCAGTCGGAGAACACTTCAATCTCTCTGGTCACTCGAACTCAGACCTAAAAGTGGCAATTCTTCAACAACAATAAACTTCAAAAACAGACTCCAAGGAGAGACTGCTGAATTGGAATTAATTTGCAAACTGGATACAATTAATTTAGGCTTGAATAAAGACTGGGAGGGGATGTGTCATTGCACAAAGTAAATCTATTTCCCCTTATTTCCCCCCCTACTGTTCTTGTCAGCTGCTGGAAATGGCCCACCTTGATTATCACTACAAAAGGTTTTCTTCACCCCTCGCCCCCTCCCCCCCCAGCCCCCGCTCTCCTGCTGGTAATAGCTCACCTTTCCTGATCACTCTTGTTACAGTCTGTATGGTAACACCCATTTTTTCATGTTCTCTATGTATATAAAATCTCCACGCTGTATTTTCCACTGCATGCATCCGATGAAGTGAGCTGTAGCTCATGAAAGCTTACGCTCAAATAAATTTGTTAGTCTCTAAGGTGCCACAAGTCCTCCTTTTCTTTTTGCAGATACAGACTAACACGGCTGCTACTCTTCCATGCCTCCACCCACTTTAACCCAAAACAAACTCAGGTTTTGGGTCAAAGGGGGTAGAGGCATGGAAGAGAGTATACAGTGAACAAAAGATTGATTTTAAAAGTGTCAGAACAATATTGTGAAACCAGGAAATTCCTACCATCTTGACAATCTTTCCTGAAAAACCCTTGCATTCCAAAAATAGTCACTTTTCTACAGACAATCCTTCCTTTGGAAAAGATTTTCAACCGTGTCTAGAAATCGCTCCCAGGTCAGTGTCTCTCTGAGTGTGGGGTGCACTCATTTGCCCTCCCCTTCCCCTGGGGATGTGTATGAAGCACTAGTTAGAGGGGTACAGAAGAGGTATAAATAAAGATGATTAGGTCTTGACGAATACACATGTGGAGGGTGTGGGGGGAGAGAGACATGACTGATTGTATTGCCCTGAAGCAGTGCACAGCTTCCGAAGGTTTGGTGAATGCTTCTGTGGGGGTCTGATTCTGCAAACCAACTTCCAGGAGCATCAGATGTGCATCTGACAAGGCCCTGCTCCCTCCTCATGTCCAGGCCTCCTGGCCAGTGGCTTGGCATGAGCAACTCTAAGGCTGGACTGCCATTTTCCTACCCCTGCCTCTATGGGCATTGTGAGCAGCTGCACTGCAGCACATCCAAGTGGCTAAAGAACAATCAACAGGCTTCACTCTTCTTCACTCTCTCATGTCTGTAATCGCGTGACCAAAGTTGCAATTTTACAACAGAAAAACTTCAGAAACAGACTCCAACGAGAGACTGCTGAATTGGAATTCATTTGCAAATTGGATACAATTAACTTAGGCTTGAATAGAGACTGGGAGTGGTTGAGTCATTATACAAGGTAACCTATTTCCCCTTGTTTATTCCTCCCCCTGGTTCCTCAGACATTCTTGTTAAACCCTGGATTTGTGCTGGAAATGGCCCACCTTGATTATCATACACAGTGTAAGGAGAGGTTTCAGAGTAACAGCCGTGTTAGTCTGTATTCGCAAAAAGAAAAGGAGGACTTGTGGCACCTTAGAGACTAACCAATTTATTTGAGCATGAGCTTTCGTGAGCTACAGCTCACTTCATCAGATGCATACCGTGGAAACTGCAGCAGACTTTATATATACACAGAGAATATGAAACAATACCTCCTCCCACCCCACTGTCCTGCTGGTAATAGCTTATCTAAAGTAATCATCAGGTTAGGCCATTTCCAGCACAAATCCAGGTTTTCTCACCCTCCACCCCCCCACACAAATTCACTCTCCTGCTGGTGATAGCCCATCCAAAGTGACAACTCCAAAGTGTAAGGAGAGTGATCACTTTAGATAAGCTATTACCAGCAGGAGAGTGGGGTAGGGGGAGAGAAAACCTTTTGAAGTGATAAAACACCCATTTTTTCATGGTCTCTGTGTATAAAAACATCCTCACTGTATTTTCCACGTTATGCATCCGATGAAATGAGCTGTAGCTCATGAAAGCTTATGCTCAAATAAATTGGTTAGTCTCTAGGTGCCACAAGTCCTCCTTTTCTTTTTGCGAATACAGACGAACAAGGCTGCTACTCTGAAACCTGACTACACAGAGTGCTGTCAATTGCACAAAGATAAAATGGAGAAATGTTGTGTGTGTTTAATCTCTTTCAGTCAGTGGGCTCTTAAATGTTGCAAATAATTTCTAGCTCAACCAGAAGTTAGGGGCTTGAGGTAGGAGTCTCCCAGGCATGGTCTTCACTGCAAAAGTGTGTTTATTCATTTCAACAGCGGATGTAGTTAAGGCTCTGGTGCCTTGTCCAATCCAGGATCAGGATGCTAATAGAGTATATGGCCACGCCCCTGTGTGTATTGCAGTCCCCTTGCAGCGGGCTTTTTTCCTGGGTTTTTCCTTGCCCTAGCAATGGGGGAAGACATGATGTGTGTGAAGAGGGGAGTTCGGGCTCCCCGCTCAGCTAATGTACAGAGAGGGGGAGATGGAGCAGGGACCTGACCCGCAAGGAGTGCTGCAGCCATGAAGTCCCTGGACGAGGTAAGCTGTGATCTTCCTACGTAGCAGTGGCTTGTGAAACTGACTCCCAACCCCCTGCTCTGCAAAGGGGGACACGGGCTTGGGTGGAGATCAGAGGTTATTTGGGAGACCCTGATATTGCAGCAGCCCTATTGTTGCTTTTACAGCCCCCAAAGGTGGGCTAACGGGCCTCCCAGGACACATGAATGATGTACTATTATTTGCAGATTTAATAATTTTATTAAGATGATGTTGAAGTAAAAAGAAAACGGTACAGAATTTAAGCATAGAAGTTTCTGGTTATCAGGGAATAAGGTACAGATTCTCAAGGGGTGCGAAATTCGATTTAGGAACAGATGGCGTAAGGAATACATAATCTGCAATCTCCCCGATTGGGGGTAAAAGTTTAACGGGTCAAAGTACAGACATTGAGATATGGGGTCATGTTGTTCATATAATGGCTATGTTCAGGTGTGGAGTATAATGAGTGGATACGATGATGAGGATGGATTTACCCTCATTTGGTGGGATTTAATGTTCAGTGATGTGTGGCTCCCACAGAACAGAATCCCATTGTGCTCGGTGCTGTATCTGTGTGTAGTAAGAGACTGTCTCTGCCCTGAAGAGCTGTGCTAGGTGCTGTAGAGACACTTAGTTAGAACTGCATGGTCTCTATCCTGAAGCTGGTATGATCCAGTTTCATGTGTCACCAGGAAAGGGATGAACAAAATACCTGAAAGGAGGATAGGTGTGTTACTGCCTCAGTTTCCATAGATACAGGGTTTTTAGGTCTACTTCTGAGTCTTCAGCTTGCCTAATCCCTATGGTATATCACAGCCCCAGTGCATGAAATGCAGCCACCTCTGGGTTGGGGCAGCTGGCAATAGCCATGCAGCAAGGTTGCCCAGGGATTGTGTAGGCATATTCTTAATATTTATGATTCTGTTCATAATAAATTGTAAGCCTGCAATATTGATTTATAGTATTTGTAAATCTGCATTTATAACATTTATAATTCTTCCATTTGACATAATTGTAAATCTGCAATATTGATTTACAATTCTGTATTAAAGCTTGCAAACCGTACCTTGCAAACCGCTCAATTGGCTCTGCTTTCTCTGAAGTGATACTTTCTCTCACTGGTTATTAAGATTGACGCTTGTAAAACTAAACTGCTCAATTGATTCTGCTTTCTATGTATTGTGACAGGTTTCAGAGTAACAGCCGTGTTAGTCTGTATTCGCAAAAAGAAAAGGAGTATTTGTGGCACCTTAGCGACTAACCAATTTATTTGAGCATAAGCTTTCGTGAGCTACAGCTCACTTCATCGGATGCATACTGTGGAATAGTTTCCACAGTATGCATCCGATGAAGTGAGCTGTAGCTCACGAAAGCTTATGCTCAAATAAATTGGTTAGTCTCTAAGGTGCCACAAGTACTCCTTTTCTTTCTCTGTATTGATGCTTTCCCTTGATTGTAATTGAGATTGACACTTATAAATGTAAACCAATCAATTAACGTGACTTTCTCAAATGGTTATGTTCAATTGGCTCTACTTTGCAAACGGATACTTTGTGATGGAGATTGGCATGCTTTTTTGTAACGCCTGCGAAGAGCCGAAAATTGGAGCGGCGCTCATAGAAATGTCAGATAGAGACTCCCACCCTCTACAGTTTCGATCAGGAATGTTAAAAAACGGGGAGTCTCAAATAAATAACACCTTTGTATGATAAAAGAAAGTCAATACCGAAGGACTGTTAAGAGACAGGGAATCTCAAATAAAATAACAATGCTCAGTGCAATGAGAAATGTGTTTTTATTAAAGTAAGGAATGTATGTGAATGAATGGTGGGTTTTGAATAATCAGGGAAGTGCCAGCCTAGGAATTTAACATCAATTGGCCGAAGAAGACGCCAGGTGGAGACAACCAGAGAACCCCACCGGAGGGCAAACTGGGATCCATCCGACCAATTCAAAGGATGAAGAAAGCTGATGAGCACCTGACAGCCGTCCTGGAGCCGTCATGACTAACAATATGACAAAGCAAATTCCACGGACTGGCACAGGAAGAAATTCCTATGAAAATGGACACTAAGGACTGAGAACTTTGAGTCTCCAGTTCTGCCACTACCCTTCAGGAGCATCGGATGCGCATCTGACATGGACTCGGCTCCACTCTCGTGTACAGGTTACCTGGCCAGTACTCTGTCACCAGCAACTTCTAGGCTGGTAAGTAGAACTCCTATGCAGAACTGGTATGAATGAATGAACGAATATATATATATATATATATAGTTAAGTAAGGAATAAGTAACAATACGACAGTGGGAATTTCTTTTTATTATATTTACAATAAATGTGGCATTTTGCCTTGTCCCTTTAATAAGATCCTGCTGGTTTTTATTTTATTGGTACGACACTTGCCCAGGGGTAGCAGATGGTGGGGGATGGGGGTCATTCACTCCTGTCAAAATTTCGACCCCTGTGAAATCTCAATGTAAACTATGGAGAGGACAAAATAAAAAGAGATCTTGTTCTAATTTAGAAAATGTGATGATCTAAGGTGTAAATATCAGAATATTTTAATTTACATTTTAACAGTATTTCAAAAAACAAGCATCAAGACATACTTTAAGAAGTAGAATTATTTACATTTATTTTGTGATTCTTCCCTGAAATCTCCATTCAAGTTGAACTTCTGTAACTAGCATCATTTATATTTCAACTGCGTCATTTCAAGAAATTCAAAATAGTTATGCTAACAAAATAATTATTAAACTGTCAGACTGGTTTGCTCAGTTACAATGTACAACATGTGTCATAAACATCACAACTACACAACACACATGTGCAGCTGCTCTCTCTCCTCATTGTCTGGGCTGGTTCCCTCTGGAAGGCAGGGCACATGCACCCACCTCCCACAGGACTGGCACTGCACATTTGAAAAGTAACAGGTGAAAAAAAAAATGGTGCCACAGAATTAAGCAAAATATTTCAGTTAACGCTCAGCAGGTTCTACAACAATGTTCCTGTTCATTGACGTGATTCTTAACATTCTGGCTACATACAGTCGGTAATCAAGTTATGACTCTCCCTTTCTTCTTCTCACATCAATTAACAAAACAAGGTCCCCAACCCCAAATGCTATTTTCCTATATAGAGAAATCTCTTCTACCATATTGTTTTTTGTTTGATTTTTTTTAGAAATATTATTTGCAACGAACATGCTGTCAATGTCCACTGTTGATTTCAATGTACTGCAGGGCTCTTTGTGTTCTTCGTTATAAAGACACAACAAATTTAGTCTGGTAAAGAAATAGAGAAGGGATTGTGTTCCTTAACTGAATAATTACAAATTAACTTAATTGTATTAAAGACTCTGGTACTTAAAGACACTTACCATGCAATTCCGTGAAAGTTCATTGGGAAACCTTTCTTCTCAGCCATACATCAGTCCAAAGGGTGTTATTTCTGTTGTCATGTGAGTTTTAGAGTACAAAAAAACCAAAATTGTTCCAGGAAATTCATCACAATTCCTCTGGGTTCTGTCCACCACCTTCTGGAATGCTCTGTAGGAATAGTGATTGATTGGTCTAATTCCTTGAAATTAGTGATTTCGCCTAACTTCTTGAAGAGAGAGTTGAGCAAAGTATGAGAGGAGGCACATCACATGGCATTGCCAGGACTACTGTTTGTTTTAAATGTGATGTCATATGAACATTTTCAAAGTAACAATTTAATTTTGAAGATTATTCGTTATATGCAATTTATGGCAGAGCGCCCTCTCCTTACTTTGATTATTTGAAAATAAACACCCTTAAATTATCTTGTGATGGAGTCATTTGGCTTTTCATCCAGTCTGCTGATTTCTAGGTGGCCTGAGCCGGTGAAGCTACATATTATCCCCAGTTTTTCACACAGGGAAAGGTTAAAATGAAAATACACGATTTTTCCATAAAAATTCCTTCAGAAATACCTGTGTTCTTTTCCCTATTTCCCACTGAAATTATGGGTAATTACTGGGGTTTTTGATCCAATCGTATTGTGTTATTACATGGGAAAATATGTCTGTAAGCAGGTTAATGTACAAAACAATTGTTAGTATCTGAGGAGCCATAATAATGTGTTGTCACTAACAATTTACAGCACAAACTATCCCGACGACAATGGTGGTCATGTTCATTGGTAAATATCTGACTGTGAATGGGCTCCTCCTTCAGCTCCTGGAGCCCGTGGCTGGCAGGCCTCTTTGGGAATTAAGCAGCCTGCACAGACCACCACCAAGCTACTTGCACCAAGGGTCTTTATTACTGCAGAACTACTAACTGTGGTTTATAACCTATTATTTAAATCAGCTTCTGTACCAAATGACTGGAGCATACCTAACGTGATGCCAATTTTTAAATAGGGCTCCAGAGGTGATCCCAGCAATTACAGGCCAGTAAGCCTGATTTCAGTACCAGGCAAACCATATTAAAAAACAGAATTATCAGACACATAGATAAACATCATTTGTTGGGGAAGAATCAACATGGATTTTGTAAATGGAAATCATGTCTCACCAATTTACCAGAGTTCTTTTAGGGGGTGTCACCGTGCCTCCATGGGTCACAATTGAGGATACCAAATTCAGGACAAACTACTGAAAAATAGGGCAGATACACCCAAAAACTGGTGGTTATTCTCCCATAAGATATACCAAACCAGTGACAAAAGCAAACTTCTGTTTCACCACACTGGCTAACAATTCAGAAAAGCAGTTTCCTTAGGTATTCTAGTCCTTGTGTCACCACCCAAAAAAAAAAAAAAAGATTTAAAGATGAGTGGGTCTTTAAAACCAATTTAATCAAATAAAAGGTTCTTCTGGTCCCAAAGAGCCAGCCACACACACAGGTTAATATACAACACATATCTTACCCAATAATCACACTGTTGCCAATTCTTTAGTAACTAAAATCTAAAGGTTTATTTATAAAAAGAAAGAAAGGTGTCAGTTAAAATTGGTTAAAGGAATAAAATACACACAATAATTGCAAAGTTCTTGGTTCAGGCTTGTAGCAGTGATGGAATAAACTGCTGGCTTGTTAAGTCTCTGGTTGCTTCCAAATCATGGGAAGGTCCTCAGTCCTTTGGTTAGAATGCTTCCATTCGAATCATAGGACTGGAAGGGACCTCAAGAGGTCATCTAGTCCAGTCCCCTACACTTATGGCAGAACTAAGTATTATCTAGACCATTCCTGACAGGTGTTTGTCTAACCTGCTGTCAAGGTTTCTTCCCCACTCTGAACTCTAGGGTACAGATGTGGGGACCTGCATGAAAACCTCCTAAGCTTACTTTTGCCAGCTTAGGTTAAAACTTCCCCAAGGTACAAACTATTTTACCTTTTGCCCTTGGACTTTATCACTGCCACCACCAAACGTCTAACAGGGATATAATTGGGAAAGAGTCCGTTTGGAAACGTCTTTCCCCCCAAAATCCTCCCAAACATTACACCCCCTTTCCTGGGGAAGGGTTGATAAAAATCCTCACCAATTTGCATAGATGAACACAGACCCAAACCCTGGGATCTTAAGAACAATTAAAAAAGCATTCAGATTCTTAAACGAAGAATTTTAATAGAAGAAAAAGTAAAAAGAATCACCTCTGTAAAATCAGGATGGTAAATACCTTACAGGGTAATTGGATTCAAAACATAGAGAATCCCTCTAGGCAAAACCTTAAGTTATAAGAAGACACAAAAACAGGAATCTCCATTCCATTCAGCACAGCTTCTTTTCTCAGCCATTTAAACAAAACAGAATCTAACGCATATCTAACTAAGTAGATTGCTTATTAGCCCTTTACAGGAGTTCTGACCTGTATTCCTGCTCTGGTCCCGGCAAAAGCAACACACAGACAGAGACCCTTTGTTTTCACGCCCCCCCCCCCCTCCAGCTTTGAAAGTATCTTGTCTCCTCATTGGTCATTTTGGTCAGGTCCCAGCGAGGTTATCCTAGCTTCTTCATCCTTTACAAATGAAAGGGTTTTTCCTCTGGCCAGGAAGGATTTAAAGGCGGTTCGCCTTCCCTTTCTATATATGACAGTAGCAGAATAAGGAAAATGGACTCTGAAAGCAGACTTTAACAAACACAGAGAACTAGCAGCTAAGGTCCCATGCAGGGGTGAAAGTAGGCCGGTATAGGCCGGTACGGCATACCGATAAAAAGTGGCCGTTGGTACCGGCCCATATGCAGCTGACATTAAAGCACAGCTGCTGCAGCGCTTTAAGGAACCTGCTTAAAGCGCTTTAACGTTGTTGCCCCTTTTGCCGCCGCCCCCAGCCACCATTGTGTGTGGGGAGGAAGGGGCAGCTGCTCCAGGGCCAGCGATTTAGAAGGGCCCAGAGCTCCCAGCCACCACTGCAGTGTCAGTGACCGGAGCTCTGGGCCCTTTAAATCGCTGCCAGAACCCTGGGCAGCACGGGCCAGGCCAGGATGACCCCCCAGTCCTGCCCCTTCTGCCTGAGGCCCCGCCCCTTCCAGGGGCCCAGAACCAGGGCCCTGAACCGCTAAGTGCTTAATGTTACTTTCACCCTGATCCCATGGGAAGAAAATCTAGAGGAAAAAGGAGCTCAGGAGAGCTGGCAGTTTGTCAAAGAGAGTCTACTAAAGGCACAACAGCAAGCTATCCTGATGCGAAGGAAAGATTGGAAGAACAGTAAGAGGCCAATATGGCTCCATCAGGAGCTTTTTAATGACCTGAAAATCAAAAGAGAATCCAGGAAAAAGTGGAAACATGGACAAGTTGCTAAGAATGAGTACAGGAGACTAGCACAGGCATCTAGGGACAAAGTGAGAAAGGCCAAGTCAGAAGCCAAGTCCCACCCAGCTAGCTAGGGACAAAAAAGGCAGTAAGAAGAGGTTCTCTAAATATGTTAGGAGCAAGAGAAAGATGAAGGAAAGTGTAGGCCCCCCTACTTAGCAAAAAAGGAGAGCTAATAACTGACAACCTCAAGACAGCTGAGTATCAGGAATCAGAGCCTGCAGCAGAACCAGTCTCTGGGCAACCTAATAAGTGCAGCTGGTCTGGACTAGGCTGCTTGATAGGCTACAGCACCTGATTGGTTGCAAAATTCAGCAGACCGGCTCTTAAGCCCAGCTGCAGTTCAGAGGCTGCTCAAAGTATAGTCCATGATTGTGATGGCTTCTGCTCTGTCCCTGTTTTGCTTTGTTCTAGCTAACCCAAGTCTGACCCCTTGACTCAGATTTCTGACCTCAGCTCTAATGCCTAGCTCTAGCATCAAGCCCCTGACTCATGTTTTGACCCTGGGCTCTGACTCCTGGCTACTGACTCCTGCTCTGACCACTAGGCATAATTGCCCATGTCCTAGTCACTGACATTGAGGTGGATCATGCCTATTTTGCTTCATTCTTCACAGAAAAGGTTAACTGTGACCAGATACTCAACATAATTAATATTAACAGCAAGGGGAGAGGAATGCCAGCCAAAATAGGGAAAGAACTGGTTAAAGAATATTTAGATAAGCTAGGTGTATTCAAGTTGGTGGTGCCTGATGAAATTCACCTGTGGGCACTTAAGGAAGGGGCTGAAGCAATCTCAGAACTATTAATAAAAAGAAGGAGGAGTACTTGTGGCACCTTCCAGACTAACTAAGATCTGCTGGTCTGCCTCTGAGCAGATGGGCTGAATTGGGCCCCCAAGGGAAGATAAAAGCAGAGGAGCACCTAATTTCCCCAGGTTCATGAGTGTTAGGGAGTGGGCAGGACACAGCTGCGGGGGTGCCTTGTGGGAGGCAACAGGGCAGGTGTCTATAGGCAGTTAGAGGACTGCTACTGTAAACCAAGTGAGTTTAGGTTTTTGCTACTAGTAGCAAATTCCAATGTGAAGCAGTTCCTGACGTGCTGACCAGCTTCAGCTGCCTGGATCTCAGCCCCTTCCCCACCTGGGCTTCAGGGCTGGAGTCTCCCCCTCCCCCAGGCCCCCTTCCTGGATCCCTCCTCCTGCTGTATGGAACAGGGAGCAATAATATAGGAGTAAGCCAACAAGGGCCCGATCCTGCAAACCCTCCCCTTTGACCCATCAGGTTGGAGTCACGGGGTGCTGCTGTGACTCAGGGCTGCTGGGGAGATGAGGGGCTGCAGGGGGTGTCAGTGGCTGGAGGCATCTGCGTTGAACAGCAAGGAGACGGCCCCGGATCTGGGCTCTGCTCCCCCTCCCCCCGCTCCTGTTTGGGAAGGGGCGGGGCTGGGGGGAGGGGCACTCCGGTGATTTATGAGAATCCAGCTCGTGGCTCAGAGCCCAGGAAGCCCCCGGGACTCCGCCTCTCCGGGCTGCTGGTGACCGCGGAACAGCGACGGGACCCCCCCCCCGCCTCCTCCCAGCCTCCTCCTTCTGCACCAGCCCCGCCCCCGAGATTTCCCTGGAGCTCAGACTGGCCATTAAAACTCCCTCCAGGGAGGGACCAGCTGCAGCCGGGCAGGTCCCGAGTCCCCTTCAGTCCGATCTGACCCCCCCGCGCCCCCCCATTGATCCGCTCCTGCTTCCCACCCCGGTCCCACTCAGTCACTCCGGATTTCAGCTCCCCTCCCCCCGCAGCATCCCCCGTCCTCATTCTGCCTCCACCCAGGGCGGGGGGGGGGGTGACCTGGCTGGTGCTTTTTGCTGCTGGTGCTTCGTTCCCACCCCCCTCCCCCCCCCCCCCCGACAGGGCTGTGGGGACGGGGCTGGGCGGGGGAATTACTGAGAGCCCAGCGATCCCTGGGGGGCAGGAACAGGAGCCGGGGGGGGGCATTGACACCCCGACACTGGCTCCCCCGGCGAACTGCCCCCGCGCCAGCCCCAACCCCGCCAGCTCCGAGCCCCTGGGGGGGGGGGGGGGGCTGGGACTTTCAGAGCAATTTGCTCCGCCCCACCCAGCCCGGGCCAGGGACCCTTACTTTAAGTTTCCGCTACTTTGGTACTTTCAGTTTTGAAGCTGGGGGGGGGCTCGGCCCCGTCAATTCAGCTACAAATTCACACAAATAAGGATGGCGGGGCCGGTCTCCAGCCCTCCGGCTCCGTGACCCCGTGTGCGGAACCGGGGCTGCAGCCTCGGTGAGTGACCTGGGGCCTTATGGCGCAAGCTCCCCGCAGGGAATGGCCGGGTTCCCCCCCCCCCACTTTGTTATTTCCAGACTCGGTGAATCCCTCCCAGCCCCACCCCAGCCTGCAGGGCCATCGCCCCGGGGGAGGGCAGGTGCTGTTACCGCCGCTGCCCATATTACAGGTGTCTGCCAGGGCAGGGGGAGCTTCTCCGCCCCCCAGAGCTCTGTCAGTGGGCGTCACTGGGGGGAGGCCGCGAGTCTGAGCCCTGGAGCCCTGGTCAGGCCCCTTCCTGGCCAGTGCTGGCCGCTCTGTGGGCAACACTGGCCCCGGCGGCTGTCCCAGCGTAGGGGAAGTTACAGGCACAGCCTGGTTCCCTGGGAGGGTTTTACACCACCGCCAGCCTGGCCGGGGCCGCACGGCTGGGTGCGGCGTGAGCCTAAAGCTCTTTGTCTCTGAGGGCACGTCCACACTGCGGCTGGGAGGTGCGATTCCCACCATAGACAGACAGACAGACACGTGCTCCCTCTGCTCAAGCTAGTGCAATGAAAGTAGTGGTGTAGCTGAGGGTAGCATGGGTGGGGGCTTGAGCTAGCCACCCAAGTACGTATCTGGGGGGGGGGGGGTCCAGGCGGGTTTGTTTTCAGGCACGTCACCCGAGCTGCTGGCTCCGCTACCCCAGTTAGTGCTACGTGCTAGTTTAGGTGTGTTAGCACCAGGAGAGCTATCACATGGCTATCTATCCCCCCCACCCTCCGGGGGGAAGCTCGCTCCCAGCTGCAGTGTAAATGTCCCCTGAGAGAGGTTTCAATGTTACAGATCCCAGGGGGCACAGAGCTGGGGTGACCCTGGTCAGAATTCATCCCTGACATTTGCACCCAGGCCGGAGGCAATGAGGGTGGGTCACTGACATGTAAAATCACCAGGGCCGGGGACTGATCTGGGAGATCCCCAGAGAGCCCTGACCTGGGACAGGTGTGGTCAGGCGATGGAGCCCCTTTACCACAGCAATCAGTGGCCATTTATGCCACGCTGGCTTGTTTTCCTTAATATGTCCCATTCCACAGCGGTGTCTGAATGCCCCAACTGAGATGGGGATCCCTTTGTGCTGGGTGCTGGATACACCAATAGTGAGGGACCGTCCCTGCTCTCGAGAGTGTATTACAATCTAAATATGAGGTGCAGCCATGGTGTGAGCTATGGACCGGTTGCTGGCACAGTGACATCTAACCCTGCTCAGAGCCAGGGCAGACGAGGACTATGGGGGAAATCCCTTCTCTTCGGGTGCATTGTAGGCAGCTGTGAGGCTTGTTACCTCCTCCCCACTGCCCCGTGGCACTGTCCTGTCGCTGCATCACACTCACTCACCATCTGGTTTGTTATTTCTGCTGTTCCCCAGACCAAGCTACGATGACGGGGAAGGTTCCCTCGTTCTCCCCCGGCTCCACAGTGAGCTCCGCTCTGCCGGGCTACGTCGCTCTCTGCCTCGCTCTACAGGTTCACCGGCTGGCGTCAGGTAGGAGCTCCGGCCTCCTCGCTGGGTTTGCTGCTGTTGCTATTGTTGGTCATCGTCCATCTCACATCACTGCCTTGTCTTATAAGCCACGTCTGCTCAACCTGCTCACAACCAGCCACATGGAGAAACCACAGGGGACGTCTGGGTCCCCAGTAGCCATGTTTGCTACCTAGACACAATCTTGTCAGGTCTAGCTACACACACGCTGCTGCAGTGACTGGAGGCTTCTAAGACAAAGAACACGGTGAGCGCCATTACAGGGCTCACAAACTCTTTAAAGGGACACTACCAAATTCCTATCTACCGCACTGACAGACTGACTGAAAGTCACAGATCAGACTCTTCAGGCACAAACAGATCATGAATCCCCGACTCTCTCTGGTTATGAAATGAAAACCCACAAGTCATTCATACTGCACTAGACACATCTGACTCAGGCTGAGAGGGAGACCTCCTCTTACAATGAGGATGGGAGGATATTTGCTGGCTTCTTCATTCTGTACCCTTGGTGAAGGCCTTGTAGGCCTGGTCTACACTGCGGGGGATCGATCTAAGTTACGCAACTTCAGCTACGTGAATAAAAGCTGAAGTCGACGTACTTAGATTGACTTACCGCGGCATCTTCACTGCGGTGAGTCGACTGCTGCCGCTCCCCCGTTGCCTCTCACGGCGCAGGAGTACGGGAGTTGATGGGAGAGCGCTTGGGGACAGATTTATCCCGTCTGGACTAGACGTGATAAATTGATCCCCGCCGATCCGGCGGGTAGTGAAGACATACCCCTAGTGACCCACTCCACCCCTGGGGCTGCCTGCACAGCTTCTTGGGCATTTTGGTTCCCTCCTGCTGGGGTTTCTGTAATGATCTTGGGGCTCATTAAACAACAACTCAGTGAAAGGGAAAGGAATAAACCTTTTAATAAAACAAACTCGACAGCTTTTGTGGTGAAGAGCTGAACACAGCTACACTGAATTCTCAGCCTCAGATTCCAGGGCACATCTCTAAATTCTGATGCTCATAATACTGTCCCTCATGAGGGAGCATCTCGAAGGGCATAGCTACACTTGCAGATGTAGAGCACTTTGAGTTAAACCAGCCTTTGGAGAGTGCACTAGGGAAAGCGCCGCAGTCTGTCCACACTGACAGCTCCAAGCGCACTGGGCATGGCCACATTTGCGGCACTTGCAGCGGCATTGGGAGCGGTGCCTTATGGGCAGCTTTCCCAGCATGCAAGTGACTGCAAGGTGCTTTTCAAATGGGGGGGGGGAGTGTGACCGGGAGTGTGTTGTGTGTATGTGGGGAGAGAGAGAGAGAGAGTGGTTTTTGGGGGAGGCTGAGAGCATGTCAGCAGGCTATCTTGTAAGTTCAGACAGCAGCAGACCCCCCTTCCCCCCCCCACCTCTCTCTCTCTCACATAGCACTCCACACTGATGTTTGCTTTGTCTCGGAGCAGAGAAGTAGCCGGTTGTCAGAAACGGAGCTTTGAAAGGGCACATCCGCATTCCTGCAGTGATTCAAAAACAATGAGAAGAGTGGCCACGTGACTTAAGGGGATTATGGGACGTTTCCGGAGGCCGATCAGAGCGCAGTAATGCAACACCTCGTCCACACTGACGCCTGGGCCTTGTAGCCAAGGCGCAGCAAACGTTATTCCACTCGCCGAGGTGGAGTACCAGGAGCGCTCTAGCTGCGGAGTCAGAGCGCTTTACATGCCTTGCCAGTGTGGACGGGGAGTGAGCTCGGGCGCCCGGGGCTGCTTTAATGCACGCTAACTCGCAAGTGTAGCCAAGCCTTTAGTTATAATCTTCCACAAACGTATCTCTATATCTTCCCTCTTAAAAAAAACAATTAGCTGTTTCTATATATGTATATAAGAGTTAACAACTACCCAATAGCACATGCATTAAATTCTCAACCCATCTAGTCTATTTCCATAAATCACCTCATAAATTACCTAGAGAGGTGAGGTTACCAGGACATCTCTCTGGAGTGAGTCTTTACCACTCATTTTCCTCAAATTTCTCTTCTCCAGGCAGGTTAGCAAGTCTCTATGGGCCTTTCAGGACATTTAATCTCCCTCTCTGATCTTCTCATTGGAGTCTGAGTTGTTCTCCTTTGCCTGTTGATGATAAAGGGATCAATCAGTTGGGAAATGCCAGAGTCCACGTCGACTGTCAATGTATTGGAACTTTCTGGGATTATACATAGATCCCTTTGATTGCATCAAAATGTGTCCCCTTGATTTGTCTGGACTACAATCCATGGCAAATTGCCTAAAATCTGCAATGGAAAATTGCAGCCCATTATCGCTAAAGACTTCATCTGGAATTCCATGTCTGGAGAGGATTCCCTTCATGTCATCTATCACTGACTTACCACTAGTACTGTGCAGTGTGCAAATTTCTGGATACAGAGAATAATCCTCTGTGACTATGAAATAATCCTTTGATTGCCAGGTAAATACATCAGTACCTGCCTTCTCAGAAGGTCTTTGTGGAACTGGATGAGGTCACAGTGGCTCTGCTTGTTCCCTTGTTGGCTTGTATTTCAAGCATGAACAGCAGTTTCCTACCACTTTAGTGATGATGTGATTGATCCGTGGTCAATACAGCACCTCTCATGCTCGTTGTTTGCACTTCTCAATTCCTTTTTGGCATGTAATGTTCCTCCAATTTAGTCAGTATTTTACTTAACTTCATGCTTTCACCTTCTTCAAACGCAAAGCTGTTCTAAATATCCAATGCTTCCGCCTCAACAACAGGCAAAAAGATTGATCATTTTACTTGATCATTTTTCTCTTCTGCCCCTCTGGCTACTAAATACAAGTCAAATCTCTTTCTGAATTTTTTCCAGTTCTCTGCAACATTGCCTGACAATTGCAGACTGAATGGAAGTTGCGACACATCCATTTTTGGCTTTTTTCCCCATTTTAAGCTATTTGAGCTACTATTTTGCTCACAAAAAAAAGCCTTTGTTCTTCTCTGTTTGCTGCTGCATGTACTCCCCTTGCCTCCGCTTTCAGTTGCAAACACAGGAGTTAACTTCAAAATGACTGCAGTCTCCTTCTCGTTCAGCACTTCTGACACCATGTAATGATCTTGGGGTTCAATAAACAACAAACCAGTTTGTTAGGAATAAAACTTTTAATAAAACAAAGCAGAAAGTTTCTGTAGTGAATTGCTGAACACGGCTACACTGTGTTCTCAACCACAGCTTCCAGGGCACATCTCTAAATTCTTGAATTTCACAGGTGCCAACTTTCAGCTTTCCCCGGTGGGGTGTTCCACCGTGGCTCTGCCCCTTTCCCCAAGGCCCCACCCTTGCTCCACCTCTTCCAGCCCCTGCTCTGCCCCCTTCCCCAAGGCTACACCCCCACCCTGCCTCTCCCGCCCCAGTTCAGCCCCCTCCCCCAAGCACGCCCTGCCCTTCCTCTGCCTCTTCCTGCCCCTGCTCCTCCCCTCCACCCCAGAACCCCTTGCCTGCCGCTGATCAGCTGCAGGTAGGAGGTGCTGTGGGGGAGGAGCTGATCTGCAGGGCCCTCTGAACACCTGATCGGCGGGTGGCTGGTGGGTGCTGAGCACCCACTATTTTTTTCCGTGGGTGCTCCAGTCTGAAAATTATAATTATACACATCTCTGCATGCCCCAGCTGCAGTCACTGTGTTAGGTGCAGCTGGGTTGACTGGTGGAGACATTGGCTGGAGCAGCTTGGTAGAGCTGTGCTTGTGATTTGAGGAGATCCAGATCTGAGTCCCGTCCCCCCGCCCAGGCATGTGATGAAAGGAGAGAGGTGCAGGTGTACCTTGAGGGATCCTGCATCCCTTAGTTCAGCCCTGAGCTGTGTAGTTGTCAGTAGCAGGGCTCAGGGGCCTGCTTGCCACGGGGATTGTCTGTGTGTTTGACAATGGGGAAGGGGACATATAGTGCTAGATAGAATCCTGGGAGTGTGGGTGGAGGGGCTGTTAAAGGGGGTGAAGGTTTGTAAAATGTAAGAAATGTGGGGCTGTTTCTGGGCAGTCGCTCAATGTTGAGGGCAGAACGGGGTGGGTTGCTCCTGTACAGCGCAGCTCACCTAAAACAAATGTTCCCTTAGCAAGGAGAAGGTGTTTGTGCTGCAGTTGTCATGTGCCCTGATCCCTGAGGGACGTGCTCTATCTGCACAGGCAGGGTGTGGGCCTGTGCCCCAGCGTTTGTTAGGTCATTGCTCAAACAGGGCAGAGTTAAGGTCGCTTCGGCTTGTACCTTAATTCTGCATTTGCTGGTTTTCAGAGGCCTGAGTTTTGCTGAACTCAATTTTCTGGAAGGACGTGAGATACCGCTGGGAACTTTAACTCTGCATTAGCAAAGATTTTGTCAGTGACTTTCCTTCCTAGTTTCTTGAACAGAAAGAGGACTCTTTGTAGTAGACAGTAGTGGCCATTTAGGAGGTTGTAGTTCTCACTTAGGTTTGCAGCTGATACACGACTGTGGCTCGATAATAACAAAAAGCCCTAGCTTTTATATAATGTTTTTCATCAATAGAGCTCAAGGAACTTTATTCATTATTCCCATTTTACAGATGGGGAAACTGAGGCACAGAGCAGTGAAAAGACTTGCTCAAGGTCACCCAGCAGGCCAGTGGCAGAGCCAGAAATAGTCCGAGTTCAGTGGTCTCTCCGCTAGGCCACATGGTTGCTATGCTGTTCCTCAGCACTCCTTGCCCCGTCGACACTTTTTGTTACAGTGCAGTGGGGATAATGGGGTTGTGTTTTGAAGGGTTTACAGTGTGTAGTTGCTAACAGGGCTGGTGAGAGAAATCTGAGACACAGTCTGTATCCCAGTTTCATGACAGTTCTTACAGTGATTGTAAGTGTGAGATAAAACTGCTGAGTCTGTCTCCTTCTCCATCCCCTGCCCCACCATCCCTCACAACATGTAGCTCCCCCTTCCCCCTCCAACATTCCAGCTCTCCCTCCCCTTCCCACACCGTTAAGCCATTAGTTAGCACTGTCGAAGCCTTTAAATATGTAAGATGTTGCTCCTCGCTGTCTCCAGATGGGATAGACATACCTGCGCTAGTTCTGATCAAGCTATCGTGCTATAAATGGCAGAGTAGACACAGTGGCATGAGCAGCCTCCCTGAATATGTACCTAGGGTCCTGGGCAGGATCATACCTGGAGAGCTAACCCATCCGCCCGCTCACACCACCACGGCTACGCTTTCTCACACTAGCTCAATCAGAACTAGTGGGTGCATGTCTGCCCACACTGGAAATTATACCTCCAGCTCAAGGTGGAGACGTCCCCTCAGTGTTACCAGCTCGCAGAATTTTATCACAAGTCTCATGATATTTGATGTGTTTCTTTAAGCCACAAGTCCTGCAGGCCTGTGATTAGGTGAGAATCTCAGCTTTCAGTTTGCTTTAAAGTAAGTGTCTGTCTGTCCCTTGTGGTTGCAGATAAATGCTTGGAAATGTGACCCCAGTCAACTTTAAAGGTTCAGAAATCAGAAGGCCAAGAACAAGCCCAATTTTATGATTTTAAAAAAAATCTCTATTTTTATGCCAATCCCATGATTTTTCAGGGGGTTGACTCCTGATTTTTGAACACTTCAAAGATGGCAATAAGCACCCAGCTGCACTTACATTTCTGCCTGTCTTGGTTCCTCTCCTATTTAATTTTTCTTTCCCCTCGATACATTTCACAGCACAGTTCACAGTGACAGGACCTGACCATCCGATCACTGCCTCCCTAGGCGGGGAGGCCGTCATGCCCTGCCACCTCTCCCCCAGGATGAGCGCTGAGGACATGGAGCTGAGGTGGTTCCGATCCCAGTTCTCTGCAGTTGTGCACCGGTATAAGGATGGACGGGATCAGTATGGAGAGCAGATGCCGGGATATCAGGGAAGGACAGAGCTGCTGAAACATAATATCACCAGTGGGAGTGTTTCCCTGAGAATACGCAATGTCCAACTTTCTGACCATGGACAGTACACGTGTTTCTTTCAGTCCAGTGTCTCGTATGAAGAAGCCTCACTGGAACTGCAGGTGGCAGGTCTGTAGCTTGTTTTACCTCACTAGCAGCATAATAAACGGGGCAGGAGAGCTCATTGTGGGAGGACTCTGGATGCTTCTCATTCACACATTGATACCCAGAATCCCCTTTCAGACTCTAGTTACTGAGCAGCAGCTGCTCTCTGAGAATGAACTGGAGGAATTTCACATCTGTGCTCTGCACTCTGCATATTTTTCTAAACCTGGCTTTGTTTTAACTAGAATGGAATAGAGTTCAAACATTCCTCAGCCATTAAAACAGCCCCACCATTCCCATGTCCCAGGCTCTATTTCTATCAGGTGACTTTCCCAAGTTTGCTTATTTAAATACACCGTGTGTTCTGTACAGCATTCCCAAGATGTTTCCATTTTATGAACCAGAGTTGGGTTGGTGCCGAGTGTCTGAGCTGCTCAGCATTTCTCAGGAGCTGGCCACGTATTTATTTATTAACTTGCAGTTTTCTCTGTTCGCTTTCTATTGGAATTGCCTTATTATTTTCCATCGAGGATACACTCAGGATCTCACGAAAGCTTATGGTCAAATAAATTGGTTAGTCTCTAAGGTGCCACAAGTACTCCTTTTCTTTTTGCGAATACAGACTAACACGACTGCTACTCTGAAACCACTCAGGATCTAATTTCCACAGATAGAAATCAGTATCAGGAAATTATAGAGGAGGGAAAAGATCTCCCAACCCTCAGATAAACACTTGCCGTGTATGCTTACATAGTTTCCAGTGACCCTGGGTTCTGTGCATGCAGAGGGAGAATTAATTCATTCTTCCTCCTCTTGTTCTCTTTGCTAAATGCATAGAATTAACACAGGTTTATTCCATTCGTCTCTAGTTTCAGGCTCTGACCCCCACATATCTGTTGCTGGTCACCAGGACGGAGGGATCCGGGTTGTGTGTCGATCGGCAGGCTGGCACCCAGAACCTGAGGCTCAGTGGAGAGATCACCGTGGGCAGTTGCTACCATCTGCCTCTGAAAAAACATCTAAGGAGGCCAGTGACCTGTTTCAAAGCCAGATTTCTATTGTTATAACAGAACATTCCAACCAGGACTTGTCCTGTTCTGTCAGGAACCCGCTCCTCAATCAAGAGAAAATATCAACAGTTTCCATAGCAGGTCAGTGCCCGCCCACACTGCGCCGGGGATAGAATGGATGTGGCAGATGTCAGTGGGGTGTTGTATGATTGTGTGTTTATATATATTTTTTTCTAGCTATTCTCCTAGGAAGGCTTCATGTAGTACATGCCAAAAAACTAAATCAGTATAATAGAACCACCAGGGACCCAGGCCTGCAGTCCAGATCCAGGCAACTCTCCCACAGACAGAGCTCTCAGCTAAGCCAGAGTAAAGACCTAGGGACCAGACTATCACTATTATATTTGTGACCCGAGGTGCCTAGGGTAGCCCACACTGAAAATGCTAAGATCAAGGTAGGCTGTAAAAAGGAGAGCAGATTCTCCCAGAGAGCCAGCCACATTACCAGATCAATACAAGTTTGGATCTTACCCAAAATACCACACTGCCAGCCAATCCTTCAGTAACTAAAACTAAAGGTTTGTCATAACAGGAAAAAAACAAGAAGAGAGTTATTAAAAGGTCAAAGCAATCAGACACGTACATATGACTTTGGAGACCATATAACAGGTTCTTAGCAGCACTGGTGATTTTTTCTGGGTTGTAAAGTCCCTCTGGAACACACCAGAGCTTGGATGGGTCTATCAGTCCTTTGTTCAAAGCTTCAGGTTGTAGAGAAGTTACTCCAGAGGTGAGAAGTCGGAATGAAGACAAAACGGAGAAGATGCAGCTGCCTTTCTATATGGCGTGTACACTCTTTGTCCCAAACACAAGCTCACAGCACGTGAGCATTAGAAAAGCTCTTGGAGTCCCCTGTTCACAGGCATGTCCCTACATGTTCTGCTAACTCATAGGTGTAGCCCCTGGCTTCTCTCAGTGGGTTCATTGTACAGCTGATTGCCCTTGATGGGCCATCAAACACGCTAGATAGTGCTGATGCCAGTCCATCTGGGGGTGTCACCCAGATACACAGCACAAGTTTGAGATATCAATATGTCACATATATTTATAACTCATGATACAAAGATGATACATACGTATAAATAAGCTTATCATATTTAGCAAATCATAACTTTTCCACTGATCCCTTACATGGTGTATCTTGTAAGAGCCATTGCAATTTTGTAATATTGGTACCAACAATACTATAAATGTTCACCTACATTCTGTAGAGTGTCACAATATTAAATTTCATAAAAGTGAGGGAATTCAGAGTGAGAATCTGCATGGCCCCATTGACCCTGATCTCCCCTGAGCATGTACTTTCTGATGGTGTGTTACACAATCACACAATGGGCCCAGTTCTTCACACACAAATCAGTGGGAGATCTAGACACAGAAGGGTCAGACCCCAAATCAGCAGATATGAAATATTACGTAGGTGTATCCTGAGTTATAGAGCGGGAAGTGCAGGGAGCCTTTATATTATTCACTGCCAGCTGTCATGATATTTTAGTGAGTCTCCTGATAGTGCCTGTTTCAATTAAAGCCCTGGCCACTAGAATTGAGTGTTTTTATATCAGAATCTCAGCTTTACTTAAAAAAACATTTCTAACCCTCCTGCTTGCAGAGACAAGCTTGAAAACATGGCCCCTGTAGGCTCTCAACCAGAAGGCAAATACAAAGGAACATTCATTATTTTTTAAAATCTCATGATTTGGGGGTTGGATTCATGACTTTTGACACTTGGGACGGCAATGCTGCTATCAAATATTATTGTTAATATAGAATTAATGTTTTAGTCAACACTGAACAATAACAGCACCCACCGTACTGTCAGGGGTATTTGAACGGAGGAGCTGAGACGTCTTAAAAACCAAAGTCCTTTAATGCAGCCAGTGTTCTCCCACAGCAGCACCTGGCTCCCTTACAGTGGGCTACTGATGAGGCCATCATAGAAAAATTTCACCTTCACTTTCCATTACCCCAGCCTCTCTCGCAAACCACCCGCCTACACCCAGCCAGTGGGGAAGGGGAAGCCCATTTCCATATTTAGGATTCTGCTTATCTCAAGAGCTAAGGTCTGCACTGTCCTGTCTGAATTTCCTGACTCATATTTTGTGGCCATTGATTTCAGAGACCACTCTGCATGGACAATCCTCTTGGGGCTTTTACGTGTACTGTAGAAGCTCAGAGTTACGAATACCTCGGGAACGGAGGTTGTTCGTAACTCTGAAATGTTTGTATTCTGAACCAAGCATCATGGTTGTTCTTTCAAACGTTTACAGCTGAACATTGACTTACTAAAGCTTGGAAACTTTCCTATGCAGAAGAAAAATGCAGGTTTCCCTTTATGTTTTTAGCAGTTCACGTTTAACACAGCACTGTCCTGTATTTGCTTTTTTATTTTCTGGTCTCTGCTGCTGCCTGATTGTGTATTTCCAGTTCCACATGGGGTGTGTGGTTGACTTGTCAGTTCATAACTATGGTGTTTGTAACTCTGAGGTTCTACTGTATCTAAAAGAGGTGCTGTCATTCAACCGCAGCGACTGGATTCGAAGCAGGAATTAATTCAGGACATTTCTTTGGCCTGTGTTGTGCAGGAGGACAGACTAGATCAGGGGTTCTCAAACTTCATTGCACTGTGACCCCCTTCTGAAAACAAAATTTACCACACGATCCCCCCTGAATCTGAAGCCCAAGGGCTTAAGCTGTGGGTGGCAGGGCAGTAGCCCAAGCCCTGCAGCCCTGGGCTGAAGCCACACTGAGTCTAACGCTGGCCCTGGCAACCCCATTAAAACGAGGCCGTGACCCACAGTTTGAGAACCACTGGACTAGATGATCACAGTGGTCCCCTCTGGCCTTAACATCTGTGAATCGATGACCTTATATTTTAATAAAAAGAATAAATACCGAGACAGAGGAATGTGAAAGAGTGTAGGAGAGGAGGGGAGGTGCCACTGTTCTACACAGTGGCAAGGAATGACCGGGTCCAGTTTGGCTGCACCTGAGAGATTTAAGAGAGTCAAAGCCCTGGGCAGTGTGGCTTTTAAGACCTCAGGGAGCGAGATAACAGAAACAGGAATCAGCATGAGGTCTCCCTCCTTCCTAACAAGGTCTGCAGAGCGCTGGCCACAGGCCACCAGGAACGTCAAGGGCCAGTGCTCAGCCCAGCCATGACTAGGGCTCTAGTTTTGTACCTATGGTATTTTCCAGGGGAAAACATCTGTGGGGGGCGGTTGAATGTCTAAGCTCCTGCTGGTGCGTGTTTCAAGGACACATCCTTTGGTGAAAGGGCATTTTCACTCAGCTGTACTGGTGCCACCTCAGCTTAGAGTTTATAGTTTTCAGTCTGGGAATCTCTACGTGAGTGAACGTACTTCTGCATGTGGTGATCGATTGGATGATGAGTTTGTAACCAGCGAGGCTCCCCCTTCCCTTGTGTCCTCTGTGTGTGTGGGTCACACTGATGTGTTGTGGGAAAGGGGATCCACACCTCTCCATCCAGCCCTGGCATAGGGTCATGGGTTCAGAGGTAACTCTGGTTTCACTAGTTTTTTCTGTTTCCTGCATGTTGTTTTCTAAAAATTCTGACATTAAGAGTGACATTTTCACAAGCACCTAAGTGAAGTGACTTGAAACTCTCATCCCCATGGTCTCTGCTCCTTCTGGGCCCATCTACACTACAATTACAGCCATGGCAGGGTGTCACCCAGACCCAGCTCCAATCTGTAGTGTAGTTGGGATGTTAGCCATATTCCAGAGCTAAGATAAGACTTGGACTCCCACTGGCTTTGTAATAAAGCATGAGGGCAGGGGCAACAGAAAATCCCTAAAAGTGGGGGGGCCACCAATGCCTGAACCGTGGCCCTGCCCGCACCCCACCCCTTCCACCAAGGCCCTGCCCCTTCTCCCTGAGACCCTGCTCTCATGCCGCCTATTCCTTCCGAGGCCCCACTCCCACGCCGCCTCTTCCCCCCCATGACCCCACCCCCGCTCCTCTCTGGTCCTCCCCCCATTGCTCGCCCTTACGGCCGGTAAAACGTGGGAGGGCTATGCTTTTAAAAGTGATGGGGCCATGCCCCCCAGGCCTCTCCTGTTCCTGCGCCCCTGCATGGAGGAGCCGTATCTCACCAGGACATCCATCGGGAGCTCCCATAGGATTCCTTCAGCCAGTCATGCCGTGTTGTCACTGATCACCAAAATCCAGCATTTCCCCTCAGTGGCCCAGATTCACAAAGAGACAGAGACATTGTGAGACTGAGCATTGCAGTGCTTAGCTTTTAGGGACCTAGAAATCACTGGAGCAACACTGGGATCCACAAAGCCTGACTTAGGCACCCAGGCTCCCTGTACAATGGATGAGGAGGGACCTAAGAACGGGATCCACAAAAGCAAGTACACAAGGCGGGGAGCTGCCTTAGCTAGCCATTGGGAGATTCTGATGAGAAGGGTGTTTCCTAAGCCCTGCCCCTTTCCTAGAGTTCAGTGTCAGATGCAGGGAGGCACCTATCTCGGCTTGTGATCCAAGAACTGGAGCTACTTGAGATGGGTTGCCCCACCCTTTTGTGTCACCTGATGTACTGGGGTTCCACTGGGCCTGCCTGTTCCTGCATCCGATGAAGTGAGCTGTAGCTCACGAAAGCTTATGCTCAAATAAATTGGTTAGTCTCTAAGGTGCCACAAGTCCTCCTGTTCTTTTTGCATATTTAATAAGTCATAACCTTTCCAGTGATATCTCACATGATCCATTTTGCATGAAACATATCTTAGTTATGCACTATTCATATTATAACCATATCTCTATAAAGAATATGGGGCATAGTGCCACACCCCTCACCTGGGGTCAGGCAGCTTAGGCAGCGAAGTTGTTTCTTGTGAGAACGAGCTAGGTGCCTGCTTCACCCTGCACAAAATGGCCAGAGGAGGAAGAACTCTCCTCTTGTCTTTTCACCCAGTGGTTAGAGAAAGAAGGGATTTGAAGAGGGGTTTCCCCCTTGCAGGGGAGTGCTGTAAGCACTGAGCTATGGGGATACTCTGAGGTGGGTCTCTCGGTCTCTCCTGTTAAAGCTGATACACTTTGGATAAATAATTATAGAGACACGGGAGCAGGACACTCGTCTCCCACATGGGCGCCTTAACTACCCGGCTATGGAGTCACTAGTACTGCCTCGGTCTGTCCCAGGGGCTAAGAAGTAGATAGTACCAGCTGGAAGAGTTTTAACCGGAGAGATTGAGGGTACTCCAGACACCAGAATGTGCCTAGCTCAGTGGTTAGCACATGCCCCTCAGCTATGAAAGTTCCCTGTTCAAATCCTGTCTCCCCATGCAGTGCAGGGAGAGAACTGAACCGGGCCCCAACATCCTGGGTGAGTGCTCCAACCACTAGGCTGGAAGGTATAAGATGGGTGACTCTACCTCCTCTGGCTGGATTTTGAATGGAGGCTGATGGAGAGAGGTATCTGGGTTCCTAGAGCGAGGCAGCAGTGAGCAGGCCCAGAGGCATGTGGGGAACTTTTACCCTGAAAGGTTAGGCGCTGAGTGAGTCAAGGTGCCTCAAGGGACAGGTGGAAGTCAAGCAGAGGTTTTCCAGGTTGCAATGGTGCTTAAAACTGGGGTTTAGGTGTCTAAGCGCCATTGTGGATCTGGGCCTCAGTGTTTCCAAACTAATGGTACTTTCCTTTGCAGAGCTGTTTTTCCCAAGGGTCAATCCCTGGATGGTGGCTCTGGGGGTGATCCTGGCTCTCCTGGCTGTTGTCATTCCCCTGTCCAGTTACTGCATCTGGAGGCAACACAGAGCAAAAGGTAAAGTGACAAGAAGGGAGAATTCAATGTGACCAGAGGGACAATGTCATTAAAAACAAACCATGGGACTGAATTGATTCAGGTAATTAATTCAGTGTTCTAAAGAGAGTTTGGAACAATGGGAGATGGACAGAGGCTGTGGGAGAAGGAGGGGTTGAATTAATTATTATTCAGAAACAAAAAAGCTTCATTTAATGTGAGTTACAGTTGCTCTCATCAATAAACCGAACCATAAAAAATGAGGAAATACAATGTAAATGATTAAAAGTCAAGTACAATCTCTAATAAAATAACAAAAAGCATATATGATATCTTTAGAAAATGAAACACCACTCTTCACTCCGACCAGAATACATCCTAATGTATTGGTGTTAATATTTACTTTCAATTTTAATAACTATTGGCTTACACTAATTGTGTTATAATATTTTTTCTTTATTAGTTATTTTAATGGTCCTTAAAATGACCAAAACGTATGGTTAAATAGTGCAATTATTACAGTCATTGTAAAGATGACTCATTTTGGACATATTTCTTATTTATTGTATAAATATGTTTCTTATCTTTATCATCTGTATAGAATGTTTGGTGGTGGTGCTCGGGCTCAGCCTTTGGCCCCAGCAGCCCCAACAAGTCTAATGCCATCCCTGGCAACCCCATTAAAATGGAGTCGCGACCCCCTTTGGGATCCCGACCCACAGTTTGAGAACTGCTGCTGAAGCAGGCTGGGCAGAAACGCTATCCCACAAGGAGTGATTTCGGCTCTCGCCATCACTTAACAAAACAAAAGACTCCTAATGGAGCCTTAACCAGCTTATCTTTGAACAGTGGGGAGGAGCTGGTTAGCCCTGCCTAGGGCTATGTCTACACTACACAGCTTTTAGCTACATGGCTGTATCGCTTCAGCCGTGCCGCTAAAACTTGTGCAGTGTAGCCGCTGTTTGTCGGCTCTCCTACTCACAAAAAATTTCCACCCCCCACGAGCGGCATTTGCACTGTCGACAGGAGAGCGCTCCAGCCCACAACGCACTGTTCACGCTAGCACTTGTCACGGCAAAGCTTTTGTCTTTTGGGGGGCGGCGGCGGCAGGGGCGGGGGTTAACATTTCTGAAAGACAAACGTTTTGTTTTTTAATTGCCAGTGTAGACATAGCCTAGAGACTCTCGGGCAGAGCCCTGCCTCTCAGCAGGGACACCAGTCTTCACCCCCTCTTCCCTTTCACAGGGTTCTGGCATCCCAGCCCCCTGCTTAGCGAGCTCATTTCAATTAAGGGTGAGCCCTTCAATCAGGACAGGCTAAGCAGAGTTCTGCTGCCCTTTACTCATACAATAAGGATAACAACATTTCATTACCACTGCACTCAGTACTAAAGTGATTTGTAACCCAGCACCAGCCAAAGTTGATCACTTTGGGCAAAACAGCTTTGTCTGCTGGCTACCTAGGCAGAGTCGGTGTGTTCATGTAAATACAATCTGGTCCTGAAACCTTTTCCCCTCCCCAACTAGCTGTCAGGGGAGAGCTCATTCAGACCCTGTTTACATCCTCCCCCCAGCTCAGAATGTGTTGTCCCAGCCAGTCACGCTCCGGATTACACCAATAGCATGAGTTTGCCCCAAAAGATCTGAGGAAACCTATATGGCTGCCACAAGCCTGTGAGCTGAGTGTATTGCTTCTTCACTAATCACCCCAGGTGCATCATAAGTTATCCTGTTTACTGGCCTCATAACCCTGTCGCACCTATTGAGAGTGGGTATGGCAGGGGGAACGTCGTCTTGGGCTAGGGATGGTGAGTGTTCCTCTGAGGTACCTCAGCTACTGGCACATCCCCCTGCATCTCTTGTTCTGGTGCTGGAAGGTCTAGGGTACCAGGGACACCTTCCATTTGTATGTCCCTCTGTCCAACAACCTAGGTGTGTTATCACTGGCCTGTTTTTCTTCCAGGAGATCTGGGAATGTTGGTGGGACAAGCTCATTATCCCAGGCTGATCTCATTGTTGGCATGCGTGTGCCAGCAACAGGCCTAAATGCTTCTTCCATGGGGTTCAGAGCACTGTGCCCATGCTGTGACCTGGCTGCAGTAGTTCAGACCCCCATTGTAACCCTGTCAGGGACACGGTGGCTGATGATGTCATTATGCTTCTTGCGACAGTGTCCCTCTGCCCGTTTTCTCTTCTGTGCTGATTGCCTGCCAGTTCCAACCCCCTCCCACCCAGTCCCGTCACCCCAAACTCACCTGCACCCCCATCCTGCTCCCCTCCCTTCCATTACAGTAGAATGTCAGAGTTATGAACACCTTGGGAATGGAGGTTGTTTGTATCTCTGAAATGTTCATAACTGCACAAAACGTTATGGTTCTTTCAAAAGTTTACAACTGAACAATCACTTACTACAGCTTTGAAACTTTACTGAAACTGCCCATCACCCCAACTTCACTCCATCCCCCGTCCTGCTCCACTCCCCCTCCCTTTCCATGTAGCTCATCCCTCCCCCCTGCACAGCGCAATGTGACTGTTAAATCGTGGCACTGACGTGCCATTTGCACCATCACTCTGCTTGTGCGTTCTGCCCCTTCCCCCGCCCTGTGCCTGTCTTGTCTGGTTAGACTGAGCCCTTCGGGGCAGGGACTGGCGGCTACTCTGTGTCTGTGCAGTGCCCAGCACTGGCCTGGGCTGGCCACTAGGCGCTGCCATAACACAGAGAGGGGAACACACTTTGTTACTCATGTAGGCTGAATTGTACACCCAGGTGGGCCCACCGCCCACTACGGACACGTCCTTCAAACCCACACCCCATTCTGGGCAGATCCCTATTGATCTGGATGAAAATTGGAAAACCAAATTCCATTAAATGTGGCTTTTCCATGTTTCTGATTTCCACCAAAATCCATAGGGTTCTGCACAGGGCTGGAGTTGGGGAGGGGTCTTGCTGGACTGGGGACAAGTTACCTGGCTAGGGCAGTGGTTGGAGGGGAATGAGAGGCACCCTGACCCTCACACTAAACCCTAATCCTAACCCTGAGGTCACTGCTTCACCCTGTATCCTGAGATTTTAGTGCAAATCAGGCTTTTACAGATTTCCATTTTTCACCAAAATCCGGAAGGTTCTGCCCATTGATGCCTAAAACATGCCCTGAAACGGAGCTGATGGGACGTGGTTTTCAAAAGTTATCACATTGCAGACAGACAGACAGACAGAAACACCATCAAGTTGAGTGTGGGGCGTCACTTCCCTCAGCCAATAATAAGAAGTTGATTTTCATAAAAGCTTTAACCTCAAAGTAGTTGTTTTATTTGGGGATAATTATCTGAGCAGACCTTTAGTGTGTGTTCACTAGGACCACAATTCAGCAGGGTAGTTAAGCACATGCCGCACTTTAAGCCCATGAGTCAATCCATCCCGGTTCAGCGTGTGCTTAAGTGTTTCACTGAATCAGGCTCTAAAACAGAAGCACTAGCTGCTTCAGGAGAAGGTGCGAAAACCCCCCTAGTGGCTGATGATGGATTAACCTGCCCCCAGGGAAAGTTCCCTGCTGACCCCAGTCCGTTAGCAATTGGCTTATGCCCTGAAGCAGGAGGGCGTTTCTCTACCTTCCAGAATGCTTGCGTTTTTTGAGAACTGTGATAAGTCTGGAGATTCCCATTTCCATATCAATGCCTGGGCTTTTTTGAATCCTTTGTCCATTTGGGTTTTTTTTCCTTTGTTTGTCTGTTTTGTTTTAATTCTACCCAGTATAAATCTGTATGTTCTCATTATCAGTCTAAATGTCCTTTTGTTTTACTCCTGCTAAACTCCTGGCCTCAATGCTATCTTGTGGCAAGTTGTTCCACAGGCTAAGTATGCACCCTATAAAACAGTATTTCGTAAAATCATACAATCATAGGACTGGAAGGGGCCTTGAGAGGCCATTTCCTCTTACAGTTTGAAATTTGCTGCTTTTCATTTTATTTGAGTATCCTCTTGCTCTTGTATTAGTAGAGAAGGTAGGTCTGAGCACCCAATTTCTCTCTCTCACTCAGTGCTTTGCATTTCTCTGTCATGTCTCCTATCCAAACTAAAATGTGCCACCTTTTAAAATCACTTCTTATACAGATGTGCCTTCAGGGCTCTAATCATTATTGTTGCCCATCTCTGTAATGTCCTTTCTGAGATGGGGTGACCAGTGCTGCGCACAGTGCCCAGGTGAAGGACTAGTTAAGTATATTTTTCTATCTTGTTCTTTCTGCATCCTAACTCTTCATTCTTTACACCATTGCTGACACTGAGCAGAGATCTTCATAGAGCTGTGTACAGTGAAGCCTGGGTCTCTTTCCTGAGTAGTTACAGTTAATTTAGCACCCTGTAACCTTTCTGAATAGCTGTACTTATTCCTTGCCATGTGCCTGACCTTACTTTGATCAATACTGAATTTCATCCGCCCTCATGTGGCCCAGGCTTGATCCCTCTGAAATAACTCAAGATTTCTCTGGCCTCATCTGACCTAAATAGCTCTGTGACATCTGCAAATTTCACCACCTCTCGGCTTATCCCTTTTTCCAAGTCACTGATAACTATACTGAACACCAGTCCTAACCGAAGACCCAGCTTTGAGGCACCCCACTGCGAACTCTGTTTCCATGGTAAATTTTCACCATGTATTGCTGCTCTTTGTTTTCTGTCTTTGAGCTGGTTTCTGATCCAGGACAATACTTTACCCCTCACCCCATGATGACTTAGGCCTGGGCTACACTAGGGGTGGGGTTCGAACTAAGATACACAACTTCAGCTACGCTATTCACGTAGCTGAAGTCGAAGTGTCTTAGTTCGACTTACCTGGCCGTCCTCACGGCGGCGAGTCGACTATGGCGGCTCCCCCGTCGACTCCGCTTCCTCCTCCTGCCGAGGTGGCGTCTAGATGAGACGCGATAAATCGATCCCCGATAGATCGATCACTACCCACCGATCAGGCGGGAGTGAAGACGTACCCTTAGTGTCCTTAATAACCTTTTGTGAGCAACTTTGTTAAAGGCTTTTTGAAAGTCCACATCAATGATGCCAGTGGGTTCTCCTTTGTGCACTATTTTACTGACATACTTAAAGCAATTTAGTAGATTAGTGGGGCACAGGTTTCCTTTCCAGCTCTGCTAGTCAGACCTTATCCTATCATTCTCATATAGCTGTCTTAGAAGTCTGTTTTCATTCTTGTTTCAACCCGTGTAGCAGATAATGACGTAAGGCTCACTTGTCTGTAGTTCTCAGGATTACTCCTACTAAAATTTTAAAGTTGGCTACAACATCCCCAACCCTCCAATTCTCCAGAAGTGTAGCTGATGTTAATGAGATGTATATTATTGTTAGCAGCTCAGCCATATCGTCTGATGTCATTTGAGAGCTCCTGGGATTTGCCATCTGGCAGGGATCTACATTGCTCTTGGTGGCTGCTGGCTCTTCAGTTTGTCAGTTTGTTCCAATATCTCCTCTTCGCTCCGCGATCCCTGATCTTTATTTCCTGAACAGAGCAGCTCCAGGGCAGGTCTCTCCCCAGCAACCTCTGTGGTGGAAACTGATGCAAAGAAACCAGTCAGTCTCTCAGCATTGTCCCTCCCCTCCCCAATTGCTCCCTTTCCCTGCTACTGATCCAGGGGACCCATCGATTCTCTCACAGGCTTCCTGATTCTGCTGGACTGAAATAATTCCCTGGTATTTGCTTTATATCTCTGGCTGTTCACTCTGCTAATTCCATTTTAGCCTCCTAATGCCCATCATGCACTTCACCCGATGCACTGTATGCTCCTTTCTACTGGCTTCACAGGGTTAATATTTCCATTTGCTGAGGGATCCCTGTTTGGCTCTAACAGCCTCCTGCACCTGGCCAGGTGGTCGGGTGGGGTTACTGTATTTCTCCCCTTGCTGATTCCTTTGTTGGTCAGGGGGTGCAGGTGTCTGGCTGCTGATATAGCCTCCAGACTGAGTCTAAGGATTGTAACTTCCCTGCTTTCAGGTCTTTTTGACTCACTTCTCTTCTGCAAGATAAAGTGATATTGACTCATTTCTCCTTGTTTTATTTTTAGGCAAACTCCAGGCTGAGCTCAGTAAGTTCCATTCCCCCAAGTATCACCCTTGTCTGACATTGTCTCCTGCTCAGCGTGTCAGTGTTCAGGGGCGTTCTCACCCCTCTCTCTGTGTTTGGTTTCAGGGTGGAGAAGCGCCCAGATCTACTCAGGTACTGTACATACGGCTGATGTTTTATCCATGGTGAGGCCCCACCTTCCCCTGGGATCTGTCTGCTCCTTTCCCTGCACGAAGCATTTTTCTGTGACATTCAATAGGCTAGAAACAGCAATATGACTGAGGTGGATGGAAAGGGGCAAACAAAACCCAGGTTTATTGCAGAGCAGGGACATGCCCCCTTTGGGAAAGGGCTGATTAGTGATGAAATGCTGCCCCCTGGTGTCACCTTTGCAGGGGGTAGCTGGGGTCTGCAGGAGGGACATTCTTATCTGCCCATAATTGATCTGAACTGCCAACCTCTCTCTTCCCAGCAGCAGGATCAGACCAGGCTTTAGCCCACAATTTCCTTCTGGCGTAACGTGCCCAGACAGGAGCTGTTCAGTGTCCCCTTGGATTTTGGGGGAGGAAGGCCCTGTCCCCACTGCCAGGGCAGACAGGTTTTTATATCCAGCTTGTGACACTCCCCTGACCCAGTTACAACAAATTGTGCTGACACGGCAGCTTTCCTGCCTCACAGCCGCGACTCAGCTGCGTGTGCATTTGCTCCCAGCCTGCTGCCTGACTGTGTGTGAGCCCTGGTGCCTGCTGGGGGAGTCTGGGCAGCTCCCCGGCAGCTCCAGCTCCAGGGGCTGTGTGCACACGTCACAGCACCACTGGCCCAGGGGTCCATGCACTCCGGAGTGTCCTTTCTCACAGAGCTGGGAGGGAGGGGGGCACCCTGGAGAGTTACACAAACATTTTTAGGGGTCCTGTTAGGGTCGCCACCTCTGCTTCACGTACACCACCTGTCCCCCCACCCAGGGCACTGTGTCCCCACCCCCAGGAGAGGGCACCAGCCCCTGCAGACTCCTGTTCGTTTGGCAGCCCCAAGCACCAACCTCACCAAGTAGGACATGGCACTAAATCTACCCCGCTGCCCCCAGCAGTGAGCCCCCCACAGCCGATACCTGTGTGATGGTGAATGGTCCCTGCTGGCCCTGAGCTCCCCATTTCACTGACTGCTCCCAAGCTGTCCCGTCCCCGGGGCTCCCAGACACTCTGGACCCAGGGGTCCCTCTGTGCAGGTACCACCACCCCACAGGTCCCCTGCTACAACCACGAACACACCCGGGACTTGTAATGTCCTGGAGAGACTCACAGATTTCCCAGGACAGTGACCTGAACAAAGGGACGATCCTAGGAAAACCTGGACAGGTGCCAATCCTAGGTCCTGTCCACACAGCACAGAAACACTCAGCTGAGCCGGGTACAGGCAGCCAGCCCCGTGCCAGCCCAGGCCCCTGGCAGGGACACTGAGCTGCCAGCTGCCAGGGTCACTAACAGTGTTAACTCTGCCATGTGCCACACGCCATGCTTAGATCCCTGACGGGTTTGTCCTGTTCTTACAAACCTCCAGTGGCGGGGATCCCGCAGCCTCCCTTGGACCAGGTCCAGAGCTTCACTGCCCTGAGAGTTAGGAAGTGTTTCCTCATCTCCAGCCTCAGTCTCCCTTGCTGCAGCTTGCGCCCATTGCTCCTTGGACAGGCCCTTGCCCTGCCCGCTACGGGCACTGGGGATGTCACCAGGTGTGAGCATCGCTGTTATCGTACTGAATGGCTGGGGGCGCAGGGCTGGCTCCGGGGTCAGTGAGGGCAGCTGGGGCCTTTCACTCCCCAGTCACCGATCCCAGCCCAGGCTCAGAGTCCGGCTCCCAGCAGACAGGAGCTCACATAGTAACTCACGTTAATGGCAACCTCACCGGCCACCTCCGCAGGAGGCCAAGCCCTGAACAGGCCACAGGCACGGTTCCTCCCCAGGGAGAGGCTCCAGCAGGTGTCAGGGCTGAGCCATGTTGGCAGGACAGTTGGGGGCTCACACGGCCACCGTGACATCTTCAAACCCTCGATACCCAGAGCTCCGGCAGCTGGGGTGTAAAACCCCACTCTTACCCCCAGCACTAAACTCACTGGCACTGCCCCAAGGCCCCCTCGCCTCCTGAGGGTGGGGGGGTGAGTAAGGGGCACCAGGAGAGCGGGTGGCAGGGAGCCATGGCCCCATCACTTTTAAAAGTGGCCTCCCACTTTTTACTGGCCACAAGGGTTAGGGTTAGAGAGAAACGACTGGGGGGACAGGGTCGTGGGGGGAAGAGGCGGTGCAGGGAGAAGGGGCGGTGCGGGGGCAGGAGCTTGGGGCAAAGGGTGGAGTAGGGGTGTGGCCTTGGGAGGAAGGGGTGGCACGGGTGGGCAGGGCCACGGTTCGGGCACCAGTAGCCCCTCTACTTTTAGAGAGCTTGCGTCACTCCTGGGGAGAGCACCATCCCGGATCCTGATCCCAGGGGCCACAGGTACCAACTTTCTAATGTACCAGGGGACAGTCGACCCCCACACTGCCCCAGGCCCCACCCCCACTACACCCCTCCTCCAAGGCCCCACCCCCACCCTTCCTCTTCCCGCCCCACTTCACCCCCACCCCACCACTTCCCGCCCTGTTCCGCCTCCTCCCCCTCAGCCCTCCTGCAGGTCACTGAACAGCTGATCACGGCAGGCAGGAGGTGCTTGGAGGGAGGGGCAGGCGCTGATCGTCGGGACCGCTGGCAGGTGGAGGTGCTGGGGCGGGGAGGAGCTGATTGGCAGGGCTGCCGGTGAGTGCTCGGCACCCACCATTTTTTTCTCGTGGGTGCTTCAGCCCCGGAGCACCCACAGATTCGGCGCCTATGCACATCTGTGTATTTGCCGGGTGCACAGAGCTCTCCGGGTGGAGACACTTTCTCACTGACCCAGGAATTGGTGCTGGGAGGCCCCACTGCCCAGAAGGCCAAGGGCTCTCGCTCCCCTGCCCTGGGGGTGAAGGGAGGGGCCTTGGGCTGCTGTTCCCTGTCCCAGGAATGGGGTGAAGGGGACATGGACACAGACACCGCTTGCGCTGAGGGGTAGACCTAGCTCCACGCTGGGCTTCAAAGCCTGAGCTCCAGCCTGAGTGTGAACGTCTAGGCGGCTATTTTTAGTGCCAAAGAGGGAGCCCCCACAAGCCTGAATCTGTCCACCCCGTTCGGAGACTCGCTGCCGCGGGCTGTGTACATGAACCCAGAGTGTGTCCAGAGTCTGGGTCTGAAAGTTCCCAGCGCGTCTGATGCAGGGCTGGTTAATGAGAGCGAGGGGGGTGGCTGGCGCAGTCGTTAGATGGAGACACCGGGGCCCCTGGGGCTCTGGGACGGTCTCTGTGACCATTGTCTGCTCTGGGAGACGCCCAGGTGCAGCTGCAGAGGGTCTGTGCCGCCAGCATCGCCCATGGGACAATCGCTCTGGGCAGAGTTCAGGCTGATTTGTGGGGTCTCCATTTTCAGCCTGATTTATGGGCGAGATCAGGGGCTCAGGGGGAATTTTTTTACCCAGGGCAAATTAAATAGCAGCTTTGGAGTGTTTCACAGCTGATGTCCTGAGTCTGACCTGCCCGTAACTTTGCGTTTCTGGGGATGTTGAGAGTCACTCACTGCAAGTCACTGGGATTTGGGCTCCTCAGTTGCTCAGACAGGTTTACAGTGAAGCTGGGTGAAATGTTTTGGACAAATACTTTATTTGCTGCAAAATTATATTTCGGGTCGACAGAAACTATTCGCGAATCCATGTTGAGTTTGCTGACGAGTTTCAATCAACAGAAAGGTGCCGCCGCTTCCCTTCCATCCTTTAGCCCTGTGGCTGGGCCCCCAGCGGGGAGCCTCCGGTTCAATCCCCCCGTGGGACGCCATGAGGGCCTGAGCTGCTGGGCTCTGGGGGTCTGATGTCGTCCCCCTGTGTCTAAACACTGCCCTGGGCACTGGGCCAGAGCCTGGGAGCGAGACTGACTCTGCAGCCCAGGGTGTCGGGCCCCGACCTGGGAGACCCAGAGTCCAGCCCCCCTGCTCCAGTCACCCTGTAATTATTGATCCATAACCCCAGTGACGGGAGGGGTTATGGCCCTTGGCACACCAGTGTCTCAGGCCATGTCTGCCGGGTTTTCCTTGCACCGTTGCAAACCCCCAGGGCAGACTGGCTGTGCGGATGTGAACTGGGACTGGCGCCTGGTGCAGCTTCCCTCAGAGGGAGGGGGCAGTAAGTGGGGAAATGCCCCGTCCCCTCCCCACTGTCCTGGCCTCATTAGCAACAGCCTATTAGTATGCATTTACCCCGCCCCCCCAGAATCCTCCACTGCACAGCCGCCCCAGTGAGCCTAACCCAGACCACTGCCCCATGGCGGACGGACTGGGCCAGGAGAGGGGAGGGGCTGGCTGTGGGGTTTGCCTGGCTGGAAGGTGATCCCCGTGGGGCCCGCCAGCATGGAGAGTCCCAGCTGCGCCCCCTGAGGCAGGGCTGCACCCCCAGTGTGTGTGGGGCCAGCACCAACCTGCTCTTAGCGAGAAACCAACCACACATGACCCCAAAGCAAGAGAGATTCCCTGGGGCCTGCCTCTCCCTCAGCCCTCTGGCTCCTGCCCCTCCCTTACCCTTTTCTCACCCCTGTGCCCACCTGGACCCTGCGTCTATTCTGACCCCTCCTCCTCGCCCCTCCCCTTCTTCCCACCCACTTTCTGCTTCCCTAGGCCCCTCTGTCCCCCACTTTGCCTCCCTAGCATGTGCCCCTGCCTTCCGCCCACCTCTGCCCCACCGGAAACCCCCCTCCCTTCCCCCCCTGCCCTCCTGGCACCTTCCCCTCTCCCCCAAACATCCTCTGCACCCTGGAGTCCACCCATCACTTCACACCCCCGCTATGTCCTGGCATCCAACTCTCTCCTTTCCTTCCTCTGCTGCCAGGTCTCCCACCCCATCCCTCACTCCCATCTGCTTCCCTGGTGCCTGCCACTGCCCTCACGTCCTCTACCCCCGATGGCCGTCCCAGCCCTCACCCTCTTCTGCTGTCCTGGCTTCTGCCCTTCTTACTCCCCTCAGCCCTCCTGGCTCCTGCCTCTCTCCCCACCCTCTCTGACCCCTGGCACACACCCTTCCCTCACCCCCCTGTGCCCACACCTCCTCTAACCCCACTCTGACCCCCCGGCACCTGCCTCTCCCCAATGCTGTCTCCTAACACCTCCCTCTACCCACCTGCCCCTGCCTCTCTCCTTGCCTTTCTCTGCCCCCTGGTGCTTGTCCCTCCCCTCCTCTGCCCTCCCTGTGTCTGCCCTTCTGCTCAACCCCCTCAATCCCCCTGGCACCTACCTTTTCCCTTACCCCACACACCCTTCTGGTGCCGACCCCTTCCCTCCTTCCCCCTGCCCCCCCAACAACTGAATCTCCCCTTGTCTCCTTCCTCCCTGGTGCCCCCCCCACCCTCTGCCCCACTGACCCCACTCTCCTCTCGCCCCTCTGCCACCATCTTCCATGCCACCTTCTCTTTATTTTTCACCTCTGCCCCTCCCCTCGCCCTCTGGCTCCATGACACCTGCACCCCTCACCTCCCCTCTAGTCCCCTGGTGCCAGCTCCTCCTCTGACCCAAGTCCCAGCTCTACCCTTGCCCCATCTGCCTCCCTGGTGCCTGCCATTTCCTTTGCCTCCTCTGCCAACCTGGTGCAAGTCCCTTCCCTCACCCCCCTTTGGACCCCTGGTCTCTGCCCTTCCTCTCACCTCAGCACTGCCCTGCCCCTCCCCTCACCCTCTCCTAATCTCTGGGTCCCACCCCTCCCTTCATCCTCCCTCTGCCCCCCTGGTGCCCACATCTCCCTTCACAATCCTCTGCCCCCCTAGGTCCTACCCTTCTCCACACCCCTCTCTCTGCCCCCCTTCGGCTCACCTGCTCCCTCACCCCCCATTCTGCCCCCCGGCACCAGTGCCTGTCCATTCGCTCCCCCCCCATGGTTCCACCTCCCCACTCCTCATCATCTCACCCCCTGGCAGCTCACCCTCCCCTTGATTTCCCCTTCCCCATTGGAGCTCCCCCATTCCCTCACACCCCTCTGCCCCCTGGTGCCCGCCCCTTCCCTTGCCCACCCCAGCCCCCTGGGGTCCATCCCCTTCTTCTCCCATGGAGCCCACCCCTCCCCCCCCATGCCCTGCAGCCCCCAGGATCCTGCCCTTCACCCCCCTCTGTTCTTATGGTGCCTGCCCCTTCCCTTGTCCCCTCATTGCCCTTCTGCCTGCCCCACCCCTCTACCCCTCCCCCCGCTACTCTTGTCACCTGCCCCTCCCCTCTACCCCTCCCCCCTCTGCTCCTGTCACCTGCCCCTCCCCTTTCCTCTCCCAGCATCAGCCTCCCCCCCCCGCCCCCAGTAACACCTTCCCACCCCTCCCCCGCTCCTCCTGCCCTTTCCCCCCATTGTCTCCTCACAGGCAGAGGGGCCCTGACTCCCCTCAGGCAACAACCCCCCCCCCCAGCGATTAACGGGGGACGCAGGTTAATTTCCCTTCGATCCCAGTGACCAGCCCCTGCCCCCGGCCCTGACTCTGTGACTCTCTCCCCAGTGGACGTGACTCTGGATCCAGACACGGCTCATCCCGAACTCGTCCTGTCTGAGGATCGGAAACGTGTGAGACACGGAGACAGACGCCAGGATCTGCCTGACAAGCCTGAGAGATTTGATACGTTCCCTGAAGTTCTGGGCGCTGAGGGGTTCGCGGGCGGGAGGCGTTACTGGGAGGTGGGGGTGGGAGACAAGACGAGATGGACTCTGGGGGTTTGTCGGGAATCTGTGAGCAGGAAGGGGTGGGTCACACACACACCTGAGGATGGATTCTGGGCCGTGTGGCTGAGGGACGGGGAATTCGCAGCCCTCACCTCCCCCCCGACCTCCCTCCCCGTGAGCGTCCGGCCCGGCCGGGTGGGGATTTTCCTGGACTATGGGGCGGGCGAGGTCTCGTTTTACAATGTGACTGACGGGTCCCATCTCTTCACGTTCACTGACACCTTCTCCGGGACGCTCCGCCCTTATTTCTATACCGGTCTCAACACTCGCGGTACAAACGCGGCTCCCCTGATCATCTGCCCGGTCCCGGCTCTGGCCGGGGGGAATCTCGGTCCCTGACAGTGACCCCGCGGCACAGACCGACCCCCCCAGCACTGCTGCTCCTCCCGCTCCCCTGGGCGGGGCAGTTACTGCAGCTACTGGAGTTTTTGTGCTGACCGGACGCTGCCAGTTTCCCTTTTCCACTGGAGGGTCCAGTCGAAAACCGGACACCTGGCAACCCCCACCCCTCACCTTGCCCCGTCCCCTGCCCCAGGGATAGCAGATGGTGGGGGATGGGGTCATTCACTCCTGCCAGAATTTTTAACCCTGTGAAATCTGAATGTAAAATAGGAAAGAAAAAAGATTATTCTAATTTAGAAAATATTATTGTAACAAGGTGTAAATACAAGAATACTTTACTTTAAATTTCACAGTATTTCAAAAAAAGGCATCTAAACATATTTTTAGAAATGGAATTATTTACATTTATTTTTTGATTCTTCCCTCAAATCTATATTGAAGTTTAACTTCTCTAAATATCATCATTTGTATTTTAACTGTGGAATTTCAAGAAATCCAAAATATTTATCTTCACAAAATAAACTATTAAACTGTCAGACGGGGTTGTTCAGTTACAATGTACGTGTGTCATAAACATCACAACTATACACATGTGCAGCTGCTCTCTCTCGCTCGCTCTCTCTTTCTTCCCCCTCTTTATTGTCTTGACTGGTTCTCTCTGGGAGGCAGGGCACATACACCCACCTTCTGCACTACACCTTTGAAAATTAATAGCTTAAAAATGATAGAATGCATTAAGCAATATATTTCAGTTAACTCACACAAGATTATATAGTATTCTTTGAACTTCTGTCAGCATTAATTTGTGTGATTTTAACTTTCTAGCTACATATAATCGGTAATCAAGATATGACCCTTCCTTTCTCTTTCTCACCTCAATTAACAAAATACGGTCCCCAACCTCAAATGCTATCTTCCTATAGATAGAAATAAACCCTGGATTTGTGCTGGAAATGGCCCATCTTGATTATCATACACATTGTAAGGAGAGTGATCACTTTAGATAAGCTATTACCAGCAGGAGAGTGGGGTGGGGGGAGAGAAAATCTTTTGAAGTGATAAACACCCATTTTTTCATGGTCTGTGTGTATAAAAACATTCTCACTGTATTTTCCACTGAATGCATCCGATGAAGTGAGCTGTAGCTCATGAAAGCTTATGCTCAAATAAATTGGTTAGTCTCTAAGGTGCCACAAGTCCTCCTCTTCTTTTTGCGAATACAGACTAACACGGCTGCTACTCTGAAACCTGGTTATGTAGACTCTCTCCTCAGGCCCAAAGCACTCCCAGCTATCACTTCAATCTCTCTGGTTACTCTCCAAGGAACTTCCCACTCCGAGACCCTAGACACTGTGGCCTGTAAATGCAGGTGGGGAATTAATTACTGAGCTCGGTGGCGTTCAGACTATGTCCTGAAGCATGGGATTGGGCCAGAGGGACAGCTAGCGCTGGACACAGTGTCTAGGGTCTCTTGGAGTGGGAAGTTCCTTGGAGAATTCCACTGGGTGGGAGACTCAGCTGTGAAGGGAGGGGGCGGGCAGGAGCATCTCCTAAACCCAAGATTGGAATAACTGAAGTAATGTTCCTTTTACATGGAGACTCTGCTCTTTGGAACCTCTGCAAACGCTTTAGCCACGTGTTTTACTCCATCCGTAGGAGTAGCCTTGGATCGCAGTGGGAGGGCTCAGGTGTGTAAGTGTTTGCAGGATGGGCACTCAGGGCAGTCCCTGACGCTAGGGCAAAGTGGATGTGAAGTGCCACTGTCTGGATTTGGGAGCCTGCCTGCACACTGAACTCACTAGGCGCTGGGTGCATGACTGCAAGGCGCTGGGCCAGGGAAAATCAGCCTTGGGTGGTCATTTTCAGTAGAAAACCAGAGCCACTTCTGGGGTCTTTCAGCTTCTAATGCCCTTTCCCTTCTACAGCTGGATTTCAGCCTATGGTAAAATCCCTCTCAATGCCAAGTCAGTGCCATAAATCATTGGACTGGGTGCAGGAATCAGTAGGCGACATTCTCTGACCTGGGTTATGCCAGGGCTCAGACTAAATTATTGTTCCCAAAACTTTTAAAAGCTCCTCAAGGCAAAGAAACCAATCATGCCCCTCACCCGTCAGCAATGTGTTAGCGACCCCACCCCCCATTTTCATGGATACATCTTCAAACCCCACCCTTCCCACCATGGCTAGCCCTTCCCCACGCTTCAGGAGACTCTGGAGTAGATGATCCTAATTGTCCCCTCTAACTTTGGAGCATCTTAAAAATCAAAGTTCCCAGACTCTGTAACAGGGGCTGCTTTGCCGGGCTCACCTTTCTCCCTCCGTCAGGTTGGCCGATGGGGATAATGAGCCTGGAGATCTCATTCCCGCTGCTCTGAGTGGTGCCCATGTGTACACGACCCAGCTCAGCTCTTACTGTATCCCAGGAATGTCTTCATCTTCTGGGATCGTCATAGCAGCAGTGGGATGATTTAACGGAGTCCCTTAGCCATGGGGCCTTTCTCTCTCTTTGGTTTCAGAGCCAGCATCCTGGAATCGTCTCCTGGTGCGTGGAGTGGTGGCAGTGGTGGGGGTGCTAGTCTTACTATACCGATGTGGGTTTTGGAAAGGTAGAGGAAAAGTGTTTGCCTACTCGCAACTCGTCTTCAGGAAGCTGCTGACTCATCCCTCCCAGCAGCCTGGAAGTCGGCAGGATTCCCAGGAATCTGAGCTCCCTGCAGTGTGTGACAGGGGCCCAGGGAACCAGAAACAGGAATCGAGACCCAGCCCTGGAGAAGGGGGAAGGAGACCTGCTAATGGAAGACAGATGCTTCCCCCAGGAACCCAGAGGAAGGGATCCATTAGGTGGGGACACGGGTGTGGTCCAGGAAACTGGAGCAGCATTGCCAATCCTCCAGGGTGATCGGGAGTCTGCAGGAATTAAAGATTAATTTTTAATTAAAGATCATCTCATGTGATAAAACCTTCAGGAATACGTCCAATTAAAATTGGCAACCCTAAACCAGAGTGGGGGGAGGGACCCATTAAAAGGAGACAGACTTGGGCTGGGGAACCAGCTAGAAGAGCTGATCCCTCTTACGATGCCCCTCAACGGTGGGGACTAGACTGGGCGAAACTTTTCATTTAAATCTATTTTAGGTGAAAAATGCAGATTAAGGAGTTTGCGAATTCATATCCGGTCTGCTGAATTGTTCACGTCCAGACCCTCCCCCCGGTTCTTAAAAAGTCGAAGCATTTCGTTTAGACACTTTCTGAACAAACCATTTTGATTTTTCAGTTTGAAACAATTTTTTGTTTAAAAATGTCCTTCAGTTTTATTTTAAAAATTCAAAAAGTTACAACCCTTGAAGTGTTCCTGGGTTGTTTTTTTTTAAAAGCTTTTTGGTTCATCAAAAATTTGGAAAAATGTTACTTTTGTTCAACCTGAAACCAGTTTTTTTCCATCTCTTTTTTGGAATTGCCAGCGACCAAAAAATTCTGTTTGCCCAGCTCTAGGGGCGGGTGAGGATTTTAGTGGTTATATTGTGGGTTTCTGATTCTCCTTGTTGCTCAAAGTTTTCTTACTGTAACAGATTTATTTGGGATGAGGGCAGGATAGGCAAAAGCTTCCTAAAAGTGTGTGTGGGGGGGCTGCTGGGACCCAAACTGTGGCCCAGCCCCTGTGCCACCCCTTCTCCTCGAGGTCCGGCCCCCTCAAACCGCCCCTTTCCGAGGCCGCCCCCCCATGCTGCCTTTCTCCCTGAGCTCCCACTTCACGCCGCCCCTTGCCCCCAAAACACGCCCCCACCCCCTGCTCCCTTCTCTCCCCCTCATCCAGTCGCTCACACTTATGGCCAGTAAAAAGTGGTGGGCCCTGGTCTCCCCTGTTCCGGCACCCCTGGATGAGAGTGGGAGAGGATGAAGAACTCCTTTCAAATATAACTCCCCCCATCTCAAAAAAGCACAATTTGCCAGCAACAGCAAAACATGCACCTCACCAACCCGGGCCAGTCACACTGTGTTGTGTGTGACATTCCCGTCCTGGGGCGGTTTATGTCTTTGAGAATGTGAACCCTGCAGGCCTGGGTGTTTCTCTGCGTAATGTGACCTCAGTGCTCCTCATGAGAGCCATTGTTTGTAAATGTTTCAGTAGCAGACATATTTCTCATTCATGGACAGACAGACATTTATTCATAATTTGAACTGGTCAAAAATAGCGGGGGTGGGGAGGGTCATGAAAATTGAAGAAGAAACCACTCCCCCCCCCCATATTCTTCAAACTTATTTGCAAATGTTTTTAATGATCAAATTTCTGTTTAGTTTTGGTGGGAAAAATGCCACATTCTCTCTCAAGTGGGCAGAGAAATCTAAAATGTTTTTTTTTTCAAACGGGAACTTTTTTCAAATGATCAATGCAATCCAAAGTGGCATTTCTAGTTAAAAGATTGCATTGTGAGTGTAAAACCATTTTGAACCAGCTCTATCACTGTATAACAAGATGAGTTTATTTTTCATGCTGCATTGTTTGGGCCAAGTTCCAAGTGGTATTTCAGGTTTTGCACCGCTCTTCTCTTCTTGCGTCTGCACCTCTCATACGCTGTGGCCTTAATCTCGGCCCTGGAAACATTTACGTGCATGTTTAACTTTAATGACTGCTGTGAATAATTCCATTTCAATGGGACAACTCTGAGGTCGGGTTTACGCTACGGCCCTATATCGGTGTAACTACGTCATTTATTTAATTTTCTTTCTTTTATATATGAAAGTTCTTGAGAGGTTAAAGCAGGTAAAATACATGAAGAGGTTCGGACAGTCCAAGTTTGTCAATGCAAAGTGACAGCAGAGATGTGGTATCTGCTAGTTTTCCATAAGTCTCTCAGGGTTACCCAGGATAACTTTCGGGATCTCTGTCTTGCATCCCCTTGTTTTTTCCTACCCCACCCCCCGCCCCCAGACATTCTTGTTAAACCCTGTATTTGTGCTGGAAATGGCCCACCTTAATTATCATACACATTGTAAGGAGAGTGGTCACTTTAGATAAGCTATTACCAGCAGGAGAGTGGGTTTGTGTGTATGTGGGGGTAGGGGGTGAGAAAACCTGGATTTGTGCTGGAAATGGCCCAACTTGATTATCATACACATCGTAAGGAGAGTGATCACTTTAGATAAGTTATTACCAGCAGGAGAGTGGGGTGGGGGGAGGTATTTTTTCATGCTTTGTGTGTATAAAAAGATCTTCTACACTTTCCATAGTATGCATCCGATGAAGTGAGCTGTAGCTCATGAAAGCTTATACTCAAATAAATTGGTTAGTCTCTAAGGTGCCACAAGTCCTCCTTTTCTGTCTTGCCGTGGGAATGTTCCCTGAAAGTGTCCAAACAGCGCAGAGATACAGAACCATTCCCTGGATCCATTCTTATAGCTGTCTTCCCTGGAAACCAGTCTGACAAGTGTTCCTGTCAGCTCTTTGGTAAGTTATCTGTCAAAACACTAGAGTTTTCAGGTGCCTAAGTAGCCCCTGGAATCAGGGTGAAATTATCCTCCCCGCCACCACCAAAACTGGAAATGGTGCTCCTGAGTGCATGGTACCCTACCGTGCTCCCCCATAGGAGCTGCATTAACAGGCAGCTCTGCAAGTTCTCTGCATGCCTCTGCAAGTCACCCCCATGCCTCTCCATTTCCTTGGCCACATGTATCCTGTCCCCATGCTGGCGGCTAATCCAGAAAAAGAGGGAAAGAGCTCACCACTGCGAACACCTGAGGGAGGTGTTGGGGTGAGATCAGCTGGTCAAAGCAGGCAATAGGGACAGAATCTGAGACTTGAAGCTCCTCGAGTGACCTCTGACCTTTCCAGACCTGCCCTTCAATCAGACACAGCAATTGTAAAGTTGAATGTGATAGTAACTAGACCCATTTTAAACCCTTCACCACACAAGACAAAGCCCGTAGGATTCATCGTGAACTATTTATTTCTCCTCCCCTGGATTCCTGCAGCCACCAGCCACCTTGGAGCTTTCCCTCCTCTCTCCCAGGCTGGGCTCACTTGATTGCAGGAGCTCAGCAGAGGGTCCAGCTTTGCTCTTTCGCTTCCATTCTTCACGTCTTTGGGTGGCTGCATTTGCAACTGAGCAGCCTGATGGAAACACTGAGTCCTCTGTCTCGGCAGGCAGGCCCAGCCGCCAAAGCCAAAGACTCCCTGAGAACAGGGGCAGGTTCGCCTGAACTCTCAGGAGTGGAGGCTGGGCCCATAGGGTAGGGTTACCATATTTGAACTTTCAAAAAAGAGGACACTCCGAGGGTGCGGGAGGGAGTGGTAGCCCTGCCACCTATCTACTCCCTCCCACTTCCTGCCCCCTGACTGCCCTCCACACAACTGCCAACCCATCCAACCCCCCCCTGCTCCTTGTCCCCTGATCGCCCCCTCCCAGGACCCTGCCCTCTATCTAAGCCTTCCTTCCCCCTGTCTCCAACTGCCCCCTCCTTAGACCCCTCCACCCTAACTGCCCCCGTAGAACTCCACCCCCTACCTGTCCCCTGACTGCCCTGCCCCCTATCCGCACCCCCACCCCCTGACAGACCCCCGGCTCTCCCACACCCATCCAACCACTCCCTGTCCCCTGACTGCCCCCGCAGAACCCCCAACCCATCTAATCCCCCCTGTTCCCTGCCCCTGATTCCCCCCCCTCGAACCTCCGCCCCATCCAACCCCCCCCCGCCCCCGGCTCTCTGTCCCTTGACTCCCCCGACCCCTCTTCATATGCCCACCCCCTGACAGGCTCCCCCCAGAACCCCTCACCCATCCAACCCCTCCTGCTCCCTGTCCCCTGACTGTCCCTTGGGACCCCATGCCCCTTCTCCAGCCCTCAGGCCCTCGTACCCTGCTGCTCAGAGCAGTGTGTCTGGGGTGCGGAGCCAGACACAGTGCCGTGCTCCCCCGCAGAGCGTGCAGCTCCCCCCCGGCCCCCAGAGTGCTGCATTGGGAGGGAAATCCCGGCCCTTTGGAGAGTTTTACAAATTCCTCCCGGAGGGCAATTTAACACCCCAAAAGCCGGACATGTCCGGGAAACTCCGGACGCATGGTAACCCGACCACAGGGACTCCAGGATCTGCAGCTGTTGCCACCTGTATGGTGAATCCTCCGACTCATCACCAAACAGCTCTTCCCCATTCTGCCACCCGGCACAACGGTCTGACCGTGCAGGAGAACAGAAACCCTTTGGGACAGCAGGAGAGTCTCCTCAATGCCGCACTCTTCGCATGGCTTCCCGCGGTCACCGGGAAACATGACTACCCTGCCCCAGGAGTCTCTCAAGGAGCTGCCGGCGCAGTCACTGGGCACCCACTCGTAATGGTCTCGGGCAGTGGCATTGCAGAGGGAGCTGAGCAGACCGTCCCTTCTGTGACTTCCTGAATCGCTGCCAGGACGGATTCTCCTCTGCGCTAGGGAGAGTCCCCGAGGACAAGCAGCTGTGGTGGGGGAGGAGGCAAGACAAGCTCTCCCCGAGCCCTTGACTAGCAGGCAAGGCAAGGCATCGGAGCCAAGGCATCGGAGTGTCTTCCTGGGAGAGCAGAGCTGGAGAGCAGAAAAGGGCATTGGAGGAATTGTAGAAAAGTCAGTGTCATGGCCGGGTCATGGGCAGCCAGACCTAGTGGTCAGAGGCAGAGTCCACACTCACAAGACAGGAGTCGAGAGTCAGCTGGGTCACGACACGGGAAGAGCAGAAGCAAAAGACCAAATTGTGTTCAGAACCTCAAGTCAGGTGAGTCACCCTGAGTCCGGATGCCAGGAAATCAAGCCTGGGGAGTGGGAGCAGGAACAGCCAACACACAGTCCAGAGCCGGGGAGGAGCTCAGCTGTTCAGACAGCTTCTTCTTCCTGCTGCTGGTTTAAGGAGGTCCCCGGGGCCGATTAGCTGCTCTGGGACTCTGCCAATAGGAGCCTCAAACTGGGTCTGGACTTCGTCAGTCCTAGGTAAGCAGTTTTTCATAGGCTTCCAGGTGGCGTGCTGGAGGGTGGCTGCTCCCAGGAACCCTGCAGACCCGGGTGAATGACCCATGGGTCAGGACAGTGAGTGATCTCTCCCCGCTCAAACCTCCTGCACGAAACAGTCTCCAGGGTCCTGGATGCATCCTCTGAGAAGAAAAAAACACAGTCATGAGGACAAATAGGCTATGGAACAGGAGCCCCCTCTTTCTTGCAACAGCCCCAAGTGTCCAGAAGAGTGGACAGTTCTTACCTCCAGGAGATGCCTGGGATCTTCCATCTAAGACTCAAGGGGACCCCTGTTTCTTGGTCTGACAGGATGAGATCATCTGTCCCCACTGCTCCCTGCGCTGGGCTGGCTGCAGCACACATCTGTGTAAGAGGCTGGGCCAGAGAGATGTTACAATCGGGGTCCAGGCACCCCAGAAGGAGAACAGAGGGTCTGAAACCAGAAGACGAAGCAATCAAATCAGCGGATTCGACAGAGAAGTTTTCTACCCTACAGGGACATCAAAGAAGGTCTCTTAGGAAAGCTGAGATGTTAGTCTGGAAACTGCTAAGGCAAAGATTGTGACTTGTTAAGATTCAGTTTTAGTCACTACAAAGTGTGTTGTGTTTTGTTTCTCTATTTGAAGTGTGTCTCTTTCTCTTGCTTAGTATCACTTAACTCTCTTCTTTGTTACTATGCTTCCCAAACCACCTCAGTGTTGTGTGTTCGAGTGAAGTGTGAGTCTCCAGCCTACCCAACAGGCTGAGCTGTGCCCTGTCTCTGAAGGTAGCGAATAATTTCTGAGCGGTGCTGGGCCTAGAGTCCAAGGGCAGTTCACCAGACATCTCGTGGGAAGCCCAAAGAGACCAAAGGAGCAGGAGAGATTCCGGCCCCACTGACCCATGGGAACTTCCCACAGAAGAGCCTACACAGGGCTCTAGACACAACCACTTTGGGTGTGTACCAGAGTTCACTCACCGCTAGATGCTGGCCAGGCCTCGTGTCATTGCTTTCTCGCTGGGCTAGCAACCCCGCTCATACTCACTCTTGTAGTTTGTTGGCTGGGAACTCAGCCCTCCAACCAGGTGACTGTCCTTTACTCCACTCCTTCCTGGCTCGTGCTCCTTGCAAACAAAGTCCCAAAATGTCTTGAACAGAAACAAGGCCTTCCACCCTCGTGGGGAGTTCTTCCTCAGCCTGATTTCGGTTCGGCCTTCCCTTCTTGGGTTTCTATGGTCTTCTATGTCCCCTTCCTTAGGGACGGTGAGAGAAGCCAGTCCTACCCTGGACTCCAAGGTTTGGCCCAAGGCCATCTACTGAACAGCTGGCTCTGCTTCTGGACTTCTGCTGCTGTTTTCCCTTGTTTCCTCTCAGGTGGGGCTCACTTGGTCATCAATTTGGCCTAGCCCCAGGCTAGGCAGCCATAGGCCAAGCCACCCTGTTAGATACCCTCCTCCTTCCAATCCGCTCCAGCCCAGCTGACAGGTTTGCTGAAGGGATGGTGAAACCCCATTGCTGATCAGAAGGAGGTCAGAGTCCGTTCTCTAGGAGCTGAAGGTCCGTTTGTCCTGCTGCGGGAAGTGGAGCTGGAGAGCGGAGATGTTAGGTGAAAGAGACTGCATGATGGAGTTGGAGACTGAGGGACTGGAGCCTCCTCCCAGAAACGCTCCCAGGAGAACAGGTTTGAGGAGGAGTTCTCTGGGGAGCCTCCTGCTTGGAAAAAAACAAGGGTGGCACATTGATGAAGATGTCTCTGTCCCAGGGATGGGGGAAGCTCCCAGCCAGGCTATGCAGCAGGGATCCCATTTCTCCCCCAAGAAACCCATTTTGCCCAAAGAAGTCAATGGCTTTTACCTCCAAGAGGGAGTGGGCTCTTCCGTCTCAGCCTCTTTGAGAACTACCACTGCTTGGCTTCCTAGGACAAGGGACCTGTCCCCACTGCTCCCTGAGGTGCTTCAGCTTCTGACTGCACCCATCTGGGAGGCTGTCACACATGCCAGGGCCTAGAAGACATGCGGGGAGGAGGCTCCTCTTCATGTCAGACTCTGAGAGCCCAGAGAAGGGCCAAAGGAAGAATAAAGGGCAGAAGATGAAGCTAGACCGGAGCCTAGCTTCAGTTGGGCAGACAGTCTGTAGCCCTGATGCAAAGGTCCTTCTGCGCCATATGGGGCAGGAAGATCTCTGCCTGGGAGCACGGGAAATGGGATGGGGGTGAGATCAAGGAAAGAGGGGAGGGATATGGGTGTGAGGGAAAGAGCTCCTGCCCCAGATGAAGGAATTCGGGGGCCGCGGGAAGGACACAGCTCCACAGAGAGGGGAGAGAGTTCCTGTGAATGCCAGGGGCCTCCATTTCTGCTTCCACTAGCCCCCCATTTACAGTGAGAAAGAGCAGTACCTGCAGCAGGGAGCGGGACTTGCTGAACAGGGAGGGGAACCTTGAAGAGCATCAGACGAGCCACAGCCCTTGCAGTGCCTCGGGCATCTGGTGCAAGTGCCGGATCATGCGAAGCTGGCCCATGACCTTGGCTGTGACATCCTCATGCTGCAGGGGAAAGAAAACATGTCAGAGACTGAGACACTCCCCAGGAATCAGGGAGGATTAAGGGCACCTGGAACCTGCACCATCATCTCCACCCAGCAGCTGCTCATTTCTGAGTGGTAGATTCACCCTCCTGACCCCCAGGATGGAGGCTTGCTGTCCTCTCTAGTGACCTTCAGTGCCAACCCCCCTCCTTGTCGGGTGAGCTCCTGCCACCTCCCCATCCGTGCCCCTGAAAGCTGTTCCACCTCCAACCCACCTGGGGACACCGCTCAAGTTCGGAGAACCCTCTCCTCCACCCCTACCTCCATCCCCACCCAGGTAGGGCAGGGAGGGGGCTCTAGAAGGGTGGAGGGGGGAGGGAGGGATTCTGGCAGCAGTGAAGTGGGATAGGGAGAGCTTGAGACCTTTCCCCAAGACACCCCAGTGACAAAAGCTGAAACCACAGGATGGCAGCCCTGGTGAATGGGGCAGGTCAGCAGCCCCTGACGACTGAATCCTCCCAATCTCTCGAGAGCGGGTCCAGCCCTACCAGCAGCAAGACCAGCTTTCCACACCCATGTGCCTCAGTCAGTCACCATCACCAGTCAGTCCTTGGCCTCCCAGGATGCCAGGGATGGGAGCAACTCTCGATGGTGGCTCGGGTGACATGGACACTAGGCCATGGGGAAATGGGTGCAGCTCCGTGGGGCAGGAAAGGTTCCCAGAGGGCACTTAGGGGACTCTCCTGTCCTTCCCAGGAGTGATAGCAGAGCACCACATCCTAAGAACAGAAGTCCATGAAGGCCAGAAGTCCCCACTAGGCTCCTTGCTACCAGGCCAGCAAATGGCGAGAGGATGGGAAGGAGGCCCTGGGCCCCACCCCAAGCTTCTGAGTCGATTGCAGCTGCTTACCGTGTCCCCCATCAGTTGCTGGGCTTCCCCCAGGAGGGAGTAGACCAGCACCAGCCCAGCCTGGCTGACACGCAGCAGGGGGTCGTGGATGGCCAGCAATGCTGTCTGTACGAAGGATCTTCTCTGCCCGACGGAGAAGAATTTTTCAAAGACCTAAAACCAAGAGGACATGGGGCTCGAGTAGATTGCCCAGAGCCAGTTTCCAAGTCATGGCGGTACAATGGCGTCTCGTGCCCCAAAGGGCGGGGAAGAGAGCTGCTGTGGCCAAGGCAGTTCATTCCCCAGGAGGCTTTCAGGGTCCCAGGGCTCAGGGAAGCCCCTTTATTAAAAGGTGGCAGATGCTGAGGGACCAAAGCCTCCAGTGGCTCTTTCGGGAAGGCAATTTATGGCAGGGGCCAGGATGGGCTGGAAATGGATCTCTAATGTGTGTGAGCAGGCCCACTCTGCTGTGCAGGGCACAGAGATGACAGGGGACCCTGTCTTGCTTCCAGCAGAGAGATCTCCTGCACCTCAGCGGCTAGAGGAGTGTGCGTGTGTTGTTGAGGGGAGGAGGGGGTTGGAGCTGACAGACCAAAGGTCTCTTCCCCCAGCTAAGTGATTTCTCTAGTTGCTGGCTATGGCATCTGCAGCTCCTTGGTTTCTTCAAGGGGAATCCAACCTGCAGCCTGACAAGAACAAAGAGACTCCTGGCCCAGTCCCAGTGTGGGACCTTTAGCACCAGCCTGTCCCACTGGTTGCTGGATGAGGAACTGTGAGCTGGAAATAAGGAGCGGGCTCTTTTCCTGTCTCCAGGAGGCATCCACTGCAGGGAGCCCAGCCAGCCCCACTCCCTGAGCTGTGTCATGCCCTGGCACAGTGCCCTTACCTCCCCCACTCTGGCTGTGTTCTTGTAGCCCAAGAGCCTGCTGTCCTGGTGCCAGTCATAGCACCAGAGATCCTCCACGTCATGTATGGTCAGGCCTGGAAGAGAGAGAGAGAGAGAGAGACTTTTCTCCTCATTCTGGTTGCAGTTTCTGTGTCCTTCCAGTCCCATTGGTGGCTGCACAGTGGAGTGGAGAAGAACAGAGGCAGAGAGAGACTTGTCCTCCGGCTGGGGTCAGTCTGAGAGAAATGGTCTAGGGTCCCATTTTCAACCTGTGGTCACTCTCAGTCCCCTATTGGGTTCCGTGTCCCAGCTGGGTTCCTTACCCCTCTGTTGGAGCAGCAGTTGGTAGAGCCGGTAAGTCCCCTCCCTGGCCTGCCGGCTGATGTCCTTGTCTGGATCGCTGACAAATAGAGCCAGCTGGGCCACATGGCGACCCATCTGAGGGAACTCGGCTGAGATCTAATGGAAGGGAGAGCAGAGGGGACTCCATCAGCATTTTCCTCTCAGCTCCCTGTCCTCCCTGGGCCAGAGGGCTCCTTCCTCTTAGCCCCTCTGCAGGAGATGCTGGGGGAGAGGAGCTTGAGATCGACCCTTCATTTGCTCTGCTGCCAAGGGAGCTTGCAGCTGCTTTGGGATGCCAAGCAGGGGCTGGAGCATGGTCCCCTTAAAGGCCCAGGGACAACACTGAACCAGGACAAGAAGAACTTGACTCAAGCCGAGCTCAGTTCTGCTCTGACTCTGCCTCCCCATGAAGAACCCTCCTAAGCCACAGCCCCGGCAGCAGCAGCAGCAGATCCTGCAGCCCACTGGAGCCAGCCCGCTTCCGCCTGGAGCCAGCAAGCTGGGCTCGGAGCTCACTTACGTCAAACTCAGGGAGGGTGACTGTGTATCTCAGCAGGGCTGTGCTGCTCCTGATAGCCCTGGCTCGCTCCTGCGACACCCTGGACACGACCCAGAGGTTGACATGCTGTGGGGAAAGGAGGCAGGTCAGATTCAGTGGCCAGCTGCTCCTGCTTTGCAAATGAGCCCCATGCCCCCAGCCCCAGGGGCCTGAGACATTCTGCGCAGGGGGGAATAGCGGAGTCATTGATGGCAGAGCTTTAGAAGGGGATTCTTTCCCCCAGGACGCAGCTTGTACCCTGCAGGTCACAACTTCTCAGCGTCTCTCTAGATTGGGACAATGTTCAGGGTCGGGGCTGGTCCCATCCTCCCAGAACTCCTGATTCCTGAACAGTTCACCAGAAAGAAGACCGAACCCTCGGCCCTTCCCTGCTACGCAAATCCTTGTGGGGATGTAGGGAGTGACTGAGAGCACAATCCCCCCAGGAATTTCAGAGCACATCAGAGGGAAGGGCTGATTCCCTGGGCTCCTCCTCTTTCTCTAGGAAGGAGCATGTGCCTCTTCTCTGAGAACCATCTCCCCAATCTCATGGGCTCTGTGTGTTGGAGGGGTGGGGGAAGGGTGGATTTTCAGACTCTCACTCCCCAAGACAGCCAGGAGCCCTGTGCTTCGTGCTCAGCAGAACCAGGCAGAGCTCTGGCTTGGAGTCCCAGCTCCTTCCTCTGGCCCTCAAGAAGGAAGGACCTGACACTACATTGCACTGACCTCCCCAACCAAGGACGGCCCACTGGGGACCCAGCTAGGAGGACAGAGTAGAAAATGCATCTTCCAGTCTCCCCTTACCAGTCTCCCAAAGAGTTCAGGTCAAATGGGGCTCACCTCCAAGATGAAGTGGAGCCTGTCTGTGTCTGGGGACTCTGCCAGCAGGTTCCCCAGCATGGCATCCAGGACCTCTGGGATGACTTTGTGCAGAGCCTGCAAAGCATGGGTCAGAGTTAGGGAATCTGGGCCTACACCTGCCACAGGATGGGAAGAGGGGGTCTCTGGGAAGCACTGGGGAGACTCCCAAACACATCTCCTGGCCTCTCTCCTTCACATGCCACTGCAGGCAATTCGCAAGAATTGATGACCCCTGGACCTTTGATCCATGAGCTTAGCAGGTCTCTGCAGAGGGCCTTGTAGGCAGAAGAGTATGAAACAGCCAAGTTGCTATGGATGGAAGCTGGGTTTCTGGGCAAAACACAGCTTATGAAAGAAAGAAAGAAAGAAAGAAAGAAAGAAAGAAAGAAAGAAAGAAAGAAAGAAAGAAAGAAAGAAAGAAAGAAAGCAAGCAATCCCCCAGGGAGGGGTAATCTCTTCCCTGCTGGAGGGAAGGATCCAACCCTGCAGCTTGTTCCATCTCTGCTACCCCACCCCTAAATCTGGAGCTCCAGCAAATCAAGGGAGCAGGGACCAAGGACTACTCTGGAAGAGGAAGAGGATGGTGGAGGAGGAGGTACCTGGATGCCGGTGGTGTCCTTCTCCGTGCCCAGGGTGAAGACGGAGTGAAGGGCAGCTCGCAAGAGGTGGGTCTCTAGGGCTGGCTCCAGGGCAGGTTTCATGGTGCTGGCAAGAGAGAGGAGCTGGTATTAGACTGTGCAGTACAGGGGTGGGACTGTCGCCAACACGGACACCAAGCCACAGGGATAGAGGCACAGGCTGGCGAGAATGGAAACTGAGGCACTTAGCTAGGGAATGGCAAGGCCAAGGCGTCACAGACAGACAGTGGCAGGACAGGAATAGCTCCTGTTCCTTGGAGCCAGCTGCCACTCCTGTATCGGAGCCCGGGAGTGAGCCCCTCCCCAGGGCCCCTGTCATGTTATGGGAGTGAAAAGAAGAGCCCCGCCAGGAGAGAGTGACCCTTCCCACCCCACCATCTCTGCCAGAGGCACCACTCTTGGGAGGTGACCTGGGCGGGACAGTGACGGTGACTCCCAGCCTTGGGCCTGAGCAGCACTGGGGTGAGGGGAGCCGGTGGGGTGGGGGGGTGGGGCTGTCTCGGTACCAGAGGTAGCCCACTGCAGCCAGGGAGTGGGCGAGGACGGCGCTGGGTGACGAGTCATCGGGAAGCTCCTCGATGAGCTCCTGTGAGACGCGAAGGAGACAAAGGAGCGTGTGAGATTCAGGCCCGACTGACACCTCCCAGTGAGGAGATGACACAGCCAGTGCCCCACATGGCCAGCAGGATCCCCCACCACCTCCCGCTCCTCCCATTCCTTTCTGCCCATCAGACTTGTCCCCCTTCCCAGATTCCTGCCCAGCTCACTCCCAATCCCCTTCTTTCCTCCTCCCTGTCAAAACTGCCCCCATTTAGCCCCATCCCGATGACCGAGCTGGGACCATGTGATTCCTTGGCCCCCACTCTCAGCTGCCCTCCAGCATCACAATTCCCCCCCTGCCCACTACTGACCAATCTCACAATTTCTCCCTTCTCTTCTCCCCAGTCTTCAGCCCCAGCAATCCTTGTCCTCTGCTGCCCCCTCCAACACCACCCAGCCCCCACCCATGAGCCCGGACATACCCCTGCCAATCCCATGTCTCTCTCCTCCCTCCAGCTGCCGTATGGCGTGTCTCACTCACCACAATCCTCTTCACCACAGCCGCCTTGCAGCAGCGCGGCTCCAGCGTGTCCTCCCCTCTCTCCTGTGCAGCCAGACATGCGGGGTAGATGGCCTGAAGGAACAGGAGCTGCTGCCCCTCATCCTGGACCCACCGGGAGTGGGGTATAGCGAGAGAGAACCTGTTAGCTAGGGACCTTCCTGCACCACCCAAACCAGCTCCAGGGCTCAGGCCTCAATGGGGGATTGTGGGGACCCGCCTAGTGTCCAAATCCCCCACCACTCCTACACAAGCAGGATCAGGAACTGGGACAGTGCCTGTGGGGGGAGATGACTTCGGCTCTTGTGGGACAAACACCCCCATCTTGGGGGTCCACATCATGGATGTAAAAGGGCCCCATTAGGGGTGGTGGATCATGAGGGACAAGACCCTTGGCAGGGGGTGGGGATGCTGGGAAGGGACAGGGCAATCTTGGTTCCAGCCCAGGTGGGGAACATTTGTACCTTATCTCTGCACTGGAGCTGCTCTCGGATGACCGTGAGAGCAGCTTCATCTTTGGCCATGTCCACCCCTTCCTCCTGCTCCGAATCCAGGGGGGTCCCTGCACCAGGGAGGGAAGGACAGGGGCGTGGTGGGCAGAGCAGGATTCAAGACCCCCCTTCCCACCTCAGGCACCCAGGGCAGATCGGGCCCCAAACCTCCCTCTCAGGGATGCCTTCAGCCCCCAACAGCTTCAGAAGCCCAGAGCAGAGCCCCCCCTCCACTGGCCAGGACTCCAGGGGAGGTGCCGATTCCCCCGGCCCCGGAGCAGCAAGGACCAAAGTGGCAGAAGCTCTTCATGCCCCCACCCCCAGTTCCCTGTGCAGAAGGGGCAGCTATGTGACGGCTGCTGCTGTCAGTGGGGTTCGCGGGGCTCACGCCAGATACCTGGGCTGGGGACCCCCCCACATATCACTGGGAGAGCGTCTGGGCCCAGGGTGTTCACATCCCGTCCTCACCCCTCCCGGAGCCCAGCCCAGCTCCTCACCTGGAACAAAGCAGTGGCCTCCATCGGCCTGGCTGCTGCCAGAGGCCCAGGTGCTGCCGCTGTCCCCTGCTGAGCTGCCGGTGCTGGGACAGGGACCTTCCCCCTCCTGGCCGGCGGGGGCTGGAAGGTCCTCAGAGACCGGGCAGGGCGATGCCTCCTGATGGGAAGGAGGGCTGGGCTCCTGGGGCCGCTGCTGCCCACACAACAAGCCCCAGAGCCACCCTGCCCGGCGCCCCTCCTGGGCTGGGTCCTGTCTGCCAAACCGCAGCCTGGGCCAGCTCCACTGGGGCCTGGTCGGGGCCTCTCCCAGCTCGGCGCCTGCGCCGGGAGCCGGGGTCCTTTTCCAGAAGGCCGGGAACTTCCGCCGTCTGGCCTGGACGGGACCTGCTTCCCCGCCAGCGGGGACGCAGGGCTTGCTCTGCCCCTTGGGAAGACGGCAGCTGCTTCCCTCAGGCTCTGGGGCCACCTGCAGAGCCTTCCTCCTGAACATCCGCAGGAGCCTGGCCATCCTGGAACCGAGCGGGGAGCAGGGGTGAATCTGGGCTCAAGGCAGCCTTTCACTCATGGGCCTTTTCTGTCCCTCCTCCTCCCTGCTCCAACCACAGCCGCCCCCTCTGCCCCTACAGGAGTGCAGGGAGTGCCATCTACACACACGGGCAGGAGTTCATTGCATGATCTGCTCCCAACGTTCCCCCTCGTAATCCCTGCTGCTGCAATATCCAGGAACTCTGATCCTTTTCCAGCAATGGGGTCAGTCCCAAAGACCATCGGTTCCTCTGGACAAGCAGCCCCCTCCTGTCGTCCCAGGCCACTCTCCCACCCAGGCTAGAGAAGGAACAGAACCCAGGAGTCCGGACTTCTCCTGGGAAACCATTCCCCACAAAAAGACACAAAGATCCTAGGCACAGGAAGACCAGGGCTCTCCTTGTTCCCCATTGATTTCCAGACTCAGCAGCTCACAGGGTCTGGCCCAGCTCCGAGACTCTCAGCCTGGGGAACAGTGTCCCACAAGGGAAGGGCTGGGAGCCCCATTGCTGGAACCTTTCCAAACACACTGGAGACGGCTCTGGAGAAGCCCCTGCCTGGCCTAAGAGGGAGGGGCTCTTGGGGCTGTTTGCAAAGGAAATCCCCCTTTGGAGACAGTCTCTCCCTGTTTCTGCCTCTCCCCAGACAGACAGAGGAAGCCACCGAGGAACCCGAATGCCACTCACTTGCTCTAAGTGATGGGATGATGGATGGCGGATGTTCAGGGTCTGCAGACGTCCCACGCCCTCCTCCTCACTCTCCAAGCCCAAGGCAGGCTGGAGAGGGTGGTGACCTCAGGAGTTACCCTGCCCAGCCAGCAGGCAGGGTGATGACACGAGGGCGATCGACTGGCTGTGAAAAGAAGAGTCTGTCTTATTGCCAAGGGATGGAGAAACTCAGCCAGCAGCAGGGGGGTGCAGAACACTGCCCTAGGGCGGAGGTGACAACGCCTCCAGGATCCTGACATCCCAGCACTTCACACACCTTCCTGGAGCCTCCCAAACCCACTGGGCTGTAGCCATGGGACCCCAACCCTACTGATGGCAAACGGGCCTCAGCTACCGGCTCAGGGTCACACTGAGTGTCAGAGCCATGGATGGACCCCTTCACTAACCACTGCCGCACACTCCCTCCCACAGATGGCAATTGCAACCAGGCCCTAATGTCTGCTCCCCCTGCCTTTGAGAGACAGTGTCACTCCTGCTTCCATTGCTGCCTATTGATCTGTGGGACTTTGGGCAAGTTGCTTCCCCTCTCTATGGCTCTCTGGGACTCACATTCCTGAATGGGCTTTAAAAAAGACAATGGTTAAAGTTTGGCCCCAACTAGTTCTTGTTTCTCAAGACTAGCCATTTTAGCAAAGTTTAGAGTTCTTGACATTCAACATCTGGAAACATCCCTTTCTCCTTCGCAGACGGCCTTAACATCCGTTATCTCACCCAGGCTCCCTGCTGCCTGGAGTTAGAGAATTGACCCTGTTCCCATTGGACCTACCCAAGGTGTCACACAGTGAAGCGGTGACGGAGCCAGAAAGAGAAGACAACTGTCCTGATTCCTGTTCTAACTAACAGACAACAACCCCCCAGAGGCAGGATAAAGCCCAGGAAATCAGGTGTGAACATTTTCATGGAAACCTTTTTCTGTCAGAAAATCCATTCAGACAAAACCACTTTGTTTCTTGAAATCCTAACAAGTAGGATGAAAATTCTTTGCAAAAATATTTGTTTGCAAAACAAGAGCATCTCCTGTCCGTCACAGTGCATTCAACTGTCTCATCGTACAGAAAGGGGAGACACTATGATCTCCAAAATTAGATGAGATGCTTAAGTCTGAGCTAAGTAGTTGCTGCTTTTCACAATTTCAAAACAATAAAATGCAAATCAAATCCAATATTAGGTCATAATCTGGTATGGCTCAGTGTGATAGGTCACACTCTAGTCTGCACTGCTCCGAGTGACACTCTTCAGTGGATCCCCAGCATCCACCCATGGCGAGGTAGGTGGGAGAGGATTGTTATTCCTACTTGACAGAAGGAGAAATGAAGGCTGAGAAAGGAGCAGGGACTTGTCTTAGCTGATGCAGCCAGTCAGTAGCAGAATTGCTCTCAAATGAGCTACAGACCAACAATTGTTCATAGTAATTATTCAGCAATTATTTCAGAAGAACTGGAATGTTCGAGAGGATCATGAACTGCTCCGAGACAATGAATGCAGAGCAGCATCCACATTGGTCAAACATATAACTGATTGTGACTTATTTGCTTGGTCATAAAAGAGAACAACAAAGACCAGAGTTTCCTCCCTGTCAATAGCCCCCTCCTCAGCCAATCAAGGTTGAGACTTTGAGGGGTGGGAGGCTAAGGGTTCTCATCAAATAGCCCAAAGAATGGCCCTGGTCACCACCGAGGCAATCACTCTCAGAGCACTAGTCCAGTCTCACCTCTCTGTGAGGGCCTCCCACAACCCCCCCGGCCCTCGTTCCACACACAGAGCTCCTGGTGGTAGGAGGAGAGCAGAGGAAAAGGACAAAGCAAGCAAGAAGAGAAAGGTAGGAGGGACAGAGGAAAAGGGAAAACAAAAAGGAGAAACCCCAATGTCCCCAGTAATTCTAAGGGACAAAGTCCTAGGTCAGAAATAAAATACTGCCCCCACAATCTAATGTTTTCCTTCCCTAAAAGTCAGCCGGCACCTGATGGATCAGACTGAACAGGTTCCAAACCTCTCCGAGGCTCTTACCTTCTATACAGGGACGTCTGTTTTCGAGCAAATCCACTAAAAGAAAAGGAGAAAACTCCGAAGAGGGTCCTCCTTGCGCTCACGAATGTGAAAGGGAATGCTCTCTCAGTCCTCCAGGAGAGACCTCGAGAAGGAGACGTGCTGAAGCAAAGCCACAGGGATCTCCGAGGTTGCCCCTGTCCTGCACCCCTGTCCTGCCTGGCTGATGTCAAGATCTCTCTGTGAGATCATCGCCTCCCCACCACCTTTGTCCAATAGGCTGAGGTCCTGCCAAAGGCCCTTGTGATGTCACTGCCACACCCACCCCTCGCCTGCAGTGCTGATGTCCTGCCCCTGTCCAGCCACATTGGATGTTTGAGCTGCTTCCCCTGGATCACCCCACGCAATGAGCGTTCATTGTGGGCTCAAGCCGTACACAGTAAAACATCAGAGGCTTCTCCCCATGCTACGCTCATTTTTTCATAAATTAGCAGACTTTATGGTCAGAAGAGACAATTAGAGCGTGTCATCTGACCCCCTGCATATCACATGCTTTCTGTAGAGCATAGGAGCTAGTTTTTGACTACACACGTTCCAGAAAGGCATCTAGTCTTCATTAGAAGACATCAAGCGGTGGGGAATTCCCACCACTTCCCTTTCTAGTTTCTTCCTTTGGTGATTCGTCCTCACTGTTGAATATGTGTGCCCTCTTTCTAATACAAATTGGTCTCTTTTGAGTTTCCAGCCACTGGGTCTTGTTATGCTTTTCTCTGATAGATTAATGAGCCCTTTAATACCCAATATTTTCTCTCCGTGAAGTCACTTCAACACTTCAATGATGTCACCTCCCGATCTTTTTTATAATCTAAACAGGCTGAGCTCTTTCAATAGCTCACTAGCATCTGCCAGGAAGGGAGTCCCCATAGAGGGACACCATAATCTCCCAGGGAGGGAAAAGGCTCTCACTGCCATTTCTTAACCTCATGGGGTGTTCTCCTGCTCTGCCAACCCCACCCCTATTTCAGCATCTCCAGGTGCCTGAGGGAGCAGGAACCAGAGGCCATCCTGCAGCTGGGACAGAGATGGAGGTTGATGACCTACCTGCCCGTGGTGACCATGGTGCAGGACAGCCCTCAGGACATGCGAATGCAGCTCCAGATCTGGGAGCAGCTTCCCTTTGCTGGCACGAGACCTTGCAGGTTGCAGGGGGTGAGACAGGCACTAACTTTTGGAAACCCTCAGTGGGATCAGAGGGTAATGGTTTGTAGAAAGTGGTGTTGGAGAGCTTTACAAAAACTAGACAAGAAGGGTGCATGTTCCAGGGGAGCTCCAGCCCCGGTGCTGTCAGTGAGACGTGTCCTCCCAGCCCTGCCTGACGGGTCTTTCTGTCTCAGACCCTCCTTGGAACTGCAAGAAAAGTCCAACCTGTGGAGTTGTGGTTGCAGTGATAGTTGTATCGTCTGCGTTGATCGCTGCCATCATTGCTCTGGCAGGTGAGTTCCCAGCTTCCGCCCGGCTCCCTTCCTCTCCAGCTACGATCTCCGCGCATCCCATTCCCCCGTGACCTACCACACTCACTCTCTCCTCCCGGCCTGTCCGGCTTCTGCCCCTGGGACAGAGGATTCCTGGGGGATCTTCCTCCCAGACCCCTGCACCTGGGCACTCTCTGTGTCGGGACGATCTGACTGACATTAGCCCCCACAGCCCACCTCTGAGCACTTTGGACCCAAGTCACCTTTGCCACGCACCGTGAAGCAGTCCCTGACCAGGGTGTCCAGTGGGACAGGGTGCAGTGCAACCCTGAGCCCTTTGCCTTCCCTGTGTTGCTCTGAGGTTACCAGCCTGGCCTTCCTGGATCTTTAGGTCACGCCTGTGGCCGGGCGGCAGGTGCTGCCGTGTTACTGAAATGAGCTGTAGAACTCAGTCTAGACCCCTCCACCAGCGCAGTGTGGAAACCCCCCAGTCGCTGAGCTTGGCCAGGAAGGGTCCCTTAGCACCATTCACTCCCCCGGGCTGCCCAGACAGCGTGTGCTCGTGCAGAGGGCATCTGTTTGCGGTGAACATGAACCCTGCTGTATCCCCCCGTCATCTGTGGCGGGGGGTGCTGGAGACTGTCGGGGGTGGGATTTCTCTATTGCCCTGGGATCCGATCACTGGGCCCCAGGAGGGTTTAGCAGCTGGCAGAGGGGATTGAATCCAGGTCTGTCTGCATTAGGAATCCTCTGTGCCGATGTCATGACGTCCTTGCAGTTGAATTGGTGCAAACCGCTAAAGGAGACGCACTGCACTGGTGCACAAAGGAGCTTGCCTTGGTGCAGTTCGCTGCAGGAAGTTACCAGAGCGAGCCGCACTGCTCCAGCGCATCTCCAGGAGGTGTTTGCCCGGATGTCACTGTGATTATACTGGTGCAGATTGCTCTGATACAGATGGGCCCTGAATCCCAGCTCCCTGCTGTAATGGCAGGCTGCTGCAATGGGCAGCATTGGCTCTCGCTGTGTAAGGTGGGAATCTGTGAGCTTAGCGTTGGTTACACACCTGCAGGTGCAGGGAGCTCTGCAGAACATGTGGCATCTGACCTGGAGATGGATGGTGGAGACAGCCTGTGCCATCAACTGTTAGTCACTGACTTCTCCGCTCAGTTCAGTAGGGCAGGGGTGTGGGCTACCGTGCACTGCACAGTGAAATCTACAGGGTCAGACATGCCTTGTGAGTGAGTGAACACATGCTCGTTTTCTGATCACCGCTGCCACGTTTCCTAACTCTTCCCGACTCAGAGTGTCTATTCCTCGCTGAGCGCCAGCCACATGGGAAGGCTTAAAAACCAGCTACCGAGTTACTGTGGTGCAAACAAAAGTGATGTGCTCAAAAATGTCTGGAGGGGTTTGAGTCTGACTCCTCTCAGCTAGACAGGCCTTTCAAATCCTCTTTTGTGTCTTTTATGGGTGACCCCACTGCTGCCCTTTCATGGCTCTGAAAGGGTTACACTGCCGTGAGGGCTTCCAGAAAGTGCCTTTCTTGCTGCTGTGTTTGGGGAGAGAAAAGTCTGCAGGTAGGAGGTGAATTAAGTTCCATCATTCCTGGCCCACAGTGCAACAGGTCACTTCCCGTGGCTGTGGTGTCTGGCGCCCCCTTGTGGCTTTCATGTCCCTGAGTGAAACTTCCCACGTTCTTCTCAGTTGTTCACCTGCTGTTTGTTGCGAGGTTGAACGTCCAGCTGTTGATCTTGTGCCTGGGGTGAAATGCTCTGAGCTGTGTCAGTCCCTCCCAGGCTGGGAGTGTCCCTGGAATCCTTCTTGCCAGGCAAATTTACTGTGACAAACGCCTCCGTCCCCCTGCATCTGATTGCAGTGGACCAGCCCCAGCTGGGGGTCCCGGTAGGCTTGGCAAGCCGGTCAATTGACTGCCTGTTTGGCCTCAGTCAAATACTCCAGCGAGAGCCCTGGGGGTAGGAGGCAGCGTGATTTTTGATTGCATCATGGAGCCTCTCTGGTGTTTTTCAGAACTTGATTTCAGTGTTTCACTTTTTAATCTGAGTTAAAATAACTCAGTTCAATATTTTTTTAAAAATTAGGCATAAGTATCTATCTAAAGCTAAACCTACTGGACACAATGACGTCTTGCTCTTTTTTTGTTACTGTTCTGATAAATTGGTATTTTAAAATATTTGACCATTTGTTTTCTTTTATGACACATTTGACATACCAGTCAAATGCCCAATTCTAGGTGCAACTCTTACCCTCCATGTGACTGTCTCATTCTCAGTGCTGGCATCTAAGCTTTCATCAGCTGATCTGGCCCCCCGCTGGACCCTCGTGCCCGGACGGCTGGGTCGGATACCGAGGGAAATGCTACTATTTCTCAGAGACGGAAGGAAGCTGGACCGACAGCCGGAGCCGCTGCTCTGACCCGGGTGCTTCCCCGGCTGGCATCAACAGCGAGCAGGAAATGGTGAGAGATTCTCGAATTGCCATACACTGATCTTGGCACAGTGGTGGCTGCAGCAGTAGGACCTGGGATCTGCCCCTGTGGGGCAAGGAGCAGCTCTGAGCCCTCTCCTGCTGGGTCTGAATAGCCACCAGACACTGTTCCGAGTTCAGGCCTCTGTGGCCCTCTCCTGGGGTACAGACTCCCTGTCTGGTTCCCTCCTTAGGAGGTGGGACCCTGCAGATCAGCTGCTGTAGGACCCAAAACCAGGGCTGAACCCTCCCAAACCTCCCGAGAGGTATGTTGTCCCTAGAGCTCCACCCTCCACTCCAGATGAACTCTGGGAGGGTCACGTGAGGGTTACAAACAGGGAACACATGCTTTCACAAAGGAACTTCTTCAACACTCTCTTTTTCCCCCATCCCCAATGGAAAGCTCAAGAGTTATAGATCAATGGAAAAGGAAACCCCTGAGTGCAATTTCCTCTTTCAGTGTCATCTTGGTTCTGCTCCGTGTGTTTCAAGGAGGCGAGATCCCTCCTGCCCCCCGCTTTTCCTGCTCGGTCGTCTGGTTCTGGTGAGGGTCTGCCCCTCTTGTTAGAGGACCGGTCCCTTTTGACAATCAGTCTAACAAATTTTCTCCGACCTGCTGGGGACTTTCCATTCTCCAGCACCCCTGTGGGCTGCTCAGCATAGAGGGTGACGAACAGTCAGCGGTTCTGCAAAGCCCCCGCTGTCCTGAGCTCTGCTCCTGAGGGGCTGGGAGAGTAGCTGCTCCGCACTCAGGCCTGCACTGTGGAGAACGGCTCCCCTGGCTGGGACTGGTGTGAAATGCCCGGCCTCTGCCTGACTGCAGCTCCCTGGCTTCTGTATTGCAGGTTTCAGATAAGAGGAGGAGGTGACTGCGTGTATCTGAACGACGAGAAAGGGGTCAGCAGCTCACGGTGCTACATGGGAAGACGGTGGATCTGTAGGAAACCTGAGGTGTATGTGATGGGAAAAGAGACTGCATTGGAAGGGGGCTCGAAATGGGACTCCTAGACGTGACACTGATCCAACTCACACCTACTTGAACGAGCCAAGTCCCCGTTCGTCAGCCTGGCCAGGATCTCAAAATCAGGCAGCGGAGCCCTCAAGGAATAAGTGTGTCTAGTTTAAACTGTGGATTCTTCGTATGTGCCTTCTGCTTTTGAACCTTTAAACTCAGGGTCACATTGTCAAGCTTTTCTCTGCAGCTGAGAGGGAGTGATCTCATGAGAAGGAGTCTCAGCCACACGCTGGGGAAATGAGAGAAGGGAAGGCCTTGTTTGTTTAGACTCCAGAACAGCATTTCTCAAATGCAGCCACCAGCTGATTGTTTTGCAGCCACAAGAGCCTCCAAAGTGCCCCAACAATCGCTGAGATGTTAAGTATTAAAGGTGCCTTCTAAATGCCATAAATCCTAATGTGCGCTCCCTTTTAAATAGTACTATGCCGGTAGAGCTGAGCTACATAGGTGTGGTTTTCTTTGACGTCGCAAAGTGTATTCTTTGGCTAAGAACATAAGAAGGGCCAGACTGGGTCAGAGCAAAGGTCCATCCATCCCAGTATCCTGTCTGCCGACAACAGCCAATGCCAGGTGCCCCAGAGGGAGTGAACCTAACAGGCAATGATCAAGTCATCTCTCTCCTGCAATCCATCTCCACCCTGTGACAAACAGAGGCTAGGGACACATTCCTTACCCATCCTGGCTAATAGCCGTTAATGGACTTAACTTCCATGAGTTTATCCAGTTCTCTTTTAAACCCTGTTATAGTCCTAGCCTTCACAACCTCCTCAGGCAAGGAGTTCCACAGGTTGACTGTGCACTGTGTAAAGAAGAGCTTCCTTTTATTTGTTTTAAACCTGGTGCCCATTAATTTCCTTTGGTGGCCCCTAGTTCTTGTGTTATGGGAACAAGTAAATAGCTTTTCCTTAGTCACTTTCTCTGCATCACTCATGATTTTATAGACCTCTAACCACTGTGGTTACATCTCATGTTACTGTACCTCTAAGTGGCTATGGGCCATCTCACTGCGTGGTGTTTGGGTAGGTAGTGATTGTTCATGGGGGGGGAGGTGAAAGAGTTAAAAATGTGACTGGTTATCAGAAAGTATTTCAAATAATCTAGTGCCAGAAAATGACCTTGAATGTGACAGCAGGTGGCTCCTCTGGGACCTTCTGCAAAGAAAAGCAAAACAGAGAGAGAGAAAGGAACACTTCAGCACCGGGGGAAAGGCACTTTCCTGTGTTTCTGAAGCCACTCGATGCCATTTCTGAGCAAGTTGCAGTGTGAGAGAGAAATTCATCAAATTGAAACGTATGTCGTGCAACGTCCCTACAGCACTCATACAAAGGAAGTTGAACCAAATTACCATGGTGAGTTTCAGAGGCGCGAGCTGTTAAATGATGCAAAAACCAAGCTGAAAAGACAACAGCAACTGCTCAGATTTTGTTGTTACTATTATCATTATTATTATTACTGGGCTAGGTGGATTGGGTTTTTTTGTCTGTGAAAGAAATTTTGGACATATTGGCAGATACATTCTTTCATTATTATTTGGACTTCTCTTATGTAAAGGATTTTTAAATTTAGTTCAGAATTGTTGTACAGCCGTCCACCTTTGACCAAAAAAGCAAAAGAACAACAAAAAAGACAAGACTGCACAAAGCACTGGTTTGTTCTGTGTTTAGGTCCAGTAAAGATAAGACACAACTGTACCTTATATTTATTATTGAGTCTGCAAAAAATCCCTATGTAAATATGCACATGTAATTTATTTATTTGTTTTTCCTACAGTGAGTTAAGTATTGTCAGAGCCGCATGCTGAGGCTGCCAAAAATTTGTGAGAACCCCGGCTCTAGAAAGTGTGAGGATTTTATTTTCTGTGTAACCACTACTTTCCAGTATTTATTCACTCTCGCTTGCATCTCTGTTCTTTGATAATAAACTCATTCCTGTTTTCTGTATGTCTAAGTGCCGTGTTCTCAATAGAGTGGTTGGCCTGAATTGAATCTTACAAGCTGCTGTGGACCGCGCTGGTGGGATTAGAGTCACCGTTCTGCATGTGCTCAGTGGAGCGGGCTGAGCACTCCCGAGGGACGCTCAGAGGCTTTGGGAGTGTCTATCGCTAAGCTGTACACAGAGAGCGAGGCCTGCAGGGGGCTGGAAGGTCAGGCTTGCACTGCCAGGGGTGGTGGTTTGAGAGAGCTGACCCATGGCAGGCCTGGACAAGGCTCCCCCAAAGGTGCCTCGTTTCCCTGCTGTGAATCGCTCAAATGGGCACACGTCCCCGGCTCATTCCACCCCTGCACCCCCCAGGTACAACCCGCACAAGGCATTCTGCCAGGGGCGAGGAGAACACGTGTGCTTCTGCCCTTCTGTCCCATTCCTGCTGCTTGCCCGGAGCTAGGCTGCCTGCGATGGGTTTTCAGTGTTTGCTCCTTTAAGGGGGTTTAGCGTGTGAGTGGATGCGGGAGGGGAAAAGAGAGTCAGAAAGTTGTATCCAGAGGGTTTAGGGAAGCATCAACCTCCACAGTCCCATGAAGGCCGTGGCAAATCAAGTATGTGAGGCGGTGCAGGGCGGTAGTTCACACTCCACCGCGTATGTCAGCCTGCAATGCAAGGAGGGGGGTGCACCAGACGTCTCTCTTTTCCTTGCTCGCCTGGACCCAACCCCAGGGATGATAGGGGGGATTTCTGGTTGGCTGTACCGGGCCTGCTACCCAGCAGTGTCTTCAGCCCACTCCCGGTGAAAATTCTCACCCTTCGTCTCACAAATAGGGTGCAGGCCGTATCAGGCCAGGCTGCGGTTGGCATTAGCTCCGCTCACCCCAGGGCCCTGGGCAGAAGACGGTTCAGAGTCTCAGTTGGTTTTAAGAGCCATGGCAGGAGAGGGGAGGTAGGAGCCCCTTAAAACTATATTGGGCACAGACAGGCTCTTGGGAAGTTTGATTTGTCCCATGGCCCCATCCCCACTCTGCCCCTTCTCCCAAGGCCTCACCCTCGCGCCCCCTCTTCCTGCGCCCAGGGAGTCAGCGCCCACAGCAGATGTGTAAGACTAAGTGACGCGTGTGTGTGACGGGGAGGGGGGAGGGTTAGAAAATTTCTGTATTGATAAACGCAAGAGTTCAAAATGAGTCGGGCCTCAAAACCGTGAGACCCACTTAAAAATCATGAGACTCAAAATACTAAATGCGGAATTTTTATCTGCTGGTTTGTGAGCCTTTGGCGGTCATGGTGTGGAAGCAGGAAGAGTAGTGTCGTCCCCAGGGGGAGCCAGCAGGGCCGGGGCAGAGAAGGGTGTACAGTCCCGGGGAGGGGGCGGCAGGGGGGCCCAGGCCCAGGTGAGTTCAGTTTCAACAGCTGGAGGTGGTGGTGCAGGGTACGGGGAGACTGAGGCACATGTGCCGGGCTGGGCTACCTACACTCGGAGCCCTGGGTATAAACAGAGAGACTCAGCCTAAGCAATTGCTTGGGGCCCCCAGCAGCTCAAGGGGGGGCCCCCAGCCCCTTTTTTTATTATAAGAACTTGTCTGTTTTAGTATTGGGGGAGGGGCCAAAAGGCAACTTGGGGGGAGGGAGAGGAAGGGATGGGGCGGGCCAGAGCCTCTCCGCAAGCTGGGGAGAGAGAGAGAGAGAGAGAGAGACACCCCCCAGCGCCTGTCTTCCCACTTCCACAGTGTAAGGTGGGGGGTGGGGAAGAGCGAGGGGGCGGGGCCGCAGGGGAAAGGGTGGGGCAGGGGGCAGGGCCCCGGTTCGGGCTCCAGTGGTCCCCCCCCCCCCCCACCAACACAGACACTTTTAGGTACTTCCACTGCCCCGGAAAGCCGAGTGGGGGGGGAACTGGGCTGTCGCCCCTCCGCAGCCAGCTGCTGCACACAGGGCCTGCCGGGGAGGGGCTGCGGCTCGCCGGGAAGCCGAGCCCGGGCAGGGATCAGGCTGCTGCTGCCGCCCCTCCCCAGCCAGGCTCTCCCCAGCAGCTGGCTATGGCCGCTTGCTCCCTGCCTGGGGCCTGGCTGCCCGGTCTCTGTGGCGCAATGGGTTAGCGCATTCGGCTGTTAACAGAAAGGTTGGTGGTTCGAGCCCACCCAGGGACGCGGACCTGCTTTGGGGGGGTAGGGACAGCTCAGTGGTTTGAGCATTGGCCTGCTAAACCCAAGGTTGTGAGTTCAATTCTTGAGGGGGCCATTTGGGATCTGGGGCAAAAAGTGGGGATTGGTCTTGCTTTGAGCAGGGGGTTGGACAATTGGACCGGCTGAGCTCCCTTCCAGCCCTGAGATTCTATGACCGGGGGGAGGGGGGGAGCAGCAGGAGGACACAGCCCTGCCCCTCCCACCCACATGTCTGGAAGACGCGCCTAATATGGTATCATACGTCACTTTGGGCCGGTTTCCCCGACAGTCTATAGCGGGGGTGGTCAAACTGCGGCCGGCGGGCCAGGGGACCCTCCTGCCCGGCCCCTGAGCTCCTGGCCCGGGAGACTCGCCCACTTCCCCGGCACCTGGCTACGCTGCGCTGAGCCGTGTCGGGGGGTGGCGGGCGGCTCCATCCCACTCCCCGATGCGCCTCTAATGGATCAGTCTGTGCGGGTGTCCCCGGATCCTGCGGCTATTGAAGGAGGACACCCCCGCCCAGCCTGAGCCGTAAGCCCTGGAGACAGCGGCGCAAGAGCGGGGAGCGGTGCGGGATCCTGACCGGCTGGAGCCTCTGCTCTTCGCCCGCTCCCCGGGGGCAGACAGCTGGGTGCGTTTCCCTTCCGTGTTGCTGACCTGCCCAGCTGAGCGGGGCTGCAGCCGCGGGACCCTCTCCCCGAGCCTGGCGGCTCCCGGCAGGGCAGCCCGTCCCCTCGCTGCTCCCTCTGCCTGCCCACCGGGGTCGCTCTGAGCCCGCTCCCCGGGGGGGGCTCTAGCTCCAGGGGACACGAGCCTGGGCGAGCTGCGAGCCGGGCTCCAGGTGCCGGCTGCCCGCGGAGCGATCGGGGGCTGGTGGTCTCCGCCAGCAGGTGAGGAGGGGCTGGTGTTGTGCACGGATCGGGGAGAGGGCGAGCAGGGAGGTGCCGGGTTGCGGGGGGGAGAAGAGTTGGGTGGGTGCATCGATCACACTGGGGAACACGGGGTCTATTGGGGAGGGGGCTGTGTGCTGACCAAATGGGGGAGGAGGTTCGGGCGGGGTTATTGCGGAGGGGGCTGTGCACTGACCAGATGGGAGCAGGGGCAGGTGGGGTCTATTGGGGAGGGCGCTGTGCTCTGATCAGGTGGGGTATTGGGGACGGGATGGGGCGGGGTCTATTGGGGTGGGAGCTGTCTGCTGACCAGATGGGGGAGGGGGTCGTGCGGGGTCTATTGGGGAGGGGGCTGTGCGCGGACCAGATGGAAGGAGGGTTAAGGGGGGCAAAATAGGCGGGTAACCTGCAGGAGCTGAAGTTGCCTCCCGAGACAAGAGCTCCGCTGCTGGGCAGCAAATCATGAGCGCAGATTGTTTTGGGGCGGAAGGGGAAGTGATTTTTCTCTGCAGTGAGAGAAGACGTCTCCGTTGGTCCCCAGGGCAGACTTCGTTTCTTTGTCTTTTAACTGATGGGCCAAAGTGTCCTAACGCCCCCTCTGAACTGCCGTCCCAGCAGCGCCGCGTGTCTCAGCCCGCTGTGTGGGGGGGTCTGGGGCTGACCCTCACTTGGGGTCCCAAGCAAGCGCTGGGGACGAGGCGCTGAAGGACGGGATCTTACTGGAGGGCAGCTGAAGAGATTTTATTCTAGCAAAGCACCAGCTCTCTGCCTAAAGCACCGATCTCCTGCCTGCTCTGAAATCCACCCGCTGACTTGGAGCCTTGACAGTTTGTGTGCCTCGGGGGGGCACAGGGCCATTTGGACAAGGGATTTCTGAGATCCCCTCCTCCCCCTAACAAAACCCCCAACCAGCTAAAGTTGATCTGCTTTCCATACAGCCAAGGCTGCTCAGATCACTGCAGCAGGGTTTTAAATGCATCCGATGAAGTGAGCTGTAGCTCAGGAAAGCTTATGCTCAGATAAATTTATTAGTCTCTAAGGTGCCACAAGTCCTCCTGTTCTTTTTTTAGATGGCTGAGAGTTCTCCAGCAGAGTGCAGGGCGACCCCCAGCCCTTTGGGGGAGATCAAATGACCACGTTATGAACCACTTTGATTCTAGGTTTGCCTGCTGCTCAGCCGGTGTGAGACTCAGACGCCAAGCAGATCACACTGTGCCCGTGCAGGGAGAGAGGGGAAGGAGCCTGAGAGCTAGTTATGGGTGCCTGTCACGGGTAGGCGGGGCATGTAGCAGATCAGGTCTCTGAGGCCCTGTTTGTCAACCATTCAGTTTTCTTCAAGTTGCAAGGAGAGAGGCTTGTAGACAGCCTGGAGAAGAAATCGCTTTGCATGAGGATTCTGTCGGTGTTTAAGCCGAGGGGTGTTTTCTGCAAAGGGAGGAGGTGGGAAGGAACCTGCTTTACGGCTCAGGCTCTGTCTGCACTTAAAACACGATAGCTGCTGCAGCCCTTCAGTACAGACACTTCCCACAGCAACGGGACTCCGAGTCCAGCGCTCTAGGCCTCGCTGCCTCCATTAGTACAGAAAAGAGTGAGAAAAATGATGAGGGACGTGGAGCAGCTTCTGTGTGAGGAGAGATTAATAAGACTGGGACTTTTCACCTTGGAAAAGAGATGACTAATGGGGGATAAGATAGAGGTGTATAAAATCATGACTGATGTGGAGAAAGTAAATCAGGAAGTGTTGTTTACTCTTTCTCATAACACAAGAACCAGGGGTCACCCAATGAAATTAATAGGCAGCAGGTTTAAAAGAAACAAAAGGAAGTATTTCTTCACACAATGGAGAGTCAACCTGTGGAACTCCTTGCCAGAGGATGTTGTGAAGGCCAAGACTATAAGAGGGTTCAAAAAAGAACTAGATAAGTTCATGGAGGACAGGTCCCTCAACTGCTATTAGCTAGCATGGGCAGGGATGGTTTCCCTAGTCTATATTTTCAAGAAGCTGGGAATGGGTGACAGGGGATGGATCACTTGATTACCAGAGCTCCTGTGATTCTGGGATGTTATTTTTTTAAATCTCTCCACAATTTTGGTTGCAATTGAAACTTCTAGTTAAAGCGATCAGTGTGGGGGGAGGGCGGGGGCTGGACTCTCTGTTGCCTTGCACTTTGTTTGTGTCACCTTTACACTGATGCAAAGTGAGCATGAAATACCAAAAGAACTGCAGACACTAGTGTAAATGACACACACCAGGATCAGGGTAAGTCTGGATTGGGGCCCAGAACTCTTCCCTCACCCACCCATCACGGCACAAGGAGTTTGATCCTGGGCCTCATGCCAACTGCCCATAAGGGGCAGCTTAGAAATTCTTCGGTTGCACAAAGCTGGTGTGTCTCCCTATGTCACCTGCCTCCTCCCAATCTTTAGTCTGGGGACTTGGTGTGGTAGCAAAGAGAGTGTGGTGCATGATGCTGGCTCAGAACTGCTGCCACGACAGCCAGTGTAACTTAGAGCAGCCTCAACAGTGCTCTACGTTTTATGTCAGGTGCTATTTCAGGCACCAGCCAGCCGAATCTTGGGGGAACAAAAGGGTGACTTCAAGCCCCCTTTCCTCATCTCTCTCTGCTGAGCCAAGTGAAAACTTGGCACTGCTGAGAATTCAGACCCAGGCATAAGGCAATGGAGAACGCCAATCTTTCTTCTGCTGTGAAGAGTTGGTAAAACTCAAAGCCCAGATGGCACCGTTATTAAGCCCATTATTTTTTTCTCTTTGCTATTTAAAAATAATGAGATGCAAAACCAATATGAGTGCAGCAGTAATGTTGTATGGTTCGGACACACAAGTTAAGTTTCCTATGACAACACGAACTTGATCAACTTGCATGTGTGGAGCATATTTTTCCTCTTCCTGTTGTTCTTGTTGTATTTCAAAATTTACCACCCAGGGTTCTTTGTGGCATGTAATGCGGCTTGTATTAAAAACGCCACAAATGCAAACTTACAGGAATGGGCCAGAACTTGACAGCTTACAGGAGTGGCCGCTACAGGGATCGGGGCTGATTTTAGAGGGCACAATTTTCAAAAGCACCAAAGTGACTTAAGTGCACTGGGAAATTTTACCTCTAGTCTTCCTTATGAATTAATTTTTTATTTTATTTCTTTTTAAAGGGAGCTGTAGCCTGTTTTCCACAGGGTCAGTCTGAGTTCAAGCCAATGCCGTAGGGCATTTCAGGCTGCTGTCCTGTCTGGTCCAGCCCAGGGGACAATATCTGATGCTTCCAGGGAAAGCAAGAACCCGCTGTAACATACATGGCTAGTTTTACCATGCTGTAAATGGAGGTGGGGAATTCATTACTGACCTCCGTGGCATTCAGACTATGTCCTGAAGCATGGGATTGGGCCAGAGGGACAGCTAGCGCTGGACACAGCGTCTAGGGTCTCAGAGTGGGAAGTTCCTTGGAGAATTCCACTGGGTGGGAGACTCAGCTGTGAAGGGAGGGGGCGAGCAGGAGCGTCTCATAAAGCCAAGATTGGAATAACTGAAGTAATGTTCCTTTTACATGGAGCCTCAGCTCTCTGGAATCTCTGCAAACGCTTTAGCCACGTGTTTAACTCCATCCATAGGAGTAGCCTTGGATCGCAGTGGGAGAGTTCAGGTGCGTACGTGTTTGCAGGATGGGCGCTCAGGGCAGTCCCTGACGCCAGGGCAAAGTGGATGTGAAGTGCCACTGTCTGGATTTGGGAGCCTGCCTGCACACCAAATCCACTAGGCGCTGGGTGCATGACTGCAAGGCGCTGGGATGGGGAAAATCAGCCCTGGGTGATTATTTCGAGTAGAAAAGCAGAGCCATTTCTGGGGTCTTTCAGCTTCTAATGCCCTTTCCCTTCTGCAGCTGGATTTAAGCCTATGATAAAATCCTTCTCAATGCCCAGTCAGTGCCATAAATCACTGGACTGGGTGCAGGAATCAGTAGGCGACGTTCTCTGGCCTGGGTTATGCCAGGGCTCAGACTAAATTATTCTTCCCAAAACTTTTAAAAGCTGAGACCCCTCCTCAAGGCAAAGAAACCAATCATGCCCCTCACCCGTCAGCAATGTGTTAGCGACCCCACCGCCCATTTTCATGGATACATCTTCAAACCCCACCCCTCCCAACACGGCTAGCCTTTCCCCACGCTTCAGGAGACGCTGGAGGAGATGATCCTAACCGTCCCCTCTAACCTTAAGAGCTGAGGGACCCCATCCTGGAGCATCTTAAAAATCACGGTTCCCAGAGTCTGTAGCGGGGCTGCTTTGCCGGGCTCACCTTTCTCCCTCCGTCAGGTTGGCCGATGGGGATAATGAGCCTGGAGATCTCATTCCCGCTGCTCTGAGTGGTGCCCATGTGCACACGACCCAACTCAGCTCTTCCTGTATCCCAGGAACGTCTTCATCTTCTGGGATCCTCATGGCAGCAGTGGGATGATTTAACGGAGTCCCTTAGTCATGGGGCCTTTCTCTCTCTTTTGTTTCAGAGCCAGCGTCCTGGAATCGTCTCCTGGTGAGTGGAGTGGTGGCAGCGGTGGGGGTGCTAGTCTCACTATACTGATGTGGGTTTTGGAAAGGTAGAGGGAAAGTGTTTGCCTACTCGCGACTCGTCTTCAGGAAGCTGCTGACTCATCCCTCCCCGCAGCCTGGAAGTCGGCAGGATTCCCAGGAATCTGAGCTCCCCGCAGTGTGTGACAGGGACGGGGACCAGGCCCAGGGAACCAGAAACAGGAATCGAGACCCAGCCCTGGAGAATGGGGAAGGAGACCTGTTTGCAAATTCGTATCCGGTCTGCTGAATTGTTCACGTCCAGACCCTCCCCACAGTTCTTAAAAAGTCGAAGCATTTAATTTAGACGCTTTCCAAACAAACCATTTTGATTTTTCAGTTTGAAATAATTTTTTGTTTAAAAATGTCCTTCAATTTTATTTTAAAAATTCAAAAAGTTACAACCCTTGAAATGTGCCTGGGTCTCTTTGTTTTTTTTTTTTTTTTAAAGCTTTTTGGTTCATCAAAAATTTGGAAAAATGTTAGTTTTGTTCAACCTGAAACCGTTTTTTTCCATCCCTTTTTTGGAATTGTGAGGAACCAAAAAATTCTGTTTGCCCAGCTCGAGGGGCGGGTGAGGATTTTGGCGGTTATATTGTGGGTCTCTAAGTCTCCTTGTTGCTCAAAGTTTTCTTACTGCAACAAATTAATTTGGGATGAGGGAAGGATGGGCAAAAGCTTCCTAAAAGTGGTGGGGGCTGCTGGCACTCAAACTGTTGCCCAGCCCCTGTGCCACCCCTTCTTCTCGAGGTCCTGCCCCCTCAAACCGCCCCTTTCCCTGAGGCCCCCCCTCACACCGCCTTTCTCCTGAGCTCCCACTTCACGCCACCCCTTGCCCCCAAAACAGTGCCCCCCGCACTCCCTTCTCTCCCCCATCATCCAGTCGCTCACACTTATGGCCAGTAAAAAGTGGTTGGCCCCGGTCTCCCCTGTTCCGGCACCCCTGGGTGAGAGTGGGAGAGGATGAAGAACTCCTTTCAAATATAACTCCCCCCGACCTCAAAACACCACAATTTGCCAGCAACAGCAAAACATGCACCTAACCAACCCGAGCCAGTCATCCTGTGTTGTGTGTGACATTCCCGTCCTGGGGCGATTTATGTCTTTGAGAATATGAACCCTGCAGGCCTGGGCGTTTCTCTGCGTAATGTGACCTCAGTGTTCCTCATGAGAGCCGTTGTTTGTAAATGTTTCAGTAGCAGACATATTTATCATTCATGTACAGACAGACATTTATTCACAATTAGAACTGGTCAAAAATAGCGAGGGTGGAGAGGTTCATGAAAATTGAAGAAGAAACCACTCCCCCCCCCCCCATATTCTTCAAACTTATTTGGAAATGTTTTTAATGATCAAATTTTTGTTTCGTTTTGGTGGGAAAAACTCCGTGTTCTCTCTGAAGTGGGCAGAGAAATCCAAAATGTTTTTTTTAAAGAGGGAACTTTTTTCAAATGATCAATGTAATCCAAAGTGGCATTTTTAGTTAAAAGGTTGCATTGTCAGTGTAAAACACTTTTGAACCAGCTCTGTTACTGTATAACAAGATGAGTTTATTTTTCGTGATGCATTGTTTGGGCCAGATTCCAAGTGGCATTTCAGTTTTTGCACAGCTCTTCTCTTCTTGCGTCTGCACCTCTCATAAGCTGTGGCCTTAATCTTGGCCCTGGAAACACTTACGTGCATGTTTCACTTTAATTACTGCTGTGAATAATTCCATTTCAATGGGACAACTCTGAGGTCGGGTTTATGCTACGCCCTATATCGGTGTAACTATGTCATTTCTTTAATTTTCTTTCTTTTATATGTGAAAGTTCTTGAGAGGTTAAAGCAGGTAAAATAGATGAACAGGTTCGGACAGTCCGAGTTTGTCAGTGCAAAGTGACAGCAGAGATGTGGGATCTGCTAGTTTTCCACAAGTCTCTCAGGGTTACCCAGGATAACTTTGGGGGTCTCTGTCTCGCATCGGGAATGTTCCCTGAAAGTGTCCAAACAGCTCAGAGATACAGAACCATTTCCTGGATCCATTCTTATAGCTGTCTTCCCCGGAAAGCAGTCTGGCAAGTGTTCCTGTCAGCTCATTGCTAAGTTATCGGTCAAAACATTAGAGTTTTCAGGTGCCTAAGTAGCCCCTGGAATCAGGGTGAAATTATCCTCCCCGCCATCACCAGAATTGGAAATGGTGCCCCGGAGTGCACGGTACCCTACCGTGCTTCCCCCATAGGAACTGCATGAACAGGTAACTCTGCAAGTTCTCTGCATGCCTCTGCAAGTGACCCCCATGCCTCTCCATTTCCTTGGCCACATGTATCCTGTCCCCATGCTGGCGGCTAATCCAGAAAAAGAGGGAAAGAGCTCACCACTGCGACCACCTGAGGGAGGTGTTGGGTTGAGATCAGCTGGTCAAAGCAGGCAATAGGGACAGAATCGGAGACTTGAAGCTCCTCGAGTGACCTCTGCGCTTTCTAGACCTGCCCTTCAGTCAGACACAGCGATTGTAAAGTTGAATGTGGTAGTAACTAGACCCATTTGAAACCCTTCACCACACAAGACAAAGCCCGTAGGATTCATCATGAACTATTTATTTCTCCTCCCCTGGCTCCCTGCAGCCACCAGCCACCTTGGAGCTTTCCCTCCTCTCTCCCAGGCTGGGCTCACTTGATTGCAGGAGCTCAGCAGAGGGTCCAGCTTTGCTCTTTCGCTTCCATTCTTCACGTCTTTGGGTGGCTGTATTTGCAGCTGAGCAGCCTGATGGAAACACTGAGTCCTCTGTCTCGGCAGGCAGGCCCAGCCGCCAAAGCCAAAGACTCCCTGAGAACAGGGGGAGGTTCGCCTGAAGTCTCAGGAGTGGCGGCTGGGCCCATAGGGTAGGGTTACCATATTTGAACTTTCAAAAAAGAGGACACTCCGAGGGTGCGGGGGGGAGTGGTAGCCCTGCCCCCTATCTACTCCCTCCCACTTCCTGCTCCCTGACTGCCCCCCACAGAACCGCCAACCCATCCAACCTCCTCTGCTCCTTGTCCCCTGATCGCCCCCTCCCAGGACCCTGCCCTCTATCTAAGCCTTCTTTCTCCCTGTTTCCAACTGCCCCCTCCTTAGACCCCTCCACCCTAACTGCCCCCCTAGAACTCCACCCCCTACCTGTCCCCTGACTGCCCTGCCCCCTATCCGCACCCCCGCCCCCTGACAGACCCCCGGCTCTCCCACACCCATCCAACCACTCCTTGTCCCCTGACTGCCCCCGCAGAACCCCCAACCCATCTAATCCCCCCTGTTCCCTGCCCCTGATTCCCCCCCCGAACCTCCGCCACGTCCAACCCCCCCCCCGTTCCTTGACTCCCCCGACCCCTCTTCATATGCCCACCCCCTGACAGGCTCCCCCCAGAACCCCTCACCCATCCAACCCCTCCTGCTCCCTGTCTCCTGACTGTCCCTTGGGACCCCATGCCCCTTCTCCAGCCCCCCCGGCCCACGTACCCTGCTGCTCAGAGCAGTGTGTCTGGGGTGCGGAGCCAGACACAGTGCCGTGCTCCCCTGCAGAGTGCGCAGCTCCCCCTCCTCCCCCAGAGTGCTGCATTGGGAGGGAAATCCCGGACCTTTGGAGAGTTTTACAAATTCCTCCCGGAGGGCAATTTAACACCCAAAAAGCCAAACATGTCCGGGAAACTCCGGACGCATGGTAACCCGACCACAGGGACTCCAGGATCTGCAGCTGCTGCCACCTGTATGGTGAATCCTCCGACTCATCACCAACCAGCTCTTCCCCATTCTCCAACCTGGCCCCACGGTCTGACCGTGCAGGAGAACAGAAACCCTTTGGGACAGCAGGAGAGTCTCCTCAATGCCGCACTCTTCGCATGGCTTCCCGCGGTCACCGGGAAACACGACTACCCTGCCCCCAGGAGTCTCTCAAGGAGCTGCCGGCGCAGTCACTGGGCACCCACTCGTAATGGTCTCGGGCAGTGCCATTGCAGAGGGAGCTGAGCAGACCGTCCCTTCTGTGACTTCCTGAATCGCTGCCAGGACGGATTCTCCTCTGCGCTAGGGAGAGTCCCCGAGGACAAGCAGCTGTGGTGGGGGAGGGAGCAAGACAAGCACTCCCCCTGAGCCCTTGACTAGCAGGCAAGCAGGACTCTGGGAGCCAAGGCATCGGTGTGTCTTGCTGGGAGAGCAGAGCTGGAGAGCAGAAAAGGGCATTGGAGGAATTGTAGAAAAGTCAGTGTCATGGCTGGGTCATGGGCAGCCAGACCTAGTGGTCAGAGGCAGAGTCCACACTCACAAGACAGGAGTCGAGAGTCAGCTGGGTGAGGACACTGGAAGAGCAGAAGCAAAAGACCAAATTGTGTTCAGAACCTCAAGTCAGGTGAGTCACCCTGAGTCCGGATGCCAGGAAATCAAGCCTGGGGAGTGGGAGCAGGAACAGCCAACACACAGTCCAGAGCCGGGGAGGAGCTCGGCTGTTCAGACAGCTTCTTCTTCCTGCTGCTGGTTTAAGGAGGTCCCCGGGCCAGTTAGCTGCTCTGGGACTCTGCCAATAGGAGCCTCAAACTGGGTCTGGACTTCGTCAGTCCGAGCTAAGCAGTTTTTCGTAGGCTTCCAGGTGGCGTGCTGGAGGCTGGCTGCTCCCAGGAACCCTGCAGACCCGGGTTAATGACCCATGGGTCAGGACAGTGAGTGATCTCTCCCCGCTCAAACCTCCTGCACCAAACAGTCTCCAGGGTCCCGGATGCATCCTCTGAGAAGAAAAAAACACAGTCATGAGGACAAATAGGCTATGGAACAGGAGCCCCCTCTTTCTTACAACAGCCCCAAGTGTCCAGAAGAGTGGACGGTTCTTACCTCCAGGAGATGCCTGGGATCTTCCATCTAAGCCTCAAGGGGACCCCTGTTGCTTGGTCTGACAGGAGGAGATCATCTGTCCCCACTGCTCCCTGCGCTGGGCTGGCTGCAGCACACATCTGTGTAAGAGGCTGGGCCAGAGAGATGTTACAATCAGGGTCCAGGCACCCCAGAAGGAGAACAGAGGGTCTGAAACCAGAAGACGAAGCAATCAAATCAGCGGATTCGACAGAGAAGTTTTCTACCCTACAGGGACATCAAAGAAGGTCTCTTAGGAAAGCTGAGATGTTTGTCTGGAAACTGCTAAGGCAAAGATTGTGACTTGTTAAGATTCAGTTTTAGTCACTACAAAGTGTGTTGTGTTTTGTTTCTCTCTTTGAAATGTGTCTCTTTCCCTTGCTTAGTATCACTTAAATCTCTTCTTTGTTACTATGCTTCCCAAACCACCTCAGTGTTGTGTGTTCGAGTGAAGTGTGAGTCTCCAGCCTACCCAACAGGCTGAGCTGTGCCCTGTCTCTCTGAAGGTAGCGAATAATTTCTGAGCGGTGCTCGGCCTCTTCATGTCAGACTCTGAGAGCCCAGAGAAGGGCCAAAGGAAGAATAAAGGGCAGAAGATGAAGCTAGCCCGGAGCCTAGCTTCAGTAGGGCAGACAGTCTGTAGCCCTGACGCAAAGGTCCTTCTGTGCCATATGGGGCAGGAAGATCTCTGCCTGGGAGCACGGGAAATGGGATGGGGGTGAGATCAAGGAAAGAGGGGAGGGATATGGGTGTGAGGGAAAGAGCTCCTGCCCCAGATGAAGGAATTCGGGGGCCGCGGGAAGGACCCAGCTCCACAGAGAGGGGAGAGAGTTCCTGTGCGTGCCAGGGGCCTCCATTTCTGCTTCCACTAGTCCCCCATTTACAGTGAGACAGAGCAGTACCTGCAGCAGGGAGTGGGACTTGCTGAACAGGGAGGGGAACCTTGAAGAGCATCAGATGAGCCACAGCCCTTGCAGCGCCTCGGGCATCTGGTGCAAGTGCCGGATCATGTGAAGCTGGCCCATGACCTTGGCTGTGACATCCTCATGCTGCAGGGGAACGAAAACATGTCAGAGACTGAGACACTCCCCAGGAATCAGGGAGGATTAAGGGCACCTGGAACCTGCACCATCATTTCCACCCAGCAGCTGCTCATGTCTGAGTGGTAGATTCACCCTCCTGACCCCCAGGATGGAGGCTTGCTGTCCTCTCTAGTGACCTTCAGTGCCAACCCCCCTCCTTGTCGGGTGAGCTCCTGCCACCTCCCCATCCGTGCCCCTGACAGCTGTTCCACCTCCAACCCACCTGGGGACACCGCTCAAGTTCAGAGAACCCTCTCCTCCACCCCTACCTCCATCCCCACCCAGGTAGGGTAGGGAGGGGGCTCTAGAAGGGTGGAGGGGGGAGGGAGGGATTCTGACAGCAGTGAAGTGGGATAGGGAGAGCTTGAGACTTTTCCCCAAGACACCCCAGTGACAAAAGCTGAAACCACAGGATGGCAGCCCTGGTGAATGGGGCAGGTCAGCAGCCCCTGACGACTGAATCCTCCCAATCTCTCGAGAGCGGGTCCAGCCCTACCAGCAGCAAGACCAGCTTTCCACACCCATGTGCCTCAGTCAGTCACCATCACCAGTCAGTCCTTGGCCTCCCAGGATGCCAGGGATGGGAGCAACTCTCGATGGTGGCTCGGGTGACATGGACACTAGGCCATGGGGAAATGGGTGCAGCTCTATGGGGCAGGAAAGGTTCCCAGAGGGCACTTAGGGGACTCTCCTGTCCTTCCCAGGAGTGATAGCAGAGCACCACATCCTAAGAACAGAAGTCCATGAAGGCCAGAAGTCCCCACTAGGCTCCTTGCTACCAGGCCAGCAAATGGCGAGAGGATGGGAAGGAGGCCCTGGGCCCCACCCCAAGCTTCTGAGTCGATTGCAGCTGCTTACCGTGTCCCCCATCAGTTGCTGGGCTTCCCCCAGGAGGGAGTAGACCAGCACCAGCCCAGCCTGGCTGACACGCAGCAGGGGGTCGTGGATGGCCAGCAATGCTGTCTGTACGAAGGATCTTCTCTGCCCGACAGAGAAGAATTTTTCAAAGACCTAAAACCAAGAGGACATGAGGCTCGAGTAGATTGCCCAGAGCCAGCCTCCAAGTCCTGGCAGAACAATGGCGTCTAGTGCCCCAAAGGGCGGGGAAGAGAGCTGCTGTGGCCAAGGCAGTTCATTCCCCAGGAGGCTTTCAGGGTCCCAGGGCTCAGGGAAGCCCCTTTATTAAAAGGTGGCAGATGCTGAGGGACCAAAGCCTCCAGTGGCTCTTTCGGGAAGGCAATTTAGGGCAGGGGCCAGGATGGGCTGGAAATGGATCTCTAATGTGTGTGAGCAGGCCCACTCTGCTGTGCAGGGCACAGAGACGACAGGGGACCCTGTCTTGCTTCCAGCAGAGAGATCTCCTGCACCTCAGCGGCTAGAGGAGTGTGTGTGTGTTGTTGAGGGGAGGAGGGGGTTGGAGCTGACAGACCAAAGGTCTCTTCCCCCAGCTAAGTGATTTCTCTAGTTGCTGGCTATGGCCTCTGCAGCTCCTTGGTTTCTTCAAGGGGAATCCAACCTGCAGCCTGACAAGAACAAGGAGACTTCTGGCCCAGTCCCAGTGTGGGACCTTTAGCACCAGCCTGTCCCACTGGTTGCTGGATGAGGAACTCTGAGCTGGAAATAAGGAGCGGGCTCTTTTCCTGTCTCCAGGAGGCATCCACTGCAGGGAGCCAGCCAGCCCCACTCCCTGAGCTGTGTCATCCCCTGGCACAGTGCCCTTACCTCCCCCACTCTGGCTGTGTTCTTGTAGCCCAAGAGCCTGCTGTCCTGGTGCCAGTCATAGCACCAGAGATCTTCCACGTCATGTATGGTCAGGCCTGGAAGAGAGAGAGAGAGAGAGAGACTTTTCTCCTCATTCTGGTTGCAGTTTCTGTGTCCTTCCGAGCCCATTGGTGGCTGCACAGTGGAGTGGAGAAGAACAGAGGCAGAGAGAGACTTGTCCTCCGGCTGGGGTCAGTCTGAGAGAAATGGTCTGGGGTCCCATTATCAACCTGTGGTCACTCTTAGTCTCCTATTGGGTTCCGTGTCCCAGCTGGGTTCCTTACCCCTCTGTTGGAGCAGCAGTTGGTAGAGCCGGTAAGTCCCCTCCCTGGCCTGCCGGCTGATGTCCTTGTCTGGATCGCTGACAAATAGAGCGAGCTGGGCCACATGGCGACCCATCTGAGGGAACTCGGCTGAGATCTAATGAAAGGGAGAGCAGAGGGGACTCCATCAGCATTTTCCTGTCAGCTCCCTGTCCCTCCTGGGCCAGAGGGCTCCTTCCCCTTAGCCCCTCTGCAGGAGATGCTGGGGGAGAGGAGCTTGAGATCGACCCTTCATTTGCTCTGCTGCTAAGGGAGCCCGCAGGTGCTTTGGGATGCCAAACAGGGGCTGGAGCATGGGCCCCTTAAAGGCCCAGGGAAAACACTGAACCAGGACAAGAAGAACTTGGCTCAAGCCTAGCTCAATCCCTACTCTGACTCTGCCTCCCCTTGAAGAACCCTCCTAAGCCACAGCCCTGGCAGCAGCAGGAGACCCTGCAGCCCGCTGGAGCCAGCCCGCCTCCGCCTGGAGCCAGCAAGCTGGGCTCGGAGCTCACTTACGTCAAACTCAGGGAGGGTGACTGTGTATCTCAGCAGGGCTGTGCTGCTCCTGATAGCCCTGGCTCGCTCCTGCGACACCCTGGACACGACCCAGAGGTTGACATGCTGTGGGGAAAGGAGGCAGGTCAGACTCAGTGGCCAGCTGCTCCTGCTTTGCAAATGAGCCCCATGCCCCCAGCCCCAGGGGCCTGAGACATTCTGCGCAGGGGGGAATAGCTGAGTCATTGATGGCAGAGCTTTAGAAGGGGATTCTTTCCCCCAGGATGCAGCTTGTCACCTTCAGGTCACAACTTGTCAGCGTCTCTTTAGATTGGGACAATGTTCGGGGTCGGGGCTGGTCCCATCCTCCCAGAACTCCTGATTCCTGAACAGTTCACCAGAAAGAAGACCGAACCCTTGGCCCTTCCCTGCTACGCAAATCCTTGGGGGGATGTAGGGAGTGACTGAGAGCACAATCCCCCCAGGAATTTCAGAGCAGATCAAAGGGAAGAGCTGATTCCCTGGGCTCCTCCTCTTTCTCTAGGAAGGAGCATGTGCCTCTTCTCTGAGAACCATCTCCCCAATCTCATGGACTCTGTGTGTTGGAGGGGTGGGGGAAGGGTGGATTTTCAGACTCTCACTCCCCAAGACAGCCAGGAGCCCTGTGCTTAGTGCTCAGCAGAACCAGGCAGAGCTCTGGCTTGGAGTCCCAGCTCCTTCCTCTGTCCCTCAAGAAGGAAGGACCTGACACTACATTGCACTGACCTCCCCAACCAAGGACGGCCCACTGGGGACCCAGCTAGGAGGACAGAGTAGAAAATGCATCTTCCAGTCTCTCCTTACCAGTCCCCCAAAGAGTTACAGTCAAATGGGGCTCACCTCCAAGATGAAGTGCAGCCTGTCTGTGTCTGGGGACTCTGCCAGCAGGTTCCCCAGCATGGCATCCAGGACCTCTGGGATGACTTTGTGCAGAGCCTGCAAAGCATGGGTCAGAGTTAGGGAATCTGGGCCTACACCTGCCACAGGATGGGAAGAGGGGTCTCTGGGAAGCACTGGGGAGACTCCCAAACACATCTCCCGGCCTTTCTCCTTCACATCCCACTGCAGGCAATTTGCAAGAATTGATGACCCCTGGACCTTTGATCCATGAGCTTAGCAGGTCTCTGCGGAGGGCCTTGTAGGCAGAAGAGTATGAAACAGCCAAGTTGGTATGGATGGAACCTGGGCTTCTGGGCAAAACAAGGCTTATGAAAGAAAGAAAGAAAGAAAGAAAGAAAGAAAGAAAGAAAGAAAGAAAGAAAGAAAGAAAGAAAGAAAGAAAGAAAGAAAGAAAGAAAGAAATCGCCCATGGAGGGGTAATCTCTTTCCTGCTGGAGGGAAGGATCCAACCCTGCAGCTTGTTCCATCTCCGCTACCCCACCCCTAAATCTGGAGCTCCAGCGAATCAAGGGAGCAGGGACCAAGGACTACTCTGGAAGAGGAGGAGGATGGAGGAGGTACCTGGATGCCGGTGGTGTCCTTCTCCTTGCCCAGGGTGAAGACGGAGTGAAGGGCAGCTCGCAAGAGGTGGGTCTCTAGGGCTGGCTCCAGGGCAGGTTTCATGGTGCTGGCAAGAGAGAGGAGCTGGTATTAGACTGTGCAGTACAGGGGTGGGACTGTCGCCAACACGGACACCAAGCCACAGGGATAGAGGCACAGGCTGGCGAGAATGGAAACTGAGGCACTTAGCTAGGGAATGACAAGGCCAAGGTGTCCCAGACAGACAGTGGCAGGACAGGAATAGCTCCAGTTCCCTGGAGCCTGCTGCCCCTCCTGTATCTGAGCCCGGGAGTGAGCCCCTCCCCAAGGCCCCTGTCATGTTATGGGAGTGAAAAGAAGAGCCCCGCCAGGAGAGAGTGACCCTTCCCACCCCACCATCTCTGCCAGAGGCACCACTCTTGGGAGGTGACTTGGGAGGGGCAGTGACGGTGACTCCCAGCCTTGGGCCTGAGCAGCACTGGGGTTAGGGGAGTCGGCGGGGTGGGGCTGTCTCAGTACCAGAGGTAGCCCACTGCAGCCAGGGAGTGGGCGAGGACGGCGCTGGGTGACGAGTCATCGGGAAGCTCCTCGATGAGCTCCTGTGAGACGCGAAGGAGACAAAGGAGCGTGTGAGATTCAGGCCCGACTGATGCCTCCCAGTGAGGAGATGACACAGCCTGTGCCCCACATGGCCAGCAGGATCCCCCACCACCTCCCGCTCCTCCCATTCCTTTCTCCCCATTAGACTTGTCCCCCTTCCCGGATTCCTGCCCAGCTCACTCCCAATCCCCTTCTCTCCTCCTCCCTGTCAAAACTGCCCCCATTCAGCCCCATCCCGACGACCGAGCTGGGACCATGGTTTCCTTGTTCCCCACTCTCAGTTGCCCCCCAGCCCCACAATTCTCCCTCTCCCTCCAGCTGCCGTATGGCATGTCTCACTCACCACGATCCTCTGCACCACAGCCGCCTTGCAGCAGCGCGGCTCCAGCGTGTCCTCCCCTCTCTCCCATGCAGCCAGACATGCGGGGTAGATGGCCTGAAGGAACAGGAGCTGCTGCCCCTCATCCTGGACCCACCAGGAGTGGGGTATAGCGAGAGAGACCCTGTTAGCTAGGGACCTTCCTGCCCCACCCACACCAGCTCCAGGGCTCAGGCCTCAATGGGGGATTGTGGGGACCCGCCTATTGTCCAAATCCCCCACAACTCCTACACAAGGAGGATCAGGAACTGGGACAGTGCCTGTGGGGGGAGATGACTTCGGCTGTTGTGGGACAAACACCCCCATCTTGGGGGTCCCACATCATGGATGTAAAAGGGTCCCATTGGGTGTGGTGGATCAGGAGGCACAAGACCCTCGGCAGGGGGTGGGGATGCTGGGAAGGGACAGGGCAATCTTGGTTCCAGCCCAGGTGGGGAACATTTGTACCTTATCTCTGCACTGGAGCTGCTCTCGGATGACTTTGAGAGCAGCTTCATCTTTGGCCACGTCCACCCCTTCCTCCTGCTCCGAATCCAGGGGGGTCCCTGCACCAGGGAGGGAAGGACAGGGGCGTGGTGCGCAGAGCAGGATTCAAGACCCCCCTTCCCACCTCAGGCACCCAGGGCAGATGGGGCCCCAAACCTCCCTCTCAGGGATGCCTTCAGCCCCCAACAGCTGCAGAAGCCCAGAGCAGAGCCCCCCTCCACTGGCCAGGACTCCAGGGGAGGTGCCGATTCTCCCAGCACCGGAGCAGCAAGGACCAAAGTGGCAGCAGCTCTTCACGCCCCCACCCCCAGGTCCCCGTGCAGAAGGGGCAGCTGTGTGACGGCTGCTGCTATTCCGTGGGGTTCACAAGGCTCAGGCCAGACACCTGGGCTGGGGACCCCCCCGCATATCCCTGGGAGAGCGTCTGGGCCCAGGTTGTTCACATCCCGTCCTCACCCCTCCCTCAGCCCAGCCTGGCTCCTCACCTGGAACAAAGCAGTGGCCTCCATCGGCCTGGCTGCTGCCAGAGGCCCAGGTGCTGCCGCTGTCCCCTGCTGAGCTGCCGGTGCTGGGACAGGGACTTTCCACCTCCTGGCCTGCGGGGGCTGGAAGGTCCTCAGAGACCGGGCAGGGCGATGCCTCCTGATGGGAAGGAGGGCTGGGCTCCTGGGGCCGCTGCTGCCCACACAACAAGCCCCAGAGCCACCCTGCCCGGCGCCCCTCCTGGGCTGGGTCCTGTCTGCCAAACCGCAGCCTGGGCCAGCTCCACTGGGGCCTGGTCGGGGCCTCTCCCAGCTCGGCGCCTGCGCCGGGAGCCGGGGTCCTTTTCCAGAAGGCCGGGCACTTCCGCCGTCTGGCCTGGACGGGACCTGCTTCCCCGCCAGCGGGGACGCAGGGCTTGCTCTGCCCCTTGGGAAGACGGCAGCTGCTTCCCTCAGGCTCTGGGGCCACCTGCAGAGCCTTCCTCCTGAACATCCGCAGGAGCCTGGCCATCCTGGAACCGAGCGGGGAGCAGGGGTGAGTCTGGGCTCAAGGCAGCCTTTCACTCCTGGCCCTTTTCCGTCCCTCCTCCTCCCTGCTCCAACCACAGCAGCCCCTTCTGCCCCCACAGGAGTGCAGGGAGTGCCATCTACACACACGGGCAGGAGTTCATTGCATGATCCGCTCCCAACGTTCCCCCTCGTAATCCCTGCTGCTGCAATATCCAGGAACTCTCATCCTTTTCCAGCAATGGGGTAAGTCCCAAAGACCATCAGTTCCTCTGGACAAGCAGCCCCCTCCTGTCGTCCCAGGCCACTCTCCCACCAAGGCTAGAGAAGGAACAGAAGCCAGGAGTCCGGACTTCTCCTGGGAAACCATTCCCCACGTCAAAGACACAAAGACCCTCGGCACAGGAAGACCAGGGCCCTCCTCGTTCCCCACTGATTTCCAGACTCAGCAGCTCACAGGGTCTGGCCCAGCTCAGAGACTCTCAGCCTGGGGAACTGTGTCCCACAAGGGAAGGGCTGGGAGCCCCATTACTGGAACCTTTCCAAACACACTGGAGACGGCTCTGGAGAAGCCCCTGCCTGGCCTAAGAGTGAGGGGCTCTTGGGGGCTGTTTGCAAAGGAAATCCCCATTCGGAGGTAGTCTCTCCCCATTTCTGCCTCTCCCCAGACAGACAGGGGAAGCCACCGAGGAACCCGAATGCCACTCACTTGATCTCAGTGATGGGATGATGGATGGCGGATGTTCAGGGTCAGCAGACGTCCCACGCCCTCCTCCTCACTCTCCAAGCCCAAGGCAGGCTGGAGAGGGTGGTGACCTCAGGAGTTACCCTGCCCAGCCAGCAGGCAGGGTGATGACACGAGGGCGGTCGACCGGCTGTGAAAACAAGAGTCTGTCTTATTGCCAAGGGATGGAGAAACTCAGCCAGCAGCAGGGGGCTGCAGAACACGGCCCTAGGGCGGAGGTGACAGCGCCTCCAGGATCCTGACATCCCAGCACTTTACACACCTTCCTGGAGCCTCCCAAACCCACTGGGCTGTAGCCATGGGACCCCAACCCTACTGATGGCAAACGGGCCTCAGCTACCGGCTCAGGGCCAGACCGAGTGTCAGAGCCATGGATGGACCCCTTCACTAACCACTGCCGCACACTCCCTCCCACAGCTGGCAATTGCAACCAGGCCCTAATGTCTGGTCCCCCTGCCTTTGAGAGGGAGTGTCACTCCTGCTTCCATTGCTGCTTATTGATCTGTGGGACTTTGGGCAAGTTGCTCCCCCTCTCTATGGCTCTCTGGGACTCACATCCCTGAATGGACTTTAAAAAAGACAATGGTTCAAGTTTGGCCCCAACTAGTTCTTGTTTCTCAAGACTAGCCATTTCAGCAAAGTTTAGAATTCTTGAATTCAACACCTGGAAACATCCCTTTCTCCTTCGCAAACGGCCTTAACATCCGTTATCTCACCCAGGCTCCCTGCTGCCTGGACTTAGAGAATTGACCCTATTCCCATTGGACCTACCCAAGGTGTCACATAGCAAAGCGGTGACGGAGCCAGAAAGAGAAGACAACAGTCCTGACTCCTGTTCTGACTAACAGACAACAACCCCCCGGAGGCAGGGATAAAGCCCAGGAAATAAGGTGTGAACATTTGCATGGAAACCGTTTTCTGTCAGAAAATCCATTCAGACAAAACCACTTTGTTTCTTGAAATCATAACAAGTAGGATGAAAATTCTTTGCAAAAATATTTGTTTGCAAAACAAGAGCATCTCCTGTTTGTCACAGCGCATTAAACTGTCTCGTCATACACAAAGGGGAGACACTATGATCTAGCAAAAAGTAAAAGGAGTACTTGTGGCACCTTAGAGACCAACGAATTTATCTGAGCATAAGCTTTCGTGAGCTCCAGCTCACTTCATCGGATACATCTGTAGCTCTCGACAGCTGTAGCTCACGAAAGCTTCTGCTCAAATAAATTGGTTAGTCTCTAAGGTGTCACAAGTCCTCCTGTTCTTTTTGCAAATACAGACTAACATGGCTGCTACTCTGAAACCAACTATGATCTAGAAAATTGGATTAGATGCTTCAGTCTGAGCTAAGTAGTTGCTGCTCCTCACAATTTCAAAAGAATAAAATTCAAATAAAAGAGAATATTAGGTCATAATCGGATATGGCTCAGTGTGATCGGACACCTCCTAGTCTGCACTGCTCCGAGTGACACTCTTCAGTGGATCCCCAGCATCCACCCATGGTGAGGTAGGTGGGAGAGGATTGTTCTTCGTACTTGACAGAAGGAGAAATGAAGGCTGAGAAAGGAGCAGGGAATTGTCTTAGCTGATGCAGCCAGTCAGTAGCAGAATTGCTCTCAAATGAGCTACAGACCAGCAATTGTTCCTAGTAATTATGCAGCAAGTATTTGAGAAGAATTGGAATGTTCGAGAGGATCATGAACTGCTCCGAGACAATGAATGGAGAGCAGCATCCACATTGGTCAGACATATAACTGGTTGTGACTTATTTGCTTGGTCATCAAAGAGAACAACAAAGACCAGTTTCCTCCCTGTCAATAGCCCCCTCCTCAGCCAATCAGGGTTGAGACTTTGAGGGGTGGGAGGCTAAGGGTTCTCATCAAATAGCCCAAAGAATGGCCCTGGTCACCACCGAGGCGATCACTCTCGGAGCCCTATTCCAGTCTCCTCTCTGTGAGGGCCTCCCACAACCCCCCCGGCTCCCGCTTCACAAACAGAGCTCCTGGTGGTGTGAGGAGAGCAGAGGGAATAGGACAAAGGAAGCAAGAAGAGAAAGGTAGGAGGGACAGAGGAAAAGGGAAAACCAAAAGGAGAAACCCCAATGTCCCCAGTGATTCTAAGGAACAAAGTCTTAGGTCGGAAAAAAAATGCTGCCCCCACAATCAAGTCTTTTCGTTTCCTAAAAATCAGCCGGCACCTGATGGATCAGACTGAAGAGGTTCCAAACCTCTCCGAGGCTCTTACCTTCTATACAGGGACGTCTGTTTTTGAGCAAAACCACCACAAGAAAAGGAGAAAACTCCAAAGAGGGTCCTCCTTGCGCTCACGAATGTGAAAGTGAATGCTCTCTCAGTCCTCCAGGAGAGACCTCGAGAAGGAGACGTGCTGAAGCAAAGCCACAGGGATCTCCGAGGTGGCCCCTGTCCTGCACCCCTGTCCTGCCTGGCTGATGTCAAGATCTCTCTGTGAGGTCATCGCCTCCCCACCACCTTTGTCCAATAGGCTGAGGTCCTGCCAAAGGCCCTTGTGATGTCACTGCCACACCCACCCCTCCCTTGCAGTGCTGATGTCCTGCCCCTGTCCAGCCACACTGGATGTTTCAGCCGCTTCCCCTGGATCACCCCACGCAATGAGCGTTCATTGTGGGCTCAAATCGAACAAAGTAAAACATCAGAGGCTTCTCCCCATGCTATGCTCAGTTTTTCATAAATTAGCAGACTTTATGGACAGAAGAGAAAATTAGAGCATGTCATCTGACCCCCTGCCTATCACATGCTTTCTGTAGAGCATAGGAGCTAGTTTTTGACTACACACGTTCCAGAAAGGCATCTAGTCTTCATTAGAAGACATCAAGAGGTGGGGAACTTTGTGACTTTGTCCTCACCCACAGCTATTTCACATTTGGGGACAATGTATACCTTCAAACCAGCGGCACTGCTTTGGGTACCCGCATGGCCTCACAGTATGCCCATATTTTTATGGCTGACTTAGAATAACGCTTCCTCAGCTCTCGTCCCCTAATGCCCCTACTCTACTTGTGCTACATTGATGACACCTTCATCATCTGGACCCATGGAAAAGAAGCCCTTGAGGAATTCCACCATGATTTCAACAATTTACATCCCACCATCATCCTTAGCCTGGACCAGTCCACACAAGAGATCCACTTCCTGGACACTACGGTGCTAATAAGCGATGGTCACATAAACACCACCCTATACTGGAAACCTATTGACTGATATACTTACCTACATCCCTCCAGATTCCATCCAGGACACACCACACGATCCATTGTCTACAGCCGAACTCTACGATACAACCGCATTTGCTCCAACCCCTCAGGCAGAGACAAATATCTACAAGATCTCTACCAAGCATTCTTACAACCACAATACACACCTGCTGAAGTGAAGAAACAGACTGACAGAGCCAAAAGAGTACCCAGAAGTTACCTACTACAGGACAGGCCCAACAAAGAAAATAACAAAACGCCACTAGCCATCACCTTCAGCCCCCAACTAAAACCTCTCCAACGCATCATCAAGGATCTACAACCTATCCTGAAGGACGCCCCATCACTCTCACAGATCTTGGGAGACAGGCCAGTCCTTGCCTACAGACAGCCCCCCAACCTGAAGCAAATACTCACCAGCAACCACACACCACACAACAGAACCACTAACCCAGGATCCTATCCTTGCAACAAAGCCCGTTGCCAACTGTGTCCACATATCTATTCAGGGGACACCATCATAGGGCCTAATCACATCAGCCACACTATCAGAGCCTCATTCACCTGCACATCTACCAATGTGATATATGCCATCATGTGCCAGCAATGCCCCTCTGCCATGTACATTGGCCAAACTGGACAGTCTCTACGTAAAAGAATAAATGGACACAAATCAGACGTCAAGTATTATAACATTCAAAAAGCAGTCGGAGAACACTTCAATCTCTCTGGTCACTCGAACTCAGACCTAAAAGTGGCAATTCTTCAACAACAATAAACTTCAAAAACAGACTCCAAGGAGAGACTGCTGAATTGGAATTAATTTGCAAACTGGAGACAATTAATTTAGGCTTGAATAAAGACTGGGAGTGGATGTGTCATTGCACAAAGTAAATCTATTTCCCCTTATTTCCCGCCCTACTGTTCTTGTCAACTGATGCGTTGGAGAGGTTTTTGTTGGGGGCTGAAGGTGACGGCTAGTGGCGTTCTGTTATTTTCTTTGTTGGGCCTGTCCTGTAGTAGGTAACTTCTGGGTACTCTTCTGGCTCTGTCAATCTGTTTCTTCACTTCAGCAGGTGGGTATTGTAGTTGTAAGAATGCTTGATAGAGATCTTGTAGGTGTTTGTCTCTGCCTGAGGGGTTGGAGCAAATGCGGTTGTATTGTAGAGCTTGACTGTAGACAGTGGATCGTGTGGTGTGATCTGGGTGAAAGCTGGAGGCATGTAGGTAAGTATAGCAGTCAGTAGGGTGGGGTTTATGTGACCATCGCTTATTAGCACCATAGTGTCCAGGAAGTGGATCTCTTGTGTGGACTGGTCCAGGCTGAGGTTGATGGTGGGATGGAAATTGTTGAAATCATGGTGGAATTCCTCAAGGACTTCTTTTCCATGGGTGCAGATGATGAAGCGCAAGTAGAGTAGGGGCATTAGGGGACGAGAGCTGAGGAAGCGTTGTTCTAAGTCAGCCATAAAAATGTTGGCATACTGTGGGGCCATGAGGGTACCCAGTGCAATCCCGCTGACTTGAAGGTATAAATTGTCCCCAAATCTGAAATAGTTGTGGGTGAGGACAAAGTCACGAAGTTCAGCTACCAGGTTTGCCATGATAGTATCGGGGATGCTATTCCTGACGGCTTGTAGTCCATCTATGTGTGGAATGTTGGCGTAGAGGGCTTCTACGTCCATCGTGGCTAGGATGGTGTTTTCTGGAAGATTACCAATGGATTGTAGTTTCCTCAGGAAGTCAGTGGTGTCTCAAAGATAGCTGGGAGTGTTGGTAGCGTAGGGCCTGAGGAGAGAGTCTACAGAGCCAAACAATCCTGCTGTCAGGGTGCCAATGCCTGAGATGATGGGGCGTCCAGGATTCCCAGGATTACGGATTTTGGGTAGCAGATAGAATACCCCTGGTCGGGGCTCTAGGGGTGTGTCAGTGTAGATTTGTTCCTGTGCTTCTTTAGGGAGTTTCTTGAGCAGATGGTGTAGTTTCTTTTGGTTATCCTCAGTGGGGTCAGAGGGTAATGGCCTGTAGAATGTGGTGTCAGAGAGTTGTCTAGCAGCCTCTCGTTCATATTCTGACCTCTTCATGATGATGACAGCACCTCCTTTGTCAGCCTTTTTGATTATGTCAGAGTTGTTTCTGAGGCTGTGGATGGCATTGTGTTCGGTACGGCTGAAGTTGTGGGGCAAGTGATGTTGCTTTTCCTCAATTTCAGCCCATGCACGTCAGCGGAAGCACTCTATGTAGAAGTCCAGTCTGTTGTTTCGACCTTCAGGAGGAGTCCACGCAGAATCTTTTTGTAGTGTTGGTAGGAAGCTTTCTATGGGTTACTGTGTGGTTAGAATTCCCTGGGAATGGTGGGTAGAGCTAGACATTAACTAGGGTGTCTTGGTAACTTTTTCCCTTAATTTTGAAATGCAACTTTTCTCCTTTGTTCTCACTGGACTGAGCCTATTTTCTTGGAAAAAAATAATGTGGCCAGATGCCGCTGCCCCATTCTGGGAGTGTGAGGTGCCCATCTCCCACCTAAGCCCCCAAGTGAGCCATGCACCGGGGAAGATTGGCATTCAGCTGCCGATCTTGCATGTGAGGCCTGATCCTCCCAGCATGGCTACCAGATTGGGTCCCATTGAAACAGCTGTCCAATGAAAGAGGTGGTGGTGCCCACCTTATAACTTCAAGCCCAGTGGTTAAAGCCCTGAGCTGGAATATGGGGAACCCAAGTTCAGTCCCACCTCCCTACCAGGAAGTATTTGAACTGTGTGTCTCCCACCACTCAGATGGGCATGTTAATCACTGTGACGGGGTCCCCAGACTATGGGACTGCTGAGCCCTCTGTCCCACCAACCTGAGCTTCCCCTCACACTGTGATGCTGATGAGAAGCTACAAACCTCTAGCAGGTGCTGCCCTTATTCTGCCATCCACCGGCAGGGACTCACCCAACCGACTTACACGAATGCTTTTGCGAGCAACTCATGAACCAACAATAGAGAGGCTCCAGCTGATTCACCCAGCTCCTCAGCCTTGCACCGCAGAACTTTACCATCTTGCACAGAAGCCTGGCCAGTGTCAGTTCATTTCACCCAGTCCGCCCCCCCCCCCGATGTGGAGAGGACACACACTCGCCTTTGTAAACTGACCTGAGATTTCCCAAGCACTTCAACCAAAACACACTGTTTGAGGTAAAATATAAAAGAGATTTATTAGCTACAGAAAGATTATTTTAAGGGATTATAAGTAGCAAGTGTAGAGATCAAAGTTGGTTTCTCAAGAAATAAAAATAAATTTGCAGTCTGAGTTCTACAAACTAAATAGGATTTCAGTCAAGCAGTGTCTCACCCTGACAGATGGTACAAGCAGGCTACCGATCCTCACTACACAGGCTGGAATTGCTGTCCAGCCCGGGACCCTCTTCCCCCATTCAAAGTCTTTGCTCTTCAAACGTTCCTCCAGGTGTCAAGTTGTTTGGGGGATATGGGGGTGGGGGGGAAGGAAGAAAAGCCAAGTATTAGGATCCTTCAGCCTCTCCTGTTATAGGTGTTCCACTTGGGATAAATAATGAGAGTGATGGGAACAGAGGGGTTGGATCCGGGGTCTCCCCCTGCTCAGGTGGGTGCCCCAACCATTGGACTACAGAGACGTTCTCTTTCTCTCTCTGTCCCAGTGACTGTTCCATGGTAGATAAACACTTAAATGGATACTGGCCAGAAAGTGAGAATGACTCTGGGGTCCTGTGGTCAGGGAGCCCATCTGAGGGGCGGGAGCTCCTGGGGCCAGTCCCCCAGCTCCAGTCGCTCCTTCATTATTTACCCACAGTGAGCCAGCTGCCATAGGGGAGACTGAAGAATCCCACCTTCAGACTGCACCATAGCTCAGTGGTTACAGCACCCACCTAGAAACTGAGTAACCCCAGTTTAAATCCTTTCTCCTCCTGTAGCAAAGATGGGGGCATGGAACCTGGGTCTCACACGTCCCAGGCAAGTGTGTTGTCACTGGCTTAAAGTTATGAGGTGGCCAGCAGCACCAAAACACCCCCACCCACCCACCCACCCACAGGTTGTGTGCAGCGCAGCAGGGGCCTAACTCATTCCCAGAAGAAATGCCTCAGGCGGTGGGTTCCCATTCGTGGATTGCTAAGCAGAGGTGGAGGCCCCCCAGCAATGCAGACTTAGGCACTTATCTTTGCGAGAGGGGCAGGGCTTAGGACACTCCCCTGTTGTTCGCATCTTCCATTGGCTAGTTTAGATGGCTCCCCACCGAGCATGCCGGCTCTTGTGGATGGCATTGTAAGGTATCTGTCTGTCTCCATTCATCGTATAGGGAGACTAGGTGCCTAAGTCAGGCTTTGTGGGTCATAGTGTTGTTCTTGTGATGTTCTAGGCACCTAAAGATGACGTGCAGTGACGCCCAGAGTTGCAACATCTAAGTCCCTTCATGGATGCTACCCCTAGTCATTGAAATTAGAAGCTCACAGAAAACAAAGTCACAGCCCTGGCCGAGAGTGGGGTGTCTCCCTTTAGATCCCATCTTTTAGTTCATGTCCACGCTAGGAGAAAGGGTATTTTTTTCAACGCAATAGCAAACATGAGTCAGTGATCTCATTATACGGTCCTAGCGGAGGTGAGGCAAGTGATGCTTTCACCTCAGTGTAGCTAATCAAGGTGACCGATAACCCTTCCAAACATCCCCCAACCCACAGAATTCTTCTTGACCAGTTATCCTGAGGTGAAACCACCACTTTCCTTGTCTACACACCGATTGTACAATGAGAGAGAGAAACCTGCGCCCTAGTGTAAACAAACCCCCAGAGACTGTCTCTCGGAGCAGGTCCCATCCCATGAACACTGCCCTGGACACCACAGCAACTGCTGATGGGCAGAAGAAATGTGAACAGCAAAGTTCATCTCTCTTTAGCCACCTCTGAATAAATTCAACACCTCTGGAAACAAAGAGGAGAGTCAGCACCATGTGTTCAGCCCCCTCTCAACAGAGCCCAGATGAGGAATTCCTGATTGACATGGCTATAGACAGCACAAGACAGAGCACAGGCTGGATAGCAACATAGCCCAGCAAAACCCCAGCTCTCATCATGGGGACATGCTGGTATAATGCCTGCTGGTGCTGGGGGGACACAACCAAGTAGGGAAGCAAATCCCACAATTCTACCCCCAACAATTGCAGCTGGAAAACTAAAAAGGGACAAATCAGAATTGTTTTTCATGCTTTATTTACCATGAATCCCCATCAGAGTGAAAAGGAGCTGAGAAACAGCTTCAATACCCACACCCATGGAAAACAGACCCACAGGTTTCGGGAACAGTTTTTTTAATGACACTGAAATGGCAACAAAGTCAAGGAAGTAACAATATGAAATTAATGAGTGACAGTCTCACCTTCAGTGATGTTCTATAAATCTCTGTGCTGCGGGGAAGGAGGGGGGAGGAGGTTCCAGGGGACATAGAATTAAGAGGCCATAGGACTGGGTGGACAGGATGATGCCAAAATCATAGATACTTGGGTGTGTGAGGCTAGACAGGCTGATTTCAGGGTCCCCAGTGGGATATACCCTCCCGTCTCTCAGGGACACAGTTTGAGCTGGCTTTCCATCCCCAGCCAGAGCCAAGGGCGGATTCTCTCCCCAGGGACGGAGCCCGGCGGGAAAGTGAAGATCGGGGCCTCATCTCCAGCATTGATAAATGTCACCTGCCCCTGTTCACAGTCCAGACAAACCCGGATCCTGCTGGGGGCCCGGCTCAGGTCTAGGGGGGTCACAGGGGAGGTGAGAGCCTGGTACTGGCCCTGCCTCTGATCCACAGCCCAGATCCCCTCCTCAGGGCTAAGGCTGATCCCTCCCTTCCTCCTCACAGACTCTCTGGCCACCCCCACAGCCCAGAGTAGCCCCACCCCCACCTCTACCTCCCAGTAATGTCTCCCTGAGATAAACCCCTCACAGCCCAGCACACAGCGCTCAATGTCAAATCTCTCAGGATTCTTGTGGTGGGGCACATCCTGCCATGTGTCTGCCCATCTCACACTTTTCCGATCCTTAGACAGGACAAGTTGTGGATGAGCCGTGTCTGGATCCAGCGTCACATTTGCTAGGGGGAGAGAGAATCAGAGCGTTAGGGGCACAGCTCCGCCCTGGGGGAGTGTCTCATCATATCAGTGACAGAATCTGTCCCCGCTGGAGTGTGAACCAGGAAATCTCGTTCCTCCAGGATTTACCCAGCTCTGAATGGGGAGCAGCTCTGAGATCTCAGCATTCACTCCTGAGTTTCACTCCCCAGTCAGAGACAGGTCAGTGATAGAGCATAAAGATTTACTGACCCAGTCCTGAGACAGAATCTTTCCCCTCGTGCACCCATCTATCCCCAGAGTGGGGATCAGAGACCCTGGAATCACAGGGAAGCCCTAGGAGATTTCCCCTCACATCATTCACATGGTCACAACTATCTTTTCTCTGATGTACCCTCCCTCCCTTGTATGTAAAGTCCTGGAGCTTGGACGTCTCTTGTTGACACCAGCCTGACGCCTGCTCCATCCTGCCACAGGTCGGAGATCTGTCGATAGTGACATGATTCCATAGATTCCCTAATAAAAACTCTGTAACTAGTCATCAGGGCCAGACAAAGAGAATTATCATTCTAGATTTTATTTCTAACAGAGAGATTTTTATTTATGAGCAAGGAGCTTCTATAAGAGAAGAGAGTTGGGGTGGAGGGGCTGATATAAATGAATGAATGGAGAACGTGGATGAGATGGTTAAAAACAGCAGAAAGTTGGGATCTGATGGAGAGAACAGAAAGGGGAGATCACTATGAATGGAGAAAAGAAGCACAAGATGAACACTGATCACAGGGACTCCTTGGTTTGAACTCGTGTGTCTGGTCAGGGCTCTTGTTCCTCTACCTGACACTAGGGCGGGGATCCTAAGAAACAGTAAGTCCTCAGGTTTCAGAGTAGCAGCCGTGTTAGTCTGTATCCGTAAAAAGAAAAGGAGGACTTGTGGCACCTTAGAGACTAACAAATTTATTAGAGCATAAGCTTTTGTGAGCTAGAGCTCCGATGCATCCGATGAAGTGAGCTGTAGCTAACAAAAGCTTATGCTCTAATAAATTTGTTCATCTCTAAGGTGCCACAAGTACTCCTTTTCTTTTTAGTAAGCACTCAGTCACTTGGAGCAGGGACGTTTCCAGAGTTATGGGAGCAATGTGTAAGCAGGACATGTGAGGATGGTCCATTCCTCTCCCTCCTTTGAACCTCAGCACCCTCCCTTCTTCCACCTGGGAAATATTATAGTTTTCTCCTTGTTTATTTGCACAGCGAAAGGGAGCAGGATCCCTCATTGACTAAATATGATTTTTAATTACCTGCATCACCCAGGGATCTCCTCCACTCTGGAAGCAAACACATAGATGGGGATGAGAATTAAGCCAGACAAATGCAGTATCAATAGGATTCGTTATCATAGAAAAGGCTGTATCAGTGACAGACACGAATAATAATTAAAAAAAACACCCTTACCTAGCTCTGTTTGAAGTTTACCTAAATAATAAACAAAAAAAAATGCCACACTCAAGACACATGTACAGTCCTGGCTTCCTACCCGTTACCGACATAACAAGTTATGCAATTAGTATTGGTTGTGTCGCTTATGATTTTCAAGTTGACATTGTCACAGTCATTGAAAAATCTTTCATAACATAACATTGGTTCTGCCAGGAGAAAAACTGAACTTACTGATAGTGTTGAGATGTTTCCCTAAAAAAAGAAAACATAAGTACAATTATTAAGAGACATTTTCAGTGACTCCAGATTTCAAAGGATCTTTTCATTATGCGTCCTCAAGTAATAATAATGTTGCCCCTCCACCAAGCTGTTGCAGCTCTCCAGGGACTTGCATGTTGGGTTCCCAGTGGAAGAGAAATCAGTGACACAGGGTCTGGGTACCTTCTTAGTGTAATTTGATTATTTACATACATAGACCTGTCCTAGAACACAGATGGTCACAAACAGCACACAGGCAATCAAAAACCCCATAAGGCAGGGATTTTCATAGGAGCCGAGGGGAGTTAAGAGCCAAAGCATATTGAAGCATATTGAAGCATATTGGGGCCGGACGAGTTGCATCCGAGAGTGCTGAAGGAATTGGCGGCTGTGATTGCAGAGCCATTGGCCATTATCTTTGAAAATTCGTGGCGAACCGGGGAAGTCCCGGATGACTGGAAAAAGGCTAATGTAGTGCCAATCTTTAAAAAAGGGAAGAAGGAGGATCCTGGGAACTACAGGCCAGTCAGCCTCACCTCAGTCCCTGGAAAAATCATGGAGCAGGTCCTCAAAGAATCAATCTTAAAGTACTTGCATGAGAGGAAAGAGATCAGGAAGAGCCAGCATGGATTCACCAAGGGAAGGTCATGCCTGACTAATCTAATCGCCTTTTATCATGAGATTACTGGTTCTGTGGATGAAGGGAAAGCAGTGGATGTATTGTTTCTTGACTTTAGCAAAGCTTTTGACACGGTCTCCCACAGTATTCTTGTCAGCAAGTTAAGGAAGTATGGGCTGGATGAATGCACTATAGGGTGGGTAGAAAGCTGGCTAGATTGTCGGGCTCAACGGGTAGTGATCAATGGCTCCATGTCTAGTTGGCAGCCGGTGTCAAGTGGAGTGCCCCAGGGGTCGGTCCTGGGGCTGGTTTTGTTCAATATCTTCATAAATGATCTGGAGGATGGTGTGGATTGCACTCTCAGCAAATTTGCGGACGATACTAAACTGGGAGGAGTGGTAGATACGCTGGAGGGGAGGGATAGGATACAGAAGGACCTAGACAAATTGGAGGATTGGGCCAAAAGAAATCTGATGAGGTTCAATAAGGATAAGTGCAGGGTCCTGCACTTAGGACGGAAGAATCCAATGCACCGCTACAGACTAGGGACCGAATGGCTAGGCAGCAGTTCTGCGGAAAAGGACCTAGGGGTGACAGTGGACGAGAAGCTGGATATGAGTCAGCAGTGTGCCCTTGTTGCCAAGAAGGCCAATGGCATTTTGGGATGTATACGTAGGGGCATAGCGAGCAGATCGAGGGACGTGATCGTCCCCCTCTATTCGACATTGGTGAGGCCTCATCTGGAGTACTGTGTCCAGTTTTGGGCCCCACACTACAAGAAGGATGTGGATAAATTGGAGAGAGTCCAGCGAAGGGCAACAAAAATGATTAGGGGTCTGGAACACATGACTTATGAGGAGAGGCTGAGGGAGCTGGGATTGTTTAGCCTGCAGAAGAGAAGAATGAGGGGGGATTTGATAGCTGCTTTCAACTACCTGAAAGGGGGTTCCAAAGAGGATGGCTCTAGACTGTTCTCAATGGTAGCAGATGACAGAACGAGGAGTAATGGCCTCAAGTTGCAGTGGGGGAGGTTTAGATTAGATATTAGGAAAAATTTTTTCACTAAGAGGGTGGTGAAACACTGGAATGCGTTGCCTAGGGAGGTGGTGGAATCTCCTTCCTTGGAAGTTTTTAAGGTCAGGCTTGACAAAGCCCTGGCTGGGATGATTTAACTGGGAATTGGTCCTGCTTCGAGCAGGGGGTTGGACTAGATGACCTTCAGGGGTCCCTTCCAACCCTGATATTCTATGATTCTATGATTCTATGAATTCCAATGGGAGTTGGGAACCTAACTACCTCAGGCCCCACGGAAAATCTAGTTAAACTAGTGCAAACTTAGTTTTAGGCTTATCTTAAGATGAATAGGAACAGTTTTAAACTAAACTGAAGTAAGGTCTTCTTAAATTCATATGTGTCCACATAGGAGCTTGCTCTGGCTTAAAAAAAATCCATTTAAATTCACATCTTAAGCTGGTGTAACTTTCTCATGTAGAAAAGTCTAAACTGGCTGTTCTAAGGAGAAATCTCATTCTGATTACACAGCATTTTCCCCGTTGGAGCTTTACCTTTTAATTTGAACAGAAAAAGAGTAAGGCCGACGAACACCAACAAAATCACCAAAGTCACACTCCAACCCACCATCCAGGGAGATGCTCTTGGGAAAAAAGAATCTGAAACACAAAGCCCACCATTAGTTTGAAAACAGTAATAACCAAAAGTACACTTTTATTGTAGGAAAATGCATCACATCAGGATTTGCGTCAAATACGTGTGGAAAAATTTGCTCCCTGCAATATAAAAACTGGCAGAAACCAATTTTAAAAAGAGGTTCTGGTCACACTCTTTTGGTAGTACTGAATGATGTATTAAATACTAAATACCACCCTACACCTCATCCCCTCCTCTCTCTCTCTCTCTCTCTAGGTGGAGCTAGTCACATCACTTGTTGTTAAACACACTTCCCATTATAGGGTCTTCTTTTCCTTTGCTCATTACTTTGCCGAACTTTACCATTTGGGGAGAAAATTTCCATGCTGGGTGTCTGCCTCAGGCTGAACTTTTCTTTTTGAAAAGTTTCAGCCAAAATGGTTCCACTATTTCTGAGAATGGGGTTAGGGAACAACACATTGTTCTGATCCTTAAAAAAAGAAAAATCAGCGTGTGTGCACACATGGGTATGTGTGTGAATAATTATCTATATAATTAGTAGTGGGCTTGTTTAGATTTTAATTCTGCTTCCCTTACACACGTTCTTAATTTTGTTGACTAACCGGGGCTTCTGACCCCATCACCCAACCCAGGAGCCAATTCAGGGAAAAGTGATTCCTTCTTTTTATGAAATTACTACTAAGTTAAAACATGTAGGAAGAGAAATCATAATTACTCATCAAATTTCCCAACAGAAAACTTACACGTAAGTAAAATTTAAACTTTTGTAACACCGGGGAATTTCAGAGTAAAAGAAAATCTGAGGCTTTACGAGTGGAAATCAATAATTAAGGGAGAGCAGATAAATATCCAAATACTCTTCACTTCAGCACAGGAATTCCTGGCAGAGGAACTGATCCACTAAATGGGGGCATAGGAACTGATCCAAATCCTATTGATGTCTTTAACGGGCTTTGGATCACGCCCACAGGGTTTTGTTGTTATGGCAACCCCTTTCCCTGTGAAGTTTGCTAAAGGGTGAGAAATCAAACTTCATATTAAAACGTGGACCTTTTAGTGAGTGACACACTCAAATGATTGTTCCCGGGGCTCCAGACTTTCATGGCCCTGCCTTGCTTCTGACCTGCCATGAGCAGAGACTCAACAAATCTCCTCTGTGTTGAAGAGATCACAGCATATCACTTCTCCCTCTGCATATTCACTGGGGCAAGAAGCCTAGTCCTTGATCCATCAATCCACTAGGAAGCACAAAGTCCAACCAATCAGTAGGGCCCCCAATATATCTTACCACTGCCCTGTGGTGACTGGATGAGAATGAAAATCTAATGTGACTTTAAATATCCATTTCATGTAATATGGGACTACAAACACTAATCATCCTGTTTGAATCACAATAACATACATATATAGTGTTACTGCAGGGCACTTCCATTCAGTAACATGTTTGGATTTCTTTTACATTTAACCTTAACCCTGAATCTACTGGGTTTAAAATGCTTGTTTTGGGGAGAACTACAATATCCCTGGAATGCATTTTACCCTAAAGTGTGCTCTCCACCTAAACTTTATCTTAACGTAGCTTTTTGTGAGGGAATATTTTAACTTGTGTATTATTTAACCATCTGATTTCTTCCTGTTGGATATTACAGCGTGGGGTTTTGGTGGTCACTGACCTGATATATAAAATGTTATTGATTCTTTTTCTCGGTTCAGGTGGGTGTTCCTTATGGCACAGGACAAATTCTTGTTTGAATTTTCTGTTATAACGATAGAATTTTTTATTTCAAAGAGACCATGTTGCTCTTCAGATTTGGTTTCAGTTGATGAAGATAAAGGCTGCCCTTTGAGATTTCTCCACAGCGCCTCGGGCTCTGGGTACCATCCGGCCGACTGACACACCACTTGGATCCCTCCATCCTGGTGACCCTCAACAGAGATGCGAGGTGCAGAGCCTGAAGCTAAAATGAATCCATGTTAAATCAGATAAATATACAGCCCAGCATATAAAAGTTTACATTTTCAACAAAACGATTGAATACACTTTCTTTATGGCTGATATTCATGGAAACATGTCTTCAACGGGACTTGAGCACTTGTTAAACCTTTGCTTAACTGTGCTGCAGTACTGGGGTCTCCGAGGTGGAAGTGAAAGCCTTACAGAATGTTGGAGCGTCTTATCAGCAGTGTTGTCGGTGATGTGAAGGGAGCAAGGAATTCAAGAGATTTTCCCCTTGAGTTCTGATTTTATAATGTTGGAGGCATATTTGTTATGCTTATGACCTCTGGGTGGCCAATGTGAGGTAGCTATTTGCTCTGAGACGCCTTAATGGTGCTCCGGGGAGTTGTGGCGTACGTGAAGGAGTTTCTCAAGATGGCAGCTCGGTTAGTTGTCACTGTGAACATGTACCAGAATAAAAGATCCCCTTTTTTAGTTCTAATCTCTTTTGGGTCTCCATGTCCACTGAAGGCAGGAGAAGGAATGGGCTTAATCTGCAGCAAGGGAGATTGAGGTTCGATATTAGGAAAAGCTTTCTAACTGGAAGGATAGTTAAACTCCAGAACAGACTTCCAAGGTCGACTGTTGAATCTCCGTCATTGGAGGGGTTTTTTAGACCAGGCTGGACAAACCCCTGTCAGGGACAGTCTAGAGTTACTTGGTCGTGTGTCAGCACAAGGGGGCTGGACTTGAGGACTTCTCAAGACCCCTTCCAGCCCTACAAAGGCGATGAGGATAAAATGAAAACAACAAGCACCAAGTTCTACACATTGCGTGAGTAAGTGAAAACCTCTTTTTTTTAATTGTAAAGAAAAAATGGCTGCATGTGGAAAAAATGAAAGAGCATAATGTATTCCAGGAGGACTGGATTCAGTACTCAGAGACAGACTCTCTCCGTACTTCATCACAAATGATACAGATGATGATAACAAGAAACACGCCATTTTATTGAGTGTTTGTGGAGCAAAAACCTATAAAAAAAATCCTTTCGAGGCCTTTTAAATTATTATGGTAATTTTTTTCCCAACTTGACATCTATATTGGCTCCATTACACAAACTGTTATAGAATGGAAGAAATTCCAGTGGGGTCAAAAAATAGCTTTTGCAAAGCAAGGAAATTACTAAAGTCATAAGACTGGCCATACTGGATCAGACCAATAGTCCATTTAGCTCAGTAAGCTGTCTTCCAACAGTGGCCAGTGCCAGGTGCTTCAGAGAGAATGCACAGAATAGGTGATCATCAAGTGATAAATCCCCTGTCACCCATTCCCAGATTCTGGCAAACAGAGGCTAGGAACACTTCAGAGCATGGTTTTACATCCCTGCCCATCCAGGCTAATAGCCATTGATGGACCGATCCTCCATGAACTCATCTACTTCTTTTCTGAACCCTGTTATAGTCTTGGCCTTTACAACATCCTCTGGCAAAGAATTCCATGGGTTGACTGTGTGTTGTGTGAAGAAATATTTCCTTTTGTTTGTTTTAAACTGCTGCCTATTAATTTCATTTGGTGACCCCTAGTTCTTGTGTTATGAGAAGGAGTAAATAACTCTCCCTTATTTACTTTCTCCACACCTGTCATGATTATATAGACCTCTATCATATCTCCCCTTAGTCGTCTCTTTTCCAAGCTGAAAAGTCCCAGTCTTATTTAATCTCTCCTCATACAGAAGCCGTTCCATACCCCTAATCATTTTGGTTGCCCTTTTCTGAATCTTTTCCAAGTCCAATGTGTCTTTTTTGAGATGGGGCAACCACATCTGCATGCAGTATTCAAGATGTGGGCGTACCAGGGATTTATATACAGGCAATATATTTTCTGCCTTATTATCTTTCCCTTTCCTAATGATTCCCAACATTCTCTTAGGTTTTTTGACTGCTGCTGCACATCGAGTGGATATTTTCAGAGAAATATCCACCATGACTCCAAGCTCTCTTTCTTGAGTGGTAACAGGTAATTTAGACCCCATCATTTTATATGTATAGTTAGGATTTAGTTCATTATGATAGTCAGAAAGGACTAGTATTGTCTGGTGACACGTCACCATACGAGGTGGGTGCGGTATTAGCCCACCAAATGCCAGCTGAATCTGAGCGTCCCATCAGTTATGCACCAAGGTCACAGGCTTCAGCAGAAAAAAAAATACTATTCCCAACTAAAATGAGAAGGGCTAGCTGCGGTTTGTGGGGTAAAGAAGTTCCACTCTTACCTATATGCCAGGCATTTTTTTATACACTCAGACCATTAACCTCTGAAAGGTCTGTATGGTGAGAGCAAACCTGTACCCCAATGGCATCTGCCAGAATCCAGAGATGGACTCGCTTATCAGCTTATGACTATGAGTTTGAGTATAAACCTGGGAAAGCATTCACTAATGTGGATGCTCTGAGTAGATACTGAATAGCCTGGCCAAAGTACCTCAGCCTACAGAAATCCTCCTGCTTATTGCACTGCTGTTCACTTCTGTTATTGATGCAGCGCAGATAAGAAAGACAGAGAGGGACTGTAGTGGGGTGGCTGCCCCACTCCTATGCTAGATGGGGCTTCAGCAGGCCAGAGAGGCTGCGCAGGTGGGCGGCCAATCAGAGAAGGCCAATCAGAGAACTTTAAAAGTTTTGCTTTCAGAGAGTCATAGATTGTAATGCCAGACAGGACCACTGTGATCATCTGGTCTGACATTCTACCTAACACAGGCCATAGGGCTTCCATTAATTCATTCTGTTTGCCAGAAGCTGAGAATGGGCGACAGGGGATGGATCACTTGATGATTGCCTGTTCTGTTCATTCTCTCTGGGGGCCCCTGGCACTGGCCACTGTCAGAAGACAGGACACTGGGCTAGATGGACCTTTGGTCTGACCCAGGAGGGCAATTCTTGTGTGTTTAAGTCCATACGCTGGGATTCAGCTAGAGCACATTTGATAACCACAGGTACTGGAGCGGGGGCAGTGTGTCTTGATGCCAATGGAACCGTCACTGAACAAAGATTTTTTTTTAATTATTTTAATGCAATTGAGGTGAGGAAATGTGCTCTCTTCACTACTGTCCCAGCCGAGACCAATTGCAGATCAGCTGATACCTGCAGCAAAAAGAGTGGCATATTTTGGGAGCAAACTCATCTTTAGGCCTGCCAGAAGCCTGTTGTGGATTTTCAGAGTTTGTTCTGATAACGTTTAACAGCATAAGCAGAACTGCATATGTGTAGTGATCATGTTTGTGAGGAGAAAAAAAAGATAAAAGTAACAAAGCAAGAAAAGATTGGTTTGAAGTAACACTAAACCTGTACTGACAGAGGAGGAGAGAACATGGAAATGGGAGACTAATTGTCAAGGCTAATTCCCCACTCTGCCACTTCGAGTGCAGAGGGTGGGGGCCCGCAATGACTCTAAAAATTAATACTTGCCACTCCAGGCTTGTACTATTTCAAAGATTACAACATTTCTCTGACCTTGGATTGGTAGATGCTGCCACCACCCAAGTGCAGAACCCCTTTGAGAGCCCAGGAAGGCGCACTTGGGAATTCCTTCCTGTAGGGTACCCTTAAGCCCTTTCTCACACATACACACCTGCCCCCGGGAAGAGCTGAGAAAGAAAAAAATAAAAGATCAGCTGTTGCCACCAGCTAATTTAAAAAAGTGCACAAACCTCTTAAGACACAAAAATCCAATCCTGTTCTTAAAAAAGGTAAATTTTATTTTAAAAAAAGAGAAAACACATCTGGGAACTCAGGCTATTGCTAGATTTTAAAAGAGCAACTACAAGGATTAAGCACCAAGAATAGCTTTCTTGAGGTCCAGCTTAAAGGTTACAAGCAAAACAAAAGCACCTGGGGTTAGCACAGGGGAATCCACAAGCCATAAAGAAATAAAAGGGATAAACCTAATCACGTCTTCCTAGACATTTCCTGCTCTACTTACGTATCTGGGGTTTCAAATGAGTAGTTTCTAGGTATGATACTGATTTTCATACCTGGCCCAAGCTTCTTACAGCATAGCTGCTGCCCTGTCCGCCTCTCCCTGGGAGAGCAACGACAGATAGACAAAAGGGGACTCTCTTCTCCATATTAAAAAGTTCTAGCCTTCCCATTGGCTCTTTTGTCCAGGTGCCCATTCACTTCCTTTTACCTACGCATAGCAATGAGACTTTTTAACCCTTTACAGGTAGAGCAATTAGAGAACAGCTACTAAAAGGGATTTTATAGCTATTGGCTGGCTGGGTGTCCATAAAAGGGAGCTACCGCCCCCCCCACCCCATTTATCACACTGATACATACATATAATATAACCAAGTTATAAATAAGCTTGCTTAATAAAGGGAGGTTGAAGCTGTATTGTCCATTGTTGGAGGTGACTGACGGGATCATCCCAATGAGCTTCCAGCCTGTGAATAATTGATTGCTACTTGCTGAGTGTTTTGCCTTAAAGATTTGTTAGACCCACCTGCTGAGTAAGTGAATCTCAATCCAACAACATGAACTGTTTAATTGAAAATGTTTTAGTATGAACAGATAAATTTAAGGATAATGGCATAGAAAAATCTTGCCTCTCTCTCTGGCCCAATGACTTTTCTACTATTTATAAATATTTAAATAGTCATTGGGCCAGAGAGAGAAAAAGAGACTGTAGTCCAGTGGCTGGGGTACAGCCATGGGAGATGGGAAAACCCCAGTCCAGATCCCCTCTTCCAATGGTTTGTCCAGATTGGATAAATAATCAAAGATTAATTAGAGCAGGAGGACTAGCCCTTGGGTCTCCCACCTACCAGGTGGGTACCCTAACCACTGGACTACAGAGAGTCTCTCTCTCGCGCCTAATGACTACTTAATTTAATGATTACTTTGAGGATCTCAGGGGCACCTAAATTTTCGACTGAAGTGGGGAGTTAGGTGCCCAAGTGCTTTTTTGGGTCTGGGTCTAAGAGCCATCTAAAAAGAGACAGACACATGTTACTAACCTGCTACCTTCAATTCCAATACAGCTTCTTCATGAAAGACACCATCTTGAACAAAACAGCGGTACTGTCCTTCATCAGAAAGTCTGATATTGACAATTCCCAAGGCAACGTTCCCATCCACAATGCCAGCTTTCAAAAGCTCTGTCCTTCCATGATATTCTGGCATCTGCTGCCCATACTCATCCTTCCCATGCTGATACAGGTGCACAAATGAAGTGAACTCAGATCGGAACCATCTCACTTCCATGTTCTCAGCGCTCATCTTGGGGGACAGGTGACAGGGTAAAATAATGTCCTCACCCATGATGGCAGTGACAGGGTGATCAGGTCCAATCACTGTGAACCGGGCTGTAAAATGCACCAGGGCACAGAAAAGATCAAATAAATATATTAAATATTCTGTGCATCTATTGCAGTGCTCTGTCATTGAATAGGATGTGTCCTGAATTTATATATGAATTTTACAACAATGCATTTGGATAACTATAATTTGTATATCCATAATTTATTAGTTTAAATCAGTGGTTCTTAACCTGGGGTGCACACACCCCCTGGGGGTGCAAGATGCCCTTTCTGGGGGTGCGAGACATGCCAGATTTTTTTAGAAGGTAAATCATCGAAAACACAAATTAGGCACAGGCACGTAAGTACAACTACTTTGTTTCATCACCTACGTATTTATTAACGATTACTGTAATATACAAACAGAAAATCTATTTTCAAGTTTTTAAGCTAATGGTAGTGAAATTATCTCGCTACAAAATACAGTGTACCGCCACGTTGGGGGGTGTTTCTTGACACATGCACAGATGATGATGTGGCAGCTCCATGGCTTTGTTTGAATTCAGTTAGCCGCTGTTAGTGCGCCGGTTACAGTTTACTTTCACAGCAAAACTCCAACATCTCTGGGTCGTACTTGTGGATTTTTGTGTGCCCACTGTACTATTTGTGGTGAGTAATAACATAAAACTACTTTACATATATTTAATATGCATTTAAAAGTGTATAGGCCCCCCATCTCCATTGATATATTTTTTCATTTCAGTAACTCTTGCCATGTTGAAGAAACGCAAACGGAATGACGACTATGTTCGTTACGGGTTCATTTGTACAACAGAGAAGGATGGAAATCAACGACCGCAATGTGTACTGTGCGGCTCGTTATTTTCAAATGCCAATCTCAAACCATCGAGCTGTCTGAACATTTCAACAAACAGCATGGTGGTGAAGCTGCTGGACATGACACTGACACCCCGAAGTCTACAAAGGCACGATTTGATCGTAGTGGAACCTTGAGGACGTTTGGGTTTGTGTCACTTGAGAAGCCCTTGTTACAAGCATCCTATCAAGTTGCATATTTGCGTGCCAAGGAAAAGAAGCCCTCTACAGTAGCTGAGGAATTAGTGAAACGTTGTGCATCGGGAATGACAAAAATAGTATTGGGACGAGATGCACAAAAGAAGCTTCAGCAGGTGCCCTTGTCAAATGACGTGATCCATTCTAGAATTCATGTGATGAGCCAGGATATCTTGCAGCAAGTTCTAGAAGATATCAAAGCCAGTCCTCTTAAAGTGGGTATTCAGCTTGATGAGTCAACTGACATTGATGGCTGCAGTCAGCTGTTGGTGTTTGAGCAGTACGTGAAGGAGAAAGATCTTAGATGAATTCTTGTACTGTGAACCATTGCAATTAACTACGAAAGGAATCGATGTGTTCAGTCTCGTCAAAGACTTCTTTTTGAAGCATAAGATAATGTTTGACATGTGTGCATCAATTTGCACCGATGGTGCCTCTGCCATGCTAGGAAAAAATTCAGGATTTGTTGCCTACGTAAAGAAAGAAGTACCTCGTATCATGATCACACATTGTATGTTGCACTCTCGTGCCCTTGCCGCAAAGACTTTGCCTACAGAATTGAAGGATACTTTGTCTACTGCGGTGGGCGCAGTAAACTTCATCAGAGGACGTGCTCTAAATCATCGCCTCTTCCATGCTTTTTGCGAAGAAATTGGGGCCGAGCACACTGTCCTTTTCCATACAGAAGTGAGGTGGCTTTCCCGTGGCAGAATGCTTACTCGTATTTTTGAAATGTGCGAAGAAATAAGTCTCTTTTAATCAAAGCAGAAATTTAGTTGATGACTTTGAAAATAGAGAGTTTATCCTTTGCCTAGTATACATGGCAGATGTATTCACACACCTAAATGAACTCAACACATCTATGCAAGGAACTGGGATGAACACGGTAATGACCAGAGAGAAGTTGTCTGCTTTTATTCAGAAACTTCCAGTTTGGATAAAGCCTGTTGAGAAGAAATTTCACTAACTTTCCTTTTCTTGAAGAAACAGTTGTTTCGGAAAATGAAGGAATGACCATCGCAACTGAAGTGACAAAGCATTTGCAACAGCTGGGTGACTCTTTCTAAGGATATTTTTCCACGGGAGATCTTGATGTGGCAAAGAAATGGATACTGGATCCATTTCTCTTTAACCTGGATTCCATCAACGCTAGTGATTTCATGAAAGATGATCTCATTGAATTACGAGCCAATGGTCGAATCCGAATAGAGTTTGAGACAATGAAGCTTGAGAATTTCTGGTGTGCTAAACTAGCACCATTTCCACAACTGGCGAAGACAGCGCTGGAGATCCTTGTGCCATTTGTGACTACATACGTGTGTGTGTGTGTGTGTGTGTGAGAGAGAGAGAGAGGATTTTCATCACTCTTACACATCAAAACAAAGGCCAGAAACCACCTAAATGTGAGTGATGACATGCGTGTGGCTACTTCAAAAAACGTTCCTCGTTTCTTGAACATCATTGAACAAAAGCAACAGCAGAAGAGTCACTGAGCCGGTAAACTTTAAAATAAAAAGTGTGTAATTTTTCATGTATTCTTAAGTTTACTGCAAAATTAAAATAAATATAATTATCTCTCTTTCATTCTATAGTTATGACATATCTAGGTTTAAAGAACTGACCTACTTCAACGATTTTTGATAAGGGGTGCGAGAACATATTTTGAGAACCAAAGGGGTGCAGGCTGCAGGCTGCAGTAAAAGTTAAGAACCACTGGTTTAAATGGAAGCTGAAATATGTTTTGCCATTACCCTTACAAGCGGCTCCTGACAGATTTAACTTGCATAGGATTAGCAAACATTTCAAATCACTGCTTTCTGTTGGAGATTGTTTTAAAGTTTTTTGACTGTTCTAAAAATATTTAAACTAATTTAAAGAACATTATTAGGGTACCATTCAGGAAATAATTTTTCTTCAGGAAGGGAGCGAAAACACATGTTTAATTTTATGGAGATACTTAAATGCTTTACTGAGTTAAAGCCTTAGGTTGGCAAATAAAGCACTGAATATGCTAGGAACTGACAGATTTAATGTTGCTGCTTTATTTCTCTCCGCTTGTGTGTACAATGCAATCTTCAGTTACGTGATCTTACTAGCCTTGCCCCAGAACCCCCGCTTCATTCAGAGACCGTTCAACTGGCATCCATGGAGAGGAAGAGGAGAAGGTTTCCTACAGCCAACCACTTGCTTGACTTGCTGCTCACAGGGCGTACTTTGCACTTGAGCTCTGTGAACTCAGCTGGGGTGTTTGAGCTAATACTTTCCCTCCTCTCTCTGTTTTTAATTTTAAGTATCCTCACACCTTCTTGTCAACTGTCTAAATGGGCCACCTTGATTATCACTACAAATTTTTTTTTTCTCCTGCTGATAATAGGCCCTCTTAATTAATTAGCCTCTTACAGTTTATATGGCAACTTCCACCTTCTCTGTGTGTGTGTGTGTGTGTGTATATATATATATATATATACACACACACATATATAAAAATCTTCTTACAATATGTTCCATTCTATGCATCCGATGAAGTGAGCTGTAGCCCACAAATTATTTATGGTCTAATAAATTTGTTAGTCTTTAAGGTGCCACAAGTACTCCTGTTCTTTCTTCATCCACCCAAGGAGAAGTATGTGCAGGAGGCCTTGTCCCATCGCTTGGAAAGCTGGAAGAGGCAAACAATGTAGCTGACATGAAGATCCCCAGGGGTTATCTCCTGGGTCCACCCTGAAAGACACTTTGAATGGGCAGATCTTTATAACGCTGTCACTCTTAGGATTAAGAGGGTAACTCATTTGTGTATACGTTCACTTCTTTTAACCTGTAAATAATTTCTTTTTCTTAGCTAATAAGCCTTTTGATAGCTTATTACAGGATTGCCTTCAGGCATTGTCTTTGGTGTAAGATCTAGGGTACCAATTCATCTGGGGTAAGTGACTGGTCTCTTGGGACTGGAAGCAAACAGTGCATGATTTATGGTGTAAGTGACCTTTTATCACTAAGTCCAGTTTGTCTGGGTGACAAGATAGGCTGGAGAGTCTGAGGGGACTGACTGTGACTCCATGGTAAGACTGGTATAGTGACCCAGGAGTTTACATTTATTACTGGCTTGGTGAAATCTAATTACAGACCACACCGCCAGCTTGGGGCATCTGCCTTGTTTGACAGTCTGCCCTGAGGAAGGCACTCATGGCCGTGAGTCACTCCAGAAGCATGACAGTGGCTGAAGAGTTATTAATCCTGAAGTCAGGGGGAGACATTTTAATGTTACCTCATTTCAACCTCATCAGCTAGTCAAATTTTGGAGCCTCAGGGATGTTCCTGTGGGATGTACGCCAGATCTACACTACAGAGTTGGGCCAATTCAGGGCAGCTTACGTTAGCCTAACTATGGAAGTGCTACACTTATATTTTGTGCCTTCTGACATAACTACCCCGCTAGACTGACTTAATAACTCCACCTCCCCAAGCGGCATAGAGTCAAGGTTGATGTAGTTGTGTCAACGCAGTGTCAGTGTGGACACTGCATTGCCTACATTGACTGTTTCCAGCTCTCAGGAGCCTTCTTACAATGCCCTACACTGACAGTCCAGTCGATACAAGCACTCCTGGTGAGGATGCTCACCGCCGATACAAGGAGCAAAGCGTAGACATGCACAAGTATGCCGATGTACGTTAGGTCGATGTAATTTCGTAGTGTAGACATGCCTCAACAAATTGGCATAGCCTGGTATTCTCTTTGATGCAATCTTGTTTATTGAAAAGGAATGTACCAAGTCCTGCTTTTCCAAGTGCAGGAGGAACCAAGAACACATGGAACAGTTTCGTAGCTTACGCTCCCAACCTTCCCTAACCAACAGACCCAGAAGTTCTCTCTCTCGAGCTTTTCCTAGGGTCGCACTGTGCTCACAGGCTCCTGCTTGGCTTCCTTGCTTGCTTGTCTCCACCTCTCTCTCCTTGTCTGTTCTCAGTTCTGTGTGTTCGTGCTCTCACACCCACATTTGGTCAAAATACCCAGAGGATTCCTCCTTGCCCATGTCCTTTCACCCTTCACATCATTGGTGCTAGTCTCTGGGCAGACTCTATTAAGCCTTGTTTTAGGTGTGGTCCCTTTTATTGCCTCTTACAACTGTCTTAAGTGAAAGGGTGCATTCACACGTCAGTTTGACTAAGATTTTAACTCAACCCATAACAAAGTTTCACCCAGCTCATAACAATTGTTATTTATATTTTCTTGGTGTTGATACACTTGGGGATTTGTGCTAATTTTTGTTCACTTTGGAATAAACTAGTGAAACAGAGAAATTTTATCAATCAAAACAAATAAATCAATACTCTAAGAAGCAGCAGAAGCCATGGACATTCCTACCTGATTCCAGCTTGTGAACATAAAACGTAATGAAGAAAATGATAAAATCGGGTAGAAGGGTTCTGGCTCTGGAGCTGTGGCAGATTGAGAGAACTTTCATCTCACTGTTACTTATCCAGATGACAAGAGAAAAGAGAGAAAACAAACAGTGTATTGAATGTAACATAGTTGCAATGATTTAAGACAAAAATGATAGCATAATCCTAACCAGCAAACCATAACCTTGTTTTAGACACTTTATTTGATCCCTTTATACAAGATTTGGTGCCACTACAGGACCTTGGTTGTAACAATGATCTATACGGTCCCAGTTCATGTCAATAACGTCACAACAGGTTAGACCAGTGGTGGGCAACCTGCGGGCCACACGTGGCCTGTCAGGCTAATCCACTGGTGGGCTGCCAGTTTGTTTACATTTGCACGGCCGCCTGCAGCTCCCAGTGGCCACAGTTAAAAAATGTTTAAACAAAATGATGTTTTCATTAGAAAATGAATTTAAAAAAAACATTAAAAATGAATTTTCCTATGATTGGAATGTTTCTAATTTTTCAGTGAAATGATGCTAAATGAGAATATATAGTTCAAGTTGATTCAAAAAAGAAATTCTAATCAAATTGATCAAAACAATTTATTGACCCCTCCCCTATTCTTGCTAAAAGAAGAGTAACAATGATTGAAAAAAAAAATCTGTTTCAATAATATTTGATTAAAAATGAAAAAGTCTATAAAATATTAAACAAAACAAAAGTGAATTATTGTTGTAAATGTGTTTTAAAATTATTTTTTTACTACCTTTAGTCCTATAGATTTCCTCAGGAAATCTCCCCTCCATACCGTTCACACAGTAGGAGATGATCTGTCAACCGCTGTGTAAATATGCCTCTTTCTAAATTATGTCATGAAGCCCTTATTCAGCAGCACACTTGAGCTCATGGTCTGCTTTAGGCACATGCTTAATTCCCCCTCACTTCAGAAGAACAGGATGCAAGTTTCTGTCTTGATTGATTGTGGAAATACTTTCAAGGGAAAAAAGGAAAATGATCAGAAACAACAGGATTCAGCCCCACAGGCAGAGGTAGAAACTGGCACGTTAAGAGGCAGAAGGACAGAACAGCCGGGAGTGTGGCACAGTGAAGCTCGTCCGGTATTCTCAGTACAGGAAGTTACTTGTTACAAATCTCCCTGGGACGTCACTGAGAACAAGGTCGGGCCCAGGGTTCTTGAATGAAACGTACCCGCAAAAGAAACAAATGTCGAACCCAACCTGCCGCGCAAATCCCGAGTTACGCCGCTAGGACAAGAGTCTGAAAGGCATCGGAGTGTCAATCATTGTGAACCTACTTGTACTGTAGTGTTTCCATAACGTGTAAATCAAATTACACAGGGTTATTTAATCTTTGTGTTAGTAACACTCTGGCCAGGCAACGAGCAGTCCACATGAGGGGATACAAGCAATCATTTTGAAGCAAAATTAACCTGCCTGATTGGTCCTTCTGGAGAAATTGTACAATCTCCAGGGTGGGATCAGACTCCGTGGGGTTTGTTGCGATGATTTCCACTGTCGGTGACTCTTTCAGTTGATCCCATTGCAGGGCTGAGTCCCTGGCTACCAAATCGCTGCAGTTTCCCCAGCTTTTCCTCGCCCTTCGGGGAAGAAATCTCTGGGCTCCGAGCAGAGCCCGGGGCTTCCCTCTGGCAGCGCTGCCCGAAATTGAAAGCGAAAGTCAAGTCACCCAGGCGGTCACGTGACGAGATTAAATTTTCTCTTAAAGAAACAGCCACCGCCCTGCTGAGCTGGAAGGGCCCTGCCAAGCCAGCAGCCTCCAGCATTCAGGGGGGCCAAGATACGCAGACCCAGGGCAGTTCCCTGCAATCCTCTGACGAAGGTTTCTAGGGCGGGCTGCTTTATTTCTTCCACCCTGGCAGGACCCTTTCCTGCACCCCTCAGGGTAACTAAGTTCAGCAGCCCCCTTGCAGCGCACAAGCCAGCCGCGTCCAGAGCCGGGCGGGTTCCAGGTGCCAGAAGCAGCTGTCTCTGCCTTTGTTTGTTAGTTTGTTTTGGCCATTCCCTTTACTCTAGTTCACAGAAAAGCAGGAAGAACACTCTCTTCAATCTCATTCCCGGATTCAGATCACTTGGGACACCAGATTGCTTGAGTCTGCAGGGACAGACCCTTCCACCTCAGCAGGACTGGAGCTGTTTCTGTTAGAGAAGACTCGAAGGGCATGGCTACACTGGCAGATGTAGAGCGCTGGGAGTTAAACCAGCCTTCGGAGAGCGCGGCAGGGAAAGCGCTGCAGTGTGTTCACACGGTCAGCTCCAAGTGCACTGGGCGTAGCCATATTTGCGGCACTTGCAGTGGCATTGGGAGCGGTGCATTATGGGCAGCTATCCCACAGAGCACCTCTTCCCATTCTGGGGCTGTGGCTTGTGGGAAGGGGGCATGCGGTGCGGGGCATTCTGGGTCCTGTCCCAATGCTCCATGATGCATCGGTTCACATCCCAGCAATCCCTGTGCTTCCGTCCACATTTGGTGCCATCTTTCAACATTTCTTGTACTGCACGCTCTGTCTTCCCTTTCAGTCCGCGGGAATGGAGCCTGAACTGCTGAGGAATGCCAGTTTGAATGCTGCCCCTGTGACCTGCTGTTTCTACAACGATCTGGCCTCAACACTGGGGGGAAGTCGAAATGCCCATTGTGATCCTTGGAGACCCCGCTTTTCCTTTAATGCCGTGGCTCGTGAAACCCTACACAGGGAGCCTTGAAAGCAGCAAGGAGCGGTTCAACAACAGGCTGAGTTGGTGCAGAATGACTCTGGAGTGTGCTTTTGGCGGTTTAAAGGACTGCTGGTGCTGCCTGTATGGGAAGCTGGACCTGGTCGATGACAGCATCCCCGCGGTTATGTCCGCGTGCTGTACCCTCCATAATATTTGTGAAGGGAAGGGTGAAAGATTCACTTAGGCATGGAACTCGGAGGTTCAACACCTGGAGGCTGAATTTGAACAGCCAAAGAGCAGGGCTAATAGAGGGGCCCAGCGCGGGGCCGCAAGGATTAGGGATGCCTTGAAGAAGCAATTTGAGGCTGAAAGCCACCAGTAATGTTTGGTGCCCTGCACGAGAGTGAAGTGCAGCGGTTCCAATGTTAGTAGGAATCTGTGCTTACGACACTGACTTGCAGTGCCTGTTGCTTTCATGGGCTAAGGTATCTTTTACTTAATGCAATAATAAAGAATCTTAGAGACTAACCAATTTATTTGAGCATGAGCTTTCGTGAGCTACAGCTCACTTCATCAGATGCATACTGTGGAAACTGCAGCAGACTTTATATATACACAGAGAATATGAAACAATACCTCCTCCCACCCCACTGTCCTGCTGGTAATAGCTTATGTAAAGTAATCGTCAGGTTAGGCCATTTCCAGCACAAATCCAGGTTTTCTCACCCTCCACCCCCCCACACAAATTCACTCTCCTGCTGGTGATAGCCCTGACGATTACTTTAGATAAGCTATTACCAGCAGGACAGTGGGGTGGGAGGAGGTATTGTTTCATATTCTCTGTGTATATATAAAGTCTGCTGCAGTTTCCACAGTATGCATCTGATGAAGTGAGCTGTAGCTCACGAAAGCTCATGCTCAAATAAATTGGTTAGTCTCTAAGGTGCCACAAGTACTCCATTTCTTTTTGCGAATACAGACTAACACGGCTGTTACTCTGAAACCTGTCATAATAAAGAATGTTTTCAAAGGCAAAAAAGCCATTTATTGAAAATAAAATTCAGTTATTGAAAAGGAACACAATTGCTTGGGAAACAGAAAAGGCAAGGGAGTGGGGTGGGGAATGGTTCAATCACAGATTGCGTATGTCCTGTTCTCATACTCAGTCTTCCTGTCTGGAGTGCTGTGCAATGAGTGTTGCACTTCTGGCTGGCTAAAATGCATGGTGATGGGGGTTGAGTGCAGTGGGTAATAGTTTGCAGGGCTGGGTGGTGTGGTGAAGCTACAGGTGTTGAAGGCAGCTGGTGGCAATAAGAAAAGACAGCTACCTTTTCCGTAACTGGTGGTCTTTGAGATGTGTTGCTCGTGTCTATTTTACAATAGGTGTGTGTGCTTGCCACGTGCACTGGTGCTGGAAGTGTTTCCCCTAGCAGTACCCCCAAGGGGAGCACCCCTGCAACCCCTGGAGTGGCGCTTCCATGGCGCGGTATAGGGGGAGCTGCGTGCTCCCCCCACCCTCGGTTCCTTCTTGCCAGACATCTCCGACAGAGGGGAAGGAGGGCAGGATGTGGAATAGACATGAGCAACACATCTCGAAGAACACCAGTTACGGAAACGGTAACTGTCTTTTCTTCTTCAAGTGATTACTTATGTGTATTCTACAATAGGTGATTCCAAGCTATATCTGTTGGAGGTGGGTAGGAGTTCACAGATTCCCGGGACGGAATATGGCCCTGCCGAACCCGGCGTCATCCCTGGTTTGGGAGACAATTGCATAGGGTGAGGTAAACGTGTGAATTAAAGACCAAGTAGTGGCCCTACAAATGTCCTGGATAGGGACGTGGGCCACGAAGGCAGCCGATGAGGCCTGGGCCCAAGTCGAGTATGCCTTCACAATCGGTGGTGGAGGAACACTGGCCAGATCATAACAGGTGTGAATGCACGAGGTGATCCAATGGGAGAGGCCCTGGGTGGAAATCGACTGACCCCTTATGCACTCAGCCAAGGCAACAAACAGTAGAGATGACTTTCTGAACGGCTTAGTCTGTTCCAGGTAGAAGGCCAGTGCCCTACGCACGTCAAGCATGTGGAGCAGTGTTCCTCATTGGACGAATGAGGCTTGGGACTGAGTACAGGCAGGAAAATGTCCTGGCCCATGTGATAGGCGGAGACCACCTTAGGGAGGAATGCGGGGTGTGGGCGAAGCGGAACCTTATCCTTATGGAAAACTATGTACAGGGGTTCGGAGGTCAGAGCCCTGAGCTCTAAGACCCGCCTGGCTGATGTGATAGCAACCAGGAAGGCCACCTTCCATGAGAGGTGAGACCAAGAGCACGTGGCCAGAGGTTCAAACGGGGGCCCCGTGAGATGGGATAACACCAAGTTCGGGTCCCACTGTGGGACAGGGGGCCTAGCATATGGAAAAAGATGGTCCAATCCCTTAAGGAAACGTCCAGTCGTAGCATGGGAGAACACCATGTGTCCCTGCACCGGAGGACGGAAGGCCGATATGGCCGCCAGGTGCACCTTGACTGATGAGGGTGCCAGGCCCTAGGTTGTCTAGGATAAGCTGGATTGGGGCAGCCACTGGGGAAACACACTGCTCTGCAGCCCATCTAGAGAACCTGGACCACTTCACCAAGTAGGTGCAGCGTGTGGAGGGCTGTATGCTTTCCAGGAGGATGCACTGGACCCCCTCCGAACATATCCGCTCCTCCCCACCTAGCCACTAAGCAGCCACACCGTGAGGTGGAGAGCCGCTAGGTTGGGATGGAGGAGATGGCCCCGGTCCTGGGAGAGCAGGTCCGGGCGGAGCAGCAGTGGCCTCAGCATGGCCAGTGTCAGGCCCGTGAGGGTCCCGTACCAATGCTGCTGGGGCCATGCTGGGGCAATTAGAGGACCTGTGCCTTGTCCATTTTTACTTTCTCCAGGACCCTGCTGATGAGAGGGAATGTGGGGAAGGCATAGAGAAGCTGATCTGACCAGGACAGGAGGAGGGCATCTGAGATAGCACCCCGTCCCAGACCCCCCCAGAACAGAACCGGGGGTAACGCCTGTTCTGCGTCATCACGAACCGGTCCACCTGGGGTGTTCCCCACGCTTGGAAGAGCTGGTGAGCCACTTCTGGGTGGAGAGACCACTTGTGTTGGGAGGAGAAGTCCCTGCTCAAATGATCGGCCCGCGTGTTGCGGGCACCCGGCAGGTGGAAGGCCCTCTGGGAGATGTCATGGGCTATGCAGAAGTCCCACAGTCTGAGGTATAAACTGTTCAGGAAGGACAGGTACGGGAGGAAAGGTGGAGGAGTTTCACTGTATGTAAGAGAGCGGTATGATTCCTCAGAGCTCCAGTATGAAACTGGAGAAAAGCCTGTTGAGAGTCTTTGGGTTAAGTTTAGAGGCAAGCGCAACAAGGGTGATGTCGTGGTGGATGTGTGCTATAGACCACCAGATCAGAAGGATGAGGTAAACAAGGCTTTCTTCGGACAACTAGTTGAAATCTCCAGATCACAGGCCCTGGTTCTAATGGGGGACTTCAATCACCCTGACTTCTACTGGGAGAGGAATACAGCAGTGCATAGACAATCCAGGAAGTTTTTGGAGAGTGTTGGGGACAACTTCCTGGTACAAGTGCTGGAGGAACCGACTAGGGGCCGTGCTCCTCTACAGCTTACAAACCAGGAAGAATTGGTAGGGGAAGTAGAAGTGGGTGGCAACCCTGGGCAGCAGTGACCATGAGATGGTTGAGTTCAAGATCCTGAAAAAAGGAAGAAAGGAGAGTAGCAAAATACGGACCCTAACCTTCAGAAAAGCAGACTTACACTCCCTTAGGGAACTGATGGGCAAGATCCCCTGGGAGGCTAATATAAGGGGGCAAGGAGTCTAGGAGAGCTGGCTGTATTTTAAAGATGTCTTATTAAGTGCCCAGGAACAAACCATCCCAAAGTACAGAAAGAATAGGAAATATGGCAGGCGACTAGCTTGACTTAACAGTGAAATCTTCAGTGATCTTAAATTCAAAAAGGAAGCTGACAAGAAGTGGAAATTTGGACCGATGACTAGGGAGGAGTATAAAAGCATGGCTAGAGCATGCAGAGGTGTAATCAGGAAGGCCAAGGCACAATTGGAGTTGCAGCTATCAAGGGATGTGAAGGGTAACAAGAAGGGTTTCTACAGGTATGTTAGCAACAAGAAGAAGGTCAGTGAAAGTGTGGGACCCTTAATGAAAGGGGGAGGCAACATAGTGATAGATGATGTGGAAGAAGCTGAAGTACTCAATGCTTGTTTTGCCTCGGTCTTCACAGAGAAGGGCAGTTCCAGACTGCTGCACTAGGCAACACAGCATGGGGAGTAGGTGAGCAGCCCTCAGTGGTGAAAGAACAGGTTAAGGACTATTTAGAAAAGCTGGACATGCGCAAGTGCATGGGTCCAGATCTAATGCATCCAAGGGTACTGAGGAAGTTGGCTAATGTGATTGCAGAGCCATTGGCCATTATTTTTGAAAATTCGTGGCGATCGGGGGAGGTCCTGGACTATTGGAGTGCCTATCTTTAAAAAAGGGAAAAAAGAGAACCCGGGGAACTACACACCATCCAGCCTCACTTCAGTCCCCAACAAAATCATGGAGCAGGTCCTCAGAGAATCCATTTTGAAGCACTTGGAGGAGAGGAAGGTGATCAGGAACAGTCAACATGGATTCACCCAGGGCAAGTCATGCCTGACCAACCTGATTGCCTTCTATGATGAGATAACTGGCTCTGTGGATATGGGGAAAGCGGTGGATGTGATATATCTTGACTTTAGCAAAGCTTTTGATACAGCCTCCAACAGTTTTCCTGCGAGCAAGTTAAAAAAGTATGGATTGGATGAATGGACTATCAGGTGGATAGAAAGTTGGCTAGATTGTCGGGCTCAACGGGTAGTGATCAATGGCTCCATGTCTAGTTGGCAGCCGGTATCAAGGGGAGTGCCCCAGGGGTTGGTCCTGGGGCCTGTTGTGTTCAGCATCTTTATGAATGATCTGGATGACGGGATGAATTGCACCCGCATACAAAGGTCTATGCTTTAACCCTCAGTTCTCTGTGCTGACCTAAGGACTTCCTATGCTGTTTCCAGATGATTAATAAATCCTACTCTTTAGACAATGTTGTTTGAGTGTCACTGCAAATGCCAGATGAGGTGCATTAGTCTTTGAAGAGTGGACGAGTCTCCCCCAGGAGTCTAGCTCAGCTGGACTCGCTGAACAGAGCTCCTCGTGTGAAGCAGGAGTGCTGGAGCTCAGAGGCTCAGTGTAAGGAGGCGGTGAGACCCCCAAGGGGGTCTGGCACACTGAACTGATTCCTCTTAGAGATTGTTTCAAAGCTGGGGACATAGCACGGATCCTGTGGATCTGTGACACCTCCTAAGGTAGCCAGTGGGTGATGCTGACGAGCAGGATGTGTCCTAAGCCCTGCCCCTCTCACAGAAATAGGTGTCACAGTTCAGAGCAACTGCACCTGTATCTCCCCTCAGTGATTCAGCAAGGGCACCCACTCTCAGGCTCCCAGCTCCCCAGCCATTGCTTCGGTTGGGTGGAGACCCAAGTCATTCTCCCTTCTCACCAGGGTAAGTCCAGGCTGCGCAGTGCCCTGTCTTCACTGTGTAATTCCCAGCCCAGACAGGTTGCCCTCGGACACCTGCTTGCTTTCCCTTCAGAGATGGATACAGTGTAATTGCTACAGGAATAAACAACCACCCAGCTCTTTCTAAGCAAGCTTAGCTTTATTCTTGAGGTAAAAAGATGACATTAAAAATAATAGAAGGACCTACACACATGCTAATAAGCTTATCGGGCATCCCCCCACCCTAGGGGTTTCCTTGTGGTTCAAGCTCCTCAGAGCTTCAGCTCAGAACAAGCACCCAATGTTATGAGGCCTCAGCAGGCCAAGTCCTTCCAATCCTCCCCTAAGGATTGGGGCCCTCGGGGGGACCAGGGTTCTGTCCATTTGCTGGACCAGGAAGAAGGCCCTGTGTCATTTTAAACTCAGGCTTTTATCCAAAAAGCTTTGCTTTGTCTCTGGGTCTCTACAGAATCCAGTTCCAACTAGCATATGCAGACTTGGGGGGTGGGGGAAAGAGCGACTTCAAGGGTTGATAATGGGGGAAGTTCATTAGCATCCCCCCTCCCTACATACAATGCAACAGCAACACTCACACAACTGCAATTTTAAGACAATGGACCCCAAAAGTATTAACCCTAATTCAATGAGGTCTAACTTAATTCAAGAAAGTTTATTCTAATTCCATAAGGTGTGTTTAGATAACAAACATTCTGCTAGTAAGCCAGCAAACATTCTTCCAAAATCCATAGAGTCGCTTGTCAACCATCTTGAATAAGTTCTCAGTTCAGATCCCATGGGGCTGAACTTTCTCATGCCAATTCTTACCCCTGCTAGATCCCCAAACCTTTGCATATAAACTTGACCTGGTTCTCCCCCTCTCTCCTCCCATGCAGTGCCTAAGCTGCCCCAATGCTGGACGGAGGTTCCCCACCCCCTGAGTCAAGGTGAGCTGAATTCCCTCTCCCCTCTGGCTCAGGATCTTTCACCATCTCCCAAGCAGCTTCTGATCCACCGCTTGGGCATTTCTCCCCTGGCTGGGTGCCATAGATTGGCAGTGCTCTGCAGCTGCCTCTGTGTCCCTCCTTGTGGCCTGAGACACTGCCAACCTCATGGTCTGTACAGCTCCTGGGTCCCTCTGATGGGTTAGCAGAGAGTTTAATTCCCTGAGCTGAGCTGTAGGGCCCAGCGGATTTCCCTTTCAGTCAGTAGGTTCTGTCCCTTCTCTGGAGCAGCAGCGATCTCACCCACTTGCCTGCAAACCTGGGGGTGTCACCTAATCCCTCTGGGACATGGGCGGTGGGTGAGTGACCGGCTCAGGGAGGCTAGGCCCCTGGCCACCACTTCCACCTGAGGCCATGGTCCCCACTTCCACTTTCCCCCAAGGCCAGATCCCCCTGCAGCCGTGAGCACTGCCCAGAGCGCTGATTGGCCCCCCCAACCCCGAAGCACTGGGCTGGCAGATGGCATGCAGCCCCCCGGGGCACAAAGCGGTACCCAGCCTCAGAGCAGCAGCCCCCCAGAGCACGGGGAAGGCGCAGACACACACAACCCCCCCAGCCCTGGAGTGGCAGGTGGCAGGCAGCCCCCCTTTGCCCCCAGTTCTGGAGCACTGGGTGGCATGGCCCCAGTGCCAGGGCCCCCCCCGGCACTGGGCAGCCCCAGCTACACCAAGTCCCAGCTGCCCTACCCCCAGCCCCAGCCGGCTTCCCTTCCTGGGAGAGGAGCAGCCTGCCTGGGCTGGGGCCAAGTAGCAGCGGAGGGAGGGGGCCTCTGGGCGGGGCATGGGTGGGGCCATGCGGGGCCGGTTGGGCAGGCTCAGCCTTTCCCTGCCTATTGAACGCGCTGCCCATGCTCTGGGAGTCTAACCAGGGAATGTGACCCCCCCTTTCCCCATCAGCTGTTCTGTCTGCGGTTTTGCTCACATCCTTTTGCCTGTCTGGAGCTACCTGAGGGGGCTGATTCAGCCCTTCTGTGTTCACAGCCAGAACATCATTCCCCACAAGCAAAGAAGGTGGCAAACCGGACAGCACAGCTACAGCCCGCACCCCCGACCCTTCCTGGGGCGTAGAAATCTGTGACACAGGCAGCAGGAAGGCTTGTACACCCGGAGCCTCCATCCATAGTTCACACCCTGGGAGCGTCTGACGGTGTGGGGTTTCCCTGCGTGGGGCTTATCTATGGTCTTAGAAATCCCGGTATCTCTCCTTCCAGTGTATGTATGTCTCCCCATTAACCTTCCGCCACTCCGGTCTCCAGAGCCTGTACTCGGTCGCTGGGGGCCAGGGGTTGCTTGCACCTAATGCCCACATACGCCACCTGCCCACAGGGGAGGTAATAACACACGCTGCATTCAGTGTAATGAACTGAAGAGCCCCCATCCTGCTGCTGGATTTCTGCCTGCATTACTTTGATTCTTGTAAGGGGGGTTGTATGTTTGCTCCTTGTATGTGTTTTTCTTTCTTGAGGGCTGGAGGGAGTTTAGAGACTGTTTGTTAGGTGTATCTGGCTATCACGCTCCCTTTCTAAATTCCCTCACAGAACTCCCTTGTTTGCTGCTTCTCTTCACTAGCTCCTCTGGTTGTTTATGAGCTGGCTTTTTAACCCCCTGATCTCCCTGAATTAGACCTGCCCCCTCATCAAGAGATCCTAAAGGGATCAGGGGAGACGTACATGTGCTGGCTTTGGTCAAGGTACAACACCTAAAATAGCAGAGTAGCCGTGAAGGTGCGGGTGGTGCGATAGGCCAGACACCCAAGTACGATCCCACCCCAGACTCTAGGTAGATACTTGAGCATCCAGCCTCTCCAGCTGCCCCCACTGCCACAGCGACGCTGGTCTTTTTAACACACAAGCTCAGTCAAAGCTTACGGGGTACGTCTACCCCAGCTGGAAATTCCACCTTCAGCTGCAATGTAGACGTCCCCAGAGAGAGAGCTGGGGCTGTGTGTGGGATTCAGTGTGAGGGCAGAAGCAGAGCCGCTGAGCAAGGCAGCGGGCAGGGCAGTAGCAGGAGAGAGAGACAGTTTGTAGTGAAGGAAACTCACATGGTCACCGGGCTTCCTCCTGAAAGCTCCATTGCATGCGAGCAGGCAGGAGGGAGCAGATGCTGACTGTCAGCCGGGGCCTTAAGCAACAGTGGCAGGATTCTCCCCTGTCCTGCCACTCCTGCTGCCATTTACGCCTGGGCAGAGTGGGGGGTAAACCCTGCCAGCCAGACTTCTCCTCTCACTTACACCAACAGTGGCATTTAAACCAAGCTAGCCCTCACTTTGCACAGGTGTGAACGCCGACGCAAGGGGACAGGCAGGGGAGAATCAGGCCTGATGTGTACTAGCGGGAACAGGGTGGTGGCCAGGGGCACTAAAAGGGCTGCCACCCCTTCCTCCTGCCCCAGCTTTCAACCACTGCCAGGGACTGCTGCCCTTAGCTCCACTTTGTTCTAGTCACTAATGTTTTGGTCACTTAATTTCTGTCTTTCCTACTGGTTTCTGCTCTCTGCAGGACACCTTGTGGGCTGTTGTCATCAGTCTGGGATCACAGAAACATAGAAATACAGGGTTGGAAGGGGCCAAAAGACCTCATCAATCTAGGCCCTGAGCTGTGGCAGGACCAAGTAAACCCTAGACCATCCCTGCCAGGTGTTTGTCCAACCTGTTCTTAAACCCCCCCAGTGATGGGGATTCCACAACCTCCCTTGGAAGCCTATTTACAGTCCTCTTTGGAGCAGCCGTTAACAGATTGGAAGGCTGTTCTCAGATCCCCTCTCAGCTTTCTTTTCTCAGGACTAAACATGCCTAGTTGTTTTTTCAACCTTTCCTCAGAGGTCAGGTTTTCTCAACCTTTGATCATTTTTTGTTGCTCACCTGTGGACTCATCTTTCCTAAAGAGGGGCACCCAGAATTGCACTCAGTACTCCAGCTGAGGCTTCAGTGCGGGACAATTACATCCCCTGTCTTACACAGAACATTCCTGTTAATACTTCCCACACTGATATTAGCCTTCTTCACAGTTCTGTTACATTGTTGACTCCTATTATTATTTGTGATCTACTATGACCCCCAGATCCTTTGCAGCCGTACTACCTCCTAGCCAGTTATTCCCCATTCTGTAGTTATGCATTTGACTTGTCCTTCCTAAATGAAATACTTTGCACTTGTCTTAATTGAATTTCATTTCATTGAACTCAGACCAATTCCCAGCCTTGGTGTCTTACAAGCGGAACCTGCAGAGGAAACAAAGGCCGGCTGTAGTCAGAGCGTGAGCTGCAGAGCTATAAATTCTCGTTCAGCCTTGTCACATCCTGTGCAAGGGCTTCGGAAACAAATGAAACAATTCTACAGTTAAAAACAGCCACCACCCAAAATCCCCTTGAAACTGCACTTATGGTGCAAAGTCACTTTAACTGGCTGAGAGTGATCTGGAAGAGCTGCAGATCAGTGACACAGACAGTCACTGCAGCCGAGTGCAATGAGACCTTCAGCCTTGATACTCTCAGGGAGAACCCAGGTCCCATTTAAGTCAGCAGCAGAATTCCCCTTTGCCCTCAGTACTGTGCTGCGATAGGCGGCTGGAGGAGAGGCATTGGCTCATCCCAGTGGTGTCCCCAATGCATCTCTGGAAGGACCTAGCCACAAGCATCCCATGCTCTGTTTGTTCTGGTTTTGTACAGCACCTAGCGCAATGAGGCTCTGGTCTATGAGTGGGGTCCCTAGGCACTACTATAAAACTATTACTCCTCCTCTTCCCCTCCTCACAGTCTGTGAACCTCAGCTTCACACCACACTTCCCCTCCTCCCTTCTGCCTCTGCACCTTACCTCTGGGCAATCTCATTAAAAACCATGGCTTTCATTATCATCTTTATGCTGACAACTCCTAGATCAGCCTATCCACTCTGGGTCTGTTTCTGTCAGTCCAAACTAAAACCTCCAGTCTGTCTCCCTGTCTCTGTCCTCACTGGTATCCCACCATCAGCTTAAATGCAACGTGGTTAAAACAAAGCTCCTAATCTCCTCACATCCACCCTCCCACTCACCCTCCTTTCTCAGTCACCAAGGGCAGCCTCACAGGGGTGGTCACTCAGGCCATGAACTGGGCTTTATCTTCGATTCAGCCCTCTCTGTAGCCCCAAATTTACCACTTCTTCCTTTAAAAAATGTCTTCAAGATCTGGCCTTTCCAATCTGGCCTTTCCAATACAATTGACAGAGTTCAGCAGAAAAATAGAAGTCTGAACTCTCCCCTTGCCTAACCATTGCCAGATGGCAATGGCTGGATGGCACCATGGCACAGGTAGATTAACTATACAAATACAGGGAAGTGTCAGACTTTAGGGTTTCTGCAGCCAGACACAATGTCTGCACTAGAAACACTGTGGCAGCATAGGAGGAAATCCACCTCCCAAGGTCGACAGAAGCAATGTACCATGGACCTAGTACTGTCTTCGCCAGGGGTTAGGTTGGCTTAGCGCAGTGGTTCCCAAACTTGTTCCACCCCTTGTTCAGGGAAAGCCCCTGGCGGGCTGGGCCGGTTTGTTTACCTGCCGTGTCCACAGGTTCGGCCGATCGTGGCTCCCACTGGCCGCAGTTCATGGCTCCAGGCCAATGAGAGCTGCTGGAAGGGTGGTCAGTTTGTCCCTTGGCCCGTAACACTTCCAGCAGCTCCCACTGGCCTGGAGCAGCGAACCACGGCCAGTGGGAGCCGCAATCGGCCGAACCTGCGGACGCGGCAGGTAAAGAACCCGGCCCGGCCTGCCAGGGGCTTTCCCTGCACAAGGGGCAGAACAAGTTTGGGAACCACTGGCTTAGCGGCATCTCTCAGGGGTGTGGATTTTTCACACCCCTCAGCAACGTAGCTGGGTCGACCTAATTTTCAAGTGCAGACCTGGCCTGTGGCTGTGGGCCTGTGACAGCTCCTGCCAACATGGAAACTCCGTGAGCAAACACTCATTTAGAAAGAGTCCTCCCCCATAGAAGACCGCTCCTTGCCCAGGACATACAGATGGTCCACTGGGGTGGGGCGTGGGGGTGAGAGGCTGGTCCTGGCACAGGACAGAACCTGGGTTCTTTGGTGACCTAACTGCTCATTGGCAGACTGTCCAATATTGGGGTTTGTTTTTAAAGTGTCGCCTTAACTTAGAATCTCCAGGCTTTTGAACCTTAGTGGTTTTTGAGAAAACTACAGAATTCCCTTAGTATGGGGAGTTTTCCTCTTCAGTGATACTTCTCTCCCCTGCCGCCTTTAGCTCCAGTTTAACAAAAGCGCCCCCCTCCCCACAGTCTAGAAGTTTCCTCAGGTCTTTGAGAATGGTGCTGCGGGGCAGGGACTTTTCACGGTTTGTTCTGTAGCAGGAATTTTTGCAGGGTTTTAATCGCCAGATCAGGCCCAGATGGGGCTTAAAATGTCTCCACTGGACTCTGCCCTGGGCCCTTCAGCTCCTGCTGAAATAGCAGCCCAGCCTGGCCCAAGACTCTGGCCCTTTGTGCTCCAGAGTGGGAGGTGGATGAGTTAGTATCTGCAGCAGCTGAAGGGTTAAAGGAACCATCTCTCGTGTGTGGGGAGCTGCAGCCCCGGCACTTCCGCAGGGAGGGTGTTTGTGAGAAGAGAGGAAGTGTCCCAGCAGCAGAGAACAGCACAGCAAGAGCTAGGACTGGCAGAGTCTCTTTCCATATAGAATAAACGTATGGGCTCAAAGTTTTAGAACTGAAGGATGGAGCTTCCTGCGCTGAAAATGGGAGCTCAGGTCTGTACCTCCGTTCTGGAGACTGCAGAATGTGCCTGTGAAGGGCCTCACTGCACTGGCTGGTTGTGGGCTTAATCCCCCCGTGGGTCCCTGGTTCATGTGAGAATGAGAGCTACCCTGCCGGTGGAGAAGCGCGTGGCAATCGCACTGTGGAAGCTGGCTACTCCAGACTGCTACCGATTGGTCGCTAACCGGTTTGGAGTGGGAAAGTCGACCGTTGGACTCTGGGCAACATGCGTGACATCGTGGTAGGCTTTGCACAAATGGGCTTCCCTAACTGCCATTTCACTCTGCCACTAATTCTTCCTCCTCCTCCTCCTCAGACCACTGAGGGGGCACAGACCGGCCACAACAGCACCTTCTGCCTCAGCACTGCAGCCTTAATCCCAGCCAAGTGCCGAGGGCAGGTCAGAGGGCAGGGGCCTGGAGAGTGAGCCCAGCTCATACTCATCCTGCAGTAGTTTGTCATGTCCCATGGGGCTGTGCCTGGCTCCCCATTGCGGGCTGAGTGAGGGGCAGGCTCACTCTACAGCCCCTCCCCTGTTTGCACCAGGCTGGGTTTAGGGTCACAGTGCAGAGGTGGAAGATGTCGCTGCAAGTGGTCAGAGCCCCCAGGTCACAACGCCCACAGCAGGGAGCCAGGCCTTGCCCTGTGGGACAGAAAACACCACTGCAGGGTTTTGGGGGTGTCAGTACGCCCATGAACCCCTGATAAAACCGCCCTGCTGTGAACTTTTCCTCATCTCTGTGAGAATCCCATGTCTCATTCTTTACAACCCACTAGATGGGCTCTCTGGCCTGTGAGCCAGACATCAGCAACATTTGCTGTTTGCAGTCGGGATGCTCTTAGCAGGTATCTGAAGAGATGTGCAGCTTTCCGAGTCAGGGCAGACACTGTAAATTCCTCCAACCAACCCGAAGAGCTCTGGGATCTGCGTGCCCCCAGGAGTGGGTCATGGGGCTCCCAGAGGGGAATGTGCCCTAGACGTTGCCCCGCGGAGGTGTGCAGCTCCGAGCATGCTGAGATATATGGCTACAGCTGCACAAACCAGAAGGGGCAGGGGTCAGAGATAAAACCCGACTCTACCTACAGCCTGACAACGTGTGTCCCCAGACTGTGCCATCAAAACAGAGACACTCGGGCTGTACCTTCAAAATGAGATTGACTCTAGCTTGTCAGGGTAAGTTGAAAAGTCTGGACACCAATGGCTTCTGGGAAAACAATGCAGCAGAAACCAAGGTGCAGCACCTGGACCTTTCTAGCAGTTGGCCCCAAGCCCTTAAATTCTATTGCCTATATAGGGCTTGATCCTGCTTCTATTGAAGTCAATGTCAACACTCCCACAGAGCCCACAGAGCAATAAAACTACTGTTACTGCACTAAAAATCCTGCCTCTGGTGCTCCAACCTGAGCTGTCGCCTCTTGATGCTGGTGATGTGGCTGTTCAGGCACCTTAATTCTGGCACTTCACAGTGTTTGCACCCTTGACTTCGCCACCGGAACTTTTTTTTAATGTCGTTCTCTGCATGGAATTGAATCTCAGCTGTGCCATCAGGCAGTGCCAGCCTGCGCTGTACGGCCTGCCTGCAGAGTGCCCTCACTGCGGGCAAGGCAGAGTTCAGGGACAATAGCTTAGTCTACACTTGCAATTGAACAACAAAACTTTTGTCATTCACAGGTACTTAACCTGCCCCCCTCCCCGCCAACGATAAAAGTTTTGCTGTGGCAAGTGCACGTGTAAATGGCGCTTTGTCGACACAGCCTTGTCGCTAACAGCTGCATACTGTAGATGTAGCCTAAATGGTCTCCGGTTTACACTGTCTAAAGGACAGGAGAATTTGGCCAAAGCTTGCCACACAAAGCAAAGAGAGGTTTAAAATGGGAGGGGCTTTGAATCCTTAGCGTTCTCTAGCATTTATATTTACAGAAATTTACAGATAAATTTATATTTACAGAAATTTACAGATATATTTACAGATAAATGCCGGAGAGGGAGAGGAATTATTTAAGCTCAGTACCAATGTGGACACAAGAACAAATGGATATAAACTGGCCACTAGGAAATTTAGACTAGAAATTAAACAAAGGTTTTTAACCATCAGAGGAGTGAAGTTTTGGAATAGCCTTCCAAGGGAAACAGTGGGGGCAAAAGATCTATCTGGCTTTAAGATTAAACTCGATAAGTTTATGGAGGAGATGGTATGATGGGATAACATGGTTTTGGTAATTAAATATTCATGGTAAATAGGCCCAATGGCCTGTGATGGGCTATTAGATGGGGTAAGATCCGAGTTACCCAGGAAAGAATTTTCTTTAGTATCTGGCTGACGAATCTTGCCCATATGCTCAGGGTTTAGCTGATCGCCATATTTGGGGTCGAGAAGGAATTTTCCTCCAGGGCAGATTGGAAGAGGCCCTGGAGGTTTTTCGCCTTTCTCTGTAGCATGGGGCACGGGTCACTTGCTGGAGGATTCTCTGCTCCTTGAAGTCTTTAAACTTCGATTTGAGGACTTCAATAGCACAGATATAGGTGTGAGGTTTTTTTGTAGGAGAGGTGGGTGAAATTCTGTGGCCTGCGCTGTGCAGGAGGTCAGACTAGATGATCATAATGGTCCCTTCTGACCTAAATATCTATGAATCTATGAATTTCCAAAGCATCAGTAACCCTGACTTTCTACCTGGGTTTTGCGACATCCCCTCTTCTCCTGAAAGATCCCCTCAGGGCACTTGTAGCCCTCTGGTGAGTGTGTGTCACTCACACCCCCCTTGATGGCTGACCCACAGGGTTTGTGGGTTTTTACAGCTCTGAACTTCACAGACTGACTCTTTAGCTCCAGCTGTAGGGACTTGTGCGAAGAGCTGTAGGTCCCCACTTCAATCCCCAGTGAGTGTTGGGGTGGGTTAGACAGTTCCTGTCTGTGGGGCAGGGGATATGCTCTCCCTTCTACCCTTACAGCAATACACATCAGATTGGTTCATATTCTTCCCCCTCTCTCCATTGCCCCCTGCTCTCCCATCCCTTTTCCCCACCTCCAACCATTCCTTCTCTCCTTCCCTCTCCCTGTCCTTCCCCCTCTTTTACTCTCATTCAGTTTCAGGGATTTCCCCACCCACCCCCTGAATTTTCCCAACACCCCCCTTCTTAGTTTTGTGAACTAATTACATGCAGTGTTGCCACTTTAGTGATTGTTTGGAAATTTGAATTGAAATTGAAACATTAATACACACTTTAAAAGCATATAAAGTATATGATAAAATACCTGTATCTGAAAAAGTATACTAGATTTGAAAAGTATGAACACAGACTAGCTTCCTTATACAGCTTTTGGGTTTTTTGTGACAATGTCAGTGCATTCATTTAGGTGATGTTGGCCAACCTAATAATTTCAAATTATGATTTGTAAGCAAAGTCTAAATGAGCTCTCCCTGACAGCTAGTGATGAGCTGGGGGCTGGGGGGGGAAGGCTTCAGGACTAGATTGTATTTACAGTCACACCTAATCTACCTAGGTATCCAGCAAACAGAGCTATGTTGCCCAAGTGACAGATTTTGCCTGGGGTTGGGTTACAAACCACTTGACTGTGCGGGGTAATGAAATCTTGCTATTCTTATTGTATGAGTACAGGGCAGTAGAACTGCCCTTAGCCTGTGCTGATTGAGGGCATCAAGGGAGAGGGTGGGGACAGGTGTTTTGCCTGATGGTCTGCCTGAGTCACCAGTACTATTTGACCTGCCCCTCTCCCCTGTTTAAAGACAGAGCTGATTAGGCTTCATAGAGAGTCTTTTGGTTTGTTAAGTGACCACTAGAGCGGAAATCTCTGATAATCCGGTCTAAGTGCTTAGACCTGCTGTGGGACAGTGTTTCTGTGGAAGAGACAGCCCAGGTTCCCCCCACCGAGAGCTGAAATCACTGAGGATCGGGTGGAACTGCGAGAGATCGACTCTCAGAGGTCACAGTGGCAGGTGGCAGCGGAAGGTGACAGCACAGGGCCTTTGGGGCAGAGCAATAGAGCGAACGCTGGCATGACAAACAGTGGCCAGAGCATTGGACTATGTTTTAGTGACTTTTCTCCAGAAGCTAGATTTGTGACTGGGAAACTTATATAAATATATGTTTCCTAGTACGCCAAGATTTTTAAAATGCATTATTTGCCAAGGTCATTATCTCACATCATCGCTATCTCAAGAAGTCATTATCTTGGGGAGTTTCTGTACTAAACTTTTTTATTATTATAATTATGTTTTATGTAAAAACGGCTATATTGGGTCAGATTAATGGTCCATCTATCCCAGTATCCTGTCTTCCAGCAGTGACTGTTCCAGGTGCTTCAGAGGGAATGAACAGAACAGGGAATCATCGATTGATCCATCCCCTGTCGTCCACTCCCAGCTTCTGGCGAACAGAGGCTAGGGACTTTCAGATCATGATGTTGCATCCCTGCCCTTCCTGGCTAATAGCCATTGATGGAGCTAACCTCCATGAATTTATCTAGTTCTTTTTTTAACCCTGTTACAATTTTGGCCTTCACAACGTCCCTGGCAAAAAGTTCCACAGGTGACTGCGTTGTGTGAAGAAATACTTCCTTTCGTTTGGTATAAACTTACTGCCTATTAATTTCATTGAGCGACCCCTGGTTCTTGTGTTAAGTGAAGGGATAAATAACACTTCCTTATTCATTTTCTCCTCACCAATCAAGATTGTATAAGACTCTATCATATCCACTCTTAGTCGTCCCTTTTCCAAGCGGAAAAGGCCCAGTCTTCTCTCCTCATATGGAATCTGTTCCATACCCCTAATCATTTTTGTTGCCCTTCTCTGTACCTTTTCCAATTCCAATATATCTTTTTTGAAATGGGATGACCAGAACTACATGCAGTATTTAAGATGTGGGCATGTCATGGATTTATATAGTAAAAGTGGAGGAGCTTGGTTTGCCAGACTGATCAGCAAAGCCAATACTGACAACCTATATGAAAGGGTTGCAAAACACCATGCCTCTGGACTGCACCAACATGCAGAAAGCCTGATAAGCCAGTCACTGTCAAAGCCAATTTTAGAAGAACTTAATGAGGCTGTTAAGAATGCTGGAGACACAACTCAGTTTATGTGAACCAACATGGCTATTGCATCATACTTTCTATTTAAGCAAGAGATACCACACACTACAAACTAGAGGCCTATGTTAAGTGCATTGTCACTTGTTAATCCTGAAGTTGGATGCTGGTTAAGAACAAGACTGGCAAATGCTCACTCTTTTTCTGCAAAAAACGCAGCTGACTCTCTTGAAACATGTGGTGCAACAGTGAAAGACTCAGGAGTTGAAAAAGTGAAGAATTCTCTCACTATATTCAAAATATGTGCATACATGGCCGACAAATGCACCAATGCAAATAGGCATCAAGTACTAAGTCATTACGTATGTTATCTTGATGTCTGTGGTAGGCCAGTAGATGCATTCTAGATGTTCAGGTTATAGAAGACACATCAGCTGCATCTGTGACATCTTAGAAGAGTTAAATGCTTGTAAATTGAACCCCAAACAGATGGCTGCTTGTGCATTTGATGGAGCTACAAACTTCTCTGGAAGACATAGTGGAGTACAAGCTTTGCTCAGAGAAAAGTGTAACCCTAATCTTTCCTATACACATTGTAGAAGCCATCTACTCCAGCTAGCATTAGTACAAGAGGCAGAATTGTCAAAAGACATTAAAAAGCCACAAATTTAATGGCTTTTTTATACTCTTTTTTTCAGCGAGAGTCCAAAAGGACTGAATATTTTGGAAACAAATAGAAGATACACTGGGACTGAAGTTCAAATAAGTCCAACCTGGGAAAACCTGCTGGCTTTCTCATGACTGATTCTTGGCAGTTGTCTTAAAATTACTGCAACTGTTATTACTGGCTTTGAAAAGTATCCACTAAGATAGGACAGATCTAAGTCGCGAGGCTGGTGGACTACTTTTGTTACGAAGTTCAGAGAAGACTCTCGCCATTCTCTCTCTTGTAAGTCTATTGTTGAATCCACCTGGGTCATTAAACAATGTCATCCAGGCATCTGCTACAACAGTAGTAGATCTTTGTCCAGAAATAGAAGCTATCCTTGGATCAATCAGAGATATCCATTGAAAACGTACTGGAAGAAGCAAAGACTTCAGTCCAGAAGTTGACTAATGAAGGTACTCATATTGACTCCATAAGTGAAGAGGACAATAAATGTTTGTTAAGCCAGATGAAAAAGTACACAGACTTGATTCTTACAACTCTACAATAGAGATTTCTGGATTCTATTCAACCTCCACGTAGCTTTTACAGATGCCTGTCTTATAAAACACTCGCAGTGGAGTGGAGTGAGGCACTCCCAGCAATGAGGCTGCTATGTGATCAGGACAGAATAGAGAATTTTGAACACAGAATGGAATATCATACGATGAACAAATGAAGATTTAACTTCAACTTCTTTATCATTACTAGTGGTTGGACCCAATCTTTGTGCTGTGTTTCCTGGGATGAAAGAAGTAGGAATTCATCTCTTGCTAATCTCAGTCACAACAGCTACAGTTGAGCATATTTTTTCCTCATTGAATAGAATTTTGTGTTCTGAAAGAAGTCGCCTTCTGCCTGATCATGAGCATATCATGAAGGACTGGAAGTAACAGACACACAAGAAGACACCAAAGAGTGCAAAATTACAACAAGAAACCAAGACTGATGTGGACGTAATGCTTCATAGTAGGCTTGAGTAGCCAACTTTAATTTTTGTGACTATTTTAAAACATGAGATAAATCTAATAAAATGGTTGTGAAACATTTTCCAGCTTTTACTATGGTGCCATACAGCCCACCTTTACCCTCACAGTGTCAGCCCTCATCGGCCCTCACCACCACCACCCCCGAATATTCCAACACCCCCCCAATTTCAATTCCTGGGGTAAACACTGCGGGGAATATTTTTCACCACAACCTCCAGGGCGGTAATCTTACAGGTGGGCCCCTTCCAACTGAACAAACAGCATGAGCCAATTCCAGGAAGGGAAACACCCCATTGCTGCTGCAAGCGGGGCATAGTGTGAACTATGGAATAGTGTGAACAGTGGAAGCGGGGCAAGCGGGGCATAGTGTGAACAGTGGAAACAAAGCCTGTCCCACTGTCCGGAGGGAGCCATGGCTGCAGAGAGCCCCGTGGAAAGTCTCCAGGAGGAAGCGACATGTCCCGTCTGTCTGGAGTATTTCACAGAACCTGTCACTCTGGAGTGTGGGCACAATTTCTGCCGAGCCTGCATTGCCCAGTGCTGGGAGGGACCCAACACAGCCGCCTCCTGCCCTCAGTGCAGAGAAACTGTGCAACAGGGAAACTTCAGGCCCAACAGGCAGCTGGCAAATGTTGTAGAAATTGCCAAACGGCTGAGTTTCCAGGCAGCAAAGGGAGCAGGAGGGGACGGGGTGTGTGGGGAACACCAGGAGACTCTGAAAATGTTCTGTGAAGAGGATCAAACCCCCATCTGTGTGATCTGCAGAGAGTCCCGGGCTCACCGCACTCACAGAGTGGTTCCCATACAGGAAGCTGCCCAGGAGTACAAGGTACCAAGTTGCTGTCCGGTCTAATGAGTAATAACTTTGGATTTGAATTACAGGGAAATGGCATCACAAGTTGCCCGAGACAGGTGTAACTGTGTCATTCAGCTGTGTGTAGCCTTCATTGCATGAAATATGCTGTACAAATTAATGATATTCCAGCCTGGCAAAAAAGGCAAGAGATGAAGATTTTAAAATTGTCTGATGTGGGAAAGTTTTCTCTGAGCAGCTGAATCCTTTTCAAACCCAGCTCCCACCAGTAAAGTAAAGGAACTCTCTGCAGACTGGAAGCTATTAAATGACAAATGAGGTTTGACTCACAGGAGCGGCAGGCCAGTCGATGTGAGAGTGCTGCCTTCAGGCTGGAGAAGGGGGAGCTACAAGCTGTGGCTGTTATTACTGATTGTATCACAGTGTTTATTATTGTTATTTGCGTTCCAGCAGCCCCTACAGACCCCAGATGAGATCTGACTTTGATTGTAGGGGGCCCTGCACAAAACCCAGTAAGGGACAATCCCTGCCCTGAGCCATTTACTGTCTAACTGGATAAGAGAGTCAAAAGGTGGGAGGGAAAACTGAGGCACAAAAAGGAGAAGTGACTTGTCCAAGGTCACTCAGTAGGTCAATGTCAGAGCTGGGTATAAACCCCCATTTTCACAAGCCCAAGCCCAGTGCCCTAACCACTAGGCTATGTTGCCCCCTCACCCCCCAGCAGCACTGAGCAGTGATGAAGTGCAGACAGTAGGAGGAAAAGACTCCTTGATAAAAGCCCAAGGCCCAGCAGGGAGAGGAGGTTTCCCACTGCGATTCTGAACTCCCGTGTTGCTCCAGGAAGCGTTAAACTCAGATGCTGCTGGCCTGCACTAGAGGAGATCACCGGGGTAAACACTGTGTGGACTCCAAGCACCTTCAGGCCACACACAAAAGGGCTCCAGACAGTGCACGTCCATGCCAAGTACCACTGGGATTAGACTGGATTGTAGCCAAACTAACCCCAGGCTGGAGCTGACTGGTGCCAGTCTGACCTGTTCTGTTGTGTACGTGGGCAAGGACCAGCCTAAATGGTTCCACTAGTCCCACCAGGCAGCCTTTTGAAATCTCCCAGAATCCACTGCTTCCGGGATTTTTACTAGGGAATGGAAAAGTGGGGACCTGTCCAGGGGCCATTGCCACTGAAAGGGTTTAGGGCAGCACTGGGGCAAACCCCAACCGTTCTTTATACAAATCTGCCTGTCTAATTAGGGCGGCCACTGGGGCATCCCCAGAACATAGGACATGCCCACGCCTGCCTGCATGGGCCCTCCCACACCTGAATCGGTCAGCCTGCGTGGGCCCACCACCACCTTTGTCAGCGCACCCCCACTGGCATCATTCTACATGGAAGTGCTACTCCCACCCCTGCCCCCACCCCCACTAGTGTTCTCCTGCGTCCTCAATCTCCTCTTCTCTCTTTTTCATTGGCCAAAGCCACGTCCAGTGCTGGGTCCCTGCCGGACAGCGATAGGGCTCCACCAAACTGGGACTCTGCAGCTTCAAACCAGACGAGTGGCCTCCCGACGTCTCATGGGGTTTGCCCTGGCGCTTGGACCAGCTCTGCCCAACCAGTGCCATCCCCACGGCTTCAGGGCTGAAATCCCAGCCCATATTGAAACCCTGGTGGCTTCTGGGATTTGTATCACTTGGTTCGTTAAACCTTCTACAAAACAGATATATTGATTCACCCCCATGTGACTTTAGTGTCCTGTTATGTGCTGTACCACTAATCAATTCACAAATACCAGTAAAGCTTGGTTATAATTGAGTCTCTCTCTAATTACTGAAAAGACTGAACCTGAATTGGTAACAAGTCTGAATATGACATGCTCCTAGTCTGCATTGAGAAGGTTTCATCTCCTTGGTGGTCCTGATGACACAAAATGATTAGGACCAACAATCATCTTGGGTTTTGGATGGAAAAACAAACAGCTCCACACCCCTCTCAACCATTCAAATAAAAGCTCCCAAATCATTTCTGTTTCTTCAGGAAAGAATCCAGGCCCATTTGAAGGCTCTGAGGGAAGAGAGAGAAAAGCTCCTGGGATTTAAAGTGATTGGAGAGGGGAAAAGCCTGGAGTATCTGGTAGGTGCCTGTTGTTATTAACCAGCAGGGACTGGCCGTGGGAGGTCTGTTTGGAGGCAGACTCCTGTGTGGCCTTGGGGAATGTGGACTTGTGTGTGTTTCTCCCTGATCATGGATTGCTGGGTTAGATTCATTTGTAGACAAGTCCTTAGCTTCCATTTCAGTTGATGAGTTAATGTCTAGCCCTTGTGGCTTTCCCAGAAATCCTCTCCAGGTGAACTGAATGTCCCCGTGAGGTGCTGTCCACTGTGTCTGGTCATTTCGTGCATTAACATGTTTGTTTCTTTTTTGTCCCCTGGTGTCTCTGTCAGTGTAGTGCTGGCTCCTTCCTCCTGCTGCTCTGGGTCTGAATTCCCAGACATCATGAATAACATAATATGCTAACATGGCAGGCATGGAAACCTCCCTTTCAGAGATGTAGGGGCTGAAGGGGAAGCTGTGTCACCTCCCTGCGGGACTGGCTGCCTCAGGATAGTGGGGATGAAATATGGGCCTTTCACTGCTGGGGCCCTGGTTATCATTCAGCCCAGGGCAGCCGTGGTCAAGAGTCTTTCCCACCTGAGGACTGTTTGGAGACCTGTGTGGAATGAGCTGGGGAGGGGGGAGTTGGTGTCTCAGTCTAGTTCCTAGGGGACAGATTTCTACAGCTGGGGGAAGTCAAGAAATTCTAACTCCAGGCCCATTAGAGCAGCGACTCACTAGTAAGCACTTATCATGAGTCACACAATGAAATATAATCACGTGAAATTGTGTCTCTCCAGGTGGGAGAAGGGGAAGTTCCAGCAGCCAGAGGAGATTTCTCCTGAACTGGAAGAGCAAGTCAGCGATTCCTCCCAGAAAACTCTTGCGCTATTGGAGGCTCTGAGGAAGTTCGAAGGTACCTAGAAGGGATCTAGGAGGGGGAACTGGGATCAGTGTCTGAGACTGTGGGAAGAGAATGGCGCTGGTCTATTGGTTCATAATTAGATGATGCTTCTATTTAATTGTTGGATGAGAATGCCACACACTTAGGGTCCAAGACACTCAGATTGAATAATTCAACCCCTTATTTGTTCCAAAAGCATGTCTTGCTATTACAACTACTACTGAAGTAAAAATGACAGACATAATGAAAGAAATGCTGCCCAGCTACCTTCTCCAGGGGCATAGGCAGGTCATGATGCATTTCTCCTATGATGCTCCGACTACCCCTCACAATGTCTAACGTATTATACGCATCCAGATTATATATTTATTAGTTCTTTTCCAATCACCTTTGTGTGTTATGCATTGTATCGTCTAACTGGCAGGACTTTTGCTGTCCGAGCTATTTTCAAGTTATTCTCGTTTCTGATTCGTTCATTATCAGTCATTACACACTGATGTGCACGGGTCACTTTGACCCTTTTCTCCACATGGGATTTTTTGAACTTTGCTCACTGCTTCTTGGCAGTACATTTTGGGCGTCTGCTGTCTTTAAGCACATTGTGTGGTGAAAACATCTCCTTGTCCTACATAGCAATTTATGAACACATCACTTAATAACTAGGTCACTTAAGGCAACATTTCCCTTATATCAAACACAATGATTTCTGAAAATCTTATTTAATCCTATAAAAGAAAAGGTTCTACCAATCCCAAAGAATCGGACACATCATCTCCCAGGTTAATGAATGTTTCAGATCTTACCCAAATACATGCTACAGCCATTTTTTATTAACTAAACGAAACTTTATTAAAAACAAAAGAGAGAGAGAGTATGGTTAAAAGATGAATACACATACAGACGTGAGTTTGATTTATCGAGGTTCAGATCCATAGCAGAGATGGCGAGCTTTCTAGCTGTAAAGAGTTCTTTCAGAAATAGTTCATAGTCCAATGTCCAATATCACCTTCAGGGCGTACCAGCATAACTGAGACCTCAGTCTTGCGACTCAAACTTCCCCTGATGAAGCCTAAGCAGATCTGAGATGACAGAATCAGGACCCAAGGATCTTTTATACAAGGTCTTTTGACAAGTTGGGAGTTCAAAAGGATGTTGGTTCCATTGCTGAGAAATGCCTAAATGAGAGAGGAAAGAGGTTTCAGACCTTTTTATATTAAATACCCGAGCGTGTCTCTGTTTCTGTGTCATGATGAAAACACATTTCTAGGAGTTCAGAGTGGTGATGTTGTTATAAATATAAAAGCCTGAAATCTCACCTCTCTTATCTTTTCCCCCTCCAGACACTCTGCCGTCTGCACTGGAGAGAAAAAGAAGGCAACCATAGGAACCCACAGACAGGGTGAGATTGCAGCCTCTTCCCAGTACTGGCCCCTCTCTGTGGCCCCAACCCTGCTCCCCTTCCCCCGAGGCCCTGCCCCATGGCCAGGCCAGAAGCCAGAGCTGGGCTCCCACCCAGGGAGCCCGAGCAGCACTGGGTGCACCCTTCACCTGCCCTGGTGTGGCACACTCCGGGGAGCGGGGACATGGGGCGGGGACTGCTCTTAGGCCCCCCAGATACCCACCCAGGGCAGGAGGAGGGTCAAGGGCTCTCCCAAGCAGCCAAGGCTCCCAGCCTGGCCAGGGGTCACAGGCTTGGCGGGAAGAGGAGTAATGGGGCAGGGCCACGGAGTGGGCGGGGCCACTGGTGGTGGGCCCTCGTGTCCCACCCCCAACTTCTACGAAGGGTCCGGAACGCCTGGGGAAATCCAAAGCTGACATCACACAAACGATCTTGATACTGACCTTAGTGCTGAGTTCATGCCCATGCTGATGAACAGAAACACTCACTGAGCAGCACCCAAACAGAGCGCTCTGCCCTGCGGGCTGACACATCCCTCTGCTTCACCCCAGTGCAGGGGGTCTCCCCATCACTCTTCTCCAACATCCTGCCTTTCCTTTGGGCAGGGCTGGGCTCTCCCATGAGAGCTGCTCACTGCTTCATAGACTGGGAAGACGCTCTCTCTCTGACACTGCCATCTCCTCCTTTCTCTCTAGGCTGGGGATGGGGCTACCCCACCCAATGCCACCTGCTACTCTCTGGTTTTAAGCAGCTCTTCCCCAATACTGCATCTTCCTCTCTGTTCCCCAGTGTGGGAGTGGAGGCTGACTTTAGGGGACAGATCTTTCCTCTGAGATATAAAGCTGGTACCTGCCTTCTCTGCTCCTTCAATAAAAGCTTCTGACACCTTCCTGGCTGTGTCTCTGCCACTGGGAATGGAGCAGCCCCAGCAGGGGGAGCAGGGAGCTGGAGCTTCTGGAAGCAAATGAGAAACAGAGTGAGGAAGTGCAGTGACATCTCTGCTCAGTCCCAGGTGCCCAGGACAGAGGCAGCTCCCTGGGATCCAGGACTGTCCTAGCCAGAACAGGGCTGCTGGAGAGTGTAAGAAATGGTCCCAGCCTCCCCCAGGGCTGAGCTCTGCCCCTAACGCTCTGATTCTCTCTCCCCAGTGAATGTGACTCTGGATCCAGACACGGTTTTTCCCCAACTCGTCCTGTCTGAGGATGGGAAAAGTGTGAGATGGGAAAATACACTGCAGCGACTGCCCGACAACCCTGAGAGATTTGACTCTGTGTTCTGTGTGCTGGGCTGTGAGGGATTCACCTCGAGGAGACATTGCTGGGAGGTGGAGGTGGCGGTGGGGGGTGAAGGATGCTGGGCTGTGGGGGTGGCCAGAGAGTCTGTGGGGAGGAAGGGACGGATGAGCTGTAGCCCTGAGTGGGGGATCTGGGCCCTGGAGCGGTGTGAGGGTCAGTTCCAGGCTCTCACCTCCCCTGCGACCCCCTGCCCTAGAGCCGGGCCCCCAGCAGGATCCGGGTTTGTCTGGACTGTGACCGGGGGCAGGTGACATTTATCGATGCTGGTGACGAGGCCCCGATCTTCACTTTCCCGCCGGGCCCCGTCCCTGGGGAGAGAATCCGCCCCTGGCTCCGGGTGGGGGGTGATCCCGGCTCCGCCTGTGTCCCTGAGACATGGGGAGGGGGCGGGGGGAAATATTCCATGGGGGACCCTGAGATCAGCCTCTCTAGCCTCACACACCCTTGTCTCTATGACCTCTGCCTGTGGACTTTCTATCATGCCGCCTCTATGACCATGGAGGTTGCTTCCCTCTCAACTCTGCACCGCCTGGACTGTCAAACCATAGAGAGCATTGAGTGAGCGAGGTAGAGAAGCCGATCTCATCTCTGCCCAGGGATTGTGCAGCCTGTTTGTCACTGTCCTCTATGAGCCAGGAGGACTCTGGGGATCCTGGGTCTGACAGTGCCACTGAGACATGGGGGGGAACAGCCCACTGGGCATGGAAAAATGGGTCTCTCTAGCCACAGTCATCCTAGCCCCTATGCCCTGGAGGACTCCTGTCTACCCAACCCTCTGGCCTCTTAGCTCTATGGCCCCTGGAAGCTCCTCCCTCCTCCCTCCTCGCACCACCAGGAATGGGAGGGGGGAGAACTCCTAGGGGTGCAGGAGGGGGAAAGGGGCCCTGAGGAGCAGAGGTGGGGGCTGTGGGGTCACAACTACTGGAGGGTTGGGGGCAGAAGTGATGTGGGGTTGGGGGGCAGAATTAATGTTGGGGTAGGGACAGGCAGATGTGGGGTGGCAGGGACACCGAATTAGTTAATTGGGATTTGGCATTTTGGGAAGAAGCTGGGAGCTCTGCACCAGCCAGGAGCCTGGGAGAGGGAGACCAAGGGACTGGGGAGTGCGCATTCATCCCAATATCCAGTAGAAATGAGTGGCTAGCGTAGACTCCTCCTACATCGGTAGAAGGGTTTTGCAATCAGTGCAGTAAATCCACCCCTAGGCGAGGCAGTAGCTAGGGCAACAAAGAATTCCCTTGACCTATCTGCATCTACATCAGGGGTTAGATTGGCCTAACTACATCACACAGGGTGTGAAAGTTTTCACAGCTCTAAGCAATGTAGCTAGGCTGACCTAAGTTTTAGGTGTAGACCAGGTCTCAGGAAGAATAATGGTATGTCTACAGTCGCTACTACAGCAGAGCTACAGCTGGGTCACTAAAGTGCCATAGTGTAGATGCATCCTGCATTGACAGAAGTGTTTTTTCCATTGCTCTAGTTAATCCCCTTTTCTGAGAGGCTGCAGTCAGGTCACCAGAGGAATTCCATTGTCTGCACCAGGGGTTAGGTTGATCTAGCTATGGCAGTCAGAGCACACAATGTTTCCCAGCCCTGAATAATGTCACCAGATTGACCGAAGCTTTAAGTGTGGTGCAGGCCTAAGAGTGGTTTCCCTGGAGCTGGCTGAAAACACAGGGGCTGAGGGATGGGCTGGCAGCTTGGTGTGTGAGAGAGAGAAAGCCAAGAGAACCAATCGTGAGTGTGATCCCGGCAAGAAACTGAGTGACAGAGCTTGCTTCAGGCACAGGGTTCCCTGTGTTGGGGACACTGGGGCATGGCCAGTAGGTAACTCGAGGGGATGGAAGACCGCGAGTGTCGATGAAGCCCCCTCACACTAGGCCCAAGTGTCCTTGGCCCCCCCTCCCGCCTGGAGGCACTCGCAGCAGCTCTGCGTACTAGGCCCAGGTGTCCTTGCCCCCCACCCCGCCCCGCCTGGAGGCACTTGCAGCAGTTATGCTGAGGATCTGCAACAATATGTTGCAGAGTCAGACTGCCTGAAACTAAACAAGGCCAAACAGGGCAGATATGGAAGAACAATGCTGAATAAAGCAGCTTTATGTATGGTTTAAGAAATGATACAGAGCACAAGGGCACTAGCTGGGAACTGGATTGGCTGGCTATATGGATACTTGGGGCAGCTTGCTATTGGATAAGTATGCTGGGAAAAAGGATGTATAAAAGCCTGTGTAACTTCCTGCTTTGTGTGCAGGATTTGAGATTTTATTCTCCCTGTACCTTTTTGCAGCTGCAAATAAACTTTTCTGCTTCTCCACTCCGTTGTGATTATTGGGTGTAGCACAGCGGGTAGCAAACCAACCCAGCTGTTGTTCAGCCTCTCGGCACTGGGTGCCGGCAACACCTGGAAGGGGAGACGTGGAGTTCTGAGTAAAGAAACTGTCTGCAGTTGTTTGTTTCTATCATGTTCAGGACACAGGAATGTGTGGACATTGTTTGTAAATAATAAAGATTGCACCAAAGAAATACCTGACTCCTATAATCCATTTCTACTCCCAATGGAAGAATCTAGCAACGCCCCAAACACTGGCTGACTGCTCATGTCAAAGGAGCAAAGGTGCAACCCGAGTCAGAATCTAGACCTATGGCAGCAAATGCGTTGGTGGGAAACATTTTCGGGGAGCTCCAGCAGCAAAGAGCCTGTGCAGAGGGGCAGATCGCTGCTCATTGTGGGCTTGAGCATGTCCAGCTTTGTGTGATGAGCAGGCCCCATTGTCCCATCTCTCCAGCCTCACACTCCTCTGCCCAGAGTCAGCCAAACCCAAACTAGGATCCCTGGCTTGTATTTTCCCCCACCAGACCCAGTCCCCACAGTGATAATGAACTCAGTATTGGCCCAAGGAGAAAAAATGACAGGAAGAGACTGGGGCAGCTCGAACGGGGTGGAGGATTGGGGTGGGGAATGGGTTGGATTGTTACTTTCCTTTTTGTGTTTGGAGTTTTACAAAGTTAAAACCTAAAATCTTCTTTCTAGCTCTTAGCTCTTGTCTTGAATGGGCTGGGCTGTAACCTTTAGACTGCAATGACATAAATCTTAGAAGATTTACCATAAAATCACCCTGTGACAGTACACCCCATAAGGCTTTATGGAATTATGCTTATGAATGTATATATGACATAGCTGGAATATGTTTTATGCTACATATGCCATGTAACATATCTCTGTAAAGGTTATGATCTACTGAATCTATTCCTCCTCTTTGTATCCATGTATCATTTTTGTAGCTGAAGTTATGAATATTGGCTGTGTACTTGCCTGATTTCTAAGTAGCCTTAGTAAAAGCATTTGGCCAGCTTCTTGAAAAAGGAATGTGCAAGTTAAGTGCCCAATCAAGAATCACTTAAGCTAACAATGAACTTTGAGAGATGCCAATCCACATCTGACAGGTTTCAGAGTAACAGCCGTGTTAGTCTGTATTCGCAAAAAGAAAAGGAGTACTTGTGGCACCTTAGAGACTAACCAATTTATTTGAGCATGAGCTTTCGTGAGCTACAGCTCACTTCATCAGATGCATACTGTGGAATGTGGCTTGGCTGGTAAGGAACTCAATCATGCAGGGATATGTGACTTGCCCATGTGACTCGCCCATGTGACTCCAAAACTCCATTTTGTAACTGGATTCTACACAGGGAGAGGGAGGGGTGTCCACCCAGAGGAGAAAGTCTATACAAATCCCTGGGAGACCCCTCCATTTTGTCTTCAGCTGGCTCAAGAGATAGCCTCTCCACCCCCAAGGATACCTGGAAAGAAACTGGAAGAAAAGACAGTAACTACAGGGGGTGTGAGTGATTGCTGGACCCAGACTAGAGGGAGACTAGTCTGTAAAAGGAAGCTTATTGAAACATCTCTGAGGGTGAGGTTTTATCTGTATTCAGTTTTATTACTGTATTAGAGATAGATTTGCGTGTTTTATTTTATTTTACTTGGTGATTCACTTTGTTCTGTCTGTTACTACTTGGAACCACTTAAATCCTACATTCTGATTTAATAAAATCACTTTTTACTTATTAATTAATCCGGAGTATGTATTAGTACCGGGGATGGGGGTGCAAACAGCTGTGCATATCTCTCTATCAGTGTTAAAGAGAGTGAACAATCTATGAGTTTACCCTGTATAAGCTTTATACAAGGTAAAATGGATTTATTTAGGGTTTGGCCCCATTGGGAGTTGAGCATCTGAGTATTAAAGACAGGAACATTTCCTAAACTGCTTCCAGGTAAGCCTTGAGCTCTTAGGGGCTGTGGTTCAGACCTGGGTCTGGGTTTGCAGCAGGCTAGCGTGTCTAGCTCAAACCAGGCAGGGCACTGAAGTCCTAAGCTGCCAAGGCAGGAAAGCAGGGGCAGAAATAGTCTTGGCACATCAGTTGGCAGTTCCCAAGGGGGTTTCTCTGATCCAACCCGTCACACACCCTTCGGCTCAAGTTTTGCTCCAGATTAATGAGTTGTTGCCATTTTCATGCCTTGTCATTACCACACACCAGCTGCCTCTGACCTTAACCCAGGGAGCCGCTGTAGCCTGGCTGGTCCCAGGCGGGTGATTAGATGTTCAGCAACACACAACCAAGCCAAGGCTCCTCTGCACACACATTGTCACTGAAATAACTCAAGGGGGTTTAGTTCCCACCTATAGTTGTTTCAGTGCAAGTCTGTGTGTGGCTGTGGATGCCCTCATTGTGTGTTAATATAAGCCTTCTGCCAGGGGAAGCTGGCAGCAACCAGGGCTGGGTTCAATATCTAGGGATTCCTCTTCAACAATACAACACAGAACTGGCTCAAGCCCCCACCCAGCAACCTGGGAAAATTACACACCACCCCTGGGCACCTCTGGGAGGCAATACTTCCCCTCTCACAAGCACAGAGTCTGAGTGTAGAAAAGAAACTTTTAATGAAAGGAGGAAAATCACACAGCATTCATTTGGGAAAACGCTGCAAGCTGAATTAATAAACATAAAACCATGAGCAAAAGAACCACACTGGAGTACATTGGGCAGTGACCTTTTGTCTCAGGTTCTTAATTCAAGCAACCAAAAGTTCCTTTAATGTACCCATCCCTTCTCCCTCTGCCGCACTCACAGTGAAGACCCAGAATTTAGAGGTGCATCTGCAGAGTTCACCTCTCCCCCTGGTGGTGGTGGGGGGAGGTGCACCTTGCTTGGTCCGCTGTCCAGGCATTTGCTCTGTCACCTGCTGCCCTGCCAGCCACTCACAGCTCTACCTACCACTGCACCAGCTGCTCAGCCAGTTATTGGCTCCCCCGCCCCACACTCTCTGGGATATCTTCAAGTCATACCACTTAGCACAGCTCTCAATGATTTCAGCTGCTAGTGCGGGAGCCTCACTGGTAGCACAAGCAAGGCAGTCTATTGTATCAGAGACACTCTCCCAAAGCAGATCTAATGCTTAGACCTCATGATCAGTGATTTCAGCTCTGTTAGTGTGTAACAAGACTCCCCACTGAATCTTAACCAGCTCTGTAATTGCACAGTGGACACAGAAAGGATCAGATAGCATCCAGAGCTTACACCATCTAGTACACATATCTCACCACCCTCTCACACCTCCACTAGTCCATGTCCCCTGCCCAGCTAACGCAGTTTAGTTGAGGGTGAGCCACTCAATCAGGGTATGCCAAGCACAGTTCTGCTGTGTCACACCACAAGGATTACAACCCTTTAGTACCTCTGTCCCTAATAAGAAACTGAAGGCTTGGCTACACTTGCACCTGTAGAGCTCTTTGGGTTAAACCAGCCTCCGGAGAACGCACTAGGGAAAGCGCCGCAGTCTGTCCACACTGACAGCTCCAAGCGCACTGGCGTGGCCGCATTTGCAGCACTTGCAGCAGCATTGGGAGCGGTGCCTTATGGGCAGCTCTCCCAGCGTTCAAGTGGCTGCAACGTGCTTTTCAAATGCGGAAGGTGGGATGGAGTGTGACAGGGAGTATGTTGTGTGTATGTGGGGGGAGAGAGAATGGGTTTTTGGGATGCTGAGAGTGTGTCAGCAGGCTGTCTTGTAAGTTCAGACCCCCCTCCCCTCTCTGCCTCTCTCTCACTCACTGAAAGCAAACAGCAAATGTTTGCTTTTTCTCAGTGCAGATAAGCAGCTGGCTCTCTGAAACAGAGCTTTGAAAGGGCACTTCTGCATTCCTGTAGCTGATTTCACAACAATGAGAAGAGAGGCCACTTGACTTAAGGGGATTATGGGACGTTTCGGGAGTTCAATCAGAGCGCAGTAACGCAACTCCTCATTCACACTGACGCTGCAGCGTCTCACGCAATACACATCAGACGTTATCCCTCTCAGGGAGGTGGAGTACCAGGAGCACTCTAGCCAGGGAGTCAGAGCGCTCTAAGTGCCTTGCCGGTGTGGACGGGGAGTAAGGGAGAGCGCTCTGGGCAGCTTTATTGCAGTATAATGTGCAAGTGTAGCCAAGGCCTGACTTGTGATCCAACACCAGCCAAAAGTGACCATTTTGGCAAAGCACTCCCATCATGCTGAACACCTAGTCAGGATGGATGTGTCCATGCAAACAAGGTCAGCTCCTGAAGTCCTGTTCCCCAGCTCACCAGTAGGTGTCAGGGGAGAGCTCATTCAGACCCTGCTGACATTCCGAATGTCCTAGTTTGATTGAGGGCACGTCTACACAGCACCTGGGAGGTGTGATTCCCAGCTCGGGTACAGGTAAACATGCTGACACTGCGGGAGCGAGCACACTGCCAATAGCAGTGAGGCTATGGCAGCAAGAGGACGGATTGGACTAGCTGCTGGAGGGGAAGAAGCCCCAGTGCCCCATGGAAGGGGAGTCCCAGTGGTGCAGGGGGGCTGCAGCCAGCGCTCCAGGGCACAGGCTGGTGGAGGGGCTGCCTTTAGGTTGGACAGGTTGTGCTGGAACCCTATGTCCTGGCCCCAGCATGGGGATGGATTTCACCTCCCCATCCCCCGTGCACTTCAGATGGAGAACCCCTGCAGAGACCCAGTGCACTCCTGGCCAAAAAAACCTCCAGAACCAACCTCTGGAGATTGGTCAGGAATGCTGGGGGAGGGACCAGGGTGTTGAGCCGGTGCCAGAGCATGGACAGGACCAGTCGGTTAAGCACCAGCGCTCTCCCCCGGAGGGAGAGGCATTGGAGCAGTCCTGTCCAGCCCCGCAACCTCCCCGTCACCCTGCCCTGTGAACCAGGCCACTTCTCCGGCGGAGACGGATGTGGGGCAGAAAGATAAACGCCAAGATAGAGCAGCGAACCCGCGCTCCACCGGATGGCCTGAAGCATGGGTGGGAGGGAGCTCGCCCACCCTCCTCCCCCAACCACCAGGCCAGAGTTCTTGACCCAGTTGACCCGGGCAGAGGAGGCTGCTGAATAAACAGCTTGGCAGGCCTCCACCCACACCAGGTCATCCGGGTCCTGGACCATGAGGAGCATGTCGTCAGCGTACACTACCAGGACCAGCCGCACCTCCAGCTCACATAGCACCAACCCCATCAACCGCTTACAAAGGAGATGGAGGAAGGGCTCAATGGCCAGAGTGTACAGCTGACCCGACAGTAGACACCCTTGACGCACCCCTTGCCCGAAGCTGACCGGCTCGGTCAGGGTCCAGTTGAGCCTGACCAGACACTCCGCGTCAGCATACAGCGCCTGGAGAAACCCCGCAAACTGTGGCCCGAAGCCGAATACCCGCAGAGTGCCCAGGAGATACCCATGGTCCATCCGGTTGAACGCCTTCTCCTGATCCAATGACAGGAGGGCGAACGACAGACCAGATAAAGTCCAAGAGATCCCTACACCCAAGCTCCAAGAGATCCTGGACCAGATAAAGATTATCGAAGATGGTATGGCCTGGGACAGTGTAGGTCTGGTCAGGATGGACCACGTCCACCAACACAGACCGCAGCCACAACGAGATGGCCTTTGCCACAACCTTATAGTCCGTGCTGAGGAGCGAGACGGGACGCCAAGATCGCGGAGGTCCCCCTTCTTTGGCAGCAAGGTGAGCACCACTTGCCTGCATGACAGGTGGAGGACCCCACTCTCCAAGGACTCAGCCCAGAGGGTGGGAAGGTCTGGGCCAAGGACATCCCAGAACACGTGGTAGAACTCCACGGTCAGCCCATTCATGCCTGGAGGTTTATTGGTGGGCATGCAGTGGAGGGCTTCCGAGAACTCAGCCAGAGCAAGAGGCAGCTCCAGCCGGTCCTGGTTGCCCATGCTGACCATCGGGAGTTCGTCCCAAAGCACTCCGCAGGTATCAGCGTTGGTTGGATCCAGGCAGAAAAGGCTGGCGTAGACGGCCCAGGCCCTCTCACACATCTCCACCAACTCCATGAGGGGGGGTACTGTCAGCCACCAAAAGACAGATGATGTGCTTTTTAACCCCCCCTCTTCTTCTCCAGGGCATAGAAGAAGCGGGAGCCACAATTCATCTCCCGCAGGAAATGGATGCTGGATAGAACAAAGGCACCCCAGGCCTGAAGATCGTCAAGGGCCTGGAGCTCCTCCCAGTACACTCCACAGAGGGGTGGATTCCCGGGGCTGGCAGCCAGACACCTCTCCAGCTCTAAAAACCTCCCGCTCCAACTGCTCTATCACCACATCCCTCCATTGGCTGGCTCCCCGGGTGTGGCTATGGCAGAAGAGCCAGGCATGCACCTTCTCCACATCCCACCACCACTGCACTGAGGGAAAGGCCCACCTCTGGTCCTGCCAGGCCAGCCAGAACTCCTGGAAGGACGTCACAAAGCCCACATCCTCCAGCAGGCTGTTACTGAAATGCCAATAGGCCGGCCCCAGCCTCCCGGAAGCAAGCAAGGGCAGCTGGCTCCTTGAGAATCTCTGCAACTGGCTTAAATAATCATTTAGAGTGAGAAGTTTCTACTCATATCCAATCTCTTTAGTATATAAAGCTCAGATTGTATTTTGTTTATTTCCTAGGTAATCCACTTTGATATGCTTGCTATCCCTTATAATTACTTAAAATCTATCTTTTGTAGTCAAGAAGCTTGTTTTTGCTTTATCTAAAACCAGTGTGTGTGGGAGTCATAACTTGGAGCACAAAGCTGTGTATATTCCTCTCCACATTGAGGGAGGGGGAGAATTTCAGGAGCTTATGCTGTGCAGTTCCCTGTGCAGCACAAGATGGTATAATTTTGGATTTAAACTCCGGGGGAGGGGGTGCCTTAAGAAGTGGGAGGAGCCTTAGCTGTCCCTTCCCATGCAGAGCTGATCACAGAGTCTGTATGAACTCCAGCTGGGTGTGTCCCTACCTGTATGTGTGCTGGTAAAGTGCAGACTGAAGCCTGGGAGAGGGCTTGGCAGGCTGGTCACAGCAGTGCAGTGTATAGGGGGCACAGGCTGGTTGGATGTGGGAGCTCAGTGGTACCCCAGGTCCAGGTGGCAGCCCGGGGGGAAACCATCACAACCCCCACCCCATCTACTGCAGTGTCCTGTGTGGAGGTAAGAGAGACAGTTTCTGCCCCACTCACCCTGCACTGCATCCCTCTTGTGACTAAACCTCTGTACCCCATGTTCACCACTTGCTTATGGTTATGATATATAATGTACAAAGTATGCCTGGTGGGGGATCATTGGAAAACTCATGATCTGCTGAATATTACACTGTTGAAATGCGTGTAACACCAGTGCATGTAGAATGGTGAGATTTTACTCTGTTTGTTACTAGGGTGACCATATTCCAGGTTCTCAAAAAGAACACTGATGAGGAGGGTAGCTGGGGGAGGGTGACGTTTTGGGTGCTGGAGGGGGTACTCACAAGGTGAGGGCAGTGTCAGTCGCTGTCAGTGTCAGGGCTCTGGCACAAGCCCAATACACAGAGACAGCTGTCAGTCAGCGCCTACCTGTGGGACCCCCTCCCCAGGGCTGGGATCTGGGGCCTGGGTGGGAGGGATCTGGCAGCAATCAATCAGCTGCAGAGGCAAGGGACTGAACCAATCAGCTGTGGATGTAAGGGAATGGATCGATCGGAAGCAGACCAATCAGGGCTGTTTCTGAGCTGCAGTGCATCTGCTCTGCAAAACCCCTGGGCATTTGCTGTTATGGGAAAACCCCACTCAGCAGGCTCAAAAAAGAGGCTCTGTCTGGGAAAACTCAGACGTATTGTAACCCTATTTGTTACTCAAATATGTCGTAATTCTGGGGAACACCCATAGACAAACTCCTCAGAGAGGACCGACCATTGGTGTTAGAAAACTATTATCTGGCCATCCACCAATAGGAAGAAAGGGGTAAACAAAGAAATTTACAATTCATCTGAAGGCGGTTTGGAGCTAACGTATGCCACGGAGTTGCCTGACCTCATGACCCAGCAAAGACTTTTCCAGTATAAAGGGTGGGAGTATGAGGGGGGGGGAACCTCTGGCCATCTCCCCCCATCTCTACTCAGAGCAGCAAGATCCCTGGAAAGACAATCACTGAAGTGGGGGGAGTAGTCCTAGCTGGAAGGCTTTCCAGTGAGTATGGACTGCTGAAAGCTTTGGGGTGAGAGAAATCCTTTTGCTTGTAAGGGGACATCTACATGCCAAATCTAAGTTGACCTATATTATGGTTGACTTACAGCCACTACAGTAATTACTGTGGTAGCCAATATCCACACTATTCTCCTTGGGTCGGCGGGGCGCATCCTCACCTGGAGCGCTTCCACTGATGAAGGAGCAGTGTGGGGAGCTGAGACCCCGGTCTCTCAACTCCAGCCACAGCTCCCTCCCAGGAACATGGCTGCCCCACAAGCTCTGGGTGGGCTGCCCCCTGCTCTACTCCCCATTCCCCGGTGGGCTGCCCCCCCCCCCACATTCCTGTTTCCTGTAAAGAGTGAGGGAAGCCACCTGGGGCTTCTGCCCCACTCCCCCACCGTTCCCCTCCCAGTTTGACACCAGACCATTGGTAACTACTCTGAGTTAACTCTGAGATAACTACACTCTGAGTACAGTCTTTCAGCCAGTTGTGCACCCACCTTATAGTAATTTCATCTAGACCAATGAATTCCTCTCTGCTGGTCAGAACCAAGTGTAACCCAGCTGCCCCCTAGTTATTTCCCCCACCATCGATGTTGTAGATGTTGTCCCTGACGTGTTCCCAGAACTTATTGCACATTGGGTGCTGCTAGGGTGGCCAGGTGCCCGGTTTTCGACTGTAAAGTACAGTCAAAAGGGGGACCTGACAGTGTCCAGTCACATCTACTGACCGGACACCCAAAGTCTAGTTACTGCGGGTGGGGAGGCACTGGGTCATCACTCGCACCAGCCCCTACTCAGCCGGGGCTGCTTCCTACCTGCACTGGGCCACTGCAACTCCCTGCCCCGGCTCTACAGACAAGTCCCTCCTGACCTGGGCAGGGAGGGTGGGGAGAGGAGTGGATGGGGGGCAGAGCCTTGCAGGAAGAGGAGGGGCGGGGCAGAGCCTTGGAGGGAAGAGGAGGGGCAGGGGTGCAACCTCGGGGGGAAGAGGCGGAGCAGGGGAGGTTCCGGCACTCCTGCTGGACTGTCCGGTTTTTAAATATTACCAAGGTGGCAACCAAAGTAACTAGCTGAGAGGCTGTGAAAGATATTAGCAAACCTACAAATATCACTTATCACTTTTCACAGGAGCAGACTTACTAGCTAGCAATAAATAAATTATGATTTTCATGTGTATATGTGTAAGGGGATTGTTGGCATCTTACTGAAACTTAATGGGGGGGGGGGTGGTCAGTTGGCCCTCTCCTAGTACCAAAAGAAAGGGGAATGGCCAATGAGGAATCAAGATCCTGAAACTGACAATGGGGAGGGGCCAATGCTCTAGGTCAGCCTGATTGACAGGGCAGGCAAGCCAATGAGGGAGTCAGCAGCCCAGGTATCATCCTCTGTGTCAGCTGGAGCTAGTGGGACCAGAGCAGGGCCAGAGGCGCTAAGGAGAGAGCAGAGCTGGGCTGGGAGCAGAGCAGCACCAGCCAGAAGCAGGGAGGGGCAGCCCAGGGAGCTGAGCTGGAGGCAGAGCAGCAGCAGCGCTGAGGCAGAGGGGAGCTGGGGCTAGGGCAGTCCGGAGCCGGGTGCGGTGAGCAGCTGGAGAGAGTGAGGGGGACCCTGGGCTGAGGGCCCAGTGCAGGGAGGTGCCCCCAGCCAAGGGGCCTTGCAGGCCAGACTTGGAGAGGGAGCATAACCCCGACAGCCGGAGACTGACACTGGGAAGAAGGGTTCTGCCACCTAGAACCTGAAGGCACATGGCCACCACCAGAGCACGTGTCCAACAGGCAGCATCCTTGCAGCACTGCCAGGGGCTGGGCAGGAGGCCTGGCACATGTGAGGAACAGACTGTGAACTGCCCTGGCATCCCAGAGACACCTGTTTGTGGTTCTCCCTGTGCCCACAGAGCAGGATGATGCGTTTTCCTTGCACCTTTCCCATTTTTTCCTTAATTTTTTTTTTTTTATTACTTGCTGTTTAATAAATTGTATTTGTTCTGAACTCTACGCGATGGTCAGAGAAGAGGGCAGGGAAGTTTCCAGAATGAAGAGAGCACCCCACAGTGGGAACACCCTTGCCCCTGTCCTGAGTGATCATGACAAGGTTGGGGGTTGAGTCCCACAGGAATCCTGGGCCCAGCCTTGTCAGGTTTAAAAAGACTCTGCCTCACAGAACAGTGGAAGGAGAGTGCTCGAGGTCAGGCAGGTCTCTGGGTAAAGGGAGTGGGAGCAAGGACTCAGATCCTTCTCCTAGTTGATTCCACCGAGGTGGTGCATAAGCCAGGAAAGTTCCCCACCATAGCAGGACTGTTCCCTCACTTACTTATGTGCAAATCTCATGGGTTTTCCTAAAGTTAATTAAGTATTTTAGGAAAAAGTGTCAGAGCAGCCACCAGCAAGAGCTGCTGGCTGCACTCTGAGGCCACCAAAAATTTGGTCATGAGAACCCCTGGGCTAGATAATTGATTTGTGATGGTCCCTTCTGACTGTAAAAACAATGAGGCGTCCTTGTGGCACCTTAGAGACGAACAAATTTATTTGGGCATAAGCTTTCGTGGGCTAGAACCCACTTCATCAGATGATCATAAAGTTCATGAGTCTAACACAGGGGTAGGCAACCTAGGGCACGCGTGCCAAAGGCAGCATGCGAGCTGAATTTCCGTGGCACTCACACTGCTTGGGTCCTGGCCACCGGTCCCGGGGGCTCCGCTGCTGGCCTGGGGTACCGGCCGCTGGCCCCCTGCCAGCTGGGGTTCTGTCTGCCGGCCCCGCTGAGCCTGCTGCCAGCCCCGGGTCCTGGCCACCAGTCCTGGGGGCTCTGCTGCCGGCCTGGGTTTCCATCCGCTGGCCCCGCTCAGCCCGCTACTGGTCCCGGCCACCGGTCTGGGGGGCTGTGCTGCTGGCCTGGGGTCCCAGCCATTGGCCCGGGGCTCTACAGCTACGCCCAGCTGTGGCCCACTGACCCCAGCCTGGGGCAGTGAGGGGTGCAGACAGGGGCAAGAGGGAGCACAGCTCAGCACCCTCACCTTAAAAATTCCAAAAAATCACCAAAAAATTGTATTAAAAAATACAGCGCCACTGTACTGGGATATTTTTAAGTCCTGATTTGCTGCTTACATCACTCTCACGCCACGTGGACCAGCGCACTGCGTTTGACGTTGAGATTAGAACGTACTTGCAAGAACTGGAATCAGAATTTTCTCACAGATTTCAAGATTTCCAGCGACTTGGCCCAGTGCTTTCTTTTCTAATTAAACCGGCAAAGTTCAACGAAAGCAACGTGGATTTGTCTGTATTTCAGTGGATGGGTGTTGAAGATTTTGAAATGCAGCTCATTCAGTTAACAAGCTCAGAATTGTGGGCATCAAAGTTTGGAGATCTGCGGAGTGCACTTGAATCCACTGAGAGAGATCATGGGGCCTCTATTCTGCCCTGCTGGACACCCCTGCCAGTGAAATTTAACTGTTTGAAGAAAATTGCGTTTGCATTCAGCATTTGAATCCACATACCTGTGTGACCAGGTATTTTCACACATGAAATCTGTCCTCTGTCCCTCTCAGAGCCGGTTAACAACTGATCACTCAGAAGCCTGTGTGCACCTTAAAGTATCCAAATACGTGCCAAACATTGGAAAACTCAGGAAGGAAAAGCAAGGGCAAGGATCACACTAAACTGACAAGATCTGCACTTTAATTTCATTTTAAATGAACCTTCTTAAACATTTTAAAAACCTTATTTACTTTACATACAACAACAGTTTAGTTATATATTATAGACTTATAGAAAGAGACCTTCTAAAAACATTAAAATGTATGACTGGCAGGCAAAACCTTAAATTAGAGTGACTAAATGAAGACTCCACCCACCACTTCTGAAAGGTTGCCTACCCCTGGTCTAACAGAAGCCGGACACAGAGATGCTGCATTTCTTGGGTTTATCGCTAGGACCCAGGAGCAGCTGGGGGGCGGCTCTGGGGGGAGCGATCGCTGGGGTCAGTCCCCGGCAGCAGGAAGTGACTCGCAGCCGCTGCGGGGACTCCGGCTCCCAGGCTCCTGGTCAGATCCCCGAGCCCCGGCGGCTGGTGCTGGGAGCCCGGAGCCCGGGCTGCAGCCGGGAGGGGGGAACCTCCAGCCGGGCCCTACCCGCTGCTCCCCGGGATCCTCTCCCAGGGCAGAGCCCCCAGCCCGGCCAGGGCCCCTGCCCCGGGGGGCCCCGCTCGGAGGGAAGGTAAGAGAGACCCGCCCCCCCCCCGTCACCCCCGGGCTGCAGGGGGCGGGTTTGGCCCCGGGCTGCTCCCCGCGGAGCTGGCTGCGATTCCCTGCCCCGGGCCCGGGAAAGCTGCCGCCAGCCCCCGGCGTGTGCGGGGCCGGGGGGGAGCCACCCCCGGGGGAAGGGGCAGGATAGAAGGGGTCAGAAGAGGGGCGGGGGGCGTCGGCAAGCGGAGAGAACAGGGACGCGTGAGAGGGCAGGAGGCGGGTGAAGGGGGATCCAGGGCAGGATGGGATGGGGCGGGGGGGGCAGTGGTTGCGCTGAAGGGAGGATGGGGCAGTGCCTGGGAATCAGGCTGCGGAGTGGCGTGTGAGGGGGGGGGATTATGGGGCTGAGGGGAACAAGGCTGGAATAGAGGGAAGATGTAAATCGGAGTCACTGCGAAGGAAAGGGGGGCTGTAGGGAGGGGAGGCTGGGGGAAGATGCTGAGAGCAAGAGGAGACTGGCGGGGGAAGGGAGAGCCCAGGGGCAGGGTTAAGGTACAGGAGCAGCTTCCCCACCCCATGGGGTGAGGGGTCTGCCCTGCCCAGCAGCCAGTGGGGATTTCCCCCCCTAGAAATGGCCAAACCAGCAGTGGGGGGTGGGCAGGGTGACCATCCAGCCCGAATTGGGCAGGAGAGACCTGAAGTGCAGAGTGTAAGTCCCTGTCCAGGGCTGAATGACTCCCGCACACCATTTGTCCCGGATTTCTGCCCGAGGCTCAGGGGCACCAGCCTGTTCCCCCTTAGCCCCCCTTGGCCACACAGCCCCAGCCCCTGCTCCTTCTCTTTCCCCCTCCCCTCCAAAGTCCCACCGGTTGGCCAGGCCAGAAGCTAGATCTGGGCCATAATAAGAGTCACCCAGGGAGCCAAGGCTGCAGTGATAAGAGCTGCCTGGGGAGCCCAAGACCTCCACCTCCCCTGGGCAGGGAGCTGGGCTTCCTGAGAGCAGCCCCTGGCCTGTGTACCCACTCCCCAGGGCAGCTGGAGAGTCTGGGGCTCCCCAGGCAGCTCTTATCACATTCTGGCCTGGCCAGGGGGCAGGGCCTCAGGAAGAGGAGGAGGTTCAGGGCGTGGGGCCTTGGGGGACAGGAGGTGGGGCCATGGAGGGGGCAGGGCTTCTGCATATGTCGGGCTTTTGCCTTTTGAAAGGTAGTCACCCTAGGGGTAGGGGGCAGGCAGGAGACTTCCCCGAAAGGGCCAAGAGTTTACCATGCAAATGTCCACCCAGAATCCCTTCCCCCCACACACGCACACCCTGCTCCCAATTTCATATTTGCGTTTAAAGACAATCTCCTCATTTGGGGGGTCTGACACCTGGGTTGTCAGGACTGAACAGGTTCTGGTCTGATTTCAGAGCAGGATTCAGTGTCCAACCAGAGACACTGCGAGCTGCAAGGAGTGGAACTGGGGTTTTGTTCGGGTTCAGTTGCAGTCGGTGTGTTCATTTCCAGTTCAAGACACCCCAAAATAATTCTGTTACCAGGCAGTGCCCGAGAAGGGGGAGGGGGTTGTTTGGGAGCCAGCCCTGTGGCTTGCTTCAGTGGGGAACTGAATTTGGGGCATGGGGCCTGCCTCAGGTGGGACAACTGGAGGGAGGTGCTGCCCCAAGGGGTGAGGACAGGTGAGAGGAGGCCTGCCGAAGGGGAATAAAAATTGAGCAGCCTTTTTCCTTGGGCTTGAAGAGTTAATGTTAACGTCTGGGACCAGGGAGCCCCCCATTTCTTCTCTCCCACCTCCCTCCCTGCTCCTGTGAGCTGCCCCCTTCCCTTCTCCTTCCATTCCGGTAGCGGTCACATGTCTGGGTGTTGTTTTGATGTCTTGTTTTATAACGAGTGATATCAGAGTAGGTTTTATTTTATTTTGTCAACTATGGAGCTGAAAAATTGCTGAAACTTTATTTTAATTAGTGGACATTTTTTTTTTCCCGAGTTCGACTCCGATTCTGGTTGACTGAGTAAGAGGAAAAATGCTGGTTTAAGTCTGGTTCCAGTTCCATTAATAAATACCGGTTCAAAGTGGTTCTCTGGTTCTATTCTGGTGTGAGTGCTGGCGGGCAAATGAAATCCCCAGCTGCTGAATTGTGCCTGGGGTCTGCGGGGGCAGCTCAGCGAGGCCCAGTCATGGGGGGCGCCTCTGGTTTCTGCTAAGGCAGAGGAGGCTGGTGTCTGTCTCTCTCTCTCTGCTAATGATATTAGAGCCCGGGAGTTAGTTGAGCTTCCTGGGTCAGAATCTGCTGTCTCCTCCCTTGTGATCCTGGAGCCCAGACTGAGCAGCTGCTGCTCCCCCAGGAGGGGTCTGTGCTGGGGAGAGACCTCATTAAAGTCCTCTCTGTGCCCAGCCAAGATGGGGACTTCCCCTGGTGGCTGCAACTAGCCCCCTACGGCAACCCTGGGCTTTTCCCACACCAACTCCTGAGCCGGAGCCTGCAGGAGAGGAGAGAGAACTGAGGGAAAGTGCTGGGGCCGGGCAGGAAAGTGACTCCGCACAAAGGGCCCCTTTCAGGGACTTGCAGGTTAATTTTATAGAGGAGGGGCTCCCCATGAGTCTGCGGGTCCCCGAGCTGCTGTTCTCAGTGACACAGCCAGGCTCACCCTGGAGAGCAAACGCCCATGGGAACGGGACAGTCCCCAGTTCTCCCAGGCAGAGGAGGCAGGGATGGAGACAGGAAGGGGAATGGTGAGACCGAAAGGAGCAGCAGGAGCAAGAAGTGGGGAGGGAGGTTCCCAGCTCCCAGCCCTGTGCGGATCCCTTCCCTGCATCCTCCTGGGAACAAGGTGAAGAGCTGACACAGGGACACACTGCCCTCGGGGCCAATGTCAGGGGGAACCCCCCAAAGTGGTTCCTTTGAGTCTGCTCTTTTCTAGCATTTGTCTTAAATACTCTGTCCCTGTGGGGGTTTAAAACTGTCTCAGGGGCCTCAGTGCTGGTGGGAGGAGCCATGTCAGTGTTGGAATAAAGTGACTGAGGGTTTTCCCAGTATGGCAGAGTCCAGAGCGTCTGTCTGCAGAGAGAGAGCCTGGGGGGAGTCGGAGTGTGACATGGACTCAAGCCCCTTCTGAAATCTCCCCCATCATCCTTCTCACCTTGACAGGCTGAGGAATCGCATCCACGTTTCACTGGTGACAGGGCAGGGAAATGGCTGTGATGGAGCCAGCTCAGGTAGGGGATTTTCAGGCAGTTGCAGGAAAGGATGTTGTAGAGGGTGAGGGGCAGGAGAGACACGGGGTGTGATATACTCTCTGGGACACATTGAACCTAGGCCTGATTTTCTAAAATAGGCCCATTGGCAGGAGGGACATTCCCCCATTTCTGAAACAGGAAACACCCCCGTGGGCAGACCTGGGAAAACTGATCAGACTCCCAGTGCTGGAGCCTAGATCCATTACCCAGATGCTGCTGTAAAATACAAAGGGAAACTGGGGGGATTCCTGTCCTGGCTCAGAGCTCTGCTTCCCATATCAGCCTGTGGCTGGCAGGCGTGTGGGAAATGAGAAGACCCTGCCCTGCTCCATCTGCTGTGGGGGCACAAAGATCTCTCACCTTCTCCCCACCCCCTGAAGCCTCCTGGCTGCTCTGATTAAGGTGAGGGTAGGATTCTGCTTTTCTGGACCTCTTCCCCCGTGACTAGTGGGATTGTGGCTGAGGCAGCAGGTGCTGAGTGGGAGACTCTTGTTGCTTCAGATGCCGGTGACCTTTGAGGAGGTGGCTGTGTATTTCACCCAGGGGCAGGGGGCTCTGCTGGACCCTGCTCAGAGAGCCCTCTACAGGGACGTCATGCAGGAGAACTACGAGACGGTGACTTCGCTGGGTAAGCAATTCCCATCCCCTCGGTTATTAGAAGTTGTGGGGTCTGCTTGTCTGACTCTGGTCAGATTCTTCCCTGGTCAGTTAGATTTGAGGAGGAGGGTCGCAGAGTCCACAGCTCTACTGTGAGAGACTTTCATCTCCATAGTCCATTCGAGGGAACAGGAGAGTCAGAAGCCTAATGGACAGGCTAATTCATCCTCATCTCTCCAGCTTTCAAGGGTCCAGAAGCAGAGTATTGCCCTGCCTGTATTGTTTCTCCTTCACACACTGTTAATCTGCCATTTTGGTACGAGCTCCATCGCTGGGGCGGGCTCTCAGTGCTGCAGGCTCCGGGGTGCTGGGACAATCTGTACAGTGGGGGGCTGAGAGCCATGGAACCAAACTGTAAACCCTGGATAGAATGGAAACCACTTCAAGCCGGGGGGTCTCGCAGCTCCCCCAGCATCCCTAGCTCCAGCACCGATGTGCTGGTTTGGAAATAGGCAGGAGTTTAACACCAGAGCTGTGTGAGCCAGCAAGTCCCCCAGAGCTCATCTACCCTGAGAACTCCTCGTGAGGTCATGACAACACCCCTCCTCCCACCTCCCCCCCCCCCCCCCCCCGCGATGTCTGCTACTCCCAAAGGGTCTGAGTTACCACAATCCCACGTAGGGCCAGGCTAAACTCAGGGAATATTCCCTGTAACAAATACTCTACCAATGTACCATGCACCCTGACCTTGCTTGATTTCACTCCCTGAGCAGGATTTCCCATTCCAAAACCTGACCTGATCGCCCGGCTGGAACAAGGGGAAGAACCATGGGTCACGGGTCTCCAGGCCGCTGAAGAAAGGAAGAGTCCGAGAGGCACCTGCACAGGTGAGGAATCAGGGAAACTGAGACAGAAACATCTGGCGAGTAAAGGAAAAAGCTGGGACTCTCAAAAATGTGCTGTGAACGACAGTCCTCAGTTCTGCCCCCTCTCACCCAGGTGAGGGCTGCAGTCAGCAGGTGTCATATGATCAAGGCAAATATCAGTCATGGCTTCCCACCCACCCTGTTAGCTGTCAGGAATTTCCTCCCTCACTTTCCTTCCCTGGGAGTGTTTGGGTGGGATGAGGAGGCAGAATCCAGTGTATCCATCTCCCCAACAGTCACTGTGTTGTGTTTTCCCTCTTTGCTATTCCCCTTTCGGTCCCTTCTCCCCGGCAGAGGCAGTGACTCCTGTCTGGGTTCTCTCTCTCCCAGCAGGTGATAGGACAGTGCGTGAGAACAAGGAGCAGAATCAGCAGCAGGAAGGTCCTGGGAAAGTGAAACCGCAGGGGATGTTTTTGAGAAGAGCTGAAGGGAATTTTTCCCAGTGCTTGGAACAGGGAAATACCTGGGGAGATCAACACAGATCAAAGATGCAGCTGGGAAGCTATCCGGGGAAGAAACTGGATGAATCCATTCAAGGTGGTGGAGGTTGCAAAGATCCCAAGGAAACCACAGTCCAGCAGACAAACCACAATGAAGAGAAACCCTACAAATGCCTTGACTGTGGGAAAAGATTCCGTTTTAGTGCATTCCTTATTAGACATCGGAGAACCCACACAGGAGAGAAGCCCCATAAATGCCTGGACTGTGGGAAAAGTTTTGGTGAGAAGTCAAACTTTATTACGCACCAGAGACTACACACAGGAGAGAGACCCTATAAATGCCTTGAGTGTGAAAAAAGATTTAGTCAGAGATCACAGCTTATGGCACATCACAGAATCCACACAGGAGAGAAGCCCTATAAATGCTTAGACTGTGGGAAAAGCTTTACTAGGAAACCATATTTAATTATACACCAGAGACTGCACACAGGAGAGAGACCCTATAAATGCCTCAAGTGTGGGAAAGGTTTTATCGAAAGTTCATCCCTTACTAAACATGGAAGAATCCACACAGGAGAGAGACTCTTTCAATGCCATGAGTGTGGGAAAGATTTCATTCGTTGCTCACACCTTATTAAGCATCAGAGAATCCACACAGGTGACAAACCCTATAAATGCCTCGATTGTGGGAAAAGTTTCACTGACAAAACAAAACTTACTAGTCATGAGAGAATCCACACAGAAGAGAGACCACATAAATGCTTGGACTGTGGTAAAAGCTTCATTGAGAAGTCACTACTTATTATACACCAGAGAGTGCACACAGGAGAGACACCCTTTAAATGCCTTGAGTGTGGGAAAAGTTTTAGTCAGCGGTCACTCCGTATGGCACATCAGAGACTGCACACGAGAGAGACACCCTATAGATGCCTTGAGTGTGGAAAAAGTTTTAGCAAGAGTTCATACCTTACTAAACATGGGAGAATCCACACAGGAGAAAAACCCTATAAATGCTTTGAGTGTGGAAAAAGTTTTAGCCAAAGTTCATACCTTACTAAACATGGGAGAATCCACACAGGAGAAAAACCCTATAAATGCCTTGAGTGTGGGAAAAGTTTCCGTTTGCAGTCAGGCCTTAGTACACATCAGAAGACCCACACAGGAGAGAAACCCCATAAATGCCTGGACTGTGGGAAAACTTTCAGTCAGCGCTCACACCTTACTCAACATGGGAGAATCCACACGGGAGAGAAACCCCATAAATGCGTGGACTGTGGGAAAACTTTCGTTCAGCGCTCACACCTTATTAAACATGGGAGAATCCACATGGGAGAGAGACCTTTTAAATGCCTTGAGTGTGGGAAAAATTTCATTAAGAGCTCAGCCCTTACCAAACATCAGAGAATCCACAATGATGTAAGAGACCCTAGAAATAGCTTGACTGTAGGAAAAGATTCAAGTTGACTTCCCGCATCAGTGATCCACACAACAAAGAGACCTTGAATGTCAGAGAAGGTTCCTTTTGGTGCTCCCAGAGTATCAGGCATCCGCAAATCCACACAGGGAAGAAACCTCTGAGATATTCTCAGTGTGGAAAATGCTCCAAGTGGAGCTAACACCACATTGGACATGGGAGTCTCCTCCGCACAGCAGGGAAATTCTCTCAAGGCCCTGACTAGGGCTAGCCATGGTGACAAACCCATTTCCTCGTTCCCACAAACATCAGGGGCGTTTGGCTCCCAAGGACCCAGCTGCCCATCACTGCGGTGAGGATCCAGCATCAGCCGAGCTTCAGCTGGTCAGTGACCCTCTGGTTCTGCCTGGTCGAAGCAAACCCCAAGCAGAGGAGGAGAAGCCCCCATGAGCTCCCCCTCCTGCTGCAGCCCTGGCTGCTGAGCTGATGGGCCAGAGGTGGGGGAAGGGAGAGAGAAACCCCTCCAGTCGCTCCCGCTGCGTGGCTGAAGTTCCCCCCTCTCTCTTCTCTTCCCAGCCAGGATCCCCCTGGCATGGAGATGAGGAGAAGGACACTTGGGCCAGGCCCCGTCTTCAGTCTAGACCCCTGTCCCCACCCCCCATCTTCCACCAGGCCCTGGGCTGGGCTCCCCTACTGACCTGGGGCTGGTCCCTGCAGGGGGAGTGTCCCTGGGGGTTGGTAACTCCTCCCCTACCCAAATTCCCCATAGTGCTGGGCTCTGGGGAATCAAATATTGAGGGACCAGGCAGATGGGTTCTGGGGATGACACTGGGGATTGAATGGTTGGGGCTGGGGGAGCTGGGAAGCAGGGGGAGCTGGGTGCTGGGGCTATTGAGTGTTTGGGGATGATGGGATAAGAGGTGAGGGAGAGCACAGGGGTAGAGAGGTGCTGCCTCTCATCACTCTCCCCCTCTGCCCCTTCTCCCTGCCCCCTCTGCATTCAGACAGCACCATTAGCAGAGACAGATTCCTACTGGGCATTTTCTTGGAAGCCTGGATTTCCTACCTCTGCTACAGCAGCATCAGCCGCTGAGAGGGAAGCAGCGTTGCCTAGTGGAAAGAGCACTGGCCTGGGACTCAGGAGACCTAAGCTCTATTCCCCACTCTGCCAGCGGCTTGCGGGGTGACCTTAGAGCAGGTGTCCCCAACACGGTGCCTGTGGGTGCCATTGCACCCACCATGGCATTTTTGTGCTCCTGCAGGACACCCCGCTGCTGAAATGCCACCGAGAAGCGTTGCCGTTTCTCGGCAGCATTTCGGCAGCGACGCTTCTTAACCGGCGGTGGCATTTTGGCGGAGGGGTGTCCGGCGCCCGCCACAGTCTTCTGTAAAAGGTTGGGGACCTGTGCCTTACGGTGAGGGAATCAATTGGGAGTGATAATATCAGCCTCCGAGTGTCTGTCTAGGGCAGGAAAAGTTGGGATTAGCTAGTGCCGTCTCCTTTGTTCCTCCACCCTTTTTGCTAGTCTAGACTGACCCTGAGCAGTTTATTCCAACCCCCATTAGCAAAGTGATGGTTAGAGTCACTAAGTGCCCTCTTTGCAGTGAGATTGTCTCATTCCCAGACATCCTCACACTGCTCCAGGTTATGCTGAAAAGCATTTAATTATTTTGTTCTTATACACCAGAATTCAATAGATTCTAAAACAGCTGGAGCAGGGATAGTAAAATAATGTGGTGTTTTATCTTCTGTGTAGTTTGAGAGGGACTGGATGAGTCTGGGGGATTCCCTCCTGCCCCCATCAACCTCACCCGTCTTCTCTCACAGAGCAGCCTCTGCCCAAGCTGTGGAGAGTTTATCCTTTTCCCTTTCTACCCCTCCACCTTCATCTGTGTCATTTACCGCAGTGTCCTTTGCCCACCATGCTTAGGAATCACGCTTTGATTTTTTGATCCTCAATCAGGCCCCTGGGTGCTGGCGAAGAAAATGCCACATTCCTGAAGGGGGAATTCAAATGAACCCCAAAGCACAGTTTCAATCCGAGCCTCCATCTATTGGTAAAGTGGCATCTGGAGTTTTTCCAGCCAAATCCAGATCATCTGTAGACAGGACGTTTTTGGTTAGGTTTGTCTTTTTTTCCTTTTTCTTTTATTATGATGATGCTAAAACTTATTTAATAACACAGCCAAATAATGCGGCTGTGGTGAATAAAGCAGGTTTAGCCTGTTCAGAAGAAAATGGGTAAATTTGTTCTCCAGATTCTGAGTTTTAAGGTTCTCTGGGATTTCACTTTATGAATGGGGAAATGGTTTGTAGCCCACCCTGCATTGTGGGGTTTTCTCTCTTTCCCAAAGGCTATTCTGTCACATATTTTAATATTAGATTAGTTGAAAGAATGGAGCTCAGATGTGACTTCAACAGACAAATGATCATTTGCCAAAATAGCCCATTCTGATTTTCTTTTCATGTTTCCCGAGCCTGTGTCATGAGATTTTCTTGTTCTTTGAACAATGACAATTATTAGTATCTATCAATAAAAACACTGAGGGCGAGTGCTGGATACGCACTCCGAGAGTCAGAGACTGAAATGGGGAAGGAAGTGATTGCCTGATCCCAGCAGAGATGTGAGATACAATTAGGACGGGGAGAGGGTGGGTGGGTGGCCAGGTCCTTGAAAGGGCACTCTTTGCTCTTGTGAGCCAGAGAGCTGAGGCTGAGAACTGTGAACTCACTGCACATGTCCCAGAGAGAGAGGAAATGTCCTACAAGTGCTGGGTGAAGTCATCCTTGAACTCTAAAGGGCTACTAATGATGCCCCAAGAGGACTGATGGGGAGAGGGGTCGCTGTCTCCCCATTGCTGAGAGGAGGAGGGAAGGCAAATGCCTCTCTCATGGATTGTGAGTGTTTTTCTACTAGCTTTAACTTGTTCCTCTTCCCCTGGGGCCGATGTGTGGCTGGAGCACCAGTGTGCTGGGCTGGGGCTGAAACGCAAGGTGCCAAGCTGGGTTGTTGGATGGTGGTAGTGGGGGTGGGGATTTAGCTTTTATTTCTTGCTTTGAAAAGAATAAAGTAGAATTTAGTTTCTCAAACTCCCAGTGTCCCTTGTCTTTAATAATGTGGCGGGAGCCGTGGGTCTTTAATGGACACAGCAGCAGCCTGGGAGGTGTTATTTTGCCATCCCTGAGCGCCAAATATTGCAGGTTCTGGCTGTGATGTTTTTCCAGGATGCCCTGGACTGTGAATCTCCTTGCTATCCCACCGCTCCCTGTGCCTCAGTGCAAGGAAGACATGCTTCTGCTGAACTGCGTGTCAGTTCCCTGTCACCTCCAGCCTTTTAGCTCCCCACCCAAACTCCCCAGGGCTCTGCCAGTCCTTACTTTGCATTGCAGGTTAACACTAGGCATGACCTCGTCCTCCAGCTCCTCTGATGTGTCCTTCTGCAGTGTCCAGCCCCTCTCCACTGGACACTCAGAAATTCCCAGGTAAGCCGGCCCCAAAGGGACAATACCAGCTTGTTTGATTCAATTGAGGATCAGCCCCAATATAACATCACAGCACTGAGATATAGTTTTAGTGAAAACAAACAGGAGATTATTACCAAGCAATAAGACCAACTGGTTACACATCAAACACAAGCTATAACAGGAGCTTGACTTTAACAAGTAAAATCCACGGCTAAAGCATTCTCCCGTGGTCACCAGTCACCACCGCTGGGATCCCCCTTTTTATGAATGCAAAACGTGCTCTCCTGTTTGCTTCCTGAAGGCTTGCAGGGTGCAATTCTTGTCCCCCAGATATAGTCCAGTAAACTGCTGAAGTGTACCTCCCTCCCATTGATTCTTCTCCAGTGTGCTTTTTCTGTTGGTCCTGTATGCAAACTGGGCTTCAGTTGTGTTCACCTACAAGTCATCATTTACATATGAATCGTGGGAAGCAGATGACTCGATATCCCTTTGTCTGGCAAAACTTGTTTGTCTACCCTGCTTTGATTCAGACTTTAAAACATATTTTCCAGTATATAAACATAGTTCCTTAAAGATCATCTGCTCACACTTCTTGTAATGATCATGAGGAACAGTGTGACATGAGCCTTTATTGGAGACCACCCATGACCCATTGTGGGTAAATACTATGAAAGCAATGCATTAGGTGTAGTGAGTTTGTCAGGCCTGATAGGCGTTGCTGTCATAGAACGATGCTCCCTTTTCCAGTTGACATTGAGGAGCTCTTAGGGTCATGCCAGAGCTTCCAGTTCTTCAGGTTTTCAGACTCTTCTATGGGTCTGTGGGGAAAATTTGTCATCTAAAAGGGAAGTCGCCTCTGGCTGGCATTTCCCATTTGCCTGCCTCCCATGGAAGGAGAGTCAAGCTGCCTGGGGAGGCATTTTTTTGAACCTAGGTAGAGCAGTTGTGGGTAGGAATGATAATAGTGTGTTTTGTCAAAGGGCTGTGAGATCTATTGATGAAAAGTGCTATCTGAGAGCCAGGCAATGTTCAGATTTATTTTTGACCTAGCTCAGTTCAGTCTCCCAGATCCTAATGGAGGAGGCAGCAGCTCGTGACCCAGGATGAACAAAGGGAGAGTTGGAGCACGGCCTCCTCTCTCTGAGCAGGGCCCAGACCCCTCTGGACACAACAGCTACTGAATCAACTCCCTCCACTCCCCACCCCTCCAGACCCCTATCCTGGAGGGATCAAGGGAAGTCCAGGCTGGATTAAGGCATAGGCAACCTAGGAATGAGTCTGGGGCTCCATTCATTGGCTGGGGGTGGGGGTGGAGAGGGCCCTCAGGAGTCTGCCCCACAACAGGGGTAAGAAGGAGCTGTGTTCGCTACCCACTCGGGTTTGGTTTAGGCTCACCCCCATTTCAGGCAGGGGGTGGGAGGAACACGGCTGAGAGAGTGATGTTGAGAGCTGGTCGGTGCGAGGGCTGAAATTGACTGAATGATGCTATAACCTCACAATGCCACTCACTCAATTTTGGACCCAGTGCCCCTCTCCCATTATGATGCGTGTTATGTTGTCAGACGTTTGGCTGCATGTGTGTGTTCTGTTAGTGTGCTGTCCCAGCTCTGCGCAGGTAGCTGGCACAGCAGACCTCGAGCGAACCGCCCAATGACCACAAAATCCGTTAAGGTACGAAGGCACCCAGCCAGGTTTATTATCGGCAAAGCACGGTCCTAGTATCCCTCAGATTCTACCGGACCACTAATGCATGTACGCTCATAACAACGAACCCAGCTCAGTCAGTTGGAGGGACTTTCCACTGCCCCCGAGGCTGGACAAAGACACTTCCTCTGAGATGCATTTTTATACACCAATACGAACAAGTTACGTATTGCTCCTGACGTTACCAGGGTGCCACCCTCTGACATATTAGGGTGCTACCCATTGCCTTGTACGTGTTGGTTCGATCAAAACATCCCTATTGATCATGCTGCCATCATGACCTTATCTTTAGGATGGGTCAGTATGTTCCTTCTATCTCTGGGGAATGTGCTGGTATTGAGGTGTTCTGGTACCACCTTTCTAGAATGTGTTTGCGTGCATGGCCTGTGCCTAGTACTTCTTAGGTATGTGTGTTTCTGTAATATCAGCCCTGTTCTTGCCAGATTCTGTGAGCAGAGCCTGCCTCTTCCTCACAACTTAACATTGTTTATATCAGCCAAGTTTTGACTACTTTAGCCCAGGCCTCAGGCCTCATACCAGGCCTCTGATACATGGACTTATGTTTCAGGCCCTCTTCTTACTACATTCCCCCACTTTTTTGTTTTTTTATGGGGAGGATGTTTACCCATCATCCCAGAAAAACATAATGCATGGACTGAAGATGACCCAGTGGGCTAAACACTGTTATGTGGTCAACTTACTTTGCCATCCATACATTCATGCCCCGTCTGTCCCTTGATCTGCACATTCCTTCATATGATCGATGGACAGATTTTATTTTCCAATTGATTGTAGTCCCTTATAGTGGGCCTGGGAATGTTAGGCCCGGGACCATGACTGAGGAATGTAGTATTATGATTGAGCCTTAGAGGCACGCCCAAATAATTAATATATATGAATAATATGGATATGGCGTATATATTTGTAGCTTATATGGGTATATAGGTATGTGTACATATGACACCACCTTATATCCAAGCATAACCATGTTTTTCCAGTCTGCTGGTGTACTCTGGCCCTTTAACTTTGGTGACACAGATAGAAACACACTCCTATTAGAGCAATTGCAGTTATCACCTGTATCATCATTAGCAGTCAGCTGAGTGTTTTGAAATACTGGGCTAGGCATTGTTATAGGGTGTTCCACAGTGTTATGTATAGGAGAAGTAAAACATGAATTTGAAGTCGTGACACTACAAATGATGCCTTTATATATAAATGTCTTAGTTACTACACAGTACTGCCCATGTATGTGATAAGTTACTCTTACTGCTGGTGGTCACCCTCTGGTAAGCTTTGCTGGGCAGGGAACAAGAGCTGCTAGCTTCTCTGTTCCATGGATTGCATTGCTCTGTGACACACCAGTGGTTGACATAGATCCAGGTAAAAGAAAAGGAGTACTTGTGGCACCTTAGAGACTAACCAATTTATTTGAGCATAAGCTTTCGTGAGCTACAGCTCACGAAAGCTTATGCTCAAATAAATTGGTTAGTCTCTAAGGTGCCACAAGTACTCCTTTTCTTTTTGCGAATACAGACTAACACGGCTGCTACTCTGAAATAGATCCAGTTGTTTTTTATGGGTGCTGCCTTTCAGATAACCTACTGAATGGACAGTAACCAATGGATCAAGTATTGCTGTGTCAGGATGTAGTATTGATATCCAGACACGGAAGAAGATTGTTTTGAATAACATGCGCCTCTGTTAGGATGCAGTGTCACTGACCCAAATTATGACTGGTACGGACAGGCAATTTGTGTACCCAGTTTGTAGGTACTATAACTTTTCTGTTTGTTTGTTTAACGCTTTGTTCTTTCCTTGCCTTCATGTTGTTTGCGGCCATTCATTTGTTAATTTTTACCTGTGCGGTGATTACACAGTTTCGCAATGTTATGTGCCTTGTCAATGATGTACAGCAATACAGTACTCATACGGTTGCTTTTACATAGTAGCCAAGTTTAACTTAACAGACAGTGGTTTTTAGCTGATTGCCAACTTAGTTGTCATAGAGTCATAGAATATCAGAGTTGGAAGGGACCTCAGGAGGTCATCTAGTCCAACCCCCTGCTCAAAGCAGAACCAATCCCCAATTTTTGCCCCAGATCCCAAATGGCCCCCTCAAGGATTGAACTCACAAACCTGGGTTTAGCAGGCCAATGCTCAAACCACTGAGCTATCCCTCCTCCATATAGCCATTGTCCATATATGGTAGACTGAGGTGTATTTGACCAGTCTCTTATTTATAAAGCACTTCATTTTTCATGATGCTTGCGGGTTCCTTCACTGTATACTGATATCTTCTGGTGTTTTTGTGGTACGATATCTTCTGGTCTTTTTGGTCTGTAGGATGCAACCTTAAACAGCTTACGTTAGTTAACATAATAAAGTTTTTTGTTTGGTTGTTTGACATTTCTCTTGTTTTTAGTAACCCAAGTTTAAAACACAGATTAATTTAGTGTGTTTACAATGTAATAGGGACCAAGTCTTTTATAACTCAAGCTATACTTTTGCAATTGTTGTGTAGACATTCACTTTCACTTGAGGTGCATTACTAATATTTTACACTAAGTGGAATGCTTAATGGCTAAACTAGATGCTCACAATCTTCCATGAGAAGGTGCATTGCTTTCCCTTGCTGAACAATTTTTGAGCAAAAGAGTTAGTAACTTAATTTTTACCAAGCTTTTTAGACGTAATTTGCTTGTGATGCCAATTTCACTTTTGTTAACTGCTTAGAAACACAAACGTTAGCAACCACTACTTCCTTTTAACATAAGTTAAAAGAGAATAAAAATTAAACCAAAATGAATTTTAAATACAGGTCGATGCAAATAATTTGAAGGTATAAAAGTTTTCTGACACTTGGTTCTGTTGTGGGAGACAAAGGTGGAAGTGTGTTGAAAAGGTGGAAACCAGTTCAGTGACAGTATTGTTTGCTACTTTCCCCTCCTGTGCACTTACTTGTCCCATTCTGACAGGCACCAATGAAGGTTTAGGTTTTACCGGAACCTGGCTTTTATCATACAGGGATGGTTGCAATGTGGTGGACACTGTTTCAAGCAAGGACTCAGATCCTTCTGCTATTCGATTCCACCAGGGTGGTGTATAAGCCAGGAAAATTCCCCACAATAGCGGGACCATTCTCCTGCTTATCTCTGTGCATATTTATTGGTTTTTTTGTAAAGTTAATTAAGTATTTCAGGGGAAAGCATCAAAGCGGCCACCAGCAAGGGTTGCTAGCCGCACTCTTGAGGCCACCAAAAATTTGGTGGTGAGAACCCTTGGGCTAGATGCTCAGGACGGGCCCTTCTGACCTTCGAGCCTGTGAGTGTAACAGAAGCGGGGCACAGGGATGCTGCAGCGCGGTGGGTTGATCGCTAGGACCCAGGAGCAGCTGGGGGGCGGCTCTGGGGGGAGGATCGCGGGGCTCAGGCCCGGCCGCAGGAAGTGACTCGCAGCCGCTGCGGGGACTCAGGCTCCCGGCGAGATCCCCGCGCCCCGGCGGCTGGTGCTGGGAGCCCGGAGCCCGGGCTGCAGCCGGGAGAGGGGAACCTCCAGCCGGGCCCTGCCCGCTGCTCCCCGGGAGCCTCTCCCAGGGCAGAGCCCCCAGCCCGGCCAGGGCCCCTTCCCGGCCCGGCCCCTGCCCCGGGGGCCCCGCTCGGAGGGAAGGTAAGAGAGACCCGCCCCCCCCCCGTCACCCCCGGGCTGCAGGGGGCGGGTTTGGCCCCGGGCTGCTCCCCGCGGAGCCGGCTGCGATTCCCTGCCCCGGGCCCGGGAAAGCTGCCGCAGCTCCCGGCGTGTGCGGGGCCGGGGGAGCCCGGGCCGGGCTGGGGGCTGGGACAGCCACACGGGGATGGACGGCGCACTGAGGAGGGTGGGAGCCGGGGTACAGGGGGTAAAAGACCCCCAGATGGGGTAAGCCAGCTGTAGTGCTTGCAAAAATAAGGGGGGGCGGGGGCAGAGGGGTTTTTCCTCCCCCTTTTGACAGGATCTCAGCTCCCATTTCCCCGGCCGTGTCCTTAAAGGCCCAGTGCATCGCAGAGCCTGGACAGGGCCCCTCTCCCCTCCTGTATACGATGTTACTGAGCTGTTAGAGGAGACTTGATCCAGTGCAATATTTACAGACCCTCCCCCGCCCCGAAAAAATATCATTGTCACACTGACTTACTTTTAGTGTTTAAAAGAATCCAGTCCACAGTTTCTATGTTTGCATAACGCTGCCCAGTGCTTCATAAATGTGTTTTAGCCAGGGTGGCTGTTCCTCTGTGTTTGACTCCTCTTGGCATCCAGTCTATGATGTTTCACTCCTTTAAATTATTTCCTTATAAAAATATTCTTTTTATTACTCTGAGCTCTTCATCCTAAACTTCATTAGCGTTGTGCGGATGGACGTCATTGTGCCCTGGAATTCATATTTTTAATAGCAAATAATCATGGGAAATATTAATAGATGCTAGTATACCTTCAAATCAGCGGCACTGCTGTGGGTACCACAGTATGCCAACATTTTTATGGCTGACTTAGAACAACACTTCCTCAGCTCTCGTCCCCTAATGCCCGTACTCTACTTGTGCTACATTGAAGACATCTTCGTCAACTGGACCCATGGAAAAGAAGCCCTTGAGGAATTCCATCATGATTTCAACAATTTCCATCCCACCATCAACCTCAGCCTGGACCAGTCCACACAAGAAATCCACTTCCTGGACACTACGGTGCTAATAAGCGATGGTCACATAAACACCACCCTATACCGGAAACCTACTGACCGCTATTCCTACCTACATGCCTCCAGCTTTCATTCAGACCACACCACACGATCCATTGTCTACAGCCAAGCTCTACGATACAACCGCATTTGCTCCAACCCCTCAGACAGAGACAAACACCTAGAAGATCTCTATCAAGCGTTCTTACAACTACAATACCCACCTGCTGAAGTGAAGAAACAGATTGACAGAGCCAGAAGAGTACCCAGAAGTCACCTACTACAAGACAGGCCCAACAAAGTAAATAACAGAACGCCACCAGCCGTCACCTACAGCCCCCAACTAAAACCTCTCCAACGCATCATCAAGGATCTACAACCTATCCTGAAGGACGACCCACCACTCTCACAGATCTTGGGAGACAGGCCAGTCCTTGCTTACAGACAGCCCCCCAACCTGAAGCAAATACTCACCAGCAACCACACACCACACAACAGAACCATTAACCCAGGAACCTATCCTTGCAACAACATAGGGCTCTGGCCACCACTTGCCAGGATACAGAGTGTCAGTCATTCTCTGTGCCCAGGCAGCAAGTCTGCAGTCACCCCTGCCCTGTAGGGGTCTTCACAGTGATCACACACCTGTGTCCCACCACCTTGATGCTTGAGTAACACATTGGGGAAATTGAGGCGCACACACACAGTATTCCAAGAAAACATTAAGAACATCCCCACTTCATCACACCCTGGGATATCAGTTGGCTGCTCAGCACAAGAACATGCTCGTGGCTGATGTGTGGGAAGGGTTTTCTGAGAAGTGTTTTGAAAGGAAGGAGACCCTGATGTTCTTCACATCCGATGAACCCAGGTGCTTCTGCTACGTGTGGCCACATTACAGAGACAGGGCTAGATTCACAATGGCATGTAGGCATCCAAACCCCAGGCTAAGCACATAAATCTGGGATTAGGAGCCTAAATCCCAGTTTAGGCTCCACTGAGAAATACAAAACTCCTGACAAACCCCCTAGATGCCAAAGCTCACTCAGAAGCAGCTATATTATCAGAGTAAAAGTTCCTTAGTTCCTGCCTCTGAGCATGCGCCCTGCTGCCTTCTCCAGGGTATCTGGACCTAGATATCAGTAATGGCTACCACTAGGAAATTGTGCTGGCAGCCGTTTGTGCTGTAACTCTAGCGGGTTGGGTGGATGTGAGAGGTTTTGCCTACAGCACAGTGATATGTTAATGGGGCTTGACAGATAACCCCAATGGCCTAGCAGGGACAGCTCCATGAGCAGAGCCCTGGCTGGGGCAGACATAAAGGGGTTTTGTCTAGAGCCCAGTGAGAGGTTAATCTGGCCCTGCGAATCACCATAGGAAACTTGGTGGCAAAGCACTGACAAGTGACACCTCTATGATCTGAGTTAGGGGAGCAGATCTTGTAGACCAGACCCAGGGCTAGTAGCCAGCGAGCCTGGTGTGTAGACAAGAGACCGTCTCTGCCAAACTGCGGCCTGATCCAATCTCTTACCAGAGCGAATCACGCACAGAATCACTGTCACCGTGAAATGTGTCTCCTGATGTTTTGGGCAGCCTTTCTAGGACCAGGACCCCCTCACCTCAGAATCCCTGTTGATACTGGGGACTCTTAACAATCGTGGGTCCCCATAGAAATGCCCCTTCTCCCCCGTCCCCAGGATCCGGATGTCTCCTTTCGTTGTCCCATTGACTCTGTGACATTTATGGATGATGCCCCCATAGTGCTGTGGCCAGAGGACGTGGAGGCTCTGAGGGGCAGGGTGTGGGGCACGGAGGTTTCAGTGGAATGGGTTTATTGGTAGGGCCCAGAAGGATTTGGAGTGGTGTATCTTAGAGGTGAAAAGAAAAGGAGGACTTGTGGCACCTTAGAGACTAACGAATTTATTTGAGCATGAGCTTTCGTGAGCTACAGCTCACTTCATCAGATGCTGTAGCTCACGAAAGCTCATGCTCAAATAAATTCGTTAGTCTCTAAGGTGCCACAAGTCCTCCTTTTCTTTTTGCGAATACAGACTAACACGGCTGTTACTCTGAAACCTGTCTTAGAGGTGAGTTCTTCTTCTTCCATGTCTTTTCTTTTTCTTCTTCTGATTCTTTCTGCTGGTCTTCTCCTTGGACCACAGTTTATATAGTGAAACTTGAGTCCTGCTTTACTATACCATAACCAATCATTTTACTAAAATTTTACTAACCAATCCTAACATATTGTAACAAAATTCTCTCACCAATCTTACCCCACCACCTTAATTAATTTACACCTACCAAAATTTGTTTCTGTCTGTTACATAATTATCAAAGAACCAGACAGAGACCAAACAGATAAACATAGAGAAGTGGGGACCATAAAGACAAAACAATAAAGAAATGAGGATTTCACAATCACAACTATTGATAAGTGGTCTCTTGCTAGACAGGATGCCATCAAACTAAGTTTTCTTTAACCATCTTAAGATCTGTTTCTTTATCTGGTGATAGTGGGTGCCATTAGGACAGGGTCTCCTTTTTAACATCCTGATATTACATCCTTTTATTGTAATTTAGATCGAATGTGAGGAGTGACTTCCTCCTTCTTAGCTCATGGCTGCTGCTCTCCTAATATGGCTGCAGACAGAGGCCTTAGGCCTCACAATATGGCAACAGGAAAAGGCCTTATCATTACAGGAGCAATCAGTGGAGTCTCTCGTTCGTGGCAGCAGGAAGGGAATCACACTCGTTGCAGTCACTGGTCACTGCTGTGCAGAATCCCCATTCCTTGCAAAATCCTGGAGCCCTGGCTGCAGACAGGAGAGGTGTATAGTGTAAGACAGTAACATTCCTGCTGTGCCCCCGGAGCCTCTCCCAGGGCAGAGCCCCCAGCCTGGCCAGGCCCAGGCCCCAGCCCCAGCCCCTGCTCCCAGGGATGGTGCCGCTTGGAGGGAAGGTAAGAGAGACCCTCCCATTCCCCCCCACCCCTGGAAGCGTTGCCCCTCAGTCACCCCTGGGCTGCAGAGGGAGGAGGCTAAAGAGGTTCAGGGGATGTGTGGGCAGGCGGGGGAACAGGGATGCTTTAGGTGGCAGGAGGCAGGTGATGGAGATTCAGGCAGCAGGATGGGGACAGGGATTTTGGGGCGATGCAGGGGAGTCAGGCTGCAGGTAGGAATTATGGGGCTGAGGGAACCGAGGTTGGAATGGAAGGACAATGTGGTGGGGGGGTCACTGCGAGGGAAAGGTGGATGTGGGGAGGGGAGGCCGGAGGGAGAATGTGAGAGCAAGAGGAGGCTGGCTGGGGAAGGGAGAGCCAGGGGGCAGGGAAAAGGGAAAGGGATGATAAGAGATGCAAGCAATGGCAGCCCCGCTGCCCCATGGGGTAGGAGAGTATGAGGGGCTGCCCCACCCAACAGCCAGTGGGGAACATTTTTCCTGGAACTGGTCCAACAAGCGTTGCGGGTGAGCAGGGGACTAACCCCTCAGGGCTCAGAAGCTACAAGGCAAATATCCACAGCAACCGCTGCCCCTCCCAGGCACCCACCCCCTGCTCTTATTATTTGATTTTAAAATAAAAAAGACACACTCATGATTTTGGGGTCTATCTCCTGAGTGTTTTGGGCTGCCCAGGGCCCTGGTCTGATTTACGTGCATGATTCAGATCTCAGCCACGCTGGTGACAGACCAGAGTCACTGCTGGCTATGGCAGTGGGTGAGTGTGGATGGGCCAATGAGATCAGCCTCTGCCTGCTGTTACCAGATTTGCCCGTTACTATGGGGTATGTTCATTTATTAGGGTTACTCTTCCGGGGACGGAGGGTTCTGTACTTCTATCAAGTGCTTGTGTCACTTGTGTTCTCATCTGGAGCTCTACTTCTCCCTTCTGCAAGTCCCCTCCCAGTGGAGCTGTCCTGCAGGACCTAGGTTCCCCAGGGCTGGGTTCTTCCATCCCAGAATCAGATGAAGACACACACACACTAACAGAGCAAGTCTGAGAGGACCGGGTTAATCAGCACTCCCAGGCTGACCCCTTATATGCCCCTGGACTCAGCAGGCTGGGTTGAGCAGCGTTTCCAAGCTGCCACCCTCCTATGCCCCAGTTTCAGCACGTCCCTATCCCCACTTCCACTTTACAGTTGTTCTGGTAGTAACCCACTTGATGAGAAAACGCCACCGGATTTTTGGGTGCTGCAGGGATCTTTAGTTTAGGTATGAGGAGGAGCATTGCTGCAGAGCAAATGAGGAAGCCAAAAACACCGACGGGGTTGGGGCGGGGGGAGAGGGAAGCAACCAGCTTAGTCATGAAAGTTATTTGTTGCCAGGTAATAACCATAGAGGAGCCAAACAAAAAAAAAAAACAGTTATAATATTAAATATAACTTAAATTTGATTATAAAAGTCAGGTTTAGAAAACTATAACTGATCACACGAGTCAGGGTCAGAGGGCTATACCTAGAGAGAGAGAGAGAGAGACAGGTTCTCACCACTCCATGATGCTTGAATCGATCGGGGTTCCTAGGTGGTGGTGGCAGCTGAGGGTCCAGAGTGCTGGAGACAGGCAGAGCCCCCAGCATGATCAGTCAGAAGATGGAGTTCCAATGGAACTGAAACAGATTTTGGATCTAGGCATCAGAAAACTTACTTGAGTTTGGGCAGGGGGTTTGGTAGGGAAACAAGAATGGTTCAAGGGAGAACACTAGATTTGTTTATGTGTAAACTGATGGCTCAAGGGAATATACCAAAGTTGTATTGTTCAGGCTAGACAATAGTTACTGATCATTCCTGGTTATGGGCAGTGTTCCTTCAAGGGAGCTCACAATGCAATTTGGCAGCTTCAGTATTCTGGATACCAATAAAAGATTTATTAAAGCTAACATTAAAAAAAAATTACATAATACACAGGTTAAGAAAAGAGTCTGTGTACATCTGAGTATAGTGCTTAGAAATATCCACTAATACGAAGTTTGTTTTAAAAGTCAAAGATACATGAAGTACATAGTCAGCAATAACTCAAATTTAGGGGAATAAATTTAACAATACAGTTTAGATATTAGAATCCGAATACTTGGATACATCACTCATGAAATGAGTATACAGAGAGTTGTTTGTCGAAAGCAAATATATCATTGAGTGTAAATTGTCTCTCGGTAATTGAGAATTTGCAGGCGTGGGTTCGTTAACATCTGGAGCAGAGATTCCCCCATCATGCAGTGCTTCCCTGCTTTTCTGGTCCCAGAGTTCAATGTGGTTCTTGCCTTGGAATCTCTGTTCTCCATTCTGTATGCTAATGGAGGTGCTTCCTTGTCCCATCTTCTATGAAAATGAGGCTAGGGGAGTTGCCTTAATCCTGTCACCCTTGTCCGGAGGGGTTTAGGTGTGTCTCCCACCACCTTTTCATTGCTTTCTGTAAGTCTTTCTTCTGATTGGTTTTGGTTCAAGCAGAGGCACCGGGGCGGGGTGGTCCTTGAAGAGTCAGACAGGCCGGATACTGTGCCCTGGTTCCCCAAGAACACAGAGCTGATAGGTAGCACTGCCTGCCCTGGGGCTGGGGGCAGAGTCCAAGGCAGCTCGTTAATTGGGTGTTGCCACCAGAGGGCTCTGGTTATTGCTAAGGGAGAGGAGGAGGCGGGTGTGTGTCTCTCTCTGCTCAGGATATTAGAGCTCTGGAGTTGAGCTCCCTGGGTCTGAAGCTGCTGCCTCCTGTATTTTGACCTGGGAGCCCAAACCTAGAAGCTGCTTCTTATCCAGCAGAGGAGAGACCTTTGTTAAATCCCCATCTGTGCCCAGCCCAGTTGGGAACTTGCTGTGGTGGCTGGAACCAGCCCGTGGGGCAGCCCCGGGCTCTGCCAACACGAGCTCCTAAGCTGGAGCCTACAGGTGATGGGGGGGACCTGGGGGAAAGGGCTGGAGCCGGGCAGGAAAGTGGCTCTGCTCAAAGGGCCCCTTTCAGGGACCTGCTGGTGAGTTTGACCTACGTGGGGAGGGGGCTCCCTGTGTGTCTGTGAGTCCCAGAGCTGCTGCCCTCATGGATACACCCAGGTTCAAACCTCTGTTAGCAGTGGCTGATCTGCCTAATGAGATCAAAGCCCACAACAATGGAGCAGTCACCATTTCTCCTAAGGCGAGGGACAATGATAAAAAAGAAGAGAGAAGAGACTGGAAGGGGCACCAGGAAAAACAAATGGGGAGGGAGGTTCCCAGCTCCCAGACCTGCCCAGATCCATTCCCTGCACCCTCCTGGGCAGACTGACTCTCCTGGGAACAAGGGGAGGAGCTGAGAGAGGGAAAACCAGTTGCTGACTCTGCTGAACACAGCACTACTTGGGAGGGAAAGGGGAGAGTTAGAGGGAGTGACACAACAATGTCAGGGGGAATCCCCCAAAGTGGCTCCTTTGATTCTGCTCTTTTTCCGGTATTCAGCTCAGAGATGCTGTTACGGGGAGAGTTTAAAAGTGCCCCAGTGGGTTTAGTTCTTCTGGGAGGGGCCTGGCCTGGATGGTAATGAACTAATTGGATTTCTTCCCAGCATGGCAGAGTCCAGAGCATCTGTCTGCAGGGAGAGAGCCTGGGGGGAATCAGGGTGTGACATGGACTCAAGCCCCTTCTGAAACCTTCCCAATAGCCCCTCTGGCCCTGACAGATTTCACTCGAGATCATCCCGTCTTCCAGGAGACAGGGAAGGGAAATGGCTGTGATGGAGCCAGCTCAGGTAGGGGATTTTCAGGGAGCTGCTGGGCAGGGGGAGGGAGAGGCAGGGAGGAGACAGGGTGTGATAAACCTGCTGATTTTCTGAGTAGGAGGGGGCATACCACCGTTTTCCAGACTCCCAGTGCTGGAGCCTGACCCCACTGGCCAGAGGCTGCTGTGAAATATGAAGGGAAGCTGTCTGGATTCTTATCCCTGTCCCTGACTCAGAGCTCTGCTTCCCATATCAGCCATATTATATGGCTGGCAGGTGTGTGGTAATTGGTAAATGAGAAGACCCTGCCCTGCTCCATCTGCTGGGGGGGTCAAGGAGCTCTTACCTCCCCACCCCATGAAGACTCCTGGCACTCTGAGCAGGATGGGGATGGGATTCTGCTACTCTGGCCCTCCCAGAGCTTCTGAGATGTTTTTTTTTCTTTCTTCCTTTCCCATGTGACTAGTGGGATTGTGGCTGGGGCAGCAGGTGCTGAGTGCGGGTCTCTTGTTGTTCCAGATGCCGGTGACCTTCGAGGAGGTGGCTGTGTATTTCACCCAAGGGCAGGGAGCTCTGCTGGACCCCAATCAGAGAGCTCTCTACAGGGACGTCATGCAGGAAAATTATGAGATGGTGACCTCGCTGGGTAAGGGATTCCTGTCTGCTCAATTATTATAAGTCATGGTGTCTTCATTTCTGACTCGGGTAAGGTTCTTCCCTGGTCAGTAGATTGAAGGAGAATGGGTTCCATAATGTGCAGCTGCCATGTGAGAGAAACTTTCAATGGGACACGGGTGTCAAAACCTAATGGAGATGCTAAACCATGCCCACCCCTCCTGCATTCAATAGGGCAGAAGTCGTTCATTGTCCTGTCTGTATTGTTTCTTATTGACACATAAAATCCCTCTCCCTTTCCCTTCTTGAGAATAGCTCCAACCCTGGAGAAGACTCTGGGCTCTGCAGATTTAGAAATAGGAAATGGTATATCTCCAGAGCTGTGTGCGCGTCAGCAAGGCCCCACAGCACACAGATCCTGGGAACTCCTTGTGAGGGTGTAACAATTCCCCTCACCTCCCCAGATGTCTGCCTCTCCCAAGACGGCTCAGTGACCATATTCCCGTCCTGTTGGATTCCGTGCTTCCCCAGCAGAGCATGGGGAGAGATACCACTCATGGAATGCCCTTTGTGACAGACACTCTCTCAATCCTCCATGAGCCCTGATCTGGTCTGATTTCCCCCCTGCACAGGATTTCCCATTCCCAAACCTGAGCTGATCTCCCACCTGGAACGAGGGGAAGAGCTGTGGGTGCCCGATCTCCAGGCCTCCGAGGAAAGAGAGATCCCAAGAGGCCCCCACACAGGTGAGGACTGACACAGAAACCATCTGGGGAATGAAGGAAAACGTTGAGAATCCCAAAAATATGGCGTGAGTAAGAGCCCTTAGTTCTTCCTCATCTCAGCCAGGGCAGGGCTGTAGTCAGCAGATATCGCTCATGGCTCTCCACCCGTCCTGTTCGCTGCAGGAGTCTCCTTCCCAACGTTCCTTCCCTGTGAATATTTAGGTGGGATGTGGAGGCAAAATCCAGTTGCTCAGTGTTTACAGTGTTAGCATGTTGGGTTTTCCCTTGGTGCTATTCCTCTTTCTCCCCAGCACAATGACTCCTGTCTGGATTGTCTCTTTCTCCCAGCAGGTGATGAGAGAGTGAATGAGAAGGAGGAGGGGAATCATCATGAGGAAGTTCCTGGGGAAGTGGAACCACAGGGGACCTTTGTGGGAAGAGCAGAAGGGAGTTTATCCCAGTGCTTGAAAGAGGGAGAAGCCTGGGGAAATTGGCACAGGTCAGAGAGGCAGCTGGAAAACCACCCAAGGAAGAAAGTGGATGAATCCATTAAATGTTGGGGAGGAGACAAGGATACCACAGCCCAGCATACAAATCCGAAGGAAGAGAAACACTATCGGTGCCTCGAATGTGGGAAAGGATTCATTCTGAGATCACACCGTGTGACACAACAGACAATCCATACTGGAAAGAAACCCCTTCAATGCTTGGACCGTGGGGAAAGCTTCAATAACCTCTCACTTCTTAATAACCATGGGAGGAGCCACATGGGAGAGAAACCCTATCAATGCCTTGAGTGCGGAAACTGTTTAAATTGGAAGTCAGCATTAATTACACATCAGATAAGCCCAACACGAGAGAGACCCCATAAGTGCTTAGACTGTGGAAAATGTTTCATATGGAGGTCACACCTTGTTAAACATCGGGCATTCCACATAGGAGAGAGACACCACAAGTGCTTGGACTGTGGGAAAAGTTTCATACAGAGGTCAGACCTTATTAAACATCAGGCAATCCACACGGGAGAGAGACCCCATAAATGTTTGGACTGTGGGAAAAGTTTCAGGAACAGATCAGCCCTTTCTAAACATGAAGCAATCCACACAGGAGAGAGACCCCATAAGTGCTTGGATTGTGGGAAAAGTTTCATACAGAGGTCAGACCTTATTAAACATCAGGTAATCCACACAGGAGAGAGACCCCATAAGTGCTTAAACTGTGGGAAAAATTTCATGAGGAGGTCAGACCTTCTTAAACATCAGGCAATCCACACAGGAGAGAGACCCCATAAGTGCTTGGACTGCGAAAAAAGTTTCCTATGGAGGTCAGACCTTGTTAAACATCAGGCAATCCACACTGGAGAGAGACCCCATAAGTGCTTGGACTGTGGGAAAAGTTTCATACGGAGGTCAGATCTTGTTAAACATCAGGCAATACACACAGGAGAGAGACCCCACAAATGCTTGGACTGTGGGAAAAGTTTCATACAGAGGTCAGACCTTGTTAATCATCAGGCAATCCACACAGGAGAGAGACCCCATAAATGCTTGGACTGTGGGAAAAGTTTCAGAAACAGATCAGCCCTTTTTAAACATCAGGCAATCCATACAGGACGGAGACCCCATAAGTGCTTGGATTGTGGAAAAAGTTTCATACAGAAGTCAGACCTTGTTAAACATCAGGCAATCCATGCAGGACAGAGATCCCACAAGTGCTTGGTCTGTGGGAAAAGTTTCATACAGAGGTCAGACCTTGTTAAACATCAGCTAATCCACACAGGAGAGAGACCACATAAGTGCTTGGACTGTGGAAAAAATTTCATACGGAGGTCAGACCTTGTTAAACATCAGGCAATCCACACAGGAGAGAGACCCCACAAGTGTTTGGACTGTGGGAAATGTTTCATTCAGAGGTCAAACCTTGTTAAACATCAAGCAATCCACTCAGGAGAGAGACCCCACAAGTGCTTGGACTGTGGGAAAAGTTTCACACAGAGATCACACCTCATTAAACATGGGAGAATCCACACAGCAGAGAGACCCCATAAATGCTTGGACTGTGGGAAAAGTTTCAGAAACAGATCAGCCAGTGTTAAACATCAGGCAATCCACACAGGAGGGAGACCCCATAACTGCTTATGCTGTGGGAAAAGTTTCACACAGAGCTCAGACCTCATCAAACATCAGGCAATCCACACAGGAGAGAGACCCCACAAGTGTTTAGTCTGTGGCAAAGGTTTCATATGGAGGTCACACCTTGTTAAACATCAGGCATTCCACACAGGAGAGAGACCCCACAAGTGCTTGGACTGCGGGAAAAGTTTCATACAGAGGTCAGACCTTGTTAAACATCAGGCAATCCACACAGGAGAGAGACCACATAAGTGCTTTGACTGTGGGAAAAGTTTCAGAAACAGATCAGCCCTTTTTAAACATCAGGCAATCCACACAGGAGAGAGACCTCATAAGTGCTTGGACTGTGGGAAAAGTTTCATACAGAGGTCAGACCTTATTAAACATCAGGCAGTTCACACAGGAGAGAGACCTCATAAGTGCCTAGACTGTGGAAAAAATTTCATGAGGAGGTCAGACCTTGTTAAACATCAGGCAATCCACACTGGAGAGAGACCCCATAAGTGCTTGGACTGTGAAAAAAGTTTTCTACGGAGGTCAGACCTTATTAAACATCAGGCAATCCACACAGGAGAGAGACCCCATAAATGCCTGGACTGTGGGAAAAGTTTCATACGGAGGTCAGACCTTGTTAATCATCAGGCAATCCACACAGGAGAGAGATCCCACAAGTGCTTGGACTGTGGGAAAAGTTTCAGAAACAGATCAGCCCTTTTTAAACATCAGGCAGTCCACACAGCAGGGAGACCCCATAAGTGCTTGAACTGTGGGAAAAGTTTCATACAGAGGTCAGACCTTGTTAAACATCAGGCAATCCATACAGGAGAGAGATCCCACAAATGCCTCGACTGTGGGAAAAGTTTCATACGGAGGTCAGACCTTGTTAAACATCAGGCAATTCACACAGGAGAGAGACCACATAGCTGCTTGGACTGTGGGAAAAGTTTCATACAGAGGTCAAACCTTGTTAAACATAAGGCAATCCACACAGGAGAGAGACCCCACAAGTGCTTGGACTGTGGGAAAAGTTTCACACAGAGATCACACCTCATTAAACATGGGAGAATCCACACAGGATCTAAACTTCTTTGACACAGGGAGAGAAAGGTTTCAGAGTAACAGCCGTGTTAGTCTGTATTCGCAAAAAGAAAAGGAGTACTTGTGGCACCTTAGAGACTAACCAATTTATTTGAGCATGAGCTTTCGTGAGCTGCTCACGAAAGCTCATGCTCAAATAAATTGGTTAGTCTCTAAGGTGCCACAAGTACTCCTTTTCTTTTTAGGGAGAGAAAGGGTTAAGCAACTTGCATGTAATTGACCCAGATTCAACCTTTAGAGATATGTTAGAAAAGTGTTTCCACATTAGATAAGCTTGAGCTTTGAAATGTAAACTTGTGTTGTTAAAGACATGGAAGGAGATGGTAACTGTAGCAGTCTATGTTTACCTTTATCTTGTTAGAGGTTAACAATGGAACCTAACGGTTCCTGTCTAGGGCTGTATTCTGTTAAGTCAGAGATCAAAAGGGAATATTAACATGTAAATGAAACTTGGGTGTAATAATGTCATTGTCTGCATGTCTCTTTAAAGTTTGTGGTTAACTGTCTATGAACTGCTTTATGGATAATTACCTTATGTTAATCCCTGAAATTAATTACTGGTGATGTTTAGGATATAGAAGCTTACTTCAAAAGCCTAGTGAACAATAGTTCACCCAAGGACTGTGTGCTGATGAGAGGCTGCAAAAATCTGTATAAAAACTCTTGGGACCTGATCTTTTTATCTCAGATCTTCTTAAGCTTTATTTGGGGGAAGTTCGAATCAGAAGACTGAGATCTCCAGTCCAGCTGGACCTCCCTGATATCGAACATTTGGACATTGGACTAGAACATGATGAAATGATTCTGAAAAGGATTCTATTCAATTCTAAAGCACCATCTCTGCAGTGAAACTGACCTAAGGACTCTAATCATGTCTGTGTGTATAATGATCTTTTAACCAATACTCTCTCTCTTTCCTTCTTTTAATAAATCTTAGTTTTGTTCATAAGAATTGGCTGTAAGCATGCATTTGGGTAAGAACTGAAGTATTCATTAACTTGGTGGGTGATGTGTCTGATCCTTTGGGATTGGTAGAACTTTTTATAAGATGAACAAGATTTTTAGTAATCCCCATCATGTTGAAGTGGGATGTCTGGGAGGCAGCCCCAGGCTGGGTTGCTTCAAGGGAGCTGTGCTTTGGCCTCTGTGTAGCTGGTACGGTATTGTAGAAGCTGTTTGGTTGCTGGCTTGGTGAATTGAAATATTGGAATATCCACCAATTTTGAGGATTGTCTGCCCCATTCTTTGCAAAAAGAAAAGGAGGACTTGTGGCACCTTAGAGACTAAAACATTTATTTGAGCATAAGCTTTCATGAGCTACAGCTCACTTCATTGGATGCATTCAGTGGAAAATACAGTGGGGAGATTTATATACATAGAGAACATGAAACAATGGGTGTTAGCATACACACTGTAATGAGAGTTACATCTACCAATGTGATATATGCCATCATGTGCCAGCAATGCCCCTCTGCCACGTACATTGGTCAAACCGGACAGTCTCTACGTAAAAGAATAAATGGACACAAATCAGACATCAAGAATTATAACATTCAAACACCAGTCGGAGAACACTTCAATCTGTTCGGTCACTCGATTACAGACCTAAAAGTTGCAATTCTTCATCACTTAAGATGAGCTATTACCAGCAGGAGAGTGGGGTGGGGGGAGAGAAAACCTTTTGAAGTGATAATCAAGGTGGGCCATTTCCAGCACATTTCCAGGAGTTAACAAGAACGTCTGAGGAACAGTGGGGGGGGGAGGGGGAATAAACAAGGGGAAATAGTTTTACTCAGTATAATGACTCAACCACTCCCAGTCTGTATTCAAGCCTAAGTTAATTGTGTCCAATTTGCAAATTAATTCCAATTCAGCAGTCTCTCGTTAGAGTCTGTTTTCGAAGGTTTTTTGTTGAAGGATAGTCACTTTGAGATCACAAATTGAGTGACCAGAGAGATTGAAGTGTTCTCCGACTGGTTTATGAATGTTATAATTCTTGACATCTGATTTGTGTCCATTTATTTTTTTACGTAGAGACTGTCCAGTTTGCCCAATGTACATGGCAGAGGGGCATTGCTGGCACATGATGGCATATATCACATTGGTGGATGTGCAGGTGAATGAGCCTCTGATAGTGTGGCTGATGTGATTAGGCCCTGTGATGGTGTCCCCTGAATAGTGGGCACAGTTGGCAACGGGCTTTGTTGCAAGGATAAGTTCCTGGGTTAGTGGTTCTGTTGTGTGGTGTGTGGTTGCTGGTGAGTATTTGCTTCAGCTTGTGGGGCTGTCTGTAGGCAAGGACTGGCCTGTCTCCCAAGATTTGTGAGAGTGATGGGTCGTCCTTCAGGCTAGGTTGTAGATCCTTGATGATGCGTTGGAGAGGTTTTAGTTGGGGGCTGAAGGTGACGGCTGTCTGGGGAAGACAATGGGGACTGAATGGTTGGGGCTGGGGGAGCTGGGAAGCAAGGGGAGCTGGGTGCTGGGGCTATCAATTTTTTGGGGCTCATGGGATAAGAGGAGAGGAAGAGCACAGGGGTAGAGAGGTGCTGCCTCTCATCACTCACCCCCTCTGCCCCTTTCTCCCTGCCCCCTCTGCTTTTAGACAGCACCATTATCAGAGACTGGTTTCCACAGGGCCTTTTCTTCGAAGCCTGGATTTCCCACCTCTGCTACAGCAGCATCAGCCTCTGCGAGGGAAGCAGCATTTCCTAGTGGATAGCAAACTGGCCTGGGACTCAGGAGTCTACTGGGAATAAATGGGGAGTAATCATATCAGTCTCCGAGCGTCTGTCTAGGGCAGGAAAAGTGGTTGGGATTAGCTAGTGCGTCTCCTTTATTCCTCCACCCCTGTTCTAGTCTAGACTGACCCTGAGCAATTTATTCCAATCCCCCATTAGCAGAGTGATTGTTAGAATCACTAAGTCCCCCACTTTGGGGTGAGATTGTCTCATTCCCAGACATCCTCATATTCCTCTAGCTTATGCTGAAAAGCATTTAATTATTTTGTGCTGTTTCTCCCTTATACACCAGCATTCAATAGATTCTAAAAAAGCTGGAGCAGGGATTGTAAAATAATGTGGTGTTTTAACTTCTGTGTTGTTTGAGAGGGACTGGGTGAGTCTGGGGGATTCCCTCCTGCCCCCATCAACCTCACCTGTCTTCTCTCACAGAGCAGCCTCTGCCCAAGCTGTGGAGAGTTTATCCTTTTCCCTTTCTACCCCTCCCGCTTCATGTGTGTCATTTACCACAGTGTCCTTTGCCCACCATGCTTAGGAATAAAGCTTTGATTTCTTTGATCCTCAATCGGGCCCCTGAAAACTTGAGAGAAAATGTCACATTCCTGAAGGGGAAATTCAAATGAACCCCAAAGCACAGTTTGAGCTTCAATCCCTATTGCTAAAGTAGCATCTGGAGTTTTTCCAGACAAATCCAGATCATTTCTAGATAGGAAGTTTTTGGTTAGGTTCGTCTTTTTTTCCTTTTTTTTTTCCCCCCCCATTACGATGATGCTAAAACTTTTGTCAATAACACAGTCAAATTATGTGCTGGTGCTGAGTAAAGCAGGTTTAGCCTGTTCAGAAGGAAATAGGTAAATTTATTCTCCAGATTTTGAGTCTTAAGATTCTCTAGGATTTCACTTCATGAATGGGAAAGTGGTTTGTAGCCCACCCTGGTTTGTGTAGGGGGGTTCTTTTTGGTGAAGCCTGTTCTGCCACGTATTTTGATATTAAATTACTTTGACAGGATGTAACTCAGATTTATTGGGGACTTCAAAAGACAAATGATCACTTGCTAGAATAGTCCTTTCTGATTTTCTTTTCACGTTTCCCTAGCCTTTGTCGTGAGATTTTCTTGTCCTTTGAACAATGAAAACGATCAGCATCTATCCGCAAAAACACTAAGGTTGAGTGCTGGATACGCACTCCGAGAGTCAGAGACTGAAATGGGGAAGGAAGTGACTGCCTGATCCCCGCAGAGATGTGAGATACAATCAGGATGGGGAGAGAGTGGTTGGGTGGACAGGGCCTTGACATTGTCTGATTAAAATATGACCATGTAGAGCATTGTTGCTACCACTGTGATAAAATTGCAATGAATCTTACACAAAGTGTGCTGTGTAAGGTGTCAATGGAAAGGGCATGATTTGCTGAATATGACTATGCTACTTGTATGTATGTACCATTTTTGTATTTGAAGTTATGACTAATGGCTCTATACCTGTATTACAAAAATGTTTGCTCCTGGGTAACACCCACAAGGTAGTTCACCTGCACATCTTGGAGGAACTATTCAAGTTGAGTGGCCCATCAAAAGAACACTTAACTCACAATGGCAGATGCCAACCTGCGCTGAACGGACTTTATGTAATGGCCTCTTCTGTGAGTGACTAAACGAAATCAGGCATGGACATGTGACTTGCCCATGTGACTCCACACACCATCTTGTTCCTGTGGTTTGCCACAGTGAGAACAATGAGGTTCCCTTCACCTGAGAGAAGTTATAAAAGGCCCTGGAAACATCTCTGTTTTGCATTTTTCCTGCTCAAACCTGTGGACTATGGACTTATACTAATGGGAGCATTCTAACCAAAGGACTGAGGACTTTCCAATGATTTGGAAGCAGCCAGAGACTTGACTTAAGCCAGCAGTTTATTCCATCCCTGCTACAAGCCTGAACCAAGAACTTTGCATTTATTGTATGTATTTGATTCCTTTAATCAAATTTTAAGTCTCACCTTTCTTTCTTTTTCATAAATAAGCCTCTAGATTTTAGATACTAAAGGATTGGCAACAGCATGATTATTGGGTAAGATCTGAGTTATATATTGACCTGGGTGTTTGGCTGGTCCTTTTGGGATCAGAAGAACCTGCTGTTTAATTAAATTAATTGTAAATAACCACTCATTAAGTTCAGAGTTTTTGGTGGTGATATAAGGGCTTGAATGCCTAAGGAAACTGCTTTTTGGACGTCTTGTTAGCCAGTGTGGTAAAACAGAAGTTTATTTTTGTTGCTGGTTTGGTATATGTCATGGGAGAATAATCACCAGTTTTGCGGTGTGTCTGCCTCATTTCTCAGCAGTTTGTCCTGAATTTGGTATTTTCAGTTGTGACCCATGGAGGCACTGTTACAGGCACAGTTTGCTCTTGTCAGCCAGACAGCTGAGGCTGAGAACTGTGAACTCACTGCACATGTCCCAGAGAGAGAGGAAGTGTCCTAGGAGTGCTGGATGAAGTGATCCTTGAACTCTAAAGGGCTACCAATGATGCCCCAAGAGGACTGAAGTGGAGAGGGCTCGGCGTTTCCCCATTACTGAGAGGAGGAGGTCAGGCAAATGCCTCTCTCATGGATTGTTAGCGCTTTTCTACCAGCTTTAATTTGTTCCTCTTTCCCTGGGGTGCGTGTGTAGCTGGAGCACCAATGTGCTGGGCTGGAGCTGAAATGCACCATGCTGAGCTGGGTGTTGGATGGGGTTGGGGGGGCGGGATTTAGCTTTTATTTATTGCTTTGAAAAGAACAAAGTAGCATTTAGTTTATCAAACTCCCAGTGTCCCTTGTCTTCAATAATGAGGGGGAGGGGAAATGGTCTTAAATGGACTCTGAGGTTGTCCGGCTGTCACCCATTGATGCAGCTGGGGAAAAGGCTGGTATTCTGGGGTGTATTAATGTGTATTAATGTGAGTGTTGTGTGTAAGTTTGCAGGAGGTCGTTGTCCTGCTCTGCTGGGCACTGGGGAGGCCTCAGCTGGAGTCCTGTGTCCAGTACTGGGCACCACACTTTAGGAAAGAGGAGGACAAATTGGATCGAGTCCTGAGGAGAGCAACAAAAATGGTAAAAGGTTGAGAAAACCCGACCTGTGGCGGAAGGTTAAAAGAAGTGGGTCTATTAGTCTTGAGAAAAGCAGACTGGCCATGGTCTGCAGACCTGCTAAGGGCTGTTATACAGAGACTGGGGATCAGTTGTGCTCCGTGGCCACTGAAGGGAGGATGAGAGGTAAAAAGTGTTAAACTGCAGCAAGGGAGATTTAGGTGCGAGATTAGGAAACTTTCTAACCATGCAGGTATTTAAGCTCTGGAATAGCTTCGAAGGGAGCTTGCGGAATCCCTGGCATTGGAGCAGGGTGGGTTGTTTGTTTGTTTTTTAAGCCCCTTGGAGGTGTTATTTTGCCATCCTTGAGCTCCACAGGCTGAAGGTTCCGGCTGTGACGTTTTCTCAGGGTGCCCAGGACTGTGAATCTCCTTGTTGCCTCAACGCAAGGGGGACGTGCTGCTGCTGAACTGGGTGTCTGTTCCCTGTCACCTCCAGCCTTTTAGCTCCCCACACAAACTCCCCAGGGCTCTGCTAGTCCTTACTTTGCCTTGCAGGTTCACACTAGGCACAACCTTGTCCTCGAGCTCCTCCATCATGTCCTTCTCTAGTGTCCAGCCCCTCTCCACTAGACACTCAAATTTCCAGGTAAGCCGGCCCCAAAGGGATCATACCAGCTTGTTTCAAGATTAGATACAGGCACTAACTGTGAAATATCAGTATCACCAGGCTTTTTAACATAAAGTGTGTTGTCATGTAATGAAACAGTAGAACCACGAAGGCTTTTACAACATGTGTTCTTATGTATCACTCCTAATAGGTTCAAGGGTTTTTCCAGAAAACCCTGCACATTGTACATTTTTACAGTTCTTGGTATCCACACCACAGTCAGAAAAGTTAACATTAGCATTAACATTAAATTTATTACAAATTTATAACATTAAATTATATACAAATTTATTACATTCACAATCAGTTTTGTTATGCCTTTGGCTCAATACCATTGGGGTTTTGGCATTTTAGGGTTAACCTAAAAAGAAAAGGAGGACTTGTGGCACCTTAGAGACTAACCAATTTATTTGAGCATAAACTTTCGTGAGCTACAGCTATGAAGTGAGCTGTAGCTCACGAAAGCTTATGCTCAAATAAATTGGTTAGTCTCTAAGGTGCCACAAGTCCTCCTTTTCTTTTTGCGAATACAGACTAACACGGCTGTTATTCTGAAACCTAGGGTTAACCTGTGGCTTTCATTAGCACATAAACTTTTTCCCTTTCTCCCTGTTCCCGAGGGTCAAAATTTGAACTCTTTTGTGTAAGAGAATCCATTGGCTGGCTGGGTGAATCCTCTGCTAATGGCCGTGGGCAAGTCTTTCTCCCCCCAGTCAGTCCGGTAATTTGCATCAACACAGACACTAGCTTGTTTACTAGTTTTCAGATCCCCAAGTATTACCAATCTCAAGGCTGGACTCTGTCTTAAAGAGATACTATCCATTTTCACTAGCATGTTAGACTCAAGGTTCTTTTGTCCTTCCATTACCAACCTCTGCTTCCACATGGAATCAGATGTCAAGTCCATTACGAGACTACAGGTCATATTCAAATTGTCTAGAGATGAGAGTTTACCTGCTGTCCCCTGCATCCTTGTGGATTCAGTTATAGGGCTGTTCTGCTCTGAAAAACCAGTAACCCGATCTTTCCTCACTACCTGAGTCACAGACTGCTTACTTAAAGAATCGACATGGAGACATTCATGTTCCAACAACATTGTCTCCCCAACAAGCTGTCTAAGTTTATAGGGCTGTTTAAACTCCCTAACAATTTTTTTTTCATCTGAAATCTTTTCAAAGCAAGGCCAGTGGATTCATATACATTTGAAAGACTCTGGCCCTTACAGTGTGGTTCCCCTCCGCCCTGGAGAGGGACGAGCTCCTCTGGACACCAAAGTGGGCGGAGCCAGCGAATCCTGCACCCGCCCCCTAGAGGTCAAGGCGCAGGACAGGAAATATAAAAGCCCAACCCCAGAGCTCATTACAGGAGCAGCTGCTGGAGAGGCTAGATGCCTGTAGCCTAGCTGGGAGACCCCAGCAACCAGCAGCAGACCAGAAGGCTGGCCCGCTTGACCAGAGCCCGGAGGAGCTGCCAAGCCTACCCCTCGCCAGTTTCCCTGAAGATCCCATGGTGCTGGACCCCCCCGGAGGACACCATCCAGAACCAGGTACCTCTGGAGGGGGAGTTCAGAAGTAGCCCATGGGCAGCCGACCCTAGTCTGGCTGCAGCACTGCCAAAGCCTATGTCAATGTGTTGGAGCCAGGATCCCTCCCTGACTCACTCAGCAGCTGGCCTTCTGCCGCTGCTAGGGCCCCGGGCTGGGACGCAGTGGAGTGGGTGGGCCTGCGTCCCCCCTGCCACCCAGCTTGTGGGTGGCAGTCTCCCCCTCTCCCAGGCCCCACTGAGCCAAGAGCCTGGGCTTATCGTTTACCTGCCGTTGCTCAGCCTATGCCTGAGGTCCTGAGCCATTGACTCTTTGCTGCCCTGCTCAGACCCGGGGCCTGCTAATTATATAACTGTTTGCTCACCCCCTGCCTGAGGACCTGAGCCCGTGACTCACTATAGGCTGCTGACCACGGGCCGTGCGTGAATAACTGTCTGTGTTTGCCTCTACTGCTGCCATGGCGAGAGACTCCCGCGGCCAGGCTAATTCCCTGTCACAACTGGAAGGAAGTACCGAGGCGGTGTGGTCCCCCACCTCCCCGGAGAGGGATGGGCCCTGGCGAAACCCCTCCACACGTGGTGGAGAATGTGGGCAGTGATCCCCCGATCCTGGTGAGAAGGGATTGGAGGAGGAACGTGCCCGGGATGACCACGGATATGGACAAGCTCATTAAGTTCCTGGCCGTGAGCCAGCAGCAGGCAGCCCATCTCCAGCAGCTGGTGCAGCAGTTAGGGGTGCAGCAGCAACAGCTGATTTTGGAGCTGGGGTGCCAGAACCGGGACCACCAGCAGCAATGCCTGCAGCAGCTGGTGACTCCGCTCCCCCGTCCTGCGGAACCCCAGCCGGGAGATGCCGCTGGGACGTCCAGCATAGCCCCGCCGATCTGGGTGACCGAGATGGGCCCCAACGATGACCCCGAGGCCTTCCTTGTGACCTTTGAGAGGGTGGTGTGAGTTGCGGGGTGGGTCTGAGACCAATGGGCCACCCTCCTGGCTCTGTGTCTGACCGGGACTGCCCAAACTGTGTAATGCGGGCTATCGACAGAGAAGGCACGGGACTACTCGGGTAAAGGCAGCAATTCTGGATGCCTTGGACATCAGCCCAGAAACCTTCTGGCAGCAGTTCCGGAGTCTGACCTACCCTACAGGCGCCCGACCTCAGTTGGTGGCCCTGGAGCTTAGGGAGGTGTTGGATGGGGCAGGGGTGTGGACAGGGGTTGGGGCAGTCAGGGGACAGGGAGCAGGGGGGTTGGATGGGGCGGGAGGTCCCAGGAAGGGGTGGTCAGGGGACAAGGAGCAGGGGGGATGGTTGGATGGGTCAGGAATTCTGAGGGGGGCAGTTAGGGGGCAGGAAGTGGGAGGGGATGGATAGAGGGCAGGGGGCCAGGCTGTTTGGGGAGGCACAGCCTTCCCTACCTGGCCCTCCATACAGTTTTGGAACCCCGATGTGGCCCTCAGGCCAAAAAGTTTGCCCACCTCCTGACCCAGATTGTCCCTGGGGAGCTCCACTTTCTGCCTTGCACACATCCCTGTAAGAATCTGGACAGCCTGGAGAAGAAAGACCTTTCCTTGAATCCATACTAATGGCTTCCTCTTAGAGAAAACAGGCTGACAGGGTCACTAGCCATGTGGGCTTTTCCTCTCATGGCAGAGAGTGAGGAACGCATTTTGAGACTTTGACCTCCGAGTCTCACGCACAACGCCCACTTGCTTTGAAATTAGCTCTTTTCTGTTAATGTTCCTCATTTTCATTCCACAAGGCTTCTTCCTCGTTTGATGGGTTATTTCATTACAGGGGTATACACAATGCAAATGTTTGCTACTACATTATAACAAGGTATAGTTAAATGAAAAAATGCAAGTAACATCCTATTGGTTGTCATGAAGTTTAAACGCCAACTACACACGTATACATTTAACAGTCACTTTGATCTATCCTATCCTAATACACAAGTGAATTGGTCTAGGGCTCTGGCACCTGCTCTGCCAGTGTCAGACAGTTTACACCAGGAAACCTGGTGGAGGGATATAGAGATGCTCTGGCTAATCCCAACCACGTTTCCGACCACAGAGAGAACCTCAGAGAATGAGGCTACATAGGCAGAGGTGAGATCTCCCCGTGTCCCACAAAAGGCCCTGTGGGAATCGGCCCCTCTCAGTGGTGCTGTCTGAATGCAGCGGGGGCAGGGAGAAGGGGCAGAGGGGGTGAGTGAGGAGAGGCAGCACCGCTCTATCCCTGTGCTCTCCCTCTCCTCTTATCCCATGATCCCCAAACACTCGATAGCCCCAGCTCCCCCAGCCCCAACCATTCAACACCCAGTTTCCTCCCCCTAACCCATCGGCCCGGTCCCTCAATATTTGATCCCCCAGAGCCCAGCACCCTGGGGGATTCAGGGAGGGGAGAAGTTATCAGCCCCCAGGGACACTCCCCCTGCAGGGAACAGCTCCAGGTAAGTGGGGGAGTCCAGCCCAGGGGCTGGTGGAAGATGGGGGGTGGGGACAGATGTGTAGAGTGAAGATGGGGCCTACCCCAAGTGTCCTTCTCCTCCTCTCCATGGCAGGGGGGTCCCAGCTGGAAGAGGAAGGGAGAGGGGGGAATTTCAGCCAGGCAAGAGGGACCAGTTGGAGGAGTTTCTCTCTCTCTCTCTCCCTTCCCCCGCCTGTGGCCCATCAGCTCAGTAGACAGGGCTGTAGCAGGGAGGAGGGGCTGATGGGGGCTTCTCCTCTGCCTGGGGTTTGCTTAGACCAGGCAGAGCCAGATGTTCACTGACCGGCTGCTGCTGGATCCTCACCCCAGCGATGGGCAGGTGGATCCTTGGGAGCCAAATGCCCCTGATGCGTGTGGGAACGAGGAAATGGGTTTGTCACCATGGCCAGCCCTTGTCAGGGCCCTGAGAGAATTTCCCTGCTGTGTGGAGGAGTCTCTGATGTCCAACATGGTGTTAGCGCCACTTGGAGCATTTTCCACACTGAGAACATCTCAGAGGTTTCTTCGCTGTGCGGATTTGCTGATGCTGATACTCCAGGAGCACCAAATGAACCTTCCCCGACGTTCAAGGTGTCTCTGCTGTGCGGGTCACTGAAGCGTGAAGTAAAATTGAATCTTTTCCTGCAGACAACCTATTTATAGGGTCTCTCTCCCTTGCAGATTTCTGATGTTTGGTGAGCTCTGAGCTCTTACTGAAGCTTTTCCCACAGTCAAGGCATTTATAAGGTCTCTCCCTCGTGTGGATTCTCCCATGTAGAGTAAGGTGTGAGCGCCGAGTGAAAGTTTTCCCACAGTCCAGGCATTTATGGGGTTTCTCCCCTGTGTGGGTTTTCTGATGTGTATTAAGGGTTGATTTCAAACTGAAACTTTTCCCACACTCAACGCATTTATAGGGTCTTTCTCCTGTGTGGACTCTCCCATGTTTAGTAAGGGATGAACTTTCCATAAAACTTTTCCCACATTCGAGGCATTTATAGGGCCTTTCTCCCGTGTGAATTCTCCTATGGTTAGTAAGCGCTGAGTTTGTGATAAAATCTTTCCCACAGTTGAGGCATTTATAGGGCCTTTCTCCAGTGTGGATTTTCCCATGTTTAGTAAGGTATGAACTTTCCATAAAACTTTTCCCACACTCGAGGCATTTGTACGGTCTTTCTCCTGTGTGAATTCGCCCATGTTTCATAAGGGATGAACTTTCCATAAAACTTTTCCCACACTCAAGGCATTTATAAGGTCTGTTTCCTGTATGGATTCTCCTATGTTTAATAAAATACGAGGTCTGACCGAAAGTTTTCCCACAGTCCAAGCATTTATGCAGTTTCTCTCCCGTATGGGTTCTCTCATGTCTAACAAGGTGTGATGCAGTAATAAAAACTTTCTCGCACTGAAGGCATTTATGGCGTCTCTCTCTTGTCTTCAGACACGGATGTCTAATAAAGTTTGAGTGCTGAATGAAACTTTTCCCACACTTAAGGCATTTATATGGTCTCTCTGCCATATGGATTTTCCTATGATTAGTAAGATGTGAGTGCTGACTGAAGCTTTTCCCGCAGTCCAAACATTTATGGGGTCTCTCTCCTGTGTGGGTTTTCTGATGTGTATTAAGGGTTGATTTCAAACTGAAACTTTTCCCACACTCAAGGCATTTATAGGGTCTCTCTCCCGTGTGGATTCGCCCATGTAGAGTAAGGTGTGAGCGCCGACTGAAAGTTTTCCCACAGTCCAGGCATTTATGGGGTTTCTCTCCTGTGTGGGTTTTTTGATGTGTATTAAGGGTTGATTTCACACTGAAACTTTTCCCACACTCGAGGCATTTATAGGGTCTCTCTCCCGTGTGGATTCGCCCATGTAGAGTAAGGTGTGAGCGCCGACTGAAAGTTTTCCCACAGTCCAGGCATTTATAGGGTTTCTCTCCTGTGTGGGTTTTCTGATGTGTATTAAGAGTAGATTTGAAACTGAAAGTTTTCCCACAGTCCAGGCATTTATGGGGTTTCTCTCCTGTGTGGGTTTTCTGATGTGTATAAAGGGTTGATTTCAAACGGAAACTTTTCCCACACTCAAAGCATTTATAGGGTCTCTCTCCTGTGTGCAGTCTCTGGTGTATAATAAGACATGGCTTCTCACTGAAGCTTTTCCCACAGTCTACGCATTTATAGGGCTTCTCTCCTGTGTGGGTTCTCCCATGGCTAATAAGGTTTGCACTGAAACGGAATCTTTTCCCACACTCAAAGCATTTGTAGGGTTTCTCTTCACTGTGACTTGTCTGCTGGATTGTGGTTTCCTTAGGATCCTTGCATCCTCCGCCACGTTCAATAGATTCACCTAGTTTGTTCCTAAGATAATTTCCCAGCTGCATCTCTGATCTGTGTTGATCTCCCCAGGCTTCTCCTTGTTCCAAGCACTGGGAAAAATTCTTCTCAGCTCTTCTCAAAAATATCCACTGCGGTTCCACTTTCCGAGGACCTTCCTGCTGCTGATTCTCCTTCTTGTTCTCACTCACTGTCCTATCACCTGCTGGGAGAGAGAGAATCCAGACAGGAGTCACTGCCTGTGCCTGGAGAAAGGACAGAAAGGGGAATAGCAGAGAGGGAAAACACAACACAGTGACTGTTGGGGAGCTGGAGACATTGGATTCTGCCTCCATATCCCACCCAAACACACCCAGGGAAGTAAAGTCAGGGAGGAAATTCCCAACAGCTAACAGGATGGGTGGGAAGCCGTGACTGATATTTGCCTTCATAATATGACATGGGCTGACTGCAGCCCTGACCTGGGTGAGATGGGGCAGAACTGGGGGCTTTTGCTCACGGCACATTTCGGGAGTCCCAGCTTTTTCCTTCTCTCACCAGATGTTTCTGTCTCAGTTTCCCTGACTCCTCACCTGTGCGGGCCCCTCTCAGGCTCTCTCCTTCCTTAGTGGCCTGGAGATCCGGGACCCACGGCTCTTCCCCTCGTTCCAGCCGGGCGATCAGGTCCGGTTTGGGACTGAAGAATCCTGCGCAGGGGGTGAAATCAGGCAAGGTCAGGGAGCATGGAGCATTGGTAAAGTATTTGTCACAAGGAACATTCCCTGAGTTTTACCTGATCCTACATGGGACTGTGGTAACTCAGACCCTTTGGGAGCAGCAGAGATCTGGTGTATGTGTGGGGGGGGTGTTGTTATATTCTAACTAGGAGGTCTCAGGCATGGGCAGCGGATATCAGAGGCAGGGGGAGGCTGAGCCTCCCCAAACAGCCAGGTGTGGCCCCGCCCACATTCCACCCCCAGTCCCCCTCCTGCTTCCTGCTCTGCAGGCGGCCGGCTCTTCCGGGGCTGGGAAGGATGGGGCTGCGCTGCCCGGCAACCTGGCACTCTGGGGGGCCTGGGGCCACGCTGCCCGGCAACCATATTTCCCTCTAAGGTGCATGCCTGCAGAGCCATGCATGAGATAATGAAGGGCCACACACCTAATTAGTGGAGCCGTGCAGGTGTGACTCCGCTAATTAGGTGCCTCCTGGACCCTGGAGAGAGGATGTGGAAGGTGAGGGAAATAGGGGGTAGGTGGGGGGAAATAGGGAGTGGGTGGGAGTGTAGAAACTAAGTTTGGAGTGTCTCAGGACTCCCACCCCCAGCTGGGCTGCATGCGGCAGCCGGGCAGAGACGCGACTTTCCCCAGTGGCCGCCTCTCTGCAGCTCCAGCTGGGCTGTGGCGGCAGGGAGAGAGTCTGATTCTCAGTCTCTCCCAGCCCTAGCTGGACTGTAGGGGTGGGGAGAGACTTCTGTTGGAGAAAAAACACTGTTACTGCTTCCTGGAGTTAGTTTTTTGAAAAGAATCCAAATAAATCATCTCTTCTCCTCTGCAAAACGGTCATTAAAAGTCACATTTAATAACGTTTTTTGTGATCACAAAAGTGACAATGTATTAGTTCTGCCTAGCTTTTGCATTGGATGCCATTTCAGAATTACTTAACTGGTAGATAGGTTAATTAATGCTACTTCCACCAGCTGCTTAAAACGTTTGGATTTCACTTTGCTTGGAACATGTATTGCAGCTTTAAAGTTTGATTTGCAGTATCACTCTTGTATTTTCTATCCTGTCACGTCCCAGTCCCAGCTCCAGGGTTGCAATGGCCTGGAGAGATGCCTCTCCTAATGGAAAGCACTTGGATTCCAGACAAGTGATTTCCATTAAGCTTTCACATTTGTTTGGGGAGAGGATTGGAAACCATTAAGGCCAGATCTTTGCTATCTGGTCTAGTTCTGGCTCTTCAGAGTACTCCCTTTGACTCATAAGTAGTAAGCACTAGGGCAGTGATCTCCAACCTTGTTACTCCCAAGATCACTTTTTGAATTTAAGGGCAACCCAGGATCTGCCCTGCCCTTTCCCCAAGGCCCTGTCCCACTCACTCCATTCCCCCTGCCTCGTCACTCGCTCTCCCTCACCCTCGCTCACTTTCACCAGGCTGAGGTAGGAGTTGGGGTTTGGGAGGGGGTGTGGGCTCTGGGCTGGAGACGAGGGGTTTGCAGTGTGGGAAGGGGCTCTGGGCTGAGTCTGGGGTTGGAGTGCAGGAGGGGGCTCTGGGTTGGGGCACAGTGTTGGGGTGCAGGCTCTGGGAGGAAGCTCTGGGTTGGGGAAGTGTTGGGGTGCAGGAGGGGGTACAGGGTACTGGCTCTGGGAGGGGGGTCAGGGCTGGGGCAGAGTGTTGGAGTGTAAGAGGGGGTGGGGGTGCTGGCTCTGGGAAGGGGGTCATGGCTGGGGCTGAGGTGCAGGAGGGTCTTCGGGTACAGGCTCCAGGAGGGGGCTGAGAGCTGGTTTGGGATGCTGGCTCTGGGAGGGGGATCAAGGCTGGGCTTTGGGGTGCAGGAAGGGGTTTGGGGTGCTGGCTCAGGGAACGGACTCAGTGCTGGAGTTTGGGGTGCGGCCTGCCGCTGGGCAGCACTTACTGCTAAGGCAGGCTCCCTGCCTACCCCAGCCCCACACCGCTCCTGGAAGGGGCCAACGTGCCCTGTGGCCCCTGGGAGGGGGCGGGCAGAACGTTGCTCGGCACGCTGCCCCTCTCTGCAAGCACCGCCCCCGCAGCTCCCATTGGCCACAGCCCCATCCCCAGCGCCGAGCCACTGGCCCACCCAAGAGTCAGGCCGGCCCCAGAACCAGGCTGGTCCGCTGGCTCCCTCAAGCAGCAGGCCAGCCACAGCGCCTCACTCCCTATCCCCCTGAGCAACAGGTGGGCAGCGGGCGGTGCGTGGCCCTTCCACCCATCCCAGAGGACACGGCAGGCAGAACGGTGGCCTGGCGTGCAGGAGTGCTGGGGTGGCACCCCAGTGCTGGGCGGCCGAAGCAGGCTCCCTAGAGAGTAGCCTGCCTGGGTGGGGCCTAGTAGCTGCACTGCAGGTAGGAGGATGCAGAGAGTGGGCAAGGCCACCCATGGCTATTTAGGTAGGCACAGCCTTCCCTTGCCTACATTACACAGTGCCCATGATGCAAGGGGTTCTCAGCCTTTTTCTCTCTGAGCCTCCCCCCTCTGCACCCCAACGTGCTATAAAAACTCCTCAGCCCACCTCTGCCAAACCAACTGTTTTTCTGCATATAAAAGCCAGGGCCTGCATTAGGGGATAGGGAGCAGGGCAATTACGTGGAGTCCCACGGAACATGAGGCCCCGCAAAGCCAAGTTGCCCAGGCTTTAGCTTCAGCCCTGGGCTTCTGTCCCATGCAGTAGGGCTTCCACTTTCTCCCCTGGGCACCAGGAAATCTAATGCTGCCCCTGCTTGGCAGCCCCCCTGAAACCTGCTCATGGTCCCCCAGGGCGCCCTGGGCCTCTGGTTTAGAACCACTTCACTTTGCAACCCATTCCTTCCTAATCCATCCGGGCAGTCAGCTATGCAGACCCCACAGCTTCTAATAAGCAAAGGCACAGGAATTCCTTACCCAGGGAGGTCACTGTCTCGTAATTCTCTTCCATGACATCCCTGTAGAGGGCTCTCTGAGCAGGGTCCAGCAGAGCTCCCTGCCCCTGGGTGAAATACACAGCCACCTCCTCGAAGGTCACCGGTATCTGGAACAACAAGAATCCCCCACTCAGCACCTTCTGCCCCAGCCACGATTCCCCTATTCATCAGGGAGGAGGCCTAGAGTAGCAGAATTCCACCCCCACCCTGCTCAGAGCAGCCAGGAGGCTTCAGGGGGTGGGAGAAGGTGAGAGCTCCTTGTACCCCCCAGCACACGGAGCAGGGAAGGGTCTTCTCATTTACTACAAACCTGCCAGGCACAGGCTGATACGGGAAGCTCCAGCACTGGGAGTCTGGTCAGTTATCCCAGCCCTGCCCAGGGGGATTGTGTCCGGGTTCAAAAGTGGGGGGACTTCCTTCCCCACCCCACGCCAATGGGCCTGTTCAGAAAATCAGGCCCGGATTGAATGTGTTCCATCAGATTTATCACACCCTGTCCCCTCCCTGTGTCTTTTCTGCCCCTCTCCCTCTACAACAACCCCCCTGAAGCTACCTGAAAATCCCCTACCTGAACTGGCTCCATCACAGCCATTTCCCGTCTCTGTCCCCTGGAAGATGGGACCATCTGGAGAGAAACCTGGATGTGATTCCTCAGCCTGCCAGGGTGAGATGAGCAATTCGGGAGGGGGGGGTCAGAAGGGGCTTGAGTCCATGTCACACCCCGATTACCCCCAGGCTCTCTCCCTGCAGACAGACTGCCACGCTGGGAAGAAACCTAGTTAGTTTATTACCACCCAGGCCAGGCCCCTCTCAGCAGAACTAAACTCACTGGGGCACTTTTAAACTCTCCCTGTAACAGTGTCTGAGCGCAATGCTGGAAAAAGAGCAGAATCAAAGGCGCCTCTTAGGGGGATTCCAAGTGACACTGTTCCCAAAGGCAGCATGTCCCCCCACTCTCCGACCAGCCCAGTGATTCAAGAGAAATGAACTGGCTTTTCCTCTCTCTGCTCCTCACCATGTTCCCAGGAGTATCACTCTGCCCAGGGGTGAAGCAGGGAATGGATCTGTGCAGGTTTGGGAGCTGGGAACCTCCCTCCCCAGTTCCTGCTCCTGCTGCCCCTTTCAGTCCCTCCACTCACCCTTTCTGTCCCCTTCCCTCTTTCCCTCCCCACTGCCTGGGAGAACTGGTGACTGCCCCCATTTACATGGGTGTTTGCTCTCCAGTAGACAGATCTGCTCCTGGGACAACTAACTGGGGTTTGAACCTCGCTGTGTCACTGAGGGCAGCAATTCTGGGACCCGCAGACACGTGGGGAGCTCCCCCCGCAACCCCCACATACCCCACTCCTATCCAGTACAAAACTCACCAGCAGGTTCCTGAAAGGGGCCCTTTGTGCAGACTCACATTCCTGCCCAGGCCCAGCCCTTACCCCCAGGTCTCTCTCCTCACCTGCCAGCTCTGGCTCAGGGGCTGGTGTCAGCAGAGCCTGGGGCTGCCCCAGGAGCTGGTTCCAGCTACCGCTGAAAGTGCCCACCTGGACTGGGCGCAGAGGGGCTTTAATGAAGGTCTCTCCCAGGCCCTGACTCTGCTGCTCAGTCTGGGCTCCCAGCTCAAAATGGAGGCGGCAGCAGCTTCTGACCCAGGGAGCTCAACTCCAGGGCTGTAATTACATGAGCAGGGAGAGACACACACACACCCCGGCCTCCTCCTCTCCCTTAGCAATAGCCGGAGCCCTTTGGCGGCAGCAACTAACAACTGAGCCTCCCTGCCCTGCCCCTGCAGCCCCCAGGACCAGGCAGGCAGAGGCTGATCCCACTGGCCCATCCGCACTCGCCCTCTGCCAGCGTCAGCAGTGACTCCGGTCTCACACCGGTGTGGCCGAGATCTGAATCCGGCCCGGAAATCAGACCAGGGTCCTGGGCAGCCTCAAACACTCAGGAAACAGACCCCAAAATCAGGAGTCGGTCTTTTTTTATTTTTAATCTAATAATAAGCGCGGGGGGTGGGGGTTTGCACAGAAGGAAGGGGGATGGCTGTGCAGATTTGCCTTGTAGCTTCTGTGCTCTGAGGGGTTGTTCGCCAGCCAACGCACCCCCATGCTTTTTTGACCATTTCTAGGAGAAAAAAAATCCCCACTAGCAGCTGGGAGGGGAATCCCCCTCGCCCCCCACACCCCATGGCGCGGGGGAGCTGCCTGGTATCCCTGGCTCTCCCTTCCCCAGCCAGTCTGCTCTTGCTCTCACCGTCTCCTCCCTCGTAGTGCCCCCCCCCCACATCTTCCCTTTATTCCAGCCTCGTTCCCCTCCGCCCCATAATTCTCCCCTTGCCCCCTAACTCCCCTGCAGCGCCCTGTCCTCCCTTCAGCCACCCCTCCCCAATCCCATCCTGCCCCCTGCATCCCTATCCCCATCCTCCCGGCCCCTCACACATCCCTGTTACCCCCGCCTGCCCCCCCCTTTAGCCTCCTTCCCCTGCAGCCCGGGGGTGACGGGGGGGGGCGGGTCTCTCTTACCTTCCCTCCGAGCGGGGCCCCCCTGGGGCAGGGGGCCCTGGCCAGGCTGGGGGCTCTGCCCTGGGAGATTCCCCTCTCCCGGCTGCAGCCCGGGCTCCGGGCTCCGGGCTCCCAGCACCAGCCGCCGGGGCTCGGGGATCTCGCCGGGAGCCAGAGTCCCCGCAGCGGCTGCGAGTCACTTCCTGCGGCCGGGCCTGAGCCCCGCGATCGCTCCCAGACGCATCCCAGCTGCTCCTGGGTCCTAGCGATAATCCCATCGCATGCAGCCGCCGTGCCGCAGACCCTGCCTCCTGGGGCCCCACTTACCCTGGGCACAGTTGGGGGCATCGTGCAGAAAAGCCACAGGATCAATGGGAGGACAGAAAGGAGACTTCCCTCATCCTGGGGAGTGGGGGACAAGAGGGCCTTCTATGGAGACTGGGAATTGTTCCAGAGAGTCCCCAATATCAGGAGGACAGAGGTGATGTGGGGTGCCTCCTGGGCACCGACAGCTTCTCACAGAGCTCTGTAGACATCCTGCACAGAAACCACAGGATCAACGGGGGGACAGAAAAGAGACGTGCAGATCCTGGGGAGGGGGGAGAAAGGGGGTTTCTAGGGAGATTCAGGGTTGTTCCAAAGGATCCAGGGGTGACGGGGAGCCTGGAATACTCTGTGTATGATTCGCTCTGGTAATAGACTGGCACAGGGAGCAGTTGGTCACAGCTGATCTCGTCTCCACACCCCACTCATAGGCTACCAGCCCTGGGCCTGAGCTCCCAGCTCTGCTCCCCTTGCTTGGGTCATGGAACTGCCAGAGCTTTACCACTGGGTTCCTCTGGTTATCTGTGGTCCAGATAGAGCCCGGGGTGGGTTAAGCAAAACCCCTCATATCCACCCTCCAATGCACTATTCTCTTTGCCCTTGCAAGAGCTACTAATGTAAGTACACTCCAACCTCACAAGAAGCACAGTGGGGACATGCAACGGCAGTTTAATTCCAATGCTTTAATAAAAGGAGCATAACTTGTTGCACAGAAACTTGCCACTGAAGGCATACCCTTGGATATCTCATCCTTCTTCCTCAGCCTCCAGAGAAAGAGACTATCTGCTGTGCACCTGAGCAGCCCTTTATATATGGCTCTCGCTGGCTCTGATTGGCTGCTGCAACAAGCCTCCCCTTGATTGGCTCTCTCAATAAGCCTTTTCCTGGCTGGGTTCTGCACAGCCTCTCCAAGGCTGCTTTAACCCTTCTGTTAACCCACCACAGGAAGCGGTGCAGGTTGCTGCATCTAATCAATTCAAAAATTTCAGGGAATGTCTTAGGCAGCCCTATGGAGATGGTGGATGATGTGGGTGAAAATTGGAAAATTATAAGGGGAAATAGGGGACCTGTGGGTAGATGCATCTGCTTCAACCAGGCCTGCACGAGTTTATAGAGCAAAGAGCCAGCTGATGGCAGCCACTAAGGCCTGGCTCAGCAAATGGACTTTGATGATGCAAACGCCAAATTTGAGAAGTCTAGAAAATCACTGGAACAACAGTAGGATTCACAAAGCCTGAGTTGATCACCTAGTGCTCCCTGTACAATCATAGAATCATAGAATATCAGAGTTAGAAGGTACTTCAGGAGGTCATCTAGACCAACCCCCTGCTCAGAGCAGGACCAGTCCCCAACTAAATCATCCCAGCTGGGGCTTTGTCAAGCCTGACCCTAAAAACATCTAAGGAAGGAGATTCCACCACCTCCCTAGGTAACGCATTCCAGTGCTTCACCACCCTCCTAGTGAAAAAGTTTTTCCTAATATCCAACCTAAACCTCCCCCACTGCAACTTGAGACCATTACTCCTTGTTCTGTCATCTGCTACCACTCAGAACAGTCTAGATCCATCCTCTTTGGAACCCCCTTTCAGGTAGTTGAAAGCAGCTATCAAATCCCCCCTCACTCTTCTCTTCTGCAGACTAAACAATCCCAGTTCCTTCAGCCTTTCCTCATAAGTCATGTGCTCCAGACCCCTGATCATTTTTGTTGCCCTCCGCTGGAAGCTTTCCAATGTTTCCACATCCTTCTTGTAGTGTGGGGCCCAAAACTGAACACAGTACTCCAGATGAGGCCTCACCAATGTCGAATAGAGGGGAACGATCACGTCCCTTGATCTGCTGGCAATGCCCCTACTTACACAGCCCAGAATGTCGTTAGCCTTCTTGTCAACAAGGGCACACTGTTGACTCATATCCAGCTTCTTGTCCACTATAACCCCTAGGTCCTTTTCTGCAGAACTGCTGCAGAGCCATTTGGTCCCTAGTCTGTAGCGGTGCATAGGATTCTTCCGTCCTAAGTGCAGGACTCTGTACTTATCCTTGTTGAACCTCATTGTGGGTGGGTTAATTAGCTCTCCTGCTGGCTTAGAGCAGGTACACAAGAGCAGCATTTCTCAAATGTGGCCACCATGGCCACATGCGGTGACCAGGGGCTTTTCTTGGGGACACAGCCTCCTGGGTGGTAATTTGTGGGGGGAGGAGGCAAAGCCTTCTGGAGCCACAAATGCTGGAGGAGCAGGAAGCCAGTTGTGAGTTCCCCATCTTGTTGGGGGCCGTGGGGCTTGGGTTTCTGGCTTCAGCCCTGCAGTGGTGAGTGGCAGGTTCCAGCTATGGGGCTTCAGGGTCCAGCTCCGGCCCTGGGCTCAACCCCCTCTCCCCATCTCTCCTGCCCCCCACTGTCTCCTCCGGCCCTGGGTTCTGGCCATGCAGCAACAGGCTCCAGACCTCAGCTGCAGGGCTTTGGGTCCCGGGCTCACTATCACCTCCACCACTGTTGGTCCCCACTGACACCCTACTCACTTTCCATCCTGGGCTTAATTTGTCCCCCAGCTTGCTGAGTCTGAGTAAGTCTGCTGTGAAAAGTGATACTCATATGTTTGTTAACCACGTTTCGCTGCCTCCCAGCTTGCTAGCAAGTCTGCTGCTGTGAAACGCGATCGTAACAAACATGCAAACATCACTTATCACAGCAGCAGACTTACCAGCTAACAAGTCTTTTAAAAGACTGTGTTTCTATTCTCTGTAGGTTCAGTAAAGAATAGAGGCAACTCAACTATATATTATTTTTATTATTCTCTAAAAAAAAAAATCCTACAAAATAAACTACAATGATTTGGACATGTATATATGCATATTTATTTGTTTTTCATAAAGTGAATTAAGTGTTTTAGGAAAAATTATCAGAGTGGCCACCAGCGGGAGTTGGTGGCCATGCGCTGAGGCCACCAAATTCTTGTTCTGAGAACGCCTGCCCTAGAGAGCTTACAGGGGTGCAGCTGCATCAGTAGCCATAGCCTAAGAGTGCTGTCTAATCTCTTGATTTATTTTTGGCCTAGCAAAGTGAGATCCTGCACTCAACTCGGTGGCACTGGTCTGTTTCGATGGCTGCATCTGATCAATTCCAACATTTCAGGGGATTTTCTAGGTGGCCATCAGAAGAAGGCGGATGATTTTGGTGACAATTGGGAAACAATGAGGAGGAAACAGGTGACAAACCTGAGTGGGCAGAGCACCTGTCCCTAACCCAGAGCAACAGGAGCTTCCCTGCAGACATCCAGGTGCCCGACGGGGAGCTGCACTCAGTGCCCACAGGGGGGAGCCAGCTGGGAGATGGGCAGAGGGGATCCCTGGGAGAGGGGCAGACATGAGGGGGTTTAAATAGAGCTCAGGGCAGGTTCATCTGGTCCTACAGGTAACCAGCAGAACCCAGTGGCAAAGCTCTGACAGCTCCATGACCTGAGCCAGCGGAGCAGATCTGGTAACTCCAGCCCAGGGTTGGTAGCCAGTGAGCCTGGTGCGGAGACAAGAGGCCAGCTCTGACCAACTGCTCCCTGTTCCAATCTGTTACCAGAGCGAATCACACACAAAGTGTCCCCTGCTCCCTGACACCCCTGGATTCTCTGGAACAACCCAGAGTCTCCATAGAAACCCCCCTTCTCCCTCCTCCCAGGGATCTGCATGTCTCCTTTCTGTCCCCCCCATTGCTCCTGTGGCTTCTGTGCACAATGGCTACATAAGGCTGAGAGAAGCTGCCCAGGGGAGGTGGGGTCCCCAGGAGGCAGGTTGTGGGGCACGGGGGCTGCATTAGATGGGTTGATCTAAGTCAAGGAAAGTGTGAGCCCCTTACTGAATGAGGGAGGCAACCTAGTGACCGAGGATGTGGAAAAAGCTAATGTACTCAAAGCTTTTTTTGCCTCTGTCTTCACAAACAAGGTCAGCTCCCAGACTACTGCACTGGGCAACACAGCATGGGGAGGAGGTGACCAGCCCTCTGTGGAGAAAGAAGTGGTTCAGGACTATTTAGAAAAGCTGGACATGCACAAGTCCATGGGGCCGGATGCGCTGCATCCAAGAGCTAAAGGAGTTGGCGGATGTGATTGCAGAGCCATTGGCCATTATCTTTGAAAACTCATGGCGATCCGGGGAAGTCCCTGATGACTGGAAAAAGGCTAATGTAGTGCCAATCTTTAAAAAAGGGAAGAAGGAGGATCCTGGGAACTACAAGCCAGTCAGCCTCACCTCAGTCCCTGGAAAAATCATGGATCAGGTCCCTAAGGAATCAATTCTGAAGCACTTAGAGGGGAGGAAAGTGATCAGGAACAGTCAGCATGGATTCACCAAGGGCAAGTCATGCCTGACTAATCTAATTGCCTTCTATCACGAGATAACTGGCTCTGTGGATGAAGGGAAAGCAGTGGACATGTTGTTCCTTGACTTTAGCAAAGCTTTTGACATGGTCTCCCACAGTATTCTTGCCAGCAAGTTAAAGAAGTATGGGCTGGATGAATGGACTATAAGGTGGATAGAAAGCTGGCTAGATTGTCAGGCTCAACGGCTAGTGATCAATGTCTAGTTGGCAGCCGGTATCAAGTGGAGTGCCCCAAGGGTCGGTCCTGGGGCCGGTTTTGTTCAATATCTTCATAAATGATCTGGAGGATGGTGTGGATTGCACCTTCAGCAAGTTTGCAGATGACACTAAACTGGGAGGAGAGGTAGATACGCTGGAGGGTAGGGATAGGATACAGAGGGACCTAGACAAATTGGAGGATTGGGCCAAAAGAAATCTGATGAGGTTCAACAAGGACAAGTGCAGAGTCCTGCACTTAGGACAGAAGAATCCCATGCACCACTACAGACTAGGGACCGAATGGCTTGGCAGCAGTTCTGCAGAAAAGGACGTAGGGGTTACAGTGGACGAGAAGCTGGATGTTAGTCAACAGTGTGCCCTTGTAGCCAAGAAGGCCAATGGCATTTTGGGATGTATAAGTAGGGGCATTGCCAGCAGATCGAGAGACGTGATCATTCCCCTCTATTCGACATTGGTGAGGCATCATCTGGAGTACTGTGTCCAGTTTTGGGCCCCACACTACAAGCAGGATGTGGAAAAATTGGAAAGAGTCCAGCGGAGGGCAACAAAAATGATTAGGGGACTGGAACAAATGACTTATGAGGAGAGGCTGTGGGAACTGGGATTGTTTAGTCTATGGAAGAGAAGAATATGGGGGGATTTGACAGCTGCTTTCAACTACCTGAAAGGGGGTTCCAAGGAGGATGGACCTACACTGTTCTCAGTGGTAGCAGATGACAGAACAAGGAGTAATGGTCTCAAGTTGCAGTGGAGGAGGTTTAGGTTGGATATCAGGAAAAACTTTTTCACTAGGAGGGTGGTGAAACACTGAAATGCGTTACCTAGGGAGGTGGTGGAATCTCCTTCCTCAGATGTTTTTAAGGTCAGGCTTGACAAAGCCCTGGCTGGGATGATTTAGTTGGGGACTGGTCCTGCTTTGAGCAGGGGGTTGGACGAGGTGACTTCCTGAGGTCCCTTCCAACCCTGATAATCTATGATTCTATGATCGCTAGGACCCAGGAGCCGCGCAGTGGGTTGATCGCTAGGACCCAGGAGCGGCTGGGGGGCGGCTCTGCGGGGAGCGATCGCGGGGCTCAGGCCCGGCAGCAGGAAGTGACTCGCAGCCGCTGCGGGGACTCTGGCTCCTGGCGAGATCCCCGAGCCGCGGCGGCTGGTGCTGGGAGCCCGGAGAGGGGACTCTCCAGCCGGGCCCTGCCCGCTGCTCCCCGGGAGCCTCTCCCAGGGCAGAGCCCCCAGCCCGGCCCGGCCCCTGCCCCGGGGGGCCCCGCTCGGAGGGAAGGTAAGAGAGACCCGCCCCCCCCGTCACCCCCGGGCTGCAGGGGGCGGGTTTGGCCCCGGGCTGCTCCCCGCGGAGCCGGCTGCGATTCCCTGCCCCGGCCCGGGAAAGCTGCCGCCAGCCCCCGGTGTGTGCGGGGCGGGGGGAGCCAGCCCGGGCCTTGCTGGGGGCTGGGACAGCCACACCTGGGGGACGGGGGCTGAAGAGGGGCAGGGGGGTGTGTGGCTAAGGAACAATTGCCGGGGGTAACGGAGATGTGAGGCCGGGGGCAGGAAGGGGAAACAGGGGCAGGATGCGATTGGGGTCGGGGCAGTGGTTGCACTGAAGGGAGGCTGGGGTGTTGCAGGGGAATCCAGACCGGGGGGGTGGGGGGGGTGAATTATGGGGCTGAGGGGAACGAGGCTGGAGTAGAGCGAAGATGTGAGGGGGGGTGGGCTCTGGGAGGGAAAGGGGGGGATGTGGGGAGAGGAGGGAGACTGTGAGAGCAAGAGGAGACTGGCTGGGGAGGGGAGAGCCCAGGGGCAGGGAGAAGGTGGAGGGGTGGGGAGAGATACAGGGTAGCTCCCCCACCCCATGGGGTAAGGAAGGGTGAGGGGGCTGCCCTGCCCAGCGGCCAGTGGGGATTTGTTTCCCTAGAAATAGTCAAACCAGCACTGAATTGGGCAGGACAGTCCTGAAGTGCAGAGTTCAAGTCTCGATCCAGGGCTGAATGACTCCCAGACACCATTTGTCCCGGATTCCCTGGGCCAGGGCTCCGTCCCTGCCTAAGGCTCAGGACCAGCGCCAGCCTGTTCCCTGTGGGGGGGATTGAGGTGTTATGAGGCCCCGCCCCTTACTCCTCCTCTTTCCCTGAGGCCCCGCCTCCTGGCCAGGCCAGAAGCCAGAGTCAGGCTATAATAAGACCCACCTGGGGACCCCAGGCTGCTTTGAGGAGCCCCAGAGCCTCCACCTACCCTGAGCAGTGGATCCTGGGGTGGGATACACTCTGGGGGATGTTCTCTTGCACCCCAGCCCCCTCTACAGGGCAGGTGGAGGGTCACGGATCCCCATAGTGGCCCCGGGCTCCCTGAGCGTCTCTTATCATTCCATGGCCTGGCTCTAGCTTCTGGCTTGGCCAGGAGGTAGGGTCTCGGGGGAAGAGGAGAAGCAGGGGGTCCGGCCTCCAGGGAGAGGAGGGGTGAGGTTACAGAGGGGATTGAGGCTCCTGCATGTGTCCTCCTTTTGCCTTTGAAAAGGTGGTTGCCCTAGGGATAGGGGGTGGGCAGGAGACTTCCCCCACAGGGCCAAGAATTTACAAGGCAAATGTCCACCCAGAACCCCTCCCCCTCACACACACCCTGCTCCCAATTTCATGTTTGTGTTTAAAGACAATCTCCTTATTTGGTGGGGTCTGGATCCTGGGTTGACAGGACTGAACAGGGGCTGGTCTGATTTCAGAGCAGGATTTGGTGTCCAACCAGAGTCACTGTGAGCCGCAAGGAGTGGAATTGGGATTTGGTTTCATTCGGTGGCAGGCAGTGTGTTCGGTTCTGGATCAAGACACCCTGAAATGTTTCTGTGCCCCAGAAGTGGAGGTGGGAGTGAGCCTTGTTGCTTGCTTCAGTGGGGAACTGAATTTGGGGCATGGGGCCTGCCTCAGGTGGGACATTGGGAGGGAAGAACTGCCCCAAGGGGTGGGGATGGGTGAGAGGAGGCCTGTCTAAGGGGAAGAAGAATTGAGTAGCCTTTTTCCTTGGGCTTGAAGAGTTAATTTAATTTCTGGGACCAGGGAGCCCCCCACTTCTTCTCTCCCACCTCCCTCCCTGCTCCTGTGGGCTGCCCCCTTCTCTTCTTCTTCTACTGGGACAGGCCATTCCGGTAGCAATCACATGTCTGGGTGTTGTTTTGTTGTCTTGTTTTTGTAACAAGTGAGATCAGAGTAGGTTTTATTTTATTTTGCCAGATATTGAGCTGAAATATTGCTGAAACTTTATTCTAACTGGTAGCCGTTTCACCCTGAGGTCGATTCAGATTCACTGAGTAATAGGAAAAATGCTGGTTTAAGTCTGGTTCCAGTTCCATTAATAAATGCCGGTTCAAAGTGGTTCTCTGGTTCTGTTCTGGTGTGAGTCCTGGTGGGCAAATGAAATCTGCAGCTGCTGAGTTGTGCCTGGGGCCTGCAGGGGCAGCTCAGCAAGGCCCAGTCATGGGGGGCGCCTCTGGTTACTGTTAAGGCAGAGGAAGCTGGTGTCTGTCTCTCTCTGCTCATGATATTAGCGCCCGGGAGTTAGCTGAGCGTCCTGGGTCAGAATCTGCTGCCTCCTCCCTTGTGATCCTGGAGCCCAGACTGAGCAGCTGCTGCTCCCCCAGGGGGTCTGTGCTGGGGATAGACCTCATTAAAGCCCTCTCTGTGCCCAGCCAAGATGGGGACTTCCCCTGGTGGCTGCAACTAGCCCCCTAGGGCAACCCTGGGCTTTTCCCACACCAACTCCTGAGCTGGAGCCTGCAGGGGATGGGGAGAGACCCTGGGGGGAAAGTGCTGGGGCCGGGTAGGAAAGTGACTCCGCACAAAGGGCCCCTTTCAGGGACTTGCAGGTGAGTTTGTAGGGGAGGGGGAGGGGCTCCCCATGAGTCTGCGGGTCCCCGAGCTGCTGTTCTCAGTGACACAGCCAGGCTCACCCTGGAGAGCAAACGCCCATGGGAACGGGAGTCACCAGTTCTCCCAGGCAGAGGGGAGAGGGAAGGAGACAGGAAGGGGAATGGTGAGACTGAAAGGGGCAGCAGGAGCAAGAAGTTGGGAGGGAGGTTCCCAGCCCTGCCCAGATCCATTCCCTGCATCACCCCTGGGCAGAGTGACTCTCCTGGGAACAAGGGGAGGAGCTGACAGAGGAAAAGCCAGTTCCTGCCCTGGCTGAGTCATCCTGCTGCTGGTGAGACATGCTGCTGTGGAGGCCAATGGCAGGGGGAATCCCCCAAAGTGGCTCCTTTGATTCTGCTCTTTTCTAGCGTCTAAAAGAGTCTTAGGGGGTTCGTGCTGGTGAGAGGGGCCGGGTCGGTGTTGTAATAAAGGGACTGAGGGTTTTCCCAGCGTGGCAGAGTCCAGAGCATCTGTTTCCAGGGAAAGGGGGTGTGACATGGACTCCAGCCCCTTCTGAAACCTCCCCCATCGCCCCTCTCGCCCTGACAGGCTGAGGAATCACGTCCACGTTTTGCTCCAGATCATCCCATCTTCCAGGAGACAGGGAAGGGAAATGGCTGTGATGGAACGAGCTCAGGTAGGGCATTTTCAGAGAGTTGCAGGAGGGGGTGTTGTAGATGGGGAGGGGCAGGAAAGACACAGAATGAAGGAGGGAGGGGACAGGGTGTGTAAACCCCCTGTGACACATTGAACTTGGGCCTGATTTTCTAAAAAAGGGCCATTGGTGGTGGGGGGGGGATTGCCCCATTTCTGAAACAGGAAACACCCCCCTGGGGAAGGCTGAGAAAACTGAGCAGACTCCCAGTGCTGGAGCCTGGACCCACTACGCAGAAGCTGCGGTGAAATACGAAGGGAAGCTCTCAGGATTCCTGTCCCTGGCTCAGAGCTCTGCTTCCCGTAACAGCCTATGGCTGGCAGGTGTGTGGGAAATGAGAAGGTGCTGCCCTTCTCCGTCTGCTGTGGGGAACAAGGAGCTCTCACCTTCTACCCACCCCCTGAAGCCACCTGGCTGCTCTGAGCAGGATGGGGGTGGGATTTTGCTTTTCTGGGCCTCCTCCCCTGTGAATAGTGGGATTGTGGCTGGGGCAGCAGGTGCTGAGTGGGGGATACTTGTTGTTTCAGATGCCAGTGACCTTCGAAGAGGTGGCTGTGTATTTCACCCAGGGGCAGGGGGCGCTGCTGGACCCCACTCAGAGAGCCCTCTACAGGGATGTCATGCAGGAGAACTATGAGATGGTGACCTCGCTGGGTAAGCAATTCCCATCCCCTCTGTTATTAGAAGCCTTGGGGTCTGCATGTCTGACTCTGGTCAGGTTCTTCCCTGGCCAGTTGGATTGGTGGGAGAGAGTTGCATGGTCCACAGCTCCAGTGTGAGACACCCTTTTATCTCCACATCTCCTTCCAGGGAACAAGGGAGTCAGAAACCTAATGGACAGGCTAATTCGTCCCCATCTCTCCAGCTTTCAAGGGGCCAGAAGCAGGGTATTGCCATGTGTAAAGAGGCTGGTTCTGGCGGGACACAACTGAGAGTGCCAATTCAGGACAAATTGCTTAAAGCAGGGCAGTTACGGCCCAAAGCTGGGATTTCTGTGCACACCAAGGCAAACCAAACCAGCCAAAGAGAGAAGACTTTGGTTTTACCTCACTGGCTAACCACAAGTCACACAAGCAATTCCCTTAGACACTCCAGTTTCCTAGTGTCTCTACCAGTGCCACTCATTATGGGAACAAATGGTTATGAAAACCAATACCCCAGTAAAAGAAAAAAGGTTCTCTCGATCCCAAAGGACCAAGCCCCAGACTCAGGTCAATATACAAATCAGATCTTACCCACAAATCACGCTGTTGCCAATCCTTAGAATCTAAAATCTAAAGGTTTATTCATAAAAGGAAAAAGATATAGATGAGAGCTAGAATTGGTTAAATGGAATCAATGACATACAGTAATGGCAAAGTTCTTGGTTCAGGCTTGCAGCAGTGATGGAATAAACTGCAGGTTCAAATCAAGTTTCTGGAGGACATCCACAGCTGGGATGGGTCATTCAGTCCTCCGTTCAAAGCTTCAGTGTAGCAAAGTCCCTCCAGAGATCAGAAGCAGGATTGAAGACAAGATGGAGGAGCTGCAGCTGCTTTTTATATTCTCTTGCCATGTGGTCTGTCTTTCTTTGTTTCAAAGACAAGCTGTCCATCACCTGGCCTGGAAAAACCTCAGAGTTCTGTCCATAGGCAGGTCCCTGCATGCCTTGCTGAGTCGCAAGGCGTGTCTGCCTTCTCTCAGTGGGTCAATTGTATAGCGGATGGTCCTTAATGGGCCATCAAGCAGGCTAGGCAGAGCTGGCACCAACTTGTCTGGGGTGTCACCCAGAAGCATAGCATAAGTTTGGAATACAGACAGTATAGAGACGATACTTATATCTTTAAATACAAAAATGATACATGCAAACAGATAGCATAATCCTAACCAGCAACCCATAACCTCATCTTAGATACCTTATTTGACCCCCTTTATACAAGATTTGGTGCCACTTTGGGACCTTGGTTGCAACAATGTTCTATACGGTCCCAGTTCACGTCAATAACGTCACACCCTGTCTATATTATTTCTCCTTCATACAAAACTGTTCACTGGCCCTCTTGGGACTAGTTCCATAGATGGGGAGGGCTCTAGGTTCTGCAGGCTTGGAAATAGGCAGGAGTTTAACACCCGAACTGTGTGTGTGTCATCAAGTCCCCCAGAGCACACCTATCCTGAGACCTCCAAGTGGGGGTGTAACAACACCTCCTTCCCAGCTCCCAGATGTCGTCTGCTCCCAAGAGGTCTGAGTTACCACAGTCCCATGTAGGGTCAGGTTAAACTCAGGGAATGTTCCTTGTCACAAATAATCTACCAAGACTCTATGAGCCCTGAGCTTTCCTGATTTCACTCCGAGCAGGATTCCCCATTCCCAAACCTGATGTGATCGACCGTCTGGAACGAGGGGAAGAGCCATGGGTCCCTGATCTCCAGGCCGGTGAGGAAGGGGAGAGCCTGAGAGGCACCTGCACAGGTGAGGAGTCAGGGAAACTGAGACAGAACCATCTTGTGAGTGAAGGAAAAAGCTGGGACTCCCAAAATGTGCCATGAGTGAGAGCTCTCAGTTCTGCCCCATCTCACCCAGGTCAGGGCTGCAGACAGCAGGTGTCGTATCATCAAGCAAAATAGCAGCCACGGCTTCCCACCCATCCTGTTAACTGTCGGGAATTTCCCCCCTGACTTTACTTCCCTGGGAGTGTTTGGGTGGGATGTGGAGGCAGAATCCAATGTCTCCAGCTCCCCAACAGTCACTGTGTTGTTCGTTACCCCGTGCTATTCCCCTTTCTCCCTGTCGTAGGCAGTGATTCTGAATTCTCTCTCTCCCAGCAGGTGATAGGACAGTGAGTGGGAACAAGGAAGAGAATCAGCAGCAGGAAGGTCCTCGGAAAGTGGAACCGCAGGAGATAGTTTTGAGAAGAGCTGAAGGGAATTTTTCCCAGTGCTTGGAACAGGGAGAAGCCTGGGGAGATCAACACAGATCAGTGATGCAGCTGAGAAACTATCCCAGGAAGAAACTAAATAAATCCATTGAACGTGGCGGAGGATGCAAGGATCTCAAGGAAACCACAGTCCAGCAGACAAGTCACAATGAAGAGAAATCCTACAAATGCCTTGACTGTGGGAAAAGATTCCATTTCAGTGAAAACTTTCTTAAACATGGGAGAACTCACACAGGAGAGAAGCCCTATAAATGCCTGGAATGTGGGAAAAGCTTCAGCGAGAAGTCAAACTTTATCATACACCAGAGATTGCACACAGGAGAGAGACCCTATAAATACCTGGAGTTCGGGAGAAGTTTTAGTCCGAGGTCACTCCTTCTTCCACATCAGAGACTGCATACAGGAGAGAGACCCTATAGGTGCCTTGAGTGTGGGAAAAGTTTCAGTTTGAAATCAACCCTTAATAGACATCACAAAACACACACGGGAGAGAAACCACATAAATGCTTGGACTGTGGGAAAACTTTCAGTCAGCGCTCAAACCTTATTAAACATAGGGGAATCCACACAGCAGAAAGACCGTATAAATGCTTGGATTGTGGGAAAACTTTCGGTCAAAGCTCGTACCTTATTAAACATAGGAGAATCCACACAGGTGAGAGACCGTATAAATGCCTTGAGTGTGGGAAAAATTTCATTCGTCACTCACACCTCACTAAACATAGGAGAATCCACACAGGTGACAAACCCTATGAATGCATCCACTGTGGGAAAAGTTTCATTGAGAGAACAAAACTTACAAGACATCAGGCAATCCACACAGGAGAGAGACCCCATAAATGCTTGGACTGTGGGAAAACTTTCAGTCAGAAGTCACAACTTATTATACACCAGAGACTGCACACAGGAGAGAGACCTTATAAATGCCTTGAGTGTGGGAAAAGTTTTAGTCAGAGCTCAAATCTTATTACACATCAGCGAACTCACACAGGAGAGAGACCTAATCTATGCCTTGAGTGTGGGAAAAGTTTTAAGCACAGTTCATCACTAATTAATCACAGGAGAATCCACACAGGAGAGAGACCCTATAAATGCATTGAGTGTGGGAAAGGTTTTATAGAAAGTTCATCCCTTACTAAGCATGGGAGAATCCACACAGGAGAAAGACCCCATAAATGCCTCGAGTGTGGGAAAGGTTTTATAGAAAGTTCATCCCTTACTAAACATGGGAGAATCCACACAGGAGAAAGACCTTATAAATGCCTTGAGTGTGGGAAAAGTTTCAGTTTGAAATCAACCCTTAATTCACATCAGAAAACCCACACAGAAGAGAAACCCCATAAATGCCTGGACTGTGGGAAAACTTTTGCTAGGCACTCATCCCTTATTAAACATGGAAGAATCCACATGGGAGAGAGACCTTATAAATGCTTTTACTGTGAGGAAAGCTTCAGTAAGAGCTCAGAGCTTACCAAACATCAGAGAATCCACAAGGGTGAGAGACCCTAGAAACAGCTTGACCGCAGGAAAAGATTCAATTTGACTTCACATGTCGGTGACCCACAGAATAGAATGTGGGGGAAGCTGCATTTGGTGGTCCTGGAGTATCAGGCACCTGCAAATCTGCACAGTGAAGAATCCTCTGAGATATTCTCAGTGTGGAAAATGCTCCAAGTGGAGCTAACACCATGTTGGACATCAGAGACCCCTCCACACAGCAGGGAAATTCTCTGAGTGCCCTGATTAGGGCCGGCCATGGTGAGAAACCCATTTCCTCGTTCCCTCACACATCGGGGGCATTTGGCTCCCAGGGATCCGTCTGTTCATTGCTGGGGCGAGGATCCAGCAGCCGAGCAGCAGCTGGTCAGTAACAGACTCCCCAGGCAGAGGAGGAGAAGCCCCGATCAGCCCGTCCTCCCTGCTACAGCCCTGGCTGCCGAGCTGATGGGCCACAGGTGGGGGATGGGAGAGAGAGAAACTCCTCCAGACGCTCCCTCTGCCTGGCTGAAGTTCCCCCCTCTCCCTTCCCCTCCCAGACGGGGTTCCCCTGCCATGAGGATGAGGAGAGGGACACTCTGGCCAGGCCCCACCTTCACTCAACATACTGTCCCCATCCCCCATCTTCCACCAGCCCCTGGGCTGGGCTCCCCCACTTACCTGGGGCTGTTCCCTGCAGGGGGAGTGTCCCTGGGGCTGGTTACTCCTCCCCTCCCTGAATCCCCCAGGGTGCTGGGCTCTGGGGGCTCAAATATTGAGGGACTAGGCTGATGGATTCTGGGGAGGAAACTGGGGATTGAACGGTTGGGGCTGGTGTAGCTAGGAAGCAGGGGGAGCTGGGTGCTGGGGCTATCGAGTGTTTGGGGATCATGGGATAAGAGGCGAGGGAGAGCACAGAGGTAGCAAGGTGCTTCCTCTCCTCACTCACCCCCTCTGCCCCTTCTCCCTGCCCCCACTGCATTCAGACAGCACCACTGGGAGGGGCTGATCCCCACAGGGCCTTTTGTGGGAGGCCTGGAGATCCCACCTCTGACTCTGCAGCATCAGCCTCTGAGCATCTGTCTATGGTAGGAATCGTGGTCAGGATTAGCCAGTGCATTTTTGTGACCCTGCACTGGGTTTCGTAGTGTAAACTCACCCTGAGCATTTTATGTGTAAGACTAATGTTTTGTCATGGATATTTTTAATAAAAGTCACGGACAGGTGACCTGTCCGTGACTTTTACTAATAATATCCATGACAATATGGGGAGGGAGAAGGCTCCATCACTCATGCTGCTGGGGCTCTGGGGTCTTATGGTGGCTGGGCAGCTGCGGGGGCTCTGTCTGGGAGTTCCCCCCATCATTCTTGGCTCGGAGCTCCTGGGCCTCCCGCCACCTGTGGCAGCTGGGAGCTGTGGGGAGCCCCAGCCGCCCATGGTGACTCAGGGCCATGGGAGCTACCCACGGCGGCCGGGAGCAGCTCTTGGCTGCCACAGGTGGCAGGGGGACCCCGAAGCTCCGAGCCACCATGGGCTGAAGTCACAGAGGTCTCTGGAAGTCGCAGATTCCATGATTTCCACAAATCCATAACAAAATCATATCTTTACTTATGTGTTCTGACCCCCTCCCATTCGCAGAGTGATCATTAGTCCCTGAGTTCCCCCTTTGGGGCTGGATTTTCTCATTCCCAGATAGTCAGTCTCACATTACTCCAGGCCCTGCTGAAAAGCATTAAAGTGTTTGTACATTTTCTCCCTTATGCACCAGAATTAACTAGATGCTAAAAAAGTAGGGAGCAGAGACAGTAAAATGTGGTGTTTTAGCTTCTGTGCTATTTTAGGGCAATGGGGTGAATCTGAGGGATTCCCTCTTTCCCCCAGCACCGTCACTCTCCACACTCAACACAGCAGCTTCTGTCCCAGCAATGGAGAGTTTTATCCTGTCCCCGTTCTACCCCTGCACCTCCCAAGGTGTCACTTTCCGCTGTGTACCTGGCTCTCCATGCTTAGGAATCACAGTTTTGATGTCTATGATCTTAAGTCAGACTCTGGAGGGCTTGAGAAGGAAGTGTCACAGACCTGGGAGCGGGCGGGGAAATCCCAATGAACCTCAAAGCACAGTTTGACTTGTAGCCCTGTTTCCATCTATTGGTAAAATTGCTTTCAGTTTTTGTTTAGGCTAGTCCAGATCATTTGTAGATGGGAAGGTTTTTTGTCTTTCTTGCTCATACTTTAATTATATTGATGCTCAAACTTTTGCAACTAATACAACCAAATAATGAGGCGAGAAATGAAGCCTTTTTAGCCACTTCAGAAGAAAATAGGTACCTTTTTCCCCCCTGATTTTGAGTCTTAAAGGATTCACTGAGATTTCACTTTATGAATGTGAAAGTGTTTTATAGATTGTGGGTTTTTCTCTCTTCGTGAAGGCCGTTAGGTCACATACTTTGATATTGGTTTAGTTTGACAGGATGTTGCTCAGATTTGTTGAGGACTTCATGAGACAAATGGTCATTTGCCAAAATCGTCCTTTTTTAGATTTTATTCTAATCTTTATATAACCCTTTGTCATGAGATTTTTGTGTGTGGTTTGAACAACGACAGTGATCAGTGTCTCTCAGCACAAGCACTGATGGTGCGAGCTAGAGTCACAGTGCGAGAGGCTGAGACTGAAACGGGGAATGAAGTTACTGCCTGATCCCTGCAGAGCTGTGAGATACCGTTGGGAGGGGGAGAAGTTGGGGGAACAGAGCTGGGAAACTGCTGGGTTTGCTCCTCAGAGCCAGACGGCTGAAGCTCAGAACTGTGAACTCGCTGCACCAGTGCCAGAGAAAAACTAGAATTGGACTGTGAGTGTCGCGTGAAGCTGCCCCTGAGCTCTAAAGGGCCATGGACAACATCCCAAAAAGAATGATGGGGGAGGGGGCAGCATCTCCCTACTGCTGAGATGCCAAGATTGGGTACATGCAAGAAGGGAGCCAGGGATGTCAACAGACCTGGCCAGCCTTGGAGCCAGGCCGACCCCCAGCATTGAGGCCAGAGGGAAATGGGGAACCTGACAGCCCACCTGGTCACCGTGACACTGCATCCCGTATTCTTCACAGAGATACTATTACAGGGGTGGGCAAACTTTTTGGCCTGTGGGCCACATAGGGGTTGCAAAACTGTATAGAGGGCTGGGTAGGGAAGTCTGTGCCTCCTCAAACAGCCTGGCCCCTGCCCCCTATCTGACCCCGCCCACTTCCCAACCCTTGACTGCCCCCCTCAGAACCCTCCACCCATCCAACCCCCCCTGCACCTTGTCCCCTGACTGCCCCTCCCAGGACCCCTGCCCCCCCGGAACCCCACCCCTCTATCCAACCTCCCCACTCCCTATCCACACCCCCACCCCCTGACAGGCCCCCTGCAACTCCCATGCCTGTCCACCCCCCCTTTCCCCGTCCCCTTACAACCCCCCCCCCCCGAACCTCCGCCCCATCCAACCGCCTCCTGCTACCTATCTCCTGACGGACCCCCAGGACCCCCTGCCCTTTATCCAACCCCCCAGCCCCCTTACCACGTGCCACTCAGAGCAGCATGTCTGGCAGCCGCACCGCTCGGCTGGAGCCAGACACGCGGCTCTGCAGGAGCGTGCAGCCCCGCCACCCAGAGCGCTGCCTGCATGGCGACATGGCTGCGGGTGAGGGGGGACAGCAGAGATGGGGCTGGGGGCCCAAGAGCCGGGCAGGACTGTCCCGCGGGCCGGATGTGGCCCACAGGCCGTAGTTTGCCCACCTCTGTACTATTATGATATGGTTATGGCACAAGTAGGATGTATTTTATACAAGATAGGACATGTGAGATATCATTGAAAAGGTTATGATTTACTGAATATGATTATCCTATTTGTATGCATCTATCATTTTTATATCTAAAGTTAGGAATATTGACTGTGTATCTGTATTACAAATGTGTTTACACCTGGGGAACGCCCACTAAGCAAAAGATTGGCAGTCTAAATGGATGGCTGGGAAGGGCCATTGGAGAGAACAATAGATCTTCAACGAAGCTAATCTCCCACCAGGGAGCCTTCCTGAGGAAGCTACAAACCACCTCCAAGTCATGGCTGCTGGGATGCTACAGGGTCATGTGACCAGATCACCTGGTACTGGACTCCATCTTGGAGAACCAGTGTTTTTCCACTGAAAGGCCTGGGACCAAGCTTGGCGACAAAGGGTTCTCACCATATGCAAAAGCTATTTAAGGCAGGGGAGTGACATCATCATGGTTCTTCCCTTATTCTCTGCCCAAAGGAGACTCTGGGAAACACCTGAGGAACAAGCACTGAACTGGGGGGAAGTGCTGAACCCAGGCTAGAGGGGTTTCTAGCCTGTGAAAGGAATACCTGGGAATTTTAAGCTGCAAACAAGGGCAGCTGGCCCTCTTTAAGAATACCTAAAACTGGCTTAAATCATCATTTAGGGTGAGAAGTTGCTATTCATATCCAATTTCTTTAGTATATTAAACTTAGATTGTGTTTTGTGTATTTGCTAGGTAATCTGCTTTGATCTGTTTGCTATCCCTTATTATCTTTTAAAATCTATCTTTTGTAGTTAATAAACTTGTTTTTGCTTTATCTAAAACCAGTGTGTGTGGAAGACATAACTTAGAGCAGAAAGCTGTTGTCTATTCCTCTCCACATTGAGGGAGGGGGTGAATTTCAGGAGCTTACGCTGTACAGTTCCCTGTGCAGCGCAGGATGGTATAATTTTGGCTTTAAACTCCAGACGGGGGTGCAGGAACTCTCAGGTGCCTTATCTGTGCCTTCCCATGCAGAGCTGATCACAGAGTCGGTATGAACTCCAGCTGGGTGTGTCCCTACCTGTATGCGTGCTGGTAACGTGCAGACTGAAGCCTGGGAGAGGGCTTGGCAGGCTGGTCACAGCAGTACAGTGTATAGGGGGCACAGGCTGGTTGGATAGGGGGGCTCAGTGGTACCCCAGTTCCAGATGGTACCCTACGAGGAACCTGTCACAATCCCCTCCCCATCTACTGCAGTGTCCTGCGTGGGGACAAGAGAGACTGTCTCTGCCCCACCCACCCCACGCTGCATCTCTCTTGTGACTAAGCCTCTGTACTTCGTGTTAACCACTTCAAGATGGTTATGATATATTGTACATAAAGAGTGCCTGGTGAGGAATCATTGGAAAACTGATGATCTGCTGAACATTATGCTGTTGAAATGTGTGTAACACAACTGCATGTAGAATGGTGAGATTTTACTGTATGTTTGTTACTAGGGTGACCATATTCTAGGTCTCCCAAAAGAGGACACTGATGCGCAGGGAGCTGGGGGGTTAGAGTTGTGGGTGCGGGGGGGGTGCGGGGGGGGTGCGGGGGGGGTATTCATGAGGTGAAGGCGGTGTCGGTCACCGTCACCGTGGCAGGGTGCTGGCACAAGCCCAGAATGCAACGACAAACATCAGTCAGGACCTACCTGTGGGACCCCCTCCCCGGGGCTGGGAGCTGGGGCCTGGGTGGGTTGGATCTGGCAGCAATCTATCAGCTGTAGATGCAGGGGCATTGGGAAGTGACCAATCAGGGCTGTTTCTGAGCTGCAGTCTGTCTGCTCTGCAAAACCCCAGGACATTTGCTATTATGGGAAAACCCCGCTCAGACAGAGAAAGCAGGCTCATAAAAGAGGTTCTGTCTGGGAAAATCCAGATGTATGGTAACCCTATTTGTTACTGAAATATGTCATCGTTCTGGGGAACGTCCACAGACTAACTCCTCAGAGATGACAAAGGACCGACCGTGGGTGTTAGAAAACTCTTATCTGGCCATCCACCAATAGGAAGAAAGGGGTAAACAAAGAAATTTACAATTCATCTGAAGGACGGTTTGGAGCTCATATAAGCCATGGAGTTGCCTGACCCAGCAAAGACTTTTCCACTAGAAAGGGTCTGAGTATAAGAAGGGCGGGGGGGAAAGGACTCTGGCCACCTCCCCTTCCCCATCACTACTTTCAGTAGCATGATCACTTGAAAGACAATAGGAGCACCATTGAACTCGGGGGAGTAGTCCTAGCTGGAAGGCTTTCCAGTGAGCATGGACTGCTGAAAGCTTTTGTGTGAGAGAAATCCTTTTGCTTGTAAGGGTACGTCTACACGCCAAGCCAACACCTATGTATATTAGGTTGACTTACAGCCACCACAGTAATGACTGCGGAAGCCGATGTCCACATGACCCTCCTTGGGTTGGTGAGGCGCGTTCTCACCAGGAGCACTTCCACCAACCTAAGAGGGGTAGTATGGGGAGCTGAGAGCCCGCTCTGTCAACTCCAGCGGCAGCTCCTACCTAGGAGCCTGACTGCCCCACAACTCTGGGTGGGCTTCACCCCTCTCCCCTCCCTGTTCCCTGCAAAGAGCAGGGTAAGCCACCTGGGGCTTCTTGACCCCCAGCGTTCCCCTCCCAGTTTGACACCAGATCATTGAAAGCTACAGTCTTTCAACCAGTTGTGCACCCACCTTATAGTAATTTCATCGAGACCAACGAATTTCTCCCTGCTGGTCAGAATTGAGTCTAACCCGGCTGCCCCCTGGTTACTTCCCCCATCATCAGAAAGCAGAAGTTGTCCCCGACGCATTCCCAGGACTTATTGCACAGTGGGTGCTGCTAGGATGGCCAGGTGTCCAGTTTTCGACCGGAAAGTCCAGTCACAAAGGGGACCTAACAGTGTGCGATCAGATCGACTGACTGGACGCCCAAAGTCAAGTTACTATGGGTAGGGGAGGCACTGGGTCATCACCTGCCCCTGCCCCTACTCAACCGGGGCTGCCTCCTACCTGCATTGAGCAGCTCCAACTCCCAGCCCCGGCTCCACAGGCAAGTCCCTCCTGACCCAGGCAGGGAGGGGGAGAAGAGGAGTTGACGGGGGGAGGGCAGAACCTTGGGGGAAGAGGCGGAGTTGGGGCGGGGCCTCAGGGGAAAGAGGCGGGGCAGGGGAGGTTCCAGCTCTCCTGCTGGAGTGTCCGGTTTTTAAATATTACCAAGGTGGCAACCGAAGTAGCTAGCTGAGAGGCTGTGAAAAATATGAACACGCGTACACATATCACTTTTCACAGCAGCAGACTTAACTAGCTAGCAATAAATAAATTACGATGTTGATGTTGTCTCTGGGTAAGGGGACTGTTGGTCCCCCACTGACACTTAGTGGGGTGGGGGGTTTGGTTGGCCCTCCCCAGCACCAAAAGAAAAGGGAACAGCCAGTGGGAAATCAAAATCCTGAGACTGACAGTGGGGAGGGGTCAGCACTCCAGGTCAGCCTGATTGACAGGGCAGGCAGGCCAATGAGGGAGTCAGGAGCAGTCCAGAGCCGGGTGCTGTAAGCAGCTGGGGAGAGCGAGGGGGGACCCTGGGCAGTGGGCTTGCAGCCTGGACTGAGAGGCAGATCATAACCATGACTGGGGTCGATGCTGGGAAGCAGGGTCCTGACACCTAGAGCATAAGGGCACCTGGCCACCGCCAGAGTAACTCTCCAAGCTGCTGCATCCCTGCAGCACAGCCAGGGCCTGGGCAGGAGGCCTGGGACGTGCGAGGAACAGACTGTGAACTGCCCGGGCATTCCAGAGGCGGCTGGTTGTGGTTCATCCCACAGAGCGGGGTGATGTGTTTTCCTTTCACTGTTCCCATTTTTTTTATTACTTGCTGCCGAATGAATTGTATTTGTTCTGAACTCTGCAACACTCAGGGGAAGTGTCTGGAGCAGAGAAAGCACCCCGGAGGGGGGACACCCTAGACCCTGTCCTGGGGGGTCGAGCCCCACAGGAATGCTGGATCCAGCCTTGTCCGGGTTACGGCGACTAGAGTGGAAGGGGAGCCCTCAAGGTCATTCAGGTCTCTGGGTGAAGGGAGTGGGAGTGAAGACTCCACCTGGGTGGTGTATAAGCCAGGAAAGTTCCTCACAACAGCGGGACCATTCCCCCGCTTACCTCTGTGCATATTTATTGGTTTTTCCCTAAATTTAATTAAGTATTTTAGGGAAAAATGTCAGAGCAGCCACCAGCGAGAGCCACCAACTCTGAGGCCACCAAAAATTTTGTCGTGAGAACCCCAGGGCTAGATGATCCTGATGGGCCCTTCTGATGTTAAAGTCTGTGAGTGTAAGGGCTTGTCCCCACCGGCGAGATTAAAGCCCGGCCGTGGCAGCGCTTGAAGGTGGCTTGTGTAGTTATGGCACAGCAAAAAACCACCTCCGTGAGGGGCGTAGCTCCCACCCAGCGCTGGTGCGCTGTCTCCAGGGGCGCTTGCCGGAGCTGAAACTTGCAGAGCTCAGGGGGGTGGTTTTTTCACACCCCTGAGCGAGAAAGTTGCAGCGCTGTAAAATCAATATAGCGTAGTGAAATGATGAATACGTTACGACCAACACTGAAAATGCAAACCTTGAGTTATTAATTAATGTCAATATTTTAATCCAGTCACTGGTTTGAATATATCTTTTCTTTTTTGAGAGTCATATTTTCTCAAATTTTTACTTTACTGCAGCTGTATATATGAATACCAATTTCATTCAGCTGGTCGATCAATAGGAACCATTCACCCCATTCAGATTTTTGAGTACTTGAAGATATTATTGATTCATAGTCACCATTACAGAACCAGACCTGTGAGATATCCCACTTCAGGGATATTAAGATAATGTCTGCTACGTGACATAATTCCACTCTTCCTGTTATCTTCACATGTGCCTAATGAGTCCACAGTACATGGTAGAAAGTAATTACCTGACTCCTTCTTTAGAAGAATTGCTATATGTTTTCTAAACGCAGTATTAGCCTCTTGGGTTGTTTCTACAGTACTGATGTCTTTGTGCTGCAAATACGTTTCTGCAAACTAACAACACTGATATTTAGAATAAACATCAAATGACCAGAGGTGAAAGTGGGCCGGTCCAGCATACCGGTAAGAACCGGTACCGGCCCGTACACGGCTGACGTTACACTTCCTCTCTGGCAGTGCGTTATGCTTTAACATCGCTGTCCCCTTTATCCCATTCCCCCCCACATCAGCGACCCTGCCATAGGGTCAGGCAACGCTGTTGCATGCTACTGGCAGGGCCGCTGACAGTGGCGGAGCAAAAGGGGCCCTGTGTTCTGGCAATTTACAAGAGCCTGGTGCTCCTGGCCACTGCAGCAGCAGCTGTCAGGAAGGGCTGGCTGGTGGAATCTGGCCCCCCAGCACCGCACCTTCCACCAGAAACCCCATCCCTTCTGGGGGCCACAAGCCCACCCCACACACCTTGGCAAGGATGCCGGTGCAGTGCCCACTGGTAATCTCTGGCATTTACTTTCACCCTGGATAATTACACGTACATAACAAATGATAATGGCAATTTGGTATTCAATACCTTGAAGATGAGAGGTCCACAGTTGTGGCCATCACTGTGTCTGGGATGCTGAACAATTTTACTATTCCAATCAGATGAGGATTTTCTAGTTAATCGTTTGATGAAGTTTCTGAAATTTGTAGAAAGTATATTAGCAGACTGCATAAATGAGCTTTTCTTTCCTTTTTTTTCTTTCCTCTCCGGTTTCTGGACATAGATACAAATTAGTTCTATCTCTTTTTAATTAATGATTGAAATGACTTATTGCTCGCATATATACACACACTTGCTTTCATAGGATTGTCTCACTCTTACACAATGTATCACCTGATTTGCCATGCCCCATGTTGATAACAACACATTCTCACTCATGCAATGTGCTACTGTTTCGTGTCCACATTCTGTGAAGTCGTTCCCCACAGTCAAATCACACAAGTTCACTCAAAGTCCATTACTAAGCATATTCAGTACAAGTCCATGCTGTTTCAATTTTTAGTTGTCGCTAACGGGAAGATATTACTCACTATTGTTACATTCCCTTTTAAAAAAAAAAAGTCAGCGGAACAGTTCATGTCCACTGTAAAAGTAAGTATCTACTAAATCACCTCCAATTCCTCAGGCATGTTCTTTTGTATCTCATCTCGTCACACAAGGGGTCAATTATTAACAATTCTGTATTCTTCCAAGTTACATCATCAGCAAAACTCGGACAGGAGCATTTTATTTTTAACATTCACATTCCACTTTCCTTTGCATGCACTGAACTCACTGAAAACCCGCAACACAGGGAATTATATCAGTGCTACTATAATTGTGTTACAAATCTCTTATTTAATACCACATTTATTGCCCATAATCCAGAAGTAGAATACAAAACATCTTCCCGCAAGAACCCAATGACCTGGTGTGTGGTAAGGAAGCAACGATATACCATTCTGAAGTAATTCACTCTGTATTTATTTAAAAAAATAAATTAGAAAAACAATTATAGTTTCCAGTGAAGCACACCATGAAATGTACATTACACTGTATTTCTCAATTTCATTAGATGCATTACTGTTAGAGTACTCCTCCACATCAAACATAGCCATGTATTTTCTGTTTCACCCTGGGTTTAACTCACTGAATGAAATTGTGCTTTGCTCATGCTACCTGTGAAAGTGTGTTAGCATTTACCTTCCCTTTCATTTGTGGAGCCCTGCCTGAGAGAATGACAGTGGAAACTACTGATGAGATGGCTTGTACCTGTTGACAGTCAACAAAGTTATTAATGCATTAATAATTCTGGCACATCAAGAACAGAATGAATTTAATATAGACAGACATGCAAGGGATCCTTAGTGTTACAAATCAGGTATGTAAGAGAGTCCTGTAAAAAGAAAAAGATTTGTAATCAATGTGCTGTCTTACTTAATGTAAAAACTGATTAAGCTGTTTGCATACTTGTGTTTAACTGTCCAGCCACTAACTGAGGGCCACAGTTAGTCTAGTATTGTATGTCTGATATGCACCTCCAAATCATAGCATATCAGTGTTGGAAGGGACCTCAGGAGGTCATCTAGTCCAACCCCCTGCCCAAAGCAGGACCAATCCCCAATTTTTGCCCCATATCCATAAATGGCCCCCTCAAGGATTGAACTCACAACCCTGGGTTTAGCAGGCCAAAGCTCAAACCACTGAGCTATCTCTCCCTGCATCACTCCCTCCTACAAATACATTTCAGTAAATGTTTGGCAGCAGTAAATACACTGAAATGTTGCAATTTCAGGTTTATGTTGATATTTTAAGGGTATTTGGACTTAAATATGTTGTGCTACATATTCACGTGATTGTTTACTTATTGAACCAGTGTACACTTTCATGTACCTTCACGGTAAGTAGCCGACCTTTCCATCCGCTTTCTCAACCAGGCAGCTCAAATATGCATCAATAACCTACAACACATGATGAAAGAAAAGGCACAATTTCAATAATATTTGATGAATCAATCCCGTTAACAAATACATGATTAGTGGTACTTAAATGTACCTCATCACTTATCCAGCTTCTCGGTTTCAGGCAATGAAATGCAGAGCCATGCAATTTAACGTTTCTCACTTTGGCCTCCAGTCTCTCTGTGTGTTTGCCGGTCATTACAAATTTGACTAGGAAAAAAATATTAACCCATATTATATGCATGGTAATACAGTTTCCTTTTTCTCTGTTTTACTACTGTGAATGCCATCACTTTGCATATGAAAACCTTTAACATAGTTCCATGTATGAAGTATGTTAATCTATTTAAGAAAGGTGCGGTAACCAATTACCTTTCAGAATCCATTGCTTGTCTTCCACCTCCTCCATAAGCATGTCATCAAAATTGTCATCAGCATCACTTGTATCATGGTTTGAAACATCTTGCCCTATATGCTCCTCTTCTTCCGTTGCTGTGACCTCGATGGTTTTCACTGTGCTGGCGTGAGATACAGTGCCCTCCACATTTCTAATCTCTTCTGAGGGTGTTTCTGGTTCAGTGTCACCAACTGCAATTTCAGTTCCGATTTTTCCCTCTGATGTGCTTTCAGCAGCTAACGTGGGTGGCTCTTTACATGGTTTTAAGTGTGTGACCCTGTACATGGTTCCTAACCGTTTCCCTGAGATAGTTTGTAATTTCACTCTCTTACCCTCAACAGTCGTAATTTTGTATGGTCCCTGATACCTAGGTTCCAGTACTCCTCCTTTTCTTGTTCTCTTTCTAGCGTTCAGTAACAGAACAGAGTCCGCAACATCCAATGTTATTTCCCCATATTTAGAAATCTTTCTTTTAGCATAATGTCTTTGTTGTTTTTCTTGTGCTTTAGAAATGTTACTTAGGGCCAGTGCAATGTCAGCATCATGTCTTGATTTCATATTTATGCTGTGCTCTTTGCAGAAATCTTCCCCGAATGTATTCATATCTGGGATCTTTGTAAACAAATGGAGAAGGGGTTGTATTTGTAAAATGAAGACACACTGAATGCCATGTGTACATGAAAGGTGCTGGTAATAACATACACTTACCGTGTAATTCTCTGAGACTTCTTCTGGAAGCACTGGGTCAGCACAAAACATTAGTCGAAAGGGTGAAATTTTTGTTGTTGCGTGTACTTTAGTTCACAAAGAAAACAAAATGGGGTCAAGTAATTCATCCCAATTACTCCCATTGTCATCAACCATCTTCCGCAATGCTCTGCAACAAACGCTCATTGACTGGTTTGTTTAAAAAAAGAAAGTCACACGTAAGGTCTTGACTGAAACAGATCATACATAATCAAAAAAGTGTAATACATGATGGAAAAGACTTTCCATGCAACACATTGCTTTTAAAGATCTTTTTGTGAGTTGCATCTTCTTGCATAGCACACTGTACTTGCCATTAGTACTGTAATATTCCCACCCATTCACTTACCTTTAGATGGATTTATTAGCGTTTTCAACCAAGCCATTGGTTTGTGGGTGGTACGGGCTGGTGAAGCTATTCTCAATCTTTCACAGATATACAGGTTAAACTGAAAGAAAATAAGTTACACCATAAACTTACCTATAGACTTGTGTTAAGGAATGTTCCTGTGTATTTGACACTACTTTTATGTGTAATTAGCAACAGGAATAGCCCATCTTTTAATATTTGGTTTGTGCGTTTCTTTGGTAGATATGAAGACACCGAAAAATGATTTTATAGCAACCCTGACGGTGACCAACAACAGTTTATAAAAAAAAAGTGTGGTGATTGTTTGAGATCAACGGGTGACTGGAGAGTGAGTTCGACTACACAGTACAAATAACCAGAAAAAAAACCAGTGATTACCTTATTATTGAATTCCGGACCAAGATCGGTCAGTATCTGCTGTGGGCATCCACGTCGAACAATCATTTTGTACATGCCCTTTGCCACCTCAGATGCTGACTTACTTCGAAGTGGAAAGGTTTCCACCCATCTTGAAAGATAATCTATGGTTGTCAGTATATACTGGTATCCATCCTTTGTTACTGGTAATGGTCCTATTAAATCCATGCCCACCAATTCCCAGATCCGAGTGACCTACATACAAGGGTACCAGTTACAGTCATACCACACGTGTTTCTTACTAAATGTTCTCAATAAACCCATATGTCATAAGCAGAGATTGTAAAGCCCATTTTTAAATACAGAAGAAGAAGAAAGAAAGAAAAAACAAAGAAAGAGAAGTACAGGAATGGGTAACCATACAAGAGTAAAGCTGAAGAAATATCCCCAGCCAGTGCAAAGGCGCATTAGAGGTAATTGCTGCACTGTGCTTTGCCCCTTGTATGTAATGGGCTCGTTTCAAAATCAAAGCCTCATTGTGTCGCAAGCAATAACAATGGATAATGATAAACAACAATGTGTCTGATTCCAAAATTCACCTTTATGCTTTTCAAGGAGGTATCCAGATTTAATTCCTTTCCCTCTTTCTGGCAAGTCAGACATGGTGCAATCGGTTTTTGAAGGAACAATATGATGATATTAACATTTTGTTATGGAAATCGTATTGCAAGGGAACAGAGTTCAACTTTGCACGCCAAATATATTTTTATATTTCTTTTATACATTTTGAACTTCTATTTCAGTTGTAAATAGCCTTCTTCAGGATTTCGTTTCATTCCTTTACTTACCCAATTGGCATTGTCTTTGGTCACCCCTGGCCAATAGTGTGTTGATGTCAGCATATTCCTCGTTTTGAATATTCCTAGATGTCCACCCAATAGACTGTCATGATTCCTTTCAAAGAGTTGTGGGGCTTCTTTCATCGTATGCATGACGACAACCTTTCTTCCTTTTGCAGAATGGAACAATGTCCCCTCTGTTGATCATAGCAAATGGAGCATGGAGGATGATTAAGGTTTCTCGGGGCCCTGGGTCAGAGCAATTGTTGGGCCCCTACCCACCCTGTCCGAATTGTTGGACCCCTACCCACCCTGTCCACTGGCTGCACCACCTATGGCCCTATCCCTTTCGTCCTCTTCCCCAGGATCTCACCCATGTTCCACCTAAGCTCCCCACTGTTTTGCCTGCCCCACAACTCCTTTGCTCATTTCCCACCACTCCGCTCTCCCACACAGCCCCAAGACTGGAGAAGCTCTGTCCCCGTGTCACAGCCCCAGGGCTGTACCAGGGAGTGAGAGCTCCTCCAGTCCCAGGGCTGCGGCGGGGGTTTGGATGCTGCGGTTCTTTAGGGGACCAGGAGCGGGGTGCTGAACACACTTACTGAATATTTGTGAATCAGCTTCTACACGCAAGCAATGACGTGTGAACATGGGATTGTAAGGGCTGGATTCACAGGCAAGATAAATGCAGCAAAAGGCAATCCTAAAATTTGTGAACTGTTATGAGACTTCACATAGACAAATAGTGATAAGAGACTCTTTTAAATACTCAAAATGTGTGACGCAGAGTTTGATGGAATGTAGGGAAATTATTTCACGGCATCGAGTCTCCTGTAGCAGTAAAATAGCACCGGGGCAGCAGGTTTTTATATTTTTGGGGGGCTGTCGAGAAATGGTCCAAGGGAGTTTTGCTGTGGGAGGGGGCTTGGGGTCAGTACTGGGTTTACAATGGTGCCGTGGCACCAGGCCCACCCTGGGAAGGGGCCCATTACAGGCCCCTCTAACCCATCCACGTAGCCGGGTCTGGCCCCTCACCTGGGGCAGTCCAGCACACAGGCCTTGCTGTGTGAGCAGCTCTCAGCCAGCAGGTTCCACGTGCCAGTAGGGGGCTCATCAGCCGCAGCTGGGGGCCACCATGCGGGCTCGGTAGGGCTGCTGGCCACGGGGCCAATGGGTGTGGGTGGGATCTCGGGAGTTACGTCCCAGGGATCTGCCCCACTCCCCAGCACTGCTCCAACTCTGAGCTGTCGCCGCTGCCTGGGACCTGTGGGGCCCCACCTGCCTCCTCGGGGGAAGAGTCACCTGGGACTGGTGCAGAGGCTGGGCCAGTCTCAGCCAGTCACAGAGGACAGTGTGGGGGGGCTCAGCTGGGTGGGTCCTGCCAGGCATGTGGGTCCTGAGGGAGCCTGGCCAGGGTAGGCTCTGCTCCTGCTTCAGCCTGGCTGATTGCACCACTTCCAAGGGGCTGGAGTTATCCTGCCCCAGGACCAGCTCTGGCTGCACTGCCGGCTCAGCCTGGCAGACGCAGTCACCTCCCATCAGGGCCGGCTATTGTGGCCGGGGCTCAGGGTGTGGCAGAGTAGGTCTCTAGTGGGTCTGGGAGGGTGCTGGGCAGTGCGGGGTGGGGAGATCTGTGTGTGTCGGGGTGCTGGGAAGTGTGGGGGGTCTGTGAGGGACACTGTGCAGTTGTGGCAGTGGGGCGCACTGGGCAGTGAGGGGATCTGTGAGGGGGGCTCTGGGCGGGGAGGTACAGGGCACTGTGCAGTTGTGGGAGGTGGTCGGCTAGGGGGGCACTGGGCAGAGAGAGGAGCTGTGGGGGAGTTCTGGGGGGGGGGCTGTGCTTTGCATAGTGGTCTGTGGGAGGGTACTGGGCATGGGGGTTTGTGGAGTCTCTGGGTGGTGTGGCACTGGGCGTAGGGAGTCAGAGGGGTGCTGGGCAGGGGGGTAGCATGGTGCAGCATGGGCCCGCCCCCAAGGGGAAGAAGCATGATGGCAATGCAGGGCTGGGCTGGCCAGTGTGCGTCTGGCAGCTCCCAGTTTGTAAACAGTGCCCTTGTACTGGGCTGGGTGGAGCGGGGCTGTCCCTGCCATGCCATGACCCATCTTCCATTGCCCCCAGCCAGCCCCTCGCTCTGAGGACTCTGCCCCCCTCCCCCATGGCCCCATAGCCCCCATGGGGGCCCACAAATATGTTTAGCACCAGGCCCACAAAAGGTTAATCCGGCCCTTTTCAGGGTGCAGGCTCTGGGATGGAGTTGGGGTGCAGGAGCGTTGCAGGCTATGGGGAGTTTGAGTGAGGGGTGCAGGCTCTGACCTGGGGTAGTTGATTGTTTCTTCCTAAATGGAGTACTTTGCATTTCTTCTTTTTGAATTTCATCCTATTTACTTCAGACTATATCTCCAGATCATTCTGAATTTTCATCCTATCCTCCCAAGCACTTGCAACCCCTCCCAGCTTGTTATCATTCACAAATTTTATAAGCTTACTCTCTATGCCATTATCTCACTCATTGATTAAGATTTTGAATAGAAACATACCCAGAACTGATCCCTGCAGAACCCCACTCCTTATGCTCTTTCAGCCTGACTGTGAATCACTGATAACTACTGTCAGAACTGTTTTCCAACTAGTTTTGCACCCATCTTATTTTAGCTCCATCTAGGTTGCATTTTCCTAGTTTGTTTATGAGAAGATCATGGGAGATAGTATCAAAAGCCTTACTAAAGGCAAGATAGACCATGTTGACCACTTCCCCCCATCCACAAGGCTTGTTACCCTGTTAAAGAAAGCTATCAGGTTGGTTTTACGTGTGAGACTGCTTGAATTAGCTACATCAGACGGCCTTTATTAGCAAAGCAGGACCTGTGGCTGCTGCAGGAAGCCCAATCCTACAGATAGCATTTTCGTACAGATGTGTAAGAAACTGCCACCTGTAGGGATGTGCTGCCTGTAACTGCTATATTTGGTGAAGCTAATTCCTACATGTGGCAGTTTCTTACGCCCTAGGTATGTGAGGCTGCTATCTGTAGCAATTTGAAACCTGTAGCAGAGAGAGCGTGAATTCTTACCATTAGCAGTTCCTGAGAGCTGCGAAGGGCTGCACCTGTGGACGCTCAGGTAAACAGTGTCTTGCGGCCAGCTAGTGGCTTTCCCTTACAAGCCGCAACACATAGTTTGAAAACCCCTGGCCTAGCACAATAAGTGAACCTATCCTGCTATTTTCATTAGGAGCAAAAGAAACTAGTGCTGAATACTGCAGCTGACAGAATGTGATGTAAACAAGTATCACACAGATCTGTCTCTTGTTAGAAGAGCTTTCTGCTAAACTCTGCACATGCCCAACCCAATCACACTCCCTACCTTCATCTGGCTTCTCTCACTCAGCACAAACCAAAATCCACACAAGATGACATTTGGAAAGATGACAGTTTCAGTGGATGAACCTGCCAGATAATAGCTGCTCCTGCTGCTGGAAATATAGTAGGGGAATTGTCATAAATATAAAGGGAAGGGTAATCACCTTTAAAATCCCTCCTGCCCAGAGGAAAAATCCTTTCACCTGTAAAGGGTTAAGAAGCTAAAGGTAACCTCTCTGGCACCTGACCAAAATGACCAATGAGGAGACTTTCAAAAGCTGGGAGGAGGGAGAAAAAAAAAGGGGGGTCTCTGTCTGTCTGTGTGATGTTTTTGCTGGGGACAGAACAGGAATGGAGTCTTAGAATTCAGTAAGTAATCTACCTAGAGATGTGTTAGATTATGATTTCTTTAAATGGCTGAGAAAAGAGCTGTGCTGAATAGAATGAATATTCCTGTCTGTGTGTCTTTTTTGTAACTTAAGGTTTTGCCTAGAGGGATTATCTATATTTTGAATCTAATTACCCTGTAAGGTATTTACCATCCTGATTTTATAGAGGTGATTCTTTTTTACTTCTATTAAAAATCTTCTTGTAAGAAAACTGAATGCTTTTTCATTGTTCTAAGATCCATGGGTTTGGGTTTGCGGTCACCTATGCAAACTGGTGAGGATTTTTACCAAACCTTCCCCAGGAAGTGGGGTGCAAGGGTTGGGAGGATTTTGGGGGGAAAGATGTTTCCAAACAATGTTTTCTCAGGAACCCAGATAAAGTTTGGTAGTGGAAGTCCAAGGGTAAAATAGTTTGTACCTTGGGGAAGTTTTAACCTAAGCTGGTAAAAGTAAGCTTAGGAGGTTTTCATGCAGGTCCCCACATCTGTACTCTAGAGTTCATAGTGGGGAAGGAACCTTGACAGGAATATACCAGAGAAATTACACTGATCAGGCCTTCTGAGAATTTACCAGGGAAATCCAGAAACTTCATAATTTGGGATTCTGAAGAAAAGTACAGGGAAATGAGAGCCAGGATTTCCACTGACTTGCTGTGTCACCTTGGGCAAATTACATCACCTTGTGTGCCTCTGGTTTGTCCCCTCAACTTTCCCCTGCCGTGTTAACTCCAGAGTAACTAGGCCAACTACAATTCTGATTTCAGCAGCAGATCTTTTTACCCCTCTGGATCTATCGCCAGGTGTTAGATAGACGTTGGTGTGCCTCCCACCTCTCTTGTGTGGTGTAGTGTACAAAAGAGATCAAGAAATGATTTTTGCAAACAAACATTCCATTCCTACATGGAAACTATTGACATGCTTAATAAATGGAAGTGTGTCAACAAATTCTTTAAAAACAACTGTGTGGTAAGCAATACCTTTGAGAAACCATTCTTTGTCTTCTTCATCCTCCATCACCACGTCATCAAAATCACCTGGGTGACTGCTTGAAACTCCTGACACTACACACCCCTCCTCTTCCATGTGTGTGACCTCCACTTGGCTGTTGTGAGGCTTGTGAGATCCGTTGCCTCCCATTTCTCCTAACTCTGAGGTTTTCACAGTGTCATCTACAGCAGTTTCCTTTTCCATGTTTCTCTGTGATATGTTTTCCTTATCTAATTTTGTAGGCTCTTTAAATACTTTTAGTTGGGAGATACTGTAGCTCACGAAAGCTTATGCTCAAATAAATTTGTAAGTCTCTAAGGTGCCACAAGTACCCCTTTTCTTTTTGTGGATACAGACTAACACGGCTGCTACTCTGAAACCTATACAACATTGCTTTACCTTTCCCTAACTTGTTTTCTAATTTAACTCTTTTACCCTCTACAGCAGCAATTTTGTATGGTCCCACGTAGGTAGGTTGTAGCTGCCCTCCCTTTCTTGCTTTCCTTCTCGAATTCAGTAACATGACAGTGTCACCAACCTTGAAGGTTATTTCCCCATGCTTATGAGTCTTAGTTTTGGCATACTGTATTTATTGCTTTTCTTGTGCTTTTGAAATATTACTAATAGCCAGTTTAGTTCCAGCATCACGTCTAGCTTCAATTTTCATGATGTACTCTTTGTAGTATTCTTCCTCGAGTTCCTCAAAATCTGTTGGTTTTGGAAACAAATGGAGAAGGAGTTGTTTGTAAAAGGAACAATCACAGAATACCATATGCACCCGAAAGCTGAAGGACACTTACCGTGCAGTTGTCTCAGACTTGGTCTGGGAATCTTGCCTCAAAGCCATACAGTAGTCGATAGGGTGACAATTTGGTTGTCGTGTTTGGTTTTGTTAGCAAAGAAAATACGTCACCAAGAGATGCATCCCAATTAGTCGCATTGTCATCAACCAACTTGCACAATGCTCTGTAAAAAATGGTGATGGATTATTTGTGGGGGAAGGGGAAAGGACTGTCTTTACTGAGAGAAATTGTATACAATCAAAAAGGCGTAAAGAGGCCATCCTAGTGCAGTGGGATAATTCCTTTTACTTGAAATAAAAGACAAGCTGAGTTTCAATGTACTTAACATTTGAAACAATTTGTAGCTTCTGTCCTAGTGCATTCTCCTTTCTATTAATACTGTAATTTTCCCTGCCCTAAAATGACCTTTTGATGGATTTGTTTGTGTTTTCAGCTAGTCCGTTGGTTTGTGAATGGTTTGGGCTGGTGAAGCTACGTTGTATTCCCCGTGTTTTTTGTGCACATCTCTAGGTTAAGCAGAAAGGGGAAAAAAATGTATGCCATAAACTTTCCTTTGGACAGGTTTGGTGTGTAACCCTAACCCTTTCCCCAGATACCTTATGAGGCATGCTTTATATGTAAGATCATGATGATATGAAAATGAGGAATATGGGGTACGCTCTCCCCAGGAATAAAATGTCACACATTCACTTTCTGATATAGCTGTAAAACTACTCTTAAAAGTTTTCTAAATAAATCCCTGTTTAAAAATGTATGGTGTGTACCTTCTAGAAATGAAATTTAAATAGAGTCTTCCTGACTAGTGATTTAAATTATGATTTAAATAAATTTGATTTAAATCAAATCCACCATGGTTTAGGGCCAGCATCATAGCCTTATGTACATGTTTATTACACAAGAAATCTTAAGGGACACTTTCACTGTATGACAAGATGGTTAGTTGCCATCCTCAAAATACCCATTAGACAAACACTTGATACCAAACACATTTTTGGAGAAGAGAGAACCAATCCCATATTCCTATATTTTCAGGACTGTTTAAAAAACATTTTGCAAGTGGAATTTCATGGCTATTGCATGAAAAACCCTTAATGAAAGTCTGAACATTTCCCTTTCCACCTCATAGTAGGTCATACAGTCTATTAATAAAAAAAAAAACCACTGAATGCACACACAACATTGAGAGTAGTGAAAAGCATTATAAATATTATGTGAAATACTTAATTCCTTTGGCAAGCAAGCTCACAGGCAGAAAATCTACCATTGTGCTTTATACAGACTTCCACCTCTGTCACTGTTACACACACAGAAGGAGCAAAGAGGTATCACCACAAAAATTACACTCAAAACTGTGGTACTCACATGTCATCTCATTGCTCTCGCATTTAATTTTTGAAACATTTTCTTTAGCCTTTGTCTTCACTGTTAAAACTTAACGTGTCTTGTGGTGTTTTCATAAGTTTTATTAGCAGTGAGGAAAAAGGGCTATGTCTGCATAATGGGGACACAAGATTAATTAGACACCTGGATTATTCTTCAGAGGTTGATAATGTCAGATCCTGCTCGTTCTCAGTATGCTGAGCTGAAGTGTTGGTCTTCCCATCATCCAGATTGCTGGGACAATCACTACTCACTGTTCAGTCTTTGTACCTCGGGTGTTTCCGGTTGTTCTTGTAGGCTGTCACTGTCCACCTTTTCTTTCTTCCCCCCACTTTCTGGAAGGCTCTTGTGCTGTGACCTGGGTCAAATAGCACCCACTGTGTAGAGGTATCTGATCTTGGTCAAATAGTCCCCATTGTATAGCACTATCATTCAGAGGTTCCTATTGCACACAGTTCCTGGGGTAATCTTTGTCTTTGTGCATTCCTTCAATAAGCCATTCACATTATCTGGCCTCATCCAACACAGCACATTTGAAATACAGAGACATGGTCAATATTTCTAGCCTCAGATACAAACATTACATGTATTCAGAGTGGATAAACACAGTCAATAGGTCTTAAGTTTTGCAATGATATCCCATATCAGCCATGTTGCATAAATTATATATTAGCTATGTCATATCCGTATCCTAAGCATATTTTCATAATCGTGGAGGTGGATTACCAGGAGCACTGGCACCCACGGCAGCGCTTTGAACTTTCTCGTGTAGACGTAGCCTCAGTGGGTTAGATCAGACCAAGAGGAGCGGCCCTGACTAGGCATTGGGATGCCTGTGCCTTTAAGAACCCAGCCCTGGGAAGCCCATGCTGAGAGGTGCTGTCTGTGGGAGGGGAAATTAAAAAGCCCCTTTGCCCCCCAACATTTCTTGCAAACACTGGTGTCTCATCCCACTGGGGTAACTGTTACCCCCGTGCCCCCGCCTGTGCCGGGTTTTGCCCTCTGTCACCCTCTGCCAGCACCTCACCCCAGACTTAACTCCTGCTCCACCCCCCAGCCCTGATTTTGCCCTTTAGCCCCTCTCCTAATGCTGCCTCCAGCTGCTTCGCCCCCCGATCAGTCAATTTCCGCCCCCTGCGCAGACCCTGGCTACCCCCCTGCTCCGATTCGCCCCCTTTGCCCCTTTTTAACCCCTGTCAATAGCAATCCATAGAATCTTACAGGCTAATAAGGGCAGCGTGAAGGGCAGTGGCTTCAGCAGATGAACTGAGCATGCTCAGGACACAGTCAGACGCACATTCCTACCCAGAGCAATTTGCTACACTGCACCGCCAGCCCCCGGTGCGTGCGGGGCGGGGGCAGCCAGCCAGGGCCGTGCGGAACAGACCCATTGGCACGGCTGGGGGGGGATTCCCCCATTTCTGAAGCAGGAAACACCCCCCCCCCCCGGGGCAGGGCTGGGAAAACGGACCAGACTCCCAGCGCTGGAGCCTGACCCACTGGCCAGGGGCTGCTGTGAAGTACGAAGGGAAGCTGTCGGGATTCCTGTCCCCGTCCCCGGCTCGGAGCTCTGCTGCCCGTCTCAGCCTGTGGCTGGCAGGCGGGTGGGAAATGAGAAGACCCTGCCCCGCTCCGTGTGCTGGGGGGACAAGGAGCTCTCACCTTCTCCCACCCCCTGGAGCCTCCTGGCTGCTCTGAGCAGGGTGTGTGTCTGTGGGGGGGATTCTGCTTTTCTGGGCCTCCTCCCCCATGACTAGTGGGATTGTGGCTGGGGCAGCAGGCGCTGAGGGGGGACTCCTGTTGTTCCAGATGCCGGTGACCTTCGAGGAGGTGGCTGTGTATTTCACCCAGGGGCAGGGGGCTCTGCTGGACCCCGCTCAGAGAGCCCTCTACAGGGATGTCATGCAGGAGAATTACGAGACGGTGACCTCGCTGGGTAAGGGATTCCTGTGTCCTCAGCTATTATAAGCCGTAGGGTCTGCGTGTCTGACTCTGCTCAGTTGGATTTGGAAGGAATGGGTCTCAAAGGGAAGTGCTTCTCAACCGGGGCCCCTGTGGGGCCGCGACCAGGTTTCAGGGGGCTGCCATGCAGGGCCAGCATTAGATTTGTGGGGCCCAGGGCACAAAGTGGGAGCCCCACTGCATGGGGCTGAAGTTAAAGCCTGAGCAATTGAGCTTTGCAGGGCCCCATGGGGCATGGGACCCCGGGTATTTGCCCTGCTCCCGAATGCTGGTCCTGGCTTTTATAGGCAGACAAACGGTGTGGCAGAGGTGGGCTGTGGCGTTTTTATACCATGTCAGGGGGGCCTCAGAGAGAAGAAGGTTGAGACCCCCTGGTAGAGTCCACAGCTCCACTGTGAGAGATACGCTCTTCTCCATGCCCCCTTCAAGGGAACAGGGGAGGCAGAAACCCAATGGACAGGCTAATTCATCCCCATCTCTCCAGCTTTCAAGGGGCCAGAAGCAGGGGATTGCCCTGCCTGTGTTATTTCTCCTTCACACACCGTTCACCGGTCCTCTCGGGACGAGCTCCATCCATGGGGAGGGCTTTCGGTGCTGCAGGCTCAGGGGTGCTGGGACAATCTGTACAGTGGGGGGCTGAGAGCCACTGAACCAAACTGTAAACCCTGGATAGAATGGAAACCACTTCAAGCCGGGGGTCTGGCAGCTCCCCCAGCACCGCTAGATCCAGCACCGATGTGCTGGTTTGGAAATAGGCAGGAGTTTAACACCAGAGCTGCGTGTACCAGAAAGTCCCCCAGAGCGCATCTACCATGAGAACTCCTAGTGAGGGCATGACAACACCCCTCCCCCAGATATCTGCTGCTCACAAAGCGTCAGAGTTACCATAGTCCCATGTAGGCTCAGGTTAAAGTCAGGAAATGTTCTCTGTGACAAATACTCTACCAATTTTCCATGAGCCCTGAACTTGCCTGATTTCACCCCCTGTGCAGGATTCCCCATTCCCAAACCTGACCTGATCGCCTGGCTGGAACGAGGGGAAGAGCCATGGGTCCCGGATCTCCAGGCCGGTGAGGAAAGGGAGAGTCTGAGAGGCACCCGCACAGGTGAGGAGTCAGGGAAACTGAGACAGAAACATCTGGTGAGAGAAGGAAAAAGCTGGGACTCCTGAAATGTGCCATGAGCAAAAGCCCCCAGTTAGGTCTGCCCCATCTCACCCAGGTCAGGGCTGCAGTCAGCCCGTGTCATATTATGAAGGCAAATATCAGTCACAGCTTCCCACCTATCCTGTTAGCTGTCAGGAATTTCCTCCCTGACTTTCCTTCTTTGGGAGTGTTTGGGTGGGATGTGGAGGCAGAATCCAGTGTCTCCATCTCCCCAACTGTCACTGTGTTGTGTTTTCTCTCTTTGCTATTCCTCTTTCTGTCCTTTCTCCCCGGCAGAGGCAGTGACTCCTGTCTGTCTGGGTTCTCTCTCTCCCAGCAGGTGATAGGACAGTGAGTGAGAACAAGGAGGAGAATCAGCAGCAGGAAGTTCCTGGGAAATTGGAACCGCAGGAGACTTTTTTCAGAAGCGCCAAAGGGAATTTTTCCCAGGGCTTAGAACCAGGAAATGCCTGGGGAGATCAACACAGATCAGTGAGGCAGCTGGGAAACTGTCCCAGGAAGAAACTGGATGAATGCATTCAACGTGGCGGAGGATGCAAGGATCCCGAGGAAACCCCAGTCCAGCAGACAAGTCACAATGAAGTGAAACCTTACAAATGCCTTGACTGTGGGAAAAGATTCCTTTTCAGTGCAAACCTTATTATTCATCAGCAAACCCACACTGGAGAGAGACCTTACATATGCCTTGAGTGTGGGAAAAGTTTCAGTTTGAAATCAACGCTTAGCACACATCAGAAAATCCACTCAGGAGAGAAACCACATAAATGCCTGGACTGTGGGAAAGGCTTCATTCAGAAGTCGCAACATATTATACACCAGAGAGTACACACAGGAGAGAGACCATATAAATGCCTTGAGAGTGGGAAAAGCTTCATTAAGAGCTCAGCGCTTACCAAACATCAGATAATTCACAAGGGTGAGAGCAACCCTACGAATAGCTTGACTGCAGGAGAAGATTCAATTTGACTTCACACATCAGTGATCAACACAACAGAGACCTTGAATGTTGGGGAAGGTTCATTTGGTGCTCCCAGAGTATCAGGCATTTGCAGATCTGCACAGGGAAGAAACCTGTGAGATGTTCTCAGTGTGGAAAATGCTCCAAGTGGAGCTAACACCGTGTTGGACATCAGAGACTCCTCCACATAGCAGGGAAATTCTCTCAGGGCCTTGACCAAGGCTGGCCATGGTGACAAACCCATTTCCTCGTTCCCACACACATCAGGGGCGTTTGGCTCCCAAGGACCCAGCTGTCCATCACTGGGGTGAGGATCCAGCAGCAGCTGAGCATCAGCTGGTCAGTGACCCTCTGCTTCTGCCTGGTCTAAGCAAACCCCAGGCAGAGGAGGAAAAGTCTCGATCAACCCCTCCTCCCTGCTGCAGCCCTGGGTGTTGAGCTGATGAGCCGCAGGTGGGGGAAGGGAGAGAGAGAAACTCCTCCAGCACCTCCGTCTGCCTGGCTGAAGTCCGTCCCCCCCCCCCCCCCCCATGGGATCCCCCTGCCATGGAAATGAGGAGAAGGACACTTGGGCCAGGCCCCACCTTCACTCTAGACACCTGTCCCCACCCCCCATCTTCCACCAGCCCCTGGGCTGGGCTCCCCCACTTACCTGGAGCTGTTCCCTGCAGGGGGAGTGTCCCTGGGGACTGGTAACTCCTCCCCTCCCCAAATCACCCATGGCCCTGGGCTGTGGGAGATCAGAAGTTAAGGGACCAGGGTGATGGGTTCTGGGGAGGAAACTGGGGATTGAACGGTTGGGGCTGGGGGAGCGGGGTGCTGGGGTATCAAGTGTGTGGGGATTATGGGATAAGAGGCGAGGGAGAGCACAGGGGTAGCGAGGTGCTGCCTCTCCTCATTAACCCCCTCTGCCCCGTCTCCCTGCCCCCGCTGCATTCAGGCTGATTCCCACAAGGCCTTTTCTTGGAAGCCTGGATTTCTCACCTCTGCTACTGCAGTATCAGCCTCTGAGAGGGAAGCAATGTTGCCTAATGAATAGAGCACTGGCCTGGGACCCAGGAGACCTAAACTCTATTCCCAACTCTGCCAGCAGCTTGCGGGGTGACCTGAGACAAATCTGTGCCTTACAGAGGGGGAATAAATGGGGAGTGATAATATCAGCCTCCAAGCATCTGTCTAGGGCAGGAAAAGTGGTTGGGATTAGCTGGGGCATCTCCTTTGTTCCTCCACCCCTTTTTCTTGTCTAGACTGCCCCTGAGCAGTTTATTCCAATCTGCCATTAGCAAAGTGATTGTCAGAGTCACTAAGTGCCCCTTTGCAGTGAGATTGTCTCATTTCTAGACATCCTCACATTCCTCCACTTTATGGTGAAAAGCATTTAATTTTTGGTGCTGTTTCTCCCTTATACACCTGGATTCAATAGATTCTAAAAGAGCTGGAGCAGGGCTAGTAAAATAATGTGGTGTTTTACCTTCTGTGTTGTTTGAGAGGGACGGGGTGAGTCTGGAGGATTCTCTCCTGCCCCCATCAACCTCACTCATCTTCTTTGACAGAGCAGCCTCTACCCAAGCCATAGAGAGTTTATCCTTTTCCCTTTCTACCCCTCCCGCTTCATGTGTGTCATTTACCACAGTGTCCTTTGGCCGCCATGCTTCGGAATCACACTTTAATTTCTTTGATCCTCAATCAGGCACCTGAGGACTCAAGAAGAAAATGTCACAAAACCTGAAGGGGGAATTCAAATGAACCCCAAAGCACAAGTTTGAGCTTCAATCCCAGCCTCCATCTATTGGTAAAGTGGCATCTGGAGTTTTTCGAGCCAAATCCAGATCAAAAACTTCCTGTCTAGAAATGGTTAGGTTTGTCTTTTTTTCCTTTTTCTTTTATTATGATGATGCTAAAACTTTTGACAATAACACAGCCAAATAATGCGGTGGTGCTGAGTAAAGAAGGTTTGGCCTGTTCAGAAGGAAATGGGTAAAATTGTTCTTCAGATTTTGAGTCTTAAGATTCTCTGGGATTTCACTTCATGAATGGGAAAGTAGTTTGTAGCCCACCCTGGTTTGTGGGTTTTTCTCTTTTTGGTGAAGGCTGTTCTGTCACGTATTTTGACACTAAATTCGTTTGACAGGCTGTAGCTCAGATTTCTTGGGGACTTCAAAAGAGAAATGGTCATTTGCCAAAACAGTCCTTTCTGATTTTCTTTTCATATTTCCCTAGCCTTTGTCATTTTGTTCTTTGTTCATTTCTTGTTCTTTGAACAATGAAAATGATCAACATCTATCTGCAAAAACTCTTCAGGACGAGTGCTGGATATGCACTCTGAGAGTCAGAGATATGGAAGGAAGTGACTGCCTGATCCCTGCAGAGATGTGAGATACAATCAGGATGGGGAGAGGGTGGGTGGGTGGCCAGGGCCTTGAAAGGGCATTCTTTGCTCTTGCGAGGCTTTGAACTGTGAACTCACTGCATAAGTCCCAGAGAGAGGAAATGTCCTACGAGTGCTGGGTGAAGTCATCCTTGAACTCTAAAGGGCTACAAATTAAGCCCCAAGAGGACTGCTGTGGAGAGGTATCGGTGTCTCCCCATTGCTGAGAGGAGGAGGGAGGGCAAGTGCCTCTCTCATGGATTGAGTGGTTTTTCTACTAGCTTTAACTTGTTCCCCTTTCCCTGGGGGCCATGTGTGGCCGGAGCAGCAATGTGCTGGGCTGTGGCTGAAACGCACCATGCTGAGCTGGGCATTGGATTTTCGGGGTGTGCGGAATTCAGCTTTTATTTCTTGCTTTGAAAAGAATAAAGTAGAATTTAGTTTCTCAAACTCCCAATGTCCCTTGTCTTGAATAACATGGGCGAGGGGGAATGGTCTTTAATGGACTCACTCAGACGCTGTCTGGCTGTCACCTATTGACGCAGCTGGGGAAAAAGCTGGTATCATTCTGGGGCACAGTAACATGAGTGTTGTATGTAAGCTGCAGGAGGTCATTGTCCCACTCTGTTCGGCCCTGGCGAGACCAAAGCTGGAGTCCTGTGTCCAGTTCTGGGCACCACACTTCAGGAAAAATGAGGACAAATTGGATCAAGCCCCCAGGAGGGCAAAATAAAATGACCAGAGATCTAGAAAACCCAACCTGTGGAGGAAGATTTTAAAAAGTGGGTCTATTAGTCTTGAGAAAACCAGACTGGTGATGGTCTGCAGCCTTGCTAAGGGCTGTTATACAGAGACTGGGGATCAGTTGTGCTCCATGGCCACTGAAGGGAGGATGAGAAGTAAAAAATGTTAAACTGCAGCAAGGGAGATTTAGGTGCGAGATTAAGAAACTTTCTAACCATGTGGGTATTTAAGCTCTGAAATAGCTTCGAAGGGAGCTTGTGGAATCCCCAGCATGGGAGGTGGGTGGGTTGTTTCTTTTCTAAGCCTGTTATTTCACCATCCCTGAGCTCCTCACACTGCAGGTTCCGACTGTGATGTTTCCTCCAGATGTCCCAGACTGTGAATCTCCTTGTTACCCCCACCCCCACCCCCCCACCCCCAGCCTCAGCGCGAGGGAGACGTGCTTCTGCTGAACTGGGTGTCTGTTCCCTGTCACCTCCAGCCTTAGCTCCCCACGCAAACTCCCCAGGGCTCTGCCAGTCCTTACTTTGCCTGGCAGGTTCACACTAGACGTAACCTTTTCCTCCAGCCCCTCTGACGTGTCCTTCTGCAGTGTCCAGCCCCTCTCCACTGGACACGGAGAAATTCCCAGGTAAGCTGTCCCCAAAGGGACAATACCAGCTTGTTTGATTCAACTGAGGGTTGGCGCCAATATAACATCACAGCACTGAGATATAGTTTTAGTGAAAACAAACAGGAGTTTAGCAACGAAGCAATAAGACCAACAGGTTACACATACAAACACCAGGTATATCAGGATTCAGACGGTCTGAGTTTAACTTAACAAGTAAAATCCGTGGCTAAAGCATCTCCCAGAGTCACCAGCCATCATCGCTGGGATCCCTCTTTTCACGAATGTAAAACGTGCTCTCCTGTTTTGCTTCCTGAAGGATTGCAGGGTGCAGTTCTTGTTCCCCAGGTATAGTCCAGTAAACCGCTCAAGTGCTCTCTCCCGCACCCCCCTGTATTTGTTCTCCAGCGTGTTCTTTCTGTTGGTCTATATGCCAGTGGCTCTCAAACTTTCCCAACCATTGTATCCCTTTCAGGAGTCTGATTTGTCTTGCCTACCCCCAAGTTTCACCTCACTGAAAAACGACTTGCTTACCAAATAAGACAAAAATACACAAGTGTCACAGCCACCGCACTATTGCTGAAAAATTGCTTCCTTTCTCATTTGTACCTTTATAATTTTATAAAAGAAATCAATTGGAATATAAATATTGTACCTACATTTCAGTGTGTGGTCTATAGAGTGGTATAAACAAGTCATTGTATGAAATTTTAGTTTGTCCTGACTTCGATAGTGCTTTTTCTGTAGCCTGTTGTAAAATGAGGCAAATATCTAGATGAGTTGATGTCCCCCTGGAAGACCTCTGTGTACCCCAGGTGTACATGTACCCCCGTTTGAGAACCACTGCTATATGGAAACAGGACTTCAATTGTGTTCCTTACAATGCTTCATCTACCTATGAATTGTGGGAGAGAGATGAAAAGAAATCCCTCTTCTGGCAAAACCGGTTTGTCAGCCCCGACTGGATTCAGGCTTTAAAACAGTTTCTGGTATATAAATGTAGTTCCTTAAAGATCATCTGTCCACGCTTCTTTCAAGGATCATGAGGAACAGTGTGACATAAGCCTTTATTAGCGACTTCCCATGACCCGTTCTGGATAAATACTGTGAAAGCAATGCATGAGGAGTGGGTCAGGCCTGATAGGTGTTGTCCTCATAGAACAATGCACCCTTTTCCCCTCAACACTGGAGCTCTTAGTGTCATACCCATGGACAGCGGGTAACCCCCCCCCCGCCCCACCTTCGGGGAGCCTAGTGCCCTGGCTCCACCCCTTCTGTGAGAGGTCCTGCCTCTGGCAGCCCCCCTCACCCACCAGAGCCCTGAGTCCCCCCTCGCCCCCCCCACTCCCACCATGTGCTGGAGGAGGACCGGACCCAGCACCCGCCTGACCCCAGGCTGACCCAAGCACCAGCCCAAGCCGCTTGCCCAAGCCACCCTGAGGAGGGACACAGCAAGCAGTGGGAACCTCCAAGGGGGTGGAGGTGGAGTGGGCAAGAGGCAAGGAGGGACTCACAAGGCAGCACCTGGGCAGTGGGGGTCTCCGGGAAGGGGCGAAGCAGGGAGGGGAAGAGGCGGAGTGCACGTGGGACCACCACAGCCCAGGCGTCTGGTGGTGGCTAAGCCTGCTGCCCATGCTCAGACCAGAGCTGCTAATTCTTCAGCTTTTCAGACTCTTCTAGGGATTGGTGGGGAAAATGTTTCATCTGCAATGGAAATCCCCTCTGGCTGGCATTTCCCATTAGGGTTGCCAGGTGTCTGGTTTTTGACCAGAACGCCCAGTTGAAAAAGGACCCTGCCCGCTACGGTCAGCTCTGCCAACCAAGCTGGTAAAAGTCCGGTCGGCGGTGCTGCAGGGCTACGGCAGGCTCGTCCCTACCGGTCCTGGCACTGTGCTGTGCCCTGGAAGGGGCCAGCAGGTCCGGCTCCCAGGTGTGTGTGTGAGGGGGAGCATGAGGGTCTGTGCACTGCCCCTGCCATGGGCTGGGAGCTGGGGGGGCAGTGCCTGTGGGTGAGAGTGCACAGTTGTGCGCCCCCCCCCCCCCGTAGGAGCCAAATCTGCTGACCACTTCTGGGGTGCAGCGCGGAGCCAGGATACGATGAGGGGGAAATAGGGGACAATCCTGAGTGGGCAGAGCCACGGGGAGCTGCGGTCAGTGCCCACAGGGGGAGCCACTGGGAGATGGGCAGAGGGGATCCTTGGGAGGGGGGCAGACATGAAGGGGTTTAAATAGAGCCCAGGGCAGGTTCATGTGGACCAGCAAGTCAACCAGCAGAAGCCAGAGTCAAAGCTCTGACAGCTCCATGACCCGAGCCAGGGGAGCAGAGCTGGGAGCTCCGGCCCAGGTCTGGTGGCCAGGGAGCCTGGTGTGGAGACAAGACACCAGCTCTGACCAACTGCTCCCTGGGCCAGTCTGTTACCAGAGCGGATCACACACAGTGTCCCCTGCTCCCCGACACCCCTGGATCCTCTGGAACAACCTGGAGTCTCCCTAGAAACCCCCCTTCTCCCCCCGCCCCGGGATCTGCTCGTTTCCTTTCTGTCCCCCCATCGATCCTGTGGCTTCTGGGCAGGGCGTCTACATAGCGCTGGGAGAAGCTGGAGGAGCCCAGGGCAGGTGGGGCCTCAGGGGGCAGGGTCTGGGGCAGGGGGGCTGCAGCGCGGTGGGTTGATCGCTAGGACCCAGGAGCGGCTGGGGGGCGGCTCTGGGGGGAGGATCGCGGGGCTCAGGCCCGGCCGCAGGAAGTGACTCGCAGCCGCTGCGGGGACTCTGGCTCCCGGCGAGATCCCCGAGCCCCGGCGGCTGGTGCTGGGAGCCCGGAGCCCGGAGCCCGGGCTGCAGCCGGGAGAGGGGAACCTCCAGCCGGGCCCTGCCCGCTGCTCCCCGGGAGCCTCTCCCAGAGCAGAGCCCCCAGCCCGGCCCCTGCCCCGGGGGGGCCCCGCTCGGAGGGAAGGTAAGAGAGACCCGCCCCCCCCCCAGGGTCACCCCCGGGCTGCAGAGGGAGGAGGTGCAGGGGTATGTGTGGGCAGGCGGGGGGAACGGGATGGAGGGGGCAGGAGGCCGGTGATGGCGATGCGGGGGGTAGGGTGGGATGGGGGGCAGTGGTTGCTTGCACTGAAGGGAGGATGGGGCGATGCAGGGGAATCGGGAGGACCTATGGGGCTGAAGGGAAAGAGGCTGAAATAGAGGGAAGATGTGGGGGGGCACTGCGAGGGAAAGGGGGGGGGATGTGGGGAGACTGCCTGGGGAAGGGAGAGACAGAGGCAGGGAGAAGGCAGAGGGATGGGGAGAGATTCAAAGGCAACGCCTCCGCCCCACGAGACGGTGAGGGGCTGCCCTGCCCAACAGGCACTGGGAATTTTTTTTTTCTCCTGAAACTAGTCAAAGCAGTATTTGGGGTGATCAGGGGACTAACTCCGCCGGGCTCAGAAGCTACAAGGCAAATTTCCACTCCCCCTCCCCAATTTATTATTTTCAGACAAACCCGTGATTTTGGGAGGTCTGTCTCCTGAGTGTTTGGGGCTGCCCAGGGCCCTGGTCTGATTGCCGGGTAGGATTCAGATCTCAGCCACACCGGAGTCAGACCGGAGTCACTGCTGGCTCTGGCACGGGGTGAGTGTGGATGGGCCAATGGGATCAGCCTCTACCTGCCTGTCCCTGGGGGTTGCCGGAGCAGGACAGGGAGGCTCAGGCATTAGCTGCTGCCACCAGAGGGCTCCGGTTCTGGCTAAGGGAGAGGAGGAGGCGGCGGGTGTGTTTCTCTCCCTGCTCCTGTTATTACAGCCCTGGAGTTGAGCTCTCTGGGTCAGAAGCTGCTGCCTCCTCCATTTTGATCTGGGAGCCCAGACTGAGACGCTGCTTCTTATCCAGCAGAGTCTGAGCCTGGGAGAGACCTTCATCAAAGCCCCTTCCCTGCCCAGCCCCCGTGGGAACTTTCTCGGTGGCTGGACCCAGCCCCAGGGGCAGCCTCGGGCTCTGCTGACAGCCCCTGAGCTGGAGCCGGCAGGTGAGGCGAGAGACCCCCGGGGGACAGGGCTGGGGCCAGGCAGGAAAGTGACTCTGCACAAAGGGCCCCTTTCAGGGACCTGCTGGTGAGTTTGTACCGGAGGGGGGGGGCTCCACCTGTGCCTGCAGGTCCCAGCAGGACCAGTGCAAGGATGTTTTGCACCCTAGGTGAAACTTCCACCTTGTAGAGGCTGCTGCCGCCCGGCTCCCCCGCACTGAGCAGCACCCGGTTGCTGCTGCTCTCGGCGGGCCCCAGCTGAGCCTGGCCCCTTGCGTCTCCTCCGCCGCGGCGCCCTCCGCCCGCATCCTCCCGGGTGGCCACGGCGGCAGCAGCCGGGGAGCCTAAGAGGAGGAGTGGCCCCCGGGCAAGCGGGGGAGACTCCGAGGTGAAGAGGCTGCTTGACCCTGGCGCAGCGGCCCGAGCACTGGAGACTGACACGTACCTGCCCCTAAGCAAGAGTGTAAAACAAAATGTTTGGGCGCCGCTTTTTGGCGCCCCCAAATCTTGGTGCTCTAGGGAGCCGCCTAGTTCGCCTAGTGGTTACACTGGCCCTGGGTCCCAGAGCTGTTGCCCTCACACAGCCAGGTTCAAACCGATCAGTCTACTGAAGAGCAAATGGCCATGTAAATGGGGCAGAATCAGTTCTCCCGGATAGAGGGAAGGGGAGAGAGGGATGGTGATAGAAACAGAGAGTGACCAGACTGAAAGGGGCAGCAGGAGCAGTAAGTGGGGAGGGAGGTTCTCAGGTCCCAGCCCTGCCCAGATCCATTCCCTGCACCCCCTGGGCAGACTTCCTCTCCTGGGAACAAGAGGAGGAGCTGGGAGAGGAAAAGCCAGGTCCTGTCTCTCTTGAATCACTGGGCTGCTCGGAGCCTGGGGGGATGTGCTGCCTTTGGGGACAGTGTCAGGGGGAATCCCCCAAACTGGCTCCTTTGATTCTGCTCTTTTTCTAGCATTCGCCTCAGGGATGCTTTTACTGAGAGAGTTTAAAAGTGCCCTGGTGGGTTTAGTTCTGCTGGGAGGGGCCTGGTCTGAGGAGTAATAAACTAACCAGTTGTCTTCCTAGCATGGCAGAGTCCAGAGTGTCTGTCTGCAGGGAGATACTCCTGAGGGCATTATGCACCAAGAAATTAAAAGTTTTGTGCACAGTATTTTAAAATTCTGCAATTTTTTGGGGTCAAATAAATGAGGAAGCTCCAGCATGGGCATTAGGGAGCACAGGCCATTGGCTGCACAGAGGTGGGAGATCACTGTGCAGCTCCGCGCTTCCAGTACACGGACTCAGTGGTGAGGCTGCACCCAACCCTGACACAGCGCAAGGACTGGGCCTGCCCCAGAAACACCCCAGAGCCCTGCCCCCCATGCCAGGTGCACCAGGTGTGGGCAGGCAGGCTCAGCAAGGCAGGATCCCAGTGGGGAGGGTCTTGGTGTTGGAGGAATCCAGGTGTGGTTTGAGAGGGTCCTGTGTGGAGCAATCTGGGTGGCTCCGTGAGGGATCCATGTGAGGGGGGGATCTGGATGCACAGGGGCTTGTTTGGGGTTTATGGGTGGAACGGTAATGGGACTCCGCAGGGGGGTCCAGGTGAAGGTGGTTAGGGCTCAGCAGGGTGGGGTCTGGATGTGGGTGGGGGATAAATCTCAGCAAGGAGGTCTGAATGTGTGGGGGATATAGAGCTCAGCCAGGGGGTCTGGGTGTGGGAGGCTTAATGGGGGCATCCAGATGCTGGGGAGTGGGGCTCAGTGTGGTTGCAATCCAGGTGCATCTAGTTGGGGGTAGGTAGGGTGGGGATCTGGGTGCGGGTGGCTCCTTGGGGTGGTCAAAGTGCAGGAGGAGTGGAGCTTGTCGGGCTGGGTGCGGAGGTGGGCAAGGCTCGGTGGAAGAGTCTGGCTGTGAGGGGGTCTGGATGCATGGGGGTTGGGTGGATGCGGGACCAGCTCCCTGTACAGTCATCCCTTCCCCTGCAGCTGAGGAGCGATGGGTGCAGGAAGTGTGGGTGGGAGGGTGAGTTCGCAGAGCTTCCTACATCAGAGGAGAAATCTGGGGGTGCGTCTGACATGGCCTCAGGTGCCGTGCTGGAGAATAGGAAGTCCCGTCTTCTCCAGCCCAGCCAGGACTAACAGCTAAGCCCAACGCAGGGTAGGAGCCACCCTACCCGCCCCGCAGTGATTTACCTCTCTGCCAGCTGCCCTGTGCACCAGAAACATACTGCTGGGGAGGGTCGCATGACTGCTTTTGTCGCTTCCCTTTGCTTCCCCATCAGAAAGTAATTTTTCTGCAGGGAAACAAAAATATACGGGGGACATAAATTCTGCGCATGCGCAGTTGCACAGAATTCCCCCAGGAGTAAGGGAGACAGCCTGTGGGGGAATTGGGGTTTGAAATGGACTCAAGCCCTTTCTGTAACCTCCCCAATCTCCCCTCTCACCCTGACAGGCTGGAGAATCACATCCAGGTTTCAGTCCAGATCGGCCTGTATTCCCACGGGAGAGAGAAGGGAAATGGCTGTGTTGGAGCCAGATCAGGTAGGAGATTTTCAGGGAGCTGAAGGGAGGGTTGTTGTGGAGGGGGAGGGGCAGGAAACACACAGTGTGAGGCAGGGAGGGAGGGGATAGGGTGTGATAAACCTGCTGGGACAGGTTCACCCTGGGCCTGATTTTCCAAACCAGCCCATTGCGGGGGTGGGGACACCCCCCCCCCCCCATTTCTGAACCAGGAAACCCCCCCAGGGCAGGACTGGGAAAACTGAACAGACTCCCAGTGCTGGACCCTGAACCCGTTAGCCAGAGGCTACTGTGAAATACAAAGGGAAGCTGTCAGGATTCCTGTCCCCCGCTCAGAGCTCTGCTTCCTGTATCAACCTCTGGCTTAGCAGGTGGATGGTAAATGAGAAGGCCCTGCTCTCCTCCATCTGCTGGAAGGGACAAGGAGCTCTCAGTTTCTCCCCACCCCCTGAAGCCACCTGGCTGCTCTGAGCACGGTTGGGGTGGGATTCTGCCACTGTTGTCCTCCCAGAGCTTCCAAGATGTTGCTTTTTTCTTCTTCCTTTCCTGTGTGACTAGTGGGATTGCAGCTGGGGCAGCAGGTTCTGAGTGGGGGACTCTTGTTGTTTCAGATGCTGGTGACCTTCGAGGAGGTGGCTGTGTATTTCACTGAGGGGCAGGGGGCTCTGCTGGACCCCGGTCAGAGAACCCTCTACAGGGACGTCATGCAGGAGAACTACGAGACGGTGACCTTCCTGGGTAAGAGATTCCCGTCCCCTCAGTTATTAGAAAGTTTTGGGCCTGCATTTCTGACTCTGGTCAGGTTCTTCCCTGGTCAGTTAGATTGGAGGGGCATGGGTTCCATAATGCACAGCTTCTGTGTGAGAGAGACTTGCATCTCCAAACCCCCTTCAATGGGACCAGGATGCCAAAACCTAATGGACGTGCTAAACCATCCAAACCCATCCCCCAGCTTTCAAGGGGATAGAAACTGTGTATTGTCCTGTCTGTATTGTTTCTCGGTTGCACACACAATCCCTGGTCACCTCCCTTCTTGGGAATAACTCCAGCCATGGGGAGGGCTCTGGGCTCTGTAGGGGTTTAACTCCTGGGAACTCCTAGTGAGGGCGTAATAATTCTCCCCACCTCCTCAGACATCTGCCTCTCCCAAGAGGGCTCATCTATGTTCCCATCCCCTTGGATTCCAAATTTTCTCAGCACAGCACGGGAACAGGTTCAATTCATAGAATGCCCTTTGTGACAGACACTCTCCCAATCCTCCATGCACCCTGATCTGGGCTGATTTCACCCCCTGTGCAGGATTTCCCATTCCCAAACCTGACCTGATTGCCCGGCTGGAACGAGGGGAAGAGCCGTGGATCCCCGATCTCCAGGCCTGTGAGAAAAGAGAGATACCAAGAGGCACTCACACAGGTGAGGACTCAGTGAAACTGACAGCGAAATGATCTGGCGAGTGAAGGAAAAAGTTGATAAACCCAAAAATGTGCTATGAGCGAGCGCCCTTAGTTCTGCCTCGTCTCAGCCAAGGCAGGAATGTAGTCGGCAGATATCGCTCACGGCTTTCCGCCTGTCCTGTTAGCTGCAGGAGTTTCCTTCCCAACTTTCCTTCCCTGTGAGTGTTTGGGTGGGAAGTAGAGGTAGAATCCAATTGCTCAGTCTTTACGGCGTTAGCGTGTTGGGTTTTTCCTTTGAGCTATTCCTCTTTCTCCTGGAGTGTCTCTCTCTCCCAGCAGGTGATCAGAGAGTGAGTGAGAACGAGGAGGGGAATCATCATGAGCATGTTCCTGGGGAAGTGAAATCACAGGGGACCTTTGTGGGAAGAGCTGAAGGGAATTTATCCCAGTGCTTGGAAGAGGGAGAAGCCTGGGGAAATTGGCACGGGTCAGAGAGGCTGCTGGAAAACCATGCAAAGAAGAAAGTGGATGAATCTATTATATATGGGGGAGGAGAAAAGGATCCCATAGCTCAGCAGAGAAATCCCCAGGAAGAGAAACCCTACTACTGCCTCCAGTGTGGGGAACAATTCATTCTGAGATCACACCTTGTTACACATCAAACAATCCATACTGGAGAGAAACCCCATAAGTGCCTGGACTGCGGGAAAAGTTTTAGCCGTAGCTCACACCTCGTTGGACATTGGAGGACCCACACAGGGGAGCGACCCTATAAATGCCTCGACTGTGGGAAAAGTTTCATTGAGAGCTCACACCTTATTAGACATCAGAGGATTCATACTGGAGATAAACCACATCAGTGCCTGCACTGTGGGAAAAGTTTCATTCAGAAAACAGACCTTATATCACATCAGACAATCCACACAGGAGAGAAGCCCTATAAATGTTTGGACTGTGGGAAAAGCTTCAATAACCGCTCAAACCTTACTAAACATCGGCAAATCCACACAAGAGAGAGACCCTATAAATGCCTGGACTGTGGGGAAAGTTTCAGCCACAAATCAGACCTTAATGAACACTGGAGAATCCAGAGGGGAGAAAGACCCTATAAATGCCTTGATTGTGGGAAAAGTTTCACACAGAGATCAGGCCTTGTTACACATCAGAGAATCCACACAGGCGAGAAACCCTATAAGTGCTTGGACTGTGGGAAAAGTTTCACACACAGATCAGCCCGTAATAGACATCAGACAATACACACAGGAGAGAGACCCCATGAGTGCTTGGAGTGTGGGAAAAATTTCAGACGGAGATCAGCCCTTATTACACATCAGGCAACCCACACAGGCGAGAGACCCCATAAGTGCTTGGACTGTGGGAAAAGTTTCCCACACAGATCATCTCTTATTAGACACCAGGCGAGCCACACGGGAAAAAGACCTTATAAATGCCTTGACTGTGGGAAAAGTTTCATGCACAGATCAAACCTTATCTTACATCAGAGAATCCACACAGGCTATAAACCTCATGAATGCCTTGCTTGTGGGAAAAGCTTCAGTAAGAGCTCAAACCTCACTAAACATCGGAGAACCCACAAGGGTGAGAGCAACCCTACGAATAGCTTGACTGTGGGAAAAGATTCAATCCAAGCTCACACTTCAGCGATCAACACAACAGTGGGACCTTGAATGTTGGGGAAGCTTCATTTGGTGCTTCCATGGTTCAGGCATCTGCAAATCCGCACAGGGAAGAAACCTCTGAGATGTTCTCAGTGTGGAAAATGCTCCAAGTGGAGCTAACACCATGTTGGACATCAGAGATTCCTCCACACAGCCGGGAAATTCTCTGAATGCTCTGACTGGGGCTGGCCACAGTGACAAACCCATTTCCTCATTCCCACACACATCAGGGGTATTTGCCTCCCAAATATCTAGCTGCGCATCCCTGGGGTAAGGATCCAGCAGCAGCCGAGCAACAGCTGGTCAGTGACCCTCTGGCTCTGCCTGGTCTAAGCAAACCCCAGGCAGAGAAGAAGCCACGATCAGCCCCTCCTCCCTGCTGCAGCCCTGGCTGCTGAGCTGATGGGCCAAAGGTGGGGGAAGGAAGAGAAAGAGAGAAACTCCTCCAGATGGTCCCTCTGCCTGGCTGAAGTTCCCTTCTAGAAACAAGAAAATTACTACAAAAATAGTAAAATCCTATGTACAAGAATAAAACACAATCTTCCTGGAAAGTTTGGACAGCACAGTGCTAAGTATGAGAAGACCGCAGAAGCTCTGACTCGGACCCTGTGGGGTGAGAAGGAACTGACGATGCGGTCAGTCTGTCCCGCCCCTTATCGCCTGGGGTGGACCCACAAGGTGGTACAAGGGCACGTGCGTGGACCAGTGGACACTCCTACTTTGAAAAGCTCCAGCTCCGGGCCCAGAGTATGTGCATAATCCTCCTGGAGTACAATAGGGACCATCACTCGAAGAGGAAAGACTAGGCTAGGGCACATGTTCACTGTAGACACTTGTCCCCACCCTCCATCTTCCACCAGCCCTTGGGCTGGGCTGCCCCACTTACCTGGGCTGTTCCATGCAGGGGGAGTGTCCCTGGGGGCTGGTAACTCCTCCCCTCCCCAGGGCGCTGGGATTAAAGGTTAAGGGACGAGGAGGTATTTTGGAAGGAAACTAGACATTGAAAGGTTGAGGCTGGTGGAGCTGGGTGCTGGGCTATCGAGTGTTTGGGGATCATGGGATAAGAGGCGAGGGAGAGCACAGGGGTAGAGAGGTGCTGCCTCTCCTCACTCACCCCCTCTGCCCCTTCTCCCTGCCCTGTCTGCATTCAGACAGCAGCACTGGGAGGGACTGATTTTCACAGCCTTTTGTGGGAGGCCTGGAGATCCCACCTGTGTAGCATCAGCCTCGGAGGTTCTCTCTGTGGTCGGAAGTGCGGTTGGGATTAGCCAGCGCATCTCTGTGACCCTCCACCAGATTCCTCCGGGGCTACGAGGGCGAGAGAGGTGACGGGACCCGGGCTGGGTTTGGGGAGAGGCACCCTGAGACAGGGCCAAGCCGCCGCAGCTGGGTCCGGGCCAGGTTCAGGTCCGGGCCGGGCTGCTGCGGCTGGGTCCTGGCTACGCCCTGCCGCCGCGGCCGGCATTGGGCCAGGGTAGGGATGCCCTGGCCACGGCATAGCTGGGGCCGAGGGGCCACCCCAACAGGTCTGGGCTGTGGTATAGTTGGGGCCGAGGGAGGGGCACCACGGCAGGTCCCCCGGCGGGTTCCCTGAGCACCTGCGCAGAGCGAAATAGGCTGTTTTAGTTTCTGTGCTATTTCAGGGCGATGGGGTGAGCCCGAGAGATTCCCTCCTTCCCCCAGCACCGTCACCTTCCACTCTCCACACAGCAGCCTCTATCCCAGCAATAGAGAGTTTTATCCTGTCCCCGTTCTACCCCTCCACCTCCTAAGGTGTCACTTACCACCGTGTCTCTGGCTCTCCATGACGGAAAGTGTCCGAATCCAAATGAATCTGAAGGCACGTTTTGACCTTTCTAATCTTATAGCCTGGTTTCCGTCTCTTGGTAAAATTAGGGTTAGGGTTAGGGTTAGGGTTAGGGCCAGGTTCAGGTCTGGGCCGGGCTGCTGCGGCTGGGTCCTGGCTACGCCCTGCCGCCGCGGCCGGCATTGGGCCAGGGTAGGGATGCCCTGGCCACGGCATAGCTGGGGCCGAGGGGCCACCCCAGCAGGTCTGGGCTGTGGTATAGTTGGGGCCGAGGGAGGGGCACCACGGCAGGTCCCCCGGCGGGTTCCCTGAGCACCTGCGCAGAGCGAAATAGGCTGTTTTAGTTTCTGTGCTATTTCAGGGCGATGGGGTGAGCCCGAGAGATTCCCTCCTTCCCCCAGCACCGTCACCTTCCACTCTCCACACAGCAGCCTCTATCCCAGCAATAGAGAGTTTTATCCTGTCCCCGTTCTACCCCTCCACCTCCTAAGGTGTCACTTACCACCGTGTCTCTGGCTCTCCATGACGGAAAGTGTCCGAATCCAAATGAATCTGAAGGCACGTTTTGACCTTTCTAATCTTATAGCCTGGTTTCCGTCTCTTGGTAAAATTGCTCCCAGTTGTTGTCTGGGCTGGTCCAGATCATTTTTAGGTGGGAAGCTGCTTTGTTTTTATTATGATAACCCTAAAACTTGTGAAACTAACATGACCAAATAATGAGGCAAGAAGTAAAGCAGGTTTAGCCACCTTAGAAGAAAATGGGTAAATATATTGTCCTGATTTTGAATCTGAAGATTCTCTGAGATTTCACTTTATGAACATGCTTTATAGCCCACCCTGTATTGTGGGTTTTTCTCTCTTCCCGACCACCGTTTGGTCACACATTTTGATATTAGTTTAGCTTGACAAGATGTAGCTCAGATTTATTGAGGAAATCACAACACAAATGGTCCTTTGCCAGAATAGTCCTTTTCAATTGTATTTTGACCTTTTTCTACCCTTTGTCATGGGATTTTTGTGCTGTTAGAACAATGACAATTATCCATATCTGCACAAACACTGAGAGTTAGCACTAGATTTACACTCGGAGGCAGAGACTGAAACAGGGAATGAAGATACTGCCTGATCCCCGCAGAGATGTGAGATACTGTCAGGGAGAAGGCGGGGAGAACAGAGCTGGGAAATGGCTGGCTTTCCTCCTAAAAGTCAGATGGCTGAGGCTGAGAACTGTGAACTCGCTGCATCAGAGCCAGAGAGAGACTAGACGTAGCCTGAGTGTTGTGTGAAGCTGTTCCTGAAATCTAAATGGCTCTTGTTTTACACAGTGTTTCTTTTGTCTTTGTTTTGTTCTTCTAATAAAGTTCTGTTTTTTAAGAATCTGATTGCATTCTTATGGTCCTAAGAAACCCAAGCTGGTCTGTGCTCAACTTGTTTATTCTCAAGCCTCCCCAGGAAAGGGGGTGTAAGGGCTTGGGGGGATAACTGGGGGAAGAGGAACTCCAAGTGGTCCTTTTCCCTGGTTCTTTGTTAGAGCACTTGGTGGTGGCAGCGTTTTACCTAATCCAAGGGCAAAGACTTTGTGCCTTGGGGAAGTTTTAACCTAAGCTGGTAGAAATAAGCTTAGGGGGTCTTTCATGTGGGTCCCTACATCTGTACCCTAGAGTTCAGAGTGGGGAAGGAAACTTGACAGCTCTGAACGACACCCCAAGAAAAATGATGGGGGAGGGGGCAGCGTCTCCCTATTGCTGAGATGCCAAGGTAGGATGCAAGCAAGAAGGGAGCCGGGGATGTCAACTGACCTGGGCAGCCTTGAAGCCAGACCGACCCCCATCACTGAGGCCAGAGGGAGATGAGGAGCCTGAGAGCCCTGCTGTTCACCCCCTTCCCATCTGCCACAGTGTCCTGAGTGGGGATGACAGAGATTGTCTCTGCCCCAATCACCCCACACTCATCCCTCTGACCTGAGCTCTTTGGATTCCCTGCTCTCAGGGTATTTCCTTTTGTGACAGGCTCCCAGAATCCCTCATGGCTTCTCAGCACTTTTCTCCCAATGTGTAGATGTTGCTCTGTTGCCGGTCCGTGGGGGAGTTGGGTGGAGCAACGGGCTGGGACTGAACTGAGCTGGGCTAGGGGTGGGGAAAGGAGTCTGCCTTTTGCTTGTCTGTTTAAATAATAAAGTAGAGTTTAGTTTCTTCCACTCCCCGTGTCCTTTGTGTTGCATGAAATGGCTGCCAACTGCAGAGGTAAGGTGAAAGGTTAAAGCAATCCAGACGTGGTCTGGAATGGAAATGCACAGTGAGGTCACCCAACCAACCTCACCCCTGCCCTGTCACAGGCTCCTCAAACTTCCCTTAGAGATAAAACTCTCTGAAATCTCGTGTCCCTCTCCCTGACCCCAGTACAAATCAGGACCAGTCTGACTGGGTCATGGGGCTCATCCTCCACTCCCTCCCCCTGGCGCTAGTCAGGAGTAATCCCACTGGAGTCACGTGACTTGTCTACACCAGTGTGAGGTTGTTGTGAGAAGAGAATCAGACCATTGGCCTCTAGGTCTATTTGCAGGAGACACACTCACACGTTGTGCTAAAGCGATTCTGATCGCTGAGCTGGGTTTCCCAAACCCCTGTTCTCTCAGCCTTACCACCGGTGTTCCCTCTAATTTTTCCCACCCATGTGCAGAATGAATTTTGTTATGTGCACCTATATGGAGGTGATGTGTGACACATCACCTTCATATCGGTGCACATAACAAAATGCATGTGGTGGGGGTGGGGCCAAGGAATTCAGTGTGGGGGAGGGGCTCAGGGCTGGGGCAGAGGGTTGGGGTGCAGGGGTGTGAGGTCTCCAGCTGGGGGTGCAGGCTCTGGGGTGGGGCCGGGGATGAGGGCCTCCGGGCTGGGGCAGAGGGTTGGGTGGGGTGGAGGGCTCCGGCTGGGGGTATGGGCTTGGGTGGGGCTGGGGATGAGGGGTTTGGGATGCAGGAGAGTGCTCCGGGGCTACGTCAGGGATAGAGGACTCCCCCCAGCTCTGTCTCCTCACAGCAGTACCTGGGCTTGTGTGGGAGGGGCGCTTCTCCCTGCTGCGGTAGCTCCGGGGCTGGAGCCACAGGATAGGCTCCCCACACCTGGCCCTCGCAGGTCCAGGCTGGGGCTAGGTTCAGGGAGGGGCGTCCCGACCGTGGCTAGGTCTGGGCCAGGCCAACACGGCTGGGTCTAGGCTGGGCTACCCCGGCCGCAACTGGCTTCAGGCCGGGCTGCCCCAGCCCTGGCTGGCTCCAAGCCGGGCCATCTGGGTTCCGTTTGCACTGCCCCAGCTGAGGCTGGCTCCAGGCTGAGCCGCCTGGGTTCGGGCTTGGCTGGGCCACGCTGCCGTGGCTGGGTCCAGGCCGGGCCACCCAGGTTTGGGACTGGGCCGGGCCACCGCAGCTGTGTTGAGGCTGCGGCTGGCTCTGGGCCGGGCCGCCCTGGCCGTGGCTGGCCCTGGGCCAGGCCCCCCCCAGCTGGTTCCGGGCCACGCTGTGGTGCCCCACCCTCACCTGGGTCCAGGCCGGGCCACCAAGGTTCATGGCTGGACCATGCTGCCCAGGTTCGGGGCTGGGCCAGGCTGCCGCAGCTGGGGCTGGGCCAGGGTAGGTGCAGCACTGATAATGAGAAGAAAAGGAGGAAAAATCCGAGAAGATTTACACAAATTGGCAACAGGAAAAAAGCAAAATCAGAAAGGTTTCCTACCACGTGGGTATTTAAAGGAAAAATAAGTGATCTTTATGCAGAGATTATATTAGTAATCCTTCAACAGAGAGAAAGTGATCAACATCTGGGAGGGTGCAGTAAAATTCAGTCAGGGATAAAGGGGAACATGTGTACCACAGTCAGGGCCGTCCTTCGGCATACACAGCAGACATAGCTGCGTAGGGCACCATGAAATTTGGGACCCCAACTGCCAAACTGCTCAATATCAGGACAGTCCCAATTTTATCGGGACATCTAGTCACCCTATTGGGCCATAGGCGTGGGAACTAGTGATGCAGGGGGTGCTGCAGCACCCTCAGGTTTTAGCCAGGGCATCACTGCTGGATCCCCGCTTCCTGTTTCCTGGCCTGCCGGCACCCCACTGCCAGCCCACCAGTGCAAGGCTCCCAGCTGCTGGCCCCCCTCTCCTGGGTCCCCTCTGCCAACTTGGGGAGGGGGGGCGGACAGGGGTAAGGGCACTGACTTTCAGCACCCCCACTATTCAAAGTGTTCCCTCAACACTGGCTGGGGCTCTGAAGTGCCAAGCCCAAGAGGTGCCGGGGCTCTGAACTGCCAGGCCCAGAGGTACGGGGGCTATGAACTGCCAAGCCTAGAGGTGCTGTCTGGGGCCCACCCCTGGGAAGCCCTGGCACAAATTAAACACTTGAAAAACGACATTCCTATGTCTAGGGTGAGGTGTCACACAGAGTCAGTGTCCCCGAGAAATGTGTCTTCTGCTGCTAGGGCTCTGAGCAGCCTCTCTAGGACCAGGACCTCTCACCCCCACGTGCTTGAGGATATTGGGGACTCTCTGGAACAATCCCCAATTTCCATTAGAAACGCCCCTTCTCCCCCCTCCCTGGGGTCTGGATGGATCCGTTCTGTCCAGTCACTAACAGGGTGGCTTCTATGCACGATGCCCCCTTAGTACAGGGAAAAGCTGCCGGAGCCCTGGGTAGGTTGGGCCTCAAGGGGGCAGGCTCTGGGGCAGAGCGCTGCAGCGCGGTGGGTTGATCGCTAGGACCCAGGAGGAGCTGGGGGGCGGCTCTGGGGGGAGGATCGCGGGGCTCAGGCCCGGCCGCAGGAAGTGACTCGCAGCCGCTGCGGGGACTCTGGCTCCCGGCGAGATCCCCGAGCCCCGGCGGCTGGTGCTGGGAGCCCGGAGCCCGGGCTGCAGCCGGGAGAGGGGAACCTCCAGCCGGGCCCTGCCCGCTGCTCCCCGGGAGCCTCTCCCAGGGCAGAGCCCCCAGCCCGGCCAGGGCCCCTTCCCGGCCCGGCCCCTGCCCCGGGGGCCCCCGCTCGGGGGGAAGGTAAGAGAGACCCGCCCCCCCCGTCACCCCCGGGCTGCAGGGGGCGGGTTTGGCCCCGGGCTGCTCCCCGCGGAGCCGGCTGCGATTCCCTGCCCCGGGCCCGGGAAAGCTGCCGCCAGCCCCCGGTGTGTGCGGGGCGGGGGGAACCAGCCCGCGCCGTGCAGAACAGGCCCATTGGCACGGCTGGGGGGGGGGGGGGGATTCCCCCTTTTCTGAAGCAGGAAACACCCCCCCCCCCGGGCAGGGCTGGGAAAACGGACCAGACTCCCAGTGCTGGAGCCTGACCCACTGGCCAGGGGCTGCTGTGAAATACGAAGGGGAGCTGTGGGGATTCCTGTCCCGGTCCCCGGCTCGGAGCTCTGCTTCCCGTGTCAGCCTGTGGCTGGCAGGCGGGTGGGAAATGAGAAGACCCTGCCCCGCTCCGTGTGCTGGGGGGACAAGGAGCTCTCACCTTCTCCCACCCCCTGGAGCCTCCTGGCTGCTCTGAGCAGGGTGTGTGTCTGTGGGGGGGATTCTGCTTTTCTGGGCCTCCTCCCCCATGACTAGTGGGATTGTGGCTGGGGCAGCAGGCCCTGAGGGGGGACTCTTGTTGTTTCAGATGCCGGTGACCTTCGAGGAGGTGGCTGTGTATTTCACCCAGGGGCAGGGGGCTCTGCTGGACCCCGCTCAGAGAGCCCTCTACAGGGATGTCATGCAGGAGAATTACGAGACGGTGACTTCGCTGGGTAAGGGATTCCTGTGTCCTCAGCTATTATAAGCCGTAGGGTCTGCGTGTCTGACTCTGCTCAGTTGGATTTGGAAGGAATGGGTCTCAAAGTGAAGTGCTTCTCAACCAGGGCCCCTGTGGGTCCGCAACCAGGTTTCAGGGGGGCCGCCATGCAGGGCCGGCGTTAGATTTGTGGGGCCCAGGGCACAAAGTGGGAGCCCCATTGCATGGGGCTGGAGCTAAAGCCTGAAGAACTGAGCTTTGCGGGGTTCACCGGTCCTCTTGGGACGAGCTCCATCCATGGGGAGGGCTTTCGGTGCTGCAGGCTCAGGGGTGCTGGGACAATTTGTACAGTGGGGGGCTGAGACCCACTGAACCAAACTGTAAACCCTGGATAGAATGGAAACCACTTCAAGCCAGGGGGTGCAGTAGCTCCCCCAGCACCGCTAGATCCAGCACCGATGTGCTGGTTTGGAAATAGGCAGGAGCTTAACACCAGAGCTGCGTGTACCAGAAAGTCCCCCAGAGCTCATCTACCCTGAGAACTCCTAGTGAGTGCGTGAGAACACTCCCCCACCCCACCTCCCCACCCCACATGCCTGCTCCTTCGAAAGGGTCGGAGTTACCACAGTCCCATGTAGGCTCAGCTTAATTCAGGGAATGTTCCTTCTGACAAATACTCTACCAATGCTCCATGCGCCCTGAGCTTCCCTGATTTCACCCCCTGTGCAGGATTCCCCATTCCCAAACCTGACCTGATCGCCTGGCTGGAACGAGGGGAAGAGCCATGGGTCCCGGATCTCCAGGCTGGTGAGGAAAGGGAGAGTCTGAGAGGCACCCGCACAGGTGAGGAGTCAGGGAAACTGAGACAGAAACATCCGATGAGAGAAGGAAAAAGCTGGGATTCCTGAAATGTGCCGTGAGCAAAAGCCCCCAGTTCTGCCCCATCTCACCCAGGTCAGGGCTGCAGTCAGCCCGTGTCATATTATGAAGGCAAATATCAGTCACAGCTTCCCACCTATCCTGTTAGCTGTCGGGAATTTCCTCCCTGACTTTCCTTCCCTGGGAGTGTTTGGGTGGGATGTGGAGGCAGAATCCAGTGTCTCCATCTCCCCAACAGTCACTGTGTTGTGTTTTCCCTCTTTGCTATTCCCCTTTCTGTCCTTTCTCCCCGGGCACAGGCAGTGACTCCTGTCTGGGTTCTCTCTCTCCCAGGAGGTGATAGGACAGTGAGTGAGAACAAGGAGCAGAATCAGCAGGAGGAAGGTTCTGGGAAAGTGGAATCGCAGGAGATGGTTTTGAGAAGAGCTGAAGGGAATTTTTCCCAGTGCTTGGAACAAGGAAATGCCTGGGGAGATCGACACAGATCAGCTATGCAGCTGGGAAACTATCCCGGGAAGAAACTTGATGAATCCATTGACCGTGGCGGAGGATGCAAGGATCCCAAGGAAACCACAGTCCAGCAGAAAAGTCACAGTGAAGAGAAACCTTACAAATGCCTTGACTGTGGGAAAAGTTTCCGTTTCAGTGCAAGCCTTATTAAACATTGGAGAACCCACACAGGAGAGAAGTCCTATAAATGCCTAGACTGTGGGAAAAGCTTCAGTGAGAAGTCAAACTTTATTATGCACCAGAGACTGCACATAGGAGAGAGACCCTATAAATGCCTGGAGTGTGGAAAAAGGTTTAGTCAGAGATCACCGCTTATGGCACATCACAGATCCCACACAGGAGAGAAGCCCTATAAATGCTTAGACTGTGGGAAAAGCTTCAGTAAGAAGCCATGTCTTATTATACACCAGAGAATGCACACAGGAGAGAGACCATATAAATGCCTTGAGTGTGGGAAAAGTTTTAGTCAGAGTTCACACCTTACTGCACATCGGACACTGCACACGGGAGAGAGACCCTATAGATGCCGTGAGTGTGGAAAAAGTTTTAGCAAAAGTTCATCCCTTATTCAACATGGGAGAATCCACACAGGAGAAAGACCATATAAATGCCTTGAGTGTGGGAAAGGTTTTATCGAAAGTTCATCGCTTACTAAACATGGGAGAATCCACACAGGAGAAAGACCTTATAAATGCCTTGAGTGTGGGAAAAGTTTCAATTTGAAATCAGCCCTTAATATACATCAGAAAACCCACACAGGTGAGAAACCCCATAAATGCTTGGACTGTGGGAAAACTTTCAGTCAGCGCTCACACCTTAATAAACATAGGAAAATCCACACAGGAGAGAGACCATATAAATGCCTTCAGTGTGGTAAAAGTTTCATTCAGCACTCAAACTTTATTAGACATCCATGTCTGAACACAAGAGAGAGACGCTATAAATGCCTTCAGTGTGAGAAAGATTTCAATGCGCGATCGGACCTTATTAAACATGAGAGAACCCACACCGGAGAGAAACCGTATAAATGCTTGGACTGTGGGAAAACTTTTGGTCAGAGCTCATACCTTATTAAACATAGGAGAATCCACACAGGAGGGAGACCATATAAATGCTTTGAGTGTGGGAAAAATTTTATTCACCACTCAGTCCTCATTAAGCATCAGAGAATCCACACTGGTGACAAACCCTATAAATGCCTCGACTGTGGGAAAAGTTTTGTTGACAGAACAAAACTTACTAGACATCAGGCAATCCACACAGGAGAAAGACCCCATAAATGCTTGGACTGTGGGAAAACCTTCATTCAGAAGTCACAACTTACTGTACACCAGAGAGTTCACACAGGAGAGAGACCCTTTAAATGCATTGAGTGTGGGAAAAGTTTTATTCATAACTCAAAGCTTACTACACATCACAGAACCCACACAGGAGAGAGACCTTATAAATGCCTGGAGTGTGGGAAAACTTTTATTCATAACTCAAAGCTTACTACACATCAGAGAACCCACACAGGAGAGAGACCCTATGGATGCCCTGAGTGTGGGAAAAGTTTTATGGAAAGTTCATCCCTTATTAAACATGGGCGAATCCACACGGGAGAAAGACCCTACAAATGTCTCGAGTGTGGGAAAAGCTTTATGGAAAGTTCATCCCTTACTAAACATGGGAGAATCCACACAGGAGAAAGACCCTATAAATGCCTTGAGTGTGGGAAAAGTTTCAGTTTAAAATCAACCCTTAATACACATCACAAAACTCACACAGGAGAGAAACCCCATAAATGCCTGGACTGTGGAAAAACTTTCAGTCAGCGCTCACACCTTACTCAACATGGGAGAATCCACACAGGAGAGAGACGTTATAAATGCCTTGACTGTGGGGAAAGCTTCAATAAGAGCTCAGAGCTCACCAAACATCAGAAAATCCACAAAGGTGAGAGACCCTAGAAATAGCTTGTCTGCAGGAAAAGATTCAATTTGACTTCACACATCAGTGATCAACACAACAGAGAGACCTTCAATGTGGGGGAAGCTTCATTTGGTGCTCCTGGTGTATCAGGGATCCACAACTCCGCACAGGGAGAAACCTCTGAGATGATCTCAGTGTGGAAAATGCTCCAAGTGGAGCTGACATCAGAGACTCCTCCACACAGCAGGGAAATTCTCTCAGGGCCCTGACTAGGGCTGGCCATGGTGGCAAACCCATTTTCTCGTTCCCACACACATCAGGGGCATTTGGCTCCCAAGGATCCAGCTGCCCATTGCTGGGGTGAGGATACAGCAGCATCAGCTGGTCAGTGACCCTCTGGCTCTGCCTGGTCTAAGCAAACCCCAGGCAGAGGAGAAGCCACGATCAGCCCGTCCTCCGTGCTCCAGCCCTGGCTGCTGAGCTGATGGGCCAAAGGTGGGGGAAGGAAGAGAGAGAAACTCCTCCAGATGCTCCCTCTTCCTGGCTGAAGTTCCCCCGTCTCCCTTCCCCTCCCAGTTGGGATCCCCCTGCCATGGAGATGAGAAGGACACTTGGGCCAGGCCCCACCTTCACTCTAGACCCCTGTCCCCACCCCCCATCTTCCACCAGCCCCTGGGCTGTGCTCCTCCACTTACCTGGAGCTGTTCCCTGCAGGGGGAGTGTCCCTGGGGGCTGGTAACTCCTCCCCTCCCCCAATCCGCAAAGGTGTTGGGTTCTGGGGGATCAAAAATTGAGGGACCAGCAGTATGCGTTTTGGGGAGGGAACTGGGGATTGAATGGTTGGGGCTGGGAAGCAGGAGGAGCTGGGTGCTGGGGTATTGAGTGTTTTGGGGATCATGGGATCATGGGATAAAAGATGAGGGAGAGCACAGGGGTAGAGAGGTGCTGCCTCTCCTCACTCTCCCCTTCTGCCCCATCTCCCTGCCCCTCTGCATTCACACAGCACCACTGAGAGGGGCTGATTCCCACAGAGCCATTTGGGGAAGGCCGAGAGATCCCACCTCTGCTTCCGAGCATTTATCTATGGTAGGAAATGTGGTCGGGATTAGCCAGAGCATCTCTGTGACCCTCCACCAGATTTCCGAGTGTAACCTCGCCCTGAGCATCTTATGTGTGAGGCTAAGATATTGTCATCAATATTTTTAGTAAAAGTCACAGACAGGTCATGGGCAATAACAAAAAATTCACAGAAGCCCGTGACCTGTCTGTGACATTTACTAATAATATCCGTGACAAAACGGGGAGAGAGAAGGCTGCAGCACCCATTGCTGCTGGGGCTCTGGGGTCCCATGGTGGCTGGGCAGTTGTGGGCCCTCTGCCTCCTGTCGCTCAGAGCTCCGGGGCCCTGCCACCCATGGCAGCTGAGAGCTGTGGGGTCCCAGCCACCTGTGGCGACTCATACATCTCGAGGCCACCCCTGGGAGCCGGGTGCTGTGGGGTATCTTCACGGCCTGCAGCAGCTCAGAGCTCTGGGGGGCAGCTCTTTGCTACTGCAGGCAGCAGGGGGACCCCGCAGCTCAGAGCCACTACAGGCTGAAGTCACAGATTCCTTGACTTGCGTTACCTCCGTAACAAAATTGAAACCTTACTGACGTGTTCTGACTCCCTCCCATTAGCAGAGTGAGTGTTAGTCCCTGAGTTCCCCCTGTGGGGCTGGATTGTCTCATTCCCAGCTAGTCTCACATTTCTCCAGGTCCTGCTAACAAGAATTTAGTGTTTGTTCATTTTCTGGCTTATGCACCAGAATTAACTAGATGCTAAAAATGTGGAAGTAGTGACAGTAAAATGTGGTGGTTTACCTTCTGTGCTATTTCAGGGCTATGGGGTGAGTCCGAGAGTTTCCTTCCTTCTCCCATCACCGTCTGCTCTCTACACACCAGCCCCTACTCAGCCAGGGCTGCCTCATACCTGCATTGAGCGGCTGCAGCTCCCAGCCCCGGCTCCACAGGCAAATTCCTCCTGACCTGGATAGGGAGGGTGTAAAATGAGTGGATGGGGGAGGAGCCTCCGGGGGAAGAGGCGAGGCAGGTGTGGGGCCTCGGGGGAAGAGGTGGGGCTGGGAGGTTCCGGCACTCCTGCTGGAGTGGCTCGGGTTTTTTAAATTAAAAAGTTGGCAACACAAGTTGCTTGCTCAGAGGCTGTGAAAAATATGAACAAACATACAAATATCACTTTTCACAGCAGCAGGCTTACTAGCTAGCAATAAATAAATTACAATGATTTTGGTGTGTATCTGGGTAAGGGGACTGTTGGCCCCTTACTGAAACTTAGTACGTTTTTTTGCTTGACCCTTCCCCAGAACCAAAAGCCAGGGGAAGGGCCAATGGGAAATCAAGGCCCTGAGAATAGTCCCCAGGGCCGATGGGGAGAGGCTAATGCTCTAGGTCAGCCTCGTTGACAGGGCAGGCAGGCCAATGAGGGAGTCAGGAGCCCGTCCTCTGTGTGAGCTGGAGCTGCCTGCCAGGGAAGGGCAGAGCTAAGGGGAGAGCAGCAGCCTGAGCGGGGCTGGAGGCAGAGCAGCAGCAGTGTTGAGGCAGAGGGGAGCTGGGGCTGGGGCTGGGCCAGTCTGGAGCCGGGTGCGGTGAGCAGCTGGGGAGAGCGAGGGGAACCCTGGGCAGAGGGCCCAACTTAGGGAGATGCCCCCAGCCAGGGGCCTCGCAGGCCAGACTTGGAGGGGGAACATAACCCTGACAGGAGGAGACTGACGCTGGGAAGAAGGGTCCTGCCACCTCGAGCCTGAAGGCATGTGGCCACCACCAGAGCACGTGTCCAACCTGCAGCATCCCTGCAGCACAGCCAGGGCCTGGGCAGGAGGCCTGGGATGTGGGAGGGACAGGCTGTGAACTGCCCCGTTTGTGGTTTCCCCTGTGCCCACAGAGCGGGGTGACGTGTTTTCCTTTTGCCTTTCCCATTGTTTTCCTTATTTTTTTTTAAATTACTTTCTGTTTAATGAATTGTATTTCTTCTGTATGCTATGCAATGGTCAGGGAAGATGTCAGGGAAGCTTCCAGAGCGAAGAGAGTACAGTGGGGACACTCTTACCCCTGTCCTGAGTGATCACAACAAGATTGGGGGTTGAGCCCCTCTGGAATCCTTGGCTCAACCTTGTCAGGGTTATGGGGACTAGAGTGGAAGAGGAGTCCTCGAGGTCCAACAGGCCTCTGGGTGAAGGGAGCGGGAGCGAGGATTCAGATTCTTCTGCTATTTGATTCCACTGGGGTGGGGTGTAAAAGCGAGGAAAGTTCCCCACTATAGTGGGACCATTCTTCCGCTTACCTCTGTGCAGGGGTCAGCACCACCATGTTGTGCAATGGACACTTGACAACATTACCGGACTTAGGGATGGACATTGGTGGGGGGCAAGAGGGGGCTCCGGGCTGAGGCAGGGATTTTGGGGAGGTATGGGTTCTGGAGTGGGGCCAGAAATTAGGGGTTCAGGGTGCGAGATGGGGTTCCGGGGCTGGAGCAGGGGGTTGGGATGCAGGGGGGAGAGTGAGGGCTCGGGCTGGGGATGCGGGATTTGGGGTGGAGGAGGAGGCTCCAGGCTGGGGCTGAAAGGTTCAGAGTGTGTGAAGGAGCTGAGGGCTGGGGCAGGGTGTTGCAGTGCGGGGGTGCGTGAGGGCTCCAGCTGGTGGTTCAGGCTTTGGGGTGGGGCTGGGGATGAGGGGTTTGGGCTCTAGGAGGGGACTCCAGGCTGGGACCGAGGGGTTCGGAGGATGGGATGGGGATCAGGGCTGGGGCCGGGGGGGGGGGTGAGGGCTCCAGTTGTGGGTGCGGGCTCTGGAGTGGGGCTGGGGATGAGGGGTTTGGGGTGTTGGATGGTGTTCCAGGCTGGGGACAAAGGATTTGGAGGGCGGGAGGGGGATCAGGGGCAGGAGTGTGGGGCAGGGGAGGTGTGTTCAGGCTCCAGGCAGTGCTTACCTCAAGCAGCTCCTGGAAGCAGCATCATGTCCCCCCTCTGGCTCCTACTCGAGCTGCCCCGTCTGCAGGGCTCTGAGCCGCGGAGTCAGTGCTCGGGGAGGGGGAACGGAGGCAGCGTGCAGAGCCCCCTGGCCGAGCCTCCGCCAGCAACAGCAGGGAGGGGGAGCCGCTTGTGGGGAGCTGCCTGGGAGCAGCCCCCAGAGACCTCAAAATTTTGACTGTGGACACTTTGCCAACACATTACCGCCCTCTGCCTATGTGCACATCTCATGGGTTTTGCTAAAGTTCATTAAGTGTTTTAGGGAAAAGTGTCAGAGCGGCCACCAGCCAGAGCTGCTGCCTGCACTCTGAGGCCACCAAAAATGTGGCCGTGAGAACCCCTGGGCTCGATGCTCAGGACGGGCCCTTCTGACCTTAGAGCCTGTGAGGGTAACAGGAGCCGGGCACAGGGATGCTGCAGCGCGGTGGGTTGATCGCTAGGACCCAGGAGCGGCTGGGGGGCGGCTCTGGGGGGAGGATCGCGGGGCTCAGGCCCGGCCCCAGGAAGTGACTCGCACCCGCTGCGGGGACTCTGGCTCCCGGCGAGATCCCCGAGCCCCGGCGGCTGGTGCTGGGAGCCCGGAGCCCGGGCTGCAGCCGGGAGAGGGGAACCTCCAGCCGGGCCCTGCCCGCTGCTCCCCGGGAGCCTCTCCCAGGGCAGAGCCCCCAGCCCGGCCAGGGCCCCTGCCCCTGCCCCGGGGGGCCCCGCTCGGAGGGAAGGTAAGAGAGACCCGCCCCCCCCCCCCGTCACCCCCGGGCTGCAGGGGGCGGGTTTGGCCCCGGGCTGCTCCCCGCGGAGCTGGCTGCGATTCCCTGCCCCGGGCCCGGGAAAGCTGCCGCAGCTCCCGGCGTGTGCGGGGCGGGCGGGGTTGGGAGCCAGCCTGCGCCCTACTGTGGCTTGTACTTGTCTGCTTGTATTAGGTGAATTTAAAAATGCTATTTCTTTTGTTTTTTACAGTGCAAATATTCGTAATCAAAATAAATATAAAGTGAGCACTGTATACTTCACATTCTGTGTTATAATTGACATCAGTATATTTGAAAACGTAGAAAACATCCACAGATATTTAAATAAATGGTATTCTGTTACTAACAGCACAATTAATCACGATTAATTTTTTTAATTGCTTGACAGCCCTAGTTGTAATTTGAGTTCAGTGCTGACTGATTTCATGGGCTGGTCTCAAAACTCCTTCCATTTGCTTTCATCCACCAACCGGGCTTGCCTTCCTGGGGTTCTCAGACTTCATTGCATCCTGGCCCCCTTCTGACTGGAAAAACTGCTACACAACCCCAGGAGGGGGACCGAAGCCTGAGCCCACTGAAGCCCGGGGCGGGGGGACAGCTCGGGCTTTGCTTCAGCCCTGGGCGGTGGGGCTCAGGCTTCAGCACCAGGCCACAGCAAGTCCAGTGCCAGGCCTGGCGACCCCTTTAAAATGGGGTCATGACCCACTTTGGGTTGCTGACCCACAGTTTGAGAACCGCTGCATGGTTTAGCCAATTGTTATTTTGTCTCTCTACTTAGCACCCTAGTGCTTTTTCACATGTCCCATTTGTATATAGAACTTGATTCCCAAATATTCACTAATGGCCAGAATTTTCAAGGTTCAAGGCACCTGGATACTTTTTAATATGCCACTAGTAGCCTAAATCCTTTTAAAAATCTGTCCCTAGTGGCGTTATAGTATCTTGTATGAATTCCTTCTCAAAAGGACATTTCTATGGTATTATTTACTAAGCATAGATATACAACCCCAAGATCGATTGACAGCCCCAAGAATTCAAACCCCATGAGTTATGCACCCAAAAGTCTAGAATTTAAATAAAGAAAAAATAAACTTTGTTTTCCTTTTATTTATCTTTTTGTGTCTGAGCCTTTAGAGCATACTCGCTTCATACTTTTACTGCTACCCCTTCCAAAGGGTCCATATACTTATGTGGAGGAAAAATCTAGTAGGCCTAGACTAATAGGCCTAAAACTTTGGTCAAGCTAATTGTGTATATGAAGCATAAGAAGAGAGTGAGGAAAATTCCATTGTGGGGCAATTGCATCAGCACAACTTAAGAAATGTAACCATAACCGCTCAAAGTTAAAAAAGACCGTTAACCACAAAGGAAACACCTGTCAATAACAGGAAAAGCTGTATTCCAAATAAGGTAAAGTACTGTTAAAGCTTGCATTACATGCCAAATAAGGAAAAGACGCTCTTGATGAAAGTGTGCTTAACTAATTTTGGTTTTCAGCTATATAAGCTCCTGTATTTTCTGTTTACGGTAGAGCAGCTCCGGCTGACTCTCCCTGTATGTGCATGCTTGACTAAAGCTGGCCTCAGGCTTGTTCTGATCCAAAACACAATGCGTGGTTAATTTTCCACCACACCTAGAATGGCTGTACAATCCTGTAACATTCGATGCCATTTTGCCCTTCCGGGAACATATGATTCCCCACCACCACTTGTAATTGACAATTGATTTAAAAACCTTATTTCTGTGAGTAACCCCCCATTCTGCACACACTGAAATGCACATTTTACTTTTCTATGATGTCATTTATTGTATGTATTGATGTTAATTTTTCTACAACATTTTTTATACTTCTAATAGCTTATTTTAAGTTCACAGCCTTTTATGGGTGCTACATTTTTTGTGGTGATACCTTTCAGGACTGTTCTTCATTCTGACACATGTACTAATTTGTCTGGCCAAAGTCAAAGGTTTTTTAAAATGAACTGTTCTGTTTCTCCTTTGCCTTAGTCAGGAAGGAGGACACAGTGCTGACCACACCTATGCTGTGGAGAAATTTACCATGCATTGTGTTTGGATCAGAACAGCCTGAGGCTCCTTTATTACAAGCATGCAGGGAGAGACCACCAGTCTGGCAGCTCTGTCGAAAAAGGGAACACAGAAGCTTATAGTATAGATCAAAACCGCATTTCGTTACACATACTTCCTTATTAATATTTTCCCTTATTAGGAATACAGCAAAAACAAGCTTTTCCTGTTATTCACGGTTTGTTCTTTTGCGGTTAACGGCTTTCCTAACACTAATTGTTGCAGTCACATTAAACAAGATTGGCTGTCGCAATTGTGTCTTGTCAGTAATTTTCCACACTCTCTCCTCCTGCCCCTTGACCACTTACACAGTTTTCTTGACCAAATTTTAGGCCTACTCTTATTTTTCCTTTACACCTAGTTTACCTTTTGGTGAAACTGAAGTGCTTTGCCTCTTTTATGTTTTCACAGTGGGACAGTTAATGCAGATTAGTTACCCCATGGTATAAACACCCATTGTCTTATAGACACAGACTATACTGCTGACTCCGATGTTAAATGAACGATTATTGTTGATGGGCTGAAAACTCTGGCACTGATTGTGTGGCTACTACTCCTGCTCCTTTGCCAGGCTCTGTGTCTGAATGTCTGCGCCCATTTGTGAGGGCAACCTTGGAAAACCAGTTGAAGCATTTAAAACTAAAGGAATTAGTAGGGGATTCCACCCCCTCCCCATAATTTCCCTTATTCCTTTCCCTTTACTCATTGAGGGCTTGTCTGCATGGTCTGACACTAAAGGTCTAAGTTAATGCACATAAATTCTAGCATCTTAACCCCCTGTGTGGATGCTCTCATTCAGAATTAAGGTGGCCTTAATTTTGACAGTGGCAGTCAGGGTAACCACAGACCAGTGCAGGAAACCTTCCCCCAAAATTCTAATAATTATCAGACCTTTGATCTGTCTTGAACATTTTTAAAGTTTTGTATCATCCAGGTGTAACCCACATTAGGTTTTTCAAGTCCAAAAAGGAGGAGTGAAGCAGTGAGGCACTCATCTCACCTTTCCTGAGCATTGCGTTGGGTAGAAACGCCATTACGATATTTCACAGTTTTGGCCTGACAAAATTTCAATAAATGGGTTAAGGTTGAAATTTAAAGTGATCTGGCTCCTTCTCCCTGCCCTGCGCCGGTTAGGACATCTGTCCTGAGCAGGAGAATAAAGGCCGGATAGTGATGGGAGATCGTGCTGTGCAGGGATCCCCTCTATAAGCAACTTAGACAAAGTGGGGGCACTCTTCTCCCATGAGAACGAACCAATTGATTCACGGTTTTGGTGCTTTAAAATGTAAAGATTCCTCTTTGATCTCAGCCTTTAGATGCTTGCTCACCACATGCTATGCAAACTTAATCTCTTACTAGCTAAGCACTGCCGGAAAATGTAATTTAGACAGCATTGTCTGTTACCTCTGTCTTACATGAGGATAGTTACATCAATGAGTCTGTGGCTGCGATAGGTGTGAGGACGCACCCTGACAGGCATAGCAAAAGTATTTTCAGCTCACATAAAACATTATGATGTGTCTCAGCACAGGTGCAGTGTGCGGGGCTGATCTCCTGGTTCAAAAGCATCCAGAAATAGGCTGTGGGTGTAGTTACTAGACATGCTCTGTATTTGTTTCCAAAGCTGTATAGGATGTCCACCTGGCAGGCCGCTCCCTCTTTATTCACCTGATAGCTGAGGCAATCAGAGCTTGGAGGGGAGATCTGTGTTTAAGACAGTCCTGTGTCATGAAGTCCCAGTCTCGGTGCTCTGGGACTGCTCTCAATGAAGCCAGGCAGGACTCTAGTACTGTGTGTCTCCCCTCGGGGCACACTGGCACCAGGGCAAGAAGCCTCCTCAGCTTCAGCACCTCGTGGGTCTGACATTGGAGCGTTCACACCCCTGTCACACCGTGAGCTCCTGGCAGGGAGTACACCTGGATGAGACACCTGGGGAAGCCTTACACCGTGCCCCTTAAAGGGGCCATGCACCCCAGCTCTGCAGTCAGCAGTGACTCCCAACCAGCTTGGAAAACAGAAGGGTTTGTTAGTCGTTGGGAACACAGCACAGAACAGAGCTTGTTAGCACAGAAATCAGGATCATTCAGCAAAGTCCATCTTGGGGGGGATCCAGAGCCCTGGACTCTCCCCGCTGAGTCCCAAACCAGGACACTGACCCGCTTCCAGCTGCCCAGCCTCAGTCACACCCAGCTGCCCTCCTCCATGCTTTCTCTCTTTCCTGGACAAACAGGTCACCTGGCCTCCCCCTCTCTCTTTGTTCTCCAACACCTTTGCCTGGCTCCTTGCAGAGGACGGGTTCCGGCCACCACTTATGAGGATACAGAGTGTTCAGCCATTCTCTGTGCCCAGGGAACCAGCCTGCAGTCACCCCTGCCCTCTAGGTGTCTTCACAATGATCACACACCCTTGTGCAACCACCTCGAAGCTTGAGTAACACATCGGGGAAACTGAGGCACACACGCATTATTCCGAGAAAACATTAAGAACATTCCCACTTTGTCATACCCTGGGGTATCAGTGGGCTGCTTGGTGCACGAGCAGTGCTTGGTGCATTGATCGTAGTGTTGTGAAAGGAAGGAGACCCTGACATTCTTCATATCCGATGAACCCAGGTGCTTCTGCTACATACAGTCACATTACAGAGACTGAGGGCTGGATTCACAATGGCATGTAGGCACCCAGACCCTAGGCTAAACACATAAATCTGGTATTAGGTGCCTAAATCCCAGTTTAGGCTCCATGGAGCCATACAAAACTCTTGACAAACCCCCTAGGTGCCAAAGCTCACTCAGCCGTAGCTATATTTTCAGGGTAAAAGTTACCTGGGGAACCTTAGTTTCTCCCTCTGAGCATGCGCCCTGCTAACTTCTCCGGAACATCTGGACCTAGATATTGGTAATGGCTACCTCTAGGAAATTGTGCTGGCTGCCATTTGTGCTGTAACGCCAGCAGGGAGTCCCGGGGGTCAGGTGGATGTGAGAGGTTTTGCCTACAGGCCAGTGATGAATTAATGAAGCCCTACAAATCCCCACAGTGGCCTAGCAGGGACAGTTCCATAGGCGGCACCCTGGCTGGGGCAGACATAAGGGGGTTTTGTCTAGAGCCCAGTGACGGGTTAATGTGGCCCTGCGAATCACCAGAGGGAACTTGGCTGCAAAGCACTGACAACTGAAAACTTTGTTGCCCGAGTTAGGGGAGCGGGCTTTGTAGATTAGGCCGAGGGCTACTTACTCCTGTGGGAATTCTACTCCAAAATTATTAAAAATTATGCACCAAAAAATTAAAAATTCTGTGCACAATATTTTAAAATTATGCAAATCACACACAGAGTCAGTGTCACCGTGAAATGTGTCCCCTGACGTTCTGGGCAGCCTCTTTAGGACCAGGACCCCTTCACCCCTGAATCCTGGTTGATATTGGGGACTCTCTGGAACAATCGTTGGTCTCCATAAACATGTCCCTTCTCCCCCCTCCCTGGGATCAGAATGGCTCCTTTCTTTTGTCCCATTGACTTGGCTTTTATGGATGCTGCCCCCATAGTGCTGTGGTCAGGAGACGAGGAAGCTCTGAGGGGCAGGGTCTGGGGCAGGGAGGTTTCAGTTGAATGGGTTTATGGCTAGGGCCCAAAAGGAGCTGGAGTGATGTGGGAGTAATCAGTGGGCTCCCTCATTCCCAGCAGCTTGAAGTGAATGGCAGTTACTGCAGTAACTGGTCACTGCTGTGCAGAATCCCCATTCCTGGCAAAATCCCTGGCTGCAGACAGGAGAGGTTTATATTGTAAGGCAGGAACATTCCTGCTGCTCCCCAGGAGCCTCTCCCAGTGCAGTAACCCCAGCCTAGCCTGGGCCCCCTTCCCAGGCCTCAGCTCCTGCTCCCAGGGAGGGCACTGCTTGGAGGGAAGGTATGAGAGACCTTCACCCCCTCTCCCCTCTATGAGAGCCGTGCCTCCCGTTTACACCCGGGCTGCAGGGGGAGGAGGCTAAAGAGGTGCACCGGGATGTGTGGGCAGGAGGGGCGAACAGGGATGCATTAGGTGACAGGAGATGGGTGATGGGAATGCAGGGGCTAGGATGGGGGCAGGGAGGATGGGGCAATGCAGGGGAGTCAGGCTGTAGGAGGAGAATTATGGGGCTGAGGGGAACGAGTCTGCAATAGAGGAAAGATCTGAGGGGGGGCACTGTGAGGGAAAGGGAGGATGTGGGGAGGGGAGGCTGGAGGGAGAATGTGAGAGCAAGAGGAGACTGGCTGGGGAAGGCAGAGCCAGATGGCAGGGAGAAGGCAGAGGGGTGGAAAGAGATACAAGAGCAGCTCCCCCACCCCATGGGGTAGGAGAGGGTAAAGGACTTCCCCACCCAGCAGCCAGTGGGGAATTTTTTTCCTGGTCCTGGTCAAACAAGCATGTGAGGTGGGGAGACTGTCCCCTCAGGGCTCAGAAACTACAAAGCAAATATCCACAGGCAGCCTCCTCCCCTCCCCGCACACCCTGCTTCCAATTTATTATTTGATTTAAAAATAAAAAGGACACACTCCTCCTGATTTGGGGTCTATCCCCTGAGTGTTTGGGGCTGCTCGAGGCTTTGGTTTGATTTCCATGCAGAATTCAGATCTCAGCCAGACCCCTTGTCAGACTGGAGTAACTGCTGGTTGTGGCAGGCAGATGGGCCAGTGAAATTAGCCTCTGCCTGCCTGGATCTGGGGGCTGCAGGGGCAGGACAGAGAGACTCATCCTTATCTGGTTATTGCCAAAGGAGGGCTCTGGTTATTGCTAAAGGAGAGGAGGAGGCTGGTGTGCGTCTATCTGCCTGCTCATGTTATCAGCGCTCTGGAGTTGAGCGACCTGGCTCACAAGCTGTTGCCTCCTCCATTTTGACTGGGGACTCCAGATTGAGAAGCTGCTTCTTACCCAGCAGAGGAGAGACGTCTGTTAGAGCCCCTCTGTGCCCAGCCTAGGTGGGGACTTTCTCCGGTGGCTGGAACCAGTCCCTGGGGCATCCCCTGGCTCTTCGGTCACCAGCTCCTCAGCTGGAACCTGCAAGTGATGGAGAGACCCGGGGGACAGGGCTGGGGCCGGGCAGGAAAATGACTCTGCACAAAGGCCCCCTTTTAGGGACCTGCTGGTGAGTTTGGCCTACGTGGGGAGGGGGCTCCCTGTGTGTCTGCAAGTCCCAGAGCTGCTGTGCCCATGGACACAGCCAGATTCAAACCCCTGTTAGCAGTGTCAGTGGCAGATTTGCCTAATGAGAGCAAAGGCCCACGTCAATGGGGCAGTCAGCAGTTCTCCCAGGGGGAGGGAAGATGATAAAAAGGGAGAGTGGAGAGACTGGAAGGGGCAGCAGGAGCAACAATTGGTTACGGAGGTTCCCAGTTCCCAGACCTACCCTGATTAATTCCCTGCACCCGCCTGGGCAAACTGACTCTCCTGGGAACAAGGCGAGGAGCTGCGAGAAGAAAAGCCAGTTGCTGACTCTGCTGAACACCTCACTATCTGGAGAGAAGGGGGGTAGCTTTAGAGGGGGTTACACGATAATGTCATGGGGAGCCCCCAAAGTGGTTCTTTCGATTTCCTCTTTTTCTAGCATTTGGCACAGAGATGCTCTTACTGGGAGGGTTTAAAAGTGTCCCTGGTGGGTTTAGTTCTGCTGGGTGGGGCCTGACCTGGCAGCATGGCAGAGTCCAGAGTGTGTGTCTGCAGGGAGGGAGCCTGGGGGGAATCAGGGTGTGAAATGGACTCGAGCTGCTTCTGTAACCTCTTACCCTGACAGGCTGAGAAATCACATCCAGATTTCGCTGCAGATCATCCGGTCTTCCAGGGTACAGGGAATGGAAATGGCTGTGATGGAGCCAGCTCAGGTAGGGGATTTTCAGGGAGCTGCAGGGGAGTGTTGTAGAGGGGGAGGGGCAGGAAAGACTCAGGATGAAGCAGGGAGGGGACAGGCTGTGATAAACCTGCTGATATTCTGAGTAGGTCCATTGACGTGGGGGAGGGGGTGGAGAGACACTCCCCCATTTCTCAAAAAGGACACAACCCCCTTGGGCAGGACTGGAAACATTTTCCAGACTCCCAGTGCTGGAGCCTGAACCCACTAGCTAGGGGCTGCTGTGAAATACGAAGGGGAGCTGTCGAGATTCCTGTCCCTGTCCCCGGCTCAGAGCTCTGCTTCCTGTATCAGCCTGTGGCTGGCAGGCGTGTGGGAAATGAGAAGAACCTGCCCTGCTCTGTCTTCTGTGGGGGACAAGCAGCTCTCACCTTCTCCCACCCCCTGAAGCCTCCGGGCTGCTCTGAGCAGGGTGGGGGAGGAATTCTGCTACTCTGGTCCTCCCAGAGCTTCCGTGATGATTTTATTTTTTCTTTCTTCCTTTCCCGTGACTAGTGGGATTGTGGCTGGGGCAGCAGGTGCTGAGTGGGGGACTCTTGTTGTTCCAGATGCTGGTGACCTTCGAGGAGGTGGCTGTGTATTTCACAAAGGGTCAAGGAGCTCTGCTAGATGCTGATCAGAGAGCCCTCTACAGGGACGTCATGCAGGAGATCTACGAGACGGTGACCTCACTGGGTAAGGGATTCCTGTCCCCTCAGTTATGAGAAAATGTAGGGCCTGCATTGCTGAATCTGGTCAGGTTCTTCCCTGGTCAGTTAAATTGAAGGGGAATGGGTTGTATAATCCACAGCTGCCCTGTGAGAGAGACCTGCATCTCCATACCCTCACCAGTGGGATAAGGGTGTCAAACCTAATGGACATGTTAAACCATCCCCATCCATCCAGCTTTCAAGGGGGAGAAGCCGTGTATTGTCCCATCTATATTGTTTCTCATTCATACAGATAATCCCTGTTCACCTGCCTCCTTGGGAATCACTCCAGCCATAGGGAAGGCTCTGCAGCTTTAGAAATAGGCCGGGGTTCTCTAGAGCTGTGTGTGTGTCAGCAAGGCCCCCAAAGTGCAAAGATCCTGGGAACTGCTAGTGAGGGTGTAACAGTTCTCCCCAGATGTCTCCCCCCACCAAGGGGGCTCAGTGACCATGTTCCCATCCCCTTGGATTCGATATTCTCCCAGCACAGCATCGGAACATGGAATGCCCTTTATGACAGTCACTCTCTCAATGCTCCATGCATCATAATCTAGTCTGATTTCACCCCCTGCGCAGGGTTTCCCATGCCCAAACCTGAGCTGATCGCCCAGCTGGAACGAGGGGAAGAGCCGTGGGTGCCCGATCTCCAGGCCTCAGAGGAAAGAGAGCTCTCAAGAGGCGCCCGCCCAGGTGAGGACTGACATAGAAACCATCTGGCGAATGAAGGAAAATGTTGAGAATCCCAAAAATGTGGTGTGAGTAAAAGCCCTGAGTTCTTCCTCATCTCACCCAAAGCAGGGCTGGAGTCAGCAGATATCGCTCATGGCTCCACCCGTCCTGTTAGCTGCACAAGTTTCCTTCCCACTTTTCCTTCTCTCTGAGTGTTTCGGGGGGATGTGGAGGCAGAATCCAATTGCTCAGTCTTCACAGCATTTGCGCGTTGGGTTTTCTCTTGGTGTTATTCCTCTTTATCCCTAGCACAATGACTCCTCTCTGGATTGTCTCTCTCCCAGCAGGTGATGGGAAGGAGGAGGAGAATCAACATGAGCATGTTCCTGGGGAAGTGGAATCACAGGAGACCTTTGTGGGAAGAGCTGAAGGGAATTTTTCCCAGTGCTTGGAAGAGGGAGAAGCCTGGGGAAATTGGCACAGGTCAGAGAAGCTGCTGGTTAACTACCCAAGGAAGAAAGTGGATGAATCCATTAAATGTTGGGAAGGAGACAAGGATCCCACAGCCCAGCAGACAAATCCCAAGGAAGAAAAACCCTATCAGTGCCTCAAATGTGGGAAAGGATTCATTCTGAGATCACACCTTGTGACACATCAGACAATCCATACTGGACAGAAACCCCTTCAATGCTTGGACCGTGGAGAAAGCTTCAATAAGCACTCAGACCTGAATAACCATGGGAGAAACCACATGGGAGAGAATCCCTATAAATGCCTCGAGTGCGGGAAACGTTTCAGTGGAGAGTCAGCTCTACTTATACATCAGAGAATCCACACAGGAGGGAAACCCCACAAGTGCTCAGACTGTGGGAAAGATTTCACACGTAGATCAGCCCTTGTTATACATCAGGCAATCCACACAGGAGAGAGACCCCATAAGTGCTTGGACTGTGAGAAAACTTTTATACGTAGGTCAGACCTTGTGAAACATCAGGCAATCCACACAGGAGAAAGACCACATAATTGCTTGAATTGTGGGAAAAGTTTCATGTGGAGATCAGCCCTTACTCAGCATCAGGCAATCCACACAGGAGAGAGACCGCATAAGTGCTTGGACTGTGAGAAAACTTTTATACGTAGGTCAGACCTTGTTAGACATCAGGCAATCCACACAGGAGAGAGACCACATAATTGCTTGAATTGTGGGAAAAGTTTCATGTGGAGATCAGCCCTTGTTCAGCATCAGGCAATCCACATAGGAGAGAGACCCCATAAGTGCTTGGACTGTGAGAAAAGTTTTATACGCAGGTCAGACCTTGTTAAACATCAGGTAGTCCACACAGGAGAGAGACCCCATAAGTGCTTGGGCTGTGAGAAAAGTTTTCTACGTCGGTCAGCCCTTGTTAGACATCAGGCAATCCACACAGGAGAGAGACCCCGTAAGTGCTTGGACTATGAGAAAACTTCTATATGTAGGTCAGACCTTGTTAAACATAATTGCTTGGATTGTGGGAAAAGTTTCACAAATAGATCAGCCCTTGTTAGACATAAGGCAATCCACACAGGAGAGAGACCCCATAAGTGCTTGGATTGTGGGAAAAGTTTCCTGTGGAGATCAGCCCTTGTTCAGCATCAGGCAATCCACACAGGAGAGAGACCCCATAAGTGCTTGGACTGTGAGAAAACTTTTATACGTAGGTCAGAGCTTGTTAAACATCAGGCAGTCCATACAGGAGAGAAACCACTTAAGTGCTTGGATTGTGGGAAAAGTTTCCTGTGGAGATTAGCCCTTGTTCAGCATCAGGCAATCCATACAGGAGAGAGACCCCATAATTGCTTGGATTGTGGGAAACGTTTCACAAACAGATCAGCCCTTGTTAGACATCAGGCAATCCACACAGGAGAGAGACCCCATAAGTGCTTAGACTGTGGGAAAAGTTTCATGCAGAGGTCAGACCTTGTTAAACATCAGGCAGTCCATACAGGAGAGAGACCCCATAAGTGCTTGGATTGTGGGAAAAGTTTCCTGTGGAGATCAGCCCTTGTTCAGCACAAGGCATTTCACAGAGGAGAGAGAACCCATAAGTGCTTGGACTGTGAGAAAAGTTTTATACGTAGGTCAGACCTTGTTAAACATCAGGTAGTCCATACAGGAGAGAGACCTCATAAGTGCTTAGACTGTGGAAAGAGTTTCAGAGACAGATCAGCCCTTTTTAAGCATCAGGCAATCCACACAGGAGAGAGACCCCATAAGTGCTTGGATTGTCAGAAAAGTTTCACAAACAGATCAGCCCTTTTTAAGCATCAGGCAATCCACACAGGAGAGAGACCCCATAAGTGCTTGGACTGTTGGAAAAGTTTCACAAACAGATCAGACCTTGTTAAACATCAGGCAGTCCACACAGGTGAGAGACACTATAAGTGCTTAGACTGTAACAAAAGTTTTACGTGGAGATCAGTCCTTGTTAGACATCAGGCAATCCACACAGGAGAGAGACCCCATAAGTGCTTGGACTGTGAGAAAAGTTTTTTACGTAGGTCAGACCTTGTTAGACATCAGGCAATCCACACAGGAGAGAGACCCCATAATTGTTTGAATTGTGGGAAAAGTTTCACACAGAGATCACACCTCATTAAACATGGGATAATCCACACAGGAGCTAAACTTCTGTGACACACGGCCAGAAAGGGTTAAGAAACTTGCAAAATAATTGACCCAGATTCAACTTTTAGAGACATATTCAAAAATTCTGTAAATGGTAAATACAGCCATTCCACGTTAGATAGACTAGAACTTGGAAATGTAAACTTTTATTTTTAAAGACCTGGAAGAAGATGGTAACTGTAGTAGTCCGTGTTTACTTTTGTCTTGTTAGAGGTTAACAGTGTAAACAAACGGTTCCTGTCTAGGGCTGTATTCTGTTGTCAGATCAAAAGGGAATATTAACATTTAGATGAAACTTGGGTGTAATAATGTCATTGTCTGCATGTCTCTTTAAAGTCTGTGGTTAACTGTCTATGAACTGCTTTATGGATAATTACCTTATGTTAATCCCTGTAATTAATTACCTGTGACGTTTAGGAAATAGAAGCTTACTTCAAAAGCTTATTGTTCACCCAAGGACTGCCTGCTGATGAGAGACAGCAAAAATCTCTAGAAAAACTCTTGGGACCTGATCCTTTTATCTCAGTTCTTCTTAAACGTTATTTGGGGGGGAGTTTGAGTCGTAAGACTGAGATCTCCAGTCCAGCTGGACCCCCCTGATATTGAACATTTAGACATTGGACTAGAACGTGATGAAATGATTCCGAAAAGGACTCTTTGCAATTGTAAAGCACCATCTCTGCAGTGAAACTGCCCTAAGGACTCTGTTCATGTCTGTGTGTATAATGATCTTTTAACCAATACTCTCTCTCTTTTCTTCTTTTAATAAATCTTAGTTTAGTTAATAAGAATTGGCTGTAAGCGTGTATTTGGGTAAGAACTCTAGCGTTCACTAACTTGGTGGGTAATGTGTCTGATCCTTTGAGATTGGTAGAACTTTTTATATGATGAACAAACCCCACCATATTCACTGGACTGTCTGGGAGGGAGCCCCAGACTGGGTTGCTTCAAGGGAACTGTGCTTTCGCCTCTGTGTAGCCAGTAAGGTATTGTAGAAGCTGTTTTGTTGCTGGCTTGGTGAATTGAAATATTGGAATATCCACCAATTTTGAGGATTGTCTGCCCCATTCTTTGCAGTTTGCCCTAACTGAGGAATCTCAGTGTGCCCCTCAGGACACTGGTAACAACTTCACAAATGCCTTGCCTGTGGGAAAACGTTTCATTCAGCGATCGCACCTCATTAAACATCAGAGAATCCACCCAGGTGTGAGAGACCCTAGAAATAGCTTGACTGCAGGAAAAGACTCAATCCGAGCTCACACATCCGTGACCCGCACAACAGAGAGACCTTGAATGTGCGGGAAGCTTCATTTGGTGCTCCCAGAGTATCAGGCATCAGCAAATCCACGCATGGAAGAAACCTCTGAGATTTTTTCAATGTGGAAAATGTTCGACATGGCACTAACTCCATACTGCACACCAGAGACTCCTCCATACATGGGGGAAATTCTCTTAGTGCCCTGACTAAGGCTGGTCACAGTGGTCTTGCTGGGATTAGCCAGTGCATCTGTGTGACCCTCCACCAGATTTCCTGGTGTAAACTGTCTGACGCTGGGAGAACAGCTGCCAGCACATGCCAGAGCCCTAGACCAATTCACTTGTGTATTAGGATAGATCAAAGTGATTGTGAAATGTATAAGAGGGTATTTGGTGTTTAAACTTCATGACAACTAATGGGACATTACTTGCATTGTTTTCACTTAACTATATCTTGTTATAATGTAGTAGCGAACATTTCCATAGTGTATACCCCTGTAACTAAATAACCCATCAAACGAGGAGGAAGCCTCATGGAATACAAATGAAGAACTTGAACAGAAAAGAGCTAATTTGAAGAAAGTGGGTGTTGTGTGTGAGGATCAGGACTGGGAGCAACGTAATATGATGTGATTTTTGTTTAAGTGATCTTTTATCACAAAGTCCAGTTTGTTTAGGTGGCAAGACAGACTGGAGAGTCTGAGGGGACTGTCCGTGAGTCTAGGGTAAGACTGGGATAGTGATCCAGGAGTTCACATTTGTCACTAGTTTGGTGAAATCTAATTACAGATCACATCACCAGCTTGGGGTATCTACCCGTTTTTCTGCCAGACTGCCTGTAGGTTGGCACTCATAGCTGTGAACCACTCCAGAGAGCGTGACAAACTCCCCCTGAGCATCTTATCTATTCTGATCCCCTCCGTTAGCAGAGTGATTGTTAGTCCCTGAGTTCTCTCTCTGGGGCCGGATTGTCTCATTTCCAGATAGTATCACGTTACCCTGGGCCGTGCTGAAAAGCATTCAGTGTTTGTACATTTTCTCCCTTATGGGCCAGAATTAAACAAATGCTAAAAAAGTGGGAGCAGGGACAGTAAAATGTGGTGTTTTAGCTTCTGTGCTATTTCAGGGCGATGGGGTGAACCCGAGGGATTCCCTCTTTCCCCCAGCACCGTCACCCTTCACACTCAACATAGCAGCTTCTGTCCCAGCAATGGAGAGTTTTATCCTGTCCCCGTTCTACCCCTGCACTTTCCAAGGTGTCACTTTCCGCCGCATCCCTGGCTCTCCATACTTAGGAATCACAGGTTTGATGTCTGTGATCCCAAGTCAGAGCCCTGAGGGCTGGAGAAGGAAGTGTCACAAACCAGGAAGGGAATAAAAATTAATCTGAAGGCACATTTTGACCTTTCTGATCTTATAGCCCTGCTTGCATCTCTTGGTAAAATTGCTTTCCGTTTTTGTCTAGGCTAGTCCAGATCATTTGTAGATGGGAAGCTGGTTTGTGAGTTTTTGATTTATTATGATGATGCTAAAACTTTTGTAAGTAACAGGATGAAATAACGAGATGAGAAGTAAAGCAGGTCTAGCCCCTTTAGAAGAAAATGGGTACACTTATTTTCTGGATTTTGAGTCTTCAGATTCTCTAGGATTTCACATTATGAACGTGAAAATGTTTTATCGCCCACCCTGTATTGTGGCTTTTTCTCTGTTCCCAAAGGCTGTTTGGTCACGTACTTGGATGTTAGATTAGTCTGCCAGGACGTAGTTCAGATTTATTGATGGTGTTAGGCAGCTTATTCCTTCACCCCCTTACTTCCCTGGTCCTTCTCGCATGAACAGAGAACATCAATACCCGAAGACCAAAAGTGCAAACAATTCGATGTTTATAGCGGTGAACTTCCAGCAAGCATGATTTGAGTTTCCTTCCTCAGGGTCCCCCTTCCCAGCTCTGACACCACAGAGCCTTACACCTGTGTCCCTGTTCCCATTCCTGCCCTTAGCCAAACATGATTCCAGTTTCCCCACTCCCATTCCCTGTTCCCATTTCCCCCACCCACACACTCACTCCCTGATTGACTGCAGACTACATAGTAAAACTTGAGTTCTGCTTAGCTATACCTTAACCAATCATTTTCCTAACCAATCCTAACATATTGTAACATGATTATTTAACCAATTATATCCCACCACCTTAATTAGTTTACACCCAGCAAAGTAATTATACAACAGACAGAAACAATCACAGAACCAGACAGAGATTATACAGACAAACAATAGGGAAATGGGGACTACAGTGATAGAACAAACACAGAAATGAGGATTTCCCATCCCAGCTATTGATAAGTGAGTTCTTGCCAGACAGGATGCTATCAAACTAAGTTTCCTTTTACGTCCTCTAGGCTCTTCCCTTTCTCTGGCAGTGATAGGCATTATCAGGAGAGGAGTGTATTCCTAACAGCCCAATAGCACCTTCTTTCAATGTGACTAGGTTGGAATGTGAGGAGGTGACTGGTCTCTTCCCAGCTTATGGCTGCCTCTGCTGATTAGCCAAAGGCCTTAGCCTAAGCGCAGGGCCTCAGAGTGTCCCTGCAAGAGAAGGCCCTTACACTGGCAGACAGTGATTTTGATTCTTTCTTTTATACCTCTAGAACTAGCTAAGTGATAAGAATACACCTAAATTCTTAGCGTATAGGCCTTTACAGACAGGCCTGAATATCTGTATCTTAACAGGTTTCAGAGTAACAGCCGTGTTAGTCTGTATTCGCAAAAAGAAAAGGAGTCCTTGTGGCACCTTAGAGACTAACCAATTTATTTGAGCATGAGCAGCTCACGAAAGCTCATGCTCAAATAAATTGGTTAGTCTCTAAGGTGCCACAAGGACTCCTTTTCTTTTTGTATCTTAACAGACGTCTTCATGAAACAAATGTTGATTTGCAAGAACACTCCATTTCAATTAAATTTCTATCTTTTTCTACCCCTTGTCAACTGATTTTTTTCCTCCAAACAATGACAATTATCAATATCCCTCAGCGCAAACACTGAGGGTGCAAGCTAGATTCACTCTCCCAGAGGCAGACACTGAAATGGGGAAGGAAGTTACTGCCTGATCGCTGCAGCGATGTGGGGCATAGCTAGGAGGGGTAGAGGGTGGGAGATGGTGGGGTGGGGAGGGGGAAACAGAGCTAGGAATCTGCTGGGTTTGCACCTGAGAGCCAGGCAGTTGAGGCTGAGAACTGTGAACTCGCTGCATCAGAGCCTGTCATAACCATACAGCTAAGGGTAGCCTAGAATTCCTCTGTACCTGTAAGGGGTTAAGAAGCTCAAATAACCTGGTTGGCACCAGACCAAAAGGACCAATGGGGAAAGAAGGTACTTTCAAATCTTGTGGGGGAAGGCCTTTTTTTGCGCTCTTTGTTTGTGCTCTCTGCTGGGACTGAGAGAGGCCAGGTAGAAATCCATCTCCTCCAACCAATCCTGAACCAGTCTCTAATATTACAAAAATAGTAAGTAAAGCCAGGCAAGGTGTGTTAGAATATGTTTTGTTTTAGCTTGTGAATTTTCCCTTTGCTAGAGGGAGATTTATTCCTGTTTTTTGTAACTTTGAAACTAAGCCGAGAGGGAGTTCCTCTGTGTTTGTGAATCTTTTGTTCCCCTGTAAAGTTATCTTCCATCCTGATTTTACAGAGGTGATTCTTTTACCTTTTCTTTAAATAAAATTCTTCTTTTCAGAACCTGATTGATTTTCAGTGTCCTACAGACCCAGGGGTTTCGGTCTGTGCTCACTTTGTAACCAATTGGTTAGGGTATTATTCTCAAGCCTCCCCAGGAAAGGGGGTGTAGGGCTTGGGGGGATATTTTGTGGGAATAGGAACCCCAAGTGGTCCTTTCCCTGATTCTTTGTTTAAATCACTTGGTGGTGGCAGCATACCACCCAGGGACAAAGGATTTGTGCCTTGGGGAAGTTTTTAACCTAAGCTGGTAGAAATAAGCTTAGGGGGGCTTCCATGCGGGTCCCCACATCTGTACCCCAGAGTTCAGAACTGGGAAACTGCTGGATTTGGTGCTGAGAGCCAGGCAGCTGAGGCTGAGAACTGTGAACTCGCTGCATCAGAGCCTGAGAGAGACAGGGATTCTCCTGCAAGTGTCTGGTCAAGTGGTGCTTGAATTGTAAAATGCTGTGAATCCCGCTCAAGAGGAATGTTGTGTGGAGGGGGCAGTGTCTCCTGATTGCTGAGAGGACAAGGCTGGGCTGAGATGAGAAGGAGGCCAGGGATGTCACTGGGCAGCTTTGAAGTCAGGCAGATCCCTATTGTGGAGGCCAGAAGGAGATGAGGAGTCTGACAGCCCAGCTTGTTGGGGACACTGGGGCATGGCCACTAGGTAACTCGAGGGGATGGAAGACCACGAGTGTCGATGAAGCCCCCTCGCACTAGGCCCAGGTGTCCTTGGCCCCCCCTCCCGCCTGGAGGCACTCGCAGCAGCTCTGCGTGCTAGGCCCAAGTGTCCTTGGCCCCCCCGCCTGGAGGCACACACAGCAGTTATGCTGAGAATCTGCAACAATATGTTGCAGAGTCAGACTGCCTGAAACTAAGCAAGGCCAAACAGGGGAGATATGGAAGAACAATGCTGAATAAAGCAGCTTTATGTATAGTTTAATAAATGATACAGAGAACCAGGGAACTAGCTGGGAACTGGATTGGCTGGCTATATGGATACTTGGGGCAGCTTGCTATTGGATAAGTATGCTGGGGAAAAGGATGTATAAAAGTCTGTGGAACTTCCTGCTCTGTGTACAGGATTTGAGATTCAAATCTCCCTGTACCTATTTGAAGCTTCAAATAAACTTTTCTGCTTCTCCACCCCGTTGTGATTATTGGGTGTAGCACACCGGGTAACGAACCACTCAAGCTGTTGTTCAGCCTCTCGGCACTGGGTGCCGGCAACAAGCTGGTCACCCCTTCCCCCATCTACCGCTGTGTCCTGTGTGGGGATGATAGCGACTGTCTCTGACCCACTCACCCCAATCTGCATCCCTCTAACCTGAGCTCTTTGGAGTCCCTGCTCTCGGGGGGGTTGCTTCTGTGACAGGCTCCCAGCACCTCTCGCGGCTTCTCGGCACGTTTCTCCCAATGTGTAGCTGTTGCTCTCTTGCTGGCACTTGGGGGAGTTGGGTGGAGCCGGGGGCTGGGCTGGGACTGGACTGGACTGGGCTGGAGCTGGGGAAAGGAGTCGGCCTTTTGCTTGACCTTTGGAACAATAAAGTAGAATTTAGTTTCTCCCACTCCCAGTCTCCTTTGCTTTGCATGAAATGGCTGCCAGCTACAGAGGTAAGGTGAAAGGTAAAGGTGATGCAGACGTGATCTGGGATGGAAATGTCACCCAGCCAACTTCATCCCTGCCCTGTCACAAGCTCCTCAAACTTCCCGAAGAGAGAAAACTCACTGAAAAATTGTGCCTCCCTCCCTGACCCCAGTACAAATCAGGAACAGTCTGATTGGGCTCCCGGGCTCATCCTCCTCTCCCTCCCCCTGGTACTAATCAGGAGTAATCCCACTGGGGCCATGTGACCTATCTACACCACTGTGAGGTTGTTGTGAGAAGAGAATCAGACCATTGGCCTCTAGGTCTATTTGCAGGAGACACACTCACGCATTGTGCTAAAGTGATTGTGATCACTGAGCTGGGTTTCCCAAAGCCCCTGTTCTCTCAGCCTTACCACCAGTGTTTCCTCTAATTTTTCCCACCCATGTGCAGAATGAATTTTGTTATGTGCACCTATATGGAGGTGATATGTGACACATTACCTTCATATCATAACAAAACTCACGTGGTGGGGGTGGGTCCAAGGGATTCAGAGTATGGGAGGGGGCTCAGGGCTGAGGCAAAGGGTTGGGGTGCAGGGCTCCGACTGGGGTGCAGGCTCTGGGGTGGGGCCAGGAATGAGTTGTCTGGGATGTAGGAGAGTGCTCCGGGGCTACGTCAGGGATAGAGGACTCCCCCCAGCTCTGTCTCCCCACAGCAGTACCTGGGCTGGGGGGGAGAGGCACCTCTCCCCATTGTGGCTGCAGGATAGGCTCCCCTAGCTCGGTCCCCGCAGGTTCAGGCCGGGGCTAGGTTCAGGGAGAGGTGCCCCATGACAGGGCTGGGCCAGGCCACCCTGACCGCGGCTGGTCCAGGCCGGGCCAACACAGTTGGGTCTCGGCTGGGCTGCCCCGGCTGCAACTGGATTCAGGCCGCGCCGTCCAGCCACGGCTGCTCCAGGCTGGGCCACCCGGGTTTGGGCTTGGCTGGGCCACGCTGCTGCGGCTGGGTCCAGGTTGGGCTGCCCGGGTTCGCGGTGGGTTGATCGCTAGGACCCAGGAGCGGCTGGGGGGCGGCTCTGGTGGGAGGATCGCGGGGCTCAGGCCCGGCCGCAGGAAGTGACTCGCAGCCGCTGCGGGGACTCAGGCTCCCGGCGAGATCCCCGCGCCCCGGCGGCTGGTGCTGGGAGCCCGGAGCCCGGGCTGCAGCCGGGAGAGGGGAACCTCCAGCCGGGCCCTGCCCGCTGCTCCCCGGGAGCCTCTCCCAGGGCAGAGCCCCCAGCCCGGCCGGGGCCCCTTCCCGGCCCGGCCCCTGCCCCGGGGGGCCCCGCTCAGAGGGAAGGTAAGAGAGACCCGCCCCCCCGTCACCCCCGGGCTGCTCCCCGCGGAGCCGGCTGCGATTCCCTGCCCCGGGCCGGGGAAAGCTGCCGCCAGCTCCCGGTGCGTGCGCGGCGGGGGGAACCAGCCCGCGCCGTGCAGAACAGGCCCTTTGGCACGGGTTGGGGGGGGAACATTCCCCCTTTTCTGAAGCAGGAAACACCCCCCTGGGCAGGGCTGGGAAAACGGACCAGACTCCCTGTGCTGGAGCCTGACCCCACTGGCCAGGGGCTGCTGTGAAGTACGAAGGGAAGCTGTCGGGATTCCTGTCCCCGTCCCCGGCTCGGAGCTCTGCTGCCCGCCTCAGCCTGTGGCTGGCAGGCGGGTGGGAAATGAGAAGACCCTGCCCCGCTCCGTGTGCTGGGGGGACAAGGAGCTCTCACCTTCTCCCACCCCCTGAAGTGTCCTGGCTGCTCTGAGCAGGGTGTGTGTCTGTGGGGGGGATTCTGCTTTTCTGGGCCTCCTCCCCCATGACTAGTGGGATTGTGGCTGGGGCAGCAGGTGCTGAGCGGGGGACTCTTGTTGTTTCAGATGCCGGTGACCTTCGAGGAGGTGGCTGTGTATTTCACCCAGGGGCAGGGGGCTCTGCTGGACCCCGCTCAGAGAGCCCTCTACAGGGACGTCATGCAGGAGAATTACGAGACGGTGACCTCGCTGGGTAAGGGATTCCTGTGTCCTCAGCTATTATAAGCCGTAGGGTCTGCGTGTCTGACTCTGCTCAGTTGGATTAGGAAGGAATGGGTCTCAAAGTGAAGTGCTTCTCAACCAGGGGCCCCTGTGGGGCCGCGACCAGGTTTCAGGGGGGCCGCCATGCAGGACCAGCGTTAGATTTGTGGGGCCCAGGGCACAAATTGGGAGCCCCACTGCATGGGGCTGGAGCTAAAGCCTGAGCAGTTGAGCTTTGTGGGGCCCCATGGGGCGTGGGACCCTGGGTATTTGCCCTGCTCCCTACCACCAAATGCTGGTGCTGGCTTTTATAGGCAGACAAACAGTTGGTGTGGCAGAGGTGGGCCATGGCGTTTTTATACCATGTCGGGGGGGGCCTCAGAGAGAAGAAGGTTGAGAACCCCTGGTAGAGTCCACAGTTCCACTGTGAAAGATACGCTCCTCTCCATGCCCCCTTCAAGGGAACAGGGGAGGCAGAAACCTAATGGACAGGCTAATTCATCCCCATCTCCCCAGCTTTCAAGGGGCCAGAAGCAGGGGATTGCCCTGCCTGTGTTATTTCTCCTTCACACCAGTCCTCTTGGGACTAGCTCCATCCATAGGGAGGGCTTTCAGTGCTGCAGGCTCAGGGGTGCTGGGACAATCTGTACAGTGGGGGGCTGAGAGCCATTGAACCAAAGTGTAAACCCTGGATAGAATGGAAACCACTTCAAGCCGGGGGTCTGGCAGCTCCCCCAGCACCGCTAGATCCAGCACCGATGTGCTGGTTTGGAAATAGGCAGGAGTTTAACACCAGAGCTGTGTGTACCAGAAAGTCCCCCAGAGCTCATCTACCCTGAGAACTCCTAGTGAGGGCATGACAACACCCCTCCCCCAGATATCTGCTGCTCACAAAGCGTCGGAGTTACCATAGTCCCATGTAGGGTCAGGTAAAACTCAGGGAATGTTCCTTGTGACAGATTCTCTACCAATGCTCCATGCACCCTGACCTTGCCTGTTTTCACCCCCTGTGCAGGATTCTCCATTCCCAAACCTGACCTGATCGCCCGGCTGGAACAAGGGGAAGAGCCGTGGGTCCCGGATCTCCAGGACAGTAATGAAAGGGAGAGTCTGAGAGGCACCCGCACAGGTGAGGAGTCAGGGAACCTGAGACAGAACCATCTTGAGAGTGAAGGAAAAAGCTGGGACTCCCAAAATGTGCTGTGAGTGAGAGCCCTCAGTTCTGCCCCTTCTCACCCAGGTGAGGGCTGCAGTGACAGGTTTCGTATCATGAAGGCAAATATCAGTCACAGCTTCCCACCCATCCTGTTAGCTGTCAGGAATTTCCTCCCTGACTTTCCTTCCCTGGGAGTGTTTGGGTGGGATGAGGAGGCAGAATCCAGTGTCTCCATCTCCCCAACAGTCACTGTGTTGTGTTTTCCCTCTTTGCTATTTCCCTTTCTGTCCTTTCTCCCGGCACAGGCAGTGACTCCTTTCTGGGTTCTCTCTCTCCCAGCAGGTGATAGGACAGTGAGTGAGAACAAGGAGGAGAATCAGCAGGAGGAAGGTTCTAGGAAAGTGGAATCGCAGGGGATGGTTTTGAGAAGAGCTGAAGGGAATTTTTCCCAGTTCTTGGAACAGGGAAATGCCTGGGGAGATCGACACAGATCAGCGATGCAGCTGGGAAACTATCCCAGGAAGAAACTTGATGAATCCATTCACCGTGGTGGAGGATGCAAGGATCCCAAGGAAACCACAGTCCAGCAGAAAAGTCACAGTGAAGAGAAACCTTATAAATGCCTTGACTGTGGGAAAAGTTTCCATTTCAGTGCAAGCCTTATTAAACATTGGAGAACCCACACAGGAGAGAAGTCCTATAAATGCCTAGACTGTGGGGAAAGCTTCTGTGAGAAGTCAAACTTTATTATGCACCAGAGACTGCACATAGGACAGAAACCCTATAAATGCCTGGAGTGCGGAAAAAGATTTAGCCAGAGATCACCTCTTATGGCACACCACAGATCCCACACAGGAGAGAAGCCCTATAAATGCTTAGTCTGTGGGAAAAGCTTCAGTAAGAAACCATGTCTTGTTGTACACCAAAGACTGCACACAGGAGAGAGACCATATAAGTGCCTTGAATGTGGGAAAAGTTTTAGTCAGAGTTCAAACCTTACTGCACATCAGAGAATCCACACTGGAGAAAGACCCTATAAATGCCTCGAGTGTGGGAAAGGTTTTATTGAAAGTTCACACCTCACTGCACATCAGAGAATCCACACAGGAGAAAGACCTTATGAATGCCTTGCATGTGGGAAAAGTTTCAATTTGAAATCAACCCTTAATACACATCAGAAAACTCACACAGGAGAGAAACCCCATAAATGCTTGGACTGTGGGAAAACTTTCCGTCAGCGCTCACACCTTATTGAACATAGGAAAATCCACACGGGAGAGAGACCATATAAATGCCTTCAGTGTGGTAAAAGTTTCATTCATCACTCAAACTTTATTAGACATCCATGTCTGAAGACAAGAGAGAGACACTATAAATGCCTTCAGTGTGAGAGAGTTTTCTATGCACGATGGAACCTTATTAAACATGAGAGAACCCACACCGGAGAGAAACCATATAAATGCTTGGTCTGTGGGAAAACTTTTGGTCAGAGCTCATACCTTATTAAACATAGCAGAATCCACACAGGAGAGAGACCATATAAATGCTTTGAGTGTGGGAAAAATTTCATTCATCACTCAGTCCTTATTAAGCATCAGAGAATCCACACTGGTGACAAACCGTATAAATGCCTTGACTGTGGGAAAAGTTTTGCTGACAGAACAAAACTTACTAGACATCAGGCAATCCACACAGGAGAAAGACCCCATAAATGCTTGGTGTGTGGGAAAAATTTCATTCAGAAGTCACAACTTACTATACACCAGAGAACTCACACAGGAGAGAGACCCTTTAAATGCCTGAAGTGTGGGAAAACTTATATCCATAACTCAAAGCTTACTACACATCAGAGAACCCACACAGGAGAGAGACCTTTTAAATGCCTGCAGTGTGGGAAAAATTTTATTCATAACTCAAAGCTTACTAAACATCAGAGAACCCACACAGGAGAGAGACCCTATGGATGCCTTGAGTGTGGGAAAAGTTTTATTCAGAAGTCACATCTTAGTACACATCAAAGAACCCACACAGGAGAGAGACCTTATAAATGCCTGGAGTGTGGGAAAACTTTTATTCATAACTCAAAGCTTACTACACATCAGAGAACCCACACAGGAGAGAGACCTTATAAATGCCTGGAGTGTGGGAAAAGTTTTATGGAAAGTTCATCCCTTATGAAACATAGGAGAATCCACACAGGAGAGAGACCATATAAATGCCTTGACTGTGGGAAAACTTTCAGTCAGCGCTCACACCTTACTCAACATGGGAGAATCCACACAGGGGAGAGACCCTATGGATGCCTTGAGTGTGGGAAAAGTTTTATGGAAAGTTCATCCCTTATTAAACATGGGAGAATCCACACAGGAGAAAGACCCCATAAATGCCTTGACTGTGGGAAAACTTTCAGTCAACGCTCACACCTTACTCAACATGGGAGAATCCACACAGGGGAGAGACCCTTCAGATGCCTTGAGTGTGGGAAAAGTTTTATGGAAAGTTCATCCCTTATTAAACATGGGCAAATCCACATGGGAGAAAAACCCTACAAATGCCTTGAGTGTGGGAAAAGTTTTATGGAAAGTTCATCCCTTACTAAACATGGGAGAATCCACACAGGAGAAAAACCCTATAAATGCCTTGAGTGTGAGAAAAGTTTCATTCAGCACTCAGTCCTTATTAAGCATCAGAGAATCCACACAGGTGACAAACCCTATAAATGCCTCCACTGTGGGAAAAGTTTTATTCATAACTCAAAACTTACTAGACATCAAGCAATCCACACAGGAGAGAGACCCTTTAAATGCCTTCAGTGTGGGAAAAGTTTTATTCAGAATTCACATCTTACTATACACCAGAGAGTTCACACAGGAGAGAGACCCTATGGATGCCTTGAGTGTGGGAAAAGTTTTATGGAAAGTTCATCCCTTACTAAACATGAGAGAATCCACACAGGAGAAAAACCCTATAAATGCCTTGAGTGTGGGAAAAGTTTCAGTTTAAAATCAACCCTTAATACACATCACAAAACTCACACAGGAGAGAAACCCCATAAATGCCTGGACTGTGGGAAAACTTTCAGTCAGCGCTCAAACCTTACTCAACATGGGAGAATCCACACAGGAGAGAGACGTTATAAATGCCTTGACTGTGGGGAAAGCTTCAATAAGAGCTCAGAGCTCACCAAACATCAGAAAATCCACAAAGGTGAGAGACACTAGAAATAGCTTGACTGCAGGAAAAGATTCAGTTTGACTTCACACATCAGTGATCTACACAACAGAGAGACCTTCAATGTGGGGGAAGCTTCATTTGGTGCTCCCGGAGTATCAGGGATCCACAAATCCGCACAGGGAGAAACCTCTGAGATGTTCTCAGTGTGAAAAATGCTCCAAGTGGAGCTGACATCAGAGACTCCTCCTCACAGCAGAGAAATTCTCTGAGTGCCCTGACAAGGGCTGGCCATGGTGACAAACCCATTTCCTCATTCCCACACACAGGGGCATTTGGCTCCCAAGGACCCAGCTACCCATCGCTGGGGTGAGGATACAGCAGCAGCCGAGCAGCAGCTGATCAGTGACCCTCTGGCTCTGCCTGGTCTAAGCAAACCCCAGGCAGAGGAGAGGCCCCGATCAGCACCTCCTCCCTGCTACAGCCCTGGCCGCTGAGCTGATGGGCCAGAGGTGGGGAAAGAAGAGAGAGAAACTCCTGCAGATGCTCCCTCTGCCTGGCTGAAGTTCCCCCCTTCCCTTCCTCTCCCAGCCAGGATCCCCCTGACATAGAAATGAAGAGAAGGACACTTGGGCCAGGCCCCACCTTCATTTTAGACCCCTGTCCCCACCCCCCATCTTCCACCAGCCCCTGGGCTGGGCTCCCCGACTTACCTGGACCTGTTCCCTGCAGGGGGAGAGTTCCTGGGGGTTAGTAACTCCTCCCCTCCGCAAATCCCCCAGGGCGCTGGGCTCTGGGGATCAAATATTGAGGGACCAGGAGGATGGGTTTTGGGGAGGGAACTGGGGATTGAATGGTTGGGGCTGGTGGAGCTGGGAAGCAGGGGGAGCTGGGTGCTGGATTATCGAGCGTTTGGGGATCATGGGATAAGAGGCGAGGAAGAGCACAGGGGTAGAGAGGTGCTGCCTCTCCTCACTCTCCCATTCTGCCCCATCTCCCTGCCCCCGCTGCATTCAGACAGCACCACTGGGAGGGGCTGATTCCCACAGAGCCATTTGGGGAAGGCCGAGAGATCCCACCTCTGCTTCCGAGCATTTATCTATGCTAGGAAATGTGGTTGGGATTAGCCAGAGCATCTCTGTGACCCTCCACCAGATTTCCTAGTGTAACCTCACCCTGAGCATCTTATGTGTAAGGCTGAGATTTTGTCATGGATATTTTTACTAAAAGTCACAGACAGGAAATAGGTCACGGGCTTCTGTGAATATATGTGACATTTACTAATAATATCCGTGACAAAATGGGGAGGAAGAAGTCTGCAGCACCCATTGCTCCTGGGACTCTGGGGTCCCATGGCAGCCAGGCAGATGTGGGGGCCCTGGTTGCAGCTGCATGGGCCTCCTGACTCCCGTGTTTCGGAGCTCTGGGGCCCCTGCAGCCCAGGGCAGTTGGGAACTGTGGGGGGGCCTTGCCCCCCGCAGTGACTCATAGATCTGGTGGCCACTCCTGGCAGCTGGGTGCTGCGGGGTACTCCCACGGCCTGCAGCAGCTTAGAGCTCCAGGGGGCAGCTCTTTGCTACTGCATGCAGCAGGGGAACCCCGCAGCTCCGAGCCACCATGGACTGAAGTCACAGAGGTCTCTGGAAGTCACAGATTCTGTGACTTCTGCAAATCCATAACAAAATCGTACCCTTACTTATGTGTTCTGACCCCCTCCCATTCGCAGAGTGATCATTAGTCCCTGAGTTCCCCCTGTGGGGCTGGATTTTCTCATTCCCAGATAGTCTCACATTACTCCAGGCCCTGCTGAAAAGCATTTAGTGTTTGTACATTTTCTGCCTTATGCACCAGAATTAACTAGATGCTAAAAAAGTGGGAGCAGGGACAGTAAAATGTGGTGTTTTAGCTTCTGTGCTATTTCAGGGCGATGGGGTGTGTCTGAGGGATTCCCTTGTTCCCCCAGCACCATCACCCTCCACTCTCCACATAGCAGCCTCTGTCCCAGCAATGGACAGTGTGATGTTGCACTCTATGTGATTTTTTAAAAATATGCTTATGAGTGTGAATATAATGTAACTGGAATATGCTTCATGCAAAAGGTCTCTTGTAAGGTATCATTACAAAGTTTATAATCTACTGAGTGTGGTCATCCTATTTGTATAAATGTGTCACTCTTGTATCTGAAACTAGACATATGAAATATAACTCTGAGGTCCTATTGTAGTTATGCAAAGTGGGGGCCATTAATGGTGGTTTGGAATCTTAATTGCTCTCATTAACCAGGACAATTGACTGTAGATGGCTCTGTTTTACTTGGAAGTCTCCCTGTATATGTGTGTGCTGGCAAGTGGGTAATGAAGTCTTACAGTGACATGTGATTATGTCACCTGAACTGGAATCCATCTTTAACCTGGTGCTTTTCCATTGAGGAGGGGTGGGAACCCAGAGGGACAAAGGATTCCCACCTTATGCAAAAGATATAGAAGAGGGTGGAACAGAACAAAGGGGGCGGCCATCATGAGAAATCCCCTAGCTACCACCTGAGCTGGAACAAGGGCTGGACCAGGGGAAAGGATTGTGCCCAGACTAGGAAGGTGTCCAGTCTGTGAAAGAAACTTATTGAAACATCTCAGAGGGTGAGATTTTATCTGTATTCAGTTTTATTACTGTGTTAGACATAGACTTGCGTGTTCTATTTTATTTTGCCTGGTAATTCACTTTGTTCTGTCTGTTACTACTTGGAACCACTTAAATCCTACTTTCTGTAGTTAATAAAATCACTTTTTACTTATTAATTAACCCAGAGTATGTATTACTACCTGGAGGGAGGGGCAAACAGCTGTGCATATGTATCAGTGTTATAGAGGGCGAACAATTTATGAGTTTACCCTGTATAAGCTTTATACAGGGTAAAAGCTTTATACAGGGTAAAACGGATTTATTTGGGGTTTGTACCCCATTGGGAGTTGGGCATCTGAGTGTTAAAGACAGGAACACTTCTTACGCTGCTTTCAGTTAAGTCTGCAGCTTTGGGACATGTGGGTCTGTGTTGGAGCAGACCCTGGGTCTGTGCTGGAGCAGACGGGCGTGTCCGGCTCCACAAGACAGGGTGCTGGAGTCCCAAGCTGGCAGGGAAAGCAGGGGCCGAAGTTGTCTTGGCACATCAGTTGGCAGTTCCCAAGGGGGGTTCTGTGATCCAACCTGTCAGTTTTATCTTCTCCTCATTCTACCCCTCTGTCTCTCACGGTGTCACTTACCACCATGTTCCTGGCTCTCCAAGCTTAGGAATCACAGTTTTGATGTCTATGATCCTAAGTCAGACTCCAGAGGGCTGGAGAAGAAAGGGTCAGAGACCTACGAGTGGGCGGGGAAATCCCATTGAACCTAAAGCACAGTTTGGCCTTTCAGATCCTATAGCCCTGTTTACACCTATGGGTGAAATTAGTTCCCAGCTTTTTCTAAGCTAGTCCAGATCATTTGTAGATGGGAAGATTTGTCTTTCTTTCTCTTTCTTTTAGTATAATGATGCTAAAACTTTTGCAACTAATACAACCAAATACGGAGGCAAGGAGTGAAGCTGGTTTAGCCACTACAGAAGAAACTGGGTAAATTTATTTTCCGGATTTTGTGTCTTAAAGGATTCTCTGAGATTTCACTTTATGAACATGAAAGTGTGTTAAAAACCCTGGATTGTGGGTTTTTCTCTCTTCGTGAAGGCTGTTTGGTCACATACGTTAATATTTAGTTTGACAGGATGTAGCTCAGAATTATTGAGGACTTCATGAGACAAATGATCATTTGCCAGAATAGGCCTTTTTTAGATTTTGTTATTTTAATCTTTATCTGACCCTTTGTCATGAGATTTTTGTGTGTGGTTTGAACAATGACAGTGATCAGTATCTCTCAAAACAACCACTGATGGTGCAAGCTAGATTCACAGTGCGGGAGACAGAGGAATGAAGTTACTGCCTGATCCCTGCAGTGATGTGAGATACAGTTTGGAGGGGGAAAAACGAGGGGAAACAGAGCTGGGAAACTGCTGGGTTTGCTCCTCAAAGCCAGACGGCTGAGGCTGAGAACTGTGAATTCGCTGCATTAGAGCCAGAGAGCGACTAGACTTGGCCTGTGAGTGTCGTGTGAAGCTGTCCCTGAAATCTAAAGGAGCATGAACGATACCCCAAAAAATAATAGAGGGAGGGGGCTGTGTCTCCTTATTGCTGAGATGCCGAGGTTGGGCTCAGGCAAGAAAGGAGCCGGGGATGTCAACAGGCTTGGGCAGCCTTTAAGTCAGGCCGACCCCCATCACTGAGGCCAGAGGGAAATGAGGAACCTGACAGCCCAGCTGATCACCCCCTCCCCCTGTACCCCAGTGTCCTGAGTTGTGATGACAAAGATTCTCTTTGCCCCACTCACGCCACACTGATCCCTCTTGTGACTAACCCCCTGTGCCCCATGTTCACCACTTGCCTATGGTTATGATATATAGTGTACAAAGAGTGCCTGGTGAGGGATCACTGGAAAACTCACGATCAGCTGAATATTATGCCATCGAAATGTATGTACCACCAGTGCATGTAGAATGGTGAGATTTTACTGTATGTTTGTTACTAGGGTGACCATATTCCAGGTGCCCAAAAAGAGGACACTGATGAGGGGTGGGAGCCTGGGGGGGGTAGAGTTGTGGGTGCTGGAGGGGGTGTGGTGGGGGTATTCACGAGGTGAGGGAAGTGTCGGTCACTGTCACAGTGGCAGGGCATTGACACAAGCCCAGAATGCAGCAACAGCCGTCCGTCAGCACCTACCTGTGGGACCACCTGCCCAGGGCTGGGGCCTGGGTGGGAGGGATCCGGCAGCAATCAATCGGCTGCAGATGTAGGGGAATGGACCAATCAGCTGTGGATGCCAGGAACTAGACCAGTTGGGAAGCTGACCAATCAGTGCCATTTCTGAGCTGCAGCCCATCTGCTCTGCAGAACTCCTGGACATTTGCTGTTATAGGAAAATCCCGCTCGGACAGAGAAAGCGGGTTCAAAAAAGAGGCTCTGCGGGAAAACCCGGACATATGGTAACCCTATTTGTTGCTGAAATATGTCGTCGTTCTGGGGAACGCCCACAGACTAACTCCTCAGAGACGAGACAGATCTGACCATCTGTGTTAGAAAACTCTTATCTGTCTGTCCACCAAGAGGAAGAAGGGGGTAAACAAAGAAATTTACAATTCATCCGAAGGACGGTTTGGAGCTCACATACGCCATGGAGTTGCCTGACGCCATGACCCAGCAAAGACTTTTCCACTAGAAAGGCTGTGAGTATAAGAAGGGGGGGGAAAGCCTCTAGCCACATCCCCTTCCTCATCTCTACTCACAGTAGCAAGATCGCTTGAAAGATAATAGGAGCATCACTGAACTGAGGGAAGTGGTCCTAGCTGGAAGGCTTTCCAGTGAGCATGGACTGCTGAAAGCTCTTGGGTAAGAGAAATCCTTTTGCTTGTAAAGGTACGTCTACACTTCAAACCTAAGGTGACCTATATTAGGTTGACTTAGAGCCACCACAGTACTTACTGCAATAGCTGATGTCCACACTACCCTCTTTGGGTCACTGGGGCATGTCCTGCCCAGGAGCGCTTCCACCAACCGAAGAGGGGCAGTGTGGGGAGCTGAGAGCCCAGTCTGTCATCTCCAGTGGCAGCTCCCGCCATAGGCACCAACTTCCCCTTTGCCCGGTGGGTTTCCCTGCACTGCCCTCACCCCACCTCCATTCCACCCCTTCCACAAAGTCCCTGCCCTGCCTCTTCTCCGCCTCCTCCCTTGAGCGCCCCGCATCCCTGCTCCTCCTGCTCCCTCCTGGAAAGTTCTAAGCGCCATCAAAGAGCTGTAAGGCGGCAGGGGGCAGGGAGCGCTGGGAGGGGGAGGAGCTGGGATGTGGGGCACTGGGGGTGGGGAGAAGGAGGCGAGGAGCAGGGAGCTTGGCTGCTGGTGGGTGCGGAGCACTTGATAATTTTTCCCCGGTGGCTCTCCAGTCCCAGAGCACCCATGGAGTTGGCGCCTATGGCTCCCTCCCAGGGGCCTAGCTGCCCCACAGGCTCTTAGTGGGCTGCCCGCCCACCACTCCCTGTTCTCCGTAAAGAGCGGGGGAAGGCACCTGCGGCTTTTCAACTCCCCGTTCCCTGCTGGGAGTGTGGGAAAGCCACCTGGGGCTCCCCCTCCATCACTCCCCTGCCAGGTTGACACCAGACCATTAATAACTACTCTGAGTACAGTCTTTCAACCAGTTGTGCACCCACCTTATAGTAATTTCATCTAGACCAACGAATTCCTCCCTGCCGGTCAGAACTGAGTCTAACCTGACTGTCCCATGGTTACTTCCCCCACCATAAGAAAGCAGAAGTTGTCCCTGACATGTACCCAGCACTTATTGCACATTGGGTGCTGATGATAGGGTGGCCAATTGCCCGGTTTTTGAGCAGAAAGTCCAGTTAAAAAGGGAACCTGACATTGTCCGGTCAGATCTACTGACTGGCCACCCAAAGTCGAGTTACTGCAGGTGGGGAGGCACTGGGTCATCACCCACACCAGCCCCTACTCAGCCGGGGCTGCCTCCTACCTGCATTGGGCGGCTGCAGCTCCCAGCCCCGGCTCCACAGGCAAGTCCCTCCTGACCTGGATAGGGAGGGTGTAAAATGAGTGGATGGGTGAGGAGCCTTAGGGGGAAGAGGCGAGGCAGGTGTGGGGCCTCAGGGGAAGAGATGGGGTGGGGAGGTTCCGGCACTCCTGCTGGAGTGTCTGGGTTTTTTAAATTACCAAATTGAGAACCCATATAGCTAGCTGAGAGGCTGTGAAAAATATTAACAAACAAACAAATATCACTTTTCACAGCAGCAGACTTACTAGCTAGCAATAAATAAATTACAATGATTTTGGTGTGTATCTGGGTAAGGGGACTGTTGGCCCCTTACTGAAACTTAATGGGGGGGTTTTGGTTGGCCCCCTCCCAGTACCAAAAGCTAAGGGAAGGACCAATGAGAAATCAAGGCCCTGAGAGTAGTCCCCAGGGCCGATGGGGAGAGGCTAATGCTCTAGGTCAACCTCGTTGACAGGGCAGGCAGGCCAATGAGGGAGTCAGGAGCCCGTCCTCTGTGTGAGCTGGAGCTGCCTGCCAGAGAAGGGCAGAGCTAAGGGGAGAGCAGCAACCTGAGCGGGGCTGGAGCCAGAGCAGCAGCAGTGCTGAGGCAGAGGGGAGCAGGGGCTGGGCCAGTCTGGAGCCGGGTGCGGTGAGCAGCTGGAGAGAGCGAGGGGGACCCTGGGCAGAGGGCCCAGCGTAGGGAGATGCCCCCAGCCAAGGGGCCTCGTAGGCCAGACGTGGAGGGGAAGCCTAACCCCAACAGGAGGAGGCTGACGCTGGGAAGAAGGGTCCTGCCACCTAGAGCCTGAAAGCACGTGGCCACCGTCAGTGCACGTGTCTGACCCGCAGCATCCCTGCAGCACAGCCAGGGCCTGGGCAGGAGGCCTGAGACATGTGAGGAGCAGACTTGGAACTGCCCTTACATCTCAGAGACGCTGGTTGTGGTTCCCCCCATGCCCACAGAGCGGGGTGACATGTTTTCCTTTCACCTTTCCCATTTTTTTCCTTTTTTTTAAATTACTTGCTGTTTAATTAATTTGTTCTGAACTCTGTGCAATGGTCAGTGAAGGTGTCAGGGAAGAGTCCAGAGCGAAGAGAGTACCCCGCAGTGGGGACACTGTCACCCCTGTCTTGAGTGATCACAACAAGATTGGGGGTCGAGCCCCTCAGGAATCCTTAGCCCAACCTTGTCAGGGTTATGGGGACTAGAGTGGAAGGGGAGTCCTTGGGGTCAGGCAGGCCTCTGGATGAAGGGAGTGGGAGCGAGGACTCAGATCCTTCTGCTATTCAATTCCACTGGGGTGGGGTGTATAAGCCAGGAAAATTCCCCACAATAGAGGGACCATTCCCCCGCTTAGCTCTCTGTAGGGGTCAGCACCACCATGTTGCAAAATGGAAACTTAACAAAATTACCAGACTTAGTGATGGACATTGGAGGGGGCTCCAGGCTGAGGCAGGGGGTTGGGTGTGGGAGGGGGTTCGGGCTCTGGGCTGTGGGTGCAGGTTCTGGGGTGGGGCCAGAATTGAGGGGTTCAGGGTTGGAGCTCTGGGCTGGATGTGATGTGGGGGGGTGAAGGCTCTGGCTGGGGGTGCAGGCTGTGGTGTGGAGTTGGGGATGAGGGATTTGGGGTACAGGAGGGGGTTTGAGGCTGGGACCAAGGGTTTCGGAGGATGGTAAGGGGATCAAGGCTGGGTCCTGGGGGCGGGGGTAAGCGATCCAGTTGCAGGGGCAGGCTCTGGGGTCGGGCTGGGGATGAGGGGTTTGGGATGTTGGAGGGTGCTGGGGGCTAGGACCAAGGAGTCTGGAGGGCGGGAGGGGGATCAGGGCTGGGGCAGGAGTGTGGGGCGCGGGAGGCATATTCAGGCTCTGTGCAGCACTTCCCTCAAGCAGCTCCTGGAAGCAGCGGCATGTCCCCCCTCTTGCTCCATCTGCAGGTCTCAGAGCCAGGGGGAGGGGGAACGGAGGCAGCCTGCAGAACCCCCTGGCTGCACCTCTGCCAGCAACAGCAGGGATGGGGAGCCGCTTGCGGGGATCATCCCCCATTGACCTCAACATTGTTACCGTGGACACTTGTGTCCGGGTACAGACATGTTACAGCCCCCTACCTATGTGCACAGCTCATGGTTTTTCCTAAAGTTAATTAAGTATTTTAGGGAAAAGTGTCAGAGCGGCCACCAGCCAGAGCTGCTGCCTGCACTCTGAGGCCACCAAAAATGTGGCCGTGAGAACCCCTGGGCTCGATGCTCAGGACGGGCCCTTCTGACCTTAGAGCCTGTGAGGGTAACAGGAGCCGGGCACAGGGACGCTGCAGCGCGGTGGGTTGATCGCTAGGACCCAGGAGCGGCTGGGGGGCGGCTCTGAGGGGGAGCGATCGCGGGGCTCAGGCCCGGCCCCAGGAAGTGACTCGCAGCCGCTGCGGGGACTCCGGCTCCCGGCGAGATCCCCGAGCCCCGGCGGCTGGTGCTGGGAGCCCGGAGCCCGGGCTGCAGCCAGGAGAGGGGAACCTCCAGCCGGGCCCTGCCCGCTGCTCCCCGGGAGCCTCTCCCAGGGCAGAGCCCCCAGCCCGGCCAGGGCCCCTTCCCGGCCCGGCCCCTGCCCCGGGGGGCCCCGCTCGGAGGGAAGGTAAGAGAGACCCGCCGCCCCGGCACCCCCGGGCTGCTCCCCGCGGAGCTGGCTGCGATTCCCTGTCCCGGGCCTAGGCAAGCGGCCGCCAGGTCCCGTTGGAGGCGGGGGGAGCCAGCCCGGGCCGTGCTGGGGCAGCCCCACGGAGTGGGGGAAAAGATCGGAGTGAGAGCTTTTTCTTCCCCAAAAATTAAACATATGCATGGCTGAGTCATTATGCACGCGTGCAATAGTGCAAAACTCCCCCAGGAGCAGCCGCTGGCCAGCGAGCCTCGTGTGAAGGCCAGAGACCGTCTCTGCTAAACTGCTGCCTGATCCAATCTCTTCCCAGAGCGAATCACACACAGAGTCAGTGTCACCGTGAAACGTGTCCCCTAATGTTCTGGGCAGCCTCTTTCGGACCAGGACCCCTTCACCCCTGAATCCTGGTTGATACTGGGGACTCTCTGGAACAATCAGGGGTTTCCACAGACATGCCCCTTCTCCCCCCTTCCTGGGATCAGATTGTCTCCTTTCTTTTCTCCCATTGACTTGGTGGCTTTTATGGATGCTGCCCCCATAGTGCTGTGGTCAGGAGACGAGGGAGCTCTGAGGGGCAGGGTCTGGGGCAGGGAGGTTTCAGTTGAATGGGTTTATGGCTAGGGCCCAAAAGGAGCTGGAGTGATGTGGGAGTAATCATGGGGCTCCCTCATTCCCAGCAGCGGGAAGTGAATGGCAGTTACTGCAGTAACTGGTCACTGCTGTGCAGAATCCCCATTCCTGGCAAAATCCCTGGCTGCAGACAGGAGAGGTTTATGTTGTAAGGCAGGAACATTCCTGCTGCTCCCCAGGAGCCTCTCCCAGTGCAGTAACCCCAGCCTAGTCAGGGCCCCCCTTCCCAGGCCTCAGCCCCTGCTCCCAGGGAGGGTACCGCTTGGAGGGAAGGTAAGAGAGACCTTTACTCCCGCCCCCCAGGCAGCCGTGCCTCCCGTTTACACCCGGGCTCCAGGAGGAGAAGGCTAAAGAGGTGCAGGAGTGGGGAACAGGGATGCATTAGGTTACAGGAGATGGCTAATAGGAATGCAGGGGGCAGGATGTGGGGGCAGGGAGAATGAGTAATGCAGGGGAGTCAGACTGTAGGAGGAGAATTATGGGGCTGAGGGGAATGAGGATGGAATAGAGGGAGGATGTGATTGGGGGGCACTGTGAGGGAAAGGGGGGATGTGGGGAGGGGAGGCTGGAGGGAGAATGTGAGAGCAAGTGCAGACTGGCTGTGGGAGGGAGAAGGCAGAGGCGTGGGGAGAGATACAAGGGCAGCTTCCCCACCCTATGGGGTAGGAGAGGGTGAAGGACTTCCCCACCCAGCAGCCATGGGCAATTTTTTTCCTGGAACTGGTCAAACAAGCATGTGAGGTGAGGAGACTCTCCCCTCAGGAATCAGAAGCAACAAGGAAAATATCCACAGGCCGCCTCCTCCCCGCCCCGCACACCCTGCTTCCAATTTATGATTTGATTTAAAAATAAAAAAGACACACTCATGATGTTGGGGTCTGTCTCCTGAGTGTTTGGGGCTGCTCGAGGCCCTGATCTGATTTCCATGCAGGATTCAGATCTCAGCCAGACCCATTGTCAGACCCAAGTCACTGCTAGCTCTGGCAGGAGGTGAGCGTGGATGGGCCAATGAGATCATAAAATCTCAGGGTTGGAAGGAACCTCAGGAGGTATCTAGTCCAACCCGCTCCTCAAAGCAGGACAAATCTCGAACTAAATCGTCTCAGCCAGGGCTCTGTCAAGCCTGACCTTAAAAACCTCTAAGGATGGAGATTCCACCACCTCCTTAGGTAACCCGTTCCAGTGCTTCACCACCCTCCTCGTGAAAAAGATCAGCCTCTGCCTGCCTGTCCCTGGGGGCTGCAGGGGCAGACCAGAGAGACTCATCCTTATCTGCTGCCACCAAAGGGCTCCGGTTATTGCTAAGGACGAGGAGGAGGCTGGTGTGTGCGTCTCTTGCTGCTCATGTTATCAGCGCTGTGGAGTTGAGCTCCCTGGGTCACAAGCTGCTGCCTCATCCATTTCAGCCGGGGACTCCAGATTGAGATGCTGCTTCATACCCAGCAGAGGAGAGATGTCTGTTAAAGCCCCTCTGTGCCCAGCCTAGGTGGGGACTTTTTCCAGTGGCTGGAACCAGTCCCTGGGGCATCCCCTGGCTCTTCGGTCACCAGCTCCTCAGCTGGAGCCTGCAAGTGATGGAGAGACCCGGGGGACAGGGCTGGGGCCGGGCAGAAAAGTGACTCTGCACAAAGGGCCCCTTTCAGGGACCTGCTGGTGAGTTTGGCCTACGTGGGAAGGGGGCTCCCTGTGTGTCTGCAAGTCCCAGAGCTGCTGTGCCCATGGACACAGCCAGGTTCAAACCCCTGTTAGCAGTGGCTGATCTGCCTAATGAGAGGAAAGGCTCAAGACAATGGGGCAGTCAGAAGTTCTCCCAGGACTAGGGAAGCAGATAAAAAGGGAGAAAGGAGAGACTGGAAGGGGCAGCAGGAGCAAGAAGTGGGGAGGGAGTTTGCCAGGTCCAAGACCTGTCTGGATCCATTCCCTGCACCCCCAGGGCAGAGTGACTCTCCTGGGAAGAAGGGGAGGAGCTGAGAGAAGAAAAGCCAGTTGCTGACTCTGCTGAACACCTCACTATCTGGAGAGAAGGGGGGTAGCTTTAGAGGGGGTTACACGATAATGTCATGGGGAGCCCCCAAAGTGGTTCTTTCGATTTCCTCTTTTTCTAGCATTTGACGCAGGGATGCTCTTACTGGGAGGGTTTAAAAGTGTCCCCGGTGAGTTTAGTTCTGCTGGGAGGGGCCTGACCTGGCAGCATGGCAGAGTCCAGAGCATGTGTCTGCAGGAAGGGAGCCTGGGGGGAATCGGGGTGTGAAATGGACTCAAGTCTCTTCTGTAACCTCCCCCCATCACCCCTCTCGCCCTGACAGGCTGAGGAATCACGTCCAGATTTCGCTGCAGATCGTCCCGTCTTCCAGGGTACAGGGAATGGAAATGGTTGTGATGGAGCCAGCTCAGGTAGGGGATTTTCAGGGAGCTGCAGGGGGGTGTTGTAGAGGGGGAGGGGCAGGAAAGACACAGGGTGAAGCAGGGAGGGGACAGGGTGAGATATACCTGCTGATTTTCTGAGCAAGCCCATTGACAGTTGGGGGGGGGGGGGCGCGGCGGGACATTCCCCTATTTCTCAAACAGTACACAACCCCATTGGGCAGGGCTGGGTACATTTTCCAGACTCCCAGTGCTGGAGCCTGAACTGACTAGCCAGGGGCTGCTGTGAAATACGAAGGGAAGCTGTCGGGAATCCTGTCCCTGTCCCCGGCTCAGAGCTCTGCTTCCCGTATCAGCCTGTGGCTGGCAGGTGTGTGGGAAATGAGAAGACCCTGCCCTCTCCGTCTTCTGTTGAGGGACAAGCAGCTCTCACCTTCTCCCACCCCCTGAAGCCTCCGGGCTGCTCTGAGCAGGGTGGGGGAGGAATTCTGCTACTCTGGTCCTCCCAGAGCTTCCGAGGTGATTCTATTTTTTCTTTCTTCCTTTCCCGTGACTAGTGGGATTGTGGCTGGGGCAGCAGGTGCTGAGCGGGGGACTCTTGTTGTTTCAGATGCCGGTGACCTTCAAGGACGTGGCTGTGTATTTCACCCAGGGGCAGGGGGCTCTGCTGGATGCTGGTCAGAGAGCCCTCTACAGGGACGTCATGCAAGAGATCTATGAGACGGTGACCTCTCTGGGTAAGGGATTCCCGTCCCCTCAGTTATTAGAAAATGTAGGGCCTCCATTGCTGAATCTGGTCAGGTTCTTCCCTGGTCAGTTAGATTGAAGGGTAATGGGTTCTATAATCCACAGCTGCCCTGTGAGAGAGACCTGCATCTCCATACCCTCACCAGTGGGATAAGGGTGTCAGACATAATGGACGTGCAAAACCATCCCCATCCCTCCAGCTTTCAAGAGGGAGAAGCCATGTATTCTCCAATCTGTATTGTTTCTCAGTCGCACAGAGAATTACTCCAGCCATAGGGAGGTTTAGAAATAGGCAGGGGTTTAACTCTAGAGCTGTGTGTGCATCAGCAAAGCCCCCAAAGTGCACAGATCCTGGGAACTGCTAGTGAGGGCGTAACAATTCTCCCCATCTTTCCAGAAGTCTCTCTCCCCCAAGGGGGCTCAGTGACATGTTCCCGTCCCCTTGGATTCCAGATTCTCCCAGCACAATACCGGGACATGGAATGCCCTTTATGACAGACACTCTCTCAACCCTCCATGCACCCTGATCTGGTCTGATTTCACCCCCGTGCAGGGTTTCCCATTCCCAAACCTGAGCTGATCACCCAGCTGGAACGAGGGGAAGAGCCGTGGGTGCCCGATCTCCAGGCCTCGGAGGAAAGAGAGATCTCAAGAGGCGCCCGCCCAGGTGAGGACTGACATAGAAACCATCTGGCTAATGAAGGAAAATGTTAAGAATACCAAAAATGTGGTGTGAGTAAAGGCCCTGAGTTCTTCCTTACCTCACCCAGAGCAGGGCTGGAGACAGCAGATATAGCTCACAGCTCTCCACCCGTCCTGTTAGCTACACGAGTTTCCTTCCCACTTTCCCTCTGAGTGTTTGGGGGGGATTTGGAGGCAGAATCCAATTGCTCTGTCTTCACAGCATTAGCATGTTGGGTTTTCCCTCGGTGCTATTCCTCTTTCTCCCCGGCACAATGACTCCTGTCTGGATTGTCTCTCTCCCAGCAGGTGATGAACGAGGGAGTGAGGAGGAGGAGGGGAATCATCATGAGCACGTTCCTGGGGAAATGGAACCACAGGGGACATTTGTGGGAAGAGCTGAAGGGAATTTTTCCCAGTGCTTGGAAAAGGGAGAAGCCTGGGGATATTGGCACGCGTCAGAGAGGCTGCTGGGAAACCACCCAAAGAAGAAAGTGGATGAATCCATTAAATGTTGGGGAGGAGACAAGGATCCCACAGCCCAGCAGACAAATCCCAAGGAAGAAAAACCCTATCAGTGCCTCGAATGTGGGAAAGGATTCATTCTGAGATCACACCTTGTGACACATCAGACAATCCATACTGGACAGAAACCCCTTCAATGCTTGGACTGTGGACAAAGCGTCAATAACCGCTCAGACCTCAATAGCCATGGGAGAAGCCACACAGGAGAGAAACCCTATCAATCCCTTGAGTGCTGGAAATGTTTCAATTTCAAGTCAGCACAAATTACACATCAGATAAGCCAAACATGGGAGAGACCCCATAAATGCTTAGACTGTGGGAAAAGTTTCATACAGAGGTCAGACCTTGTTAAACATCAGGCAATCCACACAGGAGAGAGACCCCATAAGTGCTTGCACTGTGGGAAAAGTTTCACATGGAGATCAGCCCTTGTTCAACATCAAGCAATCCACACAGGAGAGAGACCCCATAAGTGCTTGGACTGTGGAAAAAGTTTCATATGGAGGTCAGACCTTGTTAAACATCAGGCAATCCACACAGGAGAGAGACCGCATAAGTGCTTGGACTGTGAGAAAAGCTTTATACGTAGGTCAGACCTTGTGAAACATCTGGCAATCCACACAGGAGAGAGACCCCATAAGTGCTTGGACTGTGAGAAAAGTTTCATTCAGAGGTCAGACCTTGTTAAACATCAGGCAGTCCATACAGGAGAGAGACCCCTTAAGTGCTTAGACTGTGCCAAAAGTTTCAGAGACAGATCAGCCCTTTTTAAGCATCAGGCAATCCACACAGGAGAGAGATCCCATAAGTGCTTAGACTGTGGAAAAAGTTTCATATGGAGGTCAGACCTTGTTAAACATCAAGCATTCCACACAGGAGAGAGACCCCATAAGTGCTTGGACTGTGGGAAAAGTTTCATACGGCGGTCAGACCTTGTTAAACATCAGGCAATCCACACAGGAGAGAGACCCTACAAATGCTTGGACTGTGGGAAAAGTTTCATACGGAGGTCAGACCTTGTTAAACATCAGGCAATCCACACAGGATACAGACCCCATAAGTGCTTGGACTGTGGGAAAAGTTTCATACAGAGGTCAGACCTTGTTAAACATCAGGTAATCCACACAGGATACAGACCCCATAAGTGCTTCAACTGTGGGAAAAGTTTCAGAAATACATCAGCCCTTGTTACACATCAGGCAATTCACACAGGAGAGAGCCCTCATAAATGCTTAGACTGTTTAAAAAGTTTTGTATGGAGGTCAGACCTTGTTAAACATCAGGCAGTCCATACAGGAGAGAGACCCCATAAGTGCTTGGACTGTGGAAAGAGTTTCATATGGAGGTCAGACCTTATTAAACATCAGGCAATCCACACAGGAGAGAGACCCCATAAGTGCTTAGACTGTGGGAAAAGTTTCACACAGAGATCATATCTTATAACACATCAGAGGATCCACACAGGAGAGAGACCCCATAATTGCTTGGATTGTGGGAAAAGTTTCACAAACAGATCAGCTCTTGTTAGACATCAGGCAATCCACACAGGAGAGAGACCCCATAAGTGCTTGGACTGTGGGAAAAGTTTCACACAGAGATCACACCTCATTAAACATGGGAGAATCCACACAGGAGCTAAACTTCTGTGACACACGGCCAGAAAGGGTTAAGAAACTTGCAGTATAATTGACTCAGACTCAACTTTTGGAGACATGTTCGAAAAGTGTGGAAATGGTAATTAGGGCCATTCCACGTTAGATAGACTAGAAGTTTGAAATGTAAACTTTTATTGTCAACGATCTGGAAGAAGATGGTAAGTGTAGTAATCTGTGTTTACCTTTATCTTGTTGGAGGTCAACAATGTAAACAAACGGTTCCTGTCTAGGGCTGTATTCTGTTGTCAGAGATCAACAGGAAATATTAACATTTAGATGAAACTTGAGTGTAATAATGTCATTTTCTGTATGTCTCTTTAAAGTTTGTGGTTAACTGTCTGTGAACTGCTTTATGGATAATTACCTAATGTTAATCCTTGTAATTAATTACCTGTGACGTTTAGGAAATAGTAGCTTACTTCAAAAGCCTATTGTTCACCCAAGGACTGCCTGCTCACGAGAGGCTGCAAAAATCTCTTGAAAAATTCTTAGGACCTGATCCTTTTATCTCAGATCTTCTTAAACCTGTAACGAAATAACGCATCAAACGAGGAAGAAGCCTCGTGGAATGCAAATGAAGAACTTGAACAGAAAAGAGCTAATTTCAAAGCAAGTGGGCATATTGCGTGAGGATCGGCGGTCAAAGAATCAAAATGCCTTCCTCCCTCTCTGTCATCAGAGGAAAAACCTGTGTGGGTAGTGACCCTGTCAGCCTTTTTTTGTGTGAGAAGAAGCCGTAAGCATGGATTCAAGGAAAGATCCTTTACCTCTGGACTGTTTGGACTCTTCCAGGGAAGTGTCCTGGATAGAAAACGGAGCTCCCCAGAGACGATCTGGGTACCCCGAAAAGACTTTGGGGAAACTGTCAGTTTATTATATCACTGCCACCCTTTGGAATTACAAACTGACTCACCTGTGCGTACATTTTACCTGCTTTATCCTCTCAATAGCTCTCACTTCCTTTCCTTAGCTAATGAACCTTCAGTTGGTTTACTACAGAATTGGCTGCCAGCGTTGATGTTGGTGTAAGATCTAGGGTACCAATTACTCTGGGGTAAGTGACTGGTCTCCTGGGACTGGGAGCAACGTGATGTGATGTGATTTTTGGTTTAAGTGACCTTTTATCACAAAGTCCAGTTTGTCTGGGTGGCAAGACAGACTGGAGAGTCAAAGAGTACTGTCTGTGAGTCTAGGGTAAGACAGGGATAGTGATCCAGGAGTTCACATATGTCACTGGCCTGGTGAAATCTAATTACAGAATGTCCCACCAGCTTGAGGTGTCTGCCTGGTTTTCTGCCAGGCTGCCTGGAGGTTGGCACTCCTAGTTGTGAACCACTCCTAGAGTGTGACAAACTCACCCTGAGCATCTTATCCTAATCCCCTCCATGATCAGAGTGATTGTTAGTCCCTTAGTTCCGCCTTTTGGGACTGGATTGTCTCATTCCCAGATAGTCTCACATTACTCGAGGCCATGCTGAAAAGCATTTAGTGTGTGTACATTTTCTCCCTTATGGGCCAGAATTAAACAGATGCTAAAAAAGTCGGAACCAGGACAGTAAAATGTGGTGTTTTAGCCTCTGTGCAGTTTCAGGGCGATGGGGTGAGTCCGAGGGATTCCCTCTTTCCCCTAGCACCGTCACCCTCCACACTCGACACAGCAGCCTCTGTCCCAGCAATGGAGAGTTTTATCCTGTCCCCATTCTACCCCTCCAGCTCCCAAATTGTCACTTACCACCATGTCCCTGGCTCTCCAGGCTTAGGAATCACAGGTTTGATGTCTGTGATCCCAAATCAGAGCCCTGAGGGGTGGAGAAGGAAGTGTCACAAACCAGAAATGAATCTGAAGGCACATTTTGACCTTTCTGATCTCATAGCCCTGTTTGCATCTCTTGGTAAAATTGCTTTCAGTGTTTGTCTAGGCTAGTCCAGATAATTTGTAGATGGGAAGCTGGTTTGTGAGTTTTTGGTTTATTATGATGATGCTAAAACTTTTGTAAGTAACACGACGAAATAATGATGCGAGAAGTAAAGCAGGTCTCGCCCCTTTAGAAGAAAATGGGTTCACTCATTTTCTGGATTTTGAGTCTCCAGCTTCTCTGGGATTTCACATTAAGAATGTGAAAATGTTTTATCGACCAGCCTGTGTGGTGGCTTTTTCTCAGTTCCCGAAGGCTGTTTGGTCACATACTTGGCTGTTAGATTAGTCTGCCAGGACGTAGCTATGATTTATTAAGGGCTTCATGAAACAAATGTTGATTTGCAAGAACACTCCTTTTCAATTAAATTTTAACCTTTTTTACCCCTTGTCAACTGATTTTTTTTCTTTGAACAAGGACAACTATCAATATCCCTGCAGGTCTGGGCCAGGGCTAGATTCAGGGAGGGCTGCCCCAACTGCGGCTGGGTCCGGGCCAGGCCAGCACGGCTGGCTCCAGGCCAGGCTGCCTGGGTTCGGGCTTGGCTAGGCCACGCCACTACAGCTCGGTTCAGGCCGGGCTGCCGCAGCTGTGTCCGGGCCACGCTATGGCACCGTGGCTCCGGCTGGCTCTGGGCTGGGCCGCCCAGGTTCAGGTTCGGGGCTGGGCCAGGCCGCTGCGGCTGGGGTGGGGCCGGGCCAGGATGGGGTAGGTGCACGCCAGATGCAGCAGGTCTGGACCACAGCATACTTGGAGCTGGGTGGCGGCCCTGGCAATGGCAGGTTGGGGTCCGGAGTAGGATGGGGCCGGGGGAGGGGCGCCCGTCTCCCGGCCGCGGCAGGTCCCCGAGTCCCGGTGGGTTCCCTGCGCGGCGCTAAATAGCCTGCTGCACGGCCGCACAGCGGCCTAATTACCTCACCACTGGCCTAATTCTACCCCGGTCCCGTTGCAATCACTGGGGCTAGAGGCTGAAAGATTGTGGAGATGAGAGGGAATGTTATAGCTGAAATCTCACATGCATCATCCCCCCCGCCCCCATTTCTTCTGCTCTCTCCCTCTCCTTTTGCCTTCTCTCTCCTGCACGTCCGGCTCAGCCCCGCAAGACAGCGCCACATTTTGCACCAGTGCCGGTAGCCTGTGACCAGAGAGGCAGCTCCAAGCAATGCCTTAGCCAGCCCAATGCGGAGAGAAGTTTGCCACGTCTCAGAGGGGCTGATCAGCCGGCAGGCCGTGCCCAGCTTTCTCCTGCAGTGAGGCTGCAAGGGAGACTGAGCCCCGGCACCAGAGGCTGAGATTTCTCTTTGCTGAGCTTTTCTCTCCCCTTTTGTGGGTCGTTGTTTTCTTTTGTCTCATAGGGAGCAGGATTGGACTCCAGCCACAGCTCCAACCTGTCTCACCTCATTTATTCTCTTTTCCCCTCAAAAGCACAGTTAGTACCATCCTTAAGGCACCTAAAAGACTGTGAAGCAGGGATTTCCCCCCTATGGCAACAGATTCTATCCAGCTTGTTTTTACCATGAGAGGATGCCGTGCTAACTGTAGCCAAACCCCACTTCTCTGTTTAATGCTGGAGCGATGAATGAGGGATTTGTTAACGTCTTACCCACCGCTGGGAATGAGACATCCCCATATCAACACCACAGCTCCTCGAACAGGGAGGAAACATCTCCATTTTCAAATGTCGCTGGGAAAGTTGATCCTTGTCTGGTTTAAACCCCAACCCCCCGCTGTGAGAATGACTCAGCACAGTCAATTTCCTCCCAAACTGAGGGAATTTGGTATTATTCAGTAATTCCAGAGAGAAATAATCTGTGAAGGTCGAGGAGAATTTATAGCAGCATTTGATAATGAGGAAAAATCTGAGAAGATTTACACAAATTGGCTAAGTCGACAGGAAAAAAGCAAAAATCAGAAAGGTTTTGTATCAAGTGGGTATTTAAAGGAAAAATAAGTGACCTTTATGCAGAGATTATATTAGTAATCCTTCAACAGAGAGAGAGTGATCAACATCTGAGTGGAGTGCAGTAAAATTGAGTAAGTGAATAAAAGGGAAAATGTGTACTGCAATTTTTGACTATTGGAGGATGTAATATGTTCCTATTCAATAATTCTATGGTAGAGCAGGAAAACTGGAGGGGATTTCTATCCACTTTACCCTCAAAATATTCCAGTAAAAGGATGTTCTGAATGGTGCAAAGTCAAGCAGTCTGAGGCAGGGCCAGAATCAAGGATGTCTGGGCCTTGTTAATTCAGCCCCCTTGTGTCTGTGCATTATTATATGATCTTTAATGACAGGATCACACACTGCAGCGCTCATTAACACAGGACCCTGCCTCATTCAGGGTATGTCTATCTACACTGCAAAAATAAAACAAAAACACAAGCAAAAGAAGACACTGCAACAAGTCTCAGAGTGGGGGTCAGCTGACTCTGGTTGGGGAGGAGGGCGGGGAGAGGGGCTCGGGCTGTACGGATAAAATTAGCAGAGCAGATGCAGGGGCTGGAGCCTGGGGTCCGAGATCCTCCCCACTTTCCAGGTTTCAGAGCCCCGACTCTGCCCAGGCCTGAAGGTCCCCAGGAAGGGGTGTTCTGTAAAGTCCAGCCCTGTCCTGGAACAGTCAGAGGAATGTTAAGGGTGTTCTCCCTTTAAGGAGTCAATGTGCAACAGTGTGTTACTTTTCCCCAGAGTCACTGAACAGTTCCATTTAAACACAGTGGCTGGATTGATCTCTTCCAGAATCCAATGAACCTTTGAAAAGGATTCTTCTGAGGGTGACCTTCAGACAAAAGTCTATTTCGAGCTGTGAGCCAGGCGACAGGCCCTCTGTTTTCAGGGCAGGGTCCTGCTTCTTTCTCCCCCGCCAGAGCTGGGTGTCTGCTAAAATGCAAAATGTTTAGTTCCTGCCCCCTCTGGTGCAACGGATGGGGTCACACCCTCTCTCTATAGCTTGAGGGGTCTGTTTACCTGAGATGTAAATACATTCTCTTCACCCTTCCAAGTCCTATGGCAGAAACTCCCAGGGGGATTTTTTTTTTTTTTACATTTGTAATTGATGCAGCAAGCCCAGAGGTGCCGGGGCTTTGAACTGCCCAGCCCAGAGGTGCTGGGCCCATAAGCGTGGGAACTAGTGGTACAGTGGGTGCTGCAGCACCCTAGGGCTTTAGCCAGGGCTCCGCTGCTGGCACCCTGCGCCCCGTCTGCTGGCCCTCCAGGGCCCAGCTGCTGGCCCCCCACCCCCAGGTCCCTGCTGCCGGCTCGGAAGGGTGGGGGATAAAGGGACAGGGATAAAGGCACTGACCTTCAGCACCCCCAGTATCCAAAGTGTTCCCGCACCACTGGTGGGGGCTCTGAAGTGCCAGGCCCAGAGGTACGGGGGCTATGAACTGCCAGGCCCAGAGGTGCTGTCTGGGGCTCACCCCTGGGAAGCCCTGGCACAAATTAAGCACTGGAAAAACGACATTCCTATGTCTAGGGTGAGGTGTCACACAGAGTCAGCGTCCCCGAGAAATGTGTCTCCTGCTGCTAGGGCTCTGGGCAGCCTCTCTAGGACCAGGACCTCTCACCCCCACGTGCTTGAGAATATTGGGGACTCTCTGGAACAATCCCCAATTTCCATTAGAAACGCCCCTTCTCCCCCCTCCCTGGGGTCTGGATGGATCCGTTCTGTCCAGTCACTAACAGGGTGGCTTCTATGCACGATGCCCCGTTAATGTGGAGAGAAGCTGCTGGAGCCCAGGGGAGGTGGGGCCCGCAAGAGGCAGGTTGTAGGGCAGGAGTCTGCAGCGCGATGGGTTGATCGCTAGGACCCAGGAGCGGCTGGGGGGCGGCTCTGGGGGGAGGATCGCGGGGCTCAGGCCTGGCCCAGGAAGTGACTCGCAGCCGCTGCGGTGGCTCTGGCTCCCGGCGAGATCCCCGAGCCCCGGCGGCTGGTGCTGGGAGCCCGGAGCCCGGGCTGCAGCCGGGAGAGGGGAACCTCCAGCCGGGCCCTGCCCGCTGCTCCCCGGGAGCCTCTCCCAGGGCAGAGCCCCCAGCCCGGCCAGGGCCCCTTCCCGGCCCGGCCCCTGCCCCGGGGGGCCCCGCTCGGAGGGAAGGTAAGAGAGACCCGCCCCCCCCCCGTCACCCCCGGGCTGCAGGGGGCGGGTTTGGCCCCGGGCTGCTCCCCGGGAGCCTCTCCCAGGGCAGAGCCCCCAGCCCGGCCAGGGCCCCTTCCCGGCCCGGCCCCTGCCCCGGGGGCCCCGCTCGGAGGGAAGGTAAGAGAGACCCGCCCCCCCCGTCACATCTGGGCTGCAGGGGGCGGGTTTGGCCCCGGGCTGCTCCCCGCGGAGCCGGCTGCGATTCCCTGCCCCGGGCCCGGGAAAGCTGCCGCCAGCCCCCGGCGTGTGCGGAGCCCGGCTGGGGCAGGGACGACAGATCGGAGTGAGAGCCGGGGTACAGGCCGTACCAGACAGGGCAGAGGGGGTAACCCAGGAATGGTGGGTGGGGGCAGAGGAGTAAAAGCCCCCCCCCCAATGGAGTGAGCCAGCTGCCGTGGTTGCAAAAATAAGGGGGGGCGGGGGCAGAGGGGCTTTTCCTCCCCCTTTTGACAGGATCTCAGCTCCCATTTCCCCAGGCCGTGTCCTTAAAGGCCCAGTGCATCGCAGAGCCTGGACAGGGCCCCTCTCCCCTCCTGTATACGATGTTTCTGAGCTGCTAAAGGAGGCTTGATCCAGGGAAATATTTACAGACCCCCGCCCCCCTCCCCAATAATTGTCACACTTGTTTTTAGTGTTTAAAAGAATCTGGTTCACAGTTTATATGTTTGCTTAAAGCCGCCCAGCGCGTCATCAGTGTGTCTGAGGGCTTGGCTACACTTGCCGGTGTAGAGCGCTTTGAGTTCAACCAGCCCTCGGAGAGCGCGGCAGGGAAGGCGCCGCAGTCTGTCCACACTGACAGCTCCAAGCGCCCTGGGCGTGGCCACATTTGCAGCACTTGCAGCTGCATTGGGAGCGGTGCATTATGGGCAGCTCTCCCAGCATGCAAGTGGCTGCAACGTGCTTTTCAAATGGGGTGCGGGGGTGGAGTGTGACAGGGAGTGTGTTGTGTGTATGTGGGGGGAGAGGGAGTGGGTTGGGGGGGGGCTGAGAGCAGTCAGCAGGCTGTCTTGTCAGCTCAGACAGCAGCAGACCCCCCCTCCGCCCCCGCCTCGCTCTCTCTCACACAGCGCTCCACAGTAGTGGCTGCTTTGTCTCGGAGCAGCGAAGCAGCCGGCTGTCAGAAACGGAGCTTTCACAGGGCGTATCTGCATTCCTGCAGCGATTCAAAAACAATGACAAGAGAGGCCACTTGACTTAAGGGGATTATGGGACATTTCCGGAGGCTGATCAGAGCGCTGTAATGCAACCCCTGGTCCACACTGGCGCTGCGGCACTCCAGCGGGGTGCAGCAAAGGTTATTCCCCTCGCCGAGGTGGCGTACCAGCAGCTCTGTTGCCGCAGAGTCAGAGCGCTCTACGTGCCTTGCCCGTGTGGACGAGGAGTGAGCTAGTGCGCCCGGGTCTCCTTTATTGTGCTGTAACTCGCAAGTGTAGCCAAGCCCTTGCCACTGTGCCTATTCCCCTGGGTTTGACTCCCCTTGGAATCCAGTCTATGGAGTTTCACTCCTGTAAATTATTTACCTTTAAAAATAGTATTTTTATTACTCTGAGCTCTTCATCCTAAACTTCATTAATGTTGTGCAGGTGGACGTCATTGTGCCACGGAATTCATATTTTTAAAGGCAAATAATCATGGAAAATATTAATAGTTGCTCATAGCTTCAGCAGTCACATCTCACAGTGACACGGTAACATTTCCTGTTTCTATTGCAATATTGTAATTTGAGTTCAGTGCTGACTGATTTCATGGGCTGGTCTCAAAACTCCTCCAGTTTGCTTTGATCCACCGATGGGGCTTGCCTTAGCTAATTACTTTGTCTCTCTGTCCAGCACCCTTGTGCTTTATCCCATGTCCCATTTGTGTAAAGAACTTGGTTCCCTAATATTCACTAACGGCCAGAATTTTCAAGGTTCAAGGCACCTAGATACTTTGCAATATGCCACTAGTGGCCAAAATCCTTTTAAAATTCTGTCCTTAGGGGCCTTAGAGTGTCTGGTATAAATTGCTTCTAAAAAGGAAATTTCTATGGTATTTTTTACTAAGCATAGATCTACAACCCCAAGATAGATTGACAACCCCAAGAATTCAAACCCCGTGAGTTATGCACCCAAAAGTCTAGAATTTAAATAAAGAAAAAAATAAATTTTGTTTTCCTTTTATTTATCTTTTGGAGTCTGAGCCTTTAGGGTGCCCTCGCTTCACACTTTTACTGCTACCCCTTCCAAAGGGTCCATATACCTAGAATGGCTGTACAGTCCTGTAACATCAGATGCCATTTTGCACTTCCCAAAATATGTGATTCCCCACCACCACTTGCAGTTGACAGTTGATTTAAAAACCGTTTTTCTGTAAGTAACCCCCCCATTCCGCACACACTTGAATTAAATGCACATTTTACTTTTCTATGACGTCATTTATTGTATGCATTGATGTTGATTTTTCTACAGCATTTTGTATACTAATGACCTATTTTAAGTTCACAGCCTTTTATGGGTGCTACATTTTTTGTTGTGATACATTCCAGGAATGTTCTTCATTCTGACACGTGTACTGATTACAGCCAAAGTCAAAAAATTTTAAAACAAATTCTACTGTTTCTCCTTTGCATTGGCGAGGCAGGAGGACACCGTGCTGACCTCACCTAGTTTACCTTTTGGTGCAACTAAAATGTCTTACCTCCTTTATGTTTTCACAGTGGGATCGCTAATGCAGATTAGTTGCCCCATGGTATAAACACCCATTGTCTTATAGACACAGACTATACTGCTGACTCCGATGTTAAATGAACCATTATTGTTGATGGGCTGAAAACTCTGGCACTGATTGTGTGGCTACTACTCCTGCTCCTTTGCCAGGCTCTGTGTCTGAATGTCTGCGCCCATTTGTGAGGGCAACCTTGGAAAACCAGTTGAAGCACTTAAAACTAAAGGAATTTGCAGGGGATTCCACCCCCTCCCTCCAATTTCCCTTATTCCCTTCCCTTTACTTATTGACATCTTGTCTGCATGATCTGACACTAAGGGGATGGCTACACTCAAAACTTCAAAGCGCTGCCGTGGGAGTGCTCCAGTGCTGCGAGAGACACTAAAGAGCTGAAGTTAATGCACATAAATCCCAGCACCGTAAACCCCGTGTGGACGCTCTCATTCAGAATTAAGGTGGCCTTAATTTTGACAGTGGCAGTCAGGGTCACCACAGACAAGTGCGGGAGACCTTCCCCCAAATTCTAATACTTATCAGGCCTTTGATCTGTCTTGAACATTTTAAAAGTTTTGTATCATCCAGGTGTAACCCGCATTAGATTTTTCAAGCCCAAAGAGAAGGAGTGAAGCACTCATCTCACCTTTCCTGAGCCTGTCCCTATGTAGAAACATCATTACGATATTTCACAGTTTTGGCCTGACAACCCATTTATTGAAATTTTAAGGTTGAAATGTAAAGTGATCCCTGCCCTGCGCAGGTTAGAACATCTGTCCTGAGCAGGAGAATAAAGGCCGGGTAGTGATGGTAGATCCTGCTGTGCAGGGATCCCCTTTATAAGAAACTTAGATGAAGTGGGGGCACTCTTGTCCCATGAGAATGAACCACCTGATTCTCGGTTTTGGTGCTTTAAAATGTAAAGATTCCTCTTTGATCTCAGCCTTTAGATGCTTGCTCACCACATGCTATACAAATTTTCTCTCTTACTAACTAGGCACTGCCAGGAAAATGTAACTTAGGGTACGTCTACACTACCCGCCGGATCAGCAGGTAGTGATCGATCTATCGGGGATCACTCTGCCGTCGACTCCGGAACTCCACCACGGCGAGAGGCGGAAGCGGTGTCGACGGGGGAGCAGCGGCCGTCGATCCCGCACCGCGAGGATGCGAAGTAAGTGATTCTAAGTCGATCTAAGATACGTCGACTTCAGCTACGCTATTCTCGTAGCTGAAGTTGCGTATCTTAGATCAATTCCCCCCCCCCGCCCCGTGTAGACCAGGCCTTAGACAGCATTGTCTGTTACCCTTGTCTTAGATGAGGATGATTATATTGGTGACTCTATAGCTGCGATAGGTGTGAGGACGCACCCTGAGAGACATAGCAAAAGTATTTTCAGCTCACATAAAACATCAAAAGCATCCAGAAATAGGCTGTGGGTGTAGTTACTAGACATGCTCTGTATTTGTTTCCAAATCTGTATAGGATGTCCACCTGGCAGGCCGCTCCCTCTTTATTCACCTGATAGCTGAGGCAATCAGAGATTGGAGGGGAGATCTGTGTTTAAGACAGCCCTGTGTCATGGAGTCCCAGTCTCGGTGCTCTGGGACTGCTCTCAATGAAGCCAGGCAGGACTCTAGTGCGGTGTGTCTCCCCTCGGGGCACACTGGCACCAGGGCAAGAAGCCGCCTCAGCTTCAGCACCTCGTGGGTCTGACATTGGAGCGTTCACACCCCTGTCACACCATGAGCTCCTGGCAGGGAGTGCACCTGGATGAGACACCTGGGGAAGCCTTACGCCGCACCCCAGCTCTGAAGTCAGCAGTGACTCCCAACCAGCTTGGAAAACAGAAGGGTTTGTTAGTCGTTGGGAACATAGCACAGAACAGAGCTTGTTAGCACAGAAATCAGGATCATTCAGCAAAGTCCATCTTGGGGGAGATCCAGAGCCCTGGACTCTCCCTGCTGAGTCCCAAACCAGGAAACTGACCCGCTTCCAGCTGCCCAGCTTCAGTCACACCCAGCTGCCCTCCTCCATGCTTTCTCTCTTTCCTGGGCAAACAGGTCACCTGGCCTCCCCCTCTCTCTTTGTTCTCCAACACCTTTGCCTGGCTCCTTGCAGAGGACGGGTGCCGGCCACCACTTATGAGGATACAGAGTGTTCAGCCATTTTCTGTGCCCAGGCAGCCAGTCTGCAGTCACCCCTGCCGTCTAGGGGTCTCCGCAATGATCACACACACTTGTCCCACCACCTTGATGCTTGAGGAACACATTGGGGAAACTGAGGCACACACACACACAGTATTCCGAGAAAACATTAAGAACATACCCACTTTGTCACACCCTGGGATATCAGTGGGCTGCTCAGTGCAAGAGCATACTTGTGGCTGCTGTGTGGGATGCATTTACTGACAACACTGACTGCAGCGTTGTAAAAGGAAGGAGACCCTGACGTTCTTCACATCCGATGAACCCAGGTGCTTCTGCTACATGTGGCCACATTACAGAGACTGAGGTCTGGATTCACAATGGCACATAGGCACCGAAACCCCAGGCTAAACACATAAATCTGGGATTAGGTGCCTACATCTCAGTTTAGGCTCCACGGAGACGTACAAAACTCCTGATGAACATCCTAGGTGCCAAAGCTCACTCAGCAGCAGCTATATTATCATGGTAAATATTACCTGGGGAACTTTAGTTTCTGCCTTTGAGCATGCGCCCTGCTAACTTCTCTGGCACATCTGGACCTAGATGTTGGTAACGGCTACCGCTAGGAAATTGTGCTGGGTGCAGTTTTGTGCTGTAACACCAGCAGGGAGCCGTGGCGGTGCGGTAGATGTGAGAGGTTTTGCCAACAGCCCCGTGATGGGTTAATGTGGTCCTACAAATAACCCCAGGGGCCTAGCAGGGACAGCTCCATAAGCGGCACTGTGGCTAGGGCAGACATAAGGGGGTTTTCTCTAGAGCCCGGTGATGGGTTAATCTAGCTCTGCGAATCACCAGAGGGAACTTGGCTGCAAAGCACTGACAAATAACAACTTTGTTGCCCGAGTTAGGGGAAACAGCATTGTATATTAGGCCCAGAACTAGTTACTCCTGGGGGAATTCTGCGCCAAAAAATTAAAAATTCTGAGCACAATATTTTAAAATTATGCAAAATTCTGCATATTTTATTCATCAAAATAATAGAATATAATCACACCAGTTTCAATTATTTTGGGAATTTATTTCAAAATACCAGTCTGCAGGTACGTCTGTAACAATACAGAGAACAAAAAGATTCAGGAAATGTTTTTTGACAAATAGATTCCTTACTAGGCATATTAATTCAGAACTCTGAGTAATAATTTCTTGAAACTACATACAGAACCATATTTCCCATGCCCCTGAGAAGCAATATAAAGGTTTGGGGGAGTAAGGGGTAATGGAGGAGCTGAGGGAGAGAGAAGTAAATTGCTGGAAAGGAGCCTGGGTGTGAACTTGGAGCGTTTGGGGGTACGGGTGGGTAAAGCATGGAACAGGGTTTTTTGGGAAGTGGGGTGGGATTGTTAGGGAGCTTCCCCCATGCAGATCCTGGCTGACCCCTAGCCTCTCTCATTCAGTCAGGCACATCTGCCCCTGTCCCCATCTGTTCCTGCCCCTGCCATGTGTCCTTGCACCCCCGTCCACATGTGTCCCTCTACCCCCACTCAGACACCCACTCCCCCAATCCCATGTGCCCCTACACCACCTCCCCATCCCCATGTGGCTCTGTGCCCCCACCCAGCCACTTCCCTGTCCTTAGGTGTCCCTGTACCCTCTCCCCATCCCCATGTGTGTCTGTGCCCCCACTCAGTCACCCTCTGTCCCTATGTAGCTCTGCACCGCCTCCCCCATCACCATGTGGACCTGCATCTCCCTCCCCTCTGAGGCCCTTTGCCTCCACTACCGTTCACCCCCTGGCCCCACTCTTTCCTCCCCCACTAGCCCTTATGAGCCCCTGTCTGACCCCCCAGCTCCCCTCCAGCATGCCACGCTGTCTGTTTCCCCATAACCCCTGTCTCCTGACCTGGCCTGACAGGGGCTTTGAAGAAAGCAGACTTTCTCTCTTCCCAAGCTGGCTGGGAGCTGTTGCTGTGTTATATTACCACCATGCCCTCTGCTGGGCAAAAGATGGAACTGCAGAAGTTATTTTCTGCTGGGAGCTGCTGCTCTTCTTGTGCCACAGCGCCCTCTGATGGGCAAAAGATGGAACTGCATCAACAATTTTACAGAAGCTTTTTCTTCCCAAAAAATTAAAAATATGCATGGCTCATTCATTACGCATGCGTGCAATAGTGCAAAACTCTCCCAGGAGCAGCTGCTCGCCAGCGAGCCTTGTGTGGAGACCAGAGACCGTCTCTGACAAACTGCTGCCTGATCCAATCTCTTCCCAGAGCGAATCACACACAGAGTCAGTGTCACCGTGCAATGTGTCCCCTAATGTTCTGGGCAGCCTCTTTCGGACCAGGACCCCTTCACCCCTGAATCCTGGTTGATACTGGGGACTCTCTGGAACAATCATGGGTTCCCACAGACATGCCCCTTCTCCCCCCTTCCTGGGATCAGAATGTCTCCTTTCTTTTCTCCCATTGACTTGGTGGCTTTTATGGATGATGCCCCCATAGTGCTGTGGTCAAGGGATGTGGAAGCTCTGAGGGGCAGGGTCTGGGGCAGGGAGGTTTCAGTTGAATGGGTTTATGGCTAGGGCCCAAAAGGAGCTGGAGTGATGTGGGAGTAATCAGTGGGGTTCCTCATTCCCAGCAGCAGGAAGTGAATCACAGTTATTCCCCTAGCAAAATCCCTGGCTGCAGACAGGAGAGGTTTATATTGTAAGGCAGGAACATCCCTGCTGCTCTCCAGGAGCCTCTCCCAGTGCAGTAACCCCAGCCTAGCCAGGACCCCCTTCCTAAGCCTTAGCCCCTGCTCCCAAGAAGGGCACTGCTTGGAGGGAAGGTAAGAGGGACGTTTACCCCCACCCTCTGTGGAGCTCTGCCTCCCGTTTACACCCGGGCTGCAGGGGGAGGAGGCTAAAGAGGTGCACTGGGATGTGTGGGCAGGAGGGGCGAACAGGGATGCATTAGGTGACAGGAGATGGGTGATAGGAATGCAGGGGGCAGGATGGGGGGCAGGGAGGATGGGTCAATGCAGGGGAGTCAGGCTGTAGGAGGAGAATTATTGGGCTGAGGGGAATGAGGATGAAATAGAGGGAGGATGTGATGGGGGGCACAGTGAGGGAAAGGGGGGATGTGGGGAGGGGAGGCTGGAGGGAGAAGGTGAGAGCAAGTGCAGACTGGCTGGGGGAGGGAGAAGGCAGAGGGGTGGGGAGAGATACAAGGGCAGCTCCCCTGCCCCATGGGATAGGAGAGGGTGAAGGACTTCCCCACCCAGCAGCCAGTGGGCAATTTTTTTCCTGGAACTGGTCAAACAAGCATGTGAGTTGAGGAGACTCTCCCCTCAGGAATCAGAAGCGACAAGGAAAATATCCACAGGCCGCCTCCTCCCCGCCCCACACACCCTGCTTCCAATTTATGATTTGATTTAAAAATAAAAAAGACACACTCATGATGTTGGGGTCTGTCTCCTGAGTGTTTGGGGCTGCTCGAGGCCCTGGTCTGATTTCCATGCAGGATTCAGATCTCAGCCAGACCCATTGTCAGACCCAAGTCACTGCTAGCTCTGGCAGGAGGTGAGCGTGGATGGGCCAATGAGATCATAAAATCTCAGGGTTGGAAGGAACCTCAGGAGGTATCTAGTCCAACCCACTCCTCAAAGCAGGACAAATCTCGAACTAAATCGTCTCAGCCAGGGCTCTGTCAAGCCTGACCTTAAAAACCTCTAAGGATGGAGATTCCACCACCTCCTTAGGTAACCCGTTCCAGTGCTTCACCACCCTCCTCGTGAAAAAGATCAGCCTCTGCCTGCCTGTCCCTGGGGGCTGCAGGGGCAGGCCAGGGAGACTCATCCTTATCTGCTGCCACCAAAGGGCTCCGGTTATTGCTAAGGACGAGGAGGAGGCTGGTGTGTGCGTCTCTTGCTGCTCATGTTATCAGCGCTGTGGAGTTGAGCTCCCTGGGTCACAAGCTCCTGCCTCCACCATTTTGACCGGGAACTCCAGATTGAGATGCTGCTTCTTACCCAGCAGAGGAGAGACGTCTGTTAAAGCCCCTCTGTGCCCAGCCTAGGTGGGGACTTTCTCCAGTGGCTGGAACCAGTCCCTGGGGCATCCCCTGGCTCTTCGGTCACCAGCTCCTCAGCTGGAGCCTGCAAGTGATGGAGAGACCCGGGGGACAGGGCTGGGGCCGGGCAGAAAAGTGACTGTGCACAAAGGGCCCCTTTCAGGGACCTGCTGGTGAGTTTGGCCTACAAGGGGAGGGGGCTCCCTGTGTGTCTGCAAGTCCCAGAGCTGCTGCCCCCATGACACAGCCAGGTTCAAACCCCTGTTAGCAGTGGCAGTGGCAATGGCTGATCTGCCTAATGAGAACAAAGGCCCACGTCAGTGGGGCAGTCAGCAGTTCTCCCAGGGCGAGGGAAGAAGATAAAAAGGGAGAGTGGAGAGACTGGAAGGGGCAGCAGGAGCAAGAATTGGGAGGGAGGTTCCCAGGTCCCAGACCTGTCTGGATCCATTCCCTGCACCCCCAGGGCAGACTGACTCTCCTGGGAAGAAGGGGAGGAGCTGAGAGAAGAAAAGCCAGTCGCTGACTCTGCTGAAAACCGCACTAGCAGGGGAGATGGGGGGTAACTACAGGGGGTTACACGATAATGTCATGGGGAACCCCCCAAAGTGGCTCTTTTGATTCTGCTCTTTTTCCAGCATTTGGCGCAGAGATGCTCTTACTGGGAGGGTTTAAAAGTGTCCCTGGTGGGTTTAGTTCTGCTGGGAGGGGCCTGACCTGGCAGCATGGCAGAGTCCAGAGCGTGTGTCTGCGGGGAGGAAGCCTGGGGGGAATCGGGGTGTGAAATGGACTCACGTCGCTTCTGTAACCTCGCCCCATCACCCCTCTCGCCCTGACAGGCTGAGGAATCACGTCCAGATTTCGCTGCAGATCGTCCCATCTTCCAGGGTACAGGGAATGGAAATGGTTGTGATGGAGCCAGCTCAGGTAGGGGATTTGCAGGGAGCTGCAGGGGGTGTGTTGTAGAGGGGGAGGGGCAGGAAAGACACAGGATGAAGCAGGGCCACTGATCGGGGGGGGGGGGGGGGGCATTCCCCCATTTCTCAAACAGGACACAACCCCCTTGGGCAGGGCTGGGAACATTTTCCAGACTCCCAGTGCTGGAGTCTGAACCCACAAGCCAGAGGCTACTGTGAAATACGAAGGGAAGCAGTCAAGGTTCCTGTCCCCGTGCCCGGCTCAGAGCTCTGCTTCCCATGTCAGCCTGTGGCTGGCAGGCACGTGGGAAATGAGAAGACTCCGTGTGCTGGAGGGGACAAGTAGCTCTCACCTTCTTCCCACCCCCTGAAGGGTCCTGGCTGCTCTGAGAAGGGTGGGGGTGGGATTCTGCTACTCTGGTCCTCCCAGAGCTTCCGAGATGTTTATTTTTTTTTCTTCCTTTCCCGTGACTAGCGGCATTGTGGCTGGGGCAGCAGGTCCTGAGTGGGGGATTCTTGTTGTTTCAGATGCTGGTGACCTTTGAGGAGGTGGCTGTGTATTTCACCCAGGGGCAGGGGGCTTTGCTGGACCCCGCTCAGAGAGCCCTCTACAGGGACGTCATGCAAGAGAACTACGAGACGGTGACCTCGCTGGGTAAGGGATTCCCGTCCCCTCAGTTATTAGAAAATGTAGGGCCTCCATTGCTGAATCTGGTCAGGTTCTTCCCTGGTCGGTTAGATTGAAGGGGAATGGGTTCTATAATCTACAGCTGCCGTGTGAGACTCTCTCAACCCTCCATGCACCCTGATCTGGTCTGATTTCACCCCCTGCGCAGGGTTTCCCATCCACAAACCTGAGCTGATCACCCAGCTAGAACGAGGGGAAGAGCCGTGGGTGCCCGATCTCCAGGCCTCGGAGGAAAGAGAGATCTCAAGAGGCGCCCGCCCAGGTGAGGACTGACATAGAAACCATCTGGCTAATGAAGGAAAATGTTGAGAATACCAAAAATGTGGTGTGAGTAAAGGCCCTGAGTTCTTCCTTACCTCACCCAGAGCAGGGCTGGAGTCAGCAGATATCGCTCACGGCTCTCCACCCGTCCTGTTAGCTGCATGAGTTTCCTTCCCACCTTTCCTTCCCTCTGAGTGTTTGGGGGGGGATTTGGAGGCAGAATCCAATTGCTCTGTCTTCGCAGCATTAGCGTGTTGGGTTTTCCCTCGGTGCTATTCCTCTTTCTCCCCAGCACAATGACTCCTGTCTGGATTGTCTCTCTCCCAGCAGGTGATGAGCGAGGGAGTGAGGACGAGGAGGGGAATCATCATGAGCACGTTCCTGGGAAAGTGGAACCACAGGGGACGTTTGTGGGAAGAGCTGAAGGGAATTTTTCCCAGTGCTTGGAAAAGGGAGAAGCCTGGGGAAATTGGCACAGGTCAGAGAGGCTGCTGGGAAACTACCCAAAGAAGAAAGTGGATGAATCCATTAAATGTTGGGGAGGAGACAAGGATCCCACAGCCCAGCAGACAAATCCCAAGGAAGAAAAACCCTATCAGTGCCTCGAATGTGAGAAAGGATTCATTCTGAGATCACACTTTGTGACACATCAGACAATCCATACTGGACAGAAACCCCTTCAATGCTTGGACTGTGGAGAAAGCGTCAATAACCGCTCAGACCTCAATAGCCATGGGAGAAGGCACACGGGAGAGAAACCCTATCAATCCCTTCAGTGCGGGAAATGTTTGAATTGGAAGTTAGCACTAATTACACACCAGATAAGCCAAACACGAGAGAGACCCCATAAATGCTTAGACTGTGGAAAAAGTTTCATACAGAGGTCAGACCTTGTTAAACATCAGGCAATCCACACAGGAGAAAGACCCCATAAGTGCTTAGACTGTGGGAAAAGTTTCACATGGAGATCAGCCCTTGTTCAGCATCTGGCAATCCATACAGGAGAGAGACCCCATAAGTGCTTGGACTGTGGAAAAAGTTTCATATGGAGGTCAGACCTTGTTAAACATCAGGCAATCCACACAGGAGTGAGACCCCATAAGTGCTTGGACTGTGAGAAAAGTTTTATACGTAGGTCAGACCTTGTTAAACATCTGGCAATCCACACAGGAGAGAGACCCCATAAGTGCTTGGACTGTGAGAAAAGTTTCATACAGAGGTCTGACCTTGTTAAACATCAGGCAGTCCATACAGGAGAGAGACCCCATAAGTGCTTAGACTGTGGAAAAAGTTTCAGAGACAGATCAGCCCTTTTTAGGCATCAGGCAATCCACACAGGAGAGAGACCCCATAAGTGCTTAGATTGTGGAAAAAGTTTCATATCGAAGTCAGACCTTGTTAAACATCAGGTAATCCACACAGGAGAGAGACCCTATAAGTGCTTGGACTGTGGGAAAAGTTTCATACAAAGGTCAGACCTTGTTAAACATCAGGCAGTCCACACAGGAGAGAGACCCCATAAGTGTTTAGACTGTGGGAAAAGTTTCATACAGAGGTCAGACCTTGTTAAACATCAGGTTATCCACACAGGATACAGACCCCATAAGTGCTTGGACTGTGGGAAAAGTTTCAGAAATACCTCAGCCCTTGTTAATCATCAGGCAATCCACACAGGAGAGAGCCCTCATAAGTGCTTAGACTGTGTAAAAAATTTTATATGGAGGTCAGACCTTTTTAAGCATCAGGCAATCCGCACAGGAGAGAGACCCCATAAGTGCTTGGACTGTGGAAAGAGTTTCATATGGAGGTCAGACCTTATTAAACATCAGGCAATCCACACAGGAGAGAGACCCCATAAGTGCTTAGACTGTGGGAAAAGTTTCACACAGAGATCATATCTTATAACACATCAGAGGATCCACACAGGAGAGAGACCCCATAATTGCTTGGATTGTGGGAAAAGTTTCACAAACAGATCAGCCCTTGTTACACATCAGGCAATCCACACAGGAGAGAAACCCCATAAGTGCTTGGACTGTGGGAAAAGTTTCACACAGAGATCACACCTCATTAAACATGGGAGAATCCACACAGAATCTAAACTTCTGTGACACACGGCCAGAAAGAGTTAAGAAACTTGCAGAATAAATGACCCAGATTCAACTTTTAGAGATATGTTTGAAAAGTGTGGAAATGGTAATTAGGGCCATTCAACGTTATATAGAGTAGAACTTTAAAATGTAAACTTTGATTGTTAAAGATCTGGAAGAAGATGGTAACTAGAGTAGTTTACCTTTGTTTACATATGTTTACCTTTATATTGTCATCCGATGAAGTGAGCTGTAGCTCGCAAAAGCTTATGCTCAATAAATTGGTTAGTCTCTAAGTTTCCACAAGTCCTCCTTTTCTTTTTGCGGATACAGACTAACACGGCTGCTACTCTGAGATCTTTATATTGTTAGATGTTACCATAGTTTACCTATGTTTACCTTTATCTTGTTAGAAGTTAACAATGTAAACAAGCGGTTCCTGTCTAGGGCTGTATTCTGTTAAGTCAGAGATCAACAGGAAATATTAACATTTAGATGAAACTTGGGTGTAATAATGTCATTGTCTGTATGTCTCTTTTAAATTTCTGGTTAACTGTCTATGAACTGCTTTATCAATAATTACCTTATGTTAATCCTTGTAATTAATTAATGGTGACGTTTAGGAAATAGAAGCTTACTTCAAAAGCCTATTGTTCACCCAAGGACTGCCTGCTCACGAGAGGCTGCAAAAATCTCTTGAAAAATTCTTGGGACCTGATCCTTTTTTCTCAGATCTCGGATCTTTTATCTTAGATCTCAGATCTTCGTACTTATCTTACTGTGTAGCCAGTAAGATATTGTAGAGTATCTGGCATCTGCAAATCTGCACAGGGAAGAAACCCCTGAGATGGTCCCAGTGTGTACAATGCTCCAGGAGGCGCTAACTGCATACATGGGGGAAATTCTCTCAGTGCCCTGACTACGGCTGGTCACAATGGTCTTGTTGTTGGCATTAGCCAGCGCATCTCTGTGGCCCTCCACCAGATTTCCTGGTGTAAACACTCTGAGGCTGGCAGCGCAGGTGCCAGACCCCTAGGCTCATTCACTTGTGTATTAGGATACATCAAAGTGATTGTGAAATGTATAAAGTGTATTTGGTGTTTAAACTTCATGACAACTAATGGGATGTTACTTGTATTGTTTTCACTTAACTATATGGTGTTATAATGTAGTAGCGAACATTTCCACAGTGTATAGCCCTGTAACGAAATAACCCATCAAACGAGGAAGAAGCCTCGTGGAATGCAAATGAAGAACTTGAACAGAAAAGAGCTAATTTCAAAGCAAGTGGGCGTTGGGCGTGAGGATCGGCAGTCAAAGAATCAAAATGCGTTCCTCACTATCTGTCATCAGAGGAAAAACCCATGCAGGTAGTGACCCTGTCGGCCTTTTTTTGTGTGAGAAGAAGCTGTAAGTATGGATTCAAGGAAAGATCCTTTACCTCTGGGTTGTTTGGACTCTTACAGAGAAGTGTCCTGGATAGAAAACGGAGCTCCCCGGAGACAATCTGGGTACCCCGAAAAGACTTTTGGGAAACTGTTTATTAAAAAAAAAAGGAGGACTTGTGGCACCTTAGAGACTAACCAATTTATTTGAGCATAAGCTTTTGTGAACTACAGCTCACTTCATCGGATGCATACTGTGGAAAATACAGTGTGGAGATTTATATATACAGAGAACATGAAACAATGGGTGTTACCACACACACTGTAACCAGAGTGATCACTTAAGTTGAGCTATTACCAGCAGGAGAGCGGGGGTCGGGGGGGAACCTTTTGTACAACCTTTTGCCTGGAGGTTGGCACTCCTACTTGTGAACCACTCCAAGAGTGTGACGAACTCACCCTAAGCATCTTACCTATTCTGATCCCCTCCATGATCAGAGTGATTGTTAGTCCCTGAGTTCCCCCTTTTGGGACTGGATTGTCTCATTCCCAGATAGTCTCACATTACTCAAGGCCGTGCTGAAAAGCATTTAGTGTGTGTACATTTTCTCCCTTATGGGCCAGAATTAAACAGATGCTAAAAAAGTGGGAACCAGGACAGTAAAATGTGGTGTTTTAGCCTCTGTGCAATTTCAGGGCAATGGGGTGAGTCCGAGGGATTCCCTCTTTCCCCCAGCACCGTCACCCTCCACACTCGACACAGCAGCCTCTGTACCAGCAATGGAGAGTTTTATGCTGTCCCCTTTCTACCCCTCCAGCTCCCAAATTGTCACTTACCACCATGTCCCTGGCTCTCCAGGCTTAGGAATCACAGGTTTGATGTCTGTGATCCCAAGTCAGAGCCCTGAGGGCTGGAGAAGGAAGTGTCACAAACCAGGAAGGGAATCCAAATTAATCTGAAGGCACATTTTGACCTTTCTGATCTCATAGCCCTGTTTGCATCTCTTGGTAAAATTGCCTTCAGTTTTTGTCTAGGCTAGTCCAGATCATTTGTAGTTGGGAAGCTGGTTTGTGAGTTTTTGGTTTATTATGATGATGCTAAAACTTCTGTAAGTAACACGACGAAATAATGATGCGAGAAGTAAAACAGGTCTCGCCCCTTTAGAAGAAAATGGGTTCACTCATTTTCTGGATTTTGAGTCTCCAGCTTTTCTGGGATTTCACATTATGAATGTGAAAATGTTTTATCGCCCACACTGTGTTGTGGCTTTTTCTCTGTTCCTGAAGGCTGTTTGGTCACGTACTTGGCTGTTAGATTAGTCTGCCAGTACGTAGCTCAGATTTATTAAGGGCTTCATGAAACAATTGTTGATTTGCAAGAACACTCCTTTCAATTAAATTTTAACCTTTTTTTACCCCTTGTCAACTGATTTTTTTTCTTTGAACAATGACAATTATCAATATCCCTCAGTGCAAACACTGAGGGTGTGAGCTAGATTCACTCTCCCAGAGGCAGACACTGAAATGGGGAAGGAAGTTACCGCCTGATCCCTGCAGGGATGTGGGACATAGTCAGGAGGGGTAGAGGGTGGGAGATCGGGGGATTTAGCGGGTGGGGGGAATTGAGCTGGGAAACTGCTGGGTTTGCTGCTGAGAGCCAGGCAGCTGAGGCTGAGAACTGTGAACTCGCTGCATCAGAGCTGGAGAGAGACAGGGATTATCATGCGCGTGTCGTGGTCAAGCCCTACCTGAATTGTATAATGCTGTGAATCCCGCCCAAGAGGAATGTTGTGGGGAGGGGGCAGCGTCTCCTGATTGCTGAGAGGACGAGGCTGGGCAGAGGTGAGAAGGAGGCCAGGGATGTCAGAGGACCTGGGCAGCTTTCAAGCCAGGCGATCCCTATTGTGATCCCTATTGTGGAGGCCAGAGGGAGATGGGGAGCCTGACAGCCCAACTGGTCACCCCTCCCCATCTACAGCTGAGTCCTGTGTGGGGATGATAGTGATTGTCTCTGCCCTACTCACCCCAACCTGCATCCATCTAACCTGAGCATTTTGGGTTCCCTGCTCTCGGGGGGTTTGCTTTCGTGACGGGCTCCCAGAGCCTCTTATGGCTTCTTGGCACTTTTCTCCCAATGTGTAGCTGTTGCTCTCTTGCTGGTCCATGGGGGAGTTGGGTGGAGAAATGGGCTGCGCTGGGGATTGAGAGAGGAGTCGGCCTTTTGCTTGTCCTTTGGAATAATAAAATAGAATTTAGTTTCTCCCACTCCCAGTCTCCGTTGTTTTGCATGAAATGGCTGCCAACTGCAGAGGTAAGGTGAAAGATTAAAGCAATGCAGATGTGATCTGGGACGGAAATACGCGATGAGGTCACCCAGGCAACCTCACCCCTACCCTATCACAGGCTCCTCAAACTTCCTATAGAGATAAAACTGACTGAAAAATTGTGCCCCTCTCCCCGACCCCAGGAAGAGTCTGACTGGGTCATGGGCTCATCCTCCTCTCCCTCCCCCTGGTGCTAGGCAGAAGTAATCCCACCGGAGTCACGTGACTTGTCTACACCAGCGTGAAGTTGTTGTAAGGGGAGAATCAGACCATTGGCTTCTCGGTCTGTTTGCAGGAGATTGTGCTGAAGCGATTCTGATCACTGAGCTGGGTTTCAGCCCAGTGCCCGTTCTGACAATCTCACCACCTGCCTAATTCTAGCTCAGTCCCATTGCAATCACTGGGGCTAGGGGCTGAAAGATTGTGGAAATGGCCAGGGAGGGAATATTTGAGCTGAAATCACTGAAATGTATTTTGCAAGGTTTATGTTAATGGCATCTGCTTCGCTCTCCTGCTTGGATGTTTTCTCTGGGGATCCCAGGGACAAAAAGGAGCAAGCGTTACCATCTTGGCTGCCAGTCCCCACTACGACTATCTACACCAGTGGTTCTCAAACTACGGGGCACGTCTCCCAAGCGAGTCACAGGAATGTGTCAAGGGAGGCGTGACCTGTGTGAGTTTTTTTTTTTTAAGAGAACACTGGCTAGCAGCCCTAGGTGGCTGGGGAAGATGAAGGAAGGCCGTGCATATCTGGGAGGTGGGTATAAAGGGGACAGATGGAGCCCTGCTATCCAGGCTCGGGCTCTCCTCCCGCCACACAATCCCTCACCTGGAGGCAGGGGGGCTCCAGCTGTCAGCCCCAGGTGGAGCAGCAGCGCAGAAGTCAGGGTGGCAATGGGGTGATAAGTCTGTGGTGAACAGCGATATTGGTGAATATCACTTTTCACATGGCCACCCTTCCTTCTGGGCTGCTGCTGGCCTGGCCAGCAGCCGCTGCTTTCTGCTCTGCCTTCAGAGCTGGGGTTGGGGATTTAAATTGTGACAGAAACAAATAAGGGGGGGGGGATGAAATAAATTGGAGAACCACTGCTCTAAACTATTACGGTCACCACTTTTGCAAAATGATAAATGTTGTGCAAAGTATGCCTTGAGAGGTATCATATAAAAAGTCATTGTCTGCTGAATATTATTGTCCTGTTAAAATGTGTGTATTAACATTGTGTATTTTGCTATATGTTTGTTACTGAAACATGCCGTAAAGCTGAAAAACACCCTCAGGGTCAGGTGCTCTGTAAATCTGAAAGACTAGCTCCTCAGAGCCAGGTGCTCAGTGTCCATTGATTGCTTAGCCGGCCATTCACTAGCAGGGGAGTTGTGAATAAGAAATTTACTATTCACCTGAAGGATGGTTGGACGCTCACCTGCGCCACAGACTGATTGTCACCTGCCTTCTACCCCTACCCTCACCTCCCGCCTGCTGGCAAACCTCAAAGAGGAGAGCGATATGCAAATACAGAGTAGCCTCCATTTTTACCTCTTTAGTACCCAGGAAATCTAACCTGGGTACTAAGAACTGTGAACTGCCTGCAACATCGGGTGGGGTGAGAAAAGCTGTTTGCTTCACATCTTAATTACGTAGGTTGATAAAATGTAGGATTTAAAATGCATGTTGACCATTTATTTTTGCTGTAACCAAATTGGACCTTTTACATCTTTATCACTTGTGACCACTTAAAATCTACCTTTCTCTTGATAGTAAACTTGTTTTATTGTTTTATCCAAACCAGTGTGTTTTCCTCCAAGTGTTTGGGGAATTTCACTTCAGATAACAAGGCTGTTGCCTGACCAGCATCCTTTGTGGGGAGGACAAACGAATTAAAGAGCTTGGACAGCACAGTGCACAGACTGGGCAGTACAAGACTCACATTTCTGGGGTGCAAGGCTGGGACTAGTGAATTGGTTTATGTTGCTCTGTAGTTTACTTCATGAGTGGCTGGCTAGTGGCACTCAGTCCTGTATAGCTGGGAGTGACTTTGAAGGCTGGTGGCTGTGTGGGAGAAGAGCCTGAAGGGGTTTGTTGTTGGAAGGGGGAAGCAGTGTGAAAGATGCCCTGGGATGGAGAACTAAGCAGTTCAACAGACTGTACCCTGGGGTATGTCTCACACCCACTGTCTCCTGGGGCCCAGCATGGCACCATTGGGCTCTCATCATCCTGCTGCTGAAAGACGACCTGAGCAGGGCTAACCAGAGAGGGGGAACCAGCTTTGGCTAAATCCTGAACTATTCCTGGCATGTGACTTGGGGTTGTGCTGTCACCCTTCTCCTCACGCATCATTTTCCTTCCCCACCTTAGTTCTGCTCTCTCCTCTCTCTCCCTTTGCCTTGTGTCTCCTACAAGTCTGGCTCAGCCCGTCCAGACAACGCCACCTCTTCTTCAGCCCTGCTTGTAGCCTGTGACCAGAAACGCCGCAGCGCGGTGGGTTGATCGCTAGGACCCGGGAGCGGCTGGGGGGCGGCTCTGGGGGGAGCGATCGCGGGGCTCAGCCCGGCCCAGGAAGTGACTCGCAGCCGCTGCGGGGACTCTGGCTCCCGGCGAGATCCCCGCGCCCCGGCGGCTGGTGCTGGGAGCCCGGAGCCCGGGCTGCAGCCGGGAGAGGGGAACCTCCAGCCGGGCCCTGCCCGCTGCTCCCCGGGAGCCTCTCCCAGGGCAGAGCCCCCAGCCCGGCCAGGGCCCCTTCCCGGCCCGGCCCCTGCCCCTGCCCCGGGGGGCCCCGCTCGGAGGGAAGGTAAGAGAGACCCGACCCCGCCCTGCGGATAAAGAGATGCAGGGGGGCGTGTGGGCAGGACGGCGGAACAGGGATGCGGGGGGAGCAGGGGGCGGGTGACGGGGATGCGGGGGGCAGGGGTGATGGGGCGATGCAGGGGAAAGGGGGTGGCTGGAGGGGGACTGTGAGAGCAAGCGCAGACTGGTTGGGGAAGGGAGAGCCGGGGGCAGGGAGAAGGCAGAGGGGTGGGCAGAGATACAAGGCAGCCGGGAATAGTTTTTCCCTCGATCTGGTCAAACAAGCGTTGGGGGATGAGTGGGCAGGGGACTAACCCCTCACACAGGGGGGGCATTTCAGACTTTGGGTGGGGGAGCAACTTTAACTGTGATTCCAGGGGCTACTGAGGCCCCTGAAAACTCTTGGGTTTTTTTCAGATAATATCATAGAAATTAGCTGACAGGCTCACCAGATCTAATTCTTACATTTTAAAAAAAGAGAATGAAATAAATATTAGACCTACTCAGCTCTAATACTAACATGATCTAAGCTTGTGTCATGTCACTTAAGGGAATTTCAATCTCTCTTCTGAGTTTTTTAGTAACTCTTGAATACAACAATTGAAAGAATTGTAGAAAAGTATGGATTTGTTCCTATCACCATTTTTTGCCGTTCACCAAGTTTGGAATAGATCATTTAATGTTCGGAACCATCCTCCTAGGGCAAGACCCCGTGAGTTTATAGGGCAGGTGCCTGGGGCTCTAGGGGTGTTACCCCACTACAAATAATTAACTTGAAGCTGACTCTAAACAGGAGTGAAACTGATGCTTTAAAGTCCCTTTCCCAGTATTGCCAACTCCAAATGTTCAGAATTGTGAGATTGGCTTTAAAATCATGAGGCTGTGTACAAATAATAGATTTGGTGCTTATTGCCTTCTGCTTTTTGAGCCTTTCGGGTGTACTGGGGTCTCATTTTGAAGCTTTCTCCACAGCCACAAGGGTGAGAAACTTCATTTTTCTTTAAGAAGGAAGGCTGAAATCATCACATTTCCACCTGACTCCAGGAGCTGGGGCTTTAAGGAAAACAGTCATTCTCCTGAGGCTCATGAGAAAATTGTGAGAGTTGGCAATGCTGCTTTCACTTTTGGTTAAAGGCTAGTTACTTTCCAGAAGGCTCTTCAACACGACAGTATAATGACTGAGTTGCAGTTCTCACAGGAGAATATTTAAAACCAAACACCAGGAAAATTCCAGATTTGAAAGCTGAGGGGGAAAAAATGAGACTTCTGAGGTGTATCAAGGCCACGGCAGGCAGGAAAGGAAAATAAACAGGCCCAGGAGCTCTGGGCAGCTCTTCCTCTTGAAAGGAAGTTGGAGGGTCAAATCTAGTCCTTAATCCAGTAAAACATCACCTCCACTCATAGATCTTAACATGTGCTGAATAACTATGCACTTCCTACTTAAATAGCAGAGTCATCTTATCCAGGGCTACGCTCTGAAACCTGACATTTTATACACACTGGCTCAGGGATTGTATTTACTGGCATATTCTGAACTGTGCTGAGCGCACAGATGGTGCCCACTGAATAATACAAATCATGACAATCGTCAACTTTATATACTCAGGTTTCAGAGTAACAGCCGTGTTAGTCTGTATTCGCAAAAAGAAAAGGAGTACTTGTGGCACCTTAGAGACTAACCAATTTATTTGAGCATGAGCTTTCGTGAGCTACAGCTCACTTCATCAGATGCATACCGTGGAAACTGCAGTATAAACATGTAACCAGTATATATATACTCAGAGGATGCAATTTCTGTTCTTTGTTCTGGAATTCGCCTGGGTCCAGCTGCAACCCTAAGAATCTGAGCATGAACACACCTGATAGAATTATAGAATATCAGGGTTGGAAGGGACCTCAGGAGGTCATCTAGTCTAACACCCTCCTCAAAGCAGGACCAATCCCAAACTAAATCATCCCAGCCAGGACTTTGTCAAGCTTGACCTTAAAAACCTCTAAGGAAGGAGATTCCACCACCTCCGTAGGTAACGCATTCCAGTGCTTCACCACCCTCCTAGTGAAAATGTTTTTCCTAATATCCAACCTAAACCTCCCCCACTGCAACTTGAGACCATTACTCCTTGTTCTGTCATCTGCCACCACTCAGAACAGCCGAGCTCCATCCTCTTTAGAACCCCCCCTTCAGGTAGTTGAAAGCAGCTATCAAATCCACCCTCCTGCTTCTCTTCTGCAGACTAAACAATCCCAGTTCCCTCAGCCTCTCCTCGTACTCCTACAACACTTTCTCATTCCTTCCTTTTCTCTATCTCAGAACAAAAAATGACAAAACAAAATGGTTTCCAGTTAAAATCCACATGAGTATCTCAGGTCGAGTGGGAACCTCTCTATACCACCGCTAGCCCTTCCCTGGGTTTTGGCCCCTTCTTTTCACCTATGCCCCCAAATCACCCCCTTTTCTGAATGTAGCCTTTACTCCGGGGGGAATTCTGGGCCGCTGGTGCAAGGCAGAATTTTTGGGAAACTAAATGTCGTGCGTGCAGAATTTCCTTCCTTCCACAGAGCCCAGCTCACACAGAGAAGTCACTGCTGGGTGGCGGGAGAGGGAGCTAGAGGGTTCCTGGCAGCTGCAGTTCCCAGCATGTCCTAAGGGAAGGAGAGGGTGGTGCTCAGGAATCCCCGTGCAAGCCTGTGGCCGAGCATCCGGCTGTTTTGCCCTCTGGGGTGTGGGGGTGCAGGTATCTGGGCAAGGGGGGGCCCTGTAGCTGGGCTCTGGGGGGAAGGGGGTGCAGGTGTACTGGCTGGGGGGAGCACGGCTGGGTTCTGAGGGGGAGGAGCTGTGGGTGTCTGGCCCCTCGGCTGGGCCTGGGGGCGGGGGTGGGATGGGAAGGGGGCAGAGGAACAGGAACTGGGGTGTCGTAGGGGTTTCTTTAACTCTCTGCTCCTGAGGGGATTTCTGTGTGTCTGTATTGTTACAGACATCCTTGTTGACAGGTATTTTGAAATAAATTACCAAAACAATTGAAACTGGCGTGATTATGTCGTGTTATTTTGACAAATAACAGTTGCAGAATTTTACAATATTGTGTGCAGAATTTTTAATTTTTTGGCGCAAAATGCCCCCAGGAGTAAACTTTGGCGCGGAGAGCTTGGCTGTATTTCTTCGGAGTCCTCCACGTGCTTTCTTAAAACACCCTCCCCCACATCCCCACCTTCTGAAAAGGTTTTACAGGCAATTGCCAGCATGGTCTTATGTTAATCACCCTGCCTCTGTCTGTCAACAAAATACTGACTCTCTGCAGAACTCACATTCCGCACTGACTAGGTGTGCTGTAGTTTCGACCTCTACCTGGGAACACAACTCCTTTATGAAACTCCTGGGGGGGGGAAGCCCCCGCTGAGTCCCACAACTGGCCCCTCTGCCCTCACAGCTCAGAAGCTCCAAGGCAAATATCCACGGGCCACCCCCTCCCTTCCCGCATACACACACCCTGCTCCCACCTTCTTATTTGATTTCTAATAAAAGACAAACTCATGACCTTTGGGAGTCTGTTTCCTGAGTGTTCAGGGCTGGCTGGGCTGCCCAAGGCCCTGGGCTGATTTCTGTGCAGGATTCAGATCTCAGCCACGCCCGGTGCCAGACCAGAGTCACTGCTGGGTATGGCAGGGGCTGAGTGCGGATGGGCCAATGAGATCAGCCTCCGCCTGCCTGTCCCTAGGGGCTGCAGGGGGAGTCCAAGGCAGCTCATTCATCGGGTGTTGCCACCAGAGGGCTCCGGATATGGCTAAGGGAGAGGAGGAGGCAGGTGTGTGTGTGTGTCTGTCTGTCTGTCTCTCTCTTCCCTGCTCATGTTATTATAGCCCTGGAGTGCAGCTCCCCGGATCAGAAGCTGCCTCCTGCATTTAAACCTGGGAACCTAAAATGAGAAGCTGCTTCTTACCCAGCAGAGGAGAGACCTCTGTTAAAGCCCCTCTGTGCCCAGCCAAGGTGGGGAATTTCTCCGGCGCCTGGAACCAGCCTCTGGGGCTCTGCTGACACCAGCTCCTGAACTGGAGCCTGCAGGTGATGGGAAGACCTGGGGGAAAGGGCTGGGGGTAGGCAGGAAAGTGACTCTGCACAAAGGGCCCCTTTCCTGGACCTGCTGGGGAGTTTGGCCTACATGGAGAGGGGGCTCCCTGTGTGTCTGCAAGTCCCAGAGCTGCTGCCCTCACAGACACAGACAGATTCAAACCTTTGTTAGCAGTGGCCGTGGCTGATTTGCCTAATGAGAGCAAAGGCCCACGTCAATGAGGCAGTCACCAGCTCTCCCAGGGAGAGGGAAGATGATAAAGAGGGAGAAAGGAGAGACTGGAAGGAGCAGCAGGAGCAGGAAGTAGGGAGGGAGATTCCCAGCTCCCAGACCTGCCTGGGTCCATTCCCTGCATTCCCCTTGGCAGACTGACTCTCCTGGGAACAAGGGGAGGAGCTGAGAGAGGAAAATCCAGTTCCTAACTCTGCTGAATACAGCCTTACTTGGGGGGGAGCTAGAGAGGGTTACACTACATCAGTGGTAAACCTTTTTTTATGCACAAGATCAACTTTTGAATTGAAGTGCAACCTGGGATCTATCCTACCCCTTCCCTGAGGCCCCGCCCCACTCCATCCCCCCTCCCTCCATCACATACTCTCCCACACCCTCACTCACTTTCACCGGGCTGAGGTGGGGGTTGGGGTGCTGGAGGGGGTGCAGGCTCTGGGCTGGGGCTGAGGGGTTTGGGGTATGGGAGGGGGCTCTTGCCTGAGCCTGGGGCAGGGGGTTAGGGTGCAGAAGGATGTGAGGGGTGCATGTTCTGGGAGGGGGGGTTTGGAGTTTGGGTGCAGGAGGCGGCTCTGGGATGGGGCAGAGAGTTGGTGTACAGGAGGGGGTGGGGGGTGCAGGATCTGGGAGGGGGCTCAGGGCTGGGGCAGGGGGTTTGGGGTGCTGGCTATGGGAGGGGCCTCTGGGCTGGGGCTGGGGTGTGGGAGGGGGTGCGGAGTACAGGGTCCAACCGGGTGACGCTTAACTCGGGCGGCGGTGCAGAAGGGCTAAGGCAGGCTCCCTGCCTACCCTGGCCCCATGCTGCTCCTGGAAGCGGCCGGCACATCCCTGTGGCCCTTGTGTGTGGCGGGGGGGGGCACATAGCTCCGCTCTCTGCCCCTCTCTGCAGGCACCGCCCCCACAGCATCCGTTGGCTGCAGTTCCCCATTCCCGGCCAACGGGAGCTGCATGGGCAGTGCCTGCAGACAGGAGCAGGGAGCTGAGACCCCCTGCCCCCTCCCCCCAGGGGCTGCACTGCCATAGGGACATGCCGGCTGCTTCCGGGAGTGGCATGGGCCCAGGGCTTAGCCCCGCTACACCGCCGGACAGTTAGCGGCCGGTGATCACGATTGACTCTCAGAGGCTCCAGGGTCCACCACTTGGTGATGACTACACTACGCTGTAGGGCAATCCCTCGAAGTCGCTCCTTTGATTCTGCTCTTTTTCTAGAGTTTGACACAGAGATGCTGTTACGGGGAGAGTTTAAAACTGCTTTGGGGGGCTTAGTTCTGCTGGGAGGGGCCTGGCCTGGGTGGTAATAAACTAACTGGGTTTCTTCCCAGCATGGCAGAGTCCAGAGGATCTGTCTGCAGGGAACGAGCCTGGGGGGAATGGGGGTGTGAAATGGACTCAAGCCCCTTCTGACCCCCCCCCTCCCCAATTGACCCTCTCGCCCTGACAGGCTGAGGAATCACATCCACATTTCGCTCCAGATCGACCCAGGAGACAGGGCAGGGAAATGGCTGTGATGGAGCCAGCTCAGGTAGGGCTTTTCAGGGAGCTGCTGGGCGGGAGGAGACAGGATGTGATAAACCTGCTGATTTTCTGAGCTGGCCTATTGGGAGGGGGGAAACATTCCCACATTTCTGAACCAGGAAACACCCCCCTTGGCAGGCCTGGGAACATTTTCCAGACTCCCGGTGCTGGAGCCTGAACCCACGAGCGAGGGGCTGCTGTGGAATACGAAGGGAAGCTGTCGGGATTCCTGTCCCTGGCCCCGGCTCAGAGCTCTGCTTCCCGTATCAGCCTGTGGCTGGCAGGTGTGTGGGAAATGAGAAGACGCTGCCCTGCTCCGTGAGCTGGGGGGGACAAGGAGCTCTCACCTCCCCACTCTCTGAACCTTCCTGGCTGCTCTGAACAGGGGGTAGGTGGGATTCTGCTTTTCTGAGCCTCCCAGAGCTTCCGAGATGTTTATTTTTTCTTCTTCCTTTCCCGTATGACCAGTGGGGTTGTGGCTGGGGCAGCAGACGCTGAGGGGGGACTCTTGTTGTTCCAGATGCTGGTGACCTTCGAGGAGGTGGCTGTGTATTTCACCCAGGGGCAGGGGGCTCTGCTGGACCCTGCTCAGAGAGCCCTCTACAGGGACGTCATGCAGGAGAACTACGAGACAGTGACCTCGCTGGGTAAGGGATCCCTGTCCCCTCGGTTCTTAGAAAGTTTCTGGCCTGCATTTCTGACTCTGTTCAGGTTCTTCCCTGGTCAGTTAGCTGAGAGGGGAATGGGTTCCATAGTCCATAGCTGCCGTGTGAGAGAGACCTGCATCTCCAAACCCCCTCCAATGGGACCACAGTGTCAAAACCTAATGGACATGCTAAACCCTTCCCACCCCTCCAGCTTTCAAGGCCAAGATGCTGTGTATTGTCCTGTGTGTATTGTTTCTCATTTGAACACATTTTCACCTCCCTCCTTGGGACTAGCTCCAGCCCTGGGGAGGGCTCTGGGCTCTGCAGGGGTAACTCCAGAGCTGTGTGTGCATCAGCAAGGGCCCCAGAGTGCACAGATCCTGCAAACTCCTAGCGAGGGTGTAAAAATTCTCTCCACCTCCCCAGACATCTGCCTCTCCCAAGGGGGCTCAGTGACCATGTTCCCATCCCTTTGGATTCCTTATTCTCCCAGCACAGCATGGGGACAGGTTCCACTCCTGGATTGTCCTTTGTGACAGACACACTCCCAATCCTCCATGCAACCTGATCTGGTCTGATTTCATCCCCTGCGCAGGATTTCCCTTTCCCAAACCTGACCTGATCGCCCGGCTGGAACGAGGGGAAGGGCCTTGGGTCCCAGATCTCCAGGCCTGTGATGAAAGAGAGATCCCGAGAGGCACCCGCACAGGTGAGGACTGACGAACCATCGGGCGAATTAAGGAAAAAGTTGAGAATCCCAGAAATGTGGTGTGAGTAAGAGCCCTCAGTTGTTCCTCATCTCAGCCAGAGTAGGGCTGTAGTCAGTACATATTGCTCATGTCTTTCCACCCATCCTGTTAGCTGCAGGAGTTTCCTTCCCAACTTTCCTTCTGCGTGAGTGTTTGGGTGGGAAGTAGAGACAGAATCCAGTTGCTGATTCTTTGCAACTTGAGTGTGTTGGGTTTTCCCTCGGTGCCATTCCTCTTTCTCCCCAGCACAATGACTCCTGTCTGGATTGTCTCTCTCTCCCAGCAGGTGATGTGACAATGAGTGAGAAGGAGGAAGGGAATCATCATGAGGAAGTCCCTGGGAAAGTGGAACCACAGGGGACCTTTGTGGGAAGAGCTGAAGGGAATTTTTCCCAGTGCTGGGAACAGGGAGAAGCCTGGGGAAATTGGCACAGGTCAGAGAGGCTGTTGGGATACCACTCAAAGAAGAAAGTGGATGAATCTATTAAATGTGGGGGAGGAGACAAGGATCCCACAGCCCAGCAGACAAATCTCAAGGAAGAGAAACCCTACCACTGTCTCCAGTGTGGAAAAGGATTCATTCTGAGATTACACCTTGTGATACATCAAACAATCCATACTGGAGAGAAATCCCTTCAATGCTTGGACTGTGGGGAAAGCTTCAATAACTGCTCAGATCTTAATAACCATGGGAGAAGCCACACGCTTGAGAATCCCTATCAATGCCTCGAGTGCAGGAAACGTTTCAGTGGGGAGTCAGCAGTAATTATGCATCAGAGAATCCACACAGGAGGGAAACCCCATAAGTGCTTGGACTGTGGGAAAGATTTCACACGGAGATCAGGCCTTATTACACATCAGGCAATCCACACCGGAGAGAGACCCCATAAGTGCTTGGACTGTGGAAAAAGTTTCACATGGAGATCAGGCCTTGTTACACATCAGGCAATCCACACCGGAGAGAGGCCCCACAAGTGCTTGGACTGTGGGAAAAGTTTCATGCAGAAATCACACCTTATTAGACATCAGACAGTCCACACAGGAGAGAGAGCATATAAATGCTTGGTGTGTGGGAAAAGCTTCAGTAACAGCACAAACCTTACTAACCATCGGAGAATCCACAGAGGAGAGAGACCCTATAAATGCCTCTACTGCGGGAATGGTTTCCGTTGGAAGTCAGCCCTTATAATACATCAGAGAATCCACACAGGAGAGAGACCCCATAAGTGCTTGGTCTGTGGGAAAAGTTTCACACAGAGATCAGCACTTGTTACACATCAGACAGTCCACACAGGAGAGGGACGCTATACATGCTTGGAGTGTGGGAAAAGTTTCCTTTGGAAGTCAGGCCTTATAACACATCAGAGAATCCACACAGGAGAGAGATCCCATAAGTGCTTGGACTGTGGGAAAAATTTCATACAGAGATCATCCCTCACAAGGCATCAGAGAATACACCGAGGAGACAGACCCTATAAATGCCTCGAGTGTGGGAACTCCTTCAGTTGGAAGTCCGATCTTATCACACATCAGAGAATCCACACAGGAGAGAGACCCCATAAGTGCTTGGATTGTGGGAAAAACTTTAGGTGCAGCTCACAACTCACTCAACATCAGAGAACCCACACGGGAGAAAGACCCTATAAATGCCTTGAGTGTGGGAAAAGTTTCATTGGGAGTTCTCATCTTGTTGCACATCACAGAATTCACACTGGAGACAAACCTCAGAAATGCCTCAACTGTGGGAAATGTTTCAGGTGGAAGTCTGCCCTTATAACACATCAGAGGATCCACACAGGAGAAAGACCTCATAAGTGCTTGGACTGTGGGAAAAGTTTCACAAACAGATCAGCCCTTGTTTTACATCAGAGAATCCACACAGGAGAGAGACCCCATAAGTGCTTGGACTGTGGGAAAAGTTTCACACAAAGATCATGCCTGATAACACATCAGGTAACCCACACGGGAGAAAGACCCCATAAGTGCTTAGACTGTGGAAAAAGTTTCACACAGAGATCAAACCTCATTAAACATGGGAGAATCCACAAAGGTGTGAGATTCAATCTGAGCTCACACATTAGTGATCCACACAAAAGAGAGAGCTTGAATGTGGGGGAAGGTTCATTTGGTGCTCCCGGAGTATCAGGCACCCGCAAATCTACATAGGGAAGAAACCTCTGAGATGTTCTCAGTGTGGAAAATGCTCCAAGTGGAGCTAAGACAATGTTGGACATGAGAGACTCCTGCACACAGCACAGAAATTTTCTCAGGGCTCTGACTAAGCCATAGTAATCAATTTCCTCATTCCCAGACACACCAGGGGCATTTGGCTCCCAAGGACGCAGGTGCCCATCATTGGAGTGAGGATCCAGCAGCAGCTGATCATCAGCTAGTCAGTGACCTTCTGGCTCTGCTTGGTCTAAGCAAACCCCAGGAAGAGAGGGAGAAGCCCCGATCAGCGCCTTCTCCCTGCTACAGCCCTGGCTGCTGAGCTGATGGGCCACGGGGGAAAGGAAAGAGAGAAACTCCTCCAGCTGCTCCGTCTGCCTGGCTGAAGTTCCCACCTCTCCCTTCCCCTCCCAGCTGGGATCCCCCTGCCATGGAGATGAGGAGAAGGACACTTGGGCCAGGCCCCACCTTCACTCTACACACCCTTCCCCACCCCCCATCTTCCACCACCCCTTGGGCTGGGCTCCCCCACTTACCTGGAACTATCTCCTGCAGGGGTAGTGTCCCTGGGGCTGGTTACTCCTCCCCTCCCTGAATCCCCCAGGGCACTGGGCTCTGGGGGATCAAATATTGAGGGACCAGGCTGACGGGTTCTGGGGAGGACACTGAGGATTGAATGGTTGGGGCTGGGGGAGCTGGGAAGCAGGAGGAACAGGGTGCTGGGGCTATCGAGTGTTTGGGGATGATGGGATAAGAGGCGAGGGAGAGCACAGGGGTAGCGAGGTGCTACCTCTCCTCACTCTTCCCTTCTGCCCCTTCTCCCTGCCCCCGCTGCATTCAGACAGCAGCACTGGGAGGGGCTGATTTCCACAGGGCCCTTTGTCGGAGGCCTGGAGTTCCCACCTCTGCCTTCGCAGCATCAGTCTCTGAACGTCTGTCTATGGTAGGAAAAAAGAAAAGGAGTACTTGTGGCACCTTAGAGACTAACCAATTTATTTGAGCATAAGCTTTCGTGAGCTACAGCCCACTTCATCAGATGCAGTGAGCTGTAGCTCACGAAAGCTCATGCTCAAATAAATTGGTTAGTCTCTAAGGTGCCACAAGTACTCCTTTTCTTTTTGCGAATACAGACTAACACGGCTGTTACTCTGAAACCTATGGTAGGAAAGTTGTTGGAATTACCTAGCACGTCTCCCCTGACTCTCCAACACTCTTTCTAGTCACACTGACCCTGAGTATATTATCTATTCTGATCCTCGCCATGAGCAGAGTGATCGTTAGTCCCTGAGTTCCCGCTTTGGGGCCGGATTGTCTCATTCCCAGCCAGTCTCACATTACTCCAGGCCATGCTGAAAAGCATTGAGTGTTTGTATATTTTTCTCCCTTAGGGAGCAGAACTAAACAGATGCTAAAAAAATGGGGGCAGGGATAGCAAAATGTCGTGTTTTAGCTTCTGTGCTATTCCAGGGCAATAGGGTGAGTCCAAGGGTTTCTCTCCTAACCCCATCACTGTCATGTTCCACTCTCGACACAGCAGTCTCTGTTCCAGCAATGGAGAGTTTTATCCTGTCCCCGTTCTACCCCTCTGCCTCCTAAGGTATCATTTACCACCGTGTCCCTGGCTCTAGATACTTAAAAATCAGTTTTGATTTCTGTGATCCTCCGTGAGACTTCGGAGGGCTGGAGAAGAAAGTGTCACAGACCTCCGAGGGAGGGGAAAGGAGGAATCCCAAAGAACCTCAAAGCACAGTTTGACCTTTCTGATCTGTTTCCATCTATTGGTGAAATTGCTTCCAGACTTTTTCTGGGCTAGTCCAGACCATTTGTAGATGGGAAGTTTTTTTGCCTTTGTTTTCTTTTCTTTCTTTTATTATGATGATGCTAAAACTTTTGCAGCTAATACAACCAAATTATTAGGCAAGAAGTGAAGTTGGTTTAGCCATTTCCGAAGAAAATGGCTATATTTATTTTCCTGATTTTGAGTCTTCAGGTTCTCTGAGATTTCACTTTATGAATGTAAAAGTGTTTTGTAGCCCACCCTGGAGTGTGGGTTTTTCTCTATTCCAGAAGGCTGTTTGGTCACAGACTTTGATATTAGCTTAGTTTAGATGTAGCTCAGATTTACTGAGGACTTAAGGAATGCCAGAATAGTCCTTTTTTATTTTATTTTAACCGTATTCTACCCTTTGTGATGTGAACTTTGTTTTATTTGAACAATGGCAAAGGTCTGTGTGTCTCAGCACATACACTGAGGGTGCCATCTCGCGTCACGTCCGAGAGGCAGAGATGGAAACGGGGAATGAAATCGCTGCCTGACCCCTGCAGTGACGTGACTTAGGGCCCAGCCACCCTTCAGAGGCTGCTGCGGCGGAACTGCACTGATGCAGCTTTTGCGCTTCGAGGGGGACGCTACGTGGACCAAGGAGAGGGGTTCTCCCATCGGCGTAGGTCACCCACCTCCCCAAGAGGGGGCAGCTACGTCGATGGGAGAAGTCCTCCTGTTGCCATAGTGCTGTCTACACCAGAAGTTAGGTTGGTCCAGCTGCGTCGCTTGGGGGTGTGGAGTTTCACAACTGACGTAGGTTGCGAGCGCAGACCAAGCCGCAGCGTCAGGAGGAGAAGAGGGTGGGAGGTGAGAACAGAGCTGGGAAATGGCTGGGTTTGCTCTTCAGAGCCAGACGGCTGAGGCTGAGAACTCGCTGCACCAGAGCCAGAGAGACACTAGACCTGACCTATGAGTGTTGTGTGAAGCTTCCCCTGCAATCTAAAGGACCATGAACGAAACCGCAAAAATGATTGGGGGAGGGGGCAGCGTCCCCCTATTGCTGAGGTGCCGAGGTTGGGCACAGACAAGAAGGGAGCCAGGGATGTCAACAGACCTGGGCAGCCTTGAAACCAGGCCAACCCCTAGCATTGAGGCCAGAGGGAAATGAGGAGCCCTAGAGCCCTGCTAGTCACCCCCTCCCCATCTGCCGCGGTGTCCTGTGTGGGGACGAGAGAAACTGTCTCTGCCCCACTCACCCCACACTCATCCCTCCTTTCTGAGATCTTTGGATTCCCTGCTCTCAGAGTGTTTCCTTTTGTGATGGGGTCCCAGTGTCTCTCGTGGCTTCTCACCACTTTTCTATCATTTATAGGTGTGGCTCTGTTTTTGGTTCTTGTGAGAGTTGGGCGTGGCACTGTGCTGGGATGGAACCGAAAAGTACCCCCCTGAGCTGGGCTGGGGGTGGGGAATGGAGTCTGTCTTTGTTCGTCCTTTGGAATAATAAAGTAGCATTTAGTTTCTCCCACTGCCAGTCTCCTTCGTTTTGCATTAAATACCCACCAGATTCAGAGTGGAAGTTAAAAGTGAAAGCAATGCAGATGTGGTCTGGGATGGGAATGCTCAGTGAGGTCACCCAGCCAGCCTCACGCCTGCCTTGTTGCAGACTCTGTCTAACTTCCCATAGAGATAAAACTCTCTACAATCTGGTGCCCCTCTCCCTGACCCCAGTACAAATGAGGAAGAGTTTGACTGGGTTTCTGGGGTCATTATCTTCTCCCTCACCCTGGTGTAAACCAGAAGTAATCCCACTGGAACCCTTTGAACTGTCTACACCAGTGTGAAGTTGTTGTGAGAGGAAAACCAGACCATGGGCCTTTAAGTGTGTTAGCAGGAACAATACTCACACATAGAGAGTGGTATTGTCACCCCAACACTTCAAATATCATGAGTCAGACCCCCAAAAATCGTGATATTGGCTGAAAAATGACGCCATTCTTCCAAAAGACGAAATCACAATTTCTTTTGAAATCCACCTGTTTTTTTATCTCCTCCTGCCTACTCCCAGTGTAGTGTGAATAGCACGGCACTGCCCACCCGTGCATATTTATGGAAAGGAAGTGGATTTTGGCTCCTGCTACAGGAGTTCTCACAATAATGCAAAGATCTCGGACCTTTACGCAATTATGGAGCAGGGCCTGCAGGTGCCACTTCCTATCTCTTGCCCGCCCAGGCCATGGCAGTAACCTGTTCCCATAGCTGCTAAAGTTTGTGCAGCTCCATGCAGGACATTTAGCACCCTTGCGAAAGTCACTAGTTTCCCCTAAATGGTCCCTGGCCACCGGTTGTGAGAGGGACAACCACAGGAGGAACATTGAAGACTCACGGATGAGGAAGCTTTTCTCCCCCTCAAAAAGTCGAGGCATGCCCCATACCTTTTGTGGCCCTTCTAATGCCTCCGATCCTGTCCTGCTGATCTCCAGCAGGAAGCCCTGACTCAGGAGTGGGGGATGCAGAGGAAGATGATGGAATCTTCACTCTGCCTTGCTCCTGGTCCGGAGCAGTAGCAGTGCCCGGAGCAGCCCTACCATCTGCCCCGTTCTATCTCAGACACGTGGAAATAAATTGGTTCGTCTCTAAGGTGCCCCAAGTACTCCTTTTCTTCTTGAAAGCAATGGGGCCATTAGCAGTGCAGTAGTACAATGAAACGTGTAAGATTTTGCAGGATTGGGAATATAGTTTGCTTGGCTTGGGGGTTTCTCTCTACTGATATTCGGTCTGTTCCTCATGCCACAACTTTCCCCAGTTTCCTTCTTCTCTGACTGCAAAGTAACTGTTTCTATGGATACCAAGATTATTTTTAATACGGTAGCAGCTAGAAGCTGCACCCAAGACCGAAGCTCTATTGTACTCAGCATGGTAGTCTATATACAGAGCATGAGAGACAGCGCCTAAGGGACAGAGCTTCTTGTCTAAATACACAAAACAGACAAAGTCATGATTCTGTAGGTACTGGGAGCGTCTCCATGATTAAAGCCGGGTGCTTAAAGTAGGTTTTCAACTTCCCACATGTAAGAGAAATACATAAAGCATGGGGCCATGTTCCCAGCTGGTGTAAATCAGCCTAGATCCAGCAAAGTCAACACAGCTTTGCTAAGTGACAGGCAGTGAGATTCTGGCCTTTGTTTCTGCCCTGGAATCACAGTGTGATTAAGTGATTAGCTCCATTGTTGTAGCTGGAAATGGCTATTCTCTGTGATTTAGCTTCTCCAGGTCTGTGCTCTCTGGCAGCCAGATGCTGCATCCTTGCCCTTTGAACTGGGATCGCCCCCAAAATAAAGTCACACAGTCCTGTGTCTCCAGCTTTAGATCCCACCTTTTAGGCCATGTGCATGCTGAGAGAAAAGAGGTTTTTTTTAACTAAGGGTCCCCAAACATGAGAAACAGATCTTGTACAAGCCTGCTGGAGACAAGGTAAGTCACAGCTTCACCTTGTTGTACCTGATCGAGATGCACCCCACCCCATAGTGTTCCTCTCTACCAGTTACACTGAGGTGAAACTACCATTTGCATTGTCTACACCAGGGTTGGTCAATAGGCGGGCCAGGGGACAAATCTGGATCTCCAGACACTTTTGAACAGACTGCAAAATCTTTTATTATCATTATTGTTATTATTGTTGTATTGTTTTCTCTGGAATGTGGACCTTGAATATACCCTGACCAAGAAATTAGGACCCTGACCAAAAAAAAAAAAAAAAATTGTCCCTGATCTACAGTATGACTTTACAATAAGAGAAAGAGAATCAACATCCTAGTGCAGACAAATCCTCAGAGACCGTCTCTTGGAGCAGGTTTCGCCCTTTAACACCTCCATGGCCACCTCAGTTAATGCTGATGGGCAGGAGAAATGCAAAATATTTCATATGTCTTTACCCAGCTTGGAATACATTTCAATCCACACGGGAACCAAGCTAAAGAGTCAGCACTCTATGGCACGCAGCTAAGGAATTCCTGATTTATGTGGCTACAGCCAGCACAAGAGACAGAGCACAGGCTAGCCAGTGACATGTCAGAGTAAAACCCCAGCTCTCATCAGAGGGACATGCCGGCCTATTCCCCATTGTTGTTGTGTCCTGCTGAACATCTAAGTTCCTAACTCCCCTCCCCAGGGAGAAGCAGAATTATGGTCACACCCTGGGTGATGACCAGGTGCAGCTTGTGTGCTGGTAACAAGCTGTGGCCTGTTTGCTCTTGGTTGAGTCTCACTTGAGCTCATCAGTATTTTCTCCTGTCATCACCCTGAAAGTGAAAAGGTCTATAACTCTCTAATCACACCCGCAGCAGGTTGGATCATATTAAAGAAGTTCTGTATTAAAATCACAAATGAGTTTGATTCCCCATAGTTTAAAATCCAGGGTACTACTAATTAAGAGCTCTCTTGGTTTTTGGTACTGTATCTCTCCCTCTATGTGTGAAACTTGCAAGCTGCTAATTGCGTTAGTACATTCTAAGACAGAGTCTGTTCTCAAAGCAATTCACAGAGAGGGAGACTCAAAGTAATACTCTGTAACAACAGAAACAGCACCCAGAGACTCCCCGCCCTTTTGTTGTATTAACAATTGTGATTAAAATAGAGATAGAGGATGTATGTGGATGGATGCTTGGTGTGGATAATAACTGAATGATCAGGGAGGTGCCAGCCTAAGAATGCAGTGTCCATTGGCTGAAGAAGGCGTCAAGTGGAAATAACCAGAGGACCCCTGGAGGGCAGACTGGAATCCACCCAACAGCCTCAAGAATGGGAGAACCAAAGAACAAGACAACATCTGGCAGCATGGAGCCGTTAGGAAATGTGACATCTGCTGATTGTTTCAGCAACAGCATGATGAAGCAATTCCCATAGACTGGCATAGGAAGAAATTCCTATAAAAATGGACTCTAGAAAGTGAGAATTTTGGGGGTCTGATTTTGCAAACCAACTTCCAGGAGCATCAGATGAGCATCTGACAAGGCCCTGCTCCCTGCTCATGTCCAGGCCACCTGGCCAGTGGCTTGGCATGAGCAACTCTAAGGCTGGTAACTATGATAACAACCTTGCAGAACCTGTGTGTGTGTTTGTATGAATGAATGTGTGAATAAATATGAGACTGAATGGAATGTTATAGCTATAACTAACTGCTTACTATGATTCTTTCTGTATTCACAATAAATGTGGTATTTTGCCTTTTCCCCTTTAATAAGATCCTGCTGGTTTTTATTTTATTAGTATAACAAGAACCCCTGAATTCATGCCCTGCACACTAGTGTAATAATATTTGCACCAACATGCCTTCAAGGGTGTCAGCGAAAAGCTCAAACAACGAGGAGTCCTTGTGGCACCTTGGAGACTAACAAATTGATTTGGGCATAAGCTTTCCTGCTCTAGAACTCACTTCATCAGATGCATGGAGTGGAAAATATAGGAGAAGGTATATATGTACTTGTGGGGTTGGGGGTTTAAATTGCGAGAGACACAAAGAAGGGGGCCCGATTAAATGAATTTGAGAACCGCTGCTCTACACTATTATGGTCACCACTTTTATAAAATGAAGACAAAACTTCTACAAAGTATGCCTTGTGAGGTATCATATGAAAAGTCATTGTCTGCTGAACATTATTGTTCAATTAAAATGTATGTATTAACATTGGGTATGGAGTTATGAGATTGGGAGACAGGCCAGTCCTTGCCTACAGACAGCCCCGCAACCTGAAGCAAATACTCACCAACAACCACATACCACACAACAGAACCACTAACCCAGGAACTTATCCTTGCAACAAAGCCCGTTGCCAATTGTGCCCACATATCTATTCAGGGGACACCATCACAGGGCCTAATAACATCAGCCACACTATCAGAGGCTCGTTCACCTGCACATCCACCAATGTGATTTATGCCATCATGTGCCAGCAATGCCCCTCTGCCATGTACATTGGTCAAACTGGACAGTCTCTACGTAAAAGAATAAATGGACACAAATCAGATGTCAAGAATTATAACATTCATAAACCAGTCGGAGAACACTTCAATCTCTCTGGTCACGCAATCACAGACATGAAGGTCGCTATCTTAAAACAAAGAAACTTCAAATCCAGACTCCAGCGAGAAACTGCTGAATTGGAATTCATTTGCAAATTGGATACTATTAATTTAGGCTTAAATAGAGACTGGGAGTGGCTAAGTCATTATGCAAGGTAGCCTATTTCCTCTTGTTTTTTCCTACCCCCCCCTCCCAGATGTTCTGGTTTAACTTGGTTTTAAACTTGGAGAGTGGTCAGTTTGGATGAGCTATTACCAGCAGGAGAGTGAGTCTGTGTGTGTATGGGGGTGGGTTTTTGGAGGGGGGTGAGGGAGTGAGAGAACCTGGATTTGTGCAGGAAATGGCCTAACTTCATTATCATGCACATTGTGTAAAGAGTTGTCACTTTGGATGGGCTATCACCAGCAGGAGAGTGAATTTGTGTGGGGGGGTGGAGGGTGAGAAAACCTGGATTTGTGCTGGAAATGGCCTAACCTGTTGCTCACTTTAGATAAGCTATTACCAGCAGGATAGTGGGGTGGGAGGAGGTATTGTTTCGTATTCTCTGTGTATATATAATGTCTGCTGCAGTTTCCACGGTATGCATCTGATGAAGTGAGCTGTAGCTCACGAAATCTCATGCTCAAATACATTGGTTAGTCTCTAAGGTGCCACAAGGACTCCTTTTCTTTTTGCGAATACAGACTAACACGGCTGTTACTCTGAAACCTGCTACATGTTTGTTACTGAAACATGCTGTAAAGCTGAAAAACGCCCTCAGAGCCAGGTGCTCTGTAAATCTGAAAGACTAGCTCCTCAGAGCCAGGTGCTAAGTGTCCATTGATTGCTTAGCCGGCCATTCACCAGCAGGGGAGTTGTGAATAAGAAATGTACTGGTTTCAGAATGGGAGCCGTGTTAGTCTGTATCAGCAAAAAAGAACGAGGAGTACTTGTGGCACCTCAGACAGTAACAAATTTATTTGGGCATAAGCTTTCGTGGGCTAAAACCCACTTCATTGGATGCATGCAGTGGAAAATACAGTAGGAAGATAGACAGATACATATAGATATACAGAGAACATGAAAAAAATGGGTGTTGCCATACCAACTCTAAGGAGACTAATTGATTAAGGTGGGCTATTACCAGCAGGAGAAAAAAAGCTTTTGTAGTGCTAATCAGGATGGCCCATTTCCAACAGTTGACAAGAAGGTGTGAGTAACACTCTCACAAATCTTGGGAGACAGGCCAGTCCTTGCCTACAGACAGCCCCGCAACCTGAAGCAAATACTCACCAACAACCACATACCACACAACAGAACCACTAACCCAGGAACTTATCCTTGCAACAAAGCCCGTTGCCAATTGTGCCCACATATCTATTCAGGGGACACCATCACAGGGCCTAATAACATCAGCCACACTATCAGAGGCTCGTTCACCTGCACATCCACCAATGTGATTTATGCCATCATGTGCCAGCAATGCCCCTCTGCCATGTACATTGGTCAAACTGGACAGTCTCTACGTAAAAGAATAAATGGACACAAATCAGATGTCAAGAATTATAACATTCATAAACCAGTCAGAGAACACTTCAATCTCTCTGGTCACGCAATCACAGACATGAAGGTCGCTATCTTAAAACAAAGAAACTTCAAATCCAGACTCCAGCGAGAAACTGCTGAATTGGAATTCATTTGCAAATTGGATACTATTAATTTAGGCTTAAATAGAGACTGGGAGTGGCTAAGTCATTATGCAAGGTAGCCTATTTCCTCTTGTTTTTTCCTACCCCCCCCCCCCCAGATGTTCTGGTTTAACTTGGTTTTAAACTTGGAGAGTGGTCAGTTTGGATGAGCTATTACCAGCGGGAGAGTGGGTCTGTGTGTGTGTGGGGGTGGGTTTTTGGAGGGGGGTGGGGGAGTGGGAGAGCCTGGATTTGTGCAGGAAATGGCCTAGCTTCATTGTCATGCACATTGTGTGGGGAGTTGTCACTTTGGATGGGCTGTCACCAGCGGGAGAGTGGGTTTGTGTGGGGGGGTGGAGGGTGAGAGGGCCTGGATTTGTGCTGGAAATGGCCTAACCTGTTGCTCACTTTAGATAAGCTATTACCAGCAGGACAGTGGGGTGGGAGGAGGTATTGTTTCATATTCTCTGTGTATATATAAAGTCTGCTGCAGTTTCCACGGTATGCATCTGATGAAGTGAGCTGTAGCTCACGAAAGCTCATGCTCAAATAAATTGGTTAGTCTCTAAGGTGCCACAAGGACTCCTTTTCTTTTTGCGAATACAGACTAACACGGCTGTTACTCTGAAGCTTATCTAAAGTAATCTTCAGGTTGGGCCATTTCCAGCACAGGTCCGGGTTTTCTCGCCCTCCACCCCCCCACACAGATTCACTCTTCTGCTGGTGGTGGCCCATCCGGGGTGACAACTCTTTGCACAATGTGTATGGTGGTCAGGTTGGGCCATTTCCTGCACGGGTCCGGGTTCTCTCGCTCCCTCATCCCCCTCCGGGGGCCCACCCCCATGCACACACGGACTCGCTCTCCTGCTGGTAATAGCAGGAACAAAGCTTGCAACAAAGCCCGTTGCCAATTGTGCCCACATATCTATTCAGGGGATACCATCACAGGGCCTAATAACATCAGCCACACTATCAGAGGCTCGTTCACCTGCACATCCACCAATGTGATTTATGCCATCATGTGCCAGCAACGCCCCTCTGCCATGTACATTGGTCAAACTGGACAGTCTCTACGTAAAAGAATAAATGGACACAAATCAGATGTCAAGAATTATAATATTCATAAACCAGTCGGAGAACACTTCAATCTCTCTGGTCACGCAATCACAGACATGAAGGTCGCTATCTTAAAACAAAAAAACTTCAAATCCAGACTCCAGCGAGAAACTGCTGAATTGGAATTCATTTGCAAATTGGATACTATTAATTTAGGCTTAAATAGAGACTGGGAGTGGCTAAGTCATTATGCAAGGTAGCCTATTTCCTCTTGTTTTTTCCTACCCCCCCCCCCCAGATGTTCTGGTTTAACTTGGATTTAAACTTGGAGAGTGGTCAGTTTGGGTGGGCTATTACCAGCAGGAGAGTGAGTTTGTGTGTGTATGGGGGTGGGTTTTTGGAGGGGGGTGGGTGAGGGAGTGAGAGAACCTGGATTTGTGCAGGAAATGGCCTAACTTGATTATCATGCACATTGTGTAAAGAGTTGTCACTTTGGATGGGCTATCACCAGCAGGAGAGTGAATTTGTGTGGGGGGGTGGAGGGTGAGAAAACCTGGATTTGTGCTGGAAATGGCCTAACCTGAAGATTACTTTAGATAAGCTATTACCAGCAGGACAGTGGGGTGGGAGGAGGTATTGTTTCATATTCTCTGTGTATATATAAAGTCTGCTGCAGTTTCCACGGTATGCATCTGATGAAGTGAGCTGTAGCTCACGAAAGCTCATGCTCAAATAAATTGGTTAGTCTCTAAGGTGCCACAAGGACTCCTAGTCATTTCAATGTAACATACACATAAAGATCCCACATACACAAAGGCTTTATTCTTCTTAGTCTTGCAATCTAATCCCATACATAATACAATGTAATATATGTGGTGTCTATATATACATATGAGAAACCATCATCATAGTCACAAATTAAAAATAAAACATTTAATTAACATTAACACTAAACATTTAACATTTAAAATTTACCATCCTGTAAGCACTAAGCAGTTGCAGGACGGGTAGGGGAGATCTCACTCAAGACACAGGCAGCCAGCTATATTTGCAGACAGACTCACACACTCCTAAATAACAGTTAGAAAGAGGATCAAACTTACACTTGTGCTCAAATTCCCTCTGATGCATCTAATGGGTCCTTCTGATCTGTCTTTTTTCAAAGAGTGTTTTCTCCACAGCTGCGCTGCTGTTCCTTTGGGATGAGGCTAATGTAGCGGTTACTGCTGGCAGGCAGTTCTTCATTGCTGCTGCTGTTTTTGAGGCATCCCGGTAGTGCTGTCTTCCTTAGATGTCTTTCCTCTCTTGCTCTTCTCGAAATCCAAAACCCACTACATTCAGCCTACTATCGAACCCACTACATCCTCAGCCTGCTGGCTGTTGGCCTTATATACTGGTTGGTGTCTCTCAGGGTCAGCTCCCCTCAGCCAATCAGCTTCTCGTTTTTGAGCCCCTCCCATCATGTCATACTTATTTTTAGACACAGAACCCCTCCCCACGACATCATTTTTTGGAGAGCCCCTCCCTTTGAGGTTATTTTTGGCAGAGCAGAGCTCCTCCCTCTGATGATGGAATTTTCCACTGCATCATCTCTAAATTTGAAGATTCAGAGAGGTAGCCATGTTAGTCTATTTCAGCATAAATAACAAGGAGTCCTGTGGCACCTTAACGACTAACAAATGTATTTGGGCATAAGCTTTCACATCTGACGAAGTGGGTTCCAGCCCACGAAAGCTTATGACCAAATACATTTGTTAGTCTTTAAGGTGCCACAGGACTCTAAGGGTACGTCTACAGTACAAAATTATTTTGAAATTATTCTATTCGAATTTTCGGAAGCGATTTTACACATTCGGTCTTGTGTGTCCCCACTAAAGCGCGTGAATTCGGCGGAATGCACCCACAGTACCGAGGCTAGCATGGAATGTCGGAGCGTTGCACTGTGGGTAGCTATCCTACAGTTCCCGCAGTCCCCGCCGCCCATTGGAATTCTGGGTTAAGCTCCCAGCGCCTGATGGGGCAAAAACATTCTTGCCAGTGTTTCTGGGTGTGTGTAATCAGTCACTCCTCCCGCCGTGAAAGCTACAGCAGACAATCATTTCACGCCTTTTTGGCCTGCAGACGCCATACTGCTTTCAGCAGACGGTGCAGTACGGTGCACCGCTTCTCTCCTGGTACTATGAATCCACCTCGCATTTCCTCTCGTCTTTCTATGTCATCTCTATAAGTATCTACTCTTTCTTTCTCTTCCTCATCAACTGCTTCCGCTGCCAACTCTGCTCGGCCATCGTGAACCGAGCGGCACAGCTTCTGCCGCCAACTCTGATCTCCCACTCTCGCCGCTCTACCGAGCTTCTCCATGTTGTCTGTCCTGGGCTCCCGCCTCCATGAAAGCAGAAGACAACCATTTCCCGCCTTCCTTCAGCTATCGTGAACCGAACAGCACCTCTTCTGCTGCCACTCCGCTCTCCTACTTTTCGCGAACTTTTTCCAGGATTACCCGTGCAGGCGCCATAGCGCGGCAAGCATGGAGCCTGCTCAGATCTCCGCTGCTGTTTTGACCATTGTACATACCTCACACATTATCCAGCAGTATGTGCAGTACCTGCAAAACCGGACAAGGAAGCGATGACAGCGCGATTACAATAGTGATGAGGACATGGACACAGACATTCCTAGAAGCACGGCATGTGGCGATTGGGAGATCATGATGGTGTTGGGCCAGATTCATGCTGTGGAACGCTGATTCTGGGCCCAGGAAACAAGCACAGACTGGTGGGACCGCATAGTGTTGCAGGTATGGGATGATTCCCAGTGGCTGCAAAACTTTCATATGCATAGGGCCACTTTCATGGAACTTTGTGACTTGCTGTCCCCTGCCCTGAAGAGCAAAGATACCAAAATGAGAGCATCCCTCACAGTTGAGAAGCGAGTGGCCATAGCCCTGTGGAAGCTTTCAACGCCCGACAGCTACCTGTCAGTCGGGAATCAGTTTGGAGTGGGCAAATTTACTGTGGGGGCTGCTGTGCTGCAAGTAGCCAATGCAATCATTGACCAGCTGCTATCAAGAGTAGTGACTTTGGGAAATGTGCAGACCATTGTGGATGGCTTTAATGCACTGGGGTTCCCTAACTGCGGCGGGGCGATAGACGGAACCCATATCCCTAACTTTCCCTGGAACACCGGGGCGGCCAGTATGTAAACCGCAAGGGGTACTTTTCCATGGTGCTACAAGCACTGGTGGATCAGAAGGGACGTTTCACTGACATCAACGTGGGATGGCCAGAAAAGGTGCATGATGCTCACATCTTCAGGAACTCTGGTCTGTTTGAACAGCTGCAAGAAGGGACTTACTTCCCAGAGCAGAAAATTACTGTTGGGGATGTTGAAATGCCTATAGTTATCCTCGGGGACCCAGCCTACCCCTTAATGCCATGGTTCATGAAGCTGTACACAGGCACCCTGGACAGTAGTGAGGAGCAGTTCAACTATAGGCTGAGCAAGTGCAGAATGGTGGTAGAATGTGCGTTTGGATGTTTGAAAGCGCGCTGGTGCAGTTTACTGCGTCGGTTAGATCTCAGTACAACCAATATTCCAATTGTAATTGTTGCTTGTTGTATGCTCCACAATATCTGTGAGAGTAGGGGGAGACATTTATGGTGGGGTGGGAGGTTGAGGCAACTCGCCTGGTGGTCAGTTTCACACAGCCAGACATCAGGGCAATTAGAAGAGCACAGCAGGGCGCGCTGCACATCAGAGAAGCTTTGAAACCAGTTTCATGACTGGCCAGGCTACGGTGTGACAGTTGTGTTTGTTTCTCTTGAAGTTACCCGCCCCCTATATATATATATGAAAGGAAATAAAGTCACAAGTGTTTAAAAAAACGTTCTTTATTATTTGTTACACAACACATTGAGAGAAATCAGAAGGTAGACGGGGTGGGGGGGGGTGGAGGAGGAGGGAAGGACAAGTCCAGAAACCAAATCAAAATTTCGGATATGCCAGCTTTCTGCTGCTTGTGCAATCATCTGGGGTTGAGTGTGTGGCTCCCCGTAGCCTCCCATCTCCCCACCCCCGTGTTCTTGGGTGTCTGGGTGAGGAGGCTATGGAACTTGGGAAGGAGGGAGGGCGGTCATTCAGGGGCTGCAGAGGCAGTCTGTGGTCTTGCTGCCTTTCCCGCATTAGATCCACCATACAGTGGAGCATGTCAGTTTGCTCCCCAATGAACTTGACCATAGCATCCTGCCTGCTCTCATCGTGTGCGTCCTTCCTCTCTTCGTGTTCATTTAACGCTTCACGGGACTCCGCAATTGTTTGCCTTCACACATTCAACTGGGCCCTATCAGTGCAGGAGGACTGCATGAACTCGGTGAACATGTCTTCCCGAGTTCATTTTTTCCGCCTTCTAATCTGGACCAGCCTCTGGGATGGAGTAGATAGGGGTCGCGTTGAAACATTTGCACCTGCGGGAGGAGAAAAAGGGAGGGTTGTAATTTAAAAGATACATTTTAGCGGACAAAGGGGACACTCTTTCTCATTGAAACAGGCAATTCATAGTACACAGCACACGTTCTTTCTGTACAAGGTCGCATTTTGCCTCTTATACTGAAGTGCCTGCCACTTTGGTGTGAGTAAGCCATCACATGCGGCCAGGCAACAGAATTCAGCTTGCAGGCAGCCATGGTAAGCCCTAGGGGCACATGGCGTTCTGCTTCTTCTGCATTCATTTCAATGCTTTCAAACTGCCAGGCCCCCTTTCCCATAGCAAGCAATGCCTGGTGGGTTTGCCATATAAAAGAAGGGCCTATGGGCTCTCTGGGATGATCGCTTCACACAACACCCCCACTGCCCCTCCCCCACACCCACCGGGTGGCTCCAGTGAGGCTCTGAGCAGGGATGAGCCCTTTAAACTAAACGCAAACAGCCCAGCACAGTTGGGTTTCCCCTTACCCCCCACATCCACCACATGGTACCGGTCAGGCTCTGACTCACCAGAAGTGCATTCTCCAGGGTCACGGTCCGGGAGCATGCCTTGGGAGTGGGGGGAGGCTATTGGCTCCAGCGTTAAGAATAGTTCCTGGCTGGGGGGGTGGGAAACGGATTCCCTACTTGCCGCCTGTGCACTGTCCTCCTTCTCCTCTTCATCCTCCAATAACTCATCCTCCTCACTCCATGCAACTCCCCCATGGTGGGGTAGTGGTGGCATCACCCCATAATTGTATGCAGCTCACGGTAGAAGTGGCATGTATGGGGCTGTGACCCAGAGCGCCTGTTTGCCTCCCTGGCTTTTTTGTACGCTTGCCTGAGCTCCTTGATTTTTGTACGACACTGCTCTGTGTCCCTGGAGTAGCCTCTTTCCGTCATGGCCCTGGAGACTTTAGCGTACGTATTTGCATTTCTTTTTTTGGAACATAGTTCTGCCATAACAGATTCGTCTCCCCAGCATGCAATGAGATCCAGTACCTCCCGTTCGAACCATGCTGGAGCTCGTCTGCGAATCCGGGACCGCATGGTCTCTTGTGATGGTGGACTCTGCATGGTCGCCTGTGATGGTGGACTGTGCTGATGGTCACCTGTGCTGATGGTGACCAAACAGGAAATGAAATTCAAAAGTTCCCAGGGTTTTTACTGCCTACCTGGCTAGTGCATTGGAGTTGAGAGTGTTGTCCAGAGCGGTCACAAGGGAGCATTCTGGGATAGCTCTCGGAGGCCAATAACGTTGAATTGCGTCCACAGTACCTGTAACCCGGAACTGCAATCTCGATTTTAGCGCTACTCCACTTGCCGAGGTGGAGTACAGAAATCGGATTAAAGAGCCCTTTAAATCTAAAAAACCGGTTTGGTCGTGTGGACGGAATCAGTTTTATTTAGAATTAACTTGGCTAATTCCAAAATAGCCTCATACTGTAGACCAGGCCTTTATTTGAACTGCATCATCCTTGTCTCTACCATTTTGGATTTTCTAAATTTAAACTGTCATTAATTTCTACTTAATTAGAGCTGTAATCTTAAAACTAATTACTGTTTTATGCAAACCGAAGTGTCCTGATACTATCACCACCTTAATTATGTCAATTGGGAGAAGGGAATTTTATAGCATTTTTAAACCCTTTGTGAGATTTTCCTGTAAGCTTCTATTAAGGTGGTGCTACAAAGTATCTCGGAACATCCAAAGCAAAAAACTCTTGTTATACTAACTCAGGCAGATGTTCAAAATATCCAGAACCTTTGAGGTCCCCTTGAGCCAGGAAACCCCTCAGTGGGGCATGGATACACCCAAGGGCTCTGCTTGGCTCTGTGGGGTCAGCTCCTTCTTGACTAGGGAGAAGAATAAGTATTTGGAGCTCCCAAATGCAGCCCTCTTGTGGCATGAAAATGAAGCATCCCTCAGAGAATGGTGCTGATCTATGACCCTCCCTCTTTGCTCACATATAAGGACTGAGTGTTAGGGGGTTCCCTAGTAATAATAAGGATTGAGTGTTAGGAGGTTTCCCCCTCTAAACTGCAGTAATCTGGGGGGCAGGACCAGGGATTTGTTTCCCTACTAACATCTCAGACCTAAGCACCATCAGGGCACAGACAGACAAACATCACTATGATAATAGCCCAGGCATCTGGGTTGTCTCTGCACATTAAAAGTGACTCAGTGCCTAAGTTTTCAGGGTAAAAGTTCTCTAGGTCCCCGTGTTCTGCTTCTGAGGCTGTGTGCTGCTACTTGTCTCTACACATCCGGATGCCGATCATCCCCCTAAGCCCGAGGGTCATCCACAAATCGGGGGAAGATGGACACTCCCCCATCTAATTCACCTGCAGGGCCCGATCTGGTGGACATTCTCTGAACATAGCCTGTGGGTTGAACCTGTGAACAAGTGATGCTCTGCCCGCTTGGCTAAAAGTTAAAGGTTGGCACCACCCCCTCCCTCAGCTGGACTTTGAATGTGACAATCTAGTGAACAGCCCCTGTGAGCATGTCTATAGGGCTGGGCCCTCACATGAGTTAGGCACCAAGTGAGAAGAAGCTTTGGGGCAGAGGTGGGAGATAGGTGTCCAGATGCCCACAAGGAGGCAGCAGTGTGCATGCTCACAGGCTGAAACACAGGCACCCAGTGAATGTTTTACCATGGAAACTTAGCAGCTGAGTGAATTTAGGAGCTTCTGGGGTGTAGCAGGAGTTTTGTGCATCACAATGGCCCTGAAACTGGGACTGTCACCTAACTCCTTTGTGCATCAGAGCCCCTGTGCCTGGCTTTCTGTGACACTTCTCAGGGTTACCTGAGGTGTTCAGGGTGAATCACCACCAGCTGCTCACAGTGGAAGGAGCCCCGTCTGTGCCCATCAGGGGAAACACTCCCCAGGCCTGGGCTGCTGGTAACACAGGTGCGCTGCTCTGAGGCTCCATGAGAACCACTCTTTCCCAGTGCAGGCTGGCCATTTACACCTCCCCAACTTGGTTATGCTCGAGTGCACAGGCATGCCATCTTCGGGACACCCACAATGTCCACCATCCGCTGCATCCATGCAAGCAGTACAACCCCGATCCAACACAGGCCAACACTCTCCTCCACACAAGGCACTGAAGAGCATCTATAGGAAAACCCAACTGCAGTTTATTTAACAGAGCTGGAGACTGATTCACGCCAAAGCCAGTGTAAGGGTTGGGAAACCCAAGTTACAGGTAAAAGAGAAACACAAAGCACAGTTTACAGCCTGTACTTACAAACCAGTCACTTTCCTGGCCAATAAGGTGTTTCTCATCCAGAGGTTAGTCCTTGCAGGGCTTGTCCAGTTCAAAGGGCTTGGAGCCACTTTTTATGAGTCAACCCAGCCCCCGCTGGCAGAGTCATTCTGTAATGGATCCCTGCTTGGGTTTGTTCTCCTCTCTGATACAGTCACAGGCTCTTGCCTCTTAGCCCAGGGACCCCCCCTCTTCTGAGAACTCTCCTGTGTCTTTGAGTGTGCTCAACACTGCGTCTTCCCCAGACAGCAACACAAACTGGCTCCGTCCAGGGAGAGTGCAGAGTGGGTCGGGTCCCAGACTCCCCTTCCTCAGGGGGCAGGTTTCACTTCCAACACATTGGGAGCCCAATATCCTACATGTTCCACAGCTCTCAAAATAGTTTCCCCTACAAACACCTCACAACAACAGGAATAATCGGCTAGTTCTTAGCTTTCGGCAGAGCCCCCACATCAGCCCCTTTGGTGTAAAAGAGAGAAGATGGTGGGACAGAGACGTAATATACCTGCCAGGGCAGGGCTGTGTGTGTCAGGGCCAGGGCCGGCTCCAGGCTCCAGCGTTCCAAGCAGGTGCTTGGGGCGGCAATGAGAATGGGGCAGCAGTCCGTGTCCTGCGGTGGCAATTCGGCGGCAGCCCCGCCGCTCTTCCTGCCACGGCAGCAATTCGGCGGCGACTACTTCGGGCGGCAAAATAGGTAGAGCTGCCTCTGGTCAGGGCCTATCGGTCTCACACGTCTCCCTTTCTAAAACGCACCTCACAGAGGTGTCGTGAGGCTAACAAGGCTGCCATCTGGGGGGGCAGATTGGGGGCTGAAGCCAAACCCCTGAGTTTCTTACCAGGATGCTGCTTACTCCTCTCCCACCTCCCCTCACCAGCGGGGAGCGAGAGGAATGCCCCCGCACCCAGCAGAACCAAAAAGCCCAGCCCTCAAAGCAGGAGCGGCAGCGTTCGAATCAGAGCTCCTGAGATACCGGTTCCACCTCCTGACTGGCGAGAACCGCAGCAGCAAATGCAAAACCCAAAGGTGACAGCGGCCCTCACGCCGCTTGCCGCCCTTACTCCTCCGCCCTCTCCAGCCAGGAGTGACAGCGAAGCTCTCAGCCACACTACTACTCCCTCCTCTTCTGCCCCTCCCCTTCCTGGGCTGGCTATTGTTTGCTCAGCCAATAGGAACGTGGAGGTGTATCTGGTGGAGCTAATAGCAGTGGTGGGACCGGGAGCTTCCGCAGTTTTTTCGACTTCATTGAAACAAGCAGGCTCAGGCGGGAGGTGGCGGAAGGCAGCTCCGTGCTTAGGTCAGAAGATGCTTGCTGCGGACTTCATCGCGCTCTGCCCCTCACCGGCACATGTTGGTATATTACAAAGGCAGGCGTAAGCCCCTTGTGACACCAGTAGACACAGGGCTGCTGCCCCATGCACGTTCAGGGGCTAATTATCCCCACACCCAGCCCAGCTTTGGAAGTTTCAGGGCTTCACTGCAAGAGCAGAGCTAAAGAACGACCACCTGGGATCTTTCCCTGATGTCAAGAAACAAACATGAGGTGTCTGCTCCTTTGCAGATACAAGCAACTGCTGCCCCTAGGCAGCCATTTTATAGCTGTGCTGTGAGTCCTTCTCTTCCAGCTGTAAGTAATCTTAGCTCCTGTTTACTTTCTCTTTATTTCTGAGGGTGCCAGAGTCTCACAAACTTGAGTACCATCCGTGAATTTCATTGACGTGTTTATTCTCCCAAATCCTTCCAGCTTAATCCTTTGTATTTATCATAACTATTTGTATAAACCCTTCAGTGCACATAATCCCAAACCAATCTGAATAATCTGTAATATTTGGCTGCGAAAATTTATTTTAGTCTAGATCTATGTTGCTAAAATCCGTCATTTAGTTATCGAGTGACTTTTAAGAGGGTTTTTTAAAAAAAAGTTTGGTACCTCAGCTACTTTTGAGCCATCGTTAATTTCACCCCCTTAATTTGTTAATTAATGAACATACTTTGTCTCTAATGTTACTTTCCCCCTTGACAAATTTTTAAATGTTCATCTTACCCACTGTAGCTCAGCATCAGCTCATTTCTGTTAGTGATCAAAGATCAAATTACAACACATAATCTGAAAATTTATTTCATGATGAACTAGAAAGATCTCCACATACATCATGCCCAAGAATAATCTAGAGATCATACAGCCACTGTGCTGGCTCTGTGTATGATGAAAACCACTTCAAGCCAGGAGGTGCTGCTAGGGTTCCCATCTCAGTCGGACCGGACGCCATTTGTGGCAATGGCATCCAGTCTGACTGAGTTGGTGTCAGGGTTCCCACCCCACTCTGAACTCGGGGGTACAGATGTGGGGACCCGTATGAAAGACCCCCTAAGCTTATATTTTACCATCTTAGGTTAAAACTTCTCCAAGGCACAAATCCCTTTCCTTGTCCTTGGACTGGTATTGCTGCCACCACGAAGTGATTTACACAAAATATTCAGCGAAGGGTCACTTGGAATCCCTATCCCCACAAAATATGCCCCCAAGCCGCTTCACCCCCTTTTCTGGGGAGGCTTGAGAATAAACTACCAACCAGTTGCCTTACCAAAGTGAGCACAGACCAGACCCTTTGTCTTCAGGACACTGAAATCAATCAGGTTCTTAAAAGAAGAACTTTATTTATAAAGAAAAAAGTAAAAGAATCACACCTGCAAAATCAGGATGGAAAGTAACTTTACAGGGTAAGAAAAAGATTTAAAACACAGAGGATTCCCCTTGGGGCTCAGCTTCACAGTTACAAAAACAGGAATGAAACTACTTCTGTGGCATAGGAAAATTCCCAAGCTGGAAATGGCCTAACCTGATGATCACTTTAGATAAGCTATTACCAGCAGGACAGTGGGGTGGGAGGAGGTATTGTTTCATATTCTCTGTGTATATATAAAGTCCGCTACAGTTTCCACAGTATGCATCCGATGAAGTGAGCTGTAGCTCACGAAAGCTCATGCTCAAATAAATTGGTTAGTCTCTAAGGTGCCACAAGTACTCCTTTTCTTTTTGCGAATACAGACTAACACGGCTGTTACTCTGAAACCTAATGAATTTCCTTGCCCTACTCACAGTTTCTGTGGATTTAGATGGATTATTCCAGGTATATTTTTCAGGAGATATTGTACCTGCTTGGCTTCTCCCTCCATCCGGAGAGGGAACAACTCACAGAACAACAAACAAATCCTTCCCCCCCAGGTTTGAAAGTATCTTCTTTTCTCATTGGTCCTTCTGGTCAGATGCCAACTAGGTTATTTGAACTGCTTAACCCTTTACAGGTAAGGCAATCCAGTACAGCTGCCAAGCATACATAAAGGTTGCTACCCTTCCCCCTTTAGTCATGACAGTTGGCAGCCCTAGGTGCTGCACCCCTAGTGCCCCTACTTCCAGCACTTATAACTTCTTTTTTAAAGGCTACGTATCTGATTGAAAATAGTTCTTAGACCCAGATTCCTGGGCAGTGTTTGAAACCCAGACATTGGAGCACTAGGACATTGAAAGTGAAATGAATTAAAAGTTGTAACACTGATTTTTTTTTTCCAGTGGCCACACTTTGACAAATGGAGAAAGTAGAGCACAGCCAGGCTGCAAGAGCTGTGCTACAGAATAGAAAACCTGGAATCTTTCCCTGCTGTGAGGAAACAAGCATAAGCTGCCACCACCACAAATATTGTTTAAATTACACTTAAAACTTTCCAATTTTTTTCCAACTCTCTAATTTTGCAGTGAATGGCAGTGCCCCATTGTGGCCATTTATTCTACCATTTAGTTCCACTTGTCTGTGGGAGTCTTTCCTTTGCCAACAATGGACTTTGGGTCAGGTCCATCGGCTGTGACATAGAAACACCGATTCCCCTGGGAATGTCTGGATTTTACCAAATCTCCTCAGAGTGGGGCTGCACTTTTCTTGGACCTTTTCCCCAGAGACCTTTTGAGGAGCTGCTGCCCCTCAACTCCTACCCTTGAGCAGCCATTTTGCAGCTTTCTGCTGTATCTCCTCTTCCAGCTGGTAAATATTCGTATCTCCGATTGTACTTACTGTTCAACATTTGTGAGCGTGGCAGAGTCTCACAAACTTGAGTATGATCAGTGAATTTCATGGAGGTGATGTTTACTGTATCAAATCCTTACAGCAACACACTAGAAACCTCCTTCCAGCTTAATCCTTTGTATTTATCATAACTATTCGTATAAACCCTTCAGTGAACATAACCCTATGCCAATCTGAACAATTTGTACAATTGGGTTGGCAAATTTTGTTTGTTATAGATCTGTGCTGCCAATATCAATCATTTAATTGTACTCTAGATAGTCATTCTTTTTAAAGGCATAAACCATAGTGTTAATAAAAAAATGTTTAAATAAATAGATTGGGCTACTTTTGGGCTAGTTTTTAAGTGAGTGTGGACTACTGATGCAGTAGAAAATAGCTCTGGGAATCATGGTTAAAGATGCCCCCCCCCCCCCCAAATCTGAAATGGTGCCCCTGAAGGCTAAGCACATTGAAGATTGTGAGGTGTCCAGATAAAGCAGTGACAGGAGACAGAAAGGTATCAGCAATGATAAGAAGTGATGCTGTTCCCTTTCCACACCAAATCACACACAAATCACAAGTGTGTTTCATAAACTCTCTTAATGTCATCTGGATTCCTTCAATATCTTTTGGTTTTGTTAAATCCCCAGCTCCTGGAATCCTGTGAATATAGGAGAAACTCTCTCTCTCTCTATTTTTTTATACAAGTTTCTTGCAGGAGAAGCTTAAAAGTTTGAAGAGTTATTTTCTCTTGTGGATTAGTGGAAAAACTTGAGAATGTGACCAAAGTGAAACCTCATCACTCAGCATCAAAAAAGTGATACATTTTATACAAGATCTCATGATTCCTTCAGCCAATCTCATGAATTTTGAATACTTGGTGCTGGCAGTAGTGCATGGTCATTGATCAGTTTATGTTTCCAGGGCTGTTTTCTCCACGTGAGACTCTAAGTCTCAGATCCTCAGAAGTATTTAGGAATCTAACTCCCACTTCTGTCAATGTGAGTTAGGAGCTTACATACCTTAGAGGATCTGGATCTAGGGATCTAAATGTAAACTTGAGCATTCTTCTTTATCTTTTTATTTCACCCCCAGTTCAGAGGGGCTGTGCTCATTTTCTCCTTGGGGCCTACAGCACGGCTCCATGTGCAGTCCCAGAGCTTACCCTCTCTGTCCATTTCCCTTTCTGTTGATTCTGCTGTTTTTGATAACTGGTGACACTCATTTAGTGGGCTTTCCATGGGTAAATTGTCGAGAATTAAGGGCTGAATTCTCACTGGCACAGTATTGCCAACCCCAGTACAAACCAGTGAAAAAATATTTTCCATAAACCATAATCAAAATGTACAGCTGGTTACTTTGTTCTCTCCTTTTGAGTTGGAGACAAAGAGCAAGATCCATGAAGGGACCTAGATATTGTATTCCTGGGGGAATTCTGCACCAAAAAATTAAAAACTCTGCACCCAGTATTTTAAAATTCTGCATATTTTATGTGTCAAAATAACACAATATAATCATGCAAGTTTCAATTATTGGTAATTTATTTCAAAATACCTGTCAGCAACTATATCTGTAACAGACCAAAAAAAAAAATCTGGTAAATTTTTTTCACAAATAGATTCAGCTGTTCTGGTGCCATGGTCGCCCCTGGTGGGTGAAAGGCGAAACTGCAGCACTTCTCAGGCAGAGTGTATGTTCTGCAGAAGAAAAGAATTCTGCAGCTGGACATAAATTCTGCGTGTGCACAGTTGCACAGAATATCCCCAGGAGTAGCATCGCAATGTTGAATGTCACTGCATCTAAATGTTAGCTGCCTGGAAAATCACTGGAATGACACTGTGAGCCACAAAGCCTGAGTTATGGGGAGATGTGTCTTACAATGGGTGACACAAAAGCCAGCATGCTAGGCAGAGAGCTGCCTAAGCCAGCCAATAGGAGATGCTGACCTGAGGGATATTCTACAGGGCGTCTAGACACCTAACTCAGCTTTGTGGATTGCAGAGCTGTTCCTGTGACGGTCTAGGCCCATAGTATCTTGATACATTTTGTTCCTGAGGTAAAATCTCCAAAACACAGAGCAACTTTTCTCTTCTTAGGATCAATTTTGGAGCTGTTTGGGGAGTTTGAAGAAAGAGGGAGATGAGAATATGGTGTTTAACCAGAGTGAGGAAAAGGAAAATGCAGGAACTGATGGTAGGTGCCGTTGTTATTCACCAATAAATATGCACAGGGATGTTATCAGTGCTCAGATCTCTGAGTAACAGGAGAGTAACAGCAAGTAACATGCTCTTCCCTGTGAGAGACTATTTATTGTTTCCTCTGTGCAAAGTAATTTCTGTTCTGGCTTAATGGAAATGAAACAGGAGAAAGGAGGAAATTATATTTACTTACTGAATAATCCAAATAGTTTTCTTTAAAACATGAACAATTTGAACAATCTTTATTAGAAATCTCAATTCCTCTGCATCTAAAGTACTCTATAATTACAGCTAGTTGACATTTTTCACACAAAAACATCTGTCACCTGAAAGTATCGCTTCAGCAAAATCTGAAACCTGGAAATGTTGCTTTTTACGACATTACTCTAGATTCTGATCAGGAGAATCAAAATGTAATGTCGAACAGTTGAATTATTTCATTTTCAGTCTAAAATGTCCACCCACATTTTCTGTTTCCACATTTCTGCAGAAAAACATTTCAGAATAGTTAGTTCCAGAAATATTTTCAATATGCTGAGATTTCAGTCTGATCCGGAGAGGGAAAGGTCTAAATTTCACACAACCGGAACATTCTGTTTCTCTGAGATCATCCCAGCAGGAGATCATGTGCTGCTCCCTGCCCTCCCGCAAGTGACCTACCCCAGTGACCGTTCTAGGCACTGATCAGATGGTGACCCTGTGCCTGGTCGTACTCTGCTGCTCTCCCTGGTGTTGGGCCCTGGGAGTGCTCCGGAAGCAGCATCTACAGGGGAATCTCTCAACTGAGCCTAGGTCACAACCCAAAGAAAGGTCAAAGGTTGAACCCACTGGTTTGCAATGAAACGCTCCCTCCTGCAGGAAAGGGACGATAATTAAATAGCCATTGAAGCAGGGTCCTGCACCTGCATCTTCTACCTCCCAGTGTCCAAGCTATAGAGTCATTGTCACTTTCTCGCTTTGACCCAGGGACTATTTAATTATTTAGCCAGAGTGGAGCACTTTGATCAGAAAAGATTACAGGAGCCTCACATCAGAATGTCCCAGATCCCCGTGATTAGGGCAGTCAACTGAGCAGTGGGAGACTTGCGTTCAAATCCTTCCTCCCCGTCAGGCAGAGCGGAGAGTAGAACCTGAGTCTGCCATATGCCAGGCGAGTGCCCTAACCACTGGGTTCAATGTTATAAAGGAGCCTCTGCCAGCACCTCCCCTGGGTTTTGTCTGAGTCCTGATCCAAAAGGGGTGCTCAGCACGCTCTCTTACAGGACTGGGCCCCACAGACAAGAGAGGCTTTCCACTGCCGGCCTTCTGATTGAGGATCCTTCTGGGGTTTAGATGTGACACAGGCGCTGGATGCCTAGCGTGAGGCAGCAGAGCCCAGGCCCAGAAGCAGAAATTTAGAAACATTGAGAAATTTTCCTACAGAAATGTTGGTGCTAAGTGAGGGGCCAGGCAGCGGCTTTCTGGATTTGAGTGGCACCTAATTCTGGGAGTCAGGGGTCTAAACCTGGGCTTTGGGCACCTAAGTCCAATTGCAGATCTGGGTCGTTAATGGAAAACGAAGGAGACTGGCAGTGGGAGAAACTAAATGCTACTTTATTATTCCAAAGGACGAACAAAGACAGACTCCGTTCCCCACCCCCAGCCCAGCTCAGGGGGGTACTTTTTGGTTCCATCCCAGCACAGTGCCACGCCCAACTCTCACAAGAACCAACAACAGAGCAACACGTATAAATGATAGAAAAGTGGTGAGAAGCCACGAGAGACACTGGGACCCCATCACAAAAGGAAACACTCCAAGAACAGGGAATCCAAAGATCTCAGGAAGGAGGGATGCAGTGTGGGGTGAGTGGGGCAGAGACAGTCTCTCTCGTCCCAACACAGGACACTGCAGCAGATGGGAAGGGGGTGACAAAGTTCACATCACAAAGGGTAGAATACGGTTAAAATAAAATAAAAAAGGACTATTCTGGCATTCATTAAGTCCTCAGTAAATCTGAGCTACATCTAAACTAAGCCAATATCAAAGTCTGTGACCAAACACCTTCTGGAATAGAGAAAATCCCACACTCCAGGGTGGGCTATAAAACACTTTTACATTCATAAAGTGAAATCTCAGAGAATCTGAAGACTCAAAATCAGGAAAATAAATGTAGCCATTTTCTTCCAAAGTGGCTAACCCGGCTTCACCTCTTGCCTAATAATTCGGTTGTATGAGTTACAAAAGTTTTAGCAAAAAGAACAGGAGGACTTGTGGCACCTCAGAGACTAACAAATTGATTAGAGCATAAGCTTTCGTGAGCTACAGCTCACTTCATCAGATGCATCCGATGAAGTGAGCTGTAGCTCACAAAAGCTTATTCTCAAATAAATTTGTTAGTCTCTAAGGTGCCACAAGTCCTCCTTTTCTTTTTGCGGATACAGACTAACACGGCTGGAAAGTTTTAGCATCATCATAAGAAATAAAAACAAAAACAAAAACAAAACTTCCCATCTACAAATGATCTGGACTAGCACAGAAAAGTCTGGAAGCAATTTCAGCAATACATAGAAACCGATCAGAAAAGTAAACTGTGCTTTGAGGTTCTTTGGGATTCCTCCCTTCCCCTCCCTTGCAGGTCTGTCACACTTTCTTCTCCAGCCCTCCAAAGTCTCATGGAGGATCACAGAAATCAAAGCTGATTCTTAAGCATCTAGAGCCAGGGACATGGTGGTAAGTGTCACCTTAGAAGGCAGAGGGGTAGAACAGGGACAGGATAAAACTCTCCATCGCTTGGACAGAGGCTGCTGTGTGGAGGGTGCTGGTGATACAGGAAGGAGGGGATACCTCGGACTCACCCTATTGCCGTGAAATAGCACAGAAGCTAAAACACCACATTTTACTATCCCTGCTCCCACTTTTTTAGCATCTGTTTAGTTCTGCCCCCTAAGGGAGAAAATGTACAAACACTCAATGCTTTTCAGCACAGCTTGGAGTAATGTGAGACTGGCTGGGAATGAGACAATCTGGCCCCAAAGGGGGAAAGTCAGGGACTAATGATCACTCTGCTCATGGCGAGGATCAGACTAGATAATATACTTCAGGGTCAGTGTGACTAGAAAGAGTGTTGGAGCGTCAGGGGAGACGAGCTGGCTAATCCCAACTATTTTCCTACCATAGACAGACGTTCAGAGACTGATGCTGTGGAGTCAGAGGTGGGAACTCCAGGCCTCCCACAAAGGGCCCTGTGGGAATCAGCCCCTCCCAGTGCTGCTGTCTGAATGCAGAGGGGGAAGGGAGAAGGGGCAGAGGGGGTGAGTGATTAGAGGCAGCATCTCTCTACCCCTGTGCTCTCCCTCGCCTCTTATCCCATGATCCCTAAACACTCGACAGCCCCAGCACCCAGCTCCCCCTGCTTCCCAGCTCCCCCAGCCCCAACCATTCAATCCTCAGTGTCCTCCCCAGAACCCATCAGCCTGGTCCCTCAATATTTGATCCCCCAGAGCCCAGCGCCCTGGGGGATTCAGGGAGGGGAGGAATAACCAGCTCCAGGGATGCTCCAGGTAAGTGGGGGAGCCCAGCCCAGGGGCTGCTGGAAGATGGGGGATGGAGATGGGTGTCAAGAGTGAATGTGGGGTCTGGCCCAAGTGTCCTTCTACTCATCTCCATGGCAGGGGGATCCCGGCTGGGAGGGGAAGGGAGACGGGGGAACTTCAGCCAGGCAGAGGGAGCAGCTGGAGGAGTTTCTCTCTCTCCCTTCCCCCCTGTGGCCCATCAGCTCAGCAGCTAGGGCTGTAGCAGGGAGGAGGGGCTGATCGTGGCTTCTCCCTCTCTGCCTGGGGTTTGCTTAGACCAAGCAGAACCAGAGGGTCACTGACTAGCTGATGATCAGCTGCTGCTGGATCCTCACTCCAGTGATGGCAGCTGGGTCCTTGGGAGCCAAATGCCCCTGATGTGTGTGGGAATGTGGAAATTCATTACTATGGCTTAGTCAGAGCCCTGAGAAAATTTCCGTGCTGTGTGCAGGAGTCTCTCATGTCCAACTTTGTCTTAGCTCCACTTGGAGCATTTTCCACACTGAGAACATCTCAGAGATTTCTTCCCTATGTAGATTTGCAGGTGCCTGATACTCCAGAAGCACCAAATGAACCTTTCCCCACATTCAAGCTTTCTCTGTTGTGTGGATCACTGATGTGTGAGCTCAGATTGAATCTCAAACTTTAGTGGATTCTCTGATGTTTAATGAGGTGTGATCGCTGAATGAAGCTTTCTCCACAGGCAAGGCATTTATGAAGTTTAGATCCTGTGTGGATTCTCCCATGTTTAATGAGGTTTGATCTCAGTGTGAAACTCTTCCCACAATCCAAGCACTTATGGGGTCTTTCTCCCGTGTGGGTTACCTGATGTGTTTTCAGGCATGATCTTAGTGTGAAACTTTTCCCACACTCCAAGCACTTATAAGGTCTTTCTCCTATGTGGATCCTCTGATGTATTTTAAGGGTAGAGTTCCACATGAAACATTTCCCACAGTTGAGGCATTTCTGAAGTTTGTCACCGGTGTGAATTCTGTGATGTGCAACAAGATGAGAACTCCCAATGAAACTTTTCCCACACTCGAGGCATTTATAGGATCTTTCTCCCATATGGGTTCTCTGATGTTGAGTGAGTTGTGAGCTGCAGCTAAAGCTTTTCCCAGAGTCCAAGCACTTATGGGGTCTCTCTCCTGTGTGGATTCTCTGATGCCTAGTAAGGTTTGATCTCTGTATGAAATTTTTACCACAGTCCAAGCACTTATGAGGTCTCTCCCCTGTGTGGATTCTCTGATGTGTTATAAGGCTTGACTTCCAACTGAAACTTTTCCCACATTCCAAGCATGTATAGCGTCCCTCTCCTGTGTGGACTGTCTGATGTGTAACAAGTGCTGATCTCTGTGTGAAACTTTTCCCACAGTCCAAGCACTTATGGGGTCTCTCTACTGTGTGGACTGTCTGATGTCTAATAAGGTGTGATTTCTGTATGAAACTTTTCCCACAGTCCAAGCACTTATGGGGTCTCTCTCCGGTGTGGATTGCCTGGTGTGTAACAAGGCGTGATCTCCATGTGAAACTTTTCCCACAGTCCAAGCACTTATGGGGTCTCTCTCCGGTGTGGACTGCCTGATGTGTAACAAGGGCTGATCTCAATGTGAAACTTTTCCCACAGTTCAAGCACTTATGGGGTCTCTCTCCAGTGTGGATTCTCTGATGTGTTATAAGGCTTGACTTCCAACTGAAACTTTTCCCACATTCCAAGCATGTATAGCGTCCCTCTCCTGTGTGGACTGTCTGATGTGTAAAAAGTGCTGATTTCTGTGTGAAACTTTTCCCACAGTCCAAGCACTTATGGGGTCTCTCTACTGTGTGGACTGTCTGATGTCTAATAAGGTGTGATTTCTGCATGAAACTTTTCCCACAGTCCGAGCACTTATGGGGTCTCTCTCCGGTGTGGATTACCTGGTGTGTAACAAGTGCTGATCGCTGTGTGAAACTTTTCCCACAGTCCAAGCACTTATGGGGTCTCTCTCCGGTGTGGATTACCTGGTGTGTAACAAGGCGTGATCTCCATGGGAAACTTTTCCCACAGTCCAAGCACTTATGGGGTCTCTCTCCGGTGTGGATTCTCTGATGTGTAACAAGGGCTGATCTCAATGTGAAACTTTTCTCACAGTTCAAGCACTTATGGGGTCTCTCTCCAGTGTGGATTCTCTGATGTGTTATAAGGCCTGACTTCCAACTGAAACCTTTCCCACACTCCAAGCATTTATAGCGTCCCTTTCCTGGGTGGACTGTCTGATGTGTAACAAGTGCTGATCGCTGTGTGAAACTTTTCCCACAGTCCAAGCACTTATGGGGTCTCTCTCCGGTGTGGATTACCTGGTGTGTAACAAGGCGTGATCTCCATGGGAAACTTTTCCCACAGTCCAAGCATTTATGGGGTCTCTCTCCGGTGTGGACTGCCTGATGTGTAACAAGGGCTGATCTCAATGTGAAGCTTTTCTCACAGTTCAAGCACTTATGGGGTCTCTCTCCAGTGTGGATTCTCTGATGTGTTATAAGGCCTGACTTCCAACTGAAACTTTTCCCACACTCCAAGCATTTATAGCGTCCCTTTCCTGGGTGGACTGTCTGATGTGTAACAAGTGCTGATCGCTGTGTGAAACTTTTCCCACAGTCCAAGCACTTATGGGGTCTCTCTCCTGTGTGGATTCTCTGATGTGTGATAAGATTGGACTTCCAACCAAAAGAGTTCCCACAATCGAGGCATTTATAGGGTCTCTCTCCTCTGTGGATTCTCTGATGGTTAGTAAGGTTTGTGCTGTTAGTGAAGCTTTTCCCACACACCAAGCATGTATATGCTCGCTCCCCTGTGTGGACTCTCTGATGTCTAATAAGATGTGATCTCCATATGAAACTTTTCCCACAGTCCGAGCACTTATGGGGTCTCTCTCCGGTGTGGATCCTCTGATGTGTAACAAGGCCTGATCTCCGTGTGAAACTTTTCCCACAGTCCAAGCACTTGTGGGGTCTCTCTCCTGTGTGGATTGCCTGATGTCTAATTAGCTCTGACTTCCCACTGAAACATTTCCCGCACTCGAGGCATGGGTAGGGATTTTCTCCCGTGTGGCTTCTCCCATGGTTATTAAGAAGTGAGCAGGTATTGAAGCTTTCCATACAGTCCAAGCATTGAAGAGTTTTCTCTCCAATATGGATTATCTGATGTTTCACAAGGTGTGATCTCAGAATGAATCTTTTCCCACATTCAAGGCACTGGTAGGGTTTTTCTTCCTTGGGATTTGTGTGGTGAGCTGTGGAATCCTTGTCTCCTCCCCCAGTTTTAATAGATTCATCCACTTTCTTCCTTGGGTGGTTTCCCAACAACCTCTCTGACCTGTGCCAATTTCCCCAGGCTTCTCCCTCCTCCAAGCACTGGGAAAAATTCCCTTCAACTCTTCCCACAAAGGTCCCCTGTGGTTCCACTTCCCCAGGAACTTCCTCATGGTGATTCCCTTCCTCGTTCTCACTCCCTTGCTCATCACCTGCTGGGAGAGAGACAATCAAGGCAGGAGTCATTGTGCTGGGGAGAAAGAGGAATCTGCTAACACTGTGAAGGTTGAGTAATTGGATTCTGCCTCTACTTCCCACCCAAACACTCATGCAGAAGGAAAGTTGGGAAGGAAACTCCTGCAGCTAACAGGCTGGGTGGAAAGACATGAGCAATATCTGCTGACTACGGCCCTACTCCGGCTGAGATGAGGAACAACTGAGGGCTCTTACTCACACTACATTTCTGGGATTCTCAACTTTTTCCTTAATTCGCCCGATGGTTTCTGTCAGTCCTCACCTGTGCAAGTGCCTCTTGGGATCTCTTTTTCCCCCGAGGCCTGGAGATCCGGGAGCCACGGCCCTTCCCCTCGTTCCAGCCGGGCGATGAGGTCAGGTTTGGGAAAGGGAAATCCTGCGCAGGGGGTGAAATCAGACCAGATCAGGTTGCATGGAGGATTGGGAGTGTGTCTGTCACAGAGCCTTTTGGTTGCTGCATGGATGGTCAGGATTGTCTCCATTTAATTTACATCTCTCAGCCTCTTTTTGAGTTATCCATCCTAGTCAATAGCTCCTGTGGTATTGCGCCTGGCTTTCCAAGCAGCAGCTGAGTGAAAATAGCCTGACAGCTTTGTGGTTTCACTGCTGCCCACGGGTATATAAATAGCGGCAGTTATCACTGCTGCTTGGAAAAGCCATAAGCAATAGCAAAAGTACTGGAGTTGCCTGAAGAATTTGGAAGAAACAATGCACCAGTTTACACTCTGCTTACATCTGGAAGATTTTCTTTATATTCCAAAGGGCTCACAACCTTTAAAAGAAAGTAAAGTGTAAGCTGATAGCAATCTCCTTTTAAAAAGAATCCATATTTAATATGTGTGTTTTAAGCCCTTTGTAACTCTTGTTCAATGATAATTGCTATTATTTAGCAAGAAATTGTCTGATTTATTCAATATAAAATAAAATGAATTTTTGCATTATGAAATTGATCTCTGCAAGTGAAAAAGAGCTTGAAATTTCATTCTAATTTTAAATTAGAAGAAAGCTCATGGTATGGCACAAATTTGGATTGTCCTTTGTCCCTGTAGAAATTTTTCTCTGACTTTCAACACACAGGATGATGATAGCTGCCTGATAGTTGTGGGAGGAGTATACAATTGGATTTTTCAAGACAATATAATTATTCCAGATGTATGAAAGATAGGTGTTGAAAGAAATGGACTTTTATTACTGAGAAGAAAAGAAGGCACATTCTTTTATTCTTTCATGTGCTTAGAAACCATGCAAATCTTTCACCATATATAACATGAGAGACACTACAAGAAGGATGTGAAAAAATTGGAAAGAGTCCAGTGGAGGGCAACAAAAATGATTAGGGGACTGAAACACATGACTTATGAGGAGAGGCTGAGGGAACTGGGATTCTTTAGTCTGCGGAAGAGAAGAATGAGGGGGGATTTGATAGCTGCTTTCAACTACCTGAAAGAGGGTTTCAAAGAGGATGGATCTAGACTGTTCTCAGCGGTAGCAGATGACAGAACGAAGAGTAATGGTCTCAAGTTGCAGTGGGGGAGGTTTAGGTTGGATATTAGGAAAAACTTTTTCACTAGGAGGATGGTGAAATACCGGAATGCGTTACCTAGGGAGGTGGTGGAATCTCCTTCCTTAGAAGTTTTTAAGGTCAGGCTTGACAAAGCCCTGGCTGGGATGATTTAGTTGTGGATTGGTCCTGCTTTGAGCAGGGGGTTGGACTAGATGACCTCCTGAGGTCCCTTCCAACCCTAATATTCTATGATTCTATGATTCTATGATTCTATGACAATCCAGGAGTGGAACCTGTCCCCCTGCTGTGCTGGGAGAATAAGGAATCCAAAGGGACAGGAACATGGTCACTGAGCCCCCTTGGCAGAGGCAGATGTCTGGGGAGGTGGAGAGAATTTTTACACCCTCGCTAGGAGGTTGCAGGATCTCTGCACTCTGGGGCCCTTGCTGATGCACACACAGCTCTGGAGTTACCCCTGCAGAGCCCAGAGCCCTCCCCAGGGCTGGAGCTAGTCCCAAGGAGGGAGGTGAACAGGGATTCTGTGTTCAAATGAGAAACAATACACACAGGACAATATATGGCTTCTTGGCCTTGAAAGCTGGAATGGTGGGGAGGGTTTAGCATGTCCGTTTTGACACTCTGGTCCCATTGAAGGGGGTTTGGAGATGCAGGTCTCTCTCACACGGCAGCTATGGACTATGGAACCCATTCCCCTCTCAGCTAACTGACCAGGGAAGAACCTGAACAGAGTCAGAAATGCAGGCCAGAAACTTTCTAAGAACCAAGGGGACAGGAATCCCTTACCCAGCGAGGTCACCGTCTCGTAGTTCTCCTGCATGACGTCCCTGTAGAGGGCTCTCTGAGCGGGGTCCAGCAGAGCCCCCTGCCCCTGGGTGAAATGCACAGCCACCTCCTCGAAGGTCACCGGCATCTGAAACAACAAGAGTCCCCCGCTCAGCACCTGCTGCCCCAGCCACAACCCCACTGGTCACACAGGGAAGGAAGAAGAAAAAATGAACATCTCGGAAGCTCGGGGGGGCCGAGAAAATCAGAATCCCACCCCCACCCTGCTCGGAGCAGCCAGGACACTTCAGGGGGTGGGAGAAGGTGAGAGCTCCTTGTTCCCCCAGCAGACGGAGCACGGCATTTCTCATTTCACACATGCCTGCCAGCCACAGGCAGATACAGGAAGCAGAGCTCCGAGCCGGGCACAGGGACAGGAATCCCGACAGCTTCCCTTCGTATTTCACAGCAGCCTCTGGCCAGTGGGGTCAGGTTCCAGCACTGTCAGTCTGGAAAATGTTCTCAGCCCTGCTGAGGGGGGTGTTACCCAGTGGTGAGCTGGAGTCAGTTCGCACCGGTTCATGCGAACCGGTTGTTAAATTTTGAAGCCGGTTTAGAACCAGTTGTTAAAGGGGTCTGGCCTGTCTGATCTCTCGGCTGGGGAGGCTCCCGTGAGAATCCCTTTTTCATTTTTACTCACCTGGCGGCGCTCCGGGTCTTCGGTGGCACAGTGGCGGCGGGTCCTTCACTCGCTCCAGGTCTTCGGTGGCACTTCAGCGGCACGTCCTTCAGGACCTGCCGCCGAAGCGCCGCCGAAGACCTGGAGCGAGTGAAGGAACCAGTTCTTCAGCTTTTGGCAGCTCATCACTGGTGTTACCTGTTTCAGAAATGGGGGAATGTTTCCCCCAGCCAATGGGCCAGCTCAGAAAATCAACAGGTTTATCACACCCTGTCTCCTCCCTCCCTCTCCCTTCACCCACCCAGCAGCTCCCTGAAAATCCCCTACCTGAGCTGGCTCCATCACAGCCATTTCCCTGCCCTGTCTCCTGGGTCGATCTGGAGCAAAATGTGGACGTGATTCCTCAGCCTGTCAGGGCGAGAGAGGCAATGGGAGGGGAGGGGGGTTTCAGAAGGTGCTTGAGTCCATGTGACACCCCCATTCCCCCCAGGCTCTCTCCCTGCACACAGACGCTCTGGACTCTGCCATGCTGGAAAGAAACCAAGTTTATTACAACCCAGGCCAGGCCCATCCCAGCAGGACTAAACCCGCCAGGGCAGTTTTAAACTCTCCCCGTAACAGCATCTCTGTGCCAAAAAGAGCAGAATCAAAGGAGCCACTTCAAGGGATTGCCCTACAACGTAGTGAAGTTGTCACCAACCAGTGGACCCTGGAGCCTCTGACAGTCGACCTCGATCACAGGCCGCTAAATGTCCCGCGGTGCAACGGGGCTCAGACAGGCTCCCTGCCTGCCCTCGCCCCATGCCGCTCCTGGGAGCAGCCGGCACGTCCCTGCGGCAACGCAGCCCCTGGGGGTGGGGACAGGGGGGTCTCAGCTCGCTGCTCCTGTCTGCAGGCCCTGCCCACGCAACTCCCATTGGCCAGAAATGGGGAACTGCAACTGGATGCTGTGGGGGCGGTGCCTGCAGAGAGGGACAGGGCGCGCAGCTAGGTCCGCCCCCCCCAGGCCACAGGGACCTGCTGGCCACTTCCAGGAGTGGTGTGGGGGCAGGGTAGGCAGGGAGCCTGCCTTAGCCCTGCAGCACTACTGCCTGAGGTAAGTGCCACCCCGCCGGAGCCTGCAACATGCACCCCCTCCCAAACCCCAACCCCAGCCCAGAGTGCCCTCCCAGAGCCAGCACCCCAAACCCCCTCCTGTGCCCTGAGCCCCCTCCCCCAGCCCTGAGCCCCCTCATGCACCCAAAGGCCCTCCCAGAGCCTGCACCCTGCACCCCCTCCTCTACCCCAACACTCTGCCCCAGCCCAGAGCCCCCTCCTGCACCCAAACTCCAGTCCAGAGCTTGCACCCCTCACACCCTTCTGCACCCCAACCTCCTGCCCCAGGCTCAGCCAAGAGCCCCCTCCGTACCCCAAGCCCCTCAGGCATAGGCGCCGAGGCAGAAATGTCTGTGAGGGGAGGGCTCCTGCCTCATACTGGGAATGAGGGGCGATCAACAGGTTATCTCAAGTGCTTATATACGAATGCACAAAGCCTTGGAAACAAGCAGGGAGAACTGGAGGTCCTGGTGATGTCAAGGAACTATGACGTGATTGGAATCACAGAGACTTGGTGGGACAACTCACATGACTGGAGTACTGTCATGGATGGTTATAAACTGTTCAGGAAGGACAGGCAGGGCAGAAAAGGTGGGGGAGTAGCACTGTATGTAAGGGAGCAGTATGACTGCTCAGAGCTCCGGTACGAAACTGTAGAAAAACCTGAGTGTCTCTGGATTAAGTTTAGAAGTGTGAGCAACAAGAGTGATGTAGTGGTGGGAGTCTGCTATAGACCACCGGACCAGGGGGATGAGGTAGATGAGGCTTTCTTCCGGCAGCTCACGGAAGCTACTAGATCACATGCCCTGATTCTCATGGGTGACTTTAATTTTCCTGATATCTGCTGGGAAAGCAATACTGCGGTGCATAGACAATCCAGGAAGTTTTTGGAAAGCGTAGGGGACAATTTCCTGGCGCAAGTGCTAGAGGAGCCAACTAGGGGGGGCGCTTTTCTTGACCTGCTGCTCACAAACCGGGTAGAATTAGTGGGGGAAGCAAAAGTGGATGGGAATCTGGGAGGCAGTGACCATGAGTTGGTTGAGTTTAGGATCCTGACGCAGGGAAGAAAGGTAAGCAGCAGGATACGGACCCTGGACTTCAGGAAAGCAGACTTCGACTCCCTCAGGGAACGGTTGGCCAGGATCCCCTGGGGGACTAACTTGAAGGGGAAAGGAGTCCAGGAGAGCTGGCTGTATTTCAAGGAATCCCTGTTGAGGTTACAGGGACAAACCATCCCAATGAGTCGAAAGAATAGTAAATATGGCAGGCGACCAGCTTGGCTTAATGGTGAAACCCTAGCGGATCTTAAACATAAAAAAGAAGCTTACAAGAAGTGGAAGGTTGGACATATGACCAGGGAAGAGTATAAAAATATTCCTCGGGCATGTAGGAATGAAATCAGGAGGGCCAAATCGCACCTGGAGCTGCAGCTAGCGAGAGATGTCAAGAGTAACAAGAAGGGTTTTTTCAGGTATGTTGGCAACAAGAAGAAAGCCAAGGAAGGTGTGGGCCCCTTACTGAATAAGGGAGGCAACCTAGTGACAGAGGATGTGGAAAAAGCTAATGTACTCAATGCTTTTTTTGCCTCTGTTTTCGCTAACAAGGTCAGCTCCCAGACTGCTGCGCTGGGCATCACAAAATGGGGAAGAGATGGCCAGCCCCCTGTGGAGATAGAGGTGGTTAGGGACTATTTAGAAAAGCTGGATGTGCACAAGTCCATGGGGCCGGATGAGTTGCATCCGAGAGTGCTGAAGGAGTTGGCAGCTGTGATTGCAGAGCCATTGGCCATTATCTTTGAAAACTCGTGGCGAACCGGGGAAGTCCCGGATGACTGGAAAAAGGCTAATGTAGTGCCAATCTTTAAAAAAGGGAAGAAGGAGGATCCTGGAAACTACAGGCCAGTCAGCCTCACCTCAGTCCCTGGAAAAATCATGGAGCAGGTCCTCAAAGAATCAATCTTGAAGTACTTGCATGAGAGGAAAGTGATCAGGAACAGCAAGCATGGATTCACCAAGGGAAAGTCATGCCTGACTAATCTAATCGCCTTTTATGATGAGATTACTGGTTCTGTGAATGAAGGGAAAGCAGTGGATGTATTGTTTCTTGACTTTAGCAAAGCTTTTGACACAGTCTCCCACAGTATTCTTGTCAGCAAGTTAAGGAAGTATGGGCTGGATGAATGCACTATAAGGTGGGTAGAAAGCTGGCTAGATTGTCAGGCTCAACGGGTAGTGATCAATGGCTCCATGTCTAGTTGGCAGCCGGTATCAAGTGGAGTGCCCCAAGGGTCGGTCCTGGGGCCGGTTTTGTTCAATATCTTCATAAATGATCTGGAGGATGGTGTGGATTGCACTCTCAGCAAATTTGCAGATGATACTAAACTGGGAGGAGTGGTAGATACGCTGGAGGGGAGGGATAAGATACAGAAGGACCTAGACAAATTGGAGGATTGGGCCAAAAGAAATCTGATGAGGTTCAATAAGGATAAGTGCAGGGTCCTGCACTTAGGACGGAAGAATCCAATGCACCGCTACAGACTAGGGACCGAATGGCTAGGCAGCAGTTCTGCGGAAAAGGACCTAGGGGTGACAGTGGACGAGAAGCTGGATATGAGTCAGCAGTGTGCCCTTGTTGCCAAGAAGGCCAATGGCATTTTGGGATGTATAAGTAGGGGCATAGCGAGCAGATCGAGGGACGTGATCGTTCCCCTCTATTCGACATTGGTGAGGCCTCATCTGGAGTACTGTGTCCAGTTTTGGGCCCCACACTACAAGAAGGATGTGGATAAATTGGAGAGAGTCCAGCGAAGGGCAACAAAGATGATTAGAGGTCTAGAACACATGACTTATGAGGAGAGGCTGAGGGAGCTGGGATTGTTTAGTCTGCAGAAGAGAAGAATGAGGGGGGATTTGATAGCTGCTTTCAACTACCTGAAAGGGGGTTCCAAAGAGGATGGCTCTAGACTGTTCTCAATGGTAGCAGATGACAGAACGAGGAGTAATGGTCTCAAGTTGCAGTGGGGGAGGTTTAGATTGGATATTAGGAAAAACTTTTTCACTAAGAGGGTGGTGAAACACTGGAATGCGTTACCTAGGGAGGTGGTAGAATCTCCTTCCTTAGAGGTTTTTAAGGTCAGGCTTGACAAAGCCCTGGCTGGGATGATTTAACTGGGAATTGGTCCTGCTTCGAGCAGGGGGTTGGACTAGATGACCTTCAGGGGTCCCTTCCAACCCTGATATTCTATGATTCTATGACTCCGTGGGTGCTCTGGGGCTGGAGAACCCATGGGGAAAATTGGTGCCTGCAGAGCACCCACCAGGAACTCCCCACCCGAGCTCACCTCCGCTCTGCCTCCCTCCTCTCCCCCCCCGAGCACGCGGATGGGTCCTGCCTCTCCCAGGGTGGGGATTTGGGGAAGGGATCCAATAGGGGCAGGGAGGGGGTGGATTTGGGGCATGTACTTTGGGGAAGGGGTTGGAAGGGGGGCGGGGAATGGGGATGGGGAAGGGGTGGAGTTGGGGAGGGGCAGGGAGGAAGCGGGCACGAGCACCCACCGGCGCTGGGGGAAGTCGCCCTCAGCCCCAGCCCAGAGCCTGCACCCCCTCCAACACCCCAACCCTCTGCCCCAGCCAAGTGAAAGTGAGTGAGGGAGAGCATGTGATGGAGGGAGGGGGGATGGAGTGGGGCGGGGCCTCAGAGAAGGGGCAGGGTAGATCCAAATTCAAAAGTTGATCTTTTGCGTAAAAAGGTTGGAAACCACTAGTGTAGTGTAACCCTCTCTAGCCCCCCCCCCCCCCCCCAGTAGTGGGGTGTTCAGCAGAGTCAGCAACTGGCTTTTCCTCTCTCAGCTCCTCCCCTTGTTCCCAGGAGAGTCAGTCTGCCCAGGAGGGTGCAGGGAATGGATCTGGGCAGGTCTGGGAGCTGGGAACCTGCTCCTCCCTTCTTGCTCCTGCTGCCCCTTCCAGTCCCTCCACTCTCCCTTGGCTCTCATTAGGCAGATCAGTCCCTCCCACTGCTAACAGGGTTTGAACCTGGCTGCGTCCATGAGTGCAGCAGCTCTAGGACTCACAGACATAGGGAGCCCCTCCCCATGCAGGCCAAATTCACTAGCTGGTCCCTGAAAGGAGCCCTTTGTGAAGAGTCACTTTTCTGCCCGGCCCCCAGCCCTTTCCCACATCTCATCATCTGCAGGCTCCAACTCAGAAGCTGGGGTCAGCAGAGCCCCAGGGGCTGGTTCCAGCCACTGGAGAAAGTCCCCACCCTGGCTGGGCACAGAGGGGCTTTAACAAAGGTCTCTTCTCTGCTGGGTAAGAAGCAGCTTCTCAGTCTGGGCTCACAGGTCTAAATGCAGCAGCTTCTGATCCGGGGAGCTGCACTCCAGGGCTATAATTACATGGGCAGGGAGACACACACCAGCCTCCTCTTCTCCCTTAGCCAGAACTGGAGCCCTCTGGTGGCAACACCTGATGAATGAGCTGCCCTGGTCTCCCCCTGCAGCCCCCAGGGACAGGCAGGTGGAGGCTGATCCCATTGGCCCATCCGCACTCAGCCCCTGCCAGAGCCAGCAGTGACTCTGGTCTGACACCGGGTGTGGCTGAGATCTGAATGCTGTACAGAAATCAGCCCAGGGCCTTGGGCAGCCCGGGCAACCCTGAACAGTCAGGAAATAGACCCCCAAAGGTCATGAGTTTGTCTTTTATTAGAAATCAAATAAGAAGGTGGGAGCAGGGTGTGGGTATGCGGGAAGGGAGGGGGTGGCCTGTGCATATTTGCCTTGGAGCTTCTGAGCCGTGAGGGCAGGGGGGCCAATTGCAGGACTCAGCCCGCCCCCCAAGGAGTTTCATGCAGGCGCTGTGGTCCCAGGTGGAGCTCTTAGTCAGTGCGGAATGTGAGTTCTGCAGAGAGTCAGTATTGTGTTGACAAACAGAGGCAGGGTGATTAACATAAGAAAGTGCTGGTAATTGCCTGTAAAACAGGAATCCCTTTTCAGGAACTGGGATTTAATGGGGAGGAGAATGCGGGGAGTGTTTTAAGAAAGAAAAGGAGGACTTGTGGCACCTTAGAGACTAACCAATTTATTTGAGCATAAGCTTTTGTGAGCCACAGCTCACTTCAGCAGATGCATGCTGTGGAAAGTGTAGAAGATCTTATTATATACACACAAAAAGCATGAAAAAATACCTCCTCCCACCCCACTCTCCTGCTGGTAATAGCTTATCTGACGTGATCACTCTCCTTACAATGGGTATGATAATCAAGTTGGGCCATTTCCATTTAAGAAAGAATGTGGAGGACTCAGAAGAAATACAGCCAAGCTCTCTGTGCCAAGCTTTACTCCTGGGGTCATTTTGCTCCAAAAAATTAAAGTCTGCACCAAAAAAAAAAAAAAAATTAAAAAGTCTGCAAACAATATTGTACAAGTCTGCAAATGTTATTGTCAAAATAACAAGACATAATTACGCCACGGGGCCCCCCCTTGCCCAGATACCTGCATCCCCATACCCCCAAAGCCCAGCCACAGGGCCCCCCCTTGCACAGGTACCTCCCCTCCCCAGCCCAGAGATCCAGAGGGAAAAACAGCTGGATGCTCAGTCACAGGCTTGCATGGGGAACCCTGAGCACCACCCGCTCCTTCCCTCAGGACATGCTGGGAACTGCAGCTGCCAGGAACCCCCTAGCTCCCTCTCCCACCACTCAGCACTGACTTCTCTGTGTGAGCTGGGCTCTGTGGAAGGAAGGAAATTCTGCACGCACAACGTTTAGTTTCCCAAAAATTCTGCCTTGCGCAGCGGCCCAGAATTCCCCCCGGAGTAAAGGCTACATTCAGAAAAGGAGGTGATTTGGGGGCATAGGTGAAAAGAAGGGGCCAAAACCCAGGGAAGGGCTAGCAGTGGTATAGAGAGGTTCCCACTCGACCTGTGGTAGTTATGGGGCCCCGACACCACAGTGCCTGAGCGCCTCACAAGGTCTAACCGCCTCAGAGCCCCTCGGCGAGGCAGAGCAGTGCTGTTATCCCCATTGAACAGATGGGACACTGAGGCACACACAGACTAAAGGCCAGATTTTCAAAGGTGTTTAGGTACCTAATGCGATTTTCAAAAGTGCCTAGAAGGTCAGGTGCTTTGTAAACCCCACTAGATGCCTAGCTGCACCTTTGGGTGCCTAAAAAACTTTGAAATTCAGTCCCTAAGGCACTGGCCTGAGGTCATACAGGAAGTGCATGGGGGGTAGAACCCAGGTCTCCCAGGGCCAGCTCCCTATCCACTGGCCCAGCCTATCTCTCTGCGGCATGCTGCAGGAAAAGAGGACTCACAGATGGGAGCAAAAAGGGCAGTCAGTTCTCTGAGACTCCAGCAAATGGTCACAGGTGGTTGGGAAGGACATCCAGCTTGACAGCATGCAAAGGAGCACACAGGTCAGGAAGGCAAATAAAAAACTCCAAATCTATTATTTTTAAAGCCAGTCTCACTATTTTGAACATTTGGAGTTGGCAATACTGGGAAAAGGACTTTAAAGTGTCAGTTTCACTCCTGTTTAGAGTCAGCCTCAAGTTATTATTTGTAGAGGGGTAACACCCCTCGAGCCCCAGGCACCTGCCGTATAAACTCACGGGGTCTTGCCCTAGGAGGATGGTTCCAAACGTTAAATGATCCATTGCAAACTTGGTGAACGGCAAAAAATGGTGATAGGAACAAATCCAGATTTTTCTACAATTGTTTCAATTGTTGTATTCAAGAGTTACCAAAAATTCCCAAAACCTAACCCATGTCCCTCACGTGACTTGACACAAGCTTTGAGAACATGTTTGTATTAGAGCTGAGTGGGTCTAATATTTATCTAATGCTCTTTTTTTAATGTCAGAATTAGATCTGGAGAGCCTGTCAGCAAAAAAACCTCAAGAGTTTGCAGGTGCCTAAGTAGCCCCTGGAATCACAGTTAAAGTTGCCCCCCCCCCCACCCCCACACTCAAAATCTGAAATGCCTGCCCCGAGTGAGGGGTTAGTCCCCTGCTCACTCACTCCCCAAAGCTTGTTTGACCAGATCCAGGAAAAGAAATCTGGCTGGCTGCTGGGAGGGGCAGCCCCTCACCCTCTCCTACCCCATGGGGCGGGGGAGCTGCCTTGTGTCCCCCCCCGCCCTGCCCCAGGCTCTCCCCTCCCCCAGCCAGTCTGCGCTTGCTCTCACAGTTTCCCTCCAGCCACCCCACATCCCCCCTCCCCCTGCATCGCCCCATCATCCCTGTCCCTCCCCCATCCCATCCTGCCCGCCTGCATCCCCATCACCCGCCTCCTCCCCCCTTCTCCCGTCCTGCCCACAAGTCCCCCTGCATCTCTTTATCCTCTGCCCCCTGCAGCCCGGGGGTGCCGGGGCGGGGGGCGGGTCTCTCTTACCTTCGCTCCGAGCAGGGGCCCCCCGGGGCAGGGGCCGGGCCGGGAAGGGGCCCTGGCCGGGCTGGGGGCTCTGCCCTGGGAGAGGCTCCCGGGGAGCAGCGGGCAGGGCCCGGCTGGAGGTTCCCCTCTCCCGGCTGCAGCCCGGGCTCCGGGCTCCGGGCTCCCAGCACCAGCCGCCGGGGCGCGGGGATCTCGCCGGGAGCCTGGGAGCCGGAGTCCCCGCAGCGGCTGCGAGTCACTTCCTGCGGCCGGGGACTGACCCCAGCGATCGCTCCCCCCAGAGCCGCCCCCCAGCTGCTCCTGGGTCCTAGCGATCAACCCACCGTGCTGCAAAGAGAAAAGGAGGACTTGTGGCACCTTAGAGACTAACCAGTTTATTTGAGCATAAGCTTTTAAGCAAAAGCTTATGCTCAAATACATTGGTTAGTCTCTAAGGTGCCACAAGTCCTCCTTTTCTTTTTGCGAATACAGACTAACACGGCTGTTACTCCGAAACCCACAGCGTTTCTGGTCACAGGCTACAAGCAGGGCTGAAGAAGAGGTGGCGTTGTCTGGACGGGCTGAGCCAGACTTGTAGGAGACACAAGGCGAAGGGAGAGAGAGGAGAGAGCAGAACTAAGGTGGGGAAGGAAAATGATGCGTGAGGGGAAGGGTGACAGCACAACCCCAAGTCACATGCCGGGGTGGTTCAGGATTTAGCCGAAGCTTGTGGAAGAGAGGATGTCGGCTGGTTCCCCCTCTCTGGTTAGCCCTGCTCAGGTCGTCTTTCAGCAGCAGGATGATGAGAGCCCAGTGGTGCCATGCTGGGCCCCAGGAGACAGTGGGTGTGAGACATACCCTAGGGTACAGTCTGTTGAACTGCTTAGTTCTCCATCCCAGGGCATCTTTCACACTGCTTCCCCCTTCCAACAACAAACCCCTTCAGGCTCTTCTCCCACACAGCCACCAGCCTTCAAAGTCACTCCCAGCTATACAGGACTGAGTGCCACTAGCCAGCCACTCACGAAGTAAACTACAGAGCAACATAAACCAATTCACTAGTCCTAGCCTTGCACCCCAGAAATGTGAGTCTTGTACTGCCCAGTCTGTGCACTGTGCTGTCCAAGCTCTTTAATTCGTTTGTCCTCCCCACAAAGGATGCTGGTCAGGCAACAGCCTTGTTATCTGAAGTGAAATTCCCCAAACACTTCGAGGAAAACACACTGGTTTGGATAAAACAACAAAACAAGTTTACTAAGGAGAGAAAGGTAGATTTTAAGTGGTGACAAGTGATAAAAGTGTAAAAGGTCCAATTTGGTTAAGCAAAAATAAATGGTCAACATGGATTTTAAATTCTACATTTTATCAACCTAAGTAAGATGTGAAGCAAACAGCTTTTCTCACCCCACCCGATGTTGCAGGCAGTTCACAGTTCTTAGTACCCAGACTGGATTTCCTTCCAGCACTTGGTCTCCAGTGCACCTGTTGTCTTTCAAGGCACTTTGTTGCCTTCCAAAAGATGGGGGAAGAGAGGTAAAAATGGAGGCCACTCTTCCTTGTTTTTATACCATTCTCGTCTCCAAGGTTAACCCCCAGCTGGCGGGCAGGCGACAATCAGTCTGTGGCACACATGAACTTCCAACCATTCTTCAGGTGAAAAAACTGCAGTACCCACCTACTGAAGTGAAGAAACAGATTGACAGAGCCAGAAGAGTACCCAGAAGTCTCCTACTACAGGACAGGCCCAACAAAGAAAGTAACAGAACACCACTAGCCGTCATCTTCAGCCCCCAACTAAAACCTGTCCAGCGCATCATCAAGGATCTACAACCTATCCTGAAGGACGATCCCTCACTCTCACAGATCTTGGGAAACAGGCCAGTCCTTGCTAACAGACAACCCCCCAACTTGAAGCAAATACTCACCAGCAACCACACACCACACAACAAAAACACCAGGAATCTATCCTTGCAACAAAGCCCATTGACAACTCTGTCCATATATCTATTCAAGGGACACCATCATAGCACCTAATGACGTCAGACACACCATCAGGGGCTTGTTTACCTGCATATCTACCAATGTGATACATGCCATCATGTGCCAGCAATGCCCCTCTACCATGTACATTGGCCAAACCGGACAGTCTCTATGCAAAAGAATAAATAGACACAAATCAGATGTCAAGAATTATAACATTCAAAAACCAGTCGCAGAACACTTCAATCTCCCTGGACACTCAATCACAGACCTAAAAGTCACAATTTTTCCACAGGTTTCAGAGTAACAGCCGTGTTAGTCTGCATTCACGAAAAGAAAAGGAGGACTTGTGGCACCTTAGAGACGAACCAATTTATTTGAGCATAAGCTGTAGCTCACGAAAGCTTATGCTCAAATAAATTGGTTAGTCTCTAAGGTGCCACAAGTCCTCCTTTTCTTTTTGCAAATTTTTCCACAAAAAACTACAAAAACAGAATCCAATGACAAACTGCAGAACTGGAATTAATTTGCAAACTGGACACCATTAAATTAGGCTTGAATTAAGACTGGGAGTGGACGAGTCATTAGGCAAACTAAAAACTATTTCCCCATGCTAATTTTTCCCCTGTTGTTACTCACACCTTCTTGTCAACTGTTGGAAATGGGCCATCCTGATTAGCACTACAAAAGCTTTTTTTCTCCTGCTGATAATAGCCCACCTTAATCAATTAGTCTCCTTAGAGTTGGTATGGCAACACCCATTTTTTTCATGTTCTCTGTATATCTATATCTATCTATCTATCTATCTTCCTACTGTATTTTCCACTGCATGCATCCAATGAAGTGGGTTTTAGCCCACGAAAGCTTATGCCCAAATAAATTTGTTACTCTCTGAGGTGCCACAAGTACTCCTTGTTCTTTTTTGCTGATACAGACTAACACGGCTCCCATTCTGAAACCAGTACATTTCTTATTCACAACTCCCCTGCTGGTGAATGGCCGGCTAAGCAATCAATGGACACTTAGCACCTGGCTCTGAGGAGCTAGTCTTTCAGATTTACAGAGCACCTGGCTCTGAGGGCGTTTTTCAGCTTTACAGCATGTTTCAGTAACAAACATGTAGCAAAATCTCATAACTCCATACCCAATGTTAATACATACATTTTAATTGAACAATAATGTTCAGCAGACAATGACTTTTCATATGATACCTCACAAGGCATACTTTGTAGAAGTTTTATCTTCATTTTATAAAAGTGGTGACCATAATAGTGTAGAGCAGTGGTTCTCAAATTCATTTAATCGGGCCCCCTTCTTTGTGGCTGTCGCAATTTAAACCCCCAACCCCACAAGTACATATATACCTTCCCCTATATTTTCCACTCCATGCATCTGATGAAGGGAGTTCTAGAGCAGGAAAGCTTATGCCCAAATCAATTTGTTAGTCTCCAAGGTGCCACAAGGACTCCTCGTTGTTTGAGCTTTTCGCTGACACCCTTGAAGGCATGTTGGTGTAAATATTATTACACTAGTGTGCAGGGCATGAATTCAGGGGTACTTGTTATACTAATAAAATAAAAACCAGCAGGATCTTATTAAAGGGGAAAAGGCAAAATACCACATTTATTGTGAATACAGAAAGAATCATAGTAAGCAGTTAGTTATAGCTATAACATTCCATTCAGTCTCATATTTATTCACACATTCATTCATACAAACACACACACAGGTTCTGCAAGGTTGTTATCATAGTTACCAGCCTTAGAGTTGCTCATGCCAAGCCACTGGCCAGGTGGCCTGGACATGAGCAGGGAGCAGGGCCTTGTCAGATGCTCATCTGATGCTCCTGGAAGTTGGTTTGCAAAATCAGACCCCCAAAATTCTCACTTTCTAGAGTCCATTTTTATAGGAATTTCTTCCTATGCCAGTCTATGGGAATTGCTTCATCATGCTGTTGCTGAATCAATCAGCAGATGTCACATTTCCTGACGGCTCCATGCTGCCAGATGTTGTCTTGTTCTTTGGTTCTCCCATTCTTGAGGCTGTTGGGTGGATTCCAGTCTGCCCTCCGGGGGTCCTCTGGTTATTTCCACTTGACGCCTTCTTCAGCCAATGGACACTGCATTCTTAGGCTGGCACCTCCCTGATCATTCAGTTATTATCCACACCAAGCATCCATCCACATACATCCTCTATCTCTATTTTAATCACAATTGTTAATACAACAAAAGGGCGGGGAGTCTCTGGGTGCTGTTTCTGTTGTTACAGAGTATTACTTTGAGTCTCCCTCTCTGTGAATTGCTTTGAGAACAGACTCTGTCTTAGAATGTACTAACGCAATTAGCAGCTTGCAAGTTTCACACATAGAGGGAGAGATACAGTACCAAAAACCAAGAGAGCTCTTAATTAGTAGTACCCTGGATTTTAAACTATGGGGAATCAAACTCATTTGTGATTTTAATACAGAACTTCTTTAATATGATCCAACCTGCTGCGGGTGTGATTAGAGAGTTATAGACCTTTTCACTTTCAGGGTGATGACAGGAGAAAATACTGATGAGCTCAAGTGAGACTCAACCAAGAGCAAACAGGCCACAGCTTGTTACCAGCACACAAGCTGCACCTGGTCATCACCCAGGGTGTGACCATAATTCTGCTTCTCCCTGGGGAGGGGAGTTAGGAACTTAGATGTTCAGCAGGACACAACAACAATGGGGAATAGGCTGGCATGTCCCTCTGATGAGAGCTGGGGTTTTACTCTGACATGTCACTGGCTAGCCTGTGCTCTGTCTCTTGTGCTGGCTGTAGCCACATAAATCAGGAATTCCTTAGCTGCGTGCCATAGAGTGCTGACTCTTTAGCTTGGTTCCCGTGTGGATTGAAATGTATTCCAAGCTGGGTAAAGACATATGAAATATTTTGCATTTCTCCTGCCCATCAGCATTAACTGAGGTGGCCATGGAGGTGTTAAAGGGCGAAACCTGCTCCAAGAGACGGTCTCTGAGGATTTGTCTGCACTAGGATGTTGATTCTCTTTCTCTTATTGTAAAGTCATACTGTAGATCAGGGACAATTTTTTTTTTTTTTTTTGGTCAGGGTCCTAATTTCTTGGTCAGGGTATATTCAAGGTCCACATTCCAGAGAAAACAATACAACAATAATAACAATAATGATAATAAAAGATTTTGCAGTCTGTTCAAAAGTGTCTGGAGATCCAGATTTGTCCCCTGGCCCGCCTATTGACCAACCCTGGTGTAGACAATGCAAATGGTAGTTTCACCTCAGTGTAGAGAGGAACACTATGGGGTGGGGTGCATCTCGATCAGGTACAACAAGGTGAAGCTGTGACTTACCTTGTCTCCAGCAGGCTTGTACAAGATCTGTTTCTCATGTTTGGGGACCCTTAGTTAAAAAAAACCTCTTTTCTCTCAGCATGCACATGGCCTAAAAGGTGGGATCTAAAGCTGGAGACACAGGACTGTGTGACTTTATTTTGGGGGCGATCCCAGTTCAAAGGGCAAGGATGCAGCATCTGGCTGCCAGAGAGCACAAACCTGGAGAAGCTAAATCACAGAGAATAGCCATTTCCAGCTACAACAATGGAGCTAATCACTTAATCACACTGTGATTCCAGGGCAGAAACAAAGGCCAGAATCTCACTGGCTGTCACTTAGCAAAGCTGTGTTGACTTTGCTGGATCTAGGCTGATTTACACCAGCTGGGAACATGGCCCCATGCTTTATGTATTTCTCTTACATGTGGGAAGTTGAAAACCTACTTTAAGCACCCGGCTTTAATCATGGAGACGCTCCCAGTACCTACAGAATCATGACTTTGTCTGTTTTGTGTATTTAGACAAGAAGCTCTGTCCCTTAGGTGCTGTCTCTCATGCTCTGTATATAGACTACCATGCTGAGCACAATAGAGCTTCGGTCTTGGGTGCAGCTTCTAGCTGCTACCGTATTAAAAATAATCTTGGTATCCATAGAAACAGTTACTTTGCAGTCAGAGAAGAAGGAAACTGGGGAAAGTTGTGGTGTGAGGAACAGACCGAATATCAGTAGAGAGAAACCCCCAAGCCAAGCAAACTATATTCCCAATCCTGCAAAATCTTACACGTTTCATTGTACTACTGCACTGCTAATGGCCCCATTGCTTTCAAGAAGCAAAGGAGTACTTGGGGCACCTCAGAGACGAACCAATTTATTTCCATGTGTCTGAGAGAGAACGGGGCAGATGGTAGGGCTGCTCCGGGCACTGCTACTGCTCCGGACCAGGAGCAAGGCAGAGTGAAGATTCCATCATCTTCCTCTGCATCCCCCACTCCTGAGTCAGGGCTTCCTGCCGGAGATCAGCAGGACAGGATCGGAGGCATTAGAAGGGCCACAAAAGGTATGGGGCATGCCTCGACTTTTTGAGGGGGAGAAAAGCTTCCTCATCCGTGAGTCTTCAATGTTTCTCCTGTGGTTGTCCCTCTCACAACCGGTGGCCAGGGACCACTTAGGGGAAACTAGTGACTTTCGCAAGGGTGCTAAATGTCCTGCATGGAGCTGCACAAACTTTAGCAGCTATGGGAACAGGTTACTGCCATGGCCTGGGCGGGCAAGAGATAGGAAGTGGCACCTGCAGGCCCTGCTCCATAATTGCATAAAGGTCCGAGATCTTTGCATTATTGTGAGAACTCCTGTAGCAGGAGCCAAAATCCACTTCCTTTCCATAAATATGCACGGGTGGGCAGTGCCGTGCTATTCACACTACACTGGGAGTAGGCAGGAGGAGATCAAAAAACAGGTGGATTTCAAAAGAAATTGTAATTTCGTCTTTTGGAAGAATGTCGTCATTTTTCAGCCAATATCACGATTTTTGGGGGTCTGACTCATGATATTTGAAGTGTTGGGGTGACAATACCACTCTCTATGTGTGAGTATTGTTCCTGCTAACACACTTAAAGGCCCATGGTCTGGTTTTCCTCTCACAACAACTTCACACTGGTGTAGACAGTTCAAAGGGTTCCAGTGGGATTACTTCTGGTTTACACCAGGGTGAGGGAGAAGATAATGACCCCAGAAACCCAGTCAAACTCTTCCTCATTTGTACTGGGGTCAGGGAGAGGGGCACCAGATTGTAGAGAGTTTTATCTCTATGGGAAGTTAGACAGAGTCTGCAACAAGGCAGGCGTGAGGCTGGCTGGGTGACCTCACTGAGCATTCCCATCCCAGACCACATCTGCATTGCTTTCACTTTTAACTTCCACTCTGAATCTGGTGGGTATTTAATGCAAAACGAAGGAGACTGGCAGTGGGAGAAACTAAATGCTACTTTATTATTCCAAAGGACGAACAAAGACAGACTCCATTCCCCACCCCCAGCCCAGCTCAGGGGGGTACTTTTCGGTTCCATCCCAGCACAGTGCCACGCCCAACTCTCACAAGAACCAAAAACAGAGCCACACCTATAAATGATAGAAAAGTGGTGAGAAGCCACGACAGACACTGGGACCCCATCACAAAAGGAAACACTCTGAGAGCAGGGAATTCAAAGATCTCAGAAAGGAGGGATGAGTGTGGGGTGAGTGGGGCAGAGACAGTTTCTCTCGTCCCCACACAGGACACCGCGGCAGATGGGGAGGGGGTGACTAGCAGGGCTCTAGGGCTCCTCATTTCCCTCTGGCCTCAATGCTAGGGGTTGGCCTGGTTTCAAGGCTGCCCAGGTCTGTTGACATCCCTGGCTCCCTTCTTGCCTGTGCCCAACCTCGGCACCTCAGCAATAGGGGGACGCTGCCCCCTCCCCCAATCATTTTTGGGGTGTCGTTCATGGTCCTTTAGATTGCAGGGGAAGCTTCACACAACACTTATAGGTCAGGTCTAGTGTCTCTCTGGCTCTGGTGCAGCGAGTTCACAGTTCTCAGCCTCAGCCGTCTGGCTCTGAAGAGCAAACCCAGCCATTTCCCAGCTCTGTTCTCACCTCCCACCCTCTTCTCCTCCTGACGCTGCGGCTTGGTCTGCGCTCGCAACCTACGTCAGTTGTGAAACTCCACACCCCCAAGCGACGCAGCTGGACCAACCTAACTTCTGGTGTAGACAGCACTATGGCAACAGGAGGACTTCTCCCATCGACGTAGCTGCCCCCTCTTGGGGAGGTGGGTGACCTACGCCGATGGGAGAACCCCTCTCCTTGGTCCACGTAGCGTCCCCCTCGAAGCGCAAAAGCTGCATCAGTGCAGTTCCGCCGCAGCAGCCTCTGAAGGGTGGCTGGGCCCTAAGTCACGTCACTGCAGGGGTCAGGCAGCGATTTCATTCCCCGTTTCCATCTCTGCCTCTCGGACGTGACGCGAGATGGCACCCTCATGCATGTGCTGAGACACACAGACCTTTGCCATTGTTCGAATAAAACAAAGTTCACATCACAAAGGGTAGAATACGGTTAAAATAAAATAAAAAAGGACTATTCTGGCATTCATTAAGTCCTCAGTAAATCTGAGCTACATCTAAACTAAGCCAATATCAAAGTCTGTGACCAAACAGCCTTCTGGAATAGAGAAAAACCCACACTCCAGGGCGGGCTATAAAACACTTTTACATTCATAAAGTGAAATCGCAGAGAACCTGAAGACTCAAAATCAGGAAAATAAATGTAGCCATTTTCTTCCAAAGTGGCTAAACTGTCTTCACCTCTTGCCTAATAATTCGGTTGTATGAGTTACAAAAGTTTTAGCAAAAAGAAAAGGAGGACTTGTGGCACCTTAGAGACTAACGAATTGATTAGAGCATAAGCTTTCGTGAGCTACAGCTCACTTCATCAGATGCATCCGATGAAGTGAGCTGTAGCTCACAAAAGCTTATTCTCAAATAAATTTGTTAGTCTCTACGGTGCCACAAGTACTCCTTTTCTTTTTGCGGATACAGACTAACACGGCTGAAAAGTTTTAGCATCATCATAAGAAATAAAAAAAAAAAACAAAAAAAAACTTCCCATCTACAAATGATCTAGACTAGCACAGAAAAGTCTGGAAGCAATTTCAGCAATACATAGAAACCGATCAGAAAAGTAAACTGTGCTTTGAGGTTCTTTGGGATTCCTCCCTTCCCCTTCCTTGCAGGTCTGTCACACTTTCTTCTCCAGCCCTCCAAAGTCTCATGGAGGATCACAGAAATCAAAGCTGATTCTTAAGCACCTAGAGCCAGGGACACGGTGGTAAGTGTCACCTTAGAAGGCAGAGGGGTAGAACAGGGACAGGATAAAACTCTCCATCGCTTGGACAGAGGCTGCTGTGTGGAGGGTGATGGTGATACAGGAAGGAGGGGATACCTCGGACTCACCCTATTGCCCTGAAATACACAGAAGCTAAAACATCACATTTTACTATCCCTGCTCCCACTTTTTTAGCATCTGTTTAGTTCTGCCCCCTAAGGGAGAAAATGTACAAACACTCAATGCTTTTCAGCACGGCCTGGAGTAATGTGAGACTGGCTGGGAATGAGACAATCCGGCCCCAAAGGGGGAAAGTCAGGGACTACCGATCACTCTGCTCATGGCGAGGATCAGACTAGATAATATACTTCAGGGTCAGTGTGACTAGAAAGAGTGTTGGAGCGTCAGGGGAGACGAGCTGGCTAATCCCAACCATTTTCCAACCATAGACAGATGCTCGGAGGCTGATGCTGCCGAGGCAGAGGTGGGATCTCCAGGCCTCCCACAAAGGGCCCTGTGGGAATCAGCCCCTCTCAGTGGTGCTGTCTGAATGCAGCGGGGGCAGGGAGAAGGGGCAGAGGGGGTGAGTGAGGAGAGGCAGCACCTCTCTACCCCTGTGCTCTCCCTCTCCTCTTATCCCATGATCCCCAAACACTCGATAGCCCCAGCACCCAGCTCCCCCTGCTTCCCAGCTCCCCCAGCCCCAACCATTCAATCCTCAGTGTCCTCCCCAGAACCCATCAGCCTGGTCCCTCAATATTTGATTCCCCAGAGCCCAGCGCCCTGGGGGATTCAGGGAGGGGAGGAATAACCAGCTCCAGGGACACTCCAGGTAAGTGGGGGAGCCCAGCCCAGGGGCTGCTGGAAGATGGGGGATGGAGATGGGTGTCAAGAGTGAAAGTGGGGCCTGGCCCAAGTGTCCTTCTACTCATCTCCATGGCAGGGGGATCCCGGCTGGGAGGGGAAGGGAGATGGGGGAACTTCAGCCAGGCAGAGGGAGCAGCTGGAGGACTTTCTCTCTCTCCCTTCCCCCCTGTGGCCCATCAGCTCAGCAGCCAGGGCTGTAGCAGGGAGGAGGGGCTGATCGGGGCTTCTCCCTCTCTGCCTGGGGTTTGCTTAGACCAAGCAGAACCAGAGGGTCACTGACTAGCTGATGATCAGCTGCTGCTGGATCCTCACTCCAGTGATGGGCAGCTGGGTCCTTGGGAGCCAAATGCCCCTGATGTGTGTGGGAATGAGGACATTGATTACTGTGGCTTAGTCAGAGCCCTGAGAAAATTTCCGTGCTGTGTGCAGGAGTCTCTCATGTCCAACTTTGTCTTAGCTCCACTTGGAGCATTTTCCACACTGAGAACATCTCAGAGGTTTCTTCCCTATGTAGATTTGCCGGTGCCTGATACTCCAGGAGCACCAAATGAACCTTTCCCCACATTCAAGCTTTCTCTGTTGTGTGGATCACTGATGTGTGAGCTCAGATTGAATCTCAAACTTTAGTGGATTCTCTGATGTTTAATGAGGTGTGATCGCTGAATGAAGCTTTCTCCACAGGCAAGGCATTTATGAAGTTTAGATCCTGTGTGGATTCTCCCATGTTTAATGAGGTTTGATCTCAGTGTGAAACTCTTCCCACAGTCCAAGCACTTATGGGGTCTTTCTCCCGTGTGGATCCTCTGATGTATTATAAGGGTAGAGTTCCACAGGAAACATTTCCCACAGTTGAGGCATTTCTGAAGTTTGTCACCGGTGTGAGTTCTGTGATGTGCAACAAGATCAGAACTCCCAATGAAACTTTTCCCACACTCAAGGCATTTATAGGATCTTTCTCCCATATGGGTTCTCCTGTTGAGTGAGTTGTGACCTGCAGCTAAAGCTTTTCCCACAGTCCAAGCACTTATGGGGGTCTCTCTCTCCTGTGTGGATTCTCTGATGCCTAGTAAGGTTTGATCTCCATGTGAAACTTTTCCCACAGTCCAAGCACTTATGGGGTCTCTCTCCGGAGTGGATTGCCTGATGTGTAACAAGGGCTGATCTCAATGTGAAGCTTTTCTCACAGTTCAAGCACTTATGGGGTCTCTCTCCAGTGTGGATTCTCTGATGTGTTATAAGGCCTGACTTCCAACTGAAACTTTTCCCACACTCCAAGCATTTATAGCGTCCCTTTCCTGGGTGGACTGTCTGATGTGCAAGAAGTGCTGATTGCTGTGTGAAACTTTTCCCACAGTCCAAGCACTTATGGGGTCTCTCTCCTGTGTGGATTCTCTGATGTGTGATAAGATTGCACTTCCAACCAAAAGAGTTCCCACAATCGAGGCATTTATAGGGTCTCTCTCCACTGTGGATTCTCTGATGGCTAGTAAGGTTTGATCTCCATGTGAAACTTTTCCCACAGTCCAAGCACTTATGGGGTCTCTCTCCGGTGTGGATTGCCTGATGTGTGATAAGATTGCACTTCCAACCAAAAGAGTTCCCACAATCGAGGCATTTATAGGGTCTCTCTCTTCTGTGGATTCTCTGATGGTTAGTAAGGTTTGTGCTGTTAGTGAAGCTTTTCCCACACACCAAGCATGTATATGCTCGCTCCCCTGTGTGGACTCTCTGATGTCTAATAAGATGTGATCTCCATACGAAACTTTTCCCACAGTCCGAGCACTTATGGGGTCTCTCTCCGGTGTACATCCTCTGATGTGTAACAAGGCCTGATCTCCGTGTGAAACTTTTCCCACAGTCCAAGCACTTGTGAGGTCTCTCTCCTGTGTGGATTGCCTGATGTCTAATTAGCTCTGACTTCCCACTGAAACATTTCCCGCACTCGAGGCATGGGTAGGGATTTTCTCCCGTGTGGCTTCTCCCATGGTTATTAAGAAGTGAGCAGGTATTGAAGCTTTCCATACAGTCCAAGCATTGAAGAGGTTTCTCTCCAATATGGATTATCTGATGTTTCACAAGGTGTGATCTCAGAATGAATCTTTTCCCACATTCAAGGCACTGGTAGGGTTTTTCTTCCTTGGGATTTGTGTGGTGAGCTGTGGAATCCTTGTCTCCTCCCCCAGTTTTAATAGATTCATCCACTTTCTTCCTTGGGTGGTTTCCCAACAACCTCTCTGACCTGTGCCAATTTCCCCAGGCTTCTCCCTCCTCTAAGCACTGGGAAAAATTCCCTTCAACTCTTCCCACAAAGGTCCCCTGTGGTTCCACTTCCCCAGGAACTTCCTCATGGTGATTCCCTTCCTCGTTCTCACTCCCTTGCTCATCACCTGCTGGGAGAGAGACAATCAAGGCAGGAGTCATTGTGCTGGGGAGAAAGAGGAATCTGCTAACACTGTGAGTAATTGGATTCTGCCTCTACTTCCCACCCAAACACTCATGCAGAAGGAAAGTTGGGAAGGAAACTCCTGCAGCTAACAGGCTGGGTGGAAAGACATGAGCAATATCTGCTGACTACGGCCCTACTCCGGCTGAGATGAGGAACAACTGAGGGCTCTTACTCACACCACATTTCTGGGATTCTCAACTTTTTCCTTAATTCGCCCGATGGTTTCTGTCAGTCCTCACCTGTGCAAGTGCCTCTTGGGATCTCTTTTTCCACCGGGGCCTGGAGATCCGGGACCCACGGCCCTTCCCCTCGTTCCAGCCGGGCGATCAGGTCAGGTTTGGGAAAGGGAAATCCTGTGCAGGGGGTGAAATCAGACCAGATCAGGTTGCATGGAGGATTGGGAGTGTGTCTGTCACAAAGGACAATCCAGGAGTGGAACCTGTCCCCCTGCTGTGCTGGGAGAATAAGGAATCCAAAGGGACAGGAACATGGTCACTGAGCCCCCTTGGGAGAGGCAGATGTCTGGGGAGGTGGAGAGAATTTTTACACCCTCGCTAGGAGGTTGCAGGATCTCTGCACTCTGGGGCCCTTGCTGATGCACACACAGCTCTGGAGTTACCCCTGTAGAGCCCAGAGCCCTCCCCAGGGCTGGAGCTAGTCCCAAGGAGGGAGGTGAACAGGGATTCTGTGTTCAAATGAGAAACAATACACACAGGACAATATATGGCTTCTTGGCCTTGAAAGCTGGAATGGTGGGGAGGGTTTAGCATGTCCGTTTTGACACTCTGGTCCCATTGGAGGGGGCTGGAGATGCAGGTCTCTCTCACACGGCAGCTATGGACTATGGAACCCATTCCCCTCTCAGCTAACTGACCAGGGAAGAACCTGAACAGAGTCAGAAATGCAGGCCAGAAACTTTCTAAGAACCAAGGGGACAGGAATCCCTTACCCAGCGAGGTCACCGTCTCGTAGTTCTCCTGCATGACGTCCCTGTAGAGGGCTCTCTGAGCGGGGTCCAGCAGAGCCCCCTGCCCCTGGGTGAAATGCACAGCCACCTCCTCGAAGGTCACCAGCATCTGGAACAACAGGAGTCCCCCCTCAGCACCTGCTGCCCCAGCCACAACCCCACTGGTCACACAGGGAAGGAAGAAGAAAAAATGAACATCTCGGAAGCTCGGGGGGGCCGAGAAAATCAGAATCCCACCCCCACCCTGCTCGGAGCAGCCAGGACACTTCAGGGGGTGGGAGAAGGTGAGAGCTCCTTGTTCCCCCAGCAGACGGAGCACGGCATTTCTCATTTCACACATGCCTGCCAGCCACAGGCAGATACAGGAAGCAGAGCTCTGAGCCGGGCACAGGGACAGGAATCCCGACAGCTTCCCTTCGTATTTCACAGCAGCCTCTGGCCAGTGGGGTCAGGTTCCAGCACTGTCAGTCTGGAAAATGTTCTCAGCCCTGCTGAGGGGGGTGTTACCCAGTGGTGAGCTGGAGTCAGTTCGCACGTTCATGCGAACCGGTTGTTAAATTTTGAAGCCGGTTTAGAACCAGTTGTTAAAGGGGTCTGGCCTGTCTGATCTCTCGGCTGGGGAGGCTCCCGTGAGAATCCCTTTTTCATTTTTACTCACCTGGCGGCGCTCCGGGTCTTCGGTGGCACAGTGGCGGCGGGTCCTTCACTCGCTCCAGGTCTACGGTGGCACTTCAGCGGCACGTCCTTCAGGACCTGCCGCCGAAGCGCCGCCGAAGACCTGGAGCGAGTGAAGGAACCAGTTCTTCAGCTTTTGGCAGCTCATCACTGGTGTTACCTGTTTCAGAAATGGGGGAATGTTTCCCCCAGCCAATGGGCCAGCTCAGAAAATCAACAGGTTTATCACACCCTGTCTCCTCCCTCCCTCTCCCTCCACCCGCCCAGCAGCTCCCTGAAAATCCCCTACCTGAGCTGGCTCCATCACAGCCATTTCCCTGCCCTGTCTCCTGGGTCGATCTGGAGCAAAATGTGGACGTGATTCCTCAGCCTGTCAGGGCGAGAGAGGCAATGGGAGGGGAGGGGGGTTTCAGAAGGTGCTTGAGTCCATGTGACACCCCCATTCCCCCCAGGCTCTCTCCCTGCACACAGACGCTCTGGACTCTGCCATGCTGGAAAGAAACCAAGTTTATTACAACCCAGGCCAGGCCCATCCCAGCAGGACTAAACCCGCCGGGGCAGTTTTAAACTCTCCCCGTAACAGCATCTCTGCGCCAAAAAGAGCAGAATCAAAGGAGCCACTTCAAGGGATTGCCCTACAACGTAGTGCAGTTGTCACCAACCAGTGGACCCTGGAGCCTCTGACAGTCGACCTCGATCACAGGCCGCTAAATGTCCAGCGGTGCAACGGGGCTCAGACAGGCTCCCTGCCTGCCCTCGCCCCATGCCGCTCCCGGGAGCAGCCGGCACGTCCCTGCGGCAACGCAGCCCCTGGGGGTGGGGCACAGGGGGGTCTCAGCTCGCTGCTCCTGTCTGCAGGCCCTGCCCACGCAACTCCCATTGGCCAGAAACGGGGAACTGCAACTGGATGCTGTGGGGGCGGTGCCTGCAGAGAGGGACAGGGCGCGCAGCTAGGTCTGCCCCCCCCAGGCCACAGGGACCTGCCGGCCACTTCCAGGAGTGGTGTGGGGGCAGGGTAGGCAGGGAGCTGCCTTAGCCCTGCAGCACTACTGCCTGAGGTAAGTGCTACCCCGCCGGAGCCTGCAACATGCACCCCCTCCCAAACCCCAACCCCAGCCCAGAGTGCCCTCCCAGAGCCAGCACCCCAAACCCCCTCCTGTGCCCTGAGCCCCCTCCCCCAGCCCTGAGCCCCCTCATGCACCCAAAGGCCCTCCCAGAGCCTGCACCCTGCACCCCCTCCTCTACCCCAACACTCTGCCCCAGCCCAGAGCCCCCTCCTGCACCCAAACTCCGGTCCAGAGCTTGCACCCCTCACAGCCTTCTGCACCCCAACCACCTGCCCCAGGCTCAGCCAAGAGCCCCCTCCATACCCCAAGCCCCTCAGGCATAGGCGCCGACTCCGTGGGTGCTCTGGGGCTGAAGCACCCACGGGGAAAATTGGTGCCTGCAGAGCACCCACCAGGAACTCCCCACCCGAGCTCACCTCCGCTCTGCCTCCCCCCCCGAGCACGCGGATGGGTCCTGCTTCTCCCAGGGTGGGGATTTGGGGAAGGGATCCAATAGGGGCAGGGAGGGGGTGGATTTGGGGCATGTACTTTGGGGAAGGGGTTGGAAGGGGGGCGGGGAATGGGGATGGGGTGGAGTTGGGGAGGGGCAGGGAGCAAGCGGGCACGAGCACCCACTGGTGCTGAGGGAACTCGCCCTCAGCCCCAGCCCAGAGCCTGCACCCCCTCCAGCACCCCAAGCCTCTGCCCCAGCCCAGTGAAAGTGAGTGAGGGTGCAGGAGAGCATGTGATGGAGGGAGGGGGGATGGAGTGGGGCGGGGCCTCAGAGAAGGGGCAGGGTAGATCCAAATTCAAAAGTTGTTCTTTTGGCTCCCATTAGGCAGATCAGTCCCTCCCACTGCTAACAGAGTTTGAACCTGGCTATGTCCATAAGTGTAGCAGCTCTAGGACTCACAGACACAGGGAGCCCCTCCCTATGCAGGCCAAATGCACTAGCTGGTCCCTGAAAGGAGCCCTTTGTGAAGAGTCACTTTTCTGCCCAGCCCCCAGCCCTTTCCCACATCTCATCATCTGCAGGCTCCAACTCAGAAGCTGGGGTCAGCAGAGCCCCAGGGGCTGGTTCCAGCCACTGGAGAAAGTCCCCACCCTGGCTGGGCACAGAGGGGCTTTAACAAAGGTCTCTTCTCTGCTGGGTAAGAAGCAGCTTCTCAGTCTGGGCTCACAGGTCTAAATGCAGCAGCTTCTGATCCGGGGAGCTGCACTCCAGGGCTATAATTACATGGGCAGGGAGACACACACCAGCCTCCTCTTCTCCCTTAGCCAGAACTGGAGCCCTCTGGTGGCAACACCTGATGAATGAGCTGCCCTGGTCTCCCCCTGCAGCCCCCAGGGACAGGCAGGTGGAGGCTGATCCCATTGGCCCATCCGCACTCAGCCCCTGCCATACCCAGCAGTGACTCTGGTCTGACACCGGGTGTGGCTGAGATCTGAATGCTGTACAGAAATCAGCCCAGGGCCTTGGGCAGCCCGGGCAACCCTGAACAGTCAGGAAATAGACCCCCAAAGGTCATGAGTTTGTCTTTTATTAGAAATCAAATAAGAAGGTGGGAGCAGGGTGTGGGTATGCGGGAAGGGAGGGGGTGGCCTGTGCATATTTGCCTTGGAGCTTCTGAGCCGTGAGGGCAGGGGGGCCAATTGCAGGACTCAGCCCACCCCCCAAGGAGTTTCATGCAGGCGCTGTGGTCCCAGGTGGAGCTCTTAGTCAGTGCGGAATGTGAGTTCTGCAGAGAGTCAGTATTGTGTTGACAAACAGAGGCAGGGTGATTAACATAAGAAAGTGGTGGTAATTGCCTGTAAAACAGGAATCCCTTTTCAGGAAGTGGGGGGAAGGGAGGGGAGTGTTTTAAGAAAGAATATGGAGGACTCTCTGTGCCAAGGTTTACTCCTTGGGTCATTTTGCTCCAAAAAATTAAAAAGTCTGCAAACAATACTGTAAAATTCTGCAAATGTTATTGTCAAAATAACAAGACATAATTATGCCACGGGGCCCTCGCTTGCCCAGATACCTGCATCCCCACACCCCCAAAGCCCAGCCACAGGGGCCCCCCTTGCTCAGGTACCTCCCCTCCGCAGCCCAGGGATCCAGAGGGAAAAACAGCCGGATGCTCGGTCACAGGCTTGCACGGGGAACCCTGAGCACCACCCGCTCCTTCCCTCAGGACATGCTGGGAACTGCAGCTGCCAGGAACCCCCCTAGCTCCCTCTCCCACCACTCAGCACTGACTTCTCTGTGTGAGCTGGGCTCTGTGGAAGGAAGGAAATTCTGCACGCACAACATTTAGTTTCCCAAAAATTCTGCCTTGCGCAGCGGCCCAGAATTCCCCCCGGAGTAAAGGCTACATTCAGAAAAGGAGGTGATTTGGGGGCATAGGTGAAAAGAAGGGGCTAAAACCCAGGGAAGGGCTAGCAGTGGTATAGAGAGGTTCCCACTCGACCTGTGGTAGTTATGGGGCCCCGACACCACAGTGCCTGAGCGCCTCACAAGGTCTAACCGCCTCAGAGCCCCTCGGCGAGGCAGAGCAGTGCTGTTATCCCCATTGAACAGATGGGACACTGAGGCACACACAGACTAAAGGCCAGATTTTCAAAGGTGTTTAGGTACCTAATGCGATTTTCAAAAGTGCCTAGAAGGTCAGGTGCTTTGTAAACCCCACTAGATGCCTAGCTGCACCTTTGGGTGCCTAAAAAACTTTGAAATTCAGTCCCTAAGGCACTGGCCTGAGGTCATACAGGAAGTGCATGGGGGGTAGAACCCAGGTCTCCCAGGGCCAGCTCCCTATCCACTGGCCCAGCCTATCTCTCTGCGGCATGCTGCAGGAAAAGAGGACTCACAGATGGGAGCAAAAAGGGCAGTCAGTTCTCTGAGACTCCAGCAAATGGTCACAGGTGGTTGGGAAGGACATCCAGCTTGACAGCATGCAAAGGAGCACAGAGGTCAGGAAGGCAAATAAAAAACTCCAAATCTATTATTTTTAAAGCCAGTCTCACTATTTTGAACATTTGGAGTTGGCAATACTGGGAAAAGGACTTTAAAGTGTCAGTTTCACTCCTGTTTAGAGTCAGCCTCAAGTTATTATTTGTAGTGGGGTAACACCCCTCGAGCCCCAGGCACCTGCCGTATAAACTCAGGGGGTCTTGCCCTAGGAGGATGGTTCCAAACGTTAAATGATCCATTGCAAACTTGGTGAACGGCAAAAAATGGTGATAGGAACAAATCCAGATTTTTCTACAATTGTTTCAATTGTTGTATTCAAGAGTTACCAAAAATTCCCAAAACCTAACCCATGTCCCTCACGTGACTTGACACAAGCTTTGAGAACATGTTTGTATTAGAGCTGAGTGGGTCTAATATTTATCTAATGCTCTTTTTTTAATGTCAGAATTAGATCTGGTGAGCCTGTCAGCAAAAAAACCTCAAGAGTTTGCAGGTGCCTAAGTAGCCCCTGGCATCACAGTTAAAGTTGCCCCCCCCCACACACACTCAAAATCTGAAATGCCTGCCCCGAGTGAGGGGTTAGTCCCCTGCTCACTCACTCCCCAAAGCTTGTTTGACCAGATCCAGGAAAAGAAATCTGGCTGGCTGCTGGGAGGGGCAGCCCCTCACCCTCTCCTACCCCATGGGGGTTGGGGGGAGCTGCCTTGTGTCCCCCCCCCCGCCCTGCCCCAGGCTCTCCCCTCCCCCAGCCAGTCTGCGCTTGCTCTCACAGTTTCCCTCCAGCCACCCCACATCCCCCCTCCCCCTGCATCGCCCCATCATCCCTGTCCCTCCCCCATCCCATCCTGCCCGCCTGCATCCCCATCACCCGCCTCCTCCCCCCTTCTCCCGTCCTGCCCACAAGTCCCCCTGCATCTCTTTATCCTCTGCCCCCTGCAGCCCGGGGGTGCCGGGGGGGGGGCGGGTCTCTCTTACCTTCGCTCCGAGCAGGGGCCCCCCGGGGCAGGGGCCGGGCCGGGAAGGGGCCCTGGCCGGGCTGGGGGCTCTGCCCTGGGAGAGGCTCCCGGGGAGCAGCGGGCAGGGCCCGGCTGGAGAGTCCCCTCTCCGGGCTCCCAGCACCAGCCGCCGGGGCTCGGGGATCTCGCCGGGAGCCTGGGAGCCAGAGTCCCCGCAGTGGCTGCGAGTCACTTCCTCCTGCCGGGGACTGACCCCAGCGATCGCTCCCCCCAGAGCCGCCCCCCAGCTGCTCCTGGGTCCTAGCGATCAACCCACCGTGCTGCAAAGAGAAAAGGAGGACTTGTGGCACCTTAGGGACTAACCAGTTTATTGGAGCATAAGCTTTTAAGCAAAAGCTTATCCTCAAATACTTTGGTTAGTCTCTAAGGTGCCACAAGTCCTCCTTTTCTTTTTGCGAATACAGACTAACACGGCTGTTACTCCGAAACCCACAGCGTTTCTGGTCACAGGCTACAAGCAGGGCTGAAGAAGAGGTGGCGTTGTCTGGACGGGCTGAGCCAGACTTGTAGGAGACACAAGGCGAAGGGAGAGAGAGGAGAGAGCAGAACTAAGGTGGGGAAGGAAAATGATGCGTGAGGGGAAGGGTGACAGCACAACCCCAAGTCACATGCCGGGGTGGTTCAGGATTTAGCCGAAGCTTGTGGAAGAGAGGATGTCGGCTGGTTCCCCCTCTCTGGTTAGCCCTGCTCAGGTCGTCTTTCAGCAGCAGGATGATGAGAGCCCAATGGTGCCATGCTGGGCCCCAGGAGACAGTGGGTGTGAGACACCCCAGGGTACAGTCTGTTGAACTGCTTAGTTCTCCATCCCAGGGCATCTTTCACACTGCTTCCCCCTTCCAACAACAAACCCCTTCAGGCTCTTCTCCCACACAGCCACCAGCCTTCAAAGTCACTCCCAGCTACACAGGACTGAGTGCCACTAGCCAGCCACTCATGAAGTAAACTACAGAGTAAAAATGGAGGCCACTCTCCCTTGTTTTTATACCACTCTCGTCTTCAAGGTTAACCCCCAGCTGGCGGGCAGGCGACAATCTGTCTGTGGCACACGTGAGCTTCCAACCATTCTTCAGGTGAAAAAACTGCAGTACCCACCTACTGAAGTGAAGAAACAGATTGACAGAGCCAGAAGAGTACCCAGAAGTCTCCTACTACAGGACAGACCCAACAAAGAAAATAACAGAACACCACTAGCCGTCATCTTCAGCCCCCAACTAAAACCTCTCCAGCGCATCATCAAGGATCTACAACTTATCCTGAAGGACGATCCCTCACTCTCACAGGTCTTGGGAGACAGGCCAGTCCTTGCTAACAGACAACCCCCCAACTTGAAGCAAATACTCACCAGCAACCACACACCACACAACAAAAACACTAACTCAGGAATCTATCCTTGCAACAAAGCCCATTGCCAACTCTGTCCACATATCTATTCAAGGGACACCATCATAGCACCTAATGACGTCAGACACACCGTCAGGGGCTTGTTTACCTGCATACCTACCAATGTGATATATGCCATCATGTGCCAGCAATGCCCCTCTACCATGTACATTGGCCAAACCGGACAGTCTCTATGCAAAAGAATAAATAGACACAAATCAGATGTCAAGAATTATAACATTCAAAAACCAGTCGGAGAACACTTCAATCTCCCTGGACACTCAATCACAGACCTAAAAGTCACAATTTTTCCACAGGTTTCAGAGTAACAGCCGTGTTAGTCTGTATTCGCAAAAAGAAAGGGAGTACTTGTGGCACCTTAGAGACGAACCAATTTATTTGAGCATAAGCTGTAGCTCACGAAAGCTTATGCTCAAATAAATTGGTTAGTCTCTAAGGTGCCACAAGTACTCCTTTTCTTTTTGCAAATTTTTCCACAAAAAACTATAAAAACAGAATCCAATGAGAAACTGCAGAACTGGAATTAATTTGCAAACTGGACACCATTAACTTAGGCTTGAATAAAGACTGGGAGTGGACGAGTCATTAGGCAAACTAAAAACTATTTCCCCATGCTAATTTTTCCCCTGTTAAAAGAAAAGGAGTCCTTGTGGCACCTTAGAGACTAACCAATTTATTTGAGCATGAGCTTTCGTGAGCTACAGCTCACTTCATCAGATGCATACCGTGGAAACTGCAGCAGACTTTATATATACACAGAGAATATGAAACAATACCTCCTCCCACCCCACTGTCCTGCTGGTAATAGCTTATCTAAAGTGAGCAACAGGTTAGGCCATTTCCAGCACAAATCCAGGCCCTCTCACCCTCCACCCCCCCACACAAACCCACTCTCCCGCTGGTGACAGCCCATCCAAAGTGACAACTCCCCACACAATGTGCATGACAATGAAGCTAGGCCATTTCCTGCACAAATCCAGGCTCTCCCACTCCCCCACCCCCCTCCAAAAACCCACCCCCACACACACACAGACCCACTCTCCCGCTGGTAATAGCTCATCCAAACTGACCACTCTCCAAGTTTAAAACCAAGTTAAACCAGAACATCTGGGGGGGGGGGGTAGGAAAAAACAAGAGGAAATAGGCTACCTTGCATAATGACTTAGCCACTCCCAGTCTCTATTTAAGCCTAAATTAATAGTATCCAATTTGCAAATGAATTCCAATTCAGCAGTTTCTCGCTGGAGTCTGGATTTGAAGTTTCTTTGTTTTAAGATAGCGACCTTCATGTCTGTGATTGCGTGACCAGAGAGATTGAAGTGTTCTCCGACTGGTTTATGAATGTTATAATTCTTGACATCTGATTTGTGTCCATTTATTCTTTTACGTAGAGACTGTCCAGTTTGACCAATGTACATGGCAGAGGGGCATTGCTGGCACATGATGGCATAAATCACATTGGTGGATGTGCAGGTGAACGAGCCTCTGATAGTGTGGCTGATGTTATTAGGCCCTGTGATGGTGTCCCCTGAATAGATATGTGGGCACAATTGGCAACGGGCTTTGTTGCAAGGATAAGTTCCTGGGTTAGTGGTTCTGTTGTGTGGTATGTGGTTGTTGGTGAGTATTTGCTTCAGGTTGCGGGGCTGTCTGTAGGCAAGGACTGGCCTGTCTCCCAAGATTTGTGAGAGTGTTGGGTCATCCTTTAGGATAGGTTGTAGATCCTTAATAATGCGTTGGAGGGGTTTTAGTTGGGGGCTGAAGGTGACGGCTAGTGGAGTTCTGTTATTTTCTTTGTTAGGCCTGTCCTGTAGTAGGTAACTTCTGGGAACTCTTCTGGCTCTATCAATCTGTTTCTTTACTTCCGCAGGTGGGTATTGTAGTTGTAAGAAAGCTTGACAGAGATCTTGTAGGTGTTTGTCTCTGTCTGAGGGGTTGGAGCAAATGCGGTTGTATCGCAGAGCTTGGCTGTAGACGATGGATCGTGTGGTGTGGTCAGGGTGAAAGCTGGAGGCATGCAGGTAGGAATAGCGGTCAGTAGGTTTCCGGTATAGGGTGGTGTTTATGTGACCATTGTTTATTAGCACTGTAGTGTCCAGGAAGTGGATCTCTTGTGTGGACTGGACCAGGCTGAGGTTGGTGGTGGGATGGAAATTGTTGAAATCATGGTGGAATTCTTCAAGGGCTTCTTTTCCATGGGTCCAGATGATGAAGATGTCATCAGTGTAGCGCAAGTAGAGTAGGGGCTTTAGGGGACGAGAGCTGAGGAAGCGTTGTTCTAAATCAGCCATAAAAATGTTGGCATACTGTGGGGCCATGCGGGTACCCATAGCAGTGCCGCTGATCTGAAGGTATACATTGTTCCCAAATGTGAAATAGTTATGGGTAAGGACAAAGTCACAAAGTTCAGCCACCAGGTTAGCCGTGACATTATCGGGGATAGTGTTCCTGATGGCTTGTAGTCCATCTTTGTGTGGAATGTTGGTGTAGAGGGCTTCTACATCCATAGTGGCCAGGATGGTGTTATCAGGAAGATCACCGATGGATTGAAGTTTCCTCAGGAAGTCAGTGGTGTCTCGAAGGTAGCTGGGAGTGCTGGTAGCATAGGGCCTGAGGAGGGAGTCTACATAGCCAGACAATCCTGCTGTCAGGGTGCCAATGCCTGCTGCAGTTTCCACGGTATGCATCTGATGAAGTGAGCTGTAGCTCACGAAAGCTCATGCTCAAATAAATTGGTTAGTCTCTAAGGTGCCACAAGGACTCCTTTTCTTTTTGCGAATACAGACTAACACGGCTGTTACTCTGAAAATTGAAATGACTGCATGTGTTAAAATATCCTGTGTAGTGGGGCGGCTGTCCCACTTTGGCCTGGGAGAACCTAGAGCAGCCTTGGAGCGGCTGCACAGAGCCCAGCCAATGGCAAAAAAGCTCATTAAGAACCAATAAGGAAAGGGCTTGCTGGAGCAGCCCAGATATAAGGGGCTGCTCAGCAGACCAGAGCTCAGTCTCTCCCTGGAGGGTGAGGGAGAAGGATTCGCTGGATAGAGCAGTGCTGAGCAAGAGAGAGTTCCACCCTGACTGGCTACTGGGACCCCTGATACCAAGGGCCAGAAAGGTGCTGGGGCTGCAAGGAAGTGGACCAGGAAAGCAGGCGCTGGGGGGTTGCAGCCAACACGGTGTGTGGCTGCTGTCCAGTTCGGGGGGGGGGGGCAGTTCTTCCCCCTCACCTTGCAGTGCCCTTGCCACTGAGGAGCGTGGCCAATCCAGACTTCAGTTTGCCCCTGAGGTGAGGGACTAGACTTTGGGCTGCTGAGGCAGGTGCAAGGACTGAGGATTCTTGGTACCCCTGGATTGTATCTCCTCCCCCCTCCCCGAAGGGTTGAGTTGGGGGCACAGCTGGAGGGTCGCCATCTGAGAGTGACATAGGTCCGCAGACAGTGCAGAAGGAGGAGATAGCAGACTGATGGCAGGTGAGACACCACCTGAAAGGTAGTATAATCAACTGGACTGAGCTAATTCCTAGAGCAGCCAGCAGGAGGTGCCATGGTGGTGAGTCTGCACCCCATTACAGCCTGTGTCTTTTATTTTGTTGCACCACTTTAATCATATGATACTTTAAACTTCATTCTATTGCTTTTTACTACGTTCTGTGCATACTTTACTCCTGTTGGAATTCTGCAACTGTTCCATTTGGAGCCAGTGTACTGTTGCAGAATTCCAACAGGAATAATTCTTTCTGGCTTTATTAAATACATTGTAACCACTTATTTTCTATTAAATACATCTTTTGTTTTTGAAGAATTACTGCTTGTATGTCCATCCTTGAGTGGAAGGCTGTATCTGTGTCCTTTCAGGGGTCAGCAAGACAAATCTGGGGAGCCTTCTGTGGGTCAGAGTCAAGCCCCCCGGTAATACCCTGGCAATTCCTTTATGGTGGGACACAACTTTGTTACCCTTTTGTTAAATTACAAATTTGTAGGTAACATAATTGGTGTCTAAATTTTAAGGCAAAAAATTGGCATCCCTGGGTGGGCTCAAGGTACGACTTTAAACCCTGATCTTGAAAGGCTTATTGTAAAGTCCTGGAGGGTATAGCACCTCCTACTGGATAAAAGGATGATTGACACCAAGCAGTATTTTTTTCTCTCTCTTTTCTCTTCTTTCTTTCTTTCTTCTGACAGATACAAACACATATTACATTGCACATTTCATTACATACACATCCGTATACATACACATACCTGCTCGCAGGCAGCCATGTGCAAGTTTGAATGGTAAGTAAAACTTGTCACTCAGGTGTGGCTGAAATATCTTAATTGTACTCAGATTTAATCACCACCTGGCTGGATTTGACACACACACACACACATATATATATCTGGCAGCCTGTAGGTGTGGCTGGATTGAACAGATGTACACGTACACACACCACACACATACAATACCCATTACATACATACACACACATATATATACCCAATACACATACACATGTACATACATAGACAAACACATCTTGAGCTGGCTGTATATCAAGGAATCCCTGTTGAGGTTACAGGGACAAACCATCCCGATGTGTCGAAAGAATAGTAAATATGGCAGGCGACCAGCTTGGCTTAACAGTGAAATCCTAGCGGATCTTAAACATAAAAAAGAAGCTTACAAGAAGTGGAAGGTTGGACATATGACCACAGAAGAGTATAAAAATATTGCTCGGGCATGTAGGAATGAAATCAGGAGGGCCAAATAGCACCTGGAGCTGCAGCTAGCGAGAGATGTCAAGAGTAACAAGAAGGGTTTTTTCAGGTATGTTGGCAACAAGAAGAAAGCCAAGGAAAGTGTGGGCCCCTTAATGAATGAGGGAGGCAACCTAGTGACAGAGGATGTGGAAAAAGCTAATGTACTCAATGCTTTTTTTGCCTCTGTCTTCACGAACAAGGTCAGCTCCCAGACTGCTGCGCTGGGCATCACAACATGGGGAATAGATGGCCAGCCCTCTGTGGAGAAAGAGGTGGTTAGGGACTATTTAGAAAAGCTGGACGTGCACAAGTCCATGGGGCCGGACGAGTTGCATCCGAGAGTGCTGAAGGAATTGGCAGCTGTGATTGCAGAGCCATTGGCCATTATCTTTGAAAACTCGTGGCGAACGGGGGAAGTCCCGGATGACTGGAAAAAGGCTAATGTAGTGCCCATCTTTAAAAAAGGGAAGAAGGAGGATCCTGGGAACTACAGGCCAGTCAGCCTCACCTCAGTCCCTGGAAAAATCATGGAGCAGGTCCTCAAAGAATCAATCCTGAAGCACTTACATGAGAGGAAAGTGATCAGGAACAGTCAGCATGGATTCACCAAGGGAAGGTCATGCCTGACTAATCTAATCGCCTTCTATGATGAGATTACTGGTTCTGTGGATGAAGGGAAAGCAGTGGATGTATTGTTTCTTGACTTTAGCAAAGCTTTTGACACTGTCTCCCACAGTATTCTTGTCAGCAAGTTAAAGAAGTATGGGCTGGATGAATGCATTATAAGGTGGGTAGAAAGTTGGCTAGATTGTCGGGCTCAACGGGTAGTGATCAATGGCTCCATGTCTAGTTGGCAGCCGGTGTCAAGTGGAGTGCCCCAGGGGTCAGTACTGGGGCCGGTTTTGTTCAATATCTTCATAAATGATCTGGAGGATGGTGTGGATTGCACTCTCAGCAAATTTGCGGATGATACTAAACTGGGAGGAGTGGTAGATACGCTGGAGGGCAGGGATAGGATACAGAGGGACCTAGACAAATTGGAGGATTGGGCCAAAAGAAATCTGAGGTTCAATAAGGATAAGTGCAGGGTCCTGCACTTAGGACGGAAGAACCCAATGCACCGCTACAGACTAGGGACCGAATGGCTAGGCAGCAGTTCTGTGGAAAAGGACCTAGGGGTGACAGTGGATGAGAAGCTGGATATGAGCCAGCAGTGTGCCCTTGTTGCCAAGAAGGCCAATGGCATTTTGGGATGTATAAGTAGGGGCATAGCGAGCAGATCGAGGGACGTGATCGTCCCCCTCTATTCGACATTGGTGAGGCCTCATCTGGAGTACTGTGTCCAGTTTTGGGCCCCACACTACAAGAAGGATGTGGATAAATTGGAGAGAGTCCAGCGAAGGGCAACAAAAATGATTAGGGGTCTGGAACACATGACTTATGAGGAGAGGCTGAGGGAACTGGGATTGTTTAGTCTGCAGAAGAGAAGAATGAGGGGGCATTTGATAGCTGCTTTCAACTACCTGAGAGGTGGTTCCAGAGAGGATGGTTCTAGACTATTCTCAGTGGTAGAAGAGGACAGAACAAGGAGTAATGGTCTCAAGTTGCAGTGGGGGAGGTTTAGGTTGGATATTAGGAAAAACTTTTTCACTAGGAGGGTGGTGAAACACTGGAATGCATTACCTAGGGAGGTGGTGGAATCTCCTTGCTTAGAAGTTTTTAAGGTCAGGCTTGACAAAGCCCTGGCTGGGATGATTTAATTGGGGACTGGTCCTGCTTTGAGCAGGGGGTTGGACTAGATGACCTCCTGAGGTCCCTTCCAATCCTGATATTCTATGATCTTTCCTTTCTTCTCTTTTTACCTCTTTCCTTTCTGACATTGACGTATAAACACACACACACACACACACACACACACACACACACGTAAAAACCAATACACGTACACATATACATACCCACTAGCACATCTGGCAGCCGTGCAAATTTGAATGGTACGTAAAACTTTTCACTCAGGTGTGGCCAGGATATCTTAATTGTACTCAGGTTAAATCACTACCTGGCTGGATTTCTCACGCACACACAGCAGCCTTTAGGTATGGCTGGCTATATATATATATATAAAGTGTGTATTTATATACACACACATCTAAAACTGATTTCGTTTGAATAAAAGCATACTGAAAGGTAAGTGAAAGCTTTCAGTTGTAAGATATTAAGGGAATTTAAGGTAAATAATTCTATGTTCATAAGAATGAGCCCTGTTTTGACTGATATGCCCGAGAAGGGTTAATTTGGTTACAGTGGATAGTACTATGATGATATGAACGTTTTGTTTTTGAGTGTTCAAGTGATCACAGCTATGGAAGGAGAGGGCGATCATAAGAACACTTTCATTTATTTTCTGCTCCTGGAGCAATTATTGGAGGACTCCAGTGGAAGGGGACCCTGTTTGAAAGAGAGGCAGATTTGGGGGTCTGGCACCAAGGAAGAAGTGGGAGGCCTTGGAAGACAGGCTCTATTAAGACCTCGTTGCTAGGACCACTACAATCCTAGGTCCCAGCGGTGGGCTAGGATTGGTAACAGTGTAAGAAGCAATGAAGAGTCCTCCAAATAAATGGTTGCTTAGACTCTTAGAAGGATCTGGCAGCCATGCAAGTTTGAATGTCCAATTAGTGTCCTTTTAAAATCAATTTTTTTTTTTAAAGTATTCTTCCCCAGAAGGCCTGAGATCATGTCCCCTCAAGGCTACACATCCTTTGAGTCAGTCTTTCAGAAACTCTGTCCCTGCACAACACCGTGACATCTGGTCCTCAGCTGGACCCTTTCCATGTGAGCGAGAGATGCAGAAGGCTCAGAGGTGCCAGCACCTCTCCATGTGCTCCGCACTAATCCTTGGGGATCAAGGCCCAGGGTAAGGCAATATCCTCACCAGCCATGGCAGCGACTGGGTGACCAGGGCCAGTCCCTGAGACCTGGGCAGGGAATCTCCGGGGGCAGAAGGAAAATAAACACAGACAACCCTGGTGCTGACATCATATTTCAGACCATTTCAGGGGTGAAAGTAAGTAGAGGGACTTATTGGTACGTTGGGTCCCTCCTGGGCAAGGTGTCGGGGGGTGGCTCTGACCCCTGGAATGGGCAGGGCCTTGGGTGGAAGGAGCAGGGCTGGGGATCAGTCTCTCCCAGCCAGCCCTTCATGGCAGCTGCTGCCATGGTGGCCAGGAGCCCTGGGGCTGTGGCGGTGGCAGTCGGCACCCCAGGGCTTTGGAGGTAATTTGAAGGACCCAGGGGTCCCAGCTGCTGTCCCTCCCCCTCCCCCGTCACAACAGAGCCAGGAGAGAACCCAGGAGTCCTGATCTCAAATACTCTACTGCTGTCTAGTAAATGGTTGTGTAACCCCATGGCAAAATGTTTGTCAAGCTCCTTCCACTAGCGGCTGAGCCATAGAAACAAGAGCAATTAATCCTGAAACTCACGTAATAGAGAAGGGTTATTTTTAAGGGTGATTTTGTGATTGAAGGTCATAATTTTTTTTCAGGTTTCAGAATAGCAGCCGTGTTAGTCTGTATTCGCAAAAAGAAAAGGAGGACTTGTGGCACCTTAGAGACTAACCAGTTTATTTGAGCATAAGCTTGATGTGAGCTGTAGCTCACGAAAGCTTATGCTTAAATAAACTGGTTAGTCTCTAAGGTGCCACAAGTCCTCCTTTTCTTTTTGCATAATTTTTTTCAGTGCTTTATTTCATTCAGACCATAATGTTTTAACTATAATCTGTAGCTTCTGGTCTGACCTGCTGGAAACTGCAGGTGTTCCACATTGCAAACAGTTGTCACACGTTTCAATTGCTGGTATCCCACACTGGCCGGTTTGCAGGTTGACAGTGAGAAACTGGCTCCCTGCTACTGCTATTTAATCACATTGCCCCTGTGGTTGCAGCTCTGTACTGTGCGCTGGTGATATTTGGAAGATTTCTCTTTCAAGATCTTCCCATGTCTCTGTGGGTGGGTGGGGCTATGGATCTTTTTCTTAAACCTTGACCCCAGAATTCTGTACACCGTCTATCAGTCTGCTTTGCGGACTGGGAGGCCGATCTCAGCACAAACCACTGAGAGAACCTGGGTTCTGGGCTTATCGCTGGGAGCAATGCTGTTGTGGGTGCTGGTGGTGAACTCAGAGCTGATTTATCCATTGTCCACCTTAGGCCTCACCCACCTGCTCTATGGCTACAGTCTTATCAGAGAACTTGGCCCCCTTGTTCTGAGTCTGAAGCTACTCTCAGCAACTGCTCCTGGGGATGGAGGTTCAGGCATCCTGTGATTTTTTTTTTTTTTTTTTTTTTGGTTGGGGTGGAGAACGACAGGCAGGCAGAGCCCCTGTCTGAGATGTGAGATTCTCCCAGGCCAAACAGGCACCTGCTATTCCCATCTGTCAGGGGGATGAGACCATCCCATGGTGGCACAGCTTGAAGCCCATCTTAGAGTCCATCACTTGTACGGGGAGGCGGGGGGTGTCTGTACAAGAGGGAGTCCCAGAGAGTGGGTTTGGTCACAGATTTTCCATTCCCTGTGAGGATTTCGGAGTGTAGGCGATGAAGGGGGGTAATTTAGAGGAGTTCTGAATTTTCAGACATTTTTTGGAAGAATTAGAATGCTGGAGATTGCTCACCAGAGTGGATTCCACTAGGTTCTAACTCACTTCAGCGGATGGTCAGAGGGACCTGAGGGAATGGCAGGAATGCTCCCACTTGTATTCCCTTGCACAGGAGCACAAGGAGGCTCAGGGCACATGCATGGCTCGACTGTATAATGCTACCTAAAGGAATCTGGTCTCATACACAGGGGCACATGCCCACTTAGCATGGGATCCACATGGACACATACTCGAAGAAGAATCTTCTGATTCAATGAACAGCAGCTTGTTGTCTGGTGAACTAAGGGAATGCCACAGACCCAAGGGTTGCCTGATCGCTCCTTAGGGGTCTCCCACTCACACACCTCTCAGCTAGTGTCTTGCCCCCGTTTCCTCCCCATCATTCCTGCCCGCTGCCATAGAAGCAGTGATATGGACGCTGAGGAGCAGGCAGTACAGCCAGCTGGAGCCCTGGACAAGGGAGCACACAGTGTGGCATTGACAGAACACTAGTTCTTGTGGCCACTTATGGGTGTGTGCAAGGGAGGGGGGGTGTGAAAGCAGGGGCAAAAGACTCTGCTGGAGCGGGGAGAGTGAGCTCCTCCAGCCCTGAGACAGGGTGGGAGATAGCTTCCCCAAGCCCTGGAGTCGTGGGGGGAGAGTCAGCTCGTCTGGCTGCCGGGAAAAGCAAGTTCCACAGACTCAGGGCTGCAGGGGGAGGAGGGAAGGGCCAGCTCCAGTCCACCAACCCTGGGGCCATGGTGGGGAGAACCAGTTCCTCCGGTCATGGGAGTCGGGTTTCTCGTCCCCTCAGGTTTGTGTGTGTGTGTGTGTTGGGGGGGGAGCCAGCTCCTCCAGCTACAGGGAGAGGGAGAGCCAGCTACTCTGGCAGCGGGGCAGTGGTGGAGAGCCAGCTCCTCTGGCTGCAGGGGGCACAGAAAATGCCCCTCCAAATGCAGCCACATTTTTATTCCTGTGCATGCCCCTGTGGCCACTTTTTCCCTCCAGCCAGCGGCGTATATCCATGAAGTCGGTGTTCTTTGTCAAGGCAGCTTTTTCCATGTGAATGGGCCTCCACTGTGAAACCTGGTATCTGTCAGCTTCCCTCTGCACAACTGGTCAAGTCACTCTCCTTCTCTGAAAAACAACCAGGAGTGCGTTGGCACCTGAAAGACTAACAGATTTATTTGGGCATAAGATCTGGTGGGTAAAAAACCCACTTCTTCAGATGCGTGGAGTGAAAATTACAGATGCAGGCATAGATATACGGATACATGAAGACAAGGGAGTTACCTCACAAGTGGAGAACCAGTGTTGACAGGGCCAATTCGATCAGGATGGATGTGGTCCACTCCCAATAATTGAGAAGGAGGTGTCAATACCAAGAGAGGGAAAGTTGCTTTTGTAGTGAGCCAGCCACTCCCAGTCCCTATTCAGGCCCAAATTGATGGTGTTAAATTTGCAAATGAATTGTAGCTCTGCAGTTTCTCTCTGAAGTCTGTTTCTGAAGTTTTTTTGTTCAAGTATGGCTACTTTTAAATCTGTTATAGAACGTCTAGGGAGATTGAAATGTTCTCCTACCGGCTTTTGTATGTTACCACGCCTGATGTCCGATTTGTGTCTGTAATTTTCACTCCATGCATCTGAAGAAGTGGATTTTTTACCCACGAAAGCTGATGCCCAAATAAATCTGTTAGTCTTTAAGGTGCCGCCGGACTCTTTGTTGTTTTAGTGGATACAGACTAACACGGCTACCCCATGAGACTTGTCTCCTTCTCTGAAGCATCCTTTAGTGTTAGTCTTGAACAATGATTGCAACCTCTTTATACCACTTGGTGTGGCTGGAGACACCTTCGCTGGGCTCAGGTGTGTGTACTGTACTCCTGGGGGAATTCTGCACCAAGAAATTACAAATTCTGTGCATGTTTTAAAATTCTGCATATTTTATTTGTCAAAAATAACACAATAAAATCACACCCGTTTCAATTATTTTAGTAATTAATTTCAAAATACTTGTCAGCAAGTATGTCAACGACACAGACAGCAAAAAAGATTCCTCTGGGAATGGAGAGTTAAACCCTAAAATAGGTGGCCAACCTGTGGCTCCGGAGACACTTATGGCTCTTCAGAGGTTAATATGCAGCTCCTTGCATAAGTGCTGACTCTGGGGCACGAGCTACAGACACCAACTTTCCAATGTGCCTGGAGGGGGGGGGGCTCACTACTCAACCCCCTGCTCTGCCCCAGGCCCTGCCCCCACTCCACCCCTTCCCCCGAACATGCTGTGCCCTCCCTCCTCCCCCTCAGAGCCTCCTGCACGTGCAAAACAGCTGATCATGGCAGGCGGGAGGCATGAGGGGGCGGGGAGAGGGGGAGGCGCTGGGGCTGGAGGCGGATGAGCTGATGGGGGGGCTGCTGACATATTACTGTGGCTCTTTGGCAATGTACATTGGGAAATTCTGGCTCCTTCTAAGGTTGGCCACCCCTGCCCTAAAACAATCCAGTTCCAGTTGGGGGCTGCTGGAGGGGGTTGCGTGAGGCCCCCCCCCCGGCCCAGACACATGCTCCCTTCCCTCCCTGGCCCCCCAGAGCCCAGCCGTAGGCTCAGCTTTGTCTCGCTGGTGGACGTGGTAAAGCCCTGTCCTTACCTTTTGCCAGAGCCGGGTCTCCCGGGCCCACTCCCATCTCTGGTGGATGATCAAGCCCTGCCGCACAGCGTACAGAGCCTCCATCCCTGCCCAGGCACTCGGCTCACTGCAAGAGGGAGAGTGGGCTCTGCAGAGTCCAGCAGCCCCTCGTGGTGGCCAGCAGCTCTGCAGCCCCAATTCTGTGCAGCACATGGGATTCTGTGCAAAATCTGCACAATTCCCCCAGGAGTAAGTTTCACATCGAGTTTTACACATCATTTTCTCTAGCACTCGTTTTCCATCTGTGTATTTCTCTGAATCTCCCTAACCCTTCTCTATTCCTTATCACTGATCATTCCACCTCAGGTTCCCAGGTCCTTCCCCTGAGTTTATTCCATCATCTCTTGCTGCTCACTCAGATCATTTCCCTCCTCAGGATAATTTTGCATTCACTCTTCATTTGAATTTCCCTCCACTTTCTCCAGGCTTCTCTCTTTACACTGGTTTTACTTTATTTTTCCCTTTTTTATTCTTTCATTTCTTCTCTCCCTTAAACTTGCCCTGTGCGTGACCCTCCACATCTTCATCTAGCTGACATCACCCTGCCCTCTAACTCCTTCCCACCTAACCAGCCCTTCCTTCATGACTTGTAGGTCACACTCCTCAGTCCCTGGCTCTCCCACTCCCAGGATCCCTGCTGGTACAGAGCTTCCAGATTCTCCCCAACTCTCCAAATACTAATTAATTCTGTGTCCCTCCCACCCCCACATCTGCCTGTCCCCAGATGTTAATTCTCCCCCAACTCCACATCACTCCTTCCCCCAGCCCCTCCATCAGTTCTGACCCTTCCCAGCCCCCACATCTTCTCCTCAGAGCACCTATGATCCTCTTGCAGCTCCAGGGGTTCTTCCCCCTTCCCTCCCCTCTCCTTTCTTCCCCTCCCACCCCTGGTACTGCAGAGAGGAAGGAGGAGTTTCCAGGCATAGGCGCTGACTCTGTGGGTGCTCCGGGATTGGAGCACCCACAGGGAAAAATTGGTGGGTGCAGCAGCCAACCTCCCCTCCCTGCCCCACCTCATCTCTGCCTCCACCTCCTCCTCTGAGCGCACTGCTTCCCTGCTTCTTCTCCCAGCGCTTGCTGCCACAAAACAGCTGTTTTGTGGCGTAACAAGCTCCGGGAGGGAAGGGGGAGGAGCAGGAATGCAGAGAGCTCAGGGGAGGAGGTGGGGAAGAGGCGGGGCCAGGGCGGGGATTTGGGGAAGGGGTTGGAATAGGGGCAGGGAGGGGGCAGAGTGGGGGTGGGGACTTTAAGAAAGGGGTTGGAATGGGGGCGGGGCAGGGGCAGAGTTGGGGTGGGGCTGAGGGGGGGTCGAGCACCCACCAGTGCCAGCAGAAGTGGGTGCCTAAGTTTCCAGGGGTCATAAAGCTAAGAGGCCAGAGGATTGGGTAGACAGGAGTCCTCCAGACAATAGGGGCTAGGATGACTTGGCTAGAGAAGCCCATTTTTGCATGTCCAGTGGGCTGTTCCCCTCCCCCCCGCCATGTCTCAGTGACACTGTCTGACCCAGCATCCCCAGAGTCCTCCTGGACCACACAGGACAGTGGCAAACAGGCTGCACAATCCCTGGGGCAATGAGATTGGCTTCTCTGCCTCTCACTCCCTGATTTCTATGGTTTGACAGTGCAGAGGCTGCACAGAGTTGAGACCAGAAGCAACCTCCAGGGTCACAGTGATGGCATGATAGAAAGCCCACAGGCAGAGACAACGGTGTGTGAGGCTAGGGAGGCTGATCTCAGGGTCCCCAGAGGGATATTCCCCCCTCCCTTACGTGTCTCAGCGACACAGTCTGAGCCGGGATCCCCACCCGACCCAGAGCCAGCGTCGGATTCTCTCCCGAGGGATGGAGCCTGGTGGGAAAGTGAAGATTGGGGACTCGTCACCAGCATCAATAAATGTCACCTGCCCCCGGGTACAGTCCAGATAAACCCGGATCCTACTGGGGACCTGGCTCAGGGTCAGGGGGGTTTCAGGGGTTGTGAGAGCCCGGAACTGATCCCTGCACCGCTGCACAGCCCAGATCCCTCCCTCAGGGCTGAGGCTGATCCATCCCTTCCTCCTCAAAGAGACTCTGGCCACCCCCACAGCCCAGTATCTCCCACCCCCCACCTTCACCTCCCAGGAATGACTCCCTGAGGTGAATCCCTCACAGCCCAGCACACAGAAACAATAGTCAAATCTCTCAGGGTTGTCGGGCAGTTGCTGCCATGTGTCTCCCCATCTCACACTTTTCCGATCCTGAGACAGGATGAGTTGGGGGTGAGCCGTGTCTGGATCCAGAGTCACATTCGCTGGAGAGAGAAAGAGAATCAGAGTGTTAGGGGCAGAGCTCAGCCCTGGGGGAGGCTGGGGCCATTTCTCACTCTCCCCAGCAGCCCTGTTCTGGCTGGGACAGGCCTGGATCCCAGAAAGCTGCCTCTGTCCTGGCGGTCTGAGGCTGAGCAGAGATGTCACTGAAGCTCCTCACTCTGTTTCTCATTTGCTTGCAGAAGCTTCAGCTCCCTGTTCCCTCTGCTGGGGCTGCTCATTTCCCAGCAGCAGAGACACGGGCAGGAAGGTATCAGAAGCGTTTGGTGAGGAGGGAACGGAGGAGGCAGGTACCAGCTTTAAACCCCGGCGAGAAGCTCCCTCCCCTAATGAAACCTCCAGTCCCAGGCCAGGGAACAGAGAGGAAGGTGCAGTGCAGGGGAAGAGCTGCTTAAGACCAATGAGTTGGAAGTGGCATTGGGTGGGGGAGCCCCATCACTAGCCCAGAGAGAAGGGAGGAGCTGCCAGCCTCAGAGGTAGCGCATCTCCCCAACCCAGGAAGCAGCTCCAATGGGCGAGCCCAGCCGTGACCAGAGGAAAGGCTGGATGTTGGAGAAGGGCGATGAGGAGTTTCTGGGTAAAGCAGAGGGATGTGGCAGCCCTCAGGGGAGAGAGCTCTGTTCGGGTGCTGCTCAGTGAGAATGAGAGGGCCTGAACGCAGCATCATTTCATCCGTGGGCCTGAACGCAGCACTAAGTTTGTTGTTAGGAGTGTTTGACTTCACTTTGGGATCTCCCCTGGAGTGCTGGAAGCTTGAGAGATGTTGCGGGGGTCACAAAGTCCTGCTGTCTGTGGCCCCACCCCCTCCATAGCCCCGCCCCACTTCTCCTCTTCCTGCTGAAGCCCCACCCCCTGGCCAGGCTGAGAACCTTGGCCCCTGTGGAGAGCCCCTGTCCCTCCACCTGGCCTGGGCAGAGATCTGGGGGCACAGAGAGCAGCCCTTGGCCCATATCCCCACTCTCCAGAGTGCGTCACCCAGAGCAGGGGGAGGATGCAGGGCTCCCCAGTGCAGCTCCCCAGTGGCAGCCTGGCTCTAGTTTTTGGCCTGGCCAGGAGGCAGGGCCTCAGGGGAAGAGGAGCAGGGGTGGGGCAACTGAGAGGGGCCAGCACTGGGAAGAGGCTGGAGCTGTGGGCAGCGGAGAGCTGATCAGCTGCCCCAACATGAAGCACTGTCTGCGATGCTCCACGCCTGCCCAAGGCTTGAGGTTTGGGGGAAACTTGGCCTCCTGCCACCAAACTGTGCCCATGTTAAAAATTGGGGGTGGGGGCATGCCCCCCCGGTCCACCTTGTTCCTGTGCCCCTGGATCTCCTCGCTGTTCAGTGTGTTTTAGGGCTCTGTGTGCCATGGCCACTGTTGGTTTGTTTGGTAACTTTAGCTACAATCTCATGAAGATGTTTTCACTGGAATTTTCTCATAATTTAAAGACAATCTCCAGCTGCACACTCACCCAGTCTGTGTGCTCCTAGGGGTTCCCCTCTTTTTGTCTCCACGACATATGGCAGAGTGTCTGGAGCAGGAAAGGAGAAAAGAGACGAGATGTCAGGCTCTCATATCTATAATGACATCCTCACTCTGAACTCATAGACCTGTGTTTTAATTACGATAGAGAACCAGATCGAGACACATTCAGGTATTTAATATAAAAAGTTCTGAAACCTTCTATTTCCTCTCTCATTCAGGCCTCTCCCAGTAATGGCAGCAACATGATCTTCCATGAAGCCTCACAACCATCTCAGGACACACAATCTGTAACAGAGATTTACTTTTCCCTCATCATCCCCTCCCACCCTTCAGACTCCAGTTGGTTTGTCTCATTCACTTACTGCCTTTTATAGTAATCTAGACCCAGATCATACAAAGACTTTGGCATAAAAGTAACTTTACCCACTTTGGTCCCTTTGACACTAATGGGCTGTTAAGAGGCTGTGAAATCCTGGCTCTAATTGTGAGTCTGTTTACTCAGTTTCTCTAGCATGACCAGCACGATGGGGCCTTGTCCTTCATAGGCAGATATAGGAATAATAATAAAATCATTTTTTCAATGTGGAAAGTGAGGCTCAGAGAAGGTGGCTCAGTGAGCCAGATTCACCCCTGGCAAAAGGAGAGAGGGGAGGGGCCATTTGTGACTCCGCTGTTCAGTGGCTGCAGGGGCCGGTGCAGACTTTGGCCCAGGCTGAGGAAGTTCTGAAGCCAGCCAGAGCTACCTCCCTCTGACAATGGCCCCTGTGTGTCTTGCCCAGCGTGCAGTGTCAGAGGCCCAGCTTTACACTGCCCACCTCCCTCTGTCCCTCGTCCACCCCCCCTCCCTTTTCCACCCGTCCTCGCCATCCCCACCCCCTTCCCAGCCCTCTCAGGAACCCGCCTTGTGCTTGCAGCTGCTGGGGAGGAGACACAAGAGGCTCCTGTGCTGGAGGGATCCCTCACCGTGGGGGAGGGGCTTTCTCCGTCCCTGCAGCCCATTTGGCCCAGACTAGCTGCCGTACGGGACCAGAACCCAGTGATGGGCTGGGGCCAGCTTTTGGACAGACCGAGATGGAGCGTTTATACTGACTGACTTAGCTTTGGCCTGGACTCTGGTTAGCAGTTTGCTTGGCAAAAGGAAATGTTGCCTTAAATTGCCTTGTTATTAAGTGATGTGTTCATAAGTTGCTATGTGGGACAAAGAGATGTTTTGACCATGCAACAGACACCCCAAGGAGCAGTTAGCAAAGTCTGCAACACCTATGCAGAGAAGAGACTAGAGACATGAAAATAGCTTTGACAGCGAAAGCCCTGCTTTTAAAAAGCTCATGCATGTGTCGTCTGAGTTATAAAAGGTGCTTAATATTCATGACAGGTTTCAGAGTAGCAGCCGTGTTAGTCTGTATTCGCAAAAAGAAAAGGAGTCCTTGTGGCACCTTAGAGACTAACCAATTTATCTGAGCATGAGCTTTCGTGAGCTACAGCTCACTTCATCAGATGCATACCGTGGAAACTGCAGCAGACTTTATATATACACAGAGAATATGAAACAATACCTCCTCCCACCCCACTGTCCTGCTGGTAATAGCTTATCTAAAGTGAGCATCAGGTTAGGCCATTTCCAGCACAAATCCAGGTTTTCTCACCCTCCACCCCCACACAAATTCACTCTCCTGCTGGTGATAGACCATCCAAAGTGACAACTCTTTACACAATGTGCATGATAATGAAGTTAGGCCATTTCCTGCACAAATCCAGGTTCTCTCACTCCCTCACCCCCCTCCAAAAACCCACCCCCATACACACACAGACTCACTCTCCTGCTGGTAATAGCTCATCCAAACTGACCACTCTCCAAGTTTAAAACCAAGTTAAACCAGCAGGAGAGTGAGTCTGTGTGTGTATGGGGGTGGGTTTTTGGAGGGGGGTGAGGAAGTGAGAGAACCTGGATTTGTGCAGGAAATGGCCTAACTTCATTATCATGCACATTGTGTAAAGAGTTGTCACTTTGGATGGGCTATCACCAGCAGGAGAGTGAATTTGTGTGGGGGGGTGGAGGGTGAGAAAACCTGGATTTGTGCTGGAAATGGCCTAACCTGATGCTCACTTTAGATAAGCTATTACCAGCAGGACAGTGGGGTGCGAGGAGGTATTGTTTCATATTCTCTGTGTATATATAAAGTCTGCTGCAGTTTCCACGGTATGCATCTGATGAAGTGAGCTGTAGCTCACGAAAGCTCATGCTCAAATAAATTGGTTAGTCTCTAAGGTGCCACAAGGACTCCTTTTCTTTTTGCTTAATATTCATAACACTCAAAGGTGATTGGGAAAGAAAAGACAGTTACCTTTTCCATAACTGGTGTTCTTCGAGATGTGTTGCTCACATCCATTTCACAGTAGGCGTGCGTGCTCGCCATATGCACTATTACAGGAAGTTTTTCCCCTAGCAGTACCCATAGGGCAGCGCCTCCATGGCGCAATATAAAGGGCGCTGTGCACTCCCCCAATCCTCAGTTCCTTCTTGCCGGACAACTCTGACAGTGGGGAAGGAGGGTGGGATGTGGAATGGACACGAGGAACACATCTCAAAGAACACCAGTTTCAGAAAAAAGAACGAGGAGTACTTGTGGCCTTTGTCCACACTAGGAGTTGAGGTCGAATTTAGCAGCATTAAATCGATTTAACCCTGCACCCGTCCACACGACGAAGCCCTTTTTTTCAACTTAAAGGGCTCTTAAAATCGATTTCCTTGCTCCACCCCCGACAAGGGGATTAGCGCTGAAATCGGCCTTGCCGGGTCGAATTTGGGGTACTGTGGACACAATTAGACGGTATTGGCCTCCGGGTGCTATCCCAGAGTGCTCAATTGTGACCGCTCTGGACAGCACTCTCAACTCAGATGCACTGGCCAGGTAGACAGGAAAAAGCCCGCGAACTTTTGAATTTCAATTTCATGTTTGGCCAGCTTGGCAAGCTGCAGGTGACCATGATGGAGTCCCAGAATCGCAAAAGAGCTCCAGCATGGACCGAACGGGAGGTACGGGATCTGATCGCTGTATGGGGAGAGGAATCCGTGCTATCAGAACTCTGATCCAGTTTCCGAAATGCCAAAACATTTGTCAAAATCTACCAGGGCATGAAGGACAGAGACCAAAACAGGGACCCGAAGCAGTGCCGCGTGAAACTTAAGGCGCTGAGGCAAGCCCACCAGAAAACCAGAGAGGCGAACGGCCACTCCGGGTCAGAGCCCCAAACATGCCGCTTCTATGATGAGCTGCATGCCATTTTAGGGGGTTCAGCCACCACTACCCCAGCCGTGTTGTTTGACTCCTTCAATGGAGATGGAGGCAACACGGAAGCAGGTTTTGAGGACGAGGAAGATGATGATGATGATGAGGTTGTAGATCACTCACAGCAAGCAAGCGGAGAAACCGGTTTTCCCGACAGCCAGGAACTGTTTCTGACCCTGGACCTGGAGCCAGTACCCCCCGAACCTACCCAAGGCTGCCTCCCAGACCCAACAGGCGGAGAAGGGACCGCTGGTGAGTGTAACTTTTAAAATACTATACATGGTTTAAAAGCAAGCATGTTTAATGATTAATTTGCCCTGGCATTCGCGGCTCTCCTGGATGTACTCCCAAAGCTTTTGTAAAAGGTTTCTGGGGAGGGCAACCTTATTCCATCCACCATGGTAGGACAGGTTTCAGAGTAACAGCCGCACTCCAAGCCAGTAGCACGTACTCTGGAATCATTGTAAAACAAAGCCTTGCAGTGTATGTTTGCTGGTGTTCTTTATCCGTTCTTTATCTCTCTGTGTTATCGTCAGGAGAGTGATATCATTCATGGTCACCTGGTTGAAATAGGGTGCTTTTCTGAAGGGGACATTCAGAGGTGCCCATTCCTGCTGGGCTGTTTGCCTGTAGCTGAACAGAAATGTTCCCCGCTGTTAGCCACGGGGATGGGGGAGGGCCTAGCCACACACTGTGGGGAGGCAAAATGCAACCTTGGAGCGAAAGCACATGTGCTGTGTATGTAATGTTAACAGCAAGGTTTACCGTGAAAGAGTGTACCCATTGTTCTATAAAATGTATCTTTTTAAATACCACTGTCCCCTTTTTTTCCCCCACCAGTTGCATGTGTTTCAATGATCACAGGATCTTCTCCTTCCCAGAGGCTAGCGAAGATCAGAAGGTGAAAAAAACGCACTCGTGATGAAATGTTCTCTGAGCTCATGCTGTCCTCCCGCACTGACAGAACACAGAGGAATGCGTGGAGGCAGACAATGTCAGAGTGCAGGAAAGCACAGAATGACTGGGAGGAGAGGTGGCGGGCAGAAGAGAGTAAGTGGCAGGCTGAAGAGAGGGCTGAAGCTGGAAGGTGGCAGCAGCATGATGAGAGGAGGCAGGATTCAATGCTGAGGCTGCTGGAGGATCAAAATAATATGCTCCAGTGTATGGTTGAGCTGCAGGAAAGGCAGCAGGAGCACAGACCGCCACTACAGCCCCTGTGTAACCAACCGCCCTCCTCCCCAAGTTCCATAGCCTCCACACCCAGACGCCCAAGAACACGGTGGGGGGGCCTCTGGCCACCCAGCCACTCCACCCCAGAGGATTGCCCAAGCAACAGAAGGCTGGCATTCAATCAGTTTTAAAGTTTTAAACTTTTAAAGTGCTGTGTGGCCTTGTCCTTCCCTCCTCCACCACCCCTCCTGGTGCTTCTCTCCTCCACCACCCCTCCTGGGCTACTTTGGTAGTTATCCCACTATTTGTGTGATGAATGAATAAAGAATGCATGAATGTGAAGCAACAATGACTTCATTGCCTCTGCAAGTGGTGATCAAAGGGAGGAGGGGAGGGTGGTTAGCTTACAGGGAAGTAGAGTGAACCAAGGGGCGGGGGGGTTTCATCAAGGAGAAACAAACAGAACTTTCACACTGTAGCCTGTCCAGTCATGAAGCTGGTTTTCAAAGCTTCTCTGATGTGCACAGCGCCCTCCTGTGCCTGTCTAACCACCCTGGTGTCTGGCTGTGCATAACCAGCAGCCAGGCAATTTGCCTCAACTTCCCACCCCACCATAAATGTCTCCCCCTTACTCTCTCAGATATTGTGGAGCGCACAGCAAGCAGTAATAACAATGGGAATATTGGTTTTGCTGAGGTCTAACCGAGTCAGTAAACTGCACCAGCGTGCTTTTAAACCTCCAAATGCACATTCTACCACCATTCTGCACTTGCTCAGCCTGTAGCTGAACAGCTCCTGACTACTGTCCAGGCTTCATGAGCCATGGCATTAAGGGGTAGACTGGGTCCCCAAGGATAACTATAGGCATTTCAACATCCCCAACGGTTATTTTCTGGTCTGGGAATAAAGTCCCTTCCTGCAGCTTTTGAAACAGACCAGAGTTCCTGAAGATGCGAGCGTCATGTACCTTTCCCGGCCATCCCACGTTGATGTTGGTGAAACGTCCCTTGTGATCCACCAGTGCTTGCAGCACTATTGAAAAGTACCCCTTGCAGTTTATGTACTCGTCGGCTTGGTGCTCTGGTGCCAAGACAGGGATATGGGTTCCGTCTATGGCCCCACCACATTTAGGGAATCCCATTGCAGCAAAGCGATCCACTATGACCTGCACATTTCCCAGGGTCACTACCCTTGATATCAGCAGATCTTTGATTGCGTTGGCTACTTGCATCACAGCAGCCCCCACAGTACATTTGCCCACTCCAAATTGATTCCCGACTGACCGGTAGCTGTCTGGCATTGCAAGCTTCCACAGGACTATTGCCACTCGCTTCTCAGCTGTGAGGGCTGCTCTCATCTTGGTATTCTTGCACCTCAGGGCAGGGGAAAGCAAGTCACAAAGTTCCATGAAAGTGCCCTTACACATGCGAAAGTTTCGCAGCCACTGGGAATCGTCCCAGACCTGCAAAACTATGCGGTCCCACCAGTCTCTGCTTGTTTCCCGAGCCCAGAATCGGCGTTCCACCGCATGAACCTGCCCCATTAGTGCGATGATGCATGCATTGCCAGGGGCCATGCTTTGAGAGAAGTCTGTGTCCATGTCCTCATCACTCTCGTCACCGCGCTGACATTGCCTACTCACCCGGTATTGCTTTGCCAGGTTCTGGTGCTGCATATACTGCTGGATAATGCATGTGGTGTTTAATGTGCTCCTAATTGCCAAAGTGATCTCAGCAGGCTCCATGCTTGCCATGGTATGGCGTCCGCACAGAAAAAAGGCGCGGAACGATTGTCTGCCATTGCCCTGACAGAGGGAGGGGTGACTGACGACATGGCTTACAGGGTTGGCTTACAGGGAATTAAAATCAACAAAGGGGGTGGGTTTGCAAGAAACAGAATGGCCCCCTCAAGGATAGAACTCAAAACTGGGTTTAGCATACCGTTGATTTCACAGAGGGAGGAAGGAGAAAATGAATACAAAACAAATCTGGTCTATTTCCTGTTTTGATCCACTTCATCTATCTTTGTACATCTTGCTTGCAGCTGACTGTGCAGTACGACTGCTAGCCATCGTCATCTCCTGGGTGCTCGGCAGAAGACGGTGCAGTATGACGACTAGCCATCATCTTCTGCTGGCTGGAGGTTAAAAGACAGTGCACTGCCGGTAGGACTGAATCGCCATGAGACGAAACTTAAAAGGGAAATGACCTGGCTGAGTCACTCCCATGTTTACCCAGGCATCCCAACCTCATCAAGGTTGGTTAAAAGAGCACCCAGGACTACGTCGATGATGGCTACCAGTCATAAAGCACTGTCTGCTGCCAAAAGGCAATAAACTGCTGCTGTGTAGCAATGCAGTACCACATCTGCCAGCACCCAGGAAACATACGGTGACGGTGAGCTGAGCGAGCTCCATGCTTGCCGTGGTATGGCGTCTGCACAGGTAACTCAAGAAAAAAGGTGCAAAACGATTGTCTGCCCTTGCTTTCATGGAAGGAGGGAGGGAAGGGGGGCCTGACAATATGTACCCAGAACCACCCGCGACAATGCTTTAGCCCCATCAGGCACTGGGATTTCTACCCAGAATTCGAATGGGCGGTGGAGACTGTGGGAACTGTGGGATAGCTACCCACAGTGCAACGCTCCGGAAGTCGACGGCTGCCTCGGTACCGTGGACACAATCTGCTGACTACAGGCACTTAGAGCATTTGTGGGGGGACACACAATCGACTGTATAAAAACGCTTTCTACAAAACTGATTTCTATAAATTCGACCTAATTTCGTAGTGTAGACATACCCTGAGAGACTAACACATTTATTTGAGCATAAGTTTTGTGGGCTAAAACCCACTTCATTGGATGCATGCAGTGGAAAATACAGTAGGGAGATGTATATATACACCCAGAGAACATGAAAAAATGGGTGTTGCCATACAGACTATAACGAGAGTGATCAATGAAGGTGGGCTATTATCAGCAGGAGAAAAAAACCTTTTGTAGTGATAATCAGGATGGCCCATTTCCAACAGTTGACAAGAAGGTGTGAGTGAGTAGGGCGGGGAAAATAAACATGGGGAAATAGTTTTACTTTGTGTAATGACCCATCCACTCCCAGTCTTTATTCAAGCCTAATTTAATTTAATTTAATCTGCTACCCAAGATCCATAAACCTGGAAATCCTGGGTGCCCCATCATCTCAGGCTTTGGCACCCTGACACCAGGATTGTCTGGCTATGGAGACTCCCTCCTCAGGCCCTACGCCACCAGCACTCCCAGCTATCTTCGAGACACCACTGACTTCCTGAGGAAACTACAATCCATCGGTGATCTTCCAGAAAACACCATCCTGGCCACTGTGGATGTAGAAGCCCTCTACACCAACATTCCACACATAGATGGACTACAAGCCGTCAGGAACAGTATCCCTGATAATGTCACAGCAAACCTGGTGGCTGAACTTTGTGACTTTGTCCTCACCCACAACTATTTCACATTTGGGGACAATGTATACCTTCAAGTCAGCGGCACTGCTATGGGTACCCGCATGGCCCCACAGTATGCCCACATTTTTATGGATGACTTAGAACAACGCTTCCTCAGCTCTCGTCCCCTAATGCCCCTACTCTACTTGCGCTACATTGATGACATCTTCATCATCTGGACCCATGGAAAAGAAGCCCTTGAGGAATTCCACCATGATTTCAACAATTTTCATCCACCATCAACCTCAGCCTGGACCAATCCACACAAGAGATCCACTTCCTGGACACTATGGTGCTAATAAGCGATGGTCACATAAACACCACCCTATACCGGAAACCTACTGACCGCCTTTCCTACCTACATGCCTCCAGCTTTCACCCAGACCACACCACACGATCCATTGTCTACAGCCAAGCTCCACAATACAACCGCATTTGCTCCAACCCCTCAGACAGAGACAAACACCTACAAGATCTCTATCAAGCGTTCTTACAACTACAATACCCACCTGCTGAACTGAAGAAACAGATTGATAGAGCCAGAAGAGTTCCCAGAAGTCACCTACTACAGGACAGGCCTAACAAAGAAAATAACAGAACGCCACTAGCTGTCACCTTCAGCCCCCAACTAAAACCTCTCTAGAGCATCATCAAGGATCTACAACCTATCCTGAAGGACGACCCATCACTCTCACAGATCTTGGGAGACAGGCCAATCCTTGCCTAAAGACAGCCCCCCAACCTGAAGCAAATACTCACCAGCAACCACACACCACACAACAAAAAACCTATCCTTGCAACAAAGCCCGTTGCCAACTGTGTCCACATATCTATTCAGGGGACACCATCATAGGGCCTAATCACATCAGCCACACTGTCAGAGGCTCGTTCACCTGCACATCTACCAATGTGATATATGCCATCATGTGCCAGCAATGCCCCTCTGCCATGTACACTGGCCAAACCAGACAGTCTCTACATAAAAGAATAAATGGACACAAATCAGAAGTCAAGAATTATAACATTCAAAAACTATTCAGAGAACACTTCAATCTCCCTGGTCACTCGATTACAGACCTAAAAGTCGCAATATTACAAAAAAAACCCCTTCAAAAACAGACTCTAACAAGAGACTGCTGAGTTGGAATTAATTTGCAAACTGGACACCATTAAATTAGGCTTGAATAAAGACTACGAATGGATGTGTCATTACACAAAGTAAAACTATTTCCCCATGCTTATTTCCCTCCACTACTGTCACTCACACCTTCTTGTCAACTGTTTGAAATGGGCCATCCTGATTATCACTACAAAAGATTTTTTTTCTCCTGCTGATAATAGCTTACCTTAATTGATCACTCTCATTATAGTCTGTATGGCAACACCCATTTTTTTATGTTCTCTGTATATGTGTATATATATATATATATATATATATATATATATATATATATATCTTCCTACTGTATTTTCCACTGCATGCATCCAATGAAGTGGGTTTTAGCCCATGAAAGCTTATGCTCAAATAAATTTGTTAGTCTCTAAGGTGCCACAAGTACTCCTCGTTCTTTTTGCTGATACAGACTAACACGGCTGTCACTCTGAAACCAGTTACAGAAAAGGTAACTCTCTTTTCTTCTTCACGTGATTGCTCATGTGTATTCCGCAGTAGGTGATTTCCAAGCTATACCTGTTGGTGGTAGGTAGGAGTTCACAGACACTTGGGACGGAGCCCTGCCCTGCCAAACACGGCGTCTGGGAGGTGATCGCATAATGCGAGGTGAATGTGTGCACCGATGACCATGTTGCAGCTCTACAAGCGTCTCGAATAGGGACCGTGAGCCAGAAAGGCAGCGGACGAGGCTTGCTCCCTTGTAGAGTGCACTCTCACAGTTGGTGACGGGGGGACTCCCGCCAGGTCGTAACATGTACGGGTACACAAAGTGATCCAGCTAGAGAGCTGCTGAGTGGAGATCGGTCGACCCTTCATTCCTTCAGCCGTGGCGATAAACAACTGTGTAGATTTCCTGAACGGTTTTGTCCATTTCAGGTAAAATGCCAGGGCCCTTCTCACATCTAGCATGTGGAAACAGCACTCCTCACTAGATGCGTGAGGCTTGGGACAGAGGACTAGAAGGAAGATATCCTGGCCCATATGATAGGCTGAGACTACTTTGGGGAGGAATGAAGGGTGTGGGCAGAACTGGACCTTGTCTTTATGAAAAAACGTATATGGGGGTTCGGAGGTCAGGCCCAAAGCTCTGAGACTCTCCTAGCTGAAGTGATTGCCATGAGAAAGGCTACTTTCCATGCAGGAGGAGGGGGTGTGGGCTGCAGGCTCTGGGGCAGGGGGTGAGGGGTGCAGGCTTTGGGACAGAGTTTGGGGGCAGGCTCTGGAAGGGAGTTTGTGGCCAGGACAGGATGTATGGGAAGGGGGTGGGGGTGCAGGATCTGGGAGGCAGTTTGGGTACAGGTTGTGGACTGGTGCCAGAGGAGGGGGTGAGGGATGTAGGCTCTGGGCTGGGACAGGGGGTGCAGGAGGAGGGGTGAGAGGTGCAGGCTCTGGGACGAAGTTTGGGTGCAGGCTCTGGGCTGGGGCAGGGGGTGGGGGTGCAGGCTCTGTGAGGGAGTTTGGGGGCAGGAGGGGAGGTGTGGGAAGGGGGTAAGGGGTGCAGGCTCTGGGAGGAGGTGGGGGGTGCGGCGTTTACCTGGGGCTCCTAGGCGGGGTGGGCTGGGGGCGGGTCTCCATGTTCTGCTACCCCCAGAGTCTGCCCCTGCAGCTTCCTATTGGCCACAGGAGTGCTTGGCATGGGGGCAGCAGGCGGAGACCCAGCCCCGCCCCACCCTGCCCAGGGGCCACAGGGAGGGGCCAACAGCCACAAGGAGTGAGCAGGCAGGAAGCCACTCAGCCCCGCTGTGCTGCCAGTGGTGGGTGGGGGCCCTGGGCCATTTTAAATCGCCTGGGGGACGTGCGGGGGAGAAGCTCTCGGGGGCAGCAGGTGGGGCCGTGGGAGAGACACGGTCCCAAACATTGCTGGAGCCGGGTCCCGGGCCAGGAATATTCCTGGTGCCCAGGCACCACGGGCCCATATAACTGGCCACCTATGTGTGTGGCCTTGCACAGGCTGGTGGAAAGCTGATACGGCTGCCAGGTGCACTTTGACGAACAAGGGCGCTAGACCCTGGGCTCTTAGATGAAGGAGGTAATCCAGTATTAGCTGGAGGGGAGCAGCCACTGGTGAGACGCCATGATTGGCGGCCCATCAAGAGAACTTTGACCATTTTGCCAGATAAGCCTGATGCGTGGAGGGCCTCCTGCTTTCCAGGAAGGCTTGCTGGACACCCTCCTTTCCTCTTGGTCTAACCACTGAGCATCCATGCCATGAGGTGGAGGGCTGCAAGGTTGGGGTGGATGAGGTGACTTGGTCCTGACAGAGAAGGTTTGGGTGGCCCAGCAGCAGCCATGGGTGGGGCAACGGACAGGTCCATCAGAGTCCTGTACCAGTGTTGTCTAGGCCATGCCAGGGCAATCATGAGGATGTGAGCCTTGTCCAGCTTGATTTTTTGCAGGACCTTGCTGATCAACGGAATTGGAGGAAAGGCATATAGCAGCTGGCCCAACCAGGACAGAAGGAAGGCGTCGGAGATCACGCCCTTGCCCAGGACCCTCCTGGAGCAAAACTGGGGGTACCGGCGGTTCTGCCTGGTCACAAAGAGGTCCACTTGGGGAGGGCCCCACGTTTGGAAGATCATGTGTGCTACCTCCAGATACAGCAACCACTCGTGCTGGGAGGAGACGTCCCAGCTCAGGTGATCCACCTCGAGAGTTCCGGATGCCAGGTAAGTGGTAGACTTCCAAGTCGATATTGTGGGTGATGCAGAAATCCCACAGCAGGAGGGCTTCCAGGCAGAGGGCTATAGAGCGGGCTCTGACTTGCGTGTTGGTGTAGAACATCAAGGCCGTGTTGTCCATGAGAACTCTGACTACCCCGCCTGCAAGGCACTAGTGAAAAGCCATGCAGGCCGGACAGACTGCTCGGAGTTCTTTGATGTTTATGTGCAGGCCCAGTTCCTGCGCAGACCACAAGCCTTGGGTCTGGAGGTCTCTGACACGGGCTCCCCACCCCAAGTCCGATGCACCAATTCTATGGTGGGGGAGTGGCTCCTGAACGGGACCCCTTGGAGCTTGTTCTCCGGGGTGGTCCACCAAAGGAGGGAGGCAAGTATGGTCTCAGGCCTGGTGAGGACTTTGTCCAACCTGTCTCCAGACCGGGAGAACGTCGAGGCCAACCAGAGCTGAAGGGGCCTCATTCTGAGTCTGGCATATACCACGTACATGCACGCTGCCATGTGGCCCGGCGGCTGGAGGCGCTCCCTGGCCGTTGGCACAGGAAACCCCTAATGAGATCTCTCAAGGTTTCGAACCTGTCCGGAGGGAGAGAAGCTCTGGCCGATGTCGCATCGAGAATTGCACCAATGAACTCTATTCGTTGTACCGATACCAACGTAGATTTGATGTTGTTCACCAACAGCCCCAGTGTGGTGCACATGGGCAGGAGGAGTGTTACATGGTCCTGTATCTGTGACCTGGAGCTGCCTTTGACCAACCAGTTGTCAAGATAGGGGAAGATCTGGACCCCCCCCGACGTTTCAGGTAGGCTGCCACCACAGACATACGCTTGTGAAGACTCTGGGTGCTGTTGAGAGGCCAAACGGGAGGTTGGTGAACTGGCAGCGTTCCTCTCCTACCATGAAGCAGAGGAAACATCTGTGTCCCTCGAATATGTGAATGTGAAAGTACGCATCTTGGAGATGGAGGGCAGCGTACGAGTCTCGGGGATCCAGGAAGGGAATAACGGAGGCCAGGGAGACCACACAGAACTTGAGTTTTACCATGTATTGATTTAGCCCTCACAGGTCCAGGATGGGCTTGAGACCCCCTTTGGTCTTTGGGCTAAGGAAATAGTTGGAGTAATAACCTTTGTTCCTGAACTCCGCAAGCACCATCTCCATCACTCCTAGGTGAAGGAGCTGCCTCACCTCTTGCTCGAGCAGACTCTCCTGAGAGGGGTCTCTGATGTGGGACAGGGAGGGAGGGAGGGTGGGTAGGTGGAGTTGAAAGAAATTGGAGGGTATGGCCCCGGGAGATGGTGTTGAGTACCCAGCGGCCTGAGGTCAGCAGTGACCACTCTGGGAGGAGTGTGTAGAGATGGTTGGAGAAGGGTAGGGAGGGGGGATCCCTAGTGCAGACTGGTAAGTCATCCCCAGGCGTCCCATCAAAATGTGCACTTACCCACCTGCTTGCCCTTAGAGGGGCCAGGTTGGGGGGCGGACTGAGCCTGCCACTGTGAATGCTTCTTATAGGTTCTAGATTTCCTGTAAGAAGGTTCGTGCCAGGAGAGGGTGGCTTGGCTGGGGGCCTGCTGAGACTTAAACTTGGTCCTGGCCGGGGCCGGGACATAGAGGCCAAGAGTCTTTAAGGCCATGCAAGAGTCCTTGAGACCGGTGTAATTTTATGTCTGTTTGCTCTGCGAACAGGGCCTTGCTGTCGAAGGGGAGGTCCTGCAGGGAGCTCTGTGCCTCATTGGACAGCCTGGACAAGAGTAGCTATGACGCCCTTCGCATGGACACTGCAGAAGCCATGGTTCTTGCTGCCATGTTTGACGTGTCCAAGGCTGCCTGAAGGGCTGCTCTGGCAGCAGCGGTGCCCTCCTCCACCAGAACCTTGTACTCTTTCCTGTCACGTTCCTGGAGGGAGTCCGTAAACTTAGGCATTGACCACCACAAGTTAAAATCATATCTGCCCAGCAAGGCTTGGTGGTTTGCCACCCTCAGCTGAAAGCTTGAAGAGGAATGAAGCTTTCTGCCTAACAAGTCCAGCCTCCTTGAGTCCTTATTCTTTGGGGTGGGCATGGGCTGGCCTTGGTGCTCCTTGTGGTTGACTGCCTTGACCACAAGGGAGTTGCGGGAGGGTGAGTGTACGGATATTGTGCCCCTTGGTGGGCACAAAATATTTCTGCTCTTCCCTCTTAGAGATGGGGGGCAAGGAAGATGGAGTCTGCCATAGGGCAGTGGAGATTTTTGTCACCCCCTCATGGAGCAGGAGGGCCACCCTAGCCAGCACTGTGGCTGAGAGGACATCAAAGAGGGAGTCCAAGGGCTCCTCAACCTCCTCAGCCTGTAAGTTGAGGCTTGAGGCCACTCTTTTCAGGAGCTCTTGGTGGGCCTGTGTATCCTCCTGGGGAACAGGAGAAGGGGGCGCCATAATGGCCTCATCCAGGGAGGATGAGGATGGACGTGCGGTGTCTGGTCCCCTTCTGAGTGTGGGACCAGAGAGGAGCATTCCACCGACCCTCTGCCTGGGGGGTTGAGAGCAATCACTCGAAGAAGAACTAATAAATATATAATATGGATGTGTATAATATGTCAGACATTGTAAGAGGGTAGTCGGAGCATCATAGGAGAAATCCCCTGTGACCCACCTATGCCCCAGGTAGGGCTGTCCTTAGGGGGCTGTGGGGCCTGGGACAACCTATCCTCCACCCCAGTAACTGGGTAATATTTCTTTCAGTATGTCTGTCATTACGTACTCTCATAGTAATTGTAATGGCAAGGCATGCTTGTGGTAGAAATAAAGGTTTGAATTAATCCACCTGAGTGACTTGGACCCCAACTGTGTGACATTCTCACCCAACAATTAAATAGAAGTGTCATCTAATTATGAACCAGTTGGCCAGAACCATTCTCCTCCCTCAATCTCAGAGGCTTATCCTAATTCCCCACCCTCATCCCTCCACCGCCACAGATTCCTTCTTTGTACCTTTGAACTTCCTCAGAGTCTCCATTAGAGCACCAGTTTTCTGGGAGAAATCACAGAGCCTCTTTTCCAGCTCAGGAGAAATCTTCACTGACTGCTGGAACTTCCCCTTCTCACACCTGGAGAGAAAACATTTCACATGGTTCTATTTCAATTAGTGACGCATTATAAGTTGTTGCTAGTCAGTTGCTGTTCTAAAAGGCCTAGAGTCAGAATTCCTCTACTTCTCCCAGCCTTAGTGCAGATGCAACACAAGCCATGGCCATGCAACCTTCCCCCCAAAGGTCCAGCTCTGGGGACAAAAGGGGACATGAGTCTCTATAGCAAGTTCACTCTTTGGCCTCCATGCTCTGAGGGACAGGAGGTTTCCTTGTTAAGTGTTGTAGAAATCTGTCAACTTGGAACTAGACTGAGTCCCCCCTCCCTCAGCTCATTCCACACAGCTCTCCACACTTTCCTCACGTGGGAAAGACTCTTGACCACAGCTACCCTGGGCTGAATGGTAACCAGGGCCCCAGCAGTGACAGGCCCATATTCCATCCCAACAATCTTGAGACAGCCAGTCCCCCAGGGATGTGACATCTCTTGGAAATACTGGAGGTCAGTTTTTCCCACTGAATGGAGAATTCCAGAGTCTTCTATAAAAGGGTGAGAATCTCAGGATTAAATGGATCAGAGAGATTTGTATCCAGAATATGACCTTCCCCACACATTTTGCTGTAGCGCCCTGGGGAGATGCGGTGCTAACATCACCACCAAGATTTTTCTCAGCATTGTGAAGTATGAGGGGATGTGAGAGAGAGCCACGTACCTGCTCAAGGTGCTTCTGACATCCTAGAGGAGAGAGAGAGGGAAAGAATTTCAGTCTCACCTGAAAAAAGAAAAGGAGTACTTGTGGCACCTTAGAGACTAACAAATTTATTAGAGCATAAACTTTCATGAGCTACAGCTCATCCAATGAAGTGAGCTGTAGCTCACGAAAGCTTATGCTCTAATAAATTTGTGAGTCTCTAAGGTGCCACAAGTCCTCCTTTTCTTTTTACAGATACAGACTAACACGGCTGCTACTCTGAAAAAAGTCTCACCTGACACACTTAATTTTCCAAGAAAGGGATTTTGAAATATGGGGAAGAGAGGCCCTGCCCTGACTACATTGCCATATATTCACTGAAGTAATGGGGCTTTTGTCTCTCTTAATATCTATGTGTCTGTGACTCTGCAATGACCAATGATCATTCACATTTCAGGAATGCACACATGGAATTACACGGTGGTCTCTGATTGCTGGACTCCTGTGCTCATGTTTTAGGAGCTGTCCTGTCCCTGTGGTGGGATCTGGAGTATTTCTAACTCAGTCTCACCTGCAGGAATTCATTCGCTGGCTTCTTATACTTCCCCTCCAGGTCACCGATCAACTTGCTGAGGCAGGAAATCTCCTCAGAGAGTTTGGTGATATTTTCCTTCTGTATCTTCACAGTCACCTCTTCCAGCTTTTCCAGCTGGGCCAGCAGGAGTCGCTCTTGTTCCTCCAGGAACTGCCACAGTTGCTGAAATTCAGACACAATTTTCTGCCTCTCCTTTTCTATGTGTTTCTGTAAAGCAACAGGGAAAGAGCTGGTCAGGGACATGGCAGCAGCCTGGGGTCCTTCCATCGAGTGCTGAGTGTGCAGAGGGGAGAATTTCCTTTCAAACCCTAAAATTTCTGACACTTGACTCTCCCCTGTGGTCACTTGGGAGAGGATTCTCTCTCATCTTTTTCATTTCTCAACAGTGTCTCTAAAAAGGGATGTTTCCATTTCTGAGGTGGTCAGGACATTGTGTTATCAATGGCCTCTGAGCATGGAGACCTAGAGCAGCAGGAGGCAGGACTCAGCATTACACTGACAGAAGTTCCAAGGGAAAAAAGGAATCAAAGAATTCACCAACGCAAGAAATGACGCAGACACAGGGAAAGTCACAAGGGCTAGAAATTAACTCATTCACTGAGATGAAAGCTTAGATTCTGCACATGAACCTAACACAGAAAATCTAGGATCATGGAGGAACACACACAAGCCCACGTTCACCAAGGCCACACAAGAGTCTCCTTCCAAACAGACCTCCCAGGGTCAGTCCCTGCCGGTTAATAACAACAGGCACCTACCAGATACTTCCGGCTTTTCTTCTCTCCAGTCTCTTTTAATCCCAGCAGCTTTTCTCTCTCTTCCCTCAGAGTCTTCAAATGGGCCTGGATTTTTCCCTGTAGAAACAGAGATGATTTGGGAGGTTTTATTTTGAGAGATGAGAGCGGTGTGTAAGGCGATGTTTTTCCACCCAAACCCAAGGTGAATGTTGGTCCTAATCGGTTGATGACACCAGGGCCACCAAAGAAATTAAACCTAATAATGGAGACTGGCAGTGTATCATATTCAGGCTTATTGCCAGTTCAGATTCAGTCTTTTTAGTAATTAGAGAGAGAGCTCCATTATCCAAGCTTGATTGGTATTTATTAATTAATTACTAGTGTGAAGGGTTGGGTCACAGAAACCCCTTTGGGACTGCCACCTGATGTGCTGGGACTATCTCTAAGCCCGTTTTCCCTGGCAGTTTGGGACTTCAGTGCCTTGCCTGGTTGTGCCAGACATGCCAGCTTGCTGCAAACACAGACCCAGGTCTGAACTACGTCCCCCAAAAGCTGCAGGCTTAACTGAAAACAGCTTAAGAAGTGCTCCTGCCTCCAGCAGCCAGATACCCAGTTCCCAATGGGATCAAAACCCCAAATAAATCTGTTTTACTCTGTATAAAGCTCATACAGGGTAAACTCATAAATTGTTCGCCCTCTATAACACTGATAGAGAGATATGCAAAGCTGTTTGCTCCCCCAGGAATTAATTACTTGCTCTGGGTTAATTAATAAGTAAAAAGTGGGTTTACTAAACATAAAAAGTAGGATTTAAGTGGTTCCAAGTAATAACAGACAGAACAAAGTGAATTACCAAGCAAAATAAAATAAAACATGCAAGTCTAAGCCTAATACAGTCAGAAACTAAATGCAGGTAAATCCCACCCTCACAGATGTTCCAATAAGCTTCTTTTACAGACTGAACTTCCTCCTAGTCTGGGTCCAGCCATCACTCACACCCCTGTAGTTACCGTCCTTTGTTCCAGTTTCTTTACGGCATCTCTTTGGGGTGGAAAGGCTATCTCTTGAGCCAGCTGAAGACAAAATGGAGGGGTTTCCCAGGGTCTTATATAGTCTCTCTCTTGTGGGTGGAAACCCCTCTCTCCCCCTGTGTAGAATTACAGCTACAAGATGGAGTTTTGGAGTCACATGGGCAAGTCACATGCCCATGCATGACTCAGTTCTTTACAGGCGGACGCCATTGTCCACATGCTAGTTTGAACCTTCCCAGGAAAGCTCAGATGTGGATTGGTGTCTATCAAGGTCCATTGTTAGCCAAGTACTCCCAATTACTTGAATAACCCCTTCACACTATGTTGACCAGATTTGCCTTAGGTGCTTCCTACAGGAAACACTTTAAATACAGGTTTCAGAGTAACAGCCGTGTTAGTCTGTATTCGCAAAAAGAAAAGGAGTACTTGTGGCACCTTAGAGACTAACCAATTTATTTGAGCATGAGCTTTCGTGAGCTATAGCTCACTTCATCGGATGCATACCGTGGAAACTGCAGCAGACTTTATATATACACAGAGAATATGAAATATTCATATTCTCTGTGTATATATAAAGTCTGCTGCAGTTTCCACGGTATATGAAATTTCATATTCTCTGTGTATATATAAAGTCCGCTGCAGTTTCCACGGTATGCATCCGATGAAGTGAGCTATAGCTCACGAAAGCTCATGCTCAAATAAATTGGTTAGTCGCTAAGGTGCCACAAGTACTCCTTTTCTTTTCACTTTAAATACAAGCATAGAGCCAAGCCCATAACTTCAGATATAAAAATGACACATGCATACGAATAGGATGAATACATTCAGTAGAACATAACCTTTGCAAAGATATGTTACATGGCATATGTAGCATAAAACATATTCCATTTATGGCATATTTACATTCATAAGCATATTTCTATAAAGCATTATGGGGTGCAACATCACAACTAGTACAGCATAGAACAGGAAACTGGGGTCATGTGGTAGTGAATCAATTAACGTGATTTTCAGAAGATTAACAAAGTGATACAAATCCCAGAAACCACCAGGGCTCGAAATATGGGCTGGGATTCTCCAAGCAGCCCAACTCCCAATTGAATTTCAGCCTTGAAGCCCTGGGGATTGCACTGGCTGGACAGACCTGGTCTAAGCATTACAGACAAACCCCATTAGACAGGCTGATTTTTGGTAAGAATGGTTGGGGTTTGCCCTAGTGCTATCTTGAATGCTTTTCATAGAAATGCCTTCTGGGTAGCTACCCCTACAGTCCCACTGCCTAGTAAAGGTGGCAGAAGCAGTGGATTCTGGGAGGTTTGAAAATGCTGTATTGTGGGACTAATGGAACCACTTTGGCTGGTCCTTGCCTACGTACACAATAAAGCAGATGAATGACCCCGCTCAACACCGCCCAAAGGTTAGTTCTGCTGCAATCAAGCCTAATCCTTGTAGTATTTGGAATGAGCCTGCACTCTCTGGAGCCCTTTTGTGTGTGGACTCAAAGTGCTCGGGGTCCCACACAGTGTTTAGCACATTCATCATCTCTAGTGCAGGCCGGTATCTGAGTTTAACCCCTCATGGAACAACATAGGAATTCAGAATCCCCGTGGGAAACCTCCTCTCCCTGCTGGGCTCCCCGGGGACCTCTATTAAGGCATCTTTCCCTCCTAATGTCTGTACTTTATCACTGCTCAGTGCTGCTGCTAGGGTGGCAGCATTGCCTAGTGGTTTGGGCACTGGACTAGGTCTTGGGATACCTGGGGTGTATTCCCAACTCTGCCACTGACCTGATGTGTGACCTTGGACAAGTCACTTCCCTCTCTGTGCCTCAGTTTCCCTTCACACCCGTTCTCTTGTCTACTTAGTCTGCAACCCGCTCAGGGGAGGGATTATCCCTCAGTGTGTTTTGTGCAGGGCACAGATCTCATTTCAGAGCTGTAAGGGCTGCTGTGAGCCAAATAAAAATAAGAACAATTATAAACCATGATACAAATCAGTAATAACAGCCACAGCTTGTAACTTCCCCTTCTCCAGCCTGAAAGCAGCACTCTCACATAGACAGGCCTGCAGCTCTTGTGATCTCAGCTTCCCTGATCATTTAACAGCTTTCATTTCATAAAAAGTTCCTTTATTTCACCAGTGGAAGCTGGGTTTGGCAAGGATTCAGCTACTCAGATAAAAGTTTCCCAAATCAGGTATCTTTGAAGAATTTTTTTTTTTTTTTGCCTTTCTTGCCAGAGCTGCATGATGTAGATACACTTGTGACAGGCAACTTGCAGTGAAATTAATCTGTAATTAAAATCCAAAGTTATTGCCCATTAAACTTGAGAGAAATTCCCTACCTTGTACTCCTGGGCTGCCTCTTCTATGGAAACCACCGTGTGAGCTCTGTGAGCCCGGGATAGATAGCAAACCAGACAGATGGGGGTTTGGTCCTTTTCACAGAAGAGTTTCAGAGTTTCCTGGTGTTCCCCACACATCCTCTCTCCTCCTGCTGTCTTTGCTGCCTGTAAACTCAGCCATTTGGCTATTGCTACCAGGTTTTCCAGCCACCTGTTGGGCCTGAGGTTTCTCTGTTGCACAGTTGCTCTGCACTGAGGGCAGGAGGCGGCTGTATCGGGTCCCTCCCAGCACTGGGCGACGCAGGCTCGGCAGAAATAGTGCCCACACTCTATTATCACTGGGTCTTTAAAATACTCCAGACAGATGGGACAAGTAGCTTGTTCCTGCAGACTTTCCATGGGATTCTCTGCAGCCATGGCTTCCCCTGGACAGTGTAACAGAGTTAGTTTCACTTTTCTGAGCTCATAAATATGCTCCACCTGCAACACAATTGAGTGTCACCAGGTTCCCCTTCCTGGAACTGACTCAGGCTGTTTGCTGAGGTGGAGCGAGCCACTGATAACAAAGTGGCCAGGAGGGCGAAGGAGGGCAGGGGGAAGAATGCAGGCACCCCGGGGACGCGCCTGGGAGCACGTAGCTTTAACAATTAAAATCTGGGGTGGAACGTGATCAAATGTGCCCCTATGGCTCTTTGCTCCTGTGGACAGTCACTGAGACTTCACAGGACATCAGCATCCCCCTGTCACAATGTGCTTGCAGAAGCAGGGTCTGTGTGTGTCTAAGGAAGGATAGTCAAGCTATTGTATATGTGTGTGTCTATAATTTTGATGTATAATATTGCTGTTTGTTTTTAAGCATTTTTCTTTATTTACTGAGTGAAATTTTCACACTTGCAGAATATGATGGGTTTGAAGCTTTGTTTTTATATTTTTCTCAATTTAAATTTTCACAGTTGTGGGAAATTAGTGGGGGATAAAACAATAGCGAGTCAGACTACAATTATTTAATGACAGCAGACATTGAGATTCAAAAAGTTAAAGCTTTATAACCATTAAAACACAAATTGTCAACATCACATGTGAAAAGATGCAAAATAACTCTCCTTAAGTCAAACTCGAATAAGTTCTCATGCAGCACTGTTCCTTTTGTGACTGTACATTGTGATTATCGTCAATGGAAATATATAGTCATTGGTTTGCGTGTGTACAGTGAAATCAACATTTATCACCGTTTACTGATAAACTCTATTCCTTCTAAACCTAGGGATATTAAATTCACAGGCTAAAAATTTTGTTAATCTGGAGTCCATGTTTCAAAGGCCTGATTCTCATTTACATTAAGGCTGCTCTTGCTCAATGTAAACAGGCCTTAATGCAAGCAGTGTCACCATCTCTCATAATTTTATCAAGAGTCTCATTCTATTTGGTGCATTTGCTAAAGCCCTGTTAGAGGGTTTATTCCTTCACCCTCTCACTTCCCTGGTCCTTCTCGCATGAACAGAGAACAACAATATCCGAAGTCCGAAGGTGCAAACAATTCAATGTTTATTGGGGTGAACTTCCACCAAGCTTAAATCCAAGCTCCTTTTTCCTTATTTTTGAATCCCAACTTACTTCCTGTTTGCCCCTAATTTATATAGCAATAGTCTCAGCTGTACCTTAACCAATCATTTTACTGAAATCTATCTGACCAATCCTATCATATTGTAACATAATTCTCTAACAAATTATATCCCACTACCCTAATTAACTTACACCTAGCAAAATTAATTATACAGCAGACAGAAAGAATTAGAGAACCAGACAGATTAACAATAGAAAAGTGGGGGCCACAAAGATAAAACGTACAGAAATGAGGGTTTCACAACCACAACTTATTGAGAAGTGATTTCTTGCCAGACAGGATGCTATCAAACTAAGTTTTCTTCAACCATCTTTAGCCCAATAGCACCTTATTTCAATGTGACTAGTTTGGAATGTGAGGATGTGACCGTTTGCGTCCCAGTTTATGGCTGCCTCTGCTGCTTAGCCAAAGGCCTTAGCCTAAGCACAGGCCTCAGACTGTCACTGTGAGAGAAGGCCCTTACACCCGCAGACAGTGATTTTGATTCTTTCTTTTATACCTTTATAACTAGCCAAGTGATAAGAATACACCGAAATTCTTAAAGCATCGGCCTTTACAGACAGGCCTGAAAAGCCCCAGCTCCTGGAAGCATGGGATGAGGTGAGACTCTCGGCTTTCATTTTCTATGCAACGGAAGATTCTCGCCCTCTCAGTTGCAGAGAAAATCTAAAAAAAGTGACCCAAGTGCCACCTACAGGTCTGAGCAACCAAAACCCAAATAGAAACAACCTAATATTTATTATGATTACATTTCATAGAATCACAGAAGATTAGGAAGAGACCTCAGGAGGGTCATCCAGTCCAATCCCCTGCTCAAAGCAGGACCACACCAACTTCATGATTTTGAGGAGCCTGACTTGTGCTTTGTAAATGCTGGGGGTTGTCAATACTGTGCCACACAGGTGCTGACTTCTCGTTTCCCCTGGAGGTGCTCCACTCCTTTGCCCCCCAGGGCACATCACTTAGGGCAGGCCAGGGGGTGGGAGCTTAAGGAGGGGAGGAGGAGGAGCAGGGGTGGGGCCACTGAGAGGGATCGGGATTCACTGCCGGTCAGGGGCTAAGGCCACTTCAACTCCCCCACCAGGAAGAAGCTGGCTCTGCTGGCAGGGGCTGCACTTCACATCGAGGGAGCTGATCACCTTCTCAGCTCCCCGACCAGGAAGCGCAGCCCCTGTTGGTGCCATTCCACGTCTGCCCAAGGCTTTCAGTTTGGGGGGTTCACCTGGCCCCTTGCTGCTCAAACAATGCCCATGTTAAAAAGGGGGGGAGCATGGCCCCTTGGCCCCAACTGCTTCTGGTGCTCCAGTGGACATTGCATAGCTTCCATCCACTGTTACTGGCTCCCAGGAGCCATTCCATGCTGCCCCACACTCACAGTCCAATCAATACAAGCGCCCCTGGTGAGGACACGCCCCGCCAACACAAGAAGCAAAGTGCAGACAGCACAAGTGATGCAGTTACCATGGCAGCTGTAGGCCGACATAAGTTAGGTTGACTTAATATTTTAGTGTAGACATGCCCTGAGTGATATTCTACTGGGTCTTATTGAAACAGATCTTTAACCACCCACCGCTGGGGAGAATGTTTACTAGAACCAGTGAAAAGTCGGATCCAGTATGGTGAATGCACAGGAGTTTATTTGAGAATGAATCACACAAGCAGTATAAGGTTATCTAATGCACGTCTCCCGAGTGAGCCTCAATTCCCTGAACACAAACCCTCAGTAACTATGCTGGCCTTACACTGTATCCTGATTGGCAAACAAAGTGGGTGTAGGTATCACTTCTAGATGCAGGCTCTTCTCTTCTCTGTCACTTGGCTTGTCAAATATCCCCCAAGGCAGAGTCTTGGCTACTCGGAGATTGTCTTACAGCATTACAGGTGTCTTCGGAAGTTAATTAAGGAACGTTTCCTTCTTTCTAAACCTGATTTACTTTACTTAATATTTATACCTTTTTTTCTCCAAGAAGTCACATGTTCCAGAAACATTCCCTGTGGATGTTTTATTACTAATTTTCTCTGATTAATATTTTGGAAGGGAGTGCACAGAGGTATCAACCAAAGATCACTCCATGTTTACCCTCTTATCAATGACAGGTTTCAGAGTAACAGCCGTGTTCGTCTGTATTCGCAAAAAGAAAAGGAGTACTTGTGGCACCTTAGAGACTAACCAATTTATTTGAGCATAAGCTTTTGTGATCTACAGCTCACTTCATCGGACGGCATGATGTCTTCCAAAGTGGGTCATTTTTCTCCAGGTCAGCTTGTGCCAAGCTTACCGATCGCTTGTCTTCATGCATCTGACAAAGTGGGTTCCAGCCCATGAAAGCTTATGCCCACATAAATTTGTTAGTCTTTAAGATGCCACAGGACTCCTCGTTGTTTTTTCAGAAACAGACTAACATGGCTACCCCTCTGAAACATGTTTTTTTGCATTTTCTTTACCTAGTGGGCTGGCATATTGACTGACATATTCCAAAGGTTGGTATTGAAACATACACACAGAATAGAGCCAGCCAGTGAATTTCCACCGATGCTAAGAGAAGAATCCTGTTCCCAGAATCCTCGAGCAAATTCAGACATGTCAAGCCATACCACATTCATTCATAACAACCACAGCACAACACAAAACAACCACATCCGATGAAGTGAGCTGTAGCTCACGAAAGCTTATGCTCAAATAAATTGGTTAGTCTCTAAGGTGCCACAAGTCCTCCTGTTCTTTTTGCGAACCACATCATACTAATTCAGCACCGTCCCAAGAGGTCTCATTGCCAGGAGGATCAGCCTCACTCCCAGCCTGGATGGAACAGAATGGAACTCAGACCCAGAGTTACCTTATTTCACTGTCCCTGGCAAAGAGTTTCACCTGCTTTTCTTCATTTCCCCTCCCCCATCAATTATTTTAGGGCAGCAGAAGTGAAACCCAGGAGCAGTGGGGAGGAGACTGGAGAGACAAATTCCTCAGTCTGTGCCAGCTTCAGCTATTGGTGCCGACACCATACTTCCCCGAGTGCTTGGCACAGCAGCAGAGTTGAAGAGGGGGGAGATCTTTGCACCCCATGCACAGGAGAAAGGAAAAAACAGGTTGGGACAGTTACTGAGCTGGAAACTCCACCAAAGAAAACCAAAATGGGAAAAATGGAGGACATGTGCAGGGGGGAGGGTGAGCATTGCACCTGCTGACTGCAACAGCCCCCTCTCCACTTGGCCTCAGGACCCTTTAGATCCCAGCGGAGCAGGGCCGACTTTACAAATCCTGGTGCCCTCCACAGCCCGAGCACCTGCACCCCTGCTTGCAGATTGGGTAAAATGAGTTCCCTGTGGGAAACGCCTGCAGGAACCATCCCTCTACTAATGACCAATTGAGAAGGCAGCCATCAGACCTTAAGAATATCGTTCAGGATGTGAGTATGTACTTGTGAATGTCTGTGCGGTCGCCATCCTTGGTCTTTATGTGTTTCTAGAGGTTCTAAATCTGAAACATGTAACAGAGGTGACTTTCACTCTGTTGAGCTTGAAACTGTCGCCACCAAAGCTGAATCCAGGGAGGTGTAACACCACCTTACTCAATTCACCTTAAATAAAATAAAAGGCTACATGGTATATTTTCTATTGGTGCTGGGGGGACACAACAAAGCAGGGAAGCAAATCCCATGACTCTGCTCACAACAATTACAGTTGGAATATTAACAAGGAACAAATCAGAATTGTCTTTCCTGCTTTATTTACTATAAATACCCATCTGAGTGAAAAGGAGCCGAGAAGCAGCTTTAATACCCACAACAATGGAAAAGAGACCTACAGATTTTGGAAACAGCTTTTTTAATGGCACTAAAATGACAACAAAGTAAAGGAAGTAACACTGAAGAGTTACAGTCTCACTTTCAGTGACAGTTTATAATTCTCTGTCCCTCTTGCATTCCCTTTTCTTTCATACTGTTCCTTTTTGACTCACCATTTTTTCTAGAAAGAAAAGGAGGACTTGTGGCACCTTAGAGACTAACCAATTTATTTGAGCATAAGCTATCGTGAGCTACAGCTCACTTCATCGGATGCATGCTCTCACTTCCAATCCCTGTTTATTTCTGTGTCTCTTCCACTCTCCTTGGATCACTGTCACAGATCATTCCCCCTCATGGTCTCCATTCTTTCCCCTCTCACTGCCTCTGGCTGTTTCACCTCTTCAGAGTGCTTTCCTTTCATTGTTTTCATATCTAGTCTTCACCCTTTCTCCAGGACTCTCTGTTGGTTTTGTTTTGCTTTGACATATTTTCCTTTTGTTTCTTCTATTCCCACCCTGTCCAGTGTTAACAACCCCAAAAGTTAAAAATCGTGAGACAGAATCAAAGAGCATGGGTTTGACACCCACCCCCCCGCCAAAAAAGCGGAGGTTTCAAAACTATATTATATAATGTATCTGGTTCATCTTGTGATTTTTGTCCATTCCCTGTTCATCCCCATGTGTGTGATTACAATGGTGCCAACCCTCCCAGCTTCGTAGAGGAAGGTGCCTTTGGCCCCTGCCACAGGAACAGGTCCATAAGTAGTGCAGGGTGAGAGGGGCAGCCACCCAGGGTGCAAAGCCAGCGAGAGCAGGAAAATGGGCCGGTGTGCAAGTGGGGCTCATGCCCCCCCCACCCGCCGCCGATTTCTGCCTTCCATTTAGCACAGAGATTTTCAAACTGAGGGGGGCACCGGCAGATCAGAAGCTGGTGGAAGCCACCTGGCCTGCTCATGCTTTGGGAGCCAGGGAACTGGCTGTCTGCCCAGTGTTAGGATATAGATATTCAGGCCTGTCTGCAAAGGCCTAGTCTTTAAGAACTTAGGTGTATTCTTATCACTTAGCTAGTTATAGAGGTATAAAAGAAAGAATCAAAATCACTGTCTGATGGTGTAAGGTCCTTCTCTAAGGGTATGTCTACACTACGAAATTAGGTCGAATTTATAGAAGTCGGTTTTGTAGAAAGCGGTTTTATACAGTTGATTGTGTGTGCTCTAAGTGCATGTAGTCGGCGGAGTGCTTCCAGAGTACCAAGGCAACCGTCGACTTCTGGAGCGTTGCACTATGGGTAGCTATCCCACAGTTCCCGCAGTCTCCGCCGCCCATCTGAATTCTGGGTAGAAATCCCAGTGCCTGATGGGGCTAAAACATTATCGCGGGTGGTTCTGGGTACATAGCGTCAGGCCCCCGTTCCCTGCCTCCCTCCATGAAAGCAAGGGCAGACAATCGTTTTGCACCTTTTTTCTTGAGTTACCTGTGCAGACGCCATACCACGGCAAGCATGGAGCCCGCTCAGCAAACTGTCACCGTATGTCTCCTGGGTGCTGGCAGACGTGGTGCTGCATTGCTACACAGCAGCAGCTTATTATTGCCTTTTGGCAGCAGACAGTGCAGTATGACTGGTAGCCGTCATCGACGTAGTCCTGGGTGCTCTTTTAATCAGGCGCCTGGGAAACATGGGAGTGACTCAGCCAGGTCATTTCCCTTTTAAGTTTCGTCTCGTGGCGATTCAGTCCTACCGGCAGTGTACTATCTTTTAACCTCCAGCCAGCAAAAGATGATGGCTAGTCGTCATACTGCACCGTCTTCTGCCGAGCACCCAGGAGATGATGACAGCTAGCGGTTGTACTGTACAGTCTGCTGCCAGCAAGATGTATAAAGATAGATGAAGTGGCTCAAAACAAGAAATAGATCAGATTTGTTTTGTATTCATTTTTTCCTCCTTCCCTCTGTGAAATCAATGGCCTGCCAAACCCAGTTTTGAGTTCTATCCTTGAGGGGGCCATTCTGTTTCTTGCAAACCCACCCCCTTTGTTGATTTTAATTCCCTGTAAGCCAACCCTGTAAGCCATGTCATCAGTTGCCCCTCCCTCCGTCAGGGCAACGGCAGACAATCGTTCTGCGCCTTTTTTTTGTGCAGACGCCATACCAAGGCAAGCATGGAGGCCGCTCAGATCACTTTGGCAATTAGGAGCACATTAAACACCACACGCATTATCCAGCAGTATATGCAGCACCAGAACCTAGCAAAGCGATACCGGGCGAGTAGGTGACGTCAGCGCAGCAACGTGAGTGATGAGGACATGGACACAGACTTCTCTCAAAGCATGGGCCCTGGCAATGTGGGCATCATGGTGCTAATGGGCCAGGTTCATGTGGCGGAATGCCAATTCTGGGCTCAGGAAACAAGCACAGACTGGTGGGACCGCATAGTGTTGCAGGTCTGGGATGATTCCCAGCGGTTGCAAAACTTTCGCATGCGTAAGGGCACTATTATGGAACTTTGTGACTTGCTTTCCCCTGCCCTGAGGCGCAAGAATACCAAGATGAGAGCAGCCCCCACAGTTGAGAAGCGAGTGGCGATAGCCCTGTGGAAGCATGCAACGCCAGACAGCTACCAGGCAGTCGGGAATCAATTTGGAGTGGGCAAATGTACTGTGGGGGCTGCTGTGATGCAAGTAGCCAACGCAATCAAAGATCTGCTGATATCAAGGGTAGTGACCCTGGGAAATGTGCAAGTCATAGTGGATCGCTTTGCTGCAATGGGATTCCCTAACTGTGGTGGGGCGATAGACGGAACCCATATCCCTATCTTGGCACCGGAGCACCAAGCTGGCGAGTACATAAACCGCAAGGGGTACATTTCAATAGTGCTGCAAGCACTGGTGGATCACAAGGGACGTTTCACAAACATCAACGTAGGATGGCCGGGAAAGGTACATGACGTTTGCATCTTCAGGAACTCTGGTCTGTTTCAAAAGCTGCAAGAAGGGACTTTATTCCCAGACCAGAAAATAACCATTGAGGATGTTGAAATGCCTATAGTTATCCTTGGGGACCCAGCCTACCCCTTAATGCCATGGCTCATGAAGCCATACACAGGCAGCCTGGACAGTAGTCAGGAGCTGTTCAACTATAGGCTGAGCAAGTGCAGAATGGTGGTAGAATGTGCATTTGGACGTTTAAAAGCGCACTGGCGCAGTTTACTGACTTGGTTGGACCTCAGCGAAACCAATATTCCCACTGTTATTACTGCTTGATGTGCGCTAAATAATATCTGTGAGAGTAAGGGGGAGACGTTTATGGCGGGGTGGGAGGTTGAGGCAAATCGCCTGGCTGCTGGTTTCGCACAGCCAGACACCAGGGCGGTTAGAAGAGCACAGGAGGGAGCAGTGCGCATCAGAGAAGATTTGAAAACCAGTTTCATGACTGGACAGGCTACGGTGTGAAAGTTCTGTTTGTTTCTCCATGATGAAACCCACCGCCCCTTGGTTCACTCTACTTCCCTGTAGCTAACCACCCTCCCCTCCTCCCTTCGATCACCTCTGTCAGGCAATAAAGTCATTGTTGCTTCACATTCATGCATTCTTTATTCATTCATCACACAAATAGGGGGATAACTACCAAGGTAGCCCAGGAGGGGTGGTGGAGGAGAGAAGCACCAGGAGGGGTGGTGGAGGAGGGAAGGACAAGGCCACACAGCACTTTAAGTTTAAAACTTTAAAACTTATTGAATGCCAACCTTCTGTTGCTTGGGCAATCCTCTGGGGTGGAGTGGCCGGGTGGCCGGAGGCCCCCCCACCGTGTTCTTGGGCGTCTGGGTGAGGAGGCTATGGAACTTGGGGAGGAGGGCAGTTGGTTACACAGGGGCTGTAGCGGCGGTCTGTGCTCCTGCTGCCTTTCCTGCAGCTCAACCATATGCTGGAGCATATTGGTTTGATCCTCCAGCAGCCTCAGCATTGAATCCTGCCTCCTCTCATCATGCTGCCACCAAATTTGAGCTTCAGCCTTGTCTTCAGCCCGCCACTTACTCTCTTCAGCCCTCCACTTACTCTCTTCAGCCCGCCACCTCTCCTCCCGGTCATATTGTGCTTTCCTGCACTCTGACATTGTCTGCCTCCACGCAGTCGTCTGTGCTATGTCAGTGTGGGAGGACACCATGAGCTCAGAGAACATTTCGTCACGAGTGCGTTTTTTTCACCTTCTAAGCTTCACTAGCCTCTGGGAAGGAGAAGATCCTGTGAACATTGAAACACATGCAGCTGGTGGAGAAAAAAAAAGAGGCAGTGGTATTTAAAAAGACACATTTTATAGAACAATGACTACACTCTTTCACAGTAAACCTTGCTGTTAACATTACATACACAGCACATGTGCTTTCGTTCCAAGGTCGCATTTTGCCTCCCCCCACCACGTGGCTAGCCCCTCACACCCCCAACCCCGCCGGCTAACAGCAGGGAACATTTCTGTTCAGCCACAGGCAAACAGTCCAGCAGGAAAGGGCACCTCTGCATGTCCCCTTAAGAAAAGCACCCTATTTCAACCAGGTGACCATGAATGATATCACTCTCCTGACGATAACACAGAGAGATAAAGAACGGATGTTGTTTGAACGCCAGTAAACATACACTGCAATGCTTTGTTCTACAATGATTCCCAAGTACGTGCTACTGGCCTGGTGTGGTAAAGTGTCCTACCAGGTGGGTGGAATAAGGCTGCCCTCCCCAGAAACCTTTTGCAAAGGCTTTGGGAATATATCCAGGAGAGCTGCAAATGCCAGGGAAAATTAATCATTGAACATTCTTGCTTTTAAACCATGTATAGTATTTTAAAAGGTACACTCACCAGAGGTCCCTTCTCCGCCTGGCGGGTCCGGGAGGCAGCCTTGGGTGGGTTTGAGGGGGACTGCCTCCAGGTCTAGGGTGAGAAACAGTTCCTGGCTGTCGGGAAAACCGGTTTCTCCGCTTGCTTGCTGTGAGCTATCTACAACTTCATCATCATCATCTTCCTCGTCCCCAAAACCTGCTTCTGTGTTGCCTTCATCTCCATTGAAGGAGTCAAACAACATGGCTGGGGTAGTGGTGGCTGAACCCCCTAAAATGGCATGCAGCTCATCATAGAAGCGGCATGTTTGGGGCTTTGACCCGGAGCGGCCGTTCACCTCTCTGGTTTTCTGGTAGGCTTGCCTCATCTCCTTAAGTTTCACGCAGCATTGCTTCGGGTCCCTGTTATGGCCTCTGTCCTTCATGCCCTGGTAGATTTTGACAAATGTTTTGGCATTTCGAAAACTGGAACAGAGTTCTGATAGCACGGATTCCTCTCCCCATACAGTGATCAGATCCCGTACCTCCCATTTGGTCTATGCTGGAGCTCTTTTGCGATTCTGGGACTCCATCATGGTCACCTGTGCTGATGAGCTCTGCATTGTCACCTCTGCTGATAAGCTCTGGCCAGCGTGGCAAGCTGCAGGTGACCATGCAAACAGGAAATTGAAATTCAAAAGTTCGTGGGCCTTTTCCTGTCTACCTGGCCAGTGCATCTATGTTGAGAGTGCTGTCCAGAGCGGTCACAATAGAGCACTCTGGGATAGCTCCCGGAGGCCAATACCATCTAATTGCATCCACAGTACTCCAAATTCGACCCAGCAAGGCCAATTTAAGCACTAATCCACTTGTCAGAGGTGGATTAAGAAAATCGATTTTAAGAGCCCTTTAAGTCGAGAAAAAGGGCTTCATTGTGTGGATGGGTGCAGGTTTACATCGATTTAACGCTGCTAAATTCGACCTAAACTCCTAGTGTAGACCAGGGCTTACTGTGACAGTCTGAGGCCCTGTGCTTAGGCTAAGATCTTTGGCTAAGCAGCAGAGGCAGCCATAAACTGGGAAGCGAACGGTCACATCCTCACATTCCAACCTAGTCACATTGAAAGAAGGTGCTATTGGGCTGTTCGGAATACAATCCTGTCCTGATAGTGCCTATCGCCTCCAGAGAAAGGGAAGTGCCTAGACGATGTAAAAGGAAACTTAGTTTGATAGCATCCTGTCTGGCAAGAACTCACTTATCAATAGCTGGGAAGGGAAATCCTCATTTCTGTGTTTGTTCTATCACTGTAGTCCCCATTTCCCTATTGTTTGTCTGTATAATCTCTGTCTGGTTCTGATTGTTTCTGTCTGCTGTATAATTAATTTTGCTGGGTGTAAACTAATTAAGGTGGTGGGATATAATTGGTTAATCAATCATGTTACAATATGTTAGGATTGGTTAGGAAAATGATTGGTTAAGGTATAGCTAAGCAGAACTCAAGTTTTACTATATAGTCTGCAGTCAATCAGGTAGTGAGTGTGTGGGTGGGGGAAATGGGAACAGGGAATGGGGGTGGGGAAATTGGAATCATGTTTGGCTAAGGGCAGGAATGGGAACAGGGACACAGGTGTAAGGCTCTGTGGTGTCAGAGCTGGGAAGGGGGACACTAAGGAAGGAAACTGGAATCATGCTTGCTGGAAGTTCACCCCAATAAACATTGAATTGTTTGTACCTTTGGACTTCGGGTATTATTGTTCTCTGTTCATGCGAGAAGGACCAGGGAAGTAAGTGGGTGAAGAAATAAGCCCCCTAACTCCCAGCAGCCCTCTCTGTCCTTCTCCCCGAGCCGGGCTGCTTCTGCAAGGCCAGGGTCTCCCCAGGCAGGGCGGGGAGCACAGCTCTAAGCTGCACCCATGATGCACTCTTCCCTCTGCCCCGAAGAAGCCCAGTGTCAGCTAATGATAACCTCTGGGGCTGGCCCCTGCCCATGGAACCCAGCTGCCATGGTCCCAGAGGTGCTTGTTCCCCACCCCCACAATCAAGCCCAGTGGCTTCAGCAGGAGCAGAGGGGTCTCAGCCCCCTCCCCCACAGGTTCAGGCCCAGCTGCGTCACTTGGAACAGAGGGTGCTCAGCCCCTCCAAGATCAGGCCCAGCAGTGTCAGCTGGAGGGAGCCCACGGTGCTTAGCAGTCTCCCCTCCCCGCAGGCCCCGGCCCAGGCCCAGTGACCCTGGCTGGAGCAGGATCTCCCGAGAGTGCGAGGACCGTGGGGCAGTGGCAGGGAGCTGGGTGCCACAGGCCTGAGCGGAAATGTGTGTCAGACGCGCCCCCTGCCACCTCCCCATGTCTGGTGGCCTGTGCGGTGGGGGTGGGGGGGTTATTCCATTCTCATGGCCTCAGCTTCCAGAGCTTGTGGGAGTGAGTCCACCCTGTCAGCAGCAGCCGCCTGCCCCCAGCACCTGGGCTGGACGCTGGGTTCGCGCAGCTGGGCTCAGAGCTTGGGCTGTGTGATCACAAGCTTGGCAGCCACAGGTCGGGGCAGGGCAGCCAAGGGGAGCAAGGGACAGTTCTGCTCCGTGCACAGGGAGGCTGGGGAGAGTGACGCAGCTGCAATGGCAGGTCCCCAGGCAGTGAGCGGGGTGTGACTGGGCTGCGGAGAGGCCAGTGCCCAAGGGGATGGGTATTGCAGAAAGCACCTCAGAGAATAGTTCTGTGCTAATGCAAGGCAGAAACTGTGTGCATGTGGGGGGCACACAGGGTCACATGGATGCCGCCCCCCCCCCCCCGGCCCATCACATCTATTGGATGCAAATATCCTTGCTTGCCCACGGTGCTAAAATGCTTAATTACGGTTCTGCACAGAAGCTCTGGCTGGGAGACCCCCAATGAGATCTAAGGACACAGATTTGTACAAAATGCTCCCTGCTGCTGCTGCTTCTCCCCAACCCCCCAAACCCTGATTGATTCATGCTGGGTCCCCGCCCAGCCCCCACCTCTGCCTGTCCCCATCCCGGCTGTTTGTTCTGCCCCCTGCCCAGCCCCCGCCTCTGCCCCTCAGGGCCCCTCTGCCCCTCCTGCTGCTCCAGGGGTTCCTCCCCTTACCATCCCTGGGGCTACAGGGAAGGGCAGGGGCTTCCAGGGGTCATAGAAATGAGGAGCCAGGGGCTGGGTAGACAGGGGTCCTCCAAGGTCCTAGAGACTGGGGTGAGTGAGGCTAGAAAGGCTGATTTCTGGTTCCCCAGTGGGATATCCCCCCACCCCGCCCAGGGACACAATCTGAGCCGGGATCCCCCCACCCCCACCCGGAGCCAGGGGCGGATTCTCTCCCCAGGGATGGATTCCGGCGGGAAAGTGAAGATCGGGGCCTCGGCACCAGCACCGATAAATGTCACCTGCCCCCGGCCACAGTCCAGACAAACCCAGATCCTGCTGGGGGCCCGGCTCAGGGGCAGGGGGGTCACAGGGGAGGTGAGAGCCTGGAGCCAACGCCTCTCCCCACCACCACTCCTCAGCCCAGATCCCCTCCTTAGGGCTTCCTCCCTTCCTCCCCACAGACTCTCTGGCCACCCCCACAGCCCAGAATCGCCCACCCCCCACCTCCACCTTCCAGCAATGACTCCCCGAGGTGAATCCCTCACAGCCCAGCACCCAGGGCTCAGTGTCAAATCTCTCAGGGGTGTCGGGCAGATCCTGCCGCATGTTTCCCCATCTCACACTTTCCCCACCCTCAGACAGGACGAGGTCGGGATGAGCCGTGTCTGGATCCAGAGTCACAGTCACTGGAGAGAGAGAGAGAATCAGAGCGCAGGGGCGGCAGGTTTGTATAATTTTTGGTGGTGGCCAGAATCCGCCCCCCCAAACTCCGCCCCCTCCTGGCCAAGGCTCTGGGAGGGAGTTTAGGTGGGGCAGGAGGTCTGGGGTGCAGGCCCTTGGCTGGGGCAGGGATTGGGCTGCAGGGTGCAGGCTCTGGGAGGGAGTTTGGGGATGGGAGGGGGTGCAGGTTCTGGGAGGGAGTTTGGGGATGCGAGGGAGTGCAGAGGGAGGGGATGCAGGGGTGAGGGCTGTGGGGTGTGGCTGCAGATGAGGGCTTTGGGGTGTGGGAGGGGCTCAGGGCGAGAGTAGGGGTGTAGGGGGTGAGGGCTCTATCTGGGGCTGGGAATGAGGGGTTTGGGGTGTGGGAGGGGCTCAGGGTGAGAGTAGGAATGTGGGGAATGAGGGCTCTGTCTGGGGCTGGTCGGTTTGGGGTGTTGGAGAGGCTTGGCTGGGGCAGACGGTTGGGGTGTGGGGGGATGAGGGCTCTGGCTGGGGCTGGAGATGAGGGGTTTGTGGTGTTGGAGGGGGCTCAGGCTAAGGCAGGGGGTTGGAGTGCAGGGGGGTGAGGGCTCTGGCTGGGACTGGGGATCAGGTGTTTGGAGTGCTGGAGGGGCTCAGGGCTAGGGTACAGGGTTGAGGGTGTGGGCGGGGTAAAAGCTCTGGCTGGGGCTGTGGGCTCTGCAGTGGGGCAGGGCTAGGGATGAGTTTGGGGTGCAGGCAGGCTGCTCCGGGACAGGGGCCAGAGAGGAGGACTCCCCCCAGCCCTTTCCCTGCCAGCAGCAGCGAGCTCTGGGGGAGGAGCCCTCCCTTCCAGCCCCCCGAACAGCACACGCAGCCCCACCACTGTCACTGCATGTGCTCCTAGGGCCCCTCTCAGGTCCAGGAATCTCCCTCGCCTCCCCCGTGGTGGGTGCCAGGGGGTGCTGCGTGCACCTCCTCCCCTCCTGCTGCCCCTCACTGTAGCCTCACTGGGGGTGAGGGATGGGGCTGCCTCTTGCCCAGCATGGGGCAGGAGCGGTGACTGCAGGCGGGCCCCCCCCGTGCTGGTGGAGGGTCCCGCCGGAGAAGGGAAGGGTCTGAGGTGGAAGGGCAGGCTCAGTCAGTCTGCCCTGGCAGTGGAGACGGGACACGAGGACACTGCAGCAGCAGTTGCTGCAGGGAGGCAGCTTGGAGCTTGACGGAAGAGGCAGCCAGGGATGCTCTGTTCTGGGTCCGGGGAGGTGTGTGGGGGCAGCAAGCGGGGGCTGGGGGAGGCGCGGGGGGGGGGGCGACACCCAGCCCCAAATACTGGTGGAGCTGGGCCCCTGGGCTCTGAATATTGCTGGTGCCAAGGCACCACGTGGAGATATAACTTGCTGCCCCTGTCAGAGCGTGAGGGGCAGAGCTCAGCCCTGGGGGAGGCTGGGACCATTTCTCACACTCCCCAGCAGCCCCATCCTGGCTGGGACCCACCCTCCTCTGAAATGTCACAGCTCGGACAGCAACAGGCCACAGGGTACCAGGATTCAACATGCCCAGAGTTTCACTGCTCAGCAGCAGTCAAAGCACAAAAGTACATTAGCCTGGGGGAGGGAGGGGTCAGCACAAGTGAAGGGGGAATGAGGAAGAAGCTACGAGTGTGGGGGAGGAGGGGCGGATTAGGGTTCTCTGGGGCCATGGGCCAGAGCAAGGGGGCACCCCACCCCAGCCCTTCTGCCTGCAGTCCCTCCACCTCCTCACACTTCTGCAGGGGAAATGGAGTCAGGGCACAGGGGCTTGCCCCTCTCCGCCCACCTGGCAGTCCCGGCGGATAGCGTGGCCAACCCCCACACCCGACTTCACTCCCCGGCTGGAGTGCCAGGCCGGTGGAATGGGACAAGCCCGGCAAGCCCCTGGGCCCAGATCCCACTCAGTGGCAAGAGTGCTGGACAGGCAGAGCAGGTTGGGTCACAGAGACACCCAATTGGCCTGGGCCACTGGGGGAGAGGGGGAGATATGGAATAGGTGGCTGGTGCAAAGAGGGAGCGGGTCATGCTAGTGGTGAGGAGACTGAAGTGACGTCCTGTTTACCAGAGACAGGAGAATACTACTGGGGTCATGGTGGATGGAGAGAGGAGCAAAGAGACAAGCTCACAGCTCTGATCACAGGAGCTCCCTGTATCTTTATCATGGAGCCAGGAGAGCCCCTGTCTGATCAAGGCTCTGGTCCTCCGCTTGAGACTGGTGCAAGGGTCATCCACAGACACAGTCCCTGCTCACCCCATCAGTGTGGGGTCACTGCAGAGCTCTTGGCTTTCTTCAGAGGGGAAAAGATGAAGGAAGAAACAGAGAAAAATTGGGGATTGGCCATCAGCACAGGGAGACAGAACAAACTGCCCCTGGAGAAGTGGCTGTGGAGGTGATTGTCCCACTGGTTCTGTACAAGGGGTGGCAGTGGCTGTCACAGATCTCGGCAGGGCGCAGTGCACATGCCAGGGGTGGAGGGGAAGGAAGCGTAGATGTAACATGATGTAGATTCATTATGGTGTGGTAGGACATAGGCACAAACCTCACCTCACCTTGTGATGCGCCATGAAATGAAGGGTGCTGGGGAGTTCTGCCCTGAACTATTGTAAGCGGGGGGAACAGTCCCCCTCTTGTGGGGAACTTTCCTGGCCTCTGCACTACCCTGGTGAAGTGGGCTAGCGAAAGGATCTGAGTCCTCACTCCCACTTCCTTTACCCAGTGGCCTCCCTGCCCTTGAGGACTCCCCTTCCACTCTCCTGTCTGGCAGAGTCCTCGTAACCCCAACAAGGCTGGGCCCAGGATTCCTGGGGGGCTCGACCCCCAGCCCTGCTGTGGTCACCTAGGACAGGGGCTAGGGTGTCCCCCCTCTGGGGTACTCTCTCTGCACTGGGCACTTCTCTGACCCACTGACCATTACATACAAGTTAAAGCAAATGCAAGTTATTTAATCAACAATTAATTTTAAAAAGAATAAGGAAAAATGGGAAAGGTTAAAGGAAACACATCACCCCACTCTGCGGCAGGGAACATCACAAAGAGTGTCTCTGGAATGTCAGGGCAGTTCACAGTCTGTTCCTTGTAAGTCCCAGGCCTCCTGCTCAGGCCCTGGCTGTGCTGCAGGGATGCTGTGGGTTGGACACTTGCTCTGGTGGTGGCCACACGCTCTCAGGCTCTAAGTGGTAGGACCCCTCTTCCCAGTATCGCCCCCGCCCTGTCGGGTTTATGATCCAAGCCCGGCCTGCAGAGCCCCTTGGCTGAGGCGTCTCCCTGTGCTGGGCCCGCTGCCCAGGGTCCCCCTCGCTCTCCCCAGCTGCTCACCGCACCCAGCCCCAGCTCCACCACTCTGCCTCAGCACTGCTGCTGGGGCTGCTGCTCTGCCTCCAGCTCCCTGGGCTGCTTCTTTGGCCTCTCTGGCTCTGGTTGCTGCAGCTCTGCTCCCAGGACAGGTCTGCTCTGCAGGCTGCTTCTGTGATTCTGCTCCCAGCACTGACCTGGTTCCTGGGCTGCTTTTCTGGCCCCTCTGGCTCTGGTTGCTGCAGTTCTGCTCCCAGGACAAGTCTGCTCTCTCTGGGCTGTGCCTCTGGCTTTGGGGCTGCAGCTCTGCTCCCAGGACAGGATCTGCTCTCTCTGGGCTTCTTTTCTGGTCCCTCTGGATCTGGCACAGCTCTGCTCCCCAACTTAACTTGGGCCCCTGCTTTCTCCTTAGCTCGGCGTCACTCTGTCTGACCCAGGCAAATCCAGCTCGCACAGAGGATGGGACCTCCCTGGCCTCCTGACTCTGATTAGCCTGCCCACCCTGTCATTCATGCTGACCTGGAGCATTGGCCTCTCCCCATTGTTCCTGGGGACTATCAGTCTCAGGGTCCTGTTTTCCCATAGACCCTTCCCCTTTTAGTACTGGGAGCTAGCCAACCAACCCCGCCCCCCCCCCCCACTGAATGTTAGTAAGGGGGCAACAGTCCCCTTACATATCACATCCACTCCCACATTCAAGGAAAGAGGCACATTGCCTAATGGGAACAGATATCTGGATGTTGATAAAATATGATCTTTAATTACCTTCTTTTATAGGTGCCACAGATCTTCTCCACGCTAAAACCAGCCACAAAATTAGAAAGGAGAGCGGGTCTGAACCGGTATTGCATGAGTCAATATTGTACAAACAAATACACTGAGGGAAAAATCAAGTTATAAGTTCATCAGAAGCTTCACTGGGTTGCATGAGTGTCTCTCTCCCGGGGTGGATCTTCACTGCAGAGTTAGGCCAGCATCAGACCTGGCTGTTGCCCCAATCTGTTTATTGCACAAGCACAAAAACTCTGACTCAAGTCTGGTGGTGCTTTACACTCAGGCTAGCTGGCAAGACTTTAAGTGTAGGTTTTAGCCCAAGTACCACTTTAATTCAGGTTGGTTACATGCCCACTTTGCCGTCTGGAGGGAGGTTAATCGTCTCAGGGGCTGATAGTCCTCCAGTGCCTTCCCACAATTCCTCCTGGGCCATATTTTCTTGGACACTACCTACTTTACTACTGTATTGGTTATCAATTTTTCAGATTAGTTTTTTGTGGAAAATTCATCCAGTTTAGTCTTTCCCCACATTCTATAAAGACATATTAAAAAACACACACCCCAAAAGAATGATAGTAATAAAGAAAGCAAGCAAACAAAAAAAGATTTCCTATTGTAACAATTAAAAAATAATAATTTAAAAGCAAACAACTCCACCACAGTTAAAGAAACAGCCACATAAGACTCCAAATTGGAACAAAAAGTTTCTTGTCAGAGGAAGGATAACGATACTTACTTATTTCGTTATCTCGTTTCTCTAAAAACGAAAGAGAAATAAATATATATTTTTGTTAGGCATTTCTATTTTCTTACCTTTTATTTCACTTTGTCATCAAAGTGAAGGCTGAGAGAAATCAACATCCTCTTCAGAACATCAGACAAGAGGATCCAGTGGTCCCTTCTGATCTTAAACTCTGACTTCACGACTGTATTGCTTACCAGTTTTTTAAAGTAGCTTTTGGTGTGCAATCTATCCAATTTAGCATTTCCCCACATTTTACAGAATTACACTAACCCTTCCAAAAAAGAATAAAAACCTGCCTCTTAGAAATCTCTAATGATGGAGATTCTACATCCTCCTTAGGCAACTTATTCCAGTGCTTAACTACCCTGACAGTTAGGAAGTTTTTCCTAATGTCCAACCTGAACCACCCTTGCTGCAATTTAAGCCCATTGCTTCTTGTCCTATCCTCCACGGTTAATGAGAACAATTTACTTCCTTCTTCCTTGTAACAACTTTTCATATACTTGAAAATTATCATGTCCCCCCCACCCCCCAGTCTTCTCATCTCCAGACTGAACAAACTCAATTACTCTATTGCTTACCAATTATTCAAATTAGCTTTTTGTGGGAAATTTATCCAGGTTAGTCTTTCACCGACATTTTATGAAGTTATATTAATGTCCATAATCATAATAATAATAAACAAAACAACAACAACAATAATAATAATGAATAAAGTAAGCAAACAAACAAAAACAGGTTTAATAATGTAAAAAAATAAATAAATAAAAGTTACATTTAAAAGCAAACAACTCCACAATTGATCAAACTTCCTGTGCCAATGATGGAGTACAAAAGTTTAAAACCATGCCCTTTGGACTTCCTGGGATCACTGCCACTTTCCAGCAGCTGATGGACAGAGTGCTTCGGCCGCATGGGTCCTACACAGCCACACACATTGATAATATCATCATCTGCAGTGACAGCTGGGTTTCATGGCCACCCCAACCAAGTGTCAAGTGGCCACCCATGATGTCTCTTACGTATCATATTCTGTGGGGTGAGGAAGGGGAAGCTACGACCTTTGTTGGAAAAACTCCAAGCCCTAGTGGGCTGCCCTGTCCCTTTCACTAACAAGCCAGTCTAGTGGCTTATTCAAATAGTGGGGTACTATCAACGGTTCATCCTACCACGGCTGCCGCTTTGACAGACCAGGTTAAGGACACTGCAGCCAAAAGGGTCTATTGGATCAAAAGCTGTGACAAGGCATTTAGGGCACGACAAGAGCCATTGACCCAGGAGCCAGTACTATTCCACTCAGCCTTCTCAAAGCCCTTTATTCTCCAAACAGATGCGTCCGATGGCAGACTCTGAGCAGTGCTATCTCAACAAGTCAGAGGAGGAGAACACCCTGTTGTCTATCTCCTCAGGAAGTTGTTCCCACAGGAGGTAACCTAATTAGGCATTGAGAAGGAGGCTCTGGAGGTGAAATGGAGCCACTGATGACTTAATGCTATTATTGGTGATGGCAGCCTTTACAGTGCCTTTACAGCACAGTAGCTTGCTGTCTCAGGAGTGTCAAAAATCACACCCTCCCCACCCCAAGTGCAGCAAGTTTGAGCGCTGTAATGCACCAGTGTAGACAGGCTCTGAGCGTCGACCTGGTTGACCAGGAGTGCTGGGAGATCTCTCTCCCCAGCGCTCGCAGGTGACCCCACAGGCAGCGGTTTGCTGTCTAGTGAAGACAGAGCCAAATGCTTCACAACCACTGCGCGCCTCCGGAGGGAATTCTGCTGAAACCAGCGGGCTCTCACCTTGGCGTGGAGTTCTGGGAGATGGTGCGTTTAAGCATGCGGGAGTCTGGAGGGTCAACTCTGTTCCGGTCCCAGAGGCTTGAATTATCTGGGGATCCTGGGGCTCAGAAGATTGGGTTCCCCTTTCTTCAATCCGGTGGCACCTCACCAGGTCTGGGATACACACACCAGTAAACAGAAACCTTCTCAGTGCCCAGCATTCAAACCCCCTTAACTCTGACCAGGTGGGGTCTGGAGACATGAATGGAGAGGTCTCCCCCTCAGGCTGCCACATCCCTTTGCCTTGGGCTGAGGGGGGATCTTTCCTGGATGCTTCTCCCTGTTTCTGGATAAGAGTCTCTCCCTCCAGGGCTGCCACCTCCTGCTCCCTTTGCCTTGGGGTGGGAAGGTTTCTATTAATGGTTCTTCCTGGGCTGGGGAGAGGCTGTCTCCTGTTCCACGTCTTCCACCGTTCTCTGTGGCCAGGATAGAGCAGCTGGTGACTTTAACCAGAGAAACCGGTGGCCAGGAGCCCCCCCGACTCTGCTGCTGGGAATGTGGCAGCCCCGGCAGGGGGAGCGGGGAGATGGAGCAGGGGAGGAGGCAGAAAAGCAGCAAGATAGACCGGAGAACCCAAGGGGACTGTCTGTGACTCCATGTTCAGGCTGTTATGGTGCTTGAGAGGATCACATTTGATACCTAGCGTGGGGTTTGTACCCTGGTTTGGAACTGTTTGCCCTGAGGTTGGTACTCACATTTGTGAGCTACTCTAGACAGTGGAGTTGAACCTGCATCTCCCACATGCCAGCTGAGGGCTCTCACCATGGGGGTGAAAGTTATAAGGCAGGTGACATCAAAAAACCCACCTCCACCTTCTCCCCACCCCCACACTCACACTTTGTGTGGAGCGAGGCAGGTGCCTGACTCATTCCAGCAAGAAATGCCGTAGGAGCCTGAGCCACTGACCGTCAGGTGCTAGGTTCCCGTCTGTGGGCGGCTGAGCAGAGACCAACGCCCCCTGCAGCCCCGGTTTAGGCACCTGTCGGTGAGAGGGGGCAGGGCTTAGGCCACCCCTCCCCCCTTGTCCCCTCCCCCCTTGTCAGCATCTCCCCTTGTCTTGCTTAGATGGCTCCCCGCCGAGTGAGCTGGCTTTTGTGAATCGCACTGTAAGGTGCCTCTGATGCCCACACATTGTCTAGGGGGTTCAGGCCCCTGACTCAGCTTTGCAGAGTGTGATTTTCTGGTTGCCTACAAACTAGGCCCTGTGACGCTCAGCATTGCAACACCAAGTCCCTTCGTGGATTGCACCCTGTGCAACCAGTCATCTCTCTGCAGCGCACAGCTGAGCAATTCCAGATTGACATGGGCGTGCACAGGACAGAGACAGAGCACAGGCTGGAGAGTGACACATCCCAGTAAAACCCCAAACTCTCCTCCTAGAGGTGCGATATTCCCTGTGGGGTCTAGGGGGACACAACCAAGTCAAGAAGCAAATCCCACGGCTCTGCCCCCGACAACTGCAGCTGGGACATTCAAGCGGAACAAACAAGAAGAATTGTTTGTAATGTTTTATTTACAGTAAGTAACTAAAGGTGGTAAGTAAAAGGAGCCGAGAAGGAGCCTTAATAACCACAGCATGGCAAGGAGACCCCCAGCTACGAGAACAGTTTTCTTAATGGCACCAAAATAGCACCAATGGCCAGGAATTAATACAGGGAATTAATAAATTACAGTCTCACTTTCAGTAACATGTCATAAATCTCTCTGTTCCCTTTCCTTTCATACTCTCCTTTTCTATTCATTTTTCTAACCCTCCCTTCTGATCCCTGTTTATTTTCCTGTTTTTCTCCCACTCTCCTCCCCTCCCTGTTACAGATCATCCCCCATGGCTGCTCCATTCCTCCCCCTCATAGAGACTGGGGTCTGTGAGGCTAGAGAGGCTGATTTCTGGTTCCCCCTTTGCTATGGGTCTCAGGGGCACAGTCGGAGCCGGGATCCCGGCCCCACCCCGAGCCAGGGGTGGATTCTCTCCCCAGGGACGGAGCCCGGCGGGAAAGTGAAGATCGGGGCCTCGTCACCAGCATCGATAAATGTCACCTGCCCCCGGCCACAGTCCAGACAAACCCGGATCCTGCTGGGGGCCCGGCTCCAGGGCAGGAGGGTTACAGGGGAGGTGAGAGCCCAGAACTGATCCCCCCACCGCCCCACAGCCCAGATCCCTCGCTCAGGGCTAAGGCTGATCTGTCCCTTCCTCCCCACAGACTCTCTGGCCACCCCCACAGCCCAGCGTTGCCCACCCCCTACCTCCACCTCCCAACAATGTCTCCCCGAGGTGAATCCCTAACAGCCCAGCACACAGTGCTCAGTGTCAAATCTCTCAGGGTTGTTGGGCAGTCGCTGCCTCGTGTCTCCCCATCTCACACTTTTCCCACCCTCAGACAGGACGAGGTGGGGATCAGCCGTGTCTGGATCCAGAGTCACATTCGCTGGGGAGAGAGAATCGGAGCGTGAGGGGCAGAGCTCAGCCCTGGGGGAGGCTGGGGCCATTTCTCACACTCCCCAGCAGCCCTGTTCTGGCTGGGACAGGCCTAGATCCCAGGGAGCTGCCTCTGTCCTGGGCACCTGAGACTGAGCAGGGATGTCACTGCACTTCCTCAGTCTCTGTAAGGAGACCCACTTCATTAGTTTCCCATTTGCTTGCATAAGCTTCAGCTCCCACCTACCCCTGTTGATTCTGCTCCATTCCCAGCAGGAGAGACACACCAAGAAAGGTTTTAGTGGGGAGGGAGCAGAGGAAGCAGGTACAGTTTTGAATCCGAGACGGAACCTCCCTCCCCTAATGCAGCCTCCACTCCCAGGGCTGGGAACAGAGAGGAAGGTGCAGCATTGGGGAAGAGCTGATTAACACCAGAGAGTAGGAGGTGGCATTGGGTGGGGTAGCCCCATCCCCAGCCCAGAGAGAAGGGAGGAGTTCCCAGCATCAGAGGAAGAGCATCTTTCCAATCCAGGAAGCAGGGAGCAGCTCCAATGAGAGAGCCCAGCCCTGCCCAGAGGAAAGGCAGGATGTTGGAGAAGGGCGATGAGGAGACCCCCCTGCACTGGGATAAAGTAGAGGGATGTGTCAGTCCTCAGGGCATTGAGCTCTGTTCGGGTGCTGCTCAGGGAGAGTGTTTCTGTTCATTAGCATGGGCATGAACTCAGCACTCAGGTTGATGTCAGGATTATTTGTGTGATGTCAGCCTGGGATCTCCCCAGCTGTTCCGGCACCTTGGCAGAAGTTGGGGAGGGGGGTACGAGGTCCCACCACCTGTGGCCCTGCCCTCTCCCTGGCCCTGCCCCACTCTTCATCTTCCCGCTGAGGCCCTGTCTCTGGCCAGGCTGGGAGCCTTGGCCACTCTGGAGAGCCCCTGAGCCTCCACCTTCCCATGTCCCCACTCTCCGGCGTGCAGCACCCAGGGCAGGTGGAGGGTCCGGGGGGAAGAGGAGCAGGGGTGGGGCCACTGAGAGGGACAAGCACCAGGAAGAAGCTGCACTACACAAGGCACAGTTGATCAGCCGCCCCTCCATGAAGCACAGCCAATGCTGCGATGTTCCACGCCTGCCCAAGGCTTGCAGTGTGGGGGGCCAACAGGGCCCCCTGCCCCCAAACTATGCCCATGTTAAAAAGTGGGTGGGCTTGGCCCCCTGGGCCCCCATGTTCCAGTGCCCCTGGATCTCCTCACTGTTTAATGGGTTATTTTTAGGGCTGTGTGTGTCATGGCCACTGGTGATTTGGTTGGTAACTTTCGTTGCAATCTCAGGAAGATGTTTTCACTGGAATTTTCTCATAATTTAAAGACAATCTCCAGCTGCAAACTCACCCTGTCTGTGTGCTCCTAGGGATTCCCCAATTTGTGTCTCCAGTGCAGACGGCAGAGTGTCTGGCAGGGGAAAGGAGAAAAGAGATGAGATTTCAGGCTTTCTTATTTATAACAGGTTTCAGAGTAACAGCTGTGTTAGTCTGTATTCGCAAAAAGAAAAGGAGTACTTGTGGCACCTTAGAGACTAACCAATTTATTTGAGCATAAGGTTTCGTGAGCTACAGCTCACTTCATCGGATGCATTCAGTGGAAAATACAGTGAGGAGATTTATATACACACAGACCATGAAACAATGGGTGTTTATCATGCATACTGTAAGGAGAGTGATCACTTAAGATGAGCTATTACCAGCAGGAGAGTGGGGTGGGGGGAGAGAAAACCTTTTGAAGTGATAATCAAGGTGGGCCATTTCCAGCACATTTCAAGGAGTTAACAAGAACATCTGAGGAACAGTGGGGGCGGGGGGGGGGGGGGGAAAGGAATAAACAAGGGGAAATAGTTTTACTTTGTATAATGACTCAGCCACTCCCAGTTCTATTCAAGCCTAAGTTAATTGTATCCAATTTGCAAATTAATTCTAATTCAGCAGTCTCTCATTGGAGTCTGTTTTTGAAGTTTTTTTATTGAAGGATAGCCACTTTTAGGTCAGAAATCGAGTGACCAGAGATATTGAAGTGTTCTCCAACTGGTTTATGAATGTTATAATGCTTGACATCTGATTTGTGTCCAGACAGTCCCCCAACCTGAAGCAAATACTCACCAGCAACCTCACACCACACAACAGAACCACTAACTACAATACCCACCTGCGGAAGTGAAGAAACAGATTGATAGAGCCAGAAGAGTTCCCAGAAGTCACCTACTACAGGACAGGCCCAACAAAGAAAATAACAGAACGCCACTAGCCGTCACCTTCAGCCCCCAACTAAAACCCCTCCAACGCATTATTAAGGATCTACAACCTATCCTGAAGGATGACCCAACACTCTCACAAATCTTGGGAGACAGGCCAGTCCTTGCCTACAGACAGCCCCCCAACCTGAAGCAAATACTCACCAACAACCACATATCACACAACAGAACCACTAACCCAGGAACCTATCCTTGCAACAAAGCCCGTTGCCAACAGTGCCCACATATCTATTCAGGGGACACCAACACAGGGCCTAATAACATCAGCCACACTATCAGAGGCTCATTCACCTGCACATCCACCAATGTGATATATGCCATCATGTGCCAGCAATGCCCCTCTGCCATGTACATTGGTCAAACCGGACAGTCTCTACGTAAAAGAATAAATGGACACAAATCAGATGTCAAGAATTATAACATTCATAAACCAGTCGGAGAACACTTCAATCTCAATAAGACCAACGTCTTTGCAGCCTCACAACCATCCCAGGACACAATCTGCAAGAGAGATTTACATTTCCCTTTCTCATCCCCTCCCAGCCTTCAGACTCCAGTTGGTTTGTCTCATTCACTCACTGCCTTTTGTCGTACCCTAGATCCAGATCATACAAAGACTTTGGCAGAAAAGTAACTTTACCCACTTTGGTCCCTTTGGCCAGGGGTTGGCAGCATCATGTTGTGCGACGGACACTTGACAAAATTACCGGAGTGAGTGACGGACACTGGCGGGGGGTTATGTCATTCAGTCATCATTCAACCCGTAAAATAACACACAATTTTCCACACTGAAAAAACCATAACCTAGCTCGTTAATAAATAATAAATAATAGTAATAAACTCAACTCACGTTAGTGTTTTTGAATGTACCTCACTGCTGCAGTCAATATTTTTTTTGTGGGATGGGGGCATTGAAATAAATATTTATCCTAAAACCATATTTCAGTGCTTTGTTGTCACTAGTTTTTTATTTTTCTTGTTTAAATAATATGTCTGATGGGAGGATGAGTGTCTGTGTGTGTGTGTCCCACCTCTACACCACTTACCCCATGTCTATCCCCTGTCTGTGTCCCTTACATGGGAGATCCCCCATCGTGTCACAGGATGTGGGAAGCAGAGAATGGGGGTCTCTCAGTGGAGCAGGGTTTCCCTTCCCTTCACTGTGACCAAGGCACCCCTCTCCAGGCAGGGGTTATCCCAGGGTGGGTGGGAACCTCCTCTGCCTCCTGACCAGGACATAGGGACAAGCTCTGGCTCTGGCTGTGAGGGGAGGCACTGAAGGGCAGGGGCTAGGCTGAGGGGGGATGTGCAGTGGGTTCAGCACTGAGGGGCTGGAGGGAGCTCGGCTGAGGGAGGCTGTGCAGTGGGGGGCGACACTGAAGGGCTGGAGCTAAGCTGAGGGGGGCTATGCAGTGGGGTCGGCACTGAGGGGCTGGAGCTAGGCTGAGGGGGGCTGTGCAGTGCAGGGTGGCACCGAGTGGCTGGAGGGAGCTCGGCTGAGGGGGGCTGTGCAGTGGGGGGCGACACTGAAGGGCTGGAGCCAGGCTGAGGGGGGCTGTGCAGTAGGGGGTGGCACTGAAGGGCTGGAGCCAGGCTGAGGTGGGCTGTGCAGTGGGGTGAGGCACTGAAGGGCTGGAGCTAGGCTGAGGGGGGCTGTGCAGTGGGGTCGGCACTGAGGGGCTGGAGCTAGGCTGAGGGGGGCTGTGCAGTGCAGGGTGGCACCGAGGGGCTGGAGGGAGCTCGGCTGAGGGGGGCTGTGCAGTGGGGGGCGACACTGAAGGGCTGGAGCCAGGCTGAGGGGGGCTGTGCAGTGGGGTGAGGCACTGAAGGGCTGGAGCTAGGCTGAGGGGGGCTGTGCATCCAACCACAGAGAAGTTAGCAAAGTCCAATACCCCTTGTGTGGAGACAAGAGTCAAAGTGGCGTGTGCATAATCAGTAAAAAGAGGACTTGTGGCACCTTAGAGACTAACCAATTTATTTGAGCATGAGCTTTCGTGAGCCACAGCTCACTTCATCGGATGCATACCGTGGAAACTGCAGAAGACATTATATACACACAGAGACCATGCGAATACAGACTAACATGGCTGCTACTCTGAAACCTGCATAATCAGTGGGAATAAACCAATCAGAGAAGAGAACAATAACATGAAAATAGCTTGAACAAAAAAAGCCCTGCCAATGATATGTTCATGCATGTATATATAGGATATAAGGAATATAATATAAGGAACTTAATATTCATACCACTCAAAGGTGATTGGAACAGAACTAGTAAATATGCAATTTGGATGTGTATAATATGTCAGACATTGTAAGGGGTGATCAGAGCTTCGAAGGAGAAATGCCCCATGACCTACCTACGGTCCGGGAGAAGGGAACTGACCAGCACTTCTTTCTATATGCGATGGCTAGTAGCAAATATCCCAATGGCTGGTGATGGGGCACTAGACGGGGAGGGCTCTGAGTGAGAGAGAAATCTTTCCCAGATGTCTGGCTGTAGGGTCTTGCTGAAATCCTCAGTGTCCAGCTGACCACAATATTTTGGATAGGGAAGGAATTTTCCACCAAGTCAAATTGCCAGAGACCCTGGGGATTTTTTTTGTTTTTTGTCTTTTGCCTTCCTTTGCCATATGGGGCACATATCATTTACCGATGTTAAACTAGAATAAATTATGGATTCTCTGTAACTTGAAGTCTTTAACTCATTATATGAGGGCTTCAGTAATTCAGCCAGAGTTTACAGGTAAATTGCAGGAGTGGGTGGGGAGGTTCTGTGGCCTGCAATGTGCAGGAGGTCAGAGTCGATGGATCATGATGGTCCCCTCTGACCTTAAAGTCGATGAGTCATTTCTTACTTTGTAACTGTAATTGAAAAGCATGTTTCTGGTGCAAACAAAGGTTTGAATTAATCAACCTGAGTGTCTTGGACACAAATGTCTGGCCATCTCACCCAAAAATTAAATAGAAGCATCATCTAAGTGTGAACCAATTGACCAGCACCATTCTCTTCCCACAGTCTCAGAGGCTCATCCCAATTTCCATTCCTAGATCCATTTTAGGTACCTTTGAATTTCCTCAGAGTCTCCATTAGCACAATAGTTTTCTGGGAGAAATCGCTGACTCGCTCTCCCAGTTCAGGAGAAATCTCCTCTGGCTGCTGGAACTTCCCCTTCTCACACCTGGAGAGAAACAAATTCATGTGATTATATTTCATTGTGTGACTCATTATAAATTCTGGCTAGTGAGTCGCTGCTCTAATATGCCTGGAGTTAGAATTCCTCGACTTCTCCGAGCCTCAGAGCAAGTGCAACACAGCCCATGGCCATACAATCTTCCCTTCAAAGGTCTCATTAATATTCTTCAGCTCTGGTCTGAAGAGATCAGCTCTGGGGACAAAAGGGGAAATGAGTCTCCATGGCCAATTCACTCCTTGGCTTCCATTCTCTGAGGGACAGGATGTTCCTATATAAAGTGCTATAGAAATCTGTCCACTAGGATCTAGACTGAGACTAGACTGGGAACTCCCCACTCCCCAGCTCATTCCACACAGGTCTCCTAACAACCCCCAGGCTGGGAAAGACTCAGGTGGGAAAGACTCTTGACCACTGCTGCCCTGGGCTGAATGGTAACCAGGGCCGCAGTAGTGACAGGCCCATATTCCATCCCCACAATCCTGAGGCAGCCAGTCACTCAGGGATGTGACATCTTGAGGAAACACTTGAGGTCAGTCTTTCCCACTGAATGGAGAATTCCAGAGTCTTCTGTACCAGGGTGAGAACCTCAGGATTAAATTTATCTGAGAGATTTGTATCCAAAATGTGACCTTCCCAACATACGTTGCTGTGGAGATCGGTGCTAACATCATCTCCATGCTCTTTCCCAGCATTGCCAAGTATATGTGGGAGTGAGAGAGAGAGCCACGTACCTACTCAAGGTGCTTCTGACATCCTAGAGGGGAGAGAGAGGAGAGAGAGAAATTAAAAAAATCTCAGATTAAAAAACCCCACCTGAAACACACTTGGGATTCCAGGAAAGGGATTTTGCAAATACAGGGAAAATCAGCCCTGCCCTGGCCCCAGGGCCATGGTTTCACTGAGCTAATGGGGCTTTTCCATCTCTAATATCAATGTGTCTCTGAGTCTGCAAAGAACAATAGTCATTCACATTTCAGCAATGCACACATTGAGTTACACTGAGATCTCTGACTGCTGGACCCCGGTGCCCGTACTTCAGGAGCTGTCCTGTCCCTGTGTTGGGATTTGGGATGTTTCTAGCTCAGTCTCACCTGCAGGAATTCACTTGCTGGCTTCTGACACTTCCCCTCCATCTCACTGATCAGCTCACTGAGACGGGAAATCCCCTCTGAGAGTTTGGTGATATTTTCATTCTGTATCTTCACAATCTCCTTGTCCAGCTTTTCCAGCTGGGCCACCAGGAGTCGCTCTTGTTCCTCCAGGAGCTCCCGCAGTTGCTGAAATTCAGACACAATCTTCTGCCTCTCAGTTTCTGTCTGTTTCTATAAGAAATAAGGAAAGGGCTGGTCAGGAACATGGATGGAGCCTGTTGACCTTTCATACAGTCTTACAAGAGAGAGTTTCTTTACAATCTCTAACACATCTGTGTAGAGACCAGGCCATGAGCCGACAGGCCTAGTGCTCAGAGCTGCAGTCAGAAGGAAGGAACTGCAGCCGAAGTCAGAGCTGGAGTCAAAGTCAGGATCTCACCAAGGGTTGGGGCTACAGTCGAGCTCAGAAGTCATGCCAAAAGCTGAGCCAGAATCAGTGTCTGGAGTCACATGGGGGATCAGGACTGGAGTCGGAGTCAGGCACCCTCGCGAAGGGTCAATCCAAAGTCAGACAGCAGCACTGCAGGTCAAACCTGAGTCAGGAACAACTCCAGGGCCAAGCCAGAGTCAGGGTCCAGTCCAGCAGCAGATCGGGAGTTCACTCAGTTGTTTGGACAACTTCCCGTGACTCCTGCTGGCGTAATTCATGTATCCGAACGTCTGCTCCAATCAGGAGCTTCGTAGGCAGATCCGCAGGTGGGCCAGAGTTCCACTAGCCCCGCCCCCCCGGCTCTGGAGAGCGGTCGGGTTGTCATGAGAGTCTCTGTGGGCTGAGGTTCCAAACCCACCATTCTTCACATCCTGACACTTGACTCTACACTGTGATCACAAAGGAGAGGATTTTCTTACAGCTTCGCATTTGGGCCCAATCTCTCTGCAAGGGCTGTCTCCGTGTCTACCAGGATATAGTCAGTGCGGTTTGGGAGAAATTTTGTGAAAGCCACAAGGGGTCGTAATTAACTCATTAACGAAAATGCATCTCAGATCTTGCAGAAGATGCTGTTGTCCTTCTCCAGGGAGAGAACATTTGTGATATGCACATCTGCGTGCACACACACAGAGTATCCCATGATCATGGAGAAACACACACAAGGCCACAGAGAAATCTACCAATAAACATCCCTCCCAGCTCCATGTCCCAGCAGGCGAAGAACAACAGGCACCGACCAGATACTCCTGGCTTCTCTTCTCTCCAGTCACTTTCAATCCCAGCATCTTTTCTCTCTCTTCCCTCAGAGTCTTCAAATGGGCTTGTATTTTTTCCTGAGAAACAGAAATGATTTGGTGGGTTTATTTTGAGGGTTGTAGGGGGTGGATGAGGTGTTTTCCCACCCAAAATTCAAGATAACAGTCAGTCTTCCTAGATAGACTAGGTGGGTAAGGCAATATCTTCTGCTGGCCCAGCTCCTGTTGGTAAGAAAGCCAAGCTTTTGAGCTTACACACAACTCAGCTCTGGGGAACGTACACTTTCCTAGGCCTGAAGAAGAGCTCTGTATAAACTTGAAAGCTTGTTGTTCACCCACAGAAACTGGCCATGAGCAGATATTACTTCACCTACCTTGTCTCTCTAATATCCCGGGACCAATAACAATATTGTATACAACAGTGAGTCTTTCTAGAGGTAGGACATCCGAGACACCAAGGAAATGAAAGCTTATTTATGGAAATTGGCCGTGTTTTGTATTCAGATTGTTTGAAGTTTTTACATCCACTTTCTCCATTGCGTGGAACCAGTGGAAAACTGGTGTCCCATGGCGGTGAATCTATAAAGCTGTTTTTGAGAAGATTTAACAAACAGTGATACCAATCCCAGAAACCACCGGGGGCAGCCATGTAGGCTGGGATGCTCAAAGGAGTCAAACTCCATTGACTTTCAGCCCTGTACCCCTGGGGATGGGATGGGTTGGACAGCACTGATGTAAGGACTAGGGCAAACCCCATTAGATGTGTTGACTTGTGTTAGGAACAGCTGGGGTTTGCCCTAGTGCTGTCCTAGCCCCTTTCCCTGCAATGGCCTCTGGGTAGCTACCCCAAAGTCCCTAGCAAAGACCCCAGAAGTGGTGGATTCTGGCAGATTTCAAAGGGCTGCCTGGTGGGACTAACGGAACCACGTTGGCTGGTCCTTGCCAATGAACACACGAGAACAGGTCAGACTGACACAGGTCTGCACTGCCCAGGGGTTAGTTTTGCTGAAGATAAGTCTGATCCCAGCGGCATGTGGCATGGACCTGAGCTCACTGGAGCCCTTGTGGCTGTGGACTGAAGGTGCTTGGGGTCCCACACCATGTTCAGCCCAGTGATCTCCTCTAGTGCAGGCCGGCAGCATCTGAGTTTAACCCTCATGGAGCAGCACAGGAATTCACAATCCCCGTGGGAAACCTGCTCTCACTGCCGGGCCTAGGAACTGTATCAAGGAGTCTTTTCCTCCTACTGTCTGCACTTCATCACTGCTCAGTCCTGCTGAAAGGGGCAGAGTAGCTAGTGGTTAGGGCACTGAACTGGGCCTTGGAAAACCAGGTTTTTATATCCAGCTCTGCCACTGATCTACGGAGTCACCTTGGACAAGTCACTTCCTCTCACTGTGCCTCAGTTTCCCCTCCCTCCCTTTGTCTGTCTTGTCCAGTTAGACTGTAAATGACTCGGGGCAGGGATTGGCCCTCACTGGGTTTTGTGCAAGGCCCCCACAATCGAGGTCAGATCTCATCTGGGGTCTCTAGGGGATGCAAATAACAATAAACACTGATACAACCAGTAATACCAGCCACAGCTTGTAACTCCCCCAATCAGCTTTCATGAAGTGAAGGCTACACACAGCTGAATGACAGGGTCACACCATTAACCTGTAATTAACATCCCAAGTTATTACCCATTAGACTGGGCAGCAACTCCCTACCTTGTACTCCTGGGCAGCTTCCTGTATGGGAACCACCCTGTGAGCGCGGTGAGCCCGGGACCTGTCGCACACCACACAGATGGGGGTTTGATCCTCTTCACAGAACAGTTTCAGAGCCTCCTGGTGTTCCCCACACACCTCGCCCCCTCCTGCTCCCTTCACTGCCTGGAAACTCAGCCGCTTGGCGATTTCTAGGATATTTGCCAGCTGCCTGTTGGGCCTGAGGTTTCTCTGTTGCACAGTTTCTCTGCACTGAGGGCAGGAGGCGGCTGTGTCGGGTCCCTCCCAGCACTGGGCGATGCAGGCTCCGCAGAAATTGTGCCCACACTCCAGAGTGACAGGGTCTGTGAAATACTCCAGACAGACGGGACATGTCGCTTCCTCCTGGAGACTTTCCATGGGGCTTGCTGCAGCCATGGCTCCCTCCGGGCAGTGGGACAGGCTTTGTTTCCATTTCCTGAGTTCACACTATGCCCTGCCTGCAGCAGCAAGGCGGGGTTTCCTTGCCTGAAAGTGACTCATGCTGTTTGCTGAGCAGGAAGAACCCAACCAATTTCACCCCGGGAGGCTTTAGTGAAAAAATGAACAGTCACACCCCTGACAGGTAACTTTCAGTGAAATTAGCTTGTAATTAAAACCCCAAAGGGCTCCCGGCCTGCAATCAGCCCCTGTGCTGGTGTGGAGGGTCACTGAGGCATCCCCCTGTGAGGATGAACCTGGAGGAGCAGCAGCTGTGTGTCTAAGGAGTGATAGTCAGGCTTGGCAGACATTTTTTATAATATAGAATTGTGACAGATAGTGTTTATTTTAAGCAATTTTTATATTTATTGATTTAAACTTTCACCGTTGCACAACAATCTGGGGTTTAAGCCTTTCATTCCAATTTAAATTTTCACAGTTGTGGGAAATTCTGGGGGGATCAGACAATATTTTGGTCAGGCCAGAACTAATTAATGACACTTGACACCGAGATTCAAAAAGTTGAAGCTTTAGAACTGTTAAAATTGTCTGTGAGCAGGTCAGTCTCCTCCCTCCCCCAGCAGCTCCCCCAGGGCAATGACCCAGTGCGTCCCCCACCACCACACGGACCGAGGCTGAGAGTCCATCTGCTGGCGGCTCAGGGGCCTGTGGAATGTGCTGGGATCTCAGCCTGGGCCCTGGGGGCAGGTGACCCTGTCACACAACCACGCCCAGCAAGGCCTGCTCCCATTTTCTCCCAGTTTGTCGGTCCCAGCAGAGAGACCAGGGACTGCAGGGAGACCAAGCTCCTGTCCCCCACGTGAGGGCTGGGGCCCAATGGCCGAGGGCAGCCGGTGTGAGGGGAGCTCGCACTAGAGGCCTGCAGGGTACATGGTGTGGGATAAACAGAGACCTCTCAGGCCACTTGCCATTGCGACTGCAGCAGGGGATGTGGGGACAGACGGAGGAGGCCTGGGGCAGTCTGGGAAGCCGCCATCGGGGACACGGCGAGGGAACTCAGCTGTGGCGGGGAAGCCGTGCTGTGCAGAGATGCTGCTGCGGATGCAGCTGGTTACCCGGGTCCAGCGCCGCAGCAGGTTAACAACGTGGTTACTAGACGTTGCAGCTCAGCGGAGTGAAGTGCTGCCCTTTTGCTGATCTCCACGCAGCTTGAGATTTGCAGGCATCCCTCAAACACCTTTCCCCTGCTGCTGTCTCAGGTACCTGAGTCTTCACTCAGCGTTGCAGAGCAGAGCAGATTCAGTGCTTTGATACAGGGTTACGGAAAGGAAAGAGACTGGCATGGTACATATAGTACCTGTAATTTCTCTCTCCTGGCTGTCAGGTGTACCGTGTGCAGCTGGTTACTTAGAGACATTCAGTCAGACAGCTGGGGTGGCCTTTTTCTGCTCTGCCCCTTTCGCAGTAAATGGTGGCTGTAACTTTCCCCACTCCGGTCCCTTTGGCATCACTGGGATGCTGAGACCTTTCAGGATCAGGACACTGAATCATAAGCTTTCTGGGTCTATTTGCTCAGCATCTGCTTAGAGCTCAGCACCCTGGGGCCCTCGTCCTCCACAGACTGTAATGCGAAGAGACACACAGGCATTGTATAGATGGGGAAACTGAGGCAGGGAGTGGGCTGGTTCAATGGGCCCCCTATTCACTGGCTGCAAGGGCCAATGCAGACCTGAGCAGCAGCTTGGCGAGTCCTGAGCTCCAGCCAGAGCTGCATCTCTGGTTTAATGGTCCTAAGGGGCTTTGCCAGGGTGCAGAGTACAAGAGATGCAGCTTCACCCTGGCCACACCCCTCTGTCCCTTTCCACCACTTCCTCCTCCAGCCTGTCCATGCCCCATCCCCACTCCCTCCCGCCCCTCCCAGGAGCACTCCCTGTGCTGGCAGCTGCTGGGGAGGAGGCACAAACAGCCACGCTCGCCGGCACAGGAGCCAGAGCACAATGCTGGGCTGCGTCCAAATGTCAAGAATGTCTTTTGATTTAGGGTCCAAATCTGGGGACTGAGCTAAGTGCTGAGGGGCTGGTTCTCCAAGGGGCTGGGCACCGGCAGCGCCCACTGACTCCGGCTGCAGCTGAGCATGCAGGTGGAACACGTGCCCTGAAGTCCTGTGTTTCGAGGAGATAAACTGAGACACCCCAAATTAGGCCACTGTTGTAAATTTAGGCGTCACCGACTTGTCCATTAACAGCAGGACGTGGGCTAAGTCTCACTGTATGTTGCTGTTTATACTAGGTCACTGCTCGGTCCCACGTTTGTAAGCAGCAGAGGTGCTGACCCCAGGGGTGCTCCGGAGCTCAAACACCCACGGAAAAAATACAGGGGGAGCTCAGCACCCACCAGCCACAGCTGTTCTGCGGGGCTGCCAATGAGCTGTTTGGTGGCTGGGGGAGGTGCCTGGGGGAGGGCGGAGAGCAGCGAGCTGCAGATTGGCTGCGGCTTCGGGGAGGGGTTGGAGCAGGGGTGGGAAGAGGCAGACAGAGGGCAAGGCCTTAGGGGAGGAGGCAGAGTGGGGGTGGGAAGAGGCGGAGTGAGGGCAGGGCCTCAGGGATGGGCATAGTGGGGGCGTGGCCTCAGGGCGGAGCAGGGGTGAAGCATCCCCAGGGAAAAATAAAAGTCAGCGCCGATGGTAAGCAGAGAGCTAGTAGTGTAAGGCCCATATTATATCCCCAGTGCCTACAGGCAGCCAGTCCCCCAGGGATGTAACAAGTTCATAATCTTTCCCACGGGATGGGTAAACCCACCGTTTTGTTCACAGGGCGAGAACCTCAAGGTTAACTTGAACAAAGTGAAAGTAGCAGAAATGTAGCTCCTGTCCACACTGTGCTGAGGTGCCCTGGGGAGACGTGGCTTTCACCTGGTGGCCAAGCCCCTGCCCAGGCTCAAGAAGTGTGAGGGGGAGCGAGAAGGAGCCACGTGCCTGGTCGAGGTGCCTCTGACGTCCTAGAGGGGAAAAAGAGAGAAAAGAGCGCTCCGTCTAATATGTCTCACAGTGGGGCCCCTGGTGGGGCTGTCGGACTCTGGGATACGGGGCGATGGCTCTGTGCATGGTAAGTTTAGATCCTCCTTTCAGCAAATGCAGAATAAGGGAAGGGATCAGAGTCTGCAGCAGCATCAGGGGATGAGATTTCAGCAAACCATGTGCTGGCAGTTGCAGAATCCAATCCGTGAAAGGCCCCAGCCCAGCAGACCACCTGGATACATGTGTTATCAGTGCAGTTCTCAGCACACTGGGGAGTTCTGCATAAAAATGGCTGGCTGGATCTGGCCCACTGAACTCAAGGCCAGCACCAGCCTCTGACAGCCCTGACAACGCTGAGTGCAGGAATGAGAATCAGCCAGTGGCTCCCTAAGGGGTCTGAGGATAAACCAACCTGTCCTGGGAATGGAAAGGGGGAGGCAGCCAAAGACTAGTCAGGGACAGTAAATACTGCAGGGAAAGAATTAGGGAACACAAGCAAACCAGAGAAACGGTAACCGGCAGGCATCAACAAGGATCAGAAGGGATTTTACAAACACCGGAAATCGAGACCCTGCCCTGGCCCCAAAGCCATGGATTCTCTGAGCGAATGGGGCTTTTTTCATCTCTAACATCTGCACGTCTGTAACTCTGCTAAGAACAATAATAATTCCCGTCTCTGCCATGCACACACCGAGTTACGCTGTGATCTCTGAGTTCCGGACTCCAGCGCCCAGGATTCAGGAGCTGTCCTGTCTCTGTGCAGGGGTCTGGGTGGCTGGAACAGTCTCACCTACAGGAATTCACTCGCTGGCTGCTGGCCCTGCCCCTGCAGCTCACTGATCAGCTTGTTGAGATGAGATATTGGCTTGGAAAAGTTGGTGGCATTTTCACGTAATTTCTTCCCAATCTCCCTGTCCAGTTCCCCAAGCTGGGCCAGCAGGAATTGCTCTTGGTCCTGGTTTCAGAGTAACAGCCTTGTTAGTCTGTATTCGCAAAAAGAAAAGGAGTACTTGTGGCACCTTAGAGACTAACCAATTTATTTGAGCATAAGCATGCATCCGATGAAGTGAGCTGTAGCTCACGAAAGCTTATGCTCAAATAAATTGGTTAGTCTCTAAGGTGCCACAAGTCCTCCTTTTCCTCTTGGTCCTGGATATTCCAGCCCAGAGAGTCAAAATGAGAAACAATTTCCTGCCTCTAAGCTTCTGTCTTTCCCTGTGATGGCAGGTCACGGACATGTGGAGACTCATGGGCCATTTCATCACCCTCCTCCTCCCCTAGCGCGTACATAGCACTTCTCATCTGTAGAGCTCAAGCACTTTACAGTGAAGGTCAGTGACGTTCTCCCCATTTCACAGATGGGAAACTGAGGCACGGTGCAGTGAAGACCCAGATCCCCAGTGGGACTTAGGTGGCTAAAGCCCAGGTTTCGACCCCTGACTCCCAGAATTAGGTGCCACTGAAATCCAGAAAATCTCTGCCTGGCTGCCCCTAACTCTGCAGGGGCCTCAACTCACTCAGCACCAACATTTCGATGGGAAAATTTCCCAAGGTTCCTGAATTTCTGCTTCTGGGCCTGGGCCCTGCTGCCTCCTTCTCGGCGTCCAGACACCTGCCTCACGTCTAAACCCCAGAAGGAGCCTCCAAGCAGAAGGCCGGCAGTGGAAAGCCTCTCTTGCCTGTGGGGCCCAATCCTGTAGCAGTGCGCTGAGCACCCCTTTTGGATCAGGGCTCAGACAAAACCCAGAGGAGGTGCTGGCAGAGGCTCCTTTATAACATAGAGCCCAGTGGTTAGGGCACTCACCTGGCATATGGGAGACTCAAGTTCTACTCCCTGCTCTGCCTGACGGGGAGGAAGGGTTTGAACACAGGTCTCCCACGGCTCAGGTGACTGCCCTAACCACAGGGGTCTGGGATATTCTGATGTGAGGCTCCCACAATCTTTTCTGATCAAGCTGCTTCACATTGGCTAAATAATTAAATAGCCCCTGAGTCAGAGCGAGGGGGTGACAATGAGTCTATAGCAGGGGTGGGCAAACTTTTTGGCCTGAGGGCCACACATGTATGGAGGGGCAGGTAGGGAAGGCTGGGGGAGTCTGTGCTTCCCCAGCCAGGCGTGACCCGGCCCCTGCCCCCTAGCCAACCCCGCCCCTCTCCCTGCCCCTTGATTGACCCCCGGATCTCCCACCTCCTGTCCACTCCCCTTGCCCCCTCACTGCCCCCTGGGACCGCCACCCCTATCCAAACCCCCTGCTCCCTGACTGCCCCCCTGGGACTCCCAACGCCATCTAATCCCCCCTCGCTCCCTGCCATGCCCTGGGAGCCCGCCCCCATCCAACTATCCAAATTTTGTTTCTGGTTTTCATGTTGCAATTTTAGTTTTTCCAATTCCTGTTCCAAATTTTCCTTTTCATACTCACAGGCATGGTGCTTTTCTGTGAGCTTATTTACAGCCTGAGACATAGCACAGGTGACTCGTGCTGCTGTTTGGACTTTCTTGGGGGAATAGCCCTCTTGATTCCCCAACGAGAAGTTGTCCAGAACTTTCTTGTGCAATGTAGAGACTGCAGCGGTCACACATGGATCAGACCCCAAGCTTTTAAACACCTGTCTTAACAAGCACTCATCAACCATAGCTGGAGGCCTCAGGGTGTCCCCCTTCTTCTCAGGTAAACCCACCTTGCTCGCACTTGCAGAACATCATAGACTTGAATATAACACGAATTCAACTCCATGTGCCTATGTATTTTCCTCTCTCCCAATAATCTGATCCCAATCTGATCCAATCCTCAATTCCTCGGCCACTGAGTCTAATATCTTAAGACAAGAATTTAGCTTATCCAACCAGTTCAGAAACAGTTGACTTAGTCACTGGCACGGTCACCATCCTCGGCTACAAAATATTGAAATGGATCTTTAACGACTGACAGCTGGGCAGAATGTTCCCGGTACCCGTCAACAAGTCAGAATCAGTAGACTCCATGCAAAACAGTTTATTTGAGAAAGAATCACAGAAGCAGTATAAGGTTATCTAATACACGTCTCCCTAGTGAGCCTCAATTCCCCAGGCACAAACCCTCAGTATTTATACTGGCCCCACACAGTATTCTGATTGGCTAGCAAAGCTGGTATAACTATCAATCTAGATGAGGATTTCTCTCTTTCATTGTCTTCTATTCTCAGTCACCTGATCTATCAAGGATTCCCCCGAGGCAGTGGTTTTCAAAGGAGTCTTATGCCCTGTGGACATTTTATTACTAATTTTCTCCTAATTAATACTTTGGAAGGGACTGCAGAAGGGGTACCGACCAGACATCACCCCACGTTGGTGCTCTCATCAATCATTCACTCAAGCTGTCAGTTAAATGCCTTCCAAAGGGGTCATTTTGCCCCGGGTCAGCTTGTGCCAAGCTCACTGATCTTGTGTCTATACATTTTCTTTACCTAGTGAGCTGGCATATTGACTGACAAAGGTCGGTAACAGAACAGATACGCAGAATAGAGAATTTCCACTTTAACCGTTTGAAACTAAGGAGGCCCTGCTCCCAGAATCCTCTAGCAAATTCAAACATGTCAAGCCGTACCACATTCATGTTCACCACATTCATTAATAAGAAGCACAGTAATTCATAATAATTCAGCACCGTCCCAACACCCTGGACAGTGAATCTCCTTGTTTCCACCCCTGTCTCAGTGCGAGGGAGTCGTGCTTCTGCTTCAATGGGTGTCAGTTCCCTGTCACTCCCAGCCTTTTACCTCCCCACAAAAACTCATCAGGGCTCTGCCAGTCCTAACTTTGCCTTGCAGATTAACACTGGGCGCAACCTTGTCTCCAGCCCCCTTGACGTGTCCTTCTGTAGTGGCCACCCCCTCTCCACTGGACACTCAGACATTCCCAGGTAGGCCATCGGGACAACACCAGCTTCTTTGATTCATCTGAGGATCAGTGCCAACAGAACATCACAGCACTGAGATGTATTTTTAGTGAAAACAAACAGGAGTTTATTAGTTAAGATTGAAGAGATAGTGAGCGAAGCAATAAGACCAACAGGTTACAAACCAATCATCAGGTATAACAGGATTCAGATAGGCCGAGTTTAACTTTAACAGGTAAAATCCATGGCTAACGCATTCTCCCAGGGCCACCAGCCACCACTGATGAAATCCCCCTTTTCATGAATGCAAAGCATGCTCTCTTTTTGGCTTCCTGAAGGACTGCAGGGTGCTGTTTTTGTCCCCCAGTTATAGTCCAGTAAACTGCTGAAGTGGTCCCCCCACCATTGTCTGTTCTCCAGTGTGCTCTTTCTGTTGGTCCTATATTCCAGTGGCTCTCAGCCTTTCCCCACTATGGTACCTCTTTCAGGAGTCTGATCTGTCTTGCCTCCTTGGCTCACTGAAAAATGACGTGCTTCCAAAATCCGACAGAAAAAGACAAAAGTGTCACAGCTACTATTAGTGAAAAATTACTTCCTTTCTCTTTTTTATCATATAATTTTAACAAAGAAATCAATTGGAATGAGGGATTTCAAGTGATTAAAAAAATTAATCCTGATTAATCACATGATTATTTGAACTGTTAAACAATAATAGAATACCATTTCTCTAAATATTTTTGGATGTTGTCTCCATTTGCAAATATATTGATTTGAATTACAACACAGAATACAAAGTCTCCAGTGCTCACTTTATTTTTTATTACGAGTATTTGCCTGTAAACCCCCCCCAAAAGAAATAGTATTTTTCAATTCACCTATTACAAGTAGTGTAGCTCAATCCCTTTATCATGAAAGTTGAACTTACAAATGTAGAATTATGTAAAAAATACCTGCATTCAAAAAATAAATAAATAAATTAAATAAAACAATGTACAATTTCAGAGCCTGTAAGTCCACTCAGTTCTACTTCTTGTTCAGCCAATCGCTTAGACAAACAAGTTTGTTTCCATTTGCAGGAGGTAATGCGGCAAGTGAGACGAGGCAATCTGATGACACGGTTGCAGCCGGAGTCGCAAGATATTTACATGCCAGATGCACTAAAGATTCCTCTGTCCCTTCATGCTTCAACCACCATTGCTTAATATCCCTTCCCCTGGCCTGTTATACCTGCTGCCCATGCTCAGACCAGAGCTGATCATTCTTCAGCCCTTTAGCCTCTTCTAGGGTCTATGGGGAAAATTTTTCATCTGCCAGTAGGGTTCCCAACTCTCCTGGACTGGACGCCATTTGTGGCAATGGCGTCTGGTCCGGGAGAGTTGGAAACCTTATCTGCCAGGGAAATCCCCTCTGGCTGGCATTTCCCATTTGCCTGCCTCCTGCCAAAGGAGAGTCAATTGGCTTCACCCACGGACATAGCTGCTATCTCCCATTGGGGTGGATTAGTCTGGATTAGTGGATTAGCCTCTCCCGCTGGTGCAGTACAGACAACTTCTCCCTGTAGGAATGGTGCCACTGACCTTCACCCTACTCTTACTAAGCATAAGATTGTGCTGACTGCTTTATACAGGGGTTAAAAAGAGGCAAAGGGGGCAAATCGGAGAAGGGGGGCAGCTAGGGTCTGATCAGGGGGGAAAATTGACTGGTCGGGGGGGTCATGAACCTGACAAACACCTGCCAGGAATGGTCCAGATAATACTTAGTCCTGCCATGAGTGCAGGGGACAAACTGTTCTCTGTCATCATTTGTTCCATCAGAGAGCAGTTGTTTTTCCAATAGCAGTTTCTTACAAACCTTTTACATATCTGCAACTGGTGCAGGTAGCATATTCCTACCGGGAACAGTTTCCTGTTCGACACTCGCCAGTTCCCACTGTGTGCAGAGCAGGGGGGAAGCCAACCCACGCAGTGCGGAGGGCTGAGACAGCCACCCCTGGGGGGAGCTGAAAGACACCTGAAGAGGGGAAGGGGGTGTAGAAAACGTGGGATTGTGGCGGGGGGGATGAAGGACGGCTCAGGGGCAGGAGGGGGATGGAGTGGGCAGGGCAGGGGACATGGGGTAACGCAGGGGAATAGACAAGACTTATGGGCCAGACGGGAACAGAGCTGCAATAGAAGGAAACTGGTGGTGGGGGTCACTGAGAGGGGAAGGCGGGATGTCAGGCTGGGGGAAGCTGGGAGTAGACTGTGAGAGCAAGAGCAGGCTGGCTGGAGGAGGGAGGGAAAGAGGGTGGGGTCAAGGAGAAGGAGAGGGAAAGATACAATGGCAGCTCCTCACCCCATGGGGCAGGAGAGGGGGAGGGGCATTCTTTTACTGCAAATAGTCAGGGAAGCTTTGGGGGTAGGTGGAGGTTTCTGCCTAAGGGCTCTGAAGCTACAAGGCAGGTGTCCAGACTAGGGATGCAAATAGCATTTTACAAAAGTAACCGTTTCAACTATTAAAATTGTATTGGTTACACGTTAAAGGAATTCACAACATAGACCCCCGCCCAGGATACTGGCTCTCGCCCCCACCCGGCATCCCTGCTGCCACCATGACTGGTTTAGCCATGCAAAGCACAGGCAGACAGGCTGAAATTGCTCTGGGCCCAGCGGAATGATTTTTAGAGAAGGGGTGCGGTGTCCCCCCTTATCCCTCTCTGTGCCCCCCCATCCCGTTGAGGTGGGGCCGGGAGCAGGGCCATGGCTTCGGGTGGGGGGGTCAGGATGCAGAAAGGGGTAAGGGGCCTGACGCTGGATGCGGAAGGTGATGAAGTCATCCCTGCAGTACTGTCATTTCCTCCCCCCATGGGGTGTCCCGGTCCATGGCCTGCACCCCGTGGAACCCTGGGGGAGGGCAGGGACAGAACTAGGTTAGCAGCCAGAAGTGCTCAAAGATCAGGAGTCTCCCCCATCCCCATCAGCTGACAGAGATTACCAAAGGGGGGGGGGGGGGGCTTTTTATTTGTCCTCTGGATTTGCTCCTTTCTGAGGACACTGGGAAGAAAGGTCCTGTCACCGAGAGCCTGAGGGCGTGTGGCCACCGCCAGAGCACGGGTCTAACCCGCAGCATCCCTGCAGCACAGCCAGGGCCTGGGCAGGAGGCCTGGGACATGGGAGGGACGACTGTGAACTGCCCTGGTATTCCACAGACCCTGGTTGTGCTTCCCCAGGGCCCACAGAGTGGGGCTAAGTGTTTTCCTTTCACCTTTCCCATTGCTTCCTGATTTCTTTTATTAGCTGCTGTTTAATAAATTGCATTTGTTCTGGGGTATAGACAATGGTCAGGGAAGAGGTCAGGGAAGCATCCAGAGTGGAGAAAGAACCCAGAGTGGGGATGCTCTAGCCCGTGTCCTGAGTGGTCACAACCAGGTTGGGGGGGCCGAGCCCCACAGGAAGCCAGGGCCCAGCCTTGTCAGGGTTATAAGGACTTTGCTACACAGGAGAGTGGAAGGGGAGCCCTCAAGGTGAAGCAGGCTCTGGGTGAGGGAAGAGGGAGCGAGGACTCAGATCCTTCTGCTATTTGATTCCACCAGGGCAGTGTTTAAGTCAGGAAAGTTTCCCACAGTAAGGGGACCATTTCCCTGCCTACCTCTGTGCATGTTTACTGGTTTCTGCGAAAGTGCATTAACTAATTTAGGGAAAAATGTCAGATCCTCCACCAGTGAGAGTTGCTATCCGCTGAGAACCCCTGGGCTAGATGCTCATGAGGGGCCCTTCTGAACTTCGAGCCTGTGAGTGTAACAGGAGCCGGGCACAGAGATGCCGCAGTGCGGTAGGTTGATCGCTAGGACCCAGGAGCGGCTGGGGGGCGGCTCTGGGGGGAGGATCGCGGGGCTCAGGCCCGGCCGCAGGAAGTGACTTGCAGCCGCTGCGGGGACTCTGGCTCCCGGCGAGATCCCCGCGCCCCGGCGGCTGGTGCTGGGAGCCCGGAGCCCGGGCTGCAGCCGGGAGAGGGGAACCTCCAGCCGGGCCCTGCCCGCTGCTCCCCGGGAGCCTCTCCCAGGGCAGAGCCCCCAGCCCGGCCAGGGCCCCTTCCCGGCCCGGCCCCTGCCCCGGGGGCCCCGCTCGGAGGGAAGGTAAGAGAGACCCGCCCCCCCCGTCACCCCCGGGCTGCAGGGGGCGGGTTTGGCCCCAGGCTGCTCCCCGCGGAGCCGGCTGCGATTCCCTGCCCCGGGCCCGGGAAAGCTGCCGCAGCTCCCGGCGTGTGCGGGGCGGGGGCAGGATCACGTTACCCCCTCCACCCGCAATCTGCCTTTTTGTTTCCCTGCCCTGGCCGGGCTGGTGTGGACGGGGGCTGCAGATCAGGGAGATGTGAGGGGGGTAAATAGGGAGGGGCAGAAGGGGGGCCGGGGCCAAACTGGATGCAGGGTGGAGGCCCCAGCTGGGGGTCGGGGAGGGAGCGGGGCCCAGGGGCACAATCGGGGCGGGGGGGGGGGGCAGCACAGGCTCTGGATCTCGGCTGGCGGGGCCCTGCTGCACCCCCTGGCTTGAAGGGGTTTCCATCCTATCCAGGCTTTACAGTTTGGTTCAATGGCTCTCAGCCCCCCTGTCATAAATATAAAGGGAAGGGAAACCACCTTTCTGTACACAGTGCTATAAAATCCCTCCTGGCCAAAGGCAACATCCTGTTACCTGTGAAGGGTTCAGAAGCTCAGCTAACCTGGCTGGCACCTGACCCAAAGGACCAATAAGGGGACAAGATACTTTCAAATCTTGCGGGGGGAGGGGAAGGCTTTTGTTTGTGGAGGAGGTATTGTTTCATATTAATCACAGAATCATAGAATATCAGGGTTGGAAGGGACCCCTGAAGGTCATCTAGCCCAACCCCCTGCTCGAAGCAGGACTAATTCCCAGTTAAATCATCCCAGCCAGGGCTTTGTCAAGCCTGACCTTAAAAACCTGTGTATATATAAAGTCTGCTGCAGTTTCCACGGTATGCATCCGATGAAGTGAGCTGTAGCTCACGAAAGCTCATGCTCAAATAAATTGGTTAGTCTCTAAGGTGCCACAAGTACTCCTTTTCTTTTTGCGAATACAGACTAACACGGCTGTTACTCTGAAACCTTTGTTTATGTGGTTGTTCTCTCTTGGGACTGAGAGAGGCCAGACAGAAATCCATCTTCTCCAACCCATCCTAATCCAAGTCTCCAATTTTGCAACCAGTATAGGTAAGCCAGACAAGGCGGATTCGTTTATCTTTTGTTTTATGTGAATTTTCCCTGTGTTAAGAGGGGGGTTTATTCCTGTTTTCTGTAACTTTAAGGTTTTGCCCAGAGGGGGATCCTGTGTTTTGAATCTGAATGCCCTGTAAAGTATTTTCCATCCTGATTTTACAGAGATGAGATTTACCGCTCTTTTCTTTTTTTTAATAAAATCCTTTTTTTAAGAACCTGACTGATTTTTACATTCTTCCAAGATTCAGGGGTTTGGGTCTTTGATGATTTTGTAACCAATTGGTTAGGATATTATTCTCAAGCCTCCCCAGGAAAGGGAGTGTGTAGGGTTTGGGGGGCTATTTTGGGGGGAAGACGTCTCCAAGTGGTCTCTTTCCCTGTTCTTTGTTTAAAACATTTGGTGGTGCCAGCATACTGTTCAAGCACAAGGCAAAGTTTGTACCTTGGGGAAGTTTTTAACCTAAGCTGGTAAGAATAAGCTTAGGGGGTCTTTCATGTGGGTCCCCACTTCTGTACCCTAGAGTTCAGAGTGGGGAAGGAACCTTGACACCCCACTGTACAGATTGTTTCAGCCCCCCTGCCTGGGACTAGGAGCTGGGAAGAAGAACGAGGTACAGCTGGTGGGGGATGAACCTCGGACTGGGGGAGGCAAGTCCCCCTCCCACTGTAGGGGCAGGACCCCAGACCCTGAGCACCCCCAACATCTCCCCCGACCTGCTGAGCATGTGGCCCCAGCCTTCCCGGTCCTGGGGCCCAGGGAGGGCACATGGCCCCAGCCTGAACCCCGGGGGCAGCCTAAGGAGAAGCCTGACATGCTCCTCACAGGGGCCGTGCACCCCACCTCCGCAGTCAGCTGTTACTCTCAGCCAGCTTGGAAAACAGAAGGGTTCATTGGTTGCTGAGAAAACAGTGTGGAACAGAGCTTGTTAGCACAGAAATCAGGAGCATTCAGCAAAGTCCATCTTGGGGGGAATCCAGAGTCCCGAGCCCTGGGCTCTCCCCGCTGAGTCCCAAATCAGGAGACTGACCCACTTCCAGCCCCGCATCCTCAGAGACCTCAGGATACAGAATTTTGGCCATTCTCTGTGACCACGCAGCCACTCTGCAGTGACACCTGCCCTCTTGAGGTCTCCGCAGTAACCACTCACCTGTATCCCACCAGCTTGATAGTTGAGTAATACATGGGGAAACTGAGGCACACACTCACTATTCAGAGAAAAAATTAAGAACATTCCCCCTTCATCACACCCCTCTGAGACCAGCCCCAGGGGCACTTTCTCAGTGACTGGAACCACTCTGACCATACCAGCCCCTGAGCCTGAACCTCCAGATGATGGAGAGACCTGGGGAAAGGGTTGGAGCTAGGCAGGGAAATGACTCTGCACAAAGAGCTGATTTCAGGGACTGGCTGGTGAGTTTGGCCTACAAGGGGAGTGGCTCCCCGTGTCTGTGAGTCCCACAGCTCCTGCCCTCAGTGACACAGCCAGGTTCAAACCCCTGTTACCAGTGTCAGTGGCTGAGCTGCCTAATGAGAGCAAAGGCCCATGGCAATGGGACAGTCACCCGTTCTCCCAGGTTGAGGGAAGAAGATAAAAAGGGAGAGCGGAGAGACTTGAAGGGCAGCAGCATCAAGAAGTGGGGAGGGAGGTTCCCAGCCCTGCCCAGATCCATTCCCTGCACCCCCGCGGCAGTCCGCTCTCCTGGGAACAAGAGCAGGGGCTGAGAGAGGAAAAGCCAGTTGCTCGCTCTGCTGAGCACCGCACTACGGAGGGAGACGGGGGAGAGCTAGAGGGGGTCACAATACACTGTGGGGCAGTACCCTGAAGTGACTCCTTTGATCTGCTCTTTTTCCAGCGTTTGGCTCAGAGATGCTGCTCTGGGGAGGTTTAGAAGGGACATGGTGGGTTAGTTCTAAGCGGGGGGGGCTGGCCGGGGAGGTAACAAAATAACTAGGTTTGTTCCTGGCATGGCAGAGTCATAGAATCAGAGCGTCTGTCTGCAGGGAGAGAGCCTGGGGGGAATCGGGGAGTGACATGGACTCCAGCCCCTTATGAAACCTGCCCAATCTCCCTGCTCCTCCGACAGGCTGAGGAATTGCGTCCACGTTTCGCTTCAGATTGTCCCATCTTGCAGGGGACAGGGCAGGGAAATGGCTGTGATGGAGCCAGCTCAGGTAGGGGATTTTCAGGGGGCTTTTGGTGGTGGGGGAGGGGTAGTGTAAAGGGGTTAATCACCCGGGGTGGGACGGGGTGCGATAAACCTGCTGGAACGTGATCAACCTGGGTCTGATTTTCTGAAAAGGCCCATTGACGGGGGGAGGGAGGGGAAACAATCCCCCATTTCTGAACCAGGAAACACCCCCCTGGGCAGGGCTGGGAAAACGGACCAGACTCCCAGTGCTGGAGCCTGACCCACTGGCCAGAGGCTGCTGTGAAATACAAAGGGAAGCTGTCAAGGTTCCTGTCCCTGTCCGTGGCTCAGAGCTCTGCTTCCCGTCTCAGCCTATGGCTGGCAGGCGAGTGGGAAATGAGAAGACCCTGCCCCACTCCGTGTGCTGGGGAGGACAACGAGCTCTCACCTTCTCCCACCCCCTCAAGCCTCCCAGCTACTCTGAGCAGGGTGCGCGGAGGATTCTGCTTCTCTCTCCGTCCTACCCCATGACTAGTGGGATTGTGGCTGGGGCAGCAGGTGCTGAGCGGGGGACTCTTGTTGTTTCAGATGCCGGTGACCTTTGAGGAGGTGGCTGTGTATTTCACCCAGGGGCAGGGGGCTTTGCTGGACCCTGCTCAGAGAGCCCTCTACAGGGATGTCATGCAGGAGAACTACGAGACAGTGACCTCGCTGGGTAAGGGATTCCTGGCCCCTTGGTTATTGGAAACTGGGGAGGTCTGCGTGTCTGACACCGGTCAGGTTCTTCCCTCATCATGCTCCAATGAGAAGAGGGTGTCAAAACATAAGGCACATACTAAATCATCCCCACCCAACCCCCTATCTTGCACGGTGGAGAAGCCGTGCATTGTCCTGTCTGTGTTGTTTCTCTGTCGCACACAGAATCCCTCTTCTCCCCGCTCCTTGGGAACAGCTCCAGTCATGTGGAGGGCTCTGGGTTTGGCAGGTTTAGAAATAGGCAGGGGTTTAACACGAGAGCTGGGTGTGCATCACAATTGCCCTCACCTCCTCAGACGTCTGCCTCCCGCAAGGGGGCTCAGTGACCACGTTCCTGTCCTCTTAGATTCCACATTCCCCAGCACAGCACTGGGACAGGTGCCACCCATGGAATATCCTTTCTGACAGATGCTCTCTCAATCCTCCACAAACCCTGATCTGGTCTGATATCACTCCCTGCACAGGATTTCCCCTTCCCAAACCTGGCCTGATCACCCGGCTGGAACGAGGGGAAGAGCCGTGGGTGCCCGATCTCCAGGCCTGTGATGAAAGAGAGATCCCAAGAGGTACCCACACAGGTGAGCGCTGACATACAAATCATCTAGTGAATGAAAGAAAAAGTTGAGAATCCCAAAAATGACATATTAGTAAGTGCCCTCGGTTCCTTCCTCATCTCACCCAGAGCAGGGCTGCAGGCAGCAGATATCACTGACATCGCTTCCTGCGTGTCCTGTTCACTGCAGGAGTTTCCTTCCCAACTGGGAAGTGGAGGCAGAATCCAATTGCTCCATCTCTGCAGCTTTAGTATGTTGGGTTTTCCCTCGGTTCTATTCCTCTTAATTTCTCCTCAGCAGAATGACTCCTGTCTGCATTGTCTCTCTCCCAGCAGGTGATGAGAGAGTGAGTGAGAAGAAGGAGGGGAATCAACATCAGGAAATTCCTGGGCACGGGGAACCACAGGGGATTTTTGTGGGAAGAGCTGAAGGGAATTTTTCCCAGTGCTTGGCACAGGGAGAAGCCTGGGGAAATTGGCAGAGGTCAAAGAGGCTGCTGGGAAACCACTCAAGGGAGCAACTGGATGGATCTATTATATGTGGGGAAGGATACAGGGATCCCACAGCCCGGCAGACAACCCCCAAGGAAGACAAATGCTATGAATGCCTCGGTTATGGGAAAGGATTCATTCTGAGACCGGCGCTTCTTATGCTTCAGGCAATAAATACTGGAGAGAAAACACTTCAATGTTTGGACTGTGGGGAAAACTTCAATAAGCGCTCAGATCTTACTAACCATGGGAGAAGCCACATGGGAGAGAAACCCTCTGGGTGTCTTGAGAGCAGGAATTGTTTGAATTGGAAGTCAGCACTGATTACACATCAGCTAATCCACACAGGAGAGAGACCCCACAAGTGCTTAGACTGTGGGAAAAAATTCGTTCGAAGGTCAGGCCTAATTAAACATCAGAAAATCCACACAGGAGAGAGACCCCATCAGTGTTTAGACTGTGGGAAAACTTTCATACAGAGGTCAGACCTTGTTAAACATCAAGCAGTCCACACTGGAGAGAGACCCCATAAGTGCTTAGAGTGTGGAAAAAGTTTCACAGAAAGGCCAACCCTTCTTAAACATCAGGTAATCCACACAGGAGAGAGACCCCATAAGTGCTTGGACTGTGGGAAAAGTTTCACATGGCGATCAGCCCTGGTTACACATCAGAGAATACACACGGGAGAGAGACCCCATAAGTGCTTAGACTGTGGGAAAAGTTTTATACAGAGGTCAAACCTACTTAATCATCAGGCAGTCCACACTGGAGAGAGACCTCATAAGTGCTTAGACTGTGGAAAAAGTTTCACAGAAAGGCCAACCCTTCTTAAACATCAGCTAATCCACACAGGAGAAAGACCCCATAAGTGCTTAAACTGTGGAAAAAGTTTCACAGAAAGGTCAACCCTTCTTAAACATCAGGTAATCCACACAGGAGAGAGACCCCATAAGTGCTTGGACTGTGGGAAAAGTTTCACATGGAGATCAGCCCTGGTGACACATCAGAGAATACACACAGGAGAGAGACCCCATAAGTGCTTACACTGTGGAAAAAGTTTCACAGAAAGGCCAACCCTTCTTAAACATCAGGTAATCCACACAGGAGAGAGACCCCACAAGTGCTTAGACTGTGGGAAAAAATTCATACGGAGGTCAGGCCTAATTAAACATCAGAAAATCCACACAGGAGAGAGACCCCATCAGTGCTTAGAATGTGGGAAAAGTTTCATACAGAGGTCAGACCTTCTTAAACATCAAGCAGTCCACACCGGAGAGAAACCCCATAAGTGCTTAGACTGTGGAAAAAATTTCACAGAAAGGCCAACCCTACTTAAACATCAGCTAATCCACACAGGAGAGAGACCCCATAAGTGCTTGGACTGTGGGAAAAGTTTCACATGGAGATCTGCCCTGGTGACACATCAGAGAATACACACAGGAGAGAGACCCCATAAGTGCTTAGACTGTGGGAAAAGTTTCATACAGAGGTCAAACCTACTTAATCATCAGGCAACCCACACAGGAGAGAGACCTCATAAGTGCTTAGACTGTGGAAAAAGTTTCACAGAAAGGCCAACCCTTCTTAAACATCAGGTAATCCATACAGGAGAGAGACCCCATAAGTGCTTGGATTGTGGGAAAAGTTTCACATGGAGATCAGCCCTGGTGACACATCAGAGAATACACACAGGAGAGAGACCCCATAAGTGCTTACACTGTGGAAAAAGTTTCACAGAAAGGCCAACTCTTCTTAAACATCAGGTAATCCACACAGGAGAGAGACCCCACAAGTGCTTAGACTGTGGAAAAAAATTCATATGGAGGTCAGGCCTAATTAAACATCAGAAAATCCACACAGGAGAGAGACCCCATCAGTGCTTAGAATGTGGGAAAAGTTTCATACAGAGGTCAGACCTTCTTAAACATCAAGCAGTCCACACCGGAGAGAAACCCCATAAGTGCTTAGACTGTGGAAAAAGTTTCACAGAAAGGCCAACCCTTCTTAAACATCAGGTAATCCACACAGGAGAGAGACCCCATAAGTGCTTGGACTGTGGGAAAAGTTTCACATGGAGATCAGCCCTGGTGACACATCAGAGAATACACACAGGAGAGAGACCCCATAAGTGCTTAGACTGTGGGAAAAGTTTCATACAGAGGTCAAACCTACTTAATCATCAGGCAACCCACTCAGGAGAGAGACCTCATAAGTGCTTAGACTGTGGAAAAAGTTTCACAGAAAGGTCATCCCATCTTAAACATCAGCTAATCCACACAGGAGAGAGACCCCACAAGTGCTTAGACTCTGGGAAAAAATTGGTACGGAGATTTGGTCTAACTAAACATCAGAAAATCCACACAACAGATACCCCATCAGTGCTTAGACTGTGCGAAAAGTTTCATACAGAGGTCCCACCTTGTTAAACATCAAGCAATCCATACAAGATGGAGACCATAATACCATAAGACTCTGGGAAAGGTTTCAGAAACAGATCAGCCCTTCTAAACAACAGGCAGTCCACGCACGAGAGAGACCCCCGTAAGTGCTTTGACTTTGGAAAAATGTTTCAAATAGATGTTATCCCTTGTTTTACATCAGAGAATCCACACACAGGAGTAACCCCATAACTGCTTAGCCTGTGAAAGACCTTTGAAATGGAAGTCAGAACTTGTTTCAAATTAGGCAATCCACACAGGAGAGAGACCCCATAAATGTTTGGATCATGTGAAAAGTTTCACACAAAGATCAAATCTTATAACACTCAGAGGATCCACACAGGAGAGAGACCCCATCAGCACTGACTGGAAGAAGATAGTAGGGCTGTTGATTAATTGCTGTTAACTCGTGTGATTAATTCAAAAAAATCCATTGTGGTTAGAAAAATTAATCTCAGTGAATCACATTGTTAAACAATAGAATACCAGTTGAAATTTGTTAAATGTTTTTGGATGTTTTTCTGTGTTTTCATATCTATTGATTTCTCTCACAACAAAGAATAGAAAGTGTACAGTGCTCACTTTATATTATTTTTGATTTCAAATATTTGTACTGCAAACATGCGAAACAAAAGTAGCATTTTTCAGTTCCCCTCATACAAGTGCTGTCGTGCAATCTCTTTATCAGGAAAGTGTAACTTAGAAACATAGATGATTTTAATTATATAAGTGAACTGAAAAATAAAGCAATTAAAAAGTTTAAAGCCTAGAAGTCCACTCAGTGCTACTTCTTTTTCTGCCACTCGCTAAGACAAACAAGTTTGTTTACATTTACGGGAGCGAATGCTGCCTGCTTCTAATTTATGATGTCACCGGAAAGTGTGAGAAGGCGTTCCCATGGCATGTTTGTAGCTGGCAGCACAGGTATTTAAGTGCAAGATATGCTAAACATGCCTAAGTCCCTTCGGCCACCATTTCAGTGGAGGATGCTCATTTTAAAAAAATAATGCATTAATTCCATTTGTGACTGAACTCCTTGAAGGAGACTTGTATGTCCCCTGTCCTGTTTTACACACGTTCTGCCAAATATGTCATCATATCGAAGTCCTGGAGAATGACCTAGCACATGGGGGGACACTTTCACTGCAGATTTGACAAAACGCAAAGAAAGTAAGTATCTGAGATTTCGAAAGATAGCTACAGCACTCGGCCCAAGGTTTAAGAATCTGAAGTGTCTTCCAAATCTGAGAGGGACGAGGTGTGGAGCATGCTTCCAGAAGTCTTAAAAGAGGAAGACGCTGATTGGGAAACTACAGAACCCGAACCACCAAAATAGAAAATCAACTTTCTGCTGGTGGCATCTGACTCAGTTGAAGAAAATGAGCACGTGTCGGTCTGGTCTGCTTCGGATCGTTATCGATTAAAACCCGTCATTAGCATGGAGGCATGTCCTCTGGAATGGTGGTTCCAGCAGGAAGGGACCTAGGACCCTTTAGAGCATCTGGCACGTAAATATCTTGTGACGCCGGCTGCAACAGTGTCACGTGAACGCCTATTTTCACTTTCAGGTGACCTTGTAAACAAGAAGCGGGCAGCATGATCTCCTGCACATTGTAACCAAACTTGTTCTTCTGAGTGATTGGCCGAACAAGCAGTAGGACGGAGTGGAGTTGTAGGCTCCAAAGTTTTACATTTGAATGCAGTTATTTTTTGTACATAATTCTACATTTGTAAGTTCAACTTTCATGATAAAGAGATTGCATACGGTACTTGCAGTTGGTGAATTGAAAAATACTGTTTCTTTTGTTTTTTACAGTGCAAGTATTTGTAATAAAAAATATAAAGTGATCACTGTACACTTCGTATTCTGTAAAATCAGCAAGGAATCCTTGTGGCACCTTAGAGACTAACACATTTCTTTGGGCATAAACTTTTGTGAGCTATAACCCATCATCAGATGCATGGAGTGTATTCTGTGTTGCAGTTGAAATCAATATATTTGAAAATGTATAAAACATCCAAAATATTTAAATAAATGGTATTTTATTATTGTTTAAGAGCACGGTTAATCACGATTAATTTTTTTAATCGCTTGACAGCCCTAGAACATAGTAATTGTAGTAGTCTATGTTAATCTGTAACGAGATATAGATTAACAGTATAACCAAAGGGTTTCTGTCGACGACTGTATTTTGTTAATTCAGAAGTCAAAAGGAAATATTAACATTTAAATGAAACTTGGGTGTAATAATGTCATTGTATATATATCTCTTTTTAAAGTTTGTGGTAAACTGTCTATGAACTGCTTTATAGATAATTACCTTATATTAATCCATGTAGTTTTATTACCTGTGATGTTTGGGAAATAGGAGGTTACTTCCAAAACCTATTGTTCACCCAAGGACTGCCTGCTGTCGAGAGGCTGCAAAAACTTCTATATAAACTCTTGGGACCTGATCCTTTTATCTCAGATCTTCTTAAGCTTTATTCAGGGGGAGTTCGAGTCGTAAGACTGAGATCTCCAGTCCTCTCTGGACCGCCCTGATATTGAACATTTAGACATTGGACTAGAACGTGATGAAATGATTCTGAAAAGGACTCTTTTCAATTATAACGCGTCATCTCTATGGTGAAACTGACCTATGGACTCTATTCGCATTTGTATGTCTAATGATCTTTTAGCCAATACTGCCTTTTCTTCTTTTAATAAATCGTACTTTAGTTAACAAGAATTGGCTGTAAGCGTGGACTTGGGTAAGAACTGAAGTATTCATTAACTTGGTGGGTAACATGTCTGATCCTTTGGGATTGGTAGAATTCTTTATATGATGAAGATTTTCAGGAATCCCCATCAGAATCTCAGAGGACATTTTCCCACATCAGGTATCGTTAAAGACCTTCCTCTGTTGCCACTCTGTCAAATCAGTTATTTTGTTACAGCATCTCCCATACCATGAACGGTTTACAGAGCTGAATGATGCCTCATGCCTGTGCCAGGTAACTTTCAGTGAAATTAGCCTAAAATTAAAATCCAAAGTTATTACCCATTAAACTTGACAGCAGTTCCCTCCCTTGTACTCCTGTGCAGCCTCCTCTGGGAACCACCGTGTGAGCTCGGTGAGCCCGGGACAGATGGCATACTACACAGATCGAAGTTTATCCTCTTCACAGAAGTTTTGGAGCCTCCTGGTGTTCCCCACACACCCCGTCCTCTCCTGCTCCTTTTGCTGCCTGTAAACTCAGCCACTTGGTGATTTCTACCATGTTTGCCAGCTGCCTGTTCAGCCTGATGTTTCTGTGTTGCTCAGTTCCTGAGGGCAGGAGACGGCTGTATCGGATCCCTCCCAGCACTGGCTGATGTGCCGACACGCCAGAGTGACAGCTTCTGTGAACTACTCCAGACAGACGGGACGTGTAGCTTCCTCCTGGAGACTTTCCAGGGGGTTCTCTGTGGCCATGGCTCCCTCTGGACCATTTAGTGAAAAATGTACCTCTAGGGCTCTGGTCTTGCAATGAGAGGCATCCCCCTGTGAGGATGAGCTCTGGAAGGGATTACCTAGGGAGGTGGTGGAATCTCCTTCCTTACAGGTTTTTAAGGTCAGGCTTGACAAAGCCCTGGCTGGGATGACTTAGTTGGGGATTGGTCCTGCTTTGAGCACGGGGTTGGACGAGATGACCTTCTGAGGTCCCTTCCAACCCTGATCTTCTACGATTCTATGAGCCTGCAGGAGCAGGATTTGTGAGTCTAAGGCGGGATAGTCAGGCTTGGTAGAATTCTTTTTTTTTTTTAATATATATTTTTAAGCAATTTTATATTTATTGATTTAAACATTCACAGTTGCACAAAAATCTGGGTTTTTAGCATTTCATTCCAATTGTCCTCCATTTAAATGTTCACAGTGGTGGGAGATTTAGGGCGGGATCAGACAATATTTGGGTCAGACAATAACTATGTAATGACAGTAGAGACAGATTCCAAAAGTTAAAGCTTCACAACCATTAAAATAGAGAATGTCAACATCACATATCCAAATATGCAAAGTAAATATTCTTAAATCAATGTCTAATAACTTCTCAGGAAGCATTGTTCTTACTGTGCCTATTGGTAAATTTCAGTTATTAGCAGTGGGAGTAGTTTTTCCTGGTTTTTGTGTGTAGAGTGAAATCAACATTTACAGACATCAACCAATAAAGTCTAATCCTTCGAAGTCTAGTGATATGAAATTCACAGGAGAAAACCTAGGTTAAGCTGAGATCAATGTTTCAAAGGCCTGATTCTCATGTACACTAAGGCAGCTCTGGCTCAGTGTAAAGAAGCTGCGGTGTTATCAAGATTTTCTAATGAGGCTCATTGTATTTGTTGTGTTTGTTAAAGCCCCAGCTCCTAGAAGCATGTGATGAGGAGAGACTCTTGGCTTTCCTTTCCTAAACAAAGGAAGTTTCTAGCTTTCTTGATTGCAGAGAAAAACTTGAAAATATGATCTGAGTGCAGCCTAAAGGTCTGAGAAACCAGAAGGCAAATAGAAAGAATTCAACATATATTATTATGTGTATGCTTCATAAAAGGCAATCACATCAATTGTTAAGTTAACAAAAGTTAACTGATTGTTAACTGAGAAGCCCAGGCCAAAAAGTTTGCCTGCTCCTGTCCTAAGGGAAACCTGTTTTCCACCTGCCCTCTGCGGGGGGTGGGGGCTGGCGCTGGAGGAATGGAAAGTTGCCAAGCAGAAGACAGACACCAAGGTGGAGGAGGGCTTGCACCTTGTTCTCTGTGTATCGCCAGCAGTTATACGTTATTGCACGGCTCCTTCTAAGCCAGCACACTGATTGTTAACTGAGAAGCATTACAGAGAACACAGAATTAAAAAAACCCATCAGGTTAAACTCAGATTCCTGGGTGTGCTTAAGTACCTAAGATGGTCTTACGGAAAGGAGTTTGGCGCTGTTGTGTTCACAGCAGACAGATAGAGAAGTTATGTCTTAGAATTCAGAACACACAAGAAATCAAATAGAGAGAGAGAAAACCAGGCTGCTCCCTAAACCACAGCCACACAACTCACCCCACCTTGCTCTAAGCTGGCTGTCTGGAAAACACGGTCAGCGTCTGCTCAGTGGAGTGCTGCAGAGCCCCTGTTGCAAGCAGGACCAAAGAACCTCTCCTCACCTATGCTCTTGAAGCAAGAGCTTGCAATTCCAAGGGCCTCAGAACAGCGCAGGTGCCTGCCCACACCTTACAAAGTGACCAGAAGGGGAGCTGGTGCTGCTTACCTTGTAACCCAGTGATTAGTGCACTCCGCTGTGATGTAGGAGTGCTAGGTTCAATTCCCCCATCTTCTGAAGATGGGAAAGCATGTGAGCAGGGATTTTCCAGGTGCATGTTTTAGGCAACAGAACAATTCTCATTCTCGCTCCCCCGAATTCGATGACTCTTTAAGTATTTATTCTCAATGGAACAGCTTCAACAGGAGAGAGTGAGGGAGCCCCACCTGAGAATAGCCCATGGGTAGGGCATGCTCTTGAGAGATGTGGGAGGCCCATGTCCAAATCTTTTCTCCTCCCCAGGCAGAGGGGGTATTGAATGCAGGTCTCTGACATCCTGGGTGACTGCTTTAATCAGTGGGCTGAAAACTATAATATGGGCATCTTCCCCACCAGGTCCTCCTTGATTTTAATGGCGCCTCTTCCAGGAGAGGTGCTCAGCGCATGCATACCAGATCTGTCCTCACAGGGGTTACAGGCAGGGGAGTTGTGCATACCTTCCCCTGGTGTGTGGATCATGCTGGAGCTTACATGAGAGACAGGCATCCAGATGAGGCATGACGATAACCTAAAACTGGAATTTAGAGGCCTAAATCTGGGGTTTAGGTGCTCAACTACCTGTGTAGACCTGGACCATATTTTCTACTGATAACGTGAACATAAATTCAGAAGCAAAACTTTGTTAACATAAAGTAAAACTGCGTCTTTGGTGCCCCCCGCCATTTGTTAAACTTTTGTCACAAACAGTACCCCGAGCTCAGCGCCACCCAAGTCCGGCATCCCAGGCAGTCACCTGGATCGCCTGCCCCTACATTTGAACCCGTGAGAAACTCTTCTGCCAGGAAATAGTCGGTAGCAATGATGCAACAAAGCAGGAGCTAGAAGCCTTGTGGTTAAATACACCTCTCCTTTTTGTTCTTTATATTTCCATGCACTTCACAACCCTTATCGCTAATGAAAAACCACACTCCCACACCAGAGAGGCATCAGACACTTCCACAGCCCCTAGGGGTGTGTGGAGAAGCAGTGTTTGAGAGGGGGTGTGAGCAGCAATGCCAGCTGCACCATGCATCCAGATCAGGTTCTGCAGGTGGGTGCCGGGAGGAGAGGGGGGGTTACAGGGATTGGCATGAAGGGGGCTCGGTGCGGGGAGCCCACGGGGGCCAACGGCGCCAAAATACAAGTTCACCCAGGGCATCATTTTCCCTAGGGCTGGCCCTGGACATACATGCTGACACAAAGCACAAGGCCCTGTGTGCAGGCTGGATAGTAACATACTACTGTAAGGTCCAGGCTAGCATCATAGTGACCTACACGGCTCTCCTCACTGGTGTTGGGTTCACACAACCAATTTAAGGGAAAAAAATCCCACATCTGCCTTCAAAATTCAAACATCACAGGTGGAAATTAAAGTTCTTCCCCCTCCCATCCCTGGGGTGGCAGGGAGGGAGAGGGAGGAGTTTCCAGGGGCCATAGAGATGAGGTATCCGGCTTTGGGTAGACAGGGGTCCTCCAGGGGCACAGAGACGAGCTAGAAGGCTGGGTAGATGGGAATGGTTCAGGTCATAGGCGCTAGGAGGACTGGGGCTAGAGAAGCCCATTTTTGCATTCCCATGGGGCTGTTCCCCCTCATGCCTCAGTGGCAGTGGCTGACCCAGGATCCTCAGAGTCCCCTTGGATCACAGAGGACAGTGGCAAAGAGTCTGCACAGTCCCGGGGGCAGTGAAATTGACCTCTCTGCCTCCCTCACTCAATGCTCTCTATGGTTTGATAGTCCAGAGACTGCACAGAGCTGAGACCTGATGCAACTTCCAGGGTCATAGAGAAAGCATGACAGAAAGTCCACAGGAGGAGGTCATAGAGCCTATGGTCTAAGGCCAGAGAGGCTGATCTCAGGGCCCCCAGGGGAGGGGGTGGAAGTCAGAAAGAGGCGAGGGGCAGGCAGGGGCGCAGGGGAAGGGGTGGAATGGGAGTGGGGAGGGGACAGAGCAGGGGCAGGAAGAAGTGGGGCGGAGACTTAGGGGAAGGGGTGGAGTGGGGGCAGGGCTGGGGCTGAGGGGGAGTTGTCCCAGGCCCCACAGCCCCCTAGGGTTGGCCCTGCCCCTCTTCCCCCGTGTCTCAGGGACACAGTCTGAGCCGGGAATTACCCCCACCACCCAGAGACAGGGTCAGATTCTCGCCCCAGGGACGGAGCCCGGCAGGAAAGTGAAGATCGGGGCCTCGTCACCAGCATCAATAAATGTCACCTGCCCCCGGTCACAGTCCAGACAAACCCGGATCCTGCTGGGGACCCAACTCAGGGGCAGAGTGGTCACAGGGGAGGTGAGAGCCCAGAACTGATCCAGCGCATACCCCACAGCCCAGATCCCCTATTTGGGGCATATCTCTCCCTTCCTCCTCACAGACTCTCTGGCCAACCCCACAACCCAGGATCCCTCATCCCCCACCTCCACCTCCCAGCAATGTCTCCCCGAGATGAATCCCTCACAGCCCAGCATAGAGGGCTCAGTGTGAAATCTCTCAGGGTTGTCGGGCAGATGCTGCTGCATTTCTTCCCACTTCCCACTTTTCAAATCCTCAGACAGCACAAGGTTGGGATGAGCCGTGTCTGGATCCAGAGTCACATTCGCTGTGGGGGAGAGAGAATCAGAGCATTTGTGGCAGAGCTCAGCCCTGGGGGAGGCTGGGACCATTTTTCACTCTCCCCAGCAGCCCTGTTCTGGCTGGGACGGGCCTGGATCCCAGGGAGCTGCCTCTGTGCTGGGCACCTGAGACTGAGCAGAGATGTCACTGGAGTTCCCCACTCTGTTTCTCATTTGCCTGAAGAAGCTTCAGCTCCCAGCTTCCCCTGCTGGGCCTTCTCCATTCCCAGCAGCAGAGAAACTGGGGTAAAGGAGGGGGATGTGTCAGCCCTCAGGGCAGAGAGCTTTCAATTTAGTATTAAAGGTTCTGTGAATGTCCATGAGAACCCCATGGTCAGAGTTAAGGGTGTTTGGATGCTGCTCAGGGAGAGTGTTTCTGTTCATCAGCATAGGCATGAACTCAGCACTAAGGTTGGTGTCAGGATCTTTTGTGTGACTTCAGCTCGGGATCTCCTCTGGATTTCATGGCTTCATTGTAGTGCTGGGTGTGTCATGACTGGTGTTGGTTTGGTTGGTAACTTTAGATGCAATGTGTTTTCATGGGAATTTTCTTATAATTTAAAGACCGTTTCCACCTGCAACCTCACCCTGTCTTTGTGCTCCTAGGGTTTCCCCTCTTTTTGTCCCCAGTGCAAATGGCAGAGTGTCTGGAGGGGGAAAGGCGAAAAGAGGCGAGATTTCTTGCTTTCATGTTTGTAACAATATCCCCACTCTTAACTGACCTAACTTGGTTTGAATTTTGACAGAGAAACAGAGAGGGACAGGGACACACTCAGATCTTTAATATAAATAGAAACAAATCTGAAACCTTCTTTTACCTCTCTCATTCAGGCATCTCACAGCAATGAAAGCAACAGCCATTAGGTCTCACAACCACCCTAGGAGATACAATCTGTCAGAGAGATTTCCTTTCCTCTCATCAGCCCCTCCCAACCTCCAGACTCCAGCTGGTTTGTCTCATTCGCCTATTGCCTTTTCTCAGACCCGAGACCCAGATCCTGCAAAGACTTTAGCAGACTTTGGTCCCTTTGTTGCATCCGATGAAGTGAGCTGTACTAACGAAAGCTTATGCTCAAATAAATTGGTTAGTCGCTAAGGTGCCACAAGTACTCCTTTTCTTTTTGCAAATACAGACTAACACGGCTGTTACTCTGAAATTTGGTCCCTTTGACATTAATGGGATGTTAAGAGTTTGCAGGCTCAGGGCTCGTAGTTGTATGTCCCTTGGGTTTATTCACTCAGCATCTCTACAGAGCTCAGCACAATGGGGCCCTCGTCCTCCAAAGAATAATAAAATTGTTTAATAAGTGTTGAGATTGGAGCTGGGAGAGTGTTGGCTCAATGGGCCAAATTCACCCTAATTGGCAGAGAAATAGAGCGGGCAGTTTGCGACTCCCCCAGTCAGTGGCTCCAGAGGCCCGTGCAGACCTTGGCACAGGCAAGGCAAGTCCTGAGATGCAGCCAGAGTAGCATCCCTGTGTCTGTGACCCCCACGGGCTTTGCCAGTTGGGAGAGAAAATCAGGGACTCAAAATTAGGCCATTTTGCTAAATTTGGGCCTCAATGTTGTGACCTTTGTTAACTCATGAATGAATGTGAGACGTCCTGACACCTGGGCACCTGTTACACCAGCTCAATTGCTTTCCTGTCATTCAATAGATATGACCCCCGTGGCCAGAGCCCATCCCCTCCCACAGTCTCAGGGGCTCATCCCACTTTCCCCACCTAGATCCCTTCTCAGCACCTTTGCATTTCCTCAGAATCTCCATTAGGGCAACAGTTTTCTGGGAGAAATTGTTGAGTCTCGCTTCTAGTTCAGGAGAAATCTCCACTGGCTGCTGGAACTTCCCCTTCTCCCACCTGGAGAGAAAACTTCACGTTTGTACATTTCATTTAGTGACACGTTATAATTTGTTGTTAGTGAAAGCTGCTGCTCTAATGGGCCTGGAGTCAGAGCAGGTGGAGCACAGGCTGTGGTCGTGAAATCTTCCCCCAAAGGTCTCATTAATATTCTTCAACTCTGTCCTAGAGAGACCAGCTCTGGGGATAAAAGGAGGCAATTGAGTCTCCGTGGCCAATTCACTCCTTGGCCTCCATGCTCTGAGGGACAGGAGGTTCCCAGGTGAAGTGTTGTAGAAATCTGTCCTCTAGGAACTAGATTGAGACACTAGCTCCCCACTCCCCAGCTCATTCCACACAGGGCTTCAAACAGCCCTCACGTGGGAAAGACTCTTGATCGCTGCTGCCCTGGGCTGAATGGTGTCCAGTACCCCAGCAATGATAGGCCCATATTCCATCCCCACAATCTTGAGGCAGCCACTCCCCGAGCGATGTGACATCTCTAGGAAATACTGGGTCAGTCTTTCCCACTGAATGGAGAATTCCAGAGTCTTCTGTAATATGGTGAGAACCTCAGGATTAAACAGATCAGAAAGATTTGTATCCAAAATGTGACCTTCCCTACACATTTTGCTGTAGAGCCCTTGGGAGATGCGGTGCTAACATCATCATCACCACCACCATCTCCATCACCAAGCTCTTTCCCAGCATTGTGAAGTGTGAGGGGGAGTGAGAGAGAGCCATGTACCTGCTCAAGGTGCATCTGACATCCTAGAGAAGAGAGAGAGAGAGAGAGAGAGAATGTCAGTCCCACTTGACAGAGGCAGTGGTTCCCAGGGAAGGGATTTTGCAAATATAGGGAACAGAGGCCATGGATTCCCTGAGCTAATGGGGCTTTCCCTTCTCGCATATCTCTGTGTCTTTAATTCTGCAATGACCAGTTGTCATTCACATGTCAGCAATGTACACGCCAAGTTACAGTGAGATCTCTGACTGCTGGACCCCCGTGCTTATGATTCTGAAGTCCTCCCTTCCCTGTGTGGGGATCTCCAATGTTTCTAACTCAGTCTCACCTGCAGGAATTCACTTGCTGGCTTCTGATACTTCCCCTCCAGCTCACTCATCAGCTCACTGAGACGGGAAATCTCATCCGAGAGTATGGTGTCATTTTCTTTCTGTATCTTCACTATCTCCTTGTCCAGCTTTTCCAGCCGGGCCAGCAGGAGTCACTCTTGTTGCTCCAGGAACTGCCTCAGTTGCTGAAATTCAGAAACAATTTTCTGCCTCTCCTCTTGTGTCTGTTTCTGTAAAGCAACAGGGAAAGGGCTGGTCAGGGACAAGGAAGCAGCCTGGGGTCTTTTATGGAGTGCTGAGTGTGCAGGAGGGAGAATTTCTTTGCAAACCTAAGATTTCTGACACTTGATTCTACCCTGTGGTTACTTGGGAGAGGATTCTCTTACACCTCTTTCATTTCTCCCCAATGTATCTGGAAAGGGATGTTTCCATGTCTGACGTGCTTAGGACGTTGTGTTATCAATGGCCTCTGAGAATGGAGATCCAGAGCAGCAGGAGGCAGGACTCAGCATTACACTGACAGAAGTTCCAAGGGAAAAAAGAAATCAAAGAATTCACCAACCCAAGAAATGACGCAGACAGGGAAAGTCACAAGGGCTAGAAATTAACTCATTCACTGACACAAGAGCTTAGATTCTGCACATGAACCTAACACAGAAAATCTAGGATCATGGAGAAACGTACTGAATTTTTTCCTGTAGAAAGAGAAATTATTTGGGAGGCTTCATTCTGAGGGTTCAGAAGGGTGGGTAGGGGGATGTTTTTCCACCCAAACCCAAGGTGACTGTTTGTCCTAATGGATTTATGACATCGGGGCACCAAGGGAATGAAACCGAACAACGGAAATAGAGAGAGTGTCATATTCCAACTTGTTTCCAATTCAGTCATTTTATAGATTAGAGAGAGACCTCAATTATCTGAGTTTGACTGGTATTTATTCATTCACTAATTAGTAGCATAGCACATAACAGGAAACTGGAGTCACATGGTGGTGAATCAATTAAGGTGGTTTTCAGATTACAGAAGTGATACTAATCCCAGAAACCAACCGGGCTCCAAATATGAGCTGGGATTCTCCAAGGAGCCCAACTCCCAGTTGAATTTCAGCTCTGAAGCCCTGGGGACTGCACTGGTGTGACAGAGCGGGACTAAGTGTTAGGGCAAACTCCCAACTCGCAAATATAGACAGGCCTGCAGCTCTTGTGTTTTAAGCTGCACTGATCATTGAACAGCTTCTGTTCTGTAAAAAGTTCCCTTGTTTCACCAGTGGAAGTTGGGTTTGACAAGGATTCAACTTCTCAGTTAAAGGTTTCCCATGTCAGGTATCTTTAAAGACTTTATTTTTTTTTTTTGCCTTTCTTGCCACTCTGCCAGATCATTTATTTTCTTTATTATTATTTATTTATAATAGCAGCTCCCATACAGTGAAGGCTTTGCAGAGCTGCATGATACAGATACACTTGTGACGGCAACTTGCAGTGAAATTAACCTGTCATTAAAATCTAAAGTTATTGCCCATTAAACTTCACAGCAACTTGACAGGACTCCTGGGCAGCCTCCTCCATGGGAAACACCTTAGGAGCGCGGTGAGCCTGGGATCTGTCACACACCACACAGATGGGGGTTTGATCCTCTTCACAGAACAGTTTCAGAGCCTCCTGGTGTTCCCCACACACCCCACCACCTCCTGCTCCCTTTGCTGCCTGGAAACTCAGCCGCTTGGCGATTTCTACCATGTTTGCCAGCTGCTTGTTGGGCCTGAGGTTTCTCTGTTGCACAGTTTCTCTGCACTGAGGGCAAGAGGCGGCTGTATTGGATCCCTCCCAGCACTGGCTGATGTAGGCTGGGCAGAAATTGTGCCCAGTCTATAATCACTGGGTCCTTAAAATACTCCAGACAAATGGGACAAGCAACTTCATCCTGGAGACATTCCACAGGGTTCTCTGAGGCCATGGTTCCCTCTGGGCAGTGTAACAGGGTTGGCTTCACTTTCCTGAGCTCAGAAATATACCCAGGATCCCCCTGTCATAAAGAGCTTGCATGAGCAGGGGCTGTGTGTCTGGAGCGATATTTAGGCTTGAAAGAATTATGTATATATATTTTACAGTATTTTTTCAATATTTATTAAGTTACATTTTCACAGTTGCACAAAAATCTGGGTCTCAGCATTTCCCCCCCAATTTTTATCAACTTAAATTTTCACTTGTGGGAAATTATGGGGGGATACGACAATAGTGGGTCAGTCAAGAATTCTTTAATGACAGTAGACACTGAGATTCAAAAAGTGAGGGCTTTATAACCATGAAAACACAGACTGTCAACATCCCCTGTCAAAATATGCAAAGTAACTCTCCTTAAATCAAACCTGAATAAGTTTTCAAGCAGCGTTGTCCTTAATTTCCATATCTGTAATTTTCATTTATTATCAATTGAAATATTTTGCCATTGGTTTGTGTGTATACAGCTATATCAGTAAAAAGCTAATCCTTCCACCCCAGTGATATTAAACTCACAGGCTAAAAGCTTGGTTAAGCTGAAATCCATGTTTTCAAGACCTGATTCTCATTTACAATAAGGGCTGCTCTGGCTCAGCGTAAAGGGGCTGCAGCGTCACCAACTTTCATGATTTTATCATGAGTCTTGCAATATTTGTTGTGTTTGTTGAAGCCCCACCTCCTGGATGCAGGTGATGAGGTGAGGCGTTCGGCTTCTGTTTTCTAAACAAAGGATGTTTCTAGCTCTCTTCCTTGCAGAGAAAAACTTTTAAATATCACCCCAGTAGCTCTCCTTCAGCCTCTTCAACTCCTCCCCCTCCTTCCTGTTTCCTGTCCTTTTAGACTCCCAACAGCCAGTGCTCCCAATTCTAATCATTACAAGCAACATCTAAACACCACAAGACACTGGAAAGAAAGCAGTTCTACAACTTTAATTCATTTCCCTTTCAATGTCCTAATGCTCCAATGTTTGGGTTTCAAATGCTGACCAAGACTCTTGGTCTAAGAAATATTTTCAGTCAGATACAGAGCCTTTAAAAGTAAGTTTTAAGTGCTGGAAATAGGGGTACTGGGGATGCAGCACCCCCTGTCTTGAAGTGGTTTCCATCATATACAGGGCCAGCACAGTGGCTACATGATCTCTAGATTATTCTTGGACATGATATTTTTGGAGATCTTTCTGTTTCGTCATGGACTGAACATTTTCACATTATGTGTTGTAACTTGATCTTTCACCCTTAATATAAATGAGCTGATGCTGAGCTACAGGGGTTAAGATGTTTTCCGGAACGAAATATTCTCTAATGTTTCCCTGCAGAAATGTGGAAACAGAAAATGTGGACAGACATTTTAGACTGCAATTGAAATGATTCCACAATTTGCAATTACACGTTGATACTCCTGATCAGAATCTAGCCTACTGTCGTAAAAAGCAACATTTCCAGGGAAACCCTGATTTTCCTGAAGCCACACTTTCAGATGAGAAACATTTCTGTGTGAAAAATGTCAACTAGCTGTAATTATGGAGGGCTTTAGCTATGGAGGAATAGAGATCTCTAATAGAGATTGTTCAAATTGTTCATGTTTTAAACATAGGTGCCGACTCCATGGGTGCTCCGGGGCTGGATCACTCACTCAGGGGAAAAAATTAGTGGGTGCTCTGCACCCACTGGCAGCTCCCCGCCCCAGCTCACCTCCACCTCTGCTCTGCCTCCTCCCCTGAGCGTCCCTTCCCCGCTTCTCCCCCTAGCTCCCAGCGCTTCCCGCTGCAAAACAGCTGTTTCGCGGAGGCAAGTGCTGGGAGGGAGAGAGAGGAGGGGGAACGCGGCGCCCTCGGGGAAGAGGCGGGGCCGGGACAGGGATTTGGGGAAGGGGTCCAATAGGTGCAGGGAGGAGGTGGAGTTGGGGAGGGACTTTGGGGAAGGGGTTGGAATGGGGGTGTGGCAAGGGTGGAGTCAGGGCGGGGAATGGGGGTTGAGCACCCACCAGCACCGGGAAAAGTTGGTGCCTATGGTTTTAAAGAAAACTATTTGGATTATTGACTAAGTAAATATAAGTACTGCAGAAAGGGATCTAGGGGTCACAGTGGACTACAAGCTAAATATGAGTGAACAGTGTGACACTGTTGCAAAAAAAGCAAACATGATTCTGGGATGCATTAACAGGAGTGTTGTGAGCAAGATACAAGAGGCCATTCTACCGTTCTACTCTGCATTGATTAGGCATCAACTGGAGTATTGTCTCCAGTTCTGGGCACCACATTTCAAGAAAGATGTGGAAAAATTGGAGAAGGTCCAGAGAAGAGCAACAAAAACGATAAAAGGCCTAGAAAACATGAGCTATGAGGGAAGACTGAAAGAATTGGGCTTGTTTAGTTTAGAAAAGAGAAGACTGAGGGGGGACATGATAGCAGTTTTCAAGTATCTAAAAGGGTGTTACAGGGAGAAGGGAGAAAAATTGTTCTCCTTGGGCTCTGATGATAGGACAAGAAGCAATGGACTTAAATTGCAGCAAGGGAGGTTTAGGTTGGACATTAGGAAAACTTCCTAACTGTCAGGGTGGTGAAACACTGGAATAAATTGCCTAGGGAGGTTGTGGAATCCCCATCACTGGAGATATTTAAGAACAAGTTGGATAGACATCTACCAGGGATGATCTAGATGGTGCTTGGTCCTGCAGTGAGGGCAGGGGACTGGACTTGATGATCTCTCAAGGTTGTTATGCCAAGAAAACTACACAGGATCATTTCAGGGGACAAGACAAGAAAATGCCACGTTTATTATAATAACACAATTTGATTTATAACCAATAACTAATATCTTGGGTTCGATGCCTGTGACGGCTAACTGGCCAGGAAAGCCGGGCACAAGGAAGAGCTGGGTCTCTGTTGGGCATGCACCGATGCCCTTCCATGTTGGCTGCAGAATGGTACCCTCCAAAGTCTTCCATCTCATCCATCCTTTTTTGTAGGCTTTAGTTTCAATCTAGAGTCTATAGGTCTTGCTGTGTCACGCTGCCTCTAGGTTCGGTGTGATTGATCACCCGTCAATTGCAGACATGACTTTCAGCCTAGGACCTGGCTTTGATGTTTCTTCAATTGTACTTTTGTTCTTTTCTTTTGAGGGTGGACTCCTCTTACTTTGTCAGGGCTGTTGTCCGCATCTTCAGACACTGGGTGTTTACACTTTATTTTATCAGGACAGGCTGGGGCTAGAGGTTGATTCCATCATCCATACATACCTCATTCACACATCTAAACTAAACTAATAAGATTACATTAGGCTTTTGCAAAATGGAGTAAGCATTTTTAAAATGGAGTTTGGGACAAATTAAAATGGAGTTTGAGTTACAATATGGACAAGTGTAAGAAATGGCAAACAGTGAGCAGAAGTTACAATGTTGAAACAGTTCAAGTTTCAGTGATTTAAGCAGCAATTGGATTGAAAGTGAAACTCAATTAACCAGTTACTGGGGTAACCGATTTTATGAATGAATGTTGCAATGCCAGACAGCTACCAGTAAGTCGGGAATCAATTTGGAGTGGGCAAATCTACTGTGGGGGTTGCTGAGATGCAAGTAGCCAACATAATCATTGAGCTGCTGCTATCAAAGGTAGTGACTCTGGGAAATGTGCAGGTCACACGAGATGGCTCTGCTGCAATGGGATTCCCTAACTGTGGTGGGGCTATATACGGAATGCATATCCCTATCTTGGAACCGGACCACCAGGGCAGCCAGTACATAAACCGCAAGGGGTACTTTTCAATGGTTCTGCAAGCACTGGTGGATCACAAGGGACATTTCACTAACATCAACGTGGGATGGCCAGGAAAGGTTCATGATGCTCGTGTCTTCAGGAACTCTGATCTGTTTCAATGGCTGCAGGAAGGGATTTACGTCCCACACCAGAAAATAACTGTTGGGGATGTTGAAATGCCTACAGTTATCCCTGGGGACCCAGCCTACCCCTTAATGCCCTGGCTCCTGAAACCGTACACAGGCACCTTGGACAGTAGTCAGGAGCTGTTCAACTATAGGCTGAGCAAGTGCAGAATGGTGGTAGAGTGTGCATTTGGATGTTTAAAGGGTCGCTGGCGCAGTTTACTGACTCGTTCAGACCTCAGCGAAACCAATATTCCCATTGTTATTGCTGCTTGCTGTGTGCTCCACAATCTCTGTGAGAGTAAAGGGGGAGACGTTTATGGCAGGGTGGGAGGTTGAGGCCAATCGCCTGGCCACTGAATACGCGCAGCCAGACACCAGGGAGGTTAGAAGAGCACAGCAGGAAGTGGTGCACATGAGAGAAGCTTTGAAAACCAGTTTCATGACTGGCCAGGGTACCGTGTGACACTTCTGTTTGTTTCTCCTTGATGAAAACCTGCCCCCTTGGTTGCCTCTAAATTCCCTGTTAGCCACCCACCCTTCCCCCTTCGATCACAGCTTGCTTGCAAGGGAAATAAAGTCACTATCATTTAAAAAACATGTATTCTTTATTAATTGATTATAAAAATAGGGAGATAACTCACAAGGTAGCCCAGGTGAGGTGTGGGAAGAAGGCAGGAGGGAAGGAAAAGGCCACTTTAAAACTTCTTGAATGACAGCCTTCTGTTGCTTGGGCTGTCCACTGGGGTGAAGTGGTTGGGTGCCCGGAGCCTCCCCACCTCCCTCCCCCCATGTTCTTGGGCATCTGGGTGAGGAGGCTATGGAACTTGGGGAGGAGGGAGGGCAATTAAACAGCGGCTGCAGCGGCAGTCTGTGATCCTGCTGACGTTCATGAACCTCCACCAGAGGCCGGAGCATGTCCGTTTGATCCTGCAGTAGCCCCAGCATTGCCTCATGTCTCCTCTGATCTTCCTGCCACCACCTCTCCTCACGTTCATCGGCCACTTTCCTGTACTCTGCTATTGTGTCCCTCCACAATGGTACAGTACTTGTATGAGGTGAATTGAAAAATACTATTTTTGTTTTGAATGTTTATAGTACAAATATTTGTAATAAAAAATAATATAAAGTGAGCACTCTACACTTTCTATTCTTTGTTGTGAGAAATCAACATATGAGAAAACGCAGAAAAATATCCAAAAACATTTAACAAATTCCAACTGGTATTCTATTGTTTTACAATGTGATTCATTGAGATTAATTTTTCTAACCCCGATGAATTTTTTTGAGTTAATCACGCGAGTTAACTGCAATTAATCAACAGCCCTACTATCTTCTTCCAATATTTTAACAACACCAGTTTACATTTCAAAGTTCTACTCTATATTACTTGGAGTGGCCCCAAATACCATTTACACACTTTTCTAACATGTCTCTAAAGGTTGAATCTGGGTCAATTAGCCTGCAAGGTTCTTAACTCTTTTGGGCCAGGTGTCACAGAAGTTTAGATCGTGTGTGAATTTTCCCGTGTTTAATGAGGTGTGATCTCTGTGTACAACTTTTGCTCAGTCCAAGCACTTATGGAGTCTTGTGGATTCCTTGATGTAGAACAAGGACTCATCAGTTTCTGAAATGTATCCCACAGTCTAAGCCAGGGGTGGCCAAACTACGGGCTGCGGGCCACATCCGGCCTGCGGGACTGTCCTGACCGGCCCGCCTGAGCGCCCGGTGGGGGAGGCTGCTCCCAGCCCATCCCCTACCTTCCCCGCTCTCCCGGAGCCTCAGCGCACCGTGTGGGCAGCGCTCTGAGGGGTGGGGCTGCGTGCTCCTCCGGGAGAGTGGTGCAGCGTGTCTGGCTCCTGCCGGGCCACCAGCAGCGTGGTAAGGGGGCCGGGGCCGGAGGGTTGGATAAGGGGCAGGGAGTCCCAGGGGGGAGTAAGGGGACGGGGGCTGTTGGGCGGGGGCGGTCAGGGGATGGGGTACATGGGGGGGATTGGATAGGTATGGGAGTCCCGGGGGCCTGTCAGGGGGCAGGGGTGTGGATAGGGGTTGGGGCAGTCAGGGGACAGGGAGAATGGGGGATTGGGAAGGGGGTGGGGTTCTGGGGGGGTGGTTTGGGGCAGGGGCCCCTGGAGGGGGCAGTCAGGGGGTTTAGATAGGGGATGAGGTCCTGGGGGGTGGTTAGAGGTGGGTGGGGGGTCTCTGGAGGGGGCGGTCAGGGGACAAGAAGCAGGAGGGATTGGATGGATCAGGGATACTGAGGGGGGCAGTCAGAAGGCAGGAAGTGGGAGGGGGTCAGATGGAGGCGGGTCCAGGTTGTTTGGGGAGGCACAGCCTTCCCTGACCCAGCCCTCCATACAAGTTTTCAACCCCGATGTGGTCCTCGGGCCAAAAAGTTTGCCCACCCCTGGTCTAAGCACTTATCGGACCTCTCTTCAGTGTGGATTGTCTGATGTTTAACAAAGTCTGACCTCTGTATGAAACTTTTTCCACAGTCTAAGCACTTACGGAGTCTCCCTCTTTTGAGGACTGCCTGATCATTAAGAAGCCTTGACCACGGTATGAAAGTTTCTCCATAGTCTGAGCACTTATGGGGTCTCCTGTGTGGATTCTCTGATCTAAAACATGAGCTGAGCTCCTTATAAAACTTTACCCACAGCCTAAGCACTTATGGGATCTCTCTTCTCTGTGGATTAGCTGATGTTTAACAAGGTCTGACCTATGTAGGAAACTTTTTCCAGTCTGAGCACTGATGCAGTCTCTCTCCTGTGTGGATCTTCTGAGGGTTATAAGATTCGATCTTTGTGTGAAACTTTTCACATGGTCCAAACACTTATAGGGTCTCTCTCCTGTGTGAATTGCCTAATTTGAAACAAGTTCTGACCTCCATTTAAAAGGTCTTTCACAGGCTAAGCTGTTATGGGGTCACTCCTCTGTGTGGATTCTCTGATGTAAAACAAGGGATGACATCTATTTGAAACATTTTTCCATAGTCTAAGCACTTACGGGGTTCTCTTGTGTGTGTGGATAGCCTGATCTTTAGAAGGGCTAATCTGTTTCTGAAACCTTTCCAAGAGTCTTATGGTCTCCCTCTTGTATGGATTGCTTGATGTTTAACAAGGTGGGACCTATGTATGAAACTTTCCCCACAGTCTAAGCACTTTGGGGGCTCTCTCTGGTGTGGATTGCCTGATGTGTAAGAAGGTTTGACCTCCGTATGAAACTTTTCCCACAGTCCAAGCACTTATGAGGTCTCTCTCCAGTGTGGATTGCCTGATGTTTAACAAGGTCAGACCTCCATATGAAACTTTTTCCACAGATTAAGCACTTATGGGCTCTCTCCCCAGTGTGGATTGCCTGGTGTCTAACAAGGCGGGACCTCTCTATGTAACTTTTTTCACAGATTAAACATTTATGGGGTCTCTCTCCAGTGTGGATTGCCTGATGGTCAAGTAGGGTTGACAGCATTATGAAACTTTTTCCACAGTCTAAGCACTTATGGGCTCTCTCCCAGTGTGGATTGCCTGGTGTCTAACAAGGCGGGACCTCTCTATGTAACTTTTTTCACAGATTAAACATTTATGAGGTCTCTCTCCAGTGTGGACTGCCTGATGTTTAACAAGGTGGGACCTCTGTATGAAACTTTTCCCACAGTCTAAGCACTGATGAGGTCTCTCTCCAGTGTGGATTGCCTGATGTTTAACAAGGTGGGACCTCTGTATGAAACTTTTCCCACAGTCTAAGCACTGATGAGGTCTCTCTCCTGTGTGGATTGCCTGATGTCTAACAAGGCAGGATCTCTGTATGAAACTTTTCCCACAGTCTAAGCACTTATGAGGTCTCTCTCCTGTGTGGATTGCCTGATGTTTAAGAAGGTCTGACCTCCGTATAAAACTTTTCCCACAGTCCAAACATTTATGGGATTTCTTTCCTGTGTGGATTAGCTGATGTTTTGCGAGGACTGAACTCTGTATGAAACTTTTTCCACAATCTAAGCATTTATGAGGTCTCTCTCCAGTGTGGACTGCTTGATGTTTAACAAGATCTGACCTCCGTATGAAACTTTTTCCACAGATTAAGCATTTTTGGGCTCTCTCTCCAGTGTGGATTGCCTGATGATCAAGTAGGGTTGATCGCTGTATAAAACTTTTTCCACAATCTAAGCACTTATGAGGTCTCTCTCCAGTGTGGACTGCTTGATGTTTAACAAGGTCTGACCTCCGTATGAAACTTTTCCCACAGTCTAAGCACTTATGAGGTCTCTCTCCAGTGTGGACTGCTTGATGTATAACAAGGTCTGACCTCCGTGTGAAACTTCTCCCACAGTCTAAGCACTTATAGGGTCTCTCTCCTTTGTGGATTGCCTGATGTCTAACAAGGTGTGACCTCCGTATGAAACTTTTTCCACAATCTAAGCACTTATGAGGTCTCTCTCCAGTGTGGACTGCTTGATGTTTAACAAGGTCTGACCTCCGTGTGAAACTTCTCCCACAGTCTAAGCACTTATGGGGTCTCTCTCCGGTGTGGATTGCCTGATGTATAAGAAGGTTTGACCTCCGTATGAAACTTTTCCCACAGTCTAAGCACTTGTGGGGTCTCTTTCCTGTGTGGATTCGATGATGTAAAACAAGTTGTGACCTCCATATGAAACTTTTTCCACAGTTTAAGCACTTATGGGGTCTTCCCACAAAGGTGCCCTGTGATTCCCTGTACCCAGGAATCTCCTGCTGTTGATTCCCCTCCTCGTTTTCACTCACTCTCTCATCACCTGCTGGGACAGAGAGACAATCCAGACAGGAGTCATTTTGCTAGGGAAAAATTAAGAGGAATAGCACCGAGGGAAAACCCAACATAGTAAAGCTGCACAGATGGAGCAATTGGATTCTGCCTCCAAATCCCACCCAAACTTTCACAGAGAAGGAACGTTGGGAAGGAAACACCTGCAAGTAACAGGACACGTGGGAAACAATGTCAGTGATAGCTCCTGACTGCAGCCCTGCCCTGGGTGAGATGAGGAAGGAACTGAGGGAACTTACTGATACCACATTTCTGGGATTCTCAATTTTTTCCTTCATTCCCCAGATGGTTTCTGTGTCAGTCCTCACCTGTGTGGGTGACTCTCGGGATCTCTCTTTCCTCACCGGCCTGGAGATCGGGCACCCACGGCTCTTCCCCTCGTTCCAGTTGGGCGATCAGGTCAGGTTTGGGAAGGGGGAATCCTGTACAGGTGGTCAATTCAGATCAGAGGAGGGTATGGAGGACTGAGAGAGCGTCTGTCAGAAAGGACATTCCGTGGGTGGCACCTGTCCCCGTGCTGTGCTGGGAGAACGTGGAATCCAAAGGGACGGGAACGAGGTCACTGAGCCCCCTCGGGGGAGGCAGATGTCTGGGGAGGTGAGGGGAATTGTGATGCACACCCAGCTCTCGTGTTAAACCCCTGCCTATTTCTAAACCTGCGAAGCCCAGAGCCCTCCACATGACTGGAGCTGTTCCCAAGGAGGAGAGAGAAGAGGGATTCTGTGAGTGACCGAGAAACAACACAGACAGGACAATACAAGAGTTCTTCACCTTGCAAGCTACGGGGCTCTGGTGGGGATGATTTAGTATGTGCCTTAGGTTATGACACCCTGGTCTCATTGGAGTGTGATGAGGGAAGAACCTCAGCGGTGCCAGACACACAAACCCTCCCCGCACCCCGCAGCTTCCAATAACCAAGGAGCCACGAATCCCTTACCCAGCGAGGTCACTGTCTCGTAATTCTCCCGCATGACGTCCCTGTAGAGGGCTCTCTGAGCGGGATCCAGCAGAGCCCCCTGCCCCTGGGTGAAATACACAGCCACCTCCTCGAAGGTCACCAGCATCTGGAACAAGAGTTGCCCACTAAGCATCTGCTGCCCCAGCCACAATCCCACTAGTTACGGGGGAGAAGGGTGAGAGAAGCAGATTCCTCCCCCCACCCTGCTCAGAGCAGCCAGGAGGCTCCAGGGGGTGGGGAGAAGGTGAGAACTTCTTATCCCCACCCTCCAGCAGATGGAGCAGGGCAGGCTCTTCACATTTCCCACATACCTGCCAGCAACAGGCTGAGATGGGAGGCAGAGCTCTGAGCCGGAGCTGGGGACAGGGACAGGAATCCCGACAGCTTCCCTTTGAATTTCACAGCAGCCTCTGGCCAGTGGGTCAGGCTCCAGCACTGGGAGTCTGGTCCATTTTCCCAGCCCTGCCCAGGGGGGCTGTTCCCTGTTTCAGAAATGGGGGAATGTTTCCCCCTTCCCCCCTACCCACCAGTGGGCCTGTTCAGAGAATCAGGCCCAGGTCGATCATGTTCCAGCAAGTTTATCACACCCCGTCCCACCCCGGGTGATTAACCCCTCTACGATGCCCCTCCCCCACCACCAAAAGCTCCCTGAAAATCCCCTACCTCAGCTGGCTCCACCACAGCCATTTCCCTGCCCTGTCCCCTGCAAGATGGGACAATCTGGAGCGAAACGTGGACGCGATTCCTCAGCCTGTCGGAGGAGCAGGGAGATTGGGCAGGTTTCATAAGGGGCTGGAGTCCATGTCACTCCCCGATTCCCCCCAGGCTCTCTCCCTGCAGACAGACGCTCTGATTCTATGACTGCCATGCTGGGAACAAACCCAGTTAGTTCATTACCTCCCCGGCCACACCACCAGCCTCACCCTCCCTCCCCCCCTGCTTAGAACTAACCCACCACGTCCCTTCTAAACCTCCCCAGAGCAGCATCTCTGAGCCAAACGCTGGAAAAAGAGCAGAATCAAAGGAGTCACTTCAGGGTACTGCCCCACAGTGTATTGTGACCCCCTCTAGCTCTCCCCCGTCTCCCTAAGTGGTGCGGTGCTCAGCAGAGTGAGCAACTGGCTTTTCCTCTCTCAGCTCCTGCCCTTGTTCCCAGGAGAGCTGACTGCCGCGGGGGTGCAGGGAATGAATCTGGGCAGAGCTGGGAACCTCCCTCCCCACTTCCTGCTCCTGCTGCCCCTTCAAGTCTCTCCACTCTCCCTTTTTGTCTTCTTCCCTCGCCCTGGGAGAACTGGCGGCTGCCCCATTGTCTTGGGTCTCTCCATCATCTGCAGGCTCAGGTTCAGGGGCTGGTATGGTCAAAGTGGTTCCAGCCACTGGAGAAAGTGCCCCTGGGCTGGTCTCAGAGGGGTTGATGAAGCGGGATTGTTCTTAATGTTTTCTCTGAATACTGTGTGTGTGCCTCAGTTTCCCCATGTGTTACACAAGTACCAAGCTGGTGGGATACAGGGGTGTGATCATTGCAGAGACCTCTAGAGGGCAGGCGTGATGGCAGAGTGGCTGCTGGGCATAGAGAATGGCCAAAATTCTCTATCCTGGCAAGTGATGGCCAGAGCTCATCCTCTGCAAGGAGCCAGCCGAAGATGTTGGAGAACAAAGAGAGAGGGGGAGGCCAGGTGACCTGTTTTCCTGGGAAAGAGAGAAAGCATGGGGGAGGGGCAGCTGGGTGTCAGTGAGGATGGGGGGCTGGAAGCGGCTCAGTCTCCTGGTTTGGGACTCAGCGGGGAGAGCCCAGGACTCAAGACTCTGGATTCCCCCCAAGCCAGACGTTGCCGAACGCTTTTGATTTCTGTGCTAACAAGCTCTGTTCTGTGCCGCCTTCCCAGCGACCAATAAACCCTTCTGTTTTCCAAGCTGGCTGAGAGTCACAGTTGACTGCGGAGGTGGGGTGCACGGCCCCTGTGAGGAGCATGTCAGGCTTCTCCTTCGGCTGCCCCTGGGGTTCAGACTGGGGCTATGCGCCCTCCATGGGCTCTGGGGCTGGAGAGGCTGGGGCCACATGCTCAGTGGGGGGGATGTTGGGGGTGCTCAGGGGTTAGGGTCCTGTCCCTACAATGCGAGGAGGGCTCACCCCCCACCAGCTGTACCCATTGTTATCCCCAGCTCCTAGTCCCAGGCAGGGGGCCTGAAACAATCTGTACGGAGGGGGAAGCACTGAGAGCCATTGAACCAAACTGTAAAGCCTGGATAGGATGGAAACCCCTTCAAGCCAGGGGGTGCGGCAGGGCCCCGCTAGCCTAGATCCAGAGCCTGTGCTGCCCCCCCCCCACCCACCCCGATTGTGCCCCTGGGCCCCGCTCCTTCCCTGGCCCAGGATGGGGCACCCACCCTGCATCCAGTTTGGCCCCGGCCCACCGTCTGCCCCTCCCTATTTGCCCCCCTCACAACACCCTGAGCTGCAGCCTCCGTCCGCACCAACCCGGCCGGGGCAGGGAAACAAAGCAGCAAGTGGGGGGAGCGGGGGGTAACGTGATCCTGCCCCCGCCCCGCACACGCCGGGACCTGCGGCAGCTTTCCCGGGCCCGGGGCAGGGAATCGCAGCCGGCTCCGCGGGGAGCAGCCCGGGGCCAAACCCGCCCCCTGCAGCCCGGGGGTGCCGGGGCGGCGGGTCTCTCTTACCTTCCCTCCGAGCGGGGCCCCCGGGGCAGGGGCCGGGCCGGGAAGGGGCCCTGGCCGGGCTGGGGGCTCTGCCCTGGGAGAGGCTCCCGGGGAGCAGCGGGCAGGGCCCGGCTGGAGGTTCCCCTCTCCCGGCTGCAGCCCGGGCTCCGGGCTCCCAGCACCAGCCGCCGGGGCGCGGGGATCTCGCCGGGAGCCAGAGTCCCCGCAGCGGCTGCGAGTCACTTCCTGGGCCAGGCCTGAGCCCCGCGATCCTCCCCCCAGAGCCGCCCCCCAGCCGCTCCTGGGTCCTAGCGATCAACCCACCGCGCTGCAGCATCCCTGTGCCCCGCTTCTGTTACACTCACAGGCTCTAAGGTCAGAAGGGCCCGTCCTGAGCATCGAGCCCAGGGGTTCTCACGGCCACATTTTTGGTGGCCTCAGAGTGTGGCCAGCTCTGACACTTTTCCCTAAAATATTGAATGAACTTTAGGGGAAACCAGTGAACATGCAGGGAGGTAAGCGGGGAAATGGTCCCATTACTGTGGGGAACTTTCCTGACTTTACCCCCCACTGCTGTGGAATCAAACAGCAGAAGGATCTGAGTCCTCGCTCCCTCTTCCCTCACCCAGAGCCTGCCTCACCTTGAGGGCTCCCCTTCCACTCTCTTGTGTGGTAAAGTCCTTATAACCCCGACAAGGCTGGGCCCAGGCTTCCTGGGGGGCTTGGCCCCCAACCTTGGTGTGACCACGCAGGACACGCGCTGGAGCGTGCCCACTCCAGGGTACTTTCTCTGCTCTGGACGCTTCCCTGACCTCCTCCCTGACCATTGTCTATACTCCAGAACAAATGCAATTTACTAAACAGCAACTAATTAAAAAAATAATCAGGAAACAATGAGAAAGGCGAAAGGAAAACACTTAGCCCCACTCTGTGGGCACGGGGGCAGTTCACAGTCCGTCCCTCCCACGTCCCAGGCCTCCTGCCCAGGCCCTGGCTGTGCTGCAGGGATGCCGCGGGTCAGACACGTGCTCTGGCAGTGGCCACACGCCCTCAGGCTCTAGGTGACAGGACCTTTTTCCCGGTGTCCCCGGAAAGGTGCAAATCCAGAGGACAAATAAAAAGCCCCCACACTTGGTAATCTCTGTAACTGATTGGGGGGAGGGGAGCAGGGGATTGGACTCATGATCTTTGAGCACTTCTGGCTGCTGACCTAGTTCTTTCCCTGCCCTCCCGCTGGGTTCCACGGGACGGAGGCCTTGATCTGGTGTTATACCAATAAAATAAAAACCAACAGGATCTTATTAAAGGGAAAAAGGCAAAATACCACATTTATTGTGAATACAGAAAGAATCATAGTAAGCAGTTAGTTATAGCTATAACATTCCATTCCATTCTCATATTTATTCACACATTCATTCATACAAACACACACACAGGTTCTGCAAGGTTGTTATCATAGTTACCAGCCTTAGAGTTGCTCATGCCAAGCCACTGGCCAGGTGGCCTGGACATGAGGAGGGAGCAGGGCCTTGTCAGATGCTCATCTGATGCTCCTGGAAGTTGGTTTGCAGAATCAGACCCCAAAGTTCTCACTTTTTAGAGTCTATATTTATAGGAATTTCTTCCTATGCCAGTCTATTGGAATTGCTTCATCATGCTGTTGCTGAATCAATCAGCAGATAGCACATTCCTGACGGCTCCCTGCTGCTAGATGTTATCTTGTTCTTTGGTTCTCCCATTCTTGAGGCTGTTGGGTGGATTCCAGTCTGCCCTCCGGGGGTCCTCTGGTTATTTCCACTTGACGCCTTCTTCAGCCGATGGACATTGGATTCTTAGGCTGGCACCACCCTGATCATTCAGTTATTATCCACACCAAGCATCCATCCACATACATCCTCTATCTCTATTTTAATCACAATTGTTAATACAACAAAAGGGCGGGGAGTCTCTGGGTGCTGTTTCTGTTGTTACAGAGTATTGCTTTGAGTCTCTCTCTCTGTGAATTGCTTTGAGAACAGACTCTGTCTTAGAATGTACTAACGCAATTAGCAGCTTGCAAGTTTCACACATAGAGGGAGAGAAACAGTACCAAAAACCAAGAGACCTCTTAATTAGTAATACCCTGGAATTTAAACTATGGGGAATCAAACTCATTTGTGATTTTAATACAGAACTTCTTTAATATGATCCAACACTGGAACACCGCCGGGGGGCAGGGGAAATGCCAGTACGATGGGGATGACTTCATCAGCTTCCACGTCCAGCTTTGGGTCTCTTATCCCTGTCTGTGTCCCATCTCCCACCCTCCCGGAGCCATGGCCCGGCTCCCGGCCCCATCTCGAGGGGGTAGAAGGGCACAAAGAGGGATAAGGGGGAGGCAGTGTAGCTCTAAAAATCGCTCCACTGGGCCCAGAGCAATTCCAGCCTCTCCACCTGTGCTTTGCCGGGATAAACCCGCCATGATGGCAGCCGGGATGCTGGGCAGATGCCCATGTTGTGAACTCCTTAACAGGTTACCAGTAGAATTGTAATAGGTGAAAGGGTTACTTTTTACATGCTATTTTCATCCCTAGTCTGGACACCTGCCTTGCAGCTTCTGAGCCCTCAGGCAGAAGCCTCCACAAACCCCCAAAGCTTCCCTGACTATTTGGAATGATTTTAGAGTAGGGGTGCGGTGCCGCGCCCCCGAATCCCATTGAGGTGGGGCCAAGAGCAGGGCCACGGCTTCAGGAGGGGGGAGTCGGGATGCAGACAGGGGTAAGGGGCCTGAGGCTGAATGTGGAAGATGATGAAGTTATCCCCGTCATACTGGCATTTCCCCTGCCCCTCGTGGGTGTCCCAGTCCATGGCCTGCACCCCATGGAACCCTGGGGGGCAGGGACAGAACTTGGTCAGCAGCCAGAAGTGCTGAAAGATCACGAGTCTGCCCCACTTCCCCCCCCCCCATCAGTTTACAGAGATTACCAAGTGGGTGGGGGGCTTTTTATTTGTCCTCTGGTTTGTACCTTTCCGGGGACACTGGGAAGAAAAGTCCTGTCACCGAGAGCCTGAGGGCGTGTGGCCACCACCAGAGCACCTGTCTGACCCGCAGCATCCCTGCGGCACAGCCAGGGCCTGGGCAGGAGGCCTGGGACGTGGGAGGGACAGACTGTGAACTGTCTGGGCATCCCAGAGATGCTGTTTGTGCTTCCCCAGAGCCGATAGAGTGGGGCTAAGTGTTTTCCTTTCACCTTTCTCATTGCTTCCTGATTGTTTTAAATTACTTGCTGGTTAGTAAATTGCACTTGTTCTGGGGCATAGACAATGGTCAGGGAAGAGATCAGGGAAGCATCCAGAGCGGAGAAAGTACCCAGAGTGGGTTTGCTCTAACCTGTGTCCTGAGTGGTCATAACCAGGTCAGGGGGCCGAGCCCTTCAGGAAGCCTGGGCCCTGTCTGGTCGGGGTTATAAAGACTTTGCCACACAGGAGAGTGGAAGGGGAGTGTCATAAATATAAAGGGAAGGGTAAACACCTTTAAAATCCCTCCTGGCCAGAGGAAAAACCCTTTCACCTGTAAAGGGTTAAGAAGCTAGGATAACCTCGCTGGCACCTGACCAAAATGACCAATGAGGAGACAAGATACTTTCAAAGCTGGAGGGGGGGAGAAACAAAGTTTCTCTCTGTCTGTGTGTTGCTTTTGCCCAGACCAGAGCAGGAATGCAAGTCAGATCTCCTGTAAAGAGTTAATAAGCAATCTAGTTAGATATGCCTTAGATTCTGTTTTGTTTAAATGGCTGATAAAATAAGTTGTGCTGAATGGAACGTATACTCCTGTTTTTGAGTCTTTTTGTAACTTAAGGTTTTGCCTAGAGGGATTTTGAATCTGATTCATGTTTTGAATCTGATTACCCTGAAAGGTATTTACCATCCTGATTTTACAGAGGTGATTCTTTTACTTTTTTTCTTCAATTAAAATTCTTCTTTTAAGAACCTGATTGCTTTTTCATTGTTCTTAAGATCCAAGGGTTTGGGTCTGTGGTCACCTATGCAAATTGGTGAGGATTTTTATCAAGCCTTCCCCAGGAAAGGGAGCATAGGGCTTGGAAGGATTGGGGGGAAAGACGTTTCCAAGCGGGCTCTTTCCCGGTTATATATTTGTTAAATGCTTGGTGGTGGCAGCAATAAAGTCCAAGGGCAAAAGGTAAAATAGCTTGTACTTTGGGGAAGTTTTAACCTCAGCTGGTAAAAATAAGCTTAGGGGGTTTTTCATGCAGGTCCCCACATCTGTACCCTAGAGTTCAGAGTGGGGAAGGAACCTTGATAGGAGCCCTCAAGGTGAGGCAGGCTCTGGGTGAAGGGAGTGGGAGCGAGGACTCAGATCCTTCTGCTATTCGATTCCACCCAGGAGGTGTTTAAGTTAGGAAAGTTCCCCACAATAGCGGGACCATTTCCCCACTTACCTCTGCGCATGTTTAGTGGTTTCCCCTAAAGTTCATTCAGTATTTTAGAAAAATGTGTCACCCATTCCCCACACTAGATGGAAGAAGGTCCCTCCCTTCTGTCCTCAGTACAACTGCTGAAGCCACTGCCCTTCACCCTGCCCTTATTAGCAGTAAAAATCTGCTGACTGCTATTTACAGGGGTTAAAAAGGGGCAAAGGGGGCAAAATGGAGCAGGGGGGTGGCCAGGGTCTGAGCAGGGGGTGGAAATTGACTGATGGGGGGTCAAGCAGCTGGAGGCAGCATTAGGAGAGGGGCTAAAAGGCAAAATCAGGGCTGGGGGGGTGGAGCAGGAGTTAAGCTTGGGGTGAGGTGCTGGCAGAGGGTGACAGAGGGCAAAACCCGGCACAGACGGGGGCACGGGGAGTAACAGTTACCCCAGTGGGACTGAGACACCAGTGCTTGCAAAAATGGTGGGGGGCAAAGGGGCTTTTTAATTTCCCCTCCCACAGACAGCACCTCTCAGCATGGGCTTCCCAGGGCTGGGTTCTTAAAGGCACAGGCATCCCAATGCCTAGTCAGTGCCGCTCCTCTTGGTCTGATCTAACCCACTGAGGCTATGTCTACACGAGAAAGTTCAAAGCGCTGCCGTGGGTGCCAGTGCTCCTGGTAATCCACCTCGACGAGGGGATTAGCTCCGAGCACCGGGAGCCGAGCCTGTCCACACGAGCGCTTTAAAGAGCTCACACTTGCTGCGCTCAGGGGGGTGATTTTCACCCTCCTGAGCCAGCAAGTTAGAGCACTTTAATTTGTCAGTGTAAATAATCCCTGAGACTTAATTCAGTGAAACATTTTACATATATCCCCTCAGAAACAAAGAATCCCTTATCACTGTATCTGATTGCATAGAGTCTCCTCGCAGTTGTCTTGTCTGTTGCTGGGATTCCCTGAATTCCCTGAATTTTTAAATTTAATTTTTTTTCTTCTCAGTTTAGAGCTCACTGAATTTCTGGCCTAGTGTCAAAACTTTTGGAGTCCAGCCACCAATGGGGATTGCATTGTTGCAACTGTTATTTTGCCTCTCAGTCTAGCCCTGAGTGTTTTTCCTCGTGCCACTGTGTACAACTTGATTCTCAAATATTGAATAAAGGCAGTATATTAGCTCATATAATGTCTTTCTCCCTGGAAAAAAATCTATTGTAATGACTGCCATCATGGGTCAGACCAATAGTCCGCCTAATCTAGTATCCTGTCTTGTGAGAGTGATAGTGATGTGCCCCATGAGGGTTAATGTGTATACAGGGCCTTGTACCGTACAGGGCCTTGTACCATCCAGAAACATATGCAGCTGCGATAGGTCCTACTTTGCTAAAAGAGGCCATCTGATGTAGGATTCATACAAGGTTTATGCGCTTGGCAACATTCAGGGCACACCTGGATTGTTGTGCTGGACCTGTGCACACACAGCTCCTTTCAAGGGCATCAACCTTGGAATCTCGCCCAAATGACATGAACCGTGGGAAGCCTCCCAGGACTGGGCTCAAGGCCCGAGAGCAAGGAATGCGGTAGATAGAAATTGGTAAATAAGAATGTTAAACAAAGCCAGTGTATTCCTTTTATCTGTTGGAGAATGTAATGCGCGGGGGGAGAGAAAGAATAAAGGGGAAGGTGAAACGCTGACAGGCAGAAGCCGGTTAGCAGACCAGCCGCTTGCTTTCTAAAAGCTCTGTGCTGTCTTGTCATTGAACTGCCACAACTGGCGCCCAACGTGGGGCCCTCAGCACTCACCTTGCCCGGCAAGGGTTTCAGACGCGTCACTCATCCGCTTCGCGGATCCCGGTGAGTATTTTTCGTTGTGGTAGGCATGGGAAGCTCCCTCTCTGCTTTGCAAGTGCAACACCGCAGTGAGCTACAGCATTTGCTGCGTAAGGCGCAGCATGACTGTCCCACTCGAGAACTCACTCTCCTGCTACAGGAGGTGAGTGCCCAATGCCCGTGGTACCCTGAAGCTGGAACCCTTAAGCTAGCGGACTGGGAGCGGTTGGGCCAGACATTGCACAAAGAGCCTCGGGCGCCCGTGCAGGCTCTACATGCCTGGCATCTCTGCCGCGACGCGATACAGCGTGTCGCCTCGGACAGGCCCTCCCTCGCGAGGCTGGTGCTCTCGCCACGCCCGTCCGCTCCTGCAGCCATCCCCCCTCCTGGCAATGCGACACAGCGTGTCGCCTCGGAAAGGCCCACTCCCGCACCAACAGAGGGGCTGCCGATCCCGCCACCCCGTCCGCTCCTGCAGCCATCCCTCCCCCTGCTTCGCTCCCAGTGCCTCTATTACCACCACCTCCCTGGCCTTCCCCACCGGAGCCGGTGTGTGATCACCCTCCCCCCGTGGGGCCCCATGCTCCGGAGCCCCCCGTGGGGTCGTCCGTGACTGCTCAGCGGCTTTCGCTGGTGCAACAAATGGTTCACGCAGCGAAGACTCGCTCAGATCTTACAGCAGAGGAGCTGGCTGATCTGGTCTCAGTTTGTCCGGTGACCTGGCAGGATGATGGCCAGAGCAACCAGGTTGCAAACTGGGTCAGTTTGCCCTACTCGGTGGTCAGAGACGTAAAGAAAGCGATTCGCGAGTTCGGCCTCACTAGCACGTATGTAAGTGGTCTCATTGAAGGGCTAGGTACTGGGTACACCCTGATCCCTGAAGATTGGAAGGCACTGTTGCGCATGATGCTGACGCCCAGTCAGTATGTTATTTGGCTTAGTGAGTATTGGCAGATGGCGGAACGCCAAGCCCAGGTATATAGAGAGCAAGGTGTCATTTATGAGCATTTGGCAGAGGAGGGCCTGTTTGCTACTGTTCAAATGCAGTCTCAACTCCCTCAGGCCGTCTTCCCCATTATTCCTACCTGTGCCCAGCATGCTTTCCGGAAGGTCCCGGATTCAGGCAAGCCTACCAAAAGCTTTGCCAGTATCCGTCAAGGTGCATCAGAGTCCTTTACGGATTTTACCAACAGATTGCAGGAGGCTATCCTCCAACAGGTGGATAACCCTGCGGCAGCTCAGGAGATCCTGTTAAAAATGGCGGTTGAAAATGCGAACGAGGATTGCCGCCGTGCTCTCCAGGTGGCAGAAGCCGCTGGCATTCTAGAGCTGTCGGACATGCTGCGGGCGTGCCAAAACATCGGCACACAAGCACATAAAGCTGGGGTTATGGCCGCCGCCCTGCGGAAAAGCGGGAAGGAGGGGAAGCGTTGTTACCGCTGTGGTAAGGAGGGTCACTTTCAGCGGGAGTGCCGCTCATCGACAGCGCCTGCCCACCCCTCAAAGAAGTGCCCCAAGTGTTGGAAGGGCTATCACTGGGCTAATCAGTGTCGTAGCGGGTCGGGAAACCGCATGACGGGTTCCCCCCAAACCCAGGGCCAAACAGGGGTGTTTCCCACTCAGACAACTGTTCCTCTGCTTTAAAACCCATAGACTCCATGAAGGCGGCGACTGCCGGAAGTGCAGGGCTTGATTTGATTATGCAGGAGGACGCTGATTTTCAGTTGCCGGGGGAGGTTTGTGCCATACCTACCCAGGTGACGGGACCTCTCCCTGCCGGATTTGTGGGTCTTGTTCTCCCTTGCTCACACGCTGGGAAACAGGGCTTTTTTGTCATCCCAGGGGTCATTGATGGCGATTACAACGGCGTTATTAAGGTTCAGGTGTGGACCCATCTTCCGCAGTCGCTCCCGCATGGACGGTCAATTGCGCAATTGATTTTAGTCCCCTATCAGGTGCCAGCTGCAGAGGATCGAGCCCGGGGCGGAGGCGGCTTTGGATCGACGCTGGCTCAGTCGCCATCTCACAACACGTCCTCTCCACTTGTTGCTCTAACAATGTCGGTCCACCCCTCGAAACCTCAGTTAACACTTCTCTTAAATAATGTTCCTTTTACAGGGCTGGTGGACATTGGAGCTGACGTTACGGTGATTCGTGATCCGGAGTGGCCGGTCGGTTGGCCAACAGTTCCTTCTAAAGAGTTGTGGGGGATCGGGGGTAGCAAACCCGGGCGCCAAAGTTTGTCTTGGGTCACGGTCTCCAAACCAGGAGGCCGTGCCCTTGCTACAATCCGCCTTTTTGTACTCCCTGTCCACCTCAATATTTGGGGCCGTGACTTACTTACAAAGCTGGACACCACCCTCGATATTAATATATAATGGCCCGAAATCCTCCCTCACCCACCTTGCCATCCGCAGTACCATTAGTATGGCAATCCTTAGAGCCCGTATGGGTTGACCAGTGGCCCCTCCCCCTAGAAAAGATGAAAGCGCTTCATTCACTTGTACAATAATATTTGCATGCACAGCGCTTGGAGAGCTTTACTAGTCCTTGGAATTAGCTGCTGTTACTTTGGCCTTTTAACTTTTTGCTGATTGTCCCTTTAATTTGATCGTGGACACGCATTATGTTGATCAGGTAATTGATCATTTACCCCTTGCCCTCATTACCCCTCAGGTCGATGCAGACCTTCTTCGCCTGTTTTTGTCCTTACAGTATCTCCTCACCACTCGTAATTTCCCTTATTTTGTTGCTCATATTCGCAGTCATACCCCTCTGCCTGGGCTACTTACTGAAGGCAATGCGCGCGCCGATCGCATGTTACGTGGTCAGGTAAATTCCCTTTTTTCTGACCCCATTGAAAGCCATGCCTTTTTTCATCAGTCTGCCTCTGTTTTGGCCCGGCAGTTTCATATTCCTGCTGATCATGCACGTTCTATTGTTCGTTCTTGCCCCCACCATGCCGCTGCTGCCCCTACCTTTTTTTATGCCGTTAACCCCAGAGGCACCGCAGCGAATCAGCTGTGGCAAATGGATGTTACTCACGTGCCACAATTCCGTCCCTATTCGTTTTTACATGTTTCCATTGATACCTATTAAGGATTCCTCTGGGTGACCCCACAGCGTGGGGAAGCCACTCCCAAAGTTATGCACCATTTGCTAGCCTGTTTTGCTGTTATGGGTCGCCCGAGCCAGAAAATATAGATAATGCCCCAGCCTACTGCTCCACAGCCCTTTCCTCCTTTTGTGTCCAATGGGACGTCCATCTCACACACAGGATCCCTTATAATTCCATGGGCCAAGCCATTGTTGAACGTGCAAATCACACGCTAAAAACCTTGCTCGACAAACAATTAAAACAAGGGGAGCTGCGTCTCCGAACCTTAGGAGACATTCAGCAACAATTGCGTATCCTTTTGTTCACTTTAAATAATTTAACGCTGAACGCAGATCAGCAGACCCCCACGGATCGGCATTTTCACAAATCCGAGGTACTGGAAAGACCGCGTGTCTATTACCATCAGCTGCCCGATCCGCAATGGTTGGGCCCAGTGCCTCTAATTACTTGGGGTTGGGGATATGCTGCTGTGTCTCTCCCTGCAGGACTGTTGTGGGTTCCGGCCCGGTGTGTGCGACCGGCACTGAAACAGCATGGCGTGGCACCAGAGGCTGTCGAACCCCATACCGGAGTTTTAGCTGACCTCGGAGTAGAACGCGGTGCCTCCTGGGTCGACAACGGCAGGACGGAAACGGAGGAGGCGTAGCGTCCCAAGCCAGCCCGTGACATGGGGAGCAGTAAAAGCATTGGTCGCCGCGGCTCAACGAAGACTGGCAGCAAACCAACAGCCAGAGACTTCTGAGACTTTGTTTGTGGCAATTCTTGCCCAAATTACTGCTAATTCTGTATTGATTGTATGCCTTTTGTGCCTGCTATTTCCTGTAGGGGTTGGCTCGGGAGCGCTTTCTCCGTTACGAGCCCGAATGACATATAACCTATGGGAAAGATTGGCTACAATAGCAAATGTTACCCACTTTTGTTTATTTGATTTTGTAGCAGCTGAAGAATTGTTAGGTACGTATCTTATTCCAGTATGTCATCACCCTGAGGAAATCGGAAATGAGATGATGCTCGCTGCTTACGCGAACCTCTCTTCCCAGTACTCTAGCATGGCTAATTGGGGCCCGGCCAATTACACTTTACCTTCTTAAGCTCATTTTTTGCTGTTGCTGTGTGCAATGTATCTCCTTTTTGTTAAGGCTTTGTCGAGAACCGCCCTGGCAGGCTCCACGAGTTATGACCTCGTCTGTCCGGCAGTTAATTGGCTTGCAAAAGCAAATTGATGGCTACCATGAGATGGCTGAGCACAAATAAACAAAAAAGGAGGGGATGTAGGATTCATACAAGGTTTATGCGCTTGGCAACATTCAGGGCACACCTGGATTGTTGTGCTGGACCTGTGCACACACAGCGCCTTTCAAGGGCATCAACCTTGGAATCTCGCCCAGATGACATGAACCGTGGGAAGCCTCCCAGGACTGGGCTCAAGGCCCGAGAGCAAGGAATGCGGTAGATAGAAACTGGTAAATAAGAATGTTGAACAAAGCCAGTGTATTCCTTTTATCTGTTGGAGAATGTAATGCGCGGGGGGAGAGAAAGAATAAAGGGGAAGGTGGAAAGCTGACAGGCAGAAGCCCATTAGCAGACCAGCCGCTTGCTTGCTAAAAGCTCTGTGCTGTCTTGTCATTGAACCGCCACAATCTGATGTAGCTAATTCCTACAGAGAGCAGTTTCTCACACCACAGGTACGTGAGACTGCTATCTGTAGGAAGTAACTTCATCAGATTGCAGTGTTACAGATAGCACATCCCTGCAGATTGCAATTTCTGACCCGTATATGGGTGTGAAAATGCTATCTGTAGGACCAGGCTACCTGCAGCAGCAACAGGTCCTACGATGCTAACAAAGGCCATCTGATGTAGCTAATTGCTGCAGAGAGCAGTCTCACCTACCTACAGTGTTGAGAAACTGCTATCTGGAGGAATTAGCTTCATCAGATTGCAGTGTTGCAGGTCTCCCATGACCTTCTCATAAACAAACTATGGAAATGCCACCTAGATGGAGCTAAAATAAGATGGGTGCAAGTGACTCACAGGCTGAAAGGGCTGAGTCAGGTTGAAAGGGCATAACCAGTGGGGTTCTGCAGGGATCAGTTCTGGATAAGCTTCTATTCAAAATCTGAATGAATGATTGAGATAATGGCATAGAGAGTACAATTATAAACTTTTGTGAATGATAACAAGCTGGAAGCATACAAAATGGGAAATGACTTCCTAGGAAGGAGTCATGCGGAAAGGGATCGGAGGGTCATAGTGGACCACAAGCTGAATCCGAGTACTGTGGAAAGGGACCTATGCAAGAAAACAGACGGTCACTCTGGGATATCGGCTCTCCTCTGGGCTGATGAGCTCTCAGCTGGAGTAAAAATTGGAGAGAGGCCAGAGAAGAGAAAAAAAATTAAGGTTTAGCAAACATGACCTGTGCGGGAAGGAGCCTCTGTTTACAAAAGCTGTTTCTTACAATCTACACATAGAAATAACTGCTACAGGGAGCGAGAGGGAGAGGGAGAGAGCGAGCGAGCACATTTCTACGCGTAGCAATTTCACCTACACTGCAGTGGAAGAAGCTGCTGCCCGTAGGCATTTGCTACATCAGGTAGCAGTTTACTACACTAGCAGTTTCTTACCCTCCACTAGGTATCGGTAACCGCTCCCGGTAGCACATTCCTAGGCGGAGCACTTGAAAACACGACACCTGACACAGAGAGGGGAGGCGCAATTGACGGGTTGATCGCTAGGACCCAGGAGCGGCTGGGGGGCGGCTCTGGGGGGAGCGATCGCGGGGCTCAGGCCCGGCCGCAGGAAGTGACTCGCAGCCGCTGCGGGGACTCTGGCTCCCGGCGAGATCCCCGCGCCCCGGCGGCTGGTGCTGGGAGCCCGGAGCCCGGGCTGCAGCCGGGAGAGGGGAACCTCCAGCCGGGCCCTGCCCGCTGCTTCCCGGGAGCCTCTCCCAGGGCAGAGCCCCCAGCCCGGCCAGGGCCCCTTCCCGGCCCGGCCCCTGCCCCGGGGCCCCGCTCGGAGGGAAGGTAAGAGAGACCCGCTCCCCCGTCACCCCCGGGCTGCAGGGGGCGGGTTTGGCCCCGGGCTGCTCCCCGCGGAGCCGGCTGCGATTCCCTGCCCCGGGCCGGGAAAGCTGCCGCAGCTCCCGCCGTGTGCGGGGCGGGGGCAGGATCACGTTACCCCTCCCCCCCCAATCTGCTGGTTTGTTTCCCTGCCCCTAGCCGGGCTGGTGTGGACGGGGGCTGCAGATCAGGGAGATGGGAGGGGGGCAAATAGGGAGGGGCAGAAGGTTGGCAGGGGCTGAACTGGATGCAGGATGGGGGGCCCCAGCTGGGGGTCGGGGAGGGAGCGGGGCCCAGGGGTACAATCGGGGGGGGGGGCAGCACAGGCTCTGGATCTGGGCTGGTGGGGCCCTGCTGCACCCCCTGGCTTGAAGGGGTTTCCATCCTATCCAGGCTTTACAGTTTGGTTCAATGGCTCTCAGCCCCCCTGTTATAAATATAAAGGGAAGGGAAACCACCTTTCTGTACACAGTGCTATAAAATCCCTCCTGGCCAAAGGCAACATCCTGTTACCTGTGAAGGGTTCAGAAGCTCAGCTAACCTGGCTGGCACCTGACCCAAAGGACCAATAAGGGGACAAGATACTTTCAAATCTTGGGGGGAAGGCTTTTGTTTGTGCTCTTTGTTTACGTGGTTGTTCTCTCTTGGGACTGAGAGAGGCCAGACAGAAATCCATCTTCTCCAACCCATCCTAATCCAAGTCTCCAATTTTGCAACCAGTATAGGTAAGCCAGGCAACGCAGATTCGTTTATCTTTTGTTTTATGTGAATTTTCCCTGTGTTAAGAGGGGGGTTTATTCCTGTTTTCTGTAACTTTAAGGTTTTGCCCAGAGGGGGATCCTCTGTGTTTTGAATCTGAATGCCCTGTAAAGTATTTTCCATCCTGATTTTACAGAGATGAGTTTTACCTCTCTCTCTTTTTTTTTTTAATAAAATCCTTCTTTTAAGAACCTGACTGATTTTCCCATTCTTTCAAGATCCAGGGGTTTGGGTCTTTGATGATTTTGTAACCAATTGGTTAGGATATTATTCTCAAGCCTCCCCAGGAAAGGGGGTGTGTAGGGTTTGGGGGGCTATTTTGGGGGGAAGACGTCTCCAAGTGGTCTCTTTCCCTGTTCTTTGCTTAAAACATTTGGTGGTGCCAGCATACTGTTCAAGCACAAGGCAAAGTTGGTACCTTGGGGAAGTTTTTAACCTAAGCTGGTAAGAATAAGCTTAGGTGGTTTTTCATGTGGGTTCCCACTTCTGTACCCTAGAGTTCAGAGTGGGGAAGGAACCTTGACACCCCACTGTACAGATTGTTTCAGCCCCCCTGCCTGGGACTAGGAGCTGGGAAGAAGAACGAGGTACAGCTGCTGGGGGATGAATCTAGGGCTGGGGGAGGCAAGTCCCCCTCCCACTGCAGGGGCAGGACCCCAGACCCTGAGCACCCCCAACATCTCCCCCGACCTGCTGAGCATGTGGCCCCAGCCTTCCCGGTCCTGGGGCCCAGGGAGGGCACATGGCCCGAGCCTGAACCCCCGGGGGCAGCCTAAGGAGAAGCCTGACATGCTCCTCACAGGGGCTGTGCACCCCACCTCCGCAGTCCGCTGTGACTCTCAGCCAGCTTGGAAAACAGAAGGGTTCATTGGTTGCTGAGAAAACCGTGTGGAACAGAGCTCGTTAGCACAGAAATCAGGAGCATTCAGCAAAGTCCATCTTGGGGGAAATCCAGAGTCCCGAGCCCTGGGCTCTCCCCGCTGAGTCCCAAATCAGGAGACTGACCCACTTCCAGCCCCGCATCCTCAGAGACCTCAGGATACAGGCTGTGTCTGTGAGTCCCAGAGCTCCTGCCCTCAGTGACACAGCCAGCTTCAAACCCCTGTTACCAGTGTGAGTGGCTGAGCTGCCTAATGAGAGCAGAGGCCCATGGCAATGGGACAGTCACCCGTTCTCCCAGGTTGAGGGAAGAAGATAAAAAAGGAGAGCGGAGAGACTTGAAGGGCAGCAGCAGCAAGAAGTGGGGAGGGAGGTTCCCAGCTCCCAGCCCTGCCCAGATCCATTCCCTGCACCCCCGGGCAGTCCGCTCTCCTGGGAACAAGAGCAGGGGCTGAGAGAGGAAAAGCCAGTTGCTCGCTCTGCTGAGCACCGCACTACGGATGGAGATGGGGGAGAGCTGGAGGGGGTCACAATACACTGTGGGGCAGTACCCTGAAGTGACTCCTTTGATCTGCTCTTTTTCCAGCATTTGGCTCGGAGATGCTGCTGTGGGGAGGTTTAGAAGGGAGGTGGTGGGTTAGTTCTAAGCGGGGGGGGGGGGGGGGGGGGGCTGGCCGGGGAGGTAATGAACTAACTGGGTTTGTTCCCAGCATGGCAGAGTCATAGAATCAGAGCGTCTGTCTGCAGGGAGAGAGCCTGGGGGGAATTGGGGAGTGACATGGACTCCAGCCCCTTATGAAACCTGCCCAATCTCCCATCTCCTCTTACAGGCTGAGGAATCGCGTCCACATTTTGCTTCAGATTGTCCCATCTTGCAGGGGACAGGGCAGGGAAATGGCTGTGATGGAGCCAGCTGAGGTAGGGGATTTTCAGGGAGCTTTTGGTGGTGGGGGAGGGGCATCGTAGGGGGGTTAATCACCCGGGGTGGGACGGGGTGCGATAAACCTGCTGGAACGTGATCAACCTGGGCCTGATTTTCTGAACAGGCCCATTGGCGAGTGGGGGGGAGGGGAAACAATCCCCCATTTCTGAACCAGAAAACACCCCCCTGGGGAGGGCTGGGAAAATGGACCAGACTCCCAGTGCTGGAACCTGACCCACTGACCAGAGGCTGCTGTGAAATACGAAGGGAAGCTGTCAAGGTTCCTGTCCCTGTCCCCGGCTCAGAGCTCTGCTTCCCGTCTCAGCCTATGGCTGGCAGGCATGTGGGAAATGAGACGACCCTGCCCCGCTCCGTGTGCTGGGGAGGACAAGGAGCTCTCACCTTCTCCCACCCCCTGAAGCCTCCCAGCTACTCTGAGCAGGGTGCGCGGAGGATTCTGCTTCTCTCTCCGTCCTACCCCATGACTAGTGGGATTGTGGCTGGGGCAGCAGGTGCTTTGTTGTTTCAGATGCCAGTGACCTTCGAGGAGGTGGCTGTGTATTTCACCCAGGGGCAGGGGGCTTTGCTGGACCCTGCTCAGAGAGCCCTCTACAGGGATGTCATGCAGGAGAACTACGAGACAGTGACCTCGCTGGGTAAGGGATTCTTGGCCCCTTGGTTATTGGAAACTGGGGAGGTCTGCGTGTCTGACACCGGTCAGGTTCTTCCCTCATCATGCTCCAATGAGAAGAGGGTGTCAAAACATAAGGCACATACTAAATCATCCCCACCCAACCCCCCTAGCTTGCACGGTGGAGAAGCCGTGCATTGTCCTGTCTGTGTTGTTTCTCGGTCGCACACAGAATCCCTCTTCTCTCTCCTCCTTGGGAACAGCTCCAGTCATGTGGAGGGCTCTGGACTTCGCAGGTTTAGAAATAGGCAGGGGTTTAACACGAGAGCTGGGTGTGCATCACAATTGCCCTCACCTCCCCAGACGTCTGCCTCCCGCAAGGGGGTTAAGTGACCACGTTCCTGTCCTCTTAGATTCCACATTCCCCAGCACAGCACTGGGACAGGTGCCACCCACGGAATGTCCTTTCTGACAGATGCTCTCTCAATCCTCCACAAACCCTGATCTGGTCTGATATCACTCCCTGCACAGGATTTCCCCTTCCCAAACCTGATCTGATCACCCGGCTGGAACGAGGGGAAGAGCCGTGGGTGCCCGATCTCCAGGCCTGTGAAGAAAGAGAGATCCCAATTGGTGCCCACACAGGTGAGCGCTGACATACAAATCATCTAGTGAATGAAAGAAAAAGTTGAGAATCCCAAAAATGACATATTAGTAAGTGCCCTCGGTTCCTTCCTCATCTCACCCAGAGCAGGGCTGCAGGCAGCAGATATCACTGACATCGCTTCCCATGTGTCCTGTTCACTGCAGGAGTTTCCTTCCGAACTGGGAAGTGGAGGCAGAATCCAATTGCTCCATCTCTCCAACCTTTAGTATGTTGGGTTTTCCCTCGGTTCTATTCCTCTTAATTTCTCCTCAGCAGAATGACTCCTGTCTGCATTGTCTCTCTCCCAGCAGGTGATGAGAGAGTGAGTGAGAAGAAGGAGGGGAATCAACATCAGGAAATTCCTGGGCACGGGGAACCACAGGGGATTTTTGTGGGAAGAGCTGAAGGGAATTTTTCCCAGTGCTTGGCACAGGGAGAAGCCTGGGGAAATTGGCAGAGGTCAAAGAGGCTGCTGGGAAACCACTCAAGGGAGCAACTGGATGGATCTATTATATGTGGGGAAGGACACAGGGATCCCACAGCCCGGCAGACAACCCCCAAGGAAGACAAACGCTATGAATGCCTCGGTTATGGGAAAGGATTCATTCTGAGACCGGCGCTTCTTACGCTTCAGGCAATAAATACTGGAGAGAAAACACTTCAATGCTTGGACTGTGGGGAAAACCTCAATAAGCGCTCAGATCTTACTAATCATGGGAGAAGCCACATGGGAGAGAAACCCTCTGGGTGCCTTGAGAGCAGGAATTGTTTGAATTGGAAGTCAGCACTGATTACACATCAGCTAATCCACACAGGAGAGAGACCCCACAAGTGCTTAGACTGTGGGAAAAAATTCGTACGAAGGTCAGGCCTAATTAAACATCAGAAAATCCACACAGGAGAGAGACCCCATCAGTGTTTAGACTGTGGGAAAACTTTCATACACAGGTCAGACCTTGTTAAACATCAAGCAGTCCACTCCGGAGAGAGACCCCATAAGTGCTTCGACTGTGGAAAAAGTTTCACACAAAGGCCAACCCTTCTTAAACATCAGGTAATCCACACAGGAGAGAGACCCTATAAGTGCTTGGACTGTGGGAAAAGTTTCACATGGCGATCTGCCCTGGTTACACATCAGAGAATACACACGGGAGAGAGACCCCATAAGTGCTTAGACTGTGGGAAAAGTTTCATACAGAGGTCAAACCTACTTAATCATCAGGCAATCCACCCTGGAGAGAGACCTCATAAGTGTTTAGACTGTGGAAAAAGTTTCACAGAAAGGCCAACCCTTCTTAAACATCAGGCAATCCACACAGGAGAGAGACCGCACAAGTGCTTAGACTGTGGGAAAAAATTTGTACGGAGGTCAGGCCTAACTAAACATCAGAAAATCCACACAGGAGAGAGACCCCATCAGTGTTTAGACTGTGGGAAAACTTTCATACACAGGTCAGACCTTGTTAAACATCAAGCAGTCCACACTGGAGAGAGACCCCATAAGTGCTTAGACTGTGGAAAAAGTTTCACAGAAAGGCCATCCCTTCTTAAACATCAGCTAATCCACACAGGAGAGAGTCCCCATAAGTGCTTGGACTGTGGGAAAAGTTTCACATGGCGATCAGCCCTGGTTACACATCAGAGAATACACATGGGAGAGAGACCCCATAAGTGCTTAGACTGTGGAAAAAGTTTCACAGAAAGGTCAACCCTTCTTAAACATCAGGTAATCCACACAGGAGAGAGACCCCATAAGTGCTTGGACTGTGGGAGAAGTTTCACATGGAGATCAGCCCTGGTTACACATCAGAGAATACACAAAAGAGAGAGACCCCATAAGTGCTTAGACTGTGGAAAAAGTTTCACAGAAAGGCCAACCCTTCTTAAACATCAGGCAATCCACACAGGAGAGAGACCCCACAAGTGCTTAGACTGTGGGAAAAGTTTCACATGGCGATCAGCCCTGGTTACACATCAGAGAATACACATACAGCCCTGGTTACACATACAGAGGTCAGACCTTGTTAAACATCCAGCAGTCCACACCGGAGAGAAACCCCAAAAGTGCTTAGACTGTGGAAAAAGTTTCACAGAAAGGCCAACCCTTCTTAGACATCAGGTAATCCACACAGGAGAGAGACCCCATAAGTGCTTGGACTGTGGGAAAAGTTTCACATGGCGATCAGCCCTGGTTACACATCAGAGAATACACATGGGAGAGAGACCCCATAAGTGCTTAGACTGTGGAAAAAGTTTCACAGAAAGGTCAACCCTTCTTAAACATCAGGTAATCCACACAGGAGAGAGACCCCATAAGTGCTTGGACTGTGGGAGAAGTTTCACATGGAGATCAGCCCTGGTTACACATCAGAGAATACACAAAAGAGAGAGACCCCTTAAGTGCTTAGACTGTGGAAAAAGTTTCACAGAAAGGCCAACCCTTCTTAAACATCAGGCAATCCACACAGGAGAGAGACCCCACAAGTGCTTAGACTGTGGGAAAAGTTTCACATGGCGATCAGCCCTGGTTACACATCAGAGAATACACATACAGCCCTGGTTACACATACAGAGGTCAGACCTTGTTAAACATCCAGCAATCCACACCGGAGAGAAACCCCAAAAGTGCTTAGACTGTGGAAAAAGTTTCACAGAAAGGCCAACCCTTCTTAGACATCAGGTAATCCACACAGGAGAGAGACCCCATAAGTGCTTGGACTGTGGGAAAAGTTTCACATGGCGATCAGCCCTGGTTACACATCAGAGAATACACACGGGAGAGAGACCCCACAAGTGCTTAGACTGTGGGAAAAAATTTGTACGGAGGTCAGGCCTAATTAAACATCAGAAAATCCACACAGGAGAGAGACCCCACAAGTGCTTAGAATGTGGGAAAAGTTTCATACAGAGGTCAGACCTTGTTAAACATCAAGCAGTCCACACCGGGGAGAAACCCCATAAGTGCTTAGAATGTGGAAAAAGTTTCACAGAAAGGCCAACCCTTCTTAAACATCAGATAATCCACACAGGAGAGAGACCCCATAAGTGCTTTGATTGTGGGAAAAGTTTCACATGGAAATCAGCCCTGGTGACACATCAGAGAATACACACAGGAGAGAGACCCCACAAGTGCTTAGACTGTGGGAAAAAATTTGTACGGAGGTCAGGCCTAATTAAACATCACAAAATCCACACAGGAGAGAGACCCCATAAGTGCTGAGAATGTGGGAAAAGTTTCATACAGAGGTCAGACCTTGTTAAACATCAAGCAATCCATACCGGAGAGAAACCCCATGAGTGCTTATGTTTATAATGTTATATATGCTTAGAATGTTTTTCTATGTTTTCATATCTATTGATTTCTCTCACAACAAAGAATAGAAAGTGCACAGTGCTCACTTTCTATTATTTTTGATTTCAAATATTTGTACTGCAAACATGCAAAACAAAAATAGTATTTTTCAGTTCCCCTCATACAAGTGCTGTCGTGCAATCTCTTTATCAGGAAAGTGTAACTTAGAAACATAGATGATTTTAATTATATAAGTGCACTGAAAAATAAAGCAATTAAAAACTTTAGAGCCTAGAAGTCCACTCAGTGCTACTTCTTTTTCTGCCACTCGCTAAGACAAACAAGTTTGTTTACATTTACGGGAGCGAATGCTGCCTGCTTCTAATTTATGATGTCACCGGAAAGTGTGAGAAGGCGTTCCCATGGCATGTTTGTAGCTGGCAGCGCAGGTATTTAAGTGCAAGATATGCTAAACATGCCTATGTCCCTTCATGCTTCGGCCACCATTCCAGTGGAGGATGCTCATTTAAAAAAAATAATGCATTAATTCCATTTGTGACTGAACTCCTTGAAGGAGACTTGTATGTCCCCTGTCCTGTTTTACACACCTTCTGCCAAATATGTCATCATATCGAAGTCCCGGAGAATGACCTAGCACATGGGGGGACACTTTCACTGCAGATTTGACAAAACGCAAAGAAAGTAACTATCTGAGATTTCGAAAGATAGCTACAGCACTCGGCCCAAGGTTTAAGAATCTGAAGTGTCTTCCAAAATCTGAGAGGGATGAGATATGGAGCATGCTTCCAGAAGTCTTAAAAGAGGAAGACACTGATTGGGAAACTACAGAACCCGAACCACCAAAATAGAAAATCAACTTTCTGCTGGTGGCATCTGACTCAGTTGAAGAAAATGAGCATGTGTCGGTTATTGATTAGATACCCGTCATTAGCATGGAGGCATGTCCTCTGGAATGGTGGTTCCAGTGGGAAGGGACCTAGGACCCTTTAGAGCATCTGGCACGTAAATATCTTGCGACGCCGGCTGCAACACTGCCATGCGAACGCCTGTTCTCACTTTCAGGTGACCTTGTAAACAAGAAGCGGGCAGCATGATCTCCTGCACATTGTAACCAAACTTGTTCTTCTGAGTGATTGGCCCAACAAGCAGTAGGACTGAGTGGAGTTGTAGGCTCCAAAGTTTTACATTGTTTTATTTTTGAATGCAGGTATTTTTTGTACATAATTCTACATTTGTAAGTTCAACTTTCATGATAAAGAGATTGCATACGGTACTTGCAGTTGGTGAATTGAAAAATACTATTTCTTTTGTTTTTTACAGTGCAGGTATTTGTAATAAAAAATATAAAGTGATCACGGTACACTTTGTATTCTGTAAAAACAACAAGGAATCCTTGTGGCACCTAAATAAAATAATAAAAATAAATAATAATAAAGCTTAAGAAGATCTGAGATAAAAGGATCAGGTCCCAAGAGTTTATATAGAAGTTTTTGCAGCCTCTCGACAGCAGCAGGACCAAAGAACCCCTCCTCACCTATGCTCTTGAAGCAAGAGCTTGCAATTCCAAGGGCCTCAGAACAGCGCAGGTGCCTGCCCACACCTTACAAAGTGACCAGAAGGGGAGCTGGTGCTGCTTACCTTGTCACCCAGTGATTAGTGCACTCCGCTGTGATGTAGGAGTGCTAGGTTCAATTCCCCCATCTTCTGAAGATGGGAAAGCATGTGAGCAGGGATTTTCCAGGTGCATGTTTTAGGCAACAGAACAATTCTCATTCTCGCTCCCCCGAATTCGATGACTCTTCAAGTATTTATTCTCAATGGAACAGCTTCAACAGGAGAGAGTGAGGGAGCCCCACCTGAGAATAGCCCATGGGTAGGGCATGCTCTTGAGAGATGTGGGAGGCCCATGTCCAAATCTTTTCTCCTCCCCAGGCAGAGGGGGTATTGAATGCAGGTCTCTGACATCCTGGGTGACTGCTTTAATCAGTGGGCTGAAAACTATAATATGGGCATCTTCCCCACCAGGTCCTCCTTGATTTTAATGGCACCTCTTCCAGGAGAGGTGCTCAGAGCATGCATACCAGATCTGTCCTCACAGGGGTTACAGGCAGGGGAGTTGTGCATACCTTCCCCTGGTGTGTGGATCATGCTGGAGCTTACATGAGAGACAGGCATCCAGATGAGGCATGACGATAACCTAAAACTGGAAATTAGAGGCCTAAATCTGGGGTTTAGGTGCTCAACTACCTGTGTAGACCTGGACCATATTTTCTACTGATAACGTGAACATAAATTCAGAAGCAAAACTTTGTTAACATAAAGTAAAACTGCGTCTTTGGTGCCCCCCGCCATTTGTTAAACTTTTGTCACAAACAGTACCCCGAGCTCAGCGCCACCCAAGTCCGGCATCCCAGGCAGTCACCTGGATCGCCTGCCCCTACATTTGAACCCGTGAGAAACTCTTCTGCCAGGAAATAGTCGGTAGCAATGATGCAACAAAGCAGGAGCTAGAAGCCTTGTGGTTAAATACACCTCTCCTTTTTGTTCTTTATATTTCCATGCACTTCACAACCCTTATCGCTAATGAAAAACCACACCCCCACACCAGAGAGGCATCAGACACTTCCACAGCCCCTAGGGGTGCGTGGAGAAGCAGTGTTTGAGAGGGGGTGTGAGCAGCAATGCCAGCTGCACCATGCATCCAGATCAGGTTCTGCAGGTGGGTGCCGGGAGGAGAGGGGGGGTTACAGGGATTGGCATGAAGGGGGCTCGGTGCGGGGAGCCCACGGGGGCCAACGGCGCCAAAATACAAGTTCACCCAGGGCATCATTTTCCCTAGGGCTAGCCCTGGACATACATGCTGACACAAAGCACAAGGCCCTGTGTGCAGGCTGGATAGTAACATACTACTGTAAGGTCCAGGCTAGCATCATAGTGACCTACACGGCTCTCCTCACTGGTGTTGGGTTCACACAACCAATTTAAGGGAAAAAAATCCCACATCTGCCTTCAAAATTCAAACATCACAGGTGGAAATTAAAGTTCTTCCCCCTCCCATCCCTGGGGTGGCAGGGAGGGAGAGGGAGGAGCTTCCAGGGGCCATAGAGATGAGGTATCCGGCTTTGGGTAGACAGGGGTCCTCCAGGGGCACAGAGACGAGCTAGAAGGCTGGGTAGATGGGAATGGTTCAGGTCATAGGCGCTAGGAGGACTGGGGCTAGAGAAGCCCATTTTTGCATTCCCATGGGGCTGTTCCCCCTCATGCCTCAGTGGCAGTGGCTGACCCAGGATCCTCAGAGTCCCCTTGGATCACAGAGGACAGTGGCAAAGAGTCTGCACAGTCCCGGGGGCAGTGAAATTGACCTCTCTGCCTCCCTCACTCAATGCTCTCTATGGTTTGATAGTCCAGAGACTGCACAGAGCTGAGACCTGATGCAACTTCCAGGGTCATAGAGAAAGCATGACAGAAAGTCCACAGGAGGAGGTCATAGAGCCTATGGTCTAAGGCCAGAGAGGCTGATCTCAGGGCCCCCAGGGGAGGGGGTGGAAGTCAGAAAGAGGCGAGGGGCAGGCAGGGGCGCAGGGGAAGAGGTGGAATGGGAGTGGGGAGGGGACAGAGCAGGGGCAGGAAGAAGTGGGGCGGAGACTTAGGGGAAGGGGTGGAGTGGGGGCAGGGCTGGGGCTGAGGGGGAGTTGTCCCAGGCCCCACAGCCCCCTAGGGATGGCCCTGCCCCTCTTCCCCCGTGTCTCAGGGACACAGTCTGAGCCGGGAATTACCCCCACCACCCAGAGACAGGGTCAGATTCTCGCCCCAGGGACGGAGCCCGGCAGGAAAGTGAAGATCGGGGCCTCGTCACCAGCATCAATAAATGTCACCTGCCCCCGGTCACAGTCCAGACAAACCCGGATCCTGCTGGGGACCCAACTCAGGGGCAGAGTGGTCACAGGGGAGGTGAGAGCCCAGAACTGATCCAGCGCATACCCCACAGCCCAGATCCCCTATTTGGGGCATATCTCTCCCTTCCTCCTCACAGACTCTCTGGCCAACCCCACAACCCAGGATCCCTCATCCCCCACCTCCACCTCCCAGCAATGTCTCCCCGAGATGAATCCCTCACAGCCCAGCATAGAGGGCTCAGTGTGAAATCTCTCAGGGTTGTCGGGCAGATGCTGCTGCATTTCTTCCCACTTCCCACTTTTCAAATCCTCAGACAGCACAAGGTTGGGATGAGCCGTGTCTGGATCCAGAGTCACATTCGCTGTGGGGGAGAGAGAATCAGAGCATTTGTGGCAGAGCTCAGCCCTGGGGGAGGCTGGGACCATTTTTCACTCTCCCCAGCAGCCCTGTTCTGGCTGGGACGGGCCTGGATTCCAGGGAGCTGCCTCTGTGCTGGGCACCCGAGACTGAGCAGAGATGTCACTGGAGTTCCCCACTCTGTTTCTCATTTGCCTGAAGAAGCTTCAGCTCCCAGCTTCCCCTGCTGGGCCTTCTCCATTCCCAGCAGCAGAGAAACTGGGGTAAAGGAGGGGGATGTGTCAGCCCTCAGGGCAGAGAGCTTTCAATTTAGTATTAAAGGTTCTGTGAATGTCCATGAGAACCCCATGGTCAGAGTTAAGGGTGTTTGGATGCTGCTCAGGGAGAGTGTTTCTGTTCATCAGCATAGGCATGAACTCAGCACTAAGGTTGGTGTCAGGATCTTTTGTGTGACTTCAGCTCGGGATCTCCTCTGGATTTCATGGCTTCATTGTAGTGCTGGGTGTGTCATGACTGGTGTTGGTTTGGTTGGTAACTTTAGGTGCAATGTGTTTTCATGGGAATTTTCTTATAATTTAAAGACCGTTTCCACCTGCAACCTCACCCTGTCTTTGTGCTCCTAGGGTTTCCCCTCTTTTTGTCCCCAGTGCAAATGGCAGAGTGTCTGGAGGGGGAAAGGCGAAAAGAGGCGAGATTTCTTGCTTTCATGTTTGTAACAATATCCCCACTCTTAACTGACCTAACTTGGTTTGAATTTTGACAGAGAAACAGAGAGGGACAGGGACACACTCAGATCTTTAATATAAATAGAAACAAATCTGAAACCTTCTTTTACCTCTCTCATTCAGGCATCTCACAGCAATGAAAGCAACAGCCATTAGGTCTCACAACCACCCTAGGAGATACAATCTGTCAGAGAGATTTCCTTTCCTCTCATCAGCCCCTCCCAACCTCCAGACTCCAGCTGGTTTGTCTCATTCGCCTATTGCCTTTTCTCAGACCGGAGACCCAGATCCTGAAAAGACTTTAGCAGACTTTGGTCCCTTTGTTGCATCCGATGAAGTGAGCTGTACTAACGAAAGCTTATGCTCAAATAAATTGGTTAGTCGCTAAGGTGCCACAAGTACTCCTTTTCTTTTTGCAAATACAGACTAACACGGCTGTTACTCTGAAATTTGGTCCCTTTGACATTAATGGGATGTTAAGAGTTTGCAGGCTCAGGGCTCGTAGTTGTAGGTCCCTTGGGTTTATTCACTCAGCATCTCTACAGAGCTCAGCACAATGGGGCCCTCGTCCTCCAAAGAATAATAAAATTGTTTAATAAGTGTTGAGATTGGAGCTGGGAGAGTGTTGGCTCAATGGGCCAAATTCACCCTAATTGGCAGAGAAATAGAGCGGGCAGTTTGCGACTCCCCCAGTCAGTGGCTCCAGAGGCCCGTGCAGACCTTGGCACAGGCAAGGCAAGTCCTGAGATGCAGCCAGAGTAGCATCCCTGTGTCTGTGACCCCCACGGGCTTTGCCAGTTGGGAGAGAAAATCAGGGACTCAAAATTAGGCCATTTTGCTAAATTTGGGCCTCAATGTTGTGACCTTTGTTAACTCATGAATGAATGTGAGACATCCTGACACCTGGGCACCTGTTACACCAGCTCAATTGCTTTCCTGTCATTCAATAGATATGACCCCCGTGGCCAGAGCCCATCCCCTCCCACAGTCTCAGGGGCTCATCCCACTTTCCCCACCTAGATCCCTTCTCAGCACCTTTGCATTTCCTCAGAATCTCCATTAGGGCAACAGTTTTCTGGGAGAAATTGTTGAGTCTCGCTTCTAGTTCAGGAGAAATCTCCACTGGCTGCTGGAACTTCCCCTTCTCCCACCTGGAGAGAAAACTTCACGTTTGTACATTTCATTTAGTGACACGTTATAATTTGTTGTTAGTGAAAGCTGCTGCTCTAATGGGCCTGGAGTCAGAGCAGGTGGAGCACAGGCTGTGGTCGTGAAATCTTCCCCCAAAGGTCTCATTAATATTCTTCAACTCTGTCCTGGAGAGACCAGCTCTGGGGATAAAAGGAGGCAATTGAGTCTCCGTGGCCAATTCACTCCTTGGCCTCCATGCTCTGAGGGACAGGAGGTTCCCAGGTGAAGTGTTGTAGAAATCTGTCCTCTAGGAACTAGATTGAGACACTAGCTCCCCACTCCCCAGCTCATTCCACACAGGGCTTCAAACAGCCCTCACGTGGGAAAGACTCTTGATCGCTGCTGCCCTGGGCTGAATGGTGTCCAGTACCCCAGCAATGATAGGCCCATATTCCATCCCCACAATCTTGAGGCAGCCACTCCCCGAGCGATGTGACATCTCTAGGAAATACTGGGTCAGTCTTTCCCACTGAATGGAGAATTCCAGAGTCTTCTGTAATATGGTGAGAACCTCAGGATTAAACAGATCAGAAAGATTTGTATCCAAAATGTGACCTTCCCTACACATTTTGCTGTAGAGCCCTTGGGAGATGCGGTGCTAACATCATCATCACCACCACCATCACCATCACCAAGCTCTTTCCCAGCATTGTGAAGTGTGAGGGGGAGTGAGAGAGAGCCATGTACCTGCTCAAGGTGCATCTGACATCCTAGAGAAGAGAGAGAGAGAGAGAGAGAGAATGTCAGTCCCACTTGACAGAGGCAGTGGTTCCCAGGGAAGGGATTTTGCAAATATAGGGAACAGAGGCCATGGATTCCCTGAGCTAATGGGGCTTTCCCTTCTCGCATATCTCTGTGTCTTTAATTCTGCAATGACCAGTTGTCATTCACATGTCAGCAATGTACACGCCAAGTTACAGTGAGATCTCTGACTGCTGGACCCCCGTGCTTATGATTCTGAAGTCCTCCCTTCCCTGTGTGGGGATCTCCAATGTTTCTAACTCAGTCTCACCTGCAGGAATTCACTTGCTGGCTTCTGATACTTCCCCTCCAGCTCACTCATCAGCTCACTGAGACGGGAAATCTCATCCGAGAGTATGGTGTCATTTTCTTTCTGTATCTTCACTATCTCCTTGTCCAGCTTTTCCAGCCGGGCCAGCAGGAGTCACTCTTGTTGCTCCAGGAACTGCCTCAGTTGCTGAAATTCAGAAACAATTTTCTGCCTCTCCTCTTGTATCTGTTTCTGTAAAGCAACAGGGAAAGGGCTGGTCAGGGACAAGGAAGCAGCCTGGGGTCTTTTATGGAGTGCTGAGTGTGCAGGAGGGAGAATTTCTTTGCAAACCTGAGATTTCTGACACTTGATTCTACCCTGTGGTTACTTGGGAGAGGATTCTCTTACACCTCTTTCATTTCTCCCCAATGTATCTGGAAAGGGATGTTTCCATGTCTGACGTGCTTAGGACGTTGTGTTATCAATGGCCTCTGAGAATGGAGATCCAGAGCAGCAGGAGGCAGGACTCAGCATTACACTGACAGAAGTTCCAAGGGAAAAAAGAAATCAAAGAATTCACCAACCCAAGAAATGACGCAGACAGGGAAAGTCACAAGGGCTAGAAATTAACTCATTCACTGACACAAGAGCTTAGATTCTGCACATGAACCTAACACAGAAAATCTAGGATCATGGAGAAACGTACTGAATTTTTTCCTGTAGAAAGAGAAATTATTTGGGAGGTTTCATTCTGAGGGTTCAGAAGGGTGGGTAGGGGGATGTTTTTCCACCCAAACCCAAGGTGACTGTTTGTCCTAATGGATTTATGACATCGGGGCACCAAGGGAATGAAACCGAACAACGGAAATAGAGAGAGTGTCATATTCCAACTTGTTTCCAATTCAGTCATTTTATAGATTAGAGAGAGACCTCAATTATCTGAGTTTGACTGGTATTTATTCATTCACTAATTAGTAGCATAGCACATAACAGGAAACTGGAGTCACATGGTGGTGAATCAATTAAGGTGGTTTTCAGATTACAGAAGTGATACTAATCCCAGAAACCAACCGGGCTCCAAATATGAGCTGGGATTCTCCAAGGAGCCCAACTCCCAGTTGAATTTCAGCTCTGAAGCCCTGGGGACTGCACTGGTGTGACAGAGCGGGACTAAGTGTTAGGGCAAACTCCCAACTCGCAAATATAGACAGGCCTGCAGCTCTTGTGTTTTAAGCTGCACTGATCATTGAACAGCTTCTGTTCTGTAAAAAGTTCCCTTGTTTCACCAGTGGAAGTTGGGTTTCACAAGGATTCAACTTCTCAGTTAAAGGTTTCCCATGTCAGGTATCTTTAAAGACTTTTTTTTTTTTTGAAAAAAATTAACCTGTCATTAAAATCTAAAGTTATTGCCCATTAAACTTCACAGCAACTTGACAGGACTCCTGGGCAGCCTCCTCCATGGGAAACACCTTAGGAGCGCGGTGAGCCTGGGATCTGTCACACACCACACAGATGGGGGTTTGATCCTCTTCACAGAACAGTTTCAGAGCCTCCTGGTGTTCCCCACACACCCCACCACCTCCTGCTCCCTTTGCTGCCTGGAAACTCAGCCGCTTGGCGATTTCTACCATGTTTGCCAGCTGCTTGTTGGGCCTGAGGTTTCTCTGTTGCACAGTTTCTCTGCACTGAGAGCAAGAGGCGGCTGTATTGGATCCCTCCCAGCACTGGCTGATGTAGGCTGGGCAGAAATTGTGCCCAGTCTATAATCACTGGGTCCTTAAAATACTCCAGACAAATGGGACAAGCAACTTCATCCTGGAGACATTCCACAGGGTTCTCTGAGGCCATGGTTCCCTCTGGGCAGTGTAACAGGGTTGGCTTCACTTTCCTGAGCTCAGAAATATACCCAGGATCCCCCTGTCATAAAGAGCTTGCATGAGCAGGGGCTGTGTGTCTGGAGCGATATTTAGGCTTGAAAGAATTATGTATATATATTTTACAGTATTTTTTCAATATTTATTAAGTTACATTTTCACAGTTGCACAAAAATCTGGGTCTCAGCATTTCCCCCCCAATTTTTATCAACTTAAATTTTCACTTGTGGGAAATTATGGGGGGATACGACAATAGTGGGTCAGTCAAGAATTCTTTAATGACAGTAGACACTGAGATTCAAAAAGTGAGGGCTTTATAACCATGAAAACACAGACTGTCAACATCCCCTGTCAAAATATGCAAAGTAACTCTCCTTAAATCAAACCTGAATAAGTTTTCAAGCAGCGTTGTCCTTAATTTCCATATCTGTAATTTTCATTTATTATCAATTGAAATATTTTGCCATTGGTTTGTGTGTATACAGCTATATCAGTAAAAAGCTAATCCTTCCACCCCAGTGATATTAAACTCACAGGCTAAAAGCTTGGTTAAGCTGAAATCCATGTTTTCAAGACCTGATTCTCATTTACAATAAGGGCTGCTCTGGCTCAGCGTAAAGGGGCTGCAGCGTCACCAACTTTCATGATTTTATCATGAGTCTTGCAATATTTGTTGTGTTTGTTGAATCCCCACCTCCTGGATGCAGGTGATGAGGTGAGGCGTTCGGCTTCTGTTTTCTAAACAAAGGATGTTTCTAGCTCTCTTCCTTGCAGAGAAAAACTTTTAAATATCACCCCAGTAGCTCTCCTTCAGCCTCTTCAACTCCTCCCCCTCCTTCCTGTTTCCTGTCCTTTTAGACTCCCAACAGCCAGTGCTCCCAATTCTAATCATTACAAGCAACATCTAAACACCACAAGACACTGGAAAGAAAGCAGTTCTACAACTTTAATTCATTTCCCTTTCAATGTCCTAATGCTCCAATGTTTGGGTTTCAAATGCTGACCAAGACTCTTGGTCTAAGAAATATTTTCAGTCAGATACAGAGCCTTTAAAAGTAAGTTTTAAGTGCTGGAAATAGGGGTACTGGGGATGCAGCACCCCCTGGCTTGAAGTGGTTTCCATCATATACAGGGCCAGCACAGTGGCTACATGATCTCTAGATTATTCTTGGACATGATATTTTTGGAGATCTTTCTGTTTCGTCATGGACTGAACATTTTCACATTATGTGTTGTAACTTGATCTTTCACCCTTAATATAAATGAGCTGATGCTGAGCTACAGGGGTTAAGATGTTTTCCGGAACGAAATATTCTCTAATGTTTCCCTGCAGAAATGTGGAAACAGAAAATGTGGACAGACATTTTAGACTGCAATTGAAATGATTCCACAATTTGCAATTACACGTTGATACTCCTGATCAGAATCTAGCCTACTGTCGTAAAAAGCAACATTTCCAGGGAAACCCTGATTTTCCTGAAGCCACACTTTCAGATGAGAAACATTTCTGTGTGAAAAATGTCAACTAGCTGTAATTATGGAGGGCTTTAGCTATGGAGGAATAGAGATCTCTAATAGAGATTGTTCAAATTGTTCATGTTTTAAACATAGGTGCCGACTCCATGGGTGCTCCGGGGCTGGATCACTCACTCAGGGGAAAAAATTAGTGAGTGCTCTGCACCCACTGGCAGCTCCCCGGCCCAGCTCACCTCCACCTCTGCTCTGCCTCCTCCCCTGAGCGTCCCTTCCCCGCTTCTCCCCCTAGCTCCCAGCGCTTCCCGCTGCAAAACAGCTGTTTCGCGGAGGCAAGTGCTGGGAGGGAGAGAGAGGAGGGGGAACGCGGCGCCCTCGGGGAAGAGGCGGGGCCGGGACAGGGATTTGGGGAAGGGGTCCAATAGGTGCAGGGAGGAGGTGGAGTTGGGGAGGGACTTTGGGGAAGGGGTTGGAATGGGGGTGTGGCAAGGGTGGAGTCAGGGCGGGGAATGGGGGTTGAGCACCCACCAGCACCGGGAAAAGTTGGTGCCTATGGTTTTAAAGAAAACTATTTGGATTATTGACTAAGTAAATATAAGTACTGCAGAAAGGGATCTAGGGGTCACAGTGGACTACAAGCTAAATATGAGTGAACAGTGTGACACTGTTGCAAAAAAAGCAAACATGATTCTGGGATGCATTAACAGGAGTGTTGTGAGCAAGATACAAGAGGCCATTCTACCGTTCTACTCTGCATTGATTAGGCATCAACTGGAGTATTGTCTCCAGTTCTGGGCACCACATTTCAAGAAAGATGTGGAAAAATTGGAGAAGGTCCAGAGAAGAGCAACAAAAACGATAAAAGGCCTAGAAAACATGAGCTATGAGGGAAGACTGAAAGAATTGGGCTTGTTTAGTTTAGAAAAGAGAAGACTGAGGGGGGACATGATAGCAGTTTTCAAGTATCTAAAAGGGTGTTACAGGGAGAAGGGAGAAAAATTGTTCTCCTTGGGCTCTGATGATAGGACAAGAAGCAATGGACTTAAATTGCAGCAAGGGAGGTTTAGGTTGGACATTAGGAAAACTTCCTAACTGTCAGGGTGGTGAAACACTGGAATAAATTGCCTAGGGAGGTTGTGGAATCCCCATCACTGGAGATATTTAAGAACAGGTTGGATAGACATCTACCAGGGATGATCTAGATGGTGCTTGGTCCTGCAGTGAGGGCAGGGGACTGGACTTGATGATCTCTCAAGGTTGTTATGCCAAGAAAACTACACAGGATCATTTCAGGGGACAAGACAAGAAAATGCCACGTTTATTATAATAACACAATTTGATTTATAACCAATAACTAATATCTTGGGTTCGATGCCTGTGACGGCTAACTGGCCAGGAAAGCCGGGCACAAGGAAGAGCTGGGTCTCTGTTGGGCATGCACCGATGCCCTTCCATGTTGGCTGCAGAATGGTACCCTCCAAAGTCTTCCATCTCATCCATCCTTTTTTGTAGGCTTTAGTTTCAATCTAGAGTCTATAGGTCTTGCTGTGTCACGCTGCCTCTAGGTTCGGTGTGATTGATCACCCGTCAATTGCAGACATGACTTTCAGCCTAGGACCTGGCTTTGATGTTTCTTCAATTGTACTTTTGTTCTTTTCTTTTGAGGGTGGACTCCTCTTACTTTGTCAGGGCTGTTGTCCGCATCTTCAGACACTGGGTGTTTACACTTTATTTTATCAGGACAGGCTGGGGCTAGAGGTTGATTCCATCATCCATACATACCTCATTCACACATCTAAACTAAACTAATAAGATTACATTAGGCTTTTGCAAAATGGAGTAAGCATTTTTAAAATGGAGTTTGGGACAAATTAAAATGGAGTTTGAGTTACAATATGGACAAGTGTAAGAAATGGCAAACAGTGAGCAGAAGTTACAATGTTGAAACAGTTCAAGTTTCAGTGATTTAAGCAGCAATTGGATTGAAAGTGAAACTCAATTAACCAGTTACTGGGGTAACCGATTTTATGAATGAATGTTGCAATGCCAGACAGCTACCAGTAAGTCGGGAATCAATTTGCAGTGGGCAAATCTACTGTGGGGGTTGCTGAGATGCAAGTAGCCAACATAATCATTGAGCTGCTGCTATCAAAGGTAGTGACTCTGGGAAATGTGCAGGTCACACGAGATGGCTCTGCTGCAATGGGATTCCCTAACTGTGGTGGGGCTATATACGGAATGCATATCCCTATCTTGGAACCGGACCACCAGGGCAGCCAGTACATAAACCGCAAGGGGTACTTTTCAATGGTTCTGCAAGCACTGGTGGATCACAAGGGACATTTCACTAACATCAACGTGGGATGGCCAGGAAAGGTTCATGATGCTCGTGTCTTCAGGAACTCTGATCTGTTTCAATGGCTGCAGGAAGGGATTTACGTCCCACACCAGAAAATAACTGTTGGGGATGTTGAAATGCCTACAGTTATCCCTGGGGACCCAGCCTACCCCTTAATGCCCTGGCTCATGAAACCGTACACAGGCACCTTGGACAGTAGTCAGGAGCTGTTCAACTATAGGCTGAGCAAGTGCAGAATGGTGGTAGAGTGTGCATTTGGATGTTTAAAGGGTCGCTGGCGCAGTTTACTGACTCGCTCAGACCTCAGCGAAACCAATATTCCCATTGTTATTGCTGCTTGCTGTGTGCTCCACAATCTCTGTGAGAGTAAAGGGGGAGACGTTTATGGCAGGGTGGGAGGTTGAGGCCAATCGCCTGGCCACTGAATACCCGCTGCCAGACACCAGGGAGGTTAGAAGAGCACAGCAGGAAGTGGTGCACATGAGAGAAGCTTTGAAAACCAGTTTCATGACTGGCCAGGGTACCGTGTGACACTTCTGTTTGTTTCTCCTTGATGAAAACCCGCCCCCTTGGTTGCCTCTAAATTCCCTGTTAGCCACCCACCCTTCCCCCTTCGATCACAGCTTGCTTGCAAGGGAAATAAAGTCAGTATCATTTAAAAAACATTCTTTATTAATTGATTATAAAAATAGGGAGATAACTCACAAGGTAGCCCAGGTGAGGTATGGGAAGAAGGCAGGAGGGAAGGAAAAGGCCACTTTAAAACTTCTTGAATGACAGCCTTCTGTTGCTTGGGCTGTCCACTGGGATGAAGTGGTTGGGTGCCCGGAGCCTCCCCACCTCCCTCCCCCCATGTTCTTGGGCATCTGGGTGAGGAGGCTATGGAACTTGGGGAGGAAGGAGGGCAATTAAACAGCGGCTGCAGCGGCAGTCTGTGATCCTGCTGACGTTCATGAACCTCCACCAGAGGCCGGAGCATGTCCGTTTGATCCTGCAGTAGCCCCAGCATTGCCTCATGTCTCCTCTGATCTTCCTGCCACCACCTCTCCTCACGTTCATCGGCCACTTTCCTGTACTCTGCTATTGTGTCCCTCCACACATTCTGCTGAGCTCTGTCAGTGCCAGACGACTGCATGAGCTCAGAGAACATTTCATTGCGCGTGCGTTTTTTTCGCCGCCTTATCTGAGATAGCCTTTGGGACGGAGGAGGGAGGCTTGAAACATTGGCAGCTGCTGGAGGGAAAAAAAGGGAGTGACGTATTTTAAAAGATACATTTTACAGAACAATGGCTATACTCTTCCACGGTGAACTGAACTATTCACATTACAGAGCACGTGTGATTTTGGTGCGAGGTCGCATTTTGCATCTTATGTTGAGTGCCTGCGGCTTTGGGGTGAGAGATCACACACGCCGCGCCGGGCAGCAGAATTCGGCTTGCAGGCGGCCACGGTAAGCCATAGTCTTTCGGCTTCTGCAACCTTCATAACAGCAGCGCCCTCCTCTCCCATACCAAGCAAAGCAGGTTGAGTTGGCCATTTAGTGCTGCGGTTTTCCTGTTAACGTGCAGCAGCAAAAACCAAACTAACCCGCCCCGCCATTCAATTTTCTGGGATGATTGCTTTATCTCTCCCCACACTGTGTGGCTGGTATCAGGGAAGATCCCTGCTAGCCAAACATGAACAGCTCAGCGCCAAAGCTCCCCCCTACCTCCACCGCGTGGCTAGCTGTGGGGAGGATTTCCTTTCAGCCACAGGCAAACAGCCCAGTAGGAATGGCCACCTCTCAATGTCGCCTTAATTAAATTCCCCTATTTCAACTAGGTTACCATGAATGATATCACTCTCCTGAGGATAACACAGAGAGATAAAGAATGGATGTTGCTTGAATGCCAGCAAACACCGGGACCATACGCTGCCAGGCTTTGTCATGCAATGATACCAGATTACTTGCTACTAGCATGGCGTGGTAAAGTGTCCTACCATGGAGGACGGAATAAGGCTGCTCTCCCCAGAAACCTTCTGCAAAGGCTTTTAGAGTACCTCCAGGAGAGCTTCATGGAGACGTCTCTGGAGGATTTCCACTCCAACCCCAGACACGTTAACAGACTTTTCCAGGAGCAATACTGGCCACGAATGCATCCCCCGTCCTCAGGGCTACTTAATCATTAAAAAATGCTTGCTTTTATAACATGTATTATATTTAAAAGGGTAAACTCACCAGAGGTCCCTTCTCTGGCTTGGTTGGGTTGGGAGGGTATTTCAGTCAGGGTGATAAAAAGATCCTGGCTGTCGGGGAGAACGGTGTGCTGTGTGCTCTCCTTAAGCTCGTCCTCCTCCTCCTCATTTTCCCCATCTGCAAAATCCTCAGGCATGGAGGAGAGTATCCCATCCTCGGAGTCCACAGACCGGAATGGGGTAGTGGTGGCGGCCCCCCCTAGAATGGCATGCAGCTCAGCGTAGAAGCAGCATGTCTGGGGCTCTGTCCCGGAGCGTCCGTTTGATTCTTTGGTTTTCTGGTACGCTTGTCTGAGCTCCTTAAGTTTCACGCGGCACTGTGTTGCGTCCCTGCTGTAGCCTGTGTCCCTCATGGCCTCGGAGATTTTTTGAAATGTTTTGGCATTTCGTCTTTTGGAACGTTGTTCTGATAGCACGGATTCCTCTCCCCATACAGCGATCAGATCGAGTACGTCCTGTTTGGTCCATGCTGGAGCTCTTTTTCAATTCTGAGACTGCATGGTCACCTGTGCTGATGAACTCGCCTGGGGCGAACAGGAAATGAGTTACAAAAGTTCCTGGGGCTTTTCCTGTACACCTGGCCAGTGCATCCGAGTTCAGAGTGCTGTCCAGAGCGGTCACAATGGTGCACTGTGGGATAGCTCCCAGAGGCCACTACCTTTGAATTGCATCCACACTAACCCTAATTCGAAACAGCGATGTCGATTTCAGCGCTAATCCCCTCATTGGGGAGGAGTACAGAAATCGGTTTTAAGAGCCCTTTTTTTATGTTGAAAAAATGGCTTCATTGTGTGGACGGGTGCAGGGTTAATTCGATTTAACGCTGCTAAATCCAACATAAACTCGTAGCATAGACCAAGCCTTAGCGATTGGCAGAAAAAGAAGTAGCACCGAGTGGACTTCTAGTCTCTAAAGGTCTTAATTGCTTTATTTTTGAGTGCACTTATATAATTAAAATCATCTATGTTTCTAAGTTACACTTTCCTGATAAAGAGATTTCACTACAGTACTTGTATGAGGTGAATTGAAAAATACTATTTTTGTTTTGAATGTTTATAGTACAAATATTTGTAATAAAAAATAATATAAAGTGAGCACTCTACACTTTCTATTCTTTGTTGTGAGAAATCAACATATGAGAAAACGCAGAAAAATATCCAAAAACATTTAACAAATTCCAACTGGTATTCTATTGTTTTACAATGTGATTCATTGAGATTAATTTTTCTAACCCCGATGAATTTTTTTGAGTTAATCACGCGAGTTAACTGCAATTAATCAACAGCCCTACTATCTTCTTCCAATATTTTAACAACACCAGTTTACATTTCAAAGTTCTACTCTATATTACTTGGAGTGGCCCCAAATACCATTTACACACTTTTCTAACATGTCTCTAAAGGTTGAATCTGGGTCAATTAGCCTGCAAGGTTCTTAACTCTTTTGGGCCAGGTGTCACAGAAGTTTAGATCGTGTGTGAATTTTCCCGTGTTTAATGAGGTGTGATCTCTGTGTACAACTTTTGCTCAGTCCAAGCACTTATGGAGTCTTGTGGATTCCTTGATGTAGAACAAGGACTCATCAGTTTCTGAAATGTATCCCACAGTCTAAGCCAGGGGTGGCCAAACTACGGGCTGCGGGCCACATCCGGCCTGCCTGAGCGCCCGGTGGGGGAGGCTGCTCCCAGCCCATCCCCTACCTTCCCCGCTCTCCCGGAGCCTCAGCGCACTGTGTGGGCAGCGCTCTGAGGGGTGGGGCTGCGTGCTCCTCCGGGAGAGTGGTGCAGCGTGTCTGGCTCCTGCCGGGCCACCAGCAGCGTGGTAAGGGGGCCGGGGCCGGAGGGTTGGATAAGGGGCAGGGAGTCCCAGGGGGGAGTAAGGGGACGGAGGCTGTTGGGGGGGGGCGGTCAGGGGATGGGGTACATGGGGGGGATTGGATAGGTGTGGGAGTCCCGGGGGCCTGTCAGGGGGCAGGGGTGTGGATAGGGGTTAGGGCAGTCAGGGGACAGGGAGAATGGGGGATTGGGAAGGGGGTGGGGTTCTGGGGGGGTGGTTTGGGGCAGGGGCCCCTGGAGGGGGCAGTCAGGGGGTTTAGATAGGGGATGAGGTCCTGGGGGGTGGTTAGGGGTGGGTGGGGGGTCTCTGGAGGGGGCGGTCAGGGGACAAGAAGCAGGAGGGATTGGATGGATCAGGGATACTGAGGGGGGCAGTCAGAAGGCAGGAAGTGGGAGGGGGTCAGATGGAGGCGGGTCCAGGTTGTTTGGGGAGGCACAGCCTTCCCTGACGCAGCCCTCCATACAAGTTTTCAACCCCGATGTGGTCCTCGGGCCAAAAAGTTTGCCCACCCCTGGTCTAAGCACTTATCGGACCTCTCTTCAGTGTGGATTGTCTGATGTTTAACAAAGTCTGACCTCTGTATGAAACTTTTTCCACAGTCTAAGCACTTACGGAGTCTCCCTCTTTTGAGGACTGCCTGATCATTAAGAAGCCTTGACCACGGTATGAAAGTTTCTCCATAGTCTGAGCACTTATGGGGTCTCCTGTGTGGATTCTCTGATCTAAAACATGAGCTGAGCTCCTTATAAAACTTTACCCACAGCCTAAGCTCTTAAGGGATCTCTCTTCTCTGTGGATTAGCTGATGTTTAACAAGGTCTGACCTATGTAGGAAACTTTTTCCAGTCTGAGCACTGATGCAGTCTCTCTCCTGTGTGGATCTTCTGAGTGTTATAAGATTCGATCTTTGTGTGAAACTTTTCACATGGTCCAAACACTTATAGGGTCTCTCTCCTGTGTGAATTGCCTAATTTGAAACAAGTTCTGACCTCCATTTAAAAGGTCTTTCACAGGCTAAGCTGTTATGGGGTCACTCCTCTGTGTGAATTCTCTGATGTAAAACAAGGGATGACATCTATTTGAAACATTTTTCCATAGTCTAAGCACTTACGGGGTTCTCTCGTGTGTGTGGATAGCCTGATCTTTAGAAGGGCTAATCTGTTTCTGAAACCTTTCCAAGAGTCTTATGGTCTCCCTCTTGTATGGATTGCTTGATGTTTAACAAGGTGGGACCTATGTATGAAACTTTCCCCACAGTCTAAGCACTTTGGGGGCTCTCTCTGGTGTGGATTGCCTGATGTGTAAGAAGGTTTGACCTCCGTATGAAACTTTTCCCACAGTCCAAGCACTTATGAGGTCTCTCTCCAGTGTGGATTGCCTGATGTTTAACAAGGTCAGACCTCCATATGAAACTTTTTCCACAGATTAAGCACTTATGGGCTCTCTCCCCAGTGTGGATTGCCTGGTGTCTAACAAGGCGGGACCTCTCTATGTAACTTTTTTCACAGATTAAACATTTAAGGGGTCTCTCTCCAGCGTGGATTGCCTGATGGTCAAGTACGGTTGACAGCATTATGAAACTTTTTCCACAGTCTAAGCACTTATGGGCTCTCTCCCAGTGTGGATTGCCTGGTGTCTAACAAGGTGGGACCTCTGTATGAAACTTTTCCCACAGTCTAAGCACTGATGAGGTCTCTCTCCAGTGTGGATTGCCTGATGTTTAACAAGGTGGGACCTCTGTATGAAACTTTTCCCACAGTCTAAGCACTGATGAGGTCTCTCTCCTGTGTGGATTGCCTGATGTCTAACAAGGCAGGATCTCTGTATGAAACTTTTCCCACAGTCTAAGCACTTATGAGGTCTCTCTCCTGTGTGGATTGCCTGATGTTTAAGAAGGTCTGACCTCCGTATAAAACTTTTCCCACAGTCCAAACATTTATGGGATTTCTTTCCTGTGTGGATTAGCTGATGTTTTGCGAGGACTGAACTCTGTATGAAACTTTTTCCACAATCTAAGCATTTATGAGGTCTCTCTCCAGTGTGGACTGCTTGATGTTTAACAAGATCTGACCTCCGTATGAAACTTTTTCCACAGATTAAGCATTTTTGGGCTCTCTCTCCAGTGTGGATTGCCTGATGATCAAGTAGGGTTGATCGCTGTATAAAACTTTTTCCACAATCTAAGCACTTATGAGGTCTCTCTCCAGTGTGGACTGCTTGATGTTTAACAAGGTCTGACCTCCGTATGAAACTTTTCCCACAGTCTAAGCACTTATGAGGTCTCTCTCCAGTGTGGACTGCTTGATGTATAACAAGGTCTGACCTCCGTGTGAAACTTCTCCCACAGTCTAAGCACTTATAGGGTCTCTCTCCTTTGTGGATTGCCTGATGTCTAACAAGGTGTGACCTCCGTATGAAACTTTTTCCACAATCTAAGCACTTATGAGGTCTCTCTCCAGTGTGGACTGCTTGATGTTTAACAAGGTCTGACCTCCGTGTGAAACTTCTCCCACAGTCTAAGCACTTATGGGGTCTCTCTCCGGTGTGGATTGCCTGATGTATAAGAAGGTTTGACCTCCGTATGAAACTTTTCCCACAGTCTAAGCACTTGTGGGGTCTCTTTCCTGTGTGGATTCGATGATGTAAAACAAGTTGTGACCTCCATATGAAACTTTTTCCACAGTTTAAGCACTTATGGGGTCTTCCCACAAAGGTGCCCTGTGATTCCCTGTACCCAGGAATCTCCTGCTGTTGATTCCCCTCCTCGTTTTCACTCACTCTCTCATCACCTGCTGGGACAGAGAGACAATCCAGACAGGAGTCATTTTGCTAGGGAAAAATTAAGAGGAATAGCACCGAGGGAAAACCCAACATAGTAAAGCTGCACAGATGGAGCAATTGGATTCTGCCTCCAAATCCCACCCAAACTTTCACAGAGAAGGAACGTTGGGAAGGAAACACCTGCAAGTAACAGGACACGTGGGAAACAATGTCAGTGATAGCTCCTGACTGCAGCCCTGCCCTGGGTGAGATGAGGAAGGAACTGAGGGAACTTACTGATACCACATTTCTGGGATTCTCAATTTTTTCCTTCATTCCCCAGATGGTTTCTGTGTCAGTCCTCACCTGTGTGGGTGACTCTCGGGATCTCTCTTTCCTCACCGGCCTGGAGATCGGGCACCCACGGCTCTTCCCCTCGTTCCAGTTGGGCGATCAGGTCAGGTTTGGGAAGGGGGAATCCCTGTACAGGTGGTCAATTCAGATCAGAGGAGGGTATGGAGGACTGAGAGAGCGTCTGTCAGAAAGGACATTCCGTGGGTGGCACCTGTCCCCGTGCTGTGCTGGGAGAACGTGGAATCCAAAGGGACGGGAACGAGGTCACTGAGCCCCCTCGGGGGAGGCAGATGTCTGGGGAGGTGAGGGGAATTGTGATGCACACCCAGCTCTCGTGTTAAACCCCTGCCTATTTCTAAACCTGCGAAGCCCAGAGCCCTCCACATGACTGGAGCTGTTCCCAAGGAGGAGAGAGAAGAGGGATTCTGTGAGTGACCGAGAAACAACACAGACAGGACAATACAAGAGTTCCTCACCTTGCAAGCTACGGGGCTCTGGTGGGGATGATTTAGTATGTGCCTTAGGTTATGACACCCTGGTCTCATTGGAGTGTGATGAGGGAAGAACCTCAGCGGTGCCAGACACACAAACCCTCCCCGCACCCCGCAGCTTCCAATAACCAAGGAGCCACGAATCCCTTACCCAGCGAGGTCACTGTCTCGTAATTCTCCCGCATGACGTCCCTGTAGAGGGCTCTCTGAGCGGGATCCAGCAGAGCCCCCTGCCCCTGGGTGAAATACACAGCCACCTCCTCGAAGGTCACCAGCATCTGGAACAAGAGTTGCCCACTAAGCATCTGCTGCCCCAGCCACAATCCCACTAGTTACGGGGGAGAAGGGTGAGAGAAGCAGATTCCTCCCCCCACCCTGCTCAGAGCAGCCAGGAGGCTCCAGGGGGTGGGGAGAAGGTGAGAACTTCTTATCCCCACCCTCCAGCAGATGGAGCAGGGCAGGCTCTTCACATTTCCCACATACCTGCCAGCAACAGGCTGAGATGGGAGGCAGAGCTCTGAGCCGGAGCTGGGGACAGGGACAGGAATCCCGACAGCTTCCCTTTGAATTTCACAGCAGCCTCTGGCCAGTGGGTCAGGCTCCAGCACTGGGAGTCTGGTCCATTTTCCCAGCCCTGCCCAGGGGGGCTGTTCCCTGTTTCAGAAATGGGGGAATGTTTCCCCCTTCCCCCCTACCCACCAGTGGGCCTGTTCAGAGAATCAGGCCCAGGTCGATCATGTTCCAGCAAGTTTATCACACCCCGTCCCACCCCGGGTGATTAACCCCTCTACGATGCCCCTCCCCCACCACCAAAAGCTCCCTGAAAATCCCCTACCTCAGCTGGCTCCATCACAGCCATTTCCCTGCCCTGTCCCCTGCAAGATGGGACAATCTGGAGCGAAACGTGGACGCGATTCCTCAGCCTGTCGGAGGAGCAGGGAGATTGGGCAGGTTTCATAAGGGGCTGGAGTCCATGTCACTCCCCGATTCCCCCCAGGCTCTCTCCCTGCAGACAGACGCTCTGATTCTATGACTGCCATGCTGGGAACAAACCCAGTTAGTTCATTACCTCCCCGGCCACACCACCAGCCTCACCCTCCCTCCCCCCCTGCTTAGAACTAACCCACCACGTCCCTTCTAAACCTCCCCAGAGCAGCATCTCTGAGCCAAACGCTGGAAAAAGAGCAGAATCAAAGGAGTCACTTCAGGGTACTGCCCCACAGTGTATTGTGACCCCCTCTAGCTCTCCCCCGTCTCCCTAAGTGGTGCGGTGCTCAGCAGAGTGAGCAACTGGCTTTTCCTCTCTCAGCTCCTGCCCTTGTTCCCAGGAGAGCTGACTGCCGCGGGGGTGCAGGGAATGAATCTGGGCAGAGCTGGGAACCTCCCTCCCCACTTCCTGCTCCTGCTGCCCCTTCAAGTCTCTCCACTCTCCCTTTTTGTCTTCTTCCCTCGCTCTGGGAGAACTGGCGGCTGCCCCATTGTCTTGGGTCTCTCCATCATCTGCAGGCTCAGGTTCAGGGGCTGGTATGGTCAAAGTGGTTCCAGCCACTGGAGAAAGTGCCCCTGGGCTGGTCTCAGAGGGGTTGATGAAGCGGGATTGTTCTTAATGTTTTCTCTGAATACTGTGTGTGTGCCTCAGTTTCCCCATGTGTTACACAAGTACCAAGCTGGTGGGATACAGGGGTGTGATCATTGCAGAGACCTCTAGAGGGCAGGCGTGATGGCAGAGTGGCTGCTGGGCATAGAGAATGGCCAAAATTCTCTATCCTGGCAAGTGATGGCCAGAGCTCATCCTCTGCAAGGAGCCAGCCGAAGATGTTGGAGAACAAAGAGAGAGGGGGAGGCCAGGTGACCTGTTTTCCTGGGAAAGAGAGAAAGCATGGGGGAGGGGCAGCTGGGTGTCAGTGAGGATGGGGGGCTGGAAGCGGCTCAGTCTCCTGGTTTGGGACTCAGCGGGGAGAGCCCAGGACTCAAGACTCTGGATTCCCCCCAAGCCAGACGTTGCCGAACGCTCTTGATTTCTGTGCTAACAAGCTCTGTTCTGTGCCGCCTTCCCAGCGACCAATAAACCCTTCTGTTTTCCAAGCTGGCTGAGAGTCACAGTTGACTGCGGAGGTGGGGTGCACGGCCCCTGTGAGGAGCATGTCAGGCTTCTCCTTCGGCTGCCCCTGGGGTTCAGACTGGGGCTATGCGCCCTCCATGGGCTCTGGGGCTGGAGAGGCTGGGGCCACATGCTCAGTGGGGGGGATGTTGGGGGTGCTCAGGGGTTAGGGTCCTGTCCCTACAATGCGAGGAGGGCTCACCCCCCACCAGCTGTACCCATTGTTATCCCCAGCTCCTAGTCCCAGGCAGGGGGCCTGAAACAATCTGTACGGAGGGGGAAGCACTGAGAGCCATTGAACCAAACCGTAAAGCCTGGATAGGATGGAAACCCCTTCAAGCCAGGGGGTGCGGCAGGGCCCCGCTAGCCTAGATCCAGAGCCTGTGCTGCCCCCCCCCCACCCACCCTGACTGTGCCCCTGGGCCCCGCTCCTTCCCTGGCCCAGGATGGGGCACCCACCCTGCATCCAGTTTGGCCCCGGCCCACCTTCTGCCCCTCCCTATTTGCCCCCCTCACAACTCCCTGAGCTGCAGCCTCCGTCCGCACCAACCCGGCCGGGGCAGGGAAACAAAGCAGCAAGTGGGGGGAGCGGGGGGTAACGTGATCCTGCCCCCGCCCCGCACACGCCGGGAGCTGCGGCAGCTTTCCCGGGCCCGGGGCAGGGAATCGCAGCCGGCTCCGCGGGGAGCAGCCCGGGGCCAAACCCTCCCCCTGCAGCCCGGGGGTGACGGGTCTCTCTTACCTTCCCTCCGAGCGGGGCCCCCCGGGGCAGGGGCCGGGCCGGGGCCCTGGCCGGGCTGGGGGCTCTGCCCTGGGAGAGGCTCCCGGGGAGCAGCGGCCAGGGCCCGGCTGGAGGTTCCCCTCTCCCGGCTGCAGCCCGGGCTCCGGGCTCCCAGCACCAGCCGCCGGGGCTCGGGGATCTCGCCGGGAGCCAGAGTCCCCGCAGCGGCTGCGAGTCACTTCCTGGGCCGGGCTGAGCCCCGCGATCCTCCCCCCAGAGCCGCCCCCCAGCCGCTCCTGGGTCCTAGCGATCAACCCACGGCGCTTCAGCATTTCTGTGCCCCGCTTCTGTTACACTCACAGGCTCTAAGGTCAGAAGGGCCCCTCATGAGCATCGAGCCCAGGGGTTCTCACGGCCACATTTTTGGTGGCCTCAGAGTGTGGCCAGCTCTGACACTTTTCCCTAAAATATTGAATGAACTTTAGGGGAAGCCAGTAAACATGCAGGGAGGTAAGCGGGGAAATGGTCCCATTACTGTGGGGAACTTTCCTGACTTTACCCCCCACTGCTGTGGAATCAAACAGCAGAAGGATCTGAGTCCTCGCTCCCTCTTCCCTCACCCAGAGCCTGCCTCACCTTGAGGGCTCCCCTTCCACTCTCTTGTGTGGTAAAGTCCTTATAACCCCGACAAGGCTGGGCCCAGGCTTCCTGGGGGGCTTGGCCCCCAACCTTGGTGTGACCACGCAGGACACGCGCTGGAGCGTGCCCACTCCAGGGAACTTTCTCTGCTCTGGACGCTTCCCTGACCTCCTCCCTGACCATTGTCTATACTCCAGAACAAATGCAATTTACTAAACAGCAACTAATTAAAAAAATAATCAGGAAACAATGAGAAAGGCGAAAGGAAAACACTTAGCCCCACTCTGTGGGCACGGGGGCAGTTCACAGTCCATCCCTCCCACGTCCCAGGCCTCCTGCCCAGGCCCTGGCTGTGCTGCAGGGATGCCGCAGGTCAGACATGTGCTCTGGCAGTGGCCACACGCCCTCAGGCTCTAGGTGACAGGACCTTTTTCCCGGTGTCCCCGGAAAGGTGCAAATCCAGAGGACAAATAAAAAGCCCCCACACTTGGTAATCTCTGTAACTGATTGGGGGGAGGGGAGCAGGGGGTTGGACTCATGATCTTTGAGCACTTCTGGCTGCTGACCTAGTTCTGTCCCTGCCCTCCCGCTGGGTTCCACGGGACGGAGGCCTTGATCTGGTGTTATACCAATAAAATAAAAACCAACAGGATCTTATTAAAGGGAAAAAGGCAAAATACCACATTTATTGGGAATACAGAAAGAATCATAGTAAGCAGTTAGTTATAGCTATAACATTCCATTCCATTCTCATATTTATTCACACATTCATTCATACAAACACACACACACACAGGTTCTGCAAGGTTGTTATCATAGTTACCAGCCTTAGAGTTGCTCATGCCAAGCCACTGGCCAGGTGGCCTGGACATGAGGAGGGAGCAGGGCCTTGTCAGATGCTCATCTGATGCTCCTGGAAGTTGGTTTGCAGAATCAGACCCCAAAGTTCTCACTTTTTAGAGTCTATATTTATAGGAATTTCTTCCTATGCCAGTCTATTGGAATTGCTTCATCATGCTGTTGCTGAATCAATCAGCAGATAGCACATTCCTGACGGCTCTGTGCTGCTAGATGTTATCTTGTTCTTTGGTTCTCCCATTCTTGAGGCTGTTGGGTGGATTCCAGTCTGCCCTCCGGGGGTCCTCTGGTTATTTCCACTTGACGCCTTCTTCAGCCGATGGACACTGGATTCTTAGGCTGGCACCACCCTGATCATTCAGTTATTATCCACACCAAGCATCCATCCACATACATCCTCTATCTCTATTTTAATCACAATTGTTAATACAACAAAAGGGCGGGGAGTCTCTGGGTGCTGTTTCTGTTGTTACAGAGTATTGCTTTGAGTCTCTCTCTCTGTGAATTGCTTTGAGAACAGACTCTGTCTTAGAATGTACTAACGCAATTAGCAGCTTCCAAGTTTCACGCATAGAGGGAGAGAAACAGTACCAAAAACCAAGAGACCTCTTAATTAGTAATACCCTGGAATTTAAACTATGGGGAATCAAACTCATTTGTGATTTTAATACAGAACTTCTTTAATATGATCCAACACTGGAACACCGCCGGGGGGCAGGGGAAATGCCAGTACGATGGGGATGACTTCATCAGCTTCCACGTCCAGCTTTGGGTCTCTTATCCCTGTCTGTGTCCCATCTCCCACCCTCCCGGAGCCATGGCCCGGCTCCCGGCCCCACCTCGAGGGGGTAGAAGGGCACAGAGAGGGATAAGGGGGAGGCAGTGTAGCTCTAAAAATCGCTCCACTGGGCCCAGAGCAATTCCAGCCTCTCCACCTGTGCTTTGCCGGGATAAACCCGTCATGATGGCAGCCGGGATGCTGGGCAGATGCCCATGTTGTGAACTCCTTAACAGGTTACCAGTAGAATTGTAATAGGTGAAAGGGTTACTTTTTACATGCTATTTTCATCCCTAGTCTGGACACCTGCCTTGCAGCTTCTGAGCCCTCAGGCAGAAGCCTCCACAAACCCCCAAAGCTTCCCTGACTATTTGGAATGATTTTAGAGTACGGGTGTGGTGCCCCGCCCCCGAATCCCATTGAGGTGGGGCCAGAAGCAGGGCCACGGCTTCAGGAGGGGGGCGTCGGGATGCAGACAGGGGTAAGGGGCCTGAGGCTGAATGTGGAAGATGATGAAGTTATCCCCGTCATACTGGCATTTCCCCCACCCCTCGTGGGTGTCCCAGTCCATGGCCTGCACCCCATGGAACCCTGGGGGGCAGGGACAGAACTTGGTCAGCAGCCAGAAGTGCTGAAAGATCACGAGTCTGCCCCACTTCCCCCCCCCCATCAGTTTACAGAGATTACCAAGTGGGGGGGGCTTTTTATTTGTCCTCTGGTTTGCACCTTTCCGGGGACACTGGGAAGAAAAGTCCTGTCACCGAGAGCCTGAGGGCGTGTGGCCACCACCAGAGCACCTGTCTGACCCGCAGCATCCCTGCAGCACAGCCAGGGCCTGGGCTGGAGGCCTGGGACGTGGGAGGGACAGACTGTGAACTGTCCGGGCATCCCAGAGATGCTGTTTGTGCTTCCCCAGAGCCCATAGAGTGGGGCTAAGTGTTTTCCTTTCACCTTTCTCATTGCTTCCTGATTGTTTTAAATTACTTGCTGGTTAGTAAATTGCACTTGTTCTGGGGCATAAACAATGGTCAGGGAAGAGATCAGGGAAGCATCCAGAGCGGAGAAAGTACCCAGAGTGGGTTTGCTCTAACCTGTGTCCTGAGTGGTCATAACCAGGTCAGGGGGCCGAGCCCTTCAGGAAGCCTGGGCCCTGCCTGGTCGGGGTTATAAGGACTTTGCCACACAGGAGAGTGGAAGGGGAGTGTCATAAATATAAAGGGAAGGGTAAACACCTTTAAAATCCCTCCTGGCCAGAGGAAAAACCCTTTCACCTGTAAAGGGTTAAGAAGCTAGGATAACCTCGCTGGCACCTGACCACAATGACCAATGAGGAGACAAGATACTTTCAAAGCTGGAGGGGGGGAGAAACAAAGTTTCTCTCTGTCTGTGTGTTGCTTTTGCCCAGACCAGAGCAGAAATGCAAGTCAGATCTCCTGTAAAGAGTTAATAAGCAATCTAGTTAGATATGCCTTAGATTGTGTTTTGTTTAAATGGCTGATAAAATAAGTTGTGCTGAATGGAACGTATACTCCTGTTTTTGCGTCTTTTTGTAACTTAAGGTTTTGCCTAAAGGGATTCTCTATGTTTTGAATCTGATTACCCTGTAAGGTATTTACCATCCTGATTTTACAGAGGTGATTCTTTTACTTTTTTTCTTCAATTAAAATTCTTCTTTTAAGAACCTGATTGCTTTTTCATTGTTCTTAAGATCCAAGGGTTTGGGTCTGTGGTCACCTATGCAAATTGGTGAGGATTTTTATCAAGCCTTCCCCAGGAAAGGGAGCATAGGGCTTGGAAGGATTGGGGGGAAAGACGTTTCCAAGCGGGCTCTTTCCCGGTTATATATTTGTTAAATGCTTAGTGGTGGCAGCAATAAAGTCCAAGGGCAAAAGGTAAAATAGTTTGTACTTTGGGGAAGTTTTAACCTCAGCTGGTAAAAATAAGCTTAGGGGGTTTTTCATGCAGGTCCCCACATCTGTACCCTAGAGTTCAGAGTGGGGAAGGAACCTTGATAGGAGCCCTCAAGGTGAGGCAGGCTCTGGGTGAAGGGAGTGGGAGCGAGGACTCAGATCCTTCTGCTATTCGATTCCACCCAGGAGGTGTTTAAGTTAGGAAAGTTCCCCACAATAGCGGGACCATTTCCCCACTTACCTCTGCGCATGTTTAGTGGTTTCCCCTAAAGTTCATTCAGTATTTTAGAAAAATGTGTCACCCATTCCCCACACTAGATGGAAGACGGTCCCTCCCTTCTGTCCTCAGTACAACTGCTGAAGCCACTGCCCTTCACCCTGCCCTTATTAGCAGTAAAAATCTGCTGACTGCTATTTACAGGGGTTAAAAAGGGGCAAAGGGGGCAAAATGGAGCAGGGGGGTGGCCAGGGTCTGAGCAGGGGGTGGAAATTGACTGATGGGGGGTCAAGCAGCTGGAGGCAGCATTAGGAGAGGGGCTAAAAGGCAAAATCAGGGCTGGGGGGGTGGAGCAGGAGTTAAGCTTGGGGTGAGGTGCTGGCAGAGGGTGACAGAGGGCAAAACCCGGCACAGACGGGGGCACGGGGAGTAACAGTTACCCCAGTGGGACTGAGACACCAGTGCTTGCAAAAATGGTGGGGGGCAAAGGGGCTTTTTAATTTCCCCTCCCACAGACAGCACCTCTCAGCATGGGCTTCCCAGGGCTGGGTTCTTAAAGGCACAGGCATCCCAATGCCTAGTCAGTGCCGCTCCTCTTGGTCTGATCTAACCCACTGAGGCTACATCTACACGAGAAAGTTCAAAGCGCTGCCGTGGGTGCCAGTGCTCCTGGTAATCCACCTCGACGAGGGGATTAGCTCCGAGCACCGGGAGCCGAGCCTGTCCACACGAGCGCTTTAAAGAGCTCACACTTGCTGCGCTCAGGGGGGTGATTTTCACCCTCCTGAGCCAGCAAGTTAGAGCACTTTAATTTGTCAGTGTAAATAATCCCTGAGACTTAATTCAGTGAAACATTTTACATATATCCCCTCAGAAACAAAGAATCCCTTATCACTGTATCTGATTGCATAGAGTCTCCTCGCAGTTGTCTTGTCTGTTGCTGGGATTCCCTGAATTCCCTGAATTTTTAAATTTAATTTTTTTTCTTCTCAGTTTAGAGCTCACTGAATTTCTGGCCTAGTGTCAAAACTTTTGGAGTCCAGCCACCAATGGGGATTGCATTGTTGCAACTGTTATTTTGCCTCTCAGTCTAGCCCTGAGTGTTTTTCCTCATGCCACTGTGTACAACTTGATTCTCAAATATTGAATAAAGACAGTATATTAGCTCATATAATGTCTTTCTCCATGGAAAAAAATCTATTGTAATGACTGCCATCATGGGTCAGACCAATAGTCCGCCTAATCTAGTATCCTGTCTTGTGAGAGTGATAGTGATGTGCCCCATGAGGGTTAATGTGTATACAGGGCCTTGTACCGTACAGGGCCTTGTACCATCCAGAAACATATGCAGCTGCGATAGGTCCTACTTTGCTAAAAGAGGCCATCTGATGTAGGATTCATACAAGGTTTATGCGCTTGGCAACATTCAGGGCACACCTGGATTGTTGTGCTGGACCTGTGCACACACAGCTCCTTTCAAGGGCATCAACCTTGGAATCTCGCCCAGATGACATGAACCGTGGGAAGCCTCCCAGGACTGGGCTCAAGGCCCGAGAGCAAGGAATGCGGTAGATAGAAACTGGTAAATAAGAATGTTAAACAAAGCCAGTGTATTCCTTTTATCTGTTGGAGAATGTAATGCGCGGGGGGAGAGAAAGAATAAAGGGGAAGGTGAAACGCTGACAGGCAGAAGCCCGTTAGCAGACCAGCCGCTTGCTTGCTAAAAGCTCTGTGCTGTCTTGTCATTGAACCGCCACAACTGGCGCCCAACGTGGGGCCCTCAGCACTCACCTCGCCCGGCAAGGGTTTCAGACGCGTCACTCATCCGCTTCGCGGATCCCGGTGAGTATTTTTCGTTGTGGTAGGCATGGGAAGCTCCCTCTCTGCTTTGCAAGTGCAACACCGCAGTGAGCTACAGCATTTGCTGCGTAAGGCGCAGCATGACTGCCCCACTCGAGAACTCACTCTCCTGCTACAGGAGGTGAGTGCCCAATGCCCGTGGTACCCTGAAGCTGGAAGTCTTAAGCTAGCGGACTGGGAGCGGTTGGGCCAGACATTGCACAAAGAGCCTCGGGCGCCTGTGCAGGCTCTACATGCCTGGCATCTCTGCCGCGACGCGATACAGCGTGTCGCCTCGGACAGGCCCTCCCTCGCGAGGCTGGTGCTCTCGCCACGCCCGTCCGCTCCTGCAGCCATCCCCCCTCCTGGCAATGCGACACAGCGTGTCGCCTCGGAAAGGCCCACTCCCGCACCAACAGAGGGGCTGCCGATCCCGCCACCCCGTCCGCTCCTGCAGCCATCCCTCCCCCTGCTTCGCCCCCAGTGCCTCTATTACCACCGCCTCCCTGGCCTTCCCCACCGGAGCCGGTGTGTGATCACCCTCCCCCCGTGGGGACCCATGCGGCTTTCGCTGGTGCAACAAATGGTTCACGCAGCGAAGACTCGCTCAGATCTTACAGCAGAGGAGCTGGCTGATCTGGTCTCAGTTCGTCCGGTGACCTGGCAGGATGATGGCCAGAGCAACCAGGTTGCAAACTGGGTCAGTTTGCCCTATTCGGTGGTCAGAGACGTAAAGAAAGCGATTCGCGAGTTCGGCCTCACTAGCACGTATGTAAGTGGTCTCATTGAAGGGCTAGGTACTGGGTACACCCTGATCCCTGAAGATTGGAAGGCACTGTTGCGCATGATGCTGACGCCCAGTCAGTATGTTATTTGGCTTAGTGAGTATTGGCAGATGGCGGAACGCCAAGCCCAGGTATATAGAGAGCAAGGTGTCATTTATGAGCATTTGGCAGAGGAGGGCCTGTTTGCTACTGTTCAGATGCAGTCTCAACTCCCTCAGGCCGTCTTCCCCATTATTCCTACCTGTGCCCAGCATGCTTTCCGGAAGGTCCCGGATTCAGGCAAGCCTACCAAAAGCTTTGCCAGTATCCGTCAGGGTGCATCAGAGTCCTTTACGGATTTTACCAACAGATTGCAGGAGGCTATCCTCCAACAGGTGGATAACCCTGCGGCAGCTCAGGAGATCCTGTTAAAAATGGCGGTTGAAAATGCGAACGAGGATTGCCGCCGTGCTCTCCAGGTGGCACAAGCCGCTGGTGTTCTAGAGCTGTCGGACATGCTGCGGGCGTGCCAAAACATCGGCACACAAGCACATAAAGCTGGGGTTATGGCCGCCGCCCTGCGGAAAAGCGGGAAGGAGGGGAAGCGTTGTTACCGCTGTGGTAAGGAGGGTCACTTTCAGCGGGAGTGCCGCTCATCGACAGCGCCTGCCCACCCCTCAAAGAAGTGCCCCAAGTGTCGGAAGGGCTATCACTGGGCTAATCAGTGTCGTAGCGGGTCGGGAAACCGCATGACGGGTTCCCCCCGAACCCAGGGCCAAACAGGGGTGTTTCCCACTCAGACAACTGTTCCTCTGCTTTAAAACCCATAGACTCCATGAAGGCGGCGACTGCCGGAAGTGCAGGGCTTGATTTGATTATGCAGGAGGACGCTGATTTTCAGTTGCCGGGGGAGGTTTGTGCCATACCTACCCAGGTGACGGGACCTCTCCCTGCCGGATTTGTGGGTCTTGTTCTCCCTTGCTCACACACTGGGAAACAGGGCTTTTTTGTCATCCCAGGGGTCATTGATGGCGATTACAACAGCGTTATTAAGGTTCAGGTGTGGACCCATCTTCCGCAGTCGCTCCCGCATGGACGGTCAATTGCGCAATTGATTTTAGTCCCCTATCAGGTGCCAGCTGCAGAGGATCGAGCCTGGGGCGGAGGCGGCTTTGGATCGACACTGGCTCAGTCGCCATCTCACAACACGTCCTCTCCACTTGTTGCTCTAACAATGTCGGTCCACCCCTCGAAACCTCAGTTAACACTTCTCTTAAATAATGTTCCTTTTACAGGGCTGGTGGACACTGGAGCTGACGTTACGGTGATTCGTGATCCGGAGTGGCCGGTCGGTTGGCCAACAGTTCCTTCTAAAGAGTTGTGGGGATCGGGGGTAGCAAACCCGGGCGCCAAAGTTTGTCCTGGGTCACGGTCTCCAAACCAGGAGGCCGTGCCCTTGCTACAATCCGCCTTTTTGTACTCCCTGTCCACCTCAATATTTGGGGCCCTGACTTACTTACAAAGCTGGACACCACCCTCGATATTAATATATAATGGCCCGAAATCCTCCCTCACCCACCTTGCCATCCGCAGTACCATTAGTATGGCAATCCTTAGAGCCCGTATGGATTGACCAGTGGCCCCTCCCCCTAGAAAAGCTGAAAGCGCTTCATTCGCTTGTACAATAATATTTGCATGCACAGCGCTTGGAGAGCTTTACTAGTCCTTGGAATTAGCTGCTGTTACTTTGGCCTTTTAACTTTTTGCTGATTGTCCCTTTAATTTGATCGTGGACACGCATTATGTTTATCAGGTAATTGATCATTTACCCCTTGCCCTCATTACCCCTCAGGTCGATGCAGACCTTCTTCGCCTGTTTTTGTCCTTACAGTATCTCCTCACCACTCGTAATTTCCCTTATTTTGTTGCTCATATTCGCAGTCATACCCCTCTGCCTGGGCTACTTACTGAAGGCAATGCGCGCGCCGATCGCGCGTTACGTGGTCAGGTAAATTCCCTTTTTTCTGACCCCATTGAAAGCCATGCCTTTTTTCATCAGTCTGCCTCTGTTTTGGCCCGGCAGTTTCATATTCCTGCTGATCATGCACGTTCTATTGTTCGTTCTTGCCCCCACCATGCCGCTGCTGCCCCTACCTTTTTTTATGCCGTTAACCCCAGAGGCACCGCAGCGAATCAGCTGTGGCAAATGGATGTTACTCACGTGCCACAATTCCGTCCCTATTCGTTTTTACATGTTTCCATTGATACCTATTCAGGATTCCTCTGGGTGACCCCACAGCGTGGGGAAGCCACTCCCAAAGTTATGCACCATTTGCTAGCCTGTTTTGCTGTTATGGGTCGCCCGAGCCAGAAAATATAGATAATGCCCCAGCCTACTGCTCCACAGCCCTTTCCTCCTTTTGTGTCCAATGGGACGTCCATCTCACACACAGGATCCCTTATAATTCCATGGGCCAAGCCATTGTTGAACGTGCAAATCACACGCTAAAAACCTTGCTCGACAAACAATTAAAACAAGGGGAGCTGCGTCTCCGAACCTTAGGAGACATTCAGCAACAATTGCGTATCCTTTTGTTCACTTTAAATAATTTAACGCTGAACGCAGATCAGCAGACCCCCACGGATCGGCATTTTCACAAATCCGAGGTACTGGAAAGACCGCGTGTCTATTACCATCAGCTGCCCGATCCGCAATGGTTGGGCCCAGTGCCTCTAATTACTTGGGGTTGGGGATATGCTGCTGTGTCTCTCCCTGCAGGACCGTTGTGGGTTCCGGTCCGGTGTGTGCGACCGGCACTGAAACAGCATGGCGTGGCACCAGAGGCTGTCGAACCCCATACCGGAGTTTTAGCTGACCTCGGAGTAGAATGCGGTGCCTCCTGGGTCGACAACGGCAGGACGGAAACGGAGGAGGCGTAGCGTCCCAAGCCAGCCCGTGACATGGGGAGCAGTAAAAGCATTGGTCGCCGCGGCTCAACGAAGACTGGCAGCAAAGCAACAGCCAGAGACTTCTGAGACTTTGTTTGTGGCAATTCTTGCCCAAATTACTGCTAATTCTGTATTGATTGTATGCCTTTTGTGCCTGCTATTTCCTGTAGGGGTTGGCTCGGGAGCGCTTTCTCCGTTACGAGCCCGAATGACATATAACCTATGGGAAAGATTGGCTACAATAGAAAATGTTACCCACTTTTGTTTATTTGATTTTGTAGCAGCTGAAGAATTGTTAGGTATGTGCCTTATTCCAGTATGTCATCACCCTGAGGAAATCGGAAATGAGATGATGCTCGCTGCTTACGCGAACCTCTCTTCCCAGTACTCTAGCATGGCTAATTGGGGCCCGGCCAATTACACTTTACCTTCTTAAGCTCATTTTTTGCTGTTGCTGTGTGCAATGTATCTCCTTTTTGTTAAGGCTTTGTCGAGAACCGCCCTGGCAGGCTCCACGAGTTATGACCTCGTCTGTCCGGCAGTTAATTGGCTTGCAAAAGCAAATTGATGGCTACCATGAGATGGCCGAGCACAAATAAACAAAAAAGGAGGGGATGTAGGATTCATACAAGGTTTATGCGCTTGGCAACATTCAGGGCACACCTGGATTGTTGTGCTGGACCTGTGCACACACAGCGCCTTTCAAGGGCATCAACCTTGGAATCTCGCCCAGATGACATGAACCGTGGGAAGCCTCCCAGGACTGGGCTCAAGGCCCGAGAGCAAGGAATGCGGTAGATAGAAACTGGTAAATAAGAATGTTGAACAAAGCCAGTGTATTCCTTTTATCTGTTGGAGAATGTAATGCGCGGGGGGAGAGAAAGAATAAAGGGGAAGGTGGAAAGCTGACAGGCAGAAGCCCATTAGCAGACCAGCCGCTTGCTTGCTAAAAGCTCTGTGCTGTCTTGTCATTGAACCGCCACAATCTGATGTAGCTAATTCCTACAGAGAGCAGTTTCTCACACCACAGGTACGTGAGACTGCTATCTGTAGGAAGTAACTTCATCAGATTGCAGTGTTACAGATAGCACATCCCTGCAGATTGCAATTTCTGACCCGTATATGGGTGTGAAAATGCTATCTGTAGGACCAGGCTACCTGCAGCAGCAACAGGTCCTACGATGCTAACAAAGGCCATCTGATGTAGCTAATTGCTGCAGAGAGCAGTCTCACCTACCTACAGTGTTGAGAAACTGCTATCTGGAGGAATTAGCTTCATCAGATTGCAGTGTTGCAGGTCTCCCATGACCTTCTCATAAACAAACTATGGAAATGCCACCTAGATGGAGCTAAAATAAGATGGGTGCAAGTGACTCAGAGGCTGAAAGGGCTGAGTCAGGTTGAAAGGGCATAACCAGTGGGGTTCTGCAGGGATCAGTTCTGGATAAGCTTCTATTCAAAATCTGAATGAATGATTGAGATAATGGCATAGAGAGTACAATTATAAACTTTTGTGAATGATAACAAGCTGGAAGCATACAAAATGGGAAATGACTTCCTAGGAAGGAGTCCTGCGGAAAGGGATCGGAGGGTCATAGTGGACCACAAGCTGAATCCGAGTACTGTGGAAAGGGACCTATGCAAGAAAACAGACGGTCACTCTGGGATATCGGCTCTCCTCTGGGCTGATGAGCTCTCAGCTGGAGTAAAAATTGGAGAGAGGCCAGAGAAGAGAAAAAAAATTAAGGTTTAGCAAACATGACCTGTGCGGGAAGGAGCCTCTGTTTACAAAAGCTGTTTCTTACAATCTACACATAGAAATAACTGCTACAGGGAGCGAGAGGGAGAGGGAGAGAGCGAGCGAGCACATTTCTACGCGTAGCAATTTCACCTACACTGCAGTGGAAGAAGCTGCTGCCCGTAGGCATTTGCTACATCAGGTAGCAGTTTACTACACTAGCAGTTTCTTACCCTCCACTAGGTATCGGTAACCGCTCCCGGTAGCACATTCCTAGGCGGAGCACTTGAAAACACGACACCTGACACAGAGAGGGGAGGCGCAGCTTGACGGGTTGATCGCTAGGACCCAGGAGCGGCTGGGGGGCGGCTCTGGCGGGAGCGATCGCGGGGCTCAGGCCCGGCCGCAGGAAGTGGGTCGCAGCCGCTGCGGGGACTCTGGCTCCCGGCGAGATCCCCGAGCCCCGGCGGCTGGTGCTGGGAGCCCGGAGCCCGGGCTGCAGCCGGGAGAGGGGAACCTCCAGCCGGGCCCTGCCCGCTGCTCCCCGGGAGCCTCTCCCAGGGCAGAGCCCCCAGCCCGGCCAGGGCCCCTTCCCGGCCCGGCCCCTGCCCCGGGGGGCCCCGCTCGGAGGGAAGGTAAGAGAGACCCGCCCCCCCCCGTCACCCCCGGGCTGCAGGGGGCGGGTTTGGCCCCGGGCTGCTCCCAGCGGAGCCGGCTGCGATTCCCTGCCCCGGGCCCGGGAAAGCTGCCGCAGCTCCCGGCGTGTGCGTGGCGGGGGCAGGATCACGTTACCCCGCCTCCCCAATCTGCTGGTTTGTTTCCCTGCCCCTAGCCGGGCTGGTGTGGACGGGGGCTGCAGATCAGGGAGATGGGACGGGGGCAAATAGGGAGGGGCAGAAGGTTGGCAGGGGCTAAACTGGATGCAGGATGGGGGGCCCCAGCTGGGGGTCGGGGAGGGAGCGGGGCCCAGGGGTACAATCGGGGGGGGGGCAGCACAGGCTCTGGATCTGGGCTGGCGGGGCCCTGCTGCACCCCCTGGCTTGAAGGGGTTTCCATCCTATCCAGGCTTTACAGTTTGGTTCAATGGCTCTCAGCCCCCCTGTTATAAATATAAAGGGAAGGGAAACCACCTTTCTGTACACAGTGCTATAAAATCCCTCCTGGCCAAACGCAACATCCTGTTACCTGTGAAGGGTTCAGAAGCTCAGCTTACCTGCTGGCACCTGACCCAAAGGACCAATAAGGGGACAAGATACTTTCAAATCTTGCCGGGGGGGGGGAAGGCTTTTGTTTGTGCTCTTTGTTTACGTGGTTGTTCTCTCTTGGGACTGAGAGAGGCCAGACAGAAATCCATCTTCTCCAACCCATCCTAATCCAAGTCTCCAATTTTGCAACCAGTATAGGTAACCCAGGCAACGCAGATTCGTTTATCTTTTGTTTTATGTGAATTTTCCCTGTGTTAAGAGGGGGGTTTATTCCTGTTTTCTGTAACTTTAAGGTTTTGCCCAGAGGGGGATCCTCTGTGTTTTGAATCTGAATGCCCTGTAAAGTATTTTCCATCCTGATTTTACAGAGATGAGTTTTACCTCTCTCTCTTTTTTTTTTTAATAAAATCCTTCTTTTAAGAACCTGACTGATTTTCCCATTCTTTCAAGATCCAGGGGTTTGGGTCTTTGATGATTTTGTAACCAATTGGTTAGGATATTATTCTCAAGCCTCCCCAGGAAAGGGGGTGTGTAGGGTTTGGGGGGCTATTTTGGGGAGAAGACGTCTCCAAGTGGTCTCTTTCCCTGTTCTTTGCTTAAAACATTTGGTGGTGCCAGCATACTGTTCAAGCACAAGGCAAAGTTGGTACCTTGGGGAAGTTTTTAACCTAAGCTGGTAAGAATAAGCTTAGGTGGTTTTTCATGTGGGTTCTCACTTCTGTACCCTAGAGTTCAGAGTGGGGAAGGAACCTTGACACCCCACTGTACAGATTGTTTCAGCCCCCCTGCCTGGGACTAGGAGCTGGGAAGAAGAACGAGATACAGCTGCTGGGGGATGAATCTAGGGCTGGGGGAGGCAAGTCCCCCTCCCACTGCAGGGGCAGGACCCCAGACCCTGAGCACCCCCAACATCTCCCCCGACCTGCTGAGCATGTGGCCCCAGCCTTCCCGGTCCTGGGGCCCAGGGAGGGCACATGACCCCAGCCTGAACCCCCGGGGGCAGCCTAAGGAGAAGCCTGACATGCTCCTCACAGGGGCTGTGCACCCCACCTCCGCAGTCCGCTGTGACTCTCAGCCAGCTTGGAAAACAGAAGGGTTCATTGGTCGCTGAGAAAACCGTGTGGAACAGAGCTCGTTAGCACAGAAATCAGGAGCATTCAGCAAAGTCCATCTTGGGGGGAATCCAGAGTCCCGAGCCCTGGGCTCTCCCCGCTGAGTCCCAAATCCGGAGACTGACCCACTTCCAGCCCCGCATCCTCAGAGACCTCAGGATACAGGCTGTGTCTGTGAGTCCCAGAGCTCCTGCCCTCAGTGACACAGCCAGCTTCAAACCCCTGTTACCAGTGTCAGTGGCTGAGCTGCCTAATGAGAGCAGAGGCCCATGGCAATGGGACAGTCACCCGTTCTCCCAGGTTGAGGGAAGAAGATAAAAAAGGAGAGCGGAGAGACTTGAAGGGCAGCAGCAGCAAGAAGTGGGGAGGGAGGTTCCCAGCTCCCAGCCCTGCCCAGATCCATTCCCTGCACCCCCGGGCAGTCCGCTCTCCTGGGAACAAGAGCAGGGGCTGAGAGAGGAAAAGCCAGTTGCTCGCTCTGCTGAGCACCGCACTACGGATGGAGATGGGGGAGAGCTGGAGGGGGTCACAATACACTGTGGGGCAGTACCCTGAAGTGACTCCTTTGATCTGCTCTTTTTCCAGCATTTGGCTCGGAGATGCTGCTGTGGGGAGGTTTAGAAGGGAGGTGGTGGGTTAGTTCTAAGCGGGGGAGGGGGCGGGGGGGGGGGGGCTGGCCGGGGAGGTAATGAACTAACTGGGTTTGTTCCCAGCATGGCAGAGTCATAGAATCAGAGCGTCTGTCTGCAGGGAGAGAGCCTGGGGGGAATTGGGGAGTGACATGGACTCCAGCCCCTTATGAAACCTGCCCAATCTCCCATCTCCTCCTACAGGCTGTGGAATCGCGTCCACATTTTGCTTCAGATTGTCCCATCTTGCAGGGGACAGGGCAGGGAAATGGCTGTGATGGAGCCAGCTCAGGTAGGGGATTTTCAGGGAGCTTTTGGTGGTGGGGGAGGGGCATCGTAGGGGGGTTAATCACCCGGGGTGGGACGGGGTGCGATAAACCTGCTGGAACGTGATCAACCTGGGCCTGATTTTCTGAACAGGCCCATTGGCGAGTGGGGGGGAGGGGAAACAATCCCCCATTTCTGAACCAGAAAACACCCCCCTGGGGAGGGCTGGGAAAATGGACCAGACTCCCAGTGCTGGAGCCTGACCCACTGACCAGAGGCTGCTGTGAAATACGAAGGGAAGCTGTCAAGGTTCCTGTCCCTGTCCCCGGCTCAGAGCTCTGCTTCCCGTCTCAGCCTATGGCTGGCAGGCATGTGGGAAATGAGACGACCCTGCCCTGCTCCATGTGCTGGGGAGGACAAGGAGCTCTCACCTTCTCCCACCCCCTGAAGCCTCCTAGCTACTCTGAGCAGGGTGCGCGGAGGATTCTGCTTCTCTCTCCGTCCTACCCCATGACTAGTGGGATTGTGGCTGGGGCAGCAGGTGCTTTGTTGTTTCAGATGCCAGTGACCTTCGAGGAGGTGGCTGTGTATTTTACCCAGGGGCAGGGGGCTTTGCTGGACCCTGCTCAGAGAGCCCTCTACAGGGATGTCATGCAGGAGAACTACGAGACAGTGACCTCGCTGGGTAAGGGATTCCTGGCCCCTTGGTTATTGGAAATTGGGGAGGTCTGTGTGTCTGACACCGGTCAGGTTCTTCCCTCATCATGCTCCAATGAGAAGAGGGTGTCAAAACATAAGGCACATACTAAATCATCCCCACCCAACCCCCCTAGCTTGCACGGTGGAGAAGCCATGCATTGTCCTGTCTGTGTTGTTTCTCGGTCGCACACAGAATCCCTCTTCTCTCTCCTCCTTGGGAACAGCTCCAGTCATGTGGAGGGCTCTGGACTTCGCAGGTTTAGAAATAGGCAGGGGTTTAACACGAGAGCTGGGTGTGCATCACAATTGCCCTCACCTCCCCAGACGTCTGCCTCCCGCAAGGGGGTTAAGTGACCACGTTCCTGTCCTCTTAGATTCCACATTCCCCAGCACAGCACTGGGACAGGTGCCACCCACGGAATGTCCTTTCTGACAGATGCTCTCTCAATCCTCCACAAACCCTGATCTGGTCTGATATCACTCCCTGCACAGGATTTCCCCTTCCCAAACCTGATCTGATCACCCGGCTGGAACGAGGGGAAGAGCCGTGGGTGCCCAATCTCCAGGCCTGTGAAGAAAGAGAGATCCCAAGAGGTGCCCACACAGGTGAGCGCTGACATACAAATCATCTAGTGAATGAAAGAAAAAGTTGAGAATCCCAAAAATGACATATTAGTAAGTGCCCTCGGTTCCTTCCTCATCTCACCCAGAGCAGGGCTGCAGGCAGCAGATATCACTGACATCGCTTCCCATGTGTCCTGTTCACTGCAGGAGTTTCCTTCCGAACTGGGAAGTGGAGGCAGAATCCAATTGCTCCATCTCTCCAACCTTTAGTATGTTGGGTTTTCCCTCGGTTCTATTCCTCTTAATTTCTCCTCAGCAGAATGACTCCTGTCTGCATTGTCTCTCTCCCAGCAGGTGATGAGAGAGTGAGTGAGAAGAAGGAGGGGAATCAACATCAGGAAATTCCTGGGCACGGGGAACCACAGGGGATTTTTGTGGGAAGAGCTGAAGGGAATTTTTCCCAGTGCTTGGCACAGGGAGAAGCCTGGGGAAATTGGCAGAGGTCAAAGAGGCTGCTGGGAAACCACTCAAGGGAGCAACTGGATGGATCTATTATATGTGGGGAAGGACACAGGGATCCCACAGCCCGGCAGACAACCCCCAAGGAAGACAAACGCTATGAATGCCTCGGTTATGGGAAAGGATTCATTCTGAGACCGGCGCTTCTTACGCTTCAGGCAATAAATACTGGAGAGAAAACACTTCAATGCTTGGACTGTGGGGAAAACCTCAATAAGCGCTCAGATCTTACTAATCATGGGAGAAGCCACATGGGAGAGAAACCCTCTGGGTGCCTTGAGAGCAGGAATTGTTTGAATTGGAAGTCAGCACTGATTACACATCAGCTAATCCACACAGGAGAGAGACCCCACAAGTGCTTAGACTGTGGGAAAAAATTCGTACGAAGGTCAGGCCTAATTAAACATCAGAAAATCCACACAGGAGAGAGACCCCATCAGTGTTTAGACTGTGGGAAAACTTTCATACACAGGTCAGACCTTGTTAAACATCAAGCAGTCCACACCGGAGAGAGACCCCATAAGTGCTTCGACTGTGGAAAAAGTTTCACACAAAGGCCAACCCTTCTTAAACATCAGGTAATCCACACAGGAGAGAGACCCTATAAGTGCTTGGACTGTGGGAAAAGTTTCACATGGCGATCTGCCCTGGTTACACATCAGAGAATACACACGGGAGAGAGACCCCATAAGTGCTTAGACTGTGGGAAAAGTTTCATACAGAGGTCAAACCTACTTAATCATCAGGCAATCCACCCTGGAGAGAGACCTCATAAGTGTTTAGACTGTGGAAAAAGTTTCACAGAAAGGCCAACCCTTCTTAAACATCAGGCAATCCACACAGGAGAGAGACCGCACAAGTGCTTAGACTGTGGGAAAAAATTTGTACGGAGGTCAGGCCTAACTAAACATCAGAAAATCCACACAGGAGAGAGACCCCATCAGTGTTTAGACTGTGGGAAAACTTTCATACACAGGTCAGACCTTGTTAAACATCAAGCAGTCCACACTGGAGAGAGACCCCATAAGTGCTTAGACTGTGGAAAAAGTTTCACAGAAAGGCCATCCCTTCTTAAACATCAGCTAATCCACACAGGAGAGAGTCCCCATAAGTGCTTGGACTGTGGGAAAAGTTTCACATGGCGATCAGCCCTGGTTACACATCAGAGAATACACATGGGAGAGAGACCCCATAAGTGCTTAGACTGTGGAAAAAGTTTCACAGAAAGGTCAACCCTTCTTAAACATCAGGTAATCCACACAGGAGAGAGACCCCATAAGTGCTTGGACTGTGGGAGAAGTTTCACATGGAGATCAGCCCTGGTTACACATCAGAGAATACACAAAAGAGAGAGACCCCATAAGTGCTTAGACTGTGGAAAAAGTTTCACAGAAAGGCCAACCCTTCTTAAACATCAGGCAATCCACACAGGAGAGAGACCCCACAAGTGCTTAGACTGTGGGAAAAGTTTCACATGGCGATCAGCCCTGGTTACACATCAGAGAATACACATACAGCCCTGGTTACACATACAGAGGTCAGACCTTGTTAAACATCCAGCAGTCCACACCGGAGAGAAACCCCAAAAGTGCTTAGACTGTGGAAAAAGTTTCACAGAAAGGCCAACCCTTCTTAGACATCAGGTAATCCACACAGGAGAGAGACCCCATAAGTGCTTGGACTGTGGGAAAAGTTTCACATGGCGATCAGCCCTGGTTACACATCAGAGAATACACACGGGAGAGAGACCCCACAAGTGCTTAGACTGTGGGAAAAAATTTGTACGGAGGTCAGGCCTAATTAAACATCAGAAAATCCACACAGGAGAGAGACCCCACAAGTGCTTAGAATGTGGGAAAAGTTTCATACAGAGGTCAGACCTTGTTAAACATCAAGCAGTCCACACCGGAGAGAAACCCCATAAGTGCTTAGAATGTGGAAAAAGTTTCACAGAAAGGCCAACCCTTCTTAAACATCAGATAATCCACACAGGAGAGAGACCCCATAAGTGCTTTGACTGTGGGAAAAGTTTCACATGGAAATCAGCCCTGGTGACACATCAGAGAATACACACAGGAGAGAGACCCCACAAGTGCTTAGACTGTGGGAAAAAATTTGTACGGAGGTCAGGCCTAATTAAACATCACAAAATCCACACAGGAGAGAGACCCCATAAGTGCTGAGAATGTGGGAAAAGTTTCATACAGAGGTCAGACCTTGTTAAACATCAAGCAATCCATACCGGAGAGAAACCCCATGAGTGCTTATGTTTATAATGTTATATATGCTTAGAATGTTTTTCTATGTTTTCATATCTATTGATTTCTCTCACAACAAAGAATAGAAAGTGCACAGTGCTCACTTTCTATTATTTTTGATTTCAAATATTTGTACTGCAAACATGCAAAACAAAAATAGTATTTTTCAGTTCCCCTCATACAAGTGCTGTCGTGCAATCTCTTTATCAGGAAAGTGTAACTTAGAAACATAGATGATTTTAATTATATAAGTGCACTGAAAAATAAAGCAATTAAAAACTTTAGAGCCTAGAAGTCCACTCAGTGCTACTTCTTTTTCTGCCACTCGCTAAGACAAACAAGTTTGTTTACATTTACGGGAGCGAATGCTGCCTGCTTCTAATTTATGATGTCACCGGAAAGTGTGAGAAGGCGTTCCCATGGCATGTTTGTAGCTGGCAGCGCAGGTATTTAAGTGCAAGATATGCTAAACATGCCTATGTCCCTTCATGCTTCGGCCACCATTCCAGTGGAGGATGCTCATTTAAAAAAAATAATGCATTAATTCCATTTGTGACTGAACTCCTTGAAGGAGACTTGTATGTCCCCTGTCCTGTTTTACACACCTTCTGCCAAATATGTCATCATATCAAAGTCCCGGAGAATGACCTAGCACATGGGGGGACACTTTCACTGCAGATTTGACAAAACGCAAAGAAAGTAACTATCTGAGATTTCGAAAGATAGCTACAGCACTCGGCCCAAGGTTTAAGAATCTGAAGTGTCTTCCAAAATCTGAGAGGGATGAGATATGGAGCATGCTTCCAGAAGTCTTAAAAGAGGAAGACACTGATTGGGAAACTACAGAACCCGAACCACCAAAATAGAAAATCAACTTTCTGCTGGTGGCATCTGACTCAGTTGAAGAAAATGAGCATGTGTCGGTTATTGATTAGATACCCGTCATTAGCATGGAGGCATGTCCTCTGGAATGGTGGTTCCAGTGGGAAGGGACCTAGGACCCTTTAGAGCATCTGGCACGTAAATATCTTGCGACGCCGGCTGCAACACTGCCATGCGAACGCCTGTTCTCACTTTCAGGTGACCTTGTAAACAAGAAGCGGGCAGCATGATCTCCTGCACATTGTAACCAAACTTGTTCTTCTGAGTGATTGGCCCAACAAGCAGTAGGACTGAGTGGAGTTGTAGGCTCCAAAGTTTTACATTGTTTTATTTTTGAATGCAGGTATTTTTTGTACATAATTCTACATTTGTAAGTTCAACTTTCATGATAAAGAGATTGCATACGGTACTTGCAGTTGGTGAATTGAAAAATACTATTTCTTTTGTTTTTTACAGTGCAGGTATTTGTAATAAAAAATATAAAGTGATCACGGTACACTTTGTATTCTGTAAAAACAACAAGGAATCCTTGTGGCACCTAAATAAAATAATAAAAATAAATAATAATAAAGCTTAAGAAGATCTGAGATAAAAGGATCAGGTCCCAAGAGTTTATATAGAAGTTTTTGCAGCCTCTCGACAGCAGCAGGACCAAAGAACCCCTCCTCACCTATGCTCTTGAAGCAAGAGCTTGCAATTCCAAGGGCCTCAGAACAGCGCAGGTGCCTGCCCACACCTTACAAAGTGACCAGAAGGGGAGCTGGTGCTGCTTACCTTGTAACCCAGTGATTAGTGCACTCCGCTGTGATGTAGGAGTGCTAGGTTCAATTCCCCCATCTTCTGAAGATGGGAAAGCATGTGAGCAGGGATTTTCCAGGTGCATGTTTTAGGCAACAGAACAATTCTCATTCTCGCTCCCCCGAATTCGATGACTCTTCAAGTATTTATTCTCAATGGAACAGCTTCAACAGGAGAGAGTGAGGGAGCCCCACCTGAGAATAGCCCATGGGTAGGGCATGCTCTTGAGAGATGTGGGAGGCCCATGTCCAAATCTTTTCTCCTCCCCAGGCAGAGGGGGTATTGAATGCAGGTCTCTGACATCCTGGGTGACTGCTTTAATCAGTGGGCTGAAAACTATAATATGGGCATCTTCCCCACCAGGTCCTCCTTGATTTTAATGGCACCTCTTCCAGGAGAGGTGCTCAGAGCATGCATACCAGATCTGTCCTCACAGGGGTTACAGGCAGGGGAGTTGTGCATACCTTCCCCTGGTGTGTGGATCATGCTGGAGCTTACATGAGAGACAGGCATCCAGATGAGGCATGACGATAACCTAAAACTGGAAATTAGAGGCCTAAATCTGGGGTTTAGGTGCTCAACTACCTGTGTAGACCTGGACCATATTTTCTACTGATAACGTGAACATAAATTCAGAAGCAAAACTTTGTTAACATAAAGTAAAACTGCGTCTTTGGTGCCCCCCGCCATTTGTTAAACTTTTGTCACAAACAGTACCCCGAGCTCAGCGCCACCCAAGTCCGGCATCCCAGGCAGTCACCTGGATCGCCTGCCCCTACATTTGAACCCGTGAGAAACTCTTCTGCCAGGAAATAGTCGGTAGCAATGATGCAACAAAGCAGGAGCTAGAAGCCTTGTGGTTAAATACACCTCTCCTTTTTGTTCTTTATATTTCCATGCACTTCACAACCCTTATCGCTAATGAAAAACCACACCCCCACACCAGAGAGGCATCAGACACTTCCACAGCCCCTAGGGGTGCGTGGAGAAGCAGTGTTTGAGAGGGGGTGTGAGCAGCAATGCCAGCTGCACCATGCATCCAGATCAGGTTCTGCAGGTGGGTGCCGGGAGGAGAGGGGGGGGTTACAGGGATTGGCATGAAGGGGGCTCGGTGCGGGGAGCCCACGGGGGCCAACGGCGCCAAAATACAAGTTCACCCAGGGCATCATTTTCCCTAGGGCTTGCCCTGGACATACATGCTGACACAAAGCACAAGGCCCTATGTGCAGGCTGGATAGTAACATACTACTGTAAGGTCCAGGCTAGCATCATAGTGACCTACACGGCTCTCCTCACTGGTGTTAGGTTCACACAACCAATTTAAGGGAAAAAAATCCCACATCTGCCTTCAAAATTCAAACATCACAGGTGGAAATTAAAGTTCTTCCCCCTCCCATCCCTGGGGTGGCAGGGAGGGAGAGGGAGGAGTTTCCAGGGGCCATAGAGATGAGGTATCCGGCTTTGGGTAGACAGGGGTCCTCCAGGGGCACAGAGATGAGCTAGAAGGCTGGGTAGATGGGAATGGTTCAGGTCATAGGCGCTAGGAGGACTGGGGCTAGAGAAGCCCATTTTTGCTTTCCCATGGGGCTGTTCCCCCTCATGCCTCAGTGGCAGTGGCTGACCCAGGATCCTCAGAGTCCCCTTGGATCACAGAGGACAGTGGCAAAGAGTCTGCACAGTCCCGGGGGCAGTGAAATTGACCTCTCTGCCTCCCTCACTCAATGCTCTCTATGGTTTGATAGTCCAGAGAGTGCACAGAGCTGAGACCTGATGCAACTTCCAGGGTCATAGAGAAAGCATGACAGAAAGGCCACAGGAGGAGGTCATAGAGCCTATGGTCTAAGGCCAGAGAGGCTGATCTCAGGGCCCCCAGGGGAGGGGGTGGAAGTCAGAAAGAGGTGAGGGGCAGGCAGGGGCGCAGGGGAAGCGGTGGAATGGGAGTGGGGAGGGGACAGAGCAGGGGCAGGAAGAAGTGGGGCGGAGACTTAGGGGAAGGGGTGGAGTGGGGGCAGGGCTGGGGCTGAGGGGGAGTTGTCCCAGGCCCCACACCCCCTTCGGGTTGGCCCTGCCCCTCTTCCCCCGTGTCTCAGGGACACAGTCTGAGCCGGGAATTACCCCCACCTCCCAGAGACAGGGTCAGATTCTCGCCCCAGGGACGGAGCCCGGCAGGAAAGTGAAGATCGGGGCCTCGTCACCAGCATCAATAAATGTCACCTGCCCCTGTTCACAGTCCAGACAAACCCGGATCCTGCTGGGGTCCCAACTCAGGGGCAGAGTGGTCACAGGGGAGGTGAGAGCCCAGAACTGATCCAGCGCATACCCCACAGCCCAGATCCCCTCTTTGGGGCATATCTCTCCCTTCCTTCTCACAGACTCTCTGGCCACCCCCACAACCCAGGATCCCTCATCCCCCACCTCCACCTCCCAGCAATGTCTCCCCGAGATGAATCCCTCACAGCCCAGCATAGAGGGCTCAGTGTGAAATCTCTCAGGGTTGTCGGGCAGATGCTGCTGCATTTCTTCCCACTTCCCACTTTTCAAATCCTCAGACAGCACAAGGTTGGGATGAGCCGTGTCTGGATCCAGAGTCACATTCGCTGTGGGGGAGAGAGAATCAGAGCATTTGTGGCAGAGCTCAGCCCTGGGGGAGGCTGGGACCATTTTTCACTCTCCCCAGCAGCCCTGTTCTGGCTGGGACGGGCCTGGATCCCAGGGAGCTGCCTCTGTGCTGGGCACCTGAGACTGAGCAGAGATGTCACTGCAGTTCCCCACTCTGTTTCTCATTTGCTTGAAGAAGCTTCAGCTCCCAGCTTCCCCTGCTGGGCCTTCTCCATTCCCAGCAGCAGAGAAACTGGGGTAAAGGAGGGGGATGTGTCAGCCCTCAGGGCAGAGAGCTCTCAATTTAGTATTAAAGGTTCTGTGAATGTCCATGAGAACCCCATGGTCAGAGTTAAGGGTGTTTGGATGCTGCTCAGGGAGAGTGTTTCTGTTCATCAGCATAGGCATGAACTCAGCACTAAGGTTGGTGTCAGGATCTTTTGTGTGACTTCAGCTCGGGATCTCCTCTGGATTTCATGGCTTCACTGTAGTGCTGGGTGTGTCATGACTGGTGTTGGTTTGGTTGGTAACTTTAGGTGCAATGTGTTTTCATGGGAATTTTCTTATAATTTAAAGACCGTTTCCACCTGCAACCTCACCCTGTCTTTGTGCTCCTAGGGTTTCCCCTCTTTTTGTCCCCAGTGCAAATGGCAGAGTGTCTGGAGGGGGAAAGGCGAAAAGAGGCGAGATTTCTTGCTTTCATGTTTGTAACAATATCCCCACTCTTAACTGACCTAACTTGGTTTGAATTTTGACAGAGAAACAGAGAGGGACAGGGACATACTCAGATCTTTAATATAAATATAAACAAATCTGAAACCTTCTTTTACCTCTCTCATTCAGGCATCTCACAGCAATGAAAGCAACAGCCATTAGGTCTCACAACCACCCTAGGAGATACAATCTGTCAGAGAGATTTCCTTTCCTCTCATCAGCCCCTCCCAACCTCCAGACTCCAGCTGGTTTGTCTCATTCGCCTATTGCCTTTTCTCAGACCCGAGACCCAGATCCTGCAAAGACTTTAGCAGACTTTGGTCCCTTTGTTGCATCCGATGAAGTGAGCTGTACTAACGAAAGCTTATGCTCAAATAAATTGGTTAGTCGCTAAGGTGCCACAAGTACTCCTTTTCTTTTTGCAAATACAGACTAACACGGCTGTTACTCTGAAATTTGGTCCCTTTGACATTAATGGGATGTTAAGAGTTTGCAGGCTCAGGGCTCGTAGTTGTAGGTCCCTTGGGTTTATTCACTCAGCATCTCTACAGAGCTCAGCACAATGGGGCCCTCGTCCTCCAAAGAATAATAAAATTGTTTAATAAGTGTTGAGATTGGAGCTGGGAGAGTGTTGGCTCAATGGGCCAAATTCACCCTAATTGGCAGAGAAATAGAGCGGGCAGTTTGCGACTCCCCCAGTCAGTGGCTCCAGAGGCCCGTGCAGACCTTGGCACAGGCAAGGCAAGTCCTGAGATGCAGCCAGAGTAGCAGCCCTGTGTCTGTGACCCCCACGGGCTTTGCCAGTTGGGAGAGAAAATCAGGGACTCAAAATTAGGCCATTTTGCTAAATTTGGGCCTCAATGTTGTGACCTTTGTTAACTCATGAATGAATGTGAGACGTCCTGACACCTGGGCACCTGTTACACCCGCTCAATTGCTTTCCTGTCATTCAATAGATATGACCCACGTGGCCAGAGCCCATCCCCTCCCACAGTCTCAGGGGCTCATCCCACTTTCCCCACCTAGATCCCTTCTCAGCACCTTTGCATTTCCTCAGAATCTCCATTAGGGCAACAGTTTCCTGGGAGAAATTGTTGAGTCTCGCTTCTAGTTCAGGAGAAATCTCCACTGGCTGCTGGAACTTCCCCTTCTCCCACCTGGAGAGAAAACTTCACGTTTGTACATTTCATTTAGTGACACGTTATAATTTGTTGTTAGTGAAAGCTGCTGCTCTAATGGGCCTGGAGTCAGAGCAGGTGGAGCACAGGCTGTGGTCGTGAAATCTTCCCCCAAAGGTCTCATTAATATTCTTCAACTCTGTCCTGGAGAGACCAGCTCTGGGGACAAAAGGAGGCAATTGAGTCTCCGTGGCCAATTCACTCCTTGGCCTCCATGCTCTGAGGGACAGGAGGTTCCCAGGTGAAGTGTTGTAGAAATCTGTCCTCTAGGAACTAGACTGAGACACTAGCTCCCCACTCCCCAGCTCATTCCACACAGGGCTTCAAACAGCCCTCACGTGGGAAAGACTCTTGATCGCTGCTGCCCTGGGCTGAATGGTGTCCAGTACCCCAGCAATGATAGGCCCATATTCCATCCCCACAATCTTGAGGCAGCCACTCCCCGAGCGATGTGACATCTCTAGAAAATACTGGGTCAGTCTTTCCCACTGAATGGAGAATTCCAGAGTCTTCTGTAATATGGTGAGAACCTCAGGATTAAACAGATCAGAAAGATTTGTATCCAAAATGTGACCTTCCCTACACATTTTGCTGGAGAGCCCTTGGGAGATGCGGTGCTAACATCATCACCACCACCACCATCACCAAGCTCTTTCCCAGCATTGTGAAGTGTGAGGGGGAGTGAGAGAGAGCCATGTACCTGCTCAAGGTGCATCTGACATCCTAGAGAAGAAAGAGAGAGAGAGAGAGAGAGAGAGAGAGAGAGAATGTCAGTCCCACTTGACAGAGGCAGTGGTTCCCAGGGAAGGGATTTTGCAAATATAGGGAACAGAGGCCATTGGATTCCCTGAGCTAATGGGGCTCTCCCTTCTCTCATATCTCTGTGTCTTTAATTCTGCAATGACCAGTTGTCATTCACATGTCAGCAATGTACACACCAAGTTACAGTGAGATCTCTGACTGCTGGACCCCCGTGCTTATGATTCTGGAGCCTTCCCTTCCCTGTGTGGGGATCTCCAATGTTTCTAACTCAGTCTCACCTGCAGGAATTCACTCGCTGGCTTCTGATACTTCCCCTCCAGCTCACTCAACAGCTCACTGAGACGGGAAATCTCCTCCGAGAATATGGTGTCATTTTCTTTCCGTATCTTCACTATCTCCTTGTCCAGCTTTTCCAGCTGGGCCAGCAGGAGTCACTCTTGTTGCTCCAGGAACTGCCTCAGTTGCTGAAATTCAGAAACAATTTTCTGCCTCTCCTCTTGTATCTGTTTCTGTAAAGCAACAGGGAAAGGGCTGGTCAGGGACAATGAAGCAGCCTGGGGTCTTTTATGGAGTGCTGAGTGTGCAGGAGGGAGAATTTCTTTGCAAACCTAAGATTTCTGGCACTTGATTCTACCCTGTGGTTACTTGGGAGAGGATTCTCTTACACCTCTTTCATTTCTCCCCAGTGTATCTGGAAAGGGATGTTTCCATGTCTGACGTGCTTAGGACGTTGTGTTATCAATGGCCTCTGAGAATGGAGATCCAGAGCAGCAGGAGGCTGTACTCAGCATTACACTGACAGAAGTTCCAAGGGAAAAAAGAAATCAAAGAATTCACCAACCCAAGAAATGACGCAGACACAGGGAAAGTCACAAGGGCTAGAAATTAACTCATTCACTGACACAAGAGCTTAGATTCTGCACATGAACCTAACACAGAAAATCTAGGATCATGGAGAAACGTACTGATGCCCACATTCACCAAGCCCACAGAGGAATCTGCTTAAAAACAGACCTCTCACCACAAGTCTCTGCAGGTCAGAAACAACAGGCACCTACCAGATACTCCCAGCTTTTCCCCTCTCCAGTCACTTGAAATCCCTGCAGTTTTTCTCTCTCTTCCCTCAAAGGCTTGCAATGGGCCTGAATTTTTTCCTGTAGAAAGAGAAATTATTGGGGAGGTTTCATTCTGAGGGTTCAGAAGGGTGGGTAGCGGGATGTTTTTCCACCCAAACCCAAGGTGACTGTTTTTCCTAATAGGTTTATGACATCAGGGCCACCAAGGGAATGAAACCAAACAACGGAAATAGGGAGAGTGTCATATTCCAACTTGTTTCCAATTCAGTCTTTTTATACATTAGAGAGAGACCTCAATTATCTGAGTTTGACTGGTATTTATTCATTCACTAATTAGTAGCACAGCACATAACAGGAAACTGGAGTCACATGGTGGTAAATCAATTAAGGTGGTTTTCAGATTACAGAAGTGATACTAATCCCAGAAACCAACCGGGCTCCAAATATGAGCTGGGATTCTCCAAGGAGCCCAACTCCCAGCTGAATTTCAGCTCTGAAGCCCTGGGGACTGCACTGGTGTGACAGAGCGGGACTAAGCGTTAGGGCAAACTCCCAACACGCAAATATAGACAGGCCTGCAGCTCTTGTGTTTTAAGCTGCACTGATCATTGAACAGCTTCTGTTCTGTAAAAAGTTCCCTTGTTTCACCAGTGGAAGTTGGGTTTGACAAGGATTCAACTTCTCAGTTAAAGGTTTCCCATGTCAGGTATCTTTAAAGACTTTATTTTTTTGCCTTTCTTGCCACTCTGCCAGATCATTTATTTTTCTTTATTATTATTTATTTATAATAGCAGCTCCCATACAGTGTAGGCTTTGCAGAGCTGCATGATACAGATACACTTGTGACGGCAACTTGCAGTGAAATTAACCTGTCATTAAAATCTAAAGTTATTGCCCATTAAACTTCACAGCAACTTGACAGGACTCCTGGGCAGCCTCCTCCATGGGAAACACCTTAGGAGCGCGGTGAGCCTGGGATCTGTCGCACACCACACAGGTGGGGGTTTGATCCTCTTCACAGAACAGTTTCAGAGCCTCCTGGTGTTCCCCACACACCCCACCACCTCCTGCTCCCTTTGCTGCCTGGAAACTCAGCCGCTTGGCGATTTCTACCATGTTTGCCAGCTGCTTGTTGGGCCTGAGGTTTCTCTGTTGCACAGTTTCTCTGCACTGAGGGCAAGAGGCGGCTGTATTGGATCCCTCCCAGCACTGGCTGATGTAGGCTGGGCAGAAATTGTGCCCAGTCTATAATCACTGGGTCCTTAAAATACTCCAGACAAATGGGACAAGCAACTTCATCCTGGAGACATTCCACAGGGTTCTCTGAGGCCATGGTTCCCTCTGGGCAGTGTAACAGGGTTGGCTTCACTTTCCTGAGCTCAGAAATATACCCAGGATCCCCCTGTCATAAAGAGCTTGCATGAGCAGGGGCTGTGTGTCTGGAGCGATATTTAGGCTTGAAAGAATTATATATATATATTTTACAGTATTTTTTCAATATTTATTAAGTTACATTTTCACAGTTGCACAAAAATCTGGGTTTCAGCATTTCCCCCCCAATTTTTATTAATTTAAATGTTCAGTTGTGGGAAATTATTGGGGGATACGACAACAGTGAGTCAGTCGACAATTCTTTAATGACAGTAGATGCTGAGATTCAAAAAGTGAGGGCTTTATAACCATGAAAACACAGACTGTCAACATCCCCTGTCAAAATATGCAAAGTAACTCTCCTTAAGTCAAACCTGAATAAGTTTTCAAGCAGCGTTGTCCTTAATTTCCATATCTGTAATTTTCATTTATTATCAATTGAAATATTTTGCCATTGGTTTGTGTGTATACAGCTATATCAGTAAAAAGCTAATCCTTCCACCCCAGTGATATTAAACTCACAGGCTAAAAGCTTGGTTAAGCTGAAATCCATGTTTTCAAGACCTGATTCTCATTTACAATAAGGGCTGCTCTGGCTCAGCGTAAAGGGGCTGCAGCGTCACCAACTTTCATGATTTTATCATGAGTCTTGCAATATTTGTTGTGTTTGTTGAAGCCCCACCTCCTGGATGCAGGTGATGAGGTGAGGCGCTCGGCTTCTGTTTTCTAAACAAAGGATGTTTCTAGCTCTCTTCCTTGCAGAGAAAAACTTTTAAATATCACCCCAGTAGCTCTCCTTCAGCCTCTTCAACTCCTCCCCCTCCTTCCTGTTTCCTGTCCTTTCAGACTCCCAGCAGCCAGTGCTCCCAATTCTAATCATTACAAGCAACATCTAAACACCACAAGACACTGGAAAGAAAGCAGTTCTACAACTTTAATTCATTTCCCTTTCAATGTCCTAATGCTCCAATGTTTGGGTTTCAAACGCTGACCAGGACTCTTGGTCTAAGAAATATTTTCAGTCAGATACAGAGCCTTTAAAAATAAGTTTTAAGTGCTGGAACTAGGGGTACTGGGGATGCAGCACCCCCTGGCTTGAAGTGGTTTCCATCATATACAGGGCCAGCACAGTGGCTACATGATCTCTAGATTATTCTTGGACATGATATTTTTGGAGATCTTTCTGTTTCGTCATGGACTGAACATTTTCACATTATGTGTTGTAACTTGATCTTTCACCCTTAATATAAATGAGCTGATGCTGAGCTACAGGGGTTAAGATGTTTTCCAGAACGAAATATTCTCTAATGTTTCCCTGCAGAAATGTGGAAACAGAAAATGTGGACAGACATTTTCGACTGCAATTGAAATGATTCCACAATTTGCAATTACATGTTGATTCTCCTGATCAGAATCTAGCCTATTGTCGTAAAAAGCAACATTTCCAGGGAAACCCTGATTTTCCTGAAGCCACACTTTCAGATGAGAAACATTTCTGTGTGAAAAATGTCAGCTAGCTGTAATTATGGAGGGCTTTAGCTATGGAGGAATAGAGATCTCTAATAGAGATTGTTCAAATTGTTCATGTTTTAAGCATAGGTGCCGACTCCATGGGTGCTCCGGGGCTGGATCACTCACTCAGGGGAAAAAATTAGTGAGTGCTCTGCACCCACTGGCAGCTCCCCGCCCCAGCTCACCTCCACCTCTACTCTGCCTCCTCCCCTGAGCGTCCCTTCCCCGCTTCTCCCCCTAGCTCCCAGCGCTTCCCGCTGCAAAACAGCTGTTTCGCGGAGGCAAGTGCTGGGAGGGAGGGAGAGGAGGGGGAACGCGGCGCCCTTGGGGAAGAGGCGGGGCCGGGACAGGGATTTGGGGAAGGGGTCCAATAGGTGCAGGGAGGAGGTGGAGTTGGGGAGGGACTTTGGGGAAGGGGTTGGAATGGGGGTGGGGCAGGGGTGGAGTCAGGGCGGGGAATGGGGGTTGAGCACCCACCAGCGCCGGGAAAAGTTGGTGCCTATGGTTTTAAAGAAAACTATTTGGATTATTGACTAAGTAAATATAAGTATTGCAGAAAGAGATCTAGGGGTCATAGTGGACTACAAGCTAAATATGAGTGAACAGTGTGACACTGTTGCAAAAAAAGCAAACATGATTCTGGGATGCATTAACAGGAGTGTTGTGAGCAAGATACAAGAGGCCATTCTACCGTTCTACTCTGTATTGATTAGGCATCAACTGGAGTATTGTCTCCAGTTCTGGGCACCACATTTCAAGAAAGATGTGGAAAAATTGGAGAAGGTCCAGAGAAGAGCAACAAAAACGATAAAAGGCCTAGAAAACATGAGCTATGAGGGAAGACTGAAAGAATTGGGCTTGTTTAGTTTAGAAAAGAGAAGACTGAGGGGGGACATGATAGCAGTTTTCAAGTATCTAAAAGGGTGTTACAGGGAGAAGGGAGAAAAATTGTTCTCCTTGAGCTCTGATGATAGGACAAGAAGCAATGGACTTAAATTGCAGCAAGGGAGGTTTAGGTTGGACATTAGGAAAACTTCCTAACTGTCAGGGTGGTGAAACACTGGAATAAATTGCCTAGGGAGGTTGTGGAATCCCCATCACTGGAGATATTTAAGAACAGGTTGGATAGACATCTACCAGGGATAATCTAGATGGTGCTTGATCCTGCTGTGAGGGCAGGGGACTGGACTTGATGATCTCTCAAGGTTGTTATGCCAAGAAAACTACACAGGATCATTTCAGGAGACAAGACAAGAAAATGCCATGTTTATTATGATAACGCAATTTGATTTATAACCAATAACTAATATCTTGGGTTCGATGCCTGTGACGGCTAACTGGCCAGGAAAGCCGGGCACAAGGAAGAGCTGGGTCTCTGTTGGGCATGCACCGATGCCCTTCCATGTTGGCTGCAGAATGGTACCCTCCAAAGTCTTCCATCTCATCCATCCTTTTTTGTAGGCTTTAGTTTCAATCTAGAGTCTATAGGTCTTGCTGTGTCACGCTGCCTCTGGGTTCGGTGTGATTGATCACCCGTCAATTGCAAACATGACTTTCAGCCTAGGACCTGGCTTTGATGTTTCTTCAATTGTACTTTTGTTCTTTTCTTTTGAGGGTGGACTCGTCTTACTTTGTCAGGGCTGTTGTCCGCATCTTCAGACACTGGGTGTTTACACTTTATTTTATCAGGACAGGCTGGGGCTAGAGGTTGATTCCATCATCCATACATACCTCATTCACACATCTAAACTAAACTAATAAGATTACATTAGGCTTTTGCAAAATGGAGTAAGCATTTTTAAAATGGAGTTTGGGACAAATTAAAATGGAGTTTGAGTTACAATATGGACAAGTGTAAGAAATGGCAAACAGTGAGCAGAAGTTACAATGTTGAAACAGTTCAAGTTTCAGTGATTTAAGCAGCAATTGGATTGAAAGTGAAACTCAATTAACCAGTTACTGGGGTAACTGATTTTATGAATGAATGTTGCAATGCCAGACAGCTACCAGTAAGTCGGGAATCAATTTGGAGTGGACAAATCTACTGTGGGGGTTGCTGAGATGCAAGTAGCCAACATAATCATTGAGCTGCTGCTATCAAAGGTAGTGACTCTGGGAAATGTGCAGGTCACACGAGATGGCTTTGCTGCAATGGGATTCCCTAACTGTGGTGGGGCTATATACGGAATGCATATCCCTATCTTGGAACCGGACCACCAGGGCAGCCAGTACATAAACCGCAAGGGGTACTTTTCAATGGTGCTGCAAGCACTGGTGGATCACAAGGGACATTTCACTAACATCAACGTGGGATGGCCAGGAAAGGTTCATGATGCTCGTGTCTTCAGGAACTCTGATCTGTTTCAATGGCTGCAGGAAGGGATTTATGTCCCACACCAGAAAATAACTGTTGGGGATGTTGAAATGCCTACAGTTATCCCTGGGGACCCAGCCTACCCCTTAATGCCCTGGCTCATGAAACCGTACTCAGGCACCTTGGACAGTAGTCAGGAGCTGTTCAACTATAGGCTGAGCAAGTGCAGAATGGTGGTAGAGTGTGCATTTGGATGTTTAAAGGGTCGCTGGCGCAGTTTACTGACTCGCTCAGACCTCAGCGAAACCAATATTCCCATTGTTATTGCTGCTTGCTGTGTGCTCCACAATCTCTGTGAGAGTAAAGGGGGAGACGTTTATGGCAGGGTGGGAGGTTGAGGCCAATCGCCTGGCCACTGAATACGCGCAGCCAGACACCAGGGAGGTTAGAAGAGCACAGCAGGAAGTGGTGCACATGAGAGAAGCTTTGAAAACCAGTTTCATGACTGGCCAGGGTACCGTGTGACACTTCTGTTTGTTTCTCCTTGATGAAAACCCGCCCCCTTGGTTGCCTCTAAATTCCCTGTTAGCCACCCACCCTTCCCCCTTCGATCACAGCTTGCTTGCAAGGGAAATAAAGTCACTATCATTTAAAAAACATGTATTCTTTATTAATTGATTATAAAAATAGGGAGATAACTCACAAGGTAGCCCAGGTGAGGTATGGGAAGAAGGCAGGAGGGAAGGAAAAGGCCACTTTAAAACTTCTTGAATGACAGCCTTCTGTTGCTTGGGCTGTCCACTGGGATGAAGTGGTTGGGTGCCCGGAGCCTCCCCACCTCCCTCCCCCCATGTTCTTGGGCATCTGGGTGAGGAGGCTATGGAACTTGGGGAGGAGGGAGGGCAATTAAACAGCGGCTGCAGCGGCAGTCTGTGATCCTGCTGACGTTCATGAACCTCCACCAGAGGCCGGAGCATGTCCGTTTGATCCTGCAGTAGCCCCAGCATTGCCTCATGTCTCCTCTGATCTTCCTGCCACCACCTCTCCTCACGTTCATCGGCCACTTTCCTGTACTCTGCTATTGTGTCCCTCCACACATTCTGCTGAGCTCTGTCAGTGCCAGACGACTGCATGAGCTCAGAGAACATTTCATTGCGCGTGCGTTTTTTTCGCCGCCTTATCTGAGATAGCCTTTGGGACGGAGGAGGGAGGCTTGAAACATTGGCAGCTGCTGGAGGGAAAAAAAGGGAGTGAAGTATTTTAAAAGATACATTTTACAGAACAATGGCTATACTCTTCCACGGTGAACTGAACGATTCACATTACAGAGCACGTGTGATTTTGGTGCGAGGTCGCATTTTGCATCTTCTATTGAGTGCCTGCGGCGTTGGGGTTCGAGATCACACACGCCGCGCCGGGCAGCAGAACTCGGCTTGCAGGCGGCCATGGTAAGCCATAGTCTTTCGGCTTCTGCAACCTTCATAACAGCAGCGCCCTCCTCTCCCATACCAAGCAAAGCAGGTTGAGTTGGCCATTTACTGCTGCGGTTTTCCTGTTAACGTGCAGCAGCAAAAACCAAACTAACCCGCCCCGCCATTCAATTTTCTGGGATGATTGCTTTATCTCTCCCCACACTGTGTGGCTGGTATCAGGGAAGATCCCTGCTAGCCAAACATGAACAGCTCAGCGCCAAAGCTCCCCCCTACCTCCACCGCGTGGCTAGCTGTGGGGAGGATTTCCTTTCAGCCACAGGCAAACAGCCCAGTAGGAATGGCCACCTCTCAATGTCGCCTTAATTAAATTCCCCTATTTCAACTAGGTTACCATGAATGATATCACTCTCCTGAGGATAACACAGAGAGATAAAGAATGGATGTTGCTTGAATGCCAGCAAACACCGGGACCATACGCTGCCAGGCTTTGTCATGCAATGATACCAGATTACTTGCTACTAGCATGGCGTGGTAAAGTGTCCTACCATGGAGGACGGAATAAGGCTGCTCTCCCCAGAAACCTTCTGCAAAGGCTTTTAGAGTACCTCCAGGAGAGCTTCATGGAGACGTCTCTGGAGGATTTCCACTCCAACCCCAGACACGTTAACAGACTTTTCCAGGAGCAATACTGGCCACGAATGCATCCCCCGTCCTCAGGGCTACTTAATCATTAAAAAATGCTTGCTTTTATAACATGTATTATATTTAAAAGGGTAAACTCACCAGAGGTCCCTTCTCTGGCTTGGTTGGGTTGGGAGGGTATTTCAGTCAGGGTGATAAAAAGATCCTGGCTGTCGGGGAGAACGGTGTGCTGTGTGCTCTCCTTAAGCTCGTCCTCCTCCTCCTCATTTTCCCCATCTGCAAAATCCTCAGGCATGGAGGAGAGTATCCCATCCTCGGAGTCCACGGACAGGAGTGGGGTAGTGGTGGCGGCCCCCCCTAGAATGGCATGCAGCTCAGCGTAGAAGCAGCATGTCTGGGGCTCTGTCCCGGAGCGTCCGTTTGATTCTTTGGTTTTCTGGTACGCTTGTCTGAGCTCCTTAAGTTTCACGCGGCACTGTGTTGCGTCCCTGCTGTAGCCTGTGTCCCTCATGGCCTCGGAGATTTTTTGAAATGTTTTGGCATTTCGTCTTTTGGAACGTTGTTCTGATAGCACGGATTCCTCTCCCCATACAGCGATCAGATCGAGTACGTCCTGTTTGGTCCATGCTGGAGCTCTTTTTCAATTCTGAGACTGCATGGTCACCTGTGCTGATGAACTCGCCTGGGGCGAACAGGAAATGAGTTACAAAAGTTCCTGGGGCTTTTCCTGTACACCTGGCCAGTGCATCCGAGTTCAGAGTGCTGTCCAGAGCGGTCACAATGGTGCACTGTGGGATAGCTCCCAGAGGCCACTACCTTTGAATTGCATCCACACTAACCCTAATTCGAAACAGCGATGTCGATTTCAGCGCTAATCCCCTCATTGGGGAGGAGTACAGAAATCGGTTTTAAGAGCCCTTTTTTTATGTCGAAAAAATGGCTTCATTGTGTGGACGGGTGCAGGGTTAATTCGATTTAACGCTGCTAAATCCAACATAAACTCGTAGCATAGACCAAGCCTTAGCGATTGGCAGAAAAAGAAGTAGCACTGAGTGGACTTCTAGTCTCTAAAGGTCTTAATTGCTTTATTTTTGAGTGCACTTATATAATTAAAATCATCTATGTTTCTAAGTTACACTTTCCTGATAAAGAGATTTCACTACAGTACTTGTATGAGGTGAATTGAAAAATACTATTTTTGTTTTGAATGTTTATAGTACAAATATTTGTAATAAAAAATAATATAAAGTGAGCACTCTACACTTTCTATTCTTTGTTGTGAGAAATCAACATATGAGAAAACGCAGAAAAATATCCAAAAACATTTAACAAATTCCAACTGGTATTCTATTGTTTTACAATGTGATTCATTGAGATTAATTTTTCTAACCCCGATGAATTTTTTTGAGTTAATCACGCGAGTTAACTGCAATTAATCAACAGCCCTACTATCTTCTTCCAATATTTTAACAACACCAGTTTACATTTCAAAGTTCTACTCTATATTACTTGGAGTGGCCCCAAATACCATTTACACACTTTTCTAACATGTCTCTAAAGGTTGAATCTGGGTCAATTAGCCTGCAAGGTTCTTAACTCTTTTGGGCCAGGTGTCACAGAAGTTTAGATCGTGTGTGAATTTTCCCGTGTTTAATGAGGTGTGATCTCTGTGTACAACTTTTGCTCAGTCCAAGCACTTATGGAGTCTTGTGGATTCCTTGATGTAGAACAAGGACTCATCAGTTTCTGAAATGTATCCCACAGTCTAAGCCAGGGGTGGCCAAACTACGGGCTGCGGGCCACATCCGGCCTGCCTGAGCGCCCGGTGGGGGAGGCTGCTCCCAGCCCATCCCCTACCTTCCCCGCTCTCCCGGAGCCTCAGCGCACCGTGTGGGCAGCGCTCTGAGGGGTGGGGCTGCGTGCTCCTCCGGGAGAGTGGTGCAGCGTGTCTGGCTCCTGCCGGGCCACCAGCAGCGTGGTAAGGGGGCCGGGGCCGGAGGGTTGGATAAGGGGCAGGGAGTCCCAGGGGGGAGTAAGGGGACGGGGGCTGTTGGGGGGGGGCGGTCAGGGGATGGGGTACATGGGGGGGATTGGATAGGTGTGGGAGTCCCGGGGGCCTGTCAGGGGGCAGGGGTGTGGATAGGGGTTAGGGCAGTCAGGGGACAGGGAGAATGGGGGATTGGGAAGGGGGTGGGGTTCTGGGGGGGTGGTTTGGGGCAGGGGCCCCTGGAGGGGGCAGTCAGGGGGTTTAGATAGGGGATGAGGTCCTGGGGGGTGGTTAGGGGTGGGTGGGGGGTCTCTGGAGGGGGCGGTCAGGGGACAAGAAGCAGGAGGGATTGGATGGATCAGGGATACTGAGGGGGGCAGTCAGAAGGCAGGAAGTGGGAGGGGGTCAGATGGAGGCGGGTCCAGGTTGTTTGGGGAGGCACAGCCTTCCCTGACGCAGCCCTCCATACAAGTTTTCAACCCCGATGTGGTCCTCGGGCCAAAAAGTTTGCCCACCCCTGGTCTAAGCACTTATCGGACCTCTCTTCAGTGTGGATTGTCTGATGTTTAACAAAGTCTGACCTCTGTATGAAACTTTTTCCACAGTCTAAGCACTTACGGAGTCTCCCTCTTTTGAGGACTGCCTGATAATTAAGAAGCCTTGACCACGGTATGAAAGTTTCTCCATAGTCTGAGCACTTATGGGGTCTCCTGTGTGGATTCTCTGATCTAAAACATGAGCTGAGCTCCTTATAAAACTTTACCCACAGCCTAAGCTCTTAAGGGATCTCTCTTCTCTGTGGATTAGCTGATGTTTAACAAGGTCTGACCTATGTAGGAAACTTTTTCCAGTCTGAGCACTGATGCAGTCTCTCTCCTGTGTGGATCTTCTGAGTGTTATAAGATTCGATCTTTGTGTGAAACTTTTCACATGGTCCAAACACTTATAGGGTCTCTCTCCTGTGTGAATTGCCTAATTTGAAACAAGTTCTGACCTCCATTTAAAAGGTCTTTCACAGGCTAAGCTGTTATGGGGTCACTCCTCTGTGTGAATTCTCTGATGTAAAACAAGGGATGACATCTATTTGAAACATTTTTCCATAGTCTAAGCACTTACGGGGTTCTCTCGTGTGTGTGGATAGCCTGATCTTTAGAAGGGCTAATCTGTTTCTGAAACCTTTCCAAGAGTCTTATGGTCTCCCTCTTGTATGGATTGCTTGATGTTTAACAAGGTGGGACCTATGTATGAAACTTTCCCCACAGTCTAAGCACTTTGGGGGCTCTCTCTGGTGTGGATTGCCTGATGTGTAAGAAGGTTTGACCTCCGTATGAAACTTTTCCCACAGTCCAAACACTTATGAGGTCTCTCTCCAGTGTGGATTGCCTGATGTTTAACAAGGTCAGACCTCCATATGAAACTTTTTCCACAGATTAAGCACTTATGGGCTCTCTCCCCAGTGTGGATTGCCTGGTGTCTAACAAGGCGGGACCTCTCTATGTAACTTTTTTCACAGATTAAACATTTAAGGGGTCTCTCTCCAGCGTGGATTGCCTGATGGTCAAGTACGGTTGACAGCATTATGAAACTTTTTCCACAGTCTAAGCACTTATGGGCTCTCTCCCAGTGTGGATTGCCTGGTGTCTAACAAGGTGGGACCTCTGTATGAAACTTTTCCCACAGTCTAAGCACTGATGAGGTCTCTCTCCAGTGTGGATTGCCTGATGTTTAACAAGGTGGGACCTCTGTATGAAACTTTTCCCACAGTCTAAGCACTGATGAGGTCTCTCTCCTGTGTGGATTGCCTGATGTCTAACAAGGCAGGATCTCTGTATGAAACTTTTCCCACAGTCTAAGCACTTATGAGGTCTCTCTCCTGTGTGGATTGCCTGATGTTTAAGAAGGTCTGACCTCCGTATAAAACTTTTCCCACAGTCCAAACATTTATGGGATTTCTTTCCTGTGTGGATTAGCTGATGTTTTGCGAGGACTGAACTCTGTATGAAACTTTTTCCACAATCTAAGCATTTATGAGGTCTCTCTCCAGTGTGGACTGCTTGATGTTTAACAAGATCTGACCTCCGTATGAAACTTTTTCCACAGATTAAGCATTTTTGGGCTCTCTCTCCAGTGTGGATTGCCTGATGATCAAGTAGGGTTGATCGCTGTATAAAACTTTTTCCACAATCTAAGCACTTATGAGGTCTCTCTCCAGTGTGGACTGCTTGATGTTTAACAAGGTCTGACCTCCGTATGAAACTTTTCCCACAGTCTAAGCACTTATGAGGTCTCTCTCCAGTGTGGACTGCTTGATGTATAACAAGGTCTGACCTCCGTGTGAAACTTCTCCCACAGTCTAAGCACTTATAGGGTCTCTCTCCTTTGTGGATTGCCTGATGTCTAACAAGGTGTGACCTCCGTATGAAACTTTTTCCACAATCTAAGCACTTATGAGGTCTCTCTCCAGTGTGGACTGCTTGATGTTTAACAAGGTCTGACCTCCGTGTGAAACTTCTCCCACAGTCTAAGCACTTATGGGGTCTCTCTCCGGTGTGGATTGCCTGATGTATAAGAAGGTTTGACCTCCGTATGAAACTTTTCCCACAGTCTAAGCACTTGTGGGGTCTCTTTCCTGTGTGGATTCGATGATGTAAAACAAGTTGTGACCTCCATATGAAACTTTTTCCACAGTTTAAGCACTTATGGGGTCTTCCCACAAAGGTGCCCTGTGATTCCCTGTACCCAGGAATCTCCTGCTGTTGATTCCCCTCCTCGTTTTCACTCACTCTCTCATCACCTGCTGGGACAGAGAGACAATCCAGACAGGAGTCATTTTGCTAGGGAAAAATTAAGAGGAATAGCACCGAGGGAAAACCCAACATAGTAAAGCTGCACAGATGGAGCAATTGGATTCTGCCTCCAAATCCCACCCAAACTTTCACAGAGAAGGAACGTTGGGAAGGAAACACCTGCAAGTAACAGGACACGTGGGAAACAATGTCAGTGATAGCTCCTGACTGCAGCCCTGCCCTGGGTGAGATGAGGAAGGAACTGAGGGAACTTACTGATACCACATTTCTGGGATTCTCAATTTTTTCCTTCATTCCCCAGATGGTTTCTGTGTCAGTCCTCACCTGTGTGGGTGACTCTCGGGATCTCTCTTTCCTCACCGGCCTGGAGATCGGGCACCCACGGCTCTTCCCCTCGTTCCAGTTGGGCGATCAGGTCAGGTTTGGGAAGGGGGAATCCTGTACAGGTGGTCAATTCAGATCAGAGGAGGGTATGGAGGACTGAGAGAGCGTCTGTCAGAAAGGACATTCCGTGGGTGGCACCTGTCCCCGTGCTGTGCTGGGAGAACGTGGAATCCAAAGGGACGGGAACGAGGTCACTGAGCCCCCTCGGGGGAGGCAGATGTCTGGGGAGGTGAGGGGAATTGTGATGCACACCCAGCTCTCGTGTTAAACCCCTGCCTATTTCTAAACCTGCGAAGCCCAGAGCCCTCCACATGACTGGAGCTGTTCCCAAGGAGGAGAGAGAAGAGGGATTCTGTGAGTGACCGAGAAACAACACAGACAGGACAATACAAGAGTTCTTCACCTTGCAAGCTACGGGGCTCTGGTGGGGATGATTTAGTATGTGCCTTAGGTTATGACACCCTGGTCTCATTGGAGTGTGATGAGGGAAGAACCTCAGCGGTGCCAGACACACAAACCCTCCCCGCACCCCGCAGCTTCCAATAACCAAGGAGCCACGAATCCCTTACCCAGCGAGGTCACTGTCTCGTAATTCTCCCGCATGACGTCCCTGTAGAGGGCTCTCTGAGCGGGATCCAGCAGAGCCCCCTGCCCCTGGGTGAAATACACAGCCACCTCCTCGAAGGTCACCAGCATCTGGAACAAGAGTTGCCCACTAAGCATCTGCTGCCCCAGCCACAATCCCACTAGTTACGGGGGAGAAGGGTGAGAGAAGCAGATTCCTCCCCCCACCCTGCTCAGAGCAGCCAGGAGGCTCCAGGGGGTGGGGAGAAGGTGAGAACTTCTTATCCCCACCCTCCAGCAGATGGAGCAGGGCAGGCTCTTCACATTTCCCACATACCTGCCAGCAACAGGCTGAGATGGGAGGCAGAGCTCTGAGCCGGAGCTGGGGACAGGGACAGGAATCCCGACAGCTTCCCTTTGAATTTCACAGCAGCCTCTGGCCAGTGGGTCAGGCTCCAGCACTGGGAGTCTGGTCCATTTTCCCAGCCCTGCCCAGGGGGGCTGTTCCCTGTTTCAGAAATGGGGGAATGTTTCCCCCTTCCCCCCTACCCACCAGTGGGCCTGTTCAGAGAATCAGGCCCAGGTCGATCATGTTCCAGCAAGTTTATCACACCCCGTCCCACCCCGGGTGATTAACCCCTCTACGATGCCCCTCCCCCACCACCAAAAGCTCCCTGAAAATCCCCTACCTCAGCTGGCTCCACCACAGCCATTTCCCTGCCCTGTCCCCTGCAAGATGGGACAATCTGGAGCGAAACGTGGACGCGATTCCTCAGCCTGTCGGAGGAGCAGGGAGATTGGGCAGGTTTCATAAGGGGCTGGAGTCCATGTCACTCCCCGATTCCCCCCAGGCTCTCTCCCTGCAGACAGACGCTCTGATTCTATGACTGCCATGCTGGGAACAAACCCAGTTAGTTCATTACCTCCCCGGCCACACCACCAGCCTCACCCTCCCTCCCCCCCTGCTTAGAACTAACCCACCACGTCCCTTCTAAACCTCCCCAGAGCAGCATCTCTGAGCCAAACGCTGGAAAAAGAGCAGAATCAAAGGAGTCACTTCAGGGTACTGCCCCACAGTGTATTGTGACCCCCTCTAGCTCTCCCCCGTCTCCCTAAGTGGTGCGGTGCTCAGCAGAGTGAGCAACTGGCTTTTCCTCTCTCAGCTCCTGCCCTTGTTCCCAGGAGAGCTGACTGCCGCGGGGGTGCAGGGAATGAATCTGGGCAGAGCTGGGAACCTCCCTCCCCACTTCCTGCTCCTGCTGCCCCTTCAAGTCTCTCCACTCTCCCTTTTTGTCTTCTTCCCTCGCCCTGGGAGAACTGGCGGCTGCCCCATTGTCTTGGGTCTCTCCATCATCTGCAGGCTCAGGTTCAGGGGCTGGTATGGTCAAAGTGGTTCCAGCCACTGGAGAAAGTGCCCCTGGGCTGGTCTCAGAGGGGTTGATGAAGCGGGATTGTTCTTAATGTTTTCTCTGAATACTGTGTGTGTGCCTCAGTTTCCCCATGTGTTACACAAGTACCAAGCTGGTGGGATACAGGGGTGTGATCATTGCAGAGACCTCTAGAGGGCAGGCGTGATGGCAGAGTGGCTGCTGGGCATAGAGAATGGCCAAAATTCTCTATCCTGGCAAGTGATGGCCAGAGCTCATCCTCTGCAAGGAGCCAGCCGAAGATGTTGGAGAACAAAGAGAGAGGGGGAGGCCAGGTGACCTGTTTTCCTGGGAAAGAGAGAAAGCATGGGGGAGGGGCAGCTGGGTGTCAGTGAGGATGGGGGGCTGGAAGCGGCTCAGTCTCCTGGTTTGGGACTCAGCGGGGAGAGCCCAGGACTCAAGACTCTGGATTCCCCCCAAGCCAGACGTTGCCGAACGCTTTTGATTTCTGTGCTAACAAGCTCTGTTCTGTGCCGCCTTCCCAGCGACCAATAAACCCTTCTGTTTTCCAAGCTGGCTGAGAGTCACAGTTGACTGCGGAGGTGGGGTGCACGGCCCCTGTGAGGAGCATGTCAGGCTTCTCCTTCGGCTGCCCCTGGGGTTCAGACTGGGGCTATGCGCCCTCCATGGGCTCTGGGGCTGGAGAGGCTGGGGCCACATGCTCAGTGGGGGGGATGTTGGGGGTGCTCAGGGGTTAGGGTCCTGTCCCTACAATGCGAGGAGGGCTCACCCCCCACCAGCTGTACCCATTGTTATCCCCAGCTCCTAGTCCCAGGCAGGGGGCCTGAAACAATCTGTACGGAGGGGGAAGCACTGAGAGCCATTGAACCAAACTGTAAAGCCTGGATAGGATGGAAACCCCTTCAAGCCAGGGGGTGCGGCAGGGCCCCGCTAGCCTAGATCCAGAGCCTGTGCTGCCCCCCCCCCACCCACCCCGATTGTGCCCCTGGGCCCCGCTCCTTCCCTGGCCCAGGATGGGGCACCCACCCTGCATCCAGTTTGGCCCCGGCCCACCGTCTGCCCCTCCCTATTTGCCCCCCTCACAACACCCTGAGCTGCAGCCTCCGTCCGCACCAACCCGGCCGGGGCAGGGAAACAAAGCAGCAAGTGGGGGGAGCGGGGGGTAACGTGATCCTGCCCCCGCCCCGCACACGCCGGGACCTGCGGCAGCTTTCCCGGGCCCGGGGCAGGGAATCGCAGCCGGCTCCGCGGGGAGCAGCCCGGGGCCAAACCCGCCCCCTGCAGCCCGGGGGTGCCGGGGCGGCGGGTCTCTCTTACCTTCCCTCCGAGCGGGGCCCCCGGGGCAGGGGCCGGGCCGGGAAGGGGCCCTGGCCGGGCTGGGGGCTCTGCCCTGGGAGAGGCTCCCGGGGAGCAGCGGGCAGGGCCCGGCTGGAGGTTCCCCTCTCCCGGCTGCAGCCCGGGCTCCGGGCTCCCAGCACCAGCCGCCGGGGCGCGGGGATCTCGCCGGGAGCCAGAGTCCCCGCAGCGGCTGCGAGTCACTTCCTGGGCCAGGCCTGAGCCCCGCGATCCTCCCCCCAGAGCCGCCCCCCAGCCGCTCCTGGGTCCTAGCGATCAACCCACCGCGCTGCAGCATCCCTGTGCCCCGCTTCTGTTACACTCACAGGCTCTAAGGTCAGAAGGGCCCGTCCTGAGCATCGAGCCCAGGGGTTCTCACGGCCACATTTTTGGTGGCCTCAGAGTGTGGCCAGCTCTGACACTTTTCCCTAAAATATTGAATGAACTTTAGGGGAAACCAGTGAACATGCAGGGAGGTAAGCGGGGAAATGGTCCCATTACTGTGGGGAACTTTCCTGACTTTACCCCCCACTGCTGTGGAATCAAACAGCAGAAGGATCTGAGTCCTCGCTCCCTCTTCCCTCACCCAGAGCCTGCCTCACCTTGAGGGCTCCCCTTCCACTCTCTTGTGTGGTAAAGTCCTTATAACCCCGACAAGGCTGGGCCCAGGCTTCCTGGGGGGCTTGGCCCCCAACCTTGGTGTGACCACGCAGGACACGCGCTGGAGCGTGCCCACTCCAGGGTACTTTCTCTGCTCTGGACGCTTCCCTGACCTCCTCCCTGACCATTGTCTATACTCCAGAACAAATGCAATTTACTAAACAGCAACTAATTAAAAAAATAATCAGGAAACAATGAGAAAGGCGAAAGGAAAACACTTAGCCCCACTCTGTGGGCACGGGGGCAGTTCACAGTCCGTCCCTCCCACGTCCCAGGCCTCCTGCCCAGGCCCTGGCTGTGCTGCAGGGATGCCGCGGGTCAGACACGTGCTCTGGCAGTGGCCACACGCCCTCAGGCTCTAGGTGACAGGACCTTTTTCCCGGTGTCCCCGGAAAGGTGCAAATCCAGAGGACAAATAAAAAGCCCCCACACTTGGTAATCTCTGTAACTGATTGGGGGGAGGGGAGCAGGGGATTGGACTCATGATCTTTGAGCACTTCTGGCTGCTGACCTAGTTCTTTCCCTGCCCTCCCGCTGGGTTCCACGGGACGGAGGCCTTGATCTGGTGTTATACCAATAAAATAAAAACCAACAGGATCTTATTAAAGGGAAAAAGGCAAAATACCACATTTATTGTGAATACAGAAAGAATCATAGTAAGCAGTTAGTTATAGCTATAACATTCCATTCCATTCTCATATTTATTCACACATTCATTCATACAAACACACACACAGGTTCTGCAAGGTTGTTATCATAGTTACCAGCCTTAGAGTTGCTCATGCCAAGCCACTGGCCAGGTGGCCTGGACATGAGGAGGGAGCAGGGCCTTGTCAGATGCTCATCTGATGCTCCTGGAAGTTGGTTTGCAGAATCAGACCCCAAAGTTCTCACTTTTTAGAGTCTATATTTATAGGAATTTCTTCCTATGCCAGTCTATTGGAATTGCTTCATCATGCTGTTGCTGAATCAATCAGCAGATAGCACATTCCTGACGGCTCCCTGCTGCTAGATGTTATCTTGTTCTTTGGTTCTCCCATTCTTGAGGCTGTTGGGTGGATTCCAGTCTGCCCTCCGGGGGTCCTCTGGTTATTTCCACTTGACGCCTTCTTCAGCCGATGGACATTGGATTCTTAGGCTGGCACCACCCTGATCATTCAGTTATTATCCACACCAAGCATCCATCCACATACATCCTCTATCTCTATTTTAATCACAATTGTTAATACAACAAAAGGGCGGGGAGTCTCTGGGTGCTGTTTCTGTTGTTACAGAGTATTGCTTTGAGTCTCTCTCTCTGTGAATTGCTTTGAGAACAGACTCTGTCTTAGAATGTACTAACGCAATTAGCAGCTTGCAAGTTTCACACATAGAGGGAGAGAAACAGTACCAAAAACCAAGAGACCTCTTAATTAGTAATACCCTGGAATTTAAACTATGGGGAATCAAACTCATTTGTGATTTTAATACAGAACTTCTTTAATATGATCCAACACTGGAACACCGCCGGGGGGCAGGGGAAATGCCAGTACGATGGGGATGACTTCATCAGCTTCCACGTCCAGCTTTGGGTCTCTTATCCCTGTCTGTGTCCCATCTCCCACCCTCCCGGAGCCATGGCCCGGCTCCCGGCCCCATCTCGAGGGGGTAGAAGGGCACAAAGAGGGATAAGGGGGAGGCAGTGTAGCTCTAAAAATCGCTCCACTGGGCCCAGAGCAATTCCAGCCTCTCCACCTGTGCTTTGCCGGGATAAACCCGCCATGATGGCAGCCGGGATGCTGGGCAGATGCCCATGTTGTGAACTCCTTAACAGGTTACCAGTAGAATTGTAATAGGTGAAAGGGTTACTTTTTACATGCTATTTTCATCCCTAGTCTGGACACCTGCCTTGCAGCTTCTGAGCCCTCAGGCAGAAGCCTCCACAAACCCCCAAAGCTTCCCTGACTATTTGGAATGATTTTAGAGTAGGGGTGCGGTGCCGCGCCCCCGAATCCCATTGAGGTGGGGCCAAGAGCAGGGCCACGGCTTCAGGAGGGGGGAGTCGGGATGCAGACAGGGGTAAGGGGCCTGAGGCTGAATGTGGAAGATGATGAAGTTATCCCCGTCATACTGGCATTTCCCCTGCCCCTCGTGGGTGTCCCAGTCCATGGCCTGCACCCCATGGAACCCTGGGGGGCAGGGACAGAACTTGGTCAGCAGCCAGAAGTGCTGAAAGATCACGAGTCTGCCCCACTTCCCCCCCCCCCATCAGTTTACAGAGATTACCAAGTGGGTGGGGGGCTTTTTATTTGTCCTCTGGTTTGTACCTTTCCGGGGACACTGGGAAGAAAAGTCCTGTCACCGAGAGCCTGAGGGCGTGTGGCCACCACCAGAGCACCTGTCTGACCCGCAGCATCCCTGCGGCACAGCCAGGGCCTGGGCAGGAGGCCTGGGACGTGGGAGGGACAGACTGTGAACTGTCTGGGCATCCCAGAGATGCTGTTTGTGCTTCCCCAGAGCCGATAGAGTGGGGCTAAGTGTTTTCCTTTCACCTTTCTCATTGCTTCCTGATTGTTTTAAATTACTTGCTGGTTAGTAAATTGCACTTGTTCTGGGGCATAGACAATGGTCAGGGAAGAGATCAGGGAAGCATCCAGAGCGGAGAAAGTACCCAGAGTGGGTTTGCTCTAACCTGTGTCCTGAGTGGTCATAACCAGGTCAGGGGGCCGAGCCCTTCAGGAAGCCTGGGCCCTGTCTGGTCGGGGTTATAAAGACTTTGCCACACAGGAGAGTGGAAGGGGAGTGTCATAAATATAAAGGGAAGGGTAAACACCTTTAAAATCCCTCCTGGCCAGAGGAAAAACCCTTTCACCTGTAAAGGGTTAAGAAGCTAGGATAACCTCGCTGGCACCTGACCAAAATGACCAATGAGGAGACAAGATACTTTCAAAGCTGGAGGGGGGGAGAAACAAAGTTTCTCTCTGTCTGTGTGTTGCTTTTGCCCAGACCAGAGCAGGAATGCAAGTCAGATCTCCTGTAAAGAGTTAATAAGCAATCTAGTTAGATATGCCTTAGATTCTGTTTTGTTTAAATGGCTGATAAAATAAGTTGTGCTGAATGGAACGTATACTCCTGTTTTTGAGTCTTTTTGTAACTTAAGGTTTTGCCTAGAGGGATTTTGAATCTGATTCATGTTTTGAATCTGATTACCCTGAAAGGTATTTACCATCCTGATTTTACAGAGGTGATTCTTTTACTTTTTTTCTTCAATTAAAATTCTTCTTTTAAGAACCTGATTGCTTTTTCATTGTTCTTAAGATCCAAGGGTTTGGGTCTGTGGTCACCTATGCAAATTGGTGAGGATTTTTATCAAGCCTTCCCCAGGAAAGGGAGCATAGGGCTTGGAAGGATTGGGGGGAAAGACGTTTCCAAGCGGGCTCTTTCCCGGTTATATATTTGTTAAATGCTTGGTGGTGGCAGCAATAAAGTCCAAGGGCAAAAGGTAAAATAGCTTGTACTTTGGGGAAGTTTTAACCTCAGCTGGTAAAAATAAGCTTAGGGGGTTTTTCATGCAGGTCCCCACATCTGTACCCTAGAGTTCAGAGTGGGGAAGGAACCTTGATAGGAGCCCTCAAGGTGAGGCAGGCTCTGGGTGAAGGGAGTGGGAGCGAGGACTCAGATCCTTCTGCTATTCGATTCCACCCAGGAGGTGTTTAAGTTAGGAAAGTTCCCCACAATAGCGGGACCATTTCCCCACTTACCTCTGCGCATGTTTAGTGGTTTCCCCTAAAGTTCATTCAGTATTTTAGAAAAATGTGTCACCCATTCCCCACACTAGATGGAAGAAGGTCCCTCCCTTCTGTCCTCAGTACAACTGCTGAAGCCACTGCCCTTCACCCTGCCCTTATTAGCAGTAAAAATCTGCTGACTGCTATTTACAGGGGTTAAAAAGGGGCAAAGGGGGCAAAATGGAGCAGGGGGGTGGCCAGGGTCTGAGCAGGGGGTGGAAATTGACTGATGGGGGGTCAAGCAGCTGGAGGCAGCATTAGGAGAGGGGCTAAAAGGCAAAATCAGGGCTGGGGGGGTGGAGCAGGAGTTAAGCTTGGGGTGAGGTGCTGGCAGAGGGTGACAGAGGGCAAAACCCGGCACAGACGGGGGCACGGGGAGTAACAGTTACCCCAGTGGGACTGAGACACCAGTGCTTGCAAAAATGGTGGGGGGCAAAGGGGCTTTTTAATTTCCCCTCCCACAGACAGCACCTCTCAGCATGGGCTTCCCAGGGCTGGGTTCTTAAAGGCACAGGCATCCCAATGCCTAGTCAGTGCCGCTCCTCTTGGTCTGATCTAACCCACTGAGGCTATGTCTACACGAGAAAGTTCAAAGCGCTGCCGTGGGTGCCAGTGCTCCTGGTAATCCACCTCGACGAGGGGATTAGCTCCGAGCACCGGGAGCCGAGCCTGTCCACACGAGCGCTTTAAAGAGCTCACACTTGCTGCGCTCAGGGGGGTGATTTTCACCCTCCTGAGCCAGCAAGTTAGAGCACTTTAATTTGTCAGTGTAAATAATCCCTGAGACTTAATTCAGTGAAACATTTTACATATATCCCCTCAGAAACAAAGAATCCCTTATCACTGTATCTGATTGCATAGAGTCTCCTCGCAGTTGTCTTGTCTGTTGCTGGGATTCCCTGAATTCCCTGAATTTTTAAATTTAATTTTTTTTCTTCTCAGTTTAGAGCTCACTGAATTTCTGGCCTAGTGTCAAAACTTTTGGAGTCCAGCCACCAATGGGGATTGCATTGTTGCAACTGTTATTTTGCCTCTCAGTCTAGCCCTGAGTGTTTTTCCTCGTGCCACTGTGTACAACTTGATTCTCAAATATTGAATAAAGGCAGTATATTAGCTCATATAATGTCTTTCTCCCTGGAAAAAAATCTATTGTAATGACTGCCATCATGGGTCAGACCAATAGTCCGCCTAATCTAGTATCCTGTCTTGTGAGAGTGATAGTGATGTGCCCCATGAGGGTTAATGTGTATACAGGGCCTTGTACCGTACAGGGCCTTGTACCATCCAGAAACATATGCAGCTGCGATAGGTCCTACTTTGCTAAAAGAGGCCATCTGATGTAGGATTCATACAAGGTTTATGCGCTTGGCAACATTCAGGGCACACCTGGATTGTTGTGCTGGACCTGTGCACACACAGCTCCTTTCAAGGGCATCAACCTTGGAATCTCGCCCAAATGACATGAACCGTGGGAAGCCTCCCAGGACTGGGCTCAAGGCCCGAGAGCAAGGAATGCGGTAGATAGAAATTGGTAAATAAGAATGTTAAACAAAGCCAGTGTATTCCTTTTATCTGTTGGAGAATGTAATGCGCGGGGGGAGAGAAAGAATAAAGGGGAAGGTGAAACGCTGACAGGCAGAAGCCGGTTAGCAGACCAGCCGCTTGCTTTCTAAAAGCTCTGTGCTGTCTTGTCATTGAACTGCCACAACTGGCGCCCAACGTGGGGCCCTCAGCACTCACCTTGCCCGGCAAGGGTTTCAGACGCGTCACTCATCCGCTTCGCGGATCCCGGTGAGTATTTTTCGTTGTGGTAGGCATGGGAAGCTCCCTCTCTGCTTTGCAAGTGCAACACCGCAGTGAGCTACAGCATTTGCTGCGTAAGGCGCAGCATGACTGTCCCACTCGAGAACTCACTCTCCTGCTACAGGAGGTGAGTGCCCAATGCCCGTGGTACCCTGAAGCTGGAACCCTTAAGCTAGCGGACTGGGAGCGGTTGGGCCAGACATTGCACAAAGAGCCTCGGGCGCCCGTGCAGGCTCTACATGCCTGGCATCTCTGCCGCGACGCGATACAGCGTGTCGCCTCGGACAGGCCCTCCCTCGCGAGGCTGGTGCTCTCGCCACGCCCGTCCGCTCCTGCAGCCATCCCCCCTCCTGGCAATGCGACACAGCGTGTCGCCTCGGAAAGGCCCACTCCCGCACCAACAGAGGGGCTGCCGATCCCGCCACCCCGTCCGCTCCTGCAGCCATCCCTCCCCCTGCTTCGCTCCCAGTGCCTCTATTACCACCACCTCCCTGGCCTTCCCCACCGGAGCCGGTGTGTGATCACCCTCCCCCCGTGGGGCCCCATGCTCCGGAGCCCCCCGTGGGGTCGTCCGTGACTGCTCAGCGGCTTTCGCTGGTGCAACAAATGGTTCACGCAGCGAAGACTCGCTCAGATCTTACAGCAGAGGAGCTGGCTGATCTGGTCTCAGTTTGTCCGGTGACCTGGCAGGATGATGGCCAGAGCAACCAGGTTGCAAACTGGGTCAGTTTGCCCTACTCGGTGGTCAGAGACGTAAAGAAAGCGATTCGCGAGTTCGGCCTCACTAGCACGTATGTAAGTGGTCTCATTGAAGGGCTAGGTACTGGGTACACCCTGATCCCTGAAGATTGGAAGGCACTGTTGCGCATGATGCTGACGCCCAGTCAGTATGTTATTTGGCTTAGTGAGTATTGGCAGATGGCGGAACGCCAAGCCCAGGTATATAGAGAGCAAGGTGTCATTTATGAGCATTTGGCAGAGGAGGGCCTGTTTGCTACTGTTCAAATGCAGTCTCAACTCCCTCAGGCCGTCTTCCCCATTATTCCTACCTGTGCCCAGCATGCTTTCCGGAAGGTCCCGGATTCAGGCAAGCCTACCAAAAGCTTTGCCAGTATCCGTCAAGGTGCATCAGAGTCCTTTACGGATTTTACCAACAGATTGCAGGAGGCTATCCTCCAACAGGTGGATAACCCTGCGGCAGCTCAGGAGATCCTGTTAAAAATGGCGGTTGAAAATGCGAACGAGGATTGCCGCCGTGCTCTCCAGGTGGCAGAAGCCGCTGGCATTCTAGAGCTGTCGGACATGCTGCGGGCGTGCCAAAACATCGGCACACAAGCACATAAAGCTGGGGTTATGGCCGCCGCCCTGCGGAAAAGCGGGAAGGAGGGGAAGCGTTGTTACCGCTGTGGTAAGGAGGGTCACTTTCAGCGGGAGTGCCGCTCATCGACAGCGCCTGCCCACCCCTCAAAGAAGTGCCCCAAGTGTTGGAAGGGCTATCACTGGGCTAATCAGTGTCGTAGCGGGTCGGGAAACCGCATGACGGGTTCCCCCCAAACCCAGGGCCAAACAGGGGTGTTTCCCACTCAGACAACTGTTCCTCTGCTTTAAAACCCATAGACTCCATGAAGGCGGCGACTGCCGGAAGTGCAGGGCTTGATTTGATTATGCAGGAGGACGCTGATTTTCAGTTGCCGGGGGAGGTTTGTGCCATACCTACCCAGGTGACGGGACCTCTCCCTGCCGGATTTGTGGGTCTTGTTCTCCCTTGCTCACACGCTGGGAAACAGGGCTTTTTTGTCATCCCAGGGGTCATTGATGGCGATTACAACGGCGTTATTAAGGTTCAGGTGTGGACCCATCTTCCGCAGTCGCTCCCGCATGGACGGTCAATTGCGCAATTGATTTTAGTCCCCTATCAGGTGCCAGCTGCAGAGGATCGAGCCCGGGGCGGAGGCGGCTTTGGATCGACGCTGGCTCAGTCGCCATCTCACAACACGTCCTCTCCACTTGTTGCTCTAACAATGTCGGTCCACCCCTCGAAACCTCAGTTAACACTTCTCTTAAATAATGTTCCTTTTACAGGGCTGGTGGACATTGGAGCTGACGTTACGGTGATTCGTGATCCGGAGTGGCCGGTCGGTTGGCCAACAGTTCCTTCTAAAGAGTTGTGGGGGATCGGGGGTAGCAAACCCGGGCGCCAAAGTTTGTCTTGGGTCACGGTCTCCAAACCAGGAGGCCGTGCCCTTGCTACAATCCGCCTTTTTGTACTCCCTGTCCACCTCAATATTTGGGGCCGTGACTTACTTACAAAGCTGGACACCACCCTCGATATTAATATATAATGGCCCGAAATCCTCCCTCACCCACCTTGCCATCCGCAGTACCATTAGTATGGCAATCCTTAGAGCCCGTATGGGTTGACCAGTGGCCCCTCCCCCTAGAAAAGATGAAAGCGCTTCATTCACTTGTACAATAATATTTGCATGCACAGCGCTTGGAGAGCTTTACTAGTCCTTGGAATTAGCTGCTGTTACTTTGGCCTTTTAACTTTTTGCTGATTGTCCCTTTAATTTGATCGTGGACACGCATTATGTTGATCAGGTAATTGATCATTTACCCCTTGCCCTCATTACCCCTCAGGTCGATGCAGACCTTCTTCGCCTGTTTTTGTCCTTACAGTATCTCCTCACCACTCGTAATTTCCCTTATTTTGTTGCTCATATTCGCAGTCATACCCCTCTGCCTGGGCTACTTACTGAAGGCAATGCGCGCGCCGATCGCATGTTACGTGGTCAGGTAAATTCCCTTTTTTCTGACCCCATTGAAAGCCATGCCTTTTTTCATCAGTCTGCCTCTGTTTTGGCCCGGCAGTTTCATATTCCTGCTGATCATGCACGTTCTATTGTTCGTTCTTGCCCCCACCATGCCGCTGCTGCCCCTACCTTTTTTTATGCCGTTAACCCCAGAGGCACCGCAGCGAATCAGCTGTGGCAAATGGATGTTACTCACGTGCCACAATTCCGTCCCTATTCGTTTTTACATGTTTCCATTGATACCTATTAAGGATTCCTCTGGGTGACCCCACAGCGTGGGGAAGCCACTCCCAAAGTTATGCACCATTTGCTAGCCTGTTTTGCTGTTATGGGTCGCCCGAGCCAGAAAATATAGATAATGCCCCAGCCTACTGCTCCACAGCCCTTTCCTCCTTTTGTGTCCAATGGGACGTCCATCTCACACACAGGATCCCTTATAATTCCATGGGCCAAGCCATTGTTGAACGTGCAAATCACACGCTAAAAACCTTGCTCGACAAACAATTAAAACAAGGGGAGCTGCGTCTCCGAACCTTAGGAGACATTCAGCAACAATTGCGTATCCTTTTGTTCACTTTAAATAATTTAACGCTGAACGCAGATCAGCAGACCCCCACGGATCGGCATTTTCACAAATCCGAGGTACTGGAAAGACCGCGTGTCTATTACCATCAGCTGCCCGATCCGCAATGGTTGGGCCCAGTGCCTCTAATTACTTGGGGTTGGGGATATGCTGCTGTGTCTCTCCCTGCAGGACTGTTGTGGGTTCCGGCCCGGTGTGTGCGACCGGCACTGAAACAGCATGGCGTGGCACCAGAGGCTGTCGAACCCCATACCGGAGTTTTAGCTGACCTCGGAGTAGAACGCGGTGCCTCCTGGGTCGACAACGGCAGGACGGAAACGGAGGAGGCGTAGCGTCCCAAGCCAGCCCGTGACATGGGGAGCAGTAAAAGCATTGGTCGCCGCGGCTCAACGAAGACTGGCAGCAAACCAACAGCCAGAGACTTCTGAGACTTTGTTTGTGGCAATTCTTGCCCAAATTACTGCTAATTCTGTATTGATTGTATGCCTTTTGTGCCTGCTATTTCCTGTAGGGGTTGGCTCGGGAGCGCTTTCTCCGTTACGAGCCCGAATGACATATAACCTATGGGAAAGATTGGCTACAATAGCAAATGTTACCCACTTTTGTTTATTTGATTTTGTAGCAGCTGAAGAATTGTTAGGTACGTATCTTATTCCAGTATGTCATCACCCTGAGGAAATCGGAAATGAGATGATGCTCGCTGCTTACGCGAACCTCTCTTCCCAGTACTCTAGCATGGCTAATTGGGGCCCGGCCAATTACACTTTACCTTCTTAAGCTCATTTTTTGCTGTTGCTGTGTGCAATGTATCTCCTTTTTGTTAAGGCTTTGTCGAGAACCGCCCTGGCAGGCTCCACGAGTTATGACCTCGTCTGTCCGGCAGTTAATTGGCTTGCAAAAGCAAATTGATGGCTACCATGAGATGGCTGAGCACAAATAAACAAAAAAGGAGGGGATGTAGGATTCATACAAGGTTTATGCGCTTGGCAACATTCAGGGCACACCTGGATTGTTGTGCTGGACCTGTGCACACACAGCGCCTTTCAAGGGCATCAACCTTGGAATCTCGCCCAGATGACATGAACCGTGGGAAGCCTCCCAGGACTGGGCTCAAGGCCCGAGAGCAAGGAATGCGGTAGATAGAAACTGGTAAATAAGAATGTTGAACAAAGCCAGTGTATTCCTTTTATCTGTTGGAGAATGTAATGCGCGGGGGGAGAGAAAGAATAAAGGGGAAGGTGGAAAGCTGACAGGCAGAAGCCCATTAGCAGACCAGCCGCTTGCTTGCTAAAAGCTCTGTGCTGTCTTGTCATTGAACCGCCACAATCTGATGTAGCTAATTCCTACAGAGAGCAGTTTCTCACACCACAGGTACGTGAGACTGCTATCTGTAGGAAGTAACTTCATCAGATTGCAGTGTTACAGATAGCACATCCCTGCAGATTGCAATTTCTGACCCGTATATGGGTGTGAAAATGCTATCTGTAGGACCAGGCTACCTGCAGCAGCAACAGGTCCTACGATGCTAACAAAGGCCATCTGATGTAGCTAATTGCTGCAGAGAGCAGTCTCACCTACCTACAGTGTTGAGAAACTGCTATCTGGAGGAATTAGCTTCATCAGATTGCAGTGTTGCAGGTCTCCCATGACCTTCTCATAAACAAACTATGGAAATGCCACCTAGATGGAGCTAAAATAAGATGGGTGCAAGTGACTCACAGGCTGAAAGGGCTGAGTCAGGTTGAAAGGGCATAACCAGTGGGGTTCTGCAGGGATCAGTTCTGGATAAGCTTCTATTCAAAATCTGAATGAATGATTGAGATAATGGCATAGAGAGTACAATTATAAACTTTTGTGAATGATAACAAGCTGGAAGCATACAAAATGGGAAATGACTTCCTAGGAAGGAGTCATGCGGAAAGGGATCGGAGGGTCATAGTGGACCACAAGCTGAATCCGAGTACTGTGGAAAGGGACCTATGCAAGAAAACAGACGGTCACTCTGGGATATCGGCTCTCCTCTGGGCTGATGAGCTCTCAGCTGGAGTAAAAATTGGAGAGAGGCCAGAGAAGAGAAAAAAAATTAAGGTTTAGCAAACATGACCTGTGCGGGAAGGAGCCTCTGTTTACAAAAGCTGTTTCTTACAATCTACACATAGAAATAACTGCTACAGGGAGCGAGAGGGAGAGGGAGAGAGCGAGCGAGCACATTTCTACGCGTAGCAATTTCACCTACACTGCAGTGGAAGAAGCTGCTGCCCGTAGGCATTTGCTACATCAGGTAGCAGTTTACTACACTAGCAGTTTCTTACCCTCCACTAGGTATCGGTAACCGCTCCCGGTAGCACATTCCTAGGCGGAGCACTTGAAAACACGACACCTGACACAGAGAGGGGAGGCGCAATTGACGGGTTGATCGCTAGGACCCAGGAGCGGCTGGGGGGCGGCTCTGGGGGGAGCGATCGCGGGGCTCAGGCCCGGCCGCAGGAAGTGACTCGCAGCCGCTGCGGGGACTCTGGCTCCCGGCGAGATCCCCGCGCCCCGGCGGCTGGTGCTGGGAGCCCGGAGCCCGGGCTGCAGCCGGGAGAGGGGAACCTCCAGCCGGGCCCTGCCCGCTGCTTCCCGGGAGCCTCTCCCAGGGCAGAGCCCCCAGCCCGGCCAGGGCCCCTTCCCGGCCCGGCCCCTGCCCCGGGGCCCCGCTCGGAGGGAAGGTAAGAGAGACCCGCTCCCCCGTCACCCCCGGGCTGCAGGGGGCGGGTTTGGCCCCGGGCTGCTCCCCGCGGAGCCGGCTGCGATTCCCTGCCCCGGGCCGGGAAAGCTGCCGCAGCTCCCGCCGTGTGCGGGGCGGGGGCAGGATCACGTTACCCCTCCCCCCCCAATCTGCTGGTTTGTTTCCCTGCCCCTAGCCGGGCTGGTGTGGACGGGGGCTGCAGATCAGGGAGATGGGAGGGGGGCAAATAGGGAGGGGCAGAAGGTTGGCAGGGGCTGAACTGGATGCAGGATGGGGGGCCCCAGCTGGGGGTCGGGGAGGGAGCGGGGCCCAGGGGTACAATCGGGGGGGGGGGCAGCACAGGCTCTGGATCTGGGCTGGTGGGGCCCTGCTGCACCCCCTGGCTTGAAGGGGTTTCCATCCTATCCAGGCTTTACAGTTTGGTTCAATGGCTCTCAGCCCCCCTGTTATAAATATAAAGGGAAGGGAAACCACCTTTCTGTACACAGTGCTATAAAATCCCTCCTGGCCAAAGGCAACATCCTGTTACCTGTGAAGGGTTCAGAAGCTCAGCTAACCTGGCTGGCACCTGACCCAAAGGACCAATAAGGGGACAAGATACTTTCAAATCTTGGGGGGAAGGCTTTTGTTTGTGCTCTTTGTTTACGTGGTTGTTCTCTCTTGGGACTGAGAGAGGCCAGACAGAAATCCATCTTCTCCAACCCATCCTAATCCAAGTCTCCAATTTTGCAACCAGTATAGGTAAGCCAGGCAACGCAGATTCGTTTATCTTTTGTTTTATGTGAATTTTCCCTGTGTTAAGAGGGGGGTTTATTCCTGTTTTCTGTAACTTTAAGGTTTTGCCCAGAGGGGGATCCTCTGTGTTTTGAATCTGAATGCCCTGTAAAGTATTTTCCATCCTGATTTTACAGAGATGAGTTTTACCTCTCTCTCTTTTTTTTTTTAATAAAATCCTTCTTTTAAGAACCTGACTGATTTTCCCATTCTTTCAAGATCCAGGGGTTTGGGTCTTTGATGATTTTGTAACCAATTGGTTAGGATATTATTCTCAAGCCTCCCCAGGAAAGGGGGTGTGTAGGGTTTGGGGGGCTATTTTGGGGGGAAGACGTCTCCAAGTGGTCTCTTTCCCTGTTCTTTGCTTAAAACATTTGGTGGTGCCAGCATACTGTTCAAGCACAAGGCAAAGTTGGTACCTTGGGGAAGTTTTTAACCTAAGCTGGTAAGAATAAGCTTAGGTGGTTTTTCATGTGGGTTCCCACTTCTGTACCCTAGAGTTCAGAGTGGGGAAGGAACCTTGACACCCCACTGTACAGATTGTTTCAGCCCCCCTGCCTGGGACTAGGAGCTGGGAAGAAGAACGAGGTACAGCTGCTGGGGGATGAATCTAGGGCTGGGGGAGGCAAGTCCCCCTCCCACTGCAGGGGCAGGACCCCAGACCCTGAGCACCCCCAACATCTCCCCCGACCTGCTGAGCATGTGGCCCCAGCCTTCCCGGTCCTGGGGCCCAGGGAGGGCACATGGCCCGAGCCTGAACCCCCGGGGGCAGCCTAAGGAGAAGCCTGACATGCTCCTCACAGGGGCTGTGCACCCCACCTCCGCAGTCCGCTGTGACTCTCAGCCAGCTTGGAAAACAGAAGGGTTCATTGGTTGCTGAGAAAACCGTGTGGAACAGAGCTCGTTAGCACAGAAATCAGGAGCATTCAGCAAAGTCCATCTTGGGGGAAATCCAGAGTCCCGAGCCCTGGGCTCTCCCCGCTGAGTCCCAAATCAGGAGACTGACCCACTTCCAGCCCCGCATCCTCAGAGACCTCAGGATACAGGCTGTGTCTGTGAGTCCCAGAGCTCCTGCCCTCAGTGACACAGCCAGCTTCAAACCCCTGTTACCAGTGTGAGTGGCTGAGCTGCCTAATGAGAGCAGAGGCCCATGGCAATGGGACAGTCACCCGTTCTCCCAGGTTGAGGGAAGAAGATAAAAAAGGAGAGCGGAGAGACTTGAAGGGCAGCAGCAGCAAGAAGTGGGGAGGGAGGTTCCCAGCTCCCAGCCCTGCCCAGATCCATTCCCTGCACCCCCGGGCAGTCCGCTCTCCTGGGAACAAGAGCAGGGGCTGAGAGAGGAAAAGCCAGTTGCTCGCTCTGCTGAGCACCGCACTACGGATGGAGATGGGGGAGAGCTGGAGGGGGTCACAATACACTGTGGGGCAGTACCCTGAAGTGACTCCTTTGATCTGCTCTTTTTCCAGCATTTGGCTCGGAGATGCTGCTGTGGGGAGGTTTAGAAGGGAGGTGGTGGGTTAGTTCTAAGCGGGGGGGGGGGGGGGGGGGGGCTGGCCGGGGAGGTAATGAACTAACTGGGTTTGTTCCCAGCATGGCAGAGTCATAGAATCAGAGCGTCTGTCTGCAGGGAGAGAGCCTGGGGGGAATTGGGGAGTGACATGGACTCCAGCCCCTTATGAAACCTGCCCAATCTCCCATCTCCTCTTACAGGCTGAGGAATCGCGTCCACATTTTGCTTCAGATTGTCCCATCTTGCAGGGGACAGGGCAGGGAAATGGCTGTGATGGAGCCAGCTGAGGTAGGGGATTTTCAGGGAGCTTTTGGTGGTGGGGGAGGGGCATCGTAGGGGGGTTAATCACCCGGGGTGGGACGGGGTGCGATAAACCTGCTGGAACGTGATCAACCTGGGCCTGATTTTCTGAACAGGCCCATTGGCGAGTGGGGGGGAGGGGAAACAATCCCCCATTTCTGAACCAGAAAACACCCCCCTGGGGAGGGCTGGGAAAATGGACCAGACTCCCAGTGCTGGAACCTGACCCACTGACCAGAGGCTGCTGTGAAATACGAAGGGAAGCTGTCAAGGTTCCTGTCCCTGTCCCCGGCTCAGAGCTCTGCTTCCCGTCTCAGCCTATGGCTGGCAGGCATGTGGGAAATGAGACGACCCTGCCCCGCTCCGTGTGCTGGGGAGGACAAGGAGCTCTCACCTTCTCCCACCCCCTGAAGCCTCCCAGCTACTCTGAGCAGGGTGCGCGGAGGATTCTGCTTCTCTCTCCGTCCTACCCCATGACTAGTGGGATTGTGGCTGGGGCAGCAGGTGCTTTGTTGTTTCAGATGCCAGTGACCTTCGAGGAGGTGGCTGTGTATTTCACCCAGGGGCAGGGGGCTTTGCTGGACCCTGCTCAGAGAGCCCTCTACAGGGATGTCATGCAGGAGAACTACGAGACAGTGACCTCGCTGGGTAAGGGATTCTTGGCCCCTTGGTTATTGGAAACTGGGGAGGTCTGCGTGTCTGACACCGGTCAGGTTCTTCCCTCATCATGCTCCAATGAGAAGAGGGTGTCAAAACATAAGGCACATACTAAATCATCCCCACCCAACCCCCCTAGCTTGCACGGTGGAGAAGCCGTGCATTGTCCTGTCTGTGTTGTTTCTCGGTCGCACACAGAATCCCTCTTCTCTCTCCTCCTTGGGAACAGCTCCAGTCATGTGGAGGGCTCTGGACTTCGCAGGTTTAGAAATAGGCAGGGGTTTAACACGAGAGCTGGGTGTGCATCACAATTGCCCTCACCTCCCCAGACGTCTGCCTCCCGCAAGGGGGTTAAGTGACCACGTTCCTGTCCTCTTAGATTCCACATTCCCCAGCACAGCACTGGGACAGGTGCCACCCACGGAATGTCCTTTCTGACAGATGCTCTCTCAATCCTCCACAAACCCTGATCTGGTCTGATATCACTCCCTGCACAGGATTTCCCCTTCCCAAACCTGATCTGATCACCCGGCTGGAACGAGGGGAAGAGCCGTGGGTGCCCGATCTCCAGGCCTGTGAAGAAAGAGAGATCCCAATTGGTGCCCACACAGGTGAGCGCTGACATACAAATCATCTAGTGAATGAAAGAAAAAGTTGAGAATCCCAAAAATGACATATTAGTAAGTGCCCTCGGTTCCTTCCTCATCTCACCCAGAGCAGGGCTGCAGGCAGCAGATATCACTGACATCGCTTCCCATGTGTCCTGTTCACTGCAGGAGTTTCCTTCCGAACTGGGAAGTGGAGGCAGAATCCAATTGCTCCATCTCTCCAACCTTTAGTATGTTGGGTTTTCCCTCGGTTCTATTCCTCTTAATTTCTCCTCAGCAGAATGACTCCTGTCTGCATTGTCTCTCTCCCAGCAGGTGATGAGAGAGTGAGTGAGAAGAAGGAGGGGAATCAACATCAGGAAATTCCTGGGCACGGGGAACCACAGGGGATTTTTGTGGGAAGAGCTGAAGGGAATTTTTCCCAGTGCTTGGCACAGGGAGAAGCCTGGGGAAATTGGCAGAGGTCAAAGAGGCTGCTGGGAAACCACTCAAGGGAGCAACTGGATGGATCTATTATATGTGGGGAAGGACACAGGGATCCCACAGCCCGGCAGACAACCCCCAAGGAAGACAAACGCTATGAATGCCTCGGTTATGGGAAAGGATTCATTCTGAGACCGGCGCTTCTTACGCTTCAGGCAATAAATACTGGAGAGAAAACACTTCAATGCTTGGACTGTGGGGAAAACCTCAATAAGCGCTCAGATCTTACTAATCATGGGAGAAGCCACATGGGAGAGAAACCCTCTGGGTGCCTTGAGAGCAGGAATTGTTTGAATTGGAAGTCAGCACTGATTACACATCAGCTAATCCACACAGGAGAGAGACCCCACAAGTGCTTAGACTGTGGGAAAAAATTCGTACGAAGGTCAGGCCTAATTAAACATCAGAAAATCCACACAGGAGAGAGACCCCATCAGTGTTTAGACTGTGGGAAAACTTTCATACACAGGTCAGACCTTGTTAAACATCAAGCAGTCCACTCCGGAGAGAGACCCCATAAGTGCTTCGACTGTGGAAAAAGTTTCACACAAAGGCCAACCCTTCTTAAACATCAGGTAATCCACACAGGAGAGAGACCCTATAAGTGCTTGGACTGTGGGAAAAGTTTCACATGGCGATCTGCCCTGGTTACACATCAGAGAATACACACGGGAGAGAGACCCCATAAGTGCTTAGACTGTGGGAAAAGTTTCATACAGAGGTCAAACCTACTTAATCATCAGGCAATCCACCCTGGAGAGAGACCTCATAAGTGTTTAGACTGTGGAAAAAGTTTCACAGAAAGGCCAACCCTTCTTAAACATCAGGCAATCCACACAGGAGAGAGACCGCACAAGTGCTTAGACTGTGGGAAAAAATTTGTACGGAGGTCAGGCCTAACTAAACATCAGAAAATCCACACAGGAGAGAGACCCCATCAGTGTTTAGACTGTGGGAAAACTTTCATACACAGGTCAGACCTTGTTAAACATCAAGCAGTCCACACTGGAGAGAGACCCCATAAGTGCTTAGACTGTGGAAAAAGTTTCACAGAAAGGCCATCCCTTCTTAAACATCAGCTAATCCACACAGGAGAGAGTCCCCATAAGTGCTTGGACTGTGGGAAAAGTTTCACATGGCGATCAGCCCTGGTTACACATCAGAGAATACACATGGGAGAGAGACCCCATAAGTGCTTAGACTGTGGAAAAAGTTTCACAGAAAGGTCAACCCTTCTTAAACATCAGGTAATCCACACAGGAGAGAGACCCCATAAGTGCTTGGACTGTGGGAGAAGTTTCACATGGAGATCAGCCCTGGTTACACATCAGAGAATACACAAAAGAGAGAGACCCCATAAGTGCTTAGACTGTGGAAAAAGTTTCACAGAAAGGCCAACCCTTCTTAAACATCAGGCAATCCACACAGGAGAGAGACCCCACAAGTGCTTAGACTGTGGGAAAAGTTTCACATGGCGATCAGCCCTGGTTACACATCAGAGAATACACATACAGCCCTGGTTACACATACAGAGGTCAGACCTTGTTAAACATCCAGCAGTCCACACCGGAGAGAAACCCCAAAAGTGCTTAGACTGTGGAAAAAGTTTCACAGAAAGGCCAACCCTTCTTAGACATCAGGTAATCCACACAGGAGAGAGACCCCATAAGTGCTTGGACTGTGGGAAAAGTTTCACATGGCGATCAGCCCTGGTTACACATCAGAGAATACACATGGGAGAGAGACCCCATAAGTGCTTAGACTGTGGAAAAAGTTTCACAGAAAGGTCAACCCTTCTTAAACATCAGGTAATCCACACAGGAGAGAGACCCCATAAGTGCTTGGACTGTGGGAGAAGTTTCACATGGAGATCAGCCCTGGTTACACATCAGAGAATACACAAAAGAGAGAGACCCCTTAAGTGCTTAGACTGTGGAAAAAGTTTCACAGAAAGGCCAACCCTTCTTAAACATCAGGCAATCCACACAGGAGAGAGACCCCACAAGTGCTTAGACTGTGGGAAAAGTTTCACATGGCGATCAGCCCTGGTTACACATCAGAGAATACACATACAGCCCTGGTTACACATACAGAGGTCAGACCTTGTTAAACATCCAGCAATCCACACCGGAGAGAAACCCCAAAAGTGCTTAGACTGTGGAAAAAGTTTCACAGAAAGGCCAACCCTTCTTAGACATCAGGTAATCCACACAGGAGAGAGACCCCATAAGTGCTTGGACTGTGGGAAAAGTTTCACATGGCGATCAGCCCTGGTTACACATCAGAGAATACACACGGGAGAGAGACCCCACAAGTGCTTAGACTGTGGGAAAAAATTTGTACGGAGGTCAGGCCTAATTAAACATCAGAAAATCCACACAGGAGAGAGACCCCACAAGTGCTTAGAATGTGGGAAAAGTTTCATACAGAGGTCAGACCTTGTTAAACATCAAGCAGTCCACACCGGGGAGAAACCCCATAAGTGCTTAGAATGTGGAAAAAGTTTCACAGAAAGGCCAACCCTTCTTAAACATCAGATAATCCACACAGGAGAGAGACCCCATAAGTGCTTTGATTGTGGGAAAAGTTTCACATGGAAATCAGCCCTGGTGACACATCAGAGAATACACACAGGAGAGAGACCCCACAAGTGCTTAGACTGTGGGAAAAAATTTGTACGGAGGTCAGGCCTAATTAAACATCACAAAATCCACACAGGAGAGAGACCCCATAAGTGCTGAGAATGTGGGAAAAGTTTCATACAGAGGTCAGACCTTGTTAAACATCAAGCAATCCATACCGGAGAGAAACCCCATGAGTGCTTATGTTTATAATGTTATATATGCTTAGAATGTTTTTCTATGTTTTCATATCTATTGATTTCTCTCACAACAAAGAATAGAAAGTGCACAGTGCTCACTTTCTATTATTTTTGATTTCAAATATTTGTACTGCAAACATGCAAAACAAAAATAGTATTTTTCAGTTCCCCTCATACAAGTGCTGTCGTGCAATCTCTTTATCAGGAAAGTGTAACTTAGAAACATAGATGATTTTAATTATATAAGTGCACTGAAAAATAAAGCAATTAAAAACTTTAGAGCCTAGAAGTCCACTCAGTGCTACTTCTTTTTCTGCCACTCGCTAAGACAAACAAGTTTGTTTACATTTACGGGAGCGAATGCTGCCTGCTTCTAATTTATGATGTCACCGGAAAGTGTGAGAAGGCGTTCCCATGGCATGTTTGTAGCTGGCAGCGCAGGTATTTAAGTGCAAGATATGCTAAACATGCCTATGTCCCTTCATGCTTCGGCCACCATTCCAGTGGAGGATGCTCATTTAAAAAAAATAATGCATTAATTCCATTTGTGACTGAACTCCTTGAAGGAGACTTGTATGTCCCCTGTCCTGTTTTACACACCTTCTGCCAAATATGTCATCATATCGAAGTCCCGGAGAATGACCTAGCACATGGGGGGACACTTTCACTGCAGATTTGACAAAACGCAAAGAAAGTAACTATCTGAGATTTCGAAAGATAGCTACAGCACTCGGCCCAAGGTTTAAGAATCTGAAGTGTCTTCCAAAATCTGAGAGGGATGAGATATGGAGCATGCTTCCAGAAGTCTTAAAAGAGGAAGACACTGATTGGGAAACTACAGAACCCGAACCACCAAAATAGAAAATCAACTTTCTGCTGGTGGCATCTGACTCAGTTGAAGAAAATGAGCATGTGTCGGTTATTGATTAGATACCCGTCATTAGCATGGAGGCATGTCCTCTGGAATGGTGGTTCCAGTGGGAAGGGACCTAGGACCCTTTAGAGCATCTGGCACGTAAATATCTTGCGACGCCGGCTGCAACACTGCCATGCGAACGCCTGTTCTCACTTTCAGGTGACCTTGTAAACAAGAAGCGGGCAGCATGATCTCCTGCACATTGTAACCAAACTTGTTCTTCTGAGTGATTGGCCCAACAAGCAGTAGGACTGAGTGGAGTTGTAGGCTCCAAAGTTTTACATTGTTTTATTTTTGAATGCAGGTATTTTTTGTACATAATTCTACATTTGTAAGTTCAACTTTCATGATAAAGAGATTGCATACGGTACTTGCAGTTGGTGAATTGAAAAATACTATTTCTTTTGTTTTTTACAGTGCAGGTATTTGTAATAAAAAATATAAAGTGATCACGGTACACTTTGTATTCTGTAAAAACAACAAGGAATCCTTGTGGCACCTAAATAAAATAATAAAAATAAATAATAATAAAGCTTAAGAAGATCTGAGATAAAAGGATCAGGTCCCAAGAGTTTATATAGAAGTTTTTGCAGCCTCTCGACAGCAGCAGGACCAAAGAACCCCTCCTCACCTATGCTCTTGAAGCAAGAGCTTGCAATTCCAAGGGCCTCAGAACAGCGCAGGTGCCTGCCCACACCTTACAAAGTGACCAGAAGGGGAGCTGGTGCTGCTTACCTTGTCACCCAGTGATTAGTGCACTCCGCTGTGATGTAGGAGTGCTAGGTTCAATTCCCCCATCTTCTGAAGATGGGAAAGCATGTGAGCAGGGATTTTCCAGGTGCATGTTTTAGGCAACAGAACAATTCTCATTCTCGCTCCCCCGAATTCGATGACTCTTCAAGTATTTATTCTCAATGGAACAGCTTCAACAGGAGAGAGTGAGGGAGCCCCACCTGAGAATAGCCCATGGGTAGGGCATGCTCTTGAGAGATGTGGGAGGCCCATGTCCAAATCTTTTCTCCTCCCCAGGCAGAGGGGGTATTGAATGCAGGTCTCTGACATCCTGGGTGACTGCTTTAATCAGTGGGCTGAAAACTATAATATGGGCATCTTCCCCACCAGGTCCTCCTTGATTTTAATGGCACCTCTTCCAGGAGAGGTGCTCAGAGCATGCATACCAGATCTGTCCTCACAGGGGTTACAGGCAGGGGAGTTGTGCATACCTTCCCCTGGTGTGTGGATCATGCTGGAGCTTACATGAGAGACAGGCATCCAGATGAGGCATGACGATAACCTAAAACTGGAAATTAGAGGCCTAAATCTGGGGTTTAGGTGCTCAACTACCTGTGTAGACCTGGACCATATTTTCTACTGATAACGTGAACATAAATTCAGAAGCAAAACTTTGTTAACATAAAGTAAAACTGCGTCTTTGGTGCCCCCCGCCATTTGTTAAACTTTTGTCACAAACAGTACCCCGAGCTCAGCGCCACCCAAGTCCGGCATCCCAGGCAGTCACCTGGATCGCCTGCCCCTACATTTGAACCCGTGAGAAACTCTTCTGCCAGGAAATAGTCGGTAGCAATGATGCAACAAAGCAGGAGCTAGAAGCCTTGTGGTTAAATACACCTCTCCTTTTTGTTCTTTATATTTCCATGCACTTCACAACCCTTATCGCTAATGAAAAACCACACCCCCACACCAGAGAGGCATCAGACACTTCCACAGCCCCTAGGGGTGCGTGGAGAAGCAGTGTTTGAGAGGGGGTGTGAGCAGCAATGCCAGCTGCACCATGCATCCAGATCAGGTTCTGCAGGTGGGTGCCGGGAGGAGAGGGGGGGTTACAGGGATTGGCATGAAGGGGGCTCGGTGCGGGGAGCCCACGGGGGCCAACGGCGCCAAAATACAAGTTCACCCAGGGCATCATTTTCCCTAGGGCTAGCCCTGGACATACATGCTGACACAAAGCACAAGGCCCTGTGTGCAGGCTGGATAGTAACATACTACTGTAAGGTCCAGGCTAGCATCATAGTGACCTACACGGCTCTCCTCACTGGTGTTGGGTTCACACAACCAATTTAAGGGAAAAAAATCCCACATCTGCCTTCAAAATTCAAACATCACAGGTGGAAATTAAAGTTCTTCCCCCTCCCATCCCTGGGGTGGCAGGGAGGGAGAGGGAGGAGCTTCCAGGGGCCATAGAGATGAGGTATCCGGCTTTGGGTAGACAGGGGTCCTCCAGGGGCACAGAGACGAGCTAGAAGGCTGGGTAGATGGGAATGGTTCAGGTCATAGGCGCTAGGAGGACTGGGGCTAGAGAAGCCCATTTTTGCATTCCCATGGGGCTGTTCCCCCTCATGCCTCAGTGGCAGTGGCTGACCCAGGATCCTCAGAGTCCCCTTGGATCACAGAGGACAGTGGCAAAGAGTCTGCACAGTCCCGGGGGCAGTGAAATTGACCTCTCTGCCTCCCTCACTCAATGCTCTCTATGGTTTGATAGTCCAGAGACTGCACAGAGCTGAGACCTGATGCAACTTCCAGGGTCATAGAGAAAGCATGACAGAAAGTCCACAGGAGGAGGTCATAGAGCCTATGGTCTAAGGCCAGAGAGGCTGATCTCAGGGCCCCCAGGGGAGGGGGTGGAAGTCAGAAAGAGGCGAGGGGCAGGCAGGGGCGCAGGGGAAGAGGTGGAATGGGAGTGGGGAGGGGACAGAGCAGGGGCAGGAAGAAGTGGGGCGGAGACTTAGGGGAAGGGGTGGAGTGGGGGCAGGGCTGGGGCTGAGGGGGAGTTGTCCCAGGCCCCACAGCCCCCTAGGGATGGCCCTGCCCCTCTTCCCCCGTGTCTCAGGGACACAGTCTGAGCCGGGAATTACCCCCACCACCCAGAGACAGGGTCAGATTCTCGCCCCAGGGACGGAGCCCGGCAGGAAAGTGAAGATCGGGGCCTCGTCACCAGCATCAATAAATGTCACCTGCCCCCGGTCACAGTCCAGACAAACCCGGATCCTGCTGGGGACCCAACTCAGGGGCAGAGTGGTCACAGGGGAGGTGAGAGCCCAGAACTGATCCAGCGCATACCCCACAGCCCAGATCCCCTATTTGGGGCATATCTCTCCCTTCCTCCTCACAGACTCTCTGGCCAACCCCACAACCCAGGATCCCTCATCCCCCACCTCCACCTCCCAGCAATGTCTCCCCGAGATGAATCCCTCACAGCCCAGCATAGAGGGCTCAGTGTGAAATCTCTCAGGGTTGTCGGGCAGATGCTGCTGCATTTCTTCCCACTTCCCACTTTTCAAATCCTCAGACAGCACAAGGTTGGGATGAGCCGTGTCTGGATCCAGAGTCACATTCGCTGTGGGGGAGAGAGAATCAGAGCATTTGTGGCAGAGCTCAGCCCTGGGGGAGGCTGGGACCATTTTTCACTCTCCCCAGCAGCCCTGTTCTGGCTGGGACGGGCCTGGATTCCAGGGAGCTGCCTCTGTGCTGGGCACCCGAGACTGAGCAGAGATGTCACTGGAGTTCCCCACTCTGTTTCTCATTTGCCTGAAGAAGCTTCAGCTCCCAGCTTCCCCTGCTGGGCCTTCTCCATTCCCAGCAGCAGAGAAACTGGGGTAAAGGAGGGGGATGTGTCAGCCCTCAGGGCAGAGAGCTTTCAATTTAGTATTAAAGGTTCTGTGAATGTCCATGAGAACCCCATGGTCAGAGTTAAGGGTGTTTGGATGCTGCTCAGGGAGAGTGTTTCTGTTCATCAGCATAGGCATGAACTCAGCACTAAGGTTGGTGTCAGGATCTTTTGTGTGACTTCAGCTCGGGATCTCCTCTGGATTTCATGGCTTCATTGTAGTGCTGGGTGTGTCATGACTGGTGTTGGTTTGGTTGGTAACTTTAGGTGCAATGTGTTTTCATGGGAATTTTCTTATAATTTAAAGACCGTTTCCACCTGCAACCTCACCCTGTCTTTGTGCTCCTAGGGTTTCCCCTCTTTTTGTCCCCAGTGCAAATGGCAGAGTGTCTGGAGGGGGAAAGGCGAAAAGAGGCGAGATTTCTTGCTTTCATGTTTGTAACAATATCCCCACTCTTAACTGACCTAACTTGGTTTGAATTTTGACAGAGAAACAGAGAGGGACAGGGACACACTCAGATCTTTAATATAAATAGAAACAAATCTGAAACCTTCTTTTACCTCTCTCATTCAGGCATCTCACAGCAATGAAAGCAACAGCCATTAGGTCTCACAACCACCCTAGGAGATACAATCTGTCAGAGAGATTTCCTTTCCTCTCATCAGCCCCTCCCAACCTCCAGACTCCAGCTGGTTTGTCTCATTCGCCTATTGCCTTTTCTCAGACCGGAGACCCAGATCCTGAAAAGACTTTAGCAGACTTTGGTCCCTTTGTTGCATCCGATGAAGTGAGCTGTACTAACGAAAGCTTATGCTCAAATAAATTGGTTAGTCGCTAAGGTGCCACAAGTACTCCTTTTCTTTTTGCAAATACAGACTAACACGGCTGTTACTCTGAAATTTGGTCCCTTTGACATTAATGGGATGTTAAGAGTTTGCAGGCTCAGGGCTCGTAGTTGTAGGTCCCTTGGGTTTATTCACTCAGCATCTCTACAGAGCTCAGCACAATGGGGCCCTCGTCCTCCAAAGAATAATAAAATTGTTTAATAAGTGTTGAGATTGGAGCTGGGAGAGTGTTGGCTCAATGGGCCAAATTCACCCTAATTGGCAGAGAAATAGAGCGGGCAGTTTGCGACTCCCCCAGTCAGTGGCTCCAGAGGCCCGTGCAGACCTTGGCACAGGCAAGGCAAGTCCTGAGATGCAGCCAGAGTAGCATCCCTGTGTCTGTGACCCCCACGGGCTTTGCCAGTTGGGAGAGAAAATCAGGGACTCAAAATTAGGCCATTTTGCTAAATTTGGGCCTCAATGTTGTGACCTTTGTTAACTCATGAATGAATGTGAGACATCCTGACACCTGGGCACCTGTTACACCAGCTCAATTGCTTTCCTGTCATTCAATAGATATGACCCCCGTGGCCAGAGCCCATCCCCTCCCACAGTCTCAGGGGCTCATCCCACTTTCCCCACCTAGATCCCTTCTCAGCACCTTTGCATTTCCTCAGAATCTCCATTAGGGCAACAGTTTTCTGGGAGAAATTGTTGAGTCTCGCTTCTAGTTCAGGAGAAATCTCCACTGGCTGCTGGAACTTCCCCTTCTCCCACCTGGAGAGAAAACTTCACGTTTGTACATTTCATTTAGTGACACGTTATAATTTGTTGTTAGTGAAAGCTGCTGCTCTAATGGGCCTGGAGTCAGAGCAGGTGGAGCACAGGCTGTGGTCGTGAAATCTTCCCCCAAAGGTCTCATTAATATTCTTCAACTCTGTCCTGGAGAGACCAGCTCTGGGGATAAAAGGAGGCAATTGAGTCTCCGTGGCCAATTCACTCCTTGGCCTCCATGCTCTGAGGGACAGGAGGTTCCCAGGTGAAGTGTTGTAGAAATCTGTCCTCTAGGAACTAGATTGAGACACTAGCTCCCCACTCCCCAGCTCATTCCACACAGGGCTTCAAACAGCCCTCACGTGGGAAAGACTCTTGATCGCTGCTGCCCTGGGCTGAATGGTGTCCAGTACCCCAGCAATGATAGGCCCATATTCCATCCCCACAATCTTGAGGCAGCCACTCCCCGAGCGATGTGACATCTCTAGGAAATACTGGGTCAGTCTTTCCCACTGAATGGAGAATTCCAGAGTCTTCTGTAATATGGTGAGAACCTCAGGATTAAACAGATCAGAAAGATTTGTATCCAAAATGTGACCTTCCCTACACATTTTGCTGTAGAGCCCTTGGGAGATGCGGTGCTAACATCATCATCACCACCACCATCACCATCACCAAGCTCTTTCCCAGCATTGTGAAGTGTGAGGGGGAGTGAGAGAGAGCCATGTACCTGCTCAAGGTGCATCTGACATCCTAGAGAAGAGAGAGAGAGAGAGAGAGAGAATGTCAGTCCCACTTGACAGAGGCAGTGGTTCCCAGGGAAGGGATTTTGCAAATATAGGGAACAGAGGCCATGGATTCCCTGAGCTAATGGGGCTTTCCCTTCTCGCATATCTCTGTGTCTTTAATTCTGCAATGACCAGTTGTCATTCACATGTCAGCAATGTACACGCCAAGTTACAGTGAGATCTCTGACTGCTGGACCCCCGTGCTTATGATTCTGAAGTCCTCCCTTCCCTGTGTGGGGATCTCCAATGTTTCTAACTCAGTCTCACCTGCAGGAATTCACTTGCTGGCTTCTGATACTTCCCCTCCAGCTCACTCATCAGCTCACTGAGACGGGAAATCTCATCCGAGAGTATGGTGTCATTTTCTTTCTGTATCTTCACTATCTCCTTGTCCAGCTTTTCCAGCCGGGCCAGCAGGAGTCACTCTTGTTGCTCCAGGAACTGCCTCAGTTGCTGAAATTCAGAAACAATTTTCTGCCTCTCCTCTTGTATCTGTTTCTGTAAAGCAACAGGGAAAGGGCTGGTCAGGGACAAGGAAGCAGCCTGGGGTCTTTTATGGAGTGCTGAGTGTGCAGGAGGGAGAATTTCTTTGCAAACCTGAGATTTCTGACACTTGATTCTACCCTGTGGTTACTTGGGAGAGGATTCTCTTACACCTCTTTCATTTCTCCCCAATGTATCTGGAAAGGGATGTTTCCATGTCTGACGTGCTTAGGACGTTGTGTTATCAATGGCCTCTGAGAATGGAGATCCAGAGCAGCAGGAGGCAGGACTCAGCATTACACTGACAGAAGTTCCAAGGGAAAAAAGAAATCAAAGAATTCACCAACCCAAGAAATGACGCAGACAGGGAAAGTCACAAGGGCTAGAAATTAACTCATTCACTGACACAAGAGCTTAGATTCTGCACATGAACCTAACACAGAAAATCTAGGATCATGGAGAAACGTACTGAATTTTTTCCTGTAGAAAGAGAAATTATTTGGGAGGTTTCATTCTGAGGGTTCAGAAGGGTGGGTAGGGGGATGTTTTTCCACCCAAACCCAAGGTGACTGTTTGTCCTAATGGATTTATGACATCGGGGCACCAAGGGAATGAAACCGAACAACGGAAATAGAGAGAGTGTCATATTCCAACTTGTTTCCAATTCAGTCATTTTATAGATTAGAGAGAGACCTCAATTATCTGAGTTTGACTGGTATTTATTCATTCACTAATTAGTAGCATAGCACATAACAGGAAACTGGAGTCACATGGTGGTGAATCAATTAAGGTGGTTTTCAGATTACAGAAGTGATACTAATCCCAGAAACCAACCGGGCTCCAAATATGAGCTGGGATTCTCCAAGGAGCCCAACTCCCAGTTGAATTTCAGCTCTGAAGCCCTGGGGACTGCACTGGTGTGACAGAGCGGGACTAAGTGTTAGGGCAAACTCCCAACTCGCAAATATAGACAGGCCTGCAGCTCTTGTGTTTTAAGCTGCACTGATCATTGAACAGCTTCTGTTCTGTAAAAAGTTCCCTTGTTTCACCAGTGGAAGTTGGGTTTCACAAGGATTCAACTTCTCAGTTAAAGGTTTCCCATGTCAGGTATCTTTAAAGACTTTTTTTTTTTTTGAAAAAAATTAACCTGTCATTAAAATCTAAAGTTATTGCCCATTAAACTTCACAGCAACTTGACAGGACTCCTGGGCAGCCTCCTCCATGGGAAACACCTTAGGAGCGCGGTGAGCCTGGGATCTGTCACACACCACACAGATGGGGGTTTGATCCTCTTCACAGAACAGTTTCAGAGCCTCCTGGTGTTCCCCACACACCCCACCACCTCCTGCTCCCTTTGCTGCCTGGAAACTCAGCCGCTTGGCGATTTCTACCATGTTTGCCAGCTGCTTGTTGGGCCTGAGGTTTCTCTGTTGCACAGTTTCTCTGCACTGAGAGCAAGAGGCGGCTGTATTGGATCCCTCCCAGCACTGGCTGATGTAGGCTGGGCAGAAATTGTGCCCAGTCTATAATCACTGGGTCCTTAAAATACTCCAGACAAATGGGACAAGCAACTTCATCCTGGAGACATTCCACAGGGTTCTCTGAGGCCATGGTTCCCTCTGGGCAGTGTAACAGGGTTGGCTTCACTTTCCTGAGCTCAGAAATATACCCAGGATCCCCCTGTCATAAAGAGCTTGCATGAGCAGGGGCTGTGTGTCTGGAGCGATATTTAGGCTTGAAAGAATTATGTATATATATTTTACAGTATTTTTTCAATATTTATTAAGTTACATTTTCACAGTTGCACAAAAATCTGGGTCTCAGCATTTCCCCCCCAATTTTTATCAACTTAAATTTTCACTTGTGGGAAATTATGGGGGGATACGACAATAGTGGGTCAGTCAAGAATTCTTTAATGACAGTAGACACTGAGATTCAAAAAGTGAGGGCTTTATAACCATGAAAACACAGACTGTCAACATCCCCTGTCAAAATATGCAAAGTAACTCTCCTTAAATCAAACCTGAATAAGTTTTCAAGCAGCGTTGTCCTTAATTTCCATATCTGTAATTTTCATTTATTATCAATTGAAATATTTTGCCATTGGTTTGTGTGTATACAGCTATATCAGTAAAAAGCTAATCCTTCCACCCCAGTGATATTAAACTCACAGGCTAAAAGCTTGGTTAAGCTGAAATCCATGTTTTCAAGACCTGATTCTCATTTACAATAAGGGCTGCTCTGGCTCAGCGTAAAGGGGCTGCAGCGTCACCAACTTTCATGATTTTATCATGAGTCTTGCAATATTTGTTGTGTTTGTTGAATCCCCACCTCCTGGATGCAGGTGATGAGGTGAGGCGTTCGGCTTCTGTTTTCTAAACAAAGGATGTTTCTAGCTCTCTTCCTTGCAGAGAAAAACTTTTAAATATCACCCCAGTAGCTCTCCTTCAGCCTCTTCAACTCCTCCCCCTCCTTCCTGTTTCCTGTCCTTTTAGACTCCCAACAGCCAGTGCTCCCAATTCTAATCATTACAAGCAACATCTAAACACCACAAGACACTGGAAAGAAAGCAGTTCTACAACTTTAATTCATTTCCCTTTCAATGTCCTAATGCTCCAATGTTTGGGTTTCAAATGCTGACCAAGACTCTTGGTCTAAGAAATATTTTCAGTCAGATACAGAGCCTTTAAAAGTAAGTTTTAAGTGCTGGAAATAGGGGTACTGGGGATGCAGCACCCCCTGGCTTGAAGTGGTTTCCATCATATACAGGGCCAGCACAGTGGCTACATGATCTCTAGATTATTCTTGGACATGATATTTTTGGAGATCTTTCTGTTTCGTCATGGACTGAACATTTTCACATTATGTGTTGTAACTTGATCTTTCACCCTTAATATAAATGAGCTGATGCTGAGCTACAGGGGTTAAGATGTTTTCCGGAACGAAATATTCTCTAATGTTTCCCTGCAGAAATGTGGAAACAGAAAATGTGGACAGACATTTTAGACTGCAATTGAAATGATTCCACAATTTGCAATTACACGTTGATACTCCTGATCAGAATCTAGCCTACTGTCGTAAAAAGCAACATTTCCAGGGAAACCCTGATTTTCCTGAAGCCACACTTTCAGATGAGAAACATTTCTGTGTGAAAAATGTCAACTAGCTGTAATTATGGAGGGCTTTAGCTATGGAGGAATAGAGATCTCTAATAGAGATTGTTCAAATTGTTCATGTTTTAAACATAGGTGCCGACTCCATGGGTGCTCCGGGGCTGGATCACTCACTCAGGGGAAAAAATTAGTGAGTGCTCTGCACCCACTGGCAGCTCCCCGGCCCAGCTCACCTCCACCTCTGCTCTGCCTCCTCCCCTGAGCGTCCCTTCCCCGCTTCTCCCCCTAGCTCCCAGCGCTTCCCGCTGCAAAACAGCTGTTTCGCGGAGGCAAGTGCTGGGAGGGAGAGAGAGGAGGGGGAACGCGGCGCCCTCGGGGAAGAGGCGGGGCCGGGACAGGGATTTGGGGAAGGGGTCCAATAGGTGCAGGGAGGAGGTGGAGTTGGGGAGGGACTTTGGGGAAGGGGTTGGAATGGGGGTGTGGCAAGGGTGGAGTCAGGGCGGGGAATGGGGGTTGAGCACCCACCAGCACCGGGAAAAGTTGGTGCCTATGGTTTTAAAGAAAACTATTTGGATTATTGACTAAGTAAATATAAGTACTGCAGAAAGGGATCTAGGGGTCACAGTGGACTACAAGCTAAATATGAGTGAACAGTGTGACACTGTTGCAAAAAAAGCAAACATGATTCTGGGATGCATTAACAGGAGTGTTGTGAGCAAGATACAAGAGGCCATTCTACCGTTCTACTCTGCATTGATTAGGCATCAACTGGAGTATTGTCTCCAGTTCTGGGCACCACATTTCAAGAAAGATGTGGAAAAATTGGAGAAGGTCCAGAGAAGAGCAACAAAAACGATAAAAGGCCTAGAAAACATGAGCTATGAGGGAAGACTGAAAGAATTGGGCTTGTTTAGTTTAGAAAAGAGAAGACTGAGGGGGGACATGATAGCAGTTTTCAAGTATCTAAAAGGGTGTTACAGGGAGAAGGGAGAAAAATTGTTCTCCTTGGGCTCTGATGATAGGACAAGAAGCAATGGACTTAAATTGCAGCAAGGGAGGTTTAGGTTGGACATTAGGAAAACTTCCTAACTGTCAGGGTGGTGAAACACTGGAATAAATTGCCTAGGGAGGTTGTGGAATCCCCATCACTGGAGATATTTAAGAACAGGTTGGATAGACATCTACCAGGGATGATCTAGATGGTGCTTGGTCCTGCAGTGAGGGCAGGGGACTGGACTTGATGATCTCTCAAGGTTGTTATGCCAAGAAAACTACACAGGATCATTTCAGGGGACAAGACAAGAAAATGCCACGTTTATTATAATAACACAATTTGATTTATAACCAATAACTAATATCTTGGGTTCGATGCCTGTGACGGCTAACTGGCCAGGAAAGCCGGGCACAAGGAAGAGCTGGGTCTCTGTTGGGCATGCACCGATGCCCTTCCATGTTGGCTGCAGAATGGTACCCTCCAAAGTCTTCCATCTCATCCATCCTTTTTTGTAGGCTTTAGTTTCAATCTAGAGTCTATAGGTCTTGCTGTGTCACGCTGCCTCTAGGTTCGGTGTGATTGATCACCCGTCAATTGCAGACATGACTTTCAGCCTAGGACCTGGCTTTGATGTTTCTTCAATTGTACTTTTGTTCTTTTCTTTTGAGGGTGGACTCCTCTTACTTTGTCAGGGCTGTTGTCCGCATCTTCAGACACTGGGTGTTTACACTTTATTTTATCAGGACAGGCTGGGGCTAGAGGTTGATTCCATCATCCATACATACCTCATTCACACATCTAAACTAAACTAATAAGATTACATTAGGCTTTTGCAAAATGGAGTAAGCATTTTTAAAATGGAGTTTGGGACAAATTAAAATGGAGTTTGAGTTACAATATGGACAAGTGTAAGAAATGGCAAACAGTGAGCAGAAGTTACAATGTTGAAACAGTTCAAGTTTCAGTGATTTAAGCAGCAATTGGATTGAAAGTGAAACTCAATTAACCAGTTACTGGGGTAACCGATTTTATGAATGAATGTTGCAATGCCAGACAGCTACCAGTAAGTCGGGAATCAATTTGCAGTGGGCAAATCTACTGTGGGGGTTGCTGAGATGCAAGTAGCCAACATAATCATTGAGCTGCTGCTATCAAAGGTAGTGACTCTGGGAAATGTGCAGGTCACACGAGATGGCTCTGCTGCAATGGGATTCCCTAACTGTGGTGGGGCTATATACGGAATGCATATCCCTATCTTGGAACCGGACCACCAGGGCAGCCAGTACATAAACCGCAAGGGGTACTTTTCAATGGTTCTGCAAGCACTGGTGGATCACAAGGGACATTTCACTAACATCAACGTGGGATGGCCAGGAAAGGTTCATGATGCTCGTGTCTTCAGGAACTCTGATCTGTTTCAATGGCTGCAGGAAGGGATTTACGTCCCACACCAGAAAATAACTGTTGGGGATGTTGAAATGCCTACAGTTATCCCTGGGGACCCAGCCTACCCCTTAATGCCCTGGCTCATGAAACCGTACACAGGCACCTTGGACAGTAGTCAGGAGCTGTTCAACTATAGGCTGAGCAAGTGCAGAATGGTGGTAGAGTGTGCATTTGGATGTTTAAAGGGTCGCTGGCGCAGTTTACTGACTCGCTCAGACCTCAGCGAAACCAATATTCCCATTGTTATTGCTGCTTGCTGTGTGCTCCACAATCTCTGTGAGAGTAAAGGGGGAGACGTTTATGGCAGGGTGGGAGGTTGAGGCCAATCGCCTGGCCACTGAATACCCGCTGCCAGACACCAGGGAGGTTAGAAGAGCACAGCAGGAAGTGGTGCACATGAGAGAAGCTTTGAAAACCAGTTTCATGACTGGCCAGGGTACCGTGTGACACTTCTGTTTGTTTCTCCTTGATGAAAACCCGCCCCCTTGGTTGCCTCTAAATTCCCTGTTAGCCACCCACCCTTCCCCCTTCGATCACAGCTTGCTTGCAAGGGAAATAAAGTCAGTATCATTTAAAAAACATTCTTTATTAATTGATTATAAAAATAGGGAGATAACTCACAAGGTAGCCCAGGTGAGGTATGGGAAGAAGGCAGGAGGGAAGGAAAAGGCCACTTTAAAACTTCTTGAATGACAGCCTTCTGTTGCTTGGGCTGTCCACTGGGATGAAGTGGTTGGGTGCCCGGAGCCTCCCCACCTCCCTCCCCCCATGTTCTTGGGCATCTGGGTGAGGAGGCTATGGAACTTGGGGAGGAAGGAGGGCAATTAAACAGCGGCTGCAGCGGCAGTCTGTGATCCTGCTGACGTTCATGAACCTCCACCAGAGGCCGGAGCATGTCCGTTTGATCCTGCAGTAGCCCCAGCATTGCCTCATGTCTCCTCTGATCTTCCTGCCACCACCTCTCCTCACGTTCATCGGCCACTTTCCTGTACTCTGCTATTGTGTCCCTCCACACATTCTGCTGAGCTCTGTCAGTGCCAGACGACTGCATGAGCTCAGAGAACATTTCATTGCGCGTGCGTTTTTTTCGCCGCCTTATCTGAGATAGCCTTTGGGACGGAGGAGGGAGGCTTGAAACATTGGCAGCTGCTGGAGGGAAAAAAAGGGAGTGACGTATTTTAAAAGATACATTTTACAGAACAATGGCTATACTCTTCCACGGTGAACTGAACTATTCACATTACAGAGCACGTGTGATTTTGGTGCGAGGTCGCATTTTGCATCTTATGTTGAGTGCCTGCGGCTTTGGGGTGAGAGATCACACACGCCGCGCCGGGCAGCAGAATTCGGCTTGCAGGCGGCCACGGTAAGCCATAGTCTTTCGGCTTCTGCAACCTTCATAACAGCAGCGCCCTCCTCTCCCATACCAAGCAAAGCAGGTTGAGTTGGCCATTTAGTGCTGCGGTTTTCCTGTTAACGTGCAGCAGCAAAAACCAAACTAACCCGCCCCGCCATTCAATTTTCTGGGATGATTGCTTTATCTCTCCCCACACTGTGTGGCTGGTATCAGGGAAGATCCCTGCTAGCCAAACATGAACAGCTCAGCGCCAAAGCTCCCCCCTACCTCCACCGCGTGGCTAGCTGTGGGGAGGATTTCCTTTCAGCCACAGGCAAACAGCCCAGTAGGAATGGCCACCTCTCAATGTCGCCTTAATTAAATTCCCCTATTTCAACTAGGTTACCATGAATGATATCACTCTCCTGAGGATAACACAGAGAGATAAAGAATGGATGTTGCTTGAATGCCAGCAAACACCGGGACCATACGCTGCCAGGCTTTGTCATGCAATGATACCAGATTACTTGCTACTAGCATGGCGTGGTAAAGTGTCCTACCATGGAGGACGGAATAAGGCTGCTCTCCCCAGAAACCTTCTGCAAAGGCTTTTAGAGTACCTCCAGGAGAGCTTCATGGAGACGTCTCTGGAGGATTTCCACTCCAACCCCAGACACGTTAACAGACTTTTCCAGGAGCAATACTGGCCACGAATGCATCCCCCGTCCTCAGGGCTACTTAATCATTAAAAAATGCTTGCTTTTATAACATGTATTATATTTAAAAGGGTAAACTCACCAGAGGTCCCTTCTCTGGCTTGGTTGGGTTGGGAGGGTATTTCAGTCAGGGTGATAAAAAGATCCTGGCTGTCGGGGAGAACGGTGTGCTGTGTGCTCTCCTTAAGCTCGTCCTCCTCCTCCTCATTTTCCCCATCTGCAAAATCCTCAGGCATGGAGGAGAGTATCCCATCCTCGGAGTCCACAGACCGGAATGGGGTAGTGGTGGCGGCCCCCCCTAGAATGGCATGCAGCTCAGCGTAGAAGCAGCATGTCTGGGGCTCTGTCCCGGAGCGTCCGTTTGATTCTTTGGTTTTCTGGTACGCTTGTCTGAGCTCCTTAAGTTTCACGCGGCACTGTGTTGCGTCCCTGCTGTAGCCTGTGTCCCTCATGGCCTCGGAGATTTTTTGAAATGTTTTGGCATTTCGTCTTTTGGAACGTTGTTCTGATAGCACGGATTCCTCTCCCCATACAGCGATCAGATCGAGTACGTCCTGTTTGGTCCATGCTGGAGCTCTTTTTCAATTCTGAGACTGCATGGTCACCTGTGCTGATGAACTCGCCTGGGGCGAACAGGAAATGAGTTACAAAAGTTCCTGGGGCTTTTCCTGTACACCTGGCCAGTGCATCCGAGTTCAGAGTGCTGTCCAGAGCGGTCACAATGGTGCACTGTGGGATAGCTCCCAGAGGCCACTACCTTTGAATTGCATCCACACTAACCCTAATTCGAAACAGCGATGTCGATTTCAGCGCTAATCCCCTCATTGGGGAGGAGTACAGAAATCGGTTTTAAGAGCCCTTTTTTTATGTTGAAAAAATGGCTTCATTGTGTGGACGGGTGCAGGGTTAATTCGATTTAACGCTGCTAAATCCAACATAAACTCGTAGCATAGACCAAGCCTTAGCGATTGGCAGAAAAAGAAGTAGCACCGAGTGGACTTCTAGTCTCTAAAGGTCTTAATTGCTTTATTTTTGAGTGCACTTATATAATTAAAATCATCTATGTTTCTAAGTTACACTTTCCTGATAAAGAGATTTCACTACAGTACTTGTATGAGGTGAATTGAAAAATACTATTTTTGTTTTGAATGTTTATAGTACAAATATTTGTAATAAAAAATAATATAAAGTGAGCACTCTACACTTTCTATTCTTTGTTGTGAGAAATCAACATATGAGAAAACGCAGAAAAATATCCAAAAACATTTAACAAATTCCAACTGGTATTCTATTGTTTTACAATGTGATTCATTGAGATTAATTTTTCTAACCCCGATGAATTTTTTTGAGTTAATCACGCGAGTTAACTGCAATTAATCAACAGCCCTACTATCTTCTTCCAATATTTTAACAACACCAGTTTACATTTCAAAGTTCTACTCTATATTACTTGGAGTGGCCCCAAATACCATTTACACACTTTTCTAACATGTCTCTAAAGGTTGAATCTGGGTCAATTAGCCTGCAAGGTTCTTAACTCTTTTGGGCCAGGTGTCACAGAAGTTTAGATCGTGTGTGAATTTTCCCGTGTTTAATGAGGTGTGATCTCTGTGTACAACTTTTGCTCAGTCCAAGCACTTATGGAGTCTTGTGGATTCCTTGATGTAGAACAAGGACTCATCAGTTTCTGAAATGTATCCCACAGTCTAAGCCAGGGGTGGCCAAACTACGGGCTGCGGGCCACATCCGGCCTGCCTGAGCGCCCGGTGGGGGAGGCTGCTCCCAGCCCATCCCCTACCTTCCCCGCTCTCCCGGAGCCTCAGCGCACTGTGTGGGCAGCGCTCTGAGGGGTGGGGCTGCGTGCTCCTCCGGGAGAGTGGTGCAGCGTGTCTGGCTCCTGCCGGGCCACCAGCAGCGTGGTAAGGGGGCCGGGGCCGGAGGGTTGGATAAGGGGCAGGGAGTCCCAGGGGGGAGTAAGGGGACGGAGGCTGTTGGGGGGGGGCGGTCAGGGGATGGGGTACATGGGGGGGATTGGATAGGTGTGGGAGTCCCGGGGGCCTGTCAGGGGGCAGGGGTGTGGATAGGGGTTAGGGCAGTCAGGGGACAGGGAGAATGGGGGATTGGGAAGGGGGTGGGGTTCTGGGGGGGTGGTTTGGGGCAGGGGCCCCTGGAGGGGGCAGTCAGGGGGTTTAGATAGGGGATGAGGTCCTGGGGGGTGGTTAGGGGTGGGTGGGGGGTCTCTGGAGGGGGCGGTCAGGGGACAAGAAGCAGGAGGGATTGGATGGATCAGGGATACTGAGGGGGGCAGTCAGAAGGCAGGAAGTGGGAGGGGGTCAGATGGAGGCGGGTCCAGGTTGTTTGGGGAGGCACAGCCTTCCCTGACGCAGCCCTCCATACAAGTTTTCAACCCCGATGTGGTCCTCGGGCCAAAAAGTTTGCCCACCCCTGGTCTAAGCACTTATCGGACCTCTCTTCAGTGTGGATTGTCTGATGTTTAACAAAGTCTGACCTCTGTATGAAACTTTTTCCACAGTCTAAGCACTTACGGAGTCTCCCTCTTTTGAGGACTGCCTGATCATTAAGAAGCCTTGACCACGGTATGAAAGTTTCTCCATAGTCTGAGCACTTATGGGGTCTCCTGTGTGGATTCTCTGATCTAAAACATGAGCTGAGCTCCTTATAAAACTTTACCCACAGCCTAAGCTCTTAAGGGATCTCTCTTCTCTGTGGATTAGCTGATGTTTAACAAGGTCTGACCTATGTAGGAAACTTTTTCCAGTCTGAGCACTGATGCAGTCTCTCTCCTGTGTGGATCTTCTGAGTGTTATAAGATTCGATCTTTGTGTGAAACTTTTCACATGGTCCAAACACTTATAGGGTCTCTCTCCTGTGTGAATTGCCTAATTTGAAACAAGTTCTGACCTCCATTTAAAAGGTCTTTCACAGGCTAAGCTGTTATGGGGTCACTCCTCTGTGTGAATTCTCTGATGTAAAACAAGGGATGACATCTATTTGAAACATTTTTCCATAGTCTAAGCACTTACGGGGTTCTCTCGTGTGTGTGGATAGCCTGATCTTTAGAAGGGCTAATCTGTTTCTGAAACCTTTCCAAGAGTCTTATGGTCTCCCTCTTGTATGGATTGCTTGATGTTTAACAAGGTGGGACCTATGTATGAAACTTTCCCCACAGTCTAAGCACTTTGGGGGCTCTCTCTGGTGTGGATTGCCTGATGTGTAAGAAGGTTTGACCTCCGTATGAAACTTTTCCCACAGTCCAAGCACTTATGAGGTCTCTCTCCAGTGTGGATTGCCTGATGTTTAACAAGGTCAGACCTCCATATGAAACTTTTTCCACAGATTAAGCACTTATGGGCTCTCTCCCCAGTGTGGATTGCCTGGTGTCTAACAAGGCGGGACCTCTCTATGTAACTTTTTTCACAGATTAAACATTTAAGGGGTCTCTCTCCAGCGTGGATTGCCTGATGGTCAAGTACGGTTGACAGCATTATGAAACTTTTTCCACAGTCTAAGCACTTATGGGCTCTCTCCCAGTGTGGATTGCCTGGTGTCTAACAAGGTGGGACCTCTGTATGAAACTTTTCCCACAGTCTAAGCACTGATGAGGTCTCTCTCCAGTGTGGATTGCCTGATGTTTAACAAGGTGGGACCTCTGTATGAAACTTTTCCCACAGTCTAAGCACTGATGAGGTCTCTCTCCTGTGTGGATTGCCTGATGTCTAACAAGGCAGGATCTCTGTATGAAACTTTTCCCACAGTCTAAGCACTTATGAGGTCTCTCTCCTGTGTGGATTGCCTGATGTTTAAGAAGGTCTGACCTCCGTATAAAACTTTTCCCACAGTCCAAACATTTATGGGATTTCTTTCCTGTGTGGATTAGCTGATGTTTTGCGAGGACTGAACTCTGTATGAAACTTTTTCCACAATCTAAGCATTTATGAGGTCTCTCTCCAGTGTGGACTGCTTGATGTTTAACAAGATCTGACCTCCGTATGAAACTTTTTCCACAGATTAAGCATTTTTGGGCTCTCTCTCCAGTGTGGATTGCCTGATGATCAAGTAGGGTTGATCGCTGTATAAAACTTTTTCCACAATCTAAGCACTTATGAGGTCTCTCTCCAGTGTGGACTGCTTGATGTTTAACAAGGTCTGACCTCCGTATGAAACTTTTCCCACAGTCTAAGCACTTATGAGGTCTCTCTCCAGTGTGGACTGCTTGATGTATAACAAGGTCTGACCTCCGTGTGAAACTTCTCCCACAGTCTAAGCACTTATAGGGTCTCTCTCCTTTGTGGATTGCCTGATGTCTAACAAGGTGTGACCTCCGTATGAAACTTTTTCCACAATCTAAGCACTTATGAGGTCTCTCTCCAGTGTGGACTGCTTGATGTTTAACAAGGTCTGACCTCCGTGTGAAACTTCTCCCACAGTCTAAGCACTTATGGGGTCTCTCTCCGGTGTGGATTGCCTGATGTATAAGAAGGTTTGACCTCCGTATGAAACTTTTCCCACAGTCTAAGCACTTGTGGGGTCTCTTTCCTGTGTGGATTCGATGATGTAAAACAAGTTGTGACCTCCATATGAAACTTTTTCCACAGTTTAAGCACTTATGGGGTCTTCCCACAAAGGTGCCCTGTGATTCCCTGTACCCAGGAATCTCCTGCTGTTGATTCCCCTCCTCGTTTTCACTCACTCTCTCATCACCTGCTGGGACAGAGAGACAATCCAGACAGGAGTCATTTTGCTAGGGAAAAATTAAGAGGAATAGCACCGAGGGAAAACCCAACATAGTAAAGCTGCACAGATGGAGCAATTGGATTCTGCCTCCAAATCCCACCCAAACTTTCACAGAGAAGGAACGTTGGGAAGGAAACACCTGCAAGTAACAGGACACGTGGGAAACAATGTCAGTGATAGCTCCTGACTGCAGCCCTGCCCTGGGTGAGATGAGGAAGGAACTGAGGGAACTTACTGATACCACATTTCTGGGATTCTCAATTTTTTCCTTCATTCCCCAGATGGTTTCTGTGTCAGTCCTCACCTGTGTGGGTGACTCTCGGGATCTCTCTTTCCTCACCGGCCTGGAGATCGGGCACCCACGGCTCTTCCCCTCGTTCCAGTTGGGCGATCAGGTCAGGTTTGGGAAGGGGGAATCCCTGTACAGGTGGTCAATTCAGATCAGAGGAGGGTATGGAGGACTGAGAGAGCGTCTGTCAGAAAGGACATTCCGTGGGTGGCACCTGTCCCCGTGCTGTGCTGGGAGAACGTGGAATCCAAAGGGACGGGAACGAGGTCACTGAGCCCCCTCGGGGGAGGCAGATGTCTGGGGAGGTGAGGGGAATTGTGATGCACACCCAGCTCTCGTGTTAAACCCCTGCCTATTTCTAAACCTGCGAAGCCCAGAGCCCTCCACATGACTGGAGCTGTTCCCAAGGAGGAGAGAGAAGAGGGATTCTGTGAGTGACCGAGAAACAACACAGACAGGACAATACAAGAGTTCCTCACCTTGCAAGCTACGGGGCTCTGGTGGGGATGATTTAGTATGTGCCTTAGGTTATGACACCCTGGTCTCATTGGAGTGTGATGAGGGAAGAACCTCAGCGGTGCCAGACACACAAACCCTCCCCGCACCCCGCAGCTTCCAATAACCAAGGAGCCACGAATCCCTTACCCAGCGAGGTCACTGTCTCGTAATTCTCCCGCATGACGTCCCTGTAGAGGGCTCTCTGAGCGGGATCCAGCAGAGCCCCCTGCCCCTGGGTGAAATACACAGCCACCTCCTCGAAGGTCACCAGCATCTGGAACAAGAGTTGCCCACTAAGCATCTGCTGCCCCAGCCACAATCCCACTAGTTACGGGGGAGAAGGGTGAGAGAAGCAGATTCCTCCCCCCACCCTGCTCAGAGCAGCCAGGAGGCTCCAGGGGGTGGGGAGAAGGTGAGAACTTCTTATCCCCACCCTCCAGCAGATGGAGCAGGGCAGGCTCTTCACATTTCCCACATACCTGCCAGCAACAGGCTGAGATGGGAGGCAGAGCTCTGAGCCGGAGCTGGGGACAGGGACAGGAATCCCGACAGCTTCCCTTTGAATTTCACAGCAGCCTCTGGCCAGTGGGTCAGGCTCCAGCACTGGGAGTCTGGTCCATTTTCCCAGCCCTGCCCAGGGGGGCTGTTCCCTGTTTCAGAAATGGGGGAATGTTTCCCCCTTCCCCCCTACCCACCAGTGGGCCTGTTCAGAGAATCAGGCCCAGGTCGATCATGTTCCAGCAAGTTTATCACACCCCGTCCCACCCCGGGTGATTAACCCCTCTACGATGCCCCTCCCCCACCACCAAAAGCTCCCTGAAAATCCCCTACCTCAGCTGGCTCCATCACAGCCATTTCCCTGCCCTGTCCCCTGCAAGATGGGACAATCTGGAGCGAAACGTGGACGCGATTCCTCAGCCTGTCGGAGGAGCAGGGAGATTGGGCAGGTTTCATAAGGGGCTGGAGTCCATGTCACTCCCCGATTCCCCCCAGGCTCTCTCCCTGCAGACAGACGCTCTGATTCTATGACTGCCATGCTGGGAACAAACCCAGTTAGTTCATTACCTCCCCGGCCACACCACCAGCCTCACCCTCCCTCCCCCCCTGCTTAGAACTAACCCACCACGTCCCTTCTAAACCTCCCCAGAGCAGCATCTCTGAGCCAAACGCTGGAAAAAGAGCAGAATCAAAGGAGTCACTTCAGGGTACTGCCCCACAGTGTATTGTGACCCCCTCTAGCTCTCCCCCGTCTCCCTAAGTGGTGCGGTGCTCAGCAGAGTGAGCAACTGGCTTTTCCTCTCTCAGCTCCTGCCCTTGTTCCCAGGAGAGCTGACTGCCGCGGGGGTGCAGGGAATGAATCTGGGCAGAGCTGGGAACCTCCCTCCCCACTTCCTGCTCCTGCTGCCCCTTCAAGTCTCTCCACTCTCCCTTTTTGTCTTCTTCCCTCGCTCTGGGAGAACTGGCGGCTGCCCCATTGTCTTGGGTCTCTCCATCATCTGCAGGCTCAGGTTCAGGGGCTGGTATGGTCAAAGTGGTTCCAGCCACTGGAGAAAGTGCCCCTGGGCTGGTCTCAGAGGGGTTGATGAAGCGGGATTGTTCTTAATGTTTTCTCTGAATACTGTGTGTGTGCCTCAGTTTCCCCATGTGTTACACAAGTACCAAGCTGGTGGGATACAGGGGTGTGATCATTGCAGAGACCTCTAGAGGGCAGGCGTGATGGCAGAGTGGCTGCTGGGCATAGAGAATGGCCAAAATTCTCTATCCTGGCAAGTGATGGCCAGAGCTCATCCTCTGCAAGGAGCCAGCCGAAGATGTTGGAGAACAAAGAGAGAGGGGGAGGCCAGGTGACCTGTTTTCCTGGGAAAGAGAGAAAGCATGGGGGAGGGGCAGCTGGGTGTCAGTGAGGATGGGGGGCTGGAAGCGGCTCAGTCTCCTGGTTTGGGACTCAGCGGGGAGAGCCCAGGACTCAAGACTCTGGATTCCCCCCAAGCCAGACGTTGCCGAACGCTCTTGATTTCTGTGCTAACAAGCTCTGTTCTGTGCCGCCTTCCCAGCGACCAATAAACCCTTCTGTTTTCCAAGCTGGCTGAGAGTCACAGTTGACTGCGGAGGTGGGGTGCACGGCCCCTGTGAGGAGCATGTCAGGCTTCTCCTTCGGCTGCCCCTGGGGTTCAGACTGGGGCTATGCGCCCTCCATGGGCTCTGGGGCTGGAGAGGCTGGGGCCACATGCTCAGTGGGGGGGATGTTGGGGGTGCTCAGGGGTTAGGGTCCTGTCCCTACAATGCGAGGAGGGCTCACCCCCCACCAGCTGTACCCATTGTTATCCCCAGCTCCTAGTCCCAGGCAGGGGGCCTGAAACAATCTGTACGGAGGGGGAAGCACTGAGAGCCATTGAACCAAACCGTAAAGCCTGGATAGGATGGAAACCCCTTCAAGCCAGGGGGTGCGGCAGGGCCCCGCTAGCCTAGATCCAGAGCCTGTGCTGCCCCCCCCCCACCCACCCTGACTGTGCCCCTGGGCCCCGCTCCTTCCCTGGCCCAGGATGGGGCACCCACCCTGCATCCAGTTTGGCCCCGGCCCACCTTCTGCCCCTCCCTATTTGCCCCCCTCACAACTCCCTGAGCTGCAGCCTCCGTCCGCACCAACCCGGCCGGGGCAGGGAAACAAAGCAGCAAGTGGGGGGAGCGGGGGGTAACGTGATCCTGCCCCCGCCCCGCACACGCCGGGAGCTGCGGCAGCTTTCCCGGGCCCGGGGCAGGGAATCGCAGCCGGCTCCGCGGGGAGCAGCCCGGGGCCAAACCCTCCCCCTGCAGCCCGGGGGTGACGGGTCTCTCTTACCTTCCCTCCGAGCGGGGCCCCCCGGGGCAGGGGCCGGGCCGGGGCCCTGGCCGGGCTGGGGGCTCTGCCCTGGGAGAGGCTCCCGGGGAGCAGCGGCCAGGGCCCGGCTGGAGGTTCCCCTCTCCCGGCTGCAGCCCGGGCTCCGGGCTCCCAGCACCAGCCGCCGGGGCTCGGGGATCTCGCCGGGAGCCAGAGTCCCCGCAGCGGCTGCGAGTCACTTCCTGGGCCGGGCTGAGCCCCGCGATCCTCCCCCCAGAGCCGCCCCCCAGCCGCTCCTGGGTCCTAGCGATCAACCCACGGCGCTTCAGCATTTCTGTGCCCCGCTTCTGTTACACTCACAGGCTCTAAGGTCAGAAGGGCCCCTCATGAGCATCGAGCCCAGGGGTTCTCACGGCCACATTTTTGGTGGCCTCAGAGTGTGGCCAGCTCTGACACTTTTCCCTAAAATATTGAATGAACTTTAGGGGAAGCCAGTAAACATGCAGGGAGGTAAGCGGGGAAATGGTCCCATTACTGTGGGGAACTTTCCTGACTTTACCCCCCACTGCTGTGGAATCAAACAGCAGAAGGATCTGAGTCCTCGCTCCCTCTTCCCTCACCCAGAGCCTGCCTCACCTTGAGGGCTCCCCTTCCACTCTCTTGTGTGGTAAAGTCCTTATAACCCCGACAAGGCTGGGCCCAGGCTTCCTGGGGGGCTTGGCCCCCAACCTTGGTGTGACCACGCAGGACACGCGCTGGAGCGTGCCCACTCCAGGGAACTTTCTCTGCTCTGGACGCTTCCCTGACCTCCTCCCTGACCATTGTCTATACTCCAGAACAAATGCAATTTACTAAACAGCAACTAATTAAAAAAATAATCAGGAAACAATGAGAAAGGCGAAAGGAAAACACTTAGCCCCACTCTGTGGGCACGGGGGCAGTTCACAGTCCATCCCTCCCACGTCCCAGGCCTCCTGCCCAGGCCCTGGCTGTGCTGCAGGGATGCCGCAGGTCAGACATGTGCTCTGGCAGTGGCCACACGCCCTCAGGCTCTAGGTGACAGGACCTTTTTCCCGGTGTCCCCGGAAAGGTGCAAATCCAGAGGACAAATAAAAAGCCCCCACACTTGGTAATCTCTGTAACTGATTGGGGGGAGGGGAGCAGGGGGTTGGACTCATGATCTTTGAGCACTTCTGGCTGCTGACCTAGTTCTGTCCCTGCCCTCCCGCTGGGTTCCACGGGACGGAGGCCTTGATCTGGTGTTATACCAATAAAATAAAAACCAACAGGATCTTATTAAAGGGAAAAAGGCAAAATACCACATTTATTGGGAATACAGAAAGAATCATAGTAAGCAGTTAGTTATAGCTATAACATTCCATTCCATTCTCATATTTATTCACACATTCATTCATACAAACACACACACACACAGGTTCTGCAAGGTTGTTATCATAGTTACCAGCCTTAGAGTTGCTCATGCCAAGCCACTGGCCAGGTGGCCTGGACATGAGGAGGGAGCAGGGCCTTGTCAGATGCTCATCTGATGCTCCTGGAAGTTGGTTTGCAGAATCAGACCCCAAAGTTCTCACTTTTTAGAGTCTATATTTATAGGAATTTCTTCCTATGCCAGTCTATTGGAATTGCTTCATCATGCTGTTGCTGAATCAATCAGCAGATAGCACATTCCTGACGGCTCTGTGCTGCTAGATGTTATCTTGTTCTTTGGTTCTCCCATTCTTGAGGCTGTTGGGTGGATTCCAGTCTGCCCTCCGGGGGTCCTCTGGTTATTTCCACTTGACGCCTTCTTCAGCCGATGGACACTGGATTCTTAGGCTGGCACCACCCTGATCATTCAGTTATTATCCACACCAAGCATCCATCCACATACATCCTCTATCTCTATTTTAATCACAATTGTTAATACAACAAAAGGGCGGGGAGTCTCTGGGTGCTGTTTCTGTTGTTACAGAGTATTGCTTTGAGTCTCTCTCTCTGTGAATTGCTTTGAGAACAGACTCTGTCTTAGAATGTACTAACGCAATTAGCAGCTTCCAAGTTTCACGCATAGAGGGAGAGAAACAGTACCAAAAACCAAGAGACCTCTTAATTAGTAATACCCTGGAATTTAAACTATGGGGAATCAAACTCATTTGTGATTTTAATACAGAACTTCTTTAATATGATCCAACACTGGAACACCGCCGGGGGGCAGGGGAAATGCCAGTACGATGGGGATGACTTCATCAGCTTCCACGTCCAGCTTTGGGTCTCTTATCCCTGTCTGTGTCCCATCTCCCACCCTCCCGGAGCCATGGCCCGGCTCCCGGCCCCACCTCGAGGGGGTAGAAGGGCACAGAGAGGGATAAGGGGGAGGCAGTGTAGCTCTAAAAATCGCTCCACTGGGCCCAGAGCAATTCCAGCCTCTCCACCTGTGCTTTGCCGGGATAAACCCGTCATGATGGCAGCCGGGATGCTGGGCAGATGCCCATGTTGTGAACTCCTTAACAGGTTACCAGTAGAATTGTAATAGGTGAAAGGGTTACTTTTTACATGCTATTTTCATCCCTAGTCTGGACACCTGCCTTGCAGCTTCTGAGCCCTCAGGCAGAAGCCTCCACAAACCCCCAAAGCTTCCCTGACTATTTGGAATGATTTTAGAGTACGGGTGTGGTGCCCCGCCCCCGAATCCCATTGAGGTGGGGCCAGAAGCAGGGCCACGGCTTCAGGAGGGGGGCGTCGGGATGCAGACAGGGGTAAGGGGCCTGAGGCTGAATGTGGAAGATGATGAAGTTATCCCCGTCATACTGGCATTTCCCCCACCCCTCGTGGGTGTCCCAGTCCATGGCCTGCACCCCATGGAACCCTGGGGGGCAGGGACAGAACTTGGTCAGCAGCCAGAAGTGCTGAAAGATCACGAGTCTGCCCCACTTCCCCCCCCCCATCAGTTTACAGAGATTACCAAGTGGGGGGGGCTTTTTATTTGTCCTCTGGTTTGCACCTTTCCGGGGACACTGGGAAGAAAAGTCCTGTCACCGAGAGCCTGAGGGCGTGTGGCCACCACCAGAGCACCTGTCTGACCCGCAGCATCCCTGCAGCACAGCCAGGGCCTGGGCTGGAGGCCTGGGACGTGGGAGGGACAGACTGTGAACTGTCCGGGCATCCCAGAGATGCTGTTTGTGCTTCCCCAGAGCCCATAGAGTGGGGCTAAGTGTTTTCCTTTCACCTTTCTCATTGCTTCCTGATTGTTTTAAATTACTTGCTGGTTAGTAAATTGCACTTGTTCTGGGGCATAAACAATGGTCAGGGAAGAGATCAGGGAAGCATCCAGAGCGGAGAAAGTACCCAGAGTGGGTTTGCTCTAACCTGTGTCCTGAGTGGTCATAACCAGGTCAGGGGGCCGAGCCCTTCAGGAAGCCTGGGCCCTGCCTGGTCGGGGTTATAAGGACTTTGCCACACAGGAGAGTGGAAGGGGAGTGTCATAAATATAAAGGGAAGGGTAAACACCTTTAAAATCCCTCCTGGCCAGAGGAAAAACCCTTTCACCTGTAAAGGGTTAAGAAGCTAGGATAACCTCGCTGGCACCTGACCACAATGACCAATGAGGAGACAAGATACTTTCAAAGCTGGAGGGGGGGAGAAACAAAGTTTCTCTCTGTCTGTGTGTTGCTTTTGCCCAGACCAGAGCAGAAATGCAAGTCAGATCTCCTGTAAAGAGTTAATAAGCAATCTAGTTAGATATGCCTTAGATTGTGTTTTGTTTAAATGGCTGATAAAATAAGTTGTGCTGAATGGAACGTATACTCCTGTTTTTGCGTCTTTTTGTAACTTAAGGTTTTGCCTAAAGGGATTCTCTATGTTTTGAATCTGATTACCCTGTAAGGTATTTACCATCCTGATTTTACAGAGGTGATTCTTTTACTTTTTTTCTTCAATTAAAATTCTTCTTTTAAGAACCTGATTGCTTTTTCATTGTTCTTAAGATCCAAGGGTTTGGGTCTGTGGTCACCTATGCAAATTGGTGAGGATTTTTATCAAGCCTTCCCCAGGAAAGGGAGCATAGGGCTTGGAAGGATTGGGGGGAAAGACGTTTCCAAGCGGGCTCTTTCCCGGTTATATATTTGTTAAATGCTTAGTGGTGGCAGCAATAAAGTCCAAGGGCAAAAGGTAAAATAGTTTGTACTTTGGGGAAGTTTTAACCTCAGCTGGTAAAAATAAGCTTAGGGGGTTTTTCATGCAGGTCCCCACATCTGTACCCTAGAGTTCAGAGTGGGGAAGGAACCTTGATAGGAGCCCTCAAGGTGAGGCAGGCTCTGGGTGAAGGGAGTGGGAGCGAGGACTCAGATCCTTCTGCTATTCGATTCCACCCAGGAGGTGTTTAAGTTAGGAAAGTTCCCCACAATAGCGGGACCATTTCCCCACTTACCTCTGCGCATGTTTAGTGGTTTCCCCTAAAGTTCATTCAGTATTTTAGAAAAATGTGTCACCCATTCCCCACACTAGATGGAAGACGGTCCCTCCCTTCTGTCCTCAGTACAACTGCTGAAGCCACTGCCCTTCACCCTGCCCTTATTAGCAGTAAAAATCTGCTGACTGCTATTTACAGGGGTTAAAAAGGGGCAAAGGGGGCAAAATGGAGCAGGGGGGTGGCCAGGGTCTGAGCAGGGGGTGGAAATTGACTGATGGGGGGTCAAGCAGCTGGAGGCAGCATTAGGAGAGGGGCTAAAAGGCAAAATCAGGGCTGGGGGGGTGGAGCAGGAGTTAAGCTTGGGGTGAGGTGCTGGCAGAGGGTGACAGAGGGCAAAACCCGGCACAGACGGGGGCACGGGGAGTAACAGTTACCCCAGTGGGACTGAGACACCAGTGCTTGCAAAAATGGTGGGGGGCAAAGGGGCTTTTTAATTTCCCCTCCCACAGACAGCACCTCTCAGCATGGGCTTCCCAGGGCTGGGTTCTTAAAGGCACAGGCATCCCAATGCCTAGTCAGTGCCGCTCCTCTTGGTCTGATCTAACCCACTGAGGCTACATCTACACGAGAAAGTTCAAAGCGCTGCCGTGGGTGCCAGTGCTCCTGGTAATCCACCTCGACGAGGGGATTAGCTCCGAGCACCGGGAGCCGAGCCTGTCCACACGAGCGCTTTAAAGAGCTCACACTTGCTGCGCTCAGGGGGGTGATTTTCACCCTCCTGAGCCAGCAAGTTAGAGCACTTTAATTTGTCAGTGTAAATAATCCCTGAGACTTAATTCAGTGAAACATTTTACATATATCCCCTCAGAAACAAAGAATCCCTTATCACTGTATCTGATTGCATAGAGTCTCCTCGCAGTTGTCTTGTCTGTTGCTGGGATTCCCTGAATTCCCTGAATTTTTAAATTTAATTTTTTTTCTTCTCAGTTTAGAGCTCACTGAATTTCTGGCCTAGTGTCAAAACTTTTGGAGTCCAGCCACCAATGGGGATTGCATTGTTGCAACTGTTATTTTGCCTCTCAGTCTAGCCCTGAGTGTTTTTCCTCATGCCACTGTGTACAACTTGATTCTCAAATATTGAATAAAGACAGTATATTAGCTCATATAATGTCTTTCTCCATGGAAAAAAATCTATTGTAATGACTGCCATCATGGGTCAGACCAATAGTCCGCCTAATCTAGTATCCTGTCTTGTGAGAGTGATAGTGATGTGCCCCATGAGGGTTAATGTGTATACAGGGCCTTGTACCGTACAGGGCCTTGTACCATCCAGAAACATATGCAGCTGCGATAGGTCCTACTTTGCTAAAAGAGGCCATCTGATGTAGGATTCATACAAGGTTTATGCGCTTGGCAACATTCAGGGCACACCTGGATTGTTGTGCTGGACCTGTGCACACACAGCTCCTTTCAAGGGCATCAACCTTGGAATCTCGCCCAGATGACATGAACCGTGGGAAGCCTCCCAGGACTGGGCTCAAGGCCCGAGAGCAAGGAATGCGGTAGATAGAAACTGGTAAATAAGAATGTTAAACAAAGCCAGTGTATTCCTTTTATCTGTTGGAGAATGTAATGCGCGGGGGGAGAGAAAGAATAAAGGGGAAGGTGAAACGCTGACAGGCAGAAGCCCGTTAGCAGACCAGCCGCTTGCTTGCTAAAAGCTCTGTGCTGTCTTGTCATTGAACCGCCACAACTGGCGCCCAACGTGGGGCCCTCAGCACTCACCTCGCCCGGCAAGGGTTTCAGACGCGTCACTCATCCGCTTCGCGGATCCCGGTGAGTATTTTTCGTTGTGGTAGGCATGGGAAGCTCCCTCTCTGCTTTGCAAGTGCAACACCGCAGTGAGCTACAGCATTTGCTGCGTAAGGCGCAGCATGACTGCCCCACTCGAGAACTCACTCTCCTGCTACAGGAGGTGAGTGCCCAATGCCCGTGGTACCCTGAAGCTGGAAGTCTTAAGCTAGCGGACTGGGAGCGGTTGGGCCAGACATTGCACAAAGAGCCTCGGGCGCCTGTGCAGGCTCTACATGCCTGGCATCTCTGCCGCGACGCGATACAGCGTGTCGCCTCGGACAGGCCCTCCCTCGCGAGGCTGGTGCTCTCGCCACGCCCGTCCGCTCCTGCAGCCATCCCCCCTCCTGGCAATGCGACACAGCGTGTCGCCTCGGAAAGGCCCACTCCCGCACCAACAGAGGGGCTGCCGATCCCGCCACCCCGTCCGCTCCTGCAGCCATCCCTCCCCCTGCTTCGCCCCCAGTGCCTCTATTACCACCGCCTCCCTGGCCTTCCCCACCGGAGCCGGTGTGTGATCACCCTCCCCCCGTGGGGACCCATGCGGCTTTCGCTGGTGCAACAAATGGTTCACGCAGCGAAGACTCGCTCAGATCTTACAGCAGAGGAGCTGGCTGATCTGGTCTCAGTTCGTCCGGTGACCTGGCAGGATGATGGCCAGAGCAACCAGGTTGCAAACTGGGTCAGTTTGCCCTATTCGGTGGTCAGAGACGTAAAGAAAGCGATTCGCGAGTTCGGCCTCACTAGCACGTATGTAAGTGGTCTCATTGAAGGGCTAGGTACTGGGTACACCCTGATCCCTGAAGATTGGAAGGCACTGTTGCGCATGATGCTGACGCCCAGTCAGTATGTTATTTGGCTTAGTGAGTATTGGCAGATGGCGGAACGCCAAGCCCAGGTATATAGAGAGCAAGGTGTCATTTATGAGCATTTGGCAGAGGAGGGCCTGTTTGCTACTGTTCAGATGCAGTCTCAACTCCCTCAGGCCGTCTTCCCCATTATTCCTACCTGTGCCCAGCATGCTTTCCGGAAGGTCCCGGATTCAGGCAAGCCTACCAAAAGCTTTGCCAGTATCCGTCAGGGTGCATCAGAGTCCTTTACGGATTTTACCAACAGATTGCAGGAGGCTATCCTCCAACAGGTGGATAACCCTGCGGCAGCTCAGGAGATCCTGTTAAAAATGGCGGTTGAAAATGCGAACGAGGATTGCCGCCGTGCTCTCCAGGTGGCACAAGCCGCTGGTGTTCTAGAGCTGTCGGACATGCTGCGGGCGTGCCAAAACATCGGCACACAAGCACATAAAGCTGGGGTTATGGCCGCCGCCCTGCGGAAAAGCGGGAAGGAGGGGAAGCGTTGTTACCGCTGTGGTAAGGAGGGTCACTTTCAGCGGGAGTGCCGCTCATCGACAGCGCCTGCCCACCCCTCAAAGAAGTGCCCCAAGTGTCGGAAGGGCTATCACTGGGCTAATCAGTGTCGTAGCGGGTCGGGAAACCGCATGACGGGTTCCCCCCGAACCCAGGGCCAAACAGGGGTGTTTCCCACTCAGACAACTGTTCCTCTGCTTTAAAACCCATAGACTCCATGAAGGCGGCGACTGCCGGAAGTGCAGGGCTTGATTTGATTATGCAGGAGGACGCTGATTTTCAGTTGCCGGGGGAGGTTTGTGCCATACCTACCCAGGTGACGGGACCTCTCCCTGCCGGATTTGTGGGTCTTGTTCTCCCTTGCTCACACACTGGGAAACAGGGCTTTTTTGTCATCCCAGGGGTCATTGATGGCGATTACAACAGCGTTATTAAGGTTCAGGTGTGGACCCATCTTCCGCAGTCGCTCCCGCATGGACGGTCAATTGCGCAATTGATTTTAGTCCCCTATCAGGTGCCAGCTGCAGAGGATCGAGCCTGGGGCGGAGGCGGCTTTGGATCGACACTGGCTCAGTCGCCATCTCACAACACGTCCTCTCCACTTGTTGCTCTAACAATGTCGGTCCACCCCTCGAAACCTCAGTTAACACTTCTCTTAAATAATGTTCCTTTTACAGGGCTGGTGGACACTGGAGCTGACGTTACGGTGATTCGTGATCCGGAGTGGCCGGTCGGTTGGCCAACAGTTCCTTCTAAAGAGTTGTGGGGATCGGGGGTAGCAAACCCGGGCGCCAAAGTTTGTCCTGGGTCACGGTCTCCAAACCAGGAGGCCGTGCCCTTGCTACAATCCGCCTTTTTGTACTCCCTGTCCACCTCAATATTTGGGGCCCTGACTTACTTACAAAGCTGGACACCACCCTCGATATTAATATATAATGGCCCGAAATCCTCCCTCACCCACCTTGCCATCCGCAGTACCATTAGTATGGCAATCCTTAGAGCCCGTATGGATTGACCAGTGGCCCCTCCCCCTAGAAAAGCTGAAAGCGCTTCATTCGCTTGTACAATAATATTTGCATGCACAGCGCTTGGAGAGCTTTACTAGTCCTTGGAATTAGCTGCTGTTACTTTGGCCTTTTAACTTTTTGCTGATTGTCCCTTTAATTTGATCGTGGACACGCATTATGTTTATCAGGTAATTGATCATTTACCCCTTGCCCTCATTACCCCTCAGGTCGATGCAGACCTTCTTCGCCTGTTTTTGTCCTTACAGTATCTCCTCACCACTCGTAATTTCCCTTATTTTGTTGCTCATATTCGCAGTCATACCCCTCTGCCTGGGCTACTTACTGAAGGCAATGCGCGCGCCGATCGCGCGTTACGTGGTCAGGTAAATTCCCTTTTTTCTGACCCCATTGAAAGCCATGCCTTTTTTCATCAGTCTGCCTCTGTTTTGGCCCGGCAGTTTCATATTCCTGCTGATCATGCACGTTCTATTGTTCGTTCTTGCCCCCACCATGCCGCTGCTGCCCCTACCTTTTTTTATGCCGTTAACCCCAGAGGCACCGCAGCGAATCAGCTGTGGCAAATGGATGTTACTCACGTGCCACAATTCCGTCCCTATTCGTTTTTACATGTTTCCATTGATACCTATTCAGGATTCCTCTGGGTGACCCCACAGCGTGGGGAAGCCACTCCCAAAGTTATGCACCATTTGCTAGCCTGTTTTGCTGTTATGGGTCGCCCGAGCCAGAAAATATAGATAATGCCCCAGCCTACTGCTCCACAGCCCTTTCCTCCTTTTGTGTCCAATGGGACGTCCATCTCACACACAGGATCCCTTATAATTCCATGGGCCAAGCCATTGTTGAACGTGCAAATCACACGCTAAAAACCTTGCTCGACAAACAATTAAAACAAGGGGAGCTGCGTCTCCGAACCTTAGGAGACATTCAGCAACAATTGCGTATCCTTTTGTTCACTTTAAATAATTTAACGCTGAACGCAGATCAGCAGACCCCCACGGATCGGCATTTTCACAAATCCGAGGTACTGGAAAGACCGCGTGTCTATTACCATCAGCTGCCCGATCCGCAATGGTTGGGCCCAGTGCCTCTAATTACTTGGGGTTGGGGATATGCTGCTGTGTCTCTCCCTGCAGGACCGTTGTGGGTTCCGGTCCGGTGTGTGCGACCGGCACTGAAACAGCATGGCGTGGCACCAGAGGCTGTCGAACCCCATACCGGAGTTTTAGCTGACCTCGGAGTAGAATGCGGTGCCTCCTGGGTCGACAACGGCAGGACGGAAACGGAGGAGGCGTAGCGTCCCAAGCCAGCCCGTGACATGGGGAGCAGTAAAAGCATTGGTCGCCGCGGCTCAACGAAGACTGGCAGCAAAGCAACAGCCAGAGACTTCTGAGACTTTGTTTGTGGCAATTCTTGCCCAAATTACTGCTAATTCTGTATTGATTGTATGCCTTTTGTGCCTGCTATTTCCTGTAGGGGTTGGCTCGGGAGCGCTTTCTCCGTTACGAGCCCGAATGACATATAACCTATGGGAAAGATTGGCTACAATAGAAAATGTTACCCACTTTTGTTTATTTGATTTTGTAGCAGCTGAAGAATTGTTAGGTATGTGCCTTATTCCAGTATGTCATCACCCTGAGGAAATCGGAAATGAGATGATGCTCGCTGCTTACGCGAACCTCTCTTCCCAGTACTCTAGCATGGCTAATTGGGGCCCGGCCAATTACACTTTACCTTCTTAAGCTCATTTTTTGCTGTTGCTGTGTGCAATGTATCTCCTTTTTGTTAAGGCTTTGTCGAGAACCGCCCTGGCAGGCTCCACGAGTTATGACCTCGTCTGTCCGGCAGTTAATTGGCTTGCAAAAGCAAATTGATGGCTACCATGAGATGGCCGAGCACAAATAAACAAAAAAGGAGGGGATGTAGGATTCATACAAGGTTTATGCGCTTGGCAACATTCAGGGCACACCTGGATTGTTGTGCTGGACCTGTGCACACACAGCGCCTTTCAAGGGCATCAACCTTGGAATCTCGCCCAGATGACATGAACCGTGGGAAGCCTCCCAGGACTGGGCTCAAGGCCCGAGAGCAAGGAATGCGGTAGATAGAAACTGGTAAATAAGAATGTTGAACAAAGCCAGTGTATTCCTTTTATCTGTTGGAGAATGTAATGCGCGGGGGGAGAGAAAGAATAAAGGGGAAGGTGGAAAGCTGACAGGCAGAAGCCCATTAGCAGACCAGCCGCTTGCTTGCTAAAAGCTCTGTGCTGTCTTGTCATTGAACCGCCACAATCTGATGTAGCTAATTCCTACAGAGAGCAGTTTCTCACACCACAGGTACGTGAGACTGCTATCTGTAGGAAGTAACTTCATCAGATTGCAGTGTTACAGATAGCACATCCCTGCAGATTGCAATTTCTGACCCGTATATGGGTGTGAAAATGCTATCTGTAGGACCAGGCTACCTGCAGCAGCAACAGGTCCTACGATGCTAACAAAGGCCATCTGATGTAGCTAATTGCTGCAGAGAGCAGTCTCACCTACCTACAGTGTTGAGAAACTGCTATCTGGAGGAATTAGCTTCATCAGATTGCAGTGTTGCAGGTCTCCCATGACCTTCTCATAAACAAACTATGGAAATGCCACCTAGATGGAGCTAAAATAAGATGGGTGCAAGTGACTCAGAGGCTGAAAGGGCTGAGTCAGGTTGAAAGGGCATAACCAGTGGGGTTCTGCAGGGATCAGTTCTGGATAAGCTTCTATTCAAAATCTGAATGAATGATTGAGATAATGGCATAGAGAGTACAATTATAAACTTTTGTGAATGATAACAAGCTGGAAGCATACAAAATGGGAAATGACTTCCTAGGAAGGAGTCCTGCGGAAAGGGATCGGAGGGTCATAGTGGACCACAAGCTGAATCCGAGTACTGTGGAAAGGGACCTATGCAAGAAAACAGACGGTCACTCTGGGATATCGGCTCTCCTCTGGGCTGATGAGCTCTCAGCTGGAGTAAAAATTGGAGAGAGGCCAGAGAAGAGAAAAAAAATTAAGGTTTAGCAAACATGACCTGTGCGGGAAGGAGCCTCTGTTTACAAAAGCTGTTTCTTACAATCTACACATAGAAATAACTGCTACAGGGAGCGAGAGGGAGAGGGAGAGAGCGAGCGAGCACATTTCTACGCGTAGCAATTTCACCTACACTGCAGTGGAAGAAGCTGCTGCCCGTAGGCATTTGCTACATCAGGTAGCAGTTTACTACACTAGCAGTTTCTTACCCTCCACTAGGTATCGGTAACCGCTCCCGGTAGCACATTCCTAGGCGGAGCACTTGAAAACACGACACCTGACACAGAGAGGGGAGGCGCAGCTTGACGGGTTGATCGCTAGGACCCAGGAGCGGCTGGGGGGCGGCTCTGGCGGGAGCGATCGCGGGGCTCAGGCCCGGCCGCAGGAAGTGGGTCGCAGCCGCTGCGGGGACTCTGGCTCCCGGCGAGATCCCCGAGCCCCGGCGGCTGGTGCTGGGAGCCCGGAGCCCGGGCTGCAGCCGGGAGAGGGGAACCTCCAGCCGGGCCCTGCCCGCTGCTCCCCGGGAGCCTCTCCCAGGGCAGAGCCCCCAGCCCGGCCAGGGCCCCTTCCCGGCCCGGCCCCTGCCCCGGGGGGCCCCGCTCGGAGGGAAGGTAAGAGAGACCCGCCCCCCCCCGTCACCCCCGGGCTGCAGGGGGCGGGTTTGGCCCCGGGCTGCTCCCAGCGGAGCCGGCTGCGATTCCCTGCCCCGGGCCCGGGAAAGCTGCCGCAGCTCCCGGCGTGTGCGTGGCGGGGGCAGGATCACGTTACCCCGCCTCCCCAATCTGCTGGTTTGTTTCCCTGCCCCTAGCCGGGCTGGTGTGGACGGGGGCTGCAGATCAGGGAGATGGGACGGGGGCAAATAGGGAGGGGCAGAAGGTTGGCAGGGGCTAAACTGGATGCAGGATGGGGGGCCCCAGCTGGGGGTCGGGGAGGGAGCGGGGCCCAGGGGTACAATCGGGGGGGGGGCAGCACAGGCTCTGGATCTGGGCTGGCGGGGCCCTGCTGCACCCCCTGGCTTGAAGGGGTTTCCATCCTATCCAGGCTTTACAGTTTGGTTCAATGGCTCTCAGCCCCCCTGTTATAAATATAAAGGGAAGGGAAACCACCTTTCTGTACACAGTGCTATAAAATCCCTCCTGGCCAAACGCAACATCCTGTTACCTGTGAAGGGTTCAGAAGCTCAGCTTACCTGCTGGCACCTGACCCAAAGGACCAATAAGGGGACAAGATACTTTCAAATCTTGCCGGGGGGGGGGAAGGCTTTTGTTTGTGCTCTTTGTTTACGTGGTTGTTCTCTCTTGGGACTGAGAGAGGCCAGACAGAAATCCATCTTCTCCAACCCATCCTAATCCAAGTCTCCAATTTTGCAACCAGTATAGGTAACCCAGGCAACGCAGATTCGTTTATCTTTTGTTTTATGTGAATTTTCCCTGTGTTAAGAGGGGGGTTTATTCCTGTTTTCTGTAACTTTAAGGTTTTGCCCAGAGGGGGATCCTCTGTGTTTTGAATCTGAATGCCCTGTAAAGTATTTTCCATCCTGATTTTACAGAGATGAGTTTTACCTCTCTCTCTTTTTTTTTTTAATAAAATCCTTCTTTTAAGAACCTGACTGATTTTCCCATTCTTTCAAGATCCAGGGGTTTGGGTCTTTGATGATTTTGTAACCAATTGGTTAGGATATTATTCTCAAGCCTCCCCAGGAAAGGGGGTGTGTAGGGTTTGGGGGGCTATTTTGGGGAGAAGACGTCTCCAAGTGGTCTCTTTCCCTGTTCTTTGCTTAAAACATTTGGTGGTGCCAGCATACTGTTCAAGCACAAGGCAAAGTTGGTACCTTGGGGAAGTTTTTAACCTAAGCTGGTAAGAATAAGCTTAGGTGGTTTTTCATGTGGGTTCTCACTTCTGTACCCTAGAGTTCAGAGTGGGGAAGGAACCTTGACACCCCACTGTACAGATTGTTTCAGCCCCCCTGCCTGGGACTAGGAGCTGGGAAGAAGAACGAGATACAGCTGCTGGGGGATGAATCTAGGGCTGGGGGAGGCAAGTCCCCCTCCCACTGCAGGGGCAGGACCCCAGACCCTGAGCACCCCCAACATCTCCCCCGACCTGCTGAGCATGTGGCCCCAGCCTTCCCGGTCCTGGGGCCCAGGGAGGGCACATGACCCCAGCCTGAACCCCCGGGGGCAGCCTAAGGAGAAGCCTGACATGCTCCTCACAGGGGCTGTGCACCCCACCTCCGCAGTCCGCTGTGACTCTCAGCCAGCTTGGAAAACAGAAGGGTTCATTGGTCGCTGAGAAAACCGTGTGGAACAGAGCTCGTTAGCACAGAAATCAGGAGCATTCAGCAAAGTCCATCTTGGGGGGAATCCAGAGTCCCGAGCCCTGGGCTCTCCCCGCTGAGTCCCAAATCCGGAGACTGACCCACTTCCAGCCCCGCATCCTCAGAGACCTCAGGATACAGGCTGTGTCTGTGAGTCCCAGAGCTCCTGCCCTCAGTGACACAGCCAGCTTCAAACCCCTGTTACCAGTGTCAGTGGCTGAGCTGCCTAATGAGAGCAGAGGCCCATGGCAATGGGACAGTCACCCGTTCTCCCAGGTTGAGGGAAGAAGATAAAAAAGGAGAGCGGAGAGACTTGAAGGGCAGCAGCAGCAAGAAGTGGGGAGGGAGGTTCCCAGCTCCCAGCCCTGCCCAGATCCATTCCCTGCACCCCCGGGCAGTCCGCTCTCCTGGGAACAAGAGCAGGGGCTGAGAGAGGAAAAGCCAGTTGCTCGCTCTGCTGAGCACCGCACTACGGATGGAGATGGGGGAGAGCTGGAGGGGGTCACAATACACTGTGGGGCAGTACCCTGAAGTGACTCCTTTGATCTGCTCTTTTTCCAGCATTTGGCTCGGAGATGCTGCTGTGGGGAGGTTTAGAAGGGAGGTGGTGGGTTAGTTCTAAGCGGGGGAGGGGGCGGGGGGGGGGGGGCTGGCCGGGGAGGTAATGAACTAACTGGGTTTGTTCCCAGCATGGCAGAGTCATAGAATCAGAGCGTCTGTCTGCAGGGAGAGAGCCTGGGGGGAATTGGGGAGTGACATGGACTCCAGCCCCTTATGAAACCTGCCCAATCTCCCATCTCCTCCTACAGGCTGTGGAATCGCGTCCACATTTTGCTTCAGATTGTCCCATCTTGCAGGGGACAGGGCAGGGAAATGGCTGTGATGGAGCCAGCTCAGGTAGGGGATTTTCAGGGAGCTTTTGGTGGTGGGGGAGGGGCATCGTAGGGGGGTTAATCACCCGGGGTGGGACGGGGTGCGATAAACCTGCTGGAACGTGATCAACCTGGGCCTGATTTTCTGAACAGGCCCATTGGCGAGTGGGGGGGAGGGGAAACAATCCCCCATTTCTGAACCAGAAAACACCCCCCTGGGGAGGGCTGGGAAAATGGACCAGACTCCCAGTGCTGGAGCCTGACCCACTGACCAGAGGCTGCTGTGAAATACGAAGGGAAGCTGTCAAGGTTCCTGTCCCTGTCCCCGGCTCAGAGCTCTGCTTCCCGTCTCAGCCTATGGCTGGCAGGCATGTGGGAAATGAGACGACCCTGCCCTGCTCCATGTGCTGGGGAGGACAAGGAGCTCTCACCTTCTCCCACCCCCTGAAGCCTCCTAGCTACTCTGAGCAGGGTGCGCGGAGGATTCTGCTTCTCTCTCCGTCCTACCCCATGACTAGTGGGATTGTGGCTGGGGCAGCAGGTGCTTTGTTGTTTCAGATGCCAGTGACCTTCGAGGAGGTGGCTGTGTATTTTACCCAGGGGCAGGGGGCTTTGCTGGACCCTGCTCAGAGAGCCCTCTACAGGGATGTCATGCAGGAGAACTACGAGACAGTGACCTCGCTGGGTAAGGGATTCCTGGCCCCTTGGTTATTGGAAATTGGGGAGGTCTGTGTGTCTGACACCGGTCAGGTTCTTCCCTCATCATGCTCCAATGAGAAGAGGGTGTCAAAACATAAGGCACATACTAAATCATCCCCACCCAACCCCCCTAGCTTGCACGGTGGAGAAGCCATGCATTGTCCTGTCTGTGTTGTTTCTCGGTCGCACACAGAATCCCTCTTCTCTCTCCTCCTTGGGAACAGCTCCAGTCATGTGGAGGGCTCTGGACTTCGCAGGTTTAGAAATAGGCAGGGGTTTAACACGAGAGCTGGGTGTGCATCACAATTGCCCTCACCTCCCCAGACGTCTGCCTCCCGCAAGGGGGTTAAGTGACCACGTTCCTGTCCTCTTAGATTCCACATTCCCCAGCACAGCACTGGGACAGGTGCCACCCACGGAATGTCCTTTCTGACAGATGCTCTCTCAATCCTCCACAAACCCTGATCTGGTCTGATATCACTCCCTGCACAGGATTTCCCCTTCCCAAACCTGATCTGATCACCCGGCTGGAACGAGGGGAAGAGCCGTGGGTGCCCAATCTCCAGGCCTGTGAAGAAAGAGAGATCCCAAGAGGTGCCCACACAGGTGAGCGCTGACATACAAATCATCTAGTGAATGAAAGAAAAAGTTGAGAATCCCAAAAATGACATATTAGTAAGTGCCCTCGGTTCCTTCCTCATCTCACCCAGAGCAGGGCTGCAGGCAGCAGATATCACTGACATCGCTTCCCATGTGTCCTGTTCACTGCAGGAGTTTCCTTCCGAACTGGGAAGTGGAGGCAGAATCCAATTGCTCCATCTCTCCAACCTTTAGTATGTTGGGTTTTCCCTCGGTTCTATTCCTCTTAATTTCTCCTCAGCAGAATGACTCCTGTCTGCATTGTCTCTCTCCCAGCAGGTGATGAGAGAGTGAGTGAGAAGAAGGAGGGGAATCAACATCAGGAAATTCCTGGGCACGGGGAACCACAGGGGATTTTTGTGGGAAGAGCTGAAGGGAATTTTTCCCAGTGCTTGGCACAGGGAGAAGCCTGGGGAAATTGGCAGAGGTCAAAGAGGCTGCTGGGAAACCACTCAAGGGAGCAACTGGATGGATCTATTATATGTGGGGAAGGACACAGGGATCCCACAGCCCGGCAGACAACCCCCAAGGAAGACAAACGCTATGAATGCCTCGGTTATGGGAAAGGATTCATTCTGAGACCGGCGCTTCTTACGCTTCAGGCAATAAATACTGGAGAGAAAACACTTCAATGCTTGGACTGTGGGGAAAACCTCAATAAGCGCTCAGATCTTACTAATCATGGGAGAAGCCACATGGGAGAGAAACCCTCTGGGTGCCTTGAGAGCAGGAATTGTTTGAATTGGAAGTCAGCACTGATTACACATCAGCTAATCCACACAGGAGAGAGACCCCACAAGTGCTTAGACTGTGGGAAAAAATTCGTACGAAGGTCAGGCCTAATTAAACATCAGAAAATCCACACAGGAGAGAGACCCCATCAGTGTTTAGACTGTGGGAAAACTTTCATACACAGGTCAGACCTTGTTAAACATCAAGCAGTCCACACCGGAGAGAGACCCCATAAGTGCTTCGACTGTGGAAAAAGTTTCACACAAAGGCCAACCCTTCTTAAACATCAGGTAATCCACACAGGAGAGAGACCCTATAAGTGCTTGGACTGTGGGAAAAGTTTCACATGGCGATCTGCCCTGGTTACACATCAGAGAATACACACGGGAGAGAGACCCCATAAGTGCTTAGACTGTGGGAAAAGTTTCATACAGAGGTCAAACCTACTTAATCATCAGGCAATCCACCCTGGAGAGAGACCTCATAAGTGTTTAGACTGTGGAAAAAGTTTCACAGAAAGGCCAACCCTTCTTAAACATCAGGCAATCCACACAGGAGAGAGACCGCACAAGTGCTTAGACTGTGGGAAAAAATTTGTACGGAGGTCAGGCCTAACTAAACATCAGAAAATCCACACAGGAGAGAGACCCCATCAGTGTTTAGACTGTGGGAAAACTTTCATACACAGGTCAGACCTTGTTAAACATCAAGCAGTCCACACTGGAGAGAGACCCCATAAGTGCTTAGACTGTGGAAAAAGTTTCACAGAAAGGCCATCCCTTCTTAAACATCAGCTAATCCACACAGGAGAGAGTCCCCATAAGTGCTTGGACTGTGGGAAAAGTTTCACATGGCGATCAGCCCTGGTTACACATCAGAGAATACACATGGGAGAGAGACCCCATAAGTGCTTAGACTGTGGAAAAAGTTTCACAGAAAGGTCAACCCTTCTTAAACATCAGGTAATCCACACAGGAGAGAGACCCCATAAGTGCTTGGACTGTGGGAGAAGTTTCACATGGAGATCAGCCCTGGTTACACATCAGAGAATACACAAAAGAGAGAGACCCCATAAGTGCTTAGACTGTGGAAAAAGTTTCACAGAAAGGCCAACCCTTCTTAAACATCAGGCAATCCACACAGGAGAGAGACCCCACAAGTGCTTAGACTGTGGGAAAAGTTTCACATGGCGATCAGCCCTGGTTACACATCAGAGAATACACATACAGCCCTGGTTACACATACAGAGGTCAGACCTTGTTAAACATCCAGCAGTCCACACCGGAGAGAAACCCCAAAAGTGCTTAGACTGTGGAAAAAGTTTCACAGAAAGGCCAACCCTTCTTAGACATCAGGTAATCCACACAGGAGAGAGACCCCATAAGTGCTTGGACTGTGGGAAAAGTTTCACATGGCGATCAGCCCTGGTTACACATCAGAGAATACACACGGGAGAGAGACCCCACAAGTGCTTAGACTGTGGGAAAAAATTTGTACGGAGGTCAGGCCTAATTAAACATCAGAAAATCCACACAGGAGAGAGACCCCACAAGTGCTTAGAATGTGGGAAAAGTTTCATACAGAGGTCAGACCTTGTTAAACATCAAGCAGTCCACACCGGAGAGAAACCCCATAAGTGCTTAGAATGTGGAAAAAGTTTCACAGAAAGGCCAACCCTTCTTAAACATCAGATAATCCACACAGGAGAGAGACCCCATAAGTGCTTTGACTGTGGGAAAAGTTTCACATGGAAATCAGCCCTGGTGACACATCAGAGAATACACACAGGAGAGAGACCCCACAAGTGCTTAGACTGTGGGAAAAAATTTGTACGGAGGTCAGGCCTAATTAAACATCACAAAATCCACACAGGAGAGAGACCCCATAAGTGCTGAGAATGTGGGAAAAGTTTCATACAGAGGTCAGACCTTGTTAAACATCAAGCAATCCATACCGGAGAGAAACCCCATGAGTGCTTATGTTTATAATGTTATATATGCTTAGAATGTTTTTCTATGTTTTCATATCTATTGATTTCTCTCACAACAAAGAATAGAAAGTGCACAGTGCTCACTTTCTATTATTTTTGATTTCAAATATTTGTACTGCAAACATGCAAAACAAAAATAGTATTTTTCAGTTCCCCTCATACAAGTGCTGTCGTGCAATCTCTTTATCAGGAAAGTGTAACTTAGAAACATAGATGATTTTAATTATATAAGTGCACTGAAAAATAAAGCAATTAAAAACTTTAGAGCCTAGAAGTCCACTCAGTGCTACTTCTTTTTCTGCCACTCGCTAAGACAAACAAGTTTGTTTACATTTACGGGAGCGAATGCTGCCTGCTTCTAATTTATGATGTCACCGGAAAGTGTGAGAAGGCGTTCCCATGGCATGTTTGTAGCTGGCAGCGCAGGTATTTAAGTGCAAGATATGCTAAACATGCCTATGTCCCTTCATGCTTCGGCCACCATTCCAGTGGAGGATGCTCATTTAAAAAAAATAATGCATTAATTCCATTTGTGACTGAACTCCTTGAAGGAGACTTGTATGTCCCCTGTCCTGTTTTACACACCTTCTGCCAAATATGTCATCATATCAAAGTCCCGGAGAATGACCTAGCACATGGGGGGACACTTTCACTGCAGATTTGACAAAACGCAAAGAAAGTAACTATCTGAGATTTCGAAAGATAGCTACAGCACTCGGCCCAAGGTTTAAGAATCTGAAGTGTCTTCCAAAATCTGAGAGGGATGAGATATGGAGCATGCTTCCAGAAGTCTTAAAAGAGGAAGACACTGATTGGGAAACTACAGAACCCGAACCACCAAAATAGAAAATCAACTTTCTGCTGGTGGCATCTGACTCAGTTGAAGAAAATGAGCATGTGTCGGTTATTGATTAGATACCCGTCATTAGCATGGAGGCATGTCCTCTGGAATGGTGGTTCCAGTGGGAAGGGACCTAGGACCCTTTAGAGCATCTGGCACGTAAATATCTTGCGACGCCGGCTGCAACACTGCCATGCGAACGCCTGTTCTCACTTTCAGGTGACCTTGTAAACAAGAAGCGGGCAGCATGATCTCCTGCACATTGTAACCAAACTTGTTCTTCTGAGTGATTGGCCCAACAAGCAGTAGGACTGAGTGGAGTTGTAGGCTCCAAAGTTTTACATTGTTTTATTTTTGAATGCAGGTATTTTTTGTACATAATTCTACATTTGTAAGTTCAACTTTCATGATAAAGAGATTGCATACGGTACTTGCAGTTGGTGAATTGAAAAATACTATTTCTTTTGTTTTTTACAGTGCAGGTATTTGTAATAAAAAATATAAAGTGATCACGGTACACTTTGTATTCTGTAAAAACAACAAGGAATCCTTGTGGCACCTAAATAAAATAATAAAAATAAATAATAATAAAGCTTAAGAAGATCTGAGATAAAAGGATCAGGTCCCAAGAGTTTATATAGAAGTTTTTGCAGCCTCTCGACAGCAGCAGGACCAAAGAACCCCTCCTCACCTATGCTCTTGAAGCAAGAGCTTGCAATTCCAAGGGCCTCAGAACAGCGCAGGTGCCTGCCCACACCTTACAAAGTGACCAGAAGGGGAGCTGGTGCTGCTTACCTTGTAACCCAGTGATTAGTGCACTCCGCTGTGATGTAGGAGTGCTAGGTTCAATTCCCCCATCTTCTGAAGATGGGAAAGCATGTGAGCAGGGATTTTCCAGGTGCATGTTTTAGGCAACAGAACAATTCTCATTCTCGCTCCCCCGAATTCGATGACTCTTCAAGTATTTATTCTCAATGGAACAGCTTCAACAGGAGAGAGTGAGGGAGCCCCACCTGAGAATAGCCCATGGGTAGGGCATGCTCTTGAGAGATGTGGGAGGCCCATGTCCAAATCTTTTCTCCTCCCCAGGCAGAGGGGGTATTGAATGCAGGTCTCTGACATCCTGGGTGACTGCTTTAATCAGTGGGCTGAAAACTATAATATGGGCATCTTCCCCACCAGGTCCTCCTTGATTTTAATGGCACCTCTTCCAGGAGAGGTGCTCAGAGCATGCATACCAGATCTGTCCTCACAGGGGTTACAGGCAGGGGAGTTGTGCATACCTTCCCCTGGTGTGTGGATCATGCTGGAGCTTACATGAGAGACAGGCATCCAGATGAGGCATGACGATAACCTAAAACTGGAAATTAGAGGCCTAAATCTGGGGTTTAGGTGCTCAACTACCTGTGTAGACCTGGACCATATTTTCTACTGATAACGTGAACATAAATTCAGAAGCAAAACTTTGTTAACATAAAGTAAAACTGCGTCTTTGGTGCCCCCCGCCATTTGTTAAACTTTTGTCACAAACAGTACCCCGAGCTCAGCGCCACCCAAGTCCGGCATCCCAGGCAGTCACCTGGATCGCCTGCCCCTACATTTGAACCCGTGAGAAACTCTTCTGCCAGGAAATAGTCGGTAGCAATGATGCAACAAAGCAGGAGCTAGAAGCCTTGTGGTTAAATACACCTCTCCTTTTTGTTCTTTATATTTCCATGCACTTCACAACCCTTATCGCTAATGAAAAACCACACCCCCACACCAGAGAGGCATCAGACACTTCCACAGCCCCTAGGGGTGCGTGGAGAAGCAGTGTTTGAGAGGGGGTGTGAGCAGCAATGCCAGCTGCACCATGCATCCAGATCAGGTTCTGCAGGTGGGTGCCGGGAGGAGAGGGGGGGGTTACAGGGATTGGCATGAAGGGGGCTCGGTGCGGGGAGCCCACGGGGGCCAACGGCGCCAAAATACAAGTTCACCCAGGGCATCATTTTCCCTAGGGCTTGCCCTGGACATACATGCTGACACAAAGCACAAGGCCCTATGTGCAGGCTGGATAGTAACATACTACTGTAAGGTCCAGGCTAGCATCATAGTGACCTACACGGCTCTCCTCACTGGTGTTAGGTTCACACAACCAATTTAAGGGAAAAAAATCCCACATCTGCCTTCAAAATTCAAACATCACAGGTGGAAATTAAAGTTCTTCCCCCTCCCATCCCTGGGGTGGCAGGGAGGGAGAGGGAGGAGTTTCCAGGGGCCATAGAGATGAGGTATCCGGCTTTGGGTAGACAGGGGTCCTCCAGGGGCACAGAGATGAGCTAGAAGGCTGGGTAGATGGGAATGGTTCAGGTCATAGGCGCTAGGAGGACTGGGGCTAGAGAAGCCCATTTTTGCTTTCCCATGGGGCTGTTCCCCCTCATGCCTCAGTGGCAGTGGCTGACCCAGGATCCTCAGAGTCCCCTTGGATCACAGAGGACAGTGGCAAAGAGTCTGCACAGTCCCGGGGGCAGTGAAATTGACCTCTCTGCCTCCCTCACTCAATGCTCTCTATGGTTTGATAGTCCAGAGAGTGCACAGAGCTGAGACCTGATGCAACTTCCAGGGTCATAGAGAAAGCATGACAGAAAGGCCACAGGAGGAGGTCATAGAGCCTATGGTCTAAGGCCAGAGAGGCTGATCTCAGGGCCCCCAGGGGAGGGGGTGGAAGTCAGAAAGAGGTGAGGGGCAGGCAGGGGCGCAGGGGAAGCGGTGGAATGGGAGTGGGGAGGGGACAGAGCAGGGGCAGGAAGAAGTGGGGCGGAGACTTAGGGGAAGGGGTGGAGTGGGGGCAGGGCTGGGGCTGAGGGGGAGTTGTCCCAGGCCCCACACCCCCTTCGGGTTGGCCCTGCCCCTCTTCCCCCGTGTCTCAGGGACACAGTCTGAGCCGGGAATTACCCCCACCTCCCAGAGACAGGGTCAGATTCTCGCCCCAGGGACGGAGCCCGGCAGGAAAGTGAAGATCGGGGCCTCGTCACCAGCATCAATAAATGTCACCTGCCCCTGTTCACAGTCCAGACAAACCCGGATCCTGCTGGGGTCCCAACTCAGGGGCAGAGTGGTCACAGGGGAGGTGAGAGCCCAGAACTGATCCAGCGCATACCCCACAGCCCAGATCCCCTCTTTGGGGCATATCTCTCCCTTCCTTCTCACAGACTCTCTGGCCACCCCCACAACCCAGGATCCCTCATCCCCCACCTCCACCTCCCAGCAATGTCTCCCCGAGATGAATCCCTCACAGCCCAGCATAGAGGGCTCAGTGTGAAATCTCTCAGGGTTGTCGGGCAGATGCTGCTGCATTTCTTCCCACTTCCCACTTTTCAAATCCTCAGACAGCACAAGGTTGGGATGAGCCGTGTCTGGATCCAGAGTCACATTCGCTGTGGGGGAGAGAGAATCAGAGCATTTGTGGCAGAGCTCAGCCCTGGGGGAGGCTGGGACCATTTTTCACTCTCCCCAGCAGCCCTGTTCTGGCTGGGACGGGCCTGGATCCCAGGGAGCTGCCTCTGTGCTGGGCACCTGAGACTGAGCAGAGATGTCACTGCAGTTCCCCACTCTGTTTCTCATTTGCTTGAAGAAGCTTCAGCTCCCAGCTTCCCCTGCTGGGCCTTCTCCATTCCCAGCAGCAGAGAAACTGGGGTAAAGGAGGGGGATGTGTCAGCCCTCAGGGCAGAGAGCTCTCAATTTAGTATTAAAGGTTCTGTGAATGTCCATGAGAACCCCATGGTCAGAGTTAAGGGTGTTTGGATGCTGCTCAGGGAGAGTGTTTCTGTTCATCAGCATAGGCATGAACTCAGCACTAAGGTTGGTGTCAGGATCTTTTGTGTGACTTCAGCTCGGGATCTCCTCTGGATTTCATGGCTTCACTGTAGTGCTGGGTGTGTCATGACTGGTGTTGGTTTGGTTGGTAACTTTAGGTGCAATGTGTTTTCATGGGAATTTTCTTATAATTTAAAGACCGTTTCCACCTGCAACCTCACCCTGTCTTTGTGCTCCTAGGGTTTCCCCTCTTTTTGTCCCCAGTGCAAATGGCAGAGTGTCTGGAGGGGGAAAGGCGAAAAGAGGCGAGATTTCTTGCTTTCATGTTTGTAACAATATCCCCACTCTTAACTGACCTAACTTGGTTTGAATTTTGACAGAGAAACAGAGAGGGACAGGGACATACTCAGATCTTTAATATAAATATAAACAAATCTGAAACCTTCTTTTACCTCTCTCATTCAGGCATCTCACAGCAATGAAAGCAACAGCCATTAGGTCTCACAACCACCCTAGGAGATACAATCTGTCAGAGAGATTTCCTTTCCTCTCATCAGCCCCTCCCAACCTCCAGACTCCAGCTGGTTTGTCTCATTCGCCTATTGCCTTTTCTCAGACCCGAGACCCAGATCCTGCAAAGACTTTAGCAGACTTTGGTCCCTTTGTTGCATCCGATGAAGTGAGCTGTACTAACGAAAGCTTATGCTCAAATAAATTGGTTAGTCGCTAAGGTGCCACAAGTACTCCTTTTCTTTTTGCAAATACAGACTAACACGGCTGTTACTCTGAAATTTGGTCCCTTTGACATTAATGGGATGTTAAGAGTTTGCAGGCTCAGGGCTCGTAGTTGTAGGTCCCTTGGGTTTATTCACTCAGCATCTCTACAGAGCTCAGCACAATGGGGCCCTCGTCCTCCAAAGAATAATAAAATTGTTTAATAAGTGTTGAGATTGGAGCTGGGAGAGTGTTGGCTCAATGGGCCAAATTCACCCTAATTGGCAGAGAAATAGAGCGGGCAGTTTGCGACTCCCCCAGTCAGTGGCTCCAGAGGCCCGTGCAGACCTTGGCACAGGCAAGGCAAGTCCTGAGATGCAGCCAGAGTAGCAGCCCTGTGTCTGTGACCCCCACGGGCTTTGCCAGTTGGGAGAGAAAATCAGGGACTCAAAATTAGGCCATTTTGCTAAATTTGGGCCTCAATGTTGTGACCTTTGTTAACTCATGAATGAATGTGAGACGTCCTGACACCTGGGCACCTGTTACACCCGCTCAATTGCTTTCCTGTCATTCAATAGATATGACCCACGTGGCCAGAGCCCATCCCCTCCCACAGTCTCAGGGGCTCATCCCACTTTCCCCACCTAGATCCCTTCTCAGCACCTTTGCATTTCCTCAGAATCTCCATTAGGGCAACAGTTTCCTGGGAGAAATTGTTGAGTCTCGCTTCTAGTTCAGGAGAAATCTCCACTGGCTGCTGGAACTTCCCCTTCTCCCACCTGGAGAGAAAACTTCACGTTTGTACATTTCATTTAGTGACACGTTATAATTTGTTGTTAGTGAAAGCTGCTGCTCTAATGGGCCTGGAGTCAGAGCAGGTGGAGCACAGGCTGTGGTCGTGAAATCTTCCCCCAAAGGTCTCATTAATATTCTTCAACTCTGTCCTGGAGAGACCAGCTCTGGGGACAAAAGGAGGCAATTGAGTCTCCGTGGCCAATTCACTCCTTGGCCTCCATGCTCTGAGGGACAGGAGGTTCCCAGGTGAAGTGTTGTAGAAATCTGTCCTCTAGGAACTAGACTGAGACACTAGCTCCCCACTCCCCAGCTCATTCCACACAGGGCTTCAAACAGCCCTCACGTGGGAAAGACTCTTGATCGCTGCTGCCCTGGGCTGAATGGTGTCCAGTACCCCAGCAATGATAGGCCCATATTCCATCCCCACAATCTTGAGGCAGCCACTCCCCGAGCGATGTGACATCTCTAGAAAATACTGGGTCAGTCTTTCCCACTGAATGGAGAATTCCAGAGTCTTCTGTAATATGGTGAGAACCTCAGGATTAAACAGATCAGAAAGATTTGTATCCAAAATGTGACCTTCCCTACACATTTTGCTGGAGAGCCCTTGGGAGATGCGGTGCTAACATCATCACCACCACCACCATCACCAAGCTCTTTCCCAGCATTGTGAAGTGTGAGGGGGAGTGAGAGAGAGCCATGTACCTGCTCAAGGTGCATCTGACATCCTAGAGAAGAAAGAGAGAGAGAGAGAGAGAGAGAGAGAGAGAGAATGTCAGTCCCACTTGACAGAGGCAGTGGTTCCCAGGGAAGGGATTTTGCAAATATAGGGAACAGAGGCCATTGGATTCCCTGAGCTAATGGGGCTCTCCCTTCTCTCATATCTCTGTGTCTTTAATTCTGCAATGACCAGTTGTCATTCACATGTCAGCAATGTACACACCAAGTTACAGTGAGATCTCTGACTGCTGGACCCCCGTGCTTATGATTCTGGAGCCTTCCCTTCCCTGTGTGGGGATCTCCAATGTTTCTAACTCAGTCTCACCTGCAGGAATTCACTCGCTGGCTTCTGATACTTCCCCTCCAGCTCACTCAACAGCTCACTGAGACGGGAAATCTCCTCCGAGAATATGGTGTCATTTTCTTTCCGTATCTTCACTATCTCCTTGTCCAGCTTTTCCAGCTGGGCCAGCAGGAGTCACTCTTGTTGCTCCAGGAACTGCCTCAGTTGCTGAAATTCAGAAACAATTTTCTGCCTCTCCTCTTGTATCTGTTTCTGTAAAGCAACAGGGAAAGGGCTGGTCAGGGACAATGAAGCAGCCTGGGGTCTTTTATGGAGTGCTGAGTGTGCAGGAGGGAGAATTTCTTTGCAAACCTAAGATTTCTGGCACTTGATTCTACCCTGTGGTTACTTGGGAGAGGATTCTCTTACACCTCTTTCATTTCTCCCCAGTGTATCTGGAAAGGGATGTTTCCATGTCTGACGTGCTTAGGACGTTGTGTTATCAATGGCCTCTGAGAATGGAGATCCAGAGCAGCAGGAGGCTGTACTCAGCATTACACTGACAGAAGTTCCAAGGGAAAAAAGAAATCAAAGAATTCACCAACCCAAGAAATGACGCAGACACAGGGAAAGTCACAAGGGCTAGAAATTAACTCATTCACTGACACAAGAGCTTAGATTCTGCACATGAACCTAACACAGAAAATCTAGGATCATGGAGAAACGTACTGATGCCCACATTCACCAAGCCCACAGAGGAATCTGCTTAAAAACAGACCTCTCACCACAAGTCTCTGCAGGTCAGAAACAACAGGCACCTACCAGATACTCCCAGCTTTTCCCCTCTCCAGTCACTTGAAATCCCTGCAGTTTTTCTCTCTCTTCCCTCAAAGGCTTGCAATGGGCCTGAATTTTTTCCTGTAGAAAGAGAAATTATTGGGGAGGTTTCATTCTGAGGGTTCAGAAGGGTGGGTAGCGGGATGTTTTTCCACCCAAACCCAAGGTGACTGTTTTTCCTAATAGGTTTATGACATCAGGGCCACCAAGGGAATGAAACCAAACAACGGAAATAGGGAGAGTGTCATATTCCAACTTGTTTCCAATTCAGTCTTTTTATACATTAGAGAGAGACCTCAATTATCTGAGTTTGACTGGTATTTATTCATTCACTAATTAGTAGCACAGCACATAACAGGAAACTGGAGTCACATGGTGGTAAATCAATTAAGGTGGTTTTCAGATTACAGAAGTGATACTAATCCCAGAAACCAACCGGGCTCCAAATATGAGCTGGGATTCTCCAAGGAGCCCAACTCCCAGCTGAATTTCAGCTCTGAAGCCCTGGGGACTGCACTGGTGTGACAGAGCGGGACTAAGCGTTAGGGCAAACTCCCAACACGCAAATATAGACAGGCCTGCAGCTCTTGTGTTTTAAGCTGCACTGATCATTGAACAGCTTCTGTTCTGTAAAAAGTTCCCTTGTTTCACCAGTGGAAGTTGGGTTTGACAAGGATTCAACTTCTCAGTTAAAGGTTTCCCATGTCAGGTATCTTTAAAGACTTTATTTTTTTGCCTTTCTTGCCACTCTGCCAGATCATTTATTTTTCTTTATTATTATTTATTTATAATAGCAGCTCCCATACAGTGTAGGCTTTGCAGAGCTGCATGATACAGATACACTTGTGACGGCAACTTGCAGTGAAATTAACCTGTCATTAAAATCTAAAGTTATTGCCCATTAAACTTCACAGCAACTTGACAGGACTCCTGGGCAGCCTCCTCCATGGGAAACACCTTAGGAGCGCGGTGAGCCTGGGATCTGTCGCACACCACACAGGTGGGGGTTTGATCCTCTTCACAGAACAGTTTCAGAGCCTCCTGGTGTTCCCCACACACCCCACCACCTCCTGCTCCCTTTGCTGCCTGGAAACTCAGCCGCTTGGCGATTTCTACCATGTTTGCCAGCTGCTTGTTGGGCCTGAGGTTTCTCTGTTGCACAGTTTCTCTGCACTGAGGGCAAGAGGCGGCTGTATTGGATCCCTCCCAGCACTGGCTGATGTAGGCTGGGCAGAAATTGTGCCCAGTCTATAATCACTGGGTCCTTAAAATACTCCAGACAAATGGGACAAGCAACTTCATCCTGGAGACATTCCACAGGGTTCTCTGAGGCCATGGTTCCCTCTGGGCAGTGTAACAGGGTTGGCTTCACTTTCCTGAGCTCAGAAATATACCCAGGATCCCCCTGTCATAAAGAGCTTGCATGAGCAGGGGCTGTGTGTCTGGAGCGATATTTAGGCTTGAAAGAATTATATATATATATTTTACAGTATTTTTTCAATATTTATTAAGTTACATTTTCACAGTTGCACAAAAATCTGGGTTTCAGCATTTCCCCCCCAATTTTTATTAATTTAAATGTTCAGTTGTGGGAAATTATTGGGGGATACGACAACAGTGAGTCAGTCGACAATTCTTTAATGACAGTAGATGCTGAGATTCAAAAAGTGAGGGCTTTATAACCATGAAAACACAGACTGTCAACATCCCCTGTCAAAATATGCAAAGTAACTCTCCTTAAGTCAAACCTGAATAAGTTTTCAAGCAGCGTTGTCCTTAATTTCCATATCTGTAATTTTCATTTATTATCAATTGAAATATTTTGCCATTGGTTTGTGTGTATACAGCTATATCAGTAAAAAGCTAATCCTTCCACCCCAGTGATATTAAACTCACAGGCTAAAAGCTTGGTTAAGCTGAAATCCATGTTTTCAAGACCTGATTCTCATTTACAATAAGGGCTGCTCTGGCTCAGCGTAAAGGGGCTGCAGCGTCACCAACTTTCATGATTTTATCATGAGTCTTGCAATATTTGTTGTGTTTGTTGAAGCCCCACCTCCTGGATGCAGGTGATGAGGTGAGGCGCTCGGCTTCTGTTTTCTAAACAAAGGATGTTTCTAGCTCTCTTCCTTGCAGAGAAAAACTTTTAAATATCACCCCAGTAGCTCTCCTTCAGCCTCTTCAACTCCTCCCCCTCCTTCCTGTTTCCTGTCCTTTCAGACTCCCAGCAGCCAGTGCTCCCAATTCTAATCATTACAAGCAACATCTAAACACCACAAGACACTGGAAAGAAAGCAGTTCTACAACTTTAATTCATTTCCCTTTCAATGTCCTAATGCTCCAATGTTTGGGTTTCAAACGCTGACCAGGACTCTTGGTCTAAGAAATATTTTCAGTCAGATACAGAGCCTTTAAAAATAAGTTTTAAGTGCTGGAACTAGGGGTACTGGGGATGCAGCACCCCCTGGCTTGAAGTGGTTTCCATCATATACAGGGCCAGCACAGTGGCTACATGATCTCTAGATTATTCTTGGACATGATATTTTTGGAGATCTTTCTGTTTCGTCATGGACTGAACATTTTCACATTATGTGTTGTAACTTGATCTTTCACCCTTAATATAAATGAGCTGATGCTGAGCTACAGGGGTTAAGATGTTTTCCAGAACGAAATATTCTCTAATGTTTCCCTGCAGAAATGTGGAAACAGAAAATGTGGACAGACATTTTCGACTGCAATTGAAATGATTCCACAATTTGCAATTACATGTTGATTCTCCTGATCAGAATCTAGCCTATTGTCGTAAAAAGCAACATTTCCAGGGAAACCCTGATTTTCCTGAAGCCACACTTTCAGATGAGAAACATTTCTGTGTGAAAAATGTCAGCTAGCTGTAATTATGGAGGGCTTTAGCTATGGAGGAATAGAGATCTCTAATAGAGATTGTTCAAATTGTTCATGTTTTAAGCATAGGTGCCGACTCCATGGGTGCTCCGGGGCTGGATCACTCACTCAGGGGAAAAAATTAGTGAGTGCTCTGCACCCACTGGCAGCTCCCCGCCCCAGCTCACCTCCACCTCTACTCTGCCTCCTCCCCTGAGCGTCCCTTCCCCGCTTCTCCCCCTAGCTCCCAGCGCTTCCCGCTGCAAAACAGCTGTTTCGCGGAGGCAAGTGCTGGGAGGGAGGGAGAGGAGGGGGAACGCGGCGCCCTTGGGGAAGAGGCGGGGCCGGGACAGGGATTTGGGGAAGGGGTCCAATAGGTGCAGGGAGGAGGTGGAGTTGGGGAGGGACTTTGGGGAAGGGGTTGGAATGGGGGTGGGGCAGGGGTGGAGTCAGGGCGGGGAATGGGGGTTGAGCACCCACCAGCGCCGGGAAAAGTTGGTGCCTATGGTTTTAAAGAAAACTATTTGGATTATTGACTAAGTAAATATAAGTATTGCAGAAAGAGATCTAGGGGTCATAGTGGACTACAAGCTAAATATGAGTGAACAGTGTGACACTGTTGCAAAAAAAGCAAACATGATTCTGGGATGCATTAACAGGAGTGTTGTGAGCAAGATACAAGAGGCCATTCTACCGTTCTACTCTGTATTGATTAGGCATCAACTGGAGTATTGTCTCCAGTTCTGGGCACCACATTTCAAGAAAGATGTGGAAAAATTGGAGAAGGTCCAGAGAAGAGCAACAAAAACGATAAAAGGCCTAGAAAACATGAGCTATGAGGGAAGACTGAAAGAATTGGGCTTGTTTAGTTTAGAAAAGAGAAGACTGAGGGGGGACATGATAGCAGTTTTCAAGTATCTAAAAGGGTGTTACAGGGAGAAGGGAGAAAAATTGTTCTCCTTGAGCTCTGATGATAGGACAAGAAGCAATGGACTTAAATTGCAGCAAGGGAGGTTTAGGTTGGACATTAGGAAAACTTCCTAACTGTCAGGGTGGTGAAACACTGGAATAAATTGCCTAGGGAGGTTGTGGAATCCCCATCACTGGAGATATTTAAGAACAGGTTGGATAGACATCTACCAGGGATAATCTAGATGGTGCTTGATCCTGCTGTGAGGGCAGGGGACTGGACTTGATGATCTCTCAAGGTTGTTATGCCAAGAAAACTACACAGGATCATTTCAGGAGACAAGACAAGAAAATGCCATGTTTATTATGATAACGCAATTTGATTTATAACCAATAACTAATATCTTGGGTTCGATGCCTGTGACGGCTAACTGGCCAGGAAAGCCGGGCACAAGGAAGAGCTGGGTCTCTGTTGGGCATGCACCGATGCCCTTCCATGTTGGCTGCAGAATGGTACCCTCCAAAGTCTTCCATCTCATCCATCCTTTTTTGTAGGCTTTAGTTTCAATCTAGAGTCTATAGGTCTTGCTGTGTCACGCTGCCTCTGGGTTCGGTGTGATTGATCACCCGTCAATTGCAAACATGACTTTCAGCCTAGGACCTGGCTTTGATGTTTCTTCAATTGTACTTTTGTTCTTTTCTTTTGAGGGTGGACTCGTCTTACTTTGTCAGGGCTGTTGTCCGCATCTTCAGACACTGGGTGTTTACACTTTATTTTATCAGGACAGGCTGGGGCTAGAGGTTGATTCCATCATCCATACATACCTCATTCACACATCTAAACTAAACTAATAAGATTACATTAGGCTTTTGCAAAATGGAGTAAGCATTTTTAAAATGGAGTTTGGGACAAATTAAAATGGAGTTTGAGTTACAATATGGACAAGTGTAAGAAATGGCAAACAGTGAGCAGAAGTTACAATGTTGAAACAGTTCAAGTTTCAGTGATTTAAGCAGCAATTGGATTGAAAGTGAAACTCAATTAACCAGTTACTGGGGTAACTGATTTTATGAATGAATGTTGCAATGCCAGACAGCTACCAGTAAGTCGGGAATCAATTTGGAGTGGACAAATCTACTGTGGGGGTTGCTGAGATGCAAGTAGCCAACATAATCATTGAGCTGCTGCTATCAAAGGTAGTGACTCTGGGAAATGTGCAGGTCACACGAGATGGCTTTGCTGCAATGGGATTCCCTAACTGTGGTGGGGCTATATACGGAATGCATATCCCTATCTTGGAACCGGACCACCAGGGCAGCCAGTACATAAACCGCAAGGGGTACTTTTCAATGGTGCTGCAAGCACTGGTGGATCACAAGGGACATTTCACTAACATCAACGTGGGATGGCCAGGAAAGGTTCATGATGCTCGTGTCTTCAGGAACTCTGATCTGTTTCAATGGCTGCAGGAAGGGATTTATGTCCCACACCAGAAAATAACTGTTGGGGATGTTGAAATGCCTACAGTTATCCCTGGGGACCCAGCCTACCCCTTAATGCCCTGGCTCATGAAACCGTACTCAGGCACCTTGGACAGTAGTCAGGAGCTGTTCAACTATAGGCTGAGCAAGTGCAGAATGGTGGTAGAGTGTGCATTTGGATGTTTAAAGGGTCGCTGGCGCAGTTTACTGACTCGCTCAGACCTCAGCGAAACCAATATTCCCATTGTTATTGCTGCTTGCTGTGTGCTCCACAATCTCTGTGAGAGTAAAGGGGGAGACGTTTATGGCAGGGTGGGAGGTTGAGGCCAATCGCCTGGCCACTGAATACGCGCAGCCAGACACCAGGGAGGTTAGAAGAGCACAGCAGGAAGTGGTGCACATGAGAGAAGCTTTGAAAACCAGTTTCATGACTGGCCAGGGTACCGTGTGACACTTCTGTTTGTTTCTCCTTGATGAAAACCCGCCCCCTTGGTTGCCTCTAAATTCCCTGTTAGCCACCCACCCTTCCCCCTTCGATCACAGCTTGCTTGCAAGGGAAATAAAGTCACTATCATTTAAAAAACATGTATTCTTTATTAATTGATTATAAAAATAGGGAGATAACTCACAAGGTAGCCCAGGTGAGGTATGGGAAGAAGGCAGGAGGGAAGGAAAAGGCCACTTTAAAACTTCTTGAATGACAGCCTTCTGTTGCTTGGGCTGTCCACTGGGATGAAGTGGTTGGGTGCCCGGAGCCTCCCCACCTCCCTCCCCCCATGTTCTTGGGCATCTGGGTGAGGAGGCTATGGAACTTGGGGAGGAGGGAGGGCAATTAAACAGCGGCTGCAGCGGCAGTCTGTGATCCTGCTGACGTTCATGAACCTCCACCAGAGGCCGGAGCATGTCCGTTTGATCCTGCAGTAGCCCCAGCATTGCCTCATGTCTCCTCTGATCTTCCTGCCACCACCTCTCCTCACGTTCATCGGCCACTTTCCTGTACTCTGCTATTGTGTCCCTCCACACATTCTGCTGAGCTCTGTCAGTGCCAGACGACTGCATGAGCTCAGAGAACATTTCATTGCGCGTGCGTTTTTTTCGCCGCCTTATCTGAGATAGCCTTTGGGACGGAGGAGGGAGGCTTGAAACATTGGCAGCTGCTGGAGGGAAAAAAAGGGAGTGAAGTATTTTAAAAGATACATTTTACAGAACAATGGCTATACTCTTCCACGGTGAACTGAACGATTCACATTACAGAGCACGTGTGATTTTGGTGCGAGGTCGCATTTTGCATCTTCTATTGAGTGCCTGCGGCGTTGGGGTTCGAGATCACACACGCCGCGCCGGGCAGCAGAACTCGGCTTGCAGGCGGCCATGGTAAGCCATAGTCTTTCGGCTTCTGCAACCTTCATAACAGCAGCGCCCTCCTCTCCCATACCAAGCAAAGCAGGTTGAGTTGGCCATTTACTGCTGCGGTTTTCCTGTTAACGTGCAGCAGCAAAAACCAAACTAACCCGCCCCGCCATTCAATTTTCTGGGATGATTGCTTTATCTCTCCCCACACTGTGTGGCTGGTATCAGGGAAGATCCCTGCTAGCCAAACATGAACAGCTCAGCGCCAAAGCTCCCCCCTACCTCCACCGCGTGGCTAGCTGTGGGGAGGATTTCCTTTCAGCCACAGGCAAACAGCCCAGTAGGAATGGCCACCTCTCAATGTCGCCTTAATTAAATTCCCCTATTTCAACTAGGTTACCATGAATGATATCACTCTCCTGAGGATAACACAGAGAGATAAAGAATGGATGTTGCTTGAATGCCAGCAAACACCGGGACCATACGCTGCCAGGCTTTGTCATGCAATGATACCAGATTACTTGCTACTAGCATGGCGTGGTAAAGTGTCCTACCATGGAGGACGGAATAAGGCTGCTCTCCCCAGAAACCTTCTGCAAAGGCTTTTAGAGTACCTCCAGGAGAGCTTCATGGAGACGTCTCTGGAGGATTTCCACTCCAACCCCAGACACGTTAACAGACTTTTCCAGGAGCAATACTGGCCACGAATGCATCCCCCGTCCTCAGGGCTACTTAATCATTAAAAAATGCTTGCTTTTATAACATGTATTATATTTAAAAGGGTAAACTCACCAGAGGTCCCTTCTCTGGCTTGGTTGGGTTGGGAGGGTATTTCAGTCAGGGTGATAAAAAGATCCTGGCTGTCGGGGAGAACGGTGTGCTGTGTGCTCTCCTTAAGCTCGTCCTCCTCCTCCTCATTTTCCCCATCTGCAAAATCCTCAGGCATGGAGGAGAGTATCCCATCCTCGGAGTCCACGGACAGGAGTGGGGTAGTGGTGGCGGCCCCCCCTAGAATGGCATGCAGCTCAGCGTAGAAGCAGCATGTCTGGGGCTCTGTCCCGGAGCGTCCGTTTGATTCTTTGGTTTTCTGGTACGCTTGTCTGAGCTCCTTAAGTTTCACGCGGCACTGTGTTGCGTCCCTGCTGTAGCCTGTGTCCCTCATGGCCTCGGAGATTTTTTGAAATGTTTTGGCATTTCGTCTTTTGGAACGTTGTTCTGATAGCACGGATTCCTCTCCCCATACAGCGATCAGATCGAGTACGTCCTGTTTGGTCCATGCTGGAGCTCTTTTTCAATTCTGAGACTGCATGGTCACCTGTGCTGATGAACTCGCCTGGGGCGAACAGGAAATGAGTTACAAAAGTTCCTGGGGCTTTTCCTGTACACCTGGCCAGTGCATCCGAGTTCAGAGTGCTGTCCAGAGCGGTCACAATGGTGCACTGTGGGATAGCTCCCAGAGGCCACTACCTTTGAATTGCATCCACACTAACCCTAATTCGAAACAGCGATGTCGATTTCAGCGCTAATCCCCTCATTGGGGAGGAGTACAGAAATCGGTTTTAAGAGCCCTTTTTTTATGTCGAAAAAATGGCTTCATTGTGTGGACGGGTGCAGGGTTAATTCGATTTAACGCTGCTAAATCCAACATAAACTCGTAGCATAGACCAAGCCTTAGCGATTGGCAGAAAAAGAAGTAGCACTGAGTGGACTTCTAGTCTCTAAAGGTCTTAATTGCTTTATTTTTGAGTGCACTTATATAATTAAAATCATCTATGTTTCTAAGTTACACTTTCCTGATAAAGAGATTTCACTACAGTACTTGTATGAGGTGAATTGAAAAATACTATTTTTGTTTTGAATGTTTATAGTACAAATATTTGTAATAAAAAATAATATAAAGTGAGCACTCTACACTTTCTATTCTTTGTTGTGAGAAATCAACATATGAGAAAACGCAGAAAAATATCCAAAAACATTTAACAAATTCCAACTGGTATTCTATTGTTTTACAATGTGATTCATTGAGATTAATTTTTCTAACCCCGATGAATTTTTTTGAGTTAATCACGCGAGTTAACTGCAATTAATCAACAGCCCTACTATCTTCTTCCAATATTTTAACAACACCAGTTTACATTTCAAAGTTCTACTCTATATTACTTGGAGTGGCCCCAAATACCATTTACACACTTTTCTAACATGTCTCTAAAGGTTGAATCTGGGTCAATTAGCCTGCAAGGTTCTTAACTCTTTTGGGCCAGGTGTCACAGAAGTTTAGATCGTGTGTGAATTTTCCCGTGTTTAATGAGGTGTGATCTCTGTGTACAACTTTTGCTCAGTCCAAGCACTTATGGAGTCTTGTGGATTCCTTGATGTAGAACAAGGACTCATCAGTTTCTGAAATGTATCCCACAGTCTAAGCCAGGGGTGGCCAAACTACGGGCTGCGGGCCACATCCGGCCTGCCTGAGCGCCCGGTGGGGGAGGCTGCTCCCAGCCCATCCCCTACCTTCCCCGCTCTCCCGGAGCCTCAGCGCACCGTGTGGGCAGCGCTCTGAGGGGTGGGGCTGCGTGCTCCTCCGGGAGAGTGGTGCAGCGTGTCTGGCTCCTGCCGGGCCACCAGCAGCGTGGTAAGGGGGCCGGGGCCGGAGGGTTGGATAAGGGGCAGGGAGTCCCAGGGGGGAGTAAGGGGACGGGGGCTGTTGGGGGGGGGCGGTCAGGGGATGGGGTACATGGGGGGGATTGGATAGGTGTGGGAGTCCCGGGGGCCTGTCAGGGGGCAGGGGTGTGGATAGGGGTTAGGGCAGTCAGGGGACAGGGAGAATGGGGGATTGGGAAGGGGGTGGGGTTCTGGGGGGGTGGTTTGGGGCAGGGGCCCCTGGAGGGGGCAGTCAGGGGGTTTAGATAGGGGATGAGGTCCTGGGGGGTGGTTAGGGGTGGGTGGGGGGTCTCTGGAGGGGGCGGTCAGGGGACAAGAAGCAGGAGGGATTGGATGGATCAGGGATACTGAGGGGGGCAGTCAGAAGGCAGGAAGTGGGAGGGGGTCAGATGGAGGCGGGTCCAGGTTGTTTGGGGAGGCACAGCCTTCCCTGACGCAGCCCTCCATACAAGTTTTCAACCCCGATGTGGTCCTCGGGCCAAAAAGTTTGCCCACCCCTGGTCTAAGCACTTATCGGACCTCTCTTCAGTGTGGATTGTCTGATGTTTAACAAAGTCTGACCTCTGTATGAAACTTTTTCCACAGTCTAAGCACTTACGGAGTCTCCCTCTTTTGAGGACTGCCTGATAATTAAGAAGCCTTGACCACGGTATGAAAGTTTCTCCATAGTCTGAGCACTTATGGGGTCTCCTGTGTGGATTCTCTGATCTAAAACATGAGCTGAGCTCCTTATAAAACTTTACCCACAGCCTAAGCTCTTAAGGGATCTCTCTTCTCTGTGGATTAGCTGATGTTTAACAAGGTCTGACCTATGTAGGAAACTTTTTCCAGTCTGAGCACTGATGCAGTCTCTCTCCTGTGTGGATCTTCTGAGTGTTATAAGATTCGATCTTTGTGTGAAACTTTTCACATGGTCCAAACACTTATAGGGTCTCTCTCCTGTGTGAATTGCCTAATTTGAAACAAGTTCTGACCTCCATTTAAAAGGTCTTTCACAGGCTAAGCTGTTATGGGGTCACTCCTCTGTGTGAATTCTCTGATGTAAAACAAGGGATGACATCTATTTGAAACATTTTTCCATAGTCTAAGCACTTACGGGGTTCTCTCGTGTGTGTGGATAGCCTGATCTTTAGAAGGGCTAATCTGTTTCTGAAACCTTTCCAAGAGTCTTATGGTCTCCCTCTTGTATGGATTGCTTGATGTTTAACAAGGTGGGACCTATGTATGAAACTTTCCCCACAGTCTAAGCACTTTGGGGGCTCTCTCTGGTGTGGATTGCCTGATGTGTAAGAAGGTTTGACCTCCGTATGAAACTTTTCCCACAGTCCAAACACTTATGAGGTCTCTCTCCAGTGTGGATTGCCTGATGTTTAACAAGGTCAGACCTCCATATGAAACTTTTTCCACAGATTAAGCACTTATGGGCTCTCTCCCCAGTGTGGATTGCCTGGTGTCTAACAAGGCGGGACCTCTCTATGTAACTTTTTTCACAGATTAAACATTTAAGGGGTCTCTCTCCAGCGTGGATTGCCTGATGGTCAAGTACGGTTGACAGCATTATGAAACTTTTTCCACAGTCTAAGCACTTATGGGCTCTCTCCCAGTGTGGATTGCCTGGTGTCTAACAAGGTGGGACCTCTGTATGAAACTTTTCCCACAGTCTAAGCACTGATGAGGTCTCTCTCCAGTGTGGATTGCCTGATGTTTAACAAGGTGGGACCTCTGTATGAAACTTTTCCCACAGTCTAAGCACTGATGAGGTCTCTCTCCTGTGTGGATTGCCTGATGTCTAACAAGGCAGGATCTCTGTATGAAACTTTTCCCACAGTCTAAGCACTTATGAGGTCTCTCTCCTGTGTGGATTGCCTGATGTTTAAGAAGGTCTGACCTCCGTATAAAACTTTTCCCACAGTCCAAACATTTATGGGATTTCTTTCCTGTGTGGATTAGCTGATGTTTTGCGAGGACTGAACTCTGTATGAAACTTTTTCCACAATCTAAGCATTTATGAGGTCTCTCTCCAGTGTGGACTGCTTGATGTTTAACAAGATCTGACCTCCGTATGAAACTTTTTCCACAGATTAAGCATTTTTGGGCTCTCTCTCCAGTGTGGATTGCCTGATGATCAAGTAGGGTTGATCGCTGTATAAAACTTTTTCCACAATCTAAGCACTTATGAGGTCTCTCTCCAGTGTGGACTGCTTGATGTTTAACAAGGTCTGACCTCCGTATGAAACTTTTCCCACAGTCTAAGCACTTATGAGGTCTCTCTCCAGTGTGGACTGCTTGATGTATAACAAGGTCTGACCTCCGTGTGAAACTTCTCCCACAGTCTAAGCACTTATAGGGTCTCTCTCCTTTGTGGATTGCCTGATGTCTAACAAGGTGTGACCTCCGTATGAAACTTTTTCCACAATCTAAGCACTTATGAGGTCTCTCTCCAGTGTGGACTGCTTGATGTTTAACAAGGTCTGACCTCCGTGTGAAACTTCTCCCACAGTCTAAGCACTTATGGGGTCTCTCTCCGGTGTGGATTGCCTGATGTATAAGAAGATTTGACCTCCGTATGAAACTTTTCCCACAGTCTAAGCACTTGTGGGGTCTCTTTCCTGTGTGGATTCGATGATGTAAAACAAGTTGTGACCTCCATATGAAACTTTTTCCACAGTTTAAGCACTTATGGGGTCTTCCCACAAAGGTGCCCTGTGATTCCCTGTACCCAGGAATCTCCTGCTGTTGATTCCCCTCCTCGTTTTCACTCACTCTCTCATCACCTGCTGGGACAGAGAGACAATCCAGACAGGAGTCATTTTGCTAGGGAAAAATTAAGAGGAATAGCACCGAGGGAAAACCCAACATAGTAAAGCTGCACAGATGGAGCAATTGGATTCTGCCTCCAAATCCCACCCAAACTTTCACAGAGAAGGAACGTTGGGAAGGAAACACCTGCAAGTAACAGGACACGTGGGAAACAATGTCAGTGATAGCTCCTGACTGCAGCCCTGCCCTGGGTGAGATGAGGAAGGAACTGAGGGAACTTACTGATACCACATTTCTGGGATTCTCAATTTTTTCCTTCATTCCCCAGATGGTTTCTGTGTCAGTCCTCACCTGTGTGGGTGACTCTCGGGATCTCTCTTTCCTCACCAGCCTGGAGATCGGGCACCCACGGCTCTTCCCCTCGTTCCAGTTGGGCGATCAGGTCAGGTTTGGGAAGGGGGAATCCTGTACAGGTGGTCAATTCAGATCAGAGGAGGGTATGGAGGACTGAGAGAGCGTCTGTCAGAAAGGACATTCCGTGGGTGGCACCTGTCCCCGTGCTGTGCTGGGAGAACGTGGAATCCAAAGGGACGGGAACGAGGTCACTGAGCCCCCTCGGGGGAGGCAGATGTCTGGGGAGGTGAGGGGAATTGTGATGCACACCCAGCTCTCGTGTTAAACCCCTGCCTATTTCTAAACCTGCGAAGCCCAGAGCCCTCCACATGACTGGAGCTGTTCCCAAGGAGGAGAGAGAAGAGGGATTCTGTGAGTGACCGAGAAACAACACAGACAGGACAATACAAGAGTTCTTCACCTTGCAAGCTACGGGGCTCTGGTGGGGATGATTTAGTATGTGCCTTAGGTTATGACACCCTGGTCTCATTGGAGTGTGATGAGGGAAGAACCTCAGCGGTGCCAGACACACAAACCCTCCCCGCACCCCGCAGCTTCCAATAACCAAGGAGCCACGAATCCCTTACCCAGCGAGGTCACTGTCTCGTAATTCTCCCGCATGACGTCCCTGTAGAGGGCTCTCTGAGCGGGATCCAGCAGAGCCCCCTGCCCCTGGGTGAAATACACAGCCACCTCCTCGAAGGTCACCAGCATCTGGAACAAGAGTTGCCCACTAAGCATCTGCTGCCCCAGCCACAATCCCACTAGTTACGGGGGAGAAGGGTGAGAGAAGCAGATTCCTCCCCCCACCCTGCTCAGAGCAGCCAGGAGGCTCCAGGGGGTGGGGAGAAGGTGAGAACTTCTTATCCCCACCCTCCAGCAGATGGAGCAGGGCAGGCTCTTCACATTTCCCACATACCTGCCAGCAACAGGCTGAGATGGGAGGCAGAGCTCTGAGCCGGAGCTGGGGACAGGGACAGGAATCCCGACAGCTTCCCTTTGAATTTCACAGCAGCCTCTGGCCAGTGGGTCAGGCTCCAGCACTGGGAGTCTGGTCCATTTTCCCAGCCCTGCCCAGGGGGGCTGTTCCCTGTTTCAGAAATGGGGGAATGTTTCCCCCTTCCCCCCTACCCACCAGTGGGCCTGTTCAGAGAATCAGGCCCAGGTCGATCATGTTCCAGCAAGTTTATCACACCCCGTCCCACCCCGGGTGATTAACCCCTCTACGATGCCCCTCCCCCACCACCAAAAGCTCCCTGAAAATCCCCTACCTCAGCTGGCTCCATCACAGCCATTTCCCTGCCCTGTCCCCTGCAAGATGGGACAATCTGGAGCGAAACGTGGACGCGATTCCTCAGCCTGTCGGAGGAGCAGGGAGATTGGGCAGGTTTCATAAGGGGCTGGAGTCCATGTCACTCCCCGATTCCCCCCAGGCTCTCTCCCTGCAGACAGACGCTCTGATTCTATGACTGCCATGCTGGGAACAAACCCAGTTAGTTCATTACCTCCCCGGCCAGCCCCCCCCCCCCCCCGCCCCCTCCCCCGCTTAGAACTAACCCACCACCTCCCTTCTAAACCTCCCCAGAGCAGCATCTCTGAGCCAAACGCTGGAAAAAGAGCAGAATCAAAGGAGTCACTTCAGGGTACTGCCCCACAGTGTATTGTGACCCTCTCTAGCTCTCCCCCGTCTCCCTAAGTGGTGCGGTGCTCAGCAGAGTGAGCAACTGGCTTTTCCTCTCTCAGCTCCTGCCCTTGTTCCCAGGAGAGCTGACTGCCGCGGGGGTGCAGGGAATGAATCTGGGCAGAGCTGGGAACCTCCCTCCCCACTTCCTGCTCCTGCTGCCCCTTCAAGTCTCTCCACTCTCCCTTTTTGTCTTCTTCCCTCGCCCTGGGAGAACTGGCGGCTGCCCCATTGTCTTGGGTCTCTCCATCATCTGCAGGCTCAGGTTCAGGGGCTGGTATGGTCAAAGTGGTTCCAGCCACTGGAGAAAGTGCCCCTGGGCTGGTCTCAGAGGGGTTGATGAAGCGGGATTGTTCTTAATGTTTTCTCTGAATACTGTGTGTGTGCCTCAGTTTCCCCATGTGTTACACAAGTACCAAGCTGGTGGGATACAGGGGTGTGATCATTGCAGAGACCTCTAGAGGGCAGGCGTGATGGCAGAGTGGCTGCTGGGCATAGAGAATGGCCAAAATTCTCTATCTTGGCAAGTGATGGCCAGAGCTCATCCTCTGCAAGGAGCCAGCCGAAGATGTTGGAGAACAAAGAGAGAGGGGGAGGCCAGGTGACCTGTTTTCCTGGGAAAGAGAGAAAGCATGGGGGAGGGGCAGCTGGGTGTCAGTGAGGATGGGGGGCTGGAAGCGGCTCAGTCTCCTGGTTTGGGACTCAGCGGGGAGAGCCCAGGACTCAAGACTCTGGATTCCCCCCAAGCCAGACGTTGCCGAACGCTCTTGATTTCTGTGCTAACAAGCTCTGTTCTGTGCCGCCTTCCCAGCGACCAATAAACCCTTCTGTTTTCCAAGCTGGCTGAGAGTCACAGTTGACTGCGGAGGTGGGGTGCACGGCCACTGTGAGGAGCATGTCAGGCTTCTCCTTCGGCTGCCCCTGGGGTTCAGACTGGGGCTATGCGCCCTCCATGGGCTCTGGGGCTGGAGAGGCTGGGGCCACATGCTCAGTGGGGGGGGATGTTGGGGGTGCTCAGGGGTTAGGGTCCTGTCCCTACAATGCGAGGAGGGCTCACCCCCCACCAGCTGTACCCATTGTTATCCCCAGCTCCTAGTCCCAGGCAGGGGGCCTGAAACAATCTGTACGGAGGGGGAAGCACTGAGAGCCATTGAACCAAACTGTAAAGCCTGGATAGGATGGAAACCCCTTCAAGCCAGGGGGTGCGGCAGGGCCCCGCTAGCCTAGATCCAGAGCCTGTGCTGCCCCCCCCCGCACCCACCCTGACTGTGCCCCTGGGCCCCGCTCCTTCCCTGGCCCAGGATGGGGCACCCACCCTGCATCCAGTTTGGCCCCGGCCCACCGTCTGCCCCTCCCTATTTGCCCCCCTCACAACTCCCTGAGCTGCAGCCTCCGTCCGCACCAACCCGGCCGGGGCAGGGAAACAAAGCAGCAAGTGGGGGGAGCGGGGGGTAACGTGATCCTGCCCCCGCCCCGCACACGCCGGGAGCTGCGGCAGCTTTCCCGGGCCCGGGGCAGGGAATCGCAGCCGGCTCCGCGGGGAGCAGCCCGGGGCCAAACCCGCCCCCTGCAGCCCGGGGGTGACGGGGGGGGCGGGTCTCTCTTACCTTCCCTCCGAGCGGGGCCCCCCGGGGCAGGGGCCGGGCCGGGAAGGGGCCCTGGCCGGGCTGGGGGCTCTGCCCTGGGAGAGGCTCCCGGGGAGCAGCGGGCAGGGCCCGGCTGGAGGTTCCCCTCTCCCGGCTGCAGCCCGGGCTCCGGGCTCCCAGCACCAGCCGCCGGGGCTTGGGGATCTCGCCGGGAGCCAGAGTCCCCGCAGCGGCTGCGAGTCACTTCCTGGGCCGGGCTGAGCCCCGCGATCCTCCCCCCAGAGCCGCCCCCCAGCCGCTCCCGGGTCCTAGCGATCAACGCACCGCACTGCGGCATCTCTGTGCCCCGCTTCTGTTACACTCACAGGCTCTAAGGTCAGAAGGGCCCCTCATGAGCATCGAGCCCAGGGGTTCTCACGGCCACATTTTTGGTGGCCTCAGAGTGTGGCCAGCTCTGACACTTTTCCCTAAAATATTGAATGAACTTTAGGGGAAGCCAGTAAACATGCAGGGAGGTAAGCGGGGAAATGGTCCCATTACTGTGGGGAACTTTCCTGACTTTACCCCCCACTGCTGTGGAATCAAACAGCAGAAGGATCTGAGTCCTCGCTCCCTCTTCCCTCACCCAGAGCCTGCCTCACCTTGAGGGCTCCCCTTCCACTCTCTTGTGTGGTAAAGTCCTTATAACCCCGACAAGGCTGGGCCCAGGCTTCCTGGGGGGCTTGGCCCCCAACCTTGGTGTGACCACGCAGGACACGCGCTGGAGCGTGCCCACTCCAGGGTACTTTCTCTGCTCTGGACGCTTCCCTGACCTCCTCCCTGACCATTGTCTATACTCCAGAACAAATGCAATTTACTAAACAGCAACTAATTAAAAAAATAATCAGGAAACAATGAGAAAGGCGAAAGGAAAACACTTAGCCCCACTCTGTGGGCACGGGGGCAGTTCACAGTCCATCCCTCCCACGTCCCAGGCCTCCTGCCCAGGCCCTGGCTGTGCTGCAGGGATGCCGCAGGTCAGACATGTGCTCTGGCAGTGGCCACACGCCCTCAGGCTCTAGGTGACAGGACCTTTTTCCCGGTGTCCCCGGAAAGGTGCAAATCCAGAGGACAAAAAAAAGCCCCCACACTTGGTAATCTCTGTAACTGATTGGGGGGAGGGGAGCAGGGGGTTGGACTCATGATCTTTGAGCACTTCTGGCTGCTGACCTAGTTCTGTCCCTGCCCTCCCGCTGGGTTCCACGGGACGGAGGCCTTGATCTGGTGTTATACCAATAAAATAAAAACCAACAGGATCTTATTAAAGGGAAAAAGGCAAAATACCACATTTATTGGGAATACAGAAAGAATCATAGTAAGCAGTTAGTTATAGCTATAACATTCCATTCCATTCTCATATTTATTCACACATTCATTCATACAAACACACACACACACAGGTTCTGCAAGGTTGTTATCATAGTTACCAGCCTTAGAGTTGCTCATGCCAAGCCACTGGCCAGGTGGCCTGGACATGAGGAGGGAGCAGGGCCTTGTGAGATGCTCATCTGATGCTCCTGGAAGTTGGTTTGCAGAATCAGACCCCAAAGTTCTCACTTTTTAGAGTCTATATTTATAGGAATTTCTTCCTATGCCAGTCTATTGGAATTGCTTCATCATGCTGTTGCTGAATCAATCAGCAGATAGCACATTCCTGACGGCTCTGTGCTGTTAGATGTTATCTTGTTCTTTGGTTCTCCCATTCTTGAGGCTGTTGGGTGGATTCCAGTCTGCCCTCCGGGGGTCCTCTGGTTATTTCCACTTGACGCCTTCTTCAGCCGATGGACACTGGATTCTTAGGCTGGCACCACCCTGATCATTCAGTTATTATCCACACCAAGCATCCATCCACATACATCCTCTATCTCTATTTTAATCACAATTGTTAATACAACAAAAGGGCGGGGAGTCTCTGGGTGCTGTTTCTGTTGTTACAGAGTATTGCTTTGAGTCTCTCTCTCTGTGAATTGCTTTGAGAACAGACTCTGTCTTAGAATGTACTAACGCAATTAGCAGCTTCCAAGTTTCACGCATAGAGGGAGAGAAACAGTACCAAAAACCAAGAGACCTCTTAATTAGTAATACCCTGGAATTTAAACTATGGGGAATCAAACTCATTTGTGATTTTAATACAGAACTTCTTTAATATGATCCAACACTGGAACACCGCCGGGGGGCAGGGGAAATGCCAGTACGATGGGGATGACTTCATCAGCTTCCACGTCCAGCTTTGGGTCTCTTATCCCTGTCTGTGTCCCATCTCCCACCCTCCCGGAGCCATGGCCCGGCTCCCGGCCCCACCTCGAGGGGGTAGAAGGGCACAGAGAGGGATAAGGGGGAGGCAGTGTAGCTCTAAAAATCGCTCCACTGGGCCCAGAGCAATTCCAGCCTCTCCACCTGTGCTTTGCCGGGATAAACCCGTCATGATGGCAGCCGGGATGCTGGGCAGATGCCCATGTTGTGAACTCCTTAACAGGTTACCAGTAGAATTGTAATAGGTGAAAGGGTTACTTTTTACATGCTATTTTCATCCCTAGTCTGGACACCTGCCTTGCAGCTTCTGAGCCCTCAGGCAGAAGCCTCCACAAACCCCCAAAGCTTCCCTGACTATTTGGAATGATTTTAGAGTACGGGTGCGGTGCCCCGCCCCCGAATCCCATTGAGGTGGGGCCAGAAGCAGGGCCACGGCTTCAGGAGGGGGGCGTCGGGATGCAGACAGGGGTAAGGGGCCTGAGGCTGAATGTGGAAGATGATGAAGTTATCCCCGTCATACTGGCATTTCCCCCACCCCTCGTGGGTGTCCCAGTCCATGGCCTGCACCCCATGGAACCCTGGGGGGCAGGGACAGAACTTGGTCAGCAGCCAGAAGTGCTGAAAGATCACGAGTCTGCCCCACTTCCCCCCCCCCATCAGTTTACAGAGATTACCAAGTGGGGGGGGCTTTTTATTTGTCCTCTGGTTTGCACCTTTCCGGGGACACTGGGAAGAAAAGTCCTGTCACCGAGAGCCTGAGGGCGTGTGGCCACCACCAGAGCACCTGTCTGACCCGCAGCATCCCTGCAGCACAGCCAGGGCCTGGGCTGGAGGCCTGGGACGTGGGAGGGACAGACTGTGAACTGTCCGGGCATCCCAGAGATGCTGTTTGTGCTTCCCCAGAGCCCATAGAGTGGGGCTAAGTGTTTTCCTTTCACCTTTCTCATTGCTTCCTGATTGTTTTAAATTACTTGCTGGTTAGTAAATTGCACTTGTTCTGGGGCATAAACAATGGTCAGGGAAGAGATCAGGGAAGCATCCAGAGCGGAGAAAGTACCCAGAGTGGGTTTGCTCTAACCTGTGTCCTGAGTGGTCATAACCAGGTCAGGGGGCCGAGCCCTTCAGGAAGCCTGGGCCCTGCCTGGTCGGGGTTATAAGGACTTTGCCACACAGGAGAGTGGAAGGGGAGTGTCATAAATATAAAGGGAAGGGTAAACACCTTTAAAATCCCTCCTGGCCAGAGGAAAAACCCTTTCACCTGTAAAGGGTTAAGAAGCTAGGATAACCTCGCTGGCACCTGACCACAATGACCAATGAGGAGACAAGATACTTTCAAAGCTGGAGGGGGGGAGAAACAAAGTTTCTCTCTGTCTGTGTGTTGCTTTTGCCCAGACCAGAGCAGAAATGCAAGTCAGATCTCCTGTAAAGAGTTAATAAGCAATCTAGTTAGATATGCCTTAGATTGTGTTTTGTTTAAATGGCTGATAAAATAAGTTGTGCTGAATGGAACGTATACTCCTGTTTTTGAGTCTTTTTGTAACTTAAGGTTTTGCCTAGAGGGATTTTGAATCTGATTCATGTTTTGAATCTGATTACCCTATAAGGTATTTACCATCCTGATTTTACAGAGGTGATTCTTTTACTTTTTTTCTTCAATTAAAATTCTTCTTTTAAGAACCTGATTGCTTTTTCATTGTTCTTAAGATCCAAGGGTTTGGGTCTGTGGTCACCTATGCAAATTGGTGAGGATTTTTATCAAGCCTTCCCCAGGAAAGGGAGCATAGGGCTTGGAAGGATTGGGGGGAAAGACGTTTCCAAGCGGGCTCTTTCCCGGTTATATATTTGTTAAATGCTTGGTGGTGGCAGCAATAAAGTCCAAGGGCAAAAGGTAAAATAGTTTGTACTTTGGGGAAGTTTTAACCTCAGCTGGTAAAAATAAGCTTAGGGGGTTTTTCATGCAGGTCCCCACATCTGTACCCTAGAGTTCAGAGTGGGGAAGGAACCTTGATAGGAGCCCTCAAGGTGAGGCAGGCTCTGGGTGAAGGGAGTGGGAGCGAGGACTCAGATCCTTCTGCTATTCGATTCCACCCAGGAGGTGTTTAAGTTAGGAAAGTTCCCCACAATAGCGGGACCATTTCCCCACTTACCTCTGCGCATGTTTAGTGGTTTCCCCTAAAGTTCATTCAGTATTTTAGAAAAATGTGTCACCCATTCCCCACACTAGATGGAAGACGGTCCCTCCCTTCTGTCCTCAGTACAACTGCTGAAGCCACTGCCCTTCACCCTGCCCTTATTAGCAGTAAAAATCTGCTGACTGCTATTTACAGGGGTTAAAAAGGGGCAAAGGGGGCAAAATGGAGCAGGGGGGTGGCCAGGGTCTGAGCAGGGGGTGGAAATTGACTGATGGGGGGTCAAGCAGCTGGAGGCAGCATTAGGAGAGGGGCTAAAAGGCAAAATCAGGGCTGGGGGGGTGGAGCAGGAGTTAAGCTTGGGGTGAGGTGCTGGCAGAGGGTGACAGAGGGCAAAACCCGGCACAGACGGGGGCACGGGGAGTAACAGTTACCCCAGTGGGACTGAGACACCAGTGCTTGCAAAAATGGTGGGGGGCAAAGGGGCTTTTTAATTTCCTCTCCCACAGACAGCACCTCTCAGCATGGGCTTCCCAGGGCTGGGTTCTTAAAGGCACAGGCATCCCAATGCCTAGTCAGTGCCGCTCCTCTTGGTCTGATCTAACCCACTGAGGCTACATCTACACGAGAAAGTTCAAAGCGCTGCCGTGGGTGCCAGTGCTCCTGGTAATCCACCTCGACGAGGGGATTAGCTCCGAGCACTGGGAGCCGAGCCTGTCCACACGAGCGCTTTAAAGAGCTCACACTTGCTGCGCTCAGGGGGGTGATTTTCACCCTCCTGAGCCAGGAAGTTAGAGCACTTTAATTTGTCAGTGTAAATAATCCCTGAGACTTAATTCAGTGAAACATTTTACATATATCCCCTCAGAAACAAAGAATCCCTTATCACTGTATCTGATTGCATAGAGTCTCCTCGCAGTTGTCTTGTCTGTTGCTGGGATTCCCTGAATTCCCTGAATTTTTAAATTTAATTTTTTTTCTTCTCAGTTTAGAGCTCACTGAATTTCTGGCCTAGTGTCAAAACTTTTGGAGTCCAGCCACCAATGGGGATTGCATTGTTGCAACTGTTATTTTGCCTCTCAGTCTAGCCCTGAGTGTTTTTCCTCGTGCCACTGTGTACAACTTGATTCTCAAATATTGAATAAAGGCAGTATATTAGCTCATATAATGTCTTTCTCCATGGAAAAAAATCTATTGTAATGACTGCCATCATGGGTCAGACCAATAGTCCGCCTAATCTAGTATCCTGTCTTGTGAGAGTGATAGTGATGTGCCCCATGAGGGTTAATGTGTATACAGGGCCTTGTACCGTACAGGGCCTTGTACCATCCAGAAACATATGCAGCTGCGATAGGTCCTACTTTGCTAAAAGAGGCCATCTGATGTAGGATTCATACAAGGTTTATGCGCTTGGCAACATTCAGGGCACACCTGGATTGTTGTGCTGGACCTGTGCACACACAGCTCCTTTCAAGGGCATCAACCTTGGAATCTCGCCCAGATGACATGAACCGTGGGAAGCCTCCCAGGACTGGGCTCAAGGCCCGAGAGCAAGGAATGCGGTAGATAGAAACTGGTAAATAAGAATGTTAAACAAAGCCAGTGTATTCCTTTTATCTGTTGGAGAATGTAATGCGCGGGGGGAGAGAAAGAATAAAGGGGAAGGTGAAACGCTGACAGGCAGAAGCCCGTTAGCAGACCAGCCGCTTGCTTGCTAAAAGCTCTGTGCTGTCTTGTCATTGAACCGCCACAACTGGCGCCCAACGTGGGGCCCTCAGCACTCACCTCGCCCGGCAAGGGTTTCAGACGCGTCACTCATCCGCTTCGCGGATCCCGGTGAGTATTTTTCGTTGTGGTAGGCATGGGAAGCTCCCTCTCTGCTTTGCAAGTGCAACACCGCAGTGAGCTACAGCATTTGCTGCGTAAGGCGCAGCATGACTGCCCCACTCGAGAACTCACTCTCCTGCTACAGGAGGTGAGTGCCCAATGCCCGTGGTACCCTGAAGCTGGAAGTCTTAAGCTAGCGGACTGGGAGCGGTTGGGCCAGACATTGCACAAAGAGCCTCGGGCGCCTGTGCAGGCTCTACATGCCTGGCATCTCTGCCGCGACGCGATACAGCGTGTCGCCTCGGACAGGCCCTCCCTCGCGAGGCTGGTGCTCTCGCCACGCCCGTCCGCTCCTGCAGCCATCCCCCCTCCTGGCAATGCGACACAGCGTGTCGCCTCGGAAAGGCCCACTCCCGCACCAACAGAGGGGCTGCCGATCCCGCCACCCCGTCCGCTCCTGCAGCCATCCCTCCCCCTGCTTCGCCCCCAGTGCCTCTATTACCACCACCTCCCTGGCCTTCCCCACCGGAGCCGGTGTGTGATCACCCTCCCCCCGTGGGGACCCATGCGGCTTTCGCTGGTGCAACAAATGGTTCACGCAGCGAAGACTCGCTCAGATCTTACAGCAGAGGAGCTGGCTGATCTGGTCTCAGTTCGTCCGGTGACCTGGCAGGATGATGGCCAGAGCAACCAGGTTGCAAACTGGGTCAGTTTGCCCTATTCGGTGGTCAGAGACGTAAAGAAAGCGATTCGCGAGTTCGGCCTCACTAGCACGTATGTAAGTGGTATCATTGAAGGGCTAGGTACTGGGTACACCCTGATCCCTGAAGATTGGAAGGCACTGTTGCGCATGATGCTGACGCCCAGTCAGTATGTTATTTGGCTTAGTGAGTATTGGCAGATGGCGGAACGCCAAGCCCAGGTATATAGAGAGCAAGGTGTCATTTATGAGCATTTGGCAGAGGAGGGCCTGTTTGCTACTGTTCAGATGCAGTCTCAACTCCCTCAGGCCGTCTTCCCCATTATTCCTACCTGTGCCCAGCATGCTTTCCGGAAGGTCCCGGATTCAGGCAAGCCTACCAAAAGCTTTGCCAGTATCCGTCAGGGTGCATCAGAGTCCTTTACGGATTTTACCAACAGATTGCAGGAGGCTATCCTCCAACAGGTGGATAACCCTGCGGCAGCTCAGGAGATCCTGTTAAAAATGGCGGTTGAAAATGCGAACGAGGATTGCCGCCGTGCTCTCCAGGTGGCACAAGCCGCTGGTGTTCTAGAGCTGTCGGACATGCTGCGGGCGTGCCAAATCATCGGCACACAAGCACATAAAGCTGGGGTTATGGCCGCCGCCCTGCGGAAAAGCGGGAAGGAGGGGAAGCGTTGTTACCGCTGTGGTAAGGAGGGTCACTTTCAGCGGGAGTGCCGCTCATCGACAGCGCCTGCCCACCCCTCAAAGAAGTGCCCCAAGTGTCGGAAGGGCTATCACTGGGCTAATCAGTGTCGTAGCGGGTCGGGAAACCGCATGACGGGTTCCCCCCGAACCCAGGGCCAAACAGGGGTGTTTCCCACTCAGACAACTGTTCCTCTGCTTTAAAACCCATAGACTCCATGAAGGCGGCGACTGCCGGAAGTGCAGGGCTTGATTTGATTATGCAGGAGGACGCTGATTTTCAGTTGCCGGGGGAGGTTTGTGCCATACCTACCCAGGTGACGGGACCTCTCCCTGCCGGATTTGTGGGTCTTGTTCTCCCTTGCTCACACACTGGGAAACAGGGCTTTTTTGTCATCCCAGGGGTCATTGATGGCGATTACAACAGCGTTATTAAGGTTCAGGTGTGGACCCATCTTCCGCAGTCGCTCCCACATGGACGGTCAATTGCGCAATTGATTTTAGTCCCCTATCAGGTGCCAGCTGCAGAGGATCGAGCCTGGGGCGGAGGCGGCTTTGGATCGACACTGGCTCAGTCGCCATCTCACAACACGTCCTCTCCACTTGTTGCTCTAACAATGTCGGTCCACCCCTCGAAACCTCAGTTAACACTTCTCTTAAATAATGTTCCTTTTACAGGGCTGGTGGACACTGGAGCTGACGTTACGGTGATTCGTGATCCGGAGTGGCCGGTCGGTTGGCCAACAGTTCCTTCTAAAGAGTTGTGGGGATCGGGGGTAGCAAACCCGGGCGCCAAAGTTTGTCCTGGGTCACGGTCTCCAAACCAGGAGGCCGTGCCCTTGCTACAATCCGCCTTTTTGTACTCCCTGTCCACCTCAATATTTGGGGCCCTGACTTACTTACAAAGCTGGACACCACCCTCGATATTAATATATAATGGCCCGAAATCCTCCCTCACCCACCTTGCCATCCGCAGTACCATTAGTATGGCAATCCTTAGAGCCCGTATGGATTGACCAGTGGCCCCTCCCCCTAGAAAAGCTGAAAGCGCTTCATTCGCTTGTACAATAATATTTGCATGCACAGCGCTTGGAGAGCTTTACTAGTCCTTGGAATTAGCTGCTGTTACTTTGGCCTTTTAACTTTTTGCTGATTGTCCCTTTAATTTGATCGTGGACACGCATTATGTTTATCAGGTAATTGATCATTTACCCCTTGCCCTCATTACCCCTCAGGTCGATGCAGACCTTCTTCGCCTGTTTTTGTCCTTACAGTATCTCCTCACCACTCGTAATTTCCCTTATTTTGTTGCTCATATTCGCAGTCATACCCCTCTGCCTGGGCTACTTACTGAAGGCAATGCGCGCGCCGATCGCGCGTTACGTGGTCAGGTAAATTCCCTTTTTTCTGACCCCATTGAAAGCCATGCCTTTTTTCATCAGTCTGCCTCTGTTTTGGCCCGGCAGTTTCATATTCCTGCTGATCATGCACGTTCTATTGTTCGTTCTTGCCCCCACCATGCCGCTGCTGCCCCTACCTTTTTTTATGCCGTTAACCCCAGAGGCACCGCAGCGAATCAGCTGTGGCAAATGGATGTTACTCACGTGCCACAATTCCGTCCCTATTCGTTTTTACATGTTTCCATTGATACCTATTCAGGATTCCTCTGGGTGACCCCACAGCGTGGGGAAGCCACTCCCAAAGTTATGCACCATTTGCTAGCCTGTTTTGCTGTTATGGGTCGCCCGAGCCAGAAAATATAGATAATGCCCCAGCCTACTGCTCCACAGCCCTTTCCTCCTTTTGTGTCCAATGGGACGTCCATCTCACACACAGGATCCCTTATAATTCCATGGGCCAAGCCATTGTTGAACGTGCAAATCACACACTAAAAACCTTGCTCGACAAACAATTAAAACAAGGGGAGCTGCGTCTCCGAACCTTAGGAGACATTCAGCAACAATTGCGTATCCTTTTGTTCACTTTAAATAATTTAACGCTGAACGCAGATCAGCAGACCCCCACGGATCGGCATTTTCACAAATCCGAGGTACTGGAAAGACCGCGTGTCTATTACCATCAGCTGCCCGATCCGCAATGGTTGGGCCCAGTGCCTCTAATTACTTGGGGTTGGGGATATGCTGCTGTGTCTCTCCCTGCAGGACCGTTGTGGGTTCCGGCCCGGTGTGTGCGACCGGCACTGAAACAGCATGGCGTGGCACCAGAGGCTGTCGAACCCCATACCGGAGTTTTAGCTGACCTTGGAGGAGAACACGGTGCCTCCTGGGTCGACAACGGCAGGACGGAAACGGAGGAGGCGTAGCGTCCCAAGCCAGCCCGTGACATGGGGAGCAGTAAAAGCATTGGTCGCCGCGGCTCAACGAAGACTGGCAGCAAAGCAACAGCCAGAGACTTCTGAGACTTTGTTTGTGGCAATTCTTGCCCAAATTACTGCTAATTCTGTATTGATTGTATGCCTTTTGTGCCTGCTATTTCCTGTAGGGGTTGGCTCGGGAGCGCTTTCTCCGTTACGAGCCCGAATGACATATAACCTATGGGAAAGATTGGCTACAATAGAAAATGTTACCCACTTTTGTTTATTTGATTTTGTAGCAGCTGAAGAATTGTTAGGTACGTGCCTTATTCCAGTATGTCATCACCCTGAGGAAATCGGAAATGAGATGATGCTCGCTGCTTACGCGAACCTCTCTTCCCAGTACTCTAGCATGGCTAATTGGGGCCCGGCCAATTACACTTTACCTTCTTAAGCTCATTTTTTGCTGTTGCTGTGTGCAATGTATCTCCTTTTTGTTAAGGCTTTGTCGAGAACCGCCCTGGCAGGCTCCACGAGTTATGACCTCGTCTGTCCGGCAGTTAATTGGCTTGCAAAAGCAAATTGATGGCTACCATGAGATGGCCGAGCACAAATAAACAAAAAAGGAGGGGATGTAGGATTCATACAAGGTTTATGCGCTTGGCAACATTCAGGGCACACCTGGATTGTTGTGCTGGACCTGTGCACACACAGCGCCTTTCAAGGGCATCAACCTTGGAATCTCGCCCAGATGACATGAACCGTGGGAAGCCTCCCAGGACTGGGCTCAAGGCCCGAGAGCAAGGAATGCGGTAGATAGAAACTGGTAAATAAGAATGTTGAACAAAGCCAGTGTATTCCTTTTATCTGTTGGAGAATGTAATGCGCGGGGGGAGAGAAAGAATAAAGGGGAAGGTGGAAAGCTGACAGGCAGAAGCCCATTAGCAGACCAGCCGCTTGCTTGCTAAAAGCTCTGTGCTGTCTTGTCATTGAACCGCCACAATCTGATGTAGCTAATTCCTACAGAGAGCAGTTTCTCACACCACAGGTACGTGAGACTGCTATCTGTAGGAAGTAACTTCATCAGATTGCAGTGTTACAGATAGCACATCCCTGCAGATTGCAATTTCTGACCCGTATATGGGTGTGAAAATGCTATCTGTAGGACCAGGCTACCTGCAGCAGCAACAGGTCCTACGATGCTAACAAAGGCCATCTGATGTAGCTAATTGCTGCAGAGAGCAGTCTCACCTACCTACAGTGTTGAGAAACTGCTATCTGGAGGAATTAGCTTCATCAGATTGCAGTGTTGCAGGTCTCCCATGACCTTCTCATAAACAAACTATGGAAATGCCACCTAGATGGAGCTAAAATAAGATGGGTGCAAGTGACTCACAGGCTGAAAGGGCTGAGTCAGGTTGAAAGGGCATAACCAGTGGGGTTCTGCAGGGATCAGTTCTGGATAAGCTTCTATTCAAAATCTGAATGAATGATTGAGATAATGGCATAGAGAGTACAATTATAAACTTTTGTGAATGATAACAAGCTGGAAGCATACAAAATGGGAAATGACTTCCTAGGAAGGAGTCCTGCGGAAAGGGATCGGAGGGTCATAGTGGACCACAAGCTGAATCCGAGTACTGTGGAAAGGGACCTATGCAAGAAAACAGACGGTCACTCTGGGATATCGGCTCTCCTCTGGGCTGATGAGCTCTCAGCTGGAGTAAAAATTGGAGAGAGGCCAGAGAAGAGAAAAAAAATTAAGGTTTAGCAAACATGACCTGTGCGGGAAGGAGCCTCTGTTTACAAAAGCTGTTTCTTACAATCTACACATAGAAATAACTGCTACAGGGAGCGAGAGGGAGAGGGAGAGAGCGAGCGAGCACATTTCTACGTGCAGCAATTTCACCTACACTGCAGTGGAAGAAGCTGCTGCCCGTAGGCATTTGCTACATCAGGTAGCAGTTTACTACACTAGCAGTTTCTTACCCTCCACTAGGTATCGGTAACCGCTCCCGGTAGCACATTCCTAGGCGGAGCACTTGAAAACACGACACCTGACACAGAGAGGGGAGGCGCAGCTTGACGGGTTGATCGCTAGGACCCAGGAGCGGCTGGGGGGCGGCTCTGGCGGGAGCGATCGCGGGGCTCAGGCCCGGCCGCAGGAAGTGAGTCGCAGCCGCTGCGGGGACTCAGGCTCCCGGTGAGATCCCCGAGCCCCGGCGGCTGGTGCTGGGAGCCCGGAGCCCGGGCTGCAGCCGCGAGAGGGGAACCTCCAGCCGGGCCCTGCCCGCTGCTCCCCGGGAGCCTCTCCCAGGGCAGAGCCCCCAGCCCGGCCAGGGCCCCTTCCCGGCCCGGCCCCTGCCCCGGGGGGCCCCGCTCGGGGGGAAGGTAAGAGAGACCCGCCCCCCCCGTCACCCCCGGGCTGCTCCCCGCGGAGCCGGCTGCGATTCCCTGTCCCGGGCCCGGGAAAGCTGCCGCAGCTCCCGGCGTGTGCGGGGCGGGGGCAGGATCACGTTACCCCCCCTCCCCAATCTGCTGCTTTGTTTCCCTGCCCCTGGCCCGGCTGGTGTGGACGGGGGCTGCAGATCAGGGAGATCTGAGGGGGGCAAATAGGGAGGGGCAGAAGGTTGGCAGGGGCTAAACTGGATGCAGGATGGGGGGCCCCAGTTGGGGGTCGGGGAGGGAGCGGGGCCCAGGGGTACAATCGGGGGGGGGCAGCACAGGCTCTGGATCTGGGCTGGCGGGGCCCTGCTGCACCCCCTGGCTTGAAGGGGTTTCCATCCTATCCAGGCTTTACAGTTTGGTTCAATGGCTCTCAGCCCCTGTCATAAATATAAAGGGAAGGGTAAACCCCTTTGAAATCCCTCCTGGCCAGGGGAAAGCTCCTCTCACCTGTAAAGGGTTAAGAAGCTAAAGGTAACCTCGCTGGCACCTGACCAAAATGACCAATGAGGGGACAAGATACTTTCAAAAGCTGGGAGGAGGGAGAGAAACAAAGGGTCTGTGTCTGTCTGTATGCTGCTTTTGCCAGGGACAGAACAGGAATGGAGTCTTAGAACTTTTAGTAAGTAATCTAGCTAGGTATGTGTTAGATTATGATTTCTTTAAATGGCTGAGAAAAGAATTGTGCTGAATAGAATAACTATTTCTGTCTGTGTATCTTTTTTGTAACTTAAGGTTTTGCCTAGAGGGGTTCTCTATGTTTTTGAATCTAATTACCCTGTAAGATATCTACCATCCTGATTTTACAGGGGGGATTTCTTTATTTCTATTTACTTCTATTTTCTATTAAAAGTCTTCTTGTAAAAAACTGAATGCTTTTTCATTGTTCTCAGATCCAAGGGTTTGGGTCTGTGGTCACCTATGCAAATTGGTGAGGCTTTTTACCAAACCTTGTCCAGGAAGTGGGGTGCAGGGTTTTGGGAAGTATTTTGGGGGGAAGGACGCGTCCAAACAGCTCTTCCCCAGTAACCAGTATTAGTTTGGTGGTGGTAGCGGCCATTCCAAGGACCACGGGTGGAATACTTTGTACCTTGGGGAAGTTTTGACCTAAGCTGGTAAAGATAAGCTTAGGAGGTTTTTCATGCAGGTCCCCACATCTGTACCCTAGAGTTCAGAGTGGGGGAGGAACCTTGACATGGTGGCATAGTGGTGGGATTAACCTGAAATCATTTTGAGATCCAGTTGAGATTTTTTGAACTAGAAATACAGATTTTAAAAAGGAATTTTTTTTTCCTGTGGCTTTGAAGCAGCTTTGAAACTGAAAGCATCTTGGGTTTTCCCTGCTTTGTGGCCAAGCAGAGACAAAAGGGGATTATCTTGTGAATTGCAGGTTTTCTTTGCCTGGAGGCAGGGTACTTAACTCCTGCAGGGAAATTCACAGTCTTCCAACCCAGAGGTTTTTTTTTTTCTTTTCTTCCTAAAAGTAAATAGGGGGTGTGTGTTCTACCCATTTGCTTTTTCTTTGGGCTGGGTAAGCAGGTTTCCAAGTAGTTTGGAGGTTTTTTGCTTTAAGTTGGGCCCAGAACAGAGACAAGGGAATTGTCTTTTTCTGTAGGCTGACAATCACTATCAGAGAATAGGTATTCTATTCCAGCACAGCAAAATTTTACAGCCAAGTTTTGTTTGTTTATTTCTAAACCTCGGGTGTAAAGTTAGTTAAAAACAGAGAGGTTAGAATGACCAAATCCTCAGCTCGACTACAGCTGGAATTAGCCAAATTTCAGGCTGAGGAAAGACAAAGGGAACATGAAAGACAGATAGAACTCATGCGGCTGAAGAAGGAACAAGAAAGGGAGGCAGAACAACACCAAGCGGCTGCTCACAGGAGAGCTATGGAAGCGAGGGACAAAGAACTGGAGGAGAAGGAAAAAGAGAGGAAGTATGTGGAGGAGATGGAGAAGATAAAGGCTCAGCAGAATATCCCAACAAACCCTAGTAATCCTTCTCCAAGTACCACTTCCCATCCCAGAAAGTTCCCCACCTACAAGGCAGGCGATGATACTGAGGCCTTCCTAGAAAACTTCGAAAGGGCCTGCCTTGGATACAACCTCTCTACTGACCAGTACATGGTAGAGCTGAGGCCGCAGCTCAGTGGACCCTTAGCTGAGGTGGCAGCTGAAATGCCTAAAGAACACATGAACAAGTATGAACTGTTTAAATCCAAGGCGAGAGTCAGAATGGGGATAACACCCGAGCAGTCTCGTCGGAGGTTCAGAGCCCTAAGGTGGAAACCAGACATGTCATTTACCCGACATGCCTACCACATTGTGAAACATTGGGATGCCTGGATATCAGGAGCAAGTGTTGAATCTCCAGTAAATTTGCCCTTCCTAATGCAAATGGAACAGTTCTTAGAGGGTGTTCCTGAGGAAATAGAAAGATACATCCTAGATGGGAAACCCAAAACTGTAATCGAGGCAGGAGAGATTGGAGCCAGATGGGTGGAGGTGGCAGAGAAGAAGAAAACTGGTCGTAGTTGGAGCGGAGACCAGAAGGGACCACCCCAGACCACACCCTATTACCGGGGGCCGCCCAAGGCCCCACCTACCTCCCAAAGAACCCTCCAGACCCCTTATCGTCCTGCCACCCCGTTCTCCAGCAACCCTCCTCGCCCCAGTGACCCGTCAGCTGGACGATGTTTTAAATGTAACGAGCTGGGGCATGTAAAGGCCAACTGCCCCAAGAACCCCAACAGATTACAGTTCATTGCACCGGAATCACACCAGAGGTCCACAGGCCCAGATACTTCCCAGATACCCTTGGAGCGGAGGGAAACTGTGAGTGTGGGCGGGAAGAAGGTCACCGCGTGGAGGGACACCGGAGCACAAGTGTCAGCTATCCATGCTTCCTTAGTGGACCCCAATTTAATCAACCCAGAGATCCAAGTGATGATTCAACCCTTCAAGTCCAACTCTTTCAATTTGCCTACAGCCAAGTTGCCTGTCCAGTACAAGGGCTGGTCAGGAATGTGGACTTTTGCAGTCTATGATGATTATCCCATCCCCATGCTGTTGGGGGAAGACTTGGCCAATCATGTGAAGCAGGCCAAGAGGGTGGGAACGGTCACCCGCAGCCAGGCTAAACAAGCCGTGAGGCCTAGCTCTGTTCCGGAAACTGCTATCAGGACCCAGTCAGAGGTGATGGACCTGGACCTTAGGCCAAGGTCTGCAACAGCAGTAGTGGATCCAGTCCCAGAGACCCAGACAGAACCAGTCCCAGAACCGGAACCAGCTGAACAACCAACACCAGACCCTGTGTCAGCACTGAATCCAGTACTTGCAACCTCAACACCAGAGGGCTCCACTGAACCTGAACTGGCAGCAGCCGATAACCCTACACAAGAGGCTCAGCCGGAGCCTGAATCCCAACATAGTGCACCAGCGGAGAGCGGTTCACAGTCAACAGAAACAGCTCCATCCCCTATATTGCTTCCAGAGGGACCAAGCCTAGGTCCACAATCCAATGAGGGACTGATGTCTCCAGCATCAAGGGAACAGTTCCAGACCGAACAGGAAGCAGATGAAAGCCTCCAGAGAGCTTGGACAGCGGCACGGAGCAACCCACCGCCTCTCAGCTCTTCTAATCGATCCAGGTTTGTTGTAGAAAGAGGACTTTTATACAAGGAAACTCTTTCTGGTGGACACCAGGAAGACTGGCATCCTCAGAGACAGTTGGTAGTTCCAACTAAATACCGGGCCAAGCTCTTGAGCTTAGCCCACGATCACCCTAGTGGCCATGCTGGGGTGAACAGGACCAAAGACCGTTTGGGGGGGTCATTCCACTGGGAGGGAATGGGAAAGGATGTTTCTACCTATGTCCAGTCTTGTGAGGTGTGCCAAAGAGTGGGAAAACCCCAAGACCAGGTCAAAGCCCCTCTACAACCACTCCCCATCATTGAAGTTCCATTTCAGCGAGTAGCTGTGGATATTCTGGGTCCTTTTCCGAAAAAGACAGCCAGAGGAAAGCAGTACATACTGACTTTCATGGATTTTGCCACCCGATGGCCGGAAGCAGTAGCTCTAAGCAACACCAGGGCTAAAAGTGTATGCCAGGCACTAGCAGACATTTTTGCCAGGGTAGGTTGGCCCTCCGACATCCTCACAGATGCAGGGACTAATTTCCTGGCAGGAACTATGAAAAACCTTTGGGAAGCTCATGGGGTAAATCACTTGGTTGCCACTCCTTACCACCATCAAACAAATGGCATGGTGGAGAAGTTTAATGGAACTTTGGGGGCCATGATACGTAAATTCGTAAATGAGCACTCCAATGATTGGGACCTAGTGTTGCAGCAGTTGCTCTTTGCCTACAGAGCTGTACCACATCCCAGTTTAGGGTTTTCCCCATTTGAACTTGTATATGGCCGTGAGGTTAAGGGGCCATTGCAGTTGGTGAAGCAGCAATGGGAGGGATTTACACCTTCTCCAGGAACTAACATTCTGGACTTTGTAACCAACCTACAAAACACCCTCCGAACCTCTTTAGCCCTTGCTAAAGAAAACTTACAGGATGCTCAAAAAGAGCAAAAAGCCTGGTATGATAAACATGCCAGAGAGCGTTCCTTCAAAGTAGGAGACCAGGTCATGGTCTTAAGGGCGCTCCAGGCCCATAAAATGGAAGCATCGTGGGAAGGGCCATTCACGGTCCAGGAGCGCCTGGGAGCTGTTAATTATCTCATAGCATTCCCCACCTCCAACCGAAAGCCTAAGGTGTACCATATTAATTCTCTAAAGCCCTTTTATTCCAGAGAATTAAAGGTTTGTCAGTTTACAGCCCAGGGAGAAGATGATGCTGAGTGGCCTGAAGGTGTCTACTACGAAGGGAAATGTGCTGGTGGTGTGGAAGAGGTGAACCTCTCCATGACCCTTGGGCGTATGCAGCGACAGCAGATCCAGGAGCTGTGCACTAGCTACGCGCCAACGTTCTCAGCCACCCCAGGACTGACTGAACGGGCATACCACTCCATTGACACAGGTAATGCTCACCCAATTAGGGTCCAACCTTACCGGGTGTCTCCTCAAGCTAAAACTGCTATAGAACGGGAGATCCAGGATATGTTACAGATGGGTGTAATCCGCCCCTCTGAAAGTGCATGGGCATCTCCAGTGGTTCTAGTTCCCAAACCAGATGGGGAAATACGTTTTTGCGTGGACTACCGTAAGCTAAATGCTGTAACTCGCCCAGACAACTATCCAATGCCACGCACAGATGAACTGTTAGAGAAACTGGGACGGGCCCAGTTCATCTCTACCTTGGACTTAACAAAGGGGTACTGGCAGGTACCGCTAGATGAATCTGCCAAGGAAAGGTCAGCCTTCATCACACATCTCGGGCTGTATGAATTTAATGTACTCCCTTTCGGGCTGCGAAATGCACCCGCCACTTTCCAAAGACTTGTAGATGGTCTCCTAGCGGGATTAGGAGAATATGCAGTCGCCTACCTTGATGATGTGGCCATATTTTCGGATTCCTGGGCAGACCACCTGGAACATCTACAAAAAGTCCTTGAGCGCATAAGGGAGGCAGGACTAACTGTTAAGGCTAAGAAGTGTCAAATAGGCCTAAACAGAGTGACTTACCTTGGACACCAGGTGGGTCAAGGAACTATCAGCCCCCTACAGGCCAAAGTGGATGCTATCCAAAAGTGGCCTGTCCCAAAGTCAAAGAAACAGGTTCAATCCTTCTTAGGCTTGGCTGGTTATTACAGACGATTTGTACCGCACTACAGCCAAATCGCTGCCCCACTGACAGACCTAACCAAAAAGAAACAGCCAAATGCTGTTCAGTGGACCGGAAAGTGTCAGAAGGCCTTTAACAAGCTTAAAGCGACACTCATGTCTGACCCTGTACTAAGGGCCCCAGACTTTGACAAACCGTTCCTAGTAACCACAGATGCATCCGAGCGTGGTGTGGGAGCAGTTTTAATGCAGAAAGGACCTGATCAAGAATTCCACCCTGTAGTGTTTCTCAGCAAAAAACTGTCTGAGAGGGAAAGCAACTGGTCAGTCACTGAAAAAGAATGTTATGCCATTGTCTACGCTCTGGAAAAGCTACGCCCATATGTTTGGGGACGGCGTTTCCACCTGCAAACCGACCATGCTGCACTGAAGTGGCTTCACACCGTCAAAGAAACTAACAAAAAACTTCTTCGGTGGAGTTTAGCTCTCCAAGATTTTGATTTCGACATCCAACACATCTCAGGAGCTTCTAACAAAGTGGCTGATGCACTCTCCCGTGAAAGTTTCCCAGAGTCAACTGGTTAAAATCGTCCTTGAGATGTGGAAAATATTGTTAGTCTTTATGTACTTGGTAGTATATTTAGAGATGCATGTGTCTTATTAACTCTGTTTTTCCTAGAGCTCCAGGAAGAAATCCCAGCCAGTGTTTCACCCTAGCTGAGATTTGGGGGGCGTGTCATAAATATAAAGGGAAGGGTAAACCCCTTTGAAATCCCTCCTGGCCAGGGGAAAGCTCCTCTCACCTGTAAAGGGTTAAGAAGCTAAAGGTAACCTCGCTGGCACCTGACCAAAATGACCAATGAGGGGACAAGATACTTTCAAAAGCTGGGAGGAGGGAGAGAAACAAAGGGTCTGTGTCTGTCTGTATGCTGCTTTTGCCAGGGACAGAACAGGAATGGAGTCTTAGAACTTTTAGTAAGTAATCTAGCTAGGTATGTGTTAGATTATGATTTCTTTAAATGGCTGAGAAAAGAATTGTGCTGAATAGAATAACTATTTCTGTCTGTGTATCTTTTTTGTAACTTAAGGTTTTGCCTAGAGGGGTTCTCTATGTTTTTGAATCTAATTACCCTGTAAGATATCTACCATCCTGATTTTACAGGGGGGATTTCTTTATTTCTATTTACTTCTATTTTCTATTAAAAGTCTTCTTGTAAAAAACTGAATGCTTTTTCATTGTTCTCAGATCCAAGGGTTTGGGTCTGTGGTCACCTATGCAAATTGGTGAGGCTTTTTACCAAACCTTGTCCAGGAAGTGGGGTGCAGGGTTTTGGGAAGTATTTTGGGGGGAAGGACGCGTCCAAACAGCTCTTCCCCAGTAACCAGTATTAGTTTGGTGGTGGTAGCGGCCATTCCAAGGACCACGGGTGGAATACTTTGTACCTTGGGGAAGTTTTGACCTAAGCTGGTAAAGATAAGCTTAGGAGGTTTTTCATGCAGGTCCCCACATCTGTACCCTAGAGTTCAGAGTGGGGGAGGAACCTTGACAGCCCCCCTGTTATAAATATAAAGGGAAGGGAAACCACCTTTCTGTACACAGTGCTATAAAATCCCTCCTGGCCAAAGGCAACATTCTGTTACCTGTGAAGGGTTCAGAAGCTCAGCTTACCTGCTGGCACCTGACCCAAAGGACCAATAAGGGGACAAGATACTTTCAAATCTTGCCGGGGGGGGGAAGGCTTTTGTTTGTGCTCTTTGTTTACGTGGTTGTTCTCTCTTGGGACTGAGAGAGGCCAGACAGAAATCCATCTTCTCCAACCCATCCTAATCCAAGTCTCCAATTTTGTAACCAGTATAGGTAAGCTAGGCAACGCAGATTCGTTTATCTTTTGTTTTATGTGAATTTTCCCTGTGTTAAGAGGGGGGTTTATTCCTGTTTTCTGTAACTTTAAGGTTTTGCCCAGAGGGGGATCCTCTGTGTTTTGAATCTGAATGCCCTGTAAAGTATTTTCCATCCTGATTTTACAGAGATGAGTTTTACCTCTCTCTCTTTTTTTTTTAATAAAATCCTTCTTTTAAGAACCTGACTGATTTTCCCATTCTTTCAAGATCCAGGGGTTTGGGTCTTTGATGATTTTGTAACCAATTGGTTAGGATATTATTCTCAAGCCTCCCCAGGAAAGGGGGTGTGTAGGGTTTGGGGGGCTATTTTGGGGAGAAGACGTCTCCAAGTGGTCTCTTTCCCTGTTCTTTGCTTAAAACATTTGGTGGTGCCAGCATACTGTTCAAGCACAAGGCAAAGTTGGTACCTTGGGGAAGTTTTTAACCTAAGCTGGTAAGAATAAGCTTAGGTGGTTTTTCATGTGGGTTCTCACTTCTGTACCCTAGAGTTCAGAGTGGGGAAGGAACCTTGACACCCCACTGTACAGATTGTTTCAGCCCCCCTGCCTGGGACTAGGAGCTGGGAAGAAGAACGAGATACAGCTGCTGGGGGATGAATCTAGGGCTGGGGGAGGCAAGTCCCCCTCCCACTGCAGGGGCAGGACCCCAGACCCTGAGCACCCCCAACATCTCCCCCGACCTGCTGAGCATGTGGCCCCAGCCTTCCCGGTCCTGGGGCCCAGGGAGGGCACATGACCCCAGCCTGAACCCCCGGGGGCAGCCTAAGGAGAAGCCTGACATGCTCCTCACAGGGGCCGTGCACCCCACCTCCGCAGTCCGCTGTGACTCTCAGCCAGCTTGGAAAACAGAAGGGTTCATTGGTCGCTGAGAAAACCGTGTGGAACAGAGCTCGTTAGCACAGAAATCAGGAGCATTCAGCAAAGTCCATCTTGGGGGGAATCCAGAGTCCCGAGCCCTGGGCTCTCCCCGCTGAGTCCCAAATCAGGAGACTGACCCACTTCCAGCCCCGCATCCTCAGAGACCTCAGGATACAGGCTGTGTCTGTGAGTCCCAGAGCTCCTGCCCTCAGTGACACAGCCAGCTTCAAACCCCTGTTACCAGTGTCAGTGGCTGAGCTGCCTAATGAGAGCAGAGGCCCATGGCAATGGGACAGTCACCCGTTCTCCCAGGTTGAGGGAAGAAGATAAAAAAGGAGAGCGGAGAGACTTGAAGGGCAGCAGCAGCAAGAAGTGGGGAGGGAGGTTCCCAGCTCCCAGCCCTGCCCAGATCCATTCCCTGCACCCCCGGGGCAGTCCGCTCTCCTGGGAACAAGAGCAGGGGCTGAGAGAGGAAAAGCCAGTTGCTCGCTCTGCTGAGCACCGCACTACGGAGGGAGATGGGGGAGAGCTGGAGGGGGTCACAATACACTGTGGGGCAGTACCCTGAAGTGACTCCTTTGATCTGCTCTTTTTCCAGCATTTGGCTCGGAGATGCTGCTGTGGGGAGGTTTAGAAGGGAGGTGGTGGGTTAGTTCTAAGCGGGGGAGGGGGCGGGGGGGGCTGGCCGGGGAGGTAATGAACTAACTGGGTTTGTTCCCAGCATGGCAGAGTCATAGAATCAGAGCATCTGTCTGCAGGGAGAGAGCCTGGGGGGAATCGGGGAGTGACATGGACTCCAGCCCCTTATGAAACCTGCCCAATCTCCCATCTCCTCCTACAGGCTGAGGAATCGCGTCCACATTTTGCTTCAGATTGTCCCATCTTGCAGGGGACAGGGCAGGGAAATGGCTGTGATGGAGCCAGCTGAGGTAGGGGATTTTCAGGGAGCTTTTGGTGGTGGGGGAGGGGTAGTGTAGAGGGGTTAATCACCCGGGGTGGAACGGGATGCGATAAACCTGCTGGAACGTGATCAACCTGGGCCTGATTTTCTGAACAGGCCCATTGATTGGTGCGGGGGAGGGGAAACAATCCCCCATTTCTGAACCAGAAAACACCCCCCTGGGCAGGGCTGCGAAAATGGACCAGACTCCCAGTGCTGGAGCCTGACCCACTGACCAGAGGCTGCTGTGAAGTACGAAGGGAAGCTGTCAAGGTTCCTGTCCCTGTCCCCGGCTCAGAGCTCTGCTTCCCGTCTCAGCCTATGGCTGGCAGGCGAGTGGGAAATGAGAAGACCCTGCCCTGCTCCATGTGCTGGGGAGGACAAAGAGCTCTCACCTTCTCCCACCCCCTCAAGCCTCCCAGCTACTCTGAGCAGGGTGCGCAGAGGATTCTGCTTCTCTCTCCGTCCTACCCCATGACTAGTGGGATTGTGGCTGGGGCAGCAGGTGCTGAGCGGGGGACTCTTGTTGTTTCAGATGCCGGTGACCTTCGAGGAGGTGGCTGTGTATTTCACCCAGGGGCAGGGGGCTTTGCTGGACCCTGCTCAGAGAGCCCTCTACAGGGATGTCATGCAGGAGAACTACGAGACGGTGACCTCGCTGGGTAAGGGATTCTTGGCCCCTTGGTTATTGGAAACTGGGGAGGTCTGCGTGTCTGACACCGGTCAGGTTCTTCCCTCATCATGCTCCAATGAGAAGAGGGTGTCAAAACATAAGGCACATACTAAATCATCCCCACCCAACCCCCCTAGCTTGCACGGTGGAGAAGCCGTGCATTGTCCTGTCTGTGTTGTTTCTCGGTCGCACACAGAATCCCTCTTCTCTCTCCTCCTTGGGAACAGCTCCAGTCATGTGGAGGGCTCTGGACTTCGCAGGTTTAGAAATAGGCAGGGGTTTAACACGAGAGCTGGGTGTGCATCACAATTGCCCTCACCTCCCCAGACGTCTGCCTCCCGCAAGGGGGTTAAGTGACCACGTTCCTGTCCTCTTAGATTCCACATTCCCCAGCACAGCACTGGGACAGGTGCCACCCACGGAATGTCCTTTCTGACAGATGCTCTCTCAATCCTCCACAAACCCTGATCTGGTCTGATATCACTCCCTGCACAGGATTTCCCCTTCCCAAACCTGATCTGATCACCCGGCTGGAACGAGGGGAAGAGCCGTGGGTGCCCGATCTCCAGGCATGTGAAGAAAGAGAGATCCCAAGAGGTGCCCACACAGGTGAGCGCTGACATACAAATCATCTAGTGAATGAAAGAAAAAGTTGAGAATCCCAAAAATGACATATTAGTAAGTGCCCTCGGTTCCTTCCTCATCTCACCCAGAGCAGGGCTGCAGGCAGCAGATATCACTGACATCGCTTCCCATGTGTCCTGTTCACTGCAGGAGTTTCCTTCCCAACTGGGAAGTGGAGGCAGAATCCAATTGCTCCATCTCTCCAACCTTTAGTATGTTGGGTTTTCCCTCGGTTCTATTCCTCTTAATTTCTCCTCAGCAGAATGACTCCTGTCTGCATTGTCTCTCTCCCAGCAGGTGATGAGAGAGTGAGTGAGAAGAAGGAGGGGAATCAACATCAGGAAATTCCTGGGCACGGGGAACCACAGGGGATTTTTGTGGGAAGAGCTGAAGGGAATTTTTCCCAGTGCTTGGCACAGGGAGAAGCCTGGGGAAATTGGCAGAGGTCAAAGAGGCTGCTGGGAAACCACTCAAGGGAGCAACTGGATGGATCTATTATATGTGGGGAAGGACACAGGGATCCCACAGCCCGGCAGACAACCCCCAAGGAAGACAAACGCTATGAATGCCTCGGTTATGGGAAAGGATTCATTCTGAGACCGGCGCTTCTTACGCTTCAGGCAATAAATACTGGAGAGAAAACACTTCAATGCTTGGACTGTGGGGAAAACCTCAATAAGCGCTCAGATCTTACTAATCATGGGAGAAGCCACATGGGAGAGAAACCCTCTGGGTGCCTTGAGAGCAGGAATTGTTTGAATTGGAAGTCAGCACTGATTACACATCAGCTAATCCACACAGGAGAGAGACCCCACAAGTGCTTAGACTGTGGGAAAAAATTCGTACGAAGGTCAGGCCTAATTAAACATCAGAAAATCCACACAGGAGAGAGACCCCATCAGTGTTTAGACTGTGGGAAAACTTTCATACACAGGTCAGACCTTGTTAAACATCAAGCAGTCCACACCGGAGAGAGACCCCATAAGTGCTTCGACTGTGGAAAAAGTTTCACAGAAAGGCCAACCCTTCTTAAACATCAGGCAATCCACACAGGAGAGAGACCGCACAAGTGCTTAGACTGTGGGAAAAAATTTGTACGGAGGTCAGGCCTAACTAAACATCAGAAAATCCACACAGGAGAGAGACCCCATCAGTGTTTAGACTGTGGGAAAACTTTCATACACAGGTCAGACCTTGTTAAACATCAAGCAGTCCACACTGGAGAGAGACCCCATAAGTGCTTAGACTGTGGAAAAAGTTTCACAGAAAGGCCATCCCTTCTTAAACATCAGCTAATCCACACAGGAGAGAGTCCCCATAAGTGCTTGGACTGTGGGAAAAGTTTCACATGGCGATCAGCCCTGGTTACACATCAGAGAATACACATGGGAGAGAGACCCCATAAGTGCTTAGACTGTGGAAAAAGTTTCACAGAAAGGTCAACCCTTCTTAAACATCAGGTAATCCACACAGGAGAGAGACCCCATAAGTGCTTGGACTGTGGGAAAAGTTTCACATGGAGATCAGCCCTGGTTACACATCAGAGAATACACAAAAGAGAGAGACCCCATAAGTGCTTAGACTGTGGAAAAAGTTTCACAGAAAGGCCAACCCTTCTTAAACATCAGGCAATCCACACAGGAGAGAGACCCCACAAGTGCTTAGACTGTGGGAAAAGTTTCACGTGGCGATCAGCCCTGGTTACACATCAGAGAATACACATACAGCCCTGGTTACACATACAGAGGTCAGACCTTGTTAAACATCCAGCAATCCACACCGGAGAGAAACCCCAAAAGTGCTTAGACTGTGGAAAAAGTTTCACAGAAAGGCCAACCCTTCTTAGACATCAGGTAATCCACACAGGAGAGAGACCCCATAAGTGCTTGGACTGTGGGAAAAGTTTCACATGGCGATCAGCCCTGGTTACACATCAGAGAATACACACGGGAGAGAGACCCCACAAGTGCTTAGACTGTGGGAAAAAATTTGTACGGAGGTCAGGCCTAATTAAACATCAGAAAATCCACACAGGAGAGAGACCCCACAAGTGCTTAGAATGTGGGAAAAGTTTCATACAGAGGTCAGACCTTGTTAAACATCAAGCAGTCCACACCGGAGAGAAACCCCATAAGTGCTTAGAATGTGGAAAAAGTTTCACAGAACGGCCAACCCTTCTTAAACATCAGATAATCCACACAGGAGAGAGACCCCATAAGTGCTTTGATTGTGGGAAAAGTTTCACATGGAAATCAGCCCTGGTGACACATCAGAGAATACACACAGGAGAGAGACCCCACAAGTGCTTAGACTGTGGGAAAAAATTTGTACGGAGGTCAGGCCTAATTAAACATCACAAAATCCACACAGGAGAGAGACCCCATAAGTGCTGAGAATGTGGGAAAAGTTTCATACAGAGGTCAGACCTTGTTAAACATCAAGCAATCCATACCGGAGAGAAACCCCATGAGTGCTTATGTTTATAATGTTATATATGCTTAGAATGTTTTTCTATGTTTTCATATCTATTGATTTCTCTCACAACAAAGAATAGAAAGTGCACAGTGCTCACTTTCTATTATTTTTGATTTCAAATATTTGTACTGCAAACATGCAAAACAAAAATAGTATTTTTCAGTTCCCCTCATACAAGTGCTGTCGTGCAATCTCTTTATCAGGAAAGTGTAACTTAGATGATTTTAATTATATAACTGCACTGAAAAATAAAGCAATTAAAAACTTTAGAGCCTAGAAGTCCACTCAGTGCTACTTCTTTTTCTGCCACTCGCTAAGACAAACAAGTTTGTTTACATTTACGGGAGCGAATGCTGCCTGCTTCTAATTTATGATGTCACCGGAAAGTGTGAGAAGGCGTTCCCATGGCATGTTTGTAGCTGGCAGCGCAGGTATTTAAGTGCAAGATATGCTAAACATGCCTATGTCCCTTCATGCTTCGGCCACCATTCCAGTGGAGGATGCTCATTTAAAAAAAATAATGCATTAATTCCATTTGTGACTGAACTCCTTGAAGGAGACTTGTATGTCCCCTGTCCTGTTTTACACACCTTCTGCCAAATATGTCATCATATCGAAGTCCCGGAGAATGACCTAGCACATGGGGGGACACTTTCACTGCAGATTTGACAAAACGCAAAGAAAGTAACTATCTGAGATTTCGAAAGATAGCTACAGCACTCGGCCCAAGGTTTAAGAATCTGAAGTGTCTTCCAAAATCTGAGAGGGATGAGATATGGAGCATGCTTCCAGAAGTCTTAAAAGAGGAAGACACTGATTGGGAAACTACAGAACCCGAACCACCAAAATAGAAAATCAACTTTCTGCTGGTGGCATCTGACTCAGTTGAAGAAAATGAGCATGTGTCGGTTATTGATTAGATACCCGTCATTAGCATGGAGGCATGTCCTCTGGAATGGTGGTTCCAGTGGGAAGGGACCTAGGACCCTTTAGAGCATCTGGCACGTAAATATCTTGCGACGCCGGCTGCAACACTGCCATGCGAACGCCTGTTCTCACTTTCAGGTGACCTTGTAAACAAGAAGCGGGCAGCATGATCTCCTGCACATTGTAACCAAACTTGTTCTTCTGAGTGATTGGCCCAACAAGCAGTAGGACTGAGTGGAGTTGTAGGCTCCAAAGTTTTACATTGTTTTATTTTTGAATGCAGGTATTTTTTGTACATAATTCTACATTTGTAAGTTCAACTTTCATGATAAAGAGATTGCATACGGTACTTGCAGTTGGTGAATTGAAAAATACTATTTCTTTTGTTTTTTACAGTGCAGGTATTTGTAATAAAAAATATAAAGTGATCACGGTACACTTTGTATTCTGTAAAAACAACAAGGAATCCTTGTGGCACCTTAGAGACTAACACATTTCTTTGGGCATAAACTTTTGTGAGCTATAACCCATCATCAGATGCATGGAGTGTATTCTGTGTTGCAGTTGAAATCAATATATTTGAAAATGTATAAAACATCCAAAATATTAAATAAATGGTATTTTATTATTGTTTAAGAGCACGATTAATCACGATTAATTTTTTTAATCGCTTGACAGCCCTAGAACATAGTAATTGTAGTAGTCTATATTAATCTGTAACGAGATATAGATTAACAGTATATAACCAAAGGGTTTCTGTCGACGACTGTATTTTGTTAATTCAGAAGTCAAAAGGAAATATTAACATTTAAATGAAACTTGGGTGTAATAATGTCATAGTATATATTTCTCTTTTTAAAGTTTGTGGGAAACTGTCTATGAACTGCTTTATAGATAATTACCTTATATTAATCCATGTAGTTTTATTACCTGTGATGTTTGGGAAATAGGAGCTTACTTCCAAAACCTATTGTTCACCCAAGGACTGCCTGCTGTCGAGAGGCTGCAAAAACTTCTATATAAACTCTTGGGACCTGATCCTTTTATCTCAGATCTTCTTAAGCTTTATTCAGGGGGAGTTTGAGTCGTAAGACTGAGATCTCCAGTCCTCTGTGGACCGCCCTGATATTGAACATTTGGACATTGGACTAGAACGTGATGAAATGATTCTGAAAAGGACTCTTTTCAATTATAACACGCCATCTCTATGGTGAAACTGACCTATGGACTCTATTCGCATTTGTATGTCTAATGATCTTTTAGCCAATACTGCCTTTTCTTCTTTTAATAAATCATACTTTAGTTAACAAGAATTGGCTGTAAGCGTGGACTTGGGTAAGAACTGAAGTATTCATTAACTTGATGGGTAATATGTCTGATCCTTTGGGATTGGTAGAATTCTTTATATGATGAAGATTTTCAGGAATCCCCATCAGAATCTCAGAGGACATTTTCCCACATCAGGTATCGTTAAAGACTTGCCTCTGTTGTCACTCTGTCAAATCAGTTCTGAGTGATTGGCCCAACAAGCAGTAGGACTGAGTGGAGTTGTAGGCTCCAAAGTTTTACATTGTTTTATTTTTGAATGCAGGTATTTTTTGTACATAATTCTACATTTGTAAGTTCAACTTTCATGATAAAGAGATTGCATACGGTACTTGCAGTTGGTGAATTGAAAAATACTATTTCTTTTGTTTTTTACAGTGCAGGTATTTGTAATAAAAAATATAAAGTGATCACGGTACACTTTGTATTCTGTAAAAACAACAAGGAATCCTTGTGGCACCTAAATAAAATAATAAAAATAAATAATAATAAAGCTTAAGAAGATCTGAGATAAAAGGATCAGGTCCCAAGAGTTTATATAGAAGTTTTTGCAGCCTCTCGACAGCAGCAGGACCAAAGAACCCCTCCTCACCTATGCTCTTGAAGCAAGAGCTTGCAATTCCAAGGGCCTCAGAACAGCGCAGGTGCCTGCCCACACCTTACAAAGTGACCAGAAGGGGAGCTGGTGCTGCTTACCTTGTAACCCAGTGATTAGTGCACTCCGCTGTGATGTAGGAGTGCTAGGTTCAATTCCCCCATCTTCTGAAGATGGGAAAGCATGTGAGCAGGGATTTTCCAGGTGCATGTTTTAGGCAACAGAACAATTCTCATTCTCGCTCCCCCGAATTCGATGACTCTTCAAGTATTTATTCTCAATGGAACAGCTTCAACAGGAGAGAGTGAGGGAGCCCCACCTGAGAATAGCCCATGGGTAGGGCATGCTCTTGAGAGATGTGGGAGGCCCATGTCCAAATCTTTTCTCCTCCCCAGGCAGAGGGGGTATTGAATGCAGGTCTCTGACATCCTGGGTGACTGCTTTAATCAGTGGGCTGAAAACTATAATATGGGCATCTTCCCCACCAGGTCCTCCTTGATTTTAATGGCACCTCTTCCAGGAGAGGTGCTCAGAGCATGCATACCAGATCTGTCCTCACAGGGGTTACAGGCAGGGGAGTTGTGCATACCTTCCCCTGGTGTGTGGATCATGCTGGAGCTTACATGAGAGACAGGCATCCAGATGAGGCATGACGATAACCTAAAACTGGAAATTAGAGGCCTAAATCTGGGGTTTAGGTGCTCAACTACCTGTGTAGACCTGGACCATATTTTCTACTGATAACGTGAACATAAATTCAGAAGCAAAACTTTGTTAACATAAAGTAAAACTGCGTCTTTGGTGCCCCCCGCCATTTGTTAAACTTTTGTCACAAACAGTACCCCGAGCTCAGCGCCACCCAAGTCCGGCATCCCAGGCAGTCACCTGGATCGCCTGCCCCTACATTTGAACCCGTGAGAAACTCTTCTGCCAGGAAATAGTCGGTAGCAATGATGCAACAAAGCAAGAGCTAGAAGCCTTGTGGTTAAATACACCTCTCCTTTTTGTTCTTTATATTTCCATGCACTTCACAACCCTTATCGCTAATGAAAAACCACACCCCCACACCAGAGAGGCATCAGACACTTCCACAGCCCCTAGGGGTGCGTGGAGAAGCAGTGTTTGAGAGGGGGTGTGAGCAGCAATGCCAGCTGCACCATGCATCCAGATCAGGTTCTGCAGGTGGGTGCCGGGAGGAGAGGGGGGGTTACAGGGATTGGCATGAAGGGGGCTCGGTGCGGGGAGCCCACGGGGGCCAACGGCGCCAAAATACAAGTTCACCCAGGGCATCATTTCCCCTAGGGCTGGCCCTGGACATACATGCTGACACAAAGCACAAGGCCCTATGTGCAGGCTGGATAGTAACATACTACTGTAAGGTCCAGGCTAGCATCATAGTGACCTACACGGCTCTCCTCACTGGTGTTGGGTTCACACAACCAATTTAAGGGAAAAAAATCCCACATCTGCCTTCAAAATTCAAACATCACAGGTGGAAATTAAAGTTCTTCCCCCTCCCATCCCTGGGGTGGCAGGGAGGGAGAGGGAGGAGCTTCCAGGGGCCATAGAGATGAGGTATCCGGCTTTGGGTAGACAGGGGTCCTCCAGGGGCACAGAGACGAGCTAGAAGGCTGGGTAGATGGGAATGGTTCAGGTCATAGGCGCTAGGAGGACTGGGGCTAGAGAAGCCCATTTTTGCTTTCCCATGGGGCTGTTCCCCCTCATGCCTCAGTGGCAGTGGCTGACCCAGGATCCTCAGAGTCCCCTTGGATCACAGAGGACAGTGGCAAAGAGTCTGCACAGTCCCGGGGGCAGTGAAATTGACCTCTCTGCCTCCCTCACTCAATGCTCTCTATGGTTTGATAGTCCAGAGACTGCACAGAGCTGAGACCTGATGCAACTTCCAGGGTCATAGAGAAAGCATGACAGAAAGTCCACAGGAGGAGGTCATAGAGCCTATGGTCTAAGGCCAGAGAGGCTGATCTCAGGGACCCCAGGGGAGGGGGTGGAAGTCAGAAAGAGGCGAGGGGCAGGCAGGGGTGCAGGGGAAGCGGTGGAATGGGAGTGGGGAGGGGACAGAGCAGGGGCAGGAAGAAGTGGGGCGGAGACTTAGGGGAAGGGGTGGAGTGGGGGCAGGGCTGGGGCTGAGGGGGAGTTGTCCCAGGCCCCACAGCCCCCTAGGGATGGCCCTGCCCCTCTTCCCCCGTGTCTCAGGGACACAGTCTGAGCCGGGAATTACCCCCACCACCCAGAGACAGGGTCAGATTCTCGCCCCAGGGACGGAGCCCGGCAGGAAAGTGAAGATCGGGGCCTCGTCACCAGCATCAATAAATGTCACCTGCCCCCGGTCACAGTCCAGACAAACCCGGATCCTGCTGGGGACCCAACTCAGGGGCAGAGTGGTCACAGGGGAGGTGAGAGCCCAGAACTGATCCAGCGCATACCCCACAGCCCAGATCCCCTATTTGGGGCATATCTCTCCCTTCCTCCTCACAGACTCTCTGGCCAACCCCACAACCCAGGATCCCTCATCCCCCACCTCCACCTCCCAGCAATGTCTCCCCGAGATGAATCCCTCACAGCCCAGCATAGAGGGCTCAGTGTGAAATCTCTCAGGGTTGTCGGGCAGATGCTGCTGCATTTCTTCCCACTTCCCACTTTTCAAATCCTCAGACAGCACAAGGTTGGGATGAGCCGTGTCTGGATCCAGAGTCACATTCGCTGTGGGGGAGAGAGAATCAGAGCATTTGTGGCAGAGCTCAGCCCTGGGGGAGGCTGGGACCATTTTTCACTCTCCCCAGCAGCCCTGTTCTGGCTGGGACGGGCCTGGATCCCAGGGAGCTGCCTCTGTGCTGGGCACCTGAGACTGAGCAGAGATGTCACTGGAGTTCCCCACTCTGTTTCTCATTTGCCTGAAGAAGCTTCAGCTCCCAGCTTCCCCTGCTGGGCCTTCTCCATTCCCAGCAGCAGAGAAACTGGGGTAAAGGAGGGGGATGTGTCAGCCCTCAGGGCAGAGAGCTTTCAATTTAGTATTAAAGGTTCTGTGAATGTCCATGAGAACCCCATGGTCAGAGTTAAGGGTGTTTGGATGCTGCTCAGGGAGAGTGTTTCTGTTCATCAGCATAGGCATGAACTCAGCACTAAGGTTGGTGTCAGGATCTTTTGTGTGACTTCAGCTCGGGATCTCCTCTGGATTTCATGGCTTCATTGTAGTGCTGGGTGTGTCATGACTGGTGTTGGTTTGGTTGGTAACTTTAGGTGCAATGTGTTTTCATGGGAATTTTCTTATAATTTAAAGACCGTTTCCACCTGCAACCTCACCCTGTCTTTGTGCTCCTAGGGTTTCCCCTCTTTTTGTCCCCAGTGCAAATGGCAGAGTGTCTGGAGGGGGAAAGGCGAAAAGAGGCGAGATTTCTTGCTTTCATGTTTGTAACAATATCCCCACTCTTAACTGACCTAACTTGGTTTGAATTTTGACAGAGAAACAGAGAGGGACAGGGACACACTCAGATCTTTAATATAAATAGAAACAAATCTGAAACCTTCTTTTACCTCTCTCATTCAGGCATCTCACAGCAATGAAAGCAACAGCCATTAGGTCTCACAACCACCCTAGGAGATACAATCTGTCAGAGAGATTTCCTTTCCTCTCATCAGCCCCTCCCAACCTCCAGACTCCAGCTGGTTTGTCTCATTCGCCTATTGCCTTTTCTCAGACCCGAGACCCAGATCCTGCAAAGACTTTAGCAGACTTTGGTCCCTTTGTTGCATCCGATGAAGTGAGCTGTACTAACGAAAGCTTATGCTCAAATAAATTGGTTAGTCGCTAAGGTGCCACAAGTACTCCTTTTCTTTTTGCAAATACAGACTAACACGGCTGTTACTCTGAAATTTGGTCCCTTTGACATTAATGGGATGTTAAGAGTTTGCAGGCTCAGGGCTCGTAGTTGTAGGTCCCTTGGGTTTATTCACTCAGCATCTCTACAGAGCTCAGCACAATGGGGCCCTCGTCCTCCAAAGAATAATAAAATTGTTTAATAAGTGTTGAGATTGGAGCTGGGAGAGTGTTGGCTCAATGGGCCAAATTCACCCTAATTGGCAGAGAAATAGAGCGGGCAGTTTGCGACTCCCCCAGTCAGTGGCTCCAGAGGCCCGTGCAGACCTTGGCACAGGCAAGGCAAGTCCTGAGATGCAGCCAGAGTAGCATCCCTGTGTCTGTGACCCCCACGGGCTTTGCCAGTTGGGAGAGAAAATCAGGGACTCAAAATTAGGCCATTTTGCTAAATTTGGGCCTCAATGTTGTGACCTTTGTTAACTCATGAATGAATGTGAGACATCCTGACACCTGGGCACCTGTTACACCAGCTCAATTGCTTTCCTGTCATTCAATAGATATGACCCCCGTGGCCAGAGCCCATCCCCTCCCACAGTCTCAGGGGCTCATCCCACTTTCCCCACCTAGATCCCTTCTCAGCACCTTTGCATTTCCTCAGAATCTCCATTAGGGCAACAGTTTTCTGGGAGAAATTGTTGAGTCTCGCTTCTAGTTCAGGAGAAATCTCCACTGGCTGCTGGAACTTCCCCTTCTCCCACCTGGAGAGAAAACTTCACGTTTGTACATTTCATTTAGTGACACGTTATAATTTGTTGTTAGTGAAAGCTGCTGCTCTAATGGGCCTGGAGTCAGAGCAGGTGGAGCACAGGCTGTGGTCGTGAAATCTTCCCCCAAAGGTCTCATTAATATTCTTCAACTCTGTCCTGGAGAGACCAGCTCTGGGGATAAAAGGAGGCAATTGAGTCTCCGTGGCCAATTCACTCCTTGGCCTCCATGCTCTGAGGGACAGGAGGTTCCCAGGTGAAGTGTTGTAGAAATCTGTCCTCTAGGAACTAGATTGAGACACTAGCTCCCCACTCCCCAGCTCATTCCACACAGGGCTTCAAACAGCCCTCACGTGGGAAAGACTCTTGATCGCTGCTGCCCTGGGCTGAATGGTGTCCAGTACCCCAGCAATGATAGGCCCATATTCCATCCCCACAATCTTGAGGCAGCCACTCCCCGAGCGATGTGACATCTCTAGGAAATACTGGGTCAGTCTTTCCCACTGAATGGAGAATTCCAGAGTCTTCTGTAATATGGTGAGAACCTCAGGATTAAACAGATCAGAAAGATTTGTATCCAAAATGTGACCTTCCCTACACATTTTGCTGTAGAGCCCTTGGGAGATGCGGTGCTAACATCATCATCACCACCACCATCACCATCACCAAGCTCTTTCCCAGCATTGTGAAGTGTGAGGGGGAGTGAGAGAGAGCCATGTACCTGCTCAAGGTGCATCTGACATCCTAGAGAAGAGAGAGAGAGAGAGAGAGAGAATGTCAGTCCCACTTGACAGAGGCAGTGGTTCCCAGGGAAGGGATTTTGCAAATATAGGGAACAGAGGCCATGGATTCCCTGAGCTAATGGGGCTTTCCCTTCTCGCATATCTCTGTGTCTTTAATTCTGCAATGACCAGTTGTCATTCACATGTCAGCAATGTACACGCCAAGTTACAGTGAGATCTCTGACTGCTGGACCCCCGTGCTTATGATTCTGAAGTCCTCCCTTCCCTGTGTGGGGATCTCCAATGTTTCTAACTCAGTCTCACCTGCAGGAATTCACTTGCTGGCTTCTGATACTTCCCCTCCAGCTCACTCATCAGCTCACTGAGACGGGAAATCTCATCCGAGAGTATGGTGTCATTTTCTTTCTGTATCTTCACTATCTCCTTGTCCAGCTTTTCCAGCCGGGCCAGCAGGAGTCACTCTTGTTGCTCCAGGAACTGCCTCAGTTGCTGAAATTCAGAAACAATTTTCTGCCTCTCCTCTTGTATCTGTTTCTGTAAAGCAACAGGGAAAGGGCTGGTCAGGGACAAGGAAGCAGCCTGGGGTCTTTTATGGAGTGCTGAGTGTGCAGGAGGGAGAATTTCTTTGCAAACCTAAGATTTCTGACACTTGATTCTACCCTGTGGTTACTTGGGAGAGGATTCTCTTACACCTCTTTCATTTCTCCCCAATGTATCTGGAAAGGGATGTTTCCATGTCTGACGTGCTTAGGACGTTGTGTTATCAATGGCCTCTGAGAATGGAGATCCAGAGCAGCAGGAGGCAGGACTCAGCATTACACTGACAGAAGTTCCAAGGGAAAAAAGAAATCAAAGAATTCACCAACCCAAGAAATGACGCAGACAGGGAAAGTCACAAGGGCTAGAAATTAACTCATTCACTGACACAAGAGCTTAGATTCTGCACATGAACCTAACACAGAAAATCTAGGATCATGGAGAAACGTACTGAATTTTTTCCTGTAGAAAGAGAAATTATTTGGGAGGTTTCATTCTGAGGGTTCAGAAGGGTGGGTAGGGGGATGTTTTTCCACCCAAACCCAAGGTGACTGTTTGTCCTAATGGATTTATGACATCGGGGCACCAAGGGAATGAAACCGAACAACGGAAATAGAGAGAGTGTCATATTCCAACTTGTTTCCAATTCAGTCATTTTATAGATTAGAGAGAGACCTCAATTATCTGAGTTTGACTGGTATTTATTCATTCACTAATTAGTAGCATAGCACATAACAGGAAACTGGAGTCACATGGTGGTGAATCAATTAAGGTGGTTTTCAGATTACAGAAGTGATACTAATCCCAGAAACCAACCGGGCTCCAAATATGAGCTGGGATTCTCCAAGGAGCCCAACTCCCAGTTGAATTTCAGCTCTGAAGCCCTGGGGACTGCACTGGTGTGACAGAGCGGGACTAAGTGTTAGGGCAAACTCCCAACTCGCAAATATAGACAGGCCTGCAGCTCTTGTGTTTTAAGCTGCACTGATCATTGAACAGCTTCTGTTCTGTAAAAAGTTCCCTTGTTTCACCAGTGGAAGTTGGGTTTGACAAGGATTCAACTTCTCAGTTAAAGGTTTCCCATGTCAGGTATCTTTAAAGACTTTTTTTTTTTTTGAAAAAAATTAACCTGTCATTAAAATCTAAAGTTATTGCCCATTAAACTTCACAGCAACTTGACAGGACTCCTGGGCAGCCTCCTCCATGGGAAACACCTTAGGAGCGCGGTGAGCCTGGGATCTGTCACACACCACACAGATGGGGGTTTGATCCTCTTCACAGAACAGTTTCAGAGCCTCCTGGTGTTCCCCACACACCCCACCACCTCCTGCTCCCTTTGCTGCCTGGAAACTCAGCCGCTTGGCGATTTCTACCATGTTTGCCAGCTGCTTGTTGGGCCTGAGGTTTCTCTGTTGCACAGTTTCTCTGCACTGAGGGCAAGAGGCGGCTGTATTGGATCCCTCCCAGCACTGGCTGATGTAGGCTGGGCAGAAATTGTGCCCAGTCTATAATCACTGGGTCCTTAAAATACTCCAGACAAATGGGACAAGCAACTTCATCCTGGAGACATTCCACAGGGTTCTCTGAGGCCATGGTTCCCTCTGGGCAGTGTAACAGGGTTGGCTTCACTTTCCTGAGCTCAGAAATATACCCAGGATCCCCCTGTCATAAAGAGCTTGCATGAGCAGGGGCTGTGTGTCTGGAGCGATATTTAGGCTTGAAAGAATTATGTATATATATTTTACAGTATTTTTTCAATATTTATTAAGTTACATTTTCACAGTTGCACAAAAATCTGGGTCTCAGCATTTCCCCCCCAATTTTTATCAACTTAAATTTTCACTTGTGGGAAATTATGGGGGGATACGACAATAGTGGGTCAGTCAAGAATTCTTTAATGACAGTAGACACTGAGATTCAAAAAGTGAGGGCTTTATAACCATGAAAACACAGACTGTCAACATCCCCTGTCAAAATATGCAAAGTAACTCTCCTTAAATCAAACCTGAATAAGTTTTCAAGCAGCGTTGTCCTTAATTTCCATATCTGTAATTTTCATTTATTATCAATTGAAATATTTTGCCATTGGTTTGTGTGTATACAGCTATATCAGTAAAAAGCTAATCCTTCCACCCCAGTGATATTAAACTCACAGGCTAAAAGCTTGGTTAAGCTGAAATCCATGTTTTCAAGACCTGATTCTCATTTACAATAAGGGCTGCTCTGGCTCAGCGTAAAGGGGCTGCAGCGTCACCAACTTTCATGATTTTATCACGAGTCTTGCAATATTTGTTGTGTTTGTTGAAGCCCCACCTCCTGGATGCAGGTGATGAGGTGAGGCGTTCGGCTTCTGTTTTCTAAACAAAGGATGTTTCTAGCTCTCTTCCTTGCAGAGAAAAACTTTTAAATATCACCCCAGTAGCTCTCCTTCAGCCTCTTCAACTCCTCCCCCTCCTTCCTGTTTCCTGTCCTTTTAGACTCCCAACAGCCAGTGCTCCCAATTCTAATCATTACAAGCAACATCTAAACACCACAAGACACTGGAAAGAAAGCAGTTCTACAACTTTAATTCATTTCCCTTTCAATGTCCTAATGCTCCAATGTTTGGGTTTCAAATGCTGACCAAGACTCTTGGTCTAAGAAATATTTTCAGTCAGATACAGAGCCTTTAAAAGTAAGTTTTAAGTGCTGGAACTAGGGGTACTGGGGATGCAGCACCCCCTGTCTTGAAGTGGTTTCCATCATATACAGGGCCAGCACAGTGGCTACATGATCTCTAGATTATTCTTGGACATGATATTTTTGGAGATCTTTCTGTTTCGTCATGGACTGAACATTTTCACATTATGTGTTGTAACTTGATCTTTCACCCTTAATATAAATGAGCTGATGCTGAGCTACAGGGGTTAAGATGTTTTCCGGAACGAAATATTCTCTAATGTTTCCCTGCAGAAATGTGGAAACAGAAAATGTGGACAGACATTTTAGACTGCAATTGAAATGATTCCACAATTTGCAATTACACGTTGATACTCCTGATCAGAATCTAGCCTACTGTCGTAAAAAGCAACATTTCCAGGGAAACCCTGATTTTCCTGAAGCCACACTTTCAGATGAGAAACATTTCTGTGTGAAAAATGTCAACTAGCTGTAATTATGGAGGGCTTTAGCTATGGAGGAATAGAGATCTCTAATAGAGATTGTTCAAATTGTTCATGTTTTAAACATAGGTGCCGACTCCATGGGTGCTCCGGGGCTGGATCACTCACTCAGGGGAAAAAATTAGTGAGTGCTCTGCACCCACTGGCAGCTCCCCGCCCCAGCTCACCTCCACCTCTGCTCTGCCTCCTCCCCTGAGCGTCCCTTCCCCGCTTCTCCCCCTAGCTCCCAGCGCTTCCCGCTGCAAAACAGCTGTTTCACGGAGGCAAGTGCTGGGAGGGAGAGAGAGGAGGGGGAACGCGGCGCCCTCGGGAAAGAGGCGGGGCCGGGTCAGGGATTTGGGGAAGGGGTCCAATAGGTGCAGGGAGGAGGTGGAGTTGGGGAGGGACTTTGGGGAAGGGGTTGGAATGGGGGTGTGGCAAGGGTGGAGCCAGGGCGGGGAATGGGGGTTGAGCACCCACCAGCACCGGGAAAAGTTGGTGCCTATGGTTTTAAAGAAAACTATTTGGATTATTGACTAAGTAAATATAAGTACTGCAGAAAGGGATCTAGGGGTCACAGTGGACTACAAGCTAAATATGAGTGAACAGTGTGACACTGTTGCAAAAAAAGCAAACATGATTCTGGGATGCATTAACAGGAGTGTTGTGAGCAAGATACAAGAGGCCATTCTACCGTTCTACTCTGCATTGATTAGGCATCAACTGGAGTATTGTCTCCAGTTCTGGGCACCACATTTCAAGAAAGATGTGGAAAAATTGGAGAAGGTCCAGAGAAGAGCAACAAAAACGATAAAAGGCCTAGAAAACATGAGCTATGAGGGAAGACTGAAAGAATTGGGCTTGTTTAGTTTAGAAAAGAGAAGACTGAGGGGGGACATGATAGCAGTTTTCAAGTATCTAAAAGGGTGTTACAGGGAGAAGGGAGAAAAATTGTTCTCCTTGGGCTCTGATGATAGGACAAGAAGCAATGGACTTAAATTGCAGCAAGGGAGGTTTAGGTTGGACATTAGGAAAACTTCCTAACTGTCAGGGTGGTGAAACACTGGAATAAATTGCCTAGGGAGGTTGTGGAATCCCCATCACTGGAGATATTTAAGAACAGGTTGGATAGACATCTACCAGGGATGATCTAGATGGTGCTTGGTCCTGCAGTGAGGGCAGGGGACTGGACTTGATGATCTCTCAAGGTTGTTATGCCAAGAAAACTACACAGGATCATTTCAGGGGACAAGACAAGAAAATGCCACGTTTATTATAATAACACAATTTGATTTATAACCAATAACTAATATCTTGGGTTCGATGCCTGTGACGGCTAACTGGCCAGGAAAGCCGGGCACAAGGAAGAGCTGGGTCTCTGTTGGGCATGCACCGATGCCCTTCCATGTTGGCTGCAGAATGGTACCCTCCAAAGTCTTCCATCTCATCCATCCTTTTTTGTAGGCTTTAGTTTCAGTCTAGAGTCTATAGGTCTTGCTGTGTCACGCTGCCTCTAGGTTCGGTGTGATTGATCACCCGTCAATTGCAGACATGACTTTCAGCCTAGGACCTGGCTTTGATGTTTCTTCAATTGTACTTTTGTTCTTTTCTTTTGAGGGTGGACTCCTCTTACTTTGTCAGGGCTGTTGTCCGCATCTTCAGACACTGGGTGTTTACACTTTATTTTATCAGGACAGGCTGGGGCTAGAGGTTGATTCCATCATCCATACATACCTCATTCACACATCTAAACTAAACTAATAAGATTACATTAGGCTTTTGCAAAATGGAGTAAGCATTTTTAAAATGGAGTTTGGGACAAATTAAAATGGAGTTTGAGTTACAATATGGACAAGTGTAAGAAATGGCAAACAGTGAGCAGAAGTTACAATGTTGAAACAGTTCAAGTTTCAGTGATTTAAGCAGCAATTGGATTGAAAGTGAAACTCAATTAACCAGTTACTGGGGTAACCGATTTTATGAATGAATGTTGCAATGCCAGACAGCTACCAGTAAGTCGGGAATCAATTTGGAGTGGGCAAATCTACTGTGGGGGTTGCTGAGATGCAAGTAGCCAACATAATCATTGAGCTGCCGCTATCAAAGGTAGTGACTCTGGGAAATGTGCAGGTCACACGAGATGGCTCTGCTGCAATGGGATTCCCTAACTGTGGTGGGGCTATATACGGAATGCATATCCCTATCTTGGAACCGGACCACCAGGGCAGCCAGTACATAAACCGCAAGGGTTACTTTTCAATGGTTCTGCAAGCACTGGTGGATCACAAGGGACATTTCACTAACATCAACGTGGGATGGCCAGGAAAGGTTCATGATGCTCGTGTCTTCAGGAACTCTGATCTGTTTCAATGGCTGCAGGAAGGGATTTACGTCCCACACCAGAAAATAACTGTTGGGGATGTTGAAATGCCTACAGTTATCCCTGGGGACCCAGCCTACCCCTTAATGCCCTGGCTCCTGAAACCGTACACAGGCACCTTGGACAGTAGTCAGGAGCTGTTCAACTATAGGCTGAGCAAGTGCAGAATGGTGGTAGAGTGTGCATTTGGATGTTTAAAGGGTCGCTGGCGCAGTTTACTGACTCGCTCAGACCTCAGCGAAACCAATATTCCCATTGTTATTGCTGCTTGCTGTGTGCTCCACAATCTCTGTGAGAGTAAAGGGGGAGACGTTTATGGCAGGGTGGGAGGTTGAGGCCAATCGCCTGGCCACTGAATACGCGCAGCCAGACACCAGGGAGGTTAGAAGAGCACAGCAGGAAGTGGTGCACATGAGAGAAGCTTTGAAAACCAGTTTCATGACTGGCCAGGGTACCGTGTGACACTTCTGTTTGTTTCTCCTTGATGAAAACCCGCCCCCTTGGTTGCCTCTAAATTCCCTGTTAGCCACCCACCCTTCCCCCTTCGATCACAGCTTGCTTGCAAGGGAAATAAAGTCACTATCATTTAAAAAACATGTATTCTTTATTAATTGATTATAAAAATAGGGAGATAACTCACAAGGTAGCCCAGGTGAGGTGTGGGAAGAAGGCAGGAGGGAAGGAAAAGGCCACTTTAAAACTTCTTGAATGACAGCCTTCTGTTGCTTGGGCTGTCCACTGGGGTGAAGTGGTTGGGTGCCCGGAGCCTCCCCACCTCCCTCCCCCCATGTTCTTGGGCATCTGGGTGAGGAGGCTATGGAACTTGGGGAGGAGGGAGGGCAATTAAACAGCGGCTGCAGCGGCAGTCTGTGATCCTGCTGACGTTCATGAACCTCCACCAGAGGCCGGAGCATGTCCGTTTGATCCTGCAGTAGCCCCAGCATTGCCTCATGTCTCCTCTGATCTTCCTGCCACCACCTCTCCTCACGTTCATCGGCCACTTTCCTGTACTCTGCTATTGTGTCCCTCCACACATTCTGCTGAGCTCTGTCAGTGCCAGACGACTGCATGAGCTCAGAGAACATTTCATTGCGCGTGCGTTTTTTTTGCCGCCTGATCTGAGATAGCCTTTGGGACGGAGGAGGGAGGCTTGAAACATTGGCAGCTGCTGGAGGGAAAAAAAGGGAGTGAAGTATTTTAAAAGATACATTTTACAGAACAATGGCTATACTCTTCCACGGTGAACTGAACGATTCACATTACAGAGCACGTGTGATTTTGGTGCGAGGTCGCATTTTGCATCTTCTATTGAGTGCCTGCGGCTTTGGGGTGAGAGATCACACACGCCGCGCCGGGCAGCAGAATTCGGCTTGCAGGCGGCCATGGTAAGCCATAGTTTTTCGGCTTCTGCAACCTTCATAACAGCAGCGCCCTCCTCTCCTATACCAAGCAAAGCAGGTTGAGTTGGCCATTTAGTGCTGCGGTTTTCCTGTTAACGTGCAGCAGCAAAAACCAAACTAACCCGCCCCGCCATTCAATTTTCTGGGATGATTGCTTTATCTCTCCCCACACTGTGTGGCTGGTATCAGGGAAGATCCCTGCTAGCCAAACATGAACAGCTCAGCGCCAAAGCTCCCCCGTACCTCCACCGCGTGGCTAGCTGTGGGGAGGATTTCCTTTCAGCCACAGGCAAACAGCCCAGTAGGAATGGCCACCTCTCAATGTCGCCTTAATTAAATTCCCCTATTTCAACTAGGTTACCATGAATGATATCACTCTCCTGATGATAACACAGAGAGATAAAGAATGGATGTTGCTTGAATGCCAGCAAACACCGGGACCATACGCTGCCAGGCTTTGTCATGCAATGATACCAGATTACTTGCTACTAGCATGGCGTGGTAAAGTGTCCTACCATGGAGGACGGAATAAGGCTGCTCTCCCCAGAAACCTTCTGCAAAGGCTTTTAGAGTACCTCCAGGAGAGCTTCATGGAGACGTCTCTGGAGGATTTCCACTCCAACCCCAGACACGTTAACAGACTTTTCCAGGAGCAATACTGGCCACGAATGCATCCCCCGTCCTCAGGGCTACTTAATCATTAAAAAATGCTTGCTTTTATAACATGTATTATATTTAAAAGGGTAAACTCACCAGAGGTCCCTTCTCTGGCTTGGTTGGGTTGGGAGGGTATTTCAGTCAGGGTGATAAAAAGATCCTGGCTGTCGGGGAGAACGGTGTGCTGTGTGCTCTCCTTAAGCTCGTCCTCCTCCTCCTCATTTTCCCCATCTGCAAAATCCTCAGGCATGGAGGAGAGTATCCCATCCTCGGAGTCCACAGACCGGAGTGGGGTAGTGGTGGCGGCCCCCCCTAGAATGGCATGCAGCTCAGCGTAGAAGCAGCATGTCTGGGGCTCTGTCCCGGAGCGTCCGTTTGATTCTTTGGTTTTCTGGTACGCTTGTCTGAGCTCCTTAAGTTTCACGCGGCACTGTGTTGCGTCCCTGCTGTAGCCTGTGTCCCTCATGGCCTCGGAGATTTTTTGAAATGTTTTGGCATTTCGTCTTTTGGAACGTTGTTCTGATAGCACGGATTCCTCTCCCCATACAGCGATCAGATCGAGTACGTCCTGTTTGGTCCATGCTGGAGCTCTTTTTCAATTCTGAGACTGCATGGTCACCTGTGCTGATGAACTCGCCTGGGGCGAACAGGAAATGAGTTACAAAAGTTCCTGGGGCTTTTCCTGTACACCTGGCCAGTGCATCCGAGTTCAGAGTGCTGTCCAGAGCGGTCACAATGGTGCACTGTGGGATAGCTCCCAGAGGCCACTACCTTTGAATTGCATCCACACTAACCCTAATTCGAAACAGCGATGTCGATTTCAGCGCTAATCCCCTCATTGGGGAGGAGTACAGAAATCGGTTTTAAGAGCCCTTTTTTTATGTCGAAAAAATGGCTTCATTGTGTGGACGGGTGCAGGGTTAATTCGATTTAACGCTGCTAAATCCAACATAAACTCGTAGCATAGACCAAGCCTTAGCGATTGGCAGAAAAAGAAGTAGCACCGAGTGGACTTCTAGTCTCTAAAGGTCTTAATTGCTTTATTTTTGAGTGCACTTATATAATTAAAATCATCTATGTTTCTAAGTTACACTTTCCTGATAAAGAGATTTCACTACAGTACTTGTATGAGGTGAATTGAAAAATACTATTTTTGTTTTGAATGTTTATAGTACAAATATTTGTAATAAAAAATAATATAAAGTGAGCACTCTACACTTTCTATTCTTTGTTGTGAGAAATCAACATATGAGAAAACGCAGAAAAATATCCAAAAACATTTAACAAATTCCAACTGGTATTCTATTGTTTTACAATGTGATTCATTGAGATTAATTTTTCTAACCCCGATGAATTTTTTTGAGTTAATCACGCGAGTTAACTGCAATTAATCAACAGCCCTACTATCTTCTTCCAATATTTTAACAACACCAGTTTACATTTCAAAGTTCTACTCTATATTACTTGGAGTGGCCCCAAATACCATTTACACACTTTTCTAACATGTCTCTAAAGGTTGAATCTGGGTCAATTAGCCTGCAAGGTTCTTAACTCTTTTGGGCCAGGTGTCACAGAAGTTTAGATCGTGTGTGAATTTTCCCGTGTTTAATGAGGTGTGATCTCTGTGTACAACTTTTGCTCAGTCCAAGCACTTATGGAGTCTTGTGGATTCCTTGATGTAGAACAAGGACTCATCAGTTTCTGAAATGTATCCCACAGTCTAAGCCAGGGGTGGCCAAACTACGGGCTGCGGGCCACATCCGGCCTGCCTGAGCGCCCGGTGGGGGAGGCTGCTCCCAGCCCATCCCCTACCTTCCCCGCTCTCCCGGAGCCTCAGCGCACCGTGTGGGCAGCGCTCTGAGGGGTGGGGCTGCGTGCTCCTCCGGGAGAGTGGTGCAGCGTGTCTGGCTCCTGCCGGGCCACCAGCAGCGTGGTAAGGGGGCCGGGGCCGGAGGGTTGGATAAGGGGCAGGGAGTCCCAGGGGGGAGTAAGGGGACGGGGGCTGTTGGGGGGGGGCGGTCAGGGGATGGGGTACATGGGGGGGATTGGATAGGTGTGGGAGTCCCGGGGGCCTGTCAGGGGGCAGGGGTGTGGATAGGGGTTAGGGCAGTCAGGGGACAGGGAGAATGGGGGATTGGGAAGGGGGTGGGGTTCTGGGGGGGTGGTTTGGGGCAGGGGCCCCTGGAGGGGGCAGTCAGGGGGTTTAGATAGGGGATGAGGTCCTGGGGGGTGGTTAGGGGTGGGTGGGGGGTCTCTGGAGGGGGCGGTCAGGGGACAAGAAGCAGGAGGGATTGGATGGATCAGGGATACTGAGGGGGGCAGTCAGAAGGCAGGAAGTGGGAGGGGGTCAGATGGAGGCGGGTCCAGGTTGTTTGGGGAGGCACAGCCTTCCCTGACGCAGCCCTCCATACAAGTTTTCAACCCCGATGTGGTCCTCGGGCCAAAAAGTTTGCCCACCCCTGGTCTAAGCACTTATCGGACCTCTCTTCAGTGTGGATTGTCTGATGTTTAACAAAGTCTGACCTCTGTATGAAACTTTTTCCACAGTCTAAGCACTTACGGAGTCTCCCTCTTTTGAGGACTGCCTGATCATTAAGAAGCCTTGACCACGGTATGAAAGTTTCTCCATAGTCTGAGCACTTATGGGGTCTCCTGTGTGGATTCTCTGATCTAAAACATGAGCTGAGCTCCTTATAAAACTTTACCCACAGCCTAAGCTCTTAAGGGATCTCTCTTCTCTGTGGATTAGCTGATGTTTAACAAGGTCTGACCTATGTAGGAAACTTTTTCCAGTCTGAGCACTGATGCAGTCTCTCTCCTGTGTGGATCTTCTGAGTGTTATAAGATTCGATCTTTGTGTGAAACTTTTCACATGGTCCAAACACTTATAGGGTCTCTCTCCTGTGTGAATTGCCTAATTTGAAACAAGTTCTGACCTCCATTTAAAAGGTCTTTCACAGGCTAAGCTGTTATGGGGTCACTCCTCTGTGTGAATTCTCTGATGTAAAACAAGGGATGACATCTATTTGAAACATTTTTCCATAGTCTAAGCACTTACGGGGTTCTCTCGTGTGTGTGGATAGCCTGATCTTTAGAAGGGCTAATCTGTTTCTGAAACCTTTCCAAGAGTCTTATGGTCTCCCTCTTGTATGGATTGCTTGATGTTTAACAAGGTGGGACCTATGTATGAAACTTTCCCCACAGTCTAAGCACTTTGGGGGCTCTCTCTGGTGTGGATTGCCTGATGTGTAAGAAGGTTTGACCTCCGTATGAAACTTTTCCCACAGTCCAAGCACTTATGAGGTCTCTCTCCAGTGTGGATTGCCTGATGTTTAACAAGGTCAGACCTCCATATGAAACTTTTTCCACAGATTAAGCACTTATGGGCTCTCTCCCCAGTGTGGATTGCCTGGTGTCTAACAAGGCGGGACCTCTCTATGTAACTTTTTTCACAGATTAAACATTTAAGGGGTCTCTCTCCAGCGTGGATTGCCTGATGGTCAAGTACGGTTGACAGCATTATGAAACTTTTTCCACAGTCTAAGCACTTATGGGCTCTCTCCCAGTGTGGATTGCCTGGTGTCTAACAAGGTGGGACCTCTGTATGAAACTTTTCCCACAGTCTAAGCACTGATGAGGTCTCTCTCCAGTGTGGATTGCCTGATGTTTAACAAGGTGGGACCTCTGTATGAAACTTTTCCCACAGTCTAAGCACTGATGAGGTCTCTCTCCTGTGTGGATTGCCTGATGTCTAACAAGGCAGGATCTCTGTATGAAACTTTTCCCACAGTCTAAGCACTTATGAGGTCTCTCTCCTGTGTGGATTGCCTGATGTTTAAGAAGGTCTGACCTCCGTATAAAACTTTTCCCACAGTCCAAACATTTATGGGATTTCTTTCCTGTGTGGATTAGCTGATGTTTTGCGAGGACTGAACTCTGTATGAAACTTTTTCCACAATCTAAGCATTTATGAGGTCTCTCTCCAGTGTGGACTGCTTGATGTTTAACAAGATCTGACCTCCGTATGAAACTTTTTCCACAGATTAAGCATTTTTGGGCTCTCTCTCCAGTGTGGATTGCCTGATGATCAAGTAGGGTTGATCGCTGTATAAAACTTTTTCCACAATCTAAGCACTTATGAGGTCTCTCTCCAGTGTGGACTGCTTGATGTTTAACAAGGTCTGACCTCCGTATGAAACTTTTCCCACAGTCTAAGCACTTATGAGGTCTCTCTCCAGTGTGGACTGCTTGATGTATAACAAGGTCTGACCTCCGTGTGAAACTTCTCCCACAGTCTAAGCACTTATAGGGTCTCTCTCCTTTGTGGATTGCCTGATGTCTAACAAGGTGTGACCTCCGTATGAAACTTTTTCCACAATCTAAGCACTTATGAGGTCTCTCTCCAGTGTGGACTGCTTGATGTTTAACAAGGTCTGACCTCCGTGTGAAACTTCTCCCACAGTCTAAGCACTTATGGGGTCTCTCTCCGGTGTGGATTGCCTGATGTATAAGAAGGTTTGACCTCCGTATGAAACTTTTCCCACAGTCTAAGCACTTGTGGGGTCTCTTTCCTGTGTGGATTCGATGATGTAAAACAAGTTGTGACCTCCATATGAAACTTTTTCCACAGTTTAAGCACTTATGGGGTCTTCCCACAAAGGTGCCCTGTGATTCCCTGTACCCAGGAATCTCCTGCTGTTGATTCCCCTCCTCGTTTTCACTCACTCTCTCATCACCTGCTGGGACAGAGAGACAATCCAGACAGGAGTCATTTTGCTAGGGAAAAATTAAGAGGAATAGCACCGAGGGAAAACCCAACATAGTAAAGCTGCACAGATGGAGCAATTGGATTCTGCCTCCAAATCCCACCCAAACTTTCACAGAGAAGGAACGTTGGGAAGGAAACACCTGCAAGTAACAGGACACGTGGGAAACAATGTCAGTGATAGCTCCTGACTGCAGCCCTGCCCTGGGTGAGATGAGGAAGGAACTGAGGGAACTTACTGATACCACATTTCTGGGATTCTCAATTTTTTCCTTCATTCCCCAGATGGTTTCTGTGTCAGTCCTCACCTGTGTGGGTGACTCTCGGGATCTCTCTTTCCTCACCGGCCTGGAGATCGGGCACCCACGGCTCTTCCCCTCGTTCCAGTTGGGCGATCAGGTCAGGTTTGGGAAGGGGGAATCCTGTACAGGTGGTCAATTCAGATCAGAGGAGGGTATGGAGGACTGAGAGAGCGTCTGTCAGAAAGGACATTCCGTGGGTGGCACCTGTCCCCGTGCTGTGCTGGGAGAACGTGGAATCCAAAGGGACGGGAACGAGGTCACTGAGCCCCCTCGGGGGAGGCAGATGTCTGGGGAGGTGAGGGGAATTGTGATGCACACCCAGCTCTCGTGTTAAACCCCTGCCTATTTCTAAACCTGCGAAGCCCAGAGCCCTCCACATGACTGGAGCTGTTCCCAAGGAGGAGAGAGAAGAGGGATTCTGTGAGTGACCGAGAAACAACACAGACAGGACAATACAAGAGTTCTTCACCTTGCAAGCTACGGGGCTCTGGTGGGGATGATTTAGTATGTGCCTTAGGTTATGACACCCTGGTCTCATTGGAGTGTGATGAGGGAAGAACCTCAGCGGTGCCAGACACACAAACCCTCCCCGCACCCCGCAGCTTCCAATAACCAAGGAGCCACGAATCCCTTACCCAGCGAGGTCACTGTCTCGTAATTCTCCCGCATGACGTCCCTGTAGAGGGCTCTCTGAGCGGGATCCAGCAGAGCCCCCTGCCCCTGGGTGAAATACACAGCCACCTCCTCGAAGGTCACCAGCATCTGGAACAAGAGTTGCCCACTAAGCATCTGCTGCCCCAGCCACAATCCCACTAGTTACGGGGGAGAAGGGTGAGAGAAGCAGATTCCTCCCCCCACCCTGCTCAGAGCAGCCAGGAGGCTCCAGGGGGTGGGGAGAAGGTGAGAACTTCTTATCCCCACCCTCCAGCAGATGGAGCAGGGCAGGCTCTTCACATTTCCCACATACCTGCCAGCAACAGGCTGAGATGGGAGGCAGAGCTCTGAGCCGGAGCTGGGGACAGGGACAGGAATCCCGACAGCTTCCCTTTGAATTTCACAGCAGCCTCTGGCCAGTGGGTCAGGCTCCAGCACTGGGAGTCTGGTCCATTTTCCCAGCCCTGCCCAGGGGGGCTGTTCCCTGTTTCAGAAATGGGGGAATGTTTCCCCCTTCCCCCCTACCCACCAGTGGGCCTGTTCAGAGAATCAGGCCCAGGTCGATCATGTTCCAGCAACTTTATCACACCCCGTCCCACCCCGGGTGATTAACCCCTCTACGATGCCCCTCCCCCACCACCAAAAGCTCCCTGAAAATCCCCTACCTCAGCTGGCTCCATCACAGCCATTTCCCTGCCCTGTCCCCTGCAAGATGGGACAATCTGGAGCGAAACGTGGACGCGATTCCTCAGCCTGTTGGAGGAGCAGGGAGATTGGGCAGGTTTCATAAGGGGCTGGAGTCCATGTCACTCCCCGATTCCCCCCAGGCTCTCTCCCTGCAGACAGACGCTCTGATTCTATGACTGCCATGCTGGGAACAAACCCAGTTAGTTCATTACCTCCCCGGCCACACCACCAGCCTCCCCCACCCCCGCGCTTAGAACTAACCCACCACCTCCCTTCTAAACCTCCCCAGAGCAGCATCTCTGAGCCAAACGCTGGAAAAAGAGCAGAATCAAAGGAGTCACTTCAGGGTACTGCCCCACAGTGTATTGTGACCCCCTCTAGCTCTCCCCCGTCTCCCTAAGTGGTGCGGTGCTCAGCAGAGTGAGCAACTGGCTTTTCCTCTCTCAGCTCCTGCCCTTGTTCCCAGGAGAGCTGACTGCCGCGGGGGTGCAGGGAATGAATCTGGGCAGAGCTGGGAACCTCCCTCCCCACTTCCTGCTCCTGCTGCCCCTTCAAGTCTCTCCACTCTCCCTTTTTGTCTTCTTCCCTCGCTCTGGGAGAACTGGCGGCTGCCCCATTGTCTTGGGTCTCTCCATCATCTGCAGGCTCAGGTTCAGGGGCTGGTATGGTCAAAGTGGTTCCAGCCACTGGAGAAAGTGCCCCTGGGCTGGTCTCAGAGGGGTTGATGAAGCGGGATTGTTCTTAATGTTTTCTCTGAATACTGTGTGTGTGCCTCAGTTTCCCCATGTGTTACACAAGTACCAAGCTGGTGGGATACAGGGGTGTGATCATTGCAGAGACCTCTAGAGGGCAGGCGTGATGGCAGAGTGGCTGCTGGGCATAGAGAATGGCCAAAATTCTCTATCCTGGCAAGTGATGGCCAGAGCTCATCCTCTGCAAGGAGCCAGCCGAAGATGTTGGAGAACAAAGAGAGAGGGGGAGGCCAGGTGACCTGTTTTCCTGGGAAAGAGAGAAAGCATGGGGGAGGGGCAGCTGGGTGTCAGTGAGGATGGGGGGCTGGAAGCGGCTCAGTCTCCTGGTTTGGGACTCAGCGGGGAGAGCCCAGGACTCAAGACTCTGGATTCCCCCCAAGCCAGACGTTGCCGAACGCTCTTGATTTCTGTGCTAACAAGCTCTGTTCTGTGCCGCCTTCCCAGCGACCAATAAACCCTTCTGTTTTCCAAGCTGGCTGAGAGTCACAGTTGACTGCGGAGGTGGGGTGCACGGCCCCTGTGAGGAGCATGTCAGGCTTCTCCTTCGGCTGCCCCTGGGGTTCAGACTGGGGCTATGCGCCCTCCATGGGCTCTGGGGCTGGAGAGGCTGGGGCCACATGCTCAGTGGGGGGGATGTTGGGGGTGCTCAGGGGTTAGGGTCCTGTCCCTACAATGCGAGGAGGGCTCACCCCCCACCAGCTGTACCCATTGTTATCCCCAGCCCCTAGTCCCAGGCAGGGGGCCTGAAACAATCTGTACGGAGGGGGAAGCACTGAGAGCCATTGAACCAAACCGTAAAGCCTGGATAGGATGGAAACCCCTTCAAGCCAGGGGGTGCGGCAGGGCCCCGCTAGCCTAGATCCAGAGCCTGTGCTGCCCCCCCCCCGCCCCGATTGTGCCCCTGGGCCCCGCTCCTTCCCTGGCCCAGGATGGGGCACCCACCCTGCATCCAGTTTGGCCCTGGCCCACCTTCTGCCCCTCCCTATTTGCCCCCCTCACAACTCCCTGAGCTGCAGCCCGGGGGTGACGGGGGGGGCGGGTCTCTCTTACCTTCCCTCCGAGCGGGGCCCCGGGGCAGGGGCCGGGCCGGGAAGGGGCCCTGGCCGGGCTGGGGGCTCTGCCCTGGGAGAGGCTCCCGGGGAGCAGCGGGCAGGGCCCGGCTGGAGGTTCCCCTCTCCCGGCTGCAGCCCGGGCTCCGGGCTCCCAGCACCAGCCGCCGGGGCGCGGGGATCTCGCCGGGAGCCTGGGAGCCGGAGTCCCCGCAGCGGCTGCGAGTCACTTCCTGCGGCCGGGCCTGAGCCCCGCGATCCTCCCCCCAGAGCCGCCCCCCAGCCGCTCCTGGGTCCTAGCGATCAACCCACGGCGCTGCAGCATCCCTGTGCCCGGCTTCTGTTACACTCACAGGCTCTAAGGTCAGAAGGGCCCCTCATGAGCATCGAGCCCAGGGGTTCTCACGGCCACATTTTTGGTGGCCTCAGAGTGTGGCCAGCTCTGACACTTTTCCCTAAAATATTGAATGAACTTTAGGGGAAACCAGTAAACATGCAGGGAGGTAAGCGGGGAAATGGTCCCATTACTGTGGGGAACTTTCCTGACTTTACCCCCCACTGCTGTGGAATCAAACAGCAGAAGGATCTGAGTCCTCGCTCCCTCTTCCCTCACCCAGAGCCTGCCTCACCTTGAGGGCTCCCCTTCCACTCTCTTGTGTGGTAAAGTCCTTATAACCCCGACAAGGCTGGGCCCAGGCTTCCTGGGGGGCTTGGCCCCCAACCTTGGTGTGACCACGCAGGACACGCGCTGCAGCGTGCCCACTCCAGGGTACTTTCTCTGCTCTGGACGCTTCCCTGACCTCCTCCCTGACCATTGTCTATACTCCAGAACAAATGTAATTTACTAAACAGCAACTAATTAAAAAAATAATCAGGAAACAATGAGAAAGGCGAAAGGAAAACACTTAGCCCCACTCTGTGGGCACGGGGGCAGTTCACAGTCCATCCCTCCCACGTCCCAGGCCTCCTGCCCAGGCCCTGGCTGTGCTGCAGGGATGCCGCAGGTCAGACATGTGCTCTGGCAGTGGCCACACGCCCTCAGGCTCTAGGTGACAGGACCTTTTTCCCGGTGTCCCCGGAAAGGTGCAAATCCAGAGGACAAATAAAAAGCCCCCACACTTGGTAATCTCTGTAACTGATTGGGGGGAGGGGAGCAGGGGGTTGGACTCATGATCTTTGAGCACTTCTGGCTGCTGACCTAGTTCTGTCCCTGCCCTCCCGCTGGGTTCCACGGGACGGAGGCCTTGATCTGGTGTTATACCAATAAAATAAAAACCAACAGGATCTTATTAAAGGGAAAAAGGCAAAATACCACATTTATTGGGAATACAGAAAGAATCATAGTAAGCAGTTAGTTATAGCTATAACATTCCATTCCATTCTCATATTTATTCACACATTCATTCATACAAACACACACACACCCAGGTTCTGCAAGGTTGTTATCATAGTTACCAGCCTTAGAGTTGCTCATGCCAAGCCACTGGCCAGGTGGCCTGGACATGAGGAGGGAGCAGGGCCTTGTCAGATGCTCATCTGATGCTCCTGGAAGTTGGTTTGCAGAATCAGACCCCAAAGTTCTCACTTTTTAGAGTCTATATTTATAGGAATTTCTTCCTATGCCAGTCTATTGGAATTGCTTCATCATGCTGTTGCTGAATCAATCAGCAGATAGCACATTCCTGACGGCTCCCTGCTGCTAGATGTTATCTTGTTCTTTGGTTCTCCCATTCTTGAGGCTGTTGGGTGGATTCCAGTCTGCCCTCCGGGGGTCCTCTGGTTATTTCCACTTGACGCCTTCTTCAGCCGATGGACATTGGATTCTTAGGCTGGCACCACCCTGATCATTCAGTTATTATCCACACCAAGCATCCATCCACATACATCCTCTATCTCTATTTTAATCACAATTGTTAATACAACAAAAGGGCGGGGAGTCTCTGGGTGCTGTTTCTGTTGTTACAGAGTATTGCTTTGAGTCTCTCTCTCTGTGAATTGCTTTGAGAACAGACTCTGTCTTAGAATGTACTAACGCAATTAGCAGCTTGCAAGTTTCACGCATAGAGGGAGAGAAACAGTACCAAAAACCAAGAGACCTCTTAATTAGTAATACCCTGGAATTTAAACTATGGGGAATCAAACTCATTTGTGATTTTAATACAGAACTTCTTTAATATGATCCAACACTGGAACACCGCCGGGGGGCAGGGGAAATGCCAGTACGATGGGGATGACTTCATCAGCTTCCACGTCCAGCTTTGGGTCTCTTATCCCTGTCTGTGTCCCATCTCCCACCCTCCCGGAGCCATGGCCCGGCTCCCGGCCCCACCTCGAGGGGGTAGAAGGGCACAGAGAGGGATAAGGGGGAGGCAGTGTAGCTCTAAAAATCGCTCCACTGGGCCCAGAGCAATTCCAGCCTCTCCACCTGTGCTTTGCCGGGATAAACCCGTCATGATGGCAGCCGGGATGCTGGGCAGATGCCCATGTTGTGAACTCCTTAACAGGTTACCAGTAGAATTGTAATAGGTGAAAGGGTTACTTTTTACATGCTATTTTCATCCCTAGTCTGGACACCTGCCTTGCAGCTTCTGAGCCCTCAGGCAGAAGCCTCCACAAACCCCCAAAGCTTCCCTGACTATTTGGAATGATTTTAGAGTAGGGGTGTGGTGCCCCGCCCCCGAATCCCATTGAGGTGGGGCCAGAAGCAGGGCCACGGCTTCAGGAGGGGGGCGTCGGGATGCAGACAGGGGTAAGGGGCCTGAGGCTGAATGTGGAAGATGATGAAGTTATCCCCGTCATACTGGCATTTCCCCCACCCCTCGTGGGTGTCCCAGTCCATGGCCTGCACCCCATGGAACCCTGGGGGGCAGGGACAGAACTTGGTCAGCAGCCAGAAGTGCTGAAAGATCACGAGTCTGCCCCACTTCCCCCCGCCATCAGTTTACAGAGATTACCAAGTGGGGGGGGCTTTTTATTTGTCCTCTGGTTTGCACCTTTCCGGGGACACTGGGAAGAAAAGTCCTGTCACCGAGAGCCTGAGGGCGTGTGGCCACCACCAGAGCACCTGTCTGACCCGCAGCATCCCTGCAGCACAGCCAGGGCCTGGGCTGGAGGCCTGGGATGTGGGAGGGACAGACTGTGAACTGTCCGGGCATCCCAGAGATGCTGTTTGTGCTTCCCCAGAGCCCATAGAGTGGGGCTAAGTGTTTTCCTTTCACCTTTCTCATTGCTTCCTGATTGTTTTAAATTACTTGCTGGTTAGTAAATTGCACTTGTTCTGGGGCATAAACAATGGTCAGGGAAGAGATCAGGGAAGCATCCAGAGCGGAGAAAGTACCCAGAGTGGGTTTGCTCTAACCTGTGTCCTGAGAGGTCATAACCAGGTCAGGGGGCCGAGCCCTTCAGGAAGCCTGGGCCCTGCCTGGTCGGGGTTATAAGGACTTTGCCACACAGGAGAGTGGAAGGGGAGTGTCATAAATATAAAGGGAAGGGTAAACACCTTTAAAATCCCTCCTGGCCAGAGGAAAAACCCTTTCACCTGTAAAGGGTTAAGAAGCTAGGATAACCTCGCTGGCACCTGACCACAATGACCAATGAGGAGACAAGATACTTTCAAAGCTGGAGAGGGGGAGAAACAAAGTTTCTCTCTGTCTGTGTGTTGCTTTTGCCCAGACCAGAGCAGAAATGCAAGTCAGATCTCCTGTAAAGAGTTAATAAGCAATCTAGTTAGATATGCCTTAGATTGTGTTTTGTTTAAATGGCTGATAAAATAAGTTGTGCTGAATGGAACGTATACTCCTGTTTTTGCGTCTTTTTGTAACTTAAGGTTTTGCCTAAAGGGATTCTCTATGTTTTGAATCTGATTACCCTGTAAGGTATTTACCATCCTGATTTTACAGAGGTGATTCTTTTACTTTTTTTCTTCAATTAAAATTCTTCTTTTAAGAACCTGATTGCTTTTTCATTGTTCTTAAGATCCAAGGGTTTGGGTCTGTGGTCACCTATGCAAATTGGTGAGGATTTTTATCAAGCCTTCCCCAGGAAAGGGAGCATAGGGCTTGGAAGGATTGGGGGGAAAGACGTTTCCAAGCGGGCTCTTTCCCGGTTATATATTTGTTAAATGCTTGGTGGTGGCAGCAATAAAGTCCAAGGGCAAAAGGTAAAATAGTTTGTACTTTGGGGAAGTTTTAACCTCAGCTGGTAAAAATAAGCTTAGGGGGGTTTTCATGCAGGTCCCCACATCTGTACCCTAGAGTTCAGAGTGGGGAAGGAACCTTGATAGGAGCCCTCAAGGTGAGGCAGGCTCTGGGTGAAGGGAGTGGGAGCGAGGACTCAGATCCTTCTGCTATTCGATTCCACCCAGGAGGTGTTTAAGTTAGGAAAGTTCCCCACAATAGCGGGACCATTTCCCCACTTACCTCTGCGCATGTTTAGTGGTTTCCCCTAAAGTTCATTCAGTATTTTAGAAAAATGTGTCACCCATTCCCCACACTAGATGGAAGAAGGTCCCTCCCTTCTGTCCTCAGTACAACTGCTGAAGCCACTGCCCTTCACCCTGCCCTTATTAGCAGTAAAAATCTGCTGACTGCTATTTACAGGGGTTAAAAAGGGGCAAAGGGGGCAAAATGGAGCAGGGGGGTGGCCAGGGTCTGAGCAGGGGGTGGAAATTGACTGATGGGGGGTCAAGCAGCTGGAGGCAGCATTAGGAGAGGGGCTAAAAGGCAAAATCAGGGCTGGGGGGGTGGAGCAGGAGTTAAGCTTGGGGTGAGGTGCTGGCAGAGGGTGACAGAGGGCAAAACCCGGCACAGACGGGGGCACGGGGAGTAACAGTTACCCCAGTGGGACTGAGACACCAGTGCTTGCAAAAATATGGTAAGTATGGGAAGGTCCCTCTCTGCTTTGCAAGTGCAACACCGCAGTGAGCTACAGCATTTGCTGCGTAAGGCGCAGCATGACTGCCCCACTCGAGAACTCACTCTCCTGCTACAGGAGGTGAGTGCCCAATGCCCGTGGTACCCTGAAGCTGGAAGTCTTAAGCTAGCGGACTGGGAGCGGTTGGGCCAGACATTGCACAAAGAGCCTCGGGCGCCTGTGCAGGCTCTACATGCCTGGCATCTCTGCCGCGACGCGATACAGTGTGTCGCCTCGGACAGGCCCTCCCTCGCGAGGCTGGTGCTCTCGCCACGCCCGTCCGCTCCTGCAGCCATCCCCCCTCCTGGCAATGCAACACAGCGTGTCGCCTCGGAAAGGCCCACTCCCGCACCAACAGAGGGGCTGCCGATCCCGCCACCCCGTCCGCTCCTGCAGCCATCCCTCCCCCTGCTTCGCCCCCAGTGCCTCTATTACCACCGCCTCCCTGGCCTTCCCCACCGGAGCCGGTGTGTGATCACCCTCCCCCCGTGGGGACCCATGCGGCTTTCGCTGGTGCAACAAATGGTTCACGCAGCGAAGACTCGCTCAGATCTTACAGCAGAGGAGCTGGCTGATCTGGTCTCAGTTTGTCCGGTGACCTGGCAGGATGATGGCCAGAGCAACCAGGTTGCAAACTGGGTCAGTTTGCCCTATTCGGTGGTCAGAGACGTAAAGAAAGCGATTCGCGAGTTCGGCCTCACTAGCACGTATGTAAGTGGTCTCATTGAAGGGCTAGGTACTGGGTACACCCTGATCCCTGAAGATTGGAAGGCACTGTTGCGCATGATGCTGACGCCCAGTCAGTATGTTATTTGGCTTAGTGAGTATTGGCAGATGGCGGAACGCCAAGCCCAGGTATATAGAGAGCAAGGTGTCATTTATGAGCATTTGGCAGAGGAGGGCCTGTTTGCTACTGTTCAGATGCAGTCTCAACTCCCTCAGGCCGTCTTCCCCATTATTCCTACCTGTGCCCAGCATGCTTTCCGGAAGGTCCCGGATTCAGGCAAGCCTACCAAAAGCTTTGCCAGTATCCGTCAGGGTGCATCAGAGTCCTTTACGGATTTTACCAACAGATTGCAGGAGGCTATCCTCCAACAGGTGGATAACCCTGCGGCAGCTCAGGAGATCCTGTTAAAAATGGCGGTTGAAAATGCGAACGAGGATTGCCGCCGTGCTCTCCAGGTGGCACAAGCCGCTGGTGTTCTAGAGCTGTCGGACATGCTGCGGGCGTGCCAAATCATCGGCACACAAGCACATAAAGCTGGGGTTATGGCCGCCGCCCTGCGGAAAAGCGGGAAGGAGGGGAAGCGTTGTTACCGCTGTGGTAAGGAGGGTCACTTTCAGCGGGAGTGCCGCTCATCGACAGCGCCTGCCCACCCCTCAAAGAAGTGCCCCAAGTGTCGGAAGGGCTATCACTGGGCTAATCAGTGTCGTAGCGGGTCGGGAAACCGCATGACGGGTTCCCCCCGAACCCAGGGCCAAACAGGGGTGTTTCCCACTCAGACAACTGTTCCTCTGCTTTAAAACCCATAGACTCCATGAAGGCGGCGACTGCCGGAAGTGCAGGGCTTGATTTGATTATGCAGGAGGACGCTGATTTTCAGTTGCCGGGGGAGGTTTGTGCCATACCTACCCAGGTGACGGGACCTCTCCCTGCCGGATTTGTGGGTCTTGTTCTCCCTTGCTCACACACTGGGAAACAGGGCTTTTTTGTCATCCCAGGGGTCATTGATGGCGATTACAACAGCGTTATTAAGGTTCAGGTGTGGACCCATCTTCCGCAGTCGCTCCCGCATGGACGGTCAATTGCGCAATTGATTTTAGTCCCCTATCAGGTGCCAGCTGCAGAGGATCGAGCCTGGGGCGGAGGCGGCTTTGGATCGACACTGGCTCAGTCGCCATCTCACAACACGTCCTCTCCACTTGTTGCTCTAACAATGTCGGTCCACCCCTCGAAACCTCAGTTAACACTTCTCTTAAATAATGTTCCTTTTACAGGGCTGGTGGACACTGGAGCTGACGTTACGGTGATTCGTGATCCGGAGTGGCCGGTCGGTTGGCCAACAGTTCCTTCTAAAGAGTTGTGGGGATCGGGGGTAGCAAACCCGGGCGCCAAAGTTTGTCCTGGGTCACGGTCTCCAAACCAGGAGGCCGTGCCCTTGCTACAATCCGCCTTTTTGTACTCCCTGTCCACCTCAATATTTGGGGCCCTGACTTACTTACAAAGCTGGACACCACCCTCGATATTAATATATAATGGCCCGAAATCCTCCCTCACCCACCTTGCCATCCGCAGTACCATTAGTATGGCAATCCTTAGAGCCCGTATGGATTGACCAGTGGCCCCTCCCCCTAGAAAAGCTGAAAGCGCTTCATTCGCTTGTACAATAATATTTGCATGCACAGCGCTTGGAGAGCTTTACTAGTCCTTGGAATTAGCTGCTGTTACTTTGGCCTTTTAACTTTTTGCTGATTGTCCCTTTAATTTGATCGTGGACACGCATTATGTTTATCAGGTAATTGATCATTTACCCCTTGCCCTCATTACCCCTCAGGTCGATGCAGACCTTCTTCGCCTGTTTTTGTCCTTACAGTATCTCCTCACCACTCGTAATTTCCCTTATTTTGTTGCTCATATTCGCAGTCATACCCCTCTGCCTGGGCTACTTACTGAAGGCAATGCGCGCGCCGATCGCGCGTTACGTGGTCAGGTAAATTCCCTTTTTTCTGACCCCATTGAAAGCCATGCCTTTTTTCATCAGTCTGCCTCTGTTTTGGCCCGGCAGTTTCATATTCCTGCTGATCATGCACGTTCTATTGTTCGTTCTTGCCCCCACCATGCCGCTGCTGCCCCTACCTTTTTTTATGCCGTTAACCCCAGAGGCACCGCAGCGAATCAGCTGTGGCAAATGGATGTTACTCACGTGCCACAATTCCGTCCCTATTCGTTTTTACATGTTTCCATTGATACCTATTCAGGATTCCTCTGGGTGACCCCACAGCGTGGGGAAGCCACTCCCAAAGTTATGCACCATTTGCTAGCCTGTTTTGCTGTTATGGGTCGCCCGAGCCAGAAAATATAGATAATGCCCCAGCCTACTGCTCCACAGCCCTTTCCTCCTTTTGTGTCCAATGGGACGTCCATCTCACACACAGGATCCCTTATAATTCCATGGGCCAAGCCATTGTTGAACGTGCAAATCACACGCTAAAAACCTTGCTCGACAAACAATTAAAACAAGGGGAGCTGCGTCTCCGAACCTTAGGAGACATTCAGCAACAATTGCGTATCCTTTTGTTCACTTTAAATAATTTAACGCTGAACGCAGATCAGCAGACCCCCACGGATCGGCATTTTCACAAATCCGAGGTACTGGAAAGACCGCGTGTCTATTACCATCAGCTGCCCGATCCGCAATGGTTGGGCCCAGTGCCTCTAATTACTTGGGGTTGGGGATATGCTGCTGTGTCTCTCCCTGCAGGACCGTTGTGGGTTCCGGTCCGGTGTGTGCGACCGGCACTGAAACAGCATGGCGTGGCACCAGAGGCTGTCGAACCCCATACCGGAGTTTTAGCTGACCTCGGAGTAGAACGCGGTGCCTCCTGGGTCGACAACGGCAGGACGGAAACGGAGGAGGCGTAGCGTCCCAAGCCAGCCCGTGACATGGGGAGCAGTAAAAGCATTGGTCGCCGCGGCTCAACGAAGACTGGCAGCAAACCAACAGCCAGAGACTTCTGAGACTTTGTTTGTGGCAATTCTTGCCCAAATTACTGCTAATTCTGTATTGATTGTATGCCTTTTGTGCCTGCTATTTCCTGTAGGGGTTGGCTCGGGAGCGCTTTCTCCGTTACGAGCCCGAATGACATATAACCTATGGGAAAGATTGGCTACAATAGAAAATGTTACCCACTTTTGTTTATTTGATTTTGTAGCAGCTGAAGAATTGTTAGGTACGTGCCTTATTCCAGTATGTCATCACCCTGAGGAAATCGGAAATGAGATGATGCTCGCTGCTTACGCGAACCTCTCTTCCCAGTACTCTAGCATGGCTAATTGGGGCCCGGCCAATTACACTTTACCTTCTTAAGCTCATTTTTTGCTGTTGCTGTGTGCAATGTATCTCCTTTTTGTTAAGGCTTTGTCGAGAACCGCCCTGGCAGGCTCCACGAGTTATGACCTCGTCTGTCCGGCAGTTAATTGGCTTGCAAAAGCAAATTGATGGCTACCATGAGATGGCCGAGCACAAATAAACAAAAAAGGAGGGGATGTAGGATTCATACAAGGTTTATGCGCTTGGCAACATTCAGGGCACACCTGGATTGTTGTGCTGGACCTGTGCACACACAGCGCCTTTCAAGGGCATCAACCTTGGAATCTCGCCCAGATGACATGAACCGTGGGAAGCCTCCCAGGACTGGGCTCAAGGCCCGAGAGCAAGGAATGCGGTAGATAGAAACTGGTAAATAAGAATGTTGAACAAAGCCAGTGTATTCCTTTTATCTGTTGGAGAATGTAATGCGCGGGGGGAGAGAAAGAATAAAGGGGAAGGTGGAAAGCTGACAGGCAGAAGCCCATTAGCAGACCAGCCGCTTGCTTGCTAAAAGCTCTGTGCTGTCTTGTCATTGAACCGCCACAATCTGATGTAGCTAATTCCTACAGAGAGCAGTTTCTCACACCACAGGTACGTGAGACTGCTATCTGTAGGAAGTAACTTCATCAGATTGCAGTGTTACAGATAGCACATCCCTGCAGATTGCAATTTCTGACCCGTATATGGGTGTGAAAATGCTATCTGTAGGACCAGGCTACCTGCAGCAGCAACAGGTCCTACGATGCTAACAAAGGCCATCTGATGTAGCTAATTGCTGCAGAGAGCAGTCTCACCTACCTACAGTGTTGAGAAACTGCTATCTGGAGGAATTAGCTTCATCAGATTGCAGTGTTGCAGGTCTCCCATGACCTTCTCATAAACAAACTATGGAAATGCCACCTAGATGGAGCTAAAATAAGATGGGTGCAAGTGACTCAGAGGCTGAAAGGGCTGAGTCAGGTTGAAAGGGCATAACCAGTGGGGTTCTGCAGGGATCAGTTCTGGATAAGCTTCTATTCAAAATCTGAATGAATGATTGAGATAATGGCATAGAGAGTACAATTATAAACTTTTGTGAATGATAACAAGCTGGAAGCATACAAAATGGGAAATGACTTCCTAGGAAGGAGTCCTGCGGAAAGGGATCGGAGGGTCATAGTGGACCACAAGCTGAATCCGAGTACTGTGGAAAGGGACCTATGCAAGAAAACAGACGGTCACTCTGGGATATCGGCTCTCCTCTGGGCTGATGAGCTCTCAGCTGGAGTAAAAATTGGAGAGAGGCCAGAGAAGAGAAAAAAAATTAAGGTTTAGCAAACATGACCTGTGCGGGAAGGAGCCTCTGTTTACAAAAGCTGTTTCTTACAATCTACACATAGAAATAACTGCTACAGGGAGCGAGAGGGAGAGGGAGAGAGCGAGCGAGCACATTTCTACGCGTAGCAATTTCACCTACACTGCAGTGGAAGAAGCTGCTGCCCGTAGGCATTTGCTACATCAGGTAGCAGTTTACTACACTAGCAGTTTCTTACCCTCCACTAGGTATCGGTAACCGCTCCCGGTAGCACATTCCTAGGCGGAGCACTTGAAAACACGACACCTGACACAGAGAGGGGAGGCGCAATTGACGGGTTGATCGCTAGGACCCAGGAGCGGCTGGGGGGCGGCTCTGGGGGGAGGATCGCGGGGCTCAGGCCCGGCCGCAGGAAGTGGGTCGCAGCCGCTGCGGGGACTCTGGCTCCCGGCGAGATCCCCGAGCCCCGGCGGCTGGTGCTGGGAGCCCGGAGCCCGGGCTGCAGCCGGGAGAGGGGAACCTCCAGCCGGGCCCTGCCCGCTGCTCCCCGGGAGCCTCTCCCAGGGCAGAGCCCCCAGCCCGGCCAGGGCCCCTTCCCGGCCCGGCCCCTGCCCCGGGGGGCCCCGCTCGGAGGGAAGGTAAGAGAGACCCGCCCCCCCCCGTCACCCCCGGGCTGCAGGGGGCGGGTTTGGCCCCGGGCTGCTCCCCGCGGAGCCGGCTGCGATTCCCTGCCCCGGGCCCGGGAAAGCTGCCGCAGCTCCCGGCGTGTGCGTGGCGGGGGCAGGATCACGTTACCCCGCCTCCCCAATCTGCTGGTTTGTTTCCCTGCCCCTAGCCGGGCTGGTGTGGACGGGGGCTGCAGATCAGGGAGATGGGACGGGGGCAAATAGGGAGGGGCAGAAGGTTGGCAAGGGCTAAACTGGATGCAGGATGGGGGGCCCCAGCTGGGGGTCGGGGAGGGAGCGGGGCCCAGGGGTACAATCGGGGGGGGGGCAGCACAGGCTCTGGATCTGGGCTGGCGGGGCCCTGCTGCACCCCCTGGCTTGAAGGGGTTTCCATCCTATCCAGGCTTTACAGTTTGGTTCAATGGCTCTCAGCCCCCCTGTTATAAATATAAAGGGAAGGGAAACCACCTTTCTGTACACAGTGCTATAAAATCCCTCCTGGCCAAAGGCAACATCCTGTTACCTGTGAAGGGTTCAGAAGCTCAGCTTACCTGCTGGCACCTGACCCAAAGGACCAATAAGGGGACAAGATACTTTCAAATCTTGCCGGGGGGGGGGGGAAGGCTTTTGTTTGTGCTCTTTGTTTACGTGGTTGTTCTCTCTTGGGACTGAGAGAGGCCAGACAGAAATCCATCTTCTCCAACCCATCCTAATCCAAGTCTCCAATTTTGCAACCAGTATAGGTAACCCAGGCAACGCAGATTCGTTTATCTTTTGTTTTATGTGAATTTTCCCTGTGTTAAGAGGGGGGTTTATTCCTGTTTTCTGTAACTTTAAGGTTTTGCCCAGAGGGGGATCCTCTGTGTTTTGAATCTGAATGCCCTGTAAAGTATTTTCCATCCTGATTTTACAGAGATGAGTTTTACCTCTCTCTCTTTTTTTTTTTAATAAAATCCTTCTTTTAAGAACCTGACTGATTTTCCCATTCTTTCAAGATCCAGGGGTTTGGGTCTTTGATGATTTTGTAACCAATTGGTTAGGATATTATTCTCAAGCCTCCCCAGGAAAGGGGGTGTGTAGGGTTTGGGGGGCTATTTTGGGGAGAAGACGTCTCCAAGTGGTCTCTTTCCCTGTTCTTTGCTTAAAACATTTGGTGGTGCCAGCATACTGTTCAAGCACAAGGCAAAGTTGGTACCTTGGGGAAGTTTTTAACCTAAGCTGGTAAGAATAAGCTTAGGTGGTTTTTCATGTGGGTTCTCACTTCTGTACCCTAGAGTTCAGAGTGGGGAAGGAACCTTGACACCCCACTGTACAGATTGTTTCAGCCCCCCTGCCTGGGACTAGGAGCTGGGAAGAAGAACGAGATACAGCTGCTGGGGGATGAATCTAGGGCTGGGGGAGGCAAGTCCCCCTCCCACTGCAGGGGCAGGACCCCAGACCCTGAGCACCCCCAACATCTCCCCCGACCTGCTGAGCATGTGGCCCCAGCCTTCCCGGTCCTGGGGCCCAGGGAGGGCACATGACCCCAGCCTGAACCCCCGGGGGCAGCCTAAGGAGAAGCCTGACATGCTCCTCACAGGGGCCGTGCACCCCACCTCCGCAGTCCGCTGTGACTCTCAGCCAGCTTGGAAAACAGAAGGGTTCATTGGTCGCTTAGAAAACCGTGTGGAACAGAGCTCGTTAGCACAGAAATCAGGAGCATTCAGCAAAGTCCATCTTGGGGGGAATCCAGAGTCCCGAGCCCTGGGCTCTCCCCGCTGAGTCCCAAATCCGGAGACTGACCCACTTCCAGCCCCGCATCCTCAGAGACCTCAGGATACAGGCTGTGTCTGTGAGTCCCAGAGCTCCTGCCCTCAGTGACACAGCCAGCTTCAAACCCCTGTTACCAGTGTCAGTGGCTGAGCTGCCTAATGAGAGCAGAGGCCCATGGCAATGGGACAGTCACCCGTTCTCCCAGGTTGAGGGAAGAAGATAAAAAAGGAGAGCGGAGAGACTTGAAGGGCAGCAGCAGCAAGAAGTGGGGAGGGAGGTTCCCAGCTCCCAGCCCTGCCCAGATCCATTCCCTGCACCCCCGGGCAGTCCGCTCTCCTGGGAACAAGAGCAGGGGCTGAGAGAGGAAAAGCCAGTTGCTCGCTCTGCTGAGCACCGTACTACGGATGGAGATGGGGGAGAGCTGGAGGGGGTCACAATACACTGTGGGGCAGTACCCTGAAGTGACTCCTTTGATCTGCTCTTTTTCCAGCATTTGGCTCGGAGATGCTGCTGTGGGGAGGTTTAGAAGGGAGGTGGTGGGTTAGTTCTAAGCGGGGGAGGGGGCGGGGGGGGGGGGGCTGGCCGGGGAGGTAATGAACTAACTGGGTTTGTTCCCAGCATGGCAGAGTCATAGAATCAGAGCGTCTGTCTGCAGGGAGAGAGCCTGGGGGGAATTGGGGAGTGACATGGACTCCAGCCCCTTATGAAACCTGCCCAATCTCCCATCTCCTCTTACAGGCTGAGGAATCGCGTCCACATTTTGCTTCAGATTGTCCCATCTTGCAGGGGACAGGGCAGGGAAATGGCTGTGATGGAGCCAGCTCAGGTAGGGGATTTTCAGGGAGCTTTTGGTGGTGGGGGAGGGGCATCGTAGGGGGGTTAATCACCCGGGGTGGGACGGGGTGCGATAAACCTGCTGGAACGTGATCAACCTGGGCCTGATTTTCTGAACAGGCCCATTGGCGAGTGGGGGGGAGGGGAAACAATCCCCCATTTCTGAACCAGAAAACACCCCCCTGGGGAGGGCTGGGAAAATGGACCAGACTCCCAGTGCTGGAACCTGACCCACTGACCAGAGGCTGCTGTGAAGTACGAAGGGAAGCTGTCAAGGTTCCTGTCCCTGTCCCCGGCTCAGAGCTCTGCTTCCCGTCTCAGCCTATGGCTGGCAGGCATGTGGGAAATGAGACGACCCTGCCCTGCTCCATGTGCTGGGGAGGACAAGATGCCCTCACCTTCTCCCACCCCCTGAAGCCTCCCAGCTACTCTGAGCAGGGTGCGCGGAGGATTCTGCTTCTCTCTCCGTCCTACCCCATGACTAGTGGGATTGTGGCTGGGGCAGCAGGTGCTTTGTTGTTTCAGATGCCAGTGACCTTCGAGGAGGTGGCTGTGTATTTTACCCAGGGGCAGGGGGCTTTGCTGGACCCTGCTCAGAGAGCCCTCTACAGGGATGTCATGCAGGAGAACTACGAGACAGTGACCTCGCTGGGTAAGGGATTCCTGGCCCCTTGGTTATTGGAAACTGGGGAGGTCTGCGTGTCTGACACCGGTCAGGTTCTTCCCTCATCATGCTCCAATGAGAAGAGGGTGTCAAAACATAAGGCACATACTAAATCATCCCCACCCAACCCCCCTAGCTTGCACGGTGGAGAAGCCGTGCATTGTCCTGTCTGTGTTGTTTCTCGGTCGCACACAGAATCCCTCTTCTCTCTCCTCCTTGGGAACAGCTCCAGTCATGTGGAGGGCTCTGGACTTCGCAGGTTTAGAAATAGGCAGGGGTTTAACACGAGAGCTGGGTGTGCATCACAATTGCCCTCACCTCCCCAGACGTCTGCCTCCCGCAAGGGGGTTAAGTGACCACGTTCCTGTCCTCTTAGATTCCACATTCCCCAGCACAGCACTGGGACAGGTGCCACCCACGGAATGTCCTTTCTGACAGATGCTCTCTCAATCCTCCACAAACCCTGATCTGGTCTGATATCACTCCCTGCACAGGATTTCCCCTTCCCAAACCTGATCTGATCACCCGGCTGGAACGAGGGGAAGAGCCGTGGGTGCCCGATCTCCAGGCCTGTGAAGAAAGAGAGATCCCAAGAGGTGCCCACACAGGTGAGCGCTGACATACAAATCATCTAGTGAATGAAAGAAAAAGTTGAGAATCCCAAAAATGACATATTAGTAAGTGCCCTCGGTTCCTTCCTCATCTCACCCAGAGCAGGGCTGCAGGCAGCAGATATCACTGACATCGCTTCCCATGTGTCCTGTTCACTGCAGGAGTTTCCTTCCGAACTGGGAAGTGGAGGCAGAATCCAATTGCTCCATCTCTCCAACCTTTAGTATGTTGGGTTTTCCCTCGGTTCTATTCCTCTTAATTTCTCCTCAGCAGAATGACTCCTGTCTGCATTGTCTCTCTCCCAGCAGGTGATGAGAGAGTGAGTGAGAAGAAGGAGGGGAATCAACATCAGGAAATTCCTGGGCACGGGGAACCACAGGGGATTTTTGTGGGAAGAGCTGAAGGGAATTTTTCCCAGTGCTTGGCACAGGGAGAAGCCTGGGGAAATTGGCAGAGGTCAAAGAGGCTGCTGGGAAACCACTCAAGGGAGCAACTGGATGGATCTATTATATGTGGGGAAGGACACAGGGATCCCACAGCCCGGCAGACAACCCCCAAGGAAGACAAACGCTATGAATGCCTCGGTTATGGGAAAGGATTCATTCTGAGACCGGCGCTTCTTACGCTTCAGGCAATAAATACTGGAGAGAAAACACTTCAATGCTTGGACTGTGGGGAAAACCTCAATAAGCGCTCAGATCTTACTAATCATGGGAGAAGCCACATGGGAGAGAAACCCTCTGGGTGCCTTGAGAGCAGGAATTGTTTGAATTGGAAGTCAGCACTGATTACACATCAGCTAATCCACACAGGAGAGAGACCCCACAAGTGCTTAGACTGTGGGAAAAAATTCGTACGAAGGTCAGGCCTAATTAAACATCAGAAAATCCACACAGGAGAGAGACCCCATCAGTGTTTAGACTGTGGGAAAACTTTCATACACAGGTCAGACCTTGTTAAACATCAAGCAGTCCACACCGGAGAGAGACCCCATAAGTGCTTCGACTGTGGAAAAAGTTTCACACAAAGGCCAACCCTTCTTAAACATCAGGTAATCCACACAGGAGAGAGACCCTATAAGTGCTTGGACTGTGGGAAAAGTTTCACATGGCGATCTGCCCTGGTTACACATCAGAGAATACACACGGGAGAGAGACCCCATAAGTGCTTAGACTGTGGGAAAAGTTTCATACAGAGGTCAAACCTACTTAATCATCAGGCAATCCACCCTGGAGAGAGACCTCATAAGTGTTTAGACTGTGGAAAAAGTTTCACAGAAAGGCCAACCCTTCTTAAACATCAGGCAATCCACACAGGAGAGAGACCGCACAAGTGCTTAGACTGTGGGAAAAAATTTGTACGGAGGTCAGGCCTAACTAAACATCAGAAAATCCACACAGGAGAGAGACCCCATCAGTGTTTAGACTGTGGGAAAACTTTCATACACAGGTCAGACCTTGTTAAACATCAAGCAGTCCACACTGGAGAGAGACCCCATAAGTGCTTAGACTGTGGAAAAAGTTTCACAGAAAGGCCATCCCTTCTTAAACATCAGCTAATCCACACAGGAGAGAGTCCCCATAAGTGCTTGGACTGTGGGAAAAGTTTCACATGGCAATCAGCCCTGGTTACACATCAGAGAATACACATGGGAGAGAGACCCCATAAGTGCTTAGACTGTGGAAAAAGTTTCACAGAAAGGTCAACCCTTCTTAAACATCAGGTAATCCACACAGGAGAGAGACCCCATAAGTGCTTGGACTGTGGGAGAAGTTTCACATGGAGATCAGCCCTGGTTACACATCAGAGAATACACAAAAGAGAGAGACCCCATAAGTGCTTAGACTGTGGAAAAAGTTTCACAGAAAGGCCAACCCTTCTTAAACATCAGGCAATCCACACAGGAGAGAGACCCCACAAGTGCTTAGACTGTGGGAAAAGTTTCACATGGCGATCAGCCCTGGTTACACATCAGAGAATACACATACAGCCCTGGTTACACATACAGAGGTCAGACCTTGTTAAACATCCAGCAATCCACACCGGAGAGAAACCCCAAAAGTGCTTAGACTGTGGAAAAAGTTTCACAGAAAGGCCAACCCTTCTTAGACATCAGGTAATCCACACAGGAGAGAGACCCCATAAGTGCTTGGACTGTGGGAAAAGTTTCACATGGCGATCAGCCCTGGTTACACATCAGAGAATACACACGGGAGAGAGACCCCACAAGTGCTTAGACTGTGGGAAAAAATTTGTACGGAGGTCAGGCCTAATTAAACATCAGAAAATCCACACAGGAGAGAGACCCCACAAGTGCTTAGAATGTGGGAAAAGTTTCATACAGAGGTCAGACCTTGTTAAACATCAAGCAGTCCACACCGGAGAGAAACCCCATAAGTGCTTAGAATGTGGAAAAAGTTTCACAGAAAGGCCAACCCTTCTTAAACATCAGATAATCCACACAGGAGAGAGACCCCATAAGTGCTTTGATTGTGGGAAAAGTTTCACATGGAAATCAGCCCTGGTGACACATCAGAGAATACACACAGGAGAGAGACCCCACAAGTGCTTAGACTGTGGGAAAAAATTTGTACGGAGGTCAGGCCTAATTAAACATCACAAAATCCACACAGGAGAGAGACCCCATAAGTGCTGAGAATGTGGGAAAAGTTTCATACAGAGGTCAGACCTTGTTAAACATCAAGCAATCCATACCGGAGAGAAACCCCATGAGTGCTTATGTTTATAATGTTATATATGCTTAGAATGTTTTTCTATGTTTTCATATCTATTGATTTCTCTCACAACAAAGAATAGAAAGTGCACAGTGCTCACTTTCTATTATTTTTGATTTCAAATATTTGTACTGCAAACATGCAAAACAAAAATAGTATTTTTCAGTTCCCCTCATACAAGTGCTGTCGTGCAATCTCTTTATCAGGAAAGTGTAACTTAGAAACATAGATGATTTTAATTATATAAGTGCACTGAAAAATAAAGCAATTAAAAACTTTAGAGCCTAGAAGTCCACTCAGTGCTACTTCTTTTTCTGCCACTCGCTAAGACAAACAAGTTTGTTTACATTTACGGGAGCGAATGCTGCCTGCTTCTAATTTATGATGTCACCGGAAAGTGTGAGAAGGCGTTCCCATGGCATGTTTGTAGCTGGCAGCGCAGGTATTTAAGTGGAAGATATGCTAAACATGCCTATGTCCCTTCATGCTTCGGCCACCATTCCAGTGGAGGATGCTCATTTAAAAAAAATAATGCATTAATTCCATTTGTGACTGAACTCCTTGAAGGAGACTTGTATGTCCCCTGTCCTGTTTTACACACCTTCTGCCAAATATGTCATCATATCGAAGTCCCGGAGAATGACCTAGCACATGGGGGGACACTTTCACTGCAGATTTGACAAAACGCAAAGAAAGTAACTATCTGAGATTTCGAAAGATAGCTACAGCACTCGGCCCAAGGTTTAAGAATCTGAAGTGTCTTCCAAAATCTGAGAGGGATGAGATATGGAGCATGCTTCCAGAAGTCTTAAAAGAGGAAGACACTGATTGGGAAACTACAGAACCCGAACCACCAAAATAGAAAATCAACTTTCTGCTGGTGGCATCTGACTCAGTTGAAGAAAATGAGCATGTGTCGGTTATTGATTAGATACCCGTCATTAGCATGGAGGCATGTCCTCTGGAATGGTGGTTCCAGTGGGAAGGGACCTAGGACCCTTTAGAGCATCTGGCACGTAAATATCTTGCGACGCCGGCTGCAACACTGCCATGCGAACGCCTGTTCTCACTTTCAGGTGACCTTGTAAACAAGAAGCGGGCAGCATGATCTCCTGCACATTGTAACCAAACTTGTTCTTCTGAGTGATTGGCCCAACAAGCAGTAGGACTGAGTGGAGTTGTAGGCTCCAAAGTTTTACATTGTTTTATTTTTGAATGCAGGTATTTTTTGTACATAATTCTACATTTGTAAGTTCAACTTTCATGATAAAGAGATTGCATACGGTACTTGCAGTTGGTGAATTGAAAAATACTATTTCTTTTGTTTTTTACAGTGCAGGTATTTGTAATAAAAAATATAAAGTGATCACGGTACACTTTGTATTCTGTAAAAACAACAAGGAATCCTTGTGGCACCTAAATAAAATAATAAAAATAAATAATAATAAAGCTTAAGAAGATCTGAGATAAAAGGATCAGGTCCCAAGAGTTTATATAGAAGTTTTTGCAGCCTCTCGACAGCAGCAGGACCAAAGAACCCCTCCTCACCTATGCTCTTGAAGCAAGAGCTTGCAATTCCAAGGGCCTCAGAACAGCGCAGGTGCCTGCCCACACCTTACAAAGTGACCAGAAGGGGAGCTGGTGCTGCTTACCTTGTAACCCAGTGATTAGTGCACTCCGCTGTGATGTAGGAGTGCTAGGTTCAATTCCCCCATCTTCTGAAGATGGGAAAGCATGTGAGCAGGGATTTTCCAGGTGCATGTTTTAGGCAACAGAACAATTCTCATTCTCGCTCCCCCGAATTCGATGACTCTTCAAGTATTTATTCTCAATGGAACAGCTTCAACAGGAGAGAGTGAGGGAGCCCCACCTGAGAATAGCCCATGGGTAGGGCATGCTCTTGAGAGATGTGGGAGGCCCATGTCCAAATCTTTTCTCCTCCCCAGGCAGAGGGGGTATTGAATGCAGGTCTCTGACATCCTGGGTGACTGCTTTAATCAGTGGGCTGAAAACTATAATATGGGCATCTTCCCCACCAGGTCCTCCTTGATTTTAATGGCACCTCTTCCAGGAGAGGTGCTCAGAGCATGCATACCAGATCTGTCCTCACAGGGGTTACAGGCAGGGGAGTTGTGCATACCTTCCCCTGGTGTGTGGATCATGCTGGAGCTTACATGAGAGACAGGCATCCAGATGAGGCATGACGATAACCTAAAACTGGAAATTAGAGGCCTAAATCTGGGGTTTAGGTGCTCAACTACCTGTGTAGACCTGGACCATATTTTCTACTGATAACGTGAACATAAATTCAGAAGCAAAACTTTGTTAACATAAAGTAAAACTGCGTCTTTGGTGCCCCCCGCCATTTGTTAAACTTTTGTCACAAACAGTACCCCGAGCTCAGCGCCACCCAAGTCCGGCATCCCAGGCAGTCACCTGGATCGCCTGCCCCTACATTTGAACCCGTGAGAAACTCTTCTGCCAGGAAATAGTCGGTAGCAATGATGCAACAAAGCAGGAGCTAGAAGCCTTGTGGTTAAATACACCTCTCCTTTTTGTTCTTTATATTTCCATGCACTTCACAACCCTTATCGCTAATGAAAAACCACACCCCCACACCAGAGAGGCATCAGACACTTCCACAGCCCCTAGGGGTGCGTGGAGAAGCAGTGTTTGAGAGGGGGTGTGAGCAGCAATGCCAGCTGCACCATGCATCCAGATCAGGTTCTGCAGGTGGGTGCCGGGAGGAGAGGGGGGGGTTACAGGGATTGGCATGAAGGGGGCTCGGTGCGGGGAGCCCACGGGGGCCAACGGCGCCAAAATACAAGTTCACCCAGGGCATCATTTTCCCTAGGGCTGGCCCTGGACATACATGCTGACACAAAGCACAAGGCCCTATGTGCAGGCTGGATAGTAACATACTACTGTAAGGTCCAGGCTAGCATCATAGTGACCTACACGGCTCTCCTCACTGGTGTTAGGTTCACACAACCAATTTAAGGGAAAAAAATCCCACATCTGCCTTCAAAATTCAAACATCACAGGTGGAAATTAAAGTTCTTCCCCCTCCCATCCCTGGGGTGGCAGGGAGGGAGAGGGAGGAGCTTCCAGGGGCCATAGAGATGAGGTATCCGGCTTTGGGTAGACAGGGGTCCTCCAGGGGCACAGAGATGAGCTAGAAGGCTGGGTAGATGGGAATGGTTCAGGTCATAGGCGCTAGGAGGACTGGGGCTAGAGAAGCCCATTTTTGCTTTCCCATGGGGCTGTTCCCCCTCATGCCTCAGTGGCAGTGGCTGACCCAGGATCCTCAGAGTCCCCTTGGATCACAGAGGACAGTGGCAAAGAGTCTGCACAGTCCCGGGGGCAGTGAAATTGACCTCTCTGCCTCCCTCACTCAATGCTCTCTATGGTTTGATAGTCCAGAGACTGCACAGAGCTGAGACCTGATGCAACTTCCAGGGTCATAGAGAAAGCATGACAGAAAGTCCACAGGAGGAGGTCATAGAGCCTATGGTCTAAGGCCAGAGAGGCTGATCTCAGGGCCCCCAGGGGAGAGGGTGGAAGTCAGAAAGAGGCGAGGGGCAGGCAGGGGCGCAGGGGAAGGGGTGGAATGGGAGTGGGGAGGGGACAGAGCAGGGGCAGGAAGAAGTGGGGCGGAGACTTAGGGGAAGGGGTGGAGTGGGGGCAGGGCTGGGGCTGAGGGGGAGTTGTCCCAGGCCCCACACCCCCTTCGGGTTGGCCCTGCCCCTCTTCCCCCGTGTCTCAGGGACACAGTCTGAGCCGGGAATTACCCCCACCACCCAGAGACAGGGTCAGATTCTCGCCCGAGGGACGGAGCCCGGCAGGAAAGTGAAGATCGGGGCCTCGTCACCAGCATCAATAAATGTCACCTGCCCCTGTTCACAGTCCAGACAAACCCGGATCCTGCTGGGGTCCCAACTCAGGGGCAGAGTGGTCACAGGGGAGGTGAGAGCCCAGAACTGATCCAGCGCATGCCCCACAGCCCAGATCCCCTCTTTGGGGCATATCTCTCCCTTCCTTCTCACAGACTCTCTGGCCACCCCCACAACCCAGGATCCCTCATCCCCCACCTCCACCTCCCAGCAATGTCTCCCCGAGATGAATCCCTCACAGCCCAGCATAGAGGGCTCAGTGTGAAATCTCTCAGGGTTGTCGGGCAGATGCTGCTGCATTTCTTCCCACTTCCCACTTTTCAAATCCTCAGACAGCACAAGGTTGGGATGAGCCGTGTCTGGATCCAGAGTCACATTCGCTGTGGGGGAGAGAGAATCAGAGCATTTGTGGCAGAGCTCAGCCCTGGGGGAGGCTGGGACCATTTTTCACTCTCCCCAGCAGCCCTGTTCTGGCTGGGACGGGCCTGGATCCCAGGGAGCTGCCTCTGTGCTGGGCACCTGAGACTGAGCAGAGATGTCACTGCAGTTCCCCACTCTGTTTCTCATTTGCTTGAAGAAGCTTCAGCTCCCAGCTTCCCCTGCTGGGCCTTCTCCATTCCCAGCAGCAGAGAAACTGGGGTAAAGGAGGGGGATGTGTCAGCCCTCAGGGCAGAGAGCTCTCAATTTAGTATTAAAGGTTCTGTGAATGTCCATGAGAACCCCATGGTCAGAGTTAAGGGTGTTTGGATGCTGCTCAGGGAGAGTGTTTCTGTTCATCAGCATAGGCATGAACTCAGCACTAAGGTTGGTGTCAGGATCTTTTGTGTGACTTCAGCTCGGGATCTCCTCTGGATTTCATGGCTTCACTGTAGTGCTGGGTGTGTCATGACTGGTGTTGGTTTGGTTGGTAACTTTAGGTGCAATGTGTTTTCATGGGAATTTTCTTATAATTTAAAGACCGTTTCCACCTGCAACCTCACCCTGTCTTTGTGCTCCTAGGGTTTCCCCTCTTTTTGTCCCCAGTGCAAATGGCAGAGTGTCTGGAGGGGGAAAGGCGAAAAGAGGCGAGATTTCTTGCTTTCATGTTTGTAACAATATCCCCACTCTTAACTGACCTAACTTGGTTTGAATTTTGACAGAGAAACAGAGAGGGACAGGGACATACTCAGATCTTTAATATAAATATAAACAAATCTGAAACCTTCTTTTACCTCTCTCATTCAGGCATCTCACAGCAATGAAAGCAACAGCCATTAGGTCTCACAACCACCCTAGGAGATACAATCTGTCAGAGAGATTTCCTTTCCTCTCATCAGCCCCTCCCAACCTCCAGACTCCAGCTGGTTTGTCTCATTCGCCTATTGCCTTTTCTCAGACCCGAGACCCAGATCCTGCAAAGACTTTAGCAGACTTTGGTCCCTTTGTTGCATCCGATGAAGTGAGCTGTACTAACGAAAGCTTATGCTCAAATAAATTGGTTAGTCGCTAAGGTGCCACAAGTACTCCTTTTCTTTTTGCAAATACAGACTAACACGGCTGTTACTCTGAAATTTGGTCCCTTTGACATTAATGGGATGTTAAGAGTTTGCAGGCTCAGGGCTCGTAGTTGTAGGTCCCTTGGGTTTATTCACTCAGCATCTCTACAGAGCTCAGCACAATGGGGCCCTCGTCCTCCAAAGAATAATAAAATTGTTTAATAAGTGTTGAGATTGGAGCTGGGAGAGTGTTGGCTCAATGGGCCAAATTCACCCTAATTGGCAGAGAAATAGAGCGGGCAGTTTGCGACTCCCCCAGTCAGTGGCTCCAGAGGCCCGTGCAGACCTTGGCACAGGCAAGGCAAGTCCTGAGATGCAGCCAGAGTAGCAGCCCTGTGTCTGTGACCCCCACGGGCTTTGCAAGTTGGGAGAGAAAATCAGGGACTCAAAATTAGGCCATTTTGCTAAATTTGGGCCTCAATGTTGTGACCTTTGTTAACTCATGAATGAATGTGAGACGTCCTGACACCTGGGCACCTGTTACACCCGCTCAATTGCTTTCCTGTCATTCAATAGATATGACCCACGTGGCCAGAGCCCATCCCCTCCCACAGTCTCAGGGGCTCATCCCACTTTCCCCACCTAGATCCCTTCTCAGCACCTTTGCATTTCCTCAGAATCTCCATTAGGGCAACAGTTTCCTGGGAGAAATTGTTGAGTCTCGCTTCTAGTTCAGGAGAAATCTCCACTGGCTGCTGGAACTTCCCCTTCTCCCACCTGGAGAGAAAACTTCACGTTTGTACATTTCATTTAGTGACACGTTATAATTTGTTGTTAGTGAAAGCTGCTGCTCTAATGGGCCTGGAGTCAGAGCAGGTGGAGCACAGGCTGTGGTCGTGAAATCTTCCCCCAAAGGTCTCATTAATATTCTTCAACTCTGTCCTGGAGAGACCAGCTCTGGGGACAAAAGGAGGCAATTGAGTCTCCGTGGCCAATTCACTCCTTGGCCTCCATGCTCTGAGGGACAGGAGGTTCCCAGGTGAAGTGTTGTAGAAATCTGTCCTCTAGGAACTAGACTGAGACACTAGCTCCCCACTCCCCAGCTCATTCCACACAGGGCTTCAAACAGCCCTCACGTGGGAAAGACTCTTGATCGCTGCTGCCCTGGGCTGAATGGTGTCCAGTACCCCAGCAATGATAGGCCCATATTCCATCCCCACAATCTTGAGGCAGCCACTCCCCGAGCGATGTGACATCTCTAGAAAATACTGGGTCAGTCTTTCCCACTGAATGGAGAATTCCAGAGTCTTCTGTAATATGGTGAGAACCTCAGGATTAAACAGAACAGAAAGATTTGTATCCAAAATGTGACCTTCCCTACACATTTTGCTGGAGAGCCCTTGGGAGATGCGGTGCTAACATCATCACCACCACCACCATCACCAAGCTCTTTCCCAGCATTGTGAAGTGTGAGGGGGAGTGAGAGAGAGCCATGTACCTGCTCAAGGTGCATCTGACATCCTAGAGAAGAAAGAGAGAGAGAGAGAGAGAGAGAGAGAGAGAGAGAATGTCAGTCCCACTTGACAGAGGCAGTGGTTCCCAGGGAAGGGATTTTGCAAATATAGGGAACAGAGGCCATTGGATTCCCTGAGCTAATGGGGCTCTCCCTTCTCTCATATCTCTGTGTCTTTAATTCTGCAATGACCAGTTGTCATTCACATGTCAGCAATGTACACGCCAAGTTACAGTGAGATCTCTGACTGCTGGACCCCCGTGCTTATGATTCTGGAGCCTTCCCTTCCCTGTGTGGGGATCTCCAATGTTTCTAACTCAGTCTCACCTGCAGGAATTCACTCGCTGGCTTCTGATACTTCCCCTCCAGCTCACTCAACAGCTCACTGAGACGGGAAATCTCCTCCGAGAATATGGTGTCATTTTCTTTCCGTATCTTCACTATCTCCTTGTCCAGCTTTTCCAGCTGGGCCAGCAGGAGTCACTCTTGTTGCTCCAGGAACTGCCTCAGTTGCTGAAATTCAGAAACAATTTTCTGCCTCTCCTCTTGTATCTGTTTCTGTAAAGCAACAGGGAAAGGGCTGGTCAGGGACAATGAAGCAGCCTGGGGTCTTTTATGGAGTGCTGAGTGTGCAGGAGGGAGAATTTCTTTGCAAACCTAAGATTTCTGGCACTTGATTCTACCCTGTGGTTACTTGGGAGAGGATTCTCTTACACCTCTTTCATTTCTCCCCAGTGTATCTGGAAAGGGATGTTTCCATGTCTGACGTGCTTAGGACGTTGTGTTATCAATGGCCTCTGAGAATGGAGATCCAGAGCAGCAGGAGGCCGTACTCAGCATTACACTGACAGAAGTTCCAAGGGAAAAAAGAAATCAAAGAATTCACCAACCCAAGAAATGACGCAGACACAGGGAAAGTCACAAGGGCTAGAAATTAACTCATTCACTGACACAAGAGCTTAGATTCTGCACATGAACCTAACACAGAAAATCTAGGATCATGGAGAAACGTACTGATGCCCACATTCACCAAGCCCACAGAGGAATCTGCTTAAAAACAGACCTCTCACCACAAGTCTCTGCAGGTCAGAAACAACAGGCACCTACCAGATACTCCCAGCTTTTCCCCTCTCCAGTCACTTGAAATCCCTGCAGTTTTTCTCTCTCTTCCCTCAAAGGCTTGCAATGGGCCTGAATTTTTTCCTGTAGAAAGAGAAATTATTGGGGAGGTTTCATTCTGAGGGTTCAGAAGGGTGGGTAGCGGGATGTTTTTCCACCCAAACCCAAGGTGACTGTTTTTCCTAATAGGTTTATGACATCAGGGCCACCAAGGGAATGAAACCAAACAACGGAAATAGGGAGAGTGTCATATTCCAACTTGTTTCCAATTCAGTCTTTTTATACATTAGAGAGAGACCTCAATTATCTGAGTTTGACTGGTATTTATTCATTCACTAATTAGTAGCACAGCACATAACAGGAAACTGGAGTCACATGGTGGTAAATCAATTAAGGTGGTTTTCAGATTACAGAAGTGATACTAATCCCAGAAACCAACCGGGCTCCAAATATGAGCTGGGATTCTCCAAGGAGCCCAACTCCCAGCTGAATTTCAGCTCTGAAGCCCTGGGGACTGCACTGGTGTGACAGAGCGGGACTAAGCGTTAGGGCAAACTCCCAACACGCAAATATAGACAGGCCTGCAGCTCTTGTGTTTTAAGCTGCACTGATCATTGAACAGCTTCTGTTCTGTAAAAAGTTCCCTTGTTTCACCAGTGGAAGTTGGGTTTGACAAGGATTCAACTTCTCAGTTAAAGGTTTCCCATGTCAGGTATCTTTAAAGACTTTATTTTTTTGCCTTTCTTGCCACTCTGCCAGATCATTTATTTTTCTTTATTATTATTTATTTATAATAGCAGCTCCCATACAGTGTAGGCTTTGCAGAGCTGCATGATACAGATACACTTGTGACGGCAACTTGCAGTGAAATTAACCTGTCATTAAAATCTAAAGTTATTGCCCATTAAACTTCACAGCAACTTGACAGGACTCCTGGGCAGCCTCCTCCATGGGAAACACCTTAGGAGCGCGGTGAGCCTGGGATCTGTCGCACACCACACAGGTGGGGGTTTGATCCTCTTCACAGAACAGTTTCAGAGCCTCCTGGTGTTCCCCACACACCCCACCACCTCCTGCTCCCTTTGCTGCCTGGAAACTCAGCCGCTTGGCGATTTCTACCATGTTTGCCAGCTGCTTGTTGGGCCTGAGGTTTCTCTGTTGCACAGTTTCTCTGCACTGAGGGCAAGAGGCGGCTGTATTGGATCCCTCCCAGCACTGGCTGATGTAGGCTGGGCAGAAATTGTGCCCAGTCTATAATCACTGGGTCCTTAAAATACTCCAGACAAATGGGACAAGCAACTTCATCCTGGAGACATTCCACAGGGTTCTCTGAGGCCATGGTTCCCTCTGGGCAGTGTAACAGGGTTGGCTTCACTTTCCTGAGCTCAGAAATATACCCAGGATCCCCCTGTCATAAAGAGCTTGCATGAGCAGGGGCTGTGTGTCTGGAGCGATATTTAGGCTTGAAAGAATTATATATATATATTTTACAGTATTTTTTCAATATTTATTAAGTTACATTTTCACAGTTGCACAAAAATCTGGGTTTCAGCATTTCCCCCCCAATTTTTATTAATTTAAATGTTCAGTTGTGGGAAATTATGGGGGGATACGACAACAGTGAGTCAGTCGACAATTCTTTAATGACAGTAGATGCTGAGATTCAAAAAGTGAGGGCTTTATAACCATGAAAACACAGACTGTCAACATCCCCTGTCAAAATATGCAAAGTAACTCTCCTTAAGTCAAACCTGAATAAGTTTTCAAGCAGCGTTGTCCTTAATTTCCATATCTGTAATTTTCATTTATTATCAATTGAAATATTTTGCCATTGGTTTGTGTGTATACAGCTATATCAGTAAAAAGCTAATCCTTCCACCCCAGTGATATTAAACTCACAGGCTAAAAGCTTGGTTAAGCTGAAATCCATGTTTTCAAGACCTGATTCTCATTTACAATAAGGGCTGCTCTGGCTCAGCGTAAAGGGGCTGCAGCGTCACCAACTTTCATGATTTTATCGGGAGTCTTGCAATATTTGTTGTGTTTGTTGAAGCCCCACCTCCTGGATGCAGGTGATGAGGTGAGGCGCTCGGCTTCTGTTTTCTAAACAAAGGATGTTTCTAGCTCTCTTCCTTGCAGAGAAGAACTTTTAAATATCACCCCAGTAGCTCTCCTTCAGCCTCTTCAACTCCTCCCCCTCCTTCCTGTTTCCTGTCCTTTCAGACTCCCAGCAGCCAGTGCTCCCAATTCTAATCATTACAAGCAACATCTAAACACCACAAGACACTGGAAAGAAAGCAGTTCTACAACTTTAATTCATTTCCCTTTCAATGTCCTAATGCTCCAATGTTTGGGTTTCAAACGCTGACCAGGACTCTTGGTCTAAGAAATATTTTCAGTCAGATACAGAGCCTTTAAAAATAAGTTTTAAGTGCTGGAACTAGGGGTACTGGGGATGCAGCACCCCCTGGCTTGAAGTGGTTTCCATCATATACAGGGCCAGCACAGTGGCTACATGATCTCTAGATTATTCTTGGACATGATATTTTTGGAGATCTTTCTGTTTCGTCATGGACTGAACATTTTCACATTATGTGTTGTAACTTGATCTTTCACCCTTAATATAAATGAGCTGATGCTGAGCTACAGGGGTTAAGATGTTTTCCAGAACGAAATATTCTCTAATGTTTCCCTGCAGAAATGTGGAAACAGAAAATGTGGACAGACATTTTCGACTGCAATTGAAATGATTCCACAATTTGCAATTACATGTTGATTCTCCTGATCAGAATCTAGCCTATTGTCGTAAAAAGCAACATTTCCAGGGAAACCCTGATTTTCCTGAAGCCACACTTTCAGATGAGAAACATTTCTGTGTGAAAAATGTCAGCTAGCTGTAATTATGGAGGGCTTTAGCTATGGAGGAATAGAGATCTCTAATAGAGATTGTTCAAATTGTTCATGTTTTAAGCATAGGTGCCGACTCCATGGGTGCTCCGGGGCTGGATCACTCACTCAGGGGAAAAAATTAGTGAGTGCTCTGCACCCACTGGCAGCTCCCCGCCCCAGCTCACCTCCACCTCTACTCTGCCTCCTCCCCTGAGCGTCCCTTCCCCGCTTCTCCCCCTAGCTCCCAGCGCTTCCCGCTGCAAAACAGCTGTTTCGCGGAGGCAAGTGCTGGGAGGGAGGGAGAGGAGGGGGAACGCGGCGCCCTTGGGGAAGAGGCGGGGCCGGGACAGGGATTTGGGGAAGGGGTCCAATAGGTGCAGGGAGGAGGTGGAGTTGGGGAGGGACTTTGGGGAAGGGGTTGGAATGGGGGTGGGGCAGGGGTGGAGTCAGGGCGGGGAATGGGGGTTGAGCACCCACCAGCGCCGGGAAAAGTTGGTGCCTATGGTTTTAAAGAAAACTATTTGGATTATTGACTAAGTAAATATAAGTATTGCAGAAAGGGATCTAGGGGTCATAGTGGACTACAAGCTAAATATGAGTGAACAGTGTGACACTGTTGCAAAAAAAGCAAACATGATTCTGGGATGCATTAACAGGAGTGTTGTGAGCAAGATACAAGAGGCCATTCTACCGTTCTACTCTGTATTGATTAGGCATCAACTGGAGTATTGTCTCCAGTTCTGGGCACCACATTTCAAGAAAGATGTGGAAAAATTGGAGAAGGTCCAGAGAAGAGCAACAAAAACGATAAAAGGCCTAGAAAACATGAGCTAGGAGGGAAGACTGAAAGAATTGGGCTTGTTTAGTTTAGAAAAGAGAAGACTGAGGGGGGACATGATAGCAGTTTTCAAGTATCTAAAAGGGTGTTACAGGGAGAAGGGAGAAAAATTGTTCTCCTTGAGCTCTGATGATAGGACAAGAAGCAATGGACTTAAATTGCAGCAAGGGAGGTTTAGGTTGGACATTAGGAAAACTTCCTAACTGTCAGGGTGGTGAAACACTGGAATAAATTGCCTAGGGAGGTTCTGGAATCCCCATCACTGGAGATATTTAAGAACAGGTTGGATAGACATCTACCAGGGATAATCTAGATGGTGCTTGATCCTGCTGTGAGGGCAGGGGACTGGACTTGATGATCTCTCAAGGTTGTTATGCCAAGAAAACTACACAGGATCATTTCAGGGGACAAGACAAGAAAATGCCATGTTTATTATGATAACGCAATTTGATTTATAACCAATAACTAATATCTTGGGTTCGATGCCTGTGACGGCTAACTGGCCAGGAAAGCCGGGCACAAGGAAGAGCTGGGTCTCTGTTGGGCATGCACCGATGCCCTTCCATGTTGGCTGCAGAATGGTACCCTCCAAAGTCTTCCATCTCATCCATCCTTTTTTGTAGGCTTTAGTTTCAATCTAGAGTCTATAGGTCTTGCTGTGTCACGCTGCCTCTGGGTTCGGTGTGATTGATCACCCGTCAATTGCAAACATGACTTTCAGCCTAGGATCTGGCTTTGATGTTTCTTCAATTGTACTTTTGTTCTTTTCTTTTGAGGGTGGACTCCTCTTACTTTGTCAGGGCTGTTGTCCGCATCTTCAGACACTGGGTGTTTACACTTTATTTTATCAGGACAGGCTGGGGCTAGAGGTTGATTCCATCATCCATACATACCTCATTCACACATCTAAACTAAACTAATAAGATTACATTAGGCTTTTGCAAAATGGAGTAAGCATTTTTAAAATGGAGTTTGGGACAAATTAAAATGGAGTTTGAGTTACAATATGGACAAGTGTAAGAAATGGCAAACAGTGAGCAGAAGTTACAATGTTGAAACAGTTCAAGTTTCAGTGATTTAAGCAGCAATTGGATTGAAAGTGAAACTCAATTAACCAGTTACTGGGGTAACTGATTTTATGAATGAATGTTGCAATGCCAGACAGCTACCAGTAAGTCGGGAATCAATTTGGAGTGGACAAATCTACTGTGGGGGTTGCTGAGATGCAAGTAGCCAACATAATCATTGAGCTGCTGCTATCAAAGGTAGTGACTCTGGGAAATGTGCAGGTCACACGAGATGGCTTTGCTGCAATGGGATTCCCTAACTGTGGTGGGGCTATATACGGAATGCATATCCCTATCTTGGAACCGGACCACCAGGGCAGCCAGTACATAAACCGCAAGGGGTACTTTTCAATGGTGCTGCAAGCACTGGTGGATCACAAGGGACATTTCACTAACATCAACGTGGGATGGCCAGGAAAGGTTCATGATGCTCGTGTCTTCAGGAACTCTGATCTGTTTCAATGGCTGCAGGAAGGGATTTACGTCCCACACCAGAAAATAACTGTTGGGGATGTTGAAATGCCTACAGTTATCCCTGGGGACCCAGCCTACCCCTTAATGCCCTGGCTCATGAAACCGTACTCAGGCACCTTGGACAGTAGTCAGGAGCTGTTCAACTATAGGCTGAGCAAGTGCAGAATGGTGGTAGAGTGTGCATTTGGATGTTTAAAGGGTCGCTGGCGCAGTTTACTGACTCGCTCAGACCTCAGCGAAACCAATATTCCCATTGTTATTGCTGCTTGCTGTGTGCTCCACAATCTCTGTGAGAGTAAAGGGGGAGACATTTATGGCAGGGTGGGAGGTTGAGGCCAATCGCCTGGCCACTGAATACGCGCAGCCAGACACCAGGGAGGTTAGAAGAGCACAGCAGGAAGTGGTGCACATGAGAGAAGCTTTGAAAACCAGTTTCATGACTGGCCAGGGTACCGTGTGACACTTCTGTTTGTTTCTCCTTGATGAAAACCCGCCCCCTTGGTTGCCTCTAAATTCCCTGTTAGCCACCCACCCTTCCCCCTTCGATCACAGCTTGCTTGCAAGGGAAATAAAGTCACTATCATTTAAAAAACATGTATTCTTTATTAATTGATTATAAAAATAGGGAGATAACTCACAAGGTAGCCCAGGTGAGGTATGGGAAGAAGGCAGGAGGGAAGGAAAAGGCCACTTTAAAACTTCTTGAATGACAGCCTTCTGTTGCTTGGGCTGTCCACTGGGATGAAGTGGTTGGGTGCCCGGAGCCTCCCCACCTCCCTCCCCCCATGTTCTTGGGCATCTGGGTGAGGAGGCTATGGAACTTGGGGAGGAGGGAGGGCAATTAAACAGCGGCTGCAGCGGCAGTCTGTGATCCTGCTGACGTTCATGAACCTCCACCAGAGGCCGGAGCATGTCCGTTTGATCCTGCAGTAGCCCCAGCATTGCCTCATGTCTCCTCTGATCTTCCTGCCACCACCTCTCCTCACGTTCATCGGCCACTTTCCTGTACTCTGCTATTGTGTCCCTCCACACATTCTGCTGAGCTCTGTCAGTGCCAGACGACTGCATGAGCTCAGAGAACATTTCATTGCGCGTGCGTTTTTTTCGCCGCCTTATCTGAGATAGCCTTTGGGACGGAGGAGGGAGGCTTGAAACATTGGCAGCTGCTGGAGGGAAAAAAAGGGAGTGAAGTATTTTAAAAGATACATTTTACAGAACAATGGCTATACTCTTCCACGGTGAACTAAACGATTCACATTACAGAGCACATGTGATTTTGGTGCGAGGTCGCATTTTGCATCTTATATTGAGTGCCTGCGGCTTTGGGGTGAGAGATCACACACGCCGCGCCGGGCAGCAGAATTCGGCTTGCAGGCGGCCACGGTAAGCCATAGTTTTTCGGCTTCTGCAACCTTCATAACAGCAGCGCCCTCCTCTCCTATACCAAGCAAAGCAGGTTGAGTTGGCCATTTAGTGCTGCGGTTTTCCTGTTAACGTGCAGCAGCAAAAACCAAACTAACCCGCCCCGCCATTCAATTTTCTGGGATGATTGCTTTATCTCTCCCCACACTGTGTGGCTGGTATCAGGGAAGATCCCTGCTAGCCAAACATGAACAGCTCAGCGCCAAAGCTCCCCCCTACCTCCACCGCGTGGCTAGCTGTGGGGAGGATTTCCTTTCAGCCACAGGCAAACAGCCCAGTAGGAATGGCCACCTCTCAATGTCGCCTTAATTAAATTCCCCTATTTCAACTAGGTTACCATGAATGATATCACTCTCCTGAGGATAACACAGAGAGATAAAGAATGGATGTTGCTTGAATGCCAGCAAACACTGGGACCATACGCTGCCAGGCTTTGTCATGCAATGATACCAGATTACTTGCTACTAGCATGGCGTGGTAAAGTGTCCTACCATGGAGGATGGAATAAGGCTGCTCTCCCCAGAAACCTTCTGCAAAGGCTTTTAGAGTACCTCCAGGAGAGCTTCATGGAGACGTCTCTGGAGGATTTCCACTCCAACCCCAGACACGTTAACAGACTTTTCCAGGAGCAATACTGGCCACGAATGCATCCCCCGTCCTCAGGGCTACTTAATCATTAAAAAATGCTTGCTTTTATAACATGTATTATATTTAAAAGGGTAAACTCACCAGAGGTCCCTTCTCTGGCTTGGTTGGGTTGGGAGGGTATTTCAGTCAGGGTGATAAAAAGATCCTGGCTGTCGGGGAGAACGGTGTGCTGTGTGCTCTCCTTAAGCTCGTCCTCCTCCTCCTCATTTTCCCCATCTGCAAAATCCTCAGGCATGGAGGAGAGTATCCCATCCTCGGAGTCCACGGACAGGAGTGGGGTAGTGGTGGCGGCCCCCCCTAGAATGGCATGCAGCTCAGCGTAGAAGCAGCATGTCTGGGGCTCTGTCCCGGAGCGTCCGTTTGATTCTTTGGTTTTCTGGTACGCTTGTCTGAGCTCCTTAAGTTTCACGCGGCACTGTGTTGCGTCCCTGCTGTAGCCTGTGTCCCTCATGGCCTCGGAGATTTTTTGAAATGTTTTGGCATTTCGTCTTTTGGAACGTTGTTCTGATAGCACGGATTCCTCTCCCCATACAGCGATCAGATCGAGTACGTCCTGTTTGGTCCATGCTGGAGCTCTTTTTCAATTCTGAGACTGCATGGTCACCTGTGCTGATGAACTCGCCTGGGGCGAACAGGAAATGAGTTACAAAAGTTCCTGGGGCTTTTCCTGTACACCTGGCCAGTGCATCCGAGTTCAGAGTGCTGTCCAGAGCGGTCACAATTGTGCACTGTGGGATAGCTCCCAGAGGCCACTACCTTTGAATTGCATCCACACTAACCCTAATTCGAAACAGCGATGTCGATTTCAGCGCTAATCCCCTCATTGGGGAGGAGTACAGAAATCGGTTTTAAGAGCCCTTTTTTTATGTCGAAAAAATGGCTTCATTGTGTGGACGGGTGCAGGGTTAATTCGATTTAACGCTGCTAAATCCAACATAAACTCGTAGCATAGACCAAGCCTTAGCGATTGGCAGAAAAAGAAGTAGCACTGAGTGGACTTCTAGTCTCTAAAGGTCTTAATTGCTTTATTTTTGAGTGCACTTATATAATTAAAATCATCCATGTTTCTAAGTTACACTTTCCTGATAAAGAGATTTCACTACAGTACTTGTATGAGGTGAATTGAAAAATACTATTTTTGTTTTGAATGTTTATAGTACAAATATTTGTAATAAAAAATAATATAAAGTGAGCACTCTACACTTTCTATTCTTTGTTGTGAGAAATCAACATATGAGAAAACGCAGAAAAATATCCAAAAACATTTAACAAATTCCAACTGGTATTCTATTGTTTTACAATGTGATTCATTGAGATTAATTTTTCTAACCCCGATGAATTTTTTTGAGTTAATCACACGAGTTAACTGCAATTAATCAACAGTCCTACTATCTTCTTCCAATATTTTAACAACACCAGTTTACATTTCAAAGTTCTACTCTATATTACTTGGAGTGGCCCCAAATACCATTTACACACTTTTCTAACATGTCTCTAAAGGTTGAATCTGGGTCAATTAGCCTGCAAGGTTCTTAACTCTTTTGGGCCAGGTGTCACAGAAGTTTAGATCGTGTGTGAATTCTCCCGTGTTTAATGAGGTGTGATCTCTGTGTACAACTTTTGCTCAGTCCAAGCACTTATGGAGTCTTGTGGATTCCTTGATGTAGAACAAGGACTCATCAGTTTCTGAAATGTATCCCACAGTCTAAGCCAGGGGTGGCCAAACTACGGGCTGCGGGCCACATCCGGCCTGCGGGACTGTCCTGACCGGCCCGCCTGAGCGCCCGGTGGGGGAGGCTGCTCCCAGCCCATCCCCTACCTTCCCCGCTCTCCCGGAGCCTCAGCGCACCGTGTGGGCAGCGCTCTGAGGGGTGGGGCTGCGTGCTCCTCCGGGAGAGTGGTGCAGCGTGTCTGGCTCCTGCCGGGCCACCAGCAGCGTGGTAAGGGGGCCGGGGCCGGAGGGTTGGATAAGGGGCAGGGAGTCCCAGGGGGGAGTAAGGGGACGGGGGCTGTTGGGGGGGGGCGGTCAGGGGATGGGGTACATGGGGGGGATTGGATAGGTGTGGGAGTCCCGGGGGCCTGTCAGGGGGCAGGGGTGTGGATAGGGGTTGGGGCAGTCAGGGGACAGGGAGAATGGGGGATTGGGAAGGGGGTGGGGTTCTGGGGGGGTGGTTTGGGGCAGGGGCCCCTGGAGGGGGCAGTCAGGGGGTTTAGATAGGGGATAAGGTCCTGGGGGGTGGTTAGGGGTGGGTGGGGGGTCTCTGGAGGGGGCGGTCAGGGGACAAGAAGCAGGAGGGATTGGATGGATCAGGGATACTGAGGGGGGCAGTCAGAAGGCAGGAAGTGGGAGGGGGTCAGATGGAGGCGGGTCCAGGTTGTTTGGGGAGGCACAGCCTTCCCTGACCCAGCCCTCCATACAAGTTTTCAACCCCGATGTGGTCCTCGGGCCAAAAAGTTTGCCCACCCCTGGTCTAAGCACTTATCGGACCTCTCTTCAGTGTGGATTGTCTGATGTTTAACAAAGTCTGACCTCTGTATGAAACTTTTTCCACAGTCTAAGCACTTACGGAGTCTCCCTCTTTTGAGGACTGCCTGATAATTAAGAAGCCTTGACCACGGTATGAAAGTTTCTCCATAGTCTGAGCACTTATGGGGTCTCCTGTGTGGATTCTCTGATCTAAAACATGAGCTGAGCTCCTTATAAAACTTTACCCACAGCCTAAGCTCTTAAGGGATCTCTCTTCTCTGTGGATTAGCTGATGTTTAACAAGGTCTGACCTATGTAGGAAACTTTTTCCAGTCTGAGCACTGATGCAGTCTCTCTCCTGTGTGGATCTTCTGAGTGTTATAAGATTCGATCTTTGTGTGAAACTTTTCACATGGTCCAAACACTTATAGGGTCTCTCTCCTGTGTGAATTGCCTAATTTGAAACAAGTTCTGACCTCCATTTAAAAGGTCTTTCACAGGCTAAGCTGTTATGGGGTCACTCCTCTGTGTGAATTCTCTGATGTAAAACAAGGGATGACATCTATTTGAAACATTTTTCCATAGTCTAAGCACTTACGGGGTTCTCTCGTGTGTGTGGATAGCCTGATCTTTAGAAGGGCTAATCTGTTTCTGAAACCTTTCCAAGAGTCTTATGGTCTCCCTCTTGTATGGATTGCTTGATGTTTAACAAGGTGGGACCTATGTATGAAACTTTCCCCACAGTCTAAGCACTTTGGGGGCTCTCTCTGGTGTGGATTGCCTGATGTGTAAGAAGGTTTGACCTCCGTATGAAACTTTTCCCACAGTCCAAGCACTTATGAGGTCTCTCTCCAGTGTGGATTGCCTGATGTTTAACAAGGTCAGACCTCCATATGAAACTTTTTCCACAGATTAAGCACTTATGGGCTCTCTCCCCAGTGTGGATTGCCTGGTGTCTAACAAGGCGGGACCTCTCTATGTAACTTTTTTCACAGATTAAACATTTATGGGGTCTCTCTCCAGTGTGGATTGCCTGATGGTCAAGTACGGTTGACAGCATTATGAAACTTTTTCCACAGTCTAAGCACTTATGGGCTCTCTCCCAGTGTGGATTGCCTGGTGTCTAACAAGGCGGGACCTCTCTATGTAACTTTTTTCACAGATTAAACATTTATGAGGTCTCTCTCCAGTGTGGATTGCCTGATGTTTAACAAGGTGGGACCTCTGTATGAAACTTTTCCCACAGTCTAAGCACTGATGAGGTCTCTCTCCAGTGTGGATTGCCTGATGTTTAACAAGGTGGGACCTCTGTATGAAACTTTTCCCACAGTCTAAGCACTGATGAGGTCTCTCTCCTGTGTGGATTGCCTGATGTCTAACAAGGCAGGATCTCTGTATGAAACTTTTCCCACAGTCTAAGCACTTATGAGGTCTCTCTCCTGTGTGGATTGCCTGATGTTTAAGAAGGTCTGACCTCCGTATAAAACTTTTCCCACAGTCCAAACATTTATGGGATTTCTTTCCTGTGTGGATTAGCTGATGTTTTGCGAGGACTGAACTCTGTATGAAACTTTTTCCACAATCTAAGCATTTATGAGGTCTCTCTCCAGTGTGGACTGCTTGATGTTTAACAAGATCTGACCTCCGTATGAAACTTTTTCCACAGATTAAGCATTTTTGGGCTCTCTCTCCAGTGTGGATTGCCTGATGATCAAGTAGGGTTGATCGCTGTATAAAACTTTTTCCACAATCTAAGCACTTATGAGGTCTCTCTCCAGTGTGGACTGCTTGATGTTTAACAAGGTCTGACCTCCGTATGAAACTTTTCCCACAGTCTAAGCACTTATGAGGTCTCTCTCCAGTGTGGACTGCTTGATGTATAACAAGGTCTGACCTCCGTGTGAAACTTCTCCCACAGTCTAAGCACTTATAGGGTCTCTCTCCTTTGTGGATTGCCTGATGTCTAACAAGGTGTGACCTCCGTATGAAACTTTTTCCACAATCTAAGCACTTATGAGGTCTCTCTCCAGTGTGGACTGCTTGATGTTTAACAAGGTCTGACCTCCGTGTGAAACTTCTCCCACAGTCTAAGCACTTATGGGGTCTCTCTCCGGTGTGGATTGCCTGATGTATAAGAAGGTTTGACCTCCGTATGAAACTTTTCCCACAGTCTAAGCACTTGTGGGGTCTCTTTCCTGTGTGGATTCGATGATGTAAAACAAGTTGTGACCTCCATATGAAACTTTTTCCACAGTTTAAGCACTTATGGGGTCTTCCCACAAAGGTGCCCTGTGATTCCCTGTACCCAGGAATCTCCTGCTGTTGATTCCCCTCCTCGTTTTCACTCACTCTCTCATCACCTGCTGGGACAGAGAGACAATCCAGACAGGAGTCATTTTGCTAGGGAAAAATTAAGAGGAATAGCACCGAGGGAAAACCCAACATAGTAAAGCTGCACAGATGGAGCAATTGGATTCTGCCTCCAAATCCCACCCAAACTTTCACAGAGAAGGAACGTTGGGAAGGAAACACCTGCAAGTAACAGGACACGTGGGAAACAATGTCAGTGATAGCTCCTGACTGCAGCCCTGCCCTGGGTGAGATGAGGAAGGAACTGAGGGAACTTACTGATACCACATTTCTGGGATTCTCAATTTTTTCCTTCATTCCCCAGATGGTTTCTGTGTCAGTCCTCACCTGTGTGGGTGACTCTCGGGATCTCTCTTTCCTCACCGGCCTGGAGATCGGGCACCCACGGCTCTTCCCCTCGTTCCAGTTGGGCGATCAGGTCAGGTTTGGGAAGGGGGAATCCTGTACAGGTGGTCAATTCAGATCAGAGGAGGGTATGGAGGACTGAGAGAGCGTCTGTCAGAAAGGACATTCCGTGGGTGGCACCTGTCCCCGTGCTGTGCTGGGAGAACGTGGAATCCAAAGGGACGGGAACGAGGTCACTGAGCCCCCTCGGGGGAGGCAGATGTCTGGGGAGGTGAGGGGAATTGTGATGCACACCCAGCTCTCGTGTTAAACCCCTGCCTATTTCTAAACCTGCGAAGCCCAGAGCCCTCCACATGACTGGAGCTGTTCCCAAGGAGGAGAGAGAAGAGGGATTCTGTGAGTGACCGAGAAACAACACAGACAGGACAATACAAGAGTTCTTCACCTTGCAAGCTACGGGGCTCTGGTGGGGATGATTTAGTATGTGCCTTAGGTTATGACACCCTGGTCTCATTGGAGTGTGATGAGGGAAGAACCTCAGCGGTGCCAGACACACAAACCCTCCCCGCACCCCGCAGCTTCCAATAACCAAGGAGCCACGAATCCCTTACCCAGCGAGGTCACTGTCTCGTAATTCTCCCGCATGACGTCCCTGTAGAGGGCTCTCTGAGCGGGATCCAGCAGAGCCCCCTGCCCCTGGGTGAAATACACAGCCACCTCCTCGAAGGTCACCAGCATCTGGAACAAGAGTTGCCCACTAAGCATCTGCTGCCCCAGCCACAATCCCACTAGTTACGGGGGAGAAGGGTGAGAGAAGCAGATTCCTCCCCCCACCCTGCTCAGAGCAGCCAGGAGGCTCCAGGGGGTGGGGAGAAGGTGAGAACTTCTTATCCCCACCCTCCAGCAGATGGAGCAGGGCAGGCTCTTCACATTTCCCACATACCTGCCAGCAACAGGCTGAGATGGGAGGCAGAGCTCTGAGCCGGAGCTGGGGACAGGGACAGGAATCCCGACAGCTTCCCTTTGAATTTCACAGCAGCCTCTGGCCAGTGGGTCAGGCTCCAGCACTGGGAGTCTGGTCCATTTTCCCAGCCCTGCCCAGGGGGGCTGTTCCCTGTTTCAGAAATGGGGGAATGTTTCCCCCTTCCCCCCTACCCACCAGTGGGCCTGTTCAGAGAATCAGGCCCAGGTCGATCATGTTCCAGCAAGTTTATCACACCCCATCCCACCCCGGGTGATTAACCCCTCTACGATGCCCCTCCCCCACCACCAAAAGCTCCCTGAAAATCCCCTACCTGAGCTGGCTCCATCACAGCCATTTCCCTGCCCTGTCCCCTGCAAGATGGGACAATCTGGAGCGAAACGTGGACGCGATTCCTCAGCCTGTCGGAGGAGCAGGGAGATTGGGCAGGTTTCATAAGGGGCTGGAGTCCATGTCACTCCCCGATTCCCCCCAGGCTCTCTCCCTGCAGACAGACGCTCTGATTCTATGACTGCCATGCTGGGAACAAACCCAGTTAGTTCATTACCTCCCCGGCCACACCACCAGCCTCACCCTCCCTCCCCCCCTGCTTAGAACTAACCCACCACGTCCCTTCTAAACCTCCCCAGAGCAGCATCTCTGAGCCAAACGCTGGAAAAAGAGCAGAATCAAAGGAGTCACTTCAGGGTACTGCCCCACAGTGTATTGTGACCCCCTCTAGCTCTCCCCCGTCTCCCTAAGTGGTGCGGTGCTCAGCAGAGTGAGCAACTGGCTTTTCCTCTCTCAGCTCCTGCCCTTGTTCCCAGGAGAGCTGACTGCCGCGGGGGTGCAGGGAATGAATCTGGGCAGAGCTGGGAACCTCCCTCCCCACTTCCTGCTCCTGCTGCCCCTTCAAGTCTCTCCACTCTCCCTTTTTGTCTTCTTCCCTCGCCCTGGGAGAACTGGCGGCTGCCCCATTGTCTTGGGTCTCTCCATCATCTGCAGGCTCAGGTTCAGGGGCTGGTATGGTCAAAGTGGTTCCAGCCACTGGAGAAAGTGCCCCTGGGCTGGTCTCAGAGGGGTTGATGAAGCGGGATTGTTCTTAATGTTTTCTCTGAATACTGTGTGTGTGCCTCAGTTTCCCCATGTGTTACACAAGTACCAAGCTGGTGGGATACAGGGGTGTGATCATTGCAGAGACCTCTAGAGGGCAGGCGTGATGGCAGAGTGGCTGCTGGGCATAGAGAATGGCCAAAATTCTCTATCCTGGCAAGTGATGGCCAGAGCTCATCCTCTGCAAGGAGCCAGCCGAAGATGTTGGAGAACAAAGAGAGAGGGGGAGGCCAGGTGACCTGTTTTCCTGGGAAAGAGAGAAAGCATGGGGGAGGGGCAGCTGGGTGTCAGTGAGGATGGGGGGCTGGAAGCGGCTCAGTCTCCTGGTTTGGGACTCAGCGGGGAGAGCCCAGGACTCAAGACTCTGGATTCCCCCCAAGCCAGACGTTGCCGAACGCTCTTGATTTCTGTGCTAACAAGCTCTGTTCTGTGCCGCCTTCCCAGCGACCAATAAACCCTTCTGTTTTCCAAGCTGGCTGAGAGTCACAGTTGACTGCGGAGGTGGGGTGCACGGCCCCTGTGAGGAGCATGTCAGGCTTCTCCTTCGGCTGCCCCTGGGGTTCAGACTGGGGCTATGCGCCCTCCATGGGCTCTGGGGCTGGAGAGGCTGGGGCCACATGCTCAGTGGGGGGGATGTTGGGGGTGCTCAGGGGTTAGGGTCCTGTCCCTACAATGCGAGGAGGGCTCACCCCCCACCAGCTGTACCCATTGTTATCCCCAGCTCCTAGTCCCAGGCAGGGGGCCTGAAACAATCTGTACGGAGGGGGAAGCACTGAGAGCCATTGAACCAAACTGTAAAGCCTGGATAGGATGGAAACCCCTTCAAGCCAGGGGGTGCGGCAGGGCCCCGCTAGCCTAGATCCAGAGCCTGTGCTGCCCCCCCCCCGCCCCGATTGTGCCCCTGGGCCCCGCTCCTTCCCTGGCCCAGGATGGGGCACCCACCCTGCATCCAGTTTGGCCCCGGCCCACCGTCTGCCCCTCCCTATTTGCCCCCCTCACAACTCCCTGAGCTGCAGCCTCCGTCCGCACCAGCCCGGCCGGGGCAGGGAAACAAAGCAGCAAGTGGGGGGAGCGGGGGGTAACGTGATCCTGCCCCCGCCCCGCACACGCCGGGAGCTGCAGCAGCTTTCCTGGGCCCGGGGCAGGGAATCGCAGCCGGCTCCGCGGGGAGCAGCCCGGGGCCAAACCCGCCCCCTGCAGCCCGGGGGTGACGGGGCGGCGGGTCTCTCTTACCTTCCCTCCGAGCGGGGCCCCCGGGGCAGGGCCCGGGCCGGGAAGGGGCCCTGGCCGGGCTGGGGGCTCTGCCCTGGGAGAGGCTCCCGGGGAGCAGCGGGCAGGGCCCGGCTGGAGGTTCCCCTCTCCCGGCTGCAGCCCGGGCTCCGGGCTCCGGGCTCCCAGCACCAGCCGCCGGGGCGCGGGGATCTCGCCGGGAGCCAGAGTCCCCGCAGCGGCTGCGAGTCACTTCCTGCGGCCGGGCCTGAGCCCCGCGATCCTCCCCCCAGAGCCGCCCCCCAGCCGCTCCTGGGTCCTAGCGATCAACCCACCAAAGGATCAGCATCCCTGTGCCCCGCTTCTGTTACACTCACAGGCTCTAAGGTCAGAAGGGCCCCTCATGAGCATCGAGCCCAGGGGTTCTCACGGCCACATTTTTGGTGGCCTCAGAGTGTGGCCAGCTCTGACACTTTTCCCTAAAATATTGAATGAACTTTAGGGGAAACCAGTAAACATGCAGGGAGGTAAGCGGGGAAATGGTCCCATTACTGTGGGGAACTTTCCTGACTTTACCCCCCACTGCTGTGGAATCAAACAGCAGAAGGATCTGAGTCCTCGCTCCCTCTTCCCTCACCCAGAGCCTGCCTCACCTTGAGGGCTCCCCTTCCACTCTCTTGTGTGGTAAAGTCCTTATAACCCCGACAAGGCTGGGCCCAGGCTTCCTGGGGGGCTTGGCCCCCAACCTTGGTGTGACCACGCAGGACACGTGCTGCAGCGTGCCCACTCCAGGGTACTTTCTCTGCTCTGGACGCTTTCCTGACCTCCTCCCTGACCATTGTCTATACTCCAGAACAAATGCAATTTACTAAACAGCAACTAATTAAAAAAATAATCAGGAAACAATGAGAAAGGCGAAAGGAAAACACTTAGCCCCACTCTGTGGGCACGGGGGCAGTTCACAGTCCATCCCTCCCACGTCCCAGGCCTCCTGCCCAGGCCCTGGCTGTGCTGCAGGGATGCCGCAGGTCAGACATGTGCTCTGGCCCCCTCAGGCTCTAGGTGACAGGACCTTTTTCCCGGTGTCCCCGGAAAGGTGCAAATCCAGAGGACAAATAAAAAGCCCCCACACTTGGTAATCTCTGTAACTGATTGGGGGGAGGGGAGCAGGGGGTTGGACTCATGATCTTTGAGCACTTCTGGCTGCTGACCTAGTTCTGTCCCTGCCCTCCCGCTGGGTTCCACGGGACGGAGGCCTTGATCTGGTGTTATACCAATAAAATAAAAACCAACAGGATCTTATTAAAGGGAAAAAGGCAAAATACCACATTTATTGGGAATACAGAAAGAATCATAGTAAGCAGTTAGTTATAGCTATAACATTCCATTCCATTCTCATATTTATTCACACATTCATTCATACAAACACACACCCAGGTTCTGCAAGGTTGTTATCATAGTTACCAGCCTTAGAGTTGCTCATGCCAAGCCACTGGCCAGGTGGCCTGGACATGAGGAGGGAGCAGGGCCTTGTCAGATGCTCATCTGATGCTCCTGGAAGTTGGTTTGCAGAATCAGACCCCAAAGTTCTCACTTTTTAGAGTCTATATTTATAGGAATTTCTTCCTATGCCAGTCTATTGGAATTGCTTCATCATGCTGTTGCTGAATCAATCAGCAGATAGCACATTCCTGACGGCTCCCTGCTGCTAGATGTTATCTTGTTCTTTGGTTCTCCCATTCTTGAGGCTGTTGGGTGGATTCCAGTCTGCCCTCCGGGGGTCCTCTGGTTATTTCCACTTGACGCCTTCTTCAGCCGATGGACATTGGATTCTTAGGCTGGCACCACCCTGATCATTCAGTTATTATCCACACCAAGCATCCATCCACATACATCCTCTATCTCTATTTTAATCACAATTGTTAATACAACAAAAGGGCGGGGAGTCTCTGGGTGCTGTTTCTGTTGTTACAGAGTATTGCTTTGAGTCTCTCTCTCTGTGAATTGCTTTGAGAACAGACTCTGTCTTAGAATGTACTAACGCAATTAGCAGCTTGCAAGTTTCACGCATAGAGGGAGAGAAACAGTACCAAAAACCAAGAGACCTCTTAATTAGTAATACCCTGGAATTTAAACTATGGGGAATCAAACTCATTTGTGATTTTAATACAGAACTTCTTTAATATGATCCAACACTGGAACACCGCCGGGGGGCAGGGGAAATGCCAGTACGATGGGGATGACTTCATCAGCTTCCACGTCCAGCTTTGGGTCTCTTATCCCTGTCTGTGTCCCATCTCCCACCCTCCCGGAGCCATGGCCCGGCTCCCGGCCCCACCTCGAGGGGGTAGAAGGGCACAGAGAGGGATAAGGGGGAGGCAGTGTAGCTCTAAAAATCGCTCCACTGGGCCCAGAGCAATTCCAGCCTCTCCACCTGTGCTTTGCCGGGATAAACCCGTCATGATGGCAGCCGGGATGCTGGGCAGATGCCCATGTTGTGAACTCCTTAACAGGTTACCAGTAGAATTGTAATAGGTGAAAGGGTTACTTTTTACATGCTATTTTCATCCCTAGTCTGGACACCTGCCTTGCAGCTTCTGAGCCCTCAGGCAGAAGCCTCCACAAACCCCCAAAGCTTCCCTGACTATTTGGAATGATTTTAGAGTAGGGGTGTGGTGCCCCGCCCCCGAATCCCATTGAGGTGGGGCCAGAAGCAGGGCCACGGCTTCAGGAGGGGGGCGTCGGGATGCAGACAGGGGTAAGGGGCCTGAGGCTGAATGTGGAAGATGATGAAGTTATCCCCGTCATACTGGCATTTCCCCCACCCCTCGTGGGTGTCCCAGTCCATGGCCTGCACCCCATGGAACCCTGGGGGGCAGGGACAGAACTTGGTCAGCAGCCAGAAGTGCTGAAAGATCACGAGTCTGCCCCACTTCCCCCCCCCATCAGTTTACAGAGATTACCAAGTGGGGGGGGGCTTTTTATTTGTCCTCTGGTTTGCACCTTTCCGGGGACACTGGGAAGAAAAGTCCTGTCACCGAGAGCCTGAGGGCGTGTGGCCACCACCAGAGCACCTGTCTGACCCGCAGCATCCCTGCAGCACAGCCAGGGCCTGGGCTGGAGGCCTGGGACGTGGGAGGGACAGACTGTGAACTGTCCGGGCATCCCAGAGATGCTGTTTGTGCTTCCCCAGAGCCCATAGAGTGGGGCTAAGTGTTTTCCTTTCACCTTTCTCATTGCTTCCTGATTGTTTTAAATTACTTGCTGGTTAGTAAATTGCACTTGTTCTGGGGCATAGACAATGGTCAGGGAAGAGATCAGGGAAGCATCCAGAGTGGAGAAAGTACCCAGAGTGGGTTTGCTCTAACCTGTGTCCTGAGTGGTCATAACCAGGTCAGGGGGCCGAGCCCTTCAGGAAGCCTGGGCCCTGCCTGGTCGGGGTTATAAGGACTTTGCCACACAGGAGAGTGGAAGGGGAGTGTCATAAATATAAAGGGAAGGGTAAACACCTTTAAAATCCCTCCTGGCCAGAGGAAAAACCCTTTCACCTGTAAAGGGTTAAGAAGCTAGGATAACCTCGCTGGCACCTGACCACAATGACCAATGAGGAGACAAGATACTTTCAAAGCTGGAGGGGGGGAGAAACAAAGTTTCTCTCTGTCTGTGTGTTGCTTTTGCCCAGACCAGAGCAGAAATGCAAGTCAGATCTCCTGTAAAGAGTTAATAAGCAATCTAGTTAGATATGCCTTAGATTGTGTTTTGTTTAAATGGCTGATAAAATAAGTTGTGCTGAATGGAACGTATACTCCTGTTTTTGCGTCTTTTTGTAACTTAAGGTTTTGCCTAAAGGGATTCTCTATGTTTTGAATCTGATTACCCTGTAAGGTATTTACCATCCTGATTTTACAGAGGTGATTCTTTTACTTTTTTTCTTCAATTAAAATTCTTCTTTTAAGAACCTGATTGCTTTTTCATTGTTCTTAAGATCCAAGGGTTTGGGTCTGTGGTCACCTATGCAAATTGGTGAGGATTTTTATCAAGCCTTCCCCAGGAAAGGGAGCATAGGGCTTGGAAGGATTGGGGGGAAAGACGTTTCCAAGCGGGCTCTTTCCCGGTTATATATTTGTTAAATGCTTGGTGGTGGCAGCAATAAAGTCCAAGGGCAAAAGGTAAAATAGTTTGTACTTTGGGGAAGTTTTAACCTCAGCTGGTAAAAATAAGCTTAGGGGGTTTTTCATGCAGGTCCCCACATCTGTACCCTAGAGTTCAGAGTGGGGAAGGAACCTTGATAGGAGCCCTCAAGGTGAGGCAGGCTCTGGGTGAAGGGAGTGGGAGCGAGGACTCAGATCCTTCTGCTATTCGATTCCACCCAGGAGGTGTTTAAGTTAGGAAAGTTCCCCACAATAGCGGGACCATTTCCCCACTTACCTCTGCGCATGTTTAGTGGTTTCCCCTAAAGTTCATTCAGTATTTTAGAAAAATGTGTCACCCATTCCCCACACTAGATGGAAGACGGTCCCTCCCTTCTGTCCTCAGTACAACTGCTGAAGCCACTGCCCTTCACCCTGCCCTTATTAGCAGTAAAAATCTGCTGACTGCTATTTACAGGGGTTAAAAAGGGGCAAAGGGGGCAAAATGGAGCAGGGGGGTGGCCAGGGTCTGAGCAGGGGGTGGAAATTGACTGATGGGGGGTCAAGCAGCTGGAGGCAGCATTAGGAGAGGGGCTAAAAGGCAAAATCAGGGCTGGGGGGGTGGAGCAGGAGTTAAGCTTGGGGTGAGGTGCTGGCAGAGGGTGACAGAGGGCAAAACCCGGCACAGACGGGGGCACGGGGAGTAACAGTTACCCCAGTGGGACTGAGACACCAGTGCTTGCAAAAATGGTGGGGGGCAAAGGGGCTTTTTAATTTCCCCTCCCACAGACAGCACCTCTCAGCATGGGCTTCCCAGGGCTGGGTTCTTAAAGGCACAGGCATCCCAATGCCTAGTCAGTGCCGCTCCTCTTGGTCTGATCTAACCCACTGAGGCTACATCTACACGAGAAAGTTCAAAGCGCTGCCGTGGGTGCCAGTGCTCCTGGTAATCCACCTCGACGAGGGGATTAGCTCCGAGCACCGGGAGCCGAGCCTGTCCACACGAGCGCTTTAAAGAGCTCACACTTGCTGCGCTCAGGGGGGTGATTTTCACCCTCCTGAGCCAGCAAGTTAGAGCACTTTAATTTGTCAGTGTAAATAATCCCTGAGACTTAATTCAGTGAAACATTTTACATATATCCCCTCAGAAACAAAGAATCCCTTATCACTGTATCTGATTGCATAGAGTCTCCTCGCAGTTGTCTTGTCTGTTGCTGGGATTCCCTGAATTCCCTGAATTTTTAAATTTAATTTTTTTTCTTCTCAGTTTAGAGCTCACTGAATTTCTGGCCTAGTGTCAAAACTTTTGGAGTCCAGCCACCAATGGGCATTGCATTGTTGCAACTGTTATTTTGCCTCTCAGTCTAGCCCTGAGTGTTTTTCCTCGTGCCACTGTGTACAACTTGATTCTCAAATATTGAATAAAGGCAGTATATTAGCTCATATAATGTCTTTCTCCCTGGAAAAAAATCTATTGTAATGACTGCCATCATGGGTCAGACCAATAGTCCGCCTAATCTAGTATCCTGTCTTGTGAGAGTGATAGTGATGTGCCCCATGAGGGTTAATGTGTATACAGGGCCTTGTACCGTACAGGGCCTTGTACCATCCAGAAACATATGCAGCTGCGATAGGTCCTACTTTGCTAAAAGAGGCCATCTGATGTAGGATTCATACAAGGTTTATGCGCTTGGCAACATTCAGGGCACACCTGGATTGTTGTGCTGGATCTGTGCACACACAGCTCCTTTCAAGGGCATCAACCTTGGAATCTCGCCCAGATGACATGAACCGTGGGAAGCCTCCCAGGACTGGGCTCAAGGCCCGAGAGCAAGGAATGCGGTAGATAGAAACTGGTAAATAAGAATGTTAAACGAAGCCAGTGTATTTCTTTTATCTGTTGGAGAATGTAATGCGCAGGGGGAGAGAAAGAATAAAGGGGAAGGTGAAATGCTGACAGGCAGAAACCCGTTAGCAGACCAGCCGCTTGCTTTCTAAAAGCTCTGTGCTGTCTTGTCATTGAACCGCCACAACTGGCGCCCAACGTGGGGCCCTCAGCACTCACCTCGCCCGGCAAGGGTTTCAGACGCGTCACTCATCCGCTTCGCGGATCCCGGTAAGTATTTTTCGTTGTGGTAGGCATGGGAAGCTCCCTCTCTGCTTTGCAAGTGCAACACCGCAGTGAGCTACAGCATTTGCTGCGTAAGGCTCAGCATGACTGCCCCACTCGAGAACTCACTCTCCTGCTACAGGAGGTGAGTGCCCAATGCCCGTGGTACCCTGAAGCTGGAAGCCTTAAGCTAGCGGACTGGGAGCGGTTGGGCCAGACATTGCACAAAGAGCCTCGGGCGCCTGTGCAGGCTCTACATGCCTGGCATCTCTGCCGCGACGCGATACAGCGTGTCGCCTCGGACAGGCCCTCCCTCGCGAGGCTGGTGCTCTCGCCACGCCCGTCCGCTCCTGCAGCCATCCCCCCTCCTGGCAATGCGACACAGCGTGTCGCCTCGGAAAGGCCCACTCCCGCACCAACAGAGGGGCTGCCGATCCCGCCACCCCGTCCGCTCCTGCAGCCATCCCTCCCCCTGCTTCGCCCCCAGTGCCTCTATTACCACCACCTCCCTGGCCTTCCCCACCAGAGCCGGTGTGTGATCACCCTCCCCCCGTGGGGACCCATGCGGCTTTCGCTGGTGCAACAAATGGTTCACGCAGCGAAGACTCGCTCAGATCTTACAGCAGAGGAGCTGGCTGATCTGGTCTCAGTTTGTCCGGTGACCTGGCAGGATGATGGCCAGAGCAACCAGGTTGCAAACTGGGTCAGTTTGCCCTACTCGGTGGTCAGAGACGTAAAGAAAGCGATTCGCGAGTTCGGCCTCACTAGCACGTATGTAAGTGGTCTCATTGAAGGGCTAGGTACTGGGTACACCCTGATCCCTGAAGATTGGAAGGCACTGTTGCGCATGATGCTGACGCCCAGTCAGTATGTTATTTGGCTTAGTGAGTATTGGAAGATGGCGGAACGCCAAGCCCAGGTATATAGAGAGCAAGGTGTCATTTATGAGCATTTGGCAGAGGAGGGCCTGTTTGCTACTGTTCAAATGCAGTCTCAACTCCCTCAGGCCGTCTTCCCCATTATTCCTACCTGTGCCCAGCATGCTTTCCGGAAGGTCCCGGATTCAGGCAAGCCTACCAAAAGCTTTGCCAGTATCCGTCAAGGTGCATCAGAGTCCTTTACGGATTTTACCAACAGATTGCAGGAGGCTATCCTCCAACAGGTGGATAACCCTGCGGCAGCTCAGGAGATCCTGTTAAAAATGGCGGTTGAAAATGCGAACGAGGATTGCCGCCGTGCTCTCCAGGTGGCACAAGCCGCTGGCATTCTAGAGCTGTCGGACATGCTGCGGGCGTGCCAAAACATCGGCACACAAGCACATAAAGCTGGGGTTATGGCCGCCGCCCTGCGGAAAAGCGGGAAGGAGGGGAAGCGTTGTTACCGCTGTGGTAAGGAGGGTCACTTTCAGCGGGAGTGCCGCTCATCGACAGCGCCTGCCCACCCCTCAAAGAAGTGCCCCAAGTGTTGGAAGGGCTATCACTGGGCTGATCAGTGTCGTAGCGGGTCGGGAAACCGCATGACGGGTTCCCCCCGAACCCAGGGCCAAACAGGGGTGTTTCCCACTCAGACAACTGTTCCTCTGCTTTAAAACCCATAGACTCCATGAAGGCGGCGACTGCCGGAAGTGCAGGGCTTGATTTGATTATGCAGGAGGACGCTGATTTTCAGTTGCCGGGGGAGGTTTGTGCCATACCTACCCAGGTGACGGGACCTCTCCCTGCCGGATTTGTGGGTCTTGTTCTCCCTTGCTCACACGCTGGGAAACAGGGCTTTTTTGTCATCCCAGGGGTCATTGATGGCGATTACAACGGCGTTATTAAGGTTCAGGTGTGGACCCATCTTCCGCAGTCGCTCCCGCATGGACGGTCAATTACGCAATTGATTTTAGTCCCCTATCAGGTGCCAGCTGCAGAGGATCGAGCCCGGGGCGGAGGCGGCTTTGGATCGACGCTGGCTCAGTCGCCATCTCACAACACGTCCTCTCCACTTGTTGCTCTAACAATGTCGGTCCACCCCTCGAAACCTCAGTTAACACTTCTCTTAAATAATGTTCCTTTTACAGGGCTGGTGGACATTGGAGCTGACGTTACGGTGATTCGTGATCCGGAGTGGCCGGTCGGTTGGCCAACAGTTCCTTCTAAAGAGTTGTGGGGGATCGGGGGTAGCAAACCCGGGCGCCAAAGTTTGTCTTGGGTCACGGTCTCCAAACCAGGAGGCCGTGCCCTTGCTACAATCCGCCTTTTTGTACTCCCTGTCCACCTCAATATTTGGGGCCGTGACTTACTTACAAAGCTGGACACCACCCTCGATATTAATATATAATGGCCCGAAATCCTCCCTCACCCACCTTGCCATCCGCAGTACCATTAGTATGGCAATCCTTAGAGCCTGTATGGATTGACCAGTGGCCCCTCCCCCTAGAAAAGCTGAAAGCGCTTCATTCACTTGTACAATAATATTTGCATGCACAGCGCTTGGAGAGCTTTACTAGTCCTTGGAATTAGCTGCTGTTACTTTGGCCTTTTAACTTTTTGCTGATTGTCCCTTTAATTTGATCGTGGACACGCATTATGTTTATCAGGTAATTGATCATTTACCCCTTGCCCTCATTACCCCTCAGGTCGATGCAGACCTTCTTCGCCTGTTTTTGTCCTTACAGTATCTCCTGACCACTCGTAATTTCCCTTATTTTGTTGCTCATATTCGCAGTCATACCCCTCTGCCTGGGCTACTTACTGAAGGCAATGCGCGCGCCGATCGCGCGTTACGTGGTCAGGTAAATTCCCTTTTTTCTGACCCCATTGAAAGCCATGCCTTTTTTCATCAGTCTGCCTCTGTTTTGGCCCGGCAGTTTCATATTCCTGCTGATCATGCACGTTCTATTGTTCGTTCTTGCCCCCACCATGCCGCTGCTGCCCCTACCTTTTTTTATGCCGTTAACCCCAGAGGCACCGCAGCGAATCAGCTGTGGCAAATGGATGTTACTCACGTGCCACAATTCCGTCCCTATTCGTTTTTACATGTTTCCATTGATACCTATTCAGGATTCCTCTGGGTGACCCCACAGCGTGGGGAAGCCACTCCCAAAGTTATGCACCATTTGCTAGCCTGTTTTGCTGTTATGGGTCGCCCGAGCCAGAAAATATAGATAATGCCCCAGCCTACTGCTCCACAGCCCTTTCCTCCTTTTGTGTCCAATGGGACGTCCATCTCACACACAGGATCCCTTATAATTCCATGGGCCAAGCCATTGTTGAATGTGCAAATCACACGCTAAAAACCTTGCTCGACAAACAATTAAAACAAGGGGAGCTGCATCTCCGAACCTTAGGAGACATTCAGCAACAATTGCGTATCCTTTTGTTCACTTTAAATAATTTAACGCTGAACGCAGATCAGCAGACCCCCACGGATCGGCATTTTCACAAATCCGAGGTACTGGAAAGACCGCGTGTCTATTACCATCAGCTGCCCGATCCGCAATGGTTGGGCCCAGTGCCTCTAATTACTTGGGGTTGGGGATATGCTGCTGTGTCTCTCCCTGCAGGACTGTTGTGGGTTCCGGCCCGGTGTGTGCGACCGGCACTGAAACAGCATGGCGTGGCACCAGAGGCTGTCGAACCCCATACCGGAGTTTTAGCTGACCTCGGAGTAGAACGCGGTGCCTCCTGGGTCGACAACGGCAGGACGGAAACGGAGGAGGCGTAGCGTCCCAAGCCAGCCCGTGACATGGGGAGCAGTAAAAGCATTGGTCGCCGCGGCTCAACGAAGACTGGCAGCAAACCAACAGCCAGAGACTTCTGAGACTTTGTTTGTGGCAATTCTTGCCCAAATTACTGCTAATTCTGTATTGATTGTATGCCTTTTGTGCCTGCTATTTCCTGTAGGGGTTGGCTCGGGAGCGCTTTCTCCGTTACGAGCCCGAATGACATATAACCTATGGGAAAGATTGGCTACAATAGCAAATGTTACCCACTTTTGTTTATTTGATTTTGTAGCAGCTGAAGAATTGTTAGGTACGTATCTTATTCCAGTATGTCATCACCCTGAGGAAATCGGAAATGAGATGATGCTCGCTGCTTACGCGAACCTCTCTTCCCAGTACTCTAGCATGGCTAATTGGGGCTCGGCCAATTACACTTTACCTTCTTAAGCTCATTTTTTGCTGTTGCTGTGTGCAATGTATCTCCTTTTTGTTAAGGCTTTGTCGAGAACCGCCCTGGCAGGCTCCACGAGTTATGACCTCGTCTGTCCGGCAGTTAATTGGCTTGCAAAAGCAAATTGATGGCTACCATGAGATGGCCGAGCACAAATAAACAAAAAAGGAGGGGATGTAGGATTCATACAAGGTTTATGCGCTTGGCAACATTCAGGGCACACCTGGATTGTTGTGCTGGACCTGTGCACACACAGCGCCTTTCAAGGGCATCAACCTTGGAATCTCGCCCAGATGACATGAACCGTGGGAAGCCTCCCAGGACTGGGCTCAAGGCCCGAGAGCAAGGAATGCGGTAGATAGAAACTGGTAAATAAGAATGTTGAACAAAGCCAGTGTATTCCTTTTATCTGTTGGAGAATGTAATGCGCGGGGGGAGAGAAAGAATAAAGGGGAAGGTGGAAAGCTGACAGGCAGAAGCCCATTAGCAGACCAGCCGCTTGCTTGCTAAAAGCTCTGTGCTGTCTTGTCATTGAACCGCCACAATCTGATGTAGCTAATTCCTACAGAGAGCAGTTTCTCACACCACAGGTACGTGAGACTGCTATCTGTAGGAAGTAACTTCATCAGATTGCAGTGTTACAGATAGCACATCCCTGCAGATTGCAATTTCTGACCCGTATATGGGTGTGAAAATGCTATCTGTAGGACCAGGCTACCTGCAGCAGCAACAGGTCCTACGATGCTAACAAAGGCCATCTGATGTAGCTAATTGCTGCAGAGAGCAGTCTCACCTACCTACAGTGTTGAGAAACTGCTATCTGGAGGAATTAGCTTCATCAGATTGCAGTGTTGCAGGTCTCCCATGACCTTCTCATAAACAAACTATGGAAATGCCACCTAGATGGAGCTAAAATAAGATGGGTGCAAGTGATTCACAGGCTGAAAGGGCTGAGTCAGGCTGAAAGGGCATAACCAGTGGGGTTCTGCAGGGATCAGTTCTGGATAAGCTTCTATTCAAAATCTGAATGAATGATTGAGATAATGGCATAGAGAGTACAATTATAAACTTTTGTGAATGATAACAAGCTGGAAGCATACAAAATGGGAAATGACTTCCTAGGAAGGAGTCCTGCGGAAAGGGATCGGAGGGTCATAGTGGACCACAAGCTGAATCCGAGTACTGTGGAAAGGGACCTATGCAAGAAAACAGACCGTCACTCTGGGATATCGGCTCTCCTCTGGGCTGATGAGCTCTCAGCTGGAGTAAAAATTGGAGAGAGGCCAGAGAAGAGAAAAAAAATTAAGGTTTAGCAAACATGACCTGTGCGGGAAGGAGCCTCTGTTTACAAAAGCTGTTTCTTACAATCTACACATAGAAATAACTGCTACAGGGAGCGAGAGGGAGAGGGAGAGAGCGAGCGAGCACATTTCTACGTGCAGCAATTTCACCTACACTGCAGTGGAAGAAGCTGCTGCCCGTAGGCATTTGCTACATCAGGTAGCAGTTTACTACACTAGCAGTTTCTTACCCTCCACTAGGTATCGGTAACCGCTCCCGGTAGCACATTCCTAGGCGGAGCACTTGAAAACACGACACCTGACACAGAGAGGGGAGGCGCAGCTTGACGGGTTTATCGCTAGGACCCAGGAGCGGCTGGGGGGCGGCTCTGGGGGGAGGATCGCGGGGCTCAGGCCCGGCCGAGGAAGTGACTCGCAGCCGCTGCGGGGACTCTGGCTCCCGGCGAGATCCCCGCGCCCCGGCGGCTGGTGCTGGGAGCCCGGAGCCCGGGCTGCAGCCGGGAGAGGGGAACCTCCAGCCGGGCCCTGCCCGCTGCTCCCCGGGAGCCTCTCCCAGGGCAGAGCCCCCAGCCCGGCCAGGGCCCCTTCCCGGCCCGGCCCCTGCCCCGGGGGGCCCCGCTCGGGGGGAAGGTAAGAGAGACCCGCCCCCCCCGTCACCCCCGGGCTGCAGGGGGAGGGTTTGGCCCCGGGCTGCTCCCCGCGGAGCCGGCTGCGATTCCCTGCCCCGGGCCCGGGAAAGCTGCCGCAGCTCCCGGCGTGTGCGGGGCGGGGGCAGGATCACGTTACCCCTCCCCCCCCAATCTGCTGCTTTGTTTCCCTGCCCCTGGCCCGGCTGGTGTGGACGGGGGCTGCAGATCAGGGAGATGGGAGGGGGGCAAATAGGGAGGGGCAGAAGGTTGGCAGGGGCTAAACTGGATGCAGGATGGGGACCCCTGGATGCAGCTGGGGGTCGGGGAGGGAGCGGGGCCCAGGGGCACAATCGGGGGGGGGGGGGCAGCACAGGCTCTGGATCTGGGCTGGTGGGGCCCTGCTGCACCCCCTGGCTTGAAGGAGTTTCCATCCTATCCAGGCTTTACAGTTTGGTTCAATGGCTCTCAGCCCCCCTGTTATAAATATAAAGGGAAGGGAAACCACCTTTCTGTACACAGTGCTATAAAATCCCTCCTGGCCAAAGGCAACATCCTGTTACCTGTGAAGGGTTCAGAAGCTCAGCTAACCTGGCTGGCACCTGACCCAAAGGACCAATAAGGGGACAAGATACTTTCAAATCTTGTGGTGGGGGGGAAGGCTTTTGTTTGTGCTCTTTGTTTACGTGGTTGTTCTCTCTTGGGACTGAGAGAGGCCAGACAGAAATCCATCTTCTCCAACCCATCCTAATCCAAGTCTCCAATTTTGCAACCAGTATAGGTAAGCCAGGCAAGGCAGATTCGTTTATCTTTTATTTTATGTGAATTTTCCCTGTGTTAAGAGGGGGGTTTATTCCTGTTTTCTGTAACTTTAAGGTTTTGCCCAGAGGGGGATCCTCTGTGTTTTGAATCTGAATGCCCTGTAAAGTATTTTCCATCCTGATTTTACAGAGATGAGTTTTACCTCTCTCACTTTTTTTTTTTTAATAAAATCCTTCTTTTAAGAACCTGACTGATTTTCCCATTCTTTCAAGATCCAGGGGTTTGGGTCTTTGATGATTTTGTAACCAATTGGTTAGGATATTATTCTCAAGCCTCCCCAGGAAAGGGGGTGTGTAGGGTTTGGGGGGCTATTTTGGGGGGAAGACGTCTCCAAGTGGTCTCTTTCCCTGTTCTTTGTTTAAAACATTTGGTGGTGCCAGCATACTGTTCAAGCACAAGGCAAAGTTGGTACCTTGGGGAAGTTTTTAACCTAAGCTGGTAAGAATAAGCTTAGGGGGTCTTTCATGTGGGTCCCCACTTCTGTACCCTAGAGTTCAGAGTGGGGAAGGAACCTTGACACCCCACTGTACAGATTGTTTCAGCCCCCCTGCCTGGGACTAGGAGCTGGGAAGAAGAACGAGATACAGCTGGTGGGGGATGAACCGAGGGCTGGGGGAGGCAAGTCCACCTCCCACTGCAGGGGCAGGACCCCAGACCCTGAGCACCCCCAACATCTTCCCCGACCTGCTGAGCATGTGGCCCCAGCCTTCCCGGTCCTGGGGCCCAGGGAGGGCACATGACCCCAGCCTGAACCCCCGGGGGCAGCCTAAGGAGAAGCCTGACAGGCTCCTCACAGGGGCCGTGCACCCCACCTCCGCAGTCCGCTGTGACTCTCAGCCAGCTTGGAAAACAGAAGGGTTCATTGGTTGCTGAGAAAACCGTGTGGAACAGAGCTCGTTAGCACAGAAATCAGGAGCATTCAGCAAAGTCCATCTTGGGGGGAATCCAGAGTCCCGAGCCCTGGGCTCTCCCCGCTGAGTCCCAAATCAGGAGACTGACCCACTTCCAGCCCCGCATCCTCAGAGACCTCAGGATACAGGCTGTGTCTGTGAGTCCCAGAGCTCCTGCCCTCAGTGACACAGCCAGGTTCAAACCCCTGTTACCAGTGTGAGTGGCTGAGCTGCCTAATGAGAGCAGAGGCCCATGGCAATGGGGCAGTCACCCGTTCTCCCAGGTTGAGGGAAGAAGATAAAAAAGGAGAGCGGAGACACTTGAAGGGCAGCAGCAGCAAGAAGTGGGGAGGGAGGTTCCCAGCTCCCAGCCCTGCCCAGATCCATTCCCTGCACCCCCGGGGCAGTCCGCTCTCCTGGGAACAAGAGCAGGGGCTGAGAGAGGAAAAGCCAGTTGCTCGCTCTGCTGAGCACCGCACTACGGAGGGAGATGGGGGAGAGCTGGAGGGGGTCACAATACACTGTGGGGCAGTACCCTGAAGTGACTCCTTTGATCTGCTCTTTTTCCAGCATTTGGCTCGGAGATGCTGCTGTGGGGAGGTTTAGAAGGGACGTGGTGGGTTAGTTCTAAGCGGGGGGGGAGGGAGGGTGAGGCTGGTGGTGTGGCCGGGGAGGTAATGAACTAACTGGGTTTGTTCCCAGCATGGCAGAGTCATAGAATCAGAGCATCTGTCTGCAGGGAGAGAGCCTGGGGGGAATTGGGGAGTGACATGGACTCCAGCCCCTTATGAAACCTGCCCAATCTCCCATCTCCTCCTACAGGCTGAGGAATCGCGTCCACATTTTGCTTCAGATTGTCCCATCTTGCAGGGGACAGGGCAGGGAAATGGCTGTGATGGAGCCAGCTGAGGTAGGGGATTTTCAGGGAGCTTTTGGTGGTGGGGGAGGGGTAGTGTAGAGGGGTTAATCACCCGGGGTGGAACGGGATGCGATAAACCTGCTGGAACGTGATCAACCTGGGCCTGATTTTCTGAACAGGCCCATTGATTGGTGCCGGGGAGGGGAAACAATCCCCCATTTCTGAACCAGAAAACACCCCCCTGGGCAGGGCTGGGAAAATGGACCAGACTCCCAGTGCTGGAGCCTGACCCACTGACCAGAGGCTGCTGTGAAATACGAAGGGAAGCTGTCAAGGTTCCTGTCCCTGTCCCCGGCTCAGAGCTCTGCTTCCCGTCTCAGCCTATGGCTGGCAGGCATGTGGGAAATGAGAAGACCCTGCCCTGCTCCATGTGCTGGGGAGGACAAGGAGCTCTCACATTCTCCCACCCCCTCAAGCCTCCCAGCTACTCTGAGCAGGGTGCGCGGAGGATTCTGCTTCTCTCTCCGTCCTACCCCATGACTAGTGGGATTGTGGCTGGGGCAGCAGGTGCTGAGCGGGGGACTCTTGTTGTTTCAGATGCCGGTGACCTTCGAGGAGGTGGCTGTGTATTTCACCCAGGGGCAGGGGGCTTTGCTGGACCCTGCTCAGAGAGCCCTCTACAGGGATGTCATGCAGGAGAACTACGAGACAGTGACCTCGCTGGGTAAGGGATTCTTGGCCCCTTGGTTATTGGAAACTGGGGAGGTCTGCGTGTCTGACACCGGTCAGGTTCTTCCCTCATCATGCTCCAATGAGAAGAGGGTGTCAAAACATAAGGCACATACTAAATCATCCCCACCCAACCCCCCTAGCTTGCACGGTGGAGAAGCCGTGCATTGTCCTGTCTGTGTTGTTTCTCGGTCGCACACAGAATCCCTCTTCTCTCTCCTCCTTGGGAACAGCTCCAGTCATGTGGAGGGCTCTGGACTTCGCAGGTTTAGAAATAGGCAGGGGTTTAACACGAGAGCTGGGTGTGCATCACAATTGCCCTCACCTCCCCAGACGTCTGCCTCCCGCAAGGGGGTTAAGTGACCACGTTCCTGTCCTCTTAGATTCCACATTCCCCAGCACAGCACTGGGACAGGTGCCACCCACGGAATGTCCTTTCTGACAGATGCTCTCTCAATCCTCCACAAACCCTGATCTGGTCTGATATCACTCCCTGCACAGGATTTCCCCTTCCCAAACCTGGCCTGATCACCCGGCTGGAACGAGGGGAAGAGCCGTGGGTGCCCGATCTCCATGCCTGTGAAGAAAGAGAGATCCCAAGAGGTGCCCACACAGGTGAGCGCTGACATACAAATCATCTAGTGAATGAAAGAAAAAGTTGAGAATCCCAAAAATGACATATTAGTAAGTGCCCTCGGTTCCTTCCTCATCTCACCCAGAGCAGGGCTGCAGGCAGCAGATATCACTGACATCGCTTCCCATGTGTCCTGTTCACTGCAGGAGTTTCCTTCCGAACTGGGAAGTGGAGGCAGAATCCAATTGCTCCATCTCTCCAACCTTTAGTATGTTGGGTTTTCCCTCGGTTCTATTCCTCTTAATTTCTCCTCAGCAGAATGACTCCTGTCTGCATTGTCTCTCTCCCAGCAGGTGATGAGAGAGTGAGTGAGAAGAAGGAGGGGAATCAACATCAGGAAATTCCTGGGCACGGGGAACCACAGGGGATTTTTGTGGGAAGAGCTGAAGGGAATTTTTCCCAGTGCTTGGCACAGGGAGAAGCCTGGGGAAATTGGCAGAGGTCAAAGAGGCTGCTGGGAAACCACTCAAGGGAGCAACTGGATGGATCTATTATATGTGGGGAAGGACACAGGGATCCCACAGCCCGGCAGACAACCCCCAAGGAAGACAAACGCTATGAATGCCTCGGTTATGGGAAAGGATTCATTCTGAGACCGGCGCTTCTTACGCTTCAGGCAATAAATACTGGAGAGAAAACACTTCAATGCTTGGACTGTGGGGAAAACCTCAATAAGCGCTCAGATCTTACTAATCATGGGAGAAGCCACATGGGAGAGAAACCCTCTGGGTGCCTTGAGAGCAGGAATTGTTTGAATTGGAAGTCAGCACTGATTACACATCAGCTAATCCACACAGGAGAGAGACCCCACAAGTGCTTAGACTGTGGGAAAAAATTCGTACGAAGGTCAGGCCTAATTAAACATCAGAAAATCCACACAGGAGAGAGACCCCATCAGTGTTTAGACTGTGGGAAAACTTTCATACACAGGTCAGACCTTGTTAAACATCAAGCAGTCCACACCGGAGAGAGACCCCATAAGTGCTTCGACTGTGGAAAAAGTTTCACACAAAGGCCAACCCTTCTTAAACATCAGGTAATCCACACAGGAGAGAGACCCTATAAGTGCTTGGACTGTGGGAAAAGTTTCACATGGCGATCTGCCCTGGTTACACATCAGAGAATACACACGGGAGAGAGACCCCATAAGTGCTTAGACTGTGGGAAAAGTTTCATACAGAGGTCAAACCTACTTAATCATCAGGCAATCCACCCTGGAGAGAGACCTCATAAGTGTTTAGACTGTGGAAAAAGTTTCACAGAAAGGCCAACCCTTCTTAAACATCAGGCAATCCACACAGGAGAGAGACCGCACAAGTGCTTAGACTGTGGGAAAAAATTTGTACGGAGGTCAGGCCTAACTAAACATCAGAAAATCCACACAGGAGAGAGACCCCATCAGTGTTTAGACTGTGGGAAAACTTTCATACACAGGTCAGACCTTGTTAAACATCAAGCAGTCCACACTGGAGAGAGACCCCATAAGTGCTTAGACTGTGGAAAAAGTTTCACAGAAAGGCCATCCCTTCTTAAACATCAGCTAATCCACACAGGAGAGAGTCCCCATAAGTGCTTGGACTGTGGGAAAAGTTTCACATGGCGATCAGCCCTGGTTACACATCAGAGAATACACACGGGAGAGAGACCCCATAAGTGCTTAGACTGTGGAAAAAGTTTCACAGAAAGGTCAACCCTTCTTAAACATCAGGTAATCCACACAGGAGAGAGACCCCATAAGTGCTTGGACTGTGGGAAAAGTTTCACATGGAGATCAGCCCTGGTTACACATCAGAGAATACACAAAAGAGAGAGACCCCATAAGTGCTTAGACTGTGGAAAAAGTTTCACAGAAAGGCCAACCCTTCTTAAACATCAGGCAATCCACACAGGAGAGAGACCCCACAAGTGCTTAGACTGTGGGAAAAGTTTCACATGGCGATCAGCCCTGGTTACACATCAGAGAATACACATACAGCCCTGGTTACACATACAGAGGTCAGACCTTGTTAAACATCCAGCAATCCACACCGGAGAGAAACCCCAAAAGTGCTTAGACTGTGGAAAAAGTTTCACAGAAAGGCCAACCCTTCTTAGACATCAGGTAATCCACACAGGAGAGAGACCCCATAAGTGCTTGGACTGTGGGAAAAGTTTCACATGGCGATCAGCCCTGGTTACACATCAGAGAATACACACGGGAGAGAGACCCCACAAGTGCTTAGACTGTGGGAAAAAATTTGTACGGAGGTCAGGCCTAATTAAACATCAGAAAATCCACACAGGAGAGAGACCCCACAAGTGCTTAGAATGTGGGAAAAGTTTCATACAGAGGTCAGACCTTGTTAAACATCAAGCAGTCCACACCGGAGAGAAACCCCATAAGTGCTTAGAATGTGGAAAAAGTTTCACAGAAAGGCCAACCCTTCTTAAACATCAGATAATCCACACAGGAGAGAGACCCCATAAGTGCTTTGATTGTGGGAAAAGTTTCACATGGAAATCAGCCCTGGTGACACATCAGAGAATACACACAGGAGAGAGACCCCACAAGTGCTTAGACTGTGGGAAAAAATTTGTACGGAGGTCAGGCCTAATTAAACATCACAAAATCCACACAGGAGAGAGACCCCATAAGTGCTGAGAATGTGGGAAAAGTTTCATTCAGAGGTCAGACCTTGTTAAACATCAAGCAATCCATACCGGAGAGAAACCCCATGAGTGCTTATGTTTATAATGTTATATATGCTTAGAATGTTTTTCTGTGTTTTCATATCTATTGATTTCTCTCACAACAAAGAATAGAAAGTGCACAGTGCTCACTTTCTATTATTTTTGATTTCAAATATTTGTACTGCAAACATGCAAAACAAAAATAGTATTTTTCAGTTCCCCTCATACAAGTGCTGTCGTGCAATCTCTTTATCAGGAAAGTGTAACTTAGAAACATAGATGATTTTAATTATATAAGTGCACTGAAAAATAAAGCAATTAAAAACTTTAGAGCCTAGAAGTCCACTCAGTGCTACTTCTTTTTCTGCCACTCGCTAAGACAAACAAGTTTGTTTACATTTACGGGAGCAAATGCTGCCTGCTTCTAATTTATGATGTCACCGGAAAGTGTGAGAAGGCGTTCCCATGGCATGTTTGTAGCTGGCAGCGCAGGTATTTAAGTGGAAGATATGCTAAACATGCCTATGTCCCTTCATGCTTCGGCCACCATTCCAGTGGAGGATGCTCATTTAAAAAAAATAATGCATTAATTCCATTTGTGACTGAACTCCTTGAAGGAGACTTGTATGTCCCCTGTCCTGTTTTACACACCTTCTGCCAAATATGTCATCATATCGAAGTCCCGGAGAATGACCTAGCACATGGGGGGACACTTTCACTGCAGATTTGACAAAACGCAAAGAAAGTAACTATCTGAGATTTCGAAAGATAGCTACAGCACTCGGCCCAAGGTTTAAGAATCTGAAGTGTCTTCCAAAATCTGAGAGGGATGAGATGTGGAGCATGCTTCCAGAAGTCTTAAAAGAGGAAGACACTGATTGGGAAACTACAGAACCCGAACCACCAAAATAGAAAATCAACTTTCTGCTGGTGGCATCTGACTCAGTTGAAGAAAATGAGCATGTGTCGGTTATTGATTAGATACCCGTCATTAGCATGGAGGCATGTCCTCTGGAATGGTGGTTCCAGTGGGAAGGGACCTAGGACCCTTTAGAGCATCTGGCACGTAAATATCTTGCGACGCCGGCTGCAACACTGCCATGCGAACGCCTGTTCTCACTTTCAGGTGACCTTGTAAACGAGAAGCGGGCAGCATGATCTCCTGCACATTGTAACCAAACTTGTTCTTCTGAGTGATTGGCCCAACAAGCAGTAGGACTGAGTGGAGTTGTAGGCTCCAAAGTTTTACATTGTTTTATTTTTGAATGCAGGTATTTTTTGTACATAATTCTACATTTGTAAGTTCAACTTTCATGATAAAGAGATTGCATACGGTACTTGCAGTTGGTGAATTGAAAAATACTATTTCTTTTGTTTTTTACAGTGCAGGTATTTGTAATAAAAAATATAAAGTGATCACTGTACACTTTGTATTCTGTAAAAACAACAAGGAGTCCTTGTGGCACCTTAGAGACTAACACATTTCTTTGGGCATAAACTTTTGTGAGCTATAACCCATCATCAGATGCATGGAGTGTATTCTGTGTTGCAGTTGAGATCAATATATTTGAAAATGTATAAAACATCCAAAATATTAAATAAATGGTATTTTATTATTGTTTAAGAGCACGATTAATCACGATTAATTTTTTTAATCGCTTGACAGCCCTAGAACATAGTAATTGTAGTAGTCTATGTTAATCTGTAACGAGATATAGATTAACAGTATATAACCAAAGGGTTTCTGTCGACGACTGTATTTTGTTAATTCAGAAGTCAAAAGGAAATATTAACATTTAAATGAAACTTGGGTGTAATAATGTCATAGTATATATTTCTCTTTTTAAAGTTTGTGGGAAACTGTCTATGAACTGCTTTATAGATAATTACCTTATATTAATCCATGTAGTTTTATGACCTGTGATGTTTGGGAAATAGGAGGTTACTTCCAAAACCTATTGTTCACCCAAGGACTGCCTGCTGTCGAGAGGCTGCAAAAACGCTTATATAAACTCTTGGGACCTGATCCTTTTATCTCAGATCTTCTTAAGTTTTATTCAGGGGGAGTTTGAGTCGTAAGACTGAGATCTCCAGTCCTCTCTGGACCGCCCTGATATTGAACATTTGGACATTGGACTAGAACGTGATGAAATTATTCTGAAAAGGACTCTTTTCAATTATAACACGCCATCTCTATGGTGAACTGACCTATGGACTCTATTCGCATTTGTATGTCTAATGATCTTTTAGCCAATACTGCCTTTTCTTCTTTTAATAAATCATACTTTAGTTAACAAGAATTGGCTGTAAATGTGGACTTGGGTAAGAACTGAAGTATTCATTAACTTGATGGGTAATATGTCTGATCCTTTGGGATTGGTAGAATTCTTTATATGATGAAGATTTTCAGGAATCCCCATCAGAATCTCAGAGGACATTTTCCCACATCAGGTATCGTTAAAGACTTGCCTCTGTTGTCACTCTGTCAAATCAGTTTTTTTGTTACAGCGTCTCCCATACCATGAACGGTTTACAGAGCTGAATGATGCCTCATGCCTGTGCCAGGTAACTTTCAGTGAAATTAGCCTGAAATTTAAAATCCAAAGTTATTACCCATTAAACTTGACAGCAGTTCCCTCCCTTGTACTCCTGGGCAGCCTCCTCTGGGAACCACCGTGTGAGCTCGGTGAGCCCGGGACAGATGGCAAACTACACAGATCGAAGTTTGATCCTCTTCACAGAAGTTTTGGAGCCTCCTGGTGTTCCCCACACACCCCGTCCTCTCCTGCTCCTTTTGCTGCCTGTAAACTCAGCCGCTTGGTGATTTCTACCATGTTTGCCAGCTGCCTGTTCAGCCTGATGTTTCTGTGTTGCTCAGTTCCTGAGGGCAGGAGACGGCTGTATCGGATCCCTCCCAGCACTGGCTGACGTGCCTACACGCCAGAGTGACAGCTTCTGTGAACTACTCCAGACAGACGGGACATGTAGCTTCCTCCTGGAGACTTTTCAGGGGTTTCTCTGTGGCCATGGCTCCCTCTGGACCATTTAGTGAAAAATGTACCCCTAGGGCTCTGGTCTTGCAATGAGAGGCATCCACCTGTGAGGATGAGCTCTGGAATGGGTTACCTAGGGAGGTGGCGGAATCTCCTTCCTTAGAGGTTTTTAAGGTCAGGCTTGACAAAGCCCTGGCTGGGATGACTTAGTTGGTATTGGCAAAAAGAAAAGGAGTACTTGTGGCACCTTAGAGACTAACCAATTTATCTGAGCATGAGCTTTCGTGAGCTATAGCTCACTTCATCGGATGCATACCGTGGAAACTGCCTCGGAGACGTCGAAAATAGGATTCTAGGTCACCACAGAACTGTATCATGTTCGTGGGGGTGGAGGGGCAGAAGGAGAGGCCCCGAGATAGAACAGCTGCTTCTGCTTTGAGCAGGGGGTTGGACTAGATGACCTTCTGAGGTCCCTTCCAACCCTGATCTTCTACGATTCTATGAGCAGGATTTGTGTGTCTAAGGTGGGATAGTCAGGCTTGGTAGAATTCTTTTTTTTTTTAATATATATTTTTAAGCAATTTTATATTTATTGATTTAAACATTCACAGTTGCACAAAAATCTGGGTTTTTAGCATTTCATTCCAATTGTCCTCCATTTAAATGTTCACAGTGGTGGGAGATTTAGTGCGGGATCAGACAATATTTGGGTCAGACAATAACTATGTAATGACAGTAGAGACAGATTCCAAAAGTTCCAAAAGAGCTTCACAACCATTAAAATAGAGAATGTCAACATCACATGTCCAAATATGCAAAGTAAATATTCTTAAATCAATGTCTAATAACTTCTTAGGAAGCATTGTTCTTACTGTGCCTATTGGTAAATTTCAGTTATTAGCAGTGGGAGTAGTTTTTCCTGGTTTCTGTGTGTAGAGTGAAATCAACATTTACAGACATCAACCAATAAAGTCTAATCCTTCGAAGTCTAGTGATATGAAATTCACAGGAGAAAACCTAGGTTAAGCTGAGATCAATGTTTCAAAGGCCTGATTCTCATATACACTAAGGCAGCTCTGGCTCAGTGTAAAGAAGCTGCGGTGTTATCAAGATTTTCTAATGAGGCTCATTGTATTTGTTGTGTTTGTTAAAGCCCCAGCTCCTAGAAGCATGTGATGAGGTGAGACTCTTGGCTTTCCTTTCCTAAACAAAGGAAGTTTCTAGCTTTCTTGATTGCAGAGAAAAACTTGAAAATATGATCTGAGTGCAGCCTAAAGGTCTGAGAAACCAGAAGGCAAATAGAAAGAATTCAACATATATTATTATGTGTATGCTTCATAAAAGGCAATCACATCAATTGTTAACAAAAGTTAACTGATTGTTAACTGAGAAGCCCAGGCCAAAAAGTTTGCCTGCTCCTGTCCTAAGGGAAACCTGTTTTCCACCTGCCCTCTGCGGGGGGTGGGAGCTGGCGCTGGAGGAATGGAAAGTTGCCAAGCAGAAGACAGACACCAAGGTGTGATGCTGGAGGAGGGCTTGCACCTTGTTCTCTGTGTATCGCCGGCAGTTATACGTTATTGCACGGCTCCTTCTAAGCCAGCACACTGATTGTAAACTGAGAAGCATTACAGAGAACACAGAATTAAAAAAACCCATCAGGTTAAACTCAGATTCCTGGGTGTGCTTAAGTACCTAAGATGGTCTTACGGAAAGGAGTTTGGCGCTGTTGTGTTCACAGCAGACAGATAGAGAAGTTATGTCTTAGAATTCAGAACACACAAGAAATCAAATAGAGAGAGAGAAAACCAGGCTGCTCCCTAAACCACAGCCACACAACTCACCCCACCTTGCTCTAAGCTGGCTGTCTGGAAAACACGGTCAGCGTCTGCTCAGTGGAGTGCTGCAGAGCCCCTGTTGCAAGCAGGACCAAAGAACCCCTCCTCACCTATGCTCTTGAAGCAAGAGCTTGCAATTCCAAGGGCCTCAGAACAGCGCAGGTGCCTGCCCACACCTTACAAAGTGACCAGAAGGGGAGCTGGTGCTGCTTACCTTGTAACCCAGTGATTAGTGCACTCCGCTGTGATGTAGGAGTGCTAGGTTCAATTCCCCCATCTTCTGAAGATGGGAAAGCATGTGAGCAGGGATTTTCCAGGTGCATGTTTTAGGCAACAGAACAATTCTCATTCTCGCTCCCCCGAATTCGATGACTCTTCAAGTATTTATTCTCAATGGAACAGCTTCAACAGGAGAGAGTGAGGGAGCCCCACCTGAGAATAGCCCATGGGTAGGGCATGCTCTTGAGAGATGTGGGAGGCCCATGTCCAAATCTTTTCTCCTCCCCAGGCAGAGGGGGTATTGAATGCAGGTCTCTGACATCCTGGGTGACTGCTTTAATCAGTGGGCTGAAAACTATAATATGGGCATCTTCCCCACCAGGTCCTCCTTGATTTTTATGGCGCCTCTTCCAGGAGAGGTGCTCAGCGCATGCATACCAGATCTGTCCTCACAGGGGTTACAGGCAGGGGAGTTGTGCATACCTTCCCCTGGTGTGTGGATCATGCTGGAGCTTACATGAGAGACAGGCATCCAGATGAGGCATGACGATAACCTAAAACTGGAATTTAGAGGCCTAAATCTGGGGTTTAGGCGCTCAACTACCTGTGTAGACCTGGACCATATTTTCTACTGATAACGTGAACATAAATTCAGAAGCAAAACTTTGTTAACATAAAGTAAAACTGCGTCTTTGGTGCCCCCCGCCATTTGTTAAACTTTTGTCACAAACAGTACCCCGAGCTCAGCGCCACCCAAGTCCGGCATCCCAGGCAGTCACCTGGATCGCCTGCCCCTACATTTGAACCCGTGAGAAACTCTTCTGCCAGGAAATAGTCGGTAGCAATGATGCAACAAAGCAGGAGCTAGAAGCCTTGTGGTTAAATACACCTCTCCTTTTTGTTCTTTATATTTCCATGCACTTCACAACCCTTATCGCTAATGAAAAACCACACCCCCACACCAGAGAGGCATCAGACACTTCCACAGCCCCTAGGGGTGCGTGGAGAAGCAGTGTTTGAGAGGGGGTGTGAGCAGCAATGCCAGCTGCACCATGCATCCAGATCAGGTTCTGCAGGTGGGTGCCGGGAGGAGAGGGGGGGTTACAGGGATTGGCATGAAGGGGGCTCGGTGCGGGGAGCCCACGGGGGCCAACGGCGCCAAAATACAAGTTCACCCAGGGCATCATTTTCCCTAGGGCTGGCCCTGGACATACATGCTGACACAAAGCACAAGGCCCTATGTGCAGGCTGGATAGTAACATACTACTGTAAGGTCCAGGCTAGCATCATAGTGACCTACACGGCTCTCCTCACTGGTGTTGGGTTCACACAACCAATTTAAGGGAAAAAAATCCCACATCTGCCTTCAAAATTCAAACATCACAGGTGGAAATTAAAGTTCTTCCCCCTCCCATCCCTGGGGTGGCAGGGAGGGAGAGGGAGGAGCTTCCAGGGGCCATAGAGATGAGGTATCCGGCTTTGGGTAGACAGGGGTCCTCCAGGGGCACAGAGACGAGCTAGAAGGCTGGGTAGATGGGAATGGTTCAGGTCATAGGCGCTAGGAGGACTGGGGCTAGAGAAGCCCATTTTTGCTTTCCCATGGGGCTGTTCCCCCTCATGCCTCAGTGGCAGTGGCTGACCCAGGATCCTCAGAGTCCCCTTGGATCACAGAGGACAGTGGCAAAGAGTCTGCACAGTCCCGGGGGCAGTGAAATTGACCTCTCTGCCTCCCTCACTCAATGCTCTCTATGGTTTGATAGTCCAGAGACTGCACAGAGCTGAGACCTGATGCAACTTCCAGGGTCATAGAGAAAGCATGACAGAAAGGCCACAGGAGGAGGTCATAGAGCCTATGGTCTAAGGCCAGAGAGGCTGATCTCAGGGCCCCCAGGGGAGGGGGTGGAAGTCAGAAAGAGGCGAGGGGCAGGCAGGGGCGCAGGGGAAGAGGTGGAATGGGAGTGGGGAGGGGACAGAGCAGGGGCAGGAAGAAGTGGGGCGGAGACTTAGGGGAAGGGGTGGAGTGGGGGCAGGGCTGGGGCTGAGGGGGAGTTGTCCCAGGCCCCACAGCCCCCTAGGGATGGCCCTGCCCCTCTTCCCCCGTGTCTCAGGGACACAGTCTGAGCCGGGAATTACCCCCACCACCCAGAGACAGGGTCAGATTCTCGCCCCAGGGACGGAGCCCGGCAGGAAAGTGAAGATCGGGGCCTCGTCACCAGCATCAATAAATGTCACCTGCCCCCGGTCACAGTCCAGACAAACCCGGATCCTGCTGGGGACCCAACTCAGGGGCAGAGTGGTCACAGGGGAGGTGAGAGCCCAGAACTGATCCAGCGCATACCCCACAGCCCAGATCCCCTATTTGGGGCATATCTCTCCCTTCCTCCTCACAGACTCTCTGGCCAACCCCACAACCCAGGATCCCTCATCCCCCACCTCCACCTCCCAGCAATGTCTCCCCGAGATGAATCCCTCACAGCCCAGCATAGAGGGCTCAGTGTGAAATCTCTCAGGGTTGTCGGGCAGATGCTGCTGCATTTCTTCCCACTTCCCACTTTTCAAATCCTCAGACAGCACAAGGTTGGGATGAGCCGTGTCTGGATCCAGAGTCACATTCGCTGTGGGGGAGAGAGAATCAGAGCATTTGTGGCAGAGCTCAGCCCTGGGGGAGGCTGGGACCATTTTTCACTCTCCCCAGCAGCCCTGTTCTGGCTGGGACGGGCCTGGATCCCAGGGAGCTGCCTCTGTGCTGGGCACCTGAGACTGAGCAGAGATGTCACTGGAGTTCCCCACTCTGTTTCTCATTTGCCTGAAGAAGCTTCAGCTCTCAGCTTCCCCTGCTGGGCCTTCTCCATTCCCAGCAGCAGAGAAACTGGGGTAAAGGAGGGGGATGTGTCAGCCCTCAGGGCAGAGAGCTCTCAATTTAGTATTAAAGGTTCTGTGAATGTCCATGAGAACCCCATGGTCAGAGTTAAGGGTGTTTGGATGCTGCTCAGGGAGAGTGTTTCTGTTCATCAGCATAGGCATGAACTCAGCACTAAGGTTGGTGTCAGGATCTTTTGTGTGACTTCAGCTCGGGATCTCCTCTGGATTTCATGGCTTCATTGTAGTGCTGGGTGTGTCATGACTGGTGTTGGTTTGGTTGGTAACTTTAGGTGCAATGTGTTTTCATGGGAATTTTCTTATAATTTAAAGACCGTTTCCACCTGCAACCTCACCCTGTCTTTGTGCTCCTAGGGTTTCCCCTCTTTTTGTCCCCAGTGCAAATGGCAGAGTGTCTGGAGGGGGAAAGGCGAAAAGAGGCGAGATTTCTTGCTTTCATGTTTGTAACAATATCCCCACTCTTAACTGACCTAACTTGGTTTGAATTTTGACAGAGAAACAGAGAGGGACAGGGACACACTCAGATCTTTAATATAAATATAAACAAATCTGAAACCTTCTTTTACCTCTCTCATTCAGGCATCTCACAGCAATGAAAGCAACAGCCATTAGGTCTCACAACCACCCTAGGAGATACAATCTGTCAGAGAGATTTCCTTTCCTCTCATCAGCCCCTCCCAACCTCCAGACTCCAGCTGGTTTGTCTCATTCGCCTATTGCCTTTTCTCAGACCCGAGACCCAGATCCTGCAAAGACTTTAGCAGACTTTGGTCCCTTTGTTGCATCCGATGAAGTGAGCTGTACTAACGAAAGCTTATGCTCAAATAAATTGGTTGGTCGCTAAGGTGCCACAAGTACTCCTTTTCTTTTTGCAAATACAGACTAACACGGCTGTTACTCTGAAATTTGGTCCCTTTGACATTAATGGGATGTTAAGAGTTTGCAGGCTCAGGGCTCGTAGTTGTAGGTCCCTTGGGTTTATTCACTCAGCATCTCTACAGAGCTCAGCACAATGGGGCCCTCGTCCTCCAAAGAATAATAAAATTGTTTAATAAGTGTTGAGATTGGAGCTGGGAGAGTGTTGGCTCAATGGGCCAAATTCACCCTAATTGGCAGAGAAATAGAGCGGGCAGTTTGCGACTCCCCCAGTCAGTGGCTCCAGAGGCCCGTGCAGACCTTGGCACAGGCAAGGCAAGTCCTGAGATGCAGCCAGAGTAGCATCCCTGTGTCTGTGACCCCCACGGGCTTTGCCAGTTGGGAGAGAAAATCAGGGACTCAAAATTAGGCCATTTTGCTAAATTTGGGCCTCAATGTTGTGACCTTTGTTAACTCATGAATGAATGTGAGACGTCCTGACACCTGGGCACCTGTTACACCAGCTCAATTGCTTTCCTGTCATTCAATAGATATGACCCCCGTGGCCAGAGCCCATCCCCTCCCACAGTCTCAGGGGCTCATCCCACTTTCCCCACCTAGATCCCTTCTCAGCACCTTTGCATTTCCTCAGAATCTCCATTAGGGCAACAGTTTTCTGGGAGAAATTGTTGAGTCTCGCTTCTAGTTCAGGAGAAATCTCCACTGGCTGCTGGAACTTCCCCTTCTCCCACCTGGAGAGAAAACTTCACGTTTGTACATTTCATTTAGTGACACGTTATAATTTGTTGTTAGTGAAAGCTGCTGCTCTAATGGGCCTGGAGTCAGAGCAGGTGGAGCACAGGCTGTGGTCGTGAAATCTTCCCCCAAAGGTCTCATTAATATTCTTCAACTCTGTCCTGGAGAGACCAGCTCTGGGGATAAAAGGAGGCAATTGAGTCTCCGTGGCCAATTCACTCCTTGGCCTCCATGCTCTGAGGGACAGGAGGTTCCCAGGTGAAGTGTTGTAGAAATCTGTCCTCTAGGAACTAGATTGAGACACTAGCTCCCCACTCCCCAGCTCATTCCACACAGGGCTTCAAACAGCCCTCACGTGGGAAAGACTCTTGATCGCTGCTGCCCTGGGCTGAATGGTGTCCAGTACCCCAGCAATGATAGGCCCATATTCCATCCCCACAATCTTGAGGCAGCCACTCCCCGAGCGATGTGACATCTCCAGGAAATACTGGGTCAGTCTTTCCCACTGAATGGAGAATTCCAGAGTCTTCTGTAATATGGTGAGAACCTCAGGATTAAACAGATCAGAAAGATTTGCATCCAAAATGTGACCTTCCCTACACATTTTGCTGTAGAGCCCTTGGGAGATGCGGTGCTAACATCATCATCACCACCACCATCACCATCACCAAGCTCTTTCCCAGCATTGTGAAGTGTGAGGGGGAGTGAGAGAGAGCCATGTACCTGCTCAAGGTGCATCTGACATCCTAGAGAAGAGAGAGAGAGAGAGAGAGAGAATGTCAGTCCCACTTGACAGAGGCAGTGGTTCCCAGGGAAGGGATTTTGCAAATATAGGGAACAGAGGCCATGGATTCCCTGAGCTAATGGGGCTTTCCCTTCTCGCATATCTCTGTGTCTTTAATTCTGCAATGACCAGTTGTCATTCACATGTCAGCAATGTACACGCCAAGTTACAGTGAGATCTCTGACTGCTGGACCCCCGTGCTTATGATTCTGAAGTCCTCCCTTCCCTGTGTGGGGATCTCCAATGTTTCTAACTCAGTCTCACCTGCAGGAATTCACTTGCTGGCTTCTGATACTTCCCCTCCAGCTCACTCATCAGCTCACTGAGACGGGAAATCTCATCCGAGAGTATGGTGTCATTTTCTTTCTGTATCTTCACTATCTCCTTGTCCAGCTTTTCCAGCCGGGCCAGCAGGAGTCACTCTTGTTGCTCCAGGAACTGCCTCAGTTGCTGAAATTCAGAAACAATTTTCTGCCTCTCCTCTTGTGTCTGTTTCTGTAAAGCAACAGGGAAAGGGCTGGTCAGGGACAAGAAAGCAGCCTGGGGTCTTTTATGGAGTGCTGAGTGTGCAGGAGGGAGAATTTCTTTGCAAACCTAAGATTTCTGACACTTGATTCTACCCTGTGGTTACTTGGGAGAGGATTCTCTTACACCTCTTTCATTTCTCCCCAATGTATCTGGAAAGGGATGTTTCCATGTCTGACGTGCTTAGGACGTTGTGTTATCAATGGCCTCTGAGAATGGAGATCCAGAGCAGCAGGAGGCAGGACTCAGCATTACACTGACAGAAGTTCCAAGGGAAAAAAGAAATCAAAGAATTCACCAACCCAAGAAATGACGCAGACAGGGAAAGTCACAAGGGCTAGAAATTAACTCATTCACTGACACAAGAGCTTAGATTCTGCACATGAACCTAACACAGAAAATCTAGGATCATGGAGAAACGTACTGAATTTTTTCCTGTAGAAAGAGAAATTATTTGGGAGGTTTCATTCTGAGGGTTCAGAAGGGTGGGTAGGGGGATGTTTTTCCACCCAAACCCAAGGTGACTGTTTGTCCTAATGGATTTATGACATCGGGGCACCAAGGGAATGAAACCGAACAACGGAAATAGAGAGAGTGTCATATTCCAACTTGTTTCCAATTCAGTCATTTTATAGATTAGAGAGAGACCTCAATTATCTGAGTTTGACTGGTATTTATTCATTCACTAATTAGTAGCATAGCACATAACAGGAAACTGGAGTCACATGGTGGTGAATCAATTAAGGTGGTTTTCAGATTACAGAAGTGATACTAATCCCAGAAACCAACCGGGCTCCAAATATGAGCTGGGATTCTCCAAGGAGCCCAACTCCCAGTTGAATTTCAGCTCTGAAGCCCTGGGGACTGCACTGGTGTGACAGAGCGGGACTAAGTGTTAGGGCAAACTCCCAACTCGCAAATATAGACAGGCCTGCAGCTCTTGTGTTTTAAGCTGCACTGATCATTGAACAGCTTCTGTTCTGTAAAAAGTTCCCTTGTTTCACCAGTGGAAGTTGGGTTTGACAAGGATTCAACTTCTCAGTTAAAGGTTTCCCATGTCAGGTATCTTTAAAGACTTTATTTTTTTTTTTTGCCTTTCTTGCCACTCTGCCAGATCATTTATTTTCTTTATTATTATTTATTTATAATAGCAGCTCCCATACAGTGAAGGCTTTGCAGAGCTGCATGATACAGATACACTTGTGACGGCAACTTGCAGTGAAATTAACCTGTCATTAAAATCTAAAGTTATTGCCCATTAAACTTCACAGCAACTTGACAGGACTCCTGGGCAGCCTCCTCCATGGGAAACACCTTAGGAGCGCGGTGAGCCTGGGATCTGTCACACACCACACAGATGGGGGTTTGATCCTCTTCACAGAACAGTTTCAGAGCCTCCTGGTGTTCCCCACACACCCCACCACCTCCTGCTCCCTTTGCTGCCTGGAAACTCAGCCGCTTGGCGATTTCTACCATGTTTGCCAGCTGCTTGTTGGGCCTGAGGTTTCTCTGTTGCACAGTTTCTCTGCACTGAGGGCAAGAGGCGGCTGTATTGGATCCCTCCCAGCACTGGCTGATGTAGGCTGGGCAGAAATTGTGCCCAGTCTATAATCACTGGGTCCTTAAAATACTCCAGACAAATGGGACAAGCAACTTCATCCTGGAGACATTCCACAGGGTTCTCTGAGGCCATGGTTCCCTCTGGGCAGTGTAACAGGGTTGGCTTCACTTTCCTGAGCTCAGAAATATACCCAGGATCCCCCTGTCATAAAGAGCTTGCATGAGCAGGGGCTGTGTGTCTGGAGCGATATTTAGGCTTGAAAGAATTATGTATATATATTTTACAGTATTTTTTCAATATTTATTAAGTTACATTTTCACAGTTGCACAAAAATCTGGGTCTCAGCATTTCCCCCCCAATTTTTATCAACTTAAATTTTCACTTGTGGGAAATTATGGGGGGATACGACAATAGTGGGTCAGTCAAGAATTCTTTAATGACAGTAGACACTGAGATTCAAAAAGTGAGGGCTTTATAACCATGAAAACACAGACTGTCAACATCCCCTGTCAAAATATGCAAAGTAACTCTCCTTAAATCAAACCTGAATAAGTTTTCAAGCAGCGTTGTCCTTAATTTCCATATCTGTAATTTTCATTTATTATCAATTGAAATATTTTGCCATTGGTTTGTGTGTATACAGCTATATCAGTAAAAAGCTAATCCTTCCACCCCAGTGATATTAAACTCACAGGCTAAAAGCTTGGTTAAGCTGAAATCCATGTTTTCAAGACCTGATTCTCATTTACAATAAGGGCTGCTCTGGCTCAGCGTAAAGGGGCTGCAGCGTCACCAACTTTCATGATTTTATCATGAGTCTTGCAATATTTGTTGTGTTTGTTGAAGCCCCACCTCCTGGATGCAGGTGATGAGGTGAGGCGTTCGGCTTCTGTTTTCTAAACAAAGGATGTTTCTAGCTCTCTTCCTTGCAGAGAAAAACTTTTAAATATCACCCCAGTAGCTCTCCTTCAGCCTCTTCAACTCCTCCCCCTCCTTCCTGTTTCCTGTCCTTTTAGACTCCCAACAGCCAGTGCTCCCAATTCTAAGCATTACAAGCAACATCTAAACACCACAAGACACTGGAAAGAAAGCAGTTCTACAACTTTAATTCATTTCCCTTTCAATGTCCTAATGCTCCAATGTTTGGGTTTCAAATGCTGACCAAGACTCTTGGTCTAAGAAATATTTTCAGTCAGATACAGAGCCTTTAAAAGTAAGTTTTAAGTGCTGGAAATAGGGGTACTGGGGATGCAGCACCCCCTGGCTTGAAGTGGTTTCCATCATATACAGGGCCAGCACAGTGGCTACATGATCTCTAGATTATTCTTGGACATGATATTTTTGGAGATCTTTCTGTTTCGTCATGGACTGAACATTTTCACATTATGTGTTGTAACTTGATCTTTCACCCTTAATATAAATGAGCTGATGCTGAGCTACAGGGGTTAAGATGTTTTCCGGAACGAAATATTCTCTAATGTTTCCCTGCAGAAATGTGGAAACAGAAAATGTGGACAGACATTTTCGACTGCAATTGAAATGATTCCACAATTTGCAATTACATGTTGATTCTCCTGATCAGAATCTAGCCTATTGTCGTAAAAAGCAACATTTCCAGGGAAACCCTGATTTTCCTGAAGCCACACTTTCAGATGAGAAACATTTCTGTGTGAAAAATGTCAGCTAGCTGTAATTATGGAGGGCTTTAGCTATGGAGGAATAGAGATCTCTAATAGAGATTGTTCAAATTGTTCATGTTTTAAGCATAGGTGCCGACTCCATGGGTGCTCTGGGGCTGGATCACTCACTCAGGGGAAAAAATTAGTGAGTGCTCTGCACCCACTGGCAGCTCCCCGCCCCAGCTCACCTCCACCTCTACTCTGCCTCCTCCCCTGAGCGTCCCTTCCCCGCTTCTCCCCCTAGCTCCCAGCGCTTCCCGCTGCAAAACAGCTGTTTCGCGGAGGCAAGTGCTGGGAGGGAGGGAGAGGAGGGGGAACGCGGCGCCCTTGGGGAAGAGGCGGGGCCGGGACAGGGATTTGGGGAAGGGGTCCAATAGGTGCAGGGAGGAGGTGGAGTTGGGGAGGGACTTTGGGGAAGGGGTTGGAATGGGGGTGGGGCAGAGGTGGAGTCAGGGCGGGGAATGGGGGTTGAGCACCCACCAGCGCCGGGAAAAGTTGGTGCCTATGGTTTTAAAGAAAACTATTTGGATTATTGACTAAGTAAATATAAGTATTGCAGAAAGGGATCTAGGGGTCATAGTGGACTACAAGCTAAATATGAGTGAACAGTGTGACACTGTTGCAAAAAAAGCAAACATGATTCTGGGATGCATTAACAGGAGTGTTGTGAGCAAGATACAAGAGGCCATTCTACCGTTCTACTCTGTATTGATTAGGCATCAACTGGAGTATTGTCTCCAGTTCTGGGCACCACATTTCAAGAAAGATGTGGAAAAATTGGAGAAGGTCCAGAGAAGAGCAACAAAAACGATAAAAGGCCTAGAAAACATGAGCTATGAGGGAAGACTGAAAGAATTGGGCTTGTTTAGTTTAGAAAAGAGAAGACTGAGGGGGGACATGATAGCAGTTTTCAAGTATCTAAAAGGGTGTTACAGGGAGAAGGGAGAAAAATTGTTCTCCTTGAGCTCTGATGATAGGACAAGAAGCAATGGACTTAAATTGCAGCAAGGGAGGTTTAGGTTGGACATTAGGAAAACTTCCTAACTGTCAGGGTGGTGAAACACTGGAATAAATTGCCTAGGGAGGTTCTGGAATCCCCATCACTGGAGATATTTAAGAACAGGTTGGATAGACATCTACCAGGGATAATCTAGATGGTGCTTGATCCTGCTGTGAGGGCAGGGGACTGGACTTGATGATCTCTCAAGGTTGTTATGCCAAGAAAACTACACAGGATCATTTCAGGGGACAAGACAAGAAAATGCCATGTTTATTATGATAACGCAATTTGATTTATAACCAATAACTAATATCTTGGGTTCGATGCCTGTGACGGCTAACTGGCCAGGAAAGCCGGGCACAAGGAAGAGCTGGGTCTCTGTTGGGCATGCACCGATGCCCTTCCATGTTGGCTGCAGAATGGTACCCTCCAAAGTCTTCCATCTCATCCATCCTTTTTTGTAGGCTTTAGTTTCAATCTAGAGTCTATAGGTCTTGCTGTGTCACGCTGCCTCTAGGTTCGGTGTGATTGATCACCCGTCAATTGCAAACATGACTTTCAGCCTAGGACCTGGCTTTGATGTTTCTTCAATTGTACTTTTGTTCTTTTCTTTTGAGGGTGGACTCGTCTTACTTTGTCAGGGCTGTTGTCCGCATCTTCAGACACTGGGTGTTTACACTTTATTTTATCAGGACAGGCTGGGGCTAGAGGTTGATTCCATCATCCATACATACCTCATTCACACATCTAAACTAAACTAATAAGATTACATTAGGCTTTTGCAAAATGGAGTAAGCATTTTTAAAATGGAGTTTGGGACAAATTAAAATGGAGTTTGAGTTACAATATGGACAAGTGTAAGAAATGGCAAACAGTGAGCAGAAGTTACAATGTTGAAACAGTTCAAGTTTCAGTGATTTAAGCAGCAATTGGATTGAAAGTGAAACTCAATTAACCAGTTACTGGGGTAACTGATTTTATGAATGAATGTTGCAATGCCAGACAGCTACCAGTAAGTCGGGAATCAATTTGGAGTGGGCAAATCTACTGTGGGGGTTGCTGAGATGCAAGTAGCCAACATAATCATTGAGCTGCTGCTATCAAAGGTAGTGACTCTGGGAAATGTGCAGGTCACACGAGATGGCTTTGCTGCAATGGGATTCCCTAACTGTGGTGGGGCTATATACGGAATGCATATCCCTATCTTGGAACCGGACCACCAGGGCAGCCAGTACATAAACCGCAAGGGGTACTTTTCAATGGTGCTGCAAGCACTGGTGGATCACAAGGGACATTTCACTAACATCAACGTGGGATGGCCAGGAAAGGTTCATGATGCTCGTGTCTTCAGGAACTCTGATCTGTTTCAATGGCTGCAGGAAGGGATTTACGTCCCACACCAGAAAATAACTGTTGGGGATGTTGAAATGCCTACAGTTATCCCTGGGGACCCAGCCTACCCCTTAATGCCCTGGCTCATGAAACCGTACTCAGGCACCTTGGACAGTAGTCAGGAGCTGTTCAACTATAGGCTGAGCAAGTGCAGAATGGTGGTAGAGTGTGCATTTGGATGTTTAAAGGGTCGCTGGCGCAGTTTACTGACTCGCTCAGACCTCAGCGAAACCAATATTCCCATTGTTATTGCTGCTTGCTGTGTGCTCCACAATCTCTGTGAGAGTAAAGGGGGAGACGTTTATGGCAGGGTGGGAGGTTGAGGCCAATCGCCTGGCCACTGAATACGCGCAGCCAGACACCAGGGAGGTTAGAAGAGCACAGCAGGAAGTGGTGCACATGAGAGAAGCTTTGAAAACCAGTTTCATGACTGGCCAGGGTACCGTGTGACACTTCTGTTTGTTTCTCCTTGATGAAAACCCGCCCCCTTGGTTGCCTCTAAATTCCCTGTTAGCCACCCACCCTTCCCCCTTCGATCACAGCTTGCTTGCAAGGGAAATAAAGTCACTATCATTTAAAAAACATGTATTCTTTATTAATTGATTATAAAAATAGGGAGATAACTCACAAGGTAGCCCAGGTGAGGTATGGGAAGAAGGCAGGAGGGAAGGAAAAGGCCACTTTAAAACTTCTTGAATGACAGCCTTCTGTTGCTTGGGCTGTCCACTGGGGTGAAGTGGTTGGGTGCCCGGAGCCTCCCCACCTCCCTCCCCCCATGTTCTTGGGCATCTGGGTGAGGAGGCTATGGAACTTGGGGAGGAGGGAGGGCAATTAAACAGCGGCTGCAGCGGCAGTCTGTGATCCTGCTGACGTTCATGAACCTCCACCAGAGGCCGGAGCATGTCCGTTTGATCCTGCAGTAGCCCCAGCATTGCCTCATGTCTCCTCTGATCTTCCTGCCACCACCTCTCCTCACGTTCATCGGCCACTTTCCTGTACTCTGCTATTGTGTCCCTCCACACATTCTGCTGAGCTCTGTCAGTGCCAGACGACTGCATGAGCTCAGAGAACATTTCATTGCGCGTGCGTTTTTTTCGCCGCCTTATCTGAGATAGCCTTTGGGACGGAGGAGGGAGGCTTGAAACATTGGCAGCTGCTGGAGGGAAAAAAAGGGAGTGAAGTATTTTAAAAGATACATTTTACAGAACAATGGCTATACTCTTCCACGGTGAACTAAACGATTCACATTACAGAGCACATGTGATTTTGGTACGAGGTCGCATTTTGCATCTTATACTGAGGGCCTGCGGCTTTGGGGTTCGAGATCACACACGCCGCGCCGGGCAGCAGAATTCGGCTTGCAGGCGGCCACGGTAAGCCATAGTTTTTCGGCTTCTGCAACCTTCATAACAGCAGCGCCCTCCTCTCCTACACCAAGCAAAGCAGGTTGAGTTGGCCATTTAATGCTGCGGTTTTCCTGTTAACGTGCAGCAGCAAAAACCAAACTAACCCGCCCCGCCATTCAATTTTCTGGGATGATTGCTTTATCTCTCCCCACACTGTGTGGCTGGTATCAGGGAAGATCCCTGCTAGCCAAACATGAACAGCTCAGCGCCAAAGCTCCCCCCTACCTCCACCGTGTGGCTAGCTGTGGGGAGGATTTCCTTTCAGCCACAGGCAAACAGCCCAGTAGGAATGGCCACCTCTCAATGTCGCCTTAATTAAATTCCCCTATTTCAACTAGGTTACCATGAATGATATCACTCTCCTGAGGATAACACAGAGAGATAAAGAATGGATGTTGCTTGAATGCCAGCAAACACCGGGACCATACGCTGCCAGGCTTTGTCATGCAATGATACCAGATTACTTGCTACTAGCATGGCGTGGTAAAGTGTCCTACCATGGAGGACGGAATAAGGCTGCTCTCCCCAGAAACCTTCTGCAAAGGCTTTTAGAGTACCTCCAGGAGAGCTTCATGGAGACGTCTCTGGAGGATTTCCACTCCAACCCCAGACACGTTAACAGACTTTTCCAGGAGCAATACTGGCCACGAATGCATCCCCCGTCCTCAGGGCTACTTAATCATTAAAAAATGCTTGCTTTTATAACATGTATTATATTTAAAAGGGTAAACTCACCAGAGGTCCCTTCTCTGGCTTGGTTGGGTTGGGAGGGTATTTCAGTCAGGGTGATAAAAAGATCCTGGCTGTCGGGGAGAACGGTGTGCTGTGTGCTCTCCTTAAGCTCGTCCTCCTCCTCCTCATTTTCCCCATCTGCAAAATCCTCAGGCATGGAGGAGAGTATCCCATCCTCGGAGTCCACGGACAGGAGTGGGGTAGTGGTGGCGGCCCCCCCTAGAATGGCATGCAGCTCAGCGTAGAAGCAGCATGTCTGGGGCTCTGTCCCGGAGCGTCCGTTTGATTCTTTGGTTTTCTGGTACGCTTGTCTGAGCTCCTTAAGTTTCACGCGGCACTGTGTTGCGTCCCTGCTGTAGCCTGTGTCCCTCATGGCCTCGGAGATTTTTTGAAATGTTTTGGCATTTCGTCTTTTGGAACGTTGTTCTGATAGCACGGATTCCTCTCCCCATACAGCGATCAGATCGAGTACGTCCTGTTTGGTCCATGCTGGAGCTCTTTTTCAATTCTGAGACTGCATGGTCACCTGTGCTGATGAACTCGCCTGGGGCGAACAGGAAATGAGTTACAAAAGTTCCTGGGGCTTTTCCTGTACACCTGGCCAGTGCATCCGAGTTCAGAGTGCTGTCCAGAGCGGTCACAATGGTGCACTGTGGGATAGCTCCCAGAGGCCACTACCTTTGAATTGCATCCACACTAACCCTAATTCGAAACAGCGATGTCGATTTCAGCGCTAATCCCCTCATTGGGGAGGAGTACAGAAATCGGTTTTAAGAGCCCTTTTTTTATGTCGAAAAAATGGCTTCATTGTGTGGACGGGTGCAGGGTTAATTCGATTTAACGCTGCTAAATCCAACATAAACTCGTAGCATAGACCAAGCCTTAGCGATTGGCAGAAAAAGAAGTAGCACTGAGTGGACTTCTAGTCTCTAAAGGTCTTAATTGCTTTATTTTTGAGTGCACTTATATAATTAAAATCATCTATGTTTCTAAGTTACACTTTCCTGATAAAGAGATTTCACTACAGTACTTGTATGAGGTGAATTGAAAAATACTATTTTTGTTTTGAATGTTTATAGTACAAATATTTGTAATAAAAAATAATATAAAGTGAGCACTCTACACTTTCTATTCTTTGTTGTGAGAAATCAACATATGAGAAAACGCAGAAAAATATCCAAAAACATTTAACAAATTCCAACTGGTATTCTATTGTTTTACAATGTGATTCATTGAGATTAATTTTTCTAACCCCGATGAATTTTTTTGAGTTAATCACGCGAGTTAACTGCAATTAATCAACAGCCCTACTATCTTCTTCCAATATTTTAACAACACCAGTTTACATTTCAAAGTTCTACTCTATATTACTTGGAGTGGCCCCAAATACCATTTACACACTTTTCTAACATGTCTCTAAAGGTTGAATCTGGGTCAATTAGCCTGCAAGGTTCTTAACTCTTTTGGGCCAGGTGTCACAGAAGTTTAGATCGTGTGTGAATTTTCCCGTGTTTAATGAGGTGTGATCTCTGTGTACAACTTTTGCTCAGTCCAAGCACTTATGGAGTCTTGTGGATTCCTTGATGTAGAACAAGGACTCATCAGTTTCTGAAATGTATCCCACAGTCTAAGCCAGGGGTGGCCAAACTACGGGCTGCGGGCCACATCCGGCCTGCCTGAGCGCCCGGTGGGGGAGGCTGCTCCCAGCCCATCCCCTACCTTCCCCGCTCTCCCGGAGCCTCAGCGCACCGTGTGGGCAGCGCTCTGAGGGGTGGGGCTGCGTGCTCCTCCGGGAGAGTGGTGCAGCGTGTCTGGCTCCTGCCGGGCCACCAGCAGCGTGGTAAGGGGGCCGGGGCCGGAGGGTTGGATAAGGGGCAGGGAGTCCCAGGGGGGAGTAAGGGGACGGGGGCTGTTGGGGGGGGGGCGGTCAGGGGATGGGGTACATGGGGGGGATTGGATAGGTGTGGGAGTCCCGGGGGCCTGTCAGGGGGCAGGGGTGTGGATAGGGGTTAGGGCAGTCAGGGGACAGGGAGAATGGGGGATTGGGAAGGGGGTGGGGTTCTGGGGGGGTGGTTTGGGGCAGGGGCCCCTGGAGGGGGCAGTCAGGGGGTTTAGATAGGGGATGAGGTCCTGGGGGGTGGTTAGGGGTGGGTGGGGGGTCTCTGGAGGGGGCGGTCAGGGGACAAGAAGCAGGAGGGATTGGATGGATCAGGGATACTGAGGGGGGCAGTCAGAAGGCAGGAAGTGGGAGGGGGTCAGATGGAGGCGGGTCCAGGTTGTTTGGGGAGGCACAGCCTTCCCTGACGCAGCCCTCCATACAAGTTTTCAACCCCGATGTGGTCCTCGGGCCAAAAAGTTTGCCCACCCCTGGTCTAAGCACTTATCGGACCTCTCTTCAGTGTGGATTGTCTGATGTTTAACAAAGTCTGACCTCTGTATGAAACTTTTTCCACAGTCTAAGCACTTACGGAGTCTCCCTCTTTTGAGGACTGCCTGATAATTAAGAAGCCTTGACCACGGTATGAAAGTTTCTCCATAGTCTGAGCACTTATGGGGTCTCCTGTGTGGATTCTCTGATCTAAAACATGAGCTGAGCTCCTTATAAAACTTTACCCACAGCCTAAGCTCTTAAGGGATCTCTCTTCTCTGTGGATTAGCTGATGTTTAACAAGGTCTGACCTATGTAGGAAACTTTTTCCAGTCTGAGCACTGATGCAGTCTCTCTCCTGTGTGGATCTTCTGAGTGTTATAAGATTCGATCTTTGTGTGAAACTTTTCACATGGTCCAAACACTTATAGGGTCTCTCTCCTGTGTGAATTGCCTAATTTGAAACAAGTTCTGACCTCCATTTAAAAGGTCTTTCACAGGCTAAGCTGTTATGGGGTCACTCCTCTGTGTGAATTCTCTGATGTAAAACAAGGGATGACATCTATTTGAAACATTTTTCCATAGTCTAAGCACTTACGGGGTTCTCTCGTGTGTGTGGATAGCCTGATCTTTAGAAGGGCTAATCTGTTTCTGAAACCTTTCCAAGAGTCTTATGGTCTCCCTCTTGTATGGATTGCTTGATGTTTAACAAGGTGGGACCTATGTATGAAACTTTCCCCACAGTCTAAGCACTTTGGGGGCTCTCTCTGGTGTGGATTGCCTGATGTGTAAGAAGGTTTGACCTCCGTATGAAACTTTTCCCACAGTCCAAACACTTATGAGGTCTCTCTCCAGTGTGGATTGCCTGATGTTTAACAAGGTCAGACCTCCATATGAAACTTTTTCCACAGATTAAGCACTTATGGGCTCTCTCCCCAGTGTGGATTGCCTGGTGTCTAACAAGGCGGGACCTCTCTATGTAACTTTTTTCACAGATTAAACATTTAAGGGGTCTCTCTCCAGCGTGGATTGCCTGATGGTCAAGTACGGTTGACAGCATTATGAAACTTTTTCCACAGTCTAAGCACTTATGGGCTCTCTCCCAGTGTGGATTGCCTGGTGTCTAACAAGGTGGGACCTCTGTATGAAACTTTTCCCACAGTCTAAGCACTGATGAGGTCTCTCTCCAGTGTGGATTGCCTGATGTTTAACAAGGTGGGACCTCTGTATGAAACTTTTCCCACAGTCTAAGCACTGATGAGGTCTCTCTCCTGTGTGGATTGCCTGATGTCTAACAAGGCAGGATCTCTGTATGAAACTTTTCCCACAGTCTAAGCACTTATGAGGTCTCTCTCCTGTGTGGATTGCCTGATGTTTAAGAAGGTCTGACCTCCGTATAAAACTTTTCCCACAGTCCAAACATTTATGGGATTTCTTTCCTGTGTGGATTAGCTGATGTTTTGCGAGGACTGAACTCTGTATGAAACTTTTTCCACAATCTAAGCATTTATGAGGTCTCTCTCCAGTGTGGACTGCTTGATGTTTAACAAGATCTGACCTCCGTATGAAACTTTTTCCACAGATTAAGCATTTTTGGGCTCTCTCTCCAGTGTGGATTGCCTGATGATCAAGTAGGGTTGATCGCTGTATAAAACTTTTTCCACAATCTAAGCACTTATGAGGTCTCTCTCCAGTGTGGACTGCTTGATGTTTAACAAGGTCTGACCTCCGTATGAAACTTTTCCCACAGTCTAAGCACTTATGAGGTCTCTCTCCAGTGTGGACTGCTTGATGTATAACAAGGTCTGACCTCCGTGTGAAACTTCTCCCACAGTCTAAGCACTTATAGGGTCTCTCTCCTTTGTGGATTGCCTGATGTCTAACAAGGTGTGACCTCCGTATGAAACTTTTTCCACAATCTAAGCACTTATGAGGTCTCTCTCCAGTGTGGACTGCTTGATGTTTAACAAGGTCTGACCTCCGTGTGAAACTTCTCCCACAGTCTAAGCACTTATGGGGTCTCTCTCCGGTGTGGATTGCCTGATGTATAAGAAGGTTTGACCTCCGTATGAAACTTTTCCCACAGTCTAAGCACTTGTGGGGTCTCTTTCCTGTGTGGATTCGATGATGTAAAACAAGTTGTGACCTCCATATGAAACTTTTTCCACAGTTTAAGCACTTATGGGGTCTTCCCACAAAGGTGCCCTGTGATTCCCTGTACCCAGGAATCTCCTGCTGTTGATTCCCCTCCTCGTTTTCACTCACTCTCTCATCACCTGCTGGGACAGAGAGACAATCCAGACAGGAGTCATTTTGCTAGGGAAAAATTAAGAGGAATAGCACCGAGGGAAAACCCAACATAGTAAAGCTGCACAGATGGAGCAATTGGATTCTGCCTCCAAATCCCACCCAAACTTTCACAGAGAAGGAACGTTGGGAAGGAAACACCTGCAAGTAACAGGACACGTGGGAAACAATGTCAGTGATAGCTCCTGACTGCAGCCCTGCCCTGGGTGAGATGAGGAAGGAACTGAGGGAACTTACTGATACCACATTTCTGGGATTCTCAATTTTTTCCTTCATTCCCCAGATGGTTTCTGTGTCAGTCCTCACCTGTGTGGGTGACTCTCGGGATCTCTCTTTCCTCACCAGCCTGGAGATCGGGCACCCACGGCTCTTCCCCTCGTTCCAGTTGGGCGATCAGGTCAGGTTTGGGAAGGGGGAATCCTGTACAGGTGGTCAATTCAGATCAGAGGAGGGTATGGAGGACTGAGAGAGCGTCTGTCAGAAAGGACATTCCGTGGGTGGCACCTGTCCCCGTGCTGTGCTGGGAGAACGTGGAATCCAAAGGGACGGGAACGAGGTCACTGAGCCCCCTCGGGGGAGGCAGATGTCTGGGGAGGTGAGGGGAATTGTGATGCACACCCAGCTCTCGTGTTAAACCCCTGCCTATTTCTAAACCTGCGAAGCCCAGAGCCCTCCACATGACTGGAGCTGTTCCCAAGGAGGAGAGAGAAGAGGGATTCTGTGAGTGACCGAGAAACAACACAGACAGGACAATACAAGAGTTCTTCACCTTGCAAGCTACGGGGCTCTGGTGGGGATGATTTAGTATGTGCCTTAGGTTATGACACCCTGGTCTCATTGGAGTGTGATGAGGGAAGAACCTCAGCGGTGCCAGACACACAAACCCTCCCCGCACCCCGCAGCTTCCAATAACCAAGGAGCCACGAATCCCTTACCCAGCGAGGTCACTGTCTCGTAATTCTCCCGCATGACGTCCCTGTAGAGGGCTCTCTGAGCGGGATCCAGCAGAGCCCCCTGCCCCTGGGTGAAATACACAGCCACCTCCTCGAAGGTCACCAGCATCTGGAACAAGAGTTGCCCACTAAGCATCTGCTGCCCCAGCCACAATCCCACTAGTTACGGGGGAGAAGGGTGAGAGAAGCAGATTCCTCCCCCCACCCTGCTCAGAGCAGCCAGGAGGCTCCAGGGGGTGGGGAGAAGGTGAGAACTTCTTATCCCCACCCTCCAGCAGATGGAGCAGGGCAGGCTCTTCACATTTCCCACATACCTGCCAGCAACAGGCTGAGATGGGAGGCAGAGCTCTGAGCCGGAGCTGGGGACAGGGACAGGAATCCCGACAGCTTCCCTTTGAATTTCACAGCAGCCTCTGGCCAGTGGGTCAGGCTCCAACACTGGGAGTCTGGTCCATTTTCCCAGCCCTGCCCAGGGGGGCTGTTCCCTGTTTCAGAAATGGGGGAATGTTTCCCCCTTCCCCCCTACCCACCAGTGGGCCTGTTCAGAGAATCAGGCCCAGGTCGATCATGTTCCAGCAAGTTTATCACACCCCGTCCCACCCCGGGTGATTAACCCCTCTACGATGCCCCTCCCCCACCACCAAAAGCTCCCTGAAAATCCCCTACCTCAGCTGGCTCCATCACAGCCATTTCCCTGCCCTGTCCCCTGCAAGATGGGACAATCTGGAGCGAAACGTGGACGCGATTCCTCAGCCTGTCGGAGGAGCAGGGAGATTGGGCAGGTTTCATAAGGGGCTGGAGTCCATGTCACTCCCCGATTCCCCCCAGGCTCTCTCCCTGCAGACAGACGCTCTGATTCTATGACTGCCATGCTGGGAACAAACCCAGTTAGTTCATTACCTCCCCGGCCACACCACCAGCCTCACCCTCCCTCCCCCCCTGCTTAGAACTAACCCACCACGTCCCTTCTAAACCTCCCCAGAGCAGCATCTCTGAGCCAAACGCTGGAAAAAGAGCAGAATCAAAGGAGTCACTTCAGGGTACTGCCCCACAGTGTATTGTGACCCTCTCTAGCTCTCCCCCGTCTCCCTAAGTGGTGCGGTGCTCAGCAGAGTGAGCAACTGGCTTTTCCTCTCTCAGCTCCTGCCCTTGTTCCCAGGAGAGCTGACTGCCGCGGGGGTGCAGGGAATGAATCTGGGCAGAGCTGGGAACCTCCCTCCCCACTTCCTGCTCCTGCTGCCCCTTCAAGTCTCTCCACTCTCCCTTTTTGTCTTCTTCCCTCGCCCTGGGAGAACTGGCGGCTGCCCCATTGTCTTGGGTCTCTCCATCATCTGCAGGCTCAGGTTCAGGGGCTGGTATGGTCAAAGTGGTTCCAGCCACTGGAGAAAGTGCCCCTGGGCTGGTCTCAGAGGGGTTGATGAAGCGGGATTGTTCTTAATGTTTTCTCTGAATACTGTGTGTGTGCCTCAGTTTCCCCATGTGTTACACAAGTACCAAGCTGGTGGGATACAGGGGTGTGATCATTGCAGAGACCTCTAGAGGGCAGGCGTGATGGCAGAGTGGCTGCTGGGCATAGAGAATGGCCAAAATTCTCTATCTTGGCAAGCGATGGCCAGAGCTCATCCTCTGCAAGGAGCCAGCCGAAGATGTTGGAGAACAAAGAGAGAGGGGGAGGCCAGGTGACCTGTTTTCCTGGGAAAGAGAGAAAGCATGGGGGAGGGGCAGCTGGGTGTCAGTGAGGATGGGGGGCTGGAAGCGGCTCAGTCTCCTGGTTTGGGACTCAGCGGGGAGAGCCCAGGACTCAAGACTCTGGATTCCCCCCAAGCCAGACGTTGCCGAACGCTCTTGATTTCTGTGCTAACAAGCTCTGTTCTGTGCCGCCTTCCCAGCGACCAATAAACCCTTCTGTTTTCCAAGCTGGCTGAGAGTCACAGTTGACTGCGGAGGTGGGGTGCACGGCCCCTGTGAGGAGCATGTCAGGCTTCTCCTTCGGCTGCCCCTGGGGTTCAGACTGGGGCTATGCGCCCTCCATGGGCTCTGGGGCTGGAGAGGCTGGGGCCACATGCTCAGTGGGGGGGGATGTTGGGGGTGCTCAGGGGTTAGGGTCCTGTCCCTACAATGCGAGGAGGGCTCACCCCCCACCAGCTGTACCCATTGTTATCCCCAGCTCCTAGTCCCAGGCAGGGGGCCTGAAACAATCTGTACGGAGGGGGAAGCACTGAGAGCCATTGAACCAAACTGTAAAGCCTGGATAGGATGGAAACCCCTTCAAGCCAGGGGGTGCGGCAGGGCCCCGCTAGCCTAGATCCAGAGCCTGTGCTGCCCCCCCCCCCCACCCACCCTGACTGTGCCCCTGGGCCCCGCTCCTTCCCTGGCCCAGGATGGGGCACCCACCCTGCATCCAGTTTGGCCCCGGCCCACCGTCTGCCCCTCCCTATTTGCCCCCCTCACAACTCCCTGAGCTGCAGCCTCCGTCCGCACCAGCCCGGCCGGGGCAGGGAAACAAAGCAGCAAGTGGGGGGAGCGGGGGGTAACGTGATCCTGCCCCCGCCCCGCACACGCCGGGAGCTGCAGCAGCTTTCCCGGGCCCGGGGCAGGGAATCGCAGCCGGCTCCGCGGGGAGCAGCCCGGGGCCAAACCCGCCCCCTGCAGCCCGGGGGTGACGGGGCGGCGGGTCTCTCTTACCTTCCCTCGGAGCGGGGCCCCCGGGGCAGGGCCCGGGCCGGGAAGGGGCCCTGGCCGGGCTGGGGGCTCTGCCCTGGGAGAGGCTCCCGGGGAGCAGCGGGCAGGGCCCGGCTGGAGGTTCCCCTCTCCCGGCTGCAGCCCGGGCTCCGGGCTCCCAGCACCAGCCGCCGGGGCGCGGGGATCTCGCCGGGAGCCTGGGAGCCAGAGTCCCCGCAGCGGCTGCGAGTCACTTCCTGCGGCCGGGCCTGAGCCCCGCGATCCTCCCCCCAGAGCCGCCCCCCAGCCGCTCCTGGGTCCTAGCGGTCAACCCACCAAAGGATCAGCATCCCTGTGCCCCGCTTCTGTTACACTCACAGGCTCTAAGGTCAGAAGGGCCCCTCATGAGCATCGAGCCCAGGGGTTCTCACGGCCACATTTTTGGTGGCCTCAGAGTGTGGCCAGCTCTGACACTTTTCCCTAAAATATTGAATGAACTTTAGGGGAAACCAGTAAACATGCAGGGAGGTAAGCGGGGAAATGGTCCCATTACTGTGGGGAACTTTCCTGACTTTACCCCCCACTGCTGTGGAATCAAACAGCAGAAGGATCTGAGTCCTCGCTCCCTCTTCCCTCACCCAGAGCCTGCCTCACCTTGAGGGCTCCCCTTCCACTCTCTTGTGTGGTAAAGTCCTTATAACCCCGACAAGGCTGGGCCCAGGCTTCCTGGGGGGCTTGGCCCCCAACCTTGGTGTGACCATGCAGGACACGTGCTGCAGCGTGCCCACTCCAGGGTACTTTCTCTGCTCTGGACGCTTTCCTGACCTCCTCCCTGACCATTGTCTATACTCCAGAACAAATGCAATTTACTAAACAGCAACTAATTAAAAAAATAATCAGGAAACAATGAGAAAGGCGAAAGGAAAACACTTAGCCCCACTCTGTGGGCACGGGGGCAGTTCACAGTCCATCCCTCCCACGTCCCAGGCCTCCTGCCCAGGCCCTGGCTGTGCTGCAGGGATGCCGCAGGTCAGACATGTGCTCTGGCAGTGGCCACACGCCCTCAGGCTCTAGGTGACAGGACCTTTTTCCCGGTGTCCCCGGAAAGGTGCAAATCCAGAGGACAAATAAAAAGCCCCCACACTTGGTAATCTCTGTAACTGATTGGGGGGAGGGGAGCAGGGGGTTGGACTCATGATCTTTGAGCACTTCTGGCTGCTGACCTAGTTCTGTCCCTGCCCTCCCGCTGGGTTCCACGGGACGGAGGCCTTGATCTGGTGTTATACCAATAAAATAAAAACCAACAGGATCTTATTAAAGGGAAAAAGGCAAAATACCACATTTATTGGGAATACAGAAAGAATCATAGTAAGCAGTTAGTTATAGCTATAACATTCCATTCCATTCTCATATTTATTCACACATTCATTCATACAAACACACACCCAGGTTCTGCAAGGTTGTTATCATAGTTACCAGCCTTAGAGTTGCTCATGCCAAGCCACTGGCCAGGTGGCCTGGACATGAGGAGGGAGCAGGGCCTTGTCAGATGCTCATCTGATGCTCCTGGAAGTTGGTTTGCAGAATCAGACCCCAAAGTTCTCACTTTTTAGAGTCTATATTTATAGGAATTTCTTCCTATGCCAGTCTATTGGAATTGCTTCATCATGCTGTTGCTGAATCAATCAGCAGATAGCACATTCCTGACGGCTCCCTGCTGCTAGATGTTATCTTGTTCTTTGGTTCTCCCATTCTTGAGGCTGTTGGGTGGATTCCAGTCTGCCCTCCGGGGGTCCTCTGGTTATTTCCACTTGACGCCTTCTTCAGCCGATGGACATTGGATTCTTAGGCTGGCACCACCCTGATCATTCAGTTATTATCCACACCAAGCATCCATCCACATACATCCTCTATCTCTATTTTAATCACAATTGTTAATACAACAAAAGGGCGGGGAGTCTCTGGGTGCTGTTTCTGTTGTTACAGAGTATTGCTTTGAGTCTCTCTCTCTGTGAATTGCTTTGAGAACAGACTCTGTCTTAGAATGTACTAACGCAATTAGCAGCTTGCAAGTTTCACGCATAGAGGGAGAGAAACAGTACCAAAAACCAAGAGACCTCTTAATTAGTAATACCCTGGAATTTAAACTATGGGGAATCAAACTCATTTGTGATTTTAATACAGAACTTCTTTAATATGATCCAACACTGGAACATCGCCGGGGGGCAGGGGAAATGCCAGTACGATGGGGATGACTTCATCAGCTTCCACGTCCAGCTTTGGGTCTCTTATCCCTGTCTGTGTCCCATCTCCCACCCTCCCGGAGCCATGGCCCGGCTCCCGGCCCCACCTCGAGGGGGTAGAAGGGCACAGAGAGGGATAAGGGGGAGGCAGTGTAGCTCTAAAAATCGCTCCACTGGGCCCAGAGCAATTCCAGCCTCTCCACCTGTGCTTTGCCGGGATAAACCCGTCATGATGGCAGCCGGGATGCTGGGCAGATGCCCATGTTGTGAACTCCTTAACAGGTTACCAGTAGAATTGTAATAGGTGAAAGGGTTACTTTTTACATGCTATTTTCATCCCTAGTCTGGACACCTGCCTTGCAGCTTCTGAGCCCTCAGGCAGAAGCCTCCACAAACCCCCAAAGCTTCCCTGACTATTTGGAATGATTTTAGAGTAGGGGTGTGGTGCCCCGCCCCCGAATCCCATTGAGGTGGGGCCAGAAGCAGGGCCACGGCTTCAGGAGGGGGGCGTCGGGATGCAGACAGGGGTAAGGGGCCTGAGGCTGAATGTGGAAGATGATGAAGTTATCCCCGTCATACTGGCATTTCCCCCACCCCTCGTGGGTGTCCCAGTCCATGGCCTGCACCCCATGGAACCCTGGGGGGCAGGGACAGAACTTGGTCAGCAGCCAGAAGTGCTGAAAGATCACGAGTCTGCCCCACTTCCCCCCCCCATCAGTTTACAGAGATTACCAAGTGGGGGGGGCTTTTTATTTGTCCTCTGGTTTGCACCTTTCCGGGGACACTGGGAAGAAAAGTCCTGTCACCGAGAGCCTGAGGGCGTGTGGCCACCACCAGAGCACCTGTCTGACCCGCAGCATCCCTGCAGCACAGCCAGGGCCTGGGCTGGAGGCCTGGGACGTGGGAGGGACAGACTGTGAACTGTCCGGGCATCCCAGAGATGCTGTTTGTGCTTCCCCAGAGCCCATAGAGTGGGGCTAAGTGTTTTCCTTTCACCTTTCTCATTGCTTCCTGATTGTTTTAAATTACTTGCTGGTTAGTAAATTGCACTTGTTCTGGGGCATAGACAATGGTCAGGGAAGAGATCAGGGAAGCATCCAGAGTGGAGAAAGTACCCAGAGTGGGTTTGCTCTAACCTGTGTCCTGAGTGGTCATAACCAGGTCAGGGGGCCGAGCCCTTCAGGAAGCCTGGGCCCTGCCTGGTCGGGGTTATAAGGACTTTGCCACACAGGAGAGTGGAAGGGGAGTGTCATAAATATAAAGGGAAGGGTAAACACCTTTAAAATCCCTCCTGGCCAGAGGAAAAACCCTTTCACCTGTAAAGGGTTAAGAAGCTAGGATAACCTCGCTGGCACCTGACCACAATGACCAATGAGGAGACAAGATACTTTCAAAGCTGGAGGGGGGGAGAAACAAAGTTTCTCTCTGTCTGTGTGTTGCTTTTGCCCAGACCAGAGCAGAAATGCAAGTCAGATCTCCTGTAAAGAGTTAATAAGCAATCTAGTTAGATATGCCTTAGATTGTGTTTTGTTTAAATGGCTGATAAAATAAGTTGTGCTGAATGGAACGTATACTCCTGTTTTTGCGTCTTTTTGTAACTTAAGGTTTTGCCTAAAGGGATTCTCTATGTTTTGAATCTGATTACCCTGTAAGGTATTTACCATCCTGATTTTACAGAGGTGATTCTTTTACTTTTTTTCTTCAATTAAAATTCTTCTTTTAAGAACCTGATTGCTTTTTCATTGTTCTTAAGATCCAAGGGTTTGGGTCTGTGGTCACCTATGCAAATTGGTGAGGATTTTTATCAAGCCTTCCCCAGGAAAGGGAGCATAGGGCTTGGAAGGATTGGGGGGAAAGACGTTTCCAAGCGGGCTCTTTCCCGGTTATATATTTGTTAAATGCTTGGTGGTGGCAGCAATAAAGTCCAAGGGCAAAAGGTAAAATAGTTTGTACTTTGGGGAAGTTTTAACCTCAGCTGGTAAAAATAAGCTTAGGGGGTTTTTCATGCAGGTCCCCACATCTGTACCCTAGAGTTCAGAGTGGGGAAGGAACCTTGATAGGAGCCCTCAAGGTGAGGCAGGCTCTGGGTGAAGGGAGTGGGAGCGAGGACTCAGATCCTTCTGCTATTCGATTCCACCCAGGAGGTGTTTAAGTTAGGAAAGTTCCCCACAATAGCGGGACCATTTCCCCACTTACCTCTGCGCATGTTTAGTGGTTTCCCCTAAAGTTCATTCAGTATTTTAGAAAAATGTGTCACCCATTCCCCACACTAGATGGAAGACGGTCCCTCCCTTCTGTCCTCAGTACAACTGCTGAAGCCACTGCCCTTCACCCTGCCCTTATTAGCAGTAAAAATCTGCTGACTGCTATTTACAGGGGTTAAAAAGGGGCAAAGGGGGCAAAATGGAGCAGGGGGGTGGCCAGGGTCTGAGCAGGGGGTGGAAATTGACTGATGGGGGGTCAAGCAGCTGGAGGCAGCATTAGGAGAGGGGCTAAAAGGCAAAATCAGGGCTGGGGGGGTGGAGCAGGAGTTAAGCTTGGGGTGAGGTGCTGGCAGAGGGTGACAGAGGGCAAAACCCGGCACAGACGGGGGCACGGGGAGTAACAGTTACCCCAGTGGGACTGAGACACCAGTGCTTGCAAAAATGGTGGGGGGCAAAGGGGCTTTTTAATTTCCCCTCCCACAGACAGCACCTCTCAGCATGGGCTTCCCAGGGCTGGGTTCTTAAAGGCACAGGCATCCCAATGCCTAGTCAGTGCCGCTCCTCTTGGTCTGATCTAACCCACTGAGGCTACATCTACACGAGAAAGTTCAAAGCGCTGCCGTGGGTGCCAGTGCTCCTGGTAATCCACCTCGACGAGGGGATTAGCTCCGAGCACCGGGAGCCGAGCCTGTCCACACGAGCGCTTTAAAGAGCTCACACTTGCTGCGCTCAGGGGGGTGATTTTCACCCTCCTGAGCCAGCAAGTTAGAGCACTTTAATTTGTCAGTGTAAATAATCCCTGAGACTTAATTCAGTGAAACATTTTACATATATCCCCTCAGAAACAAAGAATCCCTTATCACTGTATCTGATTGCATAGAGTCTCCTCGCAGTTGTCTTGTCTGTTGCTGGGATTCCCTGAATTCCCTGAATTTTTAAATTTAATTTTTTTTCTTCTCAGTTTAGAGCTCACTGAATTTCTGGCCTAGTGTCAAAACTTTTGGAGTCCAGCCACCAATGGGCATTGCATTGTTGCAACTGTTATTTTGCCTCTCAGTCTAGCCCTGAGTGTTTTTCCTCGTGCCACTGTGTACAACTTGATTCTCAAATATTGAATAAAGGCAGTATATTAGCTCATATAATGTCTTTCTCCCTGGAAAAAAATCTATTGTAATGACTGCCATCATGGGTCAGACCAATAGTCCGCCTAATCTAGTATCCTGTCTTGTGAGAGTGATAGTGATGTGCCCCATGAGGGTTAATGTGTATACAGGGCCTTGTACCGTACAGGGCCTTGTACCATCCAGAAACATATGCAGCTGCGATAGGTCCTACTTTGCTAAAAGAGGCCATCTGATGTAGGATTCATACAAGGTTTATGCGCTTGGCAACATTCAGGGCACACCTGGATTGTTGTGCTGGATCTGTGCACACACAGCTCCTTTCAAGGGCATCAACCTTGGAATCTCGCCCAGATGACATGAACCGTGGGAAGCCTCCCAGGACTGGGCTCAAGGCCCGAGAGCAAGGAATGCGGTAGATAGAAACTGGTAAATAAGAATGTTAAACGAAGCCAGTGTATTTCTTTTATCTGTTGGAGAATGTAATGCGCAGGGGGAGAGAAAGAATAAAGGGGAAGGTGAAATGCTGACAGGCAGAAACCCGTTAGCAGACCAGCCGCTTGCTTTCTAAAAGCTCTGTGCTGTCTTGTCATTGAACCGCCACAACTGGCGCCCAACGTGGGGCCCTCAGCACTCACCTCGCCCGGCAAGGGTTTCAGACGCGTCACTCATCCGCTTCGCGGATCCCGGTAAGTATTTTTCGTTGTGGTAGGCATGGGAAGCTCCCTCTCTGCTTTGCAAGTGCAACACCGCAGTGAGCTACAGCATTTGCTGCGTAAGGCTCAGCATGACTGCCCCACTCGAGAACTCACTCTCCTGCTACAGGAGGTGAGTGCCCAATGCCCGTGGTACCCTGAAGCTGGAAGCCTTAAGCTAGCGGACTGGGAGCGGTTGGGCCAGACATTGCACAAAGAGCCTCGGGCGCCTGTGCAGGCTCTACATGCCTGGCATCTCTGCCGCGACGCGATACAGCGTGTCGCCTCGGACAGGCCCTCCCTCGCGAGGCTGGTGCTCTCGCCACGCCCGTCCGCTCCTGCAGCCATCCCCCCTCCTGGCAATGCGACACAGCGTGTCGCCTCGGAAAGGCCCACTCCCGCACCAACAGAGGGGCTGCCGATCCCGCCACCCCGTCCGCTCCTGCAGCCATCCCTCCCCCTGCTTCGCCCCCAGTGCCTCTATTACCACCACCTCCCTGGCCTTCCCCACCAGAGCCGGTGTGTGATCACCCTCCCCCCGTGGGGACCCATGCGGCTTTCGCTGGTGCAACAAATGGTTCACGCAGCGAAGACTCGCTCAGATCTTACAGCAGAGGAGCTGGCTGATCTGGTCTCAGTTTGTCCGGTGACCTGGCAGGATGATGGCCAGAGCAACCAGGTTGCAAACTGGGTCAGTTTGCCCTACTCGGTGGTCAGAGACGTAAAGAAAGCGATTCGCGAGTTCGGCCTCACTAGCACGTATGTAAGTGGTCTCATTGAAGGGCTAGGTACTGGGTACACCCTGATCCCTGAAGATTGGAAGGCACTGTTGCGCATGATGCTGACGCCCAGTCAGTATGTTATTTGGCTTAGTGAGTATTGGAAGATGGCGGAACGCCAAGCCCAGGTATATAGAGAGCAAGGTGTCATTTATGAGCATTTGGCAGAGGAGGGCCTGTTTGCTACTGTTCAAATGCAGTCTCAACTCCCTCAGGCCGTCTTCCCCATTATTCCTACCTGTGCCCAGCATGCTTTCCGGAAGGTCCCGGATTCAGGCAAGCCTACCAAAAGCTTTGCCAGTATCCGTCAAGGTGCATCAGAGTCCTTTACGGATTTTACCAACAGATTGCAGGAGGCTATCCTCCAACAGGTGGATAACCCTGCGGCAGCTCAGGAGATCCTGTTAAAAATGGCGGTTGAAAATGCGAACGAGGATTGCCGCCGTGCTCTCCAGGTGGCACAAGCCGCTGGCATTCTAGAGCTGTCGGACATGCTGCGGGCGTGCCAAAACATCGGCACACAAGCACATAAAGCTGGGGTTATGGCCGCCGCCCTGCGGAAAAGCGGGAAGGAGGGGAAGCGTTGTTACCGCTGTGGTAAGGAGGGTCACTTTCAGCGGGAGTGCCGCTCATCGACAGCGCCTGCCCACCCCTCAAAGAAGTGCCCCAAGTGTTGGAAGGGCTATCACTGGGCTGATCAGTGTCGTAGCGGGTCGGGAAACCGCATGACGGGTTCCCCCCGAACCCAGGGCCAAACAGGGGTGTTTCCCACTCAGACAACTGTTCCTCTGCTTTAAAACCCATAGACTCCATGAAGGCGGCGACTGCCGGAAGTGCAGGGCTTGATTTGATTATGCAGGAGGACGCTGATTTTCAGTTGCCGGGGGAGGTTTGTGCCATACCTACCCAGGTGACGGGACCTCTCCCTGCCGGATTTGTGGGTCTTGTTCTCCCTTGCTCACACGCTGGGAAACAGGGCTTTTTTGTCATCCCAGGGGTCATTGATGGCGATTACAACGGCGTTATTAAGGTTCAGGTGTGGACCCATCTTCCGCAGTCGCTCCCGCATGGACGGTCAATTGCGCAATTGATTTTAGTCCCCTATCAGGTGCCAGCTGCAGAGGATCGAGCCCGGGGCGGAGGCGGCTTTGGATCGACGCTGGCTCAGTCGCCATCTCACAACACGTCCTCTCCACTTGTTGCTCTAACAATGTCGGTCCACCCCTCGAAACCTCAGTTAACACTTCTCTTAAATAATGTTCCTTTTACAGGGCTGGTGGACATTGGAGCTGACGTTACGGTGATTCGTGATCCGGAGTGGCCGGTCGGTTGGCCAACAGTTCCTTCTAAAGAGTTGTGGGGGATCGGGGGTAGCAAACCCGGGCGCCAAAGTTTGTCTTGGGTCACGGTCTCCAAACCAGGAGGCCGTGCCCTTGCTACAATCCGCCTTTTTGTACTCCCTGTCCACCTCAATATTTGGGGCCGTGACTTACTTACAAAGCTGGACACCACCCTCGATATTAATATATAATGGCCCGAAATCCTCCCTCACCCACCTTGCCATCCGCAGTACCATTAGTATGGCAATCCTTAGAGCCTGTATGGATTGACCAGTGGCCCCTCCCCCTAGAAAAGCTGAAAGCGCTTCATTCACTTGTACAATAATATTTGCATGCACAGCGCTTGGAGAGCTTTACTAGTCCTTGGAATTAGCTGCTGTTACTTTGGCCTTTTAACTTTTTGCTGATTGTCCCTTTAATTTGATCGTGGACACGCATTATGTTTATCAGGTAATTGATCATTTACCCCTTGCCCTCATTACCCCTCAGGTCGATGCAGACCTTCTTCGCCTGTTTTTGTCCTTACAGTATCTCCTGACCACTCGTAATTTCCCTTATTTTGTTGCTCATATTCGCAGTCATACCCCTCTGCCTGGGCTACTTACTGAAGGCAATGCGCGCGCCGATCGCGCGTTACGTGGTCAGGTAAATTCCCTTTTTTCTGACCCCATTGAAAGCCATGCCTTTTTTCATCAGTCTGCCTCTGTTTTGGCCCGGCAGTTTCATATTCCTGCTGATCATGCACGTTCTATTGTTCGTTCTTGCCCCCACCATGCCGCTGCTGCCCCTACCTTTTTTTATGCCGTTAACCCCAGAGGCACCGCAGCGAATCAGCTGTGGCAAATGGATGTTACTCACGTGCCACAATTCCGTCCCTATTCGTTTTTACATGTTTCCATTGATACCTATTCAGGATTCCTCTGGGTGACCCCACAGCGTGGGGAAGCCACTCCCAAAGTTATGCACCATTTGCTAGCCTGTTTTGCTGTTATGGGTCGCCCGAGCCAGAAAATATAGATAATGCCCCAGCCTACTGCTCCACAGCCCTTTCCTCCTTTTGTGTCCAATGGGACGTCCATCTCACACACAGGATCCCTTATAATTCCATGGGCCAAGCCATTGTTGAATGTGCAAATCACACGCTAAAAACCTTGCTCGACAAACAATTAAAACAAGGGGAGCTGCATCTCCGAACCTTAGGAGACATTCAGCAACAATTGCGTATCCTTTTGTTCACTTTAAATAATTTAACGCTGAACGCAGATCAGCAGACCCCCACGGATCGGCATTTTCACAAATCCGAGGTACTGGAAAGACCGCGTGTCTATTACCATCAGCTGCCCGATCCGCAATGGTTGGGCCCAGTGCCTCTAATTACTTGGGGTTGGGGATATGCTGCTGTGTCTCTCCCTGCAGGACCGTTGTGGGTTCCGGCCCGGTGTGTGCGACCGGCACTGAAACAGCATGGCGTGGCACCAGAGGCTGTCGAACCCCATACCGGAGTTTTAGCTGACCTCGGAGTAGAACGCGGTGCCTCCTGGGTCGACAACGGCAGGACGGAAACGGAGGAGGCGTAGCGTCCCAAGCCAGCCCGTGACATGGGGAGCAGTAAAAGCATTGGTCGCCGCGGCTCAACGAAGACTGGCAGCAAACCAACAGCCAGAGACTTCTGAGACTTTGTTTGTGGCAATTCTTGCCCAAATTACTGCTAATTCTGTATTGATTGTATGCCTTTTGTGCCTGCTATTTCCTGTAGGGGTTGGCTCGGGAGCGCTTTCTCCGTTACGAGCCCGAATGACATATAACCTATGGGAAAGATTGGCTACAATAGCAAATGTTACCCACTTTTGTTTATTTGATTTTGTAGCAGCTGAAGAATTGTTAGGTACGTATCTTATTCCAGTATGTCATCACCCTGAGGAAATCGGAAATGAGATGATGCTCGCTGCTTACGCGAACCTCTCTTCCCAGTACTCTAGCATGGCTAATTGGGGCTCGGCCAATTACACTTTACCTTCTTAAGCTCATTTTTTGCTGTTGCTGTGTGCAATGTATCTCCTTTTTGTTAAGGCTTTGTCGAGAACCGCCCTGGCAGGCTCCACGAGTTATGACCTCGTCTGTCCGGCAGTTAATTGGCTTGCAAAAGCAAATTGATGGCTACCATGAGATGGCCGAGCACAAATAAACAAAAAAGGAGGGGATGTAGGATTCATACAAGGTTTATGCGCTTGGCAACATTCAGGGCACACCTGGATTGTTGTGCTGGACCTGTGCACACACAGCACCTTTCAAGGGCATCAACCTTGGAATCTCGCCCAGATGACATGAACCGTGGGAAGCCTCCCAGGACTGGGCTCAAGGCCCGAGAGCAAGGAATGCGGTAGATAGAAACTGGTAAATAAGAATGTTGAACAAAGCCAGTGTATTCCTTTTATCTGTTGGAGAATGTAATGCGCGGGGGGAGAGAAAGAATAAAGGGGAAGGTGGAAAGCTGACAGGCAGAAGCCCATTAGCAGACCAGCCGCTTGCTTGCTAAAAGCTCTGTGCTGTCTTGTCATTGAACCGCCACAATCTGATGTAGCTAATTCCTACAGAGAGCAGTTTCTCACACCACAGGTACGTGAGACTGCTATCTGTAGGAAGTAACTTCATCAGATTGCAGTGTTACAGATAGCACATCCCTGCAGATTGCAATTTCTGACCCGTATATGGGTGTGAAAATGCTATCTGTAGGACCAGGCTACCTGCAGCAGCAACAGGTCCTACGATGCTAACAAAGGCCATCTGATGTAGCTAATTGCTGCAGAGAGCAGTCTCACCTACCTACAGTGTTGAGAAACTGCTATCTGGAGGAATTAGCTTCATCAGATTGCAGTGTTGCAGGTCTCCCATGACCTTCTCATAAACAAACTATGGAAATGCCACCTAGATGGAGCTAAAATAAGATGGGTGCAAGTGATTCACAGGCTGAAAGGGCTGAGTCAGGCTGAAAGGGCATAACCAGTGGGGTTCTGCAGGGATCAGTTCTGGATAAGCTTCTATTCAAAATCTGAATGAATGATTGAGATAATGGCATAGAGAGTACAATTATAAACTTTTGTGAATGATAACAAGCTGGAAGCATACAAAATGGGAAATGACTTCCTAGGAAGGAGTCCTGCGGAAAGGGATCGGAGGGTCATAGTGGACCACAAGCTGAATCCGAGTACTGTGGAAAGGGACCTATGCAAGAAAACAGACCGTCACTCTGGGATATCGGCTCTCCTCTGGGCTGATGAGCTCTCAGCTGGAGTAAAAATTGGAGAGAGGCCAGAGAAGAGAAAAAAAATTAAGGTTTAGCAAACATGACCTGTGCGGGAAGGAGCCTCTGTTTACAAAAGCTGTTTCTTACAATCTACACATAGAAATAACTGCTACAGGGAGCGAGAGGGAGAGGGAGAGAGCGAGCGAGCACATTTCTACGTGCAGCAATTTCACCTACACTGCAGTGGAAGAAGCTGCTGCCCGTAGGCATTTGCTACATCAGGTAGCAGTTTACTACACTAGCAGTTTCTTACCCTCCACTAGGTATCGGTAACCGCTCCCGGTAGCACATTCCTAGGCGGAGCACTTGAAAACACGACACCTGACACAGAGAGGGGAGGCGCAGCTTGACGGGTTTATCGCTAGGACCCAGGAGCGGCTGGGGGGCGGCTCTGGGGGGAGGATCGCGGGGCTCAGGCCCGGCCGCAGGAAGTGACTCGCAGCCGCTGCGGGGACTCTGGCTCCCGGCGAGATCCCCGAGCCCCGGCGGCTGGTGCTGGGAGCCCGGAGCCCGGGCTGCAGCCGGGAGAGGGGAACCTCCAGCCGGGCCCTGCCCGCTGCTCCCCGGGAGCCTCTCCCAGGGCAGAGCCCCCAGCCCGGCCAGGGCCCCTTCCCGGCCCGGCCCCTGCCCCGGGGGGCCCCGCTCGGGGGGAAGGTAAGAGAGACCCGCCCATCCCCCGTCACCCCCGGGCTGCAGGGGGAGGGTTTGGCCCCGGGCTGCTCCCCGCGGAGCCGGCTGCGATTCCCTGCCCCGGGCCCGGGAAAGCTGCCGCAGCTCCCGGCGTGTGCGGGGCGGGGGCAGGATCACGTTACCCCTCCCCCCCCAATCTGCTGCTTTGTTTCCCTGCCCCTGGCCCGGCTGGTGTGGACGGGGGCTGCAGATCAGGGAGATGGGAGGGGGGCAAATAGGGAGGGGCAGAAGGTTGGCAGGGGCTAAACTGGATGCAGGATGGGGACCCCTGGATGCAGCTGGGGGTCGGGGAGGGAGCGGGGCCCAGGGGCACAATCGGGGGGGGGGGGCAGCACAGGCTCTGGATCTGGGCTGGCGGGGCCCTGCTGCACCCCCTGGCTTGAAGGGATTTCCATCCTATCCAGGCTTTACAGTTTGGTTCAATGGCTCTCAGCCCCCCTGTTATAAATATAAAGGGAAGGGAAACCACCTTTCTGTACACAGTGCTATAAAATCCCTCCTGGCCAAAGGCAACATCCTGTTACCTGTGAAGGGTTCAGAAGCTCAGCTTACCTGCTGGCACCTGACCCAAAGGACCAATAAGGGGACAAGATACTTTCAAATCTTGTGGTGGGGGGGAAGGCTTTTGTTTGTGCTCTTTGTTTACGTGGTTGTTCTCTCTTGGGACTGAGAGAGGCCAGACAGAAATCCATCTTCTCCAACCCATCCTAATCCAAGTCTCCAATTTTGCAACCAGTATAGGTAAGCCAGGCAAGGCAGATTCGTTTATCTTTTATTTTATGTGAATTTTCCCTGTGTTAAGAGGGGGGTTTATTCCTGTTTTCTGTAACTTTAAGGTTTTGCCCAGAGGGGGATCCTCTGTGTTTTGAATCTGAATGCCCTGTAAAGTATTTTCCATCCTGATTTTACAGAGATGAGTTTTACCTCTCTCACTTTTTTTTTTTTAATAAAATCCTTCTTTTAAGAACCTGACTGATTTTCCCATTCTTTCAAGATCCAGGGGTTTGGGTCTTTGATGATTTTGTAACCAATTGGTTAGGATATTATTCTCAAGCCTCCCCAGGAAAGGGGGTGTGTAGGGTTTGGGGGGCTATTTTGGGGGGAAGACGTCTCCAAGTGGTCTCTTTCCCTGTTCTTTGTTTAAAACATTTGGTGGTGCCAGCATACTGTTCAAGCACAAGGCAAAGTTGGTACCTTGGGGAAGTTTTTAACCTAAGCTGGTAAGAATAAGCTTAGGGGGTCTTTCATGTGGGTCCCCACTTCTGTACCCTAGAGTTCAGAGTGGGGAAGGAACCTTGACACCCCACTGTACAGATTGTTTCAGCCCCCCTGCCTGGGACTAGGAGCTGGGAAGAAGAACGAGATACAGCTGGTGGGGGATGAACCGAGGGCTGGGGGAGGCAAGTCCACCTCCCACTGCAGGGGCAGGACCCCAGACCCTGAGCACCCCCAACATCTTCCCCGACCTGCTGAGCATGTGGCCCCAGCCTTCCCGGTCCTGGGGCCCAGGGAGGGCACATGACCCCAGCCTGAACCCCCGGGGGCAGCCTAAGGAGAAGCCTGACAGGCTCCTCACAGGGGCCGTGCACCCCACCTCCGCAGTCCGCTGTGACTCTCAGCCAGCTTGGAAAACAGAAGGGTTCATTGGTTGCTGAGAAAACCGTGTGGAACAGAGCTCGTTAGCACAGAAATCAGGAGCATTCAGCAAAGTCCATCTTGGGGGGAATCCAGAGTCCCGAGCCCTGGGCTCTCCCCGCTGAGTCCCAAATCAGGAGACTGACCCACTTCCAGCCCCGCATCCTCAGAGACCTCAGGATACAGGCTGTGTCTGTGAGTCCCAGAGCTCCTGCCCTCAGTGACACAGCCAGGTTCAAACCCCTGTTACCAGTGTGAGTGGCTGAGCTGCCTAATGAGAGCAGAGGCCCATGGCAATGGGGCAGTCACCCGTTCTCCCAGGTTGAGGGAAGAAGATAAAAAAGGAGAGCGGAGACACTTGAAGGGCAGCAGCAGCAAGAAGTGGGGAGGGAGGTTCCCAGCTCCCAGCCCTGCCCAGATCCATTCCCTGCACCCCCGGGGCAGTCCGCTCTCCTGGGAACAAGAGCAGGGGCTGAGAGAGGAAAAGCCAGTTGCTCGCTCTGCTGAGCACCGCACTACGGAGGGAGATGGGGGAGAGCTGGAGGGGGTCACAATACACTGTGGGGCAGTACCCTGAAGTGACTCCTTTGATCTGCTCTTTTTCCAGCATTTGGCTCGGAGATGCTGCTGTGGGGAGGTTTAGAAGGGACGTGGTGGGTTAGTTCTAAGCGGGGGGGGAGGGAGGGTGAGGCTGGTGGTGTGGCCGGGGAGGTAATGAACTAACTGGGTTTGTTCCCAGCATGGCAGAGTCATAGAATCAGAGCATCTGTCTGCAGGGAGAGAGCCTGGGGGGAATTGGGGAGTGACATGGACTCCAGCCCCTTATGAAACCTGCCCAATCTCCCATCTCCTCCTACAGGCTGAGGAATCGCGTCCACATTTTGCTTCAGATTGTCCCATCTTGCAGGGGACAGGGCAGGGAAATGGCTGTGATGGAGCCAGCTGAGGTAGGGGATTTTCAGGGAGCTTTTGGTGGTGGGGGAGGGGTAGTGTAGAGGGGTTAATCACCCGGGGTGGAACGGGATGCGATAAACCTGCTGGAACGTGATCAACCTGGGCCTGATTTTCTGAACAGGCCCATTGATGGGTGCGGGGGAGGGGAAACAATCCCCCATTTCTGAACCAGAAAACACCCCCCTGGGCAGGGCTGGGAAAATGGACCAGACTCCCAGTGCTGGAGCCTGACCCACTGACCAGAGGCTGCTGTGAAATACGAAGGGAAGCTGTCAAGGTTCCTGTCCCTGTCCCCGGCTCAGAGCTCTGCTTCCCGTCTCAGCCTATGGCTGGCAGGCATGTGGGAAATGAGAAGACCCTGCCCTGCTCCATGTGCTGGGGAGGACAAGGAGCTCTCACCTTCTCCCACCCCCTCAAGCCTCCCAGCTACTCTGAGCAGGGTGCGCGGAGGATTCTGCTTCTCTCTCCGTCCTACCCCATGACTAGTGGGATTGTGGCTGGGGCAGCAGGTGCTGAGCGGGGGACTCTTGTTGTTTCAGATGCCGGTGACCTTCGAGGAGGTGGCTGTGTATTTCACCCAGGGGCAGGGGGCTTTGCTGGACCCTGCTCAGAGAGCCCTCTACAGGGATGTCATGCAGGAGAACTACGAGACAGTGACCTCGCTGGGTAAGGGATTCTTGGCCCCTTGGTTATTGGAAACTGGGGAGGTCTGCGTGTCTGACACCGGTCAGGTTCTTCCCTCATCATGCTCCAATGAGAAGAGGGTGTCAAAACATAAGGCACATACTAAATCATCCCCACCCAACCCCCCTAGCTTGCACGGTGGAGAAGCCGTGCATTGTCCTGTCTGTGTTGTTTCTCGGTCGCACACAGAATCCCTCTTCTCTCTCCTCCTTGGGAACAGCTCCAGTCATGTGGAGGGCTCTGGACTTCGCAGGTTTAGAAATAGGCAGGGGTTTAACACGAGAGCTGGGTGTGCATCACAATTGCCCTCACCTCCCCAGACGTCTGCCTCCCGCAAGGGGGTTAAGTGACCACGTTCCTGTCCTCTTAGATTCCACATTCCCCAGCACAGCACTGGGACAGGTGCCACCCACGGAATGTCCTTTCTGACAGATGCTCTCTCAATCCTCCACAAACCCTGATCTGGTCTGATATCACTCCCTGCACAGGATTTCCCCTTCCCAAACCTGACCTGATCACCCGGCTGGAACGAGGGGAAGAGCCGTGGGTGCCCGATCTCCAGGCCTGTGAAGAAAGAGAGATCCCAAGAGGTGCCCACACAGGTGAGCGCTGACATACAAATCATCTAGTGAATGAAAGAAAAAGTTGAGAATCCCAAAAATGACATATTAGTAAGTGCCCTCGGTTCCTTCCTCATCTCACCCAGAGCAGGGCTGCAGGCAGCAGATATCACTGACATCGCTTCCCATGTGTCCTGTTCACTGCAGGAGTTTCCTTCCGAACTGGGAAGTGGAGGCAGAATCCAATTGCTCCATCTCTCCAACCTTTAGTATGTTGGGTTTTCCCTCGGTTCTATTCCTCTTAATTTCTCCTCAGCAGAATGACTCCTGTCTGCATTGTCTCTCTCCCAGCAGGTGATGAGAGAGTGAGTGAGAAGAAGGAGGGGAATCAACATCAGGAAATTCCTGGGCACGGGGAACCACAGGGGATTTTTGTGGGAAGAGCTGAAGGGAATTTTTCCCAGTGCTTGGCACAGGGAGAAGCCTGGGGAAATTGGCAGAGGTCAAAGAGGCTGCTGGGAAACCACTCAAGGGAGCAACTGGATGGATCTATTATATGTGGGGAAGGACACAGGGATCCCACAGCCCGGCAGACAACCCCCAAGGAAGACAAACGCTATGAATGCCTCGGTTATGGGAAAGGATTCATTCTGAGACCGGCGCTTCTTACGCTTCAGGCAATAAATACTGGAGAGAAAACACTTCAATGCTTGGACTGTGGGGAAAACCTCAATAAGCGCTCAGATCTTACTAATCATGGGAGAAGCCACATGGGAGAGAAACCCTCTGGGTGCCTTGAGAGCAGGAATTGTTTGAATTGGAAGTCAGCACTGATTACACATCAGCTAATCCACACAGGAGAGAGACCCCACAAGTGCTTAGACTGTGGGAAAAAATTCGTACGAAGGTCAGGCCTAATTAAACATCAGAAAATCCACACAGGAGAGAGACCCCATCAGTGTTTAGACTGTGGGAAAACTTTCATACACAGGTCAGACCTTGTTAAACATCAAGCAGTCCACACCGGAGAGAGACCCCATAAGTGCTTCGACTGTGGAAAAAGTTTCACACAAAGGCCAACCCTTCTTAAACATCAGGTAATCCACACAGGAGAGAGACCCTATAAGTGCTTGGACTGTGGGAAAAGTTTCACATGGCGATCTGCCCTGGTTACACATCAGAGAATACACACGGGAGAGAGACCCCATAAGTGCTTAGACTGTGGGAAAAGTTTCATACAGAGGTCAAACCTACTTAATCATCAGGCAATCCACCCTGGAGAGAGACCTCATAAGTGTTTAGACTGTGGAAAAAGTTTCACAGAAAGGCCAACCCTTCTTAAACATCAGGCAATCCACACAGGAGAGAGACCGCACAAGTGCTTAGACTGTGGGAAAAAATTTGTACGGAGGTCAGGCCTAACTAAACATCAGAAAATCCACACAGGAGAGAGACCCCATCAGTGTTTAGACTGTGGGAAAACTTTCATACACAGGTCAGACCTTGTTAAACATCAAGCAGTCCACACTGGAGAGAGACCCCATAAGTGCTTAGACTGTGGAAAAAGTTTCACAGAAAGGCCATCCCTTCTTAAACATCAGCTAATCCACACAGGAGAGAGTCCCCATAAGTGCTTGGACTGTGGGAAAAGTTTCACATGGCGATCAGCCCTGGTTACACATCAGAGAATACACACGGGAGAGAGACCCCATAAGTGCTTAGACTGTGGAAAAAGTTTCACAGAAAGGTCAACCCTTCTTAAACATCAGGTAATCCACACAGGAGAGAGACCCCATAAGTGCTTGGACTGTGGGAAAAGTTTCACATGGAGATCAGCCCTGGTTACACATCAGAGAATACACAAAAGAGAGAGACCCCATAAGTGCTTAGACTGTGGAAAAAGTTTCACAGAAAGGCCAACCCTTCTTAAACATCAGGCAATCCACACAGGAGAGAGACCCCACAAGTGCTTAGACTGTGGGAAAAGTTTCACATGGCGATCAGCCCTGGTTACACATCAGAGAATACACATACAGCCCTGGTTACACATACAGAGGTCAGACCTTGTTAAACATCCAGCAATCCACACCGGAGAGAAACCCCAAAAGTGCTTAGACTGTGGAAAAAGTTTCACAGAAAGGCCAACCCTTCTTAGACATCAGGTAATCCACACAGGAGAGAGACCCCATAAGTGCTTGGACTGTGGGAAAAGTTTCACATGGCGATCAGCCCTGGTTACACATCAGAGAATACACACGGGAGAGAGACCCCACAAGTGCTTAGACTGTGGGAAAAAATTTGTACGGAGGTCAGGCCTAATTAAACATCAGAAAATCCACACAGGAGAGAGACCCCACAAGTGCTTAGAATGTGGGAAAAGTTTCATACAGAGGTCAGACCTTGTTAAACATCAAGCAGTCCACACCGGAGAGAAACCCCATAAGTGCTTAGAATGTGGAAAAAGTTTCACAGAAAGGCCAACCCTTCTTAAACATCAGATAATCCACACAGGAGAGAGACCCCATAAGTGCTTTGATTGTGGGAAAAGTTTCACATGGAAATCAGCCCTGGTGACACATCAGAGAATACACACAGGAGAGAGACCCCACAAGTGCTTAGACTGTGGGAAAAAATTTGTACGGAGGTCAGGCCTAATTAAACATCACAAAATCCACACAGGAGAGAGACCCCATAAGTGCTGAGAATGTGGGAAAAGTTTCATTCAGAGGTCAGACCTTGTTAAACATCAAGCAATCCATACCGGAGAGAAACCCCATGAGTGCTTATGTTTATAATGTTATATATGCTTAGAATGTTTTTCTGTGTTTTCATATCTATTGATTTCTCTCACAACAAAGAATAGAAAGTGCACAGTGCTCACTTTCTATTATTTTTGATTTCAAATATTTGTACTGCAAACATGCAAAACAAAAATAGTATTTTTCAGTTCCCCTCATACAAGTGCTGTCGTGCAATCTCTTTATCAGGAAAGTGTAACTTAGAAACATAGATGATTTTAATTATATAAGTGCACTGAAAAATAAAGCAATTAAAAACTTTAGAGCCTAGAAGTCCACTCAGTGCTACTTCTTTTTCTGCCACTCGCTAAGACAAACAAGTTTGTTTACATTTACGGGAGCGAATGCTGCCTGCTTCTAATTTATGATGTCACCGGAAAGTGTGAGAAGGCGTTCCCATGGCATGTTTGTAGCTGGCAGCGCAGGTATTTAAGTGGAAGATATGCTAAACATGCCTATGTCCCTTCATGCTTCGGCCACCATTCCAGTGGAGGATGCTCATTTAAAAAAAATAATGCATTAATTCCATTTGTGACTGAACTCCTTGAAGGAGACTTGTATGTCCCCTGTCCTGTTTTACACACCTTCTGCCAAATATGTCATCATATCGAAGTCCCGGAGAATGACCTAGCACATGGGGGGACACTTTCACTGCAGATTTGACAAAACGCAAAGAAAGTAACTATCTGAGATTTCGAAAGATAGCTACAGCACTCGGCCCAAGGTTTAAGAATCTGAAGTGTCTTCCAAAATCTGAGAGGGATGAGATATGGAGCATGCTTCCAGAAGTCTTAAAAGAGGAAGACACTGATTGGGAAACTACAGAACCCGAACCACCAAAATAGAAAATCAACTTTCTGCTGGTGGCATCTGACTCAGTTGAAGAAAATGAGCATGTGTCGGTTATTGATTAGATACCCGTCATTAGCATGGAGGCATGTCCTCTGGAATGGTGGTTCCAGTGGGAAGGGACCTAGGACCCTTTAGAGCATCTGGCACGTAAATATCTTGCGACGCCGGCTGCAACACTGCCATGCGAACGCCTGTTCTCACTTTCAGGTGACCTTGTAAACAAGAAGCGGGCAGCATGATCTCCTGCACATTGTAACCAAACTTGTTCTTCTGAGTGATTGGCCCAACAAGCAGTAGGACTGAGTGGAGTTGTAGGCTCCAAAGTTTTACATTGTTTTATTTTTGAATGCAGGTATTTTTTGTACATAATTCTACATTTGTAAGTTCAACTTTCATGATAAAGAGATTGCATACGGTACTTGCAGTTGGTGAATTGAAAAATACTATTTCTTTTGTTTTTTACAGTGCAGGTATTTGTAATAAAAAATATAAAGTGATCACTGTACACTTTGTATTCTGTAAAAACAACAAGGAATCCTTGTGGCACCTAAATAAAATAATAAAAATAAATAATAATAAAGCTTAAGAAGATCTGAGATAAAAGGATCAGGTCCCAAGAGTTTATATAGAAGTTTTTGCAGCCTCTCGACAGCAGCAGGACCAAAGAACCCCTCCTCACCTATGCTCTTGAAGCAAGAGCTTGCAATTCCAAGGGCCTCAGAACAGCGCAGGTGCCTGCCCACACCTTACAAAGTGACCAGAAGGGGAGCTGGTGCTGCTTACCTTGTAACCCAGTGATTAGTGCACTCCGCTGTGATGTAGGAGTGCTAGGTTCAATTCCCCCATCTTCTGAAGATGGGAAAGCATGTGAGCAGGGATTTTCCAGGTGCATGTTTTAGGCAACAGAACAATTCTCATTCTCGCTCCCCCGAATTCGATGACTCTTCAAGTATTTATTCTCAATGGAACAGCTTCAACAGGAGAGAGTGAGGGAGCCCCACCTGAGAATAGCCCATGGGTAGGGCATGCTCTTGAGAGATGTGGGAGGCCCATGTCCAAATCTTTTCTCCTCCCCAGGCAGAGGGGGTATTGAATGCAGGTCTCTGACATCCTGGGTGACTGCTTTAATCAGTGGGCTGAAAACTATAATATGGGCATCTTCCCCACCAGGTCCTCCTTGATTTTAATGGCACCTCTTCCAGGAGAGGTGCTCAGAGCATGCATACCAGATCTGTCCTCACAGGGGTTACAGGCAGGGGAGTTGTGCATACCTTCCCCTGGTGTGTGGATCATGCTGGAGCTTACATGAGAGACAGGCATCCAGATGAGGCATGACGATAACCTAAAACTGGAAATTAGAGGCCTAAATCTGGGGTTTAGGTGCTCAACTACCTGTGTAGACCTGGACCATATTTTCTACTGATAACGTGAACATAAATTCAGAAGCAAAACTTTGTTAACATAAAGTAAAACTGCGTCTTTGGTGCCCCCCGCCATTTGTTAAACTTTTGTCACAAACAGTACCCCGAGCTCAGCGCCACCCAAGTCCGGCATCCCAGGCAGTCACCTGGATCGCCTGCCCCTACATTTGAACCCGTGAGAAACTCTTCTGCCAGGAAATAGTCGGTAGCAATGATGCAACAAAGCAGGAGCTAGAAGCCTTGTGGTTAAATACACCTCTCCTTTTTGTTCTTTATATTTCCATGCACTTCACAACCCTTATCGCTAATGAAAAACCACACCCCCACACCAGAGAGGCATCAGACACTTCCACAGCCCCTAGGGGTGCGTGGAGAAGCAGTGTTTGAGAGGGGGTGTGAGCAGCAATGCCAGCTGCACCATGCATCCAGATCAGGTTCTGCAGGTGGGTGCCGGGAGGAGAGGGGGGGGTTACAGGGATTGGCATGAAGGGGGCTCGGTGCGGGGAGCCCACGGGGGCCAACGGCGCCAAAATACAAGTTCACCCAGGGCATCATTTCCCCTAGGGCTGGCCCTGGACATACATGCTGACACAAAGCACAAGGCCCTGTGTGCAGGCTGGATAGTAACATACTACTGTAAGGTCCAGGCTAGCATCATAGTGACCTACACGGCTCTCCTCACTGGTGTTGGGTTCACACAACCAATTTAAGGGAAAAAAATCCCACATCTGCCTTCAAAATTCAAACATCACAGGTGGAAATTAAAGTTCTTCCCCCTCCCATCCCTGGGGTGGCAGGGAGGGAGAGGGAGGAGCTTCCAGGGGCCATAGAGATGAGGTATCCGGCTTTGGGTAGACAGGGGTCCTCCAGGGGCACAGAGATGAGCTAGAAGGCTGGGTAGATGGGAATGGTTCAGGTCATAGGCGCTAGGAGGACTGGGGCTAGAGAAGCCCATTTTTGCATTCCCATGGGGCTGTTCCCCCTCATGCCTCAGTGGCAGTGGCTGACCCAGGATCCTCAGAGTCCCCTTGGATCACAGAGGACAGTGGCAAAGAGTCTGCACAGTCCCGGGGGCAGTGAAATTGACCTCTCTGCCTCCCTCACTCAATGCTCTCTATGGTTTGATAGTCCAGAGAGTGCACAGAGCTGAGACCTGATGCAACTTCCAGGGTCATAGAGAAAGCATGACAGAAAGTCCACAGGAGGAGGTCATAGAGCCTATGGTCTAAGGCCAGAGAGGCTGATCTCAGGGCCCCCAGGGGAGGGGGTGGAAGTCAGAAAGAGGCGAGGGGCAGGCAGGGGCGCAGGGGAAGAGGTGGAATGGGAGTGGGGAGGGGACAGAGCAGGGGCAGGAAGAAGTGGGGCGGAGACTTAGGGGAAGGGGTGGAGTGGGGGCAGGGCTGGGGCTGAGGGGGAGTTGTCCCAGGCCCCACACCCCCTTCGGGTTGGCCCTGCCCCTCTTCCCCCGTGTCTCAGGGACACAGTCTGAGCCGGGAATTACCCCCACCACCCAGAGACAGGGTCAGATTCTCGCCCCAGGGACGGAGCCCGGCAGGAAAGTGAAGATCGGGGCCTCGTCACCAGCATCAATAAATGTCACCTGCCCCTGTTCACAGTCCAGACAAACCCGGATCCTGCTGGGGTCCCAACTCAGGGGCAGAGTGGTCACAGGGGAGGTGAGAGCCCAGAACTGATCCAGCGCATACCCCACAGCCCAGATCCCCTCTTTGGGGCATATCTCTCCCTTCCTTCTCACAGACTCTCTGGCCACCCCCACAACCCAGGATCCCTCATCCCCCACCTCCACCTCCCAGCAATGTCTCCCCGAGATGAATCCCTCACAGCCCAGCATAGAGGGCTCAGTGTGAAATCTCTCAGGGTTGTCGGGCAGATGCTGCTGCATTTCTTCCCACTTCCCACTTTTCAAATCCTCAGACAGCACAAGGTTGGGATGAGCCGTGTCTGGATCCAGAGTCACATTCGCTGTGGGGGAGAGAGAATCAGAGCATTTGTGGCAGAGCTCAGCCCTGGGGGAGGCTGGGACCATTTTTCACTCTCCCCAGCAGCCCTGTTCTGGCTGGGACGGGCCTGGATCCCAGGGAGCTGCCTCTGTGCTGGGCACCTGAGACTGAGCAGAGATGTCACTGCAGTTCCCCACTCTGTTTCTCATTTGCTTGAAGAAGCTTCAGCTCCCAGCTTCCCCTGCTGGGCCTTCTCCATTCCCAGCAGCAGAGAAACTGGGGTAAAGGAGGGGGATGTGTCAGCCCTCAGGGCAGAGAGCTCTCAATTTAGTATTAAAGGTTCTGTGAATGTCCATGAGAACCCCATGGTCAGAGTTAAGGGTGTTTGGATGCTGCTCAGGGAGAGTGTTTCTGTTCATCAGCATAGGCATGAACTCAGCACTAAGGTTGGTGTCAGGATCTTTTGTGTGACTTCAGCTCGGGATCTCCTCTGGATTTCATGGCTTCACTGTAGTGCTGGGTGTGTCATGACTGGTGTTGGTTTGGTTGGTAACTTTAGGTGCAATGTGTTTTCATGGGAATTTTCTTATAATTTAAAGACCGTTTCCACCTGCAACCTCACCCTGTCTTTGTGCTCCTAGGGTTTCCCCTCTTTTTGTCCCCAGTGCAAATGGCAGAGTGTCTGGAGGGGGAAAGGCGAAAAGAGGCGAGATTTCTTGCTTTCATGTTTGTAACAATATCCCCACTCTTAACTGACCTAACTTGGTTTGAATTTTGACAGAGAAACAGAGAGGGACAGGGACATACTCAGATCTTTAATATAAATATAAACAAATCTGAAACCTTCTTTTACCTCTCTCATTCAGGCATCTCACAGCAATGAAAGCAACAGCCATTAGGTCTCACAACCACCCTAGGAGATACAATCTGTCAGAGAGATTTCCTTTCCTCTCATCAGCCCCTCCCAACCTCCAGACTCCAGCTGGTTTGTCTCATTCGCCTATTGCCTTTTCTCAGACCCGAGACCCAGATCCTGCAAAGACTTTAGCAGACTTTGGTCCCTTTGTTGCATCCGATGAAGTGAGCTGTACTAACGAAAGCTTATGCTCAAATAAATTGGTTAGTCGCTAAGGTGCCACAAGTACTCCTTTTCTTTTTGCAAATACAGACTAACACGGCTGTTACTCTGAAATTTGGTCCCTTTGACATTAATGGGATGTTAAGAGTTTGCAGGCTCAGGGCTCGTAGTTGTAGGTCCCTTGGGTTTATTCACTCAGCATCTCTACAGAGCTCAGCACAATGGGGCCCTCGTCCTCCAAAGAATAATAAAATTGTTTAATAAGTGTTGAGATTGGAGCTGGGAGAGTGTTGGCTCAATGGGCCAAATTCACCCTAATTGGCAGAGAAATAGAGCGGGCAGTTTGCGACTCCCCCAGTCAGTGGCTCCAGAGGCCCGTGCAGACCTTGGCACAGGCAAGGCAAGTCCTGAGATGCAGCCAGAGTAGCATCCCTGTGTCTGTGACCCCCACGGGCTTTGCCAGTTGGGAGAGAAAATCAGGGACTCAAAATTAGGCCATTTTGCTAAATTTGGGCCTCAATGTTGTGACCTTTGTTAACTCATGAATGAATGTGAGACGTCCTGACACCTGGGCACCTGTTACACCCGCTCAATTGCTTTCCTGTCATTCAATAGATATGACCCACGTGGCCAGAGCCCATCCCCTCCCACAGTCTCAGGGGCTCATCCCACTTTCCCCACCTAGATCCCTTCTCAGCACCTTTGCATTTCCTCAGAATCTCCATTAGGGCAACAGTTTCCTGGGAGAAATTGTTGAGTCTCGCTTCTAGTTCAGGAGAAATCTCCACTGGCTGCTGGAACTTCCCCTTCTCCCACCTGGAGAGAAAACTTCACGTTTGTACATTTCATTTAGTGACACGTTATAATTTGTTGTTAGTGAAAGCTGCTGCTCTAATGGGCCTGGAGTCAGAGCAGGTGGAGCACAGGCTGTGGTCGTGAAATCTTCCCCCAAAGGTCTCATTAATATTCTTCAACTCTGTCCTGGAGAGACCAGCTCTGGGGACAAAAGGAGGCAATTGAGTCTCCGTGGCCAATTCACTCCTTGGCCTCCATGCTCTGAGGGACAGGAGGTTCCCAGGTGAAGTGTTGTAGAAATCTGTCCTCTAGGAACTAGACTGAGACACTAGCTCCCCACTCCCCAGCTCATTCCACACAGGGCTTCAAACAGCCCTCACGTGGGAAAGACTCTTGATCGCTGCTGCCCTGGGCTGAATGGTGTCCAGTACCCCAGCAATGATAGGCCCATATTCCATCCCCACAATCTTGAGGCAGCCACTCCCCGAGCGATGTGACATCTCTAGAAAATACTGGGTCAGTCTTTCCCACTGAATGGAGAATTCCAGAGTCTTCTGTAATATGGTGAGAACCTCAGGATTAAACAGATCAGAAAGATTTGTATCCAAAATGTGACCTTCCCTACACATTTTGCTGGAGAGCCCTTGGGAGATGCGGTGCTAACATCATCACCACCACCACCATCACCAAGCTCTTTCCCAGCATTGTGAAGTGTGAGGGGGAGTGAGAGAGAGCCATGTACCTGCTCAAGGTGCATCTGACATCCTAGAGAAGAAAGAGAGAGAGAGAGAGAGAGAGAGAGAGAGAGAATGTCAGTCCCACTTGACAGAGGCAGTGGTTCCCAGGGAAGGGATTTTGCAAATATAGGGAACAGAGGCCATTGGATTCCCTGAGCTAATGGGGCTCTCCCTTCTCTCATATCTCTGTGTCTTTAATTCTGCAATGACCAGTTGTCATTCACATGTCAGCAATGTACACGCCAAGTTACAGTGAGATCTCTGACTGCTGGACCCCCGTGCTTATGATTCTGGAGCCTTCCCTTCCCTGTGTGGGGATCTCCAATGTTTCTAACTCAGTCTCACCTGCAGGAATTCACTCGCTGGCTTCTGATACTTCCCCTCCAGCTCACTCAACAGCTCACTGAGACGGGAAATCTCCTCCGAGAATATGGTGTCATTTTCTTTCCGTATCTTCACTATCTCCTTGTCCAGCTTTTCCAGCTGGGCCAGCAGGAGTCACTCTTGTTGCTCCAGGAACTGCCTCAGTTGCTGAAATTCAGAAACAATTTTCTGCCTCTCCTCTTGTATCTGTTTCTGTAAAGCAACAGGGAAAGGGCTGGTCAGGGACAATGAAGCAGCCTGGGGTCTTTTATGGAGTGCTGAGTGTGCAGGAGGGAGAATTTCTTTGCAAACCTAAGATTTCTGGCACTTGATTCTACCCTGTGGTTACTTGGGAGAGGATTCTCTTACACCTCTTTCATTTCTCCCCAGTGTATCTGGAAAGGGATGTTTCCATGTCTGACGTGCTTAGGACGTTGTGTTATCAATGGCCTCTGAGAATGGAGATCCAGAGCAGCAGGAGGCCGTACTCAGCATTACACTGACAGAAGTTCCAAGGGAAAAAAGAAATCAAAGAATTCACCAACCCAAGAAATGACGCAGACACAGGGAAAGTCACAAGGGCTAGAAATTAACTCATTCACTGACACAAGAGCTTAGATTCTGCACATGAACCTAACACAGAAAATCTAGGATCATGGAGAAACGTACTGATGCCCACATTCACCAAGCCCACAGAGGAATCTGCTTAAAAACAGACCTCTCACCACAAGTCTCTGCAGGTCAGAAACAACAGGCACCTACCAGATACTCCCAGCTTTTCCCCTCTCCAGTCACTTGAAATCCCTGCAGTTTTTCTCTCTCTTCCCTCAAAGGCTTGCAATGGGCCTGAATTTTTTCCTGTAGAAAGAGAAATTATTGGGGAGGTTTCATTCTGAGGGTTCAGAAGGGTGGGTAGCGGGATGTTTTTCCACCCAAACCCAAGGTGACTGTTTTTCCTAATAGGTTTATGACATCAGGGCCACCAAGGGAATGAAACCAAACAACGGAAATAGGGAGAGTGTCATATTCCAACTTGTTTCCAATTCAGTCTTTTTATACATTAGAGAGAGACCTCAATTATCTGAGTTTGACTGGTATTTATTCATTCACTAATTAGTAGCACAGCACATAACAGGAAACTGGAGTCACATGGTGGTAAATCAATTAAGGTGGTTTTCAGATTACAGAAGTGATACTAATCCCAGAAACCAACCGGGCTCCAAATATGAGCTGGGATTCTCCAAGGAGCCCAACTCCCAGCTGAATTTCAGCTCTGAAGCCCTGGGGACTGCACTGGTGTGACAGAGCGGGACTAAGCGTTAGGGCAAACTCCCAACACGCAAATATAGACAGGCCTGCAGCTCTTGTGTTTTAAGCTGCACTGATCATTGAACAGCTTCTGTTCTGTAAAAAGTTCCCTTGTTTCACCAGTGGAAGTTGGGTTTGACAAGGATTCAACTTCTCAGTTAAAGGTTTCCCATGTCAGGTATCTTTAAAGACTTTATTTTTTTGCCTTTCTTGCCACTCTGCCAGATCATTTATTTTTCTTTATTATTATTTATTTATAATAGCAGCTCCCATACAGTGTAGGCTTTGCAGAGCTGCATGATACAGATACACTTGTGACGGCAACTTGCAGTGAAATTAACCTGTCATTAAAATCTAAAGTTATTGCCCATTAAACTTCACAGCAACTTGACAGGACTCCTGGGCAGCCTCCTCCATGGGAAACACCTTAGGAGCGCGGTGAGCCTGGGATCTGTCGCACACCACACAGGTGGGGGTTTGATCCTCTTCACAGAACAGTTTCAGAGCCTCCTGGTGTTCCCCACACACCCCACCACCTCCTGCTCCCTTTGCTGCCTGGAAACTCAGCCGCTTGGCGATTTCTACCATGTTTGCCAGCTGCTTGTTGGGCCTGAGGTTTCTCTGTTGCACAGTTTCTCTGCACTGAGGGCAAGAGGCGGCTGTATTGGATCCCTCCCAGCACTGGCTGATGTAGGCTGGGCAGAAATTGTGCCCAGTCTATAATCACTGGGTCCTTAAAATACTCCAGACAAATGGGACAAGCAACTTCATCCTGGAGACATTCCACAGGGTTCTCTGAGGCCATGGTTCCCTCTGGGCAGTGTAACAGGGTTGGCTTCACTTTCCTGAGCTCAGAAATATACCCAGGATCCCCCTGTCATAAAGAGCTTGCATGAGCAGGGGCTGTGTGTCTGGAGCGATATTTAGGCTTGAAAGAATTATATATATATATTTTACAGTATTTTTTCAATATTTATTAAGTTACATTTTCACAGTTGCACAAAAATCTGGGTTTCAGCATTTCCCCCCCAATTTTTATTAATTTAAATGTTCAGTTGTGGGAAATTATGGGGGGATACGACAACAGTGAGTCAGTCGACAATTCTTTAATGACAGTAGATGCTGAGATTCAAAAAGTGAGGGCTTTATAACCATGAAAACACAGACTGTCAACATCCCCTGTCAAAATATGCAAAGTAACTCTCCTTAAGTCAAACCTGAATAAGTTTTCAAGCAGCGTTGTCCTTAATTTCCATATCTGTAATTTTCATTTATTATCAATTGAAATATTTTGCCATTGGTTTGTGTGTATACAGCTATATCAGTAAAAAGCTAATCCTTCCACCCCAGTGATATTAAACTCACAGGCTAAAAGCTTGGTTAAGCTGAAATCCATGTTTTCAAGACCTGATTCTCATTTACAATAAGGGCTGCTCTGGCTCAGCGTAAAGGGGCTGCAGCGTCACCAACTTTCATGATTTTATCATGAGTCTTGCAATATTTGTTGTGTTTGTTGAAGCCCCACCTCCTGGATGCAGGTGATGAGGTGAGGCGCTCGGCTTCTGTTTTCTAAACAAAGGATGTTTCTAGCTCTCTTCCTTGCAGAGAAAAACTTTTAAATATCACCCCAGTAGCTCTCCTTCAGCCTCTTCAACTCCTCCCCCTCCTTCCTGTTTCCTGTCCTTTCAGACTCCCAGCAGCCAGTGCTCCCAATTCTAATCATTACAAGCAACATCTAAACACCACAAGACACTGGAAAGAAAGCAGTTCTACAACTTTAATTCATTTCACTTTCAATGTCCTAATGCTCCAATGTTTGGGTTTCAAACGCTGACCAGGACTCTTGGTCTAAGAAATATTTTCAGTCAGATACAGAGCCTTTAAAAATAAGTTTTAAGTGCTGGAAATAGGGGTACTGGGGATGCAGCACCCCCTGGCTTGAAGTGGTTTCCATCATATACAGGGCCAGCACAGTGGCTACATGATCTCTAGATTATTCTTGGACATGATATTTTTGGAGATCTTTCTGTTTCGTCATGGACTGAACATTTTCACATTATGTGTTGTAACTTGATCTTTCACCCTTAATATAAATGAGCTGATGCTGAGCTACAGGGGTTAAGATGTTTTCCGGAACGAAATATTCTCTAATGTTTCCCTGCAGAAATGTGGAAACAGAAAATGTGGACAGACATTTTCGACTGCAATTGAAATGATTCCACAATTTGCAATTACATGTTGATTCTCCTGATCAGAATCTAGCCTATTGTCATAAAAAGCAACATTTCCAGGGAAACCCTGATTTTCCTGAAGCCACACTTTCAGATGAGAAACATTTCTGTGTGAAAAATGTCAGCTAGCTGTAATTATGGAGGGCTTTAGCTATGGAGGAATAGAGATCTCTAATAGAGATTGTTCAAATTGTTCATGTTTTAAGCATAGGTGCCGACTCCATGGGTGCTCCGGGGCTGGATCACTCACTCAGGGGAAAAAATTAGTGAGTGCTCTGCACCCACTGGCAGCTCCCCGCCCCAGCTCACCTCCACCTCTACTCTGCCTCCTCCCCTGAGCGTCCCTTCCCCGCTTCTCCCCCTAGCTCCCAGCGCTTCCCGCTGCAAAACAGCTGTTTCGCGGAGGCAAGTGCTGGGAGGGAGGGAGAGGAGGGGGAACGCGGCGCCCTTGGGGAAGAGGCGGGGCCGGGACAGGGATTTGGGGAAGGGGTCCAATAGGTGCAGGGAGGAGGTGGAGTTGGGGAGGGACTTTGGGGAAGGGGTTGGAATGGGGGTGGGGCAGGGGTGGAGTCAGGGCGGGGAATGGGGGTTGAGCACCCACCAGCGCCGGGAAAAGTTGGTGCCTATGGTTTTAAAGAAAACTATTTGGATTATTGACTAAGTAATTATAAGTATTGCAGAAAGGGATCTAGGGGTCATAGTGGACTACAAGCTAAATATGAGTGAACAGTGTGACACTGTTGCAAAAAAAGCAAACATGATTCTGGGATGCATTAACAGGAGTGTTGTGAGCAAGATACAAGAGGCCATTCTACCGTTCTACTCTGTATTGATTAGGCATCAACTGGAGTATTGTCTCCAGTTCTGGGCACCACATTTCAAGAAAGATGTGGAAAAATTGGAGAAGGTCCAGAGAAGAGCAACAAAAACGATAAAAGGCCTAGAAAACATGAGCTATGAGGGAAGACTGAAAGAATTGGGCTTGTTTAGTTTAGAAAAGAGAAGACTGAGGGGGGACATGATAGCAGTTTTCAAGTATCTAAAAGGGTGTTACAGGGAGAAGGGAGAAAAATTGTTCTCCTTGAGCTCTGATGATAGGACAAGAAGCAATGGACTTAAATTGCAGCAAGGGAGGTTTAGGTTGGACATTAGGAAAACTTCCTAACTGTCAGGGTGGTGAAACACTGGAATAAATTGCCTAGGGAGGTTCTGGAATCCCCATCACTGGAGATATTTAAGAACAGGTTGGATAGACATCTACCAGGGATAATCTAGATGGTGCTTGATCCTGCTGTGAGGGCAGGGGACTGGACTTGATGATCTCTCAAGGTTGTTATGCCAAGAAAACTACACAGGATCATTTCAGGGGACAAGACAAGAAAATGCCACGTTTATTATAATAACACAATTTGATTTATAACCAATAACTAATATCTTGGGTTCGATGCCTGTGATGGCTAACTGGCCAGGAAAGCCGGGCACAAGGAAGAGCTGGGTCTCTATTGGGCATGCACCGATGCCCTTCCATGTTGGCTGCAGAATGGTACCCTCCAAAGTCTTCCATCTCATCCATCCTTTTTTGTAGGCTTTAGTTTCAATCTAGAGTCTATAGGTCTTGCTGTGTCACGCTGCCTCTAGGTTCGGTGTGATTGATCACCCGTCAATTGCAGACATGACTTTCAGCCTAGGACCTGGCTTTGATGTTTCTTCAATTGTACTTTTGTTCTTTTCTTTTGAGGGTGGACTCCTCTTACTTTGTCAGGGCTGTTGTCCGCATCTTCAGACACTGGGTGTTTACACTTTATTTTATCAGGACAGGCTGGGGCTAGAGGTTGATTCCATCATCCATACATACCTCATTCACACATCTAAACTAAACTAATAAGATTACATTAGGCTTTTGCAAAATGGAGTAAGCATTTTTAAAATGGAGTTTGGGACAAATTAAAATGGAGTTTGAGTTACAATATGGACAAGTGTAAGAAATGGCAAACAGTGAGCAGAAGTTACAATGTTGAAACAGTTCAAGTTTCAGTGATTTAAGCAGCAATTGGATTGAAAGTGAAACTCAATTAACCAGTTACTGGGGTAACCGATTTTATGAATGAATGTTGCAATGCCAGACAGCTACCAGTACGTCGGGAATCAATTTGGAGTGGGCAAATCTACTGTGGGGGTTGCTGAGATGCAAGTAGCCAACATAATCATTGAGCTGCTGCTATCAAAGGTAGTGACTCTGGGAAATGTGCAGGTCACACGAGATGGCTCTGCTGCAATGGGATTCCCTAACTGTGGTGGGGCTATATACGGAATGCATATCCCTATCTTGGAACCGGACCACCAGGGCAGCCAGTACATAAACCGCAAGGGGTACTTTTCAATGGTTCTGCAAGCACTGGTGGATCACAAGGGACATTTCACTAACATCAACGTGGGATGGCCAGGAAAGGTTCATGATGCTCATGTCTTCAGGAACTCTGATCTGTTTCAATGGCTGCAGGAAGGGATTTACGTCCCACACCAGAAAATAACTGTTGGGGATGTTGAAATGCCTACAGTTATCCCTGGGGACCCAGCCTACCCCTTAATGCCCTGGCTCCTGAAACCGTACACAGGCACCTTGGACAGTAGTCAGGAGCTGTTCAACTATAGGCTGAGCAAGTGCAGAATGGTGGTAGAGTGTGCATTTGGATGTTTAAAGGGTCGCTGGCGCAGTTTACTGACTCGCTCAGACCTCAGCGAAACCAATATTCCCATTGTTATTGCTGCTTGCTGTGTGCTCCACAATCTCTGTGAGAGTAAAGGGGGAGACGTTTATGGCAGGGTGGGAGGTTGAGGCCAATCGCCTGGCCACTGAATACGCGCAGCCAGACACCAGGGAGGTTAGAAGAGCACAGCAGGAAGTGGTGCACATGAGAGAAGCTTTGAAAACCAGTTTCATGACTGGCCAGGGTACCGTGTGACACTTCTGTTTGTTTCTCCTTGATGAAAACCCGCCCCCTTGGTTGCCTCTAAATTCCCTGTTAGCCACCCACCCTTCCCCCTTCGATCACAGCTTGCTTGCAAGGGAAATAAAGTCACTATCATTTAAAAAACATGTATTCTTTATTAATTGATTATAAAAATAGGGAGATAACTCACAAGGTAGCCCAGGTGAGGTGTGGGAAGAAGGCAGGAGGGAAGGAAAAGGCCACTTTAAAACTTCTTGAATGACAGCCTTCTGTTGCTTGGGCTGTCCACTGGGGTGAAGTGGTTGGGTGCCCGGAGCCTCCCCACCTCCCTCCCCCCATGTTCTTGGGCATCTGGGTGAGGAGGCTATGGAACTTGGGGAGGAGGGAGGGCAATTAAACAGCGGCTGCAGCAGCAGTCTGTGATCCTGCTGACGTTCATGAACCTCCACCAGACGCTGGAGCATGTCCGTTTGATCCTGCAGTAGCCCCAGCATTGCCTCATGTCTCCTCTGATCTTCCTGCCACCACCTCTCCTCACGTTCATCGGCCACTTTCCTGTACTCTGCTATTGTGTCCCTCCACACATTCTGCTGAGCTCTGTCAGTGCCAGACGACTGCATGAGCTCAGAGAACATTTCATTGCGCGTGCGTTTTCTTCGCCGCCTTATCTGAGATAGCCTTTGGGACGGAGGAGGGAGGCTTGAAACATTGGCAGCTGCTGGAGGGAAAAAAAGGGAGTGAAGTATTTTAAAAGATACATTTTACAGAACAATGGCTATACTCTTCCACGGTGAACTGAACGATTCACATTACAGAGCACATGTGATTTTGGTACGAGGTCGCATTTTGCATCTTCTATTGAGTGCCTGCGGCTTTGGGGTGAGAGATCACACACGCCGCGCCGGGCAGCAGAACTCGGCTTGCAGGCGGCCACGGTAAGCCATAGTTTTTCGGCTTCTGCAACCTTCTGTAGCCAGACAGCCAGCCCCCCCCCCCCCTCAGACCAGCATTGCTGGAAACACAGGAGGAAGCCGGAACAGGGCACTTAACATATACTCCAGCACAGCCTTTGAAGCTGTGAAAGCACAGGTGTGCCTCTGGGGGCAGATACAACGATTAAGCTCACAGCAGGCAGAGGCCCTGTGACAGACATGGCTTTTAGCCCCTACTAACTAGCGTGATGCACACACACCAACATCCTAGTTGGGAAAATATTTACCCTGATAAAAGAAATGTCCAGTAGTCAACACTTATTGTTTCTCTCCCTTGCAAGTGTAAACTACTCTTGCGAAAGCTGGCGTCACCCAGACAGACCAGCCTCAATTTGGCATAAGAAAGGAGAAAGAGAATAAAGGAGTACAGAGGTATAAGTAGGGGACCTACAGCACCATGATTTTTGAGTGCTTTTCACTATCTATCTGCTGGTCAGATAAGTGACAGCCTCCCAAGGCTTCTGCAGCTAAGAGGGTCCCTACGCCTTGTCTCTTATTCGTCTTTCCGCGGAATTGAGTGACCGATCCTGGCTTGGCACCGCTGGAATCGAGAGATGCAAGCAGGGTAAGAAGCACCCACACCTGATCTCCTCTCTTTAGTGTACACATATTTTGAAATAGAGCTCTATACTTTGTTTTCTTTCTTTGGGATTGTGGCTTCAGTTTTGGAACTTGTTTGTGTGTGTAACATCTCTACATTTAAATAAGTAGGCACTAGCAATTTTGTAACCACATGATTAGAATCTAGCTTAATAAATTTTGGTAACCATTTATGCATAAGCCTGACTTGTTTTCTCTGGTTTACTGTAAAGCAGCCAACACAATTAAAGAACCTCAGCCGTTTTGGCTCTAAAGCCTGGCCATTAGGTGAGAGTACTAAGAGCCTAGCGTTGAGTTGTGCCGCCTCCACGGGGCAAACTCTTGGGGCACCTGTCAGTCAATCCTGGCTGCCCGCTGCGAAGGAGCTGTGAGCTCTAGCAGTTAAAGTCACGGGTGTGGAGAGGCTCTTAGTGCTGCCATTGGGGCACCTGTCAGTCAGTATTGACTGCCCGCTGCGAAGGAGCTCTGAGCTCTAGCAGTTAAAGTCACGGGTGGTTAGGACCTTGGGGCATCCGTCAGCCTAGCCCGGGCTGCCCGCCGCGAAGGGACAGTGCGTCCTAGCGGTTAAAGTCACAGATGGTATAAACGGGCATAGCTGGCACCTCACCAAACATCCTTGGCCGTCGGCTAACACCTTCATAACAGCAGCGCCCTCCTCTCCTATACCAAGCAAAGCAGGTTGAGTTGGCCATTTAGTGCTGCGGTTTTCCTGTTAACATGCAGCAGCAAAAACCAAACTAACCCGCCCCGCCATTCAATTTTCTGGGATGATTGCTTTATCTCTCCCCACACTGTGTGGCTGGTATCAGGGAAGATCCCTGCTAGCCAAACATGAACAGCTCAGCGCCAAAGCTCCCCTCTACCTCCACCGCGTGGCTAGCTGTGGGGAGGATTTCCTTTCAGCCACAGGCAAACAGCCCAGTAGGAATGGCCACCTCTCAATGTCGCCTTAATTAAATTCCCCTATTTCAACTAGGTTACCATGAATGATATCACTCTCCTGAGGATAACACAGAGAGATAAAGAATGGATGTTGCTTGAATGCCAGCAAACACTGGGACCATACGCTGCCAGGCTTTGTCATGCAATGATACCAGATTACTTGCTACTAGCATGGCGTGGTAAAGTGTCCTACCATGGAGGACGGAATAAGGCTGCTCTCCCCAGAAACCTTCTGCAAAGGCTTTTAGAGTACCTCCAGGAGAGCTTCATGGAGACGTCTCTGGAGGATTTCCACTCCAACCCCAGACACGTTAACAGACTTTTCCAGGAGCAATACTGGCCACGAATGCATCCCCCGTCCTCAGGGCTACTTAATCATCAAAAAAAGCTTGCTTTTATAACATGTATTATATTTAAAAGGGTAAACTCACCAGAGGTCCCTTCTCTGGCTTGGTTGGGTTGGGAGGGTATTTCAGTCAGGGTGATAAAAAGATCCTGGCTGTCGGGGAGAACGGTGTGCTGTGTGCTCTCCTTAAGCTCATCCTCCTCCTCCTCATTTTCCCCATCTGCAAAATCCTCAGGCATGGAGGAGAGTATCCCATCCTCGGAGTCCACGGACAGGAATGGGGTAGTGGTGGCGGCCCCCCCTAGAATGGCATGCAGCTCAGCGTAGAAGCAGCATGTCTGGGGCTCTGTCCCGGAGCGTCCGTTTGATTCTTTGGTTTTCTGGTACGCTTGTCTGAGCTCCTTAAGTTTCACGCGGCACTGTGTTGCGTCCCTGCTGTAGCCTGTGTCCCTCATGGCCTCGGAGATTTTTTGAAATGTTTTGGCATTTCGTCTTTTGGAACGTTGTTCTGATAGCACGGATTCCTCTCCCCATACAGCGATCAGATCGAGTACGTCCTGTTTGGTCCATGCTGGAGCTCTTTTTCAATTCTGAGACTGCATGGTCACCTGTGCTGATGAACTCGCCTGGGGCGAACAGGAAATGAGTTACAAAAGTTCCTGGGGCTTTTCCTGTACACCTGGCCAGTGCATCCGAGTTCAGAGTGCTGTCCAGAGCGGTCACAATGGTGCACTGTGGGATAGCTCCCAGAGGCCACTACCTTTGAATTGCGTCCACACTAACCCTAATTCGAAACAGCGATGTCGATTTCAGCGCTAATCCCCTCATTGGGGAGGAGTACAGAAATCGGTTTTAAGAGCCCTTTTTTTATGTTGAAAAAATGGCTTCATTGTGTGGACGGGTGCAGGGTTAATTCGATTTAACGCTGCTAAATCCAACATAAACTCGTAGCATAGACCAAGCCTTAGCGATTGGCAGAAAAAGAAGTAGCACTGAGTGGACTTCTAGTCTCTAAAGGTCTTAATTGCTTTATTTTTGAGTGCACTTATATAATTAAAATCATCCATGTTTCTAAGTTACACTTTCCTGATAAAGAGATTTCACTACAGTACTTGTATGAGGTGAATTGAAAAATACTATTTTTGTTTTTGAATGTTTATAGTACAAATATTTGTAATAAAAAATAATATAAAGTGAGCACTCTACACTTTCTATTCTTTGTTGTGAGAAATCAACATATGAGAAAACGCAGAAAAATATCCAAAAACATTTAACAAATTCCAACTGGTATTCTATTGTTTTACAATGTGATTCATTGAGATTAATTTTTCTAACCCCGATGAATTTTTTTGAGTTAATCACGCGAGTTAACTGCAATTAATCAACAGCCCTACTATCTTCTTCCAATATTTTAACAACACCAGTTTACATTTCAAAGTTCTACTCTATATTACTTGGAGTGGCCCCAAATACCATTTACACACTTTTCTAACATGTCTCTAAAGGTTGAATCTGGGTCAATTAGCCTGCAAGGTTCTTAACTCTTTTGGGCCAGGTGTCACAGAAGTTTAGATCGTGTGTGAATTTTCCCGTGTTTAATGAGGTGTGATCTCTGTGTACAACTTTTGCTCAGTCCAAGCACTTATGGAGTCTTGTGGATTCCTTGATGTAGAACAAGGACTCATCAGTTTCTGAAATGTATCCCACAGTCTAAGCCAGGGGTGGCCAAACTACGGGCTGCGGGCCACATCCGGCCTGCCTGAGCGCCCGGTGGGGGAGGCTGCTCCCAGCCCATCCCCTACCTTCCCCACTCTCCCGGAGCCTCAGCGCACCGTGTGGGCAGCGCTCTGAGGGGTGGGGCTGCGTGCTCCTCCGGGAGAGTGGTGCAGCGTGTCTGGCTCCTGCCGGGCCACCAGCAGCGTGGTAAGGGGGCCGGGGCCGGAGGGTTGGATAAGGGGCAGGGAGTCCCAGGGGGGAGTAAGGGGACGGGGGCTGTTGGGGGGGGGCGGTCAGGGGATGGGGTACATGGGGGGGATTGGATAGGTGTGGGAGTCCCGGGGGCCTGTCAGGGGGCAGGGGTGTGGATAGGGGTTGGGGCAGTCAGGGGACAGGGAGAATGGGGGATTGGGAAGGGGGTGGGGTTCTGGGGGGGTGGTTTGGGGCAGGGGCCCCTGGAGGGGGCAGTCAGGGGGTTTAGATAGGGGATAAGGTCCTGGGGGGTGGTTAGGGGTGGGTGGGGGGTCTCTGGAGGGGGCGGTCAGGGGACAAGAAGCAGGAGGGATTGGATGGATCAGGGATACTGAGGGGGGCAGTCAGAAGGCAGGAAGTGGGAGGGGGTCAGATGGAGGCGGGTCCAGGTTGTTTGGGGAGGCACAGCCTTCCTGACGCAGCCCTCCATACAAGTTTTCAACCCCGATGTGGTCCTCGGGCCAAAAAGTTTGCCCACCCCTGGTCTAAGCACTTATCGGACCTCTCTTCAGTGTGGATTGTCTGATGTTTAACAAAGTCTGACCTCTGTATGAAACTTTTTCCACAGTCTAAGCACTTACGGAGTCTCCCTCTTTTGAGGACTGCCTGATAATTAAGAAGCCTTGACCACGGTATGAAAGTTTCTCCATAGTCTGAGCACTTATGGGGTCTCCTGTGTGGATTCTCTGATCTAAAACATGAGCTGAGCTCCTTATAAAACTTTACCCACAGCCTAAGCTCTTAAGGGATCTCTCTTCTCTGTGGATTAGCTGATGTTTAACAAGGTCTGACCTATGTAGGAAACTTTTTCCAGTCTGAGCACTGATGCAGTCTCTCTCCTGTGTGGATCTTCTGAGTGTTATAAGATTCGATCTTTGTGTGAAACTTTTCACATGGTCCAAACACTTATAGGGTCTCTCTCCTGTGTGAATTGCCTAATTTGAAACAAGTTCTGACCTCCATTTAAAAGGTCTTTCACAGGCTAAGCTGTTATGGGGTCACTCCTCTGTGTGAATTCTCTGATGTAAAACAAGGGATGACATCTATTTGAAACATTTTTCCATAGTCTAAGCACTTACGGGGTTCTCTCGTGTGTGTGGATAGCCTGATCTTTAGAAGGGCTAATCTGTTTCTGAAACCTTTCCAAGAGTCTTATGGTCTCCCTCTTGTATGGATTGCTTGATGTTTAACAAGGTGGGACCTATGTATGAAACTTTCCCCACAGTCTAAGCACTTTGGGGGCTCTCTCTGGTGTGGATTGCCTGATGTGTAAGAAGGTTTGACCGCCGTATGAAACTTTTCCCACAGTCCAAGCACTTATGAGGTCTCTCTCCAGTGTGGATTGCCTGATGTTTAACAAGGTCAGACCTCCATATGAAACTTTTTCCACAGATTAAGCACTTATGGGCTCTCTCCCCAGTGTGGATTGCCTGGTGTCTAACAAGGCGGGACCTCTCTATGTAACTTTTTTCACAGATTAAACATTTATGGGGTCTCTCTCCAGTGTGGATTGCCTGATGGTCAAGTACGGTTGACAGCATTATGAAACTTTTTCCACAGTCTAAGCACTTATGGGCTCTCTCCCAGTGTGGATTGCCTGGTGTCTAACAAGGCGGGACCTCTCTATGTAACTTTTTTCACAGATTAAACATTTATGAGGTCTCTCTCCAGTGTGGATTGCCTGATGTTTAACAAGGTGGGACCTCTGTATGAAACTTTTCCCACAGTCTAAGCACTGATGAGGTCTCTCTCCAGTGTGGATTGCCTGATGTTTAACAAGGTGGGACCTCTGTATGAAACTTTTCCCACAGTCTAAGCACTGATGAGGTCTCTCTCCTGTGTGGATTGCCTGATGTCTAACAAGGCAGGATCTCTGTATGAAACTTTTCCCACAGTCTAAGCACTTATGAGGTCTCTCTCCTGTGTGGATTGCCTGATGTTTAAGAAGGTCTGACCTCCGTATAAAACTTTTCCCACAGTCCAAACATTTATGGGATTTCTTTCCTGTGTGGATTAGCTGATGTTTTGCGAGGACTGAACTCTGTATGAAACTTTTTCCACAATCTAAGCATTTATGAGGTCTCTCTCCAGTGTGGACTGCTTGATGTTTAACAAGATCTGACCTCCGTATGAAACTTTTTCCACAGATTAAGCATTTTTGGGCTCTCTCTCCAGTGTGGATTGCCTGATGATCAAGTAGGGTTGATCGCTGTATAAAACTTTTTCCACAATCTAAGCACTTATGAGGTCTCTCTCCAGTGTGGACTGCTTGATGTTTAACAAGGTCTGACCTCCGTATGAAACTTTTCCCACAGTCTAAGCACTTATGAGGTCTCTCTCCAGTGTGGACTGCTTGATGTATAACAAGGTCTGACCTCCGTGTGAAACTTCTCCCACAGTCTAAGCACTTATAGGGTCTCTCTCCTTTGTGGATTGCCTGATGTCTAACAAGGTGTGACCTCCGTATGAAACTTTTTCCACAATCTAAGCACTTATGAGGTCTCTCTCCAGTGTGGACTGCTTGATGTTTAACAAGGTCTGACCTCCGTGTGAAACTTCTCCCACAGTCTAAGCACTTATGGGGTCTCTCTCCGGTGTGGATTGCCTGATGTATAAGAAGGTTTGACCTCCGTATGAAACTTTTCCCACAGTCTAAGCACTTGTGGGGTCTCTTTCCTGTGTGGATTCGATGATGTAAAACAAGTTGTGACCTCCATATGAAACTTTTTCCACAGTTTAAGCACTTATGGGGTCTTCCCACAAAGGTGCCCTGTGATTCCCTGTACCCAGGAATCTCCTGCTGTTGATTCCCCTCCTCGTTTTCACTCACTCTCTCATCACCTGCTGGGACAGAGAGACAATCCAGACAGGAGTCATTTTGCTAGGGAAAAATTAAGAGGAATAGCACCGAGGGAAAACCCAACATAGTAAAGCTGCACAGATGGAGCAATTGGATTCTGCCTCCAAATCCCACCCAAACTTTCACAGAGAAGGAACGTTGGGAAGGAAACACCTGCAAGTAACAGGACACGTGGGAAACAATGTCAGTGATAGCTCCTGACTGCAGCCCTGCCCTGGGTGAGATGAGGAAGGAACTGAGGGAACTTACTGATACCACATTTCTGGGATTCTCAATTTTTTCCTTCATTCCCCAGATGGTTTCTGTGTCAGTCCTCACCTGTGTGGGTGACTCTCGGGATCTCTCTTTCCTCACCGGCCTGGAGATCGGGCACCCACGGCTCTTCCCCTCGTTCCAGTTGGGCGATCAGGTCAGGTTTGGGAAGGGGGAATCCTGTACAGGTGGTCAATTCAGATCAGAGGAGGGTATGGAGGACTGAGAGAGCGTCTGTCAGAAAGGACATTCCGTGGGTGGCACCTGTCCCCGTGCTGTGCTGGGAGAACGTGGAATCCAAAGGGACGGGAACGAGGTCACTGAGCCCCCTCGGGGGAGGCAGATGTCTGGGGAGGTGAGGGGAATTGTGATGCACACCCAGCTCTCGTGTTAAACCCCTGCCTATTTCTAAACCTGCGAAGCCCAGAGCCCTCCACATGACTGGAGCTGTTCCCAAGGAGGAGAGAGAAGAGGGATTCTGTGAGTGACCGAGAAACAACACAGACAGGACAATACAAGAGTTCTTCACCTTGCAAGCTACGGGGCTCTGGTGGGGATGATTTAGTATGTGCCTTAGGTTATGACACCCTGGTCTCATTGGAGTGTGATGAGGGAAGAACCTCAGCGGTGCCAGACACACAAACCCTCCCCACACTCCGCAGCTTCCAATAACCAAGGAGCCACGAATCCCTTACCCAGCGAGGTCACTGTCTCGTAATTCTCCCGCATGACGTCCCTGTAGAGGGCTCTCTGAGCGGGATCCAGCAGAGCCCCCTGCCCCTGGGTGAAATACACAGCCACCTCCTCGAAGGTCACCAGCATCTGGAACAAGAGTTGCCCACTAAGCATCTGCTGCCCCAGCCACAATCCCACTAGTTACGGGGGAGAAGGGTGAGAGAAGCAGATTCCTCCCCCCACCCTGCTCAGAGCAGCCAGGAGGCTCCAGGGGGTGGGGAGAAGGTGAGAACTTCTTATCCCCACCCTCCAGCAGATGGAGCAGGGCAGGCTCTTCACATTTCCCACATACCTGCCAGCAACAGGCTGAGATGGGAGGCAGAGCTCTGAGCCGGAGCTGGGGACAGGGACAGGAATCCCGACAGCTTCCCTTTGAATTTCACAGCAGCCTCTGGCCAGTGGGTCAGGCTCCAGCACTGGGAGTCTGGTCCATTTTCCCAGCCCTGCCCAGGGGGGCTGTTCCCTGTTTCAGAAATGGGGGAATGTTTCCCCCTTCCCCCCTACCCACCAGTGGGCCTGTTCAGAGAATCAGGCCCAGGTCGATCATGTTCCAGCAAGTTTATCACACCCCGTCCCACCCCGGGTGATTAACCCCTCTACGATGCCCCTCCCCCACCACCAAAAGCTCCCTGAAAATCCCCTACCTCAGCTGGCTCCATCACAGCCATTTCCCTGCCCTGTCCCCTGCAAGATGGGACAATCTGGAGCGAAACGTGGACGCGATTCCTCAGCCTGTCGGAGGAGCAGGGAGATTGGGCAGGTTTCATAAGGGGCTGGAGTCCATGTCACTCCCCGATTCCCCCCAGGCTCTCTCCCTGCAGACAGACGCTCTGATTCTATGACTGCCATGCTGGGAACAAACCCAGTTAGCTCATTACCTCCCCGGCCACACCACCAGCCTCACCCTCCCTCCCCCCCTGCTTAGAACTAACCCACCACGTCCCTTCTAAACCTCCCCAGAGCAGCATCTCTGAGCCAAACACTGGAAAAAGAGCAGAATCAAAGGAGTCACTTCAGGGTACTGCCCCACAGTGTATTGTGACCCCCTCTAGCTCTCCCCCGTCTCCCTAAGTGGTGCGGTGCTCAGCAGAGTGAGCAACTGGCTTTTCCTCTCTCAGCTCCTGCCCTTGTTCCCAGGAGAGCTGACTGCCGCGGGGGTGCAGGGAATGAATCTGGGCAGAGCTGGGAACCTCCCTCCCCACTTCCTGCTCCTGCTGCCCCTTCAAGTCTCTCCACTCTCCCTTTTTGTCTTCTTCCCTCGCCCTGGGAGAACTGGCGGCTGCCCCATTGTCTTGGGTCTCTCCATCATCTGCAGGCTCAGGTTCAGGGGCTGGTATGGTCAAAGTGGTTCCAGCCACTGGAGAAAGTGCCCCTGGGCTGGTCTCAGAGGGGTTGATGAAGCGGGATTGTTCTTAATGTTTTCTCTGAATACTGTGTGTGTGCCTCAGTTTCCCCATGTGTTACACAAGTACCAAGCTGGTGGGATACAGGGGTGTGATCATTGCAGAGACCTCTAGAGGGCAGGCGTGATGGCAGAGTGGCTGCTGGGCATAGAGAATGGCCAAAATTCTCTATCCTGGCAAGTGATGGCCAGAGCTCATCCTCTGCAAGGAGCCAGCCGAAGATGTTGGAGAACAAAGAGAGAGGGGGAGGCCAGGTGACCTGTTTTCCTGGGAAAGAGAGAAAGCATGGGGGAGGGGCAGCTGGGTGTCAGTGAGGATGGGGGGCTGGAAGCGGCTCAGTCTCCTGGTTTGGGACTCAGCGGGGAGAGCCCAGGACTCAAGACTCTGGATTCCCCCCAAGCCAGACGTTGCCGAACGCTCTTGATTTCTGTGCTAACAAGCTCTGTTCTGTGCCGCCTTCCCAGCGACCAATAAACCCTTCTGTTTTCCAAGCTGGCTGAGAGTCACAGTTGACTGCGGAGGTGGGGTGCACGGCCCCTGTGAGGAGCATGTCAGGCTTCTCCTTCGGCTGCCCCTGGGGTTCAGACTGGGGCTATGCGCCCTCCATGGGCTCTGGGGCTGGAGAGGCTGGGGCCACATGCTCAGTGGGGGGGATGTTGGGGGTGCTCAGGGGTTAGGGTCCTGTCCCTACAATGCGAGGAGGGCTCACCCCCCACCAGCTGTACCCATTGTTATCCCCAGCTCCTAGTCCCAGGCAGGGGGCCTGAAACAATCTGTAGGGAGGGGGAAGCACTGAGAGCCATTGAACCAAACTGTAAAGCCTGGATAGGATGGAAACCCCTTCAAGCCAGGGGGTGCGGCAGGGCCCCGCTAGCCTAGATCCAGAGCCTGTGCTGCCCCCCCCCCCGCCCCGATTGTGCCCCTGGGCCCCCCTCCTTCCCTGGCCCAGGATCGGGCACCCACCCTGCATCCAGTTTGGCCCCGGCCCACCTTCTGCCCCTCCCTATTTGCCCCCCTCACAACTCCCTGAGCTGCAGCCTCCGTCCGCACCAGCCCGGCCAGGGGCAGGGAAACAAAGCAGCAAGTGGGGGGGGGGGGCGTGATCCTGCCCCCGCCCAGCACACGCCGGGAGCTGCGGCAGCTTTCCCGGGCCCGGGGCAGGGAATCGCAGCCGGCTCCGCGGGGAGCAGCCCGGGGCCAAACCCGCCCCCTGCAGCCCGGGGGTGACGGGGGGGGCGGGTCTCTCTTACCTTCCCTCCGAGCGGGGCCCCCGGGGCAGGAGCCGGGCCGGGAAGGGGCCCTGGCCGGGCTGGGGGCTCTGCCCTGGGAGAGGCTCCCGGGGAGCAGCGGGCAGGGCCCGGCTGGAGGTTCCCCTCTCCCGGCTGCAGCCCGGGCTCCGGGCTCCCAGCACCAGCCGCCGGGGCGCGGGGATCTCGCCGGGAGCCAGAGTCCACGCAGCGGCTGCGAGTCACTTCCTGGGCCGGGCCTGAGCCCCGCGATCCTCCCCCCAGAGCCGCCCCCCAGCCGCTCCTGGGTCCTAGCGATCAACCCACGGCAATGCAGCATCTCTGTGCCCCGCTTCTGTTACACTCACAGGCTCTAAGGTCAGAAGGGCCCCTCATGAGCATCGAGCCCAGGGGTTCTCACGGCCACATTTTTGGTGGCCTCAGAGTGTGGCCAGCTCTGACACTTTTCCCTAAAATATTGAATGAACTTTAGGGGAAGCCAGTAAACATGCAGGGAGGTAAGTGGGGAAATGGTCCCATTACTGTGGGGAACTTTCCTGACTTTACCCCCCACTGCTGTGGAATCAAACAGCAGAAGGATCTGAGTCCTCGCTCCCTCTTCCCTCACCCAGAGCCTGCCTCACCTTGAGGGCTCCCCTTCCACTCTCCTGTGTGGTAAAGTCCTTATAACCCCGACAAGGCTGGGCCCAGGCTTCCTGGGGGGCTCGGCCCCCAACCTTGGTGTGACCATGCAGGACACGCGCTGGAGCGTGCCCACTCCAGGGTACTTTCTCTGCTCTGGACGCTTTCCTGACCTCCTCCCTGACCATTGTCTATACTCCAGAACAAATGCAATTTACTAAACAGCAACTAATTAAAAAAATAATCAGGAAACAATGAGAAAGGCGAAAGGAAAACACTTAGCCCCACTCTGTGGGCACGGGGGCAGTTCACAGTCCGTCCCTCCCACGTCCCAGGCCTCCTGCCCAGGCCCTGGCTGTGCTGCAGGGATGCCGCGGGTCAGCCACGTGCTCTGGCAGTGGCCACACGCCCTCAGGCTCTAGGTGACAGGACCTTTTTCCCGGTGTCCCCGGAAAGGTGCAAATCCAGAGGACAAATAAAAAGCCCCCACACTTGGTAATCTCTGTAACTGATTGGGGGGAGGGGAGCAGGGGGTTGGACTCATGATCTTTGAGCACTTCTGGCTGCTGACCTAGTTCTGTCCCTGCCCTCCCGCTGGGTTCCACGGGACGGAGGCCTTGATCTGGTGTTATACCAATAAAATAAAAACCAACAGGATCTTATTAAAGGGAAAAAGGCAAAATACCACATTTATTGTGAATACAGAAAGAATCATAGTAAGCAGTTAGTTATAGCTATAACATTCCATTCAGTCTCATATTTATTCACACATTCATTCATACAAACACACACACAGGTTCTGCAAGGTTGTTATCATAGTTACCAGCCTTAGAGTTGCTCATGCCAAGCCACTGGCCAGGTGGCCTGGACATGAGGAGGGAGCAGGGCCTTGTCAGATGCTCATCTGATGCTCCTGGAAGTTGGTTTGCAGAATCAGACGCCAAAGTTCTCACTTTTTAGAGTCTATATTCATAGGAATTTCTTCCTATGCCAGTCTATTGGAATTGCTTCATCATGCTGTTGCTGAATCAATCAGCAGATAGCACATTCCTGACGGCTCCCTGCTGCTAGATGTTATCTTGTTCTTTGGTTCTCCCATTCTTGAGGCTGTTGGGTGGATTCCAGTCTGCCCTCCGGGGGTCCTCTGGTTATTTCCACTTGACGCCTTCTTCAGCCGATGGACATTGGATTCTTAGGCTGGCACCGCCCTGATCATTCAGTTATTATCCACACCAAGCATCCATCCACATACATCCTCTATCTCTATTTTAATCACAATTGTTAATACAACAAAAGGGCGGGGAGTCTCTGGGTGCTGTTTCTGTTGTTACAGAGTATTGCTTTGAGTCTCTCTCTCTGTGAATTGCTTTGAGAACAGACTCTGTCTTAGAATGTACTAACGCAATTAGCAGCTTGCAAGTTTCACACATAGAGGGAGAGAAACAGTACCAAAAACCAAGAGACCTCTTAATTAGTAATACCCTGGAATTTAAACTATGGGGAATCAAACTCATTTGTGATTTTAATACAGAACTTCTTTAATATGATCCAACACTGGAACACCGCCGGGGGGCAGGGGAAATGCCAGTACGATGGGGATGACTTCATCAGCTTCCACGTCCAGCTTTGGGTCTCTTATCCCTGTCTGTATCCCATCTCCCACCCTCCCGGAGCCATGGCCCGGCTCCCGGCCCCACCTCGAGGGGGTAGAAGGGCACAGAGAGGGATAAGGGGGAGGCAGTGTAGCTCTAAAAATCGCTCCACTGGGCCCAGAGCAATTCCAGCCTCTCCACCTGTGCTTTGCCGGGATAAACCCGTCATGATGGCAGCCGGGATGCTGGGCAGATGCCCATGTTGTGAACTCCTTAACAGGTTACCAGTAGAATTGTAACAGGTGAAAGGGTTACTTTTTACATGCTATTTTCATCCCTAGTCTGGACACCTGCCTTGCAGCTTCTGAGCCCTCAGGCAGAAGCCTCCACAAACCCCCAAAGCTTCCCTGACTATTTGGAATGATTTTAGAGTAGGGGTGCGGTGCCCCGCCCCCGAATCCCATTGCGGTGGGGCCAGAAGCAGGGCCACGGCTTCAGGAGGGGGGCGTCGGGATGCAGACAGGGGTAAGGGGCCTGAGGCTGAATGTGGAAGATGATGAAGTTATCCCCGTCATACTGGCATTTCCCCCGCCCCTCGTGGGTGTCCCAGTCCATGGCCTGCACCCCATGGAACCCTGGGGGGCAGGGACAGAACTTGGTCAGCAGCCAGAAGTGCTGAAAGATCACGAGTCTGCCCCACTTCCCCCCCCCCATCAGTTTACAGAGATTACCAAGTGGGGGGGGGCTTTTTATTTGTCCTCTGGTTTGCACCTTTCCGGGGACACTGGGAAGAAAAGTCCTGTCACCGAGAGCCTGAGGGCGTGTGGCCACCACCAGAGCACCTGTCTGACCCGCAGCATCCCTGCAGCACAGCCAGGGCCTGGGCTGCAGGCCTGGGACGTGGGAGGGACAGACTGTGAACTGTCCGGGCATCCCAGAGATGCTGTTTGTGCTTCCCCAGAGCCCATAGAGTGGGGCTAAGTGTTTTCCTTTCACCTTTCTCATTGCTTCCTGATTGTTTTAAATTACTTGCTGGTTAGTAAATTGCACTTGTTCTGGGGCATAGACAATGGTCAGGGAAGAGATCAGGGAAGCATCCAGAGCGGAGAAAGTACCCAGAGTGGGTTTGCTCTAACCTGTGTCCTGAGTGGTCATAACCAGGTCAGGGGGCCGAGCCCTTCAGGAAGCCTGGGCCCTGCCTGGTCGGGGTTATAAGGACTTTGCCGCACAGGAGAGTGGAAGGGGAGTGTCATAAATATAAAGGGAAGGGTAAACACCTTTAAAATCCCTCCTGGCCAGAGGAAAAACCCTTTCACCTGTAAAGGGTTAAGAAGCTAGGATCACCTCGCTGGCACCTGACCAAAATGACCAATGAGGAGACAAGGTACTTTCAAAGCTGGAGGGGGGGAGAAACAAAGTTTCTCTCTGTCTGTGTGTTGCTTTTGCCCAGACCAGAGCAGGAATGCAAGTCAGATCTCCTGTAAAGAGTTAATAAGCAATCTAGTTAGATATGCCTTAGATTGTGTTTTGTTTAAATGGCTGATAAAATAAGTTGTGCTGAATGGAATGTATACTCCTGTTTTTGAGTCTTTTTGTAACTTAAGGTTTTGCCTAAAGGGATTCTCTATGTTTTGAATCTGATTACCCTGTAAGGTATTTACCATCCTGATTTTACAGAGGTGATTCTTTTACTTTTTTTCTTCAATTAAAATTCTTCTTTTAAGAACCTGATTGCTTTTTCATTGTTCTTAAGATCCAAGGGTTTGGGTCTGTGGTCACCTATGCAAATTGGTGAGGATTTTTATCAAGCCTTCCCCAGGAAAGGGAGCATAGGGCTTGGAAGGATTGGGGGGAAAGACGTTTCCAAGCGGGCTCTTTCCCGGTTATATATTTGTTAAATGCTTGGTGGTGGCAGCAATAAAGTCCAAGGGCAAAAGGTAAAATAGTTTGTACTTTGGGGAAGTTTTAACCTCAGCTGGTAAAAATAAGCTTAGGGGGTTTTTCATGCAGGTCCCCACATCTGTACCCTAGAGTTCAGAGTGGGGAAGGAACCTTGATAGGAGCCCTCAAGGTGAGGCAGGCTCTGGGTGAAGGGAGTGGGAGCGAGGACTCAGATCCTTCTGCTATTCGATTCCACCCAGGAGGTGTTTAAGTTAGGAAAGTTCCCCACAATAGCGGGACCATTTCCCCACTTACCTCTGCGCATGTTTAGTGGTTTCCCCTAAAGTTCATTCAGTATTTTAGAAAAATGTGTCACCCATTCCCCACACTAGATGGAAGAAGGTCCCTCCCTTCTGTCCTCAGTACATCTGCTGAAGCCACTGCCCTTCACCCTGCCCTTATTAGCAGTAAAAATCTGCTGACTGCTATTTACAGGGGTTAAAAAGGGGCAAAGGGGGCAAAATGGAGCAGGGGGGTGGCCAGGGTCTGAGCAGGGGGTGGAAATTGACTGATGGGGGGTCAAGCAGCTGGAGGCAGCATTAGGAGAGGGGCTAAAAGGCAAAATCAGGGCTGGGGGGGTGGAGCAGGAGTTAAGCTTGGGGTGAGGTGCTGGCAGAGGGTGACAGAGGGCAAAACTCGGCACAGGCGGGGGCACGGGGGGTAACAGTTACCCCAGTGGGACTGAGACACCAGTGCTTGCAAAAATGTTGGGAGGCAAAGGGGCTTTTTAATTTCCCCTCCCACAGACAGCACCTCTCAGCATGGGCTTCCCGGGGCTGGGTTCTTAAAGGCACAGGCATCCCAATGCCTAGTCAGTGCCGCTCCTCTTGGTCTGATCTAACCCACTGAGTCTATGTCTACACGAGAAAGTTCAAAGCGCTGCCGTGGGTGCCAGTGCTCCTGGTAATCCACCTCGACGAGGGGATTAGCTCCGAGCACCGGGAGCCGAGCCTGTCCACACGAGCGCTTTAAAGAGCTCACACTTGCTGCGCTCAGGGGGGTGATTTTCACCCTCCTGAGCCAGCAAGTTAGAGCACTTTAATTTGTCAGTGTAAATAATCCCTGAGACTTAATTCAGTGAAACATTTTACATATATCCCCTCAGAAACAAAGAATCCCTTATCACTGTATCTGATTGCATAGAGTCTCCTCGCAGTTGTCTTGTCTGTTGCTGGGATTCCCTGAATTCCCTGAATTTTTAAATTTAATTTTTTTTCTTCTCAGTTTAGAGCTCACTGAATTTCTGGCCTAGTGTCAAAACTTTTGGAGTCCAGCCACCAATGGGGATTGCATTGTTGCAACTGTTATTTTGCCTCTCAGTCTAGCCCTGAGTGTTTTTCCTCGTGCCACTGTGTACAACTTGATTCTCAAATATTGAATAAAGGCAGTATATTAGCTCATATAATGTCTTTCTCCCTGGAAAAAAATCTATTGTAATGACTGCCATCATGGGTCAGACCAATAGTCCGCCTAATCTAGTATCCTGTCTTGTGAGAGTGATAGTGATGTGCCCCATGAGGGTTAATGTGTATACAGGGCCTTGTACCGTACAGGGCCTTGTACCATCCAGAAACATATGCAGCTGCGATAGGTCCTACTTTGCTAAAAGAGGCCATCTGATGTAGGATTCATACAAGGTTTATGCGCTTGGCAACATTCAGGGCACACCTGGATTGTTGTGCTGGACCTGTGCACACACAGCTCCTTTCAAGGGCATCAACCTTGGAATCTCGCCCAGATGACATGAACCGTGGGAAGCCTCCCAGGACTGGGCTCAAGGCCCGAGAGCAAGGAATGCGGTAGATAGAAACTGGTAAATAAGAATGTTAAACAAAGCCAGTGTATTTCTTTTATCTGTTGGAGAATGTAATGCGCAGGGGGAGAGAAAGAATAAAGGGGAAGGTGAAATGCTGACAGGCAGAAGCCCGTTAGCAGACCAGCCGCTTGCTTTCTAAAAGCTCTGTGCTGTCTTGTCATTGAACTGCCACAACTGGCGCCCAACGTGGGGCCCTCAGCACTCACCTTGCCCGGCAAGGGTTTCAGACGCGTCACTCATCCGCTTCGCGGATCCCGGTGAGTATTTTTCGTTGTGGTAGGCATGGGAAGCTCCCTCTCTGCTTTGCAAGTGCAACACCGCAGTGAGCTACAGCATTTGCTGCGTAAGGCTCAGCATGACTGTCCCACTCGAGAACTCACTCTCCTGCTACAGGAGGTGAGTGCCCAATGCCCGTGGTACCCTGAAGCTGGAACCCTTAAGCTAGCGGACTGGGAGCGGTTGGGCCAGACATTGCACAAAGAGCCTCGGGCGCCCGCGCAGGCTCTACATGCCTGGCATCTCTGCCGCGACGCGATACAGCGTGTCGCCTCGGACAGGCCCTCCCTCGCGAGGCTGGTGCTCTCGCCACGCCCGTCCGCTCCTGCAGCCATCCCCCCTCCTGGCAATGCGACACAGCGTGTCGCCTCGGAAAGGCCCACTCCCGCACCAACAGAGGGGCTGCCGATCCCGCCACCCCGTCCGCTCCTGCAGCCATCCCTCCCCCTGCTTCGCCCCCAGTGCCTCTATTACCACCACCTCCCTGGCCTTCCCCACCGGAGCCGGTGTGTGATCACCCTCCCGCCGTGGGGCCCCGTGCTCCGGAGCCCCCCGTGGGGTCGTCCGTGACTGCTCAGCGGCTTTCGCTGGTGCAACAAATGGTTCACGCAGCGAAGACTCGCTCAGATCTTACAGCAGAGGAGCTGGCTGATCTGGTCTCAGTTTGTCCGGTGACCTGGCAGGATGATGGCCAGAGCAACCAGGTTGCAAACTGGGTCAGTTTGCCCTACTCGGTGGTCAGAGACGTAAAGAAAGCGATTCGCGAGTTCGGCCTCACTAGCACGTATGTAAGTGGTCTCATTGAAGGGCTAGGTACTGGGTACACCCTGATCCCTGAAGATTGGAAGGCACTGTTGCGCATGATGCTGACGCCCAGTCAGTATGTTATTTGGCTTAGTGAGTATTGGAAGATGGCGGAACGCCAAGCCCAGGTATATAGAGAGCAAGGTGTCATTTATGAGCATTTGGCAGAGGAGGGCCTGTTTGCTACTGTTCAAATGCAGTCTCAACTCCCTCAGGCCGTCTTCCCCATTATTCCTACCTGTGCCCAGCATGCTTTCCGGAAGGTCCTGGATTCAGGCAAGCCTACCAAAAGCTTTGCCAGTATCCGTCAAGGTGCATCAGAGTCCTTTACGGATTTTACCAACAGATTGCAGGAGGCTATCCTCCAACAGGTGGATAACCCTGCGGCAGCTCAGGAGATCCTGTTAAAAATGGCGGTTGAAAATGCGAACGAGGATTGCCGCCGTGCTCTCCAGGTGGCACAAGCCGCTGGCATTCTAGAGCTGTCGGACATGCTGCGGGTGTGCCAAAACATCGGCACACAAGCACATAAAGCTGGGGTTATGGCCGCCGCCCTGCGGAAAAGCGGGAAGGAGGGGAAGCGTTGTTACCGCTGTGGTAAGGAGGGTCACTTTCAGCGGGAGTGCCGCTCATCGACAGCGCCTGCCCACCCCTCAAAGAAGTGCCCCAAGTGTTGGAAGGGCTATCACTGGGCTAATCAGTGTCGTAGCGGGTCGGGAAACCGCATGACGGGTTCCCCCCGAACCCAGGGCCAAACAGGGGTGTTTCCCACTCAGACAACTGTTCCTCTGCTTTAAAACCCATAGACTCCATGAAGGCGGCGACTGCCGGAAGTGCAGGGCTTGATTTGATTATGCAGGAGGACGCTGATTTTCAGTTGCCGGGGGAGGTTTGTGCCATACCTACCCAGGTGACGGGACCTCTCCCTGCCGGATTTGTGGGTCTTGTTCTCCCTTGCTCACACGCTGGGAAACAGGGCTTTTTTGTCATCCCAGGGGTCATTGATGGCGATTACAACGGCGTTATTAAGGTTCAGGTGTGGACCCATCTTCCGCAGTCGCTCCCGCATGGACAGTCAATTGCGCAATTGATTTTAGTCCCCTATCAGGTGCCAGCTGCAGAGGATCGAGCCCGGGGCGGAGGCGGCTTTGGATCGACGCTGGCTCAGTCGCCATCTCACAACACGTCCTCTCCACTTGTTGCTCTAACAATGTCGGTCCACCCCTCGAAACCTCAGTTAACACTTCTCTTAAATAATGTTCCTTTTACAGGGCTGGTGGACATTGGAGCTGACGTTACGGTGATTCGTGATCCGGAGTGGCCGGTCGGTTGGCCAACAGTTCCTTCTAAAGAGTTGTGGGGGATCGGGGGTAGCAAACCCGGGCGCCAAAGTTTGTCTTGGGTCACGGTCTCCAAACCAGGAGGCCGTGCCCTTGCTACAATCCGCCTTTTTGTACTCCCTGTCCACCTCAATATTTGGGGCCCTGACTTACTTACAAAGCTGGACACCACCCTCGATATTAATATATAATGGCCCGAAATCCTCCCTCACCCACCTTGCCATCCGCAGTACCATTAGTATGGCAATCCTTAGAGCCCATACGGATTGACCAGTGGCCCCTCCCCCTAGAAAAGCTGAAAGCGCTTCATTCACTTGTACAATAATATTTGCATGCACAGCGCTTGGAGAGCTTTACTAGTCCTTGGAATTAGCTGCTGCTACTTTGGCCTTTTAACTTTTTGCTGATTGTCCCTTTAATTTGATCGTGGACACGCATTATGTTTATCAGGTAATTGATCATTTACCCCTTGCCCTCATTACCCCTCAGGTCGATGCAGACCTTCTTCGCCTGTTTTTGTCCTTACAGTATCTCCTGACCACTCGTAATTTCCCTTATTTTGTTGCTCATATTCGCAGTCATACCCCTCTGCCTGGGCTACTTACTGAAGGCAATGCGCGCGCCGATCGCGCGTTACGTGGTCAGGTAAATTCCCTTTTTTCTGACCCCATTGAAAGCCATGCCTTTTTTCATCAGTCTGCCTCTGTTTTGGCCCGGCAGTTTCATATTCCTGCTGACCATGCACGTTCTATTGTTCGTTCTTGCCCCCACCATGCCGCTGCTGCCCCTACCTTTTTTTATGCCGTTAACCCCAGAGGCACCGCAGCGAATCAGCTGTGGCAAATGGATGTTACTCACGTGCCACAATTCCGTCCCTATTCGTTTTTACATGTTTCCATTGATACCTATTCAGGATTCCTCTGGGTGACCCCACAGCGTGGGGAAGCCACTCCCAAAGTTATGCACCATTTGCTAGCCTGTTTTGCTGTTATGGGTCGCCCGAGCCAGAAAATATAGATAATGCCCCAGCCTACTGCTCCACAGCCCTTTCCTCCTTTTGTGTCCAATGGGACGTCCATCTCACACACAGGATCCCTTATAATTCCATGGGCCAAGCCATTGTTGAATGTGCAAATCACACGCTAAAAACCTTGCTCGACAAACAATTAAAACAAGGGGAGCTGCGTCTCCGAACCTTAGGAGACATTCAGCAACAATTGCGTATCCTTTTGTTCACTTTAAATAATTTAACGCTGAACGCAGATCAGCAGACCCCCACGGATCGGCATTTTCACAAATCCGAGGTACTGGAAAGACCGCGTGTCTATTACCATCAGCTGCCCGATCCGCAATGGTTGGGCCCAGTGCCTCTAATTACTTGGGGTTGGGGATATGCTGCTGTGTCTCTCCCTGCAGGACTGTTGTGGGTTCCGGCCCGGTGTGTGCGACCGGCACTGAAACAGCATGGCGTGGCACCAGAGGCTGTCGAACCCCATACCGGAGTTTTAGCTGACCTCGGAGTAGAACGCGGTGCCTCCTGGGTCGACAACGGCAGGACGGAAACGGAGGAGGCGTAGCGTCCCAAGCCAGCCCGTGACATGGGGAGCAGTAAAAGCATTGGTCGCCGCGGCTCAACGAAGACTGGCAGCAAACCAACAGCCAGAGACTTCTGAGACTTTGTTTGTGGCAATTCTTGCCCAAATTACTGCTAATTCTGTATTGATTGTATGCCTTTTGTGCCTGCTATTTCCTGTAGGGGTTGGCTCGGGAGCGCTTTCTCCGTTACGAGCCCGAATGACATATAACCTATGGGAAAGATTGGCTACAATAGCAAATGTTACCCACTTTTGTTTATTTGATTTTGTAGCAGCTGAAGAATTGTTAGGTACGTATCTTATTCCAGTATGTCATCACCCTGAGGAAATCGGAAATGAGATGATGCTCGCTGCTTACGCGAACCTCTCTTCCCAGTACTCTAGCATGGCTAATTGGGGCCCGGCCAATTACACTTTACCTTCTTAAGCTCATTTTTTGCTGTTGCTGTGTGCAATGTATCTCCTTTTTGTTAAGGCTTTGTCGAGAACCGCCCTGGCAGGCTCCACGAGTTATGACCTCGTCTGTCCGGCAGTTAATTGGCTTGCAAAAGCAAATTGATGGCTACCATGAGATGGCCGAGCACAAATAAACAAAAAAGGAGGGGATGTAGGATTCATACAAGGTTTATGCGCTTGGCAACATTCAGGGCACACCTGGATTGTTGTGCTGGACCTGTGCACACACAGCACCTTTCAAGGGCATCAACCTTGGAATCTCGCCCAGATGACATGAACCGTGGGAAGCCTCCCAGGACTGGGCTCAAGGCCCGAGAGCAAGGAATGCGGTAGATAGAAACTGGTAAATAAGAATGTTGAACAAAGCCAGTGTATTCCTTTTATCTGTTGGAGAATGTAATGCGCGGGGGGAGAGAAAGAATAAAGGGGAAGGTGGAAAGCTGACAGGCAGAAGCCCATTAGCAGACCAGCCGCTTGCTTGCTAAAAGCTCTGTGCTGTCTTGTCATTGAACCGCCACAATCTGATGTAGCTAATTCCTACAGAGAGCAGTTTCTCACACCACAGGTACGTGAGACTGCTATCTGTAGGAAGTAACTTCATCAGATTGCAGTGTTACAGATAGCACATCCCTGCAGATTGCAATTTCTGACCCGTATATGGGTGTGAAAATGCTATCTGTAGGACCAGGCTACCTGCAGCAGCAACAGGTCCTACGATGCTAACAAAGGCCATCTGATGTAGCTAATTGCTGCAGAGAGCAGTCTCAGCTACCTACAGTGTTGAGAAACTGCTATCTGGAGGAATTAGCTTCATCAGATTACAGTGTTGCAGGTCTCCCATGACCTTCTCATAAACAAACTATGGAAATGCCACCTAGATGGAGCTAAAATAAGATGGGTGCAAGTGACTCAGAGGCTGAAAGGGCTGAGTCAGGTTGAAAGGGCATAACCAGTGGGGTTCTGCAGGGATCAGTTCTGGATAAGCTTCTATTCAAAATCTGAATGAATGATTGAGATAATGGCATAGAGAGTACAATTATAAACTTTTGTGAATGATAACAAGCTGGAAGCATACAAAATGGGAAATGACTTCCTAGGAAGGAGTCCTGCGGAAAGGGATCGGAGGGTCATAGTGGACCACAAGCTGAATCCGAGTACTGTGGAAAGGGACCTATGCAAGAAAACAGACGGTCACTCTGGGATATCGGCTCTCCTCTGGGCTGATGAGCTCTCAGCTGGAGTAAAAATTGGAGAGAGGCCAGAGAAGAGAAAAAAAATTAAGGTTTAGCAAACATGACCTGTGCGGGAAGGAGCCTCTGTTTACAAAAGCTGTTTCTTACAATCTACACATAGAAATAACTGCTACAGGGAGCGAGAGGGAGAGGGAGAGAGCGAGCGAGCACATTTCTACGCGTAGCAATTTCACCTACACTGCAGTGGAAGAAGCTGCTGCCCGTAGGCATTTGCTACATCAGGTAGCAGTTTACTACACTAGCAGTTTCTTACCCTCCACTAGGTATCGGTAACCGCTCCCGGTAGCACATTCCTAGGCGGAGCACTTGAAAACACGACACCTGACACAGAGAGGGGAGGCGCAGCTTGACGGGTTGATCGCTAGGACCCAGGAGCGGCTGGGGGGCGGCTCTGGGGGGAGGATCGCGGGGCTCAGGCCCGGCCCAGGAAGTGACTCGCAGCCGCTGCGGGGACTCAGGCTCCCGGCGAGATCCCCGCGCCCCGGCGGCTGGTGCTGGGAGCCCGGAGCCCGGGCTGCAGCCGGGAGAAGGGAACCTCCAGCCGGGCCCTTCCCGCTGCTCCCCGGGAGCCTCTCCCAGGGCAGAGCCCCCAGCCCGGCCAGGGCCCCTTCCCGGCCCGGCCCCTGCTCCGGGGGGCCCCGCTCGGAGGGAAGGTAAGAGAGACCCGCCCCCCCCGTCACCCCCGGGCTGCAGGGGGCGGGTTTGGCCCCGGGCTGCTCCCCGCGGAGCCGGCTGCGATTCCCTGCCCCGGGCCCGGGAAAGCTGCCGCAGCTCCGGCGTGTGCGGGGCGGGGGCAGGATCACGTTACCCCCCCTCCCCAATCTGCTGCTTTGTTTCCCTGCCCCTAGCCGGGCTGGTGTGGACGGGGGCTGCAGATCAGGGAGATCTGAGGGGGGCAAATAGGGAGGGGCAGAAGGTTGGCAGGGGCTAAACTGGATGCAGGATGGGGGGCCCCAGCTGGGGGTCGGGGAGGGAGCGGGGCCCAGGGGCACAATCGGGGGGGGGGCAGCACAGGCTCTGGATCTGGGCTGGCAGGGCCCTGCTGCACCCCCTGGCTTGAAGGGGTTTCCATCCTATCCAGGCTTTACAGTTTGGTTCAATGGCTCTCAGCCCCCCTGTTATAAATATAAAGGGAAGGGAAACCACCTTTCTGTACACAGTGCTATAAAATCCCTCCTGGCCAAAGGCAACATCCTGTTACCTGTGAAGGGTTCAGAAGCTCAGCTAACCTGGCTGGCACCTGACCCAAAGGACCAATAAGGGGACAAGATACTTTCAAATCTTGCGGGGGGGCGGGGGGAAGGCTTTTGTTTGTGCTCTTTGTTTACGTGGTTGTTCTCTCTTGGGACTGAGAGAGGCCAGACAGAAATCCATCTTCTCCAACCCATCCTAATCCAAGTCTCCAATTTTGCAACCAGTATAGGTAACCCAGGCAAGGCAGATTCGTTTATCTTTTATTTTATGTGAATTTTCCCTGTGTTAAGAGGGGGGTTTATTCCTGTTTTCTGTAACTTTAAGGTTTTGCCCAGAGGGGGATCCTCTGTGTTTTGAATCTGAATGCCCTGTAAAGTATTTTCCATCCTGATTTTACAGAGATGTTTTACCTCTCTCACTTTTTTTTTTTTAATAAAATCCTTCTTTTAAGAACCTGACTGATTTTCCCATTCTTTCAAGATCCAGGGGTTTGGGTCTTTGATGATTTTGTAACCAATTGGTTAGGATATTATTCTCAAGCCTCCCCAGGAAAGGGGGTGTGTAGGGTTTGGGGGGCTATTTTGGGGGGAAGACGTCTCCAAGTGGTCTCTTTCCCTGTTCTTTGTTTAAAACATTTGGTGGTGCCAGCATACTGTTCAAGCACAAGGCAAAGTTGGTACCTTGGGGAAGTTTTTAACCTAAGCTGGTAAGAATAAGCTTAGGGGGTCTTTCCTGTGGGTCCCCACTTCTGTACCCTAGAGTTCAGAGTGGGGAAGGAACCTTGACACCCCACTGTACAGATTGTTTCAGCCCCCCTGCCTGGGACTAGGAGCTGGGAAGAAGAACGAGATACAGCTGGTGGGGGATGAACCGAGGGCTGGGGGAGGCAAGTCCCCCTCCCACTGCAGGGGCAGGACCCCAGACCCTGAGCACCCCCAACATCTCCCCCGACCTGCTGAGCATGTGGCCCCAGCCTTCCCGGTCCTGGGGCCCAGGGAGGGCACATGACCCCAGCCTGAACCCCCGGGGGCAGCCTAAGGAGAAGCCTGACATGCTCCTCACAGGGGCCGTGCACCCCACCTCCGCAGTCCGCTGTGACTCTCAGCCAGCTTGGAAAACAGAAGGGTTCATTGGTCGCTGAGAAAACCGTGTGGAACAGAGCTTCTTAGCACAGAAATCAGGAGCATTCAGCAAAGTCCATCTTGGGGGGAATCCAGAGTCCCGAGCCCTGGTTTCTCCCCGCTGAGTCCCAAATCAGGAGACTGACCCACTTCCAGCCCCGCATCCTCAGAGACCTCAGGATACAGGCTGTGTCTGTGAGTCCCAGAGCTCCTGCCCTCAGTGACATAGCCAGGTTCAAACCCCCGTTACCAGTGTCAGTGGCTGAGCTGCCTAATGAGAGCAGAGGCCCATGGCAATGGGACAGTCACCCGTTCTCCCAGGTTGAGGGAAGAAGATAAAAAGGGAGAGCGGAGAGACTTGAAGGGCAGCAGCAGCAAGAAGTGGGGAGGGAGGTTCCCAGCTCCCAGCCCTGCCCAGATCCATTCCCTGCACCCCCGGGCAGTCCGCTCTCCTGGGAACAAGAGCAGGGGCTGAGAGAGGAAAAGCCAGTTGCTCGCTCTGCTGAGCACCGCACTACGGAGGGAGATGGGGGAGAGCTGGAGGGGGTCACAATACACTGTGGGGCAGTACCCTGAAGTGACTCCTTTGATCTGCTCTTTTTCCAGCATTTGGCTCGGAGATGCTGCTGTGGGGAGGTTTAGAAGGGAGGTGGTGGGTTAGTTCTAAGCGGGGGAGGGGGCGGGGGGGGCTGGCCGGGGAGGTAATGAACTAACTGGGTTTGTTCCCAGCATGGCAGAGTCATAGAATCAGAGCACCTGTCTGCAGGGAGAGAGCCTGGGGGGAATTGGGGAGTGACATGGACTCCAGCCCCTTATGAAACCTGCCCAATCTCTCATCTCCTCTTACAGGCTGAGGAATCGCGTCCACATTTTGCTTCAGATTGTCCCATCTTGCAGGGGACAGGGCAGGGAAATGGCTGTGATGGAGCCAGCTCAGGTAGGGGATTTTCAGGGGGCTTTTGGTGGTGGGGGAGGGGTAGTGTAAAGGGGTTAATCACCCGGGGTGGGACGGGGTGCGATAAACCTGCTGGAACGTGATCAACCTGGGTCTGATTTTCTGAAAAGGCCCATTGACGGGGGGAGGGAGGGGAAACAATCCCCCATTTCTGAACCAGGAAACACCCCCCTGGGCAGGGCTGGGAAAACGGACCAGACTCCCAGTGCTGGAGCCTGACCCACTGGCCAGAGGCTGCTGTGAAATACAAAGGGAAGCTGTCAAGGTTCCTGTCCCTGTCCGTGGCTCAGAGCTCTGCTTCCCGTCTCAGCCTATGGCTGGCAGGCATGTGGGAAATGAGACGACCCTGCCCTGCTCCATGTGCTGGGGAGGACAAGATGCTCTCACCTTCTCCCACCCCCTGAAGCCTCCCAGCTACTCTGAGCAGGGTGCGCGGAGGATTCTGCTTCTCTCTCCGTCCTACCCCATGACTAGTGGGATTGTGGCTGGGGCAGCAGGTGCTGAGTGGGGGATTTTTGTTGTTTCAGATGCCAGTGACCTTCGAGGAGGTGGCTGTGTATTTTACCCAGGGGCAGGGGGCTTTGCTGGACCCTGCTCAGAGAGCCTTCTACAGGGATGTCATGCAGGAGAACTACGAGACAGTGACCTCGCTGGGTAAGGGATTCCTGGCCCCTTGGTTATTGGAAACTGGGGAGGTCTGTGTGTCTGACACCGGTCAGGTTCTTCCCTCATCATGCTCCAATGAGAAGAGGGTGTCAAAACATAAGGCACATACTAAATCATCCCCACCCAACCCCCCTAGCTTGCACGATGGAGAAGCCGTGCATTGTCCTGTCTGTGTTGTTTCTCGGTCGCACACAGAATCCCTCTTCTCTCTCCTCCTTGGGAACAGCTCCAGTCATGTGGAGGGCTCTGGGCTTCGCAGGTTTAGAAATAGGCAGGGGTTTAACACGAGAGCTGGGTGTGAATCACAATTGCCCTCACCTCCCCAGACATCTGCCTCCCGCAAGGGGGTTAAGTGACCACGTTCCTGTCCTCTTAGATTCCACATTCCCCAGCACAGCACTGGGACAGGTGCCACCCACGGAATGTCCTTTCTGACAGATGCTCTCTCAATCCTCCACAAACCCTGATCTGGTCTGATATCACTCCCTGCACAGGATTTCCCCTTCCCAAACCTGGCCTGATCACCCGGCTGGAACGAGGGGAAGAGCCGTGGGTGCCCGATCTCCAGGCCTGTGAGGAAAGAGAGATCCCAAGAGGTGCCCACACAGGTGAGCGCTGACATACAAATCATCTGGTGAATGAAAGAAAAAGTTGAGAATCCCAAAAATGACATATTAGTAAGTGCCCTCAGTTCCTTCCTCATCTCACCCAGAGCAGGGCTGCAGGCAGCAGATATCACTGACATCGCTTCCCATGTGTCCTGTTCACTGCAGGAGTTTCCCTCCCAACTGGGAAGTGGAGGCAGAATCCAATTGCTCCATCTCTGCAGCTTTAGTATGTTGGGTTTTCCCTCGGTTCTATTCCTCTTAATTTCTCCTCAGCAGAATGACTCCTGTCTGCATTGTCTCTCTCCCAGCAGGTGATGAGAGAGTGAGTGAGAAGAAGGAGGGGAATCAACGTCAGGAAATTCCTGGGCACGGGGAACCACAGGGGATTTTTGTGGGAAGAGCTGAAGGGAATTTTTCCCAGTGCTTGGCACAGGGAGAAGCCTGGGGAAATTGTCAGAGGTCAAAGAGGCTGCTGGGAAACCACTCAAGGGAGCAACTGGATGGATCTATTATATGTGGGGAAGGACACAGGGATCCCACAGACCGGCAGACAACCCCCAAGGAAGACAAACGCTATGAATGCCTCGGTTATGGGAAAGGATTCATTCTGAGACCGGCGCTTCTTACGCTTCAGGCAATAAATACTGGAGAGAAAACACTTCAATGCTTGGACTGTGGGGAAAACCTCAATAAGCGCTCAGATCTTACTAATCATGGGAGAAGCCACACGGGAGAGAAACCCTCTGGGTGCCTTGAGAGCAGGAATTGTTTGAATTGGAAGTCAGCACTGATTACACATCAGCTAAACCACACAGGAGAGAGATCCCATCAGTGCTTAGACTGTGGGAAAAAATTCGTACGAAGGTCAGGCCTAATTAAACATCAGAAAATCCACACTGGAGAGAGACCCCATCAGTGTTTAGACTGTGGGAAAACTTTCATACACAGGTCAGACCTTGTTAAACATCAAGCAGTCCACACCGGAGAGAGACCCCATAAGTGCTTCGACTGTGGAAAAAGTTTCACACAAAGGCCAACCCTTCTTAAACATCAGGTAATCCACACAGGAGAGAGACCCTATAAGTGCTTGGACTGTGGGAAAAGTTTCACGTGGCGATCAGCCCTGGTTACACATCAGAGAATACACACGGGAGAGAGACCCCATAAGTGCTTAGACTGTGGGAAAAGTTTCATACAGAGGTCAAACCTACTTAATCATCAGGCAATCCACCCTGGAGAGAGACCTCATAAGTGCTTAGACTGTGGAAAAAGTTTCACAGAAAGGCCAACCCTTCTTAAACATCAGGCAATCCACACAGGAGAGAAATCCCACAAGTGCTTAGACTGTGGGAAAAAATTTGTACGGAGGTCAGGCCTAACTAAACATCAGAAAATCCACACAGGAGAGAGACCCCATCAGTGTTTAGACTGTGGGAAAACTTTCATACACAGGTCAGACCTTGTTAAACATCAAGCAGTCCACACCGGAGAGAGACCCCATAAGTGCTTAGACTGTGGAAAAAGTTTCACAGAAAGGCCATCCCTTCTTAAACATCAGCTAATCCACACAGGAGAGAGTCCCCATAAGTGCTTGGACTGTGGGAAAAGTTTCATATGGCGATCAGCCCTGGTTACACATCAGAGAGTACACACGGGAGAGAGACCCCATAAGTGCTTAGACTGTGGAAAAAGTTTCACAGAAAGGTCAACCCTTCTTAAACATCAGGTAATCCATACAGGAGAGAGACGCCATAAGTGCTTGGACTGTGGGAAAAGTTTCACATGGAGATCAGCCCTGGTTACACATCAGAGAATACACACAGGAGAGAGACCCCACAAGTGCTTAGACTGTGGAAAAAGTTTCACAGAAAGGCCAACCCTTCTTAAACATCAGGCAATCCACACAGGAGAGAGACCCCACAAGTGCTTAGACTGTGGGAAAAAATTTGTACGGAGGTCAAACCTACTTAATCATCAGGCAACCCACACAAGAGAGAGACCTCATAAGTGCTTAGACTGTGGAAAAAGTTTCACAGAAAGGCCAGCCCTTCTTAAACATCAGATAATCCACACAGGAGAGAGACCCCATAAGTGCTTAGACTGTGGGAAAAAATTTGTACGGAGGTCAGGCCTAATTAAACATCAGAAAATCCACACAGGAGAGAGACCCCGTAAGTGCTTAGACTGTGGGAAAAGTTTCATACAGAGGTCAGACCTTGTTAAACATCCAGCAATCCACACCAGAGAGAAACCCCAAAAGTGCTTAGACTGTGGAAAAAGTTTCACAGAAAGGCCAACCCTTCTTAGACATCAGGTAATCCACACAGGAGAGAGACCCCACAAGTGCTTAGACTGTGGGAAAAAATTTGTATGGAGGTCAGGCCTAATTAAACATCAGAAAATCCACACAGGAGAGAGACCCCACAAGTGCTTAGAATGTGGGAAAAGTTTCATACAGAGGTCAGACCTTGTTAAACATCAAACAGTCCACACTGGAGAGAAACCCCATAAGTGCTTAGAATGTGGAAAAAGTTTCACAGAAAGGCCAACCCTTCTTAAACATGAGATAATCCACACAGGAGAGAGACCCCATAAGTGCTTTGACTGTGGGAAAAGTTTCACATGGAAATCAGCCCTGGTGACACATCAAAGAATACACACAGGAGAGAGACCCCACAAGTGCTTAGACTGTGGGAAAAAATTTGTACGGAGGTCAGGCCTAATTAAACATCACAAAATCCACACAGGAGAGAGACCCCATAAGTGCTGAGAATGTGGGAAAAGTTTCATACAGAGGTCAGACCTTGTTCAACATCAAGCAATCCACACCGGAGAGAAACCCCATAAGTGCTTATGTTTATAATGTTATATATGCTTAAAATGTTTTTCTATGTTTTCATATCTATTGATTTCTCTCACAACAAAGAATAGAAAGTGCACAGTGCTCACTTTCTATTATTTTTGATTTCAAATATTTGTACTGCAAACATGCAAAACAAAAATAGTATTTTTCAGTTCCCCTCATACAAGTGCTGTCGTGCAATCTCTTTATCAGGAAAGTGTAACTTAGAAACATAGATGATTTTAATTATATAAGTGCACTGAAAAATAAAGCAATTAAAAAATTTAAAGCCTAGAAGTCCACTCAGTGCTACTTCTTTTTCTGCCACTCGCTAAGACAAACAAGTTTGTTTACATTTACGGGAGCGAATGCTGCCTGCTTCTAATTTATGATGTCACCGGAAAGTGTGAGAAGGCGTTCCCATGGCATGTTTGTAGCTGGCAGCGCAGGTATTTAAGTGCAAGATATGCTAAACATGCCTATGTCCCTTCATGCTTCGGCCACCATTCCAGTGGAGGATGCTCATTTAAAAAAAATAATGCATTAATTCCATTTGTGACTGAACTCCTTGAAGGAGACTTGTATGTCCCCTGTCCTGTTTTACACACCTTCTGCCAAATATGTCATCATATCGAAGTCCCAGAGAATGACCTAGCACATGGGGGGACACTTTCACTGCAGATTTGACAAAACGCAAAGAAAGTAACTATCTGAGATTTCGAAAGATAGCTACAGCACTCGGCCCAAGGTTTAAGAATCTGAAGTGTCTTCCAAAATCTGAGAGGGACGAGGTGTGGAGCATGCTTCCAGAAGTCTTAAAAGAGGAAGACACTGATTGGGAAACTACAGAACCCGAACCACCAAAATAGAAAATCAACCTTCTGCTGGTGGCATCTGACTCAGTTGAAGAAAATGAGCATGTGTCGGTCTGGTCTGCTTCAGATCGTTACCGATTAGAACCCGTCATTAGCATGGAGGCATGTCCTCTGGAATGGTGGTCCAGCGGGAAGGGACCTAGGACCCTTTAGAGCATCTGGCACGTAAATATCTTGTGACGCCGGCTGCAACAGTGCCATGAGAATGCCTGTTCTCACTTTCAGGTGACCTTGTAAACAAGAAGCGGGCAGCATGATCTCCTGCACATTGTAACCAAACTTGTTTTTCTCAGTGACTGGCTGTACAAGAAGTAGGACTGAGTGGAGTTGTAGGCTCCAAAGTTTTACATTGTTTTATTTTTGAATGCAGGTATTTTTTGTACATAATTCTACATTTGTAAGTTCAACTTTCATGATAAAGAGATTGCATACGGTACTAGCAGTTGGTGAATTGAAAAATACTGTTTCTTTTGTTTTTTACAATAATTTATAATAAAAAATATAAAGTGCTCGCTGTATACGTCGTATTCTGTAAAAACAAGGAGGAGTCCTTGTGGCACCTTAGAGACTAACAAATTTATTTGGGCATAAACTTTCGTGGGCTAGAACCCACTTCATTGGATGCGTGGAATGTATTCTGTGTTGCAATTGAAATCTATATATTTGAAAATGTATAAAACATCCAAAATATTTAAATAAATGGCATTCTATTATTTTTAACAGCATGATTAATCACAATTAACTTTTTTTAATTGTTTGACTGCCCTGGAATCATTGAATAACAGAGTTGGAAGGGACCTCTGGAGGCCATCTAGTCAAACCCCCTGCCCAGAGCAGGACCAATCCCAACTAAATCATCCCAGCCAGGGCTTTGTCAAGCCTGACCTTAAAAACTTCTAAGGAAGGGGATTCCACCACCTCCCTAGGTAATGCATTCCAGTGTTTCACCACCCTCCTAGTGAAAAAGTTTTTCCTAATATCCAACCTAAATCTCCCCCACTGCAACTTGAGACCATTACTCCTTGTCCTGTCATCTGCTATCACTGAGAATAGTCTAGATCCATCCTCTCTGGATCCGCCTTTCAAGTAGTTAAAAGCAGCTATCAAATCCCTCGTCATTCTTCTCTTCCGTAGACTAAACAATCCCAGTTCCGTCAGCCTCTCCTCATAAGTCATGTGTTCCAGACCCCTAATCATTTTTGTTGCCCTTCGCTGGACTCTCTCCAATTTCTCCACATCCTTCTTGTAGTGTGGGGCCCAAAACTGGACACAGTACTCCAGATGAGGCCTCACCAGTGTCGAATAGAGGGGAACGATCACATCCCTCGATCTGCTGGCAATGCCCCTACATATGCATCCCAAAATGCCATTGGCCTTCTTGGCAACAAGGGCGCACTGTTGACTCATATCCAGCTTCTCATCCACTGTCAACCCTAGGTCCTTTTCTGCAGAACTGCTGCCTAGCCATTCGGTCCCTAGTCTGTCGCGGTGCATTGGATTCTTCCGTCCTAAGTGCAGGACTCTGCACTTGTCCTTGTTGAACCTCATCAGATTTCTTTTGGCCCAATCCTCCAATTGTCTAGGTCTCTCTGTATCCTATCCCTACCCTCTAGCGTATCTACCACTCCTCCCAGTTTAGTATCATCCGCAAACTTGCTGAGGGTGCAATCCACACCATCCTCCAGATCATTAATGAAGATATTGAACAAAACTGGCCCCAGGACCGACCCTTGGGGCACTCCGCTAGATACCGGCTGCCAACTAGACATGGAGCCATTGATCACTACCCGTTGAGCCCAACAATCTAGCCAACTTTCTACCCACCTTGTAGTGCATCCATCCAGCCCATACTTCTTTAACTTGCTGACAAGAATACTGTGGGAGACCGTGTCAAAAGCTTTGCTAAAGTCAAGGAATAACACGTCCACTGCTTTCCCTTCATCCACAGAACCAGTTATCTCATCATAGAAGGCAATTAGATTAGTCAGGCATGACTTTCCCTTGGTGAATCCATGCTGACTGTTCCTGATCACTTTCCTCTCGTCTAAGTGCTTCAGAATTGATTCCTTGAGGACCTTGCTCCATGATTTTTCCGGGGACTGAGGTGAGGCTGACCGGCCTGTAGTTCCCAGGATCCTCCTTCTTCCCTTTTTTAAAGATTGGCACTACATTAGCCTTAGTAATAGTAGAAGATAGTAATTGTAGTAGTCTATGTTTAGCTATATCTTGTTACAGATTAACGATGTAACCAAAGGGTTCCTGTCTAGGACTGTATTTTGTTAATTCAGAAGTTAAAAGGAAATATAAACATTTTGATGAAACTTGGGGTAATAATGTCATTGTGTATATATCTTTCTCTTTAAAGTTTGTAGTAAACTGTCTATGAACTGCTTTATAGATAATTACCTTTTGTTAATCCGTGTAGTTTTATTACCTGTGATGTTTGGGAAATAGGAGGTTACTTCCAGAACCTATTGTTCACCCAAGGACTGCCTGCTGTCGAGAGGCTGCAAAAACGTCTATATAAATTCTTGGGACCTGATCCTTTTATCTCAGATCTTCTTAAGCTTTCTTCAGGGGGAGTTCGAGTCGTAAGACTGAGATCTCCAGTCCCCATCTGGACTGCCCTGATATTGAACATTTGGATATTGGACTAGAACCTTATGAAATGATTCTGAAAAACACTTTTCTCAATTCTAAAGCACCATCTCTATGGTGAAACTGACCTAAGGACTCTATTCGCGTTTGTACGTCTAATGATCTTTTAGCCTATACCGTCTTTTCTTTTTTTAATAAATCCTAGTTTAGTTAACAAGAATGGGCTGTAAGCATGTATTTGGGTAAGAACTGAAGTATTCATTAACTTGGTGGGTAACATGTCTCATCCTTTGGGTTTGGTAGAATTCTTTATATGATGAAGATTTTCAGGAATCCCCATCAGAATCTCAGAGGACATTTTCCCGTATCAGGTATCGTTAAAGACTTGCCTCTGTTGCCACTCTGTCAAATCATTTATTTTGTTACAGCATTTCCCATACCATGAAGGGTTTACAGAGCTAAATGATGCCTCATGCCTGTGCCAGGTAACTTCCAGTGAAATTAGCCTGTAATTAAAATCCAAAGTTGTTACCCATTAAACTGGACAGCAATTCCGTACCTTGTACTCCTGGGCAGCCTCCTCTATGGGAACCACCGAGTGAGCTCTGTGAGCCCGGGACAGATGGCAAACCACACAGATCAAAGTTTGATGCTCTTCACAGAAGTTTCGGAAACTCCTGGTGTTCCCCACGCACGCCATCCGCTCCTGCCATCTGTGACTCTGTTCAGTGGCTGCAGGGGCCGGTGCAGACCTTGGCCCAGGTTGAGGAAGTTCTGATCCCAGCCAGAGCTACCTCCCTGTTACAATGGCCTCCGTGTGTCTTGGCAAGGGAGCAGAGAGTGCGAGGCCCAGCTTTACACTGTCCACGTCCCTCTGTCCCTGCTCCACTCCCCTCCCTCTTCCACCCGCCGCCACCACCCTCACCCCCTTCCCAGCCCTCTCAGGAGCCCACCTTGTGTCTGCAGCTGCTGGGGAGGAGGCACCAGGGGGTTCTGTGCTGGAGGGATCCCTCACTATGGGGGAGGGGCTTTCTCCGTCCCTGCAGCCCATTTGGCCCAGACTAGCTGCCGTACGGGACCAGAGCCCAGTGATGGGCTGGATCCACTTGTAACAATTGGCCTTTAATTTAGGGTCTAGATTTTGGGTGCCGACCTTTAGGCACCTGGGCCTGGTTCTCAGAGGGGCTGGTCTCCTGCAGCTATGGAGGCTACTCGGCTCTGGAGCACCTGCCCTGCAGCTCTCTAGCTGGGAGATTTCAAAAGGCTGCCTGGTGGGACTTACGGAACCACTGTGGCTGGGCCTTGCCCACGTACACCGCAGAACAGGTCAGACTGGCACCGGTCAGCTCCAGCCTGGGGTTGGGTTGGCTACACTCCAGTGTAATCCCAGTGGGACTCGGCATGGATCTGCGCTGTCTGGAGTCCTGTTGTGGGTGGACTCAAGGTGCTCGGGGTCCCACACAGTGTTTAGCCCAGTGATCTCCTCTCATGCAGACGGGAGTCAGAGTTTAACCCCTCATGGAACAGCACAGGAGTTCAGAATCCCAGTGGGAAACCTCCTCTCCCTGCTGAGCCTGGGGCCTTTATCAAGTTGTCTTTCCCTTCCGATAGACACACTTCTTCATGGGAGGTTGATGTTGAGGTGGCAGCAGGGTGTAATGCTTAGCACAGTGGAGTGGGACTGGGGAGTTCTGGGTTCGAGTCCCGTCTGTGCTGGTGATCCTGGGCCAGTAATTGCTCTTCTCTGTGCCTCAGTTTCCCTCCCACCCTAGTTAGGCTGTAACCTGCTCAGGGCAGGGATTGCCCCTGGCTGGGTTTTGTGCAGGGCTCAGATCTCATATGTGGTCTGTAAGGGCTCTTGTGATGGAAATAGAAGTAATAATAAATTCTATTAAACAAACCAACTTGTACCTTCCTCTCCTGCAATGTGAAGGTAGCACTCTCACAGATTGGGTCTCAGCTCATGTGATTTAAACGTCACTGGTGTTAACAGCTTCCACTCAGTAAAATGTTCCCTTATTTCACCAGTGGAAGCTGGGTTTGAAAAGCATTCAGCATCTCCAATCATTTTCCCTCATCAGATATCTTTGAAGACTCCATTTTTTGCCTTTGTTGCCACACTGCCAGATAATTTATTTTGTCATGACATCTCCCAAACAGTGAAGGCTTTGCAGAGCTGAATGCTGCAGTTACATCTATGAGAGGGAACTTTCAGTGAAATTAGCCTGTAATTAAAACTCAAAAGTTAACCCATTAAATCTGACAGCAATTCCCTACCTTGTACTCCTGGGTAGTCTCCTGTATGGGAACCACCGTGTGAGCGCGATGAGCCCGGGACTCTCTGCAGATCGCACAGTTGGGGGTTTGATCCTCTTCACAGAACTGTTTCAGAGCCTCCAGATGTTCCACACACACCCCGCCCCCTCCTGCTCCCTTTGCTGCTTGTAAACTCAGCCGCTTGGCGATTGCCTAGCCCCTGAGCTCCCGGCTATGGAGCCAGGGAGGGGTTGGATAAGGGGCCGGGGATCCCAGGGGGCCGTCAGGGGACAGGGAGCAGGAAGCGGTTGGATGGGGCAGTCAGGGGAGGGGGAGCAGGGGAGGGATGGGGGTGGGGTCTGGGGGGGTGGTTAGGTGCGGGTGGATATGCATCAGGGCAGTCAGGGGACAGGGAGTGTTTGGATAGGTGTGGGAGTCCTGGGGAGCCTGCCAAGGGGCAGGGGTGTAGATAGGGGTAAGGGCAGTCAGGGGACAAGGGGCCGGGGGGGTTGGATGGGTTGGAGATTCTGAGGGGGGCAGTCAGGGGTCGGGAAGTGGGAGGGAGTGGATAGGGGGTGGGGGCCAGGCTGTTTGGGGAGGCACAACCTTCCCTACCTGGCCCTCCATACAGTTTCACAGCCCCGATGTCGCCCTTGGGGCCCAAAAGTTTGCTCATCCCTGGCTTCGACAAACAAGTTTGTTTCCATTTGCAGGAGGTAATGCTGCAAGTGAGACGAGGCAATCTGATGACACTGTTGCAGCCGGGAGTCGCAAGATACTTACATGCCAGATGCACTAAAGATTCCTCTGTCCCTTCATGCTTCAACCACGATTGCTTAATATCCCTTCCCCTGGCCTGTTATACCTGCTGCCGATGCTCAGACCAGAGCTGATCATTCTTCAGCTTTTCAGACTCTTCTAGGGTCTTCTGGTCTGGGGCAGATGCAGGAGGCAGGGAATGGCTGAAGTGGGGATGGGGTGATGCAGGGGAATCAGGGAAGACTTAGGGGCCAGATGGAATCAGGACTTCAATAGAGGGACACTATCAGTGGGGGGGGTCACTGAGAAGGAAAGGGGGGACATGGGGAGGGGAGGCTTTGAGAGCAAGAACAGACTGGCTGGGGAAGGGAGGGAAAGAGGGTGGGGGTCAGGGAGAAGGAGAGGGCGGAATACAAAAGCAGCTCTCCCACCCCACGGGGCAAGAGAGGGGTAGGGGCTGCCCCACCCAGCAGCCAAAGGAGAATTCTTTTACTGCAAATAGTTAAGGAAGCTTTGGGGGTTTGTGGAGGCTTCCACCTAAGGGCTCAGAAGTTACAAGGCAGGTATCCAGATTAGGGATGAAAATAGCATGTAAAAAGTAACCCTTTCAACTATTACAATTCTACTGGTAACACGTTAAGGAGTTCACAACATGGGCATCTGCCCAGCATCCCGGCTGCCGCCATGACAGGTTTAGCCTGGCAAAGCACACACAGAACAGCTAGAATTGCTCTGGGCCCAGTGGAACGATTTTAGAGTAGGGGTGTGGTGCCCCCCTTGTCCCTGTCTGTGCCCCCCACCCCTTTGACGTGGGGCCGGGAGCAGGGCCATGGCTCTGGGAGGGTTGGACTTGGGACACAGACAGGGGTAAGAGGCCCGATGCTGGACGTGGAAGCTGATGAAGTCATCCCCATCATACTGGCATTTCCCCTGCCCCCCGGCGGTGTTCCAGATCAAGGCCTCCGTCCCGTGGAACCCAGGGGGAGGGCAGGGACAGAACTAGGTCAGCAGCCAGAAGTGCTCAAAGATCACGAGTCCAACCCCCTACCCCCCTACCCCCAATCAGTTACAGAGATAACCAAATTTGGATGCTTTTTGTTTGTCCTCTGGATTTGCACCTTTCTGGGGACACTGGGAAGAAAGGTCCTGTCACCTAGCGGCTGAGGGTGTGTGGCCACCGCCAGAGCACGTGTCTGACCCACGGCATCCCTGCAGCACAGCCAGGACCTGGACAGGAGGCCTGGGACGTGGGAGGGACGGACTGTGAACTGCCCCCGTGCCAACAGAGTGGGGCTAAGTATTTCCTTTCTCCTTTCTCATTGTTTAGTGATTTTTTTTTTATTAGCTGCTGTTTAGTAAATTGCATTTGTTCTGGAGTATAGACAATGGTCAGGGAGGAGGTCAGGGAAGCATCCAGAGCGGAGAAAATACCCTGGAGTGGGGATGCTCCAGCCCGTGTCCTGAGTGGTCACACCAAGGTTGGGGGCCAAGCCCCTCAGGAAGCCTGGGCCCAGCCTTGTCGGGGTTATAAGGACTTTGCTACACAGGAGAGTGGAAGGGGAGCCCTCAGGGTGAGGCAGGCTCTGGGTGAAGGAAGAGGGAGCGAGGACTCAGATCCTTCTGCTGTTCGATTCCACCCAGGGGGTGTCTAAGTTAGGAAAGTTCCCCACAATAGCGGGACCATTTCCCCGCTTACCTCCATGCATGTTTACTGGCTTCCCCTAAAGTTCATTAAATATTTTAGGGAAAAGTGTCAGAGCGGCCACCAGCGAGAGTTGCTGGCCTCACTCTGAGGCCACCAAAACTTTGTTTGGGAGAACCCCTGGGCTAGATGCTCAGGACGGGCCCTTCTGACCTTAGAGCCTGTGAGGGTAACAGGAGCCGGGCACAGGGCTGCTGATCCTTTGGTGAGTTGATCGCTAGGACCCAGGAGCGGCTGGGGGGCGGCTCTGGGGGGAGCGATCGCGGGGCTCAGCCCGGCCCAGGAAGTGACTCGCAGCCGCTGCGGGGACTCTGGCTCCCGGCGAGATCCCCGAGCCCCGGCGGCTGGTGCTGGGAGCCCGGAGCCCGGGCTGCAGCCGGGAGAGGGGAACCTCCAGCCGGGCCCTGCCCGCTGCTCCCCGGGAGCCTCTCCCAGGGCAGAGCCCCCAGCCCGGCCAGGGCCCCTTCCCGGCCCGGCCCCTGCCCCGGGGGGCCCCGCTCGGAGGGAAGGTAAGAGAGACCCGCCCCCCCCCGTCACCCCCGGGCTGCAGGGGGCGGGTTTGGCCCCGGGCTGCTCCCCGCGGAGCCGGCTGCGATTCCCTGCCCCGGGCCCGGGAAAGCTGCCGCAGCTCCCGGTGTGTGCGGGGGGGGAGCCCGGGCACAGGCCCTGGCAGGCAGGGCGGAGGGGGAAACCCAGGAATGAGGTGAGCAGAGGGAATAAAAATTCCCCCCAGATAGGTCGAGCCAGCTGCAGTGGCTGCAAAAATAGGGGGGAGTGGGGCTTTTCCTTCCCCCTTTCCTAGGATTTTAGCTCCCATTTCCCAGTTCATCGCAATGCCCGGACAGGGCCCCTCTCCCCTCCTGTATAAGATGTTACTGAGGTGCTAGAGGGGACTTGATCCAGTGAACTATTGACAGACACCCCCCTCCCCTCCCCCAGATCTCACTGTCACACCTGCTTTGAGCCTTTAAAAGAATCCGGGTCTCAGTTCCTGTGTCTGTGTAAAGCCGCCCAGCGCTTCATCCATGTGTCCTAGCCCCTGTCCCTGTCCCTCTGAGTTTGACTCCCCTTGGAATCCAGTCTGGGCAGTTTCACTCCTTTACATTCGTTCTTTAAAAAAATATTCTTCTTACTCTGAGCGCTTCATCCTAAACTTCATTAGCCGTGTGCGGAGGGTCGTCACGGTGCCCTGGTATTCCTATGTTTAACGGCAAATCATCACGGGAAATATTAACAGTTTCTCCTTGGCATTGGTCAGGCCGGGGGACACCATGGTGACCTCACCCTGTTTACCTTTTGGTGAGATTAAGGTACTTTGCCTCTGCTCTGTTTTTGCGGCGGGCTAGCTAATGCAGGTGAGTTACCCCATGGGAAAAACACCCACTTTCTTATAGACACAGACTAAGCTGCTGACTCCGATGTTAAATGACCCGTTATTGTTCATGGGCTGAAAACTCTGATACTGAGTGTGTGTCTCCTAATTCTGCTCCTGTGCCAGATACTGCCTCTGAATGTCTGCACCCAGTTATGCGGGCGTCATGGAACAGAAATTAAAACATTTAAAACTAAAGGAATTAGCAGAGACCTCCCCCCACACACACAGACCCTCTCACCAATTTCTCTCATTCCCTTCCCTTTGCTTCTTCAGGTCTTGTCTGGTGGTCTGATGTTAAAGGTGTGACGTTAATCCACATGAATTCCAGGGCTTTAAACCCCTGTGTGGACGCTCTCGTTCAGAAGTCAGGTGGCCTTAATTTAGACAGTGGCAGTCAGGACAGCCACAGACCAGGGCAGGAGACCTTCCCCCAAACATTATAAATCTTCAGGTCTTTGATCACTTCTTGAACATTTTTAAGTTTTGGATAGTCCAGGTGTAACCCACATGCGATGTTTCAAGTCTAAAGAGAAGGAGCGAAACAGTGGGGCGCTCATCTCCTCTTCCCTGACTGTTGCCTTGAGTAGAAACGCCATTAAGATATTTCACAGCTTTGGTCCAACAGAATGTCAGTAGATGGGTTGAGGTGGAAATGTGTAAGGTGATCTCGCTCCTCTGCTGCCTCCTGCAAAGGACAGGACATGCTTCGTGAGCAGGAGGGCGAAGGCAGGATAGTGTCAGGCAGATCCTGCTGTGCGCACAGAGGGTGTTGGCCTGGCTGCTCGGTGATCCCCTTTGTAAGGAACATAGCCCAAATGGCGGCACTCTTGTCCCATGGGAGTGAACTATAAAGACTCCTTTGGTCTCTTGCCCTGGTGAGAATGTGCCCTGAGGGGTAGACACTGCACCAGAGTCCTGCCTGGCTTCATTCAGAGCCGTTCCAGAGCATGGAGATGGTGACTGTCCTAAACACCTGTCTCCTGTCCATGCTCTGATGGCCTCAGCTCTCAGGTGAATAAAGAGGGAGCAGCCGGGCCAGGTGGCATGTGCCCAGTGAAAACATCCAATGCAGCTTTGGAAACAAATACAGAGCATGTCTGGTAACTGCCCCTCCCTACTTCTGGATGCTTTGGAGCAAGATCAGCCCTGTGCTGAGACACAGCATGACAATGCGTGAAGTGAGCTTAGTATATTTTTGTTACACCTGCCAGACTGTGCCTCACACCTTTGTGAGCATCGCAGTCACAGACTCACCGACATGACCATCCTCATGTACAACAGGGGTAACAGACAATGCTTTCTCTCCAAGTTACATTTCCCTGGCAGAGCCTAGTTACAAGGCAAATATCCACAGGCAACCCCCTCCCTTCCCGCACACACTGCTCCCAGTTTACATTGGATTTTTTTTTAAAAGAGACAAACTCATGATCTTTGGGGCTCTGATTCTTGAGTGTTCAGGGCTTCCCTAGGTCTTGGTCTGATTTCCAGACAGGTTTTAGATTTCACCCACACCGGAGTCAGACCAGAGTCACTGCTCGCTCTGGCAGGGGGGAGTGCGGATGGGCCAATGGGATCAGCCTCCGCCTGCCTGTCCCTGGGGGCTGCTGTGGGAGTCGAGGGCAGCTCATTCTTCAGGTGTTGCCACCAGAGGGCTCCGGCTATGGCTAAGGGGGAGAGGGGTTTACACTGCAATGGGGGGAAATCTGCCAAAGTGGCCCCTTTGATTCTGCTCTTTTTCTAGCGGTTGGCTCAGAGATGCTGTTACTGGGGGGTCTAAAGAGCCTGGGGGAAATCAGGGGGTGACATGGACTCCAGCCCCTTCTGTAACCTCCCCCATCACCCCGACAGGCTGAGGAATCACGTCCACATAGCCAGCTCAGGTAGGGGATTTCAGGGAGTTGCTGGGTGGGGGGAGGGAGAGGCAGGGAGGAGACAGGGTGTGATAAACCTGCTGATTTTCTGAGTAGGCCCATTGGTGGCAAGTTAGGGGAGAGGGGACATTCCCCCATTTCTCAAACAGGATATAACCCCCTGGGCAGGGTTGGGAACATTTTCCAGACTCCCAGTGCTGGAGCCTGAACCCACTGGCCAGAGCCTGCTGTGAAATACGAAGGGAAGCTGTCGGGATTCCTGTCCCTGCCTCCGGCTCAGATCTCCGCTTCCCGTATCAGCCTGTGGCTGGCAGGCATGTGGGAAATGAGAAGAACCTGCTCTGCTCCGTGTGCTGGGGCGGACAAGGAGCTCTCACCTTCTCCCAACCCCCTGAAGCCTCCTGGCTGCTCTGAACGATAGGAGTCAGTTTCTGCTACTCTGGCCCTCCCAGAGCTTTGAGTTTTCCCCCCTTTCCTGTGAATAGTGGGATTGTGGCTGGGGCAGCAGGTGCTGAGCGGGGGACTCTTGTTGTTTCAGATGCCGGTGACCTTCGAGGAGGTGGCTGTGTATTTCACCCGGGGGCAGGGGGCTCTGTTGGACCCCGCTCAGAGAGCCCTCTACAGGGACGTCATGCAGGAGAACTATGAGACGGTGACCTCGCTGGGTAAGGGATTCCCGTCCCTTTGGTTATTAGAGGCCGTGTAGTCTGCATGTCTGACTCTGGTCAGGTTCTTCCATCGTCCGTTAGATCAGAGGCGAACGGGTTCCATAATGCACGGCTGCCGTGAGAGAGACTTGCATCTCCATGCCCTCTCCAGTGAGACACGGTGTCAAAACTTAATGGACATGCTAGCTCATCCCCACCCCTCCAGCTTTCAAAGAGGCAGAATTCATTCATTGTCCTGTCTGTATTGATTCCCATTCACATACACAATCCTTATTTACCTGCCTTCTTGGGAATAGCTCCAGCCATTGGGAAGGCTTACAAAGAGGCATGGGTTTAATGCCAGAGCTGTGTGTGTCACCAAGGCCCCTAGACTGTTCAGATCCTAGGAACTCCTAGTGAGGGTGTAAAAATTCCCATCACCTCCCGAGATGTCTGCTTCTCCCAAGGGGGCTCAGCGACCATGTTCCCGTCCTCTTGGGTTCCACGTTCCCCAGCAGAGCACAGGGACAGGTTCCGCTCACAGAATGTCTTTTGTCACAGATGCGCTCTCAATCCTCTATGCACCCTGATCTGGTCTGATTTCACCCCCTGCGCAGGATTTCCCATTCCCAAACCTGACCTGATCGCCCGCCTGGAACGAGGGGAAGAGCCGTGGGTCCCGGATCTCCAGGCCTGCGAGGAAAGAGAGAGCCTGAGAGGGGCCCACACAGGTGAGAACGGACAAAGAAACCATCTGGGGAATGAAGGAAAAAGTTGAGAATCCCAAAAGTGTGGTATCAGTAAGTGCCCTCAGTTCTTCCTCACCTCTTCCAGAGCAGGGCTGTAGTGAGCAGACATTGCTCACTGCTCTACACCCGTCTTGTTAGCTGCAGGAGTTTCCTTCCCATCTCTCCTTCCCTGTGAGTTTTTGGGTGGGAAGTGGAGGCAGAATCGAATAGCTCAGTCTTTGCGTTGGGTTTTCCCTCGGTGTTATTTCTTTTTCTCCCCAGCACAATGACTCCTGTCTGGATTGTCTCTCTCTCCAAGCAGGTGCTGAGCGAGTGAGTGAGAGCGTGGAGGGGAATCACCATCGGGAAGTTTTTGGGGAAGTGGAATCACAGGGGACCTTTGTGGGAAGAGCTGAAATTTCCCAGTGTTGGAAACAGAGAGAAGCCTGGGAAAATTGGCACAGGTCAGAGAAGATGCAGGGAAACCACCCAAGGAAGAAAGTGCATGAATCTATTAAATGTGGGGGAGGGGACAAGGATCCCACAACCCAGCAGACAAATTCCAAAGAAGACATACGCTATGTATGCCTCGGTTATGGGGAAAGATTCATTCTGAGATCACATCAGACAATCCATACTGGAGAGAAACCACTTCAGTGCTTGGACTGTGGGGAAAGCTTCAATAATCGCTCAGCCCTGAATAACCATGGGAGAAGCCACAGAAGAGAGAAACCCCCTCAATGCCTCGACTGCGGGAAATGTTTCATTTGGAAGTCAGAACTAATTAGACATCAGTTAAGCCACACAGGAGAGAGACCCCATAAGTGCTTTGATTGTGGGAAAAGTTTCAAACAGAGGTCAGACCTTTTTAATCATCAGGCAATCCACACAGGAGAGAGACCCCATAAGTGTGTGGAGTGTGGGAAAAGTTTCAGTCGGAGGTCAGTCCTTGTTATTCATCAGAGAACCCACACAGGGGAGAGACCACATAAGTGCTTGAACTGTGGGAAAAGTTTCATTCAGAGGTCAGACCTTCTTAAACATCAGAGAATCCACACAGGAGAGAGACCTCACAAGTGCTTGGACTGTGGGAAAAGTTTTAGTCGGCGGTCAGCTCTTTTTAAACATCACGCATTCCACACAGGAGAGAGACCCCATAAGTGTTTAGACTGTGGAAAAACTTTCATATGGAGGTCAGACCTTGTTAAACATCAGAGAACCCACACAGGAGAGAGACCCCATAAGTGTTTACACTGTGGGAAAAGTTTCACACGGAGGTCAGTCCTTGTTAATCATCAGAGAATCCACACAGGAGAGAGACCCCATAAGTGTTTAGACTGTGGGAAAAGTTTCACATGGGGCTCAGACCTTCTTAAACATCAGAGAATCCACACAGGAGAGAGACCCCACAAGTGCTCAGACTGTGGAAAAGGTTTCATATGGAGGTCAAACCTTGTTAGACATGAGTCAATCCACACAGGAGAGAGACCCCACAAGTGCCTGGACTGTGAGGAAATTTCACACAGAGATCACACTGCATTAAACATGAGAGAATCCACACAGGATCTAAAATTCTCTGTCACAGGGACAGAAGGTGTTAAGGAAATTGCATGTAATTGACCAAGATACAGCCTTTAGAGACATGTTCGAAAAGTGTGTCCTCGTTAGATAAACTAGAGCTTCGAAAGGTAAACGTGTATTGTTAAAGACATGGAAGAAGATGGTACCTGAAGTAGTCTTTGTTTAGCTATAGCTTGTTAGTGGTTAACAATGGAAATAAACGGTTCCTGTCTAGGGCTGTATTCAGAGATCAAAAGGGAATATTAACATTTAGATAAAACTTGCTTGTAATAATGTCATTGTTTGTTTTCTGAAAGTTTGTCGTAAACTGTCTATGAACTGCTTTATGGAGAATCACCCTATGATAATCCATGTAATTAATTACCAGTGATCTTTAGGAAATAGAAGGTTACTTCAAAAGCCTATTGTTCAGCCAAGGACTGTGTGCTGTCGTGACGCTGCAAAAATGATCCTTTCTTTTTTGATCTGCCGAACCTTTATACCGAGGGGAGTGTGAGTCAGAAGATGGAGATCTCCAGTCCTATCTGGACTGCCCTGACATTGAAATTGGACTAGAACTTGATGAAACGATTCTGTAAAGGATTCTTTGCAATTCTAAAGCATCAGCTGTACAATGAAACTGAGCTAAGGACTCTATGCATGTCTCTGTGTATAATGATCTTTTCACCAGCACACTCTTTCTTTTCTTCTTTTAATAAATCTTAGTTGAGTTAATAAGAATTGGCTGTAAGCGTGTATTTGGGTAAGAACTGAAGTATTCCTTAACTTGGTGGATAATGTATAGGATCCTTTGGGATTGGTGGAACTTTTTAATGTGATGAATAAGATTTTCAGCAGTCCCCATCATGTTGAAGTGGGCTGTCTGGGAGGGAGCCCAAGGCGGGGTTGCTTTAAGGGAGCTGTGCTTTGGTTTCTGTGTAGCAGTACGGTATTGTAGAAGTTGTCTTGTTGCTGGCCTGGTGAATCTAAGGGTAAGTCTATACTACGAAATTAGGTCGATTTTTCAGAAGCGATTTTATACAGTCGATTGTGTGTGTCCCCACTAAGCGCATTAAATTGGCGGAGTGCATCCACAGTACCGTGGCTAGCATCGACTGTCAGAGCGGTGCACTGTGGGTAGTTATCCCACAGTTCCCGCAGTCTCCGCCACCCACTGGAATTCTGGGTTAAGCTCCCAGTGCCTGATGGGGCAAAAACATTGTTGTGGGTGGTTTTGGGTACATGTCATCAGTCTCCCCTCCCTCCCTCCATAAAAGCAACTGCAGAGAATCATTTTTCGCCTTTTTTCACGGATAACCCACGCAGACGCCATAGCATTGTAAGCATGGAGCCCGTTGAGATCACCGCAGCAGCTGTGAGCATTGTAAACACCTCACGCATTATCCTGCAGTATGTGCAGAACCTGGAGAGGAGGTGACACCAGCACGATGACGATAGTGATGAGGACATGGACACAGACTTCCCTCAAAGCATGGGATGTGGGAATTGGGACATCATGGTGGCATTGGGGCACGTTCATACCCTGGAACGCCGATTCTGGGCCCGGCAAACAAGCACAGAGTGGTGGGACTGCATAGTGTTGCAGGTATGGGATGATTCCTAGTGGCTGTGAAACTTTTGCATGCGTAGGGCCACTTTCATGGAATGTTCTGACTTGCTTTCCCCTGCCCTGAAGCGCAAGAATACCAAGATGAGAGCAGCCCTCACAGTTGAGAAGCAAGTGGCAATAGCCCTGTGGAAGCTTGCAACACCTGACTGCTACCAGTCAGTCGGGAATCAATTTGGAGTGGCAAATCTACTGTAGGGCCTGCTGTGGTCCAAGTAGTCAATGCAATCACTAACCTTCTGCTATCAAGGGTAGTGACTCTGGGAAATGTGCAGGTCATAGTGGATGGCTTTGCTGCAATGGGATTCCCTAACTGTGGTAAGGCAATAGACGGAACGCATATTGCTATCTTGGCACCGGACCACCTTGGCAGCCAGTATGTAAACCACAAAGGATACTTTTCAATGGTGCTGCAAGCAATGGTGGATCACAAGGGACGTTTCACTGACATCAACGTGGGATGGCCAGGAAAGGTGCATGATGCTCGCATCTTCAGGAACTCGGGGCTGTTTGAACAGCTGCAGGAAGGGACTTCCCAGATCAGAAAATTATTGTTGGAGATGTTGAAATGCCCATAGTTATCCTTGGAGACTCAGCCTACCCCTTGCTCCCATGGCTCATGCAGCTGTACACAGGCAGCCTGGACAGTAGTAAGGAGCAGTTCAACTATAGGCTGAGCAAGTGCAGAATGGTGGTAGAATGTGCATTTGGACCTTTAAAAGCTTGCTGGAGCTGTTTGCTTACTAGGTTAGACCTCAGTGAAACTAATATTCCAATTGTTATTGCTGCTTGCTGTGTGCTCCACAATATCTGTGAGAGTAAGAGGGAGACATTTATGGCGGGGTGGGAGGTTGAGGCAGATCGCCTGCCAGTCGATTTTCCGCAGCCAGACACCAGGGCAATTAGAAGAGCACAGCCGGGCGTACTGCACATCAGAGAAGCTTTGAAAACCAGTTTCATGATTGGCCAGGCTACGGAGTGACAGTTGTGTTTGTTTCTCCTTGATGCAAACCCACCCCCTTGGTTGACTCTAATTCTCTGTAAGCCAACCACCCTCCCCTCTTCAATCAGAGCTTGCAAAGGAAATAAAGTCACTATCGTTTCAAAACCATGTATTCTTTATTAATTAATTTAAAAAATAGGGAGATACCTCACAAGGTAGCCCGGGTGGGGTGGGGGAGGAGGGAAGGACAAGGCCACACGACAAATCAAATTTTATGCCAGACTGCTGTTGCTTGGGCAATCCTCTGGGGTGGAGTGGCTGGGTTCCTGGAGCCTCCCCTTCCCCTGGCGTTCTTGGGCATCTGGGTGAGGAGGATATGGAACTTGGAGAGGAGGGCAGGCGGTTATTCAGGGGTGCCTTCTCCGGCTTCATGGTCCGGGAGCACGTCTTGGGGGGGTATTGGCTCCAGTGAGGTGAAAAGTTCTAGGCTGCTGGGGAGAATGATTTCTCCGCTTGCCTGCTGTGTACTCTCCTCCTCCTCTTCCTCATCCACAAAATCCTCCTCCCTCTTGCGTGAGACTCCCCCCTTGCAGGTGTCCACGGACAGTAGTGGGGTAGTGGGCCCCTCCCTAGAATTTCATGCAGCTGATCTTAGGAGCAGCATGCCTGAGGTTCTGACCCGGAGTGACCGTTTACCTCCTTTGTTTTTGGTCGGCTTGCCTGAGCTCCTTAATTTTCACGCGGCACTGCTGTGCGTCCCTGGTCTAGCCTCTGTCCACCATGCCCTGTGCAATTTTGGCATATATATTAGCATTTTGTCTTTTTGATCGGCGTTCTGCCTGCACAGATGTTTCTCCCCATACAGCAATCAGATCCAGTGTCTCCCGTTTGGTCCATGCTGGAGCTCTTTTGCGATTCTGGGACTGCATGGTCACCTGTGCTGCGGAGCTCGCCACGCTGATCAAACAGGAAATGAAATTCAAAAGTTCCCGGGGCTTTTCCTGTGTACCTGGCTAGTGCATCTGAGTTGAAAGTGCTGTCTAGAGTGGTCACAATGGAGCACTCTGGGATAGCTGCCAGAGGCCAATATCGTCGAATTGCATCTACACTTCCCCAAATTCGACCCAGCAAGGTTGATTTTTGCACTAATCCCCTCGCCGGAGAGGAGTACAGAAGTCGATTTTGAGACCCCTTTAAGTCGACAAAACAAGGTTGGTCGTGTGGACAGATAGAGCATTAAATCGACCTAACGCTGCTAAATTCGACCTAAACTCGTAGTGTAGACCAGGGCTCGCAAGCCGCCACCAACGGAGTGGGGGCGTCCACCAATGGTCCCCAGTCCTCGCTGGCCCACAGCTCCCCACTCCTCCTGGGCACTGGGGAATGCCCTGTGGTTCCCCACTACCCGTGGGCATCGTGGGATCCCCCTCAGTTCCCCAGTTGCCATGTGTGTCTGGGACCTCTGGAGTTCCCAAGGGCCCATGGATAAAGGGGGAAATCCTGAGTAGCTCCCCAGAGCTTGGGAATGTTTGGGAATTTCCCTTGGGGGCAGGGAGGAAATGGCTCCCCAGTCCCCAGAGTTGGGGGGGGAATCCTCTGTTGCTCCCCAGTTCCACTCAGGGCTTTGGGGGAATTCCTGCGGCTCCTCAGGCCCTGCGGATGGGAGGGAATCCCCCTTAAACCTTTCCAGAGGCCATGGGGTTGGGAATCCTGCTCAGGAATCTGTCCTCAGCTCCCCAGCACAAGGTGCAGGGAGGAAAACTTTTGAAGCTCCCTATTCCGCATGAGTGGGGGGGAATGCAATCTCTGCGGGCATTGGGGATCGCCCCCACCCCATGTGCTGCTTTGTTTCCCTGCCCCTGGCTGGGCTGGTGTGGATGGAGGCTGCAGCTCAGGGAGATCGGAGGGGCAGAAGGTGGGCTGAGGCCAAACTGAATGCAGGGTGGGGTGCCCCATCCTGGGCCAGGGAAGGAGCGGGGCCCAGGGGCACAATCGGGGGGAGGGGGGGGGCAGCACAGGCTCTGGATCTCGGCCAGCGGGGCCCTGCCGCACCCCCTGGCTTGAAGGGGTTTCCATCCTATCCAGGCTTTACAGTTTGGTTCAATGGCTCTCAGTGCTCCCCCCACACCCCGCCCTGGTACAGATTGTTTCAGGCCCCCTGCTTGGGACTAGGAGCTGGGGATAACAATGGGTACAGCTGGTGGGGGGTGAGCCCTCCTCGCATTGTAGGGACAGGACCCCAACCCCTGAGCACCCCCAACATCCCCCCCACTGAGCATGTGGCCCCAGCCTCTCCAGCCCCAGAGCCCATGGAGGGCGCATAGCCCCAGTCTGAACCCCAGGGGCAGCCGAAGGAGAAGCCTGACATGCTCCTCACAGGGGCCGTGCACCCCACCTCCGCAGTCAACTGTGACTCTCAGCCAGCTTGGAAAACAGAAGGGTTTATTGGTCGCTGGGAAGGCGGCACAGAACAGAGCTTGTTAGCACAGAAATCAGGAGCATTCAGCAAAGTCTGGCTTGGAGGGAATCCAGAGTCTTGAGTCCTGGGCTCTCCCCGCTGAGTCCCAAACCAGGAGACTGAGCCGCTTCCAGCCCCCCATCCTCACTGACACCCAGCTGCCCCTCTCCTGTACTTTCTCTCTTTCCCAGGAAAACAGGTCACCTGGCCTCCCCCTCTCTCTTTGTTCTCCAACATCTTCGGCTGGCTCCCTGCAGAGGACGGGCTCTGGCCATCACTTGCCAGGATAGAGAATTTTGGCCATTCTCTACGCCCAGCAGCCACTCTGCCATCACGCCTGCCCTCTAGAGGTCTCTGCAATGATCACACCCCTGTATCCCACCAGCTTGATACTTGTGTAACACATGGGGAAACTGAGGCACACACACAGTATTCAGAAAAAACATTAAGAACATTCCTGCTTCGTCACACCCCTCTGAGACCAGCCCAGGGGCACTTTCTCCAGTGGCTGGAACCACTCTGCCCATACCAGCCCCTGAGCCTGAGCCTGCAGGTGATGGAGAAACCTGGGGAAGGGGCTGGGGCTGAACAGGAAAGTGGTGCTGCACAAAGGGCCCCTTTCAGGGACTGGTTGGGGAGTTTGGCCTACGTGGGGAGGGGATTCCCTGTATCTGCGAGTCCCAGAGCTGCTGCCCTCCATGTCACAGCCGGGTTCAACCCCCGTTACCAGTGTCAGTGGCTGAGCTGCCTAATGAGAGCAGAGGCCCATGGCAATGGGACAGTCACCCGTTCGCCCACAAAGAGGGAAGATGATAAAAAGGGAGAGCAGAGAGACTTGAAGGGCAGCAGCAGCAAGAAGTGGGGAGGGAGGTTCCCAGCTCCCAGCCCTGCCCAGATCCATTCCCTGCACCCCCGGGGCAGTCCACTCTCCTGGGAACAAGGGCAGGAGCTGAGAGAGGAAAGGCCAGTTGCTCGCTCTGCTGAGCACCGCACTACGGAGGGAGACGGGGGAGAGCTAGAGGGGGTCACAATACACTGTGGGGCAGTACCCTGAAGTGACTCCTTTGATCTGCTCTTTTTCCAGCGTTTGGCTCAGAGATGCTGCTCTGGGGAGGTTTAGAAGGGAGGTGGTGGGTTAGTTCTAAGCGGGGGAGGGGGCGGGGGGGGGGGGGCTGGCCGGGGAGTTAATGAACTAACTGGGTTTGTTCCCAGCATGGCAGAGTCATAGAATCAGAGCGTCTGTCTGCAGGGAGGGAGCCTTGGGGGACTCGGGGAGTGACATGGACTCCAGCCCCTTATGAAACCTGCCCAATCTCCCTGCTCCTCCGACAGGCTGCGGAATCGCGTCCACGTTTCGCTCCAGATCGTCCCGTCTTGCAGGGGACAGGGCAGGGAAATGGCTCTGATGGAGCCAGCTCAGGTAGGAGATTTTCAGGGAGCTTTTGGTGGTGGGGGAGGGGTAGTGTAGAGGGACGGGGTGTGGGACGGGGTGTGATAAACTTGCTGGAACATGATCAGCCTGGGCCTGATTTTCTGAACAGGCCCATTGGTGGTGTAGGGAAGGGAAACATTCTCCCATTTCTGAACCAGGAAACAGCCTCCTGGGCAGGGCTGGGAAAACTGACCAGACTCCCAGTGCTGGAGCCTGAACCCACTGGCCAGAGGCTGCTGTGAAATACGAAGGGAAGCTGTCGGGATTCCTGTCCTCGTCCCCGGTTCAGAGCTCTGCTTCCCGTGTCAGCCTGTGGCTGGCAGGCATGTGGGAAATGAGAGGACCCTGCCCTGCTCCGTGTGCTGGGGGGACAAGGAGGTCACCCCTGAAGTTCTGGCTGCTCTGAGCAGGGTGTGGGGAGGATTCTGCTTCTCTAGCCCTCCTCCCCCATGACTAGCGGGATTGTGGCTCGGGCAGAAGGTGCTGAGTGGGGGACTTTTGTTTCAGATGCCGGTGACCTTCGAGGAGGTGGCTGTGTATTTCACCAAGAGGCAGAGAGCTCTGGTGGTCCCCGCTCAGAGAGCCCTCTACAGGGAGGTCATGCAGGAGAACTACAAGACTGTGACCTCGCTGGATAAGGGATTCCTGGCTCCTTGGTTATTGGAAGCTGGAGGGCCGGCGTTGTTTTCATGTCTGACACTGGTTAGGTTTTTCCCTTATCACCCTGCAATGAGACCAGGGTATCAAAACCTAGTCATAGAATCTCAGGGTTGGAAGGGACCTCAGGAGATCATCTAGTCCAACCCCCTGCTCAAAGCAGGACCAATCCCCAACTAAATCATCCAACAGATTTTTTTCCCCATATCCCTAAATGGCCCCCTCAAGGACTGAGCTCACAACCCTGGGTTTAGCAGGCCAATGCTCAAACCACTAAGCTATCCCTCCCCCGCAAGGCACATACTAAATCATCCCCACCCGACCCCCCTCGCTTGCAAGGTGGAGAAGCCATGTATTTGGACATGTGATGTTGACATTCTCTATTTTAATGGTTGTGACGCTTTAACTTTTGGAATCTGTCTCTACTGTCATTACACAGTTATTGTCTGACCCAAATATTGTCTAAGCCCGCCCTAAATCTCCCACCACTGTGAACATTTAAATGGAGGACAATTGGAATGAAATGCTAAAAACCCAGATTTTTGTGCAACTGTGAATGTTTAAATCAATAAATATAAAATTGCTTAAAAATATATATTAAAAAAAAAAAAAGAATTCTACCAAGCCTGACTATCCCGCCTTAGACACACAAATCCTGCTCCTGCAGGCTCATAGAATCGTAGAAGATCAGGGTTGGAAGGGACCTCAGGAGGTCATCTCGTCCAACCCCCTGCTCAAAGCAGGACCAATCCCCAACTAAGTCATCCCAGCCAGGGCTTTGTCAAGCCTGACCTTAAAAAGCTCTAAGGAAGGAGATTCCACCACCTCCCTAGGTAACCCCTTCCAGAGCTCATCCTCACAGGGGGATGCCTCTCATTGCAAGACCAGAGCCCTAGTGGTACATTTTTCACTAAATGGTCCAGAGGGAGCCATGGCCACAGAGAACCCCCTGGAAAGTCTCCAGGAGGAAGCTCCATGTCCCGTCTGTCTGGAGTAGTTCACAGAAGCTGTCACTCTGGCGTGTAGGCACATCAGCCAGTGCTGGGAGGGATCCGATACAGCCGTCTCCTGCCCTCAGGAACTGAGCAACACAGAAACATCAGGCTGAACAGGCAGCTGGCAAACATGGTAGAAATCACCAAGCGGCTGAGTTTACAGGCAGCAAAAGGAGCAGGAGGAGACAGGGTGTGTGGGGAACACCAGGAGGCTCCAAAACTTCTGTGAAGAGCATCAAACTTCGATCTGTCTGGTTTGCCATCTGTCCCGGCCTCATCGAGCTCACACGGTGGTTCCCAGAGGAGGCTGCCCAGGAGTACAAGGGAGGGAACTGCTGTCAAGTTTAATGGGAATTAACTTTGGATTTTAATTACAGGCTAATTTCACTGAAAGTTACCTGGCACAGACATGAGGCATCATTCAGCTCTGTAAACCCTTCATGGTATGGGAAATGCTGTAACAAAATAAATGATTTGACAGAGTGGCAACAGAGGCAAGTCTTTAACGATACCTGATACAGGAAAATGTCCTCTGAGATTCTGATGGGGATTCCTGAAAATCTTCATCATATAAAGAATTTTACCAAACCCAAAGGATCAGACATGTTACCCACCAAATTAATGAATACTTCAGTTCTGACCCAAATACATGCTTACAGCCAATTCTTGTTAACTAAACTAGGATTTATTAAAAGAAGAAAAGACAGTATTGGCTAAAAGGTCATTAGACATACAAATGCGAATAGAGTCCATAGGTCAGTTTCACCATCGAGATGGCACATTAAATTGAAAAGAGTCCTTTTCAGAATCATTTCATCACGTTCTAGTCCAATGTCCAATATCTGGGAGGTCCAGAGAGGACTGGAGATCTCAGTCTTACAACTCGAACTCCCCCTGAAGAAAGCTTAAGAAGATCTGAGATAAAAGGATCAGGTCCCAAGAATTTATATAGACGTTTTTGCAGCCTCTCGACAGCAGGCAGTCCTTGGGTGAACAATAGGTTTTGGAAGTAACCTCCTATTTCCCAAACATCACAGGTAATAAAACTACACGGATTAACATAAGGTAATTATCCATAAAGCCATTCACAGACAGTTTACCACAAACTTTAAAAAGAGAAATATATACTATGACATTATTACACCCAAGTTTCATTTAAATGTTAATATTTCCTTTTGACTTCGGAATTAACAAAATACAGTTCTAGACAGGAACTCTTTGGTTATATTGTTAATCTATATCTCATTACAGATTAACATAGACTACTACAATTACTATGTTCTAGAGCTGTCAAGCAATTAAAAAAATTAATTGTGATTTAATCGTGCTCTTAAACAATAATAGAATACCATTTATTTAAATATTTTGGATGTTTTATACATTTTCAATATATTGATTTCAATTGCAACACAGAATATACTCCATGCATCTGATGAAGTGGGTTATAGCCCACAAAAGTTTATGCCCAAATAAATTTGTTGGTCTCTAAGGTTCCACAAGGACTCCTTGTTGTTTTTACAGAATACAAAGCGTACAGTGATCACTTTATATTTTTTATTACAAATACTGGCACTGTAAAAAACAAAGGAAACAGTATTTTTCAATCCACCAACTGCTAGTACCGTATGCAATCTCTTTATCATGAAAGTTGAACTTACAAATGTAGAATTATGTACAAAAAATACCTGCATTCAAAAATAAAACAATGTAAAACTTTGGAGCCTACAACTCCACTCAGTCCTACTGCTTGTTCGGCCAGTCACTCAGAAGAACAAGTTTGGTTACAATGTGCAGGAGATCATGCTGCCCGCTTCTTGTTTACAAGGTCACCTGAAAGTGAGAACAGGCATTCTCATGGCACTGTTGCAGCCGGCGTTGCAAGATATTTACGTGCCAGATGCTCTAAAGGGTCCTAGGTCCCTTCCCGCTGGAACCACCATTCCAGAGGACATGCCTCCATGCTAATGACGGGTTCTAACTGATAACGATCCGAAGCAGACCGGACCGACACATGCTCATTTTCTTCAACTGAGTCAGATGCCACCAGCAGAAGGTTGATTTTCTATTTTGGTGGTTTGGGTTCTGTAGTTTCCCAATCAGCGTGTTCCTCTTTTAAGACTTCTGGAAGCAAGCTCCACACCTCGTCCCTCTCAGATTTTGGAAGATACTTCAGATTCTTAAACCTTGGGCCGAATGCTGTAGCTATCTTTCAAAATCTCAGATAGTTACTTTATTTGCGTTTTATCAAATCTGCAGTGAAAGTGTCCCCCCATGTGCTAGGTCATTCTCCGGGACTTCGATATGACGACATATTTGGCAGAATGTGTGTAAAACAGGACAGGGGACATACAAGTCTCCTTCAAGGAGTTCAGTCAAAAATGTAATTAATGCATTATTTTTTTTTAAATGAGCATCCTCCACTGGAATGGTGGCCGAAGCATGAAGGGACAATAGGCATGTTTAGCATATCTTGCACATAAATACCTGTGCTGCCAGCTACAAACATGCCATGCGAACACCTTCTCACATTTTCAGGTGACATCATGAATTAGAAGCAGGCAGCATTCTCTCTCGAAAATGTAAACAAACTTGTTTGTCTTAGCGAGTGGCAGAAAAAGAAGTAAAAAGAAAAGGACTTGTGGCACCTTAGAGACTAACAAATTTATTTGAGCATAAGCTTTCCTGAGCTACAGCTCACTTCATCGGATGCATTCAGTGGAAAATACAGTGGGGAGATTTATATACATAGAGAACATGAAACAATGGGTGTTACCATACACACGGTAAGGAGAGTGATCACTTAAGATGAGCTACTACCAGCAGGAGAGCTGGGGGGGGGGGGGGGAGAAAACCTTTTGTAGTGATAATCAAGGTGGGCCATTTCCAGCAGTTGACAGTGGAGGAACAGTGTGTGGGGGGGGGGGGGGAATAAACATGGGGAAATAGTTTTACTTTGTGTAATGACCCATCCACTCCCAGTTTCTATTCAAGCCTAAGTTAACTGTATCCAGTTTGCAAATTAATTCCAATTCAGCAGTCTCTCATTGGAGTCTGTTTTTGAAGTTTTTTTGTTGAAGAATTGCCACTTTTAGGTCTGTAATCGAGTGACCAAAGAGACTGAAGTGTTCTCTGACTGGTTTTTGAATGTTATAATTCTTGACGTCTGATTTGTGTCCATTTATTCTTTTACGTAGAAACTGTCCAGTTTGGCCAATGTACATGGCAGAGGGGCATTGCTGGCACATGATGGCATATATTACATTGGTGGATGTGCAGGTGAAGGAGCCTCTGATAGTGTGGCCGATGTGATTAGGCCCTATGATGGTGCCCCTGAATAGATGTGGGGACACGGTTGGCAACGGGCTTTGTTGCAAGGATAGGTTCCTGGGTTAGTGGTTCTGTTGTGTGGTTGCTGGTGAGTATTTGCTTCAGGTTGGGGGGCTGTCTGTAAGCAAGGACTGGCCTGTCTCCCAAGATCTGTGAGAGTGAGGGATCGTCCTTCAGGATAGGTTGTAGATTCCTGATGATGCGTTGGAGAGGTTTCAGTTGGGGGCTGAAGGTGATGGCTTGTGGCGTTCTGTTATTTTCTTTGTTGGGCCTGTCCTGTAGAAGGTGACTTCTGGGTACTCTTCTGGCTCTGTCAATCTGTTTCTTCACTTCACCAGGTGAGCATTGTAGTTGTAAGAATGCTTGAGAGAGATCTTGTAGGTATTTGTCTCTGTCTGAGGGGTTGGAGCAAATACGGTTGTATCGTAGAGCTTGGCTGTAGACAATGGATCGTGTGGTGTGGTCTGGGTGAAAGCTGGAGGCATGTAGGTAGGAAAGGCGGTCAGTAGGTTTCCGGTATAGGGTGGTGTTTATGTGACCATCGCTTATTAGCACCATAGAGTCCAGGAAGTGGATCTCTTGTGTGGATTGATCCAGGCTGAGGTTGATGGTGGGATGGAAATTGTTGAAATCATGGTGAAATTCCTCAAGGGCTTCTTTTCCATGGGTCCAGATGATGAAGAAGTAGCAATGAGTTGACTTCGAGGCTCTAAACTTTTTAATTGCTTTATTTTTCAGTGCACTTATATAATTAAAATCATCTATGTTTCTAAGTTACACTTTCCTGATAAATTTCAGAGTAACAGCCGTGTTAGTCTGTATTCGCAAAAAGAAAAGGAGTACTTGTGGCACCTTAGAGACTAACCAATTTATTTTAGCATGAGCTTTCGTGAGCTACAGCTCACTTCATCTGATGAAGTATCTGATGAAGTGAGCTGTAGCTCACGAAAGCTCATGCTAAAATAAATTGGTTAGTCTCTAAGGTGCCACAAGTACTCCTTTTCTTTTTCCTGATAAAGAGATTGCACGACAGCACTTGTATGAGGGGAACTGAAAAATGCTATTTTTGTTTTGCATGTTTACAGTACAAATATTTGAAATCAAAAATAATATAAAGTGAGCACTGTACACTTTCTATTCTTTGTTGTGAGAGAAATCAATAGATGTGAAAACACAGAAAAACATCCAAAAACATTTAACAAATTTCAACTGGTATTCTATTGTTTAACAATGTGATTCACTGAGATTAATTTTTCTAACCACAATGGATTTTTTTGAGTTAAACACACGAGTTAACAGCAGTTAATCAACAGCACTGCTATCTTCTTCCAGTCTGAGTGCTGATGCGGTCTCTCTCCTGTGTGGATCTTCTGAGTGTTATAAGATTTGATCTTTGTGTGAAACTTTTCACATGGTCCAAACACTTATGGGGTCCCTCCTGTGTGAACTGCTTTATTTGAAACAAGTTCTGACCTCCATTTACAAGGTCTTTCACAGGCTAAGCAGTTATGCGGTTACTCCTGTGTGTGGATTCTTTGATGTAAAACAAGGGATGACATCTATTTGAAACATTTTTCCATAGTCTAAGCACTTACGGGGTTCTCTCGCGTGTGTGGATTGCCTGATCTTTAGAAGGGCTAATCTGTTTCTGAAACCTTTCCAAGAGTCTTATGGTCTCCCTCTTGTATGGACTGCTTGATGTTTAACAAGGTGGGACCTATGTATGAAACTTTTCCCACAGTCTAAGCACTGGTGGGGTGTCTCTCCTGTGTGGATTTTCTGATGTTTAATTAGGCCAAACATCTGTACGAATTTTTTCCCACAGTCTAAGCACTTGTGGGGTCTCTCTCCTGTGTGCATTAGCTGATGTTTAAGAAGGGTTGGCCTTTCTGTGAAACTTTTTCCACAGTCTAAACACTTATGAGGTCTCTCTCCTGTGTGGGATGCCTGATGATTAAGTAGGTTTGACCTCTGTATGAAACTTTTCCCACACTCTAAGCACTTATGGGGTCTCTCTCCTGTGTGTATTCTCTGATGTGTAACCAGGGCTGATTTCCATGTGAAACTTTTCCCACAGTCCAAGCACTTATGGGGTCTCTCTCCTGTGTGGATTTTCTGATGTTTAAGAAGGGTTGGCCTTTCTGTGAAACTTTTTCCACAGTCTAAGCACTTATGGGGCTTCTCTCCGGTGTGGACTGCTTGATGTTTAACAAGGTCTGACCTCTGTATGAAACTTTTCCCACAATCTAAGCACTGATGGGGTCTCTCTCCTGTGTGGATTTTCTGATGTTTAATTAGGCCTGACCTCCGTACGAATTTTTTCCCACAGTCTAAGCACTTGTGGGATTTCTCTCCTGTGTGTATTCTCTGATGTGTAATCAGAGCTGATCTCCATGTGAAACTTTTTCCACAGTCTAAGCACTTATGAGGTCTCTCTCCAGTGTGGGTTGCCTGATGATTAAGTAGGTTTGACCTCTGTATGAAACTTTTCCCACACTCTAAGCACTTATGGGGTCTCTCTCCTGTGTGTAATCTCTGATGTGTAACCAGGGCTGATCTCCATGTGAAACTTTTCCCACAGTCCAAGCACTTATGGGGTCTCTCTCCTGTGTGGATTACCTGATGTTTAAGAAGGGTTGGCCTTTCTGTGAAACTTTTTCCACAGTCTAAGCACTTATGGGGCTTCTCTCCGGTGTGGACTGCTTGATGTTTAACAAGGTCTGACCTCTGTATGAAACTTTTCCCACAGTCTAAGCACTGATGGGGTCTCTCTCCTGTGTGGATTTTCTGATGTTTAATTAGGCCTGACCTCCGTACGAATTTTTTCCCACAGTCTAAGCACTCGTGGGGTCTCTCTCCAGTGTGGATTAGCTGATGTTTAAGAAGGGTTGGCCTTTCTCTGAAACTTTTCCCACAGTCTAAGCACTTATGGGGTCTCTCTCCAGTATGTATTCTCTGATGTGTAACCAGGACTGATCTCCTCGTGAAACTTTTCCCACAGGCCAAGCACTTATGGGGTCTCCCTCCTGTGTGGATTACCTGATGTTTAAGAAGGGTTGGCCTTTCTGTGAAACTTTTCCCACAGTCTAAGCACTGATGGGATCTCTCTCCTGTGTGGATTTTCTGATGTGTAATCAGTGCTGAATTCCAATTCAAACAATTCCTGCTCTCAAGGCACCCAGAGGGTTTCTCTCCCATGTGGCTTCTCCCATGGTTAGTAGGATCTAAGTCGTTATTGAGGTTTTCCCCACAGTCCAAGCATTGAAGTGTTTTCTCTCCAGTATTTATTGCCTGAAGCGTAAGAAGCGCCGGTCTCAGAATGAATCCTTTCCCATAACCAAGGCATTCATAGCGTTTGTCTTCCTTGGGGGTTGTCTGCCAGGCTGTGGGATCCCTGTGTCCTTCCCCACATATAATAGATCCATCCAGTTGCTCCCTTGAGTGGTTTCCCAGCAGCCTCTTTGACCTCTGCCAATTTCCCCAGGCTTCTCCCTGTGCCAAGCACTGGGAAAAATTCCCTTCAGCTCTTCCCACAAAAATCCCCTGTGGTTCCCCGTGCCCAGGAATTTCCTGATGTTGATTCCCCTCCTTCTTCTCACTCACTCTCTCATCACCTGCTGGGAGAGAGACAATGCAGACAGGAGTCATTCTGCTGAGGAGAAATTAAGAGGAATAGAACCGAGGGAAAACCCAACATACTAAAGCTGCAGAGATGGAGCAATTGGATTCTGCCTCCACTTCCCAGTTGGGAAGGAAACTCCTGCAGTGAACAGGACACATGGGAAGTGATGTCAGTGATATCTGCTGCATGCAGCCCTGCCCTGGATGAGATGAGAAAGGAACTGAGGGCACTTACTAATACGTCATTTTGGGGATTCTCAACTTTTTCCTTCATTCACCTGATGGCTTCTGTATCAGTCCTCACCTGTGTGGGAGCCTCTTGGGATCTCTCTTTCCTCACAGGCCTGGAGATCGGGCACCCACGGCTCTTCCCCTTGTTCCAGCCGGGTGATCAGGTCAGGTTTGGGAAGGGGAAATCCTGTGCAGGGAGTGAAATCAGACCAGATCAGGGTTTGTGGAGGATTGAGAGATCGTCTGTCAGAAAGGACATTCCGTAGGTGGCACCTGTCCCTTTGCTGTGCTGGGGAAAGTGGAATCTAAGAGGACGGGAACATGGTCACTGAGCCCCCTCGGGGGAGGCAGACGTCTGAGGAGGTGAGGGCAATTGTGATGCACACCCAGCTCTCGTGTTAAACCCCTGCCTATTTCTAAACCTGTGGAGCCCAGAGCCCTCCACATGGCTGGAGCTGTTGCCAAGGAGGAGGGAGAAGAGGGATTCTGTGTACGACCGAGAAACAACACAGACAGGACAATGCACGGCTTCTCCACCGTGCAAGCTAGGGGGGTTGGGTGGGGATGATTTAGTATGTGCCTTATGTTTTGACACCCTCTTCTCATTGGAGCGTGATGAGGGAAGAACCTGACTGGTGTCAGACACGCAGACCCCCCCAGCTTCCAATAACCAAGGGACCAGGAATCCCTTACCCAGCGAGGTCACTGTCTCGTAGTTCTCCTGCATGACATCCCTGTAGAGGGCTCTCTGAGCAGGGTCCAGCAGAGCCCCCTGCCCCTGGGTGAAATACACAGCCACCTCCTCGAAGGTCACTGGCATCTGAAACAAGAATCCCCCACTCAGCACCTGCTGCCCCAGCCACAATCCCACTAGTCATGGGGTAGGACGGAGAGAGAAGCAGAATCCTCCCCGCACCCTGCTCAGAGCAGCCAGGAGGCTCCAGGGGGTGGGAGAAGGTGAGAGCTCCTTGTCCCCCCAGCACACGGAGCAGGGCAGGGTCTTCTCATTTCCTACATGCCTGCCAGCCACAGGCTGACACGGGAAGCAGAGCTCTGAGCCGGGGACGGGGACAGGAATCCCGACAGCTTCCCTTCGTATTTCACAGCAGCCTCTGGCCAGTGGGGTGAGGCTTCAGCACTGGGAGTCTGGTCCGTCTTCCTAGCCCTGCCCAGCGGGGTGTTTCCTGGTCAGAAATTGGGGAATGTTTCCGCTCCCCCCAATCCTCCAATGGGCCTGTTCAGAAAACCAGGCCCAGGTTGATCAGGTTCCAGCAGGTTTATCGCACCCCGTCCCACCCTGTGTGTTTAACCCCTCTACACTACCCCTCCCCCACCACCACAAGCTCCCTGAAAATCCCCTACCTGAGCTGGCTCCGTCACAGCCATTTCCCTGCCCTGTCCCCTGCAAGACGGGACGGTCTGGAGCGAAACGTGGACGCGATTCCTCAGCCTGTAGGAGGAGATGGGAGATTGGGCAGGTTTCATAAGGGGCTGGAGTCCATGTCACTCCCCGATTCCCCCCAGGCTCTCTCCCTGCAGACAGACGCTCTGATTCTATGACTCTGCCATGCTGGGAACAAACCCAGTTAGTTCATTACCTCCCCGGCCAGCCCCCCCCCCCGCCCCCTCCCCCGCTTAGAACTAACCCACCGCGTCCCTTCTAAACCTCCCCAGAGCAGCATCTCCGAGCCAAACGCTGGAAAAAGAGCAGATCAAAGGAGTCACTTCAGGGTACTGCCCCACAGTGTATTGTGACCCCCTCCAGCTCTCCCCCATCTCCCTCCGTAGTGCGGTGCTCAGCAGGGCGAGCAAGGGGCCTTTCCTCTCTCAGCTCCGGCCCTTGTTCCCAGCAGAGCGGACTGCCCGGGGGAGGGGGGGGGGCAGGGAACGGATCTGGGCGGGGCTGGGAACCTCCCTCCCCACTTCCTGCTCCTGCAGCCCGGGGGTGCCGGGGCGGCGGGTCTCTCTTAACTTCCCTCCGAGCGGGGCCCCCCGGGGCAGGGGCCGGGCCGGGAAGGGGCCCTGGCCGGGCTGGGGGCTCTGCCCTGGGAGAGGCTCCCGGGGAGCAGCGGGCAGGGCCCGGCTGGAGGTTCCCCTCTCCCGGCTGCAGCCCGGGCTCCGGGCTCCCAGCACCAGCCGCCGGGGCTCGGGGATCTCGCCGGGAGCCAGAGTCCCCGCAGCGGCTGCGAGTCACTTCCTGCGGCCGGGCCTGAGCCCCGCGATCCTCCCCCCAGAGCCGCCCCCCAGCCGCTCCTGGGTCCTAGCGATCAACCCACCGCGCTGCAGCATCCCTGTGCCCCGCTTCTGTTACACTCACAGGCTCTAAGGTCTGAAGGGCCCCTCATGAGCATGGAGCCCAGGGGTTCACACGGCCACATTTGGTGACTTCAGAGTGTGGCCAGCAAGTGTCACTGGTGGCCGCTCTGACACTTTCCCCTATAATCTGCACTAACTTTAGGAGAAACCAATAAATATGTACAGAGGTAGGCGGCGGGAAGGGTCCTACTGTTGTGGGGAACTTTTCTGGCTTATACACCACCCTGATGGGATCGAATAACAGAAGTACAGGAGTCCGCTCTCCCACTCCCTTTACCCAGAGGCCTGTCTGACCTTGAGGATGCCCCTTCCACTCTAGTCCCTAAACCCCCCACAAGGCTGGGCCCAGCATTCCTGAGGGGGCTTCACCCCCACTCTTGTTGCGATCACTCAGGACAGAGGCTAGGGTGTCGTATCCCCGGTCTGGGGCGCTCTCTTCACTCCGGACGCTTCCCTGATGTCATCACTCAGGAGTGCACAGTATTTAGAACAAATACGATTTATTAAACAGCAAGTAATAAAAAATTCAGGAAGAAATGGGAAAGGAAAACATGATGTCATCCCACACTGCCCAGGGTCCCCCCTTGCTCTCCCCAGCTTCTCACCGCACCCAGCTCTGGACTGCTCAGGCCGCACTTTCCCTCTGTCTCAGGGCTTGTGCTGCTCTTTTTCCACCCCAGCTCTGGCTGCTCCTCTCCCCTTAGCTCTGCCCTTCTCTGGCAGGCAGCTCCAGCTCACTCAGAGAACGGGCTCCTGACTCCCTCATTGGCCTGCCTGTGCTGTCAATGAGGCTGACCTAGAGCCTTGGCCTCTCTCCCTTGGCCCTGGGGACTAGTCGCAGGGTTTTCATTTCTCATTGGCCCTTCCTGTCTTTTGGTACCGGGAGAGGGCCAACCAAAAACCCCCCATTAAGTTTCAGTAAGGGGCCAACAGTTATGGGGTCAGGCATCTTCATGGTGTATGTGAGCTCCAAAGCATCCTTCAGGTGAATTATACATTTCTTTGTTTCCCCCCTTCTTCCCGTTGGTGATGGACGGCCAGATAAGAGTTTTCTAACACCAATGGTTGGTCCTTCGTCATCCCTGAGGAGTTTGAGTGGGACAATCCCCAGAACTATGACATATTTCAGGAACAAAAACTTTGACATATATCTGGATTTTTACAGACAGATCCGCTTTTTTGAGGCTGCCAAGTGGGTTTTCCCATAACAGGAAATGTCCGGGGGTGTTTGCAGAGCACAAGCGCTGAAGCATAGAAACAGCCCTGATTTGTCACCTTCCCAACTAGCCAGTTCTCCTGCATCCACAGCTGCTTGACTGCTGCCAGATCCCGCCCACCCAGGCCCAGGTTCCCAGCCCTGGGGAGGGGTTCCCACCGGTCAACGCTGAGGGACAGCTGTTGCCACCCCCCTGCCACTGTGACAGCAGTCAACACTGCCCTCACCTTGTGAGTACCCCCTCCAACACCCCTAACTCTACACCCTCCCGCCAACTCCCCCCCCATCAGTGTCCTCTTTTGGGGCACCTGGAATACGTTCAGCCTAGCAACAAACATACATTAAAATCTCACCATTCTACATGCACTGGTGTTACTTGCATTTCAACAGCACAATATTCAGCAGATCATGAGTTTTCCAATGATCCCTCACCAGGCACACTTTGCACACAATATATCCACACCCGACGCAGGGGTCAGTCACAAGAGGGATGCAGTGTGGGGTGAGTGGGGCAAAGAAACTCTGTTATCCCAACACAGGACATGGTGGTACATGGGGAGGGCATCTCCCTCTGGCCTCAGTGAGGGATCGGCCTGGCTTCAAGGCTGCCCAGGTCTCCTAACATCCCCGGCTCCCTTTTTGCCTGCTCCCAACCTCAGCATCTTAGCAATAGGGAGATGCTGCCCCCATAATTTCTCTTGGGGTGTCGTTCATGGGCCTTTAGATTTCAGGTCCAGCGTCACACTACACAGGCCAAGTCTAGTCACTCTCTAGCACAGGTGCAGTGAGTGCACAGTTCTCAGTCTCAGCCGTCTGGGTCCACGGAGAAAATCCAACAGTTTCCCAGCTCCGTTCCCCTTCACCTTCTCCTCCTCCCAACAGTAGCTCACATCACTGCAGGGATCAGGCAATAAATTCATTTCTGTTTCAGTCTCTGCCTCTCAATCTAGTTTGCACCATCTATGTTCATGCTGAGAGATACTGATCACTGTCATTGTTCAAACCACACAAAAGAATCTCATGACAAAGAGTTAGATAAAGATTGAAATAAAATAAAATCTAAAAAAGGATGATTCTGGCAAATGATCACTTGTCTCATGAAGTTCTCAATAAATCTGAGCTACATCTGCCAAACTAAACTAATATCAAAGTATGTGACCTAACAGCCTTCATGAAAAGAAAAAAATCCACAGTCCAGGGTGGGCAATAAATCACTTTCCCATCCATAAAGAGTAATCTCAGAGAATCCTTCAAGACTCAAAAAATCAGGAAAATAAACAGACCCATTTTCTTCTGAAGAGACCAAACCGCTTTCATTTTTCAGTTGTATTAGTTTAGCACCATTATATTAAAAGAAAAGAAAGAGAAACCTTCCCATCTACAAATGATCTGGACTAAGCCTAGAAAAAGCGAGGAAACAATTTTACCAACAGCTAGAAACAGCTCTGAGATCTGAAAGGACAAACTGTGCTTTGAGGTTCATTGGGATTTCCCCACCCACTCCCAGGTCTGGGACACTTTCTTCTCCAGCCCTCTGGAGTCCGACTTAGGATCCTAGACATCAAAACTGTGATTCTTTAGCATGGAGAACCAGGGACCCAGTGATAAGTTACATCTTGGGAGGCGGGGGGTAGAACGGGGATGGGATAAATCTCTCCTTCGCTTGGGCAGATGTTACAGTGTCAGGAGTTGAGGATGATGGTGAGGGGGGAACGAGGGAATCCCTTAGACTCACCGCATTGACCTGAAATAGCACAGAAGCCCGAACACCACATTCTACTGTTCCTGCTCCCCATTTATTTAGCATCTAGTTAATGCTGGCCCATAAAGGGAAAAATGTACAAACAGTAAATGCTTTTCAGCATAGCCTGGAAAAATGTGAGACTATCTGAGAATGAGACAATCCTGCCCCAAAGGGGGAAGTCAGGGACTAGCAATCACTGTGCTAATGAGAGAGGGTCAGAACACATAAGTAAGGCTACAATTTTTCTATGGAGCTCGCAGAAGCCATGGAATCTGTGACTTCCAGAGACCTCAGTGGCTTCAGACCATGGCAGGTAGGAGCTGCGGGGTCCCCCTGCCATCTGCTGCAGCCGAGAGCTGCCCACCAGAGCTCTGAGCTGTTGCAGGCCATAGGGGTCTTGCAGTTCCTAGCAGTCACAAGCGGTGTTGGGGGCCTCTGAGGCTCTCAGCCATGGGTGGCACGGGGCCTCTGCAGCTCTCTACCAGACCCTCACAGCTGCCCAGCCACCATGGGACCCCAGAGCCACAGCAGCCATGGGTGCTGGAGCCTCCTCCCTCCCCATTTTGTCATGGATATCATTAGTATATGTCACAGACAGGTCACAGGCTTCTGCAAATTTAGCTTTATTGCCCGTGAGCTGTTCCTGATATTACTAAAAACATCCAGGACAAAATCTTAGCCTTACACGTAAGATGCTCATGGTGCGTTTATACTCAGAAATCCGGTTCAGGGTCACAGAGATGCGCCGGCTAATCCCGACCACGTTTCCTACCATAGAGAGACGCTAAGTGATGCTGTGGAGGCAGAGGTGGAATCTCCAGGCCTGCCACAAAGGGCCCTGTGGGAATCAGCCCCTCCCAGTGGTGCTGTCTGAATGCAGAGGGGGCAGGGAGAAGGGGCAAAGTGGGTGAGTGAGGAGAGGCAGCACCTCGCTACCCCTGTGCTCTCCCTCGCCTCTTATCCCATGATCCCCAAACGCTCGATATCCCAGCACCCAGCTACCCAGCTCCACCAGCCACAACAACTCAGTTCCCAGTGTCCTCCCCAGAACCCATCACTCTGGTCCCTGAATGTTTGATCCCCCAGAACACAGCGCCCTGGGGGATTTGGGGAGGGGAGGGGTTACTAGACCCCAGGGACACTCCCCCTGTAGGGAACAGCTCCAGGAAAGTGGGGGAGCCCAGTCTAGGGGCTGGTGGAAGATGGGGGATGGGGACAGGTATGTAGAATTAAGGTGGGGCCTGGCCCAAGTGTCCTTCTCCTCATCTCCATGGCTGGGGGATCCTGGTTGGGAGGGGAAGGGAGAGGGTGGAACTTCAGCCAGGCAGAGGGAGTGGCTGGAAGAGTTTCTTTCTCTCCCTTCCCCTCTGTGGACTACCTGCTCGGCAGCCAGGGCTGCAGCAGGGAGGAGGGGCTGATCGGGGCTTCTCCTCCTCTGCCTGGGGTTTACTTAGACCAGGCAGAGCCAGAGGATCATTGACCAGCTGCTGCTCGGCTGCTGCTGGATCCTCACCCCAGCAATGGGCAGCTGGATCCTTGGGAGCCAAACGCCCCTGATGTGTGTGGGAATGAGGAAATGGGTTTGTCACCATGGCCAGCCCTAGTCAGAATTTCCCTGCTCTGATGTCTAACATGGCGTTAGCTCCACTTGCAGGATTCAAGGTCTCTCCATTGTGTGGATTACTGAGCTCTGAGCTGCGCCAACTGCTTCAAGTCAGCAGCCTTACAAAAAAAGCAGCCAGTTACGAAGCGAATGAGCAACGGTGAACAGAGGACGGGCAAACAGAGGCCAGGAGTTTGCCTGGGGGGACGTTCCCGCTGGATGTTTTTGCCTTTCAGGCTTCTGTGAGCAGTAATGACAGGTTTCAGAGGAGCAGCCGTGTTAGTCTGTAGCCACAAAAAGAAAAGGAGGACTTGTGGCACCTTAGAGACTAACACATTTATTTGAGCATAAGCTTTCGGGAGCTACAGTGGTACGCCCGTTCAGTCAGTCCTGGGGTGGCTGAGAACGTCGGCGCATAGCTACTGCACAGCTCCTGGATCTGCTGTCGCTGCATACGCCCAAGGGTCATGGAGAGGTTCACCTCTTCCACACCACCAGCACATTTCCCTTCGTAGTAGACACCTTCAGGCCACTCAGCGTCGTCTCCTCCCTGGGTTGTAAACTGACAAACCTTTAATTCTCTGGAATAAAAGGGCTTTAGAGAATTAATACCAGGCTTTTTGTTCTTTTTGAGCATCCTGCAGGTTTTCTTTAGCAAGGGCTAGAGAGGTTCGGAGGGTGTTTTGTAGGTTGGTTACAAAGTCCAGAATGTTAGTTCCTGGAGAAGGTGTAAATCCCTCCCATTGCTGCTTCACCAACTGTAATGGCCCCTTAACCTCGCGGCCATATACAAGTTCAAATGGTGAAAACCCTAAACTGGGATGTGGTACAGCTCTGTAGGCAAAGAGCAACTGCTGTAACACTAGGTCCCAATCACTGGAGTGCTCATTTACGAGTTTACGTATCATGGCCCCCAAAGTTCCATTAAACTTCTCCACCATGCCATTTGTTTGATGGTGGTAAGGAGTGGCAACCAAGTGATTTACCCCATGAGCTTCCCAAAGGCTTTCCATAGTTCCTGCCAGGAAATTAGTCCCTGCATCTGTGAGGATGTCGGAGGGCCAACCTACCCTGGCAAAAATGCCTGCTAGTGCCTGGCACACACTTTTAGCCCTGGTGTTGCTTAGAGCTACTGCTTCTGGCCATCGGGTGGCAAAATCCATGAAAGTCAGTATGTACTGCTTTCCTCTGGTTATTTTTTTTGGAAAAGGACCCAGACTATCCACAGCTACTCGCTGAAATGGAACTTCAATGATGGGGAGTGGCTGGAGAGGGGCTTTGACCTGGTCTTGGGGTTTTCCCATTTTTTGGCATACCTCACAAGACCTGACATAGGTAGAAACATCCTTGCCCATTCCCTCCCAGTGGAATGACCTCCCCAACTGGTCTTTGGTCCTGTTCACCCCAGCATGGCCACTAGGATGATCGTGGGCTAAGCTCAAGAGCTTGGCCCGGTATTTAGTTGGAACTACCAACTGTCTCTGAGGATGCCAGTCTTCCTGGTGTCCACCAGAAAGAGTTTCCTTGTATAAAAGTCCTCTTTCTACAACAAACCTGGATCGATTAGAAGAGCTGAGAGGCGGTGGGTTGCTCTGTGCCGCCGTCCAAGCTCTCTGGAGGCTTTCATCTGCTTCCTGTTCAGTCTGGAACTGTTCCTTTGATGCTGGAGACATCAGTTCCTCATTGGATTGTGGACCTATGCTTGGTCCCTCTGGAAGCGATGTAGGGGATGGGGCTGTTTCCATTGACATGTTGGGGTTCAGGCTCTGGCTGAGCCTCTTGTGTAGGGTTATCGGCTGTTGCCGGTTCAGGTTCGGTGGGGCCCTCTGGTGTTGGGGTTGCAAGTACTGGATTCAGTGAGGGCAATGGGTCTGGTGCTGGTTGTTCCACCGGTTCCGGTTCTGGGACTGGCTCTGTTTGGGTCTCTGGGACTGGATCCACAACTGCTGTTGCAGACATTGGCCTGGGGTCCGGGTCCATCACCTCTGACCGGGTCCTGGTAGAAGTTTCCGGAACAGAGTTAGGTGTGATGGCTTGTTTAGCCTGGCTGCGGGCGACCATTCCCACCCTCTTGGCTTGCTTCACATGATTGGCCACGTCTTCCCCCAGCAGGTATAACAGGCCAGGGGAAGGGACGTTAAGCAACGGTGGTTAAAGCATGAAGGGACAGAGGAATCTTTAGCGTATCTGGTATGTAAATATCTTGTGACTCCGGCTGCAACAGTGTCATCAGATTGCCTCTTCTCACTTGCCGCATTACCTCCTGCAAATGGAAACAAACTTGTTTGTCTAAGCGATTGGCTGAACAAGAAGTAGAACTGAGTGGACTTACAGACTCTGAAATTGTACATTGTTTTATTTAATTTATTTATTTACTAAATGCGGGTATTTTTTACATAATTCTACATTTGTAAGTTCAACTTTCATGATAAAGGGATTGCACTACAGTACTTGTAATGGTTGAATTGAAAAATACTATTTCTTTTTGGGGGGGTTTACAGGCAAATACTTGTAATAAAAAATAAAGTGAGCACTGGAGACTTTGTATTCTGTGTTGTAATTCAAATCAATATATTTGCAAATGGAGACAACATCCAAAAATATTTAGAGAAATGGTATTCTATTATTGTTTAACAGTTCAAATAATCATGTGATTAATCAGGATTAATTTTTTTAATCACTTGAAATCCCTCATTCCAATTGATTTCTTTGTTAAAATTATATGATAAAAAAGAGAAAGGAAGTAATTTTTCACTAATAGTAGCTGTGACACTTTTGTCTTTTTCTGTCGGATTTTGGAAGCACGTCATTTTTCAGTGAGCCAAGGAGGCAAGACAGATCAGACTCCTGAAAGAGGTACCATGGTGGGGAAAGGCTGAGAGCCACTGGAATATAGGACCAACAGAAAGAGCACACTGGAGAACAGACAATGGTGGGGGGACCACTTCAGCGGTTTACTGGACTATAACTGGGGGACGAGAACAGCACCCTGCAGTCCTTCAGGAAGCCAAAAGGAGAGCATGCTTTGCATTCATGAAAAGGGGGATTTCATCGGTGGCTGGTGGCCCTGGGAGAATGCTTTAGCCATGGATTTTACCTGTTAAAGTTAAACTCGGCCTATCTGAATCCTGTTATACCTGATGATTGGTTTGTAACCTTTTGGTCTTATTGCTTCGCTCACTATCTCTTCAATCTTAACTAATAAACTCCTGTTTGTTTTCACTAAAAATACATCTCAGTGCTGTGATGTTCTGTTGGCGCCGATCCTCAGTTGAATCAAAGAAGCTGGTGTTGTCCTGATGGCCTACCTGGGAATGTCTGAGTGTCCAGTGGAGAGGGGGTGGCCACTACAGAAGGACACGTCAAGGGGGCTGGAGACAAGGTTGCGCCCAGTGTTAATCTGCAAGGCAAAGTTAGGACTGGCAGAGCCCTGATGAGTTTTTGTGGGGAGGTAAAAGGCTGGGAGTGACAGGGAACTGACACCCATTGAAGCAGAAGCACGACTCCCTCGCACTGAGACAGGGGTGGAAACAAGGAGATTCACTGTCCAGGGTGTTGGGACGATGCTGAATTATTATGAATTACTGTGCTTCTTATTAATGAATGTGGTGAACATGAATGTGGTACGGCTTGACATGTTTGAATTTGCTAGAGGATTCTGGGAGCAGGGCCTCCTTAGTTTCAAACGGTTAAAGTGGAAATTCTCTATTCTGCGTATCTGTTCTGTTACCGACCTTTGTCAGTCAATATGCCAGCTCACTAGGTAAAGAAAACGTATAGACACAAGATCAGTGAGCTTGGCACAAGCTGACCCGGGGCAAAATGACCCCTTTGGAAGGCATTGCACTGACAGCTTGAGTGAATGATTGATGAGAGCGCAAACATGGGGTGATGTCTGGTTGGTACCCCTTCTGCAGTCCCTTCCAAAGTATTAATTAGGAGAAAATTAGTAATAAATTGTCCACAGGGCATGTAACTCCTTTGAAAACCACTGCCTCGGGGGAATCCTTGATAGATAAGGTGACTGAGAATAGAAGACAATGAAAGAGATAAATCCTCATCTAGATTGATAGTTATACCCGTTTTGCTAGCCAATCAGAATACTGTGTGGGGCCAGTATAAATACTGAGGGTTTGTGCTTGGGGAATTGAGGCTCACTAGGGAGATGTGCATTAGATAACCTTATACTGCGTCTGTGATTCTTTCTCAAATAAACTGTTTTGCATGGAGTCTACTGATTCTGACTTGTTGACGGGTACCGGGAACATTCTGCCCAGCTGTGAGCCGTTAAAGATCCATTTCAATATTTTGTAGCCGAGGATGGTGACCGTGCCAGTGACGAAGTCAACTGTTTCTGAACTGGTTGGATAAGCTAAAATCTTGTCTTAAGATATTAGACTCAGTGGTCAGGGAACTGAGGATTGGATCAGATTGGGATCAGATTGGTTACAGATTATTGGGAGAGAGGGAAATACACAGGCACGTGGAGTTGAATTCGTGCTATCTTCAAGTCTATGATGTTCTGCAAGTGTGAGCAAGGCGGGTTTACTCCTGAGAAGAAGGGGGATACCCTGAGGCCTCCAGCTATGGTTGATGAGTGCTTGTTAAGATAGGTGTTTAAAAGCTTGGGGTCTGATCCATGTGTAACTGCTGCAGTCTCTACACTGCATACAAAAGGGTTGGACAACTTCTTGTTGGGGAATCAACAGGGCTATTCCCCCAAGAAAGTCCAAACAGCAGCATGAGTCACCTGTGCTATGTCTCAGGCTGTAAATAAGCTCACAGAAAAGCACCATGCCTCTGAATATGAAAAGGAAAATTTGGAACAGGAATTGGAAAAACTAAAATTGCAACATGAAAACCAGAAACAAAATGTGGATAGTTGGATGGGGGAGGGCTCCCAGGGCATGGTCAGGGAGGGGGGGGGGTTAGATGGGGTTGGGGGTCCCGGGGGGCAGTCAGGGAGCGGGGGGGTTGGAGGGGGTGGCGGTCCCAGGGGGCAGTCAAGGGGCAAGGGGAGTGGATAGGAGGTGGGAGATCTGGGGGTCAATCAAGGGGCAGGGAGAGGGGCGGGCTTGGATAGGGGGCAGGGGCCGGGTCACGCCCGGCTGGGGAAGCACAGCCTCCCCCAGACCTTCCCTACCTGTCCCTCCATACAGTTTTGGTATCTGATGTGGCCCTCAGGCCAAAAAGTTGCCCACCCCTGCTATAGACTCATTGTCACCCTCTTGCTCTGACCCAGGGGCTATTTAATTATTTAGCCAATGTGGAGCAGCTTGATCAAAAAAGATTGAGGGGGATTCTCACATCAGAATATCCCAGACCCCTGTGGTTAGGGCAGTTACCTGAGATGTGGCAAAGCTCTGTTCAAACCCTTCCTCCCCATCAGGCAGAGCGGAGAGTTGAACCTGTATCTCCCAGACGCCAGGCGAGTGTCCTAACCACTGGGCTCTATGTTATAAAGGAGCCTCTACCAGCACCTCCTCTGGGTTTTGTCTGAGCCCTGATCCAAAAGGGGTGCTCAGCGCACTGCTACAGGATTGGGCCCCACAGGCAAGAGAGGCTTTCCACTGCCGGCCTTCTGCTTGGAGTATCCTCCTGGGGTTTAGACGTGAGGCAGGTGTCTGGACGCTGAGAAGGAGGCAGCAGGGCCCAGGCCCAGAAGCAGAAATTCAGGAACCTTGGGAAATTTTCCCATTGAAATGTTGGTGCTGAGTGAGTTTAGGCCCCTGCAGAGTTAGGGGCAGCCAGGCAGAGGTTTTCTGGATTTCAGTGGCACCTAATTCTGGGAGTCAGGGGTTGAAACCTGGGCTTTAGCCACCTAAGTCCCACTGGGGATCTGGGTCTTCACTGCACCGTGCCTCAGTTTCCCATCTGTGAAATGGGGAGAACATCACTTACCTTCACTGTAAAGTGCTTGAGATGCTCTACAGATGAGAAGTGCTATGTACGTGCTAGGGGAGCACAAGGGTGATGAAATGGCCCATGAGTCTCCACATGTCCATGACCTGCCACCACAGGGAAAGACAGAAGCTTAGAGGCAGGAAATTATTTCTCATTGGCTAAGGTCTGCATTGGCCCTTGTAGCCACTGAATAGGGGGCCCATTGAACCAGCCCTCTCCCTGCCTCAGTTTCCCCATCTATACAATGCCTGTGTGTCTCTTCGCATTACAGTCTCTGGAGGACAAGGGCCCCATGGTGCTGAGATCTGAGCAGACGCTGAGCAAATAGACCCGGAAAGCTTACGATTCAGTGTCCTGATCCTGAAAGGTCTCAGCGTCCCAGTGATGCCAAAGGGACCGGAGTGGGGAAAGTTACAACCACCATTTACCGCGAAAGGGGCAGAGCAGAAAAAGGCCACCCCAGCTGTCTGACTGAATGTCTCTAAGTAACCAAAAAGAAAAGGAGTACTTGTGGCACCTTAGAGACTAACCAATTTATTTGAGCATGAGCTTTCGTGAGCTACAGCTCACTTCATCAGCTGTAGCTCACGAAAGCTCATGCTCAAATAAATTGGTTAGTCTCTAAGGTGCCACAAGTACTCCTTTTCTTTTTGCAAATACAGACTAACACGGCTGTTACTCTGAAACCTAAGTAACCAGCTGCACATGGTGCATCTGACAACCGGGGGAGAGAAATTACAGGTACTATATGTACCATTCCAGTCTCTTTTCTTTCCGTAACCCTGTACCAAAGCACTGAATCTGCTCTGCTCTGCAACGCTGAGTGAAGACCCAGGTACCTGAGACAGCAGCAGGGGAAAGGTGTTTGAGGGATGCCTGCAAATCTCAAGCCACACGGAGACCAGCAAAAGGGCAGCACTTCACTCCGCTGAGCTGCAACGTCTAGTAACCACGTTGTTAACCTGCTGCAGCGCTGGACCCGGGTAACCAGCTGCATCCGCAGCAGCATCTCTGCGCAGCACGGCTTCCCCGCCACAGCTGAATTCCCTCTCCGTGTCCCCGATGGCGGCTTCCCGGACTGCCCCAGGCCTCCTCCGTCTGTCCCCACATCCCCTCCCCTGCAGTCACAATGGCAAGTGGCCTGAGAGGTCTCTGTTTATCCCACACCATCTACCCTGCAGGCCCCTAGTGCGAGCTCCCCTCACACCGGCTGCCCTCGGCCATTGGGCCCCAGCCCTCACCTGGGGGACAGGAGCTTGGTCTCCCTGCAGTCTCTGGTCTCTCTGCTGGGACGGACAAACTGGGAGAAAATGGGAGCAGGCCTTGCTGGGCGTGGTTGTGTGACAGGGTCACCTGCCCCCAGGGCCCAGACTGAGATCCCAGCACATTCCACAGGCCCCTGAGCCGCCAGCAGATGGACTCTCAGCCTCGGTCCCTGTGGTGGTGGGGGATGCACCGGGTCATTGCCCTGGGGGAGCTGCTGGGGGAGGGAGGAGACTGACCTGCTCACAGACAATTTTAACAGTTCTAAAGCTTCAACTTTTTGAATCTCAGTGTCTAGTGTCATTAATTAGTTCTGGCCTGACCAAAATATTGTCTGATCCGCCCCATAATTTCCCACAACTGTGAAAATTTAAATTGGAATGAAAGGCTTAAACCCCAGATTGTTGTGCAACGGTGAAAGTTTAAATCAATAAATATAAAAATTGCTTAAAATAAACATTATCTGTCACAATTCTATATTATAAAAAATATCTGCCAAGCCTGACTATCACTCCTTAGACACACAGCTGCTGCTCCTCCAGGTTCATCCTCACAGGGGGCTGCCTCAGTGACCCTCCCCACCAGCACAGGGGCTGATTGGAGGCCGGGAGCCCTTTGGGGTTTTAATTACAGGCTAATTTCACTGAAAGTTACCTGTCAGGGGTGTGACTGTTCATTTTTTCACAAAAGCCTCCCGGGGTGAAATTGGTCCAGTTCTTCCTGCCCAGCAAACAGCAGGAGTCACTTTCAGGCAAGGGAACCCTCCCCGGCTGCTGCAAGCGGGGCATAGTGTGAACTCAGGAAATGGAAACAAAGCCTGTCCCATTGCCCAGAGGGAGCCATGGCTGCAGAGAGCCCCGTGGAAAGTCTCCAGGAGGAAGCGACATGTCCCGTCTGTCTGGAGTATTTCACACACCCTGTCACTCTGGAGTGTGGCACAATCTCTGCCGAGCCTGCATCGCCCAGTGCTGGGAGGGACCCGACACAGCCGCCTCCTGCCCTCAGTGCAGAGACACTGTGCAACAGAGAAACCTCAGGCCCAACAGGCAGCTGGCAAATGTCGTAGAAATCGCCAAGCGGATGAGTTTCCAGGCAGCGAAGGGAGCAGGAGGGGGCGGGGTGTGTGGGGAACACCAGGAGGCTCTGAAACTGTTCTGTGAAGAGGATCAAACCCCCATCTGTGTGGTGTGCGACAGATCCCGGGCTCACCGCGCTCACAGGGTGGTTCCCATACAGGAAGCTGCCCAGGAGTACAAGGTAGGGAGTTGCTGTCCAGTCTAATGGGTAATAACTTGGGATGTTAATTACAGCTTAATGGTGTGACCCTGTCATTCAGCTGTGTGTAGCCTTCATTGCATGAAAGCTGATGGGGGAGTTACAAGCTGTGGCTGGTATTACTGGTTGTATCACAGTGTTTATTGTTATTTGCATCCCCTGGAGACTCCAGATGAGATCTGACCTCGATTGTGGGGGCCTTGCACAAAACCCAGTGAGGGACAATCCCTGCCCCGAGCCATTTACAGTCTAACTGGACAAGACAGACAAAGGGAGGGAGGGGAAACTGAGGCAAAGTGAGAGGAAGTGACTTGTCCAAGGTGACTCAGCAGATCAGTGGCAGAGCTGGATTTAAAAACCTGCTTTTCCAAGGCCCACTTCAGTGCTCTAACCACTAGCTACTCTGCCCCTTTCAGCAGGACTGAGCAGTGATGAAGTACAGACAGTAGGAGGAAAGGACTCCTTGATACAGTTCGTAGGCCCGGCAGGGAGAGGAGGTTTCCCACTGTGATTCTGAACTCCTGTCCTGCTCCACGAGGGGTTAAACTCAGATGCTCCCGGCCTGCACTAGAGGAGATCCCTAAGCTGAACATGGTGTGGGACCCCGAGCACTTCAGTCCACACCCACAAGGGCTCCAGTCAGCGCAGGTCCATGCCACATGCCGCTGGGATCAGACTTATCTTCAGCAAAACTAACCCCTTGGCAGTGCGGACCAGTGCCAGTCTGACCTGTTCTCGTGTGTTTATGGGCAAGGACCAGCCAACGTGGGTCTGTTAGTCCCACCAGGCAGCCCTTTGAAATCTGCCAGAATCCACCGCTTCTGGGATCTTTGCTAGGGACTTTGGGGTCGCTACCCAGAGGTCATTGCAGGGAAAGGGGCTAGGACAGCATGAGGGCAAACCCCAGCTGTTCCTAACACAAATCAACACATCTAATGCGGTTTGCCCTAGTCCTTAGATCAGTGCTGACCAACCCGTCCCATCCCCCGGGTACAGGGCTGAAAGTCAATGGAGTTGAACTCCTTTGAGCATCCCAGCCGACATGGCTGCCCCCGGCGGCTTCTGGGATTGGTATCACTGTTTGCTAAATCTTCTCAAAAACAGCTTTATAGATTCACCATCATGGGACACCAGTTTTCCACTGGTTCGACTCAATGGAGAAAGTGGATGGAATAACTTCAAACAATCTGAATACAAAACACGGCCAATTTCCATAAATAAGGTTTCATTTCCTTGGTGTCTCGGATGTCCTACCTCGAGAAAGACCCACTGTTGTACACAATATTGTTGTAACTGTATTGGTCCTGGGGTATTAGAAAGACAAGGTAGGTGAAGTAATATCTGCTCAAGGGCAGCTTCTGTGGTGAACGAGAAGCTTTCAGGCTTACACAGAGCCCTTCTTCAGGCCTGAGAAAGAGTGTGTTCCCCAGAGCTGAGTTGTGTGTAACTCTTTTACAAACAGGAGCTGGGCCAGCAGAAGGTATTGCCGTACCCACCTAGTCAATCTAGGAAGACTGACTATTGTGTAGAATTTTGGGTGGAAAAACACCTCATCCACCCCCTACAACCCTGAAAATAAACCCACCAAATCATTTCTGTCTGTCAGGAAAAAATACAAGCCCATTTGCAGACTCTGAGGGAAGAGAGAGAAAAGCTGCTGGGATTGAAAGTGGCTGGAGAGGAGAGAAGCCGGGAGTATCTGGTCGGTGCCTGTTGTTCTTCGCCTGCTGGGACACGGAGCTGGGAGGGATGTTTATTGGTAGATTTCTCTGCGGCCTTGTGTGTGTTTCTCCATGATCATGAGATTGTGTGTGTTTGTGTGTGTGTGTGTGTGGCCGTGGGCGTGCGCATATCACAAATGTTCTCTCCCTGGAGAAGGACAACAGCGTCTTCTGCAGGATCTAAGATGCAGTTTAGTTAATGAGTTAATTACGACCCCTTGTGGCTTTCACAAAATTTCTCCCCAACCGCACTGACTATATCCCGGTAGACACGGAGACAGCCCTTGCAGAGAGATTGGGCCCAAATGCGAAGCTGTAAGAAAATCCTCTCCTTTGTGATCACAGTGTAGAGTCAAGTGTCAGGATGTGAAGAATGGTGGGTTTGGAACCTCAGCCCACAGAGACTCTCATGACAACCCGACCGCTCTCCAGAGCCGGGGGGGAGGGGCTAGTGGAACTCCGGCCCACCAGCGGATCTGCCTACGAAGCTCCTGATTGGAGCAGACGTTCGGCTGCATGAATTACGCCAGCAGGAGTCACGGGAAGTTGTCCAAACAACTGAGTGAACTCCCGATCTGCTGCTGGACTGGACCCTGACTCTGGCATGGCCCTGGTGTTGTTCCTGACTCAGGTTTGACCTGCAGTACTGCTGTCTGACTCTGGCTTGAACCTTCGCGAGGGTGCCTGACTCTGACTCCAGTCCTGATACCCCGTGTGACTCCAAACACTGATTCTGGCTCAGCCTTTGGCACGACTTCTGAGCTCGACTGTAGCCCCAACCCTTGGTGAGATCCTGACTTTGACTCCAGCTCTGACTTCGGCTGTAGTTCCTGACTTCTGACTGCAGCTCTGAGCACTAGGCCTGATGGCTCATGGCCTGGTCTCTACACAGATGTGTTAGAGATTGTTCAGAAACTCTCTCTTGTAAGACTGTATGAAAGGTCATCAGGCTCCATCCATGTTCCTGACCAGCCCTTTCCTTATTTCTTCTAGAAACAGACAGAAACCGAGAGGCAGAAGATTGTGTCTGAATTTCAGCAACTGCGGCAGCTCCTGGAGGAACAAGAGCGACTCCTGGTGGCCCAGCTGGAAAAGCTGGACAAGGAGATTGTGAAGATACAGAATGAAAATATCACCAAACTCTCAGAGGGGATTTCCCGTCTCAGTGAGCTGATCAGTGAGATGGAGGGGAAGTGTCAGAAGCCAGCAAGTGAATTCCTGCAAGTGAGACTGAGCTAGAAACATCCGAAATCCCAACACAGGGACAGGACAGCTCCTGAAGAACAGGCACCGGGGTCCAGCAGTCAGAGATCTCAGTGTAACTCAATGTGTGCATTGCTGAAATGTGAATGACTATTGTTCTTTGCAGACTCACAGACACATTGATATTAGAGAAGGAAAAGCCCCATTAGCTCAGTGAAACCATGGCCCCGGGGCCAGGACAGGGCTGATTTTCCCTTTGTTCGCAAAATCCCTTTCCTGGAATCCCAAGTGTGTGTCAGGTGGTACTGAGATTTTTTTTAATCTCTCTCTCCCCTCTAGGATGTCAGAAGCACCTTGAGTACGTACGTGGCTCTCTCTCACTCCCACACATACTTGGCAATGCTGGGAAAGAGCATGGAGATGATGTTTTTAACGCATCTCCACAGCAACATGTATGGGGATTTTGGATACAAATCTCTCAGATAAACTTAATGCTGAGGTTCTCACCCTGGTACAGAAGACTCTGGAATTCTCCATTCAGTGGGAAAGACTGACCTCAAGTGTTTCCTTGAGATGTCACATCCCTGGGGGAGTGGCTGCCTCAGGATTGTGGGGATGGAATATGGGCTTGTCATTACTGGGGCCCTGGTTACCATTCAGCCCAAAGCAGCAGTGGTCAAGAGTCTTTCCCACCTGAGTCTTTCCCAGCCTGAGGACTGTTTGGAGACCTGTGTGGAATGAGCTGGGGAGGGGGGAGTTGGTGTCTCAGTTTAGTTGCTAGTGGACAGATTTCTACAGCACTTTACATCGGAACCTCCTGTCCCTCAGAGCATGGAGGCCAAGGAGTGAATTGGCCATGGAGACTCAATTCCTCGTTTGTCCCCAGAGCTGACCTCACCAGACCAGAGTTGAAGAATATTAAGGAGTCCTTAGAAGGGAAGGTTGTACGGCCATGGGTTGTGTTGCACCTGCTCTGAGGCTGGGAGAACTCGAGGAATTCGAACTCCAGGCATATTAGAGCAGCGACTCGCTAGCCAGAACTTATCATGAATCACACAATGAAATATAATCACGTGAAATTATTTCTCTCTAGGTGTGAGAAGGGGAAGTTCCAGCAGCCAGAGGAGATTCCTCCTGAACTGGAAGAGCAAGTCAGCGATTTCTCCCAGAAAACTATTGTGCTAATGGAGACTCTGAGGAAGTTCAAAGGTACCTAGAAGGGATCTAGGAATGGAACTTGGGAAAAGCCTCTGAGACTGTGGGAAGAGAATGGTGCTGGTCAATTGGTTCACACTTAGATGATGCTTCTATTTAATTGTTAGGTGAGAAGGCCAGACATTTGGGTCCAAGACACTCAGGTTGATTAATTCAAACCTTTGTTTGCACCAGAAACACGCTTTTCAATTACAGTTAGAAAGTAAGAAATGACTCATAGGGTATGTCTACACTACGAAATTAGGTTGAATTTATAGAAGTCGGTTTTTTAGAAATCGGTTTTATATATTCGAGTGTGTGTGTCCCCACAGAAAATGCTCTAAGTGCATTAACTCGGCAGAGCGCTTCCACAGTACCGAGGCTAGAGTCGACTTCCGGAGCGTTGCACTGTGGGTAGCTATCCCACAGTTCCCGCAGTCTCCGCTGCCCATTAGAATTCTGGATTGAGATCCCAATGCCTGATGGGGCTAAAACATTGTCGCGGGTGGTTCTGGGTACAAAGCGTCAGGACCCCGTTCCCTCCCTCCCTCCGTGAAAGCAGCAGCAGACAATCGTTTCACGCCTTTTTTCTTGAGTTACCTGTGCAGACGCCATACCACGGCAAGCATGGAGCCCGCTCAGGTAACCATCACCCTATGTCTCCTGGGTGCTGGCAGACGTGGTACAGCATTGCTACACAGCAGCACATTATTGCCTTGTGGCAGCAGACAGTGCAGTATGACTGGTAGACATCATCGACGTAGTCCTGGGTGCTCTTTTAACCGGGCGCCTGGGCAGACATGGGACTGACTCAGCCAGGTCATTTCCCTTGTTTCGTCTCGTGGCGATTCAGGCCTACCGGCAGTGCACTGTCTTTTAACCTGCAGCTAGCAGAAGACAGTGGCCAGTTGTCATACTGCACCATTTTCTGCCGAGCACCCAGGAGATGATGACGGCTAGCAGTCGTACTGCACAGTCTGCTGCCAGCAAGGTGTATAAAGATAGATGAAGTGGCTCAAAACAAGAAATAGACCAGATTTTTTTTGTATTCATTTTCTCCTCCCTCCCTTCCTCTGTGAAATCAATGGCCTGCCAAACCCAATTTTGAGTTCTATCCTTGAGGTTCTGAGTTCTATCCTTGAGGGGGCCATTCAGTTTCTCGCAAACCCACCCCCTTTGTTGATTTTAATTCCCTGTAAGCCAACCCTGTAAGACATGTCATCAGTCGCCCCTCCCTCCATTAAAGCAACAGCAGACAATCGTTCCGTGCCTTTTTTCTGTGCAGACCCCATACCAAGGCAAGCATGGAGGCCTCTCAGATCACATTGGCAATTAGGAGCACATTAAACACCACACGCATTATCCAGCAGTATATGCAGCACCAGAACCTGGCAGAGCGATACCGGGCGAGTAGGCGACGTCAGCACCGTGACGTGAGTGATGAGGACATGGACACAGACTTCTCTGAAAGTATGGGCCCTGCCAATGCATGCATCATGGTGCTAATGGGGCAGGCTCATGCGGTGGAACGCCGATTCTGGGCTCGGGAATCAAGCACAGACTGGTGGGACCGCATAGTGTTGCAGGTCTGGGACAATTCCCAGCGGCTGTGAAACTTTCGCATGCGTAAGGGCACTTTCATGGAACTTTGTGACTTGCTTTCCCCTGTCCTGAAGCGCATGAATACCAAGATGAGAGCAGCCCTCACAGTTGAAAAGCGAGTGGCAATAGCCCTGTGGAAGCTTGCAATGCCAGACAGCTACCGGTCAGTTGGGAATCAATTTGGAGTGGGCAAATCTACTGTGGGGGCTGCTGTGATGCAAGTAGCCCACGCAATCAAAGATCTGCAGATATCAAGGGTAGTGACCCTGGGAAATGTGCAGGTCATAGTGGATGGCTTTGCTGCAATGGGATTCCCTAACTGTGGTGGGGCCATAGAGGGAACCCATATCCCTATCTTGGCACCAGAGCACCAAGCCGGTGAGTACATAAACCGCAAGGGGTACTTTTCAATAGTGCTGCAAGCTCTGGTGGATCACAAGGGACGTTTCACCAACATCAACGTGGGATGGCTGGGAAAGGTACATGACGCTCGCATCTTCAGGAACTCTGGTCTGTTTCAAAAGCTGCAGGAAGGGACTTTATTCCCAGACCAGAAAATAATTGTTGGGGATGTTGAAATGCCTATAGTTATCCTTGGGGACCCAGCCTACCTCTTAATGCCATGGCTCATGAAGCCGTACACAGGCAGCCTGGACAGTAGTCAGGAGCTGTTCAACTACAGGCTGAGCAAGTGCAGAATGGTGGTAGAATGTGCATTTGGATGTTTAAAGGCGTGCTGGCGCAGTTTACTGACTCGCTTGGACCTCAGCGAAACCAATATTCCCACTGTTATTACTGCTTGCTGTGCGATCCACAATATCTGTGAGAGTAAGGGGGAGACGTTTATGGCGGGGTGGGAGGTTGAGGCAAATCACCTGGCTGCTGGTTACGCGCAGCCAGACACCAGGGCGGTTAGAAGAGCACAGGAGGGCGCTGTGCGCATCAGAGAAGCTTTGAAAACCAGTTTCATGACTGGACAGGCTACGGTGTGAAAGTTCTGTTTGCTTCTCCTTGATGAAACCCCCCACCCCTTGGTTCACTCTACTTCCCTGTAAGCAAACCACCCTCCCCTCCTCCCTTCGATCACCACTTGCAGAGGCAATAAAGGCATTGGTGCTTCACATTCATGCATTCTTTATTCATTTATCACACCGCGTTTTTGGGCGTCTGGGTGTGGAGGCTATGGAACTTGGGGAGGAGGGCGGTTGGTTACACAGGGGCTGTAGTGGCAGTCTGTGCTCCAGCTGCCTTTGCTGCAGCTCAACCATACACTGGAGCATATTACTTTGATACTCCAGCAGCCTCAGCATTGAATCCTGCCTCCTCTCATCATGCTGCCACCACCTTTTAGCTTCAGCTCTCTCTTCAGCCCACCACTTACTCTCTTCAGCCCGCCACCTCTCCTCCCAGTCATTTTGTGCTTTCCTGCACTCTGACATGATTTGCCTCCACGCATTCGTCTGTGCTCTGTCAGTGTGGGCGGACAGCATGAGCTCAGAGAACATTTCATCGTGAGTGCGTTTTTTTCGCCTTCTAATCTTCGCTAGCCTCTGGGAAGGGGAAGATCCTGTGATCATTGAAACACATGCAGCTGGTGGAGAAAAAAAAAGGGACAGTGGTATTTAAAAAGACACATTTTATAGAACAATGGCTACACTCTTTCAGGGTAAACCTTGCTGTTAACATTACATACACAGCACATGTGCTTTCGTTACAAGGTCGCATTTTGCCTCCCCCCACCACGTGGCTACCCCCTCAACCTTCCCCCCTCCCCGTGGCTAACAGCGGGGAACATTTCTGTTCAGCCACAGGCAAACAGCCCAGCAGGAACGGGCACCTCTGAGTATCCCCTGAAGAAAAGCACCCTATTTCAACCAGGTGACCATGAATGATATCACTCTCCTGAGGATAACACAGAGAGATAAAGAACGGATGTTGTTTGAACGCCAGCAAACATACACTGCAATGCTTTGTTCTACAATGATTCCCGAGTACGTGTTACTGGCCTGGAGTTGTAAAGTGTCCTACCATGGTGGGTGGAATAAGGCTGCCCTCCCCAGAAACCTTTTGCAAAGGCTTTGGGAGTACATCCAGGAGAGCCGCGAATGCCAGGGCAAATTAATCATTACACATGCTTGCTTTTAAACCATGTATAGTATTTTAAAAGGTACACTCACCGGAGGTCCCTTCTCCACCTGCCGGGTCCAGGAGGCAGCCTTGGGTGGGTTCGGGGGGTACTGGCTTCAGGTCCAGGATGAGAAACAGTTCCTGGCTGTTGGGAAAACCGGTTTCTCCGCTTGCTTGCTGTGAGCTATCTACAACCTCATCATCATCATCTTCTTCATCCCCAAAACCTGCTTCCGTATTGCCTCCATCTCCATTGAAGGAGTCAAACAACACGGCTGGGGTAGTGGTGGCTGAACCCCCTAAAATGGCATGCAGCTCATCATAGAAGCGGCATATTTGGGGCTCTGACCCGAAGCGGCCATTCGCCTCTCTGGTTTTCTGGTAGGCTTGCCTCAGCTCCTTAAGTTTCACGCGGCACTGCTTCGGGTCCCTGTTATGGCCTCTGTCCTTCATGCCCTGGGAGATTTTGACAAAGGTTTTGGCATTTCGAAAACTGGAACGGAGTTCTGATAGCACGGATTCCTCTCCCCATACAGTGATCAGATCCTGTACCTCCCGTTCGGTCCAGGCTGGAGCTCTTTTGCGATTCTGGGACTCCATCATGGTCACCTCTGCTGATGAGCTCTGCATGGTCATCTGCAGCTTGCCATGCTGGCCAAACAGGAAATGAGATTCAAAAGTTCGTGGGCCTTTTCCTGTCTACCTGGCCAGTGCATCTGAGTTGAGAGTGCTGTCCAGAGCGGTCACAATGGAGCACTCTGGGATAGCTCCCGGAGGCCAATACCATCTAATTGTGTCCACAGTACCCCAAATTCGAACCGGCAAGGCCGATTTAAGCGCTAATCCACTTGTCAGGGGTGGAGTAAGGAAATCGATTTTAAGAGCCCTTTAAGTCGAAAAAAGGGCTTCATCGTGTGGACGGGTGCAGGTTTACATCCATTTAACACTGCTAAATTCGACCTAAAGTCCTAGTGTAGACCAGGGCTTAGAAGAGAAAAATGGCTTCTGAATTTTCTGTATTTTGGGGAATTTACCTCACAAACAAAATTTATCAAGAGACAGCGGGCTCCAGAGAGTCACAGGAACAGCTCTGCAATCCACAAAGCTGAGTGAGGGGCCTAGATTCCCCATGCAATTCCCCTATGCTCAGCATCTCCAAATGGCTACCTTAGGCAGCTCCCTGCCTAATATGCTGGCTTTTGTGTAACCTATTCTAAGACACTTACATCGCCCCATAACTCAGGCTTTCTGGCTCACAGTGTCATTCCAGTGATTTTCTAGACAGCTAGTTTAGACGCAGTGACATTCAGCATTGTAATACCTGAGTCCCTTCACGGATCTCACTCTTTGTCTCCAAATAAGGAGAGAGCAAAGTCCTCCAGCATGCAGCAGCCTCATGAGGCCAGGGGCCCTGCCTGCTTTCCTGGTCCCAGATGGCCCCCAGGACTCCTAAGAGAAGGATGAGCTGGTGAGGGACACTGCAGTTAGGTTGATTATTTTGTGCTATGTGATCTGAACTCTCTTGGGCTTTATCTGGCGAAGTGAAAGAGCAATAGTGTGTTAGATTGTGCAAAGAGTCTGTCTCTGTGTGTGAAATGCTTCACAACTACTGCGTGCCTCCAGAGAGAGTTCAGCTGAAACCAGCATGCTCTCCCCTTGGCGTGGAGTTTGGGAGATGCGTGTTTAAGCATGCGACAGTCTGGAGGGTCAGCTCTACACCAGGGGATTAGGCAGTGGGTTTCACAGCTGAGATAGGGGTAGAGTCCCTAAAGAATGTGCCCAGGGACCCCAAGATTGGGGCAGTGGGTGGGCTCTGTTCCGGTCCCAGAGGCTTGACTTCTCTGCAGATCCTAGGGCTCAGATGCTTGCATTCCCCTTACAACAGTCCACTGGCACCTAACCAGGTCTGGGATACACACACACACACACACACACACACACACCAGTAAACAGAAACCTTCTCATGGCCCAGCATCCAAACATCCTTAACTCTGACCATGTGGGTTCTGGTGAATATTTCTACATGTCTGAAATATTAAATTCAAAGATATGAATGAAGAGATCTCCCCCTCAGGGCTGTCATATCCCTTTGCCTTGGGCTGAGGGAGGCTCTTTCCTGGATGCTTCTCCCTGTTTCTGTATTTAGGGAGAGGCTCTACCTCCAAGGCTGCCACCTCCTCCTTCCTTTGCCTTGGGGTGGGAAGGTTTCTATTAATGGTTCTTCCTGGGCAGGGGAGAGGTTGTCTCCTGTTCCACATCTTCCACCGTTCTCTGAGGGCAGGATGGAGCAGCTGGTGGCTTTAACCAGATACCTGTGGCCAGGAGCTGCACAGGCTGGGGAGTGACACATCCCAGTAAACCCCAAACTCTCCTCCTAGGGCAGGATATTCTCTATGGGGACAGATTTCCTGCTTCCATATTTATAAAGCATCCCCACTCTGAACTGACCTAGCACACAGAGAGCCATTTCACAACTGGAGCAGACCCCCACTAGACCCCACCCCCAGCTGGGGCACCTCAGACGCCCTAACACTGACCAACAATTAGCAGAGGACACTGGGTGCCACTCCCCTCCCCAGCCCAGTGTGGCCACCCACCCTGTCCCCAGCCCAGCTGGGCCAATCCCTCCAACTCCCCCGAACCCTGCTGCAACCTCCGCCTGCCCCCCCCCGTCACAAAGCCTGTGTGTCCTCCCGCCCCCACAAAGCCTGTGTGTCCCCCCCAGGTGCACTGCAACTGCCAGGGGAGCAGGGCAAAGGCAGGTAAATCGATACTGCCCCACTGCAGCTACTGCTGTTCCCCCCCCAACCAAGAACCCCCCTGCAGTGAGCCAGGCGCAGCCACGTGGGGGTGGGGAGCGCAGGATTGAGGCAGCCAGTAGCCCCCACCCCCATACGAACAAGTCAAGGCCCCTGCACCCGAGCCCGGCGCCTGCAGCCACGTGGCGCTGCAGGAGAAGTGGGATCAGCAGCACCCGGGGGATCCCGAAAGCGAAACCAAACCTCGCACAGGCGCAGTAACGAGCCTTTACAGCTTTTTTTAAAGCCGATTGGGGAACCGGGAGCCAATCGCGCTCTCGGGAGGGAAATTAAAACCCAACCCACCAAACAAGGCAGAAGCCCCGCCCCCAGGGGCCCGCCCCAGGTCACGCACCAGGCTCCTCCCAGGACGGAACCGGCCACATGAACTGCAGGAGAGAAGCCGAGTGAGGCCGGCCGGGGTCTGCCTGGGCCGCTCCTGCAGCCGGAACCGGGGGTTTCCCTTCCTGGCGCTGACTCGGCTGCTGCTGGGCGGGGAGCAGCCCACGGGGAACATGCCAGCCTGCAGGCGTCGCTGTGACATGGGCCCCTCGGGCCCTGTGGCGGGTGGGCGTCCCCCGAGGGCGATGCCCTTGAAGGACCAGAGTCTGAGTGTCTAAGGAGGGATAGTCAGGCTTGGCAGAAATCACTGAGATATATGTATAGAATATTAATGGATAGCATTACAGCTAGTTTTAAGCATTTTTTTCCTTATTTATTGAGTTAAATTTTGACAATTGCACAAAAATTTCGGTTTTAGCATTTCTTTCCAATTGTTCTCCATTTCAGTTTTCACAGTTGCGGGAAATTATGGAGGGATACGTCAATAGCGAGTCAGAGCACAGTGATCTAATGCCCCTAGACACCGAGATTCAAAAAGTTGAAGCTTTACAACCATGAAAACACAGATGGTCACATCTTTGCAGAGTCACTCGCCTTCAATCAAACTCGAATAAGTTCTCAAGCAGCCTTGTTCTTACTTTGCATATCTGTAATTATCATTTATTATCAATTGAAATATTTTTTCATTGGTCTGTGTGTAGACAGCAAAAGCAAGGTTTGCCAACATTTATGAATAAAAGCTCATCCTTCCAAGCCTTGTGATAATAAACTCAGAGGCTAAAAGCTTGGTTAAGCTGGAATCAGTGTTTTCAAGACCCAATTCTCATTTACACTAATGCTGCTTTGGCTCAGTGGAAAGGGGCTGCAGCATCAACTACTTTCATGATTTTATCACGAGTCTTGCAATATTTGGTATGTCTGATGAAGCCCCAGCTCCTGGAAGCATGTGAGGAGGTGAGACTCTCGGCTTTTGTTTTCTAAACAAAGGAAGCATCTAGCTTTCTTTGTTGCAGAGAAACACTTAAAAATTTCACCCCAGTGCAGTATAAACCTCTGAGACACCAAAAGGCAAATAAAATAATACAAATATTTACTATTTATTATTATTATTATTATTAAATCTCATAATTTGGGGGGGGGGGGCTGGCCTGCTTAAGATTTTTAAAGTACTGTGCCAGTGAGAATTCACATCATAAATCTCTATCAGTTACCCAAGGGAAGCCCCCTAAATGAGTGCCATCATTTATCTAAAACAGTACAGTGAGCTGACAGGGAAATGGACAGAGAGGACAAGCTATGGGAATGCACATGGAGCCGGGCTGTAGGCCCCAAGCGGGACATGAGCGCAGTCCCCCCAGGCAATTCCGGGCCCCAGGGCAGAACAGTCAATGGGCCGGTGCTGGTACCCGCATGCACAAGCTGCGCCCACATGGATTCCATCCGCTGGATATTTGGGTAGTGCTGCACCTTTGCTGGCTGGTGCCCAGCGAGATGCCGGCTGCCCTGCGGGGGGCGCTCTTCCGGCATGGCCAGGGATTCCACATGCCCACCCGGCTGCCTTCGCCATAACCGATACCACCCCACACACCATAGGTGCTGGCTTTTGGTTGTGCTGGTGAGTGCCGCATCCCGGCTCCACTCCCTTCCCCAAGGCCAAGCCCCCACTTTGCCCCACTCCACCTCTTCCTGCCCCCGCTCTGCCCCCTCCCCCTAGATCCCCTTCCCCGAGTGACTCCTGCACACTGCTCACTCCTTTCTGCCCTCTCTTGCCTTAAGCGTGAGAAGTGTGTGTGTTTGGCCCAGCCTCCCCCCAAAACTGACAATTTTCAGCATATTTATACACAAACTTCCTTCATATTCTAGTTATTGAATGTGTGTCTATCATTGGTATCCTAACAATGTCATCATTATTAAAATAGAAACGAACGACATCATTACGTTATCATGAATTACAGCGTATTAAAATCCTTACACTCAGTTACAAGCTGTCTTCAGTAACACCCCTGTTGGCTGTGGGAAGAAGGTGGATGGGAGGCACAAGCAGTGGGGAGTCTTTCCCCTCTCCCTTCTTCTTTTCTCCCCTCCCTTCCTATCACTCTCCCTGCCCCTTTCCCTCCCTCTTATTTCTTCTCTAAGTCCTTGCTCCCTCCCCTTCCTGGTGTTTCCCATTCCTTGCTTCCCATCCATGTCCATTTACCCATCTCTCTCTGCTCCCCACATCCTGGTGGCTCTGTCTAGTGCCCGCAGAGGAGGTTCCCCCTCCTCGGGTAGGAAGGGTGGCCTAGTGGTTCAGGCACAAGCTTGGGGCTCAAGGGGTGTCCTGGGTTTGGTTCTCTGCTCTGCCACTGACTCCCTGCTTAGTCTTGGGAAAGTCACTTCACCTCTGGGTGCCCTAGATCCCACCTGCCAAATGATGCTACTGCTGACCCTGCCTCCTAGGCTGAATCCCTTCATGGCTGTGTGGTGATGGGGGAAATGGAGATACCAAAGTGAGTAGATTTGGGCTGAATTTCTCCACAGCCTGATAGTGACAGGCAGCTCCCTGCAGGGGGCACGGGAGAGGGAGGGGCTCAGGCCAGCTCCGCATACAGGGGGGTCAGGGCTTCAGCCCTGCACCTTCTTCTGCGGTCATGGACTTCTTCTTTCCCCCCACCCCGCCCAGCGTGGCTCCTGACGCGGGGTGTTTCCTTCCCCTAATGTGCCACTGCACCCTTCCAGCGCGTGCGCCGAGGAGCCCTGCAGCCTGCTGGGGCGATTTCAAAGGGCCCGGGGCAGCCAGCTGCCACCAGCACTACCAGGCATTGGCAGCAGCCGCGACTGGAGGCCCTGGATGTCAGGGGGTGGGTTCCTGTTTGTGGGTTGCTAAGCAGAGACAGACATCCCTCTGCATCCCAGATTTACGCACCTATTCATGAGAGGGGTGTGGCTCAGGACACCCCTTCCTCCCTTGTCGGCATCTCCCATTGGTTACCTTACATGGCTCCCCACCTACTGAGCTGGCTTTTTTGAATCCCACTGTAAGGTGCCTGTGTTGCCCATGCATTATCTCGGGAGTTTAGGCCCTTGACTCAGCTCTGAGGGTCACAGTGCTGCTGTTCCTGTGATTGTCTCACTGCATAAAAATTACTCACTGTGACGCTCAGCATTGCAACACTCGAGTTCCTTCATGGATTGCCCCCTGTGTAATCAGTCACCTCTCCGCAGAGCACAGCTGAGCAATTCCTGATTGACACGGGTGTGCACAGGACAGAGACCCAGCACAGGCTGGAGAGTGACACATCACACAGTAAAATCCGAACTCTCTTCCAGGAGGTGCGACATTCCCTGTCGGGGTTGAGAGGACACAACCAAGTTGGGAAGCAAATCCCATGACGCTGCCCCCAGCAACTGCAGCTCGGACATTAAAGTGGAACAAACAAGAAGAATTGTTTGTAATGGTTTATTTACAGTAAGTAGCTGCAAAATAGCAAAGTAAAAGGAGCTAAGAAGGAGCTTTAATGACCGCAGGAGCCTGGCCAGGAGATCCCCAGCTACTGAGAACAGTTTTCTTAATGGCACTAAAATAGCACCAATGGCCAGGAATTAATCTAGGGAATTAATGAGTGACAGTCTCACTTTCAGCAACACGTCATAAATCTCCCCGTCCCGCCCACATTCCCTTTCTTTTCATACTGTCCTTTTCTATTCATTATTGTTCTAGCCTCACTTTGCAGCCCTGGTTATTTTCCTGTGTCTCTCCTCCCTGTCACAGATCATCCCCCTTGGCTGCTCTCTTCTTTCCCTGATTTTATCCCTTCCACAATTGCTGAGCCCAGGCTGGGAGACCCCAATGGGATCTAAGGACACATCTGCACAAACCGCTCCCTGCTGCTGCTGCTTCTCCCCAGCCCCCCAAACCCTGATTGATTCATGCTGGGTCCCTGCCCAGCCCCCACCTCTGCCTGTCCCCAGCCCGGCTGTTAGTTCTGCCCCCTGCCCAGCCCCCACCTCTGCCCCTCAGGGCCCCTCTGCCCCTCCTGCAGCCCCAGGGGTTCCTTCCCCTCCCCCTCCCGTGCCTGGGGCTGCAGGGAAGAAGGGGGAGGAGCTTCCAGGGGTCATAGAGAAAAGGCGCCACGGGCTGGGTAGATGGGAGTCCTCCAAGGTCATAGAGATTGGGGTCTGTGAGCCTAGAGAGGCTGATTTCCGGTTCCCCCCTCTGCTGTGGGTCTCAGGGACACAGTCGGAGCCGGGATCCCCACCCCACCCAGAGCCAGGGGCGGATTCTCTCCCCAGGGACGGAGCCCGGCGGGAAAGTGAAGATCGGGGCCTCGGCACCAGCATCGATAAATGTCACCTGCCCCCGGCCACAGTCCAGACAAACCCGGATCCTGCTGGGGGCCCGGCTCAGGGGCAGGGGGGTCGCAGGGGAGCTGAGAGCCCGGAACTGATCCCACCACCACTGCACAGCCCAGATCCCCCCCTCAGGGCTACAGCTGATCCGTCCCTTCCTCCCCACAGACTCTCTGGCCACCCCCACAGCCCAGAATCGCCCACCCCCCACCTCCACCTCCCAGCAATGTCTCCCCGCGGTGAATCCCTCACAGCCCAGCACATAGCGCTCAGTGTCAAATCTCCCAGGGTTGTCGGGCAGTTGCTGCCGCGTGTCTCCCCCTCTCACACTTTTCCCATCCTCAGACAGGACGAGTTGGGGATGAGCCGTGTCTGGATCCAGAGTCACATTCGCTGGGGAGAGAGAATCAGAGCGTGAGGGGCAGAGCTCGGCCCTGGGGGAGGGTTTGATGGCGTCAGTGACAGAATCTGCCCCAGTTGGGGAGTGACTCAGGGAATCTCCTTCCTCCAGGATTTACCCATTGATCTCAGCACCGGGCTGGGGAGAGTCACTCCCCTGACAGAGACGGGTCAGTGACAGTGAAAGAAGCAGCTGGGCCAGGCCTGGGACTCAGAATCTTTCCCCTCCTGCCCCCACCTCTGCCCGGGGAGGGGACTAGAGACTCTGGCAGCCCCAGCAGATGGTACAACTCAGTGAATATTGACAGCGCTTCCCCCCACCCCACCTTCACTCTCACTGTGTCCCAGCTGCCCCTGTGCTGGACTTTGCTGTGGGGCCTCCCCACTGCACCCGGCCTGCTCTGAAATGTCACAGCTCGGACAGCAACAGGCCACACGGTACCATAATTGAACCTGCCCAGAATGTCACTGCTCAGCAGCAGTCGCAGCACCCAAGTACATTAGCCTGGGGCAGGGAGTGAGGGGGCTAAACAAGGGAAGGGGGTTCATGGTGGAAGCTATGAATGTCGGCGGGGCCAGGACAGATTAAGGTTTTGTGAGGCCCTGGGCCACAGCAAGTGAAGGCCCCTTCCCACCCCTTCTGCCTGCAGAACCCCCACTCCCCACACTCCTGCTGGGGAAATGGGGCCGGGGTGCAGGGGCGTGCCCTGCTCTGACCACCTGGTGCTCCAGCTGCAGAGCAGGGCAAGACCCCGCACCCCGACGCCATTCTCTGGCTGGAGTTCTGGGCGGATGGAGTGGGGCAAGCCCCCCGAGCCCTGACCCCACTCTCTGGCAGGAGCACTGGGCAGGCAGAGCGGGTTGGGGCACAGAGGCGCCCATTTTTCTGGGGCTCCTGGGCATAGGCCACATTGGCCCAGTGGCAAATCCGCCACTAGGGAGGAGGTACGGAATAGGTGGCTGGTGGAAAGAGGGGGCGGGTCATGCCAGTAATGGGAAGGCTGACTTGACGTCCTGTTTACCAGAGACGGGACCATGCTGGGGTCATGGTGGATGGAGAGAGGAGAAAAGACACAAGCTCCCAGCGGTGATCACAGGAGCTTCCCAGACCTGTATAATGGAGCCAGGGGAGCCCCTGTCTGTGATCAAGGCTCAGGTCCTCTGCTTGAGACAGGAGCAAGGGTCTCACACAGACACAGTCCCTGCTCACCCAGTCAGTGTGGGGTCACTGCAGAGCTCCTGGCTTTCTTCATGGGGGAAAAGATGAAGGAAGAAACAAAGGGACACTGGAGATCAGACATCAGCACAGGGAGACAGAACAAACTCCCCCTGGAGAAGTGGCTGTGGAGGTGATTGTCCCACTGGTTCCGTACAAGGGGTGGCAGCGGCTGGCACAGATCTCTGCAGGGTGCAGTGCACATGCGAGCGGTGGAGGGGCAGGAAGCGTAGATGCAATATGCGATGGATTCAGTATGGTGTGGTAGGACATAGGCACAAACCTCACCTCACCTTGTGATGCGCCGTGAAATGAAGGGTGCTGGGGAGGTCTGCCCTGAACTATCACGTCCACTCCCATATACAAAGAAAAAGGGGCACATTGCCTCATGGGAACAGATATTTGGACATTGATAAAATATGATCTTCAATTACCTTCTTCTATAGGTGCCACCAATCTTCTCCACCCTAAAACCAGCAACATAATTAGAGAGGAGTGCAGATCTGAACACGTATTGCATAATCCAATATTGTACAAACTAATACACTGAGGGGAAAAGAAAGTTATAAGTTCATCAGAACCTCCACTAGACTGCATGAGTGTGTCTCTCCCAGGGTGGATCTTCACTGCAGTTAGTCCAGAATCTTACCTGGCCGTTGCCCCAACCTGTTTAATGCGCAAGCACAAAAACTCTGACTCAAGTTTGATGGTGCTTTGCACCCAGGTTAGCTGGCAAGACTTTGGGTAGAAGCTAGAGCCCAGGTATCACTTTACTTCAGGTTGGTTACATGCCTACTCTGCAGTGTGGAGGGAAGATAATCATCTCAGGTGCTGATAATCCACCAGGGCCTTCACACAATCCCTCCTGGGCCATAGTTTTTTGGCCATTACCTACTTTACTACTGTATTGCTTATCAATTTTTCAAATTAGCTTTTGGTGTGAAATTCATCTAGTTTAGTCTTTCCCCACATTTTATAAAGTTACATTAACAAACAAACCCCAAAAGAATGATGATGATGATGATGATGATAAAAAAGCAAACAAATAACTAAAAAGGTTTCCTATTGCAACAATTTTAAAATTTAAATTTAAAAGCAAACAACCCCACCACAATTAAACAAACAGCCACATGAGTCTAAAATGGTACAAAAAGTTTCATTTCAGAGGAAGGATAATGATACTTACTTATCTCGTTATCTCGTTTCTCTGAAAAGGAAAGAGAAAGAAATCGAATTTTTTTAGGCATTTCCCTTTTCTTATGTTTTATTTTTCTTTATCATCGATAGGACAGTAAAGGCTGAGAGAAATCAACATCTTCTTCAGGACATCAGACAAGAGAATCCAGTGGTCCCTTCTGGTCTCACACACATGTGACTCTATTACATCTCAGTTTTTCAAATTAGCTTTTGGTATGAAATCTCTCCGCTTTAGTGGTTCCCCGTATTTTATACAATCACACTAACCGTTCCACAAAAGAATAATAATAAAAAGCAAGTAAACAAAAAAAGGTTTCATATTACAACACAATTGTAGAAGTTAAATTTTACAGTGAACTCCACAACATTTTAACAAACTGCCCCATGAAGATCCAATTACAAAAAAAAAATCCTTTTCAGAGTGTGGATAATGACACTTATCAATTTCTCTATCTCGTTTGCCTAAAAATTAAACAGACAGACACATAATGTTTGTTAGGTGTTTTGCTTTTTTTATGGTTTATTTCTGTTTATCATCACTGTGACAGGTAAGACGGATTATTTCTATTCAATCTCTTCTTCAGGAAATCAGACAAGACCAGTGGTGCCCAAACTTTTCCGATCACTGCCCCCTTGCAGTAATGAAATCTGTCTGCGCCCCCCCCTTCCGTTACTGCACAGTTGACTCAGCAGAGGTGCTTGGGCTGAAGGGGGAGCTGGGGGCGGAACTGGGGATGGGGGAGGAGCTGGGGCTAGAGGCAGAGCTGGCCTGGGGGAGGGGAGGGAATTTGGTAGGAACTGACCTGGGGGTGGAGCAGGGGGAGGACTGGAACTGTGGCAGGAGCCGGAGCTTAGTGGGGGGCACGGGGCGAAGCGCAGCTGCAGATGGGATAGGATCTGGGCTGGGGGCAGAGCGGGGCTGGGTGGGGCTCCCTCCCCTCTCCCCATGAGGGCTGGCAGGGACCCTGCCTTGCACCTGTTCAGGGCTGGTTTAAGAGAGGGGATTTAAGGGCTGCAGGCAAAGGGGGGCTCCCGCGAAAAGATCTCCAGACTGCCAAAAGTGCAGATCTTTTTTCAGGGCCGCCTTAGCCCAGGGCTGTGGGCTGCAGCCACTGAAGCCCCTGCATTCCGGCCCAGCCTGGCGTTGGCGGGGAGGTGGCTCTGCACGCTGGCATGTCATTCCCCCCTCCGCTGGGCTGGAGCTGCGCGTGCCGGGAAGCTCAGTCCCACAGGCTTCCTTGACTTGCAGACACCGTCCCCGCAGCTCCCATTGGCCAGGAATCACAGTCAATGGGAGCTATGTGGGGTGGTGCCTGCAGGCGAGCACAGGACAGAGCATGGAGCCACGTGGCCCCCCTCCCCAGGGCCTGCACCACCAAAGGGGAGCTGTCCCAGGTAAGCGCCCCGCACCACAACCTCCTGCCCCAGCCCTGAGCCCTCTCCTGCACCCTAACTCCCTCCCAGACCCCACACTCGCAACCTCCTGCCCTGAGCCCCTTCCCACGCCTTAACTCCCTCCCAGACCCCATCCCCACCCCAGCCCTGAGCCCCCTCCTGCATCCTAACTCCCTCCCACACCCCACACCCCCAACCTCCTGCCCTGAGCCCCCTCCTGCACCTTAACTCCCTCCCAGACCCCACACCCCCAACCTCCTGCCCTGAGCACCTTCCCACACTCCAGTCCCCTTGGTGCCAGCCTGGAGCCCGCTCCTGAATCTGAAAGCCCTCATCCCCAGCCACACCCTAGAGTCCACAACCCTAGTCAGAGCCCTCACCCTGCCCCAATCCACAGCCCCCTCCTGCACTCTGAATCCCTCATTTTTGGCCCTACCCCAGAGCCTAGGGGGCCCCACAAACTCTAATAGTCCCAGGCCCCCAGAAGAGTTAATTGCGGACCTGTGCCCACTTGAATTTCCTCCACGTGCCCCTAGGAGCCTGCCCCACAGTCTGAAGACCTCTGAACTAGAGGATCCAGTCATCCCTTCTGGTCTTAAACAGTAAGACTCTTTAACTGTATTGCTTATCAATTTTTCAAATTAACTTTTGGTGTGAAATTCATCCTCTCTAGTCTTTCCCCATGTTTTATAAAGTATATTAAAGTTGACCCCCGCCCCCTCCCCCCACATCTTCCCAAAAGACTGATAATAATAACCAAGTAAGCAAACTAAAAGGCTTCGTACTGCAGCAATGTTAAGTTAAATTTAAAATCAAACACCTCCACCACTGCTACACAAATTCCCACGTTAGAATCCAAAGAGGTACAAGAAGTTTCTTGTCATAGGAAGGATAATGACACTTACTTATTTCTTTATCTCGTTTGTCTAAAAATGAGAGAGAAATAAATAGATATTTTTGTTAGGTGTTTCCCTTTCCTTATGTTTTATTTCTCTTTATCATCAATATGACAGTGAAGGCTGAGAGAAATCAACCTCCTTTTCAGGACATCAGAGAAGAGGATCCAGAGCTCTCTTCTGCTCTTAAACTCAGTGACTCTATTGCTTATCAGTTTTTCAAATTAGATTTTGGTGTGAAATCTACCCAATTTAGCACTTCCCCACATTATATACAATTACATTAAACCCCACAAGAAAGAATAATAATAAAAAGCAAGTAAGCAAACAAGGGCGTTTGTATTGCAACAAAATTGTAAAAGTTAAATTTAATATCAAATAACTCCAAACCATTTAAACAAACTCCCACATGAAGATCCAATTCCCGGCCCCTGCCAAAAAAAAAAATCCTTTTCAGAGTGTGGATAATGACACTTACCGATTTCTATATCTCGTTTGCCTAAAAATTAAACAGACACATAATGTTTGTTAGGTGTTTTGCTTTTTTTATGGTTTATTTCTCTTTATCATCACTGTGACAGGTAAGACGGATTATTTCTATTCAATCTCTTCTTCAGGAAATCAGACAAGACCAGTGGTGCCCAAACTTTTCCGATCACTGCCCCCTTGCAGTAATGGAAGCTGTCTGCGCCCCCCCTTCCGTTACTGCACAGTTGACTCAGCAGAGGTGCTTGGGCTGAAGGGGGAGCTGGGGGCGGAACTGGGGATGGGGGAGGAGCTGGGGCTAGAGGCAGAGCTGGCCTGGGGGAGGGGAGGGAATTTGGTAGGAACTGACCTGGGGGTGGAGCAGGGGGAGGACTGGAACTGTGGCAGGAGCCGGAGCTTAGTGGGGGGCACGGGGCGAAGCGCAGCTGCAGATGGGATAGGATCTGGGCTGGGGGCAGAGCGGGGCTGGGTGGGGCTCCCTCCCCTCTCCCCATGAGGGCTGGCAGGGACCCTGCCTTGCACCTGTTCAGGGCTGGTTTAAGAGAGGGGATTTAAGGGCTGCAGGCAAAGGGGGGCTCCCGCGAAAAGATCTCCAGATTGCCAAAAGTGCAGATCTTTTTTCAGGGCCGCCTTAGCCCAGGGCTGTGGGCTGCAGCCACTGAAGCCCCTGCATTCCGGCCCAGCCTGGCGTTGGCGGGGAGGTGGCTCTGCACGCTGGCATGTCATTCCCCCCTCCGCTGGGCTGGAGCTGCGCGTGCCGGGAAGCTCAGTCCCACAGGCTTCCTTGACTTGCAGACACCGTCCCCGCAGCTCCCATTGGCCAGGAATCACAGTCAATGGGAGCTATGTGGGGTGGTGCCTGCAGGCGAGCACAGGACAGAGCATGGAGCCACGTGCCCCCCCTCCCCAGGGCCTGCACCACCAAAGGGGAGCTGTCCCAGGTAAGCGTCCCGCACCACAACCTCCTGCCCCAGCCCTGAGCCCTCTCCTGCACCCTAACTCCCTCCCAGACCCCACACTCGCAACCTCCTGCCCTGAGCCCCTTCCCACGCCTTAACTCCCTCCCAGACCCCATCCCCACCCCAGCCCTGAGCCCCCTCCTGCATCCTAACTCCCTCCCACACCCCACACCTCCAACCTCCTGCCCTGAGCCCCCTCCTGCACCTTAACTCCCTCCCAGACCCCACACCCCCAACCTCCTGCCCTGAGCACCTTCCCACACTCCAGTCCCCTTGGTGCCAGCCTGGAGCCCGCTCCTGAATCTGAAAGCCCTCATCCCCAGCCACACCCTAGAGTCCACAACCCTAGTCAGAGCCCTCACCCTGCCCCAATCCACAGCCCCCTCCTGCACTCTGAATCCCTCATTTTTGGCCCTACCCCAGAGCCTAGGGGGCCCCACAAACTCTAATAGTCCCAGGCCCCCAGAAGAGTTAATTGCGGACCTGTGCCCACTTGAATTTCCTCCACGTGCCCCTAGGAGCCTGCCCCACAGTCTGAAGACCTCTGAACTAGAGGATCCAGTCATCCCTTCTGGTCTTAAACAGTAAGACTCTTTAACTGTATTGCTTATCAATTTTTCAAATTAACTTTTGGTGTGAAATTCATCCTCTCTAGTCTTTCCCCATGTTTTATAAAGTATATTAAAGTTGACCCCCGCCCCCTCCCCCCACATCTTCCCAAAAGACTGATAATAACCAAGTAAGCAAACTAAAAGGCTTCGTACTGCAGCAATGTTAAGTTAAATTTAAAATCAAACACCTCCACCACTGCTACACAAATTCCCACGTTAGAATCCAAAGAGGTACAAGAAGTTTCTTGTCATAGGAAGGATAATGACACTTACTTATTTCTTTATCTCGTTTGTCTAAAAATGAGAGAGAAATAAATAGATATTTTTGTTAGGTGTTTCCCTTTCCTTATGTTTTATTTCTCTTTATCATCAATATGACAGTGAAGGCTGAGAGAAATCAACCTCCTTTTCAGGACATCAGAGAAGAGGATCCAGAGCTCTCTTCTGCTCTTAAACTCAGTGACTCTATTGCTTATCAGTTTTTCAAATTAGATTTTGGTGTGAAATCTACCCAATTTAGCACTTCCCCACATTATATACAATTACATTAAACCCCACAAGAAAGAATAATAATAAAAAGCAAGTAAGCAAACAAGGGCGTTTGTATTGCAACAAAATTGTAAAAGTTAAATTTAATATCAAATAACTCCAAACCATTTAAACAAACTCCCACATGAAGATCCAATTCCCGGCCCCCGCCAAAAAAAAAATCCTTTTCAGAGTGTGGATAATGACACTTACCGATTTCTATATCTCGTTTGCCTAAAAATTAAACAGACACATAATGTTTGTTAGGTGTTTTGCTTTTTTTATGGTTTATTTCTCTTTATCATCACTGTGACAGGTAAGATGGATTATTTCTATTCAATCTCTTCTTCAGGAAATCAGACAAGACCAGTGGTGCCCAAACTTTTCCGATCACTCCCCCCTTGCAGTAATGAAATCTGTCGGCGCCCCCCCTTCCGTTACTGCACAGTTGACTCAGCAGAGGTGCTTGGGCTGAAGGGGGAGCTGGGGGCGGAACTGGGGATGGGGGAGGAGCTGGGGCTAGAGGCAGAGGTGGCCTGGGGGAGGGGAGGGAATTTGGTAGGAACTGACCTGGGGGCGGAGCAGGGGGAGGACTGGAACTGTGGCAGGAGCCGGAGCTTAGTGGGGGGGCAGGGGATGGAGAGCAGCTGCAGATGGGATAGGATCTGGGCTGGGGGCAGAGCGGGGCTGGGTGGGGCTCCCTCCCCTCTCCCCATGAGGGCTGGCAGGGACCCTGCCTTGCACCTGTTCAGGGCTGGTTTAAGAGAGGGGATTTAAGGGCTGCAGGCAAAGGGGGGCTCCTGCAAAAAGATCTCCAGACTGCCAAAAATGCAGATCTTTTTGCAGGGCCGCCTTAGCCCAGGGCTGTGGGCTGCAGCCACTGAAGCCCCTGCATTCCGGCCCAGCCTGGCGTTGGCGGGGAGGTGGCTCTGCACGCTGGCATGTCATTCCCCCCTCCGCTGGGCTGGAGCTGCGCGTGCCGGGAAGCTCAGTCCCACAGGCTTCCTTGACTTGCAGACACCGTCCCCGCAGCTCCCATTGGCCAGGAATCACAGTCAATGGGAGCTATGTGGGGTGGTGCCTGCAGGCGAGCACAGGACAGAGCATGGAGCCACGTGCCCCCCCTCCCCAGGGCCTGCACCACCAAAGGGGAGCTGTCCCAGGTAAGCGTCCCGCACCACAACCTGCCCAGCCCTGAGCCCTCTCCTGCACCCTAACTCCCTCCCAGACCCCACACTTCCAACCTCCTGCCCTGAGCCCTCTCCCACACTCCAATCTCCTTGGCGCCAGCCTGGAGCCCCCTCCTGCATCTGAAAGCCCTCATCCCCAGCCACACCCTAGAGTCCACAACCCTAGTCAGAGCCCTCACCCCCTTCCACACCCACACCCTGCCCCAATCCACAGCCCCCTCCTGCACTCTGAATCCCTCATTTTTGGCCGTACCCCGGAGCCTAGGGGGCCCCACAAACTCTAATAGTCCCAGGCCCCCAGAAGAGTTAATTGCGGACCTGCACCCGCTTGAACATTCCTCCTAGGGGCCTGCCCCACAGTCTGAAGACCTCTGAACTAGAGGATCCAGTCATCCCTTCTGGGCTTAAACACTATGACTCTATAACTGTATTGCTTCTCAATTTTTCAAATTAACTTCTGGTGTGAAATTCATCCTCTCTAGTCTTTCCCCATGTTTTATAAAGCTATATTAAAGTTGACCCCCCCCCACACACACACACCTTCCCAAAAGACTGATACTAATAGCAAAGTAAGCAAACTAAAAAGGCTTCCTACTGCAGCAATGTTAAGTTAAATTTAAAATCAAACACCTCCACCACTGCTACACAAACTCCCACGTTAGAATCCAAACTGGTACAAAAAGTTTCTTGTCATAGGAAGGACAACGACACTTATTTCTTTATCTCATTTGTCTAAAAATTAGAGAGAAATAAATAGATATTTTTGTTAGGTGTTTCCCTTTCCTTATGTTTTATTTCTCTTTATCATCAGTATGACAGTGAAGGCTGAGAGAAATCAACCTCCCTTTCAGGACATCAGAGAAGAGGATCCAGGGCTCTCTTCTGGTCTTAAACTCTGTGACTCTATTGCTTATCAGTTTTTCACATTAGATTTTGGTGTGAAATCTACCCAGTTTAGCGCTTCCCCACATTTTATACAATTACATTAAACCCCACAAGAAAGAATAATAATAAAAAGCAAGTAAACAAACAAGGGTTTCGTATTGCAACAAAATTGTAAAAGTTAAATTTAATATCAAACAACTCCAAACCATTTAAACAAACTCCCAGATGAAGATCCAATTATCAAAAAAAAAAAAAAAAAATCCTTTTCAGAGTGTGGATAATGACACTTACCAATTTCTATATCTCGTTTACCTAAAAATTAAAGAGAAATACCCATATTGTTGGTTAGGAGTTTCCCTTTTCTTATGTTTTATTTCTCTTTATCATCAATATGACAGTTAAGACTGAGAGATTATTTCTGTTCAAACTCCTCTTACGGAGATCAGACTAGACCAGTGGTGCTCAAACTTTTCCTGTCACACCCCCCACTTACTAGTAATGGAGTCAGTCTCTGCCCCCCCTTCCTCCTCCATTACACCACGGTTGGCTGAGTTCAGGAGCTTGGGCTGAAAGCAGAGCTGGGGATAAGGGAGGAGCTGGAAGTAGAGGTGGAGCTGTGCTGTGGGTGAGGAGGGATTGCGGGCAGAGTTGGGCTGGAGGCAGGGCAGGGGGCGGAGTGGAACTGTGGCTGGGGCAGGAGCTGGGCTAGTGGGCTGAGCATGGCAGGGGCTAGGGCAGGGCGGGGGGGGGGAGTGGAGCTGCAGCTGGGGCCAGACCTGGGCTGGGGGTGGAGCAGGGGACCGAGCGAAGCTGGGGTGGGATCAGAGGTGGAATTGGGGCAGAGCAGGGATGGGTGGCACTACCTCCCCACCCCCAATGGGGGCTGGCCTGGGCCCTGCCACGCGCCTCCTCCCCCAAACATTCCTTCGTTCACTCCTAGCAGGGCATACCCCACAGCTTTTGGACCACTGGACAAGAGGATCCAGTCATCCTTTCTGGTCTTAAACTCTGTGATTCTATTATTACATTGCTTATCAATTTTTCAAATTAGCTTCTAGTGTGAAATTCATCCAGTTTAGTCTTTCCCCACAATTCATGAACTTTCATTTAAAACCCCCACACACACCATGAAAAGAATGATAACAACTATAATAAAAAGCTTGAAGCAAACAAATGAAAAAGGTTCTCTACTGCAAAGAGAAAAGGAGGACTTGTGGCACCTTAGAGACTAACAAATTTATTAGAGCATAAGCTTTCATGAGCTACATCGGATGCGTCCAATGAAGTGAGCTGTAGCTCACGAAAGCTTATGCGCTAATAAATTTGTTAGTCTCTAAGGTGCCACAAGGCCTCCTTTTCTTTTTGCGAATACAGACTAACACGGCTGCTACTCTGAAACCATTCTCTACTGCAACAATTTTAAAACTTAAATTTAAGAGCGAACACCTCCACCACAATTAAGCCAGCTCCCACATGAGTATTAAAATTTTCTTGTCAGAGGAAGGATAATGACACTTACCAATTTCTATATCTCTTTTGCCTAAAAATTAAACAGACAGACACATATTGTTTGTTAGGAGATTCCCTTGTCTTATGTTTCATTTCCCTTTATGATCAATACAATTACAGCTGAGAGATTATTATTTCTACTCAATCTCCTCTTAAGGAGGTTAGACTAAACGATCCATTCATCCCTTCTGGTCTTAAACTGGAAGAGAAGGTTCAAGCTCTGGAGCAACAGGTATCGACCCTGCGTTGAATAAGAGAAACTGAAGATTTCCTGGATAGACATCAGGATATGATTCTACAGTCACAATGTTCTGATGATTCAGAGCAGGCTGCGCAGCGGGGACAGGAGGACGGTGAAGAAATTTGGCAGCATGTGACCTCCAGAAGAAGAAAGGGGAGCATCCATGTACCAACAACGCAGATACAGGTAAGTAACCGTTTTCATGTTCTCTCCACAGGTACTAATGCGGAGAGTGGACTAGATGAGACATCTGAGGGAAGGGAACAGAAGGAGACTCCGCCGATTGGAAGGCATGAGATGCACTGTCCTAGGGTTGGGGGTTCCACGACCACCGCTCCCAAGAGAAGGAGGCGGGTGGTGGTGGTCAGGGACGCTCTCCTCAGGGGGACTGAGTCATCTATCTGCCGCCACGACCAGGAAAACCGAGAAGTCTGCTGCTCGCCAGGAGCTAGGATTCGCGATGTGACGGAGAGACTGCCGAGACTCATCAACCCCTCGGATCGCTACCCCTTCCTGCTTCTCCACATGGGCACCAATGGTACTGCCAAGAATGACCTTGAGCGGATCACTGCAGACTACATGGCTCTGGGAAGAAGGATAAAGGAGTTTGAGGTGCAAGTGGTCTTCTCGTCCATCCTCCCCGTGGAAGGAAAAGGCCTGGGTAGAGACCGTCAAATCGTGGACGTCAACGAATGGCTATGCAGGTGGTATCGGAGAGAAGGCTTTGGATTCTTTGACCATGGGATGGTGTTCCAAGAAGGAGGAGTGCTAGGCAGAGACGGGCTCCACCTAACGAAGAGAGGGAAGAGCATCTTTGCGAGCAGGCTGGCTAACCTAGTGAGGAGGGCTTTAAACTAGGTTCACCGGTGTAAGGAGACCAAAGCCCTGAGGTAAGTGGGGAAGTGGGACACCGGGAAGAAGCACGAGCAGGAGCACGCGAGAAGGCAGGGCTCCTGCCTCATACTGAGAAAGAGGGATGATCAGCGAGTTATCTCAAGTACCTATACACAAATGCAAGAAGCCTGGGAAACAAGCAGGGAGAACTGGAAGTCCTGCCACAGTCAAGGAATTATGATGTGATTGGAATAACAGAGACTTGGTGGGATAACTCACATGACTGGAGTACTGTCATGGATGGATATAAACTGTTCAGGAAGGACAGGCAGGGCAGAAAAGGTGGGGGAGTTGCACTGTATGTAAGGGAGCAGTATGACTGCTCAGAGCTCCGGTATGAAACTGCAGAAAAACCTGAGAGTCTCTGGATTAAGTTCAGAAGTGTGAGCAACAAGGGTGATGTCGTGGTGGGAGTCTGCTATAGACCACCGGACCAGGGGGATGAGGTTGATGAGGTTTTCTTCCAGCAACTCACGGAAGTTACTAGATCTCAGGCCCTGGTTCTCATGGGAGACTTCAATCACCCTGATATCTGCTGGGAGAGCAATACAGCGGTGCACAGACAATCCAGGAAGTTTTTGGAAAGTGTAGGGGACAATTTCCTGGTGCAAGTGCTGGAGGAACCAACTAGGGGCAGAGCTCTTCTTGACCTGCTGCTCACAAACCAGAAAGAATTAGTAGGGGAAGGAAAAGTGGATGGGAACCTGGGAGGCAGTGACCATGAGATGGTCGAGTTCAGGATCCTGACACAGGGAAGAAAGGAGAGCAGCAGAATACGGACCCTGGACTTCAGAAAAGCAGACTTTGACTCCCTCAGGGAACTGATGGGCAGGATCCCCTGGGAGAATAACATGAGGGGGAAAGGAGTCCAGGAGAGCTGGCTGTATTTTAAAGAATCCTTATTGAGGTTGCAGGGGCAAACCATCCCGATGTATAAAAAGAATAGTAAGTATGGCAGGCAACCAGCTTGGCTTAACAGTGAAATCCTTGCTGATCTTAAATACAAAAAAGAAGCTTACAAGAAGTGGAAGATTGGACAAATGACCAGGGAAGAGTATAAAAATATTGCTCGGGCATGCAGGAGTGAAATCAGGAAGGCCAAATCACACCTGGAGTTGCAGCTAGCAAGAGATGTTAAGAATAACAAGAAGGGTTTCTTCAGGTATGTTAGCAATAAGAAGAAAGTCAAGGAAAGTGTGGGCCCCTTACTGAATGAGGGAGGCAACCTAGTGACAGAGGATGTGGAAAAAGCTAATGTACTCAATGCTTTTTTTGCCTTTGTCTTCACGAACAAGGTCAGCTCCCAGACTGCTGCACTGGGCAGCACAGCATGGGGAGGAGGTGACCAGCTCTCTGTGGAGAAATAAGTGGTTCGGGACTATTTAGAAAAGCTGGACGAGCACAATCCATGGGGCCAGATGCGCTGCATCCAAGAATGCTAAAGGAGTTGGCGGATGTGACTGCAGAGCCATTGGCCATTATCTTTGAAAACTCATGGCGATCGGGGAAGTCCCGGACGACTGGAAAAAGGCTAATGTAGTGCCCATCTTTAAAAAAGGGAAGAAGGAGGATCCTGGGAACTACAGGCCGGTCAGCCTCACCTCAGTCCCTGGAAAATTCATGGAGCAGGTCCTCAAGGAATCAATTCTGAAGCACTTAGAGGAGAGGAAAGTGATCAGGAACAGTCAGCATGGTTTCACCAAGGGCAAGTCATACCTGACTAACCTAATTACCTTCTATGACGAGATAACTGGCTCTGTGGATGAGGGGAAAGCAGTGGACATGTTGTTCCTTGACTTTAGCAAAGCTTTTGACACGGTCTCCCACAGTATTCTTGTCAGCAAGTTAAAGAAGTATGGGCTGGATGAATGGACTATAAGGTGGATAGAAAGCTGGCTAGATTGTCGGGCTCAACGGGTAGTGATCAATGGCTCCATGTCTAGTTGGCAGCCAGTATCTAGCGGAGTGCCCCAAAGGTCGGTCCTCGGGCCGGTTTTGTTCAATATCTTCATAAATGATCTGGAGGATGGTGTGGATTGCACCCTCAGCAAGTTTGCAGATGACACTAAACTGGGAGGAGAGGTAGATACGCTGGAGGGTAGGGATAGGATACAGAGGGCCCTAGAAAAATTAGAGGATTGGGCCAAAAGAAATCTGATGAGGTTCAACAAGGACAAGTGCAGAGTCCTGCACTTAGGACGGAAGAATCCCATGCATCGCTACAGACTAGGGACCGAATGGCTAGGCAGCAGTTCTGCAGAAAAGGACCTAGCGGTTACAGTGGACGAGAAGCTGGATATGAGTCAACAGTGTGCCCTTGTTGCCAAGAAGGCCAAAGGCATTTTGGGATGTATATGTAGGGGCATTGCCAGCAGATCGAGGGACGTGATTGTTCCCCTCTATTCGACATTGGTGAGGCCTCATCTGGAGTACTGTGTCCAGTTTTGGGCCCCTCACTACAAGAAGGATGTGGAAAAATTGGAAAGAGTCCAGCGGAGAGCAACAAAAATGATTAGGGGACTGGAACATATGAGTTATGAGGAAAGGCTGAGGGAACTGGGATTGTTTAGTCTGCGGAAGAGAAGAATGATGGGGGATTTGATAGCTGCTTTCAACTACCTGAAAGGTGGTTCCAAAGAGGATGGATCTAGACTGTTCTCAGTGGTAGCTGATGACAGAACAAGGAGTAATGTTCTCAAATTGCAGTGGGGGAGGTTTAGGTTGGATATTAGGAAAAACTGTTTCACTAGGAGGGTGGTGAAACACTGGAATGCGTTACCTAGGGAGGTGGTGGAATCTCCATCCTTAGAAGTTTTTAAGGTCAGGCTTGACAAAGCCCTGGCTGGGATGATTTAGTTGGGGATTGGTCCTGCTTTGAGCAGGGGGTTGGACTAGATGACCTCCTGAGGTCCCTTCCAACCCTGATATTCTATGATTCTATGATTCTGTGACTCTATTGCTTATCAATTTTTCACATGAGCTTTCGCTGTGAAATTAATCCATTTTAATCTTTCCCCACGTTTTATAAAATTACATTTCAAAACAAACCCCTATAAACCCTAACAAGAATTATAGTAATAATAAAAAGGAAGCAAACAAACTTAAAAGATTTCATATTGCAACAATTTTAAAAGTTACATTTGAAAACAAACACCTCCACCATAATTAAACAAACTGCCACATGAGGATCCAAATTGGTACAAAAATTTCTTATCAGAGGAAGGACAATCACACGTACGTATTTCTTTATCTCATTTGTCTAAAAAATTAAAGAGAAATAAATATATATTTTTGTTAGGCATTTACATTTTCTTATGTTTTATTTCTCTTTATCATCAATACAAGAGTAAAGGCTGAGAGAAATCAACATCCTCTTCCGGACATCAGATAAGAGGATCAGCTCCCTTCCGGTCTTAAACTCTGTGACTCTCTTGCTTATCAGTTTTTCAAATTAGACTTTGGTGTGAAATCTATCCAATTTAGTGCTTTCTCATATTTTATCAAGTTACTGTAATCCCCCAACCAAAAAGAAACAATTATAAAAAAAGCAAACATGTAAACAAACAAAATCAGGCTAAATATTGCAACAGAAGTGTAAAAGTTAAACTGAAAAGTGAACAATTCCACAACAATTAAACAAACTCCCACATGTCAGAAGACGGGAAATGACACTTACCAATTTCTATATCTCGTTTGCCTAAAAATTAAACAGAAATACACATATTGTATATTAGGAGTTTCCCTTTTCTTTTGTTTTATTTCTCATGATCATCAATATAATTAAGGTTTAGAAAGTATTTCTATTCAGCTTCCTCTTAAGGATGTCAGACTCGATGATCTGGTCATCTCTTCTGGTCATAAACTCTGTGATTCTATTAGAATAATAGAAGTCTAATCCCTCGCACTCGTGGCAGGACTAAATATTATCTAGACCACCACCACAGGTGTTTGTCTAACCTCCTCTTAAAAAACTCCAGTGAAGACGATTCTACATCCTCCTTTATTCCATTTATTCCCTACTCTTCCTGTTAGGAAGTTTTTCCAGCGTAAACCTCCCTCACTGCAATTTAAGCCCCTTGCTTCTTGTCCTATCCTGAGAGGTTAATGACAACAATTTACCTCCCTCCTCCTTGTAACAATTTTTGCATATACTTGAAAACTGTTATCATGTCCACCCGCAGTCTTCTCTTCTCCAGACTAAATAAACCCACCTCCCTGCCCCTCTCATTAAAAGAGGGCCAGAACTGAAAGACCTGCCCACAGGGTGGGGGCACTAAGTGTGTTAACCACTAGGCTACCTAACCCACCGATGACTCTATTACCCTCCTACAGGGGGATCCAATTGTGTACAAAAAATTTCTTCTGAGGGAAGAAAATGACACTTACCAATTTCTAGATCTCGTTTCACTAAAACGTAAACAGAAATACATATAACAAATTTTATGAGCTTTCCTTCCCTTATATGTTATTTCTCTTCATCATCAATACAAAGTTAAGGCTGGGTGATTATTTTTATTCAACGTCCTTTTTTCTATTGCTTCCCCAAAACCACAGGCCCACTAACATTTTGGTGTGAAGTTTATCTAGTTTAGATTTACCCCAAATTTTATAAAACTAGATTAACACACCCTGTCCTGGGGCACATCCCCTTCCTAGTGAGGAAGAGACGAAAACTCCTCTGGGCTCAAGTGACCTCATTCCTACAGGGCCTGCTCCACTTGGAAGAAATGATCTTCAAAGGGAGAGGTTGTCACAGGAGGGGGCAGCAACCAGGAGGAAGGCTGCTGGAACTCAGGGGAGCTGATTCGTGCACCAGAGCCAATCGGAGGAAGACAACTTACCTAGGGTATTCTGTGGGGCTGGGGAGGGGAAGCTACGACCTTTGTTGGAAAAATTCCAAGCCCTAGTGGGCTGCCCTGTCCCTTCCACAAAGAAACAGGTGCCAACAGGTGCCAGGTCCCCTCCCCTGCTAATCCCCTGGGGCGCCCTGAGCTCCGTGGGGGCCCCCAAAGCCGGAGCCCAGGGCAGCTGCCTCTTTTGCCCCCCCCCATCAGCTGATGGGGGGAACAAAAAGTCAGCTGTGTGCAGGCCCAGCCAGTGGCCGGCTCTTACCAGAGCACTGCACTGGCCCGCGTCTGCCCACTTTCACCTCTGTTTCCATTGATATGGGGACTAAGGCCCAGACAGCTAAGCAACACCCATACTTATATCGCCGAGCCTGCCCAGAGAGCAAACAGTCCTTTCCCCCTCACTGGGTAACAGTGCTGCATATCGCAGAAATTGAGGTACACACAGGTTTCATAAAAATATTGTAGAAAATTCCCACTTCAGCACACCTTCCTGAACAAGCCAGACCTCTATAGATTCTTTTGAAAGACTCTGAGACTGAGGGCTCATCTGCGATGAAAACTTACACCCCTCAGACATGTAGCTATGTCGACCCAACCCTCTATTTGGAAGGACTTTTAAGGGGAATGGTCTCTGGAAACATCCAAACAGGCCCTAAAATGGTCCATCCTATTACACTCTCCTCAGCCTGACAAACACAGAGAAGTAAAAATAAATAATAGAAAACAACAAATCTATATACAGTTGTGTGACTGTGGTCAAAAATTGTATTTGTGGAAAAAAGGAAATTGAAACTTACCAACTTCTTCAGTAAGTTTCCCTGAAAAGTACAGAAATAAATATAAATTATTCTCATTGCCTTGCTTCATGAAACAGAGTTAAAAGACTACATCCTATTGGTACAAAATTCATTAGAAGCATGGAGGGAAAAGTCCGATTTATTTGGAAATTGGGCTGGTATTCTTTATGGATGAAGTTCAGCAGGGCATGCACAGCTGTGTCTGAGTTATGTGAACGTGGATATGTTTTTTTTTTCCTAACTGAGGAACAAATGTGTTTATTTATTGATTTATGACAGGGGCATGTCTATACGGGCTATCACTGTAATGTCGACATGAATTACACTTTATTAGGAAAAAAAAAGAGATTAAGTACAGATATGAGAGGCTAGACTTTGCAGAATCTTCTCTCAAGTGGGACCGGAGAACTGGGAAGAGAGGGAGATGGAGGACCAAGCGGAACAGAGATGTATCTGCTATGATCCGATTCTCTGATTCGGTTCTATTGTCTGAGGCTCTCCTCCCTTCTGTTCTCTCCCTTGCACCTCTGTCCCCCCCGCCCCCATCAATAAATTCACAGGCAATTCTTCTTTATTTCAGACCAGATCACATGTTCTTTTCATGTTAAATTCCTAAATTTCCCTTATTTATTTATGTATTAGAAAAAAAACTTTATTTCTAATATATTTCTCCCTCTGATATTTACCTTTCATTTTAAAGAGATAAACAGTGACGCCAATGCAACAAAGCAAAACCACCAGGATCACACTCAGAGCCACCATCCAGGGATTCATCCTTGGGAAAAAGAGATCTGAAAAACAAAACACCTAGGGCTTATCTTAGTTTGGAAGTCGTGACTAAAAACAGATTTTTTTTCCCATACAAATACATAAATAGTGCCCAGCAGGATTTGTGTGAGCTAAGAGTGAAAGAATGGACATGTCTACACTACACAAAAGACCAGAAATTGATTTTAAATATGGCTCCAATCAACACAGCTTTACCACCGATTTATCCTTGAAAACACAGCCCTGATTTGATTCATTGCTGTTCAGAGAGCCAAAGAGATCAGGGGAAAATTCTCTGCACATAAAACCCCAGTGATTCCAATAGGGTTCTACCAGAAAAGAATTTGGCCTTTAGCAGCAAGCAATATTCAGAAACTGCCAGATTAATTAGCATATTTTTGAAAAATCCACTGTTACCCCCTAATATTGGGAAAAACCATAATCACAATTTGTCCAAACACTTGTGCAGCAAATTAACAAATTTCAATTTGCTCTTCTTGTGTTCCCAGTGATTCAGTCATCTAAACAGGATGGAATTTTCAAATGTCCCTAGTGTCTTTTCCACACATGGTTTGTGCTCTGATTTAGTGAACCTGGGGCAACTCTCTTATGGGGTCATTCTTAAACTGGTTCAAGAGTTGACAACATATGAGGGTTGTACCAATTTAAATAAATTGATGCATAAAACCTTAAATCATAAATCAGTTTCATAGTGCTCTATCTCCATTTAGCTGAAGTTGATAAGGAATTGACTGCAGCTAAATCTATTTAAGGTACTCTGAAACTTATACAAGAAGTGTTCACACAAGTGGGTGGCATCGCTTAACTAGTTAATCAGTGCATCTTTTGTGTGTAGACAAGGGGTAAAATGAGTCCTTTTGTGGATCCAGAGCAAAGTGAATTAAGGAGCACAAGTCCCATTGAACATCAGTAAAAACAATATCACATGACTTAGGTGACATTTCACACAAGTAATGAAGTTGGTGAAGTGAACAGATCACGAAAGCCCTGCGTGGATACAAAATTGGTATCCGCATCCAGTCTACAATCGCCCAAAATGATGAGGATATCTGTGGATATCCATCTGTGGGTTTAAAGGGCTCTACAGACCACAATCAAGCCAAAGTACAAAATTTATCACATTCAAAAAAATCATTAAGGTGAATTTAAGGTTACAGGAACCTACTGAATCAGTGGATTGAATGAAAGTTTCCTCTCAAAACCTGTATAGTCTGAATACTCACAATTAAGGGGCTCAAGTTGCCTCAACTGTGACCCTGGAAAAACACCAGCCTCCTATCTTCTATGTTTGTACGTGGATTATGAAATATTCACCACAGATGTTTCAGTTCTTTTCTTCCTATATTTTGTTTGGTTTCTAGTGGTGGTGAGTTCAGTGTGGGGTTTGGATGGTAACTCACCTGCTATATAAATGGCCGATTCCTTTTCTTGATTGAGAACGGTGTTCCTGATGCAACAGGACAAGTTTTCGTTTGAATGTTCTGTTACGATGAGAGCAATTTCTGTTTCAAACAGGCTGTTGTCTCCTTGGGATTTTGTTTCAGAGGGTGATGGTAAATGTCGTCCATTGAGACCTCTCCATAGCACCTCAGGCTCTGGGTACCAACCAATTGATCGACAAACCACCCGAATCCCTCCATCCTGGTGACCTACAACAGAGAGGAGAGGAGCAGAGCCCAGACCTAAGGGGAAAATATATAAGGGTGTTAATTTCATACATTAATTTATAAAGCAGAAGGGATGAGGGACAGTCTGGGGATACTTACTCACATGAGTATGCACTAATTCAAGTGGGTAGTCAGTAGAAGGGATAAATGAATACTGGAATGTCTGAAATCCCAGTGCTCAAGGACACACAAAAATGTGAACAAATATATAAAATAAGTTCACTGAGTCAGTGGGAGATATTGTTGGCTCAAGACAGGAGCACTTGAGTGCTGTGCACCTTTGGAGATATGACCACGTAGATACCTGAATAGGATCTGAACTTTTGAAACTCTGATAATTAGTGCATTAGATAGATAGATAGATATTTTAAAATCAAATTGGCTTCATGGTTACATTGTCAAAGCAGCTCAGTCTTCACTAAGAGTGGTAAATACATAATTTCCCCTTCTCACTAGGACACTGCAATCCATGTACATCATATGATTATGGTATGGGGCAAAAATTGGGGATCGGTCCTGCTTTGAACAGGGGGTTGGACTAGATGACCTCCTGAGGTCCCTTCTAACCCTGATATTCTAGGATTCTCTGTTTATGATATAATTGTGTAGCATCTTGTACAAGATGTGTCAAATAAGGTGTCAATGGAAAAGTTATGATTTGCTGAATAAGATTATCCTATTTCAATGCATGTATCATTTTTGTATCTGGAGTTATGAATATTGACTATGCATCTGTATTTCAAATGTTATTGTTCTGGGTAACACCCAAAACTAGCCTTTCAGGTACAACAGTGAAGAAGCTAGACAGGGCTAAGGGCCCATCAACGCAAACAATGAGCCATGGAAAAGTCTTGTCCTCCCTAGGGGACACATCAGACAGCCTATGAATAATGGCTGCCATGACTCATCAAGAATGCAGGTGCATGTGACTAGATAACATGATACTGAATTCCTTTTTGGCACCTATATTTTTCCACAAACTGGGCTGGGAACAAAGGGGTTCCTGCCATATGAAAGAAACTGTAAAAGGTTGAAGTGACATCAGCAATGGGCCTCACTTTAATAACACTGCATTTGATTTTAACTACACCCCTAAATAACAAGCAACCCATCAGAAGACCATAAAAGTCTGGCATTCCCACCTTAGCCACACATCCTAGAAATGACTGCATAGCAACTGGAAAGCCATATTTATCAAGAAGTCCTTTCCCTCTTAACTGAAGACACCTTTTGGGAGTCAATCAAGATTGGGCAAGAAAGTGCCTTGGCCATCCTGCAAATGTGTTTAATAACATGTTGGGAAAGTTTTCAGCATATTTTCCCAAATATGAAAGTGGCTGTTTGCTGAAATTTAGATACGCTGTGTTATTGTAAAATATTTCACAAGCAGGGAGTCACAGTTATTGTAATAGGAAAGACCACACAAAGCTAAAACTGAGACAAGGCACTGACCTGCTACCCGCAGTTCCAATACAGCTTCTTCATAAAAAGTATCATCTTGAACAAAACAGAGGTATTGTCCTTCATCAGAGGGTCTGATATTGAGAAGCCTCAAGTGAACATTTCCATCTGTGAGTCCGGCTTTCAGAAGCTCTGTCCTTCCCTGATACTCTGGCATCTGCCCTTCATACTGATCCTTCCCATCATGATACAGGTGCACAACAGTTAAAAAGTCAGAGCGGAACCATTTCACCTCCATGTTTGCGGCACTCCTCCGGGGGGACAGGTGACAGGGTAACACAGTTTCCTGACCCAGGATGGCAGTGACAGGGTCACGAGGTCCAATCACTGTGAACTTTGCTGGAAATCCACCAGGACAGCAACAATAACAAAAAGCAGGTCAGAGGAAAATGGCAATTTGATACGAAGGACACAGCCAAGAGGTTCCATTTCAGACAAACTTTCCAAAAACTTCAGCCAGAGACAGACACTTGGCATGGAACATTTCAGCCTGAATGGTTAAGAGAGAGCAGCACTCATGGGCAGTGGGACTGGGGCTCTGTTATAAGAACTCAGCCTGCATGTATGGCACAGCACACAGCACTGAGATGGGGCATGGAGCAGATAACAGGCAAGCTTGGCGCATGGCCCAGGCACAGATCATGGGACAGAGAGTGGGGAGCTGAGAATTGGTAGGTTCAGTGCATGACAGATGCACACAGTGCTGACATGGGGTGAGAAGCTGAAGACAGGTGTATTCAGCCCATGTCATAGTCACACATCAGAGAAACTGAGGAAGAGAGCTGAGAATGGACATGCTCAGTGTATAGTTGAGATAAACTTACTATTCAACATCCCATTTTTCTAAGTGCTCTCAAATTGACACGCTTACTGACATTGCCATGAAATTTGCTGGGACTCAGCAGGAATAAGAATAGGTTTGGTGAGCCATATTTGGTGTTCTTTCACCAAGGTGTTCCTGAGACATGGCCCTGTTGCTAGAGCCAATTTGGGGGCTATTATGGTTCAATACTTCACATGCTCAAGAGACCAAATATCCAAACTTCGTGAACATTATTGCGTAAAGACAAAACAGTGCACTACGGAGAGGAGACATCCATACTCTCCTCCTGGGAAGCAATTCTTATCTCACAGCATGCCCCCCCAAACCCACTTATACCGTGGCTGTTTACAAGTGAAAAAGCACTTTATACATCACCTGAGACCCAACCCATCAGTTCCTTAACTTGTTGTTCGGTACCTTCCTTAACCCTTTTTTTGGATACCACATTCCAAACCAGGTGGATGTAGAGGTACATCCCAACCAGTGCTAGGACACACCATTCATGGCTTTGATAGGCTTCCTATTTTCTATTGTGAACACTAACTTCAGAATTGTAAAGTGGGATATTCAATACTGGTGAACAGAATTGTGGGGAGAACATAAAACATTCAAGTTAACTTCCCAACTCTCTGCCTCTCTCTCCCGTATGTGTATTATGGGACTACTGTGCATACAATGCCTAATAATACAGTGTACACGACACCTAACATATATGGATTAGCTAACAGGCCCAATTAAAAAAAGTCACACGGCATCATTATATTCTGTTTTTTCTTTTGTTTTTGTGCACATTCGTCTCTAATTATGGCTCTGATCTATTTATTTTTTATTATTATTTTTTTTTTACATCTGAAACCCACTAAGTTATTTGATTTTCTTATTTCTTATTGTTATTATTAAACTCTTCAATAAGTGTCCATCAAATTCCCTGGGCATCTTTGACAATCTTTTAAAAATACTTGTGTGAAGAAACAGACCTGGGCACTATCCCAGGAGCAAATAAAATCACCCAGGAGCAACACAATCAGGGCAAAAATTAAATAATGAAGGCGCTGATCTTGCTGTGGGGTGAAGTTTATACACTGTGAGTAGTTACATTGACTTTGAGTGAAGCATGTTGTTAAGGCACTTCAGGGGCCTAAATTAATCCCCTAAGATACAGCAGACACAGTGCGGATTCCTACCTGATTCCATCTTGTGAACATAAGAAGTAAGGAAGAAAACAATAAAACCAGGGAGAGGAGAGCTGGCTCTGGAGCTGTGGCAGAATGAGAGAACCTTCATCTTCTTCACTGTAACTTGATCTAGAAAACAGGAAGAAGGAGGAAAAAACTTTCCATAGTGAGCATAACACTAACATTAAATTATTAACGTCAAACATTAAAGAGGGCACAGTAAATAAAAAAGGAACAAATGCATTGTTAAGTGAACTCTTTCATATTTGGAGTGAGAACAGCCATTGCATTAAAATTGAAAATGTGTTTCCTTTACTTGCCTGATTTTGTCCCATCTCTACAAAATCCACATTAAAAAAAAAGTCAGAGCAGTGTAAAAGTTGTTAGTAATTCCATCAATGGAGAAAAAAGTTTTAAGGGATGAGAAATTGTGTGTGTGTGAGAGAGAAACATTCTTGTTGGGTTTTTTTTTATCCATTTCCTTTCTTTCAACATATCAGAGGCAAAATGATTCAGTCCCATAAACAAAGTTATTAAGTAACAGGGACCACAGAGAAAGACACTTCCCATAAACTTGCATTTGCAAGAGTTTGTAACTTTACAAAACAGAAATATACAATAAGTTAATTCATAACAAATCTCCCTTTGAATGCACTGGGAGCAGGAGTAGGTCCATCCAGTTTTCTTGAATAAAATAGAGGAAAGAAATAAATTCTTAAATCAAATAACCAGAACAGTCTGGCATTACATTGCAATGAAAGCAGAGGGGAAAATAGCTCACATATCATTTTGAAGATATAGTTCAAATGCAAAGTTTGTATTCAGAGTAAGACACAGCTATCCTGGGATTATTGGATCATTTGGCAGTTAGTAATTCATGCAGTGAATAACTGTCTACTAGGAGCTATCAAGGGAGATGGTATTCGAGTGACAGAAGCTCACCTACCTGATACATCCTGGAAATAAGCTTTGGGACAGTTTTAAGCTCTCTCTGGTGTTCACAGGTTTCTAAAATCCTCGTCCATTCTCCTCTAGTTAGTTTACATTGTCAGTGACTATTTCAGTGATGAGACTAAAAAATCAATTCTTAATAAGAAATTACAGAAAGAGCTGAATCCTGGTCTTTTCTTCCATATTTCTGCCAAAACGGTGTTTATTTTTTGTTGGACACTGAAGAGAAATGTGTCTCTCTCGATGCCTTCGCTAAACTAGAAAGCAAAAGTAGAAAAGGAACTGGAAAGCTATGGTAATTTCAGTCCCTATCACACCCTCATTAAGATTTGGAGATAAGGATCCTTTCTAAAGAAGCCATCCTAGCGAGGCAGTGTTGATGGCAGCTGACTCAGACATACAAGTGCCCCAATCTGGCTGAAGGCAATGAGTATTTTGAAGAGGATCTGCTTCCTGCTTGTCGAGAACTGTTCAATACTGTCCTGATAATCATTATATTTTTCATCTCATGCTCTAAATGGAAACTTACCTTTTAATTACTTAAGCAACAAGCAACCTTTGTACTGCTAATCTGGAGTTTCCTGTAAATTGACTTTCTTTATTGCTGTAAGGCTGAAGGTTAAAGCCCAACCCATCTCTCTTCTCAGGTAGGATTCAAACAGGGATCAAACTGCGGTTAGCTGATTCTAATTTCTGATTGGTCAGCAGACATAGCACTCTCCTTGTGACAGGATCCCTGGGGTACAACGTGGATCCGAGGTACCACTGTGGTCCCTTAACTCTCCAGGCTGGGCTGTCCCTCACAATGCTTTGCTAGTGAAAAGCAGCAAACCCCTCTAGGAGCTGTCATCACTAGGAGCCCCACACCCAGCTAGATTGCCTGAATGCTCCCAGAGCCACTCACACATCACACAGAGAAAGACACCAGCCAATATCCCCCAGGTCCCCAGCCTCACACCCCAGAGCTGTACCATCTTGCCCAGGTCAGCGTAAATTTATAACCCAGTCTGTCCCTCCCTCAGTGTGGAGAGGACATGCTCCAGTCTTTGTACCCGCTGAGATTTCCCAAGCACTTCAACCAAAACCCACTGTTTTAGGTAAAATATAAGATTTATTAACTACAGAAATATAGATTTTAAATTATTAGAAGTGATAGGCATGAAAGGTCAGAGACAGTTACCAAAGAAAATAAAAGATAAACCTACAATCAAAATCTTAAACTTTGTTACACTAAAAGAAAAGGAGGACTTGTGGCACCTTAGAGACTAACCAATTTATTTGAGCATAAGCTTTCGTGAGCTACAGCTCACTTCATCAGATGCATCCTTTTCCTTTTGCGAATACAGACTAACACGGCTGCAACTCTGAAATTTGTTACACTAGGCAGTATTTAGCTCAGACAATTTTCTCACCTCACTGAATGGAACAGTCCTTAATACACAGGCTTCACCTTTAAGCCTGGACCAGTCTCCTCAGTTGAAGTCTTTGTCTTATCAGCATTTTTGTGGCTTCCAGCTTAGAAGGGGGTGGAGAAAGGCGAAAGCACGATGCAACAGTCCCCGCATTTTATATCCTTAGCCCATGTGCCTATAACACACTTGCTCAGACATGTCCTGGTGGGCTTTGCTGAGTCACTGGGTTGAGCAATCCCCCTGGTGTGGTCTTCTGCAACTGAGTCATAGGGTTGACCAGAGCTCCCTGAACAGTTCCTGAGTTACATGGCTATTTGCAGTAAACACCCAGACAGGCTGGAGAGGAACATGTCACAGGCTGGCCCATGTACCCGGACAGGTGGTTCAATGTGACTCTCTGTTTCACATGTAAGTTTAGCATTGCCAGTCAAGACTCTGGTATTCTGTTGGCACATGGAACAAACAGGAGTGTGACAAGACCCCTTGGAGCCAGCACCACATGAAGACACCCACGTGGGGATCTGGGATGTCAACCCGCCTTTCAGGAGCAAAACAATGAGTTCTGGGAAACATAAGGAGAAGCAAAAATACATTTTGTCCCCCATTTCCTGAGGAAACCCCGGGCAGGGTCTGGTGTGTTCAGGAAAACTTGGATCCTGGTTACAACTGAAAAGCAGCAGCTCTGCCAAAGACTGAAACCTGGGGAGATTCTCCAGGGAACTGGAAGTGAAGGGCAGTGCTGGGTTTACGATGGCACCACTGGCACCATGGAGCTGGGTCCATGCTCAGAAGAGGACCCAGCCTGTTCTGCTTGCACTGTGCCCTGAGACCCCACCAGCCCACAGGCTCCCCCTCAATCTCCCCCCACCCCTTGCTCCTCTCAGCCTGCCCACCAGCGAGAGGGCTCCTCTTCACTCCCTGGCCCCACCTGCCAGCTCCTCTCTGCCCCCTGGCCAGACCCCAGTGCACCTCCAGCTCTGGGTAGTCTCTGCTTCTCACCATCTGTGGGGCCCCACCTGTCTCCCCAGAGCTGAGCCACCTGGGACTGGTGCAGAAGCCTGGCCAGTCTCAGCCAGTTGTGGGGGGGCACAGTACTGGGGGCTTGGCTGGGCCCCTCCAGGCAAGTGGGTCCTGTGGGAGCCAAGTCAGGACAGTCCCTGGCCTGGCTGATCACGCCACTCCCGAGGGGCCGGAGCGATTCTCCACCCCAGAACTAGCCCTGGCTGCACGGCCAACAGCCTGGCAGACACAGTCCCCTCGCAGAGGGCCGGTGAGTGAGGCCAGGAGACAGGGTGTGGGGAGGGGGTCTCTGGAAGGTCAGGGGGCAGGGAAGATCTGTGTGTGTCGGGGCACTAGGGAGTGGGGGTTCTGTGCGGGGTGCTGGGCAGTTGTGGTGGGGCTGTGGGCAGGGGGGTGCTGGGCAGGGGTGGTGTTAGCTGGGGCGCTGTACATTTGTGGCAGGGTCGGAGTGTGTGTGATGGGCATAGCGGGTCCGGGGGGACTCTGGCCGTAGGGAAGGGGGGGGCATGTTCCAGTGTTGGGCGGGGGGGATGTGTGGCGTGGCATGGGCCCACCCCCGAGGGGAAGGGTCATGCTGGCAGCACAGGGCCAGGCAGGCCACTGTGCATCTGGCAACTGCTGGTGTGTAAATAGTGCCCTTGCACTGGGCTGGGCAGAGTGGGGCCGCCCCTGCCATACCATGCCCCTGGACAGCCCCTCACTCCGGGAACTGACCCCCCATGCCATGCTCCACTGCCCCCAGGGGGCCCCACAAATATGTTTGGCACCAGGCCCACAAAAGGTGAATCTGACCCTGGTGAAGGGCAATGGGGAGTGGCCAGGTGCAGGATGGCCTCAGTCTATGGCATGGGCAGCTACAGATTCCCGTAAGACAATTCCCAGAATGCCCAGAGCGGGGCTGAGCCCTGACTTCAGTCTGAACTGGGGGCACTCAGCTGCTGTCAGGATGGGGCCCTAAGTGTTTCCCTGTTTCCCAGCCAGGTTACTGTGGGCTGAGGCAAAGGGACAGGTGCTCAGTGCCGGGTCCTGTAGATATTCACAGCTCGTGTCAGTGAAGATGGGGATTGGTTGGTCTGTGGGGGTTTAACAATCGCAATGATCATTAAAACTCCAATAGATCTGAGTCATTTTTATCTTAAAATGACTGAGAAACCTTCACTAGCCCGTTCCCCAGAGAGGCCGGTAACCTGAATGTTAACAAACTTCTTTCGCAGGCTGGGCCCCATGGCACTGGAAGGTCCCATGACCTGATCTGGTGCCCCTTGAAATCAGAGGAAAGATTCCCAATCACTTCAAAGGCCTTTGGATCAACCCCTCAATGACTTCCTCAGTCACCATTCACCGCACCCCAGTAACCGAGTTCTCTGCAGACGAAGTGCAGGGGGGTTGGGGAGGTGAAATCCACCCCCATCCTGGGGCCAGGACACGGGGCCCCAGCACAGCACAGCCTGTCCACCCCCTAATGTCAGCCCCTCCCCCAGCCTGTGCCCTGGAGCACTGGCTGCAGCCCCTTTGAACCACTCCTTCTCTCTCCACTGTGGAATATCAGAGCTAATTTTGATTTCATTAGAAGTCTAGTTACAGGTCGCTGAGCTCACTTTGGGCTAATGGTGCACCAGCCCTGAGGCTCCCCTACTACAAGCTGAATTCACCAAAGAGCTGAACTGACTAAGAGCTGAAATCACTGAGCGTTGTGTTAAGTAGTGGGGGAGCCTGAAGATATATTGTGGAGCAGTTTGCAGGACGGCTGGAGTGCCTTGTGGACAGGCTGGTGGAGCAGTTCGTGGGACAGCGGGAGCTGCTTGTGGGCAGCGGAGTGGAGCTTAGCGAAGCAGTTCGTGGGGCGGCGAGCGAGCGGAGCGGAGGCCTATGGAGCTGTGGGGCGCTCAGCTTCAGATCATGTAAGGTGCCTCTTACCCCTGTCCCATCTCCACCCAGGTTGGGAGGTAAAGCTCCGCAGATAAACTTTTGAACTCTGGGGCTGCCCTGACCAGGGACAGAGACTTTTGGGTCATTGGACTTTTGGGACTTTGGGTGATTTGGGGTTGCTGGACTCAAGAACCAAAGGGAAAGGGGCATGCTCCAATTTGCTTGGGGTGGGTTTTTTTTTACTCATGGATTGTGTTATGAATCCTGTTGGTGGTGTTTCCCCAACATAATGCCACATTGTTTCTCTCTGTTATTAAAAGGCTTTTTTCTACACTCAGACTATGTGCTTGCGAGAGGGGAAGTATTGCCTCTTGGAGGCGCCCAGCGGGGGTGGTATATATTTGTCCCAGGTCACTGGGTGGGGGCTCGAGCCGGTTTGCATTGTGTTATTGGAGTGGATCCCCTAGATATTGAACCCGGCCCTTGTTGCTGCCAACTCTGACGGGCAGAAGGGTTACATTAGTGACATCGACTCGGGGCTGTGAAAAATTGTGCCGAGTGCCACAGCGAGATGGACCTAATCCCCGGTGCAGACAATGGAATTCTGCCAATGACCTGGCTACGGCCTCTCAGAAACGGGGATTAACTAGAGCAATGGAAAAAACATTTCCATCAATGCAGGATGCATCTACACTATGACACCTCAGCGACCCAGCTGTAGCTCTGCTGTAGTAGTGTAGACATACCCTTATTCTTCCTGAGGCCTGGTCTACACCTAGAGCTTAGGTTGGCCTAGGTACAACGCTCCCAGGGCTGTGAAATCTTTCACACCCTGTGTGACGCAGTTAGGCCAATCTAACCCCTGAGGTAGACGCAGATAGGTCAAGGGAAGAATTCTTTGTTGCCCTAGCTAGTGCCAGAGGTGGATTTACTGCATTGATGAAAAACCCCTTCTATTGAGGTAGGAAGTGTCTACGCTACCCACTCATTTCTATTGGGATGAATGCACACTCCCCGGCTCTCCCTTTCCCAGGATCCAGCTGGTGTGGTGCCTCCAGCTTCTCCCCAAAACACCAGTTAGAATTAATTCTGTGTCCCTGCCACCCCCACAGCTGCCTGTCCTCAGACAGGCTGATAAGTCTGCCCCCCAACTCAACATACTTCTACCCCCAGCCCCTTCACCAATTGTGACTGTGCAGCCCCCACATCTGCCCCTCAGGGACCCTCTGCTCCTCCTGCAGCGCCAAGGCTGCAGGGAAGGAGGGGGAAGGAGCTTCCAGGGGTCATAGAACTAAGAGGCCAGAGAGTTGGGTAGACAGGAGTCCTCGAGGCTGTAGAGCTAGGATGACTGTGGCTAGAGAAGCACAATCCCTTGGGCAATGAAATCGGCTTCTCCACCTCTGTCACTCAGTGCTCTCTATGGTTTGACAGTCCAGAGGCTGCACAGAGTGGAGATCAGAAGCAACTTCCAGGGTCACAGAGACAGCATGATAGAAAGTCCAGAGGCAGAGGTCATAGAGACTACACTGTGTGAGACTGGAGAGGCTGATCTCAGGAACCGCAGTGGGATGTTCCCCAGGCCCCATGTCTCAGGGACACAAGCAGAGCGGGGATCCCGATCACACCCAGAGCCAGCATCAGATTCTCTCCTCAGGGACGGAGCCCGGCGGGAAAGTGAAGATCAGGGCCTCGGCACCAGCACCGATAAATGTCACTTTCCCTGGGCCACAGTCTAGACAAACACAGATCCTGCTGGGGGCCCGGCTCAGGGGGTGTCACAGGGGAGGTGAGAGCCCAGAACTGACCCCAGTCCTGCTCCACAGCCCAGATCCCCTCCTTAGGGCTACAGCTGATCCCTCCCTTCCTGCTCACAGATTCTGGCCAGCCCCACAGCCCAGGCTCCCCAACCCCCAACCTCCCCCTCCCAGCAATGTCTCCCCAAGGTGAATCCCTCACAGCCCAGCACACACAGCACAGTGTCAAATCTCTCAGAGTTTTTGGGAAGATCCTGTGCGTCCCCATCTCACACTTCTCCAATCCTCAGACAGGACGAGCCAGGGATGAGCTGTCTCTGGAGCCAGAGTCACATCCGCTGAGGGAAGAGAGAATCAGAGAGTTAGGGGCAGAGCTCGGCCCTGGAGGAGGCTGGGGCCATTTCTCACTCTCCCCAGCAGCCCTGTTCTGGCTGGGACAGGCCTGGATCCCAGGGAGCTGCCTCTGTCCTGGGCACCTGAGACTGAGCAGAGATGTCACTGCAGTCCCTCAGCCTGGGTAACGGGACCCACTTCATTACTTTCTCATTTGCTTCCAGAAGCTTCAGCTCCCTGCTCCCCCTGCTGGGGTTTCTCCATTCCCAGCATCAGAGACATAGCAAGGATGGTGTCAGAAGCTTTTCTTGAGGTGGGAACAGAGGGGATGAGTACCAGCTTAAAAACCCAGCAAGAAATTCCATCCCCAAATGCAACCTCCACTCCCAGGCCAGGGAACAGAGAGGAAGGTGCAGCATTGGAGTAGAGTCGCTTAACACCAGAGTAGGAGGTGGCATTGGGTGAGGTAGCCCCATCCCCAACCCAGAGAGAAGGGAGGAGCTGGCAGCATCAGAGGGAGAGCATCTCCCCAGTCCAGGAAACAGCTCCAATGGGAGAGCCCAGCCCTGCCCAGAGGAAAGGCCGGATGTTGGAGAAGCGCGATGAGGAGTCTCTGGGTAAAGCAGAGGGATGTGTCAGCCCTCAGGGCAGAGAGCTCTGTTCAGGTGCTGCTCAGGGAGAGTTTCTGTTCAGCAGCGTGGGCAAGAACTCAGCCCTAAGGTTGGTATCCAGAGTGTTTTTGTGATGTCAGTTTGGGATCTCCCCAGGAGTGCTAGAACCTTGGTAGAAGTTGGGGGGCGGGGCACAAGGTCCTGCCGCCTATGGTCCTGCCCCCTCTGTGGCTTCACCCCACTCCTCTTCCCATTGAGACCCCGCCCCCTCACCAGGCTGGGAGCCTTGGCCTCTGTGGAGAGACCCAGTCCCTCCACCTGCTCTGGGCAGTGGTCCAGGGGGCCAGAGAACAGCCACCGGCCCATGTCCCTGCACTGCGCCACTCAGGGCAGGTGGAGGAACCAGGGCTCCCCACCGTGGCCTGGACTCCCTGGGTGGCAGCCCGGCTCTGGCTTCTGGCCTGGCCAGGGCCTCAGGGGAAGAGGAGCAGGGGTGGGGCCACTGAGAGGGGCTGGCACCAGGAAGAGGCTGGCACCACTGGCAGGGGCTGCACTAAGCATGGGATTGCTGATCAGCTACCCTGCCATGAAGCGCAGCCACGGCCTGCAATGCTCCATGCCTGCCCACGGCTTGCAGTTTGGGGGGGCAACATGGCCCCCTACCCCCAAACTATGCCAATGTTAAAAAGTGGGTAGGCCTGGCCCCTTGATCCCCCCTGTTCCAGTACCCCTGGATCACCTCACTGTTTAATATGTTATTTTTAGGGCTGTGTGCGCCATGGCCATTGACAGTTTGTTGGTAACTTTAGCTACAATCTCATGAAGATGTTTTCACTGGAATTTTCTTAAAATTTAAAGACAATCTCCACCTGCAAACTCACCCTGTCTGTGAGTTCCTAGAAATTTCCCTCTTTGTGTTTCCAGTGCAGATGGCAGAGTATCTAGTGGGGGAAAGGAGAAAAGAGATGAGATTTCAGGCTTTCATATTTATAACAGCGTCCCCACTCTGAACTCATAGAACTGTGTTTTAATTATAACAGAGAAACAGACTAAGACACACTCAGGTATTTAATATAAAAAGGTCTGAAACCTTCTATTTCCTCCCTCATTCAGGCATCTCCCAGCAATGGAAACAACATCTTTGCAGCCTTGGCTTCCAGGGAGAAACTACTCTTTTCTACTTCACTGAGCTCTGCTGACCAGCCCTTATATAGGAGCAAGCCCTCCATTCATTGGCTGCTAATGAGCACTTTTCTCATTGACTTGGGCTCCTCTGTGCAGCCTCCCCAGGGCTGCTTTCACTTCTCCTCCTCTGGAGTGGGGCCACCGCACCACTACAAAGATACTTAACATTCATAACACACAAAGGGGATTGGAAAATACCGACATCATTTGGATGTGTATAGCATGTCAGACATTGTAAGGGATAGTCAGAGCTTCCTAGGAGAAATCCCCCATGACCCGCCTATGCCCCTGGAGAAGGGAACTGGCCAGCACTTTTCTATATGCGATGGCTAGTAGCAAATATCCCAATAGCTGGTGATGGGGCACTAGACGGGGAGGGCTCTGAGTTAGAGAGAAATCTTTCCCAGATGTCTGGCTGTTGGATCTTGCCAAAATGCTCAGCATCCAACTGACCACCATATTTGGTGTTAGGAAGAAATTTTCCCCCAGGTCAGAGACCCTGGGGGTTTTGTGCCTTCTTAGGCAGTGTGGGGCACGGATCGCTTGCAGATGTTAAAAGTAAATGCTGGATTCTGTGTACCTTGAAGTCTTTAAATCATGATTTGAGGACTCCAGTAACTCAGCCAGAGGTTAGGGGTCAGTTGCAAGACTGGGTGGGCAAGGTTCTGTGTGCTGCAGTGTCCAGGAAGTGAGACTAGATGACCATTATGGTCCCTTCTGGCCTTAAAGTCGAGGAGTCTGAGTCATTTCTTACTCTAATAATAACTGGTTTCAGAGTAACAGCCGTGTTAGTCTGTATTCGCAAAAAGAAAAGGAGGACTTGTGGCACCTTAGAGACTAACCAGTTTATTTGAGCATGAGCTTTCGTGAGCTACAGCTCACTTCATCGGATGCATACTGTGGAAACTGCAGCAGACTTTATATACACACAGAGATCATAAAACAATACCTCCTCCCACCCCACTGTCCTGTTGGTAATAGCTTATCTAAAGTGATCATCAAGTTGGGCCATTTCCACCACAAATCCAGGTTTTCTCACCCTCCACCCCCCCACACACAAACTCACTCTCCTGCTGGTAATAGCCCATCCAAAGTGACAACTCTCTACACAATGTGCATGATAATCAAGGTGGGCCATTTCCTGCACAAATCCAGGTTCTCTCACTCCCTCACCCCCCTCCAAAAAACACACACACAAACTCACTCTCCTGCTGGTAATAGCTCATCCAAAGTGACCACTCTCCCTACAATGTGCATGGTAATCAAGGCGGGCCATGTCTAGCACAAATCCAGGCTTTCTCACCCCCCCCCCCACTTTTTTTTTTTCCGGGGGACACACACACAAACTCACTCTCCTGCTGGCAATAGCTCATCCAAACTGACCACTCTCCAAGTTTAAATCCAAGTTTAACCAGAACGTCTGGGGGGGCGGGGTAGGAAAAAACAAGGGGAAATAGGCTACCTTGCATAATGACTTAGCCACTCCCAGTCTCTATCCATTATCCAGCAGTATATGCAGCACCAGAACCTGGCAAAGCGAAACTGGGCGAGGAGGCGACGTCAGCGCAGTGACGAGAGTGATGAAGACATGGAAAAAGACTTCTCTCAAAGCATGGGCCCTGGCAGTGTGTGCATCATGGTGCTAATGGGGCAGGTTCATGCAGTGGAACGCCGATTCTGGGCTCGGGAAACAAGCACAGACTGGTGGGACTGCATAGTGTTGCGGGTCTGGGACGATTCCCAGTGGCTGCGAAACTTTCACATGCGTAAGGGCACTTTCATGGAACTTTGTGACTTGCTTTCCCCTGCCCTGAGGCGCAAGAATATCAAGATGAGAGCAGTCCTCACAGTTGAAAAGCAAGTGGCAATAGCCCTGTGGAAGCTTGCAACACCACACAGCTAGCGGGCAGTCGGGAATCAATTTGGAATGGGTAAATCTACTGTGGGGGCTGCTGTGATGCAAGTAGCCAATGCAATCAAAGATCTGCTGCTATCAAGGGTAGTGACCCTGGGAAATGTGCAGGTCATAGTGGATGGCTTTGCTGCAATGGGATACCCTAACTGTGGTGGGGCCATAGACGGAACCCATATCCCTATCTTGGCACCGGAGCACCAAGCCGCCGAGTACATAAATCGCAAGGGGTACTTTTCAATAGTGCTGCAAGCTCTGGTAGATCACAAGGGACATTTCACCAACATCAACGTGGGATGGCCGGGAAAGGTACATGACGCTCGCATCTTCAGGAACTCTGGTCTGTTTCAAAAGCTGCAGGAAGGGACTTTATTCCCAGACCAGAAAATAACTGTTGGGGATGTTGAAATGCCTATAGTTATCCTTGGGGACCCAGCCTACCCCTTAATGCCATGGCTCATGAAGCCGTACACAGGCAGCCTGGACAGTAGTCAGGAGCTGTTCAACTACAGGCTGAGCAAGTGCAGAATGGTGGTAGAATGTGCATTTGGACGTTTAAAGGCGCGCTGGCGCAGTTTACTGACTCGCTTAGACCTCAGTGAAACCAATATTCCCACTGTTATTACTGCTTGCTGTGTGCTCCACAATATCTGTGAGAGTAAGGGGGAGACGTTTATGGCGGGGTGGGAGGTTGAGGCTGGTTACGCGCAGCCAGACACCAGGGCGGTTAGAAGAGCACAGGAGGGCGCGGTACGCATCAGAGAAGCTTTGAAAACCAGTTTCATGACTGGACAGGCTACGGTGTGAAAGTTCTGTTTGTTTCTCCTTGATGAAACCCCCCACCCCTTGGTTCACTCTACTTCCCTTAAGCTAACCACCCTCCCCTCCTCCCTTCAATCACCGCTAGCAGAGGCAATAAAGTCATTGTTGCTTCACATTCATGCATTCTTTATTCATTCATCACACAAATAGGGGGATGACTACCAAGGTAGCCCAGGAGGGGTGGTGGAGGAGGGAAGGAAAATGCCACACAGCACTTTAAAAGTTTACAACTTTAAAATTTATTGAATGACAGCCTTCTTTTTTTTGGGCAATCCTCTGTGGTGGAGTGGCTGGTTGGCCGGAGGCCCCCCCACCGCGTTCTTGGGCGTCTGGGTGTGGAGGCTATGGAACTTGGGGAGGAGGGCGGTTGGTTACACAGGGGCTGTAGTGGCAGTCTGTGCTCCAGCTGCCTTTGCTGCAGCTCAACCATACACTGGAGCATACTGGTTTGGTCCTCCAGCAGCCTCAGCATTAAATCCTGCCTCCTCTCATCACGCTGCCGCCACATTTGAGCTTCAGCCCTGTCTTCAGCCCGCCACTTACTCTCTTCAGCCCGCCACCTCTCCTCCCGGTCATTCTGTGCTTTCCTGCACTCTGACATTATTTGCCTCCACGAATTCGTCTGTGCTCTGTCAGTGTGGGAGGACAGCATGAGCTCGGAGAACATTTCATCTCGAGTGCGTTTTTTTTATTTTCTAAGCTTCACTAGCCTCTGGGAAGGAGAAGATCCTGTGATCATTGAAACACATGCAGCTGGTGGAGAAAAAAAAAGGGACAGCGGTATTTAAAAAGACACATTTTATAAAACAGTGACTACACTCTTTCAGGGTAAACCTTGCTGTTAACATTACATACATAGCACATGTGCTTTCATTACAAGGTCGCATTTTGCCTCCCCCCACCGCGTGGCTACCCCCTCAACCTTCCCCCCTCCCTGTGGCTAACTCTACAATGATTCCCGAGTACGTGTTACTGGCCTGGAGTGGTAAAGTGTCCTACCATGAAGGACGCAATAAGGCTGCCCTCCCCAGAAACCTTTTGCAAAGGCTTTGGGAGTACATCCAGGAGAGCCGCGAATGCCAGGGCAAAGTAATCCTTTCACATGCTTGCTTTTAAACCATGTATAGTATTTTAAAAGGTACACTCACCGGAGGTCCCTTCTCCGCCTGCTGGGTCCAGGAGGCAGCCTTGGGTGGGTTCGGGAGGTACTGGCTCCAGGTCCAGGGTGAGAAACAGTTCCTGGCTGTCGGGAAAACCGGTTTCTCCGCTTCCTTGCTGTGAGCTATCTACAACCTCATCATCATCATCTTCTTCGTCCCCAAAACCTGCTTCCGTATTGCCACCATCTCCATTGAAGGAGTCAAACAACACGGCTGGGGTAGCGGTGGCTGAACCCCCTAAAATGGCATGCAGCTCAACATAGAAGCGGCATGTTTGGGGTTCTGACCCAGAGCGGCCGTTCATCTCTCTGGTTTTCTGGTAGGCTTGCCTCAGCTCCTTCAGTTTCACGCGGCACTGCTTCGGGTCCCTGTTATGGCCTCTGTCCTTCATGCCCTGGGAGATTTTGACAAAGGTTTTGGCATTTCGAAAACTGGAACGGAGTTCTGATAGCACGGATTCCTCTCCCCATACAGCGATCAGATCCCGTACCTCCCGTTCGGTCCATGCTGGAGCTCTTTTGCGATTCTGGGACTCCATCATGGTCACCTCTGCTGATGAGCTCTGCATGGTCACCTGCAGCTTGCCACGCTGGCCAAACAGGAAATGAGATTCAAAAGTTCGCGGTTCTTTTCCTGTCTCCCTGGCCAGTGCATCTGAGTTGAGAGTGCTGTCCAGAGCGGTCACAATGGAGCACTCTGGGATAGCTCCCGGAGGCCAATACCGTCGAATTGTGTCCACAGTACCCCAAATTCGAGCCGGCAAGGCCGATTTAAGCGCTAATCCACTTGTCAGGGGTGGAGTAAGGAAATCGATTTTAAGAGCCCTTTAAGTCAAAATAAAGGGCTTCATCGTGTGGACGGGTGCAGGTTTACATCGATTTAATGCTGCTAAATTTGACCTAAAGTCCTAGTGTAGACCAGGGCTGTGTGAAGGAGCTGCCCCGACTCTGCTGCTGGGAATGTAGCAGCCCCAGCAGGGGGAGCAGGGAGATGCAGCAGGGGAGGAGGCAGAAAAGCAGCAAGATTGACCGGCGAACCCAAGGGGACTGTCTGTGACTCCACATTCAGGCTGTTCTAGTGATTGAGGGGTTTACACTTAATACATGGTAGTGAAATCTAAATATAGAACTCACAAGCAGAGTGGGGTTTGTACCCTGGTTTGTAACTGTTTGCCCTGAGGTTGGTCCTCATGTTCATGAGCTACTCTAGACAGCGTGACAGGAGAACTGGACCTGGCTGTCCCACATGCCAGCTGAGTGCTCTAACCACAGAGAGAGTAAAAGTTATAAGGCAGGTGACATCACAACCCATTCCCCCGCCCCTTTTATGTGGAGCGAGGCAGATGCCTACCTCATTCCAGCAAGAAACGCCAGATGCTGGGTTCCTGTCTCTGGGTGGCTAAGCAGCCCTCTGCAACCTCTCTGTGACAGGGGGAAGGGCTCAGGACACCCCTCCCCTTGTCAGCATCTCCTCTTGTCTAGCTTAGATGGCTCCCTGCCGAGTGAGCTGGCTTTTGTGAATCGCACTGTGAGGTGCCTCTGATGCCCATGTACTGTACAGGGAGTTTAGGCCCCTGACTTCGCTTTGTGGGGCACAGTGTCCCTCTAATTTTCTAGCTGCCTAAAAACTGGGCCCTGTGACGCTCAGCATTGCAACACCTGAGTCTCTTCATGGATTGTCTCCTGTGCAACCAGTCACCTCTCCGCAGAGCACAGATGAGCAATTCCAGATTGACACGGGTGTGCACAGGACAGAGACAGAGCACAGGCTGGAAAGTGACACATCCCAGTAAAACCCAAACTCTCCTCCTAGAGGCGCGATATTCCCTGTGGGGACAGGGGGGACACAACCAAGTCAGGAAGCAAATCCCATGATATTGGCCCCAGCACCTGCAACTGGGACATTAAACTGAAACAAACAAGAAGAATTGTTTGTAATGGTTTATTTACAGTAAGTAACTAAAGGTGGTAAGTAAACAGAGCTGAGAAGGAGCCTTAATAACCACAGCCTGGCAAGGAGATCCCCAGCTACTGAGAACAGTTTTCTTAATGGCACTAAAATAGCACCAATGGCCAGGAATTAATAGGGAATTAATGAGTTAGTCTCACTTTCAGTAACATGTCATAAATCTCTCCGTCCCGCTCACACTCCCTTTCCTTCTCCCTATTCCTTCATAGTCTCTTTTTCTACTCAGCATTTTTCTAGCCCTCACTTGTGATACCTGTTTATTTTCCTCTCCCACTCTCCTCTCCTCCCTCCCACAGATCCTCCCCCTTGGCTGCTCCCTTCTTTCCCCTGATTTTATCCCTTCTCCTCCTGCTGCCCCAATGAGATCTAAGGACACAGATCTGTACAAAACGCTCTCTGCTGCTGCAGAGCTTCCAGCTTCTCCCAAAACCCTGATTGATTAATTCTGTGCCACCCTCACCTCTGCCTGTCCCCAATCCGACTGTTCGTTCTACCTTCTGCCCAGCCCCCATATCTGTCTCTCAGGGCCCTCTGGCAGCTCCAAGGGGCTCTTCCTCCTCCCCCTTCCATCCCTGAGGCTGCAGGGAGGGCAGGGAGGAGATTCTAGGGGTCATAGAGATGAGGAGCCAGAGGGTTGGGTAGCCAGAAGTCCTCTACGGTCATAAAGACTAGGGCATGCGAGGATAGAAAGGCTGATTTTGGGGCCCCCAGTGGGATATTCCGCCCCCTGTCTCAGGGACACAGGCTGAGCCTGGATCCCCCCACCCCCAGCCAGAACCAGGGTCGGATTCTCTCCCCAGGGATGGAGCCTGGTGGGAAAGTGAAGATCGGGGCCCCATCATCAGCATCACTAAATGTCACCTGCCACCGGTCACAGTCCAGACAAACCCGGATCCTGCTGGGGACCTGGCTCAGGGGCAGAGGGGCCTCAGGGGAGGTGAGAGCCCGGAACTGCCCCCCGCACTGCCCCACAGCCCAGATCCCCTGCTCAGGGCTAAGGCTGATCCATCCCTTCCTCCTCACAGACTCTCTGGCCACCCCCACAGCCCAGAGTTCCCCATCCCCCACCTCCACCTCCCAGCAATGTGTCTCCGCGGTGAATCCCTCACAGCCCAGCACACAGGCCCGAGAATCAAATCTCTCAGGGTTGTCGGGCAGATTCTGCCATGTGTCTCCCCATCTCACACTTTTCCCATCCTCAGACAGGACGAGTTGGGACTGAGCCGTGTCTGGATCCAGCGTCACATTCACTAGGAAAAGAGAGAATCAGAGCGTGAGGGGCAGAGCTCAGCCCTGGGGGAGGCTGGGGCCATTTCTCACACTCCCCAGCAGCTCCATCCTGGCTGGGACAGGCCTGGATCCCAGGGAGCTGCCTCTGACCTGGGCTCCTAAGACTGAGCAGGAATGTCACTGCACTTCCTCAGTCTTTTTCTCTTCAGCTGCCAGCCAGGAAGGTGTCAGAAGTTTTTATTGAGGAGGGAACAGAGGAGGCAAGAACCAGCTTTAAACCCCAGAGGGAAGCTCCCTCCCCAATGCAGAGACGGGTCCGTGATGGAGTGAAAGGATCTTTCCCCTCCTGCGCCCACCTCTCCCCAGGGAGGGGACTAAAGACTCTGGCAGCCCCAGCAGATGGTACAACTCAGTGAACATTGGCAGAGCCTCCCCGCACCCCACCTTCAATCTCACTGTGTCCCAGCTCCCCCTGTGCTGGACTTTGCTGTGGGGCCTCCCCACTGCACCCGGCCTGCTCTGAAATGTCACAGCTCGGACAGCAACAGGCCACACGCTACCAGGACTGAACCTGCCCAGAATGGCACTGCTCAGCAGCAATCACAGCACAAAGGTCCAGTAGCCTGGGGGAGGGAGGGGTCAGCACCACTGAAGGGGGTTCATGGTGGAACGAGGCAGAAGCAATGCGTGTGGGGGGAGCAGGGGCAAATTAGGGTTTTGTGAGGCCCTGGGCCAGAGCAAGTGGGGGCTTCTCCCGACCTCTTCTCCCTGAAGTCCGCCATCCCCCCCTGCGCTTCTTCCAGGGAAATGGGGTCAGGGCACAGGGGCTTGCCACACTCCGCCCACCTGGCGCTCCAGCCGGATAGCAGGGCAAGCCCCTGCACCCCCAACTTCACTCCCCGGCTGAAGTGCCAGGTGGGTGGAGTGGGGCAAGCCCTTGAGCTCTGACCCTGCTCCTTGGCAGGACTGCTGGGCAGGCAGAACAGGTTGGGGCCCAGAGGCGTCCATTTTTCTGGGGCCGCCCAATTGGCTGGGGCCCCTGGGCACAGGCCCTGTTAGCCCAGTGGCTAATCCGCCACTAGGAGGATGTGTGGAACAGGTGGCAGGTGGAAATAAGGAGAGGGTCATGCCAGTGATGTGGAGACTGAAGTGACGTCCTGTTTACCAGAGACAGGAGCATACCTGGGTCATGGTGGATAGAGAGAAGAGAAAAGAGACAAGCTCACAGCTCTGATCATAGGAGCTTCCTACATCTTTATAATGGACCCAAGGGAACCCTTCTCTGTGATCAAGGCTTGAGGCTGGAGCAAGGGTCTCACACAGACACAGTCCCTGCTCACCCCATCAGTGTGGGGTCACTGCAGAGCTCCTGGCTTTCTTCAATGGGAAAAAGATGAAGGAAGACACAGGGAGACACTGGAGATCAGCCATCAGCACAGGAAGATTAAACAAACTGCCCCTGGAGAAGTGGCTGTGGACTGGATCTGTACAATGAGTAGGAGCTGCAGTCTCAGATCTCTGCAGGGTGCAGCGCACATGCTGGCAGTGGAGGGGAAGGAAGAGTAGATGCAATATGATGTCGATTCAGTATGGTGTGGTAGGACATAGGCACAAACCCTGCCTCATGATGCACAGTGAAATGCCGGGTGCTGGGGAGGTCTGCCCTGAACGATCACATCAACCCCCACATTCGAGGAAAAAAGGGGCACATTGCCTCATGGGAACAGATATTTGGACATTGATAAAATATGATCTTAAATTACCTTCTTCTATAGGTGCCACAGATCTTCTCCACCCTAAAACCAGCCACATAATTAGAGATGAGAGCGGATCTGAACACGTATTGCATGATTCAATATTGTACAAACTAATGACTGATGGAAAAAGAAAGTTCTTCCAGACATATACTAAAATGTAAAGCATCAGAACCTCCATTAGGTTGCATGAGTGTCTCTCTCCCAGGGTGGATCTTCACTGCAGAGTTAGCCCAGGATCTTACTTGTCTGCTTCCCCAAACTGTTACTTGTGCAAGCCCAAAAACTCTGACTCAAGTTTGGTGGTGTTTTACACCCAGGCTAGCTGGCAAGACTTTGGGTACAGGCTATTGCCCAGGGTCCACTTTAATTCAGGTTGGTTACGTCCCACACTTTGCAGTGTGGAGGGAGGTTAATCATCTCAGGGGCTGATAGTTCACCAGAGCCTTCTGACAATTCCTCCTGGGCCATATTTTTTTGGCCACTACCCACTTTATTACTGTATTGCTTACCAATTTGTCAAATTAGCTTTTCGTGTGAAATTCATCCAGTCTAGTCTTTCCCCATATTTTATAAAGTTACATGAAAAAGCAACCACCCACATCCCCCAAAGGAATGACAGTAAAAAAGCAAACAAACAAAAAAGGGTTTCCAAGGGCAACAACTTTAAAAATTAAATTTAAAAGCAAACATCTCCACCACAATTAAACAAACTGCCACACAAAGATCGAATTTTGTTACAAAAACTTTCTTCTCAGAGCAAGGACAATGATACTTACTTATTTCTTTATCTCGTATGGCTAAAAATTAAACAGAAATAAATACATATTTTTGTTCGGCATTTCCCTTTTCTTATTTTTTAGCTTTCTTTATCACCAATATGACAGTGAAGGCTGAAAGACATCAAACTCATCCTCAAAATGTCAGACTAGAGGGCCCAGTGGTCCCTTCTGGTCTTAAACTCTGTGACTCTATGTGACTCTATTATCAGTTTTTCAAAATAGCTTTTGGTGTGAAATCTCTCCAATTTACCATTACCCCATATTTTACAGAATTACAGTAACCCTTCCCAGAATAATCATAAAAAGAAAGGAGAGAAACCAAAAGATGTCATATTGCAACAAAAGTGTAAACGTTAAATTTAAAATTGAACAACTCTACAAGAATGAAACAAGCTCCCACATGAGGATCCAATTTGATACCAAAAATAAATAAATGCTTGTCTGAGGAAGGACAATGACACTTACCAATTTCTATATCTCGTTTGTCTAAAAATTAAACAGAAATACATATAGTGTTTGTTAGAAGTGTCCCTTTACTTATATTTTATTTCTCTTTATCATCAATACTAATGTTAAGGCTGAGAGATTGTTTCTATTCAACCTCCTCTTCAGGACAGTAAGGTGAGAGGATCCAGTGGCCCTTTCTGGTTTTAAACTCTGTGACTCTATAATTAATTCCTTCTCAGTTTTTCATTGGTGTGAAATATATCCACTTTAGTCTTTCCCCAGACAGTATAGAGTCACATTACAAAACAACCCGCCATCCTCCCCCAAAAGAATAATAATAATAATAAAATAATAATAATTAATAATAAATCATTCATAATAAAGCAACAAGCAAACAAACAAAAGGTTTCATATTGCAAGAACTTTAAAAGTTACATTTAAAAACGTTCTTGTCAGAGTAAGGACAATGATACTTACTTATTTCTTTATCTCGTAGGTCTAAAAATTAAACAGAAATAAATACATATTTTTGTTCAGCATTTCCCTTTTCTTAGTTTTCAGTTTTCTTTATCACCAGTATGACTGTGAAGGCTGAAAGACATCAAACTCATCCTCAAAATGTCAGACTAGAGGACCCAGTGGTCCCTTCTGGTCTTAAACTCTGTTACTCTATGACTCTATTGATCATCAATTTCTCATATTAACTTTTTGCAAGAAATTTATCCAGTTTAGTCTTTCCCTACATTTTGTTAAGTTACAATACCCCCCACAAAAGAATAATAATAAAAAGCAAGTAAGCAAACAAAAAAAAAGTTTAATATTGCAACAAAATTGTAAAAGTTAAATTTAAAAGCACACAACCCCACCACAATTAAACCAGCTCCCACATGAGGATCCAATTTGGTATTAAAATTTTCTTGTCAGAGAAAGGATAATGACACTTACCAATTTCTGTATCTCTTTTGCCTGAAAAGCAAACCGACAGACACATATTGTTTGTTAGGACTTCCCCTTTTCTTATGTTTTATTTCGCTTTCTCATCAATATGAAAATTAAGGCTGAGAGATATTTTTTTCTATTCAATCTCCGCTGGAGGAGGTCAGATTAGAGGAGCCAGTCATTTCTTCTGTTCTTAAACTGTGTGACTCTATGATTCTATGGCTTATCAATTTTTCATATTAGCTTTTGCTGTGAAATTCATTCAGTTTAGTCTTTCCCCACATTGATTAAAGTTACATTACAAAACAAACCCCTGTCTGCCCCCAAAATAATTCTAGTAATAATAAAAAGCAAGCAAACAAACATAAAAGATTTCATATTGCAACAATTTTGAAAGTTCCATTGGAAAACAAACTTCCACATGAGGATCCAAACTGGTACAAAAAGTTTCTTGTCAGAGGAAGGAGAATGACACTTACTTATTTCTTTATCTCGTAGGTCTAAAAATTAAAGAGAAATAATATATACATTTGTTAGGCGTTTCCCTTTTCTTAGGTTTTATTTCTCTTCTTCAGGACGTCAGACAAGAGAGGGACAAGTGGTTCCTTCTGGTCTTAAACTCTGTGACTCTATTGTTTATTAGTTTTTCAAATTAAATTTTGGTGTGAAATCTCTCCAATTTAGTGCCTCCTTCCCACATTTTATCACGTTACTGTAACCTCCCTCAACCAAAAAATAATAATAAATAAAAAAACAAACACGCAGACAAACAAAAACAGGTTAAATGTTGCAACTGAATTGTAAATGTTCAATTGAAAATCAAACAACTCCACAACAATTAAACAAACCCCCACATGAGGATCCAATTTCATACAAAAAATTTCTTGTCAGAGGAAGGATAATGACACTTACCAATTTCTATATTTCGTTTGCCTAAAAATGAAGCAGAAATACACAAATTGTTTGTTAGGTGTTTCCCTTTTCTTATGTTTTATTTCTCATTATCATCAATGTGATAAATAAGGCTTAGAAATTTTTTCTATTCCGCTGCCTCTTAAGGAGGTCAGACTAGATGATCTGGTCGTCTCTTCTGCTCATAAACTCTGTGATTCTATTAGAATCATAGAATCCTAGGACTGGAAGTCTAATCCCCTGCACTCGTGGCAGGACTAAATATTATCTAGACCATCCCCGACAGGTGTTTGTCTAACCTGCTCTTAAAAGTCTCCAAAGATGGAGATTCCACATCCTCCTTTATTCCATTTATTACTTACTCTGCCAGTTAGGAAGTTTTTCCTAATGTCTAACCTAAACCTTCCTCATGGCAATTTAAGCCCCTGCTTCTTGTCCTATCCTCAGAGGTTAATGACAACAATTTACTTCCCTCCTCCTTGTAACAACCTTTGATGTACTTGAAAACTGTTATCCCGTCCCCCCTCAGCCTTCTCTTCTCCGAACTAAACAAATCCAATTACTCTATTGCTTACCAGTTAATCAAATTAGCTTTTTGTGTGAAACTTACCCAGGTTAGTCATTCCCCACATTTTATAAATTCATATTCCCTCCCCCCATGAGAATAATCATAAAAAACAAGTAAGCAACCAAAAAAAAAACAGGTTTAATAATGCAAAAATAAATAAAAAGGGTAAATTTAAAGCAAACAACGCCACAACAATTAATCAATCTGCCGACGATGGAGTACAGCAGTTTAGAACCATGCCCTTGGGACGACATGGGGCCGCTGCCACTTTCCAGCAGCCAATGGACAGAGTGCTGCGGCTGCAGGGATCCGACACGGCCACCTACACGGACGATATCATCATCTGCAGGGAGAGCTGGGACGAGCGTATGGAGCATGTCCCTGAGGTATCTGGGGCTCTCAAAGAGGCGGGTTTGACGGCCAACCCAACCAAGTGTCAGCTGCCCACCCAAGAAGTCACTTACCTAGGGAAGGATGTCAGGGGAGTGGGGGGCGGGGTGGGGGAGGGGGAGATACGACCTTTGGTACAAAAGTCTTAGTGGGCTGCCCCGTCCCTTTCACAAAGTAGCAAGTCCGGTGGTTTATGGGATTAGCAGGATACTATTGACAGTTCATCCCGAACTTTGCTACCATGGCTGCCCAGTTGACAGACCAGGTTAAGGACACTGCACCCATGTCAGGCATTGGGAGAAGAAGAACACCCTGTTCTCTATCCCAGCAGGAAGCTATTTCCACAGGAGGTAGCCTAATCAGTCATCAAGAAGGAGGCCCTGGAGGTGAAATGAGCCACTGATGCCCTTACTTGTAGGGTTAGCCCTTCCACCTAGTAACTGACTGTGCACCAATCCACTGGCTGCGCTCAGTGACAGGCCATAATCCAGGCATTATTCAGTGGCTTCACTCAATGAAGCCATACAGCTTTCGGGTGGTAAAAGCGTGGACTTCTTTTTCACAGGATGGTGGGGACATGAACTGGCCCCAGGACACCCCAGCCCAGGGTCTGAGAGGGAGGGTGGGCGAGGGAGTATACAAACCCCACACTGCGTCTCACGTGGTGAAAGGACAGTACTGGGCCCAGGTAGCCCCGCACATCCAGCCCTGCAGAGCATGCTTCAATTGGAGAGAGGGCTGGAAAGGGAGCAACCCAGCTCAGACGGGAGAGGCTGGGGAGGAGGACAGACCTGCCCTGAAGGCTCCTGACAAAGGACTGACCGTATACTTAGCCCCATCAGGGCTGATGGTTTCATTGCCTTTTCTTTTTCTTTTCACCTTATTTTGGATTGGAACCGGGGGAGACCAGCAGTTGGTTGGAAGTGACCCAGGGAGGGCAACTCGGAAAACAACTTTGGGGACCAGACACTGTTGAACCTCCTAAGGCCCTGGCTCAGAGCCCAGAAGAGTGGGTGGGCCCAGGCTCCCCTTCCACTGCCCACCTCCCTGCCCTTCTGATTCAAAGAGGGCCAGGACTGCAAGATCTGCCCACTGGGAGGGGGCACTAAGTGTGCTAACCACTAGGTCACATAACCACCGATGACCCTATCACGCTCCTATAGGGGGATCCAATTGTGTACAAAAAATTTCTTCTCAGAAGGAAGAAAATGACACTTACCAATTTCTAGATCTCGTTTCACTAAAACATAAACAGAAATATGTTATAAATTTTTTATGAGCTTTTCTTGCCTTATGTGTTATTTCTCATTATCATCAATACAAAGTTAAGGCTGGGTGATTATTTTTACTCAACTTCCTTGTTTCTATTGCTTCCCCATCAAAAGGGAAAGTTTATCTAATTTAGACTTACCCCAAATTTTATTAAACTTGTTTAACACACCCTGTCCTGGGGCACAGCCCCATCCCAGTCAGGAAAAGACGAAAACTCCTCTGGGCTCAAGTGGCCTCATTCCTGCAGGGCCAGCTCCATTTGGAGGAAATGATCTCAAAAGAGAGAGGTTGTCACAGGAAGGGGGCCGCAACCAGCAAAAAGGCTGCTGAAACTCAGAGGAGCTGATTTCTGCAACAGAACCACTGGGAGGAAGAGAACGTGTGACCCTCTGCCACTCACAAGGGCCCTTCAGACCAGGTACAAGCAGGGATGTGTGCAGAAATTTAAATTTGATCCCTTTTGGAGGGGCACATTCTGTACCCATCCCTGGAGCTCGCTCCCCCCACTGTTCTGGCCAGGGAAGGACTTTGCTCTTTCCCCTATGCCCACCTTGGCAGAGCACTCTTCCCTCCCACACAGGAGCTTGCTCTTTCCCCCACACCAGCAGGAGTTCGCTTTACCTTGCCTCCGCCCTGGCCCTGGCAGCAGGTTACTCTTCCCTGCCTCTGCAGCCCTGGGGTTGTAGAAGCTCTGTGCCCTCGATGATTATTTGGGGCCCCGTGCCTCTGCTTGACCCCCCTCCCCCCATGCATGACCCTGGGTACAAGCTGACTGCAGCAGGAGTGGCTGAAGATAAATCCTGTCATGGGGTTCAGCTGTTCTTAAACTTCTGTCATGAATTCACTTGATCGATGCTACACTCCCTGGTGACTGGACTTGCCATTATTTTCTCAGATGCTCCATCGATATGTGGTCTAAGGCCCAGACAACTAAGCAGCACCCAGACTTATGTCTTCTAGCCTGCCCTGAGAGCAAACAGTCCTTTTACCCCAATGGATAGCAATGTCACATTAGAGGAAACTGAGGCACAAAAAATTCATTAAAATAATGCAGAAAATTCCCATTTCAGCACACCTTCATTGACAAGCCAGATCTCTATAGATTCTTCTCAAAGACTCTGAGACTGAGGCTGGTTTGCATTGAAAACTTACACTCCTCGTACACGTAGCTATGCTGACCTAACCCCCTAATTCAAAGGACTTTGAAGGGGAAAGGGTCTTTGGAAACATCCAAACAGGCCCTGAAATGGTCCAACCTGTTACACATACTAACCCTCCCCCACCCAACAAACACACAGAAATAAAAATAAATCAGAGAAACCAACAAGCGTATATGCAATTGTGTAACTTGGTCAAAGTCTGTATTTGTGGAAAAAAGGGAAATTGAAACTTACCAACTTCTTCAGTAAGTTTCGCTGAAAAGTACAGAAATAAATGTAAATTAATATCATCTCCTTGCTTCATTAAAAGTGTTTGAAGACGACTTCCTATAGGTACACAATTCATTAGGAAGGAAGTCTGATTGATTTGGAAATCAGGCAGATATTCTTTATGGATGAAGTTCAGCAGGTTAAGGACAGCTGTGCCTGAGTTATGTGACAGTGGGTATGATTTTTTAATTTCCTAACTGAGGAAGAAATGTGTTTCTTTACTGATTTACCACAAGGGCATTTCTACAGGGCCTCTCACTGTAATGTCCGGGTGCACTACACTTTATCAGCAGAAAAGAGATTTGAAGGACAAATATGAGAGGCTAGGCTTTGCAGAACCTTCTCTCAAGTGGGACCAGAGACAGACAGTGGTAATCTCCGGAGAACTAGCAGCAGAGGGAGATGAAGGACCAAGCAGAACACAGATGTATCTGCTATGATCCGATTCTCTGACTCAGTTCTATTGCCCAAGACTCTCCTCTCTCCTATTCTACTCCCCACTCCCTACACACACAGTCCTCTTCCGCTCTCCCCCCCACAGCCCTCCCCACCACCCTCTATCAATAAATTCACATGCATTCTTCTTCTTTATACAGGACAAGATCAGCAGATCACACCTTCTTTTAATATTAAATTCCTAAATTGCTCTAATTTATTTATTAGAACAAAATCTTTATTTACAGTATATTTCTTCCTCTGATATTTACCTTTCATTTTAAAGAGATAAACAGTGAGGCCAATGAAAGCAAACAAAACTACCAGGATCACACTCAAAGTCGCCATCAAGGGATTCACCCTCGGGAAAAAGAGATCTGAAAAACAAAACACCAGAACTTGTCTTAATTTGGCTGATTACAGTCAGATGTTTTTATTTCATACAAATACATAAATGGTGCCCAGCAGGATTTGTGCAAGACAAGAGTGAAAGAATGGCCATGTGTACACTACACAAAAATGTGTAGATCGCTGGGTTTGCTCTGGCCCCTGCCTAAGGGCCAGAGCATACACACTCCAGGGAGGCCCTGTTCCTGCCTAAGGGCCGGAACCCCTGGACTATTTGGGGTTCAGCCCCATTACACCGGTTGGGATGCTAACATCAGTTTGCTAATTTCCCCTGAGACTAGGCAGCAATCCCAGTGGTATAGTGAGGCGGTGTGGCCTCCCTCCAATCCAGAGTGGGAGGGACGACCACCGCACCACTACACGAGGGTAAAATGAGTCCATTTGTGGATCTTGACCAAAGTGATGTAAGAAGCACAAGTCCAACTGAATGTCATTAGAAACAACATCACATGACGTAGGTGACGTTTCCCACAACAAGCAATGAACAATGAGTTGGTGCAGCAACAAGATCACAAAGAAGCTACATGACAAAACTTACCACATTCAGAAAAATCACTGAGGTGAAGTTAAGGTTGCAGGATCATATTGTGTCAGTGGATTGAGTGAACATTTCTTCTAAAAAATGCTGGAAGATTTTTGTGTGTGTGCATACATGCGTGCAGGCTAGTATCAGGAAAGTCAGACTTCACATTAAATTTACATGAAATCCCAAACTTTGATTTTCTGAATACTCACAACTAAGGGAATCAAATTACCTAAACTGTGATCCCGTAAATATACCAGTCTCCTATTTTCTGTGTTTGTACGTGGATTCTGAAATATCCACCACAGATGTTTCCGTTCTTTTCTTCCTATGTTTTGTTTGGTTTCTGGTGGTGGTGAGTTCAGTGTGGGGTTTGGATGGTGACTGACCTGCTATATAAACGGCTGATTCCTTGTCTTGATTGAGAACGGTGTTCCTGATGCAACAGGACAAGTTTTGGTTTGAATGTTCTGTTACAATGAGAGCAGTTTCTGTTTCAAACAGGTTGTTATCGCCACGGGATTTTGTTTCAGAGAGTGATGGTAAATGCTGCCCATTGAAATCTTTCCACAGCACCTCAGGCTCTGGGTACCAGCCAGCTGATTGACAAACCACCCGGATCCCTCCATCCTGGTGACCCTCCACAGAGATGAGAGGAGCAGAGCCCAGACCTAAGGGGAAAACACATAAAGGTGTCAATTCCATGAATTAATTTATAAAGCAGAAGGGATGAGGGACAGTTTGTGGATCCCTTACTCACACTAGAAAGCACTTGTTCACGGGGGTAGTCAGGAGAAGGGATAAATGAATACTGGATAAATGAGGGGATAAATGAATACTCAGTCTTGTCTAAGAGTGGTTAATATGTAGCTCCCCATCACCACCATCACCACTATAGAGTCTCAGCAAATAAGGCTGCATTTGATTTTAACTACACCCCTACATAACAACCAACCCATAAGAAGGCCATAAAAGTCTGGCAGCCCCACCTTAGCCACACATCCTAGAAACCACTGCAGAGCAATTGGAAGGCTTTATGTGTCCAGAAGGCCTTTCCCTCTTAATTAAAGACCCCTTTGGGAGTCAATCAAGACTGGGCAAGAAAGTGCCTTGCCCATCCTGAAAATGTGTTTAATAACACGTCGGGAAAGTTTTCAGCATATTTTCCCAAGTATGAAAGTGGCTGTTTGCTGAAAGTTAGATACACTGTGTTACTGCAAAATATTTCACAAGCAAGGAGTCACAGCTGTTGTGATAGGAAAGAACAAAGCCTGCAGACCACACACAGTTAAAACTGACACAAGGTACTGACCTGCTACCCGCAGTTCCAATACGGTTTCTTCATAAAAAGTACCATCTTGAACAAAGCAGTGGTATTGTCCTTCATCAGAGGGTCTGATATTGAGAATCCTCAAGGGAACATTTCCATCTGTGAGTCCGGCTTTCAAAAGCTCTGTCCTTCCCTCATACTCTGGCATCTGCCCTTCATACTGATCCTTCCCATCACGGTACAGGTGCACAAAGGATACAAATTCAGGTCGGAACCATCTCACCTCCATGTTTGCAGCGCTCATCCGGGGGGACAGGTGACAGGGGAACACAGCTTCCTGACCCAGGATGGCAGCGACAGGGTCAGGGGGTCCAATCACCGTGAATTTTGCTGGAAAATGCACCGGGACAGCAATAACAACAACAACAACCTTGGTGAGGCAGAGAACTGGGAATGGACATGCTCGGTGTATAGTTGAGACAAGCTATTCAAGTAGCCCCTTTTTCTAAGTGCTCTCAAATTGACACGCTTACTGACATTGGCATGAGATTTGCTGGTCCTCACCAGGAATAAGGGGAGGGTTGGTGGGCCATATCTGGTGTTCTTCCACCCAAGGCGCTCCTGAGATCTAGGCCTATTGCTCTAGGCAACTGTTGAACTATTGTGGTTCAATACTTCATATGATCAAGAGACCAATTAACCAAACGTTGCCAAATGTATTGCCTAAGGACAAATCAGTACACTATGAAAAGGAGACATACATATCCTCCTTCTGGAAAGCAATCCTTACCTTGCAGTGTGCTCACCTTACACAGAAATTGTGCTTCAAAAATGCACCACCAATACCACTTATATTTATACCAGGGGTGTTTGCAAGTGAAAAAGCACTTTATCCGTCACCCCCTCCAACCCCCCACTTCTTAATCTTGTTCTGTACGTTCCTTATTGCTGTTTCGGACAGAACATTCCAAACCAGGTGGGAGCACACGTACATCCCAGCCACTGCTAGGACATGCCATTCATGTCTCTTGGCTTTGATAGGCTTCTGATGTTCTACCGTGAACACTAACTTAACTTTAGCAAAGTTTGGTGGGATATTTGATGTGGGTGAACAGAATTGTTAGAAGAGCATAATACATTCCGTTAATTTCCCAGCACCACATGTAAAGAGAGAATTACTGTGCATATAATACCTAATAATAAGGTGGTGTATACTACACCTAACATATATGTATTAGCTAACAGGCCCAATAAAAAAAGTCACATGACATAGAATATCAGGGTTGGAAGGGACCTCAGGAGGTCATCTAGTCCAACCCCCTGCTCAAAGGGGGACCAATCCGCAATTTTTGCCCCAGGTCCCTAAATGGCCCCCTCATGGATTAAACTCACAACCCTGGGTTTCGCAGCCCAATGCTCAAACCACTGAGCTCCCTCCCCCAAATAGACTCCTAGTGGAATCAAAACGAGCTCCGATATTCCACAGTGGAGAGAGGAGGCGGCGCAATTGTCATGTAGGGCCCTCACCAGGGGCCCACACCATCAGGTATTGATACCTGTCCCCAGCCTCTCTCAGATATTCTAGTTCTTATTTCATTTTTGTGCACATGTGGGGCTCTAACTATGGCTCCGATCTCTGGATATCTCAGATCCTCTAAGATAATTTATGTACTTTATGAATTATTCTTGTTATGGTTAAACTCTTCAACAAGTGTCCAGTCAATGCTCTGGGCATCCTTGACAACCTTTTCAAGAGACTCGTGTGAAGAAACAGACCTGAGCCCTATCCCAGGAGCAAATAAAATAACCCCGCAGCAGCAACAGAATGAGAGCAAACAATGGATAATGAAGGTGCTGATCTTGTTGCGTGGTTACATTTACACACCGGGAGTAGTTACATTGACTCTGAGTGGAGCATGTTGTTCAGACACTTCAGGAGCCTCAATAAATTCTCTAAGAAACAGCAGCCACGGGGCGAATTCCTACCTGATCCCATCCTGTGAACAGAACAGGTAAGGAAGCAAATGATAATCCCAGGGAGAAGGGAGCTGTGGCAGGATGAGTAAACCTTCATCTGCACTGTAACTTGACCTAGACAACGGGAAGAAGGAGGAAAGAAAACTCATCTTAGTGAACATAACACTGAGACTAACAGGAAATCATTAAAGTCAAACATTAAAGAGGACACATTAAATAAGAAAGGAATAAATGCATTATTAAGTGAACTTTTTCATATTACGTAGTTAGAACAGCCATTTAAATAAACTGAATATGTGTTTCCTTTATGAGTCTGAATTTGTCCCATCCCTACAAAATCCACATTAAAAAAAGTAAGATCCGTGTAGAAGTTGGTAGTAATTCCATCAATGGAGAAAAAAGTTTTAAGGAATGAGAAACAGTGTGTGTTTGTCAGGTTTCAGAGAAGCAGCCATGTTAGTCTGTATTCGCAAAAAGAAAAGGAGGACTTGTGGCACCTTAGAGACTAACAAATTTATTTGAGCATAAGCTTTCATGGGCTACAGCTCACTTCATCGGATGCATGTGTGTTTGTGTATGAGAGAGAAAGATTCTTTGTTTTTTACCCATTTCTTTTCTTTCAACATATCAGAGGCAAAATGATTTAGTCCCATAAACAGAATTATCAAGTATCAGAGATAACAGAGAAAGAGGCTGCCCAAAAAGTTGGATTTGCAAGCATTTGTAACTTACTTTTCAAAACAGAAATCTACAATAAGTTAATTCATAGCCAGACTCCCTTTGAATGCATTGAGAGCAGGATCAGGTCCAGTTTTCCTGAATAAAATATAAAGAGGAAAGACAAAAAATTCTTACATTGAATAGCCACAATACACTGGTGTTAAATTCCAATGAAAGGGGAGGAAACAAAATCGCTCAGATAAAATTTGGAATATATAGTTCAAAAGCAAAGTTTATATTCAGAGTCAGATACATTTATCTGGGATTACTGGATCATTTCGCAGCTATTTATTCACCCAAAGACTAAATGTCTCGTAGGAGCTATCAAAGAGCAGCAGAGAGAGTATTCAAGTGACAGAAGCTCACCTACCTGATGACTCCTGGAAATCAGCTTTGGGACCGTTTTGAGCTCTCCCTGGCATCTCCGGGTTTTCTACAATCCTCATCCATTCTCCTCTGGGGGGTTTACATTTTCAGTGATGATTTCAGTGAGGCCAAATTAAGCGAGGAGAAATGACAGAGACAAGGAGCTGGATCCCAGGCTTTGCTTCCAAATATCTGCCAAAACGGTGTCTCTTTTTTGTCAAGACACTGAAGCGAGATGTGTCTCTCTCGAGGCCTCCACCACACTAGAAAGCGAAAGTAGGAAAGGGAGGGGCACGCGGGGGGGGGGTTCCGTCCCTTCACCCCCACATTGCCCTTTGGGGTGAAGGATCCTCTCCCGGAGAAGTCCACCCAGGGGTCCCGTCTTGACTCAGATCTACCCAAGGGCCCCAGTTTGGCGGAAGCCCCGTGAGAATTTCGCAGAGACTCGGCTCCCTGCTCCGCGAGACCTGCTACCTGCGGGACCGGATTTCTGACGGCGCTGGGTTCACACGCATCAGGGGCCCCCCGGTCGCTCCACTTCTGCTGCAGCCCAGCGGCCGCGGCGCCGGCTCCGCTCTCCAGCCCCTTCCCCTAGGACCGGCCCCGGGGCTTCTCCTCCGCCCCCCACCCCGCCCACTAGCTCCTGCTCTCCGCTGGCCGGCTGAGGGCTCCTCTCGTCCCCCCCGTCCCCCCCCGCCCGTCACTGGCAAGCAGCCTGCGGGGGGCCGGAGAGGAGCCCTCAGCCACTGCCCTGCCGCTCCTCCGGGCTGCCGGTGCCGCTTCGGGCTCCCCCGGGGTCAGGCAGCCCAAAGCCAGGGACTGTCACCCAGCCGCCCGGGGGGAGCGGAGCGGATGGAGTCCCTGCCTGCCGCTCAGCTGGGGGGGTGGGGGGGGGCGCTAGGACTAGGGAGAAGGTGGGCGGGGGGGGGATCCTGTTTACCCCTCCCCCGCCCTGCTGGCCTGCAGTTTACTCCTGGCACCTCCCTCGCTCCAGGGACCAACCCTAGCTCCCCCCCCCCGCTGTGCTTTTGCCCCAGGCCCTGCCCCGCTCCAGTCAGCAGGGACTAATCCTCCCCCCATGCCCTACTGTGCTCGTCTTGCCCCTGGCCCCTGCCTCGCTCCAGCTGGGGACCAATCCTTCCCCCCCCCACATGCCCCCCTGTGCTCTTGCCCCTGGTCCCTGCCTCGCTCCAGCTGGGGACCAATCCTTCCCCCACATGCCCCCCTGTGCTCTTGCCCCTGGCCCCTGCCTCGCTCCAGCTGAGGACCAATCCTCCCCCCCCCCCCATTCCCCTCTGTGCTCTTGCCCCTGGCCACTGCCACACTCCAGCTGGGGACCAATCCTCTCCCCCCCCCATGCCCCTCTGTGCTCTTGCCCCTGGCCCCTGCCTCCCTCCAGCTGTGGACCAATTCTTCCACCCCCCACATGCCCCCCTGGGCTCTTGCCCCTGGCCCCTGCCTCCCTCCAGCTGGGGACCAATCCTTCCCCCCCCCACATGCCCCCCTGTGCTCTTGCCCCTGGCCCCTGCCTCCCTCCAGCTGGGGACCAATCCTTCCCCCCACACACATGCCTCCCTGTGCTCTTGCCCCTGGCCCCTGCCTCCCTCCAGCTGGGGACCAATCCTTCCCCCCACACACATGCCTCCCTGTGCTCTTGCCCCTGGACCCTGCCTCCCTCTAGCTGGGGACCAATCCTTCCAACCCCACTGTGTCTCGCTGTCAGGGTAGATAACAATCAATGATTTTTTAAAAAAAAATTAAAAATTGGATTTTTTCATTTAAATTGGATTTTTTTGAGAAAATGCTTTTTGAGAAAAAAACCTATCTAAAGATGAGATATTTTTGAGCTATAACCTATCATAGAATAGGGATGATAAATTATATTTCTATAGTATGAGACAATATATTCATGTAATGTTTGAGAAAAGTTTTGTAAATGAGTTCTAATAGTTCATGGATTAGGGACCCAATCTTATGGGGTTCCACAGGCTTCTCTATAGATTATTTAGGTTAATCTTTCTATCTACCCAATGGGACTCAGTGCTCAGTCTAGAAGACACCATCAGAGATGCTTAATTTTTCAGTTCTCAAACTGCGGATTTGGGTCTCCAGAGGTAACATGCTTGTTAACAGCAAAAATGTTTTAAAATAAATAAATAATATGTAAAGGTGAGAAATAACAGACCTCAACTCTATTGTCCCTCTGCAATTTTGTGTACATGGAGTCAATCCCTTTGTACCTCTCTCTAAAAGTGCAAAGTTTCAAAAAGTTCAATGAATAGAAGACTGTTGGGGGCAGAATAGATCTGGACAAGGAGAAGTCTGGACATAAATGTGAAAAGCGAGGGACATATGCTTTTTTGTTAAAATATTATATGTTTGCTGTTGAAGAAAAAAATCCAGAATACTTAACGTTGTTTTTGTTAAATAAAATAATTGAAATGTCTGTCTGGTGATGTTCTCCTCCTAATACAGCCAGGCAAGAAAATCCTCCAATTATTAATGATTAATCTGTTGAATTGGAGATGGTTCACCTCCCAGTGACAATAAATATCTGCTTCAATTACCTTTGGTAAATGAAATAACCAATCATTCATTTTCTGATATAGCTGTAAAACTAATCTGAAAAGTTTTCAAAATAAATCACTGTTTAAAAATGTATAGTGTGTACCTTCTAAAAATGAAACCTACATCGATCTCTGAGTTGTGAAGAATATGTATTAAGGTTGTAACAACAAACAAGAATGCACATTTATATAGAAAACCCTGATTAAATCGAGACTTCCTGACTAGTGATTTAAATCATGATTTAAATCAAATGCACCCTGCCTGCTGTGCTCTTGCCCCTGGCCCCTTCATTCCCCAGGGGGCCCCACAAATATGTTTGGCGCCAGGCTCACAAAAAGCTAATCCGGCCCTGTTTAATACAATCATAATAACCATTATATTTTTCATCTGCTGCGCCAAATGAAAACTCCCCTTTTAATTACTTCAGTAATAAACAGCCCTTGTACGCTACACTGGAGTTTATGGTGAAGGGAGTGTCTTTATTGCTGTAAGGTCGAAGGTTAAAGCCAAACCTCTCTCTGTTCTCAGCTACAAATCAAACAGGGACCAAACTGCGTAAGTTGTTAGTTCTAAGTCCTGACTGGTCAGCAGACATAGTGCTCCCCTTGTGACAGGATCCCCCGCGTGCAAACTGGATCTGGGGTACCACTGTGGCCCCTTACGTCTCCAGCCTGGGCTGTCTCTCACAATGCTTTGAAGCAGTAAACCCCATTGGGAGCTGTCATCACTCAGCACAAAAATAGGTGGAACCCCACACCCAGCTGGATTGCCTGAATGCTCCCAGAGCCACTCACACATCACACAGAGAAAGGCACCAGCCAATATCCCCCAGCTCCCCAGCCTTGCACCCCAGTGTAAGTTTATTGCCCAGTATGGAGAGGACATGCACCAGCCAGAAATGGAAATCCAGCTGAGGTGAGAAAGGAAAGCTTGCCAGAGATGTGGCTTGTTACCCAGGGCTGCTGTAAAGTTGGATACAATGTTGCACTATTTAATGCACTACACTGTGGAATTTGTATGTTCTTGCAGCTGGATGGTGTGAGCTGAAATTATTTTCCTTTAGGGGAAGGCTGTCATTGCTCCTTGTTTTGCTGGGGAATGCATGGCTGGAGATCTGTAGCCATCAGTCACTCGCCTTCATACTGCTGCTGTTTCATGTGGCTGGGCCCTGCAGCCAGAACTCTTCTGTGGCAGAGTGGATCTGAGATCAGGATCAAGAGGGAATCTGGGGAGTGGCCTTCTGGAGCCAGAACAGGAGCTGCAGCTGCGATGGGAAAGGTGTGCTGGGCAGAGGCATCCTGGGGAAGCAGCTGGTTACTTCCTGAGCAACCAGATACAATATTATTACAGATCCTGACTCACATTGTGATGAGATACATTGCTACCCTTGTGTAAGGCAAACTGGCTACATGGTTGTAAACTTGCTTCTAACCAGCCTTGCTGCTTCATGGCATCCAGATGCTGTCAGCTCTGGTGCATGGGCTCAGGGTGAGAATCTCACTGCTGCTGGGTTTTTGTTGCTGGTGAACGTATTGCCTGAGAATTGCAGTCATCAGTCAGACACTTTCTCCCCCCAATTACAAAGTATTTGAGAGGCTGCACAAGGTCACTTCAGGTGGAACTGGGAAAAGAACCCAGCTCTCCAATATGGAAAACCCAGGTGCTAGCCACTCATTCCTACTGCCTTTGGGTTGAATGCATAAAATAGATATGATCTGGTTAGCACCACTGCACAACAGAGCCAGGCACAGAACCTTGGAGCTCTGACCTCTAATCTGGCTCGTAAGCATTTGTGTACCTGATGGAACAGTGTGTCAAGTCCCCCAACAGTGATTGGCCTCAGAAATAATGGTGGGGGACCGGGGAGGCCATGTTACAAATCCTGCTGCTGTGGGAGTGGGGACTGAGGGGTATTAAAAAAAGAAAACTAAAATATATAATTTAATTCACCCGCTCGTTGAAAATGTTATAAGCAATTGATTGAGGGGCAATGTGCCCTGAAATCCTGGTATTCCAGATTGAAAACATCAGTCTCAAAATATGGGCTGGGATTTTCTCAGGAGCCAAGTCCCCATTGAATTCCTGCCCTGAAGCCCTGGGGATTGCACTGGTTGGACAGACGTGGTCTAAGAAGCATTAGGGCCAAGCCCCATTAGACAGGCTGATTTGATGTAAGAATGGTTGGGCTTTGCCCTAGTGCTGTCCTGAACACTCTCAGCAGCAATGCCTTCCGGGTAGGTATCTACAGTCCCAGTCCCTAGAAAGATCACCAAAGCAGTGGATCCTGAGAGATTTGAAGATGCTGCACTGTGGGACTCATGGAACCGCTGTGGTTGGTCCTTGCCCATGTACACCACAGAACAGGTCAGACTGACCCAGGTCAGCACAGCCCAGGGGTTAGTTTTGTTGCAATCCAGTGTAATCCCAGTGGTAAATGACATGGACCCCTGAGCTGTCTGGAGCCCTTTTGTGTGTGGATTCAAGGTGCTGGGGGGGTGGGGGGAAGGGGGGAGGTCTGTGCATTATTTAGCACAGTCACCTCCTGTGCCGGCATCTGAGTTTAACCTTCAGTAGTATCTCCCAATGAGAAACCTCATCTCCCTGCTGGGCCTGGGATGTTTGTCAAAGAGTCTTTCCTTCCTAATGGCTGCACTTCATCACTGCTCAGTGCTGTTGTGGGGTGGCAGGCTGGTCTAGCAGTTTGGGCACTGGACTGGACCTTCGGATATCTTGGTTGTATTCCCAATTCTGCCACTGACCTACTGCATGACCTTGGACAAGTCACTGCCCTCTCTGTGCCTCAGTTTCCCTTCCCCACCTCTTGTCTACTTCGTCTGCAACCTGTTCAAGGTGGGCATTGTCCCTCATTGTGTTTTATGCAGGGCCCAGATCTCATTTGGGGGCTGTGGGGACTGCTGTGATCCAAATAAAACTAATAATAAGTTCTATGATACAAATCAGTAACAAGATCAACAGCTTGTAACTTCCCCATCTCCAGCCTGAAGGCAGCATTCTCACATAGACCGGCCTGCAGCTCTTGTGATTCAAGCCTCACTGATCATTTAACCGCTTCTGTTCTATAAAAAGCAATTTTCCAATGTGCTGGGGGGAGGGGACTTGACACCTGGCTCTGCCCAGGCCCCACCCCGACTCCACCCCTTTCCCCAAGGCCCCACCCCAATTCTACTCACCCCATTCTACCCCATCCCCGGAGGGTAACAATGCTTACTCCTCCTCCTCTCCCCTCAATAGCCCCCACAGCTGAGCTTGACAGGCGGGAGGCACGGAGAGGCACTGATCAGCAGGACCTGACAGCAGGACTCATGCGGTCGGCACCTATGATAAAAAAGTTCCCTTATTTCACCAGGGGAAGCTGGTTTTAATAAGGATTCCACTTCTTAGATAAAAGTCTCCCATGTCAGGTATCTTTAAAGATTATTTTTTGCCCTTCTTGCCACTCTCCCAGATCATCTATTTTTCAGTAGTATCTCCCATTCAATGAAGGCTTTGGAGAGCTGAATGATGTACACTTGCAACAGGCAACTTCCGGTGAAATGAACCTTGTAACCAAAGTTATTACCATTAAATTTGACAGCAACTCCCTACCTTGTACTCCTGGGCAGCTTCCTCTATAGGAACCACCGTGTGAGCTCTGTGCACTTGGGATCTGTCGCACACCACACAGATGGGGGTTTGATCCTCTTCACAGAACAGTTTCAGAGCCTCCTGGTGTTCCCCACACACCCTGCCCCCTCCTGCTCCTTTCGCTGCCTGAAAAGTCAGCCCCTTTGGCTATTTCTACATTTGCCAGCTGCCTGTTGGGCCTGAGGTTTCTCTGTTGCACAGTTTCTCTGCACGGAGGGCAGGAGGCGGCTGTGTCAGGTCCCTCCCAGCACTGGGCGATGCAGGCTCGGCAGAGATTGTGCCCACACTCCAGAGTGACAGGGTGTGTGAAATACTCCAGACAGACGGGCCATGTCGCTTCCTCCTGGAGACTTTCCACGGGGCTCTCTGCAGCCATGGCTCTCTCTGGGCAGTGGGACAAGGTTACTTTCACTTTCCTGAGGTCAGGAAGGTAGGGGCAGGCTGGTGGTGGGGGTGCTGTACCAGCACTGATGGTGAAAAAAATCCAAATAAAAACAAAAAACAAAAGCCTTGCCCCCAACTGCCCCAGCCAGGGCCCCCACAATGCCAGAGCCAGACCCCCACGCCTCCACCCCACTCTGGGCCCCATGCAACACCCCCCCACACACACACACACTGTCCATGCTAAGGCCTCCACCATACACCCCCACACGCTGTACATACCAGCACCCCCTACTCATTCTGCATTCAAATCCCTCCCCCCATACACTCTGGGGACCCCCTGAAGCAACACGTCTCTGTGCCCCGCCAGAAACCCACACAGCCAGTGTCCCCTTTGCCCCTCTTACCCCCTCCCCCCCACACGATACCACCAGTCCAGTGTGCCCACCAGGACCCACCAACCAACACTAAGAGAAAGACAGGCCAACACACCGAGCAGAACTTTTAATATTTTTTTAAAAAAAGAAAAAGAAAAAAAAGCAGGGGAGCCGACCCGAGGTGCAGCCAGTACACACCCAGAGCAGATCCCCAACAGACAACCCCTCCCAGGCTGGTGCACCCCAGATAACCAAAGACTGACCAATAATTAGCACAGGGCAGTGGGTGCCACTCCCCTCCCCCCACCAGCCCAGTCGAGCCACCCCCAGCCCAGCTGTGCCAACCCCCCCAACTCGCGCAAACCCTGCTGCAGCCTCCGCCTGCCCCTCCCCCACACAGCCTGTGTGTCCCCCCGACCCCAGCTGCCCCACAACAGCCTCCCCGCCCCGGTGCACTGCAACTGCCAGGCCAGCAGGGCAAGGGCAGGTTAAATCGATGCTGCCCTGCTGCAGGTACTGCTATCCCCCCCTCAAACCACAACGCCCCGCCCCCCCAACCAAAAACCTCCCTGCCGTGAACCAGGCGCAGCAAAGCAAGCTGGTGGCTGGGGTGGCCCTGCTGAAGGGGCGGCAATTCGGCAGCAGCCCCTCTCCGTTGTTTCCCAAGGCTGGAATTCACTTCACCTCTGGGTGTCCTCGATCCCACCTGCCACATGGGGCTAATGCTGACCCTGCCTCCTAGGCTGAATCCATTCATGGCTGTGTGATGATGGGGGAAATGGCGATACCAAGGTGAGTAGATTTGGGCTGAATTACTCCACAGTCTGAGAGTGAGAGCCAGCTCCATGCAGGGGGCACGGGAGAGAGAGGGACTCAGGCCAGCTCCACATAGAGGGGGGTCAGGGCTTTAGCCCTGCAGCTTCTGTTGCTAGGGCATCTTGGGGTCCTGAACTGGGGGCTTCAGCCCCACGTCTTCTCCCAGGGTCCAGGGCTTCTCCCACCCACCCTGCGCAGCTTCTGCCGGGGTCCGTGGCAGTGTTCCCTGTAATTTTTTATGTCCATGTGCAGAATGACTTTTGTTATGTGCACCAGTATGGAGGTGTGTGGTGGGGCTGGGGCCAAGCGGTCTCGGGGGGGTCAGGGCTGGGGCATAGGGTTCGAGTGCGGGGCAGGTGAGGGCTCTGGCTGTGCATGTGGGGTTAGGGGTCAGGCTGGTGATGAAGGGTTTGGGGTGCTGGCTGCCCCGGGTACTACCCTCAGCCCTCTCTCACCGAAGCAGCTTGGGGCCACTTGAGAGGTGCCTCTCCATGGTCACAGCATCTCCAGTGGCTCGGCTGGGGGCATCTGTCCCCCAGCCAGAGCAGGTCCAGGCTAGGCTTGGTGGGGGTCAGGGAAGGGGCGTAGCTGAGAGGGAATTTAGGTCCGGGGCTTCTCCTTTATCCCCACCCTGCCCAGCGCATCTCCTGCTGGGGTCTGGAGCTTCTCCTCCCCCTAATCTGCCACTGCACCCATCCAGCCTGTGCGCATAGGAGCCCTGCAGCACGCCTGGGTGATTTCAAACGGCCTGGAGCTCCCAGCCACCGCTACCAGGACCACCGCAGTGGTGGCAGCCAGGGTCCCCAGGCCCTTTGAAATCTCCTGGGCCCCTAGGCAATTGCCCCCTTGCCCCCCCCAGTGGCCCCTGGTGGGTGAAAGGTGTAACTGCAGCACGTCTCTGACGATGTATTTTCTGCAGAGAAAAAGAAAATTCTGGATGGCACATGAATTCTGTGCCTATGCAGGGGCACAGAATCCCCTGAGCAGTGTTTGATTCTTGTGTTGCTCTCCCTTTTATCTAATCCCCGGTAAATGCAGTTTCACCCCTTTTAATTATTTATTTTATTACTCTCATTGTTCTTAGTTCACCATCACTTTGGGTAAGACTGTGTAGAGGTATGTGCTTGTGCTACCTGGTTCACGATTGACTTACTTCGCCCGTGTTCACTAAGGGCACTGGCCTATTGTTGGTTTAAAGCCCCTTAAACGGATGAATGTAGCAGCTTCCCTTTGTCCAGGTTAACGGTTACACATGAGAGCAAGACACAATAGCAAAGAGAAGACCCGAGGCCACTCTGGAATTTTTGTGTTGTGTGTGTGTGTGTGTGTGTCCACACGCGCACCCAGTCACAAGTTGACTGAGAGAGTTTGGAGCAGTGAGCAAAGGAAGATTTCTGAGGTTTTTTTGGATGGGTGGGATGGTTTGGTGCCTCCTTAGATAATGGAAACAGAACTTCCTGCATACTTTGTAAATACACTAGATTGTATGAAAGATACCAGACTCATCATCAAATTCTGCTCTCAGCTAGAACAGTGCGCAGGGCCTTGAACATCAGCCATCCACTCGGGTCAACCTAATAACACTCTCTTGTATGACATCTCTCTCACAGGCAAATTTCTACTGTAATTTTAACTAAACATAGATATACAGTAGTGATAACCCCAAGAAATCATATGGTACATCATGCATCAAAGAATTATGATTTAAAACCAAATATGTTTGGGGTTCTTTTCATTTTTTGTTTCTGAGCCTTTAGGGGTGCATTAGATTCATATTTTCACATTTTTTCCAAAACCACAAGTTAAAATTTTTTTTATTGGTATACTTAGTGAAAACTGTGATTCTCAAGCAATCATTTGATTCCAGAAGTTTGTGCTTTCAGAATAAAAACACCAAATACTGCCACCCTCATGGTAAAATGGCAAGAGTCGGTAAAACTGGTGATATGTATTTGGCTATCTAGACACACATGACACTAGTATCAATGAGAATTGCACTGAATACAGCTAAGGACATGGTTACATTATGTTTCTGGATACAGGCCGTAGTTTGCAAGCTGAAATTGCAACCATTGATTGCCTGTTACTGCTCCGAAAGGTTCCATATATCTGAAATGCCTTTATGTTCCTATGACAATTAATACCATTTTGGACTTCCAATGTTATGAACTTTTTATACCTTTTAATTAAAAATAATAAACCTAATGTCTGTAACTAATCCTCCCATTCTGTGAACACTGAAGCATATGCTTTTTGGAGGTAGCTGCCCTGGGACATGTGTAAGGTGATCAGTAGATACTGCCAGGCTTATGGCCTGAGGACGTCCTGATTTTTTGTACCTCAGTGGTGGCAACCCTATTTCAAAGCCTTCGCTGTCCTTCATTCTCACTAGTTTACTTTTCTTCCCTTCCAAACAGGGGCATCGTTTGCTGTGGGCAGGTGCCCCTCCAACCTTGGTTCCCCAGCCCCCAACATTTTCATAGCTCTTCGCCAGGGGTTGTGTGAAAAACAGCCCCCTGTCAGATTTAGCCGTCAGATTTAGCCATCATGTTTAGCTACCAGTGGGGGTTTCTGATACTATCCATATCACGTCTTGCTTTCCTATCTGAATTAACTACCCGCAACTTTCCACATGGGTGTCTCATTCAGAGGGCCCTGCCTGCCACATCCCTCCTCACCCCTGAGAGACAGCCCCCCCACCTGCCACTCGCCACATCCTTCCTCACCCCCCGCCCCTGTGAAACGCCTGCCTGCTGCTCACCACGTCCCCTGTGAGATCCTTCCCCCACTGGTCTCCAGGTCCCTCCTTTCCTCCACCCCCCAACAAAATCCACCCCCCACTACCATTTGCCTCATCCCTCCTCATCCCCCAGCCCCTGCAAGATCTCCCAGCCCGCGGGTCACTGTGTCCCTCCTTTCCTCCACCCTCCCCGAAAGACTGCCCAGCGCACCCTGTCCCTCCTCTCATCCACCCCCCTACCCGCGAGATGCCTCTACCCATCACTCACTGTGCCCCTCCTCTCCTCCATCCCCTTGCCCATGAGACCCCCCCATACCTCACTCATTATGTCCCTCCTCTCACCCATCGCCTACCCGCAAGACCCCCACCTGCTCGCTGGATCCCTCCTCACCCCTCCTCCCCATCAAGAGCCCTCCCCTCTTGCCGCATCCCTTATCAACGCTGCCCTCACATGGGCAGGAGAGTGATGCAGCCAACGGTGGTGGCTGGGCAGGGCCTGGGGCAAAGTGGGGACAGGGCCAGTGGGGGGGATGGAATGTGGATGCAAGAGGTGGGACAGGGAACTAACCTCCCCCAGGGGAAGCTTCACCCACTGCCCATGTTAAAGCTGTTTTAGTGCTTGAGGGGTTCACAGTTGATACCTGGTGAGTGAAATCTAAATACAGAACAGACAACCAGTGTGGGGTTTGTGCCCTGCTTTGTAACTGCCCTGAGGTTGGACCTCACGTTCTTGAGCTGCCCACAACAATTACAGCTGGGACATTAAGGTGAAGGAAACAAGAAGAATTGTTTGTAGTGTTTTTATTTTACAGTAAGTAGGTGGAAAGCAGGAAAGTAAAAGGAGCTAAGACAGAGTTTAATGACCACAGCATATTGTAAGGAGATCCACAGCTACTCAGAGCAGTTTGCTTAATAGCACTAAAATAGCACCAATGCCCAGGAATTAATATAGGGAATTAATGAGTTACAGTCTCACTTTCAGTAACATGTCATAAATCCCTCTGTCCCTCTCAGGTTCCCTTTCCTTCTCCCTTTTCTTTCATACTCTCCTTTTCTACTCAGCATTTTTCTAGCCCTCACTTGTGATCCCTGTTTATTTTCCTGTGTCTTTCCCACTCTCCTCCCCTCCCTCCCACAGATCAACCCCCTTGGCTGCTCCCTTCTTTCCCCTGATTTTCTGCCTTCCCCTCTTGCTGCCCCAGCGAGATCTAATGCCACAGATCTGCACAAAATGCTCCCAGCTGCTACAGAGCTTCCAGCTTCTCCCAAAACCCTGATTGATTCATGCTGGGTCCCTGCCTCCTCCACCTCTGCCTGTCCCCAGCCCGGCTGTTAGTTCTGCCCCCTGCCCAGCCCCCACCTCTGCCCCTCAGGGCCCCTCTGCCCCTCCTGCAGCCCCAGGGGTTCCTTCCCCTCCCCCTCTGTCTCCTGTTGCTGCAGGGAGGGAGGGGGAGGAGCTTCCACTGGTCATAGAGATGAGGGGCCGGGGCTGGGTAGATGGGAGTCCTCCAAGGTCATAGAGACTAGGAGCCATGAGGCTAGAGAGGCTGATTTCCGGTTCCCCCCTCTTGCTGTGGGTCTCAGGGACGCAGGCGGAGCCGGGTTCCCCACCCCACCCAGAGCCAGGGGCGGATTCTCTCCCCAGGGACGGAGCCCGGCGGGAAAGTGAAGATCGGGGCCTCGTCACCAGCATCGATAAATGTCACCTGCCCCCGGTCACAGTCCAGACAAACCCAGATCCTGCTGGGGGCCCGGCTCCGGGGCAGGGGGGTCACAGGGGAGCTGAGAGCCCGGAACTGATCCCCCCACCGCTCCACAGCCCAGATCCCCCCCTCAGGGCTACGGCTGATCCCTCCCTTCCTCCCCACAGACTCTCTGGCCACCCCCACAGCCCAGTATCCCCCACCCTCCACCTCCCAGCAATGTCTCCCCGCGGTGAATCCCTCACAGCCCAGCACACAGGGCCAAGAGTCAAATCTCTCAGGGTTGTCGGGCAGTCGCTGCCGCGTGTCTCCCCATCTCACACTTTTCCCACCCTCAGACAGGACGAGTTGGGGATGAGCCGTGTCTGGATCCAGAGTCACATTCGCTGGGGAGAGAGAATCAGAGCGTGAGGGGCAGAGCTCGGCCCTGGGGGAGGGTTTGATGGCGTCAGTGACAGAATCTGCCCCAGCTGGGGAGTGACTCAGGGAATCTCCTTCCTCCAGGATTTACCCGTCAGCTCTGAAGGGGGAGCAGCTCAGAGATGTCAGCACAGTGCAGGGGAGAGTCACGCCCCGGGCAGAGATGGGCCAGCCATGCAGCCAAAGGGTCACTTGAGCCAGGTCTGGGACTCAGGCTCTTTCCTGTCCTGCTCCACATCTCTCCAGGGAGGGGACTAGAGACCCAGGTTTCATGGGGGGCCCCACAGAGTGGTGAGAAACTGAGCTCCCTCTCCTCAGTGCTCACTGACACGCCTCACCTCTCCCTGCAGTTTCCCATCTTAAACCCCACATTCCCAGATGAGAGAGAGCATTGCTATGGGGAGAGAATAGATGCCTCCCATCCCTGCACCCTCAGCCTACGTGAGAGCAAGGGAATGCTGGGGGAGAAGGAGCACAAGGTTCATCTTCCCGTCTGACTCTGGCAAAGACCAGACTAACTCAGCAGACACATATTAACAGACACACACACCCCTCACTCACTCAGCCCTTGCCCAGCATGGGGCAGGAGCGGTGACTGTGGGCAGGGATGGCCTGTGCTGGTGGAGGGTCCAGCCGGGAAATGAAAGGGTCTGAGCGGGAAGGGCAGGGGAAGGGCAGCCTGCCCTGCCACTAGTGAAATGGGGGCACTAGGACCCCGCGGCAGCAGATGATGCAGGGAGGTAGCAAGGAGCTGCAGGGGAGAGACAGGGACACTCTGCTCTGGGGCCCAGGGAGGTGCAAGGGGGGCAACAAGGGGGGAACAGGGGACACTCGGAGGGGGCATGGGGGCGGGGTGGGAGGTGGGGCCAGGGGGAGACCTGGCCCCGAACATTGGTGGAGCCGGGCCCTCAATATTGCTGGAGCCACGAGCCCATATAACTCACCGCTGCGGCTTGCCAGTAGGGCCGTACCAGGGCCTATTGGCTTCCTTTCACCTCTGCTGTTATTACCTGTAAAGCTCCTTTCTCCACTCCCGCTACCCTGCTGTTCTCTGGCAACATATTTTGTCCCTGGGGTTGGCCCATTAGCTGGTGTCCCGTGTGTGTGTTTTATGATACAATCTCCAATTCCATGATCGCACACTGTTTTTGCCACTGGACCCCTGCCTCATTCTTTCACTGCCCAGGATGGATGCACAAGGGGTGAGAATTAAGGGCGTACAGGCCAGGATAAAACTAGCATTTCCTAACTACCAAGTGTTTGACATTTCAACCTAAATCATCTTCTGTTCAGGGGGGTTGTGCAATATTCTGTACTTGTATCATGTCCCTTCTTGCTCCTCTCTTTTAAAGGTAAAAATCCCCCGTTTTTTCAATCTCTCCTTGTGCTGATTCTCATTGCCTTTCTCTGAGCCCCCTTTTCTTCTTCAGTACCCTTTCTGAGGTGGGGTGAGAAGTACCCAATACAGTACTCCCGATGAGGGCAAAACACTGATTTCTATAACGGCTGTATAATATCTCCATGTTGTTCACCATCCCCCTTTTATGGATTCTCAGATTTTGTTTGACCTTTTCCCCAGAGCTGCGCAGTGAGCAGAGGGTTTTCTCAAGCTGGCCACAGTGAATTCCAGGTTGCATTACTGAGGCCTTGGCTACACTTGCACGTTATAGCGCAATAGAGCCGCCCAGAGCGCTCTCCCTCACTCCCCGTCCACACTGGCAAGGCACGTAGAGCGTTCTGACTCCCTGGCTAGAGCGCGGCTGGTCCTCCACCTCCCCGGCAGGGATAAGGTTTGCTGCGTATTGGGTGAGACTCTGCAGCGTCAGTGTGGACGAGGAGTAACGTTACAGCGCTCTGATTGCCCTCCGGAAACGTCCCATCATCCCATTAACTGAAGTGACCGCTCTTGTCTTTGTTGAGAACTCCGGCAGGAATGCGGAAGTGGCCCTTTCAAAGCTCCATTTCGGAGCCGGCTGCTTATCAGCTCGGAGAAAAAAAACAAACAGCTACTGTTTGCTTTGAGTGACGGAGAGAGAGGCGGGGGTCTGAACTTACAGACAGCGTGGTGACACACTCTCAGCATCCCAAAAACCCACTCTCTCTCCCCCCACATACACACAACACACTCCACTCCACCCCACGCCCATTTGAAAAGCACGCTGCAGCCACTTGAATGCTGGGATAGCTGCCCATAATGCACCGCTCCCAATGCCGCTGCCAATGTGGCCATGCCCCTGCGCTGTCAGCTCTCAGTGTGGACAGACTGCGGCGCTTCCCCTACTGTGCTCTCCGAAGGCTGGTTTAACCCAAAACGCTCTACAGCTGCCAGTGTAGCCAAGCCCTGAGCTGCTGATGCACTTATTTTCAAACCCTGTAATGTGAATGAGTCGCTCAATTTTTTCCCTCCATGATATGTTAATTTATCACCAGTGCACTTCATATCCCACCAGGTTTCCCTTTCACACAACTTGCGGGGGGAGAGGTCCCTCTGAACCGCCTCACAGTCTTCACTGGACTTGACTAGCCAACCTCAGCTGTGGCCCTCTGGAAGAAGAATCATTCCCCACAGGGACCACTCCCGAAATGCCCTGTGCATCCCTCTATTCCTCTCCCACTCCCTAACCTCATCCCTCCCCATACCACTCCTCTCCTGCCCCATCTTCCCCAAGGAATTCCAGAGCGCGCACTGGCTCCTTCTGTGCCCTTACTGGCTTCTCATGCAGCTTGGATCCTGCCGTGTGTTTGGGGGGTTGCAGTCAGTGTGTGATAGGGTCTCGGTATCTCTGTATGTGACCTATGGGGGTCTGTGTGCAGTGAATGTGCTAAGCCCTGCTGGCTGCCATGTACCTGTGCCACGGCTAGAGCAGCAGCAGCAGCTGTCTGGGCACATGCAACTCGGTTAGGGCTTCTGAAAATTGAAATGAGCAGCCTAGACATTAACCTGGCCCTGGCCCAGCCCTTTGTCCACCCCTCCCTCCCTGAGCCTCCAGCCCCATCAGGGACTCTAACAGCATCTCACTGAGAATCCTCTGAGCTTCCAGTGGGCACAAAAGAGCTCCTTGGGCACCCAAAATCACAATGTTGGCCAGACAAACCTTTGAGTCTTTTCACCTTAGTACAGAGCCATCCCTGCCCCAAAGAGCTAGTGTAAAATATTAACTGTGTGACAAAAGGGGACTGGAAGTCTCAGGGCAGGGGAGCTTTGGATATCGATGCAATAGGAGCTGTAGTTACCTGGGCAGACGATGTTTCTTCTCCAGTCTGAAACCAAACACAGAGAGAGGGATGAGAACTCAGCTGAGCAAATGCAGCAACACCAGGGCTCTGGGATGAAGAGCAGCTGGCTTAAGCTGAACCCAGGCAAGAGCAAAGTGATTGAGAAGCAGGGACACATTTTGAAGAACGAGATGAGACTCTGCCCTTCATTTCATTGAATCTGTACAGCCCCCGTTCACCAAAGTCGAGGTGCAAAGACTAGGTGACCTGGTAGCATCAGTGTCTAAACATCCCAGCTCACTAGGCCCAGGGCTACCCTGGGGTGGGTGCGGGGAGGGGGAGATTGACCTAAGATGCACAACTTCAGCTACGGGAATAGCGTAGCTGAAGTCGACGTATTCAGGTCGACTTACTTTGGCGTCCTCACGGTGGCGAGTTGATAGCTGCCACTCCCCCGTCGACTCCGCTTGCGCCTCTCGAGGCGGTGGAGAACCGGAGTTGACAGGAGAGCGCTCGGGGACTGATTTATCACGTCTACACTAGATGGGATAAATCAACCCCCGATAGATTGATTGCTACCCGCCAATCCGCCCTAGGAAACTCTGCCTCTTCCTGGGGGCAGGAATCTGGCCAGTGATCCCTGCCTCTGCCACCGCCAGGCTGGGTTACTGTCGCTCACTGAATCTACAGCTGAGTGTGAAGGCTCCAGCTGGTACCGAATGCAGCTGCCGGCCTTCTCCAGGGCTTAGGCCACAGTGAACCCATCAGGCCCATGTTCCAATCCCTTCACTGGCTCCCAGTCCCCTTCTGATGCCAGTTTAAGGCCTTGGTTTTAATCTGCAAATCAATTAAAGAATCCAGCCCCAGCGGAGGCTGTTTGTGAGCCGTCCAGGTAGGAGGCTACAGAGGCCCCTGCTCCGCCCCCACCCCACCTCATTCCACCCCCTTCCCGAAGTCCCCGGCCCCACCCTGCCTCTTCCCCTCCTCCCCCAAGCGTGTCACATCCCCGCTCCTCCCCTTCCTTCCCAAAGCATCCTGAGTGCTGTGAAACAGCTGTTTTGCGGCAGGTGGGAGGCACTGGGAGGGAGGGGGAGGAGTTGGTCAGCGAGGACGCCAGTGGGCACCGCGGGGAGGGGACAGCTTGGCTGTGGGTTGGTGCAGAGCACCCACTAATTTTTCCTTGTGGGTGCTCCGGGGCTGTCGGCACCTATGGCCAGTGGTGACAGCGAGAGCAGCAGCAGCAAGCCAGTTGCAGAGGTGGACGAAGCAGTGGACATGTTGCTCAATGTCCCCGCCCCCCCACCACACACACACACACCTTTCAGGGTTGGGAGGTGAATCCATGTGAGGGCACCTCTGAACTCTGGGTCTTGGCTGATTAAGAACAACCACCTGTGAGTGGGCTGCAGCAGCGGGAGAGGGGAGTGGTGTGTTACAGGTCATTCGCTCATTGGATTTTCACACGGCAAGGTGGGAAACTGAGGCAAAGGACACTGCCCAATGTACTGTGGGGTGGGGGTTTGCTTAGGGTAACATGCTTTCAAATCATGGCTGTGGTGTTTTCCCAAAACAATGCTGGGTTCCCTTTGCCTTGTAATAAAAGTTTTCTTTTGTTACACTCAGGGCGGGTGAGTGGGAAGGTTTGTCTCTTACCCTGTATCTACACTAGCAGGCCCCTGACTGACAAAAGTTTCACCGACAAAAGCACCGGTGTGGACAGTGCTATGTTGGCGGGAGACACTCTCCCACCGACATAGCTACTGCCGCTCGTTGGGGGGGGTTAAAGTATGCTGGTGGGAGGTCGGCATCCAGCGGCTACACGGGAGAGCCCATTGCAGGGAGGCTGCAGGGGTACGGCTGTGCCGCTATAAGCCTTAAAGGGGCCATTGTAGAGCCTTAAAAAGGCTCAGGAGTGAAATTTGCCCAGATTATTGTGTGGGGTCTCAAGGTTTTTCTCTTCTGTATTGCTAGGAGGAACCCTTGACACTGCACCCAGTCCTTGGTGCTCCCGACTCCACCTGGCAGAAGGGTGAGAGATCGAGAGATCCAGAGGTAGTTTCAACACCACGGAAAAGGCTGCATTCGAGAAATAGAAACACTTACCAAGTTCACGTTGAAGATCATCTAGGTAACAAAGAATCAGAAACAAATACACACTAATTAAGTGCATCTCTTCCAGGATGGAATCAACCCCAGCCTCCCATCATGCAGCCTGTCCCTCTCAAACCCATAGAACCAGGCAATGGGCAGGGAAACTACTGAGGTCTGGAGAGAAGAGTCCCTTTCCAACCCACAGGAAGGGAACAGAGCACCTGCAAAGTCCCATAGGGTGCGGCTACACAGCAACTGAATACCCCCAATTGACCCATGGCAGCTAACCAGGCTCACAAGACATGGGCTGGGGGCCTGTAAAATTGTGGGGTAGACATTTGGGCTCATTTTGTGTCTACACTAGAGTAAAGTATCAAAAAATAACTGATTATCTGCATGGACTTACAGTTCTGAAAGTTCTGAATTCCCTAGCGAATTAGGGCCAGATTTTTAAAAGTATTTAGGTTCCTAACTCCCACTGATTTCAATTGGCATTAGGTGTCCAAATACCTTTAAAAAGCTACCCTTAGAGCCCAATGCCACTTCCTTGCATATTCCATGTTCCCATTCACTTTGCTGGGAGCTTTAGGAGTGCACGGAATGTAATATTGGGCCCTAAAATTATCAACATTATTCTTTTAGTGATGTGACTTGTGCATTTAGCGTTGGATCCTACACTCGTTGAAATCAAAGGCACAGCTCTAACTGATGTTAGTGGTGCAGCATCAGGGCATTCAAGTTTTTCTCATTTAAAAAATAAAACATGAGGAGACAAATTTGTACAAAGTTTTCCTTGTTGGAGAAAAGGGCACAACACTTACTGATTTGTGTATCACGGTTCCCTAAAAAAACAGAAATAAATATAAATTATTATTAGGAGCATTTTTCTCATGGATATACGGTTGTCTGAGTTTTGTGAAAGTTGAACATCGTGTCTCACTTTTCATAGAACCAGTTGGGGTGAAACTGATCAGGCTTAATCTCATCGCAGTTTCCTTTTAACATTAAATGAAAAAATGAACAACTCCTCCTCCAATATAATTACACACAAGATCCACATTGGACCCAATTATTTACTTGTCAGATGAGGCAAGAGGACATTTGAGGGCACAGAGTCCTCCTGGTCCCCCATGTCATGGTGCCTCCAGCACCATGTGGATTTCATCCTCAGAGAAGATACATTTCAAAGAACATTTTCTTTCTGGTTTTCTCTTACCCACATACTGAATAATTATCAATACATTATCCCTGATATTTCATGTGATACTCAAATTGATCTCTGTTTAATAATTATCATCATAAATAATAAACAGCAAACAACTTAATGGAAAAGGTTCTATGTGGAGAAAAATTGAATTTACTGATTTCTCCAAGATGTTTCCCTAAAGAAATGAAATGAAGCAAACAGATGGAAATACAAGTTATTTAAGAAGATTTCCAGTTAATGGAGATTTCAAGGTGTGTTTTCATGATATGAATGCCTGGCCCCTAAACACCAAACATTTCATTCATGTTTTACTAACCATGTGGCCACACTAGAGTTAAGTGTCCAACAGTAACTGACTATTTTCAAGGATTTACAAATGCAGGAACACCAGGGCTCTGGGATGAAGAGCAGCTGGCTTAAGCTGAACCCAGGCAAGAGCAAAGTGATTCAGAAGCTGAGACACATTTTGTAGAACTAGATAAGACTCTCCCCTTCATTCCTGGGAATTTGCACAGCCCCCATTCACCAAAGTCGAGATGCAAAGACTCAGGTCCCATGTGACCCTTCCCTAGGCCTAGTTGACCAGGTAGCATCAGTGTCTAAACATCTCAGCTCACTGGGAAACTCTGCATCATCCTGTGGGCAAGAATCTGGCCACAGTGATCCCTGCCTCTGCCACCACCAGGCTGTAGATCACTGAATCTACAGCTGAGTGTGAAGGCTCCAGCTGGTATCGAATGCAGCTGCCGGCCTTCTCCAGGGCTTAGGCCACAGTGATCCCATCAGGCCCATGTTCCAGTCCCTTCACTGGCTCCCAATCCCCTTCTGATGCCAGTTGAAGGCCTTGGTGTTAATCTGCAAATCAATTAAAGAATCCAGCCCCACTGGAGGCTGTTTGTGAGTCGTCCAGGTAGGAGGCTACAGAGGCAGAGCATTGTACAGGGCACCCAGGTTGCAGGGTGGGACTGACACAGCTACCCATTACTCTGGATTGTACCCTGGGTGTGTCACAGTCACACCCTGAATTAAAACTCACTGGCTAAGCAGGGGGCAGAGATGCCAAAGCCCAGTAAAGATCAGAGGGGGTGGGGACAGGTGTTCCTGCCTGATGCTATGAACTCCCCTTCGAGAGCCCTAGGTACCATTTGACCCTCCCCTCCCCTCTCCCGTGTTGAAAGCCAGAGCTGATTAGACTCCATGGAGAGCCCTTGTTTCAGTTCAGTGGTTGCAAGAGCTGAAACCATTGATGAGCAGGCCTGGGGCCAAGTCGCAGACCTGGTGTGGGGACAGGGCTGCAGGGAACAGCATGGAGACGCAGCAGGAGACACGGCCTGCTGGAGCCCCTGGGCAGGTCGGGGAACCTCAGAAGGCGCCGTTGCGGAAGTGGCAGTGGGTGGCCAGCAGCAGCCGTGGTAACCCCAGTGGAGCTGAGCGGTGGCAGAGGGAACAGCAGCAGAGAAACCAGCAGAACCCGCGGCAGAGGCATCAGCCAGCGGGGCAGAGACAGCAGCCGCCGCGAGCCAGTTCCAGAGGCAGGAGTGGCAGCAGAGGCGTTGCTCGACGTCCCTCACCCTTTTTCAGGGATGGGAGGTAGCGAGCAGCCAGGGGCCTAGGTGCCGACTTCCCCTCTGGCCGGTGGGTGCTGAGCCCCTGCTCCACACCAGGCCTCGCCCCCACTCCAGCCCTTCCCCCAAACCCCTGCCCCACCTCTTCCCACCCCTGCTCCACCCCCCCACTCCACCCCTTCCCCAAACCTCTACCCCACCTCTTCCCACCCCTGCTCCACCCCCTCATTCCAGCCCTGCCCCAAGTCCCCACCCCTGCTCCGCCCCCGTCCCACCTCATTCCACTCCCTTTCCGAAGACCCCGTCCCCACCTCGCCTTTTCCCCGCCTCCTCCCCCTTCTTCTCAGAGAATTCTGAGTGCCGTGAAACAGCTGTTTTGCGGCAGGCAGCAGGCACTGGGAGGGAGGGGGAAGAGTTGGTCAGCGAGGCCGTCAATGGGTGAGATGCACTGGTGGGAGGGGGGAGCTTGGCTGTGGGTGGGTGCAGAGCACCCACGAACTTTTCCCCATGGGTGCTCCGGGGCTGTCGGCACCTATGGCCAGTAGTGACACTGATAGCAGCAGCAGCAAGCCAGTTGCAGAGGTGGAGGCAGCAGCGGACGTGTTGCTCAATGCTTCCCCCACCCCGACCCCCCAGCACCACACACACACACAAACACCCTTCAGGGGTGGAAGGTGAATCCATGTGAGGGCACCTCTGAACTCTGGGTCTTGGCTGATTAAGAACAACCACCTGTGAGTGGGCTGCAGCGGCGGGAGAGGGGAGTGGTGTGTTACAGGTCATTCGCTCATTGGATTTTCACATGGCAAGGTGGGAAACTGAGGCAAAGGACACTGCCCAATGTACTGTGGGGTGGGGGTTTGCTTAGGGTTACATGCTTTCGAATCATGGCTGTGGTGTTTTCCCAAAACAATGCTGGGTTCCCTTTGCCTTGTAATAAAAGTTTTCTTTTGTTACACTCAGGGCGGGTGAGTGGGAAGGTTTGTCTCTTACCCTGTATCTACACTAGCAGGCCCCTGACTGACAAAAGTTTCACCGACAAAAGCACCGGTGTGGACAGTGCTATGTTGGCGGGAGACACTCTCCCACCGACATAGCTACTGCCGCTCGTTGGGGGGGGTTAAATTATGCTGGTGGGAGGTCGGCATCCAGCGGCTACACGGGAGAGCCCATTGCAGGGAGGCTGCAGGGGTACGGCTGTGCCGCTATAAGCCTTAAAGGGGCCATTGTAGAGCCTTAAAAAGGCTCAGGAGTGAAATTTGCCCAGATTATTGTGTGGGGTCTCAAGGTTTTTCTCTTCTGTATTGCTAGGAGGAACCCCTGACACTGCACCCAGTCCTTGGTGCTCCCGACTCCACCTGGCAGAAGGGTGAGAGATCGAGAGATCCAGAGGTAGTTTCAACACCACGGAAAAGGCTGCATTCGAGAAATAGAAACACTTACCAAGTTCACGTTGAAGATCATCTAGGTAACAAAGAATCAGAAACAAATACACACTAATTAAGTGCATCTCTTCCAGGATGGAATCAACCCCAGCCTCCCATCATGCAGCCTGTCCCTCTCAAACCCATTGATCCAGGCAATGGGCAGGGAAACTACTGAGGTCTGGAGAGAAGAGTCCCTTTCCAACCCACGGGCAGGGCACGGAGCACCTGCGAAGCCCCATAGGGTGTGGCTACACAGCAGCTGAATACCCCCAATTGACCCATGGCAGCTAACCAGGCTCACAAGACATGGGCTGGGGGCCTGTAAAATTGTGGGGTAGACATTTGGGCTCATTTTGTGTCTACACTAGAGTAAAGTATCAAAAAATAACTGATTATCTGCATGGACTTACAGTTCTGAAAGTTCTGAATTCCCTAGCGAATTAGGGCCAGATTTTTAAAAGTATTTAGGTTCCTAACTCCCACTGATTTCAATTGGCATTAGGTGTCCAAATACCTTTAAAAAGCTACCCTTAGAGCCCAATGCCACTTCCTTGCATATTCCATGTTCCCATTCACTTTGCTGGGAGCTTTAGGAGTGCACGGAATGTAATATTGGGCCCTAAAATTATCAACATTATTCTTTTAGTGATGTGACTTGTGCATTTAGCGTTGGATCCTACACTCGTTGAAATCAAAGGCACAGCTCTAACTGATGTTAGTGGTGCAGCATCAGGGCATTCAAGTTTTTCTCATTTAAAAAATAAAACATGAGGAGACAAATTTGTACAAAGTTTTCCTTGTTGGAGAAAAGGGCACAACACTTACTGATTTGTGTATCACGGTTCCCTAAAAAAACAGAAATAAATATAAATTATTATTAGGAGCATTTTTCTCATGGATATACGGTTGTCTGAGTTTTGTGAAAGTTGAACAGCGTGTCTCACTTTTCATAGAACCAGTTGGGGTGAAATTGATCAGGCTTAATCTCATCGCAGTTTCCTTTTAACATTAAATGAAAAAATGAACAACTCCTCCTCCAATATAATTACACACAAGATCCACATTGGACCAAATTATTTACTTGTCAGATGAGGCAAGAGGACATTTGAGGGCACAGAGTCCTCCTGGTCCCCCATGTCATGGTGCCTCCAGCACCATGTGGATTTCACCCTCAGAGAAGATACATTTCAAAGAACATTTTCTTTCTGGTTTTCTCTTACCCACATACTGAATAATTATCAATACATTATCCCTGATATTTCATGTGATACTCAAATTGATCTCTGTTTAATAATTATCATCATAAATAATAAACAGCAAACAACTTAATGGAAAAGGTTCCATGTGGAGAAAAATTGAATTTACTGATTTCTCCAAGATGTTTCCCTAGAGAAATGAAATAAAGCAAACAGATGGAAATACAAATTATTTAAGAAGATTTCTAGTTAATGGAGATTTAAAGGAGTGTTTTCATGATATGAATGCCTGGCCCCTAAACACCAAACATTTCATTCATGTTTTACTAACCATGTGGCCACACTAGAGTTAAGTGTCCAACAGTAACTGACTATTTTCAAGGATTTACAAATGCAGGAACACTAGGGCTCTGGGATGAAGAGCAGCTGGCTTAAGCTGAACCCAGGCAAGAGCAAAGTGATTCAGAAGCTGAGACGCATTTTGTAGAACTAGATAAGACTCTCCCCTTCATTCCTGGGAATTTGTACAGCCCCCATTCACCAAAGTCGAGGTGCAAAGACTCAGGTCCTATGTGACCCTTCACTAGGCCTAGGTGACCAGGTAGCACCCGTGTCTAAACATCTCAGCTCACTGGGAAACTCTACATCATCCTGTGGGCAAGAATCTGGCCACAGTGATCCCTGCCTCTGCCACGGCCAGGCTGCGTTACTGTAGATCACTGAATCTACAGCTGAGTGTGAAGGCTCCAGCTGGTACCTAGTACAGCTGCTGGCCTTCTCCAGGGCTTAGGCCACTGTGATCCCATCAGGCCCATGTTCCAGTCCCTTCACTGGCTCCCAGGCCCCTTCTGATGCCAGTTGAAGGCCTTGGTGTTAATCTGCAATTAAATTAAAGAATCCAGCCCCACTGGAGGCTGTTTCTGAGTCGTCCAGGTAGGAGGCTACAGAGGCAGAGCATTGTACAGGGCACCCAGGTTGCAGGGTGGGACTGACACAGCTACCCATTACTCTGGATTGTACCCTGGGTGTGTCACAGTCACACCCTGAATTAAAACTCACTGGCTAAGCAGGGGGCAGAGATGCCAAAGCCCAATGAAAATCAGAGGGGGTGGGGACAGGTGTTCCTGCCTGATGCTATGAACTCCCCTTCGAGAGCCCTAGGTACCATTTGACCCTCCCCTCCCCTCTCCCGTGTTGAAAGCCAGAGCTGATTAGACTCCATGGAGAGCCCTTGTTTCAGTTCAGTGGTTACAAGAGCTGAAACCATTGATGAGCAGGCCTGGGGCCAAGTCGCAGACCTGGTGTGGGGACAGGGCTGCAGGGAACAGCATGGAGACGCAGCAGGAGACACGGCCTGCTGGAGCCCCTGGGCAGGTCGGGGAACCTCAGAAGGCGCCGTTGCGGAAGTGGCAGTGGGTGGCCAGCAGCAGCCGTGGTAACCCCAGTGGAGCTGAGCGGTGGCAGAGGTAACAGCAGCAGAGAAACCAGCAGAACCCGCGGCAGAGGCATCAGCCAGCGGGGCAGAGACAGCAGCCGCCGCGAGCCAGTTCCAGAGGCAGGAGTGGCAGGAGAGGCGTTGCTCGACGTCCCTCACCCTTTTTCAGGGATGGGAGGCAGTGAGCAGCCAGGGGTCTAGGTGCCGACTTCCCCTCTGGCCGGTGGGTGCTGAGCCCCTGCTCCACACCAGGCCTCGCCCCCACTCCAGCCCTTCCCCCAAACCCCTGCCCCACCTCTTCCCACCCCTGCTCCACCCCCCCACTCCACCCCTTCCCCAAACCTCTACCCCACCTCTTCCCACCCCTGCTCCACCCCCTCATTCCAGCCCTGCCCCAAGTCCCCACCCCTGCTCCGCCCCCGTCCCACCTCATTCCACTCCCTTTCTGAAGACCCCGTCCCCACCTCGCCTTTTCCCCGCCTCCTCCCCCTTCTTCTCAGAGAATTCTGAGTGCCGTGAAACAGCTGTTTTGCGGCAGGCAGCAGGCACTGGGAGGGAGGGGGAAGAGTTGGTCAGTGAGGCCGTCAATGGGTGAGATGCGCTGGTGGGAGGGGGGAGTTTGGCTGTGGGTGGGTGCAGAGCACCCACGAACTTTTCCCCATGGGTGCTCCGGGGCTGTCAGCACCTATGGCCAGTGGTGACAGTGATAGCAGCAGCAGCAGCAAGCCAGTTGCAGAGGTGAAAGCAGCAGCGGACGTGTTGCTCAATGCCCCTCACCAAACACACACACACCTTTCAGGGGTGGGAGGTGAGTCCATGTGAGGGCACCTCTGAACTCTGGGTCTTGGCTGATTAAGAACAACCACCTGTGAGTGGGCTGCAGTGGCGGGAGAGGGGAGTGGTGTGTCACAGGTCATTCGCTCATCAGATTTTCACATGGCAAGGTGGGAAACTGAGGCAAAGGACACTGCCCAATGTACTGTGGGGTGGGGGTTTCCTTAGGGTTACATGCTTTCGAATTATGGCTGTGGTGTTTTCCCAAAACAATGCCAGGTTCCTTTTCCCTTGTAATAAAAGTTTTCTTTTCTTACACTTAGGGCGGGTGAGTGGGAAGTTTTGTCTCTTATTCTGTGCATAAACTAGCACGTTTGTCAGTACAACTTTTGTCAGTCGGGGTATGAAAAAAGCAGGCCCCTGACTGACAAAAGTTTCACCGACAAAAGCACCGGTGTGGACAGTGCTATGTTGGCGGGAGACACTCTCCCACCGACATAGCTACTGCCGCTCGTTGGGGGGGGTTAAATTATGCTGGTGGGAGGTCGGCATCCAGCGGCTACACGGGAGAGCCCATTGCAGGGCAGCTGCAGGGGTACGGCTGTGCCGCTATAAGCCTTAAAGGGGCCACTATAGAGCCTTGAAAAGGCTCAGGAGTGAAATGTGCCCAGATTATTGGGTGGGGTCTCCAAGGTTTTCTCTTTTGTGTTGCTAAGAGGAACCTTTGACGCTGACCCCAGTCCTTGGTGCTGCCGACTCCACCTGGCAGAAGGGTGAGAGATTGATAGATCCAGAGATAGTTTCAACACCACGGAAAAGGCTGCATTCGAGAAATAGAAACACTTACCAAGTTCTCTTTGAAGATCATCTAGGTAACAAAGAATCAGAAACAAATACACACTGATTAAGTGCATCTCTTCGAGGATGGAATCAACCCCAGCCTCCCATCATGCAGCCTGTCCCTCTCATACCCATTGATCCAGGCAATGGGCAGGGAAACTCCTGAGGTCTGGGGAGAAGAGTCCCTTTCCAACCCACGGGCAGGGCACGGAGCACCTGTGAAGCCCCATAGGGTGTGGCTACACAGCAGCTGAATACCCCCAATTGACCCATGGCAGTTAACCAGGTTCACAAGACATGGGCTGGGGGCCTGTAAAATTGTGATGTAGACATTTGGGCTCATTTTGTGTCTACACTAAAGTAAAGTATCAAAAAATAACTGATTATCTACATGGACTGACAGTTCTGAAAGTTTTCAATTCCCAAGGGAATTGAAGCCAGATTTTTAAAGGTATTTAGGTTCCTAACTCCCACTGATTTCAATTAGCATAAGGTGTCCAAATACCTTTAAAAAGCTACCCTTAGAGCCCATTCCCGCTTCCTTGCATATTCCATGTTCCCATTCACTTTGCTGGGAGCTTTAGGAGTGCACGGATGGTAATATTGGGCCCTAAAATTATCAACATTATTCTTTTAGTGGTGTGACTTGTGCATTTAGTGTTGGATCCTACACTCGTTGAAATCAAAGGCACAGCTCTAATTGATGTTAGTGGTGCAGCATCAGGGCATTCATGTTTTTCTCATTTAAAAAATAAAACACGAGGAGACAAATTTGAACAAAGTTATCCTTGCTGGAGAAAAGGACACAACACTTACTTATTTTTGTATCACGTTTCCCTAAAAAAAACCCAAAAAAACAGAAATAAATATAAATTATTATTAGGAGCATTTTTCTCATGGATATTCGGTTGTCTGAGTTTTGTGAAACATCGTGTCTCACTTTTCATATTACCAGTTGGGGTGAAATTGATCAGGGTTAATCTCATCCCAATTTCCTTTTAACATTAAATGAAAAAATGAACAACTCCTCCTCCAATATAATTACACACAAGATCCACATTGAAGCAAATTATTTACTTGCCGGATGAGGAAAGAGGACATTTGAGGGCACAGAGTCTTCCTGGTCCCCCATGTCATGGTGCCTCCAGAACCATGTGGATTTCACTCTCAGAGAAGATACATTTCAAAGAACATTTTCTTTCTGATTTTCTCTTACCCACATGCTGAATAATTATCAATATATTATCCCTGATATTTCATGTGATACTCAAATTGATCTCTCTTTAATAATGATCATCATAAATAATAAAACATCAAACAACTCAATGGAAAAGGTTCTATGTGGAGAAAAATTGAACTTACTGATTTCTCCAAGATGTTTCCCTAAAGAAATGAAATAAAGCAAACAGATGTAAATACAAGTTATTTAAGAAAATTTCCAGTTAATGGAGATTTAAAGAAGTTTTTTCATGATATGAACGCCTGGCCCCTGAATACCAAACATTTCATTCATGTTTAACGAGCCATGTGGCCAAACTAGAGTTAAGTGTCCAACAGTAACTGACTATTGTCAAGGATTTACAATTCTGAAAGGTTTGAATTCCTTATGGAATTAGGGTCTGATTTTTCAAGGCATTGAGGAGCCTAACTCTCACTGATTTCAGTGAGAGTTAACTGACCAAATAAAAATCTATCCATTAGAGTCCAATCCTGCTTCTTGTATTATCTCTCACATTCCCATTGGCTTTGCTGGGAGCTCTGGGGTGCAGACTCGAATTTCTGGCCCTCAAATTATCAGCATTATTTTTTTTAGCAATTTGACTTGTGCATTCAGTGCTTAATCCTACACTCATTGAAGTCAATGGCAAAGATCTAACTGATGTTAGTGACGCAGTATCTGGGCTTTCATCTTTTTCTGGTTAAAAAAACTCCACCCCAAAAATTCACAGAAAAACAAAGAAATACCCTTATGAGGAGTCAAATTTGTACAGAAGTTTTACTTGTTGGAGGAAAGAGCACAACTCGTACAGATTTCTATATCCTGTTCCATTAAAAATAAACAGAAATAAATATAAATTCTTATTAGGAGCATTCTTCCCTTGGTTATACAGTTGTCTGCATTTCGTGAAAGTTGCACAGTGATTATACAATTCATGAGCCTTTGAGGGTTTCATGTTCTCAACACCAGGAGAAAAAGGTTTCCCTTCTCCATCTCTGACTTCTTGTTCCTCACCATTTTCAGAACTCAGGTTAAGTCTCAGAGCTCATGTCTATTCAGACCCCTCTTTTCTACTGTGTATATTTTTTTAATATTATCTATTGGGATGAAATTTGTCCATGGGGACTGAGGAGGGAATAACTGCACAGCTGGGTGGGAAGTGGGCAGAAAAGAGTGAGGAGTGGAGAAGGTTTTGGATCACTCTCCCCCCCCTTCCCCAAGTGCTCCATTCAGCTTAACTGAGGCAGTTCTGGGGGAGAAATATTCTGGGCCTGTAAAGGGCCGATGAAGATCACTGCCCCCTGGAGCAAATGGGAACCTTAGTAACGTTTTCTGCTGCGGGGAGCATAGGGCATGTCTGTGCTTCCCCTGCTTGGCCCAGTGTAAAATTTCATTCTTCCCTTTTTTCATTTATTAGAAGAAAATTTCTTGTTAATTTCACTAAATTTTCCCCTGTGACATTTACCTTTTATTTTAAATAGATAAACAGTGAGGCCAATGAAACCAAACAAAACCAGCAGGATCACACTCAGAGCCACCATCCATGGATTCACCCTCGGGAAAAAGGAATCTGAAAAATAAACCCCCAGGATTTGCATTAGTTTGGAAGCAGGGACAAAACTAATTTTTTTTCTATTGCATGTAAATATATAAATAGTCCCCAGCAGGACGTATGTGAAGTAAGAGTGAAAACATGACACCCCCCCCCCCCCCACGCTGCACAAAAGACCAAAACCTGATTTTAAAAATTACTCCAACCAACACAGCTTTAGCACTGATCAACCAGTGAATGAACAGGCCTGGTTTGATTCATGCTATTCAGAGCTTTATTGAGCTGAGGGGCAAATTCTTTGCTCACAAAACCTCATTGACTTCAGTGGAGTTATGCCAGCAAACAATTTGGTCCTCACTATTCAGCAACATTCAGAAATTGCAGAAGTCGTTAGAATATTTTGGTGAGTCACTAATAATTTCCTCAATTATTTCGACGAATCATAATTGCAATGAATCCAAACATTAAGTGCTAGAAATTGATTCATCTTCTTTTGCTGTTCTTGTGTTTACAGCATTTACATCATCTAGCCAGGGTGGGCATTTCAAACATGCCTAAGGCCTTCTCCACACAGGATTTGTGCCCTGGTTTCGTGAAATTGGTGTAACACTCATGCAGTCATTGTTACACTGATTCCACAGCTGACCATGTAAGAGGATTGCCCCAATTTAACTAAACTGATTTACAATTTAAGGTTTTCTCAATCAGCTTAATAGTGTCCTTTATCCATTTAGTATAAATCAGTAAGGAACTAACTTACGCTAAATATATAGGACACTGAAACTGAAATAAGAGCATTCAAACAAGGGTTTTCATCAATAACTCAGGAGATAATCAGGGCAGCTTTTGTGTGTAGACAAAGGCAAAGTGAGTTATGAGCACAAGTCCCACTGAATGTCAACAGAAACAAGCCCACATCATTTGGTGACATTTCACTTATAGAAAAGGTAGCAAACAAACGATGGTATAAAAATTGCTACGTTCAAAAAAAATCACTGAGGGGAAGTTAAGTTTTTAAGAACAAACTCTTCTCAAAATCAGTCTCTCTCTCTTTTTTTTTTAAAGTAAGAGTTTCAGGAGTATCAGAGTTAAGATTAAATTTACATGAAACCCAAAACTCTGATAACTCTGAATGTGCAAAATTAAGGCAATCAGATTGCCTGAGTTGTGACCCTGTTAAGGTTCCAGTTTCTGAACTTCTTTGTTTTTAGGTAGGTTGTAAAATATGCACAACAGATGCTTCAGTTCTTTGTTTCCTATGTTTTGTTTTGTTTCTGATGGAGGTGATTTCAGTATGTGGGTTTAGCTGGTAACTGACCTGCTATATAAACTGTTGATTCCTTTTCTTGATTGAGAAGGGTGTTCCTGATCAAACAGGACAGGTTCTGGTTTGAACGTTCTTTTATAATAATAGAATTTTCTGTTTCAAACAGGCTACTATCCCTGAGGGATTTTGCTTCAGAGAGCGATGGTAATTCTTTCCCACTGAGATCTCTCCAAAGAACCTTGGGCTCTGGAAACCAACCAGCCGATTGACAAACCATCCGGATCCCTCCATCCTGGTGACTCTCCACAGAGATGAGAGGATTGGAGCCCAAACCTAGAGGAAAATTACGTAAATGTGTGATAAATCAATGGGGTAACTTAACAGCTAAAAAAGGATGAGTGATAGATTGTGGATCCATTACTCCCACTCAAGATCACTTGCTCATGTAGAAGGGATAAATGAACACTGGAATTTCTGAATTCCCAATACGCATGGACACAGGAAAACACGTGAACAAATATTTAAAATAATTTCACTGAATAAGGAGAGATATTGTCCTCTCCACCCAAAAGCAAGGGAGCATTGAACACCTTTGGAAATCTGGCCACTTCATTTAAATACCTAGTGGAATATGAATTTTTCAAAAAGCCAGATTTTAGTATATTCGATAAAAATTTTGTTTGTTCTCTTTTTAAATCAGTCAATCAATCTAACTGGCTCCATGGTTCCTGTGTCGGAGCAGCAGGGCACAAACGCTCGGCCTCATCTGCTAGCAGTAAATACTTAACTTGTCCCTCCCCCACCTTTATGTGGCCTCAGCCAATGAGAAAGCTGCAACTGATTTTGACTGCACCCCTAAATAACCAGCAGTAGTGACCACGTCAGAAGGCCTGTACACCTGGCAGTCCCACCGTAGCCAGGCCTCAGAACGACGGCAGAGGAATTGGAAGACCAGGGGCCGTCCACACGTGAGAGGCTCCAGCAGCGCAGCTTCACCGCTGTGGTGCTTCAGTGTAGACACTACTTACCCCAAGGGCAGGACTTCTCCTGGCGTCCCAGGTGACACCCCTCTCTGAGAGGCAGGAGCTAGGTTGACAGAAGAATTCTTCTGTTGACCCAGCCCTGCCTGCATGGCGACTTAGGTCAGCTTAGTTTTGTCACTCATGGGGGGTGTATTTTTCACACCCCTGAGTGACCTAGTTCAGCAGACCTACTTTTCTCACGTAAACAAGGCCCATATTTGTCTAGAAGTCTTTTCCCTCCTTTCTCTCCCTCCTTTTGGAGTTAGTCAAGAACATTTTTTGGGCAAGGAAATCTCTTGACCATTCTGAAAATGTCTTTAATAAAACGTTGGGAAAGTTTTCAGCATATTTTCCAAAGTGTCTGAATGTGGTCGTGTGCTGAAATCTAGTCACATTGTGTTACTCTAAAATAATTCACAAGTTGCTAGTCACAGTTGTTGCAGTAGAAAAGAACAAAAACTGCAGCCCAGGATGAGATAATACAGACAAGAGCTGCTGACCTGCTACCTTCAGTTCCAACAGGGCTTCTTCATAAAAAGAACCATCTTGAACAAAACAGTGGTATTGTCCTTCATCTGAGCTTCTGATATTAACAATCTGCAAGGAAACATTCCCATCCGTGATGCCAGCTTTCAAAAGCTCCGTCCTTCCACGATATTCTGGCATCTGCTGTCCATACTCATCCTTTCTATGCCGATACAGGTGCACAAATGAAGTGAACTCAGATCGGAACCATCTCACCTCCATGTTCACAGCGCTCATCCTGGGGGACAGGTGACAGGGTAACACAATGTTCTCACCCAAAATGGCAGTGACAGGGTGACCAGGACCCATCACTCTGAACTGAGCTGTGAAATACACCAAAGCAAAAAGAGAACAACCTCAGAGAGAAAATAAAATATATTCATGACTGATTCAATAGGTTCATACTTTCCAAAAATTCAGCCTGGGGCAGACCCCTGGTATGCAAATTTCCAGCCTGAACATTGAAAATTTGGCACAATAAGAAACAACTGAAAAGGGTGGGGGGGAAGAGTTACATTAATAAGTGACAGGCCAGCTCACGTATAGGTGTCACTGGTTACTCCCCATATATTAATTTGACATGCCACAGAGCCATTTCAGTGCCCCGTGAACAGACAGGGTGACCTGAGTATATACACTGTGTACCTGAGCTCTGTGATCTGTTCTGACCATCACTATATTTCTGATGTGATTTCTCAGCATTGGTTTGAATATGAGAAGGATGAAAAGATGAAATCCTGACTCCACTGAAGTCAACAGAGATCTCCTAGAATTTCACCCTAATGTTTTGGGACCCAGCTTCTTTGGAGACCACCACCTCGTACGAGGACACAATTTTCATTGAGATCAGCTGAGGTTCTTGAGTTTCCCTCCTTTGCCCCCCTCCACCTGTATTTAGTGAGACGGGGTCACTGCCAGGACATTTTCAGTAAAGGGTCTTCTACTCTGGGACCCACGTGCCTTGACCTCACTGAGCCAAATCACTTCAGCTTTAGGCCAGTTGGCCTTGGTGTTTGAGAAAGGATTGGGTCACAGAGGATGCAAGCATGTGAACTAGGATGCTCAGCGTGACCCAAGGTGCGTAGGGCTGCCCACAGTGGAAATGCCAAGGTCAGGGAAGGCTGCAAAAAGGAGAGCAGCTTCTCCCAAAACTGGTGGTTTACACTATAGTTAGATTCACCAACCAGTCACAAACTGTGCTCCTGATCCCCCACACTGGATATCAGAAAAGAAATCAAACAGCCCCCTTTACTGCATTCCAATCTCTGGCTCCCAATCAGCGAATAGGTTCAGTACAGTGAGACATTACTTAAAACTCTGTTCACTTTACAAAATGTTCTTTTAATTCCCCAAAGGACCAGACACATTACCAGATCAATACTAATTTGAATCTTACCCAAAAGACCATGCTGCCAGCCAATCCTTTAGTATCTAAAACTAAAGGTTTTATTAGAAAAGAAAAGGAACGAAAGAGAAGAGAGTTGCTAAATGGTCAAAGCAATCAGATAGATAGATAGATAGATAGATAGATAGATAAAAGAAAGTGACTTCAGAATCCATATATCAGGTTCTTAGCAGCACTGGTGAATTTGCTAGCTTGCAAAGTCCCTCTGGAACACATCCAGAGCTTGGATGGGTCTATCAGTCCTTTGTTCAAAGCTTCAATTTGTAGGGAAGTTACTCCAGAGGCGAGAAGCAGGACTGCAGACAAAATGGAGAAGATGCAGCTGCCTTTTTATATCCTTTGCCATGTGGCGTGTACATCCTTTGTCCCAAACACTAACTCACAGCACATGGGCATAAAAAGGTACTTGGAGTCCCCTGTCCATAGGCATGTCCTTACATGTCCTGAAAAACAACGAGGAGCCCGGTGGCACCTTAAAGACTAAGATTTATTTGGGGCGTAAGCTTTTCCCAAATAAATCTGTTAGTCTTTAAGGTGCCACTGGACTCCTCGTTGTTTTTGTGGATATAGACTAACACGGCTACCTCTCTGATACTTGTCTACATGTCCTGCTGACTCATAGCCCCGGGCTTCTCTCAATGGTTCATTCTACAGCTGATTGCCTTTGATGGGCCATCAAGAGGGCCGGATAGTGCTGATGCTGGACTGTCTGGGGGTGTCACCCAAATGCACAGCACAAGATTGACACACAAATATACCACACATATTTATATCTCACCATACAAAGATGATACATACCTATAAACAAGCTTATCATATTTAGCAAATCATGCCTTTTCCACTGATACCTTACATAGAATCATAGAACTGGAAGGGACCTTGAGAGGTCATCGAGTCCAGCCCCCTGCACTCATGGCAGGACCAGCACCACCTAGACCATCCCTGACAGGTGTTTGTCTAACCTGCTCTTAAAAATCTGCAATGACAGAGATTCCACAACCTCCCTGTGCAATTGATTCCAGTGCCTAACCACCCTGACAGTTAGGAAGTTTTTCCTAATGTCCAACCTAAACCTTTCTTGCTGCAATTTAAGTCCATTGCTTCTTGTCCTATCATCAGAGGTTAAGGAGAACAATTTTTCTCCCTCCTCCTTATAACAAGCTTTTAGGTATTTGAAAACTGTTAACATGTCCCCTCTCAGTCTTCTCTTTCCCAGACTAAACAAAACCAGTTCTTTCAATCTTCCCTCATAGGTTATGTTTTCCAGACCCCTAATCATCCTTGTTGCTCTACTCTGCACTCTCTCCAATTTGTCCGTATCTTTTCTGAAATGTGGCGCCCAGAACTGGACACAATATTCCAGCTGAGGCCTAATCAACGCAGTGTAGAGCAGTAGAATTACTTCTCGTGGCATATCTTGTATAAGATTTATTGCGATTTTGTAATATTGGTATCAATGCTACTATAAATGGTCACCCATATTCCATACAGCCTCACACACAGATACTATAATGATATAAGTATCTAGATAGATAGAGAAACTGCGTTGCCTCATATGCAGCGGGTGGAGAATTACTCCTCCAGAAGTGCTGGGGAGGAAGTGGAGACTTATTTATTGATATTGAGCCAATCTGAAATTCGTGTTACGGGTGGGTTTGGGGGTTGTTTTGGTTTTGGTTTTTTTTTTTTTCCCCCAGTTTTGTACAAAGGAGTGGAATAGGCATAATTTATAAATCACTGCGATGAAACAAATCCTACAACCAGCAGCAGGATCAGTGGGATTCCTACCTGATTCCAGCTTGTGAATGTGATAAGTAATGAAGAAAATGACCAAATGAGGCAGAGAGGTGATCATTGTGGAGCTAGGACAGAATGAAAGAACCTTCCTCTTCACTGTAACTTGATCTGGACAACAGGCTAGGGAAGAGAAAAATACTTTACCAAAACATGTTTTGCATTCAAATCTGATTTGTTAGAAAAAGGAACTATTATCTGTAGTTAGTGAATTGAACGGATTGTTTCTGGTCACCATGTCCTTCAAGATTTTAGAGCTGGTAGACCTCATCCTCTCACACCTTGTTTTTAATGATAGGTTGGAAACGGAAAACTAACTTTCCTGCTTTTTCAACTCCCAACTGGTTTCTCAACTTTGAATGGACGAGTCATTGAACTGAGCCAGTTGGGTTCATTGAAATGAATAAAATATTTTCTCTGCACTTGCAGAAGAAGCTATTGCTGTCAAAAGCTGGGTGAGCCCTTCAACAAATTCTGGTTGCACCACTTCGTTGATCTTATTTTCTTTAAAACTTCTCCAGCAAACACGTACTGCTTGAATGTTATACATTACATATATGCCTTAGCATCAGCTGTCATAATTTTAATTTGAAAGATAATTTCTAATTTTAAAAAATCCAAGTTAAAGAAAAGCCTCTGATCTAAATTTTCTTTTAAAAAATCATTTTTAAAGATGAATTTTCATCCACCCTGAGTGTCTGATATTTCCTTCAGACCCCATTGCCAAAGAACTACAGCACTTTGAAGATTTACATTAATAGGTGGGATACATTGGATTGGATGAATTATTGAAGAAAGCTGAAAATTGTTTGTCTCTTTCAAAAACAGAGCAGCAGCACTGCCAACCACAGTATCCAAAAATCAAAAGTCAGTGTAACCCCGGCCCACCCTAACGTGTTCGGTCTGTGTCGTATTGTCCGGTCTTGTGTTGTCTGCAGTGGCACTTGAACAGTTTTTAAAGTGTGGGTGCTGAAAGCCAGTGAAACTGCCCCACACTTTTCACCTCGTGCCCCCCTTACCTCTCTCCATGGCCTACACCCCCTCCCCTCAGAGCTGGGGCTGGGACCAGGGCTGTGTCTCTAGGAGTGCAGGGACACAGACAGGGGTCAAGGGGCTGAGGCTGGTGGCAGACATGGGGCCAGAAGTGGATTCCCCACATGCGGGGCCAGGAGAGGAGCCCCAGGCACGGGACCGGGAGTGGAGCCCCATGTAAAACCTGGGGATGCTGTAGTACCCCCCAACGCCCCTGCTTCCCATGCCTATGATTGTCTGGTCTTGTAGCTTTGATAAGCTGTAAAACTGTATAATTGTTTAATTTTATTAGAGCATCCATGAAGAATGTGGTATTTGGGAACATATGCAAGTTGTACATTGTTGTGGTTGTTTTGTGCTTTAAAATGTTTGTTTCTTTATGAAAATCAATCCAAAAAATCCTCTCCTCCCTCCCCGTCATGCACACACATAATTGAAATAAAAATCACAATTGGGTCAAAAAAATATAAGTGATTGACTTAAAATCAATATTTTAAAAAATACATTTTGAGTTCCTATTTTTTGCCATTTGGTTTTTGAACCCTGACTGTGCACTCAGGTCTTAATCTTAAACTTTGCCCTGCAACCATAAAAGCTAGAAATTCATGTTTACTTGAAATGAAATCTGAGATTCTCACATCAATTTATAACTAGAGCATTCGGGCTTTCAGAAAATTACCGAATACTGTGAGACTTAAAATAAAAATCACACAAAGTTATGAGAGTTGACAACACTGGAGCTGGTCAAAAATGTTTAAACAAAAATGATTTTTTCAATCGAAAATGGCGTTTGGATTTTTTTTTAAAAAAACTGATGATTTCCTATTATTTTAATGTTTCTAATTTCTCAGTGAAATGATGCTAAATGAAAAAAATATTTCAAATTGATTCAAAATGAGAAACCCTAATCAAATGGAATAAAAACATTTTATTCACCCATCCTTTATCCTGTCTCAAAGGAGGAAAGGGAGCAAAAATGAAAACGGAAAAAGAAAAACTAAAATCGAATTTTTTGTTCAATAATACGTGATTGAAATTTGAAAAATAAGCAAATTCTTTTAAACAAAAACATAATTTGTAAATAGCTGTACTCCAACAGATTTCTTCATAATATTGCCCCTTGAATGGCTTTTCACACAGGAGGAGATAATCTGTTACACAATGTATAAATTTCCCTTTTTTAGTATGGCCTGAAGTCCCTACTCAGTGACACTCCTGAACACAGGATCAACTTGAGGCACATGCTCACTTCCCACTGAGTTCAGGAGGAGAAAAGGAGGCAGTTTTCTGCTTTGATTGATTCTGAGCATAATTGTATTTTTTACAAGAACAAAAGGATTCACCCCCTCCCCGCAGTCAAGAGGCAGAAAACTGCAATGAGAGCACAGGCAGAAAACTAGACTGATGGCCGCTGGGTTTGGTGCAGGAAATTTTCTGTATTCAAAATAGAGGAAGTTACAAATCTCCCCCAAGAACAGTCTTGGGTCCACTGCTCTTGAATAAAATTCAGCAAAACAAAGAAATGACGAATTCAACAAGCTGTAAAAGTCTCGTGTTACATTACTGTGAAAACAATCCGCAATGTATGTGACAGTCCATCACTTTCAATGTAGATGTACTGTCAAGTTCCCAGAAAGAGAGAAACAAATTCTCACAGGATTATTTACTCCTTGTGTTTTGAATAATCTGTCCAAGCAATAAGGAGCGTGCATTAGACGTTAGAAACAGTCCTTCTGGAGCAAAATTAACCCACCTGGTTGGGTCTTCTGAGCAGTCGGGTGTGGTCAGACTTGGCTCCTCTGGCTGGGACAGTCCCAGGCTCGGTGACTGTTCCCGTCGGTCACGGAGGCGGCTCAGCTCATTTTAGCGATTGAGGAGCTGCAGTTTTGTCTCGGGGCTTCTCCAGGGAAGGTTGTGAACAGAAACAGGGTTTGTTCCGATCGATAAACGTGGCTCAGCTCGCGGCCTTTGCCCGGGGACAGTGAAAGTAACACTGGAAATTGCCTCAGTCCAACCCCTGTCCCGGGGAAGGGAGAGTCTCCTCTTAAAGACACAGCCCCAGTCCCGCGGGGCCGCCAGTGCGGGGGGGACCGGAACTTTCTGTTAAAATTTAACATAAAGGGGGTTTGTTGTTGCGGGAGAGGGGGTTTGTTTTGGGGTTGTTTTTTTTCCTATTTAGTTGACTAGACGCAGCAAAAGCAGGAAGCAGATTCTCTCTGAAATCAGGCCTGGATTCAGGTAACTGGGTCACCTGAACAGCGGACTCTCAGTCCAGTCCGGATTTCAAAAAGAGAAAAGCTTTTGCTGACTATCATAAACTAAATGGCAACCCCCCCCCCCCACAGCCAAAAACAAAGCCCCTTTTGTTAACATACAGTGACAGTTTCCCACTGACGATCGTGACCTTCCAAAACAGCAAGGTCATCAGAAGTGATTTGCTCTGTGCCGTGCTGGCCCCCGTCTATGAGAGAGACAAGGTGGAGGGTGTTTGATCTTTTACTGGATCAACTTCTGTTGGGGAAAGAGACAAGCTTTCCAGCAACACAGACCTAAAGAAGAGCTCGGTGTAGCTCCAAAGCTCCTCTCTCTCAACAACAGGAGTTGGTCCCCTAAAAGATTTGATCTCCCCCACCTGGTCTGAGTTCAACAAAACTCAAACTTCTGAAAACCAAGAAATACAGAGTTAAGGTAAAAAGAAAAGGAGTACTTGTGGCACCTTAGAGACTAACCAATTTATTTGAGATGCACAAATCCAGGTTTTCTCACCCTCCGCCCCCCCCCCCCACTGCTGGTAATAGCCCATCCAAAGTGACCACTCTCTTCACAATGTGTATGATAATCAAGGTGGGCCATTTCCTGCACAAATCCAGGTTTTCTCACCCCCCCACCCCCCATACACACACAAACTCACTCTCCTGCTGATAATAGCTCATCCAAAGTGACCACTCTCCCTACAATGTGCATGGTAATCAAGGTGGGTCATTTCCAGCACAGATCCAGGCTTTCTCAACCTGCTCCCCCCCCCCACCCGGGAACACACACACACACACACACATAAACTCACTCTCCTGCTGGCAATAGCTCATCCAAACTGGCCACTCTCCAAGTTTAAATCCAAGTTTAACCTGAACGTCAGGGGGGGTGGTAGGAAAAAGCAAGGGGAAATAGGCTACCTTGCATAATGACTTAGCCACTCCCAGTCTCTATTTAAGCCTAAATTAATAGTATCCAATTTGCAAATGAATTCCAATTCAGCAGTTTCTCGCTGGAGTCTGGATTTGAAGTTTTTTTGTTGTAAGATAGCGACCTTCATGTCTGTAGTCGCGTGACCAGAGAGATTGAAGTGTTCTCCGACTGGTTTATGAATGTTATAATTCTTGACATCTGATTTGTGTCCATTTATTCTTTTACGTAGAGACTGTCCAGTTTGACCAATGTACATGGCAGAGGGGCATTGCTGGCACATGATGGCATATATCACATTGGTGGATGTGCAGGTGAACGAGCTTCTGATAGTGTGGCTGATGTGATTAGGCCCTGTGATGGTGTCCCCTGAATAGATATGTGGGCACAGTTGGCAACGGGCTTTGTTGCAAGGATAGGTTCCTGGGCTAGTGGTTCTGTTGTGTGGTATGTGGTTGTTGGTGAGTATTTGCTTCAGGTTGCGGGGCTGTCTGTAGGCAAGGACTGGCCTGTCTCCCAAGATTTGTGAGAGTGTTGGGTCATCCTTCAGGATAGGTTGTAGATCCTTAATAATGCGTTGGAGGGGTTTTAGTTGGGGGCTGAAGGTGACGGCTAGTGGCGTTCTGTTATTTTCTTTGTTAGGCCTGTCCTGTAGTAGGTGACTTCTGGGAACTCTTCTGGCTCTATCAATCTGTTTCTTCACTTCCACAGGTGGGTATTGTAGTTGTAAGAAAGCTTGATAGAGATCTTGTAGGTGTCCCTCTCACATTCCCTTTCCTTCTCCCTTTTCCTTCATTGTCTCTTTTTCTACTCAGCATTTTTCTAGCCCTCACTTGTGATACCTATTTATTTTCCTCTCCCACTCTCCCCTCCTCCCTCCCACAGATCATCCCCCTTGGCTGCTCCATTCTTTCCCCTGATTTTATCCCTTCTCCTCCTGCTGCCCCAATGAGATCTAAGGACACAGATCTGTACAAAACGCTCTCTGCTGCTGCAGAGCTTCCAGCTTCTCCCAAAACCCTGATTGATTAATTCTGTGCCACCCTCACCTCTGCCTGTCCCCAACCCGATTGTTCATTCTACCTCCTGCCCAGCCCCCACATCTGCCTCTCATGGCCCTCTGGCAGCTCCAAGGGGCTCTTCTTCCTCCCCCTCCCGTCCCTGAGGCTGCAGGGAGGGCAGGGAGGAGATTCTAGGGGTCATAGAGATGAGGAGCCAGAGGGTTGGGTAGCCAGAAGTCCTCTACGGTCATAAAGACTAGGGCATGCGAGGATAGAAAGGCTGATTTTGGGGCCCCCAGTGAGATATTCCACCCCCTGTCTCAGGGACATAAGCTGAGCCTTGATCCTCCCACCCCCAACCAGAACCAGGGTCGGATTCTCTCCCCAGGGATGGAGCCTGGTGGGAAAGTGAAGATCGGGGCCCCATCATCAGCATCACTAAATGTCACCTGCCACCGGTCACAGTCCAGACAAACCCGGATCCTGCTGGGGACCTGGCTCAGGGGCAGAGGGGCCTCAGGGGAGGTGAGAGCCCGGAACTGCCCCCCGCACTGCCCCACAGCCCAGATCCCCTGCTCAGGGCTAAGGCTGATCCATCCCTTCCTCCTCACAGACTCTCTGGCCACCCCCACAGCCCAGAGTTCCCCATCCCCCACCTCCACCTCCCAGCAATGTGTCTCCGCGGTGAATCCCTCACAGCCCAGCACACAGGCCCGAGAATCAAATCTCTCAGGGTTGTCGGGCAGATCCTGCCGTGTGTCTCCCCATCTCACACTTTTCCCATCCTCAGACAGGACGAGTTGGGACTGAGCCGTGTCTGGATCCAGCGTCACATTCACTAGGAAAAGAGAGAATCAGAGCGTGAGGGGCAGAGCTCAGCCCTGGGGGAGGCTGGGGCCATTTCTCACACTCCCCAGCAGCCCCATCCTGGCTGGGACAGGCCTGGATCCCAGGGAGCTGCCTCTGACCTGGGCTCCTAAGACTGAGCAGGGATGTCACTGCACTTCCTCAGTCTTTTTCTCTTCAGCTGCCAGCTCCCTCTGCTGGGGCTGCTCCATTCCCAGTGGCAGAGACACAGCCAGGAAGGTGTCAGAAGTTTTTATTGAGGAGGGAACAGAGGAGGCAAGAACCAGCTTTAAACCCCAGAGGGAAGCTCCCTCCCCAATGCAGAGACGGGTCCGTGATGGAGTGAAAGGATCTTTCCCCTCCTGCGCCCACCTCTCCCCAGGGAAGGGACTAAAGACTCTGGCAGCCCCAGCAGATGGTACAACTCAGTGAACATTGGCAGAGCCTCCCCGCACCCCACCTTCAATCTCACTGTGTCCCAGCTCCCCCTGTGCTGGACTTTGCTGTGGGGCCTCCCCACTGCACCCGGCCTGCTCTGAAATGTCACAGCTCGGACAGCAACAGGCCACACGCTACCAGGACTGAACCTGCCCAGAATGTCACTGCTCAGCAGCAATCACAGCACAAAGGTCCAGTAGCCTGGGGGAGGGAGGGGTCAGCACCACTGAAGGGGGTTCATGGTGGAACGAGGCAGAAGCAATGCGTGTGGGGAGAGCAGGGGCAAATTAGGGTTTTGTGAGGCCCTGGGCCAGAGCAAGTGGGGGCTTCTCCCGACCTCTTCTCCCTGAAGTCCGCCATCCCCCCCTGCGCTTCTTCCAGGGAAATGGGGTCAGGGTACAGGGGCTTGCCACACTCCGCCCACCTGGCGCTCCAGGCGGATAGCAGGGCAAGCCCCTGCACCCCCAACTTCACTCCCCGGCTGAAGTGCCAGGTGGGTGGAGTGGGGCAAGCCCTTGAGCTCTGACCCAGGACTGCTGGGCAGGCAGAACAGGTTGGGGCCCAGAGGCGTCCATTTTTCTGGGGCCGCCCAATTGGCTGGGGCCCGTGGGCACAGGCCCTGTTAGCCCAGTGGCTAATCCGCCACTAGGAGGATGTGTGGAACAGGTGGCAGGTGGAAATAAGGAGAGGGTCATGCCAGTGATGTGGAGACTGAAGTGACGTCCTGTTTACCAGAGACAGGAACATACTTGGGCCATGGTGGATAGAGAGAGGAGAAAAGAGACAAGCTCACAGCTCTGATCATAGGAGCTTCCTACATCTTTATAATGGACCCAAGGGAACCCTTCTCTGTGATCAAGGCTTGAGGCTGGAGCAAGGGTCTCACACAGACACAGTCCCTGCTCACCCCATCAGTGTGGGGTCACTGCAGAGCTCCTGGCTTTCTTCAATGGGAAAAAGATGAAGGAAGAAACAGGGAGACACTGGAGATCAGCCATCAGCACAGGAAGATTAAACAAACTGCCCCTGGAGAAGTGGCTGTGGACTGGATCTGTACAATGAGTAGGAGCTGCAGTCTCAGATCTCTGCAGGGTGCAGCGCACATGCTGGCAGTGGAGGGGAAGGAAGAGTAGATGCGATATGATGTCGATTCAGTATAGTGTGGTAGGACATAGGCACAAACCCTGCCTCATGATGCGCAGTGAAATGCCGGGTGCTGGGGAGGTCTGCCCTGAACGATCACATCAACCCCCACATTCGAGGAAAAAAGGGGCACATTGCCTCATGGGAACAGATATTTGGACATTGATAAAATATGATCTTAAATTACCTTCTTCTATAGGTGCCACAGATCTTCTCCACCCTAAAACCAGCCACATAATTAGAGATGAGAGCGGATCTGAACACGTATTGCATGATTCAATATTGTACAAACTAATGACTGATGGAAAAAGAAAGTTCTTCCAGACATATACTAAAATGTAAAGCATCAGAACCTCCATTAGGTTGCATGAGTGTCTCTCTCCCAGGGTGGATCTTCACTGCAGAGTTAGCCCAGGATCTTACTTGTCTGCTTCCCCAAACTGTTACTTGTGCAAGCCCAAAAACTCTGACTCAAGTTTGGTGGTGTTTTACACCCAGGCTAGCTGGCAAGACTTTGGGTACAGGCTATTGCCCAGGGTCCACTTTAATTCAGGTTGGTTACGTCCCACACTTTGCAGTGTGGAGGGAGGTTAATAATCTCAGGGGCTGATAGTTCACCAGAGCCTTCTGACAATTCCTCCTGGGCCATATTTTTTTGGCCACTACCCACTTTATTACTGTATTGCTTACCAATTTGTCAAATTAGCTTTTCGTGTGAAATTCATCCAGTTTAGTCTTTCCCCATATTTTATAAAGTTACATGAAAAAGCAACCACCCACATCCCCCAAAGGAATGACAGTAAAAAAGCAAACAAACAAAAAAGGGTTTCCAAGGGCAACAACTTTAAAAATTAAATTTAAAAGCAAACATCTCCACCACAATTAAACAAACTGCCACACAAAGATAGAATTTTGTTACAAAAACTTTCTTGTCAGAGCAAGGACAATGATACTTACTTATTTCTTTATCTCGTATGGCTAAAAATTAAACAGAAATAAATACATATTTTTGTTCGGCATTTCCCTTTTCTTATTTTTTAGCTTTCTTTATCACCAATATGACAGTGAAGGCTGAAAGACATCAAACTCATCCTCAAAATGTCAGACTAGAGGGCCCAGTGGTCCCTTCTGGTCTTAAACTCTGTGACTCTATGTGACTCTATTATCAGTTTTTCAAAATAGCTTTTGGTGTGAAATCTCTCCAATTTACCATTACCCCATATTTTACAGAATTACAGTAACCCTTCCCAGAATAATCATAAAAAGAAAGGAGAGAAACCAAAAGATGTCATATTGCAACAAAAGTGTAAACGTTAAATTTAAAATTGAACAACTCTACAAGAATGAAACAAGCTCCCACATGAGGATCCAATTTGATACCAAAAATAAATAAATGCTTGTCTGAGGAAGGACAATGACACTTACCAATTTCTATATCTCGTTTGTCTAAAAATTAAACAGAAATACATATATTGTTTGTTAGAAGTGTCCCTTTACTTATATTTTATTTCTCTTTATCATCAATACTAATGTTAAGGCTGAGAGATTGTTTCTATTCAACCTCCTCTTCAGGACAGTAAGGTGAGAGGATCCAGTGGCCCTTTCTGGTTTTAAACTCTGTGACTCTATAATTAATTCCTTCTCAGTTTTTCATTGGTGTGAAATATATCCACTTTAGTCTTTCCCCAGACAGTATAGAGTCACATTACAAAACAACCCGCCATCCTCCCCCAAAAGAATAATAATAATAATAAAATAATAATAATTAATAATAAATCATTCATAATAAAGCAACAAGCAAACAAACAAAAGGTTTCATATTGCAAGAACTTTAAAAGTTACATTTAAAAACGTTCTTGTCAGAGTAAGGACAATGATACTTACTTATTTCTTTATCTCGTAGGTCTAAAAATTAAACAGAAATAAATACATATTTTTGTTCAGCATTTCCCTTTTCTTAGTTTTCAGTTTTCTTTATCACCAGTATGACTGTGAAGGCTGAAAGACATCAAACTCATCCTCAAAATGCCAGACTAGAGGACCCAGTGGTCCCTTCTGGTCTTAAACTCTGTTACTCTATGACTCTATTGATCATCAATTTCTCATATTAACTTTTTGCAAGAAATTTATCCAGTTTAGTCTTTCCCTACATTTTGTTAAGTTACAATACCCCCCACAAAAGAATAATAATAAAAAGCAAGTAAGCAAACAAAAAAAAAGTTTAATATTGCAACAAAATTGTAAAAGTTAAATTTAAAAGCACACAACCCCACCACAATTAAACCAGCTCCCACATGAGGATCCAATTTGGTATTAAAATTTTCTTGTCAGAGAAAGGATAATGACACTTACCAATTTCTGTATCTCTTTTGCCTGAAAAGCAAACCGACAGACACATATTGTTTGTTAGGACTTCCCCTTTTCTTATGTTTTATTTCGCTTTCTCATCAATATGAAAATTAAGCCTGAGAGATATTTTTTTCTATTCAATCTCCGCTGGAGGAGGTCACATTAGAGGAGCCAGTCATTTCTTCTGTTCTTAAACTGTGTGACTCTATGATTCTATGGCTTATCAATTTTTCATATTAGCTTTTGCTGTGAAATTCATTCAGTTTAGTCTTTCCCCACATTGATTAAAGTTACATTACAAAACAAACCCCTGTCTGCCCCCAAAATAATTCTAGTAATAATAAAAAGCAAGCAAACAAACATAAAAGATTTCATATTGCAACAATTTTGAAAGTTCCATTGGAAAACAAACTTCCACATGAGGATCCAAACTGGTACAAAAAGTTTCTTGTCAGAGGAAGGAGAATGACACTTACTTATTTCTTTATCTCGTAGGTCTAAAAATTAAAGAGAAATAATATATACATTTGTTAGGCGTTTCCCTTTTCTTAGGTTTTATTTCTCTTCTTCAGGACGTCAGACAAGAGAGGGACAAGTGGTACCTTCTGGTCTTAAACTCTGTGACTCTATTGTTTATCAGTTTTTCAAATTAAATTTTGGTGTGAAATCTCTCCAATTTAGTGCCTCCTTCCCACATTTTATCACGTTACTGTAACCTCCCTCAACCAAAAAATAATAATAAATAAAAAAACAAACACGCAGACAAACAAAAACAGGTTAAATGTTGCAACTGAATTGTAAATGTTCAATTGAAAATCAAACAACTCCACAACAATTAAACAAACCCCCACATGAGGATCCAATTTCATACAAAAAATTTCTTGTCAGAGGAAGGATAATGACACTTACCAATTTCTATATTTCGTTTGCCTAAAAATGAAGCAGAAATACACAAATTGTTTGTTAGGTGTTTCCCTTTTCTTATGTTTTATTTCTCATTATCATCAATGTGATAAATAAGGCTTAGAAATTTTTTCTATTCCGCTGCCTCTTAAGGAGGTCAGACTAGATGATCTGGTCGTCTCTTCTGCTCATAAACTCTGTGATTCTATTAGAATCATAGAATCCTAGGACTGGAAGTCTAATCCCCTGCACTCGTGGCAGGACTAAATATTATCTAGACCATCCCCGACAGGTGTTTGTCTAACCTGCTCTTAAAAGTCTCCAAAGATGGAGATTCCACATCCTCCTTTATTCCATTTATTACTTACTCTGCCAGCTAGGAAGTTTTTCCTAATGTCTAACCTAAACCTTCCTCATGGCAATTTAAGCCCCTGCTTCTTGTCCTATCCTCAGAGGTTAATGACAACAATTTACTTCCCTCCTCCTTGTAACAACCTTTGATGTACTTGAAAACTGTTATCACGTCCCCCCTCAGCCTTCTCTTCTCCGAACTAAACAAATCCAATTACTCTATTGCTTACCAGTTAATCAAATTAGCTTTTTGTGTGAAACTTACCCAGGTTAGTCATTCCCCACATTTTATAAATTCATATTCCCTCCCCCCATGAGAATAATCATAAAAAACAAGTAAGCAACCAAAAAAAAAACAGGTTTAATAATGCAAAAATAAATAAAAAGGGTAAATTTAAAGCAAACAACGCCACAACAATTAATCAATCTGCCGACGATGGAGTACAGCAGTTTAGAACCATGCCCTTGGGACGACATGGGGCCGCTGCCACTTTCCAGCAGCCAATGGACAGAGTGCTGCGGCTGCAGGGATCCGACACGGCCACCTACACGGACGATATCATCATCTGCAGGGAGAGCTGGGACGAGCGTATGGAGCATGTCCCTGAGGTATCTGGGGCTCTCAAAGAGGCGGGTTTGACGGCCAACCCAACCAAGTGTCAGCTGCCCACCCAAGAAGTCACTTACCTAGGGTAGGATGTCAGGGGAGTGGGGGGCGGGGTGGGGGAGGGGGAGATACGATCTTTGGTACAAAAGTCTTAGTGGGCTGCCCCGTCCCTTTCACAAAGTAGCAAGTCCGGTGGTTTATGGGATTAGCAGGATACTATTGACAGTTCATCCCGAACTTTGCTACCATGGCTGCCCAGTTGACAGACCAGGTTAAGGACACTGCACCCATGTCAGGCATTGGGAGAAGAAGAACACCCTGTTCTCTATCCCAGCAGGAAGCTATTTCCACAGGAGGTAGCCTAATCAGTCATCAAGAAGGAGGCCCTGGAGGTGAAATGAGCCACTGATGCCCTTACTTGTAGGGTTAGCCCTTCCACCTAGTAACTGACTGTGCACCAATCCACTGGCTGCGCTCAGTGACAGGCCATAATCCAGGCATTATTCAGTGGCTTCACTCAATGAAGCCATACAGCTTTCGGGTGGTAAAAGCGTGGACTTCGTTTTCACAGGATGGTGGGGACATGAACTGGCCCCAGGACACCCCAGCCCAGGGTCTGAGAGGGAGGGTGGGCGAGGGAGTATACAAACCCCACATTGCGTCTCACGTGGTGAAAGGACAGTACTGGGCCCAGGTAGCCCCGCACATCCAGCCCTGCAGAGCATGCTTCAATTGGAGAGAGGGCTGGAAAGGGAGCAACCCAGCTCAGACGGGAGAGGCTGGGGAGGAGGACAGACCTGCCCTGAAGGCTCCTGACAAAGGACTGACCGTATACTTAGCCCCATCAGGGCTGATGGTTTCATTGCCTTTTCTTTTTCTTTTCACCTTATTTTGGATTGGAACCGGGGGAGACCAGCAGTTGGTTGGAAGTGACCCAGGGAGGGCAACTCGGAAAACAACTTTGGGGACCAGACACTGTTGAACCTCCTAAGGCCCTGGCTCAGAGCCCAGAAGAGTGGGTGGGCCCAGGCTCCCCTTCCACTGCCCACCTCCCTGCCCTTCTGATTCAAAGAGGGCCAGGACTGCAAGATCTGCCCACTGGGAGGGGGCACTAAGTGTGCTAACCACTAGGTCACATAACCACCGATGACCCTATCACGCTCCTATAGGGGGATCCAATTGTGTACAAAAAATTTCTTCTCAGAAGGAAGAAAATGACACTTACCAATTTCTAGATCTCGTTTCACTAAAACATAAACAGAAATATGTTATAAATTTTTTTATGAGCTTTTCTTGCCTTATGTGTTATTTCTCATTATCATCAATACAAAGTTAAGGCTGGGTGATTATTTTTACTCAACTTCCTTGTTTCTATTGCTTCCCCATCAAAAGGGAAAGTTTATCTAATTTAGACTTACCCCAAATTTTATTAAACTTGTTTAACACACCCTGTCCTGGGGCACAGCCCCATCCCAGTCAGGAAAAGACGAAAACTCCTCTGGGCTCAAGTGGCCTCATTCCTGCAGGGCCAGCTCCATTTGGAGGAAATGATCTCAAAAGAGAGAGGTTGTCACAGGAAGGGGGCCGCAACCAGCAAAAAGGCTGCTGAAACTCAGAGGAGCTGATTTCTGCAACAGAACCACTGTGAGGAAGAGAACGTGTGACCCTCTGCCACTCACAAGGGCCCTTCAGACCAGGTACAAACAGGGATGTGTGCAGAAATTTAAATTTGATCCCTTTTGGAGGGGCACATTCTGTACCCATCCCTGGAGCTCGCTCCCCCCACTGTTCTGGCCAGGGAAGGACTTTGCTCTTTCCCCTATGCCCACCTTGGCAGAGCACTCTTCCCTCCCACACAGGAGCTTGCTCTTTCCCCCACACCAGCAGGAGTTCGCTTTACCTTGCCTCCGCCCTGGCCCTGGCAGTAGGTTACTCTTCCCTGCCTCTGCAGCCCTGGGGTTGTAGAAGCTCTGTGCCCTCGATGATTATTTGGGGCCCCGTGCCTCTGCTTGACCCCCCTCCCCCCATGCATGACCCTGGGTACAAGCTGACTGCAGCAGGAGTGGCTGAAGATAAATCCTGTCATGGGGTTCAGCTGTTCTTAAACTTCTGTCATGAATTCACTTGATCGATGCTACACTCCCTGGTGACTGGACTTGCCATTATTTTCTCAGATGCTCCATCGATATGTGGTCTAAGGCCCAGACAACTAAGCAGCACCCAGACTTATGTCTTCTAGCCTGCCCTGAGAGCAAACAGTCCTTTTACCCCAATGGATAGCAATGTCACATTAGAGGAAACTGAGGCACAAAAAATTCATTAAAATAATGCAGAAAATTCCCATTTCAGCACACCTTCATTGACAAGCCAGATCTCTATAGATTCTTCTCAAAGACTCTGAGACTGAGGCTGGTTTGCATTGAAAACTTACACTCCTCGTACACGTAGCTATGCTGACCTAACCCCCTAATTCAAAGGACTTTTAAGGGGAAAGGGTCTTTGGAAACATCCAAACAGGCCCTGAAATGGTCCAACCTGTTACACATACTAACCCTCCCCCACCCAACAAACACACAGAAATAAAAATAAATCAGAGAAACCAAGAAGCGTATATGCAATTGTGTAACTTGGTCAAAGTCTGTATTTGTGGAAAAAAGGGAAATTGAAACTTACCAACTTCTTCAGTAAGTTTCGCTGAAAAGTACAGAAATAAATGTAAATTAATATCATCTCCTTGCTTCATTAAAAGTGTTTGAAGACGACTTCCTATAGGTACACAATTCATTAGGAAGGAAGTCTGATTGATTTGGAAATCAGGCAGATATTCTTTATGGATGAAGTTCAGCAGGTTAAGGACAGCTGTGCCTGAGTTATGTGACAGTGGGTATGATTTTTTAATTTCCTAACTGAGGAAGAAATGTGTTTCTTTACTGATTTACCACAAGGGCATTTCTACAGGGCCTCTCACTGTAATGTCCGGGTGCACTACACTTTATTAGCAGAAAAGAGATTTGAAGGACAAATATGAGAGGCTAGGCTTTGCAGAACCTTCTCTCAAGTGGGACCAGAGACAGACAGTGGTAATCTCCGGAGAACTAGCAGCAGAGGGAGATGAAGGACCAAGCAGAACACAGATGTATCTGCTATGATCCGATTCTCTGACTCAGTTCTATTGCCCAAGACTCTCCTCTCTCCTATTCTACTCCCCACCCCCTACACACACAGTCCTCTTCCGCTCTCCCCCCCACAGCCCTCCCCACCACCCTCTATCAATAAATTCACATGCATTCTTCTTCTTTATACAGGACAAGGTCAGCAGATCACACCTTCTTTTAATATTAAATTCCTAAATTGCTCTAATTTATTTATTAGAACAAAATCTTTATTTACAGTATATTTCTTCCTCTGATATTTACCTTTCATTTTAAAGAGATAAACAGTGAGGCCAATGAAAGCAAACAAAACCACCAGGATCACACTCAAAGTCGCCATCAAGGGATTCACCCTCGGGAAAAAGAGATCTGAAAAACAAAACACCAGAACTTGTCTTAATTTGGCTGATTACAGTCAGATGTTTTGATTTCATACAAATACATAAATGGTGCCCAGCAGGATTTGTGCAAGACAAGAGTGAAAGAATGGCCATGTGTACACTACACAAAAATGTGTAGATCGCTGGGTTTGCTCTGGCCCCTGCCTAAGGGCCAGAGCATACACACTCCAGGGAGGCCCTGTTCCTGCCTAAGGGCCGGAACCCCTGGACTATTTGGGGTTCAGCCCCATTACACCGGTTGGGATGCTAACATCAGTTTGCTAATTTCCCCTGAGACTAGGCAGCAATCCCAGTGGTATAGTGAGGCGGTGTGGCCTCCCTCCAATCCAGAGTGGGAGGGACGACCACCGCACCACTACACGAGGGTAAAATGAGTCCATTTGTGGATCTTGACCAAAGTGATGTAAGAAGCACAAGTCCAACTGAATGTCATTAGAAACAACATCACATGACGTAGGTGACGTTTCCCACAACAAGCAATGAACAATGAGTTGGTGCAGCAACAAGATCACAAAGAAGCCACATGACAAAACTTACCACATTCAAAAAAATCACTGAGGTGAAGTTAAGGTTGCAGGATCATATTGAGTCAGTGGATTGAGTGAAAATTTCTTCTAAAAAATGCTGGAAGATTTTTGTGTGTGTGCATACATGCGTGCAGGCTAGTATCAGGAAAGTCAGACTTCACATTAAATTTACATGAAATCCCAAACTTTGATTTTCTGAATACTCACAACTAGAGGGAATCAAATTACCTAAACTGTGATCCTGTAAATATACCAGTCTCCTATTTTCTGTGTTTGTACGTGGATTCTGAAATATCCACCACAGATGTTTCCGTTCTTTTCTTCCTATGTTTTGTTTGGTTTCTGGTGGTGGTGAGTTCAGTGTGGGGTTTGGATGGTGACTGACCTGCTATATAAACGGCTGATTCCTTGTCTTGATTGAGAACGGTGTTCCTGATGCAACAGGACAAGTTTTGGTTTGAATGTTCTGTTACAATGAGAGCAGTTTCTGTTTCAAACAGGTTGTTATCGCCACGGGATTTTGTTTCAGAGAGTGATGGTAAACGCTGCCCATTGAAATCTTTCCACAGCACCTCAGGCTCTGGGTACCAGCCAGCTGATCGACAAACCACCCGGATCCCTCCATCCTGGTGACCCTCCACAGAGATGAGAGGAGCAGAGCCCAGACCTAAGGGGAAAACACATAAAGGTGTCAATTCCATGAATTAATTTATAAAGCAGAAGGGATGAGGGACAGTTTGTGGATCCCTTACTCACACTAGAAAGCACTTGTTCACGGGGGTAGTCAGGAGAAGGGATAAATGAATACTGGATAAATGAGGGGATAAATGAATACTCAGTCTTGTCTAAGAGTGGTTAATATGTAGCTCCCCATCACCACCATCACCACTATAGAGTCTCAGCAAATAAGGCTGCATTTGATTTTAACTACACCCCTACATAACAACCAACCCATAAGAAGGCCATAAAAGTCTGGCAGCCCCACCTTAGCCACACATCCTAGAAACCACTGCAGAGCAATTGGAAGGCTTTATGTGTCCAGAAGGCCTTTCCCTCTTAATTAAAGACCCCTTTGGGAGTCAATCAAGACTGGGCAAGAAAGTGCCTTGCCCATCCTGAAAATGTGTTTAATAACACGTTGGGAAAGTTTTCAGCATATTTTCCCAAGTATGAAAGTGGCTGTTTGCTGAAAGTTAGATACACTGTGTTACTGCAAAATATTTCACAAGCAAGGAGTCACAGCTGTTGTGCTAGGAAAGAACAAAGCCTGCAGACCACACACAGTTAAAACTGACACAAGGTACTGACCTGCTACCCGCAGTTCCAATACGGTTTCTTCATAAAAAGTACCATCTTGAACAAAGCAGTGGTATTGTCCTTCATCAGAGGGTCTGATATTGAGAATCCTCAAGGGAACATTTCCATCTGTGAGTCCGGCTTTCAAAAGCTCTGTCCTTCCCTCATACTCTGGCATCTGCCCTTCATACTGATCCTTCCCATCATGGTACAGGTGCACAAAGGATACAAATTCAGGTCGGAACCATCTCACCTCCATGTTTGCAGCGCTCATCCGGGGGGACAGGTGACAGGGGAACACAGCTTCCTGACCCAGGATGGCAGCGACAGGGTCAGGGGGTCCAATCACCGTGAATTTTGCTGGAAAATGCACCGGGACAGCAATAACAACAACAACAACCTTGGTGAGGCAGAGAACTGGGAATGGACATGCTCGGTGTATAGTTGAGACAAGCTATTCAAGTAGCCCCTTTTTCTAAGTGCTCTCAAATTGACACGCTTACTGACATTGGCATGAGATTTGCTGGTCCTCACCAGGAATAAGGGGAGGGTTGGTGGGCCATATCTGGTGTTCTTCCACCAAGGCGCTCCTGAGATCTAGGCCTATTGCTCTAGGCAACTGTTGAACTATTGTGGTTCAATACTTCATATGATCAAGAGACCAATTAACCAAACGTTGCCAAATGTATTGCCTAAGGACAAATCAGTACACTATGAAAAGGAGACATACATATCCTCCTTCTGGAAAGCAATCCTTACCTTGCAGTGTGCTCACCTTACACAGAAATTGTGCTTCAAAAATACACCACCAAAACCACTTATATTTATACCAGGGGTGTTTGCAAGTGAAAAAGCACTTTATCCATCACCCCCTCCAATCCCCCACTTCTTAATCTTGTTCTGTACGTTCCTTATTGCTGTTTCGGACAGAACATTCCAAACCAGGTGGGAGCACACGTACATCCCAGCCACTGCTAGGACATGCCATTCATGTCTCTTGGCTTTGATAGGCTTCTGATGTTCTACCGTGAACACTAACTTAACTTTAGCAAAGTTTGGTGGGATATTTGATGTGGGTGAACAGAATTGTTAGAAGAGCATAATACATTCCGTTAATTGCCCATCACCATATGTAAAGAGAGAATTACTGTGCATATAATACCTAATAATAAGGTGGTGTATACTACACCTAACATATATGTATTAGCTAACAGGCCCAATAAAAAAAGTCACATGACATAGAATATCAGGGTTGGAAGGGACCTCAGGAGGTCATCTAGTCCAACCCCCTGCTCAAAGGGGGACCAATCCCCAATTTTTGCCCCAGGTCCCTAAATGGCCCCCTCATGGATTAAACTCACAACCCTGGGTTTAGCAGCCCAATGCTCAAACCACTGAGCTCCCTCCCCCAAATAGACTCCTAGTGGAATCAAAACGAGCTCCGATATTCCACAGTGGAGAGAGGAGGCGGCGCAATTGTCATGTAGGGCCCTCACCAGGGGCCCACACCATCAGGTATTAATACCTGTCCCCAGCCTCTCTCAGATATTCTAGTTCTTATTACATTTTTGTGCACATGGGGCTCTAACTATGGCTCCAATCTCTGGATATCTCAGATACTCTAAGATAATTTATGTACTTTATGAATTATTCTTGTTATGGTTAAACTCTTCAACAGGTGTCCAGTCAATGCTCTGGGCATCCTTGACAACCTTTTCAAGAGACTCGTGTGAAGAAACAGACCTGAGCCCTATCCCAGGAGCAAATAAAATAACCCCGCAGCAGCAACAGAATGAGAGCAAACAATGGATAATGAAGGTGCTGATCTTGCTGCGTGGTTACATTTACACACCGGGAGTAGTTACATTGACTCTGAGTGGAGCATGTTGTTCAGACACTTCAGGAGCCTAAATAAATTCTCTAAGAAACAGCAGCCACGGGGCGGATTCCTACCTGATCCCATCCTGTGAACAGAACACGTAAGGAAGCAAATGATAAACCCAGGGAGAGGGGAGCTGGCTTGGGAGCTGTGGCAGGATGAGAGAACCTTCATCTGCACTGTAACTTGACCTAGACAACGGGAAGAAGGAGGAAAGAAAACTCATCTTAGTGAACGTAACACTGAGACTAACAGGAAATCATTAAAGTCAAACATTAAAGAGGACACATTAAATAAGAAAGGAATAAATGCATTATTAAGTGAACTTTTTCATATTATGTAGTTAGAACAGCCATTTAAATAAACTGAATATGTGTTTCCTTTATGAGTCTGAATTTGTCCCATCCCTACAAAATCCACATTAAAAAAGTCAGATCGGTGTAGAAGTTGGTAGTAATTCCGTCAATGGAGAAAAAAGTTTTAAGGAATGAGAAACTGTGTGTTTGTCAGGTTTCAGAGAAGCAGCCGTGTTAGTCTGTATTCGCAAAAAGAAAAGGAGGACTTGTGGCACCTTAGAGACTAACAAATTTATTTGAGCATACGCTTTCATGGGCTACAGCTCACTTCATCGGATGCATGTGTGTTTGTGTGTGAGACAGAAAGATTCTTTGTTTTTGTTTGTTTTTTACCCATTTCTTTTCTTTCAACATATCAGAGGCAAAATGATTTAGTCCCATAAACAGAATTATCAAGTATCAGAGATAACAGAGAAAGAGGCTGCCCAAAAAGTTGGATTTGCAAGCATTTGTAACTTACTTTTCAAAACAGAAATCTACAATAAGTTAATTCATAGCCAGACTCCCTTTGAATGCATTGAGAGCAGGATCAGGTCCAGTTTTCCTGAATAAAATATAAAGAGGAAAGACAAAAAATTCTTACAACGAATAGCCACAATAGTCTGGTGTTAAATTCCAATGAAAGGGGAGGAAACAAAATCGCTCAGATAAAATTTGGAATATATAGTTCAAAAGCAAAGTTTATATTCAGAGTCAGATACATTTATCTGGGATTACTGGATCATTTTGCAGCTATTTATTCACCCAAAGACTAAATGTCTCGTAGGAGCTATCAAAGAGCAGCAGAGAGAGTATTCAAGTGACAGAAGCTCACCTACCTGATGACTCCTGGAAATCAGCTTTGGGACCGTTTTGAGCTCTCCCTGGCATCTCTGGGTTTTCTACAATCCTCATCCATTCTCCTCTGGGGGGTTTACATTTTCAGTGATGATTTCAGTGAGGCCAAATTAAGCGAGGAGAAATGACAGAGACAAGGAGCTGGATCCCAGGCTTTGCTTCCAAATATCTGCCAAAACGGTGTCTCTTTTTTGTCAAGACACTGAAGCGAGATGTGTCTCTCTCGATGCCTCCACCACACTAGAAAGCGAAAGTAGGAAAGGGAGGGGCACGCGGGGGGGGGGTTCCGTCCCTTCACCCCCACATTGCCCTTTGGGGTGAAGGATCCTCTCCCGGAGAAGTCCACCCAGGGGTCCCGTCTTGACTCAGATCTACCCAAGGGCCCCAGTTTGGCGGAAGCCCCGTGAGAATTTCGCAGAGACTCGGCTCCCTGCTCCGCGAGACCTGCTACCTGCGGGACCGGATTTCTGACGGCGCTGGGTTCACACGCATCAGGGGCCCCCCGGTCGCTCCACTTCTGCTGCAGCCCAGCGGCCGCAGCGCCGGCTCCGCTCTCCAGCCCCTTCCCCTAGGACCGGCCCCGGGGCTTCTCCTCCGCCCCCCACCCCGCCCACTCGCTCCTGCTCTCCGCTGGCCGGCTGAGGGCTCCTCTCGTCCCCCCGGCCCGTCACTGGCAAGCAGCCTGCGGGGGGCCGGAGAGGAGCCCTCAGCCACTGCCCTGCCGCTCCTCCGGGCTGCCGGTGCCGCTTCGGGCTCCCCCGGGGTCAGGCAGCCCAAAGCCAGGGACTGTCACCCAGCCGCCCGGGGGGAGCGGAGCGGATGGAGTCCCTGCCTGCCGCTCAGCTGGGGGGGTGGGGGGGGCGCTAGGACTAGGGAGAAGGTGGGCGGGGGGGGATCCTGTTTACCCCTCCCCCGCCCTGCTGGCCTGCAGTTTACTCCTGGCACCTCCCTCGCTCCAGGGACCAACCCTAGCTCCCCCCCCCGCTGTGCTTTTGCCCCAGGCCCTGCCCCGCTCCAGTCAGCAGGGATTAATCCTCCCCCCATGCCCTACTGTGCTCGTCTTGCCCCTGGCCCCTGCCTCGCTCCAGCTGGGGACCAATCCTTCCCCCCCCACACATGCCCCCCTGTGCTCTTGCCCCTGGCCCCTGCCTCGCTCCAGCTGGGGACCAATCCTCCCCCCCCCGCACATGCCCCCCTGTGCTCTTGCCCCTGGTCCCTGCCTCGCTCCAGCTGGGGACCAATCCTTCCCCCACATGCCCCCCTGTGCTCTTGCCCCTGGCCCCTGCCTCCCTCCAGCTGGGGACCAATCCTCCCCCCCCCCATTCCCCTCTGTGCTCTTGCCCCTGGCCACTGCCACACTCCAGCTGGGGACCAATCCTTCCCCCCCCACATGCCCCCCGTGCTCTTGCCCCTGGCCCCTGCCTCCCTCCAGCTGTGGACCAATTCTTCCACCCCCCACATGCCCCCCTGGGCTCTTGCCCCTGGTCCCTGCCTCGCTCCAGCTGGGGTCCAATCCTTCCCCCCCCCACATGCCCCCCTGTGCTCTTGCCCCTGGCCCCTGCCTCCCTCCAGCTGGGGACCAATCCTTCCCCCCCCCCACATGCCCCCCTGTGCTCTTGCCCCTGGCCCCTGCCTCCCTCCAGCTGGGGACCAATCCTTCCCCCCCCCCCCCACATGCCCCCCTGTGCTCTTGCCCCTGGCCCCTGCCTCCCTCCAGCTGGGGACCAATCCTTCCCCCCCACACACATGCCTCCCTGTGCTCTTGCCCCTGGCCCCTGCCTCCCTCCAGCTGGGGAGCAATCCTTCCAACCGCACTGTGTCTCGCTGTCAGGGTAGATAACAATCAATGATTTTTAAAAAAAATTAAAAAATTGGATTTTTTCATTTAAATTGGATTTTTTTGAGAAAATGCTTTTTGAGAAAAAAACCTATCTAAAGATGAGATATCTTTGAGCTATAACCTATCATAGAATAGGGATGATAAATTATATTTCTATAGTATGAGACAATATATTCATGTAATGTTTGAGAAAAGTTTTGTAAATGAGTTCTAATAGTTCATGGATTAGGGACCCAATCTTATGGGGTTCCACAGGCTTCTCTATAGATTATTTAGGTTAATCTTTCCATCTACCCAATGGGACTCAGTGCTCAGTCTAGAAGACACCATCAGAGATGCTTAATTTTTCAGTTCTCAAACTGCGGATTTGGGTCTCCAGAGGTAACATGCTTGTTAACAGCAAAAATGTTTTAAAATAAATAAATAATATGTAAAGGTGAGAAATAACAGACCTCAACTCTATTGTCCCTCTGCAAATTTGTGTACATGGAGTCAATCCCTTTGTACCTCTCTCTAAAAGTGCAAAGTTTCAAAAAGTTCAATGAATAGAAGACTGTTGGGGGCACAATAGATCTGGACAAGGAGAAGAAGTCTGGACATAAATGTGAAAAGCGAGGGACATATGCTTTTTTGTTAAAATATTATATGTTTGCTGTTGAAGAAAAAAATCCAGAATACTTAACGTTGTTTTCGTTAAATAAAATAATTGAAATGTCTGTCTGGTGATGTTCTCCTCCTAATACAGCCAGGCAAGAAAATCCTTCAATTATTAATGATTAATCTGTTGAATTGGAGATGGTTCACCTCCCAATGACAATAAATATCTGCTTCAATTACCTTTGGTAAATGAAATAACCAATCATTCATTTTCTGATATAGCTGTAAAACTAATCTGAAAAGTTTTCAAAATAAATCACTGTTTAAAAATGTATAGTGTGTACCTTCTAAAAATGAAACCTACATCGATCTCTGAGTTGTGAAGAATATGTATTAAGGTTGTAACAACAATCAAGAATGCACATGTATATAGAAAACCCTGATTAAATCGAGACTTCCTGACTAGTGATTTAAATCATGATTTAAATCAAATGCACCCTGCCTGCTGTGCTCTTGCCCCTGGCCCCTTCATTCCCCAGGGGGCCCCACAAATATGTTTGGCGCCAGGCTCACAAAAAGCTAATCCGGCCCTGTTTAATACAATCATAATAACCATTATATTTTTCATCTGCTGCGCCAAATGAAAACTCCCCTTTTAATTACTTCAGTAATAAACAGCCCTTGTACGCTACACTGGAGTTTATGGTGAAGGGAGTGTCTTTATTGCTGTAAGGTCGAAGGTTAAAGCCAAACCTCTCTCTGTTCTCAGCTACAAATCAAACAGGGACCAAACTGCGTAAGTTGTTAGTTCTAAGTCCTCACTGGTCAGCAGACATAGTGCTCCCCTTGTGACAGGATCCCCCACGTGCAAACTGGATCTGGGGTACCACTGTGGCCCCTTACGTCTCCAGCCTGGGCTGTCTCTCACAATGCTTTGAAGCAGTAAACCCCATTGGGAGCTGTCATCACTCAGCACAAAAATAGGTGGAACCCCACACCCAGCTGGATTGCCTGAATGCTCCCAGAGCCACTCACAAATCACACAGAGAAAGGCACCAGCCAATATCCCCCAGCTCCCCAGCCTTGCACCCCAGTGTAAGTTTATTGCCCAGTGTGGAGAGGACATGCACCAGCCAGAAATGGAAATCCAGCTGAGGTGAGAAAGGAAAGCTTGCCAGAGATGTGGCTTGTTACCAGGGCTGCTGTAAACTTGGATACAATGTTGCACTATTTAATGCACTACACTGTGGAATTTGTATGTTCTTGCAGCTGGATGGTGTGAGCTGAAATTATTTTCCTTTAGGGGAAGGCTGTCATTGCTCCTTGTTTTGCTGGGGAATGCATGGCTGGAGATCTGTAGCCATCAGTCACTCGCCTTCATACTGCTGCTGTTTCATGTGGCTGGGCCCTGCAGCCAGAACTCTTCTGTGGCAGAGTGGATCTGAGATCAGGATCAAGAGGGAATCTGGGGAGTGGCCTTCTGGAGCCAGAACAGGAGCTGCAGCTGCGATGGGAAAGGTGTGCTGGACAGAGGCATCCTGGGGAAGCAGCTGGTTACTTCCTGAGCAACCAGATACAATATTATTACAGATCCTGACTCACATTGTGATGAGATACATTGCTACCCTTGTGTAAGGCAAACTGGCTACATGGTTGTAAACTTGCTTCTAACCAGCCTTGCTGCTTCATGGCATCCAGATGCTGTCAGCTCTGGTGCATGGGCTCAGGGTGAGAATCTCACTGCTGCTGGGTTTTTGTTGCTGGTGAACGTATTGCCTGAGAATTGCAGTCATCAGTCAGACACTTTCTCCCCCCAATTACAAAGTATTTGAGAGGCTGCACAAGGTCACTTCAGGTGGAACTGGGAAAAGAACCCAGCTCTCCAATATGGAAAACCCAGGTGCTAGCCACTCATTCCTACTGCCTTTGGGTTGAATGCATAAAATAGATATGATCTGGTTAGCACCACTGCACAACAGAGCCAGGCACAGAACCTTGGAGCTCTGACCTCTAATCTGGCTCGTAAGCATTTGTGTACCTGATGGAACAGTGTGTCAAGTCCCCCAACAGTGATTGGCCTCAGAAATAATGGTGGGGGACCGGGGAGGCCATGTTACAAATCCTGCTGCTGTGGGAGTGGGGACTGAGGGGTATTAAAAAAAGAAAACTAAAATATATAATTTAATTCACCCGCTCGTTGAAAATGTTATAAGCAATTGATTGAGGGGCAATGTGCCCTGAAATCCTGGTATTCCAGATTGAAAACATCAGTCTCAAAATATGGGCTGGGATTTTCTCAGGAGCCAAGTCCCCATTGAATTCCTGCCCTGAAGCCCTGGGGATTGCACTGGTTGGACAGACGTGGTCTAAGAAGCATTAGGGCCAAGCCCCATTAGACAGGCTGATTTGATGTAAGAATGGTTGGGCTTTGCCCTAGTGCTGTCCTGAACACTCTCAGCAGCAATGCCTTCCGGGTAGGTATCTACAGTCCCAGTCCCTAGAAAGATCACCAAAGCAGTGGATCCTGAGAGATTTGAAGATGCTGCACTGTGGGACTCATGGAACCGCTGTGGTTGGTCCTTGCCCATGTACACCACAGAACAGGTCAGACTGACCCAGGTCAGCACAGCCCAGGGGTTAGTTTTGTTGCAATCCAGTGTAATCCCAGTGGTAAATGACATGGACCCCTGAGCTGTCTGGAGCCCTTTTGTGTGTGGATTCAAGGTGCTGGGGGGGTGGGGGGAAGGGGGGAGGTCCGTGCATTATTTAGCACAGTCACCTCCTGTGCCGGCATCTGAGTTTAACCTTCAGTAGTATCTCCCAATGAGAAACCTCATCTCCCTGCTGGGCCTGGGATGTTTGTCAAAGAGTCTTTCCTTCCTAATGGCCGCACTTCATCACTGCTCAGTGCTGTTGTGGGGTGGCAGGCTGGTCTAGCAGTTTGGGCACTGGACTGGACCTTCGGATATCTTGGTTGTATTCCCAATTCTGCCACTGACCTACTGCATGACCTTGGACAAGTCACTGCCCTCTCTGTGCCTCAGTTTCCCTTCCCCACCTCTTGTCTACTTCGTCTGCAACCTGTTCAAGGTGGGCATTGTCCCTCATTGTGTTTTATGCAGGGCCCAGATCTCATTTGGGGGCTGTGGGGACTGCTGTGATCCAAATAAAACTAATAATAAGTTCTATGATACAAATCAGTAACAAGATCAACAGCTTGTAACTTCCCCATCTCCAGCCTGAAGGCAGCATTCTCACATAGACCGGCCTGCAGCTCTTGTGATTCAAGCCTCACTGATCATTTAACCGCTTCTGTTCTATAAAAAGCAATTTTCCAATGTGCTGGGGGGAGGGGACTTGACACCTGGCTCTGCCCAGGCCCCACCCCGACTCCACCCCTTTCCCCAAGGCCCCACCCCAATTCTACTCACCCCATTCTACCCCATCCCCGGAGGGTAACAATGCTTACTCCTCCTCCTCTCCCCTCAATAGCCCCCACAGCTGAGCTTGACAGGCGGGAGGCACGGAGAGGCACTGATCAGCAGGACCTGACAGCAGGACCCATGCGGTCGGCACCTATGATAAAAAAGTTCCCTTATTTCACCAGGGGAAGCTGGTTTTAATAAGGATTCCACTTCTTAGATAAAAGTCTCCCATGTCAGGTATCTTTAAAGACTATTTTTTGCCCTTCTTGCCATTCTCCCAGATCATCTATTTTTCAGTAGTATCTCCCATTCAATGAAGGCTTTGGAGAGCTGAATGATGTACACTTGCAACAGGCAACTTCCGGTGAAATGAACCTTGTAACCAAAGTTATTACCATTAAATTTGACAGCAACTCCCTACCTTGTACTCCTGGGCAGCTTCCTCTATAGGAACCACCGTGTGAGCTCTGTGCACTTGGGATCTGTCGCACACCACACAGATGGGGGTTTGATCCTCTTCACAGAACAGTTTCAGAGCCTCCTGGTGTTCCCCACACACCCTGCCCCCTCCTGCTCCTTTCGCTGCCTGAAAAGTCAGCCCCTTTGGCTATTTCTACATTTGCCAGCTGCCTGTTGGGCCTGAGGTTTCTCTGTTGCACAGTTTCTCTGCACGGAGGGCAGGAGGCGGCTGTGTCAGGTCCCTCCCAGCACTGGGCGATGCAGGCTCGGCAGAGATTGTGCCCACACTCCAGAGTGACAGGGTGTGTGAAATACTCCAGACAGACAGGCCATGTCGCTTCCTCCTGGAGACTTTCCACGGGGCTCTCTGCAGCCATGGCTCCCTCTGGGCAGTGGGACAAGGTTACTTTCACTTTCCTGAGGTCAGGAAGGTAGGGGCAGGCTGGTGGTGGGGGTGCTGTACCAGCACTGATGGTGAAAAAAATCCAAATAAAAACAAAAAACAAAAGCCTTGCCCCCCAACTGCCCCAGCCAGGGCCCCCACAATGCCAGAGCCAGACCCCCACGCCTCCACCCCACTCTGGGCCCCATGCAACACCTCCCCCCCCCACACACACACTGTCCATGCTAAGGCCTCCACCATACACCCCCACACGCTGTACATACCAGCACCCCCTACTCATTCTGCATTCAAATCCCTCCCCCCATACACTCTGGGGACCCCCTGAAGCAACACGTCTCTGTGCCCCGCCAGAAACCCACACAGCCAGTGTCCCCTTTGCCCCTCTTACCCCCTCCCCCCCACACGATACCACCAGTCCAGTGTGCCCACCAGGACCCACCAACCAACACTAAGAGAAAGACAGGCCAACACACCGAGCAGAACTTTTAATATTTTTTTAAAAAAAGAAAAAGAAAAAAAAGCAGGGGAGCCGACCCGAGGTGCAGCCAGTACACACCCAGAGCAGATCCCCAACAGACAACCCCTCCCAGGCTGGTGCACCCCAGATAACCAAAGACTGACCAATAATTAGCACAGGGCAGTGGGTGCCACTCCCCTCCCCCCACCAGCCCAGTCGAGCCACCCCCAGCCCAGCTGTGCCAACCCCCCCAACTCGCGCAAACCCTGCTGCAGCCTCCGCCTGCCCCTCCCCCACACAGCCTGTGTGTCCCCCCGACCCCAGCTGCCCCACAACAGCCTCCCCGCCCCGGTGCACTGCAACTGCCAGGCCAGCAGGGCAAGGGCAGGTTAAATCGATGCTGCCCTGCTGCAGGTACCGCTATCCCCCCCTCAAACCACAACGCCCCGCCCCCCCAACCAAAAACCTCCCTGCCGTGAACCAGGTGCAGCAAAGCAAGCTGGTGGCTGGGGTGGCCCTGCTGAAGGGGCGGCAATTCGGCAGCAGCCCCTCTCCGTTGTTTCCCAAGGCTGCAATTCACTTCACCTCTGGGTGTCCTCGATCCCACCTGCCACATGGGGCTAATGCTGACCCTGCCTCCTAGGCTGAATCCATTCATGGCTGTGTGATGATGGGGGAAATGGCGATACCAAGGTGAGTAGATTTGGGCTGAATTACTCCACAGTCTGAGAGTGAGAGCCAGCTCCATGCAGGGGGCACGGGAGAGAGAGGGACTCAGGCCAGCTCCGCATAGAGGGGGGTCAGGGCTTTAGCCCTGCAGCTTCTGTTGCTAGGGCATCTTGGGGTCCTGAACTGGGGGCTTCAGCCCCACGTCTTCTCCCAGGGTCCAGGGCTTCTCCCACCCACCCTGCGCGGCTTCTGCCGGGGTCCGTGGCAGTGTTCCCTGTAATTTTTTATGTCCATGTGCAGAATGACTTTTGTTATGTGCACCAATATGGAGGTGTGTGGTGGGGCTGGGGCCAAGCGGTCTCGGGGGGGTCAGGGCTGGGGCATAGGGTTCGAGTGCAGGGCAGGTGAGGGCTCTGGCTGTGCATGTGGGGCTAGGGGGTCAGGCTGGTGATGAAGGGTTTGGGGTGCTGGCTGCCCTGGGGACTACCCCCAGCCCTCTCTCACCGGCTCCAGCTCGGGGCCACTTGAGAGGTGCCTCTCCACGGTCGCAGCATCTCCAGTGGCTCGGCTGGGGGCATCTGTCCCCCAGCCAGAGCAGGTCCGGGCTAGGCTTGGTGGGGGTCAGGGAAGGGGCGTAGCTGAGAGGGAATTTAGGTCCGGGACTTCTCCTTTATCCCCACCCTGCCCAGCGCATCTCCTGCCGGGGTCTGGAGCTTCTCCTCCCCCTAATCTGCCACTGCACCCATCCAGCCTGTGCGCATAGGAGCCCTGCAGCACGCCTGGGTGATTTCAAACGGCCTGGAGTTCCCAGCCACCGCTACCAGGACCACCGCAGTGGTGGCAGCCAGGGTCCCCAGGCCCTTTGAAATCTCCTGGGCCCCTAGGCAATTGCCCCCTTGCCCCCCCCAGTGGCCCCTGGTGGGTGAAAGGTGTAACTGCAGCACGTCTCTGACAATGTATTTTCTGCAGAGAAAAAGAAAATTCTGGATGGCACATGAATTCTGTGCCTACGCAGGGGCACAGAATCCCCTGAGCAGTGTTTGATTCTTGTGTTGCTCTCCCTTTTATCTAAGCCCCGGTAAATGCAGTTTCACCCCTTTTAATTATTTATTTTATTACTCTCATTGTTCTTAGTTCACCATCACTTTGGGTAAGACTGTGTAGAGGTATGTCCTTGTGCTACCTGGTTCACGATTGACTTACTTCGCCCGTGTTCACTAAGGGCACTGGCCTATTGTTGGTTTAAAGCCCCTTAAACGGATGAATGTAGCAGCTTCCCTTTGTCCAGGTTAACGGTTACACATGAGAGCAAGACACAATAGCAAAGAGAAGACCCGAGGCCACTCTGGAATTTTTGTGTTGTGTGTGTGTGTGTGTGTGTCCACACGCGCACCCAGTCACAAGTTGACTGAGAGAGTTTGGAGCAGTGCGCAAAGGAAGATTTCTGAGTTTTTTTGGATGGGTGGGATGGTTTGGTGCCTCCTTAGATAATGGAAACAGAACTTCCTGCATACTTTGTAAATACACTAGATTGTATGAAAGATACCAGACTCATCATCAAATTCTGCTCTCAACTAGAACAGTGCGCAGGGCCTTGAACATCAGCCATCCACTCGGGTCAACCTAATAACACTCTCTTGTATGACATCTCTCTCAGAGGCAAATTTCTACTGTAATTTTAACTAAACATAGATATACAGTAGTGATAACCCCAAGAAATCATATGGTACATCATGCATCAAAGAATTATGATTTAAAACCAAATATGTTTGGGGTTCTTTTCATTTTTTGTTTCTGAGCCTTTAGGGGTGCATTAGATTCATATTTTCACATTTTTTCCAAAACCACAAGTTAAAATTTTTTTTATTGGTATACTTAGTGAAAACTGTGATTCTCAAGCAATCATTTGATTCCAGAAGTTTGTGCTTTCAGAATAAAAACACCAAATACTGCCACCCTCATGGTAAAATGGCAAGAGTCGGTAAAACTGGTGATATGTATTTGGCTATCTAGACACACATGACACTAGTATCAATGAGAATTGCACTGAATACAGCTAAGGACATGGTTACATTATGTTTTTGGATACAGGCCGTAGTTTGCAAGCTGAAATTGCAACCATTGATTGCCTGTTACTGCTCCGAAAGGTTCCATATATCTGAAATGCCTTTATGTTCCTATGACAATTAATACCATTTTGGACTTCCAATGTTATGAACTTTTTATACCTTTTAATTAAAAATAATAAACCTAATGTCTGTAACTAATCCTCCCATTCTGTGAACACTGAAGCATATGCTTTTTGGAGGTAGCTGCCCTGGGACATGTGTAAGGTGATCAGTAGATACTGCCAGGCTTATGGCCTGAGGACGTCCTGATTTTTTGTACCTCAGTGGTGGCAACCCTATTTCAAAGCCTTCGCTGTCCTTCATTCTCACTAGTTTACTTTTCTTCCCTTCCAAACAGGGGCATCGTTTGCTGTGGGCAGGTGCCCCTCCAACCTTGGTTCCCCAGCCCCCAACATTTTCATAGCTCTTCGCCAGGGGTTGTGTGAAAAACAGCCCCCTGTCAGATTTAGCCATCAGGTTTAGCTACCAGTGGGGGTTTCTGATACTATCCATATCACGTCTTGCTTTCCTATCTGAATTAACTACCCGCAACTTTCCACATGGGTGTCTCATTCAGAGGGCCCTGCCTGCCACATCCCTCCTCACCTCTGAGAGACAGCCCCCCCACCTGCCACTCGCCACATCCTTCCTCACCCCCCGCCCCTGTGAAACGCCTGCCTGCTGCTCACCACGTCCCCTGTGAGATCCTTCCCCCACTGGTCTCCAGGTCCCTCCTTTCCTCCACCCCCCAACAAAATCCACCCCCCACTACCATTTGCCTCATCCCTCCTCATCCCCCAGCCCCTGCAAGATCTCCCAGCCCGCGGGTCACTGTGTCCCTCCTTTCCTCCACCCTCCCCGAAAGACTGCCCAGCGCACCCTGTCCCTCCTTTCATCCACCCCCCTACCCGCGAGATGCCTCTACCCATCACTCACTGTGCCCCTCCTCTCCTCCATCCCCTTGCCCATGAGACCCCCCATACCTCACTCATTATGTCCCTCCTCTCACCCATCGCCTACCCGCAAGACCCCCACCTGCTCGCTGGATCCCTCCTCACCCCTCCTCCCCATCAAGAGCCCTCCCCTCTTGCCGCATCCCTTATCAACGCTGCCCTCACATGGGCAGGAGAGTGATGCAGCCAACGGTGGTGGCTGGGCAGGGCCTGGGGCAAAGTGGGGACAGGGCCAGTGGGGGGGATGGAATGTGGATGCAAGAGGTGGGACAGGGAACTAACCTCCCCCAGGGGAAGCTTCACCCACTGCCCATGTTAAAGCTGTTTTAGTGCTTGAGGGGTTCACAGTTGATACCTGGTGAGTGAAATCTAAATACAGAACAGACAACCAGTGTGGGGTTTGTGCCCTGCTTTGTAACTGCCCTGAGGTTGGACCTCACGTTCTTGAGCTGCCCACAACAATTACAGCTGGGACATTAAGGTGAAGGAAACAAGAAGAATTGTTTGTAGTGTTTTTATTTTACAGTGAGTAGGTGGAAAGCAGGAAAGTAAAAGGAGCTAAGACAGAGTTTAATGACCACAGCATATTGTAAGGAGATCCACAGCTACTCAGAGCAGTTTGCTTAATAGCACTAAAATAGCACCAATGCCCAGGAATTAATATAGGGAATTAATGAGTTACAGTCTCACTTTCAGTAACATGTCATAAATCCCTCTGTCCCTCTCAGGTTCCCTTTCCTTCTCCCTTTTCTTTCATACTCTCCTTCTCTACTCAGCATTTTTCTAGCCCTCACTTGTGATCCCTGTTTATTTTCCTGTGTCTTTCCCACTCTCCTCCCCTCCCTCCCACAGATCAACCCCCTTGGCTGCTCCCTTCTTTCCCCTGATTTTCTGCCTTCCCCTCTTGCTGCCCCAGCGAGATCTAATCCCACAGATCTGCACAAAATACTCCCAGCTGCTACAGAGCTTCCAGCTTCTCCCAAAACCCTGATTGATTCATGCTGGGTCCCTGCCTCCTCCACCTCTGCCTGTCCCCAGCCCGGCTGTTAGTTCTGCCCCCTGCCCAGCGCCCGCCTGTGCCCCTCAGGGCCCCTCTGCCCCTCCTGCAGCCCCAGGGGTTCCTTCCCCTCCCCCTCTGTCTCCTGTTGCTGCAGGGAGGGAGGGGGAGGAGCTTCCACTGGTCATAGAGATGAGGGGCCGGGGCTGGGTCGATGGGAGTCCTCCAAGGTCATAGAGACTAGGAGCCGTGAGGCTAGAGAGGCTGATTTCCGGTTCCCCCCTTTGCTGTGGGTCTCAGGGGCGCAGGCGGAGCCGGGATCCCCACCACGCCCAGAGCCAGGGGCGGATTCTCTCCCCAGGGACGGAGCCCGGCGGGAAAGTGAAGATCGGGGCCTCGTCACCAGCATCGATAAATGTCACCTGCCCCCGGCCACAGTCCAGACAAACCCAGATCCTGCTGGGGACCCGGCTCAGGGTCAGGGGGGTCACAGGGGAGGTGAGAGCCCGGAACTGATCCCCGCACCGCTCCACAGCCCAGATCCCCCCCTCAGGGCTACAGCTGATCTCTCCCTTCCTCCCCACAGACTCTCTGGCCACCCCCACAGCCCAGTATCCCCCACCCTCCACCTCCACCTCCCAGCAATGTCTCCCCGCGGTGAATCCCTCACAGCCCAGCACACAGAGCCAAGAGTCAAATCTCTCAGGGTTGTCGGGCAGATCCTGCCACCTGTCTCCCTGGCTCACACTTTTCCCACCCTCAGACAGGACGAGTTGGGGATGAGCCGTGTCTGGATCCAGAGTCACGTTTGCTGGGGAGAGAGAATCAGAGCGTGAGGGGCAGAGCTCGGCCCTGGGGGAGGGTTTGATGGCCTCAGTGACAGAATCTGCCCCAGCTGGGGAGTGACGCAGGGAAACTCCTTCCTCCAGGATTTACCCGTCAGCTCTGAAGGGGGAGCAGCTCAGAGATGTCAGCACAGTGCAGGGGAGAGTCACGCCCCGGGCAGAGGTGGGCCAGCCATGCAGCCAAAGGGTCACTTGAGCCAGGTCTGGGACTCAGGCTCTTTCCTGTCCTGCTCCACATCTCTCCAGGGAGGGGACTAGAGACCCAGGTGTCATGGGGGGCCCCACAGAGTGGTGAGAAACTGAGCTCCCTCTCCTCAGTGCTCACTGACACGCCTCACCTCTCCCTGCAGTTTCCCATCTTAAACCCCACATTCCCAGATGAGAGAGAGCATTGCTATGGGGAGAGAATAGATGCCTCCCATCCCTGCACCCTCAGCCTACGTGAGAGCAAGGGGAGTGCTGGGGGAGAAGGAGCACGAGGTTCATCTTCCCGTCTGACTCTGGCAAAGACCAGACTAACTCAGCAGACACATATTAACAGACACACACACCCCTCACTCACTCAGCCCTTGCCCAGCATGGGGCAGGAGCGGTGACTGTGGGCAGGGATGGCCTGTGCTGGTGGAGGGTCCAGCCGGGAAATGAAAGGGTCTGAGCGGGAAGGGCAGGGGAAGTGGAATGGGGGCACTAGGACCCCGCGGCAGCAGATGATGCAGGGAGGTAGCAAGGAGCTGCAGGGGAGAGGCAGGGACACTCTGCTCTGGGGCCCAGGGAGGTGCAAGGGGGGCAACAAGGGGGGAACAGGGGACACTCGGAGGGGGCACGGGGCGGGGTGGGAGGTGGGGCCAGGGGGAGAACATTGGTGGAGCCGGGCCCTCAATATTGCTGGAGCCACGAGCCCATATAACTCACCGCTGCGGCTTGCCAGTAGGGCCGTACCAGGGCCTATTGGCTTCCTTTCACCTCTGCTGTTATTACCTGTAAAGCTCCTTTCTCCACTCCCGCTACCCTGCTGTTCTCTGGCAACATATTTTGTCCCTGGGGTTGGCCCATTAGCTGGTGTCCCGTGTGTGTGTTTTATGATACAATCTCCAATTCCATGATCGCACACTGTTTTTGCCACAGGACCCCTGCCTCATTCTTTCACTGCCCAGGATGGATGCACAAGGGGTGAGAATTAAGGGCGTACAGGCCAGGATAAAACTAGCATTTCCTAACTACCAAGTGTTTGACATTTCAACCTAAATCATCTTCTGTTCAGGGGGGTTGTGCAATATTCTGTACTTGTAACATGTCCCTTCTTGCTCCTCTCTTTTAAAGGTAAAAATCCCCCGTTTTTTCAATCTCTCCTTGTGCTGATTCTCATTGCCTTTCTCTGAGCCCCCTTTTCTTCTTCAGTACCCTTTCTGAGGTGGGGTGAGAAGTACCCAATACAGTACTCCCGATGAGGGCAAAACACTGATTTCTATAACGGCTGTATAATATCTCCATGTTGTTCACCATCCCCCTTTTATGGATTCTCAGATTTTGTTTGACCTTTTCCCCAGAGCTGCGCAGTGAGCAGAGGGTTTTGTCAAGCTGGCCACAGTGAATTCCAGGTTGCATTACTGAGGCCTTGGCTACACTTGCACGTTATAGCGCAATAGAGCCGCCCAGAGCGCTCTCCCTCACTCCCCGTCCACACTGGCAAGGCACGTAGAGCGCTCCGACTCCCTGGCTAGAGCGCGGCTGGTCCTCCACCTCCCCGGCAGGGATAAGGTTTGCTGCGTATTGGGTGAGACTCTGCAGCGTCAGTGTGGACGAGGAGTAACGTTACAGCGCTCTGATTGCCCTCCGGAAACGTCCCATCATCCCATTAACTGAAGTGACCGCTCTTGTCTTTGTTGAGAACTCCGGCAGGAATGCGGAAGTGGCCCTTTCAAAGCTCCATTTCGGAGCCGGCTGCTTATCAGCTCGGAGAAAAAAAACAAACAGCTACTGTTTGCTTTGAGTGACGGAGAGAGAGGCGGGGGTCTGAACTTACAGACAGCGTGGTGACACACTCTCAGCATCCCAAAAACCCACTCTCTCTCCCCCCACATACACACAACACACTCCACTCCACCCCACGCCCATTTGAAAAGCACGCTGCAGCCACTTGAATGCTGGGATAGCTGCCCATAATGCACCGCTCCCAATGCCGCTGCCAATGTGGCCATGCCCCTGCGCTGTCAGCTCTCAGTGTGGACAGACTGCGGCGCTTCCCCTACTGTGCTCTCCAAAGGCTGGTTTAACCCAAAACGCTCTACAGCTGCCAGTGTAGCCAAGCCCTGAGCTGCTGATGCACTTATTTTCAAACCCTGTAATGTGAATGAGTCGCTCAATTTTTTCCCTCCATGATATGTTAATTTATCACCAGTGCACTTCATATCCCACCAGGTTTCCCTTTCACACAACTTGCGGGGGGAGAGGTCCCTCTGAACCGCCTCACAGTCTTCACTGGACTTGACTAGCCAACCTCAGCTGTGGCCCTCTGGAAGAAGAATCATTCCCCACAGGGACCACTCCCGAAATGCCCTGTGCATCCCTCTATTCCTCTCCCACTCCCTAACCTCATCCCTCCCCATACCACTCCTCTCCTGCCCCATCTTCCCCAAGGAATTCCAGAGCGCGCACTGGCTCCTTCTGTGCCCTTACTGGCTTCTCATGCAGCTTGGATCCTGCCGTGTGTTTGGGGGGTTGCAGTCAGTGTGTGATAGGGTCTCGGTATCTCTGTATGTGACCTATGGGGGTCTGTGTGCAGTGAATGTGCTAAGCCCTGCTGGCTGCCATGTACCTGTGCCACGGCTAGAGCAGCAGCAGCAGCTGTCTGGGCACATGCAACTCGGTTAGGGCTTCTGAAAATTGAAATGAGCAGCCTAGACATTAACCTGGCCCTGGCCCAGCCCTTTGTCCACCCCTCCCTCCCTGAGCCTCCAGCCCCATCAGGGACTCTAACAGCATCTCGCTGAGAATCCTCTGAGCTTCCAGTGGGCACAAAAGAGCTCCTTGGGCACCCAAAATCACAATGTTGGCCAGACAAACCTTTGAGTCTTTTCACCTTAGTACAGAGCCATCCCTGCCCCAAAGAGCTAGTGTAAAATATTAACTGTGTGACAAAAGGGGACTGGAAGTCTCAGGGCAGGGGAGCTTTGGATATCGATGCAATAGGAGCTGTAGTTACCTGGGCAGACGATGTTTCTTCTCCAGTCTGAAACCAAACACAGAGAGAGGGATGAGAACCCAGCTGAGCAAATGCAGCAACACCAGGGCTCTGGGATGAAGAGCAGCTGGCTTAAGCTGAACCCAGGCAAGAGCAAAGTGATTGAGAAGCAGGGACACATTTTGAAGAACGAGATGAGACTCTGCCCTTCATTTCATTGAATCTGTACAGCCCCCGTTCACCAAAGTCGAGGTGCAAAGACTAGGTGACCTGGTAGCATCAGTGTCTAAACATCCCAGCTCACTAGGCCCAGGGCTACCCTGGGGTGGGTGCGGGGAGGGGGAGATTGACCTAAGATGCACAACTTCAGCTACGGGAATAGCGTAGCTGAAGTCGACGTATTCAGGTCGACTTACTTTGGCGTCCTCACGGTGGCGAGTTGATAGCTGCCACTCCCCCGTCGACTCCGCTTGCGCCTCTCGAGGCGGTGGAGAACCGGAGTTGACAGGAGAGCGCTCGGGGACTGATTTATCACGTCTACACTAGATGGGATAAATCAACCCCCGATAGATTGATTGCTACCCGCCAATCCGCCCTAGGAAACTCTGCCTCTTCCTGGGGGCAGGAATCTGGCCAGTGATCCCTGCCTCTGCCACCGCCAGGCTGGGTTACTGTCGCTCACTGAATCTACAGCTGAGTGTGAAGGCTCCAGCTGGTACCGAATGCAGCTGCCGGCCTTCTCCAGGGCTTAGGCCACAGTGAACCCATCAGGCCCATGTTCCAATCCCTTCACTGGCTCCCAGTCCCCTTCTGATGCCAGTTTAAGGCCTTGGTTTTAATCTGCAAATCAATTAAAGAATCCAGCCCCAGCGGAGGCTGTTTGTGAGCCGTCCAGGTAGGAGGCTACAGAGGCCCCTGCTCCGCCCCCACCCCACCTCATTCCACCCCCTTCCCGAAGTCCCCGGCCCCACCCTGCCTCTTCCCCTCCTCCCCCAAGCGTGTCACATCCCCGCTCCTCCCCTTCCTTCCCAAAGCATCCTGAGTGCTGTGAAACAGCTGTTTTGCGGCAGGTGGGAGGCACTGGGAGGGAGGGGGAGGAGTTGGTCAGCGAGGACGCCAGTGGGCACCGCGGGGAGGGGACAGCTTGGCTGTGGGTTGGTGCAGAGCACCCACTAATTTTTCCTTGTGGGTGCTCCGGGGCTGTCGGCACCTATGGCCAGTGGTGACAGCGAGAGCAGCAGCAGCAAGCCAGTTGCAGAGGTGGACGAAGCAGTGGACATGTTGCTCAATGTCCCCGCCCCCCCACCACACACACACACACCTTTCAGGGTTGGGAGGTGAATCCATGTGAGGGCACCTCTGAACTCTGGGTCTTGGCTGATTAAGAACAACCACCTGTGAGTGGGCTGCAGCGGCGGGAGAGGGGAGTGGTGTGTTACAGGTCATTCGCTCATTGGATTTTCACACGGCAAGGTGGGAAACTGAGGCAAAGGACACTGCCCAATGTACTGTGGGGTGGGGGTTTGCTTAGGGTAACATGCTTTCAAATCATGGCTGTGGTGTTTTCCCAAAACAATGCTGGGTTCCCTTTGCCTTGTAATAAAAGTTTTCTTTTGTTACACTCAGGGCGGGTGAGTGGGAAGGTTTGTCTCTTACCCTGTATCTACACTAGCAGGCCCCTGACTGACAAAAGTTTCACCGACAAAAGCACCGGTGTGGACAGTGCTATGTTGGCGGGAGACACTCTCCCACCGACATAGCTACTGCCGCTCGTTGGGGGGGGTTAAATTATGCTGGTGGGAGGTCGGCATCCAGCGGCTACACGGGAGAGCCCATTGCAGGGAGGCTGCAGGGGTACGGCTGTGCCGCTATAAGCCTTAAAGGGGCCATTGTAGAGCCTTAAAAAGGCTCAGGAGTGAAATTTGCCCAGATTATTGTGTGGGGTCTCAAGGTTTTTCTCTTCTGTATTGCTAGGAGGAACCCTTGACACTGCACCCAGTCCTTGGTGCTCCCGACTCCACCTGGCAGAAGGGTGAGAGATCGAGAGATCCAGAGGTAGTTTCAACACCACGGAAAAGGCTGCATTCGAGAAATAGAAACACTTACCAAGTTCACGTTGAAGATCATCTAGGTAACAAAGAATCAGAAACAAATACACACTAATTAAGTGCATCTCTTCCAGGATGGAATCAACCCCAGCCTCCCATCCCATCTGCAGCCTGTCCCTCTCAAACCCATAGAACCAGGCAATGGGCAGGGAAACTACTGAGGTCTGGAGAGAAGAGTCCCTTTCCAACCCACAGGAAGGGAACAGAGCACCTGCAAAGTCCCATAGGGTGCGGCTACACAGCAACTGAATACCCCCAATTGACCCATGGCAGCTAACCAGGCTCACAAGACATGGGCTGGGGGCCTGTAAAATTGTGGGGTAGACATTTGGGCTCATTTTGTGTCTACACTAGAGTAAAGTATCAAAAAATAACTGATTATCTGCATGGACTTACAGTTCTGAAAGTTCTGAATTCCCTAGCGAATTAGGGCCAGATTTTTAAAAGTATTTAGGTTCCTAACTCCCACTGATTTCAATTGGCATTAGGTGTCCAAATACCTTTAAAAAGCTACCCTTAGAGCCCAATGCCACTTCCTTGCATATTCCATGTTCCCATTCACTTTGCTGGGAGCTTTAGGAGTGCACGGAATGTAATATTGGGCCCTAAAATTATCAACATTATTCTTTTAGTGATGTGACTTGTGCATTTAGCGTTGGATCCTACACTCGTTGAAATCAAAGGCACAGCTCTAACTGATGTTAGTGGTGCAGCATCAGGGCATTCAAGTTTTTCTCATTTAAAAAATAAAACATGAGGAGACAAATTTGTACAAAGTTTTCCTTGTTGGAGAAAAGGGCACAACACTTACTGATTTGTGTATCACGGTTCCCTAAAAAAACAGAAATAAATATAAATTATTATTAGGAGCATTTTTCTCATGGATATACGGTTGTCTGAGTTTTGTGAAAGTTGAACATCGTGTCTCACTTTTCATAGAACCAGTTGGGGTGAAACTGATCAGGCTTAATCTCATCGCAGTTTCCTTTTAACATTAAATGAAAAAATGAACAACTCCTCCTCCAATATAATTACACACAAGATCCACATTGGACCCAATTATTTACTTGTCAGATGAGGCAAGAGGACATTTGAGGGCACAGAGTCCTCCTGGTCCCCCATGTCATGGTGCCTCCAGCACCATGTGGATTTCATCCTCAGAGAAGATACATTTCAAAGAACATTTTCTTTCTGGTTTTCTCTTACCCACATACTGAATAATTATCAATACATTATCCCTGATATTTCATGTGATACTCAAATTGATCTCTGTTTAATAATTATCATCATAAATAATAAACAGCAAACAACTTAATGGAAAAGGTTCTATGTGGAGTAAAATTGAATTTACTGATTTCTCCAAGATGTTTCCCTAAAGAAATGAAATGAAGCAAACAGATGGAAATACAAGTTATTTAAGAAGATTTCCAGTTAATGGAGATTTCAAGGTGTGTTTTCATGATATGAATGCCTGGCCCCTAAACACCAAACATTTCATTCATGTTTTACTAACCATGTGGCCACACTAGAGTTAAGTGTCCAACAGTAACTGACTATTTTCAAGGATTTACAAATGCAGGAACACCAGGGCTCTGGGATGAAGAGCAGCTGGCTTAAGCTGAACCCAGGCAAGAGCAAAGTGATTCAGAAGCTGAGACACATTTTGTAGAACTAGATAAGACTCTCCCCTTCATTCCTGGGAATTTGTACAGCCCCCATTCACCAAAGTCGAGATGCAAAGACTCAGGTCCCATGTGACCCTTCCCTAGGCCTAGTTGACCAGGTAGCATCAGTGTCTAAACATCTCAGCTCACTGGGAAACTCTGCATCATCCTGTGGGCAAGAATCTGGCCACAGTGATCCCTGCCTCTGCCACCACCAGGCTGTAGATCACTGAATCTACAGCTGAGTGTGAAGGCTCCAGCTGGTATCGAATGCAGCTGCCGGCCTTCTCCAGGGCTTAGGCCACAGTGAACCCATCAGGCCCATGTTCCAGTCCCTTCACTGGCTCCCAGGCCCCTTCTGATGCCAGTCTAAGGCCTTGGTGTTAATCTGCAAGTCAATTAAAGAATCCAGCCCCACTGGAGGCTGTTTGTGAGTCGTCCAGGTAGGAGGCTACAGAGGCAGAGCATTGTACAGGGCACCCAGGTTGCAGGGTGGGACCGACACAGCTACCCATTACTCTGGATTGTACCCTGGGTGTGTCACAGTCACACCCTGAATTAAAACTCACTGGCTAAGCAGGGGGCAGAGATGCCAAAGCCCAGTGAAGATCAGAGGGGGTGGGGACAGGTGTTCCTGCCTGATGCTATGAACTCCCCTTCGAGAGCCCTAGGTACCATTTGACCCTCCCCTCCCCTCTCCCGTGTTGAAAGCCAGAGCTGATTAGACTCCATGGAGAGCCCTTGTTTCAGTTCAGTGGTTGCAAGAGCTGAAACCATTGATGAGCAGGCCTGGGGCCAAGTCGCAGACCTGGTGTGGGGACAGGGCTGCAGGGAACAGCATGGAGACGCAGCAGGAGACACGGCCTGCTGGAGCCCCTGGGCAGGTCGGGGAACCTCAGAAGGCGCCGTTGCGGAAGTGGCAGTGGGTGGCCAGCAGCAGCCGTGGTAACCCCAGTGGAGCTGAGCGGTGGCAGAGGTAACAGCAGCAGAGAAACCAGCAGAACCCGCGGCAGAGGCATCAGCCAGCGGGGCAGAGACAGCAGCCGCCGCGAGCCAGTTCCAGAGGCAGGAGTGGCAGCAGAGGCGTTGCTCGACGTCCCTCACCCTTTTTCAGGGATGGGAGGTAGCGAGCAGCCAGGGGCCTAGGTGCCGACTTCCCCTCTGGCCGGTGGGTGCTGAGCCCCTGCTCCACACCAGGCCTCGCCCCCACTCCAGCCCTTCCCCCAAACCCCTGCCCCACCTCTTCCCACCCCTGCTCCACCCCCCCACTCCACCCCTTCCCCAAACCTCTACCCCACCTCTTCCCACCCCTGCTCCACCCCCTCATTCCAGCCCTGCCCCAAGTCCCCACCCCTGCTCCGCCCCCGCCCCACCTCATTCCACTCCCTTTCCGAAGACCCCGTCCCCACCTCGCCTTTTCCCCGCCTCCTCCCCCTTCTTCTCAGAGAATTCTGAGTGCCGTGAAACAGCTGTTTTGCGGCAGGCAGCAGGCACTGGGAGGGAGGGGGAAGAGTTGGTCAGCGAGGCCGTCAATGGGTGAGATGCACTGGTGGGAGGGGGGAGCTTGGCTGTGGGTGGGTGCAGAGCACCCACGAACTTTTCCCCATGGGTGCTCCGGGGCTGTCGGCACCTATGGCCAGTAGTGACACTGATAGCAGCAGCAGCAAGCCAGTTGCAGAGGTGGAGGCAGCAGCGGACGTGTTGCTCAATGCTTCCCCCACCCCCACCCCCCAGCACCACACACACACACAAACACCCTTCAGGGGTGGAAGGTGAATCCATGTGAGGGCACCTCTGAACTCTGGGTCTTGGCTGATTAAGAACAACCACCTGTGAGTGGGCTGCAGCAGCGGGAGAGGGGAGTGGTGTGTTACAGGTCATTCGCTCATTGGATTTTCACATGGCAAGGTGGGAAACTGAGGCAAAGGACACTGCCCAATGTACTGTGGGGTGGGGGTTTGCTTAGGGTTACATGCTTTCGAATCATGGCTGTGGTGTTTTCCCAAAACAATGCTGGGTTCCCTTTGCCTTGTAATAAAAGTTTTCTTTTGTTACACTCAGGGCGGGTGAGTGGGAAGGTTTGTCTCTTACCCTGTATCTACACTAGCAGGCCCCTGACTGACAAAAGTTTCACCGACAAAAGCACCGGTGTGGACAGTGCTATGTTGGCGGGAGACACTCTCCCACCGACATAGCTACTGCCGCTCGTTGGGGGGGGTTAAATTATGCTGGTGGGAGGTCGGCATCCAGCGGCTACACGGGAGAGCCCATTGCAGGGAGGCTGCAGGGGTACGGCTGTGCCGCTATAAGCCTTAAAGGGGCCATTGTAGAGCCTTAAAAAGGCTCAGGAGTGAAATTTGCCCAGATTATTGTGTGGGGTCTCAAGGTTTTTCTCTTCTGTATTGCTAGGAGGAACCCTTGACACTGCACCCAGTCCTTGGTGCTCCCGACTCCACCTGGCAGAAGGGTGAGAGATCGAGAGATCCAGAGGTAGTTTCAACACCACGGAAAAGGCTGCATTCGAGAAATAGAAACACTTACCAAGTTCACGTTGAAGATCATCTAGGTAACAAAGAATCAGAAACAAATACACACTAATTAAGTGCATCTCTTCCAGGATGGAATCAACCCCAGCCTCCCATCATGCAGCCTGTCCCTCTCAAACTCATTGATCCAGGCAATGGGCAGGGAAACTACTGAGGTCTGGGGAGAAGAGTCCCTTTCCAACCCACGGGCAGGGCACGGAGCACCTGCGAAGCCCCATAGGGTGTGGCTACACAGCAGCTGAATACCCCCAATTGACCCATGGCAGCTAACCAGGCTCACAAGACATGGGCTGGGGGCCTGTAAAATTGTGGGGTAGACATTTGGGCTCATTTTGTGTCTACACTAGAGTAAAGTATCAAAAAATAATTGATTATCTGCATGGACTTACAGTTCTGAAAGTTCTGAATTCCCTAGCGAATTAGGGCCAGATTTTTAAAAGTATTTAGGTTCCTAACTCCCACTGATTTCAATTGGCATTAGGTGTCCAAATACCTTTAAAAAGCTACCCTTAGAGCCCAATGCCACTTCCTTGCATATTCCATGTTCCCATTAACTTTGCTGGGAGCTTTAGGAGTGCACGGAATGTAATATTGGGCCCTAAAATTATCAACATTATTCTTTTAGTGATGTGACTTGTGCATTTAGCGTTGGATCCTACACTCGTTGAAATCAAAGGCACAGCTCTAACTGATGTTAGTGGTGCAGCATCAGGGCATTCAAGTTTTTCTCATTTAAAAAATAAAACATGAGGAGACAAATTTGTACAAAGTTTTCCTTGTCGGAGAAAAGGGCACAACACTTACTGATTTGTGTATCACGGTTCCCTAAAAAAACAGAAATAAATATAAATTATTATTAGGAGCATTTTTCTCATGGATATACGGTTGTCTGAGTTTTGTGAAAGTTGAACAGCGTGTCTCACTTTTCATAGAACCAGTTGGGGTGAAATTGATCAGGCTTAATCTCATCGCAGTTTCCTTTTAACATTAAATGAAAAAATGAACAACTCCTCCTCCAATATAATTACACACAAGATCCACATTGGACCAAATTATTTACTTGTCAGATGAGGCAAGAGGACATTTGAGGGCACAGAGTCCTCCTGGTCCCCCATGTCATGGTGCCTCCAGCACCATGTGGATTTCATCCTCAGAGAAGATACATTTCAAAGAACATTTTCTTTCTGGTTTTCTCTTACCCACATACTGAATAATTATCAATACATTATCCCTGATATTTCATGTGATACTCAAATTGATCTCTGTTTAATAATTATCATCATAAATAATAAACAGCAAACAACTTAATGGAAAAGGTTCTATGTAGAGTAAAACTGAATTTACTGATTTCTCCAAGATGTTTCCCTAAAGAAATGAAATGAAGCAAACAGATGGAAATACAAGTTATTTAAGAAGATTTCCAGTTAATGGAGATTTCAAGGTGTGTTTTCATGATATGAATGCCTGGCCCCTAAACACCAAACATTTCATTCATGTTTTACTAACCATGTGGCCACACTAGAGTTAAGTGTCCAACAGTAACTGACTATTTTCAAGGATTTACAAATGCAGGAACACCAGGGCTCTGGGATGAAGAGCAGCTGGCTTAAGCTGAACCCAGGCAAGAGCAAAGTGATTCAGAAGCTGAGACACATTTTGTAGAACTAGATAAGACTCTCCCCTTCATTCCTGGGAATTTGCACAGCCCCCATTCACCAAAGTCGAGATGCAAAGACTCAGGTCCCATGTGACCCTTCCCTAGGCCTAGTTGACCAGGTAGCATCAGTGTCTAAACATCTCAGCTCACTGGGAAACTCTGCATCATCCTGTGGGCAAGAATCTGGCCACAGTGATCCCTGCCTCTGCCACCACCAGGCTGTAGATCACTGAATCTACAGCTGAGTGTGAAGGCTCCAGCTGGTATCGAATGCAGCTGCCGGCCTTCTCCAGGGCTTAGGCCACAGTGAACCCATCAGGCCCATGTTCCAGTCCCTTCACTGGCTCCCAGTCCCCTTCTGATGCCAGTTTAAGGCCTTGGTGTTAATCTGCAAGTCAATTAAAGAATCCAGCCCCACTGGAGGCTGTTTGTGAGTCGTCCAGGTAGGAGGCTACAGAGGCAGAGCATTGTACAGGGCACCCAGGTTGCAGGGTGGGACCGACACAGCTACCCATTACTCTGGATTGTACCCTGGGTGTGTCACAGTCACACCCTGAATTAAAACTCACTGGCTAAGCAGGGGGCAGAGATGCCAAAGCCCAGTGAAGATCAGAGGGGGTGGGGACAGGTGTTCCTGCCTGATGCTATGAACTCCCCTTCGAGAGCCCTAGGTACCATTTGACCCTCCCCTCCCCTCTCCCGTGTTGAAAGCCAGAGCTGATTAGACTCCATGGAGAGCCCTTGTTTCAGTTCAGTGGTTACAAGAGCTGAAACCATTGATGAGCAGGCCTGGGGCCAAGTCACAGACCTGGTGTGGGGACAGGGCTGCAGGGAACAGCATGGAGACGCAGCAGGAGACACGGCCTGCTGGAGCCCCTGGGCAGGTCGGGGAACCTCAGAAGGCGCCGTTGCGGAAGTGGCAGTGGGTGGCCAGCAGCAGCCGTGGTAACCCCAGTGGAGCTGAGCGGTGGCAGAGGGAACAGCAGCAGAGAAACCAGCAGAACCCGCGGCAGAGGCATCAGCCAGCGGGGCAGAGACAGCAGCCGCCGCGAGCCAGTTCCAGAGGCAGGAGTGGCAGCAGAGGCGTTGCTTGACGTCCCTCACCCTTTTTCAGGGATGGGAGGTAGCGAGCAGCCAGGGGCCTAGGTGCCGACTTCCCCTCTGGCCGGTGGGTGCTCGACCCCCTGCTCCACACCAGGCCTCGCCCCCACTCCAGCCCTTCCCCCAAACCCCTGCCCCACCTCTTCCCACCCCTGCTCCACCCCCCCACTCCACCCCTTCCCCAAACCTCTACCCCACCTCTTCCCACCCCTGCTCCACCCCCTCATTCCAGCCCTGCCCCAAGTCCCCACCCCTGCTCCGCCCCCGCCCCACCTCATTCCACTCCCTTTCCGAAGACCCCGTCCCCACCTCGCCTTTTCCCCGCCTCCTCCCCCTTCTTCTCAGAGAATTCTGAGTGCCGTGAAACAGCTGTTTTGCGGCAGGCAGCAGGCACTGGGAGGGAGGGGGAAGAGTTGGTCAGTGAGGCCGTCAATGGGTGAGATGCGCTGGTGGGAGGGGGGAGTTTGGCTGTGGGTGGGTGCAGAGCACCCACGAACTTTTCCCCATGGGTGCTCCGGGGCTGTCAGCACCTATGGCCAGTGGTGACAGTGATAGCAGCAGCAGCAGCAAGCCAGTTGCAGAGGTGAAAGCAGCAGCGGACGTGTTGCTCAATGCCCCTCACCAAACACACACACACCTTTCAGGGGTGGGAGGTGAGTCCATGTGAGGGCACCTCTGAACTCTGGGTCTTGGCTGATTAAGAACAACCACCTGTGAGTGGGCTGCAGTGGTGGGAGAGGGGAGTGGTGTGTCACAGGTCATTCGCTCATCAGATTTTCACATGGCAAGGTGGGAAACTGAGGCAAAGGACACTGCCCAATGTACTGTGGGGTGGGGGTTTCCTTAGGGTTACATGCTTTCGAATTATGGCTGTGGTGTTTTCCCAAAACAATGCCAGGTTCCTTTTCCCTTGTAATAAAAGTTTTCTTTTGTTACACTTAGGGCGGGTGAGTGGGAAGTTTTGTCTCTTATTCTGTGCATAAACTAGCACGTTTGTCAGTACAACTTTTGTCAGTCGGGGTATGAAAAAAGCAGGCCCCTGACTGACAAAAGTTTCACCGACAAAAGCACCGGTGTGGACAGTGCTATGTTGGCGGGAGACACTCTCCCACCGACATAGCTACTGCCGCTCGTTGGGGGGGGTTAAATTATGCTGGTGGGAGGTCGGCATCCAGCAGCTACACGGGAGAGCCCATTGCAGGGCAGCTGCAGGGGTACGGCTGTGCCGCTATAAGCCTTAAAGGGGCCACTATAGAGCCTTGAAAAGGCTCAGGAGTGAAATGTGCCCAGATTATTGGGTGGGGTCTCCAAGGTTTTCTCTTTTGTGTTGCTAAGAGGAACCTTTGACGCTGACCCCAGTCCTTGGTGCTGCCGACTCCACCTGGCAGAAGGGTGAGAGATTGATAGATCCAGAGATAGTTTCAACACCACGGAAAAGGCTGCATTCGAGAAATAGAAACACTTACCAAGTTCTCTTTGAAGATCATCTAGGTAACAAAGAATCAGAAACAAATACACACTGATTAAGTGCATCTCTTCGAGGATGGAATCAACCCCAGCCTCCCATCATGCAGCCTGTCCCTCTCATACCCATTGATCCAGGCAATGGGCAGGGAAACTCCTGAGGTCTGGGGAGAAGAGTCCCTTTCCAACCCACGGGCAGGGCACGGAGCACCTGTGAAGCCCCATAGGGTGTGGCTACACAGCAGCTGAATACCCCCAATTGACCCATGGCAGTTAACCAGGTTCACAAGACATGGGCTGGGGGCCTGTAAAATTGTGATGTAGACATTTGGGCTCATTTTGTGTCTACACTAAAGTAAAGTATCAAAAAATAACTGATTATCTACATGGACTGACAGTTCTGAAAGTTTTCAATTCCCAAGGGAATTGAAGCCAGATTTTTAAAGGTATTTAGGTTCCTAACTCCCACTGATTTCAATTAGCATAAGGTGTCCAAATACCTTTAAAAAGCTACCCTTAGAGCCCATTCCCGCTTCCTTGCATATTCCATGTTCCCATTCACTTTGCTGGGAGCTTTAGGAGTGCACGGATGGTAATATTGGGCCCTAAAATTATCAACATTATTCTTTTAGTGGTGTGACTTGTGCATTTAGTGTTGGATCCTACACTCGTTGAAATCAAAGGCACAGCTCTAATTGATGTTAGTGGTGCAGCATCAGGGCATTCATGTTTTTCTCATTTAAAAAATAAAACACGAGGAGACAAATTTGAACAAAGTTATCCTTGCTGGAGAAAAGGACACAACACTTACTTATTTTTGTATCACGTTTCCCTAAAAAAAACCCAAAAAAACAGAAATAAATATAAATTATTATTAGGAGCATTTTTCTCATGGATATTCGGTTGTCTGAGTTTTGTGAAACATCGTGTCTCACTTTTCATATTACCAGTTGGGGTGAAATTGATCAGGGTTAATCTCATCCCAATTTCCTTTTAACATTAAATGAAAAAATGAACAACTCCTCCTCCAATATAATTACACACAAGATCCACATTGAAGCAAATTATTTACTTGCCGGATGAGGAAAGAGGACATTTGAGGGCACAGAGTCTTCCTGGTTCCCCATGTCATGGTGCCTCCAGAACCATGTGGATTTCACTCTCAGAGAAGATACATTTCAAAGAACATTTTCTTTCTGATTTTCTCTTACCCACATGCTGAATAATTATCAATATATTATCCCTGATATTTCATGTGATACTCAAATTGATCTCTCTTTAATAATGATCATCATAAATAATAAAACATCAAACAACTCAATGGAAAAGGTTCTATGTGGAGAAAAATTGAACTTACTGATTTCTCCAAGATGTTTCCCTAAAGAAATGAAATAAAGCAAACAGATGTAAATACAAGTTATTTAAGAAAATTTCCAGTTAATGGAGATTTAAAGAAGTTTTTTCATGATATGAACGCCTGGCCCCTGAATACCAAACATTTCATTCATGTTTAACGAGCCATGTGGCCAAACTAGAGTTAAGTGTCCAACAGTAACTGACTATTGTCAAGGATTTACAATTCTGAAAGGTTTGAATTCCTTATGGAATTAGGGTCTGATTTTTCAAGGCATTGAGGAGCCTAACTCTCACTGATTTCAGTGAGAGTTAACTGACCAAATAAAAATCTATCCATTAGAGTCCAATCCTGCTTCTTGTATTATCTCTCACATTCCCATTGGCTTTGCTGGGAGCTCTGGGGTGCAGACTCGAATTTCTGGCCCTCAAATTATCAGCATTATTTTTTTTAGCAATTTGACTTGTGCATTCAGTGCTTAATCCTACACTCATTGAAGTCAATGGCAAAGATCTAACTGATGTTAGTGACGCAGTATCTGGGCTTTCATCTTTTTCTGGTTAAAAAAACTCCACCCCAAAAATTCACAGAAAAACAAAGAAATACCCTTATGAGGAGTCAAATTTGTACAGAAGTTTTACTTGTTGGAGGAAAGAGCACAACTCGTACAGATTTCTATATCCTGTTCCATTAAAAATAAACAGAAATAAATATAAATTCTTATTAGGAGCATTCTTCCCTTGGTTATACAGTTGTCTGCATTTCGTGAAAGTTGCACAGTGATTATACAATTCATGAGCCTTTGAGGGTTTCATGTTCTCAACACCAGGAGAAAAAGGTTTCCCTTCTCCATCTCTGACTTCTTGTTCCTCACCATTTTCAGAACTCAGGTTAAGTCTCAGAGCTCATGTCTATTCAGACCCCTCTTTTCTACTGTGTATATTTTTTTAATATTATCTATTGGGATGAAATTTGTCCATGGGGACTGAGGAGGGAATAACTGCACAGCTGGGTGGGAAGTGGGCAGAAAAGAGTGAGGAGTGGAGAAGGTTTTGGATCACTCTCCCCCCCCTTCCCCAAGTGCTCCATTCAGCTTAACTGAGGCAGTTCTGGGGGAGAAATATTCTGGGCCTGTAAAGGGCCGATGAAGATCACTGCCCCCTGGAGCAAATGGGAACCTTAGTAACGTTTTCTGCTGCGGGGAGCATAGGGCATGTCTGTGCTTCCCCTGCTTGGCCCAGTGTAAAATTTCATTCTTCCCTTTTTTCATTTATTAGAAGAAAATTTCTTGTTAATTTCACTAAATTTTCCCCTGTGACATTTACCTTTTATTTTAAATAGATAAACAGTGAGGCCAATGAAACCAAACAAAACCAGCAGGATCACACTCAGAGCCACCATCCATGGATTCACCCTCGGGAAAAAGGAATCTGAAAAATAAACCCCCAGGATTTGCATTAGTTTGGAAGCAGGGACAAAACTAATTTTTTTCCTATTGCATGTAAATATATAAATAGTCCCCAGCAGGACGTATGTGAAGTAAGAGTGAAAACATGACACCCCCCCCCCCACGCTGCACAAAAGACCAAAACCTGATTTTAAAAATTACTCCAACCAACACAGCTTTAGCACTGATCAACCAGTGAATGAACAGGCCTGGTTTGATTCATGCTATTCAGAGCTTTATTGAGCTGAGGGGCAAATTCTTTGCTCACAAAACCTCATTGACTTCAGTGGAGTTATGCCAGCAAACAATTTGGTCCTCACTATTCAGCAACATTCAGAAATTGCAGAAGTCGTTAGAATATTTTGGTGAGTCACTAATAATTTCCTCAATTATTTCGACGAATCATAATTGCAATGAATCCAAACATTAAGTGCTAGAAATTGATTCATCTTCTTTTGCTGTTCTTGTGTTTACAGCATTTACATCATCTAGCCAGGGTGGGCATTTCAAACATGCCTAAGGCCTTCTCCACACAGGATTTGTGCCCTGGTTTCGTGAAATTGGTGTAACACTCATGCAGTCATTGTTACACTGATTCCACAGCTGACCATGTAAGAGGATTGCCCCAATTTAACTAAACTGATTTACAATTTAAGGTTTTCTCAATCAGCTTAATAGTGTCCTTTATCCATTTAGTATAAATCAGTAAGGAACTAACTTACGCTAAATATATAGGACACTGAAACTGAAATAAGAGCATTCAAACAAGGGTTTTCATCAATAACTCAGGAGATAATCAGGGCAGCTTTTGTGTGTAGACAAAGGCAAAGTGAGTTATGAGCACAAGTCCCACTGAATGTCAACAGAAACAAGCCCACATCATTTGGTGACATTTCACTTATAGAAAAGGTAGCAAACAAACGATGGTATAAAAATTGCTACGTTCAAAAAAAATCACTGAGGGGAAGTTAAGTTTTTAAGAACAAACTCTTCTCAAAATCAGTCTCTCTCTCTTTTTTTTTTAAAGTAAGAGTTTCAGGAGTATCAGAGTTAAGATTAAATTTACATGAAACCCAAAACTCTGATAACTCTGAATGTGCAAAATTAAGGCAATCAGATTGCCTGAGTTGTGACCCTGTTAAGGTTCCAGTTTCTGAACTTCTTTGTTTTTAGGTAGGTTGTAAAATATGCACAACAGATGCTTCAGTTCTTTGTTTCCTATGTTTTGTTTTGTTTCTGATGGAGGTGATTTCAGTATGTGGGTTTAGCTGGTAACTGACCTGCTATATAAACTGTTGATTCCTTTTCTTGATTGAGAAGGGTGTTCCTGATCAAACAGGACAGGTTCTGGTTTGAACGTTCTTTTATAATAATAGAATTTTCTGTTTCAAACAGGCTACTATCCCTGAGGGATTTTGCTTCAGAGAGCGATGGTAATTCTTTCCCACTGAGATCTCTCCAAAGAACCTTGGGCTCTGGAAACCAACCAGCCGATTGACAAACCATCCGGATCCCTCCATCCTGGTGACTCTCCACAGAGATGAGAGCATTGGAGCCCAAACCTAGAGGAAAATTACGTAAATGTGTGATAAATCAATGGGGTAACTTAACAGCTAAAAAAGGATGAGTGATAGATTGTGGATCCATTACTCCCACTCAAGATCACTTGCTCATGTAGAAGGGATAAATGAACACTGGAATTTCTGAATTCCCAATACGCATGGACACAGGAAAACACGTGAACAAATATTTAAAATAATTTCACTGAATAAGGAGAGATATTGTCCTCTCCACCCAAAAGCAAGGGAGCATTGAACACCTTTGGAAATCTGGCCACTTCATTTAAATACCTAGTGGAATATGAATTTTTCAAAAAGCCAGATTTTAGTATACTCGATAAAAATTTTGTTTGTTCTCTTTTTAAATCAGTCAATCAATCTAACTGGCTCCATGGTTCCTGTGTCGGAGCAGCAGGGCACAAACGCTCGGCCTCATCTGCTAGCAGTAAATACTTAACTTGTCCCTCCCCCACCTTTATGTGGCCTCAGCCAATGAGAAAGCTGCAACTGATTTTGACTGCACCCCTAAATAACCAGCAGTAGTGACCACGTCAGAAGGCCTGTACACCTGGCAGTCCCACCGTAGCCAGGCCTCAGAACGACGGCAGAGGAATTGGAAGACCAGGGGCCGTCCACACGTGAGAGGCTCCAGCAGCGCAGCTTCACCGCTGTGGTGCTTCAGTGTAGACACTACTTACCCCAAGGGCAGGACTTCTCCTGGCGTCCCAGGTGACACCCCTCTCTGAGAGGCAGGAGCTAGGTTGACAGAAGAATTCTTCTGTTGACCCAGCCCTGCCTGCATGGCGACTTAGGTCAGCTTAGTTTTGTCACTCATGGGGGGTGTATTTTTCACACCCCTGAGTGACCTAGTTCAGCAGACCTACTTTTCTCACGTAAACAAGGCCCATATTTGTCTAGAAGTCTTTTCCCTCCTTTCTCTCCCTCCTTTTGGAGTTAGTCAAGAACATTTTTTGGGCAAGGAAATCTCTTGACCATTCTGAAAATGTCTTTAATAAAACGTTGGGAAAGTTTTCAGCATATTTTCCAAAGTGTCTGAATGTGGTCGTGTGCTGAAATCTAGTCACATTGTGTTACTCTAAAATAATTCACAAGTTGCTAGTCACAGTTGTTGCAGTAGAAAAGAACAAAAACTGCAGCCCAGGATGAGATAATACAGACAAGAGCTGCTGACCTGCTACCTTCAGTTCCAACAGGGCTTCTTCATAAAAAGAACCATCTTGAACAAAACAGTGGTATTGTCCTTCATCTGAGCTTCTGATATTAACAATCTGCAAGGAAACATTCCCATCCGTGATGCCAGCTTTCAAAAGCTCCGTCCTTCCACGATATTCTGGCATCTGCTGTCCATACTCATCCTTTCTATGCCGATACAGGTGCACAAATGAAGTGAACTCAGATCGGAACCATCTCACCTCCATGTTCACAGCGCTCATCCTGGGGGACAGGTGACAGGGTAACACAATGTTCTCACCCAAAATGGCAGTGACAGGGTGACCAGGACCCATCACTCTGAACTGAGCTGTGAAATACACCAAAGCAAAAAGAGAACAACCTCAGAGAGAAAATAAAATATATTCATGACTGATTCAATAGGTTCATACTTTCCAAAAATTCAGCCTGGGGCAGACACCTGGTATGCAAATTTCCAGCCTGAACATTGAAAATTTGGCACAATAAGAAACAACTGAAAAGGGTGGGGGGGAAGAGTTACATTAATAAGTGACAGGCCAGCTCACGTATAGGTGTCACTGGTTACTCCCCATATATTAATTTGACATGCCACAGAGCCATTTCAGTGCCCCGTGAACAGACAGGGTGACCTGAGTATATACACTGTGTACCTGAGCTCTGTGATCTGTTCTGACCATCACTATATTTCTGATGTGATTTCTCAGCATTGGTTTGAATATGAGAAGGATGAAAAGATGAAATCCTGACTCCACTGAAGTCAACAGAGATCTCCTAGAATTTCACCCTAATGTTTTGGGACCCAGCTTCTTTGGAGACCACCACCTCGTACGAGGACACAATTTTCATTGAGATCAGCTGAGGTTCTTGAGTTTCCCTCCTTTGCCCCCCTCCACCTGTATTTAGTGAGACGGGGTCACTGCCAGGACATTTTCAGTAAAGGGTCTTCTACTCTGGGACCCACGTGCCTTGACCTCACTGAGCCAAATCACTTCAGCTTTAGGCCAGTTGGCCTTGGTGTTTGAGAAAGGATTGGGTCACAGAGGATGCAAGCATGTGAACTAGGATGCTCAGCGTGACCCAAGGTGCGTAGGGCTGCCCACAGTGGAAATGCCAAGGTCAGGGAAGGCTGCAAAAAGGAGAGCAGCTTCTCCCAAAACTGGTGGTTTACACTATAGTTAGATTCACCAACCAGTCACAAACTGTGCTCCTGATCCCCCACACTGGATATCAGAAAAGAAATCAAACAGCCCCCTTTACTGCATTCCAATCTCTGGCTCCCAATCAGCGAATAGGTTCAGTACAGTGAGACATTACTTAAAACTCTGTTCACTTTACAAAATGTTCTTTTAATTCCCCAAAGGACCAGACACATTACCAGATCAATACTAATTTGAATCTTACCCAAAAGACCATGCTGCCAGCCAATCCTTTAGTATCTAAAACTAAAGGTTTTATTAGAAAAGAAAAGGAACGAAAGAGAAGAGAGTTGCTAAATGGTCAAAGCAATCAGATAGATAGATAGATAGATAGATAGATAGATAAAAGAAAGTGACTTCAGAATCCATATATCAGGTTCTTAGCAGCACTGGTGAATTTGCTAGCTTGCAAAGTCCCTCTGGAACACATCCAGAGCTTGGATGGGTCTATCAGTCCTTTGTTCAAAGCTTCAATTTGTAGGGAAGTTACTCCAGAGGCGAGAAGCAGGACTGCAGACAAAATGGAGAAGATGCAGCTGCCTTTTTATATCCTTTGCCATGTGGCGTGTACATCCTTTGTCCCAAACACTAACTCACAGCACATGGGCATAAAAAGGTACTTGGAGTCCCCTGTCCATAGGCATGTCCTTACATGTCCTGAAAAACAACGAGGAGCCCGGTGGCACCTTAAAGACTAAGATTTATTTGGGGCGTAAGCTTTTCCCAAATAAATCTGTTAGTCTTTAAGGTGCCACTGGACTCCTCGTTGTTTTTGTGGATATAGACTAACACGGCTACCTCTCTGATACTTGTCTACATGTCCTGCTGACTCATAGCCCCGGGCTTCTCTCAATGGTTCATTCTACAGCTGATTGCCTTTGATGGGCCATCAAGAGGGCCGGATAGTGCTGATGCTGGACTGTCTGGGGGTGTCACCCAAATGCACAGCACAAGATTGACACACAAATATACCACACATATTTATATCTCACCATACAAAGATGATACATACCTATAAACAAGCTTATCATATTTAGCAAATCATGCCTTTTCCACTGATACCTTACATAGAATCATAGAACTGGAAGGGACCTTGAGAGGTCATCGAGTCCAGCCCCCTGCACTCATGGCAGGACCAGCACCACCTAGACCATCCCTGACAGGTGTTTGTCTAACCTGCTCTTAAAAATCTGCAATGACAGAGATTCCACAACCTCCCTGTGCAATTGATTCCAGTGCCTAACCACCCTGACAGTTAGGAAGTTTTTCCTAATGTCCAACCTAAACCTTTCTCGCTGCAATTTAAGTCCATTGCTTCTTGTCCTATCATCAGAGGTTAAGGAGAACAATTTTTCTCCCTCCTCCTTATAACAAGCTTTTAGGTATTTGAAAACTGTTAACATGTCCCCTCTCAGTCTTCTCTTTCCCAGACTAAACAAAACCAGTTCTTTCAATCTTCCCTCATAGGTTATGTTTTCCAGACCCCTAATCATCCTTGTTGCTCTACTCTGCACTCTCTCCAATTTGTCCGTATCTTTTCTGAAATGTGGCGCCCAGAACTGGACACAATATTCCAGCTGAGGCCTAATCAACGCAGTGTAGAGCAGTAGAATTACTTCTCGTGGCATATCTTGTATAAGATTTATTGCGATTTTGTAATATTGGTATCAATGCTACTATAAATGGTCACCCATATTCCATACAGCCTCACACACAGATACTATAATGATATAAGTATCTAGATAGATAGAGAAACTGCGTTGCCTCATATGCAGCGGGTGGAGAATTACTCCTCCAGAAGTGCTGGGGAGGAAGTGGAGACTTATTTATTGATATTGAGCCAATCTGAAATTCGTGTTACGGGTGGGTTTGGGGGTTGTTTTGGTTTTGGTTTTTTTTTTTTTCCCCCAGTTTTGTACAAAGGAGTGGAATAGGCATAATTTATAAATCACTGCGATGAAACAAATCCTACAACCAGCAGCAGGATCAGTGGGATTCCTACCTGATTCCAGCTTGTGAATGTGATAAGTAATGAAGAAAATGACCAAATGAGGCAGAGAGGTGATCATTGTGGAGCTAGGACAGAATGAAAGAACCTTCCTCTTCACTGTAACTTGATCTGGACAACAGGCTAGGGAAGAGAAAAATACTTTACCAAAACATGTTTTGCATTCAAATCTGATTTGTTAGAAAAAGGAACTATTATCTGTAGTTAGTGAATTGAACGGATTGTTTCTGGTCACCATGTCCTTCAAGATTTTAGAGCTGGTAGACCTCATCCTCTCACACCTTGTTTTTAATGATAGGTTGGAAACGGAAAACTAACTTTCCTGCTTTTTCAACTCCCAACTGGTTTCTCAACTTTGAATGGACGAGTCATTGAACTGAGCCAGTTGGGTTCATTGAAATGAATAAAATATTTTCTCTGCACTTGCAGAAGAAGCTATTGCTGTCAAAAGCTGGGTGAGCCCTTCAACAAATTCTGGTTGCACCACTTCGTTGATCTTATTTTCTTTAAAACTTCTCCAGCAAACACGTACTGCTTGAATGTTATACATTACATATATGCCTTAGCATCAGCTGTCATAATTTTAATTTGAAAGATAATTTCTAATTTTAAAAAATCCAAGTTAAAGAAAAGCCTCTGATCTAAATTTTCTTTTAAAAAATCATTTTTAAAGATGAATTTTCATCCACCCTGAGTGTCTGATATTTCCTTCAGACCCCATTGCCAAAGAACTACAGCACTTTGAAGATTTACATTAATAGGTGGGATACATTGGATTGGATGAATTATTGAAGAAAGCTGAAAATTGTTTGTCTCTTTCAAAAACAGAGCAGCAGCACTGCCAACCACAGTATCCAAAAATCAAAAGTCAGTGTAACCCCGGCCCACCCTAACGTGTTCGGTCTGTGTCGTATTGTCCGGTCTTGTGTTGTCTGCAGTGGCACTTGAACAGTTTTTAAAGTGTGGGTGCTGAAAGCCAGTGAAACTGCCCCACACTTTTCACCTCGTGCCCCCCTTACCTCTCTCCATGGCCTACACCCCCTCCCCTCAGAGCTGGGGCTGGGACCAGGGCTGTGTCTCTAGGAGTGCAGGGACACAGACAGGGGTCAAGGGGCTGAGGCTGGTGGCAGACATGGGGCCAGAAGTGGATTCCCCACATGCGGGGCCAGGAGAGGAGCCCCAGGCACGGGACCGGGAGTGGAGCCCCATGTAAAACCTGGGGATGCTGTAGTACCCCCCAACGCCCCTGCTTCCCATGCCTATGATTGTCTGGTCTTGTAGCTTTGATAAGCTGTAAAACTGTATAATTGTTTAATTTTATTAGAGCATCCATGAAGAATGTGGTATTTGGGAACATATGCAAGTTGTACATTGTTGTGGTTGTTTTGTGCTTTAAAATGTTTGTTTCTTTATGAAAATCAATCCAAAAAATCCTCTCCTCCCTCCCCGTCATGCACACACATAATTGAAATAAAAATCACAATTGGGTCAAAAAAATATAAGTGATTGACTTAAAATCAATATTTTAAAAAATACATTTTGAGTTCCTATTTTTTGCCATTTGGTTTTTGAACCCTGACTGTGCACTCAGGTCTTAATCTTAAACTTTGCCCTGCAACCATAAAAGCTAGAAATTCATGTTTACTTGAAATGAAATCTGAGATTCTCACATCAATTTATAACTAGAGCATTCGGGCTTTCAGAAAATTACCGAATACTGTGAGACTTAAAATAAAAATCACACAAAGTTATGAGAGTTGACAACACTGCAGCTGGTCAAAAATGTTTAAACAAAAATGATTTTTTCAATCGAAAATGGCGTTTGGATTTTTTTTTAAAAAAACTGATGATTTCCTATTATTTTAATGTTTCTAATTTCTCAGTGAAATGATGCTAAATGAAAAAAATATTTCAAATTGATTCAAAATGAGAAACCCTAATCAAATGGAATAAAAACATTTTATTCACCCATCCTTTATCCTGTCTCAAAGGAGGAAAGGGAGCAAAAATGAAAACGGAAAAAGAAAAACTAAAATCGAATTTTTTGTTCAATAATACGTGATTGAAATTTGAAAAATAAGCAAATTCTTTTAAACAAAAACATAATTTGTAAATAGCTGTACTCCAACAGATTTCTTCATAATATTGCCCCTTGAATGGCTTTTCACACAGGAGGAGATAATCTGTTACACAATGTATAAATTTCCCTTTTTTAGTATGGCCTGAAGTCCCTACTCAGTGACACTCCTGAACACAGGATCAACTTGAGGCACATGCTCACTTCCCACTGAGTTCAGGAGGAGAAAAGGAGGCAGTTTTCTGCTTTGATTGATTCTGAGCATAATTGTATTTTTTACAAGAACAAAAGGATTCACCCCCTCCCCGCAGTCAAGAGGCAGAAAACTGCAATGAGAGCACAGGCAGAAAACTAGACTGATGGCCGCTGGGTTTGGTGCAGGAAATTTTCTGTATTCAAAATAGAGGAAGTTACAAATCTCCCCCAAGAACAGTCTTGGGTCCACTGCTCTTGAATAAAATTCAGCAAAACAAAGAAATGACGAATTCAACAAGCTGTAAAAGTCTCGTGTTACATTACTGTGAAAACAATCCGCAATGTATGTGACAGTCCATCACTTTCAATGTAGATGTACTGTCAAGTTCCCAGAAAGAGAGAAACAAATTCTCACAGGATTATTTACTCCTTGTGTTTTGAATAATCTGTCCAAGCAATAAGGAGCGTGCATTAGACGTTAGAAACAGTCCTTCTGGAGCAAAATTAACCCACCTGGTTGGGTCTTCTGAGCAGTCGGGTGTGGTCAGACTTGGCTCCTCTGGCTGGGACAGTCCCAGGCTCGGTGACTGTTCCCGTCGGTCACGGAGGCGGCTCAGCTCATTTTAGCGATTGAGGAGCTGCAGTTTTGTCTCGGGGCTTCTCCAGGGAAGGTTGTGAACAGAAACAGGGTTTGTTCCGATCGATAAACGTGGCTCAGCTCGCGGCCTTTGCCCGGGGACAGTGAAAGTAACACTGGAAATTGCCTCAGTCCAACCCCTGTCCCGGGGAAGGGAGAGTCTCCTCTTAAAGACACAGCCCCAGTCCCGCGGGGCCGCCAGTGCGGGGGGGACCGGAACTTTCTGTTAAAATTTAACATAAAGGGGGTTTGTTGTTGCGGGAGAGGGGGTTTGTTTTGGGGTTGTTTTTTTTCCTATTTAGTTGACTAGACGCAGCAAAAGCAGGAAGCAGATTCTCTCTGAAATCAGGCCTGGATTCAGGTAACTGGGTCACCTGAACAGCGGACTCTCAGTCCAGTCCGGATTTCAAAAAGAGAAAAGCTTTTGCTGACTATCATAAACTAAATGGCAACCCCCCCCCCCACAGCCAACAACAAAGCCCCTTTTGTTAACATACAGTGACAGTTTCCCACTGACGATCGTGACCTTCCAAAACAGCAAGGTCATCAGAAGTGATTTGCTCTGTGCCGTGCTGGCCCCCGTCTATGAGAGAGACAAGGTGGAGGGTGTTTGATCTTTTACTGGATCAACTTCTGTTGGGGAAAGAGACAAGCTTTCCAGCAACACAGACCTAAAGAAGAGCTCGGTGTAGCTCCAAAGCTCCTCTCTCTCAACAACAGGAGTTGGTCCCCTAAAAGATTTGATCTCCCCCACCTGGTCTGAGTTCAACAAAACTCAAACTTCTGAAAACCAAGAAATACAGAGTTAAGGTAAAAAGAAAAGGAGTACTTGTGGCACCTTAGAGACTAACCAATTTATTTGAGATGCACAAATCCAGGTTTTCTCACCCTCCGCCCCACCCCCCCCACTGCTGGTAATAGCCCATCCAAAGTGACCACTCTCTTCACAATGTGTATGATAATCAAGGTGGGCCATTTCCTGCACAAATCCAGGTTTTCTCACCCCCCCACCCCCCATACACACACAAACTCACTCTCCTGCTGATAATAGCTCATCCAAAGTGACCACTCTCCCTACAATGTGCATGGTAATCAAGGTGGGTCATTTCCAGCACAGATCCAGGCTTTCTCAACCTGCTCCCCCCCCCCACCCGGGAACACACACACACACACACACATAAACTCACTCTCCTGCTGGCAATAGCTCATCCAAACTGGCCACTCTCCAAGTTTAAATCCAAGTTTAACCTGAACGTCAGGGGGGGTGGTAGGAAAAAGCAAGGGGAAATAGGCTACCTTGCATAATGACTTAGCCACTCCCAGTCTCTATTTAAGCCTAAATTAATAGTATCCAATTTGCAAATGAATTCCAATTCAGCAGTTTCTCGCTGGAGTCTGGATTTGAAGTTTTTTTGTTGTAAGATAGCGACCTTCATGTCTGTAGTCGCGTGACCAGAGAGATTGAAGTGTTCTCCGACTGGTTTATGAATGTTATAATTCTTGACATCTGATTTGTGTCCATTTATTCTTTTACGTAGAGACTGTCCAGTTTGACCAATGTACATGGCAGAGGGGCATTGCTGGCACATGATGGCATATATCACATTGGTGGATGTGCAGGTGAACGAGCTTCTGATAGTGTGGCTGATGTGATTAGGCCCTGTGATGGTGTCCCCTGAATAGATATGTGGGCACAGTTGGCAACGGGCTTTGTTGCAAGGATAGGTTCCTGGGCTAGTGGTTCTGTTGTGTGGTATGTGGTTGTTGGTGAGTATTTGCTTCAGGTTGCGGGGCTGTCTGTAGGCAAGGACTGGCCTGTCTCCCAAGATTTGTGAGAGTGTTGGGTCATCCTTCAGGATAGGTTGTAGATCCTTAATAATGCGTTGGAGGGGTTTTAGTTGGGGGCTGAAGGTGACGGCTAGTGGCGTTCTGTTATTTTCTTTGTTAGGCCTGTCCTGTAGTAGGTGACTTCTGGGAACTCTTCTGGCTCTATCAATCTGTTTCTTCACTTCCGCAGGTGGGTATTGTAGTTGTAAGAAAGCTTGATAGAGATCTTGTAGGTGTCCCTCTCACATTCCCTTTCCTTCTCCCTTTTCCTTCATTGTCTCTTTTTCTACTCAGCATTTTTCTAGCCCTCACTTGTGATACCTATTTATTTTCCTCTCCCACTCTCCCCTCCTCCCTCCCACAGATCATCCCCCTTGGCTGCTCCATTCTTTCCCCTGATTTTATCCCTTCTCCTCCTGCTGCCCCAATGAGATCTAAGGACACAGATCTGTACAAAACGCTCTCTGCTGCTGCAGAGCTTCCAGCTTCTCCCAAAACCCTGATTGATTAATTCTGTGCCACCCTCACCTCTGCCTGTCCCCAACCCGATTGTTCATTCTACCTCCTGCCCAGCCCCCACATCTGCCTCTCATGGCCCTCTGGCAGCTCCAAGGGGCTCTTCTTCCTCCCCCTCCCGTCCCTGAGGCTGCAGGGAGGGCAGGGAGGAGATTCTAGGGGTCATAGAGATGAGGAGCCAGAGGGTTGGGTAGCCAGAAGTCCTCTACGGTCATAAAGACTAGGGCATGCGAGGATAGAAAGGCTGATTTTGGGGCCCCCAGTGGGATATTCCACCCCCTGTCTCAGGGACATAAGCTGAGCCTTGATCCTCCCACCCCCAACCAGAACCAGGGTCGGATTCTCTCCCCAGGGATGGAGCCTGGTGGGAAAGTGAAGATCGGGGCCCCATCATCAGCATCACTAAATGTCACCTGCCACCGGTCACAGTCCAGACAAACCCGGATCCTGCTGGGGACCTGGCTCAGGGGCAGAGGGGCCTCAGGGGAGGTGAGAGCCCGGAACTGCCCCCCGCACTGCCCCACAGCCCAGATCCCCTGCTCAGGGCTAAGGCTGATCCATCCCTTCCTCCTCACAGACTCTCTGGCCACCCCCACAGCCCAGAGTTCCCCATCCCCCACCTCCACCTCCCAGCAATGTGTCTCCGCGGTGAATCCCTCACAGCCCAGCACACAGGCCCGAGAATCAAATCTCTCAGGGTTGTCGGGCAGATCCTGCCGTGTGTCTCCCCATCTCACACTTTTCCCATCCTCAGACAGGACGAGTTGGGACTGAGCCGTGTCTGGATCCAGCGTCACATTCACTAGGAAAAGAGAGAATCAGAGCGTGAGGGGCAGAGCTCAGCCCTGGGGGAGGCTGGGGCCATTTCTCACACTCCCCAGCAGCCCCATCCTGGCTGGGACAGGCCTGGATCCCAGGGAGCTGCCTCTGACCTGGGCTCCTAAGACTGAGCAGGGATGTCACTGCACTTCCTCAGTCTTTTTCTCTTCAGCTGCCAGCTCCCTCTGCTGGGGCTGCTCCATTCCCAGTGGCAGAGACACAGCCAGGAAGGTGTCAGAAGTTTTTATTGAGGAGGGAACAGAGGAGGCAAGAACCAGCTTTAAACCCCAGAGGGAAGCTCCCTCCCCAATGCAGAGACGGGTCCGTGATGGAGTGAAAGGATCTTTCCCCTCCTGCGCCCACCTCTCCCCAGGGAAGGGACTAAAGACTCTGGCAGCCCCAGCAGATGGTACAACTCAGTGAACATTGGCAGAGCCTCCCCGCACCCCACCTTCAATCTCACTGTGTCCCAGCTCCCCCTGTGCTGGACTTTGCTGTGGGGCCTCCCCACTGCACCCGGCCTGCTCTGAAATGTCACAGCTCGGACAGCAACAGGCCACACGCTACCAGGACTGAACCTGCCCAGAATGGCACTGCTCAGCAGCAATCACAGCACAAAGGTCCAGTAGCCTGGGGGAGGGAGGGGTCAGCACCACTGAAGGGGGTTCATGGTGGAACGAGGCAGAAGCAATGCGTGTGGGGGGAGCAGGGGCAAATTAGGGTTTTGTGAGGCCCTGGGCCAGAGCAAGTGGGGGCTTCTCCCGACCTCTTCTCCCTGAAGTCCGCCATCCCCCCCTGCGCTTCTTCCAGGGAAATGGGGTCAGGGTACAGGGGCTTGCCACACTCCGCCCACCTGGCGCTCCAGGCGGATAGCAGGGCAAGCCCCTGCACCCCCAACTTCACTCCCCGGCTGAAGTGCCAGGTGGGTGGAGTGGGGCAAGCCCTTGAGCTCTGACCCAGGACTGCTGGGCAGGCAGAACAGGTTGGGGCCCAGAGGCGTCCATTTTTCTGGGGCCGCCCAATTGGCTGGGGCCCCTGGGCACAGGCCCTGTTAGCCCAGTGGCTAATCCGCCACTAGGAGGATATGTGGAACAGGTGGCAGGTGGAAATAAGGAGAGGGTCATGCCAGTGATGTGGAGACTGAAGTGACGTCCTGTTTACCAGAGACAGGAACATACTTGGGCCATGGTGGATAGAGAGAGGAGAAAAGAGACAAGCTCACAGCTCTGATCATAGGAGCTTCCTACATCTTTATAATGGACCCAAGGGAACCCTTCTCTGTGATCAAGGCTTGAGGCTGGAGCAAGGGTCTCACACAGACACAGTCCCTGCTCACCCCATCAGTGTGGGGTCACTGCAGAGCTCCTGGCTTTCTTCAATGGGAAAAAGATGAAGGAAGAAACAGGGAGACACTGGAGATCAGCCATCAGCACAGGAAGATTAAACAAACTGCCCCTGGAGAAGTGGCTGTGGACTGGATCTGTACAATGAGTAGGAGCTGCGGTCTCAGATCTCTGCAGGGTGCAGCGCACATGCTGGCAGTGGAGGGGAAGGAAGAGTAGATGCAATATGATGTCGAGTCAGTATGGTGTGGTAGGACATAGGCACAAACCCTGCCTCATGATGCGCAGTGAAATGCCGGGTGCTGGGGAGGTCTGCCCTGAACGATCACATCAACCCCCACATTCGAGGAAAAAAGGGGCACATTGCCTCATGGGAACAGATATTTGGACATTGATAAAATATGATCTTAAATTACCTTCTTCTATAGGTGCCACAGATCTTCTCCACCCTAAAACCAGCCACATAATTAGAGATGAGAGCGGATCTGAACACGTATTGCATGATTCAATATTGTACAAACTAATGACTGATGGAAAAAGAAAGTTCTTCCAGACATATACTAAAATGTAAAGCATCAGAACCTCCATTAGGTTGCATGAGTGTCTCTCTCCCAGGGTGGATCTTCACTGCAGAGTTAGCCCAGGATCTTACTTGTCTGCTTCCCCAAACTGTTACTTGTGCAAGCCCAAAAACTCTGACTCAAGTTTGGTGGTGTTTTACACCCAGGCTAGCTGGCAAGACTTTGGGTACAGGCTATTGCCCAGGGTCCACTTTAATTCAGGTTGGTTACGTCCCACACTTTGCAGTGTGGAGGGAGGTTAATCATCTCAGGGGCTGATAGTTCACCAGAGCCTTCTGACAATTCCTCCTGGGCCATATTTTTTTGGCCACTACCCACTTTATTACTGTATTGCTTACCAATTTGTCAAATTAGCTTTTCGTGTGAAATTCATCCAGTCTAGTCTTTCCCCATATTTTATAAAGTTACATGAAAAAGCAACCACCCACATCCCCCAAAGGAATGACAGTAAAAAAGCAAACAAACAAAAAAGGGTTTCCAAGGGCAACAACTTTAAAAATTAAATTTAAAAGCAAACATCTCCACCACAATTAAACAAACTGCCACACAAAGATCGAATTTTGTTACAAAAACTTTCTTGTCAGAGCAAGGACAATGATACTTACTTATTTCTTTATCTCGTATGGCTAAAAATTAAACAGAAATAAATACATATTTTTGTTCGGCATTTCCCTTTTCTTATTTTTTAGCTTTCTTTATCACCAATATGACAGTGAAGGCTGAAAGACATCAAACTCATCCTCAAAATGTCAGACTAGAGGGCCCAGTGGTCCCTTCTGGTCTTAAACTCTGTGACTCTATGTGACTCTATTATCAGTTTTTCAAAATAGCTTTTGGTGTGAAATCTCTCCAATTTACCATTACCCCATATTTTACAGAATTACAGTAACCCTTCCCAGAATAATAATAAAAAGAAAGGAGAGAAACCAAAAGATGTCATATTGCAACAAAAGTGTAAACGTTAAATTTAAAATTGAACAACTCTACAAGAATGAAACAAGCTCCCACATGAGGATCCAATTTGATACCAAAAATAAATAAATGCTTGTCTGAGGAAGGACAATGACACTTACCAATTTCTATATCTCGTTTGTCTAAAAATTAAACAGAAATACATATAGTGTTTGTTAGAAGTGTCCCTTTACTTATATTTTATTTCTCTTTATCATCAATACTAATGTTAAGGCTGAGAGATTGTTTCTATTCAACCTCCTCTTCAGGACAGTAAGGTGAGAGGATCCAGTGGCCCTTTCTGGTTTTAAACTCTGTGACTCTATAATTAATTCCTTCTCAGTTTTTCATTGGTGTGAAATATGTCCACTTTAGTCTTTCCCCAGACAGTATAGAGTCACATTACAAAACAACCCGCCATCCTCCCCCAAAAGAATAATAATAATAATAAAATAATAATAATTAATAATAAATCATTCATAATAAAGCAACAAGCAAACAAACAAAAGGTTTCATATTGCAAGAACTTTAAAAGTTACATTTAAAAACGTTCTTGTCAGAGTAAGGACAATGATACTTACTTATTTCTTTATCTCGTAGGTCTAAAAATTAAACAGAAATAAATACATATTTTTGTTCAGCATTTCCCTTTTCTTAGTTTTCAGTTTTCTTTATCACCAGTATGACTGTGAAGGCTGAAAGACATCAAACTCATCCTCAAAATGTCAGACTAGAGGACCCAGTGGTCCCTTCTGGTCTTAAACTCTGTTACTCTATGACTCTATTGATCATCAATTTCTCATATTAACTTTTTGCAAGAAATTTATCCAGTTTAGTCTTTCCCTACATTTTGTTAAGTTACAATACCCCCCACAAAAGAATAATAATAAAAAGCAAGTAAGCAAACAAAAAAAAAGTTTAATATTGCAACAAAATTGTAAAAGTTAAATTTAAAAGCACACAACCCCACCACAATTAAACCAGCTCCCACATGAGGATCCAATTTGGTATTAAAATTTTCTTGTCAGAGAAAGGATAATGACACTTACCAATTTCTGTATCTCTTTTGCCTAAAAAGCAAACCGACAGACACATATTGTTTGTTAGGACTTCCCCTTTTCTTATGTTTTATTTCGCTTTCTCATCAATATGAAAATTAAGGCTGAGAGATATTTTTTTCTATTCAATCTCCGCTGGAGGAGGTCAGATTAGAGGAGCCAGTCATTTCTTCTGTTCTTAAACTGTGTGACTCTATGATTCTATGGCTTATCAATTTTTCATATTAGCTTTTGCTGTGAAATTCATTCAGTTTAGTCTTTCCCCACATTGATTAAAGTTACATTACAAAACAAACCCCTGTCTGCCCCCAAAATAATTCTAGTAATAATAAAAAGCAAGCAAACAAACATAAAAGATTTCATATTGCAACAATTTTGAAAGTTCCATTGGAAAACAAACTTCCACATGAGGATCCAAACTGGTACAAAAAGTTTCTTGTCAGAGGAAGGAGAATGACACTTACTTATTTCTTTATCTCGTAGGTCTAAAAATTAAAGAGAAATAATATATACATTTGTTAGGCGTTTCCCTTTTCTTAGGTTTTATTTCTCTTCTTCAGGACGTCAGACTAGAGAGGGACAAGTGGTTCCTTCTGGTCTTAAACTCTGTGACTCTATTGTTTATCAGTTTTTCAAATTAAATTTTGGTGTGAAATCTCTCCAATTTAGTGCCTCCTTCCCACATTTTATCATGTTACTGTAACCTCCCTCAACCAAAAAATAATAATAAATAAAAAAACAAACACGCAGACAAACAAAAACAGGTTAAATGTTGCAACTGAATTGTAAATGTTCAATTGAAAATCAAACAACTCCACAACAATTAAACAAACCCCCACATGAGGATCCAATTTCATACAAAAAATTTCTTGTCAGAGGAAGGATAATGACACTTACCAATTTCTATATTTCGTTTGCCTAAAAATGAAGCAGAAATACACAAATTGTTTGTTAGGTGTTTCCCTTTTCTTATGTTTTATTTCTCATTATCATCAATGTGATAAATAAGGCTTAGAAATTTTTTCTATTCCGCTGCCTCTTAAGGAGGTCAGACTAGATGATCTGGTCGTCTCTTCTGCTCATAAACTCTGTGATTCTATTAGAATCATAGAATCCTAGGACTGGAAGTCTAATCCCCTGCACTCGTGGCAGGACTAAATATTATCTAGACCATCCCCGACAGGTGTTTGTCTAACCTGCTCTTAAAAGTCTCCAAAGATGGAGATTCCACATCCTCCTTTATTCCATTTATTACTTACTCTGCCAGCTAGGAAGTTTTTCCTAATGTCTAACCTAAACCTTCCTCATGGCAATTTAAGCCCCTGCTTCTTGTCCTATCCTCAGAGGTTAATGACAACAATTTACTTCCCTCCTCCTTGTAACAACCTTTGATGTACTTGAAAACTGTTATCACGTCCCCCCTCAGCCTTCTCTTCTCCGAACTAAACAAATCCAATTACTCTATTGCTTACCAGTTAATCAAATTAGCTTTTTGTGTGAAACTTACCCAGGTTAGTCATTCCCCACATTTTATAAATTCATATTCCCTCCCCCCATGAGAATAATCATAAAAAACAAGTAAGCAACCAAAAAAAAAACAGGTTTAATAATGCAAAAATAAATAAAAAGGGTAAATTTAAAGCAAACAACGCCACAACAATTAATCAATCTGCCGACGATGGAGTACAGCAGTTTAGAACCATGCCCTTGGGACGACATGGGGCCGCTGCCACTTTCCAGCAGCCAATGGACAGAGTGCTGCGGCTGCAGGGATCCGACACGGCCACCTACACGGACGATATCATCATCTGCAGGGAGAGCTGGGACGAGCGTATGGAGCATGTCCCTGAGGTATCTGGGGCTCTCAAAGAGGCGGGTTTGACGGCCAACCCAACCAAGTGTCAGCTGCCCACCCAAGAAGTCACTTACCTAGGGAAGGATGCCGGGGGAGTGGGGGGCGGGGTGGGGGAGGGGGAGATACGACCTTTGGTACAAAAGTCTTAGTGGGCTGCCCCGTCCCTTTCATAAAGTAGCAAGTCCGGTGGTTTATGGGATTAGCAGGATACTATTGACAGTTCATCCCGAACTTTGCTACCATGGCTGCCCAGTTGACAGACCAGGTTAAGGACACTGCACCCACGTCAGGCATTGGGAGAAGAAGAACACCCTGTTCTCTATCCCAGCAGGAAGCTATTTCCACAGGAGGTAGCCTAACCAGTCATCAAGAAGGAGGCCCTGGAGGTGAAATGAGCCACTGATGCCCTTACTTGTAGGGTTAGCCCTTCCACCTAGTAACTGACTGTGCACCAATCCACTGGCTGCGCTCAGTGACAGGCCATAATCCAGGCATTATTCAGTGGCTTCACTCAATGAAGCCATACAGCTTTCGGGTGGTAAAAGCGTGGACTTCGTTTTCACAGGATGGTGGGGACATGAACTGGCCCCAGGACACCCCAGCCCAGGGTCTGAGAGGGAGGGTGGGCGAGGGAGTATACAAACCCCACATTGCGTCTCACGTGGTGAAAGGACAGTACTGGGCCCAGGTAGCCCCGCACATCCATCCCTGCAGAGCATGCTTCAATTGGAGAGAGGGCTGGAAAGGGAGCAACCCAGCTCAGACGGGAGAGGCTGGGGAGGAGGACAGACCTGCCCTGAAGCCTCCTGACAAAGGACGGACCGTATACTTAGCCCCATCAGGGCTGATGGTTTCATTGCCTTTTCTTTTTCTTTTCACCTTATTTTGGATTGGAACCGGGGGAGACCAGCAGTTGGTTGGAAGTGACCCAGGGAGGGCAACTCGGAAAACAACTTTGGGGACCAGACACTGTTGAACCTCCTAAGGCCCTGGCTCAGAGCCCAGAAGAGTGGGTGGGCCCAGGCTCCCCTTCCACTGCCCACCTCCCTGCCCTTCTGATTCAAAAAGGGTCAGGACTGCAAGATCTGCCCACTGGGAGGGGGCACTAAGTGTGCTAACCACTAGGTCACATAACCACCGATGACCCTATCACGCTCCTATAGGGGGATCCAATTGTGTACAAAAAATTTCTTCTCAGAAGGAAGAAAATGACACTTACCAATTTCTAGATCTCGTTTCACTAAAACATAAACAGAAATATGTTATAAATTTTTTTATGAGCTTTTCTTGCCTTATGTGTTATTTCTCATTATCATCAATACAAAGTTAAGGCTGGGTGATTATTTTTACTCAACTTCCTTGTTTCTATTGCTTCCCCATCAAAAGGGAAAGTTTATCTAATTTAGACTTACCCCAAATTTTATTAAACTTGTTTAACACACCCTGTCCTGGGACACAGCCCCATCCCAGTCAGGAAAAGACGAAAACTCCTCTGGGCTCAAGTGGCCTCATTCCTGCAGGGCCAGCTCCATTTGGAGGAAATGATCTCAAAAGAGAGAGGTTGTCACAGGAAGGGGGCCGCAACCAGCAAAAAGGCTGCTGAAACTCAGAGGAGCTGATTTCTGCAACAGAACCACTGTGAGGAAGAGAACGTGTGACCCTCTGCCACTCACAAGGGCCCTTCAGACCAGGTACAAACAGGGATGTGTGCAGAAATTTAAATTTGATCCCTTTTGGAGGGGCACATTCTGTACCCATCCCTGGAGCTCGCTCCCCCCACTGTTCTGGCCAGGGAAGGACTTTGCTCTTTCCCCTATGCCCACCTTGGCAGAGCACTCTTCCCTCCCACACAGGAGCTTGCTCTTTCCCCCACACCAGCAGGAGTTCGCTTTACCTTGCCTCCGCCCTGGCCCTGGCAGCAGGTTACTCTTCCCTGCCTCTGCAGCCCTGGGGTTGTAGAAGCTCTGTGCCCTCGATGATTATTTGGGGCCCCGTGCCTCTGCTTGACCCCCCTCCCCCCATGCATGACCCTGGGTACAAGCTGACTGCAGCAGGAGTGGCTGAAGATAAATCCTGTCATGGGGTTCAGCTGTTCTTAAACTTCTGTCATGAATTCACTTGATCGATGCTACACTCCCTGGTGACTGGACTTGCCATTATTTTCTCAGATGCTCCATCGGTATGTGGTCTAAGGCCCAGACAACTAAGCAGCACCCAGACTTATGTCTTCTAGCCTGCCCTGAGAGCAAACAGTCCTTTTACCCCAATGGATAGCAATGTCACATTAGAGGAAACTGAGGCACAAAAAATTCATTAAAATAATGCAGAAAATTCCCATTTCAGCACACCTTCATTGACAGATCTCTATAGATTCTTCTCAAAGACTCTGAGACTGAGGCTGGTTTGCATTGAAAACTTACACTCCTCGTACACGTAGCTATGCTGACCTAACCCCCTAATTCAAAGGACTTTTAAGGGGAAAGGGTCTTTGGAAACATCCAAACAGGCCCTGAAATGGTCCAACCTGTTACACATACTAACCCTCCCCCACCCAACAAACACACAGAAATAAAAATAAATCAGAGAAACCAACAAGCGTATATGCAATTGTGTAACTTGGTCAAAGTCTGTATTTGTGGAAAAAAGGGAAATTGAAACTTACCAACTTCTTCAGTAAGTTTCGCTGAAAAGTACAAAAATAAATGTAAATTAATATCATCTCCTTGCTTCATTAAAAGTGTTTGAAGACGACTTCCTATAGGTACACAATTCATTAGGAAGGAAGTCTGATTGATTTGGAAATCAGGCAGATATTCTTTATGGATGAAGTTCAGCAGGTTAAGGATAGCTGTGCCTGAGTTATGTGACAGTGGGTATGATTTTTTAATTTCCTAACTGAGGAAGAAATGTGTTTCTTTACTGATTTACCACAAGGGCATTTCTACAGGGCCTCTCACTGTAATGTCCGGGTGCACTACACTTTATTAGCAGAAAAGAGATTTGAAGGACAAATATGAGAGGCTAGGCTTTGCAGAACCTTCTCTCAAGTGGGACCAGAGACAGACAGTGGTAATCTCCGGAGAACTAGCAGCAGAGGGAGATGAAGGACCAAGCAGAACACAGATGTATCTGCTATGATCCGATTCTCTGACTCAGTTCTATTGCCCAAGACTCTCCTCTCTCCTATTCCACTCCCCACTCCCTACACACACAGTCCTCTTCCGCTCTCCCCCCCACAGCCCTCCCCACCACCCTCTATCAATAAATTCACATGCATTCTTCTTCTTTATACAGGACAAGATCAGCAGATCACACCTTCTTTTAATATTAAATTCCTAAATTGCTCTAATTTATTTATTAGAACAAAATCTTTATTTACAGTATATTTCTTCCTCTGATATTTACCTTTCATTTTAAAGAGATAAACAGTGAGGCCAATGAAAGCAAACAAAACTACCAGGATCACACTCAAAGTCGCCATCAAGGGATTCACCCTCGGGAAAAAGAGATCTGAAAAACAAAACACCAGAACTTGTCTTAATTTGGCTGATTACAGTCAGATGTTTTTATTTCATACAAATACATAAATGGTGCCCAGCAGGATTTGTGCAAGACAAGAGTGAAAGAATGGCCATGTGTACACTACGCAAAAATGTGTAGACCGCTGGGTTTGCTCTGGCCCCTGCCTAAGGGCCAGAGCATACACACTCCAGGGAGGCCCTGTTCCTGCCTAAGGGCCGGAACCCCTGGACTATTTGGGGTTCAGCCCCATTACACCGGTTGGGATGCTAACATCAGTTTGCTAATTTCCCCTGAGACTAGGCAGCAATCCCAGTGGTATAGTGAGGCGGTGTGGCCTCCCTCCAATCCAGAGTGGGAGGGACGACCACCGCACCACTACACGAGGGTAAAATGAGTCCATTTGTGGATCTTGACCAAAGTGATGTAAGAAGCACAAGTCCAACTGAATGTCATTAGAAACAACATCACATGACGTAGGTGACGTTTCCCACAACAAGCAATGAACAGTGAGTTGGTGCAGCAACAAGATCACAAAGAGGCCACATGACAAACCTTACCACATTCAGAAAAATCACTGAGGTGAAGTTAAGGTTGCAGGATCATATTGTGTCAGTGGATTGAGTGAAAATTTCTCCTAAAAAATGCTGGAAGATTTTTGTGTGTGTGCATACATGCGTGCAGGCTAGTATCAGGAAAGTCAGACTTCACATTAAATTTACATGAAATCCCAAACTTTGATTTTCTGAATACTCACAACTAAGGGAATCAAATTACCTAAACTGTGATCTCGTAAATATACCAGTCTCCTATTTTCTGTGTTTGTACGTGGATTCTGAAATATCCACCACAGATGTTTCCGTTCTTTTCTTCCTATGTTTTGTTTGGTTTCTGGTGGTGGTGAGTTCAGTGTGGGGTTTGGATGGTGACTGACCTGCTATATAAACGGCTGATTCCTTGTCTTGATTGAGAACGGTGTTCCTGATGCAACAGGACAAGTTTTGGTTTGAATGTTCTGTTACAATGAGAGCAGTTTCTGTTTCAAACAGGTTGTTATCGCCACGGGATTTTGTTTCAGAGAGTGATGGTAAACGCTGCCCATTGAAATCTTTCCACAGCACCTCAGGCTCTGGGTACCAGCCAGCTGATCGACAAACCACCCGGATCCCTCCATCCTGGTGACCCTCCACAGAGATGAGAGGAGCAGAGCCCAGACCTAAGGGGAAAACACATAAAGGTGTCAATTCCATGAATTAATTTATAAAGCAGAAGGGATGAGGGACAGTTTGTGGATCCCTTACTCACACTAGAAAGCACTTGTTCACGGGGGTAGTCAGGAGAAGGGATAAATGAATACTGGATAAATGAAGGGATAAATGAATACTCAGTCTTGTCTAAGAGTGGTTAATATGTAGCTCCCCATCACCACCATCACCACTATAGAGTCTCAGCAAATAAGGCTGCATTTGATTTTAACTACACCCCTACATAACAACCAACCCATAAGAAGGCCATAAAAGTCTGGCAGCCCCACCTTAGCCACACATCCTAGAAACCACTGCAGAGCAATTGGAAGGCTTTATGTGTCCAGAAGGCCTTTCCCTCTTAATTAAAGACCCCTTTGGGAGTCAATCAAGACTGGGCAAGAAAGTGCCTTGGCCATCCTGAAAATGTGTTTAATAACACGTTGGGAAAGTTTTCAGCATATTTTCCCAAGTATGAAAGTGGCTGTTTGCTGAAAGTTAGATACACTGTGTTATTGCAAAATATTTCACAAGCAAGGAGTCACAGCTGTTGTGATAGGAAAGAACAAAGCCTGCAGACCACACACAGTTAAAACTGACACAAGGTACTGACCTGCTACCCGCAGTTCCAATACGGTTTCTTCATAAAAAGTACCATCTTGAACAAAGCAGTGGTATTGTCCTTCATCAGAGGGTCTGATATTGAGAATCCTCAAGGGAACATTTCCATCTGTGAGTCCGGCTTTCAAAAGCTCTGTCCTTCCCTCATACTCTGGCATCTGCCCTTCATACTGATCCTTCCCATCACGGTACAGGTGCACAAAGGATACAAATTCAGGTCGGAACCATCTCACCTCCATGTTTGCAGCGCTCATCCGGGGGGACAGGTGACAGGGGAACACAGCTTCCTGACCCAGGATGGCAGCGACAGGGTCAGGGGGTCCAATCACCGTGAATTTTGCTGGAAAATGCACCGGGACAGCAATAACAACAACAACAACCTTGGTGAGGCAGAGAACTGGGAATGGACATGCTCGGTGTATAGTTGAGACAAGCTATTCAAGTAGCCCCTTTTTCTAAGTGCTCTCAAATTGACACGCTTACTGACATTGGCATGAGATTTGCTGGTCCTCACCAGGAATAAGGGGAGGGTTGGTGGGCCATATCTGGTGTTCTTCCACCAAGGCGCTCCTGAGATCTAGGCCTATTGCTCTAGGCAACTGTTGAACTATTGTGGTTCAATACTTCATATGATCAAGAGACCAATTAACCAAACGTTGCCAAATGTATTGCCTAAGGACAAATCAGGACACTATGAAAAGGAGACATACATATCCTCCTTCTGGAAAGCAATCCTTACCTTGCAGTGTGCTCACCTTACACAGAAATTGTGCTTCAAAAATACACCACCAAAACCACTTATATTTATACCAGGGGTGTTTGCAAGTGAAAAAGCACTTTATCCATCACCCCCTCCAACCCCCCACTTCTTAATCTTGTTCTGTACGTTCCTTATTGCTGTTTCGGACAGAACATTCCAAACCAGGTGGGAGCACACGTACATCCCAGCCACTGCTAGGACATGCCATTCATGTCTCTTGGCTTTGATAGGCTTCTGATGTTCTACCGTGAACACTAACTTAACTTTAGCAAAGTTTGGTGGGATATTTGATGTGGGTGAACAGAATTGTTAGAAGAGCATAATACATTCCGTTAATTGCCCATCACCATATGTAAAGAGAGAATTACTGTGCATATAATACCTAATAATAAGGTGGTGTATACTACACCTAACATATATGTATTAGCTAACAGGCCCAATAAAAAAAGTCACATGACATAGAATATCAGGGTTGGAAGGGACCTCAGGAGGTCATCTAGTCCAACCCCCTGCTCAAAGGGGGACCAATCCCCAATTTTTGCCCCAGGTCCCTAAATGGCCCCCTCATGGATTAAACTCACAACCCTGGGTTTAGCAGCCCAATGCTCAAACCACTGAGCTCCCTCCCCCAAATAGACTCCTAGTGGAATCAAAACGAGCTCCGATATTCCACAGTGGAGAGAGGAGGCGGCGCAATTGTCATGTAGGGCCCTCACCAGGGGCCCACACCATCAGGTATTAATACCTGTCCCCAGCCTCTCTCAGATATTCTAGTTCTTATTACATTTTTGTGCACATGGGGCTCTAACTATGGCTCCAATCTCTGGATATCTCAGATACTCTAAGATAATTTATGTACTTTATGAATTATTCTTGTTATGGTTAAACTCTTCAACAGGTGTCCAGTCAATGCTCTGGGCATCCTTGACAACCTTTTCAAGAGACTCGTGTGAAGAAACAGACCTGAGCCCTATCCCAGGAGCAAATAAAATAACCCTGCAGCAGCAACAGAATGAGAGCAAACAATGGATAATGAAGGTGCTGATCTTGCTGCGTGGTTACATTTACACACCGGGAGTAGTTACATTGACTCTGAGTGGAGCATGTTGTTCAGACACTTCAGGAGCCTAAATAAATTCTCTAAGAAACAGCAGCCACGGGGCGGATTCCTACCTGATCCCATCCTGTGAACAGAACACGTAAGGAAGCAAATGATAAACCCAGGGAGAGGGGAGCTGGCTTGGGAGCTGTGGCAGGATGAGAGAACCTTCATCTGCACTGTAACTTGACCTAGACAACGGGAAGAAGGAGGAAAGAAAACTCATCTTAGTGAACGTAACACTGAGACTAACAGGAAATCATTAAAGTCAAACATTAAAGAGGACACATTAAATAAGAAAGGAATAAATGCATTATTAAGTGAACTTTTTCATATTATGTAGTTAGAACAGCCATTTAAATAAACTGAATATGTGTTTCCTTTATGAGTCTGAATTTGTCCCATCCCTACAAAATCCACATTAAAAAAGTCAGATCGGTGTAGAAGTTGGTAGTAATTCCGTCAATGGAGAAAAAAGTTTTAAGGAATGAGAAACTGTGTGTTTGTCAGGTTTCAGAGAAGCAGCCGTGTTAGTCTGTATTCGCAAAAAGAAAAGGAGGACTTGTGGCACCTTAGAGACTAACAAATTTATTTGAGCATACGCTTTCATGGGCTACAGCTCACTTCATCGGATGCATGTGTGTTTGTGTGTGAGACAGAAAGATTCTTTGTTTTTGTTTGTTTTTTACCCATTTCTTTTCTTTCAACATATCAGAGGCAAAATGATTTAGTCCCATAAACAGAATTATCAAGTATCAGAGATAACAGAGAAAGAGGCTGCCCAAAAAGTTGGATTTGCAAGCATTTGTAACTTACTTTTCAAAACAGAAATCTACAATAAGTTAATTCATAGCCAGACTCCCTTTGAATGCATTGAGAGCAGGATCAGGTCCAGTTTTCCTGAATAAAATAAAAAGAGGAAAGACAAAAAATTCTTACATCGAATAGCCACAATAGTCTGGTGTTAAATTCTAATGAAAGGGGAGGAAACAAAATCGCTCAGTTAAAATTTGGAATATATAGTTCAAAAGCAAGTTTATATTCAGAGTCAGATACATTTATCTGGGATTACTGGATCATTTTGCAGCTATTTATTCACCCAAAGACTAAATGTCTCGTAGGAGCTATCAAAGAGCAGCAGAGAGAGTATTCAAGTGACAGAAGCTCACCTACCTGATGACTCCTGGAAATCAGCTTTGGGACCGTTTTGAGCTCTCCCTGGCATCTCCGGGTTTTCTACAATCCTCATCCATTCTCCTCTGGGGGGTTTACATTTTCAGTGATGATTTCAGTGAGGCCAAATTAAGCGAGGAGAAATGACAGAGACAAGGAGCTGGATCCCAGGCTTTGCTTCCAAATATCTGCCAAAACGGTGTCTCTTTTTTGTCAAGACACTGAAGCGAGATGTGTCTCTCCCGAGGCCTCCACCACACTAGAAAGCGAAAGTAGGAAAGGGAGGGGCACGCGGGGGGGGGGGGTTCCGTCCCTTCACCCCCACATTGCCCTTTGGGGTGAAGGATCCTCTCCCGGAGAAGTCCACCCAGGGGTCCCGTCTTGACTCAGATCTACCCAAGGGCCCCAGTTTGGCGGAAGCCCCGTGAGAATTTCGCAGAGACTCGGCTCCCTGCTCCGCGAGACCTGCTACCTGCGGGACCGGATTTCTGACGGCGCTGGGTTCACACGCATCAGGGGCCCCCCGGTCGCTCCACTTCTGCTGCAGCCCAGCGGCCGCGGCGCCGGCTCCGCTCTCCAGCCCCTTCCCCTAGGACCGGCCCCGGGGCTTCTCCTCCGCCCCCCACCCCGCCCACTCGCTCCTGCTCTCCGCTGGCCGGCTGAGGGCTCCTCTCGTCCCCCCCGCCCGTCACTGGCAAGCAGCCTGCGGGGGGCCGGAGAGGAGCCCTCAGCCACTGCCCTGCCGCTCCTCCGGGCTGCCGGTGCCGCTTCGGGCTCCCCCGGGGTCAGGCAGCCCAAAGCCAGGGACTGTCACCCAGCCGCCCGGGGGGAGCGGAGCGGATGGAGTCCCTGCCTGCCGCTCAGCTGGGGGGGTGGGGGGGGGGGCGCTAGGACTAGGGAGAAGGTGGGCGGGGGGGGGATCCTGTTTACCCCTCCCCCGCCCTGCTGGCCTGCAGTTTACTCCTGGCACCTCCCTCGCTCCAGGGACCAACCCTAGCTCCCCCCCCCCCCCCGCTGTGCTTTTGCCCCAGGCCCTGCCCCGCTCCAGTCAGCAGGGATTAATCCTCCCCCCATGCCCCACTGTGCTCGTCTTGCCCCTGGCCCCTGCCTCGCTCCAGCTGGGGACCAATCCTTCCCCCCCCACACATGCCCCCCTGTGCTCTTGCCCCTGGCCCCTGCCTCGCTCCAGCTGGGGACCAATCCTCCCCCCCCGCACATGCCCCCCTGTGCTCTTGCCCCTGGTCCCTGCCTCGCTCCAGCTGGGGACCAATCCTTCCCCCACATGCCCCCCTGTGCTCTTGCCCCTGGCCCCTGCCTCCCTCCAGCTGGGGACCAATCCTCCCCCCCCCCATTCCCCTCTGTGCTCTTGCCCCTGGCCACTGCCACACTCCAGCTGGGGACCAATCCTTCCCCCCCCACATGCCCCCCGTGCTCTTGCCCCTGGCCCCTGCCTCCCTCCAGCTGTGGACCAATTCTTCCACCCCCCACATGCCCCCCTGGGCTCTTGCCCCTGGTCCCTGCCTCGCTCCAGCTGGGGTCCAATCCTTCCCCCCCCCACATGCCCCCCTGTGCTCTTGCCCCTGGCCCCTGCCTCCCTCCAGCTGGGGACCAATCCTTCCCCCCCCCCCACATGCCCCCCTGTGCTCTTGCCCCTGGCCCCTGCCTCCCTCCAGCTGGGGACCAATCCTTCCCCCCCCCCCACATGCCCCCCTGTGCTCTTGCCCCTGGCCCCTGCCTCCCTCCAGCTGGGGACCAATCCTTCCCCCCCACACACATGCCTCCCTGTGCTCTTGCCCCTGGCCCCTGCCTCCCTCCAGCTGGGGAGCAATCCTTCCAACCGCACTGTGTCTCGCTGTCAGGGTAGATAACAATCAATGATTTTTAAAAAAAATTAAAAAATTGGATTTTTTCATTTAAATTGGATTTTTTTGAGAAAATGCTTTTTGAGAAAAAAACCTATCTAAAGATGAGATATCTTTGAGCTATAACCTATCATAGAATAGGGATGATAAATTATATTTCTATAGTATGAGACAATATATTCATGTAATGTTTGAGAAAAGTTTTGTAAATGAGTTCTAATAGTTCATGGATTAGGGACCCAATCTTATGGGGTTCCACAGGCTTCTCTATAGATTATTTAGGTTAATCTTTCCATCTACCCAATGGGACTCAGTGCTCAGTCTAGAAGACACCATCAGAGATGCTTAATTTTTCAGTTCTCAAACTGCGGATTTGGGTCTCCAGAGGTAACATGCTTGTTAACAGCAAAAATGTTTTAAAATAAATAAATAATATGTAAAGGTGAGAAATAACAGACCTCAACTCTATTGTCCCTCTGCAAATTTGTGTACATGGAGTCAATCCCTTTGTACCTCTCTCTAAAAGTGCAAAGTTTCAAAAAGTTCAATGAATAGAAGACTGTTGGGGGCACAATAGATCTGGACAAGGAGAAGAAGTCTGGACATAAATGTGAAAAGCGAGGGACATATGCTTTTTTGTTAAAATATTATATGTTTGCTGTTGAAGAAAAAAATCCAGAATACTTAACGTTGTTTTCGTTAAATAAAATAATTGAAATGTCTGTCTGGTGATGTTCTCCTCCTAATACAGCCAGGCAAGAAAATCCTTCAATTATTAATGATTAATCTGTTGAATTGGAGATGGTTCACCTCCCAATGACAATAAATATCTGCTTCAATTACCTTTGGTAAATGAAATAACCAATCATTCATTTTCTGATATAGCTGTAAAACTAATCTGAAAAGTTTTCAAAATAAATCACTGTTTAAAAATGTATAGTGTGTACCTTCTAAAAATGAAACCTACATCGATCTCTGAGTTGTGAAGAATATGTATTAAGGTTGTAACAACAATCAAGAATGCACATGTATATAGAAAACCCTGATTAAATCGAGACTTCCTGACTAGTGATTTAAATCATGATTTAAATCAAATGCACCCTGCCTGCTGTGCTCTTGCCCCTGGCCCCTTCATTCCCCAGGGGGCCCCACAAATATGTTTGGCGCCAGGCTCACAAAAAGCTAATCCGGCCCTGTTTAATACAATCATAATAACCATTATATTTTTCATCTGCTGCGCCAAATGAAAACTCCCCTTTTAATTACTTCAGTAATAAACAGCCCTTGTACGCTACACTGGAGTTTATGGTGAAGGGAGTGTCTTTATTGCTGTAAGGTCGAAGGTTAAAGCCAAACCTCTCTCTGTTCTCAGCTACAAATCAAACAGGGACCAAACTGCGTAAGTTGTTAGTTCTAAGTCCTCACTGGTCAGCAGACATAGTGCTCCCCTTGTGACAGGATCCCCCACGTGCAAACTGGATCTGGGGTACCACTGTGGCCCCTTACGTCTCCAGCCTGGGCTGTCTCTCACAATGCTTTGAAGCAGTAAACCCCATTGGGAGCTGTCATCACTCAGCACAAAAATAGGTGGAACCCCACACCCAGCTGGATTGCCTGAATGCTCCCAGAGCCACTCACAAATCACACAGAGAAAGGCACCAGCCAATATCCCCCAGCTCCCCAGCCTTGCACCCCAGTGTAAGTTTATTGCCCAGTGTGGAGAGGACATGCACCAGCCAGAAATGGAAATCCAGCTGAGGTGAGAAAGGAAAGCTTGCCAGAGATGTGGCTTGTTACCAGGGCTGCTGTAAACTTGGATACAATGTTGCACTATTTAATGCACTACACTGTGGAATTTGTATGTTCTTGCAGCTGGATGGTGTGAGCTGAAATTATTTTCCTTTAGGGGAAGGCTGTCATTGCTCCTTGTTTTGCTGGGGAATGCATGGCTGGAGATCTGTAGCCATCAGTCACTCGCCTTCATACTGCTGCTGTTTCATGTGGCTGGGCCCTGCAGCCAGAACTCTTCTGTGGCAGAGTGGATCTGAGATCAGGATCAAGAGGGAATCTGGGGAGTGGCCTTCTGGAGCCAGAACAGGAGCTGCAGCTGCGATGGGAAAGGTGTGCTGGACAGAGGCATCCTGGGGAAGCAGCTGGTTACTTCCTGAGCAACCAGATACAATATTATTACAGATCCTGACTCACATTGTGATGAGATACATTGCTACCCTTGTGTAAGGCAAACTGGCTACATGGTTGTAAACTTGCTTCTAACCAGCCTTGCTGCTTCATGGCATCCAGATGCTGTCAGCTCTGGTGCATGGGCTCAGGGTGAGAATCTCACTGCTGCTGGGTTTTTGTTGCTGGTGAACGTATTGCCTGAGAATTGCAGTCATCAGTCAGACACTTTCTCCCCCCAATTACAAAGTATTTGAGAGGCTGCACAAGGTCACTTCAGGTGGAACTGGGAAAAGAACCCAGCTCTCCAATATGGAAAACCCAGGTGCTAGCCACTCATTCCTACTGCCTTTGGGTTGAATGCATAAAATAGATATGATCTGGTTACCACCACTGCACAACAGAGCCAGGCACAGAACCTTGGAGCTCTGACCTCTAATCTGGCTCGTAAGCATTTGTGTACCTGATGGAACAGTGTGTCAAGTCCCCCAACAGTGATTGGCCTCAGAAATAATGGTGGGGGACCGGGGAGGCCATGTTACAAATCCTGCTGCTGTGGGAGTGGGGACTGAGGGGTATTAAAAAAAGAAAACTAAAATATATAATTTAATTCACCCGCTCGTTGAAAATGTTATAAGCAATTGATTGAGGGGCAATGTGCCCTGAAATCCTGGTATTCCAGATTGAAAACATCAGTCTCAAAATATGGGCTGGGATTTTCTCAGGAGCCAAGTCCCCATTGAATTCCTGCCCTGAAGCCCTGGGGATTGCACTGGTTGGACAGACGTGGTCTAAGAAGCATTAGGGCCAAGCCCCATTAGACAGGCTGATTTGATGTAAGAATGGTTGGGCTTTGCCCTAGTGCTGTCCTGAACACTCTCAGCAGCAATGCCTTCCGGGTAGGTATCTACAGTCCCAGTCCCTAGAAAGATCACCAAAGCAGTGGATCCTGAGAGATTTGAAGATGCTGCACTGTGGGACTCATGGAACCGCTGTGGTTGGTCCTTGCCCATGTACACCACAGAACAGGTCAGACTGACCCAGGTCAGCACAGCCCAGGGGTTAGTTTTGTTGCAATCCAGTGTAATCCCAGTGGTAAATGACATGGACCCCTGAGCTGTCTGGAGCCCTTTTGTGTGTGGATTCAAGGTGCTGGGGGGGTGGGGGGAAGGGGGGAGGTCCGTGCATTATTTAGCACAGTCACCTCCTGTGCCGGCATCTGAGTTTAACCTTCAGTAGTATCTCCCAATGAGAAACCTCATCTCCCTGCTGGGCCTGGGATGTTTGTCAAAGAGTCTTTCCTTCCTAATGGCCGCACTTCATCACTGCTCAGTGCTGTTGTGGGGTGGCAGGCTGGTCTAGCAGTTTGGGCACTGGACTGGACCTTCGGATATCTTGGTTGTATTCCCAATTCTGCCACTGACCTACTGCATGACCTTGGACAAGTCACTGCCCTCTCTGTGCCTCAGTTTCCCTTCCCCACCTCTTGTCTACTTCGTCTGCAACCTGTTCAAGGTGGGCATTGTCCCTCATTGTGTTTTATGCAGGGCCCAGATCTCATTTGGGGGCTGTGGGGACTGCTGTGATCCAAATAAAACTAATAATAAGTTCTATGATACAAATCAGTAACAAGATCAACAGCTTGTAACTTCCCCATCTCCAGCCTGAAGGCAGCATTCTCACATAGACCGGCCTGCAGCTCTTGTGATTCAAGCCTCACTGATCATTTAACCGCTTCTGTTCTATAAAAAGCAATTTTCCAATGTGCTGGGGGGAGGGGACTTGACACCTGGCTCTGCCCAGGCCCCACCCCAACTCCACCCCTTTCCCCAAGGCCCCACCCCAATTCTACTCACCCCATTCTACCCCATCCCCGGAGGGTAACAATGCTTACTCCTCCTCCTCTCCCCTCAATAGCCCCCACAGCTGAGCTTGACAGGCGGGAGGCACGGAGAGGCACTGATCAGCAGGACCTGACAGCAGGACCCATGCGGTCGGCACCTATGATAAAAAAGTTCCCTTATTTCACCAGGGGAAGCTGGTTTTAATAAGGATTCCACTTCTTAGATAAAAGTCTCCCATGTCAGGTATCTTTAAAGACTATTTTTTGCCCTTCTTGCCATTCTCCCAGATCATCTATTTTTCAGTAGTATCTCCCATTCAATGAAGGCTTTGGAGAGCTGAATGATGTACACTTGCAACAGGCAACTTCCGGTGAAATGAACCTTGTAACCAAAGTTATTACCATTAAATTTGACAGCAACTCCCTACCTTGTACTCCTGGGCAGCTTCCTCTATAGGAACCACCATGTGAGCTCTGTGCACTTGGGATCTGTCGCACACCACACAGATGGGGGTTTGATCCTCTTCACAGAACAGTTTCAGAGCCTCCTGGTGTTCCCCACACACCCTGCCCCCTCCTGCTCCTTTCGCTGCCTGAAAAGTCAGCCCCTTTGGCTATTTCTACATTTGCCAGCTGCCTGTTGGGCCTGAGGTTTCTCTGTTGCACAGTTTCTCTGCACGGAGGGCAGGAGGCGGCTGTGTCAGGTCCCTCCCAGCACTGGGCGATGCAGGCTCGGCAGAGATTGTGCCCACACTCCAGAGTGACAGGGTGTGTGAAATACTCCAGACAGACAGGCCATGTCGCTTCCTCCTGGAGACTTTCCACGGGGCTCTCTGCAGCCATGGCTCCCTCTGGGCAGTGGGACAAGGTTACTTTCACTTTCCTGAGGTCAGGAAGGCAGGGGCAGGCTGGTGGTGGGGGTGCTGTACCAGCACTGATGGTGAAAAAAATCCAAATAAAAACAAAAAACAAAAGCCTTGCCCCCCAACTGCCCCAGCCAGGGCCCCCACAATGCCAGAGCCAGACCCCCACGCCTCCACCCCACTCTGGGCCCCATGCAACACCCCCCCCCCACACACACACACTGTCCATGCTAAGGCCTCCACCATACACCCCCACACGCTGTACATACCAGCACCCCCTACTCATTCTGCATTCAAATCCCTCCCCCCATACACTCTGGGGACCCCCTGAAGCAACACGTCTCTGTGCCCCGCCAGAAACCCACACAGCCAGTGTCCCCTTTGCCCCTCTTACCCCCTCCCCCCCACACGATACCACCAGTCCAGTGTGCCCACCAGGACCCACCAACCAACACTAAGAGAAAGACAGGCCAACACACCGAGCAGAACTTTTAATATTTTTTTAAAAAAAGAAAAAGAAAAAAAAGCAGGGGAGCCGACCCGAGGTGCAGCCAGTACACACCCAGAGCAGATCCCCAACAGACAACCCCTCCCAGGCTGGTGCACCCCAGATAACCAAAGACTGACCAATAATTAGCACAGGGCAGTGGGTGCCACTCCCCTCCCCCCACCAGCCCAGTCGAGCCACCCCCAGCCCAACTGTGCCAACCCCCCCAACTCGCGCAAACCCTGCTGCAGCCTCCGCCTGCCCCTCCCCCACACAGCTTGTGTGTCCCCCCGACCCCAGCTGCCCCACAACAGCCTCCCCGCCCCGGTGCACTGCAACTGCCAGGCCAGCAGGGCAAGGGCAGGTTAAATCGATGCTGCCCTGCTGCAGGTACCGCTATCCCCCCCTCAAACCACAACGCCCCGCCCCCCCAACCAAAAACCTCCCTGCCGTGAACCAGGTGCAGCAAAGCAAGCTGGTGGCTGGGGTGGCCCTGCTGAAGGGGCGGCAATTCGGCAGCAGCCCCTCTCCGTTGTTTCCCAAGGCTGCAATTCACTTCACCTCTGGGTGTCCTCGATCCCACCTGCCACATGGGGCTAATGCTGACCCTGCCTCCTAGGCTGAATCCATTCATGGCTGTGTGATGATGGGGGAAATGGCGATACCAAGGTGAGTAGATTTGGGCTGAATTACTCCACAGTCTGAGAGTGAGAGCCAGCTCCATGCAGGGGGCACGGGAGAGAGAGGGACTCAGGCCAGCTCCGCATAGAGGGGGGTCAGGGCTTTAGCCCTGCAGCTTCTGTTGCTAGGGCATCTTGGGGTCCTGAACTGGGGGCTTCAGCCCCACGTCTTCTCCCAGGGTCCAGGGCTTCTCCCACCCACCCTGCGCGGCTTCTGCCGGGGTCCGTGGCAGTGTTCCCTGTAATTTTTTATGTCCATGTGCAGAATGACTTTTGTTATGTGCACCAATATGGAGGTGTGTGGTGGGGCTGGGGCCAAGCGGTCTCGGGGGGGTCAGGGCTGGGGCATAGGGTTCGAGTGCAGGGCAGGTGAGGGCTCTGGCTGTGCATGTTGGGCTAGGGGGTCAGGCTGGTGATGAAGGGTTTGGGGTGCTGGCTGCCCTGGGGACTACCCCCAGCCCTCTCTCACCGGCTCCAGCTCGGGGCCACTTGAGAGGTGCCTCTCCACGGTCGCAGCATCTCCAGTGGCTCGGCTGGGGGCATCTGTCCCCCAGCCAGAGCAGGTCCGGGCTAGGCTTGGTGGGGGTCAGGGAAGGGGCGTAGCTGAGAGGGAATTTAGGTCCGGGACTTCTCCTTTATCCCCACCCTGCCCAGCGCATCTCCTGCCGGGGTCTGGAGCTTCTCCTCCCCCTAATCTGCCACTGCACCCATCCAGCCTGTGCGCATAGGAGCCCTGCAGCACGCCTGGGTGATTTCAAACGGCCTGGAGTTCCCAGCCACCGCTACCAGGACCACCGCAGTGGTGGCAGCCAGGGTCCCCAGGCCCTTTGAAATCTCCTGGGCCCCTAGGCAATTGCCCCCTTGCCCCCCCCAGTGGCCCCTGGTGGGTGAAAGGTGTAACTGCAGCACGTCTCTGACAATGTATTTTCTGCAGAGAAAAAGAAAATTCTGGATGGCACATGAATTCTGTGCCTACGCAGGGGCACAGAATCCCCTGAGCAGTGTTTGATTCTTGTGTTGCTCTCCCTTTTATCTAAGCCCCGGTAAATGCAGTTTCACCCCTTTTAATTATTTATTTTATTACTCTCATTGTTCTTAGTTCACCATCACTTTGGGTAAGACTGTGTAGAGGTATGTCCTTGTGCTACCTGGTTCACGATTGACTTACTTCGCCCGTGTTCACTAAGGGCACTGGCCTATTGTTGGTTTAAAGCCCCTTAAACGGATGAATGTAGCAGCTTCCCTTTGTCCAGGTTAACGGTTACACATGAGAGCAAGACACAATAGCAAAGAGAAGACCCGAGGCCACTCTGGAATTTTTGTGTTGTGTGTGTGTGTGTGTGTGTCCACACGCGCACCCAGTCACAAGTTGACTGAGAGAGTTTGGAGCAGTGCGCAAAGGAAGATTTCTGAGTTTTTTTGGATGGGTGGGATGGTTTGGTGCCTCCTTAGATAATGGAAACAGAACTTCCTGCATACTTTGTAAATACACTAGATTGTATGAAAGATACCAGACTCATCATCAAATTCTGCTCTCAACTAGAACAGTGCGCAGGGCCTTGAACATCAGCCATCCACTCGGGTCAACCTAATAACACTCTCTTGTATGACATCTCTCTCAGAGGCAAATTTCTACTGTAATTTTAACTAAACATAGATATACAGTAGTGATAACCCCAAGAAATCATATGGTACATCATGCATCAAAGAATTATGATTTAAAACCAAATATGTTTGGGGTTCTTTTCATTTTTTGTTTCTGAGCCTTTAGGGGTGCATTAGATTCATATTTTCACATTTTTTCCAAAACCACAAGTTAAAATTTTTTTTATTGGTATACTTAGTGAAAACTGTGATTCTCAAGCAATCATTTGATTCCAGAAGTTTGTGCTTTCAGAATAAAAACACCAAATACTGCCACCCTCATGGTAAAATGGCAAGAGTCGGTAAAACTGGTGATATGTATTTGGCTATCTAGACACACATGACACTAGTATCAATGAGAATTGCACTGAATACAGCTAAGGACATGGTTACATTATGTTTTTGGATACAGGCCGTAGTTTGCAAGCTGAAATTGCAACCATTGATTGCCTGTTACTGCTCCGAAAGGTTCCATATATCTGAAATGCCTTTATGTTCCTATGACAATTAATACCATTTTGGACTTCCAATGTTATGAACTTTTTATACCTTTTAATTAAAAATAATAAACCTAATGTCTGTAACTAATCCTCCCATTCTGTGAACACTGAAGCATATGCTTTTTGGAGGTAGCTGCCCTGGGACATGTGTAAGGTGATCAGTAGATACTGCCAGGCTTATGGCCTGAGGACGTCCTGATTTTTTGTACCTCAGTGGTGGCAACCCTATTTCAAAGCCTTCGCTGTCCTTCATTCTCACTAGTTTACTTTTCTTCCCTTCCAAACAGGGGCATCGTTTGCTGTGGGCAGGTGCCCCTCCAACCTTGGTTCCCCAGCCCCCAACATTTTCATAGCTCTTCGCCAGGGGTTGTGTGAAAAACAGCCCCCTGTCAGATTTAGCCATCAGGTTTAGCTACCAGTGGGGGTTTCTGATACTATCCATATCACGTCTTGCTTTCCTATCTGAATTAACTACCCGCAACTTTCCACATGGGTGTCTCATTCAGAGGGCCCTGCCTGCCACATCCCTCCTCACCTCTGAGAGACAGCCCCCCCACCTGCCACTCGCCACATCCTTCCTCACCCCCCGCCCCTGTGAAACGCCTGCCTGCTGCTCACCACGTCCCCTGTGAGATCCTTCCCCCACTGGTCTCCAGGTCCCTCCTTTCCTCCACCCCCCAACAAAATCCACCCCCCACTACCATTTGCCTCATCCCTCCTCATCCCCCAGCCCCTGCAAGATCTCCCAGCCCGCGGGTCACTGTGTCCCTCCTTTCCTCCACCCTCCCCGAAAGACTGCCCAGCGCACCCTGTCCCTCCTTTCATCCACCCCCCTACCCGCGAGATGCCTCTACCCATCACTCACTGTGCCCCTCCTCTCCTCCATCCCCTTGCCCATGAGACCCCCCATACCTCACTCATTATGTCCCTCCTCTCACCCATCGCCTACCCGCAAGACCCCCACCTGCTCGCTGGATCCCTCCTCACCCCTCCTCCCCATCAAGAGCCCTCCCCTCTTGCCGCATCCCTTATCAACGCTGCCCTCACATGGGCAGGAGAGTGATGCAGCCAACGGTGGTGGCTGGGCAGGGCCTGGGGCAAAGTGGGGACAGGGCCAGTGGGGGGGATGGAATGTGGATGCAAGAGGTGGGACAGGGAACTAACCTCCCCCAGGGGAAGCTTCACCCACTGCCCATGTTAAAGCTGTTTTAGTGCTTGAGGGGTTCACAGTTGATACCTGGTGAGTGAAATCTAAATACAGAACAGACAACCAGTGTGGGGTTTGTGCCCTGCTTTGTAACTGCCCTGAGGTTGGACCTCACGTTCTTGAGCTGCCCACAACAATTACAGCTGGGACATTAAGGTGAAGGAAACAAGAAGAATTGTTTGTAGTGTTTTTATTTTACAGTAAGTAGGTGGAAAGCAGGAAAGTAAAAGGAGCTAAGACAGAGTTTAATGACCACAGCATATTGTAAGGAGATCCACAGCTACTCAGAGCAGTTTGCTTAATAGCACTAAAATAGCACCAATGCCCAGGAATTAATATAGGGAATTAATGAGTTACAGTCTCACTTTCAGTAACATGTCATAAATCCCTCTGTCCCTCTCAGGTTCCCTTTCCTTCTCCCTTTTCTTTCATACTCTCCTTCTCTACTCAGCATTTTTCTAGCCCTCACTTGTGATCCCTGTTTATTTTCCTGTGTCTTTCCCACTCTCCTCCCCTCCCTCCCACAGATCAACCCCCTTGGCTGCTCCCTTCTTTCCCCTGATTTTCTGCCTTCCCCTCTTGCTGCCCCAGCGAGATCTAATCCCACAGATCTGCACAAAATACTCCCAGCTGCTACAGAGCTTCCAGCTTCTCCCAAAACCCTGATTGATTCATGCTGGGTCCCTGCCTCCTCCACCTCTGCCTGTCCCCAGCCCGGCTGTTAGTTCTGCCCCCTGCCCAGCCCCCGCCTGTGCCCCTCAGGGCCCCTCTGCCCCTCCTGCAGCCCCAGGGGTTCCTTCCCCTCCCCCTCTGTCTCCTGTTGCTGCAGGGAGGGAGGGGGAGGAGCTTCCACTGGTCATAGAGATGAGGGGCCGGGGCTGGGTCGATGGGAGTCCTCCAAGGTCATAGAGACTAGGAGCCGTGAGGCTAGAGAGGCTGATTTCCGGTTCCCCCCTTTGCTGTGGGTCTCAGGGGCGCAGGCGGAGCCGGGATCCCCACCACGCCCAGAGCCAGGGGCGGATTCTCTCCCCAGGGACGGAGCCCGGCGGGAAAGTGAAGATCGGGGCCTCGTCACCAGCATCGATAAATGTCACCTGCCCCCGGTCACAGTCCAGACAAACCCAGATCCTGCTGGGGGCCCGGCTCAGGGTCAGGGGGGTCACAGGGGAGGTGAGAGCCCGGAACTGATCCCCGCACCGCTCCACAGCCCAGATCCCCCCCTCAGGGCTACAGCTGATCTCTCCCTTCCTCCCCACAGACTCTCTGGCCACCCCCACAGCCCAGTATCCCCCACCCTCCACCTCCACCTCCCAGCAATGTCTCCCCGCGGTGAATCCCTCACAGCCCAGCACACAGAGCCAAGAGTCAAATCTCTCAGGGTTGTCGGGCAGATCCTGCCATCTGTCTCCCTGGCTCACACTTTTCCCACCCTCAGACAGGACGAGTTGGGGATGAGCCGTGTCTGGATCCAGAGTCACGTTTGCTGGGGAGAGAGAATCAGAGCGTGAGGGGCAGAGCTCGGCCCTGGGGGAGGGTTTGATGGCCTCAGTGACAGAATCTGCCCCAGCTGGGGAGTGACGCAGGGAAACTCCTTCCTCCAGGATTTACCCGTCAGCTCTGAAGGGGGAGCAGCTCAGAGATGTCAGCACAGTGCAGGGGAGAGTCACGCCCCGGGCAGAGGTGGGCCAGCCATGCAGCCAAAGGGTCACTTGAGCCAGGTCTGGGACTCAGGCTCTTTCCTGTCCTGCTCCACATCTCTCCAGGGAGGGGACTAGAGACCCAGGTTTCATGGGGGGCCCCACAGAGTGGTGAGAAACTGAGCTCCCTCTCCTCAGTGCTCACTGACACGCCTCACCTCTCCCTGCAGTTTCCCATCTTAAACCCCACATTCCCAGATGAGAGAGAGCATTGCTATGGGGAGAGAATAGATGCCTCCCATCCCTGCACCCTCAGCCTACGTGAGAGCAAGGGAATGCTGGGGGAGAAGGAGCACGAGGTTCATCTTCCCGTCTGACTCTGGCAAAGACCAGACTAACTCAGCAGACACATATTAACAGACACACACACCCCTCACTCACTCAGCCCTTGCCCAGCATGGGGCAGGAGCGGTGACTGTGGGCAGGGATGGCCTGTGCTGGTGGAGGGTCCAGCCGGGAAATGAAAGGGTCTGAGCGGGAAGGGCAGGGGAAGGGCAGCCTGCCCTGCCACTAGTGAAATGGGGGCACTAGGACCCCGCGGCAGCAGATGATGCAGGGAGGTAGCAAGGAGCTGCAGGGGAGAGACAGGGACACTCTGCTCTGGGGCCCAGGGAGGTGCAAGGGGGGCAACAAGGGGGGAACAGGGGACACTCGGAGGGGGCACGGGGGCGGGGTGGGAGGTGGGGCCAGGGGGAGACCTGGCCCCGAACATTGGTGGAGCCGGGCCCTCAATATTGCTGGAGCCACGAGCCCATATAACTCACCGCTGCGGCTTGCCAGTAGGGCCGTACCAGGGCCTATTGGCTTCCTTTCACCTCTGCTGTTATTACCTGTAAAGCTCCTTTCTCCACTCCCGCTACCCTGCTGTTCTCTGGCAACATATTTTGTCCCTGGGGTTGGCCCATTAGCTGGTGTCCCGTGTGTGTGTTTTATGATACAATCTCCAATTCCATGATCGCACACTGTTTTTGCCACAGGACCCCTGCCTCATTCTTTCACTGCCCAGGATGGATGCACAAGGGGTGAGAATTAAGGGCGTACAGGCCAGGATAAAACTAGCATTTCCTAACTACCAAGTGTTTGACATTTCAACCTAAATCATCTTCTGTTCAGGGGGGTTGTGCAATATTCTGTACTTGTATCATGTCCCTTCTTGCTCCTCTCTTTTAAAGGTAAAAATCCCCCGTTTTTTCAATCTCTCCTTGTGCTGATTCTCATTGCCTTTCTCTGAGCCCCCTTTTCTTCTTCAGTACCCTTTCTGAGGTGGGGTGAGAAGTACCCAACACAGTACTCCCGATGAGGGCAAAACACTGATTTCTATAACGGCTGTATAATATCTCCATGTTGTTCACCATCCCCCTTTTATGGATTCTCAGATTTTGTTTGACCTTTTCCCCAGAGCTGCGCAGTGAGCAGAGGGTTTTGTCAAGCTGGCCACAGTGAATTCCAGGTTGCATTACTGAGGCCTTGGCTACACTTGCACGTTATAGCGCAATAGAGCCACCCAGAGCGCTCTCCCTCACTCCCCGTCCACACTGGCAAGGCACGTAGAGCGTTCTGACTCCCTGGCTAGAGCGCGGCTGGTTCTCCACCTCCCCGGCAGGGATAAGGTTTGCTGCGTATTGGGTGAGACTCTGCAGCGTCAGTGTGGACGAGGAGTAACGTTACAGCGCTCTGATTGCCCTCCGGAAACGTCCCATCATCCCATTAACTGAAGTGACCGCTCTTGTCTTTGTTGAGAACTCCGGCAGGAATGCGGAAGTGGCCCTTTCAAAGCTCCATTTCGGAGCCGGCTGCTTATCAGCTCGGAGAAAAAAACAAACAGCTACTGTTTGCTTTGAGTGACGGAGAGAGAGGCGGGGGTCTGAACTTACAGACAGTGTGCTGACACACTCTCAGCATCCCAAAAACCCACTCTCTCTCCCCCCACATACACACAACACACTCCACTCCACCCCACGCCCATTTGAAAAGCACGTTGCAGCCACTTGAATGCTGGGATAGCTGCTCATAATGCACCGCTCCCAATGCCGCTGCCAATGTGGCCATGCCCCTGCGCTGTCAGCTCTCAGTGTGGACAGACTGCGGCGCTTCCCCTACTGTGCTCTCCGAAGGCTGATTTAACCCAAAATGCTCTACAGCTGCCAGTGTAGCCAAGCCCTGAGCTGCTGATGCACTTATTTTCAAACCCTGTAATGTGAATGAGTCGCTCAATTTTTTCCCTCCATGATATGTTAATTTATCACCAGTGCACTTCATATCCCACCAGGTTTCCCTTTCATACAGCTTGCGGGGGAAAAAGTCCCTCTGAACCGCCTCACAGTCTTCACTGGACTTGACTAGCCAACCTCAGCTGTGGCCCTCTGGAAGAAGAATCATTCCCCACAGGGACCACTCCCGAAATCCCCTGTGCATCCCTCTATTCCTCTCTCACTCCCTAACCTTACCCCTCCCCATACCACTCCTCTCCTGCCCCATCTTCCCCAAGGAATTCCAGAGCACGCACTGGCTCCCTCTGTGCCCTTACTGGCTTCTCATGCAGCTTGGATCCTGCCGTGTGTGTGATGGGGTCTCGGTATCTCTGTGTGTGACCTATGGGGGTCTGTGTGCAGTGAATGTGCTAAGCCCTGTTGGCTGCCATGTACCTGTGCCACGGCTAGAGCAGCAGCAGCAGCTGTCTGGGCACATGCAACCCTGTTAGGGCTTCTGAAAATTGAAATGAGCAGCCTAGACATTAACCTGGCCCCGGCTAAGCCCTTTTTCCACCCCTCCCTCCCTGAGCCTCCAGCCCCATCAGGGACTCTAACAGCATCTCGCTGAGAATCCTCTGAGCTTCCAGTGGGCACAAAAACCCCTTAGGCGCCCAAAATCACAACGTTGGCCAGACAAACCTTTGAGTCTTTTCACCTTAGTACAGAGCCATCCCTGCCCCAAAGAGCTAGTGAAAAATGTTAACTGTATGAGAAAGAGGGACTGGAAGTCTCAGGGCAGGGAAGTTTTGGATATCGATGCAATAGGAGCTGTAGTTACCTGGGCAGACGATGTTTCTTCTCCAGTCTGAAACCAAACACAGAGAGAGGGATGAGAACCCAGCTGAGCGAATGCAGCAACACCAGGGCTCTGGGATGAAGAGCAGCTGGCTTAAGCTGAACCCAGGCAAGAGCAAAGTGATTGAGAAGCAGGGACACATTTTGAAGAACGAGATGAGACTCTGCCCTTCATTTCATTGAATCTGTACAGCCCCCATTCACCAAAGTTGAGGTGCAAAGACTAGGTGACCAGGTAGCATCAGTGTCTAAACAACCCAGCTCACTAGGCCCAGGTCTACACTGGGGAGCCGGGGGGGGGCTAGGGGTGGGGAGATTGACCTAAGATACACAACTTCAGCTACGGGAATAGCGTAGCTGAAGTCAATGTATTCAGGTCGACTTACTTCGGCGTCCTCACGGTGGCGAGTCAATCGCTGCCGCTCCCCCGTCGACTCCGCTTGCGCCTCTCACGGCGGTGGAGAACCGGAGTTGATGGGAGAGCGCTTGGGGATTGATTTATCGCGTCTACACTACATGAGATAAATCGACCCCCAATAGATCGATCGCTACACACCGATCCGCCCTAGGAAACTTTGCATCTTCTTGGGGACAAGAATCTGGCCAGTGATCCCTGCCTCTGCCACCGCCAGGCTGGGTTACTGTCGATCACTGAATCCACAGCTGAGTGTGAAGGCTCCAGCTGCTACCAGATGCAGCTGCCGGCCTTCTCCAGGGCTTAGGCCACAGTGAACCCATCAGGCCCATGTTCCAGTCCCTTTACTGGCTCCCAGTCCCCTTCTGATGCCAGTTTAAGGCCTTGGTTTTAATCTGCAAATCAACCAAAGAACCCAGCCCCAGTGGAGGCTATTTGTGAGCCGTCCAGGTAAGAGGCTACAGAGGTCCCTGCTCCACCCCCACCCCACCTCATTCCACCCCCTTCCCGAAGTCCACAGCCCCACCCTGCCTCTTCCCCTCCTCTGCCCCCAAGTGTGCCACATCCCCGCTCCTCCCCTTCCTTCCCAAAGCATCCTGAGTGCCGTGAAACAGCTGTTTTGCGGCAGGTGGGAGGCACTGGGAGGGAAGGGGAAGAGTTGGTCAGCAAGGCCACCAGTGGGCACTAGGGGGAGTGGGGAGCTTGGCTGTGGGTGGGTGCAGAGCACCCGCTAATTTTTCCCTGTGGGTGCTCCAGGGCTGTTGGCACCTATGGCCAGTGGTGACAGCGATAGCAGCAGCAGCAAGCCAGTTGCAGAGGTGGAGGCAGCAGCGGACATGTTGCTCAATGTCCCCCCAACCCCCAGGCCCCTGACTGACAAAAGTTTCACCGACAAAAGCACCGGTGTGGACAGTGCTATGTTGGCGGGAGACACTCTCCCACCGACATAGCTACTGCCGCTCGTTGGGGGGGGTTAAATTATGCTGGTGGGAGGTCGGCATAGAGCGGCTACACGGGAGAGCCCATTGCAGGGCAGCTGCAGGGGTACGGCTGTGCCGCTATAAGCCTTAAAGGGGTCATTATAGAGCCTTAAAAAGGCTCAGGAGTTAAATTTGCCCAGATTATTGGGTGGGGTCTCAAAGTTTTTCTGGTTTGTATTGCTAAGAGGAACCCTTCACACTGCACCCAGTCCTTGGTGCTGCCGACTCCACCTGGCAGAAGGGTGAGAGATTGATAGATCCAGAGATAGTTTCAACACCACAGAAAAGGCTGCATTCGAGAAATAGAAACACTTACCAAGTTCTCTTTGAAGATCATCTAGGTAACAAAGAATCAGAAACAAATACACACTAATTACGTGCATCTCTTCTCAGATGGAATCAACCCCAGCCTCCCATCATGCAGCCTGTCCCTCACAAACCCATTGATCCAGGCAATGGGCAGGGAAACTCCTGAGGTCTGGGGAGAAGAGTCCCTTTCCAACCCACAGGCAGGGCACGGAGCACCTGCGAAGCCCCATAGGGTGTGGCTACACAGCAGCTGAATACCCCCAATTGACCCATGGCAGCTAACTAGGCTCACAAGACATGGGCTGGGGGCCTGTAAAATTGGGGTGTAGACATTTGGGCTCATTTTGTGTCTACACTAGAGTAAAGTATCAAAAAATAACTGATTATCTGCATGGACTTACAGTTCTGAAAGTTTTGAATTCCCTAGGGAATTAGGGCCAGATTTTTAAAGGTATTTAGGTTCCTAACTCCCACTAATTTCAGTTGGCATTAGGTGTCCAAATACCTTTAAAAAGCTACCCTTAGAGCCCAATGCCGATTCCTTGCATATTCCATGTTCCCATTCACTTCGCTGGGAGCTTTAGGAGTGCACGGAATGTAATATTGGGCCCTAAAATTATCAACATTATTCTTTTAGTGATGTGACTTGTGCATTTAGTGTTGGATCCTACACTCGTTGAAATCAAAGGCACAGCTCTAATTGATGTTAGTGGTGCAGCATCAGGGCATTCAAGTTTTTCTCATTTAAAAAATAAAACACGAGGAGACAAATTTGAACGAAGTTTTCTTGTTGGAGGAAAGGGCACAACACTTACCGATTTTTGTATCACGGTTCCCTAAAAAACAGAAATAAATATAAATTATTGTTAGGAGCCTTTTTCTCATGGATATACAGTTGTCTGAGTTTTGTGAAAGTTGAACATCGTATCTCACTTTCCATAAAACCAGTTGGGGTGAAACTGATCAGGCTTAATCTCATCCCAATTTCCTTTTAACATTAAACGAAAAAATGAACAACTCCTCCTCCAATATAATTACAGACAAGATCCACATTGGACCAAATTATTTACTTGTCAGATGAGGCAAGAGGACATTTGAGGGCACAGAGTCCTCCTGGTCCCCCATGTCATGGTGCCTCTAGCACCATGTGGATTTCACCCTCAGAGAAGATACATTTCAAAGAACATTTTCTTTCTGGTTTTCTCTTACCCACATACTGAATAATTATCAATACATTATCCCTGATATTTCATGTGATACTCAAATTGATCTCTGTTTAATAATTATCATCATAAATAATAAACAGCAAACAACTTAATGGAAAAGGTTCTATGTAGAGTAAAATTGAATTTACTGATTTCTCCAAGATGTTTCCCTAAAGAAATTAAATGAAGCAAACAGATGGAAATACAAGTTATTTAAGAAGATTTCCAGTTAATGGAGATTTCAAGGTGTGTTTTCATGATATGAACGCCTGGCCCCTAAATACCAGACATTTCATTCATGTTTTACTAACCATGTGGCCACACTAGAGTTAAGTGTCCAACAGTAACTGACTATTTTCAAGGATTTACAATTCTGAAAGGTTTGAATTCCTTATGCAATTAGGGTCTGATTTTTCAAGGCATTGAGGAGCCTAACTCCGACTGATTTCAGTGAGAGTTAGCTCACTATGTACCTTAAAAAAATCTAGCCATTAGAGTCCAATCCTGCTTTCTTGTATTATCTCTCACATTCCCATTGGCTGTGCTGGGAGCTCTGCGGATGCAGACTTGAATTTCTGGCCCTCAAATTATCAGCATTATTTTTTAACGATATGACTTGTGCATTCAGTGCTTAATCCTCCATTCATTGAAGTCAATGGCTAAGATCTAACTGATGTTAGTGACGCAGTATCTGAACTTTCATTGTTTTCTGGTTAAAAAACTCCACCCCAAAAATTCACAGATAAAGAAATACCCTTATGAGGAGTCAAATTTGTACAGAAGTTTTACTTGTTGGAGGAAAGAGCACAACTCTTACAGATTTCTATATCCTGTTCCATTAAAAATAAACAGAAATAAATATAAATTCTTATTAGGAGCATTCTTCCCTTGGTTATACAGTTCTCTGCATTTCATGAAAGTTGCACAGAGATTATACAATTCATGAGCCTTTGAGGGGTTTCATGTTCTCAACACCAGGAGAAAAAGGTTTCCCTTCTCCATCTCTGACTTCTTGTTTCTCACCATAGTCAGAACTCAGGTTAAGGCTCAGAGCTCATGTCTATTCAGACCCCTCTTTTCTACTGTGTATATTTTTTTAATATTATCTATTGGGATGAAATTTGCCAGGCTTTGTCTCATTCCAATTTCTTTTTAACAGTAAATGAAATCACAGACAACTGCTCCCAAAATAAAACAGCACACAATCTTTATGGGGACCCAACTCTGTCCAAAATATTTACTTATCAGAAGAGTGAAAAATACATTAACTAATTCCCAAAGTCCATGGGGACTGAAGAGGGAATAACTGCACAGCTGGGTGGGAAGTGAGCAGAAAAAAGTGAGGAGTGAAGAAGGTTTGGGATCAATCCCCCCCCCTTCCCCAAGCGCTCCACTCAGCTTAACTGAGGCAGTTCTGGGGGAGAAATATTCTGGGTCTGTAAAGGGCTGATGCAGATCACTGCCTCCAAGAGCAAATGGGAACCTTAGTAACATTTCCTTCCCTGTGCTGCTGCGGGGAGCACAGGGCAGGTCCATGCTTCCCCTGCTTGGCCCAGTGTAAAATTTCATTCTTCCCTTTTTTCATTTATTAGAAGAAAATTTCTTGTTAATTTCACTAAATTTTCCCCTGTGACGTTTACCTTTTATTTTAAATAGATAAACAGTGAGGCCAATGAAACCAAACAAAACCAGCAGGATCACACTCAGAGCCACCATCCATGGATTCACCCTCGGGAAAAAGGAATCTGAAAAATAACCCCCCAGGATTTGCATTAGTTTGGAAGCAGGGACAAAACTAATTTTTTTTCTATTGCATGTAAATATATAAATAGTCCCCAGCAGGACGTATGTGAAGTAAGAGTGAAAACATGACCCCCCGGCCCCCATGCTGCACAAAAGACCAAAACCTGATTTTAAAAATTACTCCAACTAACACAGCTTTAGCACTGATTAAGCTGTGAATGAACAGGCCTGGTTTGATTCATGGTATTCAGAGCTGTATTGAGTTCAGGGGCAAATTCTCTGCTCACAAAACCGCATTGACTTCAGTGGAGTTATGCCAGCAAACAATTTGGACCTCACTGTTCAGCAACATTCAGAAATTGCAAGAGTAATTAGAATGTTTTTCATAGATTCAAAGATACTGAGGTCAGAAGGGACCATTATGATCATCTAGTCTGACCTCCTGCACAACGCAGGCCACAGAATCTCACCCACCCACTCCTGCGAAAAACCTTTCACTTATGTCTGAGCTATCGAAGTCCTCAAATTATGGTTTAAAGACTTCAAGGAGCAGAGAATCCTCCAGCAAGTGACCCGTGCCCCATGCTACAGAGGAAGGCAAAAAACCTCCAGGACCTCTTCCAATCTGTCCTGGAGGTAAATTCCTTCCCAACCCAAATATGGCTATCAGCTAAACCCTGAGCATATGGGCAAGATTCACCAGCCAGATACTACAGAAAATTCTTTCCTGGGTAACTCAGATCCCACCTCATCTAACATCCCAATACAGGCCATTAGGCTTATTTACCATGAATATTTAATTTCCAAAATCATGTTATCCCATCATACCATCTCCTCCATAAACTTATCGAGTTTAATCTTAAAGCCAGATAGATCTTTTGCCCCCGCTGCTTCCCTTGGAAGGCTATTCCAAAACTTCACTCCTCTGATGGTTAGAAACCTTCGTCTAATTTCAAGTCTAAACTTCCTGGCAGCCATTTTGGTGAGTCACTAATAATTTCCCCAATTATTTTGATGTATCATAATTGCAATGAATCCAAACATTAAGTGATAGAAATTGATTCATCTTCCTTTGCTGGTCTTGTGTTTACAGCATTTACATCATCTAGCCAGGGTGGGCATTTCAAACATGCCTAAGGCCTTCTCCACACAGGATTCGTGCACTGGTTTAGTGAAATTGGTGTAACACTCATGCAGTCATTGTTACATTGATTCCACAGCTGACCACGTCACAGGACTCCCCCAATTTAACTAAACTGTAAATCAGCTGAAGACTGTCCTTTATCCATTTAGTATAAATCAGTAAGGAACTGACTTATACTAAATGCACAGGACACTCTGAAACTGACAGAAGAGCGTTTAGACAAGGGGTTTCATCAAGAACTCAGGAGATAATCAGGGCGGCTTTTGTGTGTAGACAAAAGCAAAGTGAGTTATGAGCACAAGTCCTATTGAATGTCAACAGAAACAAGCCCTCATCATTTGGTGACATTTCACTAATTGAAAAGGTAGCAAACAAACGATGGTGTAAAAATTGCTACATTCAAAAAAAATCACTGAGGGGAAGTTAAGTTTTTAGGAACAAACTCTTTCAAGGTTTGGTGAATATTTCTTCCCAAAATCATTCTTTTTTTTTAATTATTTTTTTTAAGTAAGAGTTTCAGGAGTATCAGAGTTAAGATTAAATTTACATGAAACCCAAAACTCTGATAACTCTGAATATGCAAAATTAAGGCAATCAGATTGCCTGAGTTGTGACCCTGTTAAGGTGCCAGTATCTGAACTTCTTTGTTTTTATGTAGGTTGTAAAATATGCACAACTGATGCTTCAGTTCTTTGTTTCTTAGGTTTGGTTTTGTTTCTGATGGAGGTGATTTCAGTATGTGGGTTTAGCTGGTAACTGACCTGCTATATAAACTGTTGATTCCTTTTCTTGATTGAGAATGGTGTTCCTGATCAAACAGGACAGGTTCTGGTTTGAACGTTCTTTTATAATAATAGAATTTTCTGTTTCAAACAGGCCACTATCCCCGAGGGATTTTGCTTCAGAGAGCGATGGTAATTCTTTCCCACTGAGATCTCTCCAAAGAACCTTGGGCTCTGGATACCAACCAGCCGATTGACAAACCATCCGGATCCCTCCATCCTGGTGACTCGCCACAGAGATGAGAGGATTGGAGCCCAAACCTAGAGGAAAATTACATAAATGTGTGATAAATCAATGGGGTAACTTAACAGCTAAAAAAGGATGAGTGATAGATTGTGGATCCATTACTCCCACTCGAGATCACTTGCTTATATAGAAGGGATAAATAAACACTGGAATTTCTGAATTCCCAATATGCATGGACACAGGAAAACACGTGAACAAATATTTAAAATAATTTCACTGAATAAGGAGAGATATTGTCCTCTCCACCCAAGACCAGTGGAACATTGAACACCTTTGGAAATCCGGCCACTTCGTTTAAATACCTAGTGGGATATGAATTTTTCAAAAAGCCAGATTTTAGTATATTCGATAAACATTTTGATTGTTCTCTTTTTAAATAAATAAATAAATAAATCTAACTGGCTCCATGGTTCCTGTGTCAGAGCAGCAGGGGACAAACGCTTGGCCTCATCTGCTAGCAGTAAATACTTAACTTGTCCCCGCCCCCACCTTTATGTGGCCTCAGCCAATCAGAAAGCTGTAACTGATTTTGACTGCACCCCTAAATAACCAGCAGTAGTGACCATGTCAGAAGGCTTGTACGCCTGGCAGTCCCACCGTAGCCAGGCCTCAGAACCACAGCAGAGGAATTGGAAGACCAGGGGCTGTCCACACGTGAGAGGCTCCAGCAGCGCAGCTTCACCGCTGTGGTGCTTCAGTGTAGACACTACTTACCCCAAGGGCAGGACTTCTCCTGGCGTCCCAGGTGACACCCCTCTCTGAGAGGCAGGAGCTAGGTTGACAGAAGAATTCTTCTGTTGACCCAGCCCTGCCTGCATGGGGACTTAGGTCAGCTTAGTTATGTCGCTCATGGGGGGTGTATTTTTCAAATCCCTCAGTGACATAGTTAAGCTGACCTACTTTTCTAGCGTAAACCAGGTCCATATTTGTCCAGAAGTCTTTTCCCTCCTTTCTCTCCCTCCTTTTGGAGTCAGTCAAGAACATCTTTTGGGCAAGGAAATCTCTTGACCATTCTGAAAATGTCTTTAATAAAACATTGGGAAAGTTTTCAGCATATTTTCCAAAGTGTCTGAATGTGGTCGTGTGCTGAAATCTAGTCACACTGTGTTACTCTAAAATAATTCACAAGTTGCTCGTCACAGTTGTTGCAGTAGAAAAGAACAAAAACTGCAGCCCAGGCTGAGATAATACAGACAAGAACAGCTGACCTGCTATCTTCAGTTCCAATATGGCTTCTTCATAAGAAGGACCATCTTGAAGAAAACAGTGGTATTGTCCTTCATCTGAGCGTCTGATATTAAGAATCTGCAAGGAAACATTCCCATCTAGGATGCCATCTTTCAAAAGCTCTGTCCTTCCATGATAGTCTGGCATCTGCTCTCCATATTGATCCTTTCCTCCATGATACAGGTGCACAACTGAAAAGAACTCAGATCGGAACCATCTCACCTCCATGTTCACAGCGCTCATCCTGGGGGACAGGTGACAGGGTAATACAATGTTCTCACCCACAACGGCAGTGACAGGGTGACCAGGACCCATCACTCTGAACTGAGCTGTGAAATACACCAAAGCAAAAAGAGAACAACCTCAGAGAGAAAATAAAATATATTCATGATCGATTCAATAGGTTCAAACTTTCCAAAAATTCATCCTGGGGCAGACACCTGGTATGCAAATTTCCAGCCTGAACATTGAAAATTTGGCACAATAAGAAACAACTGAAAAGGGAGGGGGGGAAGAGTTACATTAATAAGTGACAGGCCAGCTCACATATAGGTGTCACTGATCACTCCCCATATATTAATTTGACATGCCACAGAGCCATTTCAGTGCCCCGTGAATGGACAGGGTGACCTGAGTATATACACTGTGTACCTGAGCTCTGTGATCTGTTCTGACCATCACTATATTTCTGATGTGATTTCTCAGCATTGGTTTTAATATGAGAAGGATGAAAAGATGAAATCCTGACTCCACTGAAGTCAACAGAGATCTCCTAGAATTTCACCCTAATGTTTTGGGACCCAGCTTCTTTGGAGACCACCACCTCTCACCTCATATGAGGACACAATTTTCATTGAGATCAGCTGAGGTTCTTGAGTTTTCCTCCTTTGCCCCTCTCCACCTGTATTTAGTGAGATGGGGTCACTGCCAGGACATTTTCAGTAAAGGGTCTTCAACTCTGGGACTCACGTGCCTTGGCCTCACTGAGCCAAATCACTTCAGCTTTAGGCCAGGTTGCCTTGGTGTTTGAGAAAGGATTGTGTCACAGAGGATGCAAGCATGTAAACTAGGATGCTCAGCGTGACCCAAGGTGCGTAGGGCTGCCCACAGTGGAAATGCCAAGCTCAGGGAAGGCTGCAAAAAGGAGAGCAGCTTCTCCCAAAACTGGTGGTTTACACTATAGTTAGATTCACCAACCAGTCACAAACTGTGCTCCTGATCCTCCACACTGGATATCAGAAAAGAAATCAAACAGCCCCCTTTACTGCATTCCAATCTCTGGCTCCCAATCAGCGAATAGGTTCAGTACAGTGAGACATTACTTAAAACTCTATTCACTTTACAAAATGTTCTTTTAATTCCCCAAAGGACCAGACACATTACCAGATCAATACTAATTTGAATCTTACCCAAAAGACCATGCTGCCAGCCAATCCTTTAGTATCTAAAACTAAAGGTTTTATTAGAAAAGAAAAGGAACGAAAGAGAAGAGAGTTGCTAAATGGTCAAAGCAATCAGATAGATAGATAGATAGATAGATAGATGAAAGAAAGTGACTTCAGAATCCATATATCAGGTTCTTAGCAGCACTGGTGAATTTGCTAGCTTGCAAAGTCCCTCTGGAACACATCCAGAGCTTGGATGGGTCTATCAGTCCTTTGTTCAAAGCTTCAATTTGTAGGGAAGTTACTCCAGAGGCGAGAAGCAGGACTGCAGACAAAATGGAGAAGATGCAGCTGCCTTTTTATATCCTTTGCCATGTGGCGTGTACATCCTTTGTCCCAAACACTAACTCACAGCACATGGGCATAAAAAGGTACTTGGAGTCCCCTGTCCATAGGCATGTCCTTACATCTCCTGAAAAACAACGAGGAGCCCGGTGGCACCTTAAAGACTAAGATTTATTTTGGGCGTAAGCTTTTCCCAAATAAATCTGTTAGTCTTTAAGGTGCCACTGGACTCCTCGTTGTTTTTGTGGATATAGACTAACACGGCTACCTCTCTGATACTTGTCTACATGTCCTGCTGACTCATAGCCCCGGGCTTCTCTCAATGGTTCATTCTACAGCTGATTGCCTTTGATGGGCCATCAAGAGGGCCGGATAGTGCTGATGCTGGACTGTCTGGGGGTGTCACCCAAATGCACAGCACAAGATTGACACACAAATATACCACACATATTTATATCTCACCATACAAAGATGATACATACCTATAAACAAGCTTATCATATTTAGCAAATCATGCCTTTTCCACTGATACCTTACATAGAATCATAGAACTGGAAGGGACCTTGAGAGGTCATCGAGTCCAGCCCCCTGCACTCATGGCAGGACCAGCACCACCTAGACCATCCCTGACAGGTGTTTGTCTAACCTGCTCTTAAAAATCTGCAATGACAGAGATTCCACAACCTCCCTGTGCAATTGATTCCAGTGCCTAACCACCCTGACAGTTAGGAAGTTTTTCCTAATGTCCAACCTAAACCTTTCTCGCTGCAATTTAAGTCCATTGCTTCTTGTCCTATCATCAGAGGTTAAGGAGAACAATTTTTCTCCCTCCTCCTTATAACAAGCTTTTAGGTATTTGAAAACTGTTAACATGTCCCCTCTCAGTCTTCTCTTTCCCAGACTAAACAAAACCAGTTCTTTCAATCTTCCCTCATAGGTTATGTTTTCCAGACCCCTAATCATCCTTGTTGCTCTACTCTGCACTCTCTCCAATTTGTCCGTATCTTTTCTGAAATGTGGCGCCCAGAACTGGACACAATATTCCAGCTGAGGCCTAATCAACGCAGTGTAGAGCAGTAGAATTACTTCTCGTGGCATATCTTGTATAAGATTTATTGCGATTTTGTAATATTGGTATCAATGCTACTATAAATGGTCACCCATATTCCATACAGCCTCACACACAGATACTATAATAAGTATCTAGATAGATAGAGAAACTGCGTTGCCTCATATGCAGCGGGTGGAGAATTACTCCTCCAGAAGTGCTGGGGAGGAAGTGGAGACTTATTTATTGATATTGAGCCAATCTGAAATTCGTGTTACGGGTGGGTTTGGGGGTTGTTTTGGTTTTGGTTTTTTTTTTTTTCCCCCAGTTTTGTACAAAGGAGTGGAATAGGCATAATTTATAAATCACTGCGATGAAACAAATCCTACAACCAGCAGCAGGATCAGTGGGATTCCTACCTGATTCCAGCTTGTGAATGTGATAAGTAATGAAGAAAATGACCAAATGAGGCAGAGAGGTGATCATTGTGGAGCTAGGACAGAATGAAAGAACCTTCCTCTTCACTGTAACTTGATCTGGACAACAGGCTAGGGAAGAGAAAAATACTTTACCAAAACATGTTTTGCATTCAAATCTGATTTGTTAGAAAAAGGAACTATTATCTGTAGTTAGTGAATTGAACGGATTGTTTCTGGTCACCATGTCCTTCAAGATTTTAGAGCTGGTAGACCTCATCCTCTCACACCTTGTTTTTAATGATAGGTTGGAAACGGAAAACTAACTTTCCTGCTTTTTCAACTCCCAACTGGTTTCTCAACTTTGAATGGACGAGTCATTGAACTGAGCCAGTTGGGTTCATTGAAATGAATAAAATATTTTCTCTGCACTTGCAGAAGAAGCTATTGCTGTCAAAAGCTGGGTGAGCCCTTCAACAAATTCTGGTTGCACCACTTCGTTGATCTTATTTTCTTTAAAACTTCTCCAGCAAACACGTACTGCTTGAATGTTATACATTACATATATGCCTTAGCATCAGCTGTCATAATTTTAATTTGAAAGATAATTTCTAATTTTAAAAAATCCAAGTTAAAGAAAAGCCTCTGATCTAAATTTTCTTTTAAAAAATCATTTTTAAAGATGAATTTTCATCCACCCTGAGTGTCTGATATTTCCTTCAGATCCCATTGCCAAAGAACTACAGCACTTTGAAGATTTACATTAATAGGTGGGATACATTGGATTGGATGAATTATTGAAGAAAGCTGAAAATTGTTTGTCTCTTTCAAAAACAGAGCAGCAGCACTGCCAACCACAGTATCCAAAAATCAAAAGTCAGTGTAACCCCGGCCCACCCTAACGTGTTCGGTCTGTGTCGTATTGTCCGGTCTTGTGTTGTCTGCAGTGGCACTTGAACAGTTTTTAAAGTGTGGGTGCTGAAAGCCAGTGAAACTGCCCCACACTTTTCACCTCGTGCCCCCCTTACCTCTCTCCATGGCCTACACCCCCTCCCCTCAGAGCTGGGGCTGGGACCAGGGCTGTGTCTCTAGGAGTGCAGGGACACAGACAGGGGTCAAGGGGCTGAGGCTGGTGGCAGACATGGGGCCAGAAGTGGATTCCCCACATGCGGGGCCAGGAGGGGAGCCCCAGGCATGGGACCGGGAGTGGAGCCCCATGTAAAACCTGGGGATGCTGTAGTACCCCCCAACGCCCCTGCTTCCCATGCCTATGATTGTCTGGTCTTGTAGCTTTGATAAGCTGTAAAACTGTATAATTGTTTAATTTTATTAGAGCATCCATGAAGAATGTGGTATTTGGGAACATATGCAAGTTGTACATTGTTGTGGTTGTTTTGTGCTTTAAAATGTTTGTTTCTTTATGAAAATCAATCCAAAAAATCCTCTCCTCCCTCCCCATCATGCACACACATAATTGAAATAAAAATCACAATTGGGTCAAAAAAATATAAGTGATTGACTTAAAATCAATATTTTAAAAAATACATTTTGAGTTCCTATTTTTTGCCATTTGGTTTTTGAACCCTGACTGTGCACTCAGGTCTTAATCTTAAACTTTGCCCTGCAACCATAAAAGCTAGAAATTCATGTTTACTTGAAATGAAATCTGAGATTCTCACATCAATTTATAACTAGAGCATTCGGGCTTTCAGAAAATTACCAATACTGTGAGACTTAAAATAAAAATCACACAAAGTTATGAGAGTTGACAACACTGGAGCTGGTCAAAAATGTTTAAACAAAAATGATTTTTTCAATCGAAAATGGCGTTTGGATTTTTTTTTAAAAAACTGATGATTTCCTATTATTGTAATGTTTCTAATTTCTCAGTGAAATGATGCTAAATGAAAAAAATATTTCAAATTGATTCAAAATGAGAAACCCTAATCAAATGGAATAAAAACATTTTATTCACCCATCCTTTATCCTGTCTCAAAGGAGGAAAGGGAGCAAAAATGAAAACGGAAAAAGAAAAACTAAAATCGAATTTTTTGTTCAATAATACGTGATTGAAATTTGAAAAATAAGCAAATTCTTTTAAACAAAAACATAATTTGTAAATAGCTGTACTCCAACAGATTTCTTCATGATATTGCCCCTTGAATGGCTTTTCACACAGGAGGAGATAATCTGTTACACAATGTATAAATTTCCCTTTTTTAGTATGGCCTGAAGTCCCTACTCAGTGACACTCCTGAACACAGGATCAACTTGAGGCACATGCTCACTTCCCACTGAGTTCAGGAGGAGAAAAGGAGGCAGTTTTCTGCTTTGATTGATTCTGAGCATAATTGTATTTTTTACAAGAACAAAAGGATTCACCCCCTCCCCGCAGTCAAGAGGCAGAAAACTGCAATGAGAGCACAGGCAGAAAACTAGACTGATGGCCGCTGGGTTTGGTGCAGGAAATTTTCTGTATTCAAAATAGAGGAAGTTACAAATCTCCCCCAAGAACAGTCTTGGGCCCACTGCTCTTGAATAAAATTCAGCAAAACAAAGAAATGACGAATTCAACAAGCTGTAAAAGTCTTGTGTTACATTACTGTGAAAACAATCCGCAATGTATGTGACAGTCCATCACTTTCAATGTAGATGTACTGTCAAGTTCCCAGAAAGAGAGAAACAAATTCTCACAGGATTATTTACTCCTTGTGTTTTGAATAATCTGTCCAAGCAATAAGGAGCGTGCATTAGACGTTAGAAACAGTCCTTCTGGAGCAAAATTAACCCACCTGGTTGGGTCTTCTGAGCAGTCGGGTGTGGTCAGACTTGGCTCCTCTGGCTGGGACAGTCCCAGGCTCGGTGACTGTTCCCGTCGGTCACGGAGGCGGCTCAGCTCATTTTAGCGATTGAGGAGCTGCAGTTTTGTCTCGGGGCTTCTCCAGGGAAGGTTGTGAACAGAAACAGGGTTTGTTCCGATCGATAAACGTGGCTCAGCTCGCGGCCTTCGCCCGGGGACAGTGAAAGTAACACTGGAAATTGCCTCAGTCCAACCCCTGTCCCGGGGAAGGGAGAGTCTCCTCTTAAAGACACAGCCCCAGTCCCGCGGGGCCGCCAGTGCGGGGGGGACCGGAACTTTCTGTTAAAATTTAACATAAAGGGGGTTTGTTGTTGCGGGAGAGGGGGTTTGTTTTGGGGTTGTTTTTTTTCCTATTTAGTTGACTAGACTCAGCAAAAGCAGGAAGCAGATTCTCTCTGAAATCAGGCCTGGATTCAGGTAACTGGGTCACCTGAACAGCGGACTCTCAGTCCAGTCCGGATTTCAAAAAGAGAAAAGCTTTTGCTGAATATCATAAACTAAATGGCAACCGCCCCCCCCCCAGCCAACAACAAAGCCCCTTTTGTTAACATACAGTGACAGTTTCCCACTGACGATCGTGACCTTCCAAAACAGCAAGGTCATCAGAAGTGATTTGCTCTGTGCCGTGCTGGCCCCCGTCTATGAGAGAGACAAGGTGGAGGGTGTTTGATCTTTTACTGGATCAACTTCTGTTGGGGAAAGAGACAAGCTTTCCAGCAACACAGACCTAAAGAAGAGCTCGGTGTAGCTCCAAAGCTCCTCTCTCTCAACAACAGGAGTTGGTCCCCTAAAAGATTTGATCTCCCCCACCTGGTCTGAGTTCAACAAAACTCAAACTTCTGAAAACCAAGAAATACAGAGTTAAGGTAAAAAGAAAAGGAGTACTTGTGGCACCTTAGAGACTAACCAATTTATTTGAGATGCACAAATCCAGGTTTTCTCACCCTCCGCCCCCCCCCCCACTGCTGGTAATAGCCCATCCAAAGTGACCACTCTCTTCACAATGTGTATGATAATCAAGGTGGGCCATTTCCTGCACAAATCCAGGTTTTCTCACCCCCCCACCCCCCATACACACACAAACTCACTCTCCTGCTGATAATAGCTCATCCAAAGTGACCACTCTCCCTACAATGTGCATGGTAATCAAGGTGGGTCATTTCCAGCACAGATCCAGGCTTTCTCAACCTGCTCCCCCCCCCCACCCGGGAACACACACACACACACACACACACATAAACTCACTCTCCTGCTGGCAATAGCTCATCCAAACTGACCACTCTCCAAGTTTAAATCCAAGTTTAACCTGAACGTCAGGGGGGGTGGTAGGAAAAAGCAAGGGGAAATAGGCTACCTTGCATAATGACTTAGCCACTCCCAGTCTCTATTTAAGCCTAAATTAATAGTATCCAATTTGCAAATGAATTCCTATTCAGCAGTTTCTCGCTGGAGTCTGGATTTGAAGTTTTTTTGTTGTAAGATAGCGACCTTCATGTCTGTAGTCGCGTGACCAGAGAGATTGAAGTGTTCTCCGACTGGTTTATGAATGTTATAATTCTTGACATCTGATTTGTGTCCATTTATTCTTTTACGTAGAGACTGTCCAGTTTGACCAATGTACATGGCAGAGGGGCATTGCTGGCACATGATGGCATATATCACATTGGTGGATGTGCAGGTGAACGAGCTTCTGATAGTGTGGCTGATGTGATTAGGCCCTGTGATGGTGTCCCCTGAATAGATATGTGGGCACAGTTGGCAACGGGCTTTGTTGCAAGGATAGGTTCCTGGGCTAGTGGTTCTGTTGTGTGGTATGTGGTTGTTGGTGAGTATTTGCTTCAGGTTGCGGGGCTGTCTGTAGGCAAGGACTGGCCTGTCTCCCAAGATTTGTGAGAGTGTTGGGTCATCCTTCAGGATAGGTTGTAGATCCTTAATAATGCGTTGGAGGGGTTTTAGTTGGGGGCTGAAGGTGACGGCTAGTGGCGTTCTGTTATTTTCTTTGTTAGGCCTGTCCTGTAGTAGGTGACTTCTGGGAACTCTTCTGGCTCTATCAATCTGTTTCTTCACTTCCACAGGTGGGTATTGTAGTTGTAAGAAAGCTTGATAGAGATCTTGTAGGTGTCCCTCTCACATTCCCTTTCCTTCTCCCTTTTCCTTCATTGTCTCTTTTTCTACTCAGCATTTTTCTAGCCCTCACTTGTGATACCTATTTATTTTCCTCTCCCACTCTCCCCTCCTCCCTCCCACAGATCATCCCCCTTGGCTGCTCCATTCTTTCCCCTGATTTTATCCCTTCTCCTCCTGCTGCCCCAATGAGATCTAAGGACACAGATCTGTACAAAACGCTCTCTGCTGCTGCAGAGCTTCCAGCTTCTCCCAAAACCCTGATTGATTAATTCTGTGCCACCCTCACCTCTGCCTGTCCCCAACCCGATTGTTCATTCTACCTCCTGCCCAGCCCCCACATCTGCCTCTCAGGGCCCTCTGGCAGCTCCAAGGGGCTCTTCTTCCTCCCCCTCCCGTCCCTGAGGCTGCAGGGAGGGCAGGGAGGAGATTCTAGGGGTCATAGAGATGAGGAGCCAGAGGGTTGGGTAGCCAGAAGTCCTCTACGGTCATAAAGACTAGGGCATGCGAGGATAGAAAGGCTGATTTTGGGGCCCCCAGTGGGATATTCCACCCCCTGTCTCAGGGACATAAGCTGAGCCTTGATCCTCCCACCCCCAACCAGAACCAGGGTCGGATTCTCTCCCCAGGGATGGAGCCTGGTGGGAAAGTGAAGATCGGGGCCCCATCATCAGCATCACTAAATGTCACCTGCCACCGGTCACAGTCCAGACAAACCCGGATCCTGCTGGGGACCTGGCTCAGGGGCAGAGGGGCCTCAGGGGAGGTGAGAGCCCGGAACTGCCCCCCGCACTGCCCCACAGCCCAGATCCCCTGCTCAGGGCTAAGGCTGATCCATCCCTTCCTCCTCACAGACTCTCTGGCCACCCCCACAGCCCAGAGTTCCCCATCCCCCACCTCCACCTCCCAGCAATGTGTCTCCGCGGTGAATCCCTCACAGCCCAGCACACAGGCCCGAGAATCAAATCTCTCAGGGTTGTCGGGCAGATTCTGCCATGTGTCTCCCCATCTCACGCTTTTCCCATCCTCAGACAGGACGAGTTGGGACTGAGCCGTGTCTGGATCCAGCGTCACATTCACTAGGAAAAGAGAGAATCAGAGCGTGAGGGGCAGAGCTCAGCCCTGGGGGAGGCTGGGGCCATTTCTCACACTCCCCAGCAGCCCCATCCTGGCTGGGACAGGCCTGGATCCCAGGGAGCTGCCTCTGACCTGGGCTCCTAAGACTGAGCAGGGATGTCACTGCACTTCCTCAGTCTTTTTCTCTTCAGCTGCCAGCTCCCTCTGCTGGGGCTGCTCCATTCCCAGCGGCAGAGACACAGCCAGGAAGGTGTCAGAAGTTTTTATTGAGGAAGGAACAGAGGAGGCAAGAACCAGCTTTAAACCCCAGAGGGAAGCTCCCTCCCCAGTGCAGAGACGGGTCCGTGATGGAGTGAAAGGATCTTTCCCCTCCTGCGCCCACCTCTCCCCAGGGAGGGGACTAGAGACTCTGGCAGCCCCAGCAGATGGTACAACTCAGTGAACATTGGCAGAGCCTCCCCGCACCCCACCTTCAATCTCACTGTGTCCCAGCTCCCCCTGTGCTGGACTTTGCTGTGGGGCCTCCCCACTGCACCCGGCCTGCTCTGAAATGTCACAGCTCGGACAGCAACAGGCCACACGCTACCAGGACTGAACCTGCCCAGAATGGCACTGCTCAGCAGCAATCACAGCACAAAGGTCCAGTAGCCTGGGGGAGGGAGGGGTCAGCACCACTGAAGGGGGTTCATGGTGGAACGAGGCAGAAGCAATGCGTGTGGGGGGAGCAGGGGCAAACTAGGGTTTTGTGAGGCCCTGGGCCAGAGCAAGTGGGGGCTTCTCCCGACCTCTTCTCCCTGAAGTCCGCCATCCCCCCCTGCGCTTCTTCCAGGGAAATGGGGTCAGGGCACAGGGGCTTGCCACACTCCGCCCACCTGGCGCTCCAGGCGGATAGCAGGGCAAGCCCCTGCACCCCCAACTTCACTCCCCGGCTGAAGTGCCAGGTGGGTGGAGTGGGGCAAGCCCTTGAGCTCTGACCCTGCTCCTTGGCAGGACTGCTGGGCAGGCAGAACAGGTTGGGGCCCAGAGGCGTCCATTTTTCTGGGGCCGCCCAATTGGCTGGGGCCCCTGGGCACAGGCCCTGTTAGCCCAGTGGCTAATCCGCCACTAGGAGGATGTGTGGAACAGGTGGCAGGTGGAAATAAGGAGAGGGTCATGCCAGTGATGTGGAGACTGAAGTGACGTCCTGTTTACCAGAGACAGGAACATACTTGGGCCATGGTGGATAGAGAGAGGAGAAAAGAGACAAGCTCACAGCTCTGATCATAGGAGCTTCCTACACCTTTATAATGGACCCAAGGGAACCCTTCTCTGTGATCAAGGCTTGAGGCTGGAGCAAGGGTCTCACACAGACACAGTCCCTGCTCACCCCATCAGTGTGGGGTCACTGCAGAGCTCCTGGCTTTCTTCAATGGGAAAAAGATGAAGGAAGAAACAGGGAGACACTGGAGATCAGCCATCAGCACAGGAAGATTAAACAAACTGCCCCTGGAGAAGTGGCTGTGGACTGGATCTGTACAATGAGTAGGAGCTGCAGTCTCAGATCTCTGCAGGGTGCAGCGCACATGGTGGCAGTGGAGGGGAAGGAAGAGTAGATGCGATATGATGTCGATTCAGTATGGTGTGGTAGGACATAGGCACAAACCCTGCCTCATGATGCACAGTGAAATGCCGGGTGCTGGGGAGGTCTGCCCTGAACGATCACATCAACCCCCACATTCGAGGAAAAAAGGGGCACATTGCCTCATGGGAACAGATATTTGGACATTGATAAAATATGATCTTAAATTACCTTCTTCTATAGGTGCCACAGATCTTCTCCACCCTAAAACCAGCCACATAATTAGAGATGAGAGCGGATCTGAACACGTATTGCATGATTCAATATTGTACAAACTAATGACTGATGGAAAAAGAAAGTTCTTCCAGACATATACTAAAATGTAAAGCATCAGAACCTCCATTAGGTTGCATGAGTGTCTCTCTCCCAGGGTGGATCTTCACTGCAGAGTTAGCCCAGGATCTTACTTGTCTGCTTCCCCAAACTGTTACTTGTGCAAGCCCAAAAACTCTGACTCAAGTTTGGTGGTGTTTTACACCCAGGCTAGCTGGCAAGACTTTGGGTACAGGCTATTGCCCAGGGTCCACTTTAATTCAGGTTGGTTACGTCCCACACTTTGCAGTGTGGAGGGAGGTTAATCATCTCAGGGGCTGATAGTTCACCAGAGCCTTCTGACAATTCCTCCTGGGCCATATTTTTTTGGCCACTACCCACTTTATTACTGTATTGCTTACCAATTTGTCAAATTAGCTTTTCGTGTGAAATTCATCCAGTCTAGTCTTTCCCCATATTTTATAAAGTTACATGAAAAAGCAACCACCCACATCCCCCAAAGGAATGACAGTAAAAAAGCAAACAAACAAAAAAGGGTTTCCAAGGGCAACAACTTTAAAAATTAAATTTAAAAGCAAACATCTCCACCACAATTAAACAAACTGCCACACAAAGATCGAATTTTGTTACAAAAACTTTCTTGTCAGAGCAAGGACAATGATACTTACTTATTTCTTTATCTCGTATGGCTAAAAATTAAACAGAAATAAATACATATTTTTGTTCGGCATTTCCCTTTTCTTATTTTTTAGCTTTCTTTATCACCAATATGACAGTGAAGGCTGAAAGACATCAAACTCATCCTCAAAATGTCAGACTAGAGGGCCCAGTGGTCCCTTCTGGTCTTAAACTCTGTGACTCTATGTGACTCTATTATCAGTTTTTCAAAATAGCTTTTGGTGTGAAATCTCTCCAATTTACCATTACCCCATATTTTACAGAATTACAGTAACCCTTCCCAGAATAATCATAAAAAGAAAGGAGAGAAACCAAAAGATGTCATATTGCAACAAAAGTGTAAACGTTAAATTTAAAATTGAACAACTCTACAAGAATGAAACAAGCTCCCACATGAGGATCCAATTTGATACCAAAAATAAATAAACGCTTGTCTGAGGAAGGACAATGACACTTACCAATTCCTATATCTCGTTTGTCTAAAAATTAAACAGAAATACATATAGTGTTTGTTAGAAGTGTCCCTTTACTTATATTTTATTTCTCTTTATCATCAATACTAATGTTAAGGCTGAGAGATTGTTTCTATTCAACCTCCTCTTCAGGACAGTAAGGTGAGAGGATCCAGTGGCCCTTTCTGGTTTTAAACTCTGTGACTCTATAATTAATTCCTTCTCAGTTTTTCATTGGTGTGAAATATGTCCACTTTAGTCTTTCCCCAGACAGTATAGAGTCACATTACAAAACAACCCGCCATCCTCCCCCAAAAGAATAATAATAATAATAAAATAATAATAATTAATAATAAATCATTCATAATAAAGCAACAAGCAAACAAACAAAAGGTTTCATATTGCAAGAACTTTAAAAGTTACATTTAAAAACGTTCTTGTCAGAGTAAGGACAATGATACTTACTTATTTCTTTATCTCGTAGGTCTAAAAATTAAACAGAAATAAATACATATTTTTGTTCAGCATTTCCCTTTTCTTAGTTTTCAGTTTTCTTTATCACCAGTATGACTGTGAAGGCTGAAAGACATCAAACTCATCCTCAAAATGTCAGACTAGAGGACCCAGTGGTCCCTTCTGGTCTTAAACTCTGTTACTCTATGACTCTATTGATCATCAATTTCTCATATTAACTTTTTGCAAGAAATTTATCCAGTTTAGTCTTTCCCTACATTTTGTTAAGTTACAATACCCCCCACAAAAGAATAATAATAAAAAGCAAGTAAGCAAACAAAAAAAAAGTTTAATATTGCAACAAAATTGTAAAAGTTAAATTTAAAAGCACACAACCCCACCACAATTAAACCAGCTCCCACATGAGGATCCAATTTGGTATTAAAATTTTCTTGTCAGAGAAAGGATAATGACACTTACCAATTTCTGTATCTCTTTTGCCTAAAAAGCAAACCGACAGACACATATTGTTTGTTAGGACTTCCCCTTTTCTTATGTTTTATTTCGCTTTCTCATCAATATGAAAATTAAGGCTGAGAGATATTTTTTTCTATTCAATCTCCGCTGGAGGAGGTCAGATTAGAGGAGCCAGTCATTTCTTCTGTTCTTAAACTGTGTGACTCTATGATTCTATGGCTTATCAATTTTTCATATTAGCTTTTGCTGTGAAATTCATTCAGTTTAGTCTTTCCCCACATTGATTAAAGTTACATTACAAAACAAACCCCTGTCTGCCCCCAAAATAATTCTAGTAATAATAAAAAGCAAGCAAACAAACATAAAAGATTTCATATTGCAACAATTTTGAAAGTTCCATTGGAAAACAAACTTCCACATGAGGATCCAAACTGGTACAAAAAGTTTCTTGTCAGAGGAAGGAGAATGACACTTACTTATTTCTTTATCTCGTAGGTCTAAAAATTAAAGAGAAATAATATATACATTTGTTAGGCGTTTCCCTTTTCTTAGGTTTTATTTCTCTTCTTCAGGACGTCAGACTAGAGAGGGACAAGTGGTTCCTTCTGGTCTTAAACTCTGTGACTCTATTGTTTATCAGTTTTTCAAATTAAATTTTGGTGTGAAATCTCTCCAATTTAGTGCCTCCTTCCCACATTTTATCACGTTACTGTAACCTCCCTCAACCAAAAAATAATAATAAATAAAAAAACAAACACGCAGACAAACAAAAACAGGTTAAATGTTGCAACTGAATTGTAAATGTTCAATTGAAAATCAAACAACTCCACAACAATTAAACAAACCCCCACATGAGGATCCAATTTCATACAAAAAATTTCTTGTCAGAGGAAGGATAATGACACTTACCAATTTCTATATTTCGTTTGCCTAAAAATGAAGCAGAAATACACAAATTGTTTGTTAGGTGTTTCCCTTTTCTTATGTTTTATTTCTCATTATCATCAATGTGATAAATAAGGCTTAGAAATTTTTTCTATTCCGCTGCCTCTTAAGGAGGTCAGACTAGATGATCTGGTCGTCTCTTCTGCTCATAAACTCTGTGATTCTATTAGAATCATAGAATCCTAGGACTGGAAGTCTAATCCCCTGCACTCGTGGCAGGACTAAATATTATCTAGACCATCCCCGACAGGTGTTTGTCTAACCTGCTCTTAAAAGTCTCCAAAGATGGAGATTCCACATCCTCCTTTATTCCATTTATTACTTACTCTGCCAGCTAGGAAGTTTTTCCTAATGTCTAACCTAAACCTTCCTCATGGCAATTTAAGCCCCTGCTTCTTGTCCTATCCTCAGAGGTTAATGACAACAATTTACTTCCCTCCTCCTTGTAACAACCTTTGATGTACTTGAAAACTGTTATCACGTCCCCCCTCAGCCTTCTCTTCTCCGAACTAAACAAATCCAATTACTCTATTGCTTACCAGTTAATCAAATTAGCTTTTTGTGTGAAACTTACCCAGGTTAGTCATTCCCCACATTTTATAAATTCATATTCCCTCCCCCCATGAGAATAATCATAAAAAACAAGTAAGCAACCAAAAAAAAAACAGGTTTAATAATGCAAAAATAAATAAAAAGGGTAAATTTAAAGCAAACAACGCCACAACAATTAATCAATCTGCCGACGATGGAGTACAGCAGTTTAGAACCATGCCCTTGGGACGACATGGGGCCGCTGCCACTTTCCAGCAGCCAATGGACAGAGTGCTGCGGCTGCAGGGATCCGACACGGCCACCTACACGGACGATATCATCATCTGCAGGGAGAGCTGGGACGAGCGTATGGAGCATGTCCCTGAGGTATCTGGGGCTCTCAAAGAGGCGGGTTTGACGGCCAACCCAACCAAGTGTCAGCTGCCCACCCAAGAAGTCACTTACCTAGGGTAGGATGTCAGGGGAGTGGGGGGAGGGGTGGGGGAGGGGGAGATACGACCTTTGGTACAAAAGTCTTAGTGGGCTGCCCCGTCCCTTTCACAAAGTAGCAAGTCCGGTGGTTTATGGGATTAGCAGGATACTATTGACAGTTCATCCCGAACTTTGCTACCATGGCTGCCCAGTTGACAGACCAGGTTAAGGACACTGCACCCACGTCAGGCATTGGGAGAAGAAGAACACCCTGTTCTCTATCCCAGCAGGAAGCTATTTCCACAGGAGGTAGCCTAATCAGTCATCAAGAAGGAGGCCCTGGAGGTGAAATGAGCCACTGATGCCCTTACTTGTAGGGTTAGCCCTTCCACCTAGTAACTGACTGTGCACCAATCCACTGGCTGCGCTCAGTGACAGGCCATAATCCAGGCATTATTCAGTGGCTTCACTCAATGAAGCCATACAGCTTTCGGGTGGTAAAAGCGTGGACTTCGTTTTCACAGGATGGTGGGGACATGAACTGGCCCCAGGACACCCCAGCCCAGGGTCTGAGAGGGAGGGTGGGCGAGGGAGTATACAAACCCCACATTGCGTCTCACGTGGTGAAAGGACAGTACTGGGCCCAGGTAGCCCCGCACATCCATCCCTGCAGAGCATGCTTCAATTGGAGAGAGGGCTGGAAAGGGAGCAACCCAGCTCAGACGGGAGAGGCTGGGGAGGAGGACAGACCTGCCCTGAAGGCTCCTGACAAAGGACGGACCGTATACTTAGCCCCATCAGGGCTGATGGTTTCATTGCCTTTTCTTTTTCTTTTCACCTTATTTTGGATTGGAACCGGGGGAGACCAGCAGTTGGTTGGAAGTGACCCAAGGAGGGCAACTCGGAAAACAACTTTGGGGACCAGACACTGTTGAACCTCCTAAGGCCCTGGCTCAGAGCCCAGAAGAGTGGGTGGGCCCAGGCTCCCCTTCCACTGCCCACCTCCCTGCCCTTCTGATTCAAAGAGGGTCAGGACTGCAAGATCTGCCCACTGGGAGGGGGCACTAAGTGTGCTAACCACTAGGTCACATAACCACCGATGACCCTATCACGCTCCTATAGGGGGATCCAATTGTGTACAAAAAATTTCTTCTCAGAAGGAAGAAAATGACACTTACCAATTTCTAGATCTCGTTTCACTAAAACATAAACAGAAATATGTTATAAATTTTTTTATGAGCTTTTCTTGCCTTATGTGTTATTTCTCATTATCATCAATACAAAGTTAAGGCTGGGTGATTATTTTTACTCAACTTCCTTGTTTCTATTGCTTCCCCATCAAAAGGGAAAGTTTATCTAATTTAGACTTACCCCAAATTTTATTAAACTTGTTTAACACACCCTGTCCTGGGGCACAGCCCCATCCCAGTCAGGAAAAGACGAAAACTCCTCTGGGCTCAAGTGGCCTCATTCCTGCAGGGCCAGCTCCATTTGGAGGAAATGATCTCAAAAGAGAGAGGTTGTCACAGGAAGGGGGCCGCAACCAGCAAAAAGGCTGCTGAAACTCAGAGGAGCTGATTTCTGCAACAGAACCACTGTGAGGAAGAGAACGTGTGACCCTCTGCCACTCACAAGGGCCCTTCAGACCAGGTACAAACAGGGATGTGTGCAGAAATTTAAATTTGATCCCTTTTGGAGGGGCACATTCTGTACCCATCCCTGGAGCTCGCTCCCCCCACTGTTCTGGCCAGGGAAGGACTTTGCTCTTTCCCCTATGCCCACCTTGGCAGAGCACTCTTCCCTCCCACACAGGAGCTTGCTCTTTCCCCCACACCAGCAGGAGTTCGCTTTACCTTGCCTCCGCCCTGGCCCTGGCAGCAGGTTACTCTTCCCTGCCTCTGCAGCCCTGGGGTTGTAGAAGCTCTGTGCCCTCGATGATTATTTGGGGCCCCGTGCCTCTGCTTGACCCCCCTCCCCCCATGCATGACCCTGGGTACAAGCTGACTGCAGCAGGAGTGGCTGAAGATAAATCCTGTCATGGGGTTCAGCTGTTCTTAAACTTCTGTCATGAATTCACTTGATCGATGCTACACTCCCTGGTGACTGGACTTGCCATTATTTTCTCAGATGCTCCATCGGTATGTGGTCTAAGGCCCAGACAACTAAGCAGCACCCAGACTTATGTCTTCTAGCCTGCCCTGAGAGCAAACAGTCCTTTTACCCCAATGGATAGCAATGTCACATTAGAGGAAACTGAGGCACAAAAAATTCATTAAAATAATGCAGAAAATTCCCATTTCAGCACACCTTCATTGACAGATCTCTATAGATTCTTCTCAAAGACTCTGAGACTGAGGCTGGTTTGCATTGAAAACTTACACTCCTCGTACACGTAGCTATGCTGACCTAACCCCCTAATTCAAAGGACTTTTAAGGGGAAAGGGTCTTTGGAAACATCCAAACAGGCCCTGAAATGGTCCAACCTGTTACACATACTAACCCTCCCCCACCCAACAAACACACAGAAATAAAAATAAATCAGAGAAACCAACAAGCGTATATGCAATTGTGTAACTTGGTCAAAGTCTGTATTTGTGGAAAAAAGGGAAATTGAAACTTACCAACTTCTTCAGTAAGTTTCGCTGAAAAGTACAGAAATAAATGTAAATTAATATCATCTCCTTGCTTCATTAAAAGTGTTTGAAGACGACTTCCTATAGGTACACAATTCATTAGGAAGGAAGTCTGATTGATTTGGAAATCAGGCAGATATTCTTTATGGATGAAGTTCAGCAGGTTAAGGATAGCTGTGCCTGAGTTATGTGACAGTGGGTATGATTTTTTAATTTCCTAACTGAGGAAGAAATGTGTTTCTTTACTGATTTACCACAAGGGCATTTCTACAGGGCCTCTCACTGTAATGTCCGGGTGCACTACACTTTATTAGCAGAAAAGAGATTTGAAGGACAAATATGAGAGGCTAGGCTTTGCAGAACCTTCTCTCAAGTGGGACCAGAGACAGACAGTGGTAATCTCCGGAGAACTAGCAGCAGAGGGAGATGAAGGACCAAGCAGAACACAGATGTATCTGCTATGATCCGATTCTCTGACTCAGTTCTATTGCCCAAGACTCTCCTCTCTCCTATTCCACTCCCCACTCCCTACACACACAGTCCTCTTCCGCTCTCCCCCCCACAGCCCTCCCCACCACCCTCTATCAATAAATTCACATGCATTCTTCTTCTTTATACAGGACAAGATCAGCAGATCACACCTTCTTTTAATATTAAATTCCTAAATTGCTCTAATTTATTTATTAGAACAAAATCTTTATTTACAGTATATTTCTTCCTCTGATATTTACCTTTCATTTTAAAGAGATAAACAGTGAGGCCAATGAAAGCAAACAAAACTACCAGGATCACACTCAAAGTCGCCATCAAGGGATTCACCCTCGGGAAAAAGAGATCTGAAAAACAAAACACCAGAACTTGTCTTAATTTGGCTGATTACAGTCAGATGTTTTTATTTCATACAAATACATAAATGGTGCCCAGCAGGATTTGTGCAAGACAAGAGTGAAAGAATGGCCATGTGTACACTACGCAAAAATGTGTAGACCGCTGGGTTTGCTCTGGCCCCTGCCTAAGGGCCAGAGCATACACACTCCAGGGAGGCCCTGTTCCTGCCTAAGGGCCGGAACCCCTGGACTATTTGGGGTTCAGCCCCATTACACCGGTTGGGATGCTAACATCAGTTTGCTAATTTCCCCTGAGACTAGGCAGCAATCCCAGTGGTATAGTGAGGCGGTGTGGCCTCCCTCCAATCCAGAGTGGGAGGGACGACCACCGCACCACTACACGAGGGTAAAATGAGTCCATTTGTGGATCTTGACCAAAGTGATGTAAGAAGCACAAGTCCAACTGAATGTCATTAGAAACAACATCACATGACGTAGGTGACGTTTCCCACAACAAGCAATGAACAGTGAGTTGGTGCAGCAACAAGATCACAAAGAGGCCACATGACAAAACTTACCACATTCAAAAAAATCACTGAGGTGAAGTTAAGGTTGCAGGATCATATTGTGTCAGTGGATTGAGTGAAAATTTCTCCTAAAAAATGCTGGAAGATTTTTGTGTGTGTGCATACATGCGTGCAGGCTAGTATCAGGAAAGTCAGACTTCACATTAAATTTACATGAAATCCCAAACTTTGATTTTCTGAATACTCACAACTAAGGGAATCAAATTACCTAAACTGTGATCCTGTAAATATACCAGTCTCCTATTTTCTGTGTTTGTACGTGGATTCTGAAATATCCACCACAGATGTTTCCGTTCTTTTCTTCCTATGTTTTGTTTGGTTTCTGGTGGTGGTGAGTTCAGTGTGGGGTTTGGATGGTGACTGACCTGCTATATAAACGGCTGATTCCTTGTCTTGATTGAGAATGGTGTTCCTGATGCAACAGGACAAGTTTTGGTTTGAATGTTCTGTTATAATGAGAGCAGTTTCTGTTTCAAACAGGTTGTTATCGCCACGGGATTTTGTTTCAGAGAGTGATGGTAAACGCTGCCCATTGAAATCTTTCCACAGCACCTCAGGCTCTGGGTACCAGCCAGCTGATCGACAAACCACCCGGATCCCTCCATCCTGGTGACCCTCCACAGAGATGAGAGGAGCAGAGCCCAGACCTAAGGGGAAAACACATAAAGGTGTCAATTCCATGAATTAATTTATAAAGCAGAAGGGATGAGGGACAGTTTGTGGATCCCTTACTCACACTAGAAAGCACTTGTTCACGGGGGTAGTCAGGAGAAGGGATAAATGAATACTGGATAAATGAGGGGATAAATGAATACTCAGTCTTGTCTAAGAGTGGTTAATATGTAGCTCCCCATCACCACCATCACCACTATAGAGTCTCAGCAAATAAGGCTGCATTTGATTTTAACTACACCCCTACATAACAACCAACCCATAAGAAGGCCATAAAAGTCTGGCAGCCCCACCTTAGCCACACATCCTAGAAACCACTGCAGAGCAATTGGAAGGCTTTATGTGTCCAGAAGGCCTTTCCCTCTTAATTAAAGACCCCTTTGGGAGTCAATCAAGACTGGGCAAGAAAGTGCCTTGCCCATCCTGAAAATGTGTTTAATAACACGTTGGGAAAGTTTTCAGCATATTTTCCCAAGTATGAAAGTGGCTGTTTGCTGAAAGTTAGATACACTGTGTTACTGCAAAATATTTCACAAGCAAGGAGTCACAGCTGTTGTGATAGGAAAGAACAAAGCCTGCAGACCACACACAGTTAAAACTGACACAAGGTACTGACCTGCTACCCGCAGTTCCAATACGGTTTCTTCATAAAAAGTACCATCTTGAACAAAGCAGTGGTATTGTCCTTCATCAGAGGGTCTGATATTGAGAATCCTCAAGGGAACATTTCCATCTGTGAGTCCGGCTTTCAAAAGCTCTGTCCTTCCCTCATACTCTGGCATCTGCCCTTCATACTGATCCTTCCCATCACGGTACAGGTGCACAAAGGATACAAATTCAGGTCGGAACCATCTCACCTCCATGTTTGCAGCGCTCATCCGGGGGGACAGGTGACAGGGGAACACAGCTTCCTGACCCAGGATGGCAGCGACAGGGTCAGGGGGTCCAATCACCGTGAATTTTGCTGGAAAATGCACCGGGACAGCAATAACAACAACAACAACCTTGGTGAGGCAGAGAACTGGGAATGGACATGCTCGGTGTATAGTTGAGACAAGCTATTCAAGTAGCCCCTTTTTCTAAGTGCTCTCAAATTGACACGCTTACTGACATTGGCATGAGATTTGCTGGTCCTCACCAGGAATAAGGGGAGGGTTGGTGGGCCATATCTGGTGTTCTTCCACCAAGGCGCTCCTGAGATCTAGGCCTATTGCTCTCGGCAACTGTTGAACTATTGTGGTTCAATACTTCATATGATCAAGAGACCAATTAACCAAACGTTGCCAAATGTATTGCCTAAGGACAAATCAGTACACTATGAAAAGGAGACATACATATCCTCCTTCTGGAAAGCAATCCTTACCTTGCAGTGTGCTCACCTTACACAGAAATTGTGCTTCAAAAATACACCACCAAAACCACTTATATTTATACCAGGGGTGTTTGCAAGTGAAAAAGCACTTTATCCATCACCCCCTCCAACCCCCCACTTCTTAATCTTGTTCTGTACGTTCCTTATTGCTGTTTCGGACAGAACATTCCAAACCAGGTGGGAGCAGACGTACATCCCAGCCACTGCTAGGACATGCCATTCATGTCTCTTGGCTTTGATAGGCTTCTGATGTTCTACCGTGAACACTAACTTAACTTTAGCAAAGTTTGGTGGGATATTTGATGTGGGTGAACAGAATTGTTAGAAGAGCATAATAAATTCCGTTAATTTCCCATCACCATATGTAAAGAGAGAATTACTGTGCATATAATACCTAATAATAAGGTGGTGTATACTACACCTAACATATATGTATTAGCTAACAGGCCCAATAAAAAAGTCACATGACATAGAATATCAGGGTTGGAAGGGACCTCAGGAGGTCATCTAGTCCAACCCCCTGCTCAAAGGGGGACCAATCCGCAATTTTTGCCCCAGGTCCCTAAATGGCCCCCTCATGGATTAAACTCACAACCCTGGGTTTAGCAGCCCAATGCTCAAACCACTGAGCTCCCTCCCCCAAATAGACTCCTAGTGGAATCAAAACGAGCTCCGATATTCCACAGTGGAGAGAGGAGGCGGCGCAATTGTCATGTAGGGCCCTCACCAGGGGCCCACACCATCAGGTATTAATACCTGTCCCCAGCCTCTCTCAGATATTCTAGTTCTTATTACATTTTTGTGCACATGGGGCTCTAACTATGGCTCCAATCTCTGGATATCTCAGATACTCTAAGATAATTTATGTACTTTATGAATTATTCTTGTTATGGTTAAACTCTTCAACAGGTGTCCAGTCAATGCTCTGGGCATCCTTGACAACCTTTTCAAGAGACTCGTGTGAAGAAACAGACCTGAGCCCTATCCCAGGAGCAAATAAAATAACCCCGCAGCAGCAACAGAATGAGAGCAAACAATGGATAATGAAGGTGCTGATCTTGCTGCGTGGTTACATTTACACACCGGGAGTAGTTACATTGACTCTGAGTGGAGCATGTTGTTCAGACACTTCAGGAGCCTAAATAAATCCTCTAAGAAACAGCAGCCACGGGGCGGATTCCTACCTGATCCCATCCTGTGAACAGAACACGTAAGGAAGCAAATGATAAACCCAGGGAGAGGGGAGCTGGCTCGGGAGCTGTGGCAGGATGAGAGAACCTTCATCTGCACTGTAACTTGACCTAGACAACGGGAAGAAGGAGGAAAGAAAACTCATCTTAGTGAACGTAACACTGAGACTAACAGGAAATCATTAAAGTCAAACATTAAAGAGGACACATTAAATAAGAAAGGAATAAATGCATTATTAAGTGAACTTTTTCATATTATGTAGTTAGAACAGCCATTTAAATAAACTGAATATGTGTTTCCTTTATGAGTCTGAATTTGTCCCATCCCTACAAAATCCACATTAAAAAAGTCAGATCGGTGTAGAAGTTGGTAGTAATTCCGTCAATGGAGAAAAAAGTTTTAAGGAATGAGAAACTGTGTGTTTGTCAGGTTTCAGAGAAGCAGCCGTGTTAGTCTGTATTCGCAAAAAGAAAAGGAGGACTTGTGGCACCTTAGAGACTAACAAATTTATTTGAGCATACGCTTTCATGGGCTACAGCTCACTTCATCGGATGCATGTGTGTTTGTGTGTGAGACAGAAAGATTCTTTGTTTTTGTTTGTTTTTTACCCATTTCTTTTCTTTCAACATATCAGAGGCAAAATGATTTAGTCCCATAAACAGAATTATCAAGTATCAGAGATAACAGAGAAAGAGGCTGCCCAAAAAGTTGGATTTGCAAGCATTTGTAACTTACTTTTCAAAACAGAAATCTACAATAAGTTAATTCATAGCCAGACTCCCTTTGAATGCATTGAGAGCAGGATCAGGTCCAGTTTTCCTGAATAAAATATAAAGAGGAAAGACAAAAAATTCTTACAACGAATAGCCACAATAGTCTGGTGTTAAATTCCAATGAAAGGGGAGGAAACAAAATCGCTCAGTTAAAATTTGGAATATATAGTTCAAAAGCAAGTTTATATTCAGAGTCAGATACATTTATCTGGGATTACTGGATCATTTTGCAGCTATTTATTCACCCAAAGACTAAATGTCTCGTAGGAGCTATCAAAGAGCAGCAGAGAGAGTATTCAAGTGACAGAAGCTCACCTACCTGATGACTCCTGGAAATCAGCTTTGGGACCGTTTTGAGCTCTCCCTGGCATCTCTGGGTTTTCTACAATCCTCATCCATTCTCCTCTGGGGGGTTTACATTTTCAGTGATGATTTCAGTGAGGCCAAATTAAGCGAGGAGAAATGACAGAGACAAGGAGCTGGATCCCAGGCTTTGCTTCCAAATATCTGCCAAAACGGTGTCTCTTTTTTGTCAAGACACTGAAGCGAGATGTGTCTCTCTCGAGGCCTCCACCACACTAGAAAGCGAAAGTAGGAAAGGGAGGGGCACGCGGGGGGGGGTTCCGTCCCTTCACCCCCACATTGCCCTTTGGGGTGAAGGATCCTCTCCCGGAGAAGTCCACCCAGGGGTCCCGTCTTGACTCAGATCTACCCAAGGGCCCCAGTTTGGCGGAAGCCCCGTGAGAATTTCGCAGAGACTCGGCTCCCTGCTCCGCGAGACCTGCTACCTGCGGGACCGGATTTCTGACGGCGCTGGGTTCACACGCATCAGGGGCCCCCCGGTCGCTCCACTTCTGCTGCAGCCCAGCGGCCGCGGCGCCGGCTCCGCTCTCCAGCCCCTTCCCCTAGGACCGGCCCCGGGGCTTCTCCTCCGCCCCCCACCCCGCCCACTCGCTCCTGCTCTCCGCTGGCCGGCTGAGGGCTCCTCTCGTCCCCCCCGCCCCCCCCCCCCGCCCGTCACTGGCAAGCAGCCTGCGGGGGGCCGGAGAGGAGCCCTCAGCCACTGCCCTGCCGCTCCTCCGGGCTGCCGGTGCCGCTTCGGGCTCCCCCGGGGTCAGGCAGCCCAAAGCCAGGGACTGTCACCCAGCCGCCCGGGGGGAGCGGAGCGGATGGAGTCCCTGCCTGCCGCTCAGCTGGGGGGGTGGGGGGGGCGCTAGGACTAGGGAGAAGGTGGGCGGGGGGGGATCCTGTTTACCCCTCCCCCGCCCTGCTGGCCTGCAGTTTACTCCTGGCACCTCCCTCGCTCCAGGGACCAACCCTAGCTCCCCCCCCCCCCGCTGTGCTTTTGCCCCAGGCCCTGCCCCGCTCCAGTCAGCAGGGACTAATCCTCCCCCCATGCCCCACTGTGCTCGTCTTGCCCCTGGCCCCTGCCACACTCCAGCTGGGGACCAATCCTTCCCCCCCCCACATGCCCCCCTGTGCTCTTGCCCCTGGGCCCTGCCTCCCTCCAGCTGGGGACCAATCCTCTCCCCCCCCCCCATTCCCCTCTGTGCTCTTGCCCCTGGCCACTGCCACACTCCAGCTGGGGACCAATCCTTCCCCCACATGCCCCCCTGTGCTCTTGCCCCTGGCCCCTGCCTCCCTCCAGCTGGGGACCAATCCTCTCCCCCCCCCCCATTCCCCTCTGTGCTCTTGCCCCTGGCCACTGCCACACTCCAGCTGGGGACCAATCCTTTCCCCCCCCACATGCCCCCCGTGTTCTTGCCCCTGGCCCCTGCCTCCCTCCAGCTGTGGACCAATTCTTCCACCCCCCACATGCCCCCCTGGGCTCTTGCCCCTGGCCCCTGCCTCCCTCCAGCTGGGGACCAATCCTTCCCCCCACACACATGCCTCCCTGTGCTCTTGCCCCTGGCCCCTGCCTCCCTCCAGCTGGGGACCAATCCTTCCCCCCACACACATGCCTCCCTGTGCTCTTGCCCCTGGCCCCTGCCTCCCTCTAGCTGGGGACCAATCCTTCCAACCCCACTGTGTCTCGCTGTCAGGGTAGATAACAATCAATGATTTTTTAAAAAAAAATTAAAAATTGGATTTTTTCATTTAAATTGGATTTTTTTGAGAAAATGCTTTTTGAGAAAAAAACCTATCTAAAGATGAGATATTTTTGAGCTATAACCTATCATAGAATAGGGATGATAAATTATATTTCTATAGTATGAGACAATATATTCATGTAATGTTTGAGAAAAGTTTTGTAAATGAGTTCTAATAGTTCATGGATTAGGGACCCAATCTTATGGGGTTCCACAGGCTTCTCTATAGATTATTTAGGTTAATCTTTCTATCTACCCAATGGGACTCAGTGCTCAGTCTAGAAGACACCATCAGAGATGCTTAATTTTTCAGTTCTCAAACTGCGGATTTGGGTCTCCAGAGGTAACATGCTTGTTAACAGCAAAAATGTTTTAAAATAAATAAATAATATGTAAAGGTGAGAAATAACAGACCTCAACTCTATTGTCCCTCTGCAATTTTGTGTACATGGAGTCAATCCCTTTGTACCTCTCTCTAAAAGTGCAAAGTTTCAAAAAGTTCAATGAATAGAAGACTGTTGGGGGCAGAATAGATCTGGACAAGGAGAAGTCTGGACATAAATGTGAAAAGCGAGGGACATATGCTTTTTTGTTAAAATATTATATGTTTGCTGTTGAAGAAAAAAATCCAGAATACTTAACGTTGTTTTTGTTAAATAAAATAATTGAAATGTCTGTCTGGTGATGTTCTCCTCCTAATACAGCCAGGCAAGAAAATCCTCCAATTATTAATGATTAATCTGTTGAATTGGAGATGGTTCACCTCCCAGTGACAATAAATATCTGCTTCAATTACCTTTGGTAAATGAAATAACCAATCATTCATTTTCTGATATAGCTGTAAAACTAATCTGAAAAGTTTTCAAAATAAATCACTGTTTAAAAATGTATAGTGTGTACCTTCTAAAAATGAAACCTACATCGATCTCTGAGTTGTGAAGAATATGTATTAAGGTTGTAACAACAAACAAGAATGCACATTTATATAGAAAACTCTGATTAAATCGAGACTTCCTGACTAGTGATTTAAATCATGATTTAAATCAAATGCACCCTGCCTGCTGTGCTCTTGCCCCTGGCCCCTTCATTCCCCAGGGGGCCCCACAAATATGTTTGGTGCCAGGCTCACAAAAAGCTAATCCGGCCCTGTTTAATACAATCATAATAACCATTATATTTTTCATCTGCTGCGCCAAATGAAAACTCCCCTTTTAATTACTTCAGTAATAAACAGCCCTTGTACGCTACACTGGAGTTTATGGTGAAGGGAGTGTCTTTATTGCTGTAAGGTCGAAGGTTAAAGCCAAACCTCTCTCTGTTCTCAGCTACAAATCAAACAGGGACCAAACTGCGTAAGTTGTTAGTTCTAAGTCCTGACTGGTCAGCAGACATAGTGCTCCCCTTGTGACAGGATCCCCCGCGTGCAAACTGGATCTGGGGTACCACTGTGGCCCCTTACGTCTCCAGCCTGGGCTGTCTCTCACAATGCTTTGAAGCAGTAAACCCCATTGGGAGCTGTCATCACTCAGCACAAAAATAGGTGGAACCCCACACCCAGCTGGATTGCCTGAATGCTCCCAGAGGCACTCACAAATCACACAGAGAAAGGCACCAGCCAATATCCCCCAGCTCCCCAGCCTTGCACCCCAGTGTAAGTTTATTGCCCAGTGTGGAGAGGACATGCACCAGCCAGAAATGGAAATCCAGCTGAGGTGAGAAAGGAAAGCTTGCCAGAGATGTGGCTTGTTACCAGGGCTGCTGTAAACTTGGATACAATGTTGCACTATTTAATACACTACACTGTGGAATTTGTATGTTCTTGCAGCTGGATGGTGTGAGCTGAAATTATTTTCCTTTAGGGGAAGGCTGTCATTGCTCCTTGTTTTGCTGGGGAATGCATGGCTGGAGATCTGTAGCCATCAGTCACTCGCCTTCATACTGCTGCTGTTTCATGTGGCTGGGCCCTGCAGCCAGAACTCTTCTGTGACAGAGTGGATCTGAGATCAGGATCAAGAGGGAATCTGGGGAGTGGCCTTCTGGAGCCAGAACAGGAGCTGCAGCTGCGATGGGAAAGGTGTGCTGGACAGAGGCATCCTGGGGAAGCAGCTGGTTACTTCCTGAGCAACCAGATACAATATTATTACAGATCCTGACTCACATTGTGATGAGATACATTGCTACCCTTGTGTAAGGCAAACTGGCTACATGGTTGTAAACTTGCTTCTAACCAGCCTTGCTGCTTCATGGCATCCAGATGCTGTCAGCTCTGGTGCATGGGCTCAGGGTGAGAATCTCACTGCTGCTGGGTTTTTGTTGCTGGTGAACGTATTGCCTGAGAATTGCAGTCATCAGTCAGACACTTTCTCCCCCCAATTACAAAGTATTTGAGAGGCTGCACAAGGTCACTTCAGGTGGAACTGGGAAAAGAACCCAGCTCTCCAATATGGAAAACCCAGGTGCTAGCCACTCATTCCTACTGCCTTTGGGTTGAATGCATAAAATAGATATGATCTGGTTAGCACCACTGCACAACAGAGCCAGGCACAGAACCTTGGAGCTCTGACCTCTAATCTGGCTCGTAAGCATTTGTGTACCTGATGGAACAGTGTGTCAAGTCCCCCAACAGTGATTGGCCTCAGAAATAATGGTGGGGGACCGGGGAGGCCATGTTACAAATCCTGCTGCTGTGGGAGTGGGGACTGAGGGGTATTAAAAAAAGAAAACTAAAATATATAATTTAATTCACCCGCTCGTTGAAAATGTTATAAGCAATTGATTGAGGGGCAATGTGCCCTGAAATCCTGGTATTCCAGATTGAAAACATCAGTCTCAAAATATGGGCTGGGATTTTCTCAGGAGCCAAGTCCCCATTGAATTCCTGCCCTGAAGCCCTGGGGATTGCACTGGTTGGACAGACATGGTCTAAGAAGCATTAGGGCCAAGCCCCATTAGACAGGCTGATTTGATGTAAGAATGGTTGGGCTTTGCCCTAGTGCTGTCCTGAACACTCTCAGCAGCAATGCCTTCCGGGTAGGTATCTACAGTCCCAGTCCCTAGAAAGATCACCAAAGCAGTGGATCCTGAGAGATTTGAAGATGCTGCACTGTGGGACTCATGGAACCGCTGTGGTTGGTCCTTGCCCATGTACACCACAGAACAGGTCAGACTGACCCAGGTCAGCACAGCCAACGGGTTAGTTTTGTTGCAATCCAGTGTAATCCCAGTGGTAAATGACATGGACCCCTGAGCTGTCTGGAGCCCTTTTGTGTGTGGATTCAAGGTGCTGGGGGGGTGGGGGGAAGGGGGGAGGTCCGTGCATTATTTAGCACAGTCACCTCCTGTGCCGGCATCTGAGTTTAACCTTCAGTAGTATCTCCCAATGAGAAACCTCATCTCCCTGCTGGGCCTGGGATGTTTGTCAAAGAGTCTTTCCTTCCTAATGGCTGCACTTCATCACTGCTCAGTGCTGTTGTGGGGTGGCAGGCTGGTCTAGCAGTTTGGGCACTGGACTGGACCTTCGGATATCTTGGTTGTATTCCCAATTCTGCCACTGACCTACTGCATGACCTTGGACAAGTCACTGCCCTCTCTGTGCCTCAGTTTCCCTTCCCCACCTCTTGTCTACTTCGTCTGCAACCTGTTCAAGGTGGGCATTGTCCCTCATTGTGTTTTATGCAGGGCCCAGATCTCATTTGGGGGCTGTGGGGACTGCTGTGATCCAAATAAAACTAATAATAAGTTCTATGATACAAATCAGTAACAAGATCAACAGCTTGTAACTTCCCCATCTCCAGCCTGAAGGCAGCATTCTCACATAGACCGGCCTGCAGCTCTTGTGATTCAAGCCTCACTGATCATTTAACTGCTTCTGTTCTATAAAAAGCAATTTTCCAATGTGCTGGGGGGAGGGGACTTGACACCTGGCTCTGCCCAGGCCCCACCCCGACTCCACCCCTTTCCCCAAGGCCCCACCCCAATTCTACTCACCCCATTCTACCCCATCCCCGGAGGGTAACAATGCTTACTCCTCCTCCTCTCCCCTCAATAGCCCCCACAGCTGAGCTTGACAGGCGGGAGGCACGGAGAGGCACTGATCAGCAGGACCTGACAGCAGGACCCATGCGGTCGGCACCTATGATAAAAAAGTTCCCTTATTTCACCAGGGGAAGCTGGTTTTAATAAGGATTCCACTTCTTAGATAAAAGTCTCCCATGTCAGGTATCTTTAAAGACTATTTTTTGCCCTTCTTGCCACTCTCCCAGATCATCTATTTTTCAGTAGTATCTCCCATTCAATGAAGGCTTTGGAGAGCTGAATGATGTACACTTGCAACAGGCAACTTCCGGTGAAATGAACCTTGTAACCAAAGTTATTACCATTAAATTTGACAGCAACTCCCTACCTTGTACTCCTGGGCAGCTTCCTCTATAGGAACCACCGTGTGAGCTCTGTGCACTTGGGATCTGTCGCACACCACACAGATGGGGGTTTGATCCTCTTCACAGAACAGTTTCAGAGCCTCCTGGTGTTCCCCACACACCCTGCCCCCTCCTGCTCCTTTCGCTGCCTGAAAAGTCAGCCCCTTTGGCTATTTCTACATTTGCCAGCTGCCTGTTGGGCCTGAGGTTTCTCTGTTGCACAGTTTCTCTGCACGGAGGGCAGGAGGCGGCTGTGTCAGGTCCCTCCCAGCACTGGGCGATGCAGGCTCGGCAGAGATTGTGCCCACACTCCAGAGTGACAGGGTGTGTGAAATACTCCAGACAGATGGGCCATGTCGCTTCCTCCTGGAGACTTTCCACGGGGCTCTCTGCAGCCATGGCTCTCTCTGGGCAGTGGGACAAGGTTACTTTCACTTTCCTGAGGTCAGGAAGGTAGGGGCAGGCTGGTGGTGGGGGTGCTGTACCAGCACTGATGGTGAAAAAAATCCAAATAAAAACAAAAAACAAAAGCCTTGCCCCCCAACTGCCCCAGCCAGGGCCCCCACAATGCCAGAGCCAGACCCCCACGCCTCCACCCCACTCTGGGCCCCATGCAACACCCCCCCACACACACACACACTGTCCATGCTAAGGCCTCCACCATACACCCCCACACGCTGTACATACCAGCACCCCCTACTCATTCTGCATTCAAATCCCTCCCCCCATACACTCTGGGGACCCCCTGAAGCAACACGTCTCTGTGCCCCGCCAGAAACCCACACAGCCAGTGTCCCCTTTGCCCCTCTTACCCCCTCCCCCCCACACGATACCACCAGTCCAGTGTGCCCACCAGGACCCACCAACCAACACTAAGAGAAAGACAGGCCAACACACCGAGCAGAACTTTTAATATTTTTTTAAAAAAAGAAAAAGAAAAAAAAGCAGGGGAGCCGACCCGAGGTGCAGCCAGTACACACCCAGAGCAGATCCCCAACAGACAACCCCTCCCAGGCTGGTGCACCCCAGATAACCAAAGACTGACCAATAATTAGCACAGGGCAGTGGGTGCCACTCCCCTCCCCCCACCAGCCCAGTCGAGCCACCCCCAGCCCAGCTGTGCCAACCCCCCCAACTCGCGCAAACCCTGCTGCAGCCTCCGCCTGCCCCTCCCCCACACAGCCTGTGTGTCCCCCCGACCCCAGCTGCCCCACAACAGCCTCCCCGCCCCGGTGCACTGCAACTGCCAGGCCAGCAGGGCAAGGGCAGGTTAAATCGATGCGGCCCTGCTGCAGGTACTGCTATCCCCCCCTCAAACCACAACGCCCCGCCCCCGCAACCAAAAACCTCCCTGCCGTGAACCAGGCGCAGCAAAGCAAGCTGGTGGCTGGGGTGGCCCTGCTGAAGGGGCGGCAATTCGGCAGCAGCCCCTCTCCGTTGTTTCCCAAGGCTGGAATTCACTTCACCTCTGGGTGTCCTCGATCCCACCTGCCACATGGGGCTAATGCTGACCCTGCCTCCTAGGCTGAATCCATTCATGGCTGTGTGATGATGGGGGAAATGGCGATACCAAGGTGAGTAGATTTGGGCTGAATTACTCCACAGTCTGAGAGTGAGAGCCAGCTCCATGCAGGGGGCACGGGAGAGAGAGGGACTCAGGCCAGCTCCACATAGAGGGGGGTCAGGGCTTTAGCCCTGCAGCTTCTGTTGCTAGGGCATCTTGGGGTCCTGAACTGGGGGCTTCAGCCCCACGTCTTCTCCCAGGGTCCAGGGCTTCTCCCACCCACCCTGCGCGGCTTCTGCCGGGGTCCGTGGCAGTGTTCCCTGTAATTTTTTATGTCCATGTGCAGAATGACTTTTGTTATGTGCACCAATATGGAGGTGTGTGGTGGGGCTGGGGCCAAGCGGTCTCGGGGGGGTCAGGGCTGGGGCATAGGGTTCGAGTGCGGGGCAGGTGAGGGCTCTGGCTGTGCATGTGGGGTTAGGGGTCAGGCTGGTGATGAAGGGTTTGGGGTGCTGGCTGCCCCGGGTACTACCCTCAGCCCTCTCTCACCGAAGCAGCTTGGGGCCACTTGAGAGGTGCCTCTCCATGGTCACAGCATCTCCAGTGGCTCGGCTGGGGGCATCTGTCCCCCAGCCAGAGCAGGTCCAGCCTAGGCTTGGTGGGGGTCAGGGAAGGGGCGTAGCTGAGAGGGAATTTAGGTCTGGGGCTTCTCCTTTATCCCCACCCTGCCCAGCGCATCTCCTGCTGGGGTCTGGAGCTTCTCCTCCCCCTAATCTGCCACTGCACCCATCCAGCCTGTGTGCATAGGAGCCCTGCAGCACGCCTGGGTGATTTCAAACGGCCTGGAGCTCCCAGCCACCGCTACCAGGACCACCGCAGTGGTGGCAGCCAGGGTCCCCAGGCCCTTTGAAATCTCCTGGGCCCCTAGGCAATTGCCCCCTTGCCCCCCCCCCAGTGGCCCCTGGTGGGTGAAAGGTGTAACTGCAGCACGTCTCTGACAATGTATTTTCTGCAGAGAAAAAGAAAATTCTGGATGGCACATGAATTCTGTGCCTACGCAGGGGCACAGAATCCCCTGAGCAGTGTTTGATTCTTGTGTTGCTCTCCCTTTTATCTAATCCCCGGTAAATGCAGTTTCACCCCTTTTAATTATTTATTTTATTACTCTCATTGTTCTTAGTTCACCATCACTTTGGGTAAGACTGTGTAGAGGTATGTCCTTGTGCTACCTGGTTCACGATTGACTTACTTCGCCCGTGTTCACTAAGGGCACTGGCCTATTGTTGGTTTAAAGCCCCTTAAACGGATGAATGTAGCAGCTTCCCTTTGTCCAGGTTAACGGTTACACATGAGAGCAAGACACAATAGCAAAGAGAAGACCCGAGGCCACTCTGGAATTTTTGTGTTGTGTGTGTGTGTGTGTGTCCACACGCGCACCCAGTCACAAGTTGGCTGATAGAGTTTGGAGCAGTGAGCAAAGGAAGATTTCTGAGGTTTTTTTGGATGGGTGGGATGGTTTGGTGCCTCCTTAGATAATGGAAACAGAACTTCCTGCATACTTTGTAAATACACTAGATTGTATGAAAGATACCAGACTCATCATCAAATTCTGCTCTCAACTAGAACAGTGCGCAGGGCCTTCAACATCAGCCATCCACTCGGGTCAACCTAATAACACTCTCTTGTATGAAATCTCTCTCAGAGGCAAATTTCTACTGTAATTTTAACTAAACATAGATATACAGTAGTGATAAGCCCAAGAAATCATATGGTACATCATGCCTCAAAGAATTATGATTTAAAACCAAGTATGTTTGGGGTTCTTCTCGTTTTTTGTTTCTGAGCCTTTAGGGGTGCATTAGATTCATATTTTCACTTTTTTTCCAAAACCACAAGTTAAAATTTTTTTTATTGATATACTTAGTGAAAACTGTGATTCTCAAGGAATCATTTGATTCCAGAAGCTTGTGCTTTCAGAATAAAAACACCAAATACTGCCACCCTCATGGTAAAATGGCAAGAGTCGGTAACATTGGTGATATGTATTTGGCTATCTAGACACACATGACACTGTTATCAATGACAATTGTACTGAATACAGCTAAGGACATGGTTACATTATGTTTTTGGAAACAGGCTGTAGCTTGCAAGCTGAAATTGCAACCGTTGATTGCCTGTTACTGCTCCGAAAGGTTCCATATATCTGAAATGGCTTTATGTTCCTGTGACAATTAATACCATTTTGGACTTCCAATATTATGAACTTTTTATACCTTTTAATTAAAAATAATAAACCTAACATCTGTAACTAATCCTCACATTCTGTGAACACTGAAGCATATGATTTTTGGAGATAGCTGCCCTGGGACATGTGCCAGGCTTATGGCCTGAGGACATCCTGATTTTTTGTACCTCAGTGGTGGCAACCCTATTTCGCTGTCATTCATTCTCACAAGTTTACTTTTTTTCCCTTCCAAACAGGGGCATCGTTTGCTGTGGGCAGGTGCCCCTCCAACCTTGGTTCCCCAACCCCCAAAATTTTCATAGCTCTTCGCCAGGGGTTGTGTGAAAAACAGCCCCCTGTCAGACTTAGCCATCAGGTTTAGCTACCAGTGGTGGTTTCTGATACTATCCATATCATGTCTTGCTTTCCTATCTGAATTAACTACCCCCAACTTTCCACATGGGTGTCTCATTCAGAGGGACCTGCCTGCCACATCCCTCCGCACCCCCGAGAGACACCCCCCCCCGCCTGCCACTTGCCACATCCTTCCTCACCCCCGCCCCTGTGAAACGCCCGCCCGCTGCTCGCCATGTGCCTCCTCACCTCCACCCCATCCCCTGTGAGATCCTTCCCCCACCGCTCTCCATGTCCCTCCTTTCCTCCACCCCCCAACAAAATCCCACCCCCCCACTGCCATTTGCCTCATCCCTCCTCATCCCCCAGCCCCTGCAAGATCTCCCAGCCCGCGGGTCACTGTGTCCCTCCTCTCCTCCACCCTCCCCGCAAGACTGCCCAGCGCACCCTGTCCCTCCTCTCATCCACCCCCCTACCTACAAGATGCCTCTACCCATCACTCACTGTGTCCTTCCTCTCCTCCATCTCCTTGCGCGTGAGACTCCCCATACCTCACTCATGTCCCTCCTCTACTCCATCGCCCTGTGAGATCCCCACGTTGCCGTGTCCCTCCTCTCACCCATCCCCTGCCTGCAAGACCCCCAACCTGCTCCGCATCCTTCCTCACCCCTCCTCCCCGTCAAGAGCCCTCCCCCCTTGCCGCATCCCTTATCAACGCTGCCCTCACATGGGCAGGAGAGTGATGCAGTGAATGGTGGTGGCTGGGCAGGGCCTGCAGTGAAGTGGGGACAGGGCCTGGGGGGGGTATGGGGGTGGAATAGGGGTGCAAGAGGTGGGACAGGGAACTAGCCTCCCCCAGGGGAAGCTTCACCCGCCACCCGTGTTAAGGCTGTTTTAGTGCTTGAGGGGTTCACAGTTGATACCTGGTGAGTGAAATCTAAATACAGAACAGACAACCAGTGGGGGGTTTGTGCCCTGCTTTGTAACTGCCCTGAGGTTGGACCTCATGTTCTTGAGCTGCCCACAACAATTACGGCTGGGACATTAAGGTGAAGGAAACAAGAATTGTTTGTAGTGTTTTTATTTTACAATAAGTAGGTGGAAAGCAGGAAAGTAAAAGGAGCTAAGACAGAGTTTAACGACCACAGCATATTGTAAGAAGATCCACAGCTACTCAGAGCAGTTTGTTTAATGGCACTAAAATAGCACCAATGCCCAGGAATTAATATAGGAAATTAATGAGTTACAGTCTCACTTTCAGTAACAGATCATAAATCCCTCTGTCCCTCTCAGGTTCCCTTTCCTTCTCCCTTTTCTTTCATACTCTCCTTTTCTACTCAGCATTTTTCTAGCCCCCACTTGTGATCCCTGTTTATTTTCCTGTGTCTTTCCCACTCTCCTCCCCTCCCTCCCACAGATCAACCCCCTTGGCTGCTCCCTTCTTTCCCCTGATTTTCTGCCTTCCCCTCTTGCTGCCCCAGCGAGATCTAATGCCACAGATCTGCACAAAATGCTCCCAGCTGCTACAGAGCTTCCAGCTTCTCCCAAAACCCTGATTGATTCATGCTGGGTCCCTGCCTCCTCCACCTCTGCCTGTCCCCAGCCCGGCTGTTAGTTCTGCCCCCTGCCCAGCCCCCGCCTCTGCCCCTCAGGGCCCCTCTGCCCCTCCTGCAGCCCCAGGGGTTCCTTCCCCTCCCCCTCTGTCTCCTGTTGCTGCAGGGAGGGAGGGGGAGGAGCTTCCACTGGTCATAGAGATGAGGGGCCGGGGCTGGGTCGATGGGAGTCCTCCAAGGTCATAGAGACTAGGAGCCGTGAGGCTAGAGAGGCTGATTTCAGGTTCCCCCCTCTGCTGTGGGTCTCAGGGGCGCAGGCGGAGCCGGGATCCCCACCACGCCCAGAGCCAGGGGCGGATTCTCTCCCCAGGGACGGAGCCCGGCGGGAAAGTGAAGATCGGGGCCTCGTCACCAGCATCGATAAATGTCACCTGCCCCCGGTCACAGTCCAGACAAACCCAGATCCTGCTGGGGGCCCGGCTCAGGGTCAGGGGGGTCACAGGGGAGGTGAGAGCCCGGAACTGATCCCCGCACCGCTCCACAGCCCAGATCCCCCCCTCAGGGCTACGGCTGATCTCTCCCTTCCTCCCCACAGACTCTCTGGCCACCCCCACAGCCCAGTATCCCCCACCCTCCACCTCCACCTCCCAGCAATGTCTCCCCGCGGTGAATCCCTCACAGCCCAGCACACAGAGCCAAGAGTCAAATCTCTCAGGGTTGTCGGGCAGATCCTGCCACCTGTCTCCCCGTCTCACACTTTTCCCACCCTCAGACAGGACGAGTTGGGGATGAGCCGTGTCTGGATCCAGAGTCACGTTTGCTGGGGAGAGAGAATCAGAGCGTGAGGGGCAGAGCTCGGCCCTGGGGGAGGGTTTGATGGCCTCAGTGACAGAATCTGCCCCAGCTGGGGAGTGACGCAGGGAAACTCCTTCCTCCAGGATTTACCCGTCAGCTCTGAAGGGGGAGCAGCTCAGAGATGTCAGCACAGTGCAGGGGAGAGTCACGCCCCGGGCAGAGGTGGGCCAGCCATGCAGCCAAAGGGTCACTTGAGCCAGGTCTGGGACTCAGGCTCTTTCCTGTCCTGCTCCACATCTCTCCAGGGAGGGGACTAGAGACCCAGGTTTCATGGGGGGCCCCACAGAGTGGTGAGAAACTGAGCTCCCTCTCCTCAGTGCTCACTGACACGCCTCACCTCTCCCTGCAGTTTCCCATCTTAAACCCCACATTCCCAGATGAGAGAGAGCATTGCTATGGGGAGAGAATAGATGCCTCCCATCCCTGCACCCTCAGCCTACGTGAGAGCAAGGGAATGCTGGGGGAGAAGGAGCACGAGGTTCATCTTCCCATCTGACTCTGGCAAAGACCAGACTAACTCAGCAGACACATATTAACAGACACACACACCCCTCACTCACTCAGCCCTTGCCCAGCATGGGGCAGGAGCGGTGACTGTGGGCAGGGATGGCCTGTGCTGGTGGAGGGTCCAGCCGGGAAATGAAAGGGTCTGAGCGGGAAGGGCAGGGGAAGGGCAGCCTGCCCTGCCACTAGTGAAATGGGGGCACTAGGACCCCGCGGCAGCAGATGATGCAGGGAGGTAGCAAGGAGCTGCAGGGGAGAGACAGGGACACTCTGCTCTGGGGCCCAGGGAGGTGCAAGGGGGGCAACAAGGGGGGAACAGGGGACACTCGGAGGGGGCACGGGGGCGGGGTGGGAGGTGGGGCCAGGGGGAGACCTGGCCCCGAACATTGGTGGAGCCGGGCCCTCAATATTGCTGGAGCCATGAGCCCATATAAGTAACCCCTGCGGCTTGCCAGTAGGGCCGTACCAGGGCCTATTGGCTTCCTTTCACCTCTGCTGTTATTACCTGTAAAGCTCCTTTCTCCACTCCCGCTACCCTGCTGTTCTCTGGCAACATATTGTGTCCCTGGGGTTGGCCCATTAGCCGGTGTCCCGTGTGTGTGTTTTATGATACAATCTCCAATTCCATGATCACACACTGTTTTTGCCACAGGACCCCTGCCTCATTCTTTCACTGCCCAGGATGGATGCAGAAGGGGTGAGAATTAAGGGCGTACAGCCTAGCATAAAACTAGCATTTCCTAACTACCAAGTGTTTGACATTTCAACCTAAATCATCTTCTGTTCAGGGGGGTTGTGCAATATTCTGTACTTGTATCATGTCCCCTCTTGCTCCTCTCTTTTAAAGGTAAAAATCCCCTGTTTTTTCAATCTCTCCTTGTGGTGATTCTCATTGCCTTTCTCTGAGCCCCCTTTTCTTCTTCGGTACCCTTTCTGAGGTGGGGTGAGAAGTACCCAACACAGTACTCCCGATGAGGGCAAAACACTGATTTCTATAACGGCTGTATAATATCTCCATGTTGTTCACCATCCCCCTTTTATGGATTCTCATATTTTGTTTGACCTTTTCCCCAGAGCTGCGCAGTGAGCAGAGGGTTTTGTCAAGCTGGCCACAGTGAATTCCAGGTTGCATTACTGAGGCCTTGGCTACACCTGCACGTTATAGCGCAATAGAGCCGCCCAGAGCGCTCTCCCTCACTCCCCGTCCACACTGGCAAGGCACGTAGAGCGCTCCGACTCCCTGGCTAGAGCGCGGCTGGTCCTCCACCTCCCCGGCAGGGATAAGGTTTGCTGCGTATTGGGTGAGACTCTGCAGCGTCAGTGTGGACGAGGAGTAACATTACAGCGCTCTGATTGCCCTCCGGAAACGTCCCATCATCCCATTAACTGAAGTGACCGCTCTTGTCTTTGTTGAGAACTCCGGCAGGAATGCGGAAGTGGCCCTTTCAAAGCTCCATTTCGGAGCCGGCTGCTTATCAGCTCGGAGAAAAAAAACAAACAGCTACTGTTTGCTTTGAGTGACGGAGAGAGAGGCGGGGATCTGAACTTACAGACAGCGTGCTGACACACTCTGAGCATCCCAAAAACCCACTCTCTCTCCCCCCACATACACACAACACACTCCACTCCACCCCACGCCCATTTGAAAAGCACGCTGCAGCCACTTGAATGCTGGGATAGCTGCCCATAATGCACCGCTCCCAATGCCGCTGCCAATGTGGCCATGCCCCTGCGCTGTCAGCTCTCAGTGTGGACAGACTGCGGCGCTTCCCCTACTGTGCTCTCCGAAGGCTGGTTTAACCCAAAACGCTCTACAGCTGCCAGTGTAGCCAAGCCCTGAGCTGCTGATGCACTTATTTTCAAACCCTGTAATGTGAATGAGTCGCTCAATTTTTTCCCTCCATGATATGTTAATTTATCACCAGTGCACTTCATATCCCACCAGGTTTCCCTTTCACACAACTTGCGGGGGGAGAGGTCCCTCTGAACTGCCTCACAGTCTTCACTGGACTTGACTAGCCAACCTCAGCTGTGGCCCCTGGAAGAAGAATCATTCCCCACAGGGACCACTCCCGAAATGCCCTGTGCATCCCTCTATTCCTCTCCCACTCCCTAACCTCATCCCTCCCCATACCACTCCTCTCCTGCCCCATCTTCCCCAAGGAATTCCAGAGCGCGCACTGGCTCCCTCTGTGCCCTTACTGGCTTCTCATGCAGCTTGGATCCTGCCGTGTGTTTGGGGGGTTGCAGTCAGTGTGTGATAGGGTCTCGGTATCTCTGTGTGTGACCTATGGGGGTCTGTGTGCAGTGAATGTGCTAACCCCTGTTGGCTGCCATGTACCTGTGCCACGGCTAGAGCAGCAGCAGCAGCTGTCTGGGCACATGCAACTCGGTTAGGGCTTCTGAAAATTGAAATGAGCAGCCTAGACATTAACCTGGCCCTGGCCCAGCCCTTTGTCCACCCCTCCCTCCCTGAGCCTCCAGCCCCATCAGGGACTCTAACAGCATCTCGCTGAGAATCCTCTGAGCTTCCAGTGGGCACAAAAGAGCTCCTTGGGCACCCAAAATCACAATGTTGGCCAGACAAACCTTTGAGTCTTTTCACCTTAGTACAGAGCCATCCCTGCCCCAAAGAGCTAGTGTAAAATATTAATTGTGTGACAAAAGGGGACTGGAAGTCTCAGGGCAGGGGAGCTTTGGATATCGATGCAATAGGAGCTGTAGTTACCTGGGCAGACGATGTTTCTTCTCCAGTCTGAAACCAAACACAGAGAGAGGGATGAGAACTCAGCTGAGCAAATGCAGCAACACCAGGGCTCTGGGATGAAGAGCAGCTGGCTTAAGCTGAACCCAGGCAAGAGCAAAGTGATTGAGAAGCAGGGACACATTTTGAAGAACGAGATGAGACTCTGCCCTTCATTTCATTGAATCTGTACAGCCCCCGTTCACCAAAGTCGAGGTGCAAAGACTAGGTGACCTGGTAGCATCAGTGTCTAAACATCCCAGCTCACTAGGCCCAGGGCTACCCTGGGGTGGGTGCGGGGAGGGGGAGATTGACCTAAGATGCACAACTTCAGCTACGGGAATAGCGTAGCTGAAGTCGACGTATTCAGGTCGACTTACTTTGGCGTCCTCACGGTGGCGAGTTGATAGCTGCCACTCCCCCGTCGACTCCGCTTGCGCCTCTCGAGGCGGTGGAGAACCGGAGTTGACGGGAGAGCGCTCGGGGACTGATTTATCACGTCTACACTAGATGGGATAAATCAACCCCCGATAGATTGATTGCTACCCGCCAATCCGCCCTAGGAAACTCTGCCTCTTCCTGGGGGCAGGAATCTGGCCAGTGATCCCTGCCTCTGCCACCGCCAGGCTGGGTTACTGTCGCTCACTGAATCTACAGCTGAGTGTGAAGGCTCCAGCTGGTACCGAATGCAGCTGCCGGCCTTCTCCAGGGCTTAGGCCACAGTGAACCCATCAGGCCCATGTTCCAATCCCTTCACTGGCTCCCAGTCCCCTTCTGATGCCAGTTTAAGGCCTTGGTTTTAATCTGCAAATCAATCAAAGAATCCAGCCCCAGCGGAGGCTGTTTGTGAGCCGTCCAGGTAGGAGGCTACAGAGGCCCCTGCTCCGCCCCCACCCCACCTCATTCCACCCCCTTCCCGAAGTCCCCGGCCCCACCCTGCCTCTTCCCCTCCTCCCCCAAGCGTGTCACATCCCCGCTCCTCCCCTTCCTTCCCAAAGCATCCTGAGTGCTGTGAAACAGCTGTTTTGCGGCAGGTGGGAGGCACTGGGAGGGAGGGGGAGGAGTTGGTCAGCGAGGCCGCCAGTGGGCACCGCGGGGAGAGGAGAGCTTGGCTGTGGGTTGGTGCAGAGCACCCACTAATTTTTCCTTGTGGGTGCTCCGGGGCTGTCGGCACCTATGGCCAGTGGTGACAGCGAGAGCAGCAGCAGCAAGCCAGTTGCAGAGGTGGACGCAGCAGTGGACATGTTGCTCAATGTCCCCGCCCCCCACCACACACACACACGCCTTTCAGGGTTGGGAGGTGAATCCATGTGAGGGCACCTCTGAACTCTGGGTCTTGGCTGATTAAGAACAACCACCTGTGAGTGGGCTGCAGCGGCGGGAGAGGGGAGTGGTGTGTTACAGGTCATTCGCTCATTGGATTTTCACACGGCAAGGTGGGAAACTGAGGCAAAGGACACTGCCCAATGTACTGTGCCCACCGGTGTTTGCTTAGGGTAACATGCTTTCGAATCATGGCTGTGGTGTTTTCCCAAAACAATGCTGGGTTCCCTTTGCCTTGTAATAAAAGTTTTCTTTTGTTACACTCAGGGCGGGTGAGTGGGAAGGTTTGTCTCTTACCCTGTATCTACGCTAGCAGGCCCCTGACTGACAAAAGTTTCACCGACAAAAGCACCGGTGTGGACAGTGCTATGTTGGCGGGAGACACTCTCCCACCGACATAGCTACTGCCGCTCGTTGGGGGGGGTTAAATTATGCTGGTGGGAGGTCGGCATCCAGCGGCTACACGGGAGAGCCCATTGCAGGGAGGCTGCAGGGGTACGGCTGTGCCGCTATAAGCCTTAAAGGGGCCATTGTAGAGCCTTAAAAAGGCTCAGGAGTGAAATTTGCCCAGATTATTGGGTGGGGTCTCAAGGTTTTTCTCTTCTGTATTGCTAGGAGGAACCCTTGACACTGCACCCAGTCCTTGGTGCTCCCGACTCCACCTGGCAGAAGGGTGAGAGATCGAGAGATCCAGAGGTAGTTTCAACACCACGGAAAAGGCTGCATTCGAGAAATAGAAACACTTACCAAGTTCACGTTGAAGATCATCTAGGTAACAAAGAATCAGAAACAAATACACACTAATTAAGTGCATCTCTTCCAGGATGGAATCAACCCAAGCCTCCCATCATGCAGCCTGTCCCTCTCAAACCCATAGAACCAGGCAATGGGCAGGGAAACTACTGAGGTCTGGAGAGAAGAGTCCCTTTCCAACCCACGGGCAGGGCACGGAGCACCTGCAAAGTCCCATAGGGTGTGGCTACACAGCAACTGAATACCCCCAATTGACCCATGGCAGCTAACCAGGCTCACAAGACATGGGCTGGGGGCCTGTAAAATTGTGGTGTAGACATTTGGGCTCATTTTGTGTCTACACTAGAGTAAAGTATCAAAAAATAACTGATTATCTGCATGGACTTACAGTTCTGAAAGTTCTGAATTCCCTAGCGAATTAGGGCCAGATTTTTAAAAGTATTTAGGTTCCTAACTCCCACTGATTTCAATTGGCATTAGGTGTCCAAATAGCTTTAAAAAGCTACCCTTAGAGCCCAATGCCACTTCCTTGCATATTCCATGTTCCCATTCACTTTGCTGGGAGCTTTAGGAGTGCACGGAATGTAATATTGGGCCCTAAAATTATCAACATTATTCTTTTAGTGATGTGACTTGTGCATTTAGCGTTGGATCCTACACTCGTTGAAATCAAAGGCACAGCTCTAACTGATGTTAGTGGTGCAGCATCAGGGCATTCAAGTTTTTCTCATTTAAAAAATAAAACATGAGGAGACAAATTTGTACAAAGTTTTCCTTGTTGGAGAAAAGGGCACAACACTTACTGATTTGTGTATCACGGTTCCCTAAAAAAACAGAAATAAATATAAATTATTATTAGGAGCATTTTTCTCATGGATATACGGTTGTCTGAGTTTTGTGAAAGTTGAACATCGTGTCTCACTTTTCATAGAACCAGTTGGGGTGAAACTGATCAGGCTTAATCTCATCGCAGTTTCCTTTTAACATTAAATGAAAAAATGAACAACTCCTCCTCCAATATAATTACACACAAGATCCACATTGGACCCAATTATTTACTTGTCAGATGAGGCAAGAGGACATTTGAGGGCACAGAGTCCTCCTGGTCCCCCATGTCATGGTGCCTCCAGCACCATGTGGATTTCATCCTCAGAGAAGATACATTTCAAAGAACATTTTCTTTCTGGTTTTCTCTTACCCACATACTGAATAATTATCAATACATTATCCCTGATATTTCATGTGATACTCAAATTGATCTCTGTTTAATAATTATCATCATAAATAATAAACAGCAAACAACTTAATGGAAAAGGTTCTATGTAGAGTAAAATTGAATTTACTGATTTCTCCAAGATGTTTCCCTAAAGAAATGAAATGAAGCAAACAGATGGAAATACAAGTTATTTAAGAAGATTTCCAGTTAATGGAGATTTCAAGGTGTGTTTTCATGATATGAATGCCTGGCCCCTAAACACCAAACATTTCATTCATGTTTTACTAACCATGTGGCCACACTAGAGTTAAGTGTCCAACAGTAACTGACTATTTTCAAGGATTTACAAATGCAGGAACACCAGGGCTCTGGGATGAAGAGCAGCTGGCTTAAGCTGAACCCAGGCAAGAGCAAAGTGATTCAGAAGCTGAGACACATTTTGTAGAACTAGATAAGACTCTCCCCTTCATTCCTGGGAATTTGCACAGCCCCCATTCACCAAAGTCGAGATGCAAAGACTCAGGTCCCATGTGACCCTTCCCTAGGCCTAGTTGACCAGGTAGCATCAGTGTCTAAACATCTCAGCTCACTGGGAAACTCTGCATCATCCTGTGGGCAAGAATCTGGCCACAGTGATCCCTGCCTCTGCCACCACCAGGCTGTAGATCACTGAATCTACAGCTGAGTGTGAAGGCTCCAGCTGGTATCGAATGCAGCTGCCGGCCTTCTCCAGGGCTTAGGCCACAGTGATCCCATCAGGCCCATGTTCCAGTCCCTTCACTGGCTCCCAATCCCCTTCTGATGCCAGTTGAAGGCCTTGGTGTTAATCTGCAAATCAATTAAAGAATCCAGCCCCACTGGAGGCTGTTTGTGAGTCGTCCAGGTAGGAGGCTACAGAGGCAGAGCATTGTACAGGGCACCCAGGTTGCAGGGTGGGACTGACACAGCTACCCATTACTCTGGATTGTACCCTGGGTGTGTCACAGTCACACCCTGAATTAAAACTCACTGGCTAAGCAGGGGGCAGAGATGCCAAAGCCCAGTAAAGATCAGAGGGGGTGGGGACAGGTGTTCCTGCCTGATGCTATGAACTCCCCTTCGAGAGCCCTAGGTACCATTTGACCCTCCCCTCCCCTCTCCCGTGTTGAAAGCCAGAGCTGATTAGACTCCATGGAGAGCCCTTGTTTCAGTTCAGTGGTTGCAAGAGCTGAAACCATTGATGAGCAGGCCTGGGGCCAAGTCGCAGACCTGGTGTGGGGACAGGGCTGCAGGGAACAGCATGGAGACGCAGCAGGAGACACGGCCTGCTGGAGCCCCTGGGCAGGTCGGGGAACCTCAGAAGGCGCCGTTGCGGAAGTGGCAGTGGGTGGCCAGCAGCAGCCGTGGTAACCCCAGTGGAGCTGAGCGGTGGCAGAGGGAACAGCAGCAGAGAAACCAGCAGAACCCGCGGCAGAGGCATCAGCCAGCGGGGCAGACAGCAGCCGCCGCGAGCCAGTTCCAGAGGCAGGAGTGGCAGCAGAGGCGTTGCTCGACGTCCCTCACCCTTTTTCAGGGATGGGAGGTAGCGAGCAGCCAGGGGCCTAGGTGCCGACTTCCCCTCTGGCCGGTGGGTGCTGAGCCCCTGCTCCACACCAGGCCTCGCCCCCACTCCAGCCCTTCCCCCAAACCCCTGCCCCACCTCTTCCCACCCCTGCTCCACCCCCCCACTCCACCCCTTCCCCAAACCTCTACCCCACCTCTTCCCACCCCTGCTCCACCCCCTCATTCCAGCCCTGCCCCAAGTCCCCACCCCTGCTCCGCCCCCGTCCCACCTCATTCCACTCCCTTTCCGAAGACCCCGTCCCCACCTCGCCTTTTCCCCGCCTCCTCCCCCTTCTTCTCAGAGAATTCTGAGTGCCGTGAAACAGCTGTTTTGCGGCAGGCAGCAGGCACTGGGAGGGAGGGGGAAGAGTTGGTCAGCGAGGCCGTCAATGGGTGAGATGCACTGGTGGGAGGGGGGAGCTTGGCTGTGGGTGGGTGCAGAGCACCCACGAACTTTTCCCCATGGGTGCTCCGGGGCTGTCGGCACCTATGGCCAGTAGTGACACTGATAGCAGCAGCAGCAAGCCAGTTGCAGAGGTGGAGGCAGCAGCGGACGTGTTGCTCAATGCTTCCCCCACCCCGACCCCCCAGCACCACACACACACACAAACACCCTTCAGGGGTGGAAGGTGAATCCATGTGAGGGCACCTCTGAACTCTGGGTCTTGGCTGATTAAGAACAACCACCTGTGAGTGGGCTGCAGCGGCGGGAGAGGGGAGTGGTGTGTTACAGGTCATTCGCTCATTGGATTTTCACATGGCAAGGTGGGAAACTGAGGCAAAGGACACTGCCCAATGTACTGTGGGGTGGGGGTTTGCTTAGGGTTACATGCTTTCGAATCATGGCTGTGGTGTTTTCCCAAAACAATGCTGGGTTCCCTTTGCCTTGTAATAAAAGTTTTCTTTTGTTACACTCAGGGCGGGTGAGTGGGAAGGTTTGTCTCTTACCCTGTATCTACACTAGCAGGCCCCTGACTGACAAAAGTTTCACCGACAAAAGCACCGGTGTGGACAGTGCTATGTTGGCGGGAGACACTCTCCCACCGACATAGCTACTGCCGCTCGTTGGGGGGGGTTAAATTATGCTGGTGGGAGGTCGGCATCCAGCGGCTACACGGGAGAGCCCATTGCAGGGAGGCTGCAGGGGTACGGCTGTGCCGCTATAAGCCTTAAAGGGGCCATTGTAGAGCCTTAAAAAGGCTCAGGAGTGAAATTTGCCCAGATTATTGTGTGGGGTCTCAAGGTTTTTCTCTTCTGTATTGCTAGGAGGAACCCCTGACACTGCACCCAGTCCTTGGTGCTCCCGACTCCACCTGGCAGAAGGGTGAGAGATCGAGAGATCCAGAGGTAGTTTCAACACCACGGAAAAGGCTGCATTCGAGAAATAGAAACACTTACCAAGTTCACGTTGAAGATCATCTAGGTAACAAAGAATCAGAAACAAATACACACTAATTAAGTGCATCTCTTCCAGGATGGAATCAACCCCAGCCTCCCATCATGCAGCCTGTCCCTCTCAAACCCATTGATCCAGGCAATGGGCAGGGAAACTACTGAGGTCTGGAGAGAAGAGTCCCTTTCCAACCCACGGGCAGGGCACGGAGCACCTGCGAAGCCCCATAGGGTGTGGCTACACAGCAGCTGAATACCCCCAATTGACCCATGGCAGCTAACCAGGCTCACAAGACATGGGCTGGGGGCCTGTAAAATTGTGGGGTAGACATTTGGGCTCATTTTGTGTCTACACTAGAGTAAAGTATCAAAAAATAACTGATTATCTGCATGGACTTACAGTTCTGAAAGTTCTGAATTCCCTAGCGAATTAGGGCCAGATTTTTAAAAGTATTTAGGTTCCTAACTCCCACTGATTTCAATTGGCATTAGGTGTCCAAATACCTTTAAAAAGCTACCCTTAGAGCCCAATGCCACTTCCTTGCATATTCCATGTTCCCATTCACTTTGCTGGGAGCTTTAGGAGTGCACGGAATGTAATATTGGGCCCTAAAATTATCAACATTATTCTTTTAGTGATGTGACTTGTGCATTTAGCGTTGGATCCTACACTCGTTGAAATCAAAGGCACAGCTCTAACTGATGTTAGTGGTGCAGCATCAGGGCATTCAAGTTTTTCTCATTTAAAAAATAAAACATGAGGAGACAAATTTGTACAAAGTTTTCCTTGTTGGAGAAAAGGGCACAACACTTACTGATTTGTGTATCACGGTTCCCTAAAAAAACAGAAATAAATATAAATTATTATTAGGAGCATTTTTCTCATGGATATACGGTTGTCTGAGTTTTGTGAAAGTTGAACAGCGTGTCTCACTTTTCATAGAACCAGTTGGGGTGAAATTGATCAGGCTTAATCTCATCGCAGTTTCCTTTTAACATTAAATGAAAAAATGAACAACTCCTCCTCCAATATAATTACACACAAGATCCACATTGGACCAAATTATTTACTTGTCAGATGAGGCAAGAGGACATTTGAGGGCACAGAGTCCTCCTGGTCCCCCATGTCATGGTGCCTCTAGCACCATGTGGATTTCACCCTCAGAGAAGATACATTTCAAAGAACATTTTCTTTCTGGTTTTCTCTTACCCACATACTGAATAATTATCAATACATTATCCCTGATATTTCATGTGATACTCAAATTGATCTCTGTTTAATAATTATCATCATAAATAATAAACAGCAAACAACTTAATGGAAAAGGTTCTATGTAGAGTAAAATTGAATTTACTGATTTCTCCAAGATGTTTCCCTAAAGAAATGAAATGAAGCAAACAGATGGAAATACAAGTTATTTAAGAAGATTTCCAGTTAATGGAGATTTCAAGGTGTGTTTTCATGATATGAATGCCTGGCCCCTAAACACCAAACATTTCATTCATGTTTTACTAACCATGTGGCCACACTAGAGTTAAGTGTCCAACAGTAACTGACTATTTTCAAGGATTTACAAATGCAGGAACACCAGGGCTCTGGGATGAAGAGCAGCTGGCTTAAGCTGAACCCAGGCAAGAGCAAAGTGATTCAGAAGCTGAGACACATTTTGTAGAACTAGATAAGACTCTCCCCTTCATTCCTGGGAATTTGTACAGCCCCCATTCACCAAAGTCGAGATGCAAAGACTCAGGTCCCATGTGACCCTTCCCTAGGCCTAGTTGACCAGGTAGCATCAGTGTCTAAACATCTCAGCTCACTGGGAAACTCTGCATCATCCTGTGGGCAAGAATCTGGCCACAGTGATCCCTGCCTCTGCCACCACCAGGCTGTAGATCACTGAATCTACAGCTGAGTGTGAAGGCTCCAGCTGGTATCGAATGCAGCTGCCGGCCTTCTCCAGGGCTTAGGCCACAGTGAACCCATCAGGCCCATGTTCCAGTCCCTTCACTGGCTCCCAGGCCCCTTCTGATGCCAGTCTAAGGCCTTGGTGTTAATCTGCAAGTCAATTAAAGAATCCAGCCCCACTGGAGGCTGTTTGTGAGTCGTCCAGGTAGGAGGCTACAGAGGCAGAGCATTGTACAGGGCACCCAGGTTGCAGGGTGGGACCGACACAGCTACCCATTACTCTGGATTGTACCCTGGGTGTGTCACAGTCACACCCTGAATTAAAACTCACTGGCTAAGCAGGGGGCAGAGATGCCAAAGCCCAGTGAAGATCAGAGGGGGTGGGGACAGGTGTTCCTGCCTGATGCTATGAACTCCCCTTCGAGAGCCCTAGGTACCATTTGACCCTCCCCTCCCCTCTCCCGTGTTGAAAGCCAGAGCTGATTAGACTCCATGGAGAGCCCTTGTTTCAGTTCAGTGGTTGCAAGAGCTGAAACCATTGATGAGCAGGCCTGGGGCCAAGTCGCAGACCTGGTGTGGGGACAGGGCTGCAGGGAACAGCATGGAGACGCAGCAGGAGACACGGCCTGCTGGAGCCCCTGGGCAGGTCGGGGAACCTCAGAAGGCGCCGTTGCGGAAGTGGCAGTGGGTGGCCAGCAGCAGCCGTGGTAACCCCAGTGGAGCTGAGCGGTGGCAGAGGGAACAGCAGCAGAGAAACCAGCAGAACCCGCGGCAGAGGCATCAGCCAGCGGGGCAGAGACAGCAGCCGCCGCGAGCCAGTTCCAGAGGCAGGAGTGGCAGCAGAGGCGTTGCTCGACGTCCCTCACCCTTTTTCAGGGATGGGAGGTAGCGAGCAGCCAGGGGCCTAGGTGCCGACTTCCCCTCTGGCCGGTGGGTGCTGAGCCCCTGCTCCACACCAGGCCTCGCCCCCACTCCAGCCCTTCCCCCAAACCCCTGCCCCACCTCTTCCCACCCCTGCTCCACCCCCCCACTCCACCCCTTCCCCAAACCTCTACCCCACCTCTTCCCACCCCTGCTCCACCCCCTCATTCCAGCCCTGCCCCAAGTCCCCACCCCTGCTCCGCCCCCGTCCCACCTCATTCCACTCCCTTTCCGAAGACCCCGTCCCCACCTCGCCTTTTCCCCGCCTCCTCCCCCTTCTTCTCAGAGAATTCTGAGTGCCGTGAAACAGCTGTTTTGCGGCAGGCAGCAGGCACTGGGAGGGAGGGGGAAGAGTTGGTCAGCGAGGCCGTCAATGGGTGAGATGCACTGGTGGGAGGGGGGAGCTTGGCTGTGGGTGGGTGCAGAGCACCCACGAACTTTTCCCCATGGGTGCTCCGGGGCTGTCGGCACCTATGGCCAGTAGTGACACTGATAGCAGCAGCAGCAAGCCAGTTGCAGAGGTGGAGGCAGCAGCGGACGTGTTGCTCAATGCTTCCCCCACCCCCACCCCCCAGCACCACACACACACACAAACACCCTTCAGGGGTGGAAGGTGAATCCATGTGAGGGCACCTCTGAACTCTGGGTCTTGGCTGATTAAGAACAACCACCTGTGAGTGGGCTGCAGCGGCGGGAGAGGGGAGTGGTGTGTTACAGGTCATTCGCTCATTGGATTTTCACATGGCAAGGTGGGAAACTGAGGCAAAGGACACTGCCCAATGTACTGTGGGGTGGGGGTTTGCTTAGGGTTACATGCTTTCGAATCATGGCTGTGGTGTTTTCCCAAAACAATGCTGGGTTCCCTTTGCCTTGTAATAAAAGTTTTCTTTTGTTACACTCAGGGCGGGTGAGTGGGAAGGTTTGTCTCTTACCCTGTATCTACACTAGCAGGCCCCTGACTGACAAAAGTTTCACCGACAAAAGCACCGGTGTGGACAGTGCTATGTTGGCGGGAGACACTCTCCCACCGACATAGCTACTGCCGCTCGTTGGGGGGGGTTAAATTATGCTGGTGGGAGGTCGGCATCCAGCGGCTACACGGGAGAGCCCATTGCAGGGAGGCTGCAGGGGTACGGCTGTGCCGCTATAAGCCTTAAAGGGGCCATTGTAGAGCCTTAAAAAGGCTCAGGAGTGAAATTTGCCCAGATTATTGTGTGGGGTCTCAAGGTTTTTCTCTTCTGTATTGCTAGGAGGAACCCTTGACACTGCACCCAGTCCTTGGTGCTCCCGACTCCACCTGGCAGAAGGGTGAGAGATCGAGAGATCCAGAGGTAGTTTCAACACCACGGAAAAGGCTGCATTCGAGAAATAGAAACACTTACCAAGTTCACGTTGAAGATCATCTAGGTAACAAAGAATCAGAAACAAATACACACTAATTAAGTGCATCTCTTCCAGGATGGAATCAACCCCAGCCTCCCATCATGCAGCCTGTCCCTCTCAAACCCATTGATCCAGGCAATGGGCAGGGAAACTACTGAGGTCTGGAGAGAAGAGTCCCTTTCCAACCCACGGGCAGGGCACGGAGCACCTGCGAAGCCCCATAGGGTGTGGCTACACAGCAGCTGAATACCCCCAATTGACCCATGGCAGCTAACCAGGCTCACAAGACATGGGCTGGGGGCCTGTAAAATTGTGGGGTAGACATTTGGGCTCATTTTGTGTCTACACTAGAGTAAAGTATCAAAAAATAACTGATTATCTGCATGGACTTACAGTTCTGAAAGTTCTGAATTCCCTAGCGAATTAGGGCCAGATTTTTAAAAGTATTTAGGTTCCTAACTCCCACTGATTTCAATTGGCATTAGGTGTCCAAATACCTTTAAAAAGCTACCCTTAGAGCCCAATGCCACTTCCTTGCATATTCCATGTTCCCATTCACTTTGCTGGGAGCTTTAGGAGTGCACGGAATGTAATATTGGGCCCTAAAATTATCAACATTATTCTTTTAGTGATGTGACTTGTGCATTTAGCGTTGGATCCTACACTCGTTGAAATCAAAGGCACAGCTCTAACTGATGTTAGTGGTGCAGCATCAGGGCATTCAAGTTTTTCTCATTTAAAAAATAAAACATGAGGAGACAAATTTGTACAAAGTTTTCCTTGTTGGAGAAAAGGGCACAACACTTACTGATTTGTGTATCACGGTTCCCTAAAAAAACAGAAATAAATATAAATTATTATTAGGAGCATTTTTCTCATGGATATACGGTTGTCTGAGTTTTGTGAAAGTTGAACATCGTGTCTCACTTTTCATAGAACCAGTTGGGGTGAAATTGATCAGGCTTAATCTCATCGCAGTTTCCTTTTAACATTAAATGAAAAAATGAACAACTCCTCCTCCAATATAATTACACACAAGATCCACATTGGACCCAATTATTTACTTGTCAGATGAGGCAAGAGGACATTTGAGGGCACAGAGTCCTCCTGGTCCCCCATGTCATGGTGCCTCCAGCACCATGTGGATTTCATCCTCAGAGAAGATACATTTCAAAGAACATTTTCTTTCTGGTTTTCTCTTACCCACATACTGAATAATTATCAATACATTATCCCTGATATTTCATGTGATACTCAAATTGATCTCTGTTTAATAATTATCATCATAAATAATAAACAGCAAACAACTTAATGGAAAAGGTTCTATGTAGAGTAAAATTGAATTTACTGATTTCTCCAAGATGTTTCCCTAAAGAAATGAAATGAAGCAAACAGATGGAAATACAAGTTATTTAAGAAGATTTCCAGTTAATGGAGATTTCAAGGTGTGTTTTCATGATATGAATGCCTGGCCCCTAAACACCAAACATTTCATTCATGTTTTACTAACCATGTGGCCACACTAGAGTTAAGTGTCCAACAGTAACTGACTATTTTCAAGGATTTACAAATGCAGGAACACTAGGGCTCTGGGATGAAGAGCAGCTGGCTTAAGCTGAACCCAGGCAAGAGCAAAGTGATTCAGAAGCTGAGACACATTTTGTAGAACTAGATAAGACTCTCCCCTTCATTCCTGGGAATTTGCACAGCCCCCATTCACCAAAGTCGAGATGCAAAGACTCAGGTCCCATGTGACCCTTCCCTAGGCCTAGTTGACCAGGTAGCATCAGTGTCTAAACATCTCAGCTCACTGGGAAACTCTGCATCATCCTGTGGGCAAGAATCTGGCCACAGTGATCCCTGCCTCTGCCACCACCAGGCTGTAGATCACTGAATCTACAGCTGAGTGTGAAGGCTCCAGCTGGTATCGAATGCAGCTGCCGGCCTTCTCCAGGGCTTAGGCCACAGTGAACCCATCAAGCCCATGTTCCAGTCCCTTCACTGGCTCCCAGGCCCCTTCTGATGCCAGTCTAAGGCCTTGGTGTTAATCTGCAAGTCAATTAAAGAATCCAGCCCCACTGGAGGCTGTTTGTGAGTCGTCCAGGTAGGAGGCTACAGAGGCAGAGCATTGTACAGGGCACCCAGGTTGCAGGGTGGGACCGACACAGCTACCCATTACTCTGGATTGTACCCTGGGTGTGTCACAGTCACACCCTGAATTAAAACTCACTGGCTAAGCAGGGGGCAGAGATGCCAAAGCCCAGTGAAGATCAGAGGGGGTGGGGACAGGTGTTCCTGCTTGATGCTATGAACTCCCCTTCGAGAGCCCTAGGTACCATTTGACCCTCCCCTCCCCTCTCCCGTGTTGAAAGCCAGAGCTGATTAGACTCCATGGAGAGCCCTTGTTTCAGTTCAGTGGTTGCAAGAGCTGAAACCATTGATGAGCAGGCCTGGGGCCAAGTCGCAGACCTGGTGTGGGGACAGGGCTGCAGGGAACAGCATGGAGACGCAGCAGGAGACACGGCCTGCTGGAGCCCCTGGGCAGGTCGGGGAACCTCAGAAGGCGCCGTTGCGGAAGTGGCAGTGGGTGGCCAGCAGCAGCCGTGGTAACCCCAGTGGAGCTGAGCGGTGGCAGAGGGAACAGCAGCAGAGAAACCAGCAGAACCCGCGGCAGAGGCATCAGCCAGCGGGGCAGAGACAGCAGCCGCCGCGAGCCAGTTCCAGAGGCAGGAGTGGCAGCAGAGGCGTTGCTCGACGTCCCTCACCCTTTTTCAGGGATGGGAGGTAGCGAGCAGCCAGGGGCCTAGGTGCCGACTTCCCCTCTGGCCGGTGGGTGCTGAGCCCCTGCTCCACACCAGGCCTCACCCCCACTCCACCCCTTCCCACAAACCCCTGCCCCACCTCTTCCCACCCCTGCTCCACCCCCCCACTCCACCCCTTCCCCAAACCTCTACCCCACCTCTTCCCACCCCTGCTCCACCCCCTCATTCCAGCCCTGCCCCAAGTCCCCACCCCTGCTCCGCCCCCGCCCCACCTCATTCCACTCCCTTTCCGAAGACCCCGTCCCCACCTCGCCTTTTCCCCGCCTCCTCCCCCTTCTTCTCAGAGAATTCTGAGTGCCGTGAAACAGCTGTTTTGCGGCAGGCAGCAGGCACTGGGAGGGAGGGGGAAGAGTTGGTCAGCGAGGCCGTCAATGGGTGAGATGCACTGGTGGGAGGGGGGAGCTTGGCTGTGGGTGGGTGCAGAGCACCCACGAACTTTTCCCCATGGGTGCTCCGGGGCTGTCGGCACCTATGGCCAGTAGTGACACTGATAGCAGCAGCAGCAAGCCAGTTGCAGAGGTGGAGGCAGCAGCGGACGTGTTGCTCAATGCTTCCCCCACCCCCACCCCCCAGCACCACACACACACACAAACACCCTTCAGGGGTGGGAGGTGAATCCATGTGAGGGCACCTCTGAACTCTGGGTCTTGGCTGATTAAGAACAACCACCTGTGAGTGGGCTGCAGCGGCGGGAGAGGGGAGTGGTGTGTTACAGGTCATTCGCTCATTGGATTTTCACATGGCAAGGTGGGAAACTGAGGCAAAGGACACTGCCCAATGTACTGTGGGGTGGGGGTTTGCTTAGGGTTACATGCTTTCGAATCATGGCTGTGGTGTTTTCCCAAAACAATGCTGGGTTCCCTTTGCCTTGTAATAAAAGTTTTCTTTTGTTACACTCAGGGCGGGTGAGTGGGAAGTTTTGTCTCTTACCCTGTATCTACACTAGCAGGCCCCTGACTGACAAAAGTTTCACCGACAAAAGCACCGGTGTGGACAGTGCTATGTTGGCGGGAGACACTCTCCCACCGACATAGCTACTGCCGCTCGTTGGGGGGGGTTAAATTATGCTGGTGGGAGGTCGGCATCCAGCGGCTACACGGGAGAGCCCATTGCAGGGAGGCTGCAGGGGTACGGCTGTGCCGCTATAAGCCTTAAAGGGGCCATTGTAGAGCCTTAAAAAGGCTCAGGAGTGAAATTTGCCCAGATTATTGGGTGGGGTCTCAAAGTTTTTCTCTTTTGTGATGCTAAGAGGAACCTTGGATACTGCACCCAGTCCTTGGTGCTCCCGACTCCACCTGGCAGAAGGGTGAGAGATCGAGAGATCCAGAGATAGTTTCAACACCACGGAAAAGGCTGCATTCGAGAAATAGAAACACTTACCAAGTTCACGTTGAAGATCATCTAGGTAACAAAGAATCAGAAACAAATACACACTAATTAAGTGCATCTCTTCGAGGATGGAATCAGCCCCAGACTCCCATCATGCAGCCTGTCCCTCTCATACCCATTGATCCAGGCAATGGGCAGGGAAACTACTGAGGTCTGGGGAGAAGAGTCCCTTTCCAACCCACGGGCAGGGCACGGAGCACCTGCGAAGTCCCATAGGGTGTGGCTACACAGCAGCTGAATACCCCCAATTGACCCATGGCAGCTAGCCAGGCTCACAAGACATGGGCTGGGGGCCTGTAAAATTGTGGGGTAGACATTTGGGCTCACTTTGTGTCTACACTAGAGTAAAGCACCAAAAAATAACTGATTATCTGCATGGACTGACAGTTCTGAAAGTTTTGAATTCCCCAGGGAATTAGGGCCAGATTTTTAAAGGTATTTAGGTTCCTAACTCCCACTGATTTCAATTGGCATTAGGTGTCCAAATACCTTTAAAAAGCTACCCTTAGAGCCCAATGCCGATTCCTTGCATATTACATGTTCCCATTCACTTTGCTGGGAGCTTTAGATATGTACGGAATGTAATATTGGGCCCTAAAATTATCAACGTTTTTCTTTTAGTGATGTGACTTGTGCATTTAGCATTGGATCCTACACTCGTTGAAATCAAAGGCACAGCTCTAACTGATGTTAGTGGTGCAGCATCAGGGCATTCAAGTTTTTCTCATTTAAAAAATAAAACACGAGGAGACAAATTTGAACGAAGTTTTCTTGTTGGAGGAAAGGGCACAACACTTACCAATTTTTGTATCACGGTTCCCTAAAAAACAGAAATAAATATAAATTATTGTTAGGAGCCTTTTTCTCCTGGATATACAGTTGTCTGAGTTTTGTGAAAGTTGAACATCGTGTCTCACTTTCCATAAAACCAGTTGGGGTGAAACTGATCAGGCTTAATCTCATCCCAATTTCCTTTTAACATTAAACGAAAAAATGAACAACTCCTCCTCCAATATAATTACACACAAGATCCACATTGGACCAAATTATTTACTTGTCAGATGAGGCAAGAGGACATTTGAGGGCACAGAGTCCTCCTGGTCCCCCATGTCATGGTGCCTCCAGCACCATGTGGATTTCACCCTCAGAGAAGATACATTTCAAAGAACATTTTTTTTCTGGTTTTCTCTTACCCACATACTGAATAATTATCAATACATTATCCCTGATATTTCATGTGATACTCAAATTGATCTCTGTTTAATAATTATCATCATAAATAATAAACAGCAAACAACTTAATGGAAAAGGTTCCATGTGGAGAAAAATTGAATTTACTGATTTCTCCAAGATGTTTCCCTAGAGAAATGAAATAAAGCAAACAGATGGAAATACAAATTATTTAAGAAGATTTCTAGTTAATGGAGATTTAAAGGAGTGTTTTCATGATATGAACGCCTGGCCCCTAAATACCAAACATTTCATTCGTGTTTTACTAACCATGTGGCCACACTAGAGTTAAGTGTCCAACAGTAACTGACTATTTTCAAGGATTTACAGTTCTGAAAGGTTTGAATTCCTTATGCAATTAGGGTCTGATTTTTCAAGGCATTGAGGAGCCTAACTCCGACTGATTTCAGTGAGAGTTAGCTCACCATGTACCTTAAAAAAATCTAGCCATTAGAGTCCAATCCTGCTTTCTTGTATTATCTCTCACATTCCCATTGGCTGTGCTGGGAGCTCTGCGGATGCAGACTGGAATTTCTGGCCCTCAAATTATCAGCATTATTTTTTAACGAAATGACTTGTGCATTCAGTGCTTAATCCTCCACTCATTGAAGTCAATGGCAAAGATCTAACTGATGTTAGTGATGCAGTATCTGAACTTTCATTGTTTTCTGGTTAAAAAACTCCACCCCAAAAATTCACAGATAAACAAAGAAATACCCTTATGAGGAGTCAAATTTGTACAGAAGTTTTACTTGTTGGAGGAAAGAGCACAACTCTTACAGATTTCTATATCCTGTTCCATTAAAAATAAACAGAAATAAATATAAATTCTTATTAGGAGCATTCTTCCCTTGGTTATACAGTTCTCTGCATTTCATGAAAGTTGCACAGAGATTATACAATTCATGAGCCTTTGAAGGGTTTCATGTTCTCAACACCAGGAGAAAAAGGTTTCCCTTCTCCATCTCTGACTTCTTGTTTCTCACCGTAGTCAGAACTCAGGTTAAGGCTCAGAGCTCATGTCTATTCAGACCCCTCTTTTCTACTGTGTATATTTTTTTAATATTATCTATTGGGATGAAATTTGCCAGGCTTTGTCTCATTCCAATTTCTTTTTAACAGTAAATGAAATCACAGACAACTGCTCCCAAAATAAAACAGCACACAATCTTTATGGGGACCCAACTCTGTCCAAAATATTTACTTATCAGAAGAGGGAAAAATACATTAACTAATTCCCAAAGTCCATGGGGACTGAAGAGGGAATAACTGCACAGCTGGGTGGGAAGTGAGCAGAAAAAAGTGAGGAGTGAAGAAGGTTTGGGATCAATCCCCGCCCCTTCCCCAAGCGCTCCATTCAGCTTAACTGAGGCAGTTCTGGGGGAGAAATATTCTGGGTCTGTAAAGGGCTGATGCAGATCACTGCCTCCAAGAGCAAATGGGAACCTTAGTAACATTTCCTTCCCTGTGCTGCTGCAGGGAGCACAGGGCAGGTCCGTGCTTCCCCTGCTTGGCCCAGTGTAAAATTTCATTCTTCCCTTTTTTCATTTATTAGAAGAAAATTTCTTGTTAATTTCACTAAATTTTCCCCTGTGACGTTTACCTTTTATTTTAAATAGATAAACAGTGAGGCCAATGAAACCAAACAAAACCAGCAGGATCACACTCAGAGCCACCATCCATGGATTCACCCTCGGGAAAAAGGAATCTGAAAAATAACCCCCCAGGATTTGCATTAGTTTGGAAGCAGGGACAAAACTAATTTTTTTTCTATTGCATGTAAATATATAAATAGTCCCCAGCAGGACGTATGTGAAGTAAGAGTGAAAACATGACCCCCCGGCCCCCATGCTGCACAAAAGACCAAAACCTGATTTTAAAAATTACTCCAACTAACACAGCTTTAGCACTGATTAAGCTGTGAATGAACAGGCCTGGTTTGATTCATGGTATTCAGAGCTGTATTGAGTTCAGGGGCAAATTCTCTGCTCACAAAACCGCATTGACTTCAGTGGAGTTATGCCAGCAAACAATTTGGACCTCACTGTTCAGCAACATTCAGAAATTGCAAGAGTAATTACAATGTTTTTCATAGATTCATAGATACTGAGGTCAGAAGGGACCATTATGATCATCTAGTCTGACCTCCTGCACAACGCAGGCCACAGAATCTCACCCACCCACTCCTGCAAAAAACCTCTCACCTATGTCTGAGCTATTGAAGTCCTCAAATTATGGTTTAAAGACTTCAAGGAGCAGAGAATCCTCCAGCAAGTGACCCGTGCCCCATGCTACAGAGGAAGGCAAAAAACCTCCAGGACCTCTTCCAATCTGCCCTGGAGGTAAATTCCTTCCCAACCCCAAATATGGCTATCAGCTAAACCCTGAGCATATGGGCAAGATTCACCAGCCAGATACTACAGAAAATTCTTTCCTGGGTAACTCAGATCCCACCCCATCTAACATCCCAACACAGGCCATTAGGCTTAATTACCATGAATATTTAATTTCCAAAATCATGTTATCCCATCATACCATCTCCTCCATAAACTTATCGAGTTTAATCTTAAAGCCAGATAGATCTTTTGCCCCCGCTGCTTCCCTTGGAAGGCTATTCCAAAACTTCACTCCTCTGATGGTTAGAAACCTTCGTCTAATTTCAAGTCTAAACTTCCTGGTGGCCATTTTGGTGAGTCACTAATAATTTCCCCAATTATTTTGATGTATCATAATTGCAATGAATCCAAACATTAAGTGCTAGAAATTGATTCATCTTCCTTTGCTGGTCTTGTGTTTACAGCATTTACATCATCTAGCCAGGGTGGGCATTTCAAACATGCCTAAGGCCTTCTCCACACAGGATTCCTGCACTGGTTTAGTGAAATTGGTGTAACACTCATGCAGTCATTGTTACATTGATTCCACAGCTGACCACGTAACAGGACTCCCCCAATTTAACTAAACTGATTGACAAAACCTTAAACTGTAAATCAGCTGAAGAGTGTCCTTTATCCATTTAGTAAAAATCAGTAAGGAACTGACTTACACTAAATGCACAGGACACTCTGAAACTGACAGAAGAGCGTTTAGACGAGGGGTTTCATCAGGAGATAATCAGGGCGGCTTTTGTGTGTAGACAAAGGCAAAGTGAGTTATGAGCACAAGTCCTATTGAATGTCAACAGAAACAAGCCCACATCATTTGGTGACATTTCACTAATTGAAAAGGTAGCAAACAAATGATGGTGTAAAAACTGCTACATTTAAAAAAAATCACTGAGGAGAAGTTAAGTTTTTAGGAACAAACTCTTTCAAGGTTTGGTGAATATTTCTTCCCAAAATCATTCTTTTTTTTTAACTATTTTTTTTAAGTAAGAGTTTCAGGAGTATCAGAGTTAAGATTAAATTTACATGAAACCCAAAACTCTGATAACTCTGAATATGCAAAATTAAGGCAATCAGATTGCCTGAGTTGTGACCCTGTTAAGGTTCCAGTATCTGAACTTCTTTGTTTTTATGTAGGTTGTAAAATATGCACAACTGATGCTTCAGTTCTTTGTTTCCTAGGTTTTGTTTTGTTTCTGATGGAGGTGATTTCAGTATGTGGGTTTAGCTGGTAACTGACCTGCTATATAAACTGTTGATTCCTTTTCTTGATTGAGAATGGTGTTCCTGATCAAACAGGACAGGTTCTGGTTTGAACGTTCTTTTATAATAATAGAATTTTCTGTTTCAAACAGGCCACTATCCCCGAGGGATTTTGCTTCAGAGAGCGATGGTAATTCTTTCCCACTGAGATCTCTCCAAAGAACCTTGGGCTCTGGATACCAACCAGCCGATAGACAAACCATCCGGATCCCTCCATCCTGGTGACTCGCCACAGAGATGAGAGGATTGGAGCCCAAACCTAGAGGAAAATTACATAAATGTGTGATAAATCAATGGGGTAACTTAACAGCTAAAAAAGGATGAGTGATAGATTGTGGATCCATTACTCCCACTCGAGATCACTTGCTCATATAGAAGGGATAAATGAACACGGGAATTTCTGAATTCCCAATACGCATGGACACAGGAAAACACGTGAACAAATATTTAAAATAATTTCACTGAATAAGGAGAGATATTTTCCTCTCCACCCAAGAACAGTGGAACATTGAACACCTTTGGAAATCCGGCCACTTCGTTTAAATACCTAGTGGGATATGAATTTTTCAAAAAGCCAGATTTTAGTATATTGGATAAACATTTTGATTGTTCTCTTTTTAAATAAATAAATAAATCTAACTGGCTCCATGGTTCCTGTGTCGGAGCAGCAGGGGAAAAATGCTCGTCCTCATCTGCTAGTGGTAAATACTTAACTTGTCCCCGCCCCCACCTTTATGTGGCCTCAGCCAATCAGAAAGCTGCAACTGATTTTGACCGCACCCCTAAATAACCAGCAGTAGTGACCATGTCAGAAGGCCTGTACACGTGGCAGTCCCACCTTAGCCACGCCTCAGAATGACGGCCGAGGAATTGGAAGACCAGGAGCTGTCCGCACGTGAGAGGCTCCAGCAGCGCAGCTTCACCTCTGTGGTGCTTCAGTGTAGACACTACTTACCCCAAGGGCAGGACTTCTCCTGGCGTCCCAGGTGACACCCATCTCTGAGAGGCAGGAGCTAGGTTGACAGAAGAATTCTTCTGTTGACCCAGCCCTGCCTGCATGGCAACTTAGGTCAGCTTAATTTTGTCGCTTATGGGGTGTGTATTTTTCAAATCCCTGAGAGAGATAGTTCAGCTGACCTACTTTTTTAGTGTAAACCAAGCCCATATTTGTCTAGAAGTCTTTTCCCTCCTTTCTCTCCCTCCTTTTGGAGTTAGTCAAGAACATCTTTTGGGCAAGGAAGTCTCTTGACCATTCTGAAAATGTCTTTAATAAAATGTTGGGAAAGTTTTCAGCATATTTTTCAAAGTGTCTGAATGTGGTCGTGTGCTGAAATCTAGTCACCCTGTGTTACTCTAAAATAATTCACAAGTTGCTAGTCACAGTTGTTGCAGTAGAAAAGAACAAAAACTGCAGCCCAGCGCTGAGATAATACAGACAAGAGCAACTGACCTGCTATCTTCAGTTCCAATAGGGCTTCTTCATAAAAAGAACCATCTTGAACAAAACAGTTGTATTGTCCTTCATCTGAGCTTCTGATATTAAGAATCTGCAAGGAAACATTCCCATCTAGGATGCCATCTTTCAAAAGCTCCGTCCTTTCATGATAGTCTGGCATCTGCTCTCCATATTGATCCTTTCCTCCATGATACAGGTGCACAACTGAAAAGAACTCAGATCGGAACCATCTCACCTCCATGTTCTCAGCGCTTATCCTGGGGGACAGGTGACAGGGTAACACAATGTTCTCACCCAAAATGGCAGTGACAGGGTGATCAGGACCCATCACTCTGAACTGAGCTGTGAAATACACCAAAGCAAAAAGAGAACAACCTCAGAGAGAAAATAAAATATATTCATGACTGATTAAATAGGTTCATACTTTCCAAAAATTCAGCCTGGGGCAGACACCTGGTATGCAAATTTCCAGCCTGAACATTGAAAATTTGGCACAATAAGAAACAACTGAAAAGGGTGGGGGGAAGAGTTACATTAATAAGTGACAGGCCAGCTCACGTATAGGTGTCACTGATAACTCCCCATATATTAATTTGACATGCCACAGAGCCATTTCAGTGCCCCGTGAACGGACAGGGTGACCTGAGTATATACACTGTGTACCTGAGCTCTGTGATCTGTTCCGACTGTCACTATATTTCTGATGTGATTTCTCAGCATTGGTTTTAATATGAGAAGGATGAAAAGATGAAATCCTGACTCTACTGAAGTCAACAGAGATCTCCTAGAATTTCACCCTAATGTTTTGGGACCCAGCTTCTTTGGAGACCACCACATCTCACCTCATATGAGGACACAATTTTCATTGAGATCAGCTGAGGTTCTTGAGTTTCCCACATTTGTCCCCTCCACCTGTATTTAGTGAGACAGGGTCACTGCCAGGACATTTTCAGTAAAGGGTCTTCAACTCTGGGACCCACATGCCTTGACCTCACTGAGCCAAATCACTTCAGCTTTAGGCCAGTTGGCCTTAGTGTTTGAGAAAGGATTGGGTCACAGAGGACGCAAGCATGTGAACTAGGATGCTCAGCATGAACCAAGGTGTGTAGGGCAGCCCACAGTGGAAATGCCAAGGTCAGGGAAGGCTGCAAAAAGGAGAGCAGCTTCTCCCAAAACTGGTGGTTTACACTATAGTTAGATTCACCAACCAGTCACAAACTGTGCTCCTGATCCCCCACACTGGTTATCAAGAAAAGAAATCACACAGCCCCCTTTACTGTATCTCAGTCTCTGGCTCCCAATCAGCGAATAGGTTCAGTACAGTGAGACATTACTGAAAACTCGATTCACTTTACAAAATGTTCTTTTAATTCCCCAAAGGACCAGACACATTACCAGATCAATACTAGTTTGAATCTTACCCAAAAGACCATGCTGCCAGCCAGTCCTTTAGTATCTAAAACTAAAGGTTTTATTAGAAAAGAAAAGGAACGAAAGAGAAGAGAGTTGCTAAATGGTCAAAGCAATCAGATAGATAGATATGAATGAAAGAGAGTTCAGAATCCATATATCAGGTTCTTAGCAGCACTGGTGAGTTTGCTAGCTTGCAAAGTCCCTCTGGAACACATCCAGAGCTTGGATGGTCTATCAGTCCTTTGTTCAAAGCTTCAGTTTGTAGGGAAGTTACTCCAGAGGCGAGAAGCAGGACTGCAGACAAAAAGGAGAAGATGCAGCTGCCTTTTTATATCCTTTGCCATGTGGCGTGTACATCCTTTGTCCCAAACACAAGCTCACAGCACGTGGGCATGAAAAGGTACTTGGAGTCCCCTGTCCATAGGCCTGTCCTTACATGTCCTGAGAAACAACGAGGAGTCCGGTAGCACCTTAAAGACTAAGATTTATTTGGGGCATAAGCTTTTCCCAAATAAATCTGTTAGTCTTTAAGGTGCCACCGGACTCTTCGTTGTTTCTGTGGATATAGACTAACAGGGCTACCTCTCTGACACTTGTCTAAATGTCCTGCTGACTCATGGCCCCGGGCTTCTCTCAATGGTCCATTCCACAGCTGATTGCCTTTGATGGGACATCAAGCAGTCTGGATAGTGCTGATGCCGGTCTGTCTGAGGGTGTCACCCAAATGCACAGCAGAAGATTGACACACAAATATACCACACATATTTATGTCTCACCATACAAAGATGATACATACCTATAAACAAGCTTATCATATTTAGCAAATCATGCCTTTTCCACTGATACGTCATATAGAATCATAGAACTGGAAGGGACCTTGAGAGGTCAACAAGTCCAGTCCCCTGCACTCATGGCAGGACCAGCACCACCTAGACCATCCCTGACAGGTGTTTGTCTAACCTGCTCTTAAAAATCTGCAATGATGGAGAGTCTACAACCTCCCTACGCAATTGATTCCAGTGCCTAACCACCCTGACAGTTAAGTTTAGGTTGGACATTAGGAAAAACTTCCTTTCTTGCTGCAATTTAAGTCCATTGCTTCTTGTCCTATCATCAGAGGTTAAGGAGAACAATTTTTCTCCCTCCTCCTTATAATAAGCTTTTAGGTATTTCAAAACTGTTAACATGTCCCTTCTCAGTCTTCTCTTTTCCAGACTAAACAAAACCAGTTCTTTCAATCTTCCCTCATAGGTCATGTTTTCCAGACCCCTAATCATCCTTGTTGCTCTACTCTGCACTCTCTCCAATTTGTCCATAACTTTTCTGAAATGTGGCACCCAGAACTGGACACAATATTCCAGTTGAGGCCTAATCAACGCAGCGTAGAGCAGCAGAATTACTTCTCGTGGCATATATTGTATAAGATTTATTGTGATTTTGTAATATTGGTATCAATGCTATTATAAATGGTCACCCATATTCCATACAGCCTCACACACAGATACTATAATGATATAAGTATCCAGATAGATAGAGAAACTGCGTTGCCTCATATGCAGCGGGTGGAGAATTACTCCCCCAGAAGGGCTGGGGAGGAAGTGGAGACTTATTTACTGATATTGAGCCAATCTGAAATTTGTTGTAGGGGTGGATTTGGGGTTTTTTTTGGTCTTGGGTTTTTTCTTTTTTTTTCTTTTTTTTTTTCAGTTTTGTACAAAGGAGTGGAATAGGCATGATTTATAAATCATTCCGATGAAACAAATCCTACAACCAGCAGCAGGACCAGTGGGATTCCTACCTGATTCCAGCTTGTGAATGTGATAAGTAATGAAGAAAATGACCAAATGAGGCAGAGAGGTGATCATTGTGGAGCTAGGACAGAATGAAAGAACCTTCCTCTTCACTGTAACTTGATCTGGACAACAGGCTAGGGAAGAGAGAAATACTTTCCAAAACATGTTTTGCATTCAAATCTGATTTGTTAGAAAAAGGAACTATTATCTGTAGTTAGTGAATTGAACGGATTGTTTCTGGTCACCATGTCCTTTAGAACTGGTAGACCTCATCCTCTCACACCTTGTTTTTAATGATAGGTTGGAAGCGGAAAACAAACTTTCCTGCTTTTTCAACTCCCAACTGCTTTCTCAACTTTGAATGGATGAGTCATTGAACTGAGCTAGTTGGGTACATTGAAATGAATAAAATATTTTCTCTGCACTTGCAGAAGAGGCTATTGCTGTGAAAAGCTGGGTGAGCCCTTCAACAAATTCTGGTTTCACCGCTTCATTGATCTTATTTTCTTTAAAACTTCTCCAGCAAACATGTACTGCTTGAATGTTATACATATTATATATGCCTTAGCATCAGTTGTCATCATTTTAATTTGAAAGATAATTTAAATTAAATACTGGTTTAAAAAAATCCAAGTTAAAGAAAAGCCTCTGATCTAAATTTTCTTTTAAAAAATCATTTTTTAAAGATTAATTTTCATCCACCCTGAGTGTCTGACATTTCCTTCAGACCCCATTGCCAAAGAACTTTGAAGATTTACATTAATAGCTGGGATACATCGGGTTTGTGTAGATTGGATGAATTATTTCAGAAAGCTGAAATTTGTTTGTCTCTTTCAAAAACAGAGCAGCAGCACTGTCAACCACATTATCCAAAAATCAAAAGTCAGTGTAACCCCGGCCCACCCTAATGTGTTAGGTCTGTGTCGTATTGTCCAGTCTTGTGTTGTCTGCAGTGGCATTTGAACAGTTTTTAAAGTGTGGGTGCTGAAAGCCAGTGAAACTGCCCCCAAACTTTTTACCTCGTGCCCCCCTTACCTCTCTCCATGGCCTCTGCCCCCTCCCCTCAGAGCTGGGGCTGGGACAAGGGCTGTGTCTCCAGGCGTGCAGGGACAGAGACGGGGGTCAAGGGGCTGAGGCAGGTGGCGGACATGTGGCCAGGAGTGGATTCCCCACATGCGGGGCCAGGAAGGGAGCCCCAGGCACGGGACCGAGAGTGGAGCCCCATGTAAAACCTGGGGACGCTGTAGTACCCCCCACGGCCCTGCTTCCCATGCCTATGACTGTCTGGTCTTGTAGCTTTGATAAGCTGTAAAACTGTATAATTGCTTAATTTTATTAGAGCATCCATGAAGAATGTGGTATTTGGGAACATATGCAAGTTGTACATTGTTGTGATTGTTTTGTGCTTTACAATGTTTGTTTCCTTATGAAAATCAATCCAAAAAATCCTCTCCTCCCTCCCCATCATGCACACACATAATTGAAAAAAAAAATCACAATTGGGTCAAAAAAATATAAGTGATTGACTTAAAATCAATATTTTAAAAACTACATTTTGAGTTCCTATTTTTTGCCATTTGGTTCCTGAGCCCTGAGTGTGCACTCAGGTCTTAATCTTAAACTTTGCCCTGCAACCATAAAAGCTAGAAATTCATGTTTACTTGAAATGAAATCTGAGATTCTCACATCAATTTACAACTAGAGCATTCGGGCTTTCAGAAAATTACCAAATACTGTGAGACTTAAAATAAAAATCACACAAAGTTATGAGAGTTGACAACACTGCAGCTGGTCAAAAATGTTTAAACAAAAATGATTTTTTCAATCGAAAATGGCTTTTGGACTTTTTTTTAAAAAACTGATGATTTCCTATTATTTTAATGTTTCTAATTTCTCAGTGAAATGATGCTAAATGAAAAAAATATTTCAAATTGATTCAAAATGAGAAACCCTAATCAAATGGAATAAAAACATTTTATTCGCCCATCCCTTATCCTGTCTCAAAGGAGGAAAGGGAGCAAAAATGAAAACGGAAAAAGAAAAACTAAAATTGAATTTTTTGTTCAATAATACGTGATTGAAATTTGAAAAATAAGCAAATTCTTTTAAACAAAAACATAATTGGTAAATAGCTGTACTCCAACAGATTTCTTCATGATATTGCCCCTTGAATGGCTTTTCACACAGGAGGAGATAATCTGTTACACAATGTATAAATTTCCCCTTTTTTAGTATGGCCTGAAGTCCCTACTCAGTGACACTCCTGAACACAGGATCAACTTGAGGCGCATGCTCACTTCCCACTGAGTTCAGGAGGAGAAAAGGAGGCAGTTTTCTGCTTTGATTGATTCTGAGCATAATTGTATTTTTTACAAGAACAAAAGGATTCACCCCCTCCCCGCAGTCAAGAGGCAGAAAACTGCAATGAGAGCACAGGCAGAAAACTAGACTGATGGCCGCTGGGTTTGGTGCAGGAAATTTTCTGTATTCAAAAGAGAGGAAGTTACAAATCTCCCCCAAGAACAGTCTTGGGCCCACTGCTCTTGAATAAAATTCAGCAAAACAAAGAAATGACGAATTCAACAAGCTGTAAAAGTCTCGTGTTACATTGCTGTGAAAACAATCCGCAATGTATGTGACAGTCCATCACTTTCAATGTAGATGCACTGTCAAGTTCCCATAAAGAGAGAAACAAATTCTCACAGGATTATTTACTCCTTGTGTTTTGAATAATCTGTCCAAGCAATAAGGAGCGTGCATTAGACGTTAGAAACAGTCCTTCTGGAGCAAAATTAACCCACCTGGTTGGGTCTTCTGAGCAGTCGGGTGTGGTCAGACTTGGCTCCTCTGGCTGGGACAGTCCCAGGCTCGGTGACTGTTCCCGTCGGTCACGGAGGCGGCTCAGCTCATTCTGGCGAGCGAGGAGCTGCAGTTTTGTCTCGGGGCTTCTCCGGGGAAGGTTGTGAACAGAAACAGGGTTTGTTCCGATCGATAAACGTGGCCTTCGCCCGGGGACAGTGAAAGTAACACTGGAAATTGCCTCAGTCCAACCCCTGTCCCGGGGAAGGGAGAGTCTCCTCTTAAAGACACAGCCCCAGTCCCGCGGGGCCGCCAGTGCGGGGGGGACCGGAACTTTCTGTTAAAATTTAACATAAAGGGGGTTTGTTGTTGCGGGAGAGGGGGTTTGTTTTGGGGTTGTTTTTTTTCCTATTTAGTTGACTAGACGCAGCAAAAGCAGGAAGCAGATTCTCTCTGAAATCAGGCCTGGATTCAGGTAACTGGGTCACCTGAACAGCGGACTCTCAGTCCAGTCCGGATTTCAAAAAGAGAAAAGCTTTTGCTGACTATCATAAACTAAATGGCAACCCCCCCCGCCCCCAGCCAACAACAAAGCCCCTTTTGTTAACATACAGTGACAGTTTCCCACTGACGATCGTGACCTTCCAAAACAGCAAGGTCATCAGAAGTGATTTGCTCTGTGCCGTGCTGGCCCCCGTCTATGAGAGAGACAAGGTGGAGGGTGTTTGATCTTTTACTGGATCAACTTCTGCTGAGGAAAGAGACAAGCTTTCCAGCAACACAGACCTAAAGAAGAGCTCGGTGTAGCTCCAAAGCTCCTCTCTCTCAACAACAGGAGTTGGTCCCCTAAAAGATTTGATCTCCCCCACCTGGTCTGAGTTCAACAAAACTCAAACTTCTGAAAACCAAGAAATACAGAGTTAAGGTAAAAAGAAAAGGAGTACTTGTGGCACCTTAGAGACTAACCAATTTATTTGAGATGCACAAATCCAGGTTTTCTCACCCTCCGCCCCCCCCCCCCCACTGCTGGTAATAGCCCATCCAAAGTGACCACTCTCTTCACAATGTGTATGATAATCAAGGTGGGCCATTTCCTGCACAAATCCAGGTTCTCTCACCCCCCCACCCCCCATACACACACAAACTCACTCTCCTGCTGATAATAGCTCATCCAAAGTGACCACTCTCCCTACAATGTGCATGGTAATCAAGGTGGGTCATTTCCAGCACAGATCCAGGCTTTCTCAACCTGCTCCCCCCCCCCACCCGGGAACACACACACACACACACACACATAAACTCACTCTCCTGCTGGCAATAGCTCATCCAAACTGACCACTCTCCAAGTTTAAATCCAAGTTTAACCTGAACGTCAGGGGGGGTGGTAGGAAAAAGCAAGGGAAAATAGGCTACCTTGCATAATGACTTAGCCACTCCCAGTCTCTATTTAAGCCTAAATTAATAGTATCCAATTTGCAAATGAATTCCAATTCAGCAGTTTCTCGCTGGAGTCTGGATTTGAAGTTTTTTTGTTGTAAGATAGCGACCTTCATGTCTGTAGTCGCGTGACCAGAGAGATTGAAGTGTTCTCCGACTGGTTTATGAATGTTATAATTCTTGACATCTGATTTGTGTCCATTTATTCTTTTACGTAGAGACTGTCCAGTTTGACCAATGTACATGGCAGAGGGGCATTGCTGGCACATGATGGCATATATCACATTGGTGGATGTGCAGGTGAACGAGCCTCTGATAGTGTGGCTGATGTGATTAGGCCCTGTGATGGTGTCCCCTGAATAGATATGTGGGCACAGTTGGCAACGGGCTTTGTTGCAAGGATAGGTTCCTGGGCTAGTGGTTCTTTTGTGTGGTATGTGGTTGTTGGTGAGTATTTGCTTCAGGTTGCGGGGCTGTCTGTAGGCAAGGACTGGCCTCTCTCCCAAGATTTGTGAGAGTGTTGGGTCATCCTTCAGGATAGGTTGTAGATCCTTAATAATGCGTTGGAGGGGTTTTAGTTGGGGGCTGAAGGTGACGGCTAGTGGCGTTCTGTTATTTTCTTTGTTAGGCCTGTCCTGTAGTAGGTGACTTCTGGGAACTCTTCTGGCTCTATCAATCTGTTTCTTCACTTCCGCAGGTGGGTATTGTAGTTGTAAGAAAGCTTGATAGAGATCTTATATGTGTCCCTCTCACATTCCCTTTCCTTCTCCCTTTTCCTTTATTGTCTCTTTTTCTACTCAGCATTTTTCTAGCCCTCACTTGTGATACCTATTTATTTTCCTCTCCCACTCTCCTCTCCTCCCTCCCACAGATCATCCCCCTTGGCTGCTCCATTCTTTCCCCTGATTTTATCCCTTCTCCTCCTGCTGCCCCAATGAGATCTAAGGACACAGATCTGTACAAAATGCTCCCTGCTGCTGCAGAGCTTCCAGCTTTTTCCAAAACCCTGATTGATTAATTCTGTGCCACCCTCACCTCTGCCTGTCCCCAACCCGACTGTTCGTTCTACCTCCTGCCCAGCCCCCACATCTGCCTCTCAGGGCCCTCTGGCAGCTCCAAGGGGCTCTTCTTCCTCCCCCTCCCGTCCCTGAGGCTGCAGGGAGGGCAGGGAGGAGATTCTAGGGGTCATAGAGATGAGGAGCCAGAGGGTTGGGTAGCCAGAAGTCCTCTACGGTCATAAAGACTAGGGCATGCGAGGATAGAAAGGCTGATTTTGGGGCCCCCAGTGGGATATTCCACCCCCTGTCTCAGGGACATAAGCTGAGCCTTGATCCTCCCACCCCCAACCAGAACCAGGGTCGGATTCTCTCCCCAGGGATGGAGCCTGGTGGGAAAGTGAAGATCGGGGCCCCATCATCAGCATCACTAAATGTCACCTGCCACCGGTCACAGTCCAGACAAACCCGGATCCTGCTGGGGACCTGGCTCAGGGGCAGAGGGGCCTCAGGGGAGGTGAGAGCCCGGAACTGCCCCCCGCTCTGCCCCACAGCCCAGATCCCCTGCTCAGGGCTAAGGCTGATCCATCCCTTCCTCCTCACAGACTCTCTGGCCACCCCCACAGCCCAGAGTTCCCCATCCCCCACCTCCACCTCCCAGCAATGTGTCTCCACGGTGAATCCCTCACAGCCCAGCACACAGGCCCGAGAATCAAATCTCTCAGGGTTGTCGGGCAGATTCTGCCATGTGTCTCCCCATCTCACACTTTTCCCATCCTCAGACAGGACGAGTTGGGACTGAGCCGTGTCTGGATCCAGCGTCACATTCACTAGGAAAAGAGAGAATCAGAGCGTGAGGGGCAGAGCTCAGCCCTGGGGGAGGCTGGGGCCATTTCTCACACTCCCCAGCAGCCCCATCCTGGCTGGGACAGGCCTGGATCCCAGGGAGCTGCCTCTGACCTGGGCTCCTAAGACTGAGCAGGGATGTCACTGCACTTCCTCAGTCTTTTTCTCTTCAGCTGCCAGCCAGGAAGGTGTCAGAAGTTTTTATTGAGGAGGGAACAGAGGAGGCAAGAACCAGCTTTAAACCCCAGAGGGAAGCTCCCTCCCCAATGCAGAGACGGGTCCGTGATGGAGTGAAAGGATCTTTCCCCTCCTGCGCCCACCTCTCCCCAGGGAGGGGACTAGAGACTCTGGCAGCCCCAGCAGATGGTACAACTCAGTGAACATTGGCAGAGCCTCCCCGCACCCCACCTTCAATCTCACTGTGTCCCAGCTCCCCCTGTGCTGGACTTTGCTGTGGGGCCTCCCCACTGCACCCGGCCTGCTCTGAAATGTCACAGCTCGGACAGCAACAGGCCACACGCTACCAGGACTGAACCTGCCCAGAATGTCACTGCTCAGCAGCAATCACAGCACAAAGGTCCAGTAGCCTGGGGGAGGGAGGGGTCAGCACCACTGAAGGGGGTTCATGGTGGAACGAGGCAGAAGCAATGCGTGTGGGGGGAGCAGGGGCAAATTAGGGTTTTGTGAGGCCCTGGGCCAGAGCAAGTGGGGGCTTCTCCCGACCTCTTCTCCCTGAAGTCCGCCATCCCCCCCTGCGCTTCTTCCAGGGAAATGGGGTCAGGGCACAGGGGCTTGCCACACTCCGCCCACCTGGTGCTCCAGGCGGATAGCAGGGCAAGCCCCTGCACCCCCAACTTCACTCCCCGGCTGAAGTGCCAGGTGGGTGGAGTGGGGCAAGCCCTTGAGCTCTGACCCAGGACTGCTGGACAGGCAGAACAGGTTGGGGCCCAGAGGCGTCCATTTTTCTGGGGCCGCCCAATTGGCTGGGGCCCCTGGGCACAGGCCCTGTTAGCCCAGTGGCTAATCCGCCACTAGGAGGATGTGTGGAACAGGTGGCAGGTGGAAATAAGGAGAGGGTCATGCCAGTGATGTGGAGACTGAAGTGACGTCCTGTTTACCAGAGACAGGAACATACTTGGGCCATGGTGGATAGAGAGAGGAGAAAAGAGACAAGCTCACAGCTCTGATCATAGGAGCTTCCTACATCTTTATAATGGACCCAAGGGAACCCTTCTCTGTGATCAAGGCTTGAGGCTGGAGCAAGGGTCTCACACAGACACAGTCCTTGCTCACCCCATCAGTGTGGGGTCACTGCAGAGCTCCTGGCTTTCTTCAATGGGAAAAAGATGAAGGAAGAAACAGGGAGACACTGGAGATCAGCCATCAGCACAGGAAGATTAAACAAACTGCCCCTGGAGAAGTGGCTGTGGACTGGATCTGTACAATGAGTAGGAGCTGCAGTCTCAGATCTCTGCAGGGTGCAGCGCACATGCTGGCAGTGGAGGGGAAGGAAGAGTAGATGCGATATGATGTCGATTCAGTATAGTGTGGTAGGACATAGGCACAAACCCTGCCTCATGATGCGCAGTGAAATGCCGGGTGCTGGGGAGGTCTGCCCTGAACGATCACATCAACCCCCACATTCGAGGAAAAAAGGGGCACATTGCCTCATGGGAACAGATATTTGGACATTGATAAAATATGATCTTAAATTACCTTCTTCTATAGGTGCCACAGATCTTCTCCACCCTAAAACCAGCCACATAATTAGAGATGAGAGCGGATCTGAACACGTATTGCATGATTCAATATTGTACAAACTAATGACTGATGGAAAAAGAAAGTTCTTCCAGACATATACTAAAATGTAAAGCATCAGAACCTCCATTAGGTTGCATGAGTGTCTCTCTCCCAGGGTGGATCTTCACTGCAGAGTTAGCCCAGGATCTTACTTGTCTGCTTCCCCAAACTGTTACTTGTGCAAGCCCAAAAACTCTGACTCAAGTTTGGTGGTGTTTTACACCCAGGCTAGCTGGCAAGACTTTGGGTACAGGCTATTGCCCAGGGTCCACTTTAATTCAGGTTGGTTACGTCCCACACTTTGCAGTGTGGAGGGAGGTTAATCATCTCAGGGGCTGATAGTTCACCAGAGCCTTCTGACAATTCCTCCTGGGCCATATTTTTTTGGCCACTACCCACTTTATTACTGTATTGCTTACCAATTTGTCAAATTAGCTTTTCGTGTGAAATTCATCCAGTTTAGTCTTTCCCCATATTTTATAAAGTTACATGAAAAAGCAACCACCCACATCCCCCAAAGGAATGACAGTAAAAAAGCAAACAAACAAAAAAGGGTTTCCAAGGGCAACAACTTTAAAAATTAAATTTAAAAGCAAACATCTCCACCACAATTAAACAAACTGCCACACAAAGATCGAATTTTGTTACAAAAACTTTCTTGTCAGAGCAAGGACAATGATACTTACTTATTTCTTTAACTCGTATGGCTAAAAATTAAACAGAAATAAATACATATTTTTGTTCGGCATTTCCCTTTTCTTATTTTTTAGCTTTCTTTATCACCAATATGACAGTGAAGGCTGAAAGACATCAAACTCATCCTCAAAATGTCAGACTAGAGGGCCCAGTGGTCCCTTCTGGTCTTAAACTCTGTGACTCTATGTGACTCTATTATCAGTTTTTCAAAATAGCTTTTGGTGTGAAATCTCTCCAATTTACCATTACCCCATATTTTACAGAATTACAGTAACCCTTCCCAGAATAATCATAAAAAGAAAGGAGAGAAACCAAAAGATGTCATATTGCAACAAAAGTGTAAACGTTAAATTTAAAATTGAACAACTCTACAAGAATGAAACAAGCTCCCACATGAGGATCCAATTTGATACCAAAAATAAATAAATGCTTGTCTGAGGAAGGACAATGACACTTACCAATTTCTATATCTCATTTGTCTAAAAATTAAACAGAAATACATATATTGTTTGTTAGAAGTGTCCCTTTACTTATATTTTATTTCTCTTTATCATCAATACTAATGTTAAGGCTGAGAGATTGTTTCTATTCAACCTCCTCTTCAGGACAGTAAGGTGAGAGGATCCAGTGGCCCTTTCTGGTTTTAAACTCTGTGACTCTATAATTAATTCCTTCTCAGTTTTTCATTGGTGTGAAATATATCCACTTTAGTCTTTCCCCAGACAGTATAGAGTCACATTACAAAACAACCCGCCATCCTCCCCCAAAAGAATAATAATAATAATAAAATAATAATAATGAATAATAAATCATTCATAATAAAGCAACAAGCAAACAAACAAAAGGTTTCATATTGCAAGAACTTTAAAAGTTACATTTAAAAACGTTCTTGTCAGAGTAAGGACAATGATACTTACTTATTTCTTTATCTCGTAGGTCTAAAAATTAAACAGAAATAAATACATATTTTTGTTCAGCATTTCCCTTTTCTTAGTTTTCAGTTTTCTTTATCACCAGTATGACTGTGAAGGCTGAAAGACATCAAACTCATCCTCAAAATGTCAGACTAGAGGACCCAGTGGTCCCTTCTGGTCTTAAACTCTGTTACTCTATGACTCTATTGATCATCAATTTCTCATATTAACTTTTTGCAAGAAATTTATCCAGTTTAGTCTTTCCCTACATTTTGTTAAGTTACAATACCCCCCACAAAAGAATAATAATAAAAAGCAAGTAAGCAAACAAAAAAAAAGTTTAATATTGCAACAAAATTGTAAAAGTTAAATTTAAAAGCACACAACCCCACCACAATTAAACCAGCTCCCACATGAGGATCCAATTTGGTATTAAAATTTTCTTGTCAGAGAAAGGATAATGACACTTACCAATTTCTGTATCTCTTTTGCCTGAAAAGCAAACCGACAGACACATATTGTTTGTTAGGACTTCCCCTTTTCTTATGTTTTATTTCGCTTTCTCATCAATATGAAAATTAAGCCTGAGAGATATTTTTTTCTATTCAATCTCCGCTGGAGGAGGTCAGATTAGAGGAGCCAGTCATTTCTTCTGTTCTTAAACTGTGTGACTCTATGATTCTATGGCTTATCAATTTTTCATATTAGCTTTTGCTGTGAAATTCATTCAGTTTAGTCTTTCCCCACATTGATTAAAGTTACATTACAAAACAAACCCCTGTCTGCCCCCAAAATAATTCTAGTAATAATAAAAAGCAAGCAAACAAACATAAAAGATTTCATATTGCAACAATTTTGAAAGTTCCATTGGAAAACAAACTTCCACATGAGGATCCAAACTGGTACAAAAAGTTTCTTGTCAGAGGAAGGAGAATGACACTTACTTATTTCTTTATCTCGTAGGTCTAAAAATTAAAGAGAAATAATATATACATTTGTTAGGCGTTTCCCTTTTCTTAGGTTTTATTTCTCTTCTTCAGGACGTCAGACAAGAGAGGGAGAAGTGGTACCTTCTGGTCTTAAACTCTGTGACTCTATTGTTTATCAGTTTTTCAAATTAAATTTTGGTGTGAAATCTCTCCAATTTAGTGCCTCCTTCCCACATTTTATCACGTTACTGTAACCTCCCTCAACCAAAAAATAATAATAAATAAAAAAACAAACACGCAGACAAACAAAAACAGGTTAAATGTTGCAACTGAATTGTAAATGTTCAATTGAAAATCAAACAACTCCACAACAATTAAACAAACCCCCACATGAGGATCCAATTTCATACAAAAAATTTCTTGTCAGAGGAAGGATAATGACACTTACCAATTTCTATATTTCGTTTGCCTAAAAATGAAGCAGAAATACACAAATTGTTTGTTAGGTGTTTCCCTTTTCTTATGTTTTATTTCTCATTATCATCAATGTGATAAAAAAGGCTTAGAATTTTTTTCTATTCCGCTGCCTCTTAAGGAGGTCAGACTAGATGATCTGGTCGTCTCTTCTGCTCATAAACTCTGTGATTCTATTAGAATCATAGAATCCTAGGACTGGAAGTCTAATCCCCTGCACTCGTGGCAGGACTAAATATTATCTAGACCATCCCCGACAGGTGTTCGTCTAACCTGCTCTTAAAAGTCTCCAAACATGGAGATTCCACATCCTCCTTTATTCCATTTATTACTTACTCTGCCAGTTAGGAAGTTTTTCCTAATGTCTAACCTAAACCTTCCTCATGGCAACTTAAGCCCCTGCTTCTTGTCCTATCCTCAGAGGTTAATGACAACAATTTACTTCCCTCCTCCTTGTAACAACCTTTGATGTACTTGAAAACTGTTATCCCGTCCCCCCTCAGCCTTCTCTTCTCCAAACTAAACAAACCCAATTACTCTATTGCTTACCAGTTAATCAAATTAGCTTTTTGCGTGAAACTTATCCAGGTTAGTCATTTCCCACATTTTATAAATTCATATTACCTCCCCCCATGAGAATAATCATAAAAAACAAGTAAGCAACCAAAAAAAACCAGGTTTAATAATGAAAAAATAAATAAAAAGGGTAAATGTAAAAGCAAACAACTCCACAACAATTAAACAATCTGCCGACGATGGAGTACAGCAGTTTAGAACCATGCCCTTGGGACGACATGGGGCCGCTGCCACTTTCCAGCAGCCAATGGACAGAGTGCTGCGGCTGCAGGGATCCGACACAGCCACCTACACGGACGATATCATCATCTGCAGGGAGAGCTGGGACGAGCGTATGGAGCATGTCCCTGAGGTATCTGGGGCTCTCAAAGAGGCGGGTTTGACGGCCAACCCAACCAAGTGTCAGCTGCCCACCCAAGAAGTCACTTACCTAGGGAAGGATGCCGGGGGAGTGGGGGGCGGGGTGGGGGAGGGGGAGATACGACCTTTGGTACAAAAGTCTTAGTGGGCTGCCCCGTCCCTTTCATAAAGTAGCAAGTCCGGTGGTTTATGGGATTAGCAGGATACTATTGACGGTTCATCCCAAACTTTGCTACCATGGCTGCCCAGTTGACAGACCAGGTTAAGGACACTGCACCCACGTCAGGCATTGGGAGAAGAAGAACACCCTGTTCTCTATCCCAGCAGGAAGCTATTTCCACAGGAGGTAGCCTAATCAGTCATCAAGAAGGAGGCCCTGGAGGTGAAATGAGCCATTGATGCCCTTACTTGTAGGGTTAGCCCTTCCACCTAGTAACTGACCGTGCACCAATCCGCTGGCTGCACTCAATGACAGGCCATAATCAAGGCATTATTCAGTGGCTTCACTCAATGAAGCCATACAGCTTTTGGGTGGTCAAAGCGTGGACTTCTTTTTCACAGGATGGTGGGGACATGAACTGGCCCCAGGACACCCCAGCCCAGGGTCTGAGAGGGAGGGTGGGCGAGGGAGTATACAAACCCCACACTGCGTCTCACGTGGTGAAAGGACAGTACTGGGCCCAGGTAGCCCCGCACATCCATCCCTGCAGAGCATGCTTCAATTGGAGAGAGGGCTGGAAAGGGAGCAACCCAGCTCAGACGGGAGAGGCTGGGGAGGAGGACAGACCTGCCCTGAAGGCTCCTGACAAAGGACGGACCGTATACTTAGCCCCATCAGGGCTGATGGTTTCATTGCCTTTTCTTTTTCTTTTCACCTTATTTTGGATTGGAACCGGGGGAGACCAGCAGTTGGTTGGAAGTGACCCAGGGAGGGCAACTCGGAAGACAACTTTGGGGACCAGACACTGTTGACCCTCCTAAGGCCCTGGCTCAGAGCCCAGAAGAGTGGGTGGGCCCAGGCTCCCCTTCCACTGCCCACCTCCCTGCCCTTCTGATTCAAAGAGGGCCAGGACTGCAAGATCTGCCCACTGGGAGGGGGCACTAAGTGTGCTAACCACTAGGTCACATAACCCACCGATGACCCTATCACGCTCCTATGGGGGATCCAATTGTGTACAAAAAATTTCTTCTCAGAAGGAAGAAAATGACACTTACCAATTTCTAGATCTCGTTTCACTAAAACATAAACAGAAATATGTATAAATTTTTTTATGAGCTTTTCTTGCCTTATGTGTTATTTCTCATTATCATCAATACAAAGTTAAGGCTGGGTGATTATTTTTACTCAGCTTCCTTGTTTCTATTGCTTCCCCATCAAAAGGGAAAGTTTATCTAATTTAGACTTACCCCAAATTTCATTAAACTTGTTTAACACACCCTGTCCTGGTGTAGGGAACACTGGGGCATGGCCACTAGGTAACTCGAGGGGATGGAAGACCACGAGTGTCGATGAAGCCCCCTCGCGCTAGGCCCCAGTGTCCCTGGCCCCCCTCCTGCCTGGAGGCACTCGCAGCAGCTCTGCGTGCTAGGCCCAAGTGTCCTTGGCCCCCCCGCCTGGAGGCACACACAGCAGTTATGCTGAGAATCTGCAACAGTATGTTGCAGAGTCAGACTGCCTGAAACTAAGCAAGGCCAAACAGGGGAGATATGGAAGAACAATGCTGAATAAAGCAGCTTTATGTATTTTTTAACAAATGATACAGAGAATCAGGGAACTAGCTGGGAACTGGATTGGCTGGCTATATGGATACTTGGAGCAGCTTACTATTGGATAAGTATGCTGGGAAAAAGGATGTATAAAAGCCTGTGTAACTTCCTGCTTTGTTGTACAGGATTTGAGATTCAAATCTCCCTGTACCTTTTTGAAGCTTCAAATAAACTTTTCTGCTTCTCCACCCCGTTGTGATTATTGGGTGCAGCACACCGGGTAACGAACCAACTCAAGCTGTTGTTCAGCCTCTCGGCACTGGGTGCCGGCAACACTGGGGCACAGCCCCATCCCAGTCAGGAAAAGACGAAAACTCCTCTGGGCTCAAGTGGCCTCATTCCTGCAGGGCCTGCTCCACTTGGAGGAAATGATCTCAAAAGAGAGAGGTTGTCACAGGAAGGGGGCCACAACCAGCAAAAAGGCTGCTGGAACTCAGAGGAGCTGATTTCTGCAACAGAACCACTGGGAGGAAGAGAACGTGTGACCCTCTGCCACTCACAAGGGCCCTTCAGACCAGGTACAAGCAGGGATGTGTGCAGAAATTTAAATTTGACCCCTTTTGGAGGGGCACATTCTGTACCCATCCCTGGAGCTCGCTCCCCTCACTGTTCTGGCCAGGGAAGGACTTTGCTCTTTCCCCTATGCCCACCTTGGCAGAGCACTCTTCCCTCCCGCACAGGAGCTTGCTCTTTCCCCCACACCAGCAGGAGTTCGCTTTACCTTGCCTCCGCCCTGGCCCTGGCAGCAGGTCACTCTTCCCTGCCTCTGCAGCCCTGGGGTTGTAGAAGCTCTGTGCCTTCGATGATTATTTGGGGCCCTGTGCCTCTGCTTGCCCCCCCTCCCCCGCATGCATGACCCTGGGTACAAGCTGACTGCAGCAGGAGCGGTTGAAGATAAATCCTGTCATGGGGTCCAGCTGTTCTTAAACTTCTGTCATGAATTCACTTGATCGATGCTACACTCCCTGGTGACTGGACTTGCCATTATTCTCTCAGATGCTCCATCGATATGTGGTCTAAGGCCCAGACAACTAAGCAGCACCCAGACTTATGTCTTCTAGCCTGCCCTGAGAGCAAACAGTCCTTTTACCCCAATGGATAGCAATGTCACATTAGAGGAAACTGAGGCACAAAAAATTCATTAAAATAATGCAGAAAATTCCCATTTCAGCACACCTTCATTGACAAGCCAGATCTCTATAGATTCTTCTCAAAGACTCTGAGACTGAGGCTGGTTTGCATTGAAAACTTACACTCCTCGTACACGTAGCTATGCTGACCTAACCCCCTAATTCAAAGGACTTTTAAGGGGAAAGGGTCTTTGGAAACATCCAAACAGGCCCTGAAATGGTCCAACCTGTTACACATACTAACCCTCCCCCACCCAACAAACACACAGAAATAAAAATAAATCAGAGAAACCAACAAGCGTATATGCAATTGTGTAACTTGGTCAAAGTCTGTATTTGTGGAAAAAAGGGAAATTGAAACTTACCAACTTCTTCAGTAAGTTTCGCTGAAAAGTACAGAAATAAATGTAAATTAATATCATCTCCTTGCTTCATTAAAAGTGTTTGAAGACGACTTCCTATAGGTACACAATTCATTAGGAAGGAAGTCTGATTGATTTGGAAATCAGGCAGATATTCTTTATGGATGAAGTTCAGCAGGTTAAGGACAGCTGTGCCTGAGTTATGTGACAGTGGGCATGATTTTTTAATTTCCTAACTGAGGAAGAAATGTGTTTCTTTACTGATTTACCACAAGGGCATTTCTACAGGGCCTCTCACTGTAATGTCCGGGTGCACTACACTTTATTAGCAGAAAAGAGATTTGAAGGACAAATATGAGAGGCTAGGCTTTGCAGAACCTTCTCTCAAGTGGGACCAGAGACAGACAGTGGTAATCTCCGGAGAACTAGCAGCAGAGGGAGATGAAGGACCAAGCAGAACACAGATGTATCTGCTATGATCCGATTCTCTGACTCAGTTCTATTGCCCAAGACTCTCCTCTCTCCTATTCTACTCCCCACTCCCTACACACACAGTCCTCTTCCGCTCTCCCCCCCACAGCCCTCCCCACCACCCTCTATCAATAAATTCACATGCATTCTTCTTCTTTATACAGGACAAGATCAGCAGATCACACCTTCTTTTAATATTAAATTCCTAAATTGCTCTAATTTATTTATTAGAACAAAATCTTTATTTACAGTATATTTCTTCCTCTGATATTTACCTTTCATTTTAAAGAGATAAACAGTGAGGCCAATGAAAGCAAACAAAACTACCAGGATCACACTCAAAGTCGCCATCAAGGGATTCACCCTCGGGAAAAAGAGATCTGAAAAACAAAACACCAGAACTTGTCTTAATTTGGCTGATTACAGTCAGATGTTTTTATTTCATACAAATACATAAATGGTGCCCAGCAGGATTTGTGCAAGACAAGAGTGAAAGAATGGCCATGTGTACACTACACAAAAATGTGTAGACCGCTGGGTTTGCTCTGGCCCCTTCCTAAGGGCCAGAGCATACACACTCCAGGGAGGCCCTGTTCCTGCCTAAGGGCCGGAACCCCTGGACTATTTGGGGTTCAGCCCCATTACACCGGTTGGGATGCTAACATCAGTTTGCTAATTTCCCCTGAGACTAGGCAGCAATCCCAGTGGTATAGTGAGGCGGTGTGGCCTCCCTCCAATCCAGAGTGGGAGGGACGACCACCGCACCACTACACGAGGGTAAAATGAGTCCATTTGTGGATCTTGACCAAAGTGATGTAAGAAGCACAAGTCCAACTGAATGTCATTAGAAACAACATCACATGACGTAGGTGACGTTTCCCACAACAAGCAATGAACAGTGAGTTGGTGCAGCAACAAGATCACAAAGAGGCCACATGACAAAACTTACCACATTCAAAAAAATCACTGAGGTGAAGTTAAGGTTGCAGGATCATATTGTGTCAGTGGATTGAGTGAACATTTCTTCTAAAAAATGCTGGAAGATTTTTGTGTGTGTGCATACATGCGTGCAGGCTAGTATCAGGAAAGTCAGACTTCACATTAAATTTACATGAAATCCCAAACTTTGATTTTCTGAATACTCACAACTAGAGGGAATCAAATTACCTAAACTGTGATCCCGTAAATATACCAGTCTCCTATTTTCTGTGTTTGTACGTGGATTCTGAAATATCCACCACAGATGTTTCCGTTCTTTTCTTCCTATGTTTTGTTTGGTTTCTGGTGGTGGTGAGTTCAGTGTGGGGTTTGGATGGTGACTGACCTGCTATATAAACGGCTGATTCCTTGTCTTGATTGAGAACGGTGTTCCTGATGCAACAGGACAAGTTTTGGTTTGAATGTTCTGTTATAATGAGAGCAGTTTCTGTTTCAAACAGGTTGTTATCGCCACGGGATTTTGTTTCAGAGAGTGATGGTAAACGCTGCCCATTGAAATCTTTCCACAGCACCTCAGGCTCTGGGTACCAGCCAGCTGATCGACAAACCACCTGGATCCCTCCATCCTGGTGACCCTCCACAGAGATGAGAGGAGCAGAGCCCAGACCTAAGGGGAAAACACATAAAGGTGTCAATTCCATGAATTAATTTATAAAGCAGAAGGGATGAGGGACAGTTTGTGGATCCCTTACTCACACTAGAAAGCACTTGTTCACGGGGGTAGTCAGGAGAAGGGATAAATGAATACTGGATAAATGAAGGGATAAATGAATACTCAGTCTTGTCTAAGAGTGGTTAATATGTAGCTCCCCATCACCACCATCACCACTATAGAGTCTCAGCAAATAAGGCTGCATTTGATTTTAACTATACCCCTACTGTAACAACCAACCCATAAGAAGGCCATAAAAGTCTGGCAGCCCCACCTTAGCCACACATCCTAGAAACCACTGCAGAGCAATTGGAAGGCTTTATGTGTCCAGAAGGCCTTTCCCTCTTAATTAAAGACCCCTTTGGGAGTCAATCAAGACTGGGCAAGAAAGTGCCTTGCCCATCCTGAAAATGTGTTTAATAACACGTTGGGAAAGTTTTCAGCATATTTTCCCAAGTATGAAAGTGGCTGTTTGCTGAAAGTTAGATACACTGTGTTATTGCAAAATATTTCACAAGCAAGGAGTCACAGCTGTTGTGATAGGAAAGAACAAAGCCTGCAGACCACACACAGTTAAAACTGACACAAGGTACTGACCTGCTACCCGCAGTTCCAATACGGTTTCTTCATAAAAAGTACCATCTTGAACAAAGCAGTGGTATTGTCCTTCATCAGAGGGTCTGATATTGAGAATCCTCAAGGGAACATTTCCATCTGTGAGTCCGGCTTTCAAAAGCTCTGTCCTTCCCTCATACTCTGGCATCTGCCCTTCATACTGATCCTTCCCATCACGGTACAGGTGCACAAAGGATACAAATTCAGGTCGGAACCATCTCACCTCCATGTTTGCAGCGCTCATCCGGGGGGACAGGTGACAGGGGAACACAGCTTCCTGACCCAGGATGGCAGCGACAGGGTCAGGGGGTCCGATCACTGTGAATTTTGCTGGAAAATGCACCGGGACAGCAATAACAACAACAACAAACTTGGTGAGGCAGAGAACTGGGAATGGACGTGCTCGGCGTATAGTTGAGACAAGCTATCCAAGTAGCCCCTTTTTCTAAGTGCTCTCAAATTGACACGCTTACTGACATTGGCATGAGATTTGCTGGTCCTCACCAGGAACAAGGGGAGGGTTGGTGGGCCATATCTGGTGTTCTTCCACCAAGGTGCTCCTGAGATCTAGGCCTATTGCTCTAGGCAACTGTTGAACTATTGTGGTTCAATACTTCATATGATCAAGAGACCAATTAACCAAACTTTGCCAAATGTATTGCCTAAGGACAAATCAGTACACTATGAAAAGGAGACATATATATCCTCCTTCTGGAAAGCAATCCTTACGTTGCAGTGTGTTCACCTTACACAGAAATTGTGCTTCAAAAATACACCACCAAAACCACTTATATTTATACCAGGGGTGTTTGCAAGTGAAAAAGCACTTTATCCATCACCCCCTCCAACCCCCCACTTCTTAATCTTGTTCTGTACGTTCCTTATTGCTGTTTCGGACAGAACATTCCAAACCAGGTGGGAGCACACGTACATCCCAGCCACTGCTAGGACATGCCATTCATGTCTCTTGGCTTTGATAGGCTTCTGATGTTCTATCGTGAACACTAAATTAACTTTAGCAAAGTTTGGTGGGATATTTGATGTGGGTGAACAGAATTGTTAGAAGAGCATAATACATTCCGTTAATTTCCCAGCACCATATGTAAAGAGAGAATTACTGTGCATATAATACCTAATAATAAGGTGGTGTATACTACACCTAACATATATGTATTAGCTAACAGGCCCAATAAAAAAAGTCACATGACATAGAATATCAGGGTTGGAAGGGACCTCAGGAGGTCATCTAGTCCAACCCCCTGCTCAAAGGGGGACCAATCCGCAATTTTTGCCCCAGGTCCCTAAATGGCCCCCTCATGGATTAAACTCACAACCCTGGGTTTAGCAGCCCAATGCTCAAACCACTGAGCTCCCTCCCCCAAATAGACTCCTAGTGGAATCAAAACGAGCTCCGATATTCCACAGTGGAGAGAGGAGGCGGCGCAATTGTCATGTAGGGCCCTCACCAGGGGCCCACACCATCAGGTATTGATACCTGTCCCCAGCCTCTCTCAGATATTCTAGTTCTTATTTCATTTTTGTGCACATGTGGGGCTCTAACTATGGCTCCGATCTCTGGATATCTCAGATCCTCTAAGATAATTTATGTACTTTATGAATTATTCTTGTTATTGTTAAACTCTTCAACAAGTGTCCAGTCAATGCTCTGGGCATCCTTGACAACCTTTTCAAGAGACTCGTGTGAAGAAACAGACCTGAGCCCTATCCCAGGAGCAAATAAAATAACCCCGCAGCAGCAACAGAATGAGAGCAAACAATGGATAATGAAGGTGCTGATCTTGTTGCGTGGTTACATTTACACACCGGGAGTAGTTACATTGACTCTGAGTGGAGCATGTTGTTCAGACACTTCAGGAGCCTCAATAAATTCTCTAAGAAACAGCAGCCACGGGGCGAATTCCTACCTGATCCCATCCTGTGAACAGAACAGGTAAGGAAGCAAATGATAATCCCAGGGAGAAGGGAGCTGTGGCAGGATGAGTAAACCTTCATCTGCACTGTAACTTGACCTAGACAACGGGAAGAAGGAGGAAAGAAAACTCATCTTAGTGAACATAACACTGAGACTAACAGGAAATCATTAAAGTCAAACATTAAAGAGGACACATTAAATAAGAAAGGAATAAATGCATTATTAAGTGAACTTTTTCATATTACGTAGTTAGAACAGCCATTTAAATAAACTGAATATGTGTTTCCTTTATGAGTCTGAATTTGTCCCATCCCTACAAAATCCACATTAAAAAAAGTCAGATCCGTGTAGAAGTTGGTAGTAATTCCATCAATGGAGAAAAAAGTTTTAAGGAATGAGAAACAGTGTGTGTTTGTCAGGTTTCAGAGAAGCAGCCGTGTTAGTCTGTATTCGCAAAAAGAAAAGGAGGACTTGTGGCACCTTAGAGACTAACAAATTTATTTGAGCATAAGCTTTCATGGGCTACAGCTCACTTCATCGGATGCATGTGTGTTTGTGTATGAGAGAGAAAGATTCTTTGTTTTTTACCCATTTCTTTTCTTTCAACATATCAGAGGCAAAATGATTTAGTCCCATAAACAGAATTATCAAGTATCAGAGATAACAGAGAAAGAGGCTGCCCAAAAAGTTGGATTTGCAAGCATTTGTAACTTACTTTTCAAAACAGAAATCTACAATAAGTTAATTCATAGCCAGACTCCCTTTGAATGCATTGAGAGCAGGATCAGGTCCAGTTTTCCTGAATAAAATATAAAGAGGAAAGACAAAAAATTCTTACATTGAATAGCCACAATACACTGGTGTTAAATTCCAATGAAAGGGGAGGAAACAAAATCGCTCAGATAAAATTTGGAATATATAGTTCAAAAGCAAAGTTTATATTCAGAGTCAGATACATTTATCTGGGATTACTGGATCATTTCGCAGCTATTTATTCACCCAAAGACTAAATGTCTCGTAGGAGCTATCAAAGAGCAGCAGAGAGAGTATTCAAGTGACAGAAGCTCACCTACCTGATGACTCCTGGAAATCAGCTTTGGGACCGTTTTGAGCTCTCCCTGGCATCTCCGGGTTTTCTACAATCCTCATCCATTCTCCTCTGGGGGGTTTACATTTTCAGTGATGATTTCAGTGAGGCCAAATTAAGCGAGGAGAAATGACAGAGACAAGGAGCTGGATCCCAGGCTTTGCTTCCAAATATCTGCCAAAACGGTGTCTCTTTTTTGTCAAGACACTGAAGCGAGATGTGTCTCTCTCGAGGCCTCCACCACACTAGAAAGCGAAAGTAGGAAAGGGAGGGGCACGCGGGGGGGGGGGTTCCGTCCCTTCACCCCCACATTGCCCTTTGGGGTGAAGGATCCTCTCCCGGAGAAGTCCACCCAGGGGTCCCGTCTTGACTCAGATCTACCCAAGGGCCCCAGTTTGGCGGAAGCCCCGTGAGAATTTCGCAGAGACTCGGCTCCCTGCTCCGCGAGACCTGCTACCTGCGGGACCGGATTTCTGACGGCGCTGGGTTCACACGCATCAGGGGCCCCCCGGTCGCTCCACTTCTGCTGCAGCCCAGCGGCCGCGGCGCCGGCTCCGCTCTCCAGCCCCTTCCCCTAGGACCGGCCCCGGGGCTTCTCCTCCGCCCCCCACCCCGCCCACTCGCTCCTGCTCTCCGCTGGCCGGCTGAGGGCTCCTCTCGTCCCCCCCGCCCCCGCCCCCGCCCGTCACTGGCAAGCAGCCTGCGGGGGGCCGGAGAGGAGCCCTCAGCCACTGCCCTGCCGCTCCTCCGGGCTGCCGGTGCCGCTTCGGGCTCCCCCGGGGTCAGGCAGCCCAAAGCCAGGGACTGTCACCCAGCCGCCCGGGGGGAGCGGAGCGGATGGAGTCCCTGCCTGCCGCTCAGCTGGGGGGGTGGGGGGGGGGCGCTAGGACTAGGGAGAAGGTGGGCGGGGGGGGATCCTGTTTACCCCTCCCCCGCCCTGCTGGCCTGCAGTTTACTCCTGGCACCTCCCTCGCTCCAGGGACCAACCCTAGCTCCCCCCCCCGCTGTGCTTTTGCCCCAGGCCCTGCCCCGCTCCAGTCAGCAGGGACTAATCCTCCCCCCATGCCCCACTGTGCTCGTCTTGCCCCTGGCCCCTGCCTCGCTCCAGCTGGGGACCAATCCTTCCCCCCCGCACATGCCCCCCTGTGCTCTTGCCCCTGGCCCCTGCCTCGCTCCAGCTGGGGACCAATCCTCCCCCCCCGCACATGCCCCCCTGTGCTCTTGCCCCTGGTCCCTGCCTCGCTCCAGCTGGGGACCAATCCTTCCCCCCCCCACATGCCCCCCTGTGCTCTTGCCCCTGGCCCCTGCCTCCCTCCAGCTGGGGACCAATCCTCCCCGCCCCCCATTCCCCTCTGTGCTCTTGCCCCTGGCCACTGCCACACTCCAGCTGGGGACCAATCCTTCCCCCCCCACATGCCCCCCGTGCTCTTGCCCCTGGCCCCTGCCTCCCTCCAGCTGTGGACCAATTCTTCCACCCCCCACATGCCCCCCTGGGCTCTTGCCCCTGGTCCCTGCCTCGCTCCAGCTGGGGTCCAATCCTTCCCCCCCCCACATGCCCCCCTGTGCTCTTGCCCCTGGCCCCTGCCTCCCTCCAGCTGGGGACCAATCCTTCCCCCCCCCCACATGCCCCCCTGTGCTCTTGCCCCTGGCCCCTGCCTCCCTCCAGCTGGGGACCAATCCTTCCCCCCCCCCCACATGCCCCCCTGTGCTCTTGCCCCTGGCCCCTGCCTCCCTCCAGCTGGGGACCAATCCTTCCCCCCCACACACATGCCTCCCTGTGCTCTTGCCCCTGGCCCCTGCCTCCCTCCAGCTGGGGAGCAATCCTTCCAACCGCACTGTGTCTCGCTGTCAGGGTAGATAACAATCAATGATTTTTAAAAAAAATTAAAAAATTGGATTTTTTCATTTAAATTGGATTTTTTTGAGAAAATGCTTTTTGAGAAAAAAACCTATCTAAAGATGAGATATCTTTGAGCTATAACCTATCATAGAATAGGGATGATAAATTATATTTCTATAGTATGAGACAATATATTCATGTAATGTTTGAGAAAAGTTTTGTAAATGAGTTCTAATAGTTCATGGATTAGGGACCCAATCTTATGGGGTTCCACAGGCTTCTCTATAGATTATTTAGGTTAATCTTTCCATCTACCCAATGGGACTCAGTGCTCAGTCTAGAAGACACCATCAGAGATGCTTAATTTTTCAGTTCTCAAACTGCGGATTTGGGTCTCCAGAGGTAACATGCTTGTTAACAGCAAAAATGTTTTAAAATAAATAAATAATATGTAAAGGTGAGAAATAACAGACCTCAACTCTATTGTCCCTCTGCAAATTTGTGTACATGGAGTCAATCCCTTTGTACCTCTCTCTAAAAGTGCAAAGTTTCAAAAAGTTCAATGAATAGAAGACTGTTGGGGGCACAATAGATCTGGACAAGGAGAAGAAGTCTGGACATAAATGTGAAAAGCGAGGGACATATGCTTTTTTGTTAAAATATTATATGTTTGCTGTTGAAGAAAAAAATCCAGAATACTTAACGTTGTTTTCGTTAAATAAAATAATTGAAATGTCTGTCTGGTGATGTTCTCCTCCTAATACAGCCAGGCAAGAAAATCCTTCAATTATTAATGATTAATCTGTTGAATTGGAGATGGTTCACCTCCCAATGACAATAAATATCTGCTTCAATTACCTTTGGTAAATGAAATAACCAATCATTCATTTTCTGATATAGCTGTAAAACTAATCTGAAAAGTTTTCAAAATAAATCACTGTTTAAAAATGTATAGTGTGTACCTTCTAAAAATGAAACCTACATCGATCTCTGAGTTGTGAAGAATATGTATTAAGGTTGTAACAACAATCAAGAATGCACATGTATATAGAAAACCCTGATTAAATCGAGACTTCCTGACTAGTGATTTAAATCATGATTTAAATCAAATGCACCCTGCCTGCTGTGCTCTTGCCCCTGGCCCCTTCATTCCCCAGGGGGCCCCACAAATATGTTTGGCGCCAGGCTCACAAAAAGCTAATCCGGCCCTGTTTAATACAATCATAATAACCATTATATTTTTCATCTGCTGCGCCAAATGAAAACTCCCCTTTTAATTACTTCAGTAATAAACAGCCCTTGTACGCTACACTGGAGTTTATGGTGAAGGGAGTGTCTTTATTGCTGTAAGGTCGAAGGTTAAAGCCAAACCTCTCTCTGTTCTCAGCTACAAATCAAACAGGGACCAAACTGCGTAAGTTGTTAGTTCTAAGTCCTCACTGGTCAGCAGACATAGTGCTCCCCTTGTGACAGGATCCCCCACGTGCAAACTGGATCTGGGGTACCACTGTGGCCCCTTACGTCTCCAGCCTGGGCTGTCTCTCACAATGCTTTGAAGCAGTAAACCCCATTGGGAGCTGTCATCACTCAGCACAAAAATAGGTGGAACCCCACACCCAGCTGGATTGCCTGAATGCTCCCAGAGCCACTCACAAATCACACAGAGAAAGGCACCAGCCAATATCCCCCAGCTCCCCAGCCTTGCACCCCAGTGTAAGTTTATTGCCCAGTGTGGAGAGGACATGCACCAGCCAGAAATGGAAATCCAGCTGAGGTGAGAAAGGAAAGCTTGCCAGAGATGTGGCTTGTTACCAGGGCTGCTGTAAACTTGGATACAATGTTGCACTATTTAATGCACTACACTGTGGAATTTGTATGTTCTTGCAGCTGGATGGTGTGAGCTGAAATTATTTTCCTTTAGGGGAAGGCTGTCATTGCTCCTTGTTTTGCTGGGGAATGCATGGCTGGAGATCTGTAGCCATCAGTCACTCGCCTTCATACTGCTGCTGTTTCATGTGGCTGGGCCCTGCAGCCAGAACTCTTCTGTGGCAGAGTGGATCTGAGATCAGGATCAAGAGGGAATCTGGGGAGTGGCCTTCTGGAGCCAGAACAGGAGCTGCAGCTGCGATGGGAAAGGTGTGCTGGGCAGAGGCATCCTGGGGAAGCAGCTGGTTACTTCCTGAGCAACCAGATACAATATTATTACAGATCCTGACTCACATTGTGATGAGATACATTGCTACCCTTGTGTAAGGCAAACTGGCTACATGGTTGTAAACTTGCTTCTAACCAGCCTTGCTGCTTCATGGCATCCAGATGCTGTCAGCTCTGGTGCATGGGCTCAGGGTGAGAATCTCACTGCTGCTGGGTTTTTGTTGCTGGTGAACGTATTGCCTGAGAATTGCAGTCATCAGTCAGACACTTTCTCCCCCCAATTACAAAGTATTTGAGAGGCTGCACAAGGTCACTTCAGGTGGAACTGGGAAAAGAACCCAGCTCTCCAATATGGAAAACCCAGGTGCTAGCCACTCATTCCTACTGCCTTTGGGTTGAATGCATAAAATAGATATGATCTGGTTAGCACCACTGCACAACAGAGCCAGGCACAGAACCTTGGAGCTCTGACCTCTAATCTGGCTCGTAAGCATTTGTGTACCTGATGGAACAGTGTGTCAAGTCCCCCAACAGTGATTGGCCTCAGAAATAATGGTGGGGGACCGGGGAGGCCATGTTACAAATCCTGCTGCTGTGGGAGTGGGGACTAAGGGGTATTAAAAAAAGAAAACTAAAATATATAATTTAATTCACCCGCTCGTTGAAAATGTTATAAGCAATTGATTGAGGGGCAATGTGCCCTGAAATCCTGGTATTCCAGATTGAAAACATCAGTCTCAAAATATGGGCTGGGATTTTCTCAGGAGCCAAGTCCCCATTGAATTCCTGCCCTGAAGCCCTGGGGATTGCACTGGTTGGACAGACATGGTCTAAGAAGCATTAGGGCCAAGCCCCATTAGACAGGCTGATTTGATGTAAGAATGGTTGGGCTTTGCCCTAGTGCTGTCCTGAACACTCTCAGCAGCAATGCCTTCCGGGTAGGTATCTACAGTCCCAGTCCCTAGAAAGGGAAAGATCACCAAAGCAGTGGATCCTGAGAGATTTGAAGATGCTGCACTGTGGGACTCATGGAACCGCTGTGGTTGGTCCTTGCCCATGTACACCACAGAACAGGTCAGACTGACCCAGGTCAGCACAGCCCAGGGGTTAGTTTTGTTGCAATCCAGTGTAATCCCAGTGGTAAATGACATGGACCCCTGAGCTGTCTGGAGCCCTTTTGTGTGTGGATTCAAGGTGCTGGGGGGGTGGGGGGAAGGGGGGAGGTCCGTGCATTATTTAGCACAGTCACCTCCTGTGCCGGCATCTGAGTTTAACCTTCAGTAGTATCTCCCAATGAGAAACCTCATCTCCCTGCTGGGCCTGGGATGTTTGTCAAAGAGTCTTTCCTTCCTAATGGCTGCACTTCATCACTGCTCAGTGCTGTTGTGGGGTGGCAGGCTGGTCTAGCAGTTTGGGCACTGGACTGGACCTTCGGATATCTTGGTTGTATTCCCAATTCTGCCACTGACCTACTGCATGACCTTGGACAAGTCACTGCCCTCTCTGTGCCTCAGTTTCCCTTCCCCACTTCTTGTCTACTTCGTCTGCAACCTGTTCAAGGTGGGCATTGTCCCTCATTGTGTTTTATGCAGGGCCCAGATCTCATTTGGGGGCTGTGGGGACTGCTGTGATCCAAATAAAACTAATAATAAGTTCTATGATACAAATCAGTAACAAGATCAACAGCTTGTAACTTCCCCATCTCCAGCCTGAAGGCAGCATTCTCACATAGACCGGCCTGCAGCTCTTGTGATTCAAGCCTCACTGATCATTTAACCGCTTCTGTTCTATAAAAAGCAATTTTCCAATGTGCTGGGGGGAGGGGACTTGACACCTGGCTCTGCCCAGGCCCCACCCCGACTCCACCCCTTTCCCCAAGGCCCCACCCCAATTCTACTCACCCCATTCTACCCCATCCCCGGAGGGTAACAATGCTTACTCCTCCTCCTCTCCCCTCAATAGCCCCCACAGCTGAGCTTGACAGGCGGGAGGCACGGAGAGGCACTGATCAGCAGGACCTGACAGCAGGACCCATGCGGTCGGCACCTATGATAAAAAAGTTCCCTTATTTCACCAGGGGAAGCTGGTTTTAATAAGGATTCCACTTCTTAGATAAAAGTCTCCCATGTCAGGTATCTTTAAAGACTATTTTTTGCCCTTCTTGCCACTCTCCCAGATCATCTATTTTTCAGTAGTATCTCCCATTCAATGAAGGCTTTGGAGAGCTGAATGATGTACACTTGCAACAGGCAACTTCCGGTGAAATGAACCTTGTAACCAAAGTTATTACCATTAAATTTGACAGCAACTCCCTACCTTGTACTCCTGGGCAGCTTCCTCTATAGGAACCACCGTGTGAGCTCTGTGCACTTGGGATCTGTCGCACACCACACAGATGGGGGTTTGATCCTCTTCACAGAACAGTTTCAGAGCCTCCTGGTGTTCCCCACACACCCTGCCCCCTCCTGCTCCTTTCGCTGCCTGAAAAGTCAGCCCCTTTGGCTATTTCTACATTTGCCAGCTGCCTGTTGGGCCTGAGGTTTCTCTGTTGCACAGTTTCTCTGCACGGAGGGCAGGAGGCGGCTGTGTCAGGTCCCTCCCAGCACTGGGCGATGCAGGCTCGGCAGAGATTGTGCCCACACTCCAGAGTGACAGGGTGTGTGAAATACTCCAGACAGACGGGCCATGTCTCTTCCTCCTGGAGACTTTCCACGGGGCTCTCTGCAGCCATGGCTCTCTCTGGGCAGTGGGACAAGGTTACTTTCACTTTCCTGAGGTCAGGAAGGTAGGGGCAGGCTGGTGGTGGGGGTGCTGTACCAGCACTGATGGTGAAAAAAATCCAAATAAAAACAAAAAACAAAAGCCTTGCCCCCCAACTGCCCCAGCCAGGGCCCCCACAATGCCAGAGCCAGACCCCCACGCCTCCACCCCACTCTGGGCCCCATGCAACACCCCCCCACACACACACACACTGTCCATGCTAAGGCCTCCACCATACACCCCCACACGCTGTACATACCAGCACCCCTACTCATTCTGCATTCAAATCCCTCCCCCCATACACTCTGGGGACCCCCTGAAGCAACACGTCTCTGTGCCCCGCCAGAAACCCACACAGCCAGTGTCCCCTTTGCCCCTCTTACCCCCTCCCCCCCACACGATACCACCAGTCCAGTGTGCCCACCAGGACCCACCAACCAACACTAAGAGAAAGACAGGCCAACACACCGAGCAGAACTTTTAATATTTTTTTAAAAAAAGAAAAAGAAAAAAAAGCAGGGGAGCCGACCCGAGGTGCAGCCAGTACACACCCAGAGCAGATCCCCAACAGACAACCCCTCCCAGGCTGGTGCACCCCAGATAACCAAAGACTGACCAATAATTAGCACAGGGCAGTGGGTGCCACTCCCCTCCCCCCACCAGCCCAGTCGAGCCACCCCCAGCCCAGCTGTGCCAACCCCCCCAACTCGCGCAAACCCTGCTGCAGCCTCCGCCTGCCCCTCCCCCACACAGCCTGTGTGTCCCCCCGACCCCAGCTGCCCCACAACAGCCTCCCCGCCCCGGTGCACTGCAACTGCCAGGCCAGCAGGGCAAGGGCAGGTTAAATCGATGCTGCCCTGCTGCAGGTACTGCTATCCCCCCCTCAAACCACAACGCCACGCCCCCCCAACCAAAAACCTCCCTGCCGTGAACCAGGCGCAGCAAAGCAAGCTGGTGGCTGGGGTGGCCCTGCTGAAGGGGCGGCAATTCGGCAGCAGCCCCTCTCCGTTGTTTCCCAAGGCTGCAATTCACTTCACCTCTGGGTGTCCTCGATCCCACCTGCCACATGGGGCTAATGCTGACCCTGCCTCCTAGGCTGAATCCATTCATGGCTGTGTGATGATGGGGGAAATGGCGATACCAAGGTGAGTAGATTTGGGCTGAATTACTCCACAGTCTGAGAGTGAGAGCCAGCTCCATGCAGGGGGCACGGGAGAGAGAGGGACTCAGGCCAGCTCCACATAGAGGGGGGTCAGGGCTTTAGCCCTGCAGCTTCTGTTGCTAGGGCATCTTGGGGTCCTGAACTGGGGGCTTCAGCCCCACGTCTTCTCCCAGGGTCCAGGGCTTCTCCCACCCACCCTGCGCGGCTTCTGCCGGGGTCCGTGGCAGTGTTCCCTGTAATTTTTTATGTCCATGTGCAGAATGACTTTTGTTATGTGCACCAATATGGAGGTGTGTGGTGGGGCTGGGGCCAAGCGGTCTCGGGGGGGGTCAGGGCTGGGGCATAGGGTTCGAGTGCGGGGCAGGTGAGGGCTCTGGCTGTGCATGTGGGGTTAGGGGTCAGGCTGGTGATGAAGGGTTTGGGGTGCTGGCTGCCCCGGGTACTACCCTCAGCCCTCTCTCACCGGCTCCAGCTCGGGGCCACTTGAGAGGTGCCTCTCCACGGTCGCAGCATCTCCAGTGGCTCGGCTGGGGGCATCTGTCCCCCAGCCAGAGCAGGTCCGGGCTAGGCTTGGTGGGGGTCAGGGAAGGGGCGTAGCTGAGAGGGAATTTAGGTCCGGGGCTTCTCCTTTATCCCCACCCTGCCCAGCGCATCTCCTGCTGGGGTCTGGAGCTTCTCCTCCCCCTAATCTGCCACTGCACCCATCCAGCCTGTGCGCATAGGAGCCCTGCAGCACGCCTGGGTGATTTCAAACGGCCTGGAGCTCCCAGCCACCGCTACCAGGACCACCGCAGTGGTGGCAGCCAGGGTCCCCAGGCCCTTTGAAATCTCCTGGGCCCCTAGGCAATTGCCCCCTTGCCCCCCCCAGTGGCCCCTGGTGGGTGAAAGGTGTAACTGCAGCACGTCTCTGACAATGTATTTTCTGCAGAGAAAAAGAAAATTCTGGATGGCACATGAATTCTGTGCCTACGCAGGGGCACAGAATCCCCTGAGCAGTGTTTGATGGCTTGTGTTGCTCTCCCTTTTATCTAAGCCCCGGTAAATGCAGTTTCACCCCTTTTAATTATTTATTTTATTACTCTCATTGTTCTTAGTTCACCATCACTTTGGGTAAGACTGTGTAGAGGTATGTGCTTGTGCTACCTGGTTCACGATTGACTTACTTCGCCCGTGTTCACTAAGGGCACTGGCCTATTGTTGGTTTAAAGCCCCTTAAATGGATGAATGTAGCAGCTTCCCTTTGTCCAGGTTAACGGTTACACATGAGAGCAAGACACAATAGCAAAGAGAAGACCCGAGGCCACTCTGGAATTTTTGTGTTGTGTGTGTGTGTGTGTGTGCATCCAGACGCGCACCCAGTCACAAGTTGACTGAGAGAGTTTGGAGCAGTGCGCAAAGGAAGATTTCTGAGGTTTTTTTGGATGGGTGGGATGGTTTGGTGCCTCCTTAGATAATGGAAACAGAACTTCCTGCATACTTTGTAAATACACTAGATAGTATGAAAGATACCAGACTCATCATCAAATTCTGCTCTCAACTAGAACAGTGCGCAGGGCCTTCAACATCAGCCATCCACTCGGGTCAACCTAATAACACACTCTTGTATGACATCTCTCTCACAGGCAAATTTCTACTGTAATTTTAACTAAACATAGATATACAGTAGTGATAAGCCCAAGAAATCATATGGTACATCATGCCTCAAAGAATTATGATTTAAAACCAAGTATGTTTGGGGTTCTTTTCGTTTTTTGTTTCTGAGCCTTTAGGGGTGCATTAGATTCATATTTTCACATTTTTTCCAAAACCACAAGTTAAAATTTTTTTTATTGGTATACTTAGTGAAAACTGTGATTCTCAAGCAATCATTTGATTCCAGAAGCTTGTGCTTTCAGAATAAAAACACCAAATACTGCCACCCTCATGGTAAAATGGCAAGAGTCGGTAACATTGGTGATATGTATTTGGCTATCTAGACACACATGACACTGTTATCAATGACAATTGTACTGAATACAGCTAAGGACATGGTTACATTATGTTTTTGGAAACAGGCTGTAGCTTGCAAGCTGAAATTGCAACCGTTGATTGCCTGTTACTGCTCCGAAAGGTTCCATATATCTGAAATGGCTTTATGTTCCTGTGACAATTAATACCATTTTGGACTTCCAATATTATGAACTTTTTATACCTTTTAATTAAAAATAATAAACCTAACATCTGTAACTAATCCTCACATTCTGTGAACACTGAAGCATATGATTTTTGGAGATAGCTGCCCTGGGACATGTGCCAGGCTTATGGCCTGAGGACATCCTGATTTTTTGTACCTCAGTGGTGGCAACCCTATTTCGCTGTCATTCATTCTCACAAGTTTACTTTTTTTCCCTTCCAAACAGGGGCATCGTTTGCTGTGGGCAGGTGCCCCTCCAACCTTGGTTCCCCAACCCCCAAAATTTTCATAGCTCTTCGCCAGGGGTTGTGTGAAAAACAGCCCCCTGTCAGACTTAGCCATCAGGTTTAGCTACCAGTGGTGGTTTCTGATACTATCCATATCATGTCTTGCTTTCCTATCTGAATTAACTACCCCCAACTTTCCACATGGGTGTCTCATTCAGAGGGACCTGCCTGCCACATCCCTCCGCACCCCCGAGAGACACCCCCCCCGCCTGCCACTCGCCACATCCTTCCTCACCCCCGCCCCTGTGAAACGCCCGCCCGCTGCTCGCCATGTGCCTCCTCACCTCCACCCCATCCCCTGTGAGATCCTTCCCCCACCGCTCTCCATGTCCCTCCTTTCCTCCACCCCCCAACAAAATCCCACCCCCCACTGCCATTTGCCTCATCCCTCCTCATCCCCCAGCCCCTGCAAGATCTCCCAGCCCGCGGGTCACTGTGTCCCTCCTCTCCTCCACCCTCCCCGCAAGACTGCCCAGCGCACCCTGTCCCTCCTCTCATCCACCCCCCTGCCCACAAGATGCCTCTACCCATCACTCACTGTGTCCCTCCTCTCCTCCATCTCCTTGCGCGTGAGACTCCCCATACCTCACTCATGTCCCTCCTCTACTCCATCGCCCTGTGAGATCCCCACGTTGCCGTGTCCCTCCTCTCACCCATCCCCTGCCTGCAAGACCCCCAACCTGCTCCGCATCCTTCCTCACCCCTCCTCCCCGTCAAGAGCCCTCCCCCCTTGCCGCATCCCTTATCAACGCTGCCCTCACATGGGCAGGAGAGTGATGCAGTGAATGGTGGTGGCTGGGCAGGGCCTGCAGTGAAGTGGGGACAGGGCCTGGGGAGGGTATGGGGGTGGAATAGGGGTGCAAGAGGTGGGACAGGGAACTAGCCTCCCCCAGGGGAAGCTTCACCCGCCACCCATGTTAAGGCTGTTTTAGTGCTTGAGGGGTTCACAGTTGATACCTGGTGAGTGAAATCTAAATACAGAACAGACAACCAGTGGGGGGTTTGTGCCCTGCTTTGTAACTGCCCTGAGGTTGGACCTCACGTTCTTGAGCTGCCCACAACAATTACGGCTGGGACATTAAGGTGAAGGAAACAAGAATTGTTTGTAGTGTTTTTATTTTACAATAAGTAGGTGGAAAGCAGGAAAGTAAAAGGAGCTAAGACAGAGTTTAACGACCACAGCATATTGTAAGAAGATCCACAGCTACTCAGAGCAGTTTGTTTAATGGCACTAAAATAGCACCAATGCCCAGGAATTAATATAGGAAATTAATGAGTTACAGTCTCACTTTCAGTAACACGTCATAAATCCCTCTGTCCCTCTCATGTTCCCTTTCCTTCTCCCTTTTCTTTCATACTCTCCTTCTCTACTCAGCATTTTTCTAGCCCCCACTTGTGATCCCTGTTTATTTTCCTGTGTCTTTCCCACTCTCCTCCCCTCTCTCCCACAGATCATCCCCCTTGGCTGCTCCCTTCTTTCCCCTGATTTTCTGCCTTCCCCTCTTGCTGCCCCAGCGAGATCTAATCCCACAGATCTGCACAAAATGCGCCCAGCTGCTGCAGAGCTTCCAGCTTCTCCCAACCCCCCAAACCCTGATTGATTCATGCTGGGTCCCTGCCCCCCCCCCACCTGTCCCCAGCCCAGCTGTTAGTTCTGCCCCCTGCCCAGCCCCCGCCTCTGCCCCTCAGGGCCCCTCTGCCCCTCCTGCAGCCCCAGGGGTTCCTCCCCCTCCCCCTCTGTCTCCTGGAACTGCAGGGAGGGAGGGGGAGGAGCTTCCAGGGGCCATAGAGATGAGGCGCCAGGGGCTGGGTAGATGGGAGTCCTCCAAGGTCATAGAGACTAGGATCCACAAGGCTAGAGAGGCTGATTTCCGGTTCCCCCCTCTGCTGTGGGTCTCAGGGACGCAGTCGGAGCCGGGATCCCCCCCACACCCAGAGCCAGGGGCGGATTCTCTCCCCAGGGACGGAGCCCGGCGGGAAAGTGAAGATCGGGGCCTCGTCACCAGCATCGATAAATGTCACCTGCCCCCGGTCACAGTCCAGACAAACCCGGATCCTGCTGGGGGCCCGGCTCAGGGGCAGGGGGGTCTCAGGGGAGGTGAGAGCCCGGAACTGATCCCACCACCGCTCCACTGCCCAGATCCCCCCCTCAGGGCTACAGCTGATCCCTCCCTTCCTCCCCACAGACTCTCTGGCCACCCCCACAGCCCAGTATCGCCCACCCTCCGCCTCCACCTCCCAGCAATGTCTCCCCGCGGTGAATCCCTCACAGCCCAGCACCCAGAGCTCAGTGTCAAATCTCTCAGGGGTGTCGGGCAGATCCTGCCACCTGTCTCCCCATCTCACACTTTTCCGATCCTCAGACAGGACGAGCCGGGGATGAGCCGTGTCTGGATCCAGAGTCACATTCGCTGGGGAGAGAGAATCAGAGCGTGAGGGGCAGAGCTCGGCCCTGGGGGAGGGTTTGATGGGGTCAGTGACAGAATCTGCCGCAGCTGGGGAGCGACTCAGGGAATCTCCTGCCTCCAGGATGTACCCGGCTCTGAATGGGGAGCAGCTCTGAGATGTCAGCACAGTGCAGAGGAGAGTCACTCTTGAGGGAGGTGACAGCGCAAGAAGTTTTGCTGAGCCGAGACTGAGACTCTGAATGTTTCTCATCCTGCTCTTCCCCGATAGGGACTGGAGACTCTGGAATCATAGGGAAGCCCCAGCAGATTTCCACTCATATCATTCACATGGTCACAATTAACTACTCCCTGATGAGCCCTCCCTCACTTCATTTTAAAACCTTGGCTCTCTCTTGTTGATGCCAGCATGATGCCCGCTCCATCCTGCCACATATTCGGAGCTTTGTAGATAATGACAAGATTCAATAGATCCCTAACTAAAATTCTGTAGCCAGTCATCAGGGCCAGCCAAAGAGAATTATCAGTCCAGATTTCAGTTTTTAAAATTGGGATTTTGATTTAGAAGCAAGGAGCTTCTACAAGAGAAGGAAGTTAGGGGTGGGGAGAGGAGAAGGAGGGTTTGGACATTAATTTCATGAAGGAGAAGGTGGAAAGGATGGTTAAAAACAGCAGAAAGTTGGGATTTGGTGGAGAGAGGAAAGAGGCGAGAAGAGAAAAGATGCAGAATTTGAAGTCTGAGTAGAGTGACTCCTTGGTTTGAACTCTTGGAGCTGGTCACTCTTGTTCCTCTACCTGACACCAGGGCTGGGATCCTAATGGACAATAACTGCTCAGTCACTCGGAGCAGGGATCATTTCCAGAATCATAGGAGCAATGTGTAAGGAGGGCGGATTGTGGTAGTCCTTTCCTCTCCCTCCTTTGAGCCTCAGGACTCTGTCTTCTCTGAACAGGGACAATATTATATTACATTTTCCTTCTTGTTTTTTGTGCAGTGAAAGGGAGCAGGATCTGCCATTGATGAAATATGAGTTGTAATTACCTACATCGCTTAGGGATCTCCTCCACTCTGAAAGCAAACACATAGATGGGGATGAGAATTAAGCCAGACAAATTCAGCATCAATAGGATTCATCAACACAAGAAAAGGCTGCACCAGAGAGAGAGAGAGAGAGAGAGAGAGAGAGAAAAAAATGCCCTTACCTAGGTTTACTTGAAGTTTACCTAAACAACAAACAGAAATAAAAGGACATCCTGTAAAAGCTTCTCCTGGGTGAAATTAACCCCTGCCTGCCCCCCAATCATTGATCAATTGGCCTCTCTACTGTGCATTGTTTTACATCAGTATAATCCTAGGGATTGGACACAGGATAAGCCACACCAGTGCAAGTCACTTTTCACACTTGTGTAGTTGCACTAGGGGTCTGATCAGGTGCAGCTCTATAAGGAAAGGCAGAAGGCAGCCCAAAATTCTCTCAGTGGCCTTTATGCTAGCCTTGAGCTGGGTGAAAGGTCACACTTATAACTCACATGCGTCACCTACATGCCAGGGCTGTCGGCACTCAGTGCACAGAATCCTGATCCGGGTGACCACATCCTCACTTCAATCCTGGGCTGCCACCAGCCCCTCTCAGAAGTTGTTTTATGGAGCTGGCATGGAGCCATTTCTGCCATGGGCATCAAGTGCACAGTCCCCCCAGTCACCCACTCCATGCTGCCTCCTGAAGACACATGTCCAATACTGGCTTCCTACCCATTACCGATACAATAAGTTATGCAGTTAGTATTACTTATTATTTTCAAGTTTCAGAGTAACAGCCGTGTTAGTCTGTATTCGCAGAAAGAAAAGGAGTACTTGTGGCACCTTAGAGACTAACGAATTTATTTGAGCATGAGCTTTCGTGAGCTGAGCTGTAGCTCACGAAAGCTCATGCTCAAATAAATTCGTTAGTCTCTAAGGTGCCACAAGTACTCCTTTTATTTTCAAGTTGACATTTTTGAATAAATGTGACAATCTTTCAGAGCATAACATTGGTTCTACCAGGAGAAAACGGAACTTACTGATAGTGTTGAGATGTTTCCCTAAAAAAAGAAAATATAAATAAAATTATGTAGGACTTTTTCAGTGACTCTAGATTTAAAAGGATCTTTTCATTATGAGTCCTTGTGTAATAATAATGATGATGCTCTACCAAGCCATTGCAGCTCCCCAGGGACTTGCAGGTTGGGTGCCCAGTGCAGGAGAAATCAGCGACACAGAGTGTAATTTGATTTATTTACACATAGACCTGGCCTAGAACAGAGATGGTCACAAACAGCACACAGGCAATCGTTTCTTTTAAGAACTTCACCTAGCACCAGGGCTTGGTTCCCAGGGAACGCCAAGAATTGATGCCAGTTGACTAATAAATCCTACTCTGTTTTGAGAAGGCTGTTTCATGTCACTGCAAAAACTTGCTGTGGCACATAAGTCCCTGAAGAGCATACCAGCCTCTGTTCAGGAGTCTAAGTGTAGATTAGCTGGGGAAAGCTCTTGGGAAAACCTGAGTGCTGGAGCCCAAAGGCTCAATTAAGCAGGTGATGATGTACGGGGAGACTTTGGCAAACCAGTAAAGTGCCTAAAACCATTATGGCTTATTGCTAAAAGCAGCCAAGTAAGCAGGCTGTAAATTGGCCATTCAGGAGTCTCAGTTTAACCGCGGTGGGGGTGGGGGGGGAGTTGGGTGCCACAGAGAGGACAGCTTGACCCCGCGTCCTTCCTGATAAGAATTGTGTTGAAGTTGCTGATACATGCATCTTAGAAGAGCAGGATGTGCCCCAGGAATGTCTATTGGGGCCTCAAGACTGCAAACTCTGGAAAAACCCACACCTGGTTAATCGATAATCAGAAGGAACCTTTCGTTTGACCATTGAAACTGCTTACTTAACAAGTTTGCTTTAAGGGACATGTCATTCTATTACTAATGTATAAATAAGGGGGAAAAGTTTGAGGTGGGGGACTCTTCAGGACTAGACTCTCTCTGGATGCACCTTGTGTTTCCCACTGGCAGACGGGCTGCCGCTGTGCCACTCGAGAGCCACACTCAGCTTCGGTAAGTATCAAGGGTTCGGGGTGTTTTATTAACCTGTTGCGGACGTGTGTATAGATGCTTGAGACTAAGTAAAGTTTAGCTTTAAGTGAAAGCACTTGTGTTGTCCTGTTTGTGCCAGCCATCTATCGGTCAGACGGCTGTGTCTCGCCTGATTTATTTCCTGACACCACCTCACACAGAGTAAAAGTTACCAAGAGCTTTGGGTTGAAAGAACCCCGGGTAACAATGAGGCTGTGAGGCCTACTCTGAAGGAAGAGTGAGATTCTTTGGATGTGTGGCAAACTGAAGGGATTCCTCCAATTGACTGTTTAAGAGCTGGAGTGTGGATCCAGGACATTTGGTTCCTAGAGAATCTCAAGATTTGATACCTCAAGAATTGACTCTAACCTGAGATCAAGACAATGAGCAAACTCTCCTTGTTCCTTTCTTGTTCAGTTCCCTCTTCCTGAAACTTTGCAGAACCCCAAACTAACAACACAGCCTGTCTTCCCCAAGACTGAACATTTGCTCACACACTAAAACAAAGTAAAAAAAAAAGAAAAACTTGGAAGACTGTGTACTGGCATTCCTGGATGGAGCCGTCCATAACAACAAAACAACAAACCATTCCTTAATACTGTAATAATCTTTTGAACACACTAGAATTAAACAGCAGAAACTTCATAAGACAAGGATTTTCGTTCAAGCCAAGGGTACTTAAAACCCCCCAACCACATTGAATTACAGTGCGAGTTGGGAACCTAACTCCCTCAGACTCCATTGACAATCTAATTAAACTGGCGCAAACCAAGTGGAGGCTTATTTTAAGATGAATAGGAACAGGTTTAAGTTAACCTGAAATAAACTCCACTTAAATTGATGTGTCCACACAGAGGTTTGCATTGGTTTAACAAAATCCATTTAATTTCCAACCTTAAGCTGATGTAACTTTCTCATGTAGAAAAGTCTAAACTGTCTTTTCTACAGAGAAAATCTCATTCTGATTACACGGTATTTTCCCCATTCCAGCTTTACCTCTTAATTTGAGAAGAAAAAGAGTAAGGCTGACGAACACCAACGAAATCACCAGAGTCACACTCCAAACCACCGGCCAAGGAGACATTCTTGGGAAAAAGAAATCTGAAACACAAAGCCCACATCAGTTTGGAAATAACAAACACTATGCTATAGATTGGAATGACAAACAGTGTACACTTTTATTCTAGAAAAATGTATTACATCAGGATTTGTTCGAAAAAAGTGTGGGAAAAATTGCTCCCTGCAAGATAAAAATGGGCAGAAACCAATTTTAAAGAGAGGTTCTGCTCACACACTTTTGATAGTATTTAATACACCATTCAATACTATGTGAAGTGCTACCAGACTCTCCCTGTCTCCGTCTTCCCCTCTCCAGCATACAGAGGCACCAGTAGAAAAAAGGGCCTGGGGGGCACCTCCAGAAAAGTGGAGGGGCCCATATCGGCCACGGGGAAAAAAGGGGAGGGGCCTGCACGGACCATGTCACGCCGACGCGAGGCCTTCACGTGACCCACGTTGCCCCCCCCCCCTCCCCCGCCTCTGCCAGCATAAATAAGTGGGCCTGGTCACATCACCTGTTATCAAGGTGGCTCCACCCTTCCCATTATAGGGCCTTTTTTTCACTTGCTCACTAACTTTGCCAAACTTTAGTCATCTGGGCAGAAAAGTTCCATGCTGGGTATCTGCTTCAGGCTGAAATTTTTTTTTTTTTTTTTACAAGTTTCAGCTAAAATGGTTCCAATGTTTCTGAGAAGGAGGTTAGAGAATAACACATTGTTTTGACATTAAAAAAAAAATCTGATGACTTTTTCTAGGAGAAGCTTTAGTGCCCTGGGCTTTTGAGCAGAAACTTGATATTCAGCAGGGTGTGACCTTTGTGCCCTTTCCCTGTGAAAATCCATGCAATAATTGGCCAAGTGATAAGCCTCTGAAAAATTTTGGTTTTGTGCACCCTCGGTAGAGTTCTTAGAGTTTAACAGTAAAATTCTCCGAAGGTTTTGTCCTCACAGAGCATGCTCCATCCCCTCACATCCCCTACTGCTGACCAGACTTCACATGTGACATCCCCACGCTCCAGGTCAAGGATAAAAGGGCAAAGCTGAGCTTTCCCAGCTCCAAGCTGGTGTGGGGTTGGGCACTAGAATGGACAGCTGGGGGCCTGTCTCCGCTGTGCTCTCAGTGCCCACTCTGCTGGTGTCTAGGCAGGGCGGAGGTAGAAGGGGACTGACCAGGATTCAAGAGGGGGAGGGAAGCTCGACCCAGAAGGAGGTAAAAGACTAGACTGGAACAAAGTGCTTGTTGAGACTGGTTCTGGAGTGAGAGAGAAACTGTGACTGCGAATGAGGTGGAGATGGAGACTGAGAACCAGTGTGGGAAATGGGAGTGGCAGGACTGAAAGTGAGAACTGAGACCAGATGAGGAAGAGGGGGCAGAGGGACAGACTAGAACAAGGCCTGTCAAGGAGACTGGGAACCAGTAGGGAGACAGGGAACAGGGGAAGCGGGAGGGGAGTCTCATTTGACAAGGACCTGGAGTGTGGGGTTACAGCTGAGCTTGGCTGGGCAAAGAGACAGTGCAACCAGTTTTCGGAATGGAGAGAGGTAAATCGTGGTTTCCCCCAGGGGTCTGTTCTGGGACCATCCTATTCAACATATTCATAAGTGATCTGGAAAAAGGGATAAAGAGTGAGGTGGCAAAATTTGCAGATGATACAAAATTACTAAAGATAGTTAAGACCCAGGCAGACTGCAAAGAGCTACAAAAGGAGCTCTCAAAACTGGGTGACCGGGCAACAAAATGGCAGATGAAATTTAATGTTGATAAATGCAAAGTAACGCACCTTGGAAAGCATAATCCTAACTATACATATACAATGATGGGGTCTAAATTAGCTGTTACCACTCAAGAAAGATCTCGGAGTCACTGTGGATACATCCACTGAATAAGCAGCGGCAGTCAAAAAAGCTAACTGAATATTGGGAATAATTAAGAAAGGGACAGATAATAGGACAGAAAATATCATATTGCCTCTATATACATCCATGATACGCCCACATCTTGAATACTGCGTGCAGATGTGGTCGCCCCAGCTCAAAAAATATATATTGGAATTGGAAAAGGTTCAGAAAAGGGCAATAAAAATGATTAGAGATACGGAACAGTTTCCGCATGAGGAGAGATTAATAAGACTGGGACTTTTCAGCTTGGAAAAGAGAAGGCTAAGGGGAGATATGATTGAGGTCTATAAAATTATGACTGGGGTAGAGAAAGTAAAGTATTGTTTACTATTTCTTATAACAGAAGAAGTACGGGTCACCAAATGAAATTAATAGGCAGCAGGTTTAAAACAGATAAAAGGGAGTATTTCTTCACACAATGCACAGTCAACCTGTGGAACTCCTTGCCAGAGGATGTTGTGAAGGCCAAGACCATAACAGAGTTCAAAAAAGATCTAGATAAATTTATGGAGGATAGGTCCATCAATGGCTATTAGCCAGGATAGGCAGGGATGGTGTCCTTAGCCTCTGTTTGCTAGAAGCTGGGAAGGAGCAACAGGGGATCACTTGATGATTCCCTGTTCTGTTCATTCCCTCTGGGGCACCTGGCATTGCTACTGTCGGAAGACAGGATACCGAGCTAGACGGACCTTTGATCTGACCCAGTATGGTTGCTCTTATGCGAACCTTAATTTGGTCCCTTTGTGTATATGCCTTTTGACACAATCTTTAATGAAATGATCACATACTATTCCTCCCTCCCCCACAGAACTCTTGCCTCAATCAGTGCACTGGAGGCACCTGCTCTGGGGATGAATCTGGGCTGTGCAGTGAAGGAGGGTGTTGCCTGTAGGACCCTGGCCTCATTTCTTTCACAAGCTGGAAAGTGTGGAAAGAATGAGGCAGGGAATTCCAGGAAGAGAAAGGATGGTCTCATGGGTACGGCAGTTCAGTGGCCCTTTTGGAGGCAAGGGGAAATAGTATGTAATCATGGTATTAGAAACTGTATCATAGTGCATAGAGACAAAGGGGCCAAATTTAGAATGCACAGGGAACCAGAATTCTGGTATTTCCTAACTTTTGAATCCCATTTTCATTTAAGGTGTTTTGTGTGTGCACACATGGCTTAGCATGCATATATATAAAATGATTAGTGGGGTTTGTTTGTTTATATTTTAATTCTGGTTGTCCTTATGCACAGTCTTCATGCTGTTGGATAACCGGTGCTTCTGAACCCATCATCCAACTCAGGAGCCAACTCAGGGGAAAGTGCCTCCTTCTTTTCATGAAATGAATGCTACAGTTAAAACATGTAGGAAGAGAAATTATAGGTAATCATTACGTTTCCCAACAGAAAACTTACATTTAAGTAAAATTAAAACTTTTGTAACAGCAAGAAATTTCCATAGTAAAAGAAAATCTGACGATTTAAGAGTGGAAACTTATGGGGGGGGGGCAGATAAATATTAAAATACTCTTCACGTCAGCTGACATAGGAGCTGATCTGATAAATGGGTACGTAGGAACTGATCCAAATCCTATTAACAGCTTTAATGGACTTTGGATCAGGCCCACAGCATTTTGTTTTTATGGCCACCCCCTTCCCTGCGTGAAGTTTGCTAGAGGACGAGAAATCAAATTTCAAATTAAAACGTGGACCTTCTGGTGAGTGACACACTCAAATGACTGTTCCCAGGGCTCCAGACTTTCTTGGACCTGCCTTGCTTCTGACCCTTCATGAGCCAGAGACTCAGTCACAAATTTCCTCTATGTTGAAGAGATCACAGCATATCACAACTCCCACTCTATAGTCCCCTGGGCAAGAAGCCCAGTCCTTGATCCACCAGGAGGCGGAAAGTCCAACCAATCAGTAAGGGCCCCAATATACCTTAACACTGCCCTGTGGTGGCTGTATGAGAAAAAAATCTAATTTCAGCTTAAATATACATTAATAGAAAGAGACATAAATAAAATACCAGTTTATTGTTATATGGGACTTTAAACACAAACCATCATGTTTTTATTATAATCATATCCATAGGGCATTTCTATGCAGAAGTACATTTGGATTTCTTTTAAATTTAACCTTAATTCTGAATTTCCTGTGTCAAAACTGCTTGTTTCTGGGATAATTACTACATCCCTGGAATGTATTTTACCCTAAATTGTGTTCTGAAGCGTAACTTAATGTATTTTTTTGTGAGGAAATATTTTAACTTTTGTATTATTTAGCAATCTAGATTTTATTTCTTCTCCCCCCAGTTTGGGATATCAGTGTTTGGTTTTGGTGGTAACTCACCGGATATATAAAAAGTTGAGGGTTCCTTTTCTAGGCTGAAGTAAGCGGTCCTTATCGAACAGGCTAAATTCTGGTTTGAATTTTCTGTTATAATGATAGAACTTTTTATTTCAAAGAGCCCACGTCCATCTTGGGATTTTGTTTCAGTAGAGGGAGATAAAAGCTGCCCTCTGAGATCTCTCCACACCACCTCGGGCTCTGGGTACCATCCAGCCAACTGACACACCATTCGGATCCCTCCATCCTGATAACCCTCAACAGAGATTTGAGGTGCAGAGCCTGAAGCTAGAGTAAAATGAGTCAGTGTTAAATGATACACATATACAGCCGAGCATATAAAAGTTTACATTTTCAATAAAATGACTGAATACACTTTCTTTATGACTGATATTTGTAGAAACAGGAAACTTGACTTTATGAAACTTAAGTACTTGTTAAGCATTTTGCAGGCTTGCGGCCTCAGAGATGGAAGTGAAAGCCTTACAGAGCGTGGGAGTGTGTAACCAGCAGCTTAGTAGGTGATATGAAGTGAGCAAGGAATGCAAAAGGATTTCTCTTGGATTTCTGATTTCTAGGCTTTGAAGGTTTCATGTTCACAGAGCCAGTAGATTTTTAAGGCCAGAAAGGACCACTGTGATCACCCCATCTGACCTCCTGGATCACACAGGCCATATGTCTTCCATGAACTAATTCAAGTCCAAAAGCTGTGGGTGACCGAGCACATTCCTTTTCACCAGCGGTGTTCGAGTTGGTGCAGTGGGTCCTGATGCAACTGTAACTCTTGCTGAACAAAGTTTCTGTTTTTAATGTAATTGAGGTGAGGAAAATGGCCTTTTTTCACTGCTGTCCCACCCGAGATCAACTTATACCTGCAGTGAAGAGTGGCATTGAATATTTAAACTGCAACTTCTTAGCATGAAGAGATAAAGTGAAGGATTATGACACAGAAAAATCTTGCCTCTCTCTCTCTGGCCCAATGACTGTTCTATTTTGTACAAATACTTAAATGGTCGCTAGTCCGGAGAGAGGCGCTCTGTTGGCCAGAGGTTAGTGCACCCCCCTGGCAGGTGGAAAACCCTGGGTCCAGTCCCCCTGCTCGAATCACCCTTTCATTATTTATCCAACCTAGAACATCTTCAACAGTAGAGACTGAGGGAGCCTCACATTAGGATTTCCCACAGCTCAGTGTTTAGAGCACTCTCCTTAGAGATGGATGATCCTGTTTGATTCCTTTCTCCACCCTGCAGAAAGAGAGGAATTGAAGCTGGGTGTTCCACAGCCCAGCTGAGTGCTCTAACCACTGGGCTAAAAGTTATAAGATGGGCACCTCCTCATCTGGTTATTTCGTGTGGAATGGGGCAGGCACCTAATTAATTCCTGCAAGAAATGCAGGACCGAATTAACTCTTCTGTGGGCCCAGGGCTATCAGATTTTGTGGGGTCCCTCCCTGTATAAAGTCTTCGTCCTAATTTAAAACAAAATGATCACATGGGGGAGGGGGGAGCTCAGGGCTTTCCCTAGGCTCTGGGGTGGGGCAGAAAATGCGGGGTTCAGAGTTCAGGAAGGGGCTCCAGGCTGGGGCAGAGGGTTGGGGGTGTGGGAAGGGGTGTGGGCTCTGACTGGGGGTGCGGGTTCTGAGGTGGGACTGTGGATGATGGCTTTGGGGAGCAGAAGGGGGCTCCAGGCTGGGGCCAAGGGGTTTGGAGTGCAAGAGGGGGTTCAGGGCAGGAGGTTGGGGTCTGAGCGGGAGTTAGGGTGCAGGAGGAGGCTCAGGGCTGGGGCAGCGGGTTGGTTCCCTGCCTACCCTGGCCCACGCTGCTCCCAGAAGCTGCCGGCATATCCCTGGCTGCAGCCCTGGAGGGTGGGACAGGTGGCTCCGCATGCTGCTCTCACCTGCAGACTCCGCCCCCGCAGCTCCCATTGGGTGTGGTTCCCGGCCAATGGGAGACGGGGGGGAGGGGGAAGCACCTGCAGGTGAGGACAGTGCATGGACGGAGCTTCCCTCCCTGATTTCTGTGAGCCAGTGCTCACAGCTCCAGCCCAGGGGAGGGTGGGGAATGGCAGCACGTGAAGCTGCCTCTACGCCCCCACCAGGAAGGGCTGGATAACACAGGTGCTTTAGTGGCTGCAGCCCCGGGGCCCCTGCAAAATGATCTGGACTTTGGCAGCCCAGAGATCTTTTTTCAGGGCTCCCCTTTAGCCTGGGGCTGCAGCCCCTAAAGCCTCAGCATTAATCCAGCCCTGAAGAAATGACTTAGGCGCCTGTGCTGTCTGGCTTCAGGTATCTGGTTCCCATTCACAGATCACCTGCAGAGACAGGCACCTCCCTGCAGCCTGCACTTAGATGTCCGTCTGTCAGTGTGGGGCCAGGCCTTAAGCCACACCTCTGGGGTTGGCATTTCCCATTGGCTGGCTTAGGCACCATCCTCTCCTCCTCTGGCTGTTTTGTGCGAAGCGAGTCAGAGACCTAACCCGTTGCCATAGGAAACACATTAGGCATTTTCCATTTTCTTCCTGAATTTTAAAGGAGGGACAGAATTCGGCCTCTAAAAGAAACTGAGCTTGGACCAGGAACTAAGAACCAGCTGCTGCTATTGCTAAATAGCCAGTGAGGCTCTCCCTCGCCCCTGGGATAAAATGAAACCCACTGTTTGTGGGTGTCTCTGTCTTCTGGGGATGAGCAACTCCCTAATGTCTAGGGATATTCTCCATTCCCTCATTTGGATGGAAAGCCTGTACAGAGGCTGAAATGTTCCCAAGGCACAAACACCAGCACTGCTGATAGGGGAAACAGGGAAGTGAAAGGGGATTTAAGGGTAACAATTTGCAAAATGATAAACACTCAGGCCCAACTCCACAAAGAGAACTGGTGTTGCAATGGTGGCCTAACTTCTAAGAGGCTTAGAAAACCACTGGAATCCACAAAACCTGAGTTAGGGGAGAGATCAGTGCCTGAGAATGGGATCCACAAAATCCAGCATCTAGGGAGGAAGCTGCCTAAAACTGCCCAGAACAGATGTTGATAAGAAAGGTGTATCCTAGCGGTCTGCTGTGCCAGATTTCAGAGCCTGAACCCAGGCTAGATTGAGGCCCCTATCTGTGCTTGTGACCCACAGCCTGGCACACTCTCCTGGAGTCAGTCACCTAAGCCACTTTTTACAATCCGCACTGGTGCTGGTATCTCCCATAGAATTTTTGTCCCAGTTTTTACAGCACTTGCTGACGATGTGGGAGACCCTTGGTTCAACTACCCCCTCTGCTTAATGGGGGGGAAAGGATGTGAACAGGGATCTCCTACTGCCCATGAGTGTGCTCTGACCACTGGGCTCTGGGATGTTCTGATGTGGGGCTCTTTCATTCTCTCCTGCTGAAGCTGTTTCACTTAGGACAAATACTTATTTGCAGTCATTGGAGAAGGAGGATTAGACCTTCGGTCTCCTTCTAACATGTGAGAGCCCTGATCATTGGCCTCCAGATTATTCTCACTCTTTTTCTCTGGTCCAATGACTAATTTAGGGTCTCATTTAATGACTAATTGGAGGATTTCATGGGCACCTGAATTTTGGACTTCGGTGTCCGACATGGGGAGTTAGGTGCCTAAGTACTTTTGTGAACTTTTACAGACACATTTTACTGACCTTCTACCTTCAGTTCCAATACAGCTTCTTCATTAAAGATACCATCTTGAACAAAACAGTGGTACTCTCCTTCATCAGAGGGTCTGACATTCACAATCCTCAAGGCAACATTCCCATCCATGATGCCGGCTTTCAAAAGCTCTGTCCTTTCATGATATTCTGGCATCTGCTGCCCATACTCATCCTTCCCATGCTGATACAGGTGCACAAATGAAAGGAACTCAGATCGGAACCATCTCACTTCCATGTTCTCAGCGCTCATCCTGGGGAACAGGTGACAGGGTAACACGATATCCTCACCCACAATGGCAGCGACAGGGTGATCAGGTCCAATCACAGTGAACCGAGCTGCCAAATGCACAAAGAAGATAAAACAACTAAAGTAAATGTACATCATATTCCCTTTTAATTAATGACACTCATAAATTGGAATCTCTTTGTGCGTATTTCCTATTCTGTGCCTCTATTGCAGTGCTCGGTCATTGACTAGGATGTGTCCTGAATTTATATATGAATTTTACAACAAACAATGCCTTTGGATAACCATAATTTGTATTCGTTTTAATGGAAGCTGAAATACTTTCTGCCATTATCCTTACAAGCAGCTCCAGACAGAATTAATTTGCATTTGCAAACATTTCAAATCATTGCTTTCTGTTTGAAACAGTTTAAGTTTTTTGAATGTTAGAAAACAGATAAACTAAGTTAAAGAACATTATTAGGGTACCATTCAGGAAAGAATCTTTCTTTAAGAAGGAAACTTAAGCATGTGTTTAACTTTCAGCATAAGCTAAAATGCTTTACTCCAGCGGTTCTCACACTTTTGTACTGGTGACCCATTTCACACAGCAAGCCTGAGTGTGACCTCCCTTATAAATGAAAAACACAACTTTTAAACAAATACTATTATAAATGCTGGAGGCAAAGTAGGGCTTGGGGGTGGAGATTGACAGCACGTGACCCCCGTCTAATAACCTCACAACCCCCAAGGGGTCATGACCACTCGTTTGAGAATCCCTGCTTTACTCAATCAGGAGCTAAGGTTGCCAAACAAAGTACTTAAATATTAGGAGACGCCAGATTGTGCTACTTCATTTCTGCCTCCTTTTGTGTCCGATACAGTCTTCTGTTATATGACCTCATTACTGGCCTTTCCACAGAGCCCCTGCTTCACTCCGAGACTGCTCGACTGGCATCAATAGAGAGAAAGAAGAGAAGGTTTCCTACAGTCAGCCATTTGCATGACTTGCTGCTCACAGGGAGTACTTTGCTCACGAGCTCTGTGAAGTCAGCTGGGATGTTTGAGCTAATACTTCCCCACCTGCCTCTCCCCTCAGTTTTAAAATGGGGGACAGACAGGTGGCCAGGAGACCTTCAATGAAGAGTCTTAAATACAAGAACTCCTTTGCTCTCTGGTTCCTATGGAATCTGCGCCTGCACAGTCCAAGCTGATGAGGGTTCTGAGAAGAAAACGAGCATGTTGAGGAGGACACTCAAGGAGGGCCATATTAAGAAACTGGATGGATGAGGTGTAGTTATGAATCCTGAAGGCCCGGGGAGACATTTTACTGTATTGTTACCCCTTTTCAACCTCAGCAGCCAGTCCAGTTTTGGGGCCTGTTGGAAGTAGACACTGACAGAGCCTGGTATTCTCTTTGCTGCAATCTTTTTTATTTACAAGGAATGTACCAAGTCCTGCTTCTCCACATGCAGGAGGAACCAAAAGCGAAAGGAGCAGTTTTGTAGCTTCCAGCCCCAAGCCTTCCTAGCCAACAGACTCAAAAGTTCTCTCTGTCGCTTTTCCCAGCATTGCACTGTGGTCACAGCTGCTGCTTGACTTCTTTGCTTTTTTTGTCTCCGCCTCTCTCTGTTCTTGTCTGCTGTCAGTTCTGTGTGTTCGCTCTCTCAAATCTCACACTCACCGGGTCACAATACCCAGTGGAAAACCTCCCCCCTGTCTTTGCCACCTCCTCCCCCCACCCAACACATCCACAGTGCTAGGTGTCGTCTACACTAGCACTTTTGTGGGGCAAACTTTTGTCAGGCAGGTCACCCCCCGTGACCGACATCAACTTCACCGATAAAAGCGTTGGTGTGGACAGCACTGTGTCAGCAAGAGAGTGTCTCCTCCGCTGCTCGTTAGGGGTGGTTTAATTATGCACAGAGCAGCTACACGAGACTTCACAGTGGCGCAGCTGCAGTGGCATAGCCGTGCCGCTCTAAGGCCTGTAGTGTGGACATAGCCCTAGCCTCTGTGCAGACTCTATTTAGCCTTGTTTTAGGGGTGGCCACTTTACTCCCTTTTACAGCTATGTTCAGTGAAAGGCTGCATTCACACATCAATTTGAAGAAGGTCAACTCAATCCAAAACAAGATTTCGCCCAGCTCACAAGAATTCATTTATTTTTTACTGATGTTGAGACGCTTGGGAATTTGTGCTGATTTTTGTTCAGTTTTGTACAATGTAGTTAAATCGGGTAATTGTTGTTACGTTGCACTCCATATTCTTTATGGAAATACGCTTATGAATATGACATGACAAATTTTGAATAAAGCATTTCCAGTTATGTGACATACCCTTGAAAAGGATATAATGTGCTGAATGTGTTCATCCTATTTGTATGCATGTCTCATTTCTATGTCTGAAGTTAGAAATATGAAGTGTAAACTGATGTTACTGATGTAGTTATGCCAAGTGAGGGCCATTAAGGGTACTTCAGGAGCCTGATGACTCTTAAGCAAGAAACAATGGGCTGTCGATGGATTTGTTTTCCCGTAAGTCTACGGGATGCCTGCGAGGAGGAGGGCCGATGGGGGTCCCTGCATAGGTGCTGACTTCTCCTCTGCCCTGTGGGTGCTCGATTCCCCCTCTCACGGCCCCACCCCTGCACCACCCTCGCCCCACCCCAATTCCACAGCCTTCTACAAAGTCCCCGCGCACCCCGCCTTTTCCCACCCTAGCCCCGCCCCCTCCCCACCCACATTCCACCCTTCCCCCAAGCCCCGCCTCTGCCCTGCCTCTTCTCCACCTCCTCCCCCGAGTGCGCTGCATCCCCACTCCTCCCCCTCCCTCCTGGAAAGTCCTAAGTGCCACCAAACAGCTGTTAGGCAGTGGGAGAAGCGTTGGGAGGGAGGGGGAGGAGCGGGGACATGGCGCGCTCAGAATGGGAAGAGGGGAGGAGGCGAGGCGGGGGGAGCTTGGCTGCCAGTGGGTGTGGAGCATCTGCTAATTTTTCCCTAATGGGTGCTCCAGCCCCTCAGCACCCACGGAGTTAGCGCCTATGGGTCCCTGCAAAGACACGTGTCTGTCACCTGATGCTGGAATCCATCTGGGATTTTATATTTTTCCACAAAGCGGGGGGAAAGTTTAAAGAAAGAGACAAAGAATTCCCACCTTTTGCCAAATCTATAATAGGGTTTGAAGCCGGATAAAGAGGGAATTATGAGGACACCCCTGTTTACCACCCAAGATGCCTGCTGGAACTAACAGAGACTGAACAGATTGGGCCTCGAATAGAAACGAGTCTAGTCTGTGAAAAAAGCTTATTGGAACATCTTTGAGGGTGAGATATTACATGTAACCAGTTTCTTAGTGTATTAAGCTTAGCCTTGTGTGTTTGTTTTATTTTGCTTATTAACTTACTTTGTTCTATCTGTTACCTCTCATGATCACTTAAATCCTACCGTTTGTACTTAATAAAATCCCTTTTGTTTATTAATAAACCCAGTGTAAGTCATCATTACCTGGGAGGCAAACAGTCTGCGCATATCTCTCTTCACTTTGAGAAAGAGGGTGAACAATATGAACGTGTACAGTATAAGACGAATTTATCTGGGGTTCAGGCCCCACTGGGGCTGTGCACTGGGGTGCTGAGGCAAGTCCCTTTTAACTGAACCTTTCCAGAGCTGAGTTGATCTCAGTGTCTGTATTCTGCAGAGGGGTGCGGCCCTAGCTCTGTGTTTGTGCTGGAGGAGGCCTGGAGGGTCTGGCTCGGCAAGATAGAGGCAAGGTGTGCCCAGGCTGGCAGAAGGGTCAGGTTCAGTGGTTCAGGGAACCCGTCACAATTGTAGAAATCATACAAATGAATAAATCCTGTAAGCAGCAGCAGAAGCCACGGACATTCCTACCTGATTCCAGCTTGTGAACATAAAATGTAATGAAGAAAATGATGAAACCAGGTAGGGAGGAGCTGGCTGTGGAGCTGTGGCAGATTGAAAGACCCTTCATCTCAGTGTAACTTGATCTAGATGACACGAGGGGGGGATAAAATAACAAAAAAAAATATGCATTGAGTGTAACACAGTCACAATGATTTAAGGCAACCTGGATACAGAGAAAATGGAAAATTATGAACAGGATACATAATTGGCAAAACAAAACAAGACCCTGCAGCACTCAACTTAATTGCATTTCTCTGTTTCTAGGTAACTTTCAATAACCTTCTCAATGCTGCATCTGATCAAGTCTGACGTTTCATGGAATACTCCCAGCATTGATCAAAAGCTGTCTCCTGATCAAGGGAAACCAACCAATGTACAAATCCAATATTTTTTAGCCAAAACGACAACCCACAACCGGCAAAGGTTGTTAAAAGTGGACCTATGGGAGATACAATGAGTCTGGTCATGGCGCACAACCAACCCAATCACAGTTTTCAGTCCGTTTGCCAAGGCCTTTGAGAAAAGTTTATAGTTGGAGCACCGCAGGGACACAGATCTCCAATCCTTTCCCTCCCTGAGGTACCCCTTCTTAAGCAAAAGGGTGAGAATTGCTCAACAACAACTAAGTGGTGATATCGTCTCCTTGATGCTCTCCTGAAAAACCTGGAGCAAGTCAGTCCCAAAAAGGGTCCAAAAGGCCTTGCAAAACTCAACAGGCAAACCATCATTACCAGGTGTCTTCCCTGGAGCAATTTAGGGCATGTGACACTGTATGGATTCTGGGGGACATTTGAGCATATTATGAATAATTAAATGCTTGTCAGTTGGACCCCAAACAGATGGCTGCTTGTGCATTTGATGGAGCTGCAAAATTCTCTGGAAGACATGGTGGAGTACAAGCTTTGCTCAGAGAAAAAAGTTTAACCCTAATCTCTCCTATACACACTGCAGAGGCCATCTACGCTACGAGCTGCAGACTCTTCAAAAGACATTTAAAAAGCTATAAATTTAATGTCTTCATTATATTCTTTTTTCAGCAAGAGTCCAAAAAGACTGAATATCTTGGAAAATATAGACGATACACTGGGACGGAAGTTCAAATTAGTCCAACCTGGGAAAACCTGCTGGCTTTCTCATGAGCAATCCTTGGCTGTTGTCTTAAAATTACTCCAGCCATTATTACTGGCTTTGGAAAGTATCTACCAAGATGGGATGGATCTAAGTAGCGAGGCTGGTGGGTTACTTTTGCTACTACGTTCAGAGAAGACTATCGCCATTCTCTCTCTCGTAAGTCTACTGTTGAAACCACTTGGGTCATTAAACAATGTCATCCAGGCATCTGCTACAACAGCAGTAGATCTTTTGTCGAGCAACAGAAGCTACATTTGGATCAGAGAGCTATCCATTGAAAGAGCACTGGAAGAAGCAAAGACTTCAGTCCAGAAGTTGACTAATGAAAGCATTTATATTGAATCCTTAAGTGAAGAGGACAAGAAGCGTTTGTTAAGGCAACTGAAAAAGTACACAGACTTGATTCTTGAAAATCTACAACAGTGACTTCTAGATTCTACTCAACCACTGTGTAGCTTTTACAGATGCCTGTCCTATAAAACACTGGCAGCTGAGTGGAGTGAGACACTACCAGCAATGGGGCTGCCATGTGCTCAGGACAGAATAGAGAACTTGAACATAGAGTGGAATATCATACAACGAATTAATGAAGATTTGACTTCAAACTTCTTTTTTATCATCACTAGTGGCTCGACCTGATCTTTGTGCTGTGTTTCCTGGGCTGAAAGAAGTAGGAATTCATCTTTTGCTACTCCCAGTCACAACAGCTACAGTTGAGCGTTCTTTTTCATCACTGAATAGAATTGTGTGTTTTGAAAGAAGTCGCCTTCTGCCTGATCACGTGAATGAACTAATGAGCATCTCAATTGAAGGAATGGAAGTTCCGGACACAGGAGAAGCCACCGAAGATGAACGCATTGCATTCAAGAAGTTCATTAACAGAGTTGTGTAAAATTATAACAAGAAACCAAGAAGGATGTAGATCAGAGGTGGGCAAACTATGGCCTGCGGGCCACATACAGCCTGCAGGACCGTCCTCCCGGCCCCTCCCCCGCTCTTTCCACTCCCCTGCGGGCACACTGCCTCATGGGCAGCGCTCTGGGAGGCGGGGCTGCACGCTCCTGCAGGGCAGAGCGGCAGCGTGTCTAGCTCTGGCCGGATGGCACAGCTGCCAGACACGCTGCTCTGAGCAGCATGGTAAAGGGGCTGGGGGGTTGGATAAGGGGCAGGAGGTCTCAGGGGGCAGTCAGGGGACAGGGGGTGGTTGGATGGGACGGAGGTTCGGGGGGGCAGTTCCGATGAAGTGAGCTGTAGCTTACAAAAGCTTATGCTCAAATAAATTTGTTAGTCTCTAAGGTGCCACAAGTCCTCCTGTTCTTTTTGCGGACACAGACTAACACGGCTGCTACTCTGAAACCTGCATTGTTAGAAGTACCAGGACCAGGGCTGGCTCCACATCAAATGATGCCTCAGGTAAGGAGCATCTTTGACACCCTCCCTCCATTTGTTAAACCTTTAAATACTTTAATCACATTTGTAGCTCATTTCATGACTTTGATGCACGATTTCTCTCTCTCACATAAGATGATGCAAATTTGCAGACTAGGATCTGTAAATATTCTTAAAACTAAGACGTTTCTATAAGAACAGAAATGTACTAACATCAAGAAATTGAACTGCACACCAACACTGGGTGGACAATATTAAACAGCGTGACAGCAGGTGACAGACTTAGAACGTTAACAGGGCCACAATTAGGGGCATTATACTTCAAACATTCTATTTTCCCTTTTATCGCTACCAACAAAAACAGCACCCTGAGCCTGGCACCCCCAAGCCGGGCACCCCAGGCAGTCACCTGTCCCTAAATCCGGCCCTGACCAGGACACAAAAGAAAAGTCATTCAAAGAGAAAAAATATTTTACATCTGCCCCCTCAATTCTGCTGCCACTGGCAGTAGCGTGCTCTGCCTAGAGAGTAGGATTAGGCCTGGTAAACTAGGGAAACTGGAGGATCTTTTAAGTGGCTGGGAACCTGATCCCAATCCTGCTGACATCAATGGAAAGAATCCCAGTGATTTCAATGGGACTTGGATCAGCACCTCAGGGCCTTGCCAGCTTTTGGTGCTCAGGTTTGCAGTGTGGGAATCCCGTTATCACCTGAGGACTAGTTGGCAGTTCCTGCAGACTGTCATCTCCTGTTTCCTTGTCTGTGCTCTTCAAACAGGATTCTGTGACCCTAGCACTGGAATCTGCTCTGGCTCCCAGTATATATCTGGTGCAATTCAAGGTGTTTGGTTTTTGACACAAGAAGCACTGAATGGTTTAGGACCAGGCGACCACCTCTCTCGTGATGTGATACAAGGGTGGCGGAGAGCAGCTGGGATGCTCAGTCTTACACTTTCACTGGTTTTAGTGGGAGAAGAATGGTGGTGGGAAGCTTTCAGTGAAGGATCTTCAGCGCTGCAACACCCCATTGGTCTGGCACATCTAGAGTCCATTCTCTGTCGGGAAGGGAATGGATGGAAGAGGATGTAACTGAGATAAGGTGTGTTGGGGAGTTATTAGTCCTGAAGGCTTAGGGAGGCAGGAAGGTGTTTATAAAACAAACCAAACATAACCAACCAACCAAACTGCTCCTGGTCCCTTCACCTTTGTATTTGCAACTAAAGAGAGAGTGATGGGCTCTTTTTATAAATATAAAACCTAATCATTTTAATGGTTTAGGTTTGTATTACCCACAGTAAAAGAACATCCATCCAATGAGCTGGGCCCTCTTGGCAATTTTTACAAAAGACATGGATGAACAAGCAGACTGCAAATTACCCCAAGGTCAGATCAAGTAGTCCAGCAACAACAGAAACACAGCTAAAGAACAACAAGTAAGGGCCCGCTCCTGCTCTGTGCTTACATTTACACACTGGGATTACTTCCATTGACTTCAATGGGACTGCTCGCAGTGCATAAAGCTCAGCCCATTTGTAAGGCACTGCAGGCCTGGGGCCTAAACAAAAACCTATAGGAAGCAGCAGAGGCCTTGAGGATTCCTACCTGGTTCCAACTTGTGAACATCAAACAGTTATACAATAAATAATAAAACCAGGCAGAGAGGAGATGAATCCGGAGCTGTGGCAGAACGAGAGAACCTTTATCTTCACTGAAATGTCATCCAGACAACAGGAAGAATAAAAAGAACACAACAACAGTATAACTTAATGAGTAGGCTGCAGTGATTAGGATAAGCTGGATATTAGAGTTTGAGGAACAGAAAATTGCAAAGGACACATTTAATAAAAATAGGGATAAATGCATTGTTATGTGAACTCGTTTGCATATTATGCAGTGACAGCAGTCGTCCCATAGTCTGCACAAAAAAGAGCAGATCAGTGTAAAATGATATTAATGTCCCATGACCCAGGGAAAAAAAGAAAGAAAGAGAGAGAGAAGGAACTCCCCTGAATATGAATTAAGAGAATTAAGGGCAGGATTTTGAAAATCATTGAGTACTGGCCTAATTGTGCCCCACTGAAGTTAATGGGAAAACTTGAAATGACTAACAGGGGCACCAAGGTTAGACCAATACTGAGAGGTTTAAATAATCTGACCCTAAAATAGTAGGTGTCAGGATATTTCCTTCTTGTGATTAGAATGACAGCTTTAGAATTTTTTCTTCACAACAATCCCATAACGCCCCCCAATCCCATAACGCCCCCCCCCCCCCCCCGACACAGATTTTTCTGTTCCCATCATGGGAAACAATTAGCGAATGTAATAGGTAAAGTTGAATACAGTGAACATAAAAAACATAGCAGGTGGGAAATATATAGGAACAGAACATGTTATGATAGTTTGTTTTTATTGCCAAAGCATGTAGGCACCAGTCACTGATCAGGACCCCTTTGAGCGAGGCACTGTACAAAACATGTAACAAAATCCAGATCTCTGCTCATGGAGGAGATCCCCTCACTCATGGATCTCTACTGTTCCACACGCACAAAAAAATACATGTGGGTTTTTTTTTAAAGTTGCCTTTTGGTATTTGAGATTTTAGGTCACACTCAGGTCATATTCTCTAGCTTTTTTCTGCAATCACAAGGGCTAGAAACTTTCTTTAAACATTAAAACTGAAATTCTCTCATAATCACAGGACAAGAACAGCTGGGGTTTTAAGGAAAATATCAAATATTTCAAGACTCAAGACAAAATTATGAGAGAATTGACACCACTTGAATATATTTCAATATATTTCATTAAACAATAAATGAAAAAATGGCATTCAGAACAATGCAGAAATAACCACAAAAGCTTTCTTGTGATTGATTTAAAAAAAAAAATTTCAAAATGAATGTTATTTCAAGTAGATTTCAAACAAGTTCAGACTAAAAGGAATGAAAAGATTTTTTATTACTGTTATGTTTCTCATGCATCATTTCTTTTAAAAAATGAGAGTGAGGGCGAGAAAATTGGAAATTCCCGAAACCCACTCCCCCAAAATCAAAGTGTTTGTGTCCATTCATTTTTTTTCCAAATTATTTCAAGCTGTTTTTTTTTCCAATGGAAAGTTCCATAAACATTTCAAGTCAAACAAAAATCACGCAATTTTTGGGGTGAAAAAAATAACCCCCTTTTTATAATCATGCACAGAGATACCCTCATGAATTCTCCCCGCTGACAGCTTTTCACACAGGGAATAACCTGTCTCACAGTTTGTAACGTGGGCCTTTCTTGCCATTATGCCATCAAATCTTCCCTAAACACAGGACCATAAAATCACCCCTGCTAGCCATCCTTCTACAGCTCTGTGGCCAAAAAGATAGGAGACAACATTAAGTTATCACAGGATAACAATGCAATGTGTACAAACTGATCACTCAGTGCTTGTTGTGGATCCCTTGACATGCATACAGAAGACCAATACCAAGCTACAAGTGGTGACATCCCCTCATTGTCTAATTGCATTAAAGATTCTGGCCCAGATTCAGTCATTAAGTCCATCCCTATTCAGCACTACATTTCAAAGGGTGCTTCACTTTAGGCACATGCTTAATTCCCACTGATCTCAAAATAAATAAAGTAATTTCTTTCCATTGATTCTGGACAAAACTGGACGTGTTTTCCTTTAAAATATCAGAAGCAAAAAGACTCAGCCCCACAGACAGCTCGAAAACTACCGACAACAAGCAGGCCAGGAAACTTTACTGATTGCAGCTGAGTTTGCAGTCCCACGTTTCTTCCTATATTCTAAATACAGGAAGTTCCTTTGTTACAAATCTCCCTTTAACGACACTAAAAACTGGATTGGGCCCAGGATCCTTGGGTGAAACACAGTAACAGAGGAAAGGAATTACCTAGTGAATGTACTGTAAAAACCCGGCAGGGCTAGGAAACCGATCTGAAATGGATTGGAGGGCATGTCATTCTCCACGTACACATGCGGTACCGTTCCCATAAAGAGCAAAACAAATTCTCACGGGATTCTCAAGTCTTTGTGTTATTACCAATCTGTCCAAGACAGAGCCCTGACTGTTATCGAGTCAAGCAGCCAGAGTTCACCTACCGGATTGATCCTCCGGAGACGGTTCATGGCGCGTAGGGGGCGGTCTGTCCTTCTGAAAGCCTCAGGCTTTGCCGAGATAGTCCTCAAACTATAAATTATTTCATTTCACCAAGATGCCCAGTTACTTCTGGGTATCAAATAGCTGCCGTTTGATCACAGCCTTTTCTAGCAAGTTTAAAAAAAAATCCTGTTGTTCCACAGGGATAAACGTACTTTCCTCCGGCAGCATTTACTGAGTGTGAAAGTGAAAGTAACAGAGGGACTCGGAAATGGCATCAACCCCGGGTGGGATCTGAGAATCTCCTCTTAAAGAAACAGCCACGTGGCTGCGGAGACAGAACTGGTCGGACCGGAAGAATCAAAGTTTCTGGGGCTCCAAATGACCTGAATACAGGAGTGATTGTGAAGAGACTGGCTCTTGCTTTTGGGTGAACTGTAGTAAATGTCACAAATAATCATCACCTTTTACACTATGTCACCAGAATAAATATTCCCCTGTGGACGGTTAGGAATAATATGAACAATACCTTTGCAGTGCGAAACTGGAGTAGAGGGTGAACCTCATTCTTTATGACTGTAACATCAGAAGATTGAAGCCCTGACTCTCCCTAGGGACAAGACTCAGTCTGAGGTGGAAAAGAGAAGTTAGAGAATAGAATAGCATTAAGGAATCCTGAGTTCTGACCCGACACCAAACAACTTTCTGTCCCGGAATAAGTGATAAGTTGGAAATACTAATAGTAACACTGCAACCTGCATTCTTCATAGAAATGTTATTATTATATGATTATGGTGTAACTAAAATATGTTTTATGCAACATGGGTCATGTAAGATGTCGTTGCAAAGGTACGGACTATGGATACTGAATATGATTATCCTGTTTGTATGCATGTATCAATTCTGTATCTAAAGCTAGAGATATTGACTCTATAGCAATTACAACTGTGTTTGCACCTGGGGAACGCCCACTAGACAGTGAGCACTCAACCTGGATGGGCCATTAGGAAGGACAATAGAGCTGTAAAGATACTAATCTCCCTGCTTCCTGAGAAGTCTCCTAGGAGGCTCCTTTGACACTGCAAGGTCAGGTGATCCTGTTACCTGGCACTGGCCACCATCTTAACCTGGTACTTTCCCACTGGGATGGGTGTGGGTCAGACTAGGAGACAAAGGATTCCTGCCAAATACTAAAGCTATATCGGGGAAGGAGTGACACCATCAATGATTCTTCTCTGTTTCTGTGCCCAAAGAAACACTTAGAAACACCTGAGAAACAAGGACTGAACTGGGGAGAAGGGCTGAATGCAGGTTAGAAGGATTTCTAGCCTGTGAATGAAACACCTGGGAAACCCAAGCTGTGAAGCTAATGCAGCTTGTGCCTTGTGAATCTGCCAATCTGTATGCATCATCACTTAAGATGACAATCCACTGTTTTTAACCAACCTCTTTAGTATATTAAGCTTAGATTGTGGGAGTTGTTTGTTTGTTTGCTAAGTAATCAGCTTTGATCTAAACAACGAGGAGTCCTGTGGCACCTTAAAGACTAACACATGTATTTGGGCATAAGCTTTGGTAGGCTGGAACCCACTTTATCAAATGCATGAAGTGGAAACTTTAGTTTGGCAATGTAACGATGCTAGTTCTGGCAAGACCCAACTGAGAGTGCCAATTCAGGACATATTGCTTAAAGCAGGGCAGTTACAGCCCAAGGCTGGGGTTTCTGTGCACACCAAGACAAATCAAACCAGCCAAACAGAGAAGACTTTGGTTTTACCCCACTGGCTAACCACAAGTCACACAAGCAATTCCCTTAGACACTCCAGGTTCTCACTATCACCACCAGTGCCACTCCTTATGAGGACAAATGGTTATGAAAACCAATACCCCAGTAAAAGAAAAAAGCTTCTCTCGATCCCAAAGGACCAGACCCCAGTCAATATACAAATCAGTTCTTCCCCACAAATCACACTGTTGCCAATCCTTTAGAATCTAAAATCTAAAGGTTTATTCATAAAAGGAAAACGATATAGATGAGAGCTAGAATTGGTTAAATGGAGTCAATTACATACAGTAATGGCAAAGTTCTTGGTTCAGGCTTGCAGCAGTGATAGAATAAACTGCAGGTTCAAATCAAGTCTCTGGAGAACATCCACAGCTGGGATGGGTCTTTCAGTCCTTGGTTCAAAGCTTCAGTGTAGCAAAGTCCCTCCAGAGCTCAGAAGCAGGATTGAAGACAAGATGGAGGAGCTGCAGCAGCTTTTTATAGTCTCTTGCCATATGGTCTTTTTTTCTTTGTCCCAAAGACAAGCTGTCCATCACCTGGCCTGGAAAAACCTCAGAGTTCTGTCCATAGGCAGGTCCCTGCACACCTTGCTGAGTCACAAGGTGTGTCTGCCTTCTCTCAGTGGGTCAGTTGTATAGCTCATGGTCCTTAATGGGCCATCAAGCAGGCTAGGCAGAGCTGACACCAACTTGTCTGGGGTATCACCCAAAAGCGTAGCATAAGTTTGAAATACAGACAGTACAGAGCCAATACTTATATCTTTAAATACAAAAATGATACATGCAAACAGATAGCATAATCCTAACCAGTAAACCATAACCTCGTCTTAGACACCTTATATGACCCCCTTTATACAAGATTTGGTGCCACTACAGGACCTTGGTTGCAACAATGTTCTATATGGTCCCAGTTCAAGTCAATAACGTCACAGGCAGGTATATATACACATGCAAAGATGGGTGTGTTACATTACTATGCGGAGGACCAGTGTTAACAAGGTCAATTCAATCAGAGTGAATGTGGCCTACTCCTAATAGTTGATGAGAAGGTGTGAATATCAAAAGGGAAAATTACTTCTTGTAGTGAGCTAGCCACTCCCAGTCTCTATTCATACCCAGTCTGATAGTGTTACATTTGCATACGAATTCATAAGGGGGGGAAAAGGAGCTGTGCATCTCTCCCCACACATTAAGGGAGGGAGCAAATTTCATGAGCTTACGCTGTGTAGCTCCCTATACAGCGCAAGACAATATAACTGTGGGTTCATACTCCAGAAGGGTTTTGTGCACTTGAGTGCTGGGCAACTCCCTGAGCACAGGCTCCCCCCACAGCGCTGATGGCAGTCTCTGTGTGATTCTACAGCTGGGTGTGGCCCTACCTGTGTGTGTGCTGGGGAAGGCTGGCGGGCCTGGCTCAGTGGAATCCCAGTACCTGAGGTGGCAGCCCAGAAGTGGGGTCCAACCCGTCACACTAATATTTACTAAACCACATCACAGACATAATACCTCTAAATAAAGAGTATTGACAGTTACACACAGGTAGGGTTGCCAACTCTCTCAGACTAGACTGACTGGATGCCGTTGATGCAAAATGGTGTCCGGTCCGGGAAAGTTGGCAACCCTACACATAGGGGGTGGCACATTAGTCACTGGACCAATGGGTCCTATGCCAGGGGCCACAGCCAATTGGGAGACCACTGGAAGCGCTCCCATGCCCTGACCAGCACATCTGCCCGGTGCTTCTGTGGGGGAGCATGGGGGAGAGGGGAGGGAGACTGCAGGCAAAAGGGGTGGGGAGAGGCCCCCACTTGCTCTGGCCCAGGATCCCACAAATGCCGAATGTGCCACTGCACACAGGGCTGTCTCTGACTCTGGACAAGTAAATATGAGTATATTTTAGCTACACTGTCATAAATATAAAGGGAAGGGTAACCACCTTTCTGTATACTGTGCTATAAAATCCCTCCTGGCCAGAGGCAAAACCCTTTCACCTGTAAAGGGTTGAGAAGCTAAGATAACCTCGCTGGCACCTGACCAAAATGACCAATGAGGAGACAAGATACTTTCAAATATGGAGGGGGGGGGGGAAACAAAGGGTTTGTCCGTCTGTGTGATGCTTTTGCTAGGAACAGTCAGGAATGCAGCCTTACAACTGTTAGTTAGTAAGTAATCTAGCTAGAAATGCGTTAGATTTCCTTTTGTTTAATGGCTGGTAAAATAAGCTGTGCTGGATAGAATGCATATTCCTGCTTTTTGTGTCGTTTTGTAACTTAAGGTTTTGCCTAGAGGGATTCTCTATGTTTTGAATCTGATTACCCTGTAAGATATTTACCATCCTGATTTTACAGAGGTGATTCTTTTACCTTTTCTTTAATTAAAATTCTTCTTTTAAGAACCTGATTGCTTTTTCATTGTTCTTAAGATCCAAGGGTTTGGGTGTGTGTTCACCTGTACAAATTGGTGAGGATTCTTATCAAGCCTTCCCCAGGAAAGGCAGTGTAGGGCTTGTGGGGATATTTTGGGGGAAGATATCTCCAAGTGGACTCTTTCCCTGTTCTTTGTTTAACATGCTTGGTGGTGGCAGCATAAGGTTCAAGGACAAGGCAAAGTTTGTACGTTGGGGAAGTTTTTAACCTAAGCTGGTAAGAATAAGCTTCGGGGGTCTTTCATGCAGGTCCCCACATCTGTACCCTAGAGTTCAGAGTGAGGAAGGAACCTTGACAAAAAAAGAAAAAGAAATGGAGGCAAAAGGAAAAGAGAGGAAGCATGCACTGGAGATAGAGAAGGCAAAGGCTCAGCAGAATATACCGGATAACCCTAACAATCCTTCCCCAACAATCCACAAATGGGAACAACTATGTCCACAGTATGATGAATCCAGTGATATTGCTGAATATTTTCTCACCTTTCAGAGACTGTGCACACTCCATCAAATTCCTGAAGCTCACAAGATGACCACATTGGTCGCAAAATTGACTGGAAGAGCTCTGGACATAGTCAATAAGATGCCTATTGGTGAGGCTTCTGACTATAATAAATTCAAGGATTTGGTTTTAAAGCAATTTCAAGTTACACCTGAAACTTACAGAGTAAAATTTAGAGTACTTAAGAGAGGACCTGGACTAAGTAATGTGGCTTATATAAACCAGATGAAGGATCTGTTAGATAAATGGGTCAAAGGAAGGGGTGTAATTAGCTTTGAAGGAATGTGTGATTTGATGACTCAGGAGCAATTCCTGAATATATCCAAGGAGGATATAAAACAGTGTTTATGGGATAAGAAAATGGACTCAGCAGAAAGTCTTGCTTCTTATGCTGATCAATACGAGCAGTCCCAGACTGCCAGAGAGGCGGGACAAACCGGAACAAAATGGGTGGAGGGAAGAGAGAGAAACGACCCTGGTCACAGTTGGAGCGGATACCAGAAGGGACACCCTCAGACCACACCCTATTACCGGGGGCAGCCCAAGACCCCAGCTACACACCAAGGAACACTCCAGACACCTTATCATCCCACCACACCATTCTCCAGCAACCCACCTTGCCCCAGTGACCCATCAGCTGGACAATGTTTTAAATGTAATGAGCCTGGGCATGTAAAGGCCAACTGCCCCAAGATCCCCAACAGATTACAGTTCATTGCACTGGAATCACACCAGAGAGCTATGGAGGGAGCGAAAGAGGCAGAAAAAATAAACAAATATAGAGAATCCCTCTCGGCAAAACCTTAAGTTACAAAAAGACACAAAAAAACCAGGAATATACATTCCATCCAGCACAGCTTATTTTACCAGCCATTAAACAAAAGGAAATCTAACACATTTCTAGCTAGATTACGTACTAACTAACAGTTGTAAGGCTGCATTCCTGATCCGTTCCCAGCAAAAGCATCACACAGACAGACAAACCCTTTGTTCCCCCGCCCCCCACCCCGTCCAGATTTGAAAGTATCTTGTCTCCTCACTGGTCATTTAGGTCAGATGCCAGCGAGGTTATCTTAGCTTCTTAACCTTTTACAGGTGAAAGGGTTTTGCCTCTGGCCAGGAGGGATTTTATAGCACAGTATACAGAAAGGTGGTTACCCTTCCCTTTATATTTATGACATACGCTTTTATCATTAACATCTGAACCCATCATTAAAATATTATATCTCTCCAGCTAGTTTCTTCTAGCTCCTCCTTCATCCTTTCTCTTTTCAGTTTCTCTTGCCCAGCAGTGGCAGGAGGTGCTGGGGAGAGCTAGAAAACCCTGCCTGGAAGAGAAAAGCAAACAATGTCTGGTGAAGTTGCTGAGCTGGAAACTCCATCCGAGAAAAATAAGAAAGGTCAAAGCTTGAGGAGCCTGAGGAATTCAAGCTGCTGCCTCCTCCTCCTTCCCCATTTGGCACCAGTCTCCTGAAGACATTGGCTCTCCCTGGGGCTGCTCTGGGTTTAGTGACTAGCTCTGCTCTGACACAGTTCTCCAGCTCTGGCAGACGTCTGGCTCCTTGCAGACATTCTGGGCCAATGTTACTGTTACTGAATCACGCTGTGATTGGACACATTGGTGCAGCTGGGAAGTGAGAACTGGCTCCATTGCTGCAAATATGTTTCTCTGAGCCCTGCTGCTCCTTGCCAGGCCCTAGTGATTTAAACCAGGAGCAGACAGATAAAAATCACAGCCCTGATGCCACTGGGAGTGAAAGAGCTTCAACTTTGTCCCAGTTTGTCCCTTATCTGAGAGAGATGGTCTCCTCCAGCAGTTCCCCTGCCATTAACATGCCTGAGGCCACTGCTGGAATTGCTGCTGTGGGGAAGAAATCTATAGTTCATTCCATTCTAGCTGCCTTTGAACGTGATGTATCAGCCCGAAAGAAGATGGAAGCTCAGCACCGTGTGCCCTGCAGAGCTCCCAAGTTCTTGGGGTTTGTGGAATGTTCCTCATTCAGGCGCCTTCTGTTGCATGTCAAAGGCAGGTGCCATGACACAGACACCTGTGAAAGGAGAGACCCCTATCAAGTGCCCTGCAGTCCACTGCACTAGAAACCACGAGTGTGAGGGTTTGAGTCTCATTTCTACAGGCTTGTGCTTGTATTGCCCTGAACATCCTAATCCTTGTTAGTGATAAAACCTCATATCCCCTCAAAAGCAGTTAAGCATTAGACATGTTCTCTCCGTGCTTCACCATTAAGGTAGCGGGGAAGTGTGATATTTTGGGAAATCTGCCTTTACACCTTATGAATGCTGGTTGCTGTTGTGAGTGGTTGTTAATGTATTTTTGAACGTGTCTGTGAATTCCACTGTTTCTGGCAGCACCTTCATCTGATACACACCAGACAGAGGACAATAGGCAGCGCTTAACCTAAATGGCCATGCTTTGACCACACACCTGTTGTGCTACCTAGCAATTGTATCCTAAGGGAAACCTGTTTTCCACCTGCCCTCTGCAGGCGGCTGGTGTCGGAGGAATGGAATGTTACGGAGCAGAAATCCAAGGTGTGATGCTAGCTTTTAAAAACCACAGAAGCAGGGTAGGTCAGGAGAATACTCCCAGAGAGCCACACAGAACAGGAAGCATTGGGCAGGAGAGAAGAAGGGGTAAGGACTGGCCAAGGTCAGAGTAGAAGAGCTGGGGGAAAAGCCTCCAGGTTTCATCACACAAGGGATGCATGGCAACAGAAGGATGCTGGGTGAACTCTGACCCCAGCCCAAAGAGTGCTCTGGAGTAGGGAGGAAACATGTGGGTAGGGTTTGGTTTTGTGTAGGTCTGTGTGATGCTTCTGCTGTGAAAAGGCAATGCTGTGTTTGAGTCCTGTGCAAAGTTAGTCTGTTATGTGCTACACTCATCACATGCCCCTAAAAGAGTTAGCCTGTAACCCAGCAGGCTCACCCCTTGGATGGGATGCTGGGAGAAGGTGTGTTTCAGCTACTGGGGTAGCCTGGGGGTCAGTGGTGGACGGTAGCCTAAGGCAGGTGGGCTGAGGAGCTTCCTTTCCATGGGTAAGAGAGTGAGACATACTGCCCAGGAAACATACCAAGGAGGCCAAAATACTGCGTCCTGCTGAAACCCAGGGAAGCTTTAAAACACCCCATGATCCAGGGGCTGGATTCCCCTCCTAGCACTCTGGTCGGTGGGGACACTCAACCAGACCTGTGACAAGTGGCTGCACAAGGTCACTGCAGGAGGAAGAGAATACTGTTTTGAACACTGTTTGCCAGAAGCTGGGAATGGGCGACAGGGGATGGATCGCTTCATGATTGCCTGCTCTGTTCGTTCCCTCTGGGGCACCTGGCACTGGCCACTGTTGGAAGACAGGACACTGGGCTAGATGGACCTTTGGTCTGACCCAGTACATCTGTTCTTATGTTCTAACCCATAGCAGCATAGCCACCCAACAGACCTGCCTATCAGGATTTCTGAATGGTGTATATGGTATTTGGTTACCTATCACTAACCACAGCACCACAACAGAGCCCAGGAGAGAACCCAGGAATCCTGATCTCCAGTCTGCTGTCTAGTAAACAGCTGTATATGCTGCAGAATGTGTGTCAAGCACCCCTCCCTCCCCGGGGTTGAGCCACAGAAACAATAGCAATTACTCCTGAAACTCAAGTAATAGACAGGGTGATTTTGTGGTTGCAAGTCATAATTTTCCCCCGAGATTTTTCAATGCTTTATTTCATTTAGACCATAGTTAAACTGTTATAATCTGTAGCCTCTGGTCTGACATGTAACAAACTGCAGTTGTTCCACATTGCGAACAGTTGTCACACATTTTGATTGCTGGCATCATCACACATTGGCCAGTTTGGAGGTTGAAAGTGAGAAACTAGCTCCCTGTTACAGATATTTAATCACACTGCCCATGTGGTTGCAGCTCGGTAATGTGCACTGGTGAGATTAGGGTGACCAGATGTCCCTATTTTATAGGGACAGTCCCAATATTTGGGCCTTTTTCTTATATAGGCACCTATTACCCCACACCCACTGTCCCAATTTTTCACACTTGCTGTCTGGTCAACCTAGGTGAGATTTGAAAGATTTCTCTTTCAAGACCTTCCCATGTCTATGTGTGTGGGGATATGGATCTTTTTCTCCAACCTTGACCCCAGAATTCTGGGCACCCTCTATCAGTCTGCTTTGCAGATTGGGAGGCCATTCTCAGCACAAAAAACAGAAAGAATCATTGCTGGGAGCAATGCTGTTGCCAGTGTTGATGGCTAACTCAGAGCTGATTTATCCATTGTCACCTTAGGCTTCGCCCACCTGCTCCATGGCTCCGGTGTTATCAGAGAACTTGGGCCCACTTGTTCTGAGTCTGAAGCTACTTTCAGCGACTGCTTCAGGAGACAGAGCTTCAGTCTGGCATCCCATGATTTTCTGGTCTGGGTGGAGAATGAGAGGCGGACAGAGCACCTGTCTGAGACGTGAGATTCTCCCAGGTAGAATAGGCGTCTGCTCTGTCTGTCTTTCAGTGGGATGGGACCAACCCATGATAGCACAGCTTGAAGCCCATCTTAGAGTCCATCACATGTACAGACACCTCCTCCCCCTCCCCCCGTACAAAGAGGGAGCCCCAGAGAGGGGGTTTGGTCACAGATTTTCCACGCAGATGAGGATTTCAGGGTGTATGCCGATGAAGGGGGGTAATTTAGAGGAGTTCTGAATTTTCAGATATTTTTAGGAGGAATTAGAATGCTGGAGATTGCTCAGCAGATCAGACTCCGCTAGCTTGAGACTTACTTCCACAGATGGTCAGAGGGATCTGAGGGAACGGCGGGAACGCTCCCCCTCGTATTCCCTTGCACAGGAGCACACAGAGGCTCAGGGCATATACATGGCCCCACTGGATAGTGCTACCTAAAGGCAGGGGAGGCCCTAGACTAGCTGCCAGCAACTGGTGCCCTAAGCGAACCATGCAATCAGCGCCCCCACCCCCAAACCCCCAGCGCAGATCTAGGCTGAGGTTTTTGGTAAACTGGGAAACATTTGCCCCTTTTTTCCTTTTAATGGTTTTTAAGCATTTTTTTTTAAAACAGAGGCTTAATTATTTAGTTTGTCCATCCGTCCATCTGTCTGACCAATGTTTCTGCGATCAGATAAAATAGAGACACGAAATTTTCAGAACAGATTTGTACACAACAGCTAGATGATATTTCAGTCCGATTTCAAATAAAAATGCATTACAAATGTTAATTATAATTTTTATTATTACAAATCCAAAATCATCCATTACGCAATCCTGCTTTAACTGCCATTTCCACCACATCCAATATAGAAAGAAATAAGAAAACTCTTCAGTGAACTTTAACCAGTATTTACAAAACACTCCAAATAAAAAACACTCTGTGCTCTTAAAACATGATTTTTCTTGCTTTAAGGTTTGAAAATTCAGTCAGTAATTCTTTTAGATCCAGTTTTCCAGCTATTTCATGCTCTATTGACATTGTGGCAAGTCCAACAAGTCTCTCTGGCACCATTGTTGAACACGGATATGTTTTTATTAATTTTATCTTTGAGAAGCTATGTTCCCCACTAGCTACGGAAACTGGCAAAGTTAAAGAATGCGTAGAGCTATAAAAATGTTTGGAAAACTGTCTGTGAGTTTATTTTCACAAACAAACTTCAGTACTTCTTCAGGAGTGGAATGTTTCTTAAATCATCTTGAAAAAGCCTGAAGCTCACTACACAAATCTGTAGCATCAATGTCTTTTGAATTTTCATGAGTCAATGCTGACTCCAGTTTTATACAAAATTCTCTTATCTGTTTTGCTGTTCTCTTTTGCAAGCTGTGGATCTCCTATAGAAAGCCAAATACTGACTCTCGCTGCTGCATCTGTTAAAATCTTTCATCAACCAAGTGAATAGCAGTATCAAGGACTGTGGAGTAGAAATTCACTTTGAACCTTTGTTTTGGGATCTGAATGGGTGTGTCCCATCCTTCATACGAAAACTGTTGTTTCTTTTGCTGAATGCGAACTGGCTCTGGTTCAAATTCTGTCGGAAAGTCTATTTCTGCAGCAAGCTCAAGAGAATCTACCAGTGTTCTTTCGAACCCTTCATCACTTCTGAATTCCTCCAGAATATTTTTAGTTTGCTGAAGTTTTTGAATAGCAGAAGGTATGTTCAAGTTCTTTTCCTGAAGCTGCTTACTAGTGATGTTAATCTCGAAAAGGATATTATACCACAAAATGAGTGACGTTACAAATTTGAACTTGGAAAGGCCATTTGCAAGAGCTTCTGCATCTGAACGTGCCGTATTGCCAGATAAGCCAGTAAAGTTAGTATCATTAGAAATTTCAATTAGGGCATCATGAATGTTTCCAAGTTCATAGCAAAGAGGCTTCAAAGCATCAATGCGACTCTCCCATCTTGTCTGACTAAGTGGTTTCATAGTTAGACAATTCACATGGCGAGTCAGAATCTCCCAACGGCATGTTGAGCTTGAGAAAAACACGTAAGCACGTTACACCAGGTCAAAGAAACCGCTTGCCTCCAAACAGCATCTAGCACAGGGGTGGGCAAACTTTTTGCCCGAGGGCCAGATCTGGGTGGGGAAATTACTCAAATGCCATTCAAAATTACATTAGTAAAAGTTAATTTGCTTAACTGATTTGTCACCAAAATTGCACAAGTCCCCCTTCCTTACTGCAGAGTGTACGTCAGAAGTTTTTTGATAATAAATATGACAGACTAGAGACTATACGTTCTGGGAGACTGTGCCTAAAGGAATAAATGACTGCTGCACAGTTCTTAGAATTCATCTGAATCACTGACAAACACCTTCCCTACAGGCACACTGGTTGCCAGCAGTGGCTGACAATGGGCTGAGGCGAGACCGTGCAAGGAATTGAAAATATATTGTATTATCTCAACTAATGATAACAGGGAAAGATAAAACATTTTATAAACTTGTCACTTTACTTTTATATGACCACACAGCAAGCTTCATAAGGTGTTATTTAACAGCATCATTGAATAGATCCAGAAGCTAAACATTGAGCTTAAAGAAAAGGAGGACTTGTGGCACCTTAGAAACTAACCAATTTATTTGAGCATAAGCTTTCGTGAGCTGCAGCTCACTTCACCGGATGCATCCGATGAAGTGAGCTGTAGCTCATGAAACCTTATGCTCAAATAAATTGGTTAGTCTCTAAGGTGCCACAAGTCCTCCTTTTCTTTTTGCGAATACAGACTAACACGGCTGCTACTCTGAAACCTGACATTGAGCTTAGCAACTATTTTCATGTGGCATTTTATGAATGAGTTAACATATACATGTGAATGCGAAAAGTACCTTAAAACTGACAAGTCTTGTAGTTTGAGAAAGTTGAAGGATTTGGGGTTAGCATCACATTAAAAACAACAGTAACAACAAAATCCTGCTTCTTGATGTGGACTTTGCACATTAAGAGGTAGGCAGGCTGAGTGCTTAAAAATTATTTAATGCATGGAATCTGATGGCTGTTAACATTACATCATTCTCCTTTTAAATGTAAGCAGTATTGAAATGGGGTCTTGTGTAACCTTTAACTCCCATTTGGCCAGGAGCCAATAGCTGGAGAGTTCGATTTCATATTTGATCTGAAAGAGGAGCAGCACCTCTCCTTCAGTGCAAGCATTAGTGTTTTACCATGGGGTTGAAATCCACAGCCATTCTGCTCTGAAGGCATTGTGCCAGCAACTCTGCAACTTGAGCTGTCTTACTATTGACCTTAACAATAAGATGGCCCTTTAAAATAGCCGGCTACTCACCCTCAAGAAATGTATTTAAAGGATTTATTTTAGCCTGATTATTGCTCTGGCTTGGCTGTTACAGGAGTTTTCACCTTTCAAAGACTTTCTTTTACTATCACTACATTCTCTAAAACAGCAGCTTCCCCTATGCAGCTGCAGAGTTTTATTGTCGCCTTTCCTTACGGGCTTTTTAAGAAATCCTTTTTCTTCCAAACTGGTAAATGTGTTTTTCTCTTTCAGCTGAGCGCTGCTGAGTTTGAAACTGCAAGTACTAGAGGAAATGAGAGGTTGTCATCTTTTCAACTGCTCTGATGTGGGCAGATTAGTCTCCTCTTAAAGAAACAGCCACATTCCTGCTAAAATAGAAGTGTCAGACCAGCAGATGAAAATATCCAGGTGCCCCAAATTACCTGAATACAGTAATGATTTTGAAGAGACTCTTGTTTTTGTTTTTTTGTGAACTATAGTAAATGTCAAAAATAGTAATAATTACTTTTACATCCGCTCATCAGAATATAAAATTCTCCCGTGGATAATTAGGAATCATAATAATAATACCTTTGCATTGCTAACCTGGAGTTTAGAGTGAATGCCATTTTTAAAATGACAGTATCATCCTGTGGATAATTAGGAACGGGATGAGCCGTGTCTGGATCCAGAGTCACATTCACTAAGGTGGAGAGAGAGAATCAGAGTGTTAGGGGCAGAGCTCAGCCCTGCGGGAGGTTTGGACCATTTTTCACACTCCCCAGCAGCCCTGTTCAGCTGGGACAGGCCTGGATCCCAGGGAGCTCCAGGGCACTGACTGATTCCTCAGTTTCACTCCCAGAAACTGATCAGTAGAGAGAAATGGAGGAAAGAGACTGAATCTGCAGGCAGGGGAGTTGAGAGGAGGTCAGAAACAGATTTAACCCACTTGGAAATCCTCCTCCCCACAGTTGGTCCTCCCTGCCTTGTCCTGGGTGAAGAGGGGAAGACATGGCATTGGCAGGGCCAATCAGAGGCAGGGCCAGGAGGGCCATTTGGCCTGGGCCTCAAGCTCAAAAGGAGCCTCAAATTTAGACAATTGTTAATTTTTTGAAATTTGATAAGTTTCACAACTTGTGCAAAGGAAATCCTTTCTTCAAATTAGTTGTTTTGAAATTCCAAGTAACATTCCACAAGATGCTGATCATCATGCTTTCCCGACTCGTTTGCTGACAAAATCTTTTTATTATGGCTAAGGGCCTCAAAAGCTGGAAGTGGGCCGGGCCTCTCTGGATCTCTGAGAGGGCCTGGGCATTGGGGAGGAGCCGCTCCAGGCCAAAGACTAAGAAGGAGGAGGTGGCATTGTGTGAGGTAGCCTCTCCCCAGGCCAGAGAGAAGAGAGGCAGTGGCTGCATGAGAGGGAAATCTATTTCCCAACTCATGAAGACGTGAACAGCATGAAGAGAAAGGTCAAAAAAAGCCCGGCCCAAGGGAAAGGGAGGGGGATGCTGGAGAAGAACCATGGGCAGACTCCCTCACTCTACTCGTTCTTCTGGATTTAATACCCAACAGGCATGTGAAAGCCTCACAGAATCCCTGGGCAGAGTTAAGGGTGCCTGGATGCTGGACAATGAAAATGTTTCTGTTCCTCGTCGTGGGCATGAACTGAGCAATGCGGTTGGTGTCAGGATTGTTTATGTGACCGCAGCTGGGGGTCTCCTCAGTGCATGATGTGTTTCTTGTTAGAAGGGTCTGTTTGACTTGTTACTTTATCTACATGTTCATGACGATGTTTCCATGGGAATTTTCTCTTCCTATAAAGAAAATCTCCCTCTGGAGTCTCACCACGTCTGTGTGATCTGACGAGCTCCTTTTTCTCTCCAATTCAGCTGGTGGGACGTCTGGCAGGTGGGAGGGAGGCGGAGGGAGAAGATGAGATTTCATGCTTTCGTGTTTGTAATGACATCCCCACTCTTAACTGACATATTGTCTTGGCAAATCCCAAAGAGGCCTGTCTTCCTCGCAGACCGAGCATCAGCCAGATCAATCTCTAGCTTAGTTCTTAACCTGGCCCGGTTGGATATTCAGTTTATGTCCGTCAGTGGTGATTATATCACCGCCAAAGGTTTTGATGACCACGTGATCCCTGCAGTAAACATGCTTGGGAATTCCTTGATCTTCCAGCCTAATAATATGTCACTACTAAGAAAGCCACCAAAACCAAACCAGTGCTCATGGAGGTGATTATTGGATTCAGCTTTAAATATCCTTAAATATTTTCACTGATATAACAGTGTTTTATTTATGAGCCAGAAAAAGACAGAGAGGGACAGACACATTCAGAGAACTTTAATAAATATCTGGGACTCCTCTGGGCTGAGATAAGGTGTTTGGGTGCTGGTCGGTGACAGTGTTTTTGGTTACTAGTGTCTTTTAGTTGGTATTCAAGTTTCTTTAATGAAGATGTTTCCAAGAGAATTTTCTCTTAATTTAAATATAAACATCCCCTGAAACCTCACCCTTCATATGTGATGCCACATGCCAGAGATCTCCCACTATTCTTTTCCACTTCACATGGCAGAGGGTCTGGAGAGAATAAAAGGATCAATGAGATTTCATTCTGTGACATTTACAATGGTATAATCACCATTAACTGACATAATAATGTTCTATTTATTACAGAGGAATGAATGCACATTACACTCAGATGTTTCTGAAGAGGAGAGATACAAATTAAGCTGAGCCCTTGCACTTCTGTTTCCTCTTTCATTCAGATACCGCAAAGCTGCTGAATCAGCAGCCACTAAACCTCACAGCCATCTTAAGAAAGACTCTCTGTAGGAGGTTTCAGAGTAGCAGCCATGTTAGTCTGTACCAGCAAAAAGAAGGAGAAATACTTGTGGCACCTTAGAGACTAACAAATTTATTTGAGCATAAGCTTTCGTGGGTTTTAGCCCACGAAAGCTTATGCTCAAATAAATTTGTTAGTCTCTAAGGTGCCACAAGTACTTCTCGTTCTTTTCTCTGTAGGAAAGATTTCCTGTTACCTCATCCTCCCCTCCACCCCCAGTTTGTTTCTCTTATCCTCCCATTGCAGCGTCTCCTAAGTGTAAGCGGGGGAACGGTCCCGCTATTGTGCAGAACTTTCCTGGCTTATCCACTACCCCGGTGAAATGGGCTAGCCAAAGGATCTGTGTCCTTGCTCCCACTTCCTTTACCCAGATGCCTGCCTGACCTCGATGGCTCCCCTTCCACTCTCCTGTGTGGCAGAATCCTCGTAACCCCACCAGGGCTGCACCCAGGATTCCTGGGGGGCTCCACCCCAAACTTTGTCGTGGTAACTTAGGGCCGGGGCCAGTGGGAGCTGCAATTGGCCGAACCTGCGGACACGGCAGGTAAACAAACCAGTCCGGCGCGCCAAGGGCTTTCCCTGAACAAGCGGCGGACCGACTTTGAGAACCACTGTCTTATATGACCCATATTGCATAAAATATATTTTAGTTACACCATAATCATATAATAATTACATTTCTATGAAGAATGCAGGTTGCAGTGTTACTATTAGTATTTCCAACCTATCACTTATTCCGGGACAGAACGTTGTCTGGTGTCCAGTCAGAACTCAGGATTCCTTAATGCTATTCTATTCTCTAACTTCTCTTTTCGGCCTCAGACTGAGTCTTGTCCGTACGGAGAGTCAGGGCTTCAATCTTCTGATGTTACAGTCATAAAAGATGAGGTTCACCCTCTACAAATTGGAGGATTGGGCCAAAAGAAATCTGATGAGGTTCAATAAGGAGAAGTGCAGGGTCCTGCACTTAGGACGGAAGAATCCAATGCACCGCTACAGACTAGGGACCGAATGGCTAGGCAGCAGTTCTGCGGAAAAGGACCTAGGGGTGACAGTGGACGAGAAGCTGGATATGAGTCAGCAGTGTGCCCTTGTTGCCAAGAAGGCCAATGGCATTTTGGGATGTATAAGTAGGGACATAGCGAGCAGATCGAGGGACGTGATCGTTCCCCTCTATTCGACATTGGTGAGGCCTCATCTGGAGTACTGTGTCCAGTTTTGGGCCCCACACTACAAGAAGGATGTGGATAAATTGGAGAGAGTCCAGCGAAGGGCAACAAAAATGATTAGGGGTCTAGAACACATGACTTATGAGGAGAGGCTGAGGGAGCTGGGATTGTTTAGTCTGCAGAAGAGAAGAATGAGGGGGGATTTGATAGCTGCTTTCAACTACCTGAAAGGGGGTTCCAAAGAGGATGGCTCTAGACTGTTCTCAATGGTAGCAGATGACAGAACGAGGAGTAATGGTCTCAAGTTGCAGTGGGGGAGGTTTAGATTGGATATTAGGAAAAACTTTTTCACTATGAGGGTGGTGAAACACTGGAATGCGTTACCTAGGGAGGTGGTAGAATCTCCTTCCTTAGAGGTTTTTAAGGTCAGGCTTGACAAAGCCCTGGCTGGGATGATTTAACTGGGAATTGGCCCTGCTTTGAGCAGGGGGTTGGACTAGATGACCTTCTGGGGTCCCTTCCAACCCTGATATTCTATGATTCTACCCCAGTTTCGCACTGCAAAGGTATTGTTCATATTATTCCTAACTGTCCACAGGGGAATGTTTATTCTGGTGACATAATGTACAAGGTGATGATTATTTGTGACATTTACTACAGTTCACCCAAAAGCAAGAGCCAGTCTCTTCGCAATCACTCCTGTATTCAGGTCATTTGGAGCCCCAGAAACTTTGACTCTTCCGGGCCGGCCAGTTCTGTCTCCGCAGCCACGTGGCTGTTTCTTTAAGAGGAGATTCTCAGATCCCACCCGGGGTTGATGCCATTTCCGAGTCCCTCTGTTACTTTCACTTTCACACTCAGTAAATGCTGCCGGAGGAAAGTACGTTTATCCCTGTGGAACAACAACAGGATTCTTTAACAACAATAAAATCAAAACCCAACCCTGCTAGAAAAGGCTGTGATCAAACGGCAGCTATTTGATACCCAGAAGTAACTGGGCATCTTGATGAAATGAAATAACTTATAGTTTGAGGACTATCTCGACAAAGCCTGAGGCTTTCAGAAGGACAGACCGCCCCCTACGCGCCATGAACCGTCTCCGGAGGATCAATCCGGTAGGTGAACTCTGGCTGCTTGACTCGATAACAGTCAGGGCTCTGTCGTGGACAGATTGGTAATAACACAAAGACTTGAGAATCCCGTGAGAATTTGTTTTGCTCTTTATGGGAACGGTACCGCATGTGTACGTGGAGAATGACATGCCCTCCAATCCATTTCAGATCGGTTTCCTAGCCCTGCCGGGTTTTTACAGTACATTCACTAGGTCATTCCTTTCCTCTGTTACTGTGTTTCACCCAAGGATCCTGGGCCCAATCCAGTTTTTAGTGTCGTTAAAGGGAGATTTGTAACAAAGGAACTTCCTGTATTTAGAATATAGGAAGAAACGTGGGGCTGCAAACTCAGCTGCAATCAGTAAAGTTTCCTGGTCTGCTTGTTGTCGGTAGTTTTCGAGCTGTCTGTGGGGCTGAGTCTTTTTGCTTCTGATATTTTAAAGGAAAAAACGTCCAGTTTTGTCCAGAATCAATGGAAAGAAATTACTTTATTTATTTTGAGATCAGTGGGAATTAAGCATGTGCCTAAAGTGAAGCACCCTTTGAAATGTAGTGCTGAATAGGGATGGACTTAATGACTGAATCTGGGCCAGAATCTTTAATGCAATTAGACAATGAGGGGATGTCACCACTTGTAGCTTGGTATTGGTCTTCTGTATGCATGTCAAGGGATCCACAACAACCAGAGTGATCAGTTTGTACACATTGCATTGTTGTCCTGTGATAACTTAATGTTGCCTCCTATCTTTGTGGCCACAGAGCTGTAGAAGGGTGGTTAGCAGGGGTGATTTTTATGGTCCTGGGTTTAGGGAAGATTTGATGGCAAGAAAGGCCCATGTTACTGTGAGACAGGTTATTCCCTGTGCAAAAAGCCGTCAGCGGGGAGAATTCATGAGGGTATCTCTGTGCACGATTAAAAAAAGGGGAATTATTTTTCACCCTAAAAATTGCATGATTTTTGTTTGATTGACTTGAAATGTTTATGGAACTTTCCATTTAAAAGAAAAACAGCTTGAAATAATTTGGAAAAAAAATGAATGGACACAAACACTTTGATTTTGGGGGAGTGGGTTTCGGTGTTATACCAATAAATTAAAAACCAGCAGGATCTTATTAAAGGGAAAATGGCAAAATACCACATTTATTGTGAATACAGACAGAATCATAGTAAGCAGTTAGTTATAGCTGTAACATTCCATTCAATCTCATATTTATTCACACATTCATACACACACAGGTTCTGCAAGGTTGTTATCATAGTTACGAGCCTTAGAGTTGCTCATGCCAAGCCACTGGCCAGGTGGCCTGGACGTGAGGAGGGAGCAGGGCCTTGGCAGATGTTCATCTGATGCTCCTGGAAGTTGGTTTGCAGCATCAGACCCCCCAAAGTTCTCACTTTCTAGAGTCCATTTTTATAGGAGTTTCTTCTTATGCCGGTCTATGGGAATTGCTTCACCATGCTGTTGCTGAATCAATCAGCAGATGGCATATTCCTGACGGCTCCGTGCTGCTAGATGTTATCTTGTTCTTTGCTTCTCCCATTCTTGAGGCTGTTGGGTGGATTCCAGTCTGCCCTCCGGGGGTCCTCTGGTTATTTCCACTTGACGCCTTCTTCAGCTGATGGACACTGGATTCTTAGGCTGGCACCTCCCTGATCATTCAGTTATTATCCACACCAAGCATCCATCCACATACATCCTCTATCTCTATTTTAATCACAATTGTTAACAAAGGGAGATGAATACAACGAAAGGGCGGGGAGTCTCTGGGTGCTGTTTCTATTGTTACAGCGTACTGCTTTGAGTCTCTCTCTGTGTGAGTAGTTGTTGTTACAAAAAATTGCTTTAAGAATAGACTCTGTCTTAGAATGTACTAACACAATTAGCAGCTTGCAAGTTTCACACATAGAGGGAGAGAAACAGTACCAAAAACCAAGAGACCTCTTAATTAGTAATACCCTGGAATTTAAACTATGGGGAATCAAACTCATTTGTGATTTTAATACAGAACTTCTTTAATATGATCTAACAAGTGTTGCAGTTCTCAAAGTGTGGATTTGTGTCTCCAGAGATAACATGCTTTTTAAAACCAAAAATGTTTTAAAATAAATAATATATAGAGGTGAGAAATAACAGACCTCAACCCTACTGTCCCTCTGCAAATTTGTGTGCACAGAGTCAATCCCTTACCTCTCTCTAAAAGTGCAAAGTTTCAAAATGTTAAATAAATAGAAGATTGTTGGGGGCAGAATAGATCTGGAAAAGGAGAAGTCATGAAATAAATGTGAGAAGGACAGGCAGTCGAAACAAAAGTAAAACTGTTTGAGCAGCATATTCCAGAAGTCTTGAGGTCTTTCTGAGTGTAGCCTTCATTGATTTGAGATCTACCATACCATTCTCTCACTAGAAGGGAAAACCTATAATGGCAGCAGGCTGTAAAAGAGACCCAGTTTGGGAATATATTAATGAAGTTCCTCATTCCTTCACTTCCTGTGAAGTAACACAGGCATGCTTGCAAAATGCAAACAGTGCAACAAAGAAACGCAAGGCCTTGTTGCCCAAATGAAACAACATCATGAGAAGTGTTCATTCTCAGGAGGAAGCTGTGTTGAAGATTATGAAAGGAACACGTCTGAACATGCAGGATCTTCAGGTTGGTAAACTTTTTTATTTTATACTTCTTTCTTAAGGACTGCCTGTCTTCCTTCTGGACTATTCTTGAATTCTCATGTTTGAGCAAAAAATATAGTTGTTACTCTATGGTACTACCATTTTAGATGCAGTTGTGAGAAAAAATAAATGGCTGAAATAGGCAGATCTTGCTTTTACAATTTCACCTTTAAAGTAGTACTGAGTGTCAGTGAATGCAATGAATCACACTAAATGAGCAGTATGGTAATAATAATTAAATAACTGCATTGACTTATTTTGTTTAGGAGAATCCATCCTCAACATACAGGATTCTGAAGACCACCTTCAAGATCACCATCATTTTCGATAGTTTCAGAAAAAACAACAGAGAGTCTTGTGGCACCTTAAAGACTAACAAATTTATTGGAACATAAGCTTTGGTGGGCTTTAGCCCACTTCTTCAGATGTGGGAGTTTAAACTGGAGTTTGGCAGGTGAATAAATATATACTTACAGAGATGGGTGTGGAGCATTATTATGCAGAGGACCAGTGTTAAAGAGTCCAAGACAATTAGGGGGGAGGTGGCCCATTACTAGCTGTTAGTGAGAAGTTGTGAATACCAAAAGTGTGAGAATGTTTTTTGTAGTGAGCCAGCCATTCCCAATCTTTATTCAAGCCAAGTGTGATACAATCAAACTTGCAAATGTATCCTAGCTCAGCTGTTTCACGCAGGAGTCTGTTTTTGAAGTTTTTTTTTAAGTATGGCAACTTTCAAATTTGACACTGAGTGTCCAGGGAGATTAAAATGCTCTCCCACTGGTTTTTGAATGTTCCCATTCCTGATGTTCAATTTGTGTCCATTTATTCTTTTGCGTAGAGACAATCCAGTTTGGCCAATGTACAGTTTCAGAGTTATCTGCCAGTGATAGTGTTTCAGTCACATCATGTATGTCACATAGCCACAGTATATCACCTATAACAAAAAAAAACAAAACAAAAAAAACTCCATCCTTCAGAAACAGCCATAGATAAGTTTGTGATAAGAACCAGTGGATTACAAAGAGAGGCAATTGATGAAAAAATTGCCTGGTTTGTTTATGCAACAAACTCTCCTTTCTGTATGATTGAGAACTCACACTTCTTTAACATGGTTCAGTCATTAAGACCAGGATAAAGTCCACCCAACAGAGCAGATGTCACAGGCAAATTGCTGGATAAAGTGTATGAAAGAGACATTGAACAATGTGCAAAAAAGTCTAGAGGGTAAAATTGTTAACCTGAGTCTTGATGGGTGGAGCAATGTCCACAATGATCCTGTTGTATGTGCTTGTGTGACAACAGAAGAAGGGAATGCCTTCCTTACAGAAACAATTGATACATCAGGAAATGCACACACAGCAGAACACTTACAAGAAGTAGCAGTAAAAGCTGTAACAAACTGAAAAAAGAATTCAAGTGTCTAGTACGCAGCTTGGTAACAGACAATGCTGGAAGTGTATCCAAGATGAGAAGAAATTTAGAAGAGAGTCTCAAGCTAATAACAAGCGGTTGCAGTGCTCATTTGATGCACCTTCTAGCCACAGATCTCAGTGTTCCAGAAATAAAGGTTAATGTTTCTGAAATTGCAAAATACTTCCATAACAACCACTTTGCAGCAGCTGCTCTGAAAAAAAATGGAAGGAACCAAGCTAATACGCCCACAAGACGTGCGATGGAACTCAGTTGTGGACCGTTTTGAGCACTAGATCATGAACTGGCCTAATCTGATGACAGTTTGTGAACAAAATCGTGAAAAAACAGACGGCACTGTCACAGCCAAAGTTCTCAACATTGGGCTTAAGAGAAATGTTGAACACATGCTGAGTATCCTGAAGCCTATTTCTGTAGCCTTGAACAAAATGCAGGGAAACAGCTGTTTTATTGCTGACACTGTTGAAATTTGGAAGGAACTGAGTGAGATCTTAAAAAGAGAAATGTGCAATGACAGAGTTAAATTACAAGCATTAAAAAAACAAATGGGACAACAAATATTCTCAATACTCGGTATCAGGGTCAAACCTTAACTGCTGAAGAAGAGGAGTTGGTTATGACATGGGCATCCAGCAATCATCCCTCCATAATGCCAACTATAATAAACTTCAGAGCTAAGGGTGAACCATTCAAGAAATACATGTTTGCTGACGATGTTTTAAAGAAAGTCACACTAGTGAACTGGTGGAAGTCACTTAAGCACTTGGATTCAGAGACTGTTGAAGTGATTATCTCGCTTTTAACAGCAGTAGTTTCTTCTGCCAGTGTAGAAAGAATATTTTCTTCCTTTGGACTAATTCATTCTAAACTGAGAAATCGTTTGGGACCTGAAAAAGCAGGAAAGCTTGTTTTTCTTTCCTAGATTATGAACAGATGCCTGAGTTAACTGCAGAAGCCAATATTTTACGTTTCTCATGTTGACCTGGCTGACATAGTCAATTTAATTTTTGTTTTGTTTTTTAAATATTTAATTTAACTATTTTAGTTAAAAAGAATTTTAACAAAAACAAACCTGGTTTTAAAAACCTTGAATATTTAACTAAATTCAAAAATTCATATGCTTGTTTTGTTAAAATATTCTATGTTTGCTGTTGAAGAAAAAATCCAGAATACATAACGTTGTTGTTGTTTTAGTTAAATAAAACAATTTAAATGTCTGTCTGGTGATGTTCTCCTCCTAATACAGCATGGCAAGAAAATCCTCCAAATATTAATGATTAACCCGTTGAATTGGAGATCATTCACCTCCCAATGCCTTCATAAATATCTGCTTCAATTACCTTTGGTAAATGAAATAACCAAGCAATCATTCATTGTCTGATATAGCTGTAAAACTAATCTGAAAAGTTTTGAAAATAAATCACTGTTTAAAAATGTATAGTGTGTACCTTCTAAAAATGAAACCTACATCTACCTCTGACTTGTGAAGAATATGTATTAAGGTTATAACAACCAACAAGAATGCACTTTTATGTAGAAAACCAGGATTAAATGGAGTCTTTCTGACTAGTGATTTAAATCATGATTAAATGAATTTGATTTAAATCAAATCCACCCTGTTTGATAAGGTATTTTTCTCTTCCCCATCCTGTTATCCAGATCAAGTTACAGTGAAGATGAAGGTTCTTTCATTTTGTCCTAGCTCCGCAGTGAGCTCCTCTCTGACTGGTTGGATCATTTTCTTCATTACTTTTCACATTCACAAGCTGGAATCAGGTAGGAATCCCATTGCTCCTGCTGCTGCTTGTAGGATTTGTTTCATCATAGTGATCTGTAAATCATGCCTGTTCTACTCCTTTATACAAAACTGAAAAAGACAAAACAAAAAACCTTACAACAAATCCCAGGACGGATCAATATCAGTACAGAATAAGTCTCCACTTCCTCCCCACCCCTTCAGGAGGAGTAATTCTCCATCACCTGCACATGATGCAACTCAGTGTCTCTATATATCTAGGTACTTGTATGGCTTTCATCACCATAGTATCTGAATACCCTATGTTACATGCTTACATCCTCTTTGACCCAATCCTGTGTCAAACACCGAGGCAGCCTGGCCTGTAGCTGAAGAGATTTGGGCTCAGTGAAGCCAAGGCAAGAAGTGAGTCCCAGAGCTGAAGACCTTTTACTGAAAATGTTCTGGCAGAGGCCCAGGCCTACTAAAAACAGCAGGAGAGGGGCAGAGGAGGAGAACTCGAGAACCTCAGCTATTCTCAGAAAAAATTGTGTCCTCATACGAGGTGAGAGGTGGTGGTCTCCAAAGAAGTTGGGTCCCGGAACATTCGGGTAAAATCCTAGGAGATCTCTGTTGACTTCAGTGGAGTCAGGATTTCATCTTTCCCCCCTTCTCACGTTAAAACCAACACTGAGAAATCACATCAGAGATATAGTGAAGGCTGGAACAGATCACAGAGCTCAGGTACACAGGGTATATACTCAGGTCACCCTGCCCATTCATGGGGCACTGAAATGGCTCTGTGGCATGTCAAATTAATATAAGGGGAGTTATCAGTGACACCTATACCTGAGCTGGCCTGTCACTTTCTACTATAAATGCCTTTTTGAGTTGTTTGTAAATTTGCCAGATTTAAAATATTCAGGTTGAAAATTTGCATGCCAGGCTGAATTTTTGGAAAGTTTGAACCGACTGACCTTTTCGTTTATCGCATTTTCCACTCCCCTCTAAGCTTGTTCTCTTTTTGCTTTGGTGTATTTCACAGCCAAGTTCAGAGTGACTGGTCCTGGTCACCCTGTCACTGCCAGGATGGGTGAGGCCATTGTGTTACCCTGTCACCTGTCCCCCAGGATAAGCGCTGTGAACATGGAGGTGAGATGGTTCCGATCTGAGTTCACTTCAGTTGTTCACCAGTATTATGAAGGAAAGGAGCAGTATGGAAAGCAGATGACAGACTATCATGGAAGAACAGAACTTTTGAAAGCTGGCATCATGGATGGGAATGTTTCCTTGCAGATTCTTAATATCAGACCATCAGATGAAGGACAATACAACTGTTTTGTTCAAGATGGTCCTTTTTATGAAGAAGCCCTATTGGAACTGAAGGTAGCAGGTCAGCAGCTCTTGTCTGTATTATCTTAGTCTGGGCTGCAGTTTTTATTCTTTCATACTGCAACAACTGTGACTAGCAACTTGTGAATTATTTTAGAGTAACACAGCATATCTAGATTTCAGCACACGACCACATTCAGACACTTTGGAAAATATGCTGAAAACTTTCCCAATATTTTATTAAAGACATTTTCAGAATGGTCAAGAGACTTCCTTGCCCAAAAGATGTTCTTGACTGACTCCAAAAGGCGGGAGAGAAAGGAGGGAAAAAACTTCTAGACAAATATGGGCCTGGTTTACCCTAGGCTCCCTTGACACCTTATTTGACACATCTTGTACAAGATGCTACATAATTATATCGTAATCATACCATAACCATATGGTGTTTATGGATTGCAGAGTGTCCTAGTGGGAAGGTTTCAGAGTAACAGCCGTGTTAGTCTGTATTCGCAAAAAGAAAAGGTGTACTTGTGGCACCTTAGAGACTAACCAATTTATTTGAGCATGAGCTTTCCGATGAAGTGAGCTGTAGCTCACGAAAGCTCATGCTCAAATAAATTGGTTAGTCTCTAAGGTGCCACAAGTACTCCTTTTCTTCTAGTGGGAAGGGGAAATTATGTATTTACCACTCTTAGTCAAGACTGAGCATTTCTCCCTTGCTGCTTTGATAAGGTAACCATGAAGCCAATTTGATTTTAAAAAAATAAATATATCTATCTAATGCACTAATTATCAGAGTTTCAAAAGTTCAGATCCTATTCAGATATCTATGTGGTCATTTCTCCAAAGGTGCTCAGCACTCTGTTGCTCCTCTCTTGAGACAACAATGTCTCCCACTGACTCAGTGAAATTATTTTATATATTTGTTCACATTTTTGTGTGTCCATGAGCACTGGCATTTCAGACATTCCAGCATTCATGTATCCCTTCTACTGACTACCCGCATGAATTAGTGCATTTTCCTGTGAGTAAGGGATCCCCAGACTGTCCCTCATCCCTTCTGCTTTATACATTTAATGTATGGAATTAACACCGTTATATATTTTCCCCTTAGGTCTGGGCTCTGCTCCTCTCCTCTCTGTTGAAGGTCACCAGGATGGAGGGATTCGGGTGGTTTGTCGATCAGCTGGTTGGTACCCAGAGCCTGAGGTGCTGTGGAGAGATCTCAGTGGGCGACATTTACCATCACTCTCTGAAACAACATCCCAAGGAGATAACAGCCTGTTTGAAACAGAAACTGCGATCATTGTAACAGAACATTCAAACCAAAACTTGTCCTGTTGCATCAGGAACACCGTTCTCAATCAAGAAAAGGAGTCAGCAGTTTATGTAGCAGGTCAGTTACCATCCAAACCCCACACTGAACTCACCACCACCAGAAACCAAACAAAATATAGGAAGAAAAGAACTGAAACATCTGTGGTGGATATTTCAAAATCCTCATACAAACACAGATGATGGGAGGCTGGTGTCTTTACAGGATCACAGTTTAGGCAACTTGATCCCCTTAATTGTGAGTATTAAGATTATACACGTTTTGAGATGAAATTTTCACTCAATCCACTGATTCAGTAGGTTCCTGTAACTTTAAATTCACCTTCATGATTTTTTTGAATGTGATAAATTTTGTACTCTGGCTTGATTATGATCTGTAGAGCCCTGTAAACCCACAGATATATATCCACAGATATCCTCATCATTTTGTGGGGGGGTTGCAGATTGGATGAGGATAACAATTTTGTATCTACGCAGAGCTCTAGTGATCTGCTCACTTCACCAACTTCATTACTTGTGTGAAATGTCACCTAAGTCATGTGATATTGGTTTTACTGATGTTCAATGGGACTTGTGCTCCTTAATTCACTTTGGTCTGGATCCACAAGAGGACTCATTTTACCCCTTGTCTACACGCAAAAGATGCGCTGATTAACTAGTTAAGCGATGCCACCCGCTTGTGTGAAAACTTCTTGTATAAGTTTCAGAGTACCCTAAATAGATTTAGCTTCGGTCAATTCTTTATCGACTTCAGCTAAATGGAGATAGAGCACTATGAAGCTGATTTATGATTTAAGGTTTTATGCATCAATTTATTTAAATTGGTGCAACTCTGATATCTTGTCAATTTAAGAATGACCCCATAAGAGGGTTGCCCCAGGTTCCCTAAATCAGAGCACAAACCACGTGTGGAAAAGACATTCGGCACATTTGAAAATTCCATCCTGTTTAGGTGACCGAATCACTGTGAACAGAAGAAGAGCAAATGGAAATTACTTAATTTGTTGCACAAGTGTTTGGACAAATTGTGATTATGGTTTTTCCCAAAATTAGGAGGTAACAGTGGATTTTTCAAAAATATGCTAATTAATCTGGCAGTTTCTGAATATTGCTTACTGCTAAGGGCCAAATCCTTTTCTGGTATAAGCCTATTGGAATCAACAGGGTTTTATGAGCAGAGAATTTGCCCCTGATCTTTACGGTCCTCTGAATAGCAATGAATCAAATCAGGGTTGTGTTTTCAAGCATAAATCAGTGGTAAAGCTGTGTTGATTGGAGCCATATTTAAAAATCCATTTCTGGTATTTTGTGTTGGGTAGATATGGCCATTTGTTAGGATATAGATTTCAGGCCTGTCTGTAAAGGCCTATACTCTAAGAATTTAGGTGTATTCTTATCACTTAGCTAGTTCTAGAGGTATAAAAGAAAGAATCAAAATCACTGTCTGCCGGTGTAAGGGCCTTCTCTCACTGTGACAGTCTGAGGCCCTGTGCTTAGGCTAAGATTTTTGGCTAAGCAGCAAAGGCAGCCATAAGCTGGGAAGCGAATGGTCAGAGCCTCACATTCCAACCTAGTCACATTGAAATCAGGTGCTTTTGGACTGTTAGGAATACGATCCTGTCCTGATAATGCCTATCGCCTCCAGAGAAAGGGAAGTGCCTAGAAGATGTAAAAGGAAACTTAGTTTGATAGCATCCTGTCTGGCAAGAACTCACTTATCAATAGCTGGGATGTGAAATCCTCATTTCTTTGTTGTTCTATCACTGTAGTCCCCATTTCCCTATTGTTTGTCTGTATAATCTCTGTCTGGTTCTGTGATTGTTCCTGTCTGCTGTATAATTAATTTTGCTGGGTGTAAACTAATTAAGGTGGTGGGATATAATTGGTTAAATAATCATGTTACAATATGTTAGGATTAGTTAGTTAAGTTTCAGTAAAATGATTGGTTAAGGTATAGCTAAGCAGAACTCAAGTTTTACTATATAGTCTGCAGTCAATCAGGAAGTGTGTGTGTGGGAGGGAAATTGGAATCATGTTTGGCTAAGGGCAGGAATGGGAACAGGGACACAGGTGTAAGGCTCTGTGGTGTCAGAGCTGGGAAGGGGGACACTAAGGAAGGAAACTGGAATCATGCTTGCTGGAAGTTCACCCCAATAAACATCGAATTGTTTGCACCTTTGGACTTCGGGTATTGTTGCTCTCTGTTCATGCGAGAAGGACCAGGGAAGTAAGTGGGTGAAGGAATAAGCCCCCTAACACCATTCTTCCACTCTTAGCTCACACAAATCCTGCTGGGCACTATTTATGTATTTGTATGAAAAAAAAAATCTGCTTTTAGTCACCACTTCCAAACTAAGGCAAGCCCTGGGTGTTTTGTTTTTCAGATCCCTTTTTCCCGAGGGTGAATCCCTGGATGGTGGCGCTGAGTGTGACCCTGGTGGTTTTGTTTGGTTTCATTGGCCTCACCATTTATCTCTTTAAAATGAAAGGTAAATATCAGAGGGAGAAATATACTGTAAATAAAGGTTTTTTTCTAATAAATAAATAAGGGCAATTTAGGAATTTAACATGAAAAGAACGTGTGATCCGCTGATCTGGTCCTAAATAAAGAAGAAGAATGCTCCACTTTTTCCCCCAGCCCAGCTCCCACACAGCTCCACTCCCCCGCCTGCCCTGCCTCCAGCCCAACTCTGCCCACAATCCCTCACCACTCCCAGCCCTCTATTTCCAGCTCTTCCCTTATCCCCAGCTCTGCTTTCAGTCCAAGCTCCTGGACTCAGCCAACTGTGGTGTAATGGACATGGGAGGAGGGGCTGAGACAGACTCTATTACTAGTAAATGGGGGGCATGTCAGGAAAAGTTTGGGCACCACTGATCTAGTCTGATCTCCTTAAGAGGAGTTTGATTAGAAATAATCTCTCAGTCTTAACTGTCATATTGATGATAATGAGAAATAAAACATAAGAAAAGGGAAACTCCTAACAAACAATACGGGTATTTCTCTTTAATTTTTAGGCAAACGAGATTGTGTTTAAATGTTGTGGAGTTCACTGTAAAATTTAAATTCTACAATTTTTTTGTAATATGAAACCTTTTTTTGTTTAGTTGCTTTTTATTCTTATTCTGTTGTGGAAGGGTTAGTGTTGTTATTGTATAAAATGTGGGGAACCACTAAAGTGGAGAGATTTCATACCAAAAGCCAGTTTGAAAAACTGATATGCAATAGAGTCACAGTGTTTAAGACCAGAAGGGACCACTGGATCCTCTTGTCTGATGTCCTGAAGAAGACTTTGATTTCTCTCAGCCTTTACTGTCATATTGATGATAAGGAGAAATAAAACATAAGAAAAGGGAAATGCCTAAAAAAATCTATTTATTCCTCTTTCTTTTTCAGAGAAACGAGATAACGAGATAAGTAAGTATCATTATCCTTCCTCTGAAATGAAACTTTTTGTACCATTTTGGAGTCTCACATGGCTGTTTGTTTTATTGTGGTGGGGTTGTTTGCTTTTAAATTTAAATTTTAAAATTGTTGCAATAGGAAACCTTTTTAGTTAGTTTGTTTGGTTTATCATCATCATCATGATTCTTTTGGGGTTTGTTTGTTAATGTAACTTTATGAAAGGTGGGGAAAGACTAAACTGGATGAATTTCACACCAAAAGCTAATTTGAAAAATTGATAAGCAATACAGTAGTAAAGTAGATAATGGCCAAAAAAATATGTCCCAGGAGGAATTGTGCGAAGGCCCTGGTGGACTATCAGCACCTGAGATGATTATCTTCCCTCCGCACTGCAAAGTAGGCATGTAACCAACCTGAAGTAAAGTGATACCTGGGCTCTAGCTTCTACCCAAAGTCTTGCCAGCTAACCTGGGTGCAAAGCACCTCCAAACTTGAGTCAGAGCTTTTGTGCTTGCGCATTAGACAGGTTGGGGCAACAGCCAGGTAAGATTCTGGGCTAACTCTGCAGTGAAGATCCACCCTGGGAGAGAGACACTCATGCAGTCCAGTGGAGGTTCTGATGAACGAATAACTTTCTTTTTCCCTCAGTGTATTAGTTTGTACAATATTGAATCATGCAATACGTGTTCAGATCCGCTCTCATCTCTAATTATGTGGCTGGTTTTAGGGTGGAGAAGATCCGTGGCACCTATAGAAGAAGGTAATTAAAGATCATATTTTATCAATGTCCAAATATCTGTTCCCATGAGGCAATGTGCCTCATTTTCTTTGTATATGGGAGTGGATGTGATTGTTCAGGGCAGATCTCCCCAGCACCCTTCATTTCACGGCGCATCACAAGGTGAGGTGAGGTTTGTGCCTATGTCCTACCACACCATACTGAATCCATCGCATATTGCATCTACGCTTCCTGCCCCTCCACCACTCGCATGTGCACTGCACCCTGCAGAGATCTGTGCCAGCCGCTGCCACCCCTTGTACAGAACCAGTGGGACAATCACCTCCATAGCCACTTCTCCAGGGGGAGTTTGTTCTATCTCCCTGTGCTGATGTCCGATCTCCAGTGTCCCTTTGTTTCTTCCTTCATCTTTTCCCCCGTGAAGAAAGCCAGGAGCTCTGCAGTGACCCCACACTGACTGGGTGAGCAGGGACTGTGTCTGTGTGAGACCCTTGCTCCTGTCTCAAGCGGAGGAACTGAGCCTTGATCACAGACAGGGGCTCCCCTGGCTCCATTATACTGATCTGGGAAGCTCCTGTGATCACCGCTGGGAGCTTGTGTCTTTTCTCCTCTCTCCATCCACCATGACCCCAGCATGGTCCTGTCTCTGATAAACAGGACGCCAAGTCAGCCTCCCCATTAGTAGCATGACCCTCTCCCTCTTTCCACCAGCCACCTATTCTGTATCTCCTCCCTACTGGCAGATTTACCACTGGGCCAATGGGGCCTGTGCCCAGGGGCCCCAGAAAAATGGGCGCCTCTGTGCCCCAACCCACTCTGCCTGCCCAGTGCTCCTGCCAGAGAGTGGGGTCAGGGCTCGGGGGGCTTGCCCCACTCCATCCGCCCAGAACTCCAGCCAGGGAATGGCGTTGGGGTGTGGGGTCTTGTCCTGCTCTGCAGCTGGAGCGCCAGGTGGGCAAAGCAGGGCACGACCCCACGCCCCAGCCCTAATTCCCCAGCAGGAGTGTGGGGAGGGGGGTTCTACAGTCAGAAGGGGTGGGGAGGGGCCCTCACTTGCTGTGGCCCAGGGCCCCACAAAACCTTAATCTGTCCTGGCTCCCCCCACACTTGTAGCTTCCACCATGAACCCCCTTGCCTTGTTTAGCCCCTTCACTCCCTGCCCCAAGCTAATGTACTTTGTGCTGCGACTGCTGCTGAGCAGTGACAATCTGGGCAGGTTCAATCCTGGTACCGTGTGGCCTGTTGCTGTCCAAGCTGTGACATTTCAGAGCAGGCCGGGTGCAGTGGGGAGGCCCTATAGCAAAGTGCAGCACAGGGGCAGCTGGGACACAGTGAGATTGAAGGTGGGGTGGGGGGGAAACTCTGTCAATGTTCACTGAGTTGTACCATCTGCTGGGGCTGCCAGAGTCTCTTGTCCCCTCCCCGGGCAGAGGTGGGGGCAGGAGGGGAAAGATTCTGAGTCTCAAGCCTGGCTGGATGAGGGGCAGCTCAGCTGCTTCTTTCACCGTCACTGACCCGTCTCTGTCAGTGGAGTGACTCCCCCCAGCCCTGTCCTGAGATCTCTGAGGTGATGGGAAAATCCTGGAGAAAGGAGATTCCCTGAGTCACTCTCCAGCTGGGGCAGATTCTGTCACTGACGCTATGAAACCCTCCCCTAGGGCCGAGCTCTGCCCCTCACGCTCTGATTCTCTCTCCCCAGCGAATGTGACTCTGGATCCAGACACGGCTCATCGCGACCTCGTCCTGTCTGAGGGTGGGAAAAGTGTGAGACTCGGAGACACGCGTCAGCAACTGCCCGACAACCCTGAGAGATTTGTCACTGAGCCCTGGGTGCTGGGCTGTGAGGGATTCACCTCGGGGAGACATTGCTGGGAGGTGGAGGTGGTGGGTGGGCGACGCTGGGCTGTGGGGGTGGCCAGAGAGTCTGTGGGGAGGAAGGGATGGATCAGCCTCAGCCCTGAGCGGGGGATCTGGGCTGTGCAGTGGTGGTGGGGTCAGTTCCGGGCTCTCACCTCCCCTGTGACCCCCCTGCCCCTGAGCCGGGCCCCCAGCAGGATCCGGGTTTGTCTGGACTGTGACCGGGGGCAGGTGACATTTATCGATGCTGGTGCCGAGGCCCCGATCTTCACTTTCCCGCCGGGCTCCGTCCCTGGGGAGAGAATCCGACCCTGGCTCGGGGTGTGGGGGGGATCCCGGCTCCGACTGCGTCCCTGAGACCCACAGCAGAGGGGGGGAACCGGAAATCAGCCTCTCTAGCCTCACGGACTCCAGAATCTATGACCTTGGAGGTCTCCCATCGACCCAGCCCCTGGCCCCTCATCTCTATGACCCATGGAAGCTCCTCCCGCTCCCTCCCTGCAGCCCCAGGGATGGGAGGGGGAGGGGGAGGAACCCCTGGGGCTGCAGGAGGGGCAGAGGGGCCCTGAGAGGCAGAGGTGGGGGCTGGGCAGGGACCCAGCATGAATCAATCAGGGTTTGGGGGGCTGGGGAGAAGCGGCAGCAGGGAGCGGTTTGTGCAGATCTGTGGGATTGGATCTCATGGGGTCTCCCAGCCACAGCTCCTGCCCCAGGGGCCCAAGTCACTTCAGGACAACTGGTCGCACTGTCATGGTCCCACACACATGGCGGGGTGGTGGAGGGGATGGGTAGGGGGTGCAGATTGCTGGAAAAACCATTGTATAACTTTAACAAAATCATCACTCGGTCAGTCTCATGATTTTTTTAAACTCCTGAGGTTGGCAGCACTGTGGGGCGGGGGGGGGGGGGGGCAGGGACAGGGCAGGTTTAACCAGTGGGAAATTGAAGAAGCAAGAAGGAAAATGTGAATGAAAATAAAACAAGAATAAAGGGAGAGTCCAGGAGAAATGGTGGAAAATATAAATGAGAAGAGTGACAGGAAACTATCCCTGACAGGGGACCCAGCCTGGGGGCGGCAAGAGGGGAAGGGATAAATTTGGGGCTGGAGAGGGGTGGGATGGAGCAGCCATGGGGGCTGATCTGTTACAGGGAGGGGAGTGGGAGAAACACAGGAAATTAAATAAGGATCAGAAGTGAGGGTAAGAATAATGAACAGAAAAGGAGAGTATGAAAGGAAAGGGAACAGAGAGATTTATGATATGTTACTGAAAGTGAGAGTGTAATTCATTAATTCCCTATATTAATTCCTGGCCATTGGTGCTATTTTAGTGCCATTAAGAAAACTGTTCTCGTAGCTGGGGATCTGCTTGCCATGCTGTGGTTATTAAGGCTCCTTCTCAGCTCTGTTTACTTACCACCTTTAGTTATTTACTGTAAAATAAAACATTACAAACAATTCTTCTTGTTTGTTCCACTTTAATGTCCCAGCTGCAGTTGTCGGGGGCAGAGTCCTGGGATTTGCTTCCTGACTTGGTTGTGTCCCCCCAGCCCCCACAGGGAATATCGCGCCTCTAGGAGGAGAATTTTGTGTTTTACTGGGATGTGTCATTAACCAGCCTGTGCTCTGCCTCTGTCCTGTCCACACCTGTGTCAATGAGGAATTGCTCAGCTGTGCCCTGTGGAGAGATGGCTGGTTGCACAGGGGACAATTCATGACGGGACTTGGTGTGTAATGCTGAGCGCCACAGGGCCTAGTTTGTAGGCAACCAGAAAATCACATTCTGCAAAGCTGAGTCAGGTGCCTGAACCCCCTAGACAATGCGTGGGCATCAGAGGCACCTCACAGTGTGACTCACAAAAGCCAGCTCACTAGGCGGGGTGCCATCTAAGCGAGACAAGCGGAGATACTGACAAGGGGGGAGGGGTGTCCTAAGCCCTGCCCCCTCTCACCTACAGATGCCTAAATCGGGGCTGCAGGGGGGCGTCGGTCTCTGCTCAGCCACCCACAGACGGGAACCCAGCGCCTGACGTCCGGTGGCTCTGGCACCTGAGGCGTTTCTTGCTGGAATGAGTCAGGCACCTGCCTCGCTCCACACGCAATGTGAGTGTGGGGGTGGGGAGAAGGTGGAGGTGGGTTTTGTGACGTCACCTGCCTGATAACTTTTACCCCCACGGTGAGAGCCCTCAGGTGGCATGTGGGAGATGCAGGTTCAACTCCACAGTCTAGAGTAGCTCACGAATGTGAGTACCAACCTCAGGGCAAACAGTTACAAACCAGGGTACAAACCCCACGCTAGGTATCAGATGTGAACCTGTCAAGCACTAGAGCTTCAATCGCTTCCTCATTAGTATAGTGGTGAGTATCCCCGCCTGTCACATGGGAGACCTGGGTTCGATTCCCCGAGGGGGAGGTTAACATTTTTTGGGGGGGAGGGATAGCTCAGTGGTTTGAGCATTGGCCTGCTAAACCCAGGGTTATGAGTTCAATCCTTGAGGGGGCCATTTAGGGATGTGGGGCAAAAATTGGGGATTGGTCCTGCTTTGAGCAGGGAGTTGGACTAGATGCCCTCCTGAGGTCCCTTCCAACCTTGATATTCTATGATTCTATGAATAGCCTGAACATGGAGTCATAGACAGTCCCCTTGGGTTCTCCGGTCTATCTTGGTGCTTTTCTGCCTCCTCCCCTCCTGCATCTCCCTGCTCCCCCTGCCAGGGCTGCCACATTCCCAGCAGCAGAGTCGGGGGAGCTCCTGGCCACAGGTGTCTCTGGTTAAAGTCACCAGCTGCTCTATCCTGGCAATACAGAATGGTGGAAGATGTGGAACAGGAGACAACCTCTCCCCAGCCCAGGAAGAACCATTAATAGAAACCTTCCCACCCCAAGGCAAAGGGAGCAGGAGGTGGCAGCCCTGTGAGGGAGACCTCTGCATTCATGTCTCCAGAACCCACCTGGTCAGAGTTAAGGGGGTTTGGATGCTGGGCACTGAGAGGGTTTCTGTTTACTGGTGTGTGAGTCTGTATCCCAGACCTGGTGAGGTGCCACCGGACTGCAGTAAGGGGAACCCAAGTATCTGAGCCCCAGGATCCCCAGATAATTCAAGCCTCTGAGACCAGAACAGAGCCCATCCACTGCTCCAGTCTTGGGGTCCCTAGGCACATTCTTTGGGGACTCTCCCCCTATCTGAGGTGTGAAACCCACTGCCTAACCCCCTGGTGCAGAGCTGACCCTCCAGACTCCTGCGTGCTTAAACGCACCATCTCCCAGAACTCCACGCCAAGGTGAGAGCCCGCTGGTTTCAGCAGAATTCCCTCCGGAGGCGCGCAGTGGTTGTGAAGCATTTGGCTCTGTCTACACTAGACAGCAAACCGCTGCCTGTGTGGTCACCCGCGAGCGCTGGGGAGAGAGATCTCCCAGCTCTCCTGGTAAACCAGGTCGACGCTCAGAGCCTGTCTACACTGGGGCTTTACAGCGCTCAAACTTGCTGCGCTCGGGGTGTGTGCATGATTTATCACACCCCTGAGCCAGCCAGTTACTGCGCTGAGAATTGCCAGTGTAGACAGGCCCCTTCACACACACAGAGACTCTTTGCTCACGTCCAACACACTATTGCTCTTTCTCTTAACCAGATAAAGCACAAGAGCATTCAAATCACATCGCACAAATGACCAGCCTAACTGCAGTGCCCGTCACTAGCTCACCCTTCCCTTGGGAGTCCTGGGGGCCATCTGGGCTCAGGAAAAGCAGAGTCCGTTGTTCAGGTGACCCAGTTACCTGAATCCAGGCATGATTTCAAAGAGAATCTGCTTCCTGCTTTTGCTGAGTCTAATAAACTAAATAGCAACAACCCACGCCCCCCCCACCACCAACAAAGCCCCTTTTGTAAACATAAAGTTCCGGTCCCCCCCACCACTGGCAGCCCCGCGGGACTGGGGCTGTGTCTTTAAGAGGAGACTCTCCCCTCCCCCCGGGACAGGGGTTGGACTGAGGCAATTTCCAGTTTTACTTTCACTGTCCCCGGGCGAAGGCCGCGACCCGAGCACACGTTTATCGATCGGAACAAACCCTGTTTCTGTTCACAACCTTCCCCGGAGAAGCCCCGAGACAAAACTGCAGCTCCTCGCTCGCCAGAATGAGCTGAGCCGCCTCCGAGACCGACGGGAACAGTCACCGAGCATGGGACTGTCCCAGCCAGAGGAGCCAAGTCTGGCCACACCCGGGAGATGTTAAACTGCTCAGAAGACCCAACCAGGTGGGTTAATTTTGCTCCAGAAGGACTGTTTCTAACGTCTAATGCACGATCCTTATTGCTTGGACAGATTATTCAAAACACAAGGAGTAAATAATCCTGTGAGAATTTGTTTCTCTCTTTATGGGAACTTGACAGTGCATCTACATTGAAAGTGATGGACTGTCACATACATTGCGGATTGTTTTCACAGCAATGTAACACGAGACTTTTACAGCTTGTTGAATTCGTCATTTCTTTGTTTTGCTGAATTTTATTCAAGAGCAGTGGGCCCAAGACTGTTCTTGGGGGAGATCTGTAACTTCCTCTATTTTGAATACAGAAAATTTCCTGCACCAAACCCAGCGGCCATCAATCTAGTTTTCTGCCTGTGCTCTCATTGCAGTTTTCTGCCTCTTGACTGCAGGGCGGGTGTGAATCCTTTTGTTCTTGTAAAAAATAAAATTATGCTCAGAATCAATCGAAGCAGAAAACTGCCCCCTTTTCTCCTCCTGAACTCAGTGGGAAGTGAGCATGTGTCTCAAGTTGATCCTGTGTTCAAGAGTGTCACTGAGTAGGGACTTCAGGCCATACTAAAAAAGGGAAATTTATACATTGTGTAACAAATTATCTTCTCCTGTGTGAAAAGCCATTCAAGGGGCAATATCATGAAGAAACCTGTCGGAGTACAGCTATTTACAAATTATGTTTTTGTTTAAAACAATTTGCTTATTTTTCAAATTTCAATCACGTATTATTGAACAAAAAATTAGATTTTAGTTTTTCTTTTTTCCGTTTTCATTTTTGCTCCCTTTCCTCCTTTGAGACAGGATAAGGGATGGGCGAATAAAATGTTTTTATTCCATTTGATTAGGGTTTCTCATTTTGAATCAATTTGAAATATTTTTTTCATTTAGCATCATTTCTTTGAAAAATTAGAAACATTAAAATAATAGGAAATCATCAGTTTTTTAAAAAAAGTCTAAAAGCCATTTTCTATTGAAAAAATCATTTTTGTTCAAACATTCTTGACCAGCTGCAGTGTTGCCAACTCTCATAACTTTTTGTGATTTTTATTTTAAGTCTCACAGTATTCGGTAATTTTCTGAAAGCCCGAATGCTCTAGTTATGAGTTGATGTGAGAATCTCAAATTTCATTTAAAGTAAAAATGAATTTCTAGCTTTTATGGTTGGAGGGCAAAGTTTAAGATTAAGACCTGAGTGCACAGTCAGGGCTCAGAAACCAAATGGCAAAAAATAGGAACTCAAAATGTATTTTTTAAAATATTGATTTTTTAAGTCAATCACTTATATTTTTTGACCCAATTGTGATTTTTTTCAATTATGTGTGTGCATGATGGGGGGTGGGGGGAGGAGGAGGAGGGAGGAGAGGATTTTTTTGGATTGATTTTCATAAGGAAACAAACATGATAAAGTACAAAACAACCACAACAATTTACAACTTGCATATGTTCCCAAATACCGCATTCTTCATGGATGCACTAATAAAATTAAGCAATTATGCAGTTCTACAGCTTATCAAAGCTACAAGACCAGACAATCATAGGCACGGGAAGCAGGTGCGTTGGGGGGTATTACAGCGTCCCCAGGTTTTACATGGAGCTCCACTCCCGGTCCTGTGCCTGGGGCTCCCCTCCTGGCCCCGCATGTGGGGAATCCACTCCTGGCCCCATGTCCGCCACCTGCCTCAGCCCCTTGACCCCTGTCTGTGTCCCTGCACTCCTGGAGACACAACCCTGGTCCCAGCCCCAGCTCTGAGGGGAGGGGGCGGAGGCCATGGAGAGAGGTAAGGGGGGCACGAGGTGAAAAGTTTGGGGGCAGTTTCACTGGCTTTCAGCACCCACACTTTAAAAACTGTTCAAGTGCCACTGCAGACAACACAAGAATCTTTCTCTCTCTCACACACACACTTTCTCATTCCTTAAAACTTTTTTCTCCATTGATGGAATTACTGCCAACTTCACCGCTGCTATGACTTTTTTTTTTTAATGTGGGTTTTGTAGAGATGGGAAAAAATCAGACCCATAAAGGAAACACATTTTCAATTTTAATGCAATGGCTGTTCTCACTCCAAATATGAAAGAGTTCACTTAACAATGCATTTGTCCCTTTTTTATTCACTGTGCCTTCTTTAATGTTTGACTTTAATAATTTAATGTTAGTCAGTGTTATGCTCACTATGGAAAGTTTTTTCCTCCTTCTTCCTGTTTTCTAGATCAAGTTCCAGTGAAGAAGATGAAGGTTCTCTCATTCTGCCACAGCTCCAGAGCCAGCTCCCCTCTCCCTGGTTTTATTGTTTTCTTCCTTACTTCTTATGTTCACAAGATGGAATCAGGTAGGAATCCGCACTGTGTCTGCTGTATCTTAGGGGATTAATTTAGGCCCCTGAAGTGCCTTAACAACATGCTTCACTCAGAGTCGATGTAACTACTCACAGTGTGTAAACTTCACCCCACAGCAAGATCAGCACCTTCATTATTCAATTTTTGCCCTGATTGTGTTGCTCCTGGGTGATTTTATTTGCTCCTGGGATAGTGCCCAGGTCTGTTTCTTCACACAAGTATTTTTAAAAGATTGTCAAAGATGCCCAGGGAATTTGATGGACACTTACTGAAGAGTTTAATAATAACAATAAGAAATAAGAAAATCAAATAACTTAGTGGGTTTCAGATGTAAAAAAAAAAAATAAGAGCCATAATTTGAGACTAATGTGCACAAAAACAAAAGAAAAACCAGAATATAATGATGTTGTGTGACTTTTTTTAATTGGGCCTGTTAGCTAATCCATATATGTTAGGTGTCGTGTACACTGTATTATTAGGCATTATATGCATGGTAGTCCCATAATATACATATGAGAGAGAGAGAGGGAGAGAGTTGGGAAGTTAACTTGAATGTTTTATGTTCTCCCCACAATTCTGTTCACCAATATTGAATATCCCACTTCACAATTCTGAAGTTAGTGTTCACAATAGAAAATAGGAAGTCTATCAAAGCCATGAAAGGTGTGTCCTAGCATTGGTTGGGATGTACCTCTACACCCACCTGGTTTAGAATGTGGTATCCAATCCTGTTATCAGCTCCAAGCCCCATCTCAATGCTGTGTGCTGTGCCATACATGCAGGCTGAGTTCTTAGAGCCCCAGTCCCACTGCCCATGAGCGCTCCTTTCTCTTAGGCATTCAGGCTGAAATGTTCCATGCCAGGTGTTTGTCCCTGGCTGAAGTTTTTGGAAAGTTTGTCTGAAATGGAACCTCTTGGCCGTGTCCTTCATATCAAATTGCCATTTTCCTCTGACCTGCTTTTTGTTATTGTTGCTGTCCTGGTGCAGTTTCAGCAAAATTCACAGTGATTGGACCTGATCACCCTGTCACTGCCATTGTGGGTGAGGACATTGTGTTACCCTGTCACCTGTCCCCCCGGATGAGTGCTGCAAACATGGAGATGAGATGGTTCCGCTCTGAGTTTTTAAGCGTTGTGCACCTGTACCGTGATGGGAAGGATCAGTATGAAGAGCAGGTGCCACAGTATCGGGGAAGGACAGTGCTTTTGAAAGCCGGACTCACAGATGGAAATGTTCACTTGCGGCTTCTCAATATCAGACCCTCTGATGAAGGACAATACCTCTGTTTTGTTCAAGATGATACTTTTTATGAAGAAGCCGTATTGGAACTGCGGATAGCAGGTCAGTGCCTTGTGTCAGTTTTAGCTTTGTGTGGTCTTTCCTATTACAACAACTGTGACTCCCTACTTGTGAAATATTTTACCATAACACAGCATATCTAAATTTCAGCAAACAGCCACTTTCATACTTGGGAAAATATGCTGAAAACTTTCCCAAAATGTTATTAAACACATTTTCAGGATGGCCAAGACACTTTCTTGCCCAATCTTGATTGACTCCAAAAGGGGTCTTCAGTTAAGAGGGAAAGGACTTCTCTACAAATATGGCTTTCCAGTTGCTCTGCAGTCATTTCTAGGATGTGTGGCTAAGGTAGGACTGACAGACATTTATGGCCTTCTAATGGGTTGGTTGTTGCTTTGGGGTGTAGTTAAAATGAAATGGAGTGTTCTTATTTGCTGATACTGTATAATGGTGATGGTGGTGGTGGGTGTGATGATTTCTCCCCGGGGTACCACCTGGAACTGGGGTACAGCTGAGCCCCTGTCTCACCAATCTGGGTTCCCTCTTGCACTGTGACATTATGGCAAGCCGTAAAGCCCTCCACACTTGCACTCACACCAACATCCAGAGGCGGGACCACACCCAGCTGTGTTCATGAATGCATCTGGCCAGGCACTCATGAACCAACAATAGCGAGGCTTCAGCCAAAACACATCCCAGCACCCCAACCTGGGACCCACCCTGGTCAAAAACCTGACCAGTAAAGATTATTACAATTACCCAGTTTTCCCCTCCCTCAGTGTGGAGAGGAATATTCAGAAAATCTTTGTTAACTGAGCTGAGATTTTGCCCAAACACTTCTCTCAAACCACACTGTTTTACGTTTAAAAAAAAAAAAAAAAGAGAGAGAGATTTATTAACTACAGAAAGATAGATTATAAATCAAAGCAAACAGATCAAAGTTGATTATTAAGCAAATAAACAAAAACCCAGTCTAAGCCTAATATACCACACAAGGTTTGAATCAAACAGTGTCTCACCCTGTTAAATAGTACAAGCAGTTTGTAGATGTTTCATACATAGGCAGGGTTTCCATCTTTCCCACCTGGGACCAGCACTTCCCCAGTTCAAAGTGTGTACTCTTCCAGAGGTATATCCAGGAGTTTAGTTATGGGGAAAGTGAGGCCCATTGGTGATGTCACTTCAACCTTTTACAGTTTCTTTCATACGGCAGGAACCCCTTTGTTCCAAGCCAGGTTCCCAGCCCAGTTTGTGGAAAAATATAGGTACCAAAAAGGAATTCAGTATTATGTTATCTAGTCACATGCACCCGCATTCTTGATGAGTCATGGCAGCCATTATTCATAGGCTGTCTGAAGTGTCCCACGGTGAGGACAAGACTTTTCCATGGCTCATTGTTTTCGCTGATGGGCCATTCGCCCTGTCTAACTTCTTCACTGTTGTACCTGAAAGGCTAGTTATGGGTGTTACCCAGAACAATAACATTTGAAATACAGATGGATAGTCAATATTCATAACTCCAGATACAAAAATGATACATGCATTCGAATAGGACAATCTTATTCAGCAAATCATAACTCTTCCATTGACACCTTATTTGACACATCTTGCACAAGATGCTACATAATTATATCATAATCATATGCCAATTTGATTTAAAAAAATAATTAGTGCATTAGATAGATATATTTCTCAGAGTTTCAAATGTTCAGATCCTATTCAGGTATCTACGTGGTCATATCTCCAAAGGTGCTCAGCACTCAGTTGCTCCTGTCTTGAGCCAACAGTATCTCCCACTGACTCAGTGAAATTATTTTATATATTTGTTCACATTTTTGTGTGTCCATGAGCACTGGGATATCAGACATTCCAGTATTCATTTATCCCTTCTACTGACTACCCGCATGAATTAGTGCATTCTCATGTGAGTGACGGATCCCCAAACTGTCCCTCATCCCTTCTGCTTTATAAATTAATGTATGGAATTAACACCCTTATATATTTTCCCCTTAGGTCTGGGCTCTGCTCCTCTCATCTCTGTTGAGGGTCACCAAGATGGAGGGATTCGGGTGGTTTGTAGATCAGCTGGTTGGTACCCAGAGCCTGAGGTGTTGTGGAAAGATTTCAATGGGCGATGTTTACCATCACTCTCTGCAAAAACATCCACAGGAGATAACAACCTGTTTGAAACAGAAACTGCGATCATTGTAACAGAACATTCAAACCAAAACTTGTCCTGTTGCATCAGGAACACCGTTCTCAATCAAGAAAAGGAATCGGCAGTTTATATAGCAGGTCAGTTACCATCCAAACCCCACACTGAACTCACCACCACTAGAAACCAAACAAAATATAGGAAGAAAAGAACTGAAACATATGTGATGGATATTTCATAATCCACGTACAAACACAGACTATGGGAGGCTGGTGTCTTTACAGGGTCACAGTTTAGGCAACTTGATCCCCTTAATTGTGAGTATTCAGACTATACACGTTTTGAGAGGAAACTTTCATTCAATCCACTGATTCAGTAGGTTCCTGTAACCTTAAATTCACCTTAATTTTTTGGAATGTGATAAATTTTGTACTCTGGCTTGATTGTGATCTGTAGAGCCCTGTAAACCCACAGATATATATCCGTAGATACCCTCATCATTTTGGGGGGTTTGCAGATTGGATGCGGATACCAATTTTGTATCCACACAGGGCTCTAGTGATCTGTTCACTTCACCAACTTCATTACTTGTGTGAAATATCACCTAAGTCATGTGATATTGTTTTTCTGATGTTCAATGGGACTTGTGCTCCTTAATTACTTTGGTCTGGATCCACTAGAGGACTCATTTTACCCCTTGTCTACACACAAAAGATGCACTGATTAACTAGTTAAGCAATGCCACCTGCTTGTGTGAAAACTCCTTGTATAAATTTCAGAGTGCCCTTTATTGATTTAGCTTCAGTCAGTTTTTTATCAACTTCAACTAAATGGAGATAGAGCACTATGAAGCTGATTTATGATTTAAGGTTTTGTGCATCAATTTATTTAAATTGGTGCAACCCTGATATGTTGTCAACTCTTGAACCAATTTAAGAATGACCCCATAAGAGGGTTGGCCCAGGTTCACTAAATCAGAGCACAAACCATGTGTGGAAAAGACACCAGGCACATTTGAAAATTCCATCCTGTTTAGATGACTGAATCACTGTGAACACAAGAAGAGCAAATGGAAATTAGTTAATTTGCTGCACAAGTGTTTGGACAAATTGTGATTATGATTTTTCCCAATATAAGGAGGTAACAGTGGATTTTTCAAAAATATGCTAATTAATCTGGCAGCTTCTGAATATTGCTTGCTGTTAAGGGCCAAATCCTTTTCTGGTATAACCCTATTGGAATCAATGGGGTTTTATGAGCAGAGAATTTGCCCCTGATCTCTATGGCCCTCTGAGTAGTAATGAATCAAATCAGGGCTGTGTTTTCAAGGATAAATCAGTGGTAAAGCTCTGTTGATTGGAGCCATATTTAAAATCAGTTTCTGGTCTTTTGTGTAGTGTGGACATGGCCATTCTTTCACTCTTAGCTCACACAAATCCAGTTGGGTACTATTTCTGTATTTGTATGAAAAAAAAATCTGCTTTTAGTCACCACTTCCAAACTAAGGGAAGCCCTGGGTGTTTTGTTTTTCAGATCCCTTTTTCCCGAGGGTAAATCCCTGGATGGTGGCGCTGAGTGTGACCCTGGTGGTTTTGTTTGGTTTCATTGGCCTCACTGTTTCTCTCTTTAAAATGAAAGGTAAATATCAGAGGGAGAAATATACTGTAAAGGTTTTATTCTAATAAATAAATAAGGGCAATTTAGAAATTTAACATAAAAAGAACGTGTGATCTGCTGATCTGGTCCTAAAAAAAGAAGAAGAATGCTCCACTGTCCCCCCAGCCCAGCTCCCACCCAATTGCAGCTCCACTCCCCGCCTGCCCTGCCTCCAGCCCAACTCTGCCCACAATCCCTCGCCACTCCCAGCCCTCTATTTCCAGCTCTTCCCTTATCCCCAGCTCTGCTTTCAGCCCAAGCTCCTGGACTCAGCCAACTGTGGTGTAATGGAGGGGGGAGGAGGGGCTGAGAGAGACGCTACTACTGGTAAGTGGGGGGTGTGACAGGAAAAGTTTGGGCACCACTGGTCTAGTCTGATCTCCGAAAGAGGAGTTTGAATAGAAATAATCTCTCAGTCTTAACGGTCGTATTGATGATAATGAGAAATAAAACATAAGAAAAGGGAAACTCCTAACCAACAATATGGGTATTTCTTTTTAATTTTTGGGCAAACGAGATATAGAAATTGTCATTATCCGTCCTCTGAAAAGGATTTTTTTTTTCTTTTTTTTTTTGGTAATTGGATCTTCATGTGGGAGTTTGTTTAAATGGTTTGGAGTTGTTTGATCTTAAATTTAACTTTTACAATTTTGTTACAATAAGAAACCCTTGTTTGTTTACTTGCTTTTTCTTATTATTCTTTCTTGTGGGGTTTAATGTAATTATATGAAATGTGGGGAAGCGCTAATTTGGGTAGATTTCACACCAAAATCTAATTTGAAAAACTGATAAGCAATAGAGTCACCGAGTTTAAGACCAGAAGAGAGCCCTGGATCCTCTTCTCTGATGTCCTGAAAAGGAGGTTGATTTCTCTCAGCCTTCATTGTCATACTGATGATAAAGAGAAATAAAACATAAGGAAAGGGAAACACCTAACAAAAATATATATTTATTTCTCTCTAATTTTTAGACAAACGAGATAAAGAAATAAGTAAATGTCATTGTCCTTCCTATGACAAGAAACTTTTAGTACCAGTTTGGATTCTAATGTGGGAGTTTGTGTAGCAGTGGTGGAGGTGTTTGATTTTAAATTTAACTTAACAATGCTGCAGTACGAAGCCTTTTTAGTTTGCTTACTTGGTTATTATTATCAGTCTTTTGGGAAGGTGTGGGGTGGGGGTGTCAACTTTAATATAGCTTTATAAAACATGGGGAAAGACTAGAGAGGATGAATTTCACACCAGAAGTTAATTTGAAAAATTGAGAAGCAATACAGTTATAGAGTCATAGTGTTTAAGCCCAGAAGGGATGACTGGATCCTCTAGTTCAGAGGTCTTCAGACTGTGGGGCAGGCCCCTAGGAGGAATGTTCAAGCGGGTGCAGGTCCGCAATTAACTCTTCTGGGGGCCTGGGACTATTAGAGTTTGTGGGGCCCCCTAGGCTCCGGGGTACGGCCAAAAATGAGGGATTCAGAGTGCAGGAGGGGGCTGTGGATTGGGGCAGGGTGTGGGTGTGGAAGGGGGTGAGGGCTCTGACTGGGGTTGTGGACTCTAGGGTGTGGCTGGGGATGAGGGCTTTCAGATGCAGGAGGGGGCTCCAGGCTGGTGCCAAGGGGACTGGAGTGCGGGAGAGGGCTCAGGGCAGGAGGTTGGGAGTGTGGGGTCTGGGAGGGAGTTAAGGCGTGGGAAGGGGCTCAGGGCAGGAGGTTGCGAGTGTGGGGTCTGGGAGGGAGTTAGGGTGCAGGAGAGGGCTCAGGGCTGGGGCAGGAGGTTGTGGTGCAGGGCGCTTACCTGGGACAGCTCCCCTTTGGTGGTGCAGGCCCTGGGGAGGGGGGGCACGTGGCTCCATGCTCTGTCCTGTGCTTGCCTGCAGGCACCACCCCACATAGCTCCCATTGGCTGTGATTCCTGGCCAATGGGAGCTGCGGGGGCGGTGTCTGCAAGTCAAGGAAGCGTGTGGGACTGAGCTTTCCGGCACGCGCAGCTCCAGCCCAGCGGAGGGGGGAATGACATGCCAGCGTGCAGAGCCACCTCCCCGCCAACGCCAGGCTGGGCCGGAATGCAGGGGCTTCAGTGGCTGCAGCCCACAGCCCTGGGCTAAGGCGGCCCTGCAAAAAGATCTGCACTTTTGGTGGTCTGGAGATCTTTTCGCGGGGGCCTGCCTTTGCCTGGGGCCCTGGCCTGCAGCCCCTAAATCCCCTCTCTTAAACCAGCCCTGAACAGGTGCAAGGCAGGGTCCCTGCCAGCCCTCATGGGGAGAGGGGAGGGAGCCCCACCCAGCCCCGCTCTGCCCCCAGCCCAGATCCAATCCCATCTGCAGCTGCGCTCCGCCCCCTGCCCCCCACTACGCTCCGGCTCCTGCCACAGTTCCAGTCCTCCCCCTGCTCCGCCCCCAGGTCAGTTCCTACCAAATTCCCTCCCCTCCCCCAGGCCAGCTCTGCCTCTAGCCCCAGCTCCTCCCCCATCCCCAGTTCCGTCCCCAGCTCCCCCTTCAGCCCAAGCACCTCTGCTGAGTCAACTGTGCAGTAACGGAAGGGGGGGGGCGCAGACAGATTTCATTACTGCAAGGGGGGAGTGATCGGAAAAGTTTGGGCACCACTGGTCTTGTCTGATTTCCTGAAGAAGAGATTGAATAGAAATAATCCTTCTTAACTGTCACAGTGAGGATAAAGAGAAATAAACCATAAAAAAAGGAAAACACCTAACAAACATTATGTGTCTGTTTAATTTTTAGGCAAACGAGATATAGAAATTGGTAAGTGTCATTATCCACACTCTGAAAAGGATTTTTTTTTGGCAGGGGCCGGGAATTGGATCTTCATGTGGGAGTTTGTTTAAATGGTTTGGAGTTATTTGATATTAACTTTAACTTTTACAATTTTGTTGCAATACAAACGCCCTTGTTTGTTTACTTGCTTTTTCTTATTATTCTTTCTTGTGGGGTTTAATGTAATTGTATATAATGTGGGGAAGTGCTAAACTGGGTAGATTTCACACCAAAATCTAATTTGAAAAACTGATAAGCAATAGAGTCACCGAGTTTAAGACCAGAAGAGAGCTCTGGATCCTCTTCTCTGATGTCCTGAAAAGGAGGTTGATTTCTCTCAGCCTTCACTGTTATATTGATGATAAAGAGAAATAAAACATAAGGAAAGGGAAACACCTAACAAAAATATCTATTTATTTCTCTCTAATTTTTAGACAAATGAGATAAAGAAATAAGTGTCGTTGTCCTTCCTATGACAAGAAACTTTTTGTACCAGTTTGGATTCTAATGTGGGAGTTTGTGTAGCAGTGGTGGAGGTGTTTGATTTTAAATTTAACTTAACATTGCTGCAGTACGAAGCCTTTTTAGTTTGCTTACTTTGTTATTATTATCAGTCTTTTGGGAAGATGTGTGGGGGGGGGAAGGCGGGGGTCAACTTTAATATAGTTTTATAAAACATGGGGAAAGACTAGAGAGGATGAATTTCACACCAAAAGTTAATTTGAAAAATTGATAAGCAATACAGTTAAAGAGTCTTACTGTTTAAGACCAGAAAGGATGACTGGATCCTCTAGTTCAGAGGTCTTCAGACTGTGGGGCAGGCCCCTAGGGGCACGTGGAGGAAATTCAAATGGGTGCAGGTCCGCAATTAACTCTTCTGGGGGCCTGGGACTATTAGAGTTTGTGGGGCCCCCTAGGCTCCGGGGTACGGCCAAAAATGAGGGATTCAGAGTGCAGGAGGGGGCTGTGGATTGGGGCAGGGTGTGGGTGTGGAAGGGGGTGAGGGCTCTGACTGGGGTTGTGGACTCTAGGGTGTGGCTGGGGATGAGGGCTTTCAGATGCAGGAGGGGGCTCCAGGCTGGTACCAAGGGGACTGGAGTGCGGGAGAGGGCTCAGGGCAGGAGGTTGGGAGTGTGGGGTCTGGGAGGGAGTTAGGGTGCAGGAGGAGGCTCAGGGCTGGGGTGGGGGTGTGCTCTGGGAGTTAGGGCGTGGGAAGGGGCTCAGGGCAGGAGGTTGGGAGTGTGGGGTCTGGGAGGGAGTTAGGGTGCAGGAGAGGGCTCAGGGCTGGGGCAGGAGGTTGTGGTGCAGGGCGCTTACCTGGGACAGCTCCCCTTTGGTGGTGCAGGCCCTGGGGAGGGGGGGCACGTGGCTCCATACTCTGTCCTGTGCTTGCCTGCAGGCACCACCCCACATAGCTCCCATTGGCTGTGATTCCTGGCCAATGGGAGCTGCGGGGGCGGTGTCTGCAAGTCAAGGAAGCGTGTGGGACTGAGCTTTCCGGCACGCGCAGCTCCAGCCCAGCGGAGGGGGGAATGACATGCCAGCGTGTAGAGCCGCCTCCCCGCCAACGCCAGGCTGGGCCGGAATGCAGGGGCTTCAGTGGCTGCAGCCCACAGCCCTGGGCTAAGGCGGCCCTGCAAAAAGATCTGCACTTTTGGTGGTCTGGAGATCTTTTCGTGGGGGCCCACCTTTGCCTGGGGCCATGGCCTGCAGCCCCTAAATCCCCTCTCTTAAACCAGCCCTGAACAGGTGCAAGGCAGGGTCCCTGCCAGCCCTCATGGGGAGAGGGGAGGGAGCCCCACCCAGCCCCGCTCTGCCCCCAGCCCAGATCCAATCCCATCTGCAGCTGCGCTCCGCCCCCTGCCCCCCACTAAGCTCCGGCTCCTGCCACAGTTCCAGTCCTCCCCCTGCTCCGCCCCCAGGTCAGTTCCTACCAAATTCCCTCCCTTCCCCCAGGCCAGCTCTGCCTCTAGCCCCAGCTCCTCCCCCATCCCCAGTTCCGTCCCCAGCTCCCCCTTCAGCCCAAGCACCTCTGCTGAGTCAACTGTGCAGTAACGGAAGGGGGGGGGCGCAGACAGATTTCATTACTGCAAGGGGGGAGTGATCGGAAAAGTTTGGGCACCACTGGTCTTGTCTGATTTCCTGAAGAAGAGATTGAATAGAAATAATCCTTCTTAACTGTCACAGTGAGGATAAAGAGAAATAAACCATAAAAAAAGGAAAACACCTAACAAACATTATGTGTCTGTTTAATTTTTAGGCAAACGAGATATAGAAATTGGTAAGTGTCATTATCCACACTCTGAAAAGGATTTTTTTTTGGCAGGGGCCGGGAATTGGATCTTCATGTGGGAGTTTGTTTAAATGGTTTGGAGTTATTTGATATTAACTTTAACTTTTACAATTTTGTTGCAATACAAACGCCCTTGTTTGTTTACTTGCTTTTTCTTATTATTCTTTCTTGTGGGGTTTAATGTAATTGTATATAATGTGGGGAAGTGCTAAACTGGGTAGATTTCACACCAAAATCTAATTTGAAAAACTGATAAGCAATAGAGTCACCGAGTTTAAGACCAGAAGAGAGCCCTGGATCCTCTTCTCTGATGTCCTGAAAAGGAGGTTGATTTCTCTCAGCCTTCACTGTTATATTGATGATAAAGAGAAATAAAACATAAGGAAAGGGAAACACCTAACAAAAATATCTATTTATTTCTCTCTAATTTTTAGACAAATGAGATAAAGAAATAAGTGTCGTTGTCCTTCCTATGACAAGAAACTTTTTGTACCAGTTTGGATTCTAATGTGGGAGTTTGTGTAGCAGTGGTGGAGGTGTTTGATTTTAAATTTAACTTAACATTGCTGCAGTACGAAGCCTTTTTAGTTTGCTTACTTTGTTATTATTATCAGTCTTTTGGGAAGATGTGTGGGGGGGGAGGGCGGGGGTCAACTTTAATATAGTTTTATAAAACATGGGGAAAGACTAGAGAGGATGAATTTCACACCAAAAGTTAATTTGAAAAATTGATAAGCAATACAGTTAAAGAGTCTTACTGTTTAAGACCAGAAAGGATGACTGGATCCTCTAGTTCAGAGGTCTTCAGACTGTGGGGCAGGCCCCTAGGGGCACGTGGAGGAAATTCAAATGGGTGCAGGTCCGCAATTAACTCTTCTGGGGGCCTGGGACTATTAGAGTTTGTGGGGCCCCCTAGGCTCCGGGGTACGGCCAAAAATGAGGGATTCAGAGTGCAGGAGGGGGCTGTGGATTGGGGCAGGGTGTGGGTGTGGAAGGGGGTGAGGGCTCTGACTGGGGTTGTGGACTCTAGGGTGTGGCTGGGGATGAGGGCTTTCAGATGCAGGAGGGGGCTCCAGGCTGGTACCAAGGGGACTGGAGTGCGGGAGAGGGCTCAGGGCAGGAGGTTGGGAGTGTGGGGTCTGGGAGGGAGTTAGGGTGCAGGAGGAGGCTCAGGGCTGGGGTGGGGGTGTGCTCTGGGTGTTAGGGCGTGGGAAGGGGCTCAGGGCAGGAGGTTGGGAGTGTGGGGTCTGGGAGGGAGTTAGGGTGCAGGAGAGGGCTCAGGGCTGGGGCAGGAGGTTGTGGTGCAGGGCGCTTACCTGGGACAGCTCCCCTTTGGTGGTGCAGGCCCTGGGGAGGGGGGGCACGTGGCTCCATACTCTGTCCTGTGCTTGCCTGCAGGCACCACCCCACATAGCTCCCATTGGCTGTGATTCCTGGCCAATGGGAGCTGCGGGGGCGGTGTCTGCAAGTCAAGGAAGCGTGTGGGACTGAGCTTTCCGGCACGCGCAGCTCCAGCCCAGCGGAGGGGGGAATGACATGCCAGCGTGTAGAGCCGCCTCCCCGCCAACGCCAGGCTGGGCCGGAATGCAGGGGCTTCAGTGGCTGCAGCCCACAGCCCTGGGCTAAGGCGGCCCTGCAAAAAGATCTGCACTTTTGGTGGTCTGGAGATCTTTTCGCGGGGGCCCGCCTTTGCCTGGGGCCCTGGCCTGCAGCCCCTAAATCCCCTCTCTTAAACCAGCCCTGAACAGGTGCAAGGCAGGGTCCCTGCCAGCCCTCATGGGGAGAGGGGAGGGAGCCCCACCCAGCCCCGCTCTGCCCCCAGCCCAGATCCAATCCCATCTGCAGCTGCGCTCCGCCCCCTGCCCCCCACTAAGCTCCGGCTCCTGCCACAGTTCCAGTCCTCCCCCTGCTCCGCCCCCAGGTCAGTTCCTACCAAATTCCCTCCCTTCCCCCAGGCCAGCTCTGCCTCTAGCCCCAGCTCCTCCCCCATCCCCAGTTCCGTCCCCAGCTCCCCCTTCAGCCCAAGCACCTCTGCTGAGTCAACTGTGCAGTAACGGAAGGGGGGGGCGCAGACAGATTTCATTACTGCAAGGGGGGAGTGATCGGAAAAGTTTGGGCACCACTGGTCTTGTCTGATTTCCTGAAGAAGAGATTGAATAGAAATAATCCGTCTTACCTGTCACAGTGATGATAAAGAGAAATAAACCATAAAAAAAGCAAAACTCCTAACAAACATTATGTGTCTGTCTGTTTAATTTTTAGGCAAACGAGATATAGAAATTGATAAGTGTCATTATCCACACTCTGAAAAGGACTTTTTTTTTGTAATTGGATCTTCATGGGGCAGTTTGTTAAAATGTTGTGGAGTTCGCTGTAAAATTTAACTTCTACAATTGTGTTGTAATATGAAACCTTTTTTTGTTTACTTGCTTTTTATTATTATTCTTTTGTGGAAGGGTTAGTGTGATTGTATAAAATGTGGGGAACCACTAAAGTGGAGAGATTTCATACCAAAAGCTAATTTGAAAAACTGAGATGTAATAGAGTCACATGTGTGTGAGACCAGAAGGGACCACTGGATCCTCTTGTCTGATGTCCTGAAGAAGATGTTGATTTCTCTCAGGCTTTACTGTCGTATCGATGATAAAGACAAATAAAACATAAGAAAAGGGAAATGCCTAAAAAATTTATTTCTCTTTCCTTTTCAGAGAAACGAGATAACGAGATAAGTAAGTATCATTATCTTTCCTTTGAAATGAAACTTTTTGTACCATTTTGGAGACTCATGTGGCTGTTTGTTTAATTGTGGTGGGGTTGTTTGCTTTTAAATTTAAATTTAAAAATTGTTGCAATAGGAAATCTTTTTAGTTATTTGTTTGCTTTTTTATCATCATCATTCTTTTGGGGTTTGTTTGTTAATGTAACTTTATAAAATGTGGGGAAAGACTAAACTGGATGAATTTCACACCAAAAGCTAATTTGAAAAGTTGATAAGCAATACAGTAGTAAAGTAGGTATTGGCCAAAAAAAAATATGGCCCAGGAGGAATTGTGTGAAGGCCCTGGTGGACTATCAGCACCTGAGATGATTATCTTCCCTCCACACTGCAGAGTAGGTATGTAACCAACCTGAAGTAAAGTGATACCTGGGCTCTAGCTTCTACCCAAAGTCTTGCCAGCTAACCTGGGTGCAAAGCACCACCAAACTTGAGTCAGAGTTTTTGTGCTTGCGCATTAAACAGGTTGGGGCAACAGCCAGGTAAGATTCTGGACTAACTCTGCAGTGAAGATCCACCCTGGGAGAGACACACTCATGCAGTCCAGTGGAGGTTCTGATGAACTTATAACTTTCTTTTTCCCTCAGTGTATTAGTTTGTACAATATTGGATTATGCAATACGTGTTCAGATCTGCTCTCCTCTCTAATTATGTTCCTGGTTTTAGGGTGGAGAAGATCTGTGGCACCTATAGAAGAAGGTAATTAAAGATCATATTTTATCAATGTCCAAATACCCGTTCCCATGAGGCAATGTGCCTCATTTTCTTTGTATATGGGAGTGGATGTGATAGTTCAGGGCAGACCTCCCCAGCACCCTTCATTTCACGGCGCATCACAAGCTGAGGTGAGGTTTGTGCCTATGTCCTACCACACCATACTGAATCCATAGCATATTGAATCTATGCTTCCTGCCCCTCCACCGCTCGCATGTGCACTGCGCCCTGCAGAGATCTGTGCCAGCCGCTGCCACCCCTTGTACAGAACCAGTGGGACAATCACCTCCACAGCCACTTCTCCAGGGGGAGTTTGTTCTGTCTCCCCGTGCTGATGTCCGATCTCCAGTGTCCCTTTGTTTCTTCCTTCATCTTTTCCCCCATGAAGAAAGCCAGTAGCTCTGCAGTGACCCCACACTGACTGGGTGAGCAGGGACTTTGTCTGTGTGAGACCCTTGCTCCTGTCTCAAGCAGAGGAACTGAGCCTTGATCACAGACAGGGGCTCCCCTGGCTCCATTATACAGATCTGGGAAGCTCCTGTGATCACCGGTGTGAGCTTGTGTCTTTTCTCCTCTCTCCATCCACCATGACCCCAGCATGGTCCTGTCTCTGGTAAACAGGACGTCAAGTCAGCCTCCCCATTACTAGCATGAGCCGCCCCCTCTTTCCACCAGCCACCTATTCCGTACCTCCTCCCTAGTGGCGGATTTGCCACTGGGCCAATGTGGCCTGTGCCCAGGAGCCCCAGAAAAATGGGCGCCTCTGTGCCCCAACCCGCTCTGCCTGCCCAGTGCTCCTGCCAGAGAGTGGGGTCAGGGCTCGGGGGGCTTGCCCCACTCCATCCGCCCAGAACTCCAGCCAGGGAATGGCGTCGGGGTGCGGGGTCTTGCCCTGCTCTGCAGCTGGAGCACCAGGTGGGCAGAGCAGGGCACGCCCCTGCACCCCGGCCCCATTTCCCCAGCAGGAGTGTGGGGAGTGGGGGTTCTGCAGGCAGAAGGGGTGGGAAGGGGCCTTCACTTGCTGTGGCCCAGGGCCTCACAAAACCTTAATCTGTCCTGGCACCACCGACACTTGTAGCTTCCACCATGAACCCCCTTCCCTTGTTTAGCCCCCTCACTCTCTGTCCCAAGCTAATGTACTTGGGTGCTGCGACTGCTGCTGAGCAGTGACATTCTGGGCAGGTTCAATTGTGGTACCGTGTGGCCTGTTGCTGTCCAAGCTGTGACATTTCAGAGCAGGCCGGGTGCAGTGGGGAGGCCCCATAGCAAAGTCCAGCACAGGGGCAGCTGGGACACAGTGAGAGTGAAGGTGGGGTGGGGGGAAGCGCTGTCAATATTCACTGAGTTGTACCATCTGCTGGGGCTGCCAGAGTCTCTAGTCCCCTCCCCGGGAAAAGGTGGGGGAAGGAGGGGAAAGATTCTGAGTCCCAGGCCTGGCCCATCTGCTTCTTTCACCGTCACTGACCCGTCTCTGCGAGGGCAGTGACTCTCCCCAGCCCGGTGCTGAGATCTCTGAGGTGATGGGTAAATCCTGGAGGAAGGAGATTCCCTGAGTCACTCTCCAGCTGGGGCAGATTCTGTCACTGACCCCATCAAACCCTCCCCCAGGGCCGAGCTCTGCCCCTCACGCTCTGATTCTCTCTCCCCAGCGAATGTGACTCTGGATCCAGACACGGCTCATCCCCAACTCGTCCTGTCTGAGGGTGGGAAAAGTGTGAGAGGGGAATACATAGAGGAGGATCTGCCCGACAACTCTGAGAGATTTGACTCTGTGTTCTGTGTGCTGGGCTGTGAGGGATTCACCGCGGGGAGACATTGCTGGGAGGTGGAGGGTGGGGAATACTGGGCTGTGGGGGTGGCCAGAGAGTCTGTGGGGAGGAAGGGAGGGATCAGCCGTAGCCCTGAGGGGGGGATCTGGGCTGTGGGGCGGTGCGGGGATCAGTTCCAGGCTCTCACCTCCCCTGCGACCCCCCTGCCCCTGAGCCGGGCCCCCAGCAGGATCCGGGTTTGTCTGGACTGTGACCGGGGCCAGGTGACATTTATCGATGCTGGTGACGAGGCCCCGATCTTCACTTTCCCGCCGGGCTCCGTCCCTGGGGAGAGAATCCGCCCCTGGCTCTGGGTGTGGCCAGGATCCCAGCTCCGACTGCGTCCCTGAGACCCACAGCAGAGGGGGGAACCGGAAATCAGCCTCTCTAGCCTCACGGACCCCAGTCTCTATGACCTTGGAGGACTCCCATCTACCCAGCCCCTGTCCCCTCATCTCTATGACCCCTGGAAGCTCCTCCCCCTCCTTCTCTGCAGCCCCAGGGATGGGAGGGGGAGGAACCCCTGGGGCTGCAGAGGGGCCCTGAGGGGCAGAGGTGGGGGCTGGGCAGGGACCCAGCATGAATCAATCAGGGTTTGGGGGGCTGGGGAGAAGCAGCAGCAGCAGGGAGCGGTTTGTACAGATGTGTCCTTAGACCCCATTGGGGTCTCCCAGCCTGGGCTCAGCAGTTGGGGAAGGGATAAAATCAGGGAAAGAAGAGAGCAGCCAAGGGGGATGATCTGTGACAGGGAGGAGAGACACAGGAAAATAACCAGGGTTTGGAAAGTGAGGGCTAGAACAATAATGAATAGAAACGGACAGTATGAAAAGAAAGGGAATGAGGGCGGGACGGGGAGATTTATGACGTGTTGCTGAAAGTGAGACTGTCACTCATTAATTCCCTATCTTAATTCCTGGCCATTGGTGCCATTTTAGTGCCCTAAAGAAAACTGTTCTCAGTAGCTGGGGATCTCCTGGCCAGGCTCCTGCGGTCATTAAAGCTCCTTCTCTGCTCCTTTTACTTTGCTATTTTGCAGCTACTTACTGTAAATAAACCATTACAAACAATTCTTGTTTGTTCCACTTTAATGTCCCAGCTGCAGTTGCTGGGGGCAGCGTCATGGGATTTGCTTCCCAACTTGGTTGTGTCCTCTCAACCCCGACAGGGAATGTCGCACCTCCTGGAAGAGAGTTTGGATTTTACTGTGTGATGTGTCACTCTCCAGCCTGTGCTGGGTCTCTCTCCTGTGCACACCCGTGTCAATCAGGAATTGCTCAGCTGTGCTCTGCTGAGAGGTGACTGATTACACATGGCGCAATCCATGAAGGGACTCGGGTGGTGCAATGCTGAGCATCACAGTGAGTAATTTTTAGGCAGTGAGACAATCACAGGAACAGCAGCACTGTGACCCTCAGAGCTGAGTCAGGGGCCTGAACTCCCTAGACAATCCATGGGCAACACAGGTACCTTACAGTGGGATTCACAAAAGCCAGCTCAGTAGGCGGGGAGCCATGTAAGGTAACCAATGGGAGATGCCGACAAGGGAGGGAAGGGGTGTCGTGAGCCACACCCCTCTCATGAATAGGTGCCTAAATCTGGGCTGCTGAGGGGTGTCTGTCTCTTCTTAGCAACCCACAAACAGGAACCCACCCCCTGACATCTGGGGCCTCCAGTCGCGGCTGCTTCCAGTGCCTGCTAGTGCTGGCAGCGGCTGGGAGCCCTGGGCCCTTTGAAATCGCCCCAGCAGGCTGCAGGGCTCCTCGGCGCACGCGCTGGAAGGGTGCAGTGGCACATTAGGGGAAGGAAACGCCCCGCGTCAGGAGCCACGCTGGGCGGGGTGGGGGGAAAGAAGAAGCCCATGACCGCAGAAGAAGGTGCAGGGCTGAAGCCCTGACCCCTCTGTATGCGGAGCTGGCCTGAGCCCCTCCCTCTCCCGTGCCCCCTGCATGGAGCTGGCTCTCACTCTCAGGCTGTGGAGAAATTCAGCCCAAATCTACTCACCTTGGTATCACCATTTCCCCCGTCACTACACAGCCATGAAGGGATTCAGCCTAGGAGGCAGGGTCAGCAGTAGCATCATTTGGCAGGTGGGATCTAGGGCACCCAGAGGTGAAGTGACTTTCCCAAGACTCAGCAGGGAGTCAGTGGCAGAGCAGAGAACCAAACCCAGGACACCTGAGCCCCAAGCCTGTGTCTTAACCACTAGGCCACCCTTCCTACCTGAGGAGGGGGAACCTCCTCTGCGGGCACTAGACAGAGCCACCAGGAGGTGGGGAGCAGAGAGAGATGGGTAAATGGACATGGATGGGAAGCAAGGAATGGGAAACATCAGGAAGGGGAGGGAGCAAGGACTTAGAGAAGAAATAAGAGGGAGGGAAAGGGGCAGGGAGAGTGATAGGAAGGGAGAGGAGAAAAGAAGAAGGGAGAGGGGAAAGACTCCCCACTGCTTGTGCCTCCCATCCACCTTCTTCCCACAGCCAATAGGGGTGTTACTGAAGACAGCTTGTAGCTGAGTGTAATGATTTTAATACACTGTAATTCATGATAACGTAATGATGTCGTTCATTACTATTTTCATAATGATGACATTGTTAGGATACCAATGATAGACACACATTCAATAACTAGAATATGAAGGAAGTGTGTGTATAAATATGCTGAAAATTGTCAGTTTTGGGGGGAGGCTGAGCCAAACACACACACTTCTCATCCTTCAGGCAGGAGAGGGCAGAAAGGAGTGAGCAGTGTGCAGGAGTCACTCGGGGAAGGGGACCTAGGGGGAGGGGACAGAGCGGGGGCAGGAAGAGGTGGAGTGGGGCAAAGTGGGGGCTTGGCCTTGGGGAAGGGAGTGGAGCCGGGATGCGGCACTCACCAGCACAACCAAAAGCCAGCACCTATGGTGTGTGGGGTGGTATCGGTTATGGCGAAGGCAGCCGGGTGGGCATGTGGAATCCCTGGCCATGCCGGAAGAGCGCCCCCCGCAGGGCAGCCGGCATCTCGCTGGGCACCAGCCAGCAAAGGTGCAGCACTGCCCAAATATCCAGCGGACGGAGTCCATGTGGGCGCAGCTTGTGCATGCAGGTACCAGCACGGGCCCATTGACTGTTCTGCCCTGGGGCCCGGAATTGCTGTTCGGTGGGCCTGGGGGGACTGCGCTTATGTCCTGCTTGGGCCCCACAGCCCGGCTCCGTATGCGTTCCCATAGCTTGTCCTCTCTGTCCATTTCCCTGTCAGCTCACTGTGCTGTTTTAGATAAATGATGGCACTCATTTAAGGGGCTTCCCTTGGGTAACTGATAGAGATTTATGGTGTGAATTCTCACTGGCACAGTACTTTAAAAATCTTAAGCAGGCCAGCCCCCCTCCCCCAAAATTATGAGATTTAATAATAATAATAAATAGTAAATATTAGTATTATTTTATTTGCCTTTTGGTGTCTCAGAGGTTTACACTGCATTGGGGTGAAAATTTTAAGTGTTTCTCTGCAACAAAGAAAGCTAGATACTTCCTTTGTTTAGAAAACAAAAGCCGAGAGTCTCACCTCCTCACATGCTTCCAGGAGCTGGGGCTTCATCAGACATACCAAATATTGCAAGACTCGTGATAAAATCATGAAAGTTGGTGATGCTGCAGCCCCTTTCCACTGAGCCAAAGCAGCATTAGTGTAAATGAGAATTGGGTCTTGAAAACACTGATTCCAGCTTTACCAAGCTTTTAGCCTCTGAGTTTATTATCACAAGGCTTGGAAGGATTAGCTTTTATTCATAAATGTTGGCAAACCTTGCTTTTGTTGTCTACACACAGACCAATGAAAAAAATATTTCAATTGATAATAAATGATCATTACAAATATGCAAAGTAAGAACAAGGCTGCTTGAGAACTTATTTGAGTTTGATTGAAGGAGAGTGACTCTGCAACTTTTGACAGGAAATGCGACCATCTGTGTTTTCATGGTTATAAAGCTTCAACTTTTTGAATCTCGGTGTCTGCGGACATGAGATCACTGTGCTCTGACTCGCTATTGATGTATTCCCCCATAATTTCCCGCAACTGTGAAAACTGAAATGGAGAACAATTGGAAAGAAATGCTAAAACCGAAATTTTTGTGCAATTGTCAAAATTTAACTCAATAAATAAGGGAAAAAATGCTTAAAACTAGCTGTAATGCTATCCATTAATATTCTATACATATATCTCAGTGATTTCTGCCAAGCCTGACTATCCCTCCTTAGACACACAGACTCTGGTCCTTCAAGGGCATCGCCCTCGGGGGACGCCCACCCGCCACAGGGCCCGAGGGGCCCATGTCACAGCGACGCCTGCAGGCTGGAATGTTCCCCGTGGGCTCCTCCCCGCCCAGCAGCAGCCGAGTCAGCGCCAGGAAGGGAAACCCCCGGTTCCTGCTGCAGGAGCGGCCCAGGCAGACCCCGGCCGGCCTCGCTCAGCTTGTCTCCTGCAATTCATGTGGCCGGTTCCGTCCTGGGAGGAGCCTGGTGCGTGACCTGGGGCGGGCCCCTGGGGGCGGGGCTTCTGCCTTGTTTGGTGGGTTGGGTTTTAATTTCCCTCCCGAGAGCGCGATTGGCTCCCGGTTCCCCAATCGGCTTTAAAAAAAGCTGTAAAGGCTCGTTACTGCACCTGTGCGATGTTTGGTTTCGCTTTCGGGATCCCCCGGGTGCTGCTGATCCCACTTCTCCTGCAGCGCCACGTGGCTGCAGGCGGCGGGCTCGGGTGCAGGGGCCTTGACTTGTTCGTATGGGGGTGGGGGCTACTGGCTGCCTCAATCCTGCGCTCCCCACCCCCACGTGGCTGCGCCTGGCTCACTGCAGGGGGGTTCTTGGTTGGGGGGGGAACAGCAGTAGCTGCAGTGGGGCAGTATCGATTTACCTGCCTTTGCCCTGCTCCCCTGGCAGTTGCAGTGCACCTGGGGGGGACACACAGGCTTTGTTGGGGCGGGAGGACACACAGGCTTTGTGGCGGGGCGGGGGGCAGGCGGAGGCTGCAGCAGGGTTCGGGGGAGTTGGAGGGATTGGCCCAGCTGGGCTGGGGACAGGGGGGTTGGCCCCACTGGGCTGGGGAGGGGAGTGGCACCCAGTGTCCTCTGCTAATTGTTGGTCAGTGTTAGGGCGTCTGAGGTGCCCCAGCTGGGGGTGGGGTCTAGTGGGGGTCTGCTCCAGTTGTGAAATGGCTCTCTGTGTGCTAGGTCAGTTCAGAGTGGGGATGCTTTATAAATATGGAAGCAGGAAATTTGTCCTCATAGAGAATATCCTGCCCTAGGAGGAGAGTTTGGGGTTTACTGGGATGTGTCACTGCCCAGCCTGTGCAGCTCCTGGCCACAGGTATCTGGTTAAAGCAACCAGCTGCTCCATCCTGGACACAGAGAACGGTGGAAGATGTGGAACAGGAGACAACCTCTCCCCTGCCCAGGAAGAACCATTAATAGAAACCTTCCCACCCCAAGGCAAAGGAAGGAGGAGGTGGCAGCCTTGGAGGTAGAATCTCTCCCTAAATACAGCAACAGTGAGAAGCATCCAGGAAAGAGCCCCCCTCAGCCCAAGGCAAAGGGATGTGATAGCCCTGAGGGGGAGATCTCTCCATTCATATCTCTGAATTTAATATTTCAGACATGTAGAAATATTCATCAGACCCCACATGGTCAGAGTTAAGGGTGTTTGGATTCTGGGCCATGAGAAGGTTTCTGTTTACTGGTGTGTGTGTGTATCCCAGACCTGGTTAGGTGCCAGTGGACTGTTGTCAGGGGAATGCAAGCATCTGAGCCCTACGATCTGCAGAGAAGTCAAGCCTCTGGGACCGGAACAGAGCCCATCCACTGCCCCAATCTTGGGGTTCCTGGGCACATTCTTTAGGGACTCTACCCCATCTCAGCTGTGAAACCCACTGCCTAATCCCCTGGTGTAGAGCTGACCCTCCAGACTGTCGCGTGCTTAAACACGCATCTCCCAAACTCCACGCCAAGGGGAGAGCATGCTGGTTTCAGCTGAACTCTCTCTGGAGGCACGCAGTAGTTGTGAAGCATTTCACACACAGAGACAGACTCTTTGCACAATCTAACACACTATTGCTCTTTCACTTCGCCAGATAAAGCCCAAGAGAGTTCAGATCACATAGCACAAAATAATCAACCTAACTGCAGTGTCCCTCACTAGCTCATCCTTCCCTTAGGAGTCCTGGGGGCCATCTGGGACCAGGAAAGCAGGCAGGGCCCCTGGCCTCATGAGGCTGCTGCATGCTGGAGGACTTTGCTCTCTCCTTCTTATTTGGAGACAAAGAGTGAGATCCGTGAAGGGATTTAGGTATTACAATGCTGAATGTCACTGCGTCTAAACTAGCTGCCTAGAAAATCACTGGAATGACACTGTGAGCCAGAAAGCCTGAGTTATGGGGCGATGTAAGTGTCTTAGAATAGGTTACACAAAAGCCAGCATACTAGGTAGGGAGCTGCCTAAGGTAGCCATTTGGAGATGCTGAGCATAGGGGAATTGCATGGGGAATCTAGGCCCCTCACTCAGCTTTGTGGATTGCAGAGCTGTTCCTGTGACTCTCTGGAGCCCGCTGTCTCTTGATAAATTTTGTTTGTGAGGTAAATTCCCCAAAATACAGAAAATTCAAAAGCCATTTTTCTCTTCTAAGCCCTGGTCTACACTAGGACTTTAGGTCGAATTTAGCAGCGTTAAATCGATGTAAACCTGCTCCTGTCCACATAATGAAGCCCTTTTTTTCGACTTAAAGGGCTCTTAAAATAGATTTCCTTACTCCACCTCGACAAGTGGATTAGTGCTTAAATCGTCCTTGCCGGGTCGAATTTGGGGTACTGTGGACACAATTAGATGGTATTGGCCTCCGGGAGCTATCCCAGAGTGCTCCATTGTGACCGCTCTGGATAGCACTCTCAACTCAGATGCACTGGCCAGGTAGACAGGAAAAGGCCCACGAACTTTTGAATCTCATTTCCTGTTTGGCCAGCGTGGCAAGCTGCAGATGACCATGCAGAGCTCATCAGCAGAGGTGACCATGATGGAGTCCCAGAATCGCAAAAGAGCTCCAACCTGGACCGAACGGGAGGTACGGGATCTGATCGCTGTATGGGGAGAGGAATCCGTGCTATCAGAACTCCGTTCCAGTTTTCGAAATGCCAAAACCTTTGTCAAAATCTCCCAGGGCATGAAGGACAGAGGCCATAACAGGGACCCGAAGCAGTGCCGCATGAAACTTAAGGAGCTGAGGCAAGCCTACCAGAAAACCAGAGAGGCGAATGGCCGCTCCTGGTCAGAGCCCCAAACATGCCGCTTCTATGATGAGCTGTGTGCCATTTTAGGGGGTTCAGCCACCACTACCCCAGCCGTGTTGTTTGACTCCTTCAATGGAGATGGAGGCAACACGGAAGCAGGTTTTGGGGATGAAGAAGATGATGATGATGAGGTTGTAGATAGCTCACAGCTAGCAAGCGGAGAAACCGGTTTTCCCGACAGCCAGGAGCTGTTTCTCACCCTGGACCTGGAGCCAGTACCCCCAAACCCACCCAAGGCTGCCTCCTGGACCCAGCAGGTGGAAAAAGGACCTCCCGGTGAGTGTACCTTTTAAAATACTATACATGATTTAAAAGCAAGCATGTGTAATGATTAATTTGCCCTGGCATTCGCGGCTCTCCTGGATGTACTCCCAAAGCCTTTGCAAAAGGTTTCTGGGGAGGGCAGCCTTATTCCATCCACCATGGTAGAACACTTTACCACTCCAGGCCAGTAGCACGTACTCAGGAATCACTGTACAACAAAGCATTGCAGTGTATGTTTGCTGGCATTCAAACAACATCCGTTCTTTATCTCTCTGTGTTATCCTCAGGAGACTGATATCATTTATGGTCATCTGGTTGAAATAGGGTGCTTTTCTTCAGGGGACACTCAGAGGTGCCCATTCCTGCTGGGCTGTTTGCCTGTGGCTGAACAGAAATGTTCCCCGCTCTTAGCCACGGGGAGGGGGGAGGGGGTAGGGGTTAGCCACGCGGTGGGGGGAGGCAAAATGCGACCTTGTAACGAAAGCACATGTGCTATGTATGTAATGTTAACAGCAAGGTTTACCTTGAAAGAGTGAAAGAGTGTAGCCATTGTTCTATAAAATGTGTCTTTTTAAATACCACTGTCCTTTTTTTTTTCTCCACCAGCTGCATGTGTTTCAATGATCACAGGATCTTCCCCTTCCCAGAGGCTAGAGAACATTAGAAGGCGAAAAAAATGCACTCGCGATGAAATGTTCTTTGAGCTCATGCTGTCCGTCCACACTGACAGAGCACAGACGAATGCGTGGAGGCAAATCATGTCAGAGTGCAGGAAAGCACAAAATGACTGGGAGGAGAGGTGGCGGGCTGAAGAGTGTAAGTGGTGGGCTGAAGAGAGAGCTGAAGCTGAAAGGTGGTGGCAGCGTGATGAGAGGAGGCAGGATTCAATGCTGAGGCTGCTGGAGTATCAAAGTAATATGCTCCAGTGTATGGTTGAGCTGCAGCAAAGGCAGCTGGAGCACAGACGGCCGCTACAGCCCCTGTGTAACCAACCACCCTCCTCCCCAAGTTCCATAGCCTCCACACCCAGACGCCCAAGAACGCGGTGTGATAAATGAATAAAGAATGCATGAATATGAAGCAACAATGACTTTATTGCCTCTGCAAGTGGTGATCGAAGGGAGGAGGGGAGGGTGGTTAGCTTACAGGGAAGTAGAGTGAACCAAGGGGTGGGGGGGTTTCATCAAGGAGAAACAAACAGAACTTTCACACCGTAGCCTGTCCGGTCATGAAACTGGTTTTCAAAGCTTCTCTGATGTGCACAGCGCCCTCCTGTGCTCTTCTAACCGCCCTGGTGTCTGGCTGCGCGTAACCAGCAGCCAGGTGATTTGCCTCAACCTCCCACCCTGCCATAAATGGCTCCCCCTTACTCTCACAGATATTGTGGAGCACACAGCAAGCAGTAATAACAGTGGGAATATTGGTTTCGCTGAGATCTAAGCAAGTCAGTAAACTGCACCAGCGCGCCTTTAAATGTCCAAATGCACATTCTACCACCATTCTGCACTTGCTCAGCCTGTAGTTGAACAGCTCCTGACGACTGTCCAGGCTGCCTGTGTACGGCTTCATGAGCCATGGCATTAAGGGGTAGGCTGGGTCCCCAAGGATAACTATAGGCATTTCAACATCCCCAACGGTTATTTTCTGGTCTGGGAATAAAGTCCCTTCCTGCAGCTTTTGAAACAGACCAGAGTTCCTGAAGATGTGAGCGTCATGTACCTTTCCCGGCCATCCCACGTTGATGTTGGTGAAACGTCCCTTGTGATCCACCAGAGCTTGCAGCACTATCGAAAAGTACCCCTTGCGGTTTATGTACTCGGCGGCTTGGTGCTCCGGTGCCAAATTAGGGATATGAGTTCCATCTATGGCCCCACCACAGTTAGGGAATCTCATTGCAGCAAAGCCATCCACTATGACCTGCACATTTCCCAGGGTCACTACCCTTGATATCAGCAGATCTTTGATTGCGTGGGCTACTTGCATCACAGCAGCCCCCACAGTAGATTTGCCCACTCCAAATTGATTCCCAACTGACCGGTAGCTGTCTGGCGTTGCAAGCTTCCGCAGGGCTATCGCCACTTGCTTCTCAACTGTGAGGGCTGCTCTCATCTTGCTATTCATGTGCTTCAGGGCAGGGGAAAGAAAGTCACAAAGTTCCATGAAAGTGCCCTTACGCATGCGAAAGTTTCGCAGCCACTGGGAATCGTCACAGACCTGCAGCACTATGCGGTCCCACCAGCCTGTGCTTATTTCCCGAGCCCAGAATCGGCGTTCCACAGCATGAACCTGCCCCATTAGCACCATGATGCATGCATTGGCAGGGCCCATGCTTTCAGAGAAATCTGTGTCCATGTCCTGATCACTCACGTGACCGCGCTGACGTTGCCTCCTCGCCCAGTATCGCTCTGCCAGGTTCTGGTGCTGCATATACTGCTGGATAATGCGTGTGGTGTTTAATGTGCTCCTAATTGCCAAAGTGAGCTGAGCGGCCTCCATGCTTGCCTTGGTATGGCGTCCGCACAGAAGAAAGGCACGGAACGATTGTCTGCCGTTGCTCTGACGGAGGGAGGGGCGACTGACCACACGGCTTACAGGGTTGGCTTCAGGGAGCTAAAATCAACAAAGGGGATGTCTTTACATCAAGGAGTATTTCAGGCAGGACTTCACGGAGGGTTCCAATAAGAAAGTCTCCAGGAGGAAGCAACATGTCCCGTCTGTCTGGAGTATTTCACACACCCTGTCACTCTGGAGTGTGGGCACAATTTCTGCCGAGCCTGCATCGCCCAGTGCCGGAAGGGACCCGACACAGCCGCCTCCTGCCCTCAGTGCAGAGAAACTGTGCAACAGAGAAACCTCAGGCCCAACAGGCAGCTGGCAAATGTCCTAGAAATTGCCAAGCGGCTGAGTTTCCAGGTAGCAAAGGGAGGAGGAAAGGGCGGGGTGTGTGGGGAACACCAGGAGGCTCTGAAACTGTTCTGTGAAGAGGATCAAACCCCCATCTGTGTGATCTGCAGAGAGTCCCGGGCTCACCGCGCTCACAGGGTGGTTCCCATACAGGAAGCTGCCCAGGAGTACAAGGTAGGGAGTTGCTGCCTGTCTAATAGGTGATAACTTTGGATGTTAATTACAGCTTAATGGTGTAACCGTGTCATTCTGCTGTGTGTAGCCTTCATTGCATGAAAGCTGATTTGGGGAGTTACAAGCTGTGGCTGGTATTACTGGTTGTATCACAGTGTTTATTGTTATTTGCATCCCGTAGAGACCCCAGATGAGATCTGACCTCGATTGTGGGTTCCTTGCACAAAACCCAGTGGGGGCCAATCCCTGCCCCGAGCCATTTACAGTCTAACTAGGCAAGACAGACAAAGGGTGGGAGGGGAAACTGAGGCACAGTGAGGGGAAGTGATTTGTCCAGGGTGACTCAGCAGATCAGTGGCAGAGCTGGATATAAAAACCTGGTTTTCCAAGGCCCACTTCAGTGCTCTAACCACTAGCTACTCTGCCCCTTTCAGCAGCACTGAGTAGTGATGAAGTGCAGACAGAAGGAGGAAAAGACTCCTTGATACAGGTCCTAGGCCCAGCAGGGAGAGGAGGTTTCCCGCTGGGATTGTTAACTCCTGTCCTGCTCCATGAGGGGTTAAACTCAGATGCTGCTGGCCTGCACTAGATGAGATCACAGGGCTGAACATGGTGTGGGACCCAGAGCACCTTCAGTCCACACCCACAAGGGCTCCAGTCAGTGCAGGTCCATGCCACATGCCACTGGGATCAGACTTATCTTCAGCAAAACTAACCCCTGGGCAGTGCAGACCAGTGCCAGTCTGACCTGTTCTCCTGTGTTCATGGGCAAGGACCAGCCAACGTGGTTCCCTTAGTCCCACCAGGCAGCCCTTTGAAATCTGCCAGAATCCACCGCTTCTGGGGTCTTTGCTAGGTACTTTGGGGAAGCTACCCAGAGGCCATTGCAGGGAAAGGGGCTAGGACAGCACTAGGGCAAACCCCAGCTGTTCCTAACACAAATCAACACATCTAATGGGGTTTGCCCTAGGCCTTAGATCAGTGCTGTCCAACCCGTCCCATCCCCCGGGTACAGGGCTGAAAGTCAATGGAGTTGGACTCCTTTGAGCATCCTAGCCTACATGGCTGCCCCCAGTGGTTTCTGGGATTGGTATCACTGTTTGTTAAATCTTCTCAAAAACGGTTTTATAGATTCACCACCATGGGACACCAGTTTTCCACTGATTCGACTCAATGGAGAAAGTGGATGTAATAACTTCAAACAATCTGAATACAAAACCCGCCCAATTTCCATAAATAAGGTTTCATTTCCTTGGTGTCTCGGATGTCCTACCAAGAGAAAGACCCACTGTTGTACACAATATTGTTGTAACTGTGTTGGTCCCGGGCTATTAGAAAGACAAGGTAGGTGAAGTAATATCTGCTCATGGGCAGCTTCTGTGGTGAACAACAAGCTTTCAAGCTTCCACAGAGCTCTTCTTCAGGCCTGGGAAAGAGTGTGTTCCCCAGAGCTGAGTTGTGTGTAACTCTTTTACCAACACGAGCTGGGCCAGGAGAAGGTATTGCCGTACCCAGCTAGTCAGTCTTGGAAGACTGACTGTTCTGTAGAATTTTGGGTGGGAAAACACCTCATCCACCCCCTACAACCCTGAAAATAAACCCACCAAATCATTTCTGTTTGTCAGGAAAAAATACAAGCCCATTTGAAGACTCTGAGGGAAGAGAGAGAAAAGCTGCTGGGATTGAAAGTGACTGGAGAGAAGAGAAGCTGGGAGTATCTGGTCAGTGCCTGTTCTTCGCCTGCTGGGACATGGAGCTGGGAGGGATGTTTATTGGTAGATTTCTCTGTGGCCTTGTGTATGTTTCTCCAGGATCATGGGATACTCTGTGTGTGTGTGTGTGTGTGTCTGCAGATGTGCATATCACAAATGTTCTCTCCCTGGAGAAGGACAACAGCGTCTTCTGCAGGATCTAAGATGCATTTTAATCAATGAGTTAATTACGACCCCTTGTGGCTTTCACAAAATTTCTCCCAAACCGCACTGACTATATCCCAGTGGAGATGGAGACAGCCCTTGCAGAGAGATTGGGCCCAAATGGGAAGCGGTAAGAAAATCCTCTCCTTTGTGATCACAGTGTAGAGTCAAGTGTCAGGATGTGAAGAATGGTGGATTTTGAACCTCAGCCCACAGAGACTCTCATTACAACCCGATCGCTCTCCAGAGCCGGGGGGGAGGGGCTAGTGGAACTCTGGCCCACCAGCGGATCTGCCTACGAAGCTCCTGATTGGAGCAGACGTTCGGCTGCATGAATTACGCCAGCAGGAGTCACGGGAAGTTGTCCAAACAACTGAGTGAACTCCCGATCTGCTGCTGGACTGGACCCTGACTCTGGCTTGGCCCTGGCGTTATTCCTGACTCAGGTTTGACCTGCAGTACTGCTATCTGACTTTGGCTTGACCCTTCACGTGGCTGCCTGACTCCGACTCCAGTCCTGATCCCCCGTGTGACTCCAGACACTGATTCTGGCTCAGCCTTTGGCATGACTTCTGAGCTCGACTGTAGCCCCAACCCTTGGTGAGATCCTGACTTTGACTCCAGCTCTGACTTCGGCTGTAGTTCCTGACTTCTGACTCCAGCTCTGAGCACTAGGCCTGACGCCTCATGGCCTGGTCTCTGCACAGATGGGTTAGAGATTGTAAAGAAACTCTCTCTTGTAAGACTGTATGAAAGGTCTCCACGTTCCATCCATGTTCCTGACCAGCCCTTTCCTTATTTCTTCTAGAAACAGACAGAAACCGAGAGGCAGAAGATTGTGTCTGAATTTCAGCAACTGCGGCAGCTCCTGGAGGAACAAGAGCGACTCCTGCTGGCCCAGCTAGAAAAGCTGGACAAGGAGATTGTGAAGATACAGAATGAAAATATCACCAAACTCTCAGAGGGGATTTCCCGTCTCAGTGAGCTGATCAGTGAGATGGAGGGGAAGTGTCAGAAGCCAGCAAGTGATTTCCTGCAGGTGAGACTGAGCTAGAAACATCCCAAATCCCAACACAGGGACAGGAGAGCTCCTGAAGTACGGGCACCGGGGTCCAGCAGTCAGAGATCTCAGTGTAACTCAATGTGTGCATTGCTGAAATGTGAATGACTACTGTTCTTTGCAGACTCACAGACACATTGGTTTTAGAGATGGAAGAGCCCCATTAGCTCAGTGAAACCATGGCCCTTGTTTCCCTGTATTTGCAAAATCCCTTTCCTGGAATCCCAAGTGTGTGTCAGGTGGTATGAAATTTTTTTTAATCTCTCTCTCCTCTCTAGGATGTCAGAAGCACCTTGCGTAGGTACGTGGCTCTCTCTCACTCCCACACATACTTGGCAATGCTGGGGAAGAGCATGGAGATGATGTTTGCACCGCTTCTCCACAGCAACATATGGGGGATTTTGGATACAAATCTCTCAGATAAACTTAATCCTGAGGTTCTCACCCTGGTACAGAAGACTCTGGAATTCTCCATTCAGTGGGAAAGACTGACCTCAAGTGTTTCCTAGAAATGTCACATCCCTGGGGGAGTGGCTGCCTCAGGATTGTGGGGATGGAATATGGGCCTGTCACTACTGGGGCCCTGGTTACCATTCAGCCAAAGGCAGCAGTGGTCAAGAGTCTTTCCCACCTGAGTCCCAGCCTGAGGACTGTTTGGAGACCTGTGTGGAGTGAGCTGGGAATGGGGGAGTTGGTGTCTCAGTTTAGTTCCTAGTGGACAGATTTCGACAGCACTTTACATAGGAACCTCCTGTCCCTCAGAGCATGGAGGCCAAGGAGTGAATTGGCCATGAAGACTCAATTCCCCTTTTTATCCCCAGAGCTCATCTCACCAGACCAGAGTTGAAGAATATTAAGGAGTCCTTAGGGAAGGATGTATGGCCATGGGCTGTGTTGCACCTGCTCTGAGGCTGGGAGAAGTCGAGAAATTCGAACACCAGGCACATTAGAGCAGCGACTCAGTAGTAAGCACTTATAATGAGTCACTAAATGAAATATAATCATGTGAAATTGTTTCTCTCCAGGTGTGAGAAGGGGAAGTTCCAGCAGCCAGAGGAGATCTCTCCTGAACTGGAAGAGCGAGTCAGCGATTTCTCCCAGAAAACTATTGTGCTAATGGAGACTCTGAGGAAGTTCAAAGGTACCCAGAAGGGATCTAGGAATGGAAATTGGGAAGAGCCTCTGAGACTGTGGGAAGAGAATGGTGCTGGTCAATTGGTTCACACTTAGATGATGCTTCTATTTAATTGTTGGGTGAGAAGGCCAGACATTTGGGTCGAAGACACTCAGGTTGATTAATTCAAACCTTTGTTTGCACCAGAAACACGCTTTTCAATGACAGTTACAAAGTAAGAAATGACTCATCGACTTTCAGGTCAGAAGGGACCATCATGATCCATCGACTCTGACCTCCTGCACATTGCAGGCCACAGAATCTCCCCACCCACTCCTGCAATTTACCCGTAAACTCTGGCTGAATTACTGAAGCCCTCATATAATGATTTAAAGACTTCAAGTTACAGAGAATCCACCATTTCTTCTAGTTTAACATCGGTAAATGATACGTGCCCCATATGGCAGAGGAAGGCAAAAATAAACCCCAGAGTCTCTGGCAATTTGATTTGGTGGAAAATTCCTTCCCTATCCCAAATATGGTGGTCAGTTGGACACTGAGCATTTCAGCAAGACCCAAAAGCCAGACACCTGGGAAAGATTTCTCTCTAACTCCCTCCCCGACTCGTGCCCCATCACCAGCCATTGGGATATTTGCTACTAGCCATCGCATATAGAAAGAAGTGCTGGTCAGTTCCCTTCTCCTGGGGCATAGGTGGGTCACGGGGGATTTCTCCTAGGAAGCTCTAATTACCCCTTGCAATGTCTGGAATATTAGACACCTCCAAATTGCATATTTACTAGTTCTTCTCCAATCACCGTTGAGCGGTATGAATATTAAGTACCTTATATAGGTCACACACTACACATGCATGAACACATCATTGGCAGGGCTTTTTTCCTTCAAGTTATTTTCATGTTATTGTTCTCTTCTCTGATTGGTTTATTCCCACTGATTATGCACACGCCACTTTCCCCCTTGTCTCCACACAGGGGGTATTGGACTTTGCTAACTTCTCTGTGGCTGGATACACAGCCCCCCTCAGCCTAGCTCCAGCCCCTCAGTGCCTCACCCCACTGCACAGCACCCCTCAGACTAGCTCCATCCCTCCAGTGCTGCCCTCCATTGCACAGCCCCCCTCAGCGAAGCTCCAGCCCATAAGTGCTACCGCCCACTGCAGAGCGCCCCTCAGCAGACCTCCAACCCTCCAGTATTGCCCCCACTGCACAGCCCCCCTCAGACTAGCTCCAGCTCTTCAATGCCACCTCCATATTGCACAGCTCCCCTCAGCCAAGCTCCAGCCCCTCATTGCTACCCCTCCCCCAGCTGCATTGTATGATCTGGGTCTAGGTTATGACAAAAGGCCGTGAGTGAATGAGACAAACCAGCTGGAGTTGGAAGGGTGGGAGGGGATGAGGAGGGGAAAAGTAAATCTCTCTTACAGATTGTGTGTCCTGGGATGGTTGTGAGGCTGAAAGGATGTTGGTTCCATTGCTGGGAGATATCTGAATGAGAGAGGAAATAGAAGGTTTCAGTTAGTTTCTATGAAATGCCTGAGTGTGTCTCTGGGCCTCTCGATCTGTTTCTCTGTCATGATGAAAACACAGTTCTATGCGTTCAGAGTGGGGACACTGTTATAAATACGAAAGTCTGAAATCTCGTCTCTTTTCTCCTTTCCCCCGCCAGACACTCTGCCGTCTGCACTGGAATCCCTAGGAGCACACAGACAGGGTGAGTTTGCAGCTGGAGATTGTCTTTACATTAGGAGAAAATTCCAGTCAAAACATCTTCATGAGATTGTAACGAAAGTTACCAACCAACTCACCAGTGGCTGTGGTACACACAGCCCTAAAAATAACCTGTTCACAGTGAGGAGATCCAGGGGCACTGGAACATGGGGGGCCGGGGGGCCAAGCTCACCCTCTTTCTAAGATGGGCATAGTTTGGGGGCAGGGGGCCCTGTTGGCCCCCCACACAGCAAGCCTTGGGCAGGCGTGGAGCATCGCAGCGTTGGCTGTGCTTCATGGAGGGGCGGCTGATCAACTGCGCCCTGTGTAGTGCAGCTTCTTCCTGGTGCTTCTCCCTCTCAGTGGCCCCACCCCTGCTCCTCTTCCCCCCGGACCCTCCCCCTGCCCTGGGTGGTGCACGCCGGAGAATGGACATGGGAAGGTGGAGGGTCAGGGGCTCTCCATAGTGGCCAAGGCTCCCAGCCTGGCCAGGGTCAGGGCCTCGGCGGGAAGATGAAGAGTGGGGCAGGGCCAGGGAGAGGGCAGGGCCACAGGTGGTGTGACCTAGAACCCCCCTCCCCAACTTCTGCCAAGGTGCCGGAACACCTGGGGAGATCCCAAGCTGACATCACACAAATAATCCTGACACCAACCTGAGTGCTGAGTTCATGCCCATGCTAATGAACAGAAACACTCTCCCTGAGCAGCACCCGAACAGAGCTCTCTGCCCTGAGGACTTACACATCCCTCTGCTTTACCCCGGTGCAGGGGGTCTCCCCATTGCTCTTCTCCCACATCCTGCCTTTCCTCTGGGCAGGGCTGGGCTCTCCCATTGGAGCTGCTCCCTGCTTCCTGGATTGGGGAGATCCTCTCCCTCCGATGCTGCCAGATCCTCCCTTCTCTCTGGGCTGGGGATGGGGCTACCCCACCCAATGCCACCTCCTACTCTCTGGTGTTAATCAGTTATTCCCCAATGCTGCATCTTCCTCTCTCTTCCCAGCCCTGGGAGTGGAGACTGCATTAGAGGAGGGAGATTTCCTCTGGGCTTCAAAACTGGACCTGCTTCCTCTGCTCCCTGCCCACAAAAACCTTTCTTGGTGTGTCTCTGAGGCTGGGAATGGAGCAGAATCAGCAGCGGTAGCTGGGAGCTGAAGCTTATGCAAGCAAATGGGAAACTAATGAAGTGTGTCTCCTTAGAGAGACTGAGGAAGTGCAGTGACATCCTGCTCAGTCTCAGGTGCCCAGGACAGAGGCAGCTCCCTGCAATCCCGGCCTGTCCCAGCCAGAACAGGGTTGCTGAGGAGAGTGAGAAAAGGCCCCAGCCTCTCCCAGGGCCGAGCTCTGCCCCTAACGCTCTGATTCTCTCTCTCCAGTGAATGTGATTCTGGATCCAGACACGGCTCATCCCATCCTCGTCCTGTCTGAGGGTGGGAAAAGTGTGAGATGGGGAGACACGCGGCAGCGACTGCCCGACACCCCTGAGAGATTTGACACTGAGCTCTGTGTGCTGGGCTGTGGGGGATTCACCGCGGGGAGACATTGCTGGGAGGTGGAGGTGGCGGGTGAGGGATACTGGGCTTTGGGGGTGGTCAGAAAGTCTGTGGGGAGGAAGGGAGGGATCAGCTGTAGCCCTGAGGGGGGGATCTGGGCTGTGGAGCGGTGGTGGGATCAGTTCCGGGCTCTCACCTCCCCTGTGACCCCCCTGCCCCGGAGCCGGGCCCCCAGCAGGATCCGGGTTTGTCTGGACTGTGGCCGGGGGCAGGTGACATTTATCGATGCTGGTGACGAGGCCCCGATCTTCACTTTCCCGCCGGGCTCCGTCCCTGGGGAGAGAATCCGCCCCTGGATCCGGGTGTGGCCAGGATCCCGGCTCCGACTGCGTCCCTGTGACCCACAGCAGAGGGGGGAACCAGAAATCAGCCCCTCAAGCCTCACGGACCCAGGTCTCTATGACCTTGGGTGACTCCCATCTACCCAGCCCCTGGCTCCTCTTCTCTACGACCCCTGGAAGCTCCTCCCCTTCCCTGCAGCCCCCTGTGGTGGGAGGGGGAGGGGAAGGAACCCCTGGGGCTGCAGGAGGGGCAGAGGGGCCCTGAGGGGCAGAGGTGGGGGCTGGGCAGGGACCCAGCATGAATCAATCAGGGTTTCGGGGGCTGGGGAGAAGCAGCAGCAGGGAGCGGTTTGTGCAGATCTGTGGGATTGGATCTCATGGGGTCTCCCAGCCAGCGCTCCTGCCCCAGGGGCCCAAGTCACTTCAGGACAACTGGTTGCACTGTCATGGTCCCACACACACGCGGGGGTGGTGGAGGGGATGGGTAGGGGGTGCAGATTGCTGGAAAAACCATTGTATAACTTTAACAAAATCATCACTCGGTCAGTCTCATGATTTTTTTAAACTCCTGAGGTTGGCAGCACTGTGGGGCGGGGGGGGAGGGGGAGGGCAGGGACAGGGCAGGTTTAACCAGTGGGAAATTGAAGAAGCAAGAAGGAAAATGTGAATGAAAATAAAACAAGAATAAAGGGAGAGTCCAGGAGAAATGGTGGAAAATATAAATGAGAAGAGTGACAGGAAACTATCCCTGACAGGGGAACCAGCCTGGGGGCAGCAAGAGGGGAAGGGATAAATTTGGGGCTGGAGAGGGGTGGGATGGAGCAGCCATGGGGGCTGATCTGTTACAGGGAGGGGAGTGGGAGAAACACAGGAAATTAAATAAGGATCAGAAGTGAGGGTAAGAATAATGAACAGAAAAGGAGAGTATGAAAGGAAAGGGAACAGAGAGATTTATGATATGTTACTGAAAGTGAGAGTGTAATTCATTAATTCCCTATATTAATTCCTGGCCATTGGTGCTATTTTAGTGCCATTAAGAAAACTGTTCTCGTAGCTGGGGATCTGCTTGCCATGCTGTGGTTATTAAGGCTCCTTCTCAGCTCTGTTTACTTACCACCTTTAGTTATTTACTGTAAAATAAAACATTACAAACAATTCTTCTTGTTTGTTCCACTTTAATGTCCCAGCTGCAGTTGTCGGGGGCAGAGTCCTGGGATTTGCTTCCTGACTTGGTTGTGTCCCCCCAGCCCCCACAGGGAATATCACGCCTCTAGGAGGAGAATTTTGTGTTTTACTGGGATGTGTCATTAACCAGCCTGTGCTCTGCCTCTGTCCTGTCCACACCCGTGTCAATGAGGAATTGCTCAGCTGTGCTCTGCGGAGAGGTGACTGGTTGCACAGGGGACAATCCACGAAGGGACTTGGTGTTGCAATGCTGAGCGCCACAGGGCTGAGTTTGTAGGCAACCAGAAAATCACATTCTGCAAAGCTGAGTCAGGTGCCTGAACCCCCTAGACAATGCAAGTGGGCATCAGAGGCACCTTTCAATGTGATTCACAAAAGCCAGCTCACTAGGCGGGGAGCCATCTAAGCGAGACAAGGGGAGATACTGACAAGGGGGGAGGGGTGTCCTAAGCCCTGCCCCCTCTCACCTACAGATGCCTAAATCGGGGCTGCAGGGGGGCGTCGGTCTCTGCTCAGCCACCCACAGACGGGAACCCAGCGCCTGACGTCCGGTGGCTCAGGCACCTGAGGCGTTTCTTGCTGGAATGAGTCAGGCACCTGCCTCGCTCCACACGCAATGTGAGTGTGGGGGTGGGGAGAAGGTGGAGGTGGGTTTTGTGACGTCACCTGCCTTATAACTTTCACCCCCACGGTGAGAGCCCTCAGGTGGCATGTGGGAGATGCAGGTTCAACTCCACAGTCTAGAGTAGCTCACGAATGTGAGTACCAACCTCAGGGCAAACAGTTACAAACCAGGGTACAAACCCCACGCTAGGTATCAGATGTGAACCTGTCAAGCACTAGAGCTTCAATCGCTTCCTCATTAGTATAGTGGTGAGTATCCCCGCCTGTCACATGGGAGACTTGGGTTCGATTCCCCGAGGGGGAGGTTAACATTTTTTGGGGGGGAGGGATAGCTCAGTGGTTTGAGCATTGGCCTGCTAAACCCAGGGTTATGAGTTCAATCCTTGAGGGGGCCATTTAGGGATGTGGGGCAAAAATTGGGGATTGGTCCTGCTTTGAGCAGGGAGTTGGACTAGATGCCCTCCTGAGGTCCCTTCCAACCTTGATATTCTATGATTCTATGAATAGCCTGAACATGGAGTCATAGACAGTCCCCTTGGGTTCTCCGGTCTATCTTGGTGCTTTTCTGCCTCCTCCCCTCCTGCATCTCCCTGCTCCCCCTGCCAGGGCTGCCACATTCCCAGCAGCAGAGTCGGGGGAGCTCCTGGCCACAGGTGTCTCTGGTTAAAGTCACCAGCTGCTCTATCCTGGCAATACAGAATGGTGGAAGATGTGGAACAGGAGACAACCTCTCCCCAGCCCAGGAAGAACCATTAATAGAAACCTTCCCACCCCAAGGCAAAGGGAGCAGGAGGTGGCAGCCCTGTGAGGGAGACCTCTGCATTCATGTCTCCAGAACCCACCTGGTCAGAGTTAAGGGGGTTTGGATGCTGGGCACTGAGAGGGTTTCTGTTTACTGGTGTGTGAGTCTGTATCCCAGACCTGGTGAGGTGCCACCGGACTGCAGTAAGGGGAACCCAAGTATCTGAGCCCCAGGATCCCCAGATAATTCAAGCCTCTGAGACCAGAACAGAGCCCATCCACTGCTCCAGTCTTGGGGTCCCTAGGCACATTCTTTGGGGACTCTCCCCCTATCTGAGGTGTGAAACCCACTGCCTAACCCCCTGGTGCAGAGCTGACCCTCCAGACTCCTGCGTGCTTAAACGCACCATCTCCCAGAACTCCACGCCAAGGTGAGAGCCCGCTGGTTTCAGCAGAATTCCCTCCGGAGGCGCGCAGTGGTTGTGAAGCATTTGGCTCTGTCTACACTAGACAGCAAACCGCTGCCTGTGTGGTCACCCGCGAGCGCTGGGGAGAGAGATCTCCCAGCTCTCCTGGTAAACCAGGTCGACGCTCAGAGCCTGTCTACACTGGGGCTTTACAGCGCTCAAACTTGCTGCGCTCGGGGTGTGTGCATGATTTATCACACCCCTGAGCCAGCCAGTTACTGCGCTGAGAATTGCCAGTGTAGACAGGCCCCTTCACACACACAGAGACTCTTTGCTCACGTCCAACACACTATTGCTCTTTCTCTTAACCAGATAAAGCACAAGAGCATTCAAATCACATCGCACAAATGACCAGCCTAACTGCAGTGCCCGTCACTAGCTCACCCTTCCCTTGGGAGTCCTGGGGGCCATCTGGGCTCAGGAAAAGCAGAGTCCGTTGTTCAGGTGACCCAGTTACCTGAATCCAGGCATGATTTCAAAGAGAATCTGCTTCCTGCTTTTGCTGAGTCTAATAAACTAAATAGCAACAACCCACGCCCCCCCCACCACCAACAAAGCCCCTTTTGTAAACATAAAGTTCCGGTCCCCCCCACCACTGGCAGCCCCGCGGGACTGGGGCTGTGTCTTTAAGAGGAGACTCTCCCCTCCCCCCGGGACAGGGGTTGGACTGAGGCAATTTCCAGTTTTACTTTCACTGTCCCCGGGCGAAGGCCGCGACCCGAGCACACGTTTATCGATCGGAACAAACCCTGTTTCTGTTCACAACCTTCCCCGGAGAAGCCCCGAGACAAAACTGCAGCTCCTCGCTCGCCAGAATGAGCTGAGCCGCCTCCGTGACCGACGGGAACAGTCACCGAGCATGGGACTGTCCCAGCCAGAGGAGCCAAGTCTGGCCACACCCGGGAGATGTTAAACTGCTCAGAAGACCCAACCAGGTGGGTTAATTTTGCTCCAGAAGGACTGTTTCTAACGTCTAATGCACGCTCCTTATTGCTTGGACAGATTATTCAAAACACAAGGAGTAAATAATCCTGTGAGAATTTGTTTCTCTCTTTATGGGAACTTGACAGTGCATCTACATTGAAAGTGATGGACTGTCACATACATTGCGGATTGTTTTCACAGCAATGTAACACGAGACTTTTACAGCTTGTTGAATTCGTCATTTCTTTGTTTTGCTGAATTTTATTCAAGAGCAGTGGGCCCAAGACTGTTCTTGGGGGAGATCTGTAACTTCCTCTATTTTGAATACAGAAAATTTCCTGCACCAAACCCAGCGGCCATCAATCTAGTTTTCTGCCTGTGCTCTCATTGCAGTTTTCTGCCTCTTGACTGCAGGGCGGGTGTGAATCCTTTTGTTCTTGTAAAAAATAAAATTATGCTCAGAATCAATCGAAGCAGAAAACTGCCCCCTTTTCTCCTCCTGAACTCAGTGGGAAGTGAGCATGTGTCTCAAGTTGATCCTGTGTTCAAGAGTGTCACTGAGTAGGGACTTCAGGCCATACTAAAAAAGGGAAATTTATACATTGTGTAACAAATTATCTTCTCCTGTGTGAAAAGCCATTCAAGGGGCAATATCATGAAGAAACCTGTCGGAGTACAGCTATTTACAAATTATGTTTTTGTTTAAAACAATTTGCTTATTTTTCAAATTTCAATCACGTATTATTGAACAAAAAATTAGATTTTAGTTTTTCTTTTTTCCGTTTTCATTTTTGCTCCCTTTCCTCCTTTGAGACAGGATAAGGGATGGGCGAATAAAATGTTTTTATTCCATTTGATTAGGGTTTCTCATTTTGAATCAATTTGAAATATTTTTTTCATTTAGCATCATTTCTTTGAAAAATTAGAAACATTAAAATAATAGGAAATCATCAGTTTTTTAAAAAAAGTCTAAAAGCCATTTTCTATTGAAAAAATCATTTTTGTTCAAACATTCTTGACCAGCTGCAGTGTTGCCAACTCTCATAACTTTTTGTGATTTTTATTTTAAGTCTCACAGTATTCGGTAATTTTCTGAAAGCCCGAATGCTCTAGTTATGAGTTGATGTGAGAATCTCAAATTTCATTTAAAGTAAAAATGAATTTCTAGCTTTTATGGTTGGAGGGCAAAGTTTAAGATTAAGACCTGAGTGCACAGTCAGGGCTCAGAAACCAAATGGCAAAAAATAGGAACTCAAAATGTATTTTTTAAAATATTGATTTTTTAAGTCAATCACTTATATTTTTTGACCCAATTGTGATTTTTTTCAATTATGTGTGTGCATGATGGGGGGTGGGGGGAGGAGGAGGAGGGAGGAGAGGATTTTTTTGGATTGATTTTCATAAGGAAACAAACATGATAAAGTACAAAACAACCACAACAATTTACAACTTGCATATGTTCCCAAATACTGCATTCTTCATGGATGCACTAATAAAATTAAGCAATTATGCAGTTCTACAGCTTATCAAAGCTACAAGACCAGACAATCATAGGCACGGGAAGCAGGTGCGTTGGGGGGTATTACAGCGTCCCCAGGTTTTACATGGAGCTCCACTCCCGGTCCTGTGCCTGGGGCTCCCCTCCTGGCCCCGCATGTGGGGAATCCACTCCTGGCCCCATGTCCGCCACCTGCCTCAGCCCCTTGACCCCTGTCTGTGTCCCTGCACTCCTGGAGACACAACCCTGGTCCCAGCCCCAGCTCTGAGGGGAGGGGGCGGAGGCCATGGAGAGAGGTAAGGGGGGCACGAGGTGAAAAGTTTGGGGGCAGTTTCACTGGCTTTCAGCACCCACACTTTAAAAACTGTTCAAGTGCCACTGCAGACAACACAAGAATCTTTCTCTCTCTCACACACACACTTTCTCATTCCTTAAAACTTTTTTCTCCATTGATGGAATTACTGCCAACTTCACCGCTGCTATGACTTTTTTTTTTTAATGTGGGTTTTGTAGAGATGGGAAAAAATCAGACCCATAAAGGAAACACATTTTCAATTTTAATGCAATGGCTGTTCTCACTCCAAATATGAAAGAGTTCACTTAACAATGCATTTGTCCCTTTTTTATTCACTGTGCCTTCTTTAATGTTTGACTTTAATAATTTAATGTTAGTCAGTGTTATGCTCACTATGGAAAGTTTTTTCCTCCTTCTTCCTGTTTTCTAGATCAAGTTCCAGTGAAGAAGATGAAGGTTCTCTCATTCTGCCACAGCTCCAGAGCCAGCTCCCCTCTCCCTGGTTTTATTGTTTTCTTCCTTACTTCTTATGTTCACAAGATGGAATCAGGTAGGAATCCGCACTGTGTCTGCTGTATCTTAGGGGATTAATTTAGGCCCCTGAAGTGCCTTAACAACATGCTTCACTCAGAGTCGATGTAACTACTCACAGTGTGTAAACTTCACCCCACAGCAAGATCAGCACCTTCATTATTCAATTTTTGCCCTGATTGTGTTGCTCCTGGGTGATTTTATTTGCTCCTGGGATAGTGCCCAGGTCTGTTTCTTCACACAAGTATTTTTAAAAGATTGTCAAAGATGCCCAGGGAATTTGATGGACACTTACTGAAGAGTTTAATAATAACAATAAGAAATAAGAAAATCAAATAACTTAGTGGGTTTCAGATGTAAAAAAAAAAAATAAGAGCCATAATTTGAGACTAATGTGCACAAAAACAAAAGAAAAACCAGAATATAATGATGTTGTGTGACTTTTTTTAATTGGGCCTGTTAGCTAATCCATATATGTTAGGTGTCGTGTACACTGTATTATTAGGCATTATATGCATGGTAGTCCCATAATATACATATGAGAGAGAGAGAGGGAGAGAGTTGGGAAGTTAACTTGAATGTTTTATGTTCTCCCCACAATTCTGTTCACCAATATTGAATATCCCACTTCACAATTCTGAAGTTAGTGTTCACAATAGAAAATAGGAAGTCTATCAAAGCCATGAAAGGTGTGTCCTAGCATTGGTTGGGATGTACCTCTACACCCACCTGGTTTAGAATGTGGTATCCAATCCTGTTATCAGCTCCAAGCCCCATCTCAATGCTGTGTACTGTGCCATACATGCAGGCTGAGTTCTTAGAGCCCCAGTCCCACTGCCCATGAGCGCTCCTTTCTCTTAGGCATTCAGGCTGAAATGTTCCATGCCAGGTGTTTGTCCCTGGCTGAAGTTTTTGGAAAGTTTGTCTGAAATGGAACCTCTTGGCCGTGTCCTTCATATCAAATTGCCATTTTCCTCTGACCTGCTTTTTGTTATTGTTGCTGTCCTGGTGCAGTTTCAGCAAAATTCACAGTGATTGGACCTGATCACCCTGTCACTGCCATTGTGGGTGAGGACATTGTGTTACCCTGTCACCTGTCCCCCCGGATGAGTGCTGCAAACATGGAGATGAGATGGTTCCGCTCTGAGTTTTTAAGCGTTGTGCACCTGTACCGTGATGGGAAGGATCAGTATGAAGAGCAGGTGCCACAGTATCGGGGAAGGACAGTGCTTTTGAAAGCCGGACTCACAGATGGAAATGTTCACTTGCGGCTTCTCAATATCAGACCCTCTGATGAAGGACAATACCTCTGTTTTGTTCAAGATGATACTTTTTATGAAGAAGCCGTATTGGAACTGCGGATAGCAGGTCAGTGCCTTGTGTCAGTTTTAGCTTTGTGTGGTCTTTCCTATTACAACAACTGTGACTCCCTACTTGTGAAATATTTTACCATAACACAGCATATCTAAATTTCAGCAAACAGCCACTTTCATACTTGGGAAAATATGCTGAAAACTTTCCCAAAATGTTATTAAACACATTTTCAGGATGGCCAAGACACTTTCTTGCCCAATCTTGATTGACTCCAAAAGGGGTCTTCAGTTAAGAGGGAAAGGACTTCTCTACAAATATGGCTTTCCAGTTGCTCTGCAGTCATTTCTAGGATGTGTGGCTAAGGTAGGACTGACAGACATTTATGGCCTTCTAATGGGTTGGTTGTTGCTTTGGGGTGTAGTTAAAATGAAATGGAGTGTTCTTATTTGCTGATACTGTATAATGGTGATGGTGGTGGTGGGTGTGATGATTTCTCCCCGGGGTACCACCTGGAACTGGGGTACAGCTGAGCCCCTGTCTCACCAATCTGGGTTCCCTCTTGCACTGTGACATTATGGCAAGCCGTAAAGCCCTCCACACTTGCACTCACACCAACATCCAGAGGCGGGACCACACCCAGCTGTGTTCATGAATGCATCTGGCCAGGCACTCATGAACCAACAATAGCGAGGCTTCAGCCAAAACACATCCCAGCACCCCAACCTGGGACCCACCCTGGTCAAAAACCTGACCAGTAAAGATTATTACAATTACCCAGTTTTCCCCTCCCTCAGTGTGGAGAGGAATATTCAGAAAATCTTTGTTAACTGAGCTGAGATTTTGCCCAAACACTTCTCTCAAACCACACTGTTTTACGTTTAAAAAAAAAAAAAAAAGAGAGAGAGATTTATTAACTACAGAAAGATAGATTATAAATCAAAGCAAACAGATCAAAGTTGATTATTAAGCAAATAAACAAAAACCCAGTCTAAGCCTAATATACCACACAAGGTTTGAATCAAACAGTGTCTCACCCTGTTAAATAGTACAAGCAGTTTGTAGATGTTTCATACATAGGCAGGGTTTCCATCTTTCCCACCTGGGACCAGCACTTCCCCAGTTCAAAGTGTGTACTCTTCCAGAGGTATATCCAGGAGTTTAGTTATGGGGAAAGTGAGGCCCATTGGTGATGTCACTTCAACCTTTTACAGTTTCTTTCATACGGCAGGAACCCCTTTGTTCCAAGCCAGGTTCCCAGCCCAGTTTGTGGAAAAATATAGGTACCAAAAAGGAATTCAGTATTATGTTATCTAGTCACATGCACCCGCATTCTTGATGAGTCATGGCAGCCATTATTCATAGGCTGTCTGAAGTGTCCCACGGTGAGGACAAGACTTTTCCATGGCTCATTGTTTTCGCTGATGGGCCATTCGCCCTGTCTAACTTCTTCACTGTTGTACCTGAAAGGCTAGTTATGGGTGTTACCCAGAACAATAACATTTGAAATACAGATGGATAGTCAATATTCATAACTCCAGATACAAAAATGATACATGCATTCGAATAGGACAATCTTATTCAGCAAATCATAACTCTTCCATTGACACCTTATTTGACACATCTTGCACAAGATGCTACATAATTATATCATAATCATATGCCAATTTGATTTAAAAAAATAATTAGTGCATTAGATAGATATATTTCTCAGAGTTTCAAATGTTCAGATCCTATTCAGGTATCTACGTGGTCATATCTCCAAAGGTGCTCAGCACTCAGTTGCTCCTGTCTTGAGCCAACAGTATCTCCCACTGACTCAGTGAAATTATTTTATATATTTGTTCACATTTTTGTGTGTCCATGAGCACTGGGATATCAGACATTCCAGTATTCATTTATCCCTTCTACTGACTACCCGCATGAATTAGTGCATTCTCATGTGAGTGACGGATCCCCAAACTGTCCCTCATCCCTTCTGCTTTATAAATTAATGTATGGAATTAACACCCTTATATATTTTCCCCTTAGGTCTGGGCTCTGCTCCTCTCATCTCTGTTGAGGGTCACCAAGATGGAGGGATTCGGGTGGTTTGTAGATCAGCTGGTTGGTACCCAGAGCCTGAGGTGTTGTGGAAAGATTTCAATGGGCGATGTTTACCATCACTCTCTGCAAAAACATCCACAGGAGATAACAACCTGTTTGAAACAGAAACTGCGATCATTGTAACAGAACATTCAAACCAAAACTTGTCCTGTTGCATCAGGAACACCGTTCTCAATCAAGAAAAGGAATCGGCAGTTTATATAGCAGGTCAGTTACCATCCAAACCCCACACTGAACTCACCACCACTAGAAACCAAACAAAATATAGGAAGAAAAGAACTGAAACATATGTGATGGATATTTCATAATCCACGTACAAACACAGACTATGGGAGGCTGGTGTCTTTACAGGGTCACAGTTTAGGCAACTTGATCCCCTTAATTGTGAGTATTCAGACTATACACGTTTTGAGAGGAAACTTTCATTCAATCCACTGATTCAGTAGGTTCCTGTAACCTTAAATTCACCTTAATTTTTTGGAATGTGATAAATTTTGTACTCTGGCTTGATTGTGATCTGTAGAGCCCTGTAAACCCACAGATATATATCCGTAGATACCCTCATCATTTTGGGGGGTTTGCAGATTGGATGCGGATACCAATTTTGTATCCACACAGGGCTCTAGTGATCTGTTCACTTCACCAACTTCATTACTTGTGTGAAATATCACCTAAGTCATGTGATATTGTTTTTCTGATGTTCAATGGGACTTGTGCTCCTTAATTACTTTGGTCTGGATCCACTAGAGGACTCATTTTACCCCTTGTCTACACACAAAAGATGCACTGATTAACTAGTTAAGCAATGCCACCTGCTTGTGTGAAAACTCCTTGTATAAATTTCAGAGTGCCCTTTATTGATTTAGCTTCAGTCAGTTTTTTATCAACTTCAACTAAATGGAGATAGAGCACTATGAAGCTGATTTATGATTTAAGGTTTTGTGCATCAATTTATTTAAATTGGTGCAACCCTGATATGTTGTCAACTCTTGAACCAATTTAAGAATGACCCCATAAGAGGGTTGGCCCAGGTTCACTAAATCAGAGCACAAACCATGTGTGGAAAAGACACCAGGCACATTTGAAAATTCCATCCTGTTTAGATGACTGAATCACTGTGAACACAAGAAGAGCAAATGGAAATTAGTTAATTTGCTGCACAAGTGTTTGGACAAATTGTGATTATGATTTTTCCCAATATAAGGAGGTAACAGTGGATTTTTCAAAAATATGCTAATTAATCTGGCAGCTTCTGAATATTGCTTGCTGTTAAGGGCCAAATCCTTTTCTGGTATAACCCTATTGGAATCAATGGGGTTTTATGAGCAGAGAATTTGCCCCTGATCTCTATGGCCCTCTGAGTAGTAATGAATCAAATCAGGGCTGTGTTTTCAAGGATAAATCAGTGGTAAAGCTCTGTTGATTGGAGCCATATTTAAAATCAGTTTCTGGTCTTTTGTGTAGTGTGGACATGGCCATTCTTTCACTCTTAGCTCACACAAATCCAGTTGGGTACTATTTCTGTATTTGTATGAAAAAAAAATCTGCTTTTAGTCACCACTTCCAAACTAAGGGAAGCCCTGGGTGTTTTGTTTTTCAGATCCCTTTTTCCCGAGGGTAAATCCCTGGATGGTGGCGCTGAGTGTGACCCTGGTGGTTTTGTTTGGTTTCATTGGCCTCACTGTTTCTCTCTTTAAAATGAAAGGTAAATATCAGAGGGAGAAATATACTGTAAAGGTTTTATTCTAATAAATAAATAAGGGCAATTTAGAAATTTAACATAAAAAGAACGTGTGATCTGCTGATCTGGTCCTAAAAAAAGAAGAAGAATGCTCCACTGTCCCCCCAGCCCAGCTCCCACCCAATTGCAGCTCCACTCCCCGCCTGCCCTGCCTCCAGCCCAACTCTGCCCACAATCCCTCGCCACTCCCAGCCCTCTATTTCCAGCTCTTCCCTTATCCCCAGCTCTGCTTTCAGCCCAAGCTCCTGGACTCAGCCAACTGTGGTGTAATGGAGGGGGGAGGAGGGGCTGAGAGAGACGCTACTACTGGTAAGTGGGGGGTGTGACAGGAAAAGTTTGGGCACCACTGGTCTAGTCTGATCTCCGAAAGAGGAGTTTGAATAGAAATAATCTCTCAGTCTTAACGGTCGTATTGATGATAATGAGAAATAAAACATAAGAAAAGGGAAACTCCTAACCAACAATATGGGTATTTCTTTTTAATTTTTGGGCAAACGAGATATAGAAATTGTCATTATCCGTCCTCTGAAAAGGATTTTTTTTTTCTTTTTTTTTTTGGTAATTGGATCTTCATGTGGGAGTTTGTTTAAATGGTTTGGAGTTGTTTGATCTTAAATTTAACTTTTACAATTTTGTTACAATAAGAAACCCTTGTTTGTTTACTTGCTTTTTCTTATTATTCTTTCTTGTGGGGTTTAATGTAATTATATGAAATGTGGGGAAGCGCTAATTTGGGTAGATTTCACACCAAAATCTAATTTGAAAAACTGATAAGCAATAGAGTCACCGAGTTTAAGACCAGAAGAGAGCCCTGGATCCTCTTCTCTGATGTCCTGAAAAGGAGGTTGATTTCTCTCAGCCTTCATTGTCATACTGATGATAAAGAGAAATAAAACATAAGGAAAGGGAAACACCTAACAAAAATATATATTTATTTCTCTCTAATTTTTAGACAAACGAGATAAAGAAATAAGTAAATGTCATTGTCCTTCCTATGACAAGAAACTTTTAGTACCAGTTTGGATTCTAATGTGGGAGTTTGTGTAGCAGTGGTGGAGGTGTTTGATTTTAAATTTAACTTAACAATGCTGCAGTACGAAGCCTTTTTAGTTTGCTTACTTGGTTATTATTATCAGTCTTTTGGGAAGGTGTGGGGTGGGGGTGTCAACTTTAATATAGCTTTATAAAACATGGGGAAAGACTAGAGAGGATGAATTTCACACCAGAAGTTAATTTGAAAAATTGAGAAGCAATACAGTTATAGAGTCATAGTGTTTAAGCCCAGAAGGGATGACTGGATCCTCTAGTTCAGAGGTCTTCAGACTGTGGGGCAGGCCCCTAGGAGGAATGTTCAAGCGGGTGCAGGTCCGCAATTAACTCTTCTGGGGGCCTGGGACTATTAGAGTTTGTGGGGCCCCCTAGGCTCCGGGGTACGGCCAAAAATGAGGGATTCAGAGTGCAGGAGGGGGCTGTGGATTGGGGCAGGGTGTGGGTGTGGAAGGGGGTGAGGGCTCTGACTGGGGTTGTGGACTCTAGGGTGTGGCTGGGGATGAGGGCTTTCAGATGCAGGAGGGGGCTCCAGGCTGGTGCCAAGGGGACTGGAGTGCGGGAGAGGGCTCAGGGCAGGAGGTTGGGAGTGTGGGGTCTGGGAGGGAGTTAAGGCGTGGGAAGGGGCTCAGGGCAGGAGGTTGCGAGTGTGGGGTCTGGGAGGGAGTTAGGGTGCAGGAGAGGGCTCAGGGCTGGGGCAGGAGGTTGTGGTGCAGGGCGCTTACCTGGGACAGCTCCCCTTTGGTGGTGCAGGCCCTGGGGAGGGGGGGCACGTGGCTCCATGCTCTGTCCTGTGCTTGCCTGCAGGCACCACCCCACATAGCTCCCATTGGCTGTGATTCCTGGCCAATGGGAGCTGCGGGGGCGGTGTCTGCAAGTCAAGGAAGCGTGTGGGACTGAGCTTTCCGGCACGCGCAGCTCCAGCCCAGCGGAGGGGGGAATGACATGCCAGCGTGCAGAGCCACCTCCCCGCCAACGCCAGGCTGGGCCGGAATGCAGGGGCTTCAGTGGCTGCAGCCCACAGCCCTGGGCTAAGGCGGCCCTGCAAAAAGATCTGCACTTTTGGTGGTCTGGAGATCTTTTCGCGGGGGCCTGCCTTTGCCTGGGGCCCTGGCCTGCAGCCCCTAAATCCCCTCTCTTAAACCAGCCCTGAACAGGTGCAAGGCAGGGTCCCTGCCAGCCCTCATGGGGAGAGGGGAGGGAGCCCCACCCAGCCCCGCTCTGCCCCCAGCCCAGATCCAATCCCATCTGCAGCTGCGCTCCGCCCCCTGCCCCCCACTACGCTCCGGCTCCTGCCACAGTTCCAGTCCTCCCCCTGCTCCGCCCCCAGGTCAGTTCCTACCAAATTCCCTCCCCTCCCCCAGGCCAGCTCTGCCTCTAGCCCCAGCTCCTCCCCCATCCCCAGTTCCGTCCCCAGCTCCCCCTTCAGCCCAAGCACCTCTGCTGAGTCAACTGTGCAGTAACGGAAGGGGGGGGGCGCAGACAGATTTCATTACTGCAAGGGGGGAGTGATCGGAAAAGTTTGGGCACCACTGGTCTTGTCTGATTTCCTGAAGAAGAGATTGAATAGAAATAATCCTTCTTAACTGTCACAGTGAGGATAAAGAGAAATAAACCATAAAAAAAGGAAAACACCTAACAAACATTATGTGTCTGTTTAATTTTTAGGCAAACGAGATATAGAAATTGGTAAGTGTCATTATCCACACTCTGAAAAGGATTTTTTTTTGGCAGGGGCCGGGAATTGGATCTTCATGTGGGAGTTTGTTTAAATGGTTTGGAGTTATTTGATATTAACTTTAACTTTTACAATTTTGTTGCAATACAAACGCCCTTGTTTGTTTACTTGCTTTTTCTTATTATTCTTTCTTGTGGGGTTTAATGTAATTGTATATAATGTGGGGAAGTGCTAAACTGGGTAGATTTCACACCAAAATCTAATTTGAAAAACTGATAAGCAATAGAGTCACCGAGTTTAAGACCAGAAGAGAGCTCTGGATCCTCTTCTCTGATGTCCTGAAAAGGAGGTTGATTTCTCTCAGCCTTCACTGTTATATTGATGATAAAGAGAAATAAAACATAAGGAAAGGGAAACACCTAACAAAAATATCTATTTATTTCTCTCTAATTTTTAGACAAATGAGATAAAGAAATAAGTGTCGTTGTCCTTCCTATGACAAGAAACTTTTTGTACCAGTTTGGATTCTAATGTGGGAGTTTGTGTAGCAGTGGTGGAGGTGTTTGATTTTAAATTTAACTTAACATTGCTGCAGTACGAAGCCTTTTTAGTTTGCTTACTTTGTTATTATTATCAGTCTTTTGGGAAGATGTGTGGGGGGGGGAAGGCGGGGGTCAACTTTAATATAGTTTTATAAAACATGGGGAAAGACTAGAGAGGATGAATTTCACACCAAAAGTTAATTTGAAAAATTGATAAGCAATACAGTTAAAGAGTCTTACTGTTTAAGACCAGAAAGGATGACTGGATCCTCTAGTTCAGAGGTCTTCAGACTGTGGGGCAGGCCCCTAGGGGCACGTGGAGGAAATTCAAATGGGTGCAGGTCCGCAATTAACTCTTCTGGGGGCCTGGGACTATTAGAGTTTGTGGGGCCCCCTAGGCTCCGGGGTACGGCCAAAAATGAGGGATTCAGAGTGCAGGAGGGGGCTGTGGATTGGGGCAGGGTGTGGGTGTGGAAGGGGGTGAGGGCTCTGACTGGGGTTGTGGACTCTAGGGTGTGGCTGGGGATGAGGGCTTTCAGATGCAGGAGGGGGCTCCAGGCTGGTACCAAGGGGACTGGAGTGCGGGAGAGGGCTCAGGGCAGGAGGTTGGGAGTGTGGGGTCTGGGAGGGAGTTAGGGTGCAGGAGGAGGCTCAGGGCTGGGGTGGGGGTGTGCTCTGGGAGTTAGGGCGTGGGAAGGGGCTCAGGGCAGGAGGTTGGGAGTGTGGGGTCTGGGAGGGAGTTAGGGTGCAGGAGAGGGCTCAGGGCTGGGGCAGGAGGTTGTGGTGCAGGGCGCTTACCTGGGACAGCTCCCCTTTGGTGGTGCAGGCCCTGGGGAGGGGGGGCACGTGGCTCCATACTCTGTCCTGTGCTTGCCTGCAGGCACCACCCCACATAGCTCCCATTGGCTGTGATTCCTGGCCAATGGGAGCTGCGGGGGCGGTGTCTGCAAGTCAAGGAAGCGTGTGGGACTGAGCTTTCCGGCACGCGCAGCTCCAGCCCAGCGGAGGGGGGAATGACATGCCAGCGTGTAGAGCCGCCTCCCCGCCAACGCCAGGCTGGGCCGGAATGCAGGGGCTTCAGTGGCTGCAGCCCACAGCCCTGGGCTAAGGCGGCCCTGCAAAAAGATCTGCACTTTTGGTGGTCTGGAGATCTTTTCGTGGGGGCCCGCCTTTGCCTGGGGCCATGGCCTGCAGCCCCTAAATCCCCTCTCTTAAACCAGCCCTGAACAGGTGCAAGGCAGGGTCCCTGCCAGCCCTCATGGGGAGAGGGGAGGGAGCCCCACCCAGCCCCGCTCTGCCCCCAGCCCAGATCCAATCCCATCTGCAGCTGCGCTCCGCCCCCTGCCCCCCACTAAGCTCCGGCTCCTGCCACAGTTCCAGTCCTCCCCCTGCTCCGCCCCCAGGTCAGTTCCTACCAAATTCCCTCCCTTCCCCCAGGCCAGCTCTGCCTCTAGCCCCAGCTCCTCCCCCATCCCCAGTTCCGTCCCCAGCTCCCCCTTCAGCCCAAGCACCTCTGCTGAGTCAACTGTGCAGTAACGGAAGGGGGGGGCGCAGACAGATTTCATTACTGCAAGGGGGGAGTGATCGGAAAAGTTTGGGCACCACTGGTCTTGTCTGATTTCCTGAAGAAGAGATTGAATAGAAATAATCCTTCTTAACTGTCACAGTGAGGATAAAGAGAAATAAACCATAAAAAAAGGAAAACACCTAACAAACATTATGTGTCTGTTTAATTTTTAGGCAAACGAGATATAGAAATTGGTAAGTGTCATTATCCACACTCTGAAAAGGATTTTTTTTTGGCAGGGGCCGGGAATTGGATCTTCATGTGGGAGTTTGTTTAAATGGTTTGGAGTTATTTGATATTAACTTTAACTTTTACAATTTTGTTGCAATACAAACGCCCTTGTTTGTTTACTTGCTTTTTCTTATTATTCTTTCTTGTGGGGTTTAATGTAATTGTATATAATGTGGGGAAGTGCTAAACTGGGTAGATTTCACACCAAAATCTAATTTGAAAAACTGATAAGCAATAGAGTCACCGAGTTTAAGACCAGAAGAGAGCCCTGGATCCTCTTCTCTGATGTCCTGAAAAGGAGGTTGATTTCTCTCAGCCTTCACTGTTATATTGATGATAAAGAGAAATAAAACATAAGGAAAGGGAAACACCTAACAAAAATATCTATTTATTTCTCTCTAATTTTTAGACAAATGAGATAAAGAAATAAGTGTCGTTGTCCTTCCTATGACAAGAAACTTTTTGTACCAGTTTGGATTCTAATGTGGGAGTTTGTGTAGCAGTGGTGGAGGTGTTTGATTTTAAATTTAACTTAACATTGCTGCAGTACGAAGCCTTTTTAGTTTGCTTACTTTGTTATTATTATCAGTCTTTTGGGAAGATGTGTGGGGGGGGAGGGCGGGGGTCAACTTTAATATAGTTTTATAAAACATGGGGAAAGACTAGAGAGGATGAATTTCACACCAAAAGTTAATTTGAAAAATTGATAAGCAATACAGTTAAAGAGTCTTACTGTTTAAGACCAGAAAGGATGACTGGATCCTCTAGTTCAGAGGTCTTCAGACTGTGGGGCAGGCCCCTAGGGGCACGTGGAGGAAATTCAAATGGGTGCAGGTCCGCAATTAACTCTTCTGGGGGCCTGGGACTATTAGAGTTTGTGGGGCCCCCTAGGCTCCGGGGTACGGCCAAAAATGAGGGATTCAGAGTGCAGGAGGGGGCTGTGGATTGGGGCAGGGTGTGGGTGTGGAAGGGGGTGAGGGCTCTGACTGGGGTTGTGGACTCTAGGGTGTGGCTGGGGATGAGGGCTTTCAGATGCAGGAGGGGGCTCCAGGCTGGTACCAAGGGGACTGGAGTGCGGGAGAGGGCTCAGGGCAGGAGGTTGGGAGTGTGGGGTCTGGGAGGGAGTTAGGGTGCAGGAGGAGGCTCAGGGCTGGGGTGGGGGTGTGCTCTGGGTGTTAGGGCGTGGGAAGGGGCTCAGGGCAGGAGGTTGGGAGTGTGGGGTCTGGGAGGGAGTTAGGGTGCAGGAGAGGGCTCAGGGCTGGGGCAGGAGGTTGTGGTGCAGGGCGCTTACCTGGGACAGCTCCCCTTTGGTGGTGCAGGCCCTGGGGAGGGGGGGCACGTGGCTCCATACTCTGTCCTGTGCTTGCCTGCAGGCACCACCCCACATAGCTCCCATTGGCTGTGATTCCTGGCCAATGGGAGCTGCGGGGGCGGTGTCTGCAAGTCAAGGAAGCGTGTGGGACTGAGCTTTCCGGCACGCGCAGCTCCAGCCCAGCGGAGGGGGGAATGACATGCCAGCGTGTAGAGCCGCCTCCCCGCCAACGCCAGGCTGGGCCGGAATGCAGGGGCTTCAGTGGCTGCAGCCCACAGCCCTGGGCTAAGGCGGCCCTGCAAAAAGATCTGCACTTTTGGTGGTCTGGAGATCTTTTCGCGGGGGCCCGCCTTTGCCTGGGGCCCTGGCCTGCAGCCCCTAAATCCCCTCTCTTAAACCAGCCCTGAACAGGTGCAAGGCAGGGTCCCTGCCAGCCCTCATGGGGAGAGGGGAGGGAGCCCCACCCAGCCCCGCTCTGCCCCCAGCCCAGATCCAATCCCATCTGCAGCTGCGCTCCGCCCCCTGCCCCCCACTAAGCTCCGGCTCCTGCCACAGTTCCAGTCCTCCCCCTGCTCCGCCCCCAGGTCAGTTCCTACCAAATTCCCTCCCTTCCCCCAGGCCAGCTCTGCCTCTAGCCCCAGCTCCTCCCCCATCCCCAGTTCCGTCCCCAGCTCCCCCTTCAGCCCAAGCACCTCTGCTGAGTCAACTGTGCAGTAACGGAAGGGGGGGGCGCAGACAGATTTCATTACTGCAAGGGGGGAGTGATCGGAAAAGTTTGGGCACCACTGGTCTTGTCTGATTTCCTGAAGAAGAGATTGAATAGAAATAATCCGTCTTACCTGTCACAGTGATGATAAAGAGAAATAAACCATAAAAAAAGCAAAACTCCTAACAAACATTATGTGTCTGTCTGTTTAATTTTTAGGCAAACGAGATATAGAAATTGATAAGTGTCATTATCCACACTCTGAAAAGGACTTTTTTTTTGTAATTGGATCTTCATGGGGCAGTTTGTTAAAATGTTGTGGAGTTCGCTGTAAAATTTAACTTCTACAATTGTGTTGTAATATGAAACCTTTTTTTGTTTACTTGCTTTTTATTATTATTCTTTTGTGGAAGGGTTAGTGTGATTGTATAAAATGTGGGGAACCACTAAAGTGGAGAGATTTCATACCAAAAGCTAATTTGAAAAACTGAGATGTAATAGAGTCACATGTGTGTGAGACCAGAAGGGACCACTGGATCCTCTTGTCTGATGTCCTGAAGAAGATGTTGATTTCTCTCAGGCTTTACTGTCGTATCGATGATAAAGACAAATAAAACATAAGAAAAGGGAAATGCCTAAAAAATTTATTTCTCTTTCCTTTTCAGAGAAACGAGATAACGAGATAAGTAAGTATCATTATCTTTCCTTTGAAATGAAACTTTTTGTACCATTTTGGAGACTCATGTGGCTGTTTGTTTAATTGTGGTGGGGTTGTTTGCTTTTAAATTTAAATTTAAAAATTGTTGCAATAGGAAATCTTTTTAGTTATTTGTTTGCTTTTTTATCATCATCATTCTTTTGGGGTTTGTTTGTTAATGTAACTTTATAAAATGTGGGGAAAGACTAAACTGGATGAATTTCACACCAAAAGCTAATTTGAAAAGTTGATAAGCAATACAGTAGTAAAGTAGGTATTGGCCAAAAAAAAATATGGCCCAGGAGGAATTGTGTGAAGGCCCTGGTGGACTATCAGCACCTGAGATGATTATCTTCCCTCCACACTGCAGAGTAGGTATGTAACCAACCTGAAGTAAAGTGATACCTGGGCTCTAGCTTCTACCCAAAGTCTTGCCAGCTAACCTGGGTGCAAAGCACCACCAAACTTGAGTCAGAGTTTTTGTGCTTGCGCATTAAACAGGTTGGGGCAACAGCCAGGTAAGATTCTGGACTAACTCTGCAGTGAAGATCCACCCTGGGAGAGACACACTCATGCAGTCCAGTGGAGGTTCTGATGAACTTATAACTTTCTTTTTCCCTCAGTGTATTAGTTTGTACAATATTGGATTATGCAATACGTGTTCAGATCTGCTCTCCTCTCTAATTATGTTCCTGGTTTTAGGGTGGAGAAGATCTGTGGCACCTATAGAAGAAGGTAATTAAAGATCATATTTTATCAATGTCCAAATACCCGTTCCCATGAGGCAATGTGCCTCATTTTCTTTGTATATGGGAGTGGATGTGATAGTTCAGGGCAGACCTCCCCAGCACCCTTCATTTCACGGCGCATCACAAGCTGAGGTGAGGTTTGTGCCTATGTCCTACCACACCATACTGAATCCATCGCATATTGAATCTATGCTTCCTGCCCCTCCACCGCTCGCATGTGCACTGCACCCTGCAGAGATCTGTGCCAGCCGCTGCCACCCCTTGTACAGAACCAGTGGGACAATCACCTCCACAGCCACTTCTCCAGGGGGAGTTTGTTCTGTCTCCCCGTGCTGATGTCCGATCTCCAGTGTCCCTTTGTTTCTTCCTTCATCTTTTCCCCCATGAAGAAAGCCAGTAGCTCTGCAGTGACCCCACACTGACTGGGTGAGCAGGGACTTTGTCTGTGTGAGACCCTTGCTCCTGTCTCAAGCAGAGGAACTGAGCCTTGATCACAGACAGGGGCTCCCCTGGCTCCATTATACAGATCTGGGAAGCTCCTGTGATCACCGGTGTGAGCTTGTGTCTTTTCTCCTCTCTCCATCCACCATGACCCCAGCATGGTCCTGTCTCTGGTAAACAGGACGTCAAGTCAGCCTCCCCATTACTAGCATGACCCGCCCCCTCTTTCCACCAGCCACCTATTCCGTACCTCCTCCCTAGTGGCGGATTTGCCACTGGGCCAATGTGGCCTGTGCCCAGGAGCCCCAGAAAAATGGGCGCCTCTGTGCCCCAACCCGCTCTGCCTGCCCAGTGCTCCTGCCAGAGAGTGGGGTCAGGGCTCGGGGGGCTTGCCCCACTCCATCCGCCCAGAACTCCAGCCAGGGAATGGCGTCGGGGTGCGGGGTCTTGCCCTGCTCTGCAGCTGGAGCACCAGGTGGGCAGAGCAGGGCACGCCCCTGCACCCCGGCCCCATTTCCCCAGCAGGAGTGTGGGGGAGGGGGGGTTCTGCAAGCAGAAGGGGTAGGAAGGGGCCTTCACTTGCTGTGGCCCAGGGCCTCACAAAACCTTAATCTGTCCTGGCACCACCGACACTTGTAGCTTCCACCATGAACCCCCTTCCCTTGTTTAGCCCCCTCACTCCCTGCCCCAGGCTAATGTACTTGGGTGCTGCGACTGCTGCTGAGCAGTGACATTCTGGGCAGGTTCAATCCTGGTACCGTGTGGCCTGTTGCTGTCCAAGCTGTGACATTTCAGAGCAGGCCGGGTGCAGTGGGGAGGCCCCATAGCAAAGTCCAGCACAGGGGCAGCTGGGACACAGTGAGAGTGAAGGTGGGGTGGGGGGAAGCGCTGTCAATATTCACTGAGTTGTACCATCTGCTGGGGCTGCCAGAGTCTCTAGTCCCCTCCCCGGGAAAAGGTGGGGGAAGGAGGGGAAAGATTCTGAGTCCCAGGCCTGGCCCATCTGCTTCTTTCACCGTCACTGACCCGTCTCTGCGAGGGCAGTGACTCTCCCCAGCCCGGTGCTGAGATCTCTGAGGTGATGGGTAAATCCTGGAGGAAGGAGATTCCCTGAGTCACTCTCCAGCTGGGGCAGATTCTGTCACTGACCCCATCAAACCCTCCCCCAGGGCCGAGCTCTGCCCCTCACGCTCTGATTCTCTCTCCCCAGCGAATGTGACTCTGGATCCAGACACGGCTCATCCCCAACTCGTCCTGTCTGAGGATGGGAAAAGCGTGAGATGGGGGAACACGCGGCAGCGACTGCCGGACAACCCTGGGAGATTTGACACTGTGCGCTGTGTGCTGGGCTGTGATGGATTCACCGCGGGGAGACATTGCTGGGAGGTGGAGGTGGGGGGTGGGGGATACTGGGCTGTGGGGGTGGCCAGAGAGTCTGTGGGGAGGAAGGGAGGGATCAGCCGTAGCCCTGAGGGGGGGATCTGGGCTGTGGAGCGGTGGTGGGATCAGTTCCGGGCTCTCACCTCCCCTGAGACCCCCCTGACCCTGAGCCGGGCCCCCAGCAGGATCCGGGTTTGTCTGGACTGTGACCGGGGGCAGGTGACATTTATCGGTGCTGGTGCCGAGGCCCCGATCTTCACTTTCCCGCCGGGCTCCGTCCCTGGGGAGAGAATCCGCCCCTGGCTCTGGGTGGGGTGGGGAACCCGGCTCCGCCTGCGTCCCTGAGACCCACAGCAGAGGGGGAACCGGAAATCAGCCTCTCTAGCCTCACGGACCCCAGTCTCTATGACCTTGGAGGACTCCCATCTACCCAGCCCCTGGCCCCTCATCTCTATGACCCCTGGAAGCTCCTCCCCCTCCCTCTCTGCAGCCCCAGGCATGGGAGGGGGAGGGGGAGGAACCCCTGGGGCTGCAGGAGGGGCAGAGGGGCCCTGAAGGGCAGAGGTGGGGGCTGGGCAGGGGGCAGAACTAACAGCCGGGCTGGGGGCAGGCAGAGGTGGGGGCTGGGCAGGGACCCAGCATGAATCAATCAGAGTTTGGGGGGCTGGGGAGAAGCAGCAGCAGCAGGGAGCGGTTTGTGCAGATGTGTCCTTAGATCTCATTGGGGTCTCCCAGCCTGGGCTCAGCAATTGTGGAAGGGATAAAATCAGGGAAAGAAGAGAGCAGCCAAGGGGGATGATCTGTGACAGGGAGGAGAGACACAGGAAAATAACCAGGGTTTGGAAAGTGAGGCTAGAACAATAATGAATAGAAAAGAACAGTAGGAAAGGAAAGGGAATGTGGGCGGGATGGGGAGATTTATGACGTGTTGCTGAAAGTGAGACTGTCACTCATTAATTCCCTAGATTAATTCCTGGCCGTTGGTGCTATTTTAGTGCCATAAAGAAAACTGTTCTCAGTAGCTGGGGATCTCCTGGCCAAGCTCCTGCGGTCATTAAAGCTCCTTCTCTGCTCCTTTTACTTTGCTATTTTGCAGCTACTTACTGTAAATAAACCATTACAAACAATTCTCCTTGTTTGTTCCACTTTAATGTCCCAGCTGCAGTTGCTGGGGGCAGCGTCATGGGATTTGCTTCCCAACTTGGTTGTGTCCTCTCAACCCCGACAGGGAATGTCGCACCTCCTGGAAGAGAGTTTGGATTTTACTGTGTGATGTGTCACTCTCCAGCCTGTGCTGGGTCTCTGTCCTGTGCACACCCGTGTCAATCAGGAATTGCTCAGCTGTGCTCTGCGGAGACGTGACTGATTACACAGGGGGCAATCCATGAAGGGACTTGAGTGTTGCAATGCTGAGCATCACAGTGAGTAATTTTTAGGCAGCGAGACAATCACAGGAACAGCAGCACTGTGACCCTCAGAGCTGAGTCAGGGGCCTAAACTCCCGAGATAATGCATGGGCAACACAGGCACCTTACAGTGGGATTCACAAAAGCCAGCTCAGTAGGCGGGGAGCCATGTAAGGTAACCAATGGGAGATGCCGACAAGGGAGGGAAGGGGTGTCCTGAGCCACACCCCTCTCATAAATAGGTGCCTAAATCTGGGCTGCTGAGGGGTGTCTGTCTCTGCTTGGCAACCCACAAACAGGAACCCACCCCCTGACATCCGGGGCCTCCAGTTGCGGCTGCTTCCAGTGCCTGCTAGTGCTGGCAGTGGCTGGGAGCCCTGGGCCCTTTGAAATCACCCCAGCAGGCTGCAGGGCTCCTCGGCGCTCGCGCTGGAAGGGTGCAGTGGAACATTAGGGGAAGGGAAAGCCCTGCGTCAGGAGCCACGCTGGGCGGGGTGGGGGGAAAGAAGAAGCCCATGACCCCGGCAGAACAAGGTGCAGGGCTGAAGCCCTGACCCCCCTGTATGCGGAGCTGGCCTGAGCCCCTCCCTCTCCCGTGCCCCCTGCATGGAGCTGGCTCTCACTCTCAGGCTGTGGAGAAATTCAGCCCAAATCTACTCACCTTGGTATCACCATTTCCCCCGTCACTACACAGCCATGAAGGGATTCAGCCTAGGAGGCAGGGTCAGCAGTAGCATCATTTGGCAGGTGGGATCTAGGGCACCCAGAGGTGAAGTGACTTTCCCAAGACTCAGCAGGGAGTCAGTGGCAGAGCAGAGAACCAAACCCAGGACACCTGAGCCCCAAGCCTGTGTCTTAACCACTAGGCCACCCTTCCTACCTGAGGAGGGGGAACCTCCTCTGCGGGCACTAGACAGAGCCACCAGGAGGTGGGGAGCAAAGAGAGATGGGTAAATGGACATGGATGGGAAGCAAGGAATGGGAAACATCAGGAAGGGGAGGGAGCAAGGACTTAGAGAAGAAATAAGAGGGAGGGAAAGGGGCAGGGAGAGTGATAGGAAGGGAGGGGAGAAAAGAAGAAGGGAGAGGGGAAAGACTCCCCACTGCTTGTGCCTCCCATCCACCTTCTTCCCACAGCCAATAGGGGTGTTACTGAAGACAGCTTGTAGCTGAGTGTAATGATTTTAATACACTGTAATTCATGATAACGTAATGATGTCGTTCATTACTATTTTCATAATGATGACATTGTTAGGATACCAATGATAGACACACATTCAATAACTAGAATATGAAGGAAGTGTGTGTATAAATATGCTGAAAATTGTCAGTTTTGGGGGGAGGCTGAGCCAAACACACACGCTTCTCATCCTTCAGGCAGGAGAGGGCAGAAAGGAGTGAGCAGTGTGCAGGAGTCACTCGGGGAAGGGGACCTAGGGGGAGGGGACAGAGCGGGGGCAGGAAGAGGTGGAGTGGGGCAAAGTGGGGGCTTGGCCTTGGGGAAGGGAGTGGAGCCGGGATGCGGCACTCACCAGCACAACCAAAAGCCAGCACCTATGGTGTGTGGGGTGGTATCGGTTATGGCGAAGGCAGCCGGGTGGGCATGTGGAATCCCTGGCCATGCCGGAAGAGCGCCCCCCGCAGGGCAGCCGGCATCTCGCTGGGCACCAGCCAGCAAAGGTGCAGCACTACCCAAATATCCAGCGGACGGAGTCCATGTGGGCGCAGCTTGTGCATGCGGGTACCAGCACCGGCCCATTGACTGTTCTGCCCTGGGGCCCGGAATTGCTGTTCGGTGGGCCTGGGGGGACTGCGCTTATGTGCTGCTTGGGCCCCACAGCCCGGCTCCGTATGCGTTCCCATAGCTTGTCCTCTCTGTCCATTTCCCTGTCAGCTCACTGTGCTGTTTTAGATAAATGATGGCACTCATTTAGGGGGCTTCCCTTGGGTAACTGATAGAGATTTATGGTGTGAATTCTCACTGGCACAGTACTTTAAAAATCTTAAGCAGGCCAGCCCCCCTCCCCCAAAATTATGAGATTTAATAATAATAATAAATAGTAAATATTAGTATTATTTTATTTGCCTTTTGGTGTCTCAGAGGTTTACACTGCATTGGGGTGAAAATTTTAAGTGTTTCTCTGCAACAAAGAAAGCTAGATACTTCCTTTGTTTAGAAAACAAAAGCCGAGAGTCTCACCTCCTCACATGCTTCCAGGAGCTGGGGCTTCATCAGACATACCAAATATTGCAAGACTCGTGATAAAATCATGAAAGTTGGCGATGCTGCAGCCCCTTTCCACTGAGCCAAAGCAGCATTAGTGTAAATGAGAATTGGGTCTTGAAAACACTGATTCCAGCTTTACCAAGCTTTTAGCCTCTGAGTTTATTATCACAAGGCTTGGAAGGATTAGCTTTTATTCATAAATGTTGGCAAACCTTGCTTTTGTTGTCTACACACAGACCAATGAAAAAAATATTTCAATTGATAATAAATGATCATTACAAATATGCAAAGTAAGAACAAGGCTGCTTGAGAACTTATTTGAGTTTGATTGAAGGAGAGTGACTCTGCAACTTTTGACAGGAAATGCGACCATCTGTGTTTTCATGGTTATAAAGCTTCAACTTTTTGAATCTCGGTGTCTGCGGACATGAGATCACTGTGCTCTGACTCGCTATTGATGTATTCCCCCATAATTTCCCGCAACTGTGAAAACTGAAATGGAGAACAATTGGAAAGAAATGCTAAAACCGAAATTTTTGTGCAATTGTCAAAATTTAACTCAATAAATAAGGGAAAAAATGCTTAAAACTAGCTGTAATGCTATCCATTAATATTCTATACATATATCTCAGTGATTTCTGCCAAGCCTGACTATCCCTCCTTAGACACACAGACTCTGGTCCTTCAAGGGCATCGCCCTCGGGGGACGCCCACCCGCCACAGGGCCCGAGGGGCCCATGTCACAGCGACGCCTGCAGGCTGGAATGTTCCCCGTGGGCTGCTCCCCGTCCAGCAGCAGCCGAGTCAGTCCCAGGAAGGGAAACACCCGGTTCCTGCTGCAGGAGCGGCCCAGGCAGAGCCGGGCCGGCCTCACTCGGCTTCTCTCCTGCAATTCATGTGGCCGGTTCCGTCCTGGGAGGAGCCTGGTGCGTGACCTGGGGCGGGCCCCTGGGGGCGGGGCTTCTGCCTTGTTTGGTGGGTTGGGTTTTAATTTCCCTCCCGAGAGCGCGATTGGCTCCCGGTTCCCCAATCAGCTTTAAAAAAAGCTGTAAAGGCTCGTTACTGCACCTGTGCGATGTTTGGTTTCGCTTTCGGGATCCCCCGGGTGCTGCTGATCCCACTTCTCCTGCAGCGCCACGTGGCTGCAGGCGGCGGGCTCGGGTGCAGGGGCCTTGACTTGTTCGTATGGGGGTGGGGGCTACTGGCTGCCTCAATCCTGCGCTCCCCACCCCCACGTGGCTGCGCCTGGCTCACTGCAGGGGGGTTCTTGGTTTGAGGGAGGGGGAACAGCAGTAGCTGCAGTGGGGCAGTATCGATTTACCTGCCTTTGCCCTGCTCCCCTGGCAGTTGCAGTGCACCTGGGGGGGACACACAGGCTTTGTTGGGGCGGGAGGACACACAGGCTTTGTGGCGGGGGGGGGGCAGGCGGAGGCTGCAGCAGGGTTCGGGGGAGTTGGAGGGATTGGCCCAGCTGGGCTGGGGACAGGGGGGTTGGCCCCACTGGGCTGGGGAGGGGAGTGGCACCCAGTGTCCTCTGCTAATTGTTGGTCAGTGTTAGGGCGTCTGAGGTGCCCCAGCTGGGGGTGGGGTCTAGTGGGGGTCTGCTCCAGTTGTGAAATGGCTCTCTGTGTGCTAGGTCAGTTCAGAGTGGGGATGCTTTATAAATATGGAAGCAGGAAATTTGTCCTCATAGAGAATATCCTGCCCTAGGAGGAGAGTTTGGGGTTTACTGGGATGTGTCACTGCCCAGCCTGTGCAGCTCCTGGCCACAGGTATCTGGTTAAAGCAACCAGCTGCTCCATCCTGGACACAGAGAACGGTGGAAGATGTGGAACAGGAGACAACCTCTCCCCTGCCCAGGAAGAACCATTAATAGAAACCTTCCCACCCCAAGGCAAAGGAAGGAGGAGGTGGCAGCCTTGGAGGTAGAATCTCTCCCTAAATACAGCAACAGTGAGAAGCATCCAGGAAAGAGCCCCCCTCAGCCCAAGGCAAAGGGATGTGATAGCCCTGAGGGGGAGATCTCTCCATTCATATCTCTGAATTTAATATTTCAGACATGTAGAAATATTCATCAGACCCCACATGGTCAGAGTTAAGGGTGTTTGGATTCTGGGCCATGAGAAGGTTTCTGTTTACTGGTGTGTGTGTGTATCCCAGACCTGGTTAGGTGCCAGTGGACTGTTGTCAGGGGAATGCAAGCATCTGAGCCCTACGATCTGCAGAGAAGTCCAGACTCTGGGACCGGAACAGAGCCCATCCACTGCCCCAATCTTGGGGTTCCTGGGCACATTCTTTAGGGACTCTACCCCATCTCAGCTGTGAAACCCACTGCCTAATCCCCTGGTGTAGAGCTGACCCTCCAGACTGTCGCGTGCTTAAACACGCATCTCCCAAACTCCAAGCCAAGGGGAGAGCATGCTGGTTTCAGCTGAACTCTCTCTGGAGGCACGCAGTAGTTGTGAAGCATTTCACACACAGAGACAGACTCTTTGCACAATCTAACACACTATTGCTCTTTCACTTCGCCAGATAAAGCCCAAGAGAGTTCAGATCACATAGCACAAAATAATCAACCTAACTGCAGTGTCCCTCACTAGCTCATCCTTCCCTTAGGAGTCCTGGGGGCCATCTGGGACCAGGAAAGCAGGCAGGGCCCCTGGCCTCATGAGGCTTCTGCATGCTGGAGGACTTTGCTCTCTCCTTCTTATTTGGAGACAAAGAGTGAGATCCGTGAAGGGACTCAGGTATTACAATGCTGAATGTCACTGCGTCTAAACTAGCTGCCTAGAAAATCACTGGAATGACACTGTGAGCCAGAAAGCCTGAGTTATGGGGCGATGTAAGTGTCTTAGAATAGGTTACACAAAAGCCAGCATACTAGGTAGGGAGCTGCCTAAGGTAGCCATTTGGAGATGCTGAGCATAGGGGAATTGCATGGGGAATCTAGGCCCCTCACTCAGCTTTGTGGATTGCAGAGCTGTTCCTGTGACTCTCTGGAGCCCGCTGTCTCTTGATAAATTTTGTTTGTGAGGTAAATTCCCCAAAATACAGAAAATTCAAAAGCCATTTTTCTCTTCTAAGCCCTGGTCTACACTAGGACTTTAGGTCGAATTTAGCAGCGTTAAATCGATGTAAACCTGCTCCTGTCCACATAATGAAGCCCTTTTTTTCGACTTAAAGGGCTCTTAAAATAGATTTCCTTACTCCACCTCGACAAGTGGATTAGTGCTTAAATCGTCCTTGCCGGGTCGAATTTGGGGTACTGTGGACACAATTAGATGGTATTGGCCTCCGGGAGCTATCCCAGAGTGCTCCATTGTGACCGCTCTGGATAGCACTCTCAACTCAGATGCACTGGCCAGGTAGACAGGAAAAGGCCCACGAACTTTTGAATCTCATTTCCTGTTTGGCCAGCGTGGCAAGCTGCAGATGACCATGCAGAGCTCATCAGCAGAGGTGACCATGATGGAGTCCCAGAATCGCAAAAGAGCTCCAACCTGGACCGAACGGGAGGTACGGGATCTGATCGCTGTATGGGGAGAGGAATCCGTGCTATCAGAACTCCGTTCCAGTTTTCGAAATGCCAAAACCTTTGTCAAAATCTCCCAGGGCATGAAGGACAGAGGCCATAACAGGGACCCGAAGCAGTGCCGCATGAAACTTAAGGAGCTGAGGCAAGCCTACCAGAAAACCAGAGAGGCGAATGGCCGCTCCTGGTCAGAGCCCCAAACATGCCGCTTCTATGATGAGCTGTGTGCCATTTTAGGGGGTTCAGCCACCACTACCCCAGCCGTGTTGTTTGACTCCTTCAATGGAGATGGAGGCAACACGGAAGCAGGTTTTGGGGATGAAGAAGATGATGATGATGAGGTTGTAGATAGCTCACAGCTAGCAAGCGGAGAAACCGGTTTTCCCGACAGCCAGGAGCTGTTTCTCACCCTGGACCTGGAGCCAGTACCCCCAAACCCACCCAAGGCTGCCTCCTGGACCCAGCAGGTGGAAAAAGGACCTCCCGGTGAGTGTACCTTTTAAAATACTATACATGATTTAAAAGCAAGCATGTGTAATGATTAATTTGCCCTGGCATTCGCGGCTCTCCTGGATGTACTCCCAAAGCCTTTGCAAAAGGTTTCTGGGGAGGGCAGCCTTATTCCATCCACCATGGTAGAACACTTTACCACTCCAGGCCAGTAGCACGTACTCAGGAATCACTGTACAACAAAGCATTGCAGTGTATGTTTGCTGGCATTCAAACAACATCCGTTCTTTATCTCTCTGTGTTATCCTCAGGAGACTGATATCATTTATGGTCATCTGGTTGAAATAGGGTGCTTTTCTTCAGGGGACACTCAGAGGTGCCCATTCCTGCTGGGCTGTTTGCCTGTGGCTGAACAGAAATGTTCCCCGCTCTTAGCCACGGGGAGGGGGGAGGGGGTAGGGGTTAGCCACGCGGTGGGGGGAGGCAAAATGCGACCTTGTAACAAAAGCACATGTGCTATGTATGTAATGTTAACAGCAAGGTTTACCTTGAAAGAGTGAAAGAGTGTAGCCATTGTTCTATAAAATGTGTCTTTTTAAATACCACTGTCCTTTTTTTTTTCTCCACCAGCTGCATGTGTTTCAATGATCACAGGATCTTCCCCTTCCCAGAGGCTAGCGAACATTAGAAGGCGAAAAAAATGCACTCGCGATGAAATGTTCTTTGAGCTCATGCTGTCCGTCCACACTGACAGAGCACAGACGAATGCGTGGAGGCAAATCATGTCAGAGTGCAGGAAAGCACAAAATGACTGGGAGGAGAGGTGGCGGGCTGAAGAGTGTAAGTGGTGGGCTGAAGAGAGAGCTGAAGCTGAAAGGTGGTGGCAGCGTGATGAGAGGAGGCAGGATTCAATGCTGAGGCTGCTGGAGTATCAAAGTAATATGCTCCAGTGTATGGTTGAGCTGCAGCAAAGGCAGCTGGAGCACAGACGGCCGCTACAGCCCCTGTGTAACCAACCACCCTCCTCCCCAAGTTCCATAGCCTCCACACCCAGACGCCCAAGAACACGGTGTGATAAATGAATAAAGAATGCATGAATGTGAAGCAACAATGACTTTATTGCCTCTGCAAGTGGTGATCGAAGGGAGGAGGGGAGGGTGGTTAGCTTACAGGGAAGTAGAGTGAACCAAGGGGTGGGGGGGTTTCATCAAGGAGAAACAAACAGAACTTTCACACCGTAGCCTGTCCGGTCATGAAACTGGTTTTCAAAGCTTCTCTGATGTGCACAGCGCCCTCCTGTGCTCTTCTAACCGCCCTGGTGTCTGGCTGCGCGTAACCAGCAGCCAGGTGATTTGCCTCAACCTCCCACCCTGCCATAAATGGCTCCCCCTTACTCTCACAGATATTGTGGAGCACACAGCAAGCAGTAATAACAGTGGGAATATTGGTTTCGCTGAGATCTAAGCAAGTCAGTAAACTGCACCAGCGTGCCTTTAAATGTCCAAATGCACATTCTACCACCATTCTGCACTTGCTCAGCCTGTAGTTGAACAGCTCCTGACTACTGTCCAGGCTGCCTGTGTACGGCTTCATGAGCCATGGCATTAAGGGGTAGGCTGGGTCCCCAAGGATAACTATAGGCATTTCAACATCCCCAACGGTTATTTTCTGGTCTGGGAATAAAGTCCCTTCCTGCAGCTTTTGAAACAGACCAGAGTTCCTGAAGATGTGAGCGTCATGTACCTTTCCCGGCCATCCCACGTTGATGTTGGTGAAACGTCCCTTGTGATCCACCAGAGCTTGCAGCACTATCGAAAAGTACCCCTTGCGGTTTATGTACTCGGCGGCTTGGTGCTCCGGTGCCAAATTAGGGATATGAGTTCCATCTATGGCCCCACCACAGTTAGGGAATCTCATTGCAGCAAAGCCATCCACTATGACCTGCACATTTCCCAGGGTCACTACTCTTGATATCAGCAGATCTTTGATTGCGTGGGCTACTTGCATCACAGCAGCCCCCACAGTAGATTTGCCCACTCCAAATTGATTCCCAACTGACCGGTAGCTGTCTGGCGTTGCAAGCTTCCGCAGGGCTATCGCCACTTGCTTCTCAACTGTGAGGGCTGCTCTCATCTTGCTATTCATGTGCTTCAGGGCAGGGGAAAGAAAGTCACAAAGTTCCATGAAAGTGCCCTTACGCATGCGAAAGTTTCGCAGCCACTGGGAATCGTCACAGACCTGCAGCACTATGCGGTCCCACCAGCCTGTGCTTATTTCCCGAGCCCAGAATCGGCGTTCCACAGCATGAACCTGCCCCATTAGCACCATGATGCATGCATTGGCAGGGCCCATGCTTTCAGAGAAATCTGTGTCCATGTCCTGATCACTCACGTGACCGCGCTGACGTTGCCTCCTCGCCCAGTATCGCTCTGCCAGGTTCTGGTGCTGCATATACTGCTGGATAATGCGTGTGGTGTTTAATGTGCTCCTAATTGCCAAAGTGAGCTGAGCGGCCTCCATGCTTGCCTTGGTATGGCGTCCGCACAGAAGAAAGGCGCGGAACGATTGTCTGCCGTTGCTCTGACGGAGGGAGGGGCGACTGACCACACGGCTTACAGGGTTGGCTTCAGGGAGCTAAAATCAACAAAGGGGATGTCTTTACATCAAGGAGTATTTCAGGCAGGACTTCACGGAGGGTTCCAATAAGAAAGTCTCCAGGAGGAAGCAACATGTCCCGTCTGTCTGGAGTATTTCACACACCCTGTCACTCTGGAGTGTGGGCACAATTTCTGCCGAGCCTGCATCGCCCAGTGCCGGAAGGGACCCGACACAGCCACCTCCTGCCCTCAGTGCAGAGAAACTGTGCAACAGAGAAACCTCAGGCCCAACAGGCAGCTGGCAAATGTCCTAGAAATTGCCAAGCGGCTGAGTTTCCAGGTAGCAAAGGGAGGAGGAAAGGGCGGGGTGTGTGGGGAACACCAGGAGGCTCTGAAACTGTTCTGTGAAGAGGATCAAACCCCCATCTGTGTGATCTGCAGAGAGTCCCGGGCTCACCGCGCTCACAGGGTGGTTCCCATACAGGAAGCTGCCCAGGAGTACAAGGTAGGGAGTTGCTGCCTGTCTAATAGGTGATAACTTTGGATGTTAATTACAGCTTAATGGTGTAACCGTGTCATTCTGCTGTGTGTAGCCTTCATTGCATGAAAGCTGATTTGGGGAGTTACAAGCTGTGGCTGGTATTACTGGTTGTATCACAGTGTTTATTGTTATTTGCATCCCGTAGAGACCCCAGATGAGATCTGACCTCGATTGTGGGTTCCTTGCACAAAACCCAGTGGGGGCCAATCCCTGCCCCGAGCCATTTACAGTCTAACTAGGCAAGACAGACAAAGGGTGGGAGGGGAAACTGAGGCACAGTGAGGGGAAGTGATTTGTCCAGGGTGACTCAGCAGATCAGTGGCAGAGCTGGATATAAAAACCTGGTTTTCCAAGGCCCACTTCAGTGCTCTAACCACTAGCTACTCTGCCCCTTTCAGCAGCACTGAGTAGTGATGAAGTGCAGACAGAAGGAGGAAAAGACTCCTTGATACAGGTCCTAGGCCCAGCAGGGAGAGGAGGTTTCCCGCTGGGATTGTTAACTCCTGTCCTGCTCCATGAGGGGTTAAACTCAGATGCTGCTGGCCTGCACTAGATGAGATCACAGGGCTGAACATGGTGTGGGACCCAGAGCACCTTCAGTCCACACCCACAAGGGCTCCAGTCAGTGCAGGTCCATGCCACATACCACTGGGATCAGACTTATCTGCAGCAAAACTAACCCCTGGGCAGTGCAGACCAGTGCCAGTCTGACCTGTTCTCCTGTGTTCATGGGCAAGGACCAGCCAACGTGGTTCCCTTAGTCCCACCAGGCAGCCCTTTGAAATCTGCCAGAATCCACCGCTTCTGGGGTCTTTGCTAGGTACTTTGGGGAAGCTACCCAGAGGCCATTGCAGGGAAAGGGGCTAGGACAGCACTAGGGCAAACCCCAGCTGTTCCTAACACAAATCAACACATCTAATGGGGTTTGCCCTAGGCCTTAGATCAGTGCTGTCCAACCCGTCCCATCCCCCGGGTACAGGGCTGAAAGTCAATGGAGTTGGACTCCTTTGAGCATCCTAGCCTACATGGCTGCCCCCAGTGGTTTCTGGGATTGGTATCACTGTTTGTTAAATCTTCTCAAAAACGGTTTTATAGATTCACCACCATGGGACACCAGTTTTCCACTGATTCGACTCAATGGAGAAAGTGGATGTAATAACTTCAAACAATCTGAATACAAAACCCGCCCAATTTCCATAAATAAGGTTTCATTTCCTTGGTGTCTCGGATGTCCTACCAAGAGAAAGACCCACTGTTGTACACAATATTGTTGTAACTGTGTTGGTCCCGGGCTATTAGAAAGACAAGGTAGGTGAAGTAATATCTGCTCATGGGCAGCTTCTGTGGTGAACAACAAGCTTTCAAGCTCCCACAGAGCTCTTCTTCAGGCCTGGGAAAGAGTGTGTTCCCCAGAGCTGAGTTGTGTGTAACTCTTTTACCAACACGAGCTGGGCCAGGAGAAGGTATTGCCGTACCCAGCTAGTCAGTCTTGGAAGACTGACTGTTCTGTAGAATTTTGGGTGGGAAAACACCTCATCCACCCCCTACAACCCTGAAAATAAACCCACCAAATCATTTCTGTTTGTCAGGAAAAAATACAAGCCCATTTGCAGACTCTGAGGGAAGAGAGAGAAAAGCTGCTGGGATTGAAAGTGACTGGAGAGAAGAGAAGCTGGGAGTATCTGGTCAGTGCCTGTTCTTCGCCTGCTGGGACATGGAGCTGGGAGGGATGTTTATTGGTAGATTTCTCTGTGGCCTTGTGTATGTTTCTCCAGGATCATGGGATACTCTGTGTGTGTGTGTGTGTGTGTCTGCAGATGTGCATATCACAAATGTTCTCTCCCTGGAGAAGGACAACAGCGTCTTCTGCAGGATCTAAGATGCATTTTAATCAATGAGTTAATTACGACCCCTTGTGGCTTTCACAAAATTTCTCCCAAACCGCACTGACTATATCCCAGTGGAGATGGAGACAGCCCTTGCAGAGAGATTGGGCCCAAATGGGAAGCGGTAAGAAAATCCTCTCCTTTGTGATCACAGTGTATAGTCAAGTGTCAGGATGTGAAGAATGGTGGATTTTGAACCTCAGCCCACAGAGACTCTCATTACAACCCGACCGCTCTCCAGAGCCGGGGGGGAGGGGCTAGTGGAACTCTGGCCCACCAGCGGATCTGCCTACGAAGCTCCTGATTGGAGCAGACGTTCGGCTGCATGAATTACGCCAGCAGGAGTCACGGGAAGTTGTCCAAACAACTGAGTGAACTCCCGATCTGCTGCTGGACTGGACCCTGACTCTGGCTTGGCCCTGGCGTTATTCCTGACTCAGGTTTGACCTGCAGTACTGCTGTCTGACTTTGGCTTGACCCTTCGCGTGGCTGCCTGACTCCGACTCCAGTCCTGATCCCCCGTGTGACTCCAGACACTGATTCTGGCTCAGCCTTTGGCATGACTTCTGAGCTCGACTGTAGCCCCAACCCTTGGTGAGATCCTGACTTTGACTCCAGCTCTGACTTCGGCTGTAGTTCCTGACTTCTGACTCCAGCTCTGAGCACTAGGCCTGACGCCTCATGGCCTGGTCTCTGCACAGATGGGTTAGAGATTGTAAAGAAACTCTCTCTTGTAAGACTGTATGAAAGGTCTCCACGTTCCATCCATGTTCCTGACCAGCCCTTTCCTTATTTCTTCTAGAAACAGACAGAAACCGAGAGGCAGAAGATTGTGTCTGAATTTCAGCAACTGCGGCAGCTCCTGGAGGAACAAGAGCGACTCCTGCTGGCCCAGCTAGAAAAGCTGGACAAGGAGATTGTGAAGATACAGAATGAAAATATCACCAAACTCTCAGAGGGGATTTCCCGTCTCAGTGAGCTGATCAGTGAGATGGAGGGGAAGTGTCAGAAGCCAGCAAGTGATTTCCTGCAGGTGAGACTGAGCTAGAAACATCCCAAATCCCAACACAGGGACAGGAGAGCTCCTGAAGTACGGGCACCGGGGTCCAGCAGTCAGAGATCTCAGTGTAACTCAATGTGTGCATTGCTGAAATGTGAATGACTACTGTTCTTTGCAGACTCACAGACACATTGGTTTTAGAGATGGAAGAGCCCCATTAGCTCAGTGAAACCATGGCCCTTGTTTCCCTGTATTTGCAAAATCCCTTTCCTGGAATCCCAAGTGTGTGTCAGGTGGTATGAAATTTTTTTTAATCTCTCTCTCCTCTCTAGGATGTCAGAAGCACCTTGCGTAGGTACGTGGCTCTCTCTCACTCCCACACATACTTGGCAATGCTGGGGAAGAGCATGGAGATGATGTTTGCACCGCTTCTCCACAGCAACATGTGTGGGGATTTTGGAAACAAATCTCTCAGATAAACTTAATCCTGAGGTTCTCACCCTGGTACAGAAGACTCTGGAATTCTCCATTCAGTGGGAAAGACTGACCTCAAGTGTTTCCTAGAAATGTCACATCCCTGGGGGAGTGGCTGCCTCAGGATTGTGGGGATGGAATATGGGCCTGTCACTACTGGGGCCCTGGTTACCATTCAGCCAAAGGCAGCAGTGGTCAAGAGTCTTTCCCACCTGAGTCCCAGCCTGAGGACTGTTTGGAGACCTGTGTGGAGTGAGCTGGGAATGGGGGAGTTGGTGTCTCAGTTTAGTTCCTAGTGGACAGATTTCGACAGCACTTTACATAGAAACCTCCTGTCCCTCAGAGCATGGAGGCCAAGGAGTGAATTGGCCATGAAGACTCAATTCCCCTTTTTATCCCCAGAGCTCATCTCACCAGACCAGAGTTGAAGAATATTAAGGAGTCCTTAGGGAAGGATGTATGGCCATGGGCTGTGTTGCACCTGCTCTGAGGCTGGGAGAAGTCGAGAAATTCGAACACCAGGCACATTAGAGCAGCGACTCAGTAGTAAGCACTTATAATGAGTCACTAAATGAAATATAATCATGTGAAATTGTTTCTCTCCAGGTGTGAGAAGGGGAAGTTCCAGCAGCCAGAGGAGATCTCTCCTGAACTGGAAGAGCGAGTCAGTGATTTCTCCCAGAAAACTATTGTGCTAATGGAGACTCTGAGGAAGTTCAAAGGTACCCAGAAGGGATCTAGGAATGGAAATTGGGAAGAGCCTCTGAGACTGTGGGAAGAGAATGGTGCTGGTCAATTGGTTCACACTTAGATGATGCTTCTATTTAATTGTTGGGTGAGAAGGCCAGACATTTGGGTCGAAGACACTCAGGTTGATTAATTCAAACCTTTGTTTGCACCAGAAACACGCTTTTCAATGACAGTTACAAAGTAAGAAATGACTCATCGACTTTCAGGTCAGAAGGGACCATCATGATCCATCGACTCTGACCTCCTGCACATTGCAGGCCACAGAATCTCCCCACCCACTCCTGCAATTTACCCGTAAACTCTGGCTGAATTACTGAAGCCCTCATATAATGATTTAAAGACTTCAAGTTACAGAGAATCCACCATTTCTTCTAGTTTAACATCGGTAAATGATACGTGCCCCATATGGCAGAGGAAGGCAAAAATAAACCCCAGAGTCTCTGGCAATTTGATTTGGTGGAAAATTCCTTCCCTATCCCAAATATGGTGGTCAGTTGGACACTGAGCATTTCAGCAAGACCCAAAAGCCAGACACCTGGGAAAGATTTCTCTCTAACTCCCTCCCCGACTCGTGCCCCATCACCAGCCATTGGGATATTTGCTACTAGCCATCGCATATAGAAAGAAGTGCTGGTCAGTTCCCTTCTCCTGGGGCATAGGTGGGTCACGGGGGATTTCTCCTAGGAAGCTCTAATTACCCCTTGCAATGTCTGGAATATTAGACACCTCCAAATTGCATATTTACTAGTTCTTCTCCAATCACCGTTGAGCGGTATGAATATTAAGTACCTTATATAGGTCACACACTACACATGCATGAACACATCATTGGCAGGGCTTTTTTCCTTCAAGTTATTTTCATGTTATTGTTCTCTTCTCTGATTGGTTTATTCCCACTGATTATGCACACGCCACTTTCCCCCTTGTCTCCACACAGGGGGTATTGGACTTTGCTAACTTCTCTGTGGCTGGATGCACAGCCCCCCTCAGCCTAGCTGCAGCCCCTCAGTGCCGCCCCCCACTGCACAACCTCCGTACACTGCTCAGCCCCCCTCAGCCTAACTCCAGCTCTTCAGTGCCACCTCCATATTGCACAGCTCCCCTCAGCCAAGCTCCAGCCCCTCATTGCTACCCCTCCCCAAGCTGCATTATATGATCTGGGTCTAGGTTATGACAAAAGGCCGTGAGTGAATGAGACAAACCAACTGGAGTTGGAAGGGTGGGAGGGGATGAGGAGGGGAAAAGTAAATCTCTCTTACAGATTGTGTGTCCTGGGATGGTTGTGAGGCTGAAAGGACGTTGGTTCCATTGCTGGGAGATATCTGAATGAGAGAGGAAATAGAAGGTTTCAGTTAGTTTCTATGAAATGCCTGAGTGTGTCTCTGGGCCTCTCGATCTGTTTCTCGGTCATGATGAAAACACAGTTCTATGCGTTCAGAGTGGGGACGCTGTTATAAATATGAAAGTCTGAAATCTCGTCTCTTTTCTCCTTTCCCCCGCCAGACACTCTGCCGTCTGCACTGGAATCCCTAGGAGCACACAGACAGGGTGAGTTTGCAGCTGGAGATTGTCTTTACATTAGGAGAAAATTCCAGTCAAAACATCTTCATGAGATTGTAACGAAAGTTACCAACCAAATCAACACACACAGCCCTAAAAAAACCTATTAACAGTGAGGGGTCCAGGGGCACTGGAACATGGGGGGTGAGAGGGCCAAGCTCACCCTCTTTTTAAGATGGGCATAGTTTGGGGGCAGGGGGCCAGGTTGGCCCCCCAAACTGCAAGCCTTGGGCAGGCGTGGAGCATCGCAGCGTTGGCTGTGCTTCATGGAGGGGTGGCTGATCCACTCCGCCCTGTGTAGTGCAGCTTCTTCCTGGTGCTTGTCCCTCTCAGTGGCCCCACCCCTGCTCCTCTTCCCCCCGGACCCTCCACCTGCCCTGGGTGCTGCACGCCGGAGAGTGGACATGGGAAGGTGGAGGGTCAGGGGCTCTCCATAGGGGCCAAGGCTCCCAGCCTGGCCAGGGTCAGGGCCTCGGCGGGAAGATGAAGAGTGGGGCAGGGCCAGGGAGAGGGCAGGGCCACAGGTGGTGGGACCTCGTACCCCCCTCCCCAACTTCTGCCAAGGTGCCGGAACACCTGGGGAGATCCCAAGCTGACATCACACAAATAATCCTGACACCAACCTGAGTGCTGAGTTCATGCCCATGCTAATGAACAGAAACACTCTCCCTGAGCAGCACCCAAACAGAGCTCAATGCCCTGAGGTGCAGGGGGTCTCCCCATTGCTCTTCTCCAACATCCTGCCTTTCCTCCAGGCAGGGCTGGGCTCTCCCATTGGAGCTGCTCCCTGCTTCCTGGATTGGGGAGATCCTCTCCCTCTGATGCTGCCAGCTCCTCCCTTCTCTCTGGGCTGGGGATGGGGCTACCCCACCCAATGCCACCTCCTACTCTCTGGTGTTAATCAGCTCTTCCCCAGTGCTGCATCTTCCTCTCTGTTCCCAGCCCTGGGAGTGGAGACTGCATTAGAGGAGGGAGATTTCCTCTGGGCTTCAAAACTGGACCTGCTTCCTCTGCTCCCTCCCCACAAAAACCTTTCTTGGTGTGTCTCTCCTGCTGGGAATGGAGCAGAATCAGCAGGGGTAGCTGGGAGCTGAAGCTTATGCAAGCAAATGGGAAACTAATGAAGTGGGTCTCCTTACAGAGACTGAGGAAGTGCAGTGACATCCCTGCTCAGTCTCAGGTGCCCAGGACAGAGGCAGCTCCCTGCAATCCAGGCCTGTCCCAGCCAGAACAGGGTTGCTGGGGAGAGTGAGAAATGGCCCCAGCCTCCCCCAGGGCCGAGCTCTGCCCCTAACGCTCTGATTCTCTCTCTCCAGTGAATGTGACTCTGGATCCAGACACGGCTCATCCCATCCTCGTCCTGTCTGAGGGTGGGAAAAGTGTGAGATGGGGAGACACGCGGCAGCGACTGCCCGACACCCCTGAGAGATTTGACACTGAACTCTGTGTGCTGGGCTGTGAGGGATTCACCGCGGGGAGACATTGCTGGGAGGTGGAGGTGGGGGGTGAAGGCTACTGGGCTGTGGGGGTGGCCAGAGAGTCTGTGGGGAGGAAGGGAGGGATCAGCTGTAGCCCTGAGGGGGGGATCTGGGCTGTGGGGTGGGACTGGGATCAGTTCCGGGCTCTCACCTCCCCTGTGACCCCCCTGCCCCGGAGCCGGGCCCCCAGCAGGATCTGGGTTTGTCTGGACTGTGGCTGGGGGCAGGTGACGTTTATCGATGCTGGTGACGAGGCCCCGATCTTCACTTTCCCGCCGGACTCGGTCCCTGGGGAGAGAATCTGCCCCTGGATCTGGGTGTGGACAGGATCCCGGCTCCGACTGTGTCCCTGAGACCCACAGCAGAGGGGGGAACCAGAAATCAGCCCCTCAAGCCTCACGGACCCTGGTCTCTATGACCTTGGGTGACTCCCATCTACCCAGCCCCTGGACCTTCATCTCTAGGACCCCTGGAAGCTCCTCCCCTTCCCTGCAGCCCCCTGTGGTGGGAGGGGGAGGGGAAGAAAACCCTGGGGCTGCAGGAGGGGCAGAGGGGCCCTGAGGGGCAGAGGTGGGGGCTGGGCAGGGGGCAGAACTAACAGCCGGGCTGGGGACAGGCAGAGGTGGGGGCTGGGCAGGGACCCAGCATGAATCAATCAGAGTTTCAGGGGCTGGGGAGAAGCAGCAGCAGGGAGCGGTTTGTGCAGATCTGTGGGATTGGATCTCATGGGGTCTCCCAGCCAGCGCTCCTGCCCCATGGGCCCAAGTCACTTCAGGACAACTGGTCGCACTGTCATGGTCCCACACACACGCGGGGGTGGTGGAGATGGGTAGGGGGTGCAGATTGCTGGAAAAACCATTGTATAACTTTAACAAAATCATCACTCGGTCGGTCTCATGATTTTTTAAACTCCTGAGGTTGGCAGCACTGGGGTGGGGGGGGGGCAGGGACAGGGCAGGTTTAACCAGTGGGAATTAGAAGAAGCAAGAAGGAAAATGTGAATGAAAATAAAACAAGAATAAAGGGAGAGTCCAGGAGAAATGGTGGAAAATATAAATGAGAAGAGTGACAGGAAACTATCCCTGACAGGGGAACCAGCCTGGGGGCAGCAAGAGGGGAAGGGATAAAATTGGGGGTGGAGGGGGTGGAATGGAGCAGCCATGGGGGCTGATCTGTTACAGGGAGGGGAGGAGAGTGGGAGAAACACAGAAAATTAAATAAGGATCAGAAGTGAGGGTAAGAATAATGAACAGAAAAGGAGAGTATAAAGGAAAGGGAACAGAGAGATTTATGATATGTTACTGAAAGTGAGAGTGTAACTCATTAATTCCCTACATTAATTCCTGGCCATTGGTGCTATTTTAGAGCCATTAAGAAAACTGTTCTCCTAGCTGGGGATCTGCTTGCCGTGCTGTGGTTTTTAAGGCTCCTTCTCAGCTCTGTTTACTTACCACCTTTAGTTATTTACTTTAAAATAAAACATTACAAACAATTCTTCTTGTTTGTTCCACTTTAATGTCCCAGCTGCAGTTGTCGGGGGCAGAGTCCTGGGATTTGCTTCCTGACTTGGTTGTGTCCCCCCAACCCCCACAGGGAATATCGCGCCTCTAGGAGGAGAATTTTGTGTTTTACTGGGATGTGTCGTTAACCAGCCTGTGCTCTGCCTCTGTCCTGTCCACACCCGTGTCAATGAGGAGTTGCTCAGCTGTGCTCTGTGGAGAGATGGCTGGTTGCACAGGGGACAATTCATGACGGGACTTGGTGTTGTAATGCTGAGCGCCACAGGGCCTAGTTTGTAGGCAACCAGAAAATCACATTCTGCAAAGCTGAGTCAGGTGCCTGAACCCCCTAGACAATGCGTGGGCATCAGAGGCACCTTTCAATGTGATTCACAAAAGCCAGCTCACTAGGCGGGGAGCCATCTAAGCGAGACAAGGGGAGATGCTGACAAGGGGGGAGGGGTGTCCTAAGCCCTCCCCCTCTCACCGACAGATGCCTAAATCAGGGCTGCAGGGGGGCGTCGGTCTCTGCTCAGCCACCCACAGACGGGAACCCACTGCCTGACCTCCGGTGGCTCTGGCACCTGAGGCGTTTCTTGCTGGAATGAGTCAGGCACCTGCCTCGCTCCACACACAATGTGATTGTGGGGGTGGGGAGAAGGTGGAGGTGGGTTTTGTGATGTCACCTGCCTGATAACTTTTACCCCCACGGTGAGAGCCCTCAGCTGGCACGTGGGAGACCCAGGTTCAACTCCACGGTCTAGAGTAGCTCACGAATGTGAGTACCAACCTCAGGGCAAACAGTTACAAACCAGGGTACAAACCCCACGCTAGATATCAAATGTGAACCCCTCAAGCACCAGAACAGCCTGAACATGGAGTCACAGACAGGCCCCTTGGGTTCTCCGGTCTATCTTGCTGCTTTTCTGCCTCCTCCCGTGCTCCATCTCCCCGCTCCCCCTGCCGGGGCTGCCACATTCCCAGCAGCAGAGTCGGGGCAGCTCCTGGCCACAGATGTCTCTGGTTAAAGTCACCAGCTGCTCTATCCTGGCCATACAGAACGGTGGAAGATGTGGAACAGGAGACAGCCTCTCCCCAGCCCAGGAACAACCATTAATAGAAACCTTCCCACCCCAAGGCAAAGGGAGCAGGAGGTGGCAGCCCTGGAGGGAGAGACTTTTATCCAGGAACAGGGAGAAGCATCCAGGAAAGAGCCCCCCTCAGCCCAAGGCAAAGGGATGTGGCAGCCCTGAGGGGGAGACCTCTCCATTCATGTCTCCAGAACTCACCTGGTCAGAGTTAAGGGGGTTTGGATGCTGGGCTCTGAGAGGGTTTCTGTTTACTGGTGTGTGAGTCTGTATCTCAGACCTGGTGAGGTGCGATCGGACTGCAGTGAGGGGAACCCAAGCATCTGAGCCCCAGGATCCCCAGATAATTCAAGCCTTTGGGACTGGAACAGAGCCATCCACTGCTCCAGTCTTGGGGTCCCTAGGCACATTCTTTGGGGACTCTCCCCCTATCTGAGGTGTGAAACCCGCTGCCTAGCCCCCTGCCTAACCCCCTGGTGTAGAGCTGAGCCTCAGTAATATGTCAGCAGCACCCCCATCAGCTCCCTCCCTCCAGCCCCCAGTGCCTCCCACCTGCCATGGGCCCCACCAATCAGTGCCTCCCCCTCCTCTCCATGCCTCCTCCCTGCCACAATCAGCTGTTTCACATGCACTGGAGGCTTGGGGGGAGGAAGGGGCAGTAGCCTTGGGGAAAGGGGTGGAGTGGGAGCAGGGCCTGGGTCAGAGCATGGGCTTGAGCAGTGAGCCCCCCCGGCACATTGGAAAGTTGGCGTCTGTAGCTCCAGCCCTGGAGTCAGGGCCTATGCGCCACCCCTGGTATAGGGAGTCTAGGCCCCTCACTCAGCTTTGTGCATTGCAGGGCTGTTCCTGTGACCCTCTAGTGCCCAGTGTCTCTTGATAAATGTTGTCTCTGATAACAGGGCCAGCCTTAGGGGTGGGTGGATGGCTGACCACCCAGGGGTGCCGTTCTATGGGGGGAAACCTCTGGTGCAGGGTGCCCCTCCTCTCCCTGCTGCTCTTCTCCAGTCTGCAGCCACCACTGCTCCTGCAGCCCTCCTACCCCCGCCTTGGAGCCCCCCTGGCCACCCTGTTCCTGGGAACCTCCTGTCTGCTGTGCAGAGTGGGGTGAGGGCAGGGGTGGACTAATAATGGGGTGTCCCCCTCCCCCACCCATGTACCCTGTCTCTGCTGAGCTGGGGTGTGGGGACAGGAGTCTCTGCTGCTGCTTCTGGGTGAGGAGTGGGAGCTGCTGCTGTCTGAACAAGCCTTCAGACTAGTGAGTGCTGAGCTTAAAGTGACAGCGCGCTGTCTCTCTCACACACCCACACACTGTCTCTCACTCCCCAGATACACACACTCTCCTGCAACACACACTTGTATTATTGTTGTTGTTACTTCCTGTTGAAATGAGCAAGGCACCTATGTTCTCTGTAATTTTATTCTTTCAAAGTTGGTTGAGGATTGCAGGGCTGTTATTTTAGGGGTTTTTTTTGACTGGTCTGCGCATTTCATAATTTTATTTCTCTCTTATGCTTAAATTTAATTCTTTGAGGAGTGAGTTCTAAAACGCCTAACCTGTCCTGGCTGGAGTAATTCTCAGTATTACTGTTATTAGCATGTTGTGCTTTGTCATTCATTACTTAAAGTGATGCAATCCACTAATAGTATCCTCCTCGAATGTAAATTTAGCTTGTTATCAACTTAGCAATGCCAGTTTTTTTTAAAAAAAATAGCTAAACACATAACTTTAGACACTGTGCAGATGCAGGTTGCTTATTTACAAAGGGTATTTTTATCTGTAAAATAACTTAAAAGTCACACAAAAATAAAAGTTCCAAGTCTGATACTAATAGCAATGATGGAGTCAAAAGTTAGTGAGTCGCGTACATGACTGTGATCAGTAAACAAAAATGCCAAAATAATTAGAAAAATAAATTCCCATTCCTAATAAAAGAGAGAAAAACCTTAATCATGTATGTTAAAATTAAGTAAATACATTTTTAGTGGTGTGAAAAACAGTTAACTAAAACGGAGTAGATAATGGCAGTAATACAGAATGTGTCTGTTAGAGAAATTAAGCAGATTTTATTTATGTCTACTAAAGATAGCGTACAAAGTATCAAACATGTGTTTCTGATACTTTTGTAAAGCTCCGGAATTGATACCTCAAGACTTGGGATTGGGAATATTTTGCTGTATTATCTCCTGATTTTTCTAAATTTACATATACTCAAAATGTGGCTTTAATTGCAGTTTGTAGATATATTGTCTTTCTTTATACAGGAATTAGATACAGGGCTCCTGTCAGCTAACTCCTAAGTTATCTGCAAAAAACCTAGAATTTTCAGGTGTCTAAGTAGCCCCTGGAATCAGAGGTGAAAGAGGGCTCGTGCGGGCCAGTACGGTGAACTGACAAGCACCGGCTGCCGGTACCGGCCTGTACATGGCCAACATTTAAGCACTTCCGGGGCAGCACTTTTAACATCGCTGCCCCTTTTGCTTGCCCGTACCGGCAGGGCGACTGTTGGGGGGAAGCAAAAGGGGCAGCTGCCCTGGAGGGGCCCCGGGAATTTAAAAGTCCTTAGTGCTCCCAGCCGCTGCGGCAGTGGTGGCCATGAAGAGCTGGCTGCGGGAGTCTGGTCCCCATCCCATCCCTTCCACCCCAGGCCCTGCCCTTTCCAGGGGCCAGAGCCACCCCCCACCTTGCCCAGGAGGGACCTGGCGTACCGGTAAGGCCCTCTACTTACTTTCACCCCTGCCTGGAATCACGCTTAAAGTTTTTCCCGCCTCCAAAAATCTGAAATGGTGCCCTTGGTGAGCCAGGAGTGACCAGAGGGTGGTGGGAGGGCCATGGGCTCTGGCAAGATGCAGCCCCCATGTGACAGCAGGAAGCCCTCAAATTAATCTCCTATCCCCTCATCCTGGAGTCACAGCTCTCCCATTTGGTCGAGCTATACCTCACACTAGGAATACAGCTGGGGTGCATCCAGATCATTTCCCAGTGACTAGTGACAGCCCCATGGGGGCAGAGTTAAGGGTGCACCGGCCCGTACCTTAACTTTGTATTTCTTGGTTTTCAGAAGATTGAGTTTTGATGAACTCAGACCAGGTGGGGGAGATAAAATCTTTTATGGAACCAACTCCTGTTGTTGAGAGAGACGAGCTTTGGAGCAAAAAGAAAAGGAGTACTTGTGGCACCTTAGAGACTAACCAATTTATTTGAGCATGAGCTTTCGTGAGCTACAGCTCACTTCATCGGATGCATACCGTGGAAACTGCAGAAGACATTATATACGCACAGAGACCATGAAACAATACTTCCTCCCTTGGAGTGACACCGAGCTCTTCTTTAGGTCTGTGTTGCTGGAAAGCTTGTCTCTTTCCCCAACAGAAGTTGATCCAATAAAAGATCAAACATCCTCCACCTTGTCTCTCTCATAGACCGGGGCCAGCACGGCGGCAACAACAGAGCAAATCACTTCTGATGACCTTGCTGTTTTGGAAGGTCACGATCGTCAGTGGGAAACTGTCACTTTATGTTAACAAAAGGGGCTTTGTTGTTGGCTGGGGTGGGTGGGTGTTTTTTTGCCATTTAATTTATGATATTCAGCAAAAGCTTTTCTCTTTTTGAAATCCTGACTGGACTGAGAGTCCGTTGTTCAGGCGACCCAGTTACCTGAATCCAGGCCTGATTTCAGAGAGAATCTGCTTCCTGCTTTTGCTGAGTCTAATAAACTAAATAGAAAAAAAAACCCCCCCACACACACCCCCCCCCCAACAACAACAACAACAAAGCCCCTTTATGTTAATTTTTAACAGAAAGTTCCGGTTTCCCCCCACTGGCGGCCCCGCGGGACTGGGGCTGTGTCTTTAAGAGGAAACTCTCCCCTCCCCCCGGGACAGGGGTTGGACTGAGGCAATTTCCAGTGTTACTTTCACTGTCCCCGGGCGAAGGCTGCGAGCCGAGCCACGTTTATCGATCGGAACAAACCCCCGTTTCTGTTCACAGCCTTCCCCGGAGAAGCCCCGAGGCAAAACTGCAGCTCCTCGCTCGCCAGAATGAGCTGAGCCGCCTCCGAGACCGACGGGAACAGTCACCGAGCATGGGACTGTCCCAGCCAGAGGAGCCAAGTCTGGCCACACCCGGGAGGTGTTAAACTTCTCAGAAGACCCAACCAGGTGGGTTAATTTTGCTCCAGAAGGACTGTTTCTAACGTCTAATGCACGATCCTTATTGCTTGGACAGATTATTCAAAACACAAGGAGTAAATAATCCTGTGAGAATTTGTTTCTCTCTTTATGGGAGGGAGGAGGGATAGCTCAGTGGTTCAAGCATTGGCCTGCTAAACCCAGGGTTGTAAATTCAATCCTTGAGGGGGCCTTTAGGAATCTGAGGCAAAAATTGGGGATTGGTCCTGCTTTGAGCAGGGGGTTGGACTAGATGCCCTCCTGAGGTCCCTTCCAACCCTGATAGTCTGTGATTCTCTGGGAAGTTTACAGTATGTCTACATTCAAAGTGATGTACTATCAAATAGATTTCAGATTGTTTTCATAGCAATGTAAGACGAGACTTTTGCAGCTTGTTGAATTTGTCATTTCTTTCTTTTGCTGAATTTTATTCAAGAACAGTGGGCCCAAGACTGTTCTTGGAGGAGATTTGTAACTTCCTCTATTTTAAATGCAGGAAGCTTCCTGCACCAAACCCAGCGGTCATCAGTCTAGTTTTCTGCCTGTGCTCTCATTGCAGTTTTCTGCCTCTTGACTGCGGTGCGGGGGGGCGGTGAATCCTTTTGTTCTTATAAAAAATAAAATTATGCTCAGAATCAATTGAAACAGAAAACTGCCTCCTTTTCTCCTCCTGAACTCAGTGGGACTTAAGCATGTGCCTAATGTTGATCCTGTGTTCAGGAGTGTCACTGAGTAGGGACTTCAGGCCATACTAAAAGAGGGAAATTTATACATTGTGTAACAGATTATCTCCTCCTGTGTGAAAAGCCATTCAAGGGGCAATATCATGAAGAAACCTATCGGAGTACAGCTATTTACAAATGGTCGTATTGTTGGGAAATTTATGTTTGTATTTTTAAAACATTTTTTGTTTATTTTTAAATTTTTAATCATGTATTATTGCACAAAATATTAGTTTTTAGGGTTTTTTCCAGTTTTTATTTTTTCTCCCTTTTCTCCTTTGAGACAGGATAAGGGATGGGTGAATAAAATGCTTTTATTCCATTTGATTAGAGTTTCTCATTTTGAATCAATTTGAAATATTTTTTTCATTTAGCATCATTTTGTTGAGAAATTAGAAACATTAAAATAATAGGAAATCATCAGTTTTTAATTTTTTTTATAAAAGCCATATTAAATTGAAAAATCATTTTTGTTTAAGCATTTTTGACCAGGTTCAGTATTGTCAACTCTCATAGTTACTTGTGATTTTTGTGATTTTTTTTTTTTTTTTTAAATCTCACAGTATTCGGTAATTTTCTGAAAGCCGTAATGTTCTAGTTTTATAAAGCACAAAAAAAAAACCCACCCCACAAAAATTTATAGCTTGTATATGTTCCCATAATTAAGCAATTATGCAGTTTTATAGCGAATCAAAGCTACAAGACTACACAATCATAGGCATGGGAAGTAGGGGTGTGGGGGGGTGCAGCGTTCCCAGATTTTATGTGGGGCTCCACTCCTGGTCCCAGGGCTCTGATCCTGGCCCCGCATGTGGGGATCCACTCCTGCCTGCCACTAGCTGTGACCCCAGCCACAGCCCCTGTACCCCTGTCTGTGCCCCACCCTTCTGGAGACACAGCCCTGCTCCCAGCCCCAGCTCTGAGGGGAGGGCATGTGGGGTGTGGACGGGGTAAGGGGGGGCACGAGGTAATAATGTTGGGGGTACTTTCACTGGCTTTCAGCACCCCCACTGTAAAAACTGTTCAAGTGCCACTGCAGACAACACAACATCGGACAATACCACACACACCTAACATATTAGGGTGGGAGTTACACTGACTTTTGAATACTGGGGTTGGCGGTGCTGCTGGTCTGTTTTTGAAAGGCACAGACAAATTTCAGCTTTCTGCAATAATTCATCCAATCTACACAAACCAATGTATCACACCTATTCATTTAATTCCTCAAAGTGCTGGCAATAGGGGTCTGAAGGAAATGTCAGACACTCAGGGTGGAAGAAAATTGATCTTTAAAAAATGATTAAAAAATATATCAGAGGTTTTTCTTTCACTTGGATTTTTTAATTTAAATTAAATACTGGTTTATCTCTCAAATTAAAATTATGACAACTGATACTATGACAACTGATACTATATATATATATATAACATTCAAGCAGTACATGTTTGCTGCAGAAGTTTTAAAGAAAATAAGATCAATGAAGTGGTGGAACCAGAATTTTGTGAAGGGCTCACCCAGCTTTTGACAGCACTAACCTCTTCTGCAAGTGCAAAAAAAATATTTTATTCATTTCCATGTACCCAACTAGCTCAGTTCAATGAATTATCCATTCAAAGTTGAGAAACCAGTTGGGAGTTGAAAAATCAGGAATGTTTGTTTTCTGCTTCGAACCTATCATTAAAAACAAGGTGTGAGAGGATGAGATCTACCAGCTCTAAAACCTTGAAGGACACAGTGACCAGAAACTACAGTTAATAGTTCCTTTTTCTAACAAATCAGATTTGAACGCAAATCATGTTTTGGTAAAGTATTTTTCTCTTCTCTATCCTGATTTCTTGCTATTCCCCTCCTTTTCCTCTAGCATTGAGCCTCAGTCAGTGCACAGAGAGGGGGAAGAATTCAAACATTCATTAGAAACCACTCAAATTACCCCAGATGCTCAGATGAAACAATCTATACTTTAGAATAAACTACTTTATTAAAAAGGCTTCTGCTGGATTCAATGTAACTCAAAGGAAAGGGGTAGCCATGAGCTCCCCAGAGACCCTGGTGCTGTGGCGACATTTGTTACATAGACACAAGGTAGGGGAATGATTTTTGTTTTATCCTTTGACCTGGGTGTATGCAAAGTGTGAATGAACTGTACCCTGACAGCTAGTGATGAGCTAGGGATGGGGGGAATCTTCAGGACCAGGCTGTATTTACATGAACACACCCATTCCGCCCAGGTATCTAGCAGACAGAGCTGTGTAATGTTGCCCAAGTGATCAATTTTAACTGGTGTTGGGTTACAAATCACTTGAGTATTGAATGCAGGGGTCGTGGAATGTTGTTATCCTGATTGTGTGAGTAAAGGGCAGCAGAACTGTGCTGAGCTGGTCCTGATTGAGGGGGGTCACCCTTAACTCAACTGAACCCATTAAGCAAGGGGCTCAGATGCCAAATCTATGTGGAGATGGGTGTTGGTGTCTTCTGTCTGGTAGTGTGGATGCTGCTTAAAAGTTGTAGGTGTTTCCTCTTCCCTGTTTAGAAATAAAGCTCCTTAGGCTCTGTGAAGAGTCTTTTGTTTTGTTAAGTGACCACTAGAGCTGAAATCACTGATAACCAGCTCTATAGGACAATTTATCTGGTGAAAGACACTGTGCAGTCTGCACTAGCGGTGAGGCTCCCCTGCTAACAGCTGAAATCACTGAGAGCTGTGCAAAGTGGTGGGACCATAGGACATCCCAGTGGGTGCTATGGAGTGGCTGGAAGAGCAAGTGACATTTTTTCCCCCTTCCACCCTTTCCTGGGTGGGAGGTGAACTCAAGTGAACCCATCTATGAATTTTGTGTCCTCCCTGACCAAGGATATCAAGTGTGAGTGGGGTGCTTTGGAGAGAGAAGAGAGGGGCACGTTAAAGGGGAACTTTTGGTTGCTGGATGTAAGACCCTGAGGCAAAAGGACACTGGCCAGCATACTCGGGGTAGGTGTTTTGATTGTGGTACTATGCTTATGAATCCTGCGTGCGGCATTTTCCGGAGTCAACGCCGGGTTACTTTCCTCCATTTTATTAGATGTTTCTTCTCTACCCCTCTCCCACTCTGTGCTTGTGAGAGGGCAAAGTGTTGCCTCTAGAGGCAACTGGGGTGGTGTGTAATTGTCCCAGGTTACGGGGTGGGGACTCGAGCTGGTTCTGTGCTGTATTGTTAAGAGGCACCCTGGATACTGAACCCGGCGCTTCTCGCCACCGACTCCATCTGGCAGGAGGGTCACACAAGGATGAATATTTTACCTCAGGTTAAACATATCAAGTGGCAAATTCTTAGAAACAACCCAGCCCACCATCCCTGCTTACCTGGCTTCCTTCCTTCCTTCCTGCAGAGGAAGTCTCCACTTGCCTTCAATGACATGGAAGGGGAGGGGAAAGAGATGGAGGGAGGGGTTGATGGTGAAAGGCAGGAAGTTTGCACAGAAACAAACTTCCCCCAAATCATTTTTTGCTGAAGTTATTTAAAAAACCCACCTATGGTTACCCGGAGCCTGGTGATGCTTTTCACACACACCCTGGCATCCTAGGCTCAGGCTGGAGGGCCATGCTGCGGGGGAGTCAGAAGCACAGGACAGTGATGCGGGATGAGGCTGAAAAAGCCCCCAGCCAGGCTGGTGCCAGGATCCTGGCTGGGCTGGGTCTGTTCTCTGCGGGGCCAGGCTGTCTGGACTCCTGCCCAGCAACACCAGGCAGGCTGGCTCTGCTTGGTGCTGTGATGGGACATGCTGGGGGCATGGCACAGACACACTGAGCTCAGACCAATGCAGCACTGAGAACAGGCAGGCTCGGCGCATGGCACAGGGATGGGGCCCAGACACACTGAGCTCAGACCAACGCAGCACTAAGAACAGGCAGGCTCGGTGCATGGTACAGGCACAGTTAACTGAGACTGCAGGAGAGGGCAAGAGGCAGGCCCAGAGGCACATAGCGCTGTGATCCGGGTTGGGGCAGAGGCTCAGAGCACCCATGGTGATGAACTGGGCTGGCTCCCTCCGACAGCGAGGGCCAGACGGAGGGTAGGCGGGCGCTCCCCCGTCCACGAAGCCCCAATGTGACCCGCAACAGCTTCTCTGCTCCGCCCTGCCCTGACCTCTTGCCCCAGAGTCCCAGGGCCTGGACACAGCCCCTTCCAGCCAGGGATTGCACTGACCCTGCACCCACCACTGTGGGGCAGCGCCTGGGCACAGGTCAGGGATGGTGGGGGTGCAGGTGAGGGGCTGGCACCCACAGCGCCTACCAGTCATTGGCTCTTAGCCCGGAATGGCAACAACAGCAGCTAATCAGGTGAAGGAAAGTTTTTGAGTGACACTTCAGCATCTGCCCAGGTGTTCCTGGCCCCGGACCTTGCCCGCCTCCCAGCCGGCAGCTGGAACCAGCCCAGGGGATGGCTGGGGGAGCAGGACTGACAGGGTGGGGAGCCCGGCTGCACGGGGCACAGGAGAGTGACACAGGACAGGCTCCAGCCCAGCGCACAGACCGGGGAGTGCAGTCCCGGCCCTGCTGCACTCCTCAGGGGAGCGGGGGCGGGGCTGGGGTGGAGCGGGGGCGGGGCTGGGGTGGAGTGGGGGCGGGAAGAGGCAGGCTGGGGTGGGGAAGGGGTGGGGCGGGAAAAGGCAGGAAGAACCGGAGCAAATTTCCTGGTGCCCTACGCAACTGTGTACATGGCATATGGTTAAGGACAGGGATAAGGATGGCCCTGAGGTGGGGGGAAGGGGCAGAGGCTTTTTTATATCTCCTCCCAGGATGCTGTTTGCCAGAGCAGAGGGCTGTGTTCTTGCAGGCACAGGCATCCCAATCCCTCGACTGTCAGTGCTTAGACACTGCAGCTCCGCTCGGTCGTATGTAAGCGCTGCGGGGCTACGTTCCTGCTCCCGCCAGCAGACTGAATGCTGGGAAATATTGCACAGACGCTCCCTCCCTCAAACTCTGCCGCTCACATTTTGAGTATTTAAAAGAGTCTTCTGTCAGTTTCTGTGTCTGTGTCACTGCTGTTCCTTTCTCCTATATAACATGCTGAGGTGCTAAACTTCCTCCAAGAGCCCACACGTCCGCACCTCTTCCTGCACCCCAATCCTCTGCCCCAGGTCAGAGCCGCACCCCTCACCTAAACTCCCTCCCAGAGCTTGCACTCCAAACCCCCTCCCACAGTGCTCAGGAGGGGATAAGGCCTCTGGCTGGGGGTGCAGGCTCCAGGATGGGGCCAGAAACAAGGGATTCATGGTGCAGGAGGGGGCTCCAGGCTGGGTCAGGAGGACTCTGGGGTAGGGCCAGAGCCGAGAGGTTTGGGATGTAGGAGGGGTGTCCAGGCTGGAGCTGAGGGGTTTGGAGTGCAGGGTGGGTGAAGTTGTGGGCTCTGGGGTTGGAAATGACGGCTTAGGAAGGAGTACTGTGGAAAGGGATCTGGGGGTCATAGTGGACCACAAGCTATATATGAGTCAACAGTGTAACACTGTTGCAAAAAAAGCAAACGTCACAAGAAGTAATTCTTCCACTCTACTCCACACTGATTAGACCTCAACTGGAGTATTGTGTCCAGTTCTGGGTGCCACATTTCAGGAAAGATGAGAACAAATTGGAAACAGTCCAGAGAAGAGCAACAAAAATGATTAAAGGTCTAGAAAACATGACTGATGAGGGAAGATGGTTTAATCTGGAAAAGAGAAGACCGAGAGGGCACATGATAACAGTTTTCAAGTACCTAAAAGGTTGTTACAAGGAGGAGGGAGGTAAATTGTTCTCATTAACCTCTGAGGATAGGACAAGAAGCAATGGGCTTAAATTGCAGTAAGGGGGGTTTGGGTAGAACATCAGCAAAAACTTCCTAACTGTCAGGGTGGTTAAGCACTGGAATCAATTGCCTAGGAAGGTTGTGGAATCTCCTTCACTGGAGATTTTTAAGAGCAGGTTAGACAAACACCTGCCAGGGATGGTCTAGATCAGAGGTTCTCAACCTTTTTCTTTCTGAGCCATCCCCCCACCCCCCCTCACCGACATGCTATATAAACTCCATGGCTCACTTGTGCCACAATAACTGGTTTTCTGCATATAAAAGCTAGAATCAGTGTTAGCGGGTAGCAAGTAGGGCAAATGCCTGGGGCCCCATGCCACAGGGACCCTCACGAAGCCACATTGCCCCATGCGGTGGGGCTTCAGCTTTCTGCTCTGGGCCCCAGCGAGTCTATTGCTGGCCATGCTTGGAGGCCTCCCTGAAACCTTCTCGAAGCCCCCTCAGGGGCCCCGGACCCCTGGTAGAGAACCACTGGTCTAGACAATATTTAGTGCTGCCAGGGGAGTGCAGGGGACTGGCCTTTATGACCTCACAAGATCCCTTCCAGTCCTATGATTTTATGATTCTGAGAGGGGCTTGGGGTGCAGGAGGGGGCTCTGGTCTGGGGCACCATGTATAAAAGTTAGGCACTGAGAAAATCACTATGATCTTCAAAGCCCAAATTAGGTGCTTAAACTCCTATTTAAAAAAAGTAAAATAAAAAGAATGAGGAGAGAGAGGCCCCTGGGGTTCATCTACACAGTCCATGGCGCTGAGCCAGCCTCCCAGCCTGGGACGACAAACTGGAGCTTGCATTAGTCCTCTGAAACAGCTGTGTAGGCAGCACTTTGAAGTTGGGGGGACGTGAAGCAGAGGGGTCCCACATCTCAGGGGAGTGCCCTAAATCCTGGGATAAAAGTTATGAGGGAGTTTCTCCTCTCTCCCTCTCTTCTTATCTCCCCCCTACCCCGAGGTGTTTTGTGTGAACTTGCCTGCAAGGCCTGATCCTTTAGGCATACTGGAGGATGCTACCAGACTGGGCCCCACCCACGGACGGTGGGTAGGGGAGGCTGGATGGGGTCTGAGTTTCCCCAAATGGGCAGGCATGGCCCTCCCCCCCCGCCACACTCCACCTCTCAGGGCCCCACTTCAGCAGAGCCGTTGGGCAGATGGAGGACATGGGGCTCCCCACAGCAGCCCAGGCTCCCTTTTAGCACAGTCCGGCTCTGGCTTTCAGCCTGGCCAGGGTACGGGACCTCAGGGGGAAGAGGAGGAACAGTGGGCAGGGCATGATCAGCTCCTCCACTCTGAATCGCAGCCCCTGCCTCTGTTGCTTCCTGCCTTCCCAAGGCTACTGTGCCCATATTAAAAAATGCAGAGACCCTGGCCCCCCTGGACCCTCCTGGATCTGACACCACTGCTCTGAGTGAGTTTAGGCACCTATAGGATTCATTAGGAATTTTCTGCATTGAAGTGCTTTTGAAACTGAGACTTAAGCATCTTAAACAGGGACTTTGGTACCAACTGATTGTGTGTATCCAGGGTAACATTGTTATCGCGCGGGCAAGTTCACGTTGCCCTGTATTTTTTGTGGCCACAGAGCTATAGAAGAGAGGGTAGCAGGGGTGACTTCTGGTCCTGTGTTTAGGGAAGATTTGATGACGTGCCTGCGAGAGAGGCAATGTAACATATTGTGAGACAGATTGGTCTCTGCTGTGTGAAAAGCCCCATTTTCATGAGCAAATCTTTGGGCATGGTTAACCCAGGGAAATTATTTTTCATCACTATTTTTGAACAAAATTTTTGTTTCATTTTTACAATTCTATTTTTTTAATGAATCAACTCAAAAGAATGTCTTTCATGAAACAAATGGAATGGAATAAAAACTAACATGTTATTTATTTATTTGTATATTTCCACTATCAACAAAACAATTTATGATCCAGAGCAGAAGTAGAGAGAACAGAAGCCTAGAGATCACAGCAGCCATGGCCTCAGGGGCTCCTGTAAGGGAAATCCAAGAGGAAACCAAATGTCCCATCTGCCTGGAATATCTGAGGGACCCAGTCACTGTACAGTGCGGGCACAACTTCTGCCAGGTCTGCATCACTCAGTACTGCGAGACATGGGCAGAGCTGGACTCTGACCCCTTGTGCTGCCCCAGTTGCAGAGCCCGAATCCAGAAAGGGGCTCTCCGAAAAAATTATCAGCTAGCAAATATAGTGGAAAAGATCAAACAACTGGATTTCAAACCAGGAAAAGAGAATGTGTGTGAGAGACACGGCAAAGCCCTGGATCTGTTCTGTGATGAGGACAGGGAAGCCGTGTGTGTGGTTTGTTGGAGATCCTCAGAGCACAGATTTCACACGGTGCTTCTCGTGGAGGAGGCGGCCCAGAAATACAAGGTAGGAAACACTGGGGATCTGGGAAATTCTTTCTTTTTCAGACTCAGTCTCTCAGAGCCACAGAATCTCCTAATTTCCCAGATTTTCTCCCTGATCTCTGGAACCACCTAAATCTCCCCACCCCCCGCAGTCTCCTTCCTCTGGGCAGGTGCAGGGAGCCTTGGCCACTGATGGCAGGCACAAAGCCTGTCATTAGGGAGACATGGGGCCTAGCTACACTTGCAAGTTAGAGCACATTAAAGCAGCCACAGGCAGCCTAACTCACGACCCATCCACACTGGCAAGGCACGTCGAGTGCCTGGACTCTGCAGGTGGAGCGCTCCTGGTAATCCACCTCCGCGAGAAGCGTAACGCTTGCTGTGCCCCGGCTGAAACACTCCAGCATCTGTGTGAACGAGGTGTTGCATCACTGCGCTGCGATTGGCCTCAGGAAAGGTCCCATAATCCCTTTAAGTCAAGTGGCCACTCTTGTCATTGTTTTGAACTCACTGGGCTGTAGGAATGCAGATATCCCCCTTCAAAGCTCCGTGTCTGACAACCGGCTGCTTCTCCACTCCAAGACAAAGCAGCCATTAGTGTGGAAAGCTGCTCGCTGTGCCTGTGTGTGAGAGAGAGGCGGGGGGGGCATGTCTGCTGGTGTCTGAACTTACAAGGAAGCCTGCTGACACGCTCTCAGCCCCCCGAAAACCCACTCTCTCTCCCCCCACATACACACAACACACTCCCTGTCACACTCCATCCCAACCCCCTCCTCATTTGAAAAGCACCTTGCAGCCCCTTGCATGCTGGGATATCGCTCCCTCAATGCACTGCTCTCTGTGGCGTTGTAAGAGCTGCTAATGTGGCCACGCCAGTGGGCTTGTAGCTGTCAGTGTGGACACACAGCAGCGCTTTCCCTGCTGCGCTCCCCGAGGGCTGGTTTAACTCCCAGCGCTCTCCATCTGCTGGTGGAGCCAGGCCCGTAGGCACTGGAGCTCCCTGGGAGGCACGTTCCTCACACACAGGGCAGTGTCCTATCCACTAGGCTACGCTGCCCGCTACCCCCAGCAGCACTGAGTAGTGATGACGTGCGGCCATGAGGAGGAAAAGACTCCTTGGTAAAGGTCCCAGGTCCAGCAGGGAGACGAGGTTTCCCACTGGGATTCTAAACTCCTATATTGCTCCATTAGGGGTTAAACTCGGAAGCTGCCAGCCTGGACTAGAGGAGATCATGGGGCTAAACTCCAAGCACCTTGAATGTGCACACAGAAGGGCTCCAGACAGCTCAGGTCCATGTCAAATACCCCTGGGATTATACTGGATTGTAACAAAACTAACCCTAGGCTGGAGCTGATCGGTGCCAGTCTGACCTGTTCTGTTGTGTACGTGGGCAAGGACCAGCCAAGGTGGTTCCGTGAGTCCCACCAGGCAGCCTTTTGAAATCTCCCAGAATCCACTGCTTCCGGGATCTTTATGAGGGAATGGGACAGTGGGGGACCTGCCTAGGGGGCATCGCCACAGAAAGGGTTTAGGACAGCACTGGGGCTAACCCCAACCGTTCTTCAGACAAATCAGCCTGTTTAATTAGGGTGGCCATTCCTGAACACAGCACATTCCCATGCCTGCCTGCATGGGCCCACCCCCAACTGTATCTCTCGGCCTGGTTGGGCCCACCCCCGCCTTTGTCAGCACACCCCCACCTGCATCATTCTGCATCAAAGTACCACCCCCACTCCTGCCCCCACCCTCACAGGTGTCCTCCTGCATCCTCAGTTTCCTCCTGTCTCTTTTTCACCGGACAAAGCCACCTCCAGGGACCTGGTGGCTTCTGGGATTTGTATCATTTTGTTTATTAAACCTTCTCGAACCCAGATTTATTGAGTCATCCCCATGTGACTCCAGTGTCCTGTTATGTGCTATACCACTTATCAATTCATAGATACCAGTAAAGCTTGGTTATAATTGAGATCTCTCTCTAATTATTATAATACCTGAACCTGAATGGGTAACAAGTCAGAATATGACACACTCCCAGTCTGCATTAATAAGGTTTCATCTCCTTGGTGGTCCTGATGTCGCAAAGCAATTCACCAACAATCATCTTGGGTTTTGGGTGGAAAAACACCCAGCTCCACACCCCTCTCAGCCATCTAAATGAAACCTCTCAAATCCTTTATGGTTCTTCAGGAAAAAATCCAGGCCCATTTGAAGACTCTGAGGGAAGAGAGAGAAAAGCTTCTGGGATTTAAAATAATTGGAGAGGGGAAAAGGCGGGAGTATCAGGTAAGGTGCCTGTTGTTATTAATTGGCAGGGACTGGCCGTGGGAGGTCCATTTGGAGGCAGATTCCTGTGTGACCTTGGTGAACGTGGACTTGTGTGTGTTTCTCCGTGATCATGGATTGCTGGGTTAGATTCATGTTTAGAGAAGCCCTAAGTTTCCATTGCAGTTGATGAGTTAATGTCTAGCCCTTGTGGCTTTCCCAGAAATCCTCCCCAAGTGAACTGAATGTCCCCGTGAGGTGCTGTCCACTGTGTTTGGTCATTTTGTGCATTATTAACGTGTTTGTTCTTTTTTCTTCCGTGGCATCTGTGTCAGTGTAGTGCTGAGTCCTGCCTCCTGCTGCTCTGGGTTTGAATTCACAGAGACCATGAATAACAGAATACGCTGACCATGACAGACATGGAAACCTCCCTTTCAGAGGGATGCAGGGGCCAAAGGGGAAGGTGTGAGAGTCCTCAGCCTCGTACACACAGGCATAGGCGCAGACTTCACCTCTAGCTGGGGCGGGGGGGGGGGGGGGCTCGACCCCCCCACTCTGCCCCTGGCCCTGCTCCCATTCCACTTCTTTCCCCAAGACCCTGCCTGCGCCTGGCCTCTTCCTGCCTCTGCTCTGTCCTCACCCTGTCCCCATTCTATCCCTTCCCACAAGTCCTTGCCCCATCCCCACCTCACCACGTTACTGCTCTTTCCGCTGCCCCCTGGAGCATCCCCAACACCATGAAACAGCTGTCTCAGGGCAGGTGGGAAGCGCTGGGAGGGAGCAGGGGAGTTGCTCCATGCGGGGCAGAGGGGGAACTTGGCTGCTGGTGGGTACTGAGCATCTGCTAATTTTCCCCCGTGGGTGCTCCAGTCCCAGAGCACCCACGGTATCGGTGCCTATGCACACAGGGTACAGTCAATTGTCAGAAATTTTCAAAGAAATTCTCCCTACTGCACACTCAGCTCTACATGAAAGGACCCCGGGCTCCATCCATGTCTCTGACCAGCCCTTGCCCTGTTTTCGTACAGAAACAAACACAAGCCGAGAGGCAGAAGATTGTGTCTGAATTTCAGCAGCTGCGGCAATTCCTGGAGGAACAAGAGCAACTCCTGCTGGCCCAGCTGGAGAGGCTGGACAAGGAGATTGTGAGGATCCAGAATGAAAATGTCAGTAAACACTCTGAGGAGATTTCCCGTCTCAGTGAGCTGATCAGTGAGATGGAGGGGAAGTGTCAGAAGCCAGCGAGTGAATTCCTGCAGGTGAGACTGAGTGGGAAATATTAGCACTGGAGCATAGTGGCCAGGGCGGGGCCTCCCTTCCCTGAGATCCCCTGTAGGTGTCCGATGGGGCTGAGATTCTTTTCTCTCTCTCTCCTCTAGGATGTCAGAAGCACCTTGAGCAGGTACGTGGCTCTCTCTTGCTCCCCCTCACAAATCTGGGAAAGAGCTTGGTGATATTAGCACCACATCTCCCCAGGGCTCTACTGAAAAATGTGTGGGGAAGATCAAAAGTCGGATACCGATCTCTCTGATCCACTTCATCCTGAGGTTCTCACCCTGGTACAGAAGAGTCTGGAATTCACCATTCAGTGGGAAAGACTGACATCAAGTGTTTCCGAGAGATGTCACATCCCTGGGGGAGTGGCTGCCTCAGGATTGTGGGGATGGAATATGGGCCTGTCACTACTGGGGCCCTGGTTACCATTCAGCTCAAGGCAGCAGTGGTCAAGAGTCTTTCCCACCTGAGTCTTTCCCAGCCTGAGGACTGTTTGGAGAGCTGTGTGGAATGAGCTGGGGACGGGGGAGTTGGTGTCTCAGTTTAGTTCCTAGTGGACAGATTTCTACAGCACTTTACATAGGAACCTCCTGTCCCTCAGAGCATGGAGGCCAAAGAGTGAATTGGCCATGGAGACTCAATTCCCCTTTTTATCCCCAGAGCTCATCTCACCAGACCAGAGTTGAAGAATATTAAGGAGTCCTTAGAAGGGAAGGTTGTACGGCCATGGGCTGTGTTGCACCTACTCTGAGGCTGGGAGAAGTCGAGGAATTTGAACTCCAGGCATATTAGAGCAGCGACTCTCTAGTCAGAACTTATCATGAGTCACACAATGAAATATAATCATGGGAAATTGTTTCTCTCCAGGTATGAGAAGGGGAAGTTCCAGCAGCCAGAGGAGATTTCTCCTGAACTGGAAGAGCGAGTCAGCGATTTCTCCCAGAAAACTATTGTGCTAATGGAGACTCTGAGGAAGTTCAAAGGTACCCAGAAGGGATCTAGCAATGGAAATTGGGCTGAGCCTCTGAGAGTGTGGGAAGAGAATGGTGCTGGTCAATTGGTTCACACTTAGATGATGCTTCTATTTAATTGTTGGGTGAGAAGGCCAGACATTTGGGTCCAAGACACTCAGGTTGATTACTTCAAACCTTTGTTTGCACCAGAAACATGCTTTTCAATGACAGTTACAAAGTAAGAAATGACTCATCGACTTTAAGGTCAGAAGAGACCATCGTGATCCATCTATTCTGACCTCCTGCATATTGCAGGCCACAGAACCTCCCCACCTACTCCTGCAATTTACCCGTAAACTCTGGCTGAATTACTGAAGCCCTCATATAATGATTTAAAGTCTTCAAGTTACAGAGAATCCACCATTTCTTCTAGTTTAACATCGGTAAATGAGACGTGCCCCATATGGCAGAGGAAGGCAAAAATAAACCCCAGAATCTCTGGCAATTTGATCTGGTGGAAAATTCCTTCCCTATCCCAAATATGGTGGTCAGTTGGACACTGAGCATTTCAGCAAGACCCAAAAGCCAGACACCTGGGAAAGATTTCTCTCTAACTCAGAGCCGTCCCCGACTCGTGCCCCATCACCAGCCATTGGGATATTTGCTACTAGCCATTGCATGTGGAGAGACGTGCTGGTCAGTTCCCTTCTCCCGGGGCATAGGTGGCTCACGGGGGATTTCTCCTAGGAAGCTCTAATTACCCCTTACAATGTCTGGAATATTAGACACCTCCAAATTGCATATTTACTTGTTCTTTTCCAATCACCTTTGAGTGGTATGAATATTAAGTACCTTATATAGGTCATACACGACACATGCATGAACACATCATTGGCAGGGCTTTTTTTGTTCAAGTTATTTTCATGTTATTGTTCTCTTCTCTGATTGATTATGCACACGCCACTTTAACCCTTGTCTCCACACAGAGGGTATTGGACATTGCTAACTTCTCTGTGGCTGGATGCACAGCCCCCCTCAGCCTAGCTCCTGCCCTTCAGTGCCCCACCCCAGTGCACAGCCCCCCTCAGCCTGGCTCCAGCCCTTCAGTGCCTCCCCCCAGTGCACAGACCCCCCCCAACCTAGCTCCAGCGGTTCAATGCTGCCCCCCGCCACTGCACTGTTCCCTTCAGCCTTGCTCCATCCCTCCAGTGCCGCCCCCACTGCACAGCCCCCCTCAGCCTAGCTCCAGTCCTTCAGTGCTGCTCCCCTCACTGCACAGCCCCCCTCAACCTAGCTCTGGCCCTTCAGTGCCGCCCCCCACTGCACAGATCCCCCTTAGCCTTGCTCCAGCGGTTCAATGCCGCCCCCCCCACTGCACAGCCCCCCTCAGACTAGCTCCAGCTCTTCAGTGCCACCTCCGTATTGCACAGCTCCCCTCAGCCAAGCTCCAGCCCCTCATTGCTACCCCTCCCCCAGCTGCACAGACCCCCTCAGCCTAGCTTCCCAGGAGCAGCAGGGATGAGGGACAGTGGGAAGCCACTTCACGGAGTCACCAGAGGTGAGTCGCCCCCCAGCCCTCCGAAGAATTTGTTCCACCCTGGCCCCTGCTCACAACAGATCCATGCCCACCACCAGAGCTTGTCCCTTTGTCCTGGTCAGGAGACAGAGGAGGTTCCCATCGACCCTGGGATCACCCCTGCCCGGAGAGGGGTGCCCTGGTCACAGTGTGGCGATGGGAAACCCTGCTCCACTGAGAGACCCCCCTCCTCTGCTTCCCACATCCTGTGACATGATGGGGGATCTCCCATGTAAGGGACACAGACTGGGGAGAGACATGGGGTAAGCGGTGTGGAGGTGGGACACACATACACACACACACACTCATCCTCCCATCAGACATATTATTTAAAGTAGTGACAAGAATGCACTGAAATACGGTTTTAGGCGAAATATTTATTTCAATGCCCCCATCCCACAAAAAAATATTTACTGCGGCAGTGAGGGACATTCATAGATTCATAGATATTTAGGTCAGAAGGGACCATTATGATCATCTAGTCTGACCTCCTGCACAACGCAGGCCACAGAATTTCACCCACCACTCCTACAAAAAACCTCACACCTATATCTGTGCTATTGAAGTCCTCAAATCGTAGTTTAAAGACTTCAAGGAGCAGAGAATCCTCCAGCAAGTGACCCGTGCCCCATGCTACAGAGGAAGGCGAAAAACCTCCAGGGCCTCTTCCGATCTGCCCTGGAGGAAAATTCCTTCCCGACCCCAAATATGGCGATCAGCTAAACCCTGAGCATATGGGCAAGATTCATCAGCCAGATACTACAGAAAATTCTTTCCTGGGTAACACTCACCTGAGTTGAATTTATTCCTATTATTATTGTTTATTATTTATTAATGAGCTAGGTTATGGTTTTTTCAGTGTGGAAAATTGTGTGTTATTTTACGGGTTGAATGATGACTGAATGACATAACCCCCTGCCAGTGTCCGTCACTCACTCCGGTAATTTTGTCAAGTCTCCGTCACACAACACGATGCTGCCTGACCCCTGGCCAAAGAGACCAAAGTGGGTAAAGTTACTTTTCTGCCAGAGTCTTTCTATGATCTGGATCTATGTTATGACAAAAGGCCGTGAGTGAATGAGACAAACCAACTGGAGTCTGAAGGGTGGGAAGGGATGAGGAGGGGAAAAGTAAATCTCTCTTACAGATTGTGTGTCCTGGGATGGTTGTGAGGCTGAAAGGACGTTGGTTCCATTGCTGGGAGATGGCTGAATGAGAGAGGAAATAGAAGGTTTCAGTTAGTTTCTATTAAATGCCTGAGTGTGTCTCTGGGCCTCTCGATCTGTTTCTCTGTCATGATGAAAACTCAGTTCTATGCGTTCAGAGTGGGGACACTTATAAATACGAAAGTCTGAAATCTCGTCTCTTTTCTCCTTTCCCCCGCCAGACACTCTGCCATCTGCACTGGAGACACAAATTGGGGAATCCCTAGGAGCACACAGACAGGGTGAGTTTGCAGCTGGAGATTGTCTTTACATTAGGAGAAAATTCCAGTGAAAACATCTTCCTGAGATTGTAACGAAAGTTACCAACCAAATCCCCAGTGGCTGTGGCATACACAGCCCTAAAAAAAACCTGTACACAGTGAGGAGATCCAGGGGCACTGGAACATGGGGGGCCAGGGAGCCAAGCTCACCCTCTTTTTTTAAGATGGGCATAGTTTGGGGGCAGGGGGCCGTGTTGGCCCCCCACACTGCAAGCCTTGGGCAGGCGTGGAGCATCGCAGCGTTGGCTGTGCTTCATGGAGGGGCGGCTGATCAACTGCGCCCTGTGTAGTGCAGCTTCTTCCTGGTGCTTGTCCCTCTCAGTGGCCCCACCCCTGCTCCTCTTCCCCCCGGACCCTCCCCCTGCCCTGGGTGCTGCACGCCGGAGAGTGGGGACATGGGAAGGTGGAGGGTCAGGGGCTCTCCATAGTGGCCAAGGCTCCCAGCCTGGCCAGGGTTAGGGCCTCGGTGGGAAGATGAAGAGTGGGGCAGGGCCAGGGAGAGGGCAGGGCCACAGGTGGTGGGAACCAGTACCCCCCTCCCCAACTTCTGCCAAGGTGCCGGAACACCTGGGGAGATCCCAAGCTGACATCACACAGATAATCCTGACACCAACCTGAGTGCTGAGTTCATGCCCATGCTAATGAACAGAAACACTCTCCCTGAGCAGCACCCGAACAGAGCTCTCTGCCCTGAGGACTGACACATCCCTCTGCTTTACCCCGGTGCAGGGGGTCTCCCCGTTGCTCTTCTCCAACATCCTGCCTTTCCTCTGGGCAGGGCTGGGCTCTCCCATTGGAGCTGCTTTCTGGATTGGGGTGATCCTTTCCCTCTGATGCTGCCAGCTCCTCCCTTCTCTCTGGGCTGGGGATGGGGCTACCCCACCCAATGCCACCTCTTACTCTCTGGTGTTAATCAGCTCTTCCCCAGTGCTGCATCTTCCTCTCTCTTCCCAGCCCTGGGAGTGGAGACTGCATTAAAGGAGGAAGATTTCCTCTGGTCTTCAAACCTGTACCTGCTTCCTCTGCTCCCTCCCCACTAAAACCTTTCTTGGTGTGTCTCTCCTGCTGGGAATGGAGCAGAATCAACAGGGGTAGCTGGGAGCTGAAGCTTATGCAAGCAAATGGGAAATTAATGAAGTGTGTCTCCTTACAGAGACTGAGGAAGTGCAGTGACATCCCTGCTCAGTCTCAGGTGCCCAGGACAGAGGCAGCTCCCTGCGATCCAGGCCTGTCCCAGCCAGAACAGGGCTGCTGGGGAGATTGAGAAATGGCCCCAGCCTCCCCCAGGGCTGAGCTCTGCCACAAATGCTCTGATTCTCTCTCCCCAGCGAATGTGACTCTGGATCCAGACACGGCTCATCCCCAACTCGTCCTGTCTGAGGATGGGAAAAGTGTGAGACGGGGAAACATACGGCAGCGACTGCCCAGTAACGCAGAGAGATTTGACACTGCGCCCTGTGTGCTGGGCTGTGAGGGATTCACCTTGGGGAGACATTGCTGGGAAGTGGAGGTTGGGGATGGGGGAGGCTGGGCTGTAGGGGTGGCCAGAGAGTCTGTGGGGAGGAAGGGATGGATCAGCCTCAGCCCTGAAGGTGGGATCTGGGCTGTGGATTGGTGGGGGGGTCAGTTCCGGGCTCTCACCTCCCCTGTGACCCCCCTGCCCCAGCACCGGGTCCCCAGCAGGATCCGGGTTTGTCTGGACTGTGAACGGGGGCAGGTGACATTTATCGATGCTGGTGACGAGACCCCGATCTTCACTTTCCCGCCGGGCTCCGTCCCTGGGGAGAGAATCCGCCCCTGGCTCTGGGTGGGGCCGGAATCCCGGCTCCTACTGTGCCCCTGAGCCTGGGGTGGAGAATATCACACTGGAGAACCAGAAACCAGCCTTTCTAGCCTCACACATCCCAGTCTCTATGACATAGGAGGACTCCTGTCTACCCAGCCCCTGGCACCTCATCTCTATGACCCCTGGAAGCTCCTCCCCCTTCTTCTCCGCAGCAACAGGCATGGGAGGGGGAGGAACCCCTGGGGCTGCAGGAGGGGCAGAGGGGCCCTGAGGGGCAGAGGCGGGGGCTGGGCAGGGGGCAGAACTAACAGCCGGGCTGGGGACAGGCAGAGGTGGGGGCTGGGCAGGGACCCAGCATGAATCAATCAGGGGTTGGGGGGCTGGGGAGAAGCAGCAGCAGGGAGCGGTTTGTGCAGATCTGTGGGATTGGATCTCATGGGGTCTCCCACCCACAGCTCCTGCCCCAGGGGCCCAAGTCACTTCAGGACAACTGGTGACACTGTCATGGTCCCACACACATGGCGAGGGGTGAGGTTGGGGGGTGGAATGGGTAAGGGGTGCCGATTGATGGAAAAACCATGATATAACCTTAAAAAAATCATCATTGGGTCAGTCTCACAATTTTTTTAAACTCCTGAGGTTGGCAGCACTGGGGGAGGCAGGGACAGGATGGGTTTAACCAGAGGGAATCAGAAGAAGCAAGAAGGAAAATGTGAATGAAAATGAAACAAGAATAAAGGGAGAGTCCAGGAGAAATGGTGGAAAATATAAATGAGAAGAGTGACAGGAAACTCCCAGGGGAACCAGCCTGGGGGCAGCAAGAGGGGAAGGGATAAAATTGGGGGTGGAGGGGGGTGGGATGGAGCAGCCATGGGGGCTGATCTGTAACAGGGAGGCGAGGAGAGTGGGAGAAAAACAGGAAAATAAACAGGGATCAGAAGGGAGGGTTAGAAAAATGAATAGAAAAGGAGAGTATGAAAGGAAAGGGAACAGAGAGATTTATGACATGTTACTGAAAATGAGACTGTAACTCATTAATTCCCTATATTAATTCCTGGCCATTGGTGCTATTTTAGTGCCATTAAGAAAACTGTTCTCGGTAGCTGGGGATCTGCTTGCCATGCTGTGGTTATTAAGGCTCCTTCTCACCTCCGTTTACTTACCACCTTTAGTAATTACTGTGAATAAAACATTACAAACAATTCTTCTTGTTTGTTCCACTTTACTGTCCCAGCTGCAGTTGTCGGTGGCAGAGTCCTGGGATTTGCTTTCTGACTTGGTTGTGTCCCCGCAGCCCCCACAGGGAATATTGCACTTCTAGGAGGAGAGTTTGAGGTTTACTGTGATGTGTCACTCTCCAGCCTGTGCTCTGTCTCTGTCTCTCTCCTGTCCACACCCATGTCAATCTGGAATTGCTCAGCTGTGCTCTGTGGAGAGGTGACTGGTTGCACAGGGGACAATCCATGAAGAGACTTGGTGTTGCAATGCTGAGCGTCACAGGGCCTAGTTTGTAGGCAACCAGAAAATCACATTCTGCAAAGCTGAGTCAGGTGCCTGAACCCCCTAGACAATGCATGGGCATCAGAGGCACCTTACAGTGTGATTCACAAAAGCCAGCTCACTAGGCAGGGAGCCATCTAAGCGAGACAAGGGAAGATGCTGACAAGGGGGGAGGGGTGGCCTAAGCCCTGCCCCCTCTCACCAACAGGGGCCTAAATCGGGGTTGCAGGGGGTCATCGGTCTCTGCTCAGCCACCCACAGACGGGAACCCAGCACCTGACGTCTGGTGGCTCAGGCACCTGAGGCGTTTCTTGCTGGAATGAGGTTCGGGTGACCAGATGTCCCGATTTTATAGGGACAGTCCTGATTTTGGGGGGTTTTCTTATATAGGCACCTATTACCCCCGACCCCCATCCTGATTTTTTACACTTGTTGTCTGGTCACCCTAAATGAGGTAGGCACCTGCCTCGCTCCACACACAATGTGAGTGTGGGGGTGGGGAGAAGGTGGAGGGGTTTTTTTTGTGATGTCACCTGCCTCATAACTTTTACCCCCATGGTTAGAGCCCTCAGCTGGCACGTGGGAGACCCAGGTTCAACTCCACGGTCTAGAGTCGCTCATGAATGTGAGTACCAACCTCAGCAAATGGTTACAAACCTCATGCTAGGTATCAAATGTGAACCTCTCAAACACCATAACAGCCTGAACATGGAGTCACAGACAGTCCCCTTGGGTTCTCCGGTCCATCTTGCTGCTTTTCTGCCTCCTCCCCTGCTCCATCTCCCCGCTCCCCCTGCCGGGGCTGCCACATTCCCAGCAGCAGAGTCGGGGGAGCTCCTGGCCACAGATGTCTCTGGTTAAAGTCACCAGCTGCTCTATCCTGGCTTCAGAGAATGGTGGAAGACGTGGAACAGGAGACAGCCTCTCCCCAGCCCTTGAAGAACCATTAGGAGAAACCTTCCCACCCCAGGGCAAAGGGAGCAGGAGGTGGCAGCCCTGGAGGGAGAGACTCTTATCCAGGAACAGGGAGAAGCATCCAGGAAAGAGCCCCCCTCAGCCCAAGGCAAAGGGATGTGGCAGCCCTGCGGGGGAGACCTCTGCATTCATGTCTCCAGAACCCACCTGGTCAGAGTTAAGGGGGTTTGGATGCTGGGCACTGAGAGGGTTTCTGTTTACTGGTGTGTGTGCTGTATCCCAGACCTGGTGAGGTGCCACCGGACTGCAGTAAGGGGAACCCAAGCATCTGAGTCCCAGGATCCCCAGATAATTCAAGCCTCTGGGACCGGAACAGAGCCCATCCACTGCTCCAGTCTTGGGGTCCCTCGGCACATTCTTTGGGAACTCTCCCCCTATCTGAGGTGTGAAACCCTCTGCCTAAGCCCCTGGTGTAGAGCTGAACCTCCAGACTCCCGTGTGCTTAAACGCACCAGCCCCCAGAACTCCACGCCAAGGTGAGAGCCCGCTGGTTTCAGCAGAATTCCCTCCGGAGGCACGCAGTGGTTGTGAAGCATTTGGCTCTGTCTACACTAGACAGCAAACCGCTGCCTGTGGGGTCACCTGCGAGCGCTGGGGAGAGAGATCTCCCAGCACTCCTGGTAAACCAGGTCGACGCTCAGAGCCTGTCTACACTGGGGCTTTACAGCGCTCAAACTTGCTGTGCTCGGGGTGTGTGTGTGATTTTCTGCCAGCGCCGGGGTGGGGTCGGGGGAAGGGTAGAGCAGGGCCGGTGCAAGGATGTTTCTCGCCCTAGGTGAAACTTCCACCTTGTGTCCGTGCCCCCACCCAGGAACCCCGCAGCAGCTGCCCCCGTCCGCCATGAGGCACACCCCCTGCGGCAGCTCCCCGCCGCCACCCCCCCTCCCCTCAGCCCGGGGAGCCCCCCCCCGCGGCAGCTCCCGACCCTCCTTCCCTCCCCTCGGCCCAGGGAGCCACGTGCTGCAGCTCCCTGGGCCAGCTCACCTCTGCTCCGCCTCCTCCCCGAGCACGCCACCGCTTCTCCCGCCTCCCAGGCTTGCGGCACCAGTCAGCTGTTTGCCACGCCAGCCTGGGAGGGAGAGAAGCAGAGCAGGGCGGTGCTCAGGGGAGGAGGCGGAGCAGAGGTGAGCTGGGCCGGGGAGCGGTTCCCCTGTGTGCCGACCCCCCCACCCTGTTACTTGCTGCAGGCGGCCCTCCCCGTGCCCCCCTGCCCCAGCTCACCTCCGCTCCACCGCCTCCCCCAACCGCTTGGAGCCCGAGGCGACCGCCTATTTTGCCAAGTGGTTGCACCCGCCCAGCGGTAGAGTGAGCTCTGGGTGTGGCGGGGGAAAGAGTGAGCTCCTGTTGGGGAGGGAATAGCAAGCGGGGACACGGGAAAGGGGAAGGTCCTTCTGTGGCTAGGACTGTGGGGGAAGCAAGCTCCTGAGGGGGGTAACAGAATGTGCCCCTCCAAAAGGGGTTGATTTAAATTCCTGCGCACGTCCCTGCTTGTACCTGCTCTGAAGGATCCTTGTGAGTGGCAGAGGGTCACATGTTGTCTTCCTCCCAGTGGCTCTGTCGCAAGAATCAGCTCCTCTGACTTCCAGCAGCCTCCCCCTGGCTGCCGCCCGTTCCTGTGACAACCTCTCCCCTTCAAGATCATTTCCTCCAAGTGGAGCAGCCTCTGCAGGAATGAGGCCACTTGAGCCCAGAGGAGTTTTCATCTGTTCCTGACTGGGATGGGGCTGTGCTTAATCAGGGTGTGTTAATCTAGTTTTATCAAATTTGGGGTAAGTCTAAATTAAATAAACTTCAACCAAAATGTTATTGTGGGGATGAAGGAAGCAATAGAAAAATGGAAGTTGAATAGAAATAATCACTCCGTTAGCACACTTAGTGCCCCCTCCGAGGGGGCAGGTCTTGCCCTCTTTTAATGAGAAGGGCAGGGAGGTGGGCAGTGGTAGGGGAGCCTGGGCCCACCCACTCTACTGGGCTCTGACCCAGGGCCCTAGGAGGCTCAACAGTGTCTGGTGCCCAAAGTTGTCCTCTGAGTTGCCCTCCCTGTGTCACTTCCTACCGTTTGCTGTTTTCCCACAGTTTCCAGTCCAAGATAAGCTGGGGAAAACAAAAGGCAACCAAACCATCAGTCCCAACCAGGCTAAATATACAGTCAGTCCCTTGTCAGGAGCCTTCAGGGTTGGTCTATCCTCCTCCCCAGCCTCTCCCCTTTGAGCTGGGTTACTCCCCTTTCAACCCTCCGCAGCCCAGTCACACCCCGCTCACTGCCTGGGGACCTGCCATTGCAGCTGCCTCACTCTCCCCAGCCTCCCTGTGCACGGAGCAGAACTGTCCCTTGCTCCCCTTGGCTGCCCTGCCCCGATCTGTGGCTACCAAGCTTGTGATCACACAGCCCAAGCTCTGAGCCCAGCTGCGCGAACCCAGCGTCCAGCCCAGGTGCTGGGGGCAGGCGGCTGCTGCTGACAGGGTGGACTCACTCCCACAAGCTCTGGAAGCTGAGGCCATGAGAATGGAATAACCCCCCCACCCCCACCGCACAGGCCACCAGACATGGGGAGGTGGCAGGGGGCGCGTCTGACACACATTTCCGCTCAGGCCTGTGGCACCCAGCTCCCTGCCACTGCCCCACGGTCCTCGCACTCTCGGGAGATCCTGCTCCTGCCGGGGTCACTGGGCCTGGGCCTGCAGGGAGGGGAGACTGCGAAGCACTGTGGGCTCCCTCCAGCTGACACTGCTGGGCCTGATCTTGGAGGGGCTGAGCACCCTCTGTTCCAGTTGACACAGCTGGGCCTGAACCTGTTGGGGGAGGGGGCTGAGACCCCTCTGCTCCCGCTGAAGCCACTGGGCTTGTTTGTGGGGGTGGGGAACAAGCACCTCTGGCACCATGGCAGCTGGGTTCCATGGGCAGGGGCCAGCCCCAGAGGTTATCATTCGCTGACACTGGGCTTCTTCGGGGCAGAGGGAAGAGTGCATCATGGGTAAAGCTTACAGCTGTGCTCCCCACCCTGCCTGGGGAGACCCTGGCCTTGCAGAGGCAGCCCGGCTCGGGAAGGACAGAGAGGGCTGCTGGGCAGACAGCCAGTTCCCTGGCTCCCAAAGCATGGAGAGCCTGTGGCCTGAGCAGACCAGGTGGCTTCCACCAGCTTCTGATCTGCCAGTGCCCCCCTCAGTTTGAAAATCTCTGTGCTAAATGGAAGGCAGAAATCGGGGGGGCGGGGCATGACCCCCACTTGCACACTGGCCCGTTTTCCTGCCGCCGCTGGCTTTGCACCCTGGGTGGCTGCCCCTCTCACCCTGCACTACTTATGGACCTGTTCCTGTGGCAGGGGCCAAAGGCACCTTCCTCTACGAAGCTGGGAGGGTTGGCACCACTGTAATCACACACATTAAGGCTGCTCTTGCTCAATGTAAACAGGCCTTAATGCGAGCAGTGTCACCATCTCTCATGATTTTATCATGAGTCTCATTATATTTGGTGCATTTGCTAAAGCCCTGTTAGAGGGTTTATTCCTTCACCCTCTCACTTCCCTTGTCCTTCTCGCATGAACAGAGAGCAAAAATACCCGCAGTCCGAAGGTGCAAACAATTCAATGTTTATTGGGGTGAACTTCCAGCAAGCTTAAATCCAAGTTCCTTTTTCCTTATTTTTGAATCCCAACTTACTTCCTGTTTGCCCCTAATTTATATAGTAATCTTCTCAGCTATACCTTAACCAATCATTTTACTGAAATCTATCTGACCAATCCTAACATATTGTAATATAATTCTCTAACCAATGCATAGAATCATAGAATCTCAGGGTTGGAAGGGACCTCAGGAGGTCATCTAGTCCAACCCCCTGCTCAAAGTAGGACCAATCCCCAACTAAATCATCCCAACCAGGGCTTTGTCAAGCCTGACCTTAAAAACCTCTAAGGAAGGAGATTCCACCACCTCCCCAGGTAAACCATTCCAGTGCTTCCCCACCCTCCTCGTGAAAATTTTTTTCCTAATATCCAACCTAAACCTCCCCCACTGCAACTTGAGACCATTACTTCTTGTTCTGTCATCTGCTACCACTGAGAACAGTCTAGATCCATCCTCCTTGGAACCCCCTTTCAGTTCGTTGAAAGCAGCTATCAAATCCCCCCTCATTCTTCTCTTCTGCAGACTAAACAATCCCAGTTCCCTCAGCCTCTCCTCATAAGTCGTGTGCTCCATCCTTCTTGTAGTGTAGGGCCCAAAACTGGACACAGTACTCCAGATGAGGCCTCACCAGTGCTGAATAGAGGGGAATTATTTCCCACTACCCTCATTAACTTACACCTAGCAAAATTAATTATACAGCAGACAGAAACAATTAGAGAACCAGACGGATTCACAATAGAAAAAGTGGGGGCCATAAAGATAAAACGTACAGAAATGAGGGTTTCACAACCACAACTATTGAGAAGTGATTTCTTGCAGACAGGATGCTATCAAACTAAGTTTTCTTTAACCGTCTTTCTTTGGAGGCGATGGGCATTATCAGGACAGGATTGTATTCCGAACAGCCCACTAGCACCTTATTTCAGTGTGACTAGTTTGGAATGTGAGGAGGTGACTGTTCGTGTCCCAGCTTATGGCTGCCTCTGCTGCTTAGCCAAAGGCCTTAGCTTAAGCACAGGGCCTCAGACTGTCACAGTGAGAGAAGGCCTTTACACCCGCAGACAGTGATTTTGATTCTTTCTTTTGTACCTCTATAACTAGCTAAATGATAAACATATACCTGAATTCTTAAAGCATCGGCCTTTACAGACAGGCCTGAAAAGCCCCAGCTCCTGGAAGCGTGGGATGAGGTGAGACTCTCGGCTTTAATTTTCTATGCGACGGAAGATACTCGCCCTCTCGGTTGCAGAGAAAATCTAGAAAAAGTGACCCAAATGCCGCCTACAGGTCTGAGCAACCAAAACCCAAATAGAAACAATCTAATATTTATTATGATTACATTTCATAGAATCACAGAAGATTAGGAAGAGACCTCAGGAGGGTCATCCAGTCCAATCCCCTGCTCAAAGCAGGACCAACACCAGCTTCATGATTTTGAGGAGCCTGACTTGTGCTTTGTAAATGCCGGGGGTTGGCAATACTGCGCCACACAGGTGCTGACTTCTCGTTTCCCCTGGAGGTGCTCCACTCCTTTGCCCCCCAGGGCACATCACTTAGGGCAGGCCAGGGGGTGGGAGCTGAAGGAGAGGAGGAGGAGCAGGGGTGGGGCCACTGAGATGGCTCGGGATTCACTGCCGGTCGGGGGCTAAGGCCACTTCAACTCCCCCACCAGGAAGAAGCTGGCTCTGCTGGCAGGGGCTGCACTTCACATCGAGGGAGCTGATCACCTTCTCAGCTCCCCGACCGGGAAGCGCAGCCCCTGTTGGTGCCATTCCACGTCTGCCCAAGGCTTTCAGTTTGGGGGGTTCACCTGGCCCCTTGCCGCTCAAACCAATGCCCACGTTAAAAAGGGGGGGAGCGTGGCCCCTTGGCTCCAACTGCTTCTGGTGCTCCGGTGGACACTGCATAGCTTCCATCCACTGTTATTGGCTCCCAGGAGCCATTTCATGGTGCCCCACACTCACAGTCCAATCAATACGAGCGCTCCTGGTGAGGACACGCCCCACCAACACAAGAAGCAAAGTGCAGACAGCACAAGTGATGCAGTTACCATGGCAGCTGCAGGCCGACATAAGTTAGGTTGACTTAATATTTTAGTGTAGACATGCCCTGAGTGATATTCTACCTGGGTCTTATTGAAACAGATCTTTAACCGCCCACCACTGGGGAGAATGTTTACTAGAACCAGTGAAAAGTCGGATCCAGTATGGTGAATGCACAGGAGTTTATTTGAGAATGAATCACACAAGCGGTATAAGGTTATCAAATGCACGTCTCCCTACTGAGCCTCAATTCCCCAAGCACAAACCCTCAGTAGCTATGCTGGCCTTACACTTTCATATTGTTCCTTTTTGACTCACCATTTTTTCTAGCACTCACTTGCAATCCCTGTTTATTTCTGTGTCTCTTCCAGTCTCCTTGGATCACTGTTACAGATCATTCCCCTCATGGTCTCCATTCTTTCCCCTCTCACTGCTTCTGGCTGTTTCACCTTTTCAGAGTGCTTTCCTTTCATTGTTTTCAGATCTAGTTTTCACCCTTCTCCAGGGCTCTCTGTTGATTTTGTTTTGCTTTGACATATTTTCCTTCTGTTTCTTCTGTTCCCACCCTGTCCAGTGTTGCCAACCCCAAAAGTTAAAAATCGTGAGACAGAATCAAAAAGCAGGGTTTGACCCCACCCCGCAGAGTTCACGTGGGCGCAGCTTGTGCATGCGGGCACCAGTGGGGGCCCATTGACTGTTCTGCCCTGGGGCCCGGAATTGCTGTTGGCGGGACTGGGCTCATGTCCTGCTTGGGGCCCACAGCCCGGCTCCGTGTGCATTCCCATAGCTTGCCCTCTCTGTCCATTTCCCTTTCTGTTCACTCTGCTGTGTTAGATCAACGATGACACCCATTTAGGGGGCTTCCCTTGGGTAACTGATAGAGATTTATGGTCTGAATTCTCAGTGGCACAGCACTGCCAACCCCAGTCAGGCAAGCCCCCCCCCCAAAAAAATGAGATTTAATCATAATAAATAATAAATAGAAGCATTCTTTTGTTTGCCTTTTGGTGTCTCAGAGCTTTAGACTGCACTGGGGTGACATTTTTAAGTTTTGCTCTGCACCAAAAGAACGAGTTACTTCCTTTCTTTAGAAGACAAAAGCGGAGAGTCACCTCCTCACCTGCAGGCTGGAATGTTCCCCGTGGGCTGCTCCCCGCCCAGCAGCAGCCAAGTCAGCGCCAGGAAGGGAAACCCCCAGTTCCTGCTGCAGGAGCGGCCCAGGCAGAGCCCGGCCTCGCTCGGCTTCTCTCCTGCAGTTCATGTGGCCGGTTCCTTCCCATTAGGAGCCTGGCATGTGACCTGGAGCGGGCCGGGCTTCTGCCTTGTTTGGTGGGTTGGGTTTTAATTTCCCTCCCGAGAGCGCGATTGGCTCCCGGTTCCCCAATCGGCTTTAAAAAAAGCTGTAAAGGCTCGTTACTGCGCCTGTGCGAGGTTTGGTTTCGGTTTTGGGATCCCCCGGGTGCTGCTGGCCCCGCCCCTCGCTCCTCCTGCAGCGCCACGTGGCTGCGGGCGCCGGGCTCGGGTGCAGGGGTCTTGACTTGTGAGCTTGGTTGGGGGTATGTGGGTGCGGGGGGCTGCCTGCCAGCCCTACTCCGCCTCCCACCACCGAGTGGCTGCTCCTGGCTCGCTGCAGGGGGGTTGTTGGTTTTGGTGGGGGTTGTTGTTGTTTGGGGGGGGAACAGTAGCTGGAGTGGGGCAGCCTCGATTTACCTGCCCTTGCCCTGCTCCCCTGGCAGTTGCAGTGCACCCGTGGGGGGGGGGGGGGAGGAGCGGGGGGCAGGAATACACAGGCTGTGTGGGAGCGGGGGCAGCAGAGCTGGGGAAGGCTGCAGCACCATTTGGGGTGGGGGTGGTTGGCAGGAGTAGCCTGGGGAATGGGAGGGGGCAGCTCCACCGGGCTGGTGGGGGTGTGTGTGGAGTGTCACCCACCATCCTGTGCTAATTATTGGGCATTTGGGGTGCACCAGATGGGGGGGTCTATTGGGGGTCAGCTCCAGGCTACACCTCGGGTCGGCCTGCGCTGCTTGCGTTTTCTTTTTCTTTTCTTCTTTTTTTTTTTTTTAAATGAAAGCTCAGTGCTGTGTGTGTTGGTTTGTCTTGGTTTTGGAGGAAGGGCTGGGAGAGGGATGGGAGGGGCAGGGGGGCATTGAGAGATATTGCCTGAGGGGGACCCCAGAATGTGTGGGGGAAGGAGTTTGAATGCAGAATGAGGAGGGGGCCCTGGCATTGGCAGTGTGGAGGGTGGATGGTGGAGGCCCTGGCATTGGCCCTTAGGGAGTGCATGGGGCCCTGGCTGGGGCCGTGTGGGGTGGAGGCATAGGGGTCTGGCTGCGGCAGTGTGGGGGCAAGGCTTTTGTTTTGGTTTTTATTTGGATTTTTTTTCACCATCAGTGCTGGTACATCATCCCCACCCCCAGCCTGCCCCGACATTCCTGACCTCAGGAAAGGGAAACTACCCCTGTCCCACTGCCCAGAGGGAGCCATGGCTGCAGCGAGCCCCGGGGAAAGTCTCCAGGAGGAAGCGACATGTCCCCTCTGTCTGGAGTATTTCACAGACCCTGTCACTCTGGAGTGTGGGCACAATCTCTGCCGAGCCTGCAGCGCCCAGTGCTGGGAGGGACCCGACACAGCCGCCTCCTGCCCTCAGTGCAGAGACACTGTGCAACAGAGAAACCTCAGGCCCAACAGGCAGCTGGCAAACAGTTCCCCCCACTAGCCCTTCTGAGCCCCAGTCTGTGACCCCCCAGCAGCACCATGTGCCCCGCTCTGTCCTAGCCTGGCTCCCTGCGGCTGGATGTTCTGGCAACCGCAGTGGCCTCTGGTGGGTGAACGGTGGAACTACATCACATCTCTGGCAGAATGTGGTTTCTGTGGGGAAAAAATTCTGCAGCCGGAAATGAATTCTGTGTTGCCGCAGTAGCTCAGAATTCCCCTGGGAGTATATATTGCAATGATGAATGTCACTGCATCTAAATTTTAGCTGCCTAGAAATTTACTGGAAGGACACTGTGAGCCCCAAAGCCTGAGTTCTGGGGAGATGTAAGTGTCTTAGAATGGGATCCACAAAAGCCAGCCTACTAGATAGGAAACTGCCTAACCTAACTGATGGGAAAAGCTGACCAGAGGGACATTGCACGGTGGGGGGGTCTAGGGACCTAACTCAGCTTTGTGTATTGCAGGGCTGTTCCTGTGACTCTCTAGTGCCTATTGTCTCTTGATAAATGTTCTTCCTGATGTAAAATCCCCAAAATACAGAAAAAACAAAAGCAACTTTTCTCTTCTTAGGATCCAATTTGGAGGGATTGGGAGAGTGTGAAAAAGGAGGGAGATGAGAATAGGGTTGTCAAGGTTCCTCCCCCACTCTGAACTCTAGGGTACAGATGTGGGGACCTGCATGAAAAACCTCCTAAGCTTATCTTTACCAGCTTAGGTCAAAACTTCCCCAAGGTACAAAATATTCCACCCTTTGTCCTTGGATTGGCCGCTACCACCACCAAACTAATACTGGTTATTGGGGAAGAGCTGTTTGGACCCGTCTTTCCCCCCAAAATACTTCCCAAAACCTTGCACCCCACTTCCTGGACAAGGTTTGGTAAAAAGCCTCACCAATTTGCCTAGGTGACTACAGACCCAGACCCTTGGATCTTAAGAACAATGAACAATCCTCCCAACACTGGCACCCCACCTTTCCTGGGAAATGTTGGATAAAAAGCCTCACCAATTTGCATAGGTGACCACACACCCAAACCCTTGGATCTGAGAACAATGAAAAAACATTCAGTTTTCTTACAAGAAGACTTTTAATAAAAATAGAAGTAAATAGAAATAAAGAAATCCCCCCTGTAAAATCAGGATGGTAGAGACCTTACAGGGTAATTAGATTCAAAACATAGAGAACCGCTCTAGGCAAAACCTTAAGTTACAAAAAAGATACACAGACAGAAATAGTTATTCTATTCAGCACAGTTCTTTTCTCAGCCATTTAAAGAAATCATAATCTGACACGTACCTAGCTAGATTACTTACTAAAAGTTCTAAGACTCCATTCCTGGTCTATCCCCGGCAAAGACAGAATATAGACAGACAGACAGACCCTTTGTTTCTCTCCCTCCTCCCAGCTTTTAAAAGTATCTTGTCTCCTCATTGGTCATTTTGGTCAGGTGCCAGCAAGGTTACCTTTAGTTTCTTAACCCTTTACAGGTGAGAGGAGCTTTCCCCTGGCCAGGAGGGATTTCAAAGGGGTTTACCCTTCCCTTTATATTTATGAGAAGGGTGTTTAACAAGAGTGGGAAGAAGGAATATCCAGGAACTGCTGGTAGGTGCCATTGTTACTCACCAATAAATATGCACAGGGATGTTATTAATGCTCAGATCTCTGAGTAACAGGAGAGTAACAGCGAGTTACATGTTCCCCCTGTGAGAGGTTATTTATTGTTTCTTCTGTGCAAAGTAATTTCTGTTCTGGCTTCATGGAAACTAAACAGGAGAAAGGCAAATGGAGGAAATTATATTTGCTTACTGAACAATTGAAAAAGTTTTCTTAAAAATTTGAACAATCTCTGTTAGAGGTTGCTATTCCGCTGTAGCTAAAGTGCTCCGTAATTGGGGCTGACATTTTTCACACAACAATGTCTCTCACCTGAAATTGTGGCATCAGCAAAATCACGGGTTTCCTGGAACTGTTGATTTCATGACATTACCCTAGATTCTGATCAGAAGGCAGAAAATGTAATTTCCAACAGTTGAATCATTTTAATTTCAGTCTAAAATGTCCATCCACATAGTCTGTTTCCACATTTCTGCAGGAAAATATTTCAGAATAGTTCATTTCGGGAACATTTTCAGTCCCTTCACATTTCAGTCTGATTCGGAGAGGGAAGTAATTGTGAAAGGTCCAAATTTCACACAACAGGAACATTCTGTTTTCTGACAAACTCTGCCATCACAGTGCAGTTATCGGTCAAGGTGAGGTGACAATTTCCCCTTGAGTCTCTCTGAGATCGTCCCAGCAGGAGAGCGTGTGCGGCTCCCTGCCCTCCCACAAGTGACCTACCCCAGTGACCGTTCTAGGCACTGATCCGATGGTGACCCTGTGCCTGGTCGTACTCTGCTGCTCCCCCTGGTGTTGGGGGCTCGGAGTGCTCCAGAAGCAGCATCTACAGGGGAATCTCTTGACTGAGCCTAGGTCACAAGCCAAAGAAAGGTCAAAGGTTGAACCCACTGGTTTGCAATAAAACGCTCCCTCCTGCAGGAAAGGACTATAATTAACTAGCCATTGGAGCAGGGTCCTGCACCTGCATCTTCAACCTCCCTGTGCCAAGGTGATCGAGTCATTGTCACTTTCTCGCTCTGCCCCAGGGACTATTTAATTATTGAGCCAACGTGGAGCAGCTTGATCAGAAGACATTGTGGGAGCCTCACATCAGACTATCCCAGACCCCCATGGTTAGGGCAGTCACCTGAGTGGTGGGACACCTGTGTTCAAACCCTTCCTCCCCATCAGGCAGAGCAGGGAGTAGAACCTGAGTCTCCCATGTGCCAGGCAAGTGCCCTAACCGCTGAGCTCAAAGTTATAAAGGAGCCTCTGCCGGCACCTCCCCTGGATTCTGTCGGGAACCCCACGCCAAAGGGGTGCTCAGTGCACTGCTACAGGATTGGGCCCCACCGACAAGGTAGGCTTTCCATTGCCTGCCTTCTGGTTTGAGGATCCTTCTGGGGTTTACCCATGGGGCAGGTGTCTGGACGCCTAGGGTGAGGCAGGAGTGCTCAAACTCAGGAGCAGAGAAATTTAGGAGCCCTGGGAAATGTCCCCGTGGAAATGTTGGTGCTGAGTGAGGTCAGGCGCCTGCAGAGTTTGAGGCAGCCAGGCAGAGGATTTCTGCATGTCAGGGGGGCGGGAAGAGGTGGGGCAGAGCAGGCCTGGGAAGAGGTGGGGAGGGAGTGAGGCCTTGGGGGAAGGTGTGGAGTGGGGGCAGAGCAAGGGTCAAGCACCCCCAGGAAAATTAGAAAGACGGCGTCTCTGGGCACTGTTATTGGAGAACCTCCACTAAGCAGTCTGGGGATGCTCCTGAGCACAGTCGGCTGCAAGTGACAGAGGCTGAAGGATCCATCCCTCCAGCCTCCCCGTCACAGCTCCGGGAGGCCACTTCTGTTGGCCAAAAATCACTGCAGGTCACATGTGTCTGACTAATGACTGCAATTCTCAGGCAATATGTTCACCAGCAAAAAAAAAACCAAAATAAAACCCCAGCATCAGTGAGACCCTGTGCCTGAGTCCATCCACCAGAGCTGACAGCATCTGGGTGCCCAGAAGCAGCAAGGCTGGCTAGAAGCAAGTTTACAACCATGTAGCCAGTTTGCCTTACACAAGGGTAACAATGTATCTCATCACAAATAGGCGTCAGGATCTGTAACAACATTGTACCCAGTTGCTCATGAAGAATCCGGTGGCTTTCCCAGCAGCATCTCTGCCCAGCTCGCCTTTCCCATCGCAGCTGCAGCTCCTGTTCTGGTTGCAGAAGGCCACTCCCCAGATTCCCTCTTGATCCTGCTCTCAGATCCACTCTGCCATAAACGAGTCCTGGGGAAAGAGCAGTGCCAGCCTTCCCTTTAAAGGAAGTAATTTCAGCTGACACCATCCAGCTGCAAAATCTTATAAATTCCCCAGTGTAATGCATTAAATAGCTGTATGGCAACCCCTGTAATCAGCCACATGTTTGGTAAATGCTCCCTTATTACCACAGCTGGATTTCCATTTCTGGTCCCAGTTGGCTGCTCCCCAGACTCTCCCAGGCCCCCTGTGTCTGTCCCCAGATCCCCTCCTGCAGCCAGACTGGAAAGGGGCCTGAGAGCCTCGGAGATAGGAGATCTCTGGTTATCCCATCCCCTGTACAGTGCAGGAGCCCCAGTGTCAGCTCCTCTCACACCCGCTGCCATCTGCAAAGAACCAGGAGTCCCCGAGAGCTGGGGAGACTGTGCAGGGAAACAGAAGCAGTAGCCACCAGGCTCAGAATCAGTGTAACAGCTGCTCTCTTGGCCAGCACTCCCAGCACTGAACCAGGGACCCCTAGAGCTAAAAGCACAGGCTGCCACAGCTTATGCTAAATATTCAACCTCTATAACTGTAACAGCTCCACACACACACACACACACACCAGTGGGTTCCCCAGGCACCAGAGAGACATGGGTCTTAAAGAGCCTAATGGCCAGGTAAGGAACAGACAGTAGGAGTCAGCAGCTGTGATCCTCCCCCTCCTTGCCAGGCTGCTCCATCAGATCCTTATGTCAGGCAGGGAAACCCCCAGTCGCTTGTTACCCCTTTTTGACCTGAGTGACTAGTCCAGAGTTTGGGGCCTTGCAGATGTTCCGGAGGAGTTAGTGTCAATTTGGACTCATCTCAATTCATTCAAAGGCTCTTTACAGTCCACGGAAAAAGAAATAACATGAGACCACACCCAGAAAGGAAACGCCGAATGATATTCAATCAGTCCATTTCTGAGAAGAAGGAAGTGAAACTAAATTCCTCTCTTGTCTTTTTCCTGCACTAGAAGCCATGGTTGCTGTGATTCCAGCAAAAACACTCCAGGATGAACTGACCTGTCCCATCTGCTTCGACTATTTTAAAGATCTGGTGACTCTAGACTGTGATCACAATTTCTGCTAAGCCTGCTGTGACATTATATGATTATAATATCTCATAAAAATGTGTCACATGGCCAGAAAGGGTTAATTAATCCGTAGGCTGTCATGATCCATGGTTGACCTTTAAAGGCTTGTTAGGAAGCTGTGTAAATAATAGTTTGGCTCTCCCATTCAAATCTGCATTGTTAGAACATTAGAATGGGAGGTGTTTGCTCAGGTCTTGAGATGTAAACAAACAATTTTTATCTGTTACTCTAGCATTGATTCAAGATCAAAAGGGAATATTAACAGTTAGGATGACACTTGATTGAAATAGTATTGTCTATATGTCTCTTTAAAGATTGTGGTAAACTGAATATGAACTGTTTAATGAACAAGTTACCTTGTGCTAAGCTGCATAGTGAATTGCCAGAATATTTGGAAAACAGAAGGTCACATTAAAGGGATATTGTTCACAGGGACTGAATGGTCAAGAGGCTTCTGGAAATATATAAAAGTCGGAGGACCTGATTCTGTTTTATTTCATCTCTGCTTGGATGCTCATGGGGAAAGCTGTAAGCCAAAAAGAATGAGATCCCAGGATTCCTGGTGCCCCATAATGGACATTGACTGAACAGTTCTTTTCAGATCAGTCCAGAACTATCTGCATCTACAAAGCTAAACAACTCTACGTATCTGAGCCTCAAGAATTAAACTAAAGTCTCTATGTATATTGATCTTTTAACCAATCCTCTCTCTCTCTTCTTTTTTCATCAATTTTAGTTTAGTTAATAAGAATTGGCTGTCAGCGTGTATTTTGGGTAAGGTCTAAGTTATATGTTGACCTGGGTGTGTGGCTGGTTGTTTGGGATCAGAAGAACCTTTTCTTTTATATGATGAAATCAGATGTTCAGTAATCATCATCATATCAGACATGTGTACCTGGATGGAGGCCGGAGACTGGGCACTTTAAGGGAACTGCGTTGTTTGGACTTCTGAGTAAGCAGTGAGGTAATAGAGAAGCTGGTTTGTGTTTGGTAAATCTAAGTATTGGAATATTCACCAGCTTGTAGGGTTTGTCTGCCCCGTTCTGTTTGCAGTTCACCCTAATAGAGTGACCTCAGCTGGCTCCCAGGCGACGCCATTGTCACACCTGCATCACTCAGTGCCGGGGGGGATTCGCTACACATGTCTCCTGCCCTCAGTGCAGAGAGACCTTTCCCCAGAGGAACCTCCGGCCGAACAGACAGCTCAGGAATGTTGTGGAAGCAGCCAGAGAACTCAGGTTGCCGTCAGGGAGGGAACCAGAACCAGAGAGACTCTGAGGCCTGGTCTACACTATGGGGTTAGGTTGAAGTTAGCCACGTGAGGTCAATTTTAAAATGGCTGCGTCTACACAACCAACCGCGTTCTGTCGACCTAAAGGGCTCAAGAAATCGACTTCTGTTCTCCTCCTCAGCGAGGGGAGTAGCGCTAAAATTGACCTTGCTGGGTCGAATTTGGGGTAGTGCAGACACAAATCGATGGTATTGGCCTCCGGGAGCTATCCCAGAGCGCTCCAGTGTGACAGCTCTGGACAGCACTTTGAACTCCGATGCACTAGCCAGGCAGACAGGAGAAGCCCCGGGAACTTTGGAATTTCATTTCCTGTTTGGTCAGCGTGGCCAACTCAGCAGCACTCAGCAGCACAGGTGGCCATGCAGTCCCCCCAGAGTCGCAAACGAGCTCCAGCATGGACCGAACGGGAGACACTGGATCTGATTGCTGTATGGGGAGAAGAATCTGTGCAGGCCAAACTCCGGTGGAAAAGAAGAAATGCTAATATATTTGCCAAAATCTCACAGAACATGATGGAGAGAGTCTACAACAGGGACACACAGCAGTGCTGTGTGAAAGTTAAGGAGCTCAGGCAAGCTGACCAAAAGAGAAGGGAGGCAAACGGTCAGTCCAGGTCAGAGCCCCATACATGCTGCTTCTATGATCAGCTGCATGGCATTCTAGGGGGAGACCCTACCACTACCCCACCACTGTCCGTGGACACCTGCAAGGGGGGAGTCTCACGCAACAGGGAGGAGGATTTTGTGTATGAGGAGGAGGAGGAGGAGAATGCACAGCAGGCAAGCAGTGAATCCGTTCTCCCCGGAAGCCAGGACCTTTTCATCATCCTGGAGCCAATACCCTCCCAAGGCGGGATCCCCGACCCTGAAGCTAGAGAAGGCTGCTCTTGTGAGTGCACATTTGTAATGACAGTACAGGGTTTAAAAGCAATAGTGTTTAATGTATGATTTGCCCTGAAGAATTGGGATGTATTTGTTGCCAGTACAGCTACTGGAAAAGTCTGTTCACATGTCTGGAGATGGAGCAGGAATCCTCCAGGGACATCTCCATGAAGCTCTCCTGGAGGTACTCTGAAAGCCTTTGCAGAAGGTTTCTGGGGAGGGTTGCCTTATTTCGTCCTCCACGGTAGGACACTTTACCATGCCAAGCCAGTAGCAAGTAGTCTGGAATCATTGCAGCACAAAGCATGGCAGCAAATGGTCCTGGGTTTTGGTCGCATGCAAGCAACATTCAGTCTATATCTTTCTGTGTTAGCCTCAGGAGAGTGATATCATTCATGGTCACCTGGTTGAAATAGGGGAATTTTTGTAAGGGAACAGTAAAAGGACCCCATTCATGCTGGGCTGTTTCCACTTGGCTAAAAGGGATCATCCCGGAGAATAGCCACGCGGTGGGGTGCGGGAAGGTGTATACTGCACATCCACTCAAAAACCTCAGCCCCTCCTTTTAAATGTGAAACCCAACCCATTGCTTGCTCTGGGAAAGGAGGGTGCTGGAGTTTGAAACCATTCCCACATATTATGAAGGCGTAAGAAGCCAACCCCGCGTACCAAAAGGCTTACCGTGGCTGTCTGGAAACCAAATTCTGTTGTCCAGCTGTTTGTGATGTGTCACCATACCGGCAGGTACTCAATATAAAAGGCAAAATTTGTCCTAGTACCTAAAGCACATGTGCTGTCTGCTGTGAATTGCTTGATTCACTGTGAAAGAGTCTCTCTTTTGTTCTCAGAAATGTATCATCTTCAATTTTACACTCCCATTTTATCTCCCCCCATGTGCAAATGTTTCTAGGCTCCCCCTATCATCTCCGTCCATGAGGTTATCGCAGATTAGAAGGCGAAAAAAACCCAATCGCGATGACATGTTTTCCGAGCTCATGCAGTCCTCCCGCACTGATAGGGCACAGCTTAATGCATGGAGGCATTCAGTGGCAGAGGCCAGGAAAACATTAAGTGAGCATGAAGAGAGGAGGCAGGATGTGATGCTGAGACTAATGGGGGAGCAAACAGACATGATAAAGCATCTTTTGGGAGAGCAAATGGACATGATGAAGCATCTGTTGGAGATGCAGGAAAGCCAAGAAGATCACAGACTCCCGCTAAATGCATTGTAGAACGGCATGCCCTCCTCCCCAAGTTCCATATCCTCCTCACACAGACTCCCAAGAATGTGGGCGGGGGGGAGGCTCTGGGAACTGCACTCCAGAGGATGGCCCGCATCCCACCCCACCCCACCCGGGCTACCTTGTCCGTTATCTCACTTTTTTTTAATTAATAAAGAAAGACAACATGGTTACAAAACAATAGTTACTTTATTTTGAAGTGGGGAGGGTGGTTGGCCTACAGGGAATTAAAATCAACAATGGGGGCGGGTTTGCATCAAGGAGAAACACACACAACTGTCACACCATAGCCTGGCCAGTCGTGAAACTGGTTTTCAAAGCTCTCTGATGCACAGCACGCCCGGCTGTGGTCTTCTAACTGCCCTGGTGTCTGGCTGCTCAAAATCAAACATCGGGCTTTTTGCCTCAACCTCCCACCCCGCCATAAACGTCTCCTCCTTACTCTCACAGATATTATGGACCACACAGCATTACGCTAAGGTCTAACCTTGTCAGCAAACAGCGCCAGCGAGCTTTCAAATGTCCAAAGGCACATTCTACCACCATTCTGCACTTGCTCAGCCTATAGTTAAACTGCTCCTTACTGCTGTCCAGGCTGCCTGTGTATGGGAGCAAGGGGTAGGCTGGGCCTCCAAAGATAACTCTTGGCACGTCAATGTCACCAATGGTAATTTTCCAGTCTGGGAGAAAGTTCCTTCTTCCAGCTTTCCGAAGAGACTGGAGTTTCTAAAGATGCATGCGTCATGCACCTTTCCCAACCATCCCACGTTGATGTTGGTGAAACGGCCCTTGTGATCCACCACTGCCTGCAACACCATTGCGAAGTACCCCTTGTGGTTTATGGACTCTTTGGCAAGGTGGTCTGGTGCCAAGATAGGGATATGCATTCCGTCTATTGTCACACCACAGTTAGGGAACGCCACTGAGTCAAAGGCATCCACTATGTCCTGCACGTTTTCCAGAGTCACTATCCTTCTTAGCAGAAGGGTATTGATTGCCCTGGCTGCTTGGATCACAGCAGCCCCCTCAGTAGATTCACCCATTCCGAATTGATTCCTGACTGTCTGGTGTTACAAGCTTCCAAAGGGCTATCGCCACTCGCTTCTTTACTGTCAAAGCAGATCTCCTTTTGGTATTGCTGCACTTCAGGGTGGGTGAAAGCAATTTGCAAAGTTCCATGAAAGTGACCTTACGCATGTGAAAGTTTTGAATCCACTGGTCATCATCCCATACTGTAGCCAGACAGCCAGCCCCCTCCCCTCAGACCAGCATTGCTGGGAACATAAGGGAGCCAAAACAACAGGGCACTTAACATCAATTCCAGCACAGCCTTTGAAGCTGTGAGAAGCACAGGCGTGCTGCTCCAATGTGCCTCTGGGAACATATACAATGATTAGGCTCCCAGCAGACAGAGAAGCTGTGACAGACATGGCTCTTAGCCCCTACTACATTGCACACACCCCAACATCCTAGGTGGGAAACTATTTACCCTAATAAAAGGAATGTCCAGTAGTCGAAACTTATTGTTTCTCTCCCTTGCAAGTGTAAACTGCTCTTGCGAGAGCTGGCGTCGCCCAGACAGACCAGCCCCAATTTGGCATAAGAAAGGAGAAAGAGAATAAAGGAGTACAGGGGTATAAGTATGGGACCTACAGCACCATGATTTTTGAGTGCTTTTCACTATCTATCTGCTGATCAGATAAGTGACAGCCTCCCAAGCCTTCTGCAGCTAAGAGGGTCCCTAAGCCTTGTCCCTTATTCGTCTTTCTGCGGAATTGAGTGACCGATCCTGGCTTGGCACCGCTGGAATCGAGAGATGCAAGGAGGGTAAGAAGCACCCACACCTGATCTCCTATCTTTAGTGGACACATATTTTGAAATAGAGCTCTATACTTTGTTTTCTTTCTTTGGGATTGTGGCTTCAGTTTTGTAACTTGTTTGTGTGTGTAACATCTCTACATTTAAATAAGTAGGCACTAGCAATTTTGTAACCACATGATTAGAATCTAGTTTAATAAATTTTGGTAACCATTTATGCATAAGCCTGACTTGTTTCTCTGGTTTACTGTAAAGCAGCCAACACAATTAAAGAACCTCAGCCGTTTTGGCTATAAAGCCTGGCCATTAGGTGAGAGTACTAAGAGCCTAGCGTTGAGTTGTGCCGCCTCCACGGGGCAAACTCTTGGGGCGCCTGTCAGTCAATCCTGGCTGCCCGCTGCGAAGGAGCTCTGAGCTCTAGCAGTTAAAGTCACGGGTGTGGAGAGGCTCTTAGTGCTGCCATTGGGGCACCTGTCAGTCAGTGTTGACTGCCCACTGTGAAGGAGCTCGGAGCTCTAGCAGTTAAAGTCACGGGTGTTTAGGACCTTGGGGCATCCGTCAGCCTAGCCCGGGCTGCCCGCCGTGAAGGGACAGTGCGTCCTAGCGGTTAAAGTCATGGATGGTATAAAACGGGCAAAGCTGGCACCTCACCAAACTTCCTTGGCCATCGGCTAACAGTGCCTCAGTTTCCACAACTAAAATATAAAGCTAATCAAGGTTATGTTTTTTTCTCTCCTGTTTTCCAAGGCGGAATACTTAGATACATTTGGGGCCTGTCTACGCTACCTGTCTAGAGTCTATTTGTAAGCTGATGACCCCCACATGTTGTTCAGAAGCTATGGATGACACAAGCTTCTAAGTTTGCTCTGTGCTTAGCCCCTATGGCACAGCTGAGCTGGGCGGCCTTTTCTCGCTGGGCTGTGAGGAGCAGGTTCTGGGCACTAGGGATATGAAGAGGCACTCAGGGACTAATTCTTGAAAATAAATATCAATGAACTGCAACCCAAATTAAAAATCACTGCTGCTAACATTGGTGGGTGATAAAATAGTAGTAGAGTGGTAATCTGTGATGAGGAGAGGGCAGTGACACAGAGCAATCGGATCCCTTGATAAGATGGACCCATTCAAAGAAAACCAGTTTGAAAATAACCAAAGGAAGTTCCTATAGCTAGTGACAAAGCATGCAGGCCACACCGACAGAGTGGGGAAGGGTATCCAGGAAAGCGCTGACTGTGAAGAGGATTTCGGGGCCATGCTGGGCAAGCCATTCAACATGAGCACCCAGGGTGATGCTGTGGTGAACAGGGCTAAAGCCATCATTAGATGTATGAAAAGAGCAGTGAGGAGCATAGGGAGGTGACACACCATGAGGAAGACTGATCATGGAATACTGCATCCAGTTTTGGCGTCCACCTTTGAAAAAGATTTTTAAATATGGGAGATGGGGCACCAAAAAGTAATGAAACGTTTTGTGGGCTGCAGAAAAATGCCTGCAAATGAGCTATTGAAAGAGCTCAGCCTAGATGATAGATGATAAAAAAGATCAGGAGGTGACGTCATTGAAGTGTTGAAGTGACTTCATGGAGAGAAACTATCGGGTATGAAAGGGCTCATTAATTTAGCAGAGAAAAGCATAACAAGACCCAGTGGCTGGAAACTCAAAAGAGACCAATTCATATGAGACAGAGGGCACACATATTCAACCGTAAGGATGAATCACCAAAGGAACAAACTAGAAAGGGAAGTGGTGGGAATTCCCCATCTCTTGATGTCTTCTAATGAAGACTAGATGCCTTTCTGGAACGTGTGTAGTCAAAAACTAGCTCCTATGCTCTACAGAAAGCATGTGATATGCAGGGGTCAGAAGACACCCTAATTGTCTCTTCTGTCCATAAAGTCTGCTAATTTATGAAAAACTGAGCATTGCATGGGGAGAAGCTTCTGATGTTTTACTGTGTAGTTGGCACAATGAACGCTTATTGCGTGGGGTGATCCAGGGGAAGCAGCTCAAACATCCAGTGTGGCTGGACAGGGGCAGGACATCAGCACTGCAGGGGAGGGGTGGGTGTGGCAGTGACATCACAAGGGCCTTTGGCAGGACATCAGCCTATTGGACAAAGGTGGTGGGGAGGCGATGACCTCACAGAGAGATCTTGACATCAGCCAGGCAGGACAGGGGTGCAGGACAGGGGCCACCTCGGAGATCCCTGTGGCTTTGCTTCAGCACGTCTCCTTCTCGAGGTCTCTCCTGGAGGACTGAGAGAGCATTCCCTTTCACGTTCGTGAGCGCAAGGAGGACCCTCTTTGGAGTTTTCTCCTTTTCTTTTAGTGGTTTTCCTCGAAAACAGACGTCCCTGTAGAGAAGGTAAGAGCCTCGGAGAGGTTTGGAACCTGTTCAGTCTGATCCATCAGGTGCCGGCTGATTTTTAGGAAAGGAAAACACTAGATGGTGGGGGCAGTATTTTATTTCTGACCTAGGACTTTGTCCCTTAGAATCACTAGGGACATTGGGGTTTCTCCTTTTTGTTTTCCCTTTTCCTGTCTCTTCCTCCTTTCTCTTCTTGCTTCCTTTGTCCTTTTCCTCTGCTCTCCTCCCACCACCAGGAGCTCTGTGTGTGGAGCGGGGGCCGGAGGGGATGGGGGGTTGCACTCCAACTCTCATTGCGGGAGGCCCTCCCAAAGACATGTGGCTGGAATGGTGCTCTAAGAGTGACTCCCTCCGGTGGTGACCCGGGACATCTGGTGAGAACTCTCAGCTTTCTGCTTCTCAGAGTCTCAATGCTGATTGGGGGAGCTTGGGGCTATTGTGAGGGAGGAGACTCAGGTCCTTGTTACCCTCTTTTAAGACCAAGGAAATAGGCCGTAACCAAACATGTATTTGATTGCTCTTGCTGCTTTTCTCCATTCAATGTCTTTGAGTAATTCATGATTCTCTCTCTAATGGGCTAGTTCTTCTAAAATACTTACTAAATAATTAGGTTTTAATAAAGCCAAATGCAACCCCATACCTCCAGTAACAAAGGAGTCAGGCAGCACCCTATAGAATGGGGGACAATCCTCTGGAAAGCAGTGACCCTGAAAAGGATTTCGGGTTCATACTGGACGAGCTGCTCAGCATGATCTGTTAATGTGAAGCTGTGGTAAAAAAGGTTAAAGCCATTCTTGGCTGGATAGAGTAGTGAGGATGGAAAGGGAGGTGAAACAGCATTGGTGAGACTGATGTTGGAATGCTGAATCCTGTTCTTGTGACCAAATTTTGAATATTATGTTAAAACAATTGGAGAGGGTACAGAACAGATTTATAATTGAGTGATGGGGATGATGCCTTCTAATGAGACATTGAAAAAGCTCAATCTGTTTAGTATATACAAAAGACAAATGAGAAGTGAGTTGCTTGACTTCATGGAGAGAAAATGTTGAGTATAAAAGAGCTCTTTTATGTCTCAGAGAAAGGCATGACAAGATCCCATGGATGGAAGCAGAAATCAGAAAAAGCATAATGACAATAAGACCCAGATTTGTAAGAGGGTGGTTCGTCATTGGCACAAACTACCAAGAGAACTGATGGCTTCTCCATCTCTTGATCTCTTCGAATAAAGACTAGATGCCTTTCTGGAAAAAGTTGGAGTAAAAGAAAAGCCCAGCTCTTCTGACATACAGGAGTCCTTAGGATACGCAGGGGATCAGATTAAATGGTCTAACGGTTCCTTCTGGCCAAAAAGTCGACTAACTTGTGAAAACCTAATTGTGGCCTGGGGAAGAACCTCTGTGTTCCACTGTGTGGTCGGTGTCATCCCCACAATGAACGCTCATTGAGTGGGGTGATCCAGGGGAAGCGGCTGAAACATCCAATGTGGCTGGACAGGGACAGGACATCAGCACTGCCGGGGAGGGGTGGGTGTGGCAGTGACATCACAAGGGCCTTTGGCAGGACCTCAGCCTATTGGACAAAGGTGGTGGGGAGGCGATGACCTCACAGAGAGATCTTGACATCAGTCAGGCAGGACAGGGGTGCAGGACAGGGGCCACCTCGGAGATCCCTGTGGCTTTGCTTCAGCACGTCTCCTTCTCGAGGTCTCTCCTGGAGGACTGAGAGAGCATTCCCTTTCACGTTCGTGAGCGCAAGGAGGACCCTCTTTGGAGTTTTCTCCTTTTCTTTTAGTGGTTTTGCTCGAAAACAGACGTCCCTGTAGAGAAGGTAAGAGCCTCGGAGAGGTTTGGAACCTGTTCAGTCTGATCCATCAGGTGCCGGCTGATTTTTAGGAAAGGAAAACACTAGATTGTGGGGGCAGCATTTTATTTCTGACCTAGGACTTTGTCCCTTAGAATCACTAGGGACATTGGGGTTTCTCCTTTTTGTTTTCCCTTTTCCTGTCTCTGCCTCCTTTCTCTTCTTGCTTCCTTTGTCCTTTTCCTCTGCTCTCCTCCCACCACAAGGGGCTCTGTGTGTGGAGCGGGGGGCCGGGGGAGGGTGGTTGTGGGAGGCTCTCACAGAGAGGTGAGACTGGAATAGTGCTCTGAGAGTGATCCCCTCGGTGGTGACCTGGGCCATTCTTTGGGCTATTTGGTGAGACCCCTTAGCCTCCCACCCCTCAAAGTCTCAACCTTGATTGGCTGAGGAGGGGGCTATTGACAGGGAGAAAACTCTGGTCTTTGTTGTTCTCTTTTATGACCAAGCAAATAAGTCACAACCAGTTATATGTTTGACCTATGTGGATGCTGCTCTCCATTCATTGTCTCGGAGCAGTTCATGATCCTCTCGAACATTCCAATTCTTCTAAAATACTTGCTGAATAATTACTATGAACAATTGTTGGTCTGTAGCTCATTTGAGAGCAACTGCATCAGCTAAGACAAGTCCCTGCTCCTTTCTCAGCCTTCGTTTCTCCTTCTTTCAAGTACGAATAGCAATCCTCTCCCACCTACCTCGCCATGGGTGGATGCTGGGGATCCACTGAAGAGTGTCACTCGGAGCAGTGCAGACTAGGGGGTGTCCGATCACACTGAGCCATAGCAGATTATGACCTAATATTCTATTTTATTTGCATTTTATTCTTTTGAAATTGTGAAGAGCAGCAGCTACTTAGCTCAGACTGAAGCATCTCATCTAACTTTCTAGATCATAGTGTCTCCCCTTTGTGTACGACGAGACAGCTGAATGCACTGTGACAAACAGGAGATGCTCTAATTTGCAAACAAATATTTTTGCAAAGAATTTTCATCCTATTTGTTACCATTTCAAGGAACAAAGTGGTTTCGTCTGAATGGATTTTCTTACAGAAAACGGTTTCCATGAAAATGTTCACACCTGATTTCCTGGGCTCTATCCGGGCGGTTGTTGTCTGTTAGTTAGAACAGGAGTCAGGACTGTTGTCTTCTCTTTCTGGCTCCATCACCGCTTTGCTGTGTGACACCTTGGGTAGGTCCAATGGGAATAGGGTCAATTCTCTTAACTCCAGGCAGCAGGGAGCCTGGGTGAGATAAGGGATGTTAAGGCCGTCTGCGAAGGAGAAAGGGATGTTTCCAGGTGCTGAATGTCAAGAATTCTAAACTTTGCTAAAATGGCTAGTCTAGAGAAACAAGAACTACTTGGGGTCAAACTTTAACCATTGTCTTCTTTAAAGCCGATTCAGAGATGTGAGTCCCAGAGAGCCATAGAGAGGGGGATCAACTTGCCCAAAGTCCCTCAGTTCAATAGGCAGCAATGGAAGCAGGAGTGACACTCCCTCTCAAAGGCAGGGGGACCAAATATTAGGGCCTGGTTGCAATTGCCAGCTGTGGGAGGGAGTGTGCGGCAGTGGTTAGTGAAGGGGTCCATCCATGGCTCTGACACTCGATGTGAACCTGAGCCGGTAGCTGAGGCCCGTTTGCCATCAGTAGGGTTGGGGTCCCATCGCTACAGCCCAGCGGGGTTGAGAGGCTCCAGGACGGTGTGTAAAGTGCTGGGATGTCAGGATCCTGGAGGCGCTGTCACCTCCACCCTAGGGCCGTGTTCTGCACCCCCCTGCTGCTGGCTGAGTTTCTCCGTCCCTTGGCAATCAGACAGAGTCTTCTTTTCACAGCCAGTCGATCGCCCTCGTGTCATCACCCTGCCTGCTGGCTGGGCAGGGTAACTCCTGAGGCCACCACCCTCTCCAGCCTGCCTTGGGCTTGGGGAGTGAGGAGGAGGGCAAGGGACGTCTGCTGACCCTGAACATCCGCCATCCATCGTACCATCACTGAGAGCAAGTGAGTGGCATTTGGGTTCCTCGGTGGCTTCCCCTGTCTGTCTCGGGAGAGGCAGAAAAGAGGAGAGCCTATCTCCAAAGGGGGATTTCATTTTCAAACAGGCCCCAAGAGCCCCTCACTCTCAGACCGGCAAGGAGCTTCTCCAGAGCCGTCTCCAGTGTGTTTGGAAAGGTTCCAGCAATGGGGCTCCCAACCCTTACTTTGTGGGACACTGTTCCCCAGGCTGAGAATTTCTGAGCTGGGCCAGAGCCTGTGAGCTGCTGAGCATGGAAATCAATGGGGAACGAGGAGGGCTCTGGTCTTCCTGTGCCTAGGGTCTTTGTGACTTTGACGTGGGGAATGGTTTCCCAGGAGAAGTCCGGACTCCTGGGTTCTGTTCCTTCTCTAGCCTGGGTGGGAGTGTGGCCTAGGACGACAGGAGGGGGCTGCTTGTCCAGAGTAACCGATGGTCTTTGGGACTGACCCCATTGCTGGAAAACGATGAGACTTCCTGGATATTGCAGCAGCAGGGATTACGAGGGGGAACGTTGGGAGCAGATCATACAATGAACTCCTACCAGTGTGTGTAGATGGCACTCCCTGCACTCCTGTGGGGGCAGAGGGGGCGGCTGTGGTTGGAGCAGGGAGGAGGAGGGACAGAAAAGGCCCAGGAGTGAAAGGCTGCCTTGAGCCCAGATTCACCCCTGCTCCCCGCTCGGTTCCAGGATGGCCAGGCTCCTGCTGATGTTCAGGAGGAAGGCTCTGCAGGTGGCCCCAGAGCCTGAGGGAAGCAGCTGCCATGTTCCCAAGGGGCAGAGCAAGCCCTGCGTCCCCGCTGGCAGGGAAGCAGCTCCCGTCCAGGCCAGACGGCGGAAGTGCCCGGCCTTCTGGAAAAGGACCCCGGCTCCCGGCGCAGGCGTCGAGCTGGGAGAGGCCCCGACCAGGCCCCAGTGGAGCTGGCCCAGGCTGCAGTTTGGCAGACAGGACCCAGCCCAGGAGGGGCGCCGGGCAGGGTGGCTCTGGGGCTTGTTGTGTGGGCAGCAGCAGCCCCAGGAGCCCAGCCCCCGTTCCCATCAGGAGGCATCGCCCTGCCCGCTCACTGAGGACCTTCCAGCCCCCGCAGGCCAGGAGGTGGAAGGTCCCTGTCCCAGCACCGGCAGCTCAGCCTGGGACAGCGGCAGCACCTGGGCCTCTGGCAGCAGCCAGGCCGATGGAGGCCACTGCTTTGTTCCAGGTGAGGAGCCAGGCTGGGCTCCGGGAGGGGTGAGGACGGGATGTGAACACCCTGGGCCCAGACGCTCTCCCAGTGATACGGGGGGAGGGTCCCCAGCCCAGGTGTCTGGCCTGAGCCACGCGAACCCCACGGACAGCAGCAGCCGTCACACAGCAGACACACGGGGACCTGGGGGTGGGGGCATGAAGAGCTGCTGCCACTTTGGTCCTTGCTGCTCCGGGGCCGGGGGAATCGGCACCTCCCCTGGAGTCCTGGGCAGGGGAGGGGGGCTCTGCTCTGGGCTTCTCAAGCTGTTGGGGGCTGAAGGCATCCCTGAGAGGGAGATATGGGGCTCGATCTGCCCTGGGTGCCTGAGGTGGGAAGGGGGGTCTTGAATCTTGCTCTGCCCACCACGCCCCTGTCCTTCCCTCCCTGGTGCAGGGAGCCCCCTGGATTCGGAGCAGGAGGAAGGGGTGGACGTGGCCAAAGATGAAGCTGTTCTCAAGGTCATCCGAGAGCAGCTCCAGTGCAGAGATAAGGTACAAATGTTCCCCACCTGGGCTGGAACCAAGATTGCCCTGTCCCTTCCCAGCATCCCCACCCCCTGCCAAGAGTCTTGTCCCTCCTGATCCACCACCCCTAATGGGGCCCTTTTACATCCATGATGTGGGACTCCCAAGATGGGGGTGTTTGTCCCACAACAGCCGAGGTCGTCTCCCCTGACAGGCACTGTCCCAGTTCCTGATCCTGCTTGCGTAGGAGTGGTGGGGGATTTGGAGAATAGGCAGGTCCCCACAATCCCCCATTGAGGCCTGAGCCCTGGAGCTGGTGTGGGTGGGGCAGGAAGGTTCCTCACTAACAGGTTCTCTCTCGCTATACCCCACTCCTGGTGGGTCCAGGATGAGGGGCAGCAGCTCCTGTTCCTTCAGGCCATCTACCCCGCATGTCTGGCTGCACAGGAGAGAGGGGAGGACACGCTGGAGCCGCGCTGCTGCAAGGTGGCTGTGGTGAAGAGGATCGTGGTGAGTGAGACACGCCATACGGCAGCTGGAGGGAGGAGAGAGACATGGAATTGGCAGGGGTATGGCCAGGCTAATGGGTGGGGGCTTGGTGGTGTTGGAGGGGGCAGCAGAGGGCAGAGTTTGCTGGGGCTGAAGTCTGGGGAGAAGAGAAGGGAGAAATTGTGAGATTGGTCAGTAGTGGGCAGGGGGGGAATTGTGTGGCTGGAGGGCAGCTGAGAGTGGGGGACAAGGAATCACATGGTCCCAGCTCGGTCGTCGGGATGGGGCTGAATGGGGGCAGTTTTGACAGGGAGGAGGAGAGAAGGGGTTGGGAGTGAGCTGGGCAGGAATCCGGGAAGGGGGACAAGTCGGATGGGCAGGAAGGGAGTGGGAGGTGGTGGGGGATCCTGCTGGCCATGTGGGGCACTGGCTGTGTCATCTCCTCACTGGGAGGTGTCAGTCGGGTCTGAATCTCACATGCTCCTTTGTCTCCTTCGCGTCTCACAGGAGCTCATCGAGCAGCTTCCCGATGACTCGTCACCCAGCGCCGTCCTCGCCCACTCCCTGGCTGCAGTGGGCTACCTCTGGTACTGAGACAGCCCCACCCCCTCACCCCGCCGGCTCCCCTCACCCCAGTGCTGCTCAGGCCCAAGGCTGGGAGTCACCGTCACTGTCCCGCCCAGGTCACCTCCCAAGAGTGGCGCCTCTGGCAGAGATGGTGGGGTGGGGAGGGTCACTCTGTCCTGGCGGGGCTCTTCTTTTCACTCCCAGAACATGACAGGGGCCTTGGGGAGGGGCTCACTCCCGGGCTCCGATACAGGAGGGGCAGCAGGCTCCAGGGAACAGGAGCTATTCCTGTCCTGCCACTGTCTGTCTGGGACCCCTTGGCCTTGTCATTCTCTAGCTAAGTGCCTCAGTTTCCATTCTCGCCAGCCTGTGCCTCTATCCCTGTGGGTTGGTGTCCGTGTTGGCCACAGTCCCACCCCCGTACTGCACAGTCTAATACCAGCTCCTCTCTCTTGCCAGCACCATGAAACCTGCCCTGGAGCCAGCCCTAGAGACTCACCTCTTGCGAGCTGCCCTTCACTCCGTCTTCACCCTGGGCACGGAGAAGGACACCACCGGCAACCAGGTACATCCTCCTCCTCCATCCCTCTCCTCTTCCAGAGTGGTCCTTGGCCCAGGCTCCCTTGATTCGCTGGAGCTCCAGATTTAGGGGTGGGGTAGCGGAGATGGAACAAGCTGCAGGGTTGGATCCTTCCCTCCAGCAGGGAAGAGATGACCCCACTCTGGGGGATTTCTTTCTTTCTTTCTTTCTTTCTTTCTTTCTTTCTTTCTTTCTTTCTTTCTTTCTTTCTTTCTTTCATAAGCCGTGTTTTGCCCAGAAGCCCAGCTTCCATCCATAGCAACTTGGCTGTTTCATACTCTTCTGCCTACAAGGCCCTCTGCAGAGACCTGCTAAGCTCATGGAACAAAGGTCCAGGGGTCATCAATTCTTGCGAATTGCCTGCAGTGCGATGTGAAGGAGAGAGGCCAGGAGATGTGTTTGGGAGTCTCCCCTGTGCTTCCCAGAGATCCCCTCTTCCCATCCTGTGGCAGGTGTAGGCCCAGGTTCCCTAACTCTGACCCATGCTTTGCAGGCTCTGCACAAAGTCATCCCAGAGGTCCTGGATGCCATGCTGGGGAACCTGCTGGCAGAGTCCCCAGACACAGACAGGCTCCACTTCATCTTGGAGGTGAGCCCCATTTTATCTTAACTCTTTGGGGGACTGGTAAGGAGAGACTGGAAGATCCATTTTCTACTCTGTCCTCCTAGCTGGGTCCCCAGTGGGCCGTCCTTGGTTGGGGAGGTCAGTGCAACGCACTGTCATGTCCTTCCTTCTTGAGGGATGGAGGAAGGAGCTGGGACTTCAAGCCAGAGCTCTGCCTGGTTCTGCTGAGCACTAAGCACAGGGCTGCTGGCTGTCTTGGGGAGTGAGAGTCTGAAAACCCACCCTTCCCCCACCCCTCCAACACACACACCCCATGAGATTTGGGAGATGGTTCTCAGAGAAGAGGCACACGCTCCTTCCGAGAGAAACAGGAGGAGCCCAGGGAATCAGCCCTTCCCTCTGATCTGCTCTGAAATTCCTGGAGGGATTGTGCTCTCAGTCACTCCCTACACCCCCCCAAGGATTTCCATAGCAGGGAAGGGTGAGGGTTCAGTCTCCTTTCTGGTGAACTGTTCAGGAATCAGGAGTTCTGGGAGGATGGGACCAACCCCGACCCCGAACATTGTCCCAATCTAGACAGATGCTGACAAGTTGTGACCTGCAGGGTACAAGCTGCGTCCTGGGGGAAAGAATCCCCTTCTAAAGCTCTGCCAGCAAGGCCTCAGATATTCCCCCCTGCACAGAATGTCTCAGGTCCCTTGGGGTGGGGGCGTGGGACTCATTTGCAAAGCAGGTGCACCTGGCCATTGAGTCTGACCTGCCTCCTTTCCCCACAGCATGTCAACTTCTGGGTCGTGTCCAGGGTGTCCCACGAGCGAGCCAGGGCCATCAGGAGCAGCACAGCCCTGCTGAGATACACAGTCACCCTCCCTGAGTTTGACGTAAGTGAGCTCCGAGCCCAGCTTGCTGGCTCCAGGCGGAGGCGGGCTGGCTCCAGCGGGCTGCAGGGTCTGCTGCTGCTGCCGGGGCTGTGGGTTAGGAGGGTTCTTCAAGGGGAGGCAGAGTCAGAGCAGGGATTGAGCTCAGCTTGAGTCAAGTTCTTCTTGTCCTGGTTCAGTGTTGTCCCTGTGTCTTTAAGGGGACCATGCTCCAGCCCCTGCTTGGCATCCCAAAGAAGCTCCAGGCTCCCTTGCAGCAGAGCAAATGAAGGGTCGATCTCAAGCTCCTCTCCCCCAGCATCTCCTGCAGGGGGGCTAAGGGAAAGGAGCCCTCTGGCCCAGGGGGGACAGGGAGCTGAAAGGAAAATGCTGATGGAGTCCCCTCTGCTCTCCCTTCCCTTAGATCTCAGCTGAGTTCCCTAGGATGGGGCACCACGTGGCCCAGCTGGCTCTATTTGTCAGCGAGCCAGACAAGGACATCAGCCGGCAGGCCAGGGAGGGGACTTACCGGCTCTACCAACTGCTGCTCCAACAGAGGGGTAAGGAACCCAGCTGGGACACGGAACCCAATAGGGGACTGAGAGTCACCACAGGTGGATAATGGGACCCCAGACCATTTCTCTCAGACTCACCCCAGCTGGAGGACAAGTCTCTCTCTGCCTCTGTTCTTCTCCACTCCACTGTGCAGCCACCAATGGGATTGGAAGGACACAGAAACTGCAACCAGAATGAGGAGAAAAGTCTCTCTCTCTCTCTCTCTTCCAGGTCTGACCATACATGACGTGGAGGATCTCTGGTGCTATGACTGGCACCAGGACAGCAGGCTCTTGGCCTACAAGAACACAGCCAGAGTGGGGGAGGTAAGGGCACTGTGCCAGGGCATGACACAGCTCAGGGAGTGGGGCTGGCTGGGTTCCCTGTAGTGGATGCCTCCTGGAGACAGGAAAAGAGCCCGCTCCTTATTTCCAGCTCGGAGTTCCTCATCCAGCAACCAGTGGGAGAGGCTGGTGCTAAAGGTCCCACATTGGAACCTCACTAGTTGCCGTGATTTGAGTGTCTTACATGGCTGCATTGCTCCGTGGCATAAGGAAGATCCCCGGGTCGGGAGTTAATATAGGATTATGGCTCTGGGTGTCTTTCTGCTCCTTGTCCCCCTGGCTGATCCCCAAGTGTCTGAGAGGAGAGCCCTGGGTCAGTCAGTCACAATTGCTTGATCAAATCCTAGTTTAATTCCCTGCACCCTGTAGAAGCAGAGAAAGGAGGTGGGCTTTGCCCAATTCCATTGCCAGTCAGGAAGCAGAATGCCCCAACCTGGGAACTGGGTAGGGGACACAGTGAGCTCCAGAGCCAGTATGGACCACATGCGCCCCCTCACATCTCCAGACCTGGCCAGGAATGGCAGAGTATCTGGACCTCAGCCACTGTTCCAAAGAAGCACATTGTCACTGACCCAAGTTGCGGCTACTTGATGCACAAGTGGAAAATCAAAGACACCCCTGCCCCGCCCCCGTCTCACAACTGTGGTGAGAATATCCAAACCTTCGAACACACCGTAACACAGTGCCCCCAGACTGGAGTCAAAGCTGAAATGGGTGATTTCCACAACATCACAGAGGAGGCCTTGGAATGGCTCCTGGATTGACAAGGGCATCTACAGAACGCTGCTCCACAGACGTGCCGTGAGAGAGACTGTGTGAGCTTGTCCTGCCTCCCACAAGCTGAATTGCTGCAGCGGAAGAAAAGTCTTTGAGGAGCGTCTGTGATGGGGACTGGGCCATGAGTCTCCTTGTCCTTGTCATGCTGCTGATTGGATTCCCCTCAAAGAAACCAAGGAGCTGCAGAGGCCATACCCAGCGACGAGAGAAATCACTAAGCTGGCGGGGAAGAGACCTTTGGTCTGTCAGCTCCAACCCCCTCGCCCCCCACAACACACACACACTCCTCTAGCCGCTGAGATGCAGGAGATCTCTCTGCTGGAAGCAACACAGGGTCCCCTGTCGTCTCTGTGCCCTGCACAGCAGAGTGGGCCTGCTCACACACATTAGAGATCCATTTCCAGCCCATCCTGGCCCCTGCCAGAAATTGCCCTCCTGAAAGAGCCACTGGAGGCTTTGGTCCCTCAGCACCTGCGACCTTTTAATAAGGGGGCTTCCCTGAGCCCTGGGACCCTGAAAGCCTCCTGGGGAATGAACTGCCTTGGCCACAGCAGCTCTCTTCCCCGCCCTTTGGGGCACTAGACGGTGATGCCATTGTACGGCCAGGACTTGGAGGCTGGCTCTGGGCAATCTGCTGGAGCCTCGTGTCCTCTTGCTTCTAGGTCTTTGGGAAATTCTTCTCCGACGGGCAGAAAAGATCCTTTCTGCAGACAGCAGTGCTGGCCATCCACGACCCACTGCTGCGTGTCAGCCAGGCTGGGCTGGTGCTCGTCTACTCCCTCCTGGGGGAAGCCCAGCAACTGATGGGGGTCACGGTAAGCAGCTGCAATCGACTCAGGAGCTTGGGGTGGGGCCCAGAGCCTCATTCCCATCCTATCGCCATTCGCTGGCCTGGTAGCAAGGAGCCTAGTGGGGACTTCTGGACTTCATGGACTTCTCTTCTTAGGATGTGGTGCTCTGCTCTCACTCCTGGGAAGGCCAGGAGAGTCCCCTAAGTGCCCCCTGGGAACCTTTCCTGCCCCACAGAGCTGCACCCCTTTCCCCATGGCCTAGTGTCCATGTCACCCGAGCCACCATCGAGAGTTGCTCCCATCCCTGGCAGCCTGGGAGGCCAAGGACTGACTGGAGATGGCGACTGACCAGGAAGGGCTGAGGCACATGGGCGTGGGAAGCTGAGTCTTGCTGCTGGTAGGGCTGGACCCGCTCTAGAGCGATTGGGAGGATTCAGTCAGCAGGGGCTGTTGATCTGCCCCCTTTACCAGGACTGCCATCCTGTGGCTTTATCTTTCATCACTGGGGTGACTTGGTGAAAGGTCTCAACCTCTCCCCATCCCACTTCACTGCTGCCAGAATCCCTCCTGCCCCCCGCCACCCTGCTACAGCCCCCTCCCTGCCCTACCTGGGTGGGGATGGAGGTAGCGATGGAGGAGAGGGTTCTACGAACTTGAGCGGTGTCCCCAGGTGGGTTGGAGGTGGAACAGCTGTCAGGGAGCATGGATGGGGAGGTGGCAGGAGCTCACCGTACAAGGAGGGGGGTTGGCACTGGAGGTCACTAGAGAGGACAGCAAGCCTCCATCCTGGGGGTCAGGAGGGTGAATCTACCACTCAGACAGGAGCAGCTGCTGGGTGGAAATGGTGGTGCTGGTTCCAGGTGCCCTTAATCCTCCCTGATTCCTGGGGAGTGTCTCAGTCTCTGACTATGTTCTCGTTCCCCTGCAGCATGAGGATGTCACAGCCAAGGTCATGGGCCAGCTTCGCATGATCCGGCACTTGCACCAGATGCCGGAGGCGCTGCAAGGGCTGTGGCTCGTCTGATGCTCTTCAAGGTTCCCCTCCCTGTTCAGCAAGTCCCCTCCCTGCTGCAGGTACTGCTCTGTCTCACTGTAAATGCGGGGCTAGTGGAAGCGGAAATGGAGGCCCCTGGCACTCACAGAAACTGTCTCCCCTCTCTGTGGAGCCGGGTCCTTCCCTCGGCCCCTCAAATTCCTTCATCTGGGGCAGAAGCTCTTTCCCTCACACCCATACCCCTCCCCTCTTTCTTTGATCTCACCCCCATCCCATTCCCTGTGCTCCCAGGCAGAGATCTTCCTGCCCCATATGGTGCAGAAGGACCTTTGGGTCAGGGCTACGGACTGTCTGCCCAACTGAAGCTCAGGAAGCTCCACATTTGAGGAGGTGAGGATGGGACAGAGGCTCAGGGCTAGCTTCATCTCCTGCCCTTTATTCTTCCTTTGGTCCTTCTCTGGGCTCTCAGACTCTGACATGAAAAGGAGCCTCCTCCCCCCGTGTCTTCTAGGCCCTGGGGTGTGTGACAGCCTCCCAGATGGCTGCAGTCAGAAGCTGAACCACCTCAGGGAGCAGTGGGGACAGGTCCCTTGTCCTAGGAAGCCAAGCAATGGTAGTTCTCAAAGAGGCTGAGAGGGAAGAGCTCGCTCCCTCAGGGAGGTAAGAGCCACTGACTTCTTTGGGCATTTGGGTTTCTTGGGGGAGAAATGGGATCCCTGCTGCACAGCCTGGCTGGGAGCTTCCCCCATCCCTGGGACAGAGACATCTCCATCAATGTGCCACCCTTGGTTTTTTCCTAGCAAGAGGCTCCCCAGAGATCTCTTCAAACTTGTTCTCCTGGGAGAGTTTCTGGGAGGAGGCTCTCCTCCCTCAATCTCCAACTCCATCATGCAGTCTCTTTCACCTAACATCTCCGCTCTCCAGCTCCCCTTCCCGCAGCAGGACAAATGGACCTTCAGCTCCTAGAGAACAGACTCTGACCTCCTTCTGATCAGCAATGGGGTTTCACCATCCCCTCAGCAAACCTGTCAGCCGGGCTGGACCGGATTTGAAGGAGGAGGGTATGTAACAGGGTGGCTTGGCCTGTGGCTGCCAAGCCTGGGGCTAGGCCAAAACGATGACCAAGTGAGCCCCACCTGAGAGGAAAGAAGGGAAAACAGCAGCAAAAGTCCAGAAGCAGAGCGAGCTGTTCAGTAGATGGCCTTGGGCCAAAACCTGGAGTCCAAGGTAGGACTGGGTTCTCTCAATGTCCCTAAGGAAGGGGACATAGAAGATCATGGAAACCCAAGAAGGGCAGGCCAAGCCGAAATCAGGCTGAGGAAGAACTCCCCACGAGGGTGGAAGGCCTTGTTTCTGTTCAAGACATTTTTGGACTTTGTTTGCAAGGAGCACGACCCAGGAAGGAGTGGACTAAAGGACAGTCACCTGCTTAGAGGGCTGAGTTCCCAGCCAACAAACTGCAAGAGTGAGTATCAGCAGGGTTGCTAGCCCAGCGAGAAAGCGGTGACACGAGGCCTGGTCAGCATCTAGCGGTGAGTGAACTCTGGTACGCACCTGCTTCCATTCTGGAAACAGCCTGGTATTGGAGAGTGGGTGGGGAGAGCAGGGAGGTGGGAGGAGTTCCTGAGGCTGGGGTGGGGAGGACATGGTCCAGCTTGTGGGAGGGATCCTGCTGGCTGTGTCTGGAGCCCTGTGTAGCCTCCTCTATGGGAAGTTCCCATGGGTCAGTGGGGCCTGAATCTCTCCTGCTCCTTTGTTCTCTTTGGGCTTCACAGGAGATGTCTGGTGAACTGCCCTTGGACTCTGGGCCCAGCACTGCTCAGAAATTATTCGCTACCTTCAGAGAGACAGGGCACAGCTCAGCCTGTTGGGTAGGCTGGAGACTCACACTTCACTCGAACACACAACACTGAGGTGCTTTGGGAAGCACAGTCACAAAGAAGAGATTTAAGTGACACTAAGCAAGAGAAAGAGACAAATTTCAAAGAGAGAAACAAAACACAACACACTTTGTCGTGACTAAAACTGAATCTTAACAAGTCCCAATCTTTGCCTTAGCAGTTTCCAGACTAACATCTCAGCTTTCCTAACAGACCTTCTTTGATGTCCCTGTAGGATAGAAAACTTCTCTGTCGAATCTGCTGATTTGATTGCTTCGTCTTCTGGTTTCAGACCCTCTGTTCTCCTTCTGGGGTGCCTGGACCCTGACTGTAACATCTCTCTGGCCCAGCCTCTTACACAGATGTGTGCTGCAACCAGCCCAGCGCAGGGAGCAGTGCGGACAGATGATCTCCTCCTGTCAGACCAAGCAACAGGGGTCCCAATGAGGCTTAGATGGAAGATCCCAGGCATCTCCTGGAGGTAAGAACCGTCCACTCTTCTGGGCACTTGGGGCTATTGCAAGTAAGAGGGGGCTCCTGTTCCATAGCCTATTTGTCCTCATGACTGTGTTTTTTTATTCTCAGAGGTTGTGTCCGGGACCCTGGAGACTGTTTCGTGCAGGAGGTTTGAGCGGGGAGAGATCACTCAGTGTCCTGACCCATGGGTCATTAACCCGGGTCTGCAGGGTTCATGGGAGCAGCCACCCTCCAGCACACCACCTGGAAGCCTACGAAAAACTGCTTACCTAGGACTTACGAAGTCCAGACCCAGTTTGAGGCTCCATCCCTGAGGACCTATTGGCAGAGTCCCAGAACAGCGAATCGGCCCCCGGGACCTCCTTAAACCAGCAGCAGGAACAAGGAGCTGTCTGAACACCCGAGCTCCTCCCCGGCTCTGGACCGTGTGTTAACTGTTCCTGCTCCCACTCCCCAGGCTTGATTTCCTGGCATGCGGACTCGGGGTGACTCATCTGACTTGAGGTGCTGAACACAATTTGGTCTTTTACTTCTGCTCTTCCAGTGTCCTGACCCAGCTGACTCTCGACTCCTGTCTTGTGAGTGTGGACTCTGCCTCTGACCACTAGGTCTGGCTGCCCATGACCCGGCCATGACACTGACTTTTCTACAATTCCTCCAATGCCCTTTTCTGCTCTCCAGCTCTGCTCTCCCAGCAAGACACACCGATCCCTGGCTCCCAGAGTCCTGCTTGCCCGCTAGTCAAGGGCTCAGGGGGAGAGCTTGTGTTGCCCCCTCCCCCACCACAGCTGCTTTTCCTCGGGGACTCTCCCTAGCACAGAGGAGAATCCGTCCTGGCAGCAATTCAGGAAGTCACAGAAGGGACGGTCTGCTCAGCTCCCTCTGCAATGCCACTGCCCGAGACCATCACGAGTGGGTGCCCAGTGACTGCACCGGCAGCTCCTTGAGAGACTCCTGGGGCAGGGTAGTCGTGTTTCCCGGTGACCGCGGGAGGCCATGCAAAAAGTGCGGCATTGAGGAGACTCTCCTGCTGTCCCAAAGGGTTTCTGTTCTCCTGCATGGTTAGACCCTGGGGCTGGCTGGCAGAATGGGGAAGAGCTGGTTTGTGATGAGTCGGAGGATTCACCATAGAGGTGGCAGCAGCTGCAGATCCTGGAGTCCCTGTGGTCGGGTTACCATGCGTCCGGATTTTCCCGGACATGTCCGGCTTTTTGTAAAACTCTCCAAAGGGCCGGGATTTCCCTCCCAATGCAGCACTCTGGGGACGCGGGTGGGGAGCTGCGTGCACTGCGTGGGAGCGCGGCACTGTGTCTGGCTCCGCACCCCAGACACACTGCTCTGAGCAGCAGGGTACATGGGCCGGGGGGCTGGAGAAGGGGCATGGGGTCCCAAGGGACAGTCAGGGGACAGGGAGCAGGAGGGGTTGGATGGGTCAGGGGTTCTGAGGGGAGCCTGTCAGGGGGTGGGCATATGGAGAGGGGTCGGGGGAATCAAGGGAGATGGAGCAGGGGGGGTTGGATGGGGCGGAGGTTCGGAGGGGAAGTCAGGGGCAGGGAGCGGGGGGTGTTAGATGGGTTGGGGGTTCTGCGGGGGCAGTCAGGGGACAGGGAGCAGTTGGATGGGTGTGGGAGACCTGGGGGTCTGTCAGGGGGTGGGGGTGCGGATAGGGGGCAGGGCAGTGAGGGGACAGGTAGGGGGTAGAGTTCTAGGGGGGCAGTTAGGCTGGGGGGGTCTAAGGAGGGGGCAGTTGGAGAAAGGGAGAAGGAAGGCTTAGATAGAGGGCAGGGTCCTGGGAGGGGGCGATCAGGGGACAAGGAGCAGGGGGGGTTGGATTGGTTGGCAGTTCTGTATGGGGCAGTCAGGGGGCAGGAAGTGGGAGGGAGTAGATAGGTGGCAGGGCTACCACTCCCACACCCCTACCCCCTCGGAGTGTCCTCTTTTTTGAAAGTTCAAATATGGTAACCCTACCCTATGGGCCCAGCCTCCACTCCTGAGAGATCAGACGAACCCCCCCCTGTTCTCAGGGAGTCTTTGGCTTTCGCGGCTGGGCCTGCCTGCCGAGACAGAGGACTCAGTGTTTCCATCAGGCTGCTCAGTTGCCAATGCAGCCACCCAAAGATGTGAAGAATGGAAGCGAAAGAGCAAAGCTGGACCCTCCGCTGAGCTCCTGCGATCAAGTGAGCCCAGCCTGGGAGAGACGAGGGAAAGCTCCATGGTGGCTGGTGGCTGCAGGAATCCAGGGGAGGAGAAATAAATAGTTCATGATGAATCCTACGGGCTTTGTCTTGTGTGGTGAAGGGTTTAAAATGGGTCTAGTTACTATCACATTCAACTTTACAATCGCTGTGTCTGATGGAAGGGCAGGTCTGGAAAGGGCAGAGGTCACTCAAGGAGCTTCAAGTCTCCGATTCTGTCCCTATTGCCTGCTTTGACCAGCTGATCTCAACCCAACACCTCCCTCAGGTGGTCGCAGTGGTGAGCTCTTTCCCTCTTTTTCTGGATTAGCCGCCAGCATGGGGACAGGATACAAGTGGCCAAGAAAATCAAGAGGCATGGGGGTCACTGGCAGAGGCATGCAGAGAACTTGCAGAGTTGCCTGTTAATGCAGCTCCTCTGGGTGGAGCACGGTAGGGTACCGTGCACTCAGGGGCACCATTTCAAATTTTGGTGGTGGCGGGGAGGATAATTTCACCGTGATTCCAGGGGCTACTTAGGCACCTGAAAACTCTCCTGTTTTGGCAGATAACTTAGCAATGAGCTGACAGGAACACCTGCCAGATTTCAGAGTAGCAGCCGTGTTAATCTGTATTCGCGAAAAGAAAAGGAGTACTTGTGGCCCCTTAGAGACTTACAAATTTATGAGAGCATAAGCTTTCGTGAGCTACAGCTTTGCCACACTGCTTTCCGGGGAAGACAGCTATAGGAATGGATCCAGAGAGTGGTTCTGTATCTCTGAGCTGTTTGGACACTTTCAGGGAACATTCCAGATGCAAGACAGAGATCCCCAAAGTTATCTTGAGTAACCCTGAGAGACTTATGGAAAACGAGCAGATACCACATCTCTGCTGTCACTTTGCACTGACAAACTTGGACTGTCCAAACCTGTTCATGTATTTTACCTGCTTTAACCTCTCAATAACTTTCATCTGTAAAAGAAAGAATATTAAATAAATATTAGACCCACTGAGCTCTAATACTAACGTGGTCTGACATCTTGTGGAAAATCACTTTAGGGACACTGGTTAAAATTTGAATGTATTTTCTTACTTTGTTACCAACTCTTTAGAGGGAGAGACCCTGCCAGGACTCCTGGGTTCTATCCCAGCTCTAGGAGGGGAATGGGGTCTAGTGGGTTACAGTGGGGGGCAGCCAGCCCAGGAGAAAGGGGCGATTCTGGCATTGCTAGCATTCCAGCGGGTCCCACTCACAGCCGGTGGCTCTGCTGAGCGGAGGGGAAAATGGGCCGGTACCGGCCGGTGTGGCGTACCGGTGAGAAGTGGCTGCCGGTACAGGCCCGTACACAGCTGAGGTTAAAGCGGTGCCGGAGAGCCAGGCAGCGTGGCCTGGGCAGCACTGAAGAGCTGGCTGGGGGAGGCTGACCCCAGCCCTGCTCCTTCTGCCTGAGGCCCCGCCCATCCACCCAAAGCCCCGCCCCCTTCTAGAGTTCCTGGAGCCGGGCCCCCATACCGGTAAGAGTATGCAACCCCACGTTTGGCCGTCTCGGTGCTCAGCTGCACTGGGGTGGGGGTGTATGGGGGGGGCAGCTTCCCCTCTGCTGCCTTGGGGGAGGGGAGGGGAGCGGGGTGACTGGGCAGGTGGGGCCGGCACGAGTGGGGGGCGGTGCTCCAGGTGTTACAGGCTGGACCCCCCCTCCTTGTGAGGGTGGAAAACTGCATGTCACCGCCCCGATGATTGTTTCCCTCTCGGGATGGTCTCCCCGTGGAATAACTTTACTCCGGAACCACTGCTCCGGACTAGCTGCTCCCTGTGTGAACGCTTGGCATTCGCATCGGAGCAGCAGCATTGGAATCAACTTTCAAGGGAAGGCAAGCCCTTCCCCCTTCTTCCTCTTCCCCCACCGCCCGCAACGAGCAACTCCTGGGCTCACTTCACTGCTTTCTTCCTTGCCTCTCCTCTGTACTGGCTGCTGGGGACCGGGAGGGGGCGCTCTCCCACCGCCCCCCACTCGTGCCGGCCCCGCCTGCCCAGTGCCAGGCGAAGGGCCCCCAACCCACTGTCCCAACTCCGTGCAAAAGTAAACACAACAGTCACGGCTGCAGACGTCACCCCGCCCCCCTCCCCTCCCCCAAGGCAGCAGAGGGGAAGCTGCCCCCCCCCCATACACCCCCACCCCAGTGCAGCTGAGCACCGAGACGGCCAAACGTGGGGTTGCATCATGAAACTAATGCAATAAACTCACCCCCAGGACGCTGTGGCAGGAGCTGCCCTGGTAGGTTGAGGAACTGAAAACGAAAGCAGCGACTTTAGCCAGCTGCGATGTGAACAACCCTGCTCCGCCCAGTCCCTTCCCCTCCTTTCCCGAGACCCCCATTCCCACCCTCCAGTCCAAGGCTTGAAGCGAGGCTGTGTGTGTGTCTAGCCAGGCGGGGCGAGGGAAGAGCAGTTTTGCTCTATGCTCTGCCAGGGGGAGGGAGCGTGTGACCCCCGGCCAGAGATCCTGACCTGGGTCTGCTCCTGGCTTGCCTGGCTTAGAGAAAAGCCTTGTGTGATTGTTGAGTGTGGTGCTTGTTCCAGGGTTACTCTGAGCCCCCTGCCCAGGAGGGCGGGTGGTAGGGCCGAGGGGCAGGGCTGGAAGCCGGGACCCCTTCCCTGATGCTGGCTACCCCCGCCTGACATCGATTAGGGCTGAGTCTTAACAAATAACCCCTCCCGCCGGGTATGGAGCAATCAGACTTCCCTCTCCCCTGGTGCCGGCTGCTCTGCTCAACCGTCAGCCAAGTCAGATGGCATGTGTCTGTCCCCACTCTGCCTCCAGGCTCACACCCCAGAGGCCGCCTCTGACTGCACCCAGATGCCGGGAGCGCCGCCCTCAGGAAGCAAGCTCCGAAGTTGGTCAAGGGGCTCTGGTACAAGAAGGCTCCCCTCTGAGCTCTGTTTAACAGCTGTACAATCATTCACTCGGCAGAAGGCCTGGAAAGGCCCGCGTGGGAAGAAGGAAAGAGCAGAAAGAGCTTGGGGTTTGCTATTCACGGTCCCTGAAGGGCTAGTTTGAGATCGTGACTTACTAGAGAACTCTGAATGGGTGCAACAGGCCAGGTTGCAGGAATCGAGGGCCTTAAGTGCCCTATGACACAAGGCCCCTTGTGAATCCTCACTGCCTCCCCACCCCAGAGTTTCACCCACCATTTGGAGGAGCACTAGCAGGGGGCCCTCCCACAGAGGCAGAGCAGGGGACCCTCCCGTAGCTACCCCAGAGGCTTGAGAGGGGTGGCTGAGCCTTCTGTATTCTCCCCCTCCCGTCACAGACACAATCGCTGCTGGGGTGGGCTTGGTGAGGGCCCCCAAGCAGTGGGTTCTGGAGTTGACACCCCTTTGAAGCCCATGGGGCAGCACAGAATTCCCCAGCTGCCTAAGGTGACTACATCCTGCTACAACCATGTCCCACACTGTGCAAACCACGAGTGCGGAGTTCACCTGGGGTAAGGGAAAAGTTCAGTCTTCGCAATCTGTTAATTCAGTTTGGAATCACTTTGGTACCTTTGAAGTATTTTAAGCTCTGGGGTGGGGTCCCAGTGAAGATTCCACTGCCCCTCCCTTGCACCACAGCTCATTGCAAAATCCCTTCCTTCCCTCCCGCTCTAGCTTCTCAGATTCGGGCTTGTCGCCACAGTCAGATCAATTGCCCGCTAGTGCCGTGCCGAGAGAGCGGGGCGCTGTCACTGCCGGATGCACTTACTTCATGCATCCGGGAAGCCGGGAATCTTGTCGCCAGGTGAACTTCCCGGACGTGGGGCGACGCTGCAGTGCAGGAGGTAGCAATGGGGGAGTTGTGGTTTGTTTCCTTCAGTCAGCCGTGGTGATCTCACACTCCTCGTACTGCCCCAGGCGTCGGGAGGGAAACACGCTGCCCTGGTGGGATATTTCCCAGCATCTTGGTCCGGGAGGCTGCTAACAGAGGCTGCCTCTTGTGTGCGAGCCTTTAGCCAGAGCCGGGGTAGAGGCCTCCTGAGGGGGTAGAGGGTTGAGCCGAGCAGCCGGCACCAGGGGAGAGGGAAGTTTGAAGGCTCCATACAGAGGGAGGGGTAATTGCTAAGATTCGGCCTTAACCGATGTCAGGTAGGGGTTACCCAGCGTTTGGGATGGGCTCCCAGCTCCCAGCCTTGCGCCTCGGCACAAACGCCAGCCCTGACTCTAGTGGGGGTGAGAGTAACCTGGAAACAGCCCCACACGTCACAATGACACAATGCTTTTCTTTAACCCAGGCAAGCCGGGAGCAGACCCACTTTCGCAGGGATCTCTAGCAGGGTGCACACATATTCCCTCCCCCGGCACAGCAGACAGAAAACCAGCTCTCCGCACGCCCCTCCTGGCTAGACACACACGGGCTGTCTGCCCCGTGCCAATGCAATCCCTACAGGGACGTGCACACGCACTAAGCCTGGCTTTCACACAAACAACCCGACTGCTACTTAGGAAGCGAGCACCTGCACCATGTGACTTACAGTAGCCTGTCCGTGGAGTGAACCCAGAGCCAGCTCATCACTGCACGGCTCGAAGCTGGAAGCTGGCAGCCAGCCCCGGAAAAACAGGCAATTCTGACACTGGAAACGCTCCAGTCGGTCTGATTCATGGCTGGTGGTTCTGCTGGGTGAAGGAGCAGTGGCCATGTGGAAGGTCAGTCTCCCAGGTTTGCTGCCCTGAGACTTAATGCGGCAGCCCACGGGGAACCTGGGAATCCAGCCTGTGCCCACTAGTGGCTTGCATAGGTTGTGCAGCGTGGTTGTGGCAAGATGCAGTCACCCTGGGCAGCCGTAGGAATTGTGTGCTGCCCCATGCACCTCAATGGGGAGTTAGCTCCAGGATCCATAACTTGGGGGGGCCTCACCAAGCCCATCCCAGGATTGATTCAGGCTAGTGGAAGGTGGCAGTCACTGCAGGGGGCCTTCACTCCCTCCCCGGCTTTTGAAAATTGAGGTCATTGGCAAGGACCAACCCATCTCCCAACAAGCTGTCATTTGGAAGAGCCCATCACCTGTTCACTCAGAGCAACTGTCCCTGCATGTCCTGAACAAGGAGCCCTCAGTGCAGGCTCTACCGGGCCGCATGCATCGGTGGGCAGTTCTCTCTGAATGCAGCAGCCACGGAAATTCCCTGCTGCCCCCCAACATCTCCCTCTGCACGGGGTGAGACCTGGGTCTTCTGCACACTGGAAGGGGTGGTGGGGGGGGACGTGTTAAGATTTTGCTTCAAGGGAAGTGAAGTCCAGAGAGGTATTGAATCGGGCTGGGGTCCAGTGTCCACCCTTCTCCAACCCCTCTGTCCCTGCGCTGGTCCCAGGGGGAGTCATCCCCACGAGTGCCGGTCCCAGGAGGTAGCCTATGGAGGAGGAAGGGGTGCAGAAGACTAACCGGAATAATGTGATTGTTAAGGTCTGGTGTCTGCTTAGCCATGGTGGCTGGGAGCAACATCACTGCACGGGCTGGGTTCTCACGTTTCCCAAGGGCTGCAGCATTAGGGTCCAAGGAGAGAGGCTGAGTTTCCACATGGCCACTGCTCCCTTGCTCATCAGAAGCAGGGATAAAAGTAACTTACAACTCTTACCGGTATGGGGGCCCGGCTCCAGGAACTCTAGAAGGGGCGGGGCTTTGGGCGGAAGGGCGGGGCCTCAGGCAGAAGGAGCAGGGCTGGGGTCAGCCTCCCCCAGCCAGCTCTTCAGTGCTGCCCAGGCCACGCCGCCTGGCTCTCCGGCACCGCTTTAACCTCAGCTGTGTACGGGCCTGTACCGGCAGCCACTTCTCACCGGTACGCCATACTGGCCGGTACCGGCCCATTTTCCCCTCCGCTCAGCAGAGCCACCGGCTGTGAGTGGGACCCGCTGGAATGCTAGCAATGCCAGAATCACCCCTTTCTCCTGGGCTGGCTGCCCCCCACTGTAACCCACTAGACCCCATTCCCCTCCTAGAGCTGGGATAGAACCCAGGAGTCCTGGCAGGGTCTCTCTCTCTAAAGAGTTGGTAACAAAGTAAGAATCTACATTCAAATTTTAACCAGTGTCCCTAAAGTGATTTTCCACAAGATGTCAGACCACGTTAGTATTAGAGCTCAGAGGGTCTAATATTTATTTAATATTCTTTCTTTTACAGATGAAAGTTATTGAGAGGTTAAAGCAGGTAAAATACATGAACAGGTTTGGACAGTCCAAGTTTGTCAGTGCAAAGTGACAGCAGAGATGTGGTATCTGCTCGTTTTCCATAAGTCTCTCAGGGTTACTCAAGATAACTTTGGGGATCTCTGTCTTGCATCTGGAATGTTCCCTGAAAGTGTCCAAACAGCTCAGAGATACAGAACCACTCTCTGGATCCATTCCTATAGCTGTCTTCCCCGGAAAGCAGTGTGGCAAAGCTGTAGCTCACGAAAGCTTATGCTCTCATAAATTTGTAAGTCTCTAAGGGGCCACAAGTACTCCTTTTCTTTTCGCGAATACAGATTAACACGGCTGCTACTCTGAAATCTGGCAGGTGTTCCTGTCAGCTCATTGCTAAGTTATCTGCCAAAACAGGAGAGTTTTCAGGTGCCTAAGTAGCCCCTGGAATCACGGTGAAATTATCCTCTCCGCCACCACCAAAATTTGAAATGGTGCCCCTGAGTGCACGGTACCCTACCGTGCTCCACCCAGAGGAGCTGCATTAACAGGCAACTCTGCAAGTTATCTGCATGCCTCTGCCAGTGACCCCCATGCCTCTCCATTTCCTTGGCCACATGTATCCTGTCCCCATGCTGGCGGCTAATCCAGAAAAAGAGGGAAAGAGCTCACCACTGCGACCATCTGAGGGATGGGTTGGGGTGAGATCAGCTGGTCAAAGCAGGCAATAGGGACAGAATCGGAGACTTGAAGCTCCTCGAGTGACCTCTGACCTTTCCAGACGTGCCCTTCCGTCAGACACAGCGATTGTAAAGTTGAATGTGATAGTAACTAGACCCATTTTAAACCCTTCACCACACAAGACAAAGCCCTTAGGATTCATTATGTATGATTTATTTCTCCTCCCCTGGATTCCTGCAGCCACCAGCCACCTTGGAGCTTTCCCTCGTCTCTCCCAGGCTGGGCTCACTTGATTGCAGGAGCTCAGCGGAGGGTCCAGCTTTGCTCTTTCGCTTCCATTCTTCACGTCTTTGGGTGGCTGCATTGGCAACTGAGCAGCCTGATGGAAACACTGAGTCCTCTGTCTTGGCAGGCAGGCCCAGGCGCCAAAGCCAAAGACTCCCTGAGAACAGGGGGAGGTTCGCCTGAACTCTCAGGGGTGGAGGCTGGGCCCATAGGGTAGGGTTACCATATTTGAACTTTCAAAAAAGAGGACACTCCGGAGGCGGGGGGTGGGGGGGAGTTGTAGCCCTGCCCCCTATCTACTCTCTCCCACTTCCTGCCCCCTGACTGCCCCCCACAGAACTGTCTACCCATCCAACCCCCCTGCTCCTAGTCCCCTGATTGCCCCCCTCCCAGGACCCCGCCCTCTATCTAAGCCTTCCTTCTCCCTGTCTCCAACTTTCCCCTCCTTAGACCCCCCCCACCCTAACTGCCCCCCTAGAACTTCCATCCCACCTGTCCCCTGACTGCCCCACCTCCTATCCGCACCCCTGCCCCCTGACAGACCCCCGGGTCTCCCACACCTATCCAACGACTCACTATCCCCTGACTGCCCCTGCAGAACCCCCGACCCATCTAACCTCCCCCCTGCTCCCTGCCCCTGACTTCCCCCCTGAACCTCCGCCCCATCCAAACCCCCTGCTCCATCTCCCTTGACTCCCCCGACCCCTCTCCATATGCCCACCCCCTGACAGGCTCCCCCCAGAACCCCTCACCCATCCAACCCCTTCTGCTCCCTGTTCTCTGACTGTCCCTTGGGACCCCATGCCCCTTCTCCAGCCCCCCGACTCCCGTACCCTGCTGTTCAGAGCAGTGTGTCTGGGGTGCGGAGCCAAACACAGTGCTGTGCTCCCCCGCAGAGCGTGCAGCTCCCGCCCCCGGCCTCCAGAGTGCTGCATTGGGAGGGAAATCCTGGCCCTTTGGAGAGTTTTACAAATTCCTCCGGAGGGCAATTTAAAAACCAAAAAGCCGGACATGTCCGGGAAAATCCGGACGCATGGTAACCCTACCCCAAGGACTCCAGGATCTGCAGCTGCTGCCACCTGTATGGTGAATCCTTCGACTCATCACCAACCAGCTCTTCCACATTCTGCCACCCGGCCCCACGGTCTGACCGTGCAGGAGAACAGAAACCCTTTGGGACAGCAGGAGAGTCTCCTCAACGCCGCACTCTTTGCATGGCTTCCCGCGGTCACCGGGAAACACGACTACCCTGCCCCAGGAGTCTCTCAAGGAGCTGTCGGCGCAGTCACTGGGCACCCACTCGTGATGGTCTCGGGCAGTGGCATTGCAGAGGGAGCTGAGCAGACCGTCCCTTCTGTGACTTCCTGAATCGCTGCCAGGACGGATTCTCCTCTGCGCTAGGGAGAGTCCCCGAGGAAAAGCAGCCGTGGTAGGGGAGGGGGCAAGACAAGCTCTCCCCCTGAGCCCTTGAATAGCAGGCAAGCAGGACTCTGAGAGCCAGGGATCGGTGTGTCTTGCTGGGAGAGGAGAGCTGGAGAGCAGAAAAGGGCACTGGAGGAATTGTAGAAAAGTCAGTGTCATGGCCGGGTCATGGGCAGCCAGACCTAGTGGTCAGAGGCTGAGTCCACACTCACAAGGCAGGAGTCCAGAGTCAGCTGGGTCAGGACACTGGAAGAGCAGAAGCAAAAGACCAAATTGTGTTCAGCACCTCAAGTCAGATGAGTCACCCCGAGTCCGCATGCCAGGAAATCAAGCCTGGGGAGCGGGAGCAGGAACAGCCAACACACGGTCCAGAGCCGGGGAGGAGCTCGGGTGTTCAGACAGCTCCTTGTTCCTGCTGCTGGTTTAAGGAGGTCCCGGGGGCCGATTAGCTGCTCTGGGACTCTGCCAATAGGTCCTCAGGGATGGAGCCTCAAACTGGGTCTGGACTTCGTCAGTTCTAGCTAAGCAGTTTTTTGTAGGCTTCCAGGTGGCGTGCTGGAGTGTGGCTGCTCCCAGGAACCCTGCAGACCCGGGTTAATGACCCAGGGGTCATGACAGTGAGTGATCTCTCCCTGCTCAAACCTCCTGCACAAAACAGTCTCCGGGGTCCCGGACGCATCCTCTGAGAATAAAAATACACAGTCATGAGGACAAATAGGCTATGGAACAGGAGCCCCCTCTTTCTTGCAACAGCCTCAAGTGCCCAGAAGAGTGGACGGTTCTTACCTCCAGGAGATGCCTGGGATCTTCCATCTAAGCCTCAATGGGACCCATGTTGCTTGGTCTGACAGGATGAGATCATCTGTCCCCACTGCTCCCTGCGCTGGGCTGGCTGCAGCATACATCTGTGTAAGAGGCTGGGCCAGAGAGATGTTACAGTCAGGGTCCAGGCACCCCAGAAGGAGAACAGAGGGTCTGAAACCAGAAGACGAAGCAATCAAATCAGCAGATTCGACAAAGAAGTTTTCTACCCTACAAAGAAGGTCTCTTAGGAAAGCTGAGATGTTAGTCTGGAAACTGCTAAGGCAAAGATTGGGACTTGTTAAGATGCCAGAGAGATGTTACAGTCAGGGTCCGGGCACCCCAGAAGGAGAACAGAGGGTCTGAAACGAGAAGACGAAGCAATCAAATCAGCAGATTCGACAAAGAAGTTTTCTACCCTACAAAGAAGGTCTCTTAGGAAAGCTGAGATGTTAGTCTGGAAACTGCTAAGGCAAAGATTGGGACTTGTTAAGATTCAGTTTTAGTCACTACAAAGTGTGTTGTGTTTTGTTTGTTTGAAATTTGTCTCTTTTTCTTCCTTAGTGTCACTTAAATCTCTTCTTTGTTACTGTGCTTCCCAAAGCACCTCAGTGTTGTGTGTTCGAGTGAAGTGTGAGTCTCCAGCCTACCCAACAGGCTGAGCTGTGCCCTGTCTCTTTGAAGGTAGCAAATAATTTCTGAGCGGTGCTGGGTCCAGAGTCCAAGGGCAGTTCACCAGGCATCTCGTATGAAGCCCAAAGAGACCAAAGGAGCAGGAGAGATTCAGGCCCCACTAACCCTTGGGAACTTCCCACAGAAGAGGCTACACAGGGCTCCAGACACAGCCAGCAGGATCCCTCCCACAAGCTGGACCATGTCCTTCCCCTCCCAGCCCCACAGCTTCCTCCCCACCCCAGCCTCAGGAACCCCTCCCACCTCCCTGCTCTCCCCACCCACTCTCCAATACCAGGCTGTTTCCAGAATGGAAGCAGGTGTGTACCAGAGTTCACTCACCGCTAGATGCTGGCCAGACCTCGTGTCACCGCTTTCTCGCTGGGCTATCAACCCCGCTGATACTCACTGTTGCAGTTTGTTGGCTGGGAACTCAGCCCTCTAACCAGGTGACTGTCCTTTACTCCACTCCTTCCTGGGTCGTGCTCCTTGCAAACAAAGTCCAAAAATGTCTTGAACAGAAACAAGGCCTTCCACCCTCGTGGGGAGTTCTTCCTCAGCCTGATTTCGGCTCGGCCTGCCCTTCTTGGGTTTCTGTGGTCTTCTATGTCCCCTTCCATACTGACGGTGAGAGAACCCAGTCCTACCTTGGACTCCAGGTTTTGGCACAAGGCCATCTATTGAACAGCTCGGTCTGCTTCTGTACTTTTGCTGCTGTTTTCCCTTCTTTCCTCTCAGGTGGGGCTCACTTGGTCATCAATTTGGCCTAGCCCCAGGCTTGGCAGCCACAGGCCACGCCACCCTCTTAGATTCCCTCCTCCTTCAAATCTGACCCAACCTGGCTGACAGGTTTGTTGAGGGAATGGTGAAACCCCAATCCTGATCAGAAGGAGATCAGAGCTGAAGGTTCGTTTGTCCTGCTGCGGGAAGTGGAGCTGAAGAGCGGAGATGTTATGTGAATGAGACTGCACGATGGAGTTGGATACTGAGGGACGGGAGCCTCCTCCCAGAAACGCTCCCAGGAGAACAGGTTTGAGGAATTCTCTGGGGAAGCTCTTGCTAGGAAAAATCCAAGGGTGGCACATTGATGGAGATGGCTCTGTGCCAGGGATGGGGGAAGCTCCCAGCCAGGCTATGCAGCAGGGATCCCATTTCTCCCCCAAGAAACCCATATGCCCAAAGAAGTCAATGGCTCTTACCTCCAGGAGGGAGCGGGGTCTTCCCTCTCAGCCTCTTTGAGAACTGCCACTGCTTGGTTTCCTAGGACAAGGGACCTGTCCCCACTGCTCCCTGAGGTGGTTCAGCTTCTGACTGCAGCCATCTGGGAGGCTGTCACACACCCCAGGGCCTAGAAGACACGGGGGGAGGAGGCTCCTCTTTATGTCAGACTCTGAGAGCCCAGAGAAGGGCCAAAGGAAGAATAAAGGGCAGGAGATGAAGCTAGCCCTGAGCCTCTGTCCCATCCTCACCTCCTCAAATGTGGAGCTTCCTGAGCTTCAGTTGGGCAGACAGTCCATAGCCCTGACCCAAAGGTCCTTCTGCGCCATATGGGGCAGGAAGATCTCTGCCTGGGAGCACGGGGAATGGGATGGAGGTGAGATCAAGGAAAGAGGGGAGGGGTATGGGTGTGAGGGAAAGAGCTCCTGCCCCAGATGAAGGAATTTGGGGGGCCGAGGGAAGGACCCAGCTCCACAGAGAGGGGAGAGAATTTCTGTGAGTGCCAGGGGCCTCCATTTCTGCTTCCACTAGCCCCCCATTTACAGTGAGACAGAGCAGTACCTGCAGCAGGGAGCGGGACTTGCTGAACAGGAAGGGAAACCTTGAAGAGCATCAGATGAGTGAGAGCCCTTTCAGCACCTCGGGCATCTGGTGCAAGTGCCGGATGATGTGAAGCTGGCCCATGACCTTGGCTGTGACATCCTCGTGCTGCAGGGGAACAAGAACATGTCAGACTGAGACATTCCCCAGGAATCAGGGAGGATGTCACAGGAATGGGGGGCAGTCAGGGGGAGGCAGCTGGAACTCAGAGGAGCTGATTCTTGCGACAGAGCCACTGGGAGGAAGAGAACGTGTGACCCTCTGCCACTCACAAGGACCCTTCAGAGCAGGTACAAGCAGGGACGTGCGCAGGAATTTAAATCAACCCCTTTTGGAGGGGCACATTCTGTTACCCCCTCAGGAGCTTGCTTCCCCCACAGTCCTAGCCACAGAAGGACCTTCCCCTTTCCCGTGTCCCCGCTTGCTATTCCCTCCCCAACAGGAGCTCACTCTTTCCCCCGCCGCAGCCAGAGCTCACTCTACCGCAGGGCGGGTGCAACCACTCGGCGAACTAGGCGGTCACCTCAGGCTCCAAGCGGTTGGGGGAGGCGGTGGAGCGGAGGTGAGCTGGGGCAGGGGGGCACGGGGAGGGCCTCCTGCAGCAAGTAACGGGGTGGGGGGGCGGCACACAGGGGAACCGCTCCCCTGCCCAGCTCACCTCTGCTCCACCTCCTCCCCTGAGCACCGCCCCGCTCTGCTTCTGTCCCTCCCAGGCTGGCGCGGCAAACAGCTGATTGGCACCGCAAGCCTGGGAGGCAGGAGAAGCGGTGGCGTGCTCGGGGAGGAGGCGGAGCAGAGGTGAGCTGGGCCGGGGAGCTGCAGCACGCGGCTCCCTGGGCCGAGGGGAGGGGTGGTGGTGGAGGGGAGCTGCCGCAGGGGGTGTGCCTCAGGACGGAGGGGGGCGGTAGGGAGCTGCCGCAGGGTTCCTGGGTGGGCGCAAGGAGGAAGTTTCACCTCGGGCGCGAAACATCCTTGCACCGGCCCTGCTCTAACCTTCCCCCGACCCCACCCCGGCGCTGACAGAAGATCGCTCTTCCCTGCCTCTGCGACCCCCGGGTTGGAGAAGCTCTGTACCCATGATGATTATTGTGGTGGGGGGAGGGCATGCCTCTACTTTCCCCTCCCTTATGCACACCCCTGGGTACAAGCTGACTGCAGCAGGGAGTGGCTGAAGATGAACCCTGCCCTGGGATCTAGTTGTTCTTAAACTGCTGTCATGAATTCACTTGGCTGGTGCTACATCCCCAGCTTCACAACAGTCTCTAGACTCTTTAGTCTGCCAGACTCCCTCGGCCTCTCGCTCTTCCTCCTGGATAAGCCATGTGGTTTCACCCCCTCCTTAGACTGGAGCTCTCAGCCTGCAGCGCTCCGACTTCACACCGTGAGCTCTGTTCAGTGCGGCCAACTGAGACACTCCTGGTAGAGACTCGCAGATGCTTCAGGGACAAACACACCTGAGCAAACGTTTGCAGAGACACTCAAAGAGCGTTGTCAGAACAGTCGGGTGTAGTAGTCAACTGGACACTGCATAGGAAGTTGTTAGGTTATCCGAGAGAAATGAAGGTTAAAGCACAGATCATTCTGGTCAGCCCAGAGCCCAGGCAAGCAGTAGCGAACCTCCATCTTCGAGCTCTGTCTGTCTCTCCATCTGACCTCCTTGGTCAGACTCCAGGTCAGAGCCCTGACTCCTTCCAGCAGCCAGTTCTCATCCCCCGACCTCACACCTCTCCAATTCTTTACTGAGCTGGGGAATGTTGCTCAAGCTTCCCTATTTAGAAGTGGGGAAAGCCCTCTGAGTTGTTAGTTACTAGATGTCAGTGTCCTGGTTTCTGGATTTGCCGTTATCTTCTTAGATGCTCCATCGATATGGGAAGGGGATTAAAGCCCAGACAGCAAATGGCTCAGTGAAAGAGCAATAGTGTGTTGGACGTGAGCAAAGAGTCTCTCTGTGTGTGAAGTGGCCTGTCTACACTGGCAATTCTCAGCGCAGTAACTGGCTGGCTCAGGGGTGTGATAAATCATGCACACACCCCGAGCGCAGCAAGTTTGAGCGCTGTAAAGAACCAGTGTAGACAGGCTCTCAGCATCGCCCTGGTTTGCCAGGAGAGCTGGGAGATCTCTCTCCCCAGCGCTCGCGGGTGGCCCCACAGGCAACTAGTGTAGACAGAGCCAAATGCTTCACAACCACTGCGCGCCTCCGGAGGGAATTCTGCTGAAACCAGCGGGCTCTCACCTTGGCGCGGAGTTCTGGGAGACGGTGCGTTTAAGCATGCGGGAGTCTGGAGGGTCAGCTCTACACCAGGGGGTTAGGCAGCAGGTTTCACACCTCAGATATGGGGAGAGTCCCCAAAGAATGTGCCGAGGGACCGCAAGACTGGAGCAGTGGATGGGCTCTGTTCCGGTCCCAGAGGCTTGAATTATCTGGGGATCCTGGGACTCAGATACTTGGGTTCCCCTCATTGCAGTCCGGTGCCACCTCACCAGGTCTGGGATACAGACACACACACCAGTAAACAGAAACCCTCTCAGTGCCCAGCATCCAAACCCCCTTAACTCTGACCAGGTGGGTTCTGGAGACATGAATGCAGAGGTCTCCCTCACAGGGCTGCCACATCCCTTTGCCTTGGGCTGAGGGGGGCTCTTTCCTGGATGCTTCTCCCTGTTCCTGGATAAGAGTCTCTCCCTCCAGGGCTGCCACCTCCTGCTCCCTTTGCCTTGGGGTGGGAAGGTTTCTATTAATGGTTCTCCCTGGGCTGGGGAGAGGTTGTCTCCTGTTCCACGTCTTCCACCATTCTCTGTGGCCAGGATAGAGCAGCTGGTGGCTTTAACCAGAGACACCTGTGGCCAGGAGCTGCCCCGACTCTGCTGCTGGGAATGTGGCAGCCCCGGCAGGGGGAGCGGGGAGATGCAGCAGGGGAGGAGGCAGAAAAGGAGCAAGATAGACCGGAGAACCCAAGGGGACTGTCTGTGACTCCATGTTCAGGCTGCTATGGTGCTTGAGAGTTTCACATTTGATACCTAGCGTGGGGTTTGTACCCTGGTTTGTAACTATTTGCCCTAAGGTTGGTACTCACATTGGTGAGCTACTCTAGACAGTGGAGTCGAACCTGGGTCTCCCACGTGCCAGCGGAGGGCTCTCACCATGGGCGTAAAAGTTATCAGGCAGGTGACATCACAAAACCCAGCTCCACCTTCTCCCCACCCCCACACTCACATTTTGTGTGGAGCGAGGCAGGTGCCTGACTCATTCCAGCAAGAAACGCCTCAGGTGCCTGAGCCACCGGACGTCAGGTGCTGGGTTCCCATCTGTGGGCGGTTGAGCAGAGACCGACGCCCCCCTGCAGCCCCAATTTAGGCACCTGTCGGTGAGAGGGGGCAGGGCTTAGGCCACTCCTCCCCCTTTGTCAGCATATCCCCTTGTCTAGCTTAGATGGCTCCCCGCCTAGTGAGCTGGCTTTTGTGAATCGCACTGTAAGGTGCCTCTGATGCCCACGCATTGTCTAGGGGGTTCAGGCACCTGACTCAGCTTTGCAGAATGTGATTTTCTGGTTGCCTACAAACTAGGCCCTGTAACGCTCAGCATTGCAACACCAAGTCCCTTCATGGATTGTCCCCTGTGCAACCAGTCACCTCTCCGCAGAGCACAGCTGAGCAATTCCTCATTGACATGCATGTGCACAGGACAGAGACAGAGCACAGGCTGGTTCATGACACATCACCGTAAACCTCAAACTCTCCTCCTAGAAGCGCGATATTCCCTGTGGGGGCTGGGGAGACACAACCAAGTCAGGCAGCAAATCCCACGGCTCTGCCCCCGACAACTGCAGCTGGGACAGTAAAGTGGAACAAACAAGAAGAATTGTTTGTAATGTTTTATTTTACAGTAAATAACTAAAGGTGGTAAGTAAAGGGAGCTGAGAAGGAGCGTTAATAACCACAGCATAGCAAGGAGATCCCCAGCTACTGAGTACAGTTTTCTTAATGGCACTAAAATAGCACCAGTGGCCAGGAATTAATAGAGGGAATTAATGAGTTACACTCTCACTTTCAGTAACATGTCATAAATCTCTCTGTTCCCTTTCCTTTCATACTCTCCTTTTCTGTTCATTTTTGTAACCCTCCCTTCTGATCCTGTTTATTTTCCTGTGTTTCTCCCACTCTCCTCCCCTCCCTGTTACAGATCAGCCCCCATGGCTGCTCCATTCCTCCCCCCCACCCCCAATTTTATCCCTTCCCCTCTTGCTGCCCCTGGCTGGTTCCCCTGTCAGGGATAGTTTCCTGTCACTCTTCTCATTTATATTTTCCACCATTTCTCCTGGACTCTCCCTTTATTCTTGTTTTATTTTCATTCACATTTTCCTTCTTGCTTCTTCTAATTCCCTCTGGTTAAACCTGCCCTGTCCCTGCCTCCCCCAGTGCTGCCAACCTCAGGAGTTTAAAAAAATTGTAAGACTGACAGAATGATTTTTTTTAAGGTTATATAATAGTTTTTCCTGATTGATTCATGCTGGGTCCCTGCCCAGCCCCCACCTCTGCCCCTCAGGCCCCACTGCCCCTCCTGCAGCCCCAGGGCTTCCTCCCCCTCCTCCTTCCATGCCTGGGGCTGGAGAGAGGAAGGGAGAGGAGCTTCCAGGGGTCATAGAGATGAGGCACCAGGGGCTGGGTAGATGGGAGTCTTCCAAGCTCATAGAGACGGGGGGTCCGTGAGGCTAGAGAGGCTGATTTCCGGTCCCCCCCCCCTCTATGTGTGTCAGGGACGCAGGCGGAGCCAGGATCCCGGCCACGCCCAGAGCCAGGGGCGGATTCTCTCCCCAGGGACGGAGCCCGGCGGGAAAGTGAAGATCGGGGTCTCGTCACCAGCATCGATAAATGTCACCTGCCCCCGGTCACAGTCCAGACAAACCCGGATCCTGCTGGGGGCCCGGCTCAGGGGCAGGGGGGTCGCAGGGGAGGTGAGAGCCCGGAGCCGACCCTCCCGCCGCTCCACAGCCCAGATCCCCCCCTCAGGGCTACAGCTGATCCGTCCCTTCCTCCCCACAGACTCCCTGGCCACCCCCACGGCCCAGTATCGCCCACCCCCCACCTCCACCTCCCAGCAATGTCTCCCCGCGGTGAATCCCTCACAGCCCAGCACACAGGGCGCAGTGTCAAATCTCTCAGGGGCATCGGGCAGTCGCTGCCGCGTGTCTCCACATCTCACACTTTTCCCATCCTCAGACAGGACGAGGATGGGATGAGCCGTGTCTGGATCCAGAGTCACATTCGCTGGGGAGAGAGAATTAGAGCATTAGGGGCAGAGCTCGGCCCTGGGGGAGGCTGGGACCATTTCTCACACTCCCCAGCAGCCCTGTTCTGGCTGGGACAGGCCTGGATCCCAGGGAGCTGCCTCTGTCCTGGGCACCTGAGACCGAGCAGGGATGTCACTGCACTTCCTCAGTCTCTGTAAGGAGACCCACTTCATTAATTTCCCATTTGCTTGCATAAGCTTCAGCTCCCAGCTACCCCTGTTGATTCTGCTCCATTCCCAGCAGGAGAGACACACCAAGAAAGGGTTTAGTGGGGAGGGAGCAGAGGAAGCAGGTCCAGTTTTGAAGCCCAGAGGAAATCTCCCTCCTCTAATGCAGTCTCCACTCCCAGGGCTGGGAACACAGAGGAAGATGCAGCATTGGGGAAGAGCGATTAACACCAGAGAGAAGGAGGTGGCATTGCGTGGGGTAGCCCCATCCCCAACCCAGAGAGAAGGGAGGAGCTGGCAGCATCAGAGGGAGAGGATCTCCCCAATCCAGGAAGCAGCTCCAATGGGAGAGCCCTGCCCTGCCTGGAGGAAAGGCAGGATGTTGGAGAAGAGCAATGGGGAGACCCCCTGCACCGGGGTAAAGCAGAGGGATGTGTCAGTCCTCAGGGCATTGAGCTCTGTTCGGGTGCTGCTCAGGGAGAGTGTTTCTGTTCATTAGCATGGGCATGAACTCAGCACTCAGGTTGGTGTCAGGATTATTTGTGTGATGTCAGCCTGGGATCTCCCCAGGTGTTCCGGCACCTTGGCAGAAGTTGGGGAGGGGGGTACTAGGTCCCACCACCTGTGGCCCTGCCCTCTCCCTGGCCCTGCCCCACTCTTCATCTTGCCGCTGAGGCCCTGTCTCTGGCCAGGCTGGGAGCCTTGGCCACTATGGAGAGCCCCTGAGCCTCCACCTTCCCATGTCCACTCTCTGGCGTGCACCACCCAGGGCAGGTGGAGGGTCCGGGGGGAAGAGGAGCAGGGGTGGGGCCACTGAGAGGGAGAAGCACCAGGAAGAAGCTGCACTACACAGGGCGCAGTTGATCAGCCGCCCCTCCATGAAGCACAGCCAATGCTGCGATGCTCCACGCCTGCCCAAGGCTTGCAGTGTGGGGGGCCAACATGGCCCCCTGCCCCCAAACTATGCCCATGTTAAAAACAGGGTGAGCTTAGCCCCCGGCCCCCCATGTTTCAGTGCCCCTGGATCTCCTCACTGTGAACAGGTTATTTTTAGGGCTGTGTATGCCACAGCCACTGGTGATTTGGTTGGTAACTTTCGTTACAATCTCATGAAGATGTTTTGACTGGAATTTTCTCCTAATTTAAAGACAGTCTCCAGCTGCAAACTCACCCTGTCTGTGTGCTCCTAGGGATTCCCCAATTTGTGTCTCCAGTGCAGACGGCAGAGTGTCTGGCAGGGGAAAGGAGAAAAGAGACGAGATTTCAGACTTTCATATTTATAACAGCGTCCCCACTCTGAACGCATAGAACTGAGTTTTCATCATGACAGAGAAACAGATCGAGAGGCCCAGAGACACACTCAGGCATTTCATAGAAACTAACTGAAACCTTCTATTTCCTCTCTCATTCAGCCATCTCCCAGCAATGGAACCAACGTCCTTTCAGCCTCACAACCATCCCAGGACACACAATCTGTAAGAGAGATTTACTTTTCCCCTCCTCATCCCCTCCCACCCTTCCAACTCCAGTTGGTTTGTTTCATTCACTCACGGCCTTTTGTCATAACCTAGACCCAGATCATACAAAGACTTTGGCAGAAAAGTAACTTTACCCACTTTGGTCCCTTTGGCCAGGGTCAGGCAGCATCATGTTGTGCGAAGGACACTTGACAAAATTACCGGAGTGGGTGACGGACACTGGCGGGGGGTTATGTCATTCAGTCATCATTCAACCCGTAAAATAACGCACAATTTTCCACACTGAAAAAACCATAACCTAGCTCGTTAACAAATAATAAACAATAATAATAGGAATAAATTCAACTCAAGTGAGTGTTTTTGAATGTCCCTCACTATATTCAGTCAATATTTTTTTTGTGGGATGGGGGCATTGAAATAAATATTTCTCCTAAAATCATATTTCAGTGCATTGTCGTCACTACTTTTTTATTTTTCTTGTTTAAATAATATGTCTGATGGGAGGATGAGTGTCTGTGTGTGTGTGTGTCTGTGTGTCCCACCTCTACACCGCTTACCCCATGTCTCTCCCCTGTCTGTGTCCCTTACATGGGAGATTCCCCATCATGTCACAGGATGTGGGAAGCAGAAGAGGGGGGTCTCTCAGTGGAGCAGGGTTTCCCATCGCCTCACTGTGACCAGGGCACCCCTCTCCGGGCAGGGGTGATCCCAGGGTCTATGGGAACCTCCTCTGTCTCCTGACCAGGACAAAGGGACAAGCTCTGGCTGTGGTTCTGTTGTAAGCAGGGGCCAGGGTGGAACAAATTGTTCGGGGGGGGACGACTCACCTCTGGTGGCTCCCAGAAGTGGCGTCCCACTGTCCCTCATCCCCGCTGCTCCTGGGAAGCTAGGCTGAGAGGGTCTGCGCAGCTGGGGGAGGGGTAGCAATGAGGGGCTGGAGCTTGGCTAAGGGGGCTGTGCAGTGAGGGGTGGCACTGAAGGGCTGGAACTAGGCTGCTGGGGACTGTAGAGTGAGGGGTGGCACTGAGGGGCTGCAGCTAGGTTGAGGGGAGCTTTGCAGTGGGGGGTGTCACTGAAGGGCTGGAGCCAGGCTGAAGGGGGCTGTGCATTGGGGTCAGCACTGAGGGGCTGGTGGGAGCTCAGCTGAGGGGGGCTGTGCACTGGGGTGAGGCAGTGAAGGGCTGTAGCTAGGCTGACGGGGGCTGTGCTGTGGGGGGAGGCATCCAGCCACAGAGAAGTTAGCAAAGTCCAATACCCCCTGTGTGGAGACAAGGGGGAAAGTGGCGTGTGCATAATCAGTGGGAATAAACCAATCAGAGAAGAGAACAAGAACATGAAAATAACTTGAACAAAAAAAGCCCTGCCAATGATGTGTTCATGCATGTGTCGGGTATGACCTATATAAGGTACTTAATATTCATACCGCTCAAAGGTGATTGGAGAAGAACTAGTAAATATGCAATTTGGAGGTGTCTAATATTCCAGACATTGTAAGGGGTAATTGCGCTTCCAAGGAGACCCACCTATGGCCCGGGAGATGGGAACTGACCAGCACTTCTTTCTATATGCGATGGCTAGTAGCAAATATCCCAATGGCTGGTGATGGGGCACGAGTCGGGGAGGGCTCTGAGTTAGTGAGAAATCTTTCGCAGGTGTCTGGCTGTTGGATCTTGCTGAAATGCTCAGTGTCCAACTGACCACCATAATTGGGATAGGGAAGGAATTTTCCACCAAATCAAATTGCCAGAGACTCTGGGGTTTATTTTTGCCTTCCTCTGCCATATGGGAAACATCTCATTTACCAATGTTACAGAGAATCCACCATTTCTTCTAGTTTAACTTGAAGTCTTTAAATCGTTATATGAGGGCTTCAGTAATTCAGCCAGAGTTTACGGGTAAATTGCAGGAGTGGGTGGGGAGGTTCTGTGGCCTGCAATGTGCAGGAGGTCAGAGTAGACGGATCATGATGGTCCCTTCTGACCTTAAAGTCGATGAGTCATTTCTTAATTTGTAACTGTAATTGAAAAGCATGTTTCTGGTGCAAAGAAGGTTTGAATTAATCAACCTGAGTGTCTTGGACCCAAATGTCTGGCCTTCTCACCCAACAATTAAATAGAAGCATCATCTAAGTGTGAACCAATTGACCAGCACCATTCTCTTCCCACAGTCTCAGAGGCTCTTCCCAATTTCCAGTCCTAGATCCCTTCTGGGTACCTTTGAACTTCCTCAGAGTCTCCATTAGCACAATAGTTTTCTGGGAGAAATCGCTGACTCGCTCTTCCAGTTCAGGAGAAATCTCCTCTGGCTGCTGGAACTTCCCCTTCTCACACCTGGAGAGAAACAATTTCACGTGATTATATTTCATTTAGTGACTCATTATAAGTGCTTACTACTGAGTCGCTGCTCTAATGGGCCTGGAGTTCGAATTCCTCGACTTCTCCCAGCCTCAGAGCAGGTGCAACACAGCCCATGGCCGTACAACCTTCCCTTCTAAGGACTCCTTAATATTCTTCAACTCTGGTCTGGTGAGATCAGCTCTGGGGACAAAAGGGGAATTGAGTCTCCATGGCCAATTCACTCCTTGGCTTCCCTGCTCTGAGGGACAGGAGGTTCCGATGTAAAGTGCTGTAGAAATCTGTCCACTAGGAACTAAACTGAGACACCATCTTCCCCCTCCACAGCTCATTCCACACAGGTCTCCAAACAGTCCTCAGGCTGCGAAAGACTCAGGTGGGAAAGACTCTTGACCACTGCTGCCTTGGGCTGAATGGTAACCAGGGCCCCAGTAGTGACAGGCCCATATTCCATCCCCACAATCCTGAGGCAGCCACTCCCCCAGGGATGTGACATCTCTAGGAAACACATGAGGTCAGTCTTTCCCACTGAATGGACAATTCCAGAGTCTTCTGTACCAGGGTGAGAACCTCAGGATGAAGTTTATCTGAGAGATTTGTATCCAAAATCCCCACACATGTTGCTGTGGAGATGTGGTGCAAACATCATCTCCATGCTCTTCCCCAGCATTGCCAAGTATGTGTGGGAGTGAGAGAGAGCCACGTACCTACTCAAGGTGCTTCTGACATCCTAGAGGGGAGAGAGAGGAGAGAGAGATTAAAAAAAATCTCACTACCATCTGGCACACATTTGGGATTCCAGGAAAGTGATTTTGCAAATACAGGGGAAATCAGCCCTGCCCTGGCCCCGGGGCCATGGTTTCACTGAGCTAATGGGGCTTTTCCAGCTCTAATATCAATGTGTCTGTGAGTCTGCAAAGAACAATAGTCATTCACATTTCAGCAATGCACACATTGAGTTACACTGAGATCTCTGACTGCTGGACCCCGGTGCCCGTACTTCAGAAGCTGTCCTGTCCCTGTGTTGGGATTTGGCATGTTTCTAGCTCAGTCTCACCTGCAGGAATCCACTTGCTGGCTTCTGACACTTCCCCTCCATCTCACTGATCAGCTCACTGAGACGGGAAATCCCCTCTGAGAGTTTGGTGATATTTTCATTCTGTATCTTCACAATCTCCTTGTCCAGCTTTTCCAGCTGGGCCAGCAGGAGTCGCTCTTGTTCCTCCAGGAGCTGCCGCAGTTGCTGAAATTCAGACACAATCTTCTGCCTCTCAGTTTCTGTCTGTTTCTATAAGAAATAAGGACAGGGCTGGTCAGGAACATGGATGGAGCCTGATGACCTTTCATACAGTCTTACAAGAGAGAGTTTCTTTACAATCTCTAACACATCTGTTTAGAGACCAGGCCATGAGCCGACAGGCCTAGTGCTCAGAGCTGCAGTCAGAAGGAAGGAACTGCAGCCGAAGTCAGAGCTGGAGTCAAAGTCAGGATCTCACCAAGGGTTGGGGCTACAGTCGAGCTCAGAAGTCATGCCAAAGGCTGAGCCAGAATCAGTGTCTGGAGTCACACGGGGGATCAGGACTGGAGTCAGAGTCAGGCAGCCACGCGAAGGGTCAAGCCAAAGTCAGACAGCAGTACTGCAGGTCAAACCTGAGTCAGGAACAACGTCAGGGCCAAGCCAGAGTCAGGGTCCAGTCCAGCAGCAGATCGGGAGTTCACTCAGTTGTTTGGACAACTTCCCGTGACTCCTGCTGGCGTAATTCATGTATCCGAACGTCTGCTCCAATCAGGAGCTTCGTAGGCAGATCCGCTGGTGGGCCAGAGTTCCACTAGCCCCGCCCCCCCGGCTCTGGAGAGCGGTCGGGTTGTCATGAGAGTCTCTGTGGACTGAGGTTCCAAACCCACCATTCTTCACATCCTGACACTTGACTCTACACTGTGATCACAAAGGAGAGGATTTTCTTACAGCTTCGCATTTGGGCCCAATCTCTCTGCAAGGGCTGTCTCCATGTCTACCGGGATATAGTCTGTGCGGTTTGGGAGAAATTTTGTGAATGCCACAACGGGTAGTAATTAACTCATTAACTAAACTGCATCTTAGATCCTGCAGAAGACGCTGTTGTCCTTCTCCAGGGAGAGAACATTTGTGATATGCACATCTGCAGACACACACACACACACAGAGTATCTCATGATCATGGAGAAACACACACAAGGCCACAGAGAAATCTACCAATAAACTTCCCTCCCAGCTCCGTGTCCCAGCAGGTGAAGAACAACAGGCACCGACCAGATACTCCCGGCTTCTCTCCTCTCCAGTCACTTTCAATCCCAGCAGCTTTTCTCTCTCTTCCCTCAGAGTCTTCAAACGGGCTTGTATTTTTTCCTGACAAACAGAAATGATTTGGTGGGTTTATTTTCAGGGTTGTAGGGGGTGGATGAGGTGTTTTCCCACCCAAAATTCTACACAACAGTCAGTCTTCCTAGATTGACTAGGTGGGTAAGGCAATACCTTCTGCTGGCCCAGCTCCTGTTGTAAAAGAGTTACACACAACTCAGCTCTGGGGAACACACTCTTTCCCAGGCCTGAAGAAGGGCTCCGTGTAAGCTTGAAAGCTTCTCGTTCACCACAGAAGCTGCCCATGAGCAGATATTACTTCACCTACCTTGTCTTTCTAATAGCCCGGGACCAACACAGTTACAACAATATTGTGTACAACAGTGGGTCTTTCTCGAGGTAGGACATCAGAGACACGAAGGAAATGAAACCTTATCTATGGAAATCGGGCGGGTTTTGTATTCAGATTGTTTGAAGTTATTACATCCACTTTCTCCATTGAGTCGAACCAGTGGAAAACTGGTGTCCCATGTTGGTGAATCCATAAAGCTGTTTTTGAGAAGATTTAACAAACAGTGATGCCAATCCCAGAAGCCACCGGGGGCAGCCATGTAGGCTGGGATGCTCAAAGGAGTCCAACTCCATTGACTTTCAGCCCTGTACCCCGGGGGATGGGACAGGTTGGATAGCACTGATCTAAGGCCTAGGGCAAACCCCATTAGATGTGTTGACTTGTGTTAGGAACAGCTGGGGTTTGCCCTCGTGCTGTCCTAGCCCCTTTCCCTGCAATGGCCTCTGGGTAGCTTCCCCAAAGTCCCGAGCAAAGACCCCAGAAGCGGTGGATTCTGGCGGATTTCAAAGGGCTGCCTGGTGGGACTAACGGACACACGTTGGCTGGTCCTTGCCCATGAACACACGAGAACAGATCAGAGTGGCACTGGTCCACACGGCCCAGGGGTTAGTTTTGCTGAAGATAAGTCTGATCCCAGTGGCATGTGGCATGAACCTGCGCTGACTGGAGCCCTTGTGAGTGTGGACTGAAGGTGCTCGGGGTCCCATACCATGTTCAGCCCAGTGATCTCCTCTAGTGCAGGCCGGCATCTTCTGAATTTAACCCTCATGTAGCAGGACAGGAGTTCAGAATCCCAGTGGGAAACCTCCTCTCCCTGCCGGGCCTTAGACCTGTATCAAGGAGTCTTTTCCTCCTTCTGTCTGCATTTCATCACTTCTCAGTGCTACTGAAAGGGGCAGAGTAGCTAGTGGTTAGAGCACTGAAGTGGGCCTCGGAAAACCAGGTTTTTATATCCAGCTCTGCCACTGATCTGCTGAGTCACCTTGGACAAGTCACTTCCCCTCACTGTGCCTCAGTTTCCCCTCCCACCCTTTGTCTGTCTTGTCCAGTTAGACTGTAAAAGGCTCGGGACAGGGATTGGCCCTCACTGGGTTTTGTGCAAGGCCCCCACAATCAAGGTCAGATCTCATCTGGGGTCTCTAGGGGATGCAAAGAACAATAAACACTGTGATACAACCAGTAATACCAGCCACAGCTTGTAACTCCCCCAATCAGCTTTCATGCAATGAAGGCTACACACAGCTGAATGACAGGGTTACACCATTAACCTGTACTTAACATCCAAAGTTATTACCCATTAGACTGGACAGCAGCTCTGTACCTTGTACTTCTGGGCAGCTTCCTGTATGGGAACCACCGTGTGAGCACGGTGAGCCCGGGATCTGTCGCACACCACACAGATGGGGGTTTGATCCTCTTCACAGAATAGTTTCAGAGCCTCCTGGTGTTCCCCACACACCCCGCCCGCTCCTGCTCCCTTCGCTGCCTGGAAACTCAGCTGCTTGGTGATTTCTACGACATTTGCCAGCTGCCTGTTGGGCCTGAGGTTTCTCTGTTGCAAAGTTTCTCTGCACTGAGGGCAGGAGGCGGCTGTGTCGGGTCCCTGCCAGCACTGGGCGATGCAGGTGCGGCAGAAATTGTGCCCACACTCCAGAGTGACAGGGTGTGTGAAATACTCCAGACAGATGGGACATGTCGCTTCCTCCTGGAGACTTTCCACGGGGCTCTCTGCAGCCATGGCTCCCTCCGTGCAGTGGGACAGGATAAGTTTCAATTTCCTGAGTTCACACTCTGCCCCACCTGCAGCAGGAACTGGGTGTTTCCTTGCCTGAAAATGACTCAGGCTGTTTGCCGAGCAGGAAGGACCCAACTAATTTCACCCCTGGAGGCTTTAGTGAAAAAATGTATCAATTCTGGGGGGATCAGACCATATTGTGGTCAGACCAGAACTATTTAATGACATGAGACACAAAGATTCAAAAAGTTGAAGCTTTAGAACTGTTAAAATTGTCTGTGAGGAGCTAAATCTCCTCCCTCCCCCAGCAGCTCCCGCAGGGCAATGACCCAGTGCCTCCCCCACCACCACAGGGACCGAGGCTGAGAGTCCATCTGCTGGCGGCTCAGGGGCCTGTGGAATGTGCTGGGATCTCAGCCTGGGCCCTGGGGGCAGGTGACCCTGTCACACAACCACGCCCAGCAAGGCCTGCTCCCATTTTCTCCCAGTTTGTCCGTCCCAGCAGAGAGACCAGGGACTGCAGGGAGACCAAGCTCCCGTCCCCCAGGTGAGGGCTGGGGCCCAATGGCCGAGGGCAGCCGGTGTGAGGGGAGCTCGCACTCGGGGCCTGCAGGGTACCTGGTGTGGGATAAACAGAGACCTCTCAGGCCACTTGCCCATTGCGGCTGCAGCAGGGGATGTGGGGACAGACGGAGGAGGCCTGGGGCAGTCTGGGAAGCCGCCATCGGGGACACGGAGAGGAAATTCAGCTGTGGCAGGGAAGCCGTGCTGCGCAGAGATGCTGCTGAGGATGCAGCTAGTTACCTGGGTCCAGCGTTGCAACAGTTTAACAACGTGGTTACTAGACGTTGCAGCTCAGCGGAGTGAAGTGCTGCCCTTTTGCTGGTCTCCGCGCGGATTGAGATTTGCAGGCATCCCTCAAACACCTTTCCCCAGCTGCTGTCTCAGGTACCTGAGTCTTCGCTCAGCGTTGCAGAGCAGAGCAGATTTAGTGCTTTGATACAGGGTTACGGAAAGGAAAGAGACTGGCATGGTACATATAGTACCTGTAATTTCTCTCCCCTGGCTGTCAGATGTACCGTGTGCAGCTGGTTCCTTAGAGACATTCAGTCAGACAGCTGGGGTGGCCTTTTTATGCTCTGCCCCTTTCTCAGTAAATTGTGACTGTAACTTTACCCACGCCGGTCCCTTTGGCATCACTGGGACGCTTTCACAATCGGGATACTGAATCGAAAGCTTTTTGGGTCTGCTCAGAGCTCAGCACCATGGGGTCCTTGTCCTCCATAGACGATAATGCGAAGAGACACACAGGGGATGTATAGATGGGGAAACTGAGGCAGGGAGTGGGCTGGTTCAATGGACTCCCTATTCAGTGGCTCTAAGGGCCAATGCAGACCTTAGGAGCAGCTAGACAAGTCCTGAGCTCCAGCCAGAGCTGCATCCCTGGTTTAATGGTCCTAAGGGGCGTTTCCAGGGTGCAGAGTACAAGAGGTGCAGCTTCACCCTGGCCACACCCCTCTGTCCCTTTCCACCACTTCCTCCTCCAGCCTGTCCATGCCCCAACCCCACTCCCTCCCGCCCCTCCCAGGAGCACTCCCTGTGCTGGCAGCTGCTGGGGAGGAGGCACAAACAGCCACGCTCGCCGGCACAGGAGCCAGAGCACAATGCTGGGCTGTGTCCAAATGTCAAGAATGTCTTTTGATTTAGGGTCCAAATCTGGGGACTGAGCTATGTGCTGAGGGGCTGGTTCTCCAAGGGGCTGGGCACCGGCAGCGCCCACTGACTCTGGCTGCAGCTGTGAATGCGGGTGGAACACGCGCCCTGAAGTCCTGTATTCCGATGGGAGAAACCCAGACACCCAAAATCAGGCCACTGCCGTAAATTTAGGCCTCACCGACTTGCCCATTAACAGCAGGACGTGGGCTAAGTCTCGTTGTAAGTCGCTGTTTATACTAGGTCACTGCTCGGTCCCATGATTGTAAGCAACAGACGTGCTGACCCCATGGGTGCTCCAGAGCTCAAACCCCCACCGAAAAAAAAACAGGGGGAGCTCAGCACCCACCAGTCACAGCTGTTCTGTGGGGCTGCCAATGAGCTCTTCGGTGGCTGGGGAGGTGCCTGGGGGAGGGCGGAGAGCAGCGAGCTGCAGATTGGCTGTGGCTTTTCCGGAGGGGTTGGAGCAGGGGCGGGAAGAGGCAGCCAGAGGGCAAGGCCTTAGGGGAGGAGGCGGAGTGGGTCAGAAGAGGCGGAGCTAGGGCAGGGCCTCAGGGGAGGGGCATGGTGGGGGTATGGCCTCAGGGCAGAGGGGGGTAGAGCACCCCAGGGAAAAATAAAAGTCAGCATCTATGCTCCTACTGCCTGCCAGGGGTGGGGGGCATTATTTGAACCAGAGTCCCCCACTTCTCAGGAGAGTGCGCTAATCACTCAGCCAGTGTTTTGCAAACTGGAGGGTCCTGAACCAAAAGGGGATTGCAAGACTTTTGTAGGGGGGGTCATGAGATCACAGAAAATATTACGATAACCACTGGTACGAGTGGAACACGGAGGTCATGGATTCTGCTATTTTATTTGACCTCTGTGACTTCATCTCCCCACAACAGGACTTCATCTTCAACCCCACAACGTGGCTCCGGCTGTCAGCCCCACATGGCGGGCCTCAGGCTTCAGCTGCTTTGCATATCCAGGATTGGAAGGGCTGCAGGAACAGCAAGTGACGGGAGAATTTCCCACTGAACTGAAGGCACATTCTCAGGAAAGCCCAAGGGCTTCCAATGATATGATCTGTCCTATGGATGCAAGTGTCTATCAATTATCCCTGGAGTCTGTCCATGTCCCTGCCCTGCTCTGCTCTCTCCCTGGTCGTATGTTACAGGCAGAGACAGAAGCTGAAAGGCAGAAACTTGTGTCTTATTTTCAGCAACTGCACCATGTCCTGGAGGAACAAGAGCGACTCCTACTGGCCCAGCTGGAAGAGCTGGATCCAGCGACTGCAGAAAGAATTGAAAAGACAAAGCAAATTTTGCAGGAAATACCCTGTGCCTGTGAGCTGCTCATGAACGGGTGTGTGTGTGTGTATGATCACAAACTGGAGAACTTGGAGGACGCTGATGTGGCTAGTAAGTTGGTGAAACTAGCCGAATAACATTTCTCTTTTGACATAGGAATAAAAACCCTGAATATTGTTCCCTTTGTCCTTTTGAGCCATCTTTATCTTACGTAAGTATGTGTCTGTAAAAGAGTTTGGTTGTCTGTAATTTTTTTTCTATACTGTCCATAAAAATTATTTTCAGCACTTGGCAACCCTGGTCCCAGACACTCTCTGAGGGTAACCCTCCCGTGAGTGAGACGTTGAAGCAAAACACTCCACTCTGGGCTTTTCTCTATCAGTGAACACAAATGGTGGTGAAAACCATGCACTTTTAGAGAAGCTGTTTTACCAGGGAGACGTATCTTGGGAGACGTATCTTGGGAACTCTTCATCAACTGGCCTGCAATTTCACCCTCCACCTGCCCAAGATGGAGGGGCCCGAGAGCAGCCCCCTGCCTGTGTCCCCACCCCATGGGATCTATCCCATATGATTGAAAAGAAAATGTTGAAAATGTGGCCCAAGCAAAACTGATACAGTGATGTGTTCCTGAGTTTGCAGAGAGCCTGATCTAATAGGTCAGAGAGGAGGAAACTTCCCCTTGCATCTCTATAGGGTGTTCCCTCCAAGAACTACTGCTCTGGGGTCCTCAGCCACCTCTCCCCAGTTGGGGGTCTGTGCATGGCATGAATGGAAAAGGGCAATGGGCCCAGCTCACCATATCAAGAAAATAAACTAGCGGCTTACATGTACCAAGGTCCCTGCCCCAAAGAGCTTGCAGTCTATAAAGAAGAGAAGAGACAAATTCCCCCTATGCAGGGCCCTGGTTGAACTCAGTGTTTGTGTATTACTCAGATTCAGTGGCTGCAGAATTGTCCCTTGAACCTCTCAAGTCTGTGAGTCATTGCTAGGGGTATATCTACACTATGAAATTAGGTCAAATTTATTTAAGTCGACCTTTAGCATCCAATTTTATAAAGTTGAAGGCGCGTGTCCCCACTAGGCACATTAGGTCAGCGGAATGCGTCCTCGCTACCATGGCTAGCATCAACTCACAGAGCGATGCACTGTGGGTAGCCATCCCACAGTTCCTGCTTCCCATTTGAATTCTGGGTTAGGCTCCCAATGCCTGATGGGAATAAAAACATTGTTGCAGGTGGTTTTGGGTACATGTCGTCAGCCTCCCCTCCTCCCTCCTTCCATCCTTGAAAGCAATGGCAAACAATCGTTTCACACCTTTTTGCCTGGGTTATCCATGCAGACGTTATACCACTGCAAGCATGGAGCCCGTACAGCTGTACACTGCTGTTGTGAGCATTGCAAACACCTCACACATTATCCTGCAGTATGTGCAGAACCTAGCTAGGAGCCACCGGCGTGAGGAAGAATGTGAGGAGGCCATGCACACAGACGTGCTGGAAGCCATGTGTAATGATGCTGGCTTTGGTGGGACACCACTGAGAGTATTAATTCAGGGCAAGTTGCTTAGAGCAGGGCAGTTACAGCCCAAGGCTGGGGGGTTTTTTGCACAGCAAGGCAAAACAAACCAGCCAAACAGAGAAGACTTTGATTCCACCCCACTGGCTAACCACAAGTCACACAAGGCGCAATTCCCTTAGACACTCCCGTTTCCCAGTATCACCACCAGTGCCACTCGTTATGGGGAGGAATGGTTATGAAAAGCAATAGCCCAGTAAAAGAAAAAAGGTTCTCTCGATCCCAGAGGACCAAGCCCCAGACCCAGGAACATATACCAGTCAGATCTTACCCACAAATCACGCTGTTGCCAATTCTTTAGAATCTAAAATCTAAAGGTTTATTCATAAAAGGAAAAAGATATAGCTGACAGCTAGAATTGGTTAAATGGAATCATTTACACACAGTGATGGCAAAGTTCTTGGTTCAGGCTTGTAGCAGTTGTAGAATAAACTGCTGGTTCAAATCAAGTCTCTGGAGTTTGTCCACAGCTGGGATGAGTCATTCAGTCCTTTGTTCAGAGCTTCAGTTTGTAACAAAGTTCCTCCAGAGCTCAGAAGAAGGATTGAAGACAAGATGGAGGAGATGCAGAAGCCTTTTATAGGCTCTTGCCATGTGGAAGGACATCCCTCCGTTCCTACTGTGGAAATCAGAGCAGCAAGATGGAGTCTGGAGTCACATGGGCAAGCCACATGTCCACGCATGACTCTGTTCTTTACAGGCCAATGCCATTGTTTACATGTTAGTTTGAATGTTCCCAGGAAAGCTCAGATGTGGACTGGTGTCTCCCAAAGTCCATTGTCAGTTAAGTGTTTCTTGACTGGGCACTTACTGAGAATAGTCCTTTCTCAAGAAACTGACCAAATGCTTTACTGAGGCTACTTAGAATCAAAACACACTGAGATACAAGTACATAGCCAATATCCATGACTTCAACTACAAAAATGATACACACATACAGACAGCATAATCATAATCAGCAAATCATAACCTCACACGACAACCTTTGTACAATATTTGCTGCAAATATATAACAGTGGTTGCAACAATGATCTATATGGTCCCAGTTTATGTCAATAGCTTCACACCATGGAATGTAGCAATTGGCATATGCTAGCGGCATTTGGGCATGTTGACACAGTGGAATGCCGATTCTGGTCCTGGGAAACAAGCACAGACTGGTGGGACCACATAGTTATGCAGGTATGGGATGATGACCAGTGGATTCAAAACTTTCACATGCGTAAGTTCCACTTTCATGGAACTTTGCAAATTGCTTTCACCCACCCTGAAGTGCAGCAATACCAAAATGAGACCTGCTTTGACAGTAAAGAAGCGAGTGGCGATAGCCCTTTGGAAGCTTGCAAGACCAGACAGTCAGGAATCAATTTGGAGTGGGTAAATCTACCGTGGGGGCTGCTGTGATCCAAGTAGCCAGGGCAATCAATACCCTTCTGCTAAGAAGCGTAGTGACTCTGGGAAACGTGCAGGACATAGTGGATGGCTTTGACGCAGTTGGGTTCCCTAACTGTGGTGGGACGATAGATGGAATGCATATCCCTATCTTGGCACCAGACCAACTTGCCAAAGAGTCCATAAACCACAAGGGGTACTTCTCAATGGTGTTGCAGGCAGTGGTGGATCACAAGGGCCGTTTCACCAATATAAACGTGGGATGGTCAGGAAAGGTGCATGACACCCGCATCTTTAGGAACTCCAGTCTCTTCGGATAGCTGGAAGAAGGAACTTTCTTCCCAGACTGGAAAATTACCATTGGTGACGTTGACATGCCAAGAGTTATCCTTGGAGGCCCAGCCTACCCCTTGCTCCCATCACTCATGAAGCCATACACAGGCAGGCTGGACAGCAGTAAGCAGCAGTTCAACTATAGGCTGAGCAAGTGCAGAATGGTGATAGAATGTGCCTTTGCACGTTTGAAAGCTCGCTGGCGCTGTTTGCTGACTAGGTTAGACCTCAGCACAACCAACAGTCTCATTGTTATTGCTACTTGCTGTGTGGTCCATAATATCTGTGAGAGTAAGGGGGAGACGTTTATGGTGGGTTGGGAGGTTCAGGAAAATAACCTGATGTCCGATTTTGAGCAGCCAGACACCAGGGCGGTTAGAAGAGCACAGCCGGGCGTGCTGCACATCAGAGAGGCTTTGAAAAACAGTTTCATGACTGTCCAGGCTACGGTGTGACAGTTGTGTGTGTTTCTCCTTGATGCAAACCCACCTGCTTTGTTGATTTTAATTCCCTGTAAGCCAACCATCCTCCCCACTTTAAAATAAAGTAACTATTGTTTTGTAACCATGTTGTCTTTCTTTATTAATTAAAAAAAAGTGAGATAACGGACAAGGTAGCCTGGGTGGGTGGGGTGGGATGCGGGCCATCCTCTGGAGTGCAGTTCCCAGAGCCTCCCCCCCGCCCACATTCTTGGGAGTCTGTGTGAGGAGGATATGGAACTTGGGCAGGAGGGCATGCCATTCTACAATGCATTTAGCGGAAGTCTGTGCTCTTGTTGGCTTTCCTGCACCTCCAACAGATGCTTCATCATGTTCGTTTGCTCTCCCAAAAGATGCTTTATCATGTCTGTTTGCTCCCCCGTTAGTCTCAGCATCACGTCCTGCCTCCGCTCTTCATGCCCACTTAATGCTTTCCTGGCCTCTGCCACTGAATGCCTCCATGCATTAAGCTGTGCCCTATCAGTGTGGGAGGACTGCATGAGCTCGGAAAACATGTCATCGCGAGTAGGGTTTTTTGGCCTTCTAATCTGCGATAACCTCAGGGACGGAGATGATAGGGGGAGCATAGAAACATTTGCACATGGGGGGAGATAAAATGGGAGAGTAAAATTGAAGATGATACATTTCTGAAAACAAAAGGGAGACTCTTACACAGTGAATCAAGCAATTCACAGCAGACAGCACATGTGCTTTAGGTACTAGGTCACATTTTGCCTTTTATATTGAGTACCTACCGTATGGTGACACATCACAAACAGCTGGGCAACAGAATTCGGTTTCCAGACAGTCATGGTAAGCCTTTTGGTATGCGGGGTTGGCTTCTTACGCCTTCATAATAAGTGGGAATGGTTTCAAACTCCAGCGCACTCCTTTCCCAGAGCAAGCAATGGGTTGGGTTTCACATTTAAAAGGAGGGGCTGCGGTATTTGGGTGGCTGTGCAGTATACACCTTCCCCCACCCCACCACATGGCTATTCTCCGGGATGATCCCTTTTAGCCAAGTGCAAACAGCCCAGCATGAATGGGGTCCTTTTACTGTTTCCTTACAAAAATTCCCCTATTTCAACCAGGTGACCAGGAATGATATCACTCTCCTGAGGCTAACACAGAAAGATATAGACTGAATGTTGCTTGAAGGCGACCAAAACCCAGGACCATTTGCTGCCATGCTTTGTGCTGCAATGATTCCAGACTACTTGCTACTGGCTTGGCATGGTAAAGTGTCCTACCGTGGAGGACGAAATAAGGCAGCCCTCCCCAGAAACCTTCTGCAAAGGCTTTCAGAGTACCTCCAGGAGAGCTTCATGGAGATGTCCCTGGAGGATTCCTGCTCCATCCGCAGACACGTGAACAGACTTTTCCAGTAGCTGTTGTTAGGATATAGATATTCAGGCCTGTCTGCAAAGGCCTGTACTTTAAGAATTTAGGTGTATTCTTATCACTTGGCTAGTTATAGAGGTATAAAAGATAGAATCAAAATCACTGTCTGCTGATGTAAGGGCCTTCTCTCACTGTGACAGTCTGAGGCCCTGTTCTTAGGCTAAGGCCTTTGGCTAAGCAGCAGAGGCAGCCATAAGCTAGGAAGCGAACGGTCACATCCTCACATTCCAGTTTAGTCACATTGAAATAAGGTGCTATTGGGCTGTTAGGAATACAATCCTGTCCTGATAGTGCCTCCAGAGAAAGGGAAGTGCCTAGAAAATGTAAAAGGAAACTTAGTCTGATAGCATCCTGTCTGGCAAGAACTCACTTATCAATAGCTGGGATGTGAAATCCTCACTTCTGTATTGTCTTGTCATTATAGTTCCCACTTTGCTATTGTTTGTCTGTATAATCTCTGTCTGGTTCTGTGATTGTTCCTGTCTGCTGTATAATTAATTTTTCTGGGTGTAAACTAATTAAGGTGGTGGGATATAATTGGTTACATAATCATGTTACAATATGTTAGGATTGGTTAGTTAAATTTTGGGAAAATGATTGGTTAAGGTATAGCAAAGCAGAACTCAAGTTTTACTATATAGCCTTCAGTCAATCAGGAAGTGGGTGTGTGTGGGTGTGTGTGTGTGTGGGGAAAATGGGAACAGGGAATGTGGGTAAGGAAATTGGAATCATGTTTTGATAAAGGGGGAGATGGGAACAAGGAATGTGGGTAAGGAAATTGGAATCATGTTTTGCTAAAGGGGGAAATAGGAACAGGGAATGGGGATAAGGAAATTGGAATCATGTTTGGCTAAGGGCAGGAATGGGAACAAGGACACAGGTGTAAGGCTCTGTGGTGTCAGAGCTGGGAAGGGGGATATTAAGGAAGGAAACTGGAATCATGCTTGCTGGAAGTTCACCCCAATAAACATCGAATTGTTTGCACCTTTGGACTTCGGGTCTTGTTGCTCTCTGTTCATGCGAGAAGGACCAGGGAAGGAAGCGGGTGAAGGAATGAGCCTCTTAACAGCTGTACTGGCCGCAAATGCATCCCAATTCTTCAGGGCAAATCAAACATTAAACACTATTGTTTTTAAACCCTGTACTGTCGTTACAAATGTGCACTCACAAGAGCTGCCTTCTCCAGCTTCAGGGTCGGGGATCCCGCCTTGGGAGGGTATTGGCTCCAGAATGATGAAAAGGTCCTGGCTGCCGGGGAGAACGGATTCACCGCTTGCCTGCTGTGCATTCTCCTCCTCCTCCTCCTTCTCCTCATCCACAACATCCTCCTCCCTGTTGCGTGAGACTCCCCCCTTGCAGGTGTCCACTGACAGTGGTGGGATAGTGGTAGGGTCTCCCCCTAGAATGTCATGCAGCTGATCATAGAAGCAGCATGTATGGGGCTCTGACCTGGACCGACTGTTTGCCTCCCTTCTCTTTTGGTCGGCTTGCCTGAGCTCCTTAACTTTCACACGGCACTGCTGTGTGTCCCTCTCTCCATCATGCCCTGTGAGATTTTGGCAAATATATTAGCATTTCTTCTTTTCCATCGGAGTTTGGCCTGCACAGATTCTTCTCCCCATACAGCAATCAGATCCAGTGTCTCCCGTTCGGTCCATGCTGGAGCTCGTTTGCGACTCTGGGGGGAGTGCATGGCCACCTGTGCTGCTGAGTGCTGCTGAGTTGGCCACGCTGACCAAACAGGACATGAAATTCCAAAGTTCCCGGGGCTTCTCCTGTCTGCCTGGCTAGTGCATCGGAGTTCAAAGTGCTGTCCAGAGCCGTCACACTGGAGCGCTCTGGGATAGCTCCCAGAGGCCAATACCGTCGATTTGTGTCTGCACTACCCCAAATTCGACCCAGCAAGGTCAATTTTAGCGCTACTCCCCTTGCTGAGGAGGAGAACAGAAGTCGATTTTAAGAGCCCTTTAGGTCGACAGAACAGGGTTGGTTGTGTAGACACAGCCATTTTAAAATCGACCTAACGCAGCTAACTTCAACCTAACCCCGTAGTGTAGACCAGGCCTCAGAGTCTCTCTGGGTCTGGTTCCCTCCCTGACGGCAACCTGAGTTCTCCGGCTGCTTCCACAACATTCCTGAGCTGCCTGTTTGGCCGGAGGTTCCTCTGGGGAAAGGTCTCTCTGCGCTGAGGGCAGGAGACGTGTAGCGAACTATTATTTACACAGCTTCCTAACAAGGCTTTAAAGGTCAACCATGGGTCATAATAGGATGGGGATCAATAGGAAAATTGAAAGGTGGATAAGGAATTGGTTAAAGGGGAGACTACAATGGGTCCTACTGAAAGGTGAACTGTCAGGCTGGAGGGAGGTTACCAGTGGAGTTCCTCAAGGATTGGTTTTGGGACCAATCCTATTTAATCTTTTTATTACTGACCTTGGCACAAAAAGTGGGAGCATGCTAATAAAGTTTGCGGATGATACAAAGCTGGGAGGTATTGTCAATTTAGAGAAGGATAGGGATACCCTACAGGAGGATCTGGATGACCTTGTAAACTGGAGTAATAGTAATAAGATGAAATTTAATAGTGAGAAGTGTAAGGTCATGCATTTAGGGATTAATAACAAGAATTTTAGTTATAAGCTAGGGACACATCAATTAGAAGTAACAGTTGAGGAAAAGGACCTTGGAATATTGATTGATCACAGGATGACTATGAGCCACCAATGTGATATGGCCGTGAAAAAAGCTAATGCAGTCTTGGGATGCATCAGGAGAGGTATTTCCAGTAGAGATAAGGAGGTTTTAGTACTGTTATACAAGGCACTGATGAGACCTCACCTGGAATACTGTGTGCAGTTCTGGTCTCCCATGTTTAAGAAGGATGAATTCAAACTGGAACAGGTACAGAGAAGGGACACTAGGATGATCCGAGGAATGGAAAACTTGTCTTATGAAAGAAGACTCAAGGAGCTTGGCTTGTTTAGCCTAACTAAAAGAAGGTTGAGGGGAGATATGATTGCTCTCTGTAAATATATCAGAGAGATAAATACTGGAGAGGGAGAGGAATTATTTAAGCTCAGTACCAATGTGGACACAAGAACAAATGGATATAAACTGGTCACCAGGAAATTTAGACTAGAAATTAGACAAAGGTTTCTAACCATCAGAGGAGTGAAGTTTTGGAATAGCCTTCCAAGGGAAGCAGTGGGGGCAAAAGATCTATCTGGCTTTAAGATTAAATTCGATAAGTTTATGGAGGAGATGGTACGATGGGATAACATGGTTTTGGTAATTAAATATTCATGGTAAATAGGCCCAATGGCCTGTGATGGGATATTAGATGGGGTGGGATCCGAGTTACCCAGGAAAGAATTTTCTGTAGTATTTGGCTGATGAATCTTGCCCATATGCTCAGGGTTTAGCTGATCGCCATATTTGGGGTCGGGAAGGAATTTTCCCCCAGGGCAGATTGGAAGAGGCCCTGGAGGTTTTTCGCCTTCCTCTGTAGCATGGGGCACGGGTCACTTGCTGGAGGATTCTCTGCTCCTTGAAGTCTTTAAACTACGATTTGAGGACTTCAATAGCACAGATATAGGTGTGAGGTTTTTTGCAGGAGCGAGTGGGTGAAATTCTGTGGCCTGCGTTGTGCAGGAGGTCCGACTAGATGATCATAATGGTCCCTTCTGACCTAAATATCTATGAATCTATGAAATACATCCTGCATGTTCTTCTCTCCAGACAGCCAGTGTAACCCGTTGCTCAGCCCCTCCAGCTGAGCCCAGCCGCAGAGTACTGAAGAGTATTACAGGTAGTGACCCATAAGCCTGACTCTAGCTCAAGGAGCGGTGGGTCATACCTTTTAGCTCTGGAAGTACCCAGTTCAGTCCCCGGCATGTCAGCCAATCTGGGGCGGTCACACCTGTTTGCAGCACTGGGGAATGCCGTCCCTCAGAGCCAGGGCAGGCAAAGGGGCCAGTAACCCACCTCCTGTGTCAGTCTACACATGTACATGGCTCGCTCCTGCTGGGAACGGATGGTTTGGTGGTCAACGCACAGGACTGGCCTGTGGGAAACCCAGATTCAATCCCCAGCTCTGCCACAGATTCCCTGGGCGACCGTGGGCCAGTCACTGCCTCTCTTTGGGCCTCAACTATCCGTCTGTTAGGGATAATAATCCTTCCTGTTCGTTAGCTCTTCGGGGCAGGGACTGTCACTCGCTGTGTGTCTGTGCAGCGCCCGGCACAACGGGGGCCTCTGGGTGCTAAAGGAACACACACAAACACCGAGCCTGGTTTCCACACAAACAACCCGAATGATGTCGAGGAAGCGAGGGCCTGTACTTCGCAACATGTGACCGACCGTGGTGTGTGCGCTGAATGAACCCAGCCCTGCCAGGCCTCACGGTTTGCTGCACAGCTGTAAGCTCCAAGCTGGCAGCCAGGCCCGGAGAATCGGGCGATTCCGACGTCAGAAACTTTCCAATCAAATCGGTCTGACTCACATCTGGTATTTCTGCTGAGCGATGAGCAGTGGCCATGTGGAAGCTCAGTCTTGCTGCTTTACAGCCATGGATCCTAATGCTGCAGCCCGTGGGAACCTGGGAACCCAGCCCGTGCAGTGATGGTCCTCCCAGCCCCCCATAACTAAGCAGACACCAGAAAGTAACAATCACTTTATTCTGGTTAGGCTTTCGCACCCCCTCATGGGCTACCTCTGGGTCCAGTGTTGGTTTGGGTGCACTGCACGGACTCACCTTGGGCCCAGCACAGGGACGGAGGGGTTGGAGGAGGGTAGGCACTGGACCCCACCCTGATGCAATACCTCTCTGGACTTCCCTTCACTTCCCTCTGTGGGAGCAAAATCTTAACGCCCCACCCCCCCTCACTACCACCCCACCCCTGCCATTGTGCAGAAGACCCAGGTCTCACCCCGTGCAGAGGGAGATGTTGGGGTGCAGCAGGGAATTCCAGGGGCTGCTGCATTCAGAGAGAACTGCCCACCAATGCATGCAGCCCGGTAGAGCCTGCACTGAGGGCTCCTTGTCCAGGACATGCTGGGACAGCTGCCCTGGAGGGAACAGGTTCAGCTTCCTCCCAATGCTGGGCGCTGGGTTGGACCTCGCCAATGAAACTCAATTTGGAGTAGCTGAGGAGAGAGCAAAGACCCCCTGCAGTGACTGCCCGCCTCCCTAGGCTGAATCAGTGCATCCCTCCTGCTCCCATCCCACCCAGCATCAGTGTGCAGCTGGCGAGAGAGCTCCTTCCCCTTCCCCAGCCCCACTCCCTGCTGCCCTGCACACCCCGGATTGGGAGGCAGCGCCAATCAAACGCACCGAATTAACTCTGACCCTGGGGAGCGAAGGAGCAGATGGGGGGAGATGGGGGAGCAGCCTGGGAAATTCAGAAAGAAAGCAAAGAGCGAGGGAGGAGCCGTCCCCAGAGCGAGGGCAGAGAGGGAGGAGAGCCAGGCGCTGGCAACGGGGGACTCGTGTCAACTCTCCACCTGCTGCTGAGAGGAGCTGAGACCACGTACCTGACCCACCGCCGGGGGCTCCCAACGCACGCAGCACCAGAGCAGAGCACGGACAGGCTGGACTGACCCAAGCAGGGCTGGGGATGGTGCTGGCGCGGGGCAGAGGCTCTGTGTGTGTCTAGCCAGGCGGGGCGAGGGAAGGGCAGTTTTGCTCTATGCTCTTCCAGGGGGAGGGAGCGTGTCACCCCCGGCCAGAGATCCTGACCTGGGTCTGCTCCTGGCTTGCCTGGCTTAGAGAAAAGCCTTGTGTGATTGTTGAGTGTGGTGCTTGTTCCAGGGTTACTCTGAGCCCCCTGCCCAGGAGGGCGGGCGGGTGGTAGGGCCGAGGGGCAGGGCTGGAAGCCGGGACCCCTTCCCTGACGCTGGCTACCCCCGCCTGACATCGATTAGGGCTGAGTCTTAACAAATAACCCCTCCCGCCGGGTATGGAGCAATCAGACTTCCCTCTCCCCTGGTGCCGGCTGCTCTGCTCAACCGTCAGCCAAGTCAGATGGCATGTGTCTGTCCCCACTCTGCCTCCAGGCTCACACCCCAGAGGCCGCCTCTGACTGCACCCAGATGCCGGGAGCGCCGCCCTCAGGAAGCAAGCTCTGAAGTTGGTCAAGGGGCTCTGGTACAAGAAGGCTCCCCTCTGAGCTCTGTTTAACAGCTGTACAATCATTCACTCGGCAGAAGGCCTGGAAAGGCCCGCGTGGGAAGAAGGAAAGAGCAGAAAGAGCTTGGGGTTTGCTCTTCACGGTCCCTGAAGGGCTAGTTTGAGACCATGACTTACTAGAGAACTCTGCATGGGTGCAACAGGCCAGGTTGCAGGAATCGAGGGCCTTAAGTGCCCTATGACACAAGGCCCCTTGTGAATCCTCACTGTCTCCCCGCCCCAGAGTTTCACCCACCATTTGGAGGAGCACTAGCAGGGGGCCCTCCCACAGAGGCAGAGCAGGGGACCCTCCCGTAGCTACCCCAGAGGCTTGAGAGGGGTGGCTGAGCCTTCTGTATTCTCCCCCTCCCGTCACAGACACAATCGCTGCTGAGGTGGGCTTGGTGAGGGCCCCCAAGCAGTGGGTTCTGGAGTTGACACCCCTTTGAAGCCCATGGGGCAGCACAGAATTCCCCAGCTGCCTAAGGTGACTACATCCTGCTACAACCATGTCCCACACTCTGTGCAAACCACGAGTGTGGAGTTCACCTGGGGTAAGGGTTAAAAATTCAGTCTTCGCAATCTGTTAATTCAGTTTGGAATCACTTTGGTACCTTTGAAGTATTTTAAGCTCTGGGGTGGGGCCCCAGTGAAGATTCCACTGCCCCTCCCTTGCACCACAGCTCATTGCAAAATCCCTTCCTTCCCTCCCGCTCTAGCTTCTCAGATTCGGGCTTGTCGCCACAGTCAGATCAATTGCCCGCTAGTGCCGTGCCGAGAGAGCGGGGCGCTGTCACTGCCGGATGCACTTACTTCATGCATCCGGGAAGCCGGGAATCTTGTCGCCAGGTGAACTTCCCGGACGTGGGGCGACGCTGCAGTGCAGGAGGTAGCAATGGGGGAGTTGTGGTTTGTTTCCTTCAGTCAGCCGTGGTGATCTCACACTCCTCGTACTGCCCCAGGCGTCGGGAGGGAAACACGCTGCCCTGGTGGGATATTTCCCAGCATCTTGGTCCGGGAGGCTGCTAACAGAGGCTGCCTCTTGTGTGCGAGCCTTTAGCCAGAGCCGGGGTAGAGGCCTCCTGAGGGGGTAGAGGGTTGAGCCGAGCAGCCGGCACCCGGGGAGAGGGAAGTTTGAAGGCTCCATACAGAGGGAGGGGTAATTGCTAAGATTCGGCCTTAACCGATGTCAGGTAGGGGTTACCCAGCGTTTGGGATGGGCTCCCAGCTCCCAGCCTTGCGCCTCGGCACAAACGCCAGCCCTGACTCTAGTGGGGGTGAGAGTAACCTGGAAACAGCCCCACACGTCACAATGACACAATGCTTTTCTTTAACCCAGGCAAGCCGGGAGCAGACCCACTTTCGCAGGGCTCTCTAGGAGGGTGCACACATATTCCCTCCCCCGGCACAGCAGACAGAAAACCAGCTCTCCGCACGCCCCTCCTGGCTAGACACACACGGGCTGTCTGCCCCGTGCCAATGCAATCCCTACAGGGACGTGCACACGCACTAAGCCTGGCTTTCACACAAACAACCCGACTGCTACTTAGGAAGCGAGCACCTGCACCATGTGACTTACAGTAGCCTGTCCGCGGAGTGAACCCAGCCCTGCCAAGAATCACAGCGAGTTCTTCACTGCACGGCTCGAAGCTGGAAGCTGGCAGCCAGCCCCGGAAAAACAGGCAATTCTGACACTGGAAACGCTCCAGTCGGTCTGATTCATGGCTGGTGGTTCTGCTGGGTGAAGGAGCAGTGGCCATGTGGAAGGTCAGTCTCCCAGGTTTGCTGCCCTGAGACTTAATGCGGCAGCCCACGGGGAACCTGGGAATCCAGCCTGTGCCCACTAGTGGCTTGCATAGGTTGTGCAGCGTGGTTGTGGCAAGATGCAGTCACCCTGGGCAGCCGTAGGAATTGTGTGCTGCCCCATGCACCTCAATGGGGAGTTAGCTCCAGGATCCATAACTTGGGGGGGCCTCACCAAGCCCATCCCAGGATTGATTCAGGCTAGTGGAAGGTGGCAGTCACTGCAGGGGGCCTTCACTCCCTCCCCGGCTTTTGAAAATTGAGGTCATTGGCAAGGACCAACCCATCTCCCAACAAGCTGTCATTTGGAAGAGCCCATCACCTGTTCACTCAGAGCAACTGTCCCTGCATGTCCTGAACAAGGAGCCCTCAGTGCAGGCTCTACCGGGCCGCATGCATCGGTGGGCGGTTCTCTCTGAATGCAGCAGCCACGGAAATTCCCTGCTGCCCCCCAACATCTCCCTCTGCACGGGGTGAGACCTGGGTCTTCTGCACACTGGCAGGGGTTGGGGGGGGCGTGTTAAGATTTTACTTCAAGGGAAGTGAAGTGAAGTCCAGAGAGGTATTGAATCGGGGTGGGGTCCAGTGTCCACCCTTCTCCAACCCCTCTGTCCCTGCGCTGGTCCCAGGGGGAGTCATCCCCACGAGTGCCGGTCCCAGGAGGTAGCCTATGGAGGAAGAAGGGGTGCAGAAGACTAACCAGAATAATGTGATTGTTAAGGTCTGGTGTCTGCTTAGCCATGGTGGCTGGGAGCAACATCACTGCACGGGCTGGGTTCTCACGTTTCCCAAGGGCTGCAGCATTAGGGTCCAAGGGGAGAGGCTGAGTTTCCACATGGCCACTGCTCCCTTGCTCATCAGAAGCAGGGATAAAAGTAACTTACAACTCTTACCGGTATGGGGGCCCGGCTCCAGGAACTCTAGAAGGGGGCGGGGCTTGGGGTGGAAGGAGCAGGGCTGGGGTCAGCCTCCCCCAGCCAGCTCTTCAGTGCTGCCCAGGCCACACACCGCCTGGCTCTCCGGCAGCGCCTTAACCTCAGCTGTGTACGGGCCTGTACCGGCAGCCACTTCTCACCGGTACCGGCCATACCGGCCGGTACCGGCCCACTTTCCCCAAACAGCTCAGAGATACAGAACCACTCTCTGGATCCATTCCTATAGCTGTCTTCCCCGGAAAGCAGTGTGGCAAAGCTGTAGCTCACGAAAGCTTATGCTCTCATAAATTTGTAAGTCTCTAAGGGGCCACAAGTACTCCTTTTCTTTTTGCGAATACAGATTAACACGGCTGCTACTCTGAAATCTGGCAGGTGTTCCTGTCAGCTCATTGCTAAGTTATCTGCCAAAACAGGAGAGTTTTCAGGTGCCTAAGTAGCCCCTGGAATCACGGTGAAATTATCCTCTCCGCCACCACCAAAATTTGATATGGTGCCCCTGAGTGCACGGCACCCGACCGTGCTCCACCCAGAGGAGCTGCATTAACAGGCAACTCTGCAAGTTCTCTGCATGCCTCTGCCAGTGACCCCCATGCCTCTTGATTTTCTTGGCCACTTGTATCCTGTCCCCATGCTGGCGGCTAATCCAGAAAAAGAGGGCAAGAGCTCACCACTGCGACCACCTGAGGGAGGTGTTGGGGTGAGATCAGCTGGTCAAAGCAGGCAATAGGGACAGAATCGGAGACTTGAAGCTCCTCGAGTGACCTCTGCCCTTTCCAGACCTGCCCTTCCATCAGACACAGCGATTGTAAAGTTGAATGTGATAGTAACTAGACCCATTTTAAACCCTTCACCACACAAGACAAAGCCCTTAGGATTCATCATGTATGATTTATTTCTCCTCCCCTGGATTCCTGCAGCCACCAGCCACCTTGGAGCTTTCCCTCGTCTCTCCCAGGCTGTGCTCACTTGATTGCAGGAGCTCAGTGGAGGGTCCAAAGCTTTGCTCTTTCGCTTCCAGTCTTCACGTCTTTGGGTGGCTGCATTGGCAACTGAGCAGCCTGATGGAAACACTGAGTCCTCTGTCTCGGCAGGCAGGCCCAGCCGCGAAAGCCAAAGACTCCCTGAGAACAGGGGGAGGTTCGCCTGAACTCTCAGGAGTGGAGGCTGGGCCCATAGGGTAGGGTTACCATATTTGAACTTTCAAAAAAGAGGACACTCCGGAGGCGGGGGGTGGGGGGGAGTTGTAGCCCTGCCCCCTATCTACTCTCTCCCACTTCCTGCCCCCTGACTGCCCCCCACAGAACTGTCAACCCATCCAACCCCCCCCTGCTCCTAGTCCCGATTGCCCCCCTCCCAGGACCCCACCCTCTATCTAAGCCTTCCTTCTCCCTGTCTCCAACTTTCCCCTCCTTAGACCCCCCCACCCTAACTGCCCCCCTAGAACTCCACTCCCTACCTGTCCCCTCACTGCCCTGCCCCCTATCCGCACCCCCGCCCCCTGACAGACCCCCGGGTCTCCCACACCTATCCAACGACTCACTATCCCCTGACTGCCCCCGCAGAACCCCCGACCCATCTAACCTCCCCCCTGCTCCCTGTCCCTGACTTCCCCCCTGAACCTCCGCCCCATCCAAACCCCCTGCTCCATCTCCCTTGACTCCCCCGACCCCTCTCCATATGCCCACCCCCTGACAGGCTCCCCCCAGAACCCCTGACCCATCCAACCCCTCCTGCTCCCTGTTCCCTGACTGTCCCTTGGGACCCCATGCCCCTTCTCCAGCCCCCCGACTCCCGTACCCTGCTGTTCAGAGCAGTGTGTCTGGGGTGCGGAGCCAAACACAGTGCCGCGCTCCCCCGCATAGCGCGCAGCTCCCGCCCCCGGCCTCCAGAGTGCTGCATTGGGAGGGAAATCCCGGCCCTTTGGAGAGTTTTACAAATTCCTCCGGAGGGCAATTTAAAAACCAAAAAGCCGGACATGTCCGGGAAAATCCGGACGCATGGTAACCCTACCCCAGGGACTCCAGGATCTGCAGCTGCTGCCACCTGTATGGTGAATCCTCCGACTCATCACCAACCAGCTCTTCCCCATTCTGCCACCCGGCCCCACGGTCTGACCGTGCAGGAGAACAGAAACCCTTTGGGACAGCAGGAGAGTCTCCTCAATGCCGCACTCTTCGCATGGCTTCCCGCGGTCACCGGGAAACACGACTGCCCTGCCCCAGGAGTCTCTCAAGGAGCTGCCGGCGCAGTCACTGGGCACCCACTCGTGATGGTCTCGGGCAGTGGCATTGCAGAGGGAGCTGAGCAGACCGTCCCTTCTGTGACTTCCTGAATTGCTGCCAGGACGGATTCTCCTCTGCGCTAGGGAGAGTCCCCGAGGAAAAGCAGCTGTGGTAGGGGAGGGGGCAAGACAAGCTCGCCCCTTGAGCCCTTGAATAGTGGGCAAGCAGGACTCTGGGAGCCAGGGATCGGTGTGTCTTGCTGGGAGAGCGGAGCTGGAGAGCAGAAAAGGGCATTGGAGGAATTGTAGAAAAGTCAGTGTCATGGCCGGGTCATGGGCAGCCAGACCTAGTGGTCAGAGGCAGAGTCCACACTCACAAGACAGGAGTCGAGAGTCAGCTGGGTCAGGACACTGGAAGAGCAGAAGTAAAAGACCAAATTGTGTTCAGCACCTCAAGTCAGATGAGTCACCCTGAGTCCGGATGCCAGGAAATCAAGCCTGGGGAGCGGGAGCAGGAACAGTTAACACACGGTCCAGAGCCGGGGAGGAGCTCGGGTGTTCAGACAGCTTCTTCTTCCTGCTGCTGGTTTAAGGAGGTCCCGGGGGCCGATTAGCTGCTCTGGGACTCTGCCAATAGGTCCTCAGGGATGGAGCCTCAAACTGGGTCTTGACTTCGTCAGTCCTAGGTAAGCAGTTTTTCGTAGGCTTCCAGGTGGCGTGCTGGAGGGTGGCTGCTCCCAGGAACCCTGCAGACCCGGGTTAATGACCCATGGGTCAGGACAGTGAGTGATCTCTCCCCGCTCAAACCTCCTGCACGAAACAGTTTCCAGGGTCCCGGACGCAACCTCTGAGAATAAAAATACACAGTCATGAGGACAAATAGGCTATGGAACAGGAGCCCCCTCTTTCTTGCAACAGCCCCAAGTGCCTAGAAGAGTGGACGGTTCTTACCTCCAGGAGATGCCTGGGATCTTCCATCTAAGCCTCATTGGGACCCCTGTTGCTTGGTCTGACAGGAGGAGATCATCTGTCTCCACTGCTCCCTGCACTGGGCTGGCTGCAGCACACATCTGTGTAAGAGGCTGGGGCAGAGAGATGTTACAGTCAGGGTCCAGGCAGCCCAGAAGGAGAACAGAGGGTCTAAAACCAGAAGACGAAGCAATCAAATCAGCGGATTCGACAGAGAAGTTTTCTACCCTACAAAGAAGGTCTGTTAGGAAAGCTGAGATGTTAGGCTGGAAACTGCTAAGGCAAAGATTGGAACTTGTTAAGATTCAGTTTTAGTCACTACAAAGTGTGTTGTGTTTTGTTTCTCTCTTTGAAATTTGTCTCTTTCTCTTGCTTAGTGTCACTTAAATCTCTTCTTTGTGACTGTGCTTCCCAAAGCACCTCAGTGTTGTGTGTTCGAGTGAAGTGTGAGTCTCCAGCCTACCCAACAGGCTGAGCTGTGCTCTGTCTCTCTGAAGGTAGCGAATAATTTCTGAGCGGTGCTGGGCCCAGAGTCCAAGGGCAGTTCACCAGACCTCTCGTGTGAAGCCCAAAGAGACCAAAGGAGCAGGAGAGATTCAGGCCCCACTGACCCATGGGAACTTCCCACAGAAGAGGCTACACGGGACTCCAGACACAGCCAGCAGGATCCCTCCCACAAGCTGAACCCTGTCCTTCCCCTCCCAGCCCCACAGCTTCCTCCCCACCCCAGCCTCAGGAACCCCTCCCACCTCCCTGCTCTCCCCACCCACTCTACAATACCAGGCTGTTTCCAGAATGGAAGCAGGTGTGTACCAGAGTTCACTCACCGCTAGATGCTGGCCAGGCCTCGTGTCACCGCTTTCTCGCTGGGCTAGCAGCCCTGCTGATACTCACTCTTGCAGTTTGTTGGCTGGGAACTCAGCCCTCTAAGCAGGTGACCATCCTTAAGTCCACTCCTTCGTGGGTCGTGCTGTCTGTCTTGAACAGAAGCAAGGCCTTCCACCCTCATGGGGAGTTCTTCCTCAGCCTGATTTTGGCTGGCCTGCCCTTCTTGGATTTCCATGGTCTTCTATGTCCCCTTCCTTAGGGACGGTGAGAGAACTCAGTCCTACCGTGGACGCCAGGTTCTGGCCCAAGGCCATGTACTGAAGAGCTCGGTCTGCTTCTGTACTTTTGCTGCTGTTTGCCCTTGTTTCCTCTCAGGTGGGGCTCACATGGTCATCAATTTGGCCTAGCCCCAGACTTGGCAGCCACAGGCCAAGCCTTAGATACCCTCCTTCTTCAAATCTGGTCCAGCCCGGCTAACAGGTTTGCTGAGGGGATGGTGAAACCCCATTGCTGATCAGAAGGAGGTCAGAGTCTGTTTTCTAGGAGCTGAAGGTCCATTTGTCCTGCTGCGGGAAGTGGAGCTGGAGAGCGGAGATGTTATGTAAAAGAGACTGCATGATGGAGTTGGAGACTGAGGGATGGGAGCCTCCTCCCAGAAACGCTCCCAGGAGAACAGGTTTGAGGAGATCTCTGGGGAGCCTCTTGCTAGGAAAAAACCAAGGGTGGCACATTGATGGAGATGTCTCTGTGCCAGGGATGGGGGAAGCTCCCAGCCAGGCTATGCAGCAGGGATCCCATTTCTCCCCCAGGAAACCCAAATGCCCAAAGAAGTCAGTGGCTCTTACCTCCCTGAGGGAGCGGGGTCTTCCCTCTCAGCCTCTTTGAGAACTACCATTGCTTGGCTTCCTAGGACAAGGGACCTGTCCCCACTGCTCCCTGAGGTGGTTCAGCTTCTGACTGCAGCCATCTGGAAGGCTGTCACATACCCCAGGGCCTAGAAGACACGGGGGGAGGAGGCTCCTCTTCATGTCAGACTCTGAGAGCCCAGAGAAGGGCCAAAAGAAGAAGAAAGGGCAGGAGATGAAGCTAGCCCTGAGCCTCTGTCCCATCCTCACCTCCTCAAATGTGGAGCTTCCTGAGCTTCAGTTGGGCAGACAGTCTGTAGCCCTGACCCAAAGGTCCTTCTGCGCCATATGGGGCAGGAAGATCTCTGCCTGGGAGCACGGGGAATGGCCTGGGGGTGAGATCAAGGAAAGAGGGGAGGGATATGGGTGTGAGAGAAAGAGCTTCTGCCCCAGATGAAGGAATTTGGGGGGCCGAGGGAAGGACCCGGCTCCACAGAGAGGGGAGAGAGTTCCTGTGAGTGCCAGGGGCCTCCATTTCCGCTTCCACTAGCCCCGCATTTACAGTGAGACAGAGCAGTACCTGCAGCAGGGAGCGGGACTTGCTGAACAGGGAGGGGAACCTTGAAGAGCATCAGATGAGCCACAGCCCTTGCAGCGCCTCGGGCATCTGGTGCAAGTGCCGGATGATGTGAAGCTGGCCCATGACCTTGGCTGTGACATCCTCGTGCTGCAGGGGAACGAGAACATGTCAGAGACTGAGACACTCCCCAGGAATCAGGGAGGATTAAGGGCACCTGGAACCAGCACCACCATTTCCACCCAGCAGCTGCTCATGTCTGAGTGGTGGATTCACCCTCCCGACCCCCAGGATGGAGGCTTGCTGTCCTCTCTAGTGACCTCCAGTGCCAACCCCCCTCCTTGTATGGTGAGCTCCTGCCACCTCCCCATCCATGCTCCCTGACAGCTGTTCCACCTCCAACCCACCTGGGGACACCGCTCAAGTTAGTAGAACCCTCTCCTCCATCGCTACCTCCATCCCCACCCAGGTAGAGCAGGGAGGGGCCTGTAGCAGGGTGGCGGGGGGCAGGAGGGATTCTGGCAGCAGTGAAGTGGGATGGGGAGAGGTTGAGACCCTTCCCCAAGTCACCCCAGTGACAAAAGCTGAAGCCACAGGTGGCAGCCCTGGTAAAGGGGGCAGGTCAGCAGCCCCTGCTGACTGAATCCTCCCAATCGCTCGAGAGCGGGTCCAGCCCTACCAGCAGCAAGACCCAGCTTCCCACGCCCATGTGCCTCAGCCCTTCCTGGTCAGTCGCCATCTCCAGTCAGTCCTTGGCCTCCCAGGCTGCCAGGGATGGGAGCAACTCTCAATGGTGGCTCGGGTGACATGGACACAAGGCCATGGGGAAAGGGGTGCAGCTCTGTGGGGTAGGAAAGGTTCCCAGAGGGCACTTAGGGGACTCTTCTGTCCTTTCCAGGAGTGAGAGCAGAGCACCACATCCTAAGAAGAGAAGTCCATGAAGTCCAGAAGTCCCCACTAGGCTCCTTGCTACCAGGCCAGCGAATGGCGATAGGATGGGAATGAGGCCCTGGCCCCCACCCCAAGCTCCTGAGTCGATTGCAGCTGCTTACCGTGACCCCCATCAGTTGCTGGGCTTCCCCCAGAAGGGAGTAGACGAGCACCAGCCCAGCCTGGCTGACACGCAGCAGGGGGTCGTGGATGGCCAGCACTGCTGTCTGCAGAAAGGATCTTTTCTGCCCGTCGCAGAAGAATTTTCCAAAGACCTAGAAGCAAGAGGACACGAGGCTCCAGCAGATTGCCCAGAGCCAGCCTCCAAGTCCTGGCCGTACAATGGCATCACCGTCTAGTGCCCCAAAGGGCGGGGAAGAGAGCTGCTGTGGCCAAGGCAGTTCATTCTCCAGGAGGCTTTCAGGATCCCAGGGCTCAGGGAAGCCCCTTTATGAAAAGGTCGCAGGTGCTTAGGGACCAAAGCCTCCAGTGGCTCTTTCGGGAGGGCAATTTATGGCAGGGGCCAGGATGGGCTGGAAATGGATCTCTAATGTGTGTGAGCAGGCCCACTCTGCTGTGCAGGGCACAGAGACGACAGGGGACCTGTGTTGCTTCCAGGAGAGAGATCTCCTGCACCTCAGCGCCTAGAGGAGTTTCGTGTGTTGTGAGGGGCGAGGCGGTTGGAGCTGAGAGACCAAAGGTCTCTTCCCCGCCAGCTTAGTGATTTCTCTTGTCACTGGGTATGGCCTCTGCAGCTCCTTGGTTTCTTCAAGGGGAATCCAATCTGCAGCATGACAAGGACAAGGAGACTCATGGCCCAGTCCCCATCACAGATGCTCCTCGGAGACTTTTCTTCTGCTGCAGCAATTCAGCTTGTGGGAGGCGGGACAAGCTCACACAGTCTCTCTCACGGGGCGTCTGTGGAGCAGCGTTCTGTCGATGCCCTTGTCGATCCAGGAGCCATTCCAAGGCCTCCTCTGTGATGTTGTGGAAATCACCCATTTCACCTTTGACTCCAGTCTGGGGGCACTGTGTTACGGTGTGTTCGAAGGTTTGGATATTCTCACCACAGTTGTGAGACGGGGGCAGGGGAGGGGGGGTGGTGTCTTTGATTTTCCACTTGTGCAGCAAGTAGCCGCAACTTGGGTCAGTGACAATGTGCTTCTTTGGAACAGTGGCTAAGGTCCAGACACTCTGCCATTCCTGGCCAGGTCTGAAGATATGAGGGGGGCGCATGTGGTCCATATTGGCTCTGGAGCTCACTGTGTCCCCTACCCAGTTCCCAGGTTGGGGCATTCTGCTTCCTGACTGGCAATGGAATTGGGCAAAGCCCACCTCCTTTCTCTGCTTCTACAGGGTGCAGGGAATTAAACTAGGGTCTGATCAAGCAATTGTGTCTGACTGTCCCAGGGCTCTCCTCTCAGACACTTGGCGATCAGCCAGGGGGACAAGGAGCAGAAAGACACCCAGAGCCATAATCCTATATTAACTCACCCACGCGGGGATCCTCCTTATGCCACGTAGCAATGCATCCATGTAAGACACTCAAATCACGGCAACTAGTGACAGGTTTCAGAGTAACAGCCGTGTTAGTCTGTATTCGCAGAAAGAAAAGGAGTACTTGTGGCACCTTAGAGACTAACGAATTTATTTGAGCATGAGCTTTCGTGAGCTACAGCTCACTTCATCAGATGCATACCGTGGAAACTGCAGCAGACTCTATATATACACAGAGAATATGAAACAATACCTCCTCCCACCCCACTGTCCTGCTGGTAATAGCTTATCTAAAAGCCATTTCCAGCACAAATCCAGGTTTTCTCACCTGAGGGTGAGAAAACCTGGATTTGTGCTGGAAATGGCTTTTAGATAAGCTATTACCAGCAGGACAGTGGGGTGGGAGGAGGTATTGTTTCATATTCTCTGTGTATATATAGAGTCTGCTGCAGTTTCCACGGTATGCATCTGATGAAGTGAGCTGTAGCTCACGAAAGCTCATGCTCAAATAAATTCGTTAGTCTCTAAGGTGCCACAAGTACTCCTTTTCTTTCGGCAACTAGTGAGGTTCCAATGTGGGACCTTTAGCACCAGCCTGTCCCACTGGTTGCTGGATGAGGAGCTCTGAGCTGGAAATAAGGAGTGGGCTCTTTTCCTGTCTCCAGGAGGCATCCACTGCAGGGAACCCAGCCAGCCCCACTCCCCGGGCTGTGTCATGCCCTGGCACAGTGCCCTTACCTCCCCCACTCTGGCTGTGTTCTTGTAGCCCAAGAGCCTGCTGTCCTGGTGCCAGTCATAGCACCAGAGATCCTCCACGTCATGTATGGTCAGACCTGGAAGAGAGAGAGAGAGACTGTTTTCCTCCTTCTGGTTGCAGTTTCTGTGTCCTTCCAATCCCATTGGTGGCTGCACAGTGGAGTGGAGAAGAACAGAGGCAGAGAGAGACTTGTCCTCCAGCTGGGGTCAGTCTGAGAGAAATGGTCTGGGGTCCCATTATCAACCTGTGGTCACTCTCAGTCCCCTATTGGGTTCCGTGTCCCAGCTGGGTTCCTTACCCCTCTGTCGGAGCAGCAGCTGGTAGAGCCGGTAAGTCCCCTCCCTGGCCTGCCGGCTGATGTCCTTGTCTGGATCGCTGACAAATAGAGCCAGCTGGGCCACATGGCGACCCATATGAGGGAACTCGGCTGAGATCTAATGGAAGGGAGAGGAGAGGGGACTCTATCAGCATTTTCCTGTCAGCTCCCTTCCCCCCTGGGCCAGAGGGCTCCTTTCCGTTAGCCCTTCTGCAGAAGATGCTGGGGGAGAGGAGCTTGAGATCGACACTTCATTTGTTCTGCTGCCAAGGGAGCCTGGAGCTGCTTTGGGATGCCAAGCAGGGGCTGGAGCATGGTCCTCTTAGAGGCACAGGGACAACACTGAACCAGGACAAGAAGAACTTGACTCAAGCCGAGCTCAGTCCCTGCTCTGACTCTGCCTCCCCTTGAAGAACCGTCCTAACCCACAGCCCCGGCAGCAGCAGCAGACCCTGCAGCCCGCCGGAGCCAGCCCGCCTCCGCCTGGAGCCAGCAAGCTGGGCTCGGAGCTCACTTACGTCAAACTCAGGGAGGGTGACTGTGTATCTCAGCAGGGCTGTGCTGCTCCTGATAGCCCTGGCTCGCTCCTGGGACACCCTGGACACGACCCAGAGGTTGACATGCTGTGGGGAAAGGAGGCAGGTCAGACTCAATGGCCAGGTGCACCTGCTTTGCAAATGAGCCCCACGCCCCCACCCCAAGGGACTTGAGACATTCTGCGCAGGGGGGAATATCTGAGGCCTTGCTGGCAGAGCTTTGGAAGGGGATTCTTTCCCCCAGGAAGCAGCTTGTACCCTGCAGGTCAGAACTTGTCAGCGTCTCTCTAGATTGGGACAATGTTCGGGGTCGGGGTTGGTCCCATCCTCCCAGAACTCCTGATTCCTGAACAGTTCACCAGAAAGGAGACGGAACCCTCGGTCCTTCCCTGCTACTAAAATCCTTGGGGGGATGTAGGGAGTGACTGAGAGCACAATCCCCCCAGGAATTTCAGAGCAGATCAGAGGGAAGGGCTGATTCCCTGGGCTCCTCCCGTTTCTCTCGGAAGGAGCGTGTGCCTCTTCTCTGAGAACCATCTCCCGAATCTCATGGGGTGTGTGTGTTGGAGGGGTGGGGGAATGGTGGGTTTTCAGACTCTCACTCCCCAAGACAGCCAGCAGCCCTGTGCTTAGTGCTCAGCAGAACCAGGCAGAGCTCTGGCTTGAAGTCCCAGCTCCTTCCTCCATCCCTCAAGAAGGAAGGACATGACAGTGCGTTGCACTGACCTCCCCAACCAAGGATGGCCCACGGGGTACCCAGCTAGGAGGACAGAGTAGAAAATGGATCTTCCAGTCTCTCCTTAAGAGTTAAGATAAAATGGGGCTCACCTCCAAGATGAAGTGGAGCCTGTCTGTGTCTGGGGACTCTGCCAGCAGGTTCCCCAGCATGGCATCCAGGACCTCTGGGATGACTTTGTGCAGAGCCTGCAAAGCATGGGTCAGAGTTAGGGAACCTGGGCCTACACCTGCCACAGGATGGGAAGAAGGGGTCTCTGGGAAGCACTGGGGAGATTCCCAAACACATCTCCCAGCCCCTCTCCTTCACATCGCACTGCAGGCAATTTGCAAGAATTGATGACCCCTGGACCTTTGTTCCATGAGCTTAGCAGGTCTCTGCAGAAGGCCTTGTAGGCAGAAGAGTATGAAACAGCCAAGTTGCTATGGATGGAAGCTGGGCTTCTGGGCAAAACACGGCTTATGGAAGAAAGGAAAGAAGGAAGAAAGAAAGAAAGAAGAAAGAAAGAAGAAGGAAAGAAAGAAAGAAATCCCCCAGGGTGGGGTCATCTCTTCCCTGCTGGAGGGAAGGATCCAACCCTGCAGCTTGTTCCATCTCCACTACCCCACCCCTAAATCTGGAGCTCCAGCGAATCAAGGGAGCAGGGACCAAGGACCACTCTGGAAGAGGAGAGGGATGGAGGAGGAGGATGTACCTGGTTGCTGGTGGTGTCCTTCTCCGTGCCCAGGGTGAAGACGGAGTGAAGGGCAGCTCGCAAGAGGTGGGTCTCTAGGGCTGGCTCCAGGGCAGGTTTCATGGTGCTGGCAAGAGAGAGGAGCTGGTATTAGACTGTGCAGTACGGGGGTGGGACTGTCACCAACACGGACTCCAACCCACAGGGATAGAGGCATAGGCTGGCGAGAATGGAAACTGAGGCACTTAGCTAGGGAATGACAAGGCCAAGGCATCCCAGACAGACAGTGGCAGGACAGGAATAGCTCCTGTTCCCTGGAGCCTGCTGCCCCTCCTGTATCTGAGCCCGGGAGTGAGCCCCCCTCCAAGGCCCCTGTCATGTGATGGGAGTGAAAAGAAGAGCCCTGCCAGGACAGAGTGACCCTCCCCACCCCACCATCTCTGCCAGAGGCGCCACTCTTGGGAGGTGACCTGGGCGGGACAGTGACGGTGACTCCCAGCCTTGGGCCTGAGCAGCACTGGGGTGAGGGGAGCCGGCGGGGTGCGGGGGTGGAGCTGTCTCGGTACCAGAGGTAGCCCACTGCAGCCAGGGAGTGGGCGAGGACGGCGCTGGGTGACGAGTCATCGGGAAGCTGCTCGATGAGCTCCTGTGAGACGCGAAGGAGACAAAGGAGCGTGTGAGATTCAGGCCCGACTGACACCTCCCAGTGAGGAGATGACACAGCCAGTGCCCCACATGGCCAGCAGGATCTCCCACCACCTCCCACTCCCCCGATTCCTTCCTGCCCATCCGACTTGTCCCCCTTCCCGGATTCCTGCCCAGCTCACTCCCAATCCCCTTCTCTCCTCCTCCCTGTCAAAACTGCCCCCATTCAGCCCCATCCCGACGACCGAGCCGGGACCATGTGATTCCTTGGCCCCCACTCTCAGCTGCCCTCCAGCCCCACAATTCCCCCCCTGCCCACTACCCACCAATCTCACAATTTCTCCCTTCTCTTCTCCCCAGTCTTCAGCCCCAGCAAACTCTGCCCTCTGCTGCCCCCTCCAACACCACCCAGCCTCCACCCATTAGCCCGGCCATACCCCTGCCAATCCCATATCTCTCTCCTCCCTCTAGCTGCCGTATGTCATGTCTCACTCACCACGATCCTCTTCACAACAGCCGCCTTGCAGCAGCGCAGCTCCAGCGTGTCCTCCCCTCTCTCCCGTGCAGCCAGACATGCGGGGTAGATGGCCTGAAGGAACAGGAGCTGCTGCCCCTCATCCTGTACCCACCAGGAGTGGGGTATAGCGAGAGACAACCTGTTACCTAGGGACCTTCCTGCCCCACCCACACCAGCTCCAGGGCTCAGGCCTCAATGGGGGATTGTGGGGACCCGCCTATTCTCCAAATCCCCCACCACTCCTACGCAAGCAGGATCAGGAACTGGGACAGTGCCTGTGGGGGGAGACGACTTCGGCTGTTGTGGGAGAAACACCCCCATCTTGGGAGTCCCACATCATGGATGTAAAAGGGCCCCATTGGGGTGGTGGATCAGGAGGGACAAGACCCTCGGCAGGGGTGGGGATGCTGGGAAGGGACAGGGCAATCTTGGTTCCAGCCCAGGTGGGGAACATTTGTACCTTATCTCTGCACTGGAGCTGCTCTCGGATGACCTTGAGAGCAGCTTCATCTTTGGCCATGTCCACCCCTTCCTCCTGCTCCGAATCCAGGGGGGTCCCTGCACCAGGGAGGGAAGGACAGGGGCGTGGTGGGCAGAGCAGGATTCAAGACCCCCTTTTCCCACCTCAGGCACCCAGGGCAGATCGGGCCCCAAACCTCCCTCTCAGGGATGCCTTCAGCCCCCAACAGCTTCAGAAGCCCAGAGCAGAGCCCCCCTCCCCTGCCCAGGACTCCAGGGGAGGTGCCGATTCCCCCGGCCCCGGAGCAGCAAGGACCAAAGTGGCAGCAGCTCTTCGTGCCCCACCCCCAGGTCCCAGTGCGGAAGGGGCAGCTGTGTGAGTGCTGCTGTTGTCAGTGGGGTTCCCATGGCTCAGGCCAGACACCTAGGATGGGGACTCCCCCAATATCACTGGGAGAGCGTCTGGGCCCAGGGTGTTCACATCCCGTCCTCAGCCCTCCCAGAGCCCAGCCCAGCTCCTCACCTGGAACAAAGCAGTGGCCTCCATCGGCCTGGCTGCTGCTAGAGGCCCAGGTGCTGCCGCGGTCCCAGTCTGAGCTGCCGGTGCTGGGACAGGGACCTTCCACCTCCTGGCCTGCGGGGGCTGGAAGGTCCTCAGAGACCGGGCAGGGTGATGCCTCCTGATGGGAAGGAGGGCTGGGCTCCTGGGGCCGCTGCTGCCCACACAACCAGCCCCAGAGCCACCCTGCCCGGCGCCCCTCCTGGGCTGGGTCCTGTCTGCCAAACCGCAGCCTGGGCCAGCTCCACCGGGGCCTGGTCGGGGCCTCTCCCAGCTCGGCGCCTGCGCCGGGAGCCGGGGTCCTTTTCCAGAAGGCCGGGCACTTCCGCCGTCTGGCCTGGACGGGACCTGCTTCCCCGCCAGCAGGGACGCAGGGCTTGCTCTGGCCCTTGGGAAGATGGCAGCTGCTTCCCTCAGGCTCTGGGGCCACCTGCAGAGCCTTCCTCCTGAACATCCGCAGGAGCCTGGCCATCCTGGAACCGAGCAGGGAGCAGGTGTGAGTCTGGGCTCAAGGCAGCCTTTCACTCCTGGCCCTTTTCTGTCCCTCCTCCTCCCTGCTCCAACCACAGCCGTCCCCTCTGCCCCCACAGGAGTGCAGGGAGTGCCATCTACACACACGGGCAGGAGTTTATTGCACGATCTGCTCCCAACGTTCCCCCTCGTAATCCCTGCTGCTGCAATAGCCAGGAACTCTCATCCTTTTCCAGCAATGGGGTCAGTCCCAAAGACCATCGGTTACTCTGGACAAGCAGCCCCCTCCTGTCGTCCTAGGCCACACTCCCACCCAGGCTAGAGAAGGAACAGAACCCAGGAGTCCGGACTTCTCCTGGGAAACCATTCCCCACGTCAAAGTCACAAAGACCCTAGGCACAGGAAGACCAGAGCCCTCCTCGTTCCCCATTGATTTCCATGCTCAGCAGCTCACAGGCTCTGGCCCAGCTCAGAGACTCTCAGCCTGGGGAACAGTGTCCCACAAGGGAAGGGCTGGGAGCCCCATTGCTGGAACCTTTCCAAACACACTGGAGACGGCTCTGGAGAAGCTCCTGCCCGGTCTGAGAGTGAGGGGCTCTTGGGGCCTGTTTGCAAATGAAATCCCCCTTTGGAGATAGTCGCTCCCCTTTTCTGCCTCTCCCAAGACAGACAGGGGAAGCCACCGAGGAACCCAAATGCCACTCACTTGCTCTCAGTGATGGTACGATGGATGGCGGATGTTCAGGGTCAGCAGACGTCCCTCGCCCTCCTCCTCACTCTCCAAGCCCAAGGCAGGCTGGAGAGGGTGGTGACCTCAGGAGTTACCCTGCCCAGCCAGCAGGCAGGGTGATGACACGAGGGCGATCGACTGGCTGTGAAAAGAAGAGTCTGTCTTATTACCAAGGGACGGAGAAACTCAGCCAGCAGCAGAGGGGTGCAGAACACAGCCCTAGGGCGGAGGTGACAGCGCCTCCAGGATCCTGACATCCCAGCACTTTACACACCTTCCTGGAGCCTCCCAACCCCGCTGGGCTGTAGCGATGGGACCCCAACCCTACTGACGGCAAACGGGCCTCAGCTACCGGCTCAGGGTCACACTGAGTGTCAGAGCCATGGATGGACCCCTTCACTAACCACTGCCGTACACTCCCTCCCACAGCTGGCAATTGCAACCAGGCCCTAATGTTTGGTCCCCCTGCCTTTGAGAGAGAGTGTCACTCCTGCTTCCATTGCTGCCTATTGATCTGTGGGACTTTGGGCAAGTTGCTCCCCCTCTCTATGGCTCTCTTGGACTCACATGCCTGAATGGGCTTTAAAGAAGACAATGGTTGAAGTTTGGCCCCAACTAGTTCTTGTTTCTCTAGACTAGCCATTTTAGCAAAGTTTAGAGTTCTTGACATTCAGCACCTGGAAACATCCCTTTCTCCTTCGCAGACGGCCTTAACATCCCTTATCTCACCCAGGCCCCCTGCTGCCTGGAGTTAGAGAATTGACCCTTTTCCCATTTGACCTACCCAAGGTGTCACACAGCAAAGCGGTGACGGAGTCAGAAAGAGAAGACAACAGTCCTGATTCCTGTTCTAACTAACAAACAACAATCGCCCGGAGGCAGGGATAGAGCCCAGGAAATCAGGTGTAAATATTTTCATGGAAACCGTTTTCTGTCAGAAAATCCATTCAGACGAAACCACTTTGTTCCTTGAAATGGTAACAAGTAGGATGAAAATTCTTTGCAAAAATATAGTTTGCAAATTAGAGCATCTCCTGTTTGTCACAGTGCATTCAGCTGTCTCGTCGTACACAAAGGGGAGACTCTATGATCTAGAAAGTTAGATGAGATGCTTCAGTCTGAGCTAAGTAGTTGCTGCTCTTCACAATTTCAAAAGAATAAAATGCAAATAAAATAGAATATTAGGTCATAATCTGCTATGGCTCAGTGTGATCGGACACCCCCTAGTCTGCACTGCTCCGAGTGACACTCTTCAGTGGATCCCCAGCATCCACCCATGGCGAGGTAGGTGGGAGAGGATTGCTATTCGTACTTGACAGAAGGAGAAACGAAGGCTGAGAAAGGAGCAGGGACTTGTCTTAGCTGATGCAGTTGCTCTCAAATGAGCTACACACCAACAATTGTTCATAGTAATTATTCAGCAAGTATTTTAGAAGAATTGGAATGTTCGAGAGGATCATGAACTGCTCCGAGACAATGAATGGAGAGCAGCATCCACATTGGACAAACATATAACTGGTTGTGACTTATTTGCTTGGTCATAAAAGAGAACGAAAAAGACCAGAGTTTTCTCCCTGTCAATAGCCCCCTCCTCAGCCAATCAAGGTTGAGACTTTGAGGGGTGGGAGGCTAAGGGGTCTCACCAAATAGCCCAAAGAATGGCCCAGGTCACCACCGAGGGGATCACTCTCAGAGCACTATTCCAGTCTCACCTCTCTGTGAGAGCCTCCCACAACCACCCTCCCCCGGCCCCCCGCTCCACACACAGAGCCCCTTGTGGTGGGAGGAGAGCAGAGGAAAAGGACAAAGGAAGCAAGAAGAGAAAGGAGGCAGAGACAGGAAAAGGGAAAACAAAAAGGAGAAACCCCAATGTCCCCAGTGATTCTAAGGGACAAAGTCCTAGGTCAGAAATAAAATGCTGCCCCCACAATGTAGTGTTTTCCTTTCCTAAAAATCAGCCAGCACCTGATGGATCAGACTGAACAGGTTCCAAACCTCTCCGAGGCTCTTACCTTCTCTACAGGGACGTCTGTTTTCGAGCAAAACCACTAAAAGAAAAGGAGAAAACTCCAAAGAGGGTCCTCCTTGCGCTCACGAACGTGAAAGGGAATGCTCTCTCAGTCCTCCAGGAGAGACCTCGAGAAGGAGACGTGCTGAAGCAAAGCCACAGGGATCTCCGAGGTGGCCCCTGTCCTGCACCCCTGTCCTGCCTGGCTGATGTCAAGATCTCTCTGTGAGGTCATCGCCTCCCCACCACCTTTGTCCAATAGGCTGAGGTCCTGCCAAAGGCCCTTGGGATGTCACTGCCACACCCACCCCTCCCCGGCAGTGCTGATGTCCTGCCCCTGTCCAGCCACACTGGATGTTTGAGCTGCTTCCCCTGGATCACCCCACTCAATGAGCGTTCATTGTGGGGATGACACCGACCACACAGTGGAACACAGAGGTTCTTCCCCAGGCCACAATTAGGTTTTCACAAGTTAGTCGACTTTTTGGCCAGAAGGAACCGTTAGACCATTTAATCTGATCCCCTGCGTATCCTAAGGCCTCCTGTATGTCAGAAGAGCTGGGCTTTTCTTTTACTCAAACTTTTTCCAGAAAGGCATCTAGTCTTTATTCGAAGAGATCAAGAGATGGAGAAGCCATCAGTTCTCTTGGTAGTTTGTGCCAATGACGAACCACCCTCTTACAAATCTGGGACGAAAGCTCATGCTCAAATAAATTTGTTAGTCTCTAAGGTGCCACAAGTACTCCTTTTCTTTTTGCGAATACAGACTAACACGGCTGTTACTCTGAAACCGGTCTTATTGTCATTATGCTTTTTCTGATTTCTGCTTCCATCCATGGGGTCTTGTCATGCCTTTCTCTGTGACATAAAAGAGCTCTTTTATACTCAACATTTTCTCTCCATGAAGTCAAGCAACTCACTTCTCATTTGTCTTTTGTATATACTAAACAGATTGAGCTTTTTCAATGTCTCATTAGAAGGCATCATCCCCATCACTCAGTTATGAATCTTTTCTGCACCCTCTCCAATTGTTTTAACATAATATTCAAACTGTGGACACAAGAACTGGATTCAACATTCCAACATCAGTCTCACCAATGCTGTTTCACTTCCCTTTCCATCCTCACTACTCTATCCATCCAAGAATGGCTTTAACCTTTTTTACCACAGCTTCACATTAACAGATCATGCTGAGCAGCTCGTCCACTATGAACCCGAAATCCTTTTCAGGGTCACTGCTTTCCAGCGGATTGTCCCCCATTCTATAGGGTGCCGCCTGACTCCTTTGTTACTGGAGGTATGGGGTTGCATTTGGCTTTATTAAAACCTAATTATTTAGTAAGTATTTTAGAAGAACTAGCCCATTAGAGAGAGAATCATGAATTACTCAAAGACATTGAATGGAGAAAAGCAGCAAGAGCAATCAAATACATGTTTGGTTGCGGCCTATTTCCTTGGTCTTAAAAGAGGGTAACAAGGACCTGAGTCTCCTCCCTCACAATAGTCTGAAGCTCCCCCAATCAGCATTGAGACTCTGAGAAGCAGAAAGCTGAGAGTTCTCACCAGATGTCCTGGGTCACCACCGGAGGGAGTCACTCTTAGAGCACTATTCCAGCCACATGTCTTTGGGAGGGCCTCCCGCAATGAGAGTTGGAGTGCAACCCCCCATCCCCTCCGGCCCCCGCTCCACACACAGAGCTCCTGGTGGTGGGAGGAGAGCAGAGGAAAAGGACAAAGGAAGCAAGAAGAGAAAGGAGGAAGAGACAGGAAAAGGGAAAACAAAAAGGAGAAACCCCAATGTCCCTAGTGATTCTAAGGGACAAAGTCCTAGGTCAGAAATAAAATGCTGCCCCCACAATCTAGTGTTTTCCTTTCCTAAAAATCAGCCGGCACCTGATGGATCAGACTGAACAGGTTCCAAACCTCTCCGAGGCTCTTACCTTCTATACAGGGACGTCTGTTTTCGAGCAAAACCACTAAAAGAAAAGGATAAAACTCCAAAGAGGGTCCTCCTTGCGCTCACGAACGTGAAAGGGAATGCTCTCTCAGTCCTCCAGGAGAGACCTCGAGAAGGAGACGTGCTGAAGCAAAGCCACAGGGATCTCCGAGGTGGCCCCTGTCCTGCACCCCTGTCCTGCCTGGCTGATGTCAAGATCTCTCTGTGAGGTCATCGCCTCCCCACCACCTTTGTCCAATAGGCTGATGTCCTGCCAAAGGCCCTTGTGATGTCACTGCCACCCCCACCCCTCCCGTGCAGTGCTGATGTCCTGCCCCTGTCCAGCCACACTGGATGTTTGAGCTGCTTCCCCTGGATCACCCCACTCAATGAGCGTTCATTGTGGGCTCAAGCCGACTACACAGTGAAACATCAGAGGCTTCTCCCCATGCTACGCTCAGTTTTTCATAAATTAGCAGACTTTATGGACAGAAGAGACAATTAGGGTGTCTTCTGACCCCCTGCATATCACATGCTTTCTGTAGAGCATAGGAGCTAGCTTTTGACTACACACGTTCCAGAAAGCCATCTAGTTTTCATTAGAAGACATCAAGAGGTGGGGAATTCCCACCACTTCCCTTTCTAGTTTGTTCCTTTGGTGATTCATCCTCACGGTTGAATATGTGTGCCCTCTTTCTCATATGAATTGGTCTCTTTTGAGTTTCCATCCACTGCGTCTTGTTATGCTTTTCTCTGCTAGATCAATGAGCCCTTTAATACCCGATAGTTTCTCTCCATGAAGTCACTTCAACACTTCAATGACGTCACCTCCCGATCTTTTTTATCATCTAAACAGGCTGAGCTCTTTCAATAGCTCACTCGCAGGCATTTTTCTGCAGCCCTCAAAACATTCCATTGCTTTTTGCTGCCCCATCTCCAATATTTCAAAATCTTTTTCAAAGGTGGACGCCAAAACTGGATGCAGGATTCCATGATCAGTCTTCCTCATGGTGTGTCACCGCCCTCTGCGCCTCACTGCTCTTTTCATACATCTAATGATGGCTTTAGCCCCCTTCACCACAGCATCACCCTGGGTGCTCATGTTGAATGGCTTGCCGAGCACGGCCCCGAAATCCTCTTCACAGTCAGTGCTTTCCTGGATACACTGCCCCATTCTGTAGGTGTGGCCTGCATGCTTTGTCGCTAGCTATAGGACCCTTCCTTTGGTTCTTTTCCAACTGGTTTTCTTTGAATGGGTCCAGCTTCTCAAGGGATCCGATTACTCTGTGTCACTGCCCTCTCCTCATCACAAATTACCACTCTACTACTATTTTATCACCCACCAATGTTAGCAGCAGTGATTTTTAATTTGGGTTGCAATTCATTGATATTTATTTTCAAGAATTAGTCCCTGAGTGCCTCTTCATATCCCTAGTGCCCAGAACCTGCTCCTCACAGCACAGCGAGAAAAGGCCGCCCAGCCCAGCTGTGCCATAGGGGCTAAGCACAGAACAAACTTGGGAGCTTGTGTCATCCATAGCTTCTGAACAACATGTGGGGGTCATCAGCTTAGAAATACACTCTAGACCAGTAGCGTAGACAGGCCCCAAATGTATCTAAGTGTTCCGCCTTGGAAAACAGGAGAGAAAAAAACATAACCTTGATTAGCTGTATCTTATAGTCGTGGAAACTGAGGCACACAGAAGCAAAGAGATTCGCTCATGGTCAAAAAGCCAGGAATAGAAAACGGCAGATCTGCTGATAGTCAGTCCTGGTCCCTAGCCATGTTTTTCCTGGCCTCTCTGCTTCAGCTCCAGCAACAACGCGAGTCGAGGTTTTCTTCTTCTCCGTGTCCTTTAACTTCACGTCACTGCAGAAGAAAGATTGTTTCTGACCAGCTGGCTCTAATGCATGGAGATGTCTTTCCAGAAGATGTGCTCTGGCTCAGTCCCATGTCGTACGTTTTCTGGAGGAAGCGCTTGGTGATGTTCTAGGGCCTGTGTTACACAGAAGATGGACAGAATGGTCCTTTCTGACCTTCATTTTTTTCTTTCGCTCAGAGGATAACGCTGGACATTTTCTCTCATTCACTTTCCTTTGGAATTATTTCAATCCAGTCCAAAGGATTTCCTCTTCTGTTGCATCTTCAGCACCTTTCCTAGCAAACAGTTACTGTTCGAGCCCAGGTTTCCAGTTTCAGGCTGTCCCAGGGTGAGATGGCCATGAAAGGGGTAGTCGCTCAACTGAACCTATCCCCAGGTGAAGGGAATAAGTGCAGCGGTCACGTGAGAAGGAGCAGCATATAACTAGCATGCAGGCCTGTTGGGTGATATAAGAACAGCCTGTGCTCAGCCAAAAGAGAGATCCGCAATGGGAGCAGGCCTGCGGGGGGCTTGGATAGTCCTTTCAAGGCAGTTTGGGTTCACAGTAGGGGATGGAACAGCCAAGCTGCTAGGGTTGGGAGCTGGGCCTCCTGGCAGTGTCCAGGAACAAAAGCACAGCATCTGCCAGGAAGGGAGTCCCCACAGAGGGACACCGTAATCTCCCAGGGTGGGAAAAGGCTCTCACTGCCATTTCTTAACCTCATGGGGTGTTCTCCTGCTCTGCCAACCCCAGCCCTATTTCAGCATCTCCAGGTGCCTGAGGGAGCAGGAACCAGAGGCCATCCTGCAGCTGGGACAGACATGGAGGTTGATGACCTACCTTCCCGTGGTGACCATGGTGCAGGACAGCCCTCAGGACATGCGAATGCAGCTCCAGATCTGGGAGCAGCTTCCCTTTGCTGGCACGAGACCTTGTATGTTGCGGGGGGTGAGACAGGCACCAACTTTTGGTAACCCTCAGTGGGATCAGAGGGTAATGGTTTGTAGAAAATAGTGCTGGAGAGCTTTACAAGAACTAGGCAAGCCATTTACAACACACACTTTGCTTCTCTACAAAAGAAAAAGGACACTAAATTATCTAAACTACTACATGCCACAAAGGGCCACAACAGTGGTTCCTTTTACCCAGCCAGCAATATTGTTAATCTATCCAACTATAGTCTTAGCCCAGCAGAAGAATCTGTCCTATCTTGGGGCCTCTCCTTCTGCCCCTCCACCCCCACGAACATGATACAGTTCTGTGGTGACCTAGAATCCTATTTTCGACGTCTCCGACTCAAGGAACATTTCCAACACACCTCTGAACAACATACTAACCCACAGAGAGCTTCCTACCAAGACTACAAAAAGAAGGATTCTGGGTGGACTCCTCCTGAAGGTCAAAACAACAGTCTGGACTTTTACATAGAGTGCTTCCGCCGACGTTCACGGGCTGAAATTGTGGAAAAGCAACATCACTTGCCCCATAACCTCAGCCGTGCAGAACACAACACCATCCACAGCCTCAGAACCAGCTCAGACATCATAATCAAAAAGGCTGACAAAGGAGGTGCTGTCGTCATCATGAATAGGTCGGAATATGAACAAGAGGCTGCTCGGCAGCTCTCCAACACCACTTTCTACAAGTCATTACCCTCTGATCCCACTGAGAGTTACCAAAAGAAACTACACCTTCTGCTCAGGAAACTCCCTGAAAAAGCACAAGAACAAATCTGCACAGACACACCCCTGGAACTCCAACCAGGGGTCTTCTATCTGCAACCCAAGATCCATAAACCTGGAAATCCTGGACGCCCCTTCATCTCAGGCATTGGCACCCTGACACCAGGATTGTCTGGTTATGTAGACTCTCTCCTCAGGCCCTACGCTACCAGCACTCCCAGCTATCACTTCAATCTCTCTGGTCACTCTCCAAGGAACTTCCCACTCTGAGACCCTGGACACTGTGGCCTGTAAATGCAAGTGGGGAATTAATTACTGACCTCGGTGGCGTTCAGACTATGTCCTGAAGCATGGGATTGGACCAGAGGGACAGCTAGCGCTGGCCACAGTGTCTAGGGTTTCGGAGTGGGAAGTTCCTTGGAGAATTCCACTGGGTGGGAGACTCAGCTGTGAAGGGAGGGGGCGGGCAGGAGCATCTCATCAACCCAAGATTGGAATAACTGAAGTAATGTTCCTTTTACACGGAGCCTCAGCTCTTTGGAACCTCTGCAAACGCTTTAGCCACGTGTTTAACTCCATCTGCAGAAGTAGCCTTGGATGGCAGTGGGAGGGCTCAGGTGTGTAAATGTTTGCAGGATGGGCGCTCAGGGCCATCCCTGACGCCAGGGCAAAGTGGATGTGAAGTGCCACTGTCTGGATTTGGGAGCCTGCCTGCACACCGAACTCACTCGGTGCTGGGTGCATGACTGCAAGGCGCTGGGCTGGGGAAAATCAGCCCCGGGTGGTTATTTCAAGTAGAAAACCAGAGCCACTTCTGGGGTCTTTCAGCTTCTAATGCCTTTTCCCTTCTGCAGCTGGATTTCAGCGTACGATAAAATCCCTCTCAATGCCAAGTCAGTGTCATAAATCACTGGACTGGGTGCAGGAATCAGTAGGTGATGTTCTCTGGCCTGGGTTATGCCAGGGCTCAGACTAAATTATTGTTCCCAAAACTTTTAAAAGCTGAGCCCCCTCCTCAAGGCAAAGAAACCAATCGTGCCCCTCACCCGTCAGCAATGTGTTAGCGACCCCACCCCCCATTTTCATGGATACATCTTCAAACCCCACCCTTCCCACCACGGCTAGCCCTTCCCCACGCTTCAGAAGACGCTGGGGTAGATGATCCTAACCGTCCCCTCTAACCTTAAGAGCTGAGAGACCCCATCCTGGAGCATCTTAAAAATCACAGTTCCCAGACTCTGGAACAGGGGCTGCTTTGCCGGGCTCACCTTTCTCCCTCCGTCAGGTTGGCCGATGGGGATAATGAGCCTGGAGATCTCATTCCCACTGCTCTGAGTGCTGCCCATGTGCACATGACCCAGCTCAGCTCTTCCTGTATCCCAGGAACGTCTTCATCTTCTGGGATCCTCATGGCAGCAGTGGGATGATTTAACGGAGTCCCTTAGTCATGGGGCCTTTCTCTCTCTTTGGTTTCAGAGCCAGCGTCCTGGAATCGTCTCCTGGTGCGTGGAGTGGTGGCAGTGGTGGGGGAGCTAATCTCACTATACCGATGTGGGTTTTGGAAAGGTAGAGGGAAAGTGTTTGCCTACTCGCAACTCGTCTTCAGGAAGCTGCTGTCTCATCCCTCCCAGCAGCCTGGAAGTCGGCAGGATTCCCAGGAATCTGAGCTCCCCGCAGTGTGTGACAGGGACGGGGACCAGGCCCAGGGAACCAGAAACAGGAATCGAGACCCAGCTCTGGAGAATGGTGAAGGAGACCGGCTAATGGAGGACAGACGCTTCCCCCAGCCCTCAGCGGCTGGAGTAATGTGTGTGGGGGAGAAGTAGGGAGGGGGTTGGAGCTGACAGACCAAAGGTCTCTTCCCAGCCAGCTTAGTGATTTTTCTCATCGCTGGGAATGGCCTCTGCAGCTCCTTGGTTTCTTCAAGGGGAATCCAACCTGCAGCATGACAAGGACAAGGAGACTTATGGCCCAGTCCCCTTCCTGTGACAACCTCTCCCCTTCAAGATCGTTTCCTCCAAGTGGAGCAGGCCCTGCAGGAATAAGGCCATGAGAATGGAATGAAACCCCATTTTACTGAAATCTATCTGACCAATCCTAACATATTGTAATATAATTCTCTAACCAATGCATAGAATCATAGAATCTCAGGGTTGGAAGGGACCCCTGAAGGTCATCTAGTCCAACCCCCTGCTCAAAGTAGGACCAATCCCCAACTAAATCACCCCAACCAGGACTTTGTCAAGCCTGACCTTAAAAACCTCTAAGGAAGGAGATTCCACCACCTCCCCAGGTAAACCATTCCAGTGCTTCCCCACCCTCCTCGTGAAAAAGTTTTTCCTAATTTCCAACCTAAACCTCCCCCACTGCAACTTGAGACCATTACTCCTTGTTCTGTCATCTGCTACCACTGAGAACAATCTAGATCCATCCTCCTTGGAACCCCCTTTCAGTTCATTGAAAGCAGCTATCAAATCCCCCCTCATTCTTCTCTTCTGCAGACTAAACAATCCCAGTTCCCTCAGCCTCTCCTCATAAGTCGTGTGCTCCATCCTTCTTGTAGTGTGGGGCCCAAAACTGGACACACTACTCCAGATGAGGCCTCACCAGTGCTGAATAGAGGGGAATTATTTCCCACTACCCTCATTAACTTACACCTAGCAAAATTAATTATACAGCAGACAGAAACAATTAGAGAACCAGACGGATTCACAATAGAAAAAGTGGGGGCCATAAAGATAAAAACGTACAGAAATGGGGGTTTCACAACCACAACTATTGAGAAGTGATTTCTTGCCAGACAGGATGCTATCAAACTAAGTTTTCTTTAACCGTCTTTCTCTGGAGGCAATGGGCATTATCAGGACAGGATTGTATTCCGAACAGCCCAATAGCACCTGATTTCAGTGTGACTAGTTTGGAATGTGAGGAGGTGACCATTCGCGTCCCAGCTTATGGATGCCTCTGCTGCTTAGCCAAAGGCCTTAGCTTAAGAACAGGGCCTCAAACTGTCACAGTGAGAGAAGGCCCTTACACCCGCAGACAGTGATTTTGATTCTTTCTTTTGTACCTCTATAACTAGCTAAATGATAAACATATACCTGAATTCTTAAAGCATCGGCCTTTACAGACAGGCCTGAAAAGCCCCAGCTCCTGGAAGCGTGGGATGAGGTGAGACTCTCGGCTTTCATTTTCTATGCAACGGAAGATTCTCACCCTCTCGGTTGCAGAGAAAATCTAGAAAAAGTGACCCAAGTGCTGCCTACAGGTCTGAGCAACCAAAACCCAAATAGAAACAATCTAATGTTTATTATGATTACATTTCATAGAATCACAGAAGATTAGGAAGAGACCTCAGGAGGTCATCCAGTCCAATCCCCTGCTCAAAGCAGGACCAACACCAACTTCATGATTTTGAGGAGCCTGACTTGTGCTTTGTAAATGCCGGAGGTTGGCAATGCTGTGCCACACAGGTGCTGACTTCTCGTTTCCCCTGGAGGTGCTCCACTCCTTTGCCCCCCAGGGCACATCACTTAGGGCAGGCCAGGGGGTGGGAGCTGAAGGAGAGGAGGAGGAGGAGGGGTGGGGCCACTGAGAGGGATCGGGATTCACTGTCGGTCTGGGGCTAAGGCCACTTCAACTCCCCCACCAGGAAGAAGCTGGCTCTGCTGGCAGGGGCTGCACTTCACATCGAGGGAGCTGATCACCTTCTCAGCTCCCCAACTAGGGAGCGCAGCCCCTGTTGGTGCCATTCCACGTCTGCCCAAGGCTTTCAGTTTTGGGGGGTTCACCTGGCCCCTTGCCGCTCAAACAATGCCCATGTTAAAAAAGGGGGGGAGCATGGCCCCTTGGCCCCAACTGCTTCTGGTGCTCCAGTGGACATTGCATAGCTTCCATCCACTGTTACTGGCTCCCAGGAGCCATTCCATGCTGCCCCACACTCACAGTCCAATCAATACGAGCGCTCCTGGTGAGGACATGCCCCACCAACACAAGAAGCAAAGTGCAGACAGCAGAAGAGATGCAGTTACCATGGCAGCTGCAGGCCGACATAAGTTAGGTTGACTTAATGTTTTAGTGTAGACATGCCCTGAGTGATATTCTACTGGGTCTTATTGAAACAGATCTTTAACCACCCACTGCTGGGGAGAATGTTTACCAGAACCAGTGAAAAGTCAGATCCAGTATGGTGAATGCACAGGAGTTTATTTGAGAATGAATCACACAAGCAGTATAAGGTTATCACATGCACGTCTCCCTGGTGAGCCTCAATTCCCCGAGCACAAACCCTCAGTAGCTATGCTGGCCTTAGACTTTCATACTGTTCCTTTTTGACTCACCATTTTTTCTAGCACTCACTTTCAATCCCTGTTTATTTCTGCGTCTCTTCCACTCTCCTTGGATCACTGTCACAGATCATTCCCCCTCATGGTCTCCATTCTTTCCACTGGGGGGGACTGCGGTCATGTCCTGCTTGGGGTCCACAGCCCGGCTCCCTGTGCGTTCCCATAGCTTGCCCTCTCTGTCCATTTCCCTTTCTGTTCACTCTGCTGTGTTAGATCAATGATGACACCCGTTTAGGGGGCTTCCCTTGGGTAACTGATAGAGATTTATGGTCTGAATTCCCACTGGCACAGCACTGCCAATCCCAGTCAGGCAAGCCCCCCCCCAAAAAATGAGATTTAATCATAATATATAGTAAATAGAAGCATTCTTTTGTTTGCCTTTTGGTGTCTCAGAGCTTTAGACTGCACTGGGGTGACATTTTTAAGTTTTTCTCTGCACCAAAAGAACGAGTTACTTCCTTTCTTTAGAAGACAAAAGCGGAGAGTCACCTCCTCACCTGCAGGCTGGAATGTTCCCCGTGGGCTGCTCCCCGCCCAGCAGCAGCCGAGTCAGCGCCAGGAAGGGAAACCCCCGGTTCCTGCTGCAGGAGCGGCCCAGGCAGAGCCCGGCCTCGCTCGGCTTCTCTCCTGCAGTTCATGTGGCCGGTTCCTTCCCGGGAAGAGCCTGGCACGTGACCTGGGGCGGGCCCCTGGGGGCGGGGCTTCTGCCTTGTTTGGTGGGTTGGGTTTTAATTTCCCTCCCGAGAGCGCGATTGGCTCCCGGTTCCCCAATCGGCTTTAAAAAAAGCTGTAAAGGCTCGTTACTGCGCCTGTGCGAGGTTTGGTTTCGGTTTTGGGATCCCCCGGGTGCTGCTGGCCCCGCCCCTCGCTCCTCCTGCAGCGCCACGTGGCTGCGGGCGCCGGGCTCGGGTGCAGGGGCCTTGACTTGTGAGCTTGGTTGGTGGGGGCTGCTCGCGAGCCCTACTCCACCACCCAGCACCAAGTGGCTGCTCCTGGCTCACTGCAGGGGGGTTGTTGGTTGGGGGGGGTTGTTGTTTGGGGAGGGAACAGCAGTAGCTGGAGTGGGGCAGCCTCGATTTACCTGCCCTTGCCCTGCTCCCCTGGCAGTTGCAGTGCACCCGTGGGGGGGGGAGGAGCGGGGGGCAGGAATACACAGGCTGTGTGGGAGCGGGGGCAGCAGAGCTGGGGAAGGCTGCAGCACCATTTGGGGTGGGGGTGGTTGGCAGGAGTAGCCTGGGGAATGGGAGGGGGCAGCTCCACCGGGCTTGTGGGTGTGTGTTGAGTGTCACCCACCATCCTGTGCTAATTATTGGGCATTTGGGGTGCACCAGATGGGGGGGGTCTATTGGGGGTCAGCTCCAGGCTACACCTTGGGTTGGCTGGCACTGCTTGCGTTTTCTTTTTCTTTTCTTCTTTTTTTTTTTTTTTTTAAATGAAAGCTCAGTGCTGTGTGTGTTGGTTTGTCTTGGTTTTGGAGGAAGGGCTGGGAGGGGGATGGGAGGGGCGGGAGGGATGGAGAGATATTGCCTGAGGGGGACCCCAGAATGTGTGGGGGAAGGAGTTTGAATGCAGAATGAGGAGGGGGCCCTGGCATTGGCAGTGTGGAGGGTGGATGGTGGAGGCCCTGGCATTGGCCCTTAGGAGGTGTATGGGGCCCTAGCTGGGGTCGTGTGGGGTGGAGGCAAAGGGGTCTGGCTGCGGCAGTGTGGGGGTAAAGCTTTTGTTTTGGGTTTTTATTTGGATTTTTTTTCACCATCAGTGCTGGTACATCATCCCCACCCCCAGCCTGCCCCGACATTCCTGACCTCAGGAAAGGGAAACTACCCCTGTCCCACTGCCCAGAGGGAGCCATGGCTGCAGCGAGCCCCGGGGAAAGTCTCCAGGAGGAAGCGACATGTCCCATCTGTCTGGAGTATTTCACAGACCCTGTCACTCTGGAGTGTGGGCACAATCTCTGCCGAGCCTGCAGCGCCCAGTGCTGGGAGGGACCCGACACAGCCGCCTCCTGCCCTCAGTGCAGAGAAACTGTGCAACAGAGAAACCTCAGGCCCAACAGGCAGCTGGCAAACAGTTCCCCCCACTAGCCCAGCAGCAGCCGAGTCAGCGCCAGGAAGGGAAACCCCCGGTTCCTGCTGCAGGAGCGGCCCAGGCAGACCCCGGCCGGCCTCGCTCGGCTTCTCTCCTGCAGTTCATGTGGCCGGTTCCTTCCCGGGAGGAGCCTGGCACGTGACCTGGGGCGGGCCCCTGGGGGCGGGGCTTCTGCCTTGTTTGGTGGGTTGGGTTTTAATTTCCCTCCCGAGAGCGCGATTGGCTCCCGGTTCCCCAATCGGCTTTAAAAAAAGCTGTAAAGGCTCGTTACTGCGCCTGTGCGAGGTTTGGTTTCGCTTTCGGGATCCCCCGGGTGCTGCTGGCCCCGCCCCTCGCTCCTCCTGCAGCGCCACGTGGCTGCGGGCGCCGGGCTCCGGTGCAGGGGCCTTGACTTGTTCGCTTGGTTGGGGGTATGTGGGTGCGGGGGGCTGCCTGCCAGCCCTACTCCGCCTCCCACCACCGAGTGGCTGCTCCTGGCTCGCTGCAGGGGGGTTGTTGGTTTTGGTGGGGGTTGTTGTTGTTTGGGGGGGGAACAGTAGCTGGAGTGGGGCAGCCTCGATTTACCTGCCCTTGCCCTGCTCCCCTGGCAGTTGCAGTGCACCCGTGCGGAGGGGAGGAGCGAGGGGCAGGAATACACAGGCTGTGTGGGAGCGGGGGCAGCAGAGCTGGGGAAGGCTGCAGCACCGTTTGGGGTGGGGGCGGTTTTCAGAAGTAGCCTGGGGAATGGGAGGGGGCAGCTCCACCGGGCTGGTGGGGGTGTGTGTGGAGTGTCACCCACCATCCTGTGCTAATTATTGGGCATTTGAGGTGCCCAGCTGGGGCGGGGGGGAGTCTATTGGGGGTCAGCTCCAGGCTGCACCTCGGGTTGGCCGGCGCTGCTTGCGTTTTCTTTTTCTTCTTATTTTTTTTTTTAAATAAAAGCTCAGTGCTGTGTGTGTTGGTTTGTCTTGTGTCAAAGTTTGACTCAGACTCACAATTTATCAGACCACTCTGTTTTATTAGCAAAGCTGCTCTGCTAATACATTTAGAAGTGAGCCCCCCGAGTGGGGCCTGTGTCTCTTAATTTATACAGTTTTTTGGAGAACAAGTTACAGAGAAGTTACAGACAAAAGAAGAAAAAGATTTTAGTCACCACCCTTCGAGATCCCTGAGACCAGTCACGTATCTTCAATTACCTGCCACCCTTAACAATCTCCTTTAACAGCTTCCAGTTAACTTAACTAATTGCCCTTCACACCTTCCATTCTGATGCCTGCTTCTTAGACGTGCTGGCTCTATCTTAATTGCTTCTCCATTCAAAAGCTAACTGTCCCTACGTGTGCTCCCTCAGATACTTTGTAACATGTTTTGGCATGCCCTCTCATATACAATGTATTCAGCATGTCCCCTTATACAAGGTTATACTTATACAATGTTATACTTCCACACTTGGTTTTGGAGGAAGGGCTGGGAGGAGGATGGGAGGGGCAGGGGGGCATTGAGAGATATTGCCTGAGGGGGACCCCAGAATGTGCAGGGGAAGGAGTTTGAATGCAGAATGAGGAGGGGGCCCTGGCATTGGCAGTGTGGGGGGTGGATGGTGGAGGCCCTGGCATTGGCCCTTAGGGAGTGCATGGGGCCCTGGCTGGGGCCGTGTGGGGTGGAGGCATAGGGGTCTGGCTGCGGCAGTGTGGGGGCAAGGCTTTTGTTTTGGTTTTTATTTGGATTTTTTTTCACCATCAGTGCTGGTACATCATCCCCACCCCCAGCCTGCCCCGACATTCCTGACCTCAGGAAAGGGAAACTACCCCTGTCCCACTGCCCAGAGGGAGCCATGGCTGCAGCGAGCCCCGGGGAAAGTCTCCAGGAGGAAGCGACATGTCCCGTCTGTCTGGAGTATTTCACAGACCCTGTCACTCTGGAGTGTGGGCACAATCTCTGCCGAGCCTGCAGCGCCCAGTGCTGGGAGGGACCCGACACAGCCGCCTCCTAGCCCTTCTGAGCCCCAGTCTGTGACCCCCCAGCAGCACCATGTGCCCCGCTCTGTCCTAGCCTGCCTCCCTGCTGCTGGATGTTCTGGCACCGCAGTGGCCTCTGGTGGGTGAGCGGTGGAACTACATCACATCTCTGGCAGAATGTGGTTTCTGTGGGGAAAAAATTCTGCAGCCGGAAATGAATTCTGTGTTTCCGCAGTAGCTCAGAATTCCCCCAGGAGTATATATTGCAATGATGAATGTCACTGCATCTAAATTTTAGCTGCCGAGAAATTTACTGGAAGGACACTGTGAGCCCGAAAGCCTGAGTTATGGGGAGATGTAAGTTTCTTAGAATGGGATCCACAAAAGCCAGCCGACTCGATAGGAAACTGCCTAACCTAACTGATGCTGACCAGAGGGGCCTTGTACAGGGGGGTCTAGGGACCTAACTCAGCTTTGTGGATTGCAGGGCTGTTCCTGTGACTCTCTAGTGCCTATTGTCTCTTGATAAATTTTCTTCCTGATGTAAAATCCCCAAAATACGGAAAAAACAAAAGCAACTTTTCTCTTCTTAGGATCCAATTTGGAGGGATTTGGAGAGTGTGAAAAAGGAGGGAGATGAGAATAGGGTGTTTAACAAGAGTGGGAAGAAGGAATATCCAGGAACTGCTGGTAGGTGCCATTGTTACTCACCAATAAATATGCACGGGGATGTTATCAATGCTCAGATCTCTGAGTGACAGGAGAGTAACAGCGAGTTACATGTTCCCCCTGTGAGAGGTTATTTATTGTTTCTTCTGTGCAAAGTAATTTCTGTTCTGGCTTCATGGAAGCTAAACAGGAGAAAGGCAAATGCAGGAAATTATATTTGCTTACTGAACAATTGAAAAAGTTTTCTTAAAAATTTGAACAATCTCTGTTAGAGATTGCTATTCCACTGTAGCTAAAGTGCTCCGTAACTGGAGCTGACATTTTTCACACAACAATGTCTCTCATCTGAAATTGTGGCATCAGCAAAATCACGGGTTTCCTGGAACTGTTGATTTCACGACATTACCCTAGATTCTGATCAGAAGGCGGAAAATGTAATTTCCAACAGTTGAATCATTTCAATTTCAGTCTAAAATGTCCATCCACATAGTCTGTTTCCACATTTCTGCAGGAAAATATTTCAGAATAGTTCGTTTCGGGAACATTTTCAGTCCCTTCACATTTCAGTCTGATTCGGAGAGGGAAGTAATTGTGAAAGGTCCAAATTTCACACAACAGGAACATTCTGTTTTCTGACAAACTCTGCCATCACAGTGCAGTTATCGGTCAAGGTGAGGTGACAATTTCCCCTTGAGTCTCTCTGAGATCGTCCCAGCAGGAGAGCGTGTGCGGCTCCCTGCCCTCCCACAAGTGACCTACCCCAGTGACCGTTCTAGGCACTGATCCGATGGTGACCCTGTGCCTGGTCGTACTCTGCTGCTCCCCCTGGTGTTGGGGGCTCGGAGTGCTCCAGAAGCAGCGTCTACAGGGGAATCTCTTGACTGAGCCTAGGTCACAAGCCAAAGAAAGGTCAAAGGTTGAACCCACTGGTTTGCAATAAAACGCTCCCTCCTGCAGGAAAGGGACTATAATTAACTAGCCATTGGAGCAGGGTCCTGCACCTGCATCTTCAACCTCCCTGTGCCAAGGTGATCGAGTCATTGTCACTTTCTCGCTCTGCCCCAGGGACTATTTAATTATTGAGCCAACGTGGAGCAGCTTGATCAGAAGACATTGTGGGAGCCTCACATCAGACTATCCCAGACCCCCATGGTTAGGGCAGTCACCTGAGTGGTGGGACACCTGTGTTCAAACCCTTCCTCCCCATCAGGCAGAGCAGGGAGTAGAACCTGAGTCTCCCATGTGCCAGGCGCGTGCCCTACCGCTGAGCTCAAAGTTATAAAGGAGCCTATGCCGGCACCTCCCCTGGATTCTGTCGGGAACCCCATGCCAAAGGGGTGCTCAGTGCACTGCTACAGGATTGGGCCCCACCGACAAGGTAGGCTTTCCATTGCCTGCCTTCTGGTTTGAGGATCCTTCTGGGGTTTACCCATGGGGCAGGTGTCTGGACGCCTAGGGTGAGGCAGGAGTGCTCAAACTCAGGAGCAGAGAAATTTAGGAGCCCTGGGAAATGTTCCCGTGGAAATGTTGGTGCTGAGTGAGGTCAGGCACCTGCAGAGTTCGAGGCAGCCAGGCAGAGGATTTCTGCATGTCAGGGGGGCGGGAAGAGGTGGGGCAGAGCAGGCCTGGGAAGAGGTGGGCAGGGAGTGAGGCCTTTGGGGAAGGGGTGGGGTGGGGGCAGAGCAGGGGTCAAGCACCCCCAGGGAAATTAGAAAGATGGTGCCTCTGGGCACTGTTATTGGAGAGCGTTGGCTTAGCAGTCTGGGGATGCTCATGAGCACAGTCAGCTGCAAGTGACAGGGGCTGGAGGATCCATGTCTCCAGCCTCCCCCTCACACCTCCTGGAGGCCACTTCTGTTGGCCAAAAATAACTACATGTCACATGTGTGTGACTAATGACTGCAATTCTCAGGCAATATGTTCACCAGCAAAAAAAAACCCCAACAAACCCCAGCATCAGTGAGATCCTCTGCCTGAGTCCATCCACCAGAGCTGACAGCATCTGGGTGCCCAGAAGCAGCAAGGCTGGCTTGAAGCAAGTTTACAACCATGTAACCAGTTTGCCTTACACAAGGGTAACAATGTATCTCATCACAATAGGAGTCAGGATCTGTAACAACGTTGTACCCAGTTGCTCATGAAGAATCCAGCGGCTTCACCACCGGCATCTCTGCCCAGCTCGCCTTTCCCATCGCAGCTGCAGCTCCTGTTCTGGCTCCAGAAGGCCACTCCCCAGATTCCCTCTTGATCCTGCTCTCAGATCCACTCTGCCACAAGAGTCCTGACTGCAGGGCCCGGCCACAGGAAACAGCCGCAGAATGAAGGCGTGTGATTGATGGCTACAGATCTCCAGCCATGCATGTGCTGGGTGGGGTTTGGGGGAGGGGAAAGAGCCATGCCAGACTTCCCTTTAAAGGAAATAATTTCAGCTCACACCGTCCAGCTGCAAAATCATAGGAATTACCCAGTGTAATGCATTAAATAGCTGTACGGCAACCTCTGTAACCAGCCACATGTTTGGCAAATGCTCCCTTATCATCACAGCTGGATTTCCATTTCTGGTCCCAGGTGGCTGCTCCTCAGACTCTCCCAGGTCCCCTGTGTCTGTCCCCAGATCCCCTCCTGCAGCCGGACTGGAAAGGGGCCTGAGAGCCTTGGAGACAGGAGTTCTCTGGTTAGCCCATCCCCTGTACAGCGCAGGAGCCCCAGTGCCAGCTCCTCTCACACCCGCTGCCATCTGCAAAGAACCAGGAGTCCCCGAGAGCTGGGGAGACTGTGCAGGGAAACAGAAGCAGTCACCACCAGGCTCAGAACAGGTGTGACAGCTGCTCTCTTGGCCAGCACTCCCAGCACTGAACCAGGGACCCCTAGAGCTAAAAGCACAGGCTGCCACAGCTTATGCTAAATATTCAACCCTTTATAACTGTAACAGCTCCACACACACACACACACCAGTGGGTTCCCCAGGCACCAGAGAGACATGGGTCTGAAAGAGCATAATGGCCAGGTAGGGAACAGGCAGTAGGAGTCAGCAGCTGTGATTCTCTCCCTCCTTGCCAAGCTGCTCCATCAGATCCTTCTGTCAGGCAGTGAAACCCCCCAGTCGCTTGTTACCTCTTTTTTGACCTGAGTGACTAGTCCAGAGTTTGGGGCCTTGCAGATGTTCCAGAGGAGTTAGTGTCAATTTGGACTCATCACACTTCATTCAAAGGCTCTTTACAGTCCACAGAAAAAGAAATAACTTGAGACCACACCCAGAAAGGAAACGCCGAATGATATTCAATCAGTCCATTTCTGAGAAGAAGGAAGGGAAACTAAATTCCTCTCTTGTCTTTTTCCTGCACTAGAAGCCATGGTTGCTGTGAATCCAGCAAAAACACTCCAGGATGAACTGACCTGTCCCATCTGCTTGGACTATTTTAAAGATCTGGTGTCTCTAGACTGTGATCACAATTTCTGCCAAGCCTGCTGTGACATTATATGATTATAATAGCTCATAAAAATGTGTCACATGGCCAGAAAGGGTTAACTAATCTGTAGGCTGTCATGACCCATGGTTGACCTTTAAGGCTTGTTAGGAAGCTGTGTAAATAAGAGTTTGGCTCTCCCATTCAAATCTGCATTGTTAGAGCATTAGAGTGGGAGGTGTTTGCTCAGGTCTTGAAATGTAAACAAACAATTTTTATCTGTTACTCTAGCATTGATTCAAGATCAAAAGGGAATATTAACAGTTAGGATGACACTTGATTGAAATAGTATTGTCTATATGTCTCTTTAAAGTTTGTGGTAAACTGAATATGAACTGTTTAATGGACAAGTTACCTTGTGCTAAGCTGCATAGCGAATTGCCAGAATATTTGGAAAACAGAAGGTCACATTAAAGGGATATTGTTCACCCGGGACTGAATGGTCAAGAGGCTTCTGGAAATATATAAAAGTCAGAGGACCTGATTCTGTTTTATCTCATCTCTGCTTGGATGCTCATGGGGAAAGCTGCAAGCCACAAAGAATGAGATCCCAGGATTCCTGGTGCCCCAAAATGGACATTGACTTAAGAGGGAGGGTGGTTGGCTTACAAGGAATTAAAATCAACAAAGGGGCTGGGTTTGCATCAAAGAGAAACACACACAACTGTCACACCGTAGCCTGGCCAGTCATGAAACTGGTTTTCAAAGCTCTCTGATGAACAGCACGCCCGGCTGTGCTCTTCTAACCACCCTGGTGTCTGGCTGCTCAAAATCGAACATCAGGCTATTTGCCTCAACCTCCCAACCCGCCATAAACGTCTCCCCCTTACTCTCACAGATATTATGGACCACACAGCAAGCAGCAATAACAATGGGAATGTTTGTTGCGCTGAGGTCTAACCTAGTCAGCAAACAGCGCAAGCGAGCTTTTAAACGTCCAAAGGCACATTCTACCACCATTCTGCACTTGCTCAGCCTACAGTTGAACTGCTTCTTACTGCTGTCCTGGCTGCCTGTGTATGGCTTCATGAGCCATGGGAGCAAGGAGTAGGCTGGGCCTCCAAGGATAACTCTTGGCATGTCAACGTCACCAATGGTAATTTTCCAGTCTGGGAAGAAAGTTCCTTCTTCCAGCTTTCCCAAGAGACCGGAGTTCCTAAAGATGCATGTGTCATGCACCTTTCCCGACCATCCCACATTGATGTTGGTGAAACGGCCCTTGTGATCCACCACTGCCTGCAACACCATTACGAAGTACCCCTTGTGGTTTATGGACTCTTTGGCAAGGTGGTCTGGTGCCAAGATAGGGATATGCATTCCATCTATCGTCACACCACAGTTAGGGAACCCCACTGAGTCAAAGCCATCCACTATGTCCTGCACGTTTTTCAGAGTCACTACCCTTCTTAGCAGAAGGGTATTGATTTCCCTGGCTACTTGGATCACAATAGCCCCCCACGGTAGATTTATCCACTCCAAATTGATTCCTGACTGTCTGGTGTTGCAATTTTCCAAAGGGGTATCGCCACTCGCTTCTTTACTGTCAAAGCAGGTCTCGTTTTGGTATTGCTGCACTTCAGGGTGGGTGAAAGCAATTTGCAAAGTTCCATGAAAGTGACCTTACGCATGTGAAAGTTTTGAATCCACTGGTAATCATCCCATACCTGCATAACTATGTGGTTCCACCAGTCTGTGCTTGTTTCCCAGGACCAGAATCGGCATTCCACTGTGTCAACATGCCCAAATGCCACCAGCATATGCCAATTGCTACATTCCATGATGTGAAGCTATTGACATAAACTGGGACCGTATAGATCATTGTTGCAACCACGGTTATACATTTGCAGCAAATATTCTACAAAGGTTGTCATTGGAGGTGTCTATAAAGAGGTTATGATTTGCTGATTATGATTATGCTGTCTGTATGTGTGTATCATTTTTGTAGTTGAAGTCATGGATATTGGCTATGTACTTGTATCTCAGTGTGTTTTGATTCTAAGTAGTCTCAGTAGAGCATTTGGTCAGCTTCTTGAGAAAGGATTATTCTCAATAAGTGCCCAGTCAAGAAACATTTAACTGACAATGGACTTTGGGAGACACCAGTCCACATCTGAGCTTTCCTGGGAACATTCAAACTAACATGTAAACAATGGCATTGGCCTATAAAGAACTGAGTCATGCATGGACATGTGGCTTGCCCATGTGACTCCAGACTCCATCTTGCTGCTGTGATTTCCACAGTAGGAACGGAGGGATGTCCTTCCACATGGCAAGAGCCTATAAAAGGCTTCTGCATCTCCTCCATCTTGTCTTCAGTCCTGCTTCTGAGCTCTGGAGGGACTTTGTTACAAACTGAAGCTCTGAACAAAGGACTGAATGATTCATCCCAGCTGTGGATGCACTCCAGAGACTTGATTTGAACCTGCAGTTTATTCTACAACTGCTACAAGCCTGAACCAAGAACTTTGCCATTACTGTATGGAATTGATTCCATTTAACCAATTCTAGCTCTCATCTATATGTTTTTCCTTTTATGAACAAACCTTTAGATTTTAGATTCTAAAGGATTGGCAACAGCGTGATTCGTGGGTAAGATCTGACTGGTATATGTTCCTGGGTCTGGGGCTTGGTCCTTTGGGATCGAGAGAACCTTTTTTCTTTTACTGGGTTATTGCTTTTCATAACCATTCCTCCCCATAACGAGTGGCACTGGTGGTGATACTGGGAAACGGGAGTGTCTAAGGGAATTGCGCCTTGTACGACTTGTGGTTAGCCAGTGGGGTAGAATCAAAGTCTTCTCTGTTTGGCTGGTTTGGTTTGCCTTGGTGTGCAAAAAACCCCCCAGCCTTGGGCTGTAACTGCCCTGCTCTAAGCAATTTGCCCTGAATTAATACTCTCTGTTGTGTCCCACCAAAGCCAGCATCCTTACACATGGCTTCCAGCACGTCTGTGTGCGTGGCCTCCTCACATTCTTCCTCACACCGGTGGCTCCTGGCTAGGCTCTGCACATACTGAAGGATAATGTGTGAGGTGTTTGCAATGCTCACAACAGCAGTGTACAGCTGTACGGGCTCCATGCTTGCTGTGGTATGCCGTCTGCGTGGATAACCCAGGCAAAAAGGTGTGAAACGATTGTTTGCCGTTGCTTTCAAGGAGGGAAGGAGGGAGGAGGGGAGGCTGACGACATGTACCCAAAACCACCTGCGACAATGTTTTTATCCCATCAGGCATTGGGAGCCTGACCCAGAATTCAAATGGGAAGCAGGAACTGTGGGGTGGCTACCCACAGTGCATCGCTCTGTGAGTTGATCCTAGCCGTGGTAGTGAGGATGCACTCCGCTGACCTAATGTGCCTAGTGGGGACACGCGCCTTCGACTTTATAAAATCGGACGCTAAAAGTCGACTTAAATAAATTTGACCTAATTTCATAGTGTAGATATACCCCTAGCAATGACTCACAGACTTGAGAGGTTCAAGGGACAATTTTGCAGCCACTGAATTTGAGTAATACACAAACACTGAGTTCAACCAGGGCCCTGCATAGGGGGAATTTGTCTCTTCTCATCTTTATAGACTGCAAGCTCTTTGGGGCAGGGACCTTGGTACATGTAAGCCGCTAGTTTATTTTCTTGATATGGTGAGCTGGGCCCATTGCCCTTTTCCATTCATGCCATGCACAGACCCCCAGCTGGGGAGAGGTGGCTGAGCACGCCAGAGCAGTAGTTCTTGGAGGAAATACCCTATTGAGATGCAAGGGGAAGTTTCTTCCTCTCTAACCTATTAGATCAGGCTCTCTGCAGACTCAGGAACACATCACTGTATCAGTTTTGCTTGGGCCACATTTTCAACCTTTTCTTTTCAATCATATGGGCTAGATCCCATGGGGTGGGGACACAGGCAGGGGGCTGCTCTCGGGCCCCCTCCATCTTGGGCACGTGGAGGGTCAAATTGGAGGCCAGTTGACGAAGGGTTCCCAAGATACGTCTCCCTGGTAAAACAGCTTCTCTAAAAGTGCATGGCTTCTACCACCATTTGTGTTCACTGATAGAGAAAAGCCCAGAGTGGAGCATTTTGCTTCAACGTCTCACTTACTGGAGGGTTACCCTGAGAGAGTGTCTGGGACCAGGGTTGCCAAGTGCTGAAAATAATTTTTGTGGACAGTACAGAAAAAATATTACGGACAACCAAACTCTTTTATGGACACATACTTACATAATATAAAGATGGCTCAAAAGGACAAAAGGGAACAATATTCAGTCTTTTTATTCCTACGTCAAAACAGAAATGTTATTCGGCTAGTTTCACCGACTTACTAGCCACATCAGCGTCCTCCAAGTTCTCCAGTTTGTGATCATACACACACACGCCCGTTCATGAGCAGCTCACAGGCACAGGTATTTCCTGCAAAATTTGCTTTGTCTTTTCAATTCTTTCTGCAGTCTCTGGATCCAGCTCTTCCAGCTGGGCCAGTAGGAGTCGCTCTTGTTCCTCCAGGACATGGTGCAGTTGCTGAAAGTAAGACACAAGCTTCTGCCTTTCAGCTTCTGTCTCTGCCTGTGACATATGACCAGGGAGAGAGCAGAGCAGGGCAGGGACATGGACAGTCTCCAGGGGTAACTGATAGACACTTGCATCCATAGGACAGATCATATCATTGGAAGCCCTTGGGCTTTCCTGAGAATGTGCCTTCAGTTCAGTGTGAAATTCCCCCGTCACTTGCTGTTCCTGCAGCCCTTCCAATCCTGGATATGCAAAGCAGCTGAAGCCTGAGGCCCGCCATGTGGGACTGACAGCCGGAGCCACGTTGTGGGGTTGAAGATGAAGCCCTGTTGTGGGGAGATGAAGTCACAGAGGTCAAATAAAATCGCAGAATCCATGACCTCCATGTTCCACTCGTACCAGTGGTTATCATACTATTTTTTGTGATCTCATGACCCCCCGTACAAAAGCCTTGCAACCCCCTTTTGGGTCAGGACCCTCCAGTTTGCAAAACACTGGCTGAGTGGTTAGCGCACTCTCCTGAGAAGTGGGGGACTCTGGTTCAAATAATGCCCCGACCCCCGGCAGGCAGTGGGAGCATAGACACTGACTTTTATTTTTCCCTGGGGATGCTCTACCCCCACTCTGCCCTGAGGCCACGCCCCTACCATGCCCCTCCCCTGAAGCCCTGCCCTAGCTCCGCCTCTTCTGACCCACTCCGCCTCCTCCCCTAAGGCCTTGCCCTCTGGCTGCCTCTTCCCGCCCCTGCTCCAACCCCTCCGCCAAAGCCGCAGCCAATCTGCAGCTCGCTGCTCTCCGCCCTCCCACAGGCACCTCCCCCAGCCACCAAACAGCTCATTGGCAGCCCCGCAGAACAGCTGTGACTGGTGGGTGCTGAGCTCCCCCTGTATTTTTTCCGTGGGGGTTCGAGCTCCGGAGCACCCCTGGGGTCAGCACCTCTGTTGCTTACAAACATGGGACCGAGCAGTGACCAAGTATAAACAGCGACTTACAATGAGACTTAGCCCACGTCCTGCTGTTAATGGGCAAGTCAGTAAGGCCTAAATTTACAGCAGTGGCCTGATTTCGCGTGTCTTCGTTTACCTCCTCAGCATACAGGATTTCAGGGCACATGTTCCACCCGCATCCGCAGCAGCATCTCTGCACAGCACGGCTTCCCCGCCACAGCTGAATTCCCTCTCCATGTCCCCAGTGGCGGCTTCCCAGACTGCCCCAGGCCTCCTCCTTCTGTCCCCACATCCCCTGCTGCAGCCGCAATGGGCAAGTGGCCTGAGAGGTCTCTGTTTATCCCACACCACGTACCCTGCAGGCCCCTAGTGCGAGCTCCCCTCACACCGGCTGCCCTCGGCCATTGGGCCCCAGCCCTCACCTGGGGGACGGGAGCTTGGTCTCCCTGCAGTCCCTGGTCTCTCTGCTGGGACGGACAAACAGGGAGAAAATGGGAGCAGGCCTTGCTGGGCGTGGTTGTGTGACAGGGTCACTTGCCCCCCTAGGGCCCAGGCTGAGATCCCAGCACATTCCACAGGCCCCTGAGCCGCCAGCAGATGGACTCTCAGCCTCGGTCCCTGTGGTGGTGGGGGAGGCACTGGGTCATTGCCCTGGGGGAGCTGCTGGGGGAGGGAGGAGATTAAGCTCCTCACAGACAATTTTAACTGTTCCAAAGCTTCAACTTTTTGAATCTCAGTGTCTAGTAAAAAGAAAAGGAGGACTTGTGGCACCTTAGAGACTAACCAATTTATTTGAGCATAAGCTTTTGTGAGCTACAGCTCACTTCATCGGATGCATACTGTGGAAAATACAGATGTTTTTATACACACAGACCATGAAAAAAATGGGTGTTTATCACTACAAAAGGTTTTCTCTCCCCCCAATGCACTCTCCTGCTGGTAATAGCTTATCTAAAGTGATCACTCTCCTTACAATGTGTATGATAATCAAGGTGGGCCTTTTCCAGCACAAATCCAGGTTTTCTCCCCCCCCCCCCCCCCGTCCCACAAAATCCACTCTCCTGTTGGTAATAGCTTATCTAAAGTGATCACTCTCCTTACAATGTGTATAATAATCAAGGTGGGCCATTTCCAGCACAAATCCAGGGTTTAACAAGAACGTATGAGGAACAGTTTGGGGGGAAAGGAATAAACAAGGGGAAAAAGGTTACTTTTTATAATGAATCAACCATTCCCAGTCTCTATTCAAGCCTAAGTTAATTGTATCCAATTTGCAAATTAATTCCAATTCAGCAGTCTCTCGTTGGAGTCTGTTTTCCAAGTTTTTTTCTTGAAGGATAGTCACTTTGAGATCAGAAATCGAGTAACCAGAGAGATTGAAGTGTTCTCCAACTGGTTTATGAATGTTATAATTCTTGACATCTGATTTGTGTCCATTTATTCTTTTACGTAGAGACTGTCCAGTTTGACCAATGTCCATGGCAGAGGGGCATTGCTGGCACACGATGGCATATATCACATTGGTGGATGTGCAGGTGAACGAGCCTCTGATAGTGTGGCTGATGTGATTAGGCCTATGATGGTGTCCCCTGAATAGATATGTGGACACAGTTGGCAATGGGCTTTGTTGCAAGGATAGGTTCCTGGGTTAGTGGTTCTGTTGTGTGGTGTGTGGTTGCTGGTGAGTATTTGCTTCAGGCTGGGGGGCTGTCTGTAGGCAAGGACTGGCCTGTCTCCCAAGATTTGTGAGAGTCATGGGTCGTCCCTCAGGATAGGTTGTAGATCCTTGATGATGCGTTGGAGGGTTTTAGTTGGGGGCTGAAGGTGACGGCTAGTGGCGTTCTGTTATTTTCTTTGTTAGGCCTGTCCTGTAGTAGCTGACTTCTGGGAACTCTTCTGGCTCTGTCAGTCTGTTTCTTCACTTCAGCAGGTGGGTATTGTAGTTGTAATAGTTCTGGTCTGACCAAACTATTGTCTGATCCCCCCAGAATTGATACATATTTTCACCAAAGCCTCCAGGGGTGAAATTGGTTGGGTCCTTCCTGCTCAGCAAACAGGACGAGTCACTTTCAGGCAAGGAAACACCCAGTTGATGCTGCAGGTGGGGCAGAGTGTGAACTCAGGAAAGTGAAACTTACCCTGTCCCACTGCCCAGAGGGAGCCATGGCTGCAGCGAGCCCGGTGGAAAGTCTCCAGGAGGAAGCGACATGTCCCCTCTGTCTGGAGTATTTCACAGACCCTGTCACTCTGGAGTGTGGGCACAATTTCTGCCGAGCCTGCATCGCCCAGTGCTGGGAGGGACCCGACACAGCCGCCTCCTGCCCTCAGTGCAGAGAAACTGTACAACAGAGAAACCTCAGGACCAACAGGCAGCTAGCAAATATCCTTGAAATCGCCAAGTGGCTGAGTCTCCAGGCAGCAAAGGGAGCAGGAGCGGGCGGGGTGTGTGGGGAACACCAGGAGGCTTTGAAACTGTTCTGTGAAGACGATCAAACCCCCATCTGTGTGGTGTGCGACAGATCCCGGGCTCACCGTGCTCACGCGGTGGTTCCCATACAGGAAGCTGCCCAGGAGTACAAGGTAGGGAGTTGCTGTCTAGTCTAATGGGGAATAATTTGGATGTTAATTACAGCTTAATGGTGTGACCCTGTTATTCAGCTGTGTGTAGCCTTCATTGCATGAAAGCTGATTGGGGGAGTTACAAGCTGTGGCTGGTATTACTGGTTGTATCACGGTGTTTATTGTTATTTGCATCCCCTGGAGACCCCAGATGAGATCTGACCTCGATTGTGGGGCCTTGCACAAAACCCAGTGGGGGCCAATCCCTGCCCCGAGCCATTTACAGTCTAACCGGACAAGACAGACAAAGGGTGGGAGGGGAAACTGAGGCACAGTGAGGGGAAGTGACTTGTCCAAGGTGACTCAGCAGATCAGTGGCAGAGCTGGATTTAAAAACCTGGTTTTCCAAGGCCCAGTTCAGTGCTCTAACCACTAGCTACTCTGCCCCTTTCAGCAGCACTGAGCAGTGATGAAGTGCAAACAGTAGGAGGAAAAGAATCCTTGATACAGGTCCTAGTCCCGGCAGGGAGAGGAGGTTTCCCACTGGGATTCTGAACTACTGTCCTGCTCCATGAGGGGTTAAACTCAGATGCTGCCGGCCTGCACTACAGGAGATCACAGGGCTGAACATGGTATGGGACCCCAAGCACCTTCAGTCCACACCCACAAGGGCTCCAGTCAGCGCAGGTCCATGCCACATGCCACTGGGATCAGACTTATCTTCAGCAAAACTAACCCCTGGGCAGTGCGGACCAGTGCCACTCTGACCTGTTCTCGTGTGTTCATGGGCAAGGACCAGCCAACGTGTGTCCGTTAGTCCCACCAGGCAGCCCTTTGAAATCTGTCAGAATCCACCGCTTCTGGGGTCTTTGCTAGGGACTTTGGGGTAGCTACCCAGAGGCCATTGCAGGGAAAGGGGCTAGGACAGCACTAGGGCAAACCCCAGCTGTTCCTAACACAAATCAACACATCTAATGGGGTTTGCCCTAGTCCTTAGATCAGTGCTGTACAACCCGTCCCATCCCCCAGGGTACAGGGCTGAAAGTCAATGGAGTTGGACTCCTTTGAGCATCCCAGCCTACATGGCTGCCCCCGGTGGCTTCTGGGATTGGTATCACTGTTTGCTAAATCTTCTCAAAAACAGCTTTATAGATTCACCACCATGGGACACCAGTTTTCCACTGGTTCATCTCAATGGAGAAAGTGGATGTAATAACTTCAAACAATCTGAATACAAAACCCACCCAATTTCCGTAAATAAGGTTTCATTTCCTTGGTGTCTCTGATGTCCTACCTCGAGAAAGACCCACTGTTGTACACAATATTGTTGTAACTGTGTTGGTCCCGGGCTATTAGAAAGACAAGGTAGGTGAAGTAATATCTGCTCATGGGCAGCTTCTGTGGTGAACGACAAGCTTTCAGGCTTACACAGAGCTTTTCTTCAGGCCTGGAAAAGAGTGTGTTCCCCAGAGCTGAGTTGTGTGTAAGTCCTTTACCAACAGGAGCTGGGCCAGCAGAAGGTATTGCCTTACCCACCTAGTCAATCTAGGAAGACTGACTATTGTGTAGAATTTTGGGTGGAAAACACCTCATCCACCCCCTACAACCCTGAAAATAAACCCACCAAATCATTTCTGTCTGTCAGGAAAAAATACAAGCCCATTTGCAGACTCTGAGGGAAGAGAGAGAAAAGCTGCTGGGATTGAAAGTGGCTGGAGAGGAGAGAAGCCGGGAGTATCTGGTCGGTGCCTGTTGTTCTTCGCCTGCTGGGACACGGAGCTGGGAGGGATGTTTATTGGTAGATTTCTCTGCGGCCTTGTGTGTGTTTCTCCATGATCATGAGATTGTGTGTGTTTGTGTGTGTGTGTGTGTGGCCGTGGGCGTGCGCATATCACAAATGTTCTCTCCCTGGAGAAGGACAACAGCGTCTTCTGCAGGATCTAAGATGCAGTTTAGTTAATGAGTTAATTACGACCCCTTGTGGCTTTCACAAAATTTCTCCCCAACCGCACTGACTATATCCCGGTAGACACGGAGACAGCCCTTGCAGAGAGATTGGGCCCAAATGCGAAGCTGTAAGAAAATCCTCTCCTTTGTGATCACAGTGTAGAGTCAAGTGTCAGGATGTGAAGAATGGTGGGTTTGGAACCTCAGCCCACAGAGACTCTCATGACAACCCGACCGCTCTCCAGAGCCGGGGGGGAGGGGCTAGTGGAACTCTGGCCCACCAGCGGATCTGCCTACGAAGCTCCTGATTGGAGCAGACGTTCGGCTGCATGAATTACGCCAGCAGGAGTCACGGGAAGTTGTCCAAACAACTGAGTGAACTCCCGATCTGCTGCTGGACTGGACCCTGACTCTGGCATGGCCCTGGTGTTGTTCCTGACTCAGGTTTGACCTGCAGTACTGCTGTCTGACTCTGGCTTGAACCTTCGCGAGGGTGCCTGACTCTGACTCCAGTCCTGATACCCCGTGTGACTCCAAACACTGATTCTGGCTCAGCCTTTGGCACGACTTCTGAGCTCGACTGTAGCCCCAACCCTTGGTGAGATCCTGACTTTGACTCCAGCTCTGACTTCGGCTGTAGTTCCTGACTTCTGACTGCAGCTCTGAGCACTAGGCCTGATGGCTCATGGCCTGGTCTCTACACAGATGTGTTAGAGATTGTTCAGAAACTCTCTCTTGTAAGACTGTATGAAAGGTCATCAGGCTCCATCCATGTTCCTGACCAGCCCTTTCCTTATTTCTTCTAGAAACAGACAGAAACCGAGAGGCAGAAGATTGTGTCTGAATTTCAGCAACTGCGGCAGCTCCTGGAGGAACAAGAGCGACTCCTGGTGGCCCAGCTGGAAAAGCTGGACAAGGAGATTGTGAAGATACAGAATGAAAATATCACCAAACTCTCAGAGGGGATTTCCCGTCTCAGTGAGCTGATCAGTGAGATGGAGGGGAAGTGTCAGAAGCCAGCAAGTGAATTCCTGCAAGTGAGACTGAGCTAGAAACATCCGAAATCCCAACACAGGGACAGGACAGCTCCTGAAGAACAGGCACCGGGGTCCAGCAGTCAGAGATCTCAGTGTAACTCAATGTGTGCATTGCTGAAATGTGAATGACTATTGTTCTTTGCAGACTCACAGACACATTGATATTAGAGAAGGAAAAGCCCCATTAGCTCAGTGAAACCATGGCCCCGGGGCCAGGACAGGGCTGATTTTCCCTTTGTTCGCAAAATCCCTTTCCTGGAATCCCAAGTGTGTGTCAGGTGGTACTGAGATTTTTTTTAATCTCTCTCTCCCCTCTAGGATGTCAGAAGCACCTTGAGTACGTACGTGGCTCTCTCTCACTCCCACACATACTTGGCAATGCTGGGAAAGAGCATGGAGATGATGTTTTTAACGCATCTCCACAGCAACATGTATGGGGATTTTGGATACAAATCTCTCAGATAAACTTAATGCTGAGGTTCTCACCCTGGTACAGAAGACTCTGGAATTCTCCATTCAGTGGGAAAGACTGACCTCAAGTGTTTCCTTGAGATGTCACATCCCTGGGGGAGTGGCTGCCTCAGGATTGTGGGGATGGAATATGGGCTTGTCATTACTGGGGCCCTGGTTACCATTCAGCCCAAAGCAGCAGTGGTCAAGAGTCTTTCCCACCTGAGTCTTTCCCAGCCTGAGGACTGTTTGGAGACCTGTGTGGAATGAGCTGGGGAGGGGGGAGTTGGTGTCTCAGTTTAGTTGCTAGTGGACAGATTTCTACAGCACTTTACATCGGAACCTCCTGTCCCTCAGAGCATGGAGGCCAAGGAGTGAATTGGCCATGGAGACTCAATTCCTCGTTTGTCCCCAGAGCTGACCTCACCAGACCAGAGTTGAAGAATATTAAGGAGTCCTTAGAAGGGAAGGTTGTACGGCCATGGGTTGTGTTGCACCTGCTCTGAGGCTGGGAGAACTCGAGGAATTTGAACTCCAGGCATATTAGAGCAGCGACTCGCTAGCCAGAACTTATCATGAATCACACAATGAAATATAATCACGTGAAATTATTTCTCTCTAGGTGTGAGAAGGGGAAGTTCCAGCAGCCAGAGGAGATTCCTCCTGAACTGGAAGAGCAAGTCAGCGATTTCTCCCAGAAAACTATTGTGCTAATGGAGACTCTGAGGAAGTTCAAAGGTACCTAGAAGGGATCTAGGAATGGAACTTGGGAAAAGCCTCTGAGACTGTGGGAAGAGAATGGTGCTGGTCAATTGGTTCACACTTAGATGATGCTTCTATTTAATTGTTAGGTGAGAAGGCCAGACATTTGGGTCCAAGACACTCAGGTTGATTAATTCAAACCTTTGTTTGCACCAGAAACACGCTTTTCAATTACAGTTAGAAAGTAAGAAATGACTCATAGGGTATGTCTACACTACGAAATTAGGTTGAATTTATAGAAGTCGGTTTTTTAGAAATCGGTTTTATATATTCGAGTGTGTGTGTCCCCACAGAAAATGCTCTAAGTGCATTAACTCGGCAGAGCGCTTCCACAGTACCGAGGCTAGAGTCGACTTCCGGAGCGTTGCACTGTGGGTAGCTATCCCACAGTTCCCGCAGTCTCCGCTGCCCATTAGAATTCTGGATTGAGATCCCAATGCCTGATGGGGCTAAAACATTGTCGCGGGTGGTTCTGGGTACAAAGCGTCAGGACCCCGTTCCCTCCCTCCCTCCGTGAAAGCAGCAGCAGACAATCGTTTCACGCCTTTTTTCTTGAGTTACCTGTGCAGACGCCATACCACGGCAAGCATGGAGCCCGCTCAGGTAACCATCACCCTATGTCTCCTGGGTGCTGGCAGACGTGGTACAGCATTGCTACACAGCAGCACATTATTGCCTTGTGGCAGCAGACAGTGCAGTATGACTGGTAGACATCATCGACGTAGTCCTGGGTGCTCTTTTAACCGGGCGCCTGGGCAAACATGGGACTGACTCAGCCAGGTCATTTCCCTTGTTTCGTCTCGTGGCGATTCAGGCCTACCGGCAGTGCACTGTCTTTTAACCTGCAGCTAGCAGAAGACAGTGGCCAGTTGTCATACTGCACCATTTTCTGCCGAGCACCCAGGAGATGATGACGGCTAGCAGTCGTACTGCACAGTCTGCTGCCAGCAAGGTGTATAAAGATAGATGAAGTGGCTCAAAACAAGAAATAGACCAGATTTTTTTTGTATTCATTTTCTCCTCCCTCCCTTCCTCTGTGAAATCAATGGCCTGCCAAACCCAATTTTGAGTTCTATCCTTGAGGTTCTGAGTTCTATCCTTGAGGGGGCCATTCAGTTTCTCGCAAACCCACCCCCTTTGTTGATTTTAATTCCCTGTAAGCCAACCCTATAAGACATGTCATCAGTCGCCCCTCCCTCCATTAAAGCAACAGCAGACAATCGTTCCGTGCCTTTTTTCTGTGCAGACCCCATACCAAGGCAAGCATGGAGGCCTCTCAGATCACATTGGCAATTAGGAGCACATTAAACACCACACGCATTATCCAGCAGTATATGCAGCACCAGAACCTGGCAGAGCGATACCGGGCGAGTAGGCGACGTCAGCACCGTGACGTGAGTGATGAGGACATGGACACAGACTTCTCTGAAAGTATGGGCCCTGCCAATGCATGCATCATGGTGCTAATGGGGCAGGCTCATGCGGTGGAACGCCGATTCTAGGCTCGGGAATCAAGCACAGACTGGTGGGACTGCATAGTGTTGCAGGTCTGGGACAATTCCCAGCGGCTGTGAAACTTTCGCATGCGTAAGGGCACTTTCATGGAACTTTGTGACTTGCTTTCCCCTGCCCTGAAGCGCATGAATACCAAGATGAGAGCAGCCCTCACAGTTGAAAAGCGAGTGGCGGTAGCCCTGTGGAAGCTTGCAATGCCAGACAGCTACCGGTCAGTTGGGAATCAATTTGGAGTGGGCAAATCTACTGTGGGGGCTGCTGTGATGCAAGTAGCCCACGCAATCAAAGATCTGCTGATATCAAGGGTAGTGACCCTGGGAAATGTGCAGGTCATAGTGGATGGCTTTGCTGCAATGGGATTCCCTAACTGTGGTGGGGCCATAGAGGGAACCCATATCCCTATCTTGGCACCAGAGCACCAAGCCGGTGAGTACATAAACCGCAAGGGGTACTTTTCAATAGTGCTGCAAGCTCTGGTGGATCACAAGGGACGTTTCACCAACATCAACGTGGGATGGCCGGGAAAGGTACATGACGCTCGCATCTTCAGGAACTCTGGTCTGTTTCAAAAGCTGCAGGAAGGGACTTTATTCCCAGACCAGAAAATAATTGTTGGGGATGTTGAAATGCCTATAGTTATCCTTGGGGACCCAGCCTACCTCTTAATGCCATGGCTCATGAAGCCGTACACAGGCAGCCTGGACAGTAGTCAGGAGCTGTTCAACTACAGGCTGAGCAAGTGCAGAATGGTGGTAGAATGTGCATTTGGATGTTTAAAGGCGTGCTGGCGCAGTTTACTGACTCGCTTGGACCTCAGCGAAACCAATATTCCCACTGTTATTACTGCTTGCTGTGCGCTCCACAATATCTGTGAGAGTAAGGGGGAGACGTTTATGGCGGGGTGGGAGGTTGAGGCAAATCACCTGGCTGCTGGTTACGCGCAGCCAGACACCAGGGCGGTTAGAAGAGCACAGGAGGGCGCTGTGCGCATCAGAGAAGCTTTGAAAACCAGTTTCATGACTGGACAGGCTACGGTGTGAAAGTTCTGTTTGCTTCTCCTTGATGAAACCCCCCACCCCTTGGTTCACTCTACTTCCCTGTAAGCAAACCACCCTCCCCTCCTCCCTTCGATCACCACTTGCAGAGGCAATAAAGGCATTGGTGCTTCACATTCATGCATTCTTTATTCATTTATCACACCGCGTTTTTGGGCGTCTGGGTGTGGAGGCTATGGAACTTGGGGAGGAGGGCGGTTGGTTACACAGGGGCTGTAGTGGCAGTCTGTGCTCCAGCTGCCTTTGCTGCAGCTCAACCATACACTGGAGCATATTACTTTGATACTCCAGCAGCCTCAGCATTGAATCCTGCCTCCTCTCATCATGCTGCCACCACCTTTTAGCTTCAGCTCTCTCTTCAGCCCACCACTTACTCTCTTCAGCCCGCCACCTCTCCTCCCAGTCATTTTGTGCTTTCCTGCACTCTGACATGATTTGCCTCCACGCATTCGTCTGTGCTCTGTCAGTGTGGGCGGACAGCATGAGCTCAGAGAACATTTCATCTCGAGTGCGTTTTTTTCGCCTTCTAATCTTCGCTAGCCTCTGGGAAGGGGAAGATCCTGTGATCATTGAAACACATGGAGCTGGTGGAGAAAAAAAAAGGGACAGTGGTATTTAAAAAGACACATTTTATAGAACAATGGCTACACTCTTTCAGGGTAAACCTTGCTGTTAACATTACATACATAGCACATGTGCTTTCGTTACAAGGTCGCATTTTGCATCCCCCTCAACCCTCCCCCTCCCCGTGGCTAACAGCGGGGAACATTTCTGTTCAGCCACAGGCAAACAGCCCAGCAGGAACGGGCACCTCTGAGTATCCCCTGAAGAAAAGCACCCTATTTCAACCAGGTGACCATAAATGATATCACTCTCCTGAGGATAACACAGAGAGATAAAGAACGGATGTTGTTTGAACGCCAGCAAACATACACTGCAATGCTTTGTTCTACAATGATTCCCGAGTACGTGTTACTGGCCTGGAGTTGTAAAGTGTCCTACCATGGTGGGTGGAATAAGGCTGCCCTCCCCAGAAACCTTTTGCAAAGGCTTTGGGAGTACATCCAGGAGAGCCGCGAATGCCAGGGCAAATTAATCATTACACATGCTTGCTTTTAAACCATGTATAGTATTTTAAAAGGTACACTCACCGGAGGTCCCTTCTCCACCTGCCGGGTCCAGGAGGCAGCCTTGGGTGGGTTCGGGGGGTACTGGCTTCAGGTCCAGGATGAGAAACAGTTCCTGGCTGTCGGGAAAACCGGTTTCTCCGCTTGCTTGCTGTGAGCTATCTACAACCTCATCATCATCATCTTCTTCATCCCCAAAACCTGCTTCCGTATTGCCTCCATCTCCATTGAAGGAGTCAAACAACACGGCTGGGGTAGTGGTGGCTGAACCCCCTAAAATGGCACACAGCTCATCATAGAAGCGGCATATTTGGGGCTCTGACCCGAAGCGGCCATTCGCCTCTCTGGTTTTCTGGTAGGCTTGCCTCAGCTCCTTAAGTTTCATGCGGCACTGCTTCGGGTCCCTGTTATGGCCTCTGTCCTTCATGCCCTGGGAGATTTTGACAAAGGTTTTGGCATTTCGAAAACTGGAACGGAGTTCTGATAGCACGGATTCCTCTCCCCATACAGCGATCAGATCCCGTACCTCCCGTTCGGTCCATGCTGGAGCTCTTTTGCGATTCTGGGACTCCATCATGGTCACCTCTGCTGATGAGCTCTGCATGGTCATCTGCAGCTTGCCACGCTGGTCAAACAGGAAATGAGATTCAAAAGTTTGCGGGCCTTTTCCTGTCTACATGGCCAGTGCATCTGAGTTGAGAGTGCTGTCCAGAGCGGTCACAATGGAGCACTCTGGGATAGCTCCCGGAGGCCAATACCATCTAATTGTGTCCACAGTACCCCAAATTTGAGCCGGCAAGGCCGATTTAAGCGCTAATCCACTTGTCAGGGGTGGAGTAAGGAAATCGATTTTAAGAGCCCTTTAAGTCGAAAAAAGGGCTTAATCGTGTGGACGGGTGCAGGTTTACATCCATTTAACACTGCTAAATTCGACCTAAAGTCCTAGTGTAGACCAGGGCTTAGAAGAGAAAAATGGCTTCTGAATTTTCTGTATTTTGGGGAATTTACCTCACAAACAAAATTTATCAAGAGACAGCGGGCTCCAGAGAGTCACAGGAACAGCTCTGCAATCCACAAAGCTGAGTGAGGGGCCTAGATTCCCCATGCAATTCCCCTATGCTCAGCATCTCCAAATGGCTACCTTAGGCAGCTCCCTGCCTAGTATGCTGGCTTTTGTGTAACCTATTCTAAGACACTTACATTGCCCCATAACTCAGGCTTTCTGGCTCACAGTGTCATTCCAGTGATTTTCTAGGCAGCTAGTTTAGACGCAGTGACATTCAGCATTGTAATACCTAAATCCCTTCACGGATCTCACTCTTTGTCTCCAAATAAGAAGGAGAGAGCAAAGTCCTCCAGCATGCAGCAGCCTCATGAGGCCGGGGGCCCTGCCTGCTTTCCTGGTCCCAGATGGCCCCCAGGACTCCTAAGGGAAGGATGAGCTAGTGAGGGACACTGCAGTTAGGTTGATTATTTTGTGCTATGTGATCTGAACTCTCTTGGGCTTTATCTGGTGAAGTGAAAGAGCAATAGTGTGTTAGATTGTGCAAAGAGTCTGTCTCTGTGTGTGAAATGCTTCACAACTACTGCGTGCCTCCAGAGAGAGTTCAGCTGAAACCAGCATGCTCTCCCCTTGGCGTGGAGTTTGGGAGATGCGTGTTTAAGCACGCGACAGTCTGGAGGGTCAGCTCTACACCAGGGGATTAGGCAGTGGGTTTCACAGCTGAGATAGGGGTAGAGTCCCTAAAGAATGTGCCCAGGGACCCCAAGATTGGGGCAGTGGGTGGGCTGTTCCGGTCCCAGAGGCTTGACTTCTCTGCAGATCCTAGGGCTCAGATGCTTGCATTCCCCTTACAACAGTCCACTGGCACCTAACCAGGTCTGGGATACACACACACACACACACCCCCCAGTAAACAGAAACCTTCTCATGGCCCAGCATCCAAACATCCTTAACTCTGACCATGTGGGTTCTGGTGAATATTTCTACATGTCTGAAATATTAAATTCAAAGATATGAATGGAGAGATCTCCCCCTCAGGGCTGTCATATCCCTTTGCCTTGGGCTGAGGGAGGCTCTTTCCTGGATGCTTCTCCCTGTTTCTGTATTTAGGGAGAGGCTCTACCTCCAAGGCTGCCACCTCCTCCTTCCTTTGCCTTGGGGTGGGAAGGTTTCTATTAATGGTTCTTCCTGGGCAGGGGAGAGGTTGTCTCCTGTTCCACATCTTCCACCGTTCTCTGAGGGCAGGATGGAGCAGCTGGTGGCTTTAACCAGATACCTGTGGCCAGGAGCTGCACAGGCTGGGGAGTGACACATCCCAGTAAACCCCAAACTCTCCTCCTAGGGCAGGATATTCTCTATGGGGACAGATTTCCTGCTTCCATATTTATAAAGCATCCCCACTCTGAACTGACTTAGCACACAGAGAGCCATTTCACAACTGGAGTAGACCCCCACTAGACCCCACCCCCAGCTGGGGCACCTCAGATGCCCTAACACTGACCAACAATTAGCAGAGGACACTGGGTGCCACTCCCCTCCCCAGCCCAGTGTGGCCACCCACCCTGTCCCCAGCCCAGCTGGGCCAATCCCTCCAACTCCCCCGAACCCTGCTGCAACCTCCGCCTGCCCCCCCCCCCCGTCACAAAGCCTGTGTGTCCTCCCGCCCCCACAAAGCCTGTGTGTCCCCCCCAGGTGCACTGCAACTGCCAGGGGAGCAGGGCAAAGGCAGGTAAATCGATACTGCCCCACTGCAGCTACTGCTGTTCCCCCTCCCTCAAACCAAGAACCCCCCTGCAGTGAGCCAGATGCAGCCACGTGGGGGTGGGGAGCGCAGGATTGAGGCAGCCAGTAGCCCCCACCCCCATACGAACAAGTCAAGGCCCCTGCACCGGAGCCCGCCGCCTGCAGCCACGTGGCGCTGCAGGAGAAGTGGGATCAGCAGCACCCGGGGGATCCCGAAAGCGAAACCAAACCTCGCACAGGCGCAGTAACGAGCCTTTACAGCTTTTTTTAAAGCCGATTGGGGAACCGGGAGCCAATCGCGCTCTCGGGAGGGAAATTAAAACCCAACCCACCAAACAAGGCAGAAGCCCCGCCCCCAGGGGCCCGCCCCAGGTCACGCACCAGGCTCCTCCCAGGACAGAACCGGCCACATGAATTGCAGGAGAGAAGCTGAGCGAGGCCGGCCGGGGTCTGCCTGGGCCGCTCCTGCAGCAGGAACCGGGGGTTTCCCTTCCTGGCGCTGACTCGGCTGCTGCTGGGCGGGGAGCAGCCCACGGGGAACATTCCAGCCTGCAGGCGTCGCTGTGACATGGGCCCCTCGGGCCCTGTGGCGGGTGGGCGTCCCCCGAGGGCGATGCCCTTGAAGGACCAGAGTCTGAGTGTCTAAGGAGGGATAGTCAGGCTTGGCAGAAATCACTGAGATATATGTATAGAATATTAATGGATAGCATTACAGCTAGTTTTAAGCATTTTTTTCCTTATTTATTGAGTTAAATTTTGACAATTGCACAAAAATTTCGGTTTTAGCATTTCTTTCCAATTGTTCTCCATTTCAGTTTTCACAGTTGCGGGAAATTATGGAGGGATACGTCAATAGCGAGTCAGAGCACAGTGATCTAATGCCCCTAGACACCGAGATTCAAAAAGTTGAAGCTTTACAACCATGAAAACACAGATGGTCACATCTTTGCAGAGTCACTCTCCTTCAATCAAACTCGAATAAGTTCTCAAGCAGCCTTGTTCTTACTTTGCATATCTGTAATTATCATTTATTATCAATTGAAATATTTTTTCATTGGTCTGTGTGTAGACAGCAAAAGCAAGGTTTGCCAACATTTATGAATAAAAGCTCATCCTTCCAAGCCTTGTGATAATAAACTCAGAGGCTAAAAGCTTGGTTAAGCTGGAATCAGTGTTTTCAAGACCCAATTCTCATTTACACTAATGCTGCTTTGGCTCAGTGGAAAGGGGCTGCAGCATCAACTACTTTCATGATTTTATCACGAGTCTTGCAATATTTGGTATGTCTGATGAAGCCCCAGCTCCTGGAAGCATGTGAGGAGGTGAGACTCTCGGCTTTTGTTTTCTAAACAAAGGAAGCATCTAGCTTTCTTTGTTGCAGAGAAACACTTAAAAATTTCACCCCAGTGCAGTATAAACCTCTGAGACACCAAAAGGCAAATAAAATAATACGAATATTTACTATTTATTATTATTATTATTATTAAATCTCATAATTTGGGGGGGGGCTGGCCTGCTTAAGATTTTTAAAGTACTGTGCCAGTGAGAATTCACACCATAAATCTCTATCAGTTACCCAAGGGAAGCCCCTTAAATGAGTGCCATCATTTATCTAAAACAGTACAGTGAGCTGACAGGGAAATGGACAGAGAGGACAAGCTATGGGAATGCACATGGAGCCGGGCTGTAGGCCCCAAGCGGGACATGAGCGCAGTCCCCCCAGGCAATTCCGGGCCCCAGGGCAGAACAGTCAATGGGCCCGTGCTGGTACCCGCATGCACAAGCTGCGCCCACATGGATTCCATCCGCTGGATATTTGGGTAGTGCTGCACCTTTGCTGGCTGGTGCCCAGCGAGATGCCGGCTGCCCTGCGGGGGGCGCTCTTCCGGCATGGCCAGGGATTCCACATGCCCACCCGGCTGCCTTCGCCATAACCGATACCACCCCACACACCATAGGTGCTGGCTTTTGGTTGTGCTGGTGAGTGCCGCATCCCGGCTCCACTCCCTTCCCCAAGGCCAAGCCCCCACTTTGCCCCACTCCACCTCTTCCTGCCCCCGCTCTGCCCCCTCCCCCTAGATCCCCTTCCCCGAGTGACTCCTGCACACTGCTCACTCCTTTCTGCCCTCTCTTGCCTTAAGCGTGAGAAGTGTGTGTGTTTGGCCCAGCCTCCCCCCAAAACTGACAATTTTCAGCATATTTATACACAAACTTCCTTCATATTCTAGTTATTGAATGTGTGTCTATCATTGGTATCCTAACAATGTCATCATTATTAAAATAGAAACGAACGACATCATTACGTTATCATGAATTACAGCGTATTAAAATCCTTACACTCAGTTACAAGCTGTCTTCAGTAACACCCCTGTTGGCTGTGGGAAGAAGGTGGATGGGAGGCACAAGCAGTGGGGAGTCTTTCCCCTCTCCCTTCTTCTTTTCTCCCCTCCCTTCCTATCACTCTCCCTGCCCCTTTCCCTCCCTCTTATTTCTTCTCTAAGTCCTTGCTCCCTCCCCTTCCTGGTGTTTCCCATTCCTTGCTTCCCATCCATGTCCATTTACCCATCTCTCTCTGCTCCCCATCTCCTGGTGGCTCTGTCTAGTGCCCGCAGAGGAGGTTCCCCCTCCTCGGGTAGGAAGGGTGGCCTAGTGGTTCAGGCACAAGCTTGGGGCTCAAGGGGTGTCCTGGGTTTGGTTCTCTGCTCTGCCACTGACTCCCTGCTGAGTCTTGGGAAAGTCACTTCACCTCTGGGTGCCCTAGATCCCACCTGCCAAATGATGCTACTGCTGACCCTGCCTCCTAGGCTGAATCCCTTCATGGCTGTGTGGTGATGGGGGAAATGGAGATACCAAAGTGAGTAGATTTGGGCTGAATTTCTCCACAGCCTGAGAGTGACAGGCAGCTCCCTGCAGGGGGCACGGGAGAGGGAGGGGCTCAGGCCAGCTCCGCATACAGGGGGGTCAGGGTTTCAGTCCTGCACCTTCTTCTGCGGTCATGGACTTCTTCTTTCCCCCCACCCCGCCCAGCGTGGCTCCTGACGCGGGGTGTTTCCTTCCCCTAATGTGCCACTGCACCCTTCCAGCGCGTGCGCCGAGGAGCCCTGCAGCCTGCTGGGGCGATTTCAAAGGGCCCGGGGCAGCCAGCTGCCACCAGCACTACCAGGCATTGGCAGCAGCCGCGACTGGAGGCCCTGGATGTCAGGGGGTGGGTTCCTGTTTGTGGGTTGCTAAGCAGAGACAGACATCCCTCTGCATCCCAGATTTACGCACCTATTCATGAGAGGGGTGTGGCTCAGGACACCCCTTCCTCCCTTGTCGGCATCTCCCATTGGTTACCTTACATGGCTCCCCACCTACTGAGCTGGCTTTTTTGAATCCCACTGTAAGGTGCCTGTGTTGCCCATGCATTATCTCGGGAGTTTAGGCCCCTGACTCAGCTCTGAGGGTCACAGTGCTGCTGTTCCTGTGATTGTCTCACTGCATAAAAATTACTCACTGTGACGCTCATCATTGCAACACTCGAGTTCCTTCATGGATTGCCCCCTGTGTAATCAGTCACCTCTCCGCAGAGCACAGCTGAGCAATTCCTGATTGACACGGGTGTGCACAGGACAGAGACCCAGCACAGGCTGGAGAGTGACACATCACACAGTAAAATCCGAACTCTCTTCCAGGAGGTGCGACATTCCCTGTCGGGGTTGAGAGGACACAACCAAGTTGGGAAGCAAATCCCATGACGCTGCCCCCAGCAACTGCAGCTCGGACATTAAAGTGGAACAAACAAGAAGAATTGTTTGTAATGGTTTATTTACAGTAAGTAGCTGCAAAATAGCAAAGTAAAAGGAGCTAAGAAGGAGCTTTAATGACCGCAGGAGCCTGGCCAGGAGATCCCCAGCTACTGAGAACAGTTTTCTTAATGGCACTAAAATAGCACCAATGGCCAGGAATTAAGATAGGGAATTAATGAGTGACAGTCTCACTTTCAGCAACACGTCATAAATCTCCCCGTCCCGCCCACATTCCCTTTCTTTTCATACTGTCCTTTTCTATTCATTATTGTTCTAGCCTCACTTTGCAGCCCTGGTTATTTTCCTGTGTCTCTCCTCCCTGTCACAGATCATCCCCCTTGGCTGCTCTCTTCTTTCCCTGATTTTATCCCTTCCACAATTGCTGAGCCCAGGCTGGGAGACCCCAATGGGATCTAAGGACACATCTGCACAAACCGCTCCCTGCTGCTGCTGCTTCTCCCCAGCCCCCCAAACCCTGATTGATTCATGCTGGGTCCCTGCCCAGCCCCCACCTCTGCCTGTCCCCAGCCCGGCTGTTAGTTCTGCCCCCTGCCCAGCCCCCACCTCTGCCCCTCAGGGCCCCTCTGCCCCTCCTGCAGCCCCAGGGGTTCCTTCCCCTCCCCCTCCCGTGCCTGGGGCTGCAGGGAAGAAGGGGGAGGAGCTTCCAGGGGTCATAGAGAAAAGGCGCCACGGGCTGGGTAGATGGGAGTCCTCCAAGGTCATAGAGATTGGGGTCTGTGAGCCTAGAGAGGCTGATTTCCGGTTCCCCCCTCTGCTGTGGGTCTCAGGGACACAGTCGGAGCCGGGTTCCCCACCCCACCCAGAGCCAGGGGCGGATTCTCTCCCCAGGGACGGAGCCCGGTGGGAAAGTGAAGATCGCGGCCTCGGCACCAGCATCGATAAATGTCACCTGCCCCCGGCCACAGTCCAGACAAACCCGGATCCTGCTGGGGGCCCGGCTCAGGGGCAGGGGGGTCGCAGGGGAGGTGAGAGCCCGGAACTGATCCCCCCACCGCCCCACAGCCCAGATCCCCCCGTCAGGGCTACAGCTGATCTCTCCCTTCCTCCCCACAGACTCTCTGGCCACCCCCACAGCCCAGAATCGCCCACCCCCCACCTCCACCTCCCAGCGATGTCTCCCCGCGGTGAATCCCTCACAGCCCAGCACCCAGAGCTCAGTGTCAAATCTCCCAGGGTTGTCGGGCAGTCGCTGCCGCGTGTCTCCCCCTCTCACACTTTTCCCATCCTCAGACAGGACGAGTTGGGGATGAGCCGTGTCTGGATCCAGAGTCACATTCGCTGGGGAGAGAGAATCAGAGCGTGAGGGGCAGAGCTCGGCCCTGGGGGAGGGTTTGATGGCGTCAGTGACAGAATCTGCCCCAGTTGGGGAGTGACTCAGGGAATCTCCTTCCTCCAGGATTTACCCATTGATCTCAGCACCGGGCTGGGGAGAGTCACTCCCCTGACAGAGACGGGTCAGTGACAGTGAAAGAAGCAGCTGGGCCAGGCCTGGGACTCAGAATCTTTCCCCTCCTGCCCCCACCTCTGCCCGGGGAGGGGACTAGAGACTCTGGCAGCCCCAGCAGATGGTACAACTCAGTGAATATTGACAGCGCTTCCCCCCACCCCACCTTCACTCTCACTGTGTCCCAGCTGCCCCTGTGCTGGACTTTGCTGTGGGGCCTCCCCACTGCACCCGGCCTGCTCTGAAATGTCACAGCTCGGACAGCAACAGGCCACACGGTACCATAATTGAACCTGCCCAGAATGTCACTGCTCAGCAGCAGTCGCAGCACCCAAGTACATTAGCCTGGGGCAGGGAGTGAGGGGGCTAAACAAGGGAAGGGGGTTCATGGTGGAAGCTATGAATGTCGGCGGGGCCAGGACAGATTAAGGTTTTGTGAGGCCCTGGGCCACAGCAAGTGAAGGCCCCTTCCCACCCCTTCTGCCTGCAGAACCCCCACTCCCCACACTCCTGCTGGGGAAATGGGGCCGGGGTGCAGGGGCGTGCCCTGCTCTGACCACCTGGTGCTCCAGCTGCAGAGCAGGGCAAGACCCCGCACCCCGACGCCATTCTCTGGCTGGAGTTCTGGGCGGATGGAGTGGGGCAAGCCCCCCGAGCCCTGACCCCACTCTCTGGCAGGAGCACTGGGCAGGCAGAGCGGGTTGGGGCACAGAGGCGCCCATTTTTCTGGGGCTCCTGGGCATAGGCCACATTGGCCCAGTGGCAAATCCGCCACTAGGGAGGAGGTACGGAATAGGTGGCTGGTGGAAAGAGGGGGCGGGTCATGCCAGTAATGGGAAGGCTGACTTGACGTCCTGTTTACCAGAGACGGGACCATGCTGGGGTCATGGTGGATGGAGAGAGGAGAAAAGACACAAGCTCCCAGCGGTGATCACAGGAGCTTCCCAGACCTGTATAATGGAGCCAGGGGAGCCCCTGTCTGTGATCAAGGCTCAGGTCCTCTGCTTGAGACAGGAGCAAGGGTCTCACACAGACACAGTCCCTGCTCACCCAGTCAGTGTGGGGTCACTGCAGAGCTCCTGGCTTTCTTCATGGGGGAAAAGATGAAGGAAGAAACAAAGGGACACTGGAGATCAGACATCAGCACAGGGAGACAGAACAAACTCCCCCTGGAGAAGTGGCTGTGGAGGTGATTGTCCCACTGGTTCCGTACAAGGGGTGGCAGCGGCTGGCACAGATCTCTGCAGGGTGCAGTGCACATGCGAGCGGTGGAGGGGCAGCAAGCGTAGATGCAATATGCGATGGATTCAGTATGGTGTGGTAGGACATAGGCACAAACCTCACCTCACCTTGTGATGCGCCGTGAAATGAAGGGTGCTGGGGAGGTCTGCCCTGAACTATCACGTCCACTCCCATATACAAAGAAAAAGGGGCACATTGCCTCATGGGAACAGATATTTGGACATTGATAAAATATGATCTTCAATTACCTTCTTCTATAGGTGCCACCAATCTTCTCCACCCTAAAACCAGCAACATAATTAGAGAGGAGAGCAGATCTGAACACGTATTGCATAATCCAATATTGTACAAACTAATACACTGAGGGGAAAAGAAAGTTATAAGTTCATCAGAACCTCCACTAGACTGCATGAGTGTGTCTCTCCCAGGGTGGATCTTCACTGCAGTTAGTCCAGAATCTTACCTGGCCGTTGCCCCAACCTGTTTAATGCGCAAGCACAAAAACTCTGACTCAAGTTTGATGGTGCTTTGCACCCAGGTTAGCTGGCAAGACTTTGGGTAGAAGCTAGAGCCCAGGTATCACTTTACTTCAGGTTGGTTACATGCCTACTCTGCAGTGTGGAGGGAAGATAATCATCTCAGGTGCTGATAATCCACCAGGGCCTTCACACAATCCCTCCTGGGCCATAGTTTTTTGGCCATTACCTACTTTACTACTGTATTGCTTATCAATTTTTCAAATTAGCTTTTGGTGTGAAATTCATCTAGTTTAGTCTTTCCCCACATTTTATAAAGTTACATTAACAAACAAACCCCAAAAGAATGATGATGATGATGATGATAAAAAAGCAAACAAATAACTAAAAAGGTTTCCTATTGCAACAATTTTAAAATTTAAATTTAAAAGCAAACAACCCCACCACAATTAAACAAACAGCCACATGAGTCTAAAATGGTACAAAAAGTTTCATTTCAGAGGAAGGATAATGATACTTACTTATCTCGTTATCTCGTTTCTCTGAAAAGGAAAGAGAAAGAAATCGAATTTTTTTAGGCATTTCCCTTTTCTTATGTTTTATTTTTCTTTATCATCGATAGGACAGTAAAGGCTGAGAGAAATCAACATCTTCTTCAGGACATCAGACAAGAGAATCCAGTGGTCCCTTCTGGTCTCACACACATGTGACTCTATTACATCTCAGTTTTTCAAATTAGCTTTTGGTATGAAATCTCTCCGCTTTAGTGGTTCCCCGTATTTTATACAATCACACTAACCGTTCCACAAAAGAATAATAATAAAAAGCAAGTAAACAAAAAAAGGTTCCATATTACAACACAATTGTAGAAGTTAAATTTTACAGTGAACTCCACAACATTTTAACAAACTGCCCCATGAAGATCCAATTACAAAAAAAAAATCCTTTTCAGAGTGTGGATAATGACACTTATCAATTTCTCTATCTCGTTTGCCTAAAAATTAAACAGACAGACACATAATGTTTGTTAGGTGTTTTGCTTTTTTTATGGTTTATTTCTGTTTATCATCACTGTGACAGGTAAGACGGATTATTTCTATTCAATCTCTTCTTCAGGAAATCAGACAAGACCAGTGGTGCCCAAACTTTTCCGATCACTGCCCCCTTGCAGTAATGGAAGCTGTCTGCGCCCCCCCTTCCGTTACTGCACAGTTGACTCAGCAGAGGTGCTTGGGCTGAAGGGGGAGCTGGGGGCGGAACTGGGGATGGGGGAGGAGCTGGGGCTAGAGGCAGAGCTGGCCTGGGGGAGGGGAGGGAATTTGGTAGGAACTGACCTGGGGGTGGAGCAGGGGGAGGACTGGAACTGTGGCAGGAGCCGGAGCTTAGTGGGGGGCACGGGGCGAAGCGCAGCTGCAGATGGGATAGGATCTGGGCTGGGGGCAGAGCGGGGCTGGGTGGGGCTCCCTCCCCTCTCCCCATGAGGGCTGGCAGGGACCCTGCCTTGCACCTGTTCAGGGCTGGTTTAAGAGAGGGGATTTAAGGGCTGCAGGCAAAGGGGGGCTCCCGCGAAAAGATCTCCAGATTGCCAAAAGTGCAGATCTTTTTTCAGGGCCGCCTTAGCCCAGGGCTGTGGGCTGCAGCCACTGAAGCCCCTGCATTCCGGCCCAGCCTGGCGTTGGCGGGGAGGTGGCTCTGCACGCTGGCATGTCATTCCCCCCTCCGCTGGGCTGGAGCTGCGCATGCCGGGAAGCTCAGTCCCACAGGCTTCCTTGACTTGCAGACACCGTCCCCGCAGCTCCCATTGGCCAGGAATCACAGTCAATGGGAGCTATGTGGGGTGGTGCCTGCAGGCGAGCACAGGACAGAGCATGGAGCCACGTGCCCCCCCTCCCCAGGGCCTGCACCACCAAAGGGGAGCTGTCCCAGGTAAGCGCCCCGCACCACAACCTCCTGCCCCAGCCCTGAGCCCTCTCCTGCACCCTAACTCCCTCCCAGACCCCACACTCGCAACCTCCTGCCCTGAGCCCCTTCCCACGCCTTAACTCCCTCCCAGACCCCATCCCCACCCCAGCCCTGAGCCCCCTCCTGCATCCTAACTCCCTCCCACACCCCACACCCCCAACCTCCTGCCCTGAGCCCCCTCCTGCACCTTAACTCCCTCCCAGACCCCACACCCCCAACCTCCTGCCCTGAGCACCTTCCCACACTCCAGTCCCCTTGGTGCCAGCCTGGAGCCCGCTCCTGAATCTGAAAGCCCTCATCCCCAGCCACACCCTAGAGTCCACAACCCTAGTCAGAGCCCTCACCCTGCCCCAATCCACAGCCCCCTCCTGCACTCTGAATCCCTCATTTTTGGCCCTACCCCAGAGCCTAGGGGGCCCCACAAACTCTAATAGTCCCAGGCCCCCAGAAGAGTTAATTGCGGACCTGTGCCCACTTGAATTTCCTCCACGTGCCCCTAGGAGCCTGCCCCACAGTCTGAAGACCTCTGAACTAGAGGATCCAGTCATCCCTTCTGGTCTTAAACAGTAAGACTCTTTAACTGTATTGCTTATCAATTTTTCAAATTAACTTTTGGTGTGAAATTCATCCTCTCTAGTCTTTCCCCATGTTTTATAAAGTATATTAAAGTTGACCCCCGCCCCCACCCCCCACATCTTCCCAAAAGACTGATAATAATAACCAAGTAAGCAAACTAAAAGGCTTCGTACTGCAGCAATGTTAAGTTAAATTTAAAATCAAACACCTCCACCACTGCTACACAAATTCCCACGTTAGAATCCAAAGAGGTACAAGAAGTTTCTTGTCATAGGAAGGATAATGACACTTACTTATTTCTTTATCTCGTTTGTCTAAAAATGAGAGAGAAATAAATAGATATTTTTGTTAGGTGTTTCCCTTTCCTTATGTTTTATTTCTCTTTATCATCAATATAACAGTGAAGGCTGAGAGAAATCAACCTCCTTTTCAGGACATCAGAGAAGAGGATCCAGAGCTCTCTTCTGCTCTTAAACTCAGTGACTCTATTGCTTATCAGTTTTTCAAATTAGATTTTGGTGTGAAATCTACCCAATTTAGCACTTCCCCACATTATATACAATTACATTAAACCCCACAAGAAAGAATAATAATAAAAAGCAAGTAAGCAAACAAGGGCGTTTGTATTGCAACAAAATTGTAAAAGTTAAATTTAATATCAAATAACTCCAAACCATTTAAACAAACTCCCACATGAAGATCCAATTCCCGGCCCCTGCCAAAAAAAAAAATCCTTTTCAGAGTGTGGATAATGACACTTACCGATTTCTATATCTCGTTTGCCTAAAAATTAAACAGACACATAATGTTTGTTAGGTGTTTTGCTTTTTTTATGGTTTATTTCTCTTTATCATCACTGTGACAGGTAAGACGGATTATTTCTATTCAATCTCTTCTTCAGGAAATCAGACAAGACCAGTGGTGCCCAAACTTTTCCGATCACTGCCCCCTTGCAGTAATGGAAGCTGTCTGCGCCCCCCCTTCCATTACTGCACAGTTGACTCAGCAGAGGTGCTTGGGCTGAAGGGGGAGCTGGGGGCGGAACTGGGGATGGGGGAGGAGCTGGGGCAGGGGCAGAGCTGGCCTGGGGGAGGAGAGGGAATTTGGTAGGAACTGACCTGGGGGCGGAGCAGGGGGAGGACTGGAACTGTGGCAGGAGCCGGAGCTTAGTGGGGGGCACGGGGCGAAGCGCAGCTGCAGATGGGATAGGATCTGGGCTGGGGGCAGAGCGGGGCTGGGTGGGGCTCCCTCCCCTCTCCCCATGAGGGCTGGCAGGGACCCTGCCTTGCACCTGTTCAGGGCTGGTTTAAGAGAGGGGATTTAAGGGCTGCAGGCAAAGGGGGGCTCCTGCGAAAAGATCTCCAGATTGCCAAAAGTGCAGATCTTTTTTCAGGGCCGCCTTAGCCCAGGGCTGTGGGCTGCAGCCACTGAAGCCCCTGCATTCCGGCCCAGCCTGGCGTTGGCGGGGAGGTGGCTCTGCACGCTGGCATGTCATTCCCCCCTCCGCTGGGCTGGAGCTGCGCGTGCCGGGAAGCTCAGTCCCACAGGCTTCCTTGACTTGCAGACACCGTCCCCGCAGCTCCCATTGGCCAGGAATCACATTCAATGGGAGCTATGTGTGGTGGTGCCTGCAGGCGAGCACAGGACAGAGCATGGAGCCACGTGCCCCCCCTCCCCAGGGCCTGCACCACCAAAGGGGAGCTGTCCCAGGTAAGCGCCCCGCACCACAACCTCCTGCCCCAGCCCTGAGCCCTCTCCTGCACCCTAACTCCCTCCCAGACCCCACACTCGCAACCTCCTGCCCTGAGCCCCTTCCCACGCCTTAACTCCCTCCCAGACCCCATCCCCACCCCAGCCCTGAGCCCCCTCCTGCATCCTAACTCCCTCCCACACCCCACACCCCCAACCTCCTGCCCTGAGCCCCCTCCTGCACCTTAACTCCCTCCCAGACCCCACACCCCCAACCTCCTGCCCTGAGCACCTTCCCACACTCCAGTCCCCTTGGTGCCAGCCTGGAGCCCGCTCCTGAATCTGAAAGCCCTCATCCCCAGCCACACCCTAGAGTCCACAACCCTAGTCAGAGCCCTCACCCTGCCCCAATCCACAGCCCCCTCCTGCACTCTGAATCCCTCATTTTTGGCCCTACCCCAGAGCCTAGGGGGCCCCACAAACTCTAATAGTCCCAGGCCCCCAGAAGAGTTAATTGCGGACCTGTGCCCACTTGAATTTCCTCCACGTGCCCCTAGGAGCCTGCCCCACAGTCTGAAGACCTCTGAACTAGAGGATCCAGTCATCCCTTCTGGTCTTAAACAGTAAGACTCTTTAACTGTATTGCTTATCAATTTTTCAAATTAACTTTTGGTGTGAAATTCATCCTCTCTAGTCTTTCCCCATGTTTTATAAAGTATATTAAAGTTGACCCCCGCCCCCTCCCCCCACATCTTCCCAAAAGACTGATAATAATAACCAAGTAAGCAAACTAAAAGGCTTCGTACTGCAGCAATGTTAAGTTAAATTTAAAATCAAACACCTCCACCACTGCTACACAAATTCCCACGTTAGAATCCAAAGAGGTACAAGAAGTTTCTTGTCATAGGAAGGATAATGACACTTACTTATTTCTTTATCTCGTTTGTCTAAAAATGAGAGAGAAATAAATAGATATTTTTGTTAGGTGTTTCCCTTTCCTTATGTTTTATTTCTCTTTATCATCAATATAACAGTGAAGGCTGAGAGAAATCAACCTCCTTTTCAGGACATCAGAGAAGAGGATCCAGAGCTCTCTTCTGCTCTTAAACTCAGTGACTCTATTGCTTATCAGTTTTTCAAATTAGATTTTGGTGTGAAATCTACCCAATTTAGCACTTCCCCACATTATATACAATTACATTAAACCCCACAAGAAAGAATAATAATAAAAAGCAAGTAAGCAAACAAGGGCGTTTGTATTGCAACAAAATTGTAAAAGTTAAATTTAATATCAAATAACTCCAAACCATTTAAACAAACTCCCACATGAAGATCCAATTCCCGGCCCCTGCCAAAAAAAAAAATCCTTTTCAGAGTGTGGATAATGACACTTACCGATTTCTATATCTCGTTTGCCTAAAAATTAAACAGACACATAATGTTTGTTAGGTGTTTTGCTTTTTTTATGGTTTATTTCTCTTTATCATCACTGTGACAGGTAAGACGGATTATTTCTATTCAATCTCTTCTTCAGGAAATCAGACAAGACCAGTGGTGCCCAAACTTTTCCGATCACTGCCCCCTTGCAGTAATGGAAGCTGTCTGCGCCCCCCCTTCCATTACTGCACAGTTGACTCAGCAGAGGTGCTTGGGCTGAAGGGGGAGCTGGGGGCGGAACTGGGGATGGGGGAGGAGCTGGGGCAGGGGCAGAGCTGGCCTGGGGGAGGAGAGGGAATTTGGTAGGAACTGACCTGGGGGCGGAGCAGGGGGAGGACTGGAACTGTGGCAGGAGCCGGAGCTTAGTGGGGGGCACGGGGCGAAGCGCAGCTGCAGATGGGATAGGATCTGGGCTGGGGGCAGAGCGGGGCTGGGTGGGGCTCCCTCCCCTCTCCCCATGAGGGCTGGCAGGGACCCTGCCTTGCACCTGTTCAGGGCTGGTTTAAGAGAGGGGATTTAAGGGCTGCAGGCAAAGGGGGGCTCCTGCGAAAAGATCTCCGGACTGCCAAAAGTGCAGATCTTTTTTCAGGGCCGCCTTAGCCCAGGGCTGTGGGCTGCAGCCACTGAAGCCCCTGCATTCCGGCCCAGCCTGGCGTTGGCGGGGAGGCGGCTCTGCACGCTGGCATGTCATTCCCCCCTCCGCTGGGCTGGAGCTGCGCGTGCCTGGAAGCTCAGTCCCACAGGCTTCCTTGACTTGCAGACACCCCCACCCCCCGCAGCTCCCATTGGCCAGGAATCACATTCAATGGGAGCTATGTGTGGTGGTGCCTGCAGGCGAGCACAGGACAGAGCATGGAGCCACGTGCCCCCCCTCCCCAGGGCCTGCACCACCAAAGGGGAGCTGTCCCAGGTAAGCGCCCCGCACCACAACCTCCTGCCCCAGCCCTGAGCCCTCTCCTGCACCCTAACTCCCTCCCAGACCCCACACTCGCAACCTCCTGCCCTGAGCCCCTTCCCACGCCTTAACTCCCTCCCAGACCCCATCCCCACCCCAGCCCTGAGCCCCCTCCTGCATCCTAACTCCCTCCCACACCCCACACCCCCAACCTCCTGCCCTGAGCCCCCTCCTGCACCTTAACTCCCTCCCAGACCCCACACCCCCAACCTCCTGCCCTGAGCACCTTCCCACACTCCAGTCCCCTTGGTGCCAGCCTGGAGCCCGCTCCTGAATCTGAAAGCCCTCATCCCCAGCCACACCCTAGAGTCCACAACCCTAGTCAGAGCCCTCACCCTGCCCCAATCCACAGCCCCCTCCTGCACTCTGAATCCCTCATTTTTGGCCCTACCCCAGAGCCTAGGGGGCCCCACAAACTCTAATAGTCCCAGGCCCCCAGAAGAGTTAATTGCGGACCTGTGCCCACTTGAATTTCCTCCACGTGCCCCTAGGAGCCTGCCCCACAGTCTGAAGACCTCTGAACTAGAGGATCCAGTCATCCCTTCTGGTCTTAAACAGTAAGACTCTTTAACTGTATTGCTTATCAATTTTTCAAATTAACTTTTGGTGTGAAATTCATCCTCTCTAGTCTTTCCCCATGTTTTATAAAGTATATTAAAGTTGACCCCCGCCCCCTCCCCCCACATCTTCCCAAAAGACTGATAATAATAACCAAGTAAGCAAACTAAAAGGCTTCGTACTGCAGCAATGTTAAGTTAAATTTAAAATCAAACACCTCCACCACTGCTACACAAATTCCCACGTTAGAATCCAAAGAGGTACAAGAAGTTTCTTGTCATAGGAAGGATAATGACACTTACTTATTTCTTTATCTCGTTTGTCTAAAAATGAGAGAGAAATAAATAGATATTTTTGTTAGGTGTTTCCCTTTCCTTATGTTTTATTTCTCTTTATCATCAATATGACAGTGAAGGCTGAGAGAAATCAACCTCCTTTTCAGGACATCAGAGAAGAGGATCCAGAGCTCTCTTCTGCTCTTAAACTCAGTGACTCTATTGCTTATCAGTTTTTCAAATTAGATTTTGGTGTGAAATCTACCCAATTTAGCACTTCCCCACATTATATACAATTACATTAAACCCCACAAGAAAGAATAATAATAAAAAGCAAGTAAGCAAACAAGGGCGTTTGTATTGCAACAAAATTGTAAAAGTTAAATTTAATATCAAATAACTCCAAACCATTTAAACAAACTCCCACATGAAGATCCAATTCCCGGCCCCTGCCAAAAAAAAAAATCCTTTTCAGAGTGTGGATAATGACACTTACCGATTTCTATATCTCGTTTGCCTAAAAATTAAACAGACACATAATGTTTGTTAGGTGTTTTGCTTTTTTTATGGTTTATTTCTCTTTATCATCACTGTGACAGGTAAGACGGATTATTTCTATTCAATCTCTTCTTCAGGAAATCAGACAAGACCAGTGGTGCCCAAACTTTTCCGATCACTGCCCCCTTGCAGTAATGGAAGCTGTCTGCGCCCCCCCTTCCGTTACTGCACAGTTGACTCAGCAGAGGTGCTTGGGCTGAAGGGGGAGCTGGGGGCGGAACTGGGGATGGGGGAGGAGCTGGGGCTAGAGGCAGAGCTGGCCTGGGGGAGGGGAGGGAATTTGGTAGGAACTGACCTGGGGGTGGAGCAGGGGGAGGACTGGAACTGTGGCAGGAGCCGGAGCTTAGTGGGGGGCACGGGGCGAAGCGCAGCTGCAGATGGGATAGGATCTGGGCTGGGGGCAGAGCGGGGCTGGGTGGGGCTCCCTCCCCTCTCCCCATGAGGGCTGGCAGGGACCCTGCCTTGCACCTGTTCAGGGCTGGTTTAAGAGAGGGGATTTAAGGGCTGCAGGCAAAGGGGGGCTCCCGCGAAAAGATCTCCAGATTGCCAAAAGTGCAGATCTTTTTGCAGGGCCGCCTTAGCCCAGGGCTGTGGGCTGCAGCCACTGAAGCCCCTGCATTCCGGCCCAGCCTGGCGTTGGCGGGGAGGTGGCTCTGCACGCTGGCATGTCATTCCCCCCTCCGCTGGGCTGGAGCTGCGCGTGCCGGGAAGCTCAGTCCCACAGGCTTCCTTGACTTGCAGACACCGTCCCCGCAGCTCCCATTGGCCAGGAATCACAGTCAATGGGAGCTATGTGGGGTGGTGCCTGCAGGCGAGCACAGGACAGAGCATGGAGCCACGTGCCCCCCCTCCCCAGGGCCTGCACCACCAAAGGGGAGCTGTCCCAGGTAAGCGTCCCGCACCACAACCTCCTGCCCCAGCCCTGAGCCCTCTCCTGCACCCTAACTCCCTCCCAGACCCCACACTCGCAACCTCCTGCCCTGAGCCCCTTCCCACGCCTTAACTCCCTCCCAGACCCCATCCCCACCCCAGCCCTGAGCCCCCTCCTGCATCCTAACTCCCTCCCACACCCCACACCCCCAACCTTCTGCCCTGAGCCCCCTCCTGCACCTTAACTCCCTCCCAGACCCCACACCCCCAACCTCCTGCCCTGAGCACCTTCCCACACTCCAGTCCCCTTGGTGCCAGCCTGGAGCCCGCTCCTGAATCTGAAAGCCCTCATCCCCAGCCACACCCTAGAGTCCACAACCCTAGTCAGAGCCCTCACCCTGCCCCAATCCACAGCCCCCTCCTGCACTCTGAATCCCTCATTTTTGGCCCTACCCCAGAGCCTAGGGGGCCCCACAAACTCTAATAGTCCCAGGCCCCCAGAAGAGTTAATTGCGGACCTGTGCCCACTTGAATTTCCTCCACGTGCCCCTAGGAGCCTGCCCCACAGTCTGAAGACCTCTGAACTAGAGGATCCAGTCATCCCTTCTGGTCTTAAACAGTAAGACTCTTTAACTGTATTGCTTATCAATTTTTCAAATTAACTTTTGGTGTGAAATTCATCCTCTCTAGTCTTTCCCCATGTTTTATAAAGTATATTAAAGTTGACCCCCGCCCCCACCCCCCACATCTTCCCAAAAGACTGATAATAATAACCAAGTAAGCAAACTAAAAGGCTTCGTACTGCAGCAATGTTAAGTTAAATTTAAAATCAAACACCTCCACCACTGCTACACAAATTCCCACGTTAGAATCCAAAGAGGTACAAGAAGTTTCTTGTCATAGGAAGGATAATGACACTTACTTATTTCTTTATCTCGTTTGTCTAAAAATGAGAGAGAAATAAATAGATATTTTTGTTAGGTGTTTCCCTTTCCTTATGTTTTATTTCTCTTTATCATCAATATGACAGTGAAGGCTGAGAGAAATCAACCTCCTTTTCAGGACATCAGAGAAGAGGATCCAGAGCTCTCTTCTGCTCTTAAACTCAGTGACTCTATTGCTTATCAGTTTTTCAAATTAGATTTTGGTGTGAAATCTACCCAATTTAGCACTTCCCCACATTATATACAATTACATTAAACCCCACAAGAAAGAATAATAATAAAAAGCAAGTAAGCAAACAAGGGCGTTTGTATTGCAACAAAATTGTAAAAGTTAAATTTAATATCAAATAACTCCAAACCATTTAAACAAACTCCCACATGAAGATCCAATTCCCGGCCCCCGCCAAAAAAAAAATCCTTTTCAGAGTGTGGATAATGACACTTACCGATTTCTATATCTCGTTTGCCTAAAAATTAAACAGACACATAATGTTTGTTAGGTGTTTTGCTTTTTTTATGGTTTATTTCTCTTTATCATCACTGTGACAGGTAAGATGGATTATTTCTATTCAATCTCTTCTTCAGGAAATCAGACAAGACCAGTGGTGCCCAAACTTTTCCGATCACTCCCCCCTTGCAGTAATGAAATCTGTCGGCGCCCCCCCTTCCGTTACTGCACAGTTGACTCAGCAGAGGTGCTTGGGCTGAAGGGGGAGCTGGGGGCGGAACTGGGGATGGGGGAGGAGCTGGGGCTAGAGGCAGAGGTGGCCTGGGGGAGGGGAGGGAATTTGGTAGGAACTGACCTGGGGGCGGAGCAGGGGGAGGACTGGAACTGTGGCAGGAGCCGGAGCTTAGTGGGGGGGCAGGGGATGGAGAGCAGCTGCAGATGGGATAGGATCTGGGCTGGGGGCAGAGCGGGGCTGGGTGGGGCTCCCTCCCCTCTCCCCATGAGGGCTGGCAGGGACCCTGCCTTGCACCTGTTCAGGGCTGGTTTAAGAGAGGGGATTTAAGGGCTGCAGGCAAAGGGGGGCTCCTGCAAAAAGATCTCCAGACTGCCAAAAATGCAGATCTTTTTGCAGGGCCGCCTTAGCCCAGGGCTGTGGGCTGCAGCCACTGAAGCCCCTGCATTCCGGCCCAGCCTGGTGTTGGCGGGGAGGTGGCTCTGCACGCTGGCATGTCATTCCCCCCTCCGCTGGGCTGGAGCTGCGCGTGCCAGGAAGGTCAGTCCCACAGGCTTCCTTGACTTGCAGACACCCCCACCCCCCGCAGCTCCCATTGGCCAGGAATCACAGTCAATGGGAGCTATGTGGGGTGGTGCCTGCAGGCAAGCACAGGACAGAGCATGGAGCCACGTGCCCCCCCTCCCCAGGGCCTGCACCACCAAAGGGGAGCTGTCCCAGGTAAGCGCCCCGCACCACAACCTCCTGCCCCAGCCCTGAGCCCTCTCCTGCACCCTAACTCCCTCCCAGACCCCACACTTCCAACCTCCTGCCCTGAGCCCTCTCCCACACTCCAATCTCCTTGGCGCCAGCCTGGAGCCCCCTCCTGCATCTGAAAGCCCTCATCCCCAGCCACACCCTAGAGTCCACAACCCTAGTCAGAGCCCTCACCCCCTTCCACACCCACACCCTGCCCCAATCCACAGCCCCCTCCTGCACTCTGAATCCCTCATTTTTGGCCGTACCCCGGAGCCTAGGGGGCCCCACAAACTCTAATAGTCCCAGGCCCCCAGAAGAGTTAATTGCGGACCTGCACCCGCTTGAACATTCCTCCTAGGGGCCTGCCCCACAGTCTGAAGACCTCTGAACTAGAGGATCCAGTCATCCCTTCTGGGCTTAAACACTATGACTCTATAACTGTATTGCTTCTCAATTTTTCAAATTAACTTCTGGTGTGAAATTCATCCTCTCTAGTCTTTCCCCATGTTTTATAAAGCTATATTAAAGTTGACCCCCCCACACACACACACACCTTCCCAAAAGACTGATACTAATAGCAAAGTAAGCAAACTAAAAAGGCTTCCTACTGCAGCAATGTTAAGTTAAATTTAAAATCAAACACCTCCACCACTGCTACACAAACTCCCACGTTAGAATCCAAACTGGTACAAAAAGTTTCTTGTCATAGGAAGGACAACGACACTTATTTCTTTATCTCATTTGTCTAAAAATTAGAGAGAAATAAATAGATATTTTTGTTAGGTGTTTCCCTTTCCTTATGTTTTATTTCTCTTTATCATCAGTATGACAGTGAAGGCTGAGAGAAATCAACCTCCCTTTCAGGACATCAGAGAAGAGGATCCAGGGCTCTCTTCTGGTCTTAAACTCTGTGACTCTATTGCTTATCAGTTTTTCACATTAGATTTTGGTGTGAAATCTACCCAGTTTAGCGCTTCCCCACATTTTATACAATTACATTAAACCCCACAAGAAAGAATAATAATAAAAAGCAAGTAAACAAACAAGGGTTTCGTATTGCAACAAAATTGTAAAAGTTAAATTTAATATCAAACAACTCCAAACCATTTAAACAAACTCCCAGATGAAGATCCAATTATCAAAAAAAAAAAAAAAAAATCCTTTTCAGAGTGTGGATAATGACACTTACCAATTTCTATATCTCGTTTACCTAAAAATTAAAGAGAAATACCCATATTGTTGGTTAGGAGTTTCCCTTTTCTTATGTTTTATTTCTCTTTATCATCAATATGACAGTTAAGACTGAGAGATTATTTCTGTTCAAACTCCTCTTACGGAGATCAGACTAGACCAGTGGTGCTCAAACTTTTCCTGTCACACCCCCCACTTACTAGTAATGGAGTCAGTCTCTGCCCCCCCTTCCTCCTCCATTACACCACGGTTGGCTGAGTTCAGGAGCTTGGGCTGAAAGCAGAGCTGGGGATAAGGGAGGAGCTGGAAGTAGAGGTGGAGCTGTGCTGTGGGTGAGGAGGGATTGCGGGCAGAGTTGGGCTGGAGGCAGGGCAGGGGGCGGAGTGGAACTGTGGCTGGGGCAGGAGCTGGGCTAGTGGGCTGAGCATGGCAGGGGCTAGGGCAGGGCGGGGGGGGGGGAGTGGAGCTGCAGCTGGGGCCAGACCTGGGCTGGGGGTGGAGCAGGGGACCGAGCGAAGCTGGGGTGGGATCAGAGGTGGAATTGGGGCAGAGCAGGGATGGGTGGCACTACCTCCCCACCCCCAATGGGGGCTGGCCTGGGCCCTGCCACGCGCCTCCTCCCCCAAACATTCCTTCGTTCACTCCTAGCAGGGCATACCCCACAGCTTTTGGACCACTGGACAAGAGGATCCAGTCATCCTTTCTGGTCTTAAACTCTGTGATTCTATTATTACATTGCTTATCAATTTTTCAAATTAGCTTCTAGTGTGAAATTCATCCAGTTTAGTCTTTCCCCACAATTCATGAACTTTCATTTAAAACCCCCACACACACCATGAAAAGAATGATAACAACTATAATAAAAAGCTTGAAGCAAACAAATGAAAAAGGTTCTCTACTGCAAAGAGAAAAGGAGGACTTGTGGCACCTTAGAGACTAACAAATTTATTAGAGCATAAGCTTTCATGAGCTACATCGGATGCGTCCAATGAAGTGAGCTGTAGCTCACGAAAGCTTATGCGCTAATAAATTTGTTAGTCTCTAAGGTGCCACAAGGCCTCCTTTTCTTTTTGCGAATACAGACTAACACGGCTGCTACTCTGAAACCATTCTCTACTGCAACAATTTTAAAACTTAAATTTAAGAGCGAACACCTCCACCACAATTAAGCCAGCTCCCACATGAGTATTAAAATTTTCTTGTCAGAGGAAGGATAATGACACTTACCAATTTCTATATCTCTTTTGCCTAAAAATTAAACAGACAGACACATATTGTTTGTTAGGAGATTCCCTTGTCTTATGTTTCATTTCCCTTTATGATCAATACAATTACAGCTGAGAGATTATTATTTCTACTCAATCTCCTCTTAAGGAGGTTAGACTAAACGATCCATTCATCCCTTCTGGTCTTAAACTGGAAGAGAAGGTTCAAGCTCTGGAGCAACAGGTATCGACCCTGCGTTGAATAAGAGAAACTGAAGATTTCCTGGATAGACATCAGGATATGATTCTACAGTCACAATGTTCTGATGATTCAGAGCAGGCTGCGCAGCGGGGACAGGAGGACGGTGAAGAAATTTGGCAGCATGTGACCTCCAGAAGAAGAAAGGGGAGCATCCATGTACCAACAACGCAGATACAGGTAAGTAACCGTTTTCATGTTCTCTCCACAGGTACTAATGCGGAGAGTGGACTAGATGAGACATCTGAGGGAAGGGAACAGAAGGAGACTCCGCCGATTGGAAGGCATGAGATGCACTGTCCTAGGGTTGGGGGTTCCACGACCACCGCTCCCAAGAGAAGGAGGCGGGTGGTGGTGGTCAGGGACGCTCTCCTCAGGGGGACTGAGTCATCTATCTGCCGCCACGACCAGGAAAACCGAGAAGTCTGCTGCTCGCCAGGAGCTAGGATTCGCGATGTGACGGAGAGACTGCCGAGACTCATCAACCCCTCGGATCGCTACCCCTTCCTGCTTCTCCACATGGGCACCAATGGTACTGCCAAGAATGACCTTGAGCGGATCACTGCAGACTACATGGCTCTGGGAAGAAGGATAAAGGAGTTTGAGGTGCAAGTGGTCTTCTCGTCCATCCTCCCCGTGGAAGGAAAAGGCCTGGGTAGAGACCGTCAAATCGTGGACGTCAACGAATGGCTATGCAGGTGGTATCGGAGAGAAGGCTTTGGATTCTTTGACCATGGGATGGTGTTCCAAGAAGGAGGAGTGCTAGGCAGAGACGGGCTCCACCTAACGAAGAGAGGGAAGAGCATCTTTGCGAGCAGGCTGGCTAACCTAGTGAGGAGGGCTTTAAACTAGGTTCACCGGTGTAAGGAGACCAAAGCCCTGAGGTAAGTGGGGAAGTGGGACACCGGGAAGAAGCACGAGCAGGAGCACGCGAGAAGGCAGGGCTCCTGCCTCATACTGAGAAAGAGGGATGATCAGCGAGTTATCTCAAGTACCTATACACAAATGCAAGAAGCCTGGGAAACAAGCAGGGAGAACTGGAAGTCCTGCCACAGTCAAGGAATTATGATGTGATTGGAATAACAGAGACTTGGTGGGATAACTCACATGACTGGAGTACTGTCATGGATGGATATAAACTGTTCAGGAAGGACAGGCAGGGCAGAAAAGGTGGGGGAGTTGCACTGTATGTAAGGGAGCAGTATGACTGCTCAGAGCTCCGGTATGAAACTGCAGGAAAACCTGAGAGTCTCTGGATTAAGTTCAGAAGTGTGAGCAACAAGGGTGATGTCGTGGTGGGAGTCTGCTATAGACCACCGGACCAGGGGGATGAGGTTGATGAGGTTTTCTTCCAGCAACTCACGGAAGTTACTAGATCTCAGGCCCTGGTTCTCATGGGAGACTTCAATCACCCTGATATCTGCTGGGAGAGCAATACAGCGGTGCACAGACAATCCAGGAAGTTTTTGGAAAGTGTAGGGGACAATTTCCTGGTGCAAGTGCTGGAGGAACCAACTAGGGGCAGAGCTCTTCTTGACCTGCTGCTCACAAACCAGAAAGAATTAGTAGGGGAAGGAAAAGTGGATGGGAACCTGGGAGGCAGTGACCATGAGATGGTCGAGTTCAGGATCCTGACACAGGGAAGAAAGGAGAGCAGCAGAATACGGACCCTGGACTTCAGAAAAGCAGACTTTGACTCCCTCAGGGAACTGATGGGCAGGATCCCCTGGGAGAATAACATGAGGGGGAAAGGAGTCCAGGAGAGCTGGCTGTATTTTAAAGAATCCTTATTGAGGTTGCAGGGGCAAACCATCCCGATGTATAAAAAGAATAGTAAGTATGGCAGGCAACCAGCTTGGCTTAACAGTGAAATCCTTGCTGATCTTAAATACAAAAAAGAAGCTTACAAGAAGTGGAAGATTGGACAAATGACCAGGGAAGAGTATAAAAATATTGCTCGGGCATGCAGGAGTGAAATCAGGAAGGCCAAATCACACCTGGAGTTGCAGCTAGCAAGAGATGTTAAGAATAACAAGAAGGGTTTCTTCAGGTATGTTAGCAATAAGAAGAAAGTCAAGGAAAGTGTGGGCCCCTTACTGAATGAGGGAGGCAACCTAGTGACAGAGGATGTGGAAAAAGCTAATGTACTCAATGCTTTTTTTGCCTTTGTCTTCACGAACAAGGTCAGCTCCCAGACTGCTGCACTGGGCAGCACAGCATGGGGAGGAGGTGACCAGCTCTCTGTGGAGAAATAAGTGGTTCGGGACTATTTAGAAAAGCTGGACGAGCACAATCCATGGGGCCAGATGCGCTGCATCCAAGAATGCTAAAGGAGTTGGCGGATGTGACTGCAGAGCCATTGGCCATTATCTTTGAAAACTCATGGCGATCGGGGAAGTCCCGGACGACTGGAAAAAGGCTAATGTAGTGCCCATCTTTAAAAAAGGGAAGAAGGAGGATCCTGGGAACTACAGGCCGGTCAGCCTCACCTCAGTCCCTGGAAAATTCATGGAGCAGGTCCTCAAGGAATCAATTCTGAAGCACTTAGAGGAGAGGAAAGTGATCAGGAACAGTCAGCATGGTTTCACCAAGGGCAAGTCATACCTGACTAACCTAATTACCTTCTATGACGAGATAACTGGCTCTGTGGATGAGGGGAAAGCAGTGGACATGTTGTTCCTTGACTTTAGCAAAGCTTTTGACACGGTCTCCCACAGTATTCTTGTCAGCAAGTTAAAGAAGTATGGGCTGGATGAATGGACTATAAGGTGGATAGAAAGCTGGCTAGATTGTCGGGCTCAACGGGTAGTGATCAATGGCTCCATGTCTAGTTGGCAGCCAGTATCTAGCGGAGTGCCCCAAAGGTCGGTCCTCGGGCCGGTTTTGTTCAATATCTTCATAAATGATCTGGAGGATGGTGTGGATTGCACCCTCAGCAAGTTTGCAGATGACACTAAACTGGGAGGAGAGGTAGATACGCTGGAGGGTAGGGATAGGATACAGAGGGCCCTAGAAAAATTAGAGGATTGGGCCAAAAGAAATCTGATGAGGTTCAACAAGGACAAGTGCAGAGTCCTGCACTTAGGACGGAAGAATCCCATGCATCGCTACAGACTAGGGACCGAATGGCTAGGCAGCAGTTCTGCAGAAAAGGACCTAGCGGTTACAGTGGACGAGAAGCTGGATATGAGTCAACAGTGTGCCCTTGTTGCCAAGAAGGCCAAAGGCATTTTGGGATGTATATGTAGGGGCATTGCCAGCAGATCGAGGGACGTGATTGTTCCCCTCTATTCGACATTGGTGAGGCCTCATCTGGAGTACTGTGTCCAGTTTTGGGCCCCTCACTACAAGAAGGATGTGGAAAAATTGGAAAGAGTCCAGCGGAGAGCAACAAAAATGATTAGGGGACTGGAACATATGACTTATGAGGAAAGGCTGAGGGAACTGGGATTGTTTAGTCTGCGGAAGAGAAGAATGATGGGGGATTTGATAGCTGCTTTCAACTACCTGAAAGGTGGTTCCAAAGAGGATGGATCTAGACTGTTCTCAGTGGTAGCTGATGACAGAACAAGGAGTAATGTTCTCAAATTGCAGTGGGGGAGGTTTAGGTTGGATATTAGGAAAAACTGTTTCACTAGGAGGGTGGTGAAACACTGGAATGCGTTACCTAGGGAGGTGGTGGAATCTCCATCCTTAGAAGTTTTTAAGGTCAGGCTTGACAAAGCCCTGGCTGGGATGATTTAGTTGGGGATTGGTCCTGCTTTGAGCAGGGGGTTGGACTAGATGACCTCCTGAGGTCCCTTCCAACCCTGATATTCTATGATTCTATGATTCTGTGACTCTATTGCTTATCAATTTTTCACATGAGCTTTCGCTGTGAAATTAATCCATTTTAATCTTTCCCCACGTTTTATAAAATTACATTTCAAAACAAACCCCTATAAACCCTAACAAGAATTATAGTAATAATAAAAAGGAAGCAAACAAACTTAAAAGATTTCATATTGCAACAATTTTAAAAGTTACATTTGAAAACAAACACCTCCACCATAATTAAACAAACTGCCACATGAGGATCCAAATTGGTACAAAAATTTCTTATCAGAGGAAGGACAATCACACGTACGTATTTCTTTATCTCATTTGTCTAAAAAATTAAAGAGAAATAAATATATATTTTTGTTAGGCATTTACATTTTCTTATGTTTTATTTCTCTTTATCATCAATACAAGAGTAAAGGCTGAGAGAAATCAACATCCTCTTCCGGACATCAGATAAGAGGATCAGCTCCCTTCCGGTCTTAAACTCTGTGACTCTCTTGCTTATCAGTTTTTCAAATTAGACTTTGGTGTGAAATCTATCCAATTTAGTGCTTTCTCATATTTTATCAAGTTACTGTAATCCCCCAACCAAAAAGAAACAATTATAAAAAAAGCAAACATGTAAACAAACAAAATCAGGCTAAATATTGCAACAGAAGTGTAAAAGTTAAACTGAAAAGTGAACAATTCCACAACAATTAAACAAACTCCCACATGTCAGAAGACGGGAAATGACACTTACCAATTTCTATATCTCGTTTGCCTAAAAATTAAACAGAAATACACATATTGTATATTAGGAGTTTCCCTTTTCTTTTGTTTTATTTCTCATGATCATCAATATAATTAAGGTTTAGAAAGTATTTCTATTCAGCTTCCTCTTAAGGATGTCAGACTCGATGATCTGGTCATCTCTTCTGGTCATAAACTCTGTGATTCTATTAGAATAATAGAAGTCTAATCCCTCGCACTCGTGGCAGGACTAAATATTATCTAGACCACCACCACAGGTGTTTGTCTAACCTCCTCTTAAAAAACTCCAGTGAAGACGATTCTACATCCTCCTTTATTCCATTTATTCCCTACTCTTCCTGTTAGGAAGTTTTTCCAGCGTAAACCTCCCTCACTGCAATTTAAGCCCCTTGCTTCTTGTCCTATCCTGAGAGGTTAATGACAACAATTTACCTCCCTCCTCCTTGTAACAATTTTTGCATATACTTGAAAACTGTTATCATGTCCACCCGCAGTCTTCTCTTCTCCAGACTAAATAAACCCACCTCCCTGCCCCTCTCATTAAAAGAGGGCCAGAACTGAAAGACCTGCCCACAGGGTGGGGGCACTAAGTGTGTTAACCACTAGGCTACCTAACCCACCGATGACTCTATTACCCTCCTACAGGGGGATCCAATTGTGTACAAAAAATTTCTTCTGAGGGAAGAAAATGACACTTACCAATTTCTAGATCTCGTTTCACTAAAACGTAAACAGAAATACATATAACAAATTTTATGAGCTTTCCTTCCCTTATATGTTATTTCTCTTCATCATCAATACAAAGTTAAGGCTGGGTGATTATTTTTATTCAACGTCCTTTTTTCTATTGCTTCCCCAAAACCACAGGCCCACTAACATTTTGGTGTGAAGTTTATCTAGTTTAGATTTACCCCAAATTTTATAAAACTAGATTAACACACCCTGTCCTGGGGCACATCCCCTTCCTAGTGAGGAAGAGACGAAAACTCCTCTGGGCTCAAGTGACCTCATTCCTACAGGGCCTGCTCCACTTGGAAGAAATGATCTTCAAAGGGAGAGGTTGTCACAGGAGGGGGCAGCAACCAGGAGGAAGGCTGCTGGAACTCAGGGGAGCTGATTCGTGCACCAGAGCCAATCGGAGGAAGACAACTTACCTAGGGTATTCCGTGGGGCTGGGGAAGGGGAAGCTACGACCTTTGTTGGAAAAATTCCAAGCCCTAGTGGGCTGCCCTGTCCCTTCCACAAAGAAACAGGTGCCAACAGGTGCCAGGTCCCCTCCCCTGCTAATCCCCTGGGGCGCCCTGAGCTCCGTGGGGGCCCCCAAAGCCGGAGCCCAGGGCAGCTGCCTCTTTTGCCCCCCCCCATCAGCTGATGGGGGGAACAAAAAGTCAGCTGTGTGCAGGCCCAGCCAGTGGCCGGCTCTTACCAGAGCACTGCACTGGCCCGCGTCTGCCCACTTTCACCTCTGTTTCCATTGATATGGGGACTAAGGCCCAGACAGCTAAGCAACACCCATACTTATATCACTGAGCCTGCCCAGAGAGCAAACAGTCCTTTCCCCCTCACTGGGTAACAGTGCCGCATATCGCAGAAATTGAGGTACACACAGGTTTCATAAAAATATTGTAGAAAATTCCCACTTCAGCACACCTTCCTGAACAAGCCAGACCTCTATAGATTCTTTTGAAAGACTCTGAGACTGAGGGCTCATCTGCGATGAAAACTTACACCCCTCAGACATGTAGCTATGTCGACCCAACCCTCTATTTGGAAGGACTTTTAAGGGGAATGGTCTCTGGAAACATCCAAACAGGCCCTAAAATGGTCCATCCTATTACACTCTCCTCAGCCTGACAAACACAGAGAAGTAAAAATAAATAATAGAAAACAACAAATCTATATACAGTTGTGTGACTGTGGTCAAAAATTGTATTTGTGGAAAAAAGGAAATTGAAACTTACCAACTTCTTCAGTAAGTTTCCCTGAAAAGTACAGAAATAAATATAAATTATTCTCATTGCCTTGCTTCATGAAACAGAGTTAAAAGACTACATCCTATTGGTACAAAATTAATTAGAAGCATGGAGGGAAAAGTCCGATTTATTTGGAAATTGGGCTGGTATTCTTTATGGATGAAGTTCAGCAGGGCATGCACAGCTGTGTCTGAGTTATGTGAACGTGGATATGGTTTTTTTTTCCTAACTGAGGAACAAATGTGTTTATTTATTGATTTATGACAGGGGCATGTCTATACGGGCTATCACTGTAATGTCGACATGAATTACACTTTATTAGGAAAAAAAAAGAGATTAAGTACAAATATGAGAGGCTAGACTTTGCAGAATCTTCTCTCAAGTGGGACCGGAGAACTGGGAAGAGAGGGAGATGGAGGACCAAGCGGAACAGAGATGTATCTGCTATGATCCGATTCTCTGATTCGGTTCTATTGTCTGAGGCTCTCCTCCCTTCTGTTCTCTCCCTTGCACCTCTGTCCCCCCCGCCCCCATCAATAAATTCACAGGCAATTCTTCTTTATTTCAGACCAGATCAGCAGATCACATGTTCTTTTCATGTTAAATTCCTAAATTTCCCTTATTTATTTATGTATTAGAAAAAAACCTTTATTTCTAATATATTTCTCCCTCTGATATTTACCTTTCATTTTAAAGAGATAAACAGTGACGCCAATGCAACAAAGCAAAACCACCAGGATCACACTCAGAGCCACCATCCAGGGATTCATCCTTGGGAAAAAGAGATCTGAAAAACAAAACACCCAGGGCTTATCTTAGTTTGGAAGTCGTGACTAAAAACAGATTTTTTTTCCCATACAAATACATAAATAGTGCCCAGCAGGATTTGTGTGAGCTAAGAGTGAAAGAATGGACATGTCTACACTACACAAAAGACCAGAAATTGATTTTAAATATGGCTCCAATCAACACAGCTTTACCACCGATTTATCCTTGAAAACACAGCCCTGATTTGATTCATTGCTGTTCAGAGAGCCAAAGAGATCAGGGGCAAATTCTCTGCACATAAAACCCCAGTGATTCCAATAGGGTTCTACCAGAAAAGAATTTGGCCTTTAGCAGCAAGCAATATTCAGAAACTGCCAGATTAATTAGCATATTTTTGAAAAATCCACTGTTACCCCCTAATATTGGGAAAAACCATAATCACAATTTGTCCAAACACTTGTGCAGCAAATTAACAAATTTCAAATTGCTCTTCTTGTGTTCCCAGTGCAGTCATCTAAACAGGATGGAATTTTCAAATGTCCCTAGTGTCTTTTCCACACATGGTTTGTGCTCTGATTTAGTGAACCTGGGGCAACTCTCTTATGGGGTCATTCTTAAACTGGTTCAAGAGTTGACAACATATGAGGGTTGTACCAATTTAAATAAATTGATGCATAAAACCTTAAATCATAAATCAGTTTCATAGTGCTCTATCTCCATTTAGCTGAAGTTGATAAGGAATTGACTGCAGCTAAATCTATTTAAGGTACTCTGAAACTTATACAAGAAGTGTTCACACAAGTGGGTGGCATCGCTTAACTAGTTAATCAGTGCATCTTTTGTGTGTAGACAAGGGGTAAAATGAGTCCTTTTGTGGATCCAGAGCAAAGTGAATTAAGGAGCACAAGTCCCATTGAACATCAGTAAAAACAATATCACATGACTTAGGTGACATTTCACACAAGTAATGAAGTTGGTGAAGTGAACAGATCACGAAAGCCCTGCGTGGATACAAAATTGGTATCCGCATCCAGTCTGCAATCGCCCAAAATGATGAGGATATCTGTGGATATCCATCTGTGGGTTTAAAGGGCTCTACAGACCACAATCAAGCCAAAGTACAAAATTTATCACATTCAAAAAAATCATTAAGGTGAATTTAAGGTTACAGGAACCTACTGAATCAGTGGATTGAATGAAAGTTTCCTCTCAAAACCTGTATAGTCTGAATACTCACAATTAAGGGGCTCAAGTTGCCTCAACTGTGACCCTGGAAAAACACCAGCCTCCTATCTTCTATGTTTGTACGTGGATTATGAAATATTCACCACAGATGTTTCAGTTCTTTTCTTCCTATATTTTGTTTGGTTTCTAGTGGTGGTGAGTTCAGTGTGGGGTTTGGATGGTAACTCACCTGCTATATAAATGGCCGATTCCTTTTCTTGATTGAGAACGGTGTTCCTGATGCAACAGGACAAGTTTTCGTTTGAATGTTCTGTTACGATGAGAGCAATTTCTGTTTCAAACAGGCTGTTGTCTCCTTGGGATTTTGTTTCAGAGGGTGATGGTAAATGTCGTCCATTGAGACCTCTCCATAGCACCTCAGGCTCTGGGTACCAACCAATTGATCGACAAACCACCCGAATCCCTCCATCCTGGTGACCTACAACAGAGAGGAGAGGAGCAGAGCCCAGACCTAAGGGGAAAATATATAAGGGTGTTAATTTCATACATTAATTTATAAAGCAGAAGGGATGAGGGACAGTCTGGGGATACTTACTCACATGAGTATGCACTAATTCAAGCGGGTAGTCAGTAGAAGGGATAAATGAATACTGGAATGTCTGAAATCCCAGTGCTCAAGGACACACAAAAATGTGAACAAATATATAAAATAAGTTCACTGAGTCAGTGGGAGATATTGTTGGCTCAAGACAGGAGCACTTGAGTGCTGTGCACCTTTGGAGATATGACCACGTAGATACCTGAATAGGATCTGAACTTTTGAAACTCTGATAATTAGTGCATTAGATAGATAGATAGATATTTTAAAATCAAATTGGCTTCATGGTTACATTGTCAAAGCAGCTCAGTCTTCACTAAGAGTGGTAAATACATAATTTCCCCTTCTCACTAGGACACTGCAATCCATGTACATCATATGATTATGGTATGGGGCAAAAATTGGGGATCGGTCCTGCTTTGAACAGGGGGTTGGACTAGATGACCTCCTGAGGTCCCTTCTAACCCTGATATTCTAGGATTCTCTGATTATGATATAATTGTGTAGCATCTTGTACAAGATGTGTCAAATAAGGTGTCAATGGAAAAGTTATGATTTGCTGAATAAGATTATCCTATTTCAATGCATGTATCATTTTTGTATCTGGAGTTATGAATATTGACTATGCATCTGTATTTCAAATGTTATTGTTCTGGGTAACACCCAAAACTAGCCTTTCAGGTACAACAGTGAAGAAGCTAGACAGGGCTAAGGGCCCATCAACGCAAACAATGAGCCATGGAAAAGTCTTGTCCTCCCTAGGGGACACATCAGACAGCCTATGAATAATGGCTGCCATGACTCATCAAGAATGCAGGTGCATGTGACTAGATAACATGATACTGAATTCCTTTTTGGTACCTATATTTTTCCACAAACTGGGCTGGGAACAAAGGGGTTCCTGCCATATGAAAGAAACTGTAAAAGGTTGAAGTGACATCACCAATGGGCCTCACTTTAATAACACTGCATTTGATTTTAACTACACCCCTAAATAACAAGCAACCCATCAGAAGACCATAAAAGTCTGGCATTCCCACCTTAGCCACACATCCTAGAAATGACTGCATAGCAACTGGAAAGCCATATTTATCAAGAAGTCCTTTCCCTCTTAACTGAAGACACCTTTTGGGAGTCAATCAAGATTGGGCAAGAAAGTGCCTTGGCCATCCTGCAAATGTGTTTAATAACACGTTGGGAAAGTTTTCAGCATATTTTCCCAAATATGAAAGTGGCTGTTTGCTGAAATTTAGATACGCTGTGTTATTGTAAAATATTTCACAAGCAGGGAGTCACAGTTATTGTAATAGGAAAGACCACACAAAGCTAAAACTGAGACAAGGCACTGACCTGCTACCCGCAGTTCCAATACAGCTTCTTCATAAAAAGTATCATCTTGAACAAAACAGAGGTATTGTCCTTCATCAGAGGGTCTGATATTGAGAAGCCTCAAGTGAACATTTCCATCTGTGAGTCCGGCTTTCAGAAGCTCTGTCCTTCCCTGATACTCTGGCATCTGCCCTTCATACTGATCCTTCCCATCATGATACAGGTGCACAACAGTTAAAAAGTCAGAGCGGAACCATTTCACCTCCATGTTTGCGGCACTCCTCCGGGGGGACAGGTGACAGGGTAACACAGTTTCCTGACCCAGGATGGCAGTGACAGGGTCACGAGGTCCAATCACTGTGAACTTTGCTGGAAATCCACCAGGACAGCAACAATAACAAAAAGCAGGTCAGAGGAAAATGGCAATTTGATACGAAGGACACAGCCAAGAGGTTCCATTTCAGACAAACTTTCCAAAAACTTCAGCCAGAGACAGACACTTGGCATGGAACATTTCAGCCTGAATGGTTAAGAGAGAGCAGCACTCATGGGCAGTGGGACTGGGGCTCTGTTATAAGAACTCAGCCTGCATGTATGGCACAGCACACAGCACTGAGATGGGGCATGGAGCAGATAACAGGCAAGCTTGGCGCATGGCCCAGGCACAGATCATGGGACAGAGAGTGGGGAGCTGAGAATTGGTAGGTTCAGTGCATGACAGATGCACACAGTGCTGACATGGGGTGAGAAGCTGAAGACAGGTGTATTCAGCCCATGTCATAGTCACACATCAGAGAAACTGAGGAAGAGAGCTGAGAATGGACATGCTCAGTGTATAGTTGAGATAAACTTACTATTCAACATCCCATTTTTCTAAGTGCTCTCAAATTGACACGCTTACTGACATTGCCATGAAATTTGCTGGGACTCAGCAGGAATAAGAATAGGTTTGGTGAGCCATATTTGGTGTTCTTTCACCAAGGTGTTCCTGAGACATGGCCCTGTTGCTAGAGCCAATTTGGGGGCTATTATGGTTCAATACTTCACATGCTCAAGAGACCAAATATCCAAACTTCGTGAACATTATTGCGTAAAGACAAAACAGTGCACTACGGAGAGGAGACATCCATACTCTCCTCCGGGGAAGCAATTCTTATCTCATAGCATGCCCCCCCAAACCCACTTATACCGTGGCTGTTTACAAGTGAAAAAGCACTTTATACATCACCTGAGACCCAACCCATCAGTTCCTTAACTTGTTGTTCGGTACCTTCCTTAACCCTTTTTTTGGATACCACATTCCAAACCAGGTGGATGTAGAGGTACATCCCAACCAGTGCTAGGACACACCATTCATGGCTTTGATAGGCTTCCTATTTTCTATTGTGAATACTAACTTCAGAATTGTAAAGTGGGATATTCAATACTGGTGAACAGAATTGTGGGGAGAACATAAAACATTCAAGTTAACTTCCCAACTCTCTGCCTCTCTCTCCCGTATGTGTATTATGGGACTACTGTGCATACAATGCCTAATAATACAGTGTACACGACACCTAATATATATGGATTAGCTAACAGGCCCAATTAAAAAAAGTCACACGGCATCATTATATTCTGTTTTTTCTTTTGTTTTTGTGCACATTCGTCTCTAATTATGGCTCTGATCTATTTATTTTTTATTATTTTTTTTTTTTACATCTGAAACCCACTAAGTTATTTGATTTTCTTATTTCTTATTGTTATTATTAAACTCTTCAATAAGTGTCCATCAAATTCCCTGGGCATCTTTGACAATCTTTTAAAAATACTTGTGTGAAGAAACAGACCTGGGCACTATCCCAGGAGCAAATAAAATCACCCAGGAGCAACACAATCAGGGCAAAAATTAAATAATGAAGGCGCTGATCTTGCTGTGGGGTGAAGTTTATACACTGTGAGTAGTTACATTGACTTTGAGTGAAGCATGTTGTTAAGGCACTTCAGGGGCCTAAATTAATCCCCTAAGATACAGCAGACACAGTGCGGATTCCTACCTGATTCCATCTTGTGAACATAAGAAGTAAGGAAGAAAACAATAAAACCAGGGAGAGGAGAGCTGGCTCTGGAGCTGTGGCAGAATGAGAGAACCTTCATCTTCTTCACTGTAACTTGATCTAGAAAACAGGAAGAAGGAGGAAAAAACTTTCCATAGTGAGCATAACACTAACATTAAATTATTAACGTCAAACATTAAAGAGGGCACAGTAAATAAAAAAGGAACAAATGCATTGTTAAGTGAACTCTTTCATATTTGGAGTGAGAACAGCCATTGCATTAAAATTGAAAATGTGTTTCCTTTACTTGCCTGATTTTGTCCCATCTCTACAAAATCCACATTAAAAAAAAAGTCAGAGCAGTGTAAAAGTTGTTAGTAATTCCATCAATGGAGAAAAAAGTTTTAAGGGATGAGAAATTGTGTGTGTGTGAGAGAGAAACATTCTTGTTGGTTTTTTTTTTATCCATTTCCTTTCTTTCAACATATCAGAGGCAAAATGATTCAGTCCCATAAACAAAGTTATTAAGTAACAGGGACCACAGAGAAAGACACTTCCCATAAACTTGCATTTGCAAGAGTTTGTAACTTTACAAAACAGAAATATACAATAAGTTAATTCATAACAAATCTCCCTTTGAATGCACTGGGAGCAGGAGTAGGTCCATCCAGTTTTCTTGAATAAAATAGAGGAAAGAAATAAATTCTTAAATCAAATAACCAGAACAGTCTGGCATTACATTGCAATGAAAGCAGAGGGGAAAATAGCTCACATATCATTTTGAAGATATAGTTCAAATGCAAAGTTTGTATTCAGAGTAAGACACAGCTATCCTGGGATTATTGGATCATTTGGCAGTTAGTAATTCATGCAGTGAATAACTGTCTACTAGGAGCTATCAAGGGAGATGGTATTCGAGTGACAGAAGCTCACCTACCTGATACATCCTGGAAATAAGCTTTGGGACAGTTTTAAGCTCTCTCTGGTGTTCACAGGTTTCTAAAATCCTCGTCCATTCTCCTCTAGTTAGTTTACATTGTCAGTGACTATTTCAGTGATGAGACTAAAAAATCAATTCTTAATAAGAAATTACAGAAAGAGCTGAATCCTGGTCTTTTCTTCCATATTTCTGCCAAAACGGTGTTTATTTTTTGTTGGACACTGAAGAGAAATGTGTCTCTCTCGATGCCTTCGCTAAACTAGAAAGCAAAAGTAGAAAAGGAACTGGAAAGCTATGGTAATTTCAGTCCCTATCACACCCTCATTAAGATTTGGAGATAAGGATCCTTTCTAAAGAAGCCATCCTAGCGAGGCAGTGTTGATGGCAGCTGACTCAGACATACAAGTGCCCCAATCTGGCTGAAGGCAATGAGTATTTTGAAGAGGATCTGCTTCCTGCTTGTCGAGAACTGTTCAATACTGTCCTGATAATCATTATATTTTTCATCTCATGCTCTAAATGGAAACTTACCTTTTAATTACTTAAGCAACAAGCAACCTTTGTACTGCTAATCTGGAGTTTCCTGTAAATTGACTTTCTTTATTGCTGTAAGGCTGAAGGTTAAAGCCCAACCCATCTCTCTTCTCAGGTAGGATTCAAACAGGGATCAAACTGCGGTTAGCTGATTCTAATTTCTGATTGGTCAGCAGACATAGCACTCTCCTTGTGACAGGATCCCTGGGGTACAACGTGGATCCGAGGTACCACTGTGGTCCCTTAACTCTCCAGGCTGGGCTGTCCCTCACAATGCTTTGCTAGTGAAAAGCAGCAAACCCCTCTAGGAGCTGTCATCACTAGGAGCCCCACACCCAGCTAGATTGCCTGAATGCTCCCAGAGCCACTCACACATCACACAGAGAAAGACACCAGCCAATATCCCCCAGGTCCCCAGCCTCACACCCCAGAGCTGTACCATCTTGCCCAGGTCAGCGTAAATTTATAACCCAGTCTGACCCTCCCTCAGTGTGGAGAGGACATGCTCCAGTCTTTGTACCCGCTGAGATTTCCCAAGCACTTCAACCAAAACCCACTGTTTTAGGTAAAATATAAGATTTATTAACTACAGAAATATAGATTTTAAATTATTAGAAGTGATAGGCATGAAAGGTCAGAGACAGTTACCAAAGAAAATAAAAGATAAACCTACAATCAAAATCTTAAACTTTGTTACACTAAAAGAAAAGGAGGACTTGTGGCACCTTAGAGACTAACCAATTTATTTGAGCATAAGCTTTCGTGAGCTACAGCTCACTTCATCAGATGCATCCTTTTCCTTTTGCGAATACAGACTAACACGGCTGCAACTCTGAAATTTGTTACACTAGGCAGTATTTAGCTCAGACAATTTTCTCACCTCACTGAATGGAACAGTCCTTAATACACAGGCTTCACCTTTAAGCCTGGACCAGTCTCCACAGTTGAAGTCTTTGTCTTATCAGCATTTTTGTGGCTTCCAGCTTAGAAGGGGGTGGAGAAAGGCGAAAGCACGATGCAACAGTCCCCGCATTTTATATCCTTAGCCCATGTGCCTATAACACACTTGCTCAGACATGTCCTGGTGGGCTTTGCTGAGTCACTGGGTTGAGCAATCCCCCTGGTGTGGTCTTCTGCAACTGAGTCATAGGGTTGACCAGAGCTCCCTGAACAGTTCCTGAGTTACATGGCTATTTGCAGTAAACACCCAGACAGGCTGGAGAGGAACATGTCACAGGCTGGCCCATGTACCCGGACAGGTGGTTCAATGTGACTCTCTGTTTCACATGTAAGTTTAGCATTGCCAGTCAAGACTCTGGTATTCTGTTGGCACATGGAACAAACAGGAGTGTGACAAGACCCCTTGGAGCCAGCACCACATGAAGACACCCACGTGGGGATCTGGGATGTCAACCCGCCTTTCAGGAGCAAAACAATGAGTTCTGGGAAACATAAGGAGAAGCAAAAATACATTTTGTCCCCCATTTCCTGAGGAAACCCCGGGCAGGGTCTGGTGTGTTCAGGAAAACTTGGATCCTGGTTACAACTGAAAAGCAGCAGCTCTGCCAAAGACTGAAACCTGGGGAGACTCTCCAGGGAACTGGAAGTGAAGGGCAGTGCTGGGTTTACGATGGCACCACTGGCACCATGGAGCTGGGTCCATGCTCAGAAGAGGACCCAGCCTGTTCTGCTTGCACTGTGCCCTGAGACCCCACCAGCCCACAGGCTCCCCCTCAATCTCCCCCCACCCCTTGCTCCTCTCAGCCTGCCCACCAGCGAGAGGGCTCCTCTTCACTCCCTGGCCCCACCTGCCAGCTCCTCTCTGCCCCCTGGCCAGACCCCAGTGCACCTCCAGCTCTGGGTAGTCTCTGCTTCTCACCATCTGTGGGGCCCCACCTGTCTCCCCAGAGCTGAGCCACCTGGGACTGGTGCAGAAGCCTGGCCAGTCTCAGCCAGTTGTGGGGGGGCACAGTACTGGGGGCTTGGCTGGGCCCCTCCAGGCAAGTGGGTCCTGTGGGAGCCAAGTCAGGACAGTCCCTGGCCTGGCTGATCACGCCACTCCCGAGGGGCCGGAGCGATTCTCCACCCCAGAACTAGCCCTGGCTGCACGGCCAACAGCCTGGCAGACACAGTCCCCTCGCAGAGGGCCGGTGTGTGAGGCCAGGAGACAGGGTGTGGGGAGGGGGTCTCTGGAAGGTCAGGGGGCAGGGAAGATCTGTGTGTGTCGGGGCACTAGGGAGTGGGGGTTCTGTGCGGGGTGCTGGGCAGTTGTGGTGGGGCTGTGGGCAGGGGGGTGCTGGGCAGGGGTGGTGTTAGCTGGGGCGCTGTACATTTGTGGCAGGGTCGGAGTGTGTGTGATGGGCATAGCGGGTCCGGGGGGACTCTGGCCGTAGGGAAGGGGGGGGCATGTTCCAGTGTTGGGCGGGGGGGATGTGTGGCGTGGCATGGGCCCACCCCCAAGGGGAAGGGTCATGCTGGCAGCACAGGGCTAGGCAGGCCACTGTGCATCTGGCAACTGCTGGTGTGTAAATAGTGCCCTTGCACTGGGCTGGGCAGAGTGGGGCCGCCCCTGCCATACCATGCCCCTGGACAGCCCCTCACTCCGGGAACTGACCCCCCATGCCATGCTCCACTGCCCCCAGGGGGCCCCACAAATATGTTTGGCACCAGGCCCACAAAAGGTGAATCTGACCCTGGTGAAGGGCAATGGGGAGTGGCCAGGTGCAGGATGGCCTCAGTCTATGGCATGGGCAGCTACAGATTCCCGTAAGACAATTCCCAGAATGCCCAGAGCGGGGCTGAGCCCTGACTTCAGTCTGAACTGGGGGCACTCAGCTGCTGTCAGGATGGGGCCCTAAGTGTTTCCCTGTTTCCCAGCCAGGTTACTGTGGGCTGAGGCAAAGGGACAGGTGCTCAGTGCCGGGTCCTGTAGATATTCACAGCTCGTGTCAGTGAAGATGGGGATTGGTTGGTCTGTGGGGGTTTAACAATTGCAATGATCATTAAAACTCCAATAGATCTGAGTCATTTTTATCTTAAAATGACTGAGAAACCTTCACTAGCCCGTTCCCCAGAGAGGCCGGTAACCTGAATGTTAACAAACTTCTTTCGCAGGCTGGGCCCCATGGCACTGGAAGGTCCCATGACCTGATCTGGTGCCCCTTGAAATCAGAGGAAAGATTCCCAATCACTTCAAAGGCCTTTGGATCAACCCCTCAATGACTTCCTCAGTCACCATTCACCGCACCCCAGTAACCGAGTTCTCTGCAGACGAAGTGCAGGGGGGTTGGGGAGGTGAAATCCACCCCCATCCTGGGGCCAGGACACGGGGCCCCAGCACAGCACAGCCTGTCCACCCCCTAATGTCAGCCCCTCCCCCAGGCTGTGCCCTGGAGCACTGGCTGCAGCCCCTTTGAACCACTCCTTCTCTCTCCACTGTGGAATATCAGAGCTAATTTTGATTTCATTAGAAGTCTAGTTACAGGCCGCTGAGCTCACTTTGGGCTAATGGTGCACCAGCCCTGAGGCTCCCCTACTACAAGCTGAATTCACCAAAGAGCTGAACTGACTAAGAGCTGAAATCACTGAGCGTTGTGTTAAGTAGTGGGGGAGCCTGAAGATATATTGTGGAGCAGTTTGCGGGACGGCTGGAGTGCCTTGTGGACAGGCTGGTGGAGCAGTTCGTGGGACAGCGGGAGCTGCTTGTGGGCAGCGGAGTGGAGCTTAGCGAAGCAGTTCATGGGGCGGCGAGCGAGCGGAGCGGAGGCCTATGGAGCTGTGGGGCGCTCAGCTTCAGATCATGTAAGGTGCCTCTTACCCCTGTCCCATCTCCACCCAGGTTGGGAGGTAAAGCTCCGCAGATAAACTTTTGAACTCTGGGGCTGCCCTGACCAGGGACAGAGACTTTTGGGTCATTGGACTTTTGGGACTTTGGGTGATTTGGGGTTGCTGGACTCAAGAACCAAAGGGAAAGGGGCATGCTCCAATTTGCTTGGGGTGGGTTTTTTTACTCATGGATTGTGTTATGAATCCTGTTGGTGGTGTTTCCCCAACATAATGCCACATTGTTTCTCTCTGTTATTAAAAGGCTTTTTTCTACACTCAGACTATGTGCTTGCGAGAGGGGAAGTATTGCCTCTTGGAGGCGCCCAGCGGGGGTGGTATATATTTGTCCCAGGTCACTGGGTGGGGGCTCGAGCCGGTTTGCATTGTGTTATTGGAGTGGATCCCCTAGATATTGAACCCGGCCCTTGTTGCTGCCAACTCTGACGGGCAGAAGGGTTACATTAGTGACATCGACTCAGGGCTGTGAAAAATTGTGCCGAGTGCCACAGCGAGATGGACCTAATCCCCGGTGCAGACAATGGAATTCTGCCAATGACCTGGCTACGGCCTCTCAGAAACGGGGATTAACTAGAGCAATGGAAAAAACATTTCCATCAATGCAGGATGCATCTACACTATGACACCTCAGCGACCCAGCTGTAGCTCTGCTGTAGTAGTGTAGACATACCCTTATTCTTCCTGAGGCCTGGTCTACACCTAGAGCTTAGGTTGGCCTAGGTACAACGCTCCCAGCGCTGTGAAATCTTTCACACCCTGTGTGACGCAGTTAGGCCAATCTAACCCCTGAGGTAGACGCAGATAGGTCAAGGGAAGAATTCTTTGTTGCCCTAGCTAGTGCCAGAGGTGGATTTACTGCATTGATGAAAAACCCCTTCTATTGAGGTAGGAAGTGTCTACGCTACCCACTCATTTCTATTGGGATGAATGCACACTCCCCGGCTCTCCCTTTCCCAGGATCCAGCTGGTGTGGTGCCTCCAGCTTCTCCCCAAAACACCAGTTAGAATTAATTCTGTGTCCCTGCCACCCCCACAGCTGCCTGTCCTCAGACAGGCTGATAAGTCTGCCCCCCAACTCAACATACTTCTACCCCCAGCCCCTTCACCAATTGTGACTGTGCAGCCCCCACATCTGCCCCTCAGGGACCCTCTGCTCCTCCTGCAGCGCCAAGGCTGCAGGGAAGGAGGGGGAAGGAGCTTCCAGGGGTCATAGAACTAAGAGGCCAGAGAGTTGGGTAGACAGGAGTCCTCGAGGCTGTAGAGCTAGGATGACTGTGGCTAGACAAGCACAATCCCTTGGGCAATGAAATCGGCTTCTCCACCTCTGTCACTCAGTGCTCTCTATGGTTTGACAGTCCAGAGGCTGCACAGAGTGGAGATCAGAAGCAACTTCCAGGGTCACAGAGACAGCATGATAGAAAGTCCAGAGGCAGAGGTCATAGAGACTACACTGTGTGAGACTGGAGAGGCTGATCTCAGGAACCGCAGTGGGATGTTCCCCAGGCCCCATGTCTCAGGGACACAAGCAGAGCGGGGATCCCGATCACACCCAGAGCCAGCATCAGATTCTCTCCTCAGGGACGGAGCCCGGCGGGAAAGTGAAGATCAGGGCCTCGGCACCAGCACCGATAAATGTCACTTTCCCTGGGCCACAGTCTAGACAAACACAGATCCTGCTGGGGGCCCGGCTCAGGGGGTGTCACAGGGGAGGTGAGAGCCCGGAACTGACCCCAGTCCTGCTCCACAGCCCAGATCCCCTCCTTAGGGCTACAGCTGATCCCTCCCTTCCTGCTCACAGATTCTGGCCAGCCCCACAGCCCAGGCTCCCCAACCCCCAACCTCCCCCTCCCAGCAATGTCTCCCCAAGGTGAATCCCTCACAGCCCAGCACACACAGCACAGTGTCAAATCTCTCAGAGTTTTTGGGAAGATCCTGTGCGTCCCCATCTCACACTTCTCCAATCCTCAGACAGGACGAGCCAGGGATGAGCTGTGTCTGGAGCCAGAGTCACATCCGCTGAGGGAAGAGAGAATCAGAGAGTTAGGGGCAGAGCTCGGCCCTGGAGGAGGCTGGGGCCATTTCTCACTCTCCCCAGCAGCCCTGTTCTGGCTGGGACAGGCCTGGATCCCAGGGAGCTGCCTCTGTCCTGGGCACCTGAGACTGAGCAGAGATGTCACTGCAGTCCCTCAGCCTGGGTAACGGGACCCACTTCATTACTTTCTCATTTGCTTCCAGAAGCTTCAGCTCCCTGCTCCCCCTGCTGGGGTTTCTCCATTCCCAGCATCAGAGACATAGCAAGGATGGTGTCAGAAGCTTTTCTTGAGGTGGGAACAGAGGGGATGAGTACCAGCTTAAAAACCCAGCAAGAAATTCCATCCCCAAATGCAACCTCCACTCCCAGGCCAGGGAACAGAGAGGAAGGTGCAGCATTGGAGTAGAGTCGCTTAACACCAGAGTAGGAGGTGGCATTGGGTGAGGTAGCCCCATCCCCAACCCAGAGAGAAGGGAGGAGCTGGCAGCATCAGAGGGAGAGCATCTCCCCAGTCCAGGAAACAGCTCCAATGGGAGAGCCCAGCCCTGCCCAGAGGAAAGGCCGGATGTTGGAGAAGCGCGATGAGGAGTCTCTGGGTAAAGCAGAGGGATGTGTCAGCCCTCAGGGCAGAGAGCTCTGTTCAGGTGCTGCTCAGGGAGAGTTTCTGTTCAGCAGCGTGGGCAAGAACTCAGCCCTAAGGTTGGTATCCAGAGTGTTTTTGTGATGTCAGTTTGGGATCTCCCCAGGAGTGCTAGAACCTTGGTAGAAGTTGGGGGGCGGGGCACAAGGTCCTGCCGCCTATGGTCCTGCCCCCTCTGTGGCTTCACCCCACTCCTCTTCCCATTGAGACCCCGCCCCCTCACCAGGCTGGGAGCCTTGGCCTCTGTGGAGAGACCCAGTCCCTCCACCTGCTCTGGGCAGTGGTCCAGGGGGCCAGAGAACAGCCATCGGCCCATGTCCCTGCACTGCGCCACTCAGGGCAGGTGGAGGAACCAGGGCTCCCCACCGTGGCCTGGACTCCCTGGGTGGCAGCCCGGCTCTGGCTTCTGGCCTGGCCAGGGCCTCAGGGGAAGAGGAGCAGGGGTGGGGCCACTGAGAGGGGCTGGCACCAGGAAGAGGCTGGCACCACTGGCAGGGGCTGCACTAAGCATGGGATTGCTGATCAGCTACCCTGCCATGAAGCGCAGCCACGGCCTGCAATGCTCCATGCCTGCCCACGGCTTGCAGTTTGGGGGGGCAACATGGCCCCCTACCCCCAAACTATGCCAATGTTAAAAAGTGGGTAGGCCTGGCCCCTTGATCCCCCCTGTTCCAGTACCCCTGGATCACCTCACTGTTTAATATGTTATTTTTAGGGCTGTGTGCGCCATGGCCATTGACAGTTTGTTGGTAACTTTAGCTACAATCTCATGAAGATGTTTTCACTGGAATTTTCTTAAAATTTAAAGACAATCTCCACCTGCAAACTCACCCTGTCTGTGAGTTCCTAGAAATTTCCCTCTTTGTGTTTCCAGTGCAGATGGCAGAGTATCTAGTGGGGGAAAGGAGAAAAGAGATGAGATTTCAGGCTTTCATATTTATAACAGCGTCCCCACTCTGAACTCATAGAACTGTGTTTTAATTATAACAGAGAAACAGACTAAGACACACTCAGGTATTTAATATAAAAAGGTCTGAAACCTTCTATTTCCTCCCTCATTCAGGCATCTCCCAGCAATGGAAACAACATCTTTGCAGCCTTGGCTTCCAGGGAGAAACTACTCTTTTCTACTTCACTGAGCTCTGCTGACCAGCCCTTATATAGGAGCAAGCCCTCCATTCATTGGCTGCTAATGAGCACTTTTCTCATTGACTTGGGCTCCTCTGTGCAGCCTCCCCAGGGCTGCTTTCACTTCTCCTCCTCTGGAGTGGGGCCACCGCACCACTACAAAGATACTTAACATTCATAACACACAAAGGGGATTGGAAAATACCGACATCATTTGGATGTGTATAGCATGTCAGACATTGTAAGGGATAGTCAGAGCTTCCTAGGAGAAATCCCCCATGACCCGCCTATGCCCCGGAGAAGGGAACTGGCCAGCACTTTTCTATATGCGATGGCTAGTAGCAAATATCCCAATAGCTGGTGATGGGGCACTAGACGGGGAGGGCTCTGAGTTAGAGAGAAATCTTTCCCAGGTGTCTGGCTGTTGGATCTTGCCAAAATGCTCAGCATCCAACTGACCACCATATTTGGTGTTAGGAAGAAATTTTCCCCCAGGTCAGAGACTCTGGAGGTTTTGTGCCTTCTTAGGCAGTGTGGGGCACGGATCGCTTGCAGATGTTAAAAGTAAATGCTGGATTCTGTGTACCTTGAAGTCTTTAAATCATGATTTGAGGACTCCAGTAACTCAGCCAGAGGTTAGGGGTCAGTTGCAAGACTGGGTGGGCAAGGTTCTGTGTGCTGCAGTGTCCAGGAAGTGAGACTAGATGACCATTATGGTCCCTTCTGGCCTTAAAGTCGAGGAGTCTGAGTCATTTCTTACTCTAATAATAACTGGTTTCAGAGTAACAGCCATGTTAGTCTGTATTCGCAAAAAGAAAAGGAGGACTTGTGGCACCTTAGAGACTAACCAGTTTATTTGAGCATGAGCTTTCGTGAGCTACAGCTCACTTCATCGGATGCATACTGTGGAAACTGCAGCAGACTTTATATACACACAGAGATCATAAAACAATACCTCCTCCCACCCCACTGTCCTGTTGGTAATAGCTTATCTAAAGTGATCATCAAGTTGGGCCATTTCCACCACAAATCCAGGTTTTCTCACCCTCCACCCCCCCACACACAAACTCACTCTCCTGCTGGTAATAGCCCATCCAAAGTGACAACTCTCTACACAATGTGCATGATAATCAAGGTGGGCCATTTCCTGCACAAATCCAGGTTCTCTCACCCCCTCACCCCCCTCCAAAAAACACACACACAAACTCACTCTCCTGCTGGTAATAGCTCATCCAAAGTGACTACAATGTGCATGGTAATCAAGGTGGGCCATGTCTAGCACAAATCCAGGCTTTCTCACCCCCCCCCCACTTTTTTTTTTTCCGGGGGACACACACACAAACTCACTCTCCTGCTGGCAATAGCTCATCCAAACTGACCACTCTCCAAGTTTAAATCCAAGTTTAACCAGAACGTCTGGGGGGGCGGGGTAGGAAAAAACAAGGGGAAATAGGCTACCTTGCATAATGACTTAGCCACTCCCAGTCTCTATCCATTATCCAGCAGTATATGCAGCACCAGAACCTGGCAAAGCGAAACTGGGCGAGGAGGCGACGTCAGCGCGGTGACGAGAGTGATGAAGACATGGAAAAAGACTTCTCTCAAAGCACGGGCCCTGGCAGTGTGTGCAAAGCTAATGGGGCAGGTTCATGCAGTGGAACGCCGATTCTGGGCTCGGGAAACAAGCACAGACTGGTGGGACTGCATAGTGTTGCGGGTCTGGGACGATTCCCAGTGGCTGCGAAACTTTCACATGCGTAAGGGCACTTTCATGGAACTTTGTGACTTGCTTTCCCCTGCCCTGAGGCGCAAGAATATCAAGATGAGAGCAGTCCTCACAGTTGAAAAGCAAGTGGCAATAGCCCTGTGGAAGCTTGCAACACCACACAGCTAGCGGGCAGTCGGGAATCAATTTGGAATGGGTAAATCTACTGTGGGGGCTGCTGTGATGCAAGTAGCCAATGCAATCAAAGATCTGCTGCTATCAAGGGTAGTGACCCTGGGAAATGTGCAGGTCATAGTGGATGGCTTTGCTGCAATGGGATACCCTAACTGTGGTGGGGCCATAGACGGAACCCATATCCCTATCTTGGCACCGGAGCACCAAGCCGCCGAGTACATAAATCGCAAGGGGTACTTTTCAATAGTGCTGCAAGCTCTGGTAGATCACAAGGGACATTTCACCAACATCAACGTGGGATGGCCGGGAAAGGTACATGACGCTCGCATCTTCAGGAACTCTGGTCTGTTTCAAAAGCTGCAGGAAGGGACTTTATTCCCAGACCAGAAAATAACTGTTGGGGATGTTGAAATGCCTACAGTTATCCTTGGGGACCCAGCCTACCCCTTAATGCCATGGCTCATGAAGCCGTACACAGGCAGCCTGGACAGTAGTCAGGAGCTGTTCAACTACAGGCTGAGCAAGTGCAGAATGGTGGTAGAATGTGCATTTGGACGTTTAAAGGCGCGCTGGCGCAGTTTACTGACTCGCTTAGACCTCAGTGAAACCAATATTCCCACTGTTATTATTGCTTGCTGTGTGCTCCACAATATCTGTGAGAGTAAGGGGGAGACGTTTATGGCGGGGTGGGAGGTTGAGGCTGGTTACGCGCAGCCAGACACCAGGGCGGTTAGAAGAGCACAGGAGGGCGCGGTACGCATCAGAGAAGCTTTGAAAACCAGTTTCATGACTGGACAGGCTACGGTGTGAAAGTTCTGTTTGTTTCTCCTTGATGAAACCCCCCACCCCTTGGTTCACTCTACTTCCCTTAAGCTAACCACCCTCCCCTCCTCCCTTCAATCACCGCTAGCAGAGGCAATAAAGTCATTGTTGCTTCACATTCATGCATTCTTTATTCATTCATCACACAAATAGGGGGATGACTACCAAGGTAGCCCAGGAGGGGTGGTGGAGGAGGGAAGGAAAATGCCACACAGCACTTTAAAAGTTTACAACTTTAAAATTTATTGAATGACAGCCTTCTTTTTTTTGGGCAATCCTCTGTGGTGGAGTGGCTGGTTGGCCGGAGGCCCCCCCACCGCGTTCTTGGGCGTCTGGGTGTGAAGGCTATGGAACTTGGGGAGGAGGGCGGTTGGTTACACAGGGGCTGTAGTGGCAGTCTGTGCTCCAGCTGCCTTTGCTGCAGCTCAACCATACACTGGAGCATACTGGTTTGGTCCTCCAGCAGCCTCAGCATTGAATCCTGCCTCCTCTCATCACGCTGCCGCCACATTTGAGCTTCAGCCCTGTCTTCAGCCCGCCACTTACTCTCTTCAGCCCGCCACCTCTCCTCCCGGTCATTCTGTGCTTTCCTGCACTCTGACATTATTTGCCTCCACGAATTCGTCTGTGCTCTGTCAGTGTGGGAGGACAGCATGAGCTCGGAGAACATTTCATCTCGAGTGCGTTTTTTTTATTTTCTAAGCTTCACTAGCCTCTGGGAAGGAGAAGATCCTGTGATCATTGAAACACATGCAGCTGGTGGAGAAAAAAAAAGGGACAGCGGTATTTAAAAAGACACATTTTATAAAACAGTGACTACACTCTTTCAGGGTAAACCTTGCTGTTAACATTACATACATAGCACATGTGCTTTCATTACAAGGTCGCATTTTGCCTCCCCCCACCGCGTGGCTACCCCCTCAACCTTCCCCCCTCCCTGTGGCTAACTCTACAATGATTCCCGAGTACGTGTTACTGGCCTGGAGTGGTAAAGTGTCCTACCATGAAGGACGCAATAAGGCTGCCCTCCCCAGAAACCTTTTGCAAAGGCTTTGGGAGTACATCCAGGAGAGCCGCGAATGCCAGGGCAAAGTAATCCTTTCACATGCTTGCTTTTAAACCATGTATAGTATTTTAAAAGGTACACTCACCGGAGGTCCCTTCTCCGCCTGCTGGGTCCAGGAGGCAGCCTTGGGTGGGTTCGGGAGGTACTGGCTCCAGGTCCAGGGTGAGAAACAGTTCCTGGCTGTCGGGAAAACCGGTTTCTCCGCTTCCTTGCTGTGAGCTATCTACAACCTCATCATCATCATCTTCTTCGTCCCCAAAACCTGCTTCCGTATTGCCACCATCTCCATTGAAGGAGTCAAACAACACGGCTGGGGTAGTGGTGGCTGAACCCCCTAAAATGGCATGCAGCTCAACATAGAAGCGGCATGTTTGGGGTTCTGACCCAGAGCGGCCGTTCATCTCTCTGGTTTTCTGGTAGGCTTGCCTCAGCTCCTTCAGTTTCACGCGGCACTGCTTCGGGTCCCTGTTATGGCCTCTGTCCTTCATGCCCTGGGAGATTTTGACAAAGGTTTTGGCATTTCGAAAACTGGAACGGAGTTCTGATAGCACGGATTCCTCTCCCCATACAGCGATCAGATCCCGTACCTCCCGTTCGGTCCATGCTGGAGCTCTTTTGTGATTCTGGGACTCCATCATGGTCACCTCTGCTGATGAGCTCTGCATGGTCACCTGCAGCTTGCCACGCTGGCCAAACAGGAAATGAGATTCAAAAGTTCGCGGTTCTTTTCCTGTCTCCCTGGCCAGTGCATCTGAGTTGAGAGTGCTGTCCAGAGCGGTCACAATGGAGCACTCTGGGATAGCTCCCGGAGGCCAATACCGTCGAATTGTGTCCACAGTACCCCAAATTCGAGCCGGCAAGGCCGATTTAAGCGCTAATCCACTTGTCAGGGGTGGAGTAAGGAAATCGATTTTAAGAGCCCTTTAAGTCAAAATAAAGGGCTTCATCGTGTGGACGGGTGCAGGTTTACATCGATTTAATGCTGCTAAATTTGACCTAAAGTCCTAGTGTAGACCAGGGCTGTGTGAAGGAGCTGCCCCGACTCTGCTGCTGGGAATGTAGCAGCCCCAGCAGGGGGAGCAGGGAGATGCAGCAGGGGAGGAGGCAGAAAAGCAGCAAGATTGACCGGCGAACCCAAGGGGACTGTCTGTGACTCCACATTCAGGCTGTTCTAGTGATTGAGGGGTTTACACTTAATACATGGTAGTGAAATCTAAATATAGAACTCACAAGCAGAGTGGGGTTTGTACCCTGGTTTGTAACTGTTTGCCCTGAGGTTGGTCCTCATGTTCATGAGCTACTCTAGACAGCGTGACAGGAGAACTGGACCTGGCTGTCCCACATGCCAGCTGAGTGCTCTAACCACAGAGAGAGTAAAAGTTATAAGGCAGGTGACATCACAACCCATTCCCCCGCCCCTTTTATGTGGAGCGAGGCAGATGCCTACCTCATTCCAGCAAGAAACGCCAGATGCTGGGTTCCTGTCTCTGGGTGGCTAAGCAGCCCTCTGCAACCTCTCTGTGACAGGGGGAAGGGCTCAGGACACCCCTCCCCTTGTCAGCATCTCCTCTTGTCTAGCTTAGATGGCTCCCCGCCGAGTGAGCTGGCTTTTGTGAATCGCACTGTGAGGTGCCTCTGATGCCCATGTACTGTACAGGTAGTTTAGGCCCCTGACTTCGCTTTGTGGGGCACAGTGTCCCTCTAATTTTCTAGCTGCCTAAAAACTGGGCCCTGTGACGCTCAGCATTGCAACACCTGAGTCTCTTCATGGATTGTCTCCTGTGCAACCAGTCACCTCTCCGCAGAGCACAGCTGAGCAATTCCAGATTGACACGGGTGTGCACAGGACAGAGACAGAGCACAGGCTGGAAAGTGACACATCCCAGTAAAACCCAAACTCTCCTCCTAGAGGCGCGATATTCCCTGTGGGGACAGGGGGGACACAACCAAGTCAGGAAGCAAATCCCATGATATTGGCCCCAGCACCTGCAACTGGGACATTAAACTGAAACAAACAAGAAGAATTGTTTGTAATGGTTTATTTACAGTAAGTAACTAAAGGTGGTAAGTAAACAGAGCTGAGAAGGAGCCTTAATAACCACAGCCTGGCAAGGAGATCCCCAGCTACTGAGAACAGTTTTCTTAATGGCACTAAAATAGCACCAATGGCCAGGAATTAATAGGGAATTAATGAGTTACAGTCTCACTTTCGGTAACATGTCATAAATCTCTCCGTCCCGCTCACACTCCCTTTCCTTCTCCCTATTCCTTCATAGTCTCTTTTTCTACTCAGCATTTTTCTAGCCCTCACTTGTGATACCTGTTTATTTTCCTCTCCCACTCTCCTCTCCTCCCTCCCACAGATCATCCCCCTTGGCTGCTCCCTTCTTTCCCCTGATTTTATCCCTTCTCCTCCTGCTGCCCCAATGAGATCTAAGGACACAGATCTGTACAAAACGCTCCCTGCTGCTGCAGAGCTTCCAGCTTCTCCCAAAACCCTGATTGATTAATTCTGTGCCACCCTCACCTCTGCCTGTCCCCAACCCGACTGTTCGTTCTACCTTCTGCCCAGCCCCCATATCTGTCTCTCAGGGCCCTCCAGCAGCTCCAAGGGGCTCTTCCTCCTCCCCCTTCCATCCCTGAGGCTGCAGGGAGGGCAGGGAGGAGATTCTAGGGGTCATAGAGATGAGGAGCCAGAGGGTTGGGTAGCCAGAAGTCCTCTAAGGTCATAAAGACTAGGGCATGCGAGGATAGAAAGGCTGATTTTGGGGCCCCCAGTGGGATATTCCGCCCCCTGTCTCAGGGACACAGGCTGAGCCTGGATCCCCCCACCCCCAGCCAGAACCAGGGTCGGATTCTCTCCCCAGGGATGGAGCCTGGTGGGAAAGTGAAGATCGGGGCCCCATCACCAGCATCACTAAATGTCACCTGCCACCGGTCACAGTCCAGACAAACCCGGATCCTGCTGGGGACCTGGCTCAGGGGCAGAGGGGCCTCAGGGGAGGTGAGAGCCCGGAACTGCCCCCCGCACTGCCCCACAGCCCAGATCCCCTGCTCAGGGCTAAGGCTGATCCATCCCTTCCTCCTCACAGACTCTCTGGCCACCCCCACAGCCCAGAGTTCCCCATCCCCCACCTCCACCTCCCAGCAATGTGTCTCCACGGTGAATCCCTCACAGCCCAGCACACAGGCCCGAGAATCAAATCTCTCAGGGTTGTCGGGCAGATTCTGCCATGTGTCTCCCCATCTCACACTTTTCCCATCCTCAGACAGGACGAGTTGGGACTGAGCCGTGTCTGGATCCAGCGTCACATTCACTAGGAAAAGAGAGAATCAGAGCGTGAGGGGCAGAGCTCAGCCCTGGGGGAGGCTGGGGCCATTTCTCACACTCCCCAGCAGCCCCATCCTGGCTGGGACAGGCCTGGATCCCAGGGAGCTGCCTCTGACCTGGGCTCCTAAGACTGAGCAGGGATGTCACTGCACTTCCTCAGTCTTTTTCTCTTCAGCTGCCAGCTCCCTCTGCTGGGGCTGCTCCATTCCCAGCGGCAGAGACACAGCCAGGAAGGTGTCAGAAGTTTTTATTGAGGAGGGAACAGAGGAGGCAAGAACCAGCTTTAAACCCCAGAGGGAAGCTCCCTCCCCAGTGCAGAGACGGGTCCGTGATGGAGTGAAAGGATCTTTCCCCTCCTGCGCCCACCTCTCCCCAGGGAGGGGACTAGAGACTCTGGCAGCCCCAGCAGATGGTACAACTCAGTGAACATTGGCAGAGCCTCCCCGCACCCCACCTTCAATCTCACTGTGTCCCAGCTCCCCCTGTGCTGGACTTTGCTGTGGGGCCTCCCCACTGCACCCGGCCTGCTCTGAAATGTCACAGCTCGGACAGCAACAGGCCACACGCTACCAGGACTGAACCTGCCCAGAATGGCACTGCTCAGCAGCAATCACAGCACAAAGGTCCAGTAGCCTGGGGGAAGGAGGGGTCAGCACCACTGAAGGGGGTTCATGGTGGAACGAGGCAGAAGCAATGCGTGTGGGGGGAGCAGGGGCAAACTAGGGTTTTGTGAGGCCCTGGGCCAGAGCAAGTGGGGGCTTCTCCCGACCTCTTCTCCCTGAAGTCCGCCATCCCCCCCTGCGCTTCTTCCAGGGAAATGGGGTCAGGGCACAGGGGCTTGCCACACTCCGCCCACCTGGCGCTCCAGGCGGATAGCAGGGCAAGCCCCTGCACCCCCAACTTCACTCCCCGGCTGAAGTGCCAGGTGGGTGGAGTGGGGCAAGCCCTTGAGCTCTGACCCTGCTCCTTGGCAGGACTGCTGGGCAGGCAGAACAGGTTGGGGCCCAGAGGCGTCCATTTTTCTGGGGCCGCCCAATTGGCTGGGGCCCCTGGGCACAGGCCCTGTTAGCCCAGTGGCTAATCCGCCACTAGGAGGATGTGTGGAACAGGTGGCAGGTGGAAATAAGGAGAGGGTCATGCCAGTGATGTGGAGACTGAAGTGACGTCCTGTTTACCAGAGACAGGAACATACTTGGGCCATGGTGGATAGAGAGAGGAGAAAAGAGACAAGCTCACAGCTCTGATCATAGGAGCTTCCTACATCTTTATAATGGACCCAAGGGAACCCTTCTCTGTGATCAAGGCTTGAGGCTGGAGCAAGGGTCTCACACAGACACAGTCCCTGCTCACCCCATCAGTGTGGGGTCACTGCAGAGCTCCTGGCTTTCTTCAATGGGAAAAAGATGAAGGAAGAAACAGGGAGACACTGGAGATCAGCCATCAGCACAGGAAGATTAAACAAACTGCCCCTGGAGAAGTGGCTGTGGACTGGATCTGTACAATGAGTAGGAGCTGCGGTCTCAGATCTCTGCAGGGTGCAGCGCACATGCTGGCAGTGGAGGGGAAGGAAGAGTAGATGCAATATGATGTCGAGTCAGTATGGTGTGGTAGGACATAGGCACAAACCCTGCCTCATGATGCGCAGTGAAATGCCGGGTGCTGGGGAGGTCTGCCCTGAACGATCACATCAACCCCCACATTCGAGGAAAAAAGGGGCACATTGCCTCATGGGAACAGATATTTGGACATTGATAAAATATGATCTTAAATTACCTTCTTCTATAGGTGCCACAGATCTTCTCCACCCTAAAACCAGCCACATAATTAGAGATGAGAGCGGATCTGAACACGTATTGCATGATTCAATATTGTACAAACTAATGACTGATGGAAAAAGAAAGTTCTTCCAGACATATACTAAAATGTAAAGCATCAGAACCTCCATTAGGTTGCATGAGTGTCTCTCTCCCAGGGTGGATCTTCACTGCAGAGTTAGCCCAGGATCTTACTTGTCTGCTTCCCCAAACTGTTACTTGTGCAAGCCCAAAAACTCTGACTCAAGTTTGGTGGTGTTTTACACCCAGGCTAGCTGGCAAGACTTTGGGTACAGGCTATTGCCCAGGGTCCACTTTAATTCAGGTTGGTTACGTCCCACACTTTGCAGTGTGGAGGGAGGTTAATCATCTCAGGGGCTGATAGTTCACCAGAGCCTTCTGACAATTCCTCCTGGGCCATATTTTTTTGGCCACTACCCACTTTATTACTGTATTGCTTACCAATTTGTCAAATTAGCTTTTCGTGTGAAATTCATCCAGTCTAGTCTTTCCCCATATTTTATAAAGTTACATGAAAAAGCAACCACCCACATCCCCCAAAGGAATGACAGTAAAAAAGCAAACAAACAAAAAAGGGTTTCCAAGGGCAACAACTTTAAAAATTAAATTTAAAAGCAAACATCTCCACCACAATTAAACAAACTGCCACACAAAGATCGAATTTTGTTACAAAAACTTTCTTGTCAGAGCAAGGACAATGATACTTACTTATTTCTTTATCTCGTATGGCTAAAAATTAAACAGAAATAAATACATATTTTTGTTCGGCATTTCCCTTTTCTTATTTTTTAGCTTTCTTTATCACCAATATGACAGTGAAGGCTGAAAGACATCAAACTCATCCTCAAAATGTCAGACTAGAGGGCCCAGTGGTCCCTTCTGGTCTTAAACTCTGTGACTCTATGTGACTCTATTATCAGTTTTTCAAAATAGCTTTTGGTGTGAAATCTCTCCAATTTACCATTACCCCATATTTTACAGAATTACAGTAACCCTTCCCAGAATAATCATAAAAAGAAAGGAGAGAAACCAAAAGATGTCATATTGCAACAAAAGTGTAAACGTTAAATTTAAAATTGAACAACTCTACAAGAATGAAACAAGCTCCCACATGAGGATCCAATTTGATACCAAAAATAAATAAATGCTTGTCTGAGGAAGGACAATGACACTTACCAATTTCTATATCTCGTTTGTCTAAAAATTAAACAGAAATACATATAGTGTTTGTTAGAAGTGTCCCTTTACTTATATTTTATTTCTCTTTATCATCAATACTAATGTTAAGGCTGAGAGATTGTTTCTATTCAACCTCCTCTTCAGGACAGTAAGGTGAGAGGATCCAGTGGCCCTTTCTGGTTTTAAACTCTGTGACTCTATAATTAATTCCTTCTCAGTTTTTCATTGGTGTGAAATATGTCCACTTTAGTCTTTCCCCAGACAGTATAGAGTCACATTACAAAACAACCCGCCATCCTCCCCCAAAAGAATAATAATAATAATAAAATAATAATAATTAATAATAAATCATTCATAATAAAGCAACAAGCAAACAAACAAAAGGTTTCATATTGCAAGAACTTTAAAAGTTACATTTAAAAACGTTCTTGTCAGAGTAAGGACAATGATACTTACTTATTTCTTTATCTCGTAGGTCTAAAAATTAAACAGAAATAAATACATATTTTTGTTCAGCATTTCCCTTTTCTTAGTTTTCAGTTTTCTTTATCACCAGTATGACTGTGAAGGCTGAAAGACATCAAACTCATCCTCAAAATGTCAGACTAGAGGACCCAGTGGTCCCTTCTGGTCTTAAACTCTGTTACTCTATGACTCTATTGATCATCAATTTCTCATATTAACTTTTTGCAAGAAATTTATCCAGTTTAGTCTTTCCCTACATTTTGTTAAGTTACAATACCCCCCACAAAAGAATAATAATAAAAAGCAAGTAAGCAAACAAAAAAAAAGTTTAATATTGCAACAAAATTGTAAAAGTTAAATTTAAAAGCACACAACCCCACCACAATTAAACCAGCTCCCACATGAGGATCCAATTTGGTATTAAAATTTTCTTGTCAGAGAAAGGATAATGACACTTACCAATTTCTGTATCTCTTTTGCCTAAAAAGCAAACCGACAGACACATATTGTTTGTTAGGACTTCCCCTTTTCTTATGTTTTATTTCGCTTTCTCATCAATATGAAAATTAAGGCTGAGAGATATTTTTTTCTATTCAATCTCCGCTGGAGGAGGTCAGATTAGAGGAGCCAGTCATTTCTTCTGTTCTTAAACTGTGTGACTCTATGATTCTATGGCTTATCAATTTTTCATATTAGCTTTTGCTGTGAAATTCATTCAGTTTAGTCTTTCCCCACATTGATTAAAGTTACATTACAAAACAAACCCCTGTCTGCCCCCAAAATAATTCTAGTAATAATAAAAAGCAAGCAAACAAACATAAAAGATTTCATATTGCAACAATTTTGAAAGTTCCATTGGAAAACAAACTTCCACATGAGGATCCAAACTGGTACAAAAAGTTTCTTGTCAGAGGAAGGAGAATGACACTTACTTATTTCTTTATCTCGTAGGTCTAAAAATTAAAGAGAAATAATATATACATTTGTTAGGCGTTTCCCTTTTCTTAGGTTTTATTTCTCTTCTTCAGGACGTCAGACTAGAGAGGGACAAGTGGTTCCTTCTGGTCTTAAACTCTGTGACTCTATTGTTTATCAGTTTTTCAAATTAAATTTTGGTGTGAAATCTCTCCAATTTAGTGCCTCCTTCCCACATTTTATCACGTTACTGTAACCTCCCTCAACCAAAAAATAATAATAAATAAAAAAACAAACACGCAGACAAACAAAAACAGGTTAAATGTTGCAACTGAATTGTAAATGTTCAATTGAAAATCAAACAACTCCACAACAATTAAACAAACCCCCACATGAGGATCCAATTTCATACAAAAAATTTCTTGTCAGAGGAAGGATAATGACACTTACCAATTTCTATATTTCGTTTGCCTAAAAATGAAGCAGAAATACACAAATTGTTTGTTAGGTGTTTCCCTTTTCTTATGTTTTATTTCTCATTATCATCAATGTGATAAATAAGGCTTAGAAATTTTTTCTATTCCGCTGCCTCTTAAGGAGGTCAGACTAGATGATCTGGTCGTCTCTTCTGCTCATAAACTCTGTGATTCTATTAGAATCATAGAATCCTAGGACTGGAAGTCTAATCCCCTGCACTCGTGGCAGGACTAAATATTATCTAGACCATCCCCGACAGGTGTTTGTCTAACCTGCTCTTAAAAGTCTCCAAAGATGGAGATTCCACATCCTCCTTTATTCCATTTATTACTTACTCTGCCAGCTAGGAAGTTTTTCCTAATGTCTAACCTAAACCTTCCTCATGGCAATTTAAGCCCCTGCTTCTTGTCCTATCCTCAGAGGTTAATGACAACAATTTACTTCCCTCCTCCTTGTAACAACCTTTGATGTACTTGAAAACTGTTATCACGTCCCCCCTCAGCCTTCTCTTCTCCGAACTAAACAAATCCAATTACTCTATTGCTTACCAGTTAATCAAATTAGCTTTTTGTGTGAAACTTACCCAGGTTAGTCATTCCCCACATTTTATAAATTCATATTCCCTCCCCCCATGAGAATAATCATAAAAAACAAGTAAGCAACCAAAAAAAAAACAGGTTTAATAATGCAAAAATAAATAAAAAGGGTAAATTTAAAGCAAACAACGCCACAACAATTAATCAATCTGCCGACGATGGAGTACAGCAGTTTAGAACCATGCCCTTGGGACGACATGGGGCCGCTGCCACTTTCCAGCAGCCAATGGACAGAGTGCTGCGGCTGCAGGGATCCGACACGGCCACCTACACGGACGATATCATCATCTGCAGGGAGAGCTGGGACGAGCGTATGGAGCATGTCCCTGAGGTATCTGGGGCTCTCAAAGAGGCGGGTTTGACGGCCAACCCAACCAAGTGTCAGCTGCCCACCCAAGAAGTCACTTACCTAGGGTAGGATGTCAGGGGAGTGGGGGGAGGGGTGGGGGAGGGGGAGATACGACCTTTGGTACAAAAGTCTTAGTGGGCTGCCCCGTCCCTTTCACAAAGTAGCAAGTCCGGTGGTTTATGGGATTAGCAGGATACTATTGACAGTTCATCCCGAACTTTGCTACCATGGCTGCCCAGTTGACAGACCAGGTTAAGGACACTGCACCCACGTCAGGCATTGGGAGAAGAAGAACACCCTGTTCTCTATCCCAGCAGGAAGCTATTTCCACAGGAGGTAGCCTAATCAGTCATCAAGAAGGAGGCCCTGGAGGTGAAATGAGCCACTGATGCCCTTACTTGTAGGGTTAGCCCTTCCACCTAGTAACTGACTGTGCACCAATCCACTGGCTGCGCTCAGTGACAGGCCATAATCCAGGCATTATTCAGTGGCTTCACTCAATGAAGCCATACAGCTTTCGGGTGGTAAAAGCGTGGACTTCGTTTTCACAGGATGGTGGGGACATGAACTGGCCCCAGGACACCCCAGCCCAGGGTCTGAGAGGGAGGGTGGGCGAGGGAGTATACAAACCCCACATTGCGTCTCACGTGGTGAAAGGACAGTACTGGGCCCAGGTAGCCCCGCACATCCATCCCTGCAGAGCATGCTTCAATTGGAGAGAGGGCTGGAAAGGGAGCAACCCAGCTCAGACGGGAGAGGCTGGGGAGGAGGACAGACCTGCCCTGAAGCCTCCTGACAAAGGACGGACCGTATACTTAGCCCCATCAGGGCTGATGGTTTCATTGCCTTTTCTTTTTCTTTTCACCTTATTTTGGATTGGAACCGGGGGAGACCAGCAGTTGGTTGGAAGTGACCCAGGGAGGGCAACTCGGAAAACAACTTTGGGGACCAGACACTGTTGAACCTCCTAAGGCCCTGGCTCAGAGCCCAGAAGAGTGGGTGGGCCCAGGCTCCCCTTCCACTGCCCACCTCCCTGCCCTTCTGATTCAAAGAGGGTCAGGACTGCAAGATCTGCCCACTGGGAGGGGGCACTAAGTGTGCTAACCACTAGGTCACATAACCACCGATGACCCTATCACGCTCCTATAGGGGGATCCAATTGTGTACAAAAAATTTCTTCTCAGAAGGAAGAAAATGACACTTACCAATTTCTAGATCTCGTTTCACTAAAACATAAACAGAAATATGTTATAAATTTTTTTATGAGCTTTTCTTGCCTTATGTGTTATTTCTCATTATCATCAATACAAAGTTAAGGCTGGGTGATTATTTTTACTCAACTTCCTTGTTTCTATTGCTTCCCCATCAAAAGGGAAAGTTTATCTAATTTAGACTTACCCCAAATTTTATTAAACTTGTTTAACACACCCTGTCCTGGGGCACAGCCCCATCCCAGTCAGGAAAAGACGAAAACTCCTCTGGGCTCAAGTGGCCTCATTCCTGCAGGGCCAGCTCCATTTGGAGGAAATGATCTCAAAAGAGAGAGGTTGTCACAGGAAGGGGACCGCAACCAGCAAAAAGGCTGCTGAAACTCAGAGGAGCTGATTTCTGCAACAGAACCACTGGGAGGAAGAGAACGTGTGACCCTCTGCCACTCACAAGGGCCCTTCAGACCAGGTACAAACAGGGATGTGTGCAGAAATTTAAATTTGATCCCTTTTGGAGGGGCACATTCTGTACCCATCCCTGGAGCTCGCTCCCCCCACTGTTCTGGCCAGGGAAGGACTTTGCTCTTTCCCCTATGCCCACCTTGGCAGAGCACTCTTCCCTCCCACACAGGAGCTTGCTCTTTCCCCCACACCAGCAGGAGTTCGCTTTACCTTGCCTCCGCCCTGGCCCTGGCAGCAGGTTACTCTTCCCTGCCTCTGCAGCCCTGGGGTTGTAGAAGCTCTGTGCCCTCGATGATTATTTGGGGCCCCGTGCCTCTGCTTGACCCCCCTCCCCCCATGCATGACCCTGGGTACAAGCTGACTGCAGCAGGAGTGGCTGAAGATAAATCCTGTCATGGGGTTCAGCTGTTCTTAAACTTCTGTCATGAATTCACTTGATCGATGCTACACTCCCTGGTGACTGGACTTGCCATTATTTTCTCAGATGCTCCATCGGTATGTGGTCTAAGGCCCAGACAACTAAGCAGCACCCAGACTTATGTCTTCTAGCCTGCCCTGAGAGCAAACAGTCCTTTTACCCCAATGGATAGCAATGTCACATTAGAGGAAACTGAGGCACAAAAAATTCATTAAAATAATGCAGAAAATTCCCATTTCAGCACACCTTCATTGACAAGCCAGATCTCTATAGATTCTTCTCAAAGACTCTGAGACTGAGGCTGGTTTGCATTGAAAACTTACACTCCTCGTACACGTAGCTATGCTGACCTAACCCCCTAATTCAAAGGACTTTTAAGGGGAAAGGGTCTTTGGAAACATCCAAACAGGCCCTGAAATGGTCCAACCTGTTACACATACTAACCCTCCCCCACCCAACAAACACACAGAAATAAAAATAAATCAGAGAAACCAACAAGCGTATATGCAATTGTGTAACTTGGTCAAAGTCTGTATTTGTGGAAAAAAGGGAAATTGAAACTTACCAACTTCTTCAGTAAGTTTCGCTGAAAAGTACAGAAATAAATGTAAATTAATATCATCTCCTTGCTTCATTAAAAGTGTTTGAAGACGACTTCCTATAGGTACACAATTCATTAGGAAGGAAGTCTGATTGATTTGGAAATCAGGCAGATATTCTTTATGGATGAAGTTCAGCAGGTTAAGGATAGCTGTGCCTGAGTTATGTGACAGTGGGTATGATTTTTTAATTTCCTAACTGAGGAAGAAATGTGTTTCTTTACTGATTTACCACAAGGGCATTTCTACAGGGCCTCTCACTGTAATGTCCGGGTGCACTACACTTTATTAGCAGAAAAGAGATTTGAAGGACAAATATGAGAGGCTAGGCTTTGCAGAACCTTCTCTCAAGTGGGACCAGAGACAGACAGTGGTAATCTCCGGAGAACTAGCAGCAGAGGGAGATGAAGGACCAAGCAGAACACAGATGTATCTGCTATGATCCGATTCTCTGACTCAGTTCTATTGCCCAAGACTCTCCTCTCTCCTATTCCACTCCCCACTCCCTACACACACAGTCCTCTTCCGCTCTCCCCCCCACAGCCCTCCCCACCACCCTCTATCAATAAATTCACATGCATTCTTCTTCTTTATACAGGACAAGATCAGCAGATCACACCTTCTTTTAATATTAAATTCCTAAATTGCTCTAATTTATTTATTAGAACAAAATCTTTATTTACAGTATATTTCTTCCTCTGATATTTACCTTTCATTTTAAAGAGATAAACAGTGAGGCCAATGAAAGCAAACAAAACTACCAGGATCACACTCAAAGTCGCCATCAAGGGATTCACCCTCGGGAAAAAGAGATCTGAAAAACAAAACACCAGAACTTGTCTTAATTTGGCTGATTACAGTCAGATGTTTTGATTTCATACAAATACATAAATGGTGCCCAGCAGGATTTGTGCAAGACAAGAGTGAAAGAATGGCCATGTGTACACTACGCAAAAATGTGTAGACCGCTGGGTTTGCTCTGGCCCCTGCCTAAGGGCCAGAGCATACACACTCCAGGGAGGCCCTGTTCCTGCCTAAGGGCCGGAACCCCTGGACTATTTGGGGTTCAGCCCCATTACACCGGTTGGGATGCTAACATCAGTTTGCTAATTTCCCCTGAGACTAGGCAGCAATCCCAGTGGTATAGTGAGGCGGTGTGGCCTCCCTCCAATCCAGAGTGGGAGGGACGACCACCGCACCACTACACGAGGGTAAAATGAGTCCATTTGTGGATCTTGACCAAAGTGATGTAAGAAGCACAAGTCCAACTGAATGTCATTAGAAACAACATCACATGACGTAGGTGACGTTTCCCACAACAAGCAATGAACAGTGAGTTGGTGCAGCAACAAGATCACAAAGAGGCCACATGACAAAACTTACCACATTCAAAAAAATCACTGAGGTGAAGTTAAGGTTGCAGGATCATATTGTGTCAGTGGATTGAGTGAAAATTTCTCCTAAAAAATGCTGGAAGATTTTTGTGTGTGTGCATACATGCGTGCAGGCTAGTATCAGGAAAGTCAGACTTCACATTAAATTTACATGAAATCCCAAACTTTGATTTTCTGAATACTCACAACTAAGGGAATCAAATTACCTAAACTGTGATCCCGTAAATATACCAGTCTCCTATTTTCTGTGTTTGTACGTGGATTCTGAAATATCCACCACAGATGTTTCCGTTCTTTTCTTCCTATGTTTTGTTTGGTTTCTGGTGGTGGTGAGTTCAGTGTGGGGTTTGGATGGTGACTGACCTGCTATATAAACGGCTGATTCCTTGTCTTGATTGAGAACGGTGTTCCTGATGCAACAGGACAAGTTTTGGTTTGAATGTTCTGTTATAATGAGAGCAGTTTCTGTTTCAAACAGGTTGTTATCGCCACGGGATTTTGTTTCAGAGAGTGATGGTAAACGCTGCCCATTGAAATCTTTCCACAGCACCTCAGGCTCTGGGTACCAGCCAGCTGATCGACAAACCACCCGGATCCCTCCATCCTGGTGACCCTCCACAGAGATGAGAGGAGCAGAGCCCAGACCTAAGGGGAAAACACATAAAGGTGTCAATTCCATGAATTAATTTATAAAGCAGAAGGGATGAGGGACAGTTTGTGGATCCCTTACTCACACTAGAAAGCACTTGTTCATGGGGGTAGTCAGGAGAAGGGATAAATGAATACTGGATAAATGAGGGGATAAATGAATACTCAGTCTTGTCTAAGAGTGGTTAATATGTAGCTCCCCATCACCACCATCACCACTATAGAGTCTCAGCAAATAAGGCTGCATTTGATTTTAACTACACCCCTACATAACAACCAACCCATAAGAAGGCCATAAAAGTCTGGCAGCCCCACCTTAGCCACACATCCTAGAAACCACTGCAGAGCAATTGGAAGGCTTTATGTGTCCAGAAGGCCTTTCCCTCTTAATTAAAGACCCCTTTGGGAGTCAATCAAGACTGGGCAAGAAAGTGCCTTGCCCATCCTGAAAATGTGTTTAATAACACGTTGGGAAAGTTTTCAGCATATTTTCCCAAGTATGAAAGTGGCTGTTTGCTGAAAGTTAGATACACTGTGTTACTGCAAAATATTTCACAAGCAAGGAGTCACAGCTGTTGTGATAGGAAAGAACAAAGCCTGCAGACCACACACAGTTAAAACTGACACAAGGTACTGACCTGCTACCCGCAGTTCCAATACAGTTTCTTCATAAAAAGTACCATCTTGAACAAAGCAGTGGTATTGTCCTTCATCAGAGGGTCTGATATTGAGAATCCTCAAGGGAACATTTCCATCTGTGAGTCCGGCTTTCAAAAGCTCTGTCCTTCCCTCATACTCTGGCATCTGCCCTTCATACTGATCCTTCCCATCACGGTACAGGTGCACAAAGGATACAAATTCAGGTCGGAACCATCTCACCTCCATGTTTGCAGCGCTCATCCGGGGGGACAGGTGACAGGGGAACACAGCTTCCTGACCCAGGATGGCAGCGACAGGGTCAGGGGGTCCAATCACCGTGAATTTTGCTGGAAAATGCACCGGGACAGCAATAACAACAACAACAACCTTGGTGAGGCAGAGAACTGGGAATGGACATGCTCGGTGTATAGTTGAGACAAGCTATTCAAGTAGCCCCTTTTTCTAAGTGCTCTCAAATTGACACGCTTACTGACATTGGCATGAGATTTGCTGGTCCTCACCAGGAATAAGGGGAGGGTTGGTGGGCCATATCTGGTGTTCTTCCACCAAGGCGCTCCTGAGATCTAGGCCTATTGCTCTAGGCAACTGTTGAACTATTGTGGTTCAATACTTCATATGATCAAGAGACCAATTAACCAAACGTTGCCAAATGTATTGCCTAAGGACAAATCAGTACACTATGAAAAGGAGACATACATATCCTCCTTCTGGAAAGCAATCCTTACCTTGCAGTGTGCTCACCTTACACAGAAATTGTGCTTCAAAAATACACCACCAAAACCACTTATATTTATACCAGGGGTGTTTGCAAGTGAAAAAGCACTTTATCCATCACCCCCTCCAACCCCCCACTTCTTAATCTTGTTCTGTACGTTCCTTATTGCTGTTTCGGACAGAACATTCCAAACCAGGTGGGAGCACACGTACATCCCAGCCACTGCTAGGACATGCCATTCATGTCTCTTGGCTTTGATAGGCTTCTGATGTTCTATCGTGAACACTAACTTAACTTTAGCAAAGTTTGGTGGGATATTTGATGTGGGTGAACAGAATTGTTAGAAGAGCATAATACATTCCGTTAATTTCCCAGCACCATATGTAAAGAGAGAATTACTGTGCATATAATACCTAATAATAAGGTGGTGTATACTACACCTAACATATATGTATTAGCTAACAGGCCCAATAAAAAAAGTCACATGACATAGAATATCAGGGTTGGAAGGGACCTCAGGAGGTCATCTAGTCCAACCCCCTGCTCAAAGGGGGACCAATCCGCAATTTTTGCCCCAGGTCCCTAAATGGCCCCCTCATGGATTAAACTCACAACCCTGGGTTTAGCAGCCCAATGCTCAAACCACTGAGCTCCCTCCCCCAAATAGACTCCTAGTGGAATCAAAACGAGCTCCGATATTCCACAGTGGAGAGAGGAGGCGGCGCAATTGTCATGTAGGGCCCTCACCAGGGGCCCACACCATCAGGTATTGATACCTGTCCCCAGCCTCTCTCAGATATTCTAGTTCTTATTTCATTTTTGTGCACATGTGGGCCTCTAACTATGGCTCCGATCTCTGGATATCTCAGATCCTCTAAGATAATTTATGTACTTTATGAATTATTCTTGTTATTGTTAAACTCTTCAACAAGTGTCCAGTCAATGCTCTGGGCATCCTTGACAACCTTTTCAAGAGACTCGTGTGAAGAAACAGACCTGAGCCCTATCCCAGGAGCAAATAAAATAACCCCGCAGCAGCAACAGAATGAGAGCAAACAATGGATAATGAAGGTGCTGATCTTGTTGCGTGGTTACATTTACACACCGGGAGTAGTTACATTGACTCTGAGTGGAGCATGTTGTTCAGACACTTCAGGAGCCTCAATAAATTCTCTAAGAAACAGCAGCCACGGGGCGAATTCCTACCTGATCCCATCCTGTGAACAGAACAGGTAAGGAAGCAAATGATAATCCCAGGGAGAAGGGAGCTGTGGCAGGATGAGTAAACCTTCATCTGCACTGTAACTTGACCTAGACAACGGGAAGAAGGAGGAAAGAAAACTCATCTTAGTGAACATAACACTGAGACTAACAGGAAATCATTAAAGTCAAACATTAAAGAGGACACATTAAATAAGAAAGGAATAAATGCATTATTAAGTGAACTTTTTCATATTACGTAGTTAGAACAGCCATTTAAATAAACTGAATATGTGTTTCCTTTATGAGTCTGAATTTGTCCCATCCCTACAAAATCCACATTAAAAAAAGTCAGATCCGTGTAGAAGTTGGTAGTAATTCCATCAATGGAGAAAAAAGTTTTAAGGAATGAGAAACAGTGTGTGTTTGTCAGGTTTCAGAGAAGCAGCCGTGTTAGTCTGTATTCGCAAAAAGAAAAGGAGGACTTGTGGCACCTTAGAGACTAACAAATTTATTTGAGCATAAGCTTTCATGGGCTACAGCTCACTTCATCGGATGCATGTGTGTTTGTGTATGAGAGAGAAAGATTCTTTGTTTTTTACCCATTTCTTTTCTTTCAACATATCAGAGACAAAATGATTTAGTCCCATAAACAGAATTATCAAGTATCAGAGATAACAGAGAAAGAGGCTGCCCAAAAAGTTGGATTTGCAAGCATTTGTAACTTACTTTTCAAAACAGAAATCTACAATAAGTTAATTCATAGCCAGACTCCCTTTGAATGCATTGAGAGCAGGATCAGGTCCAGTTTTCCTGAATAAAATATAAAGAGGAAAGACAAAAAATTCTTACAACGAATAGCCACAATAGTCTGGTGTTAAATTCCAATGAAAGGGGAGGAAACAAAATCGCTCAGATAAAATTTGGAATATATAGTTCAAAAGCAAAGTTTATATTCAGAGTCAGATACATTTATCTGGGATTACTGGATCATTTTGCAGCTATTTATTCACTCAAAGACTAAATGTCTCCTAGGAGATATCTAAGAGCAGTGGAGAGAGTATTCAAGTGACAGAAGCTCACCTACCTGATGACTCCTGGAAATCAGCTTTGGGACAGTTTTGAGCTCTCCCTGGCATCTCCGGGTTTTCTACAATCCTCATGCATTCTCCTCTGGGTGGTTTACATTTTCAGTGATGATTTCAGGTTTCAGAGTAACAGCCGTGTTAGTCTGTATTCGCAAAAAGAAAAGGAGGACTTGTGGCACCTTAGAGACTAACCAATTTATTGGAGCATGAGCTTTCGTGAGCTACAGCTCACTTCATCGGATGCATACCGTGGAAACTGCAGAAGACGAAAGCTCATGCTCAAATAAACTGGTTAGTCTCTAAGGTGCCACAAGTACTCCTTTTCTTTTTGCATTCTATACACAGAGACCATGAAACAATACCTCCTCCCACCCCACTCTCCTGCTGGTAATAGCTTATCTAAAGTGATCACTCTCCTTACAATGTGTATGAGAAAACCTGGATTTGTGCTGGAAATGGCCCAACTTGATTATCATACACATTGTAAGGAGAGTGATCACTTTAGATAAGCTATTACCAGCAGGAGAGTGGGGTGGGAGGAGGTATTGTTTCATGGTCTCTGTGTATAGAATGCAAAAAGAAAAGGAGTACTTGTGGCACCTTAGAGACTAACCAGTTTATTTGAGCATGAGCTTTCGTCTTCTGCAGTTTCCACGGTATGCATCCGATGAAGTGAGCTGTAGCTCACGAAAGCTCATGCTCCAATAAATTGGTTAGTCTCTAAGGTGCCACAAGTCCTCCTTTTCTTTTTAGTGATGATTTCTGTTAGGCCAAATTAAGTGAGGAGAAATGACAGAGACAAGGAGCTGGATCCCAGGCTTTGCTTCCAAATATCTGCCAAAACGGTGTCTCTTTTTTGTCAAGACACTGAAGCGAGATGTGTCTCTCTCGATGCCTCCACCACACTAGAAAGCGAAAGTAGGAAAGGGAGGGGCACGCGGGGGGGGGGTTCCGTCCCTTCACCCCCACATTGCCCTTTGGGGTGAAGGATCCTCTCCCGGAGAAGTCCACCCAGGGGTCCCGTCTTGACTCAGATCTACCCAAGGGCCCCAGTTTGGCGGAAGCCCCGTGAGAATTTCGCAGAGACTCGGCTCCCTGCTCCGCGAGACCTGCTACCTGCGGGACCGGATTTCTGACGGCGCTGGGTTCACACGCATCAGGGGCCCCCCGGTCGCTCCACTTCTGCTGCAGCCCAGCGGCCGCGGCGCCGGCTCCGCTCTCCAGCCCCTTCCCCTAGGACCGGCCCCGGGGCTTCTCCTCCGCCCCCCACCCCGCCCACTCGCTCCTGCTCTCCGCTGGCCGGCTGAGGGCTCCTCTCGTCCCCCCCGCCCCCCCCCCCCGCCCGTCACTGGCAAGCAGCCTGCGGGGGGCCGGAAAGGAGCCCTCAGCCACTGCCCTGCCGCTCCTCCGGGCTGCCGGTGCCGCTTCGGGCTCCCCCGGGGTCAGGCAGCCCAAAGCCAGGGACTGTCACCCAGCCGCCCGGGGGGAGCGGAGCGGATGGAGTCCCTGCCTGCCGCTCAGCTGGGGGGGTGGGGGGGGGCGCTAGGACTAGGGAGAAGGTGGGCGGGGGGGATCCTGTTTACCCCTCCCCCGCCCTGCTGGCCTGCAGTTTACTCCTGGCACCTCCCTCGCTCCAGGGACCAACCCTAGCTCCCCCCCCCCCGCTGTGCTTTTGCCCCAGGCCTTGCCCCGCTCCAGCTGGGGACCAATCCTCCCCCCCCCCCGCACATGCCCCCCTGTGCTCTTGCCCCTGGTCCCTGCCTCGCTCCAGCTGGGGACCAATCCTTCCCCCACATGCCCCCCTGTGCTCTTGCCCCTGGCCCCTGCCTCCCTCCAGCTGGGGACCAATCCTCTCCCCCCCCCCCCATTCCCCTCTGTTCTCTTGCCCCTGGCCACTGCCACACTCCAGCTGGGGACCAATCCTTTCCCCCCCCACATGCCCCCCGTGTTCTTGCCCCTGGCCCCTGCCTCCCTCCAGCTGTGGACCAATTCTTCCACCCCCCACATGCCCCCCTGGGCTCTTGCCCCTGGCCTCTGCCTCCCTCCAGCTGGGGACCAATCCTTCCCCCCCCCCCACATGCCCCCCTGTGCTCTTGCCCCTGGCCCCTGCCTCCCTCCAGCTGGGGACCAATCCTTCCCCCCACACACATGCCTCCCTGTGCTCTTGCCCCTGGCCCCTGCCTCCCTCCAGCTGGGGACCAATCCTTCCCCCCACACACATGCCTCCCTGTGCTCTTGCCCCTGGCCCCTGCCTCCCTCTAGCTGGGGACCAATCCTTCCAACCCCACTGTGTCTCGCTGTCAGGGTAGATAACAATCAATGATTTTTTAAAAAAAAATTAAAAATTGGATTTTTTCATTTAAATTGGATTTTTTTGAGAAAATGCTTTTTGAGAAAAAAACCTATCTAAAGATGAGATATTTTTGAGCTATAACCTATCATAGAATAGGGATGATAAATTATATTTCTATAGTATGAGACAATATATTCATGTAATGTTTGAGAAAAGTTTTGTAAATGAGTTCTAATAGTTCATGGATTAGGGACCCAATCTTATGGGGTTCCACAGGCTTCTCTATAGATTATTTAGGTTAATCTTTCTATCTACCCAATGGGACTCAGTGCTCAGTCTAGAAGACACCATCAGAGATGCTTAATTTTTCAGTTCTCAAACTGCGGATTTGGGTCTCCAGAGGTAACATGCTTGTTAACAGCAAAAATGTTTTAAAATAAATAAATAATATGTAAAGGTGAGAAATAACAGACCTCAACTCTATTGTCCCTCTGCAATTTTGTGTACATGGAGTCAATCCCTTTGTACCTCTCTCTAAAAGTGCAAAGTTTCAAAAAGTTCAATGAATAGAAGACTGTTGGGGGCAGAATAGATCTGGACAAGGAGAAGTCTGGACATAAATGTGAAAAGCGAGGGACATATGCTTTTTTGTTAAAATATTATATGTTTGCTGTTGAAGAAAAAAATCCAGAATACTTAACGTTGTTTTTGTTAAATAAAATAATTGAAATGTCTGTCTGGTGATGTTCTCCTCCTAATACAGCCAGGCAAGAAAATCCTCCAATTATTAATGATTAATCTGTTGAATTGGAGATGGTTCACCTCCCAGTGACAATAAATATCTGCTTCAATTACCTTTGGTAAATGAAATAACCAATCATTCATTTTCTGATATAGCTGTAAAACTAATCTGAAAAGTTTTCAAAATAAATCACTGTTTAAAAATGTATAGTGTGTACCTTCTAAAAATGAAACCTACATCGATCTCTGAGTTGTGAAGAATATGTATTAAGGTTGTAACAACAAACAAGAATGCACATTTATATAGAAAACTCTGATTAAATCGAGACTTCCTGACTAGTGATTTAAATCATGATTTAAATCAAATGCACCCTGCCTGCTGTGCTCTTGCCCCTGGCCCCTTCATTCCCCAGGGGGCCCCACAAATATGTTTGGCGCCAGGCTCACAAAAAGCTAATCCGGCCCTGTTTAATACAATCATAATAACCATTATATTTTTCATCTGCTGCGCCAAATGAAAACTCCCCTTTTAATTACTTCAGTAATAAACAGCCCTTGTACGCTACACTGGAGTTTATGGTGAAGGGAGTGTCTTTATTGCTGTAAGGTCGAAGGTTAAAGCCAAACCTCTCTCTGTTCTCAGCTACAAATCAAACAGGGACCAAACTGCGTAAGTTGTTAGTTCTAAGTCCTGACTGGTCAGCAGACATAGTGCTCCCCTTGTGACAGGATCCCCCGCGTGCAAACTGGATCTGGGGTACCACTGTGGCCCCTTACGTCTCCAGCCTGGGCTGTCTCTCACAATGCTTTGAAGCAGTAAACCCCATTGGGAGCTGTCATCACTCAGCACAAAAATAGGTGGAACCCCACACCCAGCTGGATTGCCTGAATGCTCCCAGAGCCACTCACAAATCACACAGAGAAAGGCACCAGCCAATATCCCCCAGCTCCCCAGCCTTGCACCCCAGTGTAAGTTTATTGCCCAGTGTGGAGAGGACATGCACCAGCCAGAAATGGAAATCCAGCTGAGGTGAGAAAGGAAAGCTTGCCAGAGATGTGGCTTGTTACCAGGGCTGCTGTAAACTTGGATACAATGTTGCACTATTTAATGCACTACACTGTGGAATTTGTATGTTCTTGCAGCTGGATGGTGTGAGCTGAAATTATTTTCCTTTAGGGGAAGGCTGTCATTGCTCCTTGTTTTGCTGGGGAATGCATGGCTGGAGATCTGTAGCCATCAGTCACTCGCCTTCATACTGCTGCTGTTTCATGTGGCTGGGCCCTGCAGCCAGAACTCTTCTGTGGCAGAGTGGATCTGAGATCAGGATCAAGAGGGAATCTGGGGAGTGGCCTTCTGGAGCCAGAACAGGAGCTGCAGCTGCGATGGGAAAGGTGTGCTGGACAGAGGCATCCTGGGGAAGCAGCTGGTTACTTCCTGAGCAACCAGATACAATATTATTACAGATCCTGACTCACATTGTGATGAGATACATTGCTACCCTTGTGTAAGGCAAACTGGCTACATGGTTGTAAACTTGCTTCTAACCAGCCTTGCTGCTTCATGGCATCCAGATGCTGTCAGCTCTGGTGCATGGGCTCAGGGTGAGAATCTCACTGCTGCTGGGTTTTTGTTGCTGGTGAACGTATTGCCTGAGAATTGCAGTCATCAGTCAGACACTTTCTCCCCCCAATTACAAAGTATTTGAGAGGCTGCACAAGGTCACTTCAGGTGGAACTGGGAAAAGAACCCAGCTCTCCAATATGGAAAACCCAGGAGCTAGCCACTCATTCCTACTGCCTTTGGGTTGAATGCATAAAATAGATATGATCTGGTTAGCACCACTGCACAACAGAGCCAGGCACAGAACCTTGGAGCTCTGACCTCTAATCTGGCTCGTAAGCATTTGTGTACCTGATGGAACAGTGTGTCAAGTCCCCCAACAGTGATTGGCCTCAGAAATAATGGTGGGGGACCGGGGAGGCCATGTTACAAATCCTGCTGCTGTGGGAGTGGGGACTGAGGGGTATTAAAAAAAGAAAACTAAAATATATAATTTAATTCACCCGCTCGTTGAAAATGTTATAAGCAATTGATTGAGGGGCAATGTGCCCTGAAATCCTGGTATTCCAGATTGAAAACATCAGTCTCAAAATATGGGCTGGGATTTTCTCAGGAGCCAAGTCCCCATTGAATTCCTGCCCTGAAGCCCTGGGGATTGCACTGGTTGGACAGACGTGGTCTAAGAAGCATTAGGGCCAAGCCCCATTAGACAGGCTGATTTGATGTAAGAATGGTTGGGCTTTGCCCTAGTGCTGTCCTGAACACTCTCAGCAGCAATGCCTTCCGGGTAGGTATCTACAGTCCCAGTCCCTAGAAAGAAAAGGAGTACTTGTGGCACCTTAGAGACTAACGAATTTATTTGAGCATGAGCTTTCGTGAGCTACAGCTCACTTCATCAGATGCATACCGTGGAAACTGCAGCAGACTCTATATATACACAGAGAATATGAAACAATACCTCCTCCCACCCCACTGTCCTGCTGGTAATAGCTTATCTAAAAGCCATTTCCAGCACAAATCCAGGTTTTCTCACCCTCCACCCCCCCACACAAATTCACTCTCCTGCTGGTGATAGCCCATCCAAAGTGACAACTCTTTACACAATGTGCATGATAATGAAGTTAGGCCATTTCCTGCACAAATCCAGGTTCTCTCACTCCCTCACCCCCCTCCAAAAACCCACCCCCATACACACACAAACTCACTCTCCTGCTGGTAATAGCTCATCCAAACTGGCCACTCTCCAAGTTTAAATCCAAGTTAAACCAGAACATCGGGGGGGGGGTAGGAAAAAACAAGAGGAAATAGGCTACCTTGCATAATGACTTAGCCACTCCCAGTCTCTATTTAAGCCTAAATTAATAGTATCCAATTTGCAAATGAATTCCAATTCAGCAGTTTCTCGCTGGAGTCTGGATTTGAAGTTTTTTTGTTTTAAGATAGCGACCTTCATGTCTGTGATTGCGTGACCAGAGAGATTGAAGTGTTCTCCGACTGGTTTATGAATGTTATAATTCTTGACATCTGATTTGTGTCCATTTATTCTTTTACGTAGAGACTGTCCAGTTTGACCAATGTACATGGCAGAGGGGCATTGCTGGCACATGATGGCATAAATCACATTGGTGGATGTGCAGGTGAACGAGCCTCTGATAGTGTGGCTGATGTTATTAGGGCCTAATAACATCAGCCACACTATCAGAGGCTCGTTCACCTGCACATCCACCAATGTGATTTATGCCATCATGTGCCAGCAATGCCCCTCTGCCATGTACATTGGTCAAACTGGACAGTCTCTACGTAAAAGAATAAATGGACACAAATCAGATGTCAAGAATTATAACATTCATAAACCAGTCGGAGAACACTTCAATCTCTCTGGTCACGCAATCACAGACATGAAGGTCGCTATCTTAAAACAAAAAAACTTCAAATCCAGACTCCAGCGAGAAACTGCTGAATTGGAATTCATTTGCAAATTGGATACTATTAATTTAGGCTTAAATAGAGACTGGGAGTGGCTAAGTCATTATGCAAGGTAGCCTATTTCCTCTTGTTTTTTCCTACCCCCCCCCCGATGTTCTGGTTTAACTTGGATTTAAACTTGGAGAGTGGCCAGTTTGGATGAGCTATTACCAGCAGGAGAGTGAGTTTGTGTGTGTATGGGGGTGGGTTTTTGGAGGGGGGTGAGGGAGTGAGAGAACCTGGATTTGTGCAGGAAATGGCCTAACTTCATTATCATGCACATTGTGTAAAGAGTTGTCACTTTGGATGGGCTATCACCAGCAGGAGAGTGAATTTGTGTGGGGGGGTGGAGGGTGAGAAAACCTGGATTTGTGCTGGAAATGGCTTTTAGATAAGCTATTACCAGCAGGACAGTGGGGTGGGAGGAGGTATTGTTTCATATTCTCTGTGTATATATAGAGTCTGCTGCAGTTTCCACGGTATGCATCTGATGAAGTGAGCTGTAGCTCACGAAAGCTCATGCTCAAATAAATTCGTTAGTCTCTAAGGTGCCACAAGTACTCCTTTTCTTTCTGCGAATACAGACTAACACGGCTGTTACTCTGAAACCAGTCCCTAGAAAGATCACCAAAGCAGTGGATCCTGAGAGATTTGAAGATGCTGCACTGTGGGACTCATGGAACCGCTGTGGTTGGTCCTTGCCCATGTACACCACAGAACAGGTCAGACTGACCCAGGTCAGCACAGCCCAGGGGTTAGTTTTGTTGCAATCCAGTGTAATCCCAGTGGTAAATGACATGGACCCCTGAGCTGTCTGGAGCCCTTTTGTGTGTGGATTCAAGGTGCTGGGGGGGTGGGGGGAAGGGGGGAGGTCTGTGCATTATTTAGCACAGTCACCTCCTGTGCCGGCATCTGAGTTTAACCTTCAGTAGTATCTCCCAATGAGAAACCTCATCTCCCTGCTGGGCCTGGGATGTTTGTCAAAGAGTCTTTCCTTCCTAATGGCTGCACTTCATCACTGCTCAGTGCTGTTGTGGGGTGGCAGGCTGGTCTAGCAGTTTGGGCACTGGACTGGACCTTCGGATATCTTGGTTGTATTCCCAATTCTGCCACTGACCTACTGCATGACCTTGGACAAGTCACTGCCCTCTCTGTGCCTCAGTTTCCCTTCCCCACCTCTTGTCTACTTCGTCTGCAACCTGTTCAAGGTGGGCATTGTCCCTCATTGTGTTTTATGCAGGGCCCAGATCTCATTTGGGGGCTGTGGGGACTGCTGTGATCCAAATAAAACTAATAATAAGTTCTATGATACAAATCAGTAACAAGATCAACAGCTTGTAACTTCCCCATCTCCAGCCTGAAGGCAGCATTCTCACATAGACCGGCCTGCAGCTCTTGTGATTCAAGCCTCACTGATCATTTAACCGCTTCTGTTCTATAAAAAGCAATTTTCCAATGTGCTGGGGGGAGGGGACTTGACACCTGGCTCTGCCCAGGCCCCACCCCGACTCCACCCCTTTCCCCAAGGCCCCACCCCAATTCTACTCACCCCATTCTACCCCATCCCCGGAGGGTGCCAATGCTTACTCCTCCTCCTCTCCCCTCAATAGCCCCCACAGCTGAGCTTGACAGGCGGGAGGCACGGAGAGGCACTGATCAGCAGGGCCTGACAGCAGGACCCATGCGGTCGGCACCTATGATAAAAAAGTTCCCTTATTTCACCAGGGGAAGCTGGTTTTAATAAGGATTCCACTTCTTAGATAAAAGTCTCCCATGTCAGGTATCTTTAAAGACTATTTTTTGCCCTTCTTGCCACTCTCCCGGATCATCTATTTTTCAGTAGTATCTCCCATTCAATGAAGGCTTTGGAGAGCTGAATGATGTACACTTGCAACAGGCAACTTCCGGTGAAATGAACCTTGTAACCAAAGTTATTACCATTAAATTTGACAGCAACTCCCTACCTTGTACTCCTGGGCAGCTTCCTCTATAGGAACCACCATGTGAGCTCTGTGCACTTGGGATCTGTCGCACACCACACAGATGGGGGTTTGATCCTCTTCACAGAACAGTTTCAGAGCCTCCTGGCGTTCCCCACACACCCTGCCCCCTCCTGCTCCTTTCGCTGCCTGAAAAGTCAGCCCCTTTGGCTATTTCTACATTTGCCAGCTGCCTGTTGGGCCTGAGGTTTCTCTGTTGCACAGTTTCTCTGCACGGAGGGCAGGAGGCGGCTCTGTCGGGTCCCTCCCAGCACTGGGCGATGCAGGCTCGGCAGAGATTGTGCCCACACTCCAGAGTGACAGGGTGTGTGAAATACTCCAGACAGACGGGACATGTCGCTTCCTCCTGGAGACTTTCCACGGGGCTCTCTGCAGCCATGGCTCTCTCTGGGCAGTGGGACAAGGTTACTTTCACTTTCCTGAGGTCAGGAAGGTAGGGGCAGGCTGGTGGTGGGGGTGCTGTACCAGCACTGATGGTGAAAAAAATCCAAATAAAAACAAAAAACAAAAGCCTTTCCCCCCAACTGCCCCAGCCAGGGCCCCCACAATGCCAGAGCCAGACCCCCATGCCTCCACCCCACTCTGGGCCCCATGCAACACCCCCCCCCCCACACACACTGTCCATGCTAAGGCCTCCACCATACACCCCCACACGCTGTACATACCAGCACCCCCTACTCATTCTGCATTCAAATCCCTCCCCCCATACACTCTGGGGACCCCCTGAAGCAACACGTCTCTGTGCCCCGCCAGAAACCCACACAGCCAGTGTCCCCTTTGCCCCTCTTACCCCCTCCCCCCCACACGATACCACCAGTCCAGTGTGCCCACCAGGACCCACCAACCAACACTAAGAGAAAGACAGGCCAACACACCGAGCAGAACTTTTAATATTTTTTTAAAAAAAGAAAAAGAAAAAAAAGCAGGGGAGCCGACCCGAGGTGCAGCCAGTACACACCCAGAGCAGATCCCCAACAGACAACCCCTCCCAGGCTGGTGCACCCCAGATAACCAAAGACTGACCAATAATTAGCACAGGGCAGTCGAGCCACCCCCAGCCCAGCTGTGCCAACCCCCCCAACTCGCGCAAACCCTGCTGCAGCCTCCGCCTGCCCCTCCCCCACACAGCCTGTGTGTCCCCCCGACCCCAGCTGCCCCACAACAGCCTCCCCGCCCCGGTGCACTGCAACTGCCAGGCCAGCAGGGCAAGGGCAGGTTAAATCGATGCTGCCCTGCTGCAGGTACTGCTATCCCCCCCTCAAACCACAACGCCCCGCCCCCCCCAACCAACAACCTCCCTGCCGTGAACCAGGCGCAGCAAAGCAAGCTGGTGGCTGGGGTGGCCCTGCTGAAGGGGCGGCAATTCGGCAGCAGCCCCTCTCCGTTGTTTCCCGAGGCTGCAATTCACTTCACCTCTGGGTGTCCTCGATCCCACCTGCCACATGGGGCTAATGCTGACCCTGCCTCCTAGGCTGAATCCATTCATGGCTGTGTGATGATGGGGGAAATGGCGATACCAAGGTGAGTAGATTTGGGCTGAATTACTCCACAGTCTGAGAGTGAGAGCCAGCTCCATGCAGGGGGCACGGGAGAGAGAGGGACTCAGGCCAGCTCCACATAGAGGGGGGTCAGGGCTTTAGCCCTGCAGCTTCTGTTGCTAGGGCATCTTGGGGTCCTGAACTGGGGGCTTCAGCCCCACGTCTTCTCCCAGGGTCCAGGGCTTCTCCCACCCACCCTGCGCGGCTTCTGCCGGGGTCCATGGCAGTGTTCCCTGTAATTTTTTATGTCCATGTGCAGAATGACTTTTGTTATGTGCACCAATATGGAGGTGTGTGGTGGGGCTGGGGCCAAGCGGTCTCGGGGGGGTCAGGGCTGGGGCATAGGGTTCGAGTGCGGGGCAGGTGAGGGCTCTGGCTGTGCATGTGGGGTTAGGGGTCAGGCTGGTGATGAAGGGTTTGGGGTGCTGGCTGCCCCGGGTACTACCCTCAGCCCTCTCTCACCGAAGCAGCTTGGGGCCACTTGAGAGGTGCCTCTCCATGGTCACAGCATCTCCAGTGGCTCGGCTGGGGGCATCTGTCCCCCAGCCAGAGCAGGTCCAGGCTAGGCTTGGTGGGGGTCAGGGAAGGGGCGTAGCTGAGAGGGAATTTAGGTCCGGGGCTTCTCCTTTATCCCCACCCTGCCCAGCGCATCTCCTGCCGGGGTCTGGAGCTTCTCCTCCCCCTAATCTGCCACTGCACCCATCCAGCCTGTGCGCATAGGAGCCCTGCAGCACGCCTGGGTGATTTCAAACGGCCTGGAGCTCCCAGCCACCGCTACCAGGACCACCGCAGTGGTGGCAGCCAGGGTCCCCAGGCCCTTTGAAATCTCCTGGGCCCCTAGGCAATTGCCCCCTTGCCCCCCCCCCCAGTGGCCCCTGGTGGGTGAAAGGTGTAACTGCAGCACGTCTCTGACAATGTATTTTCTGCAGAGAAAAAGAAAATTCTGGATGGCACATGAATTCTGTGCCTACGCAGGGGCACAGAATCCCCTGAGCAGTGTTTGATTCTTGTGTTGCTCTCCCTTTTATCTAAGCCCCGGTAAATGCAGTTTCACCCCTTTTAATTATTTATTTTATTACTCTCATTGTTCTTAGTTCACCATCACTTTGGGTAAGACTGTGTAGAGGTATGTCCTTGTGCTACCTGGTTCACGATTGACTTACTTCGCCCGTGTTCACTAAGGGCACTGGCCTATTGTTGGTTTAAAGCCCCTTAAACGGATGAATGTAGCAGCTTCCCTTTGTCCAGGTTAACGGTTACACATGAGAGCAAGACACAATAGCAAAGAGAAGACCCGAGGCCACTCTGGAATTTTTGTGTTGTGTGTGTGTGTGTGCGTCCACACACGCACCCAGTCACAAGTTGGCTGATAGAGTTTGGAGCAGTGAGCAAAGGAAGATTTCTGAGGTTTTTTTGGATGGGTGGGATGGTTTGGTGCCTCCTTAGATAATGGAAACAGAACTTCCTGCATACTTTGTAAATACACTAGATTGTATGAAAATACCAGACTCATCATCAAATTCTGCTCTCAGCTAGAACAGTGCGCAGGGCCTTGAACATCAGCCATCCACTCGGGTCAACCTAATAACACTCTCTTGTATGACATCTCTCTCACAGGCAAATTTCTACTGTAATTTTAACTAAACATAGATATACAGTAGTGATAACCCCAAGAAATCATATGGTACATCATGCATCAAAGAGTTATGATTTAAAACCAAATATGTTTGGGGTTCTTTTCATTTTTTGTTTCTGAGCCTTTAGGGGTGCATTAGATTCATATTTTCACATTTTTTCCAAAACCACAAGTTAAAATTTTTTTTATTGGTATACTTAGTGAAAACTGTGATTCTCAAGCAATCATTTGATTCCAGAAGCTTGTGCTTTCAGAATAAAAACACCAAATACTGCCACCCTCATGGTAAAATGGCAAGAGTCGGTAAAACTGGTGATATGTATTTGGCTATCTAGACACACATGACACTAGTATCAATGAGAATTGCACTGAATACAGCTAAGGACATGGTTACATTATGTTTCTGGATACAGGCCGTAGTTTGCAAGCTGAAATTGCAACCATTGATTGCCTGTTACTGCTCCGAAAGGTTCCATATATCTGAAATGCCTTTATGTTCCTATGACAATCAATACCATTTTGGACTTCCAATGTTATGAACTTTTTATACCTTTTAATTAAAAATAATAAACCTAATGTCTGTAACTAATCCTCCCATTCTGTGAACACTGAAGCATATGCTTTTTGGAGGTAGCTGCCCTGGGACATGTGTAAGGTGATCAGTAGATACTGCCAGGCTTATGGCCTGAGGACGTCCTGATTTTTTGTACCTCAGTGGTGGCAACCCTATTTCAAAGCCTTCGCTGTCCTTCATTCTCACTAGTTTACTTTTCTTCCCTTCCAAACAGGGGCATCGTTTGCTGTGGGCAGGTGCCCCTCCAACCTTGGTTCCCCAGCCCCCAACATTTTCATAGCTCTTCGCCAGGGGTTGTGTGAAAAACAGCCCCCTGTCAGATTTAGCCATCAGGTTTAGCTACCAGTGGGGGTTTCTGATACTATCCATATCACGTCTTGCTTTCCTATCTGAATTAACTACCCGCAACTTTCCACATGGGTGTCTCATTCAGAGGGCCCTGCCTGCCACATCCCTCCTCACCTCTGAGAGACAGCCCCCCCACCTGCCACTCGCCACATCCTTCCTCACCCCCCGCCCCTGTGAAACGCCTGCCTGCTGCTCACCACGTCCCCTGTGAGATCCTTCCCCCACTGGTCTCCAGGTCCCTCCTTTCCTCCACCCCCCAACAAAATCCACCCCCCACTACCATTTGCCTCATCCCTCCTCATCCCCCAGCCCCTGCAAGATCTCCCAGCCCGCGGGTCACTGTGTCCCTCCTTTCCTCCACCCTCCCCGAAAGACTGCCCAGCGCACCCTGTCCCTCCTCTCATCCACCCCCCTACCCGCGAGATGCCTCTACCCATCACTCACTGTGCCCCTCCTCTCCTCCATCCCCTTGCCCATGAGACCCCGCCATACCTCACTCATTATGTCCCTCCTCTCACCCATCGCCTACCCGCAAGACCCCCACCTGCTCGCTGGATCCCTCCTCACCCCTCCTCCCCATCAAGAGCCCTCCCCTCTTGCCGCATCCCTTATCAACGCTGCCCTCACATGGGCAGGAGAGTGATGCAGCCAACGGTGGTGGCTGGGCAGGGTCTGGGGCAAAGTGGGGACAGGGCCAGTGGGGGGGATGGAATGTGGATGCAAGAGGTGGGACAGGGAACTAACCTCCCCCAGGGGAAGCTTCACCCACTGCCCATGTTAAAGCTGTTTTAGTGCTTGAGGGGTTCACAGTTGATACCTGGTGAGTGAAATCTAAATACAGAACAGACAACCAGTGTGGGGTTTGTGCCCTGCTTTGTAACTGCCCTGAGGTTGGACCTCACGTTCTTGAGCTGCCCACAACAATTACAGCTGGGACATTAAGGTGAAGGAAACAAGAAGAATTGTTTGTAGTGTTTTTATTTTACAGTAAGTAGGTGGAAAGCAGGAAAGTAAAAGGAGCTAAGACAGAGTTTAATGACCACAGCATATTGTAAGGAGATCCACAGCTACTCAGAGCAGTTTGCTTAATAGCACTAAAATAGCACCAATGCCCAGGAATTAATATAGGGAATTAATGAGTTACAGTCTCACTTTCAGTAACATGTCATAAATCCCTCTGTCCCTCTCAGGTTCCCTTTCCTTCTCCCTTTTCTTTCATACTCTCCTTCTCTACTCAGCATTTTTCTAGCCCTCACTTGTGATCCCTGTTTATTTTCCTGTGTCTTTCTCACTCTCCTCCCCTCCCTCCCACAGATCAACCCCCTTGGCTGCTCCCTTCTTTCCCCTGATTTTCTGCCTTCCCCTCTTGCTGCCCCAGCGAGATCTAATCCCACAGATCTGCACAAAATACTCCCAGCTGCTACAGAGCTTCCAGCTTCTCCCAAAACCCTGATTGATTCATGCTGGGTCCCTGCCTCCTCCACCTCTGCCTGTCCCCAGCCCGGCTGTTAGTTCTGCCCCCTGCCCAGCCCCCACCTCTGCCCCTCAGGGCCCCTCTGCCCCTCCTGCAGCCCCAGGGGTTCCTTCCCCTCCCCCTCTGTCTCCTGTTGCTGCAGGGAGGGAGGGGGAGGAGCTTCCACTGGTCATAGAGATGAGGGGCCGGGGCTGGGTCGATGGGAGTCCTCCAAGGTCATAGAGACTAGGAGCCGTGAGGCTAGAGAGGCTGATTTCCGGTTCCCCCCTTTGCCGTGGGTCTCAGGGGCGCAGGCGGAGCCGGGATCCCCACCACGCCCAGAGCCAGGGGCGGATTCTCTCCCCAGGGACGGAGCCCGGCGGGAAAGTGAAGATCGGGGCCTCGTCACCAGCATCGATAAATGTCACCTGCCCCCGGTCACAGTCCAGACAAACCCAGATCCTGCTGGGGACCCGGCTCCGGGGCAGGAGGGTCACAGGGGAGGTGAGAGCCTGGAACTGATCCCCGCACCGCTCCACAGCCCAGATCCCCCCCTCAGGGCTACGGCTGATCTCTCCCTTCCTCCCCACAGACTCTCTGGCCACCCCCACAGCCCAGTATCCCCCACCCTCCACCTCCACCTCCCAGCAATGTCTCCCCGCGGTGAATCCCTCACAGCCCAGCACCCAGAGCTCAGTGTCAAATCTCTCAGGGGTGTCGGGCAGATCCTGCCACCTGTCTCCCTGGCTCACACTTTTCCCACCCTCAGACAGGACGAGTTGGGGATGAGCCGTGTCTGGATCCAGAGTCACGTTTGCTGGGGAGAGAGAATCAGAGCGTGAGGGGCAGAGCTCGGCCCTGGGGGAGGGTTTGATGGCGTCAGTGACAGAATCTGCCCCAGCTGGGGAGTGACTCAGAGAAACTCCTTCCTCCAGGATTTACCCGTCAGCTCTGAAGGGGGAGCAGCTCAGAGATGTCAGCACAGTGCAGGGGAGAGTCACGCCCTGGGCAGAGGTGGGCCAGCCATGCAGCCAAAGGGTCACTTGAGCCAGGTCTGGGACTCAGGCTCTTTCCTGTCCTGCTCCACATCTCTCCAGGGAGGGGACTAGAGACCCAGGTTTCATGGGGGGCCCCACAGAGTGGTGAGAAACTGAGCTCCCTCTCCTCAGTGCTCACTGACACGCCTCACCTCTCCCTGCAGTTTCCCATCTTAAACCCCACATTCCCAGATGAGAGAGAGCATTGCTATGGGGAGAGAATAGATGCCTCCCATCCCTGCACCCTCAGCCTACGTGAGAGCAAGGGGAGTGCTGGGGGAGAAGGAGCACGAGGTTCATCTTCCCGTCTGACTCTGGCAAAGACCAGACTAACTCAGCAGACACATATTAACAGACACACACACCCCTCACTCACTCAGCCCTTGCCCAGCATGGGGCAGGAGCGGTGACTGTGGGCAGGGATGGCCTGTGCTGGTGGAGGGTCCAGCCGGGAAATGAAAGGGTCTGAGCGGGAAGGGCAGGGGAAGGGCAGCCTGCCCTGCCACTAGTGAAATGGGGGCACTAGGACCCCGCGGCAGCAGATGATGCAGGGAGGTAGCAAGGAGCTGCAGGGGAGAGACAGGGACACTCTGCTCTGGGGCCCAGGGAGGTGCAAGGGGGGCAACAAGGGGGGAACAGGGGACACTCGGAGGGGGCACGGGGGCGGGGTGGGAGGTGGGGCCAGGGGGAGACCTGGCCCCGAACATTGGTGGAGCCGGGCCCTCAATATTGCTGGAGCCACGAGCCCATATAACTCACCGCTGCGGCTTGCCAGTAGGGCCGTACCAGGGCCTATTGGCTTCCTTTCACCTCTGCTGTTATTACCTGTAAAGCTCCTTTCTCCACTCCCGCTACCCTGCTGTTCTCTGGCAACATATTTTGTCCCTGGGGTTGGCCCATTAGCTGGTGTCCCGTGTGTGTGTTTTATGATACAATCTCCAATTCCATGATCGCACACTGTTTTTGCCACAGGACCCCTGCCTCATTCTTTCACTGCCCAGGATGGATGCACAAGGGGTGAGAATTAAGGGCGTACAGGCCAGGATAAAACTAGCATTTCCTAACTACCAAGTGTTTGACATTTCAACCTAAATCATCTTCTGTTCAGGGGGGTTGTGCAATATTCTGTACTTGTATCATGTCCCTTCTTGCTCCTCTCTTTTAAAGGTAAAAATCCCCCGTTTTTTCAATCTCTCCTTGTGCTGATTCTCATTGCCTTTCTCTGAGCCCCCTTTTCTTCTTCAGTACCCTTTCTGAGGTGGGGTGAGAAGTACCCAACACAGTACTCCCGATGAGGGCAAAACACTGATTTCTATAACGGCTGTATAATATCTCCATGTTGTTCACCATCCCCCTTTTATGGATTCTCAGATTTTGTTTGACCTTTTCCCCAGAGCTGCGCAGTGAGCAGAGGGTTTTGTCAAGCTGGCCACAGTGAATTCCAGGTTGCATTACTGAGGCCTTGGCTACACTTGCACGTTATAGCGCAATAGAGCCGCCCAGAGCGCTCTCCCTCACTCCCCGTCCACACTGGCAAGGCACGTAGAGCGTTCTGACTCCCTGGCTAGAGCGCGGCTGGTTCTCCACCTCCCCGGCAGGGATAAGGTTTGCTGCGTATTGGGTGAGACTCTGCAGCGTCAGTGTGGACGAGGAGTAACGTTACAGCGCTCTGATTGCCCTCCGGAAACGTCCCATCATCCCATTAACTGAAGTGACCGCTCTTGTCTTTGTTGAGAACTCCGGCAGGAATGCGGAAGTGGCCCTTTCAAAGCTCCATTTCGGAGCCGGCTGCTTATCAGCTCGGAGAAAAAAACAAACAGCTACTGTTTGCTTTGAGTGACGGAGAGAGAGGCGGGGGTCTGAACTTACAGACAGTGTGCTGACACACTCTCAGCATCCCAAAAACCCACTCTCTCTCCCCCCACATACACACAACACACTCCACTCCACCCCACGCCCATTTGAAAAGCACGTTGCAGCCACTTGAATGCTGGGATAGCTGCTCATAATGCACCGCTCCCAATGCCGCTGCCAATGTGGCCATGCCCCTGCGCTGTCAGCTCTCAGTGTGGACAGACTGCGGCGCTTCCCCTACTGTGCTCTCCGAAGGCTGATTTAACCCAAAATGCTCTACAGCTGCCAGTGTAGCCAAGCCCTGAGCTGCTGATGCACTTATTTTCAAACCCTGTAATGTGAATGAGTCGCTCAATTTTTTCCCTCCATGATATGTTAATTTATCACCAGTGCACTTCATATCCCACCAGGTTTCCCTTTCATACAGCTTGCGGGGGAAAAAGTCCCTCTGAACCGCCTCACAGTCTTCACTGGACTTGACTAGCCAACCTCAGCTGTGGCCCTCTGGAAGAAGAATCATTCCCCACAGGGACCACTCCCGAAATCCCCTGTGCATCCCTCTATTCCTCTCTCACTCCCTAACCTTACCCCTCCCCATACCACTCCTCTCCTGCCCCATCTTCCCCAAGGAATTCCAGAGCACGCACTGGCTCCCTCTGTGCCCTTACTGGCTTCTCATGCAGCTTGGATCCTGCCGTGTGTGTGATGGGGTCTCGGTATCTCTGTGTGTGACCTATGGGGGTCTGTGTGCAGTGAATGTGCTAAGCCCTGTTGGCTGCCATGTACCTGTGCCACGGCTAGAGCAGCAGCAGCAGCTGTCTGGGCACATGCAACCCTGTTAGGGCTTCTGAAAATTGAAATGAGCAGCCTAGACATTAACCTGGCCCCGGCTAAGCCCTTTTTCCACCCCTCCCTCCCTGAGCCTCCAGCCCCATCAGGGACTCTAACAGCATCTCGCTGAGAATCCTCTGAGCTTCCAGTGGGCACAAAAACCCCTTAGGCACCCAAAATCACAACGTTGGCCAGACAAACCTTTGAGTCTTTTCACCTTAGTACAGAGCCATCCCTGCCCCAAAGAGCTAGTGAAAAATGTTAACTGTATGAGAAAGAGGGACTGGAAGTCTCAGGGCAGGGAAGTTTTGGATATCGATGCAATAGGAGCTGTAGTTACCTGAGCAGACGATGTTTCTTCTCCAGTCTGAAACCAAACACAGAGAGAGGGATGAGAACCCAGCTGAGCGAATGCAGCAACACCAGGGCTCTGGGATGAAGAGCAGCTGGCTTAAGCTGAACCCGAGCAAGAGCAAAGTTATTGAGAAGCAGGAACACATTTTGAAGAACGAGATGAGACTCTGCCCTTCATTTCATTGAATCTGTACAGCCCCCATTCACCAAAGTTGAGGTGCAAAGACTAGGTGACCAGGTAGCATCAGTGTCTAAACAACCCAGCTCACTAGGCCCAGGTCTACACTGGGGAGCCGGGGGGGGGCTAGGGGTGGGGAGATTGACCTAAGATACACAACTTCAGCTACGGGAATAGCGTAGCTGAAGTCAACGTATTCAGGTCGACTTACTTCGGCGTCCTCACGGTGGCGAGTCAATCGCTGCCGCTCCCCCGTTGACTCCGCTTGCGCCTCTCACGGCGGTGGAGAACCGGAGTTGATGGGAGAGCGCTTGGGGATTGATTTATCGCGTCTACACTACATGAGATAAATCGACCCCCAATAGATCGATCGCTACACACCGATCCGCCCTAGGAAACTTTGCATCTTCTTGGGGACAAGAATCTGGCCAGTGATCCCTGCCTCTGCCACCGCCAGGCTGGGTTACTGTCGATCACTGAATCCACAGCTGAGTGTGAAGGCTCCAGCTGCTACCAGATGCAGCTGCCGGCCTTCTCCAGGGCTTAGGCCACAGTGAACCCATCAGGCCCATGTTCCAGTCCCTTTACTGGCTCCCAGTCCCCTTCTGATGCCAGTTTAAGGCCTTGGTTTTAATCTGCAAATCAACCAAAGAACCCAGCCCCAGTGGAGGCTATTTGTGAGCCGTCCAGGTAGGAGGCTACAGAGGTCCCTGCTCCACCCCCACCCCACCTCATTCCACCCCCTTCCCGAAGTCCACAGCCCCACCCTGCCTCTTCCCCTCCTCTGCCCCCAAGTGTGCCACATCCCCGCTCCTCCCCTTCCTTCCCAGAGCACCCTGAGTGCCGTGAAACAGCTGTTTTGCGGCAGGTGGGAGGCACTGGGAGGGAAGGGGAAGAGTTGGTCTGCAAGGCCACCAGTGGGCACTAGGGGGAGTGGGGAGCTTGGCTGTGGGTGGGTGCAGAGCACCCGCTAATTTTTCCCTGTGGGTGCTCCAGGGCTGTTGGCACCTATGGCCAGTGGTGACAGCGATAGCAGCAGCAGCAAGCCAGTTGCAGAGGTGGAGGCAGCAGCGGACATGTTGCTCAATGTCCCCCCAACCCCCAGTCCCCTGACTGACAAAAGTTTCACCGACAAAAGCACCGGTGTGGACAGTGCTATGTTGGCGGGAGACACTCTCCCACCGACATAGCTACTGCCGCTCGTTGGGGGGGGTTAAATTATGCTGGTGGGAGGTCGGCATAGAGCGGCTACACGGGAGAGCCCATTGCAGGGCAGCTGCAGGGGTACGGCTGTGCCGCTATAAGCCTTAAAGGGGCCATTATAGAGCCTTAAAAAGGCTCAGGAGTTAAATTTGCCCAGATTATTGGGTGGGGTCTCAAAGTTTTTCTGGTTTGTATTGCTAAGAGGAACCCTTCACACTGCACCCAGTCCTTGGTGCTGCCGACTCCACCTGGCAGAAGGGTGAGAGATTGATAGATCCAGAGATAGTTTCAACACCACGGAAAAGGCTGCATTCGAGAAATAGAAACACTTACCAAGTTCTCTTTGAAGATCATCTAGGTAACAAAGAATCAGAAACAAATACACACTAATTAAGTGCATCTCTTCTCAGATGGAATCAACCCCAGCCTCCCATCATGCAGCCTGTCCCTCACAAACCCATTGATCCAGGCAATGGGCAGGGAAACTCCTGAGGTCTGGGGAGAAGAGTCCCTTTCCAACCCACGGGCAGGGCACGGAGCACCTGCGAAGCCCCATAGGGTGTGGCTACACAGCAACTGAATACCCCCAATTGACCCATGGCAGCTAACTAGGCTCACAAGACATGGGCTGGGGGCCTGTAAAATTGGGGTGTAGACATTTGGGCTCATTTTGTGTCTACACTAGAGTAAAGTATCAAAAAATAACTGATTATCTGCATGGACTTACAGTTCTGAAAGTTTTGAATTCCCTAGGGAATTAGGGCCAGATTTTTAAAGGTATTTAGGTTCCTAACTCCCACTAATTTCAGTTGGCATTAGGTGTCCAAATACCTTTAAAAAGCTACCCTTAGAGCCCAATGCCGATTCCTTGCATATTCCATGTTCCCATTCACTTCGCTGGGAGCTTTAGGAGTGCACGCAATGTAATATTGGGCCCTAAAATTATCAACATTATTCTTTTAGTGATGTGACTTGTGCATTTAGTGTTGGATCCTACACTCGTTGAAATCAAAGGCACAGCTCTAATTGATGTTAGTGGTGCAGCATCAGGGCATTCAAGTTTTTCTCATTTAAAAAATAAAACACGAGGAGACAAATTTGAACGAAGTTTTCTTGTTGGAGGAAAGGGCACAACACTTACCGATTTTTGTATCACGGTTCCCTAAAAAACAGAAATAAATATAAATTATTGTTAGGAGCCTTTTTCTCATGGATATACAGTTGTCTGAGTTTTGTGAAAGTTGAACATCGTATCTCACTTTCCATAAAACCAGTTGGGGTGAAACTGATCAGGCTTAATCTCATCCCAATTTCCTTTTAACATTAAACGAAAAAATGAACAACTCCTCCTCCAATATAATTACAGACAAGATCCACATTGGACCAAATTATTTACTTGTCAGATGAGGCAAGAGGACATTTGAGGGCACAGAGTCCTCCTGGTCCCCCATGTCATGGTGCCTCTAGCACCATGTGGATTTCACCCTCAGAGAAGATACATTTCAAAGAACATTTTCTTTCTGGTTTTCTCTTACCCACATACTGAATAATTATCAATACATTATCCCTGATATTTCATGTGATACTCAAATTGATCTCTGTTTAATAATTATCATCATAAATAATAAACAGCAAACAACTTAATGGAAAAGGTTCTATGTAGAGTAAAATTGAATTTACTGATTTCTCCAAGATGTTTCCCTAAAGAAATGAAATGAAGCAAACAGATGGAAATACAAGTTATTTAAGAAGATTTCCAGTTAATGGAGATTTCAAGGTGTGTTTTCATGATATGAACGCCTGGCCCCTAAATACCAAACATTTCATTCATGTTTTACTAACCATGTGGCCACACTAGAGTTAAGTGTCCAACAGTAACTGTCTATTTTCAAGGATTTACAATTCTGAAAGGTTTGAATTCCTTATGCAATTAGGGTCTGATTTTTCAAGGCATTGAGGAGCCTAACTCCGACTGATTTCAGTGAGAGTTAGCTCACCATGTACCTTAAAAAAATCTAGCCATTAGAGTCCAATCCTGCTTTCTTGTATTATCTCTCACATTCCCATTGGCTGTGCTGGGAGCTCTGCGGATGCAGACTGGAATTTCTGGCCCTCAAATTATCAGCATTATTTTTTAACGATATGACTTGTGCATTCAGTGCTTAATCCTCCATTCATTGAAGTCAATGGCTAAGATCTAACTGATGTTAGTGATGCAGTATCTGAACTTTCATTGTTTTCTGGTTAAAAAACTCCACCCCAAAAATTCACAGATAAAGAAATACCCTTATGAGGAGTCAAATTTGTACAGAAGTTTTACTTGTTGGAGGAAAGAGCACAACTCTTACAGATTTCTATATCCTGTTCCATTAAAAATAAACAGAAATAAATATAAATTCTTATTAGGAGCATTCTTCCCTTGGTTATACAGTTCTCTGCATTTCATGAAAGTTGCACAGAGATTATACAATTCATGAGCCTTTGAGGGGTTTCATGTTCTCAACACCAGGAGAAAAAGGTTTCCCTTCTCCATCTCTGACTTCTTGTTTCTCACCATAGTCAGAACTCAGGTTAAGGCTCAGAGCTCATGTCTATTCAGACCCCTCTTTTCTACTGTGTATATTTTTTTAATATTATCTATTGGGATGAAATTTGCCAGGCTTTGTCTCATTCCAATTTCTTTTTAACAGTAAATGAAATCACAGACAACTGCTCCCAAAATAAAACAGCACACAATCTTTATGGGGACCCAACTCTGTCCAAAATATTTACTTATCAGAAGAGGGAAAAATACATTAACTAATTCCCAAAGTCCATGGGGACTGAAGAGGGAATAACTGCACAGCTGGGTGGGAAGTGAGCAGAAAAAAGTGAGGAGTGAAGAAGGTTTGGGATCAATCCCCCCCACCTTCCCCAAGCGCTCCACTCAGCTTAACTGAGGCAGTTCTGGGGGAGAAATATTCTGGGTCTGTAAAGGGCTGATGCAGATCACTGCCTCCAAGAGCAAATGGGAACCTTAGTAACATTTCCTTCCCTGTGCTGCTGCGGGGAGCACAGGGCAGGTCCATGCTTCCCCTGCTTGGCCCAGTGTAAAATTTAATTCTTCCCTTTTTTCATTTATTAGAAGAAAATTTCTTGTTAATTTCACTAAATTTTCCCCTGTGACGTTTACCTTTTATTTTAAATAGATAAACAGTGAGGCCAATGAAACCAAACAAAACCAGCAGGATCACACTCAGAGCCACCATCCATGAATTCACCCTCGGGAAAAAGGAATCTGAAAAATAACCCCCCAGGATTTGCATTAGTTTGGAAGCAGGGACAAAACTAATTTTTTTTCTATTGCATGTAAATATATAAATAGTCCCCAGCAGGACGTATGTGAAGTAAGAGTGAAAACATGACCCCCCGGCCCCCATGCTGCACAAAAGACCAAAACCTGATTTTAAAAATTACTCCAACTAACACAGCTTTAGCACTGATTAAGCTGTGAATGAACAGGCCTGGTTTGATTCATGGTATTCAGAGCTGTATTGAGTTCAGGGGCAAATTCTCTGCTCACAAAACCGCATTGACTTCAGTGGAGTTATGCCAGCAAACAATTTGGACCTCACTGTTCAGCAACATTCAGAAATTGCAAGAGTAATTAGAATGTTTTTCATAGATTCAAAGATACTGAGGTCAGAAGGGACCATCATCTAGTCTGACCTCCTGCACAACGCAGGCCACAGAATTTCACCCACCCACTCCTGCAAAAAACCTTTCACCTATGTCTGAGCTATTGAAGTCCTCAAATTATGGTTTAAAGACTTCAAGGAGCAGAGAATCCTCCAGCAAGTGACCCGTGCCCCATGCTACAGAGGAAGGCAAAAAACCTCCAGGACCTCTTCCAATCTGTCCTGGAGGTAAATTCCTTCCCAACCCAAATATGGCGATCAGCTAAACCCTGAGCATATGGGCAAGATTCACCAGCCAGATACTACAGAAAATTCTTTCCTGGGTAACTCAGATCCCACCTCATCTAACATCCCAATACAGGCCATTAGGCTTATTTACCATGAATATTTAATTTCCAAAATCATGTTATCCCATCATACCATCTCCTCCATAAACTTATCGAGTTTAATCTTAAAGCCAGATAGATCTTTTGCCCCCGCTGCTTCCCTTGGAAGGCTATTCCAAAACTTCACTCCTCTGATGGTTAGAAACCTTCGTCTAATTTCAAGTCTAAACTTCCTGGTGGCCATTTTGGTGAGTCACTAATAATTTCCCCAATTATTTTGATGTATCATAATTGCAATGAATCCAAACATTAAGTGCTAGAAATTGATTCATCTTCCTTTGCTGGTCTTGTGTTTACAGCATTTACATCATCTAGCCAGGGTGGGCATTTCAAACATGCCTAAGGCCTTCTCCACACAGGATTCATGCACTGGTTTAGTGAAATTGGTGTAACACTCATGCAGTCATTGTTACATTGATTCCACAGCTGACCACGTCACAGGACTCCCCCAATTTAACTAAATTGTAAATCAGCTGAAGACTGTCCTTTATCCATTTAGTATAAATCAGTAAGGAACTGACTTATACTAAATGCACAGGACACTCTGAAACTGACAGAAGAGCGTTTAGACAAGGGGTTTCATCAAGAACTCAGGAGATAATCAGGGCGGCTTTTGTGTGTAGACAAAAGCAAAGTGAGTTATGAGCACAAGTCCTATTGAATGTCAACAGAAACAAGCCCTCATCATTTGGTGACATTTCACTAATTGAAAAGGTAGCAAACAAACGATGGTGTAAAAATTGCTACATTCAAAAAAAATCACTGAGGGGAAGTTAAGTTTTTAGGAACAAACTCTTTCAAGGTTTGGTGAATATTTCTTCCCAAAATCATTCTTTTTTTTTAATTATTTTTTTTAAGTAAGAGTTTCAGGAGTATCAGAGTTAAGATTAAATTTACATGAAACCCAAAACTCTGATAACTCTGAATATGCAAAATTAAGGCAATCAGATTGCCTGAGTTGTGACCCTGTTAAGGTACCAGTATCTGAACTTCTTTGTTTTTATGTAGGTTGTAAAATATGCACAACTGATGCTTCAGTTCTTTGTTTCTTAGGTTTGGTTTTGTTTCTGATGGAGGTGATTTCAGTATGTGGGTTTAGCTGGTAACTGACCTGCTATATAAACTGTTGATTCCTTTTCTTGATTGAGAATGGTGTTCCTGATCAAACAGGACAGGTTCTGGTTTGAACGTTCTTTTATAATAATAGAATTTTCTGTTTCAAACAGGCCACTATCCCCGAGGGATTTTGCTTCAGAGAGCGATGGTAATTCTTTCCCACTGAGATCTCTCCAAAGAACCTTGGGCTCTGGATACCAACCAGCCGATTGACAAACCATCCGGATCCCTCCATCCTGGTGACTCGCCACAGAGATGAGAGGATTGGAGCCCAAACCTAGAGGAAAATTACATAAATGTGTGATAAATCAATGGGGTAACTTAACAGCTAAAAAAGGATGAGTGATAGATTGTGGATCCATTACTCCCACTCGAGATCACTTGCTTATATAGAAGGGATAAATAAACACTGGAATTTCTGAATTCCCAATATGCATGGACACAGGAAAACACGTGAACAAATATTTAAAATAATTTCACTGAATAAGGAGAGATATTGTCCTCTCCACCCAAGACCAGTGGAACATTGAACACCTTTGGAAATCCGGCCACTTCGTTTAAATACCTAGTGGGATATGAATTTTTCAAAAAGCCAGATTTTAGTATATTCGATAAACATTTTGATTGTTCTCTTTTTAAATAAATAAATAAATAAATCTAACTGGCTCCATGGTTCCTGTGTCAGAGCAGCAGGGGACAAACGCTTGGCCTCATCTGCTAGCAGTAAATACTTAACTTGTCCCCGCCCCCACCTTTATGTGGCCTCAGCCAATCAGAAAGCTGTAACTGATTTTGACTGCACCCCTAAATAACCAGCAGTAGTGACCATGTCAGAAGGCTTGTACGCCTGGCAGTCCCACCGTAGCCAGGCCTCAGAACCACAGCAGAGGAATTGGAAGACCAGGGGCTGTCCACACGTGAGAGGCTCCAGCAGCGCAGCTTCACCGCTGTGGTGCTTCAGTGTAGACACTACTTACCCCAAGGGCAGGACTTCTCCTGGCGTCCCAGGTGACACCCCTCTCTGAGAGGCAGGAGCTAGGTTGACAGAAGAATTCTTCTGTTGACCCAGCCCTGCCTGCATGGGGACTTAGGTCAGCTTAGTTATGTCGCTCATGGGGGGTGTATTTTTCAAATCCCTCAGTGACATAGTTAAGCTGACCTACTTTTCTAGCGTAAACCAGGTCCATATTTGTCCAGAAGTCTTTTCCCTCCTTTCTCTCCCTCCTTTTGGAGTCAGTCAAGAACATCTTTTGGGCAAGGAAATCTCTTGACCATTCTGAAAATGTCTTTAATAAAACATTGGGAAAGTTTTCAGCATATTTTCCAAAGTGTCTGAATGTGGTCGTGTGCTGAAATCTAGTCACACTGTGTTACTCTAAAATAATTCACAAGTTGCTCGTCACAGTTGTTGCAGTAGAAAAGAACAAAAACTGCAGCCCAGGCTGAGATAATACAGACAAGAACAGCTGACCTGCTATCTTCAGTTCCAATATGGCTTCTTCATAAGAAGGACCATCTTGAAGAAAACAGTGGTATTGTCCTTCATCTGAGCGTCTGATATTAAGAATCTGCAAGGAAACATTCCCATCTAGGATGCCATCTTTCAAAAGCTCTGTCCTTCCATGATAGTCTGGCATCTGCTCTCCATATTGATCCTTTCCTCCATGATACAGGTGCACAACTGAAAAGAACTCAGATCGGAACCATCTCACCTCCATGTTCACAGCGCGCATCCTGGGGGACAGGTGACAGGGTAATACAATGTTCTCACCCACAACGGCAGTGACAGGGTGACCAGGACCCATCACTCTGAACTGAGCTGTGAAATACACCAAAGCAAAAAGAGAACAACCTCAGAGAGAAAATAAAATATATTCATGATCGATTCAATAGGTTCAAACTTTCCAAAAATTCATCCTGGGGCAGACACCTGGTATGCAAATTTCCAGCCTGAACATTGAAAATTTGGCACAATAAGAAACAACTGAAAAGGGAGGGGGGGAAGAGTTACATTAATAAGTGACAGGCCAGCTCACATATAGGTGTCACTGATCACTCCCCATATATTAATTTGACATGCCACAGAGCCATTTCAGTGCCCCGTGAATGGACAGGGTGACCTGAGTATATACACTGTGTACCTGAGCTCTGTGATCTGTTCTGACCATCACTATATTTCTGATGTGATTTCTCAGCATTGGTTTTAATATGAGAAGGATGAAAAGATGAAATCCTGACTCCACTGAAGTCAACAGAGATCTCCTAGAATTTCACCCTAATGTTTTGGGACCCAGCTTCTTTGGAGACCACCACCTCTCACCTCATATGAGGACACAATTTTCATTGAGATCAGCTGAGGTTCTTGAGTTTTCCTCCTTTGCCCCTCTCCACCTGTATTTAGTGAGATGGGGTCACTGCCAGGACATTTTCAGTAAAGGGTCTTCAACTCTGGGACTCACGTGCCTTGGCCTCACTGAGCCAAATCACTTCAGCTTTAGGCCAGGTTGCCTTGGTGTTTGAGAAAGGATTGTGTCACAGAGGATGCAAGCATGTAAACTAGGATGCTCAGCGTGACCCAAGGTGCGTAGGGCTGCCCACAGTGGAAATGCCAAGCTCAGGGAAGGCTGCAAAAAGGAGAGCAGCTTCTCCCAAAACTGGTGGTTTACACTATAGTTAGATTCACCAACCAGTCACAAACTGTGCTCCTGATCCTCCACACTGGATATCAGAAAAGAAATCAAACAGCCCCCTTTACTGCATTCCAATCTCTGGCTCCCAATCAGCGAATAGGTTCAGTACAGTGAGACATTACTTAAAACTCTATTCACTTTACAAAATGTTCTTTTAATTCCCCAAAGGACCAGACACATTACCAGATCAATACTAATTTGAATCTTACCCAAAAGACCATGCTGCCAGCCAATCCTTTAGTATCTAAAACTAAAGGTTTTATTAGAAAAGAAAAGGAACGAAAGAGAAGAGAGTTGCTAAATGGTCAAAGCAATCAGATAGATAGATAGATAGATAGATAGATGAAAGAAAGTGACTTCAGAATCCATATATCAGGTTCTTAGCAGCACTGGTGAATTTGCTAGCTTGCAAAGTCCCTCTGGAACACATCCAGAGCTTGGATGGGTCTATCAGTCCTTTGTTCAAAGCTTCAATTTGTAGGGAAGTTACTCCAGAGGCGAGAAGCAGGACTGCAGACAAAATGGAGAAGATGCAGCTGCCTTTTTATATCCTTTGCCATGTGGCGTGTACATCCTTTGTCCCAAACACTAACTCACAGCACATGGGCATAAAAAGGTACTTGGAGTCCCCTGTCCATAGGCATGTCCTTACATCTCCTGAAAAACAACGAGGAGCCCGGTGGCACCTTAAAGACTAAGATTTATTTTGGGCGTAAGCTTTTCCCAAATAAATCTGTTAGTCTTTAAGGTGCCACTGGACTCCTCGTTGTTTTTGTGGATATAGACTAACACGGCTACCTCTCTGATACTTGTCTACATGTCCTGCTGACTCATAGCCCCGGGCTTCTCTCAATGGTTCATTCTACAGCTGATTGCCTTTGATGGGCCATCAAGAGGGCCGGATAGTGCTGATGCTGGACTGTCTGGGGGTGTCACCCAAATGCACAGCACAAGATTGACACACAAATATACCACACATATTTATATCTCACCATACAAAGATGATATTTACCTATAAACAAGCTTATCATATTTAGCAAATCATGCCTTTTCCACTGATACCTTACATAGAATCATAGAACTGGAAGGGACCTTGAGAGGTCATCGAGTCCAGCCCCCTGCACTCATGGCAGGACCAGCACCACCTAGACCATCCCTGACAGGTGTTTGTCTAACCTGCTCTTAAAAATCTGCAATGACAGAGATTCCACAACCTCCCTGTGCAATTGATTCCAGTGCCTAACCACCCTGACAGTTAGGAAGTTTTTCCTAATGTCCAACCTAAACCTTTCTCGCTGCAATTTAAGTCCATTGCTTCTTGTCCTATCATCAGAGGTTAAGGAGAACAATTTTTCTCCCTCCTCCTTATAACAAGCTTTTAGGTATTTGAAAACTGTTAACATGTCCCCTCTCAGTCTTCTCTTTCCCAGACTAAACAAAACCAGTTCTTTCAATCTTCCCTCATAGGTTATGTTTTCCAGACCCCTAATCATCCTTGTTGCTCTACTCTGCACTCTCTCCAATTTGTCCGTATCTTTTCTGAAATGTGGCGCCCAGAACTGGACACAATATTCCAGCTGAGGCCTAATCAACGCAGTGTAGAGCAGTAGAATTACTTCTCGTGGCATATCTTGTATAAGATTTATTGCGATTTTGTAATATTGGTATCAATGCTACTATAAATGGTCACCCATATTCCATACAGCCTCACACACAGATACTATAATAAGTATCTAGATAGATAGAGAAACTGCGTTGCCTCATATGCAGCGGGTGGAGAATTACTCCTCCAGAAGTGCTGGGGAGGAAGTGGAGACTTATTTATTGATATTGAGCCAATCTGAAATTCGTGTTACGGGTGGGTTTGGGGGTTGTTTTGGTTTTGGTTTTTTTTTTTTTCCCCCAGTTTTGTACAAAGGAGTGGAATAGGCATAATTTATAAATCACTGCGATGAAACAAATCCTACAACCAGCAGCAGGATCAGTGGGATTCCTACCTGATTCCAGCTTGTGAATGTGATAAGTAATGAAGAAAATGACCAAATGAGGCAGAGAGGTGATCATTGTGGAGCTAGGACAGAATGAAAGAACCTTCCTCTTCACTGTAACTTGATCTGGACAACAGGCTAGGGAAGAGAAAAATACTTTACCAAAACATGTTTTGCATTCAAATCTGATTTGTTAGAAAAAGGAACTATTATCTGTAGTTAGTGAATTGAACGGATTGTTTCTGGTCACCATGTCCTTCAAGATTTTAGAGCTGGTAGACCTCATCCTCTCACACCTTGTTTTTAATGATAGGTTGGAAACGGAAAACTAACTTTCCTGCTTTTTCAACTCCCAACTGGTTTCTCAACTTTGAATGGACGAGTCATTGAACTGAGCCAGTTGGGTTCATTGAAATGAATAAAATATTTTCTCTGCACTTGCAGAAGAAGCTATTGCTGTCAAAAGCTGGGTGAGCCCTTCAACAAATTCTGGTTGCACCACTTCGTTGATCTTATTTTCTTTAAAACTTCTCCAGCAAACACGTACTGCTTGAATGTTATACATTACATATATGCCTTAGCACCAGCTGTCATAATTTTAATTTGAAAGATAATTTCTAATTTTAAAAAATCCAAGTTAAAGAAAAGCCTCTGATCTAAATTTTCTTTTAAAAAATCATTTTTAAAGATGAATTTTCATCCACCCTGAGTGTCTGATATTTCCTTCAGATCCCATTGCCAAAGAACTACAGCACTTTGAAGATTTACATTAATAGGTGGGATACATTGGATTGGATGAATTATTGAAGAAAGCTGAAAATTGTTTGTCTCTTTCAAAAACAGAGCAGCAGCACTGCCAACCACAGTATCCAAAAATCAAAAGTCAGTGTAACCCCGGCCCACCCTAACGTGTTCGGTCTGTGTCGTATTGTCCGGTCTTGTGTTGTCTGCAGTGGCACTTGAACAGTTTTTAAAGTGTGGGTGCTGAAAGCCAGTGAAACTGCCCCACACTTTTCACCTCGTGCCGCCCTTACCTCTCTCCATGGCCTACACCCCCTCCCCTCAGAGCTGGGGCTGGGACCAGGGCTGTGTCTCTAGGAGTGCAGGGACACAGACAGGGGTCAAGGGGCTGAGGCTGGTGGCAGACATGGGGCCAGAAGTGGATTCCCCACATGCGGGGCCAGGAGGGGAGCCCCAGGCATGGGACCGGGAGTGGAGCCCCATGTAAAACCTGGGGATGCTGTAGTACCCCCCAACGCCCCTGCTTCCCATGCCTATGATTGTCTGGTCTTGTAGCTTTGATAAGCTGTAAAACTGTATAATTGTTTAATTTTATTAGAGCATCCATGAAGAATGTGGTATTTGGGAACATATGCAAGTTGTACATTGTTGTGGTTGTTTTGTGCTTTAAAATGTTTGTTTCTTTATGAAAATCAATCCAAAAAATCCTCTCCTCCCTCCCCATCATGCACACACATAATTGAAATAAAAATCACAATTGGGTCAAAAAAATATAAGTGATTGACTTAAAATCAATATTTTAAAAAATACATTTTGAGTTCCTATTTTTTGCCATTTGGTTTTTGAACCCTGACTGTGCACTCAGGTCTTAATCTTAAACTTTGCCCTGCAACCATAAAAGCTAGAAATTCATGTTTACTTGAAATGAAATCTGAGATTCTCACATCAATTTATAACTAGAGCATTCGGGCTTTCAGAAAATTACCGAATACTGTGAGACTTAAAATAAAAATCACACAAAGTTATGAGAGTTGACAACACTGGAGCTGGTCAAAAATGTTTAAACAAAAATGATTTTTTCAATCGAAAATGGCGTTTGGATTTTTTTTTAAAAAACTGATGATTTCCTATTATTGTAATGTTTCTAATTTCTCAGTGAAATGATGCTAAATGAAAAAAATATTTCAAATTGATTCAAAATGAGAAACCCTAATCAAATGGAATAAAAACATTTTATTCGCCCATCCCTTATCCTGTCTCAAAGGAGGAAAGGGAGCAAAAATGAAAACGGAAAAAGAAAAACTAAAATCGAATTTTTTGTTCAATAATACGTGATTGAAATTTGAAAAATAAGCAAATTCTTTTAAACAAAAACATAATTTGTAAATAGCTGTACTCCAACAGATTTCTTCATGATATTGCCCCTTGAATGGCTTTTCACACAGGAGGAGATAATCTGTTACACAATGTATAAATTTCCCTTTTTTAGTATGGCCTGAAGTCCCTACTCAGTGACACTCCTGAACACAGGATCAACTTGAGGCACATGCTCACTTCCCACTGAGTTCAGGAGGAGAAAAGGAGGCAGTTTTCTGCTTTGATTGATTCTGAGCATAATTGTATTTTTTACAAGAACAAAAGGATTCACCCCCTCCCCGCAGTCAAGAGGCAGAAAACTGCAATGAGAGCACAGGCAGAAAACTAGACTGATGGCCGCTGGGTTTGGTGCAGGAAATTTTCTGTATTCAAAATAGAGGAAGTTACAAATCTCCCCCAAGAACAGTCTTGGGTCCACTGCTCTTGAATAAAATTCAGCAAAACAAAGAAATGACGAATTCAACAAGCTGTAAAAGTCTTGTGTTACATTACTGTGAAAACAATCCGCAATGTATGTGACAGTCCATCACTTTCAATGTAGATGTACTGTCAAGTTCCCAGAAAGAGAGAAACAAATTCTCACAGGATTATTTACTCCTTGTGTTTTGAATAATCTGTCCAAGCAATAAGGAGCGTGCATTAGACGTTAGAAACAGTCCTTCTGGAGCAAAATTAACCCACCTGGTTGGGTCTTCTGAGCAGTCGGGTGTGGTCAGACTTGGCTCCTCTGGCTGGGACAGTCCCAGGCTCGGTGACTGTTCCCGTCGGTCACGGAGGCGGCTCAGCTCATTTTAGCGATTGAGGAGCTGCAGTTTTGTCTCGGGGCTTCTCCAGGGAAGGTTGTGAACAGAAACAGGGTTTGTTCCGATCGATAAACGTGGCTCAGCTCGCGGCCTTCGCCCGGGGACAGTGAAAGTAACACTGGAAATTGCCTCAGTCCAACCCCTGTCCCGGGGAAGGGAGAGTCTCCTCTTAAAGACACAGCCCCAGTCCCGCGGGGCCGCCAGTGCGGGGGGGACCGGAACTTTCTGTTAAAATTTAACATAAAGGGGGTTTGTTGTTGCGGGAGAGGGGGTTTGTTTTGGGGTTGTTTTTTTTCCTATTTAGTTGACTAGACGCAGCAAAAGCAGGAAGCAGATTCTCTCTGAAATCAGGCCTGGATTCAGGTAACTGGGTCACCTGAACAGCGGACTCTCAGCCCAGTCCGGATTTCAAAAAGAGAAAAGCTTTTGCTGACTATCATAAACTAAATGGCAACCGCCCCCCCCCCAGCCAACAACAAAGCCCCTTTTGTTAACATACAGTGACAGTTTCCCACTGACGATCGTGACCTTCCAAAACAGCAAGGTCATCAGAAGTGATTTGCTCTGTGCCGTGCTGGCCCCCGTCTATGAGAGAGACAAGGTGGAGGGTGTTTGATCTTTTACTGGATCAACTTCTGTTGGGGAAAGAGACAAGCTTTCCAGCAACACAGACCTAAAGAAGAGCTCGGTGTAGCTCCAAAGCTCCTCTCTCTCAACAACAGGAGTTGGTCCCCTAAAAGATTTGATCTCCCCCACCTGGTCTGAGTTCAACAAAACTCAAACTTCTGAAAACCAAGAAATACAGAGTTAAGGTAAAAAGAAAAGGAGTACTTGTGGCACCTTAGAGACTAACCAATTTATTTGAGATGCACAAATCCAGGTTTTCTCACCCTCCGCCCCCCCCCCCACTGCTGGTAATAGCCCATCCAAAGTGACCACTCTCTTCACAATGTGTATGATAATCAAGGTGGGCCATTTCCTGCACAAATCCAGGTTTTCTCACCCCCCCACCCCCCATACACACACAAACTCACTCTCCTGCTGATAATAGCTCATCCAAAGTGACCACTCTCCCTACAATGTGCATGGTAATCAAGGTGGGTCATTTCCAGCACAGATCCAGGCTTTCTCAACCTGCTCCCCCCCCCCACCCGGGAACACACACACACACACACACATAAACTCACTCTCCTGCTGGCAATAGCTCATCCAAACTGACCACTCTCCAAGTTTAAATCCAAGTTTAACCTGAACGTCAGGGGGGGTGGTAGGAAAAAGCAAGGGGAAAATAGGCTACCTTGCATAATGACTTAGCCACTCCCAGTCTCTATTTAAGCCTAAATTAATAGTATCCAATTTGCAAATGAATTCCAATTCAGCAGTTTCTCGCTGGAGTCTGGATTTGAAGTTTTTTTGTTGTAAGATAGCGACCTTCATGTCTGTAGTCGCGTGACCAGAGAGATTGAAGTGTTCTCCGACTGGTTTATGAATGTTATAATTCTTGACATCTGATTTGTGTCCATTTATTCTTTTACGTAGAGACTGTCCAGTTTGACCAATGTACATGGCAGAGGGGCATTGCTGGCACATGATGGCATATATCACATTGGTGGATGTGCAGGTGAACGAGCTTCTGATAGTGTGGCTGATGTGATTAGGCCCTGTGATGGTGTCCCCTGAATAGATATGTGGGCACAGTTGGCAACGGGCTTTGTTGCAAGGATGGGTTCCTGGGCTAGTGGTTCTGTTGTGTGGTATGTGGTTGTTGGTGAGTATTTGCTTCAGGTTGCGGGGCTGTCTGTAGGCAAGGACTGGCCTGTCTCCCAAGATTTGTGAGAGTGTTGGGTCATCCTTCAGGATAGGTTGTAGATCCTTAATAATGCGTTGGAGGGGTTTTAGTTGGGGGCTGAAGGTGACGGCTAGTGGCGTTCTGTTATTTTCTTTGTTAGGCCTGTCCTGTAGTAGGTGACTTCTGGGAACTCTTCTGGCTCTATCAATCTGTTTCTTCACTTCCGCAGGTGGGTATTGTAGTTGTAAGAAAGCTTGATAGAGATCTTGTAGGTGTCCCTCTCACACTCCCTTTCCTTCTCCCTTTTCCTTCATTGTCTCTTTTTCTACTCAGCATTTTTCTAGCCCTCACTTGTGATACCTATTTATTTTCCTCTCCCACTCTCCTCTCCTCCCTCCCACAGATCATCCCCCTTGGCTGCTCCATTCTTTCCCCTGATTTTATCCCTTCTCCTCCTGCTGCCCCAATGAGATCTAAGGACACAGATCTGTACAAAACGCTCTCTGCTGCTGCAGAGCTTCCAGCTTCTCCCAAAACCCTGATTGATTAATTCTGTGCCACCCTCACCTCTGCCTGTCCCCAACCCGATTGTTCATTCTACCTCCTGCCCAGCCCCCACATCTGCCTCTCAGGGCCCTCTGGCAGCTCCAAGGGGCTCTTCTTCCTCCCCCTCCCGTCCCTGAGGCTGCAGGGAGGGCGGGGAGGAGATTCTAGGGGTCATAGAGATGAGGAGCCAGAGGGTTGGGTAGGCAGAAGTCCTCTACGGTCATAAAGACTAGGGCATGCGAGGATAGAAAGGCTGATTTTGGGGCCCCCAGTGGGATATTCCGCCCCCTGTCTCAGGGACATAAGCTGAGCCTTGATCCTCCCACCCCCAACCAGAACCAGGGTCGGATTCTCTCCCCAGGGATGGAGCCTGGTGGGAAAGCGAAGATCGGGGCCCCATCATCAGCATCACTAAATGTCACCTGCCACCGGTCACAGTCCAGACAAACCCGGATCCTGCTGGGGACAGTGGCTCAGGGGCAGAGGGGCCTCAGGAGAGGTGAGAGCCCGGAACTGCCCCCCGCACTGCCCCACAGCCCAGATCCCCTGCTCAGGGCTAAGGCTGATCCATCCCTTCCTCCTCACAGACTCTCTGGCCACCCCCACAGCCCAGAGTTCCCCATCCCCCACCTCCACCTCCCAGCAATGTGTCTCCACGGTGAATCCCTCACAGCCCAGCACACAGGCCCGAGAATCAAATCTCTCAGGGTTGTCGGGCAGATTCTGCCATGTGTCTCCCCATCTCACACTTTTCCCATCCTCAGACAGGACGAGTTGGGACTGAGCCGTGTCTGGATCCAGCGTCACATTCACTAGGAAAAGAGAGAATCAGAGCGTGAGTGGCAGAGCTCAGCCCTGGGGGAGGCTGGGGCCATTTCTCACACTCCCCAGCAGCCCCATCCTGGCTGGGACAGGCCTGGATCCCAGGGAGCTGCCTCTGACCTGGGCTCCTAAGACTGAGCAGGGATGTCACTGCACTTCCTCAGTCTTTTTCTCTTCAGCTGCCAGCCAGGAAGGTGTCAGAAGTTTTTATTGAGGAGGGAACAGAGGAGGCAAGAACCAGCTTTAAACCCCAGAGGGAAGCTCCCTCCCCAATGCAGAGACGGGTCCGTGATGGAGTGAAAGGATCTTTCCCCTCCTGCGCCCACCTCTCCCCAGGGAGGGGACTAAAGACTCTGGCAGCCCCAGCAGATGGTACAACTCAGTGAACATTGGCAGAGCCTCCCCGCACCCCACCTTCAATCTCACTGTGTCCCAGCTCCCCCTGTGCTGGACTTTGCTGTGGGGCCTCCCCACTGCACCCGGCCTGCTCTGAAATGTCACAGCTCGGACAGCAACAGGCCACACGCTACCAGGACTGAACCTGCCCAGAATGGCACTGCTCAGCAGCAATCACAGCACAAAGGTCCAGTAGCCTGGGGGAGGGAGGGGTCAGCACCACTGAAGGGGGTTCATGGTGGAACGAGGCAGAAGCAATGCGTGTGGGGGGAGCAGGGGCAAACTAGGGTTTTGTGAGGCCCTGGGCCAGAGCAAGTGGGGGCTTCTCCCGACCTCTTCTCCCTGAAGTCCGCCATCCCCCCCTGCGCTTCTTCCAGGGAAATGGGGTCAGGGCACAGGGGCTTGCCACACTCCGCCCACCTGGCGCTCCAGGCGGATAGCAGGGCAAGCCCCTGCACCCCCAACTTCACTCCCCGGCTGAAGTGCCAGGTGGGTGGAGTGGGGCAAGCCCTTGAGCTCTGACCCTGCTCCTTGGCAGGACTGCTGGGCAGGCAGAACAGGTTGGGGCCCAGAGGCGTCCATTTTTCTGGGGCCGCCCAATTGGCTGGGGCCCCTGGGCACAGGCCCTGTTAGCCCAGTGGCTAATCCGCCACTAGGAGGATATGTGGAACAGGTGGCAGGTGGAAATAAGGAGAGGGTCATGCCAGTGATGTGGAGACTGAAGTGACGTCCTGTTTACCAGAGACAGGAACATACTTGGGCCATGGTGGATAGAGAGAGGAGAAAAGAGACAAGCTCACAGCTCTGATCATAGGAGCTTCCTACATCTTTATAATGGACCCAAGGGAACCCTTCTCTGTGATCAAGGCTTGAGGCTGGAGCAAGGGTCTCACACAGACACAGTCCTTGCTCACCCCATCAGTGTGGGGTCACTGCAGAGCTCCTGGCTTTCTTCAATGGGAAAAAGATGAAGGAAGAAACAGGGAGACACTGGAGATCAGCCATCAGCACAGGAAGATTAAACAAACTGCCCCTGGAGAAGTGGCTGTGGACTGGATCTGTACAATGAGTAGGAGCTGCAGTCTCAGATCTCTGCAGGGTGCAGCGCACATGCTGGCAGTGGAGGGGAAGGAAGAGTAGATGCGATATGATGTCGATTCAGTATAGTGTGGTAGGACATAGGCACAAACCCTGCCTCATGATGCGCAGTGAAATGCCGGGTGCTGGGGAGGTCTGCCCTGAACGATCACATCAACCCCCACATTCGAGGAAAAAAGGGGCACATTGCCTCATGGGAACAGATATTTGGACATTGATAAAATATGATCTTAAATTACCTTCTTCTATAGGTGCCACAGATCTTCTCCACCCTAAAACCAGCCACATAATTAGAGATGAGAGCGGATCTGAACACGTATTGCATGATTCAATATTGTACAAACTAATGACTGATGGAAAAAGAAAGTTCTTCCAGACATATACTAAAATGTAAAGCATCAGAACCTCCATTAGGTTGCATGAGTGTCTCTCTCCCAGGGTGGATCTTCACTGCAGAGTTAGCCCAGGATCTTACTTGTCTGCTTCCCCAAACTGTTACTTGTGCAAGCCCAAAAACTCTGACTCAAGTTTGGTGGTGTTTTACACCCAGGCTAGCTGGCAAGACTTTGGGTACAGGCTATTGCCCAGGGTCCACTTTAATTCAGGTTGGTTACGTCCCACACTTTGCAGTGTGGATGGAGGTTAATCATCTCAGGGGCTGATAGTTCACCAGAGCCTTCTGACAATTCCTCCTGGGCCATATTTTTTTGGCCACTACCCACTTTATTACTGTATTGCTTACCAATTTGTCAAATTAGCTTTTCGTGTGAAATTCATCCAGTCTAGTCTTTCCCCATATTTTATAAAGTTACATGAAAAAGCAACCACCCACATCCCCCAAAGGAATGACAGTAAAAAAGCAAACAAACAAAAAAGGGTTTCCAAGGGCAACAACTTTAAAAATTAAATTTAAAAGCAAACATCTCCACCACAATTAAACAAACTGCCACACAAAGATCGAATTTTGTTACAAAAACTTTCTTCTCAGAGCAAGGACAATGATACTTACTTATTTCTTTATCTCGTATGGCTAAAAATTAAACAGAAATAAATACATATTTTTGTTCGGCATTTCCCTTTTCTTATTTTTTAGCTTTCTTTATCACCAATATGACAGTGAAGGCTGAAAGACAACAAACTCATCCTCAAAATGTCAGACTAGAGGGCCCAGTGGTCCCTTCTGGTCTTAAACTCTGTGACTCTATGTGACTCTATTATCAGTTTTTCAAAATAGCTTTTGGTGTGAAATCTCTCCAATTTACCATTACCCCATATTTTACAGAATTACAGTAACCCTTCCCAGAATAATAATAAAAAGAAAGGAGAGAAACCAAAAGATGTCATATTGCAACAAAAGTGTAAACGTTAAATTTAAAATTGAACAACTCTACAAGAATGAAACAAGCTCCCACATGAGGATCCAATTTGATACCAAAAATAAATAAATGCTTGTCTGAGGAAGGACAATGACACTTACCAATTTCTGTATCTCGTTTGTCTAAAAATTAAACAGAAATACATATAGTGTTTGTTAGAAGTGTCCCTTTACTTATATTTTATTTCTCTTTATCATCAATACTAATGTTAAGGCTGAGAGATTGTTTCTATTCAACCTCCTCTTCAGGACAGTAAGGTGAGAGGATCCAGTGGCCCTTTCTGGTTTTAAACTCTGTGACTCTATAATTAATTCCTTCTCAGTTTTTCATTGGTGTGAAATATATCCACTTTAGTCTTTCCCCAGACAGTATAGAGTCACATTACAAAACAACCCGCCATCCTCCCCCAAAAGAATAATAATAATAATAAAATAATAATAATTAATAATAAATCATTCATAATAAAGCAACAAGCAAACAAACAAAAGGTTTCATATTGCAAGAACTTTAAAAGTTACATTTAAAAACGTTCTTGTCAGAGTAAGGACAATGATACTTACTTATTTCTTTATCTCGTAGGTCTAAAAATTAAACAGAAATAAATACATATTTTTGTTCAGCATTTCCCTTTTCTTATTTTTCAGTTTTCTTTATCACCAGTATGACTGTGAAGGCTGAAAGACATCAAACTCATCCTCAAAATGTCAGACTAGAGGACCCAGTGGTCCCTTCTGGTCTTAAACTCTGTTACTCTATGACTCTATTGATCATCAATTTCTCATATTAACTTTTTGCAAGAAATTTATCCAGTTTAGTCTTTCCCTACATTTTGTTAAGTTACAATACCCCCCACAAAAGAATAATAATAAAAAGCAAGTAAGCAAACAAAAAAAAAGTTTAATATTGCAACAAAATTGTAAAAGTTAAATTTAAAAGCACACAACCCCACCACAATTAAACCAGCTCCCACATGAGGATCCAATTTGGTATTAAAATTTTCTTGTCAGAGAAAGGATAATGACACTTACCAATTTCTGTATCTCTTTTGCCTGAAAAGCAAACCGACAGACACATATTGTTTGTTAGGACTTCCCCTTTTCTTATGTTTTATTTCGCTTTCTCATCAATATGAAAATTAAGCCTGAGAGATATTTTTTTCTATTCAATCTCCGCTGGAGGAGGTCAGATTAGAGGAGCCAGTCATTTCTTCTGTTCTTAAACTGTGTGACTCTATGATTCTATGGCTTATCAATTTTTCATATTAGCTTTTGCTGTGAAATTCATTCAGTTTAGTCTTTCCCCACATTGATTAAAGTTACATTACAAAACAAACCCCTGTCTGCCCCCAAAATAATTCTAGTAATAATAAAAAGCAAGCAAACAAACATAAAAGATTTCATATTGCAACAATTTTGAAAGTTCCATTGGAAAACAAACTTCCACATGAGGATCCAAACTGGTACAAAAAGTTTCTTGTCAGAGGAAGGAGAATGACACTTACTTATTTCTTTATCTCGTAGGTCTAAAAATTAAAGAGAAATAATATATACATTTGTTAGGCGTTTCCCTTTTCTTAGGTTTTATTTCTCTTCTTCAGGACGTCAGACAAGAGAGGGACAAGTGATTCCTTCTGGTCTTAAACTCTGTGACTCTATTGTTTATTAGTTTTTCAAATTAAATTTTGGTGTGAAATCTCTCCAATTTAGTGCCTCCTTCCCACATTTTATCACGTTACTGTAACCTCCCTCAACCAAAAAATAATAATAAATAAAAAAACAAACACGCAGACAAACAAAAACAGGTTAAATGTTGCAACTGAATTGTAAATGTTCAATTGAAAATCAAACAACTCCACAACAATTAAACAAACCCCCACATGAGGATCCAATTTCATACAAAAAATTTCTTGTCAGAGGAAGGATAATGACACTTACCAATTTCTATATTTCGTTTGCCTAAAAATGAAGCAGAAATACACAAATTGTTTGTTAGGTGTTTCCCTTTTCTTATGTTTTATTTCTCATTATCATCAATGTGATAAATAAGGCTTAGAAATTTTTTCTATTCCGCTGCCTCTTAAGGAGGTCAGACTAGATGATCTGGTCGTCTCTTCTGCTCATAAACTCTGTGATTCTATTAGAATCATAGAATCCTAGGACTGGAAGTCTAATCCCCTGCACTCGTGGCAGGACTAAATATTATCTAGACCATCCCCGACAGGTGTTTGTCTAACCTGCTCTTAAAAGTCTCCAAAGATGGAGATTCCACATCCTCCTTTATTCCATTTATTACTTACTCTGCCAGTTAGGAAGTTTTTCCTAATGTCTAACCTAAACCTTCCTCATGGCAATTTAAGCCCCTGCTTCTTGTCCTATCCTCAGAGGTTAATGACAACAATTTACTTCCCTCCTCCTTGTAACAACCTTTGATGTACTTGAAAACTGTTATCCCGTCCCCCCTCAGCCTTCTCTTCTCCGAACTAAACAAATCCAATTACTCTATTGCTTACCAGTTAATCAAATTAGCTTTTTGTGTGAAACTTACCCAGGTTAGTCATTCCCCACATTTTATAAATTCATATTCCCTCCCCCCATGAGAATAATCATAAAAAACAAGTAAGCAACCAAAAAAAAAACAGGTTTAATAATGCAAAAATAAATAAAAAGGGTAAATTTAAAGCAAACAACTCCACAACAATTAAACAATCTGCCGACGATGGAGTACAGCAGTTTAGAACCATGCCCTTGGGACGACATGGGGCCGCTGCCACTTTCCAGCAGCCAATGGACAGAGTGCTGCGGCTGCAGGGATCCGACACGGCCACCTACACGGACGATATCATCATCTGCAGGGAGAGCTGGGACGAGCGTATGGAGCATGTCCCTGAGGTATCTGGGGCTCTCAAAGAGGCGGGTTTGACGGCCAACCCAACCAAGTGTCAGCTGCCCACCCAAGAAGTCACTTACCTAGGGAAGGATGCCGGGGGAGTGGGGGGCGGGGTGGGGGAGGGGGAGATACGATCTTTGGTACAAAAGTCTTAGTGGGCTGCCCCGTCCCTTTCACAAAGTAGCAAGTCCGGTGGTTTATGGGATTAGCAGGATACTATTGACAGTTCATCCCGAACTTTGCTACCATGGCTGCCGAGTTGACAGACCAGGTTAAGGACACTGCACCCATGTCAGGCATTGGGAGAAGAAGAACACCCTGTTCTCTATCCCAGCAGGAAGCTATTTCCACAGGAGGTAGCCTAATCAGTCATCAAGAAGGAGGCCCTGGAGGTGAAATGAGCCACTGATGCCCTTACTTGTAGGGTTAGCCCTTCCACCTAGTAACTGACTGTGCACCAATCCACTGGCTGCGCTCAGTGACAGGCCATAATCCAGGCATTATTCAGTGGCTTCACTCAATGAAGCCATACAGCTTTCGGGTGGTAAAAGCGTGGACTTCTTTTTCACAGGATGGTGGGGACATGAACTGGCCCCAGGACACCCCAGCCCAGGGTCTGAGAGGGAGGGTGGGCGAGGGAGTATACAAACCCCACACTGCGTCTCACGTGGTGAAAGGACAGTACTGGGCCCAGGTAGCCCCGCACATCCAGCCCTGCAGAGCATGCTTCAATTGGAGAGAGGGCTGGAAAGGGAGCAACCCAGCTCAGACGGGAGAGGCTGGGGAGGAGGACAGACCTGCCCTGAAGGCTCCTGACAAAGGACTGACCGTATACTTAGCCCCATCAGGGCTGATGGTTTCATTGCCTTTTCTTTTTCTTTTCACCTTATTTTGGATTGGAACCGGGGGAGACCAGCAGTTGGTTGGAAGTGACCCAGGGAGGGCAACTCGGAAAACAACTTTGGGGACCAGACACTGTTGAACCTCCTAAGGCCCTGGCTCAGAGCCCAGAAGAGTGGGTGGGCCCAGGCTCCCCTTCCACTGCCCACCTCCCTGCCCTTCTGATTCAAAGAGGGCCAGGACTGCAAGATCTGCCCACTGGGAGGGGGCACTAAGTGTGCTAACCACTAGGTCACATAACCACCGATGACCCTATCACGCTCCTATAGGGGGATCCAATTGTGTACAAAAAATTTCTTCTCAGAAGGAAGAAAATGACACTTACCAATTTCTAGATCTCGTTTCACTAAAACATAAACAGAAATATGTTATAAATTTTTTATGAGCTTTTCTTGCCTTATGTGTTATTTCTCATTATCATCAATACAAAGTTAAGGCTGGGTGATTATTTTTACTCAACTTCCTTGTTTCTATTGCTTCCCCATCAAAAGGGAAAGTTTATCTAATTTAGACTTACCCCAAATTTTATTAAACTTGTTTAACACACCCTGTCCTGGGGCACAGCCCCATCCCAGTCAGGAAAAGACGAAAACTCCTCTGGGCTCAAGTGGCCTCATTCCTGCAGGGCCAGCTCCATTTGGAGGAAATGATCTCAAAAGAGAGAGGTTGTCACAGGAAGGGGGCCGCAACCAGCAAAAAGGCTGCTGAAACTCAGAGGAGCTGATTTCTGCAACAGAACCACTGGGAGGAAGAGAACGTGTGACCCTCTGCCACTCACAAGGGCCCTTCAGACCAGGTACAAGCAGGGATGTGTGCAGAAATTTAAATTTGATCCCTTTTGGAGGGGCACATTCTGTACCCATCCCTGGAGCTCGCTCCCCCCACTGTTCTGGCCAGGGAAGGACTTTGCTCTTTCCCCTATGCCCACCTTGGCAGAGCACTCTTCCCTCCCACACAGGAGCTTGCTCTTTCCCCCACACCAGCAGGAGTTCGCTTTACCTTGCCTCCGCCCTGGCCCTGGCAGCAGGTTACTCTTCCCTGCCTCTGCAGCCCTGGGGTTGTAGAAGCTCTGTGCCCTCGATGATTATTTGGGGCCCCGTGCCTCTGCTTGACCCCCCTCCCCCCATGCATGACCCTGGGTACAAGCTGACTGCAGCAGGAGTGGCTGAAGATAAATCCTGTCATGGGGTTCAGCTGTTCTTAAACTTCTGTCATGAATTCACTTGATCGATGCTACACTCCCTGGTGACTGGACTTGCCATTATTTTCTCAGATGCTCCATCGATATGTGGTCTAAGGCCCAGACAACTAAGCAGCACCCAGACTTATGTCTTCTAGCCTGCCCTGAGAGCAAACAGTCCTTTTACCCCAATGGATAGCAATGTCACATTAGAGGAAACTGAGGCACAAAAAATTCATTAAAATAATGCAGAAAATTCCCATTTCAGCACACCTTCATTGACAAGCCAGATCTCTATAGATTCTTCTCAAAGACTCTGAGACTGAGGCTGGTTTGCATTGAAAACTTACACTCCTCGTACACGTAGCTATGCTGACCTAACCCCCTAATTCAAAGGACTTTTAAGGGGAAAGGGTCTTTGGAAACATCCAAACAGGCCCTGAAATGGTCCAACCTGTTACACATACTAACCCTCCCCCACCCAACAAACACACAGAAATAAAAATAAATCAGAGAAACCAACAAGCGTATATGCAATTGTGTAACTTGGTCAAAGTCTGTATTTGTGGAAAAAAGGGAAATTGAAACTTACCAACTTCTTCAGTAAGTTTCGCTGAAAAGTACAGAAATAAATGTAAATTAATATCATCTCCTTGCTTCATTAAAAGTGTTTGAAGACGACTTCCTATAGGTACACAATTCATTAGGAAGGAAGTCTGATTGATTTGGAAATCAGGCAGATATTCTTTATGGATGAAGTTCAGCAGGTTAAGGACAGCTGTGCCTGAGTTATGTGACAGTGGGTATGATTTTTTAATTTCCTAACTGAGGAAGAAATGTGTTTCTTTACTGATTTACCACAAGGGCATTTCTACAGGGCCTCTCACTGTAATGTCCGGGTGCACTACACTTTATCAGCAGAAAAGAGATTTGAAGGACAAATATGAGAGGCTAGGCTTTGCAGAACCTTCTCTCAAGTGGGACCAGAGACAGACAGTGGTAATCTCCGGAGAACTAGCAGCAGAGGGAGATGAAGGACCAAGCAGAACACAGATGTATCTGCTATGATCCGATTCTCTGACTCAGTTCTATTGCCCAAGACTCTCCTCTCTCCTATTCTACTCCCCACTCCCTACACACACAGTCCTCTTCCGCTCTCCCCCCCACAGCCCTCCCCACCACCCTCTATCAATAAATTCACATGCATTCTTCTTCTTTATACAGGACAAGATCAGCAGATCACACCTTCTTTTAATATTAAATTCCTAAATTGCTCTAATTTATTTATTAGAACAAAATCTTTATTTACAGTATATTTCTTCCTCTGATATTTACCTTTCATTTTAAAGAGATAAACAGTGAGGCCAATGAAAGCAAACAAAACTACCAGGATCACACTCAAAGTCGCCATCAAGGGATTCACCCTCGGGAAAAAGAGATCTGAAAAACAAAACACCAGAACTTGTCTTAATTTGGCTGATTACAGTCAGATGTTTTGATTTCATACAAATACATAAATGGTGCCCAGCAGGATTTGTGCAAGACAAGAGTGAAAGAATGGCCATGTGTACACTACACAAAAATGTGTAGACCGCTGGGTTTGCTCTGGCCCCTTCCTAAGGGCCAGAGCATACACACTCCAGGGAGGCCCTGTTCCTGCCTAAGGGCCGGAACCCCTGGACTATTTGGGGTTCAGCCCCATTACACCGGTTGGGATGCTAACATCAGTTTGCTAATTTCCCCTGAGACTAGGCAGCAATCCCAGTGGTATAGTGAGGCGGTGTGGCCTCCCTCCAATCCAGAGTGGGAGGGACGACCACCGCACCACTACACGAGGGTAAAATGAGTCCATTTGTGGATCTTGACCAAACTGATGTAAGAAGCACAAGTCCAACTGAATGTCATTAGAAACAACATCACATGACGTAGGTGACGTTTCCCACAACAAGCAATGAACAGTGAGTTGGTGCAGCAACAAGATCACAAAGAGGCCACATGACAAACCTTACCACATTCAAAAAAATCACTGAGGTGAAGTTAAGGTTGCAGGATCATATTGTGTCAGTGGATTGAGTGAACATTTCTTCTAAAAAATGCTGGAAGATTTTTGTGTGTGTGCATACATGCGTGCAGGCTAGTATCAGGAAAGTCAGACTTCACATTAAATTTACATGAAATCCCAAACTTTGATTTTCTGAATACTCACAACTAAGGGAATCAAATTACCTAAACTGTGATCCCGTAAATATACCAGTCTCCTATTTTCTGTGTTTGTACGTGGATTCTGAAATATCCACCACAGATGTTTCCGTTCTTTTCTTCCTATGTTTTGTTTGGTTTCTGGTGGTGGTGAGTTCAGTGTGGGGTTTGGATGGTGACTGACCTGCTATATAAATGGCTGATTCCTTGTCTTGATTGAGAACGGTGTTCCTGATGCAACAGGACAAGTTTTGGTTTGAATGTTCTGTTATAATGAGAGCAGTTTATGTTTCAAACAGGTTGTTATCGCCACGGGATTTTGTTTCAGAGAGTGATGGTAAACGCTGCCCATTGAAATCTTTCCACAGCACCTCAGGCTCTGGGTACCAGCCAGCTGATCGACAAACCACCCGGATCCCTCCATCCTGGTGACCCTCCACAGAGATGAGAGGAGCAGAGCCCAGACCTAAGGGGAAAACACATAAAGGTGTCAATTCCATGAATTAATTTATAAAGCAGAAGGGATGAGGGACAGTTTGTGGATCCCTTACTCACACTAGAAAGCACTTGTTCACGGGGGTAGTCAGGAGAAGGGATAAATGAATACTGGATAAATGAGGGGATAAATGAATACTCAGTCTTGTCTAAGAGTGGTTAATATGTAGCTCCCCATCACCACCATCACCACTATAGAGTCTCAGCAAATAAGGCTGCATTTGATTTTAACTACACCCCTACATAACAACCAACCCATAAGAAGGCCATAAAAGTCTGGCAGCCCCACCTTAGCCACACATCCTAGAAACCACTGCAGAGCAATTGGAAGGCTTTATGTGTCCAGAAGGCCTTTCCCTCTTAATTAAAGACCCCTTTGGGAGTCAATCAAGACTGGGCAAGAAAGTGCCTTGCCCATCCTGAAAATGTGTTTAATAACACGTCGGGAAAGTTTTCAGCATATTTTCCCAAGTATGAAAGTGGCTGTTTGCTGAAAGTTAGATACACTGTGTTACTGCAAAATATTTCACAAGCAAGGAGTCACAGCTGTTGTGATAGGAAAGAACAAAGCCTGCAGACCACACACAGTTAAAACTGACACAAGGTACTGACCTGCTACCCGCAGTTCCAATACGGTTTCTTCATAAAAAGTACCATCTTGAACAAAGCAGTGGTATTGTCCTTCATCAGAGGGTCTGATATTGAGAATCCTCAAGGGAACATTTCCATCTGTGAGTCCGGCTTTCAAAAGCTCTGTCCTTCCCTCATACTCTGGCATCTGCCCTTCATACTGATCCTTCCCATCACGGTACAGGTGCACAAAGGATACAAATTCAGGTCGGAACCATCTCACCTCCATGTTTGCAGCGCTCATCCGGGGGGACAGGTGACAGGGGAACACAGCTTCCTGACCCAGGATGGCAGCGACAGGGTCAGGGGGTCCAATCACCGTGAATTTTGCTGGAAAATGCACCGGGACAGCAATAACAACAACAACAACCTTGGTGAGGCAGAGAACTGGGAATGGACATGCTCGGTGTATAGTTGAGACAAGCTATTCAAGTAGCCCCTTTTTCTAAGTGCTCTCAAATTGACACGCTTACTGACATTGGCATGAGATTTGCTGGTCCTCACCAGGAATAAGGGGAGGGTTGGTGGGCCATATCTGGTGTTCTTCCACCAAGGCGCTCCTGAGATCTAGGCCTATTGCTCTAGGCAACTGTTGAACTATTGTGGTTCAATACTTCATATGATCAAGAGACCAATTAACCAAACGTTGCCAAATGTATTGCCTAAGGACAAATCAGTACACTATGAAAAGGAGACATACATATCCTCCTTCTGGAAAGCAATCCTTACCTTGCAGTGTGCTCACCTTACACAGAAATTGTGCTTCAAAAATACACCACCAAAACCACTTATATTTATACCAGGGGTGTTTGCAAGTGAAAAAGCACTTTATCCATCACCCCCTCCAACCCCCCACTTCTTAATCTTGTTCTGTACGTTCCTTATTGCTGTTTCGGACAGAACATTCCAAACCAGGTGGGAGCACACGTACATCCCAGCCACTGCTAGGACATGCCATTCATGTCTCTTGGCTTTGATAGGCTTCTGATGTTCTACCGTGAACACTAACTTAACTTTAGCAAAGTTTGGTGGGATATTTGATGTGGGTGAACAGAATTGTTAGAAGAGCATAATACATTCCGTTAATTTCCCAGCACCACATGTAAAGAGAGAATTACTGTGCATATAATACCTAATAATAAGGTGGTGTATACTACACCTAACATATATGTATTAGCTAACAGGCCCAATAAAAAAAGTCACATGACATAGAATATCAGGGTTGGAAGGGACCTCAGGAGGTCATCTAGTCCAACCCCCTGCTCAAAGGGGGACCAATCCGCAATTTTTGCCCCAGGTCCCTAAATGGCCCCCTCATGGATTAAACTCACAACCCTGGGTTTCGCAGCCCAATGCTCAAACCACTGAGCTCCCTCCCCCAAATAGACTCCTAGTGGAATCAAAACGAGCTCCGATATTCCACAGTGGAGAGAGGAGGCGGCGCAATTGTCATGTAGGGCCCTCACCAGGGGCCCACACCATCAGGTATTGATACCTGTCCCCAGCCTCTCTCAGATATTCTAGTTCTTATTTCATTTTTGTGCACATGTGGGGCTCTAACTATGGCTCCGATCTCTGGATATCTCAGATCCTCTAAGATAATTTATGTACTTTATGAATTATTCTTGTTATGGTTAAACTCTTCAACAAGTGTCCAGTCAATGCTCTGGGCATCCTTGACAACCTTTTCAAGAGACTCGTGTGAAGAAACAGACCTGAGCCCTATCCCAGGAGCAAATAAAATAACCCCGCAGCAGCAACAGAATGAGAGCAAACAATGGATAATGAAGGTGCTGATCTTGTTGCGTGGTTACATTTACACACCGGGAGTAGTTACATTGACTCTGAGTGGAGCATGTTGTTCAGACACTTCAGGAGCCTCAATAAATTCTCTAAGAAACAGCAGCCACGGGGCGAATTCCTACCTGATCCCATCCTGTGAACAGAACAGGTAAGGAAGCAAATGATAATCCCAGGGAGAAGGGAGCTGTGGCAGGATGAATTCGTTAGTCTCTAAGGTGCCACAAGTACTCCTTTTCTTTAAACCTTCATCTGCACTGTAACTTGACCTAGACAACGGGAAGAAGGAGGAAAGAAAACTCATCTTAGTGAACATAACACTGAGACTAACAGGAAATCATTAAAGTCAAACATTAAAGAGGACACATTAAATAAGAAAGGAATAAATGCATTATTAAGTGAACTTTTTCATATTACGTAGTTAGAACAGCCATTTAAATAAACTGAATATGTGTTTCCTTTATGAGTCTGAATTTGTCCCATCCCTACAAAATCCACATTAAAAAAAGTCAGATCCGTGTAGAAGTTGGTAGTAATTCCATCAATGGAGAAAAAAGTTTTAAGGAATGAGAAACAGTGTGTGTTTGTCAGGTTTCAGAGAAGCAGCCATGTTAGTCTGTATTCGCAAAAAGAAAAGGAGGACTTGTGGCACCTTAGAGACTAACAAATTTATTTGAGCATAAGCTTTCATGGGCTACAGCTCACTTCATCGGATGCATGTGTGTTTGTGTATGAGAGAGAAAGATTCTTTGTTTTTTACCCATTTCTTTTCTTTCAACATATCAGAGGCAAAATGATTTAGTCCCATAAACAGAATTATCAAGTATCAGAGATAACAGAGAAAGAGGCTGCCCAAAAAGTTGGATTTGCAAGCATTTGTAACTTACTTTTCAAAACAGAAATCTACAATAAGTTAATTCATAGCCAGACTCCCTTTGAATGCATTGAGAGCAGGATCAGGTCCAGTTTTCCTGAATAAAATATAAAGAGGAAAGACAAAAAATTCTTACATTGAATAGCCACAATACACTGGTGTTAAATTCCAATGAAAGGGGAGGAAACAAAATCGCTCAGATAAAATTTGGAATATATAGTTCAAAAGCAAAGTTTATATTCAGAGTCAGATACATTTATCTGGGATTACTGGATCATTTTGCAGCTATTTATTCACCCAAAGACTAAATGTCTCGTAGGAGCTATCAAAGAGCAGCAGAGAGAGTATTCAAGTGACAGAAGCTCACCTACCTGATGACTCCTGGAAATCAGCTTTGGGACCGTTTTGAGCTCTCCCTGGCATCTCCGGGTTTTCTACAATCCTCATCCATTCTCCTCTGGGGGGTTTACATTTTCAGTGATGATTTCAGTGAGGCCAAATTAAGCGAGGAGAAATGACAGAGACAAGGAGCTGGATCCCAGGCTTTGCTTCCAAATATCTGCCAAAACGGTGTCTCTTTTTTGTCAAGACACTGAAGCGAGATGTGTCTCTCTCGAGGCCTCCACCACACTAGAAAGCGAAAGTAGGAAAGGGAGGGGCACGCGGGGGGGGGGTTCCGTCCCTTCACCCCCACATTGCCCTTTGGGGTGAAGGATCCTCTCCCGGAGAAGTCCACCCAGGGGTCCCGTCTTGACTCAGATCTACCCAAGGGCCCCAGTTTGGCGGAAGCCCCGTGAGAATTTCGCAGAGACTCGGCTCCCTGCTCCGCGAGACCTGCTACCTGCGGGACCGGATTTCTGACGGCGCTGGGTTCACACGCATCAGGGGCCCCCCGGTCGCTCCACTTCTGCTGCAGCCCAGCGGCCGCGGCGCCGGCTCCGCTCTCCAGCCCCTTCCCCTAGGACCGGCCCCGGGGCTTCTCCTCCGCCCCCCACCCCGCCCACTCGCTCCTGCTCTCCGCTGGCCGGCTGAGGGCTCCTCTCGTCCCCCCCGTCCCCCCCCGCCCGTCACTGGCAAGCAGCCTGCGGGGGGCCGGAGAGGAGCCCTCAGCCACTGCCCTGCCGCTCCTCCGGGCTGCCGGTGCCGCTTCGGGCTCCCCCGGGGTCAGGCAGCCCAAAGCCAGGGACTGTCACCCAGCCGCCCGGGGGGAGCGGAGCGGATGGAGTCCCTGCCTGCCGCTCAGCTGGGGGGGTGGGGGGGGCGCTAGGACTAGGGAGAAGGTGGGCGGGGGGGGATCCTGTTTACCCCTCCCCCGCCCTGCTGGCCTGCAGTTTACTCCTGGCACCTCCCTCGCTCCAGGGACCAACCCTAGCTCCCCCCCCCGCTGTGCTTTTGCCCCAGGCCCTGCCCCGCTCCAGTCAGCAGGGATTAATCCTCCCCCCATGCCCTACTGTGCTCGTCTTGCCCCTGGCCCCTGCCTCGCTCCAGCTGGGGACCAATCCTTCCCCCCCCACACATGCCCCCCTGTGCTCTTGCCCCTGGCCCCTGCCTCGCTCCAGCTGGGGACCAATCCTCCCCCCCCCGCACATGCCCCCCTGTGCTCTTGCCCCTGGTCCCTGCCTCGCTCCAGCTGGGGACCAATCCTTCCCCCACATGCCCCCCTGTGCTCTTGCCCCTGGCCCCTGCCTCCCTCCAGCTGGGGACCAATCCTTCCCCCCACACACATGCCTCCCTGTGCTCTTGCCCCTGGCCCCTGCCTCCCTCCAGCTGGGGACCAATCCTTCCAACCCCACTGTGTCTCGCTGTCAGGGCAGATAACAATCAATGATTTTTAAAAAAAATTAAAAAATTGGATTTTTTCATTTAAATTGGATTTTTTTGAGAAAATGCTTTTTGAGAAAAAAACCTATCTAAAGATGAGATATCTTTGAGCTATAACCTATCATAGAATAGGGATGATAAATTATATTTCTATAGTATGAGACAATATATTCATGTAATGTTTGAGAAAAGTTTTGTAAATGAGTTCTAATAGTTCATGGATTAGGGACCCAATCTTATGGGGTTCCACAGGCTTCTCTATAGATTATTTAGGTTAATCTTTCCATCTACCCAATGGGACTCAGTGCTCAGTCTAGAAGACACCATCAGAGATGCTTAATTTTTCAGTTCTCAAACTGCGGATTTGGGTCTCCAGAGGTAACATGCTTGTTAACAGCAAAAATGTTTTAAAATAAATAAATAATATGTAAAGGTGAGAAATAACAGACCTCAACTCTATTGTCCCTCTGCAAATTTGTGTACATGGAGTCAATCCCTTTGTACCTCTCTCTAAAAGTGCAAAGTTTCAAAAAGTTCAATGAATAGAAGACTGTTGGGGGCACAATAGATCTGGACAAGGAGAAGAAGTCTGGACATAAATGTGAAAAGCGAGGGACATATGCTTTTTTGTTAAAATATTATATGTTTGCTGTTGAAGAAAAAAATCCAGAATACTTAACGTTGTTTTCGTTAAATAAAATAATTGAAATGTCTGTCTGGTGATGTTCTCCTCCTAATACAGCCAGGCAAGAAAATCCTTCAATTATTAATGATTAATCTGTTGAATTGGAGATGGTTCACCTCCCAATGACAATAAATATCTGCTTCAATTACCTTTGGTAAATGAAATAACCAATCATTCATTTTCTGATATAGCTGTAAAACTAATCTGAAAAGTTTTCAAAATAAATCACTGTTTAAAAATGTATAGTGTGTACCTTCTAAAAATGAAACCTACATCGATCTCTGAGTTGTGAAGAATATGTATTAAGGTTGTAACAACAATCAAGAATGCACATGTATATAGAAAACCCTGATTAAATCGAGACTTCCTGACTAGTGATTTAAATCATGATTTAAATCAAATGCACCCTGCCTGCTGTGCTCTTGCCCCTGGCCCCTTCATTCCCCAGGGGGCCCCACAAATATGTTTGGCGCCAGGCTCACAAAAAGCTAATCCGGCCCTGTTTAATACAATCATAATAACCATTATATTTTTCATCTGCTGCGCCAAATGAAAACTCCCCTTTTAATTACTTCAGTAATAAACAGCCCTTGTACGCTACACTGGAGTTTATGGTGAAGGGAGTGTCTTTATTGCTGTAAGGTCGAAGGTTAAAGCCAAACCTCTCTCTGTTCTCAGCTACAAATCAAACAGGGACCAAACTGCGTAAGTTGTTAGTTCTAAGTCCTCACTGGTCAGCAGACATAGTGCTCCCCTTGTGACAGGATCCCCCGCGTGCAAACTGGATCTGGGGTACCACTGTGGCCCCTTACGTCTCCAGCCTGGGCTGTCTCTCACAATGCTTTGAAGCAGTAAACCCCATTGGGAGCTGTCATCACTCAGCACAAAAATAGGTGGAACCCCACACCCAGCTGGATTGCCTGAATGCTCCCAGAGCCACTCACAAATCACACAGAGAAAGGCACCAGCCAATATCCCCCAGCTCCCCAGCCTTGCACCCCAGTGTAAGTTTATTGCCCAGTGTGGAGAGGACATGCACCAGCCAGAAATGGAAATCCAGCTGAGGTGAGAAAGGAAAGCTTGCCAGAGATGTGGCTTGTTACCAGGGCTGCTGTAAACTTGGATACAATGTTGCACTATTTAATGCACTACACTGTGGAATTTGTATGTTCTTGCAGCTGAATGGTGTAAGCTGAAATTATTTTCCTTTAGGGGAAGGCTGTCATTGCTCCTTGTTTTGCTGGGGAATGCATGGCTGGAGATCTGTAGCCATCAGTCACTCGCCTTCATACTGCTGCTGTTTCATGTGGCTGGGCCCTGCAGCCAGAACTCTTCTGTGGCAGAGTGGATCTGAGATCAGGATCAAGAGGGAATCTGGGGAGTGGCCTTCTGGAGCCAGAACAGGAGCTGCAGCTGCAATGGGAAAGGTGTGCTGGACAGAGGCATCCTGGGGAAGCAGCTGGTTACTTCCTGAGCAACCAGATACAATATTATTACAGATCCTGTCTCACATTGTGATGAGATACATTGCTACCCTTGTGTAAGGCAAACTGGCTACATGGTTGTAAACTTGCTTCTAACCAGCCTTGCTGCTTCATGGCATCCAGATGCTGTCAGCTCTGGTGCATGGGCTCAGGGTGAGAATCTCACTGCTGCTGGGTTTTTGTTGCTGGTGAACGAATTGCCTGAGAATTGCAGTCATCAGTCAGACACTTTCTCCCCCCAGTTACAAAGTATTTGAGAGGCTGCACAAGGTCACTTCAGGTGGAACTGGGAAAAGAACCCAGCTCTCCAATATGGAAAACCCAGGTGCTAGCCACTCATTCCTACTGCCTTTGGGTTGAATGCATAAAATAGATATGATCTGGTTACCACCACTGCACAACAGAGCCAGGCACAGAACCTTGGAGCTCTGACCTCTAATCTGGCTCGTAAGCATTTGTGTACCTGATGGAACAGTGTGTCAAGTCCCCCAACAGTGATTGGCCTCAGAAATAATGGTGGGGGACCGGGGAGGCCATGTTACAAATCCTGCTGCTGTGGGAGTGGGGACTGAGGGGTATTAAAAAAAGAAAACTAAAATATATAATTTAATTCACCCGCTCGTTGAAAATGTTATAAGCAATTGATTGAGGGGCAATGTGCCCTGAAATCCTGGTATTCCAGATTGAAAACATCAGTCTCAAAATATGGGCTGGGATTTTCTCAGGAGCCGAGTCCCCATTGAATTCCTGCCCTGAAGCCCTGGGGATTGCACTGGTTGGACAGACATGGTCTAAGAAGCATTAGGGCCAAGCCCCATTAGACAGGCTGATTTGATGTAAGAATGGTTGGGCTTTGCCCTAGTGCTGTCCTGAACACTCTCAGCAGCAATGCCTTCCGGGTAGGTATCTACAGTCCCAGTCCCTAGAAAGATCACCAAAGCAGTGGATCCTGAGAGATTTGAAGATGGTGCACTGTGGGACTCATGGAACCGCTGTGGTTGGTCCTTGCCCATGTACACCACAGAACAGGTCAGACTGACCCAGGTCAGCACAGCCCAGGGGTTAGTTTTGTTGCAATCCAGTGTAATCCCAGTGGTAAATGACATGGACCCCTGAGCTGTCTGGAGCCCTTTTGTGTGTGGATTCAAGGTGCTGGGGGGGTGGGGGGAAGGGGGGAGGTCCGTGCATTATTTAGCACAGTCACCTCCTGTGCCGGCATCTGAGTTAACCTTCAGTAGTATCTCCCAATGAGAAACCTCATCTCCCTGCTGGGCCTGGGATGTTTGTCAAAGAGTCTTTCCTTCCTAATGGCTGCACTTCATCACTGCTCAGTGCTGTTGTGGGGTGGCAGGCTGGTCTAGCAGTTTGGGCACTGGACTGGACCTTCGGATATCTTGGTTGTATTCCCAATTCTGCCACTGACCTACTGCATGACCTTGGACAAGTCACTGCCCTCTCTGTGCCTCAGTTTCCCTTCCCCACCTCTTGTCTACTTCGTCTGCAACCTGTTCAAGGTGGGCATTGTCCCTCATTGTGTTTTATGCAGGGCCCAGATCTCATTTGGGGGCTGTGGGGACTGCTGTGATCCAAATAAAACTAATAATAAGTTCTATGATACAAATCAGTAACAAGATCAACAGCTTGTAACTTCCCCATCTCCAGCCTGAAGGCAGCATTCTCACATAGACCGGCCTGCAGCTCTTGTGATTCAAGCCTCACTGATCATTTAACCGCTTCTGTTCTATAAAAAGCAATTTTCCAATGTGCTGGGGGGAGGGGACTTGACACCTGGCTCTGCCCAGGCCCCACCCCGACTCCACCCCTTTCCCCAAGGCCCCACCCCAATTCTACTCACCCCATTCTACCCCATCCCCGGAGGGTAACAATGCTTACTCCTCCTCCTCTCCCCTCAATAGCCCCCACAGCTGAGCTTGACAGGCGGGAGGCACGGAGAGGCACTGATCAGCAGGACCTGACAGCAGGACCCATGCGGTCGGCACCTATGATAAAAAAGTTCCCTTATTTCACCAGGGGAAGCTGGTTTTAATAAGGATTCCACTTCTTAGATAAAAGTCTCCCATGTCAGGTATCTTTAAAGACTATTTTTTGCCCTTCTTGCCACTCTCCCAGATCATCTATTTTTCAGTAGTATCTCCCATTCAATGAAGGCTTTGGAGAGCTGAATGATGTACACTTGCAACAGGCAACTTCCGGTGAAATGAACCTTGTAACCAAAGTTATTACCATTAAATTTGACAGCAACTCCCTACCTTGTACTCCTGGGCAGCTTCCTCTATAGGAACCACCGTGTGAGCTCTGTGCACTTGGGATCTGTCGCACACCACACAGATGGGGTTTGATCCTCTTCACAGAACAGTTTCAGAGCCTCCTGGTGTTCCCCACACACCCTGCCCCCTCCTGCTCCTTTCGCTGCCTGAAAAGTCAGCCCCTTTGGCTATTTCTACATTTGCCAGCTGCCTGTTGGGCCTGAGGTTTCTCTGTTGCACAGTTTCTCTGCACGGAGGGCAGGAGGCGGCTCTGTCGGGTCCCTCCCAGCACTGGGCGATGCAGGCTCGGCAGAGATTGTGCCCACACTCCAGAGTGACAGGGTGTGTGAAATACTCCAGACAGACGGGCCATGTCGCTTCCTCCTGGAGACTTTCCACGGGGCTCTCTGCAGCCATGGCTCTCTCTGGGCAGTGGGACAAGGTTACTTTCACTTTCCTGAGGTCAGGAAGGTAGGGGCAGGCTGGTGGTGGGGGTGCTGTACCAGCACTGATGGTGAAAAAAATCCAAATAAAAACAAAAAACAAAAGCCTTGCCCCCAACTGCCCCAGCCAGGGCCCCCACAATGCCAGAGCCAGACCCCCACGCCTCCACCCCACTCTAGGCCCCATGCAACACCCCCCCACACACACACACACTGTCCATGCTAAGGCCTCCACCATACACCCCCACACGCTGTACATACCAGCACCCCCTACTCATTCTGCATTCAAATCCCTCCCCCCATACACTCTGGGGACCCCCTGAAGCAACACGTCTCTGTGCCCCGCCAGAAACCCACACAGCCAGTGTCCCCTTTGCCCCTCTTACCCCCTCCCCCCCACACGATACCACCAGTCCAGTGTGCCCACCAGGACCCACCAACCAACACTAAGAGAAAGACAGGCCAACACACCGAGCAGAACTTTTAATATTTTTTTAAAAAAAGAAAAAGAAAAAAAAGCAGGGGAGCCGACCCGAGGTGCAGCCAGTACACACCCAGAGCAGATCCCCAACAGACAACCCCTCCCAGGCTGGTGCACCCCAGATAACCAAAGACTGACCAATAATTAGCACAGGGCAGTGGGTGCCACTCCCCTCCCCCCACCAGCCCAGTCGAGCCACCCCCAGCCCAGCTGTGCCAACCCCCCCAACTCGCGCAAACCCTGCTGCAGCCTCCGCCTGCCCCTCCCCCACACAGCCTGTGTGTCCCCCCGACCCCAGCTGCCCCACAACAGCCTCCCCACCCCGGTGCACTGCAACTGCCAGGCCAGCAGGGCAAGGGCAGGTTAAATCGATGCTGCCCTGCTGCAGGTACTGCTATCCCCCCCTCAAACCACAACGCCCCGCCCCCCCAACCAAAAACCTCCCTGCCGTGAACCAGGCGCAGCAAAGCAAGCTGGTGGCTGGGGTGGCCCTGCTGAAGGGGCGGCAATTCGGCAGCAGCCCCTCTCCGTTGTTTCCCAAGGCTGGAATTCACTTCACCTCTGGGTGTCCTCGATCCCACCTGCCACATGGGGCTAATGCTGACCCTGCCTCCTAGGCTGAATCCATTCATGGCTGTGTGATGATGGGGGAAATGGCGATACCAAGGTGAGTAGATTTGGGCTGAATTACTCCACAGTCTGAGAGTGAGAGCCAGCTCCATGCAGGGGGCACGGGAGAGAGAGGGACTCAGGCCAGCTCCACATAGAGGGGGGTCAGGGCTTTAGCCCTGCAGCTTCTGTTGCTAGGGCATCTTGGGGTCCTGAACTGGGGGCTTCAGCCCCACGTCTTCTCCCAGGGTCCAGGGCTTCTCCCACCCACCCTGCGCGGCTTCTGCCGGGGTCCGTGGCAGTGTTCCCTGTAATTTTTTATGTCCATGTGCAGAATGACTTTTGTTATGTGCACCAGTATGGAGGTGTGTGGTGGGGCTGGGGCCAAGCGGTCTCGGGGGGGTCAGGGCTGGGGCATAGGGTTCGAGTGCGGGGCAGGTGAGGGCTCTGGCTGTGCATGTGGGGTTAGGGGTCAGGCTGGTGATGAAGGGTTTGGGGTGCTGGCTGCCCCGGGTACTACCCTCAGCCCTCTCTCACCGAAGCAGCTTGGGGCCACTTGAGAGGTGCCTCTCCATGGTCACAGCATCTCCAGTGGCTCGGCTGGGGGCATCTGTCCCCCAGCCAGAGCAGGTCCAGGCTAGGCTTGGTGGGGGTCAGGGAAGGGGCGTAGCTGAGAGGGAATTTAGGTCCGGGGCTTCTCCTTTATCCCCACCCTGCCCAGCGCATCTCCTGCCGGGGTCTGGAGCTTCTCCTCCCCCTAATCTGCCACTGCACCCATCCAGCCTGTGCGCATAGGAGCCCTGCAGCACGCCTGGGTGATTTCAAACGGCCTGGAGCTCCCAGCCACCGCTACCAGGACCACCGCAGTGGTGGCAGCCAGGGTCCCCAGGCCCTTTGAAATCTCCTGGGCCCCTAGGCAATTGCCCCCTTGCCCCCCCCCCCAGTGGCCCCTGGTGGGTGAAAGGTGTAACTGCAGCACGTCTCTGACGATGTATTTTCTGCAGAGAAAAAGAAAATTCTGGATGGCACATGAATTCTGTGCCTACGCAGGGGCACAGAATCCCCTGAGCAGTGTTTGATTCTTGTGTTGCTCTCCCTTTTATCTAATCCCCGGTAAATGCAGTTTCACCCCTTTTAATTATTTATTTTATTACTCTCATTGTTCTTAGTTCACCATCACTTTGGGTAAGACTGTGTAGAGGTATGTCCTTGTGCTACCTGGTTCACGATTGACTTACTTCGCCCGTGTTCACTAAGGGCACTGGCCTATTGTTGGTTTAAAGCCCCTTAAACGGATGAATGTAGCAGCTTCCCTTTGTCCAGGTTAATGGTTACACATGAGAGCAAGACACAATAGCAAAGAGAAGACCCGAGGCCACTCTGGAATTTTTGTGTTGTGTGTGTGTGTGTGTGTGTCCACACGCGCACCCAGTCACAAGTTGACTGAGAGAGTTTGGAGCAGTGCGCAAAGGAAGATTTCTGAGGTTTTTTTGGATGGGTGGGATGGTTTGGTGCCTCCTTAGATAATGGAAACAGAACTTCCTGCATACTTTGTAAATACACTAGATTGTATGAAAGATACCAGACTCATCATCAAATTCTGCTCTCAACTAGAACAGTGCGCAGGGCCTTGAACATCAGCCATCCACTCGGGTCAACCTAATAACACTCTCTTGTATGACATCTCTCTCAGAGGCAAATTTCTACTGTAATTTTAACTAAACATAGATATACAGTAGTGATAACCCCAAGAAATCATATGGTACATCATGCATCAAAGAATTATGATTTAAAACCAAATATGTTTGGGGTTCTTTTCATTTTTTGTTTCTGAGCCTTTAGGGGTGCATTAGATTCATATTTTCACATTTTTTCCAAAACCACAAGTTAAAATTTTTTTTATTGGTATACTTAGTGAAAACTGTGATTCTCAAGCAATCATTTGATTCCAGAAGTTTGTGCTTTCAGAATAAAAACACCAAATACTGCCACCCTCATGGTAAAATGGCAAGAGTCGGTAAAACTGGTGATATGTATTTGGCTATCTAGACACACATGACACTAGTATCAATGAGAATTGCACTGAATACAGCTAAGGACATGGTTACATTATGTTTCTGGATACAGGCCGTAGTTTGCAAGCTGAAATTGCAACCATTGATTGCCTGTTACTGCTCCGAAAGGTTCCATATATCTGAAATGCCTTTATGTTCCTATGACAATTAATACCATTTTGGACTTCCAATGTTATGAACTTTTTATACCTTTTAATTAAAAATAATAAACCTAATGTCTGTAACTAATCCTCCCATTCTGTGAACACTGAAGCATATGCTTTTTGGAGGTAGCTGCCCTGGGACATGTGTAAGGTGATCAGTAGATACTGCCAGGCTTATGGCCTGAGGACGTCCTGATTTTTTGTACCTCAGTGGTGGCAACCCTATTTCAAAGCCTTCGCTGTCCTTCATTCTCACTAGTTTACTTTTCTTCCCTTCCAAACAGGGGCATCGTTTGCTGTGGGCAGGTGCCCCTCCAACCTTGGTTCCCCAGCCCCCAACATTTTCATAGCTCTTCGCCAGGGGTTGTGTGAAAAACAGCCCCCTGTCAGATTTAGCCATCAGGTTTAGCTACCAGTGGGGGTTTCTGATACTATCCATATCACGTCTTGCTTTCCTATCTGAATTAACTACCCGCAACTTTCCACATGGGTGTCTCATTCAGAGGGCCCTGCCTGCCACATCCCTCCTCACCTCTGAGAGACAGCCCCCCCACCTGCCACTCGCCACATCCTTCCTCACCCCCCGCCCCTGTGAAACGCCTGCCTGCTGCTCACCACGTCCCCTGTGAGATCCTTCCCCCACTGGTCTCCAGGTCCCTCCTTTCCTCCACCCCCCAACAAAATCCACCCCCCACTACCATTTGCCTCATCCCTCCTCATCCCCCAGCCCCTGCAAGATCTCCCAGCCCGCGGGTCACTGTGTCCCTCCTTTCCTCCACCCTCCCCGAAAGACTGCCCAGCGCACCCTGTCCCTCCTCTCATCCACCCCCCTACCCGCGAGATGCCTCTACCCATCACTCACTGTGCCCCTCCTCTCCTCCATCCCCTTGCCCATGAGACCCCCCCATACCTCACTCATTATGTCCCTCCTCTCACCCATCGCCTACCCGCAAGACCCCCACCTGCTCGCTGGATCCCTCCTCACCCCTCCTCCCCATCAAGAGCCCTCCCCTCTTGCCGCATCCCTTATCAACGCTGCCCTCACATGGGCAGGAGAGTGATGCAGCCAACGGTGGTGGCTGGGCAGGGCCTGGGGCAAAGTGGGGACAGGGCCAGTGGGGGGGATGGAATGTGGATGCAAGAGGTGGGACAGGGAACTAACCTCCCCCAGGGGAAGCTTCACCCACTGCCCATGTTAAAGCTGTTTTAGTGCTTGAGGGGTTCACAGTTGATACCTGGTGAGTGAAATCTAAATACAGAACAGACAACCAGTGTGGGGTTTGTGCCCTGCTTTGTAACTGCCCTGAGGTTGGACCTCACGTTCTTGAGCTGCCCACAACAATTACAGCTGGGACATTAAGGTGAAGGAAACAAGAAGAATTGTTTGTAGTGTTTTTATTTTACAGTAAGTAGGTGGAAAGCAGGAAAGTAAAAGGAGCTAAGACAGAGTTTAATGACCACAGCATATTGTAAGGAGATCCACAGCTACTCAGAGCAGTTTGCTTAATAGCACTAAAATAGCACCAATGCCCAGGAATTAATATAGGGAATTAATGAGTTACAGTCTCACTTTCAGTAACATGTCATAAATCCCTCTGTCCCTCTCAGGTTCCCTTTCCTTCTCCCTTTTCTTTCATACTCTCCTTTTCTACTCAGCATTTTTCTAGCCCTCACTTGTGATCCCTGTTTATTTTCCTGTGTCTTTCCCACTCTCCTCCCCTCCCTCCCACAGATCAACCCCCTTGGCTGCTCCCTTCTTTCCCCTGATTTTCTGCCTTCCCCTCTTGCTGCCCCAGCGAGATCTAATGCCACAGATCTGCACAAAATGCTCCCAGCTGCTACAGAGCTTCCAGCTTCTCCCAAAACCCTGATTGATTCATGCTGGGTCCCTGCCTCCTCCACCTCTGCCTGTCCCCAGCCCGGCTGTTAGTTCTGCCCCCTGCCCAGCCCCCGCCTCTGCCCCTCTGCCCCTCCTGGAGCCCCAGGGGTTCCTTCCCCTCCCCCTCTGTGTCCTGGGGCTGCAGGAAGGGAGGGGGAGGAGCTTCCACTGGTCATAGAGATGAGGGGCCGGGGCTGGGTAGATGGGAGTCCTCCAAGGTCATAGAGACTAGGAGCCATGAGGCTAGAGAGGCTGATTTCCGGTTCCCCCCTCTGCTGTGGGTCTCAGGGGCGCAGGCGGAGCCGGGATCCCCACCACGCCCAGAGCCAGGGGCGGATTCTCTCCCCAGGGACGGAGCCCGGCGGGAAAGTGAAGATCGGGGCCTCGTCACCAGCATCGATAAATGTCACCTGCCCCCGGTCACAGTCCAGACAAACCCAGATCCTGCTGGGGACCCGGCGCCGGGGCAGGGGGGTCTCAGGGGAGGTGAGAGCCCAGAACTGACCCCACCACCACTGCACAGCCCAGATTCCCCCCTCAGGGCTACGGCTGATCCCTCCCTTCCTCCCCACAGACTCTCTGGCCACCCCCACAGCCCAGTATCCCCCACCCTCCACCTCCACCTCCCAGCAATGTCTCCCCGCGGTGAATCCCTCACAGCCCAGCACACAGGGCCAAGAGTCAAATCTCTCAGGGTTGTCGGGCAGATCCTGCCACCTGTCTCCCTGGCTCACACTTTTCCCACCCTCAGACAGGACGAGTTGGGGATGAGCCGTGTCTGGATCCAGAGTCACATTCGCTGGGGAGAGAGAATCAGAGCGTGAGGGGCAGAGCTCGGCCCTGGGGGAGGGTTTGATGGGATCAGTGACAGAATCTGCCCCAGCTGGGGAGTGACTCAGGGAATCTCCTTCCTCCAGGATTTACCCGTCAGCTCTGAAGGGGGAGCAGCTCAGAGATGTCAGCACAGTGCAGGGGAGAGTCACGCCCCGGGCAGAGGTGGGCCAGCCATGCAGCCAAAGGGTCACTTGAGCCAGGTCTGGGACTCAGGCTCTTTCCTGTCCTGCTCCACATCTCTCCAGGGAGGGGACTAGAGACCCAGGTGTCATGGGGGGCCCCACAGAGTGGTGAGAAACTGAGCTCCCTCTCCTCAGTGCTCACTGACACGCCTCACCTCTCCCTGCAGTTTCCCATCTTAAACCCCACATTCCCAGATGAGAGAGAGCATTGCTATGGGGAGAGAATAGATGCCTCCCATCCCTGCACCCTCAGCCTACGTGAGAGCAAGGGGAGTGCTGGGGGAGAAGGAGCACGAGGTTCATCTTCCCGTCTGACTCTGGCAAAGACCAGACTAACTCAGCAGACACATATTAACAGACACACACACCCCTCACTCACTCAGCCCTTGCCCAGCATGGGGCAGGAGCGGTGACTGTGGGCAGGGATGGCCTGTGCTGGTGGAGGGTCCAGCCGGGAAATGAAAGGGTCTGAGCGGGAAGGGCAGGGGAAGGGCAGCCTGCCCTGCCACTAGTGAAATGGGGGCACTAGGACCCCGCGGCAGCAGATGATGCAGGGAGGTAGCAAGGAGCTGCAGGGGAGAGGCAGGGACACTCTGCTCTGGGGCCCAGGGAGGTGCAAGGGGGGCAACAAGGGGGGAACAGGGGACACTCGGAGGGGGCACGGGGGCGGGGTGGGAGGTGGGGCCAGGGGGAGACCTGGCCCCGAACATTGGTGGAGCCGGGCCCTCAATATTGCTGGAGCCACGAGCCCATATAACTCACCGCTGCGGCTTGCCAGTAGGGCCGTACCAGGGCCTATTGGCTTCCTTTCACCTCTGCTGTTATTACCTGTAAAGCTCCTTTCTCCACTCCCGCTACCCTGCTGTTCTCTGGCAACATATTTTGTCCCTGGGGTTGGCCCATTAGCTGGTGTCCCGTGTGTGTGTTTTATGATACAATCTCCAATTCCATGATCGCACACTGTTTTTGCCACAGGACCCCTGCCTCATTCTTTCACTGCCCAGGATGGATGCACAAGGGGTGAGAATTAAGGGCGTACAGGCCAGGATAAAACTAGCATTTCCTAACTACCAAGTGTTTGACATTTCAACCTAAATCATCTTCTGTTCAGGGGGGTTGTGCAATATTCTGTACTTGTATCATGTCCCTTCTTGCTCCTCTCTTTTAAAGGTAAAAATCCCCCGTTTTTTCAATCTCTCCTTGTGCTGATTCTCATTGCCTTTCTCTGAGCCCCCTTTTCTTCTTCAGTACCCTTTCTGAGGTGGGGTGAGAAGTACCCAATACAGTACTCCCGATGAGGGCAAAACACTGATTTCTATAACGGCTGTATAATATCTCCATGTTGTTCACCATCCCCCTTTTATGGATTCTCAGATTTTGTTTGACCTTTTCCCCAGAGCTGCGCAGTGAGCAGAGGGTTTTGTCAAGCTGGCCACAGTGAATTCCAGGTTGCATTACTGAGGCCTTGGCTACACTTGCACGTTATAGCGCAATAGAGCCGCCCAGAGCGCTCTCCCTCACTCCCCGTCCACACTGGCAAGGCACGTAGAGCGCTCCGACTCCCTGGCTAGAGCGCGGCTGGTCCTCCACCTCCCCGGCAGGGATAAGGTTTGCTGCGTATTGGGTGAGACTCTGCAGCGTCAGTGTGGACGAGGAGTAACGTTACAGCGCTCTGATTGCCCTCCGGAAACGTCCCATCATCCCATTAACTGAAGTGACCGCTCTTGTCTTTGTTGAGAACTCCGGCAGGAATGCGGAAGTGGCCCTTTCAAAGCTCCATTTCGGAGCCGGCTGCTTATCAGCTCGGAGAAAAAAAACAAACAGCTACTGTTTGCTTTGAGTGACGGAGAGAGAGGCGGGGGTCTGAACTTACAGACAGTGTGCTGACACACTCTCAGCATCCCAAAAACCCACTCTCTCTCCCCCCACATACACACAACACACTCCACTCCACCCCACGCCCATTTGAAAAGCACGCTGCAGCCACTTGAATGCTGGGATAGCTGCCCATAATGCACCGCTCCCAATGCCGCTGCCAATGTGGCCATGCCCCTGCGCTGTCAGCTCTCAGTGTGGACAGACTGCGGCGCTTCCCCTAGTGTGCTCTCCGAAGGCTGGTTTAACCCAAAACGCTCTACAGCTGCCAGTGTAGCCAAGCCCTGAGCTGCTGATGCACTTATTTTCAAACCCTGTAATGTGAATGAGTCGCTCAATTTTTTCCCTCCATGATATGTTAATTTATCACCAGTGCACTTCATATCCCACCAGGTTTCCCTTTCACACAACTTGCGGGGGGAGAGGTCCCTCTGAACCGCCTCACAGTCTTCACTGGACTTGACTAGCCAACCTCAGCTGTGGCCCTCTGGAAGAAGAATCATTCCCCACAGGGACCACTCCCGAAATGCCCTGTGCATCCCTCTATTCCTCTCCCACTCCCTAACCTCATCCCTCCCCATACCACTCCTCTCCTGCCCCATCTTCCCCAAGGAATTCCAGAGCGCGCACTGGCTCCTTCTGTGCCCTTACTGGCTTCTCATGCAGCTTGGATCCTGCCGTGTGTTTGGGGGGTTGCAGTCAGTGTGTGATAGGGTCTCGGTATCTCTGTATGTGACCTATGGGGGTCTGTGTGCAGTGAATGTGCTAAGCCCTGCTGGCTGCCATGTACCTGTGCCACGGCTAGAGCAGCAGCAGCAGCTGTCTGGGCACATGCAACTCGGTTAGGGCTTCTGAAAATTGAAATGAGCAGCCTAGACATTAACCTGGCCCTGGCCCAGCCCTTTGTCCACCCCTCCCTCCCTGAGCCTCCAGCCCCATCAGGGACTCTAACAGCATCTCGCTGAGAATCCTCTGAGCTTCCAGTGGGCACAAAAGAGCTCCTTGGGCACCCAAAATCACAATGTTGGCCAGACAAACCTTTGAGTCTTTTCACCTTAGTACAGAGCCATCCCTGCCCCAAAGAGCTAGTGTAAAATATTAACTGTGTGACAAAAGGGGACTGGAAGTCTCAGGGCAGGGGAGCTTTGGATATCGATGCAATAGGAGCTGTAGTTACCTGGGCAGACGATGTTTCTTCTCCAGTCTGAAACCAAACACAGAGAGAGGGATGAGAACCCAGCTGAGCGAATGCAGCAACACCAGGGCTCTGGGATGAAGAGCAGCTGGCTTAAGCTGAACCCAGGCAAGAGCAAAGTGATTGAGAAGCAGGGACACATTTTGAAGAACGAGATGAGACTCTGCCCTTCATTTCATTGAATCTGTACAGCCCCCGTTCACCAAAGTCGAGGTGCAAAGACTAGGTGACCTGGTAGCATCAGTGTCTAAACATCCCAGCTCACTAGGCCCAGGGCTACCCTGGGGTGGGTGCGGGGAGGGGGAGATTGACCTAAGATGCACAACTTCAGCTACGGGAATAGCGTAGCTGAAGTCGACGTATTCAGGTCGACTTACTTTGGCGTCCTCACGGTGGCGAGTTGATAGCTGCCACTCCCCCGTCGACTCCGCTTGCGCCTCTCGAGGCGGTGGAGAACCGGAGTTGACAGGAGAGCGCTCGGGGACTGATTTATCACGTCTACACTAGATGGGATAAATCAACCCCCGATAGATTGATTGCTACCCGCCAATCCGCCCTAGGAAACTCTGCCTCTTCCTGGGGGCAGGAATCTGGCCAGTGATCCCTGCCTCTGCCACCGCCAGGCTGGGTTACTGTCGCTCACTGAATCTACAGCTGAGTGTGAAGGCTCCAGCTGGTACCGAATGCAGCTGCCGGCCTTCTCCAGGGCTTAGGCCACAGTGAACCCATCAGGCCCATGTTCCAATCCCTTCACTGGCTCCCAGTCCCCTTCTGATGCCAGTTTAAGGCCTTGGTTTTAATCTGCAAATCAATTAAAGAATCCAGCCCCAGCGGAGGCTGTTTGTGAGCCGTCCAGGTAGGAGGCTACAGAGGCCCCTGCTCCGCCCCCACCCCACCTCATTCCACCCCCTTCCCGAAGTCCCCGGCCCCACCCTGCCTCTTCCCCTCCTCCCCCAAGCGTGTCACATCCCCGCTCCTCCCCTTCCTTCCCAAAGCATCCTGAGTGCTGTGAAACAGCTGTTTTGCGGCAGGTGGGAGGCACTGGGAGGGAGGGGGAGGAGTTGGTCAGCGAGGACGCCAGTGGGCACCGCGGGGAGGGGACAGCTTGGCTGTGGGTTGGTGCAGAGCACCCACTAATTTTTCCTTGTGGGTGCTCCGGGGCTGTCGGCACCTATGGCCAGTGGTGACAGCGAGAGCAGCAGCAGCAAGCCAGTTGCAGAGGTGGACGAAGCAGTGGACATGTTGCTCAATGTCCCCGCCCCCCCACCACACACACACACACCTTTCAGGGTTGGGAGGTGAATCCATGTGAGGGCACCTCTGAACTCTGGGTCTTGGCTGATTAAGAACAACCACCTGTGAGTGGGCTGCAGCGGCGGGAGAGGGGAGTGGTGTGTTACAGGTCATTCGCTCATTGGATTTTCACACGGCAAGGTGGGAAACTGAGGCAAAGGACACTGCCCAATGTACTGTGGGGTGGGGGTTTGCTTAGGGTAACATGCTTTCAAATCATGGCTGTGGTGTTTTCCCAAAACAATGCTGGGTTCCCTTTGCCTTGTAATAAAAGTTTTCTTTTGTTACACTCAGGGCGGGTGAGTGGGAAGGTTTGTCTCTTACCCTGTATCTACACTAGCAGGCCCCTGACTGACAAAAGTTTCACCGACAAAAGCACCGGTGTGGACAGTGCTATGTTGGCGGGAGACACTCTCCCACCGACATAGCTACTGCCGCTCGTTGGGGGGGTTAAATTATGCTGGTGGGAGGTCGGCATCCAGCGGCTACACGGGAGAGCCCATTGCAGGGAGGCTGCAGGGGTATGGCTGTGCCGCTATGAGCCTTAAAGGGGCCATTGTAGAGCCTTAAAAAGGCTCAGGAGTGAAATTTGCCCAGATTATTGTGTGGGGTCTCAAGGTTTTTCTCTTCTGTATTGCTAGGAGGAACCCTTGACACTGCACCCAGTCCTTGGTGCTCCCGACTCCACCTGGCAGAAGGGTGAGAGATCGAGAGATCCAGAGGTAGTTTCAACACCAGGGAAAAGGCTGCATTCGAGAAATAGAAACACTTACCAAGTTCACGTTGAAGATCATCTAGGTAACAAAGAATCAGAAACAAATACACACTAATTAAGTGCATCTCTTCCAGGATGGAATCAACCCCAGCCTCCCATCCCATCTGCAGCCTGTCCCTCTCAAACCCATAGAACCAGGCAATGGGCAGGGAAACTACTGAGGTCTGGGGAGAAGAGTCCCTTTCCAACCCACAGGAAGGGAACAGAGCACCTGCAAAGTCCCATAGGGTGCGGCTACACAGCAACTGAATACCCCCAATTGACCCATGGCAGCTAACCAGGCTCACAAGACATGGGCTGGGGGCCTGTAAAATTGTGGGGTAGACATTTGGGCTCATTTTGTGTCTACACTAGAGTAAAGTATCAAAAAATAACTGATTATCTGCATGGACTTACAGTTCTGAAAGTTCTGAATTCCCTAGCGAATTAGGGCCAGATTTTTAAAAGTATTTAGGTTCCTAACTCCCACTGATTTCAATTGGCATTAGGTGTCCAAATACCTTTAAAAAGCTACCCTTAGAGCCCAATGCCACTTCCTTGCATATTCCATGTTCCCATTCACTTTGCTGGGAGCTTTAGGAGTGCACGGAATGTAATATTGGGCCCTAAAATTATCAACATTATTCTTTTAGTGATGTGACTTGTGCATTTAGCGTTGGATCCTACACTCGTTGAAATCAAAGGCACAGCTCTAACTGATGTTAGTGGTGCAGCATCAGGGCATTCAAGTTTTTCTCATTTAAAAAATAAAACATGAGGAGACAAATTTGTACAAAGTTTTCCTTGTTGGAGAAAAGGGCACAACACTTACTGATTTGTGTATCACGGTTCCCTAAAAAAACAGAAATAAATATAAATTATTATTAGGAGCATTTTTCTCATGGATATACGGTTGTCTGAGTTTTGTGAAAGTTGAACATCGTGTCTCACTTTTCATAGAACCAGTTGGGGTGAAACTGATCAGGCTTAATCTCATCGCAGTTTCCTTTTAACATTAAATGAAAAAATGAACAACTCCTCCTCCAATATAATTACACACAAGATCCACATTGGACCCAATTATTTACTTGTCAGATGAGGCAAGAGGACATTTGAGGGCACAGAGTCCTCCTGGTCCCCCATGTCATGGTGCCTCCAGCACCATGTGGATTTCACCCTCAGAGAAGATACATTTCAAAGAACATTTTCTTTCTGGTTTTCTCTTACCCACATACTGAATAATTATCAATACATTATCCCTGATATTTCATGTGATACTCAAATTGATCTCTGTTTAATAATTATCATCATAAATAATAAACAGCAAACAACTTAATGGAAAAGGTTCTATGTAGAGTAAAATTGAATTTACTGATTTCTCCAAGATGTTTCCCTAAAGAAATGAAATGAAGCAAACAGATGGAAATACAAGTTATTTAAGAAGATTTCCAGTTAATGGAGATTTCAAGGTGTGTTTTCATGATATGAACGCCTGGCCCCTAAACACCAAACATTTCATTCATGTTTTACTAACCATGTGGCCACACTAGAGTTAAGTGTCCAACAGTAACTGACTATTTTCAAGGATTTACAAATGCAGGAACACCAGGGCTCTGGGATGAAGAGCAGCTGGCTTAAGCTGAACCCAGGCAAGAGCAAAGTGATTCAGAAGCTGAGACACATTTTGTAGAACTAGATAAGACTCTCCCCTTCATTCCTGGGAATTTGTACAGCCCCCATTCACCAAAGTCGAGATGCAAAGACTCAGGTCCCATGTGACCCTTCCCTAGGCCTAGTTGACCAGGTAGCATCAGTGTCTAAACATCTCAGCTCACTGGGAAACTCTGCATCATCCTGTGGGCAAGAATCTGGCCACAGTGATCCCTGCCTCTGCCACCACCAGGCTGTAGATCACTGAATCTACAGCTGAGTGTGAAGGCTCCAGCTGGTATCGAATGCAGCTGCCGGCCTTCTCCAGGGCTTAGGCCACAGTGAACCCATCAGGCCCATGTTCCAGTCCCTTCACTGGCTCCCAGGCCCCTTCTGATGCCAGTCTAAGGCCTTGGTGTTAATCTGCAAGTCAATTAAAGAATCCAGCCCCACTGGAGGCTGTTTGTGAGTCGTCCAGGTAGGAGGCTACAGAGGCAGAGCATTGTACAGGGCACCCAGGTTGCAGGGTGGGACCGACACAGCTACCCATTACTCTGGATTGTACCCTGGGTGTGTCACAGTCACACCCTGAATTAAAACTCACTGGCTAAGCAGGGGGCAGAGATGCCAAAGCCCAGTGAAGATCAGAGGGGGTGGGGACAGGTGTTCCTGCCTGATGCTATGAACTCCCCTTCGAGAGCCCTAGGTACCATTTGACCCTCCCCTCCCCTCTCCCGTGTTGAAAGCCAGAGCTGATTAGACTCCATGGAGAGCCCTTGTTTCAGTTCAGTGGTTGCAAGAGCTGAAACCATTGATGAGCAGGCCTGGGGCCAAGTCGCAGACCTGGTGTGGGGACAGGGCTGCAGGGAACAGCATGGAGACGCAGCAGGAGACACGGCCTGCTGGAGCCCCTGGGCAGGTCGGGGAACCTCAGAAGGCGCCGTTGCGGAAGTGGCAGTGGGTGGCCAGCAGCAGCCGTGGTAACCCCAGTGGAGCTGAGCGGTGGCAGAGGTAACAGCAGCAGAGAAACCAGCAGAACCCGCGGCAGAGGCATCAGCCAGCGGGGCAGAGACAGCAGCCGCCGCGAGCCAGTTCCAGAGGCAGGAGTGGCAGCAGAGGCGTTGCTCGACGTCCCTCACCCTTTTTCAGGGATGGGAGGTAGCGAGCAGCCAGGGGCCTAGGTGCCGACTTCCCCTCTGGCCGGTGGGTGCTGAGCCCCTGCTCCACACCAGGCCTCGCCCCCACTCCAGCCCTTCCCCCAAACCCCTGCCCCACCTCTTCCCACCCCTGCTCCACCCCCCCACTCCACCCCTTCCCCAAACCTCTACCCCACCTCTTCCCACCCCTGCTCCACCCCCTCATTCCAGCCCTGCCCCAAGTCCCCACCCCTGCTCCGCCCCCGCCCCACCTCATTCCACTCCCTTTCCGAAGACCCCGTCCCCACCTCGCCTTTTCCCCGCCTCCTCCCCCTTCTTCTCAGAGAATTCTGAGTGCCGTGAAACAGCTGTTTTGCGGCAGGCAGCAGGTACTGGGAGGGAGGGGGAAGAGTTGGTCAGCGAGGCCGTCAATGGGTGAGATGCACTGGTGGGAGGGGGGAGCTTGGCTGTGGGTGGGTGCAGAGCACCCACGAACTTTTCCCCATGGGTGCTCCGGGGCTGTCGGCACCTATGGCCAGTAGTGACACTGATAGCAGCAGCAGCAAGCCAGTTGCAGAGGTGGAGGCAGCAGCGGACGTGTTGCTCAATGCTTCCCCCACCCCCACCCCCCAGCACCACACACACACACAAACACCCTTCAGGGGTGGAAGGTGAATCCATGTGAGGGCACCTCTGAACTCTGGGTCTTGGCTGATTAAGAACAACCACCTGTGAGTGGGCTGCAGCGGCGGGAGAGGGGAGTGGTGTGTTACAGGTCATTCGCTCATTGGATTTTCACATGGCAAGGTGGGAAACTGAGGCAAAGGACACAGCCCAATGTACTGTGGGGTGGGGGTTTGCTTAGGGTTACATGCTTTCGAATCATGGCTGTGGTGTTTTCCCAAAACAATGCTGGGTTCCCTTTGCCTTGTAATAAAAGTTTTCTTTTGTTACACTCAGGGCGGGTGAGTGGGAAGGTTTGTCTCTTACCCTGTATCTACGCTAGCAGGCCCCTGACTGACAAAAGTTTCACCGACAAAAGCACCGGTGTGGACAGTGCTATGTTGGCGGGAGACACTCTCCCACCGACATAGCTACTGCCGCTCGTTGGGGGGGGTTAAATTATGCTGGTGGGAGGTCGGCATCCAGCGGCTACACGGGAGAGCCCATTGCAGGGAGGCTGCAGGGGTACGGCTGTGCCGCTATAAGCCTTAAAGGGGCCATTGTAGAGCCTTAAAAAGGCTCAGGAGTGAAATTTGCCCAGATTATTGTGTGGGGTCTCAAGGTTTTTCTCTTCTGTATTGCTAGGAGGAACCCTTGACACTGCACCCAGTCCTTGGTGCTCCCGACTCCACCTGGCAGAAGGGTGAGAGATCGAGAGATCCAGAGGTAGTTTCAACACCACGGAAAAGGCTGCATTTGAGAAATAGAAACACTTACCAAGTTCACGTTGAAGATCATCTAGGTAACAAAGAATCAGAAACAAATACACACTAATTAAGTGCATCTCTTCCAGGATGGAATCAACCCCAGCCTCCCATCATGCAGCCTGTCCCTCTCAAACCCATAGAACCAGGCAATGGGCAGGGAAACTACTGAGGTCTGGAGAGAAGAGTCCCTTTCCAACCCACAGGAAGGGAACAGAGCACCTGCAAAGTCCCATAGGGTGCGGCTACACAGCAACTGAATACCCCCAATTGACCCATGGCAGCTAACCAGGCTCACAAGACATGGGCTGGGGGCCTGTAAAATTGTGGTGTAGACATTTGGGCTCATTTTGTGTCTACACTAGAGTAAAGCACGAAAAAATAACTGATTATCTGCATGGACTTACAGTTCTGAAAGTTCTGAATTCCCTAGCGAATTAGGGCCAGATTTTTAAAAGTATTTAGGTTCCTAACTCCCACTGATTTCAATTGGCATTAGGTGTCCAAATACCTTTAAAAAGCTACCCTTAGAGCCCAATGCCACTTCCTTGCATATTCCATGTTCCCATTCACTTTGCTGGGAGCTTTAGGAGTGCACGGAATGTAATATTGGGCCCTAAAATTATCAACATTATTCTTTTAGTGATGTGACTTGTGCATTTAGCGTTGGATCCTACACTCGTTGAAATCAAAGGCACAGCTCTAACTGATGTTAGTGGTGCAGCATCAGGGCATTCAAGTTTTTCTCATTTAAAAAATAAAACATGAGGAGACAAATTTGTACAAAGTTTTCCTTGTTGGAGAAAAGGGCACAACACTTACTGATTTGTGTATCACGGTTCCCTAAAAAAACAGAAATAAATATAAATTATTATTAGGAGCATTTTTCTCATGGATATACGGTTGTCTGAGTTTTGTGAAAGTTGAACAGCGTGTCTCACTTTTCATAGAACCAGTTGGGATGAAACTGATCAGGCTTAATCTCATCGCAGTTTCCTTTTAACATTAAATGAAAAAATGAACAACTCCTCCTCCAATATAATTACAGACAAGATCCACATTGGACCCAATTATTTACTTGTCAGATGAGGCAAGAGGACATTTGAGGGCACAGAGTCCTCCTGGTCCCCCATGTCATGGTGCCTCCAGCACCATGTGGATTTCATCCTCAGAGAAGATACATTTCAAAGAACATTTTCTTTCTGGTTTTCTCTTACCCACATACTGAATAATTATCAATACATTATCCCTGATATTTCATGTGATACTCAAATTGATCTCTGTTTAATAATTATCATCATAAATAATAAACAGCAAACAACTTAATGGAAAAGGTTCTATGTAGAGTAAAATTGAATTTACTGATTTCTCCAAGATGTTTCCCTAAAGAAATGAAATGAAGCAAACAGATGGAAATACAAGTTATTTAAGAAGATTTCCAGTTAATGGAGATTTCAAGGTGTGTTTTCATGATATGAATGCCTGGCCCCTAAACACCAAACATTTCATTCATGTTTTACTAACCATGTGGCCACACTAGAGTTAAGTGTCCAACAGTAACTGACTATTTTCAAGGATTTACAAATGCAGGAACACCAGGGCTCTGGGATGAAGAGCAGCTGGCTTAAGCTGAACCCAGGCAAGAGCAAAGTGATTCAGAAGCTGAGACACATTTTGTAGAACTAGATAAGACTCTCCCCTTCATTCCTGGGAATTTGCACAGCCCCCATTCACCAAAGTCGAGATGCAAAGACTCAGGTCCCATGTGACCCTTCCCTAGGCCTAGTTGACCAGGTAGCATCAGTGTCTAAACATCTCAGCTCACTGGGAAACTCTGCATCATCCTGTGGGCAAGAATCTGGCCACAGTGATCCCTGCCTCTGCCACCACCAGGCTGTAGATCACTGAATCTACAGCTGAGTGTGAAGGCTCCAGCTGGTATCGAATGCAGCTGCCGGCCTTCTCCAGGGCTTAGGCCACAGTGATCCCATCAGGCCCATGTTCCAGTCCCTTCACTGGCTCCCAATCCCCTTCTGATGCCAGTTGAAGGCCTTGGTGTTAATCTGCAAATCAATTAAAGAATCCAGCCCCACTGGAGGCTGTTTGTGAGTCGTCCAGGTAGGAGGCTACAGAGGCAGAGCATTGTACAGGGCACCCAGGTTGCAGGGTGGGACTGACACAGCTACCCATTACTCTGGATTGTACCCTGGGTGTGTCACAGTCACACCCTGAATTAAAACTCACTGGCTAAGCAGGGGGCAGAGATGCCAAAGCCCAGTGAAGATCAGAGGGGGTGGGGACAGGTGTTCCTGCCTGATGCTATGAACTCCCCTTCGAGAGCCCTAGGTACCATTTGACCCTCCCCTCCCCTCTCCCGTGTTGAAAGCCAGAGCTGATTAGACTCCATGGAGAGCCCTTGTTTCAGTTCAGTGGTTGCAAGAGCTGAAACCATTGATGAGCAGGCCTGGGGCCAAGTCGCAGACCTGGTGTGGGGACAGGGCTGCAGGGAACAGCATGGAGACGCAGCAGGAGACACGGCCTGCTGGAGCCCCTGGGCAGGTCGGGGAACCTCAGAAGGCGCCGTTGCGGAAGTGGCAGTGGGTGGCCAGCAGCAGCCGTGATAACCCCAGTGGAGCTGAGCGGTGGCAGAGGGAACAGCAGCAGAGAAACCAGCAGAACCCGCGGCAGAGGCATCAGCCAGCGGGGCAGAGACAGCAGCCGCCGCGAGCCAGTTCCAGAGGCAGGAGTGGCAGCAGAGGCGTTGCTCGACGTCCCTCACCCTTTTTCAGGGATGGGAGGTAGCGAGCAGCCAGGGGCCTAGGTGCCGACTTCCCCTCTGGCCGGTGGGTGCTGAGCCCCTGCTCCACACCAGGCCTCGCCCCCACTCCAGCCCTTCCCCCAAACCCCTGCCCCACCTCTTCCCACCCCTGCTCCACCCCCCCACTCCACCCCTTCCCCAAACCTCTACCCCACCTCTTCCCACCCCTGCTCCACCCCCTCATTCCAGCCCTGCCCCAAGTCCCCACCCCTGCTCCGCCCCCGTCCCACCTCATTCCACTCCCTTTCCGAAGACCCCGTCCCCACCTCGCCTTTTCCCCGCCTCCTCCCCCTTCTTCTCAGAGAATTCTGAGTGCCGTGAAACAGCTGTTTTGCGGCAGGCAGCAGGCACTGGGAGGGAGGGGGAAGAGTTGGTCAGCGAGGCCGTCAATGGGTGAGATGCACTGGTGGGAGGGGGGAGCTTGGCTGTGGGTGGGTGCAGAGCACCCACGAACTTTTCCCCATGGGTGCTCCGGGGCTGTCGGCACCTATGGCCAGTAGTGACACTGATAGCAGCAGCAGCAAGCCAGTTGCAGAGGTGGAGGCAGCAGCGGACGTGTTGCTCAATGCTTCCCCCACCCCCACCCCCCAGCACCACACACACACACAAACACCCTTCAGGGGTGGAAGGTGAATCCATGTGAGGGCACCTCTGAACTCTGGGTCTTGGCTGATTAAGAACAACCACCTGTGAGTGGGCTGCAGCAGCGGGAGAGGGGAGTGGTGTGTTACAGGTCATTCGCTCATTGGATTTTCACATGGCAAGGTGGGAAACTGAGGCAAAGGACACTGCCCAATGTACTGTGGGGTGGGGGTTTGCTTAGGGTTACATGCTTTCGAATCATGGCTGTGGTGTTTTCCCAAAACAATGCTGGGTTCCCTTTGCCTTGTAATAAAAGTTTTCTTTTGTTACACTCAGGGCGGGTGAGTGGGAAGGTTTGTCTCTTACCCTGTATCTACACTAGCAGGCCCCTGACTGACAAAAGTTTCACCGACAAAAGCACCGGTGTGGACAGTGCTATGTTGGCGGGAGACACTCTCCCACCGACATAGCTACTGCCGCTCGTTGGGGGGGGTTAAATTATGCTGGTGGGAGGTCGGCATCCAGCGGCTACACGGGAGAGCCCATTGCAGGGAGGCTGCAGGGGTACGGCTGTGCCGCTATAAGCCTTAAAGGGGCCATTGTAGAGCCTTAAAAAGGCTCAGGAGTGAAATTTGCCCAGATTATTGTGTGGGGTCTCAAGGTTTTTCTCTTCTGTATTGCTAGGAGGAACCCTTGACACTGCACCCAGTCCTTGGTGCTCCCGACTCCACCTGGCAGAAGGGTGAGAGATCGAGAGATCCAGAGGTAGTTTCAACACCACGGAAAAGGCTGCATTCGAGAAATAGAAACACTTACCAAGTTCACGTTGAAGATCATCTAGGTAACAAAGAATCAGAAACAAATACACACTAATTAAGTGCATCTCTTCCAGGATGGAATCAACCCCAGCCTCCCATCATGCAGCCTGTCCCTCTCAAACCCATAGAACCAGGCAATGGGCAGGGAAACTACTGAGGTCTGGGGAGAAGAGTCCCTTTCCAACCCACGGGCAGGGCACGGAGCACCTGCGAAGCCCCATAGGGTGTGGCTACACAGCAGCTGAATACCCCCAATTGACCCATGGCAGCTAACCAGGCTCACAAGACATGGGCTGGGGGCCTGTAAAATTGTGGGGTAGACATTTGGGCTCATTTTGTGTCTACACTAGAGTAAAGTATCAAAAAATAACTGATTATCTGCATGGACTTACAGTTCTGAAAGTTCTGAATTCCCTAGCGAATTAGGGCCAGATTTTTAAAAGTATTTAGGTTCCTAACTCCCACTGATTTCAATTGGCATTAGGTGTCCAAATACCTTTAAAAAGCTACCCTTAGAGCCCAATGCCACTTCCTTGCATATTCCATGTTCCCATTAACTTTGCTGGGAGCTTTAGGAGTGCACGGAATGTAATATTGGGCCCTAAAATTATCAACATTATTCTTTTAGTGATGTGACTTGTGCATTTAGCGTTGGATCCTACACTCGTTGAAATCAAAGGCACAGCTCTAACTGATGTTAGTGGTGCAGCATCAGGGCATTCAAGTTTTTCTCATTTAAAAAATAAAACATGAGGAGACAAATTTGTACAAAGTTTTCCTTGTCGGAGAAAAGGGCACAACACTTACTGATTTGTGTATCACGGTTCCCTAAAAAAACAGAAATAAATATAAATTATTATTAGGAGCATTTTTCTCATGGATATACGGTTGTCTGAGTTTTGTGAAAGTTGAACAGCGTGTCTCACTTTTCATAGAACCAGTTGGGGTGAAATTGATCAGGCTTAATCTCATCGCAGTTTCCTTTTAACATTAAATGAAAAAATGAACAACTCCTCCTCCAATATAATTACACACAAGATCCACATTGGACCAAATTATTTACTTGTCAGATGAGGCAAGAGGACATTTGAGGGCACAGAGTCCTCCTGGTCCCCCATGTCATGGTGCCTCCAGCACCATGTGGATTTCACCCTCAGAGAAGATACATTTCAAAGAACATTTTCTTTCTGGTTTTCTCTTACCCACATACTGAATAATTATCAATACATTATCCCTGATATTTCATGTGATACTCAAATTGATCTCTGTTTAATAATTATCATCATAAATAATAAACAGCAAACAACTTAATGGAAAAGGTTCTATGTAGAGTAAAATTGAATTTACTGATTTCTCCAAGATGTTTCCCTAAAGAAATGAAATGAAGCAAACAGATGGAAATACAAGTTATTTAAGAAGATTTCCAGTTAATGGAGATTTCAAGGTGTGTTTTCATGATATGAATGCCTGGCCCCTAAACACCAAACATTTCATTCATGTTTTACTAACCATGTGGCCACACTAGAGTTAAGTGTCCAACAGTAACTGACTATTTTCAAGGATTTACAAATGCAGGAACACCAGGGCTCTGGGATGAAGAGCAGCTGGCTTAAGCTGAACCCAGGCAAGAGCAAAGTGATTCAGAAGCTGAGACACATTTTGTAGAACTAGATAAGACTCTCCCCTTCATTCCTGGGAATTTGTACAGCCCCCATTCACCAAAGTCGAGATGCAAAGACTCAGGTCCCATGTGACCCTTCCCTAGGCCTAGTTGACCAGGTAGCATCAGTGTCTAAACATCTCAGCTCACTGGGAAACTCTGCATCATCCTGTGGGCAAGAATCTGGCCACAGTGATCCCTGCCTCTGCCACCACCAGGCTGTAGATCACTGAATCTACAGCTGAGTGTGAAGGCTCCAGCTGGTATCGAATGCAGCTGCCGGCCTTCTCCAGGGCTTAGGCCACAGTGAACCCATCAGGCCCATGTTCCAGTCCCTTCACTGGCTCCCAGGCCCCTTCTGATGCCAGTCTAAGGCCTTGGTGTTAATCTGCAAGTCAATTAAAGAATCCAGCCCCACTGGAGGCTGTTTGTGAGTCGTCCAGGTAGGAGGCTACAGAGGCAGAGCATTGTACAGGGCACCCAGGTTGCAGGGTGGGACCGACACAGCTACCCATTACTCTGGATTGTACCCTGGGTGTGTCACAGTCACACCCTGAATTAAAACTCACTGGCTAAGCAGGGGGCAGAGATGCCAAAGCCCAGTGAAGATCAGAGGGGGTGGGGACAGGTGTTCCTGCTTGATGCTATGAACTCCCCTTCGAGAGCCCTAGGTACCATTTGACCCTCCCCTCCCCTCTCCCGTGTTGAAAGCCAGAGCTGATTAGACTCCATGGAGAGCCCTTGTTTCAGTTCAGTGGTTGCAAGAGCTGAAACCATTGATGAGCAGGCCTGGGGCCAAGTCGCAGACCTGGTGTGGGGACAGGGCTGCAGGGAACAGCATGGAGACGCAGCAGGAGACACGGCCTGCTGGAGCCCCTGGGCAGGTCGGGGAACCTCAGAAGGCGCCGTTGCGGAAGTGGCAGTGGGTGGCCAGCAGCAGCCGTGGTAACCCCAGTGGAGCTGAGCGGTGGCAGAGGGAACAGCAGCAGAGAAACCAGCAGAACCCGCGGCAGAGGCATCAGCCAGCGGGGCAGAGACAGCAGCCGCCGCGAGCCAGTTCCAGAGGCAGGAGTGGCAGCAGAGGCGTTGCTCGACGTCCCTCACCCTTTTTCAGGGATGGGAGGTAGCGAGCAGCCAGGGGCCTAGGTGCCGACTTCCCCTCTGGCCGGTGGGTGCTGAGCCCCTGCTCCACACCAGGCCTCGCCCCCACTCCAGCCCTTCCCCCAAACCCCTGCCCCACCTCTTCCCACCCCTGCTCCACCCCCCCACTCCACCCCTTCCCCAAACCTCTACCCCACCTCTTCCCACCCCTGCTCCACCCCCTCATTCCAGCCCTGCCCCAAGTCCCCACCCCTGCTCCGCCCCCACCCCACCTCATTCCACTCCCTTTCCGAAGACCCCGTCCCCACCTCGCCTTTTCCCCGCCTCCTCCCCCTTCTTCTCAGAGAATTCTGAGTGCCGTGAAACAGCTGTTTTGCGGCAGGCAGCAGGCACTGGGAGGGAGGGGGAAGAGTTGGTCAGCGAGGCCGTCAAAGGGTGAGATGCACTGGTGGGAGGGGGGAGCTTGGCTGTGGGTGGGTGCAGAGCACCCACGAACTTTTCCCCATGGGTGCTCCGGGGCTGTCGGCACCTATGGCCAGTAGTGACACTGATAGCAGCAGCAGCAAGCCAGTTGCAGAGGTGGAGGCAGCAGCGGACGTGTTGCTCAATGCTTCCCCCACCCCCACCCCCCAGCACCACACACACACACAAACACCCTTCAGGGGTGGAAGGTGAATCCATGTGAGGGCACCTCTGAACTCTGGGTCTTGGCTGATTAAGAACAACCACCTGTGAGTGGGCTGCAGCGGCGGGAGAGGGGAGTGGTGTGTTACAGGTCATTCGCTCATTGGATTTTCACATGGCAAGGTGGGAAACTGAGGCAAAGGACACTGCCCAATGTACTGTGGGGTGGGGGTTTGCTTAGGGTTACATGCTTTCGAATCATGGCTGTGGTGTTTTCCCAAAACAATGCTGGGTTCCCTTTGCCTTGTAATAAAAGTTTTCTTTTGTTACACTCAGGGCGGGTGAGTGGGAAGTTTTGTCTCTTACCCTGTATCTACACTAGCAGGCCCCTGACTGACAAAAGTTTCACCGACAAAAGCACCGGTGTGGACAGTGCTATGTTGGCGGGAGACACTCTCCCACCGACATAGCTACTGCCGCTCGTTGGGGGGGGGTTAAATTTTGCTGGTGGGAGGTCGGCATAGAGCGGCTACACGGGAGAGCCCATTGCAGGGCAGCTGCAGGGGTACGGCTGTGCCGCTATAAGCCTTAAAGGGGCCACTATAGAGCCTTGAAAAGGCTCAGGAGTGAAATTTGCACAGATTATTGGGTGGGGTCTCAAAGTTTTTCTCTTTTGTGATGCTAAGAGGAACCTTGGACACTGCACCCAGTCCTTGGTGCTTCTGACTCCACCTGGCAGAAGGGTGAGAGATCGATAGATCCAGAGATAGTTTCAACACCACGGAAAAGGCTGCATTCAAGAAATAGAAACACTTACCAAGTTCACGTTGAAGATCATCTAGGTAACAAAGAATCAGAAACAAATACACACTAATTAAGTGCATCTCTTCGAGGATGGAATCAGCCCCAGCCTCCCATCATGCAGCCTGTCCCTCTCATACCCATTCATCCAGGCAATGGGCAGGGAAACTCCTGAGGTCTGGGGAGAAGAGTCCCTTTCCAACCCACGGGCAGGGCACAGAGCACCTGCGAAGTCCCATAGGGTGTGGCTACACAGCAGCTGAATACCCCCAATTGACCCATGGCAGCTAGCCAGGCTCACAAGACATGGGCTGGGGGCCTGTAAAATTGTGGGGTAGACATTTGGGCTCATTTTGTGTCTACACTAGAGTAAAGCACCAAAAAATAACTGATTATCTGCATGGACTGACAGTTCTGAAAGTTTTGAATTCCCCAGGGAATTAGGGCCAGATTTTTAAAGGTATTTAGGTTCCTAACTCCCACTGATTTCAATTGGCATTAGGTGTCCAAATACCTTTAAAAAGCTACCCTTAGAGCCCAATGCCGATTCCTTGCATATTACATGTTCCCATTCACTTTGCTGGGAGCTTTAGATATGCACGGAATGTAATATTGGGCCCTAAAATTATCAACGTTTTTCTTTTAGTGATGTGACTTGTGCATTTAGCGTTGGATCCTACACTCGTTGAAATCAAAGGCACAACTCTAACTGATGTTAGTGGTGCAGCATCAGGGCATTCAAGTTTTTCTCATTTAAAAAATAAAACATGAGGAGACAAATTTGTACAAAGTTTTCCTTGTTGGAGAAAAGGGCACAACACTTACTGATTTGTGTATCACGGTTCCCTAAAAAAACAGAAATAAATATAAATTATTATTAGGAGCATTTTTCTCATGGATATACGGTTGTCTGAGTTTTGTGAAAGTTGAACAGCGTGTCTCACTTTTCATAGAACCAGCTGGGGTGAAATTGATCAGGCTTAATCTCATCGCAGTTTCCTTTTAACATTAAATGAAAAAATGAACAACTCCTCCTCCAATATAATTACACACAAGATCCACATTGGACCCAATTATTTACTTGTCAGATGAGGCAAGAGGACATTTGAGGGCACAGAGTCCTCCTGGTCCCCCATGTCATGGTGCCTCCAGCACCATGTGGATTTTACCCTCAAAGAAGATACATTTCAAAGAACATTTTCTTTCTGGTTTTCTCTTACCCACATACTGAATAATTATCAATAGATTATCCCTGATATTTCATGTGATACTCAAATTGATCTCTCTTTAATAATTATCATCATAAATAATAAAACAGCAAACAACTTAATGGGAAAGGTTCTATGTGGAGAAAAATTGAATTTACTGATTTCTCCAAGATGTTTTCCTAGAGAAATGAAATGAAGCAAACAGATGGAAATACAAATTATTTAAGAAGATTTCTAGTTAATGGAGATTTAAAGGAGTGTTTTCATGATATGAACGCCTGGCCCCTAAACACCAAACATTTCATTCATGTTTTACTAACCATGTGGCCACACTAGAGTTAAGTGTCCAACAGTAACTGACTATTTTCAAGGATTTACAAATGCAGGAACACCAGGGCTCTGGGATGAAGAGCAGCTGGCTTAAGCTGAACCCAGGCAAGAGCAAAGTGATTCAGAAGCTGAGACACATTTTGTAGAACTAGATAAGACTCTCCCCTTCATTCCTGGGAATTTGTACAGCCCCCATTCACCAAAGTCGAGATGCAAAGACTCAGGTCCCATGTGACCCTTCCCTAGGCCTAGTTGACCAGGTAGCATCAGTGTCTAAACATCTCAGCTCACTGGGAAACTCTGCATCATCCTGTGGGCAAGAATCTGGCCACAGTGATCCCTGCCTCTGCCACCACCAGGCTGTAGATCACTGAATCTACAGCTGAGTGTGAAGGCTCCAGCTGGTATCGAATGCAGCTGCCGGCCTTCTCCAGGGCTTAGGCCACAGTGAACCCATCAGGCCCATGTTCCAGTCCCTTCACTGGCTCCCAGGCCCCTTCTGATGCCAGTCTAAGGCCTTGGTGTTAATCTGCAAGTCAATTAAAGAATCCAGCCCCACTGGAGGCTGTTTGTGAGTCGTCCAGGTAGGAGGCTACAGAGGCAGAGCATTGTACAGGGCACCCAGGTTGCAGGGTGGGACCGACACAGCTACCCATTACTCTGGATTGTACCCTGGGTGTGTCACAGTCACACCCTGAATTAAAACTCACTGGCTAAGCAGGGGGCAGAGATGCCAAAGCCCAGTGAAGATCAGAGGGGGTGGGGACAGGTGTTCCTGCCTGATGCTATGAACTCCCCTTCGAGAGCCCTAGGTACCATTTGACCCTCCCCTCCCCTCTCCCGTGTTGAAAGCCAGAGCTGATTAGACTCCATGGAGAGCCCTTGTTTCAGTTCAGTGGTTGCAAGAGCTGAAACCATTGATGAGCAGGCCTGGGGCCAAGTCGCAGACCTGGTGTGGGGACAGGGCTGCAGGGAACAGCATGGAGACGCAGCAGGAGACACGGCCTGCTGGAGCCCCTGGGCAGGTCGGGGAACCTCAGAACGCGCCGTTGCGGAAGTGGCAGTGGGTGGCCAGCAGCAGCCGTGATAACCCCAGTGGAGCTGAGCGGTGGCAGAGGGAACAGCAGCAGAGAAACCAGCAGAACCCGCGGCAGAGGCATCAGCCAGCGGGGCAGAGACAGCAGCCGCTGCGAGCCAGTTCCAGAGGCAGGAGTGGCAGCAGAGGCGTTGCTCGACGTCCCTCACCCTTTTTCAGGGATGGGAGGTAGCGAGCAGCCAGGGGCCTAGGTGCCGACTTCCCCTCTGGCCGGTGGGTGCTGAGCCCCTGCTCCACCCCAGGCCTCACCCCCACTCCACCCCTTCCCCCAAACCTCTACCCCACCTCTTCCCACCCCTGCTCCATCCCCCCATTCCAGCCCTGCCCCAAGTCCCCACCCCTGCTCCGCCCCCACCCCACCTCATTCCACTCCCTTCCCGAAGTCCCCGTCCCCACCTCGCCTTTTCCCCGCCTCCTCCCCCAAGCGTGCCACATCCCTGCTCCTCCCCCTTCTTCCCAGAGAATTCTGAGTGCCGTGAAACAGCTGTTTTGTGGCAGGCAGCAGGCACTGGGAGGGAGGGGGAAGAGTTGGTCAGTGAGGCCGTCAATGGGTGAGATGCGCTGGTGGGAGGGGGGAGTTTGGCTGTGGGTGGGTGCAGAGCACCCACGAACTTTTCCCCATGGGTGCTCCGGGGCTGTCAGCACCTATGGCCAGTGGTGACAGTGATAGCAGCAGCAGCAGCAAGCCAGTTGCAGAGGTGAAAGCAGCAGCGGACGTGTTGCTCAATGCCCCTCACCACACACACACACACCTTTCAGGGGTGGGAGGTGAGTCCATGTGAGGGCACCTCTGAACTCTGGGTCTTGGCTGATTAAGAACAACCACCTGTGAGTGGGCTGCAGTGGCGGGAGAGGGGAGTGGTGTGTCACAGGTCATTCGCTCATCAGATTTTCACATGGCAAGGTGGGAAACTGAGGCAAAGGACACTGCCCAATGTACTGTGGGGTGGGGGTTTCCTTAGGGTTACATGCTTTCGAATTATGGCTGTGGTGTTTTCCCAAAACAATGCCGGGTTCCTTTTCCTTGTAATAAAAGTGTTCTTTTGTTACACTTAGGGCGGGTGAGTGGGAAGTTTTGTCTCTTATTCTGTGCATAAACTAGCACGTTTGTCAGTAAAACTTTTGTCAGGTCGGGGTATGAAAAAAGCAGGCCCCTGACTGACAAAAGTTTCACCGACAAAAGCACCGGTGTGGACAGTGCTATGTTGGCGGGAGACACTCTCCCACCGACATAGCTACTGCCGCTCGTTGGGGGGGGTTAAATTATGCTGGTGGGAGGTCGGCATCCAGCGGCTACACGGGAGAGCCCATTGCAGGGCAGCTGCAGGGGTACGGTTGTGCCACTATAAGCCATAAAGGGGCCACTATAGAGCCTTGAAAAGGCTCAGGAGTGAAATGTGCCCAGATTATTGGGTGGGGTCTCCAAGGTTTTCTCTTTTGTGTTGCTAAGAGGAACCTTTGACGCTGACCCCAGTCCTTGGTGCTGCCGACTCCACCTGGCAGAAGGGTGAGAGATTGATAGATCCAGAGATAGTTTCAACACCACGGAAAAGGCTGCATTCGAGAAATAGAAACACTTACCAAGTTCTCTTTGAAGATCATCTAGGTAACAAAGAATCAGAAACAAATACACACTGATTAAGTGCATCTCTTCGAGGATGGAATCAACCCCAGCCTCCCATCATGCAGCCTGTCCCTCTCATACCCATTGATCCAGGCAATGGGCAGGGAAACTCCTGAGGTCTGGGGAGAAGAGTCCCTTTCCAACCCACGGGCAGGGCACGGAGCACCTGTGAAGCCCCATAGGGTGTGGCTACACAGCAGCTGAATACCCCCAATTGACCCATGGCAGTTAACCAGGTTCACAAGACATGGGCTGGGGGCCTGTAAAATTGTGATGTAGACATTTGGGCTCATTTTGTGTCTACACTAGAGTAAAGTATCAAAAAATAACTGATTATCTACATGGACTGACAGTTCTGAAAGTTTTCAATTCCCAAGGGAATTGAAGCCAGATTTTTAAAGGTATTTAGGTTCCTAACTCCCACTGATTTCAATTAGCATAAGGTGTCCAAATACCTTTAAAAAGCTACCCTTAGAGCCCATTCCCGCTTTCTTGCATATTCCATGTTCCCATTCACTTTGCTGGGAGCTTTAGGAGTGCACGGATGGTAATATTGGGCCCTAAAATTATCAACATTATTCTTTTAGTGGTGTGACTTGTGCATTTAGTGTTGGATCCTACACTCGTTGAAATCAAAGGCACAGCTCTAATTGATGTTAGTGGTGCAGCATCAGGGCATTCATGTTTTTCTCATTTAAAAAATAAAACACGAGGAGACAAATTTGAACAAAGTTATCCTTGCTGGAGAAAAGGACACAACACTTACTTATTTTTGTATCACGTTTCCCTAAAAAAAACCCAAAAAAACAGAAATAAATATAAATTATTATTAGGAGCATTTTTCTCATGGATATTCGGTTGTCTGAGTTTTGTGAAACATCGTGTCTCACTTTTCATATTACCAGTTGGGGTGAAATTGATCAGGGTTAATCTCATCCCAATTTCCTTTTAACATTAAATGAAAAAATGAACAACTCCTCCTCCAATATAATTACACACAAGATCCACATTGAAGCAAATTATTTACTTGCCGGATGAGGAAAGAGGACATTTGAGGGCACAGAGTCTTCCTGGTCCCCCATGTCATGGTGCCTCCAGCACCATGTGGATTTCACTCTCAGAGAAGATACATTTCAAAGAACATTTTCTTTCTGATTTTCTCTTACCCACATGCTGAATAATTATCAATAGATTATCCCTGATATTTCATGTGATACTCAAATTGATCTCTCTTTAATAATGATCATCATAAATAATAAAACATCAAACAACTCAATGGAAAAGGTTCTATGTGGAGAAAAATTGAACTTACTGATTTCTCCAAGATGTTTCCCTAAAGAAATGAAATAAAGCAAACAGATGTAAATACAAGTTATTTAAGAAAATTTCCAGTTAATGGAGATTTAAAGAAGTTTTTTCATGATATGAACGCCTGGCCCCTGAATACCAAACATTTCATTCATGTTTAACGAGCCATGTGGCCAAACTAGAGTTAAGTGTCCAACAGTAACTGACTATTGTCAAGGATTTACAATTCTGAAAGGTTTGAATTCCTTATGGAATTAGGGTCTGATTTTTCAAGGCATTGAGGAGCCTAACTCTCACTGATTTCAGTGAGAGTTAACTGACCAAATAAAAATCTATCCATTAGAGTCCAATCCTGCTTCTTGTATTATCTCTCACATTCCCATTGGCTTTGCTGGGAGCTCTGGGGTGCAGACTCGAATTTCTGGCCCTCAAATTATCAGCATTATTTTTTTTAGCAATTTGACTTGTGCATTCAGTGCTTAATCCTACACTCATTGAAGTCAATGGCAAAGATCTAACTGATGTTAGTGACGCAGTATCTGGGCTTTCATCTTTTTCTGGTTAAAAAAACTCCACCCCAAAAATTCACAGAAAAACAAAGAAATACCCTTATGAGGAGTCAAATTTGTACAGAAGTTTTACTTGTTGGAGGAAAGAGCACAACTCGTACAGATTTCTATATCCTGTTCCATTAAAAATAAACAGAAATAAATATAAATTCTTATTAGGAGCATTCTTCCCTTGGTTATACAGTTGTCTGCATTTCGTGAAAGTTGCACAGTGATTATACAATTCATGAGCCTTTGAGGGTTTCATGTTCTCAACACCAGGAGAAAAAGGTTTCCCTTCTCCATCTCTGACTTCTTGTTCCTCACCATTTTCAGAACTCAGGTTAAGTCTCAGAGCTCATGTCTATTCAGACCCCTCTTTTCTACTGTGTATATTTTTTTAATATTATCTATTGGGATGAAATTTGTCCATGGGGACTGAGGAGGGAATAACTGCACAGCTGGGTGGGAAGTGGGCAGAAAAGAGTGAGGAGTGGAGAAGGTTTTGGATCACTCTCCCCCCCCTTCCCCAAGTGCTCCATTCAGCTTAACTGAGGCAGTTCTGGGGGAGAAATATTCTGGGCCTGTAAAGGGCCGATGAAGATCACTGCCCCCTGGAGCAAATGGGAACCTTAGTAACGTTTTCTGCTGCGGGGAGCATAGGGCACGTCTGTGCTTCCCCTGCTTGGCCCAGTGTAAAATTTCATTCTTCCCTTTTTTCATTTATTAGAAGAAAATTTCTTGTTAATTTCACTAAATTTTCCCCTGTGACATTTACCTTTTATTTTAAATAGATAAACAGTGAGGCCAATGAAACCAAACAAAACCAGCAGGATCACACTCAGAGCCACCATCCATGGATTCACCCTCGGGAAAAAGGAATCTGAAAAATAAACCCCCAGGATTTGCATTAGTTTGGAAGCAGGGACAAAACTAATTTTTTTTCTATTGCATGTAAATATATAAATAGTCCCCAGCAGGACGTATGTGAAGTAAGAGTGAAAACATGACACCCCCCCCCCCCCCCCCACGCTGCACAAAAGACCAAAACCTGATTTTAAAAATTACTCCAACCAACACAGCTTTAGCACTGATCAACCAGTGAATGAACAGGCCTGGTTTGATTCATGCTATTCAGAGCTTTATTGAGCTGAGGGGCAAATTCTTTGCTCACAAAACCTCATTGACTTCAGTGGAGTTATGCCAGCAAACAATTTGGTCCTCACTATTCAGCAACATTCAGAAATTGCAGAAGTCGTTAGAATATTTTGGTGAGTCACTAATAATTTCCTCAATTATTTCGACGAATCATAATTGCAATGAATCCAAACATTAAGTGCTAGAAATTGATTCATCTTCTTTTGCTGTTCTTGTGTTTACAGCATTTACATCATCTAGCCAGGGTGGGCATTTCAAACATGCCTAAGGCCTTCTCCACACAGGATTTGTGCCCTGGTTTCGTGAAATTGGTGTAACACTCATGCAGTCATTGTTACACTGATTCCACAGCTGACCATGTAAGAGGATTGCCCCAATTTAACTAAACTGATTTACAATTTAAGGTTTTCTCAATCAGGTTAATAGTGTCCTTTATCCATTTAGTATAAATCAGTAAGGAACTAACTTACGCTAAATATATAGGACACTGAAACTGAAATAAGAGCATTCAAACAAGGGTTTTCATCAATAACTCAGGAGATAATCAGGGCAGCTTTTGTGTGTAGACAAAGGCAAAGTGAGTTATGAGCACAAGTCCCACTGAATGTCAACAGAAACAAGCCCACATCATTTGGTGACATTTCACTTATAGAAAAGGTAGCAAACAAACGATGGTATAAAAATTGCTACGTTCAAAAAAAATCACTGAGGGGAAGTTAAGTTTTTAAGAACAAACTCTTCTCAAAATCAGTCTCTCTCTTTTTTTTTTTAAAGTAAGAGTTTCAGGAGTATCAGAGTTAAGATTAAATTTACATGAAACCCAAAACTCTGATAACTCTGAATGTGCAAAATTAAGGCAATCAGATTGCCTGAGTTGTGACCCTGTTAAGGTTCCAGTTTCTGAACTTCTTTGTTTTTAGGTAGGTTGTAAAATATGCACAACAGATGCTTCAGTTCTTTGTTTCCTATGTTTTGTTTTGTTTCTGATGGAGGTGATTTCAGTATGTGGGTTTAGCTGGTAACTGACCTGCTATATAAACTGTTGATTCCTTTTCTTGATTGAGAAGGGTGTTCCTGATCAAACAGGACAGGTTCTGGTTTGAACGTTCTTTTATAATAATAGAATTTTCTGTTTCAAACAGGCTACTATCCCTGAGGGATTTTGCTTCAGAGAGCGATGGTAATTCTTTCCCACTGAGATCTCTCCAAAGAACCTTGGGCTCTGGAAACCAACCAGCCGATTGACAAACCATCCGGATCCCTCCATCCTGGTGACTCTCCACAGAGATGAGAGGATTGGAGCCCAAACCTAGAGGAAAATTACGTAAATGTGTGATAAATCAATGGGGTAACTTAACAGCTAAAAAAGGATGAGTGATAGATTGTGGATCCATTACTCCCACTCAAGATCACTTGCTCATGTAGAAGGGATAAATAAACACTGGAATTTCTGAATTCCCAATACGCATGGACACAGGAAAACACGTGAACAAATATTTAAAATAATTTCACTGAATAAGGAGAGATATTGTCCTCTCCACCCAAAAGCAAGGGAGCATTGAACACCTTTGGAAATCTGGCCACTTCATTTAAATACCTAGTGGAATATGAATTTTTCAAAAAGCCAGATTTTAGTATATTCGATAAAAATTTTGTTTGTTCTCTTTTTAAATCAGTCAATCAATCTAACTGGCTCCATGGTTCCTGTGTCGGAGCAGCAGGGCACAAACGCTCGGCCTCATCTGCTAGCAGTAAATACTTAACTTGTCCCTCCCCCACCTTTATGTGGCCTCAGCCAATGAGAAAGCTGCAACTGATTTTGACTGCACCCCTAAATAACCAGCAGTAGTGACCACGTCAGAAGGCCTGTACACCTGGCAGTCCCACCGTAGCCAGGCCTCAGAACGACGGCAGAGGAATTGGAAGACCAGGGGCCGTCCACACGTGAGAGGCTCCAGCAGCGCAGCTTCACCGCTGTGGTGCTTCAGTGTAGACACTACTTACCCCAAGGGCAGGACTTCTCCTGGCGTCCCAGGTGACACCCCTCTCTGAGAGGCAGGAGCTAGGTTGACAGAAGAATTCTTCTGTTGACCCAGCCCTGCCTGCATGGCGACTTAGGTCAGCTTAGTTTTGTCGCTCATGGGGGGTGTATTTTTCACACCCCTGAGTGACCTAGTTCAGCAGACCTACTTTTCTCACGTAAACAAGGCCCATATTTGTCTAGAAGTCTTTTCCCTCCTTTCTCTCCCTCCTTTTGGAGTTAGTCAAGAACATTTTTTGGGCAAGGAAATCTCTTGACCATTCTGAAAATGTCTTTAATAAAACGTTGGGAAAGTTTTCAGCATATTTTCCAAAGTGTCTGAATGTGGTCGTGTGCTGAAATCTAGTCACATTGTGTTACTCTAAAATAATTCACAAGTTGCTAGTCACAGTTGTTGCAGTAGAAAAGAACAAAAACTGCAGCCCAGGATGAGATAATACAGACAAGAGCTGCTGACCTGCTACCTTCAGTTCCAACAGGGCTTCTTCATAAAAAGAACCATCTTGAACAAAACAGTGGTATTGTCCTTCATCTGAGCTTCTGATATTAACAATCTGCAAGGAAACATTCCCATCCGTGATGCCAGCTTTCAAAAGCTCCGTCCTTCCACGATATTCTGGCATCTGCTGTCCATACTCATCCTTTCTATGCCGATACAGGTGCACAAATGAAGTGAACTCAGATCGGAACCATCTCACCTCCATGTTCACAGCGCTCATCCTGGGGGACAGGTGACAGGGTAACACAATGTTCTCACCCAAAATGGCAGTGACAGGGTGACCAGGACCCATCACTCTGAACTGAGCTGTGAAATACACCAAAGCAAAAAGAGAACAACCTCAGAGAGAAAATAAAATATATTCATGACTGATTCAATAGGTTCATACTTTCCAAAAATTCAGCCTGGGGCAGACACCTGGTATGCAAATTTCCAGCCTGAACATTGAAAATTTGGCACAATAAGAAACAACTGAAAAGGGTGGGGGGGAAGAGTTACATTAATAAGTGACAGGCCAGCTCACGTATAGGTGTCACTGGTTACTCCCCATATATTAATTTGACATGCCACAGAGCCATTTCAGTGCCCCGTGAACAGACAGGGTGACCTGAGTATATACACTGTGTACCTGAGCTCTGTGATCTGTTCTGACCATCACTATATTTCTGATGTGATTTCTCAGCATTGGTTTGAATATGAGAAGGATGAAAAGATGAAATCCTGACTCCACTGAAGTCAACAGAGATCTCCTAGAATTTCACCCTAATGTTTTGGGACCCAGCTTCTTTGGAGACCACCACCTCGTACGAGGACACAATTTTCATTGAGATCAGCTGAGGTTCTTGAGTTTCCCTCCTTTGCCCCCCTCCACCTGTATTTAGTGAGACGGGGTCACTGCCAGGACATTTTCAGTAAAGGGTCTTCTACTCTGGGACCCACGTGCCTTGACCTCACTGAGCCAAATCACTTCAGCTTTAGGCCAGTTGGCCTTGGTGTTTGAGAAAGGATTGGGTCACAGAGGATGCAAGCATGTGAACTAGGATGCTCAGCGTGACCCAAGGTGCGTAGGGCTGCCCACAGTGGAAATGCCAAGGTCAGGGAAGGCTGCAAAAAGGAGAGCAGCTTCTCCCAAAACTGGTGGTTTACACTATAGTTAGATTCACCAACCAGTCACAAACTGTGCTCCTGATCCCCCACACTGGATATCAGAAAAGAAATCAAACAGCCCCCTTTACTGCATTCCAATCTCTGGCTCCCAATCAGCGAATAGGTTCAGTACAGTGAGACATTACTTAAAACTCTGTTCACTTTACAAAATGTTCTTTTAATTCCCCAAAGGACCAGACACATTACCAGATCAATACTAATTTGAATCTTACCCAAAAGACCATGCTGCCAGCCAATCCTTTAGTATCTAAAACTAAAGGTTTTATTAGAAAAGAAAAGGAACGAAAGAGAAGAGAGTTGCTAAATGGTCAAAGCAATCAGATAGATAGATAGATAGATAGATAGATAGATAGATAGATAAAAGAAAGTGACTTCAGAATCCATATATCAGGTTCTTAGCAGCACTGGTGAATTTGCTAGCTTGCAAAGTCCCTCTGGAACACATCCAGAGCTTGGATGGGTCTATCAGTCCTTTGTTCAAAGCTTCAATTTGTAGGGAAGTTACTCCAGAGGCGAGAAGCAGGACTGCAGACAAAATGGAGAAGATGCAGCTGCCTTTTTATATCCTTTGCCATGTGGCGTGTACATCCTTTGTCCCAAACACTAACTCACAGCACATGGGCATAAAAAGGTACTTGGAGTCCCCTGTCCATAGGCATGTCCTTACATGTCCTGAAAAACAATGAGGAGCCTGGTGGCACCTTAAAGACTAAGATTTATTTTGGGCGTAAGCTTTTCCCAAATAAATCTGTTAGTCTTTAAGGTGCCACTGGACTCCTCGTTGTTTTTGTGGATATAGACTAACACGGCTACCTCTCTGATACTTGTCTACATGTCCTGCTGACTCATAGCCCCGGGCTTCTCTCAATGGTTCATTCTACAGCTGATTGCCTTTGATGGGCCATCAAGCGGGCCGGATAGTGCTGATGCTGGACTGTCTGGGGGTGTCACCCAAATGCACAGCACAAGATTGACACACAAATATACCACACATATTTATATATCACCATACAAAGATGATACATACCTATAAACAAGCTTATCATATTTAGCAAATCATGCCTTTTCCACTGATACCTTACATAGAATCATAGAACTGGAAGGGACCTTGAGAGGTCATCGAGTCCAGCCCCCTGCACTCATGGCAGGACCAGCACCACCTAGACCATCACTGACAGGTGTTTGTCTAACCTGCTCTTAAAAATCTGCAATGACAGAGATTCCACAACCTCCCTATGCAATTGATTCCAGTGCCTAACCACCCTGACAGTTAGGAAGTTTTTCCTAATGTCCAACCTAAACCTTTCTCGCTGCAATTTAAGTCCATTGCTTCTTGTCCTATCATCAGAGGTTAAGGAGAACAATTTTTCTCCCTCCTCCTTATAACAAGCTTTTAGGTATTTGAAAACTGTTAACATGTCCCCTCTCAGTCTTCTCTTTCCCAGACTAAACAAAACCAGTTCTTTCAATCTTCCCTCATAGGTTATGTTTTCCAGACCCCTAATCATCCTTGTTGCTCTACTCTGCACTCTCTCCAATTTGTCCGTATCTTTTCTGAAATGTGGCGCCCAGAACTGGACACAATATTCCAGCTGAGGCCTAATCAACGCAGTGTAGAGCAGCAGAATTACTTCTCGTGGCATATCTTGTATAAGATTTATTGCGATTTTGTAATATTGGTATCAATGCTACTATAAATGGTCACCCATATTCCATACAGCCTCACACACAGATACTATAATGATATAAGTATCTAGATAGATAGAGAAACTGCGTTGCCTCGTATGCAGCGGGTGGAGAATTACTCCTCCAGAAGTGCTGGGGAGGAAGTGGAGACTTATTTATTGATATTGAGCCAATCTGAAATTTGTTTTAGGGGTGGGTTTGGGGGTTGTTTTGGTTTTCGTTTTCTTTTTTTTCCCCCAGTTTTGTACAAAGGAGTGGAATAGGCACAATTTATAAATCACTGCGATGAAACAAATCCTACAACCAGCAGCAGGACCAGTGGGATTCCTACCTGATTCCAGCTTGTGAATGTGATAAGTAATGAAGAAAATGACCAAATGAGGCAGAGAGGTGATCATTGTGGAGCTAGGACAGAATGAAAGAACCTTCCTCTTCACTGTAACTTGATCTGGACAACAGGCTAGGGAAGAGAAAAATACTTTACCAAAACATGTTTTGCATTCAAATCTGATTTGTTAGAAAAAGGAACTATTATCTGTAGTTAGTGAATTGAACGGATTGTTTCTGGTCACCATGTCCTTCAAGATTTTAGAGCTGGTAGACCTCATCCTCTCACACCTTGTTTTTAATGATAGGTTGGAAACGGAAAACTAACTTTCCTGCTTTTTCAGCTCCCAACTGGTTTCTCAACTTTGAATGGACGAGTCATTGAACTGAGCCAGTTGGATACATTGAAATGAATAAAATATTTTCTCTGCACTTGCAGAAGAAGCTATTGCTGTCAAAAGCTGGGTGAGCCCTTCAACAAATTCTGGTTGCACCACTTCGTTGATCTTATTTTCTTTAAAACTTCTCCAGCAAACATGTACTGCTTGAATGTTATACATTACATATATGCCTTAGCATCAGCTGTCATAATTTTAATTTGAAAGATAATTTCTAATTTTAAAAAATCCAAGTTAAAGAAAAGCCTCTGATCTAAATTTTCTTTTAAAAAATCATTTTTAAAGATGAATTTTCATCCACCCTGAGTGTCTGATATTTCCTTCAGACCCCATTGCCAAAGAACTACAGCACTTTGAAGATTTACATTAATAGGTGGGATACGTTGGATTGGATGAATTATTGAAGAAAGCTGAAATTTGTTTGTCTCTTTCAGAAACAGAGCAGCAGCACTGCCAACCACAGTATCCAAAAATCAAAAGTCAGTGTAACCCCGGCCCACCCTAACGTGTTCGGTCTGTGTCGTATTGTCCGGTCTTGTGTTGTCTGCAGTGGCACTTGAACAGTTTTTAAAGTGTGGGTGCTGAAAGCCAGTGAAACTGCCCCACACTTTTCACCTCGTGCCCCCCTTACCTCTCTCCATGGCCTCCACCCCCGCCCCTCAGAGCTGGGGCTGGGACCAGGGCTGTGTCTCTAGGAGTGCAGGGACACAGACAGGGGTCAAGGGGCTGAGGCTGGTGGCAGACATGGGGCCAGAAGTGGATTCCCCACATGCGGGGCCAGGAGGGGAGCCCCAGGCACGGGACCGGGAGTGGAGCCCCATGTAAAACCTGGGGATGCTATAGTACCCCCCAACGCCCCTGCTTCCCATGCCTATGATTGTCTGGTCTTGTAGCTTTGATAAGCTGTAAAACTGTATAATTGTTTAATTTTATTAGAGCATCCATGAAGAATGTGGTATTTGGGAACATATGCAAGTTGTACATTGTTGTGGTTGTTTTGTGCTTTAAAATGTTTGTTTCTTTATGAAAATCAATCCAAAAAATCCTCTCCTCCCTCCCCATCATGCACACACATAATTGAAATAAAAATCACAATTGGGTCAAAAAAATATAAGTGATTGACTTAAAATCAATATTTTAAAAAATACATTTTGAGTTCCTATTTTTTGCCATTTGGTTTTTGAGCCCTGACTGTGCACTCAGGTCTTAATCTTAAACTTTCCCCTGCAACCATAAAAGCTAGAAATTCATGTTTACTTGAAATGAAATCTGAGATTCTCACATCAATTTATAACTAGAGCATTCGGGCTTTCAGAAAATTACCGAATACTGTGAGACTTAAAATAAAAATCACACAAAGTTATGAGAGTTGACAACACTGGAGCTGGTCAAAAATGTTTAAACAAAAATGATTTTTTAATCGAAAATGGCTTTTGGACTTTTTTTTAAAAAACTGATGATTTCCTATTATTTTAATGTTTCTAATTTCTCAGTGAAATGATGCTAAATGAAAAAAATATTTCAAATTGATTCAAAATGAGAAACCCTAATCAAATGGAATAAAAACATTTTATTCGCCCATCCCTTATCCTGTCTCAAAGGAGGAAAGGGAGCAAAAATGAAAATGGAAAAAGAAAAACTAAAATCGAATTTTTTGTTCAATAATACGTGATTGAAATTTGAAAAATAAGCAAATTCTTTTAAACAAAAACATAATTTGTAAATAGCTGTACTCCAACAGATTTCTTCATGATATTGCCCCTTGAATGGCTTTTCACACAGGAGGAGATAATCTGTTACACAATGTATAAATATCCCCTTTTTTAGTATGGCCTGAAGTCCCTACTCAGTGACACTCCTGAACACAGGATCAACTTGAGGCACATGCTCACTTCCCACTGAGTTCAGGAGGAGAAAAGGAGGCAGTTTTCTGCTTTGATTGATTCTGAGCATAATTGTATTTTTTACAAGAACAAAAGGATTCACCCCCTCCCCGCAGTCAAGAGGCAGAAAACTGCAATGAGAGCACAGGCAGAAAACTAGACTGATGGCCGCTGGGTTTGGTGCAGGAAATTTTCTGTATTCAAAATAGAGGAAGTTACAAATCTCCCCCAAGAACAGTCTTGGGCCCACTGCTCTTGAATAAAATTCAGCAAAACAAAGAAATGACGAATTCAACAAGCTGTAAAAGTCTCGTGTTACATTGCCGTGAAAACAATCCGCAATGTATGTGACAGTCCATCACTTTCAATGTAGATGCACTGTCAAGTTCCCATAAAGAGAGAAACAAATTCTCACAGGATTATTTACTCCTTGTTTTGAATAATCTGTCCAAGCAATAAGGAGCGTGCATTAGATGTTAGAAACAGTCCTTCTGGAGCAAAATTAACCCACCTGGTTGGGTCTTCTGAGCAGTCGGGTGTGGTCAGACTTGGCTCCTCTGGCTGGGACAGTCCCAGGCTCGGTGACTGTTCCCGTCGGTCACGGAGGCGGCTCAGCTCATTTTAGCGATTGAGGAGCTGCAGTTTTGTCTCGGGGCTTCTCCAGGGAAGGTTGTGAACAGAAACAGGGTTTGTTCCGATCGATAAACGTGGCTCAGCTCGCGGCCTTCGCCCGGGGACAGTGAAAGTAACACTGGAAATTGCCTCAGTCCAACCCCTGTCCCGGGGGAGGGAGAGTCTCCTCTTAAAGACACAGCCCCAGTCCCGCGGGGCCGCCAGTGCGGGGGGGACCGGAACTTTCTGTTAAAATTTAACATAAAGGGGGTTTGTTGTTGCGGGAGAGGGGGTTTGTTTTGGGGTTGTTTTTTTTCCTATTTAGTTGACTAGACGCAGCAAAAGCAGGAAGCAGATTCTCTCTGAAATCAGGCCTGGATTCAGGTAACTGGGTCACCTGAACAGCGGACTCTCAGTCCAGTCCGGATTTCAAAAAGAGAAAAGCTTTTGCTGACTATCATAAACTAAATGGCAACCCCCCACCCCCCCAGCCAACAACAAAGCCCCTTTTGTTAACATACAGTGACAGTTTCCCACTGACGATCGTGACCTTCCAAAACAGCAAGGTCATCAGAAGTGATTTGCTCTGTGCCGTGCTGGCCCCCGTCTATGAGAGAGACAAGGTGGAGGGTGTTTGATCTTTTACTGGATCAACTTCTGTTGGGGAAAGAGACAAGCTTTCCAGCAACACAGACCTAAAGAAGAGCTCGGTGTAGCTCCAAAGCTCCTCTCTCTCAACAACAGGAGTTGGTCCCCTAAAAGATTTTATCTCCCCCACCTGGTCTGAGTTCAACAAAACTCAAACTTCTGAAAACCAAGAAATACAGAGTTAAGGTAAAAAGAAAAGGAGTACTTGTGGCACCTTAGAGACTAACCAATTTATTTGAGATGCACAAATCCAGGTTTTCTCACCCTCCGCCCCCCCCCCCCCCCCACTGCTGGTAATAGCCCATCCAAAGTGACCACTCTCTTCACAATGTGTATGATAATCAAGGTGGGCCATTTCCTGCACAAATCCAGGTTTTCTCACCCCCCCACCCCCCATACACACACAAACTCACTCTCCTGCTGATAATAGCTCATCCAAAGTGACCACTCTCCCTACAATGTGCATGGTAATCAAGGTGGGTCATTTCCAGCACAGATCCAGGCTTTCTCAACCTGCTCCCCCCCCCCACCCGGGAACACACACACACACACACACATAAACTCACTCTCCTGCTGGCAATAGCTCATCCAAACTGACCACTCTCCAAGTTTAAATCCAAGTTTAACCTGAACGTCAGGGGGGGTGGTAGGAAAAAGCAAGGGGAAAATAGGCTACCTTGCATAATGACTTAGCCACTCCCAGTCTCTATTTAAGCCTAAATTAATAGTATCCAATTTGCAAATGAATTCCAATTCAGCAGTTTCTCGCTGGAGTCTGGATTGCAAGTTTTTTTGTTGTAAGATAGCGACCTTCATGTCTGTAGTCGCGTGACCAGAGAGATTGAAGTGTTCTCCGACTGGTTTATGAATGTTATAATTCTTGACATCTGATTTGTGTCCATTTATTCTTTTACGTAGAGACTGTCCAGTTTGACCAATGTACATGGCAGAGGGGCATTGCTGGCACATGATGGCATATATCACATTGGTGGATGTGCAGGTGAACGAGCTTCTGATAGTGTGGCTGATGTGATTAGGCCCTGTGATGGTGTCCCCTGAATAGATATGTGGGCACAGTTGGCAACGGGCTTTGTTGCAAGGATGGGTTCCTGGGCTAGTGGTTCTGTTGTGTGGTATGTGGTTGTTGGTGAGTATTTGCTTCAGGTTGCGGGGCTGTCTGTAGGCAAGGACTGGCCTGTCTCCCAAGATTTGTGAGAGTGTTGGGTCATCCTTCAGGATAGGTTGTAGATCCTTAATAATGCGTTGGAGGGGTTTTAGTTGGGGGCTGAAGGTGACGGCTAGTGGCGTTCTGTTATTTTCTTTGTTAGGCCTGTCCTGTAGTAGGTGACTTCTGGGAACTCTTCTGGCTCTATCAATCTGTTTCTTCACTTCCGCAGGTGGGTATTGTAGTTGTAAGAAAGCTTGATAGAGATCTTGTAGGTGTCCCTCTCACATTCCCTTTCCTTCTCCCTTTTCCTTCATTGTCTCTTTTTCTACTCAGCATTTTTCTAGCCCTCACTTGTGATACCTATTTATTTTCCTCTCCCACTCTCCTCTCCTCCCTCCCACAGATCATCCCCCTTGGCTGCTCCATTCTTTCCCCTGATTTTATCCCTTCTCCTCCTGCTGCCCCAATGAGATCTAAGGACACAGATCTGTACAAAACGCTCTCTGCTGCTGCAGAGCTTCCAGCTTCTCCCAAAACCCTGATTGATTAATTCTGTGCCACCCTCACCTCTGCCTGTCCCCAACCCGATTGTTCATTCTACCTCCTGCCCAGCCCCCACATCTGCCTCTCAGGGCCCTCTGGCAGCTCCAAGGGGCTCTTCTTCCTCCCCCTCCCGTCCCTGAGGCTGCAGGGAGGGCGGGGAGGAGATTCTAGGGGTCATAGAGATGAGGAGCCAGAGGGTTGGGTAGGCAGAAGTCCTCTACGGTCATAAAGACTAGGGCATGCGAGGATAGAAAGGCTGATTTTGGGGCCCCCAGTGGGATATTCCGCCCCCTGTCTCAGGGACATAAGCTGAGCCTTGATCCTCCCACCCCCAACCAGAACCAGGGTCGGATTCTCTCCCCAGGGATGGAGCCTGGTGGGAAAGCGAAGATCGGGGCCCCATCATCAGCATCACTAAATGTCACCTGCCACCGGTCACAGTCCAGACAAACCCGGATCCTGCTGGGGACCTGGCTCAGGGGCAGAGGGGCCTCAGGAGAGGTGAGAGCCCGGAACTGCCCCCCGCACTGCCCCACAGCCCAGATCCCCTGCTCAGGGCTAAGGCTGATCCATCCCTTCCTCCTCACAGACTCTCTGGCCACCCCCACAGCCCAGAGTTCCCCATCCCCCACCTCCACCTCCCAGCAATGTGTCTCCACGGTGAATCCCTCACAGCCCAGCACACAGGCCCGAGAATCAAATCTCTCAGGGTTGTCGGGCAGATTCTGCCATGTGTCTCCCCATCTCACACTTTTCCCATCCTCAGACAGGACGAGTTGGGACTGAGCCGTGTCTGGATCCAGCGTCACATTCACTAGGAAAAGAGAGAATCAGAGCGTGAGGGGCAGAGCTCAGCCCTGGGGGAGGCTGGGGCCATTTCTCACACTCCCCAGCAGCTCCATCCTGGCTGGGACAGGCCTGGATCCCAGGGAGCTGCCTCTGACCTGGGCTCCTAAGACTGAGCAGGGATGTCACTGCACTTCCTCAGTCTTTTTCTCTTCAGCTGCCAGCCAGGAAGGTGTCAGAAGTTTTTATTGAGGAGGGAACAGAGGAGGCAAGAACCAGCTTTAAACCCCAGAGGGAAGCTCCCTCCCCAATGCAGAGACGGGTCCGTGATGGAGTGAAAGGATCTTTCCCCTCCTGCGCCCACCTCTCCCCAGGGAGGGGACTAAAGACTCTGGCAGCCCCAGCAGATGGTACAACTCAGTGAACATTGGCAGAGCCTCCCCGCACCCCACCTTCAATCTCACTGTGTCCCAGCTCCCCCTGTGCTGGACTTTGCTGTGGGGCCTCCCCACTGCACCCGGCCTGCTCTGAAATGTCACAGCTCGGACAGCAACAGGCCACACGCTACCAGGACTGAACCTGCCCAGAATGGCACTGCTCAGCAGCAATCACAGCACAAAGGTCCAGTAGCCTGGGGGAGGGAGGGGTCAGCACCACTGAAGGGGGTTCATGGTGGAACGAGGCAGAAGCAATGCGTGTGGGGGGAGCAGGGGCAAATTAGGGTTTTGTGAGGCCCTGGGCCAGAGCAAGTGGGGGCTTCTCCCGACCTCTTCTCCCTGAAGTCCGCCATCCCCCCCTGCGCTTCTTCCAGGGAAATGGGGTCAGGGCACAGGGGCTTGCCACACTCCGCCCACCTGGCGCTCCAGCCGGATAGCAGGGCAAGCCCCTGCACCCCCAACTTCACTCCCCGGCTGAAGTGCCAGGTGGGTGGAGTGGGGCAAGCCCTTGAGCTCTGACCCTGCTCCTTGGCAGGACTGCTGGGCAGGCAGAACAGGTTGGGGCCCAGAGGCGTCCATTTTTCTGGGGCCGCCCAATTGGCTGGGGCCCCTGGGCACAGGCCCTGTTAGCCCAGTGGCTAATCCGCCACTAGGAGGATGTGTGGAACAGGTGGCAGGTGGAAATAAGGAGAGGGTCATGCCAGTGATGTGGAGACTGAAGTGACGTCCTGTTTACCAGAGACAGGAGCATACCTGGGTCATGGTGGATAGAGAGAAGAGAAAAGAGACAAGCTCACAGCTCTGATCATAGGAGCTTCCTACATCTTTATAATGGACCCAAGGGAACCCTTCTCTGTGATCAAGGCTTGAGGCTGGAGCAAGGGTCTCACACAGACACAGTCCTTGCTCACCCCATCAGTGTGGGGTCACTGCAGAGCTCCTGGCTTTCTTCAATGGGAAAAAGATGAAGGAAGAAACAGGGAGACACTGGAGATCAGCCATCAGCACAGGAAGATTAAACAAACTGCCCCTGGAGAAGTGGCTGTGGACTGGATCTGTACAATGAGTAGGAGCTGCAGTCTCAGATCTCTGCAGGGTGCAGCGCACATGCTGGCAGTGGAGGGGAAGGAAGAGTAGATGCGATATGATGTCGATTCAGTATAGTGTGGTAGGACATAGGCACAAACCCTGCCTCATGATGCGCAGTGAAATGCCGGGTGCTGGGGAGGTCTGCCCTGAACGATCACATCAACCCCCACATTCGAGGAAAAAAGGGGCACATTGCCTCATGGGAACAGATATTTGGACATTGATAAAATATGATCTTAAATTACCTTCTTCTATAGGTGCCACAGATCTTCTCCACCCTAAAACCAGCCACATAATTAGAGATGAGAGCGGATCTGAACACGTATTGCATGATTCAATATTGTACAAACTAATGACTGATGGAAAAAGAAAGTTCTTCCAGACATATACTAAAATGTAAAGCATCAGAACCTCCATTAGGTTGCATGAGTGTCTCTCTCCCAGGGTGGATCTTCACTGCAGAGTTAGCCCAGTATCTTACTTGTCTGCTTCCCCAAACTGTTACTTGTGCAAGCCCAAAAACTCTGACTCAAGTTTGGTGGTGTTTTACACCCAGGCTAGCTGGCAAGACTTTGGGTACAGGCTATTGCCCAGGGTCCACTTTAATTCAGGTTGGTTACGTCCCACACTTTGCAGTGTGGAGGGAGGTTAATCATCTCAGGGGCTGATAGTTCACCAGAGCCTTCTGACAATTCCTCCTGGGCCATATTTTTTTGGCCACTACCCACTTTATTACTGTATTGCTTACCAATTTGTCAAATTAGCTTTTCGTGTGAAATTCATCCAGTCTAGTCTTTCCCCATATTTTATAAAGTTACATGAAAAAGCAACCACCCACATCCCCCAAAGGAATGACAGTAAAAAAGCAAACAAACAAAAAAGGGTTTCCAAGGGCAACAACTTTAAAAATTAAATTTAAAAGCAAACATCTCCACCACAATTAAACAAACTGCCACACAAAGATCGAATTTTGTTACAAAAACTTTCTTGTCAGAGCAAGGACAATGATACTTACTTATTTCTTTATCTCGTATGGCTAAAAATTAAACAGAAATAAATACATATTTTTGTTCGGCATTTCCCTTTTCTTATTTTTTAGCTTTCTTTATCACCAATATGACAGTGAAGGCTGAAAGACATCAAACTCATCCTCAAAATGTCAGACTAGAGGGCCCAGTGGTCCCTTCTGGTCTTAAACTCTGTGACTCTATGTGACTCTATTATCAGTTTTTCAAAATAGCTTTTGGTGTGAAATCTCTCCAATTTACCATTACCCCATATTTTACAGAATTACAGTAACCCTTCCCAGAATAATCATAAAAAGAAAGGAGAGAAACCAAAAGATGTCATATTGCAACAAAAGTGTAAACGTTAAATTTAAAATTGAACAACTCTACAAGAATGAAACAAGCTCCCACATGAGGATCCAATTTGATACCAAAAATAAATAAATGCTTGTCTGAGGAAGGACAATGACACTTACCAATTTCTATATCTCGTTTGTCTAAAAATTAAACAGAAATACATATAGTGTTTGTTAGAAGTGTCCCTTTACTTATATTTTATTTCTCTTTATCATCAATACTAATGTTAAGGCTGAGAGATTGTTTCTATTCAACCTCCTCTTCAGGACAGTAAGGTGAGAGGATCCAGTGGCCCTTTCTGGTTTTAAACTCTGTGACTCTATAATTAATTCCTTCTCAGTTTTTCATTGGTGTGAAATATATCCACTTTAGTCTTTCACCAGACAGTATAGAGTCACATTACAAAACAACCCGCCATCCTCCCCCAAAAGAATAATAATAATAATAAAATAATAATAATGAATAATAAATCATTCATAATAAAGCAACAAGCAAACAAACAAAAGGTTTCATATTGCAAGAACTTTAAAAGTTACATTTAAAAACGTTCTTGTCAGAGTAAGGACAATGATACTTACTTATTTCTTTATCTCGTAGGTCTAAAAATTAAACAGAAATAAATACATATTTTTGTTCAGCATTTCCCTTTTCTTAGTTTTCAGTTTTCTTTATCACCAGTATGACTGTGAAGGCTGAAAGACATCAAACTCATCCTCAAAATGTCAGACTAGAGGACCCAGTGGTCCCTTCTGGTCTTAAACTCTGTTACTCTATGACTCTATTGATCATCAATTTCTCATATTAACTTTTTGCAAGAAATTTATCCAGTTTAGTCTTTCCCTACATTTTGTTAAGTTACAATACCCCCCACAAAAGAATAATAATAAAAAGCAAGTAAGCAAACAAAAAAAAAGTTTAATATTGCAACAAAATTGTAAAAGTTAAATTTAAAAGCACACAACCCCACCACAATTAAACCAGCTCCCACATGAGGATCCAATTTGGTATTAAAATTTTCTTGTCAGAGAAAGGATAATGACACTTACCAATTTCTGTATCTCTTTTGCCTGAAAAGCAAACCGACAGACACATATTGTTTGTTAGGACTTCCCCTTTTCTTATGTTTTATTTCGCTTTCTCATCAATATGAAAATTAAGGCTGAGAGATATTTTTTTCTATTCAATCTCCGCTGGAGGAGGTCAGATTAGAGGAGCCAGTCATTTCTTCTGTTCTTAAACTGTGTGACTCTATGATTCTATGGCTTATCAATTTTTCATATTAGCTTTTGCTGTGAAATTCATTCAGTTTAGTCTTTCCCCACATTGATTAAAGTTACATTACAAAACAAACCCCTGTCTGCCCCCAAAATAATTCTAGTAATAATAAAAAGCAAGCAAACAAACATAAAAGATTTCATATTGCAACAATTTTGAAAGTTCCATTGGAAAACAAACTTCCACATGAGGATCCAAACTGGTACAAAAAGTTTCTTGTCAGAGGAAGGAGAATGACACTTACTTATTTCTTTATCTCGTAGGTCTAAAAATTAAAGAGAAATAATATATACATTTGTTAGGCGTTTCCCTTTTCTTAGGTTTTATTTCTCTTCTTCAGGACGTCAGACAAGAGAGGGACAAGTGGTTCCTTCTGGTCTTAAACTCTGTGACTCTATTGTTTATTAGTTTTTCAAATTAAATTTTGGTGTGAAATCTCTCCAATTTAGTGCCTCCTTCCCACATTTTATCACGTTACTGTAACCTCCCTCAACCAAAAAATAATAATAAATAAAAAAACAAACACGCAGACAAACAAAAACAGGTTAAATGTTGCAACTGAATTGTAAATGTTCAATTGAAAATCAAACAACTCCACAACAATTAAACAAACCCCCACATGAGGATCCAATTTCATACAAAAAATTTCTTGTCAGAGGAAGGATAATGACACTTACCAATTTCTATATTTCGTTTGCCTAAAAATGAAGCAGAAATGCACAAATTGTTTGTTAGGTGTTTCCCTTTTCTTATGTTTTATTTCTCATTATCATCAATGTGATAAATAAGGCTTAGAAATTTTTTCTATTCCGCTGCCTCTTAAGGAGGTCAGACTAGATGATCTGGTCGTCTCTTCTGCTCATAAACTCTGTGATTCTATTAGAATCATAGAATCCTAGGACTGGAAGTCTAATCCCCTGCACTCGTGGCAGGACTAAATATTATCTAGACCATCCCCGACAGGTGTTTGTCTAACCTGCTCTTAAAAGTCTCCAAAGATGGAGATTCCACATCCTCCTTTATTCCATTTATTACTTACTCTGCCAGTTAGGAAGTTTTTCCTAATGTCTAACCTAAACCTTCCTCATGGCAATTTAAGCCCCTGCTTCTTGTCCTATCCTCAGAGGTTAATGACAACAATTTACTTCCCTCCTCCTTGTAACAACCTTTGATGTACTTGAAAACTGTTATCCCGTCCCCCCTCAGCCTTCTCTTCTCCGAACTAAACAAATCCAATTACTCTATTGCTTACCAGTTAATCAAATTAGCTTTTTGTGTGAAACTTACCCAGGTTAGTCATTCCCCACATTTTATAAATTCATATTCCCTCCCCCCATGAGAATAATCATAAAAAACAAGTAAGCAACCAAAAAAAAAACAGGTTTAATAATGCAAAAATAAATAAAAAGGGTAAATTTAAAGCAAACAACGCCACAACAATTAATCAATCTGCCGACGATGGAGTACAGCAGTTTAGAACCATGCCCTTGGGACGACATGGGGCCGCTGCCACTTTCCAGCAGCCAATGGACAGAGTGCTGCGGCTGCAGGGATCCGACACGGCCACCTACACGGACGATATCATCATCTGCAGGGAGAGCTGGGACGAGCGTATGGAGCATGTCCCTGAGGTATCTGGGGCTCTCAAAGAGGCGGGTTTGACGGCCAACCCAACCAAGTGTCAGCTGCCCACCCAAGAAGTCACTTACCTAGGGTAGGATGTCAGGGGAGTGGGGGGAGGGGTGGGGGAGGGGGAGATACGACCTTTGGTACAAAAGTCTTAGTGGGCTGCCCCGTCCCTTTCACAAAGTAGCAAGTCCGGTGGTTTATGGGATTAGCAGGATACTATTGACAGTTCATCCCGAACTTTGCTACCATGGCTGCCCAGTTGACAGACCAGGTTAAGGACACTGCACCCACGTCAGGCATTGGGAGAAGAAGAACACCCTGTTCTCTATCCCAGCAGGAAGCTATTTCCACAGGAGGTAGCCTAATCAGTCATCAAGAAGGAGGCCCTGGAGGTGAAATGAGCCACTGATGCCCTTACTTGTAGGGTTAGCCCTTCCACCTAGTAACTGACTGTGCACCAATCCACTGGCTGCGCTCAGTGACAGGCCATAATCCAGGCATTATTCAGTGGCTTCACTCAATGAAGCCATACAGCTTTCGGGTGGTAAAAGCGTGGACTTCGTTTTCACAGGATGGTGGGGACATGAACTGGCCCCAGGACACCCCAGCCCAGGGTCTGAGAGGGAGGGTGGGCGAGAGAGTATACAAACCCCACATTGCGTCTCACGTGGTGAAAGGACAGTACTGGGCCCAGGTAGCCCCGCACATCCATCCCTGCAGAGCATGCTTCAATTGGAGAGAGGGCTGGAAAGGGAGCAACCCAGCTCAGACGGGAGAGGCTGGGGAGGAGGACAGACCTGCCCTGAAGGCTCCTGACAAAGGACGGACCGTATACTTAGCCCCATCAGGGCTGATGGTTTCATTGCCTTTTCTTTTTCTTTTCACCTTATTTTGGATTGGAACCGGGGGAGACCAGCAGTTGGTTGGAAGTGACCCAGGGAGGGCAACTCGGAAAACAACTTTGGGGACCAGACACTGTTGAACCTCCTAAGGCCCTGGCTCAGAGCCCAGAAGAGTGGGTGGGCCCAGGCTCCCCTTCCACTGCCCACCTCCCTGCCCTTCTGATTCAAAGAGGGTCAGGACTGCAAGATCTGCCCACTGGGAGGGGGCACTAAGTGTGCTAACCACTAGGTCACATAACCACCGATGACCCTATCACGCTCCTATAGGGGGATCCAATTGTGTACAAAAAATTTCTTCTCAGAAGGAAGAAAATGACACTTACCAATTTCTAGATCTCGTTTCACTAAAACATAAACAGAAATATGTTATAAATTTTTTTATGAGCTTTTCTTGCCTTATGTGTTATTTCTCATTATCATCAATACAAAGTTAAGGCTGGGTGATTATTTTTACTCAACTTCCTTGTTTCTATTGCTTCCCCATCAAAAGGGAAAGTTTATCTAATTTAGACTTACCCCAAATTTTATTAAACTTGTTTAACACACCCTGTCCTGGGGCACAGCCCCATCCCAGTCAGGAAAAGACGAAAACTCCTCTGGGCTCAAGTGGCCTCATTCCTGCAGGGCCAGCTCCATTTGGAGGAAATGATCTCAAAAGAGAGAGGTTGTCACAGGAAGGGGGCCGCAACCAGCAAAAAGGCTGCTGAAACTCAGAGGAGCTGATTTCTGCAACAGAACCACTGGGAGGAAGAGAACGTGTGACCCTCTGCCACTCACAAGGGCCCTTCAGACCAGGTACAAACAGGGATGTGTGCAGAAATTTAAATTTGATCCCTTTTGGAGGGGCACATTCTGTACCCATCCCTGGAGCTCGCTCCCCCCACTGTTCTGGCCAGGGAAGGACTTTGCTCTTTCCCCTATGCCCACCTTGGCAGAGCACTCTTCCCTCCCACACAGGAGCTTGCTCTTTCCCCCACACCAGCAGGAGTTCGCTTTACCTTGCCTCCGCCCTGGCCCTGGCAGCAGGTTACTCTTCCCTGCCTCTGCAGCCCTGGGGTTGTAGAAGCTCTGTGCCCTCGATGATTATTTGGGGCCCCGTGCCTCTGCTTGACCCCCCTCCCCCCATGCATGACCCTGGGTACAAGCTGACTGCAGCAGGAGTGGCTGAAGATAAATCCTGTCATGGGGTTCAGCTGTTCTTAAACTTCTGTCATGAATTCACTTGATCGATGCTACACTCCCTGGTGACTGGACTTGCCATTATTTTCTCAGATGCTCCATCGGTATGTGGTCTAAGGCCCAGACAACTAAGCAGCACCCAGACTTATGTCTTCTAGCCTGCCCTGAGAGCAAACAGTCCTTTTACCCCAATGGATAGCAATGTCACATTAGAGGAAACTGAGGCACAAAAAATTCATTAAAATAATGCAGAAAATTCCCATTTCAGCACACCTTCATTGACAGATCTCTATAGATTCTTCTCAAAGACTCTGAGACTGAGGCTGGTTTGCATTGAAAACTTACACTCCTCGTACACGTAGCTATGCTGACCTAACCCCCTAATTCAAAGGACTTTTAAGGGGAAAGGGTCTTTGGAAACATCCAAACAGGCCCTGAAATGGTCCAACCTGTTACACATACTAACCCTCCCCCACCCAACAAACACACAGAAATAAAAATAAATCAGAGAAACCAACAAGCGTATATGCAATTGTGTAACTTGGTCAAAGTCTGTATTTGTGGAAAAAAGGGAAATTGAAACTTACCAACTTCTTCAGTAAGTTTCGCTGAAAAGTACAGAAATAAATGTAAATTAATATCATCTCCTTGCTTCATTAAAAGTGTTTGAAGACGACTTCCTATAGGTACACAATTCATTAGGAAGGAAGTCTGATTGATTTGGAAATCAGGCAGATATTCTTTATGGATGAAGTTCAGCAGGTTAAGGATAGCTGTGCCTGAGTTATGTGACAGTGGGTATGATTTTTTAATTTCCTAACTGAGGAAGAAATGTGTTTCTTTACTGATTTACCACAAGGGCATTTCTACAGGGCCTCTCACTGTAATGTCCGGGTGCACTACACTTTATTAGCAGAAAAGAGATTTGAAGGACAAATATGAGAGGCTAGGCTTTGCAGAACCTTCTCTCAAGTGGGACCAGAGACAGACAGTGGTAATCTCCGGAGAACTAGCAGCAGAGGGAGATGAAGGACCAAGCAGAACACAGATGTATCTGCTATGATCCGATTCTCTGACTCAGTTCTATTGCCCAAGACTCTCCTCTCTCCTATTCCACTCCCCACTCCCTACACACACAGTCCTCTTCCGCTCTCCCCCCCACAGCCCTCCCCACCACCCTCTATCAATAAATTCACATGCATTCTTCTTCTTTATACAGGACAAGATCAGCAGATCACACCTTCTTTTAATATTAAATTCCTAAATTGCTCTAATTTATTTATTAGAACAAAATCTTTATTTACAGTATATTTCTTCCTCTGATATTTACCTTTCATTTTAAAGAGATAAACAGTGAGGCCAATGAAAGCAAACAAAACTACCAGGATCACACTCAAAGTCGCCATCAAGGGATTCACCCTCGGGAAAAAGAGATCTGAAAAACAAAACACCAGAACTTGTCTTAATTTGGCTGATTACAGTCAGATGTTTTGATTTCATACAAATACATAAATGGTGCCCAGCAGGATTTGTGCAAGACAAGAGTGAAAGAATGGCCATGTGTACACTACGCAAAAATGTGTAGACCGCTGGGTTTGCTCTGGCCCCTGCCTAAGGGCCAGAGCATACACACTCCAGGGAGGCCCTGTTCCTGCCTAAGGGCCGGAACCCCTGGACTATTTGGGGTTCAGCCCCATTACACCGGTTGGGATGCTAACATCAGTTTGCTAATTTCCCCTGAGACTAGGCAGCAATCCCAGTGGTATAGTGAGGCGGTGTGGCCTCCCTCCAATCCAGAGTGGGAGGGACGACCACCGCACCACTACACGAGGGTAAAATGAGTCCATTTGTGGATCTTGACCAAAGTGATGTAAGAAGCACAAGTCCAACTGAATGTCATTAGAAACAACATCACATGACGTAGGTGACGTTTCCCACAACAAGCAATGAACAGTGAGTTGGTGCAGCAACAAGATCACAAAGAAGCCACATGACAAAACTTACCACATTCAAAAAAATCACTGAGGTGAAGTTAAGGTTGCAGGATCATATTGAGTCAGTGGATTGAGTGAACATTTCTTCTAAAAAATGCTGGAAGATTTTTGTGTGTGTGCATACATGCGTGCAGGCTAGTATCAGGAAAGTCAGACTTCACATTAAATTTACATGAAATCCCAAACTTTGATTTTCTGAATACTCACAACTAAGGGAATCAAATTACCTAAACTGTGATCCCGTAAATATACCAGTCTCCTATTTTCTGTGTTTGTACGTGGATTCTGAAATATCCACCACAGATGTTTCCGTTCTTTTCTTCCTATGTTTTGTTTGGTTTCTGGTGGTGGTGAGTTCAGTGTGGGGTTTGGATGGTGACTGACCTGCTATATAAATGGCTGATTCCTTGTCTTGATTGAGAACGGTGTTCCTGATGCAACAGGACAAGTTTTGGTTTGAATGTTCTGTTACAATGAGAGCAGTTTCTGTTTCAAACAGGTTGTTATCGCCACGGGATTTTGTTTCAGAGAGTGATGGTAAACGCTGCCCATTGAAATCTTTCCACAGCACCTCAGGCTCTGGGTACCAGCCAGCTGATTGACAAACCACCCGGATCCCTCCATCCTGGTGACCCTCCACAGAGATGAGAGGAGCAGAGCCCAGACCTAAGGGGAAAACACATAAAGGTTTCAATTCCATGAATTAATTTATAAAGCAGAAGGGATGAGGGACAGTTTGTGGATCCCTTACTCACACTAGAAAGCACTTGTTCACGGGGGTAGTCAGGAGAAGGGATAAATGAATACTGGATAAATGAAGGGATAAATGAATACTCAGTCTTGTCTAAGAGTGGTTAATATGTAGATCCCCATCACCACCATCACCACTATAGAGTCTCAGCAAATAAGGCTGCATTTGATTTTAACTACACCCCTACATAACAACCAACCCATAAGAAGGCCATAAAAGTCTGGCAGCCCCACCTTAGCCACACATCCTAGAAACCACTGCAGAGCAATTGGAAGGCTTTATGTGTCCAGAAGGCCTTTCCCTCTTAATTAAAGACCCCTTTGGGAGTCAATCAAGACTGGGCAAGAAAGTGCCTTGCCCATCCTGAAAATGTGTTTAATAACACGTTGGGAAAGTTTTCAGCATATTTTCCCAAGTATGAAAGTGGCTGTTTGCTGAAAGTTAGATACACTGTGTTATTGCAAAATATTTCACAAGCAAGGAGTCACAGCTGGTGTAATAGAACAGAACAAAGCCTGCAGACCACACACAGTTAAAACTGACACAAGGTACTGACCTGCTACCCGCAGTTCCAATACGGTTTCTTCATAAAAAGTACCATCTTGAACAAAGCAGTGGTATTGTCCTTCATCAGAGGGTCTGATATTGAGAATCCTCAAGGGAACATTTCCATCTGTGAGTCCGGCTTTCAAAAGCTCTGTCCTTCCCTCATACTCTGGCATCTGCCCTTCATACTGATCCTTCCCATCACGGTACAGGTGCACAAAGGATACAAATTCAGGTCGGAACCATCTCACCTCCATGTTTGCAGCGCTCATCCGGGGGGACAGGTGACAGGGGAACACAGCTTCCTGACCCAGGATGGCAGCGACAGGGTCAGGGGGTCCAATCACCGTGAATTTTGCTGGAAAATGCACCGGGACAGCAATAACAACAACAACTACCTTGGTGAGGCAGAGAACTGGGAATGGACATGCTCGGTGTATAGTTGAGACAAGCTATTCAAGTAGCCCCTTTTTCTAAGTGCTCTCAAATTGACACGCTTACTGACATTGGCATGAGATTTGCTGGTCCTCACCAGGAATAAGGGGAGGGTTCGTGGGCCATATCTGGTGTTCTTCCACCAAGGCGCTCCTGAGATCTAGGCCTATTGCTCTAGGCAACTGTTGAGCTATTGTGGTTCAATACTTCATATGATCAAGAGACCAATTAACCAAACGTTGCCAAATGTATTGCCTAAGGACAAATCAGTACACTATGAAAAGGAGACATACATATCCTCCTTCTGGAAAGCAATCCTTACCTTGCAGTGTGCTCACCTTACACAGAAATTGTGCTTCAAAAATACACCACCAAAACCACTTATATTTATACCAGGGGTGTTTGCAAGTGAAAAAGCACTTTATCCATCACCCCCTCCAACCCCCCACTTCTTAATCTTGTTCTGTACGTTCCTTATTGCTGTTTCGGACAGAACATTCCAAACCAGGTGGGAGCACACGTACATCCCAGCCACTGCTAGGACATGCCATTCATGTCTCTTGGCTTTGATAGGCTTCTGATGTTCTATCGTGAACACTAACTTAACTTTAGCAAAGTTTGGTGGGATATTTGATGTGGGTGAACAGAATTGTTAGAAGAGCATAATACATTCCGTTAATTTCCCATCACCATATGTAAAGAGAGAATTACTGTGCATATAATACCTAATAATAAGGTGGTGTATACTACACCTAACATATATGTATTAGCTAACAGGCCCAATAAAAAAAGTCACATGACATAGAATATCAGGGTTGGAAGGGACCTCAGGAGGTCATCTAGTCCAACCCCCTGCTCAAAGGGGGACCAATCCCCAATTTTTGCCCCAGGTCCCTAAATGGCCCCCTCATGGATTAAACTCACAACCCTGGGTTTAGCAGCCCAATGCTCAAACCACTGAGCTCCCTCCCCCAAATAGACTCCTAGTGGAATCAAAACGAGCTCCGATATTCCACAGTGGAGAGAGGAGGCGGCGCAATTGTCATGTAGGGCCCTCACCAGGGGCCCACACCATCAGGTATTAATACCTGTCCCCAGCCTCTCTCAGATATTCTAGTTCTTATTACATTTTTGTGCACATGGGGCTCTAACTATGGCTCCAATCTCTGGATATCTCAGATACTCTAAGATAATTTATGTACTTTATGAATTATTCTTGTTATGGTTAAACTCTTCAACAGGTGTCCAGTCAATGCTCTGGGCATCCTTGACAACCTTTTCAAGAGACTCGTGTGAAGAAACAGACCTGAGCCCTATCCCAGGAGCAAATAAAATAACCCCGCAGCAGCAACAGAATGAGAGCAAACAATGGATAATGAAGGTGCTGATCTTGCTGCGTGGTTACATTTACACACCGGGAGTAGTTACATTGACTCTGAGTGGAGCATGTTGTTCAGACACTTCAGGAGCCTAAATAAATCCTCTAAGAAACAGCAGCCACGGGGCGGATTCCTACCTGATCCCATCCTGTGAACAGAACACGTAAGGAAGCAAATGATAAACCCAGGGAGAGGGGAGCTGGCTCGGGAGCTGTGGCAGGATGAGAGAACCTTCATCTGCACTGTAACTTGACCTAGACAACGGGAAGAAGGAGGAAAGAAAACTCATCTTAGTGAACGTAACACTGAGACTAACAGGAAATCATTAAAGTCAAACATTAAAGAGGACACATTAAATAAGAAAGGAATAAATGCATTATTAAGTGAACTTTTTCATATTATGTAGTTAGAACAGCCATTTAAATAAACTGAATATGTGTTTCCTTTATGAGTCTGAATTTGTCCCATCCCTACAAAATCCACATTAAAAAAGTCAGATCGGTGTAGAAGTTGGTAGTAATTCCGTCAATGGAGAAAAAAGTTTTAAGGAATGAGAAACTGTGTGTTTGTCAGGTTTCAGAGAAGCAGCCGTGTTAGTCTGTATTCGCAAAAAGAAAAGGAGGACTTGTGGCACCTTAGAGACTAACAAATTTATTTGAGCATAAGCTTTCATGGGCTACAGCTCACTTCATCGGATGCATGTGTGTTTGTGTGTGAGACAGAAAGATTCTTTGTTTTTGTTTGTTTTTTACCCATTTCTTTTCTTTCAACATATCAGAGGCAAAATGATTTAGTCCCATAAACAGAATTATCAAGTATCAGAGATAACAGAGAAAGAGGCTGCCCAAAAAGTTGGATTTGCAAGCATTTGTAACTTACTTTTCAAAACAGAAATCTACAATAAGTTAATTCATAGCCAGACTCCCTTTGAATGCATTGAGAGCAGGATCAGGTCCAGTTTTCCTGAATAAAATATAAAGAGGAAAGACAAAAAATTCTTACAACGAATAGCCACAATAGTCTGGTGTTAAATTCCAATGAAAGGGGAGGAAACAAAATCGCTCAGTTAAAATTTGGAATATATAGTTCAAAAGCAAGTTTATATTCAGAGTCAGATACATTTATCTGGGATTACTGGATCATTTTGCAGCTATTTATTCACCCAAAGACTAAATGTCTCGTAGGAGCTATCAAAGAGCAGCAGAGAGAGTATTCAAGTGACAGAAGCTCACCTACCTGATGACTCCTGGAAATCAGCTTTGGGACCGTTTTGAGCTCTCCCTGGCATCTCCGGGTTTTCTACAATCCTCATCCATTCTCCTCTGGGGGGTTTACATTTTCAGTGATGATTTCAGTGAGGCCAAATTAAGCGAGGAGAAATGACAGAGACAAGGAGCTGGATCCCAGGCTTTGCTTCCAAATATCTGCCAAAACGGTGTCTCTTTTTTGTCAAGACACTGAAGCGAGATGTGTCTCTCTCGAGGCCTCCACCACACTAGAAAGCGAAAGCAGGAAAGGGAGGGGCACGCGGGGGGGGGGTTCCGTCCCTTCACCCCCACATTGCCCTTTGGGGTGAAGGATCCTCTCCCGGAGAAGTCCACCCAGGGGTCCCGTCTTGACTCAGATCTACCCAAGGGCCCCAGTTTGGCGGAAGCCCCGTGAGAATTTCGCAGAGACTCGGCTCCCTGCTCCGCGAGACCTGCTACCTGCGGGACCGGATTTCTGACGGCGCTGGGTTCACACGCATCAGGGGCCCCCCGGTCGCTCCACTTCTGCTGCAGCCCAGCGGCCGCGGCGCCGGCTCCGCTCTCCAGCCCCTTCCCCTAGGACCGGCCCCGGGGCTTCTCCTCCGCCCCCCACCCCGCCCACTCGCTCCTGCTCTCCGCTGGCCGGCTGAGGGCTCCTCTCGTCCCCCCCGCCCGTCACTGGCAAGCAGCCTGCGGGGGGCCGGAGAGGAGCCCTCAGCCACTGCCCTGCCGCTCCTCCGGGCTGCCGGTGCCGCTTCGGGCTCCCCCGGGGTCAGGCAGCCCAAAGCCAGGGACTGTCACCCAGCCGCCCGGGGGGAGCGGAGCGGATGGAGTCCCTGCCTGCCGCTCAGCTGGGGGGGTGGGGGGGGGCGCTAGGACTAGGGAGAAGGTGGGCGGGGGGGGATCCTGTTTACCCCTCCCCCGCCCTGCTGGCCTGCAGTTTACTCCTGGCACCTCCCTCGCTCCAGGGACCAACCCTAGCTCCCCCCCCCGCTGTGCTTTTGCCCCAGGCCCTGCCCCGCTCCAGTCAGCAGGGACTAATCCTCCCCCCATGCCCCACTGTGCTCGTCTTGCCCCTGGCCCCTGCCACACTCCAGCTGGGGACCAATCCTTCCCCCCCCCACATGTCCCCCTGTGCTCTTGCCCCTGGGCCCTGCCTCCCTCCAGCTGTGGACCAATCCTCCCCCCCCGCACATGCCCCCCTGTGCTCTTGCCCCTGGTCCCTGCCTCGCTCCAGCTGGGGACCAATCCTTCCCCCCCCCCACATGCCCCCCTGTGCTCTTGCCCCTGGCCCCTGCCTCGCTCCAGCTGGGGACCAATCCTCCCCCCCCGCACATGCCCCCCTGTGCTCTTGCCCCTGGTCCCTGCCTCGCTCCAGCTGGGGACCAATCCTTCCCCCCCCCCACATGCCCCCCTGTGCTCTTGCCCCTGGCCCCTGCCTCGCTCCAGCTGGGGACCAATCCTTCCCCCCCCCACATGCCCCCCTGTGCTCTTGCCCCTGGCCCCTGCCTCCCTCCAGCTGGGGACCAATCCTTCCAACCCCACTGTGTCTCGCTGTCAGGGCAGATAACAATCAATGATTTTTAAAAAAAATTAAAAAATTGGATTTTTTCATTTAAATTGGATTTTTTTGAGAAAATGCTTTTTGAGAAAAAAACCTATCTAAAGATGAGATATCTTTGAGCTATAACCTATCATAGAATAGGGATGATAAATTATATTTCTATAGTATGAGACAATATATTCATGTAATGTTTGAGAAAAGTTTTGTAAATGAGTTCTAATAGTTCATGGATTAGGGACCCAATCTTATGGGGTTCCACAGGCTTCTCTATAGATTATTTAGGTTAATCTTTCCATCTACCCAATGGGACTCAGTGCTCAGTCTAGAAGACACCATCAGAGATGCTTAATTTTTCAGTTCTCAAACTGCGGATTTGGGTCTCCAGAGGTAACATGCTTGTTAACAGCAAAAATGTTTTAAAATAAATAAATAATATGTAAAGGTGAGAAATAACAGACCTCAACTCTATTGTCCCTCTGCAAATTTGTGTACATGGAGTCAATCCCTTTGTACCTCTCTCTAAAAGTGCAAAGTTTCAAAAAGTTCAATGAATAGAAGACTGTTGGGGGCACAATAGATCTGGACAAGGAGAAGAAGTCTGGACATAAATGTGAAAAGCGAGGGACATATGCTTTTTTGTTAAAATATTATATGTTTGCTGTTGAAGAAAAAAATCCAGAATACTTAACGTTGTTTTCGTTAAATAAAATAATTGAAATGTCTGTCTGGTGATGTTCTCCTCCTAATACAGCCAGGCAAGAAAATCCTTCAATTATTAATGATTAATCTGTTGAATTGGAGATGGTTCACCTCCCAATGACAATAAATATCTGCTTCAATTACCTTTGGTAAATGAAATAACCAATCATTCATTTTCTGATATAGCTGTAAAACTAATCTGAAAAGTTTTCAAAATAAATCACTGTTTAAAAATGTATAGTGTGTACCTTCTAAAAATGAAACCTACATCGATCTCTGAGTTGTGAAGAATATGTATTAAGGTTGTAACAACGATCAAGAATGCACATGTATATAGAAAACCCTGATTAAATCGAGACTTCCTGACTAGTGATTTAAATCATGATTTAAATCAAATGCACCCTGCCTGCTGTGCTCTTGCCCCTGGCCCCTTCATTCCCCAGGGGGCCCCACAAATATGTTTGGCGCCAGGCTCACAAAAAGCTAATCCGGCCCTGTTTAATACAATCATAATAACCATTATATTTTTCATCTGCTGCGCCAAATGAAAACTCCCCTTTTAATTACTTCAGTAATAAACAGCCCTTGTACGCTACACTGGAGTTTATGGTGAAGGGAGTGTCTTTATTGCTGTAAGGTCGAAGGTTAAAGCCAAACCTCTCTCTGTTCTCAGCTACAAATCAAACAGGGACCAAACTGCGTAAGTTGTTAGTTCTAAGTCCTCACTGGTCAGCAGACATAGTGCTCCCCTTGTGACAGGATCCCCCGCGTGCAAACTGGATCTGGGGTACCACTGTGGCCCCTTACGTCTCCAGCCTGGGCTGTCTCTCACAATGCTTTGAAGCAGTAAACCCCATTGGGAGCTGTCATCACTCAGCACAAAAATAGGTGGAACCCCACACCCAGCTGGATTGCCTGAATGCTCCCAGAGCCACTCACAAATCACACAGAGAAAGGCACCAGCCAATATCCCCCAGCTCCCCAGCCTTGCACCCCAGTGTAAGTTTATTGCCCAGTGTGGAGAGGACATGCACCAGCCAGAAATGGAAATCCAGCTGAGGTGAGAAAGGAAAGCTTGCCAGAGATGTGGCTTGTTACCAGGGCTGCTGTAAACTTGGATACAATGTTGCACTATTTAATGCACTACACTGTGGAATTTGTATGTTCTTGCAGCTGGATGGTGTGAGCTGAAATTATTTTCCTTTAGGGGAAGGCTGTCATTGCTCCTTGTTTTGCTGGGGAATGCATGGCTGGAGATCTGTAGCCATCAGTCACTCGCCTTCATACTGCTGCTGTTTCATGTGGCTGGGCCCTGCAGCCAGAACTCTTCTGTGGCAGAGTGGATCTGAGATCAGGATCAAGAGGGAATCTGGGGAGTGGCCTTCTGGAGCCAGAACAGGAGCTGCAGCTGCAATGGGAAAGGTGTGCTGGACAGAGGCATCCTGGGGAAGCAGCTGGTTACTTCCTGAGCAACCAGATACAATATTATTACAGATCCTGTCTCACATTGTGATGAGATACATTGCTACCCTTGTGTAAGGCAAACTGGCTACATGGTTGTAAACTTGCTTCTAACCAGCCTTGCTGCTTCATGGCATCCAGATGCTGTCAGCTCTGGTGCATGGGCTCAGGGTGAGAATCTCACTGCTGCTGGGTTTTTGTTGCTGGTGAACGTATTGCCTGATAATTGCAGTCATCAGTCAGACACTTTCTCCCCCCAATTACAAAGTATTTGAGAGGCTGCACAAGGTCACTTCAGGTGGAACTGGGAAAAGAACCCAGCTCTCCAATATGGAAAACCCAGGTGCTAGCCACTCATTCCTACTGCCTTTGGGTTGAATGCATAAAATAGATATGATCTGGTTACCACCACTGCACAACAGAGCCAGGCACAGAACCTTGGAGCTCTGACCTCTAATCTGGCTCGTAAGCATTTGTGTACCTGATGGAACAGTGTGTCAAGTCCCCCAACAGTGATTGGCCTCAGAAATAATGGTGGGGGACCGGGGAGGCCATGTTACAAATCCTGCTGCTGTGGGAGTGGGGACTGAGGGGTATTAAAAAAAGAAAACTAAAATATATAATTTAATTCACCCGCTCGTTGAAAATGTTATAAGCAATTGATTGAGGGGCAATGTGCCCTGAAATCCTGGTATTCCAGATTGAAAACATCAGTCTCAAAATATGGGCTGGGATTTTCTCAGGAGCCAAGTCCCCATTGAATTCCTGCCCTGAAGCCCTGGGGATTGCACTGGTTGGACAGACATGGTCTAAGAAGCATTAGGGCCAAGCCCCATTAGACAGGCTGATTTGATGTAAGAATGGTTGGGCTTTGCCCTAGTGCTGTCCTGAACACTCTCAGCAGCAATGCCTTCCGGGTAGGTATCTACAGTCCCAGTCCCTAGAAAGATCACCAAAGCAGTGGATCCTGAGAGATTTGAAGATGCTGCACTGTGGGACTCATGGAACCGCTGTGGTTGGTCCTTGCCCATGTACACCACAGAACAGGTCAGACTGACCCAGGTCAGCACAGCCCAGGGGTTAGTTTTGTTGCAATCCAGTGTAATCCCAGTGGTAAATGACATGGACCCCTGAGCTGTCTGGAGCCCTTTTGTATGTGGATTCAAGGTGCTGGGGGGGTGGGGGGAAGGGGGGAGGTCCGTGCATTATTTAGCACAGTCACCTCCTGTGCCGGCATCTGAGTTAACCTTCAGTAGTATCTCCCAATGAGAAACCTCATCTCCCTGCTGGGTCTGGGATGTTTGTCAAAGAGTCTTTCCTTCCTAATGGCTGCACTTCATCACTGCTCAGTGCTGTTGTGGGGTGGCAGGCTGGTCTAGCAGTTTGGGCACTGGACTGGACCTTCGGATATCTTGGTTGTATTCCCAATTCTGCCACTGACCTACTGCATGACCTTGGACAAGTCACTGCCCTCTCTGTGCCTCAGTTTCCCTTCCCCACCTCTTGTCTACTTCGTCTGCAACCTGTTCAAGGTGGGCATTGTCCCTCATTGTGTTTTATGCAGGGCCCAGATCTCATTTGGGGGCTGTGGGGACTGCTGTGATCCAAATAAAACTAATAATAAGTTCTATGATACAAATCAGTAACAAGATCAACAGCTTGTAACTTCCCCATCTCCAGCCTGAAGGCAGCATTCTCACATAGACCGGCCTGCAGCTCTTGTGATTCAAGCCTCACTGATCATTTAACCGCTTCTGTTCTATAAAAAGCAATTTTCCAATGTGCTGGGGGGAGGGGACTTGACACCTGGCTCTGCCCAGGCCCCACCCCGACTCCACCCCTTTCCCCAAGGCCCCACCCCAATTCTACTCACCCCATTCTACCCCATCCCCGGAGGGTGCCAATGCTTACTCCTCCTCCTCTCACCTCAATAGCCCCCACAGCTGAGCTTGACAGGCGGGAGGCACGGAGAGGCACTGATCAGCAGGACCTGACAGCAGGACCCATGCGGTCGGCACCTATGATAAAAAAGTTCCCTTATTTCACCAGGGGAAGCTGGTTTTAATAAGGATTCCACTTCTTAGATAAAAGTCTCCCATGTCAGGTATCTTTAAAGACTATTTTTTGCCCTTCTTGCCACTCTCCCAGATCATCTATTTTTCAGTAGTATCTCCCATTCAATGAAGGCTTTGGAGAGCTGAATGATGTACACTTGCAACAGGCAACTTCCGGTGAAATGAACCTTGTAACCAAAGTTATTACCATTAAATTTGACAGCAACTCCCTACCTTGTACTCCTGGGCAGCTTCCTCTATAGGAACCACCATGTGAGCTCTGTGCACTTGGGATCTGTCGCACACCACACAGATGGGGGTTTGATCCTCTTCACAGAACAGTTTCAGAGCCTCCTGGTGTTCCCCACACACCCTGCCCCCTCCTGCTCCTTTCGCTGCCTGAAAAGTCAGCCCCTTTGGCTATTTCTACATTTGCCAGCTGCCTGTTGGGCCTGAGGTTTCTCTGTTGCACAGTTTCTCTGCACGGAGGGCAGGAGGCGGCTCTGTCGGGTCCCTCCCAGCACTGGGCGATGCAGGCTCGGCAGAGATTGTGCCCACACTCCAGAGTGACAGGGTGTGTGAAATACTCCAGACAGACGGGCCATGTCGCTTCCTCCTGGAGACTTTCCACGGGGCTCTCTGCAGCCATGGCTCTCTCTGGGCAGTGGGACAAGGTTACTTTCACTTTCCTGAGGTCAGGAAGGTAGGGGCAGGCTGGTGGTGGGGGTGCTGTACCAGCACTGATGGTGAAAAAAATCCAAATAAAAACAAAAAACAAAAGCCTTGCCCCCAACTGCCCCAGCCAGGGCCCCCACAATGCCAGAGCCAGACCCCCACGCCTCCACCCCACTCTGGGCCCCATGCAACACCCCCCCCCACACACACACACTGTCCATGCTAAGGCCTCCACCATACACCCCCACACGCTGTACATACCAGCACCCCCTACTCATTCTGCATTCAAATCCCTCCCCCCATACACTCTGGGGACCCCCTGAAGCAACACGTCTCTGTGCCCCGCCAGAAACCCACACAGCCAGTGTCCCCTTTGCCCCTCTTACCCCCTCCCCCCCACACGATACCACCAGTCCAGTGTGCCCACCAGGACCCACCAACCAACACTAAGAGAAAGACAGGCCAACACACCGAGCAGAACTTTTAATATTTTTTTAAAAAAAGAAAAAGAAAAAAAAGCAGGGGAGCCGACCCGAGGTGCAGCCAGTACACACCCAGAGCAGATCCCCAACAGACAACCCCTCCCAGGCTGGTGCACCCCAGATAACCAAAGACTGACCAATAATTAGCACAGGGCAGTGGGTGCCACTCCCCTCCCCCCACCAGCCCAGTCGAGCCACCCCCAGCCCAGCTGTGCCAACCCCCCCAACTCGCGCAAACCCTGCTGCAGCCTCCGCCTGCCCCTCCCCCACACAGCCTGTGTGTCCCCCCGACCCCAGCTGCCCCACAACAGCCTCCCCGCCCCGGTGCACTGCAACTGCCAGGCCAGCAGGGCAAGGGCAGGTTAAATCGATGCTGCCCTGCTGCAGGTACTGCTATCCCCCCCTCAAACCACAACGCCCCGCCCCCCCAACCAAAAACCTCCCTGCCGTGAACCAGGCGCAGCAAAGCAAGCTGGTGGCTGGGGTGGCCCTGCTGAAGGGGCGGCAATTCGGCAGCAGCCCCTCTCCGTTGTTTCCCAAGGCTGGAATTCACTTCACCTCTGGGTGTCCTCGATCCCACCTGCCACATGGGGCTAATGCTGACCCTGCCTCCTAGGCTGAATCCATTCATGGCTGTGTGATGATGGGGGAAATGGCGATACCAAGGTGAGTAGATTTGGGCTGAATTACTCCACAGTCTGAGAGTGAGAGCCAGCTCCATGCAGGGGGCACGGGAGAGAGAGGGACTCAGGCCAGCTCCACATAGAGGGGGGTCAGGGCTTTAGCCCTGCAGCTTCTGTTGCTAGGGCATCTTGGGGTCCTGAACTGGGGGCTTCAGCCCCACGTCTTCTCCCAGGGTCCAGGGCTTCTCCCACCCACCCTGCGCGGCTTCTGCCGGGGTCCGTGGCAGTGTTCCCTGTAATTTTTTATGTCCATGTGCAGAATGACTTTTGTTATGTGCACCAGTATGGAGGTGTGTGGTGGGGCTGGGGCCAAGCGGTCTCGGGGGGGTCAGGGCTGGGGCATAGGGTTCGAGTGCGGGGCAGGTGAGGGCTCTGGCTGTGCATGTGGGGTTAGGGGTCAGGCTGGTGATGAAGGGTTTGGGGTGCTGGCTGCCCCGGGTACTACCCTCAGCCCTCTCTCACCGAAGCAGCTTGGGGCCACTTGAGAGGTGCCTCTCCATGGTCACAGCATCTCCAGTGGCTCGGCTGGGGGCATCTGTCCCCCAGCCAGAGCAGGTCCAGGCTAGGCTTGGTGGGGGTCAGGGAAGGGGCGTAGCTGAGAGGGAATTTAGGTCCGGGGCTTCTCCTTTATCCCCACCCTGCCCAGCGCATCTCCTGCCGGGGTCTGGAGCTTCTCCTCCCCCTAATCTGCCACTGCACCCATCCAGCCTGTGCGCATAGGAGCCCTGCAGCACGCCTGGGTGATTTCAAACGGCCTGGAGCTCCCAGCCACCGCTACCAGGACCACCGCAGTGGTGGCAGCCAGGGTCCCCAGGCCCTTTGAAATCTCCTGGGCCCCTAGGCAATTGCCCCCTTGCCCCCCCCCCCAGTGGCCCCTGGTGGGTGAAAGGTGTAACTGCAGCACGTCTCTGACGATGTATTTTCTGCAGAGAAAAAGAAAATTCTGGATGGCACATGAATTCTGTGCCTACGCAGGGGCACAGAATCCCCTGAGCAGTGTTTGATTCTTGTGTTGCTCTCCCTTTTATCTAATCCCCGGTAAATGCAGTTTCACCCCTTTTAATTATATATTTTATTACTCTCGTTGTTCTTAGTTCACCATCACTTTGGGTAAGACTGTGTAGAGGTATGTGCTTGTGCTACCTGGTTCACGATTGACTTACTTCGCCCGTGTTCACTAAGGGCACTGGCCTATTGTTGGTTTAAAGCCCCTTAAACGGATGAATGTAGCAGCTTCCCTTTGTCCAGGTTAACGGTTACACATGAGAGCAAGACACAATAGCAAAGAGAAGACCCGAGGCCACTCTGGAATTTTTGTGTTGTGTGTGTGTGTGTGTGTGCGTCCAGACGCGCACCCAGTCACAAGTTGACTGAGAGAGTTTGGAGCAGTGCGCAAAGGAAGATTTCTGAGGTTTTTTTGGATGGGTGGGATGGTTTGGTGCCTCCTTAGATAATGGAAACAGAACTTCCTGCATACTTTGTAAATACACTAGATTGTATGAAAGATACCAGACTCATCATCAAATTCTGCTCTCAACTAGAACAGTGCGCAGAGCCTTGAACATCAGCCATCCACTCGGGTCAACCTAATAACACTCTCTTGTATGAAATCTCTCTCACAGGCAAATTTCTACTGTAATTTTAACTAAACATAGATATACAGTAGTGATAACCCCAAGAAATCATATGGTACATCATGCATCAAAGAATTATGATTTAAAACCAAATATGTTTGGGGTTCTTTTCGTTTTTTGTTTCTGAGCCTTTAGGGGTGCATTAGATTCATATTTTCACATTTTTTCCAAAACCACAAGTTAAAATTTTTTTTATTGGTATACTTAGTGAAAACTGTGATTCTCAAGCAATCATTTGATTCCAGAAGTTTGTGCTTTCAGAATAAAAACACCAAATACTGCCACCCTCATGGTAAAATGGCAAGAGTCAGTAACATTGGTGATATGTATTTGGCTATCTAGACACACATGACACTGTTATCAATGACAATTGTACTGAATACAGCTAAGGACATGGTTACATTATGTTTTTGGAAACAGGCTGTAGCTTGCAAGCTGAAATTGCAACCGTTGATTGCCTGTTACTGCTCCGAAAGGTTCCATATATCTGAAATGGCTTTATGTTCCTGTGACAATTAATACCATTTTGGACTTCCAATATTATGAACTTTTTATACCTTTTAATTAAAAATAATAAACCTAACATCTGTAACTAATCCTCACATTCTGTGAACACTGAAGCATATGATTTTTGGAGATAGCTGCCCTGGGACATGTGCCAGGCTTATGGCCTGAGGACATCCTGATTTTTTGTACCTCAGTGGTGGCAACCCTATTTCGCTGTCATTCATTCTCACAAGTTTACTTTTTTCCCCTTCCAAACAGGGGCATCGTTTGCTGTGGGCAGGTGCCCCTCCAACCTTGGTTCCCCAACCCCCAAAATTTTCATAGCTCTTCGCCAGGGGTTGTGTGAAAAACAGCCCCCTGTCAGACTTAGCCATCAGGTTTAGCTACCAGTGGTGGTTTCTGATACTATCCATATCATGTCTTGCTTTCCTATCTGAATTAACTACCCCCAACTTTCCACATGGGTGTCTCATTCAGAGGGACCTGCCTGCCACATCCCTCTGCACCCCCGAGAGACACCCCCCCCCGCCTGCCACTCGCCACATCCTTCCTCACCCCCGCCCCTGTGAAACGCCCGCCCGCTGCTTGCCATGTGCCTCCTCACCTCCACCCCATCCCCTGTGAGATCCTTCCCCCACCGCTCTCCATGTCCCTCCTTTCCTCCACCCCCCAACAAAATCCCACCCCCCCACTGCCATTTGCCTCATCCCCCAGCCCCTGCAAGATCTCCCAGCCCGCGGGTCACTGTGTCCCTCCTCTCCTCCACCCTCCCCGCAAGACTGCCCAGCGCACCCTGTCCCTCCTCTCATCCACCCCCCTGCCCACAAGATGCCTCTACCCATCACTCACTGTGTCCCTCCTCTCCTCCATCTCCTTGCGCGTGAGACTCCCCATACCTCACTCATGTCCCTCCTCTACTCCATCGCCCTGTGAGATCCCCACGTTGCCGTGTCCCTCCTCTCACCCATCCCCTGCCCGCAAGACCCCCAACCTGCTCCGCATCCTTCCTCACCCCTCCTCCCCGTCAAGAGCCCTCCCCCCTTGCCGCATCCCTTATCAACGCTGCCCTCACATGGGCAGGAGAGTGATGCAGTGAATGGTGGTGGCTGGGCAGGGCCTGCAGTGAAGTGGGGACAGGGCCTGGGGGGGGGGTATGGGGGTGGAATAGGGGTGCAAGAGGTGGGACAGGGAACTAGCCTCCCCCAGGGGAAGCTTCACCCGCCACCCGTGTTAAGGCTGTTTTAGTGCTTGAGGGGTTCACAGTTGATACCTGGTGAGTGAAATCTAAATACAGAACAGACAACCAGTGGGGGGTTTGTGCCCTGCTTTGTAACTGCCCTGAGGTTGGACCTCACGTTCTGGAGCTGCCCACAACAATTACGGCTGGGACATTAAGGTGAAGGAAACAAGAATTGTTTGTAGTGTTTTTATTTTACAATAAGTAGGTGGAAAGCAGGAAAGTAAAAGGAGCTAAGACAGAGTTTAACGACCACAGCATATTGTAAGAAGATCCACAGCTACTCAAAGCAGTTTGTTTAATGGCACTAAAATAGCACCAATGCCCAGGAATTAATATAGGAAATTAATGAGTTACAGTCTCACTTTCAGTAACACGTCATAAATCCCTCTGTCCCTCTCATGTTCCCTTTCCTTCTCCCTTTTCTTTCATACTCTCCTTTTCTACTCAGCATTTTTCTAGCCCCCACTTGTGATCCCTGTTTATTTTCCTGTGTCTTTCCCACTCTCCTCCCCTCTCTCCCACAGATCAACCCCCTTGGCTGCTCCCTTCTTTCCCCTGATTTTCTGCCTTCCCCTCTTGCTGCCCCAGCGAGATCTAATCCCACAGATCTGCACAAAATGCGCCCAGCTGCTGCAGAGCTTCCAGCTTCTCCCAACCCCCCAAACCCTGATTGATTCATGCTGGGTCCCTGCCCCCCCCCCCCCACCTGTCCCCAGCCCAGCTGTTAGTTCTGCCCCCTGCCCAGCCCCCGCCTCTGCCCCTCAGGGCCCCTCTGCCCCTCCTGCAGCCCCAGGGGTTCCTCCCCCTCCCCCTCTGTCTCCTGGAACTGCAGGGAGGGAGGGGGAGGAGCTTCCAGGGGCCATAGAGATGAGGCGCCAGGGGCTGGGTAGATGGGAGTCCTCCAAGGTCATAGAGACTAGGATCCACAAGGCTAGAGAGGCTGATTTCCGGTTCCCCCCTCTGCTGTGGGTCTCAGGGACGCAGTCGGAGCCGGGATCCCGGCCACACCCAGAGCCAGGGGCGGATTCTCTCCCCAGGGACGGAGCCCGGCGGGAAAGTGAAGATCGGGGCCTCGTCACCAGCATCGATAAATGTCACCTGCCCCCGGTCACAGTCCAGACAAACCCGGATCCTGCTGGGGGCCCGGCTCAGGGGGGTCACAGGGGAGGTGAGAGCCCGGAACTGACCCCCCCACCGCTCCACTGCCCAGATCCCCCCCTCAGGGCTGAGGCTGATCCCTCCCTTCCTCCCCACAGACTCTCTGGCCACCCCCACAGCCCAGTATCGCCCACCCTCCGCCTCCACCTCCCAGCAATGTCTCCCCACGGTGAATCCCTCACAGCCCAGCACCCAGAGCTCAGTGTCAAATCTCTCAGGGGTGTCGGGCAGATCCTGCCACCTGTCTCCCCATCTCACACTTTTCCGATCCTCAGACAGGACGAGCCGGGGATGAGCCGTGTCTGGATCCAGAGTCACATTCGCTGGGGAGAGAGAATCAGAGCGTGAGGGGCAGAGCTCGGCCCTGGGGGAGGGTTTGATGGGGTCAGTGACAGAATCTGCCGCAGCTGGGGAGCGACTCAGGGAATCTCCTGCCTCCAGGATGTACCCGGCTCTGAATGGGGAGCAGCTCTGAGATGTCAGCACAGTGCAGAGGAGAGTCACTCTTGAGGGAGGTGACAGCGCAAGAAGTTTTGCTGAGCCGAGACTGAGACTCTGAATGTTTCTCATCCTGCTCTTCCCCGATAGGGACTAGAGACTCTGGAATCATAGGGAAGCCCCAGCAGATTTCCACTCATATCATTCACATGGTCACAATTAACTACTCCCTGATGAGCCCTCCCTCACTTCATTTTAAAACCTTGGCTCTCTCTTGTTGATGCCAGCATGATGCCCGCTCCATCCTGCCACATATTCGGAGCTTTGTAGATAATGACAAGATTCAATAGATCCCTAACTAAAATTCTGTAGCCAGTCATCAGGGCCAGCCAAAGAGAATTATCAGTCCAGATTTCAGTTTTTAAAATTGGGATTTTGATTTAGAAGCAAGGAGCTTCTACAAGAGAAGGAAGTTAGGGGTGGGGAGAGGAGAAGGAGGGTTTGGACATTAATTTCATGAAGGAGAAGGTGGAAAGGATGGTTAAAAACAGCAGAAAGTTGGGATTTGGTGGAGAGAGGAAAGAGGCGAGAAGAGAAAAGATGCAGAATTTGAAGTCTGAGTAGAGTGACTCCTTGGTTTGAACTCTTGGAGCTGGTCACTCTTGTTCCTCTACCTGACACCAGGGCTGGGATCCTAATGGACAATAACTGCTCAGTCACTCGGAGCAGGGATCATTTCCAGAATCATAGGAGCAATGTGTAAGGAGGGCGGATTGTGGTAGTCCTTTCCTCTCCCTCCTTTGAGCCTCAGGACTCTGTCTTCTCTGAACAGGGACAATATTATATTACATTTTCCTTCTTGTTTTTTGTGCAGTGAAAGGGAGCAGGATCTGCCATTGATGAAATATGAGTTGTAATTACCTACATCGCTTAGGGATCTCCTCCACTCTGAAAGCAAACACATAGATGGGGATGAGAATTAAGCCAGACAAATTCAGCATCAATAGGATTCATCAACACAAGAAAAGGCTGCACCAGAGAGAGAGAGAGAGAGAGAGAGAGAAAAAAATGCCCTTACCTAGGTTTACTTGAAGTTTACCTAAACAACAAACAGAAATAAAAGGACATCCTGTAAAAGCTTCTCCTGGGTGAAATTAACCCCTGCCTGCCCCCCAATCATTGATCAATTGGCCTCTCTACTGTGCATTGTTTTACATCAGTATAATCCTAGGGATTGGACACAGGATAAGCCACACCAGTGCAAGTCACTTTTCACACTTGTGTAGTTGCACTAGGGGTCTGATCAGGTGCAGCTCTATAAGGAAAGGCAGAAGGCAGCCCAAAATTCTCTCAGTGGCCTTTATGCTAGCCTTGAGCTGGGTGAAAGGTCACACTTATAACTCACATGCGTCACCTACATGCCAGGGCTGTCGGCACTCAGTGCACAGAATCCTGATCCGGGTGACCACATCCTCACTTCAATCCTGGGCTGCCACCAGCCCCTCTCAGAAGTTGTTTTATGGAGCTGGCATGGAGCCATTTCTGCCATGGGCATCAAGTGCACAGTCCCCCCAGTCACCCACTCCATGCTGCCTCCTGAAGACACATGTCCAATACTGGCTTCCTACCCATTACCGATACAATAAGTTATGCAGTTAGTATTACTTATTATTTTCAAGTTGACATTTTTGAATAAATGTGACAATCTTTCAGAGCATAACATTGGTTCTACCAGGAGAAAACGGAACTTACTGATAGTGTTGAGATGTTTCCCTAAAAAAAGAAAATATAAATAAAATTATGTAGGACTTTTTCAGTGACTCTAGATTTAAAAGGATCTTTTCATTATGAGTCCTTGTGTAATAATAATGATGATGCTCTACCAAGCCATTGCAGCTCCCCAGGGACTTGCAGGTTGGGTGCCCAGTGCAGGAGAAATCAGCGACACAGAGTGTAATTTGATTTATTTACACATAGACCTGGCCTAGAACAGAGATGGTCACAAACAGCACACAGGCAATCGTTTCTTTTAAGAACTTCACCTAGCACCAGGGCTTGGTTCCCAGGGAACGCCAAGAATTGATGCCAGTTGACTAATAAATCCTACTCTGTTTTGAGAAGGCTGTTTCATGTCACTGCAAAAACTTGCTGTGGCACATAAGTCCCTGAAGAGCATACCAGCCTCTGTTCAGGAGTCTAAGTGTAGATTAGCTGGGGAAAGCTCTTGGGAAAACCTGAGTGCTGGAGCCCAAAGGCTCAATTAAGCAGGTGATGATGTACGGGGAGACTTTGGCAAACCAGTAAAGTGCCTAAAACCATTATGGCTTATTGCTAAAAGCAGCCAAGTAAGCAGGCTGTAAATTGGCCATTCAGGAGTCTCAGTTTAACCGCGGTGGGGGTGGGGGGGGAGTTGGGTGCCACAGAGAGGACAGCTTGACCCCGCGTCCTTCCTGATAAGAATTGTGTTGAAGTTGCTGATACATGCATCTTAGAAGAGCAGGATGTGCCCCAGGAATGTCTATTGGGGCCTCAAGACTGCAAACTCTGGAAAAACCCACACCTGGTTAATCGATAATCAGAAGGAACCTTTCGTTTGACCATTGAAACTGCTTACTTAACAAGTTTGCTTTAAGGGACATGTCATTCTATTACTAATGTATAAATAAGGGGGAAAAGTTTGAGGTGGGGGACTCTTCAGGACTAGACTCTCTCTGGATGCACCTTGTGTTTCCCACTGGCAGACGGGCTGCCGCTGTGCCACTCGAGAGCCACACTCAGCTTCGGTAAGTATCAAGGGTTCGGGGTGTTTTATTAACCTGTTGCGGACGTGTGTATAGATGCTTGAGACTAAGTAAAGTTTAGCTTTAAGTGAAAGCACTTGTGTTGTCCTGTTTGTGCCAGCCATCTATCGGTCAGACGGCTGTGTCTCGCCTGATTTATTTCCTGACACCACCTCACACAGAGTAAAAGTTACCAAGAGCTTTGGGTTGAAAGAACCCCGGGTAACAATGAGGCTGTGAGGCCTACTCTGAAGGAAGAGTGAGATTCTTTGGATGTGTGGCAAACTGAAGGGATTCCTCCAATTGACTGTTTAAGAGCTGGAGTGTGGATCCAGGACATTTGGTTCCTAGAGAATCTCAAGATTTGATACCTCAAGAATTGACTCTAACCTGAGATCAAGACAATGAGCAAACTCTCCTTGTTCCTTTCTTGTTCAGTTCCCTCTTCCTGAAACTTTGCAGAACCCCAAACTAACAACACAGCCTGTCTTCCCCAAGACTGAACATTTGCTCACACACTAAAACAAAGTAAAAAAAAAAGAAAAACTTGGAAGACTGTGTACTGGCATTCCTGGATGGAGCCGTCCATAACAACAAAACAACAAACCATTCCTTAATACTGTAATAATCTTTTGAACACACTAGAATTAAACAGCAGAAACTTCATAAGACAAGGATTTTCGTTCAAGCCAAGGGTACTTAAAACCCCCCAACCACATTGAATTACAGTGCGAGTTGGGAACCTAACTCCCTCAGACTCCATTGACAATCTAATTAAACTGGCGCAAACCAAGTGGAGGCTTATTTTAAGATGAATAGGAACAGGTTTAAGTTAACCTGAAATAAACTCCACTTAAATTGATGTGTCCACACAGAGGTTTGCATTGGTTTAACAAAATCCATTTAATTTCCAACCTTAAGCTGATGTAACTTTCTCATGTAGAAAAGTCTAAACTGTCTTTTCTACAGAGAAAATCTCATTCTGATTACACGGTATTTTCCCCATTCCAGCTTTACCTCTTAATTTGAGAAGAAAAAGAGTAAGGCTGACGAACACCAACGAAATCACCAGAGTCACACTCCAAACCACCGGCCAAGGAGACATTCTTGGGAAAAAGAAATCTGAAACACAAAGCCCACATCAGTTTGGAAATAACAAACACTATGCTATAGATTGGAATGACAAACAGTGTACACTTTTATTCTAGAAAAATGTATTACATCAGGATTTGTTCGAAAAAAGTGTGGGAAAAATTGCTCCCTGCAAGATAAAAATGGGCAGAAACCAATTTTAAAGAGAGGTTCTGCTCACACACTTTTGATAGTATTTAATACACCATTCAATACTATGTGAAGTGCTACCAGACTCTCCCTGTCTCCGTCTTCCCCTCTCCAGCATACAGAGGCACCAGTAGAAAAAAGGGCCTGGGGGGCACCTCCAGAAAAGTGGAGGGGCCCATATCGGCCACGGGGAAAAAAGGGGAGGGGCCTGCACAGACCATGTCACGCCGACGCGAGGCCTTCACGTGACCCACGTTGCCCCCCCCCTCCCCCGCCTCTGCCAGCATAAATAAGTGGGCCTGGTCACATCACCTGTTATCAAGGTGGCTCCACCCTTCCCATTATAGGGCCTTTTTTTCACTTGCTCACTAACTTTGCCAAACTTTAGTCATCTGGGCAGAAAAGTTCCATGCTGGGTATCTGCTTCAGGCTGAAATTTTTTTTTTTTTTTTTACAAGTTTCAGCTAAAATGGTTCCAATGTTTCTGAGAAGGAGGTTAGAGAATAACACATTGTTTTGACATTAAAAAAAAAATCTGATGACTTTTTCTAGGAGAAGCTTTAGTGCCCTGGGCTTTTGAGCAGAAACTTGATATTCAGCAGGGTGTGACCTTTGTGCCCTTTCCCTGTGAAAATCCATGCAATAATTGGCCAAGTGATAAGCCTCTGAAAAATTTTGGTTTTGTGCACCCTCGGTAGAGTTCTTAGAGTTTAACAGTAAAATTCTCCGAAGGTTTTGTCCTCACAGAGCATGCTCCATCCCCTCACATCCCCTACTGCTGACCAGACTTCACATGTGACATCCCCACGCTCCAGGTCAAGGATAAAAGGGCAAAGCTGAGCTTTCCCAGCTCCAAGCTGGTGTGGGGTTGGGCACTAGAATGGACAGCTGGGGGCCTGTCTCCGCTGTGCTCTCAGTGCCCACTCTGCTGGTGTCTAGGCAGGGCGGAGGTAGAAGGGGACTGACCAGGATTCAAGAGGGGGAGGGAAGCTCGACCCAGAAGGAGGTAAAAGACTAGACTGGAACAAAGTGCTTGTTGAGACTGGTTCTGGAGTGAGAGAGAAACTGTGACTGCGAATGAGGTGGAGATGGAGACTGAGAACCAGTGTGGGAAATGGGAGTGGCAGGACTGAAAGTGAGAACTGAGACCAGATGAGGAAGAGGGGGCAGAGGGACAGACTAGAACAAGGCCTGTCAAGGAGACTGGGAACCAGTAGGGAGACAGGGAACAGGGGAAGCGGGAGGGGAGTCTCATTTGACAAGGACCTGGAGTGTGGGGTTACAGCTGAGCTTGGCTGGGCAAAGAGACAGTGCAACCAGTTTTCGGAATGGAGAGAGGTAAATCGTGGTTTCCCCCAGGGGTCTGTTCTGGGACCATCCTATTCAACATATTCATAAGTGATCTGGAAAAAGGGATAAAGAGTGAGGTGGCAAAATTTGCAGATGATACAAAATTACTAAAGATAGTTAAGACCCAGGCAGACTGCAAAGAGCTACAAAAGGAGCTCTCAAAACTGGGTGACCGGGCAACAAAATGGCAGATGAAATTTAATGTTGATAAATGCAAAGTAACGCACCTTGGAAAGCATAATCCTAACTATACATATACAATGATGGGGTCTAAATTAGCTGTTACCACTCAAGAAAGATCTCGGAGTCACTGTGGATACATCCACTGAATAAGCAGCGGCAGTCAAAAAAGCTAACTGAATATTGGGAATAATTAAGAAAGGGACAGATAATAGGACAGAAAATATCATATTGCCTCTATATACATCCATGATACGCCCACATCTTGAATACTGCGTGCAGATGTGGTCGCCCCAGCTCAAAAAATATATATTGGAATTGGAAAAGGTTCAGAAAAGGGCAATAAAAATGATTAGAGATACGGAACAGTTTCCGCATGAGGAGAGATTAATAAGACTGGGACTTTTCAGCTTGGAAAAGAGAAGGCTAAGGGGAGATATGATTGAGGTCTATAAAATTATGACTGGGGTAGAGAAAGTAAAGTATTGTTTACTATTTCTTATAACAGAAGAAGTACGGGTCACCAAATGAAATTAATAGGCAGCAGGTTTAAAACAGATAAAAGGGAGTATTTCTTCACACAATGCACAGTCAACCTGTGGAACTCCTTGCCAGAGGATGTTGTGAAGGCCAAGACCATAACAGAGTTCAAAAAAGATCTAGATAAATTCATGGAGGATAGGTCCATCAATGGCTATTAGCCAGGATAGGCAGGGATGGTGTCCTTAGCCTCTGTTTGCTAGAAGCTGGGAAGGAGCAACAGGGGATCACTTGATGATTCCCTGTTCTGTTCATTCCCTCTGGGGCACCTGGCATTGCTACTGTCGGAAGACAGGATACCGAGCTAGACGGACCTTTGATCTGACCCAGTATGGTTGCTCTTATGCGAACCTTAATTTGGTCCCTTTGTGTATATGCCTTTTGACACAATCTTTAATGAAATGATCACATACTATTCCTCCCTCCCCCACAGAACTCTTGCCTCAATCAGTGCACTGGAGGCACCTGCTCTGGGGATGAATCTGGGCTGTGCAGTGAAGGAGGGTGTTGCCTGTAGGACCCTGGCCTCATTTCTTTCACAAGCTGGAAAGTGTGGAAAGAATGAGGCAGGGAATTCCAGGAAGAGAAAGGATGGTCTCATGGGTACGGCAGTTCAGTGGCCCTTTTGGAGGCAAGGGGAAATAGTATGTAATCATGGTATTAGAAACTGTATCATAGTGCATAGAGACAAAGGGGCCAAATTTAGAATGCACAGGGAACCAGAATTCTGGTATTTCCTAACTTTTGAATCCCATTTTCATTTAAGGTGTTTTGTGTGTGCACACATGGCTTAGCATGCATATATATAAAATGATTAGTGGGGTTTGTTTGTTTATATTTTAATTCTGGTTGTCCTTATGCACAGTCTTCATGCTGTTGGATAACCGGTGCTTCTGAACCCATCATCCAACTCAGGAGCCAACTCAGGGGAAAGTGCCTCCTTCTTTTCATGAAATGAATGCTACAGTTAAAACATGTAGGAAGAGAAATTATAGGTAATCATTACGTTTCCCAACAGAAAACTTACATTTAAGTAAAATTAAAACTTTTGTAACAGCAAGAAATTTCCATAGTAAAAGAAAATCTGACGATTTAAGAGTGGAAACTTATGGGGGGGGGCAGATAAATATTAAAATACTCTTCACGTCAGCTGACATAGGAGCTGATCTGATAAATGGGTACGTAGGAACTGATCCAAATCCTATTAACAGCTTTAATGGACTTTGGATCAGGCCCACAGCATTTTGTTTTTATGGCCACCCCCTTCCCTGCGTGAAGTTTGCTAGAGGACGAGAAATCAAATTTCAAATTAAAACGTGGACCTTCTGGTGAGTGACACACTCAAATGACTGTTCCCAGGGCTCCAGACTTTCTTGGACCTGCCTTGCTTCTGACCCTTCATGAGCCAGAGACTCAGTCACAAATTTCCTCTATGTTGAAGAGATCACAGCATATCACAACTCCCACTCTATAGTCCCCGGGGCAAGAAGCCCAGTCCTTGATCCACCAGGAGGCGGAAAGTCCAACCAATCAGTAAGGGCCCCAATATACCTTAACACTGCCCTGTGGTGGCTGTATGAGAAAAAAATCTAATTTCAGCTTAAATATACATTAATAGAAAGAGACATAAATAAAATACCAGTTTATTGTTATATGGGACTTTAAACACAAACCATCATGTTTTTATTATAATCATATCCATAGGGCATTTCTATGCAGAAGTACATTTGGATTTCTTTTAAATTTAACCTTAATTCTGAATTTCCTGTGTCAAAACTGCTTGTTTCTGGGATAATTACTACATCCCTGGAATGTATTTTACCCTAAATTGTGTTCTGAAGCGTAACTTAATGTATTTTTTTGTGAGGAAATATTTTAACTTTTGTATTATTTAGCAATCTAGATTTTATTTCTTCTCCCCCCAGTTTGGGATATCAGTGTTTGGTTTTGGTGGTAACTCACCGGATATATAAAAAGTTGAGGGTTCCTTTTCTAGGCTGAAGTAAGCGGTCCTTATCGAACAGGCTAAATTCTGGTTTGAATTTTCTGTTATAATGATAGAACTTTTTATTTCAAAGAGCCCACGTCCATCTTGGGATTTTGTTTCAGTAGAGGGAGATAAAAGCTGCCCTCTGAGATCTCTCCACACCACCTCGGGCTCTGGGTACCATCCAGCCAACTGACACACCATTCGGATCCCTCCATCCTGATAACCCTCAACAGAGATTTGAGGTGCAGAGCCTGAAGCTAGAGTAAAATGAGTCAGTGTTAAATGATACACATATACAGCCGAGCATATAAAAGTTTACATTTTCAATAAAATGACTGAATACACTTTCTTTATGACTGATATTTGTAGAAACAGGAAACTTGACTTTATGAAACTTAAGTACTTGTTAAGCATTTTGCAGGCTTGCGGCCTCAGAGATGGAAGTGAAAGCCTTACAGAGCGTGGGAGTGTGTAACCAGCAGCTTAGTAGGTGATATGAAGTGAGCAAGGAATGCAAAAGGATTTCTCTTGGATTTCTGATTTCTAGGCTTTGAAGGTTTCATGTTCACAGAGCCAGTAGATTTTTAAGGCCAGAAAGGACCACTGTGATCACCCCATCTGACCTCCTGGATCACACAGGCCATATGTCTTCCATGAACTAATTCAAGTCCAAAAGCTGTGGGTGACCGAGCACATTCCTTTTCACCAGCGGTGTTCGAGTTGGTGCAGTGGGTCCTGATGCAACTGTAACTCTTGCTGAACAAAGTTTCTGTTTTTAATGTAATTGAGGTGAGGAAAATGGCCTTTTTTCACTGCTGTCCCACCCGAGATCAACTTATACCTGCAGTGAAGAGTGGCATTGAATATTTAAACTGCAACTTCTTAGCATGAAGAGATAAAGTGAAGGATGATGACACAGAAAAATCTTGCCTCTCTCTCTCTGGCCCAATGACTGTTCTATTTTGTACAAATACTTAAATGGTCGCTAGTCCGGAGAGAGGCGCTCTGTTGGCCAGAGGTTAGTGCACCCCCCTGGCAGGTGGAAAACCCTGGGTCCAGTCCCCCTGCTCGAATCACCCTTTCATTATTTATCCAACCTAGAACATCTTCAACAGTAGAGACTGAGGGAGCCTCACATTAGGATTTCCCACAGCTCAGTGTTTAGAGCACTCTCCTTAGAGATGGATGATCCTGTTTGATTCCTTTCTCCACCCTGCAGAAAGAGAGGAATTGAAGCTGGGTGTTCCACAGCCCAGCTGAGTGCTCTAACCACTGGGCTAAAAGTTATAAGATGGGCACCTCCTCATCTGGTTATTTCGTGTGGAATGGGGCAGGCACCTAATTAATTCCTGCAAGAAATGCAGGACCGAATTAACTCTTCTGTGGGCCCAGGGCTATCAGATTTTGTGGGGTCCCTCCCTGTATAAAGTCTTCGTCCTAATTTAAAACAAAATGATCACATGGGGGAGGGGGGAGCTCAGGGCTTTCCCTAGGCTCTGGGGTGGGGCAGAAAATGCGGGGTTCAGAGTTCAGGAAGGGGCTCCAGGCTGGGGCAGAGGGTTGGGGGTGTGGGAAGGGGTGTGGGCTCTGACTGGGGGTGCGGGTTCTGAGGTGGGACTGTGGATGATGGCTTTGGGGAGCAGAAGGGGGCTCCAGGCTGGGGCCAAGGGGTTTGGAGTGCAAGAGGGGGTTCAGGGCAGGAGGTTGGGGTCTGAGCGGGAGTTAGGGTGCAGGAGGAGGCTCAGGGCTGGGGCAGCGGGTTGGTTCCCTGCCTACCCTGGCCCACGCTGCTCCCAGAAGCTGCCGGCATATCCCTGGCTGCAGCCCTGGAGGGTGGGACAGGTGGCTCCGCATGCTGCTCTCACCTGCAGACTCCGCCCCCGCAGCTCCCATTGGGTGTGGTTCCCGGCCAATGGGAGACGGGGGGGAGGGGGAAGCACCTGCAGGTGAGGACAGTGCATGGACGGAGCTTCCCTCCCTGATTTCTGTGAGCCAGTGCTCACAGCTCCAGCCCAGGGGAGGGTGGGGAATGGCAGCATGTGGAGTTGCCTCCACATCCCCACCAGGAAGGGCTGGATAACACAGGTGCTTTAGTGGCTGCAGCCCCGGGGCCCCTGCAAAATGATCTGGACTTTGGCAGCCCAGAGATCTTTTTTCAGGGCTCCCCCTTAGCCTGGGGCTGCAGCCCCTAAAGCCTCAGCATTAATCCAGCCCTGAAGAAATGACTTAGGCGCCTGTGCTGTCTGGCTTCAGGTATCTGGTTCCCATTCACAGATCACCTGCAGAGACAGGCACCTCCCTGCAGCCTGCACTTAGATGTCCGTCTGTCAGTGTGGGGCCAGGCCTTAAGCCACACCTCTGGGGTTGGCATTTCCCATTGGCTGGCTTAGGCACCATCCTCTCCTCCTCTGGCTGTTTTGTGCGAAGCGAGTCAGAGACCTAACCCGTTGCCATAGGAAACACATTAGGCATTTTCCATTTTCTTCCTGAATTTTAAAGGAGGGACAGAATTCGGCCTCTAAAAGAAACTGAGCTTGGACCAGGAACTAAGAACCAGCTGCTGCTATTGCTAAATAGCCAGTGAGGCTCTCCCTCGCCCCTGGGATAAAATGAAACCCACTGTTTGTGGGTGTCTCTGTCTTCTGGGGATGAGCAACTCCCTAATGTCTAGGGATATTCTCCATTCCCTCATTTGGATGGAAAGCCTGTACAGAGGCTGAAATGTTCCCAAGGCACAAACACCAGCACTGCTGATAGGGGAAACAGGGAAGTGAAAGGGGATTTAAGGGTAACAATTTGCAAAATGATAAACACTCAGGCCCAACTCCACAAAGAGAACTGGTGTTGCAATGGTGGCCTAACTTCTAAGAGGCTTAGAAAACCACTGGAATCCACAAAACCTGAGTTAGGGGAGAGATCAGTGCCTGAGAATGGGATCCACAAAATCCAGCATCTAGGGAGGAAGCTGCCTAAACTGCCCAGAACAGATGTTGATAAGAAAGGTGTATCCTAGCGGTCTGCTGTGCCAGATTTCAGAGCCTGAACCCAGGCTGGATTGAGGCCCCTATCTGTGCTTGTGACCCACAGCCTGGCACACTCTCCTGGAGTCAGTCACCTAAGCCACTTTTTACAATCCGCACTGGTGCTGGTATCTCCCATAGAATTTTTGTCCCAGTTTTTACAGCACTTGCTGACGATGTGGGAGACCCTTGGTTCAACTACCCCCTCTGCTTAATGGGGGGGAAAGAATGTGAACAGGGATCTCCTACTGCCCATGAGTGTGCTCTGACCACTGGGCTCTGGGATATTCTGATGTGGGGCTCTTTCATTCTCTCCTGCTGAAGCTGTTTCACTTAGGACAAATACTTATTTGCAGTCATTGGAGAAGGAGGATTAGACCTTCGGTCTCCTTCTAACATGTGAGAGCCCTGATCATTGGCCTCCAGATTATTCTCACTCTTTTTCTCTGGTCCAATGACTAATTTAGGGTCTCATTTAATGACTAATTGGAGGATTTCATGGGCACCTGAATTTTGGACTTCGGTGTCCGACATGGGGAGTTAGGTGCCTAAGTACTTTTGTGAACTTTTACAGACACATTTTACTGACCTTCTACCTTCAGTTCCAATACAGCTTCTTCATTAAAGATACCATCTTGAACAAAACAGCGGTACTCTCCTTCATCAGAGGGTCTGACATTCACAATCCTCAAGGCAACATTCCCATCCATGATGCCGGCTTTCAAAAGCTCTGTCCTTTCATGATATTCTGGCATCTGCTGCCCATACTCATCCTTCCCATGCTGATACAGGTGCACAAATGAAAGGAACTCAGATCGGAACCATCTCACTTCCATGTTCTCAGCGCTCATCCTGGGGAACAGGTGACAGGGTAACACGATATCCTCACCCACAATGGCAGCGACAGGGTGATCAGGTCCAATCACAGTGAACCGAGCTGCCAAATGCACAAAGAAGATAAAACAACTAAAGTAAATGTACATCATATTCCCTTTTAATTAATGACACTCATAAATTGGAATCTCTTTGTGCGTATTTCCTATTCTGTGCCTCTATTGCAGTGCTCGGTCATTGACTAGGATGTGTCCTGAATTTATATATGAATTTTACAACAAACAATGCCTTTGGGTAACCATAATTTATATTCGTTTTAATGGAAGCTGAAATACTTTCTGCCATTATCCTTACAAGCAGCTCCAGACAGAATTAATTTGCATTTGCAAACATTTCAAATCATTGCTTTCTGTTTGAAACAGTTTAAGTTTTTTGAATGTTAGAAAACAGATAAACTAAGTTAAAGAACATTATTAGGGTACCATTCAGGAAAGAATCTTTCTTTAGGAAGGAAACTTAAGCATGTGTTTAACTTTCAGCATAAGCTAAAATGCTTTACTCCAGTGGTTCTCACACTTTTGTACTGGTGACCCATTTCACACAGCAAGCCTGAGTGTGACCTCCCTTATAAATGAAAAACACAACTTTTAAACAAATACTATTATAAATGCTGGAGGCAAAGTAGGGCTTGGGGGTGGAGATTGACAGCACGTGACCCCCGTCTAATAACCTCACAACCCCCAAGGGGTCATGACCACTCGTTTGAGAATCCCTGCTTTACTCAATCAGGAGCTAAGGTTGCCAAACAAAGTACTTAAATATTAGGAGACGCCAGATTGTGCTACTTCATTTCTGCCTCCTTTTGTGTCCGATACAGTCTTCTGTTATATGACCTCATTACTGGCCTTTCCACAGAGCCCCTGCTTCACTCCGAGACTGCTCGACTGGCATCAATAGAGAGAAAGAAGAGAAGGTTTCCTACAGTCAGCCATTTGCATGACTTGCTGCTCACAGGGAGTACTTTGCTCACGAGCTCTGTGAAGTCAGCTGGGATGTTTGAGCTAATACTTCCCCACCTGCCTCTCCCCTCAGTTTTAAAATGGGGGACAGACAGGTGGCCAGGAGACCTTCAATGAAGAGTCTTAAATACAAGAACTCCTTTGCTCTCTGGTTCCTATGGAATCTGCGCCTGCACAGTCCAAGCTGATGAGGGTTCTGAGAAGAAAACGAGCATGTTGAGGAGGACACTCAAGGAGGGCCATATTAAGAAACTGGATGGATGAGGTGTAGTTATGAATCCTGAAGGCCCGGGGAGACATTTTACTGTATTGTTACCCCTTTTCAACCTCAGCAGCCAGTCCAGTTTTGGGGCCTGTTGGAAGTAGACACTGACAGAGCCTGGTATTCTCTTTGCTGCAATCTTTTTTATTTACAAGGAATGTACCAAGTCCTGCTTCTCCACATGCAGGAGGAACCAAAAGCGAAAGGAGCAGTTTTGTAGCTTCCAGCCCCAAGCCTTCCTAGCCAACAGACTCAAAAGTTCTCTCTGTCGCTTTTCCCAGCATTGCACTGTGGTCACAGCTGCTGCTTGACTTCTTTGCTTTTTTTGTCTCCGCCTCTCTCTGTTCTTGTCTGCTGTCAGTTCTGTGTGTTCGCTCTCTCAAATCTCACACTCACCGGGTCACAATACCCAGTGGAAAACCTCCCCCCTGTCTTTGCCACCTCCTCCCCCCACCCAACACATCCACAGTGCTAGGTGTCGTCTACACTAGCACTTTTGTGGGGCAAACTTTTGTCAGGCAGGTCACCCCCCGTGACCGACATCAACTTCACCGATAAAAGCGTTGGTGTGGACAGCACTGTGTCAGCAAGAGAGTGTCTCCTCCGCTGCTCGTTAGGGGTGGTTTAATTATGCACAGAGCAGCTACACGAGACTTCACAGTGGCGCAGCTGCAGTGGCATAGCCGTGCCGCTCTAAGGCCTGTAGTGTGGACATAGCCCTAGCCTCTGTGCAGACTCTATTTAGCCTTGTTTTAGGGGTGGCCACTTTACTCCCTTTTACAGCTATGTTCAGTGAAAGGCTGCATTCACACATCAATTTGAAGAAGGTCAACTCAATCCAAAACAAGATTTCGCCCAGCTCACAAGAATTCATTTATTTTTTACTGATGTTGAGACGCTTGGGAATTTGTGCTGATTTTTGTTCAGTTTTGTACAATGTAGTTAAATCGGGTAATTGTTGTTACGTTGCACTCCATATTCTTTATGGAAATACGCTTATGAATATGACATGACAAATTTTGAATAAAGCATTTCCAGTTATGTGACATACCCTTGAAAAGGATATAATGTGCTGAATGTGTTCATCCTATTTGTATGCATGTCTCATTTCTATGTCTGAAGTTAGAAATATGAAGTGTAAACTGATGTTACTGATGTAGTTATGCCAAGTGAGGGCCATTAAGGGTACTTCAGGAGCCTGATGACTCTTAAGCAAGAAACAATGGGCTGTCGATGGATTTGTTTTCCCGTAAGTCTACGGGATGCCTGCGAGGAGGAGGGCCGATGGGGGTCCCTGCATAGGTGCTGACTTCTCCTCTGCCCTGTGGGTGCTCGATTCCCCCTCTCACGGCCCCACCCCTGCACCACCCTCGCCCCACCCCAATTCCACAGCCTTCTACAAAGTCCCCGCGCACCCCACCTTTTCCCACCCTAGCCCCGCCCCACCCACATTCCACCCTTCCCCCAAGCCCCACCTCTGCCCTGCCTCTTCTCCACCTCCTCCCCCGAGTGCGCTGCATCCCCGCTCCTCCCCCTCCCTCCTGGAAAGTCCTAAGTGCCACCAAACAGCTGTTAGGCAGTGGGAGAAGCGTTGGGAGGGAGGGGGAGGAGCGGGGACATGGCGCGCTCAGAATGGGAAGAGGGGAGGAGGCGAGGCGGGGGGAGCTTGGCTGCCAGTGGGTGTGGAGCATCTGCTAATGTTTCCCTAATGGGTGCTCCAGCCCCTCAGCACCCACGGAGTTAGCGCCTATGGGTCCCTGCAAAGACACGTGTCTGTCACCTGATGCTGGAATCCATCTGGGATTTTATATTTTTCCACAAAGCGGGGGGAAAGTTTAAAGAAAGAGACAAAGGATTCCCGCCTTTTGCCAAATCTATAATAGGGTTTGAAGCCGGATAAAGAGGGAATTATGAGGACACCCCTGTTTACCACCCAAGATGCCTGCTGGAACTAACAGAGACTGAACAGATTGGGCCTCGAATAGAAACGAGTCTAGTCTGTGAAAAAAGCTTATTGGAACATCTTTGAGGGTGAGATATTACATGTAACCAGTTTCTTAGTGTATTAAGCTTAGCCTTGTGTGTTTGTTTTATTTTGCTTATTAACTTACTTTGTTCTATCTGTTACCTCTCATGATCACTTAAATCCTACCGTTTGTACTTAATAAAATCCCTTTTGTTTATTAATAAACCCAGTGTAAGTCATCATTACCTGGGAGGCAAACAGTCTGCGCATATCTCTCTTCACTTTGAGAAAGAGGGTGAACAATATGAACGTGTACAGTATAAGACGAATTTATCTGGGGTTCAGGCCCCACTGGGGCTGTGCACTGGGGTGCTGAGGCAAGTCCCTTTTAACTGAACCTTTCCAGAGCTGAGTTGATCTCAGTGTCTGTATTCTGCAGAGGGGTGCGGCCCTAGCTCTGTGTTTGTGCTGGAGGAGGCCTGGAGGGTCTGGCTCGGCAAGATAGAGGCAAGGGGTGCCCAGGCTGGCAGAAGGGTCAGGTTCAGTGGTTCAGGGAACCCGTCACAATTGTAGAAATCATACAAATGAATAAATCCTGTAAGAAGCAGCAGAAGCCACGGACATTCCTACCTGATTCCAGCTTGTGAACATAAAATGTAATGAAGAAAATGATGAAACCAGGTAGGGAGGAGCTGGCTGTGGAGCTGTGGCAGATTGAAAGACCCTTCATCTCAGTGTAACTTGATCTAGATGACACGAGGGGGGGATAAAATAACAAAAAAAAATATGCATTGAGTGTAACACAGTCACAATGATTTAAGGCAACCTGGATACAGAGAAAATGGAAAATTATGAACAGGATACATAATTGGCAAAACAAAACAAGACCCTGCAGCACTCAACTTAATTGCATTTCTCTGTTTCTAGGTAACTTTCAATAACCTTCTCAATGCTGCATCTGATCAAGTCTGACGTTTCATGGAATACTCCCGGCATTGATCAAAAGCTGTCTCCTGATCAAGGGAAACCAACCAATGTACAAATCCAATATTTTTTAGCCAAAACGACAACCCACAACCGGCAAAGGTTGTTAAAAGTGGACCTATGGGAGATACAATGGGTCTGGTCATGGCACACAACCAACCCAATCACAGTTTTCAGTCCGTTTGCCAAGGCCTTTGAGAAAAGTTTATAGTTGGAGCACCGCAGGGACACAGATCTCCAATCCTTTCCCTCCCCGAGGTACCCCTTCTTAAGCAAAAGGGTGAGAATTGCTCAACAACAACTAAGTGGTGATATCGTCTCGATGCTCTCCTGAAAAACCTGGAGCAAGTCAGTCCCAAAAAGGGTCCAAAAGGCCTTGCAAAACTCAACAGGCAAACCATCATTACCAGGTGTCTTCCCTGGAGCAATTTAGGGCATGTGACACTGTATGGATTCTGGGGGACATTTGAGCATATTATGAATAATTAAATGCTTGTCAGTTGGACCCCAAACAGATGGCTGCTTGTGCATTTGATGGAGCTGCAAAATTCTCTGGAAGACATGGTGGAGTACAAGCTTTGCTCAGAGAAAAAAGTTTAACCCTAATCTCTCCTATACACACTGCAGAGGCCATCTACGCTACGAGCTGCAGACTCTTCAAAAGACATTTAAAAAGCTATAAATTTAATGTCTTCATTATATTCTTTTTTCAGCAAGAGTCCAAAAAGACTGAATATCTTGGAAAATATAGACGATACACTGGGACGGAAGTTCAAATTAGTCCAACCTGGGAAAACCTGCTGGCTTTCTCATGAGCAATCCTTGGCTGTTGTCTTAAAATTACTCCAGCCATTATTACTGGCTTTGGAAAGTATCTACCAAGATGGGATGGATCTAAGTCGTGAGGCTGGTGGATTACTTTTGCTACTACGTTCAGAGAAGACTCTCGCCATTCTCTCTCTCGTAAGTCTACTGTTGAAACCACTTGGGTCATTAAACAATGTCATCCAGGCATCTGCTACAACAGCAGTAGATCTTTGTCGAGCAACAGAAGCTACATTTGGATCAGAGAGCTATCCATTGAAAGAGCACTGGAAGAAGCAAAGACTTCAGTCCAGAAGTTGACTAATGAAAGCATTTATATTGAATCCTTAAGTGAAGAGGACAAGAAGCGTTTGTTAAGGCAACTGAAAAAGTACACAGACTTGATTCTTGAAAATCTACAACAGTGACTTCTAGATTCTACTCAACCACTGTGTAGCTTTTACAGATGCCTGTCCTATAAAACACTGGCAGCTGAGTGGAGTGAGACACTACCAGCCATGGGGCTGCCATGTGCTCAGGACAAAATAGAGAACTTGAACACAGAGTGGAATATCATACAACGAATTAATGAAGATTTGACTTCAAACTTCTTTTTTATCATCACTAGTGGCTCGACCTGATCTTTGTGCTGTGTTTCCTGGGCTGAAAGAAGTAGGAATTCATCTTTTGCTACTCCCAGTCACAACAGCTACAGTTGAGCGTTCTTTTTCATCACTGAATAGAATTGTGTGTTTTGAAAGAAGTCGCCTTCTGCCTGATCACGTGAATGAACTAATGAGCATCTCAATTGAAGGAATGGAAGTTCCGGACACAGGAGAAGCCACCGAAGATGAACGCATTGCATTCAAGAAGTTCATTAACAGAGTTGTGTAAAATTATAACAAGAAACCAAGAAGGATGTAGATCAGAGGTGGGCAAACTATGGCCTGCGGGCCACATACAGCCTGCAGGACCGTCCTCCCGGCCCCCGGCCCCTCCCCAGCTCTTTCCGCTCCCCTGCGGGCACACCGCCTCATGGGCAGCGCTCTGGGAGGCAGGGCTGCACGCTCCTGCAGGGCAGAGCGGCAGCGTGTCTAGCTCTGGCCGGATGGCACAGCTGCCAGACACGCTGCTCTGAGCAGCATGGTAAAGGGGCTGGGGGGTTGGATAAGGGACAGGAGGTCCCAGGGGGCAGTCAGGGGACAGGGGGTGGTTGGATGGGACGGAGGTTCGGGGGGGGGGGGCAGTTCCGATGAAGTGAGCTGTAGCTTACAAAAGCTTATGCTCAAATAAATTGGTTAGTCTCTAACGTGCCACAAGTCCTCCTGTTCTTTTTGCGGATACAGACGAACACGGCTGCTACTCTGAAACCTGCATTGTTAGAAGTACCAGGACCAGGGCTGGCTCCACATCAAATGATGCCTCAGGTAAGGAGCATCTTTGACACCCCCCCTCCATTTGTTAAACCTTTAAATACTTTATTTTTTAATCACATTTGTAGCTCATTTCATGACTTTGATGCATGATTTCTCTCTCTCACATAAGATGATGCAAATTTGCAGACTAGGATCTGTAAATATTCTTAAAACTAAGAAGTTTCTATAAGAACAGAAATGTACTAACATCAAGAAATTGAACTGCACACCAACACTGGGTGGACAAGTATTGAACAGCGTGACAGCAGGTGACAGACTTAGAACGTTAACAGGGCCACAATTAGGGGCATTATACTTCAAACATTCTATTTTCCCTTTTATCGCTACCAACAAAAACAGCACCCTGAGCCTGGCACCCCCCAAGCCGGGCACCCCAGGCAGTCACCTGTCCCTAAATCCGGCCCTGACCAGGACACAAAAGAAAAGTCATTCAAAGAGAAAAAATATTTTACATCTGCCCCCTCAATTCTGCTGCCACTGGCAGTAGCGTGCTCTGCCTAGAGAGTAGGATTAGGCCTGGTAAACTAGGGAAACTGGAGGATCTTTTAAGTGGCTGGGAACCTGATCCCAATCCTGCTGACGTCAATGGAAAGAATCCCAGTGATTTCAATGGGATTTGGATCAGCACCTCAGGGCCTTGCCAGCTTTTGGTGCTCAGGTTTGCAGTGTGAGAATCCCGTTATCACCTGAGGACTAGTTGGCAGTTCCTGCAGACTCATCTCCTGTTTCCTTGTCTGTGCTCTTCAAACAGGATTCTGTGACCCTAGCACTGGGATCTGCTCTGGCTCCCAGTATATATCTGGTGCAATTCAAGGTGTTTGGTTTTTGACACAAGAAGCACTGAATGGTTTAGGACCAGGCGATCACCTCTCTCCTGATGTGATACAAGGGTGGCGGAGAGCAGCTGGGATGCTCAGTCTTACACTCTCACTGGTTTTAGTGGGAGAAGAATGGTGGTGGGAAGCTTTCAGTGAAGGATCTTCAGCGCTGCAACACCCCATTGGTCTGGCACATCTAGAGTACATTCTCTGTCGGGAAGGGAATGGATGGAAGAGGATGTAACTGAGATAAGGTGTGTTGGGGAGTTATTAGTCCTGAAGGCTTAGGGAGGCAGGAAGGTGTTTATAAAACAAACCAAACATAACCAACCAACCAAACTGCTCCTGGTCCCTTCACCTTTGTACTTGCAACTAAAGAGAGAGTGATGGGCTCTTTTTATAAATATAAAACCTAATCATTTTAATGGTTTAGGTTTGTGTTACCCACAGTAAAAGAACATCCATCCAATGAGCTGGGCCCTCTTGGCAATTTTTACAAAAGACATGGATGAACAAGCAGACTGCAAATTACCCCAAGGTCAGATCAAGTAGTCCAGCAACAACAGAAACACAGCTAAAGAACAACAAGTAAGGGCCCGCTCCTGCTCTGTGCTTACATTTACACACTGGGATTACTTCCATTGACTTCAATGGGACTGCTCGCAGTGCATAAAGCTCAGCCCATTTGTAAGGCACTGCAGGCCTGGGGCCTAAACAAAAACCTATAGGAAGCAGCAGAGGCCTTGAGGATTCCTACCTGGTTCCAACTTGTGAACATCAAACAGTTATAAAATAAATAATAAAACCAGGCAGAGAGGAGATGAATCCGGAGCTGTGGCAGAACGAGAGAACCTTTATCTTCACTGAAATGTCATCCAGACAACAGGAAGAATAAAAAGAACACAACAACAGTATAACTTAATGAGTAGGCTGCAGTGATTAGGATAAGCTGGATATTAGAGTTTGAGGAACAGAAAATTGCAAAGGACACATTTAATAAAAATAGGGATAAATGCATTGTTATGTGAACTCGTTTGCATATTATGCAGTGACAGCAGTCGTCCCATAGTCTGCACAAAAAAGAGCAGATCAGTGTAAAATGATATTAATGTCCCATGACCCAGGGAAAAAAAGAAAGAGAGAGAGAAGGAACTCCCCTGAATATGAATTAAGAGAATTAAGGGCAGGATTTTGAAAATCATTGAGTACTGGCCTAATTCTGCCCCACTGAAGTTAATGGGAAAACTTGAAATATGACTAACAGGGGCACCAAGGTTAGACCAATACTGAGAGGTTTAAATAATCTGACCCTAAAATAGTAGGTGTCAGGATATTTCCTTCTTGTGATTAGAATGACAGCTTTAGAATTTTTTCTTCACAACAATCCCATAACGCCCCCCCCCCCCCCGACACAGATTTTTCTGTTCCCATCATGGGAAACAATTAGCGAATGTAATAGGTAAAGTTGAATACAGTGAACATAAAAAACATAGCAGGTGGGAAATATATAGGAACAGAACATGTTATGATAGTTTGTTTTTATTGCCAAAGCATGTAGGCACCAGTCACTGATCAGGACCCCTTTGAGCGAGGCACTGTACAAAACATGTAACAAAATCCAGATCTCTGCTCATGGAGGAGATCCCCTCACTCATGAATCTCTACTGTTCCACACGCACAAAAAAATACATGTGGGGTTTTTTTTAAAGTTGCCTTTTGGTATCTGAGATTTTAGGTCACACTCAGGTCATATTCTCTAGCTTTTTTCTGCAATCACAAGGGCTAGAAACTTTCTTTAAACATTAAAACTGAAATTCTCTCATAATCACAGGACAAGAACAGTTGGGGTTTTAAGGAAAATATCAAATATTTCAAGACTCAAGACAAAATTATGAGAGAATTGACACCACTTGAATATATTTCAATATATTTCATTAAACAATAAATGAAAAAATGGCATTCAGAACAATGCAGAAATAACCACAAAAGCTTTCTTGTGATTGATTTAAAAAAAAAAATTTCAAAATGAATGTTATTTCAAGTAGATTTCAAACAAGTTCAAACTAAAAGGAATGAAAAGATTTTTTATTACTGTTATGTTTCTCATGCATCATTTCTTTTAAAAAATGAGAGTGAGGGCGAGAAAATTGGAAACTCCCGAAACCCACTCCCCCAAAATCAAAGTGTTTGTGTCCATTCATTTTTTTTCCAAATTATTTCAAGCTGTTTTTTTTTCCAATGGAAAGTTCCATAAACATTTCAAGTCAAACAAACAAAAATCACGCAATTTTTGGGGTGAAAAAAATAACCCCCCCTTTTTATAATCGTGCACAGAGATACCCTCATGAATTCTCCCCGCTGACAGCTTTTCACACAGGGAATAACCTGTCTCACAGTTTGTAACGTGGGCCTTTCTTGCCATTATGCCATCAAATCTTCCCTAAACACAGGACCATAAAATCACCCCTGCTAGCCATCCTTCTACAGCTCTGTGGCCAAAAAGATAGGAGGCAACATTAAGTTATCACAGGATAACAATGCAATGTGTACAAACTGATCACTCTGGTTGTTGTGGATCCCTTGACATGCATACAGAAGACCAATACCAAGCTACAAGTGGTGACATCCCCTCATTGTCTAATTGCATTAAAGATTCTGGCCCAGATTCAGTCATTAAGTCCATCCCTATTCAGCACTACATTTCAAAGGGTGCTTCACTTTAGGCACATGCTTAATTCCCACTGATCTCAAAATAAATAAAGTAATTTCTTTCCATTGATTCTGGACAAAACTGGACGTGTTTTCCTTTAAAATATCAGAAGCAAAAAGACTCAGCCCCACAGACAGCTCGAAAACTACCGACAACAAGCAGGCCAGGAAACTATACCGATTGCTGCTAAGTTTGCAGTCCCACGTTTCTTCCTATATTCTAAATACAGGAAGTTCCTTTGTTACAAATCTCCCCTTAACGACACTAAAAACTGGATTGGGCCCAGGATCCTTGGGTGAAACACAGTAACAGAGGAAAGGAATGACCTAGTGAATGTACTGTAAAAACCCGGCAGGGCTAGGAAACCGATCTGAAATGGATTGGAGGGCATGTCATTCTCCACGTACACATGCGGTACCGTTCCCATAAAGAGCAAAACAAATTCTCACGGGATTCTCAAGTCTTTGTGTTATTACCAATCTGTCCACGACAGAGCCCTGACTGTTATCGAGTCAAGCAGCCAGAGTTCACCTACCGGATTGATCCTCCGGAGACGGTTCATGGCGCGTAGGGGCCGGTCTGTCCTTCTGAAAGCCTCAGGCTTTGCCGAGATAGTCCTCAAACTATAAATTATTTCATTTCACCAAGATGCCCAGTTACTTCTGGGTATCAAAGAGCTGCCGTTTGATCACAGCCTTTTCTAGCAAGTTTAAAAAAAAATCCTGTTGTTCCACAGGGATAAACGTACTTTCCTCCGGCAGCATTTACTGAGTGTGAAAGCGAAAGTAACAGAGGGACTCGGAAATGGCATCAACCCCGGGTGGGATCTGAGAATCTCCTCTTAAAGAAACAGCCACGTGGCTGCGGAGACAGAACTGGCCGGCCCGGAAGAGTCAAAGTTTCTGGGGCTCCAAATGACCTGAATACAGGAGTGATTGTGAAGAGACTGGCTCTTGCTTTTGGGTGAACTGTAGTAAATGTCACAAATAATCATCACCTTTTACACTATGTCACCAGAATAAATATTCCCCTGTGGACGGTTAGGAATAATATGAACAATACCTTTGCAGTGCGAAACTGGAGTAGAGGGTGAACCTCATTCTTTGTGACTGTAACATCAGAAGATTGAAGCCCTGACTCTCCCTAGGGACAAGACTCAGTCTGAGGTGGAAAAGAGAAGTTAGAGAATAGAATAGCATTAAGGAATCCTGAGTTCTGACCCGACACCAAACAACTTTCTGTCCCGGAATAAGTGATAAGTTGGAAATACTAATAGTAACACTGCAACCTGCATTCTTCATAGAAATGTTATTATTATATGATTATGGTGTAACTAAAATATGTTTTATGCAACATGGGTCATGTAAGATGTCGTTGCAAAGGTAGGGACTATGGATACTGAATATGATTATCCTGTTTGTATGCATGTATCAATTCTGTATCTAAAGCTAGAGATATTGACTCTATAGCAATTACAACTGTGTTTGCACCTGGGGAACGCCCACTAGACAGTGAGCACTCAACCTGGATGGGCCATTAGGAAGGACAATAGAGCTGTAAAGATACTAATCTCCCTGCTTCCTGAGAAGTCTCCTAGGAGGCTCCTTTGACACTGCAAGGTCAGGTGATCCTGTTACCTGGCACTGGCCACCATCTTAACCTGGTACTTTCCCACTGGGATGGGTGTGGGTCAGACTAGGAGACAAAGGATTCCTGCCAAATACTAAAGCTATATCGGGGAAGGAGTGACACCATCAATGATTCTTCTCTGTTTCTGTGCCCAAAGAAACACTTAGAAACACCTGAGAAACAAGGACTGAACTGGGGAGAAGGGCTGAATGCAGGTTAGAAGGATTTCTAGCCTGTGAATGAAACACCTGGGAAACCCAAGCTGTGAAGCTAATGCAGCTTGTGCCTTGTGAATCTGCCAATCTGTATGCATCATCACTTAAGATGACAATCCACTGTTTTTAACCAACCTCTTTAGTATATTAAGCTTAGATTGTGGGAGTTGTTTGTTTGTTTGCTAAGTAATCAGCTTTGATCTAAACAACGAGGAGTCCTGTGGCACCTTAAAGACTAACACATGTATTTGGGCATAAGCTTTGGTAGGCTGGAACCCACTTTATCAAATGCATGAAGTGGAAACTTTAGTTTGGCAATGTAACGATGCTAGTTCTGGCAAGACCCAACTGAGAGTGCCAATTCAGGACATATTGCTTAAAGCAGGGCAGTTACAGCCCAAGGCTGGGGTTTCTGTGCACACCAAGACAAATCAAACCAGCCAAACAGAGAAGACTTTGGTTTTACCCCACTGGCTAACCACAAGTCACACAAGCAATTCCCTTAGACACTCCAGGTTCTCACTATCACCACCAGTGCCACTCCTTATGAGGACAAATGGTTATGAAAACCAATACCCCAGTAAAAGAAAAAAGCTTCTCTCGATCCCAAAGGACCAGACCCCAGTCAATATACAAATCAGTTCTTCCCCACAAATCACACTGTTGCCAATCCTTTAGAATCTAAAATCTAAAGGTTTATTCATAAAAGGAAAACGATATAGATGAGAGCTAGAATTGGTTAAATGGAGTCAATTACATACAGTAATGGCAAAGTTCTTGGTTCAGGCTTGCAGCAGTGATAGAATAAACTGCAGGTTCAAATCAAGTCTCTGGAGAACATCCACAGCTGGGATGGGTCTTTCAGTCCTTGGTTCAAAGCTTCAGTGTAGCAAAGTCCCTCCAGAGCTCAGAAGCAGGATTGAAGACAAGATGGAGGAGCTGCAGCAGCTTTTTATAGTCTCTTGCCATATGGTCTTTTTTTCTTTGTCCCAAAGACAAGCTGTCCATCACCTGGCCTGGAAAAACCGCAGAGTTCTGTCCATAGGCAGGTCCCTGCATACCTTGCTGAGTCACAAGGTGTGTCTGCCTTCTCTCAGTGGGTCAGTTGTATAGCTCATGGTCCTTAATGGGCCATCAAGCAGGCTAGGCAGAGCTGACACCAACTTGTCTGGGGTATCACCCAAAAGCGTAGCATAAGTTTGAAATACAGACAGTACAGAGCCAATACTTATATCTTTAAATACAAAAATGATACATGCAAACAGATAGCATAATCCTAACCAGTAAACCATAACCTCGTCTTAGACACCTTATATGACCCCCTTTATACAAGATTTGGTGCCACTACAGGACCTTGGTTGCAACAATGTTCTATATGGTCCCAGTTCATGTCAATAATGTCACAGGCAGGTATATATACACATGCAAAGATGGGTGTGTTACATTACTATGCGGAGGACCAGTGTTAACAAGGTCAATTCAATCAGAGTGAATGTGGCCTACTCCTAATAGTTGATGAGAAGGTGTGAATATCAAAAGGGAAAATTACTTCTTGTAGTGAGCTAGCCACTCCCAGTCTCTATTCATACCCAGTCTGATAGTGTTACATTTGCATACAAATTCATAAGGGGGGGAAAAGGAGCTGTGCATCTCTCCCCACACATTAAGGGAGGGAGCAAATTTCATGAGCTTACGCTGTGTAGCTCCCTATACAGCGCAAGACAATATAACTGTGGGTTCATACTCCAGAAGGGTTTTGTGCACTTGAGTGCTGGGCAACTCCCTGAGCAGAGGCTCCCCCCACAGCGCTGATGGTAGTCTCTGTGTGATTCTACAGCTGGGTGTGGCCCTACCTGTGTGTGTGCTGGGGAAGGCTGGCGGGCCTGGCTCAGTGGAATCCCAGTACCTGAGGTGGCAGCCCAGAAGTGGGGTCCAACCCGTCACACTAATATTTACTAAACCACATCACAGACATAATACCTCTAAATAAAGAGTATTGACAGTTACACACAGGTAGGGTTGCCAACTCTCTCAGACTAGACTGACTGGATGCCGTTGATGCAAAATGGTGTCCGGTCCGGGAAAGTTGGCAACCCTACACATAGGGGGTGGCACATTAGTCACTGGACCAATGGGTCCTATGCCAGGGGCCACAGCCAATTGGGAGACCACTGGAAGCGCTCCCATGCCCTGACCAGCACATCTGCCCGGTGCTTCTGTGGGGGAGCATGGGGGAGAGGGGAGGGAGACTGCAGGCAAAAGGGGTGGGGAGAGGCCCCCACTTGCTCTGGCCCAGGATCCCACAAATGCCGAATGTGCCACTGCACACAGGGCTGTCTCTGACTCTGGACAAGTAAATATGAGTATATTTTAGCTACACTGTCATAAATATAAAGGGAAGGGTAACCACCTTTCTGTATACTGTGCTATAAAATCCCTCCTGGCCAGAGGCAAAACCCTTTCACCTGTAAAGGGTTGAGAAGCTAAGATAACCTCGCTGGCACCTGACCAAAATGACCAATGAGGAGACAAGATACTTTCAAATATGGAGGGGAGGGGGGGAAACAAAGGGTTTGTCCGTCTGTGTGATGCTTTTGCTAGGAACAGTCAGGAATGTAGCCTTACTACTGTTAGTTAGTAAGTAATCTAGCTAGAAATGCGTTAGATTTCCTTTTGTTTAATGGCTGGTAAAATAAGCTGTGCTGGATAGAATGCATATTCCTGCTTTTTGTGTCGTTTTGTAACTTAAGGTTTTGCCTAGAGGGATTCTCTATGTTTTGAATCTGATTACCCTGTAAGGTATTTACCATCCTGATTTTACAGAGGTGATTCTTTTACCTTTTCTTTAATTAAAATTCTTCTTTTAAGAACCTGATTGCTTTTTCATTGTTCTTAAGATCCAAGGGTTTGGGTGTGTGTTCACCTGTACAAATTGGTGAGGATTCTTATCAAGCCTTCCCCAGGAAAGGCAGTGTAGGGCTTGTGGGGATATTTTGGGGGAAGACATCTCCAAGTGGACTCTTTCCCTGTTCTTTGTTTAACATGCTTGGTGGAAATGCTTGGGGATATTTTGGGGGAAGACATCTCCAAGTGGACTCTTTCCCTGTTCTTTGTTTAACATGCTTGCTGGAAATGGCCTAACCTGACGATTACTTTAGATAAGCTATTATCAGCAGGACAGTGGGGTGGGAGGAGGTATTGTTTCATATTCTCTGTGTATATATAAAGTCTGCTGCAGTTTCCACGGTATGTATCTGATGAAGTGAGCTGTAGCTCACGAAAGCTCATGCTCAAATAAATTGGTTAGTCTCTAAGGTGCCACAAGTACTCCTTTTCTTTTTGCGAATACAGACTAACACGGCTGTTACTCTGAAACATGCTTGGTGGTGGCAGCATAAGGTTCAAGGACAAGGCAAAGTTTGTACCTTGGGGAAGTTTTTAACCTAAGCTGGTAAGAATAAGCTTCGGGGGTCTTTCATGCAGGTCCCCACATCTGTACCCTAGAGTTCAGAGTGAGGAAGGAACCTTGACAAAAAAAGAAAAAGAAATGGAGGCAAAGGGAAAAGAGAGGAAGCATGCACTGGAGATAGAGAAGGCAAAGGCTCAGCAGAATATACCGGATAACCCTAACAATCCTTCCCCAACAATCCACAAATGGGAACAACTATGTCCACAGTATGATGAATCCAGTGATATTGCTGAATATTTTCTCACCTTTCAGAGACTGTGCACACTCCATCAAATTCCTGAAGCTCACAAGATGACCACATTGGTCGCAAAATTGACTGGAAGAGCTCTGGACATAGTCAATAAGATGCCTATTGGTGAGGCTTCTGACTATAATAAATTCAAGGATTTGGTTTTAAAGCAATTTCAAGTTACACCTGAAACTTACAGAGTAAAATTTAGAGTCCTTAAGAGAGGACCTGGACTAAGTAATGTGGCTTATATAAACCAGATGAAGGATCTGTTAGATAAATGGGTCAAAGGAAGGGGTGTAATTAGCTTTGAAGGAATGTGTGATTTGATGACTCAGGAGCAATTCCTGAATATATCCAAGGAGGATATAAAACAGTGTTTATGGGATAAGAAAATGGACTCAGCAGAAAGTCTTGCTTCTTATGCTGATCAATACGAGCAGTCCCAGACTGCCAGAGAGGCGGGACAAACCGGAACAAAATGGGTGGAGGGAGGAGAGAGAAACGACCCTGGTCACAGTTGGAGCGGATACCAGAAGGGATACCCTCAGACCACACCCTATTACCGGGGGCAGCCCAAGACCCCAGCTACACACCAAGGAACACTCCAGACACCTTATCGTCCCGCCACACCATTCTCCAGCAACCCACCTCGCCCCAGTGACCCATCAGCTGGACGATGTTTTAAATGTAATGAGCCTGGGCATGTAAAGGCCAACTGCCCCAAGATCCCCAACAGATTACAGTTCATTGCACTGGAATCACACCAGAGAGCTATGGAGGGAGCGAAAGAGGCAGAAAAAATAAACAAATATAGAGAATCCCTCTCGGCAAAACCTTAAGTTACAAAAAGACACAAAAAAACCAGTAATATACATTCCATCCAGCACAGCTTATTTTACCAGCCATTAAACAAAAGGAAGTCTAACACATTTCTAGCTAGATTACGTACTAACTAACAGTTGTAAGGCTGCATTCCTGATCCGTTCCCAGCAAAAGCATCACACAGACAGACAAACCCTTTGTTCCCCCGCCCCGCACCCCATCCAGATTTGAAAGTATCTTGTCTCCTCACTGGTCATTTAGGTCAGATGCCAGCGAGGTTATCTTAGCTTCTTAACCTTTTACAGGTGAAAGCGTTTTGCCTCTGGCCAGGAGGGATTTTATAGCACAGTATACAGAAAGGTGGTTACCCTTCCCTTTATATTTATGACATACGCTTTTATCATTAACATCTGAACCCATCATTAAAATATTATATCTCTCCAGCTAGTTTCTTCTAGCTCCTCCTTCATCCTTTCTCTTTTCAGTTTCTCTTGCCCAGCAGTGGCAGGAGGTGCTGGGGAGAGCTAGAAAACCCTGCCCAGAAGAGAAAAGCAAACAATGTCCGGTGAAGTTGCTGAGCTGGAAACTCCATCCGAGAAAAATAAGAAAGGTCAAAGCTTGAGGAGCCTGAGGAATTCAAGCTGCTGCCTCCTCCTCCTTCCCCATTTGGCACCAGTCTCCTGAAGACATTGGCTCTCCCTGGGGCTGCTCTGGGTTTAGTGACTAGCTCTGCTCTGACACAGTTCTCCAGCTCTGGCAGACGTCTGGCTCCTTGCAGACATTCTGGGCCAATGTTACTGTTACTGAATCACGCTGTGATTGGACACATTGGTGCAGCTGGGAAGTGAGAACTGGCTCCATGGCTGCAAATATGTTTCTCTGAGCCCTGCTGCTCCTTGCCAGGCCCTAGTGATTTAAACCAGGAGCAGACAGATAAAAATCACAGCCCTGATGCCACTGGGAGTGAAAGAGCTTCAACTTTGTCCCAGTTTGTCCCTTATCTGAGAGAGATGGTCTCCTCCAGCAGTTCCCCTGCCATTAACATGCCTGAGGCCACTGCTGGAATTGCTGCTGTGGGGAAGAAATCTATAGTTCATTCCATTCTAGCTGCCTTTGAACGTGATGTATCAGCCCGAAAGAAGATGGAAGCTCAGCACCGTGTGCCCTGCAGAGCTCCCAAGTTCTTGGGGTTTGTGGAATGTTCCTCATTCAGGCGCCTTCTGTTGCATGTCAAAGGCAGGTGCCTTGACACAGACACCTGTGAAAGGAGAGACCCCTATCAAGTGCCCTGCAGTCCACTGCACTAGAAGCCATGAGTGTGAGGGTTTGAGTCTCATTTCTACAGGCTTGTGCTTGTATTGCCCTGAACATCCTAATCCTTGTTAGTGATAAAACCTCATATCCCCTCAAAAGCAGTTAAGCATTAGACATGTTCTCTCCGTGCTTCACCATTAAGGTAGCGGGGAAGTGTGATATTTTGGGAAATCTGCCTTTACACCTTATGAATGCTGGTTGCTGTTGTGAGTGGTTGTTAATGTATTTTTGAACGTGTCTGTGAATTCCACTGTTTCTGGCAGCACCTTCATCTGATACACACCAGACAGAGGACAATAGGCAGCGCTTAACCTAAATGGCCATGCTTTGACCACACACCTGTTATGCTACCTAGCAATTGTATCCTAAGGGAAACCTGTTTTCCACCTGCCCTCTGCAGGCGGCTGGTGTCGGAGGAATGGAATGTTATGGAGCAGAAATCCAAGGTGTGATGCTAGCTTTTAAAAACCACAGAAGCAGGGTAGGTCAGGAGAATACTCCCAGAGAGCCACACAGAACAGGAAGCATTGGGCAGGAGAGAAGAAGGGGTAAGGACTGGCCAAGGTCAGAGTGGAAGAGCTGGGGGAGAAGCCTCCAGGTTTCAGCACACAAGGGATGCATGGCAACAGAAGGATGCTGGGTGAACTCTGACCCCAGCCCAAAGAGTGCTCTGGAGTAGGGAGGAAACATGTGGGTAGGGTTTGGTTTTGTGTAGGTCTGTGTGATGCTTCTGCTGTGAAAAGGCAATGCTGTGTTTGAGTCCTGTGCAAAGTTAGTCTGTTATGTGCTACACTCATCACATGCCCCTAAAAGAGTTAGCCTGTAACCCAGCAGGCTCACCCCTCAGATGGGATGCTGGGAGAAGGTGTGTTTCAGCTACTGGGGTAGCCTGGGGGTCAGTGGTGGACGGTAGCCTAAGGCAGGTGGGGTGAGGAGCTTCCTTTCCATGGGTAAGAGAGTGAGACATACTGCCCAGGAAACATACCAAGGAGGCCAAAATACTGCGTCCTGCTGAAACCCAGGGAAGCTTTAAAACACCCCATGATCCAGGGGCTGGATTCCCCTCCTAGCACTCTGGTCGGTGGGGACACTCAACCAGACCTGTGACAAGTGGCTGCACAAGGTCACTGCAGGAGGAAGAGAATACTGTTTTGAACACTGTTTGCCAGAAGCTGGGAATGGGCGACAGGGGATGGATCGCTTCATGATTGCCTGCTCTGTTCGTTCCCTCTGGGGCACCTGGCATTGGCCACTGTTGGAAGACAGGACACTGGGCTAGATGGACCTTTGGTCTGACCCAGTACATCTGTTCTTATGTTCTAACCCATAGCAGCATAGCCACCCAACAGACCTGCCTATCAGGATTTCTGAATGGTGTATATGGTATTTGGTTACCTATCACTAACCACAGCACCACAACAGAGCCCAGGAGAGAACCCAGGAATCCTGATCTCCAGTCTGCTGTCTAGTAAACAGCTGTATATGCTGCAGAATGTGTGTCAAGCACCCCTCCCTCCCCGGGGTTGAGCCACAGAAACAATAGCAATTATTCCTGAAACTCAAGTAATAGACAGGGTGATTTTGTGGTTGCAAGTCATAATTTTCCCCCGAGATTTTTCAATGCTTTATTTCATTTAGACCATAGTTAAACTGTTATAATCTGTAGCCTCTGGTCTGACATGTAACAAACTGCAGTTGTTCCACATTGCGAACAGTTGTCACACATTTTGATTGCTGGCATCATCACACATTGGCCAGTTTGGAGGTTGAAAGTGAGAAACTAGCTCCCTGTTACAGATATTTAATCACACTGCCCATGTGGTTGCAGCTCGGTAATGTGCACTGGTGAGATTAGGGTGACCAGATGTCCCTATTTTATAGGGACAGTCCCAATATTTGGGCCTTTTTCTTATATAGGCACCTATTACCTCACACCCACTGTCCCAATTTTTCACACTTGCTGTCTGGTCAACCTAGGTGAGATTTGAAAGATTTCTCTTTCAAGACCTTCCCATGTCTATGTGTGTGGGGATATGGATCTTTTTCTCCAACCTTGACCCCAGAATTCTGGGCACCCTCTATCAGTCTGCTTTGCAGATTGGGAGGCCATTCTCAGCACAAAAAACAGAAAGAATCATTGCTGGGAGCAATGCTGTTGCCAGTGTTGGTGGCTAACTCAGAGCTGATTTATCCATTGTCACCTTAGGCTTCGCCCACCTGCTCCATGGCTCCGGTGTTATCAGAGAACTTGGGCCCACTTGTTCTGAGTCTGAAGCTACTTTCAGCGACTGCTTCAGGAGACAGAGCTTCAGTCTGGCATCCCATGATTTTCTGGTCTGGGTGGAGAATGAGAGGCGGACAGAGCACCTGTCTGAGACGTGAGATTCTCCCAGGTAGAATAGGCGTCTGCTCTGTCTGTCTTTCAGTGGGATGGGACCAACCCATAATAGCACAGCTTGAAGCCCATCTTAGAGTCCATCACATGTACAGACACCTCCTCCCCCTCCCCCCGTACAAAGAGGGAGCCCCAGAGAGGGGGTTTGGTCACAGATTTTCCACGCAGATGAGGATTTCAGGGTGTATGCCGATGAAGGGGGGTAATTTAGAGAAGTTCTGAATTTTCAGATATTTTTAGGAGGAATTAGAATGCTGGAGATTGCTCAGCAGATCAGACTCCGCTAGCTTGAGACTTACTTCCACAGATGGTCAGAGGGATCTGAGGGAACGGCGGGAACGCTCCCCCTTGTATTCCCTTGCACAGGAGCACACAGAGGCTCAGGGCATATACATGGCCCCACTGGATAGTGCTACCTAAAGGCAGGGGAGGCCCTAGACTAGCTGCCAGCAACTGGTGCCCTAAGCGAACCATGCAATCAGCGCCCCCACCCCCAAACCCCCAGCGCAGATCTAGGCTGAGGTTTTTGGTAAACTGGGAAACATTTGCCCCTTTTTTCCTTTTAATGTTTTTTAAGCATTTTTTTTTAAAACAGAGGCTTAATTATTTAGTTTGTCCATCCGTCCATCTGTCTGACCAATGTTTCTGCGATCAGATAAAATAGAGACACGAAATTTTCAGAACAGATTTGTACACAACAGCTAGATGATATTTCAGTCCGATTTCAAATAAAAATGCATTACAAATGTTAATTATAATTTTTATTATTACAAATCCAAAATCATCCATTACGCAATCCTGCTTTAACTGCCATTTCCACCACATCCAATATAGAAAGAAATAAGAAAACTCTTCAATGAACTTTAACCAGTATTTACAAAACACTCCAAATAAAAAACACTCTGTGCTCTTAAAACATGATTTTTCTTGCTTTAAGGTTTGAAAATTCAGTCAGTAATTCTTTTAGATCCAGTTTTCCAGCTATTTCATGCTCTATTGACATTGTGGCAAGTCCAACAAGTCTCTCTGGCACCATTGTTGAACACGGATATGTTTTTATTAATTTTATCTTTGAGAAGCTATGTTCCCCACTAGCTACGGAAACTGGCAAAGTTAAAGAATGCGTAGAGCTATAAAAATGTTTGGAAAACTGTCTGTGAGTTTATTTTCACAAACAAACTTCAGTACTTCTTCAGGAGTGGAATGTTTCTTAAATCATCTTGAAAAAGCCTGAAGCTCACTACACAAATCTGTAGCATCAATGTCTTTTGAATTTTCATGAGTCAATGCTGACTCCAGTTTTATACAAAATTCTCTTATCTGTTTTGCTGTTCTCTTTTGCAAGCTGTGGATCTCCTATAGAAAGCCAAATACTGACTCTCGCTGCTGCATCTGTTAAAATCTTTCATCAACCAAGTGAATAGCAGTATCAAGGACTGTGGAGTAGAAATTCACTTTGAACCTTTGTTTTGGGATCTGAATGGGTGTGTCCCATCCTTCATACGAAAACTGTTGTTTCTTTTGCTGAATGCGAACTGGCTCTGGTTCAAATTCTGTCGGAAAGTCTATTTCTGCAGCAAGCTCAAGAGAATCTACCAGTGTTCTTTCGAACCCTTCATCACTTCTGAATTCCTCCAGAATATTTTTAGTTTGCTGAAGTTTTTGAATAGCAGAAGGTATGTTCAAGTTCTTTTCCTGAAGCTGCTTACTAGTGATGTTAATCTCGAAAAGGATATTATACCACAAAATGAGTGACGTTACAAATTTGAACTTGGAAAGGCCATTTGCAAGAGCTTCTGCATCTGAACGTGCCGTATTGCCAGATAAGCCAGTAAAGTTAGTATCATTAGAAATTTCAATTAGGGCATCATGAATGTTTCCAAGTTCATAGCAAAGAGGCTTCAAAGCATCAATGCGACTCTCCCATCTTGTCTGACTAAGTGGTTTCATAGTTAGACAATTCACATGGCGAGTCAGAATCTCCCAACGGCATGTTGAGCTTGAGAAAAACACGTAAGCACGTTACACCAGGTCAAAGAAACCGCTTGCCTCCAAACAGCATCTAGCACAGGGGTGGGCAAACTTTTTGCCCGAGGGCCAGATCTGGGTGGGGAAATTACTCAAATGCCATTCAAAATTACATTAGTAAAAGTTAATTTGCTTAACTGATTTGTCACCAAAATTGCACAAGTCCCCCTTCCTTACTGCAGAGTGTACGTCAGAAGTTTTTTGATAATAAATATGACAGACTAGAGACTATACGTTCTGGGAGACTGTGCCTAAAGGAATAAATGACTGCTGCACAGTTCTTAGAATTCATCTGAATCACTGACAAACACCTTCCCTACAGGCACACTGGTTGCCAGCAGTGGCTGACAATGGGCTGAGGCGAGACCGTGCAAGGAATTGAAAATATATTGTATTATCTCAACTAATGATAACAGGGAAAGATAAAACATTTTATAAACTTGTCACTTTACTTTTATATGACCACACAGCAAGCTTCATAAGGTGTTATTTAACAGCATCATTGAATAGATCCAGAAGCTAAACATTGAGCTTAAAGAAAAGGAGGACTTGTGGCACCTTAGAAACTAACCAATTTATTTGAGCATAAGCTTTCGTGAGCTGCAGCTCACTTCACCGGATGCATCCGATGAAGTGAGCTGTAGCTCATGAAACCTTATGCTCAAATAAATTGGTTAGTCTCTAAGGTGCCACAAGTCCTCCTTTTCTTTTTGCGAATACAGACTAACACGGCTGCTACTCTGAAACCTGACATTGAGCTTAGCAACTATTTTCATGTGGCATTTTATGAATGAGTTAACATATACATGTGAATGCGAAAAGTACCTTAAAACTGACGAGTCTTGTAGTTTGAGAAAGTTGAAGGATTTGGGGTTAGCATCACATTAAAAACAAAAGTAACAACAAAATCCTGCTTCTTGATGTGGACTTTGCACATTAAGAGGAAGGCAGGCTGAGTGCTTAAAAATTATTTAATGCATGGAATCTGATGGCTGTTAACATTACATCATTCTCCTTTTAAATGTAAGCAGTATTGAAATGGGGTCTTGTGTAACCTTTAACTCCCATTTGGCCAGGAGCCAATAGCTGGAGAGTTCGATTTCATATTTGATCTGAAAGAGGAGCAGCACCTCTCCTTCAGTGCAAGCATTAGTGTTTTACCATGGGGTTGAAATCCACAGCCATTCTGCTCTGAAGGCATTGTGCCAGCAACTCTGCAACTTGAGCTGTCTTACTATTGACCTTAACAATAAGATGGCCCTTTAAAATAGCCGGCTACTCACCCTCAAGAAATGTATTTAAAGGATTTATTTTAGCCTGATTATTGCTCTGGCTTGGCTGTTACAGGAGTTTTCACCTTTCAAAGACTTTCTTTTACTATCACTACATTCTCTAAAACAGCAGCTTCCCCTATGCAGCTGCAGAGTTTTATTGTCGCCTTTCCTTACGGGCTTTTTAAGAAATCCTTTTTCTTCCAAACTGGTAAATGTGTTTTTCTCTTTCAGCTGAGCGCTGCTGAGTTTGAAACTGCAAGTACTAGAGGAAATGAGAGGTTGTCATCTTTTCAACTGCTCTGATGTGGGCAGATTAGTCTCCTCTTAAAGAAACAGCCACATTCCTGCTAAAATAGGAGTGTCAGACCAGCAGATGAAAATATCCAGGTGCCCCAAATTACCTGAATACAGTAATGATTTTGAAGAGACTCTTGTTTTTGTTTTTTTGTGAACTATAGTAAATGTCAAAAATAGTAATAATTACTTTTACATCCGCTCATCAGAATATAAAATTCTCCCGTGGATAATTAGGAATCATAATAATAATACCTTTGCATTGCTAACCTGGAGTTTAGAGTGAATGCCATTTTTAAAATGACAGTATCATCCTGTGGATAATTAGGAACGGGATGAGCCGTGTCTGGATCCAGAGTCACATTCACTAAGGTGGAGAGAGAGAATCAGAGTGTTAGGGGCAGAGCTCAGCCCTGCGGGAGGTTTGGACCATTTTTCACACTCCCCAGCAGCCCTGTTCAGCTGGGACAGGCCTGGATCCCAGGGAGCTCCAGGGCACTGACTGATTCCTCAGTTTCACTCCCAGAAACTGATCAGTAGAGAGAAATGGAGGAAAGAGACTGAATCTGCAGGCAGGGGAGTTGAGAGGAGGTCAGAAACAGATTTAACCCACTTGGAAATCCTCCTCCCCACAGTTGGTCCTCCCTGCCTTGTCCTGGGTGAAGAGGGGAAGACATGGCATTGGCAGGGCCAATCAGAGGCAGGGCCAGGAGGGCCATTTGGCCTGGGCCTCAAGCTCAAAAGGAGCCTCAAATTTAGACAATTGTTAATTTTTTGAAATTTGATAAGTTTCACAACTTGTGCAAAGGAAATCCTTTCTTCAAATTAGTTGTTTTGAAATTCCAAGTAACATTCCACAAGATGCTGATCATCATGCTTTCCCGACTCGTTTGCTGACAAAATCTTTTTATTATGGCTAAGGGCCTCAAAAACTGGAAGTGGGCCGGGCCTCTCTGGACCTCTGAGAGAGCCTGGGCATTGGGGAGGAGCCGCTCCAGGCCAAAGACTAAGAAGGAGGAGGTGGCATTGTGTGAGGTAGCCTCTCCCCAGGCCAGAGAGAAGAGAGGCAGTGGCTGCATGAGAGGGAAATCTATTTCCCAACTCATGAAGACGTGAACAGCATGAAGAGAAAGGTCAAAAAAAGCCCGGCCCAAGGGAAAGGGAGGGGGATGCTGGAGAAGAACCATGGGCAGACTCCCTCACTCTACTCGTTCTTCTGGATTTAATACCCAACAGGCATGTGAAAGCCTCACAGAATCCCTGGGCAGAGTTAAGGGTGCCTGGATGCTGGACAATGAAAATGTTTCTGTTCCTCGTCGTGGGCATGAACTGAGCAATGCGGTTGGTGTCAGGATTGTTTATGTGACCGCAGCTGGGGGTCTCCTCAGTGCATGATGTGTTTCTTGTTAGAAGGGTCTGTTTGACTTGTTACTTTATCTACATGTTCATGACGATGTTTCCATGGGAATTTTCTCTTCCTATAAAGAAAATCTCCCTCTGGAGTCTCACCACGTCTGTGTGATCTGACGAGCTCCTTTTTCTCTCCAATTCAGCTGGTGGGACGTCTGGCAGGTGGGAGGGAGGCGGAGGGAGAAGATGAGATTTCATGCTTTCGTGTTTGTAATGACATCCCCACTCTTAACTGACATATTGTCTTGGCAAATCCCAAAGAGGCCTGTCTTCCTCGCAGACCGAGCATCAGCCAGATCAATCTCTAGCTTAGTTCTTAACCTGGCCCGGTTGGATATTCAGTTTATGTCCGTCAGTGGTGATTATATCACCGCCAAAGGTTTTGATGACCACGTGATCCCTGCAGTAAACATGCTTGGGAATTCCTTGATCTTCCAGCCTAATAATATGTCACTACTAAGAAAGCCACCAAAACCAAACCAGTGCTCATGGAGGTGATTATTGGATTCAGCTTTAAATATCCTTAAATATTTTCACTGATATAACAGTGTTTTATTTATGAGCCAGAAAAAGACAGAGAGGGACAGACACATTCAGAGAACTTTAATAAATATCTGGGACTCCTCTGGGCTGAGATAAGGTGTTTGGGTGCTGGTCGGTGACAGTGTTTTTGGTTACTAGTGTCTTTTAGTTGGTATTCAAGTTTCTTTAATGAAGATGTTTCCAAGAGAATTTTCTCTTAATTTAAATATAAACATCCCCTGAAACCTCACCCTTCATATGTGATGCCACATGCCAGAGATCTCCCACTATTCTTTTCCACTTCACATGGCAGAGGGTCTGGAGAGAATAAAAGGATCAATGAGATTTCATTCTGTGACATTTACAATGGTATAATCACCATTAACTGACATAATAATGTTCTATTTATTACAGAGGAATGAATGCACATTACACTCAGATGTTTCTGAAGAGGAGAGATACAAATTAAGCTGAGCCCTTGCACTTCTGTTTCCTCTTTCATTCAGATACCGCAAAGCTGCTGAATCAGCAGCCACTAAACCTCACAGCCATCTTAAGAAAGACTCTCTGTAGGAGGTTTCAGAGTAGCAGCCATGTTAGTCTGTACCAGCAAAAAGAAGGAGAAATACTTGTGGCACCTTAGAGACTAACAAATTTATTTGAGCATAAGCTTTCGTGGGTTTTAGCCCACGAAAGCTTATGCTCAAATAAATTTGTTAGTCTCTAAGGTGCCACAAGTACTTCTCGTTCTTTTCTCTGTAGGAAAGATTTCCTGTTACCTCATCCTCCCCTCCACCCCCAGTTTGTTTCTCTTATCCTCCCATTGCAGCGTCTCCTAAGTGTAAGCGGGGGAACGGTCCCGCTATTGTGCAGAACTTTCCTGGCTTATCCACTACCCCGGTGAAATGGGCTAGCCAAAGGATCTGTGTCCTTGCTCCCACTTCCTTTACCCAGATGCCTGCCTGACCTCGATGGCTCCCCTTCCACTCTCCTGTGTGGCAGAATCCTCGTAACCCCACCAGGGCTGCACCCAGGATTCCTGGGGGGCTCCACCCCAAACTTTGTCGTGGTAACTTAGGGCCGGGGCCAGTGGGAGCTGCAATTGGCCGAACCTGCGGACACGGCAGGTAAACAAACCAGTCCGGCGCGCCAAGGGCTTTCCCTGAACAAGCGGCGGACCGACTTTGAGAACCACTGTCTTATATGACCCATATTGCATAAAATATATTTTAGTTACACCATAATCATATAATAATTACATTTCTATGAAGAATGCAGGTTGCAGTGTTACTATTAGTATTTCCAACCTATCACTTATTCCGGGACAGAACGTTGTCTGGTGTCCAGTCAGAACTCAGGATTCCTTAATGCTATTCTATTCTCTAACTTCTCTTGTCGGCCTCAGACTGAGTCTTGTCCGTACGGAGAGTCAGGGCTTCAATCTTCTGATGTTACAGTCATAAAAGATGAGGTTCACCCTCTACAAATTGGAGGATTGGGCCAAAAGAAATCTGATGAGGTTCAATAAGGAGAAGTGCAGGGTCCTGCACTTAGGACGGAAGAATCCAATGCACCGCTACAGACTAGGGACCGAATGGCTAGGCAGCAGTTCTGCGGAAAAGGACCTAGGGGTGACAGTGGACGAGAAGCTGGATATGAGTCAGCAGTGTGCCCTTGTTGCCAAGAAGGCCAATGGCATTTTGGGATGTATAAGTAGGGACATAGCGAGCAGATCGAGGGACGTGATCGTTCCCCTCTATTCGACATTGGTGAGGCCTCATCTGGAGTACTGTGTCCAGTTTTGGGCCCCACACTACAAGAAGGATGTGGATAAATTGGAGAGAGTCCAGCGAAGGGCAACAAAAATGATTAGGGGTCTAGAACACATGACTTATGAGGAGAGGCTGAGGGAGCTGGGATTGTTTAGTCTGCAGAAGAGAAGAATGAGGGGGGATTTGATAGCTGCTTTCAACTACCTGAAAGGGGGTTCCAAAGAGGATGGCTCTAGACTGTTCTCAATGGTAGCAGATGACAGAACGAGGAGTAATGGTCTCAAGTTGCAGTGGGGGAGGTTTAGATTGGATATTAGGAAAAACTTTTTCACTAAGAGGGTGGTGAAACACTGGAATGCGTTACCTAGGGAGGTGGTAGAATCTCCTTCCTTAGAGGTTTTTAAGGTCAGGCTTGACAAAGCCCTGGCTGGGATGATTTAACTGGGAATTGGCCCTGCTTTGAGCAGGGGGTTGGACTAGATGACCTTCTGGGGTCCCTTCCAACCCTGATATTCTATGATTCTACCCCAGTTTCGCACTGCAAAGGTATTGTTCATATTATTCCTAACTGTCCACAGGGGAATGTTTATTCTGGTGACATAATGTACAAGGTGATGATTATTTGTGACATTTACTACAGTTCACCCAAAAGCAAGAGCCAGTCTCTTCGCAATCACTCCTGTATTCAGGTCATTTGGAGCCCCAGAAACTTTGACTCTTCCGGGCCGGCCAGTTCTGTCTCCGCAGCCACGTGGCTGTTTCTTTAAGAGGAGATTCTCAGATCCCACCCGGGGTTGATGCCATTTCCGAGTCCCTCTGTTACTTTCACTTTCACACTCAGTAAATGCTGCCGGAGGAAAGTACGTTTATCCCTGTGGAACAACAGGATTTTTTTTTAAACTTGCTAGAAAAGGCTGTGATCAAACGGCAGCTATTTGATACCCAGAAGTAACTGGGCATCTTGGTGAACTGAAATAATTTATAGTTTGAGGACTATCTCGGCAAAGCCTGAGGCTTTCAGAAGGACAGACCGCCCCCTACGCGCCATGAACCGTCTCCGGAGGATCAATCCGGTAGGTGAACTCTGGCTGCTTGACTCGATAACAGTCAGGGCTCTGTCGTGGACAGATTGGTAATAACACAAAGACTTGAGAATCCCGTGAGAATTTGTTTTGCTCTTTATGGGAACGGTACCGCATGTGTACGTGGAGAATGACATGCCCTCCAATCCATTTCAGATCGGTTTCCTAGCCCTGCCGGGTTTTTACAGTACATTCACTAGGTCATTCCTTTCCTCTGTTACTGTGTTTCACCCAAGGATCCTGGGCCCAATCCAGTTTTTAGTGTCGTTAAAGGGAGATTTGTAACAAAGGAGCTTCCTGTATTTAGAATATAGGAAGAAACGTGGGGCTGCAAACTCAGCTGCAATCAGTAAAGTTTCCTGGTCTGCTTGTTGTCGGTAGTTTTCGAGCTGTCTGTGGGGCTGAGTCTTTTTGCTTCTGATATTTTAAAGGAAAAAACGTCCAGTTTTGTCCAGAATCAATGGAAAGAAATTACTTTATTTATTTTGAGATCAGTGGGAATTAAGCATGTGCCTAAAGTGAAGCACCCTTTGAAATGTAGTGCTGAATAGGGATGGACTTAATGACTGAATCTGGGCCAGAATCTTTAATGCAATTAGACAATGAGGGGATGTCACCACTTGTAGCTTGGTATTGGTCTTCTGTATGCATGTCAAGGGATCCACAACAACCAGAGTGATCAGTTTGTACACATTGCATTGTTGTCCTGTGATAACTTAATGTTGCCTCCTATCTTTGTGGCCACAGAGCTGTAGAAGGGTGGTTAGCAGGGGTGATTTTTATGGTCCTGGGTTTAGGGAAGATTTGATGGCAAGAAAGGCCCATGTTACTGTGAGACAGGTTATTCCCTGTGCAAAAAGCCGTCAGCGGGGAGAATTCATGAGGGTATCTCTGTGCACGATTAAAAAAAGGGGAATTATTTTTCACCCTAAAAATTGCATGATTTTTGTTTGATTGACTTGAAATGTTTATGGAACTTTCCATTTAAAAGAAAAACAGCTTGAAATAATTTGGAAAAAAAATGAATGGACACAAACACTTTGATTTTGGGGGAGTGGGTTTCGGTGTTATACCAATAAATTAAAAACCAGCAGGATCTTATTAAAGGGAAAATGGCAAAATACCACATTTATTGTGAATACAGACAGAATCATAGTAAGCAGTTAGTTATAGCTGTAACATTCCATTCAATCTCATATTTATTCACACATTCATACACACACAGGTTCTGCAAGGTTGTTATCATAGTTACGAGCCTTAGAGTTGCTCATGCCAAGCCACTGGCCAGGTGGCCTGGACGTGAGGAGGGAGCAGGGCCTTGGCAGATGTTCATCTGATGCTCCTGGAAGTTGGTTTGCAGCATCAGACCCCCCAAAGTTCTCACTTTCTAGAGTCCATTTTTATAGGAGTTTCTTCTTATGCCCGTCTATGGGAATTGCTTCACCATGCTGTTGCTGAATCAATCAGCAGATGGCATATTCCTGACGGCTCCGTGCTGCTAGATGTTATCTTGTTCTTTGCTTCTCCCATTCTTGAGGCTGTTGGGTGGATTCCAGTCTGCCCTCCGGGGGTCCTCTGGTTATTTCCACTTGACGCCTTCTTCAGCTGATGGACACTGGATTCTTAGGCTGGCACCTCCCTGATCATTCAGTTATTATCCACACCAAGCATCCATCCACATACATCCTCTATCTCTATTTTAATCACAATTGTTAACAAAGGGAGATGAATACAACGAAAGGGCGGGGAGTCTCTGGGTGCTGTTTCTATTGTTACAGCGTACTGCTTTGAGTCTCTCTCTGTGTGAGTAGTTGTTGTTACAAAAAATTGCTTTAAGAATAGACTCTGTCTTAGAATGTACTAACACAATTAGCAGCTTGCAAGTTTCACACATAGAGGGAGAGAAACAGTACCAAAAACCAAGAGACCTCTTAATTAGTAATACCCTGGAATTTAAACTATGGGGAATCAAACTCATTTGTGATTTTAATACAGAACTTCTTTAATATGATCTAACAAGTGTTGCAGTTCTCAAAGTGTGGATTTGTGTCTCCAGAGATAACATGCTTTTTAAAACCAAAAATGTTTTAAAATAAATAATATATAGAGGTGAGAAATAACAGACCTCAACCCTACTGTCCCTCTGCAAATTTGTGTGCACAGAGTCAATCCCTTACCTCTCTCTAAAAGTGCAAAGTTTCAAAATGTTAAATAAATAGAAGATTGTTGGGGGCAGAATAGATCTGGAAAAGGAGAAGTCATGAAATAAATGTGAGAAGGACAGGCAGTCGAAACAAAAGTAAAACTGTTTGAGCAGCATATTCCAGAAGTCTTGAGGTCTTTCTGAGTGTAGCCTTCATTGATTTGAGATCTACCATACCATTCTCTCACTAGAAGGGAAAACCTATAATGGCAGCAGGCTGTAAAAGAGACCCAGTTTGGGAATATATTAATGAAGTTCCTCATTCCTTCACTTCCTGTGAAGTAACACAGGCATGCTTGCAAAATGCAAACAGTGCAACAAAGAAATGCAAGGCCTTGTTGCCCAAATGAAACAACATCATGAGAAGTGTTCATTCTCAGGAGGAAGCTGTGTTGAAGATTATGAAAGGAACACGTCTGAACATGCAGGATCTTCAGGTTGGTAAACTTTTTTATTTTATACTTCTTTCTTAAGGACTGCCTGTCTTCCTTCTGGACTATTCTTGAATTCTCATGTTTGAGCAAAAAATATAGTTGTTACTCTATGGTACTACCATTTTAGATGCAGTTGTGAGAAAAAATAAATGGCTGAAATAGGCAGATCTTGCTTTTACAATTTCACCTTTAAAGTAGTACTGAGTGTCAGTGAATGCAATGAATCACACTAAATGAGCAGTATGGTAATAATAATTAAATAACTGCATTGACTTATTTTGTTTAGGAGAATCCATCCTCAACATACAGGATTCTGAAGACCACCTTCAAGATCACCATCATTTTCGATAGTTTCAGAAAAAACAACAGAGAGTCTTGTGGCACCTTAAAGACTAACAAATTTATTGGAACATAAGCTTTGGTGGGCTTTAGCCCACTTCTTCAGATGTGGGAGTTTAAACTGGAGTTTGGCAGGTGAATAAATATATACTTACAGAGATGGGTGTGGAGCATTATTATGCAGAGGACCAGTGTTAAAGAGTCCAAGACAATTAGGGGGGAGGTGGCCCATTACTAGCTGTTAGTGAGAAGTTGTGAATACCAAAAGTGTGAGAATGTTTTTTGTAGTGAGCCAGCCATTCCCAATCTTTATTCAAGCCAAGTGTGATACAATCAAACTTGCAAATGTATCCTAGCTCAGCTGTTTCACGCAGGAGTCTGTTTTTGAAGTTTTTTTTTAAGTATGGCAACTTTCAAATTTGACACTGAGTGTCCAGGGAGATTAAAATGCTCTCCCACTGGTTTTTGAATGTTCCCATTCCTGATGTTCAATTTGTGTCCATTTATTCTTTTGCGTAGAGACAATCCAGTTTGGCCAATGTACAGTTTCAGAGTTATCTGCCAGTGATAGTGTTTCAGTCACATCATGTATGTCACATAGCCACAGTATATCACCTATAACAAAAAAAAACAAAACAAAAAAAACTCCATCCTTCAGAAACAGCCATAGATAAGTTTGTGATAAGAACCAGTGGATTACAAAGAGAGGCAATTGATGAAAAAATTGCCTGGTTTGTTTATGCAACAAACTCTCCTTTCTGTATGATTGAGAACTCACACTTCTTTAACATGGTTCAGTCATTAAGACCAGGATAAAGTCCACCCAACAGAGCAGATGTCACAGGCAAATTGCTGGATAAAGTGTATGAAAGAGACATTGAACAATGTGCAAAAAAGTCTAGAGGGTAAAATTGTTAACCTGAGTCTTGATGGGTGGAGCAATGTCCACAATGATCCTGTTGTATGTGCTTGTGTGACAACAGAAGAAGGGAATGCCTTCCTTACAGAAACAATTGATACATCAGGAAATGCACACACAGCAGAACACTTACAAGAAGTAGCAGTAAAAGCTGTAACAAACTGAAAAAAGAATTCAAGTGTCTAGTACGCAGCTTGGTAACAGACAATGCTGGAAGTGTATCCAAGATGAGAAGAAATTTAGAAGAGAGTCTCAAGCTAATAACAAGCGGTTGCAGTGCTCATTTGATGCACCTTCTAGCCACAGATCTCAGTGTTCCAGAAATAAAGGTTAATGTTTCTGAAATTGCAAAATACTTCCATAACAACCACTTTGCAGCAGCTGCTCTGAAAAAAAATGGAAGGAACCAAGCTAATACGCCCACAAGACGTGCGATGGAACTCAGTTGTGGACCGTTTTGAGCACTAGATCATGAACTGGCCTAATCTGATGACAGTTTGTGAACAAAATCGTGAAAAAACAGACGGCACTGTCACAGCCAAAGTTCTCAACATTGGGCTTAAGAGAAATGTTGAACACATGCTGAGTATCCTGAAGCCTATTTCTGTAGCCTTGAACAAAATGCAGGGAAACAGCTGTTTTATTGCTGACACTGTTGAAATTTGGAAGGAACTGAGTGAGATCTTAAAAAGAGAAATGTGCAATGACAGAGTTAAATTACAAGCATTAAAAAAACAAATGGGACAACAAATATTCTCAATACTCGGTATCAGGGTCAAACCTTAACTGCTGAAGAAGAGGAGTTGGTTATGACATGGGCATCCAGCAATCATCCCTCCATAATGCCAACTATAATAAACTTCAGAGCTAAGGGTGAACCATTCAAGAAATACATGTTTGCTGACGATGTTTTAAAGAAAGTCACACTAGTGAACTGGTGGAAGTCACTTAAGCACTTGGATTCAGAGACTGTTGAAGTGATTATCTCGCTTTTAACAGCAGTAGTTTCTTCTGCCAGTGTAGAAAGAATATTTTCTTCCTTTGGACTAATTCATTCTAAACTGAGAAATCGTTTGGGACCTGAAAAAGCAGGAAAGCTTGTTTTTCTTTCCTAGATTATGAACAGATGCCTGAGTTAACTGCAGAAGCCAATATTTTACGTTTCTCATGTTGACCTGGCTGACATAGTCAATTTAATTTTTGTTTTGTTTTTTAAATATTTAATTTAACTATTTTAGTTAAAAAGAATTTTAACAAAAACAAACCTGGTTTTAAAAACCTTGAATATTTAACTAAATTCAAAAATTCATATGCTTGTTTTGTTAAAATATTCTATGTTTGCTGTTGAAGAAAAAATCCAGAATACATAACGTTGTTGTTGTTTTAGTTAAATAAAACAATTTAAATGTCTGTCTGGTGATGTTCTCCTCCTAATACAGCATGGCAAGAAAATCCTCCAAATATTAATGATTAACCCGTTGAATTGGAGATCATTCACCTCCCAATGCCTTCATAAATATCTGCTTCAATTACCTTTGGTAAATGAAATAACCAAGCAATCATTCATTGTCTGATATAGCTGTAAAACTAATCTGAAAAGTTTTGAAAATAAATCACTGTTTAAAAATGTATAGTGTGTACCTTCTAAAAATGAAACCTACATCTACCTCTGACTTGTGAAGAATATGTATTAAGGTTATAACAACCAACAAGAATGCACTTTTATGTAGAAAACCAGGATTAAATGGAGTCTTTCTGACTAGTGATTTAAATCATGATTAAATGAATTTGATTTAAATCAAATCCACCCTGTTTGATAAGGTATTTTTCTCTTCCCCATCCTGTTATCCAGATCAAGTTACAGTGAAGATGAAGGTTCTTTCATTTTGTCCTAGCTCCGCAGTGAGCTCCTCTCTGACTGGTTGGATCATTTTCTTCATTACTTTTCACATTCACAAGCTGGAATCAGGTAGGAATCCCATTGCTCCTGCTGCTGCTTGTAGGATTTGTTTCATCATAGTGATCTGTAAATCATGCCTGTTCTACTCCTTTATACAAAACTGAAAAAGACAAAACAAAAAACCTTACAACAAATCCCAGGACGGATCAATATCAGTACAGAATAAGTCTCCACTTCCTCCCCACCCCTTCAGGAGGAGTAATTCTCCATCACCTGCACATGATGCAACTCAGTGTCTCTATATATCTAGGTACTTGTATGGCTTTCATCACCATAGTATCTGAATACCCTATGTTACATGCTTACATCCTCTTTGACCCAATCCTGTGTCAAACACCGAGGCAGCCTGGCCTGTAGCTGAAGAGATTTGGGCTCAGTGAAGCCAAGGCAAGAAGTGAGTCCCAGAGCTGAAGACCTTTTACTGAAAATGTTCTGGCAGAGGCCCAGGCCTACTAAAAACAGCAGGAGAGGGGCAGAGGAGGAGAACTCGAGAACCTCAGCTATTCTCAGAAAAAATTGTGTCCTCATACGAGGTGAGAGGTGGTGGTCTCCAAAGAAGTTGGGTCCCGGAACATTCGGGTAAAATCCTAGGAGATCTCTGTTGACTTCAGTGGAGTCAGGATTTCATCTTTCCCCCCTTCTCACGTTAAAACCAACACTGAGAAATCACATCAGAGATATAGTGAAGGCTGGAACAGATCACAGAGCTCAGGTACACAGGGTATATACTCAGGTCACCCTGCCCATTCATGGGGCACTGAAATGGCTCTGTGGCATGTCAAATTAATATAAGGGGAGTTATCAGTGACACCTATACCTGAGCTGGCCTGTCACTTTCTACTATAAATGCCTTTTTGAGTTGTTTGTAAATTTGCCAGATTTAAAATATTCAGGTTGAAAATTTGCATGCCAGGCTGAATTTTTGGAAAGTTTGAACCGACTGACCTTTTCGTTTATCGCATTTTCCACTCCCCTCTAAGCTTGTTCTCTTTTTGCTTTGGTGTATTTCACAGCCAAGTTCAGAGTGACTGGTCCTGGTCACCCTGTCACTGCCAGGATGGGTGAGGCCATTGTGTTACCCTGTCACCTGTCCCCCAGGATAAGCGCTGTGAACATGGAGGTGAGATGGTTCCGATCTGAGTTCACTTCAGTTGTTCACCAGTATTATGAAGGAAAGGAGCAGTATGGAAAGCAGATGACAGACTATCATGGAAGAACAGAACTTTTGAAAGCTGGCATCATGGATGGGAATGTTTCCTTGCAGATTCTTAATATCAGACCATCAGATGAAGGACAATACAACTGTTTTGTTCAAGATGGTCCTTTTTATGAAGAAGCCCTATTGGAACTGAAGGTAGCAGGTCAGCAGCTCTTGTCTGTATTATCTTAGTCTGGGCTGCAGTTTTTATTCTTTCATACTGCAACAACTGTGACTAGCAACTTGTGAATTATTTTAGAGTAACACAGCATATCTAGATTTCAGCACACGACCACATTCAGACACTTTGGAAAATATGCTGAAAACTTTCCCAATATTTTATTAAAGACATTTTCAGAATGGTCAAGAGACTTCCTTGCCCAAAAGATGTTCTTGACTGACTCCAAAAGGCGGGAGAGAAAGGAGGGAAAAAACTTCTAGACAAATATGGGCCTGGTTTACCCTAGGCTCCCTTGACACCTTATTTGACACATCTTGTACAAGATGCTACATAATTATATCGTAATCATACCATAACCATATGGTGTTTATGGATTGCAGAGTGTCCTAGTGGGAAGGTTTCAGAGTAACAGCCGTGTTAGTCTGTATTCGCAAAAAGAAAAGGTGTACTTGTGGCACCTTAGAGACTAACCAATTTATTTGAGCATGAGCTTTCCGATGAAGTGAGCTGTAGCTCACGAAAGCTCATGCTCAAATAAATTGGTTAGTCTCTAAGGTGCCACAAGTACTCCTTTTCTTCTAGTGGGAAGGGGAAATTATGTATTTACCACTCTTAGTCAAGACTGAGCATTTCTCCCTTGCTGCTTTGATAAGGTAACCATGAAGCCAATTTGATTTTAAAAAAATAAATATATCTATCTAATGCACTAATTATCAGAGTTTCAAAAGTTCAGATCCTATTCAGATATCTATGTGGTCATTTCTCCAAAGGTGCTCAGCACTCTGTTGCTCCTATCTTGAGACAACAATATCTCCCACTGACTCAGTGAAATTATTTTATATATTTGTTCACATTTTTGTGTGTCCATGAGCACTGGCATTTCAGACATTCCAGCATTCATGTATCCCTTCTACTGACTACCCACATGAATTAGTGTATTTTCCTGTGAGTAAGGGATCCCCAGACTGTCCCTCATCCCTTCTGCTTTATACATTTAATGTATGGAATTAACACCGTTATATATTTTCCCCTTAGGTCTGGGCTCTGCTCCTCTCCTCTCTGTTGAAGGTCACCAGGATGGAGGGATTCGGGTGGTTTGTCGATCAGCTGGTTGGTACCCAGAGCCTGAGGTGCTGTGGAGAGATCTCAGTGGGCGACATTTACCATCACTCTCTGAAACAACATCCCAAGGAGATAACAGCCTGTTTGAAACAGAAACTGCGATCATTGTAACAGAACATTCAAACCAAAACTTGTCCTGTTGCATCAGGAACACCGTTCTCAATCAAGAAAAGGAGTCAGCAGTTTATGTAGCAGGTCAGTTACCATCCAAACCCCACACTGAACTCACCACCACTAGAAACCAAACAAAATATAGGAAGAAAAGAACTGAAACATCTGTGGTGGATATTTCAAAATCCTCATACAAACACAGATGATGGGAGGCTGGTGTCTTTACAGGATCACAGTTTAGGCAACTTGATCCCCTTAATTGTGAGTATTAAGATTATACACGTTTTGAGATGAAATTTTCACTCAATCCACTGATTCAGTAGGTTCCTGTAACTTTAAATTCACCTTCATGATTTTTTTGAATGTGATAAATTTTGTGCTCTGGCTTGATTATGATCTGTAGAGCCCTGTAAACCCACAGATATATATGCACAGATATCCTCATCATTTTGTGGGGGGGTTGCAGATTGGATGAGGATAACAATTTTGTATCTACGCAGAGCTCTAGTGATCTGCTCACTTCACCAACTTCATTACTTGTGTGAAATGTCACCTAAGTCATGTGATATTGGTTTTACTGATGTTCAATGGGACTTGTGCTCCTTAATTCACTTTGGTCTGGATCCACAAGAGGACTCATTTTACCCCTTGTCTACACGCAAAAGATGCGCTGATTAACTAGTTAAGCGATGCCACCCGCTTGTGTGAAAACTTCTTGTATAAGTTTCAGAGTACCCTAAATAGATTTAGCTTCGGTCAATTCTTTATCGACTTCAGCTAAATGGAGATAGAGCACTATGAAGCTGATTTATGATTTAAGGTTTTATGCATCAATTTATTTAAATTGGTGCAACTCTGATATCTTGTCAATTTAAGAATGACCCCATAAGAGGGTTGCCCCAGGTTCCCTAAATCAGAGCACAAACCATGTGTGGAAAAGACATTCGGCACATTTGAAAATTCCATCCTGTTTAGGTGACCGAATCACTGTGAACAGAAGAAGAGCAAATGGAAATTACTTAATTTGCTGCACAAGTGTTTGGACAAATTGTGATTATGGTTTTTCCCAAAATTAGGAGGTAACAGTGGATTTTTCAAAAATATGCTAATTAATCTGGCAGTTTCTGAATATTGCTTACTGCTAAGGGCCAAATCCTTTTCTGGTATAAGCCTATTGGAATCAACGGGGTTTTATGAGCAGAGAATTTGCCCCTGATCTTTACGGTCCTCTGAATAGCAATGAATCAAATCAGGGTTGTGTTTTCAAGCATAAATCAGTGGTAAAGCTGTGTTGATTGGAGCCATATTTAAAAATCCATTTCTGGTATTTTGTGTTGGGTAGATATGGCCATTTGTTAGGATATAGATTTCAGGCCTGTCTGTAAAGGCCTATACTCTAAGAATTTAGGTGTATTCTTATCACTTAGCTAGTTCTAGAGGTATAAAAGAAAGAATCAAAATCACTGTCTGCCGGTGTAAGGGCCTTCTCTCACTGTGACAGTCTGAGGCCCTGTGCTTAGGCTAAGATTTTTGGCTAAGCAGCAAAGGCAGCCATAAGCTGGGAAGCGAATGGTCAGAGCCTCACATTCCAACCTAGTCACATTGAAATCAGGTGCTTTTGGACTGTTAGGAATACGATCCTGTCCTGATAATGCCTATCGCCTCCAGAGAAAGGGAAGTGCCTAGAAGATGTAAAAGGAAACTTAGTTTGATAGCATCCTGTCTGGCAAGAACTCACTTATCAATAGCTGGGATGTGAAATCCTCATTTCTTTGTTGTTCTATCACTGTAGTCCCCATTTCCCTATTGTTTGTCTGTATAATCTCTGTCTGGTTCTGTGATTGTTCCTGTCTGCTGTATAATTAATTTTGCTGGGTGTAAACTAATTAAGGTGGTGGGATATAATTGGTTAAATAATCATGTTACAATAGGTTAGGATTAGTTAGTTAAGTTTCAGTAAAATGATTGGTTAAGGTATAGCTAAGCAGAACTCAAGTTTTACTATATAGTCTGCAGTCAATCAGGAAGTGTGTGTGTGGGAGGGAAATTGGAATCATGTTTGGCTAAGGGCAGGAATGGGAACAGGGACACAGGTGTAAGGCTCTGTGGTGTCAGAGCTGGGAAGGGGGACACTAAGGAAGGAAACTGGAATCATGCTTGCTGGAAGTTCACCCCAATAAACATCGAATTGTTTGCACCTTTGGACTTCGGGTATTGTTGCTCTCTGTTCATGGGAGAAGGACCAGGGAAGTAAGTGGGTGAAGGAATAAGCCCCCTAACACCATTCTTCCACTCTTAGCTCACACAAATCCTGCTGGGCACTATTTATGTATTTGTATGAAAAAAAAAATCTGCTTTTAGTCACCACTTCCAAACTAAGGCAAGCCCTGGGTGTTTTGTTTTTCAGATCCCTTTTTCCCGAGGGTGAATCCCTGGATGGTGGCGCTGAGTGTGACCCTGGTGGTTTTGTTTGGTTTCATTGGCCTCACCATTTATCTCTTTAAAATGAAAGGTAAATATCAGAGGGAGAAATATACTGTAAATAAAGGTTTTTTTCTAATAAATAAATAAGGGCAATTTAGGAATTTAACATGAAAAGAACGTGTGATCCGCTGATCTGGTCCTAAATAAAGAAGAAGAATGCTCCACTTTTTCCCCCAGCCCAGCTCCCACACAGCTCCACTCCCCCACCTGCCCTGCCTCCAGCCCAACTCTGCCCACAATCCCTCACCACTCCCAGCCCTCTATTTCCAGCTCTTCGCTTATCCCCAGCTCTGCTTTCAGTCCAAGCTCCTGGACTCAGCCAACTGTGGTGTAATGGACATGGGAGGAGGGGCTGAGACAGACTCTATTACTAGTAAATGGGGGGCATGTCAGGAAAAGTTTGGGCACCACTGATCTAGTCTGATCTCCTTAAGAGGAGTTTGATTAGAAATAATATCTCAGTCTTAACTGTCATATTGATGATAATGAGAAATAAAACATAAGAAAAGGGAAACTCCTAACAAACAATACGGGTATTTCTCTTTAATTTTTAGGCAAACGAGATTGTGTTTAAATGTTGTGGAGTTCACTGTAAAATTTAAATTCTACAATTTTTTTGTAATATGAAACCTTTTTTTGTTTAGTTGCTTTTTATTCTTATTCTGTTGTGGAAGGGTTAGTGTTGTTATTGTATAAAATGTGGGGAACCACTAAAGTGGAGAGATTTCATACCAAAAGCCAGTTTGAAAAACTGATATGCAATAGAGTCACAGTGTTTAAGACCAGAAGGGACCACTGGATCCTCTTGTCTGATGTCCTGAAGAAGACTTTGATTTCTCTCAGCCTTTACTGTCATATTGATGATAAGGAGAAATAAAACATAAGAAAAGGGAAATGCCTAAAAAAATCTATTTATTCCTCTTTCTTTTTCAGAGAAACGAGATAACGAGATAAGTAAGTATCATTATCCTTCCTCTGAAATGAAACTTTTTGTACCATTTTGGAGTCTCACATGGCTGTTTGTTTTATTGTGGTGGGGTTGTTTGCTTTTAAATTTAAATTTTAAAATTGTTGCAATAGGAAACCTTTTTAGTTAGTTAGTTTGGTTTATCATCATCATCATGATTCTTTTGGGGTTTGTTTGTTAATGTAACTTTATGAAAGGTGGGGAAAGACTAAACTGGATGAATTTCACACCAAAAGCTAATTTGAAAAATTGATAAGCAATACAGTAGTAAAGTAGATAATGGCCAAAAAAATATGTCCCAGGAGGAATTGTGCGAAGGCCCTGGTGGACTATCAGCACCTGAGATGATTATCTTCCCTCCGCACTGCAAAGTAGGCATGTAACCAACCTGAAGTAAAGTGATACCTGGGCTCTAGCTTCTACCCAAAGTCTTGCCAGCTAACCTGGGTGCAAAGCACCTCCAAACTTGAGTCAGAGCTTTTGTGCTTGCGCATTAGACAGGTTGGGGCAACAGCCAGGTAAGATTCTGGGCTAACTCTGCAGTGAAGATCCACCCTGGGAGAGACACACTCATGCAGTCCAGTGGAGGTTCTGATGAACGAATAACTTTCTTTTTCCCTCAGTGTATTAGTTTGTACAATATTGAATCATGCAATACGTGTTCAGATCCGCTCTCATCTCTAATTATGTGGCTGGTTTTAGGGTGGAGAAGATCCGTGGCACCTATAGAAGAAGGTAATTAAAGATCATATTTTATCAATGTCCAAATATCTGTTCCCATGAGGCAATGTGCCTCATTTTCTTTGTATATGGGAGTGGATGTGATTGTTCAGGGCAGATCTCCCCAGCACCCTTCATTTCACGGCGCATCACAAGGTGAGGTGAGGTTTGTGCCTATGTCCTACCACACCATACTGAATCCATCGCATATTGCATCTACGCTTCCTGCCCCTCCACCGCTCGCATGTGCACTGCACCCTGCAGAGATCTGTGCCAGCCGCTGCCACCCCTTGTACAGAACCAGTGGGACAATCACCTCCATAGCCACTTCTCCAGGGGGAGTTTGTTCTATCTCCCTGTGCTGATGTCCGATCTCCAGTGTCCCTTTGTTTCTTCCTTCATCTTTTCCCCCGTGAAGAAAGCCAGGAGCTCTGCAGTGACCCCACACTGACTGGGTGAGCAGGGACTGTGTCTGTGTGAGACCCTTGCTCCTGTCTCAAGCGGAGGAACTGAGCCTTGATCACAGACAGGGGCTCCCCTGGCTCCATTATACTGATCTGGGAAGCTCCTGTGATCACCGCTGGGAGCTTGTGTCTTTTCTCCTCTCTCCATCCACCATGACCCCAGCATGGTCCTGTCTCTGACAAACAGGACGCCAAGTCAGTCTCCCCATTAGTAGCATGACCCTCTCCCTCTTTCCACCAGCCACCTATTCTGTATCTCCTCCCTACTGGCAGATTTACCACTGGGCCAATGGGGCCTGTGCCCAGGGGCCCCAGAAAAATGGGCGCCTCTGTGCCCCAACCCGCTCTGCCTGCCCAGTGCTCCTGCCAGAGAGTGGGGTCAGGGCTCGGGGGGCTTGCCCCACTCCATCCGCCCAGAACTCCAGCCAGGGAATGGCGTTGGGGTGTGGGGTCTTGTCCTGCTCTGCAGCTGGAGCGCCAGGTGGGCAAAGCAGGGCACGACCCCACGCCCCAGCCCTAATTCCCCAGCAGGAGTGTGGGGAGGGGGGTTCTACAGTCAGAAGGGGTGGGGAGGGGCCCTCACTTGCTGTGGCCCAGGGCCCCACAAAACCCTAATCTGTCCTGGCTCCCCCCACACTTGTAGCTTCCACCATGAACCCCCTTGCCTTGTTTAGCTCCCTCACTCCCTGCCCCAAGCTAATGTACTTTGTGCTGCGACTGCTGCTGAGCAGTGACAATCTGGGCAGGTTCAATCCTGGTACCGTGTGGCCTGTTGCTGTCCAAGCTGTGACATTTCAGAGCAGGCCGGGTGCAGTGGGGAGGCCCTATAGCAAAGTGCAGCACAGGGGCAGCTGGGACACAGTGAGATTGAAGGTGGGGTGGGGGGGAAACTCTGTCAATGTTCACTGAGTTGTACCATCTGCTGGGGCTGCCAGAGTCTCTTGTCCCCTCCCCGGGCAGAGGTGGGGGCAGGAGGGGAAAGATTCTGAGTCTCAAGCCTGGCCCAGCTGCTTCTTTCACCGTCACTGACCCGTCTCTGTCAGTGGAGTGACTCTCCCCAGCCCTGTCCTGAGATCTCTGAGGTGATGGGAAAATCCTGGAGAAAGGAGATTCCCTGAGTCACTCTCCAGCTGGGGCAGATTCTGTCACTGACGCTATGAAACCCTCCCCTAGGGCCGAGCTCTGCCCCTCACGCTCTGATTCTCTCTCCCCAGCAAATGTGACTCTGGATCCAGACACGGCTCATCGCGACCTCGTCCTGTCTGAGGGTGGGAAAAGTGTGAGACTCGGAGACACGCGTCAGCAACTGCCCGACACCCCTGAGAGATTTGTCACTGAGCCCTGGGTGCTGGGCTGTGAGGGATTCACCTCGGGGAGACATTGCTGGGAGGTGGAGGTGGTGGGTGGGCGACGCTGGGCTGTGGGGGTGGCCAGAGAGTCTGTGGGGAGGAAGGGACAGATCAGCCTTAGCCCTGAGGGGGGGATCTGGGCTGTGCAGTGGTGGTGGGGTCAGTTCTGGGCTCTCACCTCCCCTGTGACCCCCCTGCCCCGGAGCCGGGCCCCCAGCAGGATCCGGGTTTGTCTGGACTGTGACCGGGGGCAGGTGACATTTATCGATGCTGGTGCCGAGGCCCCGATCTTCACTTTCCTGCCGGGCTCCGTCCCTGGGGAGAGAATCCGCCCCTGGCTCTGGGTGTGGGGGGGATCCCGGCTCCGACTGCGTCCCTGAGACCCACAGCAGAGGGGGAACCGGAAATCAGCCTCTCTAGCCTCACGGACTCCAGAATCTATGACCTTGGAGGTCTCCCATCTGCCCAGCCCCTGGCCCCTCATCTCTATGGCCCATGGAAGCTCCTCCCCCTCTCTGCAGTCCCAGGGATGGGAGGGGGAGGGGGAGGAACCCCTGAGGCTGCAGGAGGGGCAGAGGGGCCCTGAGAGGCAGAGGTGGGGGCTGGGCAGGGACCCAGCATGAATCAATCAGGGTTTGGGGGGCTGGGGAGAAGCGGCAGCAGGGAGCGGTTTGTGCAGATCTGTGGGATTGGATCTCATGGGGTCTCCCAGCCAGAGCTCCTTTCCCTGATCTCATGGGGTCTCCCAGCCCAAGTCACCTTTCCCTGTAACTACAGGACAGCTGGTAACCCTGTAACTGTCAGAAAAGGGCAGGGGGAGGGGGAGATGGGTGCAGATCGACCAAAAAACCCATTATATAACCTTAAAAAAATCATAATTGGAGCAGTCTCATGATTTTTATTTTAAACTCCTGAGGTTGGCAGCACTGGGGGAGGCAGGGACAGGGCGGGTTTAACCAGAGGGAATTAGAAGAAGCAAGAAGGAAAATGTGAATGAAAATAAAACAAGAAGAAAGGGAGAGTCTCTGAGTAATGGTGGAAAACAGAAATGAGAAGAGTGACAGAAAAATATCCCTGGCAGGGGAACCAGCCTGTGGGCAGCAAGAGGGAAAGGGACAAAATCAGGGGAAAGAAGGGAGCAGCCATTGGGGGATGATCTGTGACAGGGAGGGGAGGAGAGTGGGAGAGACAGAGGAAAATAAACAGGGATCAGAAGTGAGGGTTAGAAAAATGAGTAGAAAGGGACAGTATGGAAGGAAAGGAGCATGAGAGGGACAGAGATTTATTCAAAGTTACTGAAAGTGACACTGTAACTCATCAATTCCCTATATTCATTCCTGGACAACTGTACCGTTGTGCCATTAAGAAAACTGCTCTCAGTGGCTGGGGAGCTCCTTTCCATGCTGTGGTTATTAAGGCTCCTTCTCGGCTCCGTTTACTTACCATTTTTAGTTACTTTCGGTAAATAAAACAAACAATTATTCGTGTTTCTTCCTCTTTACTGTCCCAGCTGCAGTTGTCGGGGGCAGAGCCGTGGGATTTGCTGCCTGACTTGGTTGTGTCCCCCCAGCCTCCATAGGAAATATTGTGCCCCTAGGAGGAGAGTTTGTGTTTTACTGTGATGTGTCACTCTCTGTCCTGTGCACACCCCTGTCAATCAGGAATTGCTCAGCTGTGCTCTGCAGAGAGGAGACTGGTTGCACAGGGGGCAATCCATGACTTGGGGTTGCAATGCTGAACATCACTTAATGCTTAATTTGTAGGCAACTGGAAAATCATAGTCTGCAACTCTGCAAAGCTGAGTTAGGGGCCTAAACTCCCTGTATCATGCATGGGCATCACAGGCACCTGACAATAAGATTCACAAAACCCAGCTCACTCGGCAGGGAGCCATCTGGGGAAATGGCTACACTGGAAACTTCAAAGCGCTGTCATGGGAGCGCTCCCGCAGCAGCGCTTTGCAGTGCGAGTGTGGTCGCACGCAAGCCCAGGGAGAGAGCTCTCCCAGCGCGCCTGGTAATCTGCCTCCAGGAGGGGATGAGCGCCGAGCGCTGGGAGTGTGGCTCCCAGTGCTGGGTGCCTGTCTACACTAGCGCTTTAACGCGCTCAGACTTGCGCTCAGGGGGGTGGCATTCTAGGTTCTGTCCCAAAGCCCTGTGTTGCATCGGTTTGCATCCCAGAAATCCCAGTGCTTCCGTCCACATTTGGCGCCATCTTTCAATGTTTTTTGTACTGCGCACTGTGTCTTCCCTTTCGGTCTGTGGGAATGAAGCCCAAGCTGCTGAGGAATATGCTGAGAGTCTCACCGGCACGTCACGTTTGGCAGTTGAGTTACTCCTTAAGATCCAAACTGACAGTGAGGAGTCTTGACTCAAGTAACGCATACGACACGAGATTGCTTGTGGCATTCACGGACATGCTCAGCACTGTGGAACACCGCTTTTGGGCTCGGGAAAGGAGCACTGAGTGGTGGGAATCACATTGTCATGCAAGTCTGGGATGACGAGCAGTGGCTGCAGAACTTTTGGATGAGAAAAGCCACTTCATGGGACTGTGTGAGGAGCTCGTCCCCACCCTGCGGCGCAAAGACACGAGATTGAGCACTGCCCTGACGGTGGAGAAGCAGGTGGCTATTACAATCTGGAAGCTGGCAACTCCAGACAGCTACCGATCGGTCGCTAACCAGTTTGGAGTGGGAAAGTCGACAGTTGGAATCATGTTGATGCTAGTTTGCAGGGCCATTGATCGCATCCTGCTCAGAAGAACCATGACTCTGGGTAACGTGCATGAGATTGTGGTTGGCTTTGCACAAATGGGTTTCCCTAACTATGGAGGGGCGATAGATGGGACACATGTTCCAGTTCTGGCACCAGCCCACCTAGCCTCCAAGTACGTTAATCAGAAGAGGTATTTCTCTGTGGTTCTCCTGGCGCTTGTGGATCACTATCGGCGTTTCACTGACATTAACGCAGGCTAGCTTGGAAAGGTGCATGACGCACGTATCTTTCGGATCACAGGCCTGTTCAGGAAGTTGCAAGCCGGGACTTTTTTCCTGGACCAGAAGATCACTGTAGAGGAAGTCGAAATGCCCATTGTGATCCTTGGAGACCCTGCTTACCCTTTAATGCCGTGGCTCATGAAACCCTACACAGGGAGCCTTGAAAGCATCAAGGAGAGGTTCAACAACAGTCTGAGCCAGTGCAGAATGACTGTGGAGTGTGCTTTTGGCCGTTCAAAGGGCTGCTGGTACTCTCTGTATGGGAAGCTGGACCTGGCCGATGACAGCATCCCCGTGGTCATATCCGCGTGCTGTACCCTCCATAACATTTGTGAAGGGAAGGGTGAAAGATTCACTCAGGCATGGAACTCAGAGGTTCAACATGTGGAGGCTGAATTTGAACAGCCAGAGAGCAGGGCTATTTGAGGGGCCCAGCGCAGGGCTGAAAGGATTAGGGATGCCTTGAGGGAGCAATTTGAGGCTGAAAGCCACCAGTTTGGTGCCCTGCACGGGAGTGAAGTGCAGTGGTTCCAATGTTAGTAGGAATCTGTGTTTGCTACACTGACTTGCAGTGCTTGTTTCTCTCCTGGGCTAAGGTATCTTTTACTTTATGGAATAATCAAGAATGCTTTCAAAGCCAAAAAATCCGTTTATTGAAAAGAAAATTCATTTATTGAAAATAAACACAACTGCTTGGGAAACAGAAAGGGCAAGGGGGTAGGGTGGGGAACGGTACAATCACAGATTTGCGTATGTCCTGTCTGGAGTGCTGTGCAATGAGGGCTGCACTTCTGGCCGGCTGAAATGCCTGGTGATGGGGGTTGAGTGCAGAGGGTCGGGGTCGTAGTTTTCAGGGCTGGGTGGTGAAGCTACAAGTGTTGGAGGCAGCTGGTGGCAGAACCTGGATGTTGGGGAAAGTAGGTTGGAGGTGACATGGGGGCACAAGGGAAAGAGTTTTGGGACAAGGGCTGCAGGGGGCGGGGACGGGCACAGTAGTGCTCCACCTTCATGGTTACGAGTGCCTGGATAGAGTCTGCTTGGTGCTCCGTTGTGCTTATCAGCCGATCCGTGCTTTGCTGCCGGAGCACCGTGCTTTTGTGCCAGCCCTCCTCGTTCTGCTGGCGGATCCTTCTTCACTCTCCTGCCACTCCTACACTTTTTGATTTTCATTACTTGAATGCTGCATTACTTCATGCAACATGTCTTCCTTGCTTCTACGTGGCCTCTTTCTGGTTCTTTGGAGTCTTTTGGCCACTGATAACGTGGACGGCTGAGATCTCAAGGTTGCATCAGTAAAGGCAAAATGCAGCACTTAACAGAGGCAGTATTGTTCACACCAGACAGAGCAATGATTCCCCCGTACTTAATGGCAAGCACAGTCTACACAATAGCATGCATGCAGCCGTAATCCTCCTCACCCCAAGAGCCCGCACCAAATAACTTCCTTCCCAAAATAAAAGCCGCTTACCGCGAACCTTCTCTGGTGTTCGTCCTCCCCCAAGCACTGGCCGCCGTGACTGGCTACCTTCCTCCTGGCTTGAGAACAGCTCCTGGCTGCATGCATCTCGGGATTCTGGGGTGTCTCCCTCCTCCTCAGCACCCTCGCTCCCGCTTTCCTCCTCCTCCTCCTGCCTGATTGAACTTGGCTCTGAAGTGTCCAAGGTGGTCCTGGGAGTGGAGGTGTGGTCACCCCCAAGTATCGCGTCCAGCTCTTTGTAGAAACAGCAGGTCGCGGCGGCAGCTGTTTGCCTGGCGGGCTTTGTGGTAGGCATTCCGCAGCACCTTCACTTTAACCCTGAACTGCAGTGCATCCCGGTCATGGCCCCTTTCCATCATGGCCCTTGATATCTGCCTGAAGGTATCATAATTCCTACGGCTGGAGCGCAGCTGGGACTGGACAGCTTCCTCCCCCCAAACACTGATGAGGTCCAGCACCTCGCCATTGCTCCATACTGGGGCTTGCCTGGCGCGTGGAGGCATGGTCCCCTGGAAAGATTCGCTGAGAGAACTCCACGCCTGGCAGAGCAAACAGGAAGGGGATTTTCAAAATTCCCAGAGAATTTAAAGGGCGGGTCTGACGGTTGCTCACCTGGGGCAGAGTGCTCTACGTGCCTTGCCAGTGTGGACGGGTAGTGAGCTAGTGCGCCCGGGGCTCCTTTATTGCACTGTAACTCACAAGTGTAGCCAAGGCCTAAAACAGCAGCAGGGGAAAGGTGTTTGAACGATGGCTGCAAATCTCAAGCCGCGCAGAGACCAGCTAAAGAGCAGCACTTCACTCCACTGAGCTGCAACGTCTAGTAACCACGTTGTTAAATTGCTGCAAAACGGGATCCGGGTAACTAGCTGCATCCGCAGCAGCATCTCTGCGCAGCACGGCTTCCCCGCCACAGCTGAATTCCCTCTCCATGTCCCCGATGGCGGCTTCCCAGATTGCCCCAGGCCTCCTCCGTCTGTCCCCACATCCCCTGCTGCAGCCGCAATGGGCAAGTGGCCTGAGAGGTCTCTGTTTATCCCACACCACGTACCATAGGCGTGCGCATTACATTTCACTGGCATGTGCACCCAGGGGATTTTTTTTTAAGGCGAACATTGAGCACACAATTTTCCACACTGAAAAAAAACAGTAACCTAGTTAATAATAATTAATACCCATAATAATAATAAAATCAACTCATAGAATTAATGAAAAATGTGTGTATCCTGTATAGGAAATTATCATATGAGAAATGAAAATGAGCTTGCTTTGGGATTTTACAAGGCACTTATATCATTTAAACTCATTTGGTACCCTGAGTCATGATAACACTTCTTGCAAATCACATAAATAGGGATCTCATGGTCCCCTTCCTGCACCCCATTGCAAAGGTGCAGGTGTTATTGCTGGCTGCCCTAGGGCTGCAGAAAACCCTAGGGGCAAAACATATGGAAAGAAGAGGATCAATTTATACAGAGGGCTGAAGGGGGACTCCCACAGTGCATTCATTAACACTTAATAAATACATCAAAATTAAATACTTTACAGAGATAAGAACCTGTAATGACAACTTTACTTCATGAGAAGCTCCAGAGAAAGAAGACCCAGAGGGACAGGTTTCAGAGTAGCAGCCGTGTTAGTCTGTATCCGCAAAAAGAAAAGGAGGACTTGTGGCACCTTAGAGACTAACCAATTTATTTGAGCATAAGCTTTCATGAGCTACAGCACACTTCATCGGATGCATACAGTGGAAAATACAGTGTGCAGATTTTATATACACAGAGAACATGAAACAATGGGTGTTACCATACAGACTGTAACAAGAGTGATCAGGAAAGGTGATCTAGTACCAGCAAAGGACGGGGGGAGGAAGGACCTTTTGTAGTGATAAAAAAGGTGGGCCATTTCCAGCAGTTGACAAGAACAGTAGGGGGGAAATAAACAAGGGGAAATAGTTTGTCTTTGTGTAATGACACATTCACTCCCAGTCTTTATTCAAGCCGAAGTTTGAGGGAGTAATGGTAGGGGGAATCCCAGAGAGACCAAAGGGGCTGGTAAGGGAGCAGACAGAGAACAAGGGTAGAGGCAGAGTGGCTCCAGGGTTGGCCCAGTCTTCTGCATCTCCGCTGTGGATGGAGACAATGATCTCTATCACTGGAAGAGGGAACAACAGAATGGAATGCCCAGAAGAAGGAATGACTTGAGGACAATTTCCTGAGGGACCCATCCCCTTGCAGAGCTTTTCTAGCTCTGACATTTACATTGCTACATGCTTTGGCCCACAGAAATAAAAATCTGCACATCTTCCATGTGTTTTTGGACCAATGGAAAAAACCAGGTACAATTCAAGTGACTTTTAAAATTCCCTAGGAAACTGAGTTAACAAAATAAATGAGTGTATGAATAACCAGAAAATATACTTCTCAAGTGAAAAACGATGACTGGACTTCTTTGCAAAGACATTGTAAGTTTTCTTACAGGAAAAGCCACAAAGTGTCTGGAAAGGAAGAGGAGATTAAATGACTTGCCTCAGTGGAATTAAATCCACAGAGCATTGCTGGGCCTGTGATGATGACGACCGGGGTTTGCTCACCTGGGGCTCCCCCTCCCCGTGCTGTGGAGGCAGGGCTGGGCAGGTCTGCGGCTGCCAGCAGGTCCCCTGCCCCAGGTGCAGCTCCCATTGGCCTTGGTGACCGCCAGTCTCGGAGCCTCCTGGCCAATGAGCTGGGGGCGGGAGGGGGAAGGCAAAGGGGAAGATTGTAGGGAGCAGGGGAGGCGGGGGGAGCGGAGCTGTTTCTGGAGGCACAAAGGGGAGGCTCTCTGGAGAGGGGTGACGGGGGCACAGGGGCTGGTGGGGATCTTCCAGGGGGGTAGCGGGTTGTGTGGGTCTCTGTGGGGTGGGGGGTGGGAGTGATGGACAGAGCCAGCTGCAGCCCGGGTCTGGTCTGTGGGGGAAGGGAGCATTGCTATACTCCCCCACCCCCTCCCCAGGAAGCCCCCTCTGTACTGTGTATTTTATGCCAGCCCTGGGGTGCCCATTGCTGCTCCTTTCTCCTGCCCCTGGCTCCATCTCTTTGTCTGCCCCCACAATTCCCCCCCCCATCTGTGTCTGACAGTGACAGACTCCTGTTGCTCTCTCTGCCTGCAGCTCCCTCCCCCTCCCTGCTGGAGAGGGGTGGTCAGGCAGCACTGGCACCCCCCCGCCCACCCCAGCTGGGAACCGGGTCAGCTCTGGGAGGGGGCACCAGCGTGCAGAGCTGCCCTGCCTCCGCTGAGACTCCGCAGGGACGCTGGGGAGGGGGGAGCCGCCCCTGAGGTGAGAGCGCCGTGCCCCGCCCTGCCCCACCCCACGTTGCCGAACCGTGGAGCATGGGCACCGCAGGCCATCTGACCGCCTGTGTATCCAACCCACCCTGCTCCCTGTCCCCTGGCTGCCCCCGCCCCTTATCCAACCCACCGGTCCCCCAACCATGAGGCTCCGAGCAGCATTTGGCTCAGGGCAGAGCCAGACATGCTGCCCCGCGGGAGCACGCAGCCCCCCCCCGCCCCCCACCGAGCTCTGCCCGGCATTGGGCAAACCGGTCACACCCCATGTGCACTCCTATGCCATGTACCCTGCAGGCCCCTAGTGCGAGCTCCCCTCACACCGGCTCCCCTCGGCCATTGGGCCCCGGCCCTCACCTGGGGGACGGGAGCTTGGTCTCCCTGCAGTCCCTGGTCTCTCTGCTCGGACGGACAAACTGGGAGAAAATGGGAGCAGGCCTTGCTGGGCGTGGTTGTGTGACAGGGTCACCTGCCCCCAGGGCCCAGGCTGAGATCCCAGCACATTCCACAGGCCCCTGAGCCGCCAGCAGATGGACTCTCAGCCTCGGTCCCTGTGGTGATGGGGGACGCACTGGGTCATTGTCCTGGGGGAGCTGCTGGGGGAGGGAGGAGACTTACCTGCTCACAGACAATTTTAACAGTTCTAAAGCTTCAACTTTTTGAATCTCAGTGTCCAGTGTCATTAAATAGCCTGAGTCACTTTCAAGCAAGGAAACACCCCCTTGCTGCTGCAGGCGGGGCACAGTGTGAACTCAGAAAATTGAAACTTACCCTGTCCCACTGCCCAGAGGGAGCCATGGCTGCAGCGAGCCCCGTGGAAAGTCTCCAGGAGGAAGCGACATGTCCCATCTGTCTGGAGTATTTCACACACCCTGTCACTCTGGAGTGTGGGCACAATTTCTGCCGAGCCTGCATCGCCCAGTGCCGGAAGGGACCCGACACAGCCGCCTCCTGCCCTCAGTGCAGAGAAACTGTGCAACAGAGAAACCTCAGGCCCAACAAGCAGCTGGCAATTGTCCTAGAAATCGCCAACCAGCTGAGTTTCCAGGCAGCAAAGGGAGCAGGAGGGGGTGGGGTGTGTGGGGAACACCAGGAGGGTCTGAAACTATTCTGTGAAGAAGATCAAACCCCCATCTGTGTGGTGTGCGACAGATCCCGGGCTCACCGCACTCACATGGTGGTTCCCACACAGGAAGCTGCCCAGGAGTACAAGGTAGGGAGTTGCTGCCCAGTCTAATGGGTAATAACTTTGGATATTAATTACAGCTTAATGGTGTAACCCTGTCATTCAGCTGTGTGTAGCCTTCACTGCATGAAAGCTGATTGGGGGAGTTACAAGCTGTGGCTGGTATTACTGGTTGTATCACAGTGTTTATTGTTATTTGCATCCCCTAGAGACCCCAGAGGAGATCTGACCTCGATTGTGGGTTCCTTGCACAAAACCCAGAGGGGGCCAATCCCTGCCCTGAGCCATTTACAGTCTAACTAGACAAGACAGACAAAGGGTGGGAGGGGAAACTGAGGTACAGTGAGGGGAAGTGATTTGTCCAGGGTGACTCAGCAGATCAGTGGCAGAGCTGGATATAAAAACCTGGTTTTCCAAGGCCCACTTCAGTGCTCTAACCACTAGCTACTCTGCCCCTTTCAGCAGCACTGAGTAGTGATGAAGTGCAAACAGTAGGAGGAAAAGACTCCTTGATACAGGTCCTAGGCCCGGCAGGGAGAGGAGGTTTCCCACTGGGATTGTTAACTCCTGTCCTGCTCCATGAGGGGTTAAACTCAGATGCTGCCGGCCTGCACTAGAGGAGATCACAGGGCTGAACATGGTGTGGGACCCCGAGCACCTTCAGTCCACACCCACAAGGGCTCCAGTCAGTGCAGGTCCATGCCACATGCCACTGGGATCAGACTTATCTTCAGCAAAACTAACCCCTGGGCCGTGCGGACTAGTGCCAGTCTGACCTGTTCTCGTGTGTTCATGGGCAAGGACCAGCCAACGTGGTTCCGTTAGTCCCACCAGGCAGCCCTTTGAAATCTGCCAGAATCCACCGCTTCTGGGGTCTTTGCTAGGGACTTTGGGGTAGCTACCCAGAGGCCATTGCCAGGGAAAGGGGCTAGGACAGCACGAGGGCAAACCCCAGCTGTTCCTAACACAAGTCAACACATCTAATGGGGTTTGCCCTAGTCCTTAGATCAGTGCTGTCCAACCTGTCCCATCCCCTGGGGTACAGGGCTGAAAGTCAATGGAGTTGGACTCCTTTGAGCATCCTTGCCTACATGGCTGCCCCCAGTGGCTTCTGGGATTGGTATCACTGTTTGTTAAATCTTCCCAACACCAGCTTTATAGATTCACCACAATGGGACACCAGTTTTCCACTGGTTCGACTCAATGGAGAAAGTGGATGTAATAACTTCAAACAATCTGAATACAAAACCCGCCCAATTTCCATAAATAAGGTTTCATTTCCTTGGTGTCTCGGATGTCCTACCAAGAGAAAGACCCACTGTTGTACACAATATTGTTTTAACTGTGTTGGTCCCGGGCTATTAGAAAGACAAGGTAGGTGAAGTAATATCTGCTCATGGCAGCTTCTGTGGTGAACGACAAGCTTTCAAGCTTACACAGAGCTCTTCTTCAGGCCTGTGAAAGAGTGTGTTCCCCAGAGCTGAGTTGTGTGTAACTCTTTTACCAACACGAGCTGGGCCAGGAGAAGGTATTGCCGTACCCACCTAGTCAATCTAGGAAGACTGACTGTTATGTAGAATTTTGGGTGGGAAAACACCTCATCCACCCCCTACAACCCTGAAAATAAACCCACCAAATCATTTCTGTTTGTCAGGAAAAAATACAAGCCCATTTGAAGACTCTGAGGAAAGAGAGAGAAAAGGTGCTGGGATTGAAAGTGACTGGAGAGAAGAGAAGCCGGGAGTATCTGGTCGGTGCCTGTTCTTCGCCTGCTGGGACATGGAGCTGGGAGGGATGTTTATTGGTAGATTTCTCTGTGGCCTTGTGTATGTTTCTCCAGGATCATGGGACACTCTGTGTGTGTGTGTGTGTGTGTCTGCAGATGTGCATATCACAAATGTTCTCTCCCTGGAGAAGGACAACAGCGTCTTCTGCAGGATCTAAGATGCATTTTAATGAATGAGTTAATTACGACCCCTTGTGGTTTTCACAAAATTTCTCCCAAACCGCACTGACTATATCCCAGTGGAGATGGAGACAGCCCGTGCAGAGAGATTGGGCCCAAATGGGAAGCGGTAAGAAAATCCTCTCCTTTGTGATCACAGTGTAGAGTCAAGTGTCAGGATGTGAAGAATGGTGGGTTTGGAACCTCAGCCCACAGAGACTCTCATGACAACCCGACCGCTCTCCAGAGCCGGGGGGGAGGGGCTAGTGGAACTCTGGCCCACCAGCGGATCTGCCTACGAAGCTCCTGATTGGAGCAGACGTTCGGCTGCATGAATTACGCCAGCAGGAGTCACGGGAAGTTGTCCAAACAACTGAGTGAACTCCCGATCTGCTGCTGGACTGGACCCTGACTCTGGCTTGGCCCTGGCGTTCTTCCTGCCTCAGGTTTGACCTGCAGTACTGCTATCTGACTTTGGCTTGACCCTTCGCGTGGCTGCCTGACTCCGACTCCAGTCCTGATCCCCCGTGTGACTCCAGACACTGATTCTGGCTCAGCCTTTGGCATGACTTCTGAGCTCGACTGTAGCCCCAACGCTTGGTGAGATCCTGACTTTGACTCCAGCTCTGACTTCGGCTGTAGTTCCTGACTTCTGACTGCAGCTCTGAGCACTAGGCCTGACAGCTCATGGCTCGGTCTCTACACAGATGTCTTAGAGATTGTAAAGAAACTCTCTCTTGTAAGACTGTAAGAAAGGTCATCAGGCTCCATCCATGTTCCTGACCAGCCCTTTCCTTATTTCTTCTAGAAACAGACAGAAACCGAGAGGCAGAAGATTGTGTCTGAATTTCAGCAACTGCGGCAGCTCCTGGAGGAACAAGAGCGACTCCTGCTGGCCCAGCTGGAAAAGCTGGACAAGGAGATTGTGAAGATACATGAAAATATCACCAAACTCTCAGAGGGGATTTCCCGTCTCAGTGAGCTGATCAGTGAGATGGAGGGGAAGTGTCAGAAGCCAACAAGTGAATTCCTGCAGGTGAGACTGAGCTAGAAACATCCCAAATCCCAACACAGGGACAGGACAGCTCCTGAAGTACAGGCACCGGAGTCCAGCAGTCAGAGATCTCAGTGTAACTCAATGTGTGCATTGCTGAAATGTGAATGACTATTGTTCTTTGCAGACTCACAGACACATTGATATTAGAGATGGAAGAGCCCCATTAGCTCAGTGAAACCATGGCCCTTGTTTCCCTGTATTTGCAAAATCCCTTTCCTGGAATCCCAAGTGTGTGTCAGGTGGTATGAAATTTTTTTTAATCTCTCTCTCCTCTCTCTCCCCTCTAGGATGTCAGAAGCACCTTGAGTAGGTACGTGGCTCTCTCTCACTCCCACACATACTTGGCAATGCCGGGGAAGAGCATGGAGATGGTGCTTGCACCGCATCTCCACAGCAACATGTGGGGGATTTTGGATACAAATCTCTCAGATAAACTTAATCCTGAGGTTCTCACCCTGGTACAGAAGACTCTGGAATTCTCCATTCAGTGGGAAAGACTGACCTCAAGTGTTTCCTAGAGATGTCACATCCCTGGGGGAGTGGCTGCCTCAGGATTGTGGGGATGGAATATGGGCCTGTCACTACTGGGGCCCTGGATACCATTCAGCCCAAGGCAGCAGTGGTCAAGAGTCTTTCCCACCTGAGTCTTTCCCAGCCTGAGGACTGTTTGGAGAGCTGTGTGGAGTGAGCTGGGGATGGGGGAGTTGGTGTCTCAGTTTAGTTCCTAGTGGACAGATTTCGACAGCACTTTACATAGGAACCTCCTGTCCCTCAGAGCATGGAGGCCAAGGAGTGAATTGGCCATGGAGACTCAATTCCCCTTTTTATCCCCAGAGCTCATCTCACCAGACCAGAGTTGAAGAATATTAAGGAGTCCTTAGAAGGGAAGGTTGTACGGCCATGGGCTGTGTTGCACCTGCTCTGAGGCTGGGAGAAGTCGAGAAATTCGAACTCCAGGCCCATTAGAGCAGCGACTCAGTAGTAAGCACTTATAATGAGTGACACAATGAAATATAATCACATGAAATTGTTTCTCTCCAGGTGTGAGAAGGGGAAGTTCCAGCAGCCAGAGGAGATTTCTCCTGAACTGGAAGAGCGAGTCAGCGATTTCTTCCAGAAAACTATTGTGCTAATCGAGACTCTGAGGAAGTTCAAAGGTACCCGGAAGGGATCTAGGAATGGAAATTGGGAAGAGCCTCTGAGACTGTGGGAAGAGAATGGTGCTGGTGAATTGGTTCACATTTAGATGATGCTTCTATTTAATTGTTGGGTGAGAAGGCCAGACATTTGGGTCGAAGACACTCAGGTTGATTAATTCAAACCTTTGTTTGCACCAGAAACATTCTTTTCAATGACAGTTACAAAGTAAGAAATGACTCATAGACTTTAAGGTCAGAAGGGACCATCATGATCCATCGACTCTGACCTCCTGCACATTGCAGGCCACAGAACCTCCCCACCCACTCCTGCAATTTACCCGTAAACTCTGGCTGAATTTCTGAAGCCCTCATATAATGATTTAAAGACTTCAAGTTACAGAGAATCCACCATTTCTTCTAGTTGAACATCGGTAAATGATACGTGCCCCATATGGCAGAGGAAGGCAAAAATAAACCCCAGAATCTCTGGCAATTTGATTTGGTGGAAAATTCCTTCCCTATCCTAAATATGGTGGTCAGCTGGACACTGAGCATTTCAGGAAGACCCAAAAGCCAGACACCTGGGAAAGATTTCTCTCTAACTCAGAGCCCTCCCCGACTCGTGCCCCATCACCAGCCATTGGGATATTTGCTACTAGCCATCGCATATAGAAAGAAGTGCTGGTCAGTTCCCTTCTCCTGGGGCATAGGTGGGTCACGGGGGATTTCTCCTAGGAAGCTCTAATTACCCCTTCCAATATCTGGAATATTAGACACATCCAAATTGCATATTTACTAGTTCTTCTCCAATCACCTTTGAGCGGTATGAATATTAAGTACCTTATATAGGTCACACACTACACATGCATGAACACGTCATTGGCAGGGCTTTTTTTCTTCAAGTTATTTTCATGTTATTGTTCTCTTCTCTGATTGGTTTATTCCCACTGATTATGCACACGCCACTTTCCCCCTTGTCTCCACACAGGGGGTATTGGACTTTGCTAACTTCTCTGTGGCTGGATACACAGCCCCCCTCAGCCTAGCTCCAGCCCCTCAGTGCCTCACCCCACTGCACAGCACCCCTCAGACTAGCTCCATCCCTCCAGTGCTGCCCTCCATTGCACAGCCCCCCTCAGCGAAGCTCCAGCCCATAAGTGCTACCGCCCACTGCAGAGCGCCCCTCAGCAGACCTCCAACCCTCCAGTATTGCCCCCACTGCACAGCCCCCCTCAGACTAGCTCCAGCTCTTCAGTGCCACCTCCATATTGCACAGCTCCCCTCAGCCAAGCTCCAGCCCCTCATTGCTACCCCTCCCCCAGCTGCATTGTATGATCTGGGTCTAGGTTATGACAAAAGGCCGTGAGTGAATGAGACAAACCAGCTGGAGTTGGAAGGGTGGGAGGGGATGAGGAGGGGAAAAGTAAATCTCTCTTACAGATTGTGTGTCCTGGGATGGTTGTGAGGCTGAAAGGATGTTGGTTCCATTGCTGGGAGATATCTGAATGAGAGAGGAAATAGAAGGTTTCAGTTAGTTTCTATGAAATGCCTGAGTGTGTCTCTGGCCTCTCGATCTGTTTCTCTGTCATGATGAAAACACAGTTCTATGCGTTCAGAGTGGGGACACTGTTATAAATACGAAAGTCTGAAATCTCGTCTCTTTTCTCCTTTCCCCCGCCAGACACTCTGCCGTCTGCACTGGAATCCCTAGGAGCACACAGACAGGGTGAGTTTGCAGCTGGAGATTGTCTTTACATTAGGAGAAAATTCCAGTCAAAACATCTTCATGAGATTGTAACGAAAGTTACCAACCAACTCACCAGTGGCTGTGGTACACACAGCCCTAAAAATAACCTGTTCACAGTGAGGAGATCCAGGGGCACTGGAACATGGGGGGCCGGGGGGCCAAGCTCACCCTCTTTCTAAGATGGGCATAGTTTGGGGGCAGGGGGCCCTGTTGGCCCCCCAAACTGCAAGCCTTGGGCAGGCGTGGAGCATCGCAGCGTTGGCTGTGCTTCATGGAGGGGCGGCTGATCAACTGCGCCCTGTGTAGTGCAGCTTCTTCCTGGTGCTTGTCCCTCTCAGTGGCCCCACCCCTGCTCCTCTTCCCCCGGGACCGTCCACCTGCCCTGGGTGGTGCACGCCGGAGAATGGACATGGGAAGGTGGAGGGTCAGGGGCTCTCCATAGTGGCCAAGGCTCCCAGCCTGGCCAGGGTCAGGGCCTCGGCGGGAAGATGAAGAGTGGGGCAGGGCCAGGGAGAGGGCAGGGCCACAGGTGGTGTGACCTAGAACCCCCCTCCCCAACTTCTGCCAAGGTGCCGGAACACCTGGGGAGATCCCAAGCTGACATCACACAAATAATCCTGACACCAACCTGAGTGCTGAGTTCATGCCCATGCTAATGAACAGAAACACTCTCCCTGAGCAGCACCCGAACAGAGCTCTCTGCCCTGAGGACTTACACATCCCTCTGCTTTACCCCGGTGCAGGGGGTCTCCCCATTGCTCTTCTCCCACATCCTGCCTTTCCTCTGGGCAGGGCTGGGCTCTCCCATTGGAGCTGCTCCCTGCTTCCTGGATTGGGGAGATCCTCTCCCTCCGATGCTGCCAGATCCTCCCTTCTCTCTGGGCTGGGGATGGGGCTACCCCACCCAATGCCACCTCCTACTCTCTGGTGTTAATCAGTTATTCCCCAATGCTGCATCTTCCTCTCTCTTCCCAGCCCTGGGAGTGGAGACTGCATTAGAGGAGGGAGATTTCCTCTGGGCTTCAAAACTGGACCTGCTTCCTCTGCTCCCTGCCCACAAAAACCTTTCTTGGTGTGTCTCTGAGGCTGGGAATGGAGCAGAATCAGCAGCGGTAGCTGGGAGCTGAAGCTTATGCAAGCAAATGGGAAACTAATGAAGTGTGTCTCCTTAGAGAGACTGAGGAAGTGCAGTGACATCCTGCTCAGTCTCAGGTGCCCAGGACAGAGGCAGCTCCCTGCAATCCCGGCCTGTCCCAGCCAGAACAGGGTTGCTGAGGAGAGTGAGAAAAGGCCCCAGCCTCTCCCAGGGCCGAGCTCTGCCCCTAACGCTCTGATTCTCTCTCTCCAGTGAATGTGATTCTGGATCCAGACACGGCTCATCCCATCCTCGTCCTGTCTGAGGGTGGGAAAAGTGTGAGATGGGGAGACACGCGGCAGCGACTGCCCGACACCCCTGAGAGATTTGACACTGAGCTCTGTGTGCTGGGCTGTGGGGGATTCACCGCGGGGAGACATTGCTGGGAGGTGGAGGTGGCGGGTGAGGGATACTGGGCTTTGGGGGTGGTCAGAAAGTCTGTGGGGAGGAAGGGAGGGATCAGCTGTAGCCCTGAGGGGGGGATCTGGGCTGTGGAGCGGTGGTGGGATCAGTTCCGGGCTCTCACCTCCCCTGTGACCCCCCTGCCCCGGAGCCGGGCCCCCAGCAGGATCCGGGTTTGTCTGGACTGTGGCCGGGGGCAGGTGACATTTATCGATGCTGGTGACGAGGCCCCGATCTTCACTTTCCCGCCGGGCTCCGTCCCTGGGGAGAGAATCCGCCCCTGGATCCGGGTGTGGCCAGGATCCCGGCTCCGACTGCGTCCCTGTGACCCACAGCAGAGGGGGGAACCAGAAATCAGCCCCTCAAGCCTCACGGACCCAGGTCTCTATGACCTTGGGTGACTCCCATCTACCCAGCCCCTGGCTCCTCTTCTCTACGACCCCTGGAAGCTCCTCCCCTTCCCTGCAGCCCCCTGTGGTGGGAGGGGGAGGGGAAGGAACCCCTGGGGCTGCAGGAGGGGCAGAGGGGCCCTGAGGGGCAGAGGTGGGGGCTGGGCAGGGACCCAGCATGAATCAATCAGGGTTTCGGGGGCTGGGGAGAAGCAGCAGCAGGGAGCGGTTTGTGCAGATCTGTGGGATTGGATCTCATGGGGTCTCCCAGCCAGCGCTCCTGCCCCAGGGGCCCAAGTCACTTCAGGACAACTGGTTGCACTGTCATGGTCCCACACACACGCGGGGGTGGTGGAGGGGATGGGTAGGGGGTGCAGATTGCTGGAAAAACCATTGTATAACTTTAACAAAATCATCACTCGGTCAGTCTCATGATTTTTTTAAACTCCTGAGGTTGGCAGCACTGTGGGGCGGGGGGGGAGGGGGGGGACAGGGACAGGGCAGGTTTAACCAGTGGGAAATTGAAGAAGCAAGAAGGAAAATGTGAATGAAAATAAAACAAGAATAAAGGGAGAGTCCAGGAGAAATGGTGGAAAATATAAATGAGAAGAGTGACAGGAAACTATCCCTGACAGGGGAACCAGCCTGGGGGCAGCAAGAGGGGAAGGGATAAATTTGGGGCTGGAGAGGGGTGGGATGGAGCAGCCATGGGGGCTGATCTGTTACAGGGAGGGGAGTGGGAGAAACACAGGAAATTAAATAAGGATCAGAAGTGAGGGTAAGAATAATGAACAGAAAAGGAGAGTATGAAAGGAAAGGGAACAGAGAGATTTATGATATGTTACTGAAAGTGAGAGTGTAATTCATTAATTCCCTATATTAATTCCTGGCCATTGGTGCTATTTTAGTGCCATTAAGAAAACTGTTCTCGTAGCTGGGGATCTGCTTGCCATGCTGTGGTTATTAAGGCTCCTTCTCAGCTCTGTTTACTTACCACCTTTAGTTATTTACTGTAAAATAAAACATTACAAACAATTCTTCTTGTTTGTTCCACTTTAATGTCCCAGCTGCAGTTGTCGGGGGCAGAGTCCTGGGATTTGCTTCCTGACTTGGTTGTGTCCCCCCAGCCCCCACAGGGAATATCACGCCTCTAGGAGGAGAATTTTGTGTTTTACTGGGATGTGTCATTAACCAGCCTGTGCTCTGCCTCTGTCCTGTCCACACCCGTGTCAATGAGGAATTGCTCAGCTGTGCTCTGCGGAGAGGTGACTGGTTGCACAGGGGACAATCCACGAAGGGACTTGGTGTTGCAATGCTGAGCGCCACAGGGCTGAGTTTGTAGGCAACCAGAAAATCACATTCTGCAAAGCTGAGTCAGGTGCCTGAACCCCCTAGACAATGCAAGTGGGCATCAGAGGCACCTTTCAATGTGATTCACAAAAGCCAGCTCACTAGGCGGGGTGCCATCTAAGCGAGACAAGCGGAGATACTGACAAGGGGGGAGGGGTGTCCTAAGCCCTGCCCCCTCTCACCTACAGATGCCTAAATCGGGGCTGCAGGGGGGCGTCGGTCTCTGCTCAGCCACCCACAGACGGGAACCCAGCGCCTGACGTCCGGTGGCTCTGGCACCTGAGGCGTTTCTTGCTGGAATGAGTCAGGCACCTGCCTCGCTCCACACGCAATGTGAGTATGGGGGTGGGGAGAAGGTGGAGGTGGGTTTTGTGACGTCACCTGCCTTATAACTTTCACCCCCACGGTGAGAGCCCTCAGGTGGCATGTGGGAGATGCAGGTTCAACTCCACAGTCTAGAGTAGCTCACGAATGTGAGTACCAACCTCAGGGCAAACAGTTACAAACCAGGGTACAAACCCCACGCTAGGTATCAGATGTGAACCTGTCAAGCACTAGAGCTTCAATCGCTTCCTCATTAGTATAGTGGTGAGTATCCCCGCCTGTCACATGGGAGACCTGGGTTCGATTCCCCGAGGGGGAGGTTAACATTTTTTGGGGGGGAGGGATAGCTCAGTGGTTTGAGCATTGGCCTGCTAAACCCAGGGTTATGAGTTCAATCCTTGAGGGGTTCATTTAGGGATGTGGGGCAAAAATTGGGGATTGGTCCTGCTTTGAGCAGGGAGTTGGACTAGATGCCCTCCTGAGGTCCCTTCCAACCTTGATATTCTATGATTCTATGAATAGCCTGAACATGGAGTCATAGACAGTCCCCTTGGGTTCTCCGGTCTATCTTGCTGCTTTTGTGCCTCCTCCCCTCCTGCATCTCCCTGCTCCCCCTGCCAGGGCTGCCACATTCCCAGCAGCAGAGTCGGGGGAGCTCCTGGCCACAGGTGTCTCTGGTTAAAGTCACCAGCTGCTCTATCCTGGCCATACAGAATGGTGGAAGATGTGGAACAGGAGACAACCTCTCCCCAGCCCAGGAAGAACCATTAATAGAAACCTTCCCACCCCAAGGCAAAGGGAGCAGGAGGTGGCAGCCCTGTGAGGGAGACCTCTGCATTCATGTCTCCAGAACCCACCTGGTCAGAGTTAAGGGGGTTTGGATGCTGGGCACTGAGAGGGTTTCTGTTTACTGGTGTGTGAGTCTGTATCCCAGACCTGGTGAGGTGCCACCGGACTGCAGTAAGGGGAACCCAAGTATCTGAGCCCCAGGATCCCCAGATAATTCAAGCCTCTGAGACCAGAACAGAGCCCATCCACTGCTCCAGTCTTGGGGTCCCTAGGCACATTCTTTGGGGACTCTCCCCCTATCTGAGGTGTGAAACCCACTGCCTAACCCCCTGGTGCAGAGCTGACCCTCCAGACTCCTGCGTGCTTAAACGCACCATCTCCCAGAACTCCACGCCAAGGTGAGAGCCCGCTGGTTTCAGCAGAATTCCCTCCGGAGGCGCGCAGTGGTTGTGAAGCATTTGGCTCTGTCTACACTAGACAGCAAACCGCTGCCTGTGTGGTCACCCGCGAGCGCTGGGGAGAGAGATCTCCCAGCTCTCCTGGTAAACCAGGTCGACGCTCAGAGCCTGTCTACACTGGGGCTTTACAGCGCTCAAACTTGCTGCGCTCGGGGTGTGTGCATGATTTATCACACCCCTGAGCCAGCCAGTTACTGCGCTGAGAATTGCCAGTGTAGACAGGCCCCTTCACACACACAGAGACTCTTTGCTCACGTCCAACACACTATTGCTCTTTCTCTTAACCAGATAAAGCACAAGAGCATTCAAATCACATCGCACAAATGACCAGCCTAACTGCAGTGCCCGTCACTAGCTCACCCTTCCCTTGGGAGTCCTGGGGGCCATCTGGGCTCAGGAAAAGCAGAGTCCGTTGTTCAGGTGACCCAGTTACCTGAATCCAGGCATGATTTCAAAGAGAATCTGCTTCCTGCTTTTGCTGAGTCTAATAAACTAAATAGCAACAACCCACGCCCCCCCCACCACCAACAAAGCCCCTTTTGTAAACATAAAGTTCCGGTCCCCCCCACCACTGGCAGCCCCGCGGGACTGGGGCTGTGTCTTTAAGAGGAGACTCTCCCCTCCCCCCGGGACAGGGGTTGGACTGAGGCAATTTCCAGTTTTACTTTCACTGTCCCCGGGCGAAGGCCGCGAGCCGAGCACACGTTTATCGATCGGAACAAACCCTGTTTCTGTTCACAACCTTCCCCGGAGAAGCCCCGAGACAAAACTGCAGCTCCTCGCTCGCCAGAATGAGCTGAGCCGCCTCCGAGACCGACGGGAACAGTCACCGAGCATGGGACTGTCCCAGCCAGAGGAGCCAAGTCTGACCACACCCGGGAGATGTTACTTCTCAGAAGACCCAACCAGGTGGGTTAATTTTGCTCCAGAAGGACTGTTTCTAACGTCTAATGCACGCTCCTTATTGCTGGGACAGATTATTCAAAACACAAGGAGTAAATAATCCTGTGAGAATTTGTTTCTCTCTTTATGGGAACTTGACAGTGCATCTACATTCAAAGTGATGGACTGTCACATACATTGCGGATTGTTTTCACAGCAATGTAACACGAGACTTTTACAGCTTGTTGAATTCGTCATTTCTTTGTTTTGCTGAATTTTATTCAAGAGCAGTGGGCCCAAGACTGTTCTCGGGGGAGATCTGTAACTTCCTCTATTTTGAATACAGAAAATTTCCTGCACCAAACCCAGCGGCCATCAATCTAGTTTTCTGCCTGTGCTCTCATTGCAGTTTTCTGCCTCTTGACTGCGGGGAGGGGGTGAATCCTTTTGTTCTTGTAAAAAATAAAATTATGCTCAGAATCAATCGAAGCAGAAAACTGCCTCCTTTTCTCCTCCTGAACTCAGTGGGAAGTGAGCATGTGTCTCAAGTTGATCCTGTGTTCAAGAGTGTCACTGAGTAGGGACTTCAGGCCATACTAAAAAAGGGAAATTTATACATTGTGTAACAAATTATCTTCTCCTGTGTGAAAAGCCATTCAAGGGGCAATATCATGAAGAAACCTGTCGGAGTACAGCTATTTACAAATTATGTTTTTGTTTAAAACAATTTGCTTATTTTTCAAATTTCAATCACGTATTATTGAACAAAAAATTAGATTTTAGTTTTTCTTTTTTCCGTTTTCATTTTTGCTCCCTTTCCTCCTTTGAGACAGGATAAGGGATGGGCGAATAAAATGTTTTTATTCCATTTGATTAGGGTTTCTCATTTTGAATCAATTTGAAATATTTTTTTCATTTAGCATCATTTCTTTGAAAAATTAGAAACATTAAAATAATAGGAAATCATCAGTTTTTTAAAAAAAGTCTAAAAGCCATTTTCTATTGAAAAAATCATTTTTGTTCAAACATTCTTGACCAGCTGCAGTGTTGTCAACTCTCATAACTTTTTGTGATTTTTATTTTAAGTCTCACAGTATTCGGTAATTTTCTGAAAGCCCGAATGCTCTAGTTATGAGTTGATGTGAGAATCTCAAATTTCATTTAAAGTAAAAATGAATTTCTAGCTTTTATGGTTGGAGGGCAAAGTTTAAGATTAAGACCTGAGTGCACAGTCAGGGCTCAGAAACCAAATGGCAAAAAATAGGAACTCAAAATGTATTTTTTAAAATATTGATTTTTTAAGTCAATCACTTATATTTTTTGACCCAATTGTGATTTTTTTCAATTATGTGTGTGCATGATGGGGGGTGGGGGAGGAGGAGGGAGGAGAGGATTTTTTTGGATTGATTTTCATAAGGAAACAAACATGATAAAGCACAAAACAACCACAACAATTTACAACTTGCATATGTTCCCAAATACCGCATTCTTCATGGATGCACTAATAAAATTAAGCAATTATGCAGTTCTACAGCTTATCAAAGCTACAAGACCAGACAATCATAGGCACGGGAAGCAGGTGCGTTGGGGGGTATTACAGCTTCCCCAGGTTTTACATGGAGCTCCACTCCCGGTCCTGTGCCTGGGGCTCCCCTCCTGGCCCCGCATGTGGGGAATCCACTCCTGGCCCCATGTCCGCCACCTGCCTCAGCCCCTTGACCCCTGTCTGTGTCCCTGCACTCCTGGAGACACAACCCTGGTCCCAGCCCCAGCTCTGAGGGGAGGGGGCGGAGGCCATGGAGAGAGGTAAGGGGGGCACGAGGTGAAAAGTTTGGGGGCAGTTTCACTGGCTTTCAGCACCCACACTTTAAAAACTGTTCAAGTGCCACTGCAGACAACACAAGAATCTTTCTCTCTCTCACACACACACTTTCTCATTCCTTAAAACTTTTTTCTCCATTGATGGAATTACTGCCAACTTCACCGCTGCTATGACTTTTTTTTTTTAATGTGGGTTTTGTAGAGATGGGAAAAAATCAGACCCATAAAGGAAACACATTTTCAATTTTAATGCAATGGCTGTTCTCACTCCAAATATGAAAGAGTTCACTTAACAATGCATTTGTCCCTTTATTCACTGTGCCTTCTTTAATGTTTGACTTTAATAATTTAATGTTAGTCAGTGTTATGCTCACTATGGAAAGTTTTTTCCTCCTTCTTCCTGTTTTCTAGATCAAGTTCCAGTGAAGAAGATGAAGGTTCTCTCATTCTGCCACAGCTCCAGAGCCAGCTCTCCTCTCCCTGGTTTTATTGTTTTCTTCCTTACTTCTTATGTTCACAAGATGGAATCAGGTAGGAATCCGCACTGTGTCTGCTGTATCTTAGGGGATTAATTTAGGCCCCTGAAGTGCCTTAACAACATGCTTCACTCAGAGTCGATGTAACTACTCACAGTGTGTAAACTTCACCCCACAGCAAGATCAGCACCTTCATTATTCAATTTTTGCCCTGATTGTGTTGCTCCTGGGTGATTTTATTTGCTCCTGGGATAGTGCCCAGGTCTGTTTCTTCACACAAGTATTTTTAAAAGATTGTCAAAGATGCCCAGGGAATTTGATGGACACTTACTGAAGAGTTTAATAATAACAATAAGAAATAAGAAAATCAAATAACTTAGTGGGTTTCAGATGTAAAAAAAAAAAAAATAAGAGCCATAATTTGAGACTAATGTGCACAAAAACAAAAGAAAAACCAGAATATAATGATGTTGTGTGACTTTTTTTAATTGGGCCTGTTAGCTAATCCATATATGTTAGGTGTCGTGTACACTGTATTATTAGGCATTATATGCATGGTAGTCCCATAATATACATATGAGAGAGAGAGAGAGACAGGGAGAGAGTTGGGAAGTTAACTTGAATGTTTTATGTTCTCCCCACAATTCTGTTCATCAATATTGAATATCCCACTTCACAATTCTGAAGTTAGTGTTCACAATAGAAAATAGGAAGTCTATCAAAGCCATGAAAGGTGTGTCCTAGCATTGGTTGGGATGTACCTCTACACCCACCTGGTTTAGAATGTGGTATCCAATCCTGTTATCAGCTCCAAGCCCCATCTCAATGCTGTGTGCTGTGCCATACATGCAGGCTGAGTTCTTAGAGCCCCAGTCCCACTGCCCATGAGCGCTCCTTTCTCTTAGGCATTCAGGCTGAAATGTTCCATGCCAGGTGTTTGTCCCTGGCTGAAGTTTTTGGAAAGTATGTCTGAAATGGAACCTCTTGGCCGTGTCCTTCATATCAAATTGCCATTTTCCTCTGACCTGCTTTTTGTTATTGTTGCTGTCCTGGTGCAGTTTCAGCAAAATTCACAGTGATTGGACCTGATCACCCTGTCACTGCCATTGTGGGTGAGGACATTGTGTTACCCTGTCACCTGTCCCCCCGGATGAGTGCTGCAAACATGGAGATGAGATGGTTCCGCTCTGAGTTTTTAAGCGTTGTGCACCTGTACCGTGATGGGAAGGATCAGTATGAAGAGCAGGTGCCACAGTATCGGGGAAGGACAGTGCTTTTGAAAGCCGGACTCACAGATGGAAATGTTCACTTGCGGCTTCTCAATATCAGACCCTCTGATGAAGGACAATACCTCTGTTTTGTTCAAGATGATACTTTTTATGAAGAAGCCGTATTGGAACTGCGGATAGCAGGTCAGTGCCTTGTGTCAGTTTTAGCTTTGTGTGGTCTTTCCTATTACAACAACTGTGACTCCCTACTTGTGAAATATTTTACCATAACACAGCATATCTAAATTTCAGCAAACAGCCACTTTCATACTTGGGAAAATATGCTGAAAACTTTCCCAAAATGTTATTAAACACATTTTCAGGATGGCCAAGACACTTTCTTGCCCAATCTTGATTGACTCCAAAAGGGGTCTTCAGTTAAGAGGGAAAGGACTTCTCTACAAATATGGCTTTCCAGTTGCTCTGCAGTCATTTCTAGGATGTGTGGCTAAGGTAGGACTGACAGACATTTATGGCCTTCTAATGGGTTGGTTGTTGCTTTGGGGTGTAGTTAAAATGAAATGGAGTGTTCTTATTTGCTGATACTGTATAATGGTGATGGTGGTGGTGGGTGTGATGATTTCTCCCCGGGGTACCACCTGGAACTGGGGTACAGCTGAGCCCCTGTCTCACCAATCTGGGTTCCCTCTTGCACTGTGACATTATGGCAAGCCGTAAAGCCCTCCACACTTGCACTCACACCAACATCCAGAGGCGGGACCACACCCAGCTGTGTTCATGAATGCATCTGGCCAGGCACTCATGAACCAACAATAGCGAGGCTTCAGCCAAAACACATCCCAGCACCCCAACCTGGGACCCACCCTGGTCAAAAGCCTGACCAGTAAAGATTATTACAATTACCCAGTTTTCCCCTCCCTCAGTGTGGAGAGGAATGTTCAGAAAATCTTTGTTAACTGAGCTGAGATTTTGCCCAAACACTTCTCTCAAACCACACTGTTTTACGTTTAAAAAAAAAAAAAAAAGAGAGAGAGATTTATTAACTACAGAAAGATAGATTATAAATCAAAGCAAACAGATCAAAGTTGATTATTAAGCAAATAAACAAAAACCCAGTCTAAGCCTAATATACCACACAAGGTTTGAATCAAACAGTGTCTCACCCTGTTAAATAGTACAAGCAGTTTGTAGATGTTTCATACATAGGCAGGGTTTCCATCTTTCCCACCTGGGACCAGCACTTCCCCAGTTCAAAGTGTGTACTCTTCCAGAGGTATATCCAGGAGTTTAGTTATGGGGAAAGTGAGGCCCATTGGTGATGTCACTTCAACCTTTTACAGTTTCTTTCATACGGCAGGAACCCCTTTGTTCCAAGCCAGGTTCCCAGCCCAGTTTGTGGAAAAATATAGGTACCAAAAAGGAATTCAGTATTATGTTATCTAGTCACATGCACCCGCATTCTTGATGAGTCATGGCAGCCATTATTCATAGGCTGTCTGAAGTGTCCCACGGTGAGGACAAGACTTTTCCATGGCTCATTGTTTTCGCTGATGGGCCATTCGCCCTGTCTAACTTCTTCACTGTTGTACCTGAAAGGCTAGTTATGGGTGTTACCCAGAACAATAACATTTGAAATACAGATGGATAGTCAATATTCATAACTCCAGATACAAAAATGATACATGCATTCGAATAGGACAATCTTATTCAGCAAATCATAACTCTTCCATTGACACCTTATTTGACACATCTTGCACAAGATGCTACATAATTATATCATAATCATATGCCAATTTGATTTAAAAAAATAATTAGTGCATTAGATAGATATATTTCTCAGAGTTTCAAATGTTCAGATCCTATTCAGGTATCTACGTGGTCATATCTCCAAAGGTGCTCAGCACTCAGTTGCTCCTGTCTTGAGCCAACAGTATCTCCCACTGACTCAGTGAAATTATTTTATATATTTGTTCACATTTTTGTGTGTCCATGAGCACTGGGATATCAGACATTCCAGTATTCATTTATCCCTTCTACTGACTACCCGCATGAATTAGTGCATTCTCATGTGAGTGACGGATCCCCAAACTGTCCCTCATCCCTTCTGCTTTATAAATTAATGTATGGAATTAACACCCTTATATATTTTCCCCTTAGGTCTGGGCTCTGCTCCTCTCATCTCTGTTGAGGGTCACCAAGATGGAGGGATTCGGGTGGTTTGTAGATCAGCTGGTTGGTACCCAGAGCCTGAGGTGTTGTGGAAAGATTTCAATGGGCGATGTTTACCATCACTCTCTGCAAAAACATCCACAGGAGATAACAACCTGTTTGAAACAGAAACTGCGATCATTGTAACAGAACATTCAAACCAAAACTTGTCCTGTTGCATCAGGAACACCGTTCTCAATCAAGAAAAGGAATCGGCAGTTTATATAGCAGGTCAGTTACCATCCAAACCCCACACTGAACTCACCACCACTAGAAACCAAACAAAATATAGGAAGAAAAGAACTGAAACATATGTGATGGATATTTCATAATCCACGTACAAACACAGACTATGGGAGGCTGGTGTCTTTACAGGGTCACAGTTTAGGCAACTTGATCCCCTTAATTGTGAGTATTCAGACTATACACGTTTTGAGAGGAAACTTTCATTCAATCCACTGATTCAGTAGGTTCCTGTAACCTTAAATTCACCTTAATTTTTTGGAATGTGATAAATTTTGTACTCTGGCTTGATTGTGATCTGTAGAGCCCTGTAAACCCACAGATATATATCCGTAGATACCCTCATCATTTTGGGGGGTTTGCAGATTGGATGCGGATACCAATTTTGTATCCACACAGGGCTCTAGTGATCTGTTCACTTCACCAACTTCATTACTTGTGTGAAATATCACCTAAGTCATGTGATATTGTTTTTCTGATGTTCAATGGGACTTGTGCTCCTTAATTACTTTGGTCTGGATCCACTAGAGGACTCATTTTACCCCTTGTCTACACACAAAAGATGCACTGATTAACTAGTTAAGCAATGCCACCTGCTTGTGTGAAAACTCCTTGTATAAATTTCAGAGTGCCCTTTATTGATTTAGCTTCAGTCAGTTTTTTATCAACTTCAACTAAATGGAGATAGAGCACTATGAAGCTGATTTATGATTTAAGGTTTTGGGCATCAATTTATTTAAATTGGTGCAACCCTGATATGTTGTCAACTCTTGAACCAATTTAAGAATGACCCCATAAGAGGGTTGGCCCAGGTTCACTAAATCAGAGCACAAACCATGTGTGGAAAAGACACCAGGCACATTTGAAAATTCCATCCTGTTTAGATGACTGAATCACTGTGAACACAAGAAGAGCAAATGGAAATTAGTTAATTTGCTGCACAAGTGTTTGGACAAATTGTGATTATGATTTTTCCCAATATTAGGAGGTAACAGTGGATTTTTCAAAAATATGCTAATTAATCTGGCAGCTTCTGAATATTGCTTGCTGTTAAGGGCCAAATCCTTTTCTGGTATAACCCTATTGGAATCAATGGGGTTTTATGAGCAGAGAATTTGCCCCTGATCTCTATGGCCCTCTGAGTAGTAATGAATCAAATCAGGGCTGTGTTTTCAAGGATAAATCAGTGGTAAAGCTCTGTTGATTGGAGCCATATTTAAAATCAGTTTCTGGTCTTTTGTGTAGTGTGGACATGGCCATTCTTTCACTCTTAGCTCACACAAATCCAGTTGGGTACTATTTCTGTATTTGTATGAAAAAAAAATCTGCTTTTAGTCACCACTTCCAAACTAAGGGAAGCCCTGGGTGTTTTGTTTTTCAGATCCCTTTTTCCCGAGGGTAAATCCCTGGATGGTGGCGCTGAGTGTGACCCTGGTGGTTTTGTTTGGTTTCATTGGCCTCACTGTTTCTCTCTTTAAAATGAAAGGTAAATATCAGAGGGAGAAATATACTGTAAAGGTTTTATTCTAATAAATAAATAAGGGCAATTTAGAAATTTAACATAAAAAGAACGTGTGATCTGCTGATCTGGTCCTAAAAAAAGAAGAAGAATGCTCCACTGTCCCCCCAGCCCAGCTCCCACCCAATTGCAGCTCCACTCCCCGCCTGCCCTGCCTCCAGCCCAACTCTGCCCACAATCCCTCGCCACTCCCAGCCCTCTATTTCCAGCTCTTCCCTTATCCCCAGCTCTGCTTTCAGCCCAAGCTCCTGGACTCAGCCAACTGTGGTGTAATGGAGGGGGGAGGAGGGGCTGAGAGAGACGCTACTACTGGTAAGTGGGGGGTGTGACAGGAAAAGTTTGGGCACCACTGGTCTAGTCTGATCTCCGAAAGAGGAGTTTGAATAGAAATAATCTCTCAGTCTTAACGGTCGTATTGATGATAATGAGAAATAAAACATAAGAAAAGGGAAACTCCTAACCAACAATATGGGTATTTCTTTTTAATTTTTGGGCAAACGAGATATAGAAATTGTCATTATCCGTCCTCTGAAAAGGATTTTTTTTTTCTTTTTTTTTTTGGTAATTGGATCTTCATGTGGGAGTTTGTTTAAATGGTTTGGAGTTGTTTGATCTTAAATTTAACTTTTACAATTTTGTTACAATAAGAAACCCTTGTTTGTTTACTTGCTTTTTCTTATTATTCTTTCTTGTGGGGTTTAATGTAATTATATGAAATGTGGGGAAGCGCTAATTTGGGTAGATTTCACACCAAAATCTAATTTGAAAAACTGATAAGCAATAGAGTCACCGAGTTTAAGACCAGAAGAGAGCCCTGGATCCTCTTCTCTGATGTCCTGAAAAGGAGGTTGATTTCTCTCAGCCTTCATTGTCATACTGATGATAAAGAGAAATAAAACATAAGGAAAGGGAAACACCTAACAAAAATATATATTTATTTCTCTCTAATTTTTAGACAAACGAGATAAAGAAATAAGTAAATGTCATTGTCCTTCCTATGACAAGAAACTTTTAGTACCAGTTTGGATTCTAATGTGGGAGTTTGTGTAGCAGTGGTGGAGGTGTTTGATTTTAAATTTAACTTAACAATGCTGCAGTACGAAGCCTTTTTAGTTTGCTTACTTGGTTATTATTATCAGTCTTTTGGGAAGGTGTGGGGTGGGGGTGTCAACTTTAATATAGCTTTATAAAACATGGGGAAAGACTAGAGAGGATGAATTTCACACCAGAAGTTAATTTGAAAAATTGAGAAGCAATACAGTTATAGAGTCATAGTGTTTAAGCCCAGAAGGGATGACTGGATCCTCTAGTTCAGAGGTCTTCAGACTGTGGGGCAGGCCCCTAGGAGGAATGTTCAAGCGGGTGCAGGTCCGCAATTAACTCTTCTGGGGGCCTGGGACTATTAGAGTTTGTGGGGCCCCCTAGGCTCCAGGGTACGGCCAAAAATGAGGGATTCAGAGTGCAGGAGGGGGCTGTGGATTGGGGCAGGGTGTGGGTGTGGAAGGGGGTGAGGGCTCTGACTGGGGTTGTGGACTCTAGGGTGTGGCTGGGGATGAGGGCTTTCAGATGCAGGAGGGGGCTCCAGGCTGGTGCCAAGGGGACTGGAGTGCGGGAGAGGGCTCAGGGCAGGAGGTTGGGAGTGTGGGGTCTGGGAGGGAGTTAAGGCGTGGGAAGGGGCTCAGGGCAGGAGGTTGCGAGTGTGGGGTCTGGGAGGGAGTTAGGGTGCAGGAGAGGGCTCAGGGCTGGGGCAGGAGGTTGTGGTGCAGGGCGCTTACCTGGGACAGCTCCCCTTTGGTGGTGCAGGCCCTGGGGAGGGGGGGCACGTGGCTCCATGCTCTGTCCTGTGCTTGCCTGCAGGCACCACCCCACATAGCTCCCATTGGCTGTGATTCCTGGCCAATGGGAGCTGCGGGGGCGGTGTCTGCAAGTCAAGGAAGCGTGTGGGACTGAGCTTTCCGGCACGCGCAGCTCCAGCCCAGCGGAGGGGGGAATGACATGCCAGCGTGCAGAGCCACCTCCCCGCCAACGCCAGGCTGGGCCGGAATGCAGGGGCTTCAGTGGCTGCAGCCCACAGCCCTGGGCTAAGGCGGCCCTGCAAAAAGATCTGCACTTTTGGTGGTCTGGAGATCTTTTCGCGGGGGCCCGCCTTTGCCTGGGGCCCTGGCCTGCAGCCCCTAAATCCCCTCTCTTAAACCAGCCCTGAACAGGTGCAAGGCAGGGTCCCTGCCAGCCCTCATGGGGAGAGGGGAGGGAGCCCCACCCAGCCCCGCTCTGCCCCCAGCCCAGATCCAATCCCATCTGCAGCTGCGCTCCGCCCCCTGCCCCCCACTAAGCTCCGGCTCCTGCCACAGTTCCAGTCCTCCCCCTGCTCCGCCCCCAGGTCAGTTCCTACCAAATTCCCTCCCTTCCCCCAGGCCAGCTCTGCCTCTAGCCCCAGCTCCTCCCCCATCCCCAGTTCCGTCCCCAGCTCCCCCTTCAGCCCAAGCACCTCTGCTGAGTCAACTGTGCAGTAACGGAAGGGGGGGGCGCAGACAGATTTCATTACTGCAAGGGGGGAGTGATCGGAAAAGTTTGGGCACCACTGGTCTTGTCTGATTTCCTGAAGAAGAGATTGAATAGAAATAATCCTTCTTAACTGTCACAGTGAGGATAAAGAGAAATAAACCATAAAAAAAGGAAAACACCTAACAAACATTATGTGTCTGTTTAATTTTTAGGCAAACGAGATATAGAAATTGGTAAGTGTTATTATCCACACTCTGAAAAGGATTTTTTTTTGGCAGGGGCCGGGAATTGGATCTTCATGTGGGAGTTTGTTTAAATGGTTTGGAGTTATTTGATATTAACTTTAACTTTTACAATTTTGTTGCAATACAAACGCCCTTGTTTGTTTACTTGCTTTTTCTTATTATTCTTTCTTGTGGGGTTTAATGTAATTGTATATAATGTGGGGAAGTGCTAAACTGGGTAGATTTCACACCAAAATCTAATTTGAAAAACTGATAAGCAATAGAGTCACCGAGTTTAAGACCAGAAGAGAGCCCTGGATCCTCTTCTCTGATGTCCTGAAAAGGAGGTTGATTTCTCTCAGCCTTCACTGTTATATTGATGATAAAGAGAAATAAAACATAAGGAAAGGGAAACACCTAACAAAAATATCTATTTATTTCTCTCTAATTTTTAGACAAATGAGATAAAGAAATAAGTGTCGTTGTCCTTCCTATGACAAGAAACTTTTTGTACCAGTTTGGATTCTAATGTGGGAGTTTGTGTAGCAGTGGTGGAGGTGTTTGATTTTAAATTTAACTTAACATTGCTGCAGTACGAAGCCTTTTTAGTTTGCTTACTTTGTTATTATTATCAGTCTTTTGGGAAGATGTGGGGGGGGGGAGGGCGGGGGTCAACTTTAATATAGTTTTATAAAACATGGGGAAAGACTAGAGAGGATGAATTTCACACCAAAAGTTAATTTGAAAAATTGATAAGCAATACAGTTAAAGAGTCTTACTGTTTAAGACCAGAAAGGATGACTGGATCCTCTAGTTCAGAGGTCTTCAGACTGTGGGGCAGGCCCCTAGGGGCACGTGGAGGAAATTCAAATGGGTGCAGGTCCGCAATTAACTCTTCTGGGGGCCTGGGACTATTAGAGTTTGTGGGGCCCCCTAGGCTCCGGGGTACGGCCAAAAATGAGGGATTCAGAGTGCAGGAGGGGGCTGTGGATTGGGGCAGGGTGTGGGTGTGGAAGGGGGTGAGGGCTCTGACTGGGGTTGTGGACTCTAGGGTGTGGCTGGGGATGAGGGCTTTCAGATGCAGGAGGGGGCTCCAGGCTGGTGCCAAGGGGACTGGAGTGCGGGAGAGGGCTCAGGGCAGGAGGTTGGGAGTGTGGGGTCTGGGAGGGAGTTAGGGTGCAGGAGGAGGCTCAGGGCTGGGGTGGGGGTGTGCTCTGGGAGTTAGGGCGTGGGAAGGGGCTCAGGGCAGGAGGTTGGGAGTGTGGGGTCTGGGAGGGAGTTAGGGTGCAGGAGAGGGCTCAGGGCTGGGGCAGGAGGTTGTGGTGCAGGGCGCTTACCTGGGACAGCTCCCCTTTGGTGGTGCAGGCCCTGGGGAGGGGGGGCACGTGGCTCCATACTCTGTCCTGTGCTTGCCTGCAGGCACCACCCCACATAGCTCCCATTGGCTGTGATTCCTGGCCAATGGGAGCTGCGGGGGCGGTGTCTGCAAGTCAAGGAAGCGTGTGGGACTGAGCTTCCCGGCACGCGCAGCTCCAGCCCAGCGGAGGGGGGAATGACATGCCAGCGTGTAGAGCCGCCTCCCCGCCAACGCCAGGCTGGGCCGGAATGCAGGGGCTTCAGTGGCTGCAGCCCACAGCCCTGGGCTAAGGCGGCCCTGCAAAAAGATCTGCACTTTTGGTGGTCTGGAGATCTTTTCGCGGGGGCCCGCCTTTGCCTGGGGCCCTGGCCTGCAGCCCCTAAATCCCCTCTCTTAAACCAGCCCTGAACAGGTGCAAGGCAGGGTCCCTGCCAGCCCTCATGGGGAGAGGGGAGGGAGCCCCACCCAGCCCCGCTCTGCCCCCAGCCCAGATCCAATCCCATCTGCAGCTGCGCTCCGCCCCCTGCCCCCCACTAAGCTCCGGCTCCTGCCACAGTTCCAGTCCTCCCCCTGCTCCGCCCCCAGGTCAGTTCCTACCAAATTCCCTCCCTTCCCCCAGGCCAGCTCTGCCCCTGCCCCAGCTCCTCCCCCATCCCCAGTTCCGCCCCCAGCTCCCCCTTCAGCCCAAGCACCTCTGCTGAGTCAACTGTGCAGTAACGGAAGGGGGGGGCGCAGACAGATTTCATTACTGCAAGGGGGGAGTGATCGGAAAAGTTTGGGCACCACTGGTCTTGTCTGATTTCCTGAAGAAGAGATTGAATAGAAATAATCCGTCTTACCTGTCACAGTGATGATAAAGAGAAATAAACCATAAAAAAAGCAAAACTCCTAACAAACATTATGTGTCTGTCTGTTTAATTTTTAGGCAAACGAGATATAGAAATTGATAAGTGTCATTATCCACACTCTGAAAAGGACTTTTTTTTTGTAATTGGATCTTCATGGGGCAGTTTGTTAAAATGTTGTGGAGTTCGCTGTAAAATTTAACTTCTACAATTGTGTTGTAATATGAAACCTTTTTTTGTTTACTTGCTTTTTATTATTATTCTTTTGTGGAAGGGTTAGTGTGATTGTATAAAATGTGGGGAACCACTAAAGTGGAGAGATTTCATACCAAAAGCTAATTTGAAAAACTGAGATGTAATAGAGTCACATGTGTGTGAGACCAGAAGGGACCACTGGATCCTCTTGTCTGATGTCCTGAAGAAGATGTTGATTTCTCTCAGGCTTTACTGTCGTATCGATGATAAAGACAAATAAAACATAAGAAAAGGGAAATGCCTAAAAAATTTATTTCTCTTTCCTTTTCAGAGAAACGAGATAACGAGATAAGTAAGTATCATTATCTTTCCTTTGAAATGAAACTTTTTGTACCATTTTGGAGACTCATGTGGCTGTTTGTTTAATTGTGGTGGGGTTGTTTGCTTTTAAATTTAAATTTAAAAATTGTTGCAATAGGAAATCTTTTTAGTTATTTGTTTGCTTTTTTATCATCATCATTCTTTTGGGGTTTGTTTGTTAATGTAACTTTATAAAATGTGGGGAAAGACTAAACTGGATGAATTTCACACCAAAAGCTAATTTGAAAAGTTGATAAGCAATACAGTAGTAAAGTAGGTATTGGCCAAAAAAAAATATGGCCCAGGAGGAATTGTGTGAAGGCCCTGGTGGACTATCAGCACCTGAGATGATTATCTTCCCTCCACACTGCAGAGTAGGTATGTAACCAACCTGAAGTAAAGTGATACCTGGGCTCTAGCTTCTACCCAAAGTCTTGCCAGCTAACCTAGGTGCAAAGCACCACCAAACTTGAGTCAGAGTTTTTGTGCTTGCGCATTAAACAGGTTGGGGCAACAGCCAGGTAAGATTCTGGACTAACTCTGCAGTGAAGATCCACCCTGGGAGAGACAAACTCATGCAGTCCAGTGGAGGTTCTGATGAACTTATAACTTTCTTTTTCCCTCAGTGTATTAGTTTGTACAATATTGGATTATGCAATACGTGTTCAGATCTGCTCTCCTCTCTAATTATGTTCCTGGTTTTAGGGTGGAGAAGATCTGTGGCACCTATAGAAGAAGGTAATTAAAGATCATATTTTATCAATGTCCAAATACCCGTTCCCATGAGGCAATGTGCCTCATTTTCTTTGTATATGGGAGTGGATGTGATAGTTCAGGGCAGACCTCCCCAGCACCCTTCATTTCACGGCGCATCACAAGCTGAGGTGAGGTTTGTGCCTATGTCCTACCACACCATACTGAATCCATAGCATATTGAATCTATGCTTCCTGCCCCTCCACCGCTCGCATGTGCACTGCACCCTGCAGAGATCTGTGACAGCCGCTGCCACCCCTTGTACAGAACCAGTGGGACAATCACCTCCACAGCCACTTCTCCAGGGGGAGTTTGTTCTGTCTCCCCGTGCTGATGTCCGATCTCCAGTGTCCCTTTGTTTCTTCCTTCATCTTTTCCCCCATGAAGAAAGCCAGTAGCTCTGCAGTGACCCCACACTGACTGGGTGAGCAGGGACTTTGTCTGTGTGAGACCCTTGCTCCTGTCTCAAGCAGAGGAACTGAGCCTTGATCACAGACAGGGGCTCCCCTGGCTCCATTATACAGATCTGGGAAGCTCCTGTGATCACCGGTGTGAGCTTGTGTCTTTTCTCCTCTCTCCATCCACCATGACCCCAGCATGGTCCTGTCTCTGGTAAACAGGACGTCAAGTCAGCCTCCCCATTACTAGCATGACCCGCCCCCTCTTTCCACCAGCCACCTATTCCGTACCTCCTCCCTAGTGGCGGATTTGCCACTGGGCCAATGTGGCCTGTGCCCAGGAGCCCCAGAAAAATGGGCGCCTCTGTGCCCCAACCCGCTCTGCCTGCCCAGTGCTCCTGCCAGAGAGTGGGGTCAGGGCTCGGGGGGCTTGCCCCACTCCATCCGCCCAGAACTCCAGCCAGGGAATGGCGTCGGGGTGCGGGGTCTTGCCCTGCTCTGCAGCTGGAGCACCAGGTGGGCAGAGCAGGGCACGCCCCTGCACCCCGGCCCCATTTCCCCAGCAGGAGTGTGGGGGAGGGGGGGTTCTGCAAGCAGAAGGGGTAGGAAGGGGCCTTCACTTGCTGTGGCCCAGGGCCTCACAAAACCTTAATCTGTCCTGGCACCACCGACACTTGTAGCTTCCACCATGAACCCCCTTCCCTTGTTTAGCCCCCTCACTCCCTGCCCCAGGCTAATGTACTTGGGTGCTGCGACTGCTGCTGAGCAGTGACATTCTGGGCAGGTTCAATTGTGGTACCGTGTGGCCTGTTGCTGTCCAAGCTGTGACATTTCAGAGCAGGCCGGGTGCAGTGGGGAGGCCCCATAGCAAAGTCCAGCACAGGGGCAGCTGGGACACAGTGAGAGTGAAGGTGGGGTGGGGGGAAGCGCTGTCAATATTCACTGAGTTGTACCATCTGCTGGGGCTGCCAGAGTCTCTAGTCCCCTCCCCGGGCAGAGGTGGGGGCAGGAGGGGAAAGATTCTGAGTCCCAGGCCTGGCCCATCTGCTTCTTTCACCGTCACTGACCCGTCTCTGCGAGGGCAGTGACTCTCCCCAGCCCGGTGCTGAGATCTCTGAGGTGATGGGTAAATCCTGGAGGAAGGAGATTCCCTGAGTCACTCTCCAGCTGGGGCAGATTCTGTCACTGACCCCATCAAACCCTCCCCCAGGGCCGAGCTCTGCCCCTCACGCTCTGATTCTCTCTCCCCAGCGAATGTGACTCTGGATCCAGACACGGCTCATCCCCAACTCGTCCTGTCTGAGGGTGGGAAAAGCGTGAGAGGGGGAGACACGCGGCAGCGACTGCCCGACAACCCTGGGAGATTTGACACTGTGCCCTGTGTGCTGGGCTGTGAGGGATTCACCGCGGGGAGACATTGCTGGGAGGTGGAGGTGGGGGGTGGGGGATACTGGGCTGTGGGGGTGGCCAGAGGGTCTGTGGGGAGGAAGGGATGGATCAGCCGTAGCCCTGAGGGGGGGATCTGGGCTGTGGGGCGGTGGTGGGATCAGTTCCGGGCTCTCAGCTCCCCTGTGACCCCCCTGCCCCGGAGCCGGGCCCCCAGCAGGATCCGGGTTTGTCTGGACTGTGGCCGGGGGCAGGTGACATTTATCGATGCTGGTGACGAGGCCCCGATCTTCACTTTCCCGCCGGGCTCCGTCCCTGGGGAGAGAATCCGCCCCTGGCTCTGGGTGTGGCCGGGATCCCAGCTCCGACTGCGTCCCTGAGACCCACAGCAGAGGGGGGAACCGGAAATCAGCCTCTCTAGCCTCACGGACCCCAGTCTCTATGACCTTGGAGGACTCCCATCTACCCAGCCCGTGGCCCCTCATCTCTATGGCCCCTGGAAGCTCCTCCCCCTCCCTCTCTGCAGCCCCAGGGATGGGAGGGGGAGGAACCCCTGGGGCTGCAGGAGGGGCAGAGGGGCCCTGAGGGGCAGAGGTGGGGGCTGGGCAGGGGGCAGAACTAACAGCCGGGCTGGGGGCAGGCAGAGGTGGGGGCTGGGCAGGGACCCAGCATGAATCAATCAGGGTTTGGGGGGCTGGGGAGAAGCAGCAGCAGCAGGGAGCGGTTTGTACAGATGTGTCCTTAGATCCCATTGGGGTCTCCCAGCCTGGGCTCAGCAGTTGGGGAAGGGATAAAATCAGGGAAAGAAGAGAGCAGCCAAGGGGGATGATCTGTGACAGGGAGGAGAGACACAGGAAAATAACCAGGGTTTGGAAAGTGAGGCTAGAACAATAATGAATAGAAAAGGACAGTATGAAAAGAAAGGGAATGTGGGCGGGACGGGGAGATTTATGACGTGTTGCTGAAAGTGAGACTGTCACTCATTAATTCCCTATCTTAATTCCTGGCCATTGGTGCCATTTTAGTGCCCTAAAGAAAACTGTTCTCAGTAGCTGCGGATCTCCTTGCCAGGCTCCTGCGGTCATTAAAGCTCCTTCTCTGCTCCTTTTACTTTGCTATTTTGCAGCTACTTACTGTAAATAAACCATTACAAACAATTCTTGTTTGTTCCACTTTAATGTCCCAGCTGCAGTTGCTGGGGGCAGCGTCATGGGATTTGCTTCCCAACTTGGTTGTGTCCTCTCAACCCCGACAGGGAATGTCGCACCTCCTGGAAGAGAGTTCGGATTTTACTGTGTGATGTGTCACTCTCCAGCCTGTGCTGGGTCTCTGTCCTGTGCACACCCGTGTCAATCAGGAATTGCTCAGCTGTGCTCTGCGGAGAGGTGACTGATTACACAGGGGGCAATCCATGAAGGGACTTGAGTGTTGCAATGCTGAGCATCACAGTGAGTAATTTTTAGGCAGCGAGACAATCACAGGAACAGCAGCACTGTGACCCTCAGAGCTGAGTCAGGGGCCTAAACTCCCGAGATAATGCATGGGCAACACAGGCACCTTACAGTGGGATTCACAAAAGCCAGCTCAGTAGGCGGGGAGCCATGTAAGGTAACCAATGGGAGATGCCGACAAGGGAGGGAAGGGGTGTCCTGAGCCACACCCCTCTCATAAATAGGTGCCTAAATCTGGGCTGCTGAGGGGTGTCTGTCTCTGCTTGGCAACCCACAAACAGGAACCCACCCCCTGACATCCGGGGCCTCCAGTCGCGGCTGCTTCCAGTGCCTGCTAGTGCTGGCAGCGGCTGGGAGCCCTGGGCCCTTTGAAATCGCCCCAGCAGGCTGCAGGGCTCCTCGGCGCACGCGCTGGAAGGGTGCAGTGGCACATTAGGGGAAGGAAACGCCCCGCGTCAGGAGCCACGCTGGGCGGGGTGGGGGGAAAGAAGAAGCCCATGACCGCAGAAGAAGGTGCAGGGCTGAAGCCCTGACCCCCCTGTATGCGGAGCTGGCCTGAGCCCCTCCCTCTCCCGTGCCCCCTGCATGGAGCTGGCTCTCACTCTCAGGCTGTGGAGAAATTCAACCCAAATCTACTCACCTTGGTATCACCATTTCCCCCGTCACTACACAGCCATGAAGGGATTCAGCCTAGGAGGCAGGGTCAGCAGTAGCATCATTTGGCAGGTGGGATCTAGGGCACCCAGAGTGACTTTCCCAAGACTCAGCAGGGAGTCAGTGGCAGAGCAGAGAACCAAACCCAGGACACCTGAGCCCCAAGCCTGTGTCTTAACCACTAGGCCACCCTTCCTACCTGAGGAGGGGGAACCTCCTCTGCGGGCACTAGACAGAGCCACCAGGAGGTGGGGAGCAGAGAGAGATGGGTAAATGGACATGGATGGGAAGCAAGGAATGGGAAACACCAGGAAGGGGAGGGAGCAAGGACTTAGAGAAGAAATAAGAGGGAGGGAAAGGGGCAGGGAGAGTGATAGGAAGGGAGGGGAGAAAAGAAGAAGGGAGAGGGGAAAGACTCCCCACTGCTTGTGCCTCCCATCCACCTTCTTCCCACAGCCAACAGGGGTGTTACTGAAGACAGCTTGTAACTGAGTGTAATGATTTTAATACACTGTAATTCATGATAACGTAATGATGTCGTTCGTTTCTATTTTCATAATGATGACATTGTTAGGATACCAATGATAGACACACATTCAATAACTAGAATATGAAGGAAGTGTGTGTATAAATATGCTGAAAATTGTCAGTTTTGGGGGGAGGCTGGGCCAAACACACACACTTCTCACGCTTAAGGCAAGAGAGGGCAGAAAGGAGTGAGCAGTGTGCAGGAGTCACTCGGGGAAGGGGACCTAGGGGGAGGGGACAGAGCGGGGGCAGGAAGAGGTGGAGTGGGGCAAAGTGGGGGCTTGGCCTTGGGGAAGGGAGTGGAGCCGGGATGCGGCACTCATCAGCACAACCAAAAGCCAGCACCTATGGTGTGTGGGGTGGTATCGGTGGTGGCGAAGGCAGCCGGGTGGGCATGTGGAATCCCTGGCCATGCCGGAAGAGCGCCCCCCGCAGGGCAGCCGGCATCTCGCTGGGCACCAGCCAGCAAAGGTGCAGCACTGCCCAAATATCCAGCGGACGGAGTCCATGTGGGCGCAGCTTGTGCATGCAGGTACCAGTGGGGGCCCATTGACTGTTCTGCCCTGGGGCCCGGAATTGCTGTTCGGTGGGCCTAGGGGGACTGTGCTTATGTCCTGCTTGGGCCCCACAGCCCGGCTCCGTATGCGTTCCCATAGCTTGTCCTCTCTGTCCATTTCCCTGTCAGCTCACTGTGCTGTTTTAGATAAATGATGGCACTCATTTAGGGGGCTTCCCTTGGGTAACTGATAGAGATTTATGGTGTGAATTCTCACTGGCACAGTACTTTAAAAATCTTAAGCAGGCCAGCCCCCCTCCCCCAAAATTATGAGATTTAATAATAATAATAAATAGTAAATATTAGTATTATTTTATTTGCCTTTTGGTGTCTCAGAGGTTTACACTGCATTGGGGTGAAAATTTTAAGTGTTTCTCTGCAACAAAGAAAGCTAGATACTTCCTTTGTTTAGAAAACAAAAGCCGAGAGTCTCACCTCCTCACATGCTTCCAGGAGCTGGGGCTTCATCAGACATACCAAATATTGCAAGACTCGTGATAAAATCATGAAAGTTGGCGATGCTGCAGCCCCTTTCCACTGAGCCAAAGCAGCATTAGTGTAAATGAGAATTGGGTCTTGAAAACACTGATTCCAGCTTTACCAAGCTTTTAGCCTCTGAGTTTATTATCACAAGGCTTGGAAGGATGAGCTTTTATTCATAAATGTTGGCAAACCTTGCTTTTGTTGTCTACACACAGACCAATGAAAAAAATATTTCAATTGATAATAAATGATCATTACAAATATGCAAAGTAAGAACAAGGCTGCTTGAGAACTTATTTGAGTTTGACTGAAGGAGAGTGACTCTGCAACTTTTGACAGGAAATGCGACCATCTGTGTTTTCATGGTTATAAAGCTTCAACTTTTTGAATCTTGGTGTCTGCGGACATGAGATCACTGTGCTCTGACTCGCTATTGATGTATTCCCCCATAATTTCCCGCAACTGTGAAAACGGAAATAGAGAACAATTGGAAAGAAATGCTAAAACCGAAATTTTTGTGCAATTGTCAAAATTTAACTCAATAAATAAGGGAAAAAATGCTTAAAACTAGCTGTAATGCTATCCATTAATATTCTATACATATATCTCAGTGATTTCTGCCAAGCCTGACTATCCCTCCTTAGACACACAGACTCTGGTCCTTCAAGGGCATCGCCCTCGGGGGACGCCCACCCGCCACAGGGCCCGAGGGGCCCATGTCACAGCGACGCCTGCAGGCTGGAATGTTCCCCGTGGGCTGCTCCCCGTCCAGCAGCAGCCGAGTCAGTCCCAGGAAGGGAAACACCCGGTTCCTGCTGCAGGAGCGGCCCAGGCAGAGCCGGGCCGGCCTCACTCGGCTTCTCTCCTGCAATTCATGTGGCCGGTTCCGTCCTGGGAGGAGCCTGGTGCGTGACCTGGGGCGGGCCCCTGGGGGCGGGGCTTCTGCCTTGTTTGGTGGGTTGGGTTTTAATTTCCCTCCCGAGAGCGCGATTGGCTCCCGGTTCCCCAATCAGCTTTAAAAAAAGCTGTAAAGGCTCGTTACTGCACCTGTGCGATGTTTGGTTTCGCTTTCGGGATCCCCCGGGTGCTGCTGATCCCACTTCTCCTGCAGCGCCACGTGGCTGCAGGCGGCAGGCTCGGGTGCAGGGGCCTTGACTTGTTCGTATGGGGGTGGGGGCTACTGGCTGCCTCAATCCTGCGCTCCCCACCCCCACGTGGCTGCGCCTGGCTCACTGCAGGGGGGTTCTTGGTTGGGGGGGGAACAGCAGTAGCTGCAGTGGGGCAGTATCGATTTACCTGCCTTTGCCCTGCTCCCCTGGCAGTTGCAGTGCACCTGGGGGGGACACACAGGCTTTGTTGGGGCGGGAGGACACACAGGCTTTGTGGCGGGGGGGGGGCAGGCGGAGGCTGCAGCAGGGTTCGGGGGAGTTGGAGGGATTGGCCCAGCTGGGCTGGGGACAGGGGGGTTGGCCCCACTGGGCTGGGGAGGGGAGTGGCACCCAGTGTCCTCTGCTAATTGTTGGTCAGTGTTAGGGCGTCTGAGGTGCCCCAGCTGGGGGTGGGGTCTAGTGGGGGTCTGCTCCAGTTGTGAAATGGCTCTCTGTGTGCTAGGTCAGTTCAGAGTGGGGATGCTTTATAAATATGGAAGCAGGAAATTTGTCCTCATAGAGAATATCCTGCCCTAGGAGGAGAGTTTGGGGTTTACTGGGATGTGTCACTGCCCAGCCTGTGCAGCTCCTGGCCACAGGTATCTGGTTAAAGCAACCAGCTGCTCCATCCTGGACACAGAGAACGGTGGAAGATGTGGAACAGGAGACAACCTCTCCCCTGCCCAGGAAGAACCATTAATAGAAACCTTCCCACCCCAAGGCAAAGGAAGGAGGAGGTGGCAGCCTTGGAGGTAGAATCTCTCCCTAAATACAGCAACAGTGAGAAGCATCCAGGAAAGAGCCCCCCTCAGCCCAAGGCAAAGGGATGTGATAGCCCTGAGGGGGAGATCTCTCCATTCATATCTCTGAATTTAATATTTCAGACATGTAGAAATATTCATCAGACCCCACATGGTCAGAGTTAAGGGTGTTTGGATTCTGGGCCATGAGAAGGTTTCTGTTTACTGGTGTGTGTGTGTATCCCAGACCTGGTTAGGTGCCAGTGGACTGTTGTCAGGGGAATGCAAGCATCTGAGCCCTACGATCTGCAGAGAAGTCCAGACTCTGGGACCGGAACAGAGCCCATCCACTGCCCCAATCTTGGGGTTCCTGGGCACATTCTTTAGGGACTCTACCCCATCTCAGCTGTGAAACCCACTGCCTAATCCCCTGGTGTAGAGCTGACCCTCCAGACTGTCGCGTGCTTAAACACGCATCTCCCAAACTCCACGCCAAGGGGAGAGCATGCTGGTTTCAGCTGAACTCTCTCTGGAGGCACGCAGTAGTTGTGAAGCATTTCACACACAGAGACAGACTCTTTGCACAATCTAACACACTATTGCTCTTTCACTTCGCCAGATAAAGCCCAAGAGAGTTCAGATCACATAGCACAAAATAATCAACCTAACTGCAGTGTCCCTCACTAGCTCATCCTTCCCTTAGGAGTCCTGGGGGCCATCTGGGACCAGGAAAGCAGGCAGGGCCCCTGGCCTCATGAGGCTGCTGCATGCTGGAGGACTTTGCTCTCTCCTTCTTATTTGGAGACAAAGAGTGAGATCCGTGAAGGGATTTAGGTATTACAATGCTGAATGTCACTGCGTCTAAACTAGCTGCCTAGAAAATCACTGGAATGACACTGTGAGCCAGAAAGCCTGAGTTATGGGGCGATGTAAGTGTCTTAGAATAGGTTACACAAAAGCCAGCATACTAGGTAGGGAGCTGCCTAAGGTAGCCATTTGGAGATGCTGAGCATAGGGGAATTGCATGGGGAATCTAGGCCCCTCACTCAGCTTTGTGGATTGCAGAGCTGTTCCTGTGACTCTCTGGAGCCCGCTGTCTCTTGATAAATTTTGTTTGTGAGGTAAATTCCCCAAAATACAGAAAATTCAAAAGCCATTTTTCTCTTCTAAGCCCTGGTCTACACTAGGACTTTAGGTCGAATTTAGCAGCGTTAAATCAATGTAAACCTGCTCCTGTCCACATAATGAAGCCCTTTTTTTCGACTTAAAGGGCTCTTAAAATAGATTTCCTTACTCCACCTCGACAAGTGGATTAGTGCTTAAATCGTCCTTGCCGGGTCGAATTTGGGGTACTGTGGACACAATTAGATGGTATTGGCCTCCGGGAGCTATCCCAGAGTGCTCCATTGTGACCGCTCTGGATAGCACTCTCAACTCAGATGCACTGGCCAGGTAGACAGGAAAAGGCCCACGAACTTTTGAATCTCATTTCCTGTTTGGCCAGCGTGGCAAGCTGCAGATGACCATGCAGAGCTCATCAGCAGAGGTGACCATGATGGAGTCCCAGAATCGCAAAAGAGCTCCAACCTGGACCGAACGGGAGGTACGGGATCTGATCGCTGTATGGGGAGAGGAATCCGTGCTATCAGAACTCTGTTCCAGTTTTCGAAATGCCAAAACCTTTGTCAAAATCTCCCAGGGCATGAAGGACAGAGGCCATAACAGGGACCCGAAGCAGTGCCGCATGAAACTTAAGGAGCTGAGGCAAGCCTACCAGAAAACCAGAGAGGCGAATGGCCGCTCCTGGTCAGAGCCCCAAACATGCCGCTTCTATGATGAGCTGTGTGCCATTTTAGGGGGTTCAGCCACCACTACCCCAGCCGTGTTGTTTGACTCCTTCAATGGAGATGGAGGCAACACGGAAGCAGGTTTTGGGGATGAAGAAGATGATGATGATGAGGTTGTAGATAGCTCACAGCTAGCAAGCGGAGAAACCGGTTTTCCCGACAGCCAGGAGCTGTTTCTCACCCTGGACCTGGAGCCAGTACCCCCAAACCCACCCAAGGCTGCCTCCTGGACCCAGCAGGTGGAAAAAGGACCTCCCGGTGAGTGTACCTTTTAAAATACTATACATGATTTAAAAGCAAGCATGTGTAATGATTAATTTGCCCTGGCATTCGCGGCTCTCCTGGATGTACTCCCAAAGCCTTTGCAAAAGGTTTCTGGGGAGGGCAGCCTTATTCCATCCACCATGGTAGAACACTTTACCACTCCAGGCCAGTAGCATGTACTCAGGAATCACTGTACAACAAAGCATTGCAGTGTATGTTTGCTGGCATTCAAACAACATCCGTTCTTTATCTCTCTGTGTTATCCTCAGGAGACTGATATCATTTATGGTCATCTGGTTGAAATAGGGTGCTTTTCTTCAGGGGACACTCAGAGGTGCCCATTCCTGCTGGGCTGTTTGCCTGTGGCTGAACAGAAATGTTCCCCGCTGTTAGCCACGGGGAGGGGGGAGGGGGTAGGGGTTAGCCACGCGGTGGGGGGAGGCAAAATGCGACCTTGTAACGAAAGCACATGTGCTATGTATGTAATGTTAACAGCAAGGTTTACCTTGAAAGAGTGAAAGAGTGTAGCCATTGTTCTATAAAATGTGTCTTTTTAAATACCACTGTCCTTTTTTTTTTCTCCACCAGCTGCATGTGTTTCAATGATCACAGGATCTTCCCCTTCCCAGAGGCTAGCGAACATTAGAAGGCGAAAAAAATGCACTCGCGATGAAATGTTCTTTGAGCTCATGCTGTCCGTCCACACTGACAGAGCACAGACGAATGCGTGGAGGCAAATCATGTCAGAGTGCAGGAAAGCACAAAATGACTGGGAGGAGAGGTGGCGGGCTGAAGAGTGTAAGTGGTGGGCTGAAGAGAGAGCTGAAGCTGAAAGGTGGTGGCAGCGTGATGAGAGGAGGCAGGATTCAATGCTGAGGCTGCTGGAGTATCAAAGTAATATGCTCCAGTGTATGGTTGAGCTGCAGCAAAGGCAGCTGGAGCACAGACGGCCGCTACAGCCCCTGTGTAACCAACCGCCCTCCTCCCCAAGTTCCATAGCCTCCACACCCAGACGCCCAAGAACGCGGTGTGATAAATGAATAAAGAATGCATGAATGTGAAGCAACAATGACTTTATTGCCTCTGCAAGTGGTGATCGAAGGGAGGAGGGGAGGGTGGTTAGCTTACAGGGAAGTAGAGTGAACCAAGGGGTGGGGGGGTTTCATCAAGGAGAAACAAACAGAACTTTCACACCGTAGCCTGTCCGGTCATGAAACTGGTTTTCAAAGCTTCTCTGATGTGCACAGCGCCCTCCTGTGCTCTTCTAACCGCCCTGGTGTCTGGCTGCGCGTAACCAGCAGCCAGGTGATTTGCCTCAACCTCCCACCCTGCCATAAATGGCTCCCCCTTACTCTCACAGATATTGTGGAGCACACAGCAAGCAGTAATAACAGTGGGAATATTGGTTTCGCTGAGATCTAAGCAAGTCAGTAAACTGCACCAGCGCGCCTTTAAATGTCCAAATGCACATTCTACCACCATTCTGCACTTGCTCAGCCTGTAGTTGAACAGCTCCTGACTACTGTCCAGGCTGCCTGTGTACGGCTTCATGAGCCATGGCATTAAGGGGTAGGCTGGGTCCCCAAGGATAACTATAGGCATTTCAACATCCCCAACGGTTATTTTCTGGTCTGGGAATAAAGTCCCTTCCTGCAGCTTTTGAAACAGACCAGAGTTCCTGAAGATGTGAGCGTCATGTACCTTTCCCGGCCATCCCACGTTGATGTTGGTGAAACGTCCCTTGTGATCCACCAGAGCTTGCAGCACTATCGAAAAGTACCCCTTGCGGTTTATGTACTCGGCGGCTTGGTGCTCCGGTGCCAAATTAGGGATATGAGTTCCATCTATGGCCCCACCACAGTTAGGGAATCTCATTGCAGCAAAGCCATCCACTATGACCTGCACATTTCCCAGGGTCACTACCCTTGATATCAGCAGATCTTTGATTGCGTGGGCTACTTGCATCACAGCAGCCCCCACAGTAGATTTGCCCACTCCAAATTGATTCCCAACTGACCGGTAGCTGTCTGGCGTTGCAAGCTTCCGCAGGGCTATCGCCACTTGCTTCTCAACTGTGAGGGCTGCTCTCATCTTGCTATTCATGTGCTTCAGGGCAGGGGAAAGAAAGTCACAAAGTTCCATGAAAGTGCCCTTACGCATGCGAAAGTTTCGCAGCCACTGGGAATCGTCACAGACCTGCAGCACTATGCGGTCCCACCAGCCTGTGCTTATTTCCCGAGCCCAGAATCGGCGTTCCACAGCATGAACCTGCCCCATTAGCACCATGATGCATGCATTGGCAGGACCCATGCTTTCAGAGAAATCTGTGTCCATGTCCTGATCACTCACGTGACCGCGCTGACGTTGCCTCCTCGCCCAGTATCGCTCTGCCAGGTTCTGGTGCTGCATATACTGCTGGATAATGCGTGTGGTGTTTAATGTGCTCCTAATTGCCAAAGTGAGCTGAGCGGCCTCCATGCTTGCCTTGGTATGGCGTCCGCACAGAAGAAAGGCGCGGAACGATTGTCTGCCGTTGGTCTGACGGAGGGAGGGGCGACTGACCACATGGCTTACAGGGTTGGCTTCAGGGAGCTAAAATCAACAAAGGGGATGTCTTTACATCAAGGAGTATTTCAGGCAGGACTTCACGGAGGGTTCCAATAAGAAAGTCTCCAGGAGGAAGCAACATGTCCCGTCTGTCTGGAGTATTTCACACACCCTGTCACTCTGGAGTGTGGGCACAATTTCTGCCGAGCCTGCATCGCCCAGTGCCGGAAGGGACCCGACACAGCCGCCTCCTGCCCTCAGTGCAGAGAAACTGTGCAACAGAGAAACCTCAGGCCCAACAGGCAGCTGGCAAATGTCCTAGAAATTGCCAAGCGGCTGAGTTTCCAGGTAGCAAAGGGAGGAGGAAAGGGCGGGGTGTGTGGGGAACACCAGGAGGCTCTGAAACTGTTCTGTGAAGAGGATCAAACCCCCATCTGTGTGATCTGCAGAGAGTCCCGGGCTCACCGCGCTCACAGGGTGGTTCCCATACAGGAAGCTGCCCAGGAGTACAAGGTAGGGAGTTGCTGCCTGTCTAATAGGTGATAACTTTGGATGTTAATTACAGCTTAATGGTGTAACCGTGTCATTCTGCTGTGTGTAGCCTTCATTGCATGAAAGCTGATTTGGGGAGTTACAAGCTGTGGCTGGTATTACTGGTTGTATCACAGTGTTTATTGTTATTTGCATCCCGTAGAGACCCCAGATGAGATCTGACCTCGATTGTGGGTTCCTTGCACAAAACCCAGTGGGGGCCAATCCCTGCCCCGAGCCATTTACAGTCTAACTAGGCAAGACAGACAAAGGGTGGGAGGGGAAACTGAGGCACAGTGAGGGGAAGTGATTTGTCCAGGGTGACTCAGCAGATCAGTGGCAGAGCTGGATATAAAAACCTGGTTTTCCAAGGCCCACTTCAGTGCTCTAACCACTAGCTACTCTGCCCCTTTCAGCAGCACTGAGTAGTGATGAAGTGCAGACAGAAGGAGGAAAAGACACCTTGATACAGGTCCTAGGCCCAGCAGGGAGAGGAGGTTTCCCGCTGGGATTGTTAACTCCTGTCCTGCTCCATGAGGGGTTAAACCCAGATGCTGCTGGCCTGCACTAGATGAGATCACAGGGCTGAACATGGTGTGGGACCCAGAGCACCTTCAGTCCACACCCACAAGGGCTCCAGTCAGTGCAGGTCCATGCCACATACCACTGGGATCAGACTTATCTTCAGCAAAACTAACCCCTGGGCAGTGCAGACCAGTGCCAGTCTGACCTGTTCTCCTGTGTTCATGGGCAAGGACCAGCCAACGTGGTTCCCTTAGTCCCACCAGGCAGCCCTTTGAAATCTGCCAGAATCCACCGCTTCTGGGGTCTTTGCTAGGTACTTTGGGGAAGCTACCCAGAGGCCATTGCAGGGAAAGGGGCTAGGACAGCACTAGGGCAAACCCCAGCTGTTCCTAACACAAATCAACACATCTAATGGGGTTTGCCCTAGGCCTTAGATCAGTGCTGTCCAACCCGTCCCATCCCCCGGGTACAGGGCTGAAAGTCAATGGAGTTGGACTCCTTTGAGCATCCTAGCCTACATGGCTGCCCCCAGTGGTTTCTGGGATTGGTATCACTGTTTGTTAAATCTTCTCAAAAACGGTTTTATAGATTCACCACCATGGGACACCAGTTTTCCACTGATTCGACTCAATGGAGAAAGTGGATGTAATAACTTCAAACAATCTGAATACAAAACCCGCCCAATTTCCATAAATAAGGTTTCATTTCCTTGGTGTCTCGGATGTCCTACCAAGAGAAAGACCCACTGTTGTACACAATATTGTTGTAACTGTGTTGGTCCCGGGCTATTAGAAAGACAAGGTAGGTGAAGTAATATCTGCTCATGGGCAGCTTCTGTGGTGAACAACAAGCTTTCAAGCTTCCACAGAGCTCTTCTTCAGGCCTGGGAAAGAGTGTGTTCCCCAGAGCTGAGTTGTGTGTAACTCTTTTACCAACACGAGCTGGGCCAGGAGAAGGTATTGCCGTACCCAGCTAGTCAGTCTTGGAAGACTGACTGTTCTGTAGAATTTTGGGTGGGAAAACACCTCATCCACCCCCTACAACCCTGAAAATAAACCCACCAAATCATTTCTGTTTGTCAGGAAAAAATACAAGCCCATTTGCAGACTCTGAGGGAAGAGAGAGAAAAGCTGCTGGGATTGAAAGTGACTGGAGAGAAGAGAAGCTGGGAGTATCTGGTCAGTGCCTGTTCTTCGCCTGCTGGGACACGGAGCTGGGAGGGATGTTTATTGGTAGATTTCTCTGTGGCCTTGTGTATGTTTCTCCAGGATCATGGGATACTCTGTGTGTGTGTGTGTGTGTCTGCAGATGTGCATATCACAAATGTTCTCTCCCTGGAGAAGGACAACAGCGTCTTCTGCAGGATCTAAGATGCATTTTAATCAATGAGTTAATTACGACCCCTTGTGGCTTTCACAAAATTTCTCCCAAACCGCACTGACTATATCCCAGTGGAGATGGAGACAGCCCTTGCAGAGAGATTGGGCCCAAATGGGAAGCGGTAAGAAAATCCTCTCCTTTGTGATCACAGTGTATAGTCAAGTGTCAGGATGTGAAGAATGGTGGATTTTGAACCTCAGCCCACAGAGACTCTCATTACAACCCGACCGCTCTCCAGAGCCGGGGGGGAGGGGCTAGTGGAACTCTGGCCCACCAGCGGATCTGCCTACGAAGCTCCTGATTGGAGCAGACGTTCGGCTGCATGAATTACGCCAGCAGGAGTCACGGGAAGTTGTCCAAACAACTGAGTGAACTCCCGATCTGCTGCTGGACTGGACCCTGACTCTGGCTTGGCCCTGGCGTTATTCCTGACTCAGGTTTGACCTGCAGTACTGCTATCTGACTTTGGCTTGACCCTTCACGTGGCTGCCTGACTCCGACTCCAGTCCTGATCCCCCGTGTGACTCCAGACACTGATTCTGGCTCAGCCTTTGGCATGACTTCTGAGCTCGACTGTAGCCCCAACCCTTGGTGAGATCCTGACTTTGACTCCAGCTCTGACTTCGGCTGTAGTTCCTGACTTCTGACTCCAGCTCTGAGCACTAGGCCTGACGCCTCATGGCCTGGTCTCTGCACAGATGGGTTAGAGATTGTAAAGAAACTCTCTCTTGTAAGACTGTATGAAAGGTCTCCACGTTCCATCCATGTTCCTGACCAGCCCTTTCCTTATTTCTTCTAGAAACAGACAGAAACCGAGAGGCAGAAGATTGTGTCTGAATTTCAGCAACTGCGGCAGCTCCTGGAGGAACAAGAGCGACTCCTGCTGGCCCAGCTAGAAAAGCTGGACAAGGAGATTGTGAAGATACAGAATGAAAATATCACCAAACTCTCAGAGGGGATTTCCCGTCTCAGTGAGCTGATCAGTGAGATGGAGGGGAAGTGTCAGAAGCCAGCAAGTGATTTCCTGCAGGTGAGACTGAGCTAGAAACATCCCAAATCCCAACACAGGGACAGGAGAGCTCCTGAAGTACGGGCACCGGGGTCCAGCAGTCAGAGATCTCAGTGTAACTCAATGTGTGCATTGCTGAAATGTGAATGACTACTGTTCTTTGCAGACTCACAGACACATTGGTTTTAGAGATGGAAGAGCCCCATTAGCTCAGTGAAACCATGGCCCTTGTTTCCCTGTATTTGCAAAATCCCTTTCCTGGAATCCCAAGTGTGTGTCAGGTGGTATGAAATTTTTTTTAATCTCTCTCTCCTCTCTAGGATGTCAGAAGCACCTTGCGTAGGTACGTGGCTCTCTCTCACTCCCACACATACTTGGCAATGCTGGGGAAGAGCATGGAGATGATGTTTGCACCGCTTCTCCACAGCAACATATGGGGGATTTTGGATACAAATCTCTCAGATAAACTTAATCCTGAGGTTCTCACCCTGGTACAGAAGACTCTGGAATTCTCCATTCAGTGGGAAAGACTGACCTCAAGTGTTTCCTAGAAATGTCACATCCCTGGGGGAGTGGCTGCCTCAGGATTGTGGGGATGGAATATGGGCCTGTCACTACTGGGGCCCTGGTTACCATTCAGCCAAAGGCAGCAGTGGTCAAGAGTCTTTCCCACCTGAGTCCCAGCCTGAGGACTGTTTGGAGACCTGTGTGGAGTGAGCTGGGAATGGGGGAGTTGGTGTCTCAGTTTAGTTCCTAGTGGACAGATTTCGACAGCACTTTACATAGAAACCTCCTGTCCCTCAGAGCATGGAGGCCAAGGAGTGAATTGGCCATGAAGACTCAATTCCCCTTTTTATCCCCAGAGCTCATCTCACCAGACCAGAGTTGAAGAATATTAAGGAGTCCTTAGGGAAGGATGTATGGCCATGGGCTGTGTTGCACCTGCTCTGAGGCTGGGAGAAGTCGAGAAATTCGAACACCAGGCACATTAGAGCAGCGACTCAGTAGTAAGCACTTATAATGAGTCACTAAATGAAATATAATCATGTGAAATTGTTTCTCTCCAGGTGTGAGAAGGGGAAGTTCCAGCAGCCAGAGGAGATCTCTCCTGAACTGGAAGAGCGAGTCAGCGATTTCTCCCAGAAAACTATTGTGCTAATGGAGACTCTGAGGAAGTTCAAAGGTACCCAGAAGGGATCTAGGAATGGAAATTGGGAAGAGCCTCTGAGACTGTGGGAAGAGAATGGTGCTGGTCAATTGGTTCACACTTAGATGATGCTTCTATTTAATTGTTGGGTGAGAAGGCCAGACATTTGGGTCGAAGACACTCAGGTTGATTAATTCAAACCTTTGTTTGCACCAGAAACACGCTTTTCAATGACAGTTACAAAGTAAGAAATGACTCATCGACTTTCAGGTCAGAAGGGACCATCATGATCCATCGACTCTGACCTCCTGCACATTGCAGGCCACAGAATCTCCCCACCCACTCCTGCAATTTACCCGTAAACTCTGGCTGAATTACTGAAGCCCTCATATAATGATTTAAAGACTTCAAGTTACAGAGAATCCACCATTTCTTCTAGTTTAACATCGGTAAATGATACGTGCCCCATATGGCAGAGGAAGGCAAAAATAAACCCCAGAGTCTCTGGCAATTTGATTTGGTGGAAAATTCCTTCCCTATCCCAAATATGGTGGTCAGTTGGACACTGAGCATTTCAGCAAGACCCAAAAGCCAGACACCTGGGAAAGATTTCTCTCTAACTCCCTCCCCGACTCGTGCCCCATCACCAGCCATTGGGATATTTGCTACTAGCCATCGCATATAGAAAGAAGTGCTGGTCAGTTCCCTTCTCCTGGGGCATAGGTGGGTCACGGGGGATTTCTCCTAGGAAGCTCTAATTACCCCTTGCAATGTCTGGAATATTAGACACCTCCAAATTGCATATTTACTAGTTCTTCTCCAATCACCGTTGAACGGTATGAATATTAAGTACCTTATATAGGTCACACACTACACATGCATGAACACATCATTGGCAGGGCTTTTTTCCTTCAAGTTATTTTCATGTTATTGTTCTCTTCTCTGATTGGTTTATTACCACTGATTATGCACACGCCACTTTCCCCCTTGTCTCCACACAGGGGGTATTGGACTTTGCTAACTTCTCTGTGGCTGGATGCACAGCCCCCCTCAGCCTAGCTGCAGCCCCTCAGTGCCGCCCCCCACTGCACAACCTCCGTACACTGCTCAGCCCCCCTCAGCCTAACTCCAGCTCTTCAGTGCCACCTCCATATTGCACAGCTCCCCTCAGCCAAGCTCCAGCCCCTCATTGCTACCCCTCCCCAAGCTGCATTATATGATCTGGGTCTAGGTTATGACAAAAGGCCGTGAGTGAATGAGACAAACCAACTGGAGTTGGAAGGGTGGGAGGGGATGAGGAGGGGAAAAGTAAATCTCTCTTACAGATTGTGTGTCCTGGGATGGTTGTGAGGCTGAAAGGACGTTGGTTCCATTGCTGGGAGATATCTGAATGAGAGAGGAAATAGAAGGTTTCAGTTAGTTTCTATGAAATGCCTGAGTGTGTCTCTGGGCCTCTCGATCTGTTTCTCGGTCATGATGAAAACACAGTTCTATGCGTTCAGAGTGGGGACGCTGTTATAAATATGAAAGTCTGAAATCTCGTCTCTTTTCTCCTTTCCCCCGCCAGACACTCTGCCGTCTGCACTGGAATCCCTAGGAGCACACAGACAGGGTGAGTTTGCAGCTGGAGATTGTCTTTACATTAGGAGAAAATTCCAGTCAAAACATCTTCATGAGATTGTAACGAAAGTTACCAACCAAATCAACACACACAGCCCTAAAAAAACCTATTAACAGTGAGGGGTCCAGGGGCACTGGAACATGGGGGGTGAGAGGGCCAAGCTCACCCTCTTTTTAAGATGGGCATAGTTTGGGGGCAGGGGGCCAGGTTGGCCCCCCAAACTGCAAGCCTTGGGCAGGCGTGGAGCATCGCAGCGTTGGCTGTGCTTCATGGAGGGGTGGCTGATCCACTCCGCCCTGTGTAGTGCAGCTTCTTCCTGGTGCTTGTCCCTCTCAGTGGCCCCACCCCTGCTCCTCTTCCCCCCGGACCCTCCCCCTGCCCTGGGTGCTGCACGCCGGAGAGTGGACATGGGAAGGTGGAGGGTCAGGGGCTCTCCATAGGGGCCAAGGCTCCCAGCCTGGCCAGGGTCAGGGCCTCGGCGGGAAGATGAAGAGTGGGGCAGGGCCAGGGAGAGGGCAGGGCCACAGGTGGTGGGACCTCGTACCCCCCTCCCCAACTTCTGCCAAGGTGCCGGAACACCTGGGGAGATCCCAAGCTGACATCACACAAATAATCCTGACACCAACCTGAGTGCTGAGTTCATGCCCATGCTAATGAACAGAAACACTCTCCCTGAGCAGCACCCAAACAGAGCTCAATGCCCTGAGGTGCAGGGGGTCTCCCCATTGCTCTTCTCCAACATCCTGCCTTTCCTCCAGGCAGGGCTGGGCTCTCCCATTGGAGCTGCTCCCTGCTTCCTGGATTGGGGAGATCCTCTCCCTCTGATGCTGCCAGCTCCTCCCTTCTCTCTGGGCTGGGGATGGGGCTACCCCACCCAATGCCACCTCCTACTCTCTGGTGTTAATCAGCTCTTCCCCAGTGCTGCATCTTCCTCTCTGTTCCCAGCCCTGGGAGTGGAGACTGCATTAGAGGAGGGAGATTTCCTCTGGGCTTCAAAACTGGACCTGCTTCCTCTGCTCCCTCCCCACAAAAACCTTTCTTGGTGTGTCTCTCCTGCTGGGAATGGAGCAGAATCAGCAGGGGTAGCTGGGAGCTGAAGCTTATGCAAGCAAATGGGAAACTAATGAAGTGGGTCTCCTTACAGAGACTGAGGAAGTGCAGTGACATCCCTGCTCAGTCTCAGGTGCCCAGGACAGAGGCAGCTCCCTGCAATCCAGGCCTGTCCCAGCCAGAACAGGGTTGCTGGGGAGAGTGAGAAATGGCCCCAGCCTCCCCCAGGGCCGAGCTCTGCCCCTAACGCTCTGATTCTCTCTCTCCAGTGAATGTGACTCTGGATCCAGACACGGCTCATCCCATCCTCGTCCTGTCTGAGGGTGGGAAAAGTGTGAGATGGGGAGACACGCGGCAGCGACTGCCCGACACCCCTGAGAGATTTGACACTGAACTCTGTGTGCTGGGCTGTGAGGGATTCACCGCGGGGAGACATTGCTGGGAGGTGGAGGTGGGGGGTGAAGGCTACTGGGCTGTGGGGGTGGCCAGAGAGTCTGTGGGGAGGAAGGGAGGGATCAGCTGTAGCCCTGAGGGGGGGATCTGGGCTGTGGGGTGGGACTGGGATCAGTTCCGGGCTCTCACCTCCCCTGTGACCCCCCTGCCCCGGAGCCGGGCCCCCAGCAGGATCTGGGTTTGTCTGGACTGTGACTGGGGGCAGGTGACGTTTATCGATGCTGGTGACGAGGCCCCGATCTTCACTTTCCCGCCGGACTCGGTCCCTGGGGAGAGAATCTGCCCCTGGATCTGGGTGTGGACAGGATCCCGGCTCCGACTGTGTCCCTGAGACCCACAGCAGAGGGGGGAACCAGAAATCAGCCCCTCAAGCCTCACGGACCCCGGTCTCTATGACCTTGGGTGACTCCCATCTACCCAGCCCCTGGACCTTCATCTCTAGGACCCCTGGAAGCTCCTCCCCTTCCCTGCAGCCCCCTGTGGTGGGAGGGGGAGGGGAAGAAAACCCTGGGGCTGCAGGAGGGGCAGAGGGGCCCTGAGGGGCAGAGGTGGGGGCTGGGCAGGGGGCAGAACTAACAGCCGGGCTGGGGACAGGCAGAGGTGGGGGCTGGGCAGGGACCCAGCATGAATCAATCAGAGTTTCGGGGGCTGGGGAGAAGCAGCAGCAGGGAGCGGTTTGTGCAGATCTGTGGGATTGGATCTCATGGGGTCTCCCAGCCAGCGCTCCTGCCCCATGGGCCCAAGTCACTTCAGGACAACTGGTCGCACTGTCATGGTCCCACACACACGCGGGGGTGGTGGAGATGGGTAGGGGGTGCAGATTGCTGGAAAAACCATTGTATAACTTTAACAAAATCATCACTCGGTCGGTCTCATGATTTTTTAAACTCCTGAGGTTGGCAGCACTGGGGGGGAGGGGGGGGGGCAGGGACAGGGCAGGTTTAACCAGTGGGAATTAGAAGAAGCAAGAAGGAAAATGTGAATGAAAATAAAACAAGAATAAAGGGAGAGTCCAGGAGAAATGGTGGAAAATATAAATGAGAAGAGTGACAGGAAACTATCCCTGACAGGGGAACCAGCCTGGGGGCAGCAAGAGGGGAAGGGATAAAATTGGGGGTGGAGGGGGTGGAATGGAGCAGCCATGGGGGCTGATCTGTTACAGGGAGGGGAGGAGAGTGGGAGAAACACAGGAAATTAAATAAGGATCAGAAGTGAGGGTAAGAATAATGAACAGAAAAGGAGAGTATAAAGGAAAGGGAACAGAGAGATTTATGATATGTTACTGAAAGTGAGAGTGTAACTCATTAATTCCCTACATTAATTCCTGGCCATTGGTGCTATTTTAGAGCCATTAAGAAAACTGTTCTCCTAGCTGGGGATCTGCTTGCCGTGCTGTGGTTTTTAAGGCTCCTTCTCAGCTCTGTTTACTTACCACCTTTAGTTATTTACTTTAAAATAAAACATTACAAACAATTCTTCTTGTTTGTTCCACTTTAATGTCCCAGCTGCAGTTGTCGGGGGCAGAGTCCTGGGATTTGCTTCCTGACTTGGTTGTGTCCCCCCAACCCCCACAGGGAATATCGCGCCTCTAGGAGGAGAATTTTGTGTTTTACTGGGATGTGTCGTTAACCAGCCTGTGCTCTGCCTCTGTCCTGTCCACACCCATGTCAATGAGGAGTTGCTCAGCTGTGCTCTGTGGAGAGATGGCTGGTTGCACAGGGGACAATTCATGACGGGACTTGGTGTTGTAATGCTGAGCGCCACAGGGCCTAGTTTGTAGGCAACCAGAAAATCACATTCTGCAAAGCTGAGTCAGGTGCCTGAACCCCCTAGACAATGCGTGGGCATCAGAGGCACCTTTCAATGTGATTCACAAAAGCCAGCTCACTAGGCGGGGAGCCATCTAAGCAAGACAAGGGAAGATGCTGACAAGGGGGGAGGGGTGTCCTAAGCCCTCCCCCTCTCACCGACAGATGCCTAAATCAGGGCTGCAGGGGGGCGTCGGTCTCTGCTCAGCCACCCACAGACGGGAACCCACTGCCTGACCTCCGGTGGCTCTGGCACCTGAGGCGTTTCTTGCTGGAATGAGTCAGGCACCTGCCTCGCTCCACACACAATGTGATTGTGGGGGTGGGGAGAAGGTGGAGGTGGGTTTTGTGATGTCACCTGCCTGATAACTTTTACCCCCACGGTGAGAGCCCTCAGCTGGCACGTGGGAGACCCAGGTTCAACTCCACGGTCTAGAGTAGCTCACGAATGTGAGTACCAACCTCAGGGCAAACAGTTACAAACCAGGGTACAAACCCCACGCTAGATATCAAATGTGAACCCCTCAAGCACCAGAACAGCCTGAACATGGAGTCACAGACAGGCCCCTTGGGTTCTCCGGTCTATCTTGCTGCTTTTCTGCCTCCTCCCGTGCTCCATCTCCCCGCTCCCCCTGCCGGGGCTGCCACATTCCCAGCAGCAGAGTCGGGGCAGCTCCTGGCCACAGATGTCTCTGGTTAAAGTCACCAGCTGCTCTATCCTGGCCATACAGAACGGTGGAAGATGTGGAACAGGAGACAGCCTCTCCCCAGCCCAGGAACAACCATTAATAGAAACCTTCCCACCCCAAGGCAAAGGGAGCAGGAGGTGGCAGCCCTGGAGGGAGAGACTTTTATCCAGGAACAGGGAGAAGCATCCAGGAAAGAGCCCCCCTCAGCCCAAGGCAAAGGGATGTGGCAGCCCTGAGGGGGAGACCTCTCCATTCATGTCTCCAGAACTCACCTGGTCAGAGTTAAGGGGGTTTGGATGCTGGGCTCTGAGAGGGTTTCTGTTTACTGGTGTGTGAGTCTGTATCTCAGACCTGGTGAGGTGCGATCGGACTGCAGTGAGGGGAACCCAAGCATCTGAGCCCCAGGATCCCCAGATAATTCAAGCCTTTGGGACTGGAACAGAGCCATCCACTGCTCCAGTCTTGGGGTCCCTAGGCACATTCTTTGGGGACTCTCCCCCTATCTGAGGTGTGAAACCCGCTGCCTAGCCCCCTGCCTAACCCCCTGGTGTAGAGCTGAGCTGAGCCTCAGTAATATGTCAGCAGCACCCCCATCAGCTCCCTCCCTCCAGCCCCCAGTGCCTCCCACCTGCCATGGGCCCCACCAATCAGTGCCTCCCCCTCCTCTCCATGCCTCCTCCCTGCCACAATCAGCTGTTTCACATGCACTGGAGGCTTGGGGGGAGGAAGGGGCAGTGGCCTTGGGGAAAGGGGTGGAGTGGGAGCAGGGCCGGGGTCAGAGCATGGGCTTGAGCAGTGAGCCCCCCTGGCACATTGGAAAGTTGGCGTCTGTAGCTCCAGCCCTGGAGTCAGGGCCTATGCGCCACCCCTGGTATAGGGAGTCTAGGCCCCTCACTCAGCTTTGTGCATTGCAGGGCTGTTCCTGTGACCCTCTAGTGCCCAGTGTCTCTTGAGAAATGTTGTCTCTGATGTCAGGGCCAGCCTTAGGGGTGGATGGATGGGTGACCACCCAGGGGTGCCGTTCTATGGGGGGAAACCTCTGGTGCAGGGTGCCCCTTCTCTCCCTGCTGCTCTGCTCCCGTCTGCAGCCACCACTGCTCCTGCAGCCCTCCCACCCCCGCCTTGGAGCCCCCCTGGCCACCCTGTTCCTGGGAACCTCCTGTCTGCTGTGCAGAGTGGTGGTGGTGGGGGGTGGACTGATGGTGCGGTGTCCCCCTCCCCTGCCCATGTACCCTGTCTCTGCTGAGCTGGGGTGGAGAGACAGGAGTCTCTGCTGCTGCTTCTGGGTGAGGAGTGGGAGCTGCTGCTGTCTGAACAAGCCTTCAGACTAGTGAGTGCTGAGCTTAAAGTGACAGCACGCTGTCTCTCTCACACACCCACACACTGTCTCTCACTCCCCAGATACACACACTCTCCCGCAACACACACTTGTATTATTGTTGTTGTTACTTCCTGTTGAAATGAGCAAGGCACCTATGTTCTCTGTAATTTTATTCTTTCAAAGTTGGTTGAGGATTGCAGGGCTGTTATTTTAGGGGTTTTTTTTGACTGGTCTGCGCATTTCATAATTTTATTTCTCTCTTATGCTTAAATTTAATTCTTTGAGGAGTGAGTTCTAAAACGCCTAACCTGTCCTGGCTGGAGTAATTCTCAGTATTACTGTTATTAGCATGTTGTGCTTTGTCATTCATTACTTAAAGTGATGCAATCCACTAATAGTATCCTCCTCGAATGTAAATTTAGCTTGTTATCAACTTAGCAATGCCAGTTTTTTTAAAAAAAAAATAGCTAAACACATAACTTTAGACACTGTGCAGATGCAGGTTGCTTATTTACAAAGGGTATTTTTATCTGTAAAATAACTTAAAAGTCACACAAAAATAAAAGTTCCAAGTCTGATACTAATAGCAATGATGGAGTCAAAAGTTAGTGAGTCGCGTACATGACTGTGATCAGTAAACAAAAATGCCAAAATAATTAGAAAAATAAATTCCCATTCCTAATAAAAGAGAGAAAAACCTTAATCATGTATGTTAAAATTAAGTAAATACATTTTTAGTGGTGTGAAAAACAGTTAACTAAAACGGAGTAGATAATGGCAGTAATACAGAATGTGTCTGTTAGAGAAATTAAGCAGATTTTATTTATGTCTACTAAAGATAGCGTACAAAGTATCAAACATGTGTTTCTGATACTTTTGTAAAGCTCCGGAATTGATACCTCAAGACTTGGGATTGGGAATATTTTGCTGTATTATCTCCTGATTTTTCTAAATTTACATATACTCAAAATGTGGCTTTAATTGCAGTTTGTAGATATATTGTCTTTCTTTATACAGGAATTAGATACAGGGCTCCTGTCAGCTAACTCCTAAGTTATCTGCAAAAAACCTAGAATTTTCAGGTGTCTAAGTAGCCCCTGGAATCAGAGGTGAAAGAGGGCTCGTGCGGGCCAGTACGGTGAACTGACAAGCACCGGCTGCCGGTACCGGCCTGTACATGGCCAACATTTAAGCACTTCCGGGGCAGCACTTTTAACATCGCTGCCCCTTTTGCTTGCCCGTACCGGCAGGGCGACTGTTGGGGGGAAGCAAAAGGGGCAGCTGCCCTGGAGGGGCCCCGGGAATTTAAAAGTCCTTAGTGCTCCCAGCCGCTGCGGCAGTGGTGGCCATGAAGAGCTGGCTGCGGGAGTCTGGTCCCCATCCCATCCCTTCCACCCCAGGCCCTGCCCTTTCCAGGGGCCAGAGCCACCCCCCACCTTGCCCAGGAGGGACCTGGCGTACCGGTAAGGCCCTCTACTTACTTTCACCCCTGCCTGGAATCACGCTTAAAGTTTTTCCCGCCTCCAAAAATCTGAAATGGTGCCCTTGGTGAGCCAGGAGTGACCAGAGGGTGGTGGGAGGGCCATGGGCTCTGGCAAGATGCAGCCCGCATGTGACAGCAGGAAGCCCTCAAATTAATCTCCTATCCCCTCATCCTGGAGTCACAGCTCTCCCATTTGGTCGAGCTATACCTCACACTAGGAATACAGCTGGGGTGCATCCAGATCATTTCCCAGTGACTAGTGACAGCCCCATGGGGGCAGAGTTAAGGGTGCACCGGCCCGTACCTTAACTTTGTATTTCTTGGTTTTCAGAAGATTGAGTTTTGATGAACTCAGACCAGGTGGGGGAGATAAAATCTTTTATGGAACCAACTCCTGTTGTTGAGAGAGACGAGCTTTGGAGCAAAAAGAAAAGGAGTACTTGTGGCACCTTAGAGACTAACCAATTTATTTGAGCATGAGCTTTCGTGAGCTACAGCTCACTTCATCGGATGCATACCGTGGAAACTGCAGAAGACATTATATACGCACAGAGACCATGAAACAATACTTCCTCCCTTGGAGTGACACCGAGCTCTTCTTTAGGTCTGTGTTGCTGGAAAGCTTGTCTCTTTCCCCAACAGAAGTTGATCCAATAAAAGATCAAACATCCTCCACCTTGTCTCTCTCATAGACCGGGGCCAGCACGGCGGCAACAACAGAGCAAATCACTTCTGATGACCTTGCTGTTTTGGAAGGTCACGATCATCAGTGGGAAACTGTCACTTTATGTTAACAAAAGGGGCTTTGTTGTTGGCTGGGGTGGGTGGGTGTTTTTTTGCCATTTAATTTATGATATTCAGCAAAAGCTTTTCTCTTTTTGAAATCCTGACTGGACTGAGAGTCCGTTGTTCAGGCGACCCAGTTACCTGAATCCAGGCCTGATTTCAGAGAGAATCTGCTTCCTGCTTTTGCTGAGTCTAATAAACTAAATAGAAAAAAAAACCCACACACACACACACACCCCCCAACAACAACAACAACAAAGCCCCTTTATGTTAATTTTTAACAGAAAGTTCCGGTTTCCCCCCAGTGGCGGCCCCTGGGGCTGTGTCTTTAAGAGGAGACTCTCCCCTCCCCCCGGGACAGGGGTTGGACTGAGGCAATTTCCAGTGTTACTTTCACTGTCCCCGGGCGAAGGCCGCGAGCTGAGCACATGTTTATCGATCGGAACAAACCCTGTTTCTGTTCACAACCTTCCCCGGAGAAGCCCCGAGGCAAAACTGCAGCTCCTCAATCGCCAGAATGAGCTGAGCCGCCTCCGAGACCGACGGGAACAGTCACCGAGCATGGGACTGTCCCAGCCAGAGGAGCGAAGTCTGGCCACACCCGGGAGATGTTAAACTTCTCAGAAGACCCAACCAGGTGGGTTAATTTTGCTCCAGAAGGACTGTTTCTAACGTCTAATGCACGATCCTTATTGCTTGGACAGATTATTCAAAACACAAGGAGTAAATAATCCTGTGAGAATTTGTTTCTCTCTTTATGGGAGGGAGGAGGGATAGCTCAGTGGTTCAAGCATTGGCCTGCTAAACCCAGGGTTGTAAATTCAATCCTTGAGGGGGCCTTTAGGAATCTGAGGCAAAAATTGGGGATTGGTCCTGCTTTGAGCAGGGGGTTGGACTAGATGCCCTCCTGAGGTCCCTTCCAACCCTGATAGTCTGTGATTCTCTGGGAAGTTTACAGTATGTCTACATTCAAAGTGATGTACTATCAAATAGATTTCAGATTGTTTTCATAGCAATGTAAGACGAGACTTTTGCAGCTTGTTGAATTTGTCATTTCTTTCTTTTGCTGAATTTTATTCAAGAACAGTGGGCCCAAGACTGTTCTTGGAGGAGATTTGTAACTTCCTCTATTTTAAATACAGGAAGCTTCCTGCACCAAACCCAGCGGTCATCAGTCTAGTTTTCTGCCTGTGCTCTCATTGCAGTTTTCTGCCTCTTGACTGCGGTGCGGGGGGGCGGTGAATCCTTTTGTTCTTATAAAAAATAAAATTATGCTCAGAATCAATTGAAACAGAAAACTGCCTCCTTTTCTCCTCCTGAACTCAGTGGGACTTAAGCATGTGCCTAATGTTGATCCTGTGTTCAGGAGTGTCACTGAGTAGGGACTTCAGGCCATACTAAAAGAGGGAAATTTATACATTGTGTAACAGATTATCTCCTCCTGTGTGAAAAGCCATTCAAGGGGCAATATCATGAAGAAACCTATCGGAGTACAGCTATTTACAAATGGTCGTATTGTTGGGAAATTTATGTTTGTATTTTTAAAACATTTTTTGTTTATTTTTAAATTTTTAATCATGTATTATTGCACAAAATATTAGTTTTTAGGGTTTTTCCCAGTTTTTATTTTTTCTCCCTTTTCTCCTTTGAGACAGGATAAGGGATGGGTGAATAAAATGCTTTTATTCCATTTGATTAGAGTTTCTCATTTTGAATCAATTTGAAATATTTTTTTCATTTAGCATCATTTTGTTGAGAAATTAGAAACATTAAAATAATAGGAAATCATCAGTTTTTAATTTTTTTTATAAAAGCCATATTAAATTGAAAAATCATTTTTGTTTAAGCATTTTTGACCAGGTTCAGTATTGTCAACTCTCATAGTTACTTGTGATTTTTGTGATTTTTTTTTTTTTTTTAAATCTCACAGTATTCGGTAATTTTCTGAAAGCCGTAATGTTCTAGTTTTATAAAGCACAAAAAAAAAAAACCCACCCCACAAAAATTTATAGCTTGTATATGTTCCCATAATTAAGCAATTATGCAGTTTTATAGCGAATCAAAGCTACAAGACTAGACAATCATAGGCGTGGGAAGTAGGGGTGTGGGGGGGTGCAGCGTTCCCAGATTTTATGCGGGGCTCCACTCCTGGTCCCAGGGCTCTGATCCTGGCCCCGCATGTGGGGATCCACTCCTGCCTGCCACTAGCTGTGACCCCAGCCACAGCCCCTGTACCCCTGTCTGTGCCCCACCCTTCTGGAGACACAGCCCTGCTCCCAGCCCCAGCTCTGAGGGGAGGGCATGTGGGGTGTGGACGGGGTAAGGGGGGGCACGAGGTAATAATGTTGGGGGTACTTTCACAGGCTTTCAGCACCCCCACTGTAAAAACTGTTCAAGTGCCACTGCAGACAACACAACATCGGACAATACCACACACACCTAACATATTAGGGTGGGAGTTACACTGACTTTTGAATACTGGGGTTGGCGGTGCTGCTGGTCTGTTTTTGAAAGGCACAGACAAATTTCAGCTTTCTGCAATAATTCATCCAATCTACACAAACCAATGTATCACACCTATTCATTTAATTCCTCAAAGTGCTGGCAATAGGGGTCTGAAGGAAATGTCAGACACTCAGGGTGGATGAAAATTGATCTTTAAAAAATGATTAAAAAATATATCAGAGGTTTTTCTTTCACTTGGATTTTTTAATTTAAATTAAATACTGGTTTATCTCTCAAATTAAAATTATGACAACTGATACTATGACAACTGATACTATATATATATATAACATTCAAGCAGTACATGTTTGCTGCAGAAGTTTTAAAGAAAATAAGATCAATGAAGTGGTGGAACCAGAATTTTTTGAAGGGCTCACCCAGCTTTTGACAGCACTAGCCTCTTCTGCAAGTGCAAAAAAAATATTTTATTCATTTCCATGTACCCAACTAGCTCAGTTCAATGAATTATCCATTCAAAGTTGAGAAACCAGTTGGGAGTTGAAAAATCAGGAATGTTTGTTTTCTGCTTCGAACCTATCATTAAAAACAAGGTGTGAGAGGATGAGATCTACCAGCTCTAAAACCTTGAAGGACACAGTGACCAGAAACTACAGTTAATAGTTCCTTTTTCTAACAAATCAGATTTGAATGCAAATCATGTTTTGGTAAAGTATTTTTCTCTTCTCTATCCTGATTTCTTGCTATTCCCCTCCTTTTCCTCTAGCATTGAGCCTCAGTCAGTGCACAGAGAGGGGGAAGAATTCAAACATTCATTAGAAACCACTCAGATTACCCCAGATGCTCAGATGAAACAATCTATACTTTAGAATAAACTACTTTATTAAAAAGGCTTCTGCTGGATTCAATGTAACTCAAAGGAAAGGGGTAGCCATGAGCTCCCCAGAGACCCTGGTGCTGTGGCGACATTTGTTACATAGACACAAGGTAGGGGAATGATTTTTGTTTTATCCTTTGACCTGGGTGTATGCAAAGTGTGAATGAACTGTACCCTGACAGCTAGTGATGAGCTAGGGATGGGGGGAATCTTCAGGACCAGGCTGTATTTACATGAACACACCCATTCCGCCCAGGTATCTAGCAGACAGAGCTGTGTAATGTTGCCCAAGTGATCAATTTTAACTGGTGTTGGGTTACAAATCACTTGAGTATTGAATGCAGGGGTCGTGGAATGTTGTTATCCTGATTGTGTGAGTAAAGGGCAGCAGAACTGTGCTGAGCTGGTCCTGATTGAGGGGGGTCACCCTTAACTGAACCCATTAAGCAAGGGGCTCAGATGCCAAATCTATGTGGAGATGGGTGTTGGTGTCTTCTGTCTGGTAGTGTGGATGCTGCTTAAAAGTTGTAGGTGTTTCCTCTTCCCTGTTTAGAAATAAAGCTCCTTAGGCTCTGTGAAGAGTCTTTTGTTTTGTTAAGTGACCACTAGAGCTGAAATCACTGATAACCAGCTCTATAGGACAATTTATCTGGTGAAAGACACTGTGCAGTCTGCACTAGCGGTGAGGCTCCCCTGCTAACAGCTGAAATCACTGAGAGCTGTGCAAAGTGGTGGGACCATAGGACATCCCAGTGGGTGCTATGGAGTGGCTGGAAGAGCAAGTGACATTTTTTCCCCCTTCCACCCTTTCCTGGGTGGGAGGTGAACTCAAGTGAACCCATCTATGAATTTTGTGTCCTCCCTGACCAAGGATATCAAGTGTGAGTGGGGTGCATTGGAGAGAGAAGAGAGGGGCACGTTAAAGGGGAACTTTTGGTTGCTGGATGTAAGACCCTGAGGCAAAAGGACACTGGCCAGCGTACTCGGGGTGGGTGTTTTGATTGTGGTACTATGCTTATGAATCCTGCGTGCGGCATTTTCCGGAGTCAACGCCGGGTTACTTTCCTCCATTTTATTAGATGTTTCTTCTCTACCCCTCTCCCACTCTGTGCTTGTGAGAGGGCAAAGTGTTGCCTCTAGAGGCAACTGGGGTGGTGTGTAATTGTCCCAGGTTACGGGGTGGGGACTCGAGCTGGTTCTGTGCTGTATTGTTAAGAGGCACCCTGGATACTGAACCCGGCGCTTCTCGCCACCGACTCCACCTGGCAGGAGGGTCACACAAGGATGAATATTTTACCTCAGGTTAAACATATCAAGTGGCAAATTCTTAGAAACAACCCAGCCCACCATCCCTGCTTACCTGGCTTCCTTCCTTCCTTCCTGCAGAGGAAGTCTCCACTCGCCTTCAATGACATGGAAGGGGAGGGGAAAGAGATGGAGGGAGGGGTTGATGGTGAAAGGCAGGAAGTTTGCACAGAAACAAACTTCCCCCAAATCATTTTTTGCTGAAGTTATTTAAAAAACCCACCTATGGTTACCCGGAGCCCGGTGATGCTTTTCACACACACCCTGGCATCCTAGGCTCAGGCTGGAGGGCCATGCTGCGGGGGAGTCAGAAGCACAGGACAGTGATGCGGGATGAGGCTGAAAAAGCCCCCAGCCAGGCTGGTGCCAGGATCCTGGCTGGGCTGGGTCTGTTCTCTGCGGGGCCAGGCTGTCTGGACTCCTGCCCAGCAACACCAGGCAGGCTGGCTCTGCTTGGTGCTGTGATGGGACATGCTGGGGGCATGGAACAGACACACTGAGCTCAGACCAATGCAGCACTGAGAACAGGCAGGCTCGGCGCATGGCACAGGGATGGGGCCCAGACACACTGAGCTCAGACCAACGCAGCACTAAGAACAGGCAGGCTCGGTGCATGGCACAGGCACAGTTAACTGAGACTGCAGGAGAGGGCAAGAGGCAGGCCCAGAGGCACATAGCGCTGTGATCCGGGTTGGGGCAGAGGCTCAGAGCACCCATGGTGATGAACTGGGCTGGCTCCCTCCGACAGCGAGGGCCAGACGGAGGGTAGGCGGGCGCTCCCCCGTCCACGAAGCCCCAATGTGACCCGCAACAGCTTCTCTGCTCCGCCCTGCCCTGACCTCTTGCCCCAGAGTCCCAGGGCCTGGACACAGCCCCTTCCAGCCAGGGATTGCACTGACCCTGCACCCACCACTGTGGGGCAGCGCCTGGGCACAGGTCAGGGATGGTGGGGGTGCAGGTGAGGGGCTGGCACCCACAGCGCCTACCAGTCATTGGCTCTTAGCCCGGAATGGCAACAACAGCAGCTAATCAGGTGAAGGAAAGTTTTTGAGTGACACTTCAGCATCTGCCCAGGTGTTCCTGGCCCCGGACCTTGCCCGCCTCCCAGCCGGCAGCTGGAACCAGCCCAGGGGATGGCTGGGGGAGCAGGACTGACAGGGTGGGGAGCCCGGCTGCACGGGGCACAGGAGAGTGACACAGGACAGGCTCCAGCCCAGCGCACAGACCGGGGAGTGCAGTCCCGGCCCTGCTGCACTCCTCAGGGGAGCGGGGGCGGGGCTGGGGTGGAGCGGGGGCGGGGCTGGGGTGGAGTGGGGGCGGGAAGAGGCAGGCTGGGGTGGGGAAGGGGTGGGGCGGGAAAAGGCAGGAAGAACCGGAGCAAATTTCCTGGTGCCCTACGCAACTGTGTACATGGCATATGGTTAAGGACAGGGATAAGGATGGCCCTGAGGTGGGGGGAAGGGGCAGAGGCTTTTTTATATCTCCTCCCAGGATGCTGTTTGCCAGAGCAGAGGGCTGTGTTCTTGCAGGCACAGGCATCCCAATCCCTCGACTGTCAGTGCTTAGACACTGCAGCTCCGCTCGGTCGTATGTAAGCGCTGCGGGGCTACGTTCCTGCTCCCACCAGCAGACTGAATGCTGGGAAATATTGCACAGACGCTCCCTCCCTCAAACTCTGCCGCTCACATTTTGAGTATTTAAAAGAGTCTTCTGTCAGTTTCTGTGTCTGTATGAAGTCACTGCTGTTCCTTTCTCCTATATAACATGCTGAGGTGCTAAACTTCCTCCAAGAGCCCACACGTCCGCACCTCTTCCTGCACCCCAATCCTCTGCCCCAGGTCAGAGCCGCACCCCTCACCTAAACTCCCTCCCAGAGCTTGCACTCCAAACCCCCTCCCACAGTGCTCAGGAGGGGATAAGGCCTCTGGCTGGGGGTGCAGGCTCCAGGATGGGGCCAGAAACAAGGGATTCATGGTGCAGGAGGGGGCTCCAGGCTGGGTCAGGAGGACTCTGGGGTAGGGCCAGAGCCGAGAGGTTTGGGATGTAGGAGGGGTGTCCAGGCTGGAGCTGAGGGGTTTGGAGTGCAGGGTGGGTGAAGTTGTGGGCTCTGGGGTTGGAAATGACGGTTTAGGAAGGAGTACTGTGGAAAGGGATCTGGGGGTCATAGTGGACCACAAGCTATATATGAGTCAACAGTGTAACACTGTTGCAAAAAAAGCAAACGTCACAAGAAGTAATTCTTCCACTCTACTCCACACTGATTAGACCTCAACTGGAGTATTGTGTCCAGTTCTGGGTGCCACATTGCAGGAAAGATGAGAACAAATTGGAAACAGTCCAGAGAAGAGCAACAAAAATGATTAAAGGTCTAGAAAACATGACTGATGAGGGAAGATGGTTTAATCTGGAAAAGAGAAGACCGAGAGGGCACATGATAACAGTTTTCAAGTACCTAAAAGGTTGTTACAAGGAGGAGGGAGGTAAATTGTTCTCATTAACCTCTGAGGATAGGACAAGAAGCAATGGGCTTAAATTGCAGTAAGGGGGGTTTGGGTAGAACATCAGCAAAAACTTCCTAACTGTCAGGGTGGTTAAGCACTGGAATCAATTGCCTAGGAAGGTTGTGGAATCTCCTTCACTGGAGATTTTTAAGAGCAGGTTAGACAAACACCTGCCAGGGATGGTCTAGATCAGAGGTTCTCAACCTTTTTCTTTCTGAGCCACCCCCCCACCCCCCCTCACTGACATGCTATATAAACTCCATGGCTCACTTGTGCCACAATAACTGGTTTTCTGCATATAAAAGCTAGAATCAGTGTTAGCGGGTAGCAAGTAGGGCAAATGCCTGGGGCCCCATGCCACAGGGACCCTCACGAAGCCACATTGCCCCATGCGGTGGGGCTTCAGCTTTCTGCTCTGGGCCCCAGCGAGTCTATTGCTGGCCATGCTTGGAGGCCTCCCTGAAACCTTCTCGAAGCCCCCTCAGGGGCCCCGGACCCCTGGTAGAGAACCACTGGTCTAGACAATATTTAGTGCTGCCAGGGGAGTGCAGGGGACTGGACTTGATGACCTCACAAGATCCCTTCCAGTCCTATGATTTTATGATTCTGAGAGGGGCTTGGGGTGCAGGAGGGGGCTCTGGTCTGGGGCACCATGTATAAAAGTTAGGCACTGAGAAAATCACTATGATCTTCAAAGCCCAAATTAGGTGCTTAAACTCCTATTTAAAAAAAGTAAAATAAAAAGAATGAAGAGAGAGAGGCCCCTGGGGTTCATCTACACAGTCCATGGCGCTGAGCCAGCCTCCCAGCCTGGGACGACAAACTGGAGCTTGCATTAGTCCTCTGAAACAGCTGTGTAGGCAGCACTTTGAAGTTGGGGGGACGTGAAGCAGAGGGGTCCCACATCTCAGGGGAGTGCCCTAAATCCTGGGATAAAAGTTATGAGGGAGTTTCTCCTCTCTCCCTCTCTTCTTATCTCCCCCCTACCCCGAGGTGTTTTGTGTGAACTTGCCTGCAAGGCCTGATCCTTTAGGCATACTGGAGGATGCTACCAGACTGGGCCCCACCCACGGACGGTGGGTAGGGGAGGCTGGATGGGGTCTGAGTTTCCCCAAATGGCCAGGCATGGCCCTCCCCCCCCCGCCACACTCCACCTCTCAGGGCCCCACTTCAGCAGAGCCGTTGGGCAGATGGAGGACATGGGGCTCCCCACAGCAGCCCAGGCTCCCTTTTAGCACAGTCCGGCTCTGGCTTTCAGCCTGGCCAGGGTACGGGACCTCAGGGGGAAGAGGAGGAACAGTGGGCAGGGCATGATCAGCTCCTCCACTCTGAATCGCAGCCCCTGCCTCTGTTGCTTCCTGCCTTCCCAAGGCTACTGTGCCCATATTAAAAAATGCAGAGACCATGGCCCCCCTGGACCCTCCTGGATCTGACACCACTGCTCTGAGTGAGTTTAGGCACCTATAGGATTCATTAGGAATTTTCTGCATTGAAGTGCTTTTGAAACTGAGACTTAAGCATCTTAAACAGGGACTTTGGTACCAACTGATTGTGTGTATCCAGGGTAACATTGTTATCGCGCGGGCAAGTTCACGTTGCCCTGTATTTTTTGTGGCCACAGAGCTATAGAAGAGAGGGTAGCAGGGGTGACTTCTGGTCCTGTGTTTAGGGAAGATTTGATGACGTGCCTGCGAGAGAGGCAATGTAACATATTGTGAGACAGATTGGTCTCTGCTGTGTGAAAAGCCCCATTTTCATGAGCAAATCTTTGGGCATGGTTAACCCAGGGAAATTATTTTTCATCACTATTTTTGAACAAAATTTTTGTTTCATTTTTACAATTCTATTTTTTTAATGAATCAACTCAAAAGAATGTCTTTCATGAAACAAATGGAATGGAATAAAAACTAACATGTTATTTATTTATTTGTATATTTCCACTATCAACAAAACAATTTATGATCCAGAGCAGAAGTAGAGAGAACAGAAGCCTAGAGATCACAGCAGCCATGGCCTCAGGGGCTCCTGTAAGGGAAATCCAAGAGGAAACCAAATGTCCCATCTGCCTGGAATATCTGAGGGACCCAGTCACTGTACAGTGCGGGCACAACTTCTGCCAGGTCTGCATCACTCAGTACTGCGAGACATGGGCAGAGCTGGACTCTGACCCCTTGTGCTGCCCCAGTTGCAGAGCCCGAATCCAGAAAGGGGCTCTCCGAAAAAATTATCAGCTAGCAAATATAGTGGAAAAGATCAAACAACTGGATTTCAAACCAGGAAAAGAGAATGTGTGTGAGAGACACGGCAAAGCCCTGGATCTGTTCTGTGATGAGGACAGGGAAGCCGTGTGTGTGGTTTGTTGGAGATCCTCAGAGCACAGATTTCACACGGTGCTTCTCGTGGAGGAGGCGGCCCAGAAATACAAGGTAGGAAACACTGGGGATCTGGGAAATTCTTTCTTTTTCAGACTCAGTCTCTCAGAGCCACAGAATCTCCTAATTTCCCAGATTTTCTCCCTGATCTCTGGAACCACCTAAATCTCCCCACCCCCCGCAGTCTCCTTCCTCTGGGCAGGTGCAGGGAGCCTTGGCCACTGATGGCAGGCACAAAGCCTGTCATTAGGGAGACATGGGGCCTAGCTACACTTGCAAGTTAGAGCACATTAAAGCAGCCACAGGCAGCCTAACTCACGACCCATCCACACTGGCAAGGCACGTCGAGTGCCTGGACTCTGCAGGTGGAGCGCTCCTGGTAATCCACCTCCGCGAGAAGCGTAACGCTTGCTGTGCCCCGGCTGAAACACTCCAGCATCTGTGTGAACGAGGTGTTGCATCACTGCGCTGCGATTGGCCTCAGGAAAGGTCCCATAATCCCTTTAAGTCAAGTGGCCACTCTTGTCATTGTTTTGAACTCACTGGGCTGTAGGAATGCAGATATCCCCCTTCAAAGCTCCGTGTCTGACAACCGGCTGCTTCTCCACTCCAAGACAAAGCAGCCATTAGTGTGGAAAGCTGCTCGCTGTGCCTGTGTGTGAGAGAGAGGCGGGGGGGGCATGTCTGCTGGTGTCTGAACTTACAAGGAAGCCTGCTGACACGCTCTCAGCCCCCCGAAAACCCACTCTCTCTCCCCCCACATACACACAACACACTCCCTGTCACACTCCATCCCAACCCCCTCCTCATTTGAAAAGCACCTTGCAGCCCCTTGCATGCTGGGATATCGCTCCCTCAATGCACTGCTCTCTGTGGCGTTGTAAGAGCTGCTAATGTGGCCACGCCAGTGGGCTTGTAGCTGTCAGTGTGGACACCCAGCAGCGCTTTCCCTGCTGCGCTCCCCGAGGGCTGGTTTAACTCCCAGCGCTCTCCATCTGCTGGTGGAGCCAGGCCCGTAGGCACTGGAGCTCCCTGGGAGGCACGTTCCTCACACACAGGGCAGTGTCCTATCCACTAGGCTACGCTGCCCGCTACCCCCAGCAGCACTGAGTAGTGATGACGTGCGGCCATGAGGAGGAAAAGACTCCTTGGTAAAGGTCCCAGGTCCAGCAGGGAGACGAGGTTTCCCACTGGGATTCTAAACTCCTATATTGCTCCATTAGGGGTTAAACTCGGAAGCTGCCAGCCTGGACTAGAGGAGATCATGGGGCTAAACTCCAAGCACCTTGAATGTGCACACAGAAGGGCTCCAGACAGCTCAGGTCCATGTCAAATACCCCTGGGATTATACTGGATTGTAACAAAACTAACCCTAGGCTGGAGCTGATCGGTGCCAGTCTGACCTGTTCTGTTGTGTACGTGGGCAAGGACCAGCCAAGGTGGTTCCGTGAGTCCCACCAGGCAGCCTTTTGAAATCTCCCAGAATCCACTGCTTCCGGGATCTTTATGAGGGAATGGGACAGTGGGGGACCTGCCTAGGGGGCATCGCCACAGAAAGGGTTTAGGACAGCACTGGGGCTAACCCCAACCGTTCTTCAGACAAATCAGCCTGTTTAATTAGGGTGGCCATTCCTGAACACAGCACATTCCCATGCCTGCCTGCATGGGCCCACCCCCAACTGTATCTCTCGGCCTGGTTGGGCCCACCCCCGCCTTTGTCAGCACACCCCCACCTGCATCATTCTGCATCAAAGTACCACCCCCACTCCTGCCCCCACCCTCACAGGTGTCCTCCTGCATCCTCAGTTTCCTCCTGTCTCTTTTTCACCGGACAAAGCCACCTCCAGGGACCTGGTGGCTTCTGGGATTTGTATCATTTTGTTTATTAAACCTTCTCGAACCCAGATTTATTGAGTCATCCCCATGTGACTCCAGTGTCCTGTTATGTGCTATACCACTTATCAATTCATAGATACCAGTAAAGCTTGGTTATAATTGAGATCTCTCTCTAATTATTATAATACCTGAACCTGAATGGGTAACAAGTCAGAATATGACACACTCCCAGTCTGCATTAATAAGGTTTCATCTCCTTGGTGGTCCTGATGTCGCAAAGCAATTCACCAACAATCATCTTGGGTTTTGGGTGGAAAAACACCCAGCTCCACACCCCTCTCAGCCATCTAAATGAAACCTCTCAAATCCTTTATGGTTCTTCAGGAAAAAATCCAGGCCCATTTGAAGACTCTGAGGGAAGAGAGAGAAAAGCTTCTGGGATTTAAAATAATTGGAGAGGGGAAAAGGCGGGAGTATCAGGTAAGGTGCCTGTTGTTATTAATTGGCAGGGACTGGCCGTGGGAGGTCCATTTGGAGGCAGATTCCTGTGTGACCTTGGTGAACGTGGACTTGTGTGTGTTTCTCCGTGATCATGGATTGCTGGGTTAGATTCATGTTTAGAGAAGCCCTAAGTTTCCATTGCAGTTGATGAGTTAATGTCTAGCCCTTGTGGCTTTCCCAGAAATCCTCCCCAAGTGAACTGAATGTCCCCGTGAGGTGCTGTCCACTGTGTTTGGTCATTTTGTGCATTATTAACGTGTTTGTTCTTTTTTCTTCCGTGGCATCTGTGTCAGTGTAGTGCTGAGTCCTGCCTCCTGCTGCTCTGGGTTTGAATTCACAGAGACCATGAATAACAGAATACGCTGACCATGACAGACATGGAAACCTCCCTTTCAGAGGGATGCAGGGGCCAAAGGGGAAGGTGTGAGAGTCCTCAGCCTCGTACACACAGGCATAGGCGCAGACTTCACCTCTAGCTGGGGCGGGGGGGGGGGGGGGGGGCTCGACCCCCCCACTCTGCCCCTGGCCCTGCTCCCATTCCACTTCTTTCCCCAAGACCCTGCCTGCGCCTGGCCTCTTCCTGCCTCTGCTCTGTCCTCACCCTGTCCCCATTCTATCCCTTCCCACAAGTCCTTGCCCCATCCCCACCTCACCACGTTACTGCTCTTTCCGCTGCCCCCTGGAGCATCCCCAACACCATGAAACAGCTGTATAAGGGCAGGTGGGAAGCGCTGGGAGGGAGCAGGGGAGTTGCTCCATGCGGGGCAGAGGGGGAACTTGGCTGCTGGTGGGTACTGAGCATCTGCTAATTTTCCCCCGTGGGTGCTCCAGTCCCAGAGCACCCACGGTATCGGTGCCTATGCACACAGGGTACAGTCAATTGTCAGAAATTTTCAAAGAAATTCTCCCTACTGCACACTCAGCTCTACATGAAAGGACCCCGGGCTCCATCCATGTCTCTGACCAGCCCTTGCCCTGTTTTCGTACAGAAACAAACACAAGCCGAGAGGCAGAAGATTGTGTCTGAATTTCAGCAGCTGCGGCAATTCCTGGAGGAACAAGAGCAACTCCTGCTGGCCCAGCTGGAGAGGCTGGACAAGGAGATTGTGAGGATCCAGAATGAAAATGTCAGTAAACACTCTGAGGAGATTTCCCGTCTCAGTGAGCTGATCAGTGAGATGGAGGGGAAGTGTCAGAAGCCAGCGAGTGAATTCCTGCAGGTGAGACTGAGTGGGAAATATTAGCACTGGAGCATAGTGGCCAGGGCGGGGCCTCCCTTCCCTGAGATCCCCTGTAGGTGTCCGATGGGGCTGAGATTCTTTTCTCTCTCTCTCCTCTAGGATGTCAGAAGCACCTTGAGCAGGTACGTGGCTCTCTCTTGCTCCCCCTCACAAATCTGGGAAAGAGCTTGGTGATATTAGCACCACATCTCCCCAGGGCTCTACTGAAAAATGTGTGGGGAAGATCAAAAGTCGGATACCGATCTCTCTGATCCACTTCATCCTGAGGTTCTCACCCTGGTACAGAAGAGTCTGGAATTCACCATTCAGTGGGAAAGACTGACATCAAGTGTTTCCGAGAGATGTCACATCCCTGGGGGAGTGGCTGCCTCAGGATTGTGGGGATGGAATATGGGCCTGTCACTACTGGGGCCCTGGTTACCATTCAGCTCAAGGCAGCAGTGGTCAAGAGTCTTTCCCACCTGAGTCTTTCCCAGCCTGAGGACTGTTTGGAGAGCTGTGTGGAATGAGCTGGGGACGGGGGAGTTGGTGTCTCAGTTTAGTTCCTAGTGGACAGATTTCTACAGCACTTTACATAGGAACCTCCTGTCCCTCAGAGCATGGAGGCCAAAGAGTGAATTGGCCATGGAGACTCAATTCCCCTTTTTATCCCCAGAGCTCATCTCACCAGACCAGAGTTGAAGAATATTAAGGAGTCCTTAGAAGGGAAGGTTGTACGGCCATGGGCTGTGTTGCACCTACTCTGAGGCTGGGAGAAGTCGAGGAATTTGAACTCCAGGCATATTAGAGCAGCGACTCTCTAGTCAGAACTTATCATGAGTCACACAATGAAATATAATCATGGGAAATTGTTTCTCTCCAGGTATGAGAAGGGGAAGTTCCAGCAGCCAGAGGAGATTTCTCCTGAACTGGAAGAGCGAGTCAGCGATTTCTCCCAGAAAACTATTGTGCTAATGGAGACTCTGAGGAAGTTCAAAGGTACCCAGAAGGGATCTAGCAATGGAAATTGGGCTGAGCCTCTGAGAGTGTGGGAAGAGAATGGTGCTGGTCAATTGGTTCACACTTAGATGATGCTTCTATTTAATTGTTGGGTGAGAAGGCCAGACATTTGGGTCCAAGACACTCAGGTTGATTACTTCAAACCTTTGTTTGCACCAGAAACATGCTTTTCAATGACAGTTACAAAGTAAGAAATGACTCATCGACTTTAAGGTCAGAAGAGACCATCGTGATCCATCTATTCTGACCTCCTGCATATTGCAGGCCACAGAACCTCCCCACCTACTCCTGCAATTTACCCGTAAACTCTGGCTGAATTACTGAAGCCCTCATATAATGATTTAAAGTCTTCAAGTTACAGAGAATCCACCATTTCTTCTAGTTTAACATCGGTAAATGAGACGTGCCCCATATGGCAGAGGAAGGCAAAAATAAACCCCAGAATCTCTGGCAATTTGATCTGGTGGAAAATTCCTTCCCTATCCCAAATATGGTGGTCAGTTGGACACTGAGCATTTCAGCAAGACCCAAAAGCCAGACACCTGGGAAAGATTTCTCTCTAACTCAGAGCCATCCCCGACTCGTGCCCCATCACCAGCCATTGGGATATTTGCTACTAGCCATTGCATGTGGAGAGACGTGCTGGTCAGTTCCCTTCTCCCGGGGCATAGGTGGCTCACGGTGGATTTCTCCTAGGAAGCTCTAATTACCCCTTACAATGTCTGGAATATTAGACACCTCCAAATTGCATATTTACTTGTTCTTTTCCAATCACCTTTGAGTGGTATGAATATTAAGTACCTTATATAGGTCATACACGACACATGCATGAACACATCATTGGCAGGGCTTTTTTTGTTCAAGTTATTTTCATGTTATTGTTCTCTTCTCTGATTGATTATGCACACGCCACTTTAACCCTTGTCTCCACACAGAGGGTATTGGACATTGCTAACTTCTCTGTGGCTGGATGCACAGCCCCCCTCAGCCTAGCTCCTGCCCTTCAGTGCCCCACCCCAGTGCACAGCCCCCCTCAGCCTGGCTCCAGCCCTTCAGTGCCTCCCCCCAGTGCACAGACCCCCCCCCAACCTAGCTCCAGCGGTTCAATGCTGCCCCCCGCCACTGCACTGTTCCCTTCAGCCTTGCTCCATCCCTCCAGTGCCGCCCCCACTGCACAGCCCCCCTCAGCCTAGCTCCAGTCCTTCAGTGCTGCTCCCCTCACTGCACAGCCCCCCTCAACCTAGCTCTGGCCCTTCAGTGCCGCCCCCCACTGCACAGATCCCCCTTAGCCTTGCTCCAGCGGTTCAATGCCGCCCCCCCCCCCACTGCACAGCCCCCCTCAGACTAGCTCCAGCTCTTCAGTGCCACCTCCGTATTGCACAGCTCCCCTCAGCCAAGCTCCAGCCCCTCATTGCTACCCCTCCCCCAGCTGCACAGACCCCCTCAGCCTAGCTTCCCAGGAGCAGCAGGGATGAGGGACAGTGGGAAGCCACTTCAGGGAGTCACCAGAGGTGAGTCGCCCCCCAGCCCTCCGAAGAATTTGTTCCACCCTGGCCCCTGCTCACAACAGATCCATGCCCACCACAGAGCTTGTCCCTTTGTCCTGGTCAGGAGACAGAGGAGGTTCCCATCGACCCTGGGATCACCCCTGCCCGGAGAGGGGTGCCCTGGTCACAGTGAGGCGATGGGAAACCCTGCTCCACTGAGAGACCCCCCTCCTCTGCTTCCCACATCCTGTGACATGATGGGGGATCTCCCATGTAAGGGACACAGACTGGGGAGAGACATGGGTAAGCGGTGTGGAGGTGGGACACACATACACACACACACAGAGCCTCATCCTCCCATGAGACATATTATTTAAAGTAGTGACAAGAATGCACTGAAATACGGTTTTAGGCGAAATATTTATTTCAATGCCCCCATCCCACAAAAAAATATTTACTGCGGCAGTGAGGGACATTCATAGATTCATAGATATTTAGGTCAGAAGGGACCATTATGATCATCTAGTCTGACCTCCTGCACAACGCAGGCCACAGAATTTCACCCACCCACTCCTACAAAAAAACCTCACACCTATATCTGTGCTATTGAAGTCCTCAAATCGTAGTTTAAAGACTTCAAGGAGCAGAGAATCCTCCAGCAAGTGACCCATGCCCCATGCTACAGAGGAAGGCGAAAAACCTCCAGGGCCTCTTCCGATCTGCCCTGGAGGAAAATTCCTTCCCGACCCCAAATATGGCGATCAGCTAAACCCTGAGCATATGGGCAAGATTCATCAGCCAGATACTACAGAAAATTCTTTCCTGGGTAACACTCACCTGAGTTGAATTTATTCCTATTATTATTGTTTATTATTTATTAATGAGCTAGGTTATGGTTTTTTCAGTGTGGAAAATTGTGTGTTATTTTACGGGTTGAATGATGACTGAATGACATAACCCCCTGCCAGTGTCCGTCACTCACTCTGGTAATTTTGTCAAGTCTCCGTCACACAACACGATGCTGCCTGACCCCTGGCCAAAGAGACCAAAGTGGGTAAAGTTACTTTTCTGCCAGAGTCTTTCTATGATCTGGATCTATGTTATGACAAAAGGCCGTGAGTGAATGAGACAAACCAACTGGAGTCTGAAGGGTGGGAAGGGATGAGGAGGGGAAAAGTAAATCTCTCTTACAGATTGTGTGTCCTGGGATGGTTGTGAGGCTGAAAGGACGTTGGTTCCATTGCTGGGAGATGGCTGAATGAGAGAGGAAATAGAAGGTTTCAGTTAGTTTCTATTAAATGCCTGAGTGTGTCTCTGGGCCTCTCGATCTGTTTCTCTGTCATGATGAAAACTCAGTTCTATGCGTTCAGAGTGGGGACACTTATAAATACGAAAGTCTGAAATCTCGTCTCTTTTCTCCTTTCCCCCGCCAGACACTCTGCCATCTGCACTGGAGACACAAATTGGGGAATCCCTAGGAGCACACAGACAGGGTGAGTTTGCAGCTGGAGATTGTCTTTACATTAGGAGAAAATTCCAGTGAAAACATCTTCCTGAGATTGTAACGAAAGTTACCAACCAAATCCCCAGTGGCTGTGGCATACACAGCCCTAAAAAAAACCTGTACACAGTGAGGAGATCCAGGGGCACTGGAACATGGGGGGCCAGGGAGCCAAGCTCACCCTCTTTTTTTAAGATGGGCATAGTTTGGGGGCAGGGGGCCGTGTTGGCCCCCCACACTGCAAGCCTTGGGCAGGCGTGGAGCATCGCAGCGTTGGCTGTGCTTCATGGAGGGGCGGCTGATCAACTGCGCCCTGTGTAGTGCAGCTTCTTCCTGGTGCTTGTCCCTCTCAGTGGCCCCACCCCTGCTCCTCTTCCCCCGGACCCTCCCCCTGCCCTGGGTGCTGCACGCCGGAGAGTGGACATGGGAAGGTGGAGGGTCAGGGGCTCTCCATAGTGGCCAAGGCTCCCAGCCTGGCCAGGGTTAGGGCCTCGGTGGGAAGATGAAGAGTGGGGCAGGGCCAGGGAGAGGGCAGGGCCACAGGTGGTGGGAACCAGTACCCCCCTCCCCAACTTCTGCCAAGGTGCCGGAACACCTGGGGAGATCCCAAGCTGACATCACACAGATAATCCTGACACCAACCTGAGTGCTGAGTTCATGCCCATGCTAATGAACAGAAACACTTTCCCTGAGCAGCACCCGAACAGAGCTCTCTGCCCTGAGGACTGACACATCCCTCTGCTTTACCCCGGTGCAGGGGGTCTCCCCGTTGCTCTTCTCCAACATCCTGCCTTTCCTCTGGGCAGGGCTGGGCTCTCCCATTGGAGCTGCTTTCTGGATTGGGGTGATCCTTTCCCTCTGATGCTGCCAGCTCCTCCCTTCTCTCTGGGCTGGGGATGGGGCTACCCCACCCAATGCCACCTCTTACTCTCTGGTGTTAATCAGCTCTTCCCCAGTGCTGCATCTTCCTCTCTCTTCCCAGCCCTGGGAGTGGAGACTGCATTAAAGGAGGAAGATTTCCTCTGGTCTTCAAACCTGTATCTGCTTCCTCTGCTCCCTCCCCACTAAAACCTTTCTTGGTGTGTCTCTCCTGCTGGGAATGGAGCAGAATCAACAGGGGTAGCTGGGAGCTGAAGCTTATGCAAGCAAATGGGAAATTAATGAAGTGTGTCTCCTTAGAGAGATTGAGGAAGTGCAGTGACATCCCTGCTCAGTCTCAGGTGCCCAGGACAGAGGCAGCTCCCTGCGATCCAGGCCTGTCCCAGCCAGAACAGGGCTGCTGGGGAGTGTGAGAAATGGCCCCAGCCTCCCCCAGGGCTGAGCTCTGCCCCTAATGCTCAGATTCTCTCTCCCCAGCGAATGTGACTCTGGATCCAGACACGGCTCATCCCATCCTCGTCCTGTCTGAGGATGGGAAAAGTGTGAGACGGGGAAACATGCGGCAGCGACTGCCCAGTAACGCAGAGAGATTTGACACTGCGCCCTGTGTGCTGGGCTGTGAGGGATTCACCTTGGGGAGACATTGCTGGGAGGTGGAGGTTGGGGATGGGGGAGGCTGGGCTGTGGGGGTGGCCAGAGAGTCTGTGGGGAGGAAGGGATGGATCAGCCTCAGCCCTGAAGGTGGGATCTGGGCTGTGGATTGGTGGGGGGGTCAGTTCCGGGCTCTCACCTCCCCTGTGACCCCCCTGCCCCAGCACCGGGTCCCCAGCAGGATCCGGGTTTGTCTGGACTGTGACCGGGGGCAGGTGACATTTATCGATGCTGGTGACGAGACCCCGATCTTCACTTTCCCGCCGGGCTCCGTCCCTGGGGAGAGAATCCGCCCCTGGCTCTGGGTGGGGCCGGAATCCCGGCTCCTACTGTGCCCCTGAGCCTGGGGTGGAGAATATCACACTGGAGAACCAGAAACCAGCCTTTCTAGCCTCACACATCCCAGTCTCTATGACATAGGAGGACTCCTGTCTACCCAGCCCCTGGCACCTCATCTCTATGACCCCTGGAAGCTCCTCCCCCTTCTTCTCCGCAGCAACAGGCATGGGAGGGGGAGGGGGAGGAACCCCTGGGGCTGCAGGAGGGGCAGAGGGGCCCTGAGGGGCAGAGGCCGGGGCTGGGCAGGGGGCAGAACTAACAGCCGGGCTGGGGACAGGCAGAGGTGGGGGCTGGGCAGGGACCCAGCATGAATCAATCAGGGGTTGGGGGGCTGGGGAGAAGCAGCAGCAGGGAGCGGTTTGTGCAGATCTGTGGGATTGGATCTCATGGGGTCTCCCAGCCACAGCTCCTGCCCCAGGGGCCCAAGTCACTTCAGGACAACTGGTGACACTGTCATGGTCCCACACACATGGCGAGGGGTGAGGGTGGGGGGTGGAATGGGTAAGGGGTGCCGATTGATGGAAAAACCATGATATAACCTTAAAAAAATCATCATTGGGTCAGTCTCACAATTTTTTTAAACTCCTGAGGTTGGCAGCACTGGGGGAGGCAGGGACAGGATGGGTTTAACCAGAGGGAATCAGAAGAAGCAAGAAGGAAAATGTGAATGAAAATGAAACAAGAATAAAGGGAGAGTCCAGGAGAAATGGTGGAAAATATAAATGAGAAGAGTGACAGGAAACTCCCAGGGGAACCAGCCTGGGGGCAGCAAGAGGGGAAGGGATAAAATTGGGGGTGGAGGGGGGTGGGATGGAGCAGCCATGGGGGCTGATCTGTAACAGGGAGGGGAGGAGAGTGGGAGAAAAACAGGAAAATAAACAGGGATCAGAAGGGAGGGTTAGAAAAATGAATAGAAAAGGAGAGTATGAAAGGAAAGGGAACAGAGAGATTTATGACATGTTACTGAAAATGAGACTGTAACTCATTAATTCCCTATATTAATTCCTGGCCATTGGTGCTATTTTAGTGCCATTAAGAAAACTGTTCTCGGTAGCTGGGGATCTGCTTGCCATGCTGTGGTTATTAAGGCTCCTTCTCACCTCCGTTTACTTACCACCTTTAGTAATTACTGTGAATAAAACATTACAAACAATTCTTCTTGTTTGTTCCACTTTACTGTCCCAGCTGCAGTTGTCGGTGGCAGAGTCCTGGGATTTGCTTTCTGACTTGGTTGTGTCCCCGCAGCCCCCACAGGGAATATTGCACTTCTAGGAGGAGAGTTTGAGGTTTACTGTGATGTGTCACTCTCCAGCCTGTGCTCTGTCTCTGTCTCTCTCCTGTCCACACCCATGTCAATCTGGAATTGCTCAGCTGTGCTCTGTGGAGAGGTGACTGGTTGCACAGGGGACAATCCATGAAGAGACTTGGTGTTGCAATGCTGAGCGTCACAGGGCCTAGTTTGTAGGCAACCAGAAAATCACATTCTGCAAAGCTGAGTCAGGTGCCTGAACCCCCTAGACAATGCATGGGCATCAGAGGCACCTTACAGTGTGATTCACAAAAGCCAGCTCACTAGGCAGGGAGCCATCTAAGCGAGACAAGGGAAGATGCTGACAAGGGGGGAGGGGTGGCCTAAGCCCTGCCCCCTCTCACCAACAGGGGCCTAAATCGGGGTTGCAGGGGGTCATCGGTCTCTGCTCAGCCACCCACAGACGGGAACCCAGCACCTGACGTCTGGTGGCTCAGGCACCTGAGGCGTTTCTTGTTGGAATGAGGTTCGGGTGACCAGATGTCCCGATTTTATAGGGACAGTCCTGATTTTGGGGGGTTTTCTTATATAGGCACCTATTACCCCCGACCCCCATCCTGATTTTTTTACACTTGTTGTCTGGTCACCCTAAATGAGGTAGGCACCTGCCTCGCTCCACACACAATGTGAGTGTGGGGGTGGGGAGAAGGTGGAGGGGGTTTTTTTGTGATGTCACCTGCCTCATAACTTTTACCCCCATGGTTAGAGCCCTCAGCTGGCACGTGGGAGACCAGGTTCAACTCCACGGTCTAGAGTCGCTCATGAATGTGAGTACCAACCTCAGCAAATGGTTACAAACCTCATGCTAGGTATCAAATGTGAACCTCTCAAACACCATAACAGCCTGAACATGGAGTCACAGACAGTCCCCTTGGGTTCTCCGGTCCATCTTGCTGCTTTTCTGCCTCCTCCCCTGCTCCATCTCCCCGCTCCCCCTGCCGGGGCTGCCACATTCCCAGCAGCAGAGTCGGGGGAGCTCCTGGCCACAGATGTCTCTGGTTAAAGTCACCAGCTGCTCTATCCTGGCTTCAGAGAATGGTGGAAGACGTGGAACAGGAGACAGCCTCTCCCCAGCCCTTGAAGAACCATTAGGAGAAACCTTCCCACCCCAGGGCAAAGGGAGCAGGAGGTGGCAGCCCTGGAGGGAGAGACTCTTATCCAGGAACAGGGAGAAGCATCCAGGAAAGAGCCCCCCTCAGCCCAAGGCAAAGGGATGTGGCAGCCCTGCGGGGGAGACCTCTGCATTCATGTCTCCAGAACCCACCTGGTCAGAGTTAAGGGGGTTTGGATGCTGGGCACTGAGAGGGTTTCTGTTTACTGGTGTGTGTGCTGTATCCCAGACCTGGTGAGGTGCCACTGGACTGCAGTAAGGGGAACCCAAGCATCTGAGTCCCAGGATCCCCAGATAATTCAAGCCTCTGGGACCGGAACAGAGCCCATCCACTGCTCCAGTCTTGGGGTCCCTCGGCACATTCTTTGGGAACTCTCCCCCTATCTGAGGTGTGAAACCCTCTGCCTAAGCCCCTGGTGTAGAGCTGAACCTCCAGACTCCCGTGTGCTTAAACGCACCAGCCCCCAGAACTCCACGCCAAGGTGAGAGCCCGCTGGTTTCAGCAGAATTCCCTCCGGAGGCGCGCAGTGGTTGTGAAGCATTTGGCTCTGTCTTCACTAGACAGCAAACCGCTGCCTGTGGGGTCACCTGCGAGCGCTGGGGAGAGAGATCTCCCAGCACTCCTGGTCAACCAGGTCGACGCTCAGAGCCTGTCTACACTGGGGCTTTACAGCGCTCAAACTTGCTGTGCTCGGGGTGTGTGTGTGATTTTCTGCCAGCGCCGGGGCGGGGTCGGGGGAAGGGTAGAGCAGGGCCGGTGCAAGGATGTTTCTCGCCCTAGGTGAAACTTCCACCTTGTGTCCGTGCCCCCACCCAGGAACCCCGCAGCAGCTGCCCCCGTCCGCCATGAGGCACCCCCCCTGCGGCAGCTCCCCGCCGCCACCCCCCCTCCCCTCAGCCCGGGGAGCCCCCCCCCCGCGGCAGCTCCCGACCCTCCTTCCCTCCCCTCGGCCCAGGGAGCCATGTGCTGCAGCTCCCTGGGCCAGCTCACCTCTGCTCCGCCTCCTCCCCGAGCATGCCATCGCTTCTCCCGCCTCCCAGGCTTGCGGCACCAGTCAGCTGTTTGCCGTGCCAGCCTGGGAGGGAGAGAAGCAGAGCGGGGCGGTGCTCAGGGGAGGAGGCGGAGCAGAGGTGAGCTGGGCCGGGGAGCGGTTCCCCTGTGTGCCGACCCCCCCACCCTGTTACTTGCTGCAGGCGGCCCTCCCCGTGCCCCCCTGCCCCAGCTCACCTCCGCTCCACCGCCTCCCCCAACCGCTTGGAGCCCGAGGCGACCGCCTATTTTGCCAAGTGGTTGCACCCGCCCAGCGGTAGAGTGAGCTCTGGCTGCGGCGGGGGAAAGAGTGAGCTCCTGTTGGGGAGGGAATAGCAAGCGGGGACACGGGAAAGGGGAAGGTCCTTCTGTGGCTAGGACTGTGGGGGAAGCAAGCTCCTGAGGGGGGTAACAGAATGTGCCCCTCCAAAAGGGGTTGATTTAAATTCCTGCGCACGTCCCTGCTTGTACCTGCTCTGAAGGATCCTTGTGAGTGGCAGAGGGTCACATGTTGTCTTCCTCCCAGTGGCTCTGTCGCAAGAATCAGCTCCTCTGACTTCCAGCAGCCTCCCCCTGGCTGCCGCCCGTTCCTGTGACAACCTCTCCCCTTCAAGATCATTTCCTCCAAGTGGAGCAGCCCCTGCAGGAATGAGGCCACTTGAGCCCAGAGGAGTTTTCATCTGTTCCTGACTGGGATGGGGCTGTGCTTAATCAGGGTGTGTTAATCTAGTTTTATCAAATTTGGGGTAAGTCTAAATTAAATAAACTTCAACCAAAATGTTATTGTGGGGATGAAGGAAGCAATAGAAAAATGGAAGTTGAATAGAAATAATCACTCCGTTAGCACACTTAGTGCCCCCTCCGAGGGGGCAGGTCTTGCCCTCTTTTAATGAGAAGGGCAGGGAGGTGGGCAGTGGTAGGGGAGCCTGGGCCCACCCACTCTACTGGGCTCTGACCCAGGGCCCTAGGAGGATCAACAGTGTCTGGTGCCCAAAGTTGTCCTCTGAGTTGCCCTCCCTGTGTCACTTCCTACCGTTTGCTGTTTTCCCACAGTTTCCAGTCCAAGATAAGCTGGGGAAAACAAAAGGCAACCAAACCATCAGTCCCAACCAGGCTAAATATACAGTCAGTCCCTTGTCAGGAGCCTTCAGGGTTGGTCTATCCTCCTCCCCAGCCTCTCCCCTTTGAGCTGGGTTACTCCCCTTTCAACCCTCCGCAGCCCAGTCACACCCCGCTCACTGCCTGGGGACCTGCCATTGCAGCTGCCTCACTCTCCCCAGGCTCCCTGTGCACGGAGCAGAACTGTCCCTTGCTCCCCTTGGCTGCCCTGCCCCGATCTGTGGCTACCAAGCTTGTGATCACACAGCCCAAGCTCTGAGCCCAGCTGCGCGAACCCAGCGTCCAGCCCAGGTGCTGGGGGCAGGCGGCTGCTGCTGACAGGGTGGACTCACTCCCACAAGCTCTGGAAGCTGAGGCCATGAGAATGGAATAACCCCCCCACCCCCACCGCACAGGCCACCAGACATGGGGAGGTGGCAGGGGGCGCGTCTGACACACATTTCCGCTCAGGCCTGTGGCACCCAGCTCCCTGCCACTGCCCCACGGTCCTCGCACTCTCGGGAGATCCTGCTCCTGCCGGGGTCACTGGGCCTGGGCCTGCAGGGAGGGGAGACTGCGAAGCACTGTGGGCTCCCTCCAGCTGACACTGCTGGGCCTGATCTTGGAGGGGCTGAGCACCCTCTGTTCCAGTTGACACAGCTGGGCCTGAACCTGTTGGGGGAGGGGGCTGAGACCCCTCTGCTCCCGCTGAAGCCACTGGGCTTGTTTGTGGGGGTGGGGAACAAGCACCTCTGGCACCATGGCAGCTGGGTTCCATGGGCAGGGGCCAGCCCCAGAGGTTATCATTCGCTGACACTGGGCTTCTTCGGGGCAGAGGGAAGAGTGCATCATGGGTAAAGCTTACAGCTGTGCTCCCCACCCTGCCTGGGGAGACCATGGCCTTGCAGAGGCAGCCCGGCTCGGGGAGGACAGAGAGGGCTGCTGGGCAGACAGCCAGTTCCCTGGCTCCCAAAGCATGGAGAGCCTGTGGCCTGAGCAGGCCAGGTGGCTTCCACCAGCTTCTGATCTGCCAGTGCCCCCCTCAGTTTGAAAATCTCTGTGCTAAATGGAAGGCAGAAATCGGGGGGGCGGGGCATGACCCCCACTTGCACACTGGCCCGTTTTCCTGCCGCCGCTGGCTTTGCACCCTGGGTGGCTGCCCCTCTCACCCTGCACTACTTATGGACCTGTTCCTGTGGCAGGGGCCAAAGGCACCTTCCTCTACGAAGCTGGGAGGGTTGGCACCACTGTAATCACACACATTAAGGCTGCTCTTGCTCAATGTAAATAGGCCTTAATGCGAGCAGTGTCACCATCTCTCATGATTTTATCATGAGTCTCATTATATTTGGTGCATTTGCTAAAGCCCTGTTAGAGGGTTTATTCCTTCACCCTCTCACTTCCCTTGTCCTTCTCGCATGAACAGAGAGCAAAAATACCCGCAGTCCGAAGGTGCAAACAATTCAATGTTTATTGGGGTGAACTTCCAGCAAGCTTAAATCCAAGTTCCTTTTTCCTTATTTTTGAATCCCAACTTACTTCCTGTTTGCCCCTAATTTATATAGTAATCTTCTCAGCTATACCTTAACCAATCATTTTACTGAAATCTATCTGACCAATCCTAACATATTGTAATATAATTCTCTAACCAATGCATAGAATCATAGAATCTCAGGGTTGGAAGGGACCTCAGGAGGTCATCTAGTCCAACCCCCTGCTCAAAGTAGGACCAATCCCCAACTAAATCATCCCAACCAGGGCTTTGTCAAGCCTGACCTTAAAAACCTCTAAGGAAGGAGATTCCACCACCTCCCCAGGTAAACCATTCCAGTGCTTCCCCACCCTCCTCGTGAAAAAGTTTTTCCTAATATCCAACCTAAACCTCCCCCACTGCAACTTGAGACCATTACTTCTTGTTCTGTCATCTGCTACCACTGAGAACAGTCTAGATCCATCCTCCTTGGAACCCCCTTTTAGTTCGTTGAAAGCAGCTATCAAATCCCCCCTCATTCTTCTCTTCTGCAGACTAAACAATCCCAGTTCCCTCAGCCTCTCCTCATAAGTCGTGTGCTCCATCCTTCTTGTAGTGTAGGGCCCAAAACTGGACACAGTACTCCAGATGAGGCCTCACCAGTGCTGAATAGAGGGGAATTATTTCCCACTACCCTCATTAACTTACACCTAGCAAAATTAATTATACAGCAGACAGAAACAATTAGAGAACCAGACGGATTCACAATAGAAAAAGTGGGGGCCATAAAGATAAAACGTACAGAAATGAGGGTTTCACAACCACAACTATTGAGAAGTGATTTCTTGCAGACAGGATGCTATCAAACTAAGTTTTCTTTAACCGTCTTTCTCTGGAGGTGATGGGCATTATCAGGACAGGATTGTATTCCGAACAGCCCACTAGCACCTTATTTCAGTGTGACTAGTTTGGAATGTGAGGAGGTGACTGTTCGTGTCCCAGCTTATGGCTGCCTCTGCTGCTTAGCCAAAGGCCTTAGCTTAAGCACAGGGCCTCAGACTGTCACAGTGAGAGAAGGCCTTTACACCCGCAGACAGTGATTTTGATTCTTTCTTTCTTTTGTACCTCTATAACTAGCTAAATGATAAACATATACCTGAATTCTTAAAGCATCGGCCTTTACAGACAGGCCTGAAAAGCCCCAGCTCCTGGAAGCGTGGGATGAGGTGAGACTCTCGGCTTTAATTTTCTATGCGACGGAAGATTCTCGCCCTCTCGGTTGCAGAGAAAATCTAGAAAAAGTGACCCAAATGCCGCCTACAGGTCTGAGCAACCAAAACCCAAATAGAAACAATCTAATATTTATTATGATTACATTTCATAGAATCACAGAAGATTAGGAAGAGACCTCAGGAGGGTCATCCAGTCCAATCCCCTGCTCAAAGCAGGACCAACACCAGCTTCATGATTTTGAGGAGCCTGACTTGTGCTTTGTAAATGCCGGGGGTTGGCAATACTGCGCCACACAGGTGCTGACTTCTCGTTTCCCCTGGAGGTGCTCCACTCCTTTGCCCCCCAGGGCACATCACTTAGGGCAGGCCAGGGGGTGGGAGCTGAAGGAGAGGAGGAGGAGCAGGGGTGGGGCCACTGAGATGGATCGGGATTCACTGCCGGTCGGGGGCTAAGGCCACTTCAACTCCCCCACCAGGAAGAAGCTGGCTCTGCTGGCAGGGGCTGCACTTCACATCGAGGGAGCTGATCACCTTCTCAGCTCCCCGACCAGGAAGCGCAGCCCCTGTTGGTGCCATTCCACGTCTGCCCAAGGCTTTCAGTTTGGGGGGTTCACCTGGCCCCTTGCCGCTCAAACCAATGCCCACGTTAAAAAGGGGGGGAGCGTGGCCCCTTGGCCCCAACTGCTTCTGGTGCTCCGGTGGACACTGCATAGCTTCCATCCACTGTTACTGGCTCCCAGGAGCCATTCCATGCTGCCCCACACTCACAGTCCAATCAATACAAGCGCCCCTGGTGAGGACACGCCCCGCCAACACAAGAAGCAAAGTGCAGACAGCACAAGTGATGCAGTTACCATGGCAGCTGCAGGCCGACATAAGTTAGGTTGACTTAATATTTTAGTGTAGACATGCCCTGAGTGATATTCTACTGGGTCTTATTGAAACAGATCTTTAACCACCCACCGCTGGGGAGAATGTTTACCAGAACCAGTGAAAAGTCGGATCCAGTATGGTGAATGCACAGGAGTTTATTTGAGAATGAATCACACAAGCGGTATAAGGTTATCTAATGCACGTCTCCCTAGTGAGCCTCAATTCCCCAAGCACAAACCCTCAGTAGCTATGCTGGCCTTACACTTTCATATTGTTCCTTTTTGACTCACCATTTTTTCTAGCACTCACTTGCAATCCCTGTTTATTTCTGTGTCTCTTCCAGTCTCCTTGGATCACTGTTACAGATCATTCCCCTCATGGTCTCCATTCTTTCCCCTCTCACTGCTTCTGGCTGTTTCACCTCTTCAGAGTGCTTTCCTTTCATTGTTTTCAGATCTAGTTTTCACCCTTCTCCAGGACTCTCTGTTGATTTTGTTTTGCTTTGACATATTTTCCTTCTGTTTCTTCTGTTCCCACCCTGTCCAGTGTTGCCAACCCCAAAAGTTAAAAATCGTGAGACAGAATCAAAAAGCAGGGTTTGACCCCACCCCGCAGAGTTCACGTGGGCGCAGCTTGTGCATGCGGGCACCAGTGGGGGCCCATTGACTGTTCTGCCCTGGGGCCCGGAATTGCTGTTGGCGGGACTGGGCTCATGTCCTGCTTGGGGCCCACAGCCCGGCTCCCTGTGCGTTCCCATAGCTTGCCCTCTCTGTCCATTTCCCTTTCTGTTCACTCTGCTGTGTTAGATCAACGATGACACCCATTTAGGGGGCTTCCCTTGGGTAACTGATAGAGATTTATGGTCTGAATTCTCAGTGGCACAGCACAGCCAACCCCAGTCAGGCAAGCCCCCCCCCAAAAAAAATGAGATTTAATCATAATAAATAATAAATAGAAGCATTCTTTTGTTTGCCTTTTGGTGTCTCAGAGCTTTAGACTGCACTGGGGTGACATTTTTAAGTTTTGCTCTGCACCAAAAGAACGAGTTACTTCCTTTCTTTAGAAGACAAAAGCGGAGAGTCACCTCCTCACCTGCAGGCTGGAATGTTCCCCGTGGGCTGCTCCCCGTCCAGCAGCAGCCAAGTCAGCGCCAGGAAGGGAAACACCCGGTTCCTGCTGCAGGAGCGGCCCAGGCAGAGCCCGGCCTCGCTCGGCTTCTCTCCTGCAGTTCATGTGGCCGGTTCCTTCCCGGGAGGAGCCTGGCACGTGACCTGGGGCGGGCCCCTGGGGGCGGGGCTTCTGCCTTGTTTGGTGGGTTGGGTTTTAATTTCCCTCCCGAGAGCGCGATTGGCTCCCGGTTCCCCAATCGGCTTTAAAAAAAGCTGCAAAGGCTTGTTACTGCGCCTGTGCGATGTTTGGTTTCGGTTTCGGGATCCCCCGGGTGCTGCTGGCCCCGCCCCTCGCTCCTCCTGCAGCGCCACGTGGCTGCGGGCGCCGGGCTCGGGTGCAGGGGTCTTGACTTGTTCGCTTGGTTGGGGGTATGTGGGTGCGGGGGGCTGCCTGCCAGCCCTACTCCGCCTCCCACCACCGAGTGGCTGCTCCTGGCTCGCTGCAGGGGGGTTGTTGGTTTTGGTGGGGGTTGTTGTTGTTTGGGGGGGGAACAGTAGCTGGAGTGGGGCAGCCTCGATTTACCTGCCCTTGCCCTGCTCCCCTGGCAGTTGCAGTGCACCAGTGGGGGGGAGGAGCGGGGGGCGGGAATACACAGGCTGTGTGGGAGCGGGGGCAGCAGAGCTGGGGAAGGCTGCAGCACCGTTTGGGGTGGGGGCGGTTTTCAGAAGTAGCCTGGGGAATGAGAGGGGGCAGCTCCACCGGGCTGGTGGGGGTGTGTGTGGAGTGTCACCCACCATCCTGTGCTAATTATTGGGCATTTGAGGTGCCCAGCTGGGGCGGGGGGGAGTCTATTGGGGGTCAGCTCCAGGCTGCACCTCGGGTTGGCCGGCGCTGCTTGCGTTTTCTTTTTCTTTTTCTTCTTATTTTTTTTTTTAAATAAAAGCTCAGTGCTGTGTGTGTTGGTTTGTCTTGTGTCAAAGTTTGACTCAGACTCACAATTTATCAGACCACTCTGTTTTATTAGCAAAGCTGCTCTGCTAATACATTTAGAAGTGAGCCCCCCGAGTGGGGCCTGTGTCTCTTAATTTATACAGTTTTTTGGAGAACAAGTTACAGAGAAGTTACAGACAAAAGAAGAAAAAGATTTTAGTCACCACCCTTCGAGATCCCTGAGACCAGTCACATATCTTCAATTACCTGCCACCCTTAACAATCTCCTTTAACAGCTTCCAGTTAACTTAACTAATTGCCCTTCACACCTTCCATTCTGATGCCTGCTTCTTAGACGTGCTGGCTCTATCTTAATTGCTTCTCCATTCAAAAGCTAACTGTCCCTACGTGTGCTCCCTCAGATACTTTGTAACATGTTTTGGCATGCCCTCTCATATACAATGTATTCAGCATGTCCCCTTATACAAGGTTATACTTATACAATGTTATACTTCCACACTTGGTTTTGGAGGAAGGGCTGGGAGGAGGATGGGAGGGGCAGGGGGGCATTGAGAGATATTGCCTGAGGGGGACCCCAGAATGTGCGGGGGAAGGAGTTTGAATGCAGAATGAGGAGGGGGCCCTGGCATTGGCAGTGTGGGGGGTGGATGGTGGAGGCCCTGGCATTGGCCCTTAGGGAGTGCACGGGGCCCTGGCTGGGGCCGTGTGGGGTGGAGGCATAGGGGTCTGGCTGCGGCAGTGTGGGGGCAAGGCTTTTGTTTTGGTTTTTATTTGGATTTTTTTTCACCATCAGTGCTGGTACATCATCCTCACCCCCAGCCTGCCCCGACATTCCTGACCTCAGGAAAGGGAAACTACCCCTGTCCCACTGCCCAGAGGGAGCCATGGCTGCAGCGAGCCCCGGGGAAAGTCTCCAGGAGGAAGCGACATGTCCCGTCTGTCTGGAGTATTTCACAGACCCTGTCACTCTGGAGTGTGGGCACAATCTCTGCCGAGCCTGCAGCGCCCAGTGCTGGGAGGGACCCGACACAGCCGCCTCCTGCCCTCAGTGCAGAGAAACTGTGCAACAGAGAAACCTCAGGCCCAACAGGCAGCTGGCAAACATGGTAGTTCCCCCCACTAGCCCTTCTGAGCCCCAGTCTGTGACCCCCCAGCAGCACCATGTGCCCCGCTCTGTCCTAGCCTGGCTCCCTGCTGCTGGATGTTCTGGCACCGCAGTGGCCTCTGGTGGGTGAACGGTGGAACTACATCACATCTCTGGCAGAATGTGGTTTCTGTGGGGAAAAAATTCTGCAGCCGGAAATGAATTCTGTGTTTCCGCAGTAGCTCAGAATTCCCCTGGGAGTATATATTGCAATGATGAATGTCACTGCATCTAAATTTTAGCTGCCGAGAAATTTACTGGAATGACACTATGAGCCACAAGGATAGGTTCTTGGGTTAGTGGTTCTGTTGTATGGTGTGTGGTTGCTGGTGAGTATTTGCTTCAGGTTGGGGGGCTGTCTGTAGGCAAGGACTGGCCTGTCTCCCAAGATTTGTGAGAGACACCATCACAGGGCCTAATAACATCAGCCACACTATCAGAGGCTCGTTCACCTGCACATCCACCAATGTGATATATGCCATCATGTGCCATAGTCAGTGGCAAGTCAGTGCCATAAATCACTGGACTGGGTGCAGGAATCAGTAGGCGACGTTCTCTGGCCTGGGTTATGCCAGGGCTCAGACTCAATTATTGTTCCCAAAACTTTTAAAAGCTGAGCCCCCTCCTCAAGGCAAAGAAACCAATCGTGTCCCTCACCCGTCAGCAATGTGTTAGCGACCCCACCCCCCATTTTCATGGATACATCTTCAAACCCCACCCTTCCCACCACGGCTAGCCCTTCCCCACGCTTCAGGAGACACTGGAGTAGATAATCCTAACCGTCCCCTCTAACCTTAAGAGCTGAGGGACCCCATCCTGGAGCATCTTAAAAATCACAGTTCCCAGACTCTGGAACAGGGGCTGCTTTGCCGGGCTCACCTTTCTCCCTCCATCAGGTTGGTCGATGGGGATAATGAGCCTGGAGATCTCATTCCCGCTGCTCTGAATGCTGCCCATGTGCACACGACCCAACTCAGCTCTTCCTGTATCCCAGGAACGTCTTCATCTTCTGGGATCCTCATGGCAGCAGTGGGATGATATAACTGAGTCCCTTAGTCATGGGGCCTTTCTCTCTCTTTTGTTTCAGAGCCAGCGTCCTGGAATCGTCTCCTGGTGCGTGGAGTGGTGGCAGTGGTGGGGGAGCTAGTCTTACTATACCGATGTGGGTTTTGGAAAGGTAGAGGGAAAGTGTTTGCCTACTCGCGACTCGTCTTCAGGAAGCTGCTGACTCATCCCTCCCAGCAGCCTGGAAGTCGGCAGGATTCCCAGGAATCTGAGCTCCCTGCAGTGTGTGACAGGGACGGGGCCCAGGCCCAGGGAACCAGAAACAGGAATCGAAACCCAGCCCTGGAGAATGGTGAAGGAGACCTGCTCATGGAGGACAGACGCTTCACCCAGGAACCCAGAGGAAGGGATCCATTAGGTGGGGACACGGGTGTGGCCCAGGAAACTGGAGTAGCATTGCCAATCCTCCAGGATGACCGGGAGTCTGCAGGAATTAAAGATTAATTTTTAATTAAAGATTATGGCATGTGATAAAATCTTCAAGAATCCATCCAATTAAAATTGGCAACCCTAAACCGGAGTGTGGGGAGGGACCCATTAAATGGAGACAGACTTGGGCTGGGGAACCAGCTAGAAGAGCTGATCCCTCTTACGGTGCCCCTCAATGGTGGGGACTAGGCTGGGCGAAACTTTTCATCTAAACCAATTTTAGGTGAAAAATGCAGATTCAGCAGTTTGTGAATTCGTATCCGGTCTGCTAAATTTTCACGTCCAGACCCTCCCCCCAGTTCTTAAAAAGTTGAAGCACTTCATTTAGACACTTTCCAAACAAACCATTTTGATTTTTCATCTTGAAACAATTTTTTGTTTAAAAATGTCCTTCAGTTTTATTTTAAAAATTCAAAAAGTTACAACCCTTGAAATGTTCCTGGGTCTTTTTGTTTGTTTTTTTTTAAAGCTTTTTGGTTCATCAAAAATTTGGAAAAATTTTAGTTTTGTTCAACCTGAAACCAGTTTTTTTCCATCTCTTTATTGGAATTGCCAGCAACCAAAAAATTCTGTTTGCCCAGCTCCAGGGGCGGGTGAGGATTTTAGCGGTTATATTGTGGGTCTCTGAGTCTCCTTGTTGCTCAAAGTTTTCTTATTGTAACAAATTAATTTGGGATGAGGGCAGGATGGGCAAAAGCTTCCTAAAAGTGGGAGGCTGCTGGCAGCCAAACTGTGGCCCAACCCCTGTGCCACCCTTTCTCCTCGAGGTCCTGCCCCCTCAAACCGCCCCTTTCCCTGGGGCCCCCCTTCACGCCGCCTTTCTCTCTGAGCTCCCACTTCACGCCGCCCCTTGCCCCCAAAACATGCCTCCCCCCCGCCCCCGCTCCCTTCTCTCCCGCCTCATCTAGACGCTCACGCTTATGGCCAGTAAAAAGTGGTGGGCCCTGGTCTCCCCTGTTCCGGCACCCCTGGATGAGAGTGGGAGAGGATGAAGAACTCCTTTCAAATATAACTCCCCCCCACCTCAAAAAAGCACAATTCACCAGCAACAGCAAAACATGCACCTAACCAACCCGGGCCAGTCACGCTGTGTGGTGTGTGACATTCCCATCCTGGAGCGGTTTGTGTCTTTGAGAATGTGAACCCTGCAGGCCTGGGTGTTTCTCTGCGTAATGTGACCTCAGTGCTCCTGATGAGAGCCATTGTTTGTAAACATTTCAGGAGCAGACATATTTATTGTTCATGGACAGACAGACATTTCTTCATAATTAGAACTGGTCAAAAATAGCGGGGGTGGGGTGGGTCATGAAAATCGAAGAAGAAACCACTTCCCCTCCCCCCCCATATTCTTCAAACTTATTTGCAAATGTTTTTAATGATCAAATTTTTGTTTCGTTTTGGTGGGAAAAACTCCACGTTCTCTCTCAAGTGGGCAGAGAAATCCAAAATGTTTTTTTTAGAAAGGGAACTTTTTTCAAATGATCAATGTAATCCAAAGTGGCATTTTTAGTTAAAAGTTTGCATTGTGAGTGTAAAATCATTTTGAACCAGCTCTATTACTGTATAACAAGATGAGTTTATTTTTCATGCTGCATTGTTTGGGCCAAGTTCCAGTGGTATTTCAGTTTTTGCACAGCTCTTCTCTTCTTGCGTCTGCGCCTCTCATAAGCTGTGGCCTTAATCTTGGCCCTGGAAACACTTGCATGCTGTCATAAATATAAAGGGAAGGGTAAACATCTTTAAAATCCCTCCTGGCCAGAGGAAAAATCCTTTCATCTGTAAAGGGTTAAGTAGCTAGGACAACCTCGCTGGCACCTGACCAAAATGACCAATGAGGAGACAAGATACTTTCAAAAGCTGGGAAGAGGGAGAACATCAAAGGGTCTGTGTCTGCCTGGGGGATGCTTCTGCCAGGGACAGAACAGGAATGGAGTCTTAGAACTTAGTAAGTAATCGAGCTAGATATGTGTTAGATTCTGATTTCTTTAAATGGCTGAGAAAAGAAGTTGTGCTGAATAGAATGAATATTCCTGTCTGTGTGTCTTTTTTGTAACCTAAGGTTTTGCCTAGAGGGATTCTCTATGTTTTGAATCTAATTACCCTGTAAGGAAGTTATTTACCATCCTGATCTTACAGAGGTGATTCTTTTCTTTTTACTGTTTCTTCTATTAAAATGTTTCTTTTCAAGAACTGAATGCTTTTTCATTGTTCTAAGATCCAAGGGTTTGGGTCTGTGGTCACCTATGCAAATTGGTGAGGATTTTTACCAAACCTTCCCCAGGAAGCGGGGTGCAAGGGTTGGGAGGGTTTTTTGGGGGAAAGACGTTTCCAAACAACGTTTTCTCAGGAACCCAGAGAAATGTTTGGTGGTGGCAGTGGAAAACCAAGGGCACGGGGTAAAATAGTTTGTACTTTGGGGAAGTTTTAACCTAAGCTGGTAAAAGTAAGCTTAGGAGGTTTTCATGCAGGTCCCCTCATTTGTACCCTAGAGTTCAAAGTGGGGAAGGAACCTTGACACATGCATGTTTAACTTTAATGACTGCTGTGAATAATTCCATTTCAATGGGACAACTCTGAGGTCGGGTTTATGCTACAGCCCTATATCAGTGTAACTACTTCATTTATTTAATTTTCTTTCTTTTATATGTGAAAATTATTGAGAGCTTAAAGCAGGTAAAATACATGAACAGGTTCAGACAGTCCAAGTTTGTCAGTGCAAAGTGACAGCAGAGATGTGGTATCTGCTAGTTTTCAATAAGTCTCTCAGGGTTACCCAGGATAACTTTGGAGATCTCAGTCTTGCATCTGGAATGTTCCCTGAAAGTGTCCAAACAGCTCAGAGATTCAGAACCATTCCCTGGATCCATTCTTATAGATGTCTTCCCCGGAAAGCAGTTTGGCAAGTGTTCCTGTCAGCTCTTTGCTAAGTTATCTGCCAAAACACTAGAGTTTTCAGGTGCCTAAGTAGCCCCGGAATCATGGTGAAATTATCCTCCCCCTCACCACCAAAATTGGAAATGGTGCCCCTGAGTGCATGGGACCCTACCGTGCTCCCCCCAGAGGAGCTGCATTAGCAGGCAACTCTGCAAGTTATCTGCATGCCTCTGCAAGTGACCCCCATGCCTCTCCATTTCCTTGGCCACATGTATCCTGTCCCCATGCTGGCGGCTAATCCAGAAAAAGAGGGAAAGAGCTCACCACTGCAACCACCTGAGGGAGGTGTTGGGGTGAGATCAGCTGGTCAAAGCAGGCAATAGTGACAGAATCAGAGACTTGAAGCTCCTCGAGTGACCTCTGACCTTTCCAGACGTGCCCTTCAATCAGACACAGCGATTGTAAAGTTGAATGTGATAGTAACTAGATCCATTTTAAACCCTTCACCACACAAGACAAAGCCCTTAGGATTCATCATGAATGATTTATTTCTCCTCCCCTGGATTCCTGCAGCCACCAGCCACCATGGAGCTTTCCCTCGTCTCTCCCAGGCTGGGCTCGCTTGATTGCAGGAGCTCAGCGGAGGGTCCAGCTTTGCTCTTTCGCTTCCATTCTTCACATCTTTGGATGGCTGCATTTGCAACTGAGCAGCCTGATGGAAACACTGAGTCCTCTGTCTCGGCAGGCAGGCCCAGCCGTGAAAGCAAAAGACTCCCTGAGAACAGGGGGAGGTTCGCCTGAACTCTCCGGAATGGAGGCTTGGCCCATAGGCTAGGGTTACCATATTTGAACTTTCAAAAAAGAGGACACTCTGGGGAGCGGGGGGGGGGGGGGCAGGAGTGGTAGCCCTGCCCCCTATCTACTCCCTCCTACTTCCTGCCCCCTGACTGCCCCCCACAGAACTGTCAACCCATCCAACCCCCCTGCTCCTAGTCCCCTGATCGCTCCCTCCCAGGACCCCACCCTCTATCTAAGCCTTCCTTCTCCCTGTCTCCAACTGCCCCCTCCTTAGACCCCCCCACTCTAACTGCCCCCCTAGAACTTCCCCCCACCTGTCCCCTGACTGCCCCACCCCCTATCTGCACCTCTGCCCCCTGACAGACCCCCGGCTCTCCCACACCCATCCAACCACTCCCTGTCCCCTGACTGCCCCCGCAGAACCCCCAACCCATCTAATCCCCCCCTGCTCCCTGCCCCTGACTTCCCCCCTGAACCTCCGCCCCATCCAAGCCCCCCTGCTCCATCTCCCTTGACTCCCCCGACCCCTCTCCATATGCCCACCCCCTGACAGGCTCTCCCCAGAACCCCTGACCTATCCAACCCCTCCTGCTCCCTGTCCCCTGACTGTCCCTTGGGACCCCATGCCCCTTCATCAGCCCCCCGGCCCCTGTACCCTGCTGCTCAGAGCACTTTCTCTCGGGTGCGGAGCCAGACACAGTGCCGCGCTCCCCCGCAGAGCACGCAGCTCCCCCCCCGGCCCCGCCCCCCGCCCCCAGAGTGCTGCATTGGGAGGGAAATCCCGGACCTTTGGAGAGTTTTACACATTCCTCCTGGAGGGCGATTGAAAACCCCAAAAGCCGGACATGTCCGGGAAAATCTGGACGCATGGTAACCCTACCCCAGGGACTCCAGGATCTGCAGCTGCTGCCACCTCTATGGTGAATCCTCCAACTCATCACCAAACAGCTCTTCCCCATTCTGCCACCTGGCCCCACGGTCTGACCGTGCAGGAGAACAGAAACCCTTTGGGACAGGAGGAGAGTCTCCTCAAAGCCACACTCTTTGCATGGCTTCCCGCGGTCACTGGGAAACACGACTACTCTGCCCCCAGTAGTCTCTCAAGGAGCTGCCAGCGCAGTCACTGGGCACCCACTCGTGATGGTCTCGGGCAGTGGCATTGCAGAGGGAGCTGAGCAGACCGTCCCTTCTGTGACTTCCTGAATCGCTGCCAGGACGGATTCTCCTCTGCACTAGGGAGAGTCCCCGAGGAAAAGCAGCCCTGGTGGGGGAGGGGGCAAGACAAGCTCTCCCCCTGAGCCCTTGAATAGCAGGCAAGCAAGACTCTGAGAGCCAGGGATCGGTGTGTCTTGCTGGGAGAGCAGAGCTGGAGAGCAGAAAAGGGCACTGGAGGAATTGTAGAAAAGTCAGTGTCATGGCCGGGTCATGGGCAGCCAGACCTAGTGGTCAGAGGCTGAGTCCACACTCACAAGGCAGGAGTCCAGAGTCAGCTGGGTCAGGACACTGGAAGAGCAGAAGCAAAAGACCAAATTGTGTTCAGCACCTCAAGTCAGATGAGTCACCCCGAGTCCGCATGCCAGGAAATCAAGCCTGGGGAGCGGGAGCAGGAACAGCCAACACACAGTCCAGAGCCGGGGAGGAGCTCGGGTGTTCAGACAGCTCCTTGTTCCTGCTGCTGGTTTAAGGAGGTCCCGGGGGCCGATTAGCTGCTCTGGGACTCTGCCAATGGGCCTCAGGGATGGAGTCTCAAACTGGGTCTGGACTTCGTCAGTTCTAGCAAAGCAGTTTTTTGTAGGCTTCCAGGTGGCGTGCTGGAGTGTGGCTGCTCCCAGGAACCCTGCAGACCCGGGTTAATGACCCAGGGGTCATGACAGTGAGTGATCTCTCCCTGCTCAAACCTCCTGCACAAAACAGTCTCCGGGGTCCCGGACGCATCCTCTGAGAATAAAAATACACAGTCATGAGGACAAATAGGCTATGGAACAGGAGCCCCCTCTTTCTTGCAACAGCCTCAAGTGCCCAGAAGAGTGGACGGTTCTTACCTCCAGGAGATGCCTGGGATCTTCCATCTAAGCCTCAATGGGACCCATGTTGCTTGGTCTGACAGGATGAGATCATCTGTCCCCACTGCTCCCTGCGCTGGGCTGGCTGCAGCATACATCTGTGTAAGAGGCTGGGCCAGAGAGATGTTACAGTCAGGGTCCAGGCACCCCAGAAGGAGAACAGAGGGTCTGAAACCAGAAGACGAAGCAATCAAATCAGCAGATTCGACAAAGAAGTTTTCTACCCTACAAAGAAGGTCTCTTAGGAAAGCTGAGATGTTAGTCTGGAAACTGCTAAGGCAAAGATTGGGACTTGTTAAGATGCCAGAGAGATGTTACAGTCAGGGTCCAGGCACCCCAGAAGGAGAACAGAGGGTCTGAAACGAGAAGACGAAGCAATCAAATCAGCAGATTCGACAAAGAAGTTTTCTACCCTACAAAGAAGGTCTCTTAGGAAAGCTGAGATGTTAGTCTGGAAACTGCTAAGGCAAAGATTGGGACTTGTTAAGATTCAGTTTTAGTCACTACAAAGTATGTTGTGTTTTGTTTGTTTGAAATTTGTCTCTTTTTCTTCCTTAGTGTCACTTAAATCTCTTCTTTGTTACTGTGCTTCCCAAAGCACCTCAGTGTTGTGTGTTCGAGTGAAGTGTGAGTCTCCAGCCTACCCAACAGGCTGAGCTGTGCCCTGTCTCTTTGAAGGTAGCGAATAATTTCTGAGCGGTGCTGGGTCCAGAGTCCAAGGGCAGTTCACCAGGCATCTCGTATGAAGCCCAAAGAGACCAAAGGAGCAGGAGAGATTCAGGCCCCACTAACCCTTGGGAATTTCCCACAGAAGAGGCTACACAGGGCTCCAGACACAGCCAGCAGGATCCCTCCCACAAGCTGGACCATGTCCTTCCCCTCCCAGCCCCACAGCTTCCTCCCCACCCCAGCCTCAGGAACCCCTCCCACCTCCCTGCTCTCCCCACCCACTCTCCAATACCAGGCTGTTTCCAGAATGGAAGCAGGTGTGTACCAGAGTTCACTCACCGCTAGATGCTGGCCAGACCTCGTGTCACCGCTTTCTCGCTGGGCTATCAAACCCGCTGATACTCACTGTTGCAGTTTGTTGGCTGGGAACTCAGCCCTCTAACCAGGTGACTGTCCTTTACTCCACTCCTTCCTGGGTCGTGCTCCTTGCAAACAAAGTCCAAAAATGTCTTGAACAGAAACAAGGCCTTCCACCCTCGTGGGGAGTTCTTCCTCAGCCTGATTTCGGCTCGGCCTGCCCTTCTTGGGTTTCTGTGGTCTTCTATGTCCCCTTCCATACTGACGGTGAGAGAACCCAGTCCTACCTTGGACTCCACGTTTTGGCACAAGGCCATCTATTGAACAGCTCGGTCTGCTTCTGTACTTTTGCTGCTGTTTTCCCTTCTTTCCTCTCAGGTGGGGCTCACTTGGTCATCAATTTGGCCTAGCCCCAGGCTTGGCAGCCACAGGCCACGCCACCCTCTTAGATTCCCTCCTCCTTCAAATCTGACCCAACCTGGCTGACAGGTTTGTTGAGGGAATGGTGAAACCCCATTGCTGATCAGAAGGAGATCAGAGCTGAAGGTTCGTTTGTCCTGCTGCGGGAAGTGGAGCTGAAGAGCGGAGATGTTATGTGAATGAGACTGCACGATGGAGTTGGATACTGAGGGACGGGAGCCTCCTCCCAGAAACGCTCCCAGGAGAACAGGTTTGAGGAGTTCTCTGGGGAAGCTCTTGCTAGGAAAAATCCAAGGGTGGCACATTGATGGAGATGGCTCTGTGCCAGGGATGGGGGAAGCTCCCAGCCAGGCTATGCAGCAGGGATCCCATTTCTCCCCCAAGAAACCCATATGCCCAAAGAAGTCAATGGCTCTTACCTCCAGGAGGGAGCGGGGTCTTCCCTCTCAGCCTCTTTGAGAACTGCCACTGCTTGGTTTCCTAGGACAAGGGACCTGTCCCCACTGCTCCCTGAGGTGGTTCAGCTTCTGACTGCAGCCATCTGGGAGGCTGTCACACACCCCAGGGCCTAGAAGACACGGGGGGAGGAGGCTCCTCTTTATGTCAGACTCTGAGAGCCCAGAGAAGGGCCAAAGGAAGAATAAAGGGCAGGAGATGAAGCTAGCCCTGAGCCTCTGTCCCATCCTCACCTCCTCAAATGTGGAGCTTCCTGAGCTTCAGTTGGGCAGACAGTCCATAGCCCTGACCCAAAGGTCCTTCTGCGCCATATGGGGCAGGAAGATCTCTGCCTGGGAGCACGGGGAATGGGATGGAGGTGAGATCAAGGAAAGAGGGGAGGGGTATGGGTGTGAGGGAAAGAGCTCCTGCCCCAGATGAAGGAATTTGGGGGGCCGAGGGAAGGACCCGGCTCCACAGAGAGGGGAGAGAATTTCTGTGAGTGCCAGGGGCCTCCATTTCCGCTTCCACTAGCCCCCCATTTACAGTGAGACAGAGCAGTACCTGCAGCAGGGAGCGGGACTTGCTGAACAGGAAGGGAAACCTTGAAGAGCATCAGATGAGTGAGAGCCCTTTCAGCACCTCGGGCATCTGGTGCAAGTGCCGGATGATGTGAAGCTGGCCCATGACCTTGGCTGTGACATCCTCGTGCTGCAGGGGAACAAGAACATGTCAGACTGAGACATTCCCCAGGAATCGGGGAGGATGTCACAGGAATGGGGGGCAGTCAGGGGGAGGCAGCTGGAACTCAGAGGAGCTGATTCTTGCGACAGAGCCACTGGGAGGAAGAGAACGTGTGACCCTCTGCCACTCACAAGGACCCTTCAGAGCAGGTACAAGCAGGGACGTGCGCAGGAATTTAAATCAACCCCTTTTGGAGGGGCACATTCTGTTACCCCCTCAGGAGCTTGCTTCCCCCACAGTCCTAGCCACAGAAGGACCTTCCCCTTTCCCGTGTCCCCGCTTGCTATTCCCTCCCCAACAGGAGCTCACTCTTTCCCCCGCCACACCCAGAGCTCACTCTACCGCAGGGCGGGTGCAACCACTCGGCGAACTAGGCGGTCACCTCAGGCTCCAAGCGGTTGGGGGAGGCGGTGGAGCGGAGGTGAGCTGGGGCAGGGGGGCACGGGGAGGGCCTCCTGCAGCAAGTAACGGGGTGGGGGGGCGGCACACAGGGGAACCGCTCCCCTGCCCAGCTCACCTCTGCTCCACCTCCTCCCCTGAGCACCGCCCCGCTCTGCTTCTGTCCCTCCCAGGCTGGCGCGGCAAACAGCTGATTGGCACTGCAAGCCTGGGAGGCAGGAGAAGCGGTGGCGTGCTCGGGGAGGAGGCGGAGCAGAGGTGAGCTGGGCCGGGGAGCTGCAGCACGTGGCTCCCTGGGCCGAGGGGAGGGGGGGTGGTGGAGGGGAGCTGCCTCAGGGGGGGTGCCTCAGGGCGGAGGGGGGCAGTGGGGAGCTGCCGCAGGGTTCCTGGGCGGGCACAAGGTGGAAGTTTCACCTCGGGCGCGAAACATCCTTGCACCGGCCCTGCTCTAACCTTCCCCCGACCCCACCCCGGCGCTGGCAGAAGATCGCTCTTCCCTGCCTCTGCGACCCCCGGGTTGGAGAAGCTCTGTACCCATGATGATTATTGTGGTGGGGGGAGGGCATGCCTCTACTTTCCCCTCCCTTATGCACACCCCTGGGTACAAGCTGACTGCAGCAGGGAGTGGCTGAAGATGAACCCTGCCCTGGGATCTAGTTGTTCTTAAACTGCTGTCATGAATTCACTTGGCTGGTGCTACATCCCCAGCTTCACAACAGTCTCTAGACTCTTTAGTCTGCCAGACTCCCTCGGCCTCTCGCTCTTCCTCCTGGATAAGCCATGTGGTTTCACCCCCTCCTTAGACTGGAGCTCTCAGCCTGCAGCGCTCCGACTTCACACCGTGAGCTCTGTTCAGTGCGGCCAACTGAGACACTCCTGGTAGAGACTCGCAGATGCTTCAGGGACAAACACACCTGAGCAAACGTTTGCAGAGACACTCAAAGAGCGTTGTCAGAACAGTCGGGTGTAGTAGTCAACTGGACACTGCATAGGAAGTTGTTAGGTTATCCGAGAGAAATGAAGGTTAAAGCACAGATCATTCTGGTCAGCCCAGAGCCCAGGCAAGCAGTAGCGAACCTCCATCTTCGAGCTCTGTCTGTCTCTCCATCTGACCTCCTTGGTCAGACTCCAGGTCAGAGCCCTGACTCCTTCCAGCAGCCAGTTCTCATCCCCCGACCTCACACCTCTCCAATTCTTTACTGAGCTGGGGAATGTTGCTCAAGCTTCCCTATTTAGAAGTGGGGAAAGCCCTCTGAGTTGTTAGTTACTAGATGTCAGTGTCCTGGTTTCTGGATTTGCCGTTATCTTCTTAGATGCTCCATCGATATGGGCAGAGGATTAAAGCCCAGACAGCAAATGGCTCAGTGAAAGAGCAATAGTGTGTTGGACGTGAGCAAAGAGTCTCTCTGTGTGTGAAGTGGCCTGTCTACACTGGCAATTCTCAGCGCAGTAACTGGCTGGCTCAGGGGTGTGATAAATCATGCACACACCCCGAGCGCAGCAAGTTTGAGCGCTGTAAAGAACCAGTGTAGACAGGCTCTCAGCATCGCCCTGGTTTGCCAGGAGAGCTGGGAGATCTCTCTCCCCAGCGCTCGCGGGTGGCCCCACAGGCAACTAGTGTAGACAGAGCCAAATGCTTCACAACCACTGCGCGCCTCCGGAGGGAATTCTGCTGAAACCAGCGGGCTCTCACCTTGGCGCGGAGTTCTGGGAGACGGTGCGTTTAAGCATGCGGGAGTCTGGAGGGTCAGCTCTACACCAGGGGGTTAGGCAGCAGGTTTCACACCTCAGATAGGGGGAGAGTCCCCAAAGAATGTGTCTACGGATCCCAAGACTGGAGCAGTGGATGGGCTCTGTTCCGGTCCCAGAGGCTTGAATTATCTGGGGATCCTGGGACTCAGATACTTGGGTTCCCCTCATTGCAGTCCGGTGCCACCTCACCAGGTCTGGGATACAGACACACACACCAGTAAACAGAAACCCTCTCAGTGCCCAGCATCCAAACCCCCTTAACTCTGACCAGGTGAGTTCTGGAGACATGAATGCAGAGGTCTCCCTCACAGGGCTGCCACATCCCTTTGCCTTGGGCTGAGGGGGGCTCTTTCCTGGATGCTTCTCCCTGTTCCTGGATAAGAGTCTCTCCCTCCAGGGCTGCCACCTCCTGCTCCCTTTGCCTTGGGGTGGGAAGGTTTCTATTAATGGTTCTCCCTGGGCTGGGGAGAGGTTGTCTCCTGTTCCATGTCTTCCACCATTCTCTGTGGCCAGGATAGAGCAGCTGGTGGCTTTAACCAGAGACACCTGTGGCCAGGAGCTGCCCCGACTCTGCTGCTGGGAATGTGGCAGCCCCGGCAGGGGGAGCGGGGAGATGCAGCAGGGGAGGAGGCAGAAAAGGAGCAAGATAGACCGGAGAACCCAAGGGGACTGTCTGTGACTCCATGTTCAGGCTGCTATGGTGCTTGAGAGTTTCACATTTGATACCTAGCGTGGGGTTTGTACCCTGGTTTGTAACTATTTGCCCTAAGGTTGGTACTCACATTGGTGAGCTACTCTAGACAGTGGAGTCGAACCTGGGTCTCCCACGTGCCAGCGGAGGGCTCTCACCATGGGCGTAAAAGTTATCAGGCAGGTGACATCACAAAACCCACCTCCACCTTCTCCCCACCCCCACACTCACATTTTGTGTGGAGCGAGGCAGGTGCCTGACTCATTCCAGCAAGAAACACCTCAGGTGCCTGAGCCACCGGACGTCAGGTGCTGGGTTCCCATCTGTGGGCGGTTGAGCAGAGACCGACGCCCCCCTGCAGCCCCAATTTAGGCACCTGTCGGTGAGAGGGGGCAGGGCTTAGGCCACTCCTCCCCCTTTGTCAGCATATCCCCTTGTCTAGCTTAGATGGCTCCCCGCCTAGTGAGCTGGCTTTTGTGAATCGCACTGTAAGGTGCCTCTGATGCCCACGCATTGTCTAGGGGGTTCAGGCACCTGACTCAGCTTTGCAGAATGTGATTTTCTGGTTGCCTACAAACTAGGCCCTGTAACGCTCAGCATTGCAACACCAAGTCCCTTCATGGATTGTCCCCTGTGCAACCAGTCACCTCTCCGCAGAGCACAGCTGAGCAATTCCTCATTGACATGGATGTGCACAGGACAGAGACAGAGCACAGGCTGGTTCATGACACATCACCGTAAACCTCAAACTCTCCTCCTAGAAGCGCGATATTCCCTGTGGGGGCTGGGGAGACACAACCAAGTCAGGCAGCAAATCCCACGGCTCTGCCCCCGACAACTGCAGCTGGGACAGTAAAGTGGAACAAACAAGAAGAATTGTTTGTAATGTTTTATTTTACAGTAAATAACTAAAGGTGGTAAGTAAAGGGAGCTGAGAAGGAGCGTTAATAACCACAGCATAGCAAGGAGATCCCCAGCTACTGAGTACAGTTTTCTTAATGGCACTAAAATAGCACCAGTGGCCAGGAATTAATAGAGGGAATTAATGAGTTACACTCTCACTTTCAGTAACATGTCATAAATCTCTCTGTTCCCTTTCCTTTCATACTCTCCTTTTCTGTTCATTTTTGTAACCCTCCCTTCTGATCCTGTTTATTTTCCTGTGTTTCTCCCACTCTCCTCCCCTCCCTGTTACAGATCAGCCCCCATGGCTGCTCCATTCCTCCCCCCCACCCCCAATTTTATCCCTTCCCCTCTTGCTGCCCCTGGCTGGTTCCCCTGTCAGGGATAGTTTCCTGTCACTCTTCTCATTTATATTTTCCACCATTTCTCCTGGACTCTCCCTTTATTCTTGTTTTATTTTCATTCACATTTTCCTTCTTGCTTCTTCTAATTCCCTCTGGTTAAACCTGCCCTGTCCCTGCCTCCCCCAGTGCTGCCAACCTCAGGAGTTTAAAAAAATTGTAAGACTGACAGAATGATTTTTTTTAAGGTTATATAATAGTTTTTCCTGATTGATTCATGCTGGGTCCCTGCCCAGCCCCCACCTCTGCCCCTCAGGCCCCACTGCCCCTCCTGCAGCCCCAGGGCTTCCTCCCCCTCCTCCTTCCATGCCTGGGGCTGCAGAGAGGAAGGGAGAGGAGCTTCCAGGGGTCATAGAGATGAGGCACCAGGGGCTGGGTAGATGGGAGTCTTCCAAGCTCATAGAGACGGGGGGTCCGTGAGGCTAGAGAGGCTGATTTCCGGTCCCCCCCCCTCCTCTATGTGTGTCAGGGACGCAGGCGGAGCCGGGATCCCGGCCACATCCAGAGCCAGGGGCGGATTCTCTCCCCAGGGACGGAGCCCGGCGGGAAAGTGAAGATCGGGGCCTCGTCACCAGCATCGATAAATGTCACCTGCCCCCGGTCACAGTCCAGACAAACCCGGATCCTGCTGGGGGCCCGGCTCAGGGGCAGGGGGGTCGCAGGGGAGCTGAGAGCCCGGAGCCAACCCTCCCGCCGCTCCACAGCCCAGATCCCCCCCTCAGGGCTACGGCTAATCCGTCCCTTCCTCCCCACAGACTCCCTGGCCACCCCCACGGCCCAGTATCGCCCACCCCCCACCTCCACCTCCCAGCAATGTCTCCCCGCGGTGAATCCCTCACAGCCCAGCACACAGGGCGCAGTGTCAAATCTCTCAGGGGTGTCGGGCAGTCGCTGCCGCGTGTCTCCACATCTCACACTTTTCCGATCCTCAGACAGGACGAGGATGGGATGAGCCGTGTCTGGATCCAGAGTCACATTCGCTGGGGAGAGAGAATTAGAGCGTTAGGGGCAGAGCTCGGCCCTGGGGGAGGCTGGGGCCATTTCTCACTCTCCCCAGCAGCCCTGTTCTGGCTGGGACAGGCCTGGATCCCAGGGAGCTGCCTCTGTCCTGGGCACCTGAGACCGAGGAGGGATGTCACTGCACTTCCTCAGTCTCTGTAAGGAGACCCACTTCATTAATTTCCCATTTGCTTGCATAAGCTTCAGCTCCCACCTACCCCTGTTGATTCTGCTCCATTCCCAGCAGGAGAGACACACCAAGAAAGGTTTTAGTGGGGAGGGAGCCGAGGAAGCAGGTCCAGTTTTGAAGCCCAGAGGAAATCTCCCTCCTCTAATGCAGTCTCCACTCCCAGGGCTGGGAACACAGAGGAAGATGCAGCATTGGGGAAGAGCGATTAACACCAGAGAGAAGGAGGTGGCATTGGGTGAGCTAGCCCCATCCCCAGGCCAGAGAGAAGGGAGGAGCTGGCAGCATCAGAGGGAGAGGATCTCCCCAATCCAGGAAGCAGCTCCAATGGGAGAGCCCAGCCCTGCACAGAGGAAAGGCAGGATGTTGGAGAAGAGCAATGGGGAGACCCCCTGCACCAGGGTAAAGCAGAGGGATGTGTCAGTCCTCAGGGCAGAGAGCTCTGTTCGGGTGCTGCTCAGGGAGAGTGTTTCTGTTCATTAGCATGGGCATGAACTCAGCACTCAGGTTGATGTCAGGATTATTTGTGTGATGTCAGCTTGGGATCTCCCCAGGTGTTCCGGCACCTTGGCAGAAGTTGGGGAGGGGGGTACTAGGTCCCACCACCTGTGGCCCTGCCCTCTCCCTGGCCCTGCCCCACTCTTCATCTTGCCGCTGAGGCCCTGTCTCTGGCCAGGCTGGGAGCCTTGGCCACTATGGAGAGCCCCTGAGCCTCCACCTTCCCATGTCCACTCTCCGGCGTGCAGCACCCAGGGCAGGTGGAGGGTCCGGGGGGAAGAGGAGCAGGGGTGGGGCCACTGAGAGGGAGAAGCACCAGGAAGAAGCTGCACTACACAGGGCGCAGTTGATCAGCCTCCCCTCCATGAAGCACAGCCAATGCTGCGATGCTCCACGCCTGCCCAAGGCTTGCAGTGTGGGGGGCCAACCTGGCCCCCTGCCCCCAAACTATGCCCATGTTAAAAACAGGGTGAGCTTAGCCCCCGGCCCCCCATGTTTCAGTGCCCCTGGATCTCCTCACTGTGAACAGGTTATTTTTAGGGCTGTGTATGCCACAGCCACTGGTGATTTGGTTGGTAACTTTCGTTACAATCTCATGAAGATGTTTTGACTGGAATTTTCTCCTAATTTAAAGACAGTCTCCAGCTGCAAACTCACCCTGTCTGTGTGCTCCTAGGGATTCCCCAATTTGTGTCTCCAGTGCAGACGGCAGAGTGTCTGGCAGGGGAAAGGAGAAAAGAGACGAGATTTCAGACTTTCATATTTATAACAGCGTCCCCACTCTGAACGCATAGAACTGAGTTTTCATCATGACAGAGAAACAGATCGAGAGGCCCAGAGACACACTCAGGCATTTCATAGAAACTAACTGAAACCTTCTATTTCCTCTCTCATTCAGCCATTTCCCAGCAATGGAACCAACGTCCTTTCAGCCTCACAACCATCCCAGGACACACAATCTGTAAGAGAGATTTACTTTTCCCCTCCTCATCCCCTCCCACCCTTCCAACTCCAGTTGGTTTGTTTCATTCACTCAAGGCCTTTTGTCATAACCTAGACCCAGATCATACAAAGACTTTGGCAGAAAAGTAACTTTACCCACTTTGGTCCCTTTGGCCAGGGTCAGGCAGCATCATGTTGTGCGAAGGACACTTGACAAAATTACCGGAGTGGGTGACGGACACTGGCGGGGGGTTATGTCATTCAGTCATCATTCAACCCGTAAAATAACGCACAATTTTCCACACTGAAAAAACCATAACCTAGCTCGTTAATAAATAATAAACAATAATAATAGGAATAAATTCAACTCAAGTGAGTGTTTTTGAATGTCCCTCACTATATTCAGTCAATATTTTTTTTGTGGGATGGGGGCATTGAAATAAATATTTCTCCTAAAACCATATTTCAGTGTATTGTTGTCACTACTTTTTTATTTTTCTTGTTTAAATAATATGTCTGATGGGAGGATGAGTGTCTGTGTGTGTGTGTGTCTGTGTGTCCCACCTCTACACCGCTTACCCCATGTCTCTCCCCTGTCTGTGTCCCTTACATGGGAGATTCCCCATCATGTCACAGGATGTGGGAAGCAGAAGAGGGGGGTCTCTCAGTGGAGCAGGGTTTCCCATCACCACACTGTGACCAGGGCACCCCTCTCCGGGCAGGGGTGATCCCAGGGTCTATGGGAACCTCCTCTGTCTCCTGACCAGGACAAAGGGACAAGCTCTGGCTGTGGTTCTGTTGTAAGCAGGGGCCAGGGTGGAACAAATTGTTCGGGGGGGGACGACTCACCTCTGGTGGCTCCCAGAAGTGGCGTCCCACTGTCCCTCATCCCCACTGCTCCTGGGAAGCTAGGCTGAGAGGGTCTGCGCAGCTGGGGGAGGGGTAGCAATGAGGGGCTGGAGCTTGGCTAAGGGGGCTGTGCAGTGAGGGGTGGCACTGAAGGGCTGGAACTAGGCTGCTGGGGACTGTAGAGTGAGGGGTGGCACTGAGGGGCTGCAGCTAGGTTGAGGGGAGCTTTGCAGTGGGGGGTGTCACTGAAGGGCTGGAGCCAGGCTGAAGGGGGCTGTGCATTGGGGTCAGCACTGAGGGGCTGGTGGGAGCTCAGCTGAGGGGGGCTGTGCACTGGGGTGAGGCAGTGAAGGGCTGTAGCTAGGCTGACGGGGGCTGTGCTGTGGGGGGAGGCATCCAGCCACAGAGAAGTTAGCAAAGTCCAATACCCACTGTGTGGAGACAAGGGGGAAAGTGGCGTGTGCATAATCAGTGGTAATAAACCAATCAGAGAAGAGAACAAGAACATGAAAATAACTTGAACAAAAAAAGCCCTGCCAATGATGTGTTCATGCATGTGTCGTGTATGACCTATATAAGGTACTTAATATTCATACCGCTCAAAGGTGATTGGAGAAGAACTAGTAAATATGCAATTTGGAGGTGTCTAATATTCCAGACATTGTAAGGGGTAATTGCGCTTCCAAGGAGACCCACCTATGGCCCGGGAGAAGGGAACTGACCAGCACTTCTTTCTATATGCGATGGCTAGTAGCAAATATCCCAATGGCTGGTGATGGGGCACGAGTCGGGGAGGGCTCTGAGTTAGTGAGAAATCTTTCGCAGGTGTCTGGCTGTTGGATCTTGCTGAAATGCTCAGTGTCCAACTGACCACCATAATTGGGATAGGGAAGGAATTTTCCACCAAATCAAATTGCCAGAGACTCTGGGGTTTATTTTTGCCTTCCTCTGCCATATGGGAAACATCTCATTTACCAATGTTACAGAGAATCCACCATTTCTTCTAGTTTAACTTGAAGTCTTTAAATCGTTATATGAGGGCTTCAGTAATTCAGCCAGAGTTTACGGGTAAATTGCAGGAGTGGGTGGGGAGGTTCTGTGGCCTGCAATGTGCAGGAGGTCAGAGTAGACGGATCATGATGGTCCCTTCTGACCTTAAAGTCGATGAGTCATTTCTTAATTTGTAACTGTAATTGAAAAGCATGTTTCTGGTGCAAAGAAGGTTTGAATTAATCAACCTGAGTGTCTTGGACCCAAATGTCTGGCCTTCTCACCCAACAATTAAATAGAAGCATCATCTAAGTGTGAACCAATTGACCAGCACCATTCTCTTCCCACAGTCTCAGAGGCTCTTCCCAATTTCCAGTCCTAGATCCCTTCTGGGTACCTTTGAACTTCCTCAGAGTCTCCATTAGCACAATAGTTTTCTGGGAGAAATCGCTGACTCGCTCTTCCAGTTCAGGAGAAATGTCCTCTGGCTGCTGGAACTTCCCCTTCTCACACCTGGAGAGAAACAATTTCACGTGATTATATTTCATTTAGTGACTCATTATAAGTGCTTACTACTGAGTCGCTGCTCTAATGGGCCTGGAGTTCGAATTCCTCGACTTCTCCCAGCCTCAGAGCAGGTGCAACACAGCCCATGGCCGTACAACCTTCCCTTCTAAGGACTCCTTAATATTCTTCAACTCTGGTCTGGTGAGATCAGCTCTGGGGACAAAAGGGGAATTGAGTCTCCATGGCCAATTCACTCCTTGGCTTCCCTGCTCTGAGGGACAGGAGGTTCCGATGTAAAGTGCTGTAGAAATCTGTCCACTAGGAACTAAACTGAGACACCATCTCCCCCCTCCACAGCTCATTCCACACAGGTCTCCAAACAGTCCTCAGGCTGCGAAAGACTCAGGTGGGAAAGACTCTTGACCACTGCTGCCTTGGGCTGAATGGTAACCAGGGCCCCAGTAGTGACAGGCCCATATTCCATCCCCACAATCCTGAGGCAGCCACTCCCCCAGGGATGTGACATCTCGAGGAAACACTTGAGGTCAGTCTTTCCCACTGAATGGACAATTCCAGAGTCTTCTGTACCAGGGTGAGAACCTCAGGATGAAGTTTATCTGAGAGATTTGTATCCAAAATCCCCACACATGTTGCTGTGGAGATGTGGTGCAAACATCATCTCCATGCTCTTCCCCAGCATTGCCAAGTATGTGTGGGAGTGAGAGAGAGCCACGTACCTACTCAAGGTGCTTCTGACATCCTAGAGGGGAGAGAGAGGAGAGAGAGATTAAAAAAAATCTCACTACCATCTGGCACACATTTGGGATTCCAGGAAAGTGATTTTGCAAATACAGGGGAAATCAGCCCTGCCCTGGCCCCGGGGCCATGGTTTCACTGAGCTAATGGGGCTTTTCCAGCTCTAATATCAATGTGTCTGTGAGTCTGCAAAGAACAATAGTCATTCACATTTCAGCAATGCACACATTGAGTTACACTGAGATCTCTGACTGCTGGACCCCGGTGCCCGTACTTCAGAAGCTGTCCTGTCCCTGTGTTGGGATTTGGCATGTTTCTAGCTCAGTCTCACCTGCAGGAATCCACTTGCTGGCTTCTGACACTTCCCCTCCATCTCACTGATCAGCTCACTGAGACGGGAAATCCCCTCTGAGAGTTTGGTGATATTTTCATTCTGTATCTTCACAATCTCCTTGTCCAGCTTTTCCAGCTGGGCCAGCAGGAGTCGCTCTTGTTCCTCCAGGAGCTGCCGCAGTTGCTGAAATTCAGACACAATCTTCTGCCTCTCAGTTTCTGTCTGTTCTATAAGAAATAAGGACAGGGCTGGTCAGGAACATGGATGGAGCCTGATGACCTTTCATACAGTCTTACAAGAGAGAGTTTCTTTACAATCTCTAACACATCTGTTTAGAGACCAGGCCATGAGCCGACAGGCCTAGTGCTCAGAGCTGCAGTCAGAAGGAAGGAACTGCAGCCGAAGTCAGAGCTGGAGTCAAAGTCAGGATCTCACCAAGGGTTGGGGCTACAGTCGAGCTCAGAAGTCATGCCAAAGGCTGAGCCAGAATCAGTGTCTGGAGTCACACGGGGGATCAGGACTGGAGTCAGAGTCAGGCAGCTACGCGAAGGGTCAAGCCAAAGTCAGACAGCAGTACTGCAGGTCAAACCTGAGTCAGGAACAACGTCAGGGCCAAGCCAGAGTCAGGGTCCAGTCCAGCAGCAGATCGGGAGTTCACTCAGTTGTTTGGACAACTTCCCGTGACTCCTGCTGGCGTAATTCATGCAGCCGAACGTCTGCTCCAATCAGGAGCTTCGTAGGCAGATCCGCTGGTGGGCCGGAGTTCCACTAGCCCCTCCCCCCCGGCTCTGGAGAGCGGTCGGGTTGTCATGAGAGTCTCTGTGGGCTGAGGTTCCAAACCCACCATTCTTCACATCCTGACACTTGACTCTACACTGTGATCACAAAGGAGAGGATTTTCTTACAGCTTCGCATTTGGGCCCAATCTCTCTGCAAGGGCTGTCTCCATGTCTACCAGGATATAGTCTGTGCGGTTTGGGAGAAATTTTGTGAATGCCACAACGGGTAGTAATTAACTCATTAACTAAACTGCATCTTAGATCCTGCAGAAGACGCTGTTGTCCTTCTCCAGGGAGAGAACATTTGTGATATGCACATCTGCAGACACACACACACACACAGAGTATCTCATGATCATGGAGAAACACACACAAGGCCACAGAGAAATCTACCAATAAACTTCCCTCCCAGCTCCGTGTCCCAGCAGGTGAAGAACAACAGGCACCGACCAGATACTCCCGGCTTCTCTCCTCTCCAGTCACTTTCAATCCCAGCAGCTTTTCTCTCTCTTCCCTCAGAGTCTTCAAACGGGCTTGTATTTTTTCCTGACAAACAGAAATGATTTGGTGGGTTTATTTTCAGGGTTGTAGGGGGTGGATGAGGTGTTTTCCCACCCAAAATTCTACACAACAGTCAGTCTTCCTAGATTGACTAGGTGGGTAAGGCAATACCTTCTGCTGGCCCAGCTCCTGTTGTAAAAGAGTTACACACAACTCAGCTCTGGGGAACACACTCTTTCCCAGGCCTGAAGAAGGGCTCCGTGTAAGCTTGAAAGCTTCTCGTTCACCACAGAAGCTGCCCATGAGCAGATATTACTTCACCTACCTTGTCTTTCTAATAGCCCGGGACCAACACAGTTACAACAATATTGTGTACAACAGTGGGTCTTTCTCGAGGTAGGACATCAGAGACACGAAGGAAATGAAACCTTATCTATGGAAATCGGGCGGGTTTTGTATTCAGATTGTTTGAAGTTATTACATCCACTTTCTCCATTGAGTCGAACCAGTGGAAAACTGGTGTCCCATGTTGGTGAATCCATAAAGCTGTTTTTGAGAAGATTTAACAAACAGTGATGCCAATCCCAGAAGCCACCGGGGGCAGCCATGTAGGCTGGGATGCTCAAAGGAGTCCAACTCCATTGACTTTCAGCCCTGTACCCCGGGGGATGGGACAGGTTGGATAGCACTGATCTAAGGCCTAGGGCAAACCCCATTAGATGTGTTGACTTGTGTTAGGAACAGCTGGGGTTTGCCCTCGTGCTGTCCTAGCCCCTTTCCCTGCAATGGCCTCTGGGTAGCTTCCCCAAAGTCCCGAGCAAAGACCCCAGAAGCGGTGGATTCTGGCGGATTTCAAAGGGCTGCCTGGTGGGACTAACGGACACACGTTGGCTGGTCCTTGCCCATGAACACACGAGAACAGATCAGAGTGGCACTGGTCCACACGGCCCAGGGGTTAGTTTTGCTGAAGATAAGTCTGATCCCAGTGGCATGTGGCATGAACCTGCGCTGACTGGAGCCCTTGTGAGTGTGGACTGAAGGTGCTCGGGGTCCCATACCATGTTCAGCCCAGTGATCTCCTCTAGTGCAGGCCGGCATCTTCTGAATTTAACCCTCATGTAGCAGGACAGGAGTTCAGAATCCCAGTGGGAAACCTCCTCTCCCTGCCGGGCCTTAGACCTGTATCAAGGAGTCTTTTCCTCCTTCTGTCTGCATTTCATCACTTCTCAGTGCTACTGAAAGGGGCAGAGTAGCTAGTGGTTAGAGCACTGAAGTGGGCCTCGGAAAACCAGGTTTTTATATCCAGCTCTGCCACTGATCTGCTGAGTCACCTTGGACAAGTCACTTCCCCTCACTGTGCCTCAGTTTCCCCTCCCACCCTTTGTCTGTCTTGTCCAGTTAGACTGTAAAAGGCTCGGGACAGGGATTGGCCCTCACTGGGTTTTGTGCAAGGCCCCCACAATCAAGGTCAGATCTCATCTGGGGTCTCTAGGGGATGCAAAGAACAATAAACACTGTGATACAACCAGTAATACCAGCCACAGCTTGTAACTCCCCCAATCAGCTTTCATGCAATGAAGGCTACACACAGCTGAATGACAGGGTTACACCATTAACCTGTACTTAACATCCAAAGTTATTACCCATTAGACTGGACAGCAGCTCTGTACCTTGTACTTCTGGGCAGCTTCCTGTATGGGAACCACCGTGTGAGCACGGTGAGCCCGGGATCTGTCGCACACCACACAGATGGGGGTTTGATCCTCTTCACAGAACAGTTTCAGAGCCTCCTGGTGTTCCCCACACACCCCGCCCGCTCCTGCTCCCTTCGCTGCCTGGAAACTCAGCTGCTTGGTGATTTCTACGACATTTGCCAGCTGCCTGTTGGGCCTGAGGTTTCTCTGTTGCAAAGTTTCTCTGCACTGAGGGCAGGAGGCGGCTGTGTCGGGTCCCTGCCAGCACTGGGCGATGCAGGTGCGGCAGAAATTGTGCCCACACTCCAGAGTGACAGGGTGTGTGAAATACTCCAGACAGATGGGACATGTCGCTTCCTCCTGGAGACTTTCCACGGGGCTCTCTGCAGCCATGGCTCCCTCCGTGCAGTGGGACAGGATAAGTTTCAATTTCCTGAGTTCACACTCTGCCCCACCTGCAGCAGGAACTGGGTGTTTCCTTGCCTGAAAATGACTCAGGCTGTTTGCCGAGCAGGAAGGACCCAACTAATTTCACCCCTGGAGGCTTTAGTGAAAAAATGTATCAATTCTGGGGGGATCAGACCATATTGTGGTCAGACCAGAACTATTTAATGACATGAGACACAAAGATTCAAAAAGTTGAAGCTTTAGAACTGTTAAAATTGTCTGTGAGGAGCTAAATCTCCTCCCTCCCCCAGCAGCTCCCGCAGGGCAATGACCCAGTGCCTCCCCCACCACCACAGGGACCGAGGCTGAGAGTCCATCTGCTGGCGGCTCAGGGGCCTGTGGAATGTGCTGGGATCTCAGCCTGGGCCCTGGGGGCAGGTGACCCTGTCACACAACCACGCCCAGCAAGGCCTGCTCCCATTTTCTCCCAGTTTGTCCGTCCCAGCAGAGAGACCAGGGACTGCAGGGAGACCAAGCTCCCGTCCCCCAGGTGAGGGCTGGGGCCCAATGGCCGAGGGCAGCCGGTGTGAGGGGAGCTCGCACTCGGGGCCTGCAGGGTACGTGGTGTGGGATAAACAGAGACCTCTCAGGCCACTTGCCCATTGCGGCTGCAGCAGGGGATGTGGGGACAGACGGAGGAGGCCTGGGGCAGTCTGGGAAGCCGCCATCGGGGACATGGAGAGGAAATTCAGCTGTGGCAGGGAAGCCGTGCTGCGCAGAGATGCTGCTGAGGATGCAGCTAGTTACCTGGGTCCAGCGTTGCAACAGTTTAACAACGTGGTTACTAGATGTTGCAGCTCAGCGGAGTGAAGTGCTGCCCTTTTGCTGGTCTCCGCGCGGATTGAGATTTGCAGGCATCCCTCAAACACCTTTCCCCAGCTGCTGTCTCAGGTACCTGAGTCTTCGCTCAGCGTTGCAGAGCAGAGCAGATTTAGTGCTTTGATACAGGGTTACGGAAAGGAAAGAGACTGGCATGGTACATATAGTACCTGTAATTTCTCTCCCCTGGCTGTCAGATGTACCGTGTGCAGCTGGTTCCTTAGAGACATTCAGTCAGACAGCTGGGGTGGCCTTTTTATGCTCTGCCCCTTTCTCAGTAAATTGTGACTGTAACTTTACCCACGCCGGTCCCTTTGGCATCACTGGGACGCTTTCACAATCGGGATACTGAATCGAAAGCTTTTTGGGTCTGCTCAGAGCTCAGCACCATGGGGTCCTTGTCCTCCATAGACTATAACGCGAAGAGACACACAGGCATTGTATAGATGGGGAAACTGAGGCAGGGAGTGGGCTGGTTCAATGGACTCCCTATTCAGTGGCTACAGGGGCCAATGCAGACCTTAGGAGCAGCTAGACAAGTCCTGAGCTCCAGCCAGAGCTGCATCCCTGGTTTAATGGTCCTAAGGGGCGTTTCCAGGGTGCAGAGTACAAGAGGTGCAGCTTCACCCTGGCCACACCCCTCTGTCCCTTTCCACCACTTCCTCCTCCAGCCTGTCCATGCCCCAACCCCACTCCCTCCCGCCCCTCCCAGGAGCACTCCCTGTGCTGGCAGCTGCTGGGGAGGAGGCACAAACAGCCACGCTCGCCGGCACAGGAGCCAGAGCACAATGCTGGGCTGTGTCCAAATGTCAAGAATGTCTTTTGATTTAGGGTCCAAATCTGGGGACTGAGCTATGTGCTGAGGGGCTGGTTCTCCAAGGGGCTGGGCACCGGCAGCGCCCACTGACTCTGGCTGCAGCTGTGAATGCGGGTGGAACACGCGCCCTGAAGTCCTGTATTCCGATGGGAGAAACCCAGACACCCAAAATCAGGCCACTGCCGTAAATTTAGGCCTCACCGACTTGCCCATTAACAGCAGGACGTGGGCTAAGTCTCGTTGTAAGTCGCTGTTTATACTAGGTCACTGCTCGGTCCCATGATTGTAAGCAACAGACGTGCTGACCCCATGGGTGCTCCAGAGCTCAAACCCCCACCGAAAAAAAAACAGGGGGAGCTCAGCACCCACCAGTCACAGCTGTTCTGTGGGGCTGCCAATGAGCTCTTCGGTGGCTGGGGAGGTGCCTGGGGGAGGGCGGAGAGCAGCGAGCTGCAGATTGGCTGTGGCTTTTCCGGAGGGGTTGGAGCAGGGGCGGGAAGAGGCAGCCAGAGGGCAAGGCCTTAGGGGAGGAGGCGGAGTGGGTCAGAAGAGGCGGAGCTAGGGCAGGGCCTCAGGGGAGGGGCATGGTGGGGGTATGGCCTCAGGGCAGAGGGGGGTAGAGCACCCCAGGGAAAAATAAAAGTCAGCATCTATGCTCCTACTGCCTGCCAGGGGTGGGGGGCATTATTTGAACCAGAGTCCCCCACTTCTCAGGAGAGTGCGCTAATCACTCAGCCAGTGTTTTGCAAACTGGAGGGTCCTGAACCAAAAGGGGATTGCAAGACTTTTGTAGGGGGGGTCATGAGATCACAGAAAATATTATGATAACCACTGGTACGAGTGGAACACGGAGGTCATGGATTCTGCTATTTTATTTGACCTCTGTGACTTCATCTCCCCACAACAGGACTTCATCTTCAACCCCACAACGTGGCTCCGGCTGTCAGCCCCACATGGCGGGCCTCAGGCTTCAGCTGCTTTGCATATCCAGGATTGGAAGGGCTGCAGGAACAGCAAGTGACGGGAGAATTTCCCACTGAACTGAAGCCACATTCTCAGGAAAGCCCAAGGGCTTCCAATGATATGATCTGTCCTATGGATGCAAGTGTCTATCAATTATCCCTGGAGTCTGTCCATGTCCCTGCCCTGCTCTGCTCTCTCCCTGGTCGTATGTTACAGGCAGAGACAGAAGCTGAAAGGCAGAAACTTGTGTCTTATTTTCAGCAACTGCACCATGTCCTGGAGGAACAAGAGCGACTCCTACTGGCCCAGCTGGAAGAGCTGGATCCAGCGACTGCAGAAAGAATTGAAAAGACAAAGCAAATTTTGCAGGAAATACCCTGTGCCTGTGAGCTGCTCATGAACGGGTGTGTGTGTGTGTATGATCACAAACTGGAGAACTTGGAGGACGCTGAGGTGGCTAGTAAGTTGGTGAAACTAGCCGAATAACATTTCTCTTTTGACATAGGAATAAAAACCCTGAATATTGTTCCCTTTGTCCTTTTGAGCCATCTTTATCTTACGTAAGTATGTGTCTGTAAAAGAGTTTGGTTGTCTGTAATTTTTTTTCTATACTGTCCATAAAAATTATTTTCAGCACTTGGCAACCCTGGTCCCAGACACTCTCTGAGGGTAACCCTCCAGTGAGTGAGACGTTGAAGCAAAACACTCCACTCTGGGCTTTTCTCTATCAGTGAACACAAATGGTGGTGAAAACCATGCACTTTTAGAGAAGCTGTTTTACCAGGGAGACGTATCTTGGGAGACGTATCTTGGGAACTCTTCATCAACTGGCCTGCAATTTCACCCTCCACCTGCCCAAGATGGAGGGGCCCGAGAGCAGCCCCCTGCCTGTGTCCCCACCCCATGGGATCTATCCCATATGATTGAAAAGAAAATGTTGAAAATGTGGCCCAAGCAAAACTGATACAGTGATGTGTTCCTGAGTTTGCAGAGAGCCTGATCTAATAGGTCAGAGAGGAGGAAACTTCCCCTTGCATCTCTATAGGGTGTTCCCTCCAAGAACTACTGCTCTGGGGTCCTCAGCCACCTCTCCCCAGTTGGGGGTCTGTGCATGGCATGAATGGAAAAGGGCAATGGGCCCAGCTCACCATATCAAGAAAATAAACTAGCGGCTTACATGTACCAAGGTCCCTGCCCCAAAGAGCTTGCAGTCTATAAAGAAGAGAAGAGACAAATTCCCCCTATGCAGGGCCCTGGTTGAACTCAGTGTTTGTGTATTACTCAGATTCAGTGGCTGCAGAATTGTCCCTTGAACCTCTCAAGTCTGTGAGTCATTGCTAGGGGTATATCTACACTATGAAATTAGGTCAAATTTATTTAAGTCGACCTTTAGCATCCAATTTTATAAAGTTGAAGGCGCGTGTCCCCACTAGGCACATTAGGTCAGCGGAATGCGTCCTCGCTACCATGGCTAGCATCAACTCACAGAGCGATGCACTGTGGGTAGCCATCCCACAGTTCCTGCTTCCCATTTGAATTCTGGGTTAGGCTCCCAATGCCTGATGGGAATAAAAACATTGTTGCAGGTGGTTTTGGGTACATGTCGTCAGCCTCCCCTCCTCCCTCCTTCCATCCTTGAAAGCAATGGCAAACAATCGTTTCACACCTTTTTGCCTGGGTTATCCATGCAGACGTTATACCACTGCAAGCATGGAGCCCGTACAGCTGTACACTGCTGTTGTGAGCATTGCAAACACCTCACACATTATCCTGCAGTATGTGCAGAACCTAGCTAGGAGCCACCGGCGTGAGGAAGAATGTGAGGAGGCCATGCACACAGACGTGCTGGAAGCCATGTGTAATGATGCTGGCTTTGGTGGGACACCACTGAGAGTATTAATTCAGGGCAAGTTGCTTAGAGCAGGGCAGTTACAGCCCAAGGCTGGGGGGTTTTTTGCACAGCAAGGCAAAACAAACCAGCCAAACAGAGAAGACTTTGATTCCACCCCACTGGCTAACCACAAGTCACACAAGGCGCAATTCCCTTAGACACTCCCGTTTCCCAGTATCACCACCAGTGCCACTCGTTATGGGGAGGAATGGTTATGAAAAGCAATAGCCCAGTAAAAGAAAAAAGGTTCTCTCGATCCCAGAGGACCAAGCCCCAGACCCAGGAACATATACCAGTCAGATCTTACCCACAAATCACGCTGTTGCCAATTCTTTAGAATCTAAAATCTAAAGGTTTATTCATAAAAGGAAAAAGATATAGCTGACAGCTAGAATTGGTTAAATGGAATCATTTACACACAGTGATGGCAAAGTTCTTGGTTCAGGCTTGTAGCAGTTGTAGAATAAACTGCTGGTTCAAATCAAGTCTCTGGAGTTTGTCCACAGCTGGGATGAGTCATTCAGTCCTTTGTTCAGAGCTTCAGTTTGTAACAAAGTTCCTCCAGAGCTCAGAAGAAGGATTGAAGACAAGATGGAGGAGATGCAGAAGCCTTTTATAGGCTCTTGCCATGTGGAAGGACATCCCTCTGTTCCTACTGTGGAAATCAGAGCAGCAAGATGGAGTCTGGAGTCACATGGGCAAGCCACATGTCCATGCATGACTCTGTTCTTTACAGGCCAATGCCATTGTTTACATGTTAGTTTGAATGTTCCCAGGAAAGCTCAGATGTGGACTGGTGTCTCCCAAAGTCCATTGTCAGTTAAGTGTTTCTTGACTGGGCACTTACTGAGAATAGTCCTTTCTCAAGAAACTGACCAAATGCTTTACTGAGGCTACTTAGAATCAAAACACACTGAGATACAAGTACATAGCCAATATCCATGACTTCAACTACAAAAATGATACACACATACAGACAGCATAATCATAATCAGCAAATCATAACCTCACACGACAACCTTTGTACAATATTTGCTGCAAATATATAACAGTGGTTGCAACAATGATCTATATGGTCCCAGTTTATGTCAATAGCTTCACACCATGGAATGTAGCAATTGGCATATGCTAGCGGCATTTGGGCATGTTGACACAGTGGAATGCCGATTCTGGTCCTGGGAAACAAGCACAGACTGGTGGGACCACATAGTTATGCAGGTATGGGATGATGACCAGTGGATTCAAAACTTTCACATGCGTAAGTTCCACTTTCATGGAACTTTGCAAATTGCTTTCACCCACCCTGAAGTGCAGCAATACCAAAATGAGACCTGCTTTGACAGTAAAGAAGCGAGTGGCGATAGCCCTTTGGAAGCTTGCAAGACCAGACAGTCAGGAATCAATTTGGAGTGGGTAAATCTACCGTGGGGGCTGCTGTGATCCAAGTAGCCAGGGCAATCAATACCCTTCTGCTAAGAAGCGTAGTGACTCTGGGAAACGTGCAGGACATAGTGGATGGCTTTGACGCAGTTGGGTTCCCTAACTGTGGTGGGACGATAGATGGAATGCATATCCCTATCTTGGCACCAGACCAACTTGCCAAAGAGTCCATAAACCACAAGGGGTACTTCTCAATGGTGTTGCAGGCAGTGGTGGATCACAAGGGCCGTTTCACCAATATAAACGTGGGATGGTCAGGAAAGGTGCATGACACCCGCATCTTTAGGAACTCCAGTCTCTTCGGATAGCTGGAAGAAGGAACTTTCTTCCCAGACTGGAAAATTACCATTGGTGACGTTGACATGCCAAGAGTTATCCTTGGAGGCCCAGCCTACCCCTTGCTCCCATCACTCATGAAGCCATACACAGGCAGGCTGGACAGCAGTAAGCAGCAGTTCAACTATAGGCTGAGCAAGTGCAGAATGGTGATAGAATGTGCCTTTGCACGTTTGAAAGCTCGCTGGCGCTGTTTGCTGACTAGGTTAGACCTCAGCACAACCAACAGTCTCATTGTTATTGCTACTTGCTGTGTGGTCCATAATATCTGTGAGAGTAAGGGGGAGACGTTTATGGTGGGTTGGGAGGTTCAGGAAAATAACCTGATGTCCGATTTTGAGCAGCCAGACACCAGGGCGGTTAGAAGAGCACAGCCGGGCGTGCTGCACATCAGAGAGGCTTTGAAAAACAGTTTCATGACTGTCCAGGCTACGGTGTGACAGTTGTGTGTGTTTCTCCTTGATGCAAACCCACCTGCTTTGTTGATTTTAATTCCCTGTAAGCCAACCATCCTCCCCACTTTAAAATAAAGTAACTATTGTTTTGTAACCATGTTGTCTTTCTTTATTAATTAAAAAAAAGTGAGATAACGGACAAGGTAGCCTGGGTGGGTGGGGTGGGATGCGGGCCATCCTCTGGAGTGCAGTTCCCAGAGCCTCCCCCCCGCCCACATTCTTGGGAGTCTGTGTGAGGAGGATATGGAACTTGGGCAGGAGGGCATGCCATTCTACAATGCATTTAGCGGAAGTCTGTGCTCTTGTTGGCTTTCCTGCACCTCCAACAGATGCTTCATCATGTTCGTTTGCTCTCCCAAAAGATGCTTTATCATGTCTGTTTGCTCCCCCGTTAGTCTCAGCATCACATCCTGCCTCCGCTCTTCATGCCCACTTAATGCTTTCCTGGCCTCTGCCACTGAATGCCTCCATGCATTAAGCTGTGCCCTATCAGTGTGGGAGGACTGCATGAGCTCGGAAAACATGTCATCGCGAGTAGGGTTTTTTGGCGTTCTAATCTGCGATAACCTCAGGGACGGAGATGATAGGGGGAGCATAGAAATATTTGCACATGGGGGGAGATAAAATGGGAGAGTAAAATTGAAGATGATACATTTCTGAAAACAAAAGGGAGACTCTTACACAGTGAATCAAGCAATTCACAGCAGACAGCACATGTGCTTTAGGTACTAGGTCACATTTTGCCTTTTATATTGAGTACCTACCGTATGGTGACACATCACAAACAGCTGGGCAACAGAATTCGGTTTCCAGACAGTCATGGTAAGCCTTTTGGTATGCGGGGTTGGCTTCTTACGCCTTCATAATAAGTGGGAATGGTTTCAAACTCCAGCGCACTCCTTTCCCAGAGCAAGCAATGGGTTGGGTTTCACATTTAAAAGGAGGGGCTGCGGTATTTGGGTGGCTGTGCAGTATACACCTTCCCCCACCCCACCACATGGCTATTCTCCGGGATGATCCCTTTTAGCCAAGTGCAAACAGCCCAGCATGAATGGGGTCCTTTTACTGTTTCCTTACAAAAATTCCCCTATTTCAACCAGGTGACCAGGAATGATATCACTCTCCTGAGGCTAACACAGAAAGATATAGACTGAATGTTGCTTGAAGGCGACCAAAACCCAGGACCATTTGCTGCCATGCTTTGTGCTGCAATGATTCCAGACTACTTGCTACTGGCTTGGCATGGTAAAGTGTCCTACCGTGGAGGACGAAATAAGGCAGCCCTCCCCAGAAACCTTCTGCAAAGGCTTTCAGAGTACCTCCAGGAGAGCTTCATGGAGATGTCCCTGGAGGATTCCTGCTCCATCCGCAGACACGTGAACAGACTTTTCCAGTAGCTGTTGTTAGGATATAGATATTCAGGCCTGTCTGCAAAGGCCTGTACTTTAAGAATTTAGGTGTATTCTTATCACTTGGCTAGTTATAGAGGTATAAAAGAAAGAATCAAAATCACTGTCTGCTGATGTAAGGGCCTTCTCTCACTGTGACAGTCTGAGGCCCTGTTCTTAGGCTAAGGCCTTTGGCTAAGCAGCAGAGGCAGCCATAAGCTAGGAAGCGAACGGTCACATCCTCACATTCCAGTTTAGTCACATTGAAATAAGGTGCTATTGGGCTGTTAGGAATACAATCCTGTCCTGATAGTGCCTCCAGAGAAAGGGAAGTGCCTAGAAAATGTAAAAGGAAACTTAGTCTGATAGCATCCTGTCTGGCAAGAACTCACTTATCAATAGCTGGGATGTGAAATCCTCACTTCTGTATTGTCTTGTCATTATAGTTCCCACTTTGCTATTGTTTGTCTGTATAATCTCTGTCTGGTTCTGTGATTGTTCCTGTCTGCTGTATAATTAATTTTTCTGGGTGTAAACTAATTAAGGTGGTGGGATATAATTGGTTACATAATCATGTTACAATATGTTAGGATTGGTTAGTTAAATTTTGGGAAAATGATTGGTTAAGGTATAGCAAAGCAGAACTCAAGTTTTACTATATAGCCTTCAGTCAATCAGGAAGTGGGTGTGTGTGGGTGTGTGTGTGTGTGGGGAAAATGGGAACAGGGAATGTGGGTAAGGAAATTGGAATCATGTTTTGATAAAGGGGGAGATGGGAACAAGGAATGTGGGTAAGGAAATTGGAATCATGTTTTGCTAAAGGGGGAAATAGGAACAGGGAATGGGGATAAGGAAATTGGAATCATGTTTGGCTAAGGGCAGGAATGGGAACAAGGACACAGGTGTAAGGCTCTGTGGTGTCAGAGCTGGGAAGGGGGATATTAAGGAAGGAAACTGGAATCATGCTTGCTGGAAGTTCACCCCAATAAACATCGAATTGTTTGCACCTTTGGACTTCGGGTCTTGTTGCTCTCTGTTCATGCGAGAAGGACCAGGGAAGGAAGCGGGTGAAGGAATGAGCCTCTTAACAGCTGTACTGGCCGCAAATGCATCCCAATTCTTCAGGGCAAATCAAACATTAAACACTATTGTTTTTAAACCCTGTACTGTCGTTACAAATGTGCACTCACAAGAGCTGCCTTCTCCAGCTTCAGGGTCGGGGATCCCGCCTTGGGAGGGTATTGGCTCCAGAATGATGAAAAGGTCCTGGCTGCCGGGGAGAATGGATTCACCGCTTGCCTGCTGTGCATTCTCCTCCTCCTCCTCCTTCTCCTCATCCACAACATCCTCCTCCCTGTTGCGTGAGACTCCCCCCTTGCAGGGGTCCACTGACAGTGGTGGGATAGTGGTAGGGTCTCCCCCTAGAATGTCATGCAGCTGATCATAGAAGCAGCATGTATGGGGCTCTGACCTGGACCGACTGTTTGCCTCCCTTCTCTTTTGGTCGGCTTGCCTGAGCTCCTTAACTTTCACACGGCACTGCTGTGTGTCCCTCTCTCCATCATGCCCTGTGAGATTTTGGCAAATATATTAGCATTTCTTCTTTTCCATCGGAGTTTGGCCTGCACAGATTCTTCTCCCCATACAGCAATCAGATCCAGTGTCTCCCGTTCGGTCCATGCTGGAGCTCGTTTGCGATTCTGGGGGGAGTGCATGGCCACCTGTGCTGCTGAGTGCTGCTGAGTTGGCCACGCTGACCAAACAGGACATGAAATTCCAAAGTTCCCGGGGCTTCTCCTGTCTGCCTGGCTAGTGCATCGGAGTTCAAAGTGCTGTCCAGAGCCGTCACACTGGAGCGCTCTGGGATAGCTCCCAGAGGCCAATACTGTCGATTTGTGTCTGCACTACCCCAAATTCGACCCAGCAAGGTCAATTTTAGCGCTACTCCCCTTGCTGAGGAGGAGAACAGAAGTCGATTTTAAGAGCCCTTTAGGTCGACAGAACAGGGTTGGTTGTGTAGACACAGCCATTTTAAAATCGACCTAACGCAGCTAACTTCAACCTAACCCCGTAGTGTAGACCAGGCCTCAGAGTCTCTCTGGGTCTGGTTCCCTCCCTGACGGCAACCTGAGTTCTCCGGCTGCTTCCACAACATTCCTGAGCTGCCTGTTCGGCCGGAGGTTCCTCTGGGGAAAGGTCTCTCTGCGCTGAGGGCAGGAGACGTGTAGCGAACTATTATTTACACAGCTTCCTAACAAGGCTTTAAAGGTCAACCATGGGTCATAATAGGATGGGGATCAATAGGAAAATTGAAAGGTGGATAAGGAATTGGTTAAAGGGGAGACTACAATGGGTCCTACTGAAAGGTGAACTGTCAGGCTGGAGGGAGGTTACCAGTGGAGTTCCTCAAGGATTGGTTTTGGGACCAATCCTATTTAATCTTTTTATTACTGACCTTGGCACAAAAAGTGGGAGCATGCTAATAAAGTTTGCGGATGATACAAAGCTGGGAGGTATTGTCAATTTAGAGAAGGATAGGGATACCCTACAGGAGGATCTGGATGACCTTGTAAACTGGAGTAATAGTAATAAGATGAAATTTAATAGTGAGAAGTGTAAGGTCATGCATTTAGGGATTAATAACAAGAATTTTAGTTATAAGCTAGGGACACATCAATTAGAAGTAACAGTTGAGGAAAAGGACCTTGGAATATTGATTGATCACAGGATGACTATGAGCCACCAATGTGATATGGCCGTGAAAAAAGCTAATGCAGTCTTGGGATGCATCAGGAGAGGTATTTCCAGTAGAGATAAGGAGGTTTTAGTACTGTTATACAAGGCACTGATGAGACCTCACCTGGAATACTGTGTGCAGTTCTGGTCTCCCATGTTTAAGAAGGATGAATTCAAACTGGAACAGGTACAGAGAAGGGACACTAGGATGATCCGAGGAATGGAAAACTTGTCTTATGAAAGAAGACTCAAGGAGCTTGGCTTGTTTAGCCTAACTAAAAGAAGGTTGAGGGGAGATATGATTGCTCTCTGTAAATATATCAGAGAGATAAATACTGGAGAGGGAGAGGAATTATTTAAGCTCAGTACCAATGTGGACACAAGAACAAATGGATATAAACTGGTCACCAGGAAATTTAGACTAGAAATTAGACAAAGGTTTCTAACCATCAGAGGAGTGAAGTTTTGGAATAGCCTTCCAAGGGAAGCAGTGGGGGCAAAAGATCTATCTGGCTTTAAGATTAAATTCGATAAGTTTATGGAGGAGATGGTACGATGGGATAACATGGTTTTGGTAATTAAATATTCATGGTAAATAGGCCCAATGGCCTGTGATGGGATATTAGATGGGGTGGGATCCGAGTTACCCAGGAAAGAATTTTCTGTAGTATTTGGCTGATGAATCTTGCCCATATGCTCAGGGTTTAGCTGATCGCCATATTTGGGGTCGGGAAGGAATTTTCCCCCAGGGCAGATTGGAAGAGGCCCTGGAGGTTTTTCGCCTTCCTCTGTAGCATGGGGCACGGGTCACTTGCTGGAGGATTCTCTGCTCCTTGAAGTCTTTAAACTACGATTTGAGGACTTCAATAGCACAGATATAGGTGTGAGGTTTTTTGCAGGAGCGAGTGGGTGAAATTCTGTGGCCTGCGTTGTGCAGGAGGTCCGACTAGATGATCATAATGGTCCCTTCTGACCTAAATATCTATGAATCTATGAAATACATCCTGCATGTTCTTCTCTCCAGACAGCCAGTGTAACCCGTTGCTCAGCCCCTCCAGCTGAGCCCAGCCGCAGAGTACTGAAGAGTATTACAGGTAGTGACCCATAAGCCTGACTCTAGCTCAAGGAGCGGTGGGTCATACCTTTTAGCTCTGGAAGTACCCAGTTCAGTCCCCGGCATGTCAGCCAATCTGGGGCGGTCACACCTGTTTGCAGCACTGGGGAATGCCGTCCCTCAGAGCCAGGGCAGGCAAAGGGGCCAGTAACCCACCTCCTGTGTCAGTCTACACATGTACATGGCTCGCTCCTGCTGGGAACGGATGGTTTGGTGGTCAACGCACAGGACTGGCCTGTGGGAAACCCAGATTCAATCCCCAGCTCTGCCACAGATTCCCTGGGCGACCGTGGGCCAGTCACTGCCTCTCTTTGGGCCTCAACTATCCGTCTGTTAGGGATAATAATCCTTCCTGTTCGTTAGCTCTTCGGGGCAGGGACTGTCACTCGCTGTGTGTCTGTGCAGCGCCCGGCACAACGGGGGCCTCTGGGTGCTAAAGGAACACACACAAACACCGAGCCTGGTTTCCACACAAACAACCCGAATGATGTCGAGGAAGCGAGGGCCTGTACTTCGCAACATGTGACCGACCGTGGTGTGTGCGCTGAATGAACCCAGCCCTGCCAGGCCTCACGGTTTGCTGCACAGCTGTAAGCTCCAAGCTGGCAGCCAGGCCCGGAGAATCGGGCGATTCCGACGTCAGAAACTTTCCAATCAAATCGGTCTGACTCACATCTGGTATTTCTGCTGAGCGATGAGCAGTGGCCATGTGGAAGCTCAGTCTTGCTGCTTTACAGCCATGGATCCTAATGCTGCAGCCCGTGGGAACCTGGGAACCCAGCCCGTGCAGTGATGGTCCTCCCAGCCCCCCATAACTAAGCAGACACCAGAAAGTAACAATCACTTTATTCTGGTTAGGCTTTCGCACCCCCTCATGGGCTACCTCTGGGTCCAGTGTTGGTTTGGGTGCACTGCACGGACTCACCTTGGGCCCAGCACAGGGACGGAGGGGTTGGAGGAGGGTAGGCACTGGACCCCACCCTGATGCAATACCTCTCTGGACTTCCCTTCACTTCCCTCTGTGGGAGCAAAATCTTAACGCCCCACCCCCCCTCACTACCACCCCACCCCTGCCATTGTGCAGAAGACCCAGGTCTCACCCCGTGCAGAGGGAGATGTTGGGGTGCAGCAGGGAATTCCAGGGGCTGCTGCATTCAAAGAGAACTGCCCACCAATGCATGCAGCCCGGTAGAGCCTGCACTGAGGGCTCCTTGTCCAGGACATGCTGGGACAGCTGCCCTGGAGGGAACAGGTTCAGCTTCCTCCCAATGCTGGGCGCTGGGTTGGACCTCGCCAATGAAACTCAATTTGGAGTAGCTGAGGAGAGAGCAAAGACCCCCTGCAGTGACTGCCCGCCTCCCTAGGCTGAATCAGTGCGTCCCTCCTGCTCCCATCCCACCCAGCATCAGTGTGCAGCTGGCGAGAGAGCTCCTTCCCCTTCCCCAGCCCCACTCCCTGCTGCCCTGCACACCCCGGATTGGGAGGCAGCGCCAATCAAACGCACCGAATTAACTCTGACCCTGGGGAGCGAAGGAGCAGATGGGGGGAGATGGGGGAGCAGCCTGGGAAATTCAGAAAGAAAGCAAAGAGCGAGGGAGGAGCCGTCCCCAGAGCGAGGGCAGAGAGGGAGGAGAGCCAGGCGCTGGCAACGGGGGACTCGTGTCAACTCTCCACCTGCTGCTGAGAGGAGCTGAGACCACATACCTGACCCACCGCCGGGGGCTCCCAACGCACGCAGCACCAGAGCAGAGCACGGACAGGCTGGACTGACCCAAGCAGGGCTGGGGATGGTGCTGGCGCGGGGCAGAGGCTCTGTGTGTGTCTAGCCAGGCGGGGCGAGGGAAGGGCAGTTTTGCTCTATGCTCTTCCAGGGGGAGGGAGCGTGCCACCCCCGGCCAGAGATCCTGACCTGGGTCTGCTCCTGGCTTGCCTGGCTTAGAGAAAAGCCTTGTGTGATTGTTGAGTGTGGTGCTTGTTCCAGGGTTACTCTGAGCCCCCTGCCCAGGAGGGCGGGCGGGTGGTAGGGCCGAGGGGCAGGGCTGGAAGCCGGGACCCCTTCCCTGACGCTGGCTACCCCCGCCTGACATCGATTAGGGCTGAGTCTTAACAAATAACCCCTCCCGCCGGGTATGGAGCAATCAGACTTCCCTCTCCCCTGGTGCCGGCTGCTCTGCTCAACCGTCAGCCAAGTCAGATGGCATGTGTCTGTCCCCACTCTGCCTCCAGGCTCACACCCCAGAGGCCGCCTCTGACTGCACCCAGATGCCGGGAGCGCCGCCCTCAGGAAGCAAGCTCTGAAGTTGGTCAAGGGGCTCTGGTACAAGAAGGCTCCCCTCTGAGCTCTGTTTAACAGCTGTACAATCATTCACTCGGCAGAAGGCCTGGAAAGGCCCGCGTGGGAAGAAGGAAAGAGCAGAAAGAGCTTGGGGTTTGCTCTTCACGGTCCCTGAAGGGCTAGTTTGAGACCATGACTTACTAGAGAACTCTGCATGGGTGCAACAGGCCAGGTTGCAGGAATCGAGGGCCTTAAGTGCCCTATGACACAAGGCCCCTTGTGAATCCTCACTGTCTCCCCGCCCCAGAGTTTCACCCACCATTTGGAGGAGCACTAGCAGGGGGCCCTCCCACAGAGGCAGAGCAGGGGACCCTCCCGTAGCTACCCCAGAGGCTTGAGAGGGGTGGCTGAGCCTTCTGTATTCTCCCCCTCCTGGCACAGACACAATCGCTGCTGGGGTGGGCTTGGTGAGGGCCCCCAAGCAGTGGGTTCTGGAGTTGACACCCCTTTGAAGCCCATGGGGCAGCACAGAATTCCCCAGCTGCCTAAGGTGACTACATCCTGCTACAACCATGTCCCACACTCTGTGCAAACCACGAGTGTGGAGTTAACCTGGGGTAAGGGTTAAAAGTTCAGTCTTCGCAATCTGTTAATTCAGTTTGGAATCACTTTGGTACCTTTGAAGTATTTTAAGCTCTGGGGTGGGGCCCCAGTGAAGATTCCACTGCCCCTCCCTTGCACCACAGCTCATTGCAAAATCCCTTCCTTCCCTCCCTCTCTAGCTTCTCAGATTCGGGCTTGTCGCCACAGTCAGATCAATTGCCCGCTAGTGCCGTGCCGAGAGAGCGGGGCGCTGTCACTGCCGGATGCACTTACTTCATGCATCCGGGAAGCCGGGAATCTTGTCGCCAGGTGAACTTCCCGGACGTGGGGCGACGCTGCAGTGCAGGAGGTAGCAATGGGGGAGTTGTGGTTTGTTTCCTTCAGTCAGCCGTGGTGATCTCACACTCCTCGTACTGCCCCAGGCGTCGGGAGGGAAACACGCTGCCCTGGTGGGATATTTCCCAGCATCTTGGTCCGGGAGGCTGCTAACAGAGGCTGCCTCTTGTGTGCGAGCCTTTAGCCAGAGCCGGGGTAGAGGCCTCCTGAGGGGGTAGAGGGTTGAGCCGAGCAGCCGGCACCAGGGGAGAGGGAAGTTTGAAGGCTCCATACAGAGGGAGGGGTAATTGCTAAGATTCGGCCTTAACCGATGTCAGGTAGGGGTTACCCAGCGTTTGGGATGGGCTCCCAGCTCCCAGCCTTGCGCCTCGGCACAAACGCCAGCCCTGACTCTAGTGGGGGTGAGAGTAACCTGGAAACAGCCCCACACGTCACAATGACACAATGCTTTTCTTTAACCCAGGCAAGCCGGGAGCAGACCCACTTTCGCAGGGCTCTCTAGGAGGGTGCACACATATTCCCTCCCCCGGCACAGCAGACAGAAAACCAGCTCTCCGCACGCCCCTCCTGGCTAGACACACACGGGCTGTCTGCCCCGTGCCAATGCAATCCCTACAGGGACGTGCACACGCACTAAGCCTGGCTTTCACACAAACAACCCGACTGCTACTTAGGAAGCGAGCACCTGCACCATGTGACTTACAGTAGCCTGTCCGCGGAGTGAACCCAGCCCTGCCAAGAATCACAGCGAGTTCTTCACTGCACGGCTCGAAGCTGGAAGCTGGCAGCCAGCCCCGGAAAAACAGGCAATTCTGACACTGGAAACGCTCCAGTCGGTCTGATTCATGGCTGGTGGTTCTGCTGGGTGAAGGAGCAGTGGCCATGTGGAAGGTCAGTCTCCCAGGTTTGCTGCCCTGAGACTTAATGCGGCAGCCCACGGGGAACCTGGGAATCCAGCCTGTGCCCACTAGTGGCTTGCATAGGTTGTGCAGCGTGGTTATGGCAAGATGCAGTCACCCTGGGCAGCCGTAGGAATTGTGTGCTGCCCCATGCACCTCAATGGGGAGTTAGCTCCAGGATCCATAACTTGGGGGGGCCTCACCAAGCCCATCCCAGGATTGATTCAGGCTAGTGGAAGGTGGCAGTCACTGCAGGGGGCCTTCACTCCCTCCCCGGCTTTTGAAAATTGAGGTCATTGGCAAGGACCAACCCATCTCCCAACAAGCTGTCATTTGGAAGAGCCCATCACCTGTTCACTCAGAGCAACTGTCCCTGCATGTCCTGAACAAGGAGCCCTCAGTGCAGGCTCTACCGGGCCGCATGCATCGGTGGGCGGTTCTCTCTGAATGCAGCAGCCACGGAAATTCCCTGCTGCCCCCCAACATCTCCCTCTGCACGGGGTGAGACCTGGGTCTTCTGCACACTGGCAGGGGTTGGGGGGGGCGTGTTAAGATTTTACTTCAAGGGAAGTGAAGTGAAGTCCAGAGAGGTATTGAATCGGGGTGGGGTCCAGTGTCCACCCTTCTCCAACCCCTCTGTCCCTGCGCTGGTCCCAGGGGGAGTCATCCCCACGAGTGCCGGTCCCAGGAGGTAGCCTATGGAGGAAGAAGGGGTGCAGAAGACTAACCAGAATAATGTGATTGTTAAGGTCTGGTGTCTGCTTAGCCATGGTGGCTGGGAGCAACATCACTGCACGGGCTGGGTTCTCACGTTTCCCAAGGGCTGCAGCATTAGGGTCCAAGGGGAGAGGCTGAGTTTCCACATGGCCACTGCTCCCTTGCTCATCAGAAGCAGGGATAAAAGTAACTTACAACTCTTACCGGTATGGGGGCCCGGCTCCAGGAACTCTAGAAGGGGGCGGGGCTTGGGGTGGAAGGAGCAGGGCTGGGGTCAGCCTCCCCCAGCCAGCTCTTCAGTGCTGCCCAGGCCACACACCGCCTGGCTCTCCGGCAGCGCCTTAACCTCAGCTGTGTACGGGCCTGTACCGGCAGCCACTTCTCACCGGTACCGGCCATACCGGCCGGTACCGGCCCACTTTCCCCAAACAGCTCAGAGATACAGAACCACTCTCTGGATCCATTCCTATAGCTGTCTTCCCCGGAAAGCAGTGTGGCAAAGCTGTAGCTCACGAAAGCTTATGCTCTCATAAATTTCTAAGTCTCTAAGGGGCCACAAGTACTCCTTTTCTTTTTGCGAATACAGATTAACACGGCTGCTACTCTGAAATCTGGCAGGTGTTCCTGTCAGCTCATTGCTAAGTTATCTGCCAAAACAGGAGAGTTTTCAGGTGCCTAAGTAGCCCCTGGAATCACGGTGAAATTATCCTCTCCGCCACCACCAAAATTTGATATGGTGCCCCTGAGTGCACGGCACCCGACCGTGCTCCACCCAGAGGAGCTGCATTAACAGGCAACTCTGCAAGTTCTCTGCATGCCTCTGCCAGTGACCCCCATGCCTCTTGATTTTCTTGGCCACTTGTATCCTGTCCCCATGCTGGCGGCTAATCCAGAAAAAGAGGGCAAGAGCTCACCACTGCGACCACCTGAGGGAGGTGTTGGGGTGAGATCAGCTGGTCAAAGCAGGCAATAGGGACAGAATCGGAGACTTGAAGCTCCTCGAGTGACCTCTGCCCTTTCCAGACCTGCCCTTCAATCAGACACAGCGATTGTAAAGTTGAATGTGATAGTAACTAGACCCATTTTAAACCCTTCACCACACAAGACAAAGCCCTTAGGATTCATCATGTATGATTTATTTCTCCTCCCCTGGATTCCTGCAGCCACCAGCCACCTTGGAACTTTCCCTCGTCTCTCCCAGGCTGTGCTCACTTGATTGCAGGAGCTCAGCGGAGGGTCCAGCTTTGCTCTTTCGCTTCCAGTCTTCACGTCTTTGGGTGGCTGCATTGGCAACTGAGCAGCCTGATGGAAACACTGAGTCCTCTGTCTCGGCAGGCAGGCCCAGCCGCGAAAGCCAAAGACTCCCTGAGAACAGGGGGAGGTTCGCCTGAACTCTCAGGAGTGGAGGCTGGGCCCATAGGGTAGGGTTACCATATTTGAACTTTCAAAAAAGAGGACACTCCGGAGGCGGGGGGTGGGGGGGAGTTGTAGCCCTGCCCCCTATCTACTCTCTCCCACTTCCTGCCCCCTGACTGCCCCCCACAGAACTGTCAACCCATCCAACCCCCCCCGCTCCTAGTCCCCTGATTGCCCCCCTCCCAGGACCCCACCCTCTATCTAAGCCTTCCTTCTCCCTGTCTCCAACTTTCCCCTCCTTAGACCCCCCCACCCTAACTGCCCCCCTAGAACTCCACTCCCTACCTGTCCCCTCACTGCCCTGCCCCCTATCCGCACCCCCGCCCCCTGACAGACCCCCGGGTCTCCCACACCTATCCAACGACTCACTATCCCCTGACTGCCCCCGCAGAACCCCCGACCCATCTAACCTCCCCCCTGCTCCCTGCCCCTGACTTCCCCCCTGAACCTCCGCCCCATCCAAACCCCCTGCTCCATCTCCCTTGACTCCCCCGACCCCTCTCCATATGCCCACCCCCTGACAGGCTCCCCCCAGAACCCCTGACCCATCCAACCCCTCCTGCTCCCTGTTCCCTGACTGTCCCTTGGGACCCCATGCCCCTTCTCCAGCCCCCCGACTCCCGTACCCTGCTGTTCAGAGCACTGTGTCTGGGGTGCGGAGCCAAACACAGTGCCGCGCTCCCCCGCAGAGCGTGCAGCTCCCGCCCCCGGCCTCCAGAGTGCTCCATTGGGAGGGAAATCCCGGACCTTTGGAGAGTTTGACAAATTCCTCCGGAGGGCAATTTAAAAACCAAAAAGCCGGACATGTCCGGGAAAATCCGGACGCATGGTAACCCTACCCCAGGGACTCCAGGATCTGCAGCTGCTGCCACCTGTATGGTGAATCCTCCGACTCATCACCAACCAGCTCTTCCCCATTCTGCCAGCCGGCCCCACGCTCTGACCATGCAGAAGAACAGAAACCCTTTGGGACAGCAGGAGAGTCTCCTCAATGCCGCACTCTTCGCATGGCTTCCCGCGGTCACCGGGAAACACGACTGCCCTGCCCCAGGAGTCTCTCAAGGAGCTGCCGGCGCAGTCACTGGGCACCCACTCGTGATGGTCTCGGGCAGTGGCATTGCAGAGGGAGCTGAGCAGACCGTCCCTTCTGTGACTTCCTGAATTGCTGCCAGGACGGATTCTCCTCTGCGCTAGGGAGAGTCCCCGAGGAAAAGCAGCTGTGGTAGGGGAGAGGGCAAGACAAGCTCGCCCCTTGAGCCCTTGAATAGTGGGCAAGCAGGACTCTGAGAGCCAGGGATCGGTGTGTCTTGCTGGGAGAGCAGAGCTGGAGAGCAGAAAAGGGCATTGGAGGAATTGTAGAAAAGTCAGTGTCGTGGCCGGGTCATGGGCAGCCAGACCTAGTGGTCAGAGGCAGAGTCCACACTCACAAGACAGGAGTTGAGAGTCAGCTGGGTCAGGACACTGGAAGAGCAGAAGTAAAAGACCAAATTGTGTTCAGAACCTCAAGTCAGATGAGTCACCCCAAGTCCGCATGCCAGGAAATCAAGCCTGGGGAGCGGGAGCAGGAACAGCCAACACACGGTGCAGAGCCGGGGAGGAGCTCGGGTGTTCAGACAGCTCCTTGTTCCTGCTGCTGGTTTAAGGAGGTCCCGGGGGCCGATTAGCTGCTCTGGGACTCTGCCAATAGGTCCTCAGGGATGGAGCCTCAAACTGGGTCTTGACTTCGCAAGTCCTAGGTAAGCAGTTTTTCGTAGGCTTCCAGGTGGTGTGCTGGAGGGTGGCTGCTCCCAGGAACCCTGGAGACCCGGGTTAATGACCCATGGGTCAGGACAGTGAGTGATCTCTCCCCGCTCAAACCTCCTGCACGAAACAGTCTCCAGGGTCCCGGACGCAACCTCTGAGAATAAAAATACACAGTCATGAGGACAAATAGGCTATGGAACAGGAGCCCCCTCTTTCTTGCAACAGCCCCAAGTGCCTAGAAGAGTGGACGGTTCTTACCTCCAGGAGATGCCTGGGATCTTCCATCTAAGCCTCATTGGGACCCCTGTTGCTTGGTCTGACAGGAGGAGATCATCTGTCTCCACTGCTCCCTGCACTGGGCTGGCTGCAGCACACATCTGTGTAAGAGGCTGGGGCAGAGAGATGTTACAGTCAGGGTCCAGGCAGCCCAGAAGGAGAACAGAGGGTCTGAAACCAGAAGACGAAGCAATCAAATCAGCGGATTCGACAGAGAAGTTTTCTACCCTACAAAGAAGGTCTGTTAGGAAAGCTGAGATTTTAGTCTGGAAACTGCTAAGGCAAAGATTGGAACTTGTTAAGATTCAGTTTTAGTCACTACAAAGTGTGTTGTGTTTTGTTTCTCTCTTTGAAATTTGTCTCTTTCTCTTGCTTAGTGTCACTTAAATCTCTTCTTTGTGACTGTGCTTCCCAAAGCACCTCAGTGTTGTGTGTTCGAGTGAAGTGTGAGTCTCCAGCCTACCCAACAGGCTGAGCTGTGCCCTGTCTCTCTGAAGGTAGCGAATAATTTCTGAGCGGTGCTGGGCCCAGAGTCCAAGGGCAGTTTACCAGACCTCTCGTGTGAAGCCCAAAGAGACCAAAGGAGCAGGAGAGATTCAGGCCCCACTGACCCATGGGAACTTCCCACAGAAGAGGCTACACGGGACTCCAGACACAGCCAGCAGGATCCCTCCCACAAGCTGAACCCTGTCCTTCCCCTCCCAGCCCCACAGCTTCCTCCCCACCCCAGCCTCAGGAACCCCTCCCACCTCCCTGCTCTCCCCACCCACTCTCCAATACCAGGCTGTTTCCAGAATGGAAGCAGGTGTGTACCAGAGTTCACTCACCGCTAGATGCTGGCCAGGCCTCGTGTCACTGCTTTCTCGCTGGGCTAGCAGCCCTGCTGATACTCACTCTTGCAGTTTGTTGGCTGGGAACTCAGCCCTCTAAGCAGGTGACCGTCCTTAAGTCCACTCCTTCGTGGGTCGTGCTGTCTGTCTTGAACAGAAGCAAGGCCTTCCACCCTCATGGGGAGTTCTTCCTCAGCCTGATTTTGGCTGGCCTGCCCTTCTTGGGTTTCCATGGTCTTCTATGTCCCCTTCCTTAGGGACGGTGAGAGAACCCAGTCCTACCGTGGACGCCAGGTTCTGGCCCAAGGCCATGTACTGAAGAGCTCGGTCTGCTTCTGTACTTTTGCTGCTGTTTGCCCTTGTTTCCTCTCAGGTGGGGCTCACATGGTCATCAATTTGGCCTAGCCCCAGGCTTGGCAGCCACAGGCCAAGCCTTAGATACCCTCCTCCTTCAAATCTGGTCCAGCCCGGCTAACAGGTTTGCTGAGGGGATGGTGAAACCCCATTGCTGATCAGAAGGAGGTCAGAGTCTGTTTTCTAGGAGCTGAAGGTCCATTTGTCCTGCTGCGGGAAGTGGAGCTGGAGAGCGGAGATGTTATGTAAAAGAGACTGCATGATGGAGTTGGAGACTGAGGGATGGGAGCCTCCTCCCAGAAACGCTCCCAGGAGAACAGGTTTGAGGAGATCTCTGGGGAGCCTCTTGCTAGGAAAAAACCAAGGGTGGCACATTGATGGAGATGTCTCTGTCCCAGGGATGGGGGAAGCTCCCAGCCAGGCTATGCAGCAGGGATCCCATTTCTCCCCCAGGAAACCCAAATGCCCAAAGAAGTCAGTGGCTCTTACCTCCCTGAGGGAGCGGGGTCTTCCCTCTCAGCCTCTTTGAGAACTGCCATTGCTTGGTTTCCTAGGACAAGGGACCTGTCCCCACTGCTCCCTGAGGTGGCTCAGCTTCTGACTGCAGCCATCTGGGAGGCTGTCACATACCCCAGGGCCTAGAAGACACGGGGGGAGGAGGCTCCTCTTCATGTCAGACTCTGAGAGCCCAGAGAAGGGCCAAAAGAAGAAGAAAGGGCAGGAGATGAAGCTAGCCCTGAGCCTCTGTCCCATCCTCACCTCCTCAAATGTGGAGCTTCCTGAGCTTCAGTTGGGCAGACAGTCTGTAGCCCTGACCCAAAGGTCCTTCTGCGCCATATGGGGCAGGAAGATCTCTGCCTGGGAGCACGGGGAATGGCCTGGGGGTGAGATCAAGGAAAGAGGGGAGGGATATGGGTGTGAGAGAAAGAGCTTCTGCCCCAGATGAAGGAATTTGGGGGGCCGAGGGAAGGACCCGGCTCCACAGAGAGGGGAGAGAGTTTCTGTGAGTGCCAGGGGCCTCCATTTCCGCTTCCACTAGCCCCGCATTTACAGTGAGACAGCAGTACCTGCAGCAGGGAGCGGGACTTGCTGAACAGGGAGGGGAACCTTGAAGAGCATCAGACGAGCCACAGCCCTTGCAGCGCCTCGGGCATCTGGTGCAAGTGCCGGATGATGTGAAGCTGGCCCATGACCTTGGCTGTGACATCCTCGTGCTGCAGGGGAACGAGAACATGTCAGAGACTGAGACACTCCCCAGGAATCAGGGAGGATTAAGGGCACCTGGAACCAGCACCACCATTTCCACCCAGCAGCTGCTCATGTCTGAGTGGTGGATTCACCCTCCCGACCCCCAGGATGGAGGCTTGCTGTCCTCTCTAGTGACCTCCAGTGCCAACCCCCCTCCTTGTATGGTGAGCTCCTGCCACCTCCCCATCCATGCTCCCTGACAGCTGTTCCACCTCCAACCCACCTGGGGACACCGCTCAAGTTAGTAGAACCCTCTCCTCCATCGCTACCTCCATCCCCACCCAGGTAGAGCAGGGAGGGGCCTGTAGCAGGGTGGCGGGGGGCAGGAGGGATTCTGGCAGCAGTGAAGTGGGATGGGGAGAGGTTGAGACCCTTCCCCAAGTCACCCCAGTGACAAAAGCTGAAGCCACAGGATGGCAGCCCTGGTAAAGGGGGCAGGTCAGCAGCCCCTGCTAACTGAATCCTCCCAATCGCTCGAGAGCGGGTCCAGCCCTACCAGCAGCAAGACCCAGCTTCCCACGCCCATGTGCCTCAGCCCTTCCTGGTCAGTCGCCATCTCCAGTCAGTCCTTGGCCTCCCAGGCTGCCAGGGATGGGAGCAACTCTCAATGGTGGCTCGGGTGACATGGACACTAGGCCATGGGGAAATGTGTGCAGCTCTGTGGGGTAGGAAAGGTTCCCAGAGGGCACTTAGGGGACTCTTCTGTCCTTTCCAGGAGTGAGAGCAGAGCACCACATCCTAAGAAGAGAAGTCCATGAAGTCCAGAAGTCCCCACTAGGCTCCTTGCTACCAGGCCAGCGAATGGCGATAGGATGGGAATGAGGCCCTGGCCCCCACCCCAAGCTCCTGAGTCGATTGCAGCTGCTTACCGTGACCCCCATCAGTTGCTGGGCTTCCCCCAGAAGGGAGTAGACGAGCACCAGCCCAGCCTGGCTGACACGCAGCAGGGGGTCGTGGATGGCCAGCACTGCTGTCTGCAGAAAGGATCTTTTCTGCCCGTCGCAGAAGAATTTTCCAAAGACCTAGAAGCAAGAGGACACGAGGCTCCAGCAGATTGCCCAGAGCCAGCCTCCAAGTCCTGGCCGTACAATGGCATCACCGTCTAGTGCCCCAAAGGGCGGGGAAGAGAGCTGCTGTGGCCAAGGCAGTTCATTCTCCAGGAGGCTTTCAGGATCCCAGGGCTCAGGGAAGCCCCTTTATGAAAAGGTCGCAGATGCTTAGGGACCAAAGCCTCCAGTGGCTCTTTCGGGAGGGCAATTTATGGCAGGGGCCAGGATGGGCTGGAAATGGATCTCTAATGTGTGTGAGCAGGCCCACTCTGCTGTGCAGGGCACAGAGACGACAGGGGACCTGTGTTGCTTCCAGGAGAGAGATCTCCTGCACCTCAGCGCCTAGAGGAGTTTCGTGTGTTGTGAGGGGCGAGGGGGTTGGAGCTGACAGACCAAAGGTCTCTTCCCCGCCAGCTTAGTGATTTCTCTTGTCACTGGGTATGGCCTCTGCAGCTCCTTGGTTTCTTCAAGGGGAATCCAATCTGCAGCCTGACAAGGACAAGGAGACCCATGGCCCAGTCCCCATCACAGACACTCCTCGGAGACTTTTCTTCTGCTGCAGCAATTCAGCTTGTGGGAGGAGGGACAAGCTCACACAGTCTCTCTCACAGGGCGTCTGTGGAGCAGCGTTCTGTCGATGCCCTTGTCGATCCAGGAGCCATTCCAAGGCCTCCTCTGTGATGTTGTGGAAATCACCCATTTCACCTTTGACTCCAGTCTGGGGGCACTGTGTTACGGTGTGTTCGAAGGTTTGGATATTCTCACCACAGTTGTGAGACGGGGGCAGGGGAGGGGGGGTGGTGTCTTTGATTTTCCACTTGTGCAGCAAGTAGCCGCAACTTGGGTCAGTGACAATGTGCTTCTTTGGAACAGTGGCTAAGGTCCAGACACTCTGCCATTCCTGGCCAGGTCTGAAGATATGAGGGGGGCGCATGTGGTCCATATTGGCTCTGGAGCTCACTGTGTCCCCTACCCAGTTCCCAGGTTGGGGCATTCTGCTTCCTGACTGGCAATGGAATTGGGCAAAGCCCACCTCCTTTCTCTGCTTCTACAGGGTGCAGGGAATTAAACTAGGGTCTGATCAAGCAATTGTGTCTGACTGTCCCAGGGCTCTCCTCTCAGACACTTGGCGATCAGCCAGGGGGACAAGGAGCAGAAAGACACCCAGAGCCATAATCCTATATTAACTCACCCACGCGGGGATCCTCCTTATGCCACGTAGCAATGCATCCATGTAAGACACTCAAATCACGGCAACTAGTGAGGTTCCAATGTGGGACCTTTAGCACCAGCCTGTCCCACTGGTTGCTGGATGAGGAGCTCTGAGCTGGAAATAAGGAGTGGGCTCTTTTCCTGTCTCCAGGAGGCATCCACTGCAGGGAACCCAGCCAGCCCCACTCCCCGGGCTGTGTCATGCCCTGGCACAGTGCCCTTACCTCCCCCACTCTGGCTGTGTTCTTGTAGCCCAAGAGCCTGCTGTCCTGGTGCCAGTCATAGCACCAGAGATCCTCCACGTCATGTATGGTCAGACCTGGAAGAGAGAGAGAGAGAGAGAGAGACACTTTTTTCCTCCTTCTGGTTGCAGTTTCTGTGTCCTTCCAATCCCATTGGTGGCTGCACAGTGGAGTGGAGAAGAACAGAGGCAGAGAGAGACTTGTCCTCCAGCTGGGGTCAGTCTGAGAGAAATGGTCTGGGGTCCCATTATCAACCTGTGGTCACTCTCAGTCCCCTATTGGGTTCCGTGTCCCAGCTGGGTTCCTTACCCCTCTGTCGGAGCAGCAGCTGGTAGAGCCGGTAAGTCCCCTCCCTGGCCTGCCGGCTGATGTCCTTGTCTGGATCGCTGACAAATAGAGCCAGCTGGGCCACATGGCGACCCATATGAGGGAACTCGGCTGAGATCTAATGGAAGGGAGAGGAGAGGGGACTCTATCAGCATTTTCCTGTCAGCTCCCTTCCCCCCTGGGCCAGAGGGCTCCTTTCCGTTAGCCCTTCTGCAGGAGATGCTGGGGGAGAGGAGCTTGAGATCGACACTTCATTTGTTCTGCTGCCAAGGGAGCCTGGAGCTGCTTTGGGATGCCAAGCAGGGGCTGGAGCATGGTCCTCTTAGAGGCACAGGGACAACACTGAACCAGGACAAGAAGAACTTGACTCAAGCCGAGCTCAGTCCCTGCTCTGACTCTGCCTCCCCTTGAAGAACCGTCCTAACCCACAGCCCCGTCAGCAGCAGCAGACCCTGCAGCCCGCCGGAGCCAGCCCGCCTCCGCCTGGAGCCAGCAAGCTGGGCTCGGAGCTCACTTACGTCAAACTCAGGGAGGGTGACTGTGTATCTCAGCAGGGCTGTGCTGCTCCTGATAGCCCTGGCTCGCTCCTGGGACACCCTGGACACGACCCAGAGGTTGACATGCTGTGGGGAAAGGAGGCAGGTCAGACTCAATGGCCAGGTGCACCTGCTTTGCAAATGAGCCCCATGCCCCCACCCCAAGGGACTTGAGACATTCTGCGCAGGGGGGAATATCTGAGGCCTTGCTGGCAGAGCTTTAGAAGGGGATTCTTTCCCCCAGGAAGCAGCTTGTACCCTGCAGGTCACAACTTGTCAGCGTCTCTCTAGATTGGGACAATGTTCGGGGTCGGGGTTGGTCCCATCCTCCCAGAACTCCTGATTCCTGAACAGTTCACCAGAAAGGAGACGGAACCCTCGCCCTTCCCTGCTACTAAAATCCTTGGGGGGATGTAGGGAGTGACTGAGAGCACAATCCCCCCAGGAATTTCAGAGCAGATCAGAGGGAAGGGCTGATTCCCTGGGCTCCTCCCGTTTCTCTCAGAAGGAGCGTGTGCCTCTTCTCTGAGAACCATCTCCCGAATCTCATGGGGTGTGTGTGTTGGAGGGGTGGGGGAATGGTGGGTTTTCAGACTCTCACTCCCCAAGACAGCCAGCAGCCCTGTGCTTAGTGCTCAGCAGAACCAGGCAGAGCTCTGGCTTGAAGTCCCAGCTCCTTCCTCCATCCCTCAAGAAGGAAGGACATGACAGTGCGTTGCACTGACCTCCCCAACCAAGGATGGCCCACGGGGGACCCAGCTAGGAGGACAGAGTAGAAAATGGATCTTCCAGTCTCTCCTTAAGAGTTAAGATAAAATGGGGCTCACCTCCAAGATGAAGTGGAGCCTGTCTGTGTCTGGGGACTCTGCCAGCAGGTTCCCCAGCATGGCATCCAGGACCTCTGGGATGACTTTGTGCAGAGCCTGCAAAGCATGGGTCAGAGTTAGGGAACCTGGGCCTACACCTGCCACAGGATGGGAAGAAGGGGTCTCTGGGAAGCACTGGGGAGATTCCCAAACACATCTCCCAGCCCCTCTCCTTCACATCGCACTGCAGGCAATTTGCAAGAATTGATGACCCCTGGACCTTTGTTCCATGAGCTTAGCAGGTCTCTGCAGAAGGCCTTGTAGGCAGAAGAGTATGAAACAGCCAAGTTGCTATGGATGGAAGCTGGGCTTCTGGGCAAAACACGGCTTATGGAAGGAAAGAAAGAAAGAAAGAAGGAAAGAAAGAAGGAAAGAAAGAAGGAAAGAAAGAAGGAAAGAAAGAAGGAAAGAAAGAAGGAAATCCCCCAGGGTGGGGTCATCTCTTCCCTGCTGGAGGGAAGGATCCAACCCTGCAGCTTGTTCCATCTCCACTACCCCACCCCTAAATCTGGAGCTCCAGCGAATCAAGGGAGCAGGGACCAAGGACCACTCTGGAAGAGGAGAGGGATGGAGGAGGAGGATGTACCTGGTTGCTGGTGGTGTCCTTCTCCGTGCCCAGGGTGAAGACGGAGTGAAGGGCAGCTCGCAAGAGGTGGGTCTCTAGGGCTGGCTCCAGGGCAGGTTTCATGGTGCTGGCAAGAGAGAGGAGCTGGTATTAGACTGTGCAGTACGGGGGTGGGACAGTCGCCAACACGGACACCAACCCACAGGGATAGAGGCATAGGCTGGCGAGAATGGAAACTGAGGCACTTAGCTAGGGAATGACAAGGCCAAGGCATCCCAGACAGACAGTGGCAGGACAGGAATAGCTCCTGTTCCCTGGAGCCTGCTGCCCCTCCTGTATCTGAGCCCGGGAGTGAGCCCCTCCCCAAGGCCCCTGTCATGTTATGGGAGTGAAAAGAAGAGCCCTGCCAGGAGAGAGTGACCCTTCCCACCCCACCATCTCTGCCAGAGGCGCCACTCTTGGGAGGTGACCTGGGCGGGACAGTGACGGTGACTCCCAGCCTTGGGCCTGAGCAGCACTGGGGTGAGGGGAGCCGGCGGGGTGCGGGGGTGGAGCTGTCTCGGTACCAGAGGTAGCCCACTGCAGCCAGGGAGTGGGCGAGGACGGCGCTGGGTGACGAGTCATCGGGAAGCTGCTCGATGAGCTCCTGTGAGACGCGAAGGAGACAAAGGAGCGTGTGAGATTCAGGCCCAACTGACACCTCCCAGTGAGGAGATGACACAGCCAGTGCCCCACATGGCCAGCAGGATCTCCCACCACCTCCCACTCCCCCGATTCCTTCCTGCCCATCCGACTTGTCCCCCTTCCCGGATTCCTGCCCAGCTCACTCCCAATCCCCTTCTCTCCTCCTCCCTGTCAAAACTGCCCCCATTCAGCCCCATCCCGACGACCGAGCCGGGACCATGTGATTCCTTGGCCCCCACTCTCAGCTGCCCTCCAGCCCCACAATTCCCCCCCTGCCCACTACCCACCAATCTCACAATTTCTCCCTTCTCTTCTCCCCAGTCTTCAGCCCCAGCAAACTCTGCCCTCTGCTGCCCCCTCCAACACCACCCAGCCTCCACCCATTAGCCCGGCCATACCCCTGCCAATCCCATATCTCTCTCCTCCCTCCAGCTGCCGTATGTCATGTCTCACTCACCACGATCCTCTTCACAACAGCCGCCTTGCAGCAGCGCAGCTCCAGCGTGTCCTCCCCTCTCTCCCGTGCAGCCAGACATGCGGGGTAGATGGCCTGAAGGAACAGGAGCTGCTGCCCCTCATCCTGTACCCACCAGGAGTGGGGTATAGCGAGAGACAACCTGTTACCTAGGGACCTTCCTGCCCCACCCACACCAGCTCCAGGGCTCAGGCCTCAATGGGGGATTGTGGGGACCCGCCTATTCTCCAAATCCCCCACCACTCCTACGCAAGCAGGATCAGGAACTGGGACAGTGCCTGTGGGGGGAGACGACTTCGGCTGTTGTGGGAGAAACACCCCCATCTTGGGAGTCCCACATCATGGATGTAAAAGGGCCCCATTGGGGTGGTGGATCAGGAGGGACAAGACCCTCGGCAGGGGTGGGGATGCTGGGAAGGGACAGGGCAATCTTGGTTCCAGCCCAGGTGGGGAACATTTGTACCTTATCTCTGCACTGGAGCTGCTCTCGGATGACCTTGAGAGCAGCTTCATCTTTGGCCATGTCCACCCCTTCCTCCTGCTCCGAATCCAGGGGGGTCCCTGCACCAGGGAGGGAAGGACAGGGGCATGGTGGGCAGAGCAGGATTCAAGACCCCCCTTCCCACCTCAGGCACCCAGGGCAGATGGGGCCCCAAACCTCCCTCTCAGGGATGCCTTCAGCCCCCAACAGCTTCAGAAGCCCAGAGCAGAGCCCCCCTCCCCTGCCCAGGACTCCAGGGGAGGTGCCGATTCCCCCGGCCCCGGAGCAGCAAGGACCAAAGTGGCAGCAGCTCTTCGTGCCCCACCCCCAGGTCCCAGTGCGGAAGGGGCAGCTGTGTGACGGCTGCTGCTGTCAGTGGGGTTCCCGTGGCTCAGGCCAGACACCTAGGATGGGGACTCCCCCAATATCACTGGGAGAGCGTCTGGGCCCAGGGTGTTCACATCCCGTCCTCAGCCCTCCCGGAGCCCAGCCTGGCTCCTCACCTGGAACAAAGCAGTGGCCTCCATCGGCCTGGCTGCTGCTAGAGGCCCAGGTGCTGCCGCTGTCCCCTGCTGAGCTGCCGGTGCTGGGACAGGGACCTTCCACCTCCTGGCCGGCGGGGGCTGGAAGGGCCTCAGAGACCGGGCAGGGTGATGCCTCCTGATGGGAACGGGGGCTGGGCTCCTGGGGCCGCTGCTGCCCACACAAGAAGCCCCAGAGCCACCCTGCCCGGCGCCCCTCCTGGGCTGGGCCCTGTCTGCAAAACCGCAGCCTGGGCCAGCTCCACTGGGGCCTGGTCGGGGCCTCTCCCAGCTCGGCGCCTGCGCCGGGAGCCGGGGTCCTTTTCCAGAAGGCCGGGCACTTCCGCCGTCTGGCCTGGACGGGACCTGCTTCCCCGCCAGCGGGGACGCAGGGCTTGCTCTGCCCCTTGGAAACATGGCAGCTGCTTCCCTCAGGCTCTGGGGCCACCTGCAGAGCCTTCCTCCTGAACATCCGCAGGAGCCTGGCCATCCTGGAACCGAGCGGGGAGCAGGGGTGAGTCTGGGCTCAAGGCAGCCTTTCACTCCTGGCCCTTTTCCGGCCCTCCTCCTCCCTGCTCCAACCACAGCCGCCCCCTCTGCCCCCACAGGAGTGCAGGGAGTGCCATCTGCACACACGGGCAGGAGTTCATTGCATGATCTGCTCCCAATGTTCCCCCTCGTAATCCCTGCTGCTACAATATCCAGGAAGTCTCATCGTTTTCCAGCAATGGGGTCAGTCCCAAAGACCATCGGTTACTCTGGACAAGCAGCCCCCTCCTGTCGTCCTAGGCCACACTCCCACCCAGGCTAGAGAAGGAACAGAACCCAGGAGTCCGGACTTCTCCTGGGAAACCATTCCCCACGTCAAAGTCACAAAGACCCTAGGCACAGGAAGACCAGAGCCCTCCTCGTTCCCCATTGATTTCCATGCTCAGCAGCTCACAGGCTCTGGCCCAGCTCAGAGACTCTCAGCCTGGGGAACAGTGTCCCACAAGGGAAGGGCTGGGAGCCCCATTGCTGGAACCTTTCCAAACACACTGGAGACGGCTCTGGAGAAGCTCCTGCCCGGTCTGAGAGTGAGGGGCTCTTGGGGCCTGTTTGCAAATGAAATCCCCCTTTGGAGATAGTCGCTCCCCTTTTCTGCCTCTCCCAAGACAGACAGGGGAAGCCACCGAGGAACCCAAATGCCACTCACTTGCTGTCAGTGATGGTACGATGGATGGCGGATGTTCAGGGTCAGCAGACGTCCCTCGCCCTCCTCCTCACTCTCCAAGCCCAAGGCAGGCTGGAGAGGGTGGTGACCTCAGGAGTTACCCTGCCCAGCCAGCAGGCAGGGTGATGACACGAGGGCGATCGACTGGCTGTGAAAAGAAGAGTCTGTCTTATTACCAAGGGACGGAGAAACTCAGCCAGCAGCAGAGGGGTGCAGAACACAGCCCTAGGGTGGAGGTGACAGCGCCTCCAGGATCCTGACATCCCAGCACTTTACACACCTTCCTGGAGCCTCCCAACCCCGCTGGGCTGTAGCGATGGGACCCCAACCCTACTGACGGCAAACGGGCCTCAGCTACCGGCTCAGGGTCACACTGAGTGTCAGAGCCATGGATGGACCCCTTCACTAACCACTGCCGTACACTCCCTCCCACAGCTGGCAATTGCAACCAGGCCCTAATGTTTGGTCCCCCTGCCTTTGAGAGAGAGTGTCACTCCTGCTTCCATTGCTGCCTATTGATCTGTGGGACTTTGGGCAAGTTGCTCCCCCTCTCTATGGCTCTCTGGGACTCACATCCCTGAATGGGCTTTAAAGAAGACAATGGTTGAAGTTTGGCCCCAACTAGTTCTTGTTTCTCTAGACTAGCCATTTTAGCAAAGTTTAGAGTTCTTGACATTCAGCACCTGGAAACATCCCTTTCTCCTTCGCAGACGGCCTTAACATCCCTTATCTCACCCAGGCCCCCTGCTGCCTGGAGTTAGAGAATTGACCCTTTTCCCATTTGACCTACCCAAGGTGTCACACAGCAAAGCGGTGACGGAGTCAGAAAGAGAAGACAACAGTCCTGATTCCTGTTCTAACTAACAAACAACAATCGCCCGGAGGCAGGGATAGAGCCCAGGAAATCAGGTGTAAATATTTTCATGGAAACCGTTTTCTGTCAGAAAATCCATTCAGACGAAACCACTTTGTTCCTTGAAATGGTAACAAGTAGGATGAAAATTCTTTGCAAAAATATAGTTTGCAAATTAGAGCATCTCCTGTTTGTCACAGTGCATTCAGCTGTCTCGTCGTACACAAAGGGGAGACTCTATGATCTAGAAAGTTAGATGAGATGCTTCAGTCTGAGCTAAGTAGTTGCTGCTCTTCACAATTTCAAAAGAATAAAATGCAAATAAAATAGAATATTAGGTCATAATCTGCTATGGCTCAGTGTGATCGGACACCCCCTAGTCTGCACTGCTCCGAGTGACACTCTTCAGTGGATCCCCAGCATCCACCCATGGCGAGGTAGGTGGGAGAGGATTGCTATTCGTACTTGACAGAAGGAGAAACGAAGGCTGAGAAAGGAGCAGGGACTTGTCTTAGCTGATGCAGTTGCTCTCAAATGAGCTACACACCAACAATTGTTCATAGTAATTATTCAGCAAGTATTTCAGAAGAATTGGAATGTTCGAGAGGATCATGAACTGCTCCGAGACAATGAATGGAGAGCAGCATCCACATTGGACAAACATATAACTGGTTGTGACTTATTTGCTTGGTCATAAAAGAGAACGAAAAAGACCAGAGGTTTTCTCCCTGTCAATAGCCCCCTCCTCAGCCAATCAAGGTTGAGACTTTGAGGGGTGGGAGGCTAAGGGGTCTCACCAAATAGCCCAAAGAATGGCCCAGGTCACCACCGAGGGGATCACTCTCGGAGCACTATTCCAGTTTACCTCTCTGTGAGGGCCTCCCACAACCACCCTCCCTCGGCCCCCCGCTCCACACACAGAGCCCCTTGTGGTGGGAGGAGAGCAGAGGAAAAGGACAAAGGAAGCAAGAAGAGAAAGGAGGCAGAGACAGGAAAAGGGAAAACAAAAAGGAGAAACCCCAATGTCCCCAGTGATTCTAAGGGACAAAGTCCTAGGTCAGAAATAAAATGCTGCCCCCACAATGTAGTGTTTTCCTTTCCTAAAAATCAGCCAGCACCTGATGGATCAGACTGAACAGGTTCCAAACCTCTCCGAGGCTCTTACCTTCTCTACAGGGACGTCTGTTTTCGAGCAAAACCACTAAAAGAAAAGGAGAAAACTCCAAAGAGGGTCCTCCTTGCGCTCACGAACGTGAAAGGGAATGCTCTCTCAGTCCTCCAGGAGAGACCTCGAGAAGGAGACGTGCTGAAGCAAAGCCACAGGGATCTCCGAGGTGGCCCCTGTCCTGCACCCCTGTCCTGCCTGGCTGATGTCAAGATCTCTCTGTGAGGTCATCGCCTCCCCACCACCTTTGTCCAATAGGCTGAGGTCCTGCCAAAGGCCCTTGTGATGTCACTGCCACACCCACCCCTCCCCGGCAGTGCTGATGTCCTGCCCCTGTCCAGCCACACTGGATGTTTGAGCTGCTTCCCCTGGATCACCCCACTCAATGAGCGTTCATTGTGGGGATGACACCGACCACACAGTGGAACACAGAGGTTCTTCCCCAGGCCACAATTAGGTTTTCACAAGTTAGTCGACTTTTTGGCCAGAAGGAACCGTTAGACCATTTAATCTGATCCCCTGCGTATCCTAAGGCCTCCTGTATGTCAGAAGAGCTGGGCTTTTCTTTTACTCCAACTTTTTCCAGAAAGGCATCTAGTCTTTATTCGAAGAGATCAAGAGATGGAGAAGCCATCAGTTCTCTTGGTAGTTTGTGCCAATGACGAACCACCCTCTTACAAATCTGGGACGAAAGCTCATGCTCAAATAAATTTGTTAGTCTCTAAGGTGCCACAAGTACTCCTTTTCTTTTTGCGAATACAGACTAACACGGCTGTTACTCTGAAACCGGTCTTATTGTCATTATGCTTTTTCTGATTTCTGCTTCCATCCATGGGGTCTTGTCATGCCTTTCTCTGTGACATAAAAGAGCTCTTTTATACTCAACATTTTCTCTCCATGAAGTCAAGCAACTCACTTCTCATTTGTCTTTTGTATATACTAAACAGATTGAGCTTTTTCAATGTCTCATTAGAAGGCATCATCCCCATCACTCAGTTATGAATCTTTTCTGCACCCTCTCCAATTGTTTTAACATAATATTCAAACTGTGGACACAAGAACTGGATTCAACATTCCAACATCAGTCTCACCAATGCTGTTTCACTTCCCTTTCCATCCTCACTACTCTATCCATCCAAGAATGGCTTTAACCTTTTTTACCACAGCTTCACATTAACAGATCATGCTGAGCAGCTCGTCCACTATGAACCCGAAATCCTTTTCAGGGTCACTGCTTTCCAGCGGATTGTCCCCCATTCTATAGGGTGCCGCCTGACTCCTTTGTTACTGGAGGTATGGGGTTGCATTTGGCTTTATTAAAACCTAATTATTTAGTAAGTATTTTAGAAGAACTAGCCCATTAGAGAGAGAATCATGAATTATTCAAAGACATTGAATGGAGAAAAGCAGCAAGAGCAATCAAATACATGTTTGGTTGCGGCCTATTTCCTTGGTCTTAAAAGAGGGTAACAAGGACCTGAGTCTCCTCCCTCACAATAGTCTGAAGCTCCCCCAATCAGCATTGAGACTCTGAGAAGCAGAAAGCTGAGAGTTCTCACCAGATGTCCTGGGTCACCACCGGAGGGAGTCACTCTTAGAGCACTATTCCAGCCACATGTCTTTGGGAGGGCCTCCCGCAATGAGAGTTGGAGTGCAACCCCCCATCCCCTCCGGCCCCCGCTCCACACACAGAGCTCCTGGTGGTGGGAGGAGAGCAGAGGAAAAGGACAAAGGAAGCAAGAAAAGAAAGGAGGCAGAGACAGGAAAAGGGAAAACAAAAAGGAGAAACCCCAATGTCCCCAGTGATTCTAAGGGACAAAGTCCTAGGTCAGAAATAAAATGCTGCCCCCACAATCTAGTGTTTTCCTTTCCTAAAAATCAGCCGGCACCTGATGGATCAGACTGAACAGGTTCCAAACCTCTCCGAGGCTCTTACCTTCTATACAGGGACGTCTGTTTTCGAGCAAAACCACTAAAAGAAAAGGAGAAAACTCCGAAGAGGGTCCTCCTTGCACTCACGAACGTGAAAGGGAATGCTCTCTCAGTCCTCCAGGAGAGACCTCGAGAAGGAGACGTGCTGAAGCAAAGCCACAGGGATCTCCGAGGTGGCCCCTGTCCTGCACCCCTGTCCTGCCTGGCTGATGTCAAGATCTCTCTGTGAGGTCATCGCCTCCCCACCACCTTTGTCCAATAGGCTGATGTCCTGCCAAAGGCCCTTGTGATGTCACTGCCACCCCCACCCCTCCCGTGCAGTGCTGATGTCCTGCCCCTGTCCAGCCACACTGGATGCTTGAGCTGCTTCCCCTGGATCACCCCACTCAATGAGCGTTCATTGTGGGCTCAAGCCGACTACACAGTAAAACATCAGAGGCTTCTCCCCATGCTACGCTCAGTTTTTCATAAATTAGCAGACTTTATGGACAGAAGAGACAATTAGGGTGTCTTCTGACCCCCTGCATATCACATGCTTTCTGTAGAGCATAGGAGCTAGCTTTTGACTACACACGTTCCAGAAAGCCATCTAGTTTTCATTAGAAGACATCAAGAGGTGGGGAATTCCCACCACTTCCCTTTCTAGTTTGTTCCTTTGGTGATTCATCCTCACGGTTGAATATGTGTGCCCTCTTTCTCATATGAATTGGTCTCTTTTGAGTTTCCATCCACTGCGTCTTGTTATGCTTTTCTCTGCTAGATCAATGAGCCCTTTAATACCCGATAGTTTCTCTCCATGAAGTCACTTCAACACTTCAATGACGTCACCTCCCGATCTTTTTTATCATCTAAACAGGCTGAGCTCTTTCAATAGCTCACTCGCAGGCATTTTTCTGCAGCCCTCAAAACATTCCATTGCTTTTTGCTGCCCCATCTCCAATATTTCAAAATCTTTTTCAAAGGTGGACGCCAAAACTGGATGCAGGATTCCATGATCAGTCTTCCTCATGGTGTGTCACCGCCCTCTGCGCCTCACTGCTCTTTTCATACATCTAATGATGGCTTTAGCCCCCTTCACCACAGCATCACCCTGGGTGCTCATGTTGAATGGCTTGCCGAGCACGGCCCCGAAATCCTCTTCACAGTCAGTGCTTTCCTGGATACACTGCCCCATTCTGTAGGTGTGGCCTGCATGCTTTGTCGCTAGCTATAGGACCCTTCCTTTGGTTCTTTTCCAACTGGTTTTCTTTGAATGGGTCCAGCTTCTCAAGGGATCCGATTACTCTGTGTCACTGCCCTCTCCTCATCACAAATTACCACTCTACTACTATTTTATCACCCACCAATGTTAGCAGCAGTGATTTTTAATTTGGGTTGCAATTCATTGATATTTATTTTCAAGAATTAGTCCCTGAGTGCCTCTTCATATCCCTAGTGCCCAGAACCTGCTCCTCACAGCACAGCGAGAAAAGGCCGCCCAGCCCAGCTGTGCCATAGGGGCTAAGCACAGAACAAACTTGGGAGCTTGTGTCATCCATAGCTTCTGAACAACATGTGGGGGTCATCAGCTTAGAAATACACTCTAGACCAGTAGCGTAGACAGGCCCCAAATGTATCTAAGTGTTCCGCCTTGGAAAACAGGAGAGAAAAAAACATAACCTTGATTAGCTGTATCTTATAGTCGTGGAAACTGAGGCACACAGAAGCAAAGAGATTCGCTCATGGTCAAAAAGCCAGGAATAGAAAACGGCAGATCTGCTGATAGTCAGTCCTGGTCCCTAGCCATGTTTTTCCTGGCCTCTCTGCTTCAGCTCCAGCAACAACGCGAGTCGAGGTTTTCTTCTTCTCCGTGTCCTTTAACTTCACGTCACTGCAGAAGAAAGATTGTTTCTGACCAGCTGGCTCTAATGCATGGAGATGTCTTTCCAGAAGATGTGCTCTGGCTCAGTTCCATGTCGTACGTTTTCTGGAGGAAGCGCTTGGTGACGTTCTAGGGCCTGTGTTACACAGAAGATGGACAGAATGGTCCTTTCTGACCTTCATTTTTTTCTTTCGCTCAGAGGATAACGCTGGACATTTTCTCTCATTCACTTTCCTTTGGAATTATTTCAATCCAGTCCAAAGGATTTCCTCTTCTGTTGCATCTTCAGCACCTTTCCTAGCAAACAGTTACTGTTCGAGCCCAGGTTTCCAGTTTCAGGCTGTCCCAGGGTGAGATGGCCATGAAAGGGGTAGTCGCTCAACTGAACCTATCCCCAGGTGAAGGGAATAAGTGCAGCGGTCACGTGAGAAGGAGCAGCATATAACTAGCATGCAGGCCTGTTGGGTGATATAAGAACAGCCTGTGCTCAGCCAAAAGAGAGATTCGCAATGGGAGCAGGCCTGCGGGGGGCTTGGATAGTCCTTTCAAGGCAGTTTGGGTTCACAGTAGGGGATGGAACAGCCAAGCTGCTAGGGTTGGGAGCTGGGCCTCCTGGCAGTGTCCAGGAACAAAAGCACAGCATCTGCCAGGAAGGGAGTCCCCACAGAGGGACACCGTAATCTCCCAGGGTGGGAAAAGGCTCTCACTGCCATTTCTTAACCTCATGGGGTGTTCTCCTGCTCTGCCAACCCCAGCCCTATTTCAGCATCTCCAGGTGCCTGAGGGAGCAGGAACCAGAGGCCATCCTGCAGCTGGGACAGACATGGAGGTTGATGACCTACCTTCCCGTGGTGACCATGGTGCAGGACAGCCCTCAGGACATGCGAATGCAGCTCCAGATCTGGGAGCAGCTTCCCTTTGCTGGCACGAGACCTTGTATGTTGCGGGGGGTGAGACAGGCACCAACTTTTGGTAACCCTCAGTGGGATCAGAGGGTAATGGTTTGTAGAAAATAGTGCTGGAGAGCTTTACAAGAACTAGGCAAGCCATTTACAACACACACTTTGCTTCTCTACAAAAGAAAAAGGACACTAAATTATCTAAACTACTACATGCCACAAAGGGCCACAACAGTGGTTCCTTTTACCCAGCCAGCAATATTGTTAATCTATCCAACTATAGTCTTAGCCCAGCAGAAGAATCTGTCCTATCTTGGGGCCTCTCCTTCTGCCCCTCCACCCCCACGAACATGATACAGTTCTGTGGTGACCTAGAATCCTATTTTCGACGTCTCCAACTCAAGGAACATTTCCAACACACCTCTGAACAACATACTAACCCACAGAGAGCTTCCTACCAAGACTACAAAAAGAAGGATTCTGGGTGGACTCCTCCTGAAGGTCAAAACAACAGTCTGGACTTTTACATAGAGTGCTTCCGCCGACGTTCACGGGCTGAAATTGTGGAAAAGCAACATCACTTGCCCCATAACCTCAGCCGTGCAGAACACAACACCATCCACAGCCTCAGAACCAGCTCAGACATCATAATCAAAAAGGCTGCCAAAGGAGGTGCTGTCGTCATCATGAATAGGTCGGAATATGAACAAGAGGCTGCTCGGCAGCTCTCCAACACCACTTTCTACAAGTCATTACCCTCTGATCCCACTGAGAGTTACCAAAAGAAACTACACCTTCTGCTCAGGAAACTCCCTGAAAAAGCACAAGAACAAATCTGCACAGACACACCCCTGGAACTCCAACCAGGGGTCTTCTATCTGCAACCCAAGATCCATAAACCTGGAAATCCTGGACGCCCCTTCATCTCAGGCATTGGCACCCTGACACCAGGATTGTCTGGTTATGTAGACTCTCTCCTCAGGCCCTACGCTACCAGCACTCCCAGCTATCACTTCAATCTCTCTGGTCACTCTCCAAGGAACTTCCCACTCTGAGACCCTGGACACTGTGGCCTGTAAATGCAAGTGGGGAATTAATTACTGACCTCGGTGGCGTTCAGACTATGTCCTGAAGCATGGGATTGGACCAGAGGGACAGCTAGCGCTGGCCACAGTGTCTAGGGTTTCGGAGTGGGAAGTTCCTTGGAGAATTCCACTGGGTGGGAGACTCAGCTGTGAAGGGAGGGGGCGGGCAGGAGCATCTCATCAACCCAAGATTGGAATAACTGAAGTAATGTTCCTTTTACACGGAGCCTCAGCTCTTTGGAACCTCTGCAAACGCTTTAGCCACGTGTTTAACTCCATCTGCAGAAGTAGCCTTGGATGGCAGTGGGAGGGCTCAGGTGTGTAAATGTTTGCAGGATGGGCGCTCAGGGCCGTCCCTGACGCCAGGGCAAAGTGGATGTGAAGTGCCACTGTCTGGATTTGGGAGCCTGCCTGCACACCGAACTCACTCGGTGCTGGGTGCATGACTGCAAGGCGCTGGGCTGGGGAAAATCAGCCCCGGGTGGTTATTTCAAGTAGAAAACCAGAGCCACTTCTGGGGTCTTTCAGCTTCTAATGCCTTTTCCCTTCTGCAGCTGGATTTCAGCGTACGATAAAATCCCTCTCAATGCCAAGTCAGTGTCATAAATCACTGGACTGGGTGCAGGAATCAGTAGGTGATGTTCTCTGGCCTGGGTTATGCCAGGGCTCAGACTAAATTATTGTTCCCAAAACTTTTAAAAGCTGAGCCCCCTCCTCAAGGCAAAGAAACCAATCGTGCCCCTCACCCGTCAGCAATGTGTTAGCGACCCCACCCCCCATTTTCATGGATACATCTTCAAACCCCACCCTTCCCACCACGGCTAGCCCTTCCCCACGCTTCAGAAGACGCTGGGGTAGATGATCCTAACCGTCCCCTCTAACCTTAAGAGCTGAGAGACCCCATCCTGGAGCATCTTAAAAATCACAGTTCCCAGACTCTGGAACAGGGGCTGCTTTGCCGGGCTCACCTTTCTCCCTCCGTCAGGTTGGCCGATGGGGATAATGAGCCTGGAGATCTCATTCCCACTGCTCTGAGTGCTGCCCATGTGCACATGACCCAGCTCAGCTCTTCCTGTATCCCAGGAACGTCTTCATCTTCTGGGATCCTCATGGCAGCAGTGGGATGATTTAACGGAGTCCCTTAGTCATGGGGCCTTTCTCTCTCTTTGGTTTCAGAGCCAGCGTCCTGGAATCGTCTCCTGGTGCGTGGAGTGGTGGCAGTGGTGGGGGAGCTAATCTCACTATACCGATGTGGGTTTTGGAAAGGTAGAGGGAAAGTGTTTGCCTACTCGCAACTCGTCTTCAGGAAGCTGCTGTCTCATCCCTCCCAGCAGCCTGGAAGTCGGCAGGATTCCCAGGAATCTGAGCTCCCCGCAGTGTGTGACAGGGACGGGGACCAGGCCCAGGGAACCAGAAACAGGAATCGAGACCCAGCTCTGGAGAATGGTGAAGGAGACCTGCTAATGGAGGACAGACGCTTCCCCCAGCCCTCAGCGGCTGGAGTAATGTGTGTGGGGGAGAAGTAGGGAGGGGGTTGGAGCTGACAGACCAAAGGTCTCTTCCCCGCCAGCTTAGTGATTTTTCTCATCGCTGGGAATGGCCTCTGCAGCTCCTTGGTTTCTTCAAGGGGAATCCAACCTGCAGCATGACAAGGACAAGGAGACTTATGGCCCAGTCCCCTTCCTGTGACAACCTCTCCCCTTCAAGATCGTTTCCTCCAAGTGGAGCAGGCCCTGCAGGAATAAGGCCATGAGAATGGAATGAAACCCCATTTTACTGAAATCTATCTGACCAATCCTAACATATTGTAATATAATTCTCTAACCAATGCATAGAATCATAGAATCTCAGGGTTGGAAGGGACCCCTGAAGGTCATCTAGTCCAACCCCCTGCTCAAAGTAGGACCAATCCCCAACTAAATCACCCCAACCAGGACTTTGTCAAGCCTGACCTTAAAAACCTCTAAGGAAGGAGATTCCACCACCTCCCCAGGTAAACCATTCCAGTGCTTCCCCACCCTCCTCGTGAAAAAGTTTTTCCTAATTTCCAACCTAAACCTCCCCCACTGCAACTTGAGACCATTACTCCTTGTTCTGTCATCTGCTACCACTGAGAACAATCTAGATCCATCCTCCTTGGAACCCCCTTTCAGTTCATTGAAAGCAGCTATCAAATCCCCCCTCATTCTTCTCTTCTGCAGACTAAACAATCCCAGTTCCCTCAGCCTCTCCTCATAAGTCGTGTGCTCCATCCTTCTTGTAGTGTGGGGCCCAAAACTGGACACACTACTCCAGATGAGGCCTCACCAGTGCTGAATAGAGGGGAATTATTTCCCACTACCCTCATTAACTTACACCTAGCAAAATTAATTATACAGCAGACAGAAACAATTAGAGAACCAGACGGATTCACAATAGAAAAAGTGGGGGCCATAAAGATAAAAACGTACAGAAATGGGGGTTTCACAACCACAACTATTGAGAAGTGATTTCTTGCCAGACAGGATGCTATCAAACTAAGTTTTCTTTAACCGTCTTTCTCTGGAGGCAATGGGCATTATCAGGACAGGATTGTATTCCGAACAGCCCAATAGCACCTGATTTCAGTGTGACTAGTTTGGAATGTGAGGAGGTGACCATTCGCGTCCCAGCTTATGGATGCCTCTGCTGCTTAGCCAAAGGCCTTAGCTTAAGAACAGGGCCTCAAACTGTCACAGTGAGAGAAGGCCCTTACACCCGCAGACAGTGATTTTGATTCTTTCTTTTGTACCTCTATAACTAGCTAAATGATAAACATATACCTGAATTCTTAAAGCATCGGCCTTTACAGACAGGCCTGAAAAGCCCCAGCTCCTGGAAGCGTGGGATGAGGTGAGACTCTCGGCTTTCATTTTCTATGCAACGGAAGATTCTCACCCTCTCGGTTGCAGAGAAAATCTAGAAAAAGTGACCCAAGTGCTGCCTACAGGTCTGAGCAACCAAAACCCAAATAGAAACAATCTAATGTTTATTATGATTACATTTCATAGAATCACAGAAGATTAGGAAGAGACCTCAGGAGGTCATCCAGTCCAATCCCCTGCTCAAAGCAGGACCAACACCAACTTCATGATTTTGAGGAGCCTGACTTGTGCTTTGTAAATGCCGGGGGTTGGCAATGCTGTGCCACACAGGTGCTGACTTCTCGTTTCCCCTGGAGGTGCTCCACTCCTTTGCCCCCCAGGGCACATCACTTAGGGCAGGCCAGGGGGTGGGAGCTGAAGGAGAGGAGGAGGAGGAGGGGTGGGGCCACTGAGAGGGATCGGGATTCACTGTCGGTCTGGGGCTAAGGCCACTTCAACTCCCCCACCAGGAAGAAGCTGGCTCTGCTGGCAGGGGCTGCACTTCACATCGAGGGAGCTGATCACCTTCTCAGCTCCCCAACTAGGAAGCGCAGCCCCTGTTGGTGCCATTCCACGTCTGCCCAAGGCTTTCAGTTTTGGGGGGTTCACCTGGCCCCTTGCCGCTCAAACAATGCCCATGTTAAAAAAGGGGGGGAGCATGGCCCCTTGGCCCCAACTGCTTCTGGTGCTCCAGTGGACATTGCATAGCTTCCATCCACTGTTACTGGCTCCCAGGAGCCATTCCATGCTGCCCCACACTCACAGTCCAATCAATACGAGCGCTCCTGGTGAGGACATGCCCCACCAACACAAGAAGCAAAGTGCAGACAGCAGAAGAGATGCAGTTACCATGGCAGCTGCAGGCCGACATAAGTTAGGTTGACTTAATGTTTTAGTGTAGACATGCCCTGAGTGATATTCTACTGGGTCTTATTGAAACAGATCTTTAACCACCCACCGCTGGGGAGAATGTTTACCAGAACCAGTGAAAAGTCAGATCCAGTATGGTGAATGCACAGGAGTTTATTTGAGAATGAATCACACAAGCAGTATAAGGTTATCACATGCACGTCTCCCTGGTGAGCCTCAATTCCCCGAGCACAAACCCTCAGTAGCTATGCTGGCCTTAGACTTTCATACTGTTCCTTTTTGACTCACCATTTTTTCTAGCACTCACTTTCAATCCCTGTTTATTTCTGCGTCTCTTCCACTCTCCTTGGATCACTGTCACAGATCATTCCCCCTCATGGTCTCCATTCTTTCCACTGGGGGGGACTGCGGTCATGTCCTGCTTGGGGTCCACAGCCCGGCTCCCTGTGCGTTCCCATAGCTTGCCCTCTCTGTCCATTTCCCTTTCTGTTCACTCTGCTGTGTTAGATCAATGATGACACCCGTTTAGGGGGCTTCCCTTGGGTAACTGATAGAGATTTATGGTCTGAATTCCCACTGGCACAGCACTGCCAACCCCAGTCAGGCAAGCCCCCCCCCCAAAAAATGAGATTTAATCATAATATATAGTAAATAGAAGCATTCTTTTGTTTGCCTTTTGGTGTCTCAGAGCTTTAGACTGCACTGGGGTGACATTTTTAAGTTTTTCTCTGCACCAAAAGAACGAGTTACTTCCTTTGTTTAGAAGACAAAAGCGGAGAGTCACCTCCTCACCTGCAGGCTGGAATGTTCCCCGTGGGCTGCTCCCCGCCCAGCAGCAGCCGAGTCAGCGCCAGGAAGAGAAACCCCCGGTTCCTGCTGCAGGAGCGGCCCAGGCAGAGCCCGGCCTTGCTCGGCTTCTCTCCTGCAGTTCATGTGGCCGGTTCCTTCCCGGGAGGAGCCTGGCACGTGACCTGGGGCGGGCCCCTGGGGGCGGGGCTTCTGCCTTGTTTGGTGGGTTGGGTTTTAATTTCCCTCCCGAGAGCGCGATTGGCTCCCGGTTCCCCAATCGGCTTTAAAAAAAGCTGTAAAGGCTCGTCACTGCGCCTGTGCGAGGTTTGGTTTCGGTTTCGGGATCCCCCGGGTGCTGCTGGCCCCTCCCCTCGCTCCTCCTGCAGCGCCACGTGGCTGCGGGCGCCGGGCTCGGGTGCAGGGGCCTTGACTTGTGAGCTTGGTTGGTGGGGGCTGCTCGTGAGCCCTACTCCACCACCCAGCACCAAGTGGCTGCTCCTGGCTCACTGCAGGGGGGTTGTTGGTTGGGGGGGGTTGTTGTTTGGGGAGGGAACAGCAGTAGCTGGAGTGGGGCAGCCTCGATTTACCTGCCCTTGCCCTGCTCCCCTGGCAGTTGCAGTGCACCCGTGGGGGGGGGGAGGAGCGGGGGGCAGGAATACACAGGCTGTGTGGGAGCGGGGGCAGCAGAGCTGGGGAAGGCTGCAGCACCATTTGGGGTGGGGGTGGTTGGCAGGAGTAGCCTGGGGAATGGGAGGGGGCAGCTCCACCGGGCTGGTGGGGGTGTGTGTGGAGTGTCACCCACCATCCTGTGCTAATTATTGGGCATTTGGGGTGCACCAGATGGGGGGGGTCTATTGGGGGTCAGCTCCAGGCTACACCTCAGGTCGGCCAGCGCTGCTTGCATTTTCTTTTTCTTTTCTTCTTCTTTTTTTTTTTTTAAATGAAAGCTCAGTGCTGTGTGTGTTGGTTTGTCTTGGTTTTGGAGGAAGGGCTGGGAGGGGGATGGGAGGGGCAGGGGGGCATGGAGAGATATTGCCTGAGGGGGATCCCAGAATGTGCGGGGGAAGGAGTTTGAATGCAGAATGAGGAGGGGGCCCTGGCATTGGCAGTGTGGAGGGTGGATGGTGGAGGCCCTGGCATTGGCCCTTAGGAGGTGCATGGGGCCCTGGCTGGGGCCGTGTGGGGTGGAGGCATAGGGGTCTGGCTGCGGCAGTGTGGGGGCAAAGCTTTTGTTTTGGGTTTTTATTTGGATTTTTTTTCACCATCAGTGCTGGTACATCATCCCCACCCCCAGCCTGCCCCGACATTCCTGACCTCAGGAAAGGGAAACTACCCCTGTCCCACTGCCCGGAGGGAGCCATGGCTGCAGAGAGCCCCGGGGAAAGTCTCCAGGAGGAAGCGACATGTCCCGTCTGTCTGGAGTATTTCACAGACCCTGTCACTCTGGAGTGTGGGCACAATCTCTGCCGCACCTGCATCGCCCAGTGCTGGGAGGGACCCAACACAGCCGCCTCCTGCCCTCAGTGCAGAGAAACTGTGCAACAGAGAAACCTCAGGCCCAACAGGCAGCTGGCGAACATGGTAGTTCCCCCCACTAGCCCTTCTGAGCCCCAGTCTGTGACCCCCCAGCAGCACCATGTGCCCCGCTCTGTCCTAGCCTGGCTCCCTGCTGCTGGATGTTCTGGCACCGCAGTGGCCTCTGGTGGGTGAACGGTGGAACTACATCACTTCTCTGGCAGAATGTGGTTTCTGTGGGGAAAAAATTCTGCAGCCGGAAATGAATTCTGTGTTTCCGCAGTAGCTCAGAATTCCCCCGGGAGTATATATTGCAATGATGAATGTCCCTGCATCTAAATTTTAGCTGCCGAGAAATTTACTGGAAGGACACTGTGAGCCCGAAAGCCTGAGTTATGGGGAGATGTAAGTTTCTTAGAATGGGATCCACAAAAGCCAGCCTACTAGATAGGAAACTGCCTAACCTAACTGATGGGAAATGCTGACCAGAGGGGCCTTGCACAGGGGGGTCTAGGGACCTAACTCAGCTTTGTGGATTGCAGGGCTCTTCCTGTGATTCTCAAGTGCCTATTGTCTCTTGATAAATTTTCTTCCTGATGTAAAATCCCCAAAATACAGAAAAAACAAAAGCAACTTTTCTCTTCTTAGGATCCAATTTGGAGGGATTTGGAGAGTGTGAAAAAGGAGGGAGATGAGAATAGGGTGTTTAACAAGAGTGGGAAGAAGGAATATCCAGGAACTGCTGGTAGGTGCCATTGTTACTCACCAATAAATATGCACAGGGATGTTATCAATGCTCAGATCTCTGAGTAACAGGAGAGTAACAGCGAGTTACATGTTCCCCCTGTGAGAGGTTATTTATTGTTTCTTCTGTGCAAAGTAATTTCTGTTCTGGCTTCATGGAAACTAAACAGGAGAAAGGCAAATGGAGGAAATTATATTTGCTTACTGAACAATTGAAAAAGTTTTCTTAAAAATTTGAACAATCTCTGTTAGAGATTGCTATTCTGCTGGAGCTAAAGTGCTCCGTAACTGGAGCTGACATTTTTCACACAACAATGTCTCTCATCTGAAATTGTGGCATCAGCAAAATCACGGGTTTCCTGGAACTGTTGATTTCACGACATTACCCTAGATTCTGATCAGAAGGCGGAAAATGTAATTTCCAACAGTTGAATCATTTCAATTTCAGTCTAAAATGTCCATCCACATAGTCTGTTTCCACATTTCTGCAGGAAAATATTTCAGAATAGTTCGTTTCGGGAACATTTTCAGTCCCTTCACATTTCAGTCTGATTCGGAGAGGGAAGTAATTGTGAAAGGTCCAAATTTCACACAACAGGAACATTCTGTTTTCTGACAAACTCTGCCATCACAGTGCAGTTATCAGTCAAGGTGAGGTGACAATTTCCCCTTGAGTTTCTCTGAGATCGTCCCAGCAGGAGAGCGTGTGCGGCTCCCTGCCCTCCCACAAGTGACCTACCCCAGTGACCGTTCTAGGCACTGATCCGATGGTGACCCTGTGCCTGGTCGTACTCTGCTGCTCCCCCTGGTGTTGGGGGCTGGGAGTGCTCCAGAAGCAGCGTCTACAGGGGAATCTCTTGACTGAGCCTAGGTCACAAGCCAAAGAAAGGTCAAAGGTTGAACCCACTGGTTTGCAATGAAACGCTCCCTCCTGCAGGAAAGGGACTATAATTAACTAGCCATTGGAGCAGGGTCCTGCACCTGCATCTTCAACCTCCCTGTGCCAAGGTGATCGAGTCATTGTCACTTTCTCGCTCTGCCCCAGGGACTATTTAATTATTGAGCCAACGTGGAGCAGCTTGATCAGAAGACATTGTGGGAGCCTCACATCAGACTATCCCAGACCCCCATGGTTAGGGCAGTCACCTGAGTGGTGGGACACCTGTGTTCAAACCCTTCCTCCCCATCAGGCAGAGCAGGGAGTAGAACCTGAGTCTCCCATGTGCCAGGCAAGTGCCCTACCGCTGAGCTCAAAGTTATAAAGGAGCCTCTGTGGGCATCTCCCCTGGATTTTGTCGGGGACCCCATGCAGAAGGGGTGCTCAACGCACTCCTACAGGATTGGGCCCCACCGACAAGGTAGGCTTTCCATTGCCTGCCTTCTGGTTTGAGGATCCTTCTGGGGTTTACCCATGGGGCAGGTGTCTGGACACCTAGGGTGAGGCAGCAGTGCTCAAACTCAGGAGCAGAGAAATTTAGGAGCCCTGGGAAATGTCCCCGTGGAAATGTTGGTGCTGAGTGAGGTCAGGCGCCTGCAGAGTTCGAGGGAGCCAGGCAGAGGATTTCTGCATGTCAGGGGGGCGGGAAGAGGTGGGGCAGAGCAGGCCTGGGAAGAGGTGGGGAGGGAGTGAGGCCTTGGGGGAAGGTGTGGAGTGGGGGCAGAGCAAGGGTCAAGCACCCCCAGGAAAATTAGAAAGACGGCGTCTCTGGGCACTGTTATTGGAGAACCTCCACTAAGCAGTCTGGGGATGCTCCTGAGCACAGTCGGCTGCAAGTGACAGAGGCTGAAGGATCCATCCCTCCAGCCTCCCCCTTACACCTCCTGGAGGCCACTTCTGTTGGCCAAAAATCACTGCAGGTCACATGTGTCTGACTAATGACTGCAATTCGCAGGCAATATGTTCACCAGCAAAAAAAAAACCAAAATAAAACCCCAGCATCAGTGAGACCCTGTGCCTGAGTCCATCCACCAGAGCTGACAGCATCTGGGTGCCCAGAAGCAGCAAGGCTGGCTAGAAGCAAGTTTACAACCATGTAGCCAGTTTGCCTTACTCAAGGGTAACAATGTATCTCATCACAAATAGGCGTCAGGATCTGTAACAACATTGTACCCAGTTGCTCATGAAGAATCCGGTGGCTTCCCCCCCAGCATCTCTGCCCAGCTCGCCTTTCCCATCGCAGCTGCAGCTCCTGTTCTGGTTGCAGAAGGCCACTCCCCAGATTCCCTCTTGATCCTGATCTCAGATCCACTCTGCCACAAACGAGTCCTGGGGAAAGAGCAGTGCCAGCCTTCCCTTTAAAGGAAGTAATTTCAGCTGACACCATCCAGCTGCAAAATCTTATAAATTCCCCAGTGTAATGCACTAAATAGCTGTATGGCAACCCCTGTAACCAGGCACATCCATGGCAAGCACTCCTTTGTCACCACAGCTGGATTTCCATTTCTGGTCCCAGGTGGCTGCTCCCCAGACTCTCCCAGGCCCCCTGTGTCTGTCCCCAGATCCCCTCCTGCAGCCAGACTGGAAAGGGGCCTGAGAGCCTCGGAGATAGGAGATCTCTGGTTATCCCATCCCCTGTACAGTGCAGGAGCCCCAGTGTCAGCTCCTCTCACACCCGCTGCCATCTGCAAAGAACCAGGAGTCCCCGAGAGCTGGGGAGACTGTGCAGGGAAACAGAAGCAGTAGCCACCAGGCTCAGAATCAGTGTAACAGCTGCTCTCTTGGCCAGCACTCCCAGCACTGAACCAGGGACCCCTAGAGCTAAAAGCACAGGCTGCCACAGCTTATGCTAAATATTCAACCTCTATAACTGTAACAGCTCCACACACACACACACACCAGTGGGTTCCCCAGGCACCAGAGAGACATGGGTCTTAAAGAGCCTAATGGCCAGGTAAGGAACAGACAGTAGGAGTCAGCAGCTGTGATCCTCCCCCTCCTTGCCAGGCTGCTCCATCAGATCCTTATGTCAGGCAGGGAAACCCCCAGTCGCTTGTTACCCCTTTTTGACCTGAGTGACTAGTCCAGAGTTTGGGGCCTTGCAGATGTTCCGGAGGAGTTAGTGTCAATTTGGACTCATCTCAATTCATTCAAAGGCTCTTTACAGTCCACGGAAAAAGAAATAACATGAGACCACACCCAGAAAGGAAACGCCGAATGATATTCAATCAGTCCATTTCTGAGAAGAAGGAAGTGAAACTAAATTCCTCTCTTGTCTTTTTCCTGCACTAGAAGCCATGGTTGCTGTGATTCCAGCAAAAACACTCCAGGATGAACTGACCTGTCCCATCTGCTTCGACTATTTTAAAGATCTGGTGACTCTAGACTGTGATCACAATTTCTGCTAAGCCTGCTGTGACATTATATGATTATAATATCTCATAAAAATGTGTCACATGGCCAGAAAGGGTTAATTAATCCGTAGGCTGTCATGATCCATGGTTGACCTTTAAAGGCTTGTTAGGAAGCTGTGTAAATAATAGTTTGGCTCTCCCATTCAAATCTGCATTGTTAGAACATTAGAATGGGAGGTGTTTGCTCAGGTCTTGAGATGTAAACAAACAATTTTTATCTGTTACTCTAGCATTGATTCAAGATCAAAAGGGAATATTAACAGTTAGGATGACACTTGATTGAAATAGTATTGTCTATATGTCTCTTTAAAGATTGTGGTAAACTGAATATGAACTGTTTAATGAACAAGTTACCTTGTGCTAAGCTGCATAGCGAATTGCCAGAATATTTGGAAAACAGAAGGTCACATTAAAGGGATATTGTTCACAGGGACTGAATGGTCAAGAGGCTTCTGGAAATATATAAAAGTCGGAGGACCTGATTCTGTTTTATTTCATCTCTGCTTGGATGCTCATGGGGAAAGCTGTAAGCCAAAAAGAATGAGATCCCAGGATTCCTGGTGCCCCATAATGGACACTGACTGAATAGTTCTTTTCAGATCAGTCCAGAACTATCTGCATCTACAAAGCTAAACAACTCTATGTATCTGAGCCTCAAGAATTAAACTAAAGTCTCTATGTATATTGATCTTTTAACCAATCCTCTCTCTCTCTTCTTTTTTCATCAATTTTAGTTTAGTTAATAAGAATTGGCTGTCAGCGTGTATTTTGGGTAAGGTCTAAGTTATATGTTGACCTGGGTATGTGGCTGGTTGTTTGGGATCAGAAGAACCTTTTCTTTTATATGATGAAATCAGATGTTCAGTAATCATCATCATATCAGACATGTGTACCTGGATGGAGGCCGGAGACTGGGCACTTTAAGGGAACTGCGTTGTTTGGACTTCTGAGTAAGCAGTGAGGTAATAGAGAAGCTGGTTTGTGTTTGGTAAATCTAAGTATTGGAATATTCACCAGCTTGTAGGGTTTGTCTGCCCCGTTCTGTTTGCAGTTCTCCCTAATAGAGTGACCTCAGCTGGCTCCCAGGCGACGCCATTGTCACACCTGCATCACTCAGTGCCGGGGGGGATTCGCTACACATGTCTCCTGCCCTCAGTGCAGAGAGACCTTTCCCCAGAGGAACCTCCGGCCGAACAGACAGCTCAGGAATGTTGTGGAAGCAGCCAGAGAACTCAGGTTGCCGTCAGGGAGGGAACCAGAACCAGAGAGACTCTGAGGCCTGGTCTACACTACAGGGTTAGGTTGAAGTTAGCCACGTGAGGTCGATTTTAAAATGACTGCGTCTACACAACCAACCGCGTTCTGTCGACCTAAAGGGCTCATGAAATCGACTTCTGTTCTCCTCCTCAGCGAGGGGAGTAGCGCTAAAATTGACCTTGCTGGGTCGAATTTGGGGTAGTGCAGACACAAATCGATGGTATTGGCCTCCGGGAGCTATCCCAGAGTGCTCCAGTGTGACGGCTCTGGACAGCACTTTGAACTCCGATGCACTAGCCAGGCAGACAGGAGAAGCCCCGGGAACTTTGGAATTTCATTTCCTGTTTGGTCAGCGTGGCCAACTCAGCAGCACTCAGCAGCACAGGTGGCCATGCACTCCCCCCAGAGTCGCAAACGAGCTCCAGCATGGACCGAACGGGAGACACTGGATCTGATTGCTGTATGGGGAGAAGAATCTGTGCAGGCCAAACTCCGATGGAAAAGAAGAAATGCTAATATATTTGCCAAAATCTCACAGAACATGATGGAGAGAGTCTACAACAGGGACACACAGCAGTGCTGTGTGAAAGTTAAGGAGCTCAGGCAAGCTGACCAAAAGAGAAGGGAGGCAAACGGTCAGTCCAGGTCAGAGCCCCATACATGCTGCTTCTATGATCAGCTGCATGGCATTCTAGGGGGAGACCCTACCACTACCCCACCACTGTCCGTGGACACCTGCAAGGGGGGAGTCTCACGCAACAGGGAGGAGGATTTTGTGTATGAGGAGGAGGAGGAGGAGAATGCACAGCAGGCAAGCAGTGAATCCGTTCTCCCCGGAAGCCAGGATCTTTTAATCATCCTGGAGCCAATACCCTCCCAAGGCGGGATCCCCGACCCTGAAGCTAGAGAAGGCTGCTCTTGTGAGTGCACATTTGTAATGACAGTACAGGGTTTAAAAGCAATAGTGTTTAATGTATGATTTGCCCTGAAGAATTGGGATGTATTTGTTGCCAGTACAGCTACTGGAAAAGTCTGTTCACATGTCTGGAGATGGAGCAGGAATCCTCCAGGGACATCTCCATGAAGCTCTCCTGGAGGTACTCTGAAAGCCTTTGCAGAAGGTTTCTGGGGAGGGTTGCCTTATTTCGTCCTCCACGGTAGGACACTTTACCATGCCAAGCCAGTAGCAAGTAGTCTGGAATCATTGCAGCACAAAGCATGGCAGCAAATGGTCCTGGGTTTTGGTCGCATGCAAGCAACATTCAGTCTATATCTTTCTGTGTTAGCCTCAGGAGAGTGATATCATTCATGGTCACCTGGTTGAAATAGGGGAATTTTTGTAAGGGAACAGTAAAAGGACCCCATTCATGCTGGGCTGTTTCCACTTGGCTAAAAGGGATCATCCCGGAGAATAGCCACGCGGTGGGGTGCGGGAAGGTGTATACTGCACATCCACCCAAAAACCTCAGCCCCTCCTTTTAAATGTGAAACCCAACCCATTGCTTGCTCTGGGAAAGGAGGGCGCTGGAGTTTGAAACCATTCCCACATATTATGAAGGCGTAAGAAGCCAACCCCGCGTACCAAAAGGCTTACCGTGGCTGTCTGGAAACCAAATTCTGTTGTCCAGCTGTTTGTGATGTGTCACCATACCGGCAGGTACTCAATATAAAAGGCAAAGTTTGTCCTAGTACCTAAAGCACATGTGCTGTCTGCTGTGAATTGCTTGATTCACTGTGAAAGAGTCTCTCTTTTGTTCTCAGAAATGTATCATCTTCAATTTTACACTCCCATTTTATTTCCCCCCATGTGCAAATGTTTCTAGGCTCCCCCTATCATCTCCGTCCATGAGGTTATCGCAGATTAGAAGGCGAAAAAAACCCAATCGCGATGACATGTTTTCCGAGCTCATGCAGTCCTCCCGCACTGATAGGGCACAGCTTAATGCATGGAGGCATTCAGTGGCAGAGGCCAGGAAAACATTAAGTGAGCATGAAGAGCGGAGGCAGGATGTGATGCTGAGACTAATGGGGGAGCAAACAGACATGATAAAGCATCTTTTGGGAGAGCAAATGGACATGATGAAGCATCTGTTGGAGATGCAGGAAAGCCAAGAAGATCACAGACTCCCGCTAAATGCATTGTAGAACGGCATGCCCTCCTCCCCAAGTTCCATATCCTCCTCACACAGACTCCCAAGAATGTGGGCGGGGGGGAGGCTCTGGGAACTGCACTCCAGAGGATGGCCCGCATCCCACCCCACCCCACCCGGGCTACCTTGTCCGTTATCTCACTTTTTTTTAATTAATAAAGAAAGACAACATGGTTACAAAACAATAGTTACTTTATTTTGAAGTGGGGAGGGTGGTTGGCCTACAGGGAATTAAAATCAACAATGGGGGCGGGTTTGCATCAAGGAGAAACACACACAACTGTCACACCATAGCCTGGCCAGTCATGAAACTGGTTTTCAAAGCTCTCTGATGCACAGCACGCCCGGCTGTGGTCTTCTAACTTCCCTGGTGTCTGGCTGCTCAAAATCAAACATCGGGCTTTTTGCCTCAACCTCCCACCCCGCCATAAACGTCTCCTCCTTACTCTCACAGATATTATGGACCACACAGCATTACGCTAAGGTCTAACCTTGTCAGCAAACAGCGCCAGCGAGCTTTCAAATGTCCAAAGGCACATTCTACCACCATTCTGCACTTGCTCAGCCTATAGTTAAACTGCTCCTTACTGCTGTCCAGGCTGCCTGTGTATGGGAGCAAGGGGTAGGCTGGGCCTCCAAAGATAACTCTTGGCACGTCAATGTCACCAATGGTAATTTTCCAGTCTGGGAGAAAGTTCCTTCTTCCAGCTTTCCGAAGAGACTGGAGTTTCTAAAGATGCATGCGTCATGCACCTTTCCCAACCATCCCACGTTGATGTTGGTGAAACGGCCCTTGTGATCCACCACTGCCTGCAACACCATTGCGAAGTACCCCTTGTGGTTTATGGACTCTTTGGCAAGGTGGTCTGGTGCCAAGATAGGGATATGCATTCCGTCTATTGTCACACCACAGTTAGGGAACGCCACTGAGTCAAAGGCATCCACTATGTCCTGCACGTTTTCCAGAGTCACTATCCTTCTTAGCAGAAGGGTATTGATTGCCCTGGCTGCTTGGATCACAGCAGCCCCCTCAGTAGATTCACCCATTCCGAATTGATTCCTGACTGTCTGGTGTTACAAGCTTCCAAAGGGCTATCGCCACTCGCTTCTTTACTGTCAAAGCAGATCTCCTTTTGGTATTGCTGCACTTCAGGGTGGGTGAAAGCAATTTGCAAAGTTCCATGAAAGTGACCTTACGCATGTGAAAGTTTTGAATCCACTGGTCATCATCCCATACTGTAGCCAGACAGGCAGCCCCCTCCCCTCAGACCAGCATTGCTGGGAACATAAGGGAGCCAAAACAACAGGGCACTTAACATCAATTCCAGCACAGCCTTTGAAGCTGTGAGAAGCACAGGCGTGTTGCTCCAATGTGCCTCTGGGAACATATACAATGATTAGGCTCCCAGCAGACAGAGAAGCTGTGACAGACATGGCTCTTAGCCCCTACTACATTGCACACACCCCAACATCCTAGGTGGGAAACTATTTACCCTAATAAAAGGAATGTCCAGTAGTCGAAACTTATTGTTTCTCTCCCTTGCAAGTGTAAACTGCTCTTGCGAGAGCTGGCGTCGCCCAGACAGACCAGCCCCAATTTGGCATAAGAAAGGAGAAAGAGAATAAAAGAGTACAGGGGTATAAGTATGGGACCTACAGCACCATGATTTTTGAGTGCTTTTCACTATCTATCTGCTGATCAGATAAGTGACAGCCTCCCAAGCCTTCTGCAGCTAAGAGGGTCCCTACGCCTTGTCCCTTATTCGTCTTTCCGCGGAATTGAGTGACCGATCCTGGCTTGGCACCGCTGGAATCGAGAGATGCAAGGAGGGTAAGAAGCACCCACACCTGATCTCCTATCTTTAGTGTACACATATTTTGAAATAGAGCTCTATACTTTGTTTTCTTTCTTTGGGATTGTGGCTTCAGTTTTGTAACTTGTTTGTGTGTGTAACATCTCTACATTTAAATAAGTAGGCACTAGCAATTTTGTAACCACATGATTAGAATCTAGTTTAATAAATTTTGGTAACCATTTATGCATAAGCCTGACTTGTTTCTCTGGTTTACTGTAAAGCAGCCAACACAATTAAAGAACCTCAGCCGTTTTGGCTATAAAGCCTGGCCATTAGGTGAGAGTACTAAGAGCCTAGCGTTGAGTTGTGCCGCCTCCACGGGGCAAACTCTTGGGGCACCTGTCAGTCAATCCTGGCTGCCCGCTGCGAAGGAGCTCTGAGCTCTAGCAGTTAAAGTCACGGGTGTGGAGAGGCTCTTAGTGCTGCCATTGGGGCACCTGTCAGTCAGTGTTGACTGCCCACTGTGAAGGAGCTCTGAGCTCTAGCAGTTAAAGTCACGGGTGTTTAGGACCTTGGGGCATCCGTCAGCCGAGCCCGGGCTGCCCGCTGTGAAGGGACAGTGCGTCCTAGCGGTTAAAGTCATGGATGGTATAAAACGGGCAAAGCTGGCACCTCACCAAACTTCCTTGGCCATCGGCTAACAGTGCCTCAGTTTCCACAACTAAAATATAAAGCTAATCAAGGTTATGTTTTTTTCTCTCCTGTTTTCCAAGGCGGAATACTTAGATACATTTGGGGCCTGTCTACGCTACCTGTCTAGAGTCTATTTGTAAGCTGATGACCCCCACATGTTGTTCAGAAGCTATGGATGACACAAGCTTCTAAGTTTGCTCTGTGCTTAGCCCCTATGGCACAGCTGAGCTGGGCGGCCTTTTCTCGCTGGGCTGTGAGGAGCAGGTTCTGGGCACTAGGGATATGAAGAGGCACTCAGGGACTAATTCTTGAAAATAAATATCAATGAACTGCAACCCAAATTAAAAATCACTGCTGCTAACATTGGTGGGTGATAAAATAGTAGTAGAGTGGTAATCTGTGATGAGGAGAGGGCAGTGACACAGAGCAATCGGATCCCTTGATAAGATGGACCCATTCAAAGAAAACCAGTTTGAAAATAACCAAAGGAAGTTCCTATAGCTAGTGACAAAGCATGCAGGCCACACCGACAGAGTGGGGAAGGGTATCCAGGAAAGCGCTGACTGTGAAGAGGATTTCGGGGCCATGCTGGGCAAGCCATTCAACATGAGCACCCAGGGTGATGCTGTGGTGAACAGGGCTAAAGCCATCATTAGATGTATGAAAAGAGCAGTGAGGAGCATAGGGAGGTGACACACCATGAGGAAGACTGATCATGGAATCCTGCATCCAGTTTTGGCGTCCACCTTTGAAAAAGATTTTTAAATATGGGAGATGGGGCACCAAAAAGTAATGAAACGTTTTGTGGGCTGCAGAAAAATGCCTGCAAATGAGCTATTGAAAGAGCTCAGCCTAGATGATAGATGATAAAAAAGATCAGGAGGTGACGTCATTGAAGTGTTGAAGTGACTTCATGGAGAGAAACTATCGGGTATGAAAGGGCTCATTAATTTAGCAGAGAAAAGCATAACAAGACCCAGTGGCTGGAAACTCAAAAGAGACCAATTCATATGAGACAGAGGGCACACATATTCAACCGTGAGGATGAATCACCAAAGGAACAAACTAGAAAGGGAAGTGGTGGGAATTCCCCATCTCTTGATGTCTTCTAATGAAGACTAGATGCCTTTCTGGAACGTGTGTAGTCAAAAACTAGCTCCTATGCTCTACAGAAAGCATGTGATATGCAGGGGTCAGAAGACACCCTAATTGTCTCTTCTGTCCATAAAGTCTGCTAATTTATGAAAAACTGAGCATTGCATGGGGAGAAGCTTCTGATGTTTTCCTGTGTAGTTGGCACAATGAACGCTCATTGCGTGGGGTGATCCAGGGGAAGCAGCTCAAACATCCAGTGTGGCTGGACAGGGGCAGGACATCAGCACTGCAGGGGAGGAGTGGGTGTGGCAGTGACATCACAAGGGCCTTTGGCAGGACCTCAGCCTATTGGACAAAGGTGGTAGGGAGGCGATGACCTCACAGAGAGATCTTGACATCAGCCAGGCAGGACAGGGGTGCAGGACAGGGGCTACCTCGGAGATCCCTGTGGCTTTGCTTCAGCACGTCTCCTTCTCGAGGTCTCTCCTGGAGGACTGAGAGAGCATTCCCTTTCACGTTCGTGAGTGCAAGGAGGACCCTCTTCGGAGTTTTCTCCTTTTGTTTTAGTGGTTTTCCTCGAAAACAGACGTCCCTGTAGAGAAGGTAAGAGCCTCGGAGAGGTTTGGAACCTGTTCAGTCTGATCCATCAGGTGCTGGCTGATTTTTAGGAAAGGAAAACACTAGATTGTGGGGGCAGTATTTTATTTCTGACCTAGGACTTTGTCCCTTAGAATCACTAGGGACATTGGGGTTTCTCCTTTTTGTTTTCCCTTTTCCTGTCTCTTCCTCCTTTCTCTTCTTGCTTCCTTTGTCCTTTTCCTCTGCTCTCCTCCCACCACCAGGAGCTCTGTGTGTGGAGCGGGGGCCGGAGGGGATGGGGGGTTGCACTCCAACTCTCATTGCGGGAGGCCCTCCCAAAGACATGTGGCTGGAATGGTGCTCTAAGAGTGACTCCCTCCGGTGGTGACCCAGGACATCTGGTGAGAACTCTCAGCTTTCTGCTTCTCAGAGTCTCAATGCTGATTGGGGGAGCTTGGGGCTATTGTGTGGGAGGAGACTCAGGTCCTTGTTACCCTCTTTTAAGACCAAGGAAATAGGCCGTAACCAAACATGTATTTGATTGCTCTTGCTGCTTTTCTCCATTCAATGTCTTTGAGTAATTCATGATTCTCTCTCTAATGGGCTAGTTCTTCTAAAATACTTACTAAATAATTAGGTTTTAATAAAGCCAAATGCAACCCCATACCTCCAGTAACAAAGGAGTCAGGCGGCACCCTATAGAATGGGGGACAATCCTCTGGAAAGCAGTGACCCTGAAAAGGATTTCGGGTTCATACTGGACGAGCTGCTCAGCATGATCTGTTAATGTGAAGCTGTGGTAAAAAAGGTTAAAGCCATTCTTGGCTGGATAGAGTAGTGAGGATGGAAAGGGAGGTGAAACAGCATTGGTGAGACTGATGTTGGAATGCTGAATCCTGTTCTTGTGACCAAATTTTGAATATTATGTTAAAACAATTGGAGAGGGTACAGAACAGATTTATAATTGAGTGATGGGGGTGATGCCTTCTAATGAGACATTGAAAAAGCTCAATCTGTTTAGTATATACAAAAGACAAATGAGAAGTGAGTTGCTTGACTTCATGGAGAGAAAATGTTGAGTATAAAAGAGCTCTTTTATGTCTCAGAGAAAGGCATGACAAGATCCCATGGATGGAAGCAGAAATCAGAAAAAGCATAATGACAATAAGACCCAGATTTGTAAGAGGGTGGTTCGTCATTGGCACAAACTACCAAGAGAACTGATGGCTTCTCCATCTCTTGATCTCTTCGAATAAAGACTAGATGCCTTTCTGGAAAAAGTTGGAGTAAAAGAAAAGCCCAGCTCTTCTGACATACAGGAGGCCTTAGGATACGCAGGGGATCAGATTAAATGGTCTAACGGTTCCTTCTGGCCAAAAAGTCGACTAACTTGTGAAAACCTAATTGTGGCCTGGGGAAGAACCTCTGTGTTCCACTGTGTGGTCGGTGTCATCCCCACAATGAACGCTCATTGAGTGGGATGATCCAGGGGAAGCGGCTGAAACATCCAATGTGGCTGGACAGGGACAGGACATCAGCACTGCCGGGGAGGGGTGGGTGTGGCAGTGACATCACAAGGGCCTTTGGCAGGACCTCAGCCTATTGGACAAAGGTGGTGGGGAGGCGATGACCTCACAGAGAGATCTTGACATCAGCCAGGCAGGACAGGGGTGCAGGACAGGGGCCACCTCGGAGATCCCTGTGGCTTTGCTTCAGCACGTCTCCTTCTCGAGGTCTCTCCTGGAGGACTGAGAGAGCATTCCCTTTCACGTTCGTGAGCGCAAGGAGGACCCTCTTTGGAGTTTTCTCCTTTTCTTTTAGTGGTTTTGCTCGAAAACAGACGTCCCTGTAGAGAAGGTAAGAGCCTCGGAGAGCTTTGGAACCTGTTCAGTCTGATCCATCAGGTGCCGGCTGATTTTTAGGAAAGGAAAACACTAGATTGTGGGGGCAGCATTTTATTTCTGACCTAGGACTTTGTCCCTTAGAATCACTAGGGACATTGGGGTTTCTCCTTTTTGTTTTCCCTTTTCCTGTCTCTGCCTCCTTTCTCTTCTTGCTTCCTTTGTCCTTTTCCTCTGCTCTCCTCCCACCACAAGGGGCTCTGTGTGTGGAGCGGGGGGCCGGGGGAGAGTGGTTGTGGGAGGCTCTCACAGAGAGGTGAGACTGGAATAGTGCTCTGAGAGAGATCCCCTCAGTGGTGACCTGGGCCATTCTTTGGGCTATTTGGTGAGACCCCTTAGCCTCCCACCCCTCAAAGTCTCAACCTTGATTGGCTGAGGAGGGGGCTATTGACAGGGAGAAAACTCTGGTCTTTGTTGTTCTCTTTTATGACCAAGCAAATAAGTCACAACCAGTTATATGTTTGACCTATGTGGATGCTGCTCTCCATTCATTGTCTCGGAGCAGTTCATGATCCTCTCCAACATTCCAATTCTTCTAAAATACTTGCTGAATAATTACTATGAACAATTGTTGGTCTGTAGCTCATTTGAGAGCAACTGCATCAGCTAAGACAAGTCCCTGCTCCTTTCTCAGCCTTCCTTTCTCCTTCTTTCAAGTACGAATAGCAATCCTCTCCCACCTACTTCGCCATGGGTGGATGCTGGGGATCCACTGAAGAGTGTCACTCGGAGCAGTGCAGACTAGGGGGTGTCCAATCACACTGAGCCATAGCAGATTATGACCTAATATTCTATTTTATTTGCATTTTATTCTTTTGAAATTGTGAAGAGCAGCAACTACTTAGCTCAGACTGAAGCATCTCATCTAACTTTCTAGATCATAGAGTCTCCCCTTTGTGTACGACGAGACAGCTGAATGCACTGTGACAAACAGGAGATGCTCTAATTTGCAAACAAATATTTTTGCAAAGAATTTTCATCCTATTTGTTACCATTTCAAGGAACAAAGTGGTTTCGTCTGAATGGATTTTCTTACAGAAAACGGTTTCCATGAAAATGTTCACACCTGATTTCCTGGGCTCTATCCGGGCGGTTGTTGTCTGTTAGTTAGAACAGGAGTCAGGACTGTTGTCTTCTCTTTCTGGCTCCATCACCGCTTTGCTGTGTGACACCTTGGGTAGGTCCAATGGGAATAGGGTCAATTCTCTTAACTCCAGGCAGCAGGGAGCCTGGGTGAGATAAGGGCTGTTAAGGCCGTCTGCGAAGGAGAAAGGGATGTTTCCAGGTGCTGAATGTCAAGAATTCTAAACTTTGCTAAAATGGCTAGTCTAGAGAAACAAGAACTACTTGGGGTCAAACTTTAACCATTGTCTTCTTTAAAGCCGATTCAGAGATGTAAGTCCCAGAGAGCCATAGAGAGGGGGATCAACTTGCCCAAAGTCCCTCAGTTCAATAGGCAGCAATGGAAGCAGGAGTGACACTCCCTCTCAAAGGCAGGGGGACCAAATATTAGGGCCTGGTTGCAATTGCCAGCTGTGGGAGGGAGTGTGCGGCAGTGGTTAGTGAAGGGGTCCATCCATGGCTCTGACACTCGATGTGAACCTGAGCCGGTAGCTGAGGCCCGTTTGCCATCAGTAGGGTTGGGGTCCCATCGCTACAGCCCAGCGGGGTTGAGAGGCTCCAGGACGGTGTGTAAAGTGCTGGGATGTCAGGATCCTGGAGGCGCTGTCACCTCCACCCTAGGGCCGTGTTCTGCACCCCCCTGCTGCTGGCTGAGTTTCTCCGTCCCTTGGCAATAAGACAGAGTCTTCTTTTCACAGCCAGTCGATCGCCCTCGTGTCATCACCCTGCCTGCTGGCTGGGCAGGGTAACTCCTGAGGCCACCACCCTCTCCAGCCTGCCTTGGGCTTGGGGAGTGAGGAGGAGGGCAAGGGACGTCTGCTGACCCTGAACATCCGCCATCCATCGTACCATCACTGAGAGCAAGTGAGTGGCATTTGGGTTCCTCGGTGGCTTCCCCTGTCTGTCTCGGGAGAGGCAGAAAAGAGGAGAGCCTATCTCCAAAGGGGGATTTCATTTTCAAACAGGCCCCAAGAGCCCCTCACTCTCAGACCGGGCAGGAGCTTCTCCAGAGCCGTCTCCAGTGTGTTTGGAAAGGTTCCAGCAATGGGGCTCCCAACCCTTACTTTGTGGGACACTGTTCCCCAGGCTGAGAATTTCTGAGCTGGGCCAGAGCCTGTGAGCTGCTGAGCATGGAAATCAATGGGGAACGAGGAGGGCTCTGGTCTTCCTGTGCCTAGGGTCTTTGTGACTTTGACGTGGGGAATGGTTACCCAGGAGAAGTCCGGACTCCTGGGTTCTGTTCCTTCTCTAGCCTGGGTGGGAGTGTGGCCTAGGACGACAGGAGGGGGCTGCTTGTCCAGAGTAACCGATGGACTTTGGGACTGACCCCATTGCTGGAAAACGATGAGACTTCCTGGATATTGCAGCAGCAGGGATTACGAGGGGGAACGTTGGGAGCAGATCATACAATGAACTCCTACCAGTGTGTGTAGATGGCACTCCCTGCACTCCTGTGGGGGCAGAGGGGGCGGCTGTGGTTGGAGCAGGGAGGAGGAGGGACAGAAAAGGCCCATGAGTGAAAGGCTGCCTTGAGCCCAGATTCACCCCTGCTCCCCGCTCGGTTCCAGGATGGCCAGGCTCCTGCGGATGTTCAGGAGGAAGGCTCTGCAGGTGGCCCCAGAGCCTGAGGGAAGCAGCTGCCATGTTCCCAAGGGGCAGAGCAAGCCCTGCGTCCCCGCTGGCAGGGAAGCAGCTCCCGTCCAGGCCAGATGGCGGAAGTGCCCGGCCTTCTGGAAAAGGACCCCGGCTCCCGGCGCAGGCGTCGAGCTGGGAGAGGCCCCGACCAGGCCCCAGTGGAGCTGGCCCAGGCTGCAGTTTGGCAGACAGGACCCAGCCCAGGAGGGGCGCCGGGCAGGGTGGCTCTGGGGCTTGTTGTGTGGGCAGCAGCGGCCCCAGGAGCCCAGCCCTCCTTCCCATCAGGAGGCATCGCCCTGCCCGGTCTCTGAGGACCTTCCAGCCCCCGCAGGCCAGGAGGTGGAAGGTCCCTGTCCCAGCACCGGCAGCTCAGCATGGGACAGTGGCAGCACCTGGGCGTCTGGCAGCAGCCAGGCCGATGGAGGCCACTGCTTTGTTCCAGGTGAGGAGCCAGGCTGGGCTCCGGGAGGGCTGAGGACGGGATGTGAACACCCTGGGCCCAGACACTCTCCCAGTGATATTGGGGGAGTCCCCATCCTAGGTGTCTGGCCTGAGCCATGGGAACCCCACTGACAACAGCAGCCGTCACACAGCTGCCCCTTCTGCACTGGGACCTGGGGGTGGGGCACGAAGAGCTGCTGCCACTTTGGTCCTTGCTGCTCCGGGGCCGGGGGAATCGGCACCTCCCCTGGAGTCCTGGGCAGGGGAGGGGGGCTCTGCTCTGGGCTTCTCAAGCTGTTGGGGGCTGAAGGCATCCCTGAGAGGGAGATATGGGGCTCGATCTGCCCTGGGTGCCTGAGGTGGGAAGGGGGGTCTTGAATCTTGCTCTGCCCACCACGCCCCTGTCCTTCCCTCCCTGGTGCAGGGAGCCCCCTGGATTCGGAGCAGGAGGAAGGGGTGGACGTGGCCAAAGATGAAGCTGTTCTCAAGGTCATCCGAGAGCAGCTCCAGTGCAGAGATAAGGTACAAATGTTCCCCACCTGGGCTGGAACCAAGATTGCCCTGTCCCTTCCCAGCATCCCCACCCCCTGCCAAGGGTCTTGTCCCTCCTGATCCACCACCCCTAATGGGGCCCTTTTACATCCATGATGTGGGACTCCCAAGATGGGGGTGTTTGTCCCACAACAGCCGAGGTCGTCTCCCCTGACAGGCACTGTCCCAGTTCCTGATCCTGCTTGCGTAGGAGTGGTGGGGGATTTGGAGAATAGGCAGGTCCCCACAATCCCCCATTGAGGCCTGAGCCCTGGAGCTGGTGTGGGTGGGGCAGGAAGGTTCCTCACTAACAGGTTCTCTCTCGCTATACCCCACTCCTGGTGGGTCCAGGATGAGGGGCAGCAGCTCCTGTTCCTTCAGGCCATCTACCCCGCATGTCTGGCTGCACAGGAGAGAGGGGAGGACACGCTGGAGCCGCGCTGCTGCAAGGTGGCTGTGGTGAAGAGGATCGTGGTGAGTGAGACACGCCATACGGCAGCTGGAGGGAGGAGAGAGACATGGAATTGGCAGGGGTATGGCCAGGCTAATGGGTGGGGGCTTGGTGGTGTTGGAGGGGGCAGCAGAGGGCAGAGTTTGCTGGGGCTGAAGTCTGGGGAGAAGAGAAGGGAGAAATTGTGAGATTGGTCAGTAGTGGGCAGGGGGGGAATTGTGTGGCTGGAGGGCAGCTGAGAGTGGGGGACAAGGAATCACATGGTCCCAGCTCGGTCGTCGGGATGGGGCTGAATGGGGGCAGTTTTGACAGGGAGGAGGAGAGAAGGGGTTGGGAGTGAGCTGGGCAGGAATCCGGGAAGGGGGACAAGTCGGATGGGCAGGAAGGGAGTGGGAGGTGGTGGGGGATCCTGCTGGCCATGTGGGGCACTGGCTGTGTCATCTCCTCACTGGGAGGTGTCAGTCGGGTCTGAATCTCACATGCTCCTTTGTCTCCTTCGCGTCTCACAGGAGCTCATCGAGCAGCTTCCCGATGACTCGTCACCCAGCGCCGTCCTCGCCCACTCCCTGGCTGCAGTGGGCTACCTCTGGTACTGAGACAGCCCCACCCCCTCACCCCGCCGGCTCCCCTCACCCCAGTGCTGCTCAGGCCCAAGGCTGGGAGTCACCGTCACTGTCCCGCCCAGGTCACCTCCCAAGAGTGGCGCCTCTGGCAGAGATGGTGGGGTGGGGAGGGTCACTCTCTCCTGGCGGGGCTCTTCTCTTCACTCCCAGAACATGACAGGGGCCTTGGGGAGGGGCTCACTCCCGGGCTCCGATACAGGAGGGGCAGCAGGCTCCAGGGAACAGGAGCTATTCCTGTCCTGCCACTGTCTGTCTGGGACCCCTTGGCCTTGTCATTCTCTAGCTAAGTGCCTCAGTTTCCATTCTCGCCAGCCTGTGCCTCTATCCCTGTGGGTTGGTGTCCGTGTTGGCGACAGTCCCACCCCCGTACTGCACAGTCTAATACCAGCTCCTCTCTCTTGCCAGCACCATGAAACCTGCCCTGGAGCCAGCCCTAGAGACTCACCTCTTGCGAGCTGCCCTTCACTCCGTCTTCACCCTGGGCACGGAGAAGGACACCACCGGCAACCAGGTACATCCTCCTCCTCCATCCCTCTCCTCTTCCAGAGTGCTCCTTGGCCCAGGCTCCCTTGATTCGCTGGAGCTCCAGATTTAGGGGTGGGGTAGCGGAGATGGAACAAGCTGCAGGGTTGGATCCTTCCCTCCAGCAGGGAAGAGATGACCCCACTCTGGGGGATTTCTTTCTTTCTTTCTTTCTTTCTTTCTTTCTTTCTTTCTTTCTTTCTTTCTTTCTTTCTTTCATAAGCCGTGTTTTGCCCAGAAGCCCAGCTTCCATCCATAGCAACTTGGCTGTTTCATACTCTTCTGCCTACAAGGCCCTCTGCAGAGACCTGCTAAGCTCATGGAACAAAGGTCCAGGGGTCATCAATTCTTGCGAATTGCCTGCAGTGCGATGTGAAGGAGAGAGGCCAGGAGATGTGTTTGGGAGTCTCCCCTGTGCTTCCCAGAGATCCCCTCTTCCCATCCTGTGGCAGGTGTAGGCCCAGGTTCCCTAACTCTGACCCATGCTTTGCAGGCTCTGCACAAAGTCATCCCAGAGGTCCTGGATGCCATGCTGGGGAACCTGCTGGCAGAGTCCCCAGACACAGACAGGCTCCACTTCATCTTGGAGGTGAGCCCCATTTTATCTTAACTCTTTGGGGGACTGGTAAGGAGAGACTGGAAGATCCATTTTCTACTCTGTCCTCCTAGCTGGGTCCCCAGTGGGCCGTCCTTGGTTGGGGAGGTCAGTGCAACGCACTGTCATGTCCTTCCTTCTTGAGGGATGGAGGAAGGAGCTGGGACTTCAAGCCAGAGCTCTGCCTGGTTCTGCTGAGCACTAAGCACAGGGCTGCTGGCTGTCTTGGGGAGTGAGAGTCTGAAAACCCACCCTTCCCCCACCCCTCCAACACACACACCCCATGAGATTTGGGAGATGGTTCTCAGAGAAGAGGCACACGCTCCTTCCGAGAGAAACAGGAGGAGCCCAGGGAATCAGCCCTTCCCTCTGATCTGCTCTGAAATTCCTGGAGGGATTGTGCTCTCAGTCACTCCCTACACCCCCCCAAGGATTTCCATAGCAGGGAAGGGTGAGGGTTCAGTCTCCTTTCTGGTGAACTGTTCAGGAATCAGGAGTTCTGGGAGGATGGGACCAATCCCGACCCCGAACATTGTCCCAATCTAGACAGATGCTGACAAGTTGTGACCTTCAGGGTACAAGCTGCGTCCTGGGGGAAAGAATCCCCTTCTAAAGCTCTGCCAGCAAGGCCTCAGATATTCCCCCCTGCACAGAATGTCTCAGGTCCCTTGGGGTGGGGGCGTGGGACTCATTTGCAAAGCAGGTGCACCTGGCCATTGAGTCTGACCTGCCTCCTTTCCCCACAGCATGTCAACTTCTGGGTCGTGTCCAGGGTGTCCCACGAGCGAGCCAGGGCCATCAGGAGCAGCACAGCCCTGCTGAGATACACAGTCACCCTCCCTGAGTTTGACGTAAGTGAGCTCCGAGCCCAGCTTGCTGGCTCCAGGCGGAGGCGGGCTGGCTCCAGCGGGCTGCAGGGTCTGCTGCTGCTGCCGGGGCTGTGGGTTAGGAGGGTTCTTCAAGGGGAGGCAGAGTCAGAGCAGGGATTGAGCTCAGCTTGAGTCAAGTTCTTCTTGTCCTGGTTCAGTGTTGTCCCTGTGTCTTTAAGGGGACCATGCTCCAGCCCCTGCTTGGCATCCCAAAGAAGCTCCAGGCTCCCTTGCAGCAGAGCAAATGAAGGGTCGATCTCAAGCTCCTCTCCCCCAGCATCTCCTGCAGGGGGGCTAAGGGAAAGGAGCCCTCTGGCCCAGGGGGGACAGGGAGCTGAAAGGAAAATGCTGATGGAGTCCCCTCTGCTCTCCCTTCCCTTAGATCTCAGCTGAGTTCCCTAGGATGGGGCACCACGTGGCCCAGCTGGCTCTATTTGTCAGCGAGCCAGACAAGGACATCAGCCGGCAGGCCAGGGAGGGGACTTACCGGCTCTACCAACTGCTGCTCCAACAGAGGGGTAAGGAACCCAGCTGGGACACGGAACCCAATAGGGGACTGAGAGTCACCACAGGTGGATAATGGGACCCCAGACCATTTCTCTCAGACTCACCCCAGCTGGAGGACAAGTCTCTCTCTGCCTCTGTTCTTCTCCACTCCACTGTGCAGCCACCAATGGGATTGGAAGGACACAGAAACTGCAACCAGAATGAGGAGAAAAGTCTCTCTCTCTCTCTCTCTTCCAGGTCTGACCATACATGACGTGGAGGATCTCTGGTGCTATGACTGGCACCAGGACAGCAGGCTCTTGGCCTACAAGAACACAGCCAGAGTGGGGGAGGTAAGGGCACTGTGCCAGGGCATGACACAGCTCAGGGAGTGGGGCTGGCTGGGTTCCCTGTAGTGGATGCCTCCTGGAGACAGGAAAAGAGCCCGCTCCTTATTTCCAGCTCGGAGTTCCTCATCCAGCAACCAGTGGGAGAGGCTGGTGCTAAAGGTCCCACATTGGAACCTCACTAGTTGCCGTGATTTGAGTGTCTTACATGGCTGCATTGCTCCGTGGCATAAGGAAGATCCCCGGGTCGGGAGTTAATATAGGATTATGGCTCTGGGTGTCTTTCTGCTCCTTGTCCCCCTGGCTGATCCCCAAGTGTCTGAGAGGAGAGCCCTGGGTCAGTCAGTCACAATTGCTTGATCAAATCCTAGTTTAATTCCCTGCACCCTGTAGAAGCAGAGAAAGGAGGTGGGCTTTGCCCAATTCCATTGCCAGTCAGGAAGCAGAATGCCCCAACCTGGGAACTGGGTAGGGGACACAGTGAGCTCCAGAGCCAGTATGGACCACATGCGCCCCCTCACATCTCCAGACCTGGCCAGGAATGGCAGAGTATCTGGACCTCAGCCACTGTTCCAAAGAAGCACATTGTCACTGACCCAAGTTGCGGCTACTTGATGCACAAGTGGAAAATCAAAGACACCCCTGCCCCGCCCCCGTCTCACAACTGTGGTGAGAATATCCAAACCTTCGAACACACCGTAACACAGTGCCCCCAGACTGGAGTCAAAGCTGAAATGGGTGATTTCCACAACATCACAGAGGAGGCCTTGGAATGGCTCCTGGATTGACAAGGGCATCTACAGAACGCTGCTCCACAGACGTGCCGTGAGAGAGACTGTGTGAGCTTGTCCTGCCTCCCACAAGCTGAATTGCTGCAGCGGAAGAAAAGTCTTTGAGGAGCGTCTGTGATGGGGACTGGGCCATGAGTCTCCTTGTCCTTGTCATGCTGCTGATTGGATTCCCCTCAAAGAAACCAAGGAGCTGCAGAGGCCATACCCAGCGACGAGAGAAATCACTAAGCTGGCGGGGAAGAGACCTTTGGTCTGTCAGCTCCAACCCCCTCGCCCCCCACAACACACACACACTCCTCTAGCCGCTGAGATGCAGGAGATCTCTCTGCTGGAAGCAACACAGGGTCCCCTGTCGTCTCTGTGCCCTGCACAGCAGAGTGGGCCTGCTCACACACATTAGAGATCCATTTCCAGCCCATCCTGGCCCCTGCCAGAAATTGCCCTCCTGAAAGAGCCACTGGAGGCTTTGGTCCCTCAGCACCTGCGACCTTTTAATAAGGGGGCTTCCCTGAGCCCTGGGACCCTGAAAGCCTCCTGGGGAATGAACTGCCTTGGCCACAGCAGCTCTCTTCCCCGCCCTTTGGGGCACTAGACGGTGATGCCATTGTACGGCCAGGACTTGGAGGCTGGCTCTGGGCAATCTGCTGGAGCCTCGTGTCCTCTTGCTTCTAGGTCTTTGGGAAATTCTTCTCCGACGGGCAGAAAAGATCCTTTCTGCAGACAGCAGTGCTGGCCATCCACGACCCACTGCTGCGTGTCAGCCAGGCTGGGCTGGTGCTCGTCTACTCCCTCCTGGGGGAAGCCCAGCAACTGATGGGGGTCACGGTAAGCAGCTGCAATCGACTCAGGAGCTTGGGGTGGGGCCCAGAGCCTCATTCCCATCCTATCGCCATTCGCTGGCCTGGTAGCAAGGAGCCTAGTGGGGACTTCTGGACTTCATGGACTTCTCTTCTTAGGATGTGGTGCTCTGCTCTCACTCCTGGGAAGGCCAGGAGAGTCCCCTAAGTGCCCCCTGGGAACCTTTCCTGCCCCACAGAGCTGCACCCCTTTCCCCATGGCCTAGTGTCCATGTCACCCGAGCCACCATCGAGAGTTGCTCCCATCCCTGGCAGCCTGGGAGGCCAAGGACTGACTGGAGATGGCGACTGACCAGGAAGGGCTGAGGCACATGGGCGTGGGAAGCTGAGTCTTGCTGCTGGTAGGGCTGGACCCGCTCTAGAGCGATTGGGAGGATTCAGTCAGCAGGGGCTGTTGATCTGCCCCCTTTACCAGGACTGCCATCCTGTGGCTTTATCTTTCGTCACTGGGGTGACTTGGTGAAAGGTCTCAACCTCTCCCCATCCCACTTCACTGCTGCCAGAATCCCTCCTGCCCCCCGCCACCCTGCTACAGCCCCCTCCCTGCCCTACCTGGGTGGGGATGGAGGTAGCGATGGAGGAGAGGGTTCTACGAACTTGAGCGGTGTCCCCAGGTGGGTTGGAGGTGGAACAGCTGTCAGGGAGCATGGATGGGGAGGTGGCAGGAGCTCACCGTACAAGGAGGGGGGTTGGCACTGGAGGTCACTAGAGAGGACAGCAAGCCTCCATCCTGGGGGTCAGGAGGGTGAATCTACCACTCAGACAGGAGCAGCTGCTGGGTGGAAATGGTGGTGCTGGTTCCAGGTGCCCTTAATCCTCCCTGATTCCTGGGGAGTGTCTCAGTCTCTGACTATGTTCTCGTTCCCCTGCAGCATGAGGATGTCACAGCCAAGGTCATGGGCCAGCTTCGCATGATCCGGCACTTGCACCAGATGCCGGAGGCGCTGCAAGGGCTGTGGCTCGTCTGATGCTCTTCAAGGTTCCCCTCCCTGTTCAGCAAGTCCCCTCCCTGCTGCAGGTACTGCTCTGTCTCACTGTAAATGCGGGGCTAGTGGAAGCGGAAATGGAGGCCCCTGGCACTCACAGAAACTCTCTCCCCTCTCTGTGGAGCCGGGTCCTTCCCTCGGCCCCTCAAATTCCTTCATCTGGGGCAGAAGCTCTTTCCCTCACACCCATACCCCTCCCCTCTTTCTTTGATCTCACCCCCATCCCATTCCCTGTGCTCCCAGGCAGAGATCTTCCTGCCCCATATGGTGCAGAAGGACCTTTGGGTCAGGGCTACGGACTGTCTGCCCAACTGAAGCTCAGGAAGCTCCACATTTGAGGAGGTGAGGATGGGACAGAGGCTCAGGGCTAGCTTCATCTCCTGCCCTTTATTCTTCCTTTGGTCCTTCTCTGGGCTCTCAGACTCTGACATGAAAAGGAGCCTCCTCCCCCCGTGTCTTCTAGGCCCTGGGGTGTGTGACAGCCTCCCAGATGGCTGCAGTCAGAAGCTGAACCACCTCAGGGAGCAGTGGGGACAGGTCCCTTGTCCTAGGAAGCCAAGCAATGGTAGTTCTCAAAGAGGCTGAGAGGGAAGAGCTCGCTCCCTCAGGGAGGTAAGAGCCACTGACTTCTTTGGGCATTTGGGTTTCTTGGGGGAGAAATGGGATCCCTGCTGCACAGCCTGGCTGGGAGCTTCCCCCATCCCTGGGACAGAGACATCTCCATCAATGTGCCACCCTTGGTTTTTTCCTAGCAAGAGGCTCCCCAGAGATCTCTTCAAACTTGTTCTCCTGGGAGAGTTTCTGGGAGGAGGCTCTCCTCCCTCAATCTCCAACTCCATCATGCAGTCTCTTTCACCTAACATCTCCGCTCTCCAGCTCCCCTTCCCGCAGCAGGACAAATGGACCTTCAGCTCCTAGAGAACAGACTCTGACCTCCTTCTGATCAGCAATGGGGTTTCACCATCCCCTCAGCAAACCTGTCAGCCGGGCTGGACCGGATTTGAAGGAGGAGGGTATGTAACAGGGTGGCTTGGCCTGTGGCTGCCAAGCCTGGGGCTAGGCCAAAACGATGACCAAGTGAGCCCCACCTGAGAGGAAAGAAGGGAAAACAGCAGCAAAAGTCCAGAAGCAGAGCGAGCTGTTCAGTAGATGGCCTTGGGCCAAAACCTGGAGTCCAAGGTAGGACTGGGTTCTCTCAATGTCCCTAAGGAAGGGGACATAGAAGATCATGGAAACCCAAGAAGGGCAGGCCAAGCCGAAATCAGGCTGAGGAAGAACTCCCCACGAGGGTGGAAGGCCTTGTTTCTGTTCAAGACATTTTTGGACTTTGTTTGCAAGGAGCACGACCCAGGAAGGAGTGGACTAAAGGACAGTCACCTGCTTAGAGGGCTGAGTTCCCAGCCAACAAACTGCAAGAGTGAGTATCAGCAGGGTTGCTAGCCCAGCGAGAAAGCGGTGACACGAGGCCTGGTCAGCATCTAGCGGTGAGTGAACTCTGGTACGCACCTGCTTCCATTCTGGAAACAGCCTGGTATTGGAGAGTGGGTGGGGAGAGCAGGGAGGTGGGAGGAGTTCCTGAGGCTGGGGTGGGGAGGACATGGTCCAGCTTGTGGGAGGGATCCTGCTGGCTGTGTCTGGAGCCCTGTGTAGCCTCCTCTATGGGAAGTTCCCATGGGTCAGTGGGGCCTGAATCTCTCCTGCTCCTTTGTTCTCTTTGGGCTTCACAGGAGATGTCTGGTGAACTGCCCTTGGACTCTGGGCCCAGCACTGCTCAGAAATTATTCGCTACCTTCAGAGAGACAGGGCACAGCTCAGCCTGTTGGGTAGGCTGGAGACTCACACTTCACTCGAACACACAACACTGAGGTGCTTTGGGAAGCACAGTCACAAAGAAGAGATTTAAGTGACACTAAGCAAGAGAAAGAGACAAATTTCAAAGAGAGAAACAAAACACAACACACTTTGTCGTGACTAAAACTGAATCTTAACAAGTCCCAATCTTTGCCTTAGCAGTTTCCAGACTAACATCTCAGCTTTCCTAACAGACCTTCTTTGATGTCCCTGTAGGATAGAAAACTTCTCTGTCGAATCTGCTGATTTGATTGCTTCGTCTTCTGGTTTCAGACCCTCTGTTCTCCTTCTGGGGTGCCTGGACCCTGACTGTAACATCTCTCTGGCCCAGCCTCTTACACAGATGTGTGCTGCAACCAGCCCAGCGCAGGGAGCAGTGCGGACAGATGATCTCCTCCTGTCAGACCAAGCAACAGGGGTCCCAATGAGGCTTAGATGGAAGATCCCAGGCATCTCCTGGAGGTAAGAACCGTCCACTCTTCTGGGCACTTGGGGCTATTGCAAGTAAGAGGGGGCTCCTGTTCCATAGCCTATTTGTCCTCATGACTGTGTTTTTTTATTCTCAGAGGTTGTGTCCGGGACCCTGGAGACTGTTTCGTGCAGGAGGTTTGAGCGGGGAGAGATCACTCACTGTCCTGACCCATGGGTCATTAACCCGGGTCTGCAGGGTTCATGGGAGCAGCCACCCTCCAGCACACCACCTGGAAGCCTACGAAAAACTGCTTACCTAGGACTTACGAAGTCCAGACCCAGTTTGAGGCTCCATCCCTGAGGACCTATTGGCAGAGTCCCAGAACAGCGAATCGGCCCCCGGGACCTCCTTAAACCAGCAGCAGGAACAAGGAGCTGTCTGAACACCCGAGCTCCTCCCCGGCTCTGGACCGTGTGTTAACTGTTCCTGCTCCCACTCCCCAGGCTTGATTTCCTGGCATGCGGACTCGGGGTGACTCATCTGACTTGAGGTGCTGAACACAATTTGGTCTTTTACTTCTGCTCTTCCAGTGTCCTGACCCAGCTGACTCTCGACTCCTGTCTTGTGAGTGTGGACTCTGCCTCTGACCACTAGGTCTGGCTGCCCATGACCCGGCCATGACACTGACTTTTCTACAATTCCTCCAATGCCCTTTTCTGCTCTCCAGCTCTGCTCTCCCAGCAAGACACACCGATCCCTGGCTCCCAGAGTCCTGCTTGCCCGCTAGTCAAGGGCTCAGGGGGAGAGCTTGTGTTGCCCCCTCCCCCACCACAGCTGCTTTTCCTCGGGGACTCTCCCTAGCACAGAGGAGAATCCGTCCTGGCAGCAATTCAGGAAGTCACAGAAGGGACGGTCTGCTCAGCTCCCTCTGCAATGCCACTGCCCGAGACCATCACGAGTGGGTGCCCAGTGACTGCACCGGCAGCTCCTTGAGAGACTCCTGGGGCAGGGTAGTCGTGTTTCCCGGTGACCGCGGGAGGCCATGCAAAAAGTGCGGCATTGAGGAGACTCTCCTGCTGTCCCAAAGGGTTTCTGTTCTCCTGCATGGTTAGACCCTGGGGCTGGCTGGCAGAATGGGGAAGAGCTGGTTTGTGATGAGTCGGAGGATTCACCATAGAGGTGGCAGCAGCTGCAGATCCTGGAGTCCCTGTGGTCGGGTTACCATGCGTCCGGATTTTCCCGGACATGTCCGGCTTTTTGTAAAACTCTCCAAAGGGCCGGGATTTCCCTCCCAATGCAGCACTCTGGGGGCGGGGGGGGAGCTGCGTGCACTGCGTGGGAGCGCGGCACTGTGTTTGGCTCCGCACCCCAGACACACTGCTCTGAGCAGCAGGGTACGTGGGCCGGGGGGGCTGGAGAAGGGGCATGGGGTCCCAAGGGACAGTCAGGGGACAGGGAGCAGGAGGGGTTGGATGGGTCAGGGGTTCTGAGGGGAGCCTGTCAGGGGGTGGGCATATGGAGAGGGGTCGGGGGAATCAAGGGAGATGGAGCAGGGGGGGTTGGATGGGGCGGAGGTTCGGAGGGGAAGTCAGGGGCAGGGAGCGGGGGGTGTTAGATGGGTTGGGGGTTCTGCGGGGGCAGTCAGGGGACAGGGAGCAGTTGGATGGGTGTGGGAGACCTGGGGGTCTGTCAGGGGGTGGGGGTGCGGATAGGGGGCAGGGCAGTGAGGGGACAGGTAGGGGGTAGAGTTCTAGGGGGGCAGTTAGGCTGGGGGGGTCTAAGGAGGGGGCAGTTGGAGAAAGGGAGAAGGAAGGCTCAGATGGAGGGCAGGGTCCTGGGAGGGGGCGATCAGGGGACAAGGAGCAGGGGGGGTTGGATTGGTTGGCAGTTCTGTATGGGGCAGTCAGGGGGCAGGAAGTGGGAGGGAGTAGATAGGGGGCAGGGCTACCACTCCCACACCCCTACCCCCTCGGAGTGTCCTCTTTTTTGAAAGTTCAAATATGGTAACCCTACCCTATGGGCCCAGCCTCCACTCCTGAGAGATCAGACGAACCCCCCCCTGTTCTCAGGGAGTCTTTGGCTTTCGCGGCTGGGCCTGCCTGCCGAGACAGAGGACTCAGTGTTTCCATCAGGCTGCTCAGTTGCCAATGCAGCCACCCAAAGATGTGAAGAATGGAAGCGAAAGAGCAAAGCTGGACCCTCCGCTGAGCTCCTGCGATCAAGTGAGCCCAGCCTGGGAGAGACGAGGGAAAGCTCCATGGTGGCTGGTGGCTGCAGGAATCCAGGGGAGGAGAAATAAATAGTTCATGATGAATCCTACGGGCTTTGTCTTGTGTGGTGAAGGGTTTAAAATGGGTCTAGTTACTATCACATTCAACTTTACAATCGCTGTGTCTGATGGAAGGGCAGGTCTGGAAAGGGCAGAGGTCACTCAAGGAGCTTCAAGTCTCCGATTCTGTCCCTATTGCCTGCTTTGACCAGCTGATCTCAACCCAACACCTCCCTCAGGTGGTCGCAGTGGTGAGCTCTTTCCCTCTTTTTCTGGATTAGCCGCCAGCATGGGGACAGGATACAAGTGGCCAAGAAAATCAAGAGGCATGGGGGTCACTGGCAGAGGCATGCAGAGAACTTGCAGAGTTGCCTGTTAATGCAGCTCCTCTGGGTGGAGCACGGTAGGGTACCGTGCACTCAGGGGCACCATTTCAAATTTTGGTGGTGGCGGGGAGGATAATTTCACCGTGATTCCAGGGGCTACTTAGGCACCTGAAAACTCTCCTGTTTTGGCAGATAACTTAGCAATGAGCTGACAGGAACACCTGCCAGATTTCAGAGTAGCAGCCGTGTTAATCTGTATTCGCGAAAAGAAAAGGAGTACTTGTGGCCCCTTAGAGACTTACAAATTTATGAGAGCATAAGCTTTCGTGAGCTACAGCTTTGCCACACTGCTTTCCGGGGAAGACAGCTATAGGAATGGATCCAGAGAGTGGTTCTGTATCTCTGAGCTGTTTGGACACTTTCAGGGAACATTCCAGATGCAAGACAGAGATCCCCAAAGTTATCTTGAGTAACCCTGAGAGACTTATGGAAAACGAGCAGATACCACATCTCTGCTGTCACTTTGCACTGACAAACTTGGACTGTCCAAACCTGTTCATGTATTTTACCTGCTTTAACCTCTCAATAACTTTCATCTGTAAAAGAAAGAATATTAAATAAATATTAGACCCACTGAGCTCTAATACTAACGTGGTCTGACATCTTGTGGAAAATCACTTTAGGGACACTGGTTAAAATTTGAATGTATTTTCTTACTTTGTTACCAACTCTTTAGAGGGAGAGACCCTGCCAGGACTCCTGGGTTCTATCCCAGCTCTAGGAGGGGAATGGGGTCTAGTGGGTTACAGTGGGGGGCAGCCAGCCCAGGAGAAAGGGGCGATTCTGGCATTGCTAGCATTCCAGCGGGTCCCACTCACAGCCGGTGGCTCTGCTGAGCGGAGGGGAAAGTGGGCCGGTACCGGCCGGTGTGGCGTACCGGTGAGAAGTGGCTGCCGGTACAGGCCCGTACACAGCTGAGGTTAAAGCGGTGCCGGAGAGCCAGGCGGCGTGGCCTGGGCAGCACTGAAGAGCTGGCTGGGGGAGGCTGACCCCAGCCCTGCTCCTTCTGCCTGAGGCCCCGCCCATCCACCCAAAGCCCCGCCCCCTTCTAGAGTTCCTGGAGCCGGGCCCCCATACCGGTAAGAGTATGCAACTCCACGTTTGGCCGTCTCGGTGCTCAGCTGCACTGGGGTGGGGGTGTATGGGGGGGGCAGCTTCCCCTCTGCTGCCTTGGGGGAGGGGAGGGGAGCGGGGTGACTGGGCAGGTGGGGCCGGCACGAGTGGGGGGCGGTGCTCCAGGTGTTACAGGCTGGACCCCCCCTCCTTGTGAGGGTGGAAAACTGCATGTCACCGCCCCGATGATTGTTTCCCTCTCGGGATGGTCTCCCCGTGGAATAACTTTACTCCGGAACCACTGCTCCGGACTAGCTGCTCCCTGTGTGAACGCTTGGCATTCGCATCGGAGCAGCAGCATTGGAATCAACTTTCAAGGGAAGGCAAGCCCTTCCCCCTTCTTCCTCTTCCCCCACCGCCCCCAACGAGCAACTCCTGGGCTCACTTCACTGCTTTCTTCCTTGCCTCTCCTCTGTACTGGCTGCTGGGGACCGGGAGGGGGCGCTCTCCCACCGCCCCCCACTCGTGCCGGCCCCGCCTGCCCAGTGCCAGGCGAAGGGCCCCCAACCCACTGTCCCAACTCCGTGCAAAAGTAAACACAACAGTCACGGCTGCAGACGTCACCCCGCCCCCCTCCCCTCCCCCAAGGCAGCAGAGGGGAAGCTGCCCCCCCCCCATACACCCCCACCCCAGTGCAGCTGAGCACCGAGACGGCCAAACGTGGGGTTGCATCATGAAACTAATGCAATAAACTCACCCCCAGGACGCTGTGGCAGGAGCTGCCCTGGTAGGTTGAGGAACTGAAAACGAAAGCAGCGACTTTAGCCAGCTGCGATGTGAACAACCCTGCTCCGCCCAGTCCCTTCCCCTCCTTTCCCGAGACCCCCATTCCCACCCTCCAGTCCAAGGCTTGAAGCGAGGCTGTGTGTGTGTCTAGCCAGGCGGGGCGAGGGAAGAGCAGTTTTGCTCTATGCTCTGCCAGGGGGAGGGAGCGTGTGACCCCCGGCCAGAGATCCTGACCTGGGTCTGCTCCTGGCTTGCCTGGCTTAGAGAAAAGCCTTGTGTGATTGTTGAGTGTGGTGCTTGTTCCAGGGTTACTCTGAGCCCCCTGCCCAGGAGGGCGGGTGGTAGGGCCGAGGGGCAGGGCTGGAAGCCGGGACCCCTTCCCTGATGCTGGCTACCCCCGCCTGACATCGATTAGGGCTGAGTCTTAACAAATAACCCCTCCCGCCGGGTATGGAGCAATCAGACTTCCCTCTCCCCTGGTGCCGGCTGCTCTGCTCAACCGTCAGCCAAGTCAGATGGCATGTGTCTGTCCCCACTCTGCCTCCAGGCTCACACCCCAGAGGCCGCCTCTGACTGCACCCAGATGCCGGGAGCGCCGCCCTCAGGAAGCAAGCTCCGAAGTTGGTCAAGGGGCTCTGGTACAAGAAGGCTCCCCTCTGAGCTCTGTTTAACAGCTGTACAATCATTCACTCGGCAGAAGGCCTGGAAAGGCCCGCGTGGGAAGAAGGAAAGAGCAGAAAGAGCTTGGGGTTTGCTATTCACGGTCCCTGAAGGGCTAGTTTGAGATCGTGACTTACTAGAGAACTCTGAATGGGTGCAACAGGCCAGGTTGCAGGAATCGAGGGCCTTAAGTGCCCTATGACACAAGGCCCCTTGTGAATCCTCACTGCCTCCCCACCCCAGAGTTTCACCCACCATTTGGAGGAGCACTAGCAGGGGGCCCTCCCACAGAGGCAGAGCAGGGGACCCTCCCGTAGCTACCCCAGAGGCTTGAGAGGGGTGGCTGAGCCTTCTGTATTCTCCCCCTCCCGTCACAGACACAATCGCTGCTGGGGTGGGCTTGGTGAGGGCCCCCAAGCAGTGGGTTCTGGAGTTGACACCCCTTTGAAGCCCATGGGGCAGCACAGAATTCCCCAGCTGCCTAAGGTGACTACATCCTGCTACAACCATGTCCCACACTGTGCAAACCACGAGTGCGGAGTTCACCTGGGGTAAGGGAAAAGTTCAGTCTTCGCAATCTGTTAATTCAGTTTGGAATCACTTTGGTACCTTTGAAGTATTTTAAGCTCTGGGGTGGGGTCCCAGTGAAGATTCCACTGCCCCTCCCTTGCACCACAGCTCATTGCAAAATCCCTTCCTTCCCTCCCGCTCTAGCTTCTCAGATTCGGGCTTGTCGCCACAGTCAGATCAATTGCCCGCTAGTGCCGTGCCGAGAGAGCGGGGCGCTGTCACTGCCGGATGCACTTACTTCATGCATCCGGGAAGCCGGGAATCTTGTCGCCAGGTGAACTTCCCGGACGTGGGGCGACGCTGCAGTGCAGGAGGTAGCAATGGGGGAGTTGTGGTTTGTTTCCTTCAGTCAGCCGTGGTGATCTCACACTCCTCGTACTGCCCCAGGCGTCGGGAGGGAAACACGCTGCCCTGGTGGGATATTTCCCAGCATCTTGGTCCGGGAGGCTGCTAACAGAGGCTGCCTCTTGTGTGCGAGCCTTTAGCCAGAGCCGGGGTAGAGGCCTCCTGAGGGGGTAGAGGGTTGAGCCGAGCAGCCGGCACCAGGGGAGAGGGAAGTTTGAAGGCTCCATACAGAGGGAGGGGTAATTGCTAAGATTCGGCCTTAACCGATGTCAGGTAGGGGTTACCCAGCGTTTGGGATGGGCTCCTAGCTCCCAGCCTTGCGCCTCGGCACAAACGCCAGCCCTGACTCTAGTGGGGGTGAGAGTAACCTGGAAACAGCCCCACACGTCACAATGACACAATGCTTTTCTTTAACCCAGGCAAGCCGGGAGCAGACCCACTTTCGCAGGGATCTCTAGCAGGGTGCACACATATTCCCTCCCCCGGCACAGCAGACAGAAAACCAGCTCTCCGCACGCCCCTCCTGGCTAGACACACACGGGCTGTCTGCCCCGTGCCAATGCAATCCCTACAGGGACGTGCACGCGCACTAAGCCTGGCTTTCACACAAACAACCCGACTGCTACTTAGGAAGCGAGCACCTGCACCATGTGACTTACAGTAGCCTGTCCGTGGAGCGAACCCAGAGCCAGCTCATCACTGCACGGCTCGAAGCTGGAAGCTGGCAGCCTGCCCCGGAAAAACAGGCAATTCTGACACTGGAAACGCTCCAGTCGGTCTGATTCATGGCTGGTGGTTCTGCTGGGTGAAGGAGCAGTGGCCATGTGGAAGGTCAGTCTCCCAGGTTTGCTGCCCTGAGACTTAATGCGGCAGCCCACGGGGAACCTGGGAATCCAGCCTGTGCCCACTAGTGGCTTGCATAGGTTGTGCAGCGTGGTTGTGGCAAGATGCAGTCACCCTGGGCAGCCGTAGGAATTGTGTGCTGCCCCATGCACCTCAATGGGGAGTTAGCTCCAGGATCCATAACTTGGGGGGGCCTCACCAAGCCCATCCCAGGATTGATTCAGGCTAGTGGAAGGTGGCAGTCACTGCAGGGGGCCTTCACTCCCTCCCCGGCTTTTGAAAATTGAGGTCATTGGCAAGGACCAACCCATCTCCCAACAAGCTGTCATTTGGAAGAGCCCATCACCTGTTCACTCAGAGCAACTGTCCCTGCATGTCCTGAACAAGGAGCCCTCAGTGCAGGCTCTACCGGGCCGCATGCATCGGTGGGCAGTTCTCTCTGAATGCAGCAGCCACGGAAATTCCCTGCTGCCCCCCAACATCTCCCTCTGCACGGGGTGAGACCTGGGTCTTCTGCACACTGGCAGGGGTGGGGGGGGGGGACGTGTTAAGATTTTGCTTCAAGGGAAGTGAAGTCCAGAGAGGTATTGAATCGGGCTGGGGTCCAGTGTCCACCCTTCTCCAACCCCTCTGTCCCTGCGCTGGTCCCAGGGGGAGTCATCCCCACGAGTGCCGGTCCCAGGAGGTAGCCTATGGAGGAGGAAGGGGTGCAGAAGACTAACCGGAATAATGTGATTGTTAAGGTCTGGTGTCTGCTTAGCCATGGTGGCTGGGAGCAACATCACTGCACGGGCTGGGTTCTCACGTTTCCCAAGGGCTGCAGCATTAGGGTCCAAGGAGAGAGGCTGAGTTTCCACATGGCCACTGCTCCCTTGCTCATCAGAAGCAGGGATAAAAGTAACTTACAACTCTTACCGGTATGGGGGCCCGGCTCCAGGAACTCTAGAAGGGGCGGGGCTTTGGGCGGAAGGGCGGGGCCTCAGGCAGAAGGAGCAGGGCTGGGGTCAGCCTCCCCCAGCCAGCTCTTCAGTGCTGCCCAGGCCACGCCGCCTGGCTCTCCGGCACCGCTTTAACCTCAGCTGTGTACGGGCCTGTACCGGCAGCCACTTCTCACCGGTACGCCATACCGGCCGGTACCGGCCCATTTTCCCCTCCGCTCAGCAGAGCCACCGGCTGTGAGTGGGACCCGCTGGAATGCTAGCAATGCCAGAATCACCCCTTTCTCCTGGGCTGGCTGCCCCCCACTGTAACCCACTAGACCCCATTCCCCTCCTAGAGCTGGGATAGAACCCAGGAGTCCTGGCAGGGTCTCTCCCTCTAAAGAGTTGGTAACAAAGTAAGAAAATACATTCAAATTTTAACCAGTGTCCCTAAAGTGATTTTCCACAAGATGTCAGACCACGTTAGTATTAGAGCTCAGTGGGTCTAATATTTATTTAATATTCTTTCTTTTACAGATGAAAGTTATTGAGAGGTTAAAGCAGGTAAAATACATGAACAGGTTTGGACAGTCCAAGTTTGTCAGTGCAAAGTGACAGCAGAGATGTGGTATCTGCTCGTTTTCCATAAGTCTCTCAGGGTTACTCAAGATAACTTTGGGGATCTCTGTCTTGCATCTGGAATGTTCCCTGAAAGTGTCCAAACAGCTCAGAGATACAGAACCACTCTCTGGATCCATTCCTATAGCTGTCTTCCCCGGAAAGCAGTGTGGCAAAGCTGTAGCTCACGAAAGCTTATGCTCTCATAAATTTGTAAGTCTCTAAGGGGCCACAAGTACTCCTTTTCTTTTCGCGAATACAGATTAACACGGCTGCTACTCTGAAATCTGGCAGGTGTTCCTGTCAGCTCATTGCTAAGTTATCTGCCAAAACAGGAGAGTTTTCAGGTGCCTAAGTAGCCCCTGGAATCACGGTGAAATTATCCTCCCCGCCACCACCAAAATTTGAAATGGTGCCCCTGAGTGCACGGTACCCTACCGTGCTCCACCCAGAGGAGCTGCATTAACAGGCAACTCTGCAAGTTCTCTGCATGCCTCTGCCAGTGACCCCCATGCCTCTTGATTTTCTTGGCCACTTGTATCCTGTCCCCATGCTGGCGGCTAATCCAGAAAAAGAGGGAAAGAGCTCACCACTGCGACCACCTGAGGGAGGTGTTGGGTTGAGATCAGCTGGTCAAAGCAGGCAATAGGGACAGAATCGGAGACTTGAAGCTCCTTGAGTGACCTCTGCCCTTTCCAGACCTGCCCTTCCATCAGACACAGCGATTGTAAAGTTGAATGTGATAGTAACTAGACCCATTTTAAACCCTTCACCACACAAGACAAAGCCCGTAGGATTCATCATGAACTATTTATTTCTCCTCCCCTGGATTCCTGCAGCCACCAGCCACCATGGAGCTTTCCCTCGTCTCTCCCAGGCTGGGCTCACTTGATCGCAGGAGCTCAGCGGAGGGTCCAGCTTTGCTCTTTCGCTTCCATTCTTCACATCTTTGGGTGGCTGCATTGGCAACTGAGCAGCCTGATGGAAACACTGAGTCCTCTGTCTCGGCAGGCAGGCCCAGCCGCGAAAGCCAAAGACTCCCTGAGAACAGGGGGGGGTTCGTCTGATCTCTCAGGAGTGGAGGCTGGGCCCATAGGGTAGGGTTACCATATTTGAACTTTCAAAAAAGAGGACACTCCGAGGGGGTAGGGGTGTGGGAGTGGTAGCCCTGCCCCCTATCTACTCCCTCCCACTTCCTGCCCCCTGACTGCCCCATACAGAACTGCCAACCAATCCAACCCCCCCTGCTCCTTGTCCCCTGATCGCCCCCTCCCAGGACCCTGCCCTCCATCTGAGCCTTCCTTCTCCCTTTCTCCAACTGCCCCCTCCTTAGACCCCCCCAGCCTAACTGCCCCCCTAGAACTCTACCCCCTACCTGTCCCCTCACTGCCCTGCCCCCTATCCGCACCCCCACCCCCTGACAGACCCCCAGGTCTCCCACACCCATCCAACTGCTCCCTGTCCCCTGACTGCCCCCGCAGAACCCCCAACCCATCTAACACCCCCCGCTCCCTGCCCCTGACTTCCCCTCCGAACCTCCGCCCCATCCAACCCCCCCTGCTCCATCTCCCTTGATTCCCCCGACCCCTCTCCATATGCCCACCCCCTGACAGGCTCCCCTCAGAACCCCTGACCCATCCAACCCCTCCTGCTCCCTGTCCCCTGACTGTCCCTTGGGACCCCATGCCCCTTCTCCAGCCCCCCCGGCCCACGTACCCTGCTGCTCAGAGCAGTGTGTCTGGGGTGCGGAGCCAAACACAGTGCCGCGCTCCCACGCAGTGCACGCAGCTCCCCCCCCGCCCCCAGAGTGCTGCATTGGGAGGGAAATCCCGGCCCTTTGGAGAGTTTTACAAAAAGCCGGACATGTCCGGGAAAATCCGGACGCATGGTAACCCGACCACAGGGACTCCAGGATCTGCAGCTGCTGCCACCTCTATGGTGAATCCTCCGACTCATCACAAACCAGCTCTTCCCCATTCTGCCAGCCAGCCCCAGGGTCTAACCATGCAGGAGAACAGAAACCCTTTGGGACAGCAGGAGAGTCTCCTCAATGCCGCACTTTTTGCATGGCCTCCCGCGGTCACCGGGAAACACGACTACCCTGCCCCAGGAGTCTCTCAAGGAGCTGCCGGTGCAGTCACTGGGCACCCACTCGTGATGGTCTCGGGCAGTGGCATTGCAGAGGGAGCTGAGCAGACCGTCCCTTCTGTGACTTCCTGAATTGCTGCCAGGACGGATTCTCCTCTGTGCTAGGGAGAGTCCCCGAGGAAAAGCAGCTGTGGTGGGGGAGGGGGCAACACAAGCTCTCCCCCTGAGCCCTTGACTAGCGGGCAAGCAGGACTCTGGGAGCCAGGGATCGGTGTGTCTTGCTGGGAGAGCAGAGCTGGAGAGCAGAAAAGGGCATTGGAGGAATTGTAGAAAAGTCAGTGTCATGGCCGGGTCATGGGCAGCCAGACCTAGTGGTCAGAGGCAGAGTCCACACTCACAAGACAGGAGTCGAGAGTCAGCTGGGTCAGGACACTGGAAGAGCAGAAGTAAAAGACCAAATTGTGTTCAGCACCTCAAGTCAGATGAGTCACCCCGAGTCCGCATGCCAGGAAATCAAGCCTGGGGAGTGGGAGCAGGAACAGTTAACACACGGTCCAGAGCCGGGGAGGAGCTCGGGTGTTCAGACAGCTCCTTGTTCCTGCTGCTGGTTTAAGGAGGTCCCGGGGGCCGATTCGCTGTTCTGGGACTCTGCCAATAGGTCCTCAGGGATGGAGCCTCAAACTGGGTCTGGACTTCGTAAGTCCTAGGTAAGCAGTTTTTCGTAGGCTTCCAGGTGGTGTGCTGGAGGGTGGCTGCTCCCATGAACCCTGCAGACCCGGGTTAATGACCCATGGGTCAGGACAGTGAGTGATCTCTCCCCGCTCAAACCTCCTGCACGAAACAGTCTCCAGGGTCCCGGACACAACCTCTGAGAATAAAAAAACACAGTCATGAGGACAAATAGGCTATGGAACAGGAGCCCCCTCTTACTTGCAATAGCCCCAAGTGCCCAGAAGAGTGGACGGTTCTTACCTCCAGGAGATGCCTGGGATCTTCCATCTAAGCCTCATTGGGACCCCTGTTGCTTGGTCTGACAGGAGGAGATCATCTGTCCGCACTGCTCCCTGCGCTGGGCTGGTTGCAGCACACATCTGTGTAAGAGGCTGGGCCAGAGAGATGTTACAGTCAGGGTCCAGGCACCCCAGAAGGAGAACAGAGGGTCTGAAACCAGAAGACGAAGCAATCAAATCAGCAGATTCGACAGAGAAGTTTTCTATCCTACAGGGACATCAAAGAAGGTCTGTTAGGAAAGCTGAGATGTTAGTCTGGAAACTGCTAAGGCAAAGATTGGGACTTGTTAAGATTCAGTTTTAGTCACGACAAAGTGTGTTGTGTTTTGTTTCTCTCTTTGAAATTTGTCTCTTTCTCTTGCTTAGTGTCACTTAAATCTCTTCTTTGTGACTGTGCTTCCCAAAGCACCTCAGTGTTGTGTGTTCGAGTGAAGTGTGAGTCTCCAGCCTACCCAACAGGCTGAGCTGTGCCCTGTCTCTCTGAAGGTAGCGAATAATTTCTGAGCAGTGCTGGGCCCAGAGTCCAAGGGCAGTTCACCAGACATCTCCTGTGAAGCCCAAAGAGAACAAAGGAGCAGGAGAGATTCAGGCCCCACTGACCCATGGGAACTTCCCATAGAGGAGGCTACACAGGGCTCCAGACACAGCCAGCAGGATCCCTCCCACAAGCTGGACCATGTCCTCCCCACCCCAGCCTCAGGAACTCCTCCCACCTCCCTGCTCTCCCCACCCACTCTCCAATACCAGGCTGTTTCCAGAATGGAAGCAGGTGCGTACCAGAGTTCACTCACCGCTAGATGCTGACCAGGCCTCGTGTCACCGCTTTCTCGCTGGGCTAGCAACCCTGCTGATACTCACTCTTGCAGTTTGTTGGCTGGGAACTCAGCCCTCTAAGCAGGTGACTGTCCTTTAGTCCACTCCTTCCTGGGTCGTGCTCCTTGCAAACAAAGTCCAAAAATGTCTTGAACAGAAACAAGGCCTTCCACCCTCGTGGGGAGTTCTTCCTCAGCCTGATTTCGGCTTGGCCTGCCCTTCTTGGGTTTCCATGATCTTCTATGTCCCCTTCCTTAGGGACATTGAGAGAACCCAGTCCTACCTTGGACTCCAGGTTTTGGCCCAAGGCCATCTACTGAACAGCTCGCTCTGCTTCTGGACTTTTGCTGCTGTTTTCCCTTCTTTCCTCTCAGGTGGGGCTCACTTGGTCATCGTTTTGGCCTAGCCCCAGGCTTGGCAGCCACAGGCCAAGCCACCCTGTTACATACCCTCCTCCTTCAAATCCGGTCCAGCCCGGCTGACAGGTTTGCTGAGGGGATGGTGAAACCCCATTGCTGATCAGAAGGAGGTCAGAGTCTGTTCTCTAGGAGCTGAAGGTCCATTTGTCCTGCTGCGGGAAGGGGAGCTGGAGAGCGGAGATGTTAGGTGAAAGAGACTGCATGATGGAGTTGGAGATTGAGGGAGGAGAGCCTCCTCCCAGAAACTCTCCCAGGAGAACAAGTTTGAAGAGATCTCTGGGGAGCCTCTTGCTAGGAAAAAACCAAGGGTGGCACATTGATGGAGATGTCTCTGTCCCAGGGATGGGGGAAGCTCCCAGCCAGGCTGTGCAGCAGGGATCCCATTTCTCCCCCAAGAAACCCAAATGCCCAAAGAAGTCAGTGGCTCTTACCTCCCTGAGGGAGCGAGCTCTTCCCTCTCAGCCTCTTTGAGAACTACCATTGCTTGGCTTCCTAGGACAAGGGACCTGTCCCCACTGCTCCCTGAGGTGGTTCAGCTTCTGACTGCAGCCATCTGGGAGGCTGTCACACACCCCAGGGCCTAGAAGACACGGGGGGAGGAGGCTCCTTTTCATGTCAGAGTCTGAGAGCCCAGAGAAGGACCAAAGGAAGAATAAAGGGCAGGAGATGAAGCTAGCCCTGAGCCTCTGTCCCATCCTCACCTCCTCAAATGTGGAGCTTCCTGAGCTTCAGTTGGGCAGACAGTCCGTAGCCCTGACCCAAAGGTCCTTCTGCACCATATGGGGCAGGAAGATCTCTGCCTGGGAGCACAGGGAATGGGATGGGGGTGAGATCAAAGAAAGAGGGGAGGGGTATGGGTGTGAGGGAAAGAGCTTCTGCCCCAGATGAAGGAATTTGAGGGGCCGAGGGAAGGACCCGGCTCCACAGAGAGGGGAGAGAGTTTCTGTGAGTGCCAGGGGCCTCCATTTCCGCTTCCACTAGCCCCGCATTTACAGTGAGACAGAGCAGTACCTGCAGCAGGGAGGGGACTTGCTGAACAGGGAGGGGAACCTTGAAGAGCATCAGACGAGCCACAGCCCTTGCAGCGCCTCCGGCATCTGGTGCAAGTGCCGGATCATGCGAAGCTGGCCCATGACCTTGGCTGTGACATCCTCATGCTGCAGGGGAACGAGAACATAGTCAGAGACTGAGACACTCCCCAGGAATCAGGGAGGATTAAGGGCACCTGGAACCAGCACCACCATTTCCACCCAGCAGCTGCTCCTGTCTGAGTGGTAGATTCACCCTCCTGACCCCCAGGATGGAGGCTTGCTGTCCTCTCTAGTGACCTCCAGTGCCAACCCCCCTCCTTGTACGGTGAGCTCCTGCCACCTCCCCATCCATGCTCCCTGACAGCTGTTCCACCTCCAACCCACCTGGGGACACCGCTCAAGTTCGTAGAACCCTCTCCTCCATCGCTACCTCCATCCCCACCCAGGTAGGGCAGGGAGGGGGCTGTAGCAGGGTGGCGGGGGGCAGGAGGGATTCTGGCAGCAGTGAAGTGGGATGGGGAGAGGTTGAGACCTTTCACCAAGTCACCCCAGTGACGAAAGATAAAGCCACAGGATGGCAGTCCTGGTAAAGGGGGCAGATCAACAGCCCCTGCTGACTGAATCCTCCCAATCGCTCTAGAGCGGGTCCAGCCCTACCAGCAGCAAGACTCAGCTTCCCACGCCCATGTGCCTCAGCCCTTCCTGGTCAGTCGCCATCTCCAGTCAGTCCTTGGCCTCCCAGGCTGCCAGGGATGGGAGCAACTCTCGATGGTGGCTCGGGTGACATGGACACTAGGCCATGGGGAAAGGGGTGCAGCTCTGTGGGGCAGGAAAGGTTCCCAGGGGGCACTTAGGGGACTCTCCTGGCCTTCCCAGGAGTGAGAGCAGAGCACCACATCCTAAGAAGAGAAGTCCATGAAGTCCAGAAGTCCCCACTAGGCTCCTTGCTACCAGGCCAGCGAATGGCGATAGGATGGGAATGAGGCTCTGGGCCCCACCCCAAGCTCCTGAGTCGATTGCAGCTGCTTACCGTGACCCCCATCAGTTGCTGGGCTTCCCCCAGGAGGGAGTAGACGAGCACCAGCCCAGCCTGGCTGACACGCAGCAGTGGGTCGTGGATGGCCAGCACTGCTGTCTGCAGAAAGGATCTTTTCTGCCCGTCGGAGAAGAATTTCCCAAAGACCTAGAAGCAAGAGGACACGAGGCTCCAGCAGATTGCCCAGAGCCAGCCTCCAAGTCCTGGCCGTACAATGGCATCACCGTCTAGTGCCCCAAAGGGCGGGGAAGAGAGCTGCTGTGGCCAAGGCAGTTCATTCCCCAGGAGGCTTTCAGGGTCCCAGGGCTCAGGGAAGCCCCCTTATTAAAAGGTCGCAGGTGCTGAGGGACCAAAGCCTCCAGTGGCTCTTTCAGGAGGGCAATTTCTGGCAGGGGCCAGGATGGGCTGGAAATGGATCTCTAATGTGTGTGAGCAGGCCCACTCTGCTGTGCAGGGCACAGAGACGACAGGGGACCCTGTGTTGCTTCCAGCAGAGAGATCTCCTGCATCTCAGCGGCTAGAGGAGTGTGTGTGTGTTGTGGGGGGCGAGGGGGTTGGAGCTGACAGACCAAAGGTCTCTTCCCCGCCAGCTTAGTGATTTCTCTCGTCGCTGGGTATGGCCTCTGCAGCTCCTTGGTTTCTTTGAGGGGAATCCAATCAGCAGCATGACAAGGACAAGGAGACTCATGGCCCAGTCCCCATCACAGACGCTCCTCAAAGACTTTTCTTCCGCTGCAGCAATTCAGCTTGTGGGAGGCAGGACAAGCTCACACAGTCTCTCTCACGGCACGTCTGTGGAGCAGCGTTCTGTAGATGCCCTTGTCAATCCAGGAGCCATTCCAAGGCCTCCTCTGTGATGTTGTGGAAATCACCCATTTCAGCTTTGACTCCAGTCTGGGGGCACTGTGTTACGGTGTGTTCGAAGGTTTGGATATTCTCACCACAGTTGTGAGACGGGGGCGGGGCAGGGGTGTCTTTGATTTTCCACTTGTGCATCAAGTAGCCGCAACTTGGGTCAGTGACAATGTGCTTCTTTGGAACAGTGGCTGAGGTCCAGATACTCTGCCATTCCTGGCCAGGTCTGGAGATGTGAGGGGGCGCATGTGGTCCATACTGGCTCTGGAGCTCACTGTGTCCCCTACCCAGTTCCCAGGTTGGGGCATTCTGCTTCCTGACTGGCAATGGAATTGGGCAAAGCCCACCTCCTTTCTCTGCTTCTACAGGGTGCAGGGAATTAAACTAGGATTTGATCAAGCAATTGTGACTGACTGACCCAGGGCTCTCCTCTCAGACACTTGGGGATCAGCCAGGGGGACAAGGAGCAGAAAGACACCCAGAGCCATAATCCTATATTAACTCCCGACCCGGGGATCTTCCTTATGCCACGGAGCAATGCAGCCATGTAAGACACTCAAATCACGGCAACTAGTGAGGTTCCAATGTGGGACCTTTAGCACCAGCCTCTCCCACTGGTTGCTGGATGAGGAACTCCGAGCTGGAAATAAGGAGCGGGCTCTTTTCCTGTCTCCAGGAGGCATCCACTACAGGGAACCCAGCCAGCCCCACTCCCTGAGCTGTGTCATGCCCTGGCACAGTGCCCTTACCTCCCCCACTCTGGCTGTGTTCTTGTAGGCCAAGAGCCTGCTGTCCTGGTGCCAGTCATAGCACCAGAGATCCTCCACGTCATGTATGGTCAGACCTGGAAGAGAGAGAGAGAGAGAGACTTTTCTCCTCATTCTGGTTGCAGTTTCTGTGTCCTTCCAATCCCATTGGTGGCTGCACAGTGGAGTGGAGAAGAACAGAGGCAGAGAGAGACTTGTCCTCCAGCTGGGGTGAGTCTGAGAGAAATGGTCTGGGGTCCCATTATCCACCTGTGGTGACTCTCAGTCCCCTATTGGGTTCCGTGTCCCAGCTGGGTTCCTTACCCCTCTGTTGGAGCAGCAGTTGGTAGAGCCGGTAAGTCCCCTCCCTGGCCTGCCGGCTGATGTCCTTGTCTGGCTCGCTGACAAATAGAGCCAGCTGGGCCACGTGGTGCCCCATCCTAGGGAACTCAGCTGAGATCTAAGGGAAGGGAGAGCAGAGGGGACTCCATCAGCATTTTCCTTTCAGCTCCCTGTCCCCCCTGGGCCAGAGGGCTCCTTTCCCTTAGCCCCCCTGCAGGAGATGCTGGGGGAGAGGAGCTTGAGATCGACCCTTCATTTGCTCTGCTGCAAGGGAGCCTGGAGCTTCTTTGGGATGCCAAGCAGGGGCTGGAGCATGGTCCCCTTAAAGACACAGGGACAACACTGAACCAGGACAAGAAGAACTTGACTCAAGCTGAGCTCAATCCCTGCTCTGACTCTGCCTCCCCTTGAAGAACCCTCCTAACCCACAGCCCCGGCAGCAGCAGCAGACCCTGCAGCCCGCTGGAGCCAGCCCGCCTCCGCCTGGAGCCAGCAAGCTGGGCTCGGAGCTCACTTACGTCAAACTCAGGGAGGGTGACTGTGTATCTCAGCAGGGCTGTGCTGCTCCTGATGGCCCTGGCTCGCTCGTGGGACACCCTGGACACGACCCAGAAGTTGACATGCTGTGGGGAAAGGAGGCAGGTCAGACTCAATGGCCAGGTGCACCTGCTTTGCAAATGAGTCCCACGCCCCCACCCCAAGGGACCTGAGACATTCTGTGCAGGGGGGAATATCTGAGGCCTTGCTGGCAGAGCTTTAGAAGGGGATTCTTTCCCCCAGGACGCAGCTTGTACCCTGAAGGTCACAACTTGTCAGCATCTGTCTAGATTGGGACAATGTTCGGGGTCGGGATTGGTCCCATCCTCCCAGAACTCCTGATTCCTGAACAGTTCACCAGAAAGGAGACTGAACCCTCACCCTTCCCTGCTATGGAAATCCTTGGGGGGGTGTAGGGAGTGACTGAGAGCACAATCCCTCCAGGAATTTCAGAGCAGATCAGAGGGAAGGGCTGATTCCCTGGGCTCCTCCTGTTTCTCTCGGAAGGAGCGTGTGCCTCTTCTCTGAGAACCATCTCCCAAATCTCATGGGGTGTGTGTGTTGGAGGGGTGGGGGAAGGGTGGGTTTTCAGACTCTCACTCCCCAAGACAGCCAGCAGCCCTGTGCTTAGTGCTCAGCAGAACCAGGCAGAGCTCTGGCTTGAAGTCCCAGCTCCTTCCTCCATCCCTCAAGAAGGAAGGACATGACAGTGCGTTGCACTGACCTCCCCAACCAAGGACGGCCCACTGGGGACCCAGCTAGGAGGACAGAGTAGAAAATGGATCTTCCAGTCTCTCCTTACCAGTCCCCCAAAGAGTTAAGATAAAATGGGGCTCACCTCCAAGATGAAGTGGAGCCTGTCTGTGTCTGGGGACTCTGCCAGCAGGTTCCCCAGCATGGCATCCAGGACCTCTGGGATGACTTTGTGCAGAGCCTGCAAAGCATGGGTCAGAGTTAGGGAACCTGGGCCTACACCTGCCACAGGATGGGAAGAGGGGATCTCTGGGAAGCACAGGGGAGACTCCCAAACACATCTCCTGGCCTCTCTCCTTCACATCGCACTGCAGGCAATTCGCAAGAATTGATGACCCCTGGACCTTTGTTCCATGAGCTTAGCAGGTCTCTGCAGAGGGCCTTGTAGGCAGAAGAGTATGAAACAGCCAAGTTGCTATGGATGGAAGCTGGGCTTCTGGGCAAAACACGGCTTATGAAAGAAAGAAAGAAAGAAAGAAAGAAAGAAAGAAAGAAAGAAAGAAAGAAAGAAAGAAAGAAAGAAAGAAAGAAAGAAAGAAAGAAAGAAATCCCCCAGAGTGGGGTCATCTCTTCCCTGCTGGAGGGAAGGATCCAACCCTGCAGCTTGTTCCATCTCCGCTACCCCACCCCTAAATCTGGAGCTCCAGCGAATCAAGGGAGCCTGGGCCAAGGAGCACTCTGGAAGAGGAGAGGGATGGAGGAGGAGGATGTACCTGGTTGCCGGTGGTGTCCTTCTCCGTGCCCAGGGTGAAGACGGAGTGAAGGGCAGCTCGCAAGAGGTGAGTCTCTAGGGCTGGCTCCAGGGCAGGTTTCATGGTGCTGGCAAGAGAGAGGAGCTGGTATTAGACTGTGCAGTACGGGGGTGGGACTGTCGCCAACACGGACACCAACCCACAGGGATAGAGGCACAGGCTGGCGAGAATGGAAACTGAGGCACTTAGCTAGAGAATGACAAGGCCAAGGGGTCCCAGACAGACAGTGGCAGGACAGGAATAGCTCCTGTTCCCTGGAGCCTGCTGCCCCTCCTGTATCGGAGCCCGGGAGTGAGCCCCTCCCCAAGGCCCCTGTCATGTTCTGGGAGTGAAGAGAAGAGCCCCGCCAGGAGAGAGTGACCCTCCCCACCCCACCATCTCTGCCAGAGGCGCCACTCTTGGGAGGTGACCTGGGCGGGACAGTGACGGTGACTCCCAGCCTTGGGCCTGAGCAGCACTGGGGTGAGGGGAGCCGGCGGGGTGAGGGGGTGGGGCTGTCTCAGTACCAGAGGTAGCCCACTGCAGCCAGGGAGTGGGCGAGGACGGCGCTGGGTGACGAGTCATCGGGAAGCTGCTCGATGAGCTCCTGTGAGACGCGAAGGAGACAAAGGAGCATGTGAGATTCAGACCCGACTGACACCTCCCAGTGAGGAGATGACACAGCCAGTGCCCCACATGGCCAGCAGGATCCCCCACCACCTCCCACTCCCTTCCTGCCCATCCGACTTGTCCCCCTTCCCGGATTCCTGCCCAGCTCACTCCCAACCCCTTCTCTCCTCCTCCCTGTCAAAACTGCCCCCATTCAGCCCCATCCCGACGACCGAGCTGGGACCATGTGATTCCTTGTCCCCCACTCTCAGCTGCCCTCCAGCCACACAATTCCCCCCCTGCCCACTACTGACCAATCTCACAATTTCTCCCTTCTCTTCTCCCCAGACTTCAGCCCCAGCAAACTCTGCCCTCTGCTGCCCCCTCCAACACCACCAAGCCCCCACCCATTAGCCTGGCCATACCCCTGCCAATTCCATGTCTCTCTCCTCCCTCCAGCTGCCGTATGGCGTGTCTCACTCACCACGATCCTCTTCACCACAGCCACCTTGCAGCAGCGCGGCTCCAGCGTGTCCTCCCCTCTCTCCTGTGCAGCCAGACATGCGGGGTAGATGGCCTGAAGGAACAGGAGCTGCTGCCCCTCATCCTGGACCCACCAGGAGTGGGGTATAGCGAGAGAGAACCTGTTAGTGAGGAACCTTCCTGCCCCACCCACACCAGCTCCAGGGCTCAGGCCTCAATGGGGGATTGTGGGGACCTGCCTATTCTCCAAATCCCCCACCACTCCTACGCAAGCAGGATCAGGAACTGGGACAGTGCCTGTCAGGGGAGACGACCTCGGCTGTTGTGGGACAAACACCCCCATCTTGGGAGTCCCACATCATGGATGTAAAAGGGCCCCATTAGGGGTGGTGGATCAGGAGGGACAAGACCCTTGGCAGGGGGTGGGGATGCTGGGAAGGGACAGGGCAATCTTGGTTCCAGCCCAGGTGGGGAACATTTGTACCTTATCTCTGCACTGGAGCTGCTCTCGGATGACCTTGAGAACAGCTTCATCTTTGGCCACGTCCACCCCTTCCTCCTGCTCCGAATCCAGGGGGCTCCCTGCACCAGGGAGGGAAGGACAGGGGCGTGGTGGGCAGAGCAAGATTCAAGACCCCCCTTCCCACCTCAGGCACCCAGGGCAGATCGAGCCCCATATCTCCCTCTCAGGGATGCCTTCAGCCCCCAACAGCTTGAGAAGCCCAGAGCAGAGCCCCCCTCCCCTGCCCAGGACTCCAGGGGAGGTGCCGATTCCCCCGGCCCCGGAGCAGCAAGGACCAAAGTGGCAGCAGCTCTTCGTGCCCCACCCCCAGGTCCCAGTGCAGAAGGGGCAGCTGTGTGACGGCTGCTGTTGTCAGTGGGGTTCCCATGGCTCAGGCCAGACACCTAGGATGGGGACTCCCCCAATATCACTGGGAGAGTGTCTGGGCCCAGGGTGTTCACATCCCGTCCTCAGCCCTCCCGGAGCCCAGCCTGGCTCCTCACCTGGAACAAAGCAGTGGCCTCCATCGGCCTGGCTGCTGCCAGACGCCCAGGTGCTGCCACTGTCCCATGCTGAGCTGCCGGTGCTGGGACAGGGACCTTCCACCTCCTGGCCTGCGGGGGCTGGAAGGTCCTCAGAGACCGGGCAGGGCGATGCCTCCTGATGGGAAGGAGGGCTGGGCTCCTGGGGCCGCTGCTGCCCACACAACAAGCCCCAGAGCCACCCTGCCCGGCGCCCCTCCTGGGCTGGGTCCTGTCTGCCAAACTGCAGCCTGGGCCAGCTCCACTGGGGCCTGGTCGGGGCCTCTCCCAGCTCGACGCCTGCGCCGGGAGCCGGGGTCCTTTTCCAGAAGGCCGGGCACTTCCGCCATCTGGCCTGGACGGGAGCTGCTTCCCTGCCAGCGGGGACGCAGGGCTTGCTCTGCCCCTTGGGAACATGGCAGCTGCTTCCCTCAGGCTCTGGGGCCACCTGCAGAGCCTTCCTCCTGAACATCCGCAGGAGCCTGGCCATCCTGGAACCGAGCGGGGAGCAGGGGTGAATCTGGGCTCAAGGCAGCCTTTCACTCATGGGCCTTTTCTGTCCCTCCTCCTCCCTGCTCCAACCACAGCCGCCCCCTCTGCCCCCACAGGAGTGCAGGGAGTGCCATCTACACACACTGGTAGGAGTTCATTGTATGATCTGCTCCCAACGTTCCCCCTCGTAATCCCTGCTGCTGCAATATCCAGGAAGTCTCATCGTTTTCCAGCAATGGGGTCAGTCCCAAAGTCCATCGGTTACTCTGGACAAGCAGCCCCCTCCTGTCGTCCTAGGCCACACTCCCACCCAGGCTAGAGAAGGAACAGAACCCAGGAGTCCGGACTTCTCCTGGGTAACCATTCCCCACGTCAAAGTCACAAAGACCCTAGGCACAGGAAGACCAGAGCCCTCCTCGTTCCCCATTGATTTCCATGCTCAGCAGCTCACAGGCTCTGGCCCAGCTCAGAAATTCTCAGCCTGGGGAACAGTGTCCCACAAAGTAAGGGTTGGGAGCCCCATTGCTGGAACCTTTCCAAACACACTGGAGACGGCTCTGGAGAAGCTCCTGCCCGGTCTGAGAGTGAGGGGCTCTTGGGGCCTGTTTGAAAATGAAATCCCCCTTTGGAGATAGGCTCTCCTCTTTTCTGCCTCTCCCGAGACAGACAGGGGAAGCCACCGAGGAACCCAAATGCCACTCACTTGCTCTCAGTGATGGTACGATGGATGGCGGATGTTCAGGGTCAGCAGACGTCCCTTGCCCTCCTCCTCACTCCCCAAGCCCAAGGCAGGCTGGAGAGGGTGGTGGCCTCAGGAGTTACCCTGCCCAGCCAGCAGGCAGGGTGATGACACGAGGGCGATCGACTGGCTGTGAAAAGAAGACTCTGTCTTATTGCCAAGGGACGGAGAAACTCAGCCAGCAGCAGGGGGGTGCAGAACACGGCCCTAGGGTGGAGGTGACAGCGCCTCCAGGATCCTGACATCCCAGCACTTTACACACCGTCCTGGAGCCTCTCAACCCCGCTGGGCTGTAGCGATGGGACCCCAACCCTACTGATGGCAAACGGGCCTCAGCTACCGGCTCAGGTTCACATCGAGTGTCAGAGCCATGGATGGACCCCTTCACTAACCACTGCCGCACACTCCCTCCCACAGCTGGCAATTGCAACCAGGCCCTAATATTTGGTCCCCCTGCCTTTGAGAGGGAGTGTCACTCCTGCTTCCATTGCTGCCTATTGAACTGAGGGACTTTGGGCAAGTTGATCCCCCTCTCTATGGCTCTCTGGGACTTACATCTCTGAATCGGCTTTAAAGAAGACAATGGTTAAAGTTTGACCCCAAGTAGTTCTTGTTTCTCTAGACTAGCCATTTTAGCAAAGTTTAGAATTCTTGACATTCAGCACCTGGAAACATCCCTTTCTCCTTCGCAGACGGCCTTAACAGCCCTTATCTCACCCAGGCTCCCTGCTGCCTGGAGTTAAGAGAATTGACCCTATTCCCATTGGACCTACCCAAGGTGTCACACAGCAAAGCGGTGATGGAGCCAGAAAGAGAAGACAACAGTCCTGACTCCTGTTCTAACTAACAGACAACAACCGCCCGGATAGAGCCCAGGAAATCAGGTGTGAACATTTTCATGGAAACCGTTTTCTGTAAGAAAATCCATTCAGACGAAACCACTTTGTTCCTTGAAATGGTAACAAATAGGATGAAAATTCTTTGCAAAAATATTTGTTTGCAAATTAGAGCATCTCCTGTTTGTCACAGTGCATTCAGCTGTCTCGTCGTACACAAAGGGGAGACACTATGATCTAGAAAGTTAGATGAGATGCTTCAGTCTGAGCTAAGTAGTTGCTGCTCTTCACAATTTCAAAAGAATAAAATGCAAATAAAATAGAATATTAGGTCATAATCTGCTATGGCTCAGTGTGATCGGACACCCCCTAGTCTGCACTGCTCCGAGTGACACTCTTCAGTGGATCCCCAGCATCCACCCATGGCGAAGTAGGTGGGAGAGGATTGCTATTCGTACTTGAAAGAAGGAGAAACGAAGGCTGAGAAAGGAGCAGGGACTTGTCTTAGCTGATGCAGTTGCTCTCAAATGAGCTACAGACCAACAATTGTTCATAGTAATTATTCAGCAAGTATTTTAGAAGAATTGGAATGTTGGAGAGGATCATGAACTGCTCCGAGACAATGAATGGAGAGCAGCATCCACATAGGTCAAACATATAACTGGTTGTGACTTATTTGCTTGGTCATAAAAGAGAACAACAAAGACCAGAGTTTTCTCCCTGTCAATAGCCCCCTCCTCAGCCAATCAAGGTTGAGACTTTGAGGGGTGGGAGGCTAAGGGGTCTCACCAAATAGCCCAAAGAATGGCCCAGGTCACCACCGAGGGGATCACTCTCAGAGCACTATTCCAGTCTCACCTCTCTGTGAGAGCCTCCCACAACCACCCTCCCCCGGCCCCCCGCTCCACACACAGAGCCCCTTGTGGTGGGAGGAGAGCAGAGGAAAAGGACAAAGGAAGCAAGAAGAGAAAGGAGGCAGAGACAGGAAAAGGGAAAACAAAAAGGAGAAACCCCAATGTCCCTAGTGATTCTAAGGGACAAAGTCCTAGGTCAGAAATAAAATGCTGCCCCCACAATCTAGTGTTTTCCTTTCCTAAAAATCAGCCGGCACCTGATGGATCAGACTGAACAGGTTCCAAAGCTCTCCGAGGCTCTTACCTTCTCTACAGGGACGTCTGTTTTCGAGCAAAACCACTAAAAGAAAAGGATAAAACTCCAAAGAGGGTCCTCCTTGCGCTCACGAACGTGAAAGGGAATGCTCTCTCAGTCCTCCAGGAGAGACCTCGAGAAGGAGACGTGCTGAAGCAAAGCCACAGGGATCTCCGAGGTGGCCCCTGTCCTGCACCCCTGTCCTGCCTGGCTGATGTCAAGATCTCTCTGTGAGGTCATCGCCTCCCCACCACCTTTGTCCAATAGGCTGAGGTCCTGCCAAAGGCCCTTGTGATGTCACTGCCACACCCACCCCTCCCCGGCAGTGCTGATGTCCTGTCCCTGTCCAGCCACATTGGATGTTTCAGCCGCTTCCCCTGGATCACCCCACTCAATGAGCGTTCATTGTGGGGATGACACCGACCACACAGTGGAACACAGAGGTTCTTCCCCAGGCCACAATTAGGTTTTCACAAGTTAGTCGACTTTTTGGCCAGAAGGAACCGTTAGACCATTTAATCTGATCCCCTGCGTATCCTAAGGCCTCCTGTATGTCAGAAGAGCTGGGCTTTTCTTTTACTCCAACTTTTTCCAGAAAGGCATCTAGTCTTTATTCGAAGAGATCAAGAGATGGAGAAGCCATCAGTTCTCTTGGTAGTTTGTGCCAATGACGAACCACCCTCTTACAAATCTGGGTCTTATTGTCATTATGCTTTTTCTGATTTCTGCTTCCATCCATGGGATCTTGTCATGCCTTTCTCTGAGACATAAAAGAGCTCTTTTATACTCAACATTTTCTCTCCATGAAGTCAAGCAACTCACTTCTCATTTGTCTTTTGTATATACTAAACAGATTGAGCTTTTTCAATGTCTCATTAGAAGGCATCACCCCCATCACTCAATTATAAATCTGTTCTGTACCCTCTCCAATTGTTTTAACATAATATTCAAAATTTGGTCACAAGAACAGGATTCAGCATTCCAACATCAGTCTCACCAATGCTGTTTCACCTCCCTTTCCATCCTCACTACTCTATCCAGCCAAGAATGGCTTTAACCTTTTTTACCACAGCTTCACATTAACAGATCATGCTGAGCAGCTCGTCCAGTATGAACCCGAAATCCTTTTCAGGGTCACTGCTTTCCAGAGGATTGTCCCCCATTCTATAGGGTGCCGCCTGACTCCTTTGTTACTGGAGGTATGGGGTTGCATTTGGCTTTATTAAAACCTAATTATTTAGTAAGTATTTTAGAAGAACTAGCCCATTAGAGAGAGAATCATGAATTACTCAAAGACATTGAATGGAGAAAAGCAGCAAGAGCAATCAAATACATGTTTGGTTACGGCCTATTTCCTTGGTCTTAAAAGAGGGTAACAAGGACCTGAGTCTCCTCCCACACAATAGCCCCAAGCTCCCCCAATCAGCATTGAGACTCTGAGAAGCAGAAAGCTGAGAGTTCTCACCAGATGTCCCGGGTCACCACCGGAGGGAGTCACTCTTAGAGCACTATTCCAGCCACATGTCTTTGGGAGGGCCTCCCGCAATGAGAGTTGGAGTGCAACCCCCCATCCCCTCCGGCCCCCGCTCCACACACAGAGCTCCTGGTGGTGGGAGGAGAGCAGAGGAAAAGGACAAAGGAAGCAAGAAGAGAAAGGAGGAAGAGACAGGAAAAGGGAAAACAAAAAGGAGAAACCCCAATGTCCCTAGTGATTCTAAGGGACAAAGTCCTAGGTCAGAAATAAAATACTGCCCCCACAATCTAGTGTTTTCCTTTCCTAAAAATCAGCCAGCACCTGATGGATCAGACTGAACAGGTTCCAAACCTCTCCGAGGCTCTTACCTTCTCTACAGGGACGTCTGTTTTCGAGGAAAACCACTAAAACAAAAGGAGAAAACTCCGAAGAGGGTCCTCCTTGCACTCACGAACGTGAAAGGGAATGCTCTCTCAGTCCTCCAGGAGAGACCTCGAGAAGGAGACGTGCTGAAGCAAAGCCACAGGGATCTCCGAGGTAGCCCCTGTCCTGCACCCCTGTCCTGCCTGGCTGATGTCAAGATCTCTCTGTGAGGTCATCGCCTCCCTACCACCTTTGTCCAATAGGCTGAGGTCCTGCCAAAGGCCCTTGTGATGTCACTGCCACACCCACTCCTCCCCTGCAGTGCTGATGTCCTGCCCCTGTCCAGCCACACTGGATGTTTGAGCTGCTTCCCCTGGATCACCCCACGCAATGAGCGTTCATTGTGCCAACTACACAGTAAAACATCAGAAGCTTCTCCCCATGCAATGCTCAGTTTTTCATAAATTAGCAGACTTTATGGACAGAAGAGACAATTAGGGTGTCTTCTGACCCCTGCATATCACATGCTTTCTGTAGAGCATAGGAGCTAGTTTTTGACTACACACGTTCCAGAAAGGCATCTAGTCTTCATTAGAAGACATCAAGAGATGGGGAATTCCCACCACTTCCCTTTCTAGTTTGTTCCTTTGGTGATTCATCCTCACGGTTGAATATGTGTGCCCTCTGTCTCATATGAATTGGTCTCTTTTGAGTTTCCAGCCACTGGGTCTTGTTATGCTTTTCTCTGCTAAATTAATGAGCCCTTTCATACCCGATAGTTTCTCTCCATGAAGTCACTTCAACACTTCAATGACGTCACCTCCTGATCTTTTTTATCATCTATCATCTAGGCTGAGCTCTTTCAATAGCTCATTTGCAGGCATTTTTCTGCAGCCCACAAAACGTTTCATTACTTTTTGGTGCCCCATCTCCCATATTTAAAAATCTTTTTCAAAGGTGGACGCCAAAACTGGATGCAGTATTCCATGATCAGTCTTCCTCATGGTGTGTCACCTCCCTATGCTCCTCACTGCTCTTTTCATACATCTAATGATGGCTTTAGCCCTGTTCACCACAGCATCACCCTGGGTGCTCATGTTGAATGGCTTGCCCAGCATGGCCCCGAAATCCTCTTCACAGTCAGCGCTTTCCTGGATACCCTTCCCCACTCTGTCGGTGTGGCCTGCATGCTTTGTCACTAGCTATAGGAACTTCCTTTGGTTATTTTCAAACTGGTTTTCTTTGAATGGGTCCATCTTATCAAGGGATCCGATTGCTCTGTGTCACTGCCCTCTCCTCATCACAGATTACCACTCTACTACTATTTTATCACCCACCAATGTTAGCAGCAGTGATTTTTAATTTGGGTTGCAGTTCATTGATATTTATTTTCAAGAATTAGTCCCTGAGTGCCTCTTCATATCCCTAGTGCCCAGAACCTGCTCCTCACAGCCCAGCGAGAAAAGGCCGCCCAGCTCAGCTGTGCCATAGGGGCTAAGCACAGAGCAAACTTAGAAGCTTGTGTCATCCATAGCTTCTGAACAACATGTGGGGGTCATCAGCTTACAAATAGACTCTAGACAGGTAGCGTAGACAGGCCCCAAATGTATCTAAGTATTCCGCCTTGGAAAACAGGAGAGAAAAAAACATAACCTTGATTAGCTTTATATTTTAGTTGTGGAAACTGAGGCACTGTTAGCCGATGGCCAAGGAAGTTTGGTGAGGTGCCAGCTTTGCCCGTTTTATACCATCCATGACTTTAACCGCTAGGACGCACTGTCCCTTCACAGCGGGCAGCCCGGGCTCGGCTGACGGATGCCCCAAGGTCCTAAACACCCGTGACTTTAACTGCTAGAGCTCAGAGCTCCTTCACAGTGGGCAGTCAACACTGACTGACAGGTGCCCCAATGGCAGCACTAAGAGCCTCTCCACACCCGTGACTTTAACTGCTAGAGCTCAGAGCTCCTTCGCAGCGGGCAGCCAGGATTGACTGACAGGTGCCCCAAGAGTTTGCCCCGTGGAGGCGGCACAACTCAACGCTAGGCTCTTAGTACTCTCACCTAATGGCCAGGCTTTATAGCCAAAACGGCTGAGGTTCTTTAATTGTGTTGGCTGCTTTACAGTAAACCAGAGAAACAAGTCAGGCTTATGCATAAATGGTTACCAAAATTTATTAAACTAGATTCTAATCATGTGGTTACAAAATTGCTAGTGCCTACTTATTTAAATGTAGAGATGTTACACACACAAACAAGTTACAAAACTGAAGCCACAATCCCAAAGAAAGAAAACAAAGTATAGAGCTCTATTTCAAAATATGTGTACACTAAAGATAGGAGATCAGGTGTGGGTGCTTCTTACCCTCCTTGCATCTCTCGATTCCAGCGGTGCCAAGCCAGGATCGGTCACTCAATTCCGCGGAAAGACGAATAAGGGACAAGGCGTAGGGACCCTCTTAGCTGCAGAAGGCTTGGGAGGCTGTCACTTATCTGATCAGCAGATAGATAGTGAAAAGCACTCAAAATTCATGGTGCTGTAGGTCCCATACTTATACCCCTGTACTCTTTTATTCTCTTTCTCCTTTCTTATGCCAAATTGGGGCTGGTCTGTCTGGGCGACGCCAGCTCTCGCAAGAGCAGTTTACACTTGCAAGGGAGAGAAACAATAAGTTTCGACTACTGGACATTCCTTTTATTAGGGTAAATAGTTTCCCACCTAGGATGTTGGGGTGTGTGCAATGTAGTAGGGGCTAAGAGCCATGTCTGTCACAGCTTCTCTGTCTGCTGGGAGCCTAATCATTGTATATGTTCCCAGAGGCACATTGGAGCAGCACGCCTGTGCTTCTCACAGCTTCAAAGGCTGTGCTGGAATTGATGTTAAGTGCCCTGTTGTTTTGGCTCCCTTATGTTCCCAGCAATGCTGGTCTGAGGGGAGGGGGCTGGCTGTCTGGCTACAGTATGGGATGATGACCAGTGGATTCAAAACTTTCACATGCGTAAGGTCACTTTCATGGAACTTTGCAAATTGCTTTCACCCACCCTGAAGTGCAGCAATACCAAAAGGAGATCTGCTTTGACAGTAAAGAAGCGAGTGGCGATAGCCCTTTGGAAGCTTGTAACACCAGACAGTCAGGAATCAATTCGGAATGGGTGAATCTACTGAGGGGGCTGCTGTGATCCAAGCAGCCAGGGCAATCAATACCCTTCTGCTAAGAAGGATAGTGACTCTGGAAAACGTGCAGGACATAGTGGATGCCTTTGACTCAGTGGCGTTCCCTAACTGTGGTGTGACAATAGACGGAATGCATATCCCTATCTTGGCACCAGACCACCTTGCCAAAGAGTCCATAAACCACAAGGGGTACTTCGCAATGGTGTTGCAGGCAGTGGTGGATCACAAGGGCCGTTTCACCAACATCAACGTGGGATGGTTGGGAAAGGTGCATGACGCATGCATCTTTAGAAACTCCAGTCTCTTCGGAAAGCTGGAAGAAGGAACTTTCTCCCAGACTGGAAAATTACCATTGGTGACATTGACGTGCCAAGAGTTATCTTTGGAGGCCCAGCCTACCCCTTGCTCCCATACACAGGCAGCCTGGACAGCAGTAAGGAGCAGTTTAACTATAGGCTGAGCAAGTGCAGAATGGTGGTAGAATGTGCCTTTGGACATTTGAAAGCTCGCTGGCGCTGTTTGCTGACAAGGTTAGACCTTAGCGTAATGCTGTGTAGTCCATAATATCTGTGAGAGTAAGGAGGAGACGTTTATGGCGGGGTGGGAGGTTGAGGCAAAAAGCCCGATGTTTGATTTTGAGCAGCCAGACACCAGGGCAGTTAGAAGACCACAGCCGGGCGTGCTGTGCATCAGAGAGCTTTGAAAACCAGTTTCATGACTGGCCAGGCTATGGTGTGACAGTTGTGTGTGTTTCTCCTTGATGCAAACCCGCCCCCATTGTTGATTTTAATTCCCTGTAGGCCAACCACCCTCCCCACTTCAAAATAAAGTAACTATTGTTTTGTAACCATGTTGTCTTTCTTTATTAATTAAAAAAAAGTGAGATAACGGACAAGGTAGCCCGGGTGGGGTGGGGTGGGATGCGGGCCATCCTCTGGAGTGCAGTTCCCAGAGCCTCCCCCCCGCCCACATTCTTGGGAGTCTGTGTGAGGAGGATATGGAACTTGGGGAGGAGGGCATGCCGTTCTACAATGCATTTAGCGGGAGTCTGTGATCTTCTTGGCTTTCCTGCATCTCCAACAGATGCTTCATCATGTCCATTTGCTCTCCCAAAAGATGCTTTATCATGTCTGTTTGCTCCCCCATTAGTCTCAGCATCACATCCTGCCTCCGCTCTTCATGCTCACTTAATGTTTTCCTGGCCTCTGCCACTGAATGCCTCCATGCATTAAGCTGTGCCCTATCAGTGCGGGAGGACTGCATGAGCTCGGAAAACATGTCATCGCGATTGGGTTTTTTTCGCCTTCTAATCTGCGATAACCTCATGGACGGAGATGATAGGGGGAGCCTAGAAACATTTGCACATGGGGGGAGATAAAATGGGAGTGTAAAATTGAAGATGATACATTTCTGAGAACAAAAGAGAGACTCTTTCACAGTGAATCAAGCAATTCACAGCAGACAGCACATGTGCTTTAGGTACTAGGACAAACTTTGCCTTTTATATTGAGTACCTGCCGGTATGGTGACACATCACAAACAGCTGGACAACAGAATTTGGTTTCCAGACAGCCACGGTAAGCCTTTTGGTACGCGGGGTTGGCTTCTTACGCCTTCATAATATGTGGGAATGGTTTCAAACTCCAGCGCCCTCCTTTCCCAGAGCAAGCAATGGGTTGGGTTTCACATTTAAAAGGAGGGGCTGAGGTTTTTGGGTGGATGTGCAGTATACACCTTCCCGCACCCCACCGCGTGGCTATTCTCCGGGATGATCCCTTTTAGCCAAGTGGAAACAGCCCAGCATGAATGGGGTCCTTTTACTGTTCCCTTACAAAAATTCCCCTATTTCAACCAGGTGACCATGAATGATATCACTCTCCTGAGGCTAACACAGAAAGATATAGACTGAATGTTGCTTGCATGCGACCAAAACCCAGGACCATTTGCTGCCATGCTTTGTGCTGCAATGATTCCAGACTACTTGCTACTGGCTTGGCATGGTAAAGTGTCCTACCGTGGAGGACGAAATAAGGCAACCCTCCCCAGAAACCTTCTGCAAAGGCTTTCAGAGTACCTCCAGGAGAGCTTCATGGAGATGTCCCTGGAGGATTCCTGCTCCATCCGCAGACACGTGAACAGACTTTTCCAGTAGCTGTTGTTAGGATATAGATATTCAGGCCTGTCTGCAAAGGCCTGTACTTTAAGAATTTAGGTGTATTCTTATCACTTGGCTAGTTATAGAGGTATAAAAGAAAGAATCAAAATCACTGTCTGCTGATGTAAGGGCCTTCTCTCACTGTGACAGTCTGAGGCCCTGTTCTTAGGCTAAGGCCTTTGGCTAAGCAGCAGAGGCAGCCATAAGCTAGGAAGCGAACGGTCACATCCTCACATTCCAGTTTAGTCACATTGAAATAAGGTGCTATTGGGCTGTTAGGAATACAATCCTGTCCTGATAGTGCCTCCAGAGAAAGGGAAGTGCCTAGAAAATGTAAAAGGAAACTTAGTCTGATAGCATCCTGTCTGGCAAGAACTCACTTATCAATAGCTGGGATGTGAAATCCTCACTTCTGTATTGTCTTGTCATTATAGTTCCCACTTTGCTATTGTTTGTCTGTATAATCTCTGTCTGGTTCTGTGATTGTTCCTGTCTGCTGTATAATTAATTTTTCTGGGTGTAAACTAATTAAGGTGGTGGGATATAATTGGTTACATAATCATGTTACAATATGTTAGGATTGGTTAGTTAAATTTTGGGAAAATGATTGGTTAAGGTATAGCAAAGCAGAACTCAAGTTTTACTATATAGCCTTCAGTCAATCAGGAAGTGGGTGTGTGTGGGTGTGTGTGTGTGTGGGGAAAATGGGAACAGGGAATGTGGGTAAGGAAATTGGAATCATGTTTTGATAAAGGGGGAGATGGGAACAAGGAATGTGGGTAAGGAAATTGGAATCATGTTTTGCTAAAGGGGGAAATAGGAACAGGGAATGGGGATAAGGAAATTGGAATCATGTTTGGCTAAGGGCAGGAATGGGAACAAGGACACAGGTGTAAGGCTCTGTGGTGTCAGAGCTGGGAAGGGGGATATTAAGGAAGGAAACTGGAATCATGCTTGCTGGAAGTTCACCCCAATAAACATCGAATTGTTTGCACCTTTGGACTTCGGGTCTTGTTGCTCTCTGTTCATGCGAGAAGGACCAGGGAAGGAAGCGGGTGAAGGAATGAGCCTCTTAACAGCTGTACTGGCCGCAAATGCATCCCAATTCTTCAGGGCAAATCAAACATTAAACACTATTGTTTTTAAACCCTGTACTGTCGTTACAAATGTGCACTCACAAGAGCTGCCTTCTCCAGCTTCAGGGTCGGGGATCCCGCCTTGGGAGGGTATTGGCTCCAGAATGATGAAAAGGTCCTGGCTGCCGGGGAGAACGGATTCACCGCTTGCCTGCTGTGCATTCTCCTCCTCCTCCTCCTTCTCCTCATCCACAACATCCTCCTCCCTGTTGCGTGAGACTCCCCCCTTGCAGGTGTCCACTGACAGTGGTGGGATAGTGGTAGGGTCTCCCCCTAGAATGTCATGCAGCTGATCATAGAAGCAGCATGTATGGGGCTCTGACCTGGACCGACTGTTTGCCTCCCTTCTCTTTTGGTCGGCTTGCCTGAGCTCCTTAACTTTCACACGGCACTGCTGTGTGTCCCTCTCTCCATCATGCCCTGTGAGATTTTGGCAAATATATTAGCATTTCTTCTTTTCCATCGGAGTTTGGCCTGCACAGATTCTTCTCCCCATACAGCAATCAGATCCAGTGTCTCCCGTTCGGTCCATGCTGGAGCTCGTTTGCGATTCTGGGGGGAGTGCATGGCCACCTGTGCTGCTGAGTGCTGCTGAGTTGGCCACGCTGACCAAACAGGACATGAAATTCCAAAGTTCCCGGGGCTTCTCCTGTCTGCCTGGCTAGTGCATCGGAGTTCAAAGTGCTGTCCAGAGCCGTCACACTGGAGCGCTCTGGGATAGCTCCCAGAGGCCAATACCGTCGATTTGTGTCTGCACTACCCCAAATTCGACCCAGCAAGGTCAATTTTAGCGCTACTCCCCTTGCTGAGGAGGAGAACAGAAGTCGATTTTAAGAGCCCTTTAGGTCAACAGAACAGGGTTGGTTGTGTAGACACAGCCATTTTAAAATCGACCTAACGCAGCTAACTTCAACCTAACCCCGTAGTGTAGACCAGGCCTCAGAGTCTCTCTGGGTCTGGTTCCCTCCCTGACGGCAACCTGAGTTCTCCGGCTGCTTCCACAACATTCCTGAGCTGCCTGTTCGGCCGGAGGTTCCTCTGGGGAAAGGTCTCTCTGCGCTGAGGGCAGGAGACGTGTAGCGAACTATTATTTACACAGCTTCCTAACAAGGCTTTAAAGGTCAACCATGGGTCATAATAGGATGGGGATCAATAGGAAAATTGAAAGGTGGATAAGGAATTGGTTAAAGGGGAGACTACAATGGGTCCTACTGAAAGGTGAACTGTCAGGCTGGAGGGAGGTTACCAGTGGAGTTCCTCAAGGATTGGTTTTGGGACCAATCCTATTTAATCTTTTTATTACTGACCTTGGCACAAAAAGTGGGAGCATGCTAATAAAGTTTGCGGATGATACAAAGCTGGGAGGTATTGTCAATTTAGAGAAGGATAGGGATACCCTACAGGAGGATCTGGATGACCTTGTAAACTGGAGTAATAGTAATAAGATGAAATTTAATAGTGAGAAGTGTAAGGTCATGCATTTAGGGATTAATAACAAGAATTTTAGTTATAAGCTAGGGACACATCAATTAGAAGTAACAGTTGAGGAAAAGGACCTTGGAATATTGATTGATCACAGGATGACTATGAGCCACCAATGTGATATGGCCGTGAAAAAAGCTAATGCAGTCTTGGGATGCATCAGGAGAGGTATTTCCAGTAGAGATAAGGAGGTTTTAGTACTGTTATACAAGGCACTGATGAGACCTCACCTGGAATACTGTGTGCAGTTCTGGTCTCCCATGTTTAAGAAGGATGAATTCAAACTGGAACAGGTACAGAGAAGGGACACTAGGATGATCCGAGGAATGGAAAACTTGTCTTATGAAAGAAGACTCAAGGAGCTTGGCTTGTTTAGCCTAACTAAAAGAAGGTTGAGGGGAGATATGATTGCTCTCTGTAAATATATCAGAGAGATAAATACTGGAGAGGGAGAGGAATTATTTAAGCTCAGTACCAATGTGGACACAAGAACAAATGGATATAAACTGGTCACCAGGAAATTTAGACTAGAAATTAGACAAAGGTTTCTAACCATCAGAGGAGTGAAGTTTTGGAATAGCCTTCCAAGGGAAGCAGTGGGGGCAAAAGATCTATCTGGCTTTAAGATTAAATTCGATAAGTTTATGGAGGAGATGGTACGATGGGATAACATGGTTTTGGTAATTAAATATTCATGGTAAATAGGCCCAATGGCCTGTGATGGGATATTAGATGGGGTGGGATCCGAGTTACCCAGGAAAGAATTTTCTGTAGTATTTGGCTGATGAATCTTGCCCATATGCTCAGGGTTTAGCTGATCGCCATATTTGGGGTCGGGAAGGAATTTTCCCCCAGGGCAGATTGGAAGAGGCCCTGGAGGTTTTTCGCCTTCCTCTGTAGCATGGGGCACGGGTCACTTGCTGGAGGATTCTCTGCTCCTTGAAGTCTTTAAACTACGATTTGAGGACTTCAATAGCACAGATATAGGTGTGAGGTTTTTTGCAGGAGCGAGTGGGTGAAATTCTGTGGCCTGCGTTGTGCAGGAGGTCCGACTAGATGATCATAATGGTCCCTTCTGACCTAAATATCTATGAATCTATGAAATACATCCTGCATGTTCTTCTCTCCAGACAGCCAGTGTAACCCGTTGCTCAGCCCCTCCAGCTGAGCCCAGCCGCAGAGTACTGAAGAGTATTACAGGTAGTGACCCATAAGCCTGACTCTAGCTCAAGGAGCGGTGGGTCATACCTTTTAGCTCTGGAAGTACCCAGTTCAGTCCCCGGCATGTCAGCCAATCTGGGGCGGTCACACCTGTTTGCAGCACTGGGGAATGCCGTCCCTCAGAGCCAGGGCAGGCAAAGGGGCCAGTAACCCACCTCCTGTGTCAGTCTACACATGTACATGGCTCGCTCCTGCTGGGAACGGATGGTTTGGTGGTCAACGCACAGGACTGGCCTGTGGGAAACCCAGATTCAATCCCCAGCTCTGCCACAGATTCCCTGGGCGACCGTGGGCCAGTCACTGCCTCTCTTTGGGCCTCAACTATCCGTCTGTTAGGGATAATAATCCTTCCTGTTCGTTAGCTCTTCGGGGCAGGGACTGTCACTCGCTGTGTGTCTGTGCAGCGCCCGGCACAACGGGGGCCTCTGGGTGCTAAAGGAACACACACAAACACCGAGCCTGGTTTCCACACAAACAACCCGAATGATGTCGAGGAAGCGAGGGCCTGTACTTCGCAACATGTGACCGACCGTGGTGTGTGCGCTGAATGAACCCAGCCCTGCCAGGCCTCACGGTTTGCTGCACAGCTGTAAGCTCCAAGCTGGCAGCCAGGCCCGGAGAATCGGGCGATTCCGACGTCAGAAACTTTCCAATCAAATCGGTCTGACTCACATCTGGTATTTCTGCTGAGCGATGAGCAGTGGCCATGTGGAAGCTCAGTCTTGCTGCTTTACAGCCATGGATCCTAATGCTGCAGCCCGTGGGAACCTGGGAACCCAGCCCGTGCAGTGATGGTCCTCCCAGCCCCCCATAACTAAGCAGACACCAGAAAGTAACAATCACTTTATTCTGGTTAGGCTTTCGCACCCCCTCATGGGCTACCTCTGGGTCCAGTGTTGGTTTGGGTGCACTGCACGGACTCACCTTGGGCCCAGCACAGGGACGGAGGGGTTGGAGGAGGGTAGGCACTGGACCCCACCCTGATGCAATACCTCTCTGGACTTCCCTTCACTTCCCTCTGTGGGAGCAAAATCTTAACGCCCCACCCCCCCTCACTACCACCCCACCCCTGCCATTGTGCAGAAGACCCAGGTCTCACCCCGTGCAGAGGGAGATGTTGGGGTGCAGCAGGGAATTCCAGGGGCTGCTGCATTCAGAGAGAACTGCCCACCAATGCATGCAGCCCGGTAGAGCCTGCACTGAGGGCTCCTTGTCCAGGACATGCTGGGACAGCTGCCCTGGAGGGAACAGGTTCAGCTTCCTCCCAATGCTGGGCGCTGGGTTGGACCTCGCCAATGAAACTCAATTTGGAGTAGCTGAGGAGAGAGCAAAGACCCCCTGCAGTGACTGCCCGCCTCCCTAGGCTGAATCAGTGCGTCCCTCCTGCTCCCATCCCACCCAGCATCAGTGTGCAGCTGGCGAGAGAGCTCCTTCCCCTTCCCCAGCCCCACTCCCTGCTGCCCTGCACACCCCGGATTGGGAGGCAGCGCCAATCAAACGCACCGAATTAACTCTGACCCTGGGGAGCGAAGGAGCAGATGGGGGGAGATGGGGGAGCAGCCTGGGAAATTCAGAAAGAAAGCAAAGAGCGAGGGAGGAGCCGTCCCCAGAGCGAGGGCAGAGAGGGAGGAGAGCCAGGCGCTGGCAACGGGGGACTCGTGTCAACTCTCCACCTGCTGCTGAGAGGAGCTGAGACCACGTACCTGACCCACCGCCGGGGGCTCCCAACGCACGCAGCACTAGAGCAGAGCACGGACAGGCTGGACTGACCCAAGCAGGGCTGGGGATGGTGCTGGCGCGGGGCAGAGGCTCTGTGTGTGTCTAGCCAGGCGGGGCGAGGGAAGGGCAGTTTTGCTCTATGCTCTTCCAGGGGGAGGGAGCGTGTCACCCCCGGCCAGAGATCCTGACCTGGGTCTGCTCCTGGCTTAGAGAAAAGCCTTATGTGATTGTTGAGTGTGGTGCTTGTTCCAGGGTTACTCTGAGCCCCCTGCCCAGGAGGGCGGGCGGGTGGTAGGGCCGAGGGGCAGGGCTGGAAGCCGGGACCCCTTCCCTGACGCTGGCTACCCCCGCCTGACATCGATTAGGGCTGAGTCTTAACAAATAACCCCTCCCGCCGGGTATGGAGCAATCAGACTTCCCTCTCCCCTGGTGCCGGCTGCTCTGCTCAACCGTCAGCCAAGTCAGATGGCATGTGTCTGTCCCCACTCTGCCTCCAGGCTCACACCCCAGAGGCCGCCTCTGACTGCACCCAGATGCCGGGAGCGCCGCCCTCAGGAAGCAAGCTCTGAAGTTGGTCAAGGGGCTCTGGTACAAGAAGGCTCCCCTCTGAGCTCTGTTTAACAGCTGTACAATCATTCACTCGGCAGAAGGCCTGGAAAGGCCCGCGTGGAAAGAAGGAAAGAGCAGAAAGAGCTTGGGGTTTGCTCTTCACGGTCCCTGAAGGGCTAGTTTGAGACCATGACTTACTAGAGAACTCTGCATGGGTGCAACAGGCCAGGTTGCAGGAATCGAGGGCCTTAAGTGCCCTATGACACAAGGCCCCTTGTGAATCCTCACTGTCTCCCCGCCCCAGAGTTTCACCCACCATTTGGAGGAGCACTAGCAGGGGGCCCTCCCACAGAGGCAGAGCAGGGGACCCTCCCGTAGCTACCCCAGAGGCTTGAGAGGGGTGGCTGAGCCTTCTGTATTCTCCCCCTCCCGTCACAGACACAATCGCTGCTGGGGTGGGCTTGGTGAGGGCCCCCAAGCAGTGGGTTCTGGAGTTGACACCCCTTTGAAGCCCATGGGGCAGCACAGAATTCCCCAGCTGCCTAAGGTGACTACATCCTGCTACAACCATGTCCCACACTCTGTGCAAACCACGAGTGTGGAGTTCACCTGGGGTAAGGGTTAAAAATTCAGTCTTCGCAATCTGTTAATTCAGTTTGGAATCACTTTGGTACCTTTGAAGTATTTTAAGCTCTGGGGTGGGGCCCCAGTGAAGATTCCACTGCCCCTCCCTTGCACCACAGCTCATTGCAAAATCCCTTCCTTCCCTCCCGCTCTAGCTTCTCAGATTCGGGCTTGTCGCCACAGTCAGATCAATTGCCCGCTAGTGCCGTGCCGAGAGAGCGGGGCGCTGTCACTGCCGGATGCACTTACTTCATGCATCCGGGAAGCCGGGAATCTTGTCGCCAGGTGAACTTCCCGGACGTGGGGCGACGCTGCAGTGCAGGAGGTAGCAATGGGGGAGTTGTGGTTTGTTTCCTTCAGTCAGCCGTGGTGATCTCACACTCCTCGTACTGCCCCAGGCGTCGGGAGGGAAACACGCTGCCCTGGTGGGATATTTCCCAGCATCTTGGTCCGGGAGGCTGCTAACAGAGGCTGCCTCTTGTGTGCGAGCCTTTAGCCAGAGCCGGGGTAGAGGCCTCCTGAGGGGGTAGAGGGTTGAGCCGAGCAGCCGGCACCAGGGGAGAGGGAAGTTTGAAGGCTCCATACAGAGGGAGGGGTAATTGCTAAGATTCGGCCTTAACCGATGTCAGGTAGGGTTTACCCAGCGTTTGGGATGGGCTCCCAGCTCCCAGCCTTGCGCCTCGGCACAAACGCCAGCCCTGACTCTAGTGGGGGTGAGAGTAACCTGGAAACAGCCCCACACGTCACAATGACACAATGCTTTTCTTTAACCCAGGCAAGCCGGGAGCAGACCCACTTTCGCAGGGCTCTCTAGGAGGGTGCACACATATTCCCTCCCCCGGCACAGCAGACAGAAAACCAGCTCTCCGCACGCCCCTCCTGGCTAGACACACACGGGCTGTCTGCCCCGTGCCAATGCAATCCCTACAGGGACGTGCACACGCACTAAGCCTGGCTTTCACACAAACAACCCGACTGCTACTTAGGAAGCGAGCACCTGCACCATGTGACTTACAGTAGCCTGTCCGTGGAGTGAACCCAGAGCCAGCTCATCACTGCACGGCTCGAAGCTGGAAGCTGGCAGCCAGCCCCGGAAAAACAGGCAATTCTGACACTGGAAACACTCCAGTCGGTCTGATTCATGGCTGGTGGTTCTGCTGGGTGAAGGAGCAGTGGCCATGTGGAAGGTCAGTCTCCCAGGTTTGCTGCCCTGAGACTTAATGCGGCAGCCCACGGGGAACCTGGGAATCCAGCCTGTGCCCACTAGTGGCTTGCATAGGTTGTGCAGCGTGGTTGTGGCAAGATGCAGTCACCCTGGGCAGCCGTAGGAATTGTGTGCTGCCCCATGCACCTCAATGGGGAGTTAGTTCCAGGATCCATAACTTGGGGGGGCCTCACCAAGCCCATCCCAGGATTGATTCAGGCTAGTGGAAGGTGGCAGTCACTTCAGGGGGCCTTCACTCCCTCCCTGGCTTTTGAAAATTGAGGTCATTGGCAAGGACCAACCCATCTCCCAACAAGCTGTCATTTGGAAGAGCCCATCACCTGTTCACTCAGAGCAACTGTCCCTGCATGTCCTGAACAAGGAGCCCTCAGTGCAGGCTCTACCGGGCCGCATGCATCGGTGGGCGGTTCTCTCTGAATGCAGCAGCCACGGAAATTCCCTGCTGCCCCCCAACATCTCCCTCTGCACGGGGTGAGACCTGGGTCTTCTGCACACTGGCAGGGGTTGGGGGGGGCGTGTTAAGATTTTACTTCAAGGGAAGTGAAGTGAAGTCCAGAGAGGTATTGAATCGGGGTGGGGTCCAGTGTCCACCCTTCTCCAACCCCTCTGTCCCTGCGCTGGTCCCAGGGGGAGTCATCCCCACGAGTGCCGGTCCCAGGAGGTAGCCTATGGAGGAGGAAGGGGTGCAGAAGACTAACCAGAATAATGTGATTGTTAAGGTCTGGTGTCTGCTTAGCCATGGTGGCTGGGAGCAACATCACTGCACGGGCTGGGTTCTCACGTTTCCCAAGGGCTGCAGCATTAGGGTCCAAGGGGAGAGGCTGAGTTTCCACATGGCCACTGCTCCCTTGCTCATCAGAAGCAGGGATAAAAGTAACTTACAACACTTACCGGTAAGGGGGCCCGGCTCCAGGAACTCTAGAAGGGGGCGGGGCTTGGGGTGGAAGGAGCAGGGCTGGGGTCAGCCTCCCGCAGCCAGCTCTTCAGTGCTGCCCAGGCCACACACCGCCTGGCTCTCCGGCAGCGCCTTAACCTCAGCTGTGTACGGGCCTGTACCGGCAGCCACTTCTCACCGGTACCGGCCATACCGGCCGGTACCGGCCCACTTTCCCCAAACAGCTCAGAGATACAGAACCACTCTCTGGATCCATTCCTATAGCTGTCTTCCCCGGAAAGCAGTGTGGCAAAGCTGTAGCTCACGAAAGCTTATGCTCTCATAAATTTCTAAGTCTCTAAGGGGCCACAAGTACTCCTTTTCTTTTTGCGAATACAGATTAACACGGCTGCTACTCTGAAATCTGGCAGGTGTTCCTGTCAGCTCATTGCTAAGTTATCTGCCAAAACAGGAGAGTTTTCAGGTGCCTAAGTAGCCCCTGGAATCACGGTGAAATTATCCTCTCCGCCACCACCAAAATTTGATATGGTGCCCCTGAGTGCACGGCACCCGACCGTGCTCCACCCAGAGGAGCTGCATTAACAGGCAACTCTGCTAGTTCTCTGCATGCCTCTACCAGTGACCCCCATGCCTCTTGATTTTCTTGGCCACTTGTATCCTGTCCCCATGCTGGCGGCTAATCCAGAAAAAGAGGGCAAGAGCTCACCACTGCGACCACCTGAGGGAGGTGTTGGGGTGAGATCAGCTGGTCAAAGCAGGCAATAGGGACAGAATCGGAGACTTGAAGCTCCTCGAGTGACCTCTGCCCTTTCCAGACCTGCCCTTCCATCAGACACAGCGATTGTAAAGTTGAATGTGATAGTAACTAGACCCATTTTAAACCCTTCACCACACAAGACAAAGCCCTTAGGATTCATCATGTATGATTTATTTCTCCTCCCCTGGATTCCTGCAGCCACCAGCCACCTTGGAGCTTTCCCTCGTCTCTCCCAGGCTGTGCTCACTTGATTGCAGGAGCTCAGCGGAGGGTCCAGCTTTGCTCTTTCGCTTCCAGTCTTCACGTCTTTGGGTGGCTGCATTGGCAACTGAGCAGCCTGATGGAAACACTGAGTCCTCTGTCTCGGCAGGCAGGCCCAGCCGTGAAAGCCAAAGACTCCCTGAGAACAGGGGGAGGTTCGCCTGAACTCTCAGGAGTGGAGGCTGGGCCCATAGGGTAGGGTTACCATATTTGAACTTTCAAAAAAGAGGACACTCCGGAGGCGGGGGGTGGGGGGGAGTTGTAGCCCTGCCCCCTATCTACTCTCTCCCACTTCCTGCCCCCTGACTGCCCCCCACAGAACTGTCAACCCATCCAACCCCCCCCGCTCCTAGTCCCCTGATTGCCCCCCTCCCAGGACCCCACCCTCTATCTAAGCCTTCCTTCTCCCTGTCTCCAACTTTCCCCTCCTTAGACCCCCCCACCCTAACTGCCCCCCTAGAACTCCACTCCCTACCTGTCCCCTCACTGCCCTGCCCCCTATCCGCACCCCCGCCCCCTGACAGACCCCCGGGTCTCCCACACCTATCCAACGACTCACTATCCCCTGACTGCCCCCGCAGAACCCCCGACCCATCTAACCTCCCCCCTGCTCCCTGCCCCTGACTTCCCCCCTGAACCTCCGCCCCATCCAAACCCCCTGCTCCATCTCCCTTGACTCCCCCGACCCCTCTCCATATGCCCACCCCCTGACAGGCTCCCCCCAGAACCCCTGACCCATCCAACCCCTCCTGCTCCCTGTTCCCTGACTGTCCCTTGGGACCCCATGCCCCTTCTCCAGCCCCCCGACTCCCGTACCCTGCTGTTCAGAGCACTGTGTCTGGGGTGCGGAGCCAAACACAGTGCCGCGCTCCCCCGCAGAGCGTGCAGCTCCCGCCCCCGGCCTCCAGAGTGCTCCATTGGGAGGGAAATCCCGGACCTTTGGAGAGTTTGACAAATTCCTCCGGAGGGCAATTTAAAAACCAAAAAGCCGGACATGTCCGGGAAAATCCGGACGCATGGTAACCCGACCATAGGGACTCCAGGATCTGCAGCTGCTGCCACCTGTATGGTGAATCCTCCGACTCATCACCAACCAGCTCTTCCCCATTCTGCCAGCCGGCCCCACGGTCTGACCGTGCAGGAGAACAGAAACCCTTTGGGACAGCAGGAGAGTCTCCTCAATGCCGCACTCTTCGCATGGCTTCCCGCGGTCACCGGGAAACACGACTGCCCTGCCCCAGGAGTCTCTCAAGGAGCTGCCGGCGCAGTCACTGGGCACCCACTCGTGATGGTCTCGGGCAGTGGCATTGCAGAGGGAGCTGAGCAGACCGTCCCTTCCGTGACTTCCTGAATTGCTGCCAGGACGGATTCTCCTCTGCGCTAGGGAGAGTCCCCGAGGAAAAGCAGCTGTGGTAGGGGAGGGGGCAAGACAAGCTCGCCCCTTGAGCCCTTGAATAGTGGGCAAGCAGGACTCTGAGAGCCAGGGATCGGTGTGTCTTCCTGGGAGAGCGGAGCTGGAGAGCAGAAAAGGGCATTGGAGGAATTGTAGAAAAGTCAGTGTCATGGCCGGGTCATGGGCAGCCAGACCTAGTGGTCAGAGGCAGAGTCCACACTCACAAGGCAGGAGTCCAGAGTCAGCTGGGTCAGGACACTGGAAGAGCAGAAGCAAAAGACCAAATTGTGTTCAGCACCTCAAGTCAGATGAGTCACCCTGAGTCCGCATGCCAGGAAATCAAGCCTGGGGAGCGGGAGCAGGAACAGCCAACACACGGTCCAGAGCCGGGGAGGAGCTCGGGTGTTCAGACAGCTCCTTGTTCCTGCTGCTGGTTTAAGGAGGTCCCGGGGGCCGATTAGCTGCTCTGGGACTCTGCCAATAGGTCCTCAGGGATGGAGCCTCAAATTGGGTCTGGACTTCGTCAGTCCTAGGTAAGCAGTTTTTCGTAGGCTTCCAGGTGGTGTGCTGGAGGGTGGCTGCTCCCAGGAACCCTGGAGACCCGGGTTAATGACCCATGGGTCAGGACAGTGAGTGATCTCTCCCCGCTCAAACCTCCTTCACGAAAGAGTCTCCAGGGTCCCGGACGCAACCTCTGAGAATAAAAATACACAGTCATGAGGACAAATAGGCTATGGAACAGGAGCCCCCTCTTTCTTGCAACAGCCCCAAGTGCCTAGAAGAGTGGACGGTTCTTACCTCCAGGAGATGCCTGGGATCTTCCATCTAAGCCTCATTGGGACCCCTGTTGCTTGGTCTGACAGGAGGAGATCATCTGTCTCCACTGCTCCCTGCACTGGGCTGGCTGCAGCACACATCTGTGTAAGAGGCTGGGGCAGAGAGATGTTACAGTCAGGGTCCAGGCAGCCCAGAAGGAGAACAGAGGGTCTGAAACCAGAAGACGAAGCAATCAAATCAGCGGATTCGACAGAGAAGTTTTCTACCCTACAAAGAAGGTCTGTTAGGAAAGCTGAGATGTTAGTCTGGAAACTGCTAAGGCAAAGATTGGAACTTGTTAAGATTCAGTTTTAGTCACTACAAAGTGTGTTGTGTTTTGTTTCTCTCTTTGAAATTTGTCTCTTTCTCTTGCTTAGTGTCACTTAAATCTCTTCTTTGTGACTGTGCTTCCCAAAGCACCTCAGTGTTGTGTGTTCGAGTGAAGTGTGAGTCTCCAGCCTACCCAACAGGCTGAGCTGTGCTCTGTCTCTCTGAAGGTAGCGAATAATTTCTGAGCGGTGCTGGGCCCAGAGTCCAAGGGCAGTTTACCAGACCTCTCGTGTGAAGCCCAAAGAGACCAAAGGAGCAGGAGAGATTCAGGCCCCACTGACCCATGGGAACTTCCCACAGAAGAGGCTACACGGGACTCCAGACACAGCCAGCAGGATCCCTCCCACAAGCTGAACCCTGTCCTTCCCCTCCCAGCCCCACAGCTTCCTCCCCACCCCAGCCTCAGGAACCCCTCCCACCTCCCTGCTCTCCCCACCCACTCTCCAATACCAGGCTGTTTCCAGAATGGAAGCAGGTGTGTACCAGAGTTCACTCACCGCTAGATGCTGGCCAGGCCTCGTGTCACCGCTTTCTCGCTGGGCTAGCAGCCCTGCTGATACTCACTCTTGCAGTTTGTTGGCTGGGAACTCAGCCCTGTAAGCAGGTGACCGTCCTTAAGTCCACTCCTTCGTGGGTCGTGCTGTCTGTCTTGAACAGAAGCAAGGCCTTCCACCCTCATGGGGAGTTCTTCCTCAGCCTGATTTTGGCTGGCCTGCCCTTCTTGGGTTTCCATGGTCTTCTATGTCCCCTTCCTTAGGGACGGTGAGAGAACCCAGTCCTACCGTGGACGCCAGGTTCTGGCCCAAGGCCATGTACTGAAGAGCTCGGTCTGCTTCTGTACTTTTGCTGCTGTTTGCCCTTGTTTCCTCTCAGGTGGGGCTCACATGGTCATCAGTTTGGCCTAGCCCCAGGCTTGGCAGCCACAGGCCAAGCCTTAGATACCCTCCTCCTTCAAATCTGGTCCAGCCCGGCTAACAGGTTTGCTGAGGGGATGGTGAAACCCCATTGCTGATCAGAAGGAGGTCAGAGTCTGTTTTCTAGGAGCTGAAGGTCCATTTGTCCTGCTGCGGGAAGTGGAGCTGGAGAGCGGAGATGTTATGTAAAAGAGACTGCATGATGGAGTTGGAGACTGAGGGATGGGAGCCTCCTCCCAGAAACGCTCCCAGGAGAACAGGTTTGAGGAGATCTCTGGGGAGCCTCTTGCTAGGAAAAAACCAAGGGTGGCACATTGATGGAGATGTCTCTGTCCCAGGGATGGGGGAAGCTCCCAGCCAGGCTATGCAGCAGGGATCCCATTTCTCCCCCAGGAAACCCAAATGCCCAAAGAAGTCAGTGGCTCTTACCTCCCTGAGGGAGCGGGGTCTTCCCTCTCAGCCTCTTTGAGAACTGCCATTGCTTGGTTTCCTAGGACAAGGGACCTGTCCCCACTGCTCCCTGAGGTGGCTCAGCTTCTGACTGCAGCCATCTGGGAGGCTGTCACATACCCCAGGGCCTAGAAGACACGGGGGAAGGAGGCTCCTCTTCATGTCAGACTCTGAGAGCCCAGAGAAGGGCCAAAAGAAGAAGAAAGGGCAGGAGATGAAGCTAGCCCTGAGCCTCTGTCCCATCCTCACCTCCTCAAATGTGGAGCTTCCTGAGCTTCAGTTGGGCAGACAGTCTGTAGCCCTGACCCAAAGGTCCTTCTGCGCCATATGGGGCAGGAAGATCTCTGCCTGGGAGCACGGGGAATGGCCTGGGGGTGAGATCAAGGAAAGAGGGGAGGGATATGGGTGTGAGAGAAAGAGCTTCTGCCCCAGATGAAGGAATTTGGGGGGCCGAGGGAAGGACCCGGCTCCACAGAGAGGGGAGAGAGTTTCTGTGAGTGCCAGGGGCCTCCATTTCCGCTTCCACTAGCCCCGCATTTACAGTGAGACAGAGCAGTACCTGCAGCAGGGAGCGGGACTTGCTGAACAGGGAGGGGAACCTTGAAGAGCATCAGACGAGCCACAGCCCTTGCAGCGCCTCGGGCATCTGGTGCAAGTGCCGGATGATGTGAAGCTGGCCCATGACCTTGGCTGTGACATCCTCGTGCTGCAGGGGAACGAGAACATGTCAGAGACTGAGACACTCCCCAGGAATCAGGGAGGATTAAGGGCACCTGGAACCAGCACCACCATTTCCACCCAGCAGCTGCTCATGTCTGAGTGGTGGATTCACTCTCCCGACCCCCAGGATGGAGGCTTGCTGTCCTCTCTAGTGACCTCCAGTGCCAACCCCCCTCCTTGTATGGTGAGCTCCTGCCACCTCCCCATCCATGCTCCCTGACAGCTGTTCCACCTCCAACCCACCTGGGGACACCGCTCAAGTTAGTAGAACCCTCTCCTCCATCGCTACCTCCATCCCCACCCAGGTAGAGCAGGGAGGGGCCTGTAGCAGGGTGGCGGGGGGCAGGAGGGATTCTGGCAGCAGTGAAGTGGGATGGGGAGAGGTTGAGACCCTTCCCCAAGTCACCCCAGTGACAAAAGCTGAAGCCACAGGTGGCAGCCCTGGTAAAGGGGGCAGGTCAGCAGCCCCTGCTAACTGAATCCTCCCAATCGCTCGAGAGCGGGTCCAGCCCTACCAGCAGCAAGACCCAGCTTCCCACGCCCATGTGCCTCAGCCCTTCCTGGTCAGTCGCCATCTCCAGTCAGTCCTTGGCCTCCCAGGCTGCCAGGGATGGGAGCAACTCTCAATGGTGGCTCGGGTGACATGGACACTAGGCCATGGGGAAATGTGTGCAGCTCTGTGGGGTAGGAAAGGTTCCCAGAGGGCACTTAGGGGACTCTTCTGTCCTTTCCAGGAGTGAGAGCAGAGCACCACATCCTAAGAAGAGAAGTCCATGAAGTCCAGAAGTCCCCACTAGGCTCCTTGCTACCAGGCCAGCGAATGGCGATAGGATGGGAATGAGGCCCTGGCCCCCACCCCAAGCTCCTGAGTCGATTGCAGCTGCTTACCGTGACCCCCATCAGTTGCTGGGCTTCCCCCAGAAGGGAGTAGACGAGCACCAGCCCAGCCTGGCTGACACGCAGCAGGGGGTCGTGGATGGCCAGCACTGCTGTCTGCAGAAAGGATCTTTTCTGCCCGTCGCAGAAGAATTTTCCAAAGACCTAGAAGCAAGAGGACACGAGGCTCCAGCAGATTGCCCAGAGCCAGCCTCCAAGTCCTGGCCATACAATGGCATCACCGTCTAGTGCCCCAAAGGGCGGGGAAGAGAGCTGCTGTGGCCAAGGCAGTTCATTCTCCAGGAGGCTTTCAGGATCCCAGGGCTCAGGGAAGCCCCTTTATGAAAAGGTCGCAGGTGCTTAGGGACCAAAGCCTCCAGTGGCTCTTTCGGGAGGGCAATTTATGGCAGGGGCCAGGATGGGCTGGAAATGGATCTCTAATGTGTGTGAGCAGGCCCACTCTGCTGTGCAGGGCACAGAGACGACAGGGGACCTGTGTTGCTTCCAGGAGAGAGATCTCCTGCACCTCAGCGGCTAGAGGAGTTTCGTGTGTTGTGAGGGGCGAGGGGGTTGGAGCTGACAGACCAAAGGTCTCTTCCCCGCCAGCTTAGTGATTTCTCTTGTCACTGGGTATGGCCTCTGCAGCTCCTTGGTTTCTTCAAGGGGAATCCAATCTGCAGCATGACAAGGACAAGGAGACTCATGGCCCAGTCCCCATCACAGATGCTCCTCGGAGACTTTTCTTCTGCTGCAGCAATTCAGCTTGTGGGAGGCGGGACAAGCTCACACAGTCTCTCTCACAGGGCGTCTGTGGAGCAGCGTTCTGTCGATGCCCTTGTCGATCCAGGAGCCAGTCCAAGGCCTCCTCTGTGATGTTGTGGAAATCACCCATTTCACCTTTGACTCCAGTCTGGGGGCACTGTGTTACGGTGTGTTCGAAGGTTTGGATATTCTCACCACAGTTGTGAGACGGGGGCAGGGGAGGGGGGGGGGTGTCTTTGATTTTCCACTTGTGCAGCAAGTAGCCGCAACTTGGGTCAGTGACAATGTGCTTCTTTGGAACAGTGGCTAAGGTCCAGACACTCTGCCATTCCTGGCCAGGTCTGAAGATATGAGGGGGGCGCATGTGGTCCATATTGGCTCTGGAGCTCACTGTGTCCCCTACCCAGTTCCCAGGTTGGGGCATTCTGCTTCCTGACTGGCAATGGAATTGGGCAAAGCCCACCTCCTTTCTCTGCTTCTACAGGGTGCAGGGAATTAAACTAGGGTCTGATCAAGCAATTGTGTCTGACTGTCCCAGGGCTCTCCTCTCAGACACTTGGCGATCAGCCAGGGGGACAAGGAGCAGAAAGACACCCAGAGCCATAATCCTATATTAACTCACCCACGCGGGGATCCTCCTTATGCCACGTAGCAATGCAGCCATGTAAGACACTCAAATCACGGCAACTAGTGAGGTTCCAGTGTGGGACCTTTAGCACCAGCCTGTCCCACTGGTTGCTGGATGAGGAGCTCTGAGCTGGAAATAAGGAGTGGGCTCTTTTCCTGTCTCCAGGAGGCATCCACTGCAGGGAACTCAGCCAGCCCCACTCCCCGGGCTGTGTCATGCCCTGGCACAGTGCCCTTACCTCCCCCACTCTGGCTGTGTTCTTGTAGCCCAAGAGCCTGCTGTCCTGGTGCCAGTCATAGCACCAGAGATCCTCCACGTCATGTATGGTCAGACCTGGAAGAGAGAGAGAGAGACTTTTTTCCTCCTTCTGGTTGCAGTTTCTGTGTCCTTCCAATCCCATTGGTGGCTGCACAGTGGAGTGGAGAAGAACAGAGGCAGAGAGAGACTTGTCCTCCAGCTGGGGTCAGTCTGAGAGAAATGGTCTGGGGTCCCATTATCAACCTGTGGTCACTCTCAGTCCCCTATTGGGTTCCGTGTCCCAGCTGGGTTCCTTACCCCTCTGTCGGAGCAGCAGCTGGTAGAGCCGGTAAGTCCCCTCCCTGGCCTGCCGGCTGATGTCCTTGTCTGGATCGCTGACAAATAGAGCCAGCTGGGCCACATGGCGACCCATATGAGGGAACTCGGCTGAGATCTAATGGAAGGGAGAGGAGAGGGGACTCTATCAGCATTTTCCTGTCAGCTCCCTCCCCCCTGGGCCAGAGGGCTCCTTTCCGTTAGCCCTTCTGCAGGAGATGCTGGGGGAGAGGAGCTTGACATCGACACTTCATTTGTTCTGCTGCCAAGGGAGCCTGGAGCTGCTTTGGGATGCCAAGCAGGGGCTGGAGCATGGTCCTCTTAGAGGCACAGGGACAACACTGAACCAGGACAAGAAGAACTTGACTCAAGCCGAGCTCAGTCCCTGCTCTGACTCTGCCTCCCCTTGAAGAACCGTCCTAACCCACAGCCCCGGCAGCAGCAGCAGACCCTGCAGCCCGCCGGAGCCAGCCCGCCTCCGCCTGGAGCCAGCAAGCTGGGCTCGGAGCTCACTTACGTCAAACTCAGGGAGGGTGACTGTGTATCTCAGCAGGGCTGTGCTGCTCCTGATAGCCCTGGCTCGCTCCTGGGACACCCTGGACACGACCCAGAGGTTGACATGCTGTGGGGAAAGGAGGCAGGTCAGACTCAATGGCCAGGTGCACCTGCTTTGCAAATGAGCCCCACGCCCCCACCCCAAGGGACTTGAGACATTCTGCGCAGGGGGGAATATCTGAGGCCTTGCTGGCAGAGCTTTGGAAGGGGATTCTTTCCCCCAGGAAGCAGCTTGTACCCTGCAGGTCACAACTTGTCAGCGTCTCTCTAGATTGGGACAACGTTCGGGGTCGGGGTTGGTCCCATCCTCCCAGAACTCCTGATTCCTGAACAGTTCACCAGAAAGGAGACGGAACCCTCGCCCTTCCCTGCTACTAAAATCCTTGGGGGGATGTAGGGAGTGACTGAGAGCACAATCCCCCCAGGAATTTCAGAGCAGATCAGAGGGAAGGGCTGATTCCCTGGGCTCCTCCCGTTTCTCTCGGAAGGAGCGTGTGCCTCTTCTCTGAGAACCATCTCCCGAATCTCATGGGGTGTGTGTGTTGGAGGGGTGGGGGAATGGTGGGTTTTCAGACTCTCACTCCCCAAGACAGCCAGCAGCCCTGTGCTTAGTGCTCAGCAGAACCAGGCAGAGCTCTGGCTTGAAGTCCCAGCTCCTTCCTCCATCCCTCAAGAAGGAAGGACATGACAGTGCGTTGCACTGACCTCCCCAACCAAGGACGGCCCACTGGGGACCCAGCTAGGAGGACAGAGTAGAAAATGGATTTTCCAGTCTCTCCTTACCAGTCCCCCAAAGAGTTAAGATAAAATGGGGCTCACCTCCAAGATGAAGTGGAGCCTGTCTGTGTCTGGGGACTCTGCCAGCAGGTTCCCCAGCATGGCATCCAGGACCTCTGGGATGACTTTGTGCAGAGCCTGCAAAGCATGGGTCAGAGTTAGGGAACCTGGGCCTACACCTGCCACAGGATGGGAAGAAGGGGTCTCTGGGAAGCACTGGGGAGATTCCCAAACACATCTCCCAGCCCCTCTCCTTCACATCGCACTGCAGGCAATTTGCAAGAATTGATGACCCCTGGACCTTTGTTCCATGAGCTTAGCAGGTCTCTGCAGAAGGCCTTGTAGGCAGAAGAGTATGAAACAGCCAAGTTGCTATGGATGGAAGCTGGGTTTCTGGGCAAAACACGGCTTATGGAAGAAAGGAAAGAAGAAGGAAAGAAAGAAGAAGGAAAGAAAGAAAGAAATCCCCCAGGGTGGGGTCATCTCTTCCCTGCTGGAGGGAAGGATCCAACCCTGCAGCTTGTTCCATCTCCACTACCCCACCCCTAAATCTGGAGCTCCAGCGAATCAAGGGAGCAGGGACCAAGGACCACTCTGGAAGAGGAGAGGGATGGAGGAGGAGGATGTACCTGGTTGCTGGTGGTGTCCTTCTCCGTGCCCAGGGTGAAGACGGAGTGAAGGGCAGCTCGCAAGAGGTGGGTCTCTAGGGCTGGCTCCAGGGCAGGTTTCATGGTGCTGGCAAGAGAGAGGAGCTGGTATTAGACTGTGCAGTACGGGGGTGGGACTGTCACCAACACGGACACCAACCCACAGGGATAGAGGCATAGGCTGGCGAGAATGGAAACTGAGGCACTTAGCTAGGGAATGACAAGGCCAAGGCATCCCAGACAGACAGTGGCAGGACAGGAATAGCTCCTGTTCCCTGGAGCCTGCTGCCCCTCCTGTATCTGAGCCCGGGAGTGAGCCCCCCTCCAAGGCCCCTGTCATGTGATGGGAGTGAAAAGAAGAGCCCTGCCAGGAGAGAGTGACCCTTCCCACCCCACCATCTCTGCCAGAGGCGCCACTCTTGGGAGGTGACCTGGGCGGGACAGTGACGGTGACTCCCAGCCTTGGGCCTGAGCAGCACTGGGGTGAGGGGAGCCGGCGGGGTGCGGGGGTGGAGCTGTCTCGGTACCAGAGGTAGCCCACTGCAGCCAGGGAGTGGGCGAGGACGGCGCTGGGTGACGAGTCATCGGGAAGCTGCTCGATGAGCTCCTGTGAGACGCGAAGGAGACAAAGGAGCGTGTGAGATTCAGGCCCAACTGACACCTCCCAGTGAGGAGATGACACAGCCAGTGCCCCACATGGCCAGCAGGATCTCCCACCACCTCCCACTCCCCCGATTCCTTCCTGCCCATCCGACTTGTCCCCCTTCCCGGATTCCTGCCCAGCTCACTCCCAATCCCCTTCTCTCCTCCTCCCTGTCAAAACTGCCCCCATTCAGCCCCATCCCGACGACCGAGCCGGGACCATGTGATTCCTTGGCCCCCACTCTCAGCTGCCCTCCAGCCCCACAATTCCCCCCCTGCCCACTACCCACCAATCTCACAATTTCTCCCTTCTCTTCTCCCCAGTCTTCAGCCCCAGCAAACTCTGCCCTCTGCTGCCCCCTCCAACACCACCCAGCCTCCACCCATTAGCCCGGCCATACCCCTGCCAATCCCATATCTCTCTCCTCCCTCCAGCTGCCGTATGTCATGTCTCACTCACCACGATCCTCTTCACAACAGCCGCCTTGCAGCAGCGCAGCTCCAGCGTGTCCTCCCCTCTCTCCCGTGCAGCCAGACATGCGGGGTAGATGGCCTGAAGGAACAGGAGCTGCTGCCCCTCATCCTGTACCCACCAGGAGTGGGGTATAGCGAGAGACAACCTGTTACCTAGGGACCTTCCTGCCCCACCCACACCAGCTCCAGGGCTCAGGCCTCAATGGGGGATTGTGGGGACCCGCCTATTCTCCAAATCCCCCACCACTCCTACGCAAGCAGGATCAGGAACTGGGACAGTGCCTGTGGGGGGAGACGACTTCGGCTGTTGTGGGAGAAACACCCCCATCTTGGGAGTCCCACATCATGGATGTAAAAGGGCCCCATTGGGGTGGTGGATCAGGAGGGACAAGACCCTCGGCAGGGGTGGGGATGCTGGGAAGGGACAGGGCAATCTTGGTTCCAGCCCAGGTGGGGAACATTTGTACCTTATCTCTGCACTGGAGCTGCTCTCGGATGACCTTGAGAGCAGCTTCATCTTTGGCCATGTCCACCCCTTCCTCCTGCTCCGAATCCAGGGGGGTCCCTGCACCAGGGAGGGAAGGACAGGGGCGTGGTGGGCAGAGCAGGATTCAAGACCCCCTTTTCCCACCTCAGGCACCCAGGGCAGATCGGGCCCCAAACCTCCCTCTCAGGGATGCCTTCAGCCCCCAACAGCTTCAGAAGCCCAGAGCAGAGCCCCCCCTCCACTGACCAGGACTCCAGGGGAGGTGCCGATTCCCCCGGCCCCGGAGCAGCAAGGACCAAAGTGGCAGCAGCTCCTCACGCCCCCACCCCCAGGTCCCAGTGCGGAAGGGGCAGCTGTGTGAGTGCTGCTGTTGTCAGTGGGGTTCCCATGGCTCAGGCCAGACACCTAGGATGGGGACTCCCCCAATATCACTGGGAGAGCGTCTGGGCCCAGGGTGTTCACATCCCGTCCTCAGCCCTCCCGGAGCCCAGCCTGGCTCCTCACCTGGAACAAAGCAGTGGCCTCCATCGGCCTGGCTGCTGCTAGAGGCCCAGGTGCTGCCGCGGTCCCAGGCTGAGCTGCCGGTGCTGGGACAGGGACCTTCCACCTCCTGGCCTGCGGGGGCTGGAAGGTCCTCAGAGACCGGGCAGGGCGATGCCTCCTGATGGGAACGGGGGCTGGGCTCCTGGGGCCGCTGCTGCCCACACAACAAGCCCCAGAGCCACCCTGCCCGGCGCCCCTCCTGGGCTGGGTCCTGTCTGCCAAACCGCAGCCTGGGCCAGCTCCACTGGGGCCTGGTCGGGGCCTCTCCCAGCTCGGCGCCTGCGCCGGGAGCCGGGGGCCTTTTCCAGAAGGCCGGGCACTTCCGCCGTCTGGCCTGGACGGGAGCTGCTTCCCCGCCAGCGGGAACGCAGGGCTTGCTCTGCCCCTTGGGAAGACGGCAGCTGCTTCCCTCAGGCTCTGGGGCCACCTGCAGAGCCTTCCTCCGCAACATCCGCAGGAGCCTGGCCATCCTGGAACCGAGCGGGGAGCAGGGGTGAGTCTGGGCTCAAGGCAGCCTTTCACTCCTGGCCCTTTTCCGGCCCTCCTCCTCCCTGCTCCAACCACAGCCGTCCCCTCTGCCCCCACAGGAGTGCAGGGAGTGCCATCTACACACACGGGCAGGAGTTTATTGCACGATCTGCTCCCAACGTTCCCCCTCGTAATCCCTGCTGCTGCAATAGCCAGGAAGTCTCATCCTTTTCCAGCAATGGGGTCAGTCCCAAAGACCATCGGTTACTCTGGACAAGCAGCCCCCTCCTGTCGTCCTAGGCCACACTCCCACCCAGGCTAGAGAAGGAACAGAACCCAGGAGTCCGGACTTCTCCTGGGAAACCATTCCCCACGTCAAAGTCACAAAGACCCTAGGCACAGGAAGACCAGAGCCCTCCTCGTTCCCCATTGATTTCCATGCTCAGCAGCTCACAGGCTCTGGCCCAGCTCAGAGACTCTCAGCCTGGGGAACAGTGTCCCACAAGGGAAGGGCTGGGAGCCCCATTGCTGGAACCTTTCCAAACACACTGGAGACGGCTCTGGAGAAGCTCCTGCCCGGTCTGAGAGTGAGGGGCTCTTGGGGCCTGTTTGCAAATGAAATCCCCCTTTGGAGATAGTCGCTCCCCTTTTCTGCCTCTCCCAAGACAGACAGGGGAAGCCACCGAGGAACCCAAATGCCACTCACTTGCTGTCAGTGATGTTACGATGGATGGCGGATGTTCAGGGTCAGCAGACGTCCCTCGCCCTCCTCCTCACTCTCCAAGCCCAAGGCAGGCTGGAGAGGGTGGTGACCTCAGGAGTTACCCTGCCCAGCCAGCAGGCAGGGTGATGACACGAGGGCGATCGACTGGCTGTGAAAAGAAGAGTCTGTCTTATTACCAAGGGACGGAGAAACTCAGCCAGCAGCAGAGGGGTGCAGAACACAGCCCTAGGGCGGAGGTGACAGCGCCTCCAGGATCCTGACATCCCAGCACTTTACACACCTTCCTGGAGCCTCCCAACCCCGCTGGGCTGTAGCGATGGGACCCCAACCCTACTGACGGCAAACGGGCCTCAGCTACCGGCTCAGGGTCACACTGAGTGTCAGAGCCATGGATGGACCCCTTCACTAACCACTGCCGTACACTCCCTCCCACAGCTGGCAATTGCAACCAGGCCCTAATGTTTGGTCCCCCTGCCTTTGAGAGAGAGTGTCACTCCTGCTTCCATTGCTGCCTATTGATCTGTGGGACTTTGGGCAAGTTGCTCCCCCTCTCTATGGCTCTCTGGGACTCACATCCCTGAATGGGCTTTAAAGAAGACAATGGTTGAAGTTTGGCCCCAACTAGTTCTTGTTTCTCTAGACTAGCCATTTTAGCAAAGTTTAGAGTTCTTGACATTCAGCACCTGGAAACATCCCTTTCTCCTTCGCAGACGGCCTTAACATCCCTTATCTCACCCAGGCCCCCTGCTGCCTGGAGTTAGAGAATTGACCCTTTTCCCATTTGACCTACCCAAGGTGTCACACAGCAAAGCGGTGACGGAGTCAGAAAGAGAAGACAACAGTCCTGATTCCTGTTCTAACTAACAAACAACAATCGCCCGGAGGCAGGGATAGAGCCCAGGAAATCAGGTGTAAATATTTTCATGGAAACCGTTTTCTGTCAGAAAATCCATTCAGACGAAACCACTTTGTTCCTTGAAATGGTAACAAGTAGGATGAAAATTCTTTGCAAAAATATAGTTTGCAAATTAGAGCATCTCCTGTTTGTCACAGTGCATTCAGCTGTCTCGTCGTACACAAAGGGGAGACTCTATGATCTAGAAAGTTAGATGAGATGCTTCAGTCTGAGCTAAGTAGTTGCTGCTCTTCACAATTTCAAAAGAATAAAATGCAAATAAAATAGAATATTGGGTCATAATCTGCTATGGCTCAGTGTGATCGGACACCCCCTAGTCTGCACTGCTTCGAGTGACACTCTTCAGTGGATCCCCAGCATCCACCCATGGCGAGGTAGGTGGGAGAGGATTGCTATTCGTACTTGACAGAAGGAGAAACGAAGGCTGAGAAAGGAGCAGGGACTTGTCTTAGCTGATGCAGTTGCTCTCAAATGAGCTACACACCAACAATTGTTCATAGTAATTATTCAGCAAGTATTTTAGAAGAATTGGAATGTTCGAGAGGATCATGAACTGCTCCGAGACAATGAATGGAGAGCAGCATCCACATTGGACAAACATATAACTGGTTGTGACTTATTTGCTTGGTCATAAAAGAGAACGAAAAAGACCAGAGTTTTCTCCCTGTCAATAGCCCCCTCCTCAGCCAATCAAGGTTGAGACTTTGAGGGGTGGGAGGCTAAGGGGTCTCACCAAATAGCCCAAAGAATGGCCCAGGTCACCACCGAGGGGATCACTCTCAGAGCACTATTCCAGTCTCACCTCTCTGTGAGAGCCTCCCACAACCACCCTCCCCCGGCCCCCCGCTCCACACACAGAGCCCCTTGTGGTGGGAGGAGAGCAGAGGAAAAGGACAAAGGAAGCAAGAAGAGAAAGGAGGCAGAGACAGGAAAAGGGAAAACAAAAAGGAGAAACCCCAATGTCCCCAGTGATTCTAAGGGACAAAGTCCTAGGTCAGAAATAAAATGCTGCCCCCACAATGTAGTGTTTTCCTTTCCTAAAAATCAGCCAGCACCTGATGGATCAGACTGAACAGGTTCCAAACCTCTCCGAGGCTCTTACCTTCTCTACAGGGACGTCTGTTTTCGAGCAAAACCACTAAAAGAAAAGGAGAAAACTCCAAAGAGGGTCCTCCTTGCGCTCACGAACGTGAAAGGGAATGCTCTCTCAGTCCTCCAGGAGAGACCTCGAGAAGGAGACGTACTGAAGCAAAGCCACAGGGATCTCCGAGGTGGCCCCTGTCCTGCACCCCTGTCCTGCCTGGCTGATGTCAAGATCTCTCTGTGAGGTCATCGCCTCCCCACCACCTTTGTCCAATAGGCTGAGGTCCTGCCAAAGGCCCTTGTGATGTCACTGCCACACCCACCCCTCCCCGGCAGTGCTGATGTCCTGCCCCTGTCCAGCCACACTGGATGTTTGAGCTGCTTCCCCTGGATCACCCCACTCAATGAGCGTTCATTGTGGGGATGACACCGACCACACAGTGGAACACAGAGGTTCTTCCCCAGGCCACAATTTGGTTTTCACAAGTTAGTCTACTTTTTGGCCAGAAGGAACCGTTAGACCATTTAATCTGATCCCCTGCGTATCCTAAGGCCTCCTGTATGTCAGAAGAGCTGGGCTTTTCTTTTACTCAAACTTTTTCCAGAAAGGCATCTAGTCTTTATTCGAAGAGATCAAGAGATGGAGAAGCCATCAGTTCTCTTGGTAGTTTGTGCCAATGACGAACCACCCTCTTACAAATCTGGGACGAAAGCTCATGCTCAAATAAATTCGTTAGTCTCTAAGGTGCCACAAGTACTCCTTTTCTTTTTGCGAATACAGACTAACACGGCTGTTACTCTGAAACCGGTCTTATTGTCATTATGCTTTTTCTGATTTCTGCTTCCATCCATGGGGTCTTGTCATGCCTTTCTCTGTGACATAAAAGAGCTCTTTTATACTCAACATTTTCTCTCCATAAAGTCAAGCAACTCACTTCTCATTTGTCTTTTGTATATACTAAACAGATTGAGCTTTTTCAATGTCTCATTAGAAGGCATCATCCCCATCACTCAGTTATGAATCTTTTCTGCACCCTCTCCAATTGTTTTAACATAATATTCAAACTGTGGACACAAGAACTGGATTCAACATTCCAACATCAGTCTCACCAATGCTGTTTCACTTCCCTTTCCATCCTCACTACTCTATCCATCCAAGAATGGCTTTAACCTTTTTTACCACAGCTTCACATTAACAGATCATGCTGAGCAGCTCGTCCACTATGAACCCGAAATCCTTTTCAGGGTCACTGCTTTCCAGCGGATTGTCCCCCATTCTATAGGGTGCCGCCTGACTCCTTTGTTACTGGAGGTATGGGGTTGCATTTGGCTTTATTAAAACCTAATTATTTAGGAAGTATTTTAGAAGAACTAGCCCATTAGAGAGAGAATCATGAATTACTCAAAGACATTGAATGGAGAAAAGCAGCAAGAGCAATCAAATACATGTTTGGTTGCGGCCTATTTCCTTGGTCTTAAAAGAGGGTAACAAGGACCTGAGTCTCCTCCCTCACAATAGTCTGAAGCTCCCCCAATCAGCATTGAGACTCTGAGAAGCAGAAAGCTGAGAGTTCTCACCAGATGTCCTGGGTCACCACCGGAGGGAGTCACTCTTAGAGCACTATTCCAGCCACATGTCTTTGGGAGGGCCTCCCGCAATGAGAGTTGGAGTGCAACCCCCCATCCCCTCCGGCCCCCGCTCCACACACAGAGCTCCTGGTGGTGGGAGGAGAGCAGAGGAAAAGGACAAAGGAAGCAAGAAGAGAAAGGAGGAAGAGACAGGAAAAGGGAAAACAAAAAGGAGAAACCCCAATGTCCCTAGTGATTCTAAGGGACAAAGTCCTAGGTCAGAAATAAAATGCTGCCCCCACAATCTAGTGTTTTCCTTTCCTAAAAATCAGCCGGCACCTGATGGATCAGACTGAACAGGTTCCAAACCTCTCCGAGGCTCTTACCTTCTATACAGGGACGTCTGTTTTCGAGCAAAACCACTAAAAGAAAAGGAGAAAACTCCGAAGAGGGTCCTCCTTGCGCTCACGAACGTGAAAGGGAATGCTCTCTCAGTCCTCCAGGAGAGACCTCGAGAAGGAGACGTGCTGAAGCAAAGCCACAGGGATCTCCGAGGTGGCCCCTGTCCTGCACCCCTGTCCTGCCTGGCTGATGTCAAGATCTCTCTGTGAGGTCATCGCCTCCCCACCACCTTTGTCCAATAGGCTGATGTCCTGCCAAAGGCCCTTGTGATGTCACTGCCACCCCCACCCCTCCCGTGCAGTGCTGATGTCCTGCCCCTGTCCAGCCACACTGGATGTTTGAGCTGCTTCCCCTGGATCACCCCACTCAATGAGCGTTCATTGTGGGCTCAAGCCGACTACACAGTGAAACATCAGAGGCTTCTCCCCATGCTACGCTCAGTTTTTCATAAATTAGCAGACTTTATGGACAGAAGAGACAATTAGGGTGTCTTCTGACCCCCTGCATATCACATGCTTTCTGTAGAGCATAGGAGCTAGCTTTTGACTACACACGTTCCAGAAAGCCATCTAGTTTTCATTAGAAGACATCAAGAGGTGGGGAATTCCCACCACTTCCCTTTCTAGTTTGTTCCTTTGGTGATTCATCCTCACGGTTGAATATGTGTGCCCTCTTTCTCATATGAATTGGTCTCTTTTGAGTTTCCATCCACTGCGTCTTGTTATGCTTTTCTCTGCTAGATCAATGAGCCCTTTAATACCCGATAGTTTCTCTCCATGAAGTCACTTCAACACTTCAATGACGTCACCTCCCGATCTTTTTTATCATCTAAACAGGCTGAGCTCTTTCAATAGCTCACTCGCAGGCATTTTTCTGCAGCCCTCAAAACATTCCATTGCTTTTTGCTGCCCCATCTCCCATATTTCAAAATCTTTTTTCAAAGGTGGAAGCCAAAACTGGATGCAGTATTCCATGATCAGTCTTCCTCATGGTGTGTCACCGCCCTCTGCGCCTCACTGCTCTTTTCATACATCTAATGATGGCTTTAGCCCCGTTCACCACAGCATCACCCTGGGTGCTCATGTTGAATGGCTTGCCCAGCATGGCCCCGAAATCCTCTTCACAGTGAGTGCTTTCCTGGATACACTTCCCCACTCTGGAGGTGTGGCCTGCATGCTTTGTCGCTAGCTATAGGACCCTTCCTTTGGTTCTTTTCCAACTGGTTTTCTTTGAATGGGTCCAGCTTATCAAGGGATCCGATTGCTCTGTGTCGCTGCCCTCTCCTCATCACAAATTACCACTCTACTACTATTTTATCACCCACCAATGTTAGCAGCAGTGATTTTTAATTTGGGTTGCAATTCATTGATATTTATTTTCAAGAATTAGTCCCTGAGTGCCTCTTCATATCCCTAGTGCCCAGAACCTGCTCCTCACAGCACAGCGAGAAAAGGCCGCCCAGCCCAGCTGTGCCATAGGGGCTAAGCACAGAACAAACTTGGGAGCTTGTGTCATCCATAGCTTCTGAACAACATGTGGGGGTCATCAGCTTAGAAATACACTCTAGACCAGTAGCGTAGACAGGCCCCAAATGTATCTAAGTGTTCCGCCTTGGAAAACAGGAGAGAAAAAAACATAACCTTGATTAGCTGTATCTTATAGTCGTGGAAACTGAGGCACACAGAAGCAAAGAGATTCGCTCATGGTCAAAAAGCCAGGAATAGAAAACGGCAGATCTGCTGATAGTCAGTCCTGGTCCCTAGCCATGTTTTTCCTGGCCTCTCTGCTTCAGCTCCAGCAACAACGCGAGTCGAGGTTTTCTTCTTCTCCGTGTCCTTTAACTTCACGTCACTGCAGAAGAAAGATTGTTTCTGACCAGCTGGCTCTAATGCATGGAGATGTCTTTCCAGAAGATGTGCTCTGGCTCAGTCCCATGTCGTACGTTTTCTGGAGGAAGCGCTTGGTGATGTTCTAGGGCCTGTGTTACACAGAAGATGGACAGAATGGTCCTTTCTGACCTTCATTTTTTTCTTTCGCTCAGAGGATAACGCTGGACATTTTCTCTCATTCACTTTCCTTTGGAATTATTTCAATCCAGTCCAAAGGATTTCCTCTTCTGTTGCATCTTCAGCACCTTTCCTAGCAAACAGTTACTGTTCGAGCCCAGGTTTCCAGTTTCAGGCTGTCCCAGGGTGAGATGGCCATGAAAGGGGTAGTCGCTCAACTGAACCTCTCCCCAGGTGAAGGGAATAAGTGCAGCGGTCACGTGAGAAGGAGCAGCATATAACTAGCATGCAGGCCTGTTGGGTGATATAAGAACAGCCTGTGCTCAGCCAAAAGAGAGATTCGCAATGGGAGCAGGCCTGCGGGGGGCTTGGATAGTCCTTTCAAGGCAGTTTGGGTTCACAGTAGGGGATGGAACAGCCAAGCTGCTAGGGTTGGGAGCTGGGCCTCCTGGCAGTGTCCAGGAACAAAAGCACAGCATCTGCCAGGAAGGGAGTCCCCACAGAGGGACACCGTAATCTCCCAGGGTGGGAAAAGGCTCTCACTGCCATTTCTTAACCTCATGGGGTGTTCTCCTGCTCTGCCAACCCCAGCCCTATTTCAGCATCTCCAGGTGCCTGAGGGAGCAGGAACCAGAGGCCATCCTGCAGCTGGGACAGACATGGAGGTTGATGACCTACCTTCCCGTGGTGACCATGGTGCAGGACAGCCCTCAGGACATGCGAATGCAGCTCCAGATCTGGGAGCAGCTTCCCTTTGCTGGCACGAGACCTTGTATGTTGCGGGGGGTGAGACAGGCACCAACTTTTGGTAACCCTCAGTGGGATCAGAGGGTAATGGTTTGTAGAAAATAGTGCTGGAGAGCTTTACAAGAACTAGGCAAGCCATTTACAACACACACTTTGCTTCTCTACAAAAGAAAAAGGACACTAAATTATCTAAACTACTACATGCCACAAAGGGCCACAACAGTGGTTCCTTTTACCCAGCCAGCAATATTGTTAATCTATCCAACTATAGTCTTAGCCCAGCAGAAGAATCTGTCCTATCTTGGGGCCTCTCCTTCTGCCCCTCCACCCCCACGAACATGATACAGTTCTGTGGTGACCTAGAATCCTATTTTCGACGTCTCCGACTCAAGGAACATTTCCAACACACCTCTGAACAACATACTAACCCACAGAGAGCTTCCTACCAAGACTACAAAAAGAAGGATTCTGGGTGGACTCCTCCTGAAGGTCAAAACAACAGTCTGGACTTTTACATAGAGTGCTTCCGCCGACGTTCACGGGCTGAAATTGTGGAAAAGCAACATCACTTGCCCCATAACCTCAGCCGTGCAAAACACAACACCATCCACAGCCTCAGAACCAGCTCAGACATCATAATCAAAAAGGCTGCCAAAGGAGGTGCTGTCGTCATCATGAATAGGTCGGAATATGAACAAGAGGCTGCTCGGCAGCTCTCCAACACCACTTTCTACAAGTCATTACCCTCTGATCCCACTGAGAGTTACCAAAAGAAACTACACCTTCTGCTCAGGAAACTCCCTGAAAAAGCACAAGAACAAATCTGCACAGACACACCCCTGGAACTCCAACCAGGGGTCTTCTATCTGCAACCCAAGATCCATAAACCTGGAAATCCTGGACGCCCCTTCATCTCAGGCATTGGCACCCTGACACCAGGATTGTCTGGTTATGTAGACTCTCTCCTCAGGCCCTACGCTACCAGCACTCCCAGCTATCACTTCAATCTCTCTGGTCACTCTCCAAGGAACTTCCCACTCTGAGACCCTGGACACTGTGGCCTGTAAATGCAAGTGGGGAATTAATTACTGACCTCGGTGGCGTTCAGACTATGTCCTGAAGCATGGGATTGGACCAGAGGGACAGCTAGCGCTGGCCACAGTGTCTAGGGTTTCGGAGTGGGAAGTTCCTTGGAGAATTCCACTGGGTGGGAGACTCAGCTGTGAAGGGAGGGGGCGGGCAGGAGCATCTCATCAACCCAAGATTGGAATAACTGAAGTAATGTTCCTTTTACACGGAGCCTCAGCTCTTTGGAACCTCTGCAAACGCTTTAGCCACGTGTTTAACTCCATCTGCAGAAGTAGCCTTGGATGGCAGTGGGAGGGCTCAGGTGTGTAAATGTTTGCAGGATGGGCGCTCAGGGCCGTCCCTGACGCCAGGGCAAAGTGGATGTGAAGTGCCACTGTCTGGATTTGGGAGCCTGCCTGCACACCGAACTCACTCGGTGCTGGGTGCATGACTGCAAGGCGCTGGGCTGGGGAAAATCAGCCCCGGGTGGTTATTTCAAGTAGAAAACCAGAGCCACTTCTGGGGTCTTTCAGCTTCTAATGCCTTTTCCCTTCTGCAGCTGGATTTCAGCGTACGATAAAATCCCTCTCAATGCCAAGTCAGTGTCATAAATCACTGGACTGGGTGCAGGAATCAGTAGGTGATGTTCTCTGGCCTGGGTTATGCCAGGGCTCAGACTAAATTATTGTTCCCAAAACTTTTAAAAGCTGAGCCCCCTCCTCAAGGCAAAGAAACCAATCGTGCCCCTCACCCGTCAGCAATGTGTTAGCAACCCCACCCCCCATTTTCATGGATACATCTTCAAACCCCACCCTTCCCACCACGGCTAGCCCTTCCCCACGCTTCAGAAGACGCTGGGGTAGATGATCCTAACCGTCCCCTCTAACCTTAAGAGCTGAGAGACCCCATCCTGGAGCATCTTAAAAATCACAGTTCCCAGACTCTGGAACAGGGGCTGCTTTGCCGGGCTCACCTTTCTCCCTCCGTCAGGTTGGCCGATGGGGATAATGAGCCTGGAGATCTCATTCCCACTGCTCTGAGTGCTGCCCATGTGCACATGACCCAGCTCAGCTCTTCCTGTATCCCAGGAACGTCTTCATCTTCTGGGATCCTCATGGCAGCAGTGGGATGATTTAACGGAGTCCCTTAGTCATGGGGCCTTTCTCTCTCTTTGGTTTCAGAGCCAGCGTCCTGGAATCGTCTCCTGGTGCGTGGAGTGGTGGCAGTGGTGGGGGAGCTAATCTCACTATACCGATGTGGGTTTTGGAAAGGTAGAGGGAAAGTGTTTGCCTACTCGCAACTCGTCTTCAGGAAGCTGCTGTCTCATCCCTCCCAGCAGCCTGGAAGTCGGCAGGATTCCCAGTAATCTGAGCTCCCCGCAGTGTGTGACAGGGACGGGGACCAGGCCCAGGGAACCAGAAACAGGAATCGAGACCCAGCTCTGGAGAATGGTGAAGGAGACCTGCTAATGGAGGACAGACGCTTCCCCCAGCCCTCAGCGGCTGGAGTAATGTGTGTGGGGGAGAAGTAGGGAGGGGGTTGGAGCTGACAGACCAAAGGTCTCTTCCCCGCCAGCTTAGTGATTTTTCTCATCGCTGGGAATGGCCTCTGCAGCTCCTTGGTTTCTTCAAGGGGAATCCAACCTGCAGCATGACAAGGACAAGGAGACTTATGGCCCAGTCCCCTTCCTGTGACAACCTCTCCCCTTCAAGATCGTTTCCTCCAAGTGGAGCAGGCCCTGCAGGAATAAGGCCATGAGAATGGAATGAAACCCCATTTTACTGAAATCTATCTGACCAATCCTAACATATTGTAATATAATTCTCTAACCAATGCATAGAATCATAGAATCTCAGGGTTGGAAGGGACCCCTGAAGGTCATCTAGTCCAACCCCCTGCTCAAAGTAGGACCAATCCCCAACTAAATCACCCCAACCAGGACTTTGTCAAGCCTGACCTTAAAAACCTCTAAGGAAGGAGATTCCACCACCTCCCCAGGTAAACCATTCCAGTGCTTCCCCACCCTCCTCGTGAAAAAGTTTTTCCTAATTTCCAACCTAAACCTCCCCCACTGCAACTTGAGACCATTACTCCTTGTTCTGTCATCTGCTACCACTGAGAACAATCTAGATCCATCCTCCTTGGAACCCCCTTTCAGTTCATTGAAAGCAGCTATCAAATCCCCCCTCATTCTTCTCTTCTGCAGACTAAACAATCCCAGTTCCCTCAGCCTCTCCTCATAAGTCGTGTGCTCCATCCTTCTTGTAGTGTGGGGCCCAAAACTGGACACACTACTCCAGATGAGGCCTCACCAGTGCTGAATAGAGGGGAATTATTTCCCACTACCCTCATTAACTTACACCTAGCAAAATTAATTATACAGCAGACAGAAACAATTAGAGAACCAGACGGATTCACAATAGAAAAAGTGGGGGCCATAAAGATAAAAACGTACAGAAATGGGGGTTTCACAACCACAACTATTGAGAAGTGATTTCTTGCCAGACAGGACGCTATCAAACTAAGTTTTCTTTAACCGTCTTTCTCTGGAGGCAATGGGCATTATCAGGACAGGATTGTATTCCGAACAGCCCAATAGCACCTGATTTCAGTGTGACTAGTTTGGAATGTGAGGAGGTGACCATTCGCGTCCCAGCTTATGGATGCCTCTGCTGCTTAGCCAAAGGCCTTAGCTTAAGCACAGGGCCTCAGACTGTCACAGTGAGAGAAGGCCTTTACACCCGCAGACAGTGATTTTGATTCTTTCTTTTGTACCTCTATAACTAGCTAAATGATAAACATATACCTGAATTCTTAAAGCATCGGCCTTTACAGACAGGCCTGAAAAGCCCCAGCTCCTGGAAGCGTGGGATGAGGTGAGACTCTCGGCTTTCATTTTCTATGCAACGGAAGATTCTCACCCTCTCGGTTGCAGAGAAAATCTAGAAAAAGTGACCCAAGTGCTGCCTACAGGTCTGAGCAACCAAAACCCAAATAGAAACAATCTAATGTTTATTATGATTACATTTCATAGAATCACAGAAGATTAGGAAGAGACCTCAGGAGGTCATCCAGTCCAATCCCCTGCTCAAAGCAGGACCAACACCAACTTCATGATTTTGAGGAGCCTGACTTGTGCTTTGTAAATGCCGGGGGTTGGCAATGCTGTGCCACACAGGTGCTGACTTCTCGTTTCCCCTGGAGGTGCTCCACTCCTTTGCCCCCCAGGGCACATCACTTAGGGCAGGCCAGGGGGTGGGAGCTGAAGGAGAGGAGGAGGAGGAGGGGTGGGGCCACTGAGAGGGATCGGGATTCACTGTCGGTCTGGGGCTAAGGCCACTTCAACTCCCCCACCAGGAAGAAGCTGGCTCTGCTGGCAGGGGCTGCACTTCACATCGAGGGAGCTGATCACCTTCTCAGCTCCCCAACTAGGAAGCGCAGCCCCTGTTGGTGCCATTCCACGTCTGCCCAAGGCTTTCAGTTTTGGGGGGTTCACCTGGCCCCTTGCCGCTCAAACAATGCCCATGTTAAAAAAGGGGGGGAGCATGGCCCCTTGGCCCCAACTGCTTCTGGTGCTCCAGTGGACATTGCATAGCTTCCATCCACTGTTACTGGCTCCCAGGAGCCATTCCATGCTGCCCCACACTCACAGTCCAATCAATACGAGCGCTCCTGGTGAGGACATGCCCCACCAACACAAGAAGCAAAGTGCAGACAGCAGAAGAGATGCAGTTACCATGGCAGCTGCAGGCCGACATAAGTTAGGTTGACTTAATGTTTTAGTGTAGACATGCCCTGAGTGATATTCTACTGGGTCTTATTGAAACAGATCTTTAACCACCCACTGCTGGGGAGAATGTTTACCAGAACCAGTGAAAAGTCAGATCCAGTATGGTGAATGCACAGGAGTTTATTTGAGAATGAATCACACAAGCAGTATAAGGTTATCACATGCACGTCTCCCTGGTGAGCCTCAATTCCCCGAGCACAAACCCTCAGTAGCTATGCTGGCCTTAGACTTTCATACTGTTCCTTTTTGACTCACCATTTTTTCTAGCACTCACTTTCAATCCCTGTTTATTTCTGCGTCTCTTCCACTCTCCTTGGATCACTGTCACAGATCATTCCCCCTCATGGTCTCCATTCTTTCCACTGGGGGGGACTGCGGTCATGTCCTGCTTGGGGTCCACAGCCCGGCTCCCTGTGCGTTCCCATAGCTTGCCCTCTCTGTCCATTTCCCTTTCTGTTCACTCTGCTGTGTTAGATCAATGATGACACCCGTTTAGGGGGCTTCCCTTGGGTAACTGATAGAGATTTATGGTCTGAATTCCCACTGGCACAGCACTGCCAACCCCAGTCAGGCAAGCCCCCCCCCAAAAAATGAGATTTAATCATAATATATAGTAAATAGAAGCATTCTTTTGTTTGCCTTTTGGTGTCTCAGAGCTTTAGACTGCACTGGGGTGACATTTTTAAGTTTTTCTCTGCACCAAAAGAACGAGTTACTTCCTTTGTTTAGAAGACAAAAGCGGAGAGTCACCTCCTCACCTGCAGGCTGGAATGTTCCCCGTGGGCTGCTCCCCGCCCAGCAGCAGCCGAGTCAGCGCCAGGAAGGGAAACCCCCGGTTCCTGCTGCAGGAGCGGCCCAGGCAGAGCCCGGCCTCGCTCGGCTTCTCTCCTGCAGTTCATGTGGCCGGTTCCTTCCCGGGAGGAGCCTGGCACGTGACCTGGGGCGGGCCCCTGGGGGCGGGGCTTCTGCCTTGTTTGGTGGGTTGGGTTTTAATTTCCCTCCCGAGAGCGCGATTGGCTCCCGGTTCCCCAATCGGCTTTAAAAAAAGCTGTAAAGGCTCGTTACTGCGCCTGTGCGAGGTTTGGTTTCGGTTTCGGGATCCCCCGGGTGCTGCTGATCCCACTTCTCCTGCAGCGCCACGTGGCTGCAGGCGGCGGGCTCGGGTGCAGGGGCCTTGACTTGTGAGCTTGGTTGGTGGGGGCTGCTCGCGAGCCCTACTCCACCACCCAGCACCAAGTGGCTGCTCCTGGCTCACTGCAGGGGGGTTGTTGGTTGGGGGGGGTTGTTGGTTTTGGTGGGGGTTGTTGTTGTTTGGGGAGGGAACAGCAGTAGCTGGAGTGGGGCAGCCTCGATTTACCTGCCCTTGCCCTGCTCCCCTGGCAGTTGCAGTGCACCCGTGGGGGGGGGAGGAGCGGGGGGCAGGAATACACAGGCTGTGTGGGAGCGGGGGCAGCAGAGCTGGGGAAGGCTGCAGCACCATTTGGGGTGGGGGTGGTTGGCAGGAGTAGCCTGGGGAATGGGAGGGGGCAGCTCCACCGGGCTGGTGGGGGTGTGTGTGGAGTGTCACCCACCATCCTGTGCTAATTATTGGGCATTTGGGGTGCACCAGATGGGGGGGGTCTATTGGGGGTCAGCTCCAGGCTACACCTTGGGTTGGCTGGCACTGCTTGCGTTTTCTTTTTCTTTTCTTCTTTTTTTTTTTTTTTTAAATGAAAGCTCAGTGCTGTGTGTGTTGGTTTGTCTTGGTTTTGGAGGAAGGGCTGGGAGGGGGATGGGAGGGGCGGGAGGGATGGAGAGATATTGCCTGAGGGGGACCCCAGAATGTGTGGGGGAAGGAGTTTGAATGCAGAATGAGGAGGGGGCCCTGGCATTGGCAGTGTGGAGGGTGGATGGTGGAGGCCCTGGCATTGGCCCTTAGGAGGTGTATGGGGCCCTAGCTGGGGTCGTGTGGGGTGGAGGCAAAGGGGTCTGGCTGCGGCAGTGTGGGGGTAAAGCTTTTGTTTTGGGTTTTTATTTGGATTTTTTTTCACCATCAGTGCTGGTACATCATCCCCACCCCCAGCCTGCCCCGACATTCCTGACCTCAGGAAAGGGAAACTACCCCTGTCCCACTGCCCAGAGGGAGCCATGGCTGCAGCGAGCCCCGGGGAAAGTCTCCAGGAGGAAGCGACATGTCCCGTCTGTCTGGAGTATTTCACAGACCCTGTCACTCTGGAGTGTGGGCACAATCTCTGCCGAGCCTGCAGCGCCCAGTGCTGGGAGGGACCCGACACAGCCGCCTCCTGCCCTCAGTGCAGAGAAACTGTGCAACAGAGAAACCTCAGGCCCAACAGGCAGCTGGCAAACAGTTCCCCCCACTAGCCCTTCTGAGCCCCACTCTGTGACCCCCCAGCAGCACCATGTGCCCCGCTCTGTCCTAGCCTGGCTCCCTGCGGCTGGATGTTCTGGCACCGCAGTGGCCTCTGGTGGGTGAACGTTGGAACTACATCACTTCTCTGGCAGAATGTGGTTTCTGTGGGGAAAAAATTCTGCAGCCGGAAATGAATTCTGTGTTTCCGCAGTAGCTCAGAATTCCCCCAGGAGTATATATTGCAATGATGAATGTCCCTGCATCTAAATTTTAGCTGCCGAGAAATTTACTGGAAGGACACTGTGAGCCCGAAAGCCTGAGTTATGGGGAGATGTAAGTTTCTTAGAATGGGATCCACAAAAGCCAGCCGACTCGATAGGAAACTGCCTAACCTAACTGATGCTGACCAGAGGGGCCTTGTACAGGGGGGTCTAGGGACCTAACTCAGCTTTGTGGATTGCAGGGCTGTTCCTGTGACTCTCTAGTGCCTATTGTCTCTTGATAAATTTTCTTCCTGATGTAAAATCCCCAAAATACGGAAAAAACAAAAGCAACTTTTCTCTTCTTAGGATCCAATTTGGAGGGATTTGGAGAGTGTGAAAAAGGAGGGAGATGAGAATAGGGTGTTTAACAAGAGTGGGAAGAAGGAATATCCAGGAACTGCTGGTAGGTGCCATTGTTACTCACCAATAAATATGCACGGGGATGTTATCAATGCTCAGATCTCTGAGTGACAGGAGAGTAACAGCGAGTTACATGTTCCCCCTGTGAGAGGTTATTTATTGTTTCTTCTGTGCAAAGTAATTTCTGTTCTGGCTTCATGGAAGCTAAACAGGAGAAAGGCAAATGCAGGAAATTATATTTGCTTACTGAACAATTGAAAAAGTTTTCTTAAAAATTTGAACAATCTCTGTTAGAGATTGCTATTCCACTGTAGCTAAAGTGCTCCGTAACTGGAGCTGACATTTTTCACACAACAATGTCTCTCATCTGAAATTGTGGCATCAGCAAAATCACGGGTTTCCTGGAACTGTTGATTTCACGACATTACCCTAGATTCTGATCAGAAGGCGGAAAATGTAATTTCCAACAGTTGAATCATTTCAATTTCAGTCTAAAATGTCCATCCACATAGTCTGTTTCCACATTTCTGCAGGAAAATATTTCAGAATAGTTCGTTTCGGGAACATTTTCAGTCCCTTCACATTTCAGTCTGATTCGGAGAGGGAAGTAATTGTGAAAGGTCCAAATTTCACACAACAGGAACATTCTGTTTTCTGACAAACTCTGCCATCACAGTGCAGTTATCGGTCAAGGTGAGGTGACAATTTCCCCTTGAGTTTCTCTGAGATCGTCCCAGCAGGAGAGCGTGTGCGGCTCCCTGCCCTCCCACAAGTGACCTACCCCAGTGACCGTTCTAGGCACTGATCCGATGGTGACCCTGTGCCTGGTCGTACTCTGCTGCTCCCCCTGGTGTTGGGGGCTGGGAGTGCTCCAGAAGCAGCGTCTACAGGGGAATCTCTTGACTGAGCCTAGGTCACAAGCCAAAGAAAGGTCAAAGGTTGAACCCACTGGTTTGCAATAAAACGCTCCCTCCTGCAGGAAAGGGACTATAATTAACTAGCCATTGGAGCAGGGTCCTGCACCTGCATCTTCAACCTCCCTGTGCCAAGGTGATCGAGTCATTGTCACTTTCTCGCTCTGCCCCAGGGACTATTTAATTATTGAGCCAACGTGGAGCAGCTTGATCAGAAGACATTGTGGGAGCCTCACATCAGACTATCCCAGACCCCCATGGTTAGGGCAGTCACCTGAGTGGTGGGACACCTGTGTTCAAACCCTTCCTCCCCATCAGGCAGAGCAGGGAGTAGAACCTGAGTCTCCCATGTGCCAGGCGCGTGCCCTACCGCTGAGCTCAAAGTTATAAAGGAGCCTATGCCGGCACCTCCCCTGGATTCTGTCGGGAACCCCATGCCAAAGGGGTGCTCAGTGCACTGCTACAGGATTGGGCCCCACCGACAAGGTAGGCTTTCCATTGCCTGCCTTCTGGTTTGAGGATCCTTCTGGGGTTTACCCATGGGGCAGGTGTCTGGACGCCTAGGGTGAGGCAGGAGTGCTCAAACTCAGGAGCAGAGAAATTTAGGAGCCCTGGGAAATGTTCCCGTGGAAATGTTGGTGCTGAGTGAGGTCAGGCACCTGCAGAGTTCGAGGCAGCCAGGCAGAGGATTTCTGCATGTCAGGGGGGCGGGAAGAGGTGGGGCAGAGCAGGCCTGGGAAGAGGTGGGCAGGGAGTGAGGCCTTTGGGGAAGGGGTGGGGTGGGGGCAGAGCAGGGGTCAAGCACCCCCAGGGAAATTAGAAAGATGGTGCCTCTGGGCACTGTTATTGGAGAGCGTTGGCTTAGCAGTCTGGGGATGCTCATGAGCACAGTCAGCTGCAAGTGACAGGGGCTGGAGGATCCATGTCTCCAGCCTCCCCCTCACACCTCCTGGAGGCCACTTCTGTTGGCCAAAAATAACTACATGTCACATGTGTGTGACTAATGACTGCAATTCTCAGGCAATATGTTCACCAGCAAAAAAAAACCCCAACAAACCCCAGCATCAGTGAGATCCTCTGCCTGAGTCCATCCACCAGAGCTGACAGCATCTGGGTGCCCAGAAGCAGCAAGGCTGGCTAGAAGCAAGTTTACAACCATGTAACCAGTTTGCCTTACACAAGGGTAACAATGTATCTCATCACAATAGGAGTCAGGATCTGTAACAACGTTGTACCCAGTTGCTCATGAAGAATCCAGCGGCTTCACCACCGGCATCTCTGCCCAGCTCGCCTTTCCCATCGCAGCTGCAGCTCCTGTTCTGGCTCCAGAAGGCCACTCCCCAGATTCCCTCTTGATCCTGCTCTCAGATCCACTCTGCCACAAGAGTCCTGACTGCAGGGCCCGGCCACAGGAAACAGCCGCAGAATGAAGGCGTGTGATTGATGGCTACAGATCTCCAGCCATGCATGTGCTGGGTGGGGTTTGGGGGAGGGGAAAGAGCCATGCCAGACTTCCCTTTAAAGGAAATAATTTCAGCTCACACCGTCCAGCTGCAAAATCATAGGAATTACCCAGTGTAATGCATTAAATAGCTGTACGGCAACCTCTGTAACCAGCCACATGTTTGGCAAATGCTCCCTTATCATCACAGCTGGATTTCCATTTCTGGTCCCAGGTGGCTGCTCCTCAGACTCTCCCAGGTCCCCTGTGTCTGTCCCCAGATCCCCTCCTGCAGCCGGACTGGAAAGGGGCCTGAGAGCCTTGGAGACAGGAGTTCTCTGGTTAGCCCATCCCCTGTACAGCGCAGGAGCCCCAGTGCCAGCTCCTCTCACACCCGCTGCCATCTGCAAAGAACCAGGAGTCCCCGAGAGCTGGGGAGACTGTGCAGGGAAACAGAAGCAGTCACCACCAGGCTCAGAACAGGTGTGACAGCTGCTCTCTTGGCCAGCACTCCCAGCACTGAACCAGGGACCCCTAGAGCTAAAAGCACAGGCTGCCACAGCTTATGCTAAATATTCAACCCTTTATAACTGTAACAGCTCCACACACACACACACACCAGTGGGTTCCCCAGGCACCAGAGAGACATGGGTCTGAAAGAGCATAATGGCCAGGTAGGGAACAGGCAGTAGGAGTCAGCAGCTGTGATTCTCTCCCTCCTTGCCAAGCTGCTCCATCAGATCCTTCTGTCAGGCAGTGAAACCCCCCAGTCGCTTGTTACCTCTTTTTTGACCTGAGTGACTAGTCCAGAGTTTGGGGCCTTGCAGATGTTCCAGAGGAGTTAGTGTCAATTTGGACTCATCACACTTCATTCAAAGGCTCTTTACAGTCCACAGAAAAAGAAATAACTTGAGACCACACCCAGAAAGGAAACGCCGAATGATATTCAATCAGTCCATTTCTGAGAAGAAGGAAGGGAAACTAAATTCCTCTCTTGTCTTTTTCCTGCACTAGAAGCCATGGTTGCTGTGAATCCAGCAAAAACACTCCAGGATGAACTGACCTGTCCCATCTGCTTGGACTATTTTAAAGATCTGGTGTCTCTAGACTGTGATCACAATTTCTGCCAAGCCTGCTGTGACATTATATGATTATAATAGCTCATAAAAATGTGTCACATGGCCAGAAAGGGTTAACTAATCTGTAGGCTGTCATGACCCATGGTTGACCTTTAAGGCTTGTTAGGAAGCTGTGTAAATAAGAGTTTGGCTCTCCCATTCAAATCTGCATTGTTAGAGCATTAGAGTGGGAGGTGTTTGCTCAGGTCTTGAGATGTAAACAAACAATTTTTATCTGTTACTCTAGCATTGATTCAAGATCAAAAGGGAATATTAACAGTTAGGATGACACTTGATTGAAATAGTATTGTCTATATGTCTCTTTAAAGTTTGTGGTAAACTGAATATGAACTGTTTAATGGACAAGTTACCTTGTGCTAAGCTGCATAGCGAATTGCCAGAATATTTGGAAAACAGAAGGTCACATTAAAGGGATATTGTTCACCCGGGACTGAATGGTCAAGAGGCTTCTGGAAATATATAAAAGTCAGAGGACCTGATTCTGTTTTATCTCATCTCTGCTTGGATGCTCATGGGGAAAGCTGCAAGCCACAAAGAATGAGATCCCAGGATTCCTGGTGCCCCAAAATGGACATTGACTTAAGAGGGAGGGTGGTTGGCTTACAAGGAATTAAAATCAACAAAGGGGGTGGGTTTGCATCAAAGAGAAACACACACAACTGTCACACCGTAGCCTGGCCAGTCATGAAACTGGTTTTCAAAGCTCTCTGATGAACAGCACGCCCGGCTGTGCTCTTCTAACCACCCTGGTGTCTGGCTGCTCAAAATCGAACATCAGGCTATTTGCCTCAACCTCCCAACCCGCCATAAACGTCTCCCCCTTACTCTCACAGATATTATGGACCACACAGCAAGCAGCAATAACAATGGGAATGTTTGTTGCGCTGAGGTCTAACCTAGTCAGCAAACAGCGCAAGCGAGCTTTTAAACGTCCAAAGGCACATTCTACCACCATTCTGCACTTGCTCAGCCTACAGTTGAACTGCTTCTTACTGCTGTCCTGGCTGCCTGTGTATGGCTTCATGAGCCATGGGAGCAAGGAGTAGGCTGGGCCTCCAAGGATAACTCTTGGCATGTCAACGTCACCAATGGTAATTTTCCAGTCTGGGAAGAAAGTTCCTTCTTCCAGCTTTCCCAAGAGACCGGAGTTCCTAAAGATGCATGTGTCATGCACCTTTCCCGACCATCCCACATTGATGTTGGTGAAACGGCCCTTGTGATCCACCACTGCCTGCAACACCATTACGAAGTACCCCTTGTGGTTTATGGACTCTTTGGCAAGGTGGTCTGGTGCCAAGATAGGGATATGCATTCCATCTATCGTCACACCACAGTTAGGGAACCCCACTGAGTCAAAGCCATCCACTATGTCCTGCACGTTTTTCAGAGTCACTACCCTTCTTAGCAGAAGGGTATTGATTTCCCTGGCTACTTGGATCACAATAGCCCCCCACGGTAGATTTATCCACTCCAAATTGATTCCTGACTGTCTGGTGTTGCAATTTTCCAAAGGGGTATCGCCACTCGCTTCTTTACTGTCAAAGCAGGTCTCGTTTTGGTATTGCTGCACTTCAGGGTGGGTGAAAGCAATTTGCAAAGTTCCATGAAAGTGACCTTACGCATGTGAAAGTTTTGAATCCACTGGTAATCATCCCATACCTGCATAACTATGTGGTTCCACCAGTCTGTGCTTGTTTCCCAGGACCAGAATCGGCATTCCACTGTGTCAACATGCCCAAATGCCACCAGCATATGCCAATTGCTACATTCCATGATGTGAAGCTATTGACATAAACTGGGACCGTATAGATCATTGTTGCAACCACGGTTATACATTTGCAGCAAATATTCTACAAAGGTTGTCATTGGAGGTGTCTATAAAGAGGTTATGATTTGCTGATTATGATTATGCTGTCTGTATGTGTGTATCATTTTTGTAGTTGAAGTCATGGATATTGGCTATGTACTTGTATCTCAGTGTGTTTTGATTCTAAGTAGTCTCAGTAGAGCATTTGGTCAGCTTCTTGAGAAAGGATTATTCTCAATAAGTGCCCAGTCAAGAAACATTTAACTGACAATGGACTTTGGGAGACACCAGTCCACATCTGAGCTTTCCTGGGAACATTCAAACTAACATGTAAACAATGGCATTGGCCTATAAAGAACTGAGTCATGCATGGACATGTGGCTTGCCCATGTGACTCCAGACTCCATCTTGCTGCTGTGATTTCCACAGTAGGAACGGAGGGATGTCCTTCCACATGGCAAGAGCCTATAAAAGGCTTCTGCATCTCCTCCATCTTGTCTTCAGTCCTGCTTCTGAGCTCTGGAGGGACTTTGTTACAAACTGAAGCTCTGAACAAAGGACTGAATGATTCATCCAAGCTGTGGATGCACTCCAGAGACTTGATTTGAACCTGCAGTTTATTCTACAACTGCTACAAGCCTGAACCAAGAACTTTGCCATTACTGTATGGAATTGATTCCATTTAACCAATTCTAGCTCTCATCTATATGTTTTTCCTTTTATGAACAAACCTTTAGATTTTAGATTCTAAAGGATTGGCAACAGCGTGATTCGTGGGTAAGATCTGACTGGTATATGTTCCTGGGTCTGGGGCTTGGTCCTTTGGGATCGAGAGAACCTTTTTTCTTTTACTGGGTTATTGCTTTTCATAACCATTCCTCCCCATAACGAGTGGCACTGGTGGTGATACTGGGAAACGGGAGTGTCTAAGGGAATTGCGCCTTGTACGACTTGTGGTTAGCCAGTGGGGTAGAATCAAAGTCTTCTCTGTTTGGCTGGTTTGGTTTGCCTTGGTGTGCAAAAAACCCCCCAGCCTTGGGCTGTAACTGCCCTGCTCTAAGCAATTTGCCCTGAATTAATACTCTCTGTTGTGTCCCACCAAAGCCAGCATCCTTACACATGGCTTCCAGCACGTCTGTGTGCGTGGCCTCCTCACATTCTTCCTCACACCGGTGGCTCCTGGCTAGGCTCTGCACATACTGAAGGATAATGTGTGAGGTGTTTGCAATGCTCACAACAGCAGTGTACAGCTGTACGGGCTCCATGCTTGCTGTGGTATGCCGTCTGCGTGGATAACCCAGGCAAAAAGGTGTGAAACGATTGTTTGCCGTTGCTTTCAAGGAGGGAAGGAGGGAGGAGGGGAGGCTGACGACATGTACCCAAAACCACCTGCGACAATGTTTTTATCCCATCAGGCATTGGGAGCCTGACCCAGAATTCAAATGGGAAGCAGGAACTGTGGGGTGGCTACCCACAGTGCATCGCTCTGTGAGTTGATCCTAGCCGTGGTAGTGAGGATGCACTCCGCTGACCTAATGTGCCTAGTGGGGACACGCGCCTTCGACTTTATAAAATCGGACGCTAAAAGTCGACTTAAATAAATTTGACCTAATTTCATAGTGTAGATATACCCCTAGCAATGACTCACAGACTTGAGAGGTTCAAGGGACAATTTTGCAGCCACTGAATTTGAGTAATACACAAACACTGAGTTCAACCAGGGCCCTGCATAGGGGGAATTTGTCTCTTCTCATCTTTATAGACTGCAAGCTCTTTGGGGCAGGGACCTTGGTACATGTAAGCCGCTAGTTTATTTTCTTGATATGGTGAGCTGGGCCCATTGCCCTTTTCCATTCATGCCATGCACAGACCCCCAGCTGGGGAGAGGTGGCTGAGCACGCCAGAGCAGTAGTTCTTGGAGGAAATACCCTATTGAGATGCAAGGGGAAGTTTCTTCCTCTCTAACCTATTAGATCAGGCTCTCTGCAGACTCAGGAACACATCACTGTATCAGTTTTGCTTGGGCCACATTTTCAACCTTTTCTTTTCAATCATATGGGCTAGATCCCATGGGGTGGGGACACAGGCAGGGGGCTGCTCTCGGGCCCCCTCCATCTTGGGCACGTGGAGGGTCAAATTGGAGGCCAGTTGACGAAGGGTTCCCAAGATACGTCTCCCTGGTAAAACAGCTTCTCTAAAAGTGCATGGCTTCTACCACCATTTGTGTTCACTGATAGAGAAAAGCCCAGAGTGGAGCATTTTGCTTCAACGTCTCACTTACTGGAGGGTTACCCTGAGAGAGTGTCTGGGACCAGGGTTGCCAAGTGCTGAAAATAATTTTTGTGGACAGTACAGAAAAAATATTACGGACAACCAAACTCTTTTATGGACACATACTTACATAATATAAAGATGGCTCAAAAGGACAAAAGGGAACAATATTCAGTCTTTTTATTCCTACGTCAAAACAGAAATGTTATTCGGCTAGTTTCACCGACTTACTAGCCACATCAGCGTCCTCCAAGTTCTCCAGTTTGTGATCATACACACACACGCCCGTTCATGAGCAGCTCACAGGCACAGGTATTTCCTGCAAAATTTGCTTTGTCTTTTCAATTCTTTCTGCAGTCTCTGGATCCAGCTCTTCCAGCTGGGCCAGTAGGAGTCGCTCTTGTTCCTCCAGGACATGGTGCAGTTGCTGAAAGTAAGACACAAGCTTCTGCCTTTCAGCTTCTGTCTCTGCCTGTGACATATGACCAGGGAGAGAGCAGAGCAGGGCAGGGACATGGACAGTCTCCAGGGGTAACTGATAGACACTTGCATCCATAGGACAGATCATATCATTGGAAGCCCTTGGGCTTTCCTGAGAATGTGCCTTCAGTTCAGTGTGAAATTCCCCCGTCACTTGCTGTTCCTGCAGCCCTTCCAATCCTGGATATGCAAAGCAGCTGAAGCCTGAGGCCCGCCATGTGGGACTGACAGCCGGAGCCACGTTGTGGGGTTGAAGATGAAGCCCTGTTGTGGGGAGATGAAGTCACAGAGGTCAAATAAAATCGCAGAATCCATGACCTCCATGTTCCACTCGTACCAGTGGTTATCATACTATTTTTTGTGATCTCATGACCCCCCGTACAAAAGCCTTGCAACCCCCTTTTGGGTCAGGACCCTCCAGTTTGCAAAACACTGGCTGAGTGGTTAGCGCACTCTCCTGAGAAGTGGGGGACTCTGGTTCAAATAATGCCCCGACCCCCGGCAGGCAGTGGGAGCATAGACACTGACTTTTATTTTTCCCTGGGGATGCTCTACCCCCACTCTGCCCTGAGGCCACGCCCCTACCATGCCCCTCCCCTGAGGCCCTGCCCTAGCTCCGCCTCTTCTGACCCACTCCGCCTCCTCCCCTAAGGCCTTGCCCTCTGGCTGCCTCTTCCCGCCCCTGCTCCAACCCCTCCGCCAAAGCCGCAGCCAATCTGCAGCTCGCTGCTCTCCGCCCTCCCACAGGCACCTCCCCCAGCCACCAAACAGCTCATTGGCAGCCCCGCAGAACAGCTGTGACTGGTGGGTGCTGAGCTCCCCCTGTATTTTTTCCGTGGGGGTTCGAGCTCCGGAGCACCCCTGGGGTCAGCACCTCTGTTGCTTACAAACATGGGACCGAGCAGTGACCAAGTATAAACAGCGACTTACAATGAGACTTAGCCCACGTCCTGCTGTTAATGGGCAAGTCAGTAAGGCCTAAATTTACAGCAGTGGCCTGATTTCGCGTGTCTTCGTTTACCTCCTCAGCATACAGGATTTCAGGGCACATGTTCCACCCGCATCCGCAGCAGCATCTCTGCACAGCACGGCTTCCCCGCCACAGCTGAATTCCCTCTCCATGTCCCCAGTGGCGGCTTCCCAGACTGCCCCAGGCCTCCTCCTTCTGTCCCCACATCCCCTGCTGCAGCCGCAATGGGCAAGTGGCCTGAGAGGTCTCTGTTTATCCCACACCACGTACCCTGCAGGCCCCTAGTGCGAGCTCCCCTCACACCGGCTGCCCTCGGCCATTGGGCCCCAGCCCTCACCTGGGGGACGGGAGCTTGGTCTCCCTGCAGTCCCTGGTCTCTCTGCTGGGACGGACAAACAGGGAGAAAATGGGAGCAGGCCTTGCTGGGCGTGGTTGTGTGACAGGGTCACTTGCCCCCCTAGGGCCCAGGCTGAGATCCCAGCACATTCCACAGGCCCCTGAGCCGCCAGCAGATGGACTCTCAGCCTCGGTCCCTGTGGTGGTGGGGGAGGCACTGGGTCATTGCCCTGGGGGAGCTGCTGGGGGAGGGAGGAGATTAAGCTCCTCACAGACAATTTTAACTGTTCCAAAGCTTCAACTTTTTGAATCTCAGTGTCTAGTAAAAAGAAAAGGAGGACTTGTGGCACCTTAGAGACTAACCAATTTATTTGAGCATAAGCTTTTGTGAGCTACAGCTCACTTCATCGGATGCATACTGTGGAAAATACAGATGTTTTTATACACACAGACCATGAAAAAAATGGGTGTTTATCACTACAAAAGGTTTTCTCTCCCCCCAATGCACTCTCCTGCTGGTAATAGCTTATCTAAAGTGATCACTCTCCTTACAATGTGTATGATAATCAAGGTGGGCCTTTTCCAGCACAAATCCAGGTTTTCTCCCCCCCCCCCCCATCCCACAAAATCCACTCTCCTGTTGGTAATAGCTTATCTAAAGTGATCACTCTCCTTACAATGTGTATAATAATCAAGGTGGGCCATTTCCAGCACAAATCCAGGGTTTAACAAGAACGTATGAGGAACAGTTTGGGGGGAAAGGAATAAACAAGGGGAAAAAGGTTACTTTTTATAATGAATCAACCATTCCCAGTCTCTATTCAAGCCTAAGTTAATTGTATCCAATTTGCAAATTAATTCCAATTCAGCAGTCTCTCGTTGGAGTCTGTTTTCCAAGTTTTTTTCTTGAAGGATAGTCACTTTGAGATCAGAAATCGAGTAACCAGAGAGATTGAAGTGTTCTCCAACTGGTTTATGAATGTTATAATTCTTGACATCTGATTTGTGTCCATTTATTCTTTTACGTAGAGACTGTCCAGTTTGACCAATGTCCATGGCAGAGGGGCATTGCTGGCACACGATGGCATATATCACATTGGTGGATGTGCAGGTGAACGAGCCTCTGATAGTGTGGCTGATGTGATTAGGCCTATGATGGTGTCCCCTGAATAGATATGTGGACACAGTTGGCAATGGGCTTTGTTGCAAGGATAGGTTCCTGGGTTAGTGGTTCTGTTGTGTGGTGTGTGGTTGCTGGTGAGTATTTGCTTCAGGCTGGGGGGCTGTCTGTAGGCAAGGACTGGCCTGTCTCCCAAGATTTGTGAGAGTCATGGGTCGTCCCTCAGGATAGGTTGTAGATCCTTGATGATGCGTTGGAGGGTTTTAGTTGGGGGCTGAAGGTGACGGCTAGTGGCGTTCTGTTATTTTCTTTGTTAGGCCTGTCCTGTAGTAGGTGACTTCTGGGAACTCTTCTGGCTCTGTCAGTCTGTTTCTTCACTTCAGCAGGTGGGTATTGTAGTTGTAATAGTTCTGGTCTGACCAAACTATTGTCTGATCCCCCCAGAATTGATACATATTTTCACCAAAGCCTCCAGGGGTGAAATTGGTCGGGTCCTTCCTGCTCAGCAAACAGGACGAGTCACTTTCAGGCAAGGAAACACCCAGTTGATGCTGCAGGTGGGGCAGAGTGTGAACTCAGGAAAGTGAAACTTACCCTGTCCCACTGCCCAGAGGGAGCCATGGCTGCAGCGAGCCCGGTGGAAAGTCTCCAGGAGGAAGCGACATGTCCCCTCTGTCTGGAGTATTTCACAGACCCTGTCACTCTGGAGTGTGGGCACAATTTCTGCCGAGCCTGCATCGCCCAGTGCTGGGAGGGACCCGACACAGCCGCCTCCTGCCCTCAGTGCAGAGAAACTGTACAACAGAGAAACCTCAGGACCAACAGGCAGCTAGCAAATATCCTTGAAATCGCCAAGTGGCTGAGTCTCCAGGCAGCAAAGGGAGCAGGAGCGGGCGGGGTGTGTGGGGAACACCAGGAGGCTTTGAAACTGTTCTGTGAAGACGATCAAACCCCCATCTGTGTGGTGTGCGACAGATCCCGGGCTCACCGTGCTCACACGGTGGTTCCCATACAGGAAGCTGCCCAGGAGTACAAGGTAGGGAGTTGCTGTCTAGTCTAATGGGGAATAATTTGGATGTTAATTACAGCTTAATGGTGTGACCCTGTTATTCAGCTGTGTGTAGCCTTCATTGCATGAAAGCTGATTGGGGGAGTTACAAGCTGTGGCTGGTATTACTGGTTGTATCACGGTGTTTATTGTTATTTGCATCCCCTGGAGACCCCAGATGAGATCTGACCTCGATTGTGGGGCCTTGCACAAAACCCAGTGGGGGCCAATCCCTGCCCCGAGCCATTTACAGTCTAACCGGACAAGACAGACAAAGGGTGGGAGGGGAAACTGAGGCACAGTGAGGGGAAGTGACTTGTCCAAGGTGACTCAGCAGATCAGTGGCAGAGCTGGATTTAAAAACCTGGTTTTCCAAGGCCCACTTCAGTGCTCTAACCACTAGCTACTCTGCCCCTTTCAGCAGCACTGAGCAGTGATGAAGTGCAAACAGTAGGAGGAAAAGAATCCTTGATACAGGTCCTAGTCCCGGCAGGGAGAGGAGGTTTCCCACTGGGATTCTGAACTACTGTCCTGCTCCATGAGGGGTTAAACTCAGATGCTGCCGGCCTGCACTACAGGAGATCACAGGGCTGAACATGGTATGGGACCCCAAGCACCTTCAGTCCACACCCACAAGGGCTCCAGTCAGCGCAGGTCCATGCCACATGCCACTGGGATCAGACTTATCTTCAGCAAAACTAACCCCTGGGCAGTGCGGACCAGTGCCACTCTGACCTGTTCTCGTGTGTTCATGGGCAAGGACCAGCCAACGTGTGTCCGTTAGTCCCACCAGGCAGCCCTTTGAAATCTGTCAGAATCCACCGCTTCTGGGGTCTTTGCTAGGGACTTTGGGGTAGCTACCCAGAGGCCATTGCAGGGAAAGGGGCTAGGACAGCACTAGGGCAAACCCCAGCTGTTCCTAACACAAATCAACACATCTAATGGGGTTTGCCCTAGTCCTTAGATCAGTGCTGTACAACCCGTCCCATCCCCCAGGGTACAGGGCTGAAAGTCAATGGAGTTGGACTCCTTTGAGCATCCCAGCCTACATGGCTGCCCCCGGTGGCTTCTGGGATTGGTATCACTGTTTGCTAAATCTTCTCAAAAACAGCTTTATAGATTCACCACCATGGGACACCAGTTTTCCACTGGTTCATCTCAATGGAGAAAGTGGATGTAATAACTTCAAACAATCTGAATACAAAACCCACCCAATTTCCGTAAATAAGGTTTCATTTCCTTGGTGTCTCTGATGTCCTACCTCGAGAAAGACCCACTGTTGTACACAATATTGTTGTAACTGTGTTGGTCCCGGGCTATTAGAAAGACAAGGTAGGTGAAGTAATATCTGCTCATGGGCAGCTTCTGTGGTGAACGACAAGCTTTCAGGCTTACACAGAGCTTTTCTTCAGGCCTGGAAAAGAGTGTGTTCCCCAGAGCTGAGTTGTGTGTAAGTCCTTTACCAACAGGAGCTGGGCCAGCGGAAGGTATTGCCTTACCCACCTAGTCAATCTAGGAAGACTGACTATTGTGTAGAATTTTGGGTGGAAAACACCTCATCCACCCCCTACAACCCTGAAAATAAACCCACCAAATCATTTCTGTCTGTCAGGAAAAAATACAAGCCCATTTGCAGACTCTGAGGGAAGAGAGAGAAAAGCTGCTGGGATTGAAAGTGACTGGAGAGGAGAGAAGCCGGGAGTATCTGGTCGGTGCCTGTTGTTCTTCGCCTGCCGGGACATGGAGCTGGGAGGGATGTTTATTGGTAGATTTCTCTGTGGCCTTGTGTGTGTTTCTCCATGATCATGAGATTGTGTGTGTGTGTGTGTGTGTGTGGCCGTGGGCGTGCGCATATCACAAATGTTCTCTCCCTGGAGAAGGACAACAGCGTCTTCTGCAGGATCTAAGATGCATTTTAATTAATGAGTTAATTACTACCCCTTGTGGCTTTCACAAAATTTCTCCCAAACCGCACAGACTATATCCCAGTGGAGATGGAGACAGCCCTTGCAGAGAGATTGGGCCCAAATGCGAAGCTGTAAGAAAATCCTCTCCTTTGTGATCACAGTGTAGAGTCAAGTGTCAGGATGTGAAGAATGGTGGGTTTGGAACCTCAGCCCACAGAGACTCTCATTACAACCCGACCGCTCTCCAGAGCCGGGGGGGAGGGGCTAGTGGAACTCTGGCCCACCAGCGGATCTGCCTACGAAGCTCCTGATTGGAGCAGACGTTCGGCTGCATGAATTACGCCAGCAGGAGTCACGGGAAGTTGTCCAAACAACTGAGTGAACTCCCGATCTACTGCTGGACTGGACCCTGACTCTGGCTTGGCCCTGGCGTTCTTCCAGCCTCAGGTTTGACCTGCAGTACTGCTGTCTGACTTTGGCTAGACCCTTTGCGTGGCTGCCTGACTCCGACACCAGTCCTGATCCCCCGTGTGACTCCAGACACTGATTCTGGCTCAGCCTTTGGCATGACTTCTGAGCTCGACTGTAGCCCCAACCCTTGGTCAGATCCTGACTTTGACTCCAGCTCTGACTTCGGCTGTAGTTCCTGACTTCTGACTGCAGCTCTGAGCACTAGGCCTGTCGGCTCATGGCCTGGTCTCTACACAGATGTGTTAGAGATTGTAAAGAAACTCTCTCTTGTAAGACTGTATGAAAGGTCATCACGCTCCATCCATGTTCCTGACCAGCCCTTTCCTTATTTCCTCTAGAAACAGACAGAAACCGAGAGGCAGAAGATTGTGTCTGAATTTCAGCAACTGCGGCAGCTCTTGGAGGAACAAGAGCGACTCCTGCTGGCCCAGCTGGAAAAGCTGGACAAGGAGATTGTGAAGATACAGAATGAAAATATCACCAAACTCTCAGAGGGGATTTCCTGTCTCAGTGAGCTGATCAGTGAGATGGAGGAGAAGTGTCAGAAGCCAGCAAGTGAATTCCTGCAAGTGAGATTGAGCTAGAAACATCCCAAATCCCAACACAGGGACAGGACAGCTCCTGAAGTACAGGAACCGGGGTCCAGCAGTCAGAGATCTCAGTGTAACTCAATGTGTGCATTGCTGAAATGTGAATGACTATTGTTCTTTGCAGACTCGCAGACACATTGATATTAGAGCTGGAAAAGCCCCATTAGCTCAGTGAAACCATGGCCCCAGGACCAGGGCAGGGCTGATTTTCCCTGTATTTACAAAATCCCTTTCCTGGAATCCCAAATGTGTGTCAGGCAGTACTGAGATTTTTTTTAATCTCTCTCTTCTCTCTCTCCCCTCTAGGATGTCAGAAGCACCTTGAGTAGGTACGTGGCTCTCTCTCACTCCCACACACACTTGGCAATGCTGGGGAAGAGCATGGAGATGATGTTTTTACCGCATCTCCACAGCAACATGTGTGGGGATTTTGGATACAAATCTCTCAGATAAACTTAATCCTGAGGTTCTCACCCTGGTACAGAAGACTCTGGAATTCTCCATTCAGTGGGAAAGACTGACCTCAAGTGTTTCCTCAAGATGTCACATCCCTGGGGGAGTGGCTGCCTCAGGATTGTGGGGATGGAATATGGGCCTGTCACTACTGGGGCCCTGGTTACCATTCAGCCCAAGGAAGCAGTGGTCAAGAGTCTTTCCCACCTGAGTCTTTCCCGGCCTGAGGACAGTTTGGAGACCTGTGTGGAATGAGCTGGGGAGGGGGCAGTTGGTGTCTCAGTTTAGTTTCTAGTGGACAGATTTCTACAGCACTTTACATAGGAACCTCCTGTCCCTCAGAGCGTGGAGGCCAAGGAGTGAATTGGCCAAGGAGACTCAATTCCCCTTTTGTCCCCAGAGCTGATCTCACCAGACCAGAGTTGAAGAATATTAAGGAGTCCTTAGAAGGGAAGGTTGTATGGCCATGGGCCGTGTTGCACCTGCTCTGAGGCTGGGAGAAGTCGAGGAATTCGAACTCCAGGCCCATTAGAGCAGCGAATCAGTAGTAAGCACTTATAATGAGTCACTAAATGAAATATAATCATGGGAAATTGTTTCTCTCCAGGTGTGAGAAGGGGAAGTTCCAGCAGCCAGAGGACATTTCTCCTGAACTGGAAGAGCGAGTCAGCGATTTCTCCCAGAAAACTATTGTGCTAATGGAGACTATGAGGAAGTTCAAAGGTACCCAGAAGGGATTTAGGAATGGAAATTGGGAAGAGCCTCTGAGACTGTGGGAAGAGAATGGTGCTGGTCAATTGGTTCACACTTAGATGATGCTTCTATTTAATTGTTGGGTGAGAAAGCCAGACATTTGGGTCCAAGATACTCAGGTTGATGAATTCAAACGTTTCTTTGCACCAGAAACATGCTTTTCGATTACAGTTACAAAGTAAGAAATGACTCATCGACTTTAAGGTCAGAAGGGACCATCATGATCCATCTACTCTGACCTCCTGTACATTGCAGGCCACAGAACCTCCCCACCCACTCCTGCAATTTACCCGTAAACTCTGGCTGAATTACTGAAGCCCTCATATAATGATTTAAAGACTTCAAGTTACAGAGAATCCACCGTTTCTTCTAGTTGAACATCGGTAAATGATATGTGCCCCATATGGCAGAGGAAGGCAAAAATAAACCCCAGAGTCTCTGGCAATTTGATTTGGTGGAAAATTCCTTCCCTATCCCAAATGTGGTGGTCAGTTGGACACTGAGCATTTCAGCAAGACCCAAAAGCCAGACACTTGGGAAAGATTTCTCTCTAACTCCCTCCCCGACTCGTGCCCCATCACCAGCCATTGGGATATTTGCTACTAGCCATCGCATATAGAAAGAAGTGCTGGTCAGTTCCCTTCTCCCGGGGCATAGGTGGGTCATGGGGGATTTCTCCTAGGAAGCTCTAATTACCTCTTACAATGTCGGGAATATTAGACACCTCCAAATTGCATATTTACTAGTTCTTCTCCAATCAGCTTTGAGCGGTGTGAATATTAAGTACCTTATATAGGTCACACACTACACATGCATGAACACATCATTGCAGGGCTTTTTTTCTTCAAGTTATTTTCATGTTATTGTTCTCTTCTCTGATTGGTCAATTACCACTGATTATGCACACGCCACTTTCCCCCTTGTCTCCACACAGGGGGTATTGGACTTTGCTAACTTCTCTGTGGCTGGATGCACAGCCCCCCTCAGCCTGACTCCAGCCCTTCAGTGACACCCCCCCACCTCACGCCCCCCCTAAGCCCATTTCCCTGTAGCCCTTCACTGCCACCCCCCAGTGCACAGCCCTCTCAGCCTAGCTCCAGCCCTTCAAAGCCTCCCCCAACTGCACAATCCCCCTTAGCCAGCTCAAGTCCTTCAGTGCTGCCCCCCCCCACTGCACAGTCCCCCTCAGACTACCTCCAGCTCTTCAGTGCCACCTCCATATTGCACAGCTCCCCTCAGCCAAGCTCCAGCCCCTCATTGCTACCCCAATCTGCAGAGACCCCCTCAGCCTAGCTTCCCAGGAGCAGCAGGGATGAGGGACAGTGGGAAGCCACTTCTGGGAGCCACCAGAGGTGAGTCCCCCGCACGAAGAATTTGTTCCACCCTGGCCCCTCCTCACAACAGACCCCCGCCCAGAGCCAGAGCTTGTCCCTTTGTCCTGGTCAGGAGACAGAGGATGTTCCCATTAACCGTGGGATCACCCCTGCCTGGAGAGGGGTGCCCTGGTCACAGTGAGGCGATGGGAAACCCTGCTCCACTGACAGCCCCCCCTCCTCTGCTTCCCACATCCTGTGACAGGATGGGGGATCTCCCATGTAAGGGACACAGACAGGGGAGAGACATGGGGTAAGCGGTGTGGAGGTGGGACACACACACACACACAGACACAGAGACACTCATCCTCCCGTCAGACATATTATTTAAACAAGAAAAAGAAAAAAGTAGTGACAACAGTGCACTGAAATATGGTTTTAGGAGAAATATTTATTTCAATGCCCCCATCCCAGAAAAAAAATACTGACTGCGGCAGTAAGGGACATTCAAAAACACTCACCTGAGTTGAATTTATTACTATTATTATTGTTTATTATTTATTAACGAGCTAGGTTATGGTTTTTTCAGTGTGGAAAATTGTGCGTTATTTTATGGGTTGAATGATGACTAAATGACATAACCCTCTGCCAGTGTCCGTCACCCACTCCGGTAATTTTGTCAAGTGTCCTTCGCACAACATGATGCTGCCTGACCCTGGCCAAAGGGACCAAAGTGGGTAAAGTTACTTTTCCGCCAAAGTCTTTGTATGATCTGGGTCTAGGTTATGACAAAAGGCCGTGAGTGAATGGGACAAAGCAACTGGAGTTGGAAGGTGGGAGGGGATGAGGAGGGGAAAAGTAAATCTCTCTTACAGATTGTGTGTCCTGGGATGGTTGTGAGGCTGAAAGGACGTTGGTTCCATTGCTGGGAGATGGCTGAATGAGAGAGGAAACAGAAGGTTTCAGTTAGTTTCTATGAAATGCCTGAGTGTGTCTCTCGGCCTCTCGATCTGTTTCTCTGTCATGATGAAAACACAGTTCTATGCGTTCAGAGTGGGGACGCTGTTATAAATATGAAAGTCTGAAATCTCGTCTCTTTTCTCCTTTCCCCCGCCAGACACTCTGCCGTCTGCACTGGAATCCCTAGGAGCACACAGACAGGGTGAGTTTGCAGCTGGAGATTGTCTTTACATTAGGAGAAAATTCCAGTCAAAACATCTTCCTGAGATTGTAACGAAAGTTACCAACCAACTCACCAGTGGCTGTGGCATACACAGCCCTAAAAATAACCTGTTCACAGTGAGGAGATCCAGGGGCACTGGAACATGGGGGGCCGGGGGGCCAAGCTCACCCTCTTTCTAAGATGGGCATAATTTGGGGGCAGGGGGCCATGTTGGCCCCCCACACTGCAAGCCTTGGGCAGGCGTGGAGCATCGCAGCATTGGCTGTGCTTCATGGAGGGGCAGCTGATCAACTGCGCCCTGTGTAGTGCAGCTTCTTCCTGGTGCTTCTCCCTCTCAGTGGCCCCACCCCTGCTCCTCTTCCCCCCGGACCCTCCCCCTGCCCTGGGTGCTGCACGCCGGAGAGTGGACATGGGAAGGTGGAGGGTCAGGGGCTCTCCATAGTGGCCAAGGCTCCCAGCCTGGCCAGGGGCAGGGCCTCGGCGGGAAGATGAAGAGTGGGGCAGGGCCAGGGAGAGGGCAGGGCCACAGGTGGTGGGAACCAGTACCCCCCTCCCCAACTTCTGCCAAGGTGCTGGAACCCTGGGGAGATCCCAAGCTGACATCACACAAATAATCCTGACACCAACCTGAGTGCTGAGTTCATGCCCATGCTAATGAACAGAAACACTCTCCCTGAGCAGCACCCGAACAGAGCTCTCTGCCCTGAGGACTGACACATCCCTCTGCTTTACCCCAGTGCAGGAAGTCTCCCCATTGCTCTTCTCCAACATCCCGCCTTTCCTCTGGGGAGGGCTGGGCTCTCCCATTGGAGCTGCTCCCTGCTTCCTGGATTGGGGAGATGCTCTTCCTCTGATGCTGCCAGTTCCTCCCTTCTCTCTGGGCTGGGGATGGGGCTAGCTCACCCAATGCCACCTCCTACTCTCTGGTGTTAATCAGCTCTTCTCCAATGCTGCATCTTCCTCTGTCTTCCCAGCCCTGGGAGTGGAGACTGCATTAGAGGAGGGAGATTTCCTCTGGGCTTCAAAACTGGACCTGCTTCCTCTGCTCCCTCCCCACTAAAACCTTTCTTGGTGTGTCTCTGAGGCTGGGAATGGAGCAGAATCAACAGGGGTAGCTGGGAGCTGATGGTTTTGCAAGCAAATGGGAAATTAATGAAGTGGGTCTCCTTACAGAGACTGAGGAAGTGCAGTGACATCTCTGCTCAGTCTCATGTGCCCAGGACAGAGGCAGCTCCCTGTGATCCAGGCCTGTCCCAGCCAGAACAGGGCTGCTGGGGAAAGCGAGAAATGGTCCCAGCCTCCCCCAGGGCTGAGCTCTCCTCCTAACGCTCTGATTCTCTCTCCCCAGCGAATGTGACTCTGGATCCAGACACGGCTCATCCCCAACTTGTCCTGTCTGAGGACGGGAAAAGTGTGAGACGGGGAGACACACGGCAGGATCTGCCCAACAACCCTGAGAGATTTGACACTGAGCGCTGGGTGCTGGGCTGTGGAGGATTCACCGCGGGGAGACATTGCTGGGAGGTGGCGGTGGGGGATGGGCGATACTGGGCTGTGGGGGTGGCCAGAGAGTCTGTGGGGAGGAAGGGACGGATCAGCCTCAGCCCTGAGGAGGGGATCTGGGCTCTGCAGAGGTGGGGGTATCGGTTCCGGGCTCTCACCGCCCCTGAGACCCCCCTGCCCCAGCGCCGGGCCCCCACCAGGATCCAGGTTTGTCTGGACTGTGACCGGGGGCAGGTGACATTTATAGATGCTGGTGACAAGGCCCCGATCTTCACTTTCCCGCTGGGCTCTGTCCCTGGGGAGAGAATCCGCCCCTGGCTCGGGGTGTGGGGGAGATCCCACTTCCGACTGTGTCCCTGAGACCCACAGCAGAGGGGGGAACTGGAAATCAGCCTCTCTAGCCTCACAGACCCCCCGTCTCTATGAGCTTGGAAGACTCCCATCTACCCAGCCTCTGGCTCCTCATCTTGATGGCCCATGGAAGCTCCTTCCCCTTCCTCTCTGCAGCCCCAGGCACGGGAGGGGGAGGGGGAGGAACCCCTGGGGCTGCAGGAGGGGCAGAGGGGCCCTGAGGGGCAGAGGTGGGGGCTGGGCAGGGACCCAGCAGGAATCAATCAGGGGTTGGGGGGCTGGGGAGAAGCAGCAGCAGGGAGCGGTTTGTGCAGATCTGTGGGATTGGATCTCATGGGGTCTCCCAGCCAGCGCTCCTGCCGCAGGGGCCCAAGTCACTTCAGGACAACTGGTCGCACTGACATGGTCCCACACACACGCGGGGGTGGTGGAGGGGATGGGTAGGGGGTTCAGATTGATGGAAAAACCATTGTATAACCTTTAAAAAATCATCGTTCGGTCAGTCTCACGATTTTTTTAAACTCCTGAGGTTGGCAGCACTGCGGGGGGCGGGGGGGCGGGGGGCAGGGACAGGGCAGGTTTAACCAGCGGGAATTAAAAGAAGCAAGAAGGAAAATGTGAATGAAAATAAAACAAGAATAAAGGGAGAGTCCAGGAGAAATGGTGGAAAATACAAATGAGAAGAGTGACAGGAAACTATCCCTGACAGGGGACCCAGCCTGGGGGCGGCAAGAGGGGAAGGGATAAAATTGGGGGTGGAGGGGGGTGGAATGGAGCAGCCATGGGGGCTGATCTGTAACAGGGAGGGGAGGAGAGTGGGAGAAACACAGGAAAATAAACAGGGATCAGAAGTGAGGGAAAGAAAAAGGAATAGAAAAGGAGAGTATGGAAGGAAAGGGAACAGAGAGATTTATGACATGTTACTGAAAGTGAGAGTGTAACTCATTAATTCCCTATATTAATTCCTGGCCATTGGTGCTATTTTAGTGCCATTAAGAAAACTTTTCTCGTAGCCGGGGATCTCCTTTCCATGCTGTGGTTATTAAGGCTCCTTCTCAGCTCCCTTTACTTACCACCTTTAGTAATTACTGTAAATAAACCATTATAAACAATTCTTCTTTTGTTTGTTCTACTTTACTGTCCCAGCTGCAGTTGTCGGGGGCAGAGCCATGGGATTTGCTGCCTGACTTGGTTGTGTCCTTCCAGCCCCCACAGGGAATATCGCGCCTTTAGGAGGAGAGTTTGGGATTTACTGGGATGTGTCACTCTCCAGCCTGTGCTCTGTCTCTCTCCTGTGCACACCGTTGTCAATCAGGTATTGCTCAGCTGTGCTCTGCAGAGAGGAGACTGGTTGCACAGGGGGCAATCCATGACTTGGGGTTGCAATGCTGAACATCACTTAATGTTTAATTTGTAGGCAACTAGAAAATCATAGTCTGCAACTCTGCAAAGCTGAATTGGGGGCCTAAATTCCCTGTATCATGCATGGGCATCACAGGCACCTGACAATAAGATTCACCAAACCCAGCTCACTCGGCAGGGAGCCATCTGGGGAAATGGCTACACTGGAAACTTCAAAGCGCTGTCATGGGAGCGCTCCCGCAGCAGCGCTTTGCAGTGCGAGTGTGGTCGCATGCAAGCCCAGGGAGAGAGCTCTCCCAGCGCTCCTGGTAATCTGCCTCCACGAGGGGATGAGCACCGAGTGCTGGGAGCGCGGCTCCCAGTGCTGGGTGCCTGTCTACACTAGCGCTTTAACGCGCTCAGACTTGCTGTGCTCAGGGGGTGATTTTTCACGCCGCTGAGCCAGCAAGTTAGAGCGCTATATAATGTAAGTGTAGACAAGTCCAAAGGTAGCCAGTGGGAGAGGCGACAAGGGAGGGGTGTCCTATGTCCTGCCCCCTCTCACAGACAGGTGCCTAAAACAGGGCTGCAGGGGGGCCTCTATGTCTGCTTAGCAACCCACAGACGGGAACCCACCACCTGACATAGATATTCATAGATATTTAGGTCAGAAGGGACCATTATGATCATCTAGTCTGACCTCCTGCACAATGCAGGCCACAGAATTTCACCCACCCACTCCTGCAAAAAATCTCACACCTGTATCTGTGCTATTGAAGTCCTCAAATCGTAGTTTAAAGACTTCAAGGAGCAGAGAATCCTCCAGCAAGTGACCCATGTCCCATGCTACAGAGGAAGGCGAAAAAACTCCAGGGCCTCTTCCAATCTGCCCTGGAGGAAAATTCCTTCCCGACCCCAAATATGGCGATCAGCTAAACCCTGAGCATATGGGCAAGATTCATCAGCCAGATACTACAGAAAATTCTTTCCTGGGTAACTCGGATCCCACCCCATCTAATATCCCATCACAGGCCATTGGGCCTATTTACCATGAATATTTAATAACCAAAACCATGTTATCCCATCATACCATCTCCTCCATAAACTTATCGAGTTTAATCTTAAAGCCAGATAGATCTTTTGCCCCCACTGCTTCCCTTGGAAGGCTATTCCAAAACTTCACTCCTCTGATGGTTAGAAACCTTCGTCTAATTTCTAATCTAAATTTCCTGGTGGCCAGTTTATATCCATTTGTTCTTGTGTCCACATGGTACTGAGCTTAAATAATTCCTCTCCTTCTCCGGTATTTATCCCTCTGATATATTTATAGAGAGCAATCATATCTCCCCTCAACCTTCTTTTAGTTAGGCTAAACAAGCCAAGCTCCTTGAGTCTCCTTTCATAAGACAAGTTTTCCATTCCTCGGATCATCCTAGTAGCCCTTCTCTGTATCTGTTCCAGTTTGAATTCACCCTTCTTAAACATGAGAGACCACAACTGCACACAGTATTCCAGGTGAGGTCTCACCAGTGCCTTGTATAACGGTACTAAAACCTCCTTATCCCTACTGGAAATACCTCTCCTGATGCATCCCAAGACCGCATTAGCTTTTTTCATGGCAATATCACATTGGCAGCTCATAGTCATCCTATGATCAACCAATACTCCAAGGTTCTTCTCCTCCTCCGTTACTTCTAATTGATGCGTCCCTAGCTTATAACTAAAATTCTTGTTATTAATCCCTAAATGCATGACCTTACACTTCTCACTATTAAATTTCATCCTATTACTATTACTCCAGTTTACAAGGTCATCCAGATCCTCCTGTAGGATATCCCTGTCCTTCTCTAAATTGGCAATACCTCCCAGCTTTGTATCGTCCGCAAACTTTATTAGCACACTCCCACTTTTTGTGCCGAGGTCAGTAATAAAAAGATTAAATAAGATTGGTCCCAAAACCGATCCTTGAGGAACTCCACTGGTAACCTCCCTCCAGCCTGACAGTTCACCTTTCAGTAGGACCCGTTGTAGTCTCCCCTTTAACCACTCAGAGGAGCCCGTTCCTGCTGGGCTGTTTGCCTGTGGCTGAACAGAAATGTTCCCCGCTGTTAGCCACGGGGAGGGGGAGGGTTGAGGGGGTAGCCATGTGGTGGGGGGAGGCAAAATGCGACCTTGTAATGAAATCACATGTGCTATGTATGTAATGTTAACAGCAAGGTTTACCCTGAAAGAGTGTAGCCACTGTTTTATAAAATGTGTCTTTTTAAATACCGCTGTCCCTTTTTTTTTCTCCACCAGCTGCATGTGTTTCAATGATCACAGGATCTTCTCCTTCCCAGAGGCTAGTGAAGATTAGAAAGAAAAAAAAAATGCACTCGTGATGAAATGTTCTCTGAGCTCATGCTGTCCTCCCACAGTGACAGAGCATAGATGAATGCATGGAGGCAAATAATGTCAGAGTGCAGGAAAGCACAAAATGACCGGGAGGAGAGGTGGCGGGCTGAAGAGAGTAAGTGGCAGGCTGAAGAGAGTAAGTGGCAGGCTGAAGACAGGGCTGAAGCTCAAATGTGGTGGCAGCGTGATGAGAGGAGGCAGGATTCAATGCTGAGGCTGCTGGAGGATCAAACCAGTATGCTCCAGTGTATGGTTGAGCTGCAGCAAAGGCAGCTGGAGCACAGACTGCCACTACAGCCCCTGTGTAACTAGCCGCCCTCCTCCCCAAGTTCCATAGCCTCCACACCCAGACGCCCAAGAATGCGGTGGGGGGGCCTCCGGCCAACCAGCCACTCCACCACAGAGGATTGCCCAAAAAACAGAAGGCTGGCATTCAATAAATTTTAAAGTTGTAAACTTTTAAAGTGCTGTGTGGCATTTTCCTTCCCTCCTCCACCACCCCTCCTGGGCTACTTTGGTAGTCATCCCCCTATTTGTGTGATGAATGAATAAAGAATGCATGAATGTGAAGCAACAATGACTTTATTGCCTCTGCAAGCGGGGATCGAAGGGAGGAGGGGAGGGTGGTTAGCTTACAGGGAAGTAGAGTGAACCAAGGGGCGGGGGGTTTCATCAAGGAGAAACAAACAGAACTTTCACACCGTAGCCTGTCCAGTCATGAAACTGGTTTTCAAAGCTTCTCTGATGCGTACCGCACCCCCTGAGCTCTTCTAACCGCCCTGGTGTCTGGCTGCACGTAACCAGCAGCCAGGCGATTTGCCTCAACCTCCCACCCCACCATAAACGTCTCCCCCTTACTCTCACAGATATTGTGGAGCGCACAGCAAGCAGTAATGACAATGGGAATATTGGTTTCGCTGACGTCTAAGCGAGTCAGTAAACTGCACCAGCGCGCCTTTAAACATCCAAATGCACATTCTGCCACCATTCTGCACTTGCTCAGCCTGTAGTTGAACAGCTCCTGACTACTGTCCAGGCTGCCTGTGTACGGCTTCATGAGCCGTGGCATTAAGGGGTAGGATGTGTCCCCAAGGATAACTATAGGCATTTCAACATCCCCAACAGTTATTTTCTGGTCTGGGAATAAAGTCCCTTCCTGCAGCTTTGGAAACAGACCAGAGTTCCTGAAGATGCAAGCGTCATGTACCTTTCCCGGCCATCCCACGTTGATGTTAGTGAAATGTCCCTTGTGATCCACCAGAGCTTGCAGCACTATTGAAAAGTACCCCTTGTGGTTTATGTACTCACCGGTTTGGTGCTCCGGTGCCAAGAAAGGGATATGGGTTCCGTCTATGGCCCCACCACAGTTAGGGAATCCCATTGCAGCAAAGCCATCCACTATGACCTGCACATTTCCCAGGGTCACTACCCTTGATATCAGCAGATCTTTGATTGCGTTGGCTACTTGCATCACAGCAGCCCCCACAGTAGATTTGCCCACTCCGAATTGATTCCCAACTGACCGGTAGCTGTCTGGCGTTGCAAGCTTCCACAGGGCTATCGCCACTCACTTCTCAACTGTGAGGGCTGCTCTCATCTTGGTATTCATGCGCTTCAGGGCAGGGGAAAGCAAGTCACAAAGTTCCATGAAAGTGCCCTTACGCATGCGAAAGTTTCGCAGCCACTGGGAATCGTCCCAGACCTGCAGCACTATGCGGTCCCACCAGCCTGTGCTTATTTCCCGAGCCCAGAATCGGCGTTCCACAGCATGAACCTGCCCCATTAGCACCATGATGCATGCATTGGCAGGGCCCATGCTTTCAGAGAAATCTGTGTCCATGTCCTGATCACTCACGTGACCGCGCTGACGTTGCCTCCTCGCCCAGTATCGCTCTGCCAGTTTCTGGAGCTGCATATACTGCTGGATAATGCGTGTGGTGTTTAATGTGTTCCTAATTGCCAAAGTGAGCTGAGCGGCCTCCATGCTTGCCTTGGTATGGCGTCCACACAGAAAAAAGGCGCGGAATGATTGTCTGCCGTTGCTCTGACGGAGGGAGGGGCAACTGATGACATGGCTTACAAGGTTGGCTTACAGAGAATTAAAATCAACAGAGGGGGTGGCTTTACATCAATGAGCATTTCAGGCAGGACTTCACGGAGGGTTCCAATAAGAAATGGTGCACCTAAGTAATTGTTCTTATTGGAACAAACAGGTTGGTCTGGCCTCTGATTGATACATGGCTAGATTTACCTTGCTGCACCTTCTCTGTGAGTGACTGCAGTGTGACCTAGAGGAATGAATCCCCTAGATGGGGGAGGGGGGGAAGCAAATGAGTACAAAACAAATCTGGTCTATTTCTTGTTTTGATCCACTCCATCTATCTTTTACATCTTTGGATGGCAGCAGACGGTGCAGAAGGACTGCTAGCCATCCACATCTCATGGCTGCTCGGCAGAAGATGGTGCAATAGGACTGCTAGCCGTCCTCATCTCTTGCCTGCCTGGCAGAAGATGGTACAGTAGGACTGCTAGCAATCCATATTGCCTGCCTGCTCACCATAAGATGGTTCAGTAGGACTGACTGCAGGACTAAAGAGAATGACCTGGTCAAGGCACTCCAAATTTAGTCCCTGCGCCCATGTGTGGCCAGGAGCACCTCGAACATGACGATGACGGCTACCAGTCGTACTGTACCATCTGTTGCCACAAGGCAATGGGTTGCTGCTACTGTGTAGCAAAGCCGTACCGCGTCTGCCAGCACCCAGGAGACATAGGGTGACGGTTACCTGAGTGGGCTCCATGCTTGCCGTGGTATGGCGTCTGCACAGGTAACGCAAGAAAAAAGGCGAGAAACGATTGTCTGCCCTTGCTTTCACGGAGGGAGGGAGGGAAGGGGGGCCTGACGATATGTACCCAGAACCACCCGCGACAATGTTTTAGCCCCATCAGGCATTGGGATCTCAACCCAGAATTCCAATGGGCAGCGGAGACTGCGGGAACTGTGGGATAGCTACCCACAGTGCAACGCTCCGGAAGTCGACTCTAGCCTCGGTACTGTGGAAGCGCTCCGCCGCGTTAATGCACTTAATGCTCTTAGAGCATTTTCTGTGGGGACACACACACTCAAATATATAAAACCGATTTCTAAAAAACCGACTTCTATAAATTCGACCTAATTTCGTAGTGTAGACATACCCTTAGTCTCTAAGGTGACACAAGTCCTCCTTTTCTTTTTGCGGATACAGACTAACACGGCTGCTACTCTGAAACCAGTTTCTTAGTGTAATCCTCAGTGGGATCTGAGGAAAGTGGCCTGTAGAATTTGGTATTGGAGAGTTCTCTGGCAGTCTCCTTTTGGTAGTCAGACCTGTTCATGATGACAACAGCACCTCCTTTATCAGCCTCTTTGATTATAATGTCAGGGATGTTTCCGAGGCTGCGGATGGCATTGCGTTCTGCACGACTTAGGTTATGAGGCAAGCGATGTTGTTTTTTCATAATTTCTACCTGTGCACGTCGGTGGAAGCATTCTATGTATAGCTCCAGACTGTCATTTCGACCCTCAGGAGGAGTCCATGTAGAGTTCTTCTTCTTGTGCTGTTGGTGGGAGGGTATCGGTGTATCAATGCGCTGTTCAGTGTTATCTTGATCGTATTCTTTGAGTCAGAGACAGCGAAAGTAGGCTTCCAGATCACTGCAGAACTGTATCATGTTCTTGGGGGTGTTGGGGCAAAAAGAGAGTCCCCGAGATAGGACAGACTCTTCTGCCGGGCTGAGTGTGTAGCTGGATATATTGACGATACTGCTGGGTGAGTTAGGGGTACCACTGTTGTGGCCCCATGTGGCAGGTAGGAGTTTAGATAGCTTACAGTCCTTTTTCCTTGGTTGAGAGGTGAAGTGTGTAGTGTAGATCTCCTGCCCTACTTTAGTAAAGTCCATTTGTGTGGAAGGTTGGTTATTTATGAAAGTCTCCAGGTTGGAGAGCTCTTTTTGGATGTTTTCCTGATGCTGATCAGGTGGTTCCTCAGTTTCTTTGATAGTGTGTGGCATAATCTCTCACTGTGGTCTGTGCAGTATGTAGATAGCAATGAATTTTTCACCTTCAGTCCATTTGGTATGATGTCCATCCATTTGCATTTGGAAAGGAAGATGATATCTGTCTGTACTTGTGCAAGTTTCTTCATGAGGTTGATGGATTTCCACTCCGTACGGCTAAATGCAGTGCCTTTCATGGTGTCAAGTATCAGAGGGGTAGCTGTGTTAATCTGTATCTGTAAAAAGCAACAAAGAGTCCTTTGGCACCTTATAGACTAAGAGACGTATTGGAGCATAAGCTTTCGTGGGTGAATCCCCACTTCGTCAGATGCCTGGAGTGGAAATTTCCAGAGGCAGGTATAAATATGCAGGCAAGAATCAGGCTAGAGATAACGAGGTTAGTTCAATCAGGGAAGATGAGGCCCTCTTCTAGCAGTTGAGGTGTGAACACCACGGGAGGAGAAACTGCTTTTGTCGTTGGCGAGCCAGTCACAGTCTTTGTTTAATCCTGAGCTGATGGTGTCAAATTGGCAAATGAACTGAAGCTCAGCAGTTTCTCTTCGAAGTCTGTGTGTGTGGGCGTGTGTCCCTCTGTCCTCTTCTCCCAGGGTCTGTCGGCAGAGGCAAAGGTTTGCCCAGTAGCGAAGGCGCTAAGGCTACGTCTACACTTGCAGCTGTAGGGCACCTGGAGTTAAACCCGCCCTCAGAGACAGCAGCAGGGAAAGCGCTGCCGTGTGTTCACACTCTCAGCTCCAACCGCAGTGGCATGGCCACATTTGCAGCGACTTTTGGAGTGGTGCATTATGGGCAGCTATCCCACAGAGCACCTCTTCCCATTTTGATGCTGAGATTTGTGGGAAGGGGGAGGGAGGTCATGGGGCATCCTGGGTCCTATCCCAATGCCCCATAGTGCATCACTTCGCATCCCAGAAGTCCGTTCACTTCCTTCCGCATTTGGCGCCATCTTTCAACTTTTTTGGTACAGCGCGCTCCGTCTTGGAATGGATCCCGAACTGTTCAGGACTATGCTGATGGGTCTCGCCAGCACATCACGAATGGCAGTCGAGTTACTCCTTAAGCTACAAAGTGACAGTCAGGAGTCTGACGATGACGTCGACTCGCATAACACATACGACACGAGATTGCTTGTGGCATTCACGGACATGCTGATCACCAGAGAACGCAGCTTTTGGGCTGGGGAAAGAAGCACCAAGTGGTGGGAATCACATCGTCATGCAAGTCTGGGATGACGAGCAGTGGCTGCAGAACTTTCGGATGAGGAAAGCCACTTTCATGGGACTGTGTGCTCAGCTCGCCCCCACGCTGCAGTGCAAAGACACAACTGAGAGCTGCCCTGCCGGTGGAGAAGCGGGTGGCTATTGCAGTCTAGAAGCTGGCTACTCCAGACAGCTACTGATCGGTCGCTAACCAGTTCAGAGTGGGCAAGTCTACTGTTGGAGTCATGTTGATGCAAGTGTGCAGGGCCATTAATTGCATCCTGCTCAGAAGAAGCGTGACTCTGAGCAATGTGCATGACATTGTGGATGGCTTTGCACAGATGGGTTTCCCTAACTGCGGAAGGGCGATAGATGGGACGCATATTCCAATTCTGGCATCAGACCACCTAGCCTCCGAGTACCTTAATCAGAAGGGGTATTTCTCGATGGTTCTCCAGGCGCCTGTGGATCTCTGTGGGCATTTCACGGAGATTAACGCAGGCTGGTCCAGAAAGGTGCATGATGCACCCATCTTTCGGAACATGGGCCTGTTCAGGAAGCTGCAAGTCATGGGGCAGCACCAGAGCGGCTGTTTGCCACCTACACCTTGTGGTAGGCATTCCGCAGCTCCTTCACGTCAACCCTGCACTGGGTCCCGGTCATGGCGCTTGATATCTGTGCTCTAACTTGCAAGTGTAGACAAGTCCTAAGTTACCCTGAGTAGACCCAGGTTCAGTTCCCTGCTCTGTGTGAACTCAGGCAAGTCCCTTATTCTTCTTCGAGTACTTGCTCATATCAGTTCCAGTTAGGTGACTCCCAAGCCTGACCTCGGAGGTGGGGTCAGAGTCGAGGTATTGCAGACTGAAGGGTCGCCCTGCTGAAGGCCGCATCCTCACGAGGTTGATGGACAATGGCGTAGCGCGGCGTGAAGGCATGCATCGAGGCCCACGTGGCGGCCCTGCAGATTTCCTGGAGGGGAACGTTTGCCAGAAAGGCTGATGATGCCTGGGTTCTCGTGGAATGAGCCGCGGAGGGAGGGGAGACAGCATGACAGACCGAGACAAACACTCTGTGTGCGTGAGAGAGAGAGATATGCATTTCCCCTTTAAGTAAGCTGACCCACACTTAAGGACAGTGCCTTGTTAAGTTAATCAGCAAGTTGCTGCCAGGAAGTTCTCTCAGTCCTGAGCCCTGTCATGTGTCCCCCCTGCTCTATGGAAGACAGGGTAAGCAGGGTGCAGGGGGAGGGGGACACCCTGACATTAGCCCCCCTCTTCCTTCCCTCTTAGGGGAGCGGGGAGCTGATAGGGGGGCTGCCAGTCCACCCTGGTTCCAAGCCCACACCAGCTCGCTGCAACAGGCTGCTCTTCCTGCAAGCAGTGGACAAAGCAGGCGGCTGCCAAAGGATGTTGGAAGGTAGCATTATACAACTTTAAACGAGCATGTTCCCTAACTGATCAGCAATGTAACAACGTTAACCGGGACGACTTTAAATGAGGAGTTACTGTATTTGCCTTCTGATTTCTCAGAACTTTAAAATGTGACCTGAGTGCAGGTCAGTTTTTCTAAAGTTTTTCTCTGCAACCAAGAAAGCCAGAAACCTCCTTTGTTTAGGAAAGGAAAGCCAAGAGTCTCACCTCATCACACGCTTCCAGGAGCTGGGACTTTAACAAACACAACAAATACAATGAGACTCATTATAAAATCATGAGTGTTGGAAACACCGCATCTTCTTTACCCTGAGCCAGAGATGCCTCGGTGTACATGAGAATCGGGCCTTTGAAACATTGATCTCAGCTTAACCTAGGTTTTCTCCTGTGAATTTCATATCACTAGACTTGGCAGGATTAGACTTTTATCGGTGGATGTCTGTAAATGTTGATTTCACGGTATACACACAAACCCAGCAAAAAATACTCGCACTGCTAATAACTGAAAGTTACCAATAGGCACAGTAAGAACGATGCTGCCTGAGAACTTATTAGACATTGATTTAAGAATATTTACTTCGCATATTTTGACATGTGATCTTGAAAATCTCTATTTTAATGGTTATGAAGCTTTAAGTTTTTGAATCTGTCTCTACGGTCATTAAATAGTTATTGTCTCACCCAAATATTATCTGATCCCGCTCTAAATCTCCCACCACTATGAACATTTAAATTGATAACTGGAATGAAATGCTTAAATCCCAGATTTTTGTACAACTGTGAACGTTTAAATCAATAAATATAAAATTGCTTAAAAATAAACATCTGTCAAAATTTTTGTATATATATATATATAAATGAATTCTACCAAGCCTGACTATCCGGCCTTAGACACACAGCTCCTGCTCCTACAGGCTCATCCTCACAGGGCGGTTCCTCTGATTGCAGGACCAGAGCCCTAGTGGTACTTTTTTCATTAAATGGCCCAGAGGGAGCCATGGCCACAGAGAACCCCCTGGAAAGTCTCCAGGAGGAAGCTCCATGTCCCATTTGTCTGCAGTAGTTCACAGAAGCTGTCACTCTGGTGTGTCGGGCACGTCAGCCAGTGCTGGGAGGGATCCGATACAGCCGTCTCCTGCCCTCAGGAACTGAGCAACACAGAAACGTCAGGCTGAACAGGCAGCTGGCAAACATGGTAGAAATCGCCAGTGGGGCTGAGTTTCCAGGCAGCAAAAGGAGCAGGAGGGGACGGGGTGTGTGAGGAACACCAGGAGGCTCCAAAAAGTCTGTGAAGAGGATCAAACTTCGATCTTTGTAGTTTGCCATCTGTCCCGGGCTCACAGAGCTCACACGGCGGTTCCCATCGACGAGGCCACCCAGGAGTACAACGTAGGGAATTGCTGTCAAGTTTAATGGGTAATAACTTTGGATTTTAATTACAGACTAATTTCACAGAAAGTCACCTGGCACAGGCATGAGGCATCATTCAGCTCTGTAAACCCTTCATGGCATGGGAGATGCTGTAACAAAATAACTGATTTGACAGAGTGGCAACAGAGGCAGGTCTTTTACGATACCTGATGTGGGAAAATGTCCTTTGAGATTCTGATGGGGATTCCTGAAAATCTTCACCATATAAAGAATTCTACCAATCCCAATGGATCAGACATGTTACTCACCAAATTAATGAATACTTCAGTTCTTACCCAAATCCATGCTTACAGCCAATTCTCGTGACCTAAACTATGATTTATTAAAAGAAGAATAGACAGTATTGGCTAAAAGATCATTAGACACAGAGAACCGAGTAGAGTCCTGAGGTCAGTTTCACCGTGGAGATGGCGCGTTAGAATTGGAAAGAGTCCTTTTCAGAATAATTTCTGTTAGGGGGCTTGTTCCTTCACCCTCTCACTTCCCTGGTCCTTCTCGCACGAACAGAGAGCAACAATACCCTCCCCCACAGAAACGATACAATATTTTCCTGTGGGGGAGGGTCCCCTCCCTCCAGCAGTACCTCCATGCTGCCCCTACTGCAACCCAGGTTATCCTTCGCCCACATAGGGATGTGTTCCCACCCAGCCGGGGGTGGTGGGAGGGCATGTGCTGCTTTAATGGTCGTAGTGGCTATCCCCATAGGAATGGTATCGCCCTGACCGTCCTGCGTCTGCCCCAGTAAACACACCCAATTGGCTAAGTCCAGTACAAGCCCCCGTTTGTGTAAATCTCCTGCCCCCAACAGATGAAGCATATCATTACAACCCCACATAATCTCCCCTTCCCCCCAGATTCCTTTGATCTGTCCCCACCTAAGGGTTAACTGTGTCTCCCCTCCCGTTGCCCCTACAATTGTCACAGTTCCTTCTGAGGGTCTCCCCTGCCCCCCATGTGGTTAAGCTGATGGCTGCTCCAGTGTCTATCAAAAAATCCCTCGTGGGACTCCCTTCGATCACCCCCTGGAGCGTGGGGTGACCAGATGCGCCCCGTCCTAAACTGAGAACATGGACAGGACGCCTCCCAGGGCACCCCTAAGTCGCAGCACCCACCTCTGTCCCTCCCACAGGGGGACCGGGGGTCCTGGCACCAAACACATTCCTGCTGTTTCCAAGCAAAATTGTGTGTCTGGCATTTCAGGCTGTCCCAGTCCCCTGGCCTCCGGGGCCACTTTCCCCCTGATCTGGTAAGATCCTGGGTAGTCAGTTTAGCCTGCAGTCTCTGGATCTGTTGCTGTATAGCTGCCCGCTCGTCCCTGACTACCTCCCCTCCCCACGCAAAGCCACGGCCTCTCCCTCTACCTCCTCCCCTCCGGGCTGACCCACCCCTTTCCACCTTGTACTGATCCCCCGCAGTAATAACATGGACCGGCTCTCCCCCCGATGCATCTGCCTCCACTCATCTGTCTGTTCCAGAAACTGGGGTAGTTGATTGGGAGCAAGTTCAGGATGCTGCAACCTTAAATGCCCCACGAACTGCGGATCATTCAGCTCCAACCATTTCTCCAGCAATTCCACACCCCTACCCTGCTCCACAGCCCCACCAGGTCCTGGTGCCCCTGTCTGGGGTATCACGCATGGATCATCCAGGGGATGCACCCAGCACTGTGCCCATGCCTGTATGACATTAAGTGTATCCCACCCTGTTTCCCCAGGGCTTCACTTCATCTTATTCATCCCCGCAGTACGCGAGCACACCCCAAATAACTGTTTTGCCACCTGTCTAGGGATTAGAAATGGATGTGCCACTCCTGCTACATCGATTCCTAAGGTGCCCTGTCCCACAAGACTACGCCATAACATCACCTGGTCCTCACGAGTTAGACCCTCCATCTCCCTGCCCACCTCCACTAGCCAAAGCACAAACTGATCCCAATCATTCTGGGGTACCTTTCCCAAACGGCTCAGTACCACCTCCCAGTCCTTCAGGGACAAGGGGCGGATTTCTGCCTGCTCTACTACTTGTGGGGCATGGTTCCCCCCCACACCCCACAACTGGGGCCACTATTCCTGCCTCCTGCAGTTCCTCCCAGGTAGCCTCTCTCGCAGGGGCTGTAACTGTGGATCGCCGGCTTACAACATCCACCGGCAGTGGTGGGTACAGTGATTTTTCAGGGTAGGGTGGTGGAGGTCTCTCCTTCAGTTCCATTAGTGGGGAGGATGGTTTGGGGTCCCCAAGTCCATTGCCCCTATGTTTACATTGATACAATTCCTCCTCTAAGCCTCCTACTCTCCCCAGCAGTTCGTCCCTCTCTCTCCGGATTGCCTCACAAAACTCCTCTGTCTGTGCAGCATCCCGTGCCTTCAAATCTTCAAAACCTCTACTGCTAACACAGATTTTTCTGTTAAAATCCGTTGCTGTTCCACAATCCCCTCCACATCCTTAATGTGTGGGAGGAGATTGGCTTCCCTTTTTACCCAGTATGCCATCCCAGCACACAAACCTTGTCATACCATTCCCTTTTTCCTACACTCCTTTCCCTTGGGTCTCCCAGAAACTCTCCCATCTCCTTCTCAATCTTATCCCAGGTGGACCCCTGCACCTGCTATGGGCCCTGATTCTTCCTTATCCATTTGTTCAAAAAATCCGTTACCCCAGTTTGCCAGAACCCGCAACTACCATCAAGCGTTCGCCATACCCGCTCCAAGCAGCTGCACGGACTGTTGGGGAGGGGGACTTACAGGCTGCCACTCACCTATCCAATGTGATGCATCCGAGTCACGGCACCAAGATGTTAGTGGGCTTATTCCTTCACCCTCTCACTTCCCTGGTCCTTCTCACATGAACAGAGAGCAACACTACCCAAAGTCCGAAGGTGCAAACAATTCGATGTTTATTCGGGTGACCTTCCAGCAAGCTTAAATCCAAGTTCCTTTTCCTTATTTTTGAATCCCAACTTACTTCCTGTTTGCCCCTAATTTATATGTAATATTCTTAGCTATACCTTAACCAGTCAGTCTACTGAAATTTTCCTAACCAATCCTAACATATTGTAAGATGATTAGCTAGACAATTATATCCCACCACCTTAATTAGTTTACACCCAGCAAAATTAATTAAACAGCAAACAGAAACAATCACAGAACCACACAGAGACCATGCAAATAAACAATAGCAAAATGGGAACTATAATGACAAAACAATACAAAAGTGAGGATTTCACAACTACATCTATAAAGACATAAGGGTTTCCCAGCTGTATCTATTGATAAGTGAGTTCTTACCAGACAGAAAACTATCAAACTAAATTTCCTTTTACATCTTCTAGGCTCTTCCCTTCCTCTGGAGGTGATAGATCGGATCACCTTTTTATCCCCAGACTGCCTTATTTCAACTAGTTTGGAATGTGAGGAGGTGACCGTTCGCTTCCCAGCTTATGGCTGCCTCTGCTGCTTGGCCAAAGGCCTTAGCCTAAGAACAGGGCCTCAGACCGTCAAGGTCAGAGAAGGCCCTTACACAGATTCTTTCTTTTATACCTCTATAACTAGCTAAATAATAAACATATCCCTAAATTCTTAAAGTATAGGCCTTTACAGACAGGCTTGAATATCTATAGCCTAACAATTTCATCACGTTCTAGTCCAATGTCCAAATGTTCAATATCAGGGCGGTCCAGAGAGGACTGGAGATCTCAGTCTTACGACTCAAACTCCCCACGAATAAAGCTTAAGAAGATCTGAGAGAAACGGATCAGGTCCCAAGAGTTTATATAGACGTTTTTGCAGCCTCTTGACAGCAGGCAGTCCTTGGGTGAACAATAGGTTTTGGAAGTAACCTTCTATTTCCCAAACATCACAGGTAATAAAACTACCTGGATTAATATAAGGTAATTATCCATAAAGCCATTCACAGACAGTTTACCACAAACTTTAAAAAGAGATATATATACAATGACATTATTACACCCAAGTTTCATTTAAATGTTAATATTTCCTTTTGACTTCTGAATTAACAAAATACAGTCCTAGACAGGAACCCTTTGGTTACACTGTTAATCTGTAACAAGATATAGGTAAACAGAGACTTCTACAATTACTGTCTGCTAGGGCAGTCAAGCGATTAAAAAAATTAATTGTGATTAATCATGCTGTTAAACAATAATAGAATATCATTTATTTAAATATTTTGGATGTTTTATACATTTTCAAATATATTGATTTCAATTGTGACACAGAATACACTCCACGCATCTGATGAAGTGGGTTATAGCCCACAAAAGTTTACGCCCAAAGAAATGTGTTAGTCTCTAAGGTTCCACACGGACTCCTCGTTGTTTTCACAGAATACAAAGTGTACAGTGAGCACTTTATATTTTTATTACAAATACTTGCACTGTAAAAAACAAAATAAACAATTTTTAATTCACCTATTGCAATTACTTTAGTGCAATCTCTTTATCATGAAAGGTGAACTTACAAATGTAGAATTACGTACAAAAAAATAACTGCATTCAAAAATTAAACAATGTAAAATTTTAGAGCCTACAATTTTAGAGCCTACAACTTCACTCAGTCCTGCTGAGTCAGTCCCTCAGAAAAACAAGTTTGGTTACAATTTGCATGAGATCATGCTGCCCACTTCTTGTTTACCAGGTCACCTGAAAGTGAGAACAGGCATTCTCATAGCACTGTTGCAGCCGGCGTCACAAGATATTTATGTGCCAGATGCACTAAAGAGTCATGTGTCCCTTCCCGCTGGAACCACCATTACAGAGGACATGAATTCATGCTAATGATGGGTTCTAATTGATAATGATCCAAAGCAGACCGGACCGACACGTGCTCATTTTCATCAACTGAGTCAGATGCCACCAGCAGAAGGTTGATTTTCTATTTTGGTGATTCAAGTTCTGTAATTTCCCAATCAGGGTGTTCCTCTTTAAAGACTTCTGACAGCATGCTCCACACCTCGTCCCTCTCAGATTTTGGAAGGCACTTCAGATTCTTAAACCTTGGGCCGAATGCTGTCGCTATCTTTAGAAATCTCAGATTGTTACTTTCTTTGCGTTTTGTGAAATCTGCAGTGAAAGTGTCCCGTCATATGCTAGGTCATTATCTGTGACTTCTATATTACGAAATATTTGGCAGAATGTGTGTAAAACAGAACAGGGGACCTACAAGTCTCCTTCAAGGAGTTCAGTCAAAAATGTAATTAATGCTTTTTTTTTTTTTAAAATGGCCACTGTCAGCATGGAAGCACGTCTACTGGAATGGTGGCCGAAGCATGAACGGACATAGGCATGTTTAGCATATCTTGCACATAAATACCTGCATTGCCAGCTACAAACATGCCATGCGAACACCCTCTCACACTTTCCGGTGACATCATAAATTAGAAGCAGGCAGCATTCGCTCCCGTAAATGTAAACAAACTTGTTTGGCATAGCGAGTGGCAGAAAAAGAAGTAGCACTGAGTTTTTATTTGTTTTATTTTTGAGTGCACTTATATAATTAAAATCATCTGTGTTTCTAAGTTACACTTTCCTGATAAAGAGATTGCATGGCAGCACTTGTACGAGGGGAACTGAAAAATACTGTTTTTGTTGTGCATGTTTACAGTACAAATATTTGTAATAAAAATAATATAAAGTGAGCACTCTACACTTTCTATTCTTTGTTGTGATCGAAATCAATAGATATGAAAACGTAGAAAAACATCCAAAAACATTTAACAAATTCCAATTGGTATTCTATTGTTTACCAATGCGATTCATCGAGATTAATTTTTCTAACTACGATGAATTTGGGGGGGGTTAATCACACGAGTTAACTGCAATTAATCAACAGCCCTACTATCTTCTTCCAGTTTTTTAACAACACCAGTTTACATTTCAAAGTGCTTGTCTCTATTACTTTGAATGGCCCCAAATACCATTTACACACTCTTTTAACATGTCTCTAAAGGTTGAATCTGGGTCAATTAGCCTGCAAGGTTCTTAACTCTTTTGGGCCAGGTGTCACAGAAGTTTAGATCATGTGTGAATTCTCCCGTGTTTAATGAGGTGTGATCTCTGTGTACAACTTTTGCCACAGTCCAAGCACTTATGGAGTCTTATGGATTTTCTGATGTAAAACAAGGACTGATCAGTTTCTGCAATGTTTCCCACAGTCTAAGCAGTTATGGGACCTCTCTCCTGTGTGGATTGGCTTATGTTCTGTAGGGCTGAGGTGTTTCTGAAACCTTTCCCATGGTCCAAGCACTTGACCATGATATGAAACATTCTCCATCGTCTAAGCACTTATGGGGTCTCCTGTGCGGATTCTCTGATGTAAAACATGGGCTGAGCTCCATATAAAACTTTCCCCACAGCCTAAGCACCGATGGGGTCTCTCTCTCCTGTGTGAATTAGCTGATGTTTAACAAGGTCTGACCACTGTAGGAACATTTTTCCAATCTGAGCACTGATGGGGTCTCTCTCCTGGGTGGATCCTCTGAGTGTAATAAGATTGAATCTTTGTGTGAAACTTTTCACATGGTCCAAACACTCAATTGGGTGTGTCTCTTGTGTGGATTGCCTGATGTGAAACAAGTTCTTTCCTCCATTTAAAAGGTCTTTCACAGGCTAAGCAGTTATGGGGTCACTCCTCTGTGTGGATTCTCTGATGTAAAACAAGGGATGACATATATTTGAAACATTTTTCCATAGTCTAAGCACTTATGGGGGTCTCTTGTGTGTGGATTGCCTGATCTTTAGAAGGGCTGATCTGTTTCTGAAACCTTTCCGAGAGTCTTATGGTCTCCCTCTTGTATGAATTGCTTGATGTTTAACAAGGTGGGACCTCTGTCTGAAACTTTTCCCACAGTCTAAGCACTTATGGGGTTTCTCTCCAGTGTGGATTGCCTGATGTATAAGAAGGTCTGACCTCCGTATGAAACTCTTCCCACAGTCCAAGCACTTATGGGGTCTCTCTCCTGTGTGGATTGCCTGATGATTAACAAGGTCTGACCTCCGTATGAAACTTTTCCCACAGTCTAAGCACTTATGGGGTCTCTCTCCAGTGTGGATTGCCTGATGTATAAGAAGGTTTGACCTCTGTATGAAACTCTTCCCACAGTCTAAGCACTTATGGGGTCTCTCTCCTGTGTGGACTGCCTGATGATCAACAAGGTTTGACCTCTGTATGAAACTTTTCCCACAGTCTAAGCACTTATGGGGTCTCTCTCCAGTGTGGATTGCCTGATGTATAAGAAGGTTTGACTTCTGTGTGAAACTCTTCCCACAGTCTAAGCACTTATGGGGTCTCTCTCCTGTGTGGATTGCCTGATGTTTAACAAGGTTTGACCTCACTGTGAAACTCTTCCCACAGTCTAAGCACTTATGGGGTCTCTCTCCTGTGTGGATTGCCTGATGATTAACAAGGTCTGACCTCCGTATGAAACTTTTCCCACAGACTAAGCACTTATGGGGTCTCTCTCCTGTGTGGATTGCCTGATGTATAAGAAAGTTTGACCTCTGTATGAAACTCTTCCCACAGTCTAAGCACTTATAGGGTCTCTCTCCTGTGTGGATTGCCTGATGCATAAGAAGGTTTGACCTCTGTGTGAAATTTTTCCCACAGTCTAAGCACTTATGGGGTCTCTCTCCTGTGTGGATTACCTGATGATTAACAAGGTCTGACCTCCGTATGAAACTTTTTCCACACTCCAAGCACTTATGGGGTCTCTCTCCTGTGTGGATTGCCTGATGTTTAACAAGGTCTGACCTCCGTATGTAACTTTTCCCACAGTCTAAGCACTTATGGGGTCTCTCTCCAGTGTGGATTGCCTGATGTATAAGAAGGTTTGACCTCTGTGTGAAACTCTTCCCACAGTCTAAGCACTTATGTCTCTCTCCAGTGTGGATTGCCTGATGTACAACAAGGGTTGACTTCTGTATGAAACTTTTTCCACAGTCTAAGCACTTATGGGGTGTCTCTCCAGTGTGGACTGCCTGATGTATAAGGAGGTGTGATCTCTGTATGAAACTTTTCCCACAGTCTAAGCACTTGTGGGGTCTCTCTCCGGTGTGGATTGCCTGATGTATAAGAAGGTGTGATCTCCGTATGAAACTTTTCCCACAGTCTATGCACTTATGGGGTCTCTCTCCAGTGTGGACTGCCTGATGTCTGACAAGGTCTGACCTCTGTATGAAACTTTTTCCACAGTCTATGCACTTATGGGGTCTCTCTCCAGTGTGGATTGCCTGATGTCTGACAAGGACTGACCTCTGTATGAAACTTTTTCCACAGTCTAAGCACTTATGGGGTCTGTCGTCTGTGCGGATTTTCTGATGTGTAATCAGTGCTGACTTCCAATTCAAACAATTCCTGCCTTCAAGGCACTGAGAGGGTTTCTCTCCCATTTGGCTTCTCCCATGGTTAGTAAGTTGTGAGTGCTTATTATAGTTTTCCCCACAGTCCAAGCATTGAAGTGTTTTCTCTCCAATATTTATTGCCTGAAGTGTAGCAAGCTGTGATCTTAGAACAAATCCTTTCCCATAACCGAGGCATTCATAGTGTTTGTCTTCCTTGGGGGTTGTCTGCCGGGCTGTGGGATTCCTGTGTCCTTCCCCATATATAATAGATTCATCCATTTGCTCCCTTGAGTGGTTTCCCAGCAGCCTCTTTGACCTCTGCCAATTTCCCCAGGCTTCTCCCTGTGCCAAGCACTGGGAAAAAATCCCTTCAGTTCTTCCCACAAAGGTCCCCTGTGGTTCCCCATCCCATGAAACTTCCTGCTGTTGATTCCCCTCCTTCTTGTCACTCACTCTCTCATCACCTGCTGGGAGAGAGACAATGCAGACAGGAGTCATTGTGCTGAGGAGAAATTAAGAGGAATCACACCGGGGGAAAACCCACCATGCTAAAGCTGCTCAGATGGAGCAATTGGATTCTGCCTCCACTTCCCACCCAAACTTTTACAGAGAAGGAAAGTAGGGAAGGAAACTCCTGCAGGTAACAGAACATGTGGGAAGCGACGTCAGTGACAGATGTTGCCTGCAGCCCTGCTCTGGATGAGATGAGGAAGGAACTGAGGGCACTTACTGATACCTCATTTGGGGGATTCTCAACTTTTTCCTTCATTCACCAGATGGTTTCTGTGTCAGTCCTCACCTGTGTGGGAGCCTCTCGGGATCTCTTTTTTCTCACAGGCCTGAAGATCGGGCACCCATGGCTCTTCCCCTTGTTCCAGCCGCATGATCAGGTCAGGTTTGGGAAGGGGGAATCCTGTGCAGGGGGTGAAATCAGACCAGATCAGGGTTTGTGGAGGATTGAGAGAGCATCTGTCAGAAAGGATATTCCATGGGCAGCACCTGTCCCTTTGCTGTGCTGGGGAAAGTGGAATCTAAGAGGACGGGAACATGGTCACTGAGCCCCCTCGGGGGAGGCAGACGTCTGGGAAGTGAGGGGAATTGGGACGCACACCCAGCTCCAGTGTTAAACCCCTGCCTATTTCTAAACCTGTGGAGCCCAGAGCCCTCCACATGGCTGGAGCTGTTCCCAAGGAGGAGGGAGAAGAGGGATTCTGTGTACGACCGAGAAACAACACAGACAGGACAATGCACGGCTTCTCCACCGTGCATGCTAGGGGGGTTGGGTGGGGATGATTTAGTATGTGCCTTAGGTTTTGACACCCTGGTCTCATTGGAGTGTGATGAAGGAAGAACCTGACCGGTGTCAGACACGCAGACCCCCCCAGCTTCCAATAACCAAGGGGCCAGGAATCCCTTACCCAGCGAGGTCACCGTCTCGTAGTTCTCCTGCATGACGTCCCTGTAGAGGGCTCTCTGAGCGGAGTCCAACAGAGCCCCCTGCCCCTGGGTGAAATACAGAGCCACCTCCTCGAAGGTCACCGGCATCTGGAACAAGAGTTGCCCACTAAGCATCTGCTGCCCCAGCCACAATCCCACTAGTCATGCGGGAGGAGGGAGAGAGAAGCAGAATCCTCCCTACACCCTGCTCAGAGCAGCCAGGAGGCTCCAGGGGGTGGGAGAAGGTGAGAGCTCCTTGTCCCCCGCAGCACACGGAGCAGGGCAGGGTCTTCTCATTTCCCACACACCTGCCAGCCACAGACTGGGACAGGAAGCAGAGCTCTGAGCCGGGGACGGGGACAGGAATCCCGACAGCTTCCCTTCGTATTTCACAGCAGCCTCTGGCCCGTGGGTTCAGGCTCCAGCACTGGGAGTCTGGTCAGTTTTCCCAGCCCTGCCTAGGGGGCTGTTCCCTAGTTCAGAAATGGAGTTTTCCCCTCCCCCCCACCTGCCAATGGGCCTGTTCAGAGAATCAGGCCCAGGTCGGTCATGTTCCAGCAGGTTTATCACACCCCGTCCCACGCCGGGTGATTAACCCCTCTACGATGCCCCTCCCCCACCACCAAAAGCTCCCTGAAAATCCCCTACCTGAGCTGGCTCCATCACAGCCATTTCCCTGCCCTGTTCCCTGGAAGACTGGATGATCTGGAGTGAAACGTGGATGCGATTCCTCAGCCTGTCAGAGGAGCAGGGAGATTGATCAGGTTTCATAAGGGGCTGGAGTCCATGTCACTCCCCGATTCCCCCCAGGCTCTCTCCCTGCAGACAGACGTTCTGATTCTATGACTCTGCCATGCTGGGAACAAACCCAGTTAGTTCATTACCTCCCCGGCCACACCACCAGCCTCCCCCACCCCCGCGCTTAGAACTAACCCACCACGTCCCTTCTAAACCTCCCCAGAACAGCATCTCTGAGCCAAACGCTGGAAAAAGAGCAGAATCAAAGGAGTCACTTCAGGGTACTGCCCCACAGTGTATTGTAACCCTCTCTAGCTCTCCCCCATCTCCCTAAGTAGTGCGGTGCTCAGCAGAGCAAGCAACTGGCTTTTCCTCTCTCAGCTCCTGCCCTTGTTTCCAGGAGAGCTGACTGCCCCGGGGGTGCAGGGAATGGATCTGGGCAGGGCTGGGAGCTGGGAACCTCCCTCCCCACTTCTTGTTCCTGCTGCCCTTCAAGTCTCTCCGCTCTCCCTTTTTATCTTCTTCCCTCACCCTGGGAGAACGGGTGACTGTCCCATTGGCGTGAGCCTTTGCTCTCATCAGGCAGCTCAGCCACGGTCACTGGTAACGGGGGTTGAACCAGGCTGTGTCACTGAGGACAGCAGCTCTGGGACTCACAGACACAGGGAGCCCCTCCCCTTCTAGGCCAAACTCACCAGCCGGTCCCTGAAAGGGGGCTTTTGTGCATTTCCCTGCCCAGCTCCAGCCCTTTCCCCAAGTCTCTCCATCACCAGCAGGCTCAGGGGCTGGTATGGTCAGAGCGGTTCCAGCCACTGGAGAAAGTGCCCCTGGGCTGGTCTCAGAGGTGTGTGATGAAGCGGGAATGTTTTTAATGTCTTTTCTGAATACTGTGTGTGTGCCTCAGTTTCCCCATGTGTTACACAACTATCAAGCTGGAGGGATACAGGGGTGTGATCATTGTGCAGACCTCTAGAGGGCAGGTGTGACAGCAGAATGGCTGCCTGGGCGTAGAGAATGCCCCAAATTCTGTATCCTGGCAAGTGATGGTCAGAGCCCGTCCTCTGCAGGGAGCCAGCCGAAGGTGTTGGAGAACAAAGAGAGAGGGGAAGGGCAGATGAACTGTTGTCCTGGGAAAGAGAGAAAGCACGGGGGAGGGGCAGCTGGGCATCACTGAGGATGGAGGGCTGGAAACGGGATCAGTCTCCCATTTTGGGACTCAGCAGGGAGAGTCCAGGGCTCAGGACTTTGGATTCCCCCCCAGATGGACTTTGCTGAATGCTCCTGATTTCTGTGCTAACTGGCTCTGTTCTGTGCTGTCTTCTCAGCGACCAATAAACCCTTCTGTTTTCCAAGCTGGCTGAGAGTCAGAGACGACTGCAGAGGTGGGGTGCACGGCCCCTATGGGGGAACGTGTCAGGCTTCTCCTTAGGCTGCCCCTGGGGTTCAGGCTGGGTCCGTATGCACTCCATGGGCCCCAGGACCGGGAAGGCTGGGGCCACGCGCTCAGCGGGTGGGGAAGATGTTGGGGGTGTTTAGGGGCTGGGATCCTGCCCCTACCGTGTGTAGGGGGGCTTGCCTCCCACAGCCCTAGGTTCACCCCCCGCCAGATGTACCTCGTTCTTACCCCCGGCTCCTAGTCCCAGGCAGGGGGGCTGAAACAATCTGGGGGGCACTGAGAGCCATTGAACCAAACTGTAAACCCTGGATAGGATGAAAACCTTTCCAAGCCAGGGGGTGCGGCAGGGCCCCGCTAGCCTAGATCCAGCACCTGTGCTGCCCCCTCCCCCCAGCCCGGATTGTGCCCCTGGGCCCCTCTCCTTCCTCGGCCCGCAGCTGTTGCCCCCCACCCTGCATCCAGTCTGGCCCCGGCCCCCCTTCTGCCCCTCCTTATTTGCCCCCTTCAGATCTCCCTGAGCTGCAGCCTCTGTTCGCACCAGCCCGGCCAGGGGCAGGGAAACAAAGCAGCAAGTTGGGGGGGGGGGGGGCGTGATCCTGCCCCCGCCCCGCACACACCGGGAGCTGCTGCAGCTTTCCTGGGCCCGGGGCAGTGAACCGCAGCCGGCTCCGCGGGGAGCAGCCCAAGGCCAAAGCCGCCCCCTGCAGCCCGGGGTTGACAGGGGGGCGGGTCTCTCTTACCTTCGCTCCGAGCGGGGCCCCCCGGGGCAGGGGCCGGGCCGGGAAGGGGCCCTGGCCGGGCTGGGGGCTCTGCCCTGGGAGAGGCTCCCGGGGAGCAGCGGGCAGGGCCCGGCTGGAGGTTCCCCTCTCCCGGCTGCAGCCCGGGCTCCGGGCTCCCAGCACCAGCCGCCGGGGCTCGGGGATCTCGCGGGGAGCCTGGGACCCAGAGTCCCCGCAGCGGCTGCGACTCACTTCTTGCGGCTGGGCCTGAGCCCCGATCGCTCCCCCCAGAGCCGCCCCCCAGCCGCTCCCGGGTCCTAGCGATCAACCCACCGCGCTGCAGCATCCCTGTGCCCTGCTCCTGTTACACTCACAGGCTCTAAGGTCAGAAGGGTGGGACCGTTTTTCATCTAGCCTGGGGAAATAGGTGTCACATTTTCCTAAAATACTTAATTAACTTTAGGAGAAACCAGTAAATATGCAGAGAGGTAAGCAGGGAAATGATCCCGCTATTGTGGGGAACTTTCCTGATAAAAAGAAAAGGAGTACTTGTGGCACTTTAGAGACTAACAAATTTAAACAGCCTCCTTGCCTCCCCGTGGAATCGAATAGCAGAAGGATCTGAGGCCTCGTTTCCTCTTCCCTCACCCAGAGCCTGCCTCACCTTCGGGGCTCCCTTTCCACTCTCCTGTGTGGCAAAGTCCTTATAACCCCGACAAGGCTGGGCCCAGGCTTCCTGAGGGCCTTGCCCCCCAACCTGGTTGTGACCACGCAGGACACGGGCTAGAGCGTCCCCACTCCGGGTCTTCCTCCACTCTGGATACTTCCCTGACCTATTCCCTGACCCTTATCTATACCCCAGAACAAATGCAATTTATTAAACAGCAGCTAATAAAAGAAATCAGGAAGCAATGGGAAAGGTGAAAGGAAAACACTTAGCCCCACTCTATGGGCCCTGGGGAAGCACAAACAGTGTCTCTGGAATGCCAGGGCCGTTCACAGTCGTCCCTCCCATGTCCCAGGCTTCCTGCCCAGGCCCTGGCTATGCTGCGGGTCAGACACCTGCTTTGGTGGTGAACACCCGCCTTCAGGCTCTAGGTGACAGGACCTTTCTTCCCAGTGTCCCCAGAAAGGAGCAAATCCAGAGGACAAATAAAAAGCCCCTGAACATGGTAATCTCTGTCAACTGATGGGGAGGGGGCAGGGGGGTGGACGCATGATCTTTGAGCACTTCTGGCTGCTGACCTAGTTCTGTCCCTGCCCTCCCCCAGGGTTCCACGGGGTGCAGGCCATGGATTGGGACACCCCATGGGGAGCGGGGAAATGCCAGTACGACAGGGATGACTTCATCAGCTTCCACGACCAGCCTCAAGCCCCTTACTCCTGTCTGCGTCCCGACTCCCCCCCTCTCAGAGCCATGGCCCTGCTCCCGGCCCCATCTGAAGAAGTTGGGGGGTGCAGACAGGAAGAAGTGGGGGAACCGCACCCCTACTCTAAAAAATGTTCCACTGGGCCCAGAGTAATTCCAGCCTCTGCACCTGTGGTTTGCCGGGCTAAACCCATCAGGTTAACAGCCGGGATGCTGGGCAGATGCCCATGTTGTGAACTCCTTAACGTGTAACCAGTACAATTTTAATAGTTGAAACAGTTACTTTTCAAATGCTATTTTCATCCCTAGTCAGGATACCTGCCTTGTAGCCTCTGAGCCCTTAGGTGGAAGCCTCCACCAACCCCCAAAACTTCCCTGACTATTTGCAGTAAAAGAATTCCCCTCTGGCTGCTGGGTGGGGCAGCCCCTCCTCCTCTTCTGCCCCATGCGGTGGAGGAGCTGCTCTTGTATCTCTCCCTCTCCTTCTCCCCGACCCCCACCCCCTTTCCCTCCCTTCCCCAGCCAGTCTCCTCTTGCTCCCACAGCCTCCCCTCCCCACATCCCCCCTTTCCTTTGCAGTGACCCCCACACACACTCAGAGTTTCCCTCTATTGCAGCCCTGTTCTCATCTGGCCCCTACGTCTTCCCTGATTCCCCTGCATCACCTCATCCCCCCTTCAGCCACCCCCTGCCCCCTGCATCTGCCCCTGACCCATCCTTCATCCCCCTTCAATCCCACCTTATCTACATCCCCTTCCCCACTTCAGCCCGCTTTCAGCTCCCCACCTTGGGAGAAGCTAAAAAAAAAAATTAATTGACTCTCCTTCGGCAGGAGGCAGGCAAGTGGGAAATGCCAGCCAGAGGAGGCACGTTGTTTTTAAGTGAGCCAAGTAGGCAAGACAGATCAGACTCCTGAAAGAGGTACCGTGGTGGGGAAAGACTGAGAGCCACTGGCATATAGGACCAAGAGAAAGAGCACACTGAAGAACAGACAATGGTGGGCAGACCATTTCAGCAGTTTACTGGACTATATCTGGGGGACAAGAACAGCACCCTGCAGTCCTTCAGGAAGCCAAAAGGAGAGCATGCTTTGCATTCATGAAAAGGGGGATTTCATCAATGGTGGCTGGTGGCCCTAGGAGAATGCTTTAGCCATGGATTTTACCTGTTAAAGTTAAACTCAGCCTATCTGAATCCTGTTATACCTGGCGTTTGGTGTGTAACCTGTTGGCCTTATTGCTTCGCTCACTATCTCTTCAATCTTAGCTAATAAACTCCTGTTTGTTTTCACTAAAAATATATCTCAGTGCTGTGATGTTCTGTTGGCACTGATCCTCAGTTGAATCAAACAAGCTGGTGTTGTCCCGATGGCCTACCTGGGAATTTCTGAGTGTCCAGTGGAGAGGGGGTGGCCACTACAGAAGGACACGTCAGAGGGGCTGGAGACAAGGTTGCGCCCAGTGTTAGTCTGCAAGGCAAAGTTAGGACTGGCAGAGCCCTGATGAGTTTTTGTGGGGAGGTAAAAGGGTGGGCGTGACAGGGAACTGACACCCATTGAAGCAGAAGCACGACTCCCTCGCACTGAGACAGGGGTGGAAACAAGGAGATTCACTGTCCAGGGTGTTGGGACGGTGCTGAATTATTATGAATTACTGCGCTTCCTATTAATGAATGTGGTGAACATGAATGTGGTACGGCTTGACATGTTTGAATTTGCTAGAGGATTCTGGGAGCAGGGCCTTCTGAGCATCAAACGTTTAAAGTGGAAATTCTCTATTCTGCGTGTCTGTTCTGCTACCGACCTTTGTCAGTCAATATGCCGGCTCACTAGGTAAAGAAAATGTATAAACATGAGATCAGTGAGCTTGGCACAAGCTGGCCCGGGGCAAAATGACCAGAATGACCCCTTTGGAAGGCATCGCGCTGACAGCTTATGTGAATGATTGATGAGAGCGTAACCGTGGGGTGATGTCTGGTGGGTACCACTTCTGCAGTCCCTTCCAAAGTATTAATTAGGAGAAAATTAGTAATAAAAGGTCCACAGGGCATGGGACTCCTTTGGAAACCACTGCCTCGGGGGAATCCTTGATAGACCATGTGCCTGAGACGAGAAGACAATGAAAGAGATAAATCCTCCTCTAGATCGGTAGCTATACCCGCTTTGCTAGCCAATCAGAATACTGCATGGGGCCAGCATAAATACTGAGAGTTTGTTCTTGGGGAACTGAGGCTCACTAGGGAGACGTGCATTAGTTAACTTTATACTGTGTCTGTGATTCTTTCTCAAATAAACTGTTTTGCATGGAGTCTACTGAATCTGACTTGTTGACGGGTACCGGGAACATTCTGCCCAGCTGTGAGCCATTAAAGATCCATTTCAACATTTCATAGCCGAGGATGGTGACCATGCCAGTGAATAAGTCAACTGTTTCTGAACTGGTTGGATAAGCTAAAATATTGTCTTAAGATACTAGACTCAGTGGCCGGGGAAATGAGGATGGGATCAGATTGGTTACAGATTATTGGGAGAGAGGAAAATACATAGGCACGTGGAGTTGAATTAGTGCTATCTTCAAGTCTATGATGTTCTGCAAGCGTGAGCAAGACGGGTTTACTCCTGAGAAGAAGGGGGACATCCTGAAGCCTCCGGCTATGGTTGATGAGTGCTTGTTAAGATAGGTGTTTAAAAGCTTGGGGTCTGATCCATGTGTAACTGCTGCAGTCTCTACACTGCATACAAAAGGGTTGGACAACTTCTTGTTGGGGAATCAAGAGGTCTATTCCCCCAAGAAAGTCCAAACAGCAGCATGAGTCACCTGTGCTATGTCTCAGGCTGTAAATAAGCTCTCAGAAAAGCACAATGCCTGTGAATATGAAATGGAAAATTTGGAACAGGAACAGAAAAGCTAAAATTGCAACGTGAAAATCAGAAACAAAATTTGGGTAGTTGGATGAGGGCGGGGGTCCCAGGGCGTGGTCAGGGAGCAGATTGGGTTGGATGGCGTTGGGGGTCCCAGGGCATGGTCAGGGAGCAGGGGGGGTTGGATGGGGGTGGGGGTGACGGGAAGTGGGCAGGGAGAGTGGATAGGAGGAAGGAGATCCGGGGGGCAATCAAGGGTCAGGGAGTGGGGCGGGGTTGGACAGGGGGCACAGCCTCCCCCAGCCTTCCCTACCTGTCCCTCCATACAATTTTGGTACCAGATGTGGCCCTCAGGCCAAAAACTTTGCCTACCCCTGCTCTAGAGTCATTGTCACCCTCTTGCTCTGACCCAGGAGCTATTTAATTATTTAGCCAAAGTGGAGTACCATGATCAGAAGAGACTGAGGGGGATCCTCACATCAGAATATCCCAGACTCCAGTGGTTAGGGCAGTCACCTGAGAGGTGCCAAATCTCTGTTCAAACCCTTCTTCCCCGTCAGGCAGAGCAGGGAGTAGAACCTGAGTCTCCCATATGCCAGGCGAGTGTCCTAACCACTGGACTCAATGTTATAAAGAGCCTCTGCCAGCACCTCCTCTGGGTTTTGCCTGAGCCCTGATCCAAAAGGGGTGCTCAGCACAATCAGCTACAGGATTGGGCCCCACAGGCAAGAGAGGCTTTCCACTGCCGGCCTTCTGCTTGGAGGCTCCTTCTGGGGTTTAGGTGAGAGGCAGGTGTCTGGACGCCGAGAAGGAGGCAGCAGGGCCCAGGCCCAGAAGCAGAAATTTAGGAACCGTGGGAAATTTTCCCCTCGAAATATTGGTGCTGAGTGAGTTTAGGCCCCTGCAGAGTTAGGGGCAGCCAGGCAGAGGTTTTCTGGATTTCAGTGGCACCTAATTCTGGGAGTCAGGGGTCGAAACCTGGGCTTTAGCCACCTAAGTCCCACTGGGGATCTGGGTCTTCACTGCTCCGTGCCTCAGTTTCCCATCTGTGAACGTCACTTACCTTCACTGTAAAGTGCTTGAGCTCTACAGATGAGAAGTGCTATGTACGCGCTAGGGGAGCATGAGGGTGATGAAATGGCCCATGAGTCTCCACATGACCGTGACCTGCCATCACAGGGAAAGACAGAAGCTTAGAGGCAGGAAATTGTTTCTCATTTTGACTCTCTGGGCTGCTGTGTCCGGGACCAAGATCAATTCCTGCTGTCCCATCTGGGGGAACTGGGGGAACTGGACAGGGAGATTGGGAAGAAATTAAGTGAAAATGCCACCAACTTTTCCAAGCCAATATCTCCTCTTTACAAGCCGATCAGTGAGCTCCAGGGGCAGGGCCAGCAGCCAGCAAGTGAATTTCTGCAGGTGAAACTGTTCCAGACACCCAGACCCCTGCACAGAGACAGGACAGCTCCTGAATCCTGGGCGCTGGAGTCCGGCACTCAGAGATCACAGCGTAACTCAGTGTGTGCATGGCAGAGACAGAATTATTACTGTTCTTTGCAGAGTTACAGACATGCAGATGTTAGAGGTGAAAAGCCCCATTCGCTCAGAGAATCCATGGCTTTGGGTCCAGGGCAGGGCCTCTGTTTCTGGTGTTTGTAAAATCCCTTTTAATCCCTGTTGACGCCTGGCGGTTACCGTTTCACTGGTTTGCTTGTTCTCCCTAATTCTTTCCCTGCAGCCTTTACTGTCCCTGAATAGTCTTGTTTCTTTGGCTCCCTCCCCCTTTCCATTCCCAGGACAGGTTGGTTTGTCCTCAGACCTCAGGGCAACCCCTTAGGGAGCCACTGGCTGATTCTCATTCCTGCACTTAGCGTTGTCAGGGCTGTCAGAGGCTGGTGCTGGCCTTGAGTTCAGTGGGCCAGACCCAGCCAGCCATTTTTATGCAGAATTCCCCAGTGTGCTGAGAGCTGCATTGGTAACACATGTATCCAGGTGGTCTGCTGGGCTGGGGCCTGTCACGGATTGGATTCTGCAACTGCCAGCACATGGTTTGCTGAAATCTCATCCCCTGATGCTGCTGCAAACTCTGATCCCTTCCCTTATTCTGCATTTGCTGAAAGGAGGATGTAACTTACCAGGCACAGAGCCATCGCCCCGTATCCCAGAGTCCGACAGCCCCACCCCACTGTGAGACATATTAGACGGAGCGCTCTTTTCTCTCCGTTTCCCCTCTAGGACGTCAGAGGCACGTGGCTCGACCAGGCACGTGGCTCCTTCTCGCTCCCCCTTACACTTCTTGAGCCTGGGCAGGGGCTTGGCCACCAGGTGAAAGCCACGTCTCCCCAGGGCACCTCAGCACAGTGTGGACAGGAGCTACATTTCTGCTACTTTCACTTTGTTCAAGTTAACCTTGAGGTTCTCGCCCTGTGAACAAAACGGTAGATTTACCCATCCTGTGGGAAAGATTATGAACTTGTTACATCCCTGGGGGACTGGCTGCCTGTAGACACTAGGACCATTAAACCAGGGATGCAGCTCTGGCTGCAGCTTAGGACTTGCCTAGGTGCTGCTAAGGTCTGCATTGGCCCTTGCAGCCACTGAATAGGGGGCCCATAGAACCAGCCCACTCCCTGCCTCAGTTTCCCCATCTATAGAATGCCTGTGTGTCTCTTCGCATTACAGTCTGTGGAGGACAAGGGCCCCATGGTGCTGAGCTCTGAGCAGACCCGAAAAGCTTACGATTCAGTGTCCTGATCCTGAAAGGTCTCAGCATCCCAGTGATGCCAAAGGGACCGGAGTGGGGAAAGTTACAGCCACCATTTACCGCGAAAGGGGAAGAGCACAAAAATGCCACCCCAGCTGTCTGACTGAATGTCTCTAAGTAACCAGCTGCACACGGTACATCCGACAGCCAGGGGAGAGAAATTACAGGTACTATATGTATCATTCCATCTTTTTCCTTTCTGTAACCCTGTACCAAAGCACTGAATCTGCTCTGCTCTGCAACGCTGAGTGAAGACTCAGGTACCTAAGACAGCAGCAGGGGAAAGGTGTTTGAACGATGCTCACAAATCTCAAGCCGCGCGGAGATCAGCAAAAAGGCAGCACTTCACTCCGCTGAGCTGCAACGTCTAGTAACCACGTTGTTAACCTGCTGCAGCGCTGGACCCGGGTAACTAGCTGCATCCGCAGCAGCATCTCTGCGCAGCACGGCTTCCCCGCCACAGCTGAGTTCCCTCTCCGTGTCCCCGATGGCGGCTTCCCGGACTGCCCCAGGCCTCCTCCGTCTGTCCCCACATCCCCTCCCCTGCAGTCGCAATGGCAAGTGGCCTGAGAGGTCTCTGTTTATCCCACACCACGTACCCTGCAGATCCCTAGTGCGAGCTCCCCTCACACCGGCTGCCCTCGGCCATTGGGCCCCAGCCCTCACCTGGGGGACGGGAGCTTGGTCTCCCTGCAGTCCCTGGTCTCTCTGCTGGGATGGACAAACAGGGAGAAAATGGGAGCAGGCCTTGCTGGGCGTGGTTGTGTGACAGGGTCACCTGCCCCCTAGGGCCCAGGCTGAGATCCCAGCACATTCCACAGGCCCCTGAGCCGCCAGCAGATGGACTCTCAGCCTCGGTCCCTGTGGTGGTGGGGGAGGCACTGGGTCATTGCCCTGGGGGAGCTGCTGGGGGAGGGAGGAGATTTAGCTCCTCACAGACAATTTTAACAGTTCTAAAGCTTCAACTTCTTGAATCTCAGTGTCTAGTGTCATTAAATAGTTCTGGTCTGACCAAAATATTGTCTGATTCCTTAACCGCCCCCCGCCCCCTAATTTCTCACAACCATGACAATTTTATTTCGAATGAAATGCTTAAATCCCAGATTGTTGTGCAACGGTGAAAGTTTAAATCAATAAATGCAAAAATTGCTTAAAATAAACATTATCTGTCACAATTATATAGTATAAAAAAACTCTGCCAAGCCTGATTATCTCGCCTTAGACACACAGCTCCTGCTCCTCCTGGGTCCTAACAGCAGGGGTCATTTTCAGGCAAGGAAACACCCCCTTGCTGCTGCAGGCGGGGCATAGTGTGAACTCAGGAAATGGAAACAAAGCCTGTCCCACTGCCCGGAGGGAGCCATGGCTGCAGAGAGCCCTGTGGAAAGTCTCCAGGAGGAAGCGACATGTCCCGTCTGTCTGGAGTATTTCACAGACCCTGTCACTCTGGAGTGTGGGCACAATTTCTGCCGAGCCTGCATCGCCCAGTGCTGGGAGGGACCCGACACAGCCGCCTCCTGCCCTCAGTGCAGAGAAACTGTGCAACAGAGAAACCTCAGGCCCAACGTGCTTCTGGGAGACATGGTAGAAATCGCCAAGCGGCTGAGTTTCCAGGCAGCGAAGGGAGCAGGAGGGGGCGGGGTGTGTGGGGAACACCAGGAGGCTCTGAAACTGTTCTGTGAAGAGGATCAAACCCCCATCTGTGTGGTGTGCGACAGATCCCGGGCTCACCGCGCGCACATGGTGGTTCCCATAGCGGAGGCTGCCCAGGAGTACAAGGTAGGGAATTGCTGTCAGATTTTAGAGGAGCAGCCGTGTTAGTCTGTATTTGCAAAAAGAAAAGGAGGACTTGTGGCACCTTAGACACTAACCAATTTATTTGAGCCTAAGCTTTCGTGAGCTACAGCTCCCTTCATTCAATAGGTTAACTTTTGGGTTTTAATTACAGGCTAATTTCATTGAAAGTTACCTGTCACAGGTGTGACTCACCATCCAACTCTGTAGTCTTCATTGTATGGGGAGATGCAATCACAACATTCAGAGGGGTAGCCGTGTTCTGTATCCACAGAAACAAAGAGGAATTGCAATGGGTTTTTCACCTTCAGTCCATTTGAAGCCCCTCTGAAGAAGTGGGTCTTTACCCACAAAAGCTTATGCCCAAATAAATGTATTCGTCTTTAAGGTGCCACTGGACTCCTTGGTTTTTTTTTATAACAAAATTAATGATCTGGCAGTGTGGAAACAGAGTCAAAATATCAAGTCCTTAAAGCAGGATCTACCCTACCCCTTCCCTGAGGCCCTGCCCCTTCCCCTCAATGCCCTGTTCACTCCATACCCCCCTCTCTCCATTGCTCGCTCTCCCCCACTCTCACTCACTTTTACCAGTTTGGGGCAGGGGGTTGGGTTTGGGGTGCAGGTGCAGGCTCTGGGCTGGGGCCAAGGGGTTTGCAGTGTGGGAGGAGGGATCTGGGCTAAGCCTGGGGCAGGGGGTTGGGGTGCATGGTGGGGTGAGGGTGCAAGCTCTGGAAGGGAGTTTGGGTGTAGGGGGGGGCTCCGGGCTGGGGCAGAGTGTTGGGGTGCAGGAAATGGTACAGGGTGCTGACTCTGGGAGGAGGGTCAGGGCTGGGGCAGGGGGTATGGGGTGCAGAAGGGGGTGCTGTGTGCAGGCGGGTGGCAATGACTTACCTCGGGCGGCTCCCGGTAAGCAGTGCACTGGGGCTAAGGCAGGCTTCCAGCCTGCCCCAGCCCTACGCCACTCCTGGAAGGGGCAAATGTGCCCCTGTGGCCCCTGGGGGGGGGCATAAAATCATAGAATTATAGAATATTAGGGTTGGAAAAGACCTCAGGAGTCGTCTAGTCCAACCCCCTGCTTAAAGCAGGACCAATCCCCAACTAAATCATCCCAGTCAGGGCTTTGTCAAGCCGGGCCTTAAAAACCTCTAAGGAAGGGGAATCCATCACCTCCCTAGGTAACCCCTTCCAGCGCTTCACCACCCTCCTGGTGAAAAAGTTTTTCCTAATATCCAACCTAAACCTCCCCCACTGCAACTTGAGACCATTACTCCTTGTTCCGTCATCTGCCACCGCTGAGAATAGCTGAGCTCCATCCTCTTTGGAACCCCCCATCAGGTAGTTGAAAGCAGCTATCAAATCCCTCCTCACTCTTCTCTTCTGCAGATTAAATAAGCCCAGTTCCCTCAGCTTCTCCTCGTAAGTCATGTGCCCCAGCCCCCTAATCATTTTGGTTGCCCTCCACTGGACTCTCTCCAATTTGTTCTCATCCATTTTGTAAAAGCGGCAAAGAGTCCTGTGGCAACTTATAGACTAACAGACGCATTGGAGCATAAGCTTTGGTGGGTGAATACCCACTTCATTGGATGTATGTAGTGGAAATTTTCCAGAGGCTTATTCCAGAGGTTTATACCTGCCTCTGGCAATTTCTCCTACATGCATCCGACGAAGTGGGTATTCACCCACCAAAGCTTATGCTCCAATACGTCTGCTAGTCTATAAGGTGCCACAGGACTCTTTGCCACTATTACAGATCCAGACTAACACGGCTACCCCTCTGATACTTGATCCTTTCTGTAGTGGGGGGACCAAAACTGGTTGCAATACACCAGGTGTGGCCTAACCAGTACCGAATAGAGGGGAATAATCACATCCCTTGATGTGCTGGCTATGCTCCTACTAATGCAGCCCAATATGCCGTTGGCCTTCTTGGCAACAAGGGCACACTGCTGACTCATATCCAGCTTCTCATCCACTGTAATCCTCAGGTCCTTTTCTGCAGAACTACTGCTTAGCCCAGGGATCTCAAACTCAAATCACCAGGAGGGCCACATGAGGACTAGTACATTGGCCCGAGGGCCACATCACTGACACCCTCCCCCCGGTGCCCCCAACCCTGCCCCCACTCCACCCCTTCCATAAGGCTCCACCCCGACTCCACCTCTTCCCACCCCTTCCTCGTCCTCATTCCAACCCCTTCCCCAAATCCCTACCTCTGCTCCGCCTCTTCTCCGCCTCCTCCCCTGAGCGGGCGGCTCCCCGCTCCTCCCCTCTCTCTCCTGGAAAACGTTAAGCACCGCCAAACACCCACTTCCAACCACCTCTCAAGTATCCAGATGAAACCTCCCAAATCCTTTCTGTTTCCTCAGGAAAGAATCCAGGCCCATTTGAAGACTCTGAGGGAAGAGAGAGAAAAGCTCCTGGGATTGAAAGCGACTAGAGAGGGGAATAGCCGGGAGTATCTGGTAAGGTGCCTGTTGTTATTAACCGGCAGGGACTGGCCGTGGGAGGTCTGTTTGGAGGCAGACTCCTGTGTAGCCTTGGTGAACATGAGCTTGTGTGTGTTTCTCCTTGATCATGGATTGCTGGGTTAGATTCACGTGTAGACAAGCCCTAAGCTTCCATTGCAGTTGATGAGTTAATGTCTAGCCCTTGTGGCTCTCCCAGAAATCCTCCCCAAGTGAACTGAATGTCCCCGTGAGGTGCTGTCCACTGTGTCTGGTCATTTTGTGCATTTTTTAAATGTTTGTTTCTTTTAACTCCCCTGGCGTCTCTGTCAGTGTAGTGCTGAGTCCTGCCTCCTGCTGCTCTGGGTCTGAATTTCCAGAGACCATAAATAACAGAATAAGCTGACCGTGACAGGCATGGAAACGTCCCTTTCAGAGGGATACCGGGGCCAAAGGGGAAGGTGTGAGAGAATCCCCTGCCTAGTACCCACAGAGTAGAGTCAAACGTCAGAAATCTTAGGATTTTCAAAGCAATTCAGCCTCCTGCACACTCAGCTCTCCATGAAAGGACCCCGGGCTCCATCCATGTCCCTGACCATCCCTTGCCCTATTTTCATACAGAAACAAACACAAACCAAGAGGCAGAAGATTGTGTCTGAATTTCAGCAACTGCGGCAGTTCCTGGGGGAACAAGAGCAACTCCTGCTGGCCCAGCTGGAGAAGCTGGAGGAGGAGATTGTGAGGATCCAGAAAGAAAATGTCAGTAAACTCTCCAAACAGATTTCCCGTCTCAGCGAGCTGATCAGTGAGATGGAGGGGAAGTGTCAGAAGCCAGCGAGTGAATTCCTGCAGGTCAGACTGAACGAGAAACAGAGGCGGGTGCTCCAGGGCAGCCAGCTCCCCCACTCAGTGCTGCCCACCAGCAGCCCCGCTGATCAACTCCTCCCCCTCCCTCCAGCACCTCCCGCCTGCCGTGATTTGTGTGCAGCAGAGGTTGGGAGGGAGGGGGAAGAGCGAGGAGGGAGTGTGCTCACGGGAGGAGACAGGGTGGAGTGGGAGCGGGAAGATTTGGGTTGGGAGGTGGCATTGTGGGAAGGTTTGGAGTGGGGGTGGGGCATGGGATTGAGCACCTCCAGGGACAATTGGAAACTGGCACTTGTCATTAGAAACATGCCAGATCCCCACACAGGGAAGGGAGGGCTCCTAAATCACAAGCAAGTGGAGTCCAGCAGTTGGAGACCATGGTGTTACTCGGCGCGTGCATTGCAAAAGACATGTGACTAACTATTATTCTTTGCAGAGTCACAGACACAGAGATATCAGAGATGGAAAAGCCCCATTAGCTCAGAGAATCCATGACCCTGGGCCAGGGCAGGGCCTCTCTTCCTCATACTTCCTAAATCCCTTCCCTAGAATCCCCTGTGTGTGTGTGCCAGAGGGGACTGAAATTCTTTTGTCTCTCTCTCTCTTCTAGGATATTAGAAGCACCTTGAGCAGGTAAGTGGCTCTCTCACACTCCCCCTCACACTTCACAGTGCGGGCAAAGAGCTTGGTGGTAATGTTAGCACCACATCTCCCCAGAGCTCTACTGCAAAATGTGTGGGGAATGTCACATGTTGGATACAAATCTCGCTGATCAACTTCATCCTGAGGTTCCCACCCTTGTACAGAAGACTCTGGAATTCTCCATTCGCTGGGAAAGACTGACCTCAAGTATTTCCTAGAGATGTCACCTCCCGGAGGGACTGTCTGCCTCAGCATTGTGGGGATGGAATATGGGCCTGTCACTGCTGGGGCACCGGTCACTATTCAGCCCAGGGCAGCCGTGGTCAAGAGTCTTTCCCACCTGAGGACTGTTTGGAGACCTGTGTGGAATGAGCTGGGGAGGGGGAGTTGGTGTCTCAGTCTAGTTCCTAGAGGGCAGATTTCTACAGCACTTCACCTGGGAACCTCCTGTGCCTCAGAGCATGGAGGCCAAGGAGTGAGTTGCCCATGGAAACTCAATTTCCCTTTTGTCCCCAGAGCTGGTCTCTCCAGACCAGAGTAGAAGAGTATTAATGAGCCCTTTGAAGGGAAGGTTGTATGGCCATGGGCAGTGTTGCACCTGCTCTGAGGCTGGGAGAAGTCGAGGAATTCTATCTCCAGGCCCGTTAGAGCAGCGACTCACTAGCAAAAACATATAATCCGTCACACAATAAAATATAATCACGTGAAATTGTTTCTCTCCAGGTGTGAGAAGGGGCAGTTCCAACAGCCAGAGGAGATTTCTCCTGAACTGGAAGAGGGAGTCAGCGATTTCTCCTGGAAAATGATTGTGCTATCGGAGACTCTGGGGAAGTTCAAAGGTACCTAGAAAGGATCTAGGAGGGGAAACTGGATGAGCCTCTGAGACTGAGGGAGGAGCGTGTCTCTGGCCAATTGGTTCACATTTAGATGATGCTTCTGTTTAATTGTTGGGTGAGAATGTCACGCACTTGGGGTCCAAGTCACTCAGGTTGATTAATTCAAACCTTTATTTCTACCAAAAATATGTCTTGCCATGACAATTCCTGTTAAAGAAATAAATGACTCAGACTTTTGCCAGTACAGGGGTGAATCGGACTCATTGAGTCAACCTTCCCCCACCTCAATTTCCACATTTATAAAATGGTTTTATTATTATTCCTATTCCTGCCTATGGAGGACAAGGCCCCGGCGTGCTGCTCTCCGTAGAGACGCTGAGTAAACAGCCCCAACAGCTCACAGTTAGAGTCAGGATTTAGGAAACTCTCAACATCTCATTAGTGTCAAAGGGAGCAAAGTGGGTAAAGTTACTTTTATGCCAAAGTTTTGCAGTCTCTAGGTTTAGGTTATGACAAAAGGCAGCAAGTGAATGAGACAAACCAACTGGAGTTTGAAGGGTGGGAGGGGAAAAGTAAATGTCACTGACAGATTATTCTGGGATGGTTGTGAGGCTGCAAGGATGTTGGTTCCATTGCTGGGAGATGCCTGAATGAGAAAGGAAAGAGACGGTTTCAGACCTTTTCATATTAAATATCTCAGTGTTTCTCTGTCATAATTAAGACAGTTCTACGAGTTGAGAGTGGGAATGCTGTTATAAACATGAAAGCCTGAAATCTCACCTCCTTTCTCCTTCCCCCCTCCAGACACTTTGCCGTCTGCACTAGAGATGAAAAGAGGAGGATCCCTAGGAACATTCAGAGAGGGTGAGTTTGCAGCTGGAGATTGTCTTTGAATTATCCGAAAACGTCTTCATGAGATTGCAGCTAAAGTTACCAACCAAACCAATGCCGCCCACGACACACACAGCCCTAAAAACAACACACTGAGCAGTGAGGAGTTCCCACACTGAAGTCACACAAACACTCCTGACACCAACCTGAGTGCTGAGTTTATGCCCATGCTTATGAATAGAAACACTCTCCCTGAGCAGCACCCAAACACAGCTCTCTGCCCTGAGGGCTGAAACATCCCTCTGCTTTACCCCAGTGCAGGGGGTCTCCCCCATTGTGCTTCTCCAACATCCTGCCTTTCCTCCAGGCAGGGCTGGGCTCTCCCATTAGAGCTGCTTCCTGGATTGGGTAGATGCTCTCCCTGTGATTCTGGCAGCTCCTCCCTTCTCTCTAGGCTGGGGATGGGGCTCCTCCACCCAATGCCATTTCCTACTCTCTTTTCTTAATTGGCTCTTCCTACTCTGGCCGGCGAGTGGAGGCTGCATTTAGGGGATGGAGCTTCCCTCTGGGGTTCAAAGCTGGTACCTGCCTCCTCTGCTCCCTCCTCACTAAAATCTTCCTTGCTGTGTCTCTGATGCTGGGAATGGAGCAACCCCAGGAGAGGGAGCAGGGAGCTGAAGCCTCAGCAAGCAAATGAAAAACTAATGAAGTGGCTCCACTTACACAGATTGAGGAGCTTCAGTGACATCTCTGCTCAGTCTCAGGTGCCCAGGACAGAGGCAGCTCCCTGGGATCCAGGCCTGTCCCAGCCAGATCAGGGCTGCTGGGGAGAGTGAGAAATGGCCCCAGCCTTCCCCAGGGCTGAGCTCTGCCACTCACGCTCTGATTCTCTCTCTCCCCAGAGAATGTGACTCTGGATCCAGACACGGCTCATCCCCACCTCATCCTGACTGAGGACTGGAAAAGTGTGAGACGGGGAGACACACGGCAGCATCTGCCCAACACCCCTGAGAGATTTGACACTAAGCCCTGTGTGCTGGGCTGTGAGGGATTCACCTCAGGGAGACATTGCTGGGAGGTGGAGGTGGTGGGTGGGGGAGGTTGGGCTGTGGGGGTGGCCAGAGAGTCTGTGAGGAGGAAGGGATGGATCAGCTGTAGCCCTGACGGGGGGATCTGGGCTGTTGGGTGGTTGGGGGATCAGTTCTGGGCTCTCACCTCCCCTGAGACCCCTCTGCCCCGGCGCCGATTCCCCAGCAGGATCCGGGTTTGTCTGGACTGTGACCGGGGGCAGGTGACATTTATCGATGCTGGAGACGAGGCCCCGATCTTCACTTTCCCGCCGGGCTCCGTCCCTGGGGGGAGAATCCGCCCCTGGCTCTGGGTGTGGCTGGGATCCCAGCTCAGACTGTGTCCCTGAAGGAGGGCGGGGGTGTAACCCCACTGCAGCACCAGAAATCAGCCTTTCTAGTGTCACACATGCCAGTCTCTGTGACCTTGGAGGACTCCTGTCTACCCAGCCCCTTGCTTCTCATATCTATGACCTGTGGAAGCCCCCCCCCTTCCCTACAGCCCCAGGGATGGGAGCGGGAGAGGGGAAGAACCCCTGGGGCTGCAGGCAGAGTGAGTGGCAGAGGTGGGGGCTCGGCATGGACCCAGCATGAATCAATCAGGGTTGGGGGGCTGGGGAGAAGCAGCAGCAGGGAGCAGTTTGTGCAGATCTGTGGGATTGGATCTCATGGGGTCTCCCAGCCAGAGCTCCTGCCGCAGGGGCCCAAGTCACCTTTCCCCTGTAACTACAGGACAGCTGGTAACCCTGTAATTGTCACACACAGGTGGGAGGGGGAGATGGGTAGGGGTGCAGATTGACCAAAGAACCCATTATATAACCTTAAAACAATCATCATTGTGTCAATCTTATGATTTTTTTTAAAACCTCCTGAGGTTGGCAGCACTGGGGGAGGCAGAGACAAGGCGGGTTGAACCAGAGGGAATTAGAAGAAGCAAGAAGAAAAATGTGAATGAAAATAAACCAAGAATAAAGGGAGAGTCTATGAGAAATGGTGGAAAACAGAAATGAGAAGAGTGACAGTAAAAAATCCCTGACGGGGAACCAGCCGGGGCAGCAAGAGGGGAAGGGATAAAATCAGGGGAAAGAAGGGAGCAGCCATGGGGGATGATCTGTGACAGGGAGGGGAGAAGAGTGGGAGAGATACAGGGGTGGGAAGTAAGGACTAGAAAAATGATGAGTAGAAAAGTACAGTGTGGAAGAAAAGGGAGAAGGAACGGGAATGTGAGAGGGATGGAGAGACTTATTACAAGTTACTGAAAGTGAGACTGTAACTCATTAATTCCCGGGCAACTGTATGGTTGTTGTGCCATTAAGAAAACTGTGCTTGGTAGCTGGGGATCTCCTTGCCGTGCTATGGTTCTTAAGGCTCCTTCTCAGCTCTGTCAGGCTGGGACAAGAGTGGTCGTGAGAAAGTTGGCAACCCTAATTCTGTAAATAAAACATTACAAACAGTTCTTCTTGTTTGTTCCACTGTACTGTCCCAGCTGCAGCTGCCGAGGGCAGCATCATGGGATTTGCTTCCAGACTTGGTTTTGTCCCCCCAACCCCCACAGGGAATATTGTGCCTCTAGGAGGAGAGTTTGGGGTTTACTGGGATGTGTCACTAACCAGCCTGTGCTCTGTCTCTGTCCTGTGCACACCCGTGTCAATCAGGAATTGCTCAGCTGTGATCTGCGGAGAGGTGACTGGTTGCACAGGGGACAATCCATGAAGGGACGTGGTGTTGCAATGCTGAGCGTCACAGGGCCTAGTTCGTAGGCAACTAGAAAATCATATTCTGCAGAGATGAGGTGGGCCCTGAACTCCCTAGACAATGCGTGGGCATCACAGACACCGTACAGTGCGATTCACAAAAGCCAGCTCGGTGTGTGGCGGGGAGCCACCTGAGCTAGCCCATGGGAGAGGCGACAAGGGGGGAGGGGTGTCCTAAGCCCTGCCCCCTCTCACCAACAGGTGCCTAAATTGGGGCTGCAGGGGGGCGTCGGTCTCTGCTCAGCCACCCACAGATGGGAACCCAGCGCCTGACGGTCACTGGCTCAGGCTCCTACGGCATTTCTTGCTGGAATGAGGTGGGCACCTGCCTCGCTCCACACACAATGTGAGGGGCGGGAGGAAGGGGAATGTGGTTTTGGTGATGTCACCCGACTTGTAACGTTCACCCCCGTGGTGAGAGCACTCGGCTGGCACGTGGGAGACCCAGGTTCAGTTCTCTACCTAGAGCAGGGGGTTTTCAAGGTATGGGTCACGGCTGGTCAGGGGAAGGGGAACGACGAACTGCGGCCACTCGGTGCTGCGAACGGTGGTGCCTGCGGACGCTCAGTTAAAGGAAGCATCTTTCCAGCGGCTTTCCCTGACCAGCCATGACCCAGACTTTGAAAACCCCTGGGTCTAGAGTAGCTGAGGAATGTGAGGACCAACCTCAGGGCAGTTACAAAGCAGGGCACAAACCCCACACTGGTTGTCTGTTCTGTATTTAGATTTCACTCGCCAGGTATCAAGTGTGATCCCCTCCAGCACTAAAACAGTCTTAACACGGGTGGCGGGTGAAGCTTCCCCTGGGGGAGGCTAGTTCCCTGTCCCACCTCTTGCACCCACATTCCACTCCAGGCCACCATCCTGCCCCCGTGAGGGTGGGGGTTGAGAAGGGATGCAGCGAGGTGGGGCGGGATCGCGAAGGGAAAGAGGGGTGAGGAGGGATGCGGCAACTGGTGGGCGGGTCGCCCAGGGATGAGGGTGTGAGGAGGGATGTGACAAGCAGGCGGGGGGGGGAGGGAGGTGTCTCGCGGGGAGAGGGTGGGGGAGGGGCTGGACATGGCAGGTGGGGTGTTAAAAGTCATCAGCTGCTCTATCCTAGCCACAGAAATGGTGGAAGATGTAGAAGGGGAGGTAGTCTCTCCCCAGCCCAGGAAGACCCCTTCCCAACCCAAGGCAAAGGGAGCAGGAGGTGTCAGCCCTGGAGGGAGAGACTCTCCCTAATACAGAAACCGGGAGAAGCATCCAGGAAAGAGCCCCCTTCAGCCGAAGGGAAAGGGATGTGACAGCCCTGAGTGGGAGGCCTCTCCATTCATGTCTCTGAATTCAATATGATATGTAGATATGTAGAAATATTCGCCAGAACTAACATGGTCAGAGATAAGGGTGTTTGGATGCTAGGCAGTGAGAAGGTTTCTGTTTCCCGGTGCATGTGTCCCAGAAATTGTTAGATGCCACTGGACTGCTGTAAGGGGAATCCTAGAATCTGACCCCCAGGATCCCCAAATAATTCAAGCTTCTGGGACCGGAAGAGGAATAGCTCCCTCTCCTGGAATCCACTACCTTATTCCTTGGTGCAGAGCTGACTCTCCAGACAGCCACATGCTTAAACACACATCTCCCAGAACTCCGCACCAAGGTGAGAGCCTACTGGTTTCAGCTGAACTCTCTCTCTGGAGGCAGGCAGTAGTTGTGAAGCTGTTCACACACAGAGAGACTCTTTGCACATGTCCAACACACTATTGCTCTTTCACTTAACCAGATAAAGCAAAAGAGAGTTCAGATCACATAGCACAAAACAACCAACCTAACTGCAGTGCCCCTCATTACCAGTTTGCCTTACACAATGCTCAAATAAATTGGTTAGTCTCTAAGGTGCCACAAGTACTCCTTTTCTTTTTGCGAATACAGACTAACACGGCTGCTACTCTGAAACCTAACATTATATCCAGTTGCTCATGAAGTATCCAGCGGCTTCCCCAGCAGCATCTCTGCCCAGCTCTCCTTTCCCATCGCAGTTGCAGCCTCTGTTCTGGTTCCAGAAGGCCACTCCCCAGATTCCCTCTTGATCCTGATCTCAGATCCACTGTGCCACAAACGAGTCCTGACTGCAGGGCTCGGCCACAGGAAACAGCAGCAGAATGAAGGCGCATGACTGATAGCTATGGATCTCCAGCCATGCATTCCCCAGCAAAACAAAAAGCAGTGCCAGCCTTCCCCGGAAAGAAAATAATTTCAGCTCACACCATCCAGCTGCAAGATAATAGGAATCCCTCAGTGTAATGCATTAAATAGCTGCAACATTGTATCCAGCTGTAGGGCAGCCCCTGTAACCAGGCACATCCATGGCAAGCACTCCTTTCTCACCACAGCTGGATTTCCATTTCTGGTCCCAGGTGGCTGCTCCCCAGACTCTCCCAGGCCCCCTGTGTCTGTCCCCAGATCCCCTCCTGCAGCCAGACTGGACAAGTGGCCTGAGAGCCTTGGAGACAGGAGATCTCTGGTTATCCCATCCCCTGTACAGCGCAGGAGCCCCAGTGTCAGCTCCTCTCACACCCGCTGCCATCTGCAGGGAGCCAGGAGTCCCCGAGAGCTGGGGAGACTGTGCAGAGAAACAGAAGCAGTAGCCACCAGGCTAAGAACTGGTGTAACAGCTGCCCTCTTGGCCAGCACACCTAGCACTGAACCAGGGACCCCTAGAGCTAAAAGCACAGGCTGCCACAGCTTATGCTAAATATTCAACCCTTTATAACTGTAACAGCTCCACACACAAACACACACACATCAGTGGGTTACCCAGGCACCAGAGAGACACGGGTCTTAAAGAGCCTAAAGGCCAGGCAGGGAAGGGGCAGTAGGAATCAGCAGCTGTGATTCTCTCCCTCCTTGCCAGGCTGCTCCATCAGATCCTTATGTCAGGCGGTGAAACCCCCAGTCGCTTGTTACCCCTTTTTGACCTAAGTGACTAGTCCAAAGTTTGGGGCCTGGCAGATGTTCCGGACGAGTTAGTGTCAATTTGGACTCATCACACTTCATTCAAAGGCTCTTTACAGTCCACAGAAAAGAAATCATGAGCCCACACCCAGAAAGGAAACGCCGAATGATATTCCATCAGCCCATGTCTGAGCAGGGAATGAAACTAAACTCCTCTCTTGTCTCTGTAGTGGGACTGCTGGCCGCCTACTAACACTCAGAGGGGGTGTTCTGGTTGGCTGGCTCCCAGTACCAAAAGAAAGGGGGAAGGGTCTATGAGAAACCAGGACCCTGAGACTGACAGTCCCCAGGGGCAATGGGGAGAGGCCACTGCTCCAGATCACCCTGATTGACAGGGCGGGCAGGCGAATGAGGCAGGCAGGTGATCAGGGAGATCCCGTCCTCTGTGTGAGCTGGAATCGCCCTGGGTCAGGCAGACAGAGTGGGGCCAGCTAAGGAGAGAGAAGGGGCCCAAGCTGAGCTGGGAGCAGGGCTGGGCCAGCCAGAGACATGGCCCAGGGAAAGCGGATCCTGGGCTGGGAGCAGGGCTGGGCCAGCCGGAGACACGGCCCAGGGAGAACAGATCCTGTGCTGGGAGCAGAGCTGGGCCAGCCGGAGACATGGCCCAGGGAGAGCGGATCCTGGGCTGGGAGCAGGGCTGGGCCAGCCAGAGACACGGCCCAGGGAGAGCGGATTCTGTGCTGGGAGCAGAGCTGGGCCAGCCGGAGACACGGCCCAGGGAGAGGGGATCCTGGGCTGGGAGCGGGGCTGGGCCAGCCGGAGACACGGCCCAGGGAGAGCGGATCCTGGGCTGGGAGCAGGGCTGCAGCCACAAAGCCAGAGGGGCCAGAGAAGCCGCCCAGGGGGCTGGAGGCAGAACAGCAGAGAGTGGAGCTGGGGCTGGAGCAGTCTGGAGCAGGGTGTTGTGAGTAGCTGGGGAGATCAAGGGGGGCTCTGGGCAGCCAAGGGTCCTGCAGGCCAGAGGGGGAGGGGGATCATAACCGGCTGGGGGGTAGGGGCTGAAGCTGGTCCCCGGAGAGGCCAGGCGGCCTTGGCCACGTGCAGACCGACCCCCTCCCCCGCCCCAGCCTTTTCCGCCCAGAAGAGGAAGGCAGGGTAGCCCAGTGGTGAGCTGCAGCTGGTTCGCAGGGGTTTGCTAGAACCGGTTGTTAAATTTAGAAGCCCTTTTAGAACGGGTTGTTCGGCGAGGGAGAACCGGTTCTAAACCGGCTTCTAAATTTAACAACTGGCCCAAAGTGGCTCTTAGGTGCCGACTCCACGGGGAAAATTTTGTGGGTGCAGAGCAGCTCCCTACCCCCAGCCCCAGCTCACCTCCCCTCCTCCTCCCCTGAACGAGCTGCCCCACTCTGCTTCTCTGCGCCCCCCCCCCCTTCCCCCAATCAGCTGTTCGGTGGGAAGCCAGGGAGGGCTGAGAAGCAGGCGGTGGCTTCCCGCTCAAGCCCAGGGAGGCAGAGGTGAGCGGGGGGGGGGCATGAGGAGGGCCGCCCGCACCACAGCAGGTACGGGGGGCCGCGCAGGGGAACTGCTCCCTGCCCCAGCTCGCCTCCGCCACCCTCCGCCTGCTTCTCAGCCCTCCTCGACTTCCCGCCAAACAGCTGATTCGTGGGAAGGGGGGGTGGAGAAGCAGAGTGGGGCAGTGGGTTCAGGGGAGGAGGTGGGGGGTGGCGCGGAGAAGCAGAGTGGGGTGGTCGGTTCAGGAGAGGAGGCAGAGCGGAGGAGAGCTGGGGCTGGGCGTGGGGAGCTGCCGGTGGGGGCTCTACACCCACCAATTTTCCCTGTGGGTGCTCCAGCCCCAGAGCACACAGGGAGTCAGAGCCGAAGGTGCCACTTTTGATGTGATCAGTGGGGGAGCAGCCGCTCCCCCTGCTCCCCGCCTAGCTACGCTCCCCCGCCCCTAGGAGCCAGAGGGACCTGCTGGATGCTTCCTGGAAGCTGCCCCAGGTAAGCACCACCGGGACTCCCCACCTCGCCTCCCAGCAGGTGCCTCTGGCTCTTAGGGGTAGGGTGGCCACCCACTATGGTGGCCCATGAGGCCCTCCTGCCCAGTTCTGGGGGCAGTTAGGGGACAGGGATGGATGGGGCAGGGGTCCTGCCGGGAGGGGGCATCAAGGAACACGGGAGGGGGGTTGGATGGGGCAGGAGTCCCGGGGGGCGGGGGTGGGCAACGACCCCCTCATGGGGTGAGGAGGGAACCTGTTGTTAAGATTTTGGTAGCTCATCACTGGGGTATCCCCTTTCCATCCTGGCTTCCCGTGACAGGGGGCGGTTGGGGTCACCACCAGAGCATGTGTCCAACCTGCAGCATCCCTGCAGCACAGCCAGGGCCTGGGCAGGAGGCCTGGGACATGGGAGGGACAGTGTGTGAACTGTCCAGGCATTCCAGAGACCCTGCTTGTGATGTTCCCTGCCACAGAGCAGTGTGATGTGTTTACCTTTAATCTTTCCCATTTGTTTCCTCCTTCTTTTTTTTTTATTGATTGCTGTTTAAATAAATTGTATTTGCTTTAAATTGTATGTAATGATCAGTGGGTCAGAGAAGTGCCCAGTGCAGAGAGAGCCCCCTGGAGTGGGGACACCCTAGCCCCTGCCCTAAGTGACCACAGCAGAGTTGTGGGTCGAGCCCCCCCAGGAATCCTGGGCCCAGCTTTGTTGGGGTTACGAGGACTCTGCCACACAGGAGTGTGGAAGGGGAGCCCTCAAGGTCAGGCAGGCCTCCGGGTAAAGGGAGTGGGAGCGAGGACTCAGATCCTTTGCTAGCCCATTTCACTGGGGTAGTGTATAAGCCAGAAAAGTTCCCCACAATAGTGGGACCATTCACCCACTTATGTCTCTTTCCAGCACTGGAAGCCATGGCTGCTGCAAATGCAGCAAAAACTCTCCAGGATGAACTGACCTGTCCCATCTGTCTGGAGTATTTTAAAGATCCAGTGTCTCTAGGCTGTGATCACAGTTTCTGCCGAGCCTGCATCACCCAGTGCCGGGGGGGATTCGCTACACACATCTCCTGCCCTCAGTGCAGAAAGACCTTTCCCCAGAGGAACCTCAGGCTGAACAGACAGCTCAGGAATATTGTGGAAGCAGCCAGAAAACTCAGGTTGCAGACAGGGAGAGAACCAGCACCAGAGATACTGTGTGAGAAACACAAGGAGCCTTTCAAACTCTTCTGCGAAGAGGACAAAATCCCCATCTGCCTGGTGTGTGACAGATCCAAGGAGCACAAAGATCACACTGTGATTCCTGCAGAGGAAGCTGCCGAAGAATTCAAGGTAGGAAATCACCAACTGTTATTTTTATAACCAGAGCCTTGGGGAATTCACCTTCCCCCAGCATTAGAGTTTCCTTTAGCCCCAGACAGCCACTCAGTGAACTCCATTGGAGAGGAACGAGGGGTTTCAGGCTTAAGTAGGTTTCCCAGCAACTCCAAAGACTCATGCAGATGGAGAATTTTAGTCCTTGATAAACATCCTAAGTAAGGCTTACACATTGGAGTGAGGGGGAGTGAGGAACCCACACTGCACCCCACCCCTCCTGCTCCCCATACACAGAGTCCTGGGCACTGAATGACCCCCCTTGTCTGCCCTTCCCACTTCCAGCCCTTCCCCAAGCTATAAACACCATGTCCGGGCTCCTCCTTCTTGGAGCTGAGGGAGCAGGAGGTTGCAGCTGGGGCTGTCCTCTTGGCAGACATCCCCTTCGCCCTTTTCCTGCAGAGCTCCTCACGCAGAGAAGAAGAGAGCCCGACCCTCATGAAACTTGGGGAGCGGGAGGCACACAGGAGTGGCGCTCCCATCTTGCAAACCCTAGCAAGTCTGCTTGATATAATTAGAGATGGGTTTGCAGGAAGCAGGGATTGGGTGGAAGGGGGCAACAGAGCAATGGGGCACTGTAGCAGGGTCATTGTTTCCAGACTGTCCCCTCATGGCATGGGGTTGCCCTACCTCATTTTCCCTCTGAGGTTCCCAGAAATAATCCACGAAGGCTTTTCTGTGGCCAGTAACACCCCTGCTCTCCCAGCAGTGACTCCCAAGACTTCTAGTCTGGAGTTTGGCCTTATCACCCTGAACAAGATCCCAAGGCCTCCTCTGTCTCCTCCCTCTGTTTTACCTACCCCAGGCCTGGTTGGATTACATGACACTCCCCTCTCCCCCAGTCACTGCTCCTTCATTCTCCCCACCTGGGGATGAGAACTGGTTTCTTGCAGGTGGGGCTGAGACTTCTCTCTCTTTCTAGGGCCGGCCAGCCACCCTGTGACCGGCATTGTCCCTCTTCCACATCTCCTGAGGACACGGGGAGACAGTCCCCATCTTGCAATTTTCAGTTTGGAAATTTTGGTCATAGACTTCAGTGTGGGAACCTTGTGGCCATAAAGGTTTCCATGCTGACATCAATAACAATAATAAGAATTCATAACCAATAGAATGTCCTGATTTCTACTGCGGTAGCATCTCCAGGCCCCGATGAGGGATTAGGGCCCCTTTGTGCCAGGCTCTGTACAGACAAAGTCAGGCAAAGAGCCCACAGTCCCAGTCCCATGAGGACGATATGTAGCAAGTGGATAAAGAAAGAACCAGGGCTGGAAACAGGGGACAATTAAAGAGGGTTGCGTTTTCAGGCACTGGCAGTCGCAATAGGTCATCCATATTTCAAACCTGTCCATTTTCCATGGTGCAGACTTAGTTGCCTGTACTTTTCTATGGGGAATGTTTTAGGTGATGGAGTGGCAGCAGGCATGAGGGGGAGTCCATGGCCCAGTCTCTCCTCCCTCCTGTGGGCTTGGGGGGGACTTCAGAATCAGGGTTAGGGAGTTGAGACCCCTTTGGGTGCTGTTTCCCAGATGGTGGCTTGTCACCCACCAGTGAGTCGTGGGAAGATGTAGATGGGTTGTGGGCTTGGTGTGGAGGGGCAGGCCTGTGGGGACAGGAGTGGTAACTCCTGTCCCCACAGGGCTGAGTCCAGCTCTCCACAGAGGGAGCCTGTGGAGAAATTCCAGCATGAACCTACTTGTCCTATCTGTCTGGAGTATTTCAGAGAACCTGCCACTCTCGAGAGTGGGACCATTTTCTGCCAAACCTCCATCACCCAAAACTGGGAGTAATCAGATATAGCTGTTTCCTGACCGAGCAATAATTAAGAAAGGCCATTAGGAGGGAAAGATGCCTTGATACAGGACCTAGGCCCAGCAGGGAGAGGTTGTTTCCCACTGGGATTCTGAACTCCTGTGTTGCTCCATGAGGGGTTAAACTCAAATGCTACCGGCCTGCATTAGAGGAGATCACTGGGCTAAACACCCTGTGGACTCCAAGCACCTTGAGTCCTCACACAAAAGGGCTCAAGACAGTGCAGGTCTATGCCAAATACCATGGGGATTAGACTGGGTTGCAGCAAAACTAACCCCTGGGCAGCGGTGACCAATGTCAGGCCGAAGAACTAGCCAAAGTGGTTCCATTAATGGTTCCATTGCTCTCCCACAGTGCGGCATTTTGAAATCTCTCAAACTCTCTGCTTCTGGGAGCTGGGGAACAGGTACCCAGGCAGCCCTGCCTCTGTAAGGGTCCAGGACAGAGCTAGGGCAACCCCAGGTGTTCTTGAGAAAAATGAACACATCTATTGTGGTTTGCCCAGATGCCCAAGCCAATTCTATCCAACCAGTCCAGTCCCCAGGGGTTCAGGGCTGAAATTCAGTGGAAATCAGGCTCCTTTGAGAATCCCAGACCATATTTCAAACCCTGGAGGTTTCTGGGATTTGTATCACTTTGAGTGTTAAGCCTCCTCAAAAACAGAATATTTCACACAGTGAAAGAAAAATCCAAGGATGTGATGCCAGAGTCATGTTGGTATAAATCAATGGGGGGAAAAAGGTCAAAAAATTTTCAGGGAGTCTGAAAATGAAACACTCCCAGCGTCCATTAATATGACTTCACTTCCTTGGTATCTCTGATGTCGGGAACCTACTGCATTCTCCAGTCATCAATAGAGTGTTGGCTTCTGTTGGAAAAGGTCCCACCCACACTCTCACTCCTAACAAACAATAACACCACTCAAATCAGTTTCTGTTTCTTCAGGAAAAGATTCAGGCCCATTTGAAGACGCTGAGGGAAGAGAGAGAAATGCTTCTGGGATTTAAAGTGAGTGGAGAGAAGAGAAGCCAAGAGTATCTGGTAGGTGCCTGTCATTCTTAACCTGCATTTGCAACGAACCAGATGGAGGGGCGTTCTGAATCAGAGCAATAATGAGAGGCACGGACAATCTAGAGGCCCAATTATGTTTTATCTCAATCAGTTGGGGGTAAAGCAGAAATCCATTAAGTGGGGAATAATCACAAGTAAATAAAAATTAGTTGTTTTAGCAGAAATTACAAGTTAGGCCTACACCATAAACCAATGGGTTTCAACCTTTTTGCATTTGATGATTTTGAATTAGGGGTGCAGAGACCCCTTTGGAAATCTATTATCTGTATGGACCACAGGTTGAAACCCACTGCCATAAGCTACTGTAACTATTATTCTTATCTATTGTATATTAATTACTGTTAGCTTAATTAACTCTCTTCATAGGAAACAATTTACATTAATGAAATAACAGAATTTTGAATTAGAAAATCCAGTGCACTAAAACAAACCCCCGCTGTTACACATTCACACCTCAGTGTCACAGTTTTCATTGTCTGTTAGCTCAGAGTTTGGGGGATGTTCAGTTATATCTTGAGGAATCCTCTTGTGCAATCTTTGTTTACTGTTTTGAGTTCCAGCTTAAAAAAAGACATGTATCCCAGGCTGTGAAGTCTTGGTTACTTGACTAAACAATTATCCCTCTGCTCATTTCTGACTTACAGTCCCGTTGAGCTCTGACAATCTCTCCATTCCTGTAATTCACCTTTTATGCCTGAGGGTGTTGTCCAGATGTGTTGTCTTACAGTCCTTAGTATTTTCTTATTTTCACCTCCCGCTGCTTTGGATCTCCATCTCCAAGGCCATCGATAACGTGCTATTCAGAGCATGTGAGACATGGAAATGTCCCATTAAGAGATTCTGGGACCAAATGGAAAGATGTGAGATAATTCTCTCTCTAGTAACCACAGGATACTGTTCAGAGTCAGATGACTTAGAATTTGGAAAAAAATTCTCCCTCCTACACACTCAGTGCTCTATGAAAGGCCCCCAGGCTCCATCCATGTCCCTGACCAGCCCTTTCCCTATATTCCTTCACAGAGAAATACACAAACAGAGAGACAGAAGATTGTGTCTGAATTCCAGCAACTGCGGCAGTTCCTGGAGGAACAAGAGCGACTCTTGCAGGCTCAGCTGGAGAAACTGGACAAGGAGATTGTGAAGATACAGAATGAAAGTGTCAGCAAACTATCTGAGGAAATTTCCCGTCTCAGTGACCTGATCGGTGAGCTGGAGGGGAAGTGTCAGAAGCCAGTGACTGAATTGTTGCAGGTGAGACTGAGTTAGAAATACTCCAGATCCCAACACAGGGACAAGACTGCTCCTAAAACATGGGCATGGCCGTCCAGCAGTCAGAGATCACTGTGTAACTCAATGTGTATTGCAGAGATGTGAATGACTACTAGTTTTGAAAAGTTACATACACTGTGATGTAAAAGTTGGAAAAGCCTCATTACCTCAGCTAACACATGGCCCTGCGGCCAGAACACAGCCTCTTTTCCCCATAGTTGCTAAATCCCTTCTTCTGGAATTCTAAGTGTGTCAGGTGGGACTAAAATTCCCTCTCTCTCTTTCTCTCCTCTAGGATGTCAGAAGCACCTTGATCAGGTACGTGGCTCTCTCTTACTCTCCCAGCATTACTAAGTGTGAGGGGAAGAGCTTGGAGATGATGTTACCACTGCCTCTCCCCAGGGCTCTACAGCCAAATGTGTGGGGAAGATCATGTTGTTTTAGATACAAATATCTCTGATCAGCTTCATCTTGAGGTTCTCACCCTTTTATAGAAGACTCTGGAATTATCCATTCATTGGGAAAGACTGACCTCCAGTGTTTCCTAGAGATGTCACATCCCTGGGGGACTGGCTGCCCCAGGATTGTGTGGATGGAATGTGGGCCTGTCACTACTGGGGCCCTGGTTACCATTCAGCCCAAGGCAGCAGTGGTCAAGAGTCTTTCCCACCTGAGGACTATTTGGAGACCTGTGTGGAATGAGCTGGGGAGGGGGAAGTTGGTATCTGTCTAGTTCCTAGTGGACAGATTTCTACAACACTTCACCTGGGAAGCTCCTGTCCCTCATGGAGGGCAAGGAGTGAATTGGCCATGGAGACTCAATTCCCCTTTTGTCACCAGAGCTGGACTCTCCAGGCCATAGCTGAAGAATAATAATGGGACCTTTGGCGGGGGAAGGTTTCACTGCCAAGGCCTTGCTCTGAGGCTGGGAGCAGTAGAGGAATTCTAATTCCAGACCCATTAGAACAGTGATTCACTAACAAGAATTTGAGTCAATAAATGAAATATAACCATGTGAAATTGTTTCTCTCTAGGTCTGCGAAGGGGAAGTTCCAGCAGCCAGAGGAGATTTCTACTAATCTAGAATTAAGACTTGGCGATTTTTCCCAGAAAATTGTTGCTCTAATGGATACTCTGAGGAAGTTCAAAGGTACTGAGAAGGGATCTAGGAGGGGAAATTGGGATGAGCCGCTGAGACTGGGAATAGAATGGGTCTGGCCAATTGGTTGATAATTAGATGATGGATCTATTTAATTATTTGTACCAAAAGCATGCCTTGCCATTACAATTACTATTAAAGTAAGAAATTACAGACATACTGAAAGAAGTATTGGCCAGTTACCTTCTTCTGAGGCATAGGTGGGTCACAGAGAATTTCCTGTGATGTTCAGATTCCTCTTTACAGATCCACATTAGATATTTATTAGTTTTTTCAATCAATATTTGTAACAATCAAAGATAAGCATCTTCTATAACTAACTCATACAATAAACATGCATGAACATTTTAATTGGCAGGGCTTTTGCTATACAAGCTATTTCCATGTTGTTCTCTTTTCTGATAGGTTTATTGCCACTGATTATGCATAGGTCACTTTGACCCTGTTCTCTGCACAGGGATTTTTGGACTTTGCTAACTGCTCCTGGGCGGTACATTTTGGGTGTCTGCTGTCTTTAACACATGGTATGCTCAAAACATCTTTGTCCCACATAGCAACGATTGAACACATCGCTTAATAACAAAGTCACTTAAGGCAACATTTCCCTTATGTCAAGCAAATTGCTCACCAGGCCAAAGCCAAGTCAGTCAGCACTGTCTCGGTCTGTCCAAATTTATGTATAAGAAATGACCCTTGTACCAATTCTCAATACTTAACTTAATAACTAGTGAAAAGCAGACAAATGGAGCAGATGTAGCAGGGACCCAGGCATCAGGACGTCTCACATGAATTCATGATTTACCAAAGGTCACAGCATTCAGTCCCAAATTCCCCCAAATGGCCTAATTTGGGGCACCTGGGTTTCCCTCTCCCAGCTAGAGAGCTGCAGGGCAGGTGCTCCAGAGCCGTGTAGCCTCCGCAGCTGCAGGGGGAGTCAGTGGGAGCTGCAGGTGCCCAACCCCTCTGAGAACCAGGCCCCAGGTGCCTAAAGGTCGGCACCCAAAATCTAGACCCTAAATTAAAGGCCATTTGTTAAAGCTGGATCCAGGCCATCACTGAGCCCGGGTCCTGTGTGGTAGCTAGTCGTGGCCAAATGGGCCCTAGGGAAGGAGAAAGCCCCTCTCCCACGGTGAGGGATCCCTCCAGCACAGGAGCCTCTTGTGCCTCCTCCCCAGCAGCTGCAGGCAGAAGGCGGGTTCCTGAGAGGGCTGGGAATGGGGTGGGGGTGGCGAGGGCGGGTGGAAAAGGGAGGGGGGTGGACGAGGGATGGAGGGAGGTGGGCAGTGTAAAGCTGGGCCTCTGACACTGCACGCTGGGCAAGACACACAGGGGCCACTGTCAGAGGGAGGTAGCTCTGGCTGGCTTCAGAACTTCCTCAGCCTGGGCCATGGTCTGCACCAGGCCCTGCAGCCAGTGAACAGCAGAGTCACAAATGGCCCCTCCCCTCTCTCCTTTTGTCGGTACAAGGGTGAATCTGGCCCATGGAGCCAACCTTCCCCCTGCCTCAGTTTCCACACTGATAAAGTGATTTTATTATTATTCCTATTTCTGCCTATGGAGGACGAGGCCCTGTCGTGCTGCTCTCTGTAGAGACTCTGAGTAGACAGACCCAACAGCTCACAATTAGAGCCAGGATTTAGGAAACTCTCAACGTCCCGTTAGTGTCAAAGGGTCTAAAGTGGGTAAAGTTATTTTTATGCCAAAGTCTTTGCAAGCTCTGGGTCTAGGTTACGACAAAAGACAGTAAGTGAATGAGACAAACCAACTGGAGTCTGAAGGGTGGGAGGGGTGATGAGGGGAAAAGTAAATCGCACTTACAGATTGTGTGTCCTGGGATGATTGTGAGGATTCATGGATGTTGGTTCCATTGCTGGGAGATGCCTGAATGAGAGAGGAAAGAGATGGTTTCAGATTAATACCTGAGTGTGTCTCTGGGCCTCTGCCATAATTAAAACATGGTTCTGTGAGTTCAGAGTGGGGATGCTGTTATAAATATGAGAGTCTGAAATCTCATCTCATCTCTTTTCTCCTATCTCCCTCCAGACACTCTGCCGTCTGCACTGGAGACACAAATTGGGGAATCCCTAGGAGCACACAGGCAGGGTGAGTTTGCAGCTGGAGATTGTCTTTAAATGATCAGAAAATTCCCATGAAAACATTTTCATGAAATTGTAGCTAAAGTTAAAAACCAATCCAACACCATACTTGACCACACAGCCCCAAATATAAAACCACTAAGGAGATCCCAAGCTGAAGTCACACAAGCAATCCTGACACCCTTCTTGGTGCCGAGTTCAGGCCCAGGCTGATGACCAGAAACGCTCTCCCTGAGCAACATCCAAACACCCTTAACTCAGACTGTGGCATTTTCATAGAAAATCACAGGACTTTTTAATCCTAAATTGAGAGGACAGTGTAGAGCGATCTCTCCCCTATGGGCTAACACATCTTGGGCAGGGATGGGCTCTCCCATTAGAGCTCCTTACTTTTTCATGAACTGGGGAGATGCTCTGTCTGCTGGCAGCTCCTCCCCTCTCTTTGGGCTGGGGATGGGGTACCCCACCCAATTCTACCTCCTACACTCTGGTCTTAATTGGCTCTTCCCCTGTGTTGCAGCTCCCTCTCTGTTCCCTGGCCTGGGAGTGGAGGCTTCACTGGGGTGGGAGTTTCCCTCTGGGGTTTAAAGCTTGTACCTGCCTCCTCTGCTCCCTCCTCATTAAAACCTTCCTTGCTGTGTCTCTGATGCTGGGAATGGAGCAGCCCCAGCAGGGGGAGCAGGGAGCTGAAGCCTCAGCAATCCAATGAAAATCTAACGAAGAGGGTCCCATTACACGGACTGAGGAACTGAAGTGACATCCCTGCTCAGTCTCAGGTGCCCAGAACAGAGGCAGCTCCCTGGGACCCAGGCCTGTCCCAGTCAGGATGGTGCTGCTGGGGAGTGTGAGAAATGACCCCAGCCTCCCCAGGGCCGAGCTCTGCCCCTAACGCTCTTGATTCTCTCTCCCTAGTGAATGTGACTCTGGATCCAGACACGGCTCATCCCATCCTCGTCCTGTCTGAGGATCAGAAAAATGTGAGATGGGGATACAAACCGAGTCAAATGCCCAAGAACGCAGAGAGATTTGACTCTTGGGCCTGTGTGCTGGGCTGTGAGGGATTCACCTCGGGGAGACATTGCTGGGAAGTGGAGGTGGATGTGGGGGGTGGGGAATGCTGGGCTGTGGGGGTGGCCAGAGCGTCTATGATGAGGAAAGGACGGATCAACCTTGGCCCTGATGAGGGAATCTGGGCTGTGGGGCTGTGGCTGGGTCAGTTCCGGGCTCTCACTTCCCCTGAGGAGACTTCCCTGCCCCTGAGCCAATTCCCCAACAGCATCCGGGTTTGTCTGGATTGTGACAGGGGTCAGGTGACATTTATCGATGCTGATGATGGGGCCCAGATCTTCACTTTCCCGCCGGGCTCTGTCCCTAGGGAGAGACTCCGACCCTGGTTCTGGTTGGGGCAGGAATCCCAGCTCAGCCTGTGTCTCTGATACACTCAGGGATGGGGTGGGGGGTGGGAGGAAATATCCCACTGGGGACCCTGAAATCAGCCTCTGTAGCCTCTCACAATCTAGTCTCTATGACCTCCTCTGGTGGACTTTCTCTCATGCCATCACTACTACCCTGGAGCAAGGTTGCTTCACCCCTCAACTCCTGCAGCCGCTGGACTGTGAAATCATAGAGACCATTCAGTGATTGAGGTAGAAAAGCCAATCTCATTTGATCCAGGAGGATTCTGGGGATCCTAGGTCAGACAGTGTCCTGGAAACATGCAGGGGAACACACCCTGGGCATAGAAAAAGGGGGTTTCTCTAGCCACAGTGATCCTAATCTCTGTGACCTGAGCATTCCCATCTACTCAGCAGCATTCTGGCTTCTCTATGCCCCTGGAGGACTCCTGTCTACCCAGCCATTGATCTCTATGCAGCACCAGCAATGGGAAGGGGAGGGGTGAAGAACTAATTTGGGGTCAGGTGCAGAAGTGACGTGGCAATTGAGGGGCAGAATTAACAGCTGGGCTGGGAATGGGCAGATGTGGGGGTGGCAGGGACACAGTTATTAATTAGGATGGGGGGGGAAGGGGTAGGGAGAAGGTGGAGCCTCTGCACCAGCAGGGAGTCTAGGAGAGGGAGACCCAGGGCCTGGGGAGTCTGACCTACAGGCCACCAGGGAAGGGATGCTGCAGTGGGAAGGAGTTGGGAGAGGTCATCTGAATGAAGAGCTTTGCAGAGGGGGGGAATTAGGCACCGGGCAGGTTTAACCGGAAGGGAGAGAAGAAATGAAATGGGAAAAGATTAAAATAAAGTAAAACAACAGTAAACAGAAAAAGTGTGGGGGAAGTTGAAATGAGAATAGTGAAGGCAAAACAATCCTGAGAAGGGAAATGCTCAGGTGGCAGCTAGAGGGGAGGGGATAAATTCAGCCGAGAGAACTGGGGGCCTGAGTCAAAATGATCAGTGACATGGACTAAAATAGAGTTAGGGACACTCAGAGAAATAAACAGATGGAGAACAAGTGCTAGAGAAAACAATGCATAAAACTGGATTAAATGAAGCAGGCAAGACAACGCGAGCGTGACCTGGAAATCTATAAAATGTTTCTGAAAGTGAGACTGTAACATTAATTTCACCCCCTAGTTCATGGACAGTATTTCCACTTTGGCACCTTTCAGAACAACACTTCTCCAAACGTGTGGATGTTTTTGTGGTCTGGTTATGAAAGTTCCCTCTCAGGTCCTTTTAAGACTATTTAATTTACTTTTAAGGTAAATTAAACATAAAACATTCTCCTAGTCTGTTTCCCTTTAAGTTCCCAGCTGGGATTTCCCCTCCCCAAATTGGTTGTGTCGACCCAACACCAGTGAGGGTATCTGGGTATGTCAGTATGATCACTTGGACCTCACTGTAATATGTTGCTATCCATCCTGCACTCTGAGTTATGTGCTTTATACAAACATGTAGGTCAAGAATTGTCCAGCTGTGCTCTGGAGAGAGCTGGCTTAGTCATTTTACTTCTCAGCTTCCAAACCTGCCCGCGTGTGACGGATGTTCACAGTCTAGAATACCTGGGTTTTATCGCACATCCCCTCACAGTCAACAGTAACTAATTACACTATTTTAAAAAATAACCCTAAAATATCTAGCAAATGGAACCACTCAGTCCCCACTCACACAGCAGCAGGGTTTGTAGCACGGCCTCCCAGGTCCCCAGCACACACCCCCACCACCACTTGAACTTCAGTAGGAATTGCGTTTATTTCTGAGGCCAAGAACCAGAGCGGGACTTGACACACACTGCCAGCAAGTACCCAAATGCTTACTAGACACATTAGAATATTAGAGGTCAGAGCTCCAGCGTTCTCTTCCTAGGGCCACGGTACAGTGGTGGGTAGTGACGGGTAACCCGATCCTATCTATTTCATCCATTCATCCCAAAAGGCAGTAGGAATAAATGGCTTGTACCTGGGCTTTCTGTATTGGAGACCTGGTTTCTCTTCCCAGTTCCACCTGAACTGACTTTGTTCAGACTCCCTAATACCTTGTACACAGGGGGAGAAAGTGTCTGATAGTTTGCTGCTTTGTAGGGTAGGGAGATTAAGGGTTATGAAATATGTAAAAAGGTGTGTGGGGTACTCTGTACCTCAAAGCAGCACTCGGGAACCCCCATATTGACCATCATATAATTATGATATTGCATACAAAGCATGCCATGTAAGAGGTCATATGAAAAATCATGATTTGCTGAAATGCACTGTTCTGTTAAAAGAAAAGGAGTACTTGTGGCACCTGTCATAAATATAAAGGGAAGGGTAAACCCCTTTAAAACCCCTCCTGGCCAGAGGAAAAATCCTCTCACCTGTAAAGGGTTAAGAAGCTAAAGGTAACCTCACTGGGACCTGACCAAAATGACCAATGAGGAGACAAGATACTTTCAAAAGCTGGGAGGAGGGAGAAAAACAAAGAGTCTCTGTCTGTCTGTATGCTGCTTTTGCCAGGGATAGAACAGGAGTGGAGTCTTAGAACTTTTAGTAAGTAATCTAGCTAGGTATGTGTTAGCCATTTAAAGAAATCATAATCTGAGAAAAGAGTTGTGCTGAATAGAATGACTATTCCTGTCTGTGTGTCTCTTTTGTAACTTAAAGTTTGCCTAGAGGAATTCTCTGTGTTTTGAATCTAACTACCCTGTAAGGTATCTACCATCCTGATTTTACAGAGGTGATTCCTTTACTTCTATTAAAAGTCTTCTTCTAAGAAAACTGAATGTTTTTTCATTGTTCTAAGATCCAAGGGTTTGGGTCTGTGGTCACCTATGCAAATTGGTGAGGATTTTTACTAAATCTTCCCCAGGAAGTGGGGTGCAAGGGTTGGGAGGATTTTTGGGGGAAAGATGTGTCCAAACTACGTTTCCCAGTAAACCCAGATAAAGTTTGGTGGTGGCAGTGGAAATCCAGGGGCAAAGGGTAAAATTAATTTGTACCTTGGGGAAGTTTTAACCTAAGCTGCTGAAAGTAAGCTTAGGAGGTTTTCATGCAGGTCCCCACATCTGTACCCTAGAGTTCAGAGTGGGGAAGGAACCTTGACAGCACCTTAGAGACTAACCAATTTATTTGAGCATAAGCTTTCGTGAGCTATGAAGTGAGCTGTAGCTCACGAAAGCTTATGCTCAAATAAATTGGTTAGTCTCTAAGGTGCCACAAGTCCTCCTTTTCTTTTTGCGAATACAGACTAACACGGCTGCTGCTCTGTTCTGTTAAAATTTACATAGCATTCATGTGTATGAAGTTATTAGATTCTGCTGTATGGTTGTTACTGAAATATGTTGTAAGTTTGAGAGTCGCGGAGTGCCAGTTCTCCAGGGACAACAGAGAAGGTGATCCACTCCCAGGAGGGTGTTAAATGACCATTAATCAGCAGGGGAGTTGTAAAGAAGGGATTTAGAAATCTGTAAGAGATCTGTGCAAGCATCACATAATGGAGGATTGCTCAACTGAACTCTGTGACTCAGCAAAGCCCACCAGGAAATGTCTCGGGCTAGTGTTTTCCAGGAACATGGACTGGATATAAAATAGGGCACTTGCTTTTACCTTTCGCCGCATCCACCTATGCCAGAAGCAACAAGAATGATGGGAAAACCAAGACTTGACAAGACCAGTGGGGTGAGGAAAAACGGCTTGATCCAAAAAGTACTTGATCCCAATACTGCCTAGTGCAGGGGTCCGCAGTGCGGTGCCCATGGGTGCCGTGGCGCCCGCCGGGGCATTTTTGTGTGCCCACAGGACACCCCGCCGCCAAAATGCCACCGAGAAGCGTTGCCATTTCTCAGCGGTATTTTGGTGGCGACGCTTATTGCCACTGCTGCTTTTCGGCAGCAGGGTGTCTGGCGCCTGCCACAGTCTTCTGGGAATAGCATATTGCTATTCCCAGAAGAAAGGTTGGGGACCGCTGGCCTAGTGTAATAAGGCTGAAGATTTAGACTGCACGCTTACCTTTTATTTTATTTCGCAACGATCTCTGACCTATTGTGCCTACTGCTTAAAACTGATCTTTCTGGAGTTAGTAAATCTGTTTTATATTTTACCTAAAGCAGTGTGTTTTGGTTGAAGTGCTTGGGAAATCTCAGGTCAGGCTTCAAAGGCCAGTGCATGTCCTCTCCACACTGAGGGAGGAACAGACGGGGTAATAAAATTACACAGGGTCAGGCTTCTGACTTGGGCAGGGCAAGATTGTATATTTTGGGGGTTCAAGCATGGGGGCTTGGCAGATTTGCTGGTGTCTTTCTCTTTGTGATTCGGGAGCATTCATGCGATTTAGCTGGCTGTGAGCCTAGAGCAAGAGATTTTTGCTCTGAATGTTTAGGATTTAAATACTGCAGAAAAATTCCACCTCTCCCAGTTGACACGGTGATGGTATCAGGACCCTTGGATGGGCATAAAACAGTCATTAGTTTTAAGATTAAGGCTCTAAATAAGTAGAAATTAATGATCATTTACATTTAGAAAATCCAATATGGTGGACCAAAATGGCAGAGACAGAGATGACGTAGTTTAAATTTAGAGAGAGGAAAATTCCAGAATCACAGCAGACCTCGTGCCCCCTTGCCACGCTCGCTGCTGTTCCACCTCCCCGTGCAGGATTCCTTAGGAATCATAGAATATCATGATTGGAAGGGACCTCAGGAGGACATCTAGTCCAACCCCCTGCTCAAAGCAGGACCAATCCCCAATTTTTGCCCCAGATCCCGCATGGGCCCCCTCAAGGGTTGAACTCACAACCCTGGGTTTAACAGGCCAATGCTCAAACCACTGAGCTATCGGGGGAGGGAGGGAAGGAGAGCCCAAGTCCAGCTTGCCTCCCGGTGAGGGATTGGTGGGGGGAGGAGAGCTTGAGCGCAGGCGCCAGGGGTCTGGCTGTCCCCTGTATCGCCGCCTCCCAGCTGTGCACGCCCCTCCTTTGTGAGCTGCTGCCACCACTTTGTCAGGCTCTCTCAAGTGCTTTACAGCTATGAGTGCCGATGTCTGGGCAGACTGGCAGAAAACTAGGCAGCCATCCCAACCTGGTGGTGCATTCTGTCATTAGATTTCACCAAGCCAATGACCAATGTGAACTCTTGGATCGTTATCCCAGTCTTATCCTGGACTCCAGACGCTTCCCTTTGACTCTCCAGTCTGTCTTGTTACCCAGAGAATCTGGATTTTGTGATAAAAGGTCACTTACACCAAAAATCACATCACATCAGGCTGCTCCAAGTCCCAGGAGACCAGACATTTACCCCACATCAAGTGGTACCCTAGATCTGACACCAAAGACAAGGCTGGGAGACAATTCTATAGTAAACTCACTAAAGGATCATTCGCTAAGGAGAGTTATGGAGAGGTTAAAGCAGGGACAATATAGGCCCAGATGAGTCACAGTTTGTCATTCCAAATGGTGGCAGTGATGTAATAAACTACCAGTTCCCAGAAGCTTTTTCACAGTACCCCCATTGTCCCTGGGGAGCTCTGCTTTGTAGTCAGTACTGTTCCCTGTAAGAGTCCACACAGTCCAGAAATGAAGGACTTTTCCTTGAATCCATACTCACGGCTTCCTCTCACAGAAAAGAGGCAGACTGGGTCACTACCGACGTGGGCTTTTCCTCTGATGTCGGAGAGTGAAGAACATATTTTGAGTTTTTGACCTCTGATCCTCACGCACAACGTTCACTTGCTTTGAAATTAGCACTTTTCTGTTAACGTTCTTCACTTGCATTCCACAAGGCTTCTTTCTCGTTGGATGGGCAATTTAGTTACAGGGGTATACACAATGGAAACGTTCACTACCACATCATAAGAGGATAAAGATAAGTGAAATCAATGCAAGTAACATCCCATTACTTGTCATGAAGTTTAAACACCAAATCATTTTAATGTAGCCTAATACGCAAGTGAACTGGCCTAGGGCTCTGGCATGAGCTGGTGCATCTGGTCTGCCAGCGTCACATAGTTTGCACCAGGAAACCTGGGGGAGGATCACAGAGATGGGCTGGCTAATCAGCCACATAAACCAGTAAACCAATAAGGCTAATAAACCACATTTCCTACCACAGAGAAACCACTGAGGCTGATGCTGTGGAGGCAGAGGTGGGATCTCCAGGCCTGCCACAAAGGGTCCTGTGGGAATCAGCCCTGCTCAGTGGCACTGTCTGAATACAAAGGGGGCAGGGAGAAGGGGCAGAGGGGGTGAGTGAGGAGAGGCAGCACCTCTCTACCCCTGTGCTCTCCCTCTGCACTTATCCCATGATCCCCAAACACTCGATAGCCCAGCACCCAGCTCCCCCTGCTTCCTAGCTCCACCAGACCCAACCATTCCATCCCCAGTGTCCTCCCCAGAACCCATCTCCTAGTCTCTGAATATTTCCTCCCCCAGAGCCCAGTGCCCTGGGGGATTTGGGGAGGGGAGGAGTTACCAGCCCCCAGGGACACTCCCCCTGCAGGGAAGAACTCCAGGTAAGTGCGGGAGCCCAGCCCAGGGGCTGCTGGAAGATGGGGCTGGGGACAGGTGTCTAGAGTGAAGGTGGGGCCAGGCCCAAATGTCCTTCTCATCTCCATAGAAGGGGGATCCCGGCTGGGAGGGGAAGGGGGGGAGGGTGAACTTCAGCCAGGCAGAGGGAGCATCTGGAGGAGTTTCTCGCTCTCCCTTCCCCCATCTGTGGCCCATCAGCTCAGCAGCCAGGGCTGGAGCAGGGAGGAGGGGCCAATGCGGGCTTGTCCTCTTCTTCCTTGGGTTTGCTTAAACCAGGCAGAGCCAGAGGGTCACTGACCAGCTGATGCTCGGCTGCTGCTGGATCCTCACCCCAGCGATGAGCAGCTGGATCCTTGGAAGCAAACACCCCTGATGTGTGTGGGAATGAGGAAATGGGTTTGTTACTATGACCTAGTCAGGGCACTGAGAGAATTTCCCTGCTGTGTGGAGGAGTCTCTGATGTCCCACATGGTGTTAGTTCCACTTAGAGCATTTTCCACACTGAAAACATCTCAGGTTACTTCCCTGTGCGGATTTTCTCATGCCTGATATTCCGGAGGACACCAAAGGAAGCTTCTCCCACATTTAAGGTCCCTCTGTTGTACGGGTCACTGATGTGTGAGCTCGCATTGAATCTTTTCCTGCAGTCAGGCAATTCCTAGAGTCTCTCACACTTTTGTGGATTCTCTGATGTTTAATGAGGTGTGAGCACTGAATGAAACTTTTCCCACAGGCAAGGCATTTATGAAGTTGTGACCAGTGTTTCCAGGGGGACCCACTGAGATTGCTCAGTTAGAGCAAACTGCAAAGAATGGGGCCGACAATCCGCAAAACTGGTGGCTATTCCAATACTTAGATTCACCAAGCCAGCAACAAAACAGCTTCTGCAAAACCTTACCGGGCTACACAGAGGCCAAAACACAGTTCCCTTAAAGCACAGTTAGTCAATTATTTTTTTGTCAAGTTCAAAATGTATTGCTCAAGATACAGTCAAAGTCCAGACTCCAGAGAAAATAGTAATCATTAAAAACCCCAGTAATAATAAGAAGTAAATAAAAAGATGCTGGGGGTCCATTTAAAAGCATCCAGTGGTCCAGATTTCACCCCGGTCTGCCTATTGATTGCCCCTGCTGTACAGCAACCTGGCTTTGGGCTCCCTCCTAGACAGCCCAGTTAAATATAATGGGGATTACTGAAAATCTTGTTCATCATATAAATCATTTTACCAGTCTCAAAGGATCAAACACATCACCCACCAAGTTAATGAATACTTCAGCTCTTACCCAAATACAGGCTTACAGCCAATTCTTATTAACTAAAATAAGATTTATTAAAAGAAGAAAAGACAGTATTGGTTAAAAGATCATTATACATAGAGACATGAATAGAGTCCTTAGGTCAGTTTCACCATAGAGATGGTGCTTTAGAATTGAGAAAAGTGTTTTTCAGAATCATTTCATAAGGTTCTAGTCCAATATCCAAATGTTCAATATCAGGGTGGTCCAGATGGGACTGGAAATCTCAGTGTTATGACTCAACGCCCCCCCAAATAAAGCTTAAAAAGATCTGAGATAAAAGGATCAGGTCCCAAGAGTTTATATAGACATTTTTGCAGCCTCTTGACAGCACACAGTCCTTGGGTGAACAATAGGTTTTAGAAGTAACCTCCTATTTCCTAAACATCACAGGTAATAAAACTACATGGATTAACATAAGGTAATTATCCATAAAGCCATTCATAGACAGTTTACCACAAACTTTACAGAGATAGATATACAATGACATTATTACACCCAAGTTTAATCTAAATGTTAATATTTCCTTTTGACTTCTGAATTAACAAAATACAGTCCTAGACAGGAACCCTTTGGTTACACTGTTAATCTGTAACAAGATACAGGTAAACAGAGACTTCTACAATTACTATCTTCTAGGGCTGTCAAGCGATTAAAAAATGTAATCGTGATTAATTGTGCTGTTAAACAATAATAGAATACCATTTATTTAAATATTTTGGATGTTTTATACATTTTCAAATATACTGTTTTCAATTGAAACACAGAATACACGCCATGAATCTGGTGAAGTGGGTTATAACCCATAAAAATTTATGCCCAAATAAATTTGTGAATCTCTAAAATGTCACAAGGACTCCTCATTGTTTTTACAGAATACAAAGTGTACAGTGAGCACTTTATATTTTATTACAAATACTTGCACTGTAAAAAACAAACAATTTTTCAATTCACCTACTGCAAGTAATCTCTTTATGGTGAAAGTTGAATTTACAAATTTAGAATTATGGACAAAAAATACCTGCATTCAAAAATAAAATAATGTAAAACTTGAGAGCCTACAACTCCACTCAGTCCTACTTCTTTTTCAGCCAATTACTCAGATGTCCCCAGGTGTCCCATCCAGGTGGACTCCCTGCAGGGAGCTCTCGGTGTGAACAGGGGTTCTGAGCACACCAGTGTCAAACCCAGGAAGCTTTTTGCCCTGGTGAAAGGGTGTCCTGAAGGGAGACACGCTGCACCAGAGTCCTGCCTGTGACTCTGTGACACAGGGCTGTCGTAAACACCTACCTCCCCTCCAAGCTCTGATGGCCTCAGCTCTCAGGTGAGTAAAGCGGGAACGGCTGGGCCAGGTGGCATGTGCCCAATGAAAACATCTGATGCAGCTTTGTAAACAAATACAGAGCATGTCTGGTAACCGCCCCTCCCTACTTCTGGATGCTTTGGAGCAAGATCAGCCCTGTGCCGAGACACAGCATGACAATGCGTGAAGCGAGCTTAGTGTATTTTTTTACACCTGCCAGACTCTGCCTCACACCTTTGTGAACATCGCAGTCAGACTCACCAATATGACCATCCTCATGTACGACAGGGGTAACAGACAATGCTGGCTGTCCAAGCTACATTTTCGCAGCAGTGCCTAATTAGGAAGAGATACAGGTAGAGCGCCTGGCGTTAAACCCGCCCTCAGAGACAGCAGCAGGGAAAGTGCTGCCGTGTGTTCACACTCTCAGCTCCTACCGCAGTGCCATGGCCACATTTGCAGCGGCTTTTGGAGCGATGCATTATGGGCAGCTATCCCATAGAGCACCTCTTCCCATTCTGACACTGAGACTTGTGGGAAGTGGGAGGGGGTGCACGGGCCATCATAGGTCCTGTCCCAATGCCCCATCGTGCATCACTTCACATGCCAGCGCTCCCTGTGCTTCCTTCCACATTTGGCACCATCTTTCAATGGGTTGTGTCCTGCATGCTCTGTCTTCCCTTTCGGTCTGCGGGAATGGATGCCCAACTGGTGAGGACTATGCTGATGGGTCTCGCCAGCACATCACGAATGGCAGTCGAGTTACTCCTTAAGCTACAAAGTGACAGTCAGGAGTCCGACGATGATGTCAACTCGCATAATGCATACGGCACGAGATTGCTTGCATCATTCACAGACATGCTGACCACCGTGAAATGCCACTTTTGGGCTCGGGAAACAATCACTGAGTGGTGGGATCACATCATCATGCAAGTCTGGGATGATGAGCAGTGGCTGCAGAACTTTCATAGAATCATAGAATCTCAGGGTTGGAAGGGACCTCAGGAGGTCATCTAGTCCAGCCCCCTGCCCAGAGCAGGACCAATCCCCAATTAAATCATCCCAGCCAGGGCTCTGTCAAGCCTGACCTTAAAAACTTCTAAGGAAGGAGATTCCACCTCCTCCCTAGGTAACGCATTCCAGTGTTTCACCACCCTCCTAGTGAACAAGTTTTTCCTAATATCCAACCTAAACCTCCCCCACTGCAACTTGAGACCATTATTCCTTGTCCTTCTTGTAGTGTGGGGCCCAAAGGAAAGCTACTTTTCTGATGAGGAAAGCTACTTTTATGGGACTGTGTGCTGAGCTCGCCCCCAACCTGCGGTGCTAGGACACGAGATTGAGAGCTGCCCTGCCAGTGGAGAAGTGGTTGGCGATTGCAGTCTGGAAGCTGGCTACTCCAGACAGTTACCGATTAGTCACTAACCAGTTTGGAGTAGGCAAGTCGATCATTGGACTCATGTTGATGGAAGTGTGCAGGGCCATTAATCACATCCTGCTCAGAAGAACTGTGACTCTGGGCAACATGCGTGATGTGAATGGCTTTGTGACTCTGGGCTGCCCTAACTGTGGAGGGGCGATAGATGGGACGCATATTCCAATTCTGGCACCAGACCATCTAGCCTCCCAGTACATTAATCGCAAGGGGTATTGCTCAATGGTTTCAGGCGCTTGTGGATCACTGTGGGTGTTTCACAGACATTAATGCAGGCAGGTCCAGAAAGGTGCATGACGCATGCATCTTTCGGAACACTGGCCTGTTCAAAAAGCTGCAAGCTGGGACTTTCTTCCTGGACCAGAAGATCACTGAAGGGGAAGTCAAAATGCCCATTGTGATCCTCGGAGACACTGCTTACCTTTGTTACGAATTACACCTGAGAGGACACGCACACAACTGCTGCGAATCATACCCGGTAGGACACGCACACAAATGCTATGAATTACACCTGATAGGACACGCACACCAATGCTGCGAATTATACCTGATAGGACACGTACAGTTCGAATCTAGGCTGAGGCACATAAACAAAGTCCACAAATGCAGAGTTCCCAAAAGACACTAAGTTTATTACGCTCGAGCGTGGTGCCCCCCTGCTAGCCAGCGGGGGACCCTGAATACAGATTATACAAAGGTTATATACTTTTTAGCAAAGCATGTTGCCCTCGGAAACCTTAGCCAATAAACAAACCCTTGTCTTATCTACCACCTATCCCTGCTTGGTGCATTCCTCGTGCTATACCAGTATGTTAATTACACAGCATGGTCCTAAAGCCATGCATCAGTAACCTTTATTATCAGGATGGGAGGCCTCACATCAAAGGCCAAGAGATAGGGAGTTAGAGACTGACAAAAAACAGATACTGGGAGTCAAGGCAGGCTGGAGACAAGGAGGAGGATTTTCACAGGGATTCAGTATCTAAGGATCACTCCTCCTGGTGTATGATGTGCTGGCATTTAAACAATGGTGGGCCCCAAACCAAAATGGAGTCACGTGTGCTAACTTTTCCTTAACACCTTTTAATGCCATGGCTCATGAAGCCCTACACAGGGAGCCTTGACAGCAACAAGGAGCGGTTCAACAACAGGTTGAGCCAGTGCAGAATGACTGGAGCGTGCTTTTGGCTGTTTAAAGGCCCGCTGGCGCGGTCTGTATGGGAAGCTGGACCTGGCCGATGACAACATCGCTACAGTTATAGCCGCGTGCTGAACATAACATGGAGGGTACAAGCTCCACTCTGGCATGGACCACTGAGGTTCAGCGCTGGGAAGCTGAATTTGAACAGCCAGAGACCAGGGCTATTAGAGAGGCACAGCACGGGGCCGCAAGGATTAGGGATGCCTTGAGGCAGCAATTCGATGCTGAAAGCCAGTAATGTCTGGTGCTCTGCACGGGAGTGCAGTGGTTCCAGTGCTAGTAGGCATCTGTGTTTGCTACGTATGATGCACTGACTTGCAGGGCCTGTTGCTTTTCTGGGCGATGCATGCTTTTAATTAATGCAACAGAGAATGTTTCCAAAACCAAAAAAAAATCATTTATTGAAAAGAAACACAACTGCTGGAGAAACACACATGGCATGGTACATCTGTACTGTGTGGGAGGAGGGAAGGGCGTGGGGTGGGGAACGGAACAATCTCAGATTTGCATATGTTCTGGTATCATATTCAGCCTTCCTGTCTGTGTGGTGCACTTCAGGATGGCTAAACTGCATGGGGATGGGGGTTGAGTGCAGTGGGTAAGGGTTGGAATTTGCAGGGGTGGACGGTGAAGGTAAAGGTGATGGAGGCAGCTGGTGGAGATAAGAAACCAGATGTTGGGGAAAGTGGGTTGGAGGTGACATGGGGGCGCAAGGGAAAGAATTTTGGGACAAGGGCTGCAGGGGTGGGGGTGGGCACAGATCTGCTCCCTATGCAGTGCTACGAGCACCTGCATCGAGTCCGCTTGGTGCTCCATGATGCTTAGGAGCCGCTCCGTGCTTTGTTCCTGGTGATCCGCAGTTTCCTGGTGGATCCTCTTTTCGCTTTCCCGTCACACCTGTACTTTTTCATTCTCAGTAAGGGACTGTGGCATGACTTCATGCAGAAGGTCCTTGCTTCTTCGCGGCTGCTTCCTGAGGCTGTGCAGCCGTTCGGCCGTTAATAACAGGAACAGTTGGGATCTCAAGGTTGCATCTGTGAAGCCAAAATGCAACATTTTACAGAGGCAGCATTGTTACCACTAGACAGAGCAATGATTCAGCAGAACTTAAAGACAAGCACAGTTCATACAATAGCACAAACTGCCTGTCCCAGGACAAGTGCACATAACACATAAGAGCCCCGAAATGGTGAATAACCACATGGACGGACGGACGGGGGGGGGGGGGGGGGGGAACTGATTGTTCCAGGGCCGTAATGTTCTCTGGGGTCCTGTGTCTTGGGGAGAGCCAACAGCTGCAGGGAGCCCCTATACTCAACACTGTCCCCACATTTTCCACAGGCTGGGTTCATCCTGGAAGATATCTCACTGCTGAGGATGACCTAGGAAGCAAGGGAGGATCTTCTGCAACAATGCGGCTTCCGCCCTGGCCCTTATGTGGCTCTGCCTCCCCCCGCACACACCCAGCAATCAGATCACAGTTTGTATAGTTTTTTTCTCTGCAACCAAGAAAACTGAAAACTTCCTTTGTTTAGGAAACAAAAGCCAAGAGTCTCACCTCATCACATGCTTCCAGGAGCTGGGGCTTTAACAAACACACCAAATATCATAGAATATCAGGGTTGGAAGGGATCTATGATCATCTAGTCCAACCCCCTGCTCAAAGCAGGACCAATCCCCAATTTCTGCCCCAGATCCCTAAATGGCTCCCTCAAGGATTGAGCTCCCAACCTGGGGTTTAGTAGGCTAATGCTCAAACCACTGAGCTGTCCCTCCCCCGTTATGAGTGTTGGTGACACTGTGGCTCCTTTACATTGAGCCAGACCAGCCTCAGTATACATGAGAATCAGGCTTTGAAATGTTGATACCAGTGTAACCAAGGTTTTGGCCTGTGAATTTCATATCGCTAGACTTGGAAGGATTAGACTTTATCGGTCGATGTCTGCAAATGTCGATTTACACACACAGACCATGACAAAATACTTCCAGTGATAATAATTAAAATTTACCAATAGGCACAGTAAGAACAATGCTGCATGAGACCTTATTAGACATTGATTAAAGAATATTTACTTTGCCTATCTTGACATGTGATGTTGACAATCTCTATTTTAATGATTATGAAGCTTTAACTTTTTGAATCTGTCTCTACTGTCCTTAAATATTTAAAATACTGTCTGATCCCACCCTAAATTTCCCACCAGTGAAAATTTAAATTGATAAAAATTGGAATAAAATGCTTAAAACCCACATTTTTGTGCACTTGTGAAAGTTTAAATCGATAAGCATAAAAATTGCTTAGAAATAAACATCTGTCAAAATTTTATATTAAAAAATGAATTCTACCAAGCCTGACTATCACTCCTTAGACACACAGACCCACCCTGCTCCTGCAAGCTCATCAGGACAGGGGGATGCTGATGTCCACGTGGAGCCCCGGTGACCCTCCACACCAGCACAGGGGGCTGACTGCAGGACCAGAACACTAGTGGTCTATTTTTCACGAAACCCTCACAGCTGAATTGTTACCAGTGGGCTCCTTCCAATTCAGCGAACAGTGTGCATCAGTTCCAGGAAGGGAAACACCCAATTGTTGCTGCAGGCGGGGCAGAGTGTGAACTCAGGAGGAAATTGAAACTTCTTAGTTCTTACCCGGTTACACTGCCGAGAGGGAGCCATGGCTGCAGAGAACCCCGTGGAAAGTCTGCAGGAGGAAGCGACATGTCCCATCTGTCTGGAGTATTTTAAGGACCCAGTGATTACAAACTGTGGGCACAATTTCTGCCTAGCCTGCATCAGCCAGTGCTGGGAGGGACCCGACACAGCCACCGCCTGCCCTCAGTGCAGAGAAACTGTGCAACAGAGAAACCTCAGGCCCAACAGGCAGCTGGCAAACATGGTAGAAATCGCCAGTCGGCTGAGTTTACAGGCAAATGAGGCAGCGAAGGGAGCAGGAGGAGATGGGGTGTGTGGGGAACACCAGGAAGCTCTGAAACTGTTCTGTAAAGAGGATGAAACTTCAATCTGTCTGGTTTGCCATCTGTCCCGGACTCACAGAGCTCACACGGTGGTTCCCATAGAGGAGGCTGCCCAGGAGTACAAGGTAGGGAATTGCTGTCAAGTTTAATGGGTAATAACTTTGGATTTTAATTACAGGCTAATTTCACTGAAAGTTACATTGAACAGGTCAGCTCTGTAAAGCCTTCATGGTATGGGAGATGCTGTAACAAAATAATTAATTTGGCAGTTTGGCAACAGAGGCAAAATATAAAACTCTTTACAGACACCTCCTGATGTGGGAAACTTTTCTGAGATGCAGAATCCTTTGCAAACCCAGCTTTTTTTTTTTAACACAACGGAAGCTGTGAAATGCTCATTGAAGCTTGACTCAGAAGAACTGCAGACCGATCTATATGAATATGTTGCCCTCAGCCTGGAGAAGGGGAAGTTACAAGCTGTTCTTGTTACTGATTTGTTTAATTGAGTGACCAAAGAGATTGAAGTGTTCTCCGACTGGTTTTTGAATGTTATAATTCTTGACATCTGATTTGTGTCCATTTATTCTTTTACATAGAAACTGTCCAGTTTGGCCAATTCACCTGTGCATCTACCAATGTGATATATGCCATCATGTGCCAGCAATGCCCCTCTGCCATGTACATTGGCCAAACTGGACAGTCTCTACGTAAAAGACTAAATGGACACAAATCAGACGTCAAGAATTATAACATTCAAAAACCAGTCGGAGAACACTTCAGTCTCTTTGGTCACTCGATTACAGACCTAAAAGTGGCAATTCTTCAACAAAAAAACTTCAAAAACAGACTCTAACGAGAGACTGCTGAATTGGAATTAATTTGCAAACTGGATACTATTAACTTAGGCTTGAAAAAGACTGGGAGTGGATGTGTCACTACACAAAGTAAAACTATTTCCCCTTGTTTATTTCCCCTCCTACTGTTCTTGAAAAGTGCTGGAAATGGCCCACCTTGATTATCACTACAAAAGGTCCGTCCCCCCACCAGCTCTCCTGCTGGTAATAGCTCACCTTTCCTGATCACTCTTGTTACAGTCTGTATGGTAATACCCATTGTTTCATGTTCTCTGTGTATATAAAATCTCCCCAGTATATTTTCCACTGTATGCATCCGATGAAGTGAGCTGTAGCTCACAAAAGCTTATGCTCAAATAAATTGGTTAGCCTCTAAGGTGCCACAAGTCCTCCTTTTCTTTTTGCGAATACAGACTAACTCGGCTGCTACTCTGAAACCTGAGGCGCAGAGAGTTGCCCAGGGTCATCGGTAGATGGGAACAGAACTGAGGTCTTCCTAGACCAGGTCCAGGGCCCTAACTGCTAGACCATGCTGCTACCCTAGTGTCAGTCCCACCCCCGATGAAGTGTGTCCATTAGCAGGGAAAAGTACCTTGATAAAGGCCCCAGACCCAGCAGGGAGATTAAATTTCTCACGGGGATTCTGAATTCCTGTGCTGCTCCATGGGGGGTTAAACTCAGATGCTGCCGGCCTGCACTAGAGGAGATCACTGGGCTCAACATTGTGTGGGACCCCGAGCACCTTCAGTCCGCACACAACAGGGCTCCAGACAGCTCAGGTCCATGCCAAGTCACACTGGGATTAGACTGGATAGCAGCAAAATTAACTCCTGGGAGGTGCTGACCGGTGCTAGTCTGACCTGTTCTGGTGTGTACGTGGGCAAGGCCCAGCCAGAGTGGTTCCATGAGTCCCACCAGGCAGCCTTTTGAAATCTCCCAGAGTCCACTGCTTCCGGGATCTTTACCAGGCAATGGGACAGTGGGGTACCTGCCCAGGGGGCATTGCCATGGAAAGGAGTCAGGACAGCACTGGGCCAAACCCCAACCCGTTCTTCATACAAATCTGCATCATGTCTAATTAGGGAGGTCACCGAGGCTTCCACAAAGCATGGGACATCCCCACGCCTGCCTGCCTGGGCCCATCCTCGCCAGTATCAGTTGCCCTGTGTGGGCCCCACCACCGCCTTTGTGAGTGGACCACCCATCTGCATCACTGTGCATGGAAGTGCCACCCCCAGCCCCACCCCCACCCCCACCTCAGAGGTGTCCTCCTGCATCCTCAGTCTCCTCCTCTTTCTTTTGCACCAGACAAAGCCACGTCCAGTGCTGGGTCCCTGCCGGACAGGGATAGGGCTCCACAGAACTGGGACCGCGCAGCTTCAAACCAGACGAGCGGCCTCCCGACGTCTCATGGGCTTTGCCCTGGTGCTTAGACCAGCTCTGTCCAACCAGTGCAGTCCCCAGGGCTGCAGGGCTGAAATCCCAGCCCATATTGAAACCCTGGTGGCTTCTGGGATTTGTATCACTTTGTTCATTAAACCTTCTCAAAAACAGATATATTGATTCTCCCCCATGTGACTCCAGTGCCCTGGTATGTGCTGTACCACTGATCAATTCATAAACACCAGTAAAGCTTGGTTATAATTGAGATCTCTCTCATTACTAAAGAGAGTATAAAAGAGTATAAAAATATTGCTCGGGCATGTAGGAATGAAATCAGGAGGGCCAAATCACACCTGGAGCTGCAGCTAGCAAGAGATGTTAAGAGTAACAAGAAGGGTTTCTTCAGGTATGTTGGCAACAAGAAGAAAGCCAAGGAAAGTGTGGGCCCCTTACTGAATGAGGGAGGCAACCTAGTGACAGAGGATGTGGAAAAAGCTAATGTACTTCATGCTTTTTTTGCCTCTGTCTTCACGAACAAGGTCAGCTCCCAGACTGCTGCTCTGGGCATCACAGCATGGGGAGTAGGTGGCCAGCCCTCTGTGGAGAAAGAGGTGGTTAGGGACTATTTAGAAAAGCTGGACGTGCACAAGTCCATGGGGCCGGACGCGTTGCATCCGAGAGTGCTAAAGGAATTGGCGGCTGTGATTGCAGAGCCATTGGCCATTATCTTTGAAAACTCGTGGCGAACGGGGGCAGTCCCGGATGACTGGAAAAAGGCTAATGTAGTGCCAATCTTTAAAAAAGGGAAGAAGGAGGATCCTGGGAACTACAGGCCAGTCAGTCTCACCTCAGTCCACGGAAAAGTCATGGAGCAGGTCCTCAAGGAATCAATCCTGAAGCACTTAGATGAGAGGAAAGTGATCAGGAACAGTCAGCATGGATTCACCAAGGGAAGGTCATGCCTGATTAATCTAATCGCCTTTTATGATGAGATTAGGTTCTGTGGATGAAGGGAAAGCAGTGGATGTATTGTTTCTTGACTTTAGCAAAGCTTTTGACATGGTCTCCCACAGTATTCTTGTCAGCAAGTTAAAGAAGTATGGGCTGGATGAATGCACTATAAGGTGGGTAGAAAGTTGGCTAGATTGTCGGGCTCAACGGGTAGTGATCAATGGCTCCATGTCTAGTTGGCAGCCGGTATCAAGTGGAGTGCCCCAAGGGTCGGTCTTGGGGCCAGTTTTGTTCAATATCTTCATAAATGTTCTGGAGGATGGTGTGGATTGCACTCTCAGCAAATTTGCGGATGATACTAAACTAGGAGGAGTGGTAGATACGCTGGAGGGCAGGGATAGGATACAGAGGGACCTAGACAAATTGGAGGATTGGGCCAAAAGGAATCTGATGAGGTTCAACAAGGATAAGTGCCGGGTCCTGCACTTAGGACGGAAGAACCCAATGCACCGCTGCAGACTAGGGACCGAAAGGCTAGACAGCAGTTCTGCAGAAAAGGACCTAGGGGTGACAGTGGACAAGAAGCTGGATATGAGTCAACAGTGTGCCCTTGTTGCCAAGAAGGCCAATGGCATTTTGGGATGTATAAGTAGGGGCATAGCCAGCAGATCGAGGGACGTGATCGTTCCCCTCTATTCGACATTGGTGAGGCCTCATCTGGAGTACTGTGTCCAGTTTTGGGCCCCGCACTACAAGAAGGATGTGGAGAAATTGGAGAGAGTCCAGCGAAGGGCAACAAAAATGATTAGGGGTCTGGAACACATGACTTATGAGGAGAGGCTGAGGGAACTGGGATTGTTTAGTCTGCAGAAGAGAAGAATGAGGGGGGATTTGATAGCTGCTTTCAACTACCTGAGAGGTGGTTCCAAAGAGGATGGTTCTAGACTATTCTCAGTGGTAGAAGAGGACAGGACAAGGAGTAATGGTCTCAAGTTGCAGTGGGGGAGATTTAGGTTGGATATTAGGAAAAACTTTTTCACTAGGAGGGTGGTGAAACACTGGAATACGTTACCTAGGGAGGTGGTAGAATCTCCTTCCTTAGAAGTTTTTAAGGTCAGGCTTGACAAAGCCCTGGCTGGGATGATTTAATTGGGGATTGATCCTGCTTTGAGCAGGGGGTTGGACTGGATGGCCTCCTGAGGTCCCTTCCGGCCCTGATATTCTATGATTCTATGATTCTATGAGACTGACCCTGATTTGGTAACAAGTCTGAATATGACACGCTCCCAGTCTCTATTAATGAGGTTTTATCTCCTTGGTGGCCCTGATGTCACAAAGCAATTAGAACCAACAGTCATCTTAGGTTTGGGTGCAAAAACACTCAGTTCACACCCCTCTCAACCCTCAAAATGAAACCTCTTAAATCCTTTCTGTTTCTTCAGGAAAAACTTCAGGCCCATTTGAAGACTCTGAGGGAAGAGAGAGAAAAGCTGCTGGAATCAAAAGTGACTGGAGGAGGGAAAAGCTGGGAGTATTTGGTAGGTGCCTGTTGTTATTAAGCAGCAGGGACTGGCCGTGGGAGGTCTGTTTGGAGGCAGATTCCCCTGTGGCCTTGATGAATGTGGGCTTGTGTGTGTTCATCCCTGATCATGGATTGCTGGGTTAGATCTATGTGTAGACAAGCCCTAAGCTTCCATTGCAGTTATGAGTTAATGTCTAGCCCTTGTGGCTTTCACATAAATCCTCCCCAAGTGAACTGAATGTCCCTGTGAGGTGCTGTCCACTGTGTCTGGTCATTTCTTGCACTAACATGATCTTAGAATTTTCAAAGAAGATCTTCCTCTTGCACACTCAGCTTTCCATTAAAGGGCCCCAGGATCCATCCGTGTCCCTGACCAGCCCTTTCCCTATTTTCATACAGATACAGACACAAACCGAGAGGCAGAAGATTGTGTCTGAATTTCAGCAACTGCGGCAGTTCCTGGAGGAACAAGAGCGACTCCTGCTGGGCCAGCTGGACAAGTTGGATGAGGAGATTGTGTGCATCCAGAATGAAAATGTCAGTATATTCTCTGAGGAGATTTCCCATCTCAGTGAGCTGATCAGTGAGCTGGAGGGGAAGTGTCAGAAGCCAGCAAGTGTATTCCTGCAGGTGAGACTGAGTGAGAAACACCCCAGATCCCCACACAGAGAAGGGAGGGCTCCTGAATCATAAGCACTGGGGTCCAGCAGTCAGAGATCTTGGTGTAACTCGGCGTGTCCATTGCTGACATGTGAAGTACTATTGTTCTTTGCAGAGACACAGACACAGAGATATGAGAGAAGGAAAAGTCCCATTAATTCAGGGAATCCATGGCCCTGGGGCCAGGGTAGGGTCTCTCTTCCCCCAAACTTCCTAAATCCCTTCCCTGGGATCCCCTGTGTGTATCAGAGGGGACTGATATTCTTTTCTCTCTCTCTCCTCTAGGATGTCAGAAGCACCTTGAGCAGGTATGTGGCTTTCTCTCACTCCCCCTCACACTTCACAGTGTTGGGAAAGAGCTTGGAGATTATGTTAGCACCACATCTCCCCAGGGCTCTATAGCAAAATGTGTGGGGAAGGTCACATGCTGGATACAAATCTCTCTGAACAACTTTATCCAGAGGTTCTCACCCTTACACAGAACACTCTGGAATTATCCATTCAGTGGGAAAGACTGACCTCAAGTATTTCCTAAGGATGTCACATCCCTGGGGGACTGGCTGCTTCAGGATTGTGGGGATGGAATATGGGCCTGTCACTGCTGGGGACCCTGGTTACCATTCAGCCCAGGGCAGCCATGGTCAAGAGTCTTTCCCACCTGAGGACTGTCTGGAGACCTGTGTGGAATGAGCTGCAGAGAGGGGAGTTGGTGTCTTAGTCTAGTGGACCGATTTCTACAGCACTTCACGTGGGAACCTCCTGTCCATCAGAGCATGGAGGCCAAGGAGTGAATTGGCCATGGAGACTCAATTCCCCTTTTGTCCCCAGAGCTGATCTCTCCAGGCCAGAGTTGAAGAACATTTATTGGTCCTTTGAGGGGAACATTTCATGGCCATGGCCTGTGCTGCACCTGCTCTGAGGCTGGGAGAAGTCGAGGAATTCTAACTCCAGGCCCATTAGAGCAGCGACTCACTAACAAAAGCTTATAATCAGTCACTAAATGCAACATAATCATGTGAAATTTTTTCTCTCCAGGTGTGAGAAGGGGAAGTTCCAGCAGCCAGAGGAGATTTCTCCTGAACTGGAAGAGCAGGTCCGTGGTTACTTCCAGAAAACTCTTGCGCTATTGGAGACTCTGAGGAAGTTCAAAGGTACCTAGAAGGGATTTAGGCAGGGAAACTGGGTTAAGCATCTGAGACTGTGGGAAGAGAATGGCGCTGGTCAGTTGGGTCATAATTAGTTTATCAGCTTGATTACCTTGTTTGACCATTCTTTTAGTATCCTGGGCTTCCTTCTCCATGTGTGGCAATATCTTTTCAGGACGAAATCTTCCCATCTCTTCTGAGGGCGGCTGAGTGGTTGTTTCAGTTCCCATGGGTTATATGATGCTTCTATTTAAAATTGTTGGGTGAGAAGGCCACGCACTTGGGGTCCAAGACTCTCAGGTTGATTAATTCAACCTCTTATTTGCTCCAAAAGTATGTCTTGCCATGACAATTACTGCTCAAGTAAGAAATGACGGACGTGCTGAAAGAAATACTGCCCAGTTACCTTCTCCTGGGGCAAAGGTCGGTCATGATGCATTTCTCCTTTGATGCTCTGACTACTCCATACAATGTCCGACATATTATACACATCCAGATTATATACAGTATTTATTAGTTCTTTTTCAGTCACCTTTGTGTGTTATGAATAGTAAGTGTCTTGCCTAAATCATGCACTGCACCTGCATGAACTTTTTAATTGGCAGGGCTTTTGCTGTCCAAGCTATTTTCATGTTATTCTCTTTTCTGATTCATTCATCACCACCCAATACACTGATGTGCACAGATAACTTTGACCTTTTCTCCACATAGGGGTTTTTGGACTTTGCCAACTGCTCCTGGGTGGTACATTTTGGGTGTCTGTTGTCTTTAAGCACATTGTGTGGTCAAAACATCTCTTTGTCCCACATAGCAACTTATGAACACATCACTTAATAACAAGGACACTTAAGGCAACGTTTCCCTTATGTCAAGTAAACCGCTCACCAGGCCAAAGCCAAGTCAGTCAGTACAAATGCACAGTCTCGGTCTGTCCAAACTTATGTATAAGAAATGACCCTTGTACCAATTCTCGATACTTAATATAATAACTCGTGGAAAGAAGACAAATGGAGCGGATGTAGCAAGGGCCCAGGCATCAGGATGTCTCACGTTAATTCATGATTTACCAAAGGTCACAACCAGTGATGAGCTGCCAAAATCTTAACAACGGGTTCCCTCCTCACTCCATGAGGGGGTTGTTGCCCACCCCCGCCCCCCGGGACTCCTGCCCCATCCACCCCTCTCCCCTGTCCCCTGACTGCGCCCAGAACTGGGCAAGAGGGTCTCGTGGGCCACCGTAGTGGGTGCCCACCCCACCCCTAAGAGCCGGAGGGACTTGCTGGGGGGCGAGGTGGGGATTCCCGGCGGTGCTTACCTGGGGCAGCTCCCAGGAAGCATCCGGCAGGTCCCTCTGGCTCCTAGGGCTGGGGAGCGTAGCTGGGGGGGAGCAGGGGGAGCTGCTGGAGCACCCACGGGGAAAATTTGGTGGGTGCAGAGCCCCCACCGGCAGCTCCCCGCCCTGCGCCCGGCCCCAGCTCGCCTCCGCTCCGCCTCCTCCCCTGAACCAACCATCCTGCTCTGCTTCTCCGCGTGCCCCGCTTCCCGCGAATCAGCTGTTCAGTGGGAAGCCAGGGAGGGCTGAGAAGCAGGCCGCAACTTCCTGCTCAGGCCAAGGGTGGCGGAGGCGAGCTGGGGCAGGGAGCAGTTCCCCTGCGCCCGCCCCCCTCCCACCCCCGGTTACCTGCTGCGGTGCAGGCGGCCCTCTTCGCGCTCCCTCCCCCCGCCCGAGCTCACCTCCTCTCTGCCTCCCTGGGCCAGAGCGGGAAGGCGCCGCTTGCTTCTCAGCCCGCCCCGGCTTCCCACCGAACAGCTGATTCGCGGGAAGCGGGGGGCGGGGGACGCGGAGAAGCAGAGCGGGGCGGCGCGTTCAGGGGAGCAGGCGGAGCGGAGGTGAGCTGGGGCCGGGGATGGGGCAGGGAGCTGCCGGTGGGGGCTCTGCACCCACCAAATTTTCCCCGTGGGTGCTCCAGGGCTGGAGCACCCGTGGAGTCGGCGCCTAAGGCGCCACTTTGGGCCGGTTGTTAAATTTAGAAGCCCGTTTAGAACCGGTTCTCCCTCACAGAACAACCGGTTCTAAAAGGGCTTCTAAATTTAACAACCGGTTCTAGCGAACCAGTGCGAACCGGCTCCAGCTCACCACTGGTCACAACATTCAACACTCAGTCCCAAATTCAGGAAAATGGCCTAAGTTGGGGCACCCGAGTTTCCCTCTCCCAGCTGGAGAGCTGCAGGACAGCTGCCCAGAGCCGTGTAGCCTCCAGAGCTGCAGGGGGAGTCAGGGGGAGCCGCAGGAGACCAGCCCCTCTGAGAACCAGGCCCCAGGTGCCTAAAGGTCGGCACCCAAAATTAAAGATCAATCGTTACACCTGGACCCAGCCCAGCTCTGGTCCCGTACGCAGCTAGTCTGGGCCAAATGGGCGGTAGGGAAGGAGAAGCCCCCCCCCCCCGCCCCCCCCTCACGGTGAGGGATCCCTCCAGCACCGGAGCTTCTGGTGCCTCCTCCCCAGCAGCTGCAGGCACAAGGCGGGGTCCTGAGAGGGCTGGGAATGGGGTGGGGGTGGCGAGGACGGGTGGAAGAGGGAGGGGGGTGGATGAGGGATAGAGGGCCGTGGGCCGTGTAAAGCTGGGCCTCTGACACTCTGCACCCTGGGCAAGACCCATGGTTTTATATTAAATACCTGAGTGTCTCTCTGCCTGTCTCTCTGTCACGATGAAAACACAGTTCTAGGAGTTCAGAGTGGGGACGCTGTTGTAAATATGAAAGCCTGAAATCTCCCCCCTCTTCTCCTTTCCCCCTGCAGACACTCTGCCGTCTGAACTGGAGACAAAAAGAGAGGAACCACTCGGAGCACACAGACAGGGTGAGACTGCAGCCTCTTTCCAGCCCTGGCCCCTCTCAGACCCCACCCCTGCTCCCCTTCCCCCGAGGCCCAGAGCCCAGCTGTCACCCAGGGCGCTCAGGCGGCCCTGGGGAACCCTGCACCCTCCACCTGCCCTGGGGTGGTGCGCTCTGGGGAGTGGAAACATGGGCTGGGGGCTGCTCCCAGGCCCCCCAGACACCAGCCCAGGGCAGGTGGAGGGTCAGGGGCTCCCCACAGCGGCCAAGGCTCCCAGCATGGCGAGGGGTCAGGGCCTCGATGGGAAGAGGAGTCATGGGGCAGGGCCACGGAGTGGGCAGGACCGCAGGCAATGGGCCCTTGTGCCCCCCCCAAACTTCTACCAAGGTTCCAGAACACCTAGGGGGGATCCCAAGCCGACATCACACAAATAATCCTGGTTTCAGAGTAGCAGCCGTGTTAGTCTGTATCCGCAAAAAGAACAAGAGGACTTGTGGCACCTTAGAGACTAACCAATTTATTTGAGCATAAGCTTTTGTGGGCTACAGCCCACTTCATGCATGCGTCCGATGAAGCGGGCTGTAGCCCACGAAAGCTTATGCTTTGTTATGAATTACACCTCATAGGACACGCACACAACTGCTGCGAATTATACCTTGTAGGACACGCACACAAATGCTACGAATTACATCTGGTAGGACACGTACACAAATGCTACGAATTATACCTGATAGGACACGCACACAAATGCTGCGAATTACACCTGATAGGACACGCACACCAATGCTGCGAATTATATCTGATAGGTCACGCACAGTTCGAATCTAGGCTGAGGCACATAAACAAAGTCCACAACTGCAGAGTTCCCAAAAGACACTAAGTTTATTACGCTCGAGCATGGTGCCCCCCTGCTAGCCAGCGGGGGACCCTGAATACAGATTATACAAAGGTTATATACTTTTTAGCAAAGCATGTTGCCCTCGTGCATCGGAAACCTTAGCCAATAAACAAACCCTTGTCTTATCTACCACCTATCCCTGCTTGGTGCATTCCTCGTGCTATACCAGTATGTTAATTACACAGCATGGTCCTAAAGCCATGCATCAGTAACTTTTATTATCAGGATGGGAGGCCTCACATCAAGGCCAAGAGACAGGGAGTTAGAGACTGACAAAAATCAGATACTGGGAGTCAAGGCAGGCTGGAGACAAGGAGGAGGATTTTCACAGGGATTCAGTATCTAAGGATCACTCCTCCTGGTGTATGATGTGCTGGCATTTAAACAATGGTGGGTCAGATGTGCTAACTTTTCCTTAACAGTTTAAATAAATTTGTTAGTCTCTAAGATGCCACAAGTCCTCTTGTTCTTTTTACAAATAATCCTGACACCAACCTGAGTGCTGAGTTCATGCCCAGCCCAGGCTGCTGAACTGAAACACTCTCCCTGAGCAGCACCCGAACAGAGCTCCCTGCCCTGAGGCCTGACACACCCCTCTGCTTTACCCAGAGACTCCCCATCGCGCTTCTCCAACATCTGGCCTTTCCTTTGGGCAGGGCTGGGCTCTCCCATTGGGGCTGCTCCCTGCTTCCTGGATTGGGGAGATTCTCCCCCTCTGATGCTGGCAGCTCCTCCTTTCTCTCTAGGCTGGGGATGGGGCTATCTCACCCAGTGCTGCCTCCTACTCTGGTCTTAAGCGGCTCTTCCCCAATGACAGGTTTCAGAGTATCAGCCGTGTTAGTCTGTATTCGCAAAAAGAAAAGGAGGACTTATGGCACCTTAGAGACTAACCAATTTATTTGAGCATAAGCTTTCGTGAGCTACAGCTCACTTCAATGAAGTGAGCTGTAGCTCACAAAAGCTTATGCTCAAATAAATTGGTTAGTCTCTAAGGTGCCACAAGTCCTCCTTTTCTTCTTCCCCAATGCTGCACCTTCCTCTCTGTTCCCTGGCCTGGGAGTGGAGGCTGCCTTAAGGGATGGAGTTTCTCTCTGGGTTTTTAAACTGGTACCTGCCTCCTCTGTTCCCTCCTCAATAACAGCTTCTGATACCTTCCTCGCTGTGTCTCTGCCGCTGGGAATGCAGCAGCCCCAGCAGGGGGAGCTGGGAGCTGAAGTTTTTGCAAGCAGATGAGAAACAGGCTGAGGAAGTGCAGTGACATCCCTGCTCAGCCTCAGGTGCCCAGGATAGAGGCAGCTCCCTAGGATCCAGGCCTGTCCCAGCCAGAATAGGGCTGCTGGGGAGAGTGAGAAATGGCCCCAGCTGCCCCCAGGGCCGAGCTCTGCCCCTCACGCTCTGATTCTCTCTCCCCCACAGCGAATGTGACTCTGGATCCAGACACGGCTCAGCCTGACCTCATTCTGTCTGCGGACTGGAAGAGTGTGAGATGGGAATACACACGGCAGGATCTTCCCCACAACCCTGAGAGATTTGACACTGCTCTCTGTGTGCTGGGCTGTGAGGGATTCACCTCGGGGAGACATTGCTGGGAGGTGGAGGTGAGGGGTGGGGAACGCTGGGCTGTGGGGGTGGCCAGAGAGTCTGTGAGGAGGAAGGGGGTGATCAGCCTCAGCCCTGAAGGGGGGATCTGGGCTGTGGAGCGGTGGTGGGGTCAGTTCCGGGCTCTCACCTCCCCTGAGACCTCCCTGCCATGGTACCGGGCCCCCAGCAGGATCCGGGTTTGTCTGGACTGTGACCAGGGGCAGGTGACATTTATCGATGCTGGTGACGAGGCCCCGATCTTCACTTTCCCACCGGGCTCCGTCCCTGGGGAGAGAATCCTCCCCTGGCTCTGGGTGGGGCCAGGATCCCAGCTCCACCTGTGTCCCTGAGACACAGGGTGGGGTGTCAGGGTGTGTGTGTGTGTAATATCCCACTGTGGGTCCTGAGATCAGCCTCTCTGGCCTCACAGTCTGTATGACCCTGGAGGTTGCTTCGGGTCTCAACTCTGTGCAGCCTCAGGACTGTCAAACCATAGAGAGCATTCAGTGAGTGAGGCAGAGAAGCCGATCTCATTGCCCTAGAAAAAAATGCTGATCACGCACTGGGGGGACGACTCCTTTCCCCCCGCCCATCGGCCGCCCCGCCAATCAGCTCATCAGCATCCCCTCCAGAGCCTCCCACCCGCCACCATCCGCTGTTTCGTGGCATGCCGAAGGCGATGGGTGGGGCGGGCCTGGGCAATGCATGCCAGGCTAGCCGCCGAGACACTGCTCTGCATCCGTGCGCAGCAGCTGCCCGAGAAAGCCTGGCTGGGGAGGTGATTTCTCCTCCCGACTTGGGCTCAGCTGCCAGAGTTTGGCACCCGAGCCCAGGTAGGGAGTGGAAGCGGCCTTTCCAGCCGGACTCTCTCAGGCAGCTGCCCCAGCAAGAGGGGCTGGTGTTAAAAGGCGTCTTCTTCCTTCTCCTCCCTGGGCTCCTGCCCGCCAGGGACAGCGGCAGAACATGCCGTGAGGAGGGGCCAATGCAGCGGGAGGAAAAAGCACACACACACCCCGCAGGTAGCATGGGGCCGGGAGAGCGCGGTGGCCCCGAGGCTGGGTGCAGGAGCACGAGACCCGCCCTTTAGATCGTGCCCCCCCCCCATTACGGGGAGACAGCAGTTGAATATGGAGCACCCTGGGGGAGGGGGTGAGAAGGGGTGGAGTGGGGGGTGGGGCATAGGATGGAGGGTGGGGGGTGAGCACCCTCCGGAAAATCTAGAGGTCGGTGCCTAAGTAGACAAGCCGATCTCATCACTGCCCCAGGAATTGTGCAGCCTGTTTGCCACTGTTCTCTATGGTCCAGGAGGACTCTGGGGATCCTGGGTCAGACAGTGACACTGAAACATGAGGGGGAACAGCCCACTGGGCATGGAAAAATGGGTTTCTCTAGCCAAGTTATCCTAGCCCCTATGGCCTGGAGGACTCCTGTCTACCCAGCCGTCTGGCCTCTTAGCTCTGTGAGCCCTGGAAGCTCCTCCCCACTCCCTCCCTGCAGCACCATGGATGAAGGGATGGGGGCGGGAAGGGCCAGTGGAACTACAGAAGGAGCAGAGGGGCAGAGGTGGGGGCTGGGCAGGGAGTAGAATTAAGAGCCGGGCTGGGGACAGGCAGGTGTGGGGTGGAGGGACACAGATTTAATTAATTGTGGTTTTGGGGAGAAGCTGGCCCAAGAGGGGTTTCCCTGGAGCTAGCTGGAAACACAGGGGCTGAGGGATTGGCTGGCAGGTGTGCGGGAGGCAGGAAGCCAGGAGAAGCAGTCGTGAGCCTGGTCTCAGCAGGAAACTGAGAGACAGAACTTGCTTCAGGGACAGGGACCCCTGGAAAGGCAGACGTGCATTTCTGAGTAAGGAAACTGCCGGCTGCTGTTTGTTTCTACTGTGTTCAGGGCACAGGAATGTGCGGACATTGTAAATAATAAAGATGCCACCAAAGAAATACCTGACTCCAATAATCCATCCCCCTGCCAGTGGAAGAACCTAGCAAGGCCCCAACACTGGCTAACGGCTCAGGTCAAAGGAGCGATGGTGCAACCCGGGTCAGAATCCAGACCTGTGGTGGCAAATGCGTTGGTGGGAAACATTTGCGGGGAGCTCCAGCAGCAAAGAGCCTGTGCAGAGGGGCGGATTGCTGCTCATTGTGGACGTGAGCATGTCCGGCTTTGTGTGCTTAGCAGGCCCCACTGTGCCTCCTCTCCGAGCTGACACGCCTCTCCCCAGAGTCAGACAAAACCCAAACATGGATCCCTGGCTCATATTTCCCCCCAGCAGAACCAGCCCACACAGTGATGATGGGCTCAGTATTGGCCCAAGGAGAAAAAATGGCTGGAAGAGACTGGGGCAGCTGGAATGGGCTGGGGGTGAGGGAAGGGTAGGATTGTTCCCTTCTTCTGTCTATGGAGTTTTTCAAAGTTTAAACCTAAAAATCTTCTTTCCAGCTCTTATCTGGTATTGTGAACAGGCTGGGCTGTGTAACCTTTAACGTCAATGTCATAGAGCTGTTGTTTTCATGCCTTGTCATTAGCACATGCCAGCTGCCTCTGACCTTAACCCAGGGAGCCCCTGTTGCCTCGCTGGTCCCAGGCGGGTGGTTGGATGTTCAGCAAGACACAGCCAGGCCGAGGCTCCTCTGCACACACATTGTCACTGAAATCACTCAATGGGGTTTAGGTCCCACCTACTGTAGCTGTGGATGCCCTCACTGTGAATGAAGAATGTCCTAGTTCGTTTAAATGGCAAAGAGTCCTGTGGCACCTTATAGACTAACAGACGTATTGGAGCCTAAGCTTTCGTGGGTGAATCCCCACTTCGTCGGATGCATGTAGTGGAAATTCCCAGAGGCAGGTATAAATATGCAAGGAAGAATCAGGCTAGGGATAACCAGGTTAGTTCCCTCAGGGAGGATGAGGCCCTGTTCTAGCAGTTGAGGTGTGACCACCAAGGGAGGAGAAACGGCTTTTGTAGTTGGCGAGCTAGTTCGTTTGAGGGCATGTCTACCCAACACCGGGGCGGTGTGATTCCCAGCTGACGGCTGGAGCTAGCCTACGATTACTAGCAGAGCAGCTGCAGAAGCCAGGAGGCCGCTTGAGCTAGCCCCGGGAGTACAAGCCGGCTCAACCCCCACCTGAATGTGTACTATGTAGAAATGAAGCTTTTATGTGCTTGTTGTTTTGTTTGTTTCCCCCCTTTTCCTTTCATTCCTTTTCGGCTTCTTTATACCCCATTGCTCCCATTCCTTGCCTAGGTAGTTCCTGCTTCCTTCTTTGCGTATCTTTCTCCTGCTCCACCTCCTGGGCTCTCCTTTCTCTTCACCTCATTCTGCACCTGTGCAGCTGATAGGAGGTGGGGCAGGGACTGCCCATTATCAGCAAAACCATTTCTGGTGCAGAGAGAACAGAAGCCCAGACATCCCATCAGCCATGGCCTCAGCAACTCCTGTACAGGAAATCTAAGAGGAAACCAAATGTCCCATCTGTCTGGAATATCTGACAGATCAGTGACCATATACTGTGGGCACAACTTCTGCCGAGGCTGCATCACTCAGCGCTGTGAGACATGGGAAGAGCTGGACTCTGATCCCTTGTGCTGCCCCAGTTGCAGAGCCCGAATCCAGAAAGGGGCTCTCCTGCATAATTATCAGCAAGCAAATATTGTGGAAAAAATCAGACAGCTGGATTTCAAACCAGGAAAAGAGAAGCTGTGTGAGAGACACGGCAAAGCCCTGGATCTGTTCTGTGGAGAGGACGGGGAAGCCGTGTGTGTGGTTTGTGAGAGATCCGGTGCTTCTCCCGGACGAGGCTGCCCAGAAATACAAGGTAGGAACACTCTGGATCCGGGTTAATTCAGTCCTTCCCTTTTCAGATTCAGTCTCTCAGAGCTACCGAATCTCCTAGTTTCCCATATTTTCTCCCTGATCTCTGGCTCCACCTAAATCTCTCCCCTACAGGCTCCTTCCTCTGGGCAGGTGCAGGGAGCCCTGGCCACTGGTGGTGCCCCAGCCTGTCAACCCCGCACTGTTCACTGGGGGGACGTGAGCACTAGAGCTCCATGCGAGGCACTTTCCTTGCACACAGGACTGAAGCAAGACTCCGTGCTGCTGCCAGGCCAGGAATGAGCTGTTCCCACCACACCCCTGACAGCCCAGGCACCACCAGCAGGACATTCACATGAATCATGCACGCAGCAGCCCTCACTCTGCTGCATGGAACATCCAGGAGTGGGTTTAAACACAGGTGCTATGGGTTATTCCCTACGGACCCATCTCTAGGGTCACATGAGGTTTCATAATAAAAAAAATCAGCAAACAAAAAGTAACTTTCTAGCCCACATGATTGAAAAGAAAAGTTTGATAATGTAGCCCGAGCTTAACTGATATAGTGACTTGTGCCGGAGTTTGCAGAGAGCCTGAGCCAATAGTCTGAGAAGAGGGAATCTCCATGCAGTTATCTACACTACAAAATTAGGTCAACTTGAGTTAGGTCGACCTCCAGCACCACAGTAATTAAATCGCCTGTTAATGTTCACACTACTCTCCTTCTGCCACTGATACATGTCTTCACCAGGAGCACTTTCACCAACTGAAGTAGGGCATTGTGGGGTAAGGACAGCCAGAGTGTGAGGCGCTGACAGCTACTCGGGGATCATAGCCAGAGCCCCCACGCCCCACCCAGGGTCTGACAGCTGGCACCAGAGAGGAAATGTGAAACAATTGCAGCTGTGAAACTGTGCGGGTAGGCTCCCTGCTGTGAAATTGAGCCCTGACTGACAGCTGAGGGGCCCAGCTGTGAGCCCAGATCTCAGCTGACATCCCAGGCAGTCAGCACTGGGGCGGGGGAGGAGGGGCTCCATCAGTGAGCCCAGCTGTCAGCGCTGTGGTGGAGGTGGGGCCAGCTGTCAGGCCCACACCGATGTAAGTTATGCAGCGGCTACATGGATGCGGCGTCATCCTATCTACACTGACATAAGCACTACGCCTCTCGTGGAAGTGAAGTGATTATGTCAGCAAAGCAGGCCGCTTCTTTCAGCAGAAGCAGCATTGCAGTGTAGACACTGACATAATTATGTCTATACAAGGCAGCCTGACGTCGACCTCACTCTGTAGTGCAAACTAAGTTAATGGAGTGTCCCCCCAAGAACAACTGCTCTGGGGTCCTCATTCACTTTTCTCCAGCTGGGGGCTCTGTGTGTGCAGCAGGCGGGGAAGAAGGCAGTGGGCCCAGCTCTCCATTCCAAGAAAATAAAAATGATACACAAATCGGCAGCTTAAATGTACTGAGGTCCCTGCCCCAAAGAGCTTGCAGTCTATAAAGATGAGTGGAGACAAATTCCCCCTCCCCTCCAAATAAGCATTTGTGTGTGTACTTTATTTTCAAACATAGTTTGAGAACCTTCTGAATTTTCTGCTGTACTCAGATGGCATTTACCCAAAATAAATAATAGCCCTTTGACAGAGGCAGACCTTTTTAAAAAAATCTGATTTCTACCCAGGACCATGGTTGAACTCAGCGTCTGTGTATTACTCAGGTTCAACGGCTCGCAAAATTCACCTTTGAACCTCTCAACTCCGCAAGTCATTGCTAGCTAGCTTTCAACCCTCTTAGTTTCTCTCTCTCTCCACACGTTCCATGTAGTTTTTTGGGGCTTGACCCTTAGCAAACAGCAGAGTCAGTCCCAGGAAGGGAAACAACCAGTTGTGCTGCAGATGGGGCATATTTCTGAGCTCAGAAAAGTGAACTTTACCTTGTTCCGCTGCCCAGCGGGAGCCAGGGCCACAGAGAACCCCGTGGAAAGTCTCCAGGATGAAGCAACTTGTCCTGTCTGTGTGGAGTATTTCAGAGAACCTGCCACTCTGGAGCATGGGCAAAATTTCAGCCAACCCTGAATGGACTGGCCCTGGGAGGGATGGCATACAGGTGTGTCCTTCCTGCCCCCAGTAAAGAGAAACTGTGAAATAGAGAAATCTCAGGCCAGACAGGCAGTTGGCAAAAGACATAGAAACAGCCAAACTGCTGCGTTTAGAGGCAGCGAAGGGATCAGGAGAGGACGGGGTGTGTGAGGAACACCAAGAGGCTCTGAAACTGTTCTTTGAAGAGAATCAAACTTTTCCCTGTCTGGTTTGCCATCTGTCCTGGGCTCACAGAGCTCACACGGTGGTTCCCCTAGACAAGAATGCCTAGGACTACAATGTAAGGAATTGCTATTAAGTTGAATAACTTTCGATTTTGGGTAACTTATTAAGTTATTAATAGAGTAATAACTTTTAATTACAGATTAATTTCATAGCAAGTTGCCTACCATGGCTATTAGTCTGACTGCATCACTGAGCTCTGTAAAGCCTTCGTTGCATGAAACATGCTATAAAAAGAAAATTATGCAGCACGAAGACTTTAGAGATGCCCTGTGCGAGAAACATGTCTCTGAGAAGTTGAATTCTTTTCCATACCATTTCCCGCTTGGGGACATTTGAGCAAGAGGGTCCTGTGGCTGCAGAGAACACAGTGTAACTGCATTATTTAGCTGTATAAAGCCATCGATGCTAGAAAAAGTAAAAGATATGGCAGTGTTTCAAGAGAGACCAAAAACCAAAACCTGAAGAACGTAAAGATGTCTGATGTGAGAGAATTTGTGTGTGGGACGCTGACTCCTCTTCAAACCCAGCTCCCACTGGTGGCAGAAGGGAACTTTCTAACAGAACAAAAAGAAAAGGAGTACTTGTGGCACCTTAGAGACTAACCAATTTATTTGAGCATAAGCTCACGAATGGACTGAAAGCTCACGAAAGCTTATGCTCAAATAAATTGGTTAGTCTCTAAGGTGCCACAAGTCCTCCTCTTCTTTTTGCGAATACAGACTAACACGGCTGTTACTCTGAAATCTAACAGAACAGAAGGTGTTAAATGACCAGTGAGGTTAAAATCACATGAGTTGCAGGCCAGTCTATGTGGGAGAGCTGCCTTCGGAGTGGAGAATGGGAAGTTACAAGCTGTTGTTGTTACTGGTTTGTACCATAGTGTTTATCATTACTATTTTCCTCCCAGTAGCCGCAACAGATGTCAAACTAGACCTGACCTTCGTCGTACAGGGCCCTTCACAAAACCCAGTGAGGGACAATCCCTGCCCTCAGCAGGTGACAGTCTAACTCAGGGCTGGCCAATCTGTGGCTCCCGAGAGGTTAATATGCGGTTCCTTGCACAGGCTCTAACTCCGGGGCTGGAGCTTCGGATGCCAACTTTCCAATGTTGGAGTGGGGGGTGTCATGCTCACTGCTCCACCTCTGCCTCTGCCCCAGACCCTTCCCCCACAACACCCCTTCCCCAAGCCTGCCATGTCCTCATTCTTCCCCTCTCCCCCTCCCCCCCCGTCCCCAGCCTCCTGCACATGCGAAACAGCTGACTGTGGAGGGTGGGAGGCATGGGGAGGGAGGTTGAGGTGCTGATTGGAGGAGCTGCCGCCAGGTGGGATGCATTGGGGGCTTGAAGGGGGGGAGCTGATGGGGGGCTGTTGACGTATTACTGGCCACCCCTAGTCTAACTGGACAAGACAGACAAAGGGTGGGAGGGGAAACAGAGGCACAGACTTGCCCATAGCAGCTCAGCGGCAGAGCTGGGAATAGCACGCATGCCTCCCAAGGCCCAGACCAGGGGACTAATCATTAGGCCATGCTGCCTCCACAGCATCACTGAGCAGCAATGAAGTGTGTCCTTAAGGAGGGAAAGATGCCTTGATAAAGGTCCCAGGCCCAGCAGGGAGAGGAGGTTTCCCACTGGGATTCTGAACTCCTGTGTGGCTCCATGACGGGTTAAACTCATCTGCCAGCCTGCACTAGAGGGGATCACTGGGCTAAACACCATGTGGGACCCCGAGCACCTTGGGTCCTCACACAAAAGGGATTCAAACAGCGCAGGTCCATGCCAAATACCACTGGGATTAGACTGGATTGCAGCAAAACTAACCTCTGGGCGGTGCTGACCTGTGTCAGTCTGACCTGTTCTATTGTGTATGTGGGCAAAGACCAGACAAAGTGGTTCCATGAGTCCCACCAGGCAGCCTTTTGAAATCTCCCAGAATGCACTGCTTCTGGGATCTTTACTAGGAGTGGGACTGTAGGTACCTTCCCAGAAGGGATTGCTACTGAAAGTGTTCAGGACAGCTCTGGGGTAAACCCGAACTGTTCTTACGACAAACCAACCTGTCTAATGGTGTTTGCCTTCATGCTCAGACCAGTTCTGTCCAACCAGTGCAATCCCCAGGGCTTCAGAGCTGGAATTCAATTGGGAGTTGGGCTCGTTGGAGAATCCCAGCCCATACTTTGAGCCCTGCTGGTGTATGAGATTTGAATCACATGTGACTCCAGTTTCCTGTTATGTGCTGTACTATTAATTAGTTAATAAGTACCAGTCACACTTATACAGGGTAAACTCATAAATTGTTCGCCCTCTATAACACCGATAGAGAGATATGCACAGCTGTTTGCTCCCCCAGGTATTAATACTTGCTCTGGGTTAATTAATAAGCAAAAAGTGATTTTATTAATTATAAAAAGTAGGATTTAAGTGGTTCCAAGTAATAACAGACAGAACAAAGTAAATTGCCAAGCAAAATAAAACAAAAACATGCAAGTCTAAGCGTAATACAGTAGGGAACTAAATGCAGGTAAATCTCACCCTCAGAGATGTTCGAATAAGCTTCTTTCACAGACTAGACTCCTTCCTAGTCTGGGCCCAGCAATCACTCACACCCCTGTAGTTACTGTCCTTTGTTCAAGTTTCTTTCAGGCATCTCTTTGGGGTGGAGAAGCTATCTTTTTTGAATACTGTTACAGTAGCTAATTGAAATTGTAGCTAAAGTTAAAAACCAAACCAACTCTGGCCTGATGTGCAAAGCCCCAAAGATAAAAGCATCAGATACTAAGGGAGATTCCAAGCTGAAGTCACACAAATGATCCTGACACCAACGTCAGTGATGAACAAGCTGATGCACAGAAACACTCCTAGAGCAGCATCCAAACACCCTTAACTCTGACCCTGGTGTTTTCAAAGACATTCACAGACCTTTGTAACAACAAAGTGAGAGGAATGAGCAGAGAACTCTCTCCCCTGAGGGCTGACACATCCCTCTCCTTCACCCTGTTTCGGAGGGCAGTGTCTGTGTGTGTCTGCCATGGCTGTTCTCCAACATCCCACCTTTCCTTTGGGCAGGGCTGGGCTCCCCCATTGGAGCTGCTCATGGCTTCCTGGACTGGGGAGATGCTCTTCCTGTGATGCTGGCAGCTCCTCCCTTCTCTCTGGGCTGGGGATGGGGCTACCCCACCCAATGCCACCTCCTACTCTCTGGCCTTAAATGGTTCTTCGCCAATGCTGCCCCTTCCTCTCTGTTCTCTGGCTTGAAAGTGGAGACTGTATTTAGGGGAGGGAGCTTTTCTCTCCGGTTTTAAGCTGGTACCAGCACCCTCTTGCTCTCTTCTCTCTAAAAGCTTCTGACACCTTCCTTGCTGCATCTCTGCTGCTGGGAATAGAGCAGCCCCAGCTCAGGGATCTGGGACTGAAGCCTCTGGAAGCAAATGAGAAAGGACGGAAGTCACTCCAATTAAACAGAATGAGAAACTGCAGTGACATCTCTGCTCAGCCTCAGGTGCCCAGGACTGAAGTAGCTCTCTGGGATCCAGGACTGTCCCAGCAAGTGCAGGGCTGCTGGGACACTTAAGGAAATGGTCCCTGTCATAAATATAAAGGGAAAGGTAACCACCTTTCTGTATACAGTGCTATAAAATCCCTCCTGTCCAGAGGCAAAATCCTTTCACCTGTAAAGGGTTAAGAAGCTAAGGTAATCCTGCTAGCACCTGACCCAAAATGGCCAATGAGGGGACAATATTGTTTTAAATCTGGAGGGGGAAAAACAAAGGTTTTGGTCTGTCAGTGTTATGGTTTTGCCAGGAACAGATCAGGAAATGCAAGCCTTATAACTCCTGTAAAGTTAGTAAGTAATCTAGCTAGAAAATGTGTTAGATTTTCTTTTGTTTAATGGCTGGTAAAATAAGCTGTGCTGGAGGGAATGTATATTCCTGTTTTTGTGTCTTTTTGTAACTTAAGGTTTTGCCTAGAGGGATTCTCTGTGTTTTGAATCTGATTACCTTGTAAGGTATTTACCATCCTGATTTTACAGAGGTGATTCTTTTATCTTTTCTTTAATTAAAGTTCTGTTTTTTTAAGAATCTGATTGGGTTTTTAAGGTCCTAAGAAATCCAAGCTGGTCTGTGCTTAACTTGCTTATTCTCAAGCCTCCCCAGGAAAGGGGGTGTAAGGGCTTGGGGAGATAGCTGGGGGAAGAGGCACTCCAAGTGGTCCTTTTCCCTGGTTCTTTGTTAAAGCGCTTGGTGGTGGCAGCATACTGTTCAAGGACAAGGCAAAGTTTGTACCTTGGGGAAGTTTTTAACGTAAGTTGGTAAGAATAAGCTTAGGGGGTCTTTCATGCAGGTCCCCACATCTGTACCCTAGAGTTCAGAGTGGGGAAGGAAACTTGACAGTGCCAGACACCCCCAGGGCCAAGCTCTGCCCCGAATGCTCTGATTTTCTCTCATTCCCCAGCGAAAGTGACTCTGGATCCAGACACGGCTCATCCCCAACTCGTCCTGTCTGAGGATTGGGAAGGTGTGATATGAGCAGGCACACAGCAGGCTCTACCTGACACCAATCCCTGTGTGCTGGGCTGTGAGGAATTCACCTGGGAGACACAATAGTGAGAAGTGGAGGTGGGGAGCAGGTGATGCTGGGTTTTAGGGGTGGCCGGAAAGTCTTTGAGCAGGAAGGGATTGATCCAGGTTTGTCTGAACTGTGAACGGGGGGCAGCTGACATTTTTCAGTGCTGATAACAAGGCCCTGATCTTTGCTTTCCCACAAGCCTCTGTCACTGTGCGGGAGAATCAGCCCCTGGCTCTGGGTGGCGGCAGGATCCTGGCTCAGACTGACACACAGGGGAACATCCCACTGGGGACCCTGAAATCAGCCTCTTTAGCCTCAGACACCCTCGTCCCTATGACTCCAGAGGCTGCATGGAGTCTGCGCTGTCAAACCATAGGGGGCAGGGAGGGATGGAGACAGAAAACCAAACTCATTGCTCCCAGGGATTGTGCAACCTTTTCGTCACTGTCCTCTATGGTCCAGGAGGACTCTGGGGATCACTGTGTCACTGTGATTGTGTGTGTGTGCGGGGGGGGAGGGGAATAGGCCACTGTTGTGCCAAAGGGGGGCTCAGATACACTCAATGAAGCCACACCAGGTGTATAAGTACAACCAGTTTTATTGCCAAAGTATAATAAGCTTCCCAGCCTTCACGCGTTACTAAATACGTGCTTTCCAGCAACCAAGAATCAGTGCTTATGCCCCTTCTGCTACGGACAGTCCCGGACCCTCCAGCCTTGTCCTTGAGGGCTCATAGCAGGCGCTGCTCCAGCGAGGGGGGATTCCTGGGCACTCACAAGGCCTAGGTCCGCAGGTGAGACTGTTCGTCCAAAGCAATTCTCATAGTTGTTTTTATCATCTCTCCCTCAGGGGGTGTATACATCCACCAGCAGGCTCTGGCAGGAAACACTACTGATTTCTATTCCCCTCACACTTAACCCTCTCAGGCCCTCCTTAGCTCTTTTCTTGTTTATCCAGCTGCAAGCCAGCCTGGCCAGTCAAAGCCAGTTCACTACTAGCTCTCCCCCGCGCCCCCCCCCCCCCCCCCCGACCAACCATTCTGTAACAACAGGCTAAGGTAACTTACAGTCAGCCCCAACAGCCACCGAGAATGAAAGCTTCTCTAGCCTTAGTAATCCAGGTCTCTTTGACCCTGGAGGACTCATAGGCACCGGAACTAGGAATGCAGGGGTGCTGCAGCACCCCCAGTTTTTGTGTGGGGTCCTGCCTGCCCCACTGTACCCAGCGTCCTGGGCCTGCCAGTCCAGCACCTGGGGCTCTGCTCCTGGCCCTGCACCTGTGGTCCCGACTGTTCCCGCCTTCCCAGCCCCGCACACAGGACCCTGGCTGCTGCTGGACCTGCGCCTGGGGCACTGTTCCCAACCCGCACGCAGGACCCTGGCTGCTGCTGGACCTGCGCCTGGGGCACTGTTCCCAACCCGCGCACAGGTCCCAGCTGCTGCTGGACCTACGCCTGAGGCTCTGTCCCCAGCCCCGCATGCGGGACCCCCGCTGCCGCCAGCCCTGCACACGGGGCTCTGGATATAGGGTACCATCTTCCGCTGGCCCCACACTCAGGGGCTCAGCTCCTGGCTGCTGTGGGCCCATACCCAGGGCTCTGTTCACGGCCCTTCACCTGGAGTCCACAGGCGGGGTCCCAGCCTTGGCCCCTTACCCCTGTCCACGTCCCCCACCCCAGCCACAGCCCTGCTCCTGGCCCCAGCTCTGGGGGGAGGGGAGGACATGGACAGGAGTAAAGGGGGTGAGGTAAAAAGTTTGGGGTAGGGACCACTGGCTTTCAGCGCCGCTGGGAGGACTCCCATCTTCCCAGCCACCTGGCACCTGACTTGTGGGAGTCCTAGCTCGAGGTGGGGGCAGGATCTCGTCTCATTGTGTCCCTGAGACATGGGTGGGGGAATATCCCACTGGAGACCCTGAAATCAGCTTGAGACACAGGGACAGTAGCCCACTGAGGGCTTGTCTACACTACCCACCAGATCAACAAGCAGCGATCGATTCAGCAGGGGTCAATTTATCACATCCAGACGTGATAAATCGACCGCTGAGTGCTCTCCTGTCAACGGGAGAGTGTCAGCTGTCGACTTACTGCAGTGAAGACACCGCAGCGAGGAGATCGAGGTATGTCGACTTCAGCTATGCCTTTCACATATCTGAAGTTAAGTAACTTAGATCGATCTCCCGCAGTACTGTAGACAAGCCCCAATGGGATGGGGAGCAGGAAGGGTTGGATGGGGGCAGGGAAAGCAAGGGGGCGGGGGTGTGCATAGGGGGCGGGGCAGTCAGGGGGCTGCAAACAGGGGGTTGGATAGGGGGCAGGTGCCCCGGGGGTCAGTTAGGGGACAGGGAGCGGGTGGGTTGGATGGGGCAAGAGTCCGGTGGGGCAGAAAGCAGGGAGATTGGATAGCAGGCGGGGGCTTGGCCACACCCGGCCCACCATACCATTTCGGAACCCCGATGTGGCCCTCAGGCCAAAAAGTTTGCCCACCCCTAACCTAGGAGGAAGGAGGCCTCAGTGAAAGACAGCGGAGCATCCCTCGTGCTACCTCTTACTCAGAAGTGTCTGTGGGAAGAATTGAGTGTCGTCAGAGTAGAATAAATTTGTTAATTTTACATATATAAATAATATGTAAATATGTATGTAGAGAAATGTTTGATGACATAATTTTTTTGCAATATGTAATTCATATTTAGGCCCTTCCCTTGCATTAGCCTTAGGTCCCTCATAACCCTAATCCAGCTCTGGCTCTAGGATAGAGCAGCTGGTGGCTTTAACCAGAGATACTGTGGTCAGGAGCTCCCCCGACTCTGCTGCTGGGAATGTGGCAGCCCCGGCAGGGGGAGCGGGGAGATGGAGCAGGGGAGGAGGCAGAAAAGTAGCAAGATAGACCGGAGAACCCAAGGGGACTGTCTGTGACTCCATGTTCAGGCTGTTATGGTGCTGCAGTGTTCTCACTTGATACCTAGTAGGTGAAATCTAGATACAGGACACACAACCAGTGGGAGGTCTGTGCCCTGGTTTATAACTGTTTGCCCTGAGCTTGGTACACAGCTTGATGGGAGAACTGAACCTGGGTCTCCCACGTGCCAGCTGAGGGCTCTCACCATGGGGCTAAAAGTTATAAGGCAGGTGATATCACCAAAACCACCTCCTCCTTCTCCCCGCCAACCTGTCCTGCGGAGCGAGGAAGGTGCCTACCTCATTCCAACAAGACACGCCATAGGCACCTGAGCTCCCTGACGTCAGGCGCTGGGTTCCCGTCTGTGGGTTGCTAAGCGGACATAGATGCCCCTCTGCAGCCCTGGTTTAGGCACCTGTCTGTGAGAGGGGGCAGGGTTTCAGACACCCCTCCCCCCTTCTCGCCTCTCCCATTGGCTGGCTTAGATGGCTCCCCGCCGAGTGAGCTGGCTTTTGTGAATTGCACTGTGAGATGCCTGTGATGCCCACGCATTGTCTAGGGGGTTTAGGCCCCTAACTCAGCTTTGCAGAGTTGCAGACTATGATTTTCTGGTTGCCTACAAATTAAGCCCTGTGATGCTCAGCATTGCAACCCCAAGTCACGGATTGCTCCCTGTGCAACCAGTCACCTCTCCGCAGAGCACAGCGGAGCAATTCCTGATTGACAGGGGTGTGCACAGGACAGAGACAGAGCACAGGCTGGAGAGTGACACATCCCAGGAAAACCCAAAATCTCTTCCCAGGGGCTCGATATTCCCTGGGCGCTGGGGGGACACAAGCAAGTAAGAAAGCAAAGCCCAGGACTCTGCACTCAACAACTGCAGCTGGGACAGTAAAGTGGAACAAACATGAAGAATTGTTTGTAATGTTTTATTTACAGTAAGTAACTAAAGGTGGAAAGTAAAGGGAGCCGAGAAGGAGCTTTAATAACCACAGCATGGCCAGGAGCTCCCCAGCCACTGAGAAGAGTTTTCTTAATGGCACAACAGTACAGTTGTCCAGGAATGAATATAGGGAATTGATGAGTTACAGTGTCACTTTCAGTAACTTTGAACAAATCTCTGTCCCTCTCATGCTCCTTTCCTTCCATACTGTCCCTTTCTACTCATTTTTTTTAACCCTCACTTCTGATCCCTGTTTATTTTCCTGTGTCTCTCCCACTCTCCTCCCCTCCCTGTCACAGATCATTCCCCCATGGCTGCTCCCTTCTTTCCCCTGATTTTATCCCTTCTCCTCTTGCTGCCCCCAGGCTGGTTCCCCTGTCAGGGACATTTTCCTGTCACTCTTCTCATTTCTGTTTTCCACCATTTCTCATAGACACTCCCTTTATTCTTGTTCTATTTTCATTCACATTTTTCTTCCTGCTTCTTCTAATTCCCTCTGGTTCAACCCACCCTGTCCCTGCCTCCCCCAGTGCTGCCAACCTCAGGAGTTTAAAAAAAAATCATGAGACTGCCCCAGTGACGATTGTTTTAAGGTTATATGATGTTTGGGTTTTTTTGTCAATCTCCACCCGTCTCCCCCTCCCCCCCTTTTCTGACAGTTACAGGGTTACCAGCTGTCCTGTAGTTACAGGGAAAGGTGACTTGGGCCCTTAGGGCAGGAGCTGTGGCTGGGAGACCCCATGAGATCCAATCCCACAGATCTGCACAAACCGCTCCCTGCTGCTGCTTCTCCCCAGCCCCCCAACCCCTGATTGATTCCTGCTGGGTCCCTGCCCAGCCCCCACCTCTGTCTGTCCCCAGCCCGGCTGTTAGTTCTGCCCCCTGCCCAGCCCCCACCTCTGCCCCTCAGGGCCCCTCTGCCCCTCCTGCAGCCCCAGGGGTTCCTCCCCCTCCCCCTCCCGTGCCTGGGGCTGCAGGGAGTGGGGGGTGGAGCTTCCAGGGGTCATAGAGATGAGGGGCCAGGGGCTGGGTAGATGGGAGTCCTCCAAGGTCATAGACACTGGGGTCCATGCGGCTAGAGAGTCTGATTTCCGGTTTCCCCCCCTCTGCTGTGGGGCTCAGGGACGCAGTCGGAGCCGGGATTCCGGCCCCACCCAGAGCCAGGGGCGGATTCTCTCCCCAGGGACGGAGCCCGGCGGGAAAGTGAAGATCGGGGCCTCGTCACCAGCACCGATAAATGTCACCTGCCCCCGGCCACAGTCCAGACAAACCCGGATCCTGCTGAGGGACCAGCTCAGAGTCAGGGGGGTCGCAGGGGAGGTGAGAGCCCGGAAATGATCCCAGTCCCACCCCACAGCCCAGATCCCCACCTCAGGGCTACAAATGATCTCTCCCTTCCTCCCCACAGACTCTCTGGCCACCCCCACAGCCCAGGATCCCTCACCCCCCACCTCCACCTCCGCCTCCACCTCCCACCAATGTCTCCCCGCGGTGAATCCCTCACAGCCCAGCACCCAGGACTCAGTGTCAAATCTCTCAGGGTTGTCGGGCAGATCCTGCTCTGTGTCTGCCCATCTCACACTTTTCCCACCCTCAGACAGGACGAGGTAGGGATGAGCCGTGTCTGGATCCAGAGTCACATTCGCTGGGAAGAGAGAGAATTAGAGCGTTAGGGGCAGAGCTCGGCCCTGGGGGAGGCTGGGGCCATTTCTCAATCTCCCCAGCAGCCCTTTTCTGGCTGGGACAGGCCTGGATCGCAGGGAGCTGCCTCTGTCCTGGGCACCTGAGACTGACCAGGGATGTCACTGCACTTCCTCAGTCTCTGTAAGGAGACCCACTTCATTAATTTCCCATTTGCTTGCATCAGCTTCAGCTCCCAGCTACCCCTGCTGATTCTGCTCCATTCCCAGCAGGAGAGACACACCAGGAAAGGTTTTAGTGGGGAGGAAGGAGAGGAAGCAGGTCCAGTTTTGAAGACCAGAGGAAATCTCCCTCCTCTAATGCAGTCTCCACTCCCAGGGCTGGGAAGAGAGAGGAAGATGCAGCATTGGGGAAGAGCTGATTAACACCAGAGAGTAGGAGGTGGCATTCGGTGAGGCAGCCCCATCCCCAGCCCAGAGAGAAGGGAGGAGCTGGCAGCATCAGAGGGAAAGGATCGCCCCAATCCAGGAAGCAGCTCCAATGGGAGAGCCCAGCCCTGCCCAGAGGAAAGGCAGGATGTGGGAGAAGAGCAATGGGGAGACCCCCTGCACCGGGGTAAAGCAGAGGGATGTGTCAGTCCTCAGGGCATTGAGCTCTGTTCGGGTGCTGCTCAGGGAGAGTGTTTCTGTTCATTAGCATGGGCATGAACTCAGCACTCAGGTTGGTGTCAGGATTATTTGTGTGATGTCAGCTTGGGATCTCCCCAGGTGTTCCGGCACCTTGGCAGAAGTTGGGGAGGGGGGTACTAGGTCGCAACACCTGTGGCCCTGCCCTCTCCCTGGCCCTGCCCCACTCTTCATCTTCCCGCCTAGGCCTTACCCCTGGCCAGGCTGGGAGTCTTGGCCACTCTGGAGAGCCCCTGACCCTCCACCTTCCCATGTCCACTCTCCGGCGTGCACCACCCAGGGCAGGGGGAGGGTCCGGGGGGAAGAGGAGCAGGGGTGGGGCCACTGAGAGGGACAAGCACCAGGAAGAAGCTGCACTACACAGGGCGCAGTTGATCAGCCGCCCCTCCATGAAGCACAGCCAACGCTGCGATGCTCCACGCCTGCCCAAGGCTTGCAGTGTGGGGGGGCCAACACGGCCCCCTGCCCCCAAACTATGCCCATCTTAGAAAGAGGGTGAGCTTGGCCCCCCGGCCCCCCATGTTCCAGTGCCCCTGGATCTCCTCACTGTGAACAGGTTATTTTTAGGGCTATGTGTACCACAGCCACTGGTGAGTTGGTTGGTAACTTTCGTTACAATCTCATGAAGATGTTTTGACTGGAATTTTCTCCTAATGTAAAGACAATCTCCAGCTGCAAACTCACCCTGTCTGTGTGCTCCTAGGGATTCCAGTGCAGACGGCAGAGTGTCTGGCGGGGGAAAGGAGAAAAGAGACGAGATTTCAGACTTTCGTATTTATAACAGTGTCCCCACTCTGAACGCATAGAACTGTGTTTTCATCATGACCGAGAAACAGATCGAGAGGCCCAGAGACACACTCAGGCATTTCATTGAAACTAACTGAAACCTTCTGTTTCCTCTCTCATTCAGATATCTCCCAGCAATGGAACCAATGTCCTTTCAGCCTCACAACCATCCCAGGACACACAATCTGTAAGAGAGATTTACTTTTCCCCTCCTCATCCCCTCCCACCCTTCAGACTCCGGTTGGTTTGTCTCATTCACTCACGGCCTTTTGTCATAACCTAGACCCAGATCATACAAAGACTTTGGCATAAAAGTAACTTTAGCCACTTTGGTCCCTTTGGCCAGGGTCAGGCAGCATCATGTTGTGCGACGGAGACTTGTCAAAATTACTGGAGTGAGTGACGGACACTGGCGGTGGGTTATGTCATTCAGTCATCATTCAACCCGTAAAATAACACACAATTTTCCACACTGAAAAAACCATAACTTAGCTTGTTAATAAATAATAAACAATAATAATAGCAATAAATTCAACTTGTGGGAGTGTTTTTGAATGTCCTTCACTGCTGCAGTCAATATTTTTTTTGTGGGATGGTGGCATTGAAATAAATATTTCTCCTAAAACCATATTTCAGTGCATTGTTGTCACTACCTTTTTATTTTTCTTGTTTAAATAATATGTCTGATGGGAGGATGAGTGTCTGTGTGTGTGTGTGTCTGTGTGTGTGTGTCCCACCTCTACACCGCTTACCCCATGTCTCTCCCCTGTCTGTGTCCCTTACATGGGAGATCCCCCATCATGTCACAGGATGTGGGAAGCAGAGGCGGGGGGTCTCTCAGTGGAGCAGGGTTTCGCATCCTCTCACTGTGACCAGGGCACCCCTCTCCGGGCAGGGGTGATGCCAGGGTCGATGGGAACCTCCTCTGTCTCCTGACCAGGACAAAGGGACAAGCTCTGGCTGTGGGCCTGTTGTGAGCAGGGGCCAGGGCAGAACAAATTCTTCAGGGGGACGGACTCACCTCTGGTGGCTCCCAGAAGTGGCTTCCCACTGTCCCTCATCCCTGCTGCTCCTGGGAAGCTAGGCTGAGGGGGTCTGTGCAGCTGGGGGAGGGGTACCAATGAGGGGCTAGTGCTGGCTGTGGGGAGCTGTGCAATATGGAGGTGGCCCTGAAGGGCTGGAGTCAGGCTGAGGGGGGCTGTGCAGTAGGGTCGCACTGAGGGGCTGGAGCTAGGCTGAGGGGGGCTGTGCATCCAGCCACAGAGAAGTTAGCAAAGTCCAATACCCCCTGTGTGGAGACAAGGGGGAAAGTGACGTGTGCAGAATCAGTGGTAATTGACCAATCAGAGAAGAGAACAAGAACATGAAAATAACTTGAACAAAAAAAGCCCTGCCAATGACGTGTTCATGCATGTGTAGTGTGTGACCTATATAAGGTACTTAATATTCACACCGCTCAAAGGTGATTGGAGAAGAACTAGTAAATATGCAGTTTGGATGTGTCTAATATTCCAGACATTCTAAGGGGTAATTAGAGCTTCCTAGGAGAAATCCCCCGTGACCCACCTATGCCCCGGGAGAAGGGAACTGACCAGCACTTCTTTCTATATGCGACGGCAAATAGCAAATACCCCAATGGCTGGTGATGGGGCATGAGTCGGGGAGGGCTCTGAGTTAGTGAGAAATCTTTCCCAGGTGTCTGGCTTTTGGGTCTTGCTGAAATGCTCAGTGTCCAGCTGACCACCATATTTGGGATAGGGAAGCAATTTTGCACCAAATCAAATTGCCAGAGACTCTGGGGTTTATTTTTGCCTTCCTCTGCCATCTGGGGAACGTATCATTTACCGATTGTAGGGAGCCAGGGTGGCTTCCCTCCGAACCAGAGGGTAAAGAGCCACCCTCTCAGCCTGAGTGGGCGCGGCCAGACCAACTTTACGCCAATCCCCGGAAAGGGAGGGGTGGGACAGGAAGTACAAAGGGCGGGGCCCTTTGCCCCGTGAGCGCAGCACCAGCGAGGGAGCCAGACACAGGCCGCTCCCTCCAGATCCTGCTGCTGACCCAGGGGAGGCTCTGGGTCAGGAGAAACCTGACCGGGACGAAGGACTCTGGCGACCAGGACTGCCAGCAGCTGAGTACTCGGACGAGCTGGAGGGATCGGAGAGGCCCACTTGAGAGGAGTGCAGGAGGTCAGAGTAGATGGATCATGATGGTCCCTTCTGACCTTAAAGTCTACGAGTCTTTTCTTACTTTGTAACTGTCATTGAAAAGCATGTTTCTGGTGCAAACAAAGGTTTGAATTAATCAACCTGTGTGTCTTGGACCCAAATGTCTGGCCTTCTCACCCAGCAATTAAATAGAAGCATCATCTAAGTGTGAGCCAATTGACCAGCACCATTCTCTTCCCACAGTCTCAGAGGCTCTTCCCAATTTCCATTCCTAGATCCCTTCTGGGTACCTTTGAACTTCCTCATAGTCTCCATTAGCACAATAGTTTTCTGGGAGAAATTGCTGACTTGCTCTTCCAGTTCTGGAGAAATCTCCTCTGGCTGCTGGAACTTCCCCTTCTCACACCTGGAGAGAAACAATTTCCCATGATTATATTTCATTTAGTGACTCATTATAAGTGCTTACTACTGAGTCGCTGCTCTAATGGGCCTGGAGTTCGAATTCCTCGACTTCTCCCAGCCTCAGAGCAAGTGCAACACAGCCCATAGCCATACAACCTTCCCTTTTAAGGACTCCTTAATATTCTTCAACTCTGGTCTGGTGAGATCAGATCTGGGGACAAAAAGGGAATTGAGTCTCCATGGCCAATTCACTCTTTGGCCTCCATGCTCTGAGGGACAGGAGGTTCCTATGTAAAGTGCTGTAGAAATCTGTCCACTAGGAACTAAACTGAGACACCAACTCCCCCCTCCCCAGCTCATTCCACACAGCTCTCCAAACAGTTCTCAGGCTGGGAAAGACTCAGGTGGGAAAGACTCTTGACCACTGCTGCCTTGAGCTGAATGGTAACCAGGGCCCCAGTAGTGACAGGCCCATATTCCATCCCCACAATCCTGAGGCAGCCACTCCCCCAGGGATGTGACATCTCGAGGAAACACTTGAGGTCAGTCTTTCCCACTGAATGGACAATTCCAGAGTCTTCTGTACCAGGGTAAGAACCTCAGGATGAAGTTTATCTGAGAGATTTGTTTCCAAAATCCCCACACATGTTGCTGTGGAGATGCAGTGCTAACATCATCTCCATGCTCTTCCCCAGCATTGCCAAGTATGTGTGGGAATGAGAGAGAGCCACGTACCTACTCAAGGTGCTTCTGACATCCTAGAGGGGAGAGAGAGGAGAGAGAGATTAAAAAAAATCTCAGTACCACCTGACACACACTTGGGATTCCAAGAAAGGGATTTTGCAAATACAGGGAAAATCAGCCCTGCCCTGGCCCCGGGGCCATGGTTTCACTGAGCTAATGGGGCTTTTCCATCTCTAATATCAATGTGCCTGTGAGTCTGCAAAGAACAATAGTCATTCACATTTCAGCAATGCACACATTGAGTTACACTGAGATTTCTGACTGCTGGACCCCGGTGCCCGTACTTCAGGAGCTCTCCTGTCCCTGTGTTGGGATTTGGGATGTTTCTAGCTCAGTCTCACCTGCAGGAATTCACTTGCTGGCTTCTGACACTTCCCCTCCATCTCACTGATCAGCTCACTGAGATGGGAAATCCCCTCTGAGAGTTTGGTGATATTTTCATTCTGTATCTTCACAATCTCCTTGTCCAGCTTTTCCAGCTGGGTTAGCAGGAGTCGCTCTTGTTCCTTCAGGAACTGCCGCAGCTGCTGAAATTCAGACACAATCTTCTGCCTCTCGGTTTCTGTCTGTTTCTAGAGGAAATAAGGAAAGGGCTGGTCAGGAACATGGATGGAGCCTGATGACCTTTCATACAGTCTTACAAGAGAGAGTTTCTTTGCAATCTCTAACCCATCTGTGGAGAGACCAGGCCATGAGCCATCAGGCCTAGTGCTCAGAGCTGCAGTCAGAAGTCAGGAACTACAGCCGAAGTCAGAGCTGGAGTCAAAGTCAGGATCTCACCAAGGGTTGGAGCTACAGTCGAGCTCAGAAGTCACGCCAAAGGCTGAGCCAGAATCAGTGTCTGGAGTCACACGGGGGATCAGGACTGGGGTCGGAGTCAGGCACACATGCAAAGTGTCAAGCCAAAGTCAGACAGCAGTACTGCAGGTCAAACCTGAGTCAGGAACAACGCCAGGGCCAAGCCAGAGTCAGGGTCCACTCCAGCAGCAGATTGGGAGTTCACTCAGTTGTTTGGACAACTTCCCGTGACTCCTGCTGGCGTAATTCATGCAGCCGAACGTCTGCTCCAATCAGGAGCTTCGTAGGCAGATCCGCTGGTGGGCCAGAGTTCCACTAGCCCCTCCCCCCCGGCTCTGGAGAGCGGTCGGGTTGTCATGAGAGTCTCTGTGGGCTGAGGTTCCAAACCCACCATTCTTCACATCCTGACACTTGACTCTACACTGTGATCACAAAGGAGAGGATTTTCTTACCGCTTCCCACTTTGGGCCCAATCTCTCTGCAAGGGCTGTCTCCGTGTCTACCGGGATATAGTCAGTGCGGTTTGGGAGAAATTTTGTGAAAGCCACAAGGGGTCGTAATTAACTCATTAATTAAAATGCATCTTAGATCCTGCAGAAGACGCTGTTGTCCTTCTCCAGGGAGAGAACATTTGTGATATGCGCACGCCCACGGCCACACACACACACGCACACACACACACACAGAGTGTCCCATGATCATGGAAAAACACACACAAGGCCACAGAGAAATCTACCAATAACCATCCCTCCCAGCTCCGTGTCCCAGCAGGCAAAGAACAACAGGCACCGACCAGATACTCCCGGCTTCTCTCCTCTCCAGCCACTTTCAATCCCAGCAGCTTTTCTCTCTCTTCCCTCAGAGTCTTCAAATGGGCTTGTATTTTTTCCTGACAGACAGAAATGATTTGCTGGGTTTATTTTCAGGGTTGTAGGGGGTAGATGAGGTGTTTTCCACCCAAAATTCTACATAACAGTCAGTCTTCCTAGATTGACTAGGTGGGTAAGGCAATACCTTCTGCTGGCCCAGCTCCTGTTGGCAAAAAAGTTAAACACAACTCAGCTCTGGGGAACATATTCTTTCCCAGGCCTGAAGAAGAGCTCTGTGTGAGCTTGAAAGCTTGTCGTTCACCATAGAAGTTGGCCATAAGCAGATATTACTTCACCTACCTTGTCTCTCTAATATCCCGGGACCAACAACAATACTCTGTACAACAGTGGGTCTTTCTAGAGGTAGGACATCAGAGACACCAAGGAAATGAAACCTGATTTATGGAAATTGGGCGGGTTTTGTTTGAAGTTATTACATCCACTTTCTCCATTGAGTCGAACCAGTGGAAAACTGGTGTCCCATGGCGGTGAATCTATAAAGCCATTTTTGAGAAGACTTAACAAACAGTGATACCAACCCCAGAAGCCACCGGGGTAGCCATGTAGGCTGGAATGCTCAAAGGAGTCCATCTCCATTGGCTTTCAGCCCTGTACCCCTCGGGATGGGACGGGTTGGACAGCACTGATCTAAGGCCGAGGGCAAACCCCATTAGATGTGTTGATTTGTGTTAAGAACAGCTGGGGTTTGCCCTAGTGCTGTCCTAGTCCCTTTCCCTTGCAATGGCCTCTGGGTAGTGACCCCAAAGTCCCTAGCAAAGACCCCAGAAGCGGTGGATTCTGACAGATTTCAAAGGGCTGCCTGGTGGGACTAACGGACCCACGTTGGCTGGTCCTTGCCCATGAACACAGGAGAACAGGTCAGAGTGGCACTGGTCCGCACTGCCCAGGGGTTAGTTTTGCTGAAGATAAGTCTGATCCCAGTGGCATGTGGCATGGACCTGCGCTGACTGGAGCCCTTGTGGGTGTGGACTGAAGGTGCTCGGGGTCCCACACCATGTTCAGCCCAGTGATCTCCTCTAGTGCAGGCCGGCAGCATCTGAGTTTAACCGTCATGGAGCGGCACAGAGTTCAGAATCGCAGTGGGAAACCTCCTCTCCCTGCCGGGACTAGGACCTGTATCAAGGAGTCTTTTCCTTCTACTCTCTGCACTTCATCACTGCTCAGTGCTGCTGAAAGGGGCAGAGTAGCTAGTGGTTAGTGCACTGAACTGGGCCTTGGAAAACCAGGTTTTTATATCCAGCTCTGCCACTGATCTGCTGAGTCACCTTGGACAAGTCACTTCCTCTCACTATGCCTCAGTTTCCCCTCCCACCTTTTGTCTGTCTTGTCCAGTTAGACTGTAAATGGCTCAGGGCAGGGATTGGCCCTCACTGGGTTTTGTGCAAGGCCCCCACAATCGAGGTCAGATCTCATCTGGGGTCTCCAGGGGATGCAAATAACAATAAACACTGATACAACCAGTAATACCAGCCACAGCTTGTAACTCCCCCCATCAGCTTTCATGCAATGAAGGCTACACACAGCAGAATGACAGGGTTACACCATTAAGCTGTAATTAACATCCAAAGTTATTACCCATTAGACCGGACAGCAACTCCCTACCTTGTACTCCTGGGCAGCTTCCTGTATGGGAACCACCCTGTGAGCGCGGTGAGCCCGGGATCTGTCGCACACCACACAGATGGGGGTTTGATCCTCTTCACAGAACAGTTTCAGAGCCTCCTGGTGTTCCCCACACACCCCGCCCGCTCCTGCTCCCTTCGCTGCCTGGAAACTCAGCTGCTTGGTGATTTCTACGACATTTGCCAGCTGCCTGTTGGGCCTGAGGTTTCTCTGTTGCACAGTTTCTCTGCACTGAGGGCAGGAGGCGGCTGTGTCGGGTCCCTCCCAGCACTGGGCGATGCAGGCTCGGCAGAAATTGTGCCCACACTCCAGAGTGACAGGGTGTGTGAAATACTCCAGACAGATGGGACATGTCGCTTCCTCCTGGAGACTTTCCATGGGACTCGCTGCAGCCATGGCTCCCTCCGTGCAGTGGGACAGGATAAGATTCCGTTTCCTGAGTTCACGCTATGCCCCGCCTGCAGCAGCAACTGGGTGTTTCCTTGCCTGAAAGTGACTCGTGCTGTTTGCTGAGCAGGAAGGACCCAACCAATTTCACCCCTGGAGGCTTTGGTAAAAAAATGTATCAGTTCTGGGGGGATCAGACAATATTTTGGTCAGATGAGAACTATTCAATGACACTGGACACTGAGATTCAAAAAGTTGAAGCTTTAGAACTGTTAAAATTGTCTGAGAGGAGCTAAATCTCCTCCCTCCCCCAGCAGCTCCCCCAGGGCAATGACCCAGTGCCTCCCCCACCACCACAGGGACCGAGGCTGAGAGTCCATCTGCTGGCGGCTCAGGGGCCTGTGGAATGTGCTGGGATCTCAGCCTGGGCCCTAGGGGGGCAGGTGGCCCTGAGTGTAACACAACCAGACCCAGCAAGGCCTGCAACCATTTTCTCCCTGTTTGTCCGTCCCAGCAGAGAGACCAGGGACTGCAGGGAGACCAAGCTCCTGTCCCCCAGGTGAGGGCTGGGGCCTAATGCCCGAGGGCAGCCGGTGTGAGGGGAGCTCGCACTTGGGGCCTTCAGGGTACGTGGTGTGGGATAAACAGAGACCTCTCAGGCCACTTCCCCATTGTGGCTGCAGGAGGGGATGTGGGGACAGACGGAGGAGACCTGGGGCAGTCTGGGAAGCCGCCATCGGGGACACGGAGAGGGAACTCAGCTGTGGCGGGGAAGCTGTCCTGCGCAGAGATGCTGCTGCGGTTGCAGCTAGTTACCCGGGTCCAGCGTTGCAGCAGGTTAACAACATGGTTACTAGACGTTGCAGCTCAGCGGAGTGAAGTGATGCCCTTTTGCTCGTCTCCGCGTGGCTTGAGATTTGCAGGCATCCCTCAAACACCTTTCCCCTGCTGCTGTCTCAGGTACCTGGGTCTTCACTCAGCGTTGCAGAGCAGAGCAGATTCAGTGCTTTAGTACAGGGTTACGGAAAGGAAAGAGACTGGAATGGTACATATAGTACCTGTAATTTCTGTCCCCTGGCTGTTGGATGTACCATGTGCAGCTGGTTACTTCGAGACATTCAGTCAGACAGCTGGGGTGGCCTTTTTCTGCTCTGCCCCTTTCGCGGTAAATGGTGAGTGTAACTTTCCCCACTCCAGTCCCATTGGCATCACTGGGACGCTGAGACCTTTCACGATCGGGACACTGAATCGTAAGCTTTTCGGGTCTGCTCAGAGCTCAGCACCATGGGGCCCTTGTCCTCCATAGACTATAATGCGAAGAGACACACAGGCATTGTATAGATGGGTAAACTGAGGCAGGGAGTGGGCTGGTTCAGTGGGCCCCCTATTTAGTGGTTACAAGGGCCAATGCAGACCTTAGCAGCAGCTAGGCAAGTCCTAAGCTGCAGCCAGAGCTGCATCCCTGGTTTAATGGTCCTAAGGGGCGTTTCCAGGGTGCAGAGTACAAGAGGTGCAGCTTCACCCTGGCCACACCCCTCTGTCCCTTTCCGCCCCTTCCTCCTCCAGCCTGTCCATGCCCCAACCCCACTCCCTCCCGCCCCTCCCAGGAGCACTCCCTGTGCTGGCAGCTGCTGGGGAGGAGGCACAACCAGCCACGCTCGCCGGCACAGGAGCCAGAGCACACTGACGGGACTTTCCACGGGGCTCTCTGCAGCCATGGCTCCCTCCCTTTCCCCTGCTGCTGTCTTAGGCCTTGGCTGCACTTGCGACTTACAGTGCAATAAAGGAGCCCCGGGCGCACTAGCTCACTACCCGTCCACACTGGCAAGGCACGTACAGCGCTCTGCCCCAGGTGAGCAACCCTCAGACCCGCCCTTTAAATTCTCTGGGAATTTTGAAAATCCCCGTCCTGTTTGCTCAGCCAGGCGTGGAGTGCTCTCAGCGAATCTTTCCAGGGGACCATGCCTCCACGCGCCAGGCAAGCCCCAGTATGGAGCAATGGCGAGGTGCTGGACCTCATCAGTGTTTGGGGGGAGGAAGCTGTCCAGTCCCAACTGCGCTCCAGCCATAGGAATTACGAAACCTTCGGGCAGATAGGGCCATGATGGAAATGGGCCATGATCGGGACGCACTGCAGTGCAGGGTTAAAGTGAAGGTGTTGTGGAATGCCTACCACAAAGCCCACGAGGCAAACAGCTGCCCCCAAGACCTGCCGTTTGTACAAAGAGCTGGACGCGATACTTGGGGGTGACCCCACCTCCACTCCCAGGACCACCATGGACACTTCAGAGCCAAGTTCAATCAGGCAGGAGGAGGAGGAGGAAAGCGGGAGCGAGGGTGCTGCGGAGGAGGGAGACACCCCAGAATCCCGAGATGCATGCAGCCAGGAGCAGTTCTCAAGCCAGGAGGAAGGTAGCCAGTCACGGCGGCCGGTGCTTGGGGAAGGACAAACACCAGAGGAGGTTCCCAGTAAGCGGCTTTTCTTTTGGGAAGGAAGTTATTTGGTGCGGGCTCTTGGGGTGAGGAGGATTACGGCTGCATGCATGCTATTGTGTAGACTGTGCTTGCCCTTAAGTACGGGGGAATCATTGCTCTGTCTGGTGTGAACAATGCTGTCTCTGTTAAGTGTTGCATTTTGCCTTTACTGATGCAACCTTGAGATCTCAGCCGTCCATGTTATCACTGGCCAAAAGCCTCCAAAGAACCAGAAAGAGGCCACGTAGAAGCAAGGAAGACATGTTGCATGAAGTAATGCAGCATTCAAGTAATGAGAATCAAAAAGTGTAGGAGTGGCAGGAGAGTGAAGAAGGATCCGCCAGCAGAACGAGGAGGGCTGGCACAAAAGCGCGGTGCTCCGGCAGCAAAGCACGGATCGGCTGATAAGCACAACGGAGCACCAAGCAGACTCTATCCAGGCGCTCGTAGCCATGAAGGCGGAGCACTACCGTGCCCGCCCCTGCCCCCTGCAGCCCTTGTCCCAAAACTCTCTCCCTTGTGCCCCCATGTCACCTCCCACCCACTTTCCCCAACATCCGGGTTCTTACCGCCACCAGCTGCCTCCAACACCTGTAGCTTCATCACCCAGCCCTGAAAACTACGACCCCGACCCTCTGCACTCAACCCCCATCACCAGGCATTTCAGCCGGCCAGAAGTGCAGCCCTCATTGCACAGCACTCCAGACAGGACATATGCAAATCTGTGATTGTACCGTTCCCCACCCCACCCCCTTGCCCTTTCTGTTTCCCAAGCAGGTGTGTTTATTTTCAATAAATGAATTTTCTTTTCAATAAATGGATTTTTTGGCTTTGAAAACATTCTTTACTATTCCATAAAGTCAAAGATACCTTAGCCCAGGAACTCAATAAGCACTGCAAGTCAGTGTAGCAAACACAGATTCCTACTAACATTGGAACCACTGCACTTCACTCCCGTACAGGGCACCAAACTGGTGGCTTTCAGCCTCAGATTGCTCCCTCAAGGCATCCCTAATCCTTTCAGCCCTGCGCTGGGCCCCTCAAATAGCCCTGCTCTCTGGCTGTTCAAATTCAGCCTCCAGGTGTTGAAGCTCTGAAGTCCATGCCTGAGTAAATCTTTCACCCTTCCCTTTACAAATGTTATGGAGGGTACAGCACGCAGATATAACTACGGGGATGCTGTCATTGGCCAGGTCCAGCTTCCCATACAGAGAGTGCCAGCGGCCCTTTAAATGGCCAAAAGCACACTCCACAGTCATTCTGCACTGGCTCAGCCTGTTGTTGAAGCTCTCCTTGTTGCTGTCAAGGCTCCCTGTGTAGGGTTTCATGAGCCACGGCATTAACGGGTAAGTGGGGTCTCCAAGGATCGCAATGGGCATTTCGACTTCCCCTACGGTGATCTTCTGGTCTGGGAAAAAAGTCCCCGCTTGCAGCTTCCTGAATAGGCCAGTGTTCCAAAAGATGCGTGTGTCATGCACCTTTCCGAGCTAGGCTGCGTTAATGTCAATGAAACGCCGACAGTGATCCAGAGGCGCTTGGAGAACCACAGAGAAATACCCCTTCTGATTAATGTACTTGGAGGCTAGGTGGGCTGGTGCCAGAATTGGAGTATGTGTCCCACCTATCGCCCCTCCACTGTTAGGGAAACCCATTTTTGCAAAGCCAACCACAATCTCATGCATGTTACCCAGAGTCACGGTTCTTCTGAGCAGGATGTGATCAATGGCCCTGCAAACTTGCATCAACACGATTCCAACGGTCGACTTTCCCACTCCAAACTGGTTAGCGACCAATCGGTATCTGTCTGGAGTTGCCAGCTTCCAGATTGCAATAGCCACCTGCTTTTCCACCGTCAGGGCAGTGCTCAATCTCATCTCTTTGCGCCGCAGGGTGGGGGTGAGCTCCTCACACAGTCCTGTTGGAGACCCCAGGGCATGGCCACTAGTTAAGTTGAGGGGATGGAAGGCCATAAGGGTCGAGGAAGTCTCCCTGCTGAAGGCCTAAGGGCTTCTTCTCAACCCCCTTAATAGAATTCAGGCCTGGCTGGTTTGAGTAAGCTCTTTTGCTCTTAAAACAATGTTACAGTTGTAGATAATGCCTTATAGTGTAAGGTTTCCTGACGCCAAGTCAAAGATAACAGGAGAGAGAGCTACAAGGCCAGACAGAATGTGCTGATTGTTTAAGTTGCTAGGAATGCTTGTTAGAGGTTGCAGGAAATAAACATTGTTGTAACCCATATAAAAAAGGCAGAGTATTTGTGCAAAGTTTTGATTGGCTGATGTGTAGTGCAGTAGCATTAAGAAATATAAAAGTGTGTGTAATAACCTGCTCTGATGTGCAGGATTTGAGATTCTATTCTCCCTGTACCTTGTTTGCAGCTACAAATAAACTATTCTGCTTCTCCACCTCGTTGTGATTATTGGATGACGCACACCGGGTAACGACCCCTGCTGTTGTTCGCCTCTGGCACTGGGTGCCGGCAAAGTCCCATGAAAGTGGCTTTTCTCATCCAGAAGTTCTGCAGCCACTGCTCATCATCCCAGACTTGCATGACGATGTGATTCCCACCACTCAGTGCTTCTTTCCCGAGCCCAAAAGCGGCGTTCCACGGGGGTGAGCACGTCCGTGAATGTCACAAGCAATCTCGTGTCGTATGCGTTACTCGAGTCAAGACTCCTCACTGTCCGTTTGGATCTTAAGGAGTAACTCAACTGCCAAACATGACGTGCTGGTGAGACTCGTCAGCATATTCCCCAGCAGTTCGGGCTCCATTCCCGCAGACCAAAAGGGAAGACACAGTGCGCAGTACAAAAAACATTGAAAGATGGCGCCAAATGTGGACGGAAGCACTGGGATTGCTGGGATGCAAACTGATGCATCACGGGGCATTGGGACAGGACCCAGACTGCCCCCCCGCCCCGTTCCCACAAGCCACAGCGCCAGAATGGGAAGAGGTGCTCTGTGGGATAGCTGCCCATAATGCACCGCTCCCAATGCCGCTGCAAGTGCCCCAAACATGGCCTCGCCAGTGCGCTGGCAGCTGTCAGTGTGGGCAGACTGCAGCGCTTTCCCTCCTGCGCTCTCCGAGGGCTGGTTTAACTCCAAGTGCTCTACGTCTGCAAGTGTAGCCAAGCCCTTCGGCGCTTGAGCCACCTGACGTCAAGTGGTGGGTTCCCGTCTGTGGGTGGCTAAGCAGACATAGAGGCCCCCTGCAGCCCTGTTTTAGGCACCTGTCTGTGAGAGGGGGCAGGGCTTAGGACACCCCTCCCTTGTCGCCTCTCCCACTGGCTAGCTTTGGACTTGTCTCCACTTACACTTTATAGCGCTCTAACTTGCTGTCTCAGGGGTGTGAAAATTCACCCCCCTGAGCACAGCAAGTCTGAGCGCGTTAAAGCGCTAGTATAGACAGGCACCCAGCACTGGGAGCCGTGCTCCCGGTGCTCATCCCCTCGTGGAGGCGGATTACCAGGCGTGCTGGGAGAGCTCTCTCCCTGGGCTTGCGTGCGACCACACTCGCACTGCAAAGCGCTGCTGCGGGAGCGCTCCCACGACAGCGCTTTGAAGTTTCCAGTGTAGCCATTTCCCCAGATGGCTCCCTGCCGAGTGAGCTGGGTTTTGTGAATCTTATTGTCAGGTGCCTGTGATGCCCATGCATGATACAGGGAGTTTAGGCCCCTAACTCAGCTTTGCAGAGTTGCAGACTATGATTTTCTAGTTGCCAACCGATTAAGCCCTGTGATGTTCAGCATTGCAACACCAAGTCATGGATTGCTCCCTGTGCAAACAGTCTCCTCTCCGCAGAGCCCAGCTGAGCAATTTCTGATTGACACGGGTGTGCACAGAACAGAGACAGAGCACAGGCTGGAGAGTGACACATCCCAGTAAAACCCAGACTCCCCTCCTAGAGGCGCGATATTCCCTGTGGGGGCTGGGGGGACACAACCAACTCAGGCAGCAAATCCCACGGCTCTGCCCCCGACAACTGTAGCTGGGACACTAAAGTGGAAGAAAGAAGAAGAATTGTTTGTCATGTTTTATTTACAGTAATTACTAAAGGTGATAAGTAAAGGGAGCTGAGAAGGAGCCTTAATAACCACAGCATGGCAAGCAGATCCCCAGCTACTGAGAACAGTTTTCTTAATGGCACTAAAATAGCACCAATGGCCAGGAATTAATATAGGGAATTAAAGACTTACAGTCTCACTTTCAGTAACAGGTCATAAATCTCTCTTCCCTTCCCTTCCCTACTCTCCTTTTCGGTTCATTTTTCTAACCCTCCCTTCTGATCCCTGTTTATTTTCCTGTGTTTCTCCCAGTCTCCTCCCCTCCCTGTTACAGATCAGCCCCCATGGCTGCTCCATCCCACCCCCCTCCACCCCCAATTTTATCCCTTCCCCTCTTGCTGCCCCTAGGCTGGTTCTCCTGTCAGGGATAGTTTCCTGTCACTCTTCTCAGTTCTATTTTCCACCTTTTTTCCTGGACTCTCCCTTTCTTCTTCTTTTATTTTCATTCACATTTTCCTTCTTGCTTCTTCTAATTCCCTCTGGTTAAACCCGCCCTGTCCCTGCCTCTCCCAGTGCTGCCAACCTCAGGAGTTTAAAAAAATCATGACACTGACTGAATGATGATTTTTTTAAGGTTATACAATGGTTTTTCCATCAATCGGCACCCCCTACCCATCCCTTCCACCGCCCTGCCACCGTGTGTGTGGGACTGTGACAGTGCGACCAGTTGTCCTGAAGTGACTTGGGCCCCTGGGGCAGGAGCTGTGGCTGGGAGACCCCATGAGATCCAATCCCACAGATCTGCACAAACCGCTCCCTGCTGCTGCTTCTCCCCAGCCCCCCAAACCCTGATTGATTCATGCTGGGTCCCTGCCCAGCCCCCACCTCTGCCTGTCCCCAGCCCAGCTGTTAGTGTTACCCCCTGCTCAGCCCCCACCTCTGCCCCTCATGCAGCCCCAGGGGTTCTTCCCCCTCCCCCTCCCACCACTGGGGCTGCAGGGAGGGAGGGGGAGGAGCTTCCATGGACCATCAAGATGAGGCGCCAGGGGCTGGGTCGATGGGAGTCTTCCAAGCTCATAGAGTCTGGGGTCCGTGAGGCCAGAGAGGCTGATTTCTGGTTCCCCACTCTGCTGTGGGTCTCAGGGACACACGTGGAGCTGGGATCCCGGCCACACCCAGAGCCAGGGGCGGATTCTCTCCCCAGGGACGGAGCCCGGCGGGAAAGTGAAGATCGGGGCCTCGTCACCAGCATCGATAAATGTCACCTGCCCCCGGTCACAGTCCAGACAAACCCGGATCCTGCTGGGGGCCCGGCTCAGGGTCAGGGGGGTCGCAGGGGAGGTGAGAGCCCGGAACCGACCCCCGCACCGCTCCATTGCCCAGATCCCCCCCTCAGGGCTACAGCTGATCCCTCCCTTCCTCCCCATAGACTCTCTGGCCACCCCCAAAGCCCAGTATTCCTCACCCCCAACCTCCACCTCCCAGCAATGTCTCCCCAAGGTGAATCCCTCACAGCCCAGCACATAGCGCACAGTGTCAAATCTCTCAGGGGTGTCGGGCAGTCGCTGCCGCGTGTCTCCCCATCTCACACTTTTCCCATCCTCAGACAGGACGAGGTCGGGATGAGCCGTGTCTGGATCCAGAGTCACATTCGCTGTGCGGGAGAGAGAATCAGAGTATCAGGGGCAGAGCTCAGCCCTGGGGGAGGCCGGGGCCATTTCTCTCACTTCCCAGCAGCCCTGTTCTGGCTGGGACAGGCCTAGATCGCAGGGAGCTGCCTCTGGCTTGGGCACCTGAGACTGAGCAGGGATGTCACTGCACTTCCTCAGTCTTTGTAAGGAGACCCACTCCATTAATTTCCCATTTGCTTGCATAAGCGTCAGCTCCCAGCTACCCCTGTTGATTCTACTCCATGCCCAGCAGGAGAGACACACCAAGAAAGATTTTAGAGGAGGGAGCAGAGGAAGCAGATACAGTTTTGAAGACCAGAGAAAATCTCCCTCCTCCAATGCAGTCTCCACTCCCAGGGCTGGGAACAGAGAAGAAGATGCAACATTGGGGAAGAGCTGATTAACACCAGAGAGTAGGAGGTGGCATTGGGTGAGCTAGCCCCATCCCCAGCCCAGAGAGAAGGGAGGAGCTGGCAGCATCAGAGGGAGAGCATCTCCCCAATCCAGGAAGCAGGGAGCAGCTCCAATGGGAGAGCCCTGCCCTGCCTGGAGGAAAGGCAGGATGTTGGAGAAGAGCAATGGGGAGACCCCCTGCACCGGGGTAAAGCAGAGGGATGTGTCAGTCCTCAGGGCAGAGAGCTCTGTTCGGGTGCTGCTCAGGGAGAGTGTTTCTGTTCATTAGCATGGGCATGAACTCAGCACTCAGGTTGGTGTCAGGATTATTTGTGTGATGTCAGCTTGGGATCTCCCCAGGGTTCCAGCACCTTGGCAGAAGTTGGGGAGGGGGGTACGAGGTCACAACACCTGTGGCCCTGCCCTCTCCCTGGCCCTCCCCACTCTTCATCTTCCCGCCGAGGCCCTTACCCTATCCAGGCTGGGAGCCTTGGCCACTATGGAGAGCCCCTGACCCTCCACCTTCCCATGTCCACTCTCCGGCGTGCACCACCCAGGGCAGGTGGAGGGTCCGGGGGGAAGAGGAGCAGGGGTGGGGCCACTGAGAGGGAGAAGCACCAGGAAGAAGCTGCACTACACAGGGCGCAGTTGATCAGCCGCCCCTCCATGAAGCACAGCCAATGCTGCGATGCTCCACGCCTGCCCAAGGCTTGCAGTGTGGGGGGCCAACACGGCACCCTGCCCCCAAACTATGCCCATGTTCAAAAGAGGGTGAGCTTGGCCCTTTGGCCCCCCATGTTCCAGAGCCCCTGGATCTCCTCACTGTGAACAGGTTATTTTTAGGGCTGTGTATGCCACAGCCACTGGTGATTTGGTTGGTAACTTTCGTTACAATCTCAGGAAGATGTTTTCACTGGAATTTTCTCATAATTTAAAGACAGTCTCCTGCTGCAAACTCACCCTGTCTGTGTGCTCCTAGGGATTCCAGTGCAGACGGCAGAGTGTCTGGCGGGGGAAAGGAGAAAAGAGACGAGATTTCAGACTTTCGTATTTATAACAGCGTCCCCACTCTGAACGCATAGAACTGTGTTTTCATCATGACCGAGAAACAGATCGAGAGGCCCAGAGACACACTCAGGCATTTCATAGAAACTAACTGAAACCTTCTGTTTCCTCTCTCATTCAGCCATCTCCCAGCAATGGAACCAACGTCCTTTCAGCCTCACAACCATCCCAGGACACACAATCTGTAAGAGAGATTTACTTTTCCCCTCCTCATCCCCTCCCACCCTTCCAACTCCAGTTAGTTTGTCTCATTCACTCACGGCCTTTTGTCATAACCTAGACCCAGATCATACAAAGACTTTGGCAGAAAAGTAACTTTACCCACTTTGGTCCCTTTGGCCAGGGGTCAGGCAGCATCATGTTGTGCGACGGACACTTGACAAAATTACCGGAGTGGGTGGCGGACATTGGCGGGGGGTTATGTCATTTAGTCATCATTCAACCCGTAAAATAACGTACAATTTTCCACACTGAAAAAACCATAACCTAGCTCGTTAATAAATAATAAACAATAATAATAGGAATAAATTCAACTCAGGTGAGTGTTTTTGAATGTCCCTCACTGCCGCAGTCAATATTTTTTTGTGGGATTGGGGCATTAAAATAAATATTTCTCCTAAAACCATATTTCAGTGCATTTGTGTCACTACTTTTTCTTTTTCTTGTTTAAATAATATGTCTCATGGGAGGATGAGGCTCTGTGTGTGTGTGTGTGTGTGTCCCACCTCTACACCGCTTACCCCATGTCTCTCCCCTGTCTGTGTCCCTTACATGGGAGATCCCCCATCATATCACAGGATGTGGGAAGCAGAGGAGGGGGGTCTCTCAGTGGAGCAGGGTTTCCCATCGCCTCACTGTGACCAGGGCACCCCTCTCCGGGCAGGGGTGATCACACGGTCAATGGGAACCTCCTCTGTCTCCTGACCAGGACAAAGGGACAAGCTCTGGCTGTGGGTCTGTTGTAAGCGGGGGCCAGGGTGGAACAAATTCTTTGCGGGGGACGGACTCACCTCTGGTGGCTCCCAGAAGTGGCGTCCCACTGTCCCTCATCCCTGCTGCTCATGGGAAGCTAGGCTGAGGGGGATCTGTGCAGCTGGGGGAGGGGTAGCAATGAGGGGCTAGTGCTGTCTGTGGGGAGCTGTGCGATATGGAGGTGGCACTGAAGAGCTGGAGCTAGTCTGAGGGGGGCTGTGCAGTGTACGGAGGTTGTGCAGTGGGGGGCGGCACTGAAGGGCTGGAGCTAGGCTGAGGGGGGCTGTGCATCCAGCCACAGAGAAGTTAGCAAAGTCCAATACCCCCTGTGTGGAGACAAGGGGGAAAGTGTCGTGTGCATAATCAGTGGTAATTGACCAATCAGAGAAGAGAACAATAACATGAAAATAACTTGAAGGAAAAAAGCCCTGCCAATGATGTGTTCATGCATGTGTAGTGTGTGACCTATATAAGGTACTTAATATTCACACCGCTCAAAGGTGATTGGAGAAGAACTAGTAAATATGCAATTTGGAGGTGTCTAATATTCCAGACATTGCAAGGGGTAATTAGAGCTTCCCAGGAGAAATCCCCCATGACCCACCTATGCCCCAGGAGAAGGGAACTGACAAGCACTTCTTTCTATATGCGATGGCTAGTAGCAAATATCCCAATGGCTGGTGATGGGGCACGAGTCGGGGAGGGAGTTAGAGAGAAATCTTTCCCAGGTGTTTGGCTTTTGGGTCTTGCTGAAATTCTCAGTGTCCAACTGACCACCATATTTGGGATAGGGAAGGAATTTTCCACCAAATCAAATTGCCAGAGACTCTGGGGTTTATTTTTGCCTTCCTCTGCCATATGGGGCACGTATCATTTACCGATGTTCAACTGGAAGAAATGGTGGTTCTCTGTAACTTGAAGTCTTTAAATCATTATATGAGCGTTTCAGTAATTCAGCCAGAGTTTACGGGTAAATTGCAAGAGTGGGTGGGGAGGTTCTGTGGCCTGCAATGTGCAGGAGGTCAGAGTAGATGGATCATGATGGTCCCTTCTGACCTTAAAGTCAATGAGTCATTTCTTACTTTGTAACTGTAATCGAAAAGCATGTTTCTGGTGCAAACAAAGGTTTGAATTAATCAACCTGAGTGTCTTGGACCCAGGTGTCTGGCCTTCTCACCCAACAATTAAATAGAAGCATCATCTAAGTGTGAACCAATTGAGCAGCACCATTCTCTTCCCACAGTCTCAGAGGCTCTTCCCAATTTCCATTCCTAGATCCCTTCTGGGTACCTTTGAACTTCCTCAGAGTCTCCATTAGCACAATAGTTTTCTGGGAGAAATCGCTGACTTGCTCTTCCAGTTCAGGAGAAATCTCCTCTGGCTGCTGGAACTTCCCCTTCTCACACCTGGAGAGAAACAATTTCCCGTGATTATATTTCATTGTGTGACTCATGATAAGTTCTGGCTAGCGAGTCGCTGCTCTAACATGGCTGGAGTTCGAATTCCTTGACTTCTCCCAGCCTCAGAGCAGGTGCAACACAGCCCATGGCCGTTCAACCTTCCCTTCTAAGGACTCCTTAATATTCTTCAACTCTGGTCTGGTGAGATGAGCTCTGGGGACAAAAGGGGAATTGAGTCTCCATGGTCAATTCACTCTTTGGCCTCCATGCTCTGAAGGACAGGAGGTTCCAAAGTGCTGTAGAAATCTGTCCACTAGGAACTAAACTGAGACACCAACTCCCCCCTCCCCAGCTCATTCCACACAGCTCTCCAAACAGTCCTCAGGCAGGAAAAGACTCAGATGGGAAAGACTCTTGACCACTGCTGCCTTGGGCTGAATGGTAACCAGGGGCCCAGTAGTGACAGGCCCATATTCCATCCCCACAATCCTGAGGCAGCCACTCCCCCAGGGATGTGACATCTCGAGGAAACACTTGAGGTCAGTCTTTCCCACTGAATGGACAATTCCAGAGTCTTCTGTACCAGGGTGAGAACCTCAGGATGAAGTGGATCAGAGAGATTGGTATCCGACTTTTGATCTTCCCCACACATTTTTCAGTAGAGCCCTGGGGAGATGTGGTGCTAATATCACCAAGCTCTTTCCCAGATTTGTGAGGGGGAGCAAGAGAGAGCCACGTACCTGCTCAAGGTGCTTCTGACATCCTAGAGGAGAGAGAGAGAAGAGAATCTCAGCCCCATCGGACACCTACAGGGGATCTCAGGGAAGGGAGGCCCCGCCCTGGACACTATGCTCCAGTGCTAATATTTCCCACTCAGTCTCACCTGCAGGAATTCACTCGCTGGCTTCTGACACTTCCCCTCCAGCTCACCAATCAGCTCGCTGAGACGGGAAATCTCCTCGGAGAGTTTACTGACATTTTCATTCTGGATCCTCACAATCTCCTCGTCCCGCTTTCCCAGGTGGGCCAGCAGGAGTTGCTCTTGTTCCTCCAGGAACTGCCGCAGTTGGTGAAATTCAGACACAATCTTCTGCCTCTCAGTTTGTGTTTGTTTCTGTACGAAAACAGGGCAAGGGCTGGTCAGGGACATGGATGGAGCCCGGGGTCCTTTCATGTAGAGCTGAGTGTGCAGTAGAAGTGGAATGGGAGCAGGGCCGGGGGCAGAGTGGGGGGTCGAGCCCCCCCGGCTAGAGGTGAAATCTGCGCCTATGCCTGTGTGTACTAGGCTGAGGACTCTCACACCTTCCCCTTTGGCCGCTGCATCCCTCTGAAAGGGAGGTTTCCATGTCTGTCATGGTCAGCGTATTCTGTTATTCATGGTCTCTGTGAATTCAAACCCAGAGCAGCAGGAGGCAGGACTCAGCACTACACTGACACAGATGCCACAGAAGAAAAAAGAACAAACACGTTAATAATGCACAAAATGACCAAACACAGTGGACAGCACCTCACGGGGACATTCAGTTCACTTGGGGAGGATTTCTGGGAAAGCCACAAGGGCTAGATAGTAAAGGAGTACTTGTGGCACCTTAGAGACTAACCAATTTATTTGAGCATGAGCTTTCGTGAGCCACAGCTCACTTCATCAGATGCATACCGTGGAAACTGCAGCAGACTTTATATATACACAGAGAATATGAAACAATACCTCCTCCCACCCCACTGTCCTGCTAGATATTAACTAATCAGCTGCAATGGAAGCTTAGGGCTTCTCTACACATGAATCTAACCCAACAATCCATGAACATCGAGAAACACACACAAGTCCACGTTCACTAAGGCCACACAGGAATCTGCCTCCAAATGGATCTCCCACGGCCAGTCTCTGTCAATTAATAACAACAGGCACCTTACCTGATACTCCCACCTTTTCCGCTCTCTAGTCATTTTAAATCCCAGAAGCTTTTCTCTCTCTTCCCTCAGAGTCTTCAAACGGGCCTGGATTTTTTCCTGAAGAACCATAAAGGATTTGAGAGGTTTCATTTAGATGGCTGAGAGGGGTGTAGAGCTGGGTGTTTTTCCACCCAAAACCCAAGATGATTGTTGGTGAATCGCTTTGCCACATCAGGACCACCAAGGAGATGAAACCTTATTAATGCAGACTGGGAGCGTGTCATATTCTGACTTGTTACCCATTTAGGTTCAGGTATTATAATAATTAGAGAGAGATCTCAATTATAACCAAGCTTTATTGGTATTTATGAATTGATTAGTGGAACAGCGCGTAACAGGACACTGGAGTCACATGGGGATGACTCAATAAATCTGGGTTTGAGAAGGTTTAATAAACAAAATGATACAAATCCCAGAAGCCACCAGGTCCCTGGAGGTGGCTTTGTCCAGTGAAAAAGAGACAGGAGGAAACTGAGGATGCAGGAGGACACCTGTGAGGGTGGGGGCAGGAGTGGGGGGTGGTACTTTGATGCAGAAGGATGCAGGTGGGGGTGTGCTGACAAAGGCAGTGGTGGGCCCAACCAGGCCGAGTGATACAGTTGGGGGTGGGCCCATGCAGGCAGGCATGGGAATGTGCTATGTTCGGGGAAAGCTTCAATGGCCACCCTAATTAAACAGGCTGATTTGTCTGAAGAACGGTTGGGGTTTGCCCCAGTGCTGCCCTAAACCCTTTCCGTGGTAATGCCCCCTGGGCAGGTCCCCCACTGTCCCATTCCCTCATAAAGATCCCGGAAGCAGTGGATTCTGGGAGATTTCAAAAGGCTGCCTGGTGGGACTCACAGAACCACCTTGGCTGGTCCTTGCCCACGTACACAACAGAACAGGTCAGACTGGCACCGGCCAGCTCCAGCCTAGGGTTAGTTTTGTTACAATCCAGTGTAAACCCAGGGGTATTTGACATGGACCTGAGCTGTCTGGAGCCCTTCTGTGTGCAGATTCAAGGTGCTTGGAGTTTAGCCCCATGATCTCCTCTAGTCCAGGCCGGCATCTTCCAAGTTTAACCCCTAATGGAGCAATATAGGAGTTTAGAATCCCAGTGGGAAACCTCGTCTCCCTGCTGGACCTGGGACCTCTACCAAGGAGTCTTTTCCTCCTCATGGCCGCACGTCATCACTACTCAGTGCTGCTGGGAGTGGGGGGCGGGGGCGTAGCCGAGTGGATAGGACACTGCACTTCTACTTGGAAAAGCGAGGGTTATACACAGCTCTGCCACTGACCTATTGAGTGACCTTGGACAAGTCACTTCCCCTCACTGTGCCTGAGTTTCCCTTCCCACACTTTGTCTTGTCCAGTTAGACTGTAAATGGTTTTGTGCAGGGCCCCCCACAATCAAGGTCAGATCTCATCTGGGGTCTGTAGGGTCTTCTGGGATGCAAATAACAATATTAAACACCGTGATACAATCAGTAATAACAGTTACAGCTTGTAACTCCCCCTTCTGAAGTCTGAAAGCAACACTCTCACAGGTTGTCCTGTCCTGTCCTCTTGTGAATCAAGCACCATCTAGAATCAAACCTCACTGATCATTTATCAACTTCTGGTCTGTAGAAAGGTCCCATAGTCACTGGTGGGAGCTGGGGTTGGAAAGGATTTAGCTGCTCAGAGAAAACTTTCCCACATCAGACAAATTGAAAATCTTCCTCTGTTGCTTTTCTTTCCAGGCTGGAGTACCGTTTATGTGTAAATCCGCTTTCATGCAATGAAGGCTACACACAGCTGAATGATGCAGTTACACCTGTGTCAGGCAGGGCCGCCAACAGGGGAGGCAAAAGGGGCAGCTGTCCCAGGGCCCAGGGATTTAAAAGGGCCCGGGGCTCCTGGCAGCTGCCGCTGCTACCACAGGAACAGCGGTGGCCGGAGCCTCAGCCATTGGCGCCGACTCCGTGGGTGCTCTGCACCCACCGGCAGCTCCCCGCGCCGCCCCCCTGCTCCAGCTCACCTCTGCCTCCTCCCCTGAGTGTGCCACGTCCCCACTTCTCCCGGTTCTCTCCCAGCGCTTGCTGCTGCCGCGAAAGAGCTGTTTCATTTGGCAAGCACCTCCACCCCCGCCCTGCCTCTCTCTCTCACACAGGCACAGCGAGCAGCTTTCCACACTACTGGCTGCTTTGTCTTGGAGCGGAGAAGCAGCCGGTTGTCAGACACGGAGCTTTGAAAGGGGATATCCGCATTCCTACAGCCCAGTGAGTTCAAAACAGTGACAAGAGTGGCCACTTGACTTAAAGGGATTACGGGACCTTTCCGGAGGCCGATCGCAGCGCTGTAATACAACACCTCGTTCACACAGACACTGGGCGTTTCAGCCGGGGCGCAGCAAGCGTTACGCTTCTCACGGAGGTGGATTACCAGGAGCGCTCCACCTGCAGAGTCCAGGCGCTCGACGTGCCTTGCCAGTGTGGATGGGTCGTGAGTTAGGCTGCCTGTGGCTGCTTTAATGTGCTCTAACTTGCAAGTGTAACCAGGCCCCATGTCTCCCTATGACAGGCTTTGTGCCTGCCATCAGTGGCCAAGGCTCCCTGCACCTGCCCAGAGGAAGGAGACTGCGGGGGGTGGGGAGATTTAGGTGGTTCCAGAGATCAGGGAGAAAATCTGGGAAATTAGGAGATTCTGTGGCTCTGAGAGACTGAGTCTGAAAAAGAAAGAATTTCCCAGATCCCCAGTGTTTCCTACCTTGTATTTCTGGGCAGCCTCCTCCAGGAGAAGCACCGGGTGAGTTCTGTGCTCTGAGGATCTCTCACAAACCACACACACGGCTTCCCCGTGCTCATCACAGAACAGATCCAGGGCTTTGCCGTGTCTCTCACACAGATTCTTTTTTCCTGGTTTGAAATCCAGTTCTTTGATTTTTTCCGCTATATTTGCTAGCTGACAGTTTTTTCGGAGAGTCCCTTTAGGGATTCGGGCTCTGCAACTGGGGCAGCACAAGGGGTCAGAGTCCAGCTCTGCCCATTTCTCGCAGTACTGAGTGATGCAGACCTGGCAGAAGTTGTGCCCGCACTGTACGGTGACTGGGTCCCTCAGATATTCCAGGCAGATGGGACATTTAGTTTCCTCTTGGATTTCCCTTACAGGAGCCCCTGAGGCCATGGCTGCTGGGATCTCTAGGCTTCTGTTCTCTCTGCTTCCGCTCTGGATCATAAATTGTTTTGTTGATAGTGGAAATATACAAATAAATAAATAAAATGTTAGTTTTTATTCCATTCCATTTGTTTCATGAAAGACATTCTTTTGAGTTGATTCATTAAAAAAATAGAATGGTAAAAATGAAACAAAAATAATTTTGTTCAAAAATAGTGATGAAAAATAATTTCCCTGGGTTAACCATGCCCAAAGATATGCTCATGACAATGAGGTTTTTCACACGGCAGAGAACAATCTGTCTCACAATATGTTACATTGCCTCTCTCGCAGGCACGTCACCAAACCTTTCATAAACACAGGACCAGAAGTCACCCCCGCTACCCTCTCTTCCATAGCTCTGTGGCCACAAAAAATACAGGGCAACGTGAACTTGCCCGCGGGATAACAATCTTACCCTGGATACACACAATCAGTTGGTACCAAAGTCCCTGTTTAAGATGCTTAAGTCTCAGTTTCAAAAGCACTTCAATGCAGAAAATTCCTAATGAATCCTATAGGTGCCTAAACTCACTCAGAGCAGTGGTGTCAGATCTGGGAGGGTCCGGGGGGCCATGGTCTCTGCACTTTTTAATATGGGCACAGTAGCCTTGGGAAGGCAGAAAGCAACAGAGGCAGGGGCTGCGATTCAGAGTAGAGGAGCTGATCATGCCCTGCCCACTGTTCCTCCTCTTCCCCCTGAGGTCCCGTCCCCTGGCCAGGCTGAAAGCCAAAGCCAGGCTGTGCTAACAGGGAGCCTGGGCTGCTGTGGGGAGCCCCATGTCCTCCATCTGCTCAGCAGCTCTGCTGAAGTGGGGCCCTGAGAGGTGGAGTGTGGCGGGGAGGGGGGGGACATGCCTGGCCATTTGGGGAAACTCAGCCTCCCCCAGCCTCCCCTACCCTCCGCCAGTGGGTGGGGTCCAGTCTGGTAGCGTCCTCTGAGTATGTCTAAAGGATCAGGCCTTGTAGGCAAGTTCAGACAAAACACCTGGGGGCAGTGGGGAGCTAAGAAGAGACGGAGAGAGGAGGAGCTCCGGCATAACTTTTATCCCAGGACTTAGGGCACTCCCCTGAGATGTGGGACCCCTCTGCTTCACGTCCCCCCAACTTCAAAGTGCTGCCTACACAGCTGTTTTAGAGCACTAATGCAAGCTCCAGTTTGTCATCCCAGGCTGGGAGGCTCAGCGCCATGGACTGTGGAGATGAACCCCAGGGGCCTCTCTCGCCTCATTCTTTTTATTAAAGATTGCTTACAGTATGGTTCTAAACTTTAATATACAATCTTTGAGCCTTAAAATTCCACCTGTACACTAAAGTGAATTGCACTGAATATCATTAAATCCCTGAATCCTTCTAAAATAGACATTGCTTTCCTGCATAACAGGTGGGCCCAGGTCACCAGCTGGCTTCACTCAGCATATCACTATGAAAGTTAATGTAGCTACTAGAGATGGATGGAGAAAAACAATTCAATTTTGCAACAACTTGGAAGGTTTCAGAATTTGGTTTTGGTCCACATTGGAATGAAAACAGAACCCTTTTGCGCAACTGAATTATGTTAAAATGGGTTGTTGTTTTTCTCTCTCTGTAAGCGATTGGAGAGTCCACCTTGAACCTCAGAAATGTTACCACTGAAAACTTCATCATAATTTATGTTCCTGATAAATGTTTTGGCTTTCGCAAAAGGAAATTTTTCAGTGAAAAGATGTTCAGTTGAAAATGTTCCAACCAACTCTAACAGTTACACTGATTTCTGTCAGCGGAGGGACTTGGAGCCGAGAGTTTTAAGGGATCCAGTGTGACATTCTACTTTTTTCTAATTCCTAAAAGTGTCAAAACACTGATACAGAGACAGCGCAGTACTTACAGCCCATTTTTGCAGAACCAATACATTGAATTGGTTTCTACAAGCATCCACATTTTTGGTTCCAAACTACACTTAACCTTATAAACTTTTGAGTTCCCCCCTCACTGTGATCTCAAATGTACCTCAGAGTTCATTCTCACGCTGTCCTGACCCTCACATGTTATATTGTCATTATGTTATATCAAATATGCCAGAACTTAAGTAGAGCAGCACATCTACAAATGTTGTAAAATCATTTAACAATGGAAGATCAGCATTTCTAGCAATGTTGGATCATTTGCAGAGGTGCTAACGAGGAATTTGACATTATTTGTGCAGGTAGACAATGGCTCAAGTAATTGTGTACTTGAAATGACATATGTGGGCAACTGAGCCAAAAAGAAAAGAACAATTAGTCTATAAAAATCTCCTTTCCCATAGGAATGATGGTTCTTTTATGTGGAATCCTGCTCTCCCTGTGTGCACTGAATTACCACAGATGACACTGGGAAATCTATGTATGAAGGGAAGCAGAGAACCAGAATTTCAGAAGGTGAAGAATTTTGCCCATAAGTGTCTTTTTCTTTGATTTTTTTCCTTACAGAAGAGCATTCAGAATTTGTTCCAAAGCCCATTGAAGTCAACAGAAAGACACCTGTTGATTTCAATGGACTTTGAATAAGTCCCTAAATAAAAAGGTGAACTGTTTCTTTAAGATATGGCTTTTAGTTTGGCATCAGTTTATCTAGGAGGACTTTAACCTTACTGCAAAGCTAGGAACTGTTGATGGAGTAGATAAGATGATGCTTTCCTTCAGTTTTGCACGAAGTGTTGTTAAATACCAACACCGGGGTAGGCGTTGCTTGGGCTACGCACAATTTTGTGGTAAGACCAGTATTTTTAGTCTGGTAATTTCCCTTTGCCCTCCTTCAGTCCTATTCCTTCTGGTTTGTGCATGCATAAGCATGAAAGTTACGAACCGTTAGAAGGCAATGACATTGCAAAATCCCAAGAAAAATACTACTGTTAATGAGAATTGTGCATGTAACCCCCTGCTTACTTCAAGGACAATTCTGTACTATGACACTGTCAAATATAAAAAATAAATGAACCAGATAGCTGAATAATAAGTAAGTTCACCAGAAACACACATTTTTGAATCTTAAGGACACAATGGGTCAAAACCTCAGCAGGAGTAAATCAGCATATTTCCATTGACTTCAGTGCAGCAGCTACATTGATTCACACCAGTTGAGGATCTAGCCCAATATGACTTAACCTGTAAGGTATGCAAAGATTCAGGGCAGAAAGCTGAAGCCCCACTGCATGGGACAATGTGGCTTCATGAGGGTCCCTGTGGCATGGGGCCCCAGGCATTTGCCCTACTTGCTACCCGCTAACTCTGACTCTAGCTTTTATACGCAGAAAACCAGTTATTGTGGCACAAGTGAGCCATGGAGTTTTTACAGCATGTCGTGGGGGTGGCTCAGAAAGAAAAAGATTGAGAACCTCTGATCTAGACCATCCCTGGCAGGTATTTATCTAACCTGCTCTTAAAAATCTCCAGGGAAGGAGATTCCACAACCTCCCTAGGCAATTGATTCCAGTGCTTAACCACCCTGACAGTTAGGAAGGTTTTTCTGATGTTCAAACTTAACCCCCCCTTACTGCAATTTAAGCCCATTCCTTCTTGTCCTATCCTCAGAGGTTAATGAGAACAATTTACCTTCCTCCTCCTTGTAACAACCTTTTAGGTACTAATTCATCAAGCTGTGAAAATCTCATGTTACATTGCTATGAAAACAACCCACAATGTATTTGACGGTAAATCACTTTGAATGTAGAGGTATTGTAAAGTTTCCATAAAGAGAGAAACAAATGCTCATAGACTATCAGGGTTGGAAGGGACCTCAGGAGGGCATCTAGTCCAACCCCCTGCTCAAAGCAGGACCAATCCCCAGTTTTTGCCTCAGCTCCCTAAAGGCTCCCTCAAGGATTGAATTTACAACCCTAGGTTTAGCAGGCCAATGCTTGAACCACTGAGCTATCCCTCCTCCCTCCCATAAAGAGAGAAACAAATTCTCACAGGATTATTTATTCCTTGTGTTTTGAATAATCTGTCCAAGCAATAAGGATCGTGTATTAGACGTTAGAAACAGTCCTTCTGGAGCAAAATTAACCCACCTGGTTGGGTCTTCTGAGAAGTTTAACATCTCCCGGGTGTGGCCAGACTTCGCTCCTCTGGCTGGGACAGTCCCATGCTCGGTGACTGTTCCCGTCGGTCACGGAGGCGGCTCAGCTCATTTTAGCGATTGAGGAGCTGCAGTTTTGTCTCGGGGCTTCTCCGGGGAAGGTTGTGAACAGAAACAGGGTTTGTTCCGATCGATAAACGTGTGCTCGGCTCGCGGCCTTCGCCCGGGGACAGTGAAAGTAACACTGGAAATTGCCTCAGTCCAACCCCTGTCCCGGGGGGAGGGGAGAGTCTTCTCTGAAAGACACAGCCCCAGTCCCGTGGGGCCGCCAGTGGGGGGAAACCGGAACTTTCTGTAAAAATTTAACATACAGGGGCTTTGTTGTTGCGGGGGGGGGGAGGGGGTTGGGGGGTTGTGTTTGGGGTTTTTTTTTTTTTCTATTTAGTTGACTAGACTCAGCAAAAGGAGGAAGCAGATTCTCTCTGAAATCAGGCCTGGATTCAGGTAACTGGGTCACCTGAACAACAGACTCTCAGTCCAGTCAGGATTTCAAAAAGAGAAAAGCTTTTGCTGAATATCATAAACTAAATGGCAAAAAAACACCCACCCACCCCATCCAACAACAAAGCCCCTTTTGTTAACATACAGAGACAGTTTCCCACTGAAGATCGTGACCTTCCAAAACAGCAAGGTCATCAGAAGTGATTTGCTCTGTTGTTGCCGCCTGCTAGCCCCGGTCTATGAGAGAGACAAGGTGGAGGATGTTTGATCTTTTACTGGATCAACTTCTGTTGGGGAAAGAGACAAGCTTTCCAGCAACACAGACCTAAAGAAGAGCTTGGTGTCGCTCCAAAGCTCGTCTCTCTCAACAACAGGAGTTGGTCCCCTAAAAGATTTTATCTCCCTCATCTGGTCTGAGTTCATCAAAACTCAAACTTCTGAAAACCAAGAAATACAGATGCACCCTTAACGCTGCCCCCACGGGGCTGTCACTAGTCACCGGGAAATAATCTGGATGCACCCCAGCTGTATTCTTGGTGTGAGGTGTAGCAAGACCAAATGGGAGAGCTGTGACTCCAGGATGAGGGGATAGGAGATTAATTTGAGGGCTTCCTGCTGTCACATGGGGGCTGCATCTTGCCAGAGCCCATGGCCCTCCCACCACACTCTGGCCACTTGTGGCTCACCAAGGGCACCATTTCAGATTTTTGGGGGCGGGAAAAACTTTAACTGTGATTCCAGGCAGGGGTGAAAGTAAGTAGAGGGCCTTACCGGTACGCCAGGTCCCTCCTGGGCAAGGTGGGGGGTGGCTCTGGCCCCTGGAAAGGGCAGGGCGTGGGGTGGAAGGGATGGGACTGGGGACCAGACTCCCGCAGCCAGCTCTTCATGGCCACCACTGCCGCAGCGGCTGGGAGCACTAAGGACTTTTAAATTCCAGGGCAGCTGCCCCTTTTGCTTCCCCCCAACAGTCGCCCTGCCGGTACAGGCAAGCAAAAGGGGCAGCGATGTTAAAAGTGCTGCCCCGGAAGTGCTTAAATGTTGGCCATGTACAGGCCAGTACCGGCAGCCGGTTCTTATCTGTTCACCGTACTGGCCCGCACCAGCCCACTTTCACCTCCGATTCCAGGGGCTACTTAGACACTTGAAATTCTAGGTTTTTTGCAGATAACTTAGGAGTTAGCTGACAGGAGCCCTGTATCTAATTCCTATATAAAGAAAGACAATATATCTACAAACTGCAATTAAAGCCACATTTTCAATATATATCAATTTAGAAAAATCAGGAGATAATAGAGCAAAATATTCCCAATCCCAAGCCTTGAGGTATCAATTCCGGAGCTTTACAAAAGTATCAGAAACACGTTTGATACTTTGTACGCTACCTTTAGTAGACAAAAATAAAATCTGCTTAATTTCTCTAACAGACACATTCTGTGTTACTGCCTTTATCTACTCCGTTTTAGTTAACTGTTTTTCACAACACTAAAAATGTATTTACTTAATTTTAACATACATGATTAAGGTTTTTCTCTCTTTTATTAGGAATGAGAATTTATTTTTCTAATTATTTTGGCATTTTTGTTTACAGATCACAGTCACGTACGCGACTCACTAACTTTTGACTCCATCATTGCTATTAGTATCAGACTTGGAACTTCTATTTTTGGGTGAATTTTAAGTTATTTTATAGATAAAAATACCCTTTGTAAATAAGCAACCTGCATCTGCACAGGATATAAAGTTATGTGTTTCGCTAATTTAAAAAAACAACAACCTGGCACTGCTAAGGTGAGAACAAGCTAAATTTACATTCGAGGAGGATACTATTAGTGGATTGTACCACTTTAAGTAATGAATGACAAAGCACAACATGCTAATAAAAGTAATAATGAGAATTACTCCAGCCAGGACAGATTAGGCATTTTAGAACTCACTCCTCAAAGAATTAAACTGAAGCATAAGAGAGAAACAAAATTATGAAATTCGCAGACCAGTCAAAAAAAAAAAAAACCCTGCACTAACAGCCCTGCAATCGCTAACCAACTTTGAAAGAATAAAATTACAGAGAACATAGGTGCCTTGCTCATTTCAACAGGAAGTAACAACAACAATAATACAAGTGTGTGTTGCGGGAGAGTGTGTGTATCTGGGGAGTGAGAGACAGTGTGTGTGTGTGTGAGAGAGAGACAGCATGCTGTCACTTTAAGCTCAGCACTCACTAGTCTGAAGGCTTGTTCAGACAGCAGCAGCTCCCACTCCTCACCCACAAGCAGCAGCAGAGACTCCTGTCCCCACACCTCAGCTCAGCAGAGACAGGGTACATGGGTGGGGGAGGGGGACACCCCATTATTAGTCCACCCCTGCCTCCACCCCACTCTGCACAGCAGACAGGAGGTTCCCAGGAACAGGGTGGCCAGGGGGGCTCCAAGGCGGGGGTAGGAGGGCTGCAGGAGCAGTGGTGGCTGCAGACGGGAGCAGAGCAGCAGGGAGAGGAGGGGCACCCTGCACCAGAGGTTTCCCCCCATAGAACGGCACCCCTGGGTGGTCACCCATCCACCCACCCCTAAGGCTGGCCCTGATATCAGAGACAACATTTATCAAGAGACACTGGGCACTAGAGGGTCACAGGAACAGCCCTGCAATGCACAAAGCTGAGTGAGGGGCCTAGACTCCCTATACCAGGGGTGGCGCATAGGCCCTGACTCCAGGGCTGGAGCTACAGACGCCAACTTTCCAATGTGCCGGGGGGGCTCACTGCTCAAGCCCATGCTCTGACCCAGGCCCTGCTCCCACTCCACCCCTTTCCCCAAGGCCACTGCCCCTTCCCCCCCACCCCCCCAGCCTCCAGTGCATGTGAAACAGCTGATTGTGGCAGGGAGGAGGCATGGGGAGGAGGAGGAGGCACTGATTGGTGGGGCCCATGACAGGTGGGAGGCCCTGGGGGCTGGAGGGAGGGAGCTGATGGGGGGCTGCTGATATATTACTGAGGCTCAGCTCTACACCAGGGGGTTAGGCAGCAGGTTTCACACCTCAGATAGGGGGAGAGTCCCCAAAGAATGTGCCGAGGGACCCCAAGACTGGAGCAGTGGATGGGCTCTGTTCCAGCCCCAGAGGCTTGAATTATCTGGGGATCCTGGGGCTCAGATGCTTGGGTTCCCCTCACTGCAGTCCGATGGCACCTCACCAGGTCTGGGATACAGACTCACACACCAGTAAACAGAAACCCTCTCAGTGCCCAGCATCCAAACCCCCTTAACTCTGACCAGGTGGGTTCTGGAGACCTGAATGGAGAGGTCTCCCCCTCAGGGCTGCCACATCCCTTTGCCTTGGGCTGAGGGGGGCTCTTTCCTGGGTGCTTCTCCCTGTTCCTGGATAAGAGTCTCTCCCTCCAGGGCTGCCACCTCCTGCTCCCTTTGCCCTGGGGTGGGAAGGTTTCTATTAATGGTTCTTCAAGGGCTGGGGAGAGGTTGTCTCCTGTTCCATGTCTTCCACCGTTCTCTGAAGCCAGGATAGAGCAGCTGGTGGCTTTAACCATAGATACCTGTGGCCAGGAGCTCCTCCGACTCTGCTGATGGGAATAAGGCAGCTCCAGCAGGGGGAGCAGGGAGATGCATCGGGGAGGAGGCAGGAAAGCAGCAAGGTAGACCGGAGAACCCAAGGGGCCTGTCTGTGACTCCATGTTCAGGCTGTTATGGTGCTTGAGAGGTTCACATTTGATACCTAGCGTGGGGTTTGTACCCTGGTTTGTAACTGTTTGCCCTGAGGTTGGTACTCACATTTGTGAGCTACTCCAGACAGTGGAGTTGAACCTGGGTCTCCCACATGCCAGCTGAGGGCTCTCACCGTGGGGGTGAAAGTTATCAGGCAGGTGACATCACAAAACCCACCTCCACCTTCTCCCCACCCCCACACTCACATTGTGTGTGGAGCGAGGCAGGTGCCTGACTCATTCCAGCAAGAAACGCCTCAGGTGCCTGAGCCGCTGACCGTCAGGCGCTGGGTTCCCGTCTGTGGGCGGCTGAGCAGAGACCAACGCACCCCTGCAGCCCCGATTTAGCCATTTGTCGGTGAGAGGGGGCAGGGCTTAGGACACCCCTCCCCCCTTGTCAGCATCTCCCCTTTTCTGCTTAGACGGCTCCCCGCCTAGTGAGCTGGCTTTTGTGAATTGCACTGTAAGGTGCCTCTGATGCCCACTTGCATTGTCTAGGGGGTTTAGGAACCTGACTCAGCTTTGCAGAATGTGATTTTCTGGTTGCCTACAAACTCGGCCCTGTGACGCTCAGCATTGCACACCAAGTCCCTTCATGGATTGTCCCTTGTGCAACCAGTCACCTCTCCGCAGAGCACAGGTGAGCAATTCCTCATTGACATGGGTGTGCACAGGACAGAGGCAGAGCACAGGCTGGTTAGTAACACATCCCAGTAAAACACAAAATTCTCCTCCTAGAGGCGTGATATTCCCTGTGGGGGCAATGGGGACACAACCAAGTCAGGAAGCAAATCCCAGGACTCTACCCTCGACAACTGCAGCTGGGACATTAAAGTGGAACAAACAAGAAGAATTGTTTGTAATGTTTTATTTTACAGTAAATAACGAAAGGCGGTCAGTAAACAGAGCTGAGAAGGAGCCTTAATAACCACAGCATGGCAAGGAGATCCCCAGCTACTGAGAACAGTTTTCTTAATGGCACTAAAATAGCACTAATGGCCAGGAATAAATATAGGGAATTAATGAGTTACAGTCTCACTTTCAGTAACATGTCATAAATCTCTCTCTTCCCTTTCCTTCTCTCCTTTTGTGTTCATTATTCTTACCCTCACTTCTGATCCCTGTTTATTTTCCTGTGTTTCTCCCACTCTCCTCCCCTCCCTGTTACAGATCAGCCTTCATGGCTGCTCCATTCCACCCCCCTCCACCCCCAATTTTATCCCTTCCCCTCTTGCTGCCCCTGGCTGGTTCCCCTGTCAGGGATAGTTTCCTGTCACTCTTCTCAGTTCTATTTTCCACCATTTCTCCTGGACTCTCTCTTTATTCTTGTTTTATTTTCATTCACATTTTCCTTCTTCCGTCTTCTAATTCCCACTGGTTAAACCTGCCCTGTCCCTGCCTCCCCCAGTGCTGCCAACCTCAGGAGTTTAAAAAAATCGTGAGACTGTGCGAATAATGATTTTGTTAAAGTTATACAACGGTTTTTCCAGCAATCTTCACCCCCTACCCATCCTCTCCACCGCCCCCACGTGTGTGTGGGACCATGACAGTGCAACCAGTTGTCCTGAAGTGACTTGGGCCCCTGGGGCAGGAGCTGTGGCTGGGAGGCCCCATGAGATCCAATCCCACAGATCTGCACAAACCGCTCCCTGCTGCTGCTTCTCCCCAGCCCCCCAAACCCTGATTGATTCGTGCTGGGTCCCTGCCCAGCCCCCACCTCTGCCTGTCCCCAGCCCAGCTGTTAGTGTTGCCCACTGCCCAGCCCCCACCTCTGCCCCTCAGGGCCCCTCTGCCCCTCCTGCAGCCCCAGGGGTTCTTTCCCTTCCCCCTCTGTCTCCTGGGGCTGCAGGGAGTGGGGGGGAGCTTCCAGGGGTCATAGAGATGAGGGGCCAGGGGCTGGGTTGATGGGAGTCCTTCAAGGTCATAGAGTCTGGGGTCCTTGAGGCTAGGGAGGCTGATTTCCGGTTCCCCACTCTGCTGTGGGTCTCAGGGACACAGTCGGAGCCGGGTTCCCCACCCCACCCAGAGCCAGGGGCGGATTCTCTCCCCAGGGACGGAGCCCGGCGGGAAAGTGAAGATCGGGGCCTCGTCACCAGCATCGATAAATGTCACCTGCCCCCGGCCACAGTCCAGACAAACCCGGATCCTGCTGGGGGCCCGGCTCAGGGGCAGGGGGGTCGCAGGGGAGGTGAGAGCCCGGAAGTCATCCAACCGCTCCACAGCCCAGATCCCCCCCTCAGGGCTACAGCTGATCTCTCCCTTCCTCCCCACAGACTCTCTGGCCACCCCCACAGCCCAGGATCCCTCACCCCCCACCTCCACCTCCCAGCGATGTCTCCCCGCGGTGAATCCCTCACAGCCCAGCACACAGAACACAGAGTCAAATCTCTCAGGGGTGTCGGGCAGTCGCTGCCGCGTGTCTCCACATCTCACACTTTTCCCACCCTCAGACAGGACGAGGATGGGATGAGCCGTGTCTGGATCCAGAGTCACATTCGCTGGGGAGGGAGAGAATTAGAGCGTTAGGGGCAGAGCTCGGCCCTGGGGGAGGCTGGGGCCATTTCTCACTCTCCCCAGCAGCCCTGTTCTGGCTGGGACAGGCCTGGATCGCAGGGAGCTGCCTCTGTCCTGGGCACCTGAGACTGACCAGGGATGTCACTGCACTTCCTCAGTCTCTGTAAGGAGACCCACTTCATTAGTTTCCCATTTGCTTGCAGAAGCGTCAGCTCCCAGCTACTCCTGTTGATTCTGCTCCATTCCCAGCCTCAGAGACACACCAAGAAAGGGTTTAGTGGGGAGGGAGCAGAGGAAGCAGGTCCAGTTTTGAAGCCCAGAGGAAATCTCCCTCCTCTAATGTAGTCTCCACTCCCAAGGCTGGGAAGAGAGAGGAAGATGCAGCATTGGGGAAGAGCTGATTAACACCAGAGAGTAGGAGGTGGCATTGGGTGGGGTAGCCCCATCCCCAGGCCAGAGAGAAGGGAGGAGCTGGCAGCATCAGAGGGAGAGGATCTCCCCAATCCAGGAAGCAGCTCCAATGGGAGAGCCCTGCCCTGCCTGGAGGAAAGGCAGGATGTTGGAGAAGAGCAATGGGGAGACCCCCTGCACCAGGGTAAAGCAGAGGGATGTGTCAGTCCTCAGGGCAGAGAGCTCTGTTCGGGTGCTGCTCAGGGAGAGTGTTTCTGTTCATTAGCATGGGCATGAACTCAGCACTCAGGTTGGTGTCAGGATTATTTGTGTGATGTCAGCTTGGGATCTCCCCAGCGGTTCCGGCACCTTGGCAGAAGTTGGGGAGGGGGGTACGAGGTCGCAACACCTGTGGCCCTGCCCTCTCCCTGGCCCTGCCCCACTCTTCATCTTCCCGCCGAGGCCCTGACCCTGTCCAGGCTGGGAGCCTTGGCCGCTATGGAGAGCCCCTGACCCTCCACCTTCCCATGTCCACTCTCCGGCGTGCACCACCCAGGGCAGGGGGAGGGTCACTCCAGGAAGAGGAGCAGGGGTGGGGCCACTGAGAGGGAGAAGCACCAGGAAGAAGCTGCACTACACAGGGCGCAGTTGATCAGCCGCCCCTCCATGAAGCACAGCCAATGCTGCGATGCTCCACGCCTGCCCAAGGCTTGCAGTGTGGGGGGCCAACAGGGCCCCCTGCCCCCAAACTATGCCCATGTTAAAAACAGGGTGAGCTTGGCCCCCTGGCCCCCCATGTTCCAGTGCCCCTGGACCCCTCACTGTGAATAGGTTATTTTTAGGGCTGTGTGTGTTGATTTGGTTGGTAACTTTCGTTACAATCTCAGGAAGATGTTTTCACTGGAATTTTCTCCTAATGTAAAGACAATCTCCTGCTGCAAACTCACCCTGTCTGTGTGCTCCTAGGGATTCCAGTGCAGACGGCAGAGTGTCTGGCGGGGGAAAGGAGAAAAGAGACAAGATTTCAGACTTTCGTATTTATAACAGCGTCCCCACTCTGAACGCATAGAACTGTGTTTTCATCATGACAGAGAAACAGATCGAGAGGCCCAGAGACACACTCAGGCATTTCATAGAAACTAACTGAAACCTTCTGTTTCCTCTCTCATTCAGCCATCTCCCAGCAATGGAACCAACGTCCTTTCAGCCTCACAACCATCCCAGGACACACAATCTGTAAGAGAGATTTACTTTTCCCCTCCTCAACCCTGCCACCCTTCCAACTCCAGTTGGTTTGTCTCATTCACTCACGGCCTTTTGTCATAATCTAAACCCAGATCATACAAGGACCCTGGCAGAAAAGTAACTTTACCCACTTTGGTCCCTTTGGCCAGGGGTCAGGCAGCATCATGTTGTGTGACGGACACTTGACAAAATTACCAGAGTTAGTGGCGGACACTGGCGGCGGGTTATGTCATTCAGTCATCATTCAACCCAAAAAATAAAGCACAATTTTCCACACTGAAAAAACCATAACCTAGCTTGTTAATAAATAATAAACAATAGTAATAGTAATAAATTCAACCCAGGTGAGTGTTTTTGAATGTCCCTCACTGCCACAGTCAATATTTTTTTTTGTGGGATGGTGGCATAGAAATAAATATTTCTCCTAAAACCATATTTCAGTGCATTGTTGTCACTAGTCTTTTATTTTTCTTGTTTAAATAATATGTCTGACAGGAGGATGAGTGTCTCCGTGTCTGTGTGTGTGTGTGTCCCACCTCTACACCGCTTACCCCATGTCTCTCCCCTGTCTGTGTCCCTTACATGGGAGATCCCCCATCATGTCACAGGATGTGGGAAGCAGAGGAGGGGGGTTTCTCAGGGGATCAGGGTTTCCCATCGCCTCACTGTGACTAGGGCACCACTCTCCGGGCAGGGGTGATCCCAGGATCAATGGGAACCTCCTCCGTCTCCTGACTAGGACAAAGGGACAAGCTCTGGCTGTGGGTCTGTTGTAAGCGGGGGCCAGGGTGGAACAAATTCTTCGGGGGTGGGGGAAACTCACCTCTGGTGGCTCCCAGAAGTGGCTTCCCACTGTCCCTCATCCCTGCTGCTCCTGGGAAGCTAGGCTGAGGGGATCTGTGCAGCTGGGGGAGGGGTACCAATGAGGGGCTAGTGCTGGCTGTGGGGAGCTGTGCAATATGGAGGTGGCACTGAAGAGCTGGAGCAAGGCTGAGGGGGGCTGTGCAGTGGGGTGAGGCACTGAAGGGCTGGAGCTAGACTGAGGGGGCCTGTGCATCCAGCCACAGAGAAGTTAGCAAAGTCCAATACCCTCTGTGTGGAGACAAGGGTGAAAGTGGCGTGTGCAGAATCAGTGGTAATAAACCAGAGAAGAGAACAATAACATGAAAATATCTTGAACAAAAGAAGCCCTGCCAATGATGTGTTCATGCATGTGTACTGTGTGTCCTATATAAGGTACTTAATATTCATACCACTCAAAAGTGATTGGAGAAGAACTAGTAAATATGCAATTCGGATGTGTCTAATATTGCAGACATTATAAAGGGTAATTAGAGCTTCCTAGGAGAAATCCCCCGTGACCCACCTATGCCCCGGAAGAAGGGAACTGACCAGCAGTTCTTTCTGTATGCGATGGCTAGTAGCAAATATCCCAATGGCTGGTGATGGGGCACGAGTTTGGGAGGGCTCTGAATTAGAGAGAAATCTTTCCCAGTTGTTTGGCTGTTGGGTCTTGCTGAAATGCTCAGTGTCCAACTGACCACAATATTTGGGATAGGGAAGGAATTTTCCACCAAATCAAATTACCAGAGACTCTGGGGTTGATTTTTGCCTTCCTCTGCCATATGGGGCACATATCATTTACCAATTTTAAACTAGAAGAAATGGTGGATTCTCTGGAACTTGAAGTCTTTAAATCATTATATGAGGGCTTCAGTAATTCAGCCAGAGTTTACGGGTAAATTGCAGGAGTGGGTGGGGAAGTTCTGTGGCCTGCAATGTGCAGGAGGTCAGAGTAGATGGATCATGATGGTCCCTTCTGACCTTAAAGTCGATGAGTCATTTCTTACTTTGTAACTGTAATTGAAAAGAATGTTCCTGGTGCAAAGAAAGGTTTGAATTAATCAACCTGAGTGTCTTGGACCCAGATGTCTGGCCTTCTCACCCAACAATTAAATAGAAGCATCATCTAAGGGTGAACCAATTGACCAGCACCATTCTCTTCCCGCAGTCTCAGAGGCTCTTCCCAATTTCCATTCCTAGATCCCTTCTGGGTACCTTTGAATTTCCTCAGAGTCTCCATTAGCACAATAGTTTTCTGGGAGAAATCGCTGACTCGCTCTTCCAGTTCAGGAGAAATCTCCTCTGGCTGCTGGAACTTCCCCTTCTCACACCTGGAGAGAAACAATTTCCCGTGATTATATTTCATTGTGTGACTCATGATAAGTTCTGGCTAGTGAGTCACTGCTCTAATATGCCTGGAGTTCGAATTCCTCGACTTCTCCAATCCTCAGAGCAGGTGCAACACAGCCCATGGCCGTACAACCTTCCCTTCTAAGGACTCCTTAATATTCTTCAACTCTGGTCTGGTGAGCTCAGCTCTGGGGACAAAAGGGGAATAGAGTCTACATGGCCAATTCACTCCTTGGCCTCCACGCTCTGAGGGACAGGAGATTCCTACGTAAAGTGCTGTAGAAATCTGTCCACTAGAAACTAAACTGAGACACCAACTCCCCCCTCCCCAGCTCATTCCACACAGCTCTCCAAACAGTCCTCAGGCTGGGAAAAACTCAGGTGGGAAAGACTCTTAACCACTGCTGCCTTGGGCTGAATGGTAACCAGGGGCCCAGTAGTGACAGGCCCATATTCCATCCCCACAATCCTGAGGCAGCCACTCCCCCAGGGATGTGACATCTTGAGGAAACACTTGAGGTCAGTCTTTCCCACTGAATGGACAATTCCAGAGTCTTCTGTACCAGCGTGAGAACCTCAGGATGAAGTGGATCAGAGAGATCGGTATCCGACTTTTGATCTTCCCCACACATTTTTCAGTAGAGCCCTGGGGAGATGTGGTGCTAATATCACCACCAAGCTCTTTCCCAGATTTGTGAGGGGGAGCAAGAGAGAGCCACGTACCTGCTCAAGGTGCTTCTGACATCCTAGAGGAGAGAGAGAGAGAGAAAAGAATCTCAGTCCCATCTGACACATACAGGGGATCTCAGGGAAGGGATTTAGCAAATATGGGGAAGGGAGGCCCTGCCCTGGCCACTATACTCCAGTGCTAATAGTCTCACCTGGAGGAATTCACTTGCTGGCTTCTGACACTTCCCCTCCATCTCACTGATCAGCTCACTAAGATAGGAAATCTCCTCTGAGAGTTTGGTGATATTTTCATTGTGTATCTTCACAATCTCCTTGTCCAGCTTTTCCAGCTGGGCCAGCAGGAGTCGCTCTTGTTCCTCCAGGAACTGCCGCAGCTGCTGAAATTCAGACACAATCTTCTGCCTCTCGGTTTCTGTCTGTTTCTAGAAGAAATAAGGAAAGGGCTGGTCAGGGACATGGATGGAGCCCGGGGTCCTTTCATGTAGAGCTGAGTGTGCAGTAGAAGTGGAATGGGTCTTGGGGAAAGAAGTGGAATGGGAGCAGGGCCGGGGGTAGAGTGGGGAGTCGAGCCCCCACCGGCTGGAGGCGAAGTCTGCACCTATGCCTGTGCGTACTAGGCTGAGGACTCTCACACCTTCCGCTATGGCCCCTGCATCCCTCTGAAAGGGAGGTTTCCATGTCTGTCATGGTCAGCGTATTCTGCTATTCATGGTCTCTGTGAATTCAAACCCAGAGCAGCAGGAGGCAGGACTCAGCACTACACTGACACAGATGCCACGGAAGAAAAAGGAACAAACACGTTAATAATGCACAAAATGACCAGACACCGTGGACAGCACCTCTCGGGGACATTCAGTTCACTTGGGGAGGATTTCTGGGAGAGCCACAAGGGCTAGACATTAACTCATCAGCTGAAATGGAAGCTTTGGGCTTGTCTACACATGAATCTAACCCAGCAATCCACGATCATGGAGAAACACACACAAGTCCACGTTCCCCAAGGCCACACAGGAATCTGCCTCCAAATGGACCTCCCACGGCCAGTCCCTGTCAATTAATAACAACAGGCACCTTAGCTGATACTCCCGCCTTTTCCCCTCGCTAGTCATTTTAAATCCCAGAAGCTTTTCTCTATCTTCCCTCAGAGTCTTCAGATGGGCCGGGATTTTTTCCTGAAGAACCATAAAGGATTTGAGAGGTTTCATTTAGATGCCTGAGAGGGGTGTGGAGCTGGGTGTTTTTCCACCCAAAACCCAAGATGATTGTTGGTGAATCGCTTTGCCACATCAGGACCACCAAGGAGATGAAACCTTATTAATGCAGACTGGAAGCGTGTCATATTCTGACTTGTTACCCATTCAGGTTCAGGTATTTTAAAAATTAGAGAGAGATCTCAATTATAACCAAGCTTTATTGGTATCTATGAATTCATTAGTGGTACAGCGCGTAACAGGACACTAGAGTCACATGGGGATGACTCAATAAATCTGGGTTTGAGAAGGTTTAATAACAAAATGATACAAATCCCAGAAGCCACCAGGTCCCTGGAGGTTGCTTTGTCCAGTGAAAAAGAGGCAGGAGGAAACTGAGGATGCAGGAGGACACCTGTGGGGCGGGGGGGGGGCAGGAGTGGGGGGTGGTACTTTGATGCAGAAGGATGCAGGTGGGGGTGTGCTGACAAAGGCGGGGGTGGGCCCAACCAGGCCGAGTAATACAGTTGGGGGTGGGCCCATGCAGGCAGGAATGGGAACGGGCTATGTTCGGGGAAAGCCTCAATGGCCACCCTAATTAAATAGGCTGATTTGTCTGAAGAACGGTTGGGGTTTGCCCCAGTGCTGCCCTAAACCCTTTCCGTGGCAATGCCCCCTGGGCAGGTCCGCCCCCTGCTCCAGCTCACCTCCGCCTCCTCCCCTGAGCTCGCCGCCGTGTCCCCACTTCTCCCCCTTCTCTCCCAGCGCTTGCTGCTGCCGCGAAACAGCTGTTTCATGTGAGAAGCGCTGAGAGGGAGTGTGGAGAAGGATAATGCGGTGCGCTTGAGGAAAAGGCTGGAATGGGGGTGGGGAAGGGGTGGAGTCGGGGCGGGGCCTGGGTCGGGAGGGGCACAAGCACCCACCAGTGCCAGGGAAAGTTGGCACCTATGGCCCCAGAACCTTTAAATCGCGGCTGGAGCCCCAGGCGGCACGGCCTGGGCAGTGCTGAAGGGCTGCCTGGGGTAGACTAGCCCCAGTCCCGCCCCTTCTCCCTGAGGCCCTGCCCCTTCCCGAGGCCCAGAGCTGCCCCCCAATCCCCCCCCCAGCCTTGCCCAGAGGCCTGGCAAGTCTGTCAGCAGCCCTGGTGTCAGGCAACTTGTGATGCCGTTAACCTGTAATTAAAATCCAAAGCTCTGACCCATTAGACTGAACGGCAACTCTGTATCTTGTCCCACCGGACAGCTTCCTGGATGGGAACCACCGTGTGAGCTCGGTGAGCCCAGGGCAGATGTGAAACCAGACACATTGAAGTTAGATCCTCTTCACATAGAACAATTTCAGAGCCTCTTCCCTCCTGCCCCCTGTGCAGCCTCTACACTCAGCTGTTCCTATGGGGGCAAGCCCCCAGCCCCTGAGCAACCCCAACCTCCCACCCACCCGCTGAGCGGACAGCACATGGCCCCAGCCTCCCCAGCCTGAAGCCCAGGCAGCCCCAGGAGACTGAGGGTCCAGGAGCCGCGGCGGAAGCAGGGGGGTGCCTGGGGGCGGGGCTACGCCTGGCAGGTTGGGAAGGCATTGCCTTGCCCTGCCTCTGATCCCCGCCTCCCAGGCTGTCAGGGGTGTGGTGAGCGCAGCTCGTGCCTTCCCTGCCTGGCCTGGCAGCAGCACGGACACATCCTGCTTCAGCCCTGTGTGTGAGGAACGTGCCTCCCAGGGAGCTCCAGTGCCTACGGGCCTGGCTCCACCGGCAGATGGAGAGCGCTGGGAGTTAAACCAGCCCTCGGGGAGCGCAGCAGGGAAAGCGCTGCCGTGCGTCCACACTGACAGCTACAAGCCCACTGGCGTGGCCACATTAGCAGCTCTTACAACGCCACAGAGAGCAGTGCATTGAGGGAGCGATATGCCAGCAAGGGGCTGCAACGTGCTTTTCAAATGGGGTGGGGGGGTTGGGATGGAGTGTGACAGGGAGTGTGTTGTGTGTATGTGGGGGGGGGAGAGAGTGGGTTTTCGGGGGGCTGAGAGCGTGTCAGCAGGCTGTCTTGTCAGTTCAGACAGCAGCAGACACCCTCCACCCCCGCCCTGCCTCTCTCTCTCACACAGGCACAGCGAGCAGCTTTCCACACTACTGGCTGCTTTGTCTTGGAGCAGAGAAGCAGCCGGTTGTCAGACACGGAGCTTTGAAAGGGGATATCCGCATTCCTACAGCCCAGTGAGTTCAAAACAGTGACAAGAGTGGCCACTTGACTTAAAGGGATTACGGGACCTTTCCGGAGGCCGATCGCAGCGCTGTAATACAACACCTCGTTCACACAGACGCTGGGCGTTTCAGCCGGGGCACAGCAAGCATTACGCTTCTCGCAGGGGTGGATTACCAGGAGCGCTCCACCTGCAGAGTCCAGGCGCTCGACGTGCCTTGCCAGTGTGGATGGGTCGTGAGTTAGGCTGCCTGTGGCTGCTTTAATGTGCTCTAACTTGCAAGTGTAGCCAGGCCCCATGTCTCCCTAATGACAGGCTTTGTGCCTGCCATCAGTGGCCAAGGCTCCCTGCACCTGCCCAGAGGAAGGAGACTGCGGGGGGTGGGGAGATTTAGGTGGTTCCAGAGATCAGGGAGAAAATCTGGGAAATTAGGAGATTCTGTGGCTCTGAGAGACTGAGTCTGAAAAAGAAAGAATTTCCCAGATCCCCAGTGTTTCCTACCTTGTATTTCTGGGCAGCCTCCTCCAGGAGAAGCACTGGGTGAGTTCTGTGCTCTGAGGATCTCTCACAAACCACACACACGGCTTCCCCGTGCTCATCACAGAACAGATCCAGGGCTTTGCCGTGTCTCTCACACAGATTCTTTTTTCCTGGTTTGAAATCCAGTTCTTTGATTTTTTCCGCTATATTTGCTAGCTGATAGTTTTTTCGGAGAGTCCCTTTCGGGATTCGGGCTCTGCAACTGGGGCAGCACAAGGGGTCAGAGTCCAGCTCTGCCCATTTCTCGCAGTACTGAGTGATGCAGACCTGGCAGAAGTTGTGCCCGCACTTTATGGTGACTGGGTCCCTCAGATATTCCAGGCAGATGGGACATTTGGTTTCCTCTTGGATTTCCCTTACAGGAGCCCCTGAGGCCATGGCTGCTGGGATCTCTAGGCTTCTGTTCTCTCTGCTTCCGCTCTGGATCATAAATTGTTTTGTTGATAGTGGAAATATACAAATAAATAAATAAAATGTTAGTTTTTATTCCATTCGATTTGTTTCATGAAAGACATTCTTTTGAGTTGATTCATTAAAAAAATAGAATGGTAAAAATGAAACAAAAATAATTTTGTTCAAAAATAGTGATGAAAAATAATTTCCCTGGGTTAACCATGCCCAAAGATTTGCTCATGACAATGAGGTTTTTCACACGGCAGAGAACAATCTGTCTCACAGTATGTTATATTGCCTCTCTCACAGGCATGTCATCAAACCTTCCCTAAACACAGGACGAGAAATCACCCCTGCTACCCTCTCTTCCATACCTCTGTGGCCACAAAAAATACAGGGCAACGTGAACTTGCCCGCGGGATAACAATCTTACCCTGGATACACACAATCAGTTGGTACCAAAGTCCCTGTTTAAGATGCTTAAGTCTCAGTTTCAAAAGCACTTCAATGCAGAAAATTCCTAATGAATCCTATAGGTGCCTAAACTCACTCAGAGCAGTGGTGTCAGATCCGGGAGGGTCCAGGGGGGCCATGGTCTCTGCACTTTTTAATATGGGCATAGTAGCCTTGGGAAGGCAGAAAGCAACAGAGGCAGGGGCTGCGATTCAGAGTGGAGGAGCTGATCATGCCCTGCCCACTGTTCCTCCTCTTCCCCCTGAGGTCCCGTCCCCTGGCCAGGCTGAAAGCCAGAGCCGGGCTGTGCTAACAGGGAGCCTGGGCTGCTGTGGGGAGCCCCATGTCCTCCATCTGCTCAGCAGCTCTGCTGAAGTGGGGCCCTGAGAGGTGGAGTGTGGGTGGCGCCATGCCTGGCCATTTGGGGAAACTCAGCCTCCCCTACCCTCCGCCAGTGGGTGGGGCCCAGTCTGGTAGCATCCTCTGAGTATGCCTAAAGGATCAGACCTTGCAGGTAAGTTCACACAAAACACCTGGGGGCAGTGGGGAGCTAAGAAGAGAGGGAGAGAGGAGGAGCTCCGGCATAACTTTTATCCCAGGACTTAGGGCACTCCCCTGAGATGTGGGACCCCTCTGCTTCACGTCCCCCCAACTTCAAAGTGCTGCCTACACAGCTGTTTTAGAGCACTAATGCAAGCTCCAGTTTGTCATCCCAGGCTGGGAGGCTCAGCGCCATGGACTGTGTAGATGAACCCCAGGGGCCTCTCTCGCCTCATTCTTTTTATTAAAGATTGCTTACAGTATGGTTCTAAACTTTAATATACAATCTTTGAACCTTAAAATTCCACCTGTACACTAAAGTGAATTGCACTGAATATCATTAAATCCCTGAATCCTTCTAAAATAGACATTGCTTTCCTGCATAACAGGTGGGCCCAGGTCACCAGCTGGCTTCACTCAGCATAGCACCATGAAAGTTAATGTAGCTACTAGAGATGGATGGAGAAAAACAATTCAATTTTGCAACAACTTGGAAGGTTTCAGAATTTGGTTTTGGTCCACATTGGAATGAAAACAGAACCCTTTTGTGAAACTGAATTATGTTAAAATGGGTTGTTGTTTTTCTCTCTCTGTAAGCGATTGGAGTGTCCACCTTGAACCTCAGAAATGTTACCACTGAAAACTTCATCATAATTTATGTTCCTGATAAATGTTTTGGCTTTCGCAAAAGGAACTTTTTCAGTGAAAAGATGTTCAGTTGAAAATGTTCCAACCAACTCTAACAGTTACACTGATTTCTGTCAGCGGAGGGACTTGGAGCCGAGAGTTTTAAGGGATCCAGTGTGACATTCTACTTTTTCTAATTCCTAAAAGTGTCAAAACACTGATACAGAGACAGCGCAGTACTTACAGCCCATTTTTGCAGAACCAATACATTGAATTGGTTTCTACAAGCATCCACATTTTTGGTTCCAAACTACACTTAACCTTATAAACTTTTGAGTTCCCCCCTCACTGTGATCTCAAATGTACCTCAGAGTTCATTCTCACGCTGTCCTGACCCTCACATGTTATATTGTCATTATGTTATATCAAATATGCCAGAACTTAAGTAGAGCAGCACATCTACAAATGTTGTAAAATCATTTAACAATGGAAGATCAGCATTTCTAGCAATGTTGGATCATTTGCAGAGGTGCTAACGAGGAATTTGACATTATTTGTGCAGGTAGACAATGGCCCAAGTAATTGTGTACTTGAAATGACATATGTGGGCAACTGAGCCAAAAAGAAAAGAACAATTAGTCTATAAAAATCTCCTTTCCCATAGGAATGATGGTTCTTTTATGTGGAATCCTGCTCTCCCTGTGTGCACTGAATTATCACAGATGACACTGGGAAATCTATGTATGAAGGGAAGCAGAGAACCAGAATTTCAGAAGGTGAAGAATTTTGCCCATAAGTGTCTTTTTCTTTGATTTTTTTTCTTACAGAAGAGCATTCAGAATTTGTTCCAAAGCCCATTGAAGTCAACAGAAAGACACCTGTTGATTTCAATGGACTTTGAATAAGTCCCTAAATAAAAAGGTGAACTGTTTCTTTAAGATATGGCTTTTAGTTTGGCATCAGTTTATCTAGGAGGACTTTAACCTTACTGCAAAGCTAGGAACTGTTGATAGAGTAGATAAGATGATGCTTTCCTTCAGTTTGGCACGAAGTGTTGTTAAATACCGGGGTAGGCGTTGCTTGGGCTACGCACAATTTTGTGGTAAGACCAGTATTTTTAGTCTGGTAATTTCCCTTTGCCCTCCTTCAGTCCTATTCCTTCTGGTTTGTGCATGCATAAGCATGAAAGTTACGAATCATTAGAAGGCAATGACATTGCAAAATCCCAAGAAAAATACTACTGTTAATGAGAATTGTGCATGTAACCCCCTGCTTACTTCAAGGACAATTCTGTACTATGACACTGTCAAATATAAAAAATAAATGAACCAGATAGCTGAATAATAAGTAAGTTCACCAGAAACACACATTTTTGAATCTTAAGGACACAATGGGTCAAAACCTCAGCAGGAGTAAATCAGCATATTTCCATTGACTTCAGTGCAGCAAAATTAACTCACCTGGTTGGGTCTTCTGAGAAGTTTAACATCTCCCAGGTGTGGTCAGACTTGGCTCCTCTAGCTGGGACAGTCCCATGCTCGGTGACTGTTCCCGTCGGTAACGGAGGCGGCTCAGCTCATTCTGGCGATCGAGGAGCTGCAGTTTTGTCTCGGGGCTTCTCCGGGGAAGGTTGTGAACAGAAACAGGGTTTGTTCCGATCGATAAACGTGCGCTCAGCTCGCGGCCTTCACCCGGGGACAGTGAAAGTAACACTGGAAATTGCCTCAGTCCAACCCCTGTCCCGGGGGGAGGGGAGAGTCTTCTCTGAAAGACACAGCCCCAGTCCCGCGGGGCCGCCAGTGGGGGGAAACCGGAACTTTCTGTTACAATTTAACATACAGGGGCTTTGTTGTTGCGGGAGAGGGGGGGTTGTTTTGGGGTTTTTTTTTCTATTTAGTTGACTAGACTCAGCAAAAGCAGGAAGCAGATTCTCTCTGAAATCAGGCCTGGATTCAGGTAACTGGGTCACCTAAACAACGGACTCTTAGTCCAGTCATGATTTCAAAAAGAGAAAAGCTTTTGCTGAATATCATAAACTAAATGGCAAAAAAACACCCACCCACCCCAACCAACAACAAAGCCCCTTTTGTTAACATAAAGTGACAGTTTCCCACTGAAGATCGTGACCTTCCAAAACAGCAAGGTCATCAGAAGTGATTTGCTCTGTTGAGGCCGCCTGCTGGCCCCGGTCTATGAGAGAGACAAGGTGAAGGATGTTTGATCTTTTACTGGATCAACTTCTGTTGGGGAAAGAGACAAGCTTTCCAGCAACACAGACCTAAAGAAGAGCTTGGTGTCGCTCCAAAGCTCGTCTCTCTCAACAACAGGAGTTGGTCCCCTAAAAGATTTTTTCTCCCTTACCTGGTCTGAGTTCATCAAAACTCAAACTTCTGAAAACCAAGAAATACAGAGTTAAGGTACAGGCCGGTGCACCCTTAACGCTGCCCCCATGGGGCTGTCACTAGTCACCGGGAAATGATCTGGATGCACCCCAGCTGTATTCTTGGTGTGAGGTGTAGCAAGACCAAATGGGAGAGCTGTGACTCCAGGATGAGGGGATAGGAGATTAATTTGAGGGCTTCCTGCTGTCACATGGGGGCTGCATCTTGCCAGAGCCCATGGCCCTCCCACCACCCTCTGGCCACTCCTGGCTCACCAAGGGCACCATTTCAGATTTTTGGGGGCGGGGAAAACTTTAACTGTGATTCCAGGCAGGGGTGAAAGTAAGTAGAGGGCCTTACCGGTACGCCAGGTCCCTCCTGGGCAAGGTGGGGGGTGGCTCTGGCCCCTGGAAAGGGCAGGGCCTGGGGTGGAAGGGATGGGATGGGGACCAGACTCCCGCAGCCAGCTCTTCATGGCCACCACTGCCGCAGCGGCTGGGAGCACTCAGAACATTTAAATTCCTGGGGCCCCTCCAGGGCAGCTGCCCCTTTTGCTTCCCCCCAACAGTCGCCCTGCCGGTACGGGCAAGCAAAAGGGGCAGCGATGTTAAAAGTGCTGCCCCGGAAGTGCTTAAATGTTGGCCATGTACAGGCCAGTACCGGCAGCCGGTTCTTATCAGTTCACCGTACTGGCCCGCACCAGCCCACTTTCACCTCCGATTCCAGGGGCTACTTAGACACCTGAAATTCTAGGTTTTTTGCAGATAACTTAGGAGTTAGCTGACAGGAGCCCTGTATCTAATTCCTATATAAAGAAAGACAATATATCTACAAACTGCAATTAAAGCCACATTTTGAATACATATCAATTTAGAAAAATCAGCAGATAATAGAGCAAAATATTCCCAATCCCAAGCCTTGAGGTATCAATTCCGGAGCTTTACAAAAGTATCAGAAACACGTTTGATACTTTGTACGCTACCTTTAGTAGACAAAAATAAAATCTGCTTAATTTCTCTAACAGACACATTCTGTGTTACTGCCATTATCTACTCCGTTTTAGTTAACTGTTTTTCACACCACTAAAAATGTATTTACTTAATTTTAACATACATGATTAAGGTTTTTCTCTCTTTTATTAGGAATGGGAATTTATTTTTCTAATTATTTTGGCATTTTTGTTTACTGATCACAGTCATGTACGCGACTCACTAACTTTTGACTCCATCATTGCTATTAGTATCAGACTTGGAACTTCTATTTTTGGGTGAATTTTAAGTTATTTTATAGATAAAAATACCCGTTGTAAATAAGCAACCTGCATCTGCACAGGGTCTAAAGTTATGTGTTTCGCTAATTTAAAAAAACAACAACCTGGCACTGCTAAGGTGAGAACAAGCTAAATTTACATTCGAGGAGGATACTATTAGTGGATTGTACCACTTTAAGTAATGAATGACAAAGCACAATATGCTAATAAAAGTAATAATGAGAATTACTCCAGCCAGGACAGGTTAGGCATTTTAAAACTCACTCCTCAAAGAATTAAACTGAAGCATAAGAGAGAAATAAAATTATGAAATGCGCAGACCAGTCAAAAAAAACCCCTAAAATAACAGCCCGGCAATCCTTAACCAACTTTGAAAGAATAAAATTACAGAGAACATAGGTGCCTTGCTCATTTCAACAGGAAGTAACAACAACAATAATACAAGTGTGTGTTGCGGGAGAGTGTGTGTATCTGGGGAGTGAGAGACAGTGTGTGTGTGTGTGTGAGAAAGCGCACTGTCACTTTAAGCTCAGCACTCACTAGTCTGAAGGCTTGTTCAGACAGCAGCAGCTCCCACTCCTCACCCACAAGCAGCAGCAGAGACTCCTGTCCCCACACCCCAGCTCAGCAGAGACAGGGTACATGGGTGGGGGAGGGGGACACCCCATTATTAGTCCACCCCTGCCCCCACCCCACTCTGCACAGCAGACAGGAGGTTCCCAGAAACAGGGTGGCCAGGGGGGCTCCAAGGCGGGGGTAGGAGGGCTGCAGGAGCAGTGGTGGCTGCAGACGGGAGCAGAGCAGCAGGGGCAGGAGGGGCACCCTGCACCAGAGGTTTCCCCCCATAGAACGGCACCCCTGGGTGGTCACCCATCCATCCACCCCTAAGGCTGGCCCTGACATCAGAGACAACATTTCTCAAGAGACACTGGGCACTAGAGGGTCACAGGAACAGCCCTGCAATGCACAAAGCTGAGTGAGGGGCCTAGACTCCCTATACCAGGGGTGGCGCATAGGCCCTGACTCCAGGGCTGGAGCTACAGACGCCAACTTTCCAATGTGCCAGGGGGGCTCACTGCTCAAGCCCATGCTCTGACCCAGGCCCTGCTCCCACTCCACCCCTTTCCCCAAGGCCACTGCCCCTTCCCCCCCACCCCCCCAGCCTCCAGTGCATGTGAAACAGCTGATTGTGGCAGGGAGGAGGCATGAGGAGGAGGAGGAGGCACTGATTGGTGGGGCCCATGACAGGTGGGAGGCCCTGGGGGCTGGAGGGAGGGAGCTGATGGGGGGCTGCTGATATATTACTGAGGCTCAGCTCTACACAGGGGGTTAGGCAGTGGGTTTCACACCTCAGATAGGGGGAGAGTCCCCAAAGAATGCACTTAAGGACCCCAAGACTGGAGCAGTGGATGGGCTCTGTTCCGGCCCCAGAGGGCTTGAATTATCTGGCGATCCTGGGGCTCAGATGTTTGGGTTCCCCTCACTGCAGTCCGATGGCACCTCACCAGGTCTGGGATACAGACTCACACACCAGTAAACAGAAACCCTCTCAGTGCCCAGCACCCAAACCCCCTTAACTCTGACCAGGTGGGTTCTGGAGACATGAATGCAGAGGTCTCCCCCTCAGGGCTGCCACATCCCTTTGCCTTGGGCTGAGGGGGGCTCTTTTCTGGATGCTTCTCCCTGTTCCTGGATAAGAGTCTCTCCCTCCAGGGCTGCCACCTCCTGCTCCCTTTGCCTTGGGGTGGGAAGGTTTCTATTAATGGTTCTCCCTGGGCAGGGGAGAGGTTGTCTCCTGTTCCACGTCTTCCACCGTTCTCTGAAGCCAGGATAGAGCAGCTGGTGACTTTAACCAGAGACACCTGTAGCCAGGAGCTGCCCTGACTCTGCTGCTGGGAATGTGGCAGCCCCGGCAGGGGGAGCGGGGAGATGGAGCAGGGGAGGAGGCAGGAAAGCAGCAAGATAGACCGGAGAACCCAAGGGGACTGTCTGTGACTCCATGTTCAGGCTGTTCTGGTGCTTGAGAGGTTCACATTTGATACCTAGCGTGGGGTTTGTACCCTGGTTTGTAACTGTTTGCCCTGAGGTTGGTACTCACATTCGTGAGCTACGCTAGACAGTGGAGTCAAACCTGGGTCTCCCACATGCCACCTGAGGGCTCTCACCATGGGGGTTATCAGGCAGGTGACATCACAAAACCCACCTCCACCTTCTCCCCACCCCCACACTCACATTGTGTGTGGAGCCAGGCAGGTGCCTACCTCATTCCAGCAAGAAACGCCTCAGGTGACAGAGCCACCGGACGTCAGGCGCTGGGTTCCCGTCTGTGGGCGGCTGAGCAGAGACCGATGCCCCCCTGCAGCCCCGATTTAGGCACCTGTCAGTGAGAGGGGGCAGGGCTTAGGACACCCCTCCCCCCTTGTCAGCATCTCCCCTTGTCTGGCGTAGATGGCTCCCTGCCCAGTGAGCTGGCTTTTGTTAATCGCACTGTAAGGTGCCTCTGATGCCCACTTGCATTGTCTAGGGGGTTTAGGAACCTGACTCAGCTTTGCAGAATGTGATTTTCTGGTTGCCTACAAACTCAGCCCTGTGACGCTCAGCATTGCACACCAAGTCCCTTCATGGATTGTCCCCTGTGCAACCAGTCACCTCTCCGCAGAGCACAGCTGAGCAACTCCTCATTGACACGGGTGTGCACAGGACAGAGGCAGAGCACAGGCTGGTTAGTGACACATCCCAGTAAAACACAAAATTCTCCTCCTAGAGGCGCGATATTCCCTGTGGGGGCTGTGGGGACAAAACCAAGTCAGGAAGCAAATCCCAGGACTCTACCCTCGACAACTGCAGCTGGGACATTAAAGTGGAACAAACAAGAAGAATTGTTTGTAATGTTTTATTTTACAGTAAATAACGAAAGGCGGTCATAAACAGAGCTGAGAAGGAGCCTTAATAACCACAGCATGGCAAGGAGATCCCCAGCTACTGAGAACAGTTTTCTTAATGGCACTAAAATAGCACCAATAGCCAGGAATTAATATAGGGAATTAATGAGTTACAGTCTCACTTTCAATAACATGTCATAAATCTCTCTCTTTCCTTTCCTTCTCTCCTTTTCTGTTCATTATTCTTACCCTCACTTCTGATCCCTGTTTATTTTCCTGTGTTTCTCCCACTCCTCCCCTCCCTGTTACAGATCAGACCCCATGGCTGCTCCATCCCACCCCCCTCAACCCCAATTTTATCCCTTCCCCTCTTGCTGCCCCCAGCTGGTTCCCCTGTCAGGGATAGTTTCCTGTCACTCTTCTCAGTTCTATTTTCCACCATTTCTCCTGGACTCTCTCTTTATTCTTGTTTTATTTTCATTCACATTTTCCTTCTTCCGTCTTCTAATTCCCACTGGTTAAACCTGCCCTGTCCCTGCCTCCCCCAGTGCTGCCAACCTCAGGAGTTTAAAAAAATCGTGGAACTAAGCGAATAATGATTTTGTTAAAGTTATACAACGGTTTTTCCATGAATCTGCACCCCCTACCCATTCCCTCCACTGCCCCCGTGTGTGTGTGGGACCATGACAGTGTGACTAGTTGACCTGAAGTGACTTGGGCCCCTGCGGCAGGAGCTGTGGCTGGGAGACCCCATGAGATCCAATCCCAGAGATCTGCACAAACCGCTCCCTGCTGCTGCTTCTCCCCAGCCCCCGAAACCCTGATTGATTCATGCTGGGTCCCTGCCCAGCCCCCACCTCTGCCCCTCAGGGCCCCTCTTCCCCACCCTGCAGCCCCAGGGGACCTTTCCTCTCCCCCTCTGTCTCCTGGGGCTGCGGGGGGGGGGGGGAGCTTCCAGGGGTCATAGAGATGAGGGGCCAGGGGCTGGGTCAATGGGAGTCCTCCAAGCTCATAGAGTCTGGGGTCTATGAGGCTAGAGAGGCTGATTTCCTGTTCCCCCTTTCCTGTGGGTCTCAGGGACACAGGCGCAGCCGGGTTCCCCACGCCACCCAGAGCCAGGGGCGGATTCTCTCCCCAGGGACGGAGCCCGGCGGGAAAGTGAAGATCGGGGCCTCGGCACCAGCATCGATAAATGTCACCTGCCCCCGGCCACAGTCCAGACAAACCCGGATCCTGCTGGGGGCCCGGCTCAGGGTCAGGGGGGTCGCAGGGGAGGTGAGAGCCCGGAACTGACCCTCACACCAGTCCCACCCCACAGCCCAGATCCCCCCCTCAGGGCTACGGCTGATCCCTCCCTTCCTCCCCACAGACTCTCTGGCCACCCCCATAGCCCAGAATTGCCCATCCCCCACCTCCACCTCCCAGCAATGTCTCCCCGCGGTGAATCCCTCACAGCCCAGCACACAGAACACAGAGTCAAATCTCTCAGGGGTGTCGGGCAGTCGCTGCCGCGTGTCTCCACATCTCACACTTTTCCCACCCTCAGACAGGACGAGGTAGGGATGAGCCGTGTCTGGATCCAGAGTCACATTCGCTGGGGAGAGAGAATCGGAGCGTCAGGGGCAGAGCTCGGCCCTGGGGGAGGCTGGGGCCATTTCTCACACTCCCCAGCAACCCTGTTCTGGCTGGGACTGGCCTGGATCCCAGGGAGCTGCCTCTGTACTGGGCACCTGAGACTGAGCAGGGATGTCACTGCACTTCCTCAGTCACTGTAAGGAGACCCACTTCATTAATTTCCCATTTGCTTGCAGAAGCGTCAGCTCCCAGCTACCCCTGTTGATTCTGCTCCATTCCCAGCAGGAGAGACACATCAAGAAAGGTTTTAGTGGGGAGGGAGCAGGTCCAGTTTTGAAGCCCAGAGGAAATCTCCCTCCTCTAATGTAGTCTCCTCTCCCAGGGCTGGGAAGAGAGAGGAAGATGCAGCACTGGGGAAGAGCTGATTAACACCAGAGAGTAGGAGGTGGCATTGGATGAGGTAGCCCCATCCCCAGCCCAGAGAGAAGGGAGGAGCTGGCAGCATCAGAGGGAGAGGATCCCCACAATCCAGGAAGCAGCTCCAGTGGGAGAGTCCAGCCGTGCCCAGAGGAAAGGCAGGATGTTGGAGAAGAGCAATGGGGAGACCCCCTGCACCAGGGTAAAGCAGAGGGATGTGTCAGTCCTCAGGGCATTGAGCTCTGTTCGGGTGCTGCTCAGGGAGAGTGTTTCTGTTCATTAGCATGGGCATGAACTCAGCACTAAGGCTGGTGTCAGGATTATTTGTGTGATGTCAGCTTGGGATCTCCCCAGGTGTTCCGGCACCTTGGCAGAAGTTGGGGAGGGGGGTACGAGGTCACAACACCTGTGGCCCTGCCCTCTCCCTGGCCCTCCCCACTCTTCATCTTCCCGCCGAGGCCCTTACCCTGTCCAGGCTGGGAGCCTTGGCCACTATGGAGAGCCCCTGACCCTCCACCTTCCCATGTCCACTCTCCGGTGTGCACCACCCAGGGCAGGTGGAGGGTCCGGGGGGAAGAGGAGCAGGGGTGGGGCCACTGAGAGGGACAAGCACCAGGAAGAAGCTGCACTACACAGGGCGCAGTTGATCAGCCGCCCCTCCATGAAGCACAGCCAACGCTGCGATGCTCCACGCCTGCCCAAGGCTTGCAGTGTGGGGGGCCAACCTGGCCCCCTGCCCCCAAACTATGCCCATGTTAAAAACAGGGTGAGCTTGGCCCCCTGGCCCCCCAAGTTCCAGTGCCCCTGGATCTCCTCACTGTGAACAGGTTATTTTTAGGGCTGTGTATGCCACAGTCACTGGTGAGTTGGTTGGTAACTTTCGTTACAATCTCAGAAAGATGTTTTGACTGGAATTTTCTCCTAATGTAAAGACAATCTCCAGCTGCAAACTCACCCTGTCTGTGTGCTCCTAGGGATTCCAGTGCAGACGGCAGAGTGTCTGGCGGGGGAAAGGAGAAAAGAGACGAGATTTCAGACTTTCATATTTATAACAGCGTCCCCACTCTGAACGCATAGAACTGTGTTTTCATCATGACAGAGAAACAGATCGAGAGGCCCAGAGACACACTCAGGCATTTCATTGAAACTAACTGAAACCTTCTACTTCCTCTCTCATTCAGATATCTCCCAGCAATGGAACCAACGTCCTTTCAGCCTCACAACCATCCCAGGACACACAGTCTTTAAGAGAGATTTACCTTTCCCGTCATCATCCCCTCCCACCATTCAAACTCCAGTTGGTTTGTCTCATTCACTCACGGCCTTTTGTCATAACCTAGATCCAGATCATAGAAGGACTCTGGCAGAAAAGTAACTTTACCCACTTTGGTCTCTTTGGTCAGGGGTTTGCAGCATCATGTTGTGCAACGGACACTTGACAAAATTACCGGAGTGGGTGACGGACATTGGCGGGGGGTTATGTCATTCAGTCATCATTCAACCCGTAAAATAACGCACAATTTTCCACACTGAAAAAACCATAACCTAGCTCGTTAACAAATAATAAAGAATAATAATAGGAATAAATTCAACTCAGGTGAGTGTTTTTGAATGTCCCTCACTGCCACAGTCAATATTTTTTTGTGGGATGGTGGCATTGAAATAAATATTTCTCCTAAAACCATATTTCAGTGCATTGTTGTCACTAGTCATTTATTTTTCTTGTTTAAATAATATGTCTTATGGGAGGATGAGTGTCTCTCTGTGTGTGTGTGTGTGTGTGTGTGTCCCACCTCTACACCGCTTACCCCATGTCTCTCCCCTGTCTGTGTCCCTTACATGGGAGATCCCCCATCATGTCACAGGATGTGGGAAGCAGAGGAGGGGGATCTTTCAGTGGAGCAGGGTTTCCCATCGCCTCACTGTGACCAGGGCACCCCTCTCCGGGCAGGGGTGATCCCAGGTTCAATGGGAACATCCTCTGTCTCCTGACCAGGACAAAGGGACAAGTTCTGGCAGTGGGTCTGTTGTGAGCAGGGGCTAGCGTGGAACTAATTCTTCAGGGTGGGGGACTCACCTCTGGTGGCTCCCAGAAGTGGCTTCCCACTGTCCCTCATCCCTGCTGCTCCTGGGAAGCTAGGCTGAGGGGGTCTGTGCAGCTGCGGGAGGGGTAGCAGTGATGGGCTGGAGCTTGGCTGAGGGGAGCTGTGCAATATGGAGGTGGCACTGAAGAGCTGGAGCTAGTCTGAGGGGGGCTGTGCAGGGAGGGGGAGCACTGAAGGGCTGGAGCTAGGCTGAGGTGTGCTGTACATCCAGCCACAGAGAAGTTAGCAAAGTCCAATACCCCCTTTGTGGAGACAAGGGGGAAAGTGGCGTGTGCATAATCAGTGGGAATAAACCAATCAGAGAAGAGAACAAGAACATGAAAATAACTTGAAGAAAAAAAGCCCTGCCAATGATGTGTTCATGCATGTGTAGTGTGTGACCTATATAAGGTACTTAATATTCATACCGCTCAAAGGTGATTGGAGAAGAACTAGTAAATATGCAGTTTGGAGGTGTCTAATATTCCAGACATTGTAAGGGGTAATTAGAGCTTCCGAGGAGAAATCCCCCATGACCCACCTATGCCCCGGGAGAAGGGAACTGACCAGCACTTCTTTCTATATGCAATGGCTAGGAGCAAATATCCCAATGGCTGGTGACGGGGCACGAGTCGGGGAGGGCTCTGAGTTAGAGAGAAATCTTTCCCAGGTGTCTGGCTTTTGGATCTTGCTGAAATGTTCAGTGTCCAACTGACCACCATATTTGGGATAGGGAAGGAATTTTCCACCAAATCAAATTGCCAGAGACTCTGGGGTTTATTTTTGCCTTCCTCTGCCATATGGGGCACGTATCATTTACCAATATTAAACTAGAAGAAATGGTGGATTCTCTGTAACTTGAAGTCTTTAAATCATTATATGAGGGCTTCAGTAATTCAGCCAGAGTTTACGGGTAAATTGCAGGAGTGGGTGGGGAGGTTCTGTGGCCTGCAATGTGCAGGAGGTCAGAGTAGATGGATCATGATGGTCCCTTCTGACCTTACAGTCTACGAGTCTTTTCTTACTTTGTAACTGTCATTGAAAAGCATGTTTCTGGTGCAAAGAAAGGTTTGAATTAATCAACCTGAGTGTCTTGGACCCAAATGTCTGGCCTTCTCACCCAGCAAATAAATAGAAGCATCATCTAAGGGTGAACCAATTGACCAGCACCATTCTCTTCCCACAGTCTCAGAGGCTCAGCCCAATTTCCATTCCTAGATCCCTTCTGGGTACCTTTGAACTTCCTCAGAGTCTCCATTAGCACAATAGTTTTCTGGGAGAAATTGCTGACTTGCTCTTCCAGTTCAGGAGAAATCTCCTCTGACTGCTGGAACTTCCCCTTCTCACACCTGGAGAGAAACAATTTCCCGTGATTATATTTCACTGTGTGACTCATGATAAGTTCTGGCTAGTGAGTCGCTGCTCTAATATGCCTGGAGTTCAAATTCCTTGACTTCTCCCAGCCTCAGAGCAGGTGCAACACAGCCCATGGCCGTACAACCTTCCCTTCTAAGGACTCCTTAATATTCTTCAACTCTGGTCTGGTGAGCTCAGCTCTGGGGACAAAAGGGGAATTGAGTCTACATGGCCAATTCACTCCTTGGCCTCCATGCTCTGAGGGACAGGAGGTTCCAATGTAAAGTGCTGTCGAAATCTGTCCACTAGGAACTAAACTGAGACACCAACTCCCCCCTCCCCAGCTCATTCCACACAGCTCTCCAAACAGTCCTCAGGCTGGGAAAGACTCAGGTGGGAAAGACTCTTGACCACTGCTGCCCTGGGCTGAATGGTAACCAGGGCCCCAATAGTGACAGGCCCATATTCCATCCCCACAATCCTGAGGCAGCCACTCCCCCAGGGATGTGACATCTCGAGGAAACACTTCAGGTTAGTCTTTCCCACTGAATGGAAAATTCCAGAGTCTTCTGTACCAGGGTGAGAACCTCAGGATGAAGTTTATCTGAGAGATTTGTATCCAAAATCCCCACACATGTTGCTGTGGAGATGTGGTGCAAACATCATCTCCATGCTCTTCCCCAGCATTGCCAAGTATGTGTGGGAGTGAGAGAGAGCCACGTACCTACTCAAGGTGCTTCTGACATCCTAGATGGGAGAGAGAGGAGAGAAAGATTAAAAAAAATCTCAGTACCACCGGACACACACTTGGGATTCCAGGAAAGGGGTTTTGCAAATACAGGGAAAATCAGCCCTGCCCTGGCCCTGGGGCTATGGTTTCATTGAGCTAATAGGGCTTTTCCAGCTCTAATATCAATGTGTCTGTGAGTCTGCAAAGAACAGTAGTCATTCACATTTCAGCAATGCACACATTGAGTTACACTGAGATCTCTGACTGCTGGACCCCGGTGCCCGTACTTCAGGAGCTGTCCTGTCCCTGTGTTGGGATTTGGGATGTTTCTAGCTCAGTCTCACCTGCAGGAATTCACTTGCTGGCTTCTGACACTTCCCCTCCATCTCACTGATCAGCTCACTGAGATGGGAAATCCCCTCTGAGAGTTTGGTGATATTTTCATTCTGTGTCTTCACAATCTCCCTGTCCAGCTTTTCCAGCTGGTCCAGCAGGAGTCGCTCTTGTTCCTCCAGGAACTGCCGCAGTTGCTGAAATTCAGACATAATCTTCTGCCTCTTGGTTTCTGTCTGTTTCTAGAAGAAATAAGGAAAGGGCTGGTCAGGAACATGGATGGAGCGTGAAGACCTTTCATACAGTCTTACAAGAGAGAGTTTCTTTACAATCTCTAACCCATCTGTGCAGAGACCAGGCCATGAGGCGTCAGGCCTAGTGCTCAGAGCTGCAGTCAGAAGTCAGGAACTACAGCCGAAATCAGAGCTGGAGTCAAAGTCAGGATCTCACCAAGGGTTGGAGCTACAGTCGAGCTCAGAAGTCGTGCCAAAGGCTGAGCCAGAATCAGTGTTTGGAGTCACACGGGGGATCAGGACTGGAGTCGGAGTCAGGCAGCCACGCGAAGGGTCAAGCCAAAGTCAGACAGCAGTACTGCAGGTCAAACCTGAGGCTGGAAGAACGCCAGGGCCAAGCCAGAGTCAGGGTCCAGTCCAGCAGCAGATCGGGAGTTCACTCAGTTGTTTGGACAACTTCCCGTGACTCCTGCTGGCGTAATTCATGCAGCCGAACGTCTGCTCCAATCAGGAGCTTCGTAGGCAGATCCGCTGGTGGGCCAGAGTTCCACTAGCCCCTCCCCCCCGGCTCTGGAGAGCGGTCGGGTTGTCATGAGAGTCTCTGTGGGCTGAGGTTCCAAACCCACCATTCTTCACATCCTGACACTTGACTCTACACTGTGATCACAAAGGAGAGGATTTTCTTACAGCTTCGCATTTGGGCCCAATCTCTCTGCAAGGGCTGTCTCCGTGTCTACCGGGATATAGTCAGTGCGGTTTGGAAGAAATTTTGTGAAAGCCACAAGGGGTCGTAATTAACTCATTAATTAAAATGCATCTTAGATCCTGCAGAAGACGCTGTTGTCCTTCTCCAGGGAGAGAACATTTGTGATATGCGCACGCCCACGCACACACACACACACGCACACACACACACAGAGTGTCCCATGATCATGGCGAAACACACACAAGGCCACAGAGAAATCTACCAATAAACATCCCTCCCAGCTCCATGTCCCAGCAGGCGAAGAACAACAGGCACCAACCAGATACTCCCGGCTTCTCTCCTCTCCAGCCACTTTCAATCCCAGCAGCTTTTCTCTCTCTTCCCTCAGAGTCTTCAAATGGGCTTGTATGTTTTCCTGACAAACAGAAATGATTTGCTGGGTTTATTTTCAGGGTTGTAGGAGGTGGATGAGGTGTTTTCCCACCCAGGATTCTACACAACAGGCAGTTTTCCTAGATAGACTCGGTGGCTAAGGCAACAGCTTCTGCTGTCCCAGCTCCTGTCGGTAAAAAAGTGACACACAACTCAGCTCTGGGGAACACACTCTTTCCCAGGCCTGAAGAAGAGCTCTGTGTAAGCTTGAAAGCTTGTCGTTCACCACAGAAGCTGCCATGAGCAGATATTACTTCATCTACCTTGTCTTTTTAATAGCCCAGGACCAACACAGTCACACAATATTGTGTACAAGAGTGGGTCTTTCTCGAGGTAGGACATCAGAGACACTAAGGAAATGAAACCTGATTTATGGAAATTGGGTGGGTTTTGTATTCAGATGGTTTGAAGTTAATACATCCACTTTCTCCATTGAGTTGAACCAGTGGAAAACTGGTGTCCCATGGTGGTGAATCTATAAAGCTATTTTTTGAGAAGATTTAACAAACAGTGATACCAATCCCAGAAGCCAGCAGGGGCAGCCATGTAGGCTGGGATGCTCAAAGGAGTCCAACTCCATTGACTTTCAGCCCTGTACCCCATTAGATGTGTTGATTTGTGTTAGGAACAGCTGGGGTTTGCCCTAGTGCTGTCCTAGCCCCTTCCCCTGGCAATGGCCTCTGGGTAGCGACCCCAAAGTCCCTAGCAAAGACCCCAGAAGCGGTGGATTCTGACAGATTTCAAAGGGCTGCCTGGTGGGACTAACGGAACCACGTTGGCTGGTCCTAGCCCATGAACACAAGAGAACAGGTCAGACTGGCACTGGTCCGCACTGCCTAGGGGTTAGTTTTGCTGAAGATAAGTCTGATCCCAGTGGCATGTGGCATGGACCTGCACTGACTGGAGCCCTTGTGGGTGTGGACTGAAGGTGCTCAGGGTCCCACACCATGTTCAGCCCAGTGATCTCCTCTAGTGCAGGCTGGCAGCATCTGAGTTTAACCCTCATGGAGCAGGACAGGAGTTCGGAATCCCAGTGGGAAACCTCCTCTCCGTGCAACGCCTAGGACCTGTATCGAGGAGTCTTTTCCTCCTACTGTTTGCACTTCATCACTACTCAGTGCTGCTGAAAGGGGCAGAGTAGCTAGTGGTTAAAGCACTGAAGTGGGCCTTGGAAAACCAGGCTTTTATATCCAGCTCTGCCACTGATCTGCTGAGTCACCTTGGACAAGTCACTGCCCCTCACTGTGCCTCAGTTTCCCCTCCCACCCTTTGTCTGTCTTGTCCAGTTAGACTGTAAATGGCTCAGGGCAGGGATTGGCCCTCACCGGGTTTTGTGCAAGGTCCCCGCAATCGAGGTCAGATCTCATCTGGGGTCTCTAGGGGATGCAAATAACAATAAACACTGATACAAGCAGTAATACCAGCCACAGCTTGTAACTCCCCCAATCAGCTTTCATGCAATGAAGGCTACACACAGCTGAATGACAGGGTCACACCATTAACCTGTAATTAACATCCCAAGTTATTACCCATTAGACTGGGCAGCAACTCCCTACCTTGTACTCCTGGGCAGCTTCCTGTATGGGAACCACCCTGTGAGTGCGGTGAGCCCGGGACTCTCTGCAGATCACACAGATGGGGGTTTGATCCTCTTCACAGAACAGTTTCAGAGCCTCCTGGTGTTCCCCACACACCCCACCCCCTCCTGCTCCCTTTGGTGCCTGGAAACTCAGCTGACTGGCGATTTCTACGACATTTGCCAGCTGCCTGTTGGGCCTGAGGTTTCTCTGTTGCACAGTGTCTCTGCACTGAGGGCAGGAGGTGGCTGTGTCAGTTCCCTCCCAGTGCTGGGCGATGCAGGCTCGGCAGAAATTGTGCCCACAGTTTGTAATCACTGGGTCCTTAAAATACTCCAGACAGACGGGACATGTCGCTTCATCCTGCAGACGTTCCACAGCGTTCTCTGCAGCCATGGCTCCCTCCGGGCAGTGGGACAGGGTAAGTTTCAATTTCCTGAGTTCACACTATGCCCCGCCTGCAGCAGCAAGTGGGTGTTTCCTTGCCTGAAAATGACTCAGGCTGTTTGCTGAGCAGGAAGGACCCAACCAATTTCACCCCTTGGAGGCTTTGGTGAAAAATGTATCAATTATGGGGGGGATCAGACAATATTTTGGTCAGACCAGAACTATTTAATGACACTAGACACTGAGATTCAAAAAGTTGAAGCTTTAGAACTGTTAAAATTGTCTGTGAGGAGCTAAATCTCCTCCCTCCCCCAGCAGCTCCCCCAGGGCAATGACCCAGTGCCTCCCCCACCACCACAGGGACCGAGGCTGAGAGTCCATCTGCTGGCGGCTCAGGGGCCTGTGGAATGTGCTGGGATCTCAGCCTGGGCCCTAGGGGGGCAGGTGGCCCTGAGTGTAACACAACCAGACCCAGCAAGGCCTGCAACCATTTTCTCCCTGTTTGTCCGTCCCAGCAGAGAGACCAGGGACTGCAGGGAGACCAAGCTCCCGTCCCCCAGGTGAGGGCTGGGGCCCAATGGCCGAGGGCAGCCGGTGTGAGGGGAGCTCGCACTAGGGGCCTGCAGGGTACATGGTGTGGGATAAACACGGACCTCTCAGGCCACTTGCCATTGCGGCTGCAGCAGGGGATGTGGGGACAGACGGAGGAGGCCTGGGGCAGTCTGGGAAGCCGCCATCGGGGACACGGAGAGGGAACTCAGCTGTGGCGGGGAAGCCGTGCTGTGCAGAGATGCTGCTGCGGATGCAGCTAGTTACCCGGGTCCAGCATTTCAGCAGTTTAACAACATGGTTACTAGACGTTGCAGCTCAGCGGAGTGAAGTGCTGCCCTTTTGCTGATCTCCGCGCGGCTTGAGATTTGCAGGCATCCCTCAAACACCTCTCCCCTGCTGCTGTCTCAGGTACCCGGGTCTTCACTCAGCATTGCAGAGCAGAGCAGATTCAGTGCTTTGGTACAGGGTTACGGAAAGGAAAGAGACTGGCATGGTACATATAGTACCTGTAATTTCTCTCCCCTGGCTGTCGGATGTACCGTGTGCAGCTGGTTACTTCGAGACATTCAGTCAGACAGCTTGGCATGGCATTTTTGTGCTCTGCCCCTTTCTCAGTAAATGGTGAGTGTAACTTTACGCACTCCGGTCCCCTTGGCATCACTTCGACACTGAGACCTTTCAAGATCGGGACACTGAATTGTAAGCTTTTCGGGTCTGCTCATAGCTCAGCACCATGGGGCCCTTGTCCTCCATAGAGTGTAATGCGAAGAGACACACAGGCATTGTATAGATGGGGAAACTGAGGCAGGGAGTGGGCTGGTTCAATGGCCTCCCTATTCAGTGGCTACAGGGGCCAATGCAGACCTTAGCAGCAGCTCGGCAAGTCCTGAGCTCCAGCCAGAGCTGCATCCCTGGTTTAATGGTCCTAAGGGGCTTTGCCAGGGTGCAGAATACAAGAGGTGCAGCTTCACCCTGGCCACACCCCTCTGTCCCTTTCCACCACTTCCTCCTCCAGCCTGTCTATGCCCCAACCCCACTCCCTCCCGCCCCTCCCAGGAGCACTCCCTGTGCTGGCAGCTGCTGGGGAGGAGGCACAAACAGCCACGGTAGCCGGCACAGGATCCAGAGCACAATGCTGGGCTGCGTCCAAATGTCAGGAATGTCTTTTGATTTAAGGTCCAAATTTGGGGACTGAGCTATGTGCTGAGGGGCTGGTTCTCCAAGGGGCTGGGCACCGGCAGCGCCCACTGACTCCGGCTGCAGCTGAGCATGCGGGTGGAACACGCGCCCTGAAGTCCTGTATTCCGAGGAGAGAAACCCAGACACCCCAAAATCAGGCCACTGCTGTAAAATTTGGCCTCATGGACTTGTCCATTAACAGCAGGACGTGGGCTAAGTCTCATTGTAAGTCGCTGTTTATACTTGGTCACTGCTCAGTCCCATGATTGGAAGCAGCAGAGGGGCTGACCCCAGGGGTGCTCCGGAGCTCAAACACCCACGGAAAAAATACAGGGGGAGCTCAGCACCCACCAGCCACAGCTGTTCTGTGGGGCTGCCAATGAGCTGTTTGGTGGCTGGGGAGGTGCCTGGGGGAGGGCGGAGAGCAGCGAGCTGCAGATTGGCTGCGGCTTTGGCAGAGGGGTTGGAGCAGGGGTGGGAAGAGGCAGCCAGGGGGCAAGTCCTTAGGGGATGAGGCGGAGTGGGTCAGAAGAGGCGGAGCTAGGGCAGGGCCTCAGGGGAGGAGCATAGTGGGGGCGTGGCCTCAGGGCAGAGAGGGGGTAGAGCACCCCCAGGGAAAAATAAAAGTCGGCATCTATGCTCCCACTGCCTGCCGGGGGTGGGGGGCATTATTTGAACCAGAGTCCCCCACTTCTCAGGAGAGTGCGCTAACCACTCAGCCAGTGTTTTGCAAACTGGAGGGTCCTGAACCAAAAGGGGATTGCAAGGCTTTTGTAGGGGGGGTCATGAGATCACAAAAAATATTATGATAACCACTGGTATGAGTGGAACACGGAGGTCATGGATTCTGCGATTTTATTTGACCTCTGTGACTTCATCTCCCCACAACAGGGCTTCATCTTCAACCCCACAACGTGGCTTCGGCTGTGAGCCCCACATGGCGGGCCTCAGGCTTCAGCCGCTTTGCATATCCAGGATTGGAAGGGCTGCAGGAACAGCAAGTGACGGGGGAATTTCCCACTGAACTGAAGGCACATTCTCAGGAAAGCCCAAGGGCTTCCAATGATATGATCTGTCCTATGGATGCAAGTGTCTATCAGTTATCCCTGGAGTCTGTCCATGTCCCTGCCCTCCTCTGCTCTCTCCCTGGTCGTATGTTACAGGCAGAGACAGAAGCTGAAAGGCAGAAACTTGTGTCTTACTTTCAGCAACTGCACCATGTCCGGGAGGAACAAGAGCGACTCCTACTGGCCCAGCTGGAAGAGCTGGATCCAGAGACTGCAGAAAGAATTGAAAAGACAAAGCAAATTTTGCAGGAAATACCCTGTGCCTGTGAGCTGCTCATGAACGGGCGTGTGTGTGTATGATCACAAACCGGAGAACTTGGAGGATGCTGATGTGGCTAGTAAGTCGGTGAAACTAGCAGAATAACATTTCTCTTTTGATGTAGGAATAAAAAAACTGAATATTGTTCCCAACCCCCACAAACAAGCCCAGTGGCTTCAGCGGGAGCAGAGGGGTCTCAGCCCCCTCCCCCACAGGTTCAGGCCCAGCTGTGTCAACTGGAACAGAGGGTGCTCAGCCCCTCCAAGATCAGGCCCAGCAGTCTCCCCTCCCCGCAGGCCCAGGCCCAGTGACCCTGGCTGGAGCAGGATCTCCCGAGAGTGCGAGGACCGTGGGGCAGTGGCAGGGAGCTGGGTGCCACAGGCCTGAGTGGAAATGTGTGTCAGACACCCCTCCTGCCAGCTCCCCATGTTTGGTGGCCTGTGCGGTGGGGGTGGGGGGTTATTCCATTCTCATGGCCTCGGCTTCCAGAGCTTGCAGGAGAGAGTCCACCCTGTCAGCAGCAGCCGCCTGCCCCCAGCACCTGGGCTGGACGCTGGGTTCACGCAGCTGGGCTCAGAGCTTGGGCTGTGTGATCACAAGCTTGGCAGCCACAGGTCGGGGCAGGGCAGCCAAGGGGAGCAAGGGACAGTTCTGCTCCGTGCACAGGGAGCCTGGGGAGAGTGATGCAGCTGCAATGGCAGGTCCCCAGGCAGTGAGCGGGGTGTGACTGGGCTGCGGAGGGTTGAAAGGGGAGTAACCCAGCTCAAAGGGGAGAGGCTGGGGAGGAGGATAGACCAACCCTGAAGGCTCCTGACAAGGGGCTGACTGTATACTTAACCTGGTTGGGACTGGTGCTTTGGTTGCCTTTTCTTTTCCCCCCAGCTTATCTTGGACTGGAAACTGTGGGAGAACAGGAGACGGTAGGAAGTGACACAGGGAGGGCAACTCAGAGGACAACTTTGGACACCAGACACTGTTGAGCCTCCTAGGGCCCTGGGTCAGAGCCCAGTAGAGTGGGTTGGCCCAGGCTCCCCTACCACTGCCCACCTCCCTGCCCTTCTGATTAAAAGAGGGCTTGGACTGCAAGACCTGCCCACTGGGAGGGGGCACTAAGTGTGCTAACCACTAGGCCACCTAACCCACCAATGACTCAATTACTCTCCCACATGAGGATCCAGTTGTGTATAAAAATTTTCTTCTCAGGGGAAAGAAAACGACACTTACAATATCTAGATCTCGTTTCCCTAAAACATAAACAGAAATACATATACATGTTTTTTTATGAGCTTCCCTTCCCTTATGTGTTCTTAAGTTAAGTTAAGACAGAGTGATTATTGCTATTCAACTTCCATTTTTCAGTTGCTTCCTTCATCCCCCCAATAACATTTTGGTTGAAGTTTATTTAATTTAGACTTACCCCAAATTTGATAAAACTAGATTAACACACCCTGATTAAGCACAGCCCCATCCCAGTCAGGAACAGAGGAAAACTCCTCTGGGCTCAAGTGGCCTCATTCCTGCAGGGGCTGCTCCACTTGGAGGAAATGATCTTGAAGGGGAGAGGTTGTCACAGGAACGGGCGGCAGCCAGGGGGAGGCTGCTGGAAGTCAGAGGAGCTGATTCTTGCAACAGAACCACTGGGAGGAAGAGAACATGTGACCCTCTGCCACTCACAAGGACCCTTCAGACCAGGTACAAGCAGGGACGTGCACAGGCATTTAAATCAACCCCTTTTGGAGGGGCACATTCTGTTACCCCCCTCAGGAGCTTGCTTCCCCCACAGTCCTAGCCACAGAAGGACCTTCCCCTTTCCCGTGTCCCCGCTTGCTATTCCCTCCCCAACAGGAGCTCACTCTTTCCCCCGCCACACCCAGAGCTCACTCTACCGCTGGGCGGGTGCAACCACTTGGCAAAATAGGCGGTCGCCTCGGGCTCCAAGCGGTTGGGGGAGGCGGTGGAGCGGAGGTGAGCTGGGGCAGGGGGGCACGGGGAGGGCCGCCTGCAGCAAGTAACGGGGTGGGGGGGTCGGCACACAGGGGAACCGCTCCCCGGCCCAGCTCACCTCTGCTCCGCCTCCTCCCCTGAGCACCGCCCCGCTCTGCTTCTCTCCCTCCCAGGCTGGCGTGGCAAACAGCTGATTGGCACCGCAAGCCTGGGAGGCAGGAGAAGCGGTGGCGTGCTCGGGGAGGAGGCGGAGCAGAAGTGAGCTGGGCCGGGGAGCTGCAGCACGCGGCTCCCTGGGCCGAGGGGAGGGGGGGGTGGTGGCGGGGAGCTGCCGCAGGGGGGGTGCCTCAGGGCGGAGGGGGGCAGTGGGGAGCTGCCGCAGGGTTCCTGGGCGGGCGCAAGGTGGAAGTTTCACCTCGGGCGTGAAACGTCCTTGCACCGGCCCTGCTCTACCCTCCCCCCCACCCCGCCCCACGCAGGCAGAAGATCGCTCTTCCCTGCCTCTGCGACCCCCGGGTTGGAGAAGCTCTGTGCCCATGATGATTATTGTGGTCGGGGGAGGGCGTGCCTCTACTTTCCCCTGCCTTATGCACACCCTTGGGTACAAGCTGACTGCAGCAGGGAGTGGCTGAAGATGAATCCTCCCTGGGATCTAGTTGTTCTTAAACTTCTGTCATGAATTCACTTGGTCGGTGCTACGTCCCCAGCTTTACAACAGTCTCTAGACTCTTTAGTCTGCCAGACTCCCTCGGCCTCTCGCTCTTCCTCCTGGATAAGCCATGTGGCTTCACCCCCTCCTTAGGCTGGAGCTCTCGGCCTGCAGCGCTCCGACTTCACACTGTGAGCTCTGTTCAGTGAGGCCAACTGAGACACTCCTGGTAGAGACTCGCAGACGCTTCAGGGACAAACACACCTGAGCAAGCGTTTGCAGAGACACTCAAAGAGCGTTGTCAGAACAGTCGGGTGTAGTAGTCAACTGGACACTGCATAGGAAGTTGTTAGGTTATCCTAGAGAAATGAAGGTTCAAGCATAGATCATTCTGGTCAGCCCAGAGCCCAGGCAAGCAGCAGCAAACCTCCTTGTTCCAGCTCTGTCTGTCCCTCCGTCTGACCTCCTTGGTCAGACTCCAGGTCAGAGCCCCGACTCCTTCCAGCAGCCAGTTCTCATCCCCAACCTCACACCTCTCCAGTTCTTTACTGAGCTGGGGAATGTTGCTCAAGCTTCCCTATTTAGAAGTGGGGAAAGCCCTCTGAGTTGTTAGTTGCTAGATGTCCATGTCCTGGTTTCTGGATTTGCCGTTATCTTCTTAGATGCTCCATCGATATGGGGAGGGAATTAAAGCCCAGACAGCAAATGGCTCAGTGAAAGAGCAATAGTGTGTTGGATGTGAGCAAAGAGTCTCTCTGTGTGTGAAGGGGCCTGTCTACACTGGCAATTCTCAGCGCAGTAACTTGCTGGCTCAGGGGTGTGAAAAATCAACCTCCCGCACCCGAGCGCAGCAAGTTTGAGCGCTGTAAAGAACCAGTGTAGACAGGTTCTGAGCGTCGACCTGGTAGACAGACAGCGCTCGCGGGTGACCCCACAGGCAACTAGTGTAGACAGAGCCAAATGCTTCACAACCACTGCGCGCCTCCGGAGGGAATTCTGCTGAAACCAGCGGGCTCTCACCTTGGCATGGAGTTCTGGGGGCTGGTGCGTTTAAGCACATGGGAGTCTGGAGGTTCAGCTCTACACCAGGGGCTTAGGCAGCGGGTTTCACACCTCAGATAGGGGGAGAGTCCCCAAAGAATGTTCCTAGGGACCGCAAGACTGGAGCAGTGGATGGGCTCTGTTCCGGTCCCAGAGGCTTGAATTATCTGGGGATCCTGGGACTCAGATACTTGGGTTCCCCTTACTGCAGTCCAGTGGCACCTCACCAGGTCTGGGATACAGACTCACACACCAGTAAACAGAAACCCTCTCAGTGCCCAGCATCCAAACCCCCTTAACTCTGACCAGGTGGGTTCTGGAGACCTGAATGGAGAGGTCTCCCCCTCAGGCTGCCACATCCCTTTGCCTTGGGCTGAGGGGGGCTCTTTCCTGGATGCTTCTCCCTGTTCCTGGATAAGAGTCTCTCCCTCCAGGGCTGCCACCTCCCGCTCCTTTTGCCTTTGGGTGGGAAGGTTTCTATTAATGCTTCTTCCTGGGCTGGGGAGAGGCTGTCTCCTGTTCCACATCTTCCACCATTCTGTATGGCCAGGATAGAGCAGCTGGTGGCTTTAACCAGAGACACCTGTGGCCAGGAGCTGCCCTGACTCTGCTGCTTGGAATGTGGCAGCCCAACAGGGGGAGCGGGGAGATGCAGCAGGGGAGGAGGCAGAAAAGCAGCAAGATAGACCAGAGAACCCAAGGGGACTGTCTGTGACTCTATGTTCAGGCTGTTCTGGTGCTTGAGGGGTTCACATTTGATATCTAGCGTGGGGTTTGTACCCTGGTTTGTAACTGTTTGCCCTAAGGTTGGTACTCACATTCGTGAGCTACTCTAGACAGTGGAGTCGAACCTGGGTCTCCCACGTGCCAGCTAAGGGATCTCACCACGGGGGTAAAAGTTATAAGGCAGGTGACATCACAAAACCCACCTCCACCTTCTCCCCACCCCCACACTCACATTTTGTGTGGATTGAGGCAGGTGCCTGACTCATTCCAGCAAGAAACGCCTCAGGTGCCAGAGCCACTGAACATCATTTAGGGTGACCAGACAACAAGTGTAAAAAATTGGGACGGGGGGGTGGGGGGTAATAGGTGCCTATATAAGACAAAGTCCAAAAATCTGGACTGTCCCTATGAAATCAGGACATCTGGTCACCCGAACCTCATTCCAGCAAGAAACGCCTTAGGTGCCTGAGCCACCGGACGTCAGGCACTGGGTTCCCGTCTGTGGGTGGCTAAGCAGAGACCGACGCCCCCCTGCAGTCCTGATTTAGGCACCTGTCAGTGAGAGGGGGCAGGGCTTAGGACACCCCTCCCTCCTTGTCAGCATCTCCCCTTGTCTAGCGTAGATGGCTCCTCGCGGAGTGAGCTGGCTTTTGTGAGTCACACTGTGAGGTGCCTCTGATGCCCATGCATTGTCTAGGGGGTTCAGGCCCCTGACTCAGCTTTGCAGAATGTGATTTTCTGGTTGTCTACAAACTCAGCCCTGTGACGCTCAGCATTGCAAAACCAAGTCCCTTCGTGGATTGTCCCCTGTGCAACCAGTCACCTCTCCGCAGAGCACAGCTGAGCAATTCCTCATTGACACGGGCGTGCACAGGACAGAGGCAGAGCACAGGCTGGTTAGTGACACATCCCAGTAAAACACAAAATTCTCCTCCTAGAGGCAAGATATTCCCTGTGGGGGCTGTGGGGACACAACCAAGTCAGGCAGCAAATCCCACGGCACTGCCCCCGACAACTGCAGCTGGGACAATAAAGTAGAATGTTTTATTTACAGTAATTTACAGTAATTACTAAAGGTGGTAAGTAAACAGAGCTGAGAAGGAGCCTTAATAACCACAGCATGGCAAGAAGATCCCCAGCTACTGAGAACAGTTTTCTTAATGGCACTAAAATAGCACCAATGGCCAGGAATTAATATAGGGAATTGAAGAGTTACAGCCTCACTTTCAGTCATGTGTCATAAATCTCTCTCTTCCCTTTCCTTTCATACTCTCCTTTTCTGTTCATTTTTCTAACCCTCACTTCTGATCCCTGTTTATTTTCCTGTGTTTCTCCCACTCTCCTCCCCTCCCTGTTACAGATCAGCCCCCATGGCTGCTCCATCCCACCCCCCTCCAGCCCCAAATTTATCCCTTCCCCTCTTGCTGCCCCCAGGCTGGTTCCCCTGTCAGGGATAATTTCCTGTCACTCTTCTCATTTATATTTTCCACCATTTCTCCTGGACTCTCCCTTTATTCTTGTTTTATTTTCATTCACATTTTCCTTCTTCCGTCTTCTAATTCCCTCGGGTTAAACCTGCCCTGTCCCTGCCTCCCCCAGTGCTGCCAACCTCAGGAGGTTAAAAAAATCGTGAGACTGACCCAATGATGATTTTTTTAAGGTTCTATCATGGTTTTTCCATCAATCGGCACCCCCTACCCATCCCCTCCACCGCCCCCGCGTGTGTGTGGGACCATGACAGTGCGACCAGTTCTCCTGAAGTGACTTGGGCCCCTGCGGCAGGAGCTGTGGCTGGGAGACCCCATGAGATCCAATCCCACAGATCTGCACAAACCGCTCCCTGCTGCTGCTTCTCCCCAGCCCCCCAACCCCTGATTGATTCGTGCTGGGTCCCTGCCCAGCCCCCACCTCTGCCCCACAGGGCTCCTCTGCCCCTCCTGCAGCCCCAGGGATTCCTCCCCCTCCTGCTCCCATGCCTGGGACTGCAGGGAGGGAGGGGGGGAGCTTCCAGGGGCCATCAAGATGAGGGGCCAGGGGCTGGGTCGATGGGAGTCCTCCAAGGTCATAGAGACGGGGGTCCGTGAGGCTAGAGAGGCTGATTTCCGGTTCTCCCCCCTCTGCTGTGGGTCTCAGGGACGCAGTCGGAGCCGGGATTCCCCCCCGACCCCGAGCCAGGGGCGGATTCTCTCCCCAGGGACGAAGCCCGGCGGGAAAGTGAAGATCGGGGCCTCGTCACCAGCATCGATAAATGTCACCTGCCCCCGGCCACAGTCCAGACAAACCCGGATCCTGCTGGGGGCCCGGCGCCGGGGCAGGGGGGTCACAGGGGAGGTGAGAGCCCAGAACTGATCCCAGTCCCACTCCACTGCCCAGATCCCCCCCTCAGGGCTACAGCTGATCCCTCCCTTCCTCCCCACAGACTCTCTGGCCACCCCCACAGCCCAGTATCCCCCACCCCCCACCTCCACCTCCCAGCAATGTCTCCCCGCGGTGAATCCATCACAGCCCAGCACACAGAGCTCAGTGTCAAATCTCTCAGGGGTGTTGGGCAGTCGCTGCCGCGTGTCTCCCCGTCTCACACTTTTCCCACCCTCAGACAGGACAAGGATGGGATGAGCCGTGTCTGGATCCAGAGTCACATTCACTGGGGACAGAGAATCAGAGACCTCTGTTGATTCTGCTCCATTCCCAGCAGGAGAGACACACCAAGAAATGTTTTAGTGGGGAGGGAGCAGAGGAAGCAGGTCCAGTTTTGAAGCCCAGAGGAAATTTCCCTTCCCTAATGCAGTCTCCACTCCCAGGGCTGGGAACAGAGAGGAAGATGCAGCATTGGGGAAGAGCTGATTAACACCAGAGAGTAGGAGGTGGCATTGGGTGAGGTAGCCCCATCCCCAGCCCAGAGAGAAGGGAGGAGCTGGCAGCATCAGAGGGAAAGGATCGCCCCAATCCAGGAAGCAGCTCCAATGGGAGAGCCCAGCCCTGCCCAGAGGAAAGGCAGGATGTTGGAGAAGAGCAATGGGGAGACCCCCTGCACCGGGGTAAAGCAGAGGGATGTGTCAGTCCTCAGGGCAGAGAGCTCTGTTCGGGTGCTGCTCAGGGAGAGTGTTTCTGTTCATTAGCATGGGCATGAACTCAGCACTCAGGTTGGTGTCAGGATTATTTGTGTGATGTCAGCTTGGGATCTCCCCAGGTGTTCCGGCACCTTGGCAGAAGTTGGGGAGGGGGGTACGAGGTCACAACACCTGTGGCCCTGCCCTCTCCCTGGCCCTCCCCACTCTTCATCTTCCCGCCGAGGCCCTTACCCTATCCAGGCTGGGAGCCTTGGCCACTATGGAGAGCCCCTGACCCTCCACCTTCCCATGTCCACTCTCCGGCGTGCACCACCCAGGGCAGGTGGAGGGTCCGGGGGGAAGAGGAGCAGGGGTGGGGCCACTGAGAGGGACAAGCACCAGGAAGAAGCTGCACTACACAGGGCGCAGTTGATCAGCCGCCCCTCCATGAAGCACAGCCAATGCTGCGATGCTCCACGCCTGCCCAAGGCTTGCAGTGTGGGGGGCCAACACGGCACCCTGCCCCCAAACTATGCCCATGTTCAAAAGAGGGTGAGCTTGGCCCTTTGGTCCCCCATGTTCCAGAGCCCCTGGATCTCCTCACTGTGAACAGGTTATTTTTAGGACTGTGTATGCCACAGCCACTGGTGATTTGGTTGGTAACTTTCGTTACAATCTCATGAAGATGTTTTCACTGGAATTTTCTCATTTAAAGACAGTCTCCTGCTGCAAACTCACCCTGTCTGTGTGCTCCTAGGGATTCCAGTGCAGACGGCAGAGAGTCTGGCGGGGGAAAGGAGAAAAGAGACAAGATTTCAGACTTTCATATTTATAACAGTGTCCCCACTCTGAACGCATAGAACTGTGTTTTCATCATGAAAGAGAAAAAGATCGAGAGGCCCAGAGACACACTCAGGCATTTAATAGAAACTAACTGAAATCTATTTCCTCTCTCATTCAGATATCTCCCAGCAATGGAACCAACATCCTTTCAGCCTGACAACCATCCCAGGACACACAATCTGTAAGAAGGATTTACTTTTCCCCTCCTCATCCCCTCCCACCCTTCAAACTCCAGTTGGTTTGTCTTATTCACTCATGGCCTTTTGTCATAACCTAGACCCAGATCATACAAAGACTTTGGCAGAAAACTAACTTTACCCACTTTTTCCCTTTGGCCAGGGGTTGGCAGCATCATGTTGTGCGACGGACACTTAACAAAATTACCAGAGTGAGTGGCGGACATTGGCGGGGGGTTATGTCATTCAGTCATCATTCAACCCGTAAAATAACGCACAATTTTCCACACTGAAAAAACCATAACCTAGCTCGTTAATAAATAATAAACAATAATAATAGGAATCAATTCAGCTCAGGTGAGTGTTTTTGAATGTCCCTCACTGCCGCAGTCAATATTTTTTTGTGGGATGGGGGCATTGAAATAAATATTTCTCCTAAAACCATATTTCAGTGTATTGTTGTCACTACTTTTTTATTTTTCTTGTTTAAATAATATGTCTGATGGGAGGATGAGTGTCTGTGTGTGTGTGTGTCTGTGTGTCCCACCTCTACACCGCTTACCCCATGTCTCTTCCCTGTCTGTGTCCCTTACATGGGAGATCCCCCATCATGTTACAGGATGTGGGAAGCAGAGGAGGGGGGTCTCTCAGTGGAGCAGGGTTTCCCATCGCCTCACTGTGACCAGGGCACCCCTCTCCGGGCACGGGTGATGCTAGGGTCGATGGGAACCTCCTCTGTCTCCTGACCATGACAAAGGGACAAGCTCTGGCTGTGGGCGGGGGTCTGTTGTGAGCAGGGGCCAGGGTGGAACAAATTCTTTGGGGGGAGGCGGGACTCACCCCTGGTGGCTCCCAGAAGTGGCTTCCCACTGTCTCTTATCCCTGCTGCTCCTGGGAAGCTAGGCTGAGGGGAGGGGTCAGCACTGAGGGGCTGGAGCTAGGCTGAGGGGGCTGTGCACTGCGGGGAGGCACTGAAGGGCTGGAGCTAGGCTGAGGGGGGCTGTGCATCCTGCCACAAGAGAAGTTAACAAAGTCCAATACCCACTGTGTGGAGACAAGGGTGAAAGTGGCGTGTGCATAATCAGTGGTAATAAACCAATCAGAGAAGAGAACAATAACATGAAAATAGCTTGAACAAAAGAAGCCCTGCCAATGATGTGTTCATGAATGTGTAGTGTGTGAGCACCACATTTGGGATAGGGAAGGAATTTTCCACCAAATCAAATTGCCAGAGACTCTGGGGTTTATTTTTTCTTCCTCTGCCATATGGGACACGTATCATTTACCGATGTTAAACTAGAAGAAAGGTGGATTCTCTGTAACTTGAAGTCTTTAAATCATTATATGAGGGCTTCAGTAATTCAGCCAGAGTTTACGGGTAAATTGCAGGAGTGGGTGGGGAGGTTCTGTGGCCTGCAATGTGCAGGAGGTCAGAGTAGATGGATCATGATGGTCCCTTCTGACCTTAAAGTCGATGAGTCATTTCTTACTTTGTAACTGTAATCGAAAAGCATGTTTCTGGTGCAAAGAAAGGTTTGAATTCATCAACCTGAGTGTCTTGGACCCAGGTGTCCGGCCTTCTCACCCAACAATTAAATAGAAGCATCATCTAAGTCTGAACCAATTGACCAGCACCATTCTCTTCCCACAGTCTCAGAGGCTCAGCCCAATTTCCATTCCCACATCCCTTCTGGGTACCTTTGAACTTCCTCAGAGTCTCCATTAGCACAATAGTTTTCTGGGAGAAATCGCTGACTTGCTCTTCCAGTTCAGGAGAAATCTCCTCTGGCTGCTGGAACTTCCCCTTCTCACACCTGGAGAGAAACAATTTCACGTGATTATATTTTATTGTGTGATTCATGATAAGTTCTGGCTAGTGAGTCGCTGCTCTAATGGGCCTGGAGTTCGAATTCCTCAACTTCTCCCAGCCTCAGAGCAGGTGCAACACAGCCCATGGCCATACAATCTTCCCTTCTCAGGACTCCTTAATATTCTTCAACTCTGGTCTGGTGAGATGAGCTCTGGGGACAAAAGGGGAATTGAGTCTCCATGGCCAATTCACTCCTTGGCCTCCATGTTCTGAGGGACAGGAGGTTCCAAAGTGCTGTAGAAATCTGTCCACTAGGAACTAAACTGAGACACCAACTCCCCCCTCCCCAGCTCATTCCACACAGCTCTCCAAACAGTCCTCAGGTGGGAAAGACTTTTGACCACTGCTGCCTTGGGCTGAATGGTAACCAGGGCCCCAGTAGTGACAGGCCCATATTCCATCCCCACAATCCTGAGGCAGCCACTCCCCCAGGGATGTGACATCTCAACGAAACACTTGAGGTCAGTCTTTCCCACTGAACGGAGAATTCTACACTCTTCTGTACCAGGATGAGAATCTCAGGATTAAGTTTATCTGAGAGATTTCTTTCCAAAATCCCCACACATGTTGCTGTGGAGATGCGGTGCAAACGTCATCTCCATGCTCTTCCCCAGCATTGCCAAGTATGTGTGGGAGTGAGAGAGCCACGTACCTACTCAAGGTGCTTCTGACATCCTAGAGGGGAGAGAGAGGAGAGAGAGATTAAAAAAAATCTCAGTACCACCTGACACACACTTGGGATTCCAGGAAAGGGGTTTTGCAAATACAGGGAAAATCAGCCCTGCCCTGGCCCCGGGGCCATGGTTTCACTGAGCTAGTGGGGCTTTTCCATCTCTAATATCAATGTGTCTGTGAGTCTGCAAAGAACAATAGTCATTCACATTTCAGCAATGCACACATTGAGTTACACTGAGATCTCGGACTGCTGGACCCCGGTGCCTGTACTTCAGGAGCTGTCCTGTCCCTGTGTTGGGATTTGGGATGTTTCTAGCTCAGTCTCACCTGCAGGAATTCACTTGCTGGCTTCTGACACTTCCCCTCCATCTCACTGATCAGCTCACTGAGACGGGAAATCCCCTCTGAGAGTTTGGTGATATTTTCATTCTGTATCTTCACAATCTCCTTGTCCAGCTTTTCCAGCTGGGCCAGCAGGAGTCGCTCTTGTTCCTCCAGGAGCTGCCGCAGTTGCTGAAATTCAGACACAATCTTCTGCCTCTCGGTTTCTGTCTGTTTCTAGAAGAAATAAGGAAAGGGCTGGTCAGGAACATGGATGGAGCGTGAAGACCTTTCATACACTCTTACAAGAGAGAGTTTCCTTACAATCTCTAACACATCTGTGTAGAGACCAGGTCATGAGCCGTCAGGCCTAGTGCTCAGAGCTGCAGTCAGAAGTCAGGAACTACAGCCGAAGTCAGAGCTGGAGTCAAAGTCAGGATCTGACCAAGGGTTGGGGCTACAGTCGAGCTCAGAAGTCATGCCAAAGGCTGAGCCAGAATCAGTGTCTGGAGTCACACGGGGGATCAGGACTGGTGTCGGAGTCAGGCAGCCACGCGAAGGGTCAAGCCAAAGTCAGACAGCAGTACTGCAGGTCAAACCTGAGTCAGGAACAACACCAGGGCCAAGCCAGAGTCAGGGTCCAGTCTAGCAGCAGATCGGGAGTTCACTCAGTTGTTTGGACAACTTCCCGTGACTCCTGCTGGCGTAATTCATGCAGCCGAACGTCTGCTCCAATCAGGAGCTTCGTAGGCAGATCCGCTGGTGGGCCAGAGTTCCACTAGCCCCTCCCCCCCGGCTCTGGAGAGCGGTCGGGTTGTCATGAGAGTCTCTGTGGGCTGAGGTTCCAAACCCACCATTCTTCACATCCTGACACTTGACTCTACACTGTGATCACAAAGGAGAGGATTTTCTTACAGCTTCCCATTTGGGCATGTCATAAATATAAAGGGAAGGGTAAACCCCTTTGAAATCCCTCCTGGCCAGGGGAAAGCTCCTCTCACCTGTAAAGGGTTAAGAAGCTAAAGGTAACCTCGCTGGCACCTGACCAAAATGACCAATGAGGAGACAAGATACTTTCAAAAGCTGGGAGGAGGGAGAGAAACAAAGGGTCTGTGTGTCTGTCTATATTCTGTCTTTGTCGGGGATAGACCAGGAATGGAGTCTTAGAACTTTTAGTAAGTAATCTAGCTAGGTATGTGTTAGATTGATTTCTTTAAATGGCTGAGAAAAGAACTGTGCTGAATAGAATAACTATTTCTGTCTGTGTATCTTTTTTGTAACTTAAGGTTTTGCCTAGAGGGGTTCTCTATGTTTTGAATCTAATTACCCTGTAAGGTCTCTACCATCCTGATTTTACAGGGGGGATTTCTTTATTTCTATTTACTTCTATTTTTATTAAAAGTCTTCTTGTAAGAAAACTGAATGCTTTTTCATTGTTCTCAGATCCAAGGGTTTGGGTCTGTGATCACCTATGCAAATTGGTGAGGCTTTTTATCCAACATCTCCCAGGAAAGGGAGGGGGTCCAAGTGTTGGGAGGATTGTTCATTGTTCTTAAGATGCAAGGGTCTGGGTCTGTAGTCACCTAGGCAAAGTGGTGAGGCTTTTTACCAAACCTTGTCCAGGAAGTGGGGTGCAAGGTTTTGGGAAGTATTTTGGGGGGAAAGACGCGTCCAAACAGCTCTTCCCCAGTAACCAGTATTAGTTTGGTGGTGGTAGCGGACAATCCAAGGACAACGGGTGGAATATTTTGTACCTTGGGGAAGTTTTGACCTAAGCTGGTAAAGATAAGCTTAGGAGGTTTTTCATGCAGGTCCCCACATCTGTACCCTAGAGTTCAAGTTGGGGAGGAACCTTGACAGGGCCCAATCTCTCTGCAAGGGCTGTCTCCATGTCTACTGGGATATAGTCAGTGCGGTTTGGGAGAAATTTTGTGAAAGCCACAAGGGGTAGTGATTAACTCATTAACTAAACTGCATCTTAGATCCTGCAGAAGACGCTGTTGTCCTTCTCCAGGGAGAGAACATTTGTGATATGCGCACGCCCACGCACACACACACACGCACACACACACACAGAGTGTCCCATGATCATGGAGAAACACACACAAGGCCACAGAGAAATCTACCAATAACCATCCCTCCCAGCTCCGTGTCCCAGCAGGCGAAGAACAACAGGCACCGACCAGATACTCCCGGCTTCTCTCCTCTCCAGCCACTTTCAATCCCAGCAGCTTTTCTCTCTCTTCCCTCAGAGTCTTCAAATGGGCTTGTATTTTTTCCTGACGAACAGAAATGATTTGGTGGGTTTATTTTGAGGATTGCTGGGGGGTGGATGAGGTGTTTTCCCACCCAAAATTCTACACAACAGTCAGTCTTCCGAGATTGACTAGGTGGGTAAGGCAATACCTTCTGCTGGCCCAGCTCCTGTTGGTAAAAGAGTTACACACAACTCAGCTCTGGGGAACATACTCTTTCCCAGGCCTGAAGAAGAGCTCTGTGTAAGCTTGAAAGCTTTTCATTCACTACAGAAGCTGGCCATGAGCAGAAATTCCTTCACCTACCTTGTCTTTCTAATATCCCGGGACCAACAACAATACTGTGTACAACAGTGGGTCTTTCTCGAGGTAGGACATCAGAGACACCAAGGAAATGAAACCTTATTTATGGAAATTGGCCGTGTTTTCTATTCAGATTGTTTGAAGTTATTACATCCACTTTCTCCATTGAGTCGAACCAGTGGAAAACTGGTGTCCCATGGTGGTGAATCTATAAAGCTGTTTTTGAGACGATTTAACAAACAGTGATACCAATCCCAGAAGCCACCGGGGGCAGCCCTGTCGGCCGGGATGCTCAATGGAGTCCAACTCCATTGACTTTCAGCCCTGTACCCCGGGGGATGGGATGGGTTGGACAGCACTGATCTAAGGACTAGGGCAAACCCCATTAGATGTGTTGATTTGTGTTAGGAACAGCTGGGGTTTGCCCTAGTGCTGTCCTAGCCCCTTTCCTTGGCAATGGCCTCTGGGTAGCTACCCCAAAGTCCCTAGCAAAGACCCCAGAAGCGGTGGATTCTGGCAGATTTCAAAGGGCTGCCTGGTGGGACGAACGGAACCACGTTGGCTGGTCCTTGCCCATGAACACACGAGAACAGGTCAGAGTGGCACTGGTCCGCACTGCCCAGGGGTTAGTTTTGCTGAAGATAAGTCTGATCCCAGTGGCATGTGGCATGGACCTGCACTGACTGGAGCCCTTGTGGGTGTGGACTGAAGGTGCTCGGGTCCCACACCATGTTCATCCCAGTGATCTCCTCTAGTGCAGGCCGGCAGCATCTGAGTTTAACCCTCATGGAACAGCACAGGAGTTCAGAATCGCAGTGAGAAACCTTCTCTCCCTGCCGGGCCTAGTACCTCTATCAAGGAGTCTTTTCCTCCTACTCTTTGCACTTCATCACTACTCAGTGCTGCTGAAAGGGGCAGAGTAGTTAGTGGTTAGAGCACTGAAGTGGGCCTTGAAAAACCAGGTTTTTATATCCAGCTCTGCCACTGATCTGCTGAGTCACCTTGGACAAGTCACTTCCCCTCACTGTGCCTCAGTTTCCCCTCCCACCCTTTGTCTGTCTTGTCCAGTTAGACTGTAAATGGCTCGGGGCAGGGATTGGACCTCACTGGGTTTTGTGCAAGGCCCCCACAATCGAGGTCAGATCTCATCTGGGGTCTCTAGGGGATGCAAATAACAATAAACACCGTGATACAACCAGTAATACCAGCCACAGCTTGTAACTCCCCCAATCAGCTTTCATGCAATGAAGGCTACACACAGCTGAATGACAGGGTCACACCATTAACCTGTAATTAACATCCCAAGTTATTACCCATTAGACTGGACAGCAACTCCCTACCTTGTACTCCTGGGCAGCCTCCTGTATGGGAACCACCCTGTGAGCGCGGTGAGCCCGGGATCTGTCGCACACCACACAGATGGGGGTTTGATCCTCTTCACAGAATAATTTCAGAGTCTCCTGGTGTTCCCCACACACCCCACCCCCTCCTGCTCCCTTTGCTGCCTGGAAACTCAGCCGCTTGGCGATTTCTAGGATATTTGCCAGCTGCCTGTTGGGCCTGAGGTTTCTCTGTTGCACAGTTTCTCTGCACTGAGGGCAGGAGGCGGCTGTGTCGGGTCCCTCCCAGCACTGGGCAATGCAGGCTCTGCAGAAATTGTGCCCACACTCCAGAGTGACAGGGTCTGTGAAATACTCCAGACAGACGGGACATGTTGCTTCCTCCTGGAGACTTTCCACCGGGCTCGCTGCAGCCATGGCTCCCTCTGGGCAGTGGGACAGGGTAAGTTTCAATTTCCTGAGTTCACACTGTGCCCCGCCTGCAGCAGCAAGGGGGTGTTTCCTTGCCTGAAAGTGACTCGTTCTGTTTGCTGAGCAGGAAGGACCCAACCAATTTCACCCCTGGAGGCTTTAGTGAAAAATTGTGGCACTGGGTCTCCGGTCCTGCAATCAGCCCTTTGCTGGTGTGGAGGGTCACTGAGGCATCCCCCTGTGAGGATGAGCCTGGAGGAGCAGGAGCTGTGTGTCTAAGGCGTGATAGTCAGGCTTGGCAAAAAAAATGTTTTTAATATTTTGGTTTCAGAGTAGCAGCCATGTTAGTCTGTATTCGCAAAAAGAAACGGAGTACTTGTGGCACCTTAGAGACTAAATAAACTCGAAGATAGCTGGGCATGCTGGTAGTGTAGGGCCTGAGGATGGAATCTACAAAGCCAGACAATCCTGCTGTCACGGTGCCAATGCGTGAGATGATGGGGCGTCCAGGATTTCCAGGTTTATGGATCTTGGGTAGCAAATAGAATGCCCCAGATCGGGGTTCCAGGGGAGTGTCTGTGTGGATTTGTTCTTGTGCTTTTTCAGGGAGTTTTTTGAGCAAATGGGGTAGTTTCTTTTGGTAACCCTCAGTGGGATCAGAGGGTTTTTTTTTCAATGTTTGACAGATAATGTTTATTTTAAGCAATTTTTATATTTATTGATTTAAACTTTCACAGTTGCACAACAATCTGGGTTTTAAGCATTTCATTGCAATTAAAATTTTCACAGTTGTGGGAAATTATGGGGGGATCAGACAATACTTTGGTCAGACCAGAACTATTCAATGACACTAGACACTGAGATTCAAAAAGTTGAAGCTTTAGAACTGTTAAAATTGTCTGTGAGCAGGTCAGTCTCCTCCCTCCCCCAGCAGCTCCCCCAGGGCAATGACCCAGTGCCTCCCCCACCACCACAGGGACCGAGGCTGAGAGTCCATCTGCTGGCGGCTCAGGGGCCTGTGGAATGTGCTGGGATCTCAGCCTGGGCCCTAGGGGGGCAGGTGGCCCTGAGTGTAACACAACCAGACCCAGCAAGGCCTGCAACCATTTTCTCCCTGTTTGTCCGTCCCAGCAGAGAGACCAGGGACTGCAGGGAGACCAAGCTCCCGTCCCCCAGGTGAGGGCCGGGGCCCAATGGCCGAGGGGAGCCGGTGTGAGGGGAGCTCTCACTAGGGGCCTGCAGGGTACATGGCATAGGCGTGCACATGGGGTGTGCCCGGTGTGCCCAATGCCGGGCAGAGCTCGGGGGGGGGGCTGCGTGCTCCCGCGGGGCAGCATGTTTGGCTCCGCCCTGAGCCAAATGCTGCTCGGAGCCTCATGGTTGGGGGGCCGGTGGGTTGGATAAGGGGCGGGGGCAGCCAGGGGACAGGGAGCAGGGTGGGTTGGATACACAGGCGGTCAGATGGCCTGCGGTGCCCATGCTCCACGGTTCGGCAACGTGGGGTGGGGCAGGGCGGGGCACGGCGCTCTCACCTCAGGGGTGGCTCTCCCCTCCCCAGCGTCCCTGCGGAGAGTCTCAGCGGAGGCAGGGCAGCTCTGCACGCTGCCTCCGTCCCCCCTCCCAGAGCTGACCCGGTTCCCAGCTGGGGTGGGTGGGGGGGTGCCAGAGCTGCCTGACCACCCTCTCCAGCAGGGAGGGGGAGGGAGCTGCAGGCAGAGAGAGCAGCAGGAGTCTGTCACTGTCAGACACAGATGCGGGGGGGAGGGGGAATTGTGGGGGCAGACAAAGAAATGGAGCCGGGGGCAGGAGAAAGGAGCAGCGATGGGCACCCCAGGGCTGGCATAAAATACACAGTACAGAGGGGGCTTCCTGGGGAGGGGGTGGGGGACTATAGCAATGCTCCCTTCCCCCACAGACCAGACCCAGGCTGCAGCTGGCTCGGTCCATCACTCCCACCCCCCACCCCACAGAGACCCACACAATTCTCTGCCCCCCTGGAAGATCCCCACCAGCCCCTGTGCCCCCGTCACCCCTCTCCAGAGACCCTCCCCTTTGTGCCTCCAGAAACAGCTCCCCTCCCCCCTGCCTCCCCTGCTCCCTACAATCTTCCCCTTTGCCTTCCCCCTCCCGCCCCCAGCTCATTGGCCAGGAGGCTCCCAGACTGTCAGCCACCAAGGCCAAAGGGAGCTGCAGCTGGGGCAGGGGACCTGCTGGCAGCTGCAGACCTGCCCGGCCGTGCCTCCACTTGCAATGTCTTTGCAAAGAAGTCCAGTCATCGTTTTTCACTTGAGAAGTATATTTTCTGGTTATTCATACGCTCATTTATTTTGTTAACTCAGTTTCCGAGGGAATTTTAAAAGTCACTTGAATTGTACCTGGTTTTTTCCATTGGTCCAAAAACACATGGAAGATGTGCAGATTTTTATTTCTGTGGGCCACAGCATGTAGCAATGTAAATGTCAGAGCTAGAAAAGCTCTGCAAGGGGATGGGTCCCTCAGGAAATTGTCCTCAAGTCATTCCTTCTTCTGGGCATTCCTTTCTGTTGTTCCCTCTTCCAGTGATAGAGATCATTGTCTCCACCCACAGCGGAGATGCAGAAGACTGGGCCAACTCTGGAGCCACTCTGCCTCTACCCTTGTTCTCTGTCTGCTCCCTCTACCAGCCCCTTTGGTCTCCCTGGGATTCCCCCTACCATTACTCCCTCAAACTTCGGCTTGAATAAAGACTGGGAGTGGATGTGTCATTACACAAAGTCAAACTATTTCCCCCTTGTTCATTTCCCCCCTACTGTTCTTGTCAACTGCTGGAAATGGCCCACCTTGATTATCACTACAGAAGGTCCTCCCTCCCCCGCTCTCTTGCTGGTAATAGCTCACCTTTCCTGATCACTCTTGTTACAGTCTGTATGGTAACACCCATTGTTTCATGTTCTCTGTGTATATAAAATCTCCCCACTGTATTTTCCACTGTCTGCATCCGACGAAGTGAGCTGTAGCTCAGGAAAGCTCATGCTCAAATAAATTGGTTAGTCTCTAAGGTCTCACAAGTCCTCCTTTTCTTTTTGCGGATACAGACTAACACGGCTGCTACTCTGAAACCTGTCCCTCTGGGTCTTCTTTCTCTGGAGTTTCTCATGAAGCAAAGTTGTCATTACAGGTTCTTATCTCTGTAATGTATTTAATTTTGATGTATTTCTTAAGTGTTAATGAATGCACTGTGGGAGTCCCCCTTCAGCCCTCTATATAAATTGATCCTCTTCTTTCCATATGTTTTGCCCGTAGAGTGTTCTGCAGCCCTAGGGCAGCCAGCAATTACACCTGCGCCTTTGCAATGGGGTGAAGGAAGGGGACCATGAGATCCCTATTTATGTGATTTGCAAGAAGTGTTATCATGACTCAGGGTACCAAATGTGTTTAAATGATATAAGTGCCTTGTAAAATCCCAAAGCAAGCTCATTTTCATTTCTCATATGGTAATCTCCTATACAGGATACACACATTTTTCATTAATTCTATGAGTTGATTTTATTATTATTATTTCAGAGTAACAGCCGTGTTAGTCTGTATTCGCAAAAAGAAATGGAGTACTTGTGGCACCTTAGAGACTAACCAATTTATTTGAGCATGAGCTTTCGTGAGCTATAGCTCACTTCATCAGATGCATACTGTGGAAACTGCAGCAGACTTTATATATACACAGAGAATATGAAACAATACCTCCTCCCACCCCACTGTCCTGCTGGTAATAGCTTATCTAAAGTAATTGTCAGGTTAGGCCATTTCCAGCACAAATCCAGGTTTTCTCACCCTCCACCCCCCCACACAAATTCACTCTCCTGCTGGTGATAGCCCATCCAAAGTGACAACTCTTTACACAATGTGCATGATAATGAAGTTAGGCCATTTCCTGCACAAATCCAGGTTCTCTCACTCCCTCACCCCCCTCCAAAAACCCACCCCCATACATACACAGACTCACTCTCCTGCTGTTAATAGCTCGTCCAAACTGACCACTCTCTCCGAGCTATTACCAGCAGGAGAGTGAGTCTGTGTATGTATGGGGGTGGGTTTTTGGAGGGGGGTGAGGGAGTGAGAGAACCTGGATTTGTGCTGGAAATGGCCTAACTTCATTATCATGCACATTGTGTAAAGAGTTGTCACTTTGGATGGGCTATCACCAGCAGGAGAGTGAATTTGTGTGGGGGGGTGGAGGGTGAGAAAACCTGGATTTGTGCTGGAAATGGCCTAACCTGACGATTACTTTAGATAAGCTATTACCAGCAGGACAGTGGGGTGGGAGGAGGTATTGTTTCATATTCTCTGTGTATATATAAAGTCTGCTGCAGTTTCCACAGTATGCATCTGATGAAGTGAGCTATAGCTCACGAAAGCTCATGCTCAAATAAATTGGTTAGTCTCTAAGGTGCCACAAGTACTCCATTTCTTTTTGCGAATACAGACTAACACGGCTGTTACTCTGAAACCTGTCACTATGCAAGGCACTGCATTTAGCCGTATGGAGTGGAAATCTATCAACTGCATGAAAAAACTTGCACAGATACAGACAGACATCATCTTCCTTTCCAAATGCAAACAGATGGACATCGTACCAAAAGGACTGAAGGTAAAAAATCCATTACAATCTACATACCACACAGACTATGCTGACAGCTTGTGCCACACGCTCTCAAAGAAACTGCGGAACCACCTGATCAACATCCTCTACAGCAAACAGGGAAAGATTAAGAATGAGCTCTCAAAAATGGATACTCTCATAAAAAACCAACCTTCCACACAAACTTCCTCGTGGCTGGATTTTACTAAAACTAGACAAGCCATTTACAACGCACACTTTGCTTCTCTACAAAAGAAAAAGGACACTAAACTTTCTAAACTACTACATGCTACAAGGGGCCACAGCAATGTTTCCCTCAACCCACCTAGCAATATTGTTAACCTATCCAACTATACTCTCAGCCCAGCAGAAGCAGCTGTTCTATCTCGGGGCCTCTCCTTCTGCCCCTCCACCCCCATGAACATGATACAGTTCTGTGGTGACCTAGAATCCTATTTTCGACGTCTCCGACTCAAGGAATATTTCCAAAATACCTCTGAACAACATACTAATCCACAGAGGTCTCCCTACCAACACTACAGAAAGAAGGATTCTAGGTGGACTCCTCCTGAAGGTCGAAACAGCAGACTGGACTTCTACATAGAGTGCTTCCGCCGACGTGCACGGGCTGAAATTGTGGAAAAGCAGCATCACTTGCCCCATAACCTCAGCCATGCGGAACGCAATGCCATCCACAGCCTCAGAAACAACTCTGACATCATGATCAAAAAGGCTGACAAAGGAGGTGCTGTTGTCATCATGAATAGGTCGGAATATGAACAAGAGGCTGCTCGGCAGCTCTCCAACACGAGTTTCTACAAGCCATTACCCTATGATCCCACTGAGAGTTACCAAAAGCAACTACAGCATATGCTCAAGAAACTTCCTGAAAAAGCACAAGATCAAATCCGCACAGACACACCCCTGGAACCCCGACCTGGGATATTCTATCTACTACCCAAGATCCATAAACCTGGAACTCCTGGGCGCCCCATCATTTCAGGCATTGGCACCCTGACAGCAGGATTGTCTGGCTATGTAGACTCCCTCCTCAGGCCCTACGCTACCAGCACTCCCAGCTACCTTCGAGACACCACTGACTTCCTGAGGAAACTTCAATCCATCGGTGATCTTCCTGATAACACCATCCTGGCCACTATGGATGTAGAAGCCCTCTACACCAACATTCCACACAAAGATGGACTACAAGCCGTCAGGAACACTATCCCCGATAATGTCACGGCTAACCTGGTGGCTGAACTTTGTGACTTTGTCCTTACCCATAACTATTTCACATTTGGGGACAATGTATACCTTCAGATCAGCGGCACTGCTATGGGTACCCGCATGGCCCCACAGTATGCCAACATCTTTATGGCTGATTTAGAACAACGCTTCCTCAGCTCTCGTCCCCTAAAGCCCCTACTCTACTTGCGCTATATTGATGACATCTTCATCATCTGGACCCATGGAAAAGAAGCCCTTGAGGAATTCCACCATGATTTCAACAATTTCCATCCCACCATCAACCTCAGCCTGGTCCAGTCCACACAAGAGATCCACTTCCTGGACACTACAGTGCTAATAAACAATGGTCACATAAACACCACCCTATACCGGAAACCTACTGACCGCTATTCCTACCTGCATGCCTCCAGCTTTCACCCTGACCACACCACACGATCCATCGTCTACAGCCAAGCTCTGCGATACAACCGTATTTGCTCCAACCCCTCAGACAGAGACAAACACCTACAAGATCTCTGTCAAGCTTTCTTACAACTACAGTACCCACCTGCGGAAGTAAAGAAACAGATTGATAGAGCCAGAAGAGTTCCCAGAAGTTACCTACTACAGGACAGGCCTAACAAAGAAAATAACAGAACGCCACTAGCCGTCACCTTCAGCCCCCAACTAAAACCCCTCCAACGCATTATTAAGGATCTACAACCTATCCTAAAGGATGACCCAACACTCTCACAAATCTTGGGAGACAGGCCAGTCCTTGCCTACAGACAGCCCCGCAACCTGAAGCAAATACTCACCAACAACCACATACCACACAACAGAACCACTAACCCAGGAACTTATCCTTGCAACAAAGCCCGTTGCCAATTGTGCCCACATATCTATTCAGGGGACACCATCACAGGGCCTAATAACATCAGCCACACTATCAGAGGCTCGTTCACCTGCACATCCACCAATGTGATTTATGCCATCATGTGCCAGCAATGCCCCTCTGCCATGTACATTGGTCAAACTGGACAGTCTCTACGTAAAAGAATAAATGGACACAAATCAGATGTCAAGAATTATAACATTCATAAACCAGTCGGAGAACACTTCAATCTCTCTGGTCACGCAATCACAGACATGAAGGTCGCTATCTTAAAACAAAAAAACTTCAAATCCAGACTCCAGCGAGAAACTGCTGAATTGGAATTCATTTGCAAATTGGATACTATTAATTTAGGCTTAAATAGAGACTGGGAGTGGCTAAGTCATTATGCAAGGTAGCCTATTTCCTCTTGTTTTTTCCTAACCCCCCCCCCCAGATGTTCTGGTTTAACTTGGATTTAAACTTGGAGAGTGGTCAGTTTGGACGAGCTATTACCAGCAGGAGAGTGAGTCTGTGTATGTATGGGGGTGGGTTTTTGGAGGGGGGTGAGGGAGTGAGAGAACCTGGATTTGTGCAGGAAATGGCCTAACTTCATTATCATGCACATTGTGTAAAGAGTTGTCACTTTGGATGGGCTATCACCAGCAGGAGAGTGAATTTGTGTGGGGGAGTGGAGGGTGAGAAAACCTGGATTTGTGCTGGAAATGGCCTAACCTGACGATTACTTTAGATAAGCTATTACCAGCAGGACAGTGGGGTGGGAGGAGGTATTGTTTCATATTCTCTGTGTATATATAAAGTCTGCTGCAGTTTCCACAGTATGCATCTGATGAAGTGAGCTATAGCTCACGAAAGCTCATGCTCAAATAAATTGGTTAGTCTCTAAGGTGCCACAAGTACTCCATTTATTATTATTAGTAGTATTAATTATTATTAACTAGGTTACCGTTTTTTTTCAGTGTGGAAAATTGTGTGCTCAATGTTCGCCTTAAAAAAATAATCCCCTGGGTGCACATGCTAATGAAATGTAATGCGCACGTCTATGGTACATGGTGTGGGATAAACAGAGACCTCTCAGGCCACTCGCCCATTGCGGCTGCAGGAGGGGATGTGGGGACAGACGGAGGAGGCCTGGGGCAGTCTGGGAAGCCGCCATCGGGGACACGGAGAGGGAATTCAGCTGTGGCGGGGAAGCCGTGCTGTGCAGAGATGCTGCTGCGGCTGCAGCTAGTTACCCGGGTCCAGCGTTGCAGCAGTTTAACAACGTGGTTACTAGACGTTGCAGCTCAGTGGAGTGAAGTGCTGCCCTTTTGCTGGTCTCTGCGCAGCTTGAGATTTGCAGCCATCGTTCAAACACCTCTCCCCTGCTGCTGTCTTAGGCCTTGGCTACACTTGCGAGTTACAGTGCAATAAAGGAGCCCCGGGCGCACTAGCTCACTACCCGTCCACACTGGCAAGGCACGTAGAGCGCTCTGCCCCAGGTGACCAACCCTCAGACCCGCCCTTTAAATTCTCTGGGAATTTTGAAAATCCCCGTCCTGTTTGCTCAGCCAGGCGTGGAGTGCTCTCAGCGAATCTTTCCAGGGGACCATGCCTCCACGCGCCAGGCGATCCCCAGTATGGAGCAATGGCGAGGTGCTGGACCTCATCAGTGTTTGGGGGGAGGAAGCTGTCCAGTCCCAGCTCCGCTCCAGCCGTAGGAATTACGATACCTTCGGGCAGATATCAAAGGCCATGATGGAAATGGGCCATGATCGGGACGCACTGCAGTGCAGGGTTAAAATGAAGGTGCTGCGGAATGCCTACCGCAAAGCCCACGAGGCAAACAGCTGCCCCCAAGACCTGCCGTTTGTACAAAGAGCTGGACGCGATACTTGGGGGTGACCCCACCTCCACTCCCAGGACCACCGTGGACACTTCAGAGCCAAGTTCAATCAGGCAGGGGGAGGAGGAGGAAGGCGGGAGCGAGGATGCTGAGGAGGAGGGAGACACCCCAGAATCCAGAGATGCATGCAGCCAGGAGCAGTTCTCAAGCCAGGAGGAAGGTAGCCAGTCACGGCGGCCATGGGAAAGGACAAACACCAGAGGAGGTTCCCGATAAGCGGCTTTTATTTTGGGAAGGAAGTTATTCGGTGCGGGCTCTTGGGGTGAGGAGGATTACGGCTGCATGCATGCTATTGTGTAGACTGTGCTTGCCCTTAAGTACGGGGGAATCATTGCTCTGTCTGGTGTGAACAATGCTGCCTCTGTTAAGTGTTGCATTTTGCCTTTACTGATGCAACCTTGAGATCTCAGCCGTCCATGTTATCACTGGCCAAAAGCCTCCAAAGAACCAGAAAGAGGCCACGTAGAAGCAAGGAAGACATGTTGCATGAAGTAATGCAGCATTCAAGTAATGAGAATCAAAAAGTGTAGGATTGGCGGGAGAGTGAAAGAAGGATCCGCCAGCAGAACGAGGAGGGCTGGCACAAAAGCGCGGTGCTCCGGCAGCAAAGCACGGATCAGCTGATAAGCACAACGGAGCACCAAGCAGACTCTATCCAGGCGCTTGTAGCCATGAAGGCGGAGCACTACTGTGCCCGTCCCCGCCCCCTGCAGCCCTTGTCCCAAAACTCTCTCCCTTGTGCCCCCATGTCACCTCCAACCCACTTTCCCCAACATCCGGGTTCTTACTGCCACCAGCTGCCTCCAACACCTGTAGCTTCATCACCCAGCCCTGAAAACTACGACCCCGACCCTCTGCACTCAACCCCCATCACCAGGCATTTCAGCCGGCCAGAAGTGCAGCCCTCATTGCACAGCACTCCAGACAGGACATATGCAAATCTGTGATTGTACCGTTCCCCACCCCACCCCCTTGCCCTTTCTGTTTCCCAAGCAGGTGTGTTTATTTTCAATAAATGAATTTTCTTTTCAATAAATGGATTTTTTGGCTTTGAAAACATTCTTTACTATTCCATAAAGTAAAAGATACCTTAGCCCAGGAACTCAATAAGCACTGCAAGTCAGTGTAGCAAACACAGATTCCTACTAACATTGGAACCACTGCACTTCACTCCCGTACAGGGCACCAAACTGGTGGCTTTCAGCCTCAGATTGCTCCCTCAAGGCATCCCTAATCCTTTCAGCCCTGCGCTGGGCCCCTCAAATAGCCCTGCTCTCTGGCTGTTCAAATTCAGCCTCCAGGTGTTGAAGCTCTGAGGTCCATGCCTGAGTAAATCTTTCACCCTTCCCTTTACAAATGTTATGGAGGGTACAGCACGCAGATATAACTACGGGGATGCTGTCATTGGCCAGGTCCAGCTTCCCATACAGAGAGTGCCAGCGGCCCTTTAAATGGCCAAAAGCACACTCCACAGTCATTCTGCACTGGCTCAGCCTGTTGTTGAAGCTCTCCTTGTTGCTGTCAAGGCTCCCTGTGTAGGGTTTCATGAGCCACGGCATTAACGGGTAAGCGGGGTCTCCAAGGATCGCAATGGGCATTTCGACTTCCCCTACGGTGATCTTCTGGTCTGGGAAAAAAGTCCCCGCTTGCAGCTTCCTGAATAGGCCAGTGTTCCAAAAGATGCGTGTGTCATGCACCTTTCCGAGCTAGGCTGCGTTAATGTCAATGAAACGCCGACAGTGATCCAGAGGCGCTTGGAGAACCACAGAGAAATACCCCTTCTGATTAATGTACTTGGAGGCTAGGTGGGCTGGTGCCAGAATTGGAGTATGTGTCCCACCTATCGCCCCTCCACTGTTAGGGAAACCCATTTTTGCAAAGCCAACCACAATCTCATGCATGTTACCCAGAGTCACGGTTCTTCTGAGCAGGATGTGATCAATGGCCCTGCAAACTTGCATCAACACGATTCCAACGGTCGACTTTCCCACTCCAAACTGGTTAGCGACCAATCGGTATCTGTCTGGAGTTGCCAGCTTCCAGATTGCAATAGCCACCTGCTTTTCCACCGTCAGGGCAGTGCTCAATCTCATCTCTTTGCGCCGCAGGGTGGGGGTGAGCTCCTCACACAGTCCTGTTGGAGACCCCAGGGCATGGCCACTAGTTAAGTTGAGGGGATGGAAGGCCATAAGGGTCGAGGAAGTCTCCCTGCTGAAGGCCTAAGGGCTTCTTCTCAACCCCCTTAATAGAATTCAGGCCTGGCTGGTTTGAGTAAGCTCTTTTGCTCTTAAAACAATGTTACAGTTGTAGATAATGCCTTATAGTGTAAGGTTTCCTGACGCCAAGTCAAAGATAACAGGAGAGAGAGCTACAAGGCCAGACAGAATGTGCTGATTGTTTAAGTTGCTAGGAATGCTTGTTAGAGGTTGCAGGAAATAAACATTGTTGTAACCCATATAAAAAAGGCAGAGTATTTGTGCAAAGTTTTGATTGGCTGATGTGTAGTGCAGTAGCATTAAGAAATATAAAAGTGTGTGTAATAACCTGCTCTGATGTGCAGGATTTGAGATTCTATTCTCCCTGTACCTTGTTTGCAGCTACAAATAAACTATTCTGCTTCTCCACCTCGTTGTGATTATTGGATGACGCACACCGGGTAACGACCCCTGCTGTTGTTCGCCTCTGGCACTGGGTGCCGGCAAAGTCCCATGAAAGTGGCTTTTCTCATCCAGAAGTTCTGCAGCCACTGCTCATCATCCCAGACTTGCATGACGATGTGATTCCCACCACTCAGTGCTTCTTTCCCGAGCCCAAAAGCGGCGTTCCACGGGGGTGAGCACGTCCGTGAATGTCACAAGCAATCTCGTGTCGTATGCGTTACTCGAGTCAAGACTCCTCACTGTCCGTTTGGATCTTAAGGAGTAACTCAACTGCCAAACATGACGTGCTGGTGAGACTCGTCAGCATATTCCCCAGCAGTTCGGGCTCCATTCCCGCAGACCAAAAGGGAAGACACAGTGCGCAGTACAAAAAACATTGAAAGATGGCGCCAAATGTGGACGGAAGCACTGGGATTGCTGGGATGCAAACTGATGCATCACGGGGCATTGGGACAGGACCCAGACTGCCCCCCCGCCCCGTTCCCACAAGCCACAGCGCCAGAATGGGAAGAGGTGCTCTGTGGGATAGCTGCCCATAATGCACCGCTCCCAATGCCGCTGCAAGTGCCCCAAACATGGCCTCGCCAGTGCGCTGGCAGCTGTCAGTGTGGGCAGACTGCAGCGCTTTCCCTCCTGCGCTCTCCGAGGGCTGGTTTAACTCCAAGTGCTCTACATCTGCAAGTGTAGCCAAGCCCTTCGGCGCTTGAGCCACCTGACGTCAAGTGGTGGGTTCCCGTCTGTGGGTGGCTAAGCAGACATAGAGGCCCCCTGCAGCCCTGTTTTAGGCACCTGTCTGTGAGAGGGGGCAGGGCTTAGGACACCCCTCCCTTGTCGCCTCTCCCACTGGCTAGCTTTGGATTTGTCTCCACTTACACTTTATAGCGCTCTAACTTGCTGTCTCAGGGGTGTGAAAATTCACCCCCCTGAGCACAGCAAGTCTGAGCGCGTTAAAGCGCTAGTATAGACAGGCACCCAGCACTGGGAGCCATGCTCCCGGCGCTCATCCCCTCGTGGAGGCGGATTACCAGGAGCGCTGGGAGAGCTCTCTCCCTGGGCTTGCGTGCGACCACACTCGCACTGCAAAGCGCTGCTGCGGGAGCGCTCCCACGACAGCGCTTTGAAGTTTCCATTGTGGCCATTTCCCCAGATGGCTCCCTGCCGAGTGAGCTGGGTTTTGTGAATCTTATTGTCAGGTGCCTGTGATGCCCATGCATGATACAGGGAGTTTAGGCCCCTAACTCAGCTTTGCAGAGTTGCAGACTATGATTTTCTAGTTGCCAACCGATTAAGCCCTGTGATGTTCAGCATTGCAACACCAAGTCATGGATTGCTCCCTGTGCAAACAGTCTCCTCTCCGCAGAGCCCAGCTGAGCAATTTCTGATTGACACGGGTGTGCACAGAACAGAGACAGAGCACAGGCTGGAGAGTGACACATCCCAGTAAAACCCAGACTCCCCTCCTAGAGGCGCGATATTCCCTGTGGGGGCTGGGGGGACACAACCAACTCAGGCAGCAAATCCCACGGCTCTGCCCCCGACAACTGTAGCTGGGACACTAAAGTGGAAGAAAGAAGAAGAATTGTTTGTCATGTTTTATTTACAGTAATTACTAAAGGTGGTAAGTAAAGGGAGCTGAGAAGGAGCCTTAATAACCACAGCATGGCAAGCAGATCCCCAGCTACTGAGAACAGTTTTCGTAATGGCACTAAAATAGCACCAATGGCCAGGAATTAATATAGGGAATTAAAGACTTACAGTCTCACTTTCAGTAACAAGTCATAAATCTCTCTTCCCTTCCCTTCCCTACTCTCCTTTTCGGTTCATTTTTCTAACCCTCCCTTCTGATCCCTGTTTATTTTCCTGTGTTTCTCCCAGTCTCCTCCCCTCCCTGTTACAGATCAGCCCCCATGGCTGCTCCATCCCACCCCCTCCACCCCCAATTTTATCCCTTCCCCTCTTGCTGCCCCTAGGCTGGTTCTGCTATCAGGGATAGTTTCCTGTCACTCTTCTCAGTTCTATTTTCCACCTTTTTTCCTGGACTCTCCCTTTCTTCTTCTTTTATTTTCATTCACATTTTCCTTCTTGCTTCTTCTAATTCCCTCTGGTTAAACCCGCCCTGTCCCTGCCTCCCCCAGTGCTGCCAACCTCAGGAGGTTAAAAAAATCATGACACTGACTGAATGATGATTTTTTTAAGGTTATACAATGGTTTTTCCATCAATCGGCACCCCCTACCCATCCCTTCCACCGCCCTGCCACCGTGTGTGTGGGACTGTGACAGTGCGACCAGTTGTCCTGAAGTGACTTGGGCCCCTGGGGCAGGAGCTGTGGCTGGGAGACCCCATGAGATCCAATCCCACAGATCTGTGCAAACCGCTCCCTGCTGCTGCTTCTCCCCAGCCCCCCAACCCCTGATTGATTCGTGCTGGGTCCCTGCCCAGCCCCCACCTCTGCCTGTCCCCAGCCCGGCTGTTAGTTCTGCCCCCTGCTCAGCCCCCACCTCTGCCCCTCAGGGCCCCTCTGCCCCTCATGCAGCCCCAGGGGTTCTTCCCCCTCCCCCTCCCACCACTGGGGCTGCAGGGAGGGAGGGGGAGGAGCTTCCATGGGCCATCAAGATGAGGCGCCAGGGGCTGGGTCGGTGGGAGTCTTCCAAGCTCATAGAGTCTGGGGTCCGTGAGGCCAGAGAGGCTGATTTCTGGTTCCCCACTCTGCTGTGGGTCTCAGGGACACACGTGGAGCTGGGATCCCGGCCACACCCAGAGCCAGGGGCGGATTCTCTCCCCAGGGACGGAGCCCGGCGGGAAAGTGAAGATCGGGGTCTCGTCACCAGCATCGATAAATGTCACCTGGCCCCGGTCACAGTCCAGACAAACCCGGATCCTGCTGGGGGCCCGGCTCAGGGTCAGGGGGGTCGCAGGGGAGGTGAGAGCCCGGAACCGACCCCCGCACCGCTCCATTGCCCAGATCCCCCCCTCAGGGCTACAGCTGATCCCTCCCTTCCTCCCCACAGACTCTCTGGCCACCCCCAAAGCCCAGTGTTCCTCACCCCCAACCTCCACCTCCCAGCAATGTCTCCCCAAGGTGAATCCCTCACAGCCCAGCACATAGCGCACAGTGTCAAATCTCTCAGGGGCGTCGGGCAGTCGCTGCCGCGTGTCTCCCCATCTCACACTTTTCCCATCCTCAGACAGGACGAGGTCGGGATGAGCCGTGTCTGGATCCAGAGTCACATTCGCTGTGCGGGAGAGAGAATCAGAGTATCAGGGGCAGAGCTCGGCCCTGGGGGAGGCCGGGGCCATTTCTCTCACTTCCCAGCAGCCCTGTTCTGGCTGGGACAGGCCTAGATCGCAGGGAGCTGCCTCTGTCCTGGGCACCTGAGACTGAGCAGGGATGTCACTGCACTTCCTCAGTCTTTGTAAGGAGACCCACTCCATTAATTTCCCATTTGCTTGCATAAGCGTCAGCTCCCAGCTACCCCTGTTGATTCTACTCCATGCCCAGCAGGAGAGACACACCAAGAAAGATTTTAGAGGAGGGAGCAGAGGAAGCAGATACAGTTTTGAAGACCAGAGAAAATCTCCCTCCTCCAATGCAGTCTCCACTCCCAGGGCTGGGAACAGAGAAGAAGATGCAACATTGGGGAAGAGCTGATTAACACCAGAGAGTAGGAGGTGGCATTGGGTGAGCTAGCCCCATCCCCAGGCCAGAGAGAAGGGAGGAGCTGGCAGCATCAGAGGGAGAGCATCTCCCCAATCCAGGAAGCAGGGAGCAGCTCCAATGGGAGAGCCCTGCCCTGCCTGGAGGAAAGGCAGGATGTTGGAGAAGAGTAATGGGGAGACCCCCTGCACCGGGGTAAAGCAGAGGGATGTGTCAGTCCTCAGGGCAGAGAGCTCTGTTCGGGTGCTGCTCAGGGAGAGTGTTTCTGTTCATTAGCATGGGCATGAACTCAGCACTCAGGTTGGTGTCAGGATTATTTGTGTGATGTCAGCTTGGGATCTCCCCAGGTGTTCCGGCACCTTGGCAGAAGTTGGGGAGGGGGGTACGAGGTCACAACACCTGTGGCCCTGCCCTCTCCCTGGCCCTCCCCACTCTTCATCTTCCCGCCGAGGCCCTTACCCTATCCAGGCTGGGAGCCTTGGCCACTATGGAGAGCCCCTGACCCTCCACCTTCCCATGTCCACTCTCCGGCGTGCACCACCCAGGGCAGGTGGAGGGTCCGGGGGGAAGAGGAGCAGGGGTGGGGCCACTGAGAGGGAGAAGCACCAGGAAGAAGCTGCACTACACAGGGCGCAGTTGATCAGCCGCCCCTCCATGAAGCACAGCCAATGCTGCGATGCTCCACGCCTGCCCAAGGCTTGCAGTGTGGGGGGCCAACACGGCACCCTGCCCCCAAACTATGCCCATGTTCAAAAGAGGGTGAGCTTGGCCCTTTGGCCCCCCATGTTCCAGAGCCCCTGGATCTCCTCACTGTGAACAGGTTATTTTTAGGGCTGTGTATGCCACAGCCACTGGTGATTTGGTTGGTAACTTTCGTTACAATCTCAGGAAGATGTTTTCACTGGAATTTTCTCATAATTTAAAGACAGTCTCCTGCTGCAAACTCACCCTGTCTGTGTGCTCCTAGGGATTCCAGTGCAGACAGCAGAGTGTCTGGCGGGGGAAAGGAGAAAAGAGACGAGATTTCAGACTTTCGTATTTATAACAGCGTCCCCACTCTGAACGCATAGAACTGTGTTTTCATCATGACCGAGAAACAGATCGAGAGGCCCAGAGACACACTCAGGCATTTCATAGAAACTAACTGAAACCTTCTATTTCCTCTCTCATTCAGCCATCTCCCAGCAATGGAACCAACGTCCTTTCAGCCTCACAACCATCCCAGGACACACAATCTGTAAGAGAGATTTACTTTTCCCCTCCTCATCCCCTCCCACCCTTCCAACTCCAGTTAGTTTGTCTCATTCACTCACAGCCTTTTGTCATAACCTAGACCCAGATCATACAAAGACTTTGGCAGAAAAGTAACTTTACCCACTTTGGTCCCTTTGGCCAGGGGTCAGGCAGCATCATGTTGTGCGACGGACACTTGACAAAATTACCGGAGTGGGTGGTGGACACTGGCGGGGGGTTATGTCATTTAGTCATCATTCAACCCGTAAAATAACGTACAATTTTCCACACTGAAAAAACCATAACCTAGCTCGTTAATAAATAATAAACAATAATAATAGGAATAAATTCAACTCAGGTGAGTGTTTTTGAATGTCCCTCACTGCCGCAGTCAATATTTTTTTGTGGGATTGGGGCATTAAAATAAATATTTCTCCTAAAACCATATTTCAGTGCATTTGTGTCACTACTTTTTCTTTTTCTTGTTTAAATAATATGTCTCATGGGAGGATGAGGCTCTGTGTGTGTGTGTGTGTGTCCCCCACCTCTACACCGCTTACCCCATGTCTCTCCCCTGTCTGTGTCCCTTACATGGGAGATCCCCCATCATATCACAGGATGTGGGAAGCAGAGGAGGGGGGTCTCTCAGTGGAGCAGGGTTTCCCATCGCCTCACTGTGACCAGGGCACCCCTCTCCGGGCAGGGGTGATCCCACGGTCAATGGGAACCTCCTCTGTCTCCTGACCAGGACAAAGGGACAAGCTCTGGCTGTGGGTCTGTTGTAAGCGGGGGCCAGGGTGGAACAAATTCTTTGCGGGGGACGGACTCACCTCTGGTGGCTCCCAGAAGTGGCGTCCCACTGTCCCTCATCCCTGCTGCTCATGGGAAGCTAGGCTGAGGGGGAATCTGTGCAGCTGGGGGAGGGGTAGCAATGAGGGGCTAGTGCTGTCTGTGGGGAGCTGTGCGATATGGAGGTGGCACTGAAGAGCTGGAGCTAGTCTGAGGGGGGCTGTGCAGTGTACGGAGGTTGTGCAGTGGGGGGCGGCACTGAAGGGCTGGAGCTAGGCTGAGGGGGGCTGTGCATCCAGCCACAGAGAAGTTAGCAAAGTCCAATACCCCCTGTGTGGAGACAAGGGGGAAAGTGTCGTGTGCATAATCAGTGGTAATTGACCAATCAGAGAAGAGAACAATAACATGAAAATAACTTGAAGGAAAAAAGCCCTGCCAATGATGTGTTCATGCATGTGTAGTGTGTGACCTATATAAGGTACTTAATATTCATACCGCTCAAAGGTGATTGGAGAAGAACTAGTAAATATGCAATTTGGAGGTGTCTAATATTCCAGACATTGCAAGGGGTAATTAGAGCTTCCCAGGAGAAATCCCCCATGACCCACCTATGCCCCAGGAGAAGGGAACTGACAAGCACTTCTTTCTATATGCGATGGCTAGTAGCAAATATCCCAATGGCTGGTGATGGGGCACAAGTCGGGGAGGGAGTTAGAGAGAAATCTTTCCCAGGTGTTTGGCTTTTGGGTCTTGCTGAAATTCTCAGTGTCCAACTGACCACCATATTTGGGATAGGGAAGGAATTTTCCACCAAATCAAATTGCCAGAGACTCTGGGGTTTATTTTTGCCTTCCTCTGCCATATGGGGCACGTATCATTTACCGATGTTCAACTAGAAGAAATGGTGGTTCTCTGTAACTTGAAGTCTTTAAATCATTATATGAGCGTTTCAGTAATTCAGCCAGAGTTTACGGGTAAATTGCAAGAGTGGGTGGGGAGGTTCTGTGGCCTGCAATGTGCAGGAGGTCAGAGTAGATGGATCATGATGGTCCCTTCTGACCTTACAGTCTACGAGTCTTTTCTTACTTTGTAACTGTAATCGAAAAGCATGTTTCTGGTGCAAAGAAAGGTTTGAATTAATCAACCTGAGTGTCTTGGACCCAGGTGTCTGGCCTTCTCACCCAACAATTAAATAGAAGCATCATCTAAGTGTGAACCAATTGAGCAGCACCATTCTCTTCCCACAGTCTCACAGGCTCTTCCCAATTTCCATTCCTAGATCCCTTCTGGGTACCTTTGAACTTCCTCAGAGTCTCCATTAGCACAATAGTTTTCTGGGAGAAATCGCTGACTTGCTCTTCCAGTTCAGGAGAAATCTCCTCTGGCTGCTGGAACTTCCCCTTCTCACACCTGGAGAGAAACAATTTCCCGTGATTATATTTCATTGTGTGACTCATGATAAGTTCTGGCTAGCGAGTCGCTGCTCTAACATGGCTGGAGTTCGAATTCCTTGACTTCTCCCAGCCTCAGAGCAGGTGCAACATAGCCCATGGCCGTTCAACCTTCCCTTCTAAGGACTCCTTAATATTCTTCAACTCTGGTCTGGTGAGATGAGCTCTGGGGACAAAAGGGGAATTGAGTCTCCATGGTCAATTCACTCTTTGGCCTCCATGCTCTGAAGGACAGGAGGTTCCAAAGTGCTGTAGAAATCTGTCCACTAGGAACTAAACTGAGACACCAACTCCCCCCTCCCCAGCTCATTCCACACAGCTCTCCAAACAGTCCTCAGGCAGGAAAAGACTCAGATGGGAAAGACTCTTGACCACTGCTGCCTTGGGCTGAATGGTAACCAGGGCCCCAGTAGTGACAGGCCCATATTCCATCCCCACAATCCTGAGGCAGCCACTCCCCCAGGGATGTGACATCTCGAGGAAACACTTGAGGTCAGTCTTTCCCACTGAATGGACAATTCCAGAGTCTTCTGTACCAGGGTGAGAACCTCAGGATGAAGTGGATCAGAGAGATTGGTATCCGACTTTTGATCTTCCCCACACATTTTTCAGTAGAGCCCTGGGGAGATGTGGTGCTAATATCACCAAGCTCTTTCCCAGATTTGTGAGGGGGAGCAAGAGAGAGCCACGTACCTGCTCAAGGTGCTTCTGATATCCTAGAGGAGAGAGAGAGAAGAGAATCTCAGCCCCATCGGACACCTACAGGGGATCTCAGGGAAGGGAGGCCCCGCCCTGGACACTATGCTCCAGTGCTAATATTTCCCACTCAGTCTCACCTGCAGGAATTCACTCGCTGGCTTCTGACACTTCCCCTCCAGCTCACCAATCAGCTCGCTGAGACGGGAAATCTCCTCGGAGAGTTTACTGACATTTTCATTCTGGATCCTCACAATCTCCTCGTCCCGCTTTCCCAGGTGGGCCAGCAGGAGTTGCTCTTGTTCCTCCAGGAACTGCCGCAGTTGGTGAAATTCAGACACAATCTTCTGCCTCTCAGTTTGTGTTTGTTTCTGTACGAAAACAGGGCAAGGGCTGGTCAGGGACATGGATGGAGCCCGGGGTCCTTTCATGTAGAGCTGAGTGTGCAGTAGAAGTGGAATGGGAGCAGGGCCGGGGGCAGAGTGGGGGGTCGAGCCCCCCCGGCTAGAGGTGAAATCTGCGCCTATGCCTGTGTGTACTAGGCTGAGGACTCTCACACCTTCCCCTTTGGCCGCTGCATCCCTCTGAAAGGGAGGTTTCCATGTCTGTCATGGTCAGCGTATTCTGTTATTCATGGTCTCTGTGAATTCAAACCCAGAGCAGCAGGAGGCAGGACTCAGCACTACACTGACACAGATGCCACAGAAGAAAAAAGAACAAACACGTTAATAATGCACAAAATGACCAAACACAGTGGACAGCACCTCACGGGGACATTCAGTTCACTTGGGGAGGATTTCTGGGAAAGCCACAAGGGCTAGATAGTAAAGGAGTACTTGTGGCACCTTAGAGACTAACCAATTTATTTGAGCATGAGCTTTCGTGAGCCACAGCTCACTTCATCAGATGCATACCGTGGAAACTGCAGCAGACTTTATATATACACAGAGAATATGAAACAATACCTCCTCCCACCCCACTGTCCTGCTAGATATTAACTAATCAGCTGCAATGGAAGCTTAGGGCTTCTCTACACATGAATCTAACCCAGCAATCCATGAACATCGAGAAACACACACAAGTCCACGTTCACTAAGGCCACACAGGAATCTGCCTCCAAATGGATCTCCCACGGCCAGTCTCTGTCAATTAATAACAACAGGCACCTTACCTGATACTCCCACCTTTTCCGCTCTCTAGTCATTTTAAATCCCAGAAGCTTTTCTCTCTCTTCCCTCAGAGTCTTCAAATGGGCCTGGATTTTTTCCTGAAGAACCATAAAGGATTTGAGAGGTTTCATTTAGATGGCTGAGAGGGGTGTAGAGCTGGGTGTTTTTCCACCCAAAACCCAAGATGATTGTTGGTGAATCGCTTTGCCACATCAGGACCACCAAGGAGATGAAACCTTATTAATGCAGACTGGGAGCGTGTCATATTCTGACTTGTTACCCATTTAGGTTCAGGTATTATAATAATTAGAGAGAGATCTCAATTATAACCAAGCTTTATTGGTATTTATGAATTGATTAGTGGAACAGCGCGTAACAGGACACTGGAGTCACATGGGGATGACTCAATAAATCTGGGTTTGAGAAGGTTTAATAAACAAAATGATACAAATCCCAGAAGCCACCAGGTCCCTGGAGGTGGCTTTGTCCAGTGAAAAAGAGACAGGAGGAAACTGAGGATGCAGGAGGACACCTGTGAGGGTGGGGGCAGGAGTGGGGGGTGGTACTTTGATGCAGAAGGATGCAGGTGGGGGTGTGCTGACAAAGGCAGTGGTGGGCCCAACCAGGCCGAGTGATACAGTTGGGGGTGGGCCCATGCAGGCAGGCATGGGAATGTGCTATGTTCGGGGAAAGCTTCAATGGCCACCCTAATTAAACAGGCTGATTTGTCTGAAGAACGGTTGGGGTTTGCCCCAGTGCTGCCCTAAACCCTTTCCGTGGTAATGCCCCCTGGGCAGGTCCCCCACTGTCCCATTCCCTCATAAAGATCCCGGAAGCAGTGGATTCTGGGAGATTTCAAAAGGCTGCCTGGTGGGACTCACAGAACCACCTTGGCTGGTCCTTGCCCACGTACACAACAGAACAGGTCAGACTGGCACCGGTCAGCTCCAGCCTAGGGTTAGTTTTGTTACAATCCAGTGTAAACCCAGGGGTATTTGACATGGACCTGAGCTGTCTGGAGCCCTTCTGTGTGCAGATTCAAGGTGCTTGGAGTTTAGCCCCATGATCTCCTCTACTCCAGGCCGGCATCTTCCAAGTTTAACCCCTAATGGAGCAATATAGGAGTTTAGAATCCCAGTGGGAAACCTCGTCTCCCTGCTGGACCTGGGACCTCTACCAAGGAGTCTTTTCCTCCTCATGGCCGCACGTCATCACTACTCAGTGCTGCTGGGAGTGGGGGGCGGGGGCGTAGCCGAGTGGATAGGACACTGCACTTCTACTTGGAAAAGCGAGGGTTATACACAGCTCTGCCACTGACCTATTGAGTGACCTTGGACAAGTCACTTCCCCTCACTGTGCCTGAGTTTCCCTTCCCACACTTTGTCTTGTCCAGTTAGACTGTAAATGGTTTTGTGCAGGGCCCCCCACAATCAAGGTCAGATCTCATCTGGGGTCTGTAGGGTCTTCTGGGATGCAAATAACAATATTAAACACCGTGATACAATCAGTAATAACAGTTACAGCTTGTAACTCCCCCTTCTGAAGTCTGAAAGCAACACTCTCACAGGTTGTCCTGTCCTGTCCTCTTGTGAATCAAGCACCATCTAGAATCAAACCTCACTGATCATTTATCAACTTCTGGTCTGTAGAAAGGTCCCATAGTCACTGGTGGGAGCTGGGGTTGGAAAGGATTTAGCTGCTCAGAGAAAACTTTCCCACATCAGACAAATTGAAAATCTTCCTCTGTTGCTTTTCTTGCCAGGCTGGAGTACCGTTTATGTGTAAATCCGCTTTCATGCAATGAAGGCTACACACAGCTGAATGATGCAGTTACACCTGTGTCAGGCAGGGCCGCCAACAGGGGAGGCAAAAGGGGCAGCTGTCCCAGGGCCCAGGGATTTAAAAGGGCCCGGGGCTCCTGGCAGCTGCCGCTGCTACCACAGGAACAGCGGTGGCCGGAGCCACAGCCATCGGCGCCGACTCCGTGGGTGCTCTGCACCCACCGGCAGCTCCCCGCGCCGCCCCCCTGCTCCAGCTCACCTCTGCCTCCTCCCCTGAGTGTGCCACGTCCCCACTTCTCCCGGTCCTCTCCCAGCGCTTGCTGCTGCCACGAAAGAGCTGTTTCATTTGGCAAGCACCTCCACCCCCGCCCTGCCTCTCTCTCTCACACAGGCACAGCGAGCAGCTTTCCACACTACTGGCTGCTTTGTCTTGGAGCAGAGAAGCAGCCGGTTGTCAGACACGGAGCTTTGAAAGGGGATATCCGCATTCCTACAGCCCAGTGAGTTCAAAACAGTGACAAGAGTGGCCACTTGACTTAAAGGGATTACGGGACCTTTCCGGAGGCCGATCGCAGCGCTGTAATACAACACCTCGTTCACACAGACACTGGGCGTTTCAGCCGGGGCGCAGCAAGCGTTACGCTTCTCGCAGAGGTGGATTACCAGGAGCGCTCCACCTGCAGAGTCCAGGCGCTCAACGTGCCTTGCCGGTGTGGATGGGTCGTGAGTTAGGCTGCCTGTGGCTGCTTTAATGTGCTCTAACTTGCAAGTGTAGCCAGGCCCCATGTCTCCCTAATGACAGGCTTTGTGCCTGCCATCAGTGGCCAAGGCTCCCTGCACCTGCCCAGAGGAAGGAGACTGCGGGGGGTGGGGAGATTTAGGTGGATCCAGAGATCAGGGAGAAAATCTGGGAAATTAGGAGATTCTGTGGCTCTGAGAGACTGAGTCTGAAAAAGAAAGAATTTCCCAGATCCCCAGTGTTTCCTACCTTGTATTTCTGGGCAGCCTCCTCCAGGAGAAGCACCGGGTGAGTTCTGTGCTCTGAGGATCTCTCACAAACCACACACACGGCTTCCCCGTGCTCATCACAGAACAGATCCAGGGCTTTGCCGTGTCTCTCACACAGATTCTTTTTTCCTGGTTTGAAATCCAGTTCTTTGATTTTTTCCGCTATATTTGCTAGCTGACAGTTTTTTCGGAGAGTCCCTTTCGGGATTCGGGCTCTGCAACTGGGGCAGCACAAGGGGTCAGAGTCCAGCTCTGCCCATTTCTCGCAGTACTGAGTGATGCAGACCTGGCAGAAGTTGTGCCCGCACTGTACGGTGACTGGGTCCCTCAGATATTCCAGGCAGATGGGACATTTAGTTTCCTCTTGGATTTCCCTTACAGGAGCCCCTGAGGCCATGGCTGCTGGGATCTCTAGGCTTCTGTTCTCTCTGCTTCCGCTCTGGATCATAAATTGTTTTGTTGATAGTGGAAATATACAAATAAATAAATAAAATGTTAGTTTTTATTCCATTCCATTTGTTTCATGAAAGACATTCTTTTGAGTTGATTCATTAAAAAAATAGAATGGTAAAAATGAAACAAAAATAATTTTGTTCAAAAATAGTGATGAAAAATAATTTCCCTGGGTTAACCATGCCCAAAGATATGCTCATGACAATGAGGTTTTTCACACGGCAGAGAACAATCTGTCTCACAATATGTTACATTGCCTCTCTCGCAGGCACGTCACCAAACCTTTCATAAACACAGGACCAGAAGTCACCCCCGCTACCCTCTCTTCCATAGCTCTGTGGCCACAAAAAATACAGGGCAACGTGAACTTGCCCGCAGGATAACAATCTTACCCTGGATACACACAATCAGTTGGTACCAAAGTCCCTGTTTAAGATGCTTAAGTCTCAGTTTCAAAAGCACTTCAATGCAGAAAATTCCTAATGAATCCTATAGGTGCCTAAACTCACTCAGAGCAGTGGTGTCAGATCTGGGAGGGTCCAGGGGGGCCATGGTCTCTGCACTTTTTAATATGGGCACAGTAGCCTTGGGAAGGCAGAAAGCAACAGAGGCAGGGGCTGCGATTCAGAGTAGAGGAGCTGATCATGCCCTGCCCACTGTTCCTCCTCTTCCCCCTGAGGTCCCGTCCCCTGGCCAGGCTGAAAGCCAAAGCCAGGCTGTGCTAACAGGGAGCCTGGGCTGCTGTGGGGAGCCCCATGTCCTCCATCTGCTCAGCAGCTCTGCTGAAGTGGGGCCCTGAGAGGTGGAGTGTGGCGGGGAGGGGGGGGACATGCCTGGCCATTTGGGGAAACTCAGCCTCCCCCAGCCTCCCCTACCCTCCGCCAGTGGGTGGGGTCCAGTCTGGTAGCGTCCTCTGAGTATGTCTAAAGGATCAGGCCTTGTAGGCAAGTTCAGACAAAACACCTGGGGGCAGTGGGGAGCTAAGAAGAGACGGAGAGAGGAGGAGCTCCGGCATAACTTTTATCCCAGGACTTAGGGCACTCCCCTGAGATGTGGGACCCCTCTGCTTCACGTCCCCCCAACTTCAAAGTGCTGCCTACACAGCTGTTTTAGAGCACTAATGCAAGCTCCAGTTTGTCATCCCAGGCTGGGAGGCTCAGCGCCATGGACTGTGGAGATGAACCCCAGGGGCCTCTCTCGCCTCATTCTTTTTATTAAAGATTGCTTACAGTATGGTTCTAAACTTTAATATACAATCTTTGAGCCTTAAAATTCCACCTGTACACTAAAGTGAATTGCACTGAATATCATTAAATCCCTGAATCCTTCTAAAATAGACATTGCTTTCCTGCATAACAGGTGGGCCCAGGTCACCAGCTGGCTTCACTCAGCATATCACTATGAAAGTTAATGTAGCTACTAGAGATGGATGGAGAAAAACAATTCAATTTTGCAACAACTTGGAAGGTTTCAGAATTTGGTTTTGGTCCACATTGGAATGAAAACAGAACCCTTTTGCGCAACTGAATTATGTTAAAATGGGTTGTTGTTTTTCTCTCTCTGTAAGCGATTGGAGAGTCCACCTTGAACCTCAGAAACGTTACCACTGAAAACTTCATCATAATTTATGTTCCTGATAAATGTTTTGGCTTTCGCAAAAGGAAATTTTTCCGTGAAAAGATGTTCAGTTGAAAATGTTCCAACCAACTCTAACAGTTACACTGATTTCTGTCAGCGGAGGGACTTGGAGCCGAGAGTTTTAAGGGATCCAGTGTGACATTCTACTTTTTTCTAATTCCTAAAAGTGTCAAAACACTGATACAGAGACAGCGCAGTACTTACAGCCCATTTTTGCAGAACCAATACATTGAATTGGTTTCTACAAGCATCCACATTTTTGGTTCCAAACTACACTTAACCTTATAAACTTTTGAGTTCCCCCCTCACTGTGATCTCAAATGTACCTCAGAGTTCATTCTCACGCTGTCCTGACCCTCACATGTTATATCGTCATTATGTTATATCAAATATGCCAGAACTTAAGTAGAGCAGCACATCTACAAATGTTGTAAAATCATTTAACAATGGAAGATCAGCATTTCTAGCAATGTTGGATCATTTGCAGAGGTGCTAACGAGGAATTTGACATTATTTGTGCAGGTAGACAATGGCTCAAGTAATTGTGTACTTGAAATGACATATGTGGGCAACTGAGCCAAAAAGAAAAGAACAATTAGTCTATAAAAATCTCCTTTCCCATAGGAATGATGGTTCTTTTATGTGGAATCCTGCTCTCCCTGTGTGCACTGAATTACCACAGATGACACTGGGAAATCTATGTATGAAGGGAAGCAGAGAACCAGAATTTCAGAAGGTGAAGAATTTTGCCCATAAGTGTCTTTTTCTTTGATTTTTTTCCTTACAGAAGAGCATTCAGAATTTGTTCCAAAGCCCATTGAAGTCAACAGAAAGACACCTGTTGATTTCAATGGACTTTGAATAAGTCCCTAAATAAAAAGGTGAACTGTTTCTTTAAGATATGGCTTTTAGTTTGGCATCAGTTTATCTAGGAGGACTTTAACCTTACTGCAAAGCTAGGAACTGTTGATGGAGTAGATAAGATGATGCTTTCCTTCAGTTTTGCACGAAGTGTTGTTAAATACCAACACCGGGGTAGGCGTTGCTTGGGCTACGCACAATTTTGTGGTAAGACCAGTATTTTTAGTCTGGTAATTTCCCTTTGCCCTCCTTCAGTCCTATTCCTTCTGGTTTGTGCATGCATAAGCATGAAAGTTATGAATCGTTAGAAGGCAATGACATTGCAAAATCCCAAGAAAAATACTACTGTTAATGAGAATTGTGCATGTAACCCCCTGCTTACTTCAAGGACAATTCTGTACTATGACACTGTCAAATATAAAAAATAAATGAACCAGATAGCTGAATAATAAGTAAGTTCACCAGAAACACACATTTTTGAATCTTAAGGACACAATGGGTCAAAACCTCAGCAGGAGTAAATCAGCATATTTCCATTGACTTCAGTGCAGCAGCTACATTGATTCACACCAGTTGAGGATCTAGCCCAATATGACTTAACCTGTAAGGTATGCAAAGATTCAGGGCAGAAAACTGAAGCCCCACTGCATGGGACAATGTGGCTTCATGAGGGTCCCTGTGGCATGGGGCCCCAGGCATTTGCCCTACTTGCTACCCGCTAACTCTGACTCTAGCTTTTATACGCAGAAAACCAGTTATTGTGGCACAAGTGAGCCATGGAGTTTTTACAGCATGTCGTGGGGGTGGCTCAGAAAGAAAAAGGTTGAGAACCTCTGATCTAGACCATCCCTGGCAGGTATTTATCTAACCTGCTCTTAAAAATCTCCAGGGAAGGAGATTCCACAACCTCCCTAGGCAATTGATTCCAGTGCTTAACCACCCTGACAGTTAGGAAGGTTTTTCTGATGTTCAAACTTAACCCCCCCTTACTGCAATTTAAGCCCATTCCTTCTTGTCCTATCCTCAGAGGTTAATGAGAACAATTTACCTTCCTCCTCCTTGTAACAACCTTTTAGGTACTAATTCATCAAGCTGTGAAAATCTCATGTTACATTGCTATGAAAACAACCCACAATGTATTTGACGGTAAATCACTTTGAATGTAGAGGTATTGTAAAGTTTCCATAAAGAGAGAAACAAATGCTCATAGACTATCAGGGTTGGAAGGGACCTCAGGAGGGCATCTAGTCCAACCCCCTGCTCAAAGCAGGACCAATCCCCAGTTTTTGCCTCAGCTCCCTAAAGGCTCCCTCAAGGATTGAATTTACAACCCTAGGTTTAGCAGGCCAATGCTTGAACCACTGAGCTATCCCTCCTCCCTCCCATAAAGAGAGAAACAAATTCTCACAGGATTATTTATTCCTTGTGTTTTGAATAATCTGTCCAAGCAATAAGGATCGTGTATTAGACGTTAGAAACAGTCCTTCTGGAGCAAAATTAACCCACCTGGTTGGGTCTTCTGAGAAGTTTAACATCTCCCGGGTGTGGCCAGACTTCGCTCCTCTGGCTGGGACAGTCCCATGCTCGGTGACTGTTCCCGTCGGTCACGGAGGCGGCTCAGCTCATTTTAGCGATTGAGGAGCTGCAGTTTTGTCTCGGGGCTTCTCCGGGGAAGGTTGTGAACAGAAACAGGGTTTGTTCCGATCGATAAACGTGTGCTCGGCTCGCGGCCTTCGCCCGGGGACAGTGAAAGTAACACTGGAAATTGCCTCAGTCCAACCCCTGTCCCGGGGGGAGGGGAGAGTCTTCTCTGAAAGACACAGCCCCAGTCCCGTGGGGCCGCCAGTGGGGGGAAACCGGAACTTTCTGTAAAAATTTAACATACAGGGGCTTTGTTGTTGCGGGGGGGGGAGGGGGTTGGGGGGTTGTGTTTGGGGGTTTTTTTTTTTTCTATTTAGTTGACTAGACTCAGCAAAAGGAGGAAGCAGATTCTCTCTGAAATCAGGCCTGGATTCAGGTAACTGGGTCACCTGAACAACGGACTCTCAGTCCAGTCAGGATTTCAAAAAGAGAAAAGCTTTTGCTGAATATCATAAACTAAATGGCAAAAAAACACCCACCCACCCCATCCAACAACAAAGCCCCTTTTGTTAACATACAGAGACAGTTTCCCACTGAAGATCGTGACCTTCCAAAACAGCAAGGTCATCAGGAGTGATTTGCTCTGTTGTTGCCGCCTGCTAGCCCCGGTCTATGAGAGAGACGAGGTGGAGGATGTTTGATCTTTTACTGGATCAACTTCTGTTGGGGAAAGAGACAAGCTTTCCAGCAACACAGACCTAAAGAAGAGCTTGGTGTCGCTCCAAAGCTCGTCTCTCTCAACAACAGGAGTTGGTCCCCTAAAAGATTTTATCTCCCTCATCTGGTCTGAGTTCATCAAAACTCAAACTTCTGAAAACCAAGAAATACAGATGCACCCTTAACGCTGCCCCCACGGGGCTGTCACTAGTCACCGGGAAATAATCTGGATGCACCCCAGCTGTATTCTTGGTGTGAGGTGTAGCAAGACCAAATGGGAGAGCTGTGACTCCAGGATGAGGGGATAGGAGATTAATTTGAGGGCTTCCTGCTGTCACATGGGGGCTGCATCTTGCCAGAGCCCATGGCCCTCCCACCACACTCTGGCCACTCGTGGCTCACCAAGGGCACCATTTCAGATTTTTGGGGGCGGGAAAAACTTTAACTGTGATTCCAGGCAGGGGTGAAAGTAAGTAGAGGGCCTTACCGGTACGCCAGGTCCCTCCTGGGCAAGGTGGGGGGTGGCTCTGGCCCCTGGAAAGGGCAGGGCGTGGGGTGGAAGGGATGGGACTGGGGACCAGACTCCCGCAGCCAGCTCTTCATGGCCACCACTGCCGCAGCGGCTGGGAGCACTAAGGACTTTTAAATTCCAGGGCAGCTGCCCCTTTTGCTTCCCCCCAACAGTCGCCCTGCCGGTACAGGCAAGCAAAAGGGGCAGCGATGTTAAAAGTGCTGCCCCGGAAGTGCTTAAATGTTGGCCATGTACAGGCCAGTACCGGCAGCCGGTTCTTATCTGTTCACCGTACTGGCCCGCACCAGCCCACTTTCACCTCCGATTCCAGGGGCTACTTAGACACTTGAAATTCTAGGTTTTTTGCAGATAACTTAGGAGTTAGCTGACAGGAGCCCTGTATCTAATTCCTATATAAAGAAAGACAATATATCTACAAACTGCAATTAAAGCCACATTTTCAATATATATCAATTTAGAAAAATCAGGAGATAATAGAGCAAAATATTCCCAATCCCAAGCCTTGAGGTATCAATTCCGGAGCTTTACAAAAGTATCAGAAACACGTTTGATACTTTGTACGCTACCTTTAGTAGACAAAAATAAAATCTGCTTAATTTCTCTAACAGACACATTCTGTGTTACTGCCTTTATCTACTCTGTTTTAGTTAACTGTTTTTCACAACACTAAAAATGTATTTACTTAATTTTAACATACATGATTAAGGTTTTTCTCTCTTTTATTAGGAATGAGAATTTATTTTTTTAATTATTTTGGCATTTTTGTTTCCAGATCACAGTCACGTACGCGACTCACTAACTTTTGACTCCATCATTGCTATTAGTATCAGACTTGGAACTTCTATTTTTGGGTGAATTTTAAGTTATTTTATAGATAAAAATACCCTTTGTAAATAAGCAACCTGCATCTGCACAGGATCTAAAGTTATGTGTTTCGCTAATTTAAAAAAACAACAACCTGGCACTGCTAAGGTGAGAACAAGCTAAATTTACATTCGAGGAGGATACTATTAGTGGATTGTACCACTTTAAGTAATGAATGACAAAGCACAACATGCTAATAAAAGTAATAATGAGAATTACTCCAGCCAGGACAGGTTAGGCATTTTAAAACTCACTCCTCAAAGAATTAAACTGAAGCATAAGAGAGAAATAAAATTATGAAATGCGCAGACCAGTCAAAAAAAACCCCCTGCACTAACAGCCCGGCAATCCTTAACCAACTTTGAAAGAATAAAATTACAGAGAACATAGGTGCCTTGCTCATTTCAACAGGAAGTAACAACAACAATAATACAAGTGTGTGTTGCGGGAGAGTGTGTGTATCTGGGGAGTGAGAGACAGTGTGTGGGTGTGTGAGAGAGACAGCGCACTGTCACTTTAAGCTCAGCACTCACTAGTCTGAAGGCTTATTCAGACAGCAGCAGCTCCCACTCCTCACCCACAAGCAGCAGCAGAGACTCCTGTCCCCACACCTCAGCTCAGCAGAGACAGGGTACATGGGTGGGGGAGGGGGACACCCCATTATTAGTCCACCCCTGCCCTCACCCCACTCTGCACAGCAGACAGGAGGTTCCCAGGAACAGGGTGGCCAGGGGGGCTCCAAGGCGGGGGTGGGAGGGCTGCAGGAGCAGTGGTGGCTGCAGACGGGAGCAGAGCAGCAGGGGGAGGAGGGGCACCCTGCACCAGAGGTTTCCCCCCATAGAACGGCACCCCTGGGTGGTCACCCATCCATCCACCCCTAAGGCTGGCCCTGACATCAGAGACAACATTTCTCAAGAGACACTGGGCACTAGAGGGTCACAGGAACAGCCCTGCAATGCACAAAGCTGAGTGAGGGGCCTAGACTCCCTATACCAGGGGTGGCGCATAGGCCCTGACTCCAGGGCTGGAGCTACAGACGCCAACTTTCCAATGTGCCGGGGGGGGCTCACTGCTCAAGCCCATGCTCTGACCCAGGCCCTGCTCCCACTCCACCCCTTTCCCCAAGGCTACTGCCCCTTCCTCCCCCCAAGCCTCCAGTGCATGTGAAACAGCTGATTGTGGCAGGGAGGAGGCATGGGGAGGAGGGGGAGGCACTGATTGGTGGGGCCCGTGGCAGGTGGGAGGCACTGGGGGCTGGAGGGAGGGAGCTGATGGGGGGCTGCTGATATATTACTGAGGCTCAGCTCTACACCAGGGGGTTAGGCAGCAGGTTTCACACCTCAGATAGGGGGAGAGTCCCCAAAGAATGTGCCGAGGGACCCCAAGACTGGAGCAGTGGATGGGCTCTGTTCCAGCCCCAGAGGCTTGAATTATCTGGGGATCCTGGGGCTCAGATGCTTGGGTTCCCCTCACTGCAGTCCGATGGCACCTCACCAGGTCTGGGATACAGACTCACACACCAGTAAACAGAAACCCTCTCAGTGCCCAGCATCCAAACCCCCTTAACTCTGACCAGGTGGGTTCTGGAGACCTGAATGGAGAGGTCTCCCCCTCAGGGCTGCCACATCCCTTTGCCTTGGGCTGAGGGGGGCTCTTTCCTGGGTGCTTCTCCCTGTTCCTGGATAAGAGTCTCTCCCTCCAGGGCTGCCACCTCCCGCTCCCTTTGCCCTGGGGTGGGAAGTTTTCTATTAATGGTTCTTCAAGGGCTGGGGAGAGGCTGTCTCCTGTTCCATGTCTTCCACCGTTCTCTGAAGCCAGGATAGAGCAGCTGGTGGCTTTAACCATAGATACCTGTGGCCAGGAGCTCCCCCGACTCTGCTGATGGGAATAAGGCAGCTCCAGCAGGGGGAGCGGGGAGATGCATCGGGGAGGAGACAGGAAAGCAGCAAGATAGACCGGAGAACCCAAGGGGCCTGTCTGTGACTCCATGTTCAGGCTGTTATGGTGCTTGAGAGGTTCACATTTGATACCTAGCGTGGGGTTTGTACCCTGGTTTGTAACTGTTTGCCCTGAGGTTGGTACTCACATTTGTGAGCTACTCCAGACAGTGGAGTTGAACCTGGGTCTCCCACATGCCAGCTGAGGGCTCTCACCGTGGGGGTGAAAGTTATCAGGCAGGTGACATCACAAAACCCACCTCCACCTTCTCCCCACCCCCACACTCACATTGTGTGTGGAGCGAGGCAGGTGCCTGACTCATTCCAGCAAGAAACGCCTCAGGTGCCTGAGCCGCTGACCGTCAGGCGCTGGGTTCCCGTCTGTGGGCGGCTGAGCAGAGACCGACGCCCCCCTGCAGCCCTGATTTAGGCATCTGTCGGTGAGAGGGGGCAGGGCTTAGGACACCCCTCCCCCCTTGTCAGCATCTCCCCTTTTCTGCTTAGACGGCTCCCCGCCTAGTGAGCTGGCTTTTGTGAATTGCACTGTAAGGTGCCTCTGATGCCCACTTGCATTGTCTAGGGGGTTTAGGAACCTGACTCAGCTTTGCAGAATGTGATTTTCTGGTTGCCTACAAACTCGGCCCTGTGACGCTCAGCATTGCAACACCAAGTCCCTTCATGGATTGTCCCCTGTGCAACCAGTCACCTCTCCGCAGAGCACAGCTGAGCAATTCCTCATTGACATGGGTTTGCACAGGACAGAGGCAGAGCACAGGCTGGTTAGTAACACATCTCAGTAAAACACAAAATTCTCCTCCTAGAGGCGTGATATTCCCTGTGGGGGCAATGGGGACACAACCAAGTCAGGAAGCAAATCCCAGGACTCTACCCTCGACAACTGCAGCTGGGACATTCATAGATTCATAGATTCATAGATATTTAGGTCAGAAGGGACCATTATGATCATCTAGTCTGACCTCCTGCATTAAAGTGGAACAAACAAGAAGAATTGTTTGTAATGTTTTATTTTACAGTAATTAATGAAAGGCAGTCAGTAAACAGAGCTGAGAAGGAGTCTTAATAACCACAGCATGGCAAGGAGATCCCCAGCTACTGAGAACAGTTTTCTTAATGGCACTAAAATAGCACTAATGGCCAGGAATAAATATAGGGAATTAATGAGTTACAGTCTCACTTTCAGTAACATGTCATAAATCTCTCTCTTCCCTTTCCTTCTCTCCTTTTGTGTTCATTATTCTTACCCTCACTTCTGATCCCTGTTTATTTTCCTGTGTTTCTCCCACTCTCCTCCCCTCCCTGTTACAGATCAGCCTTCATGGCTGCTCCATTCCACCCCACTCCACCCCCAATTTTATCCCTTCCCCTCTTGCTGCCCCTGGCTGGTTCCCCTGTCAGGGATAGTTTCCTGTCACTCTTCTCAGTTCTATTTTCCACCATTTCTCCTGGACTCTCTCTTTATTCTTGTTTTATTTTCATTCACATTTTCCTTCTTCCGTCTTCTAATTCCCACTGGTTAAACCTGCCCTGTCCCTGCCTCCCCCAGTGCTGCCAACCTCAGGAGTTTAAAAAAATCGTGAGACTGTGCGAATAATGATTTTGTTAAAGTTATACAACGGTTTTTCCAGCAATCTTCACCCCCTACTCATCCTCTCCACCGCCCCCACGTGTGTGTGGGACCATGACAGTGCAACCAGTTGTCCTGAAGTGACTTGGGCCCCTGGGGCAGGACCTCTGGCTGGGAGGCCCCATGAGATCCAATCCCACAGATCTGCACAAACCGCTCCCTGCTGCTGCTTCTCCCCAGCCCCCGAAACCCTGATTGATTCGTGCTGGGTCCCTGCCCAGCCCCCACCTCTGCCTGTCCCCAGCCCAGCTGTTAGTGTTGCCCACTGCCCAGCCCCCACCTCTGCCCCTCAGGGCCCCTCTGCCCCTCCTGCAGCCCCAGGGGTTCTTTCCCTTCCCCCTCTGTCTCCTGGGGCTGCAGGGAGTGGGGGGGGACCTTCCAGGGGTCATAGAGATGAGGGGCCAGGGGCTGGGTTGATGGGAGTCCTTCAAGGTCATAGAGTCTGGGGTCCTTGAGGCTAGGGAGGCTGATTTCCGGTTCCCCACTCTGCTGTGGGTCTCAGGGACACAGTCGGAGCCGGGTTCCCCACCCCACCCAGAGCCAGGGGCGGATTCTCTCCCCAGGGACGGAGCCCGGCGGGAAAGTGAAGATCGGGGCCTCGTCACCAGCATCGATAAATGTCACCTGCCCCCGGCCACAGTCCAGACAAACCCGGATCCTGCTGGGGGCCCGGCTCCGGGGCAGGGGGGTCGCAGGGGAGGTGAGAGCCCGGAAGTCATCCAACCGCTCCACAGCCCAGATCCCCCCCTCAGGGCTACAGCTGATCTCTCCCTTCCTCCCCACAGACTCTCTGGCCACCCCCACAGCCCAGGATCCCTCACCCCCCACCTCCACCTCCCAGCGATGTCTCCCCGCGGTGAATCCCTCACAGCCCAGCACACAGAACACAGAGTCAAATCTCTCAGGGGTGTCGGGCAGTCGCTGCCGCGTGTCTCCACATCTCACACTTTTCCCACCGTCAGACAGGACGAGGATGGGATGAGCCGTGTCTGGATCCAGAGTCACATTCGCTGGGGAGGGAGAGAATTAGAGCGTTAGGGGCAGAGCTCGGCCCTGGGGGAGGCTGGGGCCATTTCTCACTCTCCCCAGCAGCCCTGTTCTGGCTGGGACAGGCCTGGATCGCAGAGAGCTGCCTCTGTCCTGGGCACCTGAGACTGACCAGGGATGTCACTGCACTTCCTCAGTCTCTGTAAGGAGACCCACTTCATTAGTTTCCCATTTGCTTGCAGAAGCGTCAGCTCCCAGCTACTCCTGTTGATTCTGCTCCATTCCCAGCCTCAGAGACACACCAAGAAAGGGTTTAGTGGGGAGGGAGCAGAGGAAGCAGGTCCAGTTTTGAAGCCCAGAGGAAATCTCCCTCCTCTAATGTAGTCTCCACTCCCAAGGCTGGGAAGAGAGAGGAAGATGCAGCACTGGGGAAGAGCTGATTAACACCAGAGAGTAGGAGGTGGCATTGGGTGGGGTAGCCCCATCCCCAGGCCAGAGAGAAGGGAGGAGCTGGCAGCATCAGAGGGAGAGCATCTCCCCAATCCAGGAAGCAGCTCCAATGGGAGAGCCCTGCCCTGCCTGGAGGAAAGGCAGGATGTTGGAGAAGAGCAATGGGGAGACCCCCTGCACCAGGGTAAAGCAGAGGGATGTGTCAGTCCTCAGGGCAGAGAGCTCTGTTCGGGTGCTGCTCAGGGAGAGTGTTTCTGTTCATTAGCATGGGCATGAACTCAGCACTCAGGTTGGTGTCAGGATTATTTGTGTGATGTCAGCTTGGGATCTCCCCAGCGGTTCCGGCACCTTGGCAGAAGTTGGGGAGGGGGGTACGAGGTCGCAACACCTGTGGCCCTGCCCTCTCCCTGGCCCTGCCCCACTCTTCATCTTCCCGCCGAGGCCCTGACCCTGTCCAGGCTGGGAGCCTTGGCCGCTATGGAGAGCCCCTGACCCTCCACCTTCCCATGTCCACTCTCCGGCGTGCACCACCCAGGGCAGGGGGAGGGTCACTCCAGGAAGAGGAGCAGGGGTGGGGCCACTGAGAGGGAGAAGCACCAGGAAGAAGCTGCACTACACAGGGCGCAGTTGATCAGCCGCCCCTCCATGAAGCACAGCCAATGCTGCGATGCTCCACGCCTGCCCAAGGCTTGCAGTGTGGGGGGCCAACAGGGCCCCCTGCCCCCAAACTATGCCCATGTTAAAAACAGGGTGAGCTTGGCCCCCTGGCCCCCCATGTTCCAGTGCCCCTGGACCCCTCACTGTGAATAGGTTATTTTTAGGGCTGTGTGTGTTGATTTGGTTGGTAACTTTCGTTACAATCTCAGGAAGATGTTTTCACTGGAATTTTCTCCTAATGTAAAGACAATCTCCTGCTGCAAACTCACCCTGTCTGTGTGCTCCTAGGGATTCCAGTGCAGACGGCAGAGTGTCTGGCGGGGGAAAGGAGAAAAGAGACAAGATTTCAGACTTTCGTATTTATAACAGCGTCCCCACTCTGAACGCATAGAACTGTGTTTTCATCATGACAGAGAAACAGATCGAGAGGCCCAGAGACACACTCAGGCATTTCATAGAAACTAACTGAAACCTTCTGTTTCCTCTCTCATTCAGCCATCTCCCAGCAATGGAACCAACGTCCTTTCAGCCTCACAACCATCCCAGGACACACAATCTGTAAGAGAGATTTACTTTTCCCCTCCTCAACCCTGCCACCCTTCCAACTCCAGTTGGTTTGTCTCATTCACTCACGGCCTTTTGTCATAATCTAAACCCAGATCATACAAGGACCCTGGCAGAAAAGTAACTTTACCCACTTTGGTCCCTTTGGCCAGGGGTCAGGCAGCATCATGTTGTGTGACGGACACTAGACAAAATTACCAGAGTTAGTGGCGTACACTGGCGGCGGGTTATGTCATTCAGTCATCATTCAACCCAAAAAATAAAGCACAATTTTCCACACTGAAAAAACCATAACCTAGCTTGTTAATAAATAATAAACAATAGTAATAGTAATAAATTCAACCCAGGTGAGTGTTTTTGAATGTCCCTCACTGCCACAGTCAATATTTTTTTTTGTGGGATGGTGGCATAGAAATAAATATTTCTCCTAAAACCATATTTCAGTGCATTGTTGTCACTAGTCTTTTATTTTTCTTGTTTAAATAATATGTCTGACAGGAGGATGAGTGTCTCTGTGTCTGTGTGTGTGTGTGTCCCACCTCTACACCGCTTACCCCATGTCTCTCCCCTGTCTGTGTCCCTTACATGGGAGATCCCCCATCATGTCACAGGATGTGGGAAGCAGAGGAGGGGGGTTTCTCAGGGGATCAGGGTTTCCCATCGCCTCACTGTGACTAGGGCACCACTCTCCGGGCAGGGGTGATCCCAGGATCAATGGGAACCTCCTCCGTCTCCTGACTAGGACAAAGGGACAAGCTCTGGCTGTGGGTCTGTTGTAAGCGGGGGCCAGGGTGGAACAAATTCTTCGGGGGTGGGGGAAACTCACCTCTGGTGGCTCCCAGAAGTGGCTTCCCACTGTCCCTCATCCCTGCTGCTCCTGGGAAGCTAGGCTGAGGGGATCTGTGCAGCTGGGGGAGGGGTACCAATGAGGGGCTAGTGCTGGCTGTGGGGAGCTGTGCAATATGGAGGTGGCACTGAAGAGCTGGAGCAAGGCTGAGGGGGGCTGTGCAGTGGGGTGAGGCACTGAAGGGCTGGAGCTAGACTGAGGGGGCCTGTGCATCCAGCCACAGAGAAGTTAGCAAAGTCCAATACCCTCTGTGTGGAGACAAGGGTGAAAGTGGCGTGTGCAGAATCAGTGGTAATAAACCAGAGAAGAGAACAATAACATGAAAATATCTTGAACAAAAGAAGCCCTGCCAATGATGTGTTCATGCATGTGTACTGTGTGTCCTATATAAGGTACTTAATATTCATACCACTCAAAAGTGATTGGAGAAGAACTAGTAAATATGCAATTCGGATGTGTCTAATATTGCAGACATTATAAAGGGTAATTAGAGCTTCCTAGGAGAAATCCCCCGTGACCCACCTATGCCCCGGAAGAAGGGAACTGACCAGCAGTTCTTTCTGTATGCGATGGCTAGTAGCAAATATCCCAATGGCTGGTGATGGGGCACGAGTTGGGGAGGGCTCTGAATTAGAGAGAAATCTTTCCCAGTTGTTTGGCTGTTGGGTCTTGCTGAAATGCTCAGTGTCCAACTGACCACAATATTTGGGATAGGGAAGGAATTTTCCACCAAATCAAATTACCAGAGACTCTGGGGTTGATTTTTGCCTTCCTCTGCCATATGGGGCACATATCATTTACCAATTTTAAACTAGAAGAAATGGTGGATTCTCTGGAACTTGAAGTCTTTAAATCATTATATGAGGGCTTCAGTAATTCAGCCAGAGTTTACGGGTAAATTGCAGGAGTGGGTGGGGAAGTTCTGTGGCCTGCAATGTGCAGGAGGTCAGAGTAGATGGATCATGATGGTCCCTTCTGACCTTAAAGTCGATGAGTCATTTCTTACTTTGTAACTGTCATTGAAAAGAATGTTCCTGGTGCAAAGAAAGGTTTGAATTAATCAACCTGAGTGTCTTGGACCCAGATGTCTGGCCTTCTCACCCAACAATTAAATAGAAGCATCATCTAAGGGTGAACCAATTGACCAGCACCATTCTCTTCCCGCAGTCTCAGAGGCTCTTCCCAATTTCCATTCCTAGATCCCTTCTGGGTACCTTTGAATTTCCTCAGAGTCTCCATTAGCACAATAGTTTTCTGGGAGAAATCGCTGACTCGCTCTTCCAGTTCAGGAGAAATCTCCTCTGGCTGCTGGAACTTCCCCTTCTCACACCTGGAGAGAAACAATTTCCCGTGATTATATTTCATTGTGTGACTCATGATAAGTTCTGGCTAGTGAGTCACTGCTCTAATATGCCTGGAGTTCGAATTCCTCGACTTCTCCAATCCTCAGAGCAGGTGCAACACAGCCCATGGCCGTACAACCTTCCCTTCTCAGGACTCCTTAATATTCTTCAACTCTGGTCTGGTGAGCTCAGCTCTGGGGACAAAAGGGGAATAGAGTCTACATGGCCAATTCACTCCTTGGCCTCCACGCTCTGAGGGACAGGAGATTCCTACGTAAAGTGCTGTAGAAATCTGTCCACTAGAAACTAAACTGAGACACCAACTCCCCCCTCCCCAGCTCATTCCACACAGCTCTCCAAACAGTCCTCAGGCTGGGAAAAACTCAGGTGGGAAAGACTCTTAACCACTGCTGCCTTGGGCTGAATGGTAACCAGGGGCCCAGTAGTGACAGGCCCATATTCCATCCCCACAATCCTGAGGCAGCCACTCCCCCAGGGATGTGACATCTTGAGGAAACACTTGAGGTCAGTCTTTCCCACTGAATGGACAATTCCAGAGTCTTCTGTACCAGCGTGAGAACCTCAGGATGAAGTGGATCAGAGAGATCGGTATCCGACTTTTGATCTTCCCCACACATTTTTCAGTAGAGCCCTGGGGAGATGTGGTGCTAATATCACCACCAAGCTCTTTCCCAGATTTGTGAGGGGGAGCAAGAGAGAGCCACGTACCTGCTCAAGGTGCTTCTGACATCCTAGAGGAGAGAGAGAGAGAGAAAAGAATCTCAGTCCCATCTGACACATACAGGGGATCTCAGGGAAGGGATTTAGCAAATATGGGGAAGGGAGGCCCTGCCCTGGCCACTATACTCCAGTGCTAATAGTCTCACCTGGAGGAATTCACTTGCTGGCTTCTGACACTTCCCCTCCATCTCACTGATCAGCTCACTAAGATAGGAAATCTCCTCTGAGAGTTTGGTGATATTTTCATTGTGTATCTTCACAATCTCCTTGTCCAGCTTTTCCAGCTGGGCCAGCAGGAGTCGCTCTTGTTCCTCCAGGAACTGCCGCAGCTGCTGAAATTCAGACACAATCTTCTGCCTCTCGGTTTCTGTCTGTTTCTAGAAGAAATAAGGAAAGGGCTGGTCAGGGACATGGATGGAGCCCGGGGTCCTTTCATGTAGAGCTGAGTGTGCAGTAGAAGTGGAATGGGTCTTGGGGAAAGAAGTGGAATGGGAGCAGGGCCGGGGGTAGAGTGGGGAGTCGAGCCCCCACCGGCTGGAGGCGAAGTCTGCACCTATGTCTGTGCGTACTAGGCTGAGGACTCTCACACCTTCCGCTATGGCCCCTGCATCCCTCTGAAAGGGAGGTTTCCATGTCTGTCATGGTCAGCGTATTCTGCTATTCATGGTCTCTGTGAATTCAAACCCAGAGCAGCAGGAGGCAGGACTCAGCACTACACTGACACAGATGCCACGGAAGAAAAAGGAACAAACACGTTAATAATGCACAAAATGACCAGACACCGTGGACAGCACCTCTCGGGGACATTCAGTTCACTTGGGGAGGATTTCTGGGAGAGCCACAAGGGCTAGACATTAACTCATCAGCTGAAATGGAAGCTTTGGGCTTGTCTACACATGAATCTAACCCAGCAATCCACGATCATGGAGAAACACACACAAGTCCACGTTCCCCAAGGCCACACAGGAATCTGCCTCCAAATGGACCTCCCACGGCCAGTCTCTGTCAATTAATAACAACAGGCACCTTAGCTGATACTCCCGCCTTTTCCCCTCGCTAGTCATTTTAAATCCCAGAAGCTTTTCTCTATCTTCCCTCAGAGTCTTCAGATGGGCCGGGATTTTTTCCTGAAGAACCATAAAGGATTTGAGAGGTTTCATTTAGATGCCTGAGAGGGGTGTGGAGCTGGGTGTTTTTCCACCCAAAACCCAAGATGATTGTTGGTGAATCGCTTTGCCACATCAGGACCACCAAGGAGATGAAACCTTATTAATGCAGACTGGAAGCGTGTCATATTCTGACTTGTTACCCATTCAGGTTCAGGTATTTTAAAAATTAGAGAGAGATCTCAATTATAACCAAGCTTTATTGGTATCTATGAATTCATTAGTGGTACAGCGCGTAACAGGACACTAGAGTCACATGGGGATGACTCAATAAATCTGGGTTTGAGAAGGTTTAATAACAAAATGATACAAATCCCAGAAGCCACCAGGTCCCTGGAGGTTGCTTTGTCCGGTGAAAAAGAGGCAGGAGGAAACTGAGGATGCAGGAGGACACCTGTGGGGCGGGGGGGGGGCAGGAGTGGGGGGTGGTACTTTGATGCAGAAGGATGCAGGTGGGGGTGTGCTGACAAAGGCGGGGGTGGGCCCAACCAGGCCGAGTAATACAGTTGGGGGTGGGCCCATGCAGGCAGGAATGGGAACGGGCTATGTTCGGGGAAAGCCTCAATGGCCACCCTAATTAAATAGGCTGATTTGTCTGAAGAACGGTTGGGGTTTGCCCCAGTGCTGCCCTAAACCCTTTCCGTGGCAATGCCCCCTGGGCAGGTCCGCCCCCTGCTCCAGCTCACCTCCGCCTCCTCCCCTGAGCTCGCCGCCGTGTCCCCACTTCTCCCCCTTCTCTCCCAGCGCTTGCTGCTGCCGCGAAACAGCTGTTTCATGTGAGAAGCGCTGAGAGGGAGTGTGGAGAAGGATAATGCGGCGCGCTTGAGGAAAAGGCTGGAATGGGGGTGGGGAAGGGGTGGAGTCGGGGCGGGGCCTGGGTCGGGAGGGGCACAAGCACCCACCAGTGCCAGGGAAAGTTGGCACCTATGGCCCCAGAACCTTTAAATCGCGGCTGGAGCCCCAGGCGGCACGGCCTGGGCAGTGCTGAAGGGCTGCCTGGGGTAGACTAGCCCCAGTCCCGCCCCTTCTCCCTGAGGCCCTGCCCCTTCCCGAGGCCCAGAGCTGCCCCCCAATCCCCCCCCAGCCTTGCCCAGAGGCCTGGCAAGTCTGTCAGCAGCCCTGGTGTCAGGCAACTTGTGATGCCGTTAACCTGTAATTAAAATCCAAAGCTCTGACCCATTAGACTGAACGGCAACTCTGTATCTTGTCCCACCGGACAGCTTCCTGGATGGGAACCACCGTGTGAGCTCGGTGAGCCCAGGGCAGATGTGAAACCAGACACATTGAAGTTAGATCCTCTTCACATAGAACAATTTCAGAGCCTCTTCCCTCCTGCCCCCTGTGCAGCCTCTACACTCAGCTGTTCCTATGGGGGCAAGCCCCCAGCCCCTGAGCAACCCCAACCTCCCACCCACCCGCTGAGCGGGCAGCACATGGCCCCAGCCTCCCTGGCCCTGGAGCACAGGGACGGCGCGCGGCCCCAGCCTCCCCAGCCTGAAGCCCAGGCAGCCCCAGGAGACTGAGGGTCCAGGAGCCGCGGCGGAAGCAGGGGGGTGCCTGGGGGCGGGGCTACGCCTGGCAGGTTGGGAAGGCATTGCCTTGCCCTGCCTCTGATCCCCGCCGCCCCGGCTGTCAGGGGTGTGGTGAGCGCAGCTCGTGCCTTCCCTGCCTGGCCTGGCAGCAGCACGGACACATCCTGCTTCAGCCCTGTGTGTGAGGAACGTGCCTCCCAGGGAGCTCCAGTGCCTACGGGCCTGGCTCCACCGGCAGATGGAGAGCGCTGGGAGTTAAACCAGCCCTCGGGGAGCGCAGCAGGGAAAGCGCTGCCGTGCGTCCACACTGACAGCTACAAGCCCACTGGCGTGGCCACATTAGCAGCTCTTACAACGCCACAGAGAGCAGTGCATTGAGGGAGCGATATGCCAGCAAGGGGCTGCAACGTGCTTTTCAAATGGGGTGGGGGGGTTGGGATGGAGTGTGACAGGGAGTGTGTTGTGTGTATGTGGGGGGGGAGAGAGTGGGTTTTCGGGGGGCTGAGAGCGTGTCAGCAGGCTGTCTTGTCAGTTCAGACAGCAGCAGACACCCTCCACCCCCGCCCTGCCTCTCTTTCTCACACAGGCACAGCGAGCAGCTTTCCACACTACTGGCTGCTTTGTCTTGGAGCAGAGAAGCAGCCGGTTGTCAGACACGGAGCTTTGAAAGGGGATATCCGCATTCCTACAGCCCAGTGAGTTCAAAACAGTGACAAGAGTGGCCACTTGACTTAAAGGGATTACGGGACCTTTCCGGAGGCCGATCGCAGCGCAGTGATGCAACACCTCGTTCACACAGACGCTGGGCGTTTCAGCCGGGGCACAGCAAGCATTACGCTTCTCGCAGGGGTGGATTACCAGGAGCGCTCCACCTGCAGAGTCCAGGCGCTCGACGTGCCTTGCCGGTGTGGATGGGTCGTGAGTTAGGCTGCCTGTGGCTGCTTTAATGTGCTCTAACTTGCAAGTGTAGCCAGGCCCCATGTCTCCCTAATGACAGGCTTTGTGCCTGCCATCAGTGGCCAAGGCTCCCTGCACCTGCCCAGAGGAAGGAGACTGCGGGGGGTGGGGAGATTTAGGTGGTTCCAGAGATCAGGGAGAAAATCTGGGAAATTAGGAGATTCTGTGGCTCTGAGAGACTGAGTCTGAAAAAGAAAGAATTTCCCAGATCCCCAGTGTTTCCTACCTTGTATTTCTGGGCAGCCTCCTCCAGGAGAAGCACCGGGTGAGTTCTGTGCTCTGAGGATCTCTCACAAACCACACACACGGCTTCCCCGTGCTCATCACAGAACAGATCCAGGGCTTTGCCGTGTCTCTCACACAGATTCTTTTTTCCTGGTTTGAAATCCAGTTCTTTGATTTTTTCTGCTATATTTGCTAGCTGATAGTTTTTTCGGAGAGTCCCTTTCGGGATTCGGGCTCTGCAACTGGGGCAGCACAAGGGGTCAGAGTCCAGCTCTGCCCATTTCTCGCAGTACTGAGTGATGCAGACCTGGCAGAAGTTGTGCCCGCACTTTATGGTGACTGGGTCCCTCAGATATTCCAGGCAGATGGGACATTTGGTTTCCTCTTGGATTTCCCTTACAGGAGCCCCTGAGGCCATGGCTGCTGGGATCTCTAGGCTTCTGGTCTCTCTGCTTCCGCTCTGGATCATAAATTGTTTTGTTGATAGTGGAAATATACAAATAAATAAATAAAATGTTAGTTTTTATTCCATTCGATTTGTTTCATGAAAGACATTCTTTTGAGTTGATTCATTAAAAAAATAGAATGGTAAAAATGAAACAAAAATAATTTTGTTCAAAAATAGTGACGAAAAATAATTTCCCTGGGTTAACCATGCCCAAAGATTTGCTCATGACAATGAGGTTTTTCACACGGCAGAGACCAATCTGTCTCACAGTATGTTACATTGCCTCTCTCACAGGCATGTCATCAAACCTTCCCTAAACACAGGACCAGAAATCACCCGTGCTACCCTCTCTTCCATAGCTCTGTAGCCACAAAAAATACAGGGCAACGTGAACTTGCCCGCGGGATAACAATGTTACCCTGGATACACACAATCAGTTGGTACCAAAGTCCCTGTTTAAGATGCTTAAGTCTCAGTTTCAAAAGCACTTCAATGCAGAAAATTCCTAATGAATCCTATAGGTGCCTAAACTCACTCAGAGCAGTGGTGTCAGATCCGGGAGGGTCCAGGGAGGCCATGGTCTCTGCACTTTTTAATATGGGCATAGTAGCCTTGGGAAGGCAGAAAGCAACAGAGGCAGGGGCTGCGATTCAGAGTGGAGGAGCTGATCATGCCCTGCCCACTGTTCCTCCTCTTCCCCCTGAGGTCCCGTCCCCTGGCCAGGCTGAAAGCCAGAGCCGGGCTGTGCTAACAGGGAGCCTGGGCTGCTGTGGGGAGCCCCATGTCCTCCATCTGCTCAGCGGCTCTGCTGAAGTGGGGCCCTGAGAGGTGGAGTGTGGGTGGCGCCATGCCTGGCCATTTGGGGAAACTCAGCCTCCCCTACCCTCCGCCAGTGGGTGGGGCCCAGTCTGGTAGCATCCTCTGAGTATGCCTAAAGGATCAGACCTTGCAGGTAAGTTCACACAAAACACCTGGGGGCAGTGGGGAGCTAAGAAGAGAGGGAGAGAGGAGGAGCTCCGGCATAACTTTTATCCCAGGACTTAGGGCACTCCCCTGAGATGTGGGACCCCTCTGCTTCACGTCCCCCCAACTTCAAAGTGCTGCCTACACAGCTGTTTTAGAGCACTAATGCAAGCTCCAGTTTGTCATCCCAGGCTGGGAGGCTCAGCGCCATGGACTGTGGAGATGAACCCCAGGGGCCTCTCTCGCCTCATTCTTTTTATTAAAGATTGCTTACAGTATGGTTCTAAACTTTAATATACAATCTTTGAACCTTAAAATTCCACCTGTACACTAAAGTGAATTGCACTGAATATCATTAAATCCCTGAATCCTTCTAAAATAGACATTGCTTTCCTGCATAACAGGTGGGCCCAGGTCACCAGCTGGCTTCACTCAGCATAGCACCATGAAAGTTAATGTAGCTACTAGAGATGGATGGAGAAAAACAATTCAATTTTGCAACAACTTGGAAGGTTTCAGAATTTGGTTTTGGTCCACATTGGAATGAAAACAGAACCCTTTTGTGAAACTGAATTATGTTAAAATGGGTTGTTGTTTTTCTCTCTCTGTAAGCGATTGGAGTGTCCACCTTGAACCTCAGAAATGTTACCACTGAAAACTTCATCATAATTTATGTTCCTGATAAATGTTTTGGCTTTTGCAAAAGGAAATTTTTCAGTGAAAAGATGTTCAGTTGAAAATGTTCCAACCAACTCTAACAGTTACACTGATTTCTGTCAGCGGAGGGACTTGGAGCCGAGAGTTTTAAGGGATCCAGTGTGACATTCTACACTACACTTAACTACACTTAACCTTACAAACTTTTGAGTTCCCCCCTCACTGTGATCTCAAATGTACCTCAGAGTTCATTCTCACGCTGTCCTGACCCTCACATGTTATAATGTCATTATGTTATATCAAATAGGCCAGAACTTAAGTAGAGCAGCACATCTACAAATGTTGTAAAATCATTTAACAATGGAAGATCAGCATTTCTAGCAATGTTGGATCATTTGCAGAAGTGCTAACGAGGAATTTGACATTATTTGTGCAGGTAGACAATGGCTCAAGTAATTGTGTACTTGAAATGACATATGTGGGCAACTGAGCCAAAAAGAAAAGAACAATTAGTCTATAAAAATCTCCTTTCCCATAGGAATGATGGTTCTTTTATGTGGAATCCTGCTCTCCCTGTGTGCACTGAATTACCACAGATGACACTGGGAAATCTATGTATGAAGGGAAGCAGAGAACCAGAATTTCAGAAGGTGAAGAATTTTGCCCATAAGTGTCTTTTTCTTTGATTTTTTTTCTTACAGAAGAGCATTCAGAATTTGTTCCAAAGCCCATTGAAGTCAACAGAAAGACACCTGTTGATTTCAATGGACTTTGAATAAGTCCCTAAATAAAAAGGTGAACTGTTTCTTTAAGATATGGCTTTTAGTTTGGCATCAGTTTATCTAGGAGGACTTTAACCTTACTGCAAAGCTAGGAACTGTTGATGGAGTAGATAAGATGATGCTTTCCTTCAGTTTTGCACGAAGTGTTGTTAAATACCAACACCGGGGTAGGCGTTGCTTGGGCTACGCACAATTTTGTGGTAAGACCAGTATTTTTAGTCTGGTAATTTCCCTTTGCCCTCCTTCAGTCCTATTCCTTCTGGTTTGTGCATGCATAAGCATGAAAGTTACGAACCGTTAGAAGGCAATGACATTGCAAAATCCCAAGAAAAATACTACTGTTAATGAGAATTGTGCATGTAACCCCCTGCTTACTTCAAGGACAATTCTGTACTATGACACTGTCAAATATAAAAAATAAATGAACCAGATAGCTGAATAATAAGTAAGTTCACCAGAAACACACATTTTTGAATCTTAAGGACACAATGGGTCAAAACCTCAGCAGGAGTAAATCAGCATATTTCCATTGACTTCAGTGCAGCAAAATTAACTCACCTGGTTGGGTCTTCTGAGAAGTTTAACATCTCCCAGGTGTGGTCAGACTTGGCTCCTCTAGCTGGGACAGTCCCATGCTCGGTGACTGTTCCCGTCGGTAACGGAGGCGGCTCAGCTCATTCTGGCGATCGAGGAGCTGCAGTTTTGTCTCGGGGCTTCTCCGGGGAAGGTTGTGAACAGAAACAGGGTTTGTTCCGATCGATAAACGTGCGCTCAGCTCGCGGCCTTCGCCCGGGGACAGTGAAAGTAACACTGGAAATTGCCTCAGTCCAACCCCTGTCCCGGGGGGAGGGGAGAGTCTTCTCTGAAAGACACAGCCCCAGTCCCGCGGGGCCGCCAGTGGGGGGAAACTGGAACTTTCTGTAAAAATTTAACATACAGGGGCTTTGTTGTTGCGGGAGAGGGGGGGTTGTTTTGGGGGTTTTTTTTCTATTTAGTTGACTAGACTCAGCAAAAGCAGGAAGCAGATTCTCTCTGAAATCAGGCCTGGATTCAGGTAACTGGGTCACCTAAACAACGGACTCTTAGTCCAGTCATGATTTCAAAAAGAGAAAAGCTTTTGCTGAATATCATAAACTAAATGGCAAAAAAACACCCACCCACCCCAACCAACAACAAAGCCCCTTTTGTTAACATAAAGTGACAGTTTCCCACTGAAGATCGTGACCTTCCAAAACAGCAAGGTCATCAGAAGTGATTTGCTCTGTTGAGGCCGCCTGCTGGCCCCGGTCTATGAGAGAGACAAGGTGAAGGATGTTTGATCTTTTACTGGATCAACTTCTGTTGGGGAAAGAGACAAGCTTTCCAGCAACACAGACCTAAAGAAGAGCTTGGTGTCGCTCCAAAGCTCGTCTCTCTCAACAACAGGAGTTGGTCCCCTAAAAGATTTTTTCTCCCTTACCTGGTCTGAGTTCATCAAAACTCAAACTTCTGAAAACCAAGAAATACAGAGTTAAGGTACAGGCCGGTGCACCCTTAACGCTGCCCCCATGGAGCTGTCACTAGTCACCGGGAAATGATCTGGATGCACCCCAGCTGTATTCTTGGTGTGAGGTGTAGCAAGACCAAATGGGAGAGCTGTGACTCCAGGATGAGGGGATAGGAGATTAATTTGAGGGCTTCCTGCTGTCACATGGGGGCTGCATCTTGCCAGAGCCCATGGCCCTCCCACTACCCTCTGGCCACTCCTGGCTCACCAAGGGCACCATTTCAGATTTTTGGGGGCGGGGAAAACTTTAACTGTGATTCCAGGCAGGGGTGAAAGTAAGCAGAGGGCCTTACCGGTACGCCAGGTCCCTCCTGGGCAAGGTGGGGGGGTGGCTCTGGCCCCTGGAAAGGGCAGGGCCTGGGATGGAAGGGATGGGATGGGGACCAGACTCCCGCAGCCAGCTCTTCATGGCCACCACTGCCGCAGCGGCTGGGAGCACTAAGAACATTTAAATTCCTGGGGCCCCTCCAGGGCAGCTGCCCCTTTTGCTTCCCCCCAACAGTCGCCCTGCCGGTACGGGCAAGCAAAAGGGGCAGCGATGTTAAAAGTGCTGCCCCGGAAGTGCTTAAATGTTGGCCATGTACAGGCCAGTACCGGCAGCCGGTTCTTATCAGTTCACCGTACTGGCCCGCACCAGCCCACTTTCACCTCCGATTCCAGGGGCTACTTAGACACCTGAAATTCTAGGTTTTTTGCAGATAACTTAGGAGTTAGCTGACAGGAGCCCTGTATCTAATTCCTATATAAAGAAAGACAATATATCTACAAACTGCAATTAAAGCCACATTTTGAATACATATCAATTTAGAAAAATCAGGAGATAATAGAGCAAAATATTCCCAATCCCAAGCCTTGAGGTATCAATTCCGGAGCTTTACAAAAGTATCAGAAACACGTTTGATACTTTGTACGCTACCTTTAGTAGACAAAAATAAAATCTGCTTAATTTCTCTAACAGACACATTCTGTGTTACTGCCATTATCTACTCCGTTTTAGTTAACTGTTTTTCACACCACTAAAAATGTATTTACTTAATTTTAACATACATGATTAAGGTTTTTCTCTCTTTTATTAGGAATGGGAATTTATTTTTCTAATTATTTTGGCATTTTTGTTTACTGATCACAGTCACGTACGCGACTCACTAACTTTTGACTCCATCATTGCTATTAGTATCAGACTTGGAACTTCTATTTTTGGGTGAATTTTAAGTTATTTTATAGATAAAAATACCCTTTGTAAATAAGCAACCTGCATCTGCACAGGATCTAAGGTTATGTGTTTCGCTAATTTAAAAAAACAACAACCTGGCACTGCTAAGGTGAGAACAAGCTAAATTTACATTCTAGGAGGATACTATTAGTGGATTGTACCACTTTAAGTAATGAATGACAAAGCACAACATGCTAATAAAAGTAATAATGAGAATTACTCCAGCCAGGACAGATTAGGCATTTTAAAACTCACTCCTCAAAGAATTAAATTGAAGCATAAGAGAGAAACAAAATTATGAAATTCGCAGACCAGTCAAAAAAAAACAAAACCCTGCACTAACAGCCCTGCAATCGCTAACCAACTTTGAAAGAATAAAATTACAGAGAACATAGGTGCCTTGCTCATTTCAACAGGAAGTAACAACAACAATAATACAAGTGTGTGTTGCGGGAGAGTGTGTGTATCTGGGGAGTGAGAGACAGTGTGTGGGTGTGAGAGAGAGACAGCGTGCTGTCACTTTAAGCTCAGCACTCACTAGTCTGAAGGCTTGTTCAGACAGCAGCAGCTCCCACTCCTCACCCACAAGCAGCAGCAGAGACTCCTGTCCCCACACCCCAGCTCAGCAGAGACAGGGTACATGGGTGGGGGAGGGGGACACCCCATTATTAGTCCACCTCTGCCCTCACCCCACTCTGCACAGCAGACAGGAGGTTCCCAGGAACAGGGTGGCCAGGGGGGCTCCAAGGCGGGGGTGGGAGGGGTGCAGGAGCAGTGGTGGCTGCAGACGGGAGCAGAGCAGCAGGGAGAGGAGGGGCACCCTGCACCAGAGGTTTCCCCCCATAGAACGGCGCCCTGGGTGGTCACCCATCCACCCACCCCTAAGGCTGGCCCTGACATCAGAGACAACATTTCTCAAGAGACACTGGGCACTAGAGGGTCACAGGAACAGCCCTGCAATGCACAAAGCTGAGTGAGGGGCCTAGACTCCCTATACCAGGGGTGGCGCATAGGCCCTGACTCCAGGGCTGGAGCTACAGACGCCAACTTTCCAATGTGCCAGGGGGGCTCACTGCTCAAGCCCATGCTCTGACCCCGGCCCTGCTCCCACTCCACCCCTTTCCCCAAGGCCACTGCCCCTTCCTCCCCCCAAGCCTCCAGTGCATGTGAAACAGCTGATTGTGGCAGGGAGGAGGCATGGGGGGGAGGAGGAGGCACTGATTGGTGGGGCCCATGACAGGTGGGAGGCCCTGGGGGCTGGAGGGAGGGAGCTGATGGGGGGCTGCTGATATATTACTGAGGCTCAGCTCTACACCAGGGGGTTAGGCAGCAGGTTTCACACCTCAGATAGGGGGAGAGTCCCCAAAGAATGTGCCGAGGGACCCCAAGACTGGAGCAGTGGATGGGCTCTGTTCCAGCCCCAGAGGCTTGAATTATCTGGGGATCCTGGGGCTCAGATGCTTGGGTTCCCCTCACTGCAGTCCGATGGCACCTCACCAGGTCTGGGATACAGACTCACACACCAGTAAACAGAAACCCTCTCAGTGCCCAGCACCCAAACCCCCTTAACTCTGACCAGGTGGGTTCTGGAGACCTGAATGGAGAGGTCTCCCCCTCAGGGCTGCCACATCCCTTTGCCTTGGGCTGAGGGGGGCTCTTTTCTGGATGCTTCTCCCTGTTCCTGGATAAGAGTCTCTCCCTCCAGGGCTGCCACCTCCTGCTCCCTTTGCCTTGGGGTGGGAAGGTTTCTATTAATGGTTCTCCCTGGGCAGGGGAGAGGTTGTCTCCTGTTCCACGTCTTCCACCGTTCTCTGAAGCCAGGATAGAGCAGCTGGTGACTTTAACCAGAGACACCTGTAGCCAGGAGCTGCCCTGACTCTGCTGCTGGGAATGTGGCAGCCCCGGCAGGGGGAGCGGGGAGATGGAGCAGGGGAGGAGGCAGGAAAGCAGCAAGATAGACCGGAGAACCCAAGGGGCCTGTCTGTGACTCCATGTTCAGGCTGTTCTGGTGCTTGAGAGGTTCACATTTGATACCTAGCGTGGGGTTTGTACCCTGGTTTGTAACTGTTTGCCCTGAGGTTGGTACTCACATTCGTGAGCTACGCTAGACAGTGGAGTCAAACCTGGGTCTCCCACATGCCACCTGAGGGCTCTCACCATGGGGGTTGTCAGGCAGGTGACATCACAAAACCCACCTCCACCTTCTCCCCACCCCCACACTCACATTGTGTGTGGAGCCAGGCAGGTGCCTACCTCATTCCAGCAAGAAACGCCTCAGGTGACAGAGCCACCGGACGTCAGGCGCTGGGTTCCCGTCTGTGGGCGGCTGAGCAGAGACCGATGCCCCCCTGCAGCACCGATTTAGGCACCTGTCAGTGAGAGGGGGCAGGGCTTAGGACACCCCTCCCCCCTTGTCAGCATCTCCCCTTGTCTGGCGTAGATGGCTCCCTGCCCAGTGAGCTGGCTTTTGTTAATCGCACTGTAAGGTGCCTCTGATGCCCACTTGCATTGTCTAGGGGGTTTAGGAACCTGACTCAGCTTTGCAGAATGTGATTTTCTGGTTGCCTACAAACTCAGCCCTGTGACGCTCAGCATTGCACACCAAGTCCCTTCATGGATTGTCCCCTGTGCAACCAGTCACCTCTCCGCAGAGCACAGCTGAGCAACTCCTCATTGACACGGGTGTGCACAGGACAGAGGCAGAGCACAGGCTGGTTAGTGACACATCCCAGTAAAACACAAAATTCTCCTCCTAGAGGCGCGATATTCCCTGTGGGGGCTGTGGGGACAAAACCAAGTCAGGAAGCAAATCCCAGGACTCTACCCTCGACAACTGCAGCTGGGACATTAAAGTGGAACAAACAAGAAGAATTGTTTGTAATGTTTTATTTTACAGTAAATAACGAAAGGCGGTCAGTAAACAGAGCTGAGAAGGAGCCTTAATAACCACAGCATGGCAAGGAGATCCCCAGCTACTGAGAACAGTTTTCTTAATGGCACTAAAATAGCACCAATAGCCAGGAATTAATATAGGGAATTAATGAGTTACAGTCTCACTTTCAATAACATGTCATAAATCTCTCTCTTTCCTTTCCTTCTCTCCTTTTCTGTTCATTATTCTTATCCTCACTTCTGATCCCTGTTTATTTTCCTGTGTTTCTCCCACTCCTCCCCTCCCTGTTACAGATCAGACCCCATGGCTGCTCCATCCCACCCCCCTCAACCCCAATTTTATCCCTTCCCCTCTTGCTGCCCCCAGCTGGTTCCCCTGTCAGGGATAGTTTCCTGTCACTCTTCTCAGTTCTATTTTCCACCATTTCTCCTGGACTCTCTCTTTATTCTTGTTTTATTTTCATTCACATTTTCCTTCTTCCGTCTTCTAATTCCCACTGGTTAAACCTGCCCTGTCCCTGCCTCCCCCAGTGCTGCCAACCTCAGGAGTTTAAAAAAATCGTGGAACTAAGCGAATAATGATTTTGTTAAAGTTATACAACGGTTTTTCCATGAATCTGCACCCCCTACCCATTCCCTCCACTGCCCCCGTGTGTGTGTGGGACCATGACAGTGTGACTAGTTGACCTGAAGTGACTTGGGCCCCTGCGGCAGGAGCTCTGGCTGGGAGACCCCATGAGATCCAATCCCAGAGATCTGCACAAACCGCTCCCTGCTGCTGCTTCTCCCCAGCCCCCGAAACCCTGATTGATTCATGCTGGGTCCCTGCCCAGCCCCCACCTCTGCCCCTCAGGGCCCCTCTGCCCCTCCTGCAGCCCCAGGGGACCTTTCCTCTCCCCCTCTGTCTCCTGGGGCTGCAGGGAGGGAGGGGGAGGAGCTTCCAGGGGTCATAGAGATGAGGGGCCAGGGGCTGGGTCAATGGGAGTCCTCCAAGCTCATAGAGTCTGGGGTCTATGAGGCTAGAGAGGCTGATTTCCTGTTCCCCCTTTCCTGTGGGTCTCAGGGACACAGGCGCAGCCGGGTTCCCCACGCCACCCAGAGCCAGGGGCGGATTCTCTCCCCAGGGACGGAGCCCGGCGGGAAAGTGAAGATCGGGGCCTCGGCACCAGCATCGATAAATGTCACCTGCCCCCGGCCACAGTCCAGACAAACCCGGATCCTGCTGGGGGCCCGGCTCAGGGTCAGGGGGGTCGCAGGGGAGGTGAGAGCCCGGAACTGACCCTCACACCAGTCCCACCCCACAGCCCAGATCCCCCCCTCAGGGCTACGGCTGATCCCTCCCTTCCTCCCCACAGACTCTCTGGCCACCCCCACAGCCCAGAATTGCCCATCCCCCACCTCCACCTCCCAGCAATGTCTCCCCGCGGTGAATCCCTCACAGCCCAGCACACAGAACACAGAGTCAAATCTCTCAGGGGTGTCGGGCAGTCGCTGCCGCGTGTCTCCCCATCTCACACTTTTCCCACCCTCAGACAGGACGAGGTAGGGATGAGCCGTGTCTGCATCCAGAGTCACATTCGCTGGGGAGAGAGAATCGGAGCGTCAGGGGCAGAGCTCGGCCCTGGGGGAGGCTGGGGCCATTTCTCACACTCCCCAGCAACCCTGTTCTGGCTGGGACTGGCCTGGATCCCAGGGAGCTGCCTCTGTACTGGGCACCTGAGACTGAGCAGGGATGTCACTGCACTTCCTCAGTCACTGTAAGGAGACCCACTTCATTAATTTCCCATTTGCTTGCAGAAGCGTCAGCTCCCAGCTACCCCTGTTGATTCTGCTCCATTCCCAGCAGGAGAGACACATCAAGAAAGGTTTTAGTGGGGAGGGAGCAGGTCCAGTTTTGAAGCCCAGAGGAAATCTCCCTCCTCTAATGTAGTCTCCTCTCCCAGGGCTGGGAAGAGAGAGGAAGATGCAGCACTGGGGAAGAGCTGATTAACACCAGAGAGTAGGAGGTGGCATTGGATGAGGTAGCCCCATCCCCAGCCCAGAGAGAAGGGAGGAGCTGGCAGCATCAGAGGGAGAGGATCCCCACAATCCAGGAAGCAGCTCCAGTGGGAGAGTCCAGCCGTGCCCAGAGGAAAGGCAGGATGTTGGAGAAGAGCAATGGGGAGACCCCCTGCACCAGGGTAAAGCAGAGGGATGTGTCAGTCCTCAGGGCATTGAGCTCTGTTCGGGTGCTGCTCAGGGAGAGTGTTTCTGTTCATTAGCATGGGCATGAACTCAGCACTAAGGCTGGTGTCAGGATTATTTGTGTGATGTCAGCTTGGGATCTCCCCAGGTGTTCCGGCACCTTGGCAGAAGTTGGGGTGGGGGGTACGAGGTCACAACACCTGTGGCCCTGCCCTCTCCCTGGCCCTCCCCACTCTTCATCTTCCCGCCGAGGCCCTTACCCTGTCCAGGCTGGGAGCCTTGGCCACTATGGAGAGCCCCTGACCCTCCACCTTCCCATGTCCACTCTCCGGCGTGCACCACCCAGGGCAGGTGGAGGGTCCGGGGGGAAGAGGAGCAGGGGTGGGGCCACTGAGAGGGACAAGCACCAGGAAGAAGCTGCACTACACAGGGCGCAGTTGATCAGCCGCCCCTCCATGAAGCACAGCCAACGCTGCGATGCTCCACGCCTGCCCAAGGCTTGCAGTGTGGGGGGCCAACCTGGCCCCCTGCCCCCAAACTATGCCCATGTTAAAAACAGGGTGAGCTTGGCCCCCTGGCCCCCCAAGTTCCAGTGCCCCTGGATCTCCTCACTGTGAACAGGTTATTTTTAGGGCTGTGTATGCCACAGTCACTGGTGAGTTGGTTGGTAACTTTCGTTACAATCTCAGAAAGATGTTTTGACTGGAATTTTCTCCTAATGTAAAGACAATCTCCAGCTGCAAACTCACCCTGTCTGTGTGCTCCTAGGGATTCCAGTGCAGACGGCAGAGTGTCTGGCGGGGGAAAGGAGAAAAGAGACGAGATTTCAGACTTTCATATTTATAACAGCGTCCCCACTCTGAACGCATAGAACTGTGTTTTCATCATGACCGAGAAACAGATCGAGAGGCCCAGAGACACACTCAGGCATTTCATTGAAACTAACTGAAACCTTCTACTTCCTCTCTCATTCAGCCATCTCCCAGCAATGGAACCAACGTCCTTTCAGCCTCACAACCATCCCAGGACACACAGTCTTTAAGAGAGATTTACCTTTCCCGTCATCATCCCCTCCCACCATTCAAACTCCAGTTGGTTTGTCTCATTCACTCACGGCCTTTTGTCATAACCTAGACCCAGATCATAGAAGGACTCTGGCAGGAAAGTAACTTTACCCACTTTGGTCTCTTTGGTCAGGGGTTTGCAGCATCATGTTGTGCAACGGACACTTGACAAAATTACTGGAGTGAGTGACGGACATTGGCGGGGGGTTATGTCATTCAGTCATCATTCAACCCGTAAAATAACGCACAATTTTCCACACTGAAAAAACCATAACCTAGCTCGTTAACAAATAATAAAGAATAATAATAGGAATAAATTCAACTCAGGTGAGTGTTTTTGAATGTCCCTCACTGCCACAGTCAATATTTTTTTGTGGGATGGTGGCATTGAAATAAATATTTCTCCTAAAACCATATTTCAGTGCATTGTTGTCACTAGTCATTTATTTTTCTTGTTTAAATAATATGTCTTATGGGAGGATGAGTGTCTCTCTGTGTGTGTGTGTGTGTGTGTGTGTCCCACCTCTACACCGCTTACCCCATGTCTCTCCCCTGTCTGTGTCCCTTACATGGGAGATCCCCCATCATGTCACAGGATGTGGGAAGCAGAGGAGGGGGATCTTTCAGTGGAGCAGGGTTTCCCATCGCCTCACTGTGACCAGGGCACCCCTCTCCGGGCAGGGGTGATCCCAGGTTCAATGGGAACATCCTCTGTCTCCTGACCAGGACAAAGGGACAAGTTCTGGCAGTGGGTCTGTTGTGAGCAGGGGCTAGCGTGGAACTAATTCTTCAGGGTGGGGGACTCACCTCTGGTGGCTCCCAGAAGTGGCTTCCCACTGTCCCTCATCCCTGCTGCTCCTGGGAAGCTAGGCTGAGGGGGTCTGTGCAGCTGCGGGAGGGGTAGCAGTGATGGGCTGGAGCTTGGCTGAGGGGAGCTGTGCAATATGGAGGTGGCACTGAAGAGCTGGAGCTAGTCTGAGGGGGGCTGTGCAGGGAGGGGGAGCACTGAAGGGCTGGAGCTAGGCTGAGGTGTGCTGTACATCCAGCCACAGAGAAGTTAGCAAAGTCCAATACCCCCTTTGTGGAGACAAGGGGGAAAGTGGCGTGTGCATAATCAGTGGGAATAAACCAATCAGAGAAGAGAACAAGAACATGAAAATAACTTGAAGAAAAAAAGCCCTGCCAATGATGTGTTCATGCATGTGTAGTGTGTGACCTATATAAGGTACTTAATATTCATACCGCTCAAAGGTGATTGGAGAAGAACTAGTAAATATGCAGTTTGGAGGTGTCTAATATTCCAGACATTGTAAGGGGTAATTAGAGCTTCCGAGGAGAAATCCCCCATGACCCACCTATGCCCCGGGAGAAGGGAACTGACCAGCACTTCTTTCTATATGCAATGGCTAGGAGCAAATATCCCAATGGCTGGTGACGGGGCACGAGTCGGGGAGGGCTCTGAGTTAGAGAGAAATCTTTCCCAGGTGTCTGGCTTTTGGATCTTGCTGAAATGTTCAGTGTCCAACTGACCACCATATTTGGGATAGGGAAGGAATTTTCCACCAAATCAAATTGCCAGAGACTCTGGGGTTTATTTTTGCCTTCCTCTGCCATATGGGGCACGTATCATTTACCGATATTAAACTAGAAGAAATGGTGGATTCTCTGTAACTTGAAGTCTTTAAATCATTATATGAGGGCTTCAGTAATTCAGCCAGAGTTTACGGGTAAATTGCAGGAGTGGGTGGGGAGGTTCTGTGGCCTGCAATGTGCAGGAGGTCAGAGTAGATGGATCATGATGGTCCCTTCTGACCTTACAGTCTACGAGTCTTTTCTTACTTTGTAACTGTCATTGAAAAGCATGTTTCTGGTGCAAAGAAAGGTTTGAATTAATCAACCTGAGTGTCTTGGACCCAAATGTCTGGCCTTCTCACCCAGCAAATAAATAGAAGCATCATCTAAGTGTGAACCAATTGAGCAGCACCATTCTCTTCCCACAGTCTCAGAGGCTCAGCCCAATTTCCATTCCTAGATCCCTTCTGGGTACCTTTGAACTTCCTCAGAGTCTCCATTAGCACAATAGTTTTCTGGGAGAAATTGCTGACTTGCTCTTCCAGTTCAGGAGAAATCTCCTCTGACTGCTGGAACTTCCCCTTCTCACACCTGGAGAGAAACAATTTCCCGTGATTATATTTCACTGTGTGACTCATGATAAGTTCTGGCTAGTGAGTCGCTGCTCTAATATGCCTGGAGTTCAAATTCCTTGACTTCTCCCAGCCTCAGAGCAGGTGCAACACAGCCCATGGCCGTTCAACCTTCCCTTCTAAGGACTCCTTAATATTCTTCAACTCTGGTCTGGTGAGCTCAGCTCTGGGGACAAAAGGGGAATTGAGTCTACATGGCCAATTCACTCCTTGGCCTCCATGCTCTGAGGGACAGGAGGTTCCAATGTAAAGTGCTGTCGAAATCTGTCCACTAGGAACTAAACTGAGACACCAACTCCCCCCTCCCCAGCTCATTCCACACAGCTCTCCAAACAGTCCTCAGGCTGGGAAAGACTCAGGTGGGAAAGACTCTTGACCACTGCTGCCCTGGGCTGAATGGTAACCAGGGCCCCAATAGTGACAGGCCCATATTCCATCCCCACAATCCTGAGGCAGCCACTCCCCCAGGGATGTGACATCTCGAGGAAACACTTCAGGTTAGTCTTTCCCACTGAATGGAAAATTCCAGAGTCTTCTGTACCAGGGTGAGAACCTCAGGATGAAGTTTATCTGAGAGATTTGTATCCAAAATCCCCACACATGTTGCTGTGGAGATGTGGTGCAAACATCATCTCCATGCTCTTCCCCAGCATTGCCAAGTATGTGTGGGAGTGAGAGAGAGCCACGTACCTACTCAAGGTGCTTCTGACATCCTAGATGGGAGAGAGAGGAGAGAAAGATTAAAAAAAATCTCAGTACCACCGGACACACACTTGGGATTCCAGGAAAGGGGTTTTGCAAATACAGGGAAAATCAGCCCTGCCCTGGCCCTGGGGCTATGGTTTCATTGAGCTAATAGGGCTTTTCCAGCTCTAATATCAATGTGTCTGTGAGTCTGCAAAGAAAAGTAGTCATTCACATTTCAGCAATGCACACACTGAGTTACACTGAGATCTCTGACTGCTGGACCCCGGTGCCCGTACTTCAGGAGCTGTCCTGTCCCTGTGTTGGGATTTGGGATGTTTCTAGCTCAGTCTCACCTGCAGGAATTCACTTGCTGGCTTCTGACACTTCCCCTCCATCTCACTGATCAGCTCACTGAGATGGGAAATCCCCTCTGAGAGTTTGGTGATATTTTCATTCTGTGTCTTCACAATCTCCCTGTCCAGCTTTTCCAGCTGGTCCAGCAGGAGTCGCTCTTGTTCCTCCAGGAACTGCCGCAGTTGCTGAAATTCAGACATAATCTTCTGCCTCTTGGTTTCTGTCTGTTTCTAGAAGAAATAAGGAAAGGGCTGGTCAGGAACATGGATGGAGCGTGAAGACCTTTCATACAGTCTTACAAGAGAGAGTTTCTTTACAATCTCTAACCCATCTGTGCAGAGACCAGGCCATGAGGCGTCAGGCCTAGTGCTCAGAGCTGCAGTCAGAAGTCAGGAACTACAGCCGAAATCAGAGCTGGAGTCAAAGTCAGGATCTCACCAAGGGTTGGAGCTACAGTCGAGCTCAGAAGTCGTGCCAAAGGCTGAGCCAGAATCAGTGTTTGGAGTCACACGGGGGATCAGGACTGGAGTCGGAGTCAGGCAGCCACGCGAAGGGTCAAGCCAAAGTCAGACAGCAGTACTGCAGGTCAAACCTGAGGCTGGAAGAACGCCAGGGCCAAGCCAGAGTCAGGGTCCAGTCCAGCAGCAGATCGGGAGTTCACTCAGTTGTTTGGACAACTTCCCGTGACTCCTGCTGGCGTAATTCATGCAGCCGAACGTCTGCTCCAATCAGGAGCTTCGTAGGCAGATCCGCAGGTGGGCCAGAGTTCCACTAGCCCCTCCCCCCCGGCTCTGGAGAGCGGTCGGGTTGTCATGAGAGTCTCTGTGGGCTGAGGTTCCAAACCCACCATTCTTCACATCCTGACACTTGACTCTACACTGTGATCACAAAGGAGAGGATTTTCTTACAGCTTCGCATTTGGGCCCAATCTCTCTGCAAGGGCTGTCTCCGTGTCTACCGGGATATAGTCAGTGCGGTTTGGAAGAAATTTTGTGAAAGCCACAAGGGGTCGTAATTAACTCATTAATTAAATGCATCTTAGATCCTGCAGAAGACGCTGTTGTCCTTCTCCAGGGAGAGAACATTTGTGATATGCGCACGCCCACGCACACACACACACACGCACACACACACACAGAGTGTCCCATGATCATGGCGAAACACACACAAGGCCACAGAGAAATCTACCAATAAACATCCCTCCCAGCTCCATGTCCCAGCAGGCGAAGAACAACAGGCACCAACCAGATACTCCCGGCTTCTCTCCTCTCCAGCCACTTTCAATCCCAGCAGCTTTTCTCTCTCTTCCCTCAGAGTCTTCAAATGGGCTTGTATGTTTTCCTGACAAACAGAAATGATTTGCTGGGTTTATTTTCAGGGTTGTAGGGGGTGGATGAGGTGTTTTCCCACCCAGGATTCTACACAACAGGCAGTTTTCCTAGATAGACTCGGTGGCTAAGGCAACAGCTTCTGCTGTCCCAGCTCCTGTCGGTAAAAAAGTGACACACAACTCAGCTCTGGGGAACACACTCTTTCCCAGGCCTGAAGAAGAGCTCTGTGTAAGCTTGAAAGCTTGTCGTTCACCACAGAAGCTGCCATGAGCAGATATTACTTCATCTACCTTGTCTTTTTAATAGCCCAGGACCAACACAGTCACACAATATTGTGTACAAGAGTGGGTCTTTCTCGAGGTAGGACATCAGAGACACTAAGGAAATGAAACCTGATTTATGGAAATTGGGTGGGTTTTGTATTCAGATGGTTTGAAGTTAATACATCCACTTTCTCCATTGAGTTGAACCAGTGGAAAACTGGTGTCCCATGGTGGTGAATCTATAAAGCTATTTTTTGAGAAGATTTAACAAACAGTGATACCAATCCCAGAAGCCAGCAGGGGCAGCCATGTAGGCTGGGATGCTCAAAGGAGTCCAACTCCATTGACTTTCAGCCCTGTACCCCATTAGATGTGTTGATTTGTGTTAGGAACAGCTGGGGTTTGCCCTAGTGCTGTCCTAGCCCCTTCCCCTGGCAATGGCCTCTGGGTAGCGACCCCAAAGTCCCTAGCAAAGACCCCAGAAGCGGTGGATTCTGACAGATTTCAAAGGGCTGCCTGGTGGGACTAACGGAACCACGTTGGCTGGTCCTTGCCCATGAACACAAGAGAACAGGTCAGACTGGCACTGGTCCGCACTGCCTAGGGGTTAGTTTTGCTGAAGATAAGTCTGATCCCAGTGGCATGTGGCATGGACCTGCACTGACTGGAGCCCTTGTGGGTGTGGACTGAAGGTGCTCAGGGTCCCACACCATGTTCAGCCCAGTGATCTCCTCTAGTGCAGGCTGGCAGCATCTGAGTTTAACCCTTATGGAGCAGGACAGGAGTTCAGAATCCCAGTGGGAAACCTCCTCTCCGTGCAACGCCTAGGACCTGTATCGAGGAGTCTTTTCCTCCTACTGTTTGCACTTCATCACTACTCAGTGCTGCTGAAAGGGGCAGAGTAGCTAGTGGTTAAAGCACTGAAGTGGGCCTTGGAAAACCAGGCTTTTATATCCAGCTCTGCCACTGATCTGCTGAGTCACCTTGGACAAGTCACTGCCCCTCACTGTGCCTCAGTTTCCCCTCCCACCCTTTGTCTGTCTTGTCCAGTTAGACTGTAAATGGCTCAGGGCAGGGATTGGCCCTCACCGGGTTTTGTGCAAGGTCCCTGCAATCGAGGTCAGATCTCATCTGGGGTCTCTAGGGGATGCAAATAACAATAAACACTGATACAAGCAGTAATACCAGCCACAGCTTGTAACTCCCCCAATCAGCTTTCATGCAATGAAGGCTACACACAGCTGAATGACAGGGTCACACCATTAACCTGTAATTAACATCCCAAGTTATTACCCATTAGACTGGGCAGCAACTCCCTACCTTGTACTCCTGGGCAGCTTCCTGTATGGGAACCACCCTGTGAGCGCGGTGAGCCCGGGACTCTCTGCAGATCACACAGATGGGGGTTTGATCCTCTTCACAGAGCAGTTTCAGAGCCTCCTGGTGTTCCCCACACACCCCACCCCCTCCTGCTCCCTTTGGTGCCTGGAAACTCAGCTGACTGGTGATTTCTACGACATTTGCCAGCTGCCTGTTGGGCCTGAGGTTTCTCTGTTGCACAGTGTCTCTGCACTGAGGGCAGGAGGTGGCTGTGTCAGTTCCCTCCCAGTGCTGGGCGATGCAGGCTCGGCAGAAATTGTGCCCACAGTTTGTAATCACTGGGTCCTTAAAATACTCCAGACAGACGGGACATGTCGCTTCATCCTGGAGACGTTCCACAGCGTTCTCTGCAGCCATGGCTCCCTCCGGGCAGTGGGACAGGGTAAGTTTCAATTTCCTGAGTTCACACTATGCCCCGCCTGCAGCAGCAAGTGGGTGTTTCCTTGCCTGAAAATGACTCAGGCTGTTTGCTGAGCAGGAAGGACCCAACCAATTTCACCCCTTGGAGGCTTTGGTGAAAAATGTATCAATTATGGGGGGGATCAGACAATATTTTGGTCAGACCCATACTATTTAATGACACTAGACACTGAGATTCAAAAAGTTGAAGCTTTAGAACTGTTAAAATTGTCTGTGAGGAGCTAAATCTCCTCCCTCCCCCAGCAGCTCCCCCAGGGCAATGACCCAGTGCCTCCCCCACCACCACAGGGACCGAGGCTGAGAGTCCATCTGCTGGCGGCTCAGGGGCCTGTGGAATGTGCTGGGATCTCAGCCTGGGCCCTAGGGGGGCAGGTGGCCCTGAGTGTAACACAACCAGACCCAGCAAGGCCTGCAACCATTTTCTCCCTGTTTGTCCGTCCCAGCAGAGAGACCAGGGACTGCAGGGAGACCAAGCTCCCGTCCCCCAGGTGAGGGCTGGGGCCCAATGGCCGAGGGCAGCCGGTGTGAGGGGAGCTCGCACTAGGGGCCTGCAGGGTACATGGTGTGGGATAAACACGGACCTCTCAGGCCACTTGCCATTGCGGCTGCAGCAGGGGATGTGGGGACAGACGGAGGAGGCCTGGGGCAGTCCGGGAAGCCGCCATCGGGGACACGGAGAGGGAACTCAGCTGTGGCGGGGAAGCCGTGCTGTGCAGAGATGCTGCTGCGGATGCAGCTAGTTACCCGGGTCCAGCATTTCAGCAGTTTAACAACATGGTTACTAGACGTTGCAGCTCAGCGGAGTGAAGTGCTGCCCTTTTGCTGATCTCCGCGCGGCTTGAGATTTGCAGGCATCCCTCAAACACCTCTCCCCTGCTGCTGTCTCAGGTACCCGGGTCTTCACTCAGCATTGCAGAGCAGAGCAGATTCAGTGCTTTGGTACAGGGTTACGGAAAGGAAAGAGACTGGCATGGTACATATAGTACCTGTAATTTCTCTCCCCTGGCTGTCGGATGTACCGTGTGCAGCTGGTTACTTTGAGACATTCAGTCAGACAGCTTGGCATGGCATTTTTGTGCTCTGCCCCTTTCTCAGTAAATGGTGAGTGTAACTTTACGCACTCCAGTCCCCTTGGCATCACTTCGACACTGAGACCTTTCAAGATCGGGACACTGAATTGTAAGCTTTTCGGGTCTGCTCATAGCTCAGCACCATGGGGCCCTTGTCCTCCATAGAGTGTAATGCGAAGAGACACACAGGCATTGTATAGATGGGGAAACTGAGGCAGGGAGTGGGCTGGTTCAATGGCCTCCCTATTCAGTGGCTACAGGGGCCAATGCAGACCTTAGCAGCAGCTCGGCAAGTCCTGAGCTCCAGCCAGAGCTGCATCCCTGGTTTAATGGTCCTAAGGGGCTTTGCCAGGGTGCAGAATACAAGAGGTGCAGCTTCACCCTGGCCACACCCCTCTGTCCCTTTCCACCACTTCCTCCTCCAGCCTGTCTATGCCCCAACCCCACTCCCTCCCGCCCCTCCCAGGAGCACTCCCTGTGCTGGCAGCTGCTGGGGAGGAGGCACAAACAGCCACGGTAGCCGGCACAGGATCCAGAGCACAATGCTGGGCTGCGTCCAAATGTCAGGAATGTCTTTTGATTTAAGGTCCAAATTTGGGGACTGAGCTATGTGCTGAGGGGCTGGTTCTCCAAGGGGCTGGGCACCGGCAGCGCCCACTGACTCCGGCTGCAGCTGAGCATGCGGGTGGAACACGCGCCCTGAAGTCCTGTATTCCGAGGAGAGAAACCCAGACACCCCAAAATCAGGCCACTGCTGTAAAATTTGGCCTCATGGACTTGTCCATTAACAGCAGGACGTGGGCTAAGTCTCATTGTAAGTCGCTGTTTATATTTGGTCACTGCTCAGTCCCATGATTGGAAGCAGCAGAGGGGCTGACCCCAGGGGTGCTCCGGAGCTCAAACACCCACGGAAAAAATACAGGGGGAGCTCAGCACCCACCAGCCACAGCTGTTCTGTGGGGCTGCCAATGAGCTGTTTGGTGGCTGGGGAGGTGCCTGGGGGAGGGCGGAGAGCAGCGAGCTGCAGATTGGCTGCGGCTTTGGCAGAGGGGTTGGAGCAGGGGTGGGAAGAGGCAGCCAGGGGGCAAGTCCTTAGGGGATGAGGCGGAGTGGGTCAGAAGAGGCGGAGCTAGGGCAGGGCCTCAGGGGAGGAGCATAGTGGGGGCGTGGCCTCAGGGCAGAGAGGGGGTAGAGCACCCCCAGGGAAAAATAAAAGTCGGCATCTATGCTCCCACTGCCTGCCGGGGGTGGGGGGCATTATTTGAACCAGAGTCCCCCACTTCTCAGGAGAGTGCGCTAACCACTCAGCCAGTGTTTTGCAAACTGGAGGGTCCTGAACCAAAAGGGGATTGCAAGGCTTTTGTAGGGGGGGTCATGAGATCACAAAAAATATTATGATAACCACTGGTATGAGTGGAACACGGAGGTCATGGATTCTGCGATTTTATTTGACCTCTGTGACTTCATCTCCCCACAACAGGGCTTCATCTTCAACCCCACAACGTGGCTTCGGCTGTGAGCCCCACATGGCGGGCCTCAGGCTTCAGCCGCTTTGCATATCCAGGATTGGAAGGGCTGCAGGAACAGCAAGTGATGGGGGAATTTCCCACTGAACTGAAGCCACATTCTCAGGAAAGCCCAAGGGCTTCCAATGATATGATCTGTCCTATGGATGCAAGTGTCTATCAGTTATCCCTGGAGTCTGTCCATGTCCCTGCCCTCCTCTGCTCTCTCCCTGGTCGTATGTTACAGGCAGAGACAGAAGCTGAAAGGCAGAAACTTGTGTCTTACTTTCAGCAACTGCACCATGTCCGGGAGGAACAAGAGCGACTCCTACTGGCCCAGCTGGAAGAGCTGGATCCAGAGACTGCAGAAAGAATTGAAAAGACAAAGCAAATTTTGCAGGAAATACCCTGTGCCTGTGAGCTGCTCATGAACGGGCGTGTGTGTGTATGATCACAAACCGGAGAACTTGGAGGATGCTGATGTGGCTAGTAAGTCGGTGAAACTAGCAGAATAACATTTCTCTTTTGATGTAGGAATAAAAAAACTGAATATTGTTCCCCACCCCCACAAACAAGCCCAGTGGCTTCAGCGGGAGCAGAGGGGTCTCAGCCCCCTCCCCCACAGGTTCAGGCCCAGCTGTGTCAACTGGAACAGAGGGTGCTCAGCCCCTCCAAGATCAGGCCCAGCAGTCTCCCCTCCCCGCAGGCCCAGGCCCAGTGACCCTGGCTGGAGCAGGATCTCCCGAGAGTGCGAGGACCGTGGGGCAGTGGCAGGGAGCTGGGTGCCACAGGCCTGAGCGGAAATGTGTGTCAGACACCCCTCCTGCCAGCTCCCCATGTTTGGTGGCCTGTGCGGTGGGGGTGGGGGGTTATTCCATTCTCATGGCCTCGGCTTCCAGAGCTTGCAGGAGAGAGTCCACCCTGTCAGCAGCAGCCGCCTGCCCCCAGCACCTGGGCTGGACGCTGGGTTCACGCAGCTGGGCTCAGAGCTTGGGCTGTGTGATCACAAGCTTGGCAGCCACAGGTCGGGGCAGGGCAGCCAAGGGGAGCAAGGGACAGTTCTGCTCCGTGCACAGGGAGCCTGGGGAGAGTGATGCAGCTGCAATGGCAGGTCCCCAGGCAGTGAGCGGGGTGTGACTGGGCTGCGGAGGGTTGAAAGGGGAGTAACCCAGCTCAAAGGGGAGAGGCTGGGGAGGAGGATAGACCAACCCTGAAGGCTCCTGACAAGGGGCTGACTGTATACTTAACCTGGTTGGGACTGGTGCTTTGGTTGCCTTTTCTTTTCCCCCCAGCTTATCTTGGACTGGAAACTGTGGGAGAACAGGAGACGGTAGGAAGTGACACAGGGAGGGCAACTCAGAGGACAACTTTGGACACCAGACACTGTTGAGCCTCCTAGGGCCCTGGGTCAGAGCCCAGTAGAGTGGGTTGGCCCAGGCTCCCCTACCACTGCCCACCTCCCTGCCCTTCTGATTAAAAGAGGGCTTGGACTGCAAGACCTGCCCACTGGGAGGGGGCACTAAGTGTGCTAACCACTAGGCCACCTAACCCACCAATGACTCAATTACTCTCCCACATGAGGATCCAGTTGTGTATAAAAATTTTCTTCTCAGGGGAAAGAAAACGACACTTACAATATCTAGATCTCGTTTCCCTAAAACATAAACAGAAATACATATACATGTTTTTTTATGAGCTTCCCTTCCCTTATGTGTTCTTAAGTTAAGTTAAGACAGAGTGATTATTGCTATTCAACTTCCATTTTTCAGTTGCTTCCTTCATCCCCCCAATAACATTTTGGTTGAAGTTTATTTAATTTAGACTTACCCCAAATTTGATAAAACTAGATTAACACACCCTGATTAAGCACAGCCCCATCCCAGTCAGGAACAGAGGAAAACTCCTCTGGGCTCAAGTGGCCTCATTCCTGCAGGGGCTGCTCCACTTGGAGGAAATAATCTTGAAGGGGAGAGGTTGTCACAGGAAGGGGGGGCAGCCAGTGGGGAGGCTGCTGGAAGTCAGAGGAGCTAATTCTTGCAACAGAACCACTGGGAGGAAGAGAACATGTGACCCTCTGCCACTCACAAGGACCCTTCAGACCAGGTACAAGCAGGGACGTGCGCAGGCATTTAAATCAACCCCTTTTGGAGGGGCACATTCTGTTACCCCCCTCAGGAGCTTGCTTCCCCCACAGTCCTAGCCACAGAAGGACCTTCCCCTTTCCCGTGTCCCCGCTTGCTATTCCCTCCCCAACAGGAGCTCACTCTTTCCCCCGCCGCAGCCAGAGCTCACTCTACCGCAGGGCGGGTGCAACCACTTGGCAAAATAGGCGGTCGCCTCGGGCTCCAAGCGGTTGGGGGAGGCGGTGGAGCGGAGGTGAGCTGGGGCAGGGGGACACGGGGAGGGCCGCCTGCAGCAAGTAACGGGGTGCGGGGGTCGGCACACAGGGGAACCGCTCCCCGGCCCAGCTCACCTCTGCTCCGCCTCCTCCCCTGAGCACCGCCCCGCTCTGCTTCTCTCCCTCCCAGGCTGGCGTGGCAAACAGCTGATTGGTGCCGCAAGCCTGGGAGGCGGGAGAAGCGGTGGCGTGCTCGGGGAGGAGGCGGAGCAGAAGTGAGCTGGGCCGGGGAGCTGCAGCACGCGGCTCCCTGGGCCGAGGGGAGGGGGGGTGGTGGCGGGGAGCTGCCGCAGGGGGGGTGCCTCAGGGCGGAGGGGGGCAGTGGGGAGCTGCCGCAGGGTTCCTGGGCGGGCGCAAGGTGGAAGTTTCACCTCGGGCGTGAAACGTCCTTGCACCGGCCCTGCTCTACCCTCCCCCCCACCCCGCCCCACGCAGGCAGAAGATCGCTCTTCCCTGCCTCTGCGACCCCCGGGTTGGAGAAGCTCTGTGCCCATGATGATTATTGTGGTCGGGGGAGGGCGTGCCTCTACTTTCCCCTGCCTTATGCACACCCTTGGGTACAAGCTGACTGCAGCAGGGAGTGGCTGAAGATGAACCCTGCCCTGGGATCTAGTTGTTCTTAAACTTCTGTCATGAATTCACTTGGTCGGTGCTACGTCCCCAGCTTTACAACAGTCTCTAGACTCTTTAGTCTGCCAGACTCCCTCGGCCTCTCGCTCTTCCTCCTGGATAAGCCATGTGGCTTCACCCCCTCCTTAGGCTGGAGCTCTCGGCCTGCAGCGCTCCGACTTCACACTGTGAGCTCTGTTCAGTGCGGCCAACTGAGACACTCCTGGTAGAGACTCGCAGACGCTTCAGGGACAAACACACCTGAGCAAGCGTTTGCAGAGACACTCAAAGAGCGTTGTCAGAACAGTCGGGTGTAGTAGTCAACTGGACACTGCATAGGAAGTTGTTAGGTTATCCTAGAGAAATGAAGGTTCAAGCATAGATCATTCTGGTCAGCCCAGTGCCCAGGCAAGCAGTAGCAAACCTCCTTGTTCCAGCTCTGTCTGTCCCTCCGTCTGACCTCCTTGGTCAGACTCCAGGTCAGAGCCCCGACTCCTTCCAGCAGCCAGTTCTCATCCCCAACCTCACACCTCTCCAGTTCTTTACTGAGCTGGGGAATGTTGCTCAAGCTTCCCTATTTAGAAGTGGGGAAAGCCCTCTGAGTTGTTAGTTGCTAGATGTCCATGTCCTGGTTTCTGGATTTGCCGTTATCTTCTTAGATGCTCCATCGATATGGGAAGGGGATTAAAGCCCAGACAGCAAATGGCTCAGTGAAAGAGCAATAGTGTGTTGGACGTGAGCAAAGAGTCTCTCTGTGTGTGAAGGGGCCTGTCTACACTGGCAATTCTCAGCGCAGTAACTTGCTGGCTGAGGGGTGTGAAAAATCAACCTCCCGCACCCGAGCGCAGCAAGTTTGAGCGCTGTAAAGAACCAGTGTAGACAGGCTCTGAGCGTCGACCTGGTTTACCAGGAGAGCTGGGAGATCTCTCTCCCCAGCGCTCGCGGGTGGCCCCACAGGCAACTAGTGTAGACAGAGCCAAATGCTTCACAACCACTGCGCGCCTCCGGAGGGAATTCTGCTGAAACCAGCGGGCTCTCACCTTGGCGCGGAGTTCTGGGGGCTGGTGCGTTTAAGCACACGGGAGTCTGGAGGTTCAGCTCTACACCAGGGGGTTAGGCAGCGGGTTTCACACCTCAGATAGGGGGAGAGTCCCCAAAGAATGTTCCTAGGGACCGCAAGACTGGAGCAGTGGATGGGCTCTGTTCCGGTCCCAGAGGCTTGAATTATCTGGGGATCCTGGGACTCAGATACTTGGGTTCCCCTTACTGCAGTCCGGTGGCACCTCACCAGGTCTGGGATACAGACACACACACCAGTAAACAGAAACCCTCTCAGTGCTCAGCATCCAAACCCCCTTAACTCTGACCAGGTGGGTTCTGGAGACCTGAATGGAGAGGTCTCCCCCTCAGGGCTGCCACATCCCTTTGCCTTGGGCTGAGGGGGGCTCTTTCCTGGATGCTTCTCCCTGTTCCTGGATAAGAGTCTCTCCCTCCAGGGCTGCCACATCCTGCTCCCTTTGCCTTGGGGTGGGAAGGTTTCTATTAATGGTTCTTCCTCGGCTGGGGAGAGGTTGTCTCCTGTTCCACGTCTTCCACCATTCTCTGTGGCAAGGATAGAGCAGCTGGTGGCTTTAACCATAGATACCTGTGGCCAGGAGCCCCCACAACTCTGCTGCTGGGAATGTGGCAGCCCCGGCAGGGGGAGCGGGGAGATGCAGCAGGGGAGGAGGCAGAAAAGCAGCAAGATAGACCGGAGAACCCAAGGGGACTGTCTGTGACTCCATGTTCAGGCTGTTCTGGTGCTTGAGAGTTTCACATTTGATACCTAGCGTGGGGTTTGTACCCTGGTTTGTAACTGTTTGCCCTAAGGTTGGTACTTCGTGAGCTACTCTAGACAGTGGAGTCTAACCTGGGTCTCCCACGTGCCAGCAGAGGGCTCTAACCGTGGGGGTAAAAGTTTTAAGGCAGGTGACATCACAAAACCCACCTCCACCTTCTCCCCACCCCCACACTCACATTGTGTGTGGAGCGAGGCAGGTGCCTACCTCATTTAGGAGGACCAGACAACAAGTGTAAAAAATCGGGATGGGGGTAGGGGGTAATAGGTGCCTATATAAGAAAAAGCCCCTAAAATCTGGACTGTCCCTATGAAATCGGGACATCTGATCACCCGAACTTCATTCCAGCAAGAAACGTCATAGGTGCCTGAGCCACCGGACATCAGGCGCTGGGTTCCCGTCTGTAGGCGGCTAAGCAGAGACCGACGCCCCCCTGCAGTCCTGATTTAGGCACCTGTTGGTGAAAGGGGGGAGGGCTTAGGACACCCCTCCCCCCTTGTCAGCATCTCTCCTTGTCTAGCGTAGATGGCTCCCTGCCTAGTGAGCTGGCTTTTGTGAATCGCACTGTAAGGTGCCTCTGATGCTCACGCATTGTCTAGGGGGTTCAGGCCCCTGACTCAGCTTTGCAGAATGTGATTTTCTGTTTGCCGACAAACTCGGCCCTGTGACGCTCAACATTGCAACACCAAGTCCCTTCATGGATTGTCACCTGTGCAACCAGTCACCTCTCCGCAGAGCACAGCTGAGCAATTCCTCATTGACATGGGTGTGGACAGGAGAGAGACAGAGCACAGGCTGGAGAGTGACACATCCCAGTAAAACCCCAAATTCTCCTCCTAGAGGCGCGATATTCCCTGTGGGGGATGGGGGGACAAACCAAGTCAGGCAGCAAATCCCATGGCTCTACCCCCGACAACTGCAGCTGGGACAGTAAAGTGGAACAAACAAGAAGAATTGTTTGTACTGTTTTATTTACAGTAATTACTAAAGGTGGAAAGTAAAGGGAGCTGAGAAGGAGCCTTAATAACCACAGCATGGCAAGCAGATCCCCAGCTACTGAGAACAGTTTTCTTAATGGCACTAAAATAACACCAATGGCCAGGAATTAATACAGGGAATTAATGAGTTACAGTCTCACTTTCAGTAACATGTCATAAATCTCTCTGTTCCCTTTCCTTTCATACTCTCCTTTTCTATTCATTTTTCTAACCCTCACTTCTGATCCCTGTTTATTTTCCTGTGTCTCTCCCACTCTCCTCCCCTCCCTTTGACAGATCATCGCCCATGGCTGCTCCATCCCACCCCTGTTATTTTACTCATTCCTTTCTTGCTGCCCCCAGGCTGGTTCCCCTGTCAGGGATAAAGAAAAGGAGTACTTGTGGCACCTTAGAGACTAACCAATTTATTTGAGCATAAGCTTTCGTGAGCTATAGCTCACTTCATCGGATGCATACTGTGGAAAGTGTAGAAGATCTTTTTATATACACACAAAGCATGAAAAAATACCTCCTCCCACCCCACTCTCCTACTGGTAATAGCTTATCTAAAGTGACCACTCTCCTTACAATGTGTATGATAATCAAGGTGGGCCATTTCCAGCACAAATCCAGGGTTTAACAAGAACGTCTGGGGGGGGGGGGGTAGGAAAAAACAAGGGGAAATAGGTTACCTTGCATAATGACTTAGCCACTCCCAGTCTCTATTCAAGCCTAGGTTAATTGTATCCAATTTGAAATGAATTCCAATTCAACAGTTTCTCGCTGGAGTCTGGATTGCAAGTTTTTTTGTTGTAATATAGCAACTTTCATGTCTGTAATCGCGTGACCAGAGAGATTGAAGTGTTCTCCGACTGGTTTATGAATGTTATAATTCTTGACATCTGATTTGTGTCCATTTATTCTTTTACGTAGAGACTGTCCAGTTTGACCAATGTACATGGCAGAGGGGCACTGCTGGGACATGATGGCATATATCATATTGGTGGATGTTTAGGTGAACGAGCCTCTGATAGTGTGGCTGATGTTATTAGGCCCTGTGATGGTGTCCCCTGAATAGATATGTGGGCACAGTTGGCAACGGGCTTTGTTGCAAGGATAGGTTCCTGGGTTAGTGGTTCTGTTGTGTGGTATGTGATTGCTGGTGAGTATTTGCTTCAGGTTGGGGGCTGTCTGTAGGCAAGGACTGGCCTGTCTCCCAAGATTTGTGAGAGTGTTTGGTCATCCTTCAGGATAGGTTGTAGATCCTTAATAATATGTTGGAGGGGTTTTAGTTGGGGGCTGAAGGTGACGGCTAGTGGCGTTCTGTTATTTTCTTTGTTAGGTCTGTCCTGTAGTAGGTGACTTCTGGGAACCCTTCTGGCTCTATCAATCTGTTTCTTCACTTCCGCAGGTGGGTATTGTAGTTGTAAGAATGCTTGATAGAGATCTTGTAGGTGTTTGTCTCTGTCTGAGGGGTTGGAGCAAATGTGGTTGTATCGCAGAGCTTGGCTGTAGATGATGGATCGTGTGGTGTGGTCAGGGTGAAAGCTGGAGGCATGTAGGTAGGAATAGCGGTCAGTAGGTTTCCGGTATAGGGTGGTGTTTATGTGACTATCGTTTATTAGCACTGTAGTGTCCAGGAAGAGGATCTCTTGTGTGGACTGGACCAGGCTGAGGTTGATGGTGGGATGGAAATTGTTGAAATCATGGTGGAATTCCTCAAGGGCTTCTTTTCCACGGGTCCAGATGATGAAGATGTCATCAATATAGCGCAAGTAGAGTAGGGGCGTTAGGGGACGAGAGCTGAGGAAGCATTGTTCTAAATCAGCCATAAAAATGTTGGCATACTGTGGGGCCATGTGGCTACCCATAGCAGTGCCGCTGATCTGAAGGTATATATTGTCCCCAAATGTAAAATAGTTATGGGTAAGGACAAAGTCACAAAGTTCAGCCACCAGGTTAGCCGTGACATTATCGGGGATAGTGTTCTTGACGGCTTGTAGTCCATCTTTGTGTGGAATGTTGGTGTAGAGGGCTTCTACATCCATAGTGGTCAGGATGGTGTTATCAGGAAGATCACCGATGGATTGTAGTTTCCTCAGGATGTCAGTGGTGTCTTGAAGGTAGCTGGGAGTGCTGGTAGCGTAGGGCCTGAGGAGGGAGTCTACATAGCCAGACAATCCTGCTGTCAGGGTGCCAATGCCTGAGATGATGGGGCATCCAGGATTTCCAGGTTTATGGATCTTGGGTATTAGACAGAATATCCCAGGTCCACGCAAGAGAGAAAACCTGTATTTGTGCTGGAAATGGCCCAACTTGATTATCATACACACTGTAAGGAGAGTGATCACTTTAGATAAGCTATTACCAGCAGGAGAGTGGGGTGGGAGGAGGTATTTTTTCATGCTTTGTGTGTATATAAAAAGATCTTCTAAACTTTCCACAGTATGCATCCGATGAAGTGAGCTGTAGCTCACGAAAGCTTATGCTCAAATAAATTGGTTAGTCTCTAAGGTGCCACAAGTACTCCTTTACTTTTTGCGAATAGACTAACACGGTTGTTACTCTGAAACCTGTCAGGGATAGTTTCCTGTCACTCTTCTCAGTTCTATTTTCCACCATTTCTCCTGGACTCTCCCTTTATTCTTGTTTTATTTTCATTCACATTTTCCTTCTTGCTTCTTCTAATTCCCTCGGATCAAACCTGCCCTGTCCCTGCCTCCCCCAGTGCTGCCAACCTCAGGAGTTTAAAAAAATCGTGAGACTGACCCAATGATGGTATTTTTAAGGTTATATTATGGTTTTTCCATCAATCGGCACCCCCTACCCATCCCCTCCACCGCCCCCACGTATGTGTGGGACCATGACAGTGCGACCAGTTGTCCTGAGGTGACTTGGGCCCCTGCGGCAGGAGCTGTGGCTGGGAGACCCCATGAGATCCAATCCCACAGATCTGCACAAACCGCTCCCTGCTGCTGCTTCTCCCCAGCCCCCGAAACCCTGATTGATTCATGCTGGGTCCCTGCCCAGCCCCCACCTCTGCCTGTCCCCAGCCCGGCTGTTACTTCTGCCCCCTGCCCAGCCCCTGCCTCTGCCCCTCAGGGCCCCTCTGCCCCTCCTGCAGCTCCAGGGGTTCCTCCCCCTCCCCCTCCCATGCCTGGGGCTGCAGGGAGGGAGGGGGAGGAGCTTCCAGGGGTCATAGAGATGAGGGGACAGGGGCTGGGTCGATGGGAGTCCTCCAAGGTCATAGAGACGGGGGGTCTGTGAGGCTAGGGAGGCCGATTTCCAGTTCCCCCCTCTGCTGTGGGTCTCAGGGACGCAGTCGGAGCCGGGATCCCAGCCACACCCCGAGCCAGGGGCGGATTCTCTCCCCAGGGACGGAGCCCGGCGGGAAAGTGAAGATCGGGGCCTCGGCACCAGCATCGATAAATGTCACCTGCCCCCGGCCACAGTCCAGACAAACCCGGATCCTGCTGGGGGCCCGGCTCAGGGTCAGGGGGGTCGCAGGGGAGGTGAGAGCCCGGAACTGACCCTCACACCAGTCCCACCCCACAGCCCAGATCCCCCCCTCAGGGCTACAGCTGATCCCTCCCTTCCTCCCCACAGACTCTCTGGCCACCCCCACAGCCCAGTATCGCCCACCCTCCGCCTCCACCTCCCAGCAATGTCTCCCCGCGGTGAATCCCTCACAGCCCAGCACCCAGAGCTCAGTGTCAAATCTCTCAGGGTTGTTGGGCAGTCGCTGCCGCGTGTTTCCCCATCTCACGCTTTTCCCATCCTCAGACAGGACGAGTTGGGGATGAGCCGTGTCTGGATCCAGAATCACATTCGCTGTGCGGGAGAGAGAATCGGAGCGTCAGGGGCAGAGCTCGGCCCTGGGGGAGGCCGGGGCCATTTCTCACACTCCCCAGCAGCCGTGTTCTGGCTGGGACAGGCCTGGATCCCAGGGAGCTGCCTCTGTCCTGGGCACCTGAGACTGAGCAGGGATGTCACTACACTTCCTCAGTCTCTGTAAAGAGACCCACTTCATTAATTTCCCATTTGCTTGCATAAGCGTCAGCACCCAGCTACCCCTGTTGATTCTGCTCCATTCCCAGCAGGAGAGACACACCAAGAAAGGTTTTAGTGGGGAGGGAGCAGGTCCAGTTTTGAAGCCCAGAGGAAATCTCCCTCCTCTAATGCAGTCTCCACTTCCAGGGCTGGGAACAGAGAGGAAGATGCAGCATTGGGGAAGAGCTGATTAACACCAGAGAGAAGGAGGTGGCATTGGGTGGGGTAGCTCCATCCCCAACCCAGAGAGAAGGGAGGAGCTGGCAGCATCAGAGGGAAAGGATCGCCCCAATCCAGGAAGCAGCTCCAATGGGAGAGCCCAGCCCTGCCCGGAGGAAAGGCAGGATGTTGGAGAAGAGCAATGGGGAGACCCCCTGCACCAGGGTAAAGCAGAGGGATGTGTCAGTCCTCTGGGCATTGAGCTGTGTTCGGGTGCTGCTCAGGGAGAGTGTTTCTGTTCATTAGCATGGGCATGAACTCAGCACTCAGGTTTGTGTCAGGACTATTCGTAAAAAGAAAAGGAGTACTTGTGGCACCTTAGAGACTAACCAATTTATTTGAGCATGAGCTTTCGTGAGCTACAGCGAGCTGTAGCTCACGAAAGCTCATGTTCAAATAAATTGGTTAGTCTCTAAGGTGCCACAAGTACTCCTTTTCTTTTTGCGAATACAGACTAACATGGCTGTTACTCTGAAACCAGGATTATTTGTGTGATGTCAGCTTGGGATCTCCCCAGGTGTTCCGGCACCTTGGCAGAAGTTGGGGAGGGGGGTACGAGGTCGCAACACCTGTGGCCCTCCCCTCTCCCTGGCCCTGCTCCACTCTTCATCTTCCCACCGAGGCCCTGCCCCTGGCCAGGCTGGGAGCCTTGGCTGCTATGGAGAACCCCTGACCCTCCACCTTCCCATGTCCACTCTCTGGCGTGCACCACCCAGGGAAGGTGGAGGGTCCGGGGGGAAGAGGAGCAGGGGTGGGGCCACTGAGAGGGAGAAGCACCAGGAAGAAGCTGCACTACACAGGGCGCAGTTGATCAGCCGCCCCTCCATGAAGCACAGCCAATGCTGTGATGCTCCATGCCTGCCCAAGGTTTGCTGTGTGGGGGGCCAACATGGCCCCCTGCCCCCAAACTATGCCCATGTTCAAAAGAGGGTGAGCTTGGCCCCCCGGCCCCCCATGTTCCAGTGCCCCTGGATCTCCTCGCTGTGAACAGGTTATTTTTAGGGCTGTGTGTACCACAGCCACTGGTGATTTGGTTGGTAACTTTCGTTACAATCTCAGGAAGATGTTTTCACTGGAATTTTCTCCTCATGTAAAGACAATCTCCAGCTGCAAACTCACCCTGTCTGTGTGCTCCTAGGGATTCCAGTGCAGACGGCAGAGTGTCTGGCGGGGGAAAGGAGAAAAGAGACGAGATTTCAGACTTTCATATTTATAACAGTGTCCCCACTCTGAACGCATAGAACTGTGTTTTCATTATGACAGAGAAACAGATCGAGAGGCCCAGAGACACACTCAGGCATTTCATAGAAACTAACTGAAACCTTCTATTTCCTCTCTCATTCAGCCATCTCCCAGCAATGGAACCAACGTCCTTTCAGCCTCACAACCATCCCAGGACACACAATCTGTAAGAGAGATTTACTTTTCCCCTCCTCATCCCCTCCCACCCTTCAAACTCCAGTTGGTTTGTCTCATTCACTCACTGCCTTTCCTCATAACCTAGACCCAGATCATACAAAGACTTTGGCATAAAAGTAACTTTAGCCACTTTGGTCCCTTTGGCCAGGGTCAGGCAGCATCATGTTGTGCGACGGACACTTGACAAAATTACCGGAGTGGGTGGCGGACATTGGCGGGGGGTTATGTCATTCAGTCATCATTCAACCCGTAAAATAACGCACAATTTTCCACACCGAAAAAACCATAACCTAGCTCGTTAATAAATAATGAACAATAAAAATAGTAATAAATTCAACTCAGGTGAGTGCTTTTGAATGTCCCTCATTGCCACAGTCATTATTTTTTTTGTGGGATGGTGGCACTGAAATAAATATTTCTCCTAAAACCATATTTCAGTGCATTGTTGTCACTAGTCATTTATTTTTCTTGTTTAAATAATATGTCTGATGGGAGGATGAGTGTTCCTGTGTGTGTGTGTCCCACCTCTACACCGCTTACCCCATGTCTCTCCCCTGTCTGTGTCCCTTACATGGGAGATCCCCCATCATGTCACAGGATGTGGGAAGCAGAAGAGGGGGGTCTCTCAGTGGAGCAGGGTTTCCCATCACCACACTGTGACCAGAGCACCCCTCTCCGGGCAGGGGTGATCCCACGGTCAATGGGAACCTCCTCTGTCTCCTGACCAGGACAAAGGGACAAGCTCTGGCTGTGGGCGGGGGTCTGTTGTGAGCAGGGGCCAGAGTGGAACAAATTCTTTGGTGGGGGGACTCACCTCTGGTGGCTCCCAGAAGTGGCTTCCCACTGTCCCTCATCCCCGCTGCTCCTGGGAAGCTAGGCTGAGGGGGTCTGTGCAGCTGGGGGAGGGGTAGCAATGAGGGGCTGGAGCTTGACTGAAGGGAGTTGTGCAGTGGGGGGGCAGCACTGAAGAGTTGGAGTTAGGCTGAGGGGCGCTCTGCAGTGGGAGGTAGCACTAATAGGCTGGAGCTTCGCTGAGAGGGGCTGTGCAGTGAGGGGGCAGCACTGAGGGGCTGGACCTAGGCTGAGGGGGGCTGTGCATCCAGCCACAGAGAAGTTAGCAAAGTCCAATACCCCCTGTGTGGAGACAAGGGGGAAAGTGGCGTGTGCATAATCAGTGGTAATTGACCAATCAGAGAAGAGAACAAGAACATGAAAATAACTTGAAGAAAAAAAGCCCTGCCAATGATGTGTTCATGCATGTGTAGTGTGTGACCTATATAAGGTACTTAATATTCATACCACTCAAAGCTGATTGGAGAAGAGCTAGTAAATATGCAATTTGGATGTGTCTAATATTCCAGACATTTTAAGGGGTAATTAGAGCTTCCCAGGAGAAATCCCCCATGACCCACCTATGCCCCAGGAGAAGGGAACTGACCAGCACTTCTTTCTATTTGCGATGGCTAGTAACAAATATCCCAATGGCTGGTGATGGCGCACGAGTCGGGGAGGGCTCTGAGTTAGAGAGAAATATTTCCCAGGTGTCTGGCTGTTGGGTCTTCTGAAATGCTCAGTCTCCAACTGACCACCATATTTGGGATAGGGAAGGAATTTTCCACCAAAGCAAATTGCCAGAGACTCTGGGGTTGATTTTTTCTTCCTCTGCCATATGGGGCACATATCATTTACCGATGTTAAACTAGAAGAAAGGTGGATTCTCTGTAACTTGAAGTCTTTAAATCATTATATGAGGGCTTCAGTAATTCAGCCAGAGTTTACGGGTAAATTGCAGGACTGAGTGGGGAGGTTCTGTGGCCTACAATGTGCAGGAGGTCAGAGTAGATGGATCATGATGGTCCCTTCTGACCTTAAAGTCGATGAGTCATTTCTTACTTTGTAACTGTAATAGAAAAGCATGTTTCTGGTGAATTAATCAACCTGAGTGTCTTGGACCCAAATGTCTGGCCTTCTCACCCAACAATTAAATAGAAGCATCATCTAAGTGTGAACCAATTGACCAGCACCATTCTCTTCCCACAGTCTCAGAGGCTCTTCCCAATTTTCATTCCTAGATCCCTTCTGGGTACCTTTGAACTTCCTCAGAGTCTCCATTAGCACAAGAGTTTTCTGGGAGAAATCGCTGACTCGCTCTTCCAGTTCAGGAGAGATCTCCTCTGGCTGCTGGAACTTCCCCTTCTCACACCTACAGAGAAACAATTTCCCGTGATTATATTTCATTGTGTCACTCATGATAAGTTCTGACTCGTGAATCGCTGCTCTAATGGGCCTGGAGTTCGAATTCCTCGAGTTCTCCCAGCCTCAGAGCAGGTGCAACACGGCCCATGGCCGTACAACCTTCCCTTCTAAGGACTCCTTAATATTCTTCAACTCTGGTCTGGTGAGATCAGCTTTGGCGACAAAAGGGGAATTGAGTCTCCATGGCCAATTCACTCTTTGGCCTCCATGCTCTGAGGGACAGGAGGTTCCTATGTAAAGTGCTGTCAAAATCTGTCCACTAGGAACTAAACTGAGACACCAACTCCCCCCTCCCAAGCTCATTCCACACAGCTCTCCAAACAGTCCTCAGGCTGGGAAAGACTAAGGTGGGAAAGACTCTTGACCACTGCTGCCTTGCGCTGAATGGTATCCAGGGCCCCAGTAGTGACAGGCCAATATTCCATCCCCACAATCCTGAGGCAGCCACTCCCCCAGGGATGTGACATCTCGACGAAACACTTGAGGTCAGTCTTTCCCACTGAATGGAAAATTCCAGAGTCTTCTGTACCAGGGTAAGAACCTCAGGATGAAGTTTATCTGAGAGATTTGTCTCCAAAATCCCCACACATGTTGCTGTGGAGATGCAGTGCTAACATCATCTCCATGCTCTTCCCCAGCATTGCCAAGTATGTGTGGGAATGAGAGAGAGCCACGTACCTACTCAAGGTGCTTCTGACATCCTAGAGGGGAGAGAGAGGAGAGAGAGATTAAAAAAAATCTCAGTACCACCGGACACACACTTGGGATTCCAGGAAAGGGGTTTTGCAAATACAGGGAAAATCAGCCCTGCCCTGGCCCCAGAGCCATGGTTTCATTGAGCTTATGGGGCTTTTCCATCTCTAATATCAATGTGTCTGTGAGTCTAAAAAGAACAAGAGTCATTCACATTTCAGCAATGCACACATTGAGTTACACTGAGATCTCTGACTGCTGGACCCCGGTGCCTATACTTCCTGTCCCTGTGTTGGGATTTGGGATGTTTCTAGCTCAGTCTCACCTGCAGGAATTCACTTGCTGGCTTCTGACACTTCCCCTCCATCTCACTGATCAGCTCACTGAGATGGGAAATCCCCTCTGAGAGTTTGGTGATATTTTCATTCTGTGTCTTCACTATCTCCTTGTGCAGCTTTTCCAGCTGGGCCAGCAGGAGTCGCTCTTGTTCCTCCAGGAACTGCCGCAGTTGCTGAAATTCAGACACAATCTTCTGCCTCTCGGTTTCTGTCTGTTTCTAGAAGAAATAAGGAAAGGGCTGGTCAGGAACACGGATGGAGCCTGATGACCTTTCATACAGTCTTACGAGAGAGTTTCTTTACAATCTCTAACACATCTGTGGAGAGACCAGGCCATGAGCCATCAGGCCTAGTGCTCAGAGCTGCAGTCAGAAGTCAGGAACTACAGCCGAAGTCAGAGCTGGAGTCAAAGTCAGGATCTCACCAAGGGTTGGGGCTACAGTCGAGCTCAGAAGTCATGCCAAAGGCTGAGCCAGAATCAGTGTCTGAAGTCACACACGGGATCAGGACTGGAGTCGGAGTCAGGCAGCCACGCGAAGGGTCAAGCCAAAGTCAGACAGCAGTACTGCAGGTCAAACCTGAGTCAGGAACAACGCCAGGGCCAAGCCAGAGTCAGGGTCCAGTCCAGCAGCAGATCGGGAGTTCACTCAGTTGTTTGGACAACTTCCCGTGACTCCTGCTGGCGTAATTCATGCAGCCGAACGTCTGCTCCAATCAGGAGCTTCGTAGGCAGATCCGCTGGTGGGCCAGAGTTCCACTAGCCCCTCCCCCCCGGCTCTGGAGAACGGTCGGGTTGTCATGAGAGTCTCTGTGGGCTGAGGTTCCAAACCCACCATTCTTCACATCCTGACACTTGACTCTACACTGCGATCACAAAGGAGAGGATTTCCTTACAGCTTCCCATTTGGGCCCAATCTCTCTGCAAGGGCTGTCTCCGTGTCTACCGGGATATAGTCAGTGCGGTTTGGGAGAAATTTTGTGAAAGCCACAAGGGGTCGTAATTAACTCATTAATTAAAATGCATCTTAGATCCTGCAGAAGACGCTGTTGTCCTTCTCCAGGGAGAGAACATTTGTGATATGCGCACGCCCACGCACACACACACACACGCACACACACACACAGAGTGTCCCATGATCATGGCGAAACACACACAAGGCCACAGAGAAATCTACCAATAAACATCCCTCCCAGCTCTGTGTCCCAGAAGGCAAAGAACAACAGGCACCGACCAGATACTCCCGGCTTCTCTCCTCTCCAGCCACTTTCAATCCCAGCAGCTTTTCTCTCTCTTCCCTCAGAGTCTTCAAATGGGCTTGTATTTTTTCCTGACAAACAGATATGATTTGGTGGGTTTATTTTCAGGGTTGTAGGGGGTGGATGAGGTGTTTTCCCACCCAAAATTCTACACAATAGTCAGTCTTCCTAGATAGACTCGGTGGATAAGGCAATACCTTCTGCTGGCCCAGCTCCTGTTGGTAAAGGACTTACACACAACTCAGCTCTGGGGAACACACTCTTTCCCAGGCCTGAAGAAGAGCTCTGTGTAAGCTTGAAAGCTTCTCGTTCACCACAGAAGTTGCCATGAGCAGATATTACTTCACCTACCTTGTCTTTCTAATAGCCCGGGACCAATACAGTTACAACAATATTGTGTACAAGAGTGGGTCTTTCTCGAGGTAGGACATCAGAGACACCAAGGAAATGAAACCTTATTTATGGAAATTGGGCGGGTTTTGTATTCAGATTGTTTCAAGTTATTACATCCACTTTCTCCATTGAGTCGAACCAGTGGAAAACTGGTGTCCCATGGTGGTAAATCTATAAAGGTGTTTTTGAGAAGATTTAACAAACAGTGATACCAATCCCAGAAGCCACCCGGGGCAGCCATGTAGGCTGGGATGCTCAAAGGAGTCCAACTCCATTGACTTTCAGCCTTGTACCCTGGGGGATGGGACGGGTTGGACAGCACTGACCTAAGGACTAGGGCAAACCCCATTAGATGTGTTGATTTGTGTTAGGAACAGCTGGGGTTTGCCCTAGTGCTTTCCTAGCCCCTTTCCCTGGCAATGGCCTCTGGGTAGCGACCCCAAAGTCCCTAGCAAAGATCCCAGAATCGTTGGATTCTGGCAGATTTCAAAGGGCTGCCTGGTGGGACTAAGGGAACCACGTTGGCTGGTCCTTGCCCATAAACACACAAGAACAGGTCAGAGTGGCACTGGTCTGCACTGCCCAGGGGTTAGTTTTGCTGAAGATAAGTCTGATTCCAGTGGCATGTGGCATGGACCTGAGCTCACTGGAGCCCTTGTGGGTGTGGACTGAAGTGCTCAGGGTCCCACACCATGTTCAGCCCAGTGATCTCCTCTAGTGCAGGCCGGCAGCATCTGAGTTTAACCCTCACGGATCAGGACAGTAGTTCAGAATCCCAGTGGGAAACCTCCTCTCCCTGCCGGGCCTAGGACATGTATCAAGCAGTCTTTTCCTCCTACTCTTTGCACTTCATCGCTACTCAGTGCTGCTGAAAGGGGCAGAGTAGCTAGTGGTTAGAGCACTGAACTGGGCCTTGGAAAACTAGGTTTTTATATTCAGCTTTGCCACGGATCTGCAGAGACACCTTGGACAAGTCACTTCCCCTCACTGTGCCTCAGTTTCCCCTCCCACCCTTTGTCTGTCTTGTCCAGTTAGACTGTAAATGGCTCAGGGCAGGGATTGACCCTCACTGGGTTTTGTGCAAGGCCCCCACAGTCGAGGTCAGGTCTCATCTGGGGTCTCTAGGGGATGCAAATAACAATTAACACTGTGATACAACCAGTAATACCAGCCACAGCTTGTAACTCCCCCATTCAGCTTTCATGCAATGAAGGCTACACACAGCTGAATGACAGGGTCACACCATTAAGCTGTAATTAACATCCAAAGTTATTACCCATTAGACTGGACAGCAACTCCCTACCTTGTACTCCTGGGCAGCTTCCTGTACGGGAACCACTGTGTGAGCGCGGTGAGCCCGGGATCTGTCGCACACCACACAGATGGGGGTTTGATCCTCTTCACAGAACAGTTTCAGAGCCTCCTGGTGTTCCCCACACACCCTGCCCCCTCCTGCTCCCTTCGCTGTCTGGAAACTCAGCCTCTTGGCGATTTCTACGACATTTGCCAGGGGCCTGTTGGGCCTGAGGTTTCTCTGTTGCACAGTTTCTCTGCACTGAGGGCAGGAGGCAGCTGTGTCGGGTCCCTCCCAGCACTGGGCGATGCAGGTGCGGCAGAAATTGTGCCCACACTCCAGAGTGACAGGGTCTGTGAAATACTCCAGACAGACAGGACATGTCGCTTCCTCCCGGAGACTTTCTACGGGGCTCTCTGCAGCCATGGCTCCCTCTGGGCAGTGGGACAGGGTAAGTTTCAATTTCCTAAGTTCACACTCTGCCCCGCCTGCAACAGCAAGGGGGGAGGTTTCCTTGCCTGAAAGTGACTCGTGCTGTTTGCTGAGCAGGAAGGACCCAACCAATTTCACCCCTGGAGGCTTTGGTGAAAAAATGTATCAGTTCTGGGGGGATCAGACAATATTTTGGTCAGACGAGAACTATTCAATGACACTGGACACTGAGATTCAAAAAGTTGAAGCTTTAGAACTGTTAAAATTGTCTGTGAGGAGCTAAATCTCCTCCCTCCCCCAGCAGCTCCCCCAGGGCAATGACCCAGTGCCTCCCCCACCACCACACGGACCGAGGCTGAGAGTCCATCTGCTGGCGGCTCAGGGGCCTGTGGAATGTGCTGGGATCTCAGCCTGGGCCCTAGGGGGGCAGGTGACCCTGTCACACAACCACGCCCAGCAAGGCCTGCTCCCATTTTCTCCCAGTTTGTCTGTCCCAGCAGAGAGACCAGGGACTGCAGGGAGACCAAGCTCCTGTCCCCCAGGTGAGGTCTGGGGCCCAATGGCCGAGGGCAGCCGGTGTGAGGGGAGCTCGCACTAGGGGCCTGCAGGGTACGTGGTGTGGGATAAACAGAGACCTCTCAGGCCACTTGCCATTGCGGCTGCAGGAGGGGATGTGGGGACAGACAGAGGAGGCCTGGGGCAGTCTGGGAAGCTGCCATTGGGGACACGGAGAGGGAATTCAGCTGTGGCGGGGAAGCTGTCCTGCGCAGAGATGCTGCTGCGGATGCAGCTAGTTACCCGGGTCCAGCGTTGCAGCAGGTTAACAACGTGGTTACTAGACGTTGCAGCTCAGCAGAGTGAAGTACTGCCCTTTTGCTGGTCTCCGCGCGGCTTCAGATTTGCCAGCATCATTCAAACACCTTTCCCCTGCTACTGTCTCAGGTACCTGGGTCTTCACTCAGCGTTGCAGAGCACAGCAGATTCAGTGCTTTGATACAGGGTTACGGAAAGGAAAGAGACTGGCATGGTACATATAGTACCTGTAATTTCTCTCCCCTGGCTGTCAGATGCACCGTGTGCAGCTGGTTACTTAGAGACATTCAGTCATACAGCTGGGGTGGCATTTTTCTGCTCTGCCACTTTCGCGGTAAAAGGTGGCTGTAACTTTCCCCACTCTGGTCTGTTTGGCATCACTGGGATGCTGAGACCTTTCAATATCAGGACACTGAATCGTAAGCTTTTTGGGTCTATTTGCTCAGCGTCTGTTCAGAGCTCAGCACCATGGGGCCCTTGTTCTCCATAGACTATAATGCAAAGATACACACAGGCATTGTATAGATGGGGAAACTGAGGCAGGGAGTGGACTGGTTCTATGGGCCCCCTATTCAGTGGCTACAAGGGCCAATGCAGACCTTAGGAGCACCTAGGCAAGTGTTGAGCTCCAGCCAGAGCTGCATCCCTGGTTTAATGGTCCTAAGGGGCGTTTCCAGGGTGCAGAGTACAAGAGATGCAGCTTCACCCTGGCCACACCCCTCTGTCCCTTTCCGCCCCTTCCTCCTCCAGCCTGTCTATGCCCCATCCCCACTCCCTCCTGCCTCTCCCAGGAGCACTCCCTGTGGCTGCAGCTGCTGGGGAAGAGGCACAAACAGCCACGCCAGAGCACAATGATGGGACTTTCCACAGGGCTCTCTGCAGCCATGGCTCCCTCCGGGCAGTGGGACAGGCTTTGTTTCCATTTCCTGAGTTCACACTATGCCCCGCCTGCAGCAGCAACGGGGTGTTTCCTTGCCTGAAAATGACTCGTGCTGTTTGCTGAGCAGGAAGGACCCAACCAATTTCACCCCTGGAGGCTTTACTGAAAAAATGTACCACTGGGGCTCCAGTCCTGCCGTCAGCCCCTGTGTTGGTGGGGAGGGTCACTGAGGCAGCCCCCTATCAGGATGAGCCTGGAGGAGCAGGAGCTGTGTGTCGAAGGCGTGATAGTCAGGCTTGGCAGAATTTTTTTTTATAATATATAATATTTGACAGATAATGTTTATTTTAAGGAATTTTTATATTTATTGATTTATATGTTCACAGTTGCACAACAATCTGGGTTTTAAGCCTTTCATTCCAGTTAAAATTTTCACGGTTGTGGGAAATGGTGGGGGAATCAGACAATATTTTGGTCAGACCAGAACTATTTTATGACACTGGACGCTGAGATTCAAGAAGTTGAAGCTTTAGAACTGTTAAAATTGTCTGTGAGGAGCTAAATCTCCTCCCTCCCCCAGCAGCTCCCCCAGGGCAATGACCCAGTGCGTCCCCCACCACCACACGGACCGAGGCTGAGAGTCCATCTGCTGGCGGCTCAGGGGCCTGTGGAATGTGCTGGGATCTCAGCCTGGGCCCTAGGGGGGCAGGTGACCCTGTCACACAACCACGCCCAGCAAGGCCTGCTCCCATTTTCTCCCAGTTTGTCCGTCCCAGCAGAGAGACCAGGGACTGCAGGGAGACCAAGCTCCCGTCCCCCAGGTGAGGGCCGGGGCCGAATGGCCGAGGGGAGCCAGTGTGAGGGGAGCTCGCACTAGGGGCCTGCAGGGTACATGGCATAGGAGTGCACATGGGGTGTGACCGGTTTGCCCAATGCAGGGCAGAGCTCGGGGGGGGGCGGGGGGCTGCGTGCTCCCACAGGGCAGCATGTCTGGCTCCGCCCTGAGCCAAATGCTGCTCGGAGCCTCATGGTTGGGGAGCCGGTGGGTTGGATAAGGGGCGGGGGCAGCCAGGGGACAGGGAGCAGGGTGGGTTGGATACACAGGCGGTCAGATGGCCTGCAGTGCCCATGCTCCACGGTTCGGCAACGTGGGGTGGGGCAGGGCGGGGCACGGCGCTCTCACCTCAGGGGCGGCTCCCCCCTCCCCAGCGTCCCTGCGGAGTCTCAGCGGAGGCAGGGCAGCTCTGCACGCTGGTGCCCCCTCCCAGAGCTGACCCGGTTCCCAGCTGGGGTGGGCGGGGCGGGTGCCAGAGCTGCCTGACCACCCCTCTCCAGCAGGGAGGGGGAGGGAGCTGCAGGCAGAGAGAGCAGCAGGAGTCTGTCACTGTCAGACACAGATGGGGGGGGGGAATTGTGGGGGCAGACAAAGAGATGGAGCCGGGGGCAGGAGAAAGGAGCAGCGATGGGCACCCCAGGGCTGGCATAAAATACACAGTACAGAGGGGGCTTCCTGGGGAGGGGGTGGGGGAGTATAGCAATGCTCCCTTCCCCCACAGACCAGACCCAGGCTGCAGCTGGCTCTGTCCATCACTCCCACCCCCCACCCCACAGAGACCCACACAATTCTCTGCCCCCCTGGAAGATCCCCACCAGCCCCTGTGCCCCCATCACCCCTCTCCAGAGACCCTCCCCTTTGTGCCTCCAGAAACAGCTCCCCTCCCCCCTGCCTCCCCTGCTCCCTACAATCTTCCCCTTTGCCTTCCCCCTCCCGCCCCCAGCTCATTGGCCAGGAGGCTCCGAGACTGGCGGTCACCAAGGCCAATGGGAGCTGCACCTGGGGCAGGGGACCTGCTGGCAGCCGCAGACCTGCCCGGCCCTGCCTCCACAGCACGGGGAGGGGGAGCCCCAGGTGAGCAAACCCCGGTCGTCATCATCACAGGCCCAGCAATGCTCTGTGGATTTAATTCCACTGAGGCAAGTCATTTAATCTCCTCTTCCTTTCCAGATACTTTGTGGCTTTTCCTGTAAGAAAACTTACAATGTCTTTGCAAAGAAGTCCAGTCATCGTTTTTCACTTGAGAAGTATATTTTCTGGTTATTCATACGCTCATTTATTTTGTTAACTCAGTTTCCTAGGGAATTTTAAAAGTCACTTGAATTGTACCTGGTTTTTTTCCATTGGTCCAAAAACACACGGAAGATGTGCAGATTTTTATTTCTGTGGGTCAAAGCATGTAGCAATGTAAATGTCAGAGCTAGAAAAGCTCTGCAAGGGGATGGGTCCCTCAGGAAATTGTCCTCAAGTCATTCCTTCTTCTGGGCATTCCTTTCTATTGTTCCCTCTTCCAGTGATAGGGATCATTGTCTCCACCCACAGCGGAGATGCAGAAGACTGGGCCAACCCTGGAGCCACTCTGCCTCTACCCTTGTTCTCTGTCTGCTCCCTCTACCAGCCCCTTTGGTCTCCCTGGGATTCCCCCTACCATTACTCCCTCAAACTTCGGCTTGAATAAAGACTGGGAGTGAATGTGTCATTACACAAAGTCAAACTATTTCCCCCTTGTTTATTTCCCCCCTACTGTTCTTGTCAACTGCTGGAAATGGCCCACCTTGATTATCACTACAAAAGGTCCCAGCCACGCCCCGCCCCGCCTCCAGCTCTCTCTTGCTGGTAATAGCTCACCTTTCCTGATCACTCTTGTTACAGTCTGTATGGTAACACCCATTGTTTCATGTTCTCTGTGTATATAAAATCTTCCCACTGTATTTTCCACTGTCTGCATCCGACGAAGTGAGCTGTAGCTCACGAAAGCTTATGCTCAAATAAATTGGTTAGTCTCTAAGGTGCCACAAGTCCTCCTTTTCTTTTTGTGGATACAGACTAACATGGCTGCTACTCTGAAACCTGTCCCTCTGGGTCTTCTTTCTCTGGAGCTTCTCATGAAGCAAAGTTGTCATTACAGGTTCTTATCTCTGTAATGTATTTAATGTTGATGTATTTCTTAAGTGTTAATGAATGCACTGTGGGAGTCCCCCTTCAGCCCTCTATATAAATTGATCCTTTTCTTTCCATATGTTTTGCCCGTAGGGTTTTCTGCAGCCCTAGGGCAGCCAGCAATAACACCTGCACCTTTGCAATGGGGTGAAGGAAGGGACCATGAGATCCCTATTTATGTGATTTGCAAGAAGTGTTATCATGACTCAGGGTACCAAATGCGTTTAAATGATATAAGTGCCTTGTAAAATCCCAAAGCAAGCTCATTTTCATTTCTCATATGATAATCTCCTATACAGGATACACACATTTTTCATTAATTCTATGAGTTGATTTTATTATTAGTAGTAGTATTAATTATTATTAACTAGGTTACTGTTTTTTTTCAGTGTGGAAAATTGTGTGCTCAATGTTTGCCTTAAAAAAAAAAATCCCCTGGGTGCACACGCTAATGAAATGTAATGCGCACGTCTATGGTACATGGTGTGGGATAAACAGAGACCTCTCAGGCCACTCGCCCATTGCGGCTGCAGGAGGGGATGTGGGGACAGACGGAGGAGGCCTGGGGCAGTCTGGGAAGCCGCCATCGGGGACACGGAGAGGGAATTCAGCTGTGGCGGGGAAGCCGTGCTGCGCAGAGATGCTGCTGCAGCTGCAGCTAGTTACCCGGGTCCAGCGTTGCAGCAGTTTAACAACGTGGTTACTAGACGTTGCAGCTCAGTGGAGTGAAGTGCTGCTCTTTAGCTGGTCTCTGCGCAGCTTGAGATTTGCAGCCATCGTTCAAACACCTTTCCCCTGCTGCTGTCTTAGGCCTTGGCTACACTTGCGAGTTACAGTGCAATAAAGGAGCCCCGGGCACACTAGCTCACTACCCATCCACACTGGCAAGGCACGTAGAGCACTCTGCCCCAGGTGACCAACCGTCAGACCCGCCCTTTAAATTCTCTGGAAATTTTGAAAATCCCCGTCCTGTTTGCTCAGCCAGGCGTGGAGTTCTCTCAGCGAATCTTTCCAGGGGACCATGCCTCCACGCGCCAGGCGATCCCCAGTATGGAGCAATGGCGAGGTGCTGGACCTCATCAGTGTTTGGGGGGAGGAAGCTGTCCAGTCTCAGCTGCGCTCCAGCCATAAGAATTACGAAACCTTCGGGCAGATATCAAAGGCCATGATGGAAATGGGCCATGACCGAGACGTACTGCAGTGCAGGGTTAAAGTGAAGGTGCTGCGGAATGCCTACCACAAAGCCCACGAGGCAAACAGCTGCCCCCAAGACCTGCCGTTTGTACAAAGAGCTGGACGCGATACTTGGGGGTGACCCCACCTCCACTCCCAGGACCACCGTGGATACTTCAGAGCCAAGTTCAATCAGGCAGGAGGAGGAGGAGGAAAGCGGGAGCGAGGGTGCTGAGGAGGAGGGAGACACCCCAGAATCCCGAGATGCATGCAGCCAGGAGCAGTTCTCAAGCCAGGAGGAAGGTAGCCAGTCACGGCGGCTGGTGCTAGGGGAAGGACAAACACCAGAGGAGGTTCCCGGTAAGCTGCTTTTATTTTGGGAAGGAAGTTATTCGGTGCGGGCTCTTGGGGTGAGGAGGATTACGGCTGCATGCATGCTATTGTGTAGACTGTGCTTGCCCTTAAGTACGGGGGAATCATTGCTCTGTCTAGGGTGAACAATGCTGCCTCTGTTAAGTGTTGCATTTTGGCTTTACCGATGCAACCTTGAGATCTCAGCCGTCCATGTTATCACTGGCCAAAAGCCTCCAAAGAACCAGAAAGAGGCCACGTAGAAGCAAGGAAGACATGTTGCATGAAGTAATGCAGCATTCAAGTAATGAGAATCAAAAAGTGTAGGAGTGGCGGGAGAGTGAAAGAAGGATCCGCCAGCAGAACGAGGAGGGCTGGCACAAAAGCGCGGTGCTCCGGCAGCAAAGCACGGATCGGCTGATAAGCTCAACGGAGCACCAAGCAGACTCTATCCAGGCGCTCGTAGCCATGAAGGCGGAGCACTACCGTGCCCGCCCCTGCCCCCTGCAGCCCTTGTCCCAAAACTCTCTCCCTTGTGCCCCCATGTCACCTCCCACCCACTTTCCCCAACATCCGGGTTCTTACTGCCACCAGCTGCCTCCAACACCTGTAGCTTCACCACCCAGCCCTGAAAACTACGACCCCAACCCTCTGCACTCAACCCCCATCACCAGGCATTTCAGCCGGCCAGAAGTGCAGCCCTCATTGCACAGCACTCCAGACAGGACATACGCAAATCTGTGATTGTACCGTTCCCCACCCCACCCCCTTGCCCTTTCTGTTTCCCAAGCAGGTGCGTTTATTTTCAATAAATGAATTTTCTTTTCAATAAATGGATTTTTTGGCTTTGAAAACATTCTTTACTATTCCATAAAGTAAAAGATACATTAACCCAGGAACTCAATAAGCACTGCAAGTCAGTGCAGCAAACACAGATTCCTACTAACATTGGAACCACTGCACTTCACTCCCGTACAGGGCACCAAACTGGTGGCTTTCAGCCTCAAATGGCTCCCTCAAGCCATCCCTAATCCTTTCAGCCCTGCGCTGGGCCCCTCGAATAGCCCTGCTCTCCGGCTGTTCAAATTCAGCCTCCAGGTGTTGAACCTCCGAGTTCCATGCCTGAGTGAATCTTTCACCCTTCCCTTCACAAATGTTATGGAGGGTACAGCATGCGGATATCACCGCGGGGATGGTGTCATCGGCCAGGTCCAGCTTCCCATACAGAGAGTGCCAGCGGCCCTTTAAATGGCCAACAGCACACTCCACAGTCATTCTGCACTGGCTCAGCCTGTTGTTGAACCTCTCCTTGTTGCTGTCAAGGCTCCCTGTGTAGGGTTTCATGAGCCATGGCATTAAAGGGTAAGCGGGGTCTCCAAGGATCGCAATGGGCATTTTGACTTCCCTTACAGTGATCTTCTGGTCTGGGAAAAAAGTCCCGGCTTGCAGCTTCCTGAACAGGCCAGCGTTCCGAAAGATGTGAGCGTCATGCACCTTTCCAGGCCAGCCTGCATTAATGTCAATGAAACACCCACGGTGATCCACAAGCGCCTGGAGAACCACAGAGAAATACCCCTTCTGATTAACGTACTTGGAGGCTAGGTGGGCTGGTGCCAGAATTGCAATATGTGTCCCACCTATCACCCCTCCACTGTTAGGGAAACCCATTTGTGCAAAGCCAACCACAATCTCATGCACGTTACCCAGAGTCACGGTTCTTCTGAGCAGGATGTGATCAATGGCCCTGCAAACTTGCATCAACACGATTCCAACGGTCGACTTTCCCACTCCAAACTGGTTAGCGACCAATCAGTAGCTGTCTGGAGTTGCCAGTTTCCAGATTGCAATAGCCACCTGCTTTTCCACCGTCAGGGCAGTGCTCAATCTCGTGTCTTTGCGCCGCAGGGTGGGGGTGAGCTCCTCACACAGTCCTGTTGGAGACCCCAGGGCATGGCCACTAGTTAAGTTGAGGGGATGGAAGGCCATAAGGGTCGAGGAAGTCTCCCTGCTGAAGGCCTAAGGGCTTCTTCTCAACCCCCTTAATAGAATTCAGGCCTGGCTGGTTTGAGTAAGCTCTTTTGCTCTTAAAACAATGTTGCAGTTGTAGATAATGGCTTATAGTATAAGGTTTGCTGACGCCAAGTTAAAGATAACAGGAGAGACAGCTACAAGGCCAGACAGAATGTGCTGGTTGTTTAAGTTGCTAGGAATGCTTGTTAGAGGTTGCAGGAAATAAACATTGTTGTAACCCATATAAAAAAGGCAGAGTATTTGTGCAAAGTTTTGATTGGCTGATGTGTAGTGCAGTAGCATTAAGAAATATAAAAGTGTGTGTAATAACCTGCTCTGATGTGCAGGATTTGAGATTCCATTCTCCCTGTATCTTGTTTGCAGCTGCAAATAAACTTTTCTGCTTCTCCACCCCGTTGTGATTATTGGGTGACGCACACCAGGTAATGAACCCCTGCTGTTGTTCGCCTCTGGCACTGGGTGCCGGCAACAGTCCCATGAAAGTGGCTTTTCTCATCCAAAAGTTCTGCAGCCACTGCTCGTCATCCCAGACTTGCATGACGATGTGATTCCCACAACTCAGTGCTTCTTTCCCGAGCCCAAAAGGGGTGTTCCACAGTGCTGAGCATGTCCGTGAATGCCACAAGCAATCTCGTGTCGTATGCGTTACTCGAGTCAAGACTCCTCACTGTCCGTTTGGATCTTAAGGAGTAACTCAACTGCCAAACGTGACGTGCTGGTGAGACTCGTCAGCATATTCCCCAGCAGTTCGGGCTCCATTCCCGCAGACCAAAAGGGAAGACACAGTGCCCTGGGGCAGGAGCTGTGGCTGGGAGACCCCATGAGATCCAATCCCACAGATCTGCACAAACCGCTCCCTGCTGCTGCTTCTCCCCAGCCTCCCAACCCCTGATTGATTCATGCTGGGTCCCTGCCCAGCTCCCACCTCTGCCCCACAGGGCCCCTCTGCCCCTCCTGCAGCCTCAGGGGTTCCTCCCCCTCCCCCTCCCACCATGGGGGGGCCGCAGAGAGGAAGGGGGAGGAACTTCCAGGGGTCATAGAGATGAGGGGACAGGGGCTGGCTAGATGGGAGTCCTCCAAGGTCATAGAGACGGGGGGTCCGTGAGACTAGAGAGGCTGATTTCCGGTTCCCCCCTCTGCTGTGGGTCTCAGGGATGCAGGCGGAGCCGGGATCCCCCCACCCCCACCCAGAGCCAGGGGCGGATTCTCTCCCCAGGGACGGAGCCCAGTGGGAAAGTGAAGATCGGGGCCTCGCCACCAGCATCGATAAATGTCACCTGCCCCCGGCCACAGTCCAGACAAACCTGGATCCTGCTGGGGGCCCGGCTCCGGGGCAGGGGGTTCACAGGGGAGGTGAGAGCCCAGAACTGACCCCCCCACCACTGCACAGCCCAGATCCCACCCTCAGGGCTACGGCTGATCTGTCCCTTCCTCCCCACAGACTCTCTGGCCACCCCCACAGCCCAGTATCCCTCACCCCCCACCTCCACCTCCCAGCAATGTCTCCCCGAGGTGAATCCCTCACACCCCAGCACACAGGGCTCAGTGTCAAATCTCTCAGGGGTGTCGGGCAGTTGCTGCCGCGTGTCTCCCCGTCTCACACTTTTCCAATCCTCAGACAGGATGAGTTGGGGATGAGCCGTGTCTGGATCCAGAGTCACATTCGCTGGGGAGAGAGAGAATCAGAGCGTTAGGGGCAGAGTTTGGCCCTGGGGAAGGCTGGGGCCATTTCTCAATCTCCCCAGCAGCCCTGTTCTGGCTGGGACAGGCCTGGATCCCAGGGAGCTGCCTCTGTCCTGGGCACCTGAGACTGAGCAGGGATGTCACTGCACTTCCTCAGTCACTGTAAGGAGACCCACTTCATTAATTTCCCATTTGCTTGCATAAGCGTCAGCTCCCAGCTACCCCTGTTGATTCTGCCCCATTCCCAGCAGGAGAGACACACCAAGAAAGGTTTTAGTGTGGAGGGAGCAGAGGAAGCAGGTCCAGTTTTGAAGCCCAGAGGAAATTTCGCTCCTCTAATGCAGTCTCCACTTCCAGGGCTGGGAACAGAGAGGAAGATGCAGCATTGGGGAAGAGCTGATTAACACCAGAGAGTAGGAGGTGGCATTGGGTGAGGTAGCCCCATCCCCAGCCCAGAGAGAAGGGATGTGTCAGTCCTCAGGGCACAGAGCTCTGTTCGGGTGCTGCTCAGGGAGCTCCACGCCTGCCCAAGGCTTGCACTTTAGGGGGCCAACATGGCCCCCTGCCCCCAAACTATGCCCATGTTATAAAAAGAGGGTGAGCTTGACCTCCTGGCCCCCCATGTTCCAGTGCCCCTGGATCTCCTCACTGTTAATAGATTATTTTTAGGGCTGTGTGTGTTGATTTGGTTGGTAACTTTCGTTACAATCTCATGAAGATGTTTTCACTGGAATTTTCCCCTAATTTTCTCCTAATTTAAAGACAATCTCCAGCTGCAAACTCACCCTGTCTGTGTGCTCCTAGGGATTCCAGTGCAGACGGCAGAGTGTCTGGCGGAGGAAAGGAGAAAAGAGACAAGATTTCAGACTTTCATATTTATAACAGCATCCCCACTCTGAACGCATAGAACTGAGTTTTCATCATGACAGAGAAAAAGATCGAGAGGCCCAGAGACACACTCAGGCATTTCATTGAAACTAACTGAAACCTTCTATTTCCTCTTTCATTCAGATATCTCGCAATAATGGAACCAACCTCCTTTCAGCTTCACAACCATCCCAGGACACACAATCTGTAAGAGAGATTTACTTTTCCCCTCCTCATCCCCTCCCACCCTTCCAACTCCAGTTGGTTTGTCTCATTCACTCACTGCCTTTTGTCATAACCTAGACCCAGATCATACAAAGACTTTGGCATAAAAGTAACTTTACCCACTTTGGTCCCTTTGGCCAGGGGTTGGCAGCATCATGTTGTGCGATGGACACTTGACAAAATTACCGGAGTGGGTGGCTGACATTGGCGGGGGGTTATGTCATTCAGTCATCATTCAACCCGTAAAATAATGCACAATTTTCCACACTGAAAAAAACATAACCTAGCTCGTTAATAAATAATAAACAATAATAATAGTAATAAATTCAACTCAGGTGAGTGTTTTTGAATGTCCCTCACTGCCGCAGTCAATATTTTTTTTGTGGGATTGCAGCATTGAAATAAATATTTCTCCTAAAACCATATTTCAGTGCATTGTTGTCACTAGTCTTTTATTTTTCTTGTTTAAATAATATGTCTGACAGGAGGATGAGTGTCTCTGTGTCTGTGTGTGTGTGTGTCCCACCTCTACACCGCTTACCCCATGTCTCTCCCCTGTCTGTGTCCCTTACATGGGAGATCCCCCATCATGTCACAGGATGTGAGAAGCAGAGGAGGGGAGTCTCTGAGTGGAGCAGGGTTTCCCACTGGCACACTGTGACCAGGGCACCCCTCTCCGGGCAAGGGTGATCCCAGGGTCGATGGGAACCTCCTCTGTCTCCTGACCAGGACAAAGGGACAAGCTCTGGCTGTGGGTGGGGGTCTGTTGTAAGCAGGGGCCAGGGTGGAACAAATTCTTCGGCGAGAGGACTCACCTCTGGTGGCTCCCAGAAGTGGCTTCCCACTGTCCCTCATCCCTGCTGCTCCTGGGAAGCTAGGCTGAGGGGATCTGTGCAGCTGGGGGAGGGGTAGCAGTGAGGGGCTGGAGCTTGGCTGAGGGGAGTTGTGCAGTGGGGGGGGCAGCACTGAAGAGTTGGAGTTAGGCTGAGGGGGGCTCTGCAGTGGGGGGTAGCACTGATGGACTGGAGCTTCGCTGAGGGGGGCTGTGCAGTGAGGGGGCGGCACTGAGGGGCTGGAGCTAGGCTGAGGGGGGCTGTGCATCCAGCCACAGAGAAGTTAGTAAAGTCCAATACCCCCTGTGTGGAGACAAGGGGGAAAGTGGCGTGTGCAGAATCAGTGGGAATAAACTGATTATGAGAAGAGAACAATAACATGAAAATAACTTGAAGAAAAAAAGCCCTGCCAATGATGTGTTCATGCATGTGTAGTGTCTGACCTATATAAGGTACTTAATATTCACACCGCTCAAAGGTGATTGGAAATATGCAATTTTGATCTGTCTAATTTTCCAGACATTGGAAGGGGTAACTAGAGCTTCCTAGGAGAAATCCCCCGTGACCCACCTATGCCCCAGGAGAAGCACTTCTTTCTATATGTGATGGCTAGTAGCAAATATCCCAATGGCTGGTGATGGGGCACGAGTCGGGGAGGGCTCTGAGTTAGAGAGAAATCTTTCCCAGGTGCCTGACTGTTGGGTCTTCTGATATGCTCAGTGTCCAACTGGCCACCATATTTGGGATAGGGAAGGAATTTTCCACCAAAGCAAATTACCAGAGACTCTGGGGTTGATTTTTTCTTCCTCTGCCATATGGGGCACGTATCATTTACCAATGTTAAACTAGAAGAAATGGTGGTTCTCTGTAACTTGAAGTCTTTAAATCATTATATGAGGGCTTCAGTAATTCAGCCAGAGTTTACGGGTAAATTGCAGGAGTGGGTGGGGAAGTTCTGTGGCCTGCAATGTGCAGGAGGTCAGAGTAGATGGATCATGATCGTCCCTTCTGACCTTAAAGTCGATGAGTCATTTCTTACTTTGTAACTGTCATTGAAAAGAATGTTTCTGGTGCAAACAAACGTTTGAATTAATCAACCTGAGTGTCTTGGACCCAAATGTCTGGCCTTCTCACCCAACTATTAAATAGAAGCATCATCTAAGTATGAACCAATTGACCAGCACCATTCTCTTCCCACAGTCTCAGAGGCTCTTCCCAATTTCCATTCCTAGATCCCTTCTGGGTACCTTTGAACTTCCTCAGAGTTGCCATTAGCACAATAGTTTTCTGGGAGAAATCACTGACTTGCTCTTCCAGTTCAGGAGAAATCTCCTCTGACTGCTGGAACTTCCCCTTCTCACACCTGGAGAGAAACAATTTCACGTGATTATATTTCATTGTGTGACTCATGATAAGTTCTGGCTAGTGAGTCGCTGCTCTAATGGGCCTGGAGTTCGAATTCCTCGACTTCTCCCGGCCTCAGAGCAGGTGAAACACAGCCCATGGCCGTACAACCTTCCCTTCTCAGGACTCATTAATGTTCTTAAACTCTGGTCTGGTGAGATCAGCTCCGGGGACAAAAGGGGAACTGAGTCTCCATGGCCAATTCACTCCTTGGCCTCCATGCTCTGAGGGACAGGAGGTTCCTACGTAAAGTGCTGTAGAAATCTGTCCACTAGAAACTAAACTGAGACACCAACTCCCCCCTCCCCAGCTCATTCCACACAGGTCTCCAAACTGTCCTCAGGCCGGGAAAGTCTCAGGTGGGAAAGACTCTTGACCACTGCTGCCTTGGGCTGAATGGTAACCAGGGCCCCAGTAGTGACAGGCCCATATTCCATCCCCACAATCCTGAGGCAGCCACACCCCCAGGGATGTGACATCTCTAGGAAACACTTGAGGTCAGTCTTTCCCACTAAATGGAGAATTCCAGAGTCTTCTGTACCAGGGTGAGAACCTCAGGATTAAGTTTATCTGAGAGATTTGTCTCCAAAATCCCCACACATGTTGCTGTGGAGATGCGGTGCAAACATCATCTCCATGCTCTTCCCCAGCATTGCCAAGTATGTGTGGGAGTGAGAGAGAGCCACGTACCTACTCAAAGTGCTTCTGACATCCTAGAGGGGAGAGAGATTAAAAAAAATCTCAGTACCGCCTGACACACACTTGGGATTCCAGGAAAGGGGTTTTGCAAATACAGGGAAAATCAGCCCTGCCCTGGCCCCGGGGCCATGGTTTCACTGAGCTAATGTGGCTCTTCCATCTCTAATATCAATGTGTCTGTGAATCTGCAAAGAACAATAGTCATTCACATTTCAGCAATGCACACATTGAGTTACACTGAGATCTCTGACTGCTGGACCTTGGTGCCCGTACTTCAGGAGCTGTCCTGTCCCTGTGTTGGGATTTGGGATGTTTCTAGCTCAGTCTCACCTGCAGGAATTCACTTGCTGGCTTCTGACCCTTCCCCTCCATCTCACTGATCAGCTCACTGAGACGGGAAATCCCCTCTGAGAGTTTGGTGATATTTTCCTACTGTATCTTCACAATCTCCTTGTCCAGCTTTTCCAGCTGGGCCAGCAGGAGTCGCTCTTGTTCCTCCAGGAACTGCCGCAGCTGCTGAAATTCAGACACAATCTTCTGCCTCTCGGTTTCTGTCTGTTTCTAGAAGAAATAAGGAAAGGGCTGGTCAGGAACATGGATGGAGAGTGGAGACCTTTCATACAGTCTTACAAGACAGAGTTTCTTTACAATCTCTAACACATCTGTGTAGAGACCAGGCCATGAGGCGTCAGGCCTAGTGCTCAGAGCTGCAGTCAGAAGTCAGGAACTACAGCCAAAGTCAGAGCTGGAGTCAAAGTCAGGAATTTACCAAGGGTTGGGGCTACAGTCGAGGTCAGAAGTCGTGCCAAAGGCTGAGCCAGAATCAGTGTCTGAAGTCACACGGGGGATCAGGACTGGGGTCGGAGTCAGGGAGCCACGCGAAGGGTCAAGCCACAGTCAGACAGCAGTACTGCAGGTCAAACCTGAGTCAAGAACAACGCCAGGGCCAAGCCAGAGTCAAGGTCAACTCCAGCAGCAGATCGGGAGTTCACTCAGTTGTTTGGACAACTTCCCGTGACTCCTGCTGGCGTAATTCATGCAGCCGAACGTCTGCTCCAATCAGGAGCTTCGTAGGCAGATCCGCTGGTGGGCCAGAGTTCCACTAGCCCCGCCCCCCCGGCTCTGGAGAGCGGTCGGGTTGTCATGAGAGTCTCTGTGGACTGAGGTTCCAAACCCACCATTCTTCACATCCTGACACTTGACTCTACACTGCGATCACAAAGGAGAGGATTTTCTTACAGCTTCGCATTTGGGCCCAATCTCTCTGCAAGGGCTGTCTCCGTGTCTACCGGGATATAGTCAGTGCGGTTTGGGAGAAATTTTGTGAATGCCACAACGGGTAGTAATTAACTAAACTGCATCTTAGATCCTGCAGAAGACGCTGTTGTCCTTCTCCAGGGAGAGAACATTTGTGATATGCGCACGCCCACGGCCACACACACACACACACAGAGTGTCCCATGATCATGGAAAAACACACACAAGGCCACAGAGAAATCTACCAATAAACATCCCTCCCAGCTCCATGTCCCGGCAGGCAAAGAACAACAGGCACCGACCAGATACTCCCGGCTTCTCTCCTCTCCAGTCACTTTCAATCCCAGCAGCTTTTCTCTCTCTTCCCTCAGAGTCTTCAAATGGGCTTGTATTTTTTCCTGACAAACAGAAATGATTTTGTGGGTTTATTTTGAGGATTGTAGGGGGTAGATGAGGTGTTTTCCACCCAAAATTCTACATAACAGTCAGTCTTCCTAGATACACTAGGTGGGTAAGGCAATACCTTCCGCTGGCCCAGCTCCTGTTGGCAAAAAAGTTACACACAACTCAACTCTGGGGAACATATGCTTTCCCAGGCCTGAAGAAGAGCTCTGTGTAAGCTTGAAAGCTTGTCGTTCACCATAGAAGTTGGCCATGAGCAGATATTACTTTACCTACCTTGTCTCTCTAGTATCCCGGGACCAACAAAATACTCTGTACAACAGTGGGTCTTTCTAGAGGTAGGACAGCAGAGACACCAAGGAAATGAAACCTTACTTATGGAAATTGGGCGGGTTTTGTTTTTATTACATCCACTTTCTCCATTGAGTCAAACCAGTGGAAAACTGGTGTCCCATGGTGGTGAATCTATAAAGCTGTTTTTGAGAAGATTTAACAAACAGTGATACCAATCCCAGAAGCCACCGGGGGCAGCCATGTAGGCTGGGATGCTCAAAGGAGTCCACCTCCATTGGCTTTCAGCCCTGTACCCCTGGGGATGGGATGGGTTGGACAGCACTGATCTAAGGACTAGGACAAACACCATTAGATGTGTTGATTTGTGTTAAGAACAGCTGGCGTTTGCCCTAGTGCTGTCCTAGCCCCTTTCCCTGGCAATGGCCTCTGGGTAGCGACCCCAAAGTCCTGAGCAAAGACCCCAGAAGCGGTGGATTCTGGCAGATTTCAAAGGGCTGCCTGGTGGGACTAACGGACCCACGTTGGCTGATCCTTGACCACAAACACACGAGAACAGGTCAGAGTGGCACTGGTCCGCACGGCCCAGGGGTTAGTTTTGCTGAAGATAAGTCTGATCCCAGTGGCATGTGGCATGGACCTGCGCTGACTGGAGCCCTTGTGGGTGTGGACTGAAGTGCTCGGGGTCCCACACCGTGTTCAGCCCAGTGATCTGCTCTAGTGCAGGCTGGCAGCATCTGAGTTTAACCCTCATGGAGCGGCACAGGAGTTCAGAATCGCAGTGGGAAACCTCCTCTCCCTGCCGGGCCTAGGACCTGTATCAAGGAGTCTTTTCCTCCTACTGTCTGCAGTTCAACACTGCTCAGTGCTGCTGAAAGGGGCAGAGTAGCTAGTGATTAGAGCACTGAAGTGGGCCTTGGAAAACCAGGTTTTTATATCCAGCTCTGCCACTGATCTGCTGAGTCACCTTGGACAAGTCACTTCCTCTCACTGTGCCTCAGTTTCTCCTCCCACCATTTGTCTGTCTTGTCCAGTTAGACTGTAAATGGCTCGGGGCAGGGATTGTCCCTCACCGGGTTTTGTGCAAGGCCCCCACAATTGAGGTCAGATCTCATCTGGGGTCTCTAGGGGATGCAAATAACAATAAACACTGTGATACAACCAGTAATACCAGCCACAGCTTGTAACTCCCCCAATCAGCTTTCATGCAATGAAGGCTACACACAGCTGAATGACAGGGTCACACCATTAACCTGTAATTAACATCCCAAGTTATTACCCATTAGACTGGGCAGCAACTCCCTACCTTGTACTCCTGGGCAGCTTCCTGTATGGGAACCACCCTGTGAGCGCGGTGAGCCCGGGATCTGTCGCACACCACACAGTTGGGGGTTTGATCCTCTTCACAGAACAGTTTCAGAGTCTCCTGGTGTTCCCCACACACCCCGCCCGCTCCTGCTCCCTTCGCTGCCTGGAAACTCAGCCGCTTGGCGATTTCTACGACATTTGCCAGCTGCCTGTTGGGCCTGAGGTTTCTCTGTTGCACAGTTTCTCTGCACTGAGGGCAGGAGGCGGCTGTGTCGGGTCCCTCCCAGCACTGGGCGATGCAGGCTCGGCAGAAATTGTGCCCACACTCCAGAGTGACAGGGTCTGTGAAATACTCCAGACAGATGGGACATGTCGCTTCATCCTGTAGACTTTCCACGGGGCTCGCTGCAGCCATGGCTCCCTCTGGGCAGTGGGACAGGGTAAGTTTCCGTTTCCTGAGTTCACACTGTGCCCCGCCTGCAGCAGCAACTGGGTGTTTCCTTGCCTGAAAGTGACTCAAGCTGTTTGCTGAGCAGGAAGGACCCAACCAAATTCACCCCTGCAGGCTTTGGTAAAAAAATGTATCAGTTCTAGGGGGATCAGACAATATTTTGGTCAGACGAGAACTATTTAATGACACTAGACACTGAAATTCAAAAAGTTGAAGCTTTAGAACTGTTAAAATTGTCTGTGAGGAGCTAAATCTCCTCCCTCCCCCAGCAGCTCCCCCAGGGCAATGACCCAGTGCCTCCCCCACCACCACAGGGACGGAGGCTGAGAGTCCATCTGCTGGCGGCTCAGGGGCCTGTGGAATGTGCTGGGATCTCAGCCTGGGCCCTAGGGGGGCAGGTGGCCCTGAGTGTAACACAACCAGACCCAGCAAGGCCTGCAACCATTTTCTCCCTGTTTGTCCGTCCCAGCAGAGAGACCAGGGACTGCAGGGAGACCAAGCTCCCGTCCCCCAGGTGAGGGCTGGGGCCCAATGGCCAAGGGCAGCCGGTGTGAGGGTAAACAGAGACCTCTCAGGCCACTTGCCATTGCGGCTGCAGCAGGGGATGTGGGGACAGACGGAGGAGGCCTGGGGCAGTCTGGGAAGCCGCCATCGGGGACACGGAGAGGGAATTCAGCTGTGGCGGGGAAGCCGTGCTGCGCAGAGATGCTGCTGCGGATGCAGCTAGTTACCCGGGTCCAGCGTTACAGCAGTTTAACAACGTGGTTACTAGACGTTGCAGCTCAGCGGAGTGAAGTGCTGCCCTTTTGCTTGTCTCCGCGTGGCTTGAGATCTGTGCCATCATTCAAACACCTTTCCCCTGCTTCTGTCTCAGGTACCCGGGTCTTCACTCAGCGTTGCAGAGCAGAGCAGATTCAGTGCTTTGATACAGGGTTACGGAAAGGAAAGAGACTGGCATGGTACATATAGTACCTGTAATTTCTGTCCCCTGGCTGTCGGATGTACCGTGTGCAACTGGTTCCTTAGAGACATTCAGTCAGACAGCTGGGGTGGCCTTTTTGTGCTCTGCCCCTTTCTCAGTAAATGGTGAGTGTAACTTTACCCACTCCGGTCCCTTTGGCATCACTGGGACACTGAGACCTTTCACGATCAGGACACTGAATCGTAAGCTTTTCAGGTCTGCTCAGAGCTCAGCACCATGGGCCCCTTGTCCTCCATAGACTATAACGCGAAGAGACACACAGGCATTGTATAGATGGGGAAACTGAGGCAGGGAGTGGGCTGGTTCAATGGACCCCCTATTCAGTGGCTACAAGGACCAATGCAGACCTTAGCAGCACCTAGGCAAGTCCTGAGCTCCAGCCAGAGCTGCATCCCTGGTTTAATGGTCCTAAGGGGCGTTTCCAGGGTGCAGAGTACAAGAGGTGCAGCTTCACCCTGGCCACACCCCTCTGTCCCTTTCCACCACTTCCTCCTCCAGCCTGTCCATGCCCCAACCCCACTCCCTCCCGCCCCTCCCAGGAGCACTCCCTGTGCTGGCAGCTGCTGGGGAGGAGGCACAAACAGCCACGCTCGCCGGCACAGGAGCCAGAGCACAATGCTGGGCTGCGTCCAAATGTCAGGAATGTCTTTTGATTTAAGGTCCAAATCTGGGGACTGAGCTAAGTGCTGAGGGGCTGGTTCTCCAAGGGGCTGGGCACCGGCAGCGCCCACTGACTCCGGCTGCAGCTGTGAATGCGGGTGGAACATGCGCCCTGAAGTCCTGTATTCCGAGGAGAGAAACCCAGACACCCCAAAATCAGGCCACTGCTGTAAAATTTGGCCTCATGGACTTGTCCATTAACAGCAGGACGTGGGCTAAGTCTCATTGTAAGTCGCTGTTTATATTTGGTCACTGCTCAGTCCCATGATTGGAAGCAGCAGAGGGGCTGACCCCAGGGGTGCTCCGGAGCTCAAACACCCACGGAAAAAATACAGGGGGAGCTCAGCACCCACCAGCCCTAGCTGTTCTGTGGGGCCGCCAATGAGCTGTTTGGTGGCTGGGGGAGGTGCCTGTGGGAGGGCGGAGAGCAGCGAGCTGCAGATTGGCTGCGGCTTTGGCGGAGGGGTTGGAGCAGGGGCGGGAAGAGGCAGCCAGAGAGCAAGTCCTTAGGGGATGAGGCGGAGTGGGTCAGAAGAGGCGGAGCTAGGGCAGGGCCTCAGGGGAGGGGCATAGTGGGGGCGTGGCCTCAGGGCAGAGAGGGGGTAGAGCACCCCCAAGGAAAAATAAAAGTCAGCTTCTATGCTCCCACTCTCTGCCGGGGGTGAGGGGCATTATTTGAACCAGAGTCCCCCACTTCTCAGGAGAGTGCGCTAACCACTCAGCCAGTGTTTTGCAAACTGGAGGGTCCTGACCCAAAAGGGGATTGCAAGGCTTTTGGAGGGGGGGTCATGAGATCACAAAAAATATTATGGTAACCACTGGTACGAGTGGAACATGGAGGTCATGGATTCTGCGATTTTATTTGACCTCTGTGACTTCATCTCCCCACAACAGGGCTTCATCTTCAACCCCACAACGTGGCTCCGGCTGTGAGCCCCATATGGCGGGCCTCAGGCTTCAGCTGCTTTGCATATCCAAGATTGGAAGTGCTGAGGGAACAGCAAGTGACGGGGAAATTTCCCACTGAACTGAAGGCACATTCTCAGGAAAGCCCAAGGGCTTCCAATGATATGATCTGTCCTATGGATGCAAACGTCTATCAGTTAACCCTGGAGTCTGTCCATGTCCCTGCCCTGCTCTGCTCTCTCCCTGGTCGTATGTTACAGGCAGAGACAGAAGCTGAAAGGCAGAAACTTGTGTCTTACTTTCAACAACTGCACCATGTCCTGGAGGAACAAGAGCGACTCCTACTGGCCCAGCTGGAAGAGCTGGATCCAGAGACTGCAGAAAGAATTGAAAAGACAAAGCAAATTTTGCAGGAAATACCCTGTGCCTGTGAGCTGCTCATGAACGGGTGTGTGTGTGTATGATCACAAACTGGAGAACTTGGAGGATGCTGATGTGGCTAGTAAGTCGGTGAAACTAGCCGAATAACATTTCTGTTTTGATGTAGGAATAAAAAGACTGAATATTGTTCCCTTTTGTCCTTTTGAGCCATCTTTATATTACGTAAGTATGTGTCCGTAAAACAGTTTGGTTGTCCATAATTTTTTTTCTATACTGTCCATAAAAATTATTTTCAGCACTTGGCAACCCTGCTTCCAGACACTCTCTGAGGGTAACCCTCCCGTGAGTGAGACGTTGAAGCAAAACGCTCCACTCTGGGCTTTTCTTTATCAGTGAACACAAATGGTGGTAGAAGCCATGCACTTTTAGAGAAGCTGTTTTACCAGGGAGACGTATCTTGGGAACCCTTCGACAACTGGCCTCCAATTTGGCCCCCAGCCTGACCCTGCTCCTCCGCAGGGCACACCAAATGTCCAGGCAAACCAAGGGACTTTGTGGATCTCAGTGCACTTACAATAGTCAAGTTTTAAAGAGAAAGCTGGTCTCATCCATAACTCTAGTCATCGCTTTGGTGATGTGACAGGACCCCCCCCCCATCCTCCTCCAGCCATGGGGTGTGCAGCTAAGCAGGTGTCTACCTCTGTGCAGGGAGGCCTTAGCACTTGCCCCTGTCACTGGCATCTCCCATTGGCTAGCTTAGGTGGCTTCCGCACTACAGTGATGGGTGTGAAAGTTTTCACAGCGCTGAGCACAGTACCTAGGCCAACCTAAGTGGTAGGTAAAGACCAGGAAGAATAAGTGTATGTCTACACTATTGTCGCTACTACAGCAGAGCTACAGCGGTGTCGCTGAAGGGCCGTAGTGTAGATGCATCCTGCATTTTTCGGAAGTGGGTTTTCCATCATTGTAGTTAATCCCCCTTTCTGAGAGGCCGTCACCAGGGCACCGGCAGAATTCCATTGTCTGCACCGGGGGTTAGGTCCATCTCGCTGTGGCACTCAGGGCACAATGTTTCGCAGCCCTGGGTGACTTTGCTAGGTTGATCTAAGTGTTGTGTGGAGCAGGCCGAAGAGGGGTTTCCCTGGAGCTAGCAGGAAACACAGGGGCTGAGGGATGGCTTGGTGTGTGTGCTGTAGAAAGTCAAAAGAAGCAGTCGTGAGTGTGAATCTGGCAGAAAACAGAGAGAGGGCTTGCTTCAGGGACAGGGAGCCCTGGAAAGGCAGACGTGCATTTCCCAGTTAGGAAACTGCCGGCTGCTGTTTGTTTCTATCCTGTTCAGGGCACAGGAATTTGTGGACATTGTTTGTTAATTATAAAGATTGCTCCAAAGAAATACCTGACTCCTCTATTCAATTTCTCCTGCCAATGGAAGAACCTAGCGGGTCCCAAACGCTGGCTAATGGCTCAGGTCAAAGGAGCGATGGTGCAACCCGGGTCAGAATCTAGACCTGTGGCGGCAAATGCGTTGGTGGGAAACATTTGCGGGGAGCTCCAGCAGCAAAGAGCCTGTGCAGAGGGGCAGATTGCTGCTCATTGTGGACTTGAGCATGTCCAGCCGTGTGTGCAGAGCAGTCCCCATTGTCATAGAATCATAGAATATCAGGGTTGGAAGGGACCTCAGGAGGTCATCTAGTCCAACCCCCTGCTCAAAGCAGGACCAATCCCCAATTAAATCATCCCAGCCAGGGCTTTGTCAAGCCTGACCTTAAAAACTTCTAAGGAAGGAGATTCCACCACCTCCCTAGGTAACGCATTCCAGTGTTTCACCACCCTCCTAGTGAAAAAGTTTTTCCTAATATCCAACCTAAACCTCCTCCACTGCAACTTGTCCCTGCTCTCCAAGCTGACACGCCTCTTCCCAGGGTCAGACAAAACCCAAACATGGGTCCCTGGCTCATATTTCCCCCCAGCAGAACCAGCCCACACAGTGCTGATGAGTTCAGTATTGGTCCAAGGAGAATGACTGGAAGAGACTGGGGCAGCTGGAATGGGGCAGGGGCAGGGCTGGATGAACACAGGGGCTTTACGGTCGGCAGCCCAGGGCCACAGACCAAGGGGCCCCCCGCAAAAAGATCTCCGGGTCGCCAAAACTTCAGATCTTTTGCGGGGCCCCTTTAGCCCTGGGCCCCGGGCTGTAGCCACTAAAGCCCCTGTGTTCTGGCCCCTGCCTGGGGAGGCGGGGCCGGTTCTGCACGCTGCGTGGGGGCGTTGCCTGTAGGCAAGCACAGGGCAGCGAGTGGATCCACCTGGCCCCCCCTTCCCAAGGCTGCAGCCAGGGATGTCTGGGTTGTGCTGGCAGCTTCAGGGTCAATCGGGGAGGAGCAGCGCGGGACCAGGGCAGGCAAGGTGCCTGCCAGTCCTGCTGTGCCACCAAACAGGAGCTGCCCTAGGCACGTGCCCCGCACTCCAACCCCTGCCCCAGCCCTAGCCCTGAGCCCCCTCCCACACGCTAACTCCCTCCCAGACCCCAGACCCCACCCCCAGCCCTGAGCCCCCTCCTGAGCCCTAACTCCCTCCCAGACCCCACCCCCTCATCCCACACTCCAAACTCCTTGGTCCCAGCCTGGAGTCCCCTCCTGCACTCCCAACCCCTCATCCCTCACCTCCTCCCACACCCCAACCTCCTGCCTCATCCCACAGCCCCCTCCCACACTCTGAACCCTGCATTTTGGCCGCACCCCGGAGCCTAGGAGGTCCCACAAAATCTAACAGCTCCTGGCCCCCAAAAGAGTTCATACAGATCTGGGCGGGGGGGTGGCGGTGGGTGGGGATGGGTAGGATTGTTACTTTCCCTTCTGTCTATGGAGATTTACAAAGTTTAAAACTACAGTCTTCCTTCCAGCTCTTCGATGGCACTTTGAATCGGCTGGGCTTTAACCTTCAGACTGCACTTTCAGACAGCTTTGAATATTTATCCTAAAATCTCCCTTCAGCTCACGGGTTGCTCCTGATTAATGAATTGCTGTGCTGACGTTTTTATGCCTTATCACTAGCACGTTCCAGCTGCCTCTCACCTTGACCCAGGGAGCCACTGTTACCTGGCTGGTCCCAGGCGGGTGGTTGGATGTTCAGCAAGACGCAGCCAAGCCAAGGCTCCTCCGCACACAGATTGTCACTGAAATCACTCAGTGGGCTTTAGTTCCCGCCCATTGTTTCCATGCAAGTCTGCTTGTGGCTGTGGACACGCGCCTGTCACGGAGTGTGGGGGAGTCCAGGCCCTGCACCCCTCTTCCTGGGATTCACTGAGACTCTCAGCCAGCCAGTAAAACAGAAGGTTTATTGGACAACAGGAACACAGTCCAAAACAGAGTTTGTGGGTACCCCCAGGACCCCTCAGTCAAATCCTTCTGGGGGAGCAGGGAGCTTAGACCCCAGCCCTGGGGTTCCCTGCGTTCCTCCACCCAGCCCCAAACTGAAACTAAACCCCCCCAGCAGGCTCTCTCCTGCAGCCTCTGTTCACATTCCTGGGCAGAGGTGTTACCTCCCCCTCCCGCTCCTGGCTCACGGTTACAGGCTCTCAGATCTCCCATCCCCAGGGCACATTCCCAGGTCAACACTCCCCCCTCCCTGCTGAGTCACACCGTCACACCTGGACAACCAGCAGGAGGCGCCGCAGTGGTGAGTCTGCACCCGGTGACACGAGGGCAGTGTCAGTCCCTGTCACAGCGGCAGGGGGCTGGCACAAGCCCAGAACGCAGCGACAGCTGTCAATCAACACCTACCTGCGGGACCCCTTCTCCCGGGCTGGGATCCGGGGCCTGGATGGGTGCAGGATCTGGCAGCAATCAACCAGATGCAGGGGAATGCACCAATTGGCTGTGGGTGCAGCGGAATGGACCAACTGGGAAGTGGACCAATTAGCACTTCTTTTTGTCTGCTCTGCAAATCCCCCAGACACTTGCTGTTCCAGAAAATCCCACGCAGCAGGCTCAAAAAAGAGGGAAAACCCAGACGTGGGGTAACCCTGTTTGTTACTGACATGTGCCATAGTTCTGGGGAACGCCCACAGACTGACTCCTCAGAGATGACACAGGACTGACTGTCAGTCTTAGAAAACTCTTATCTGGCTGCCCACCAATAGGAAGAAAGGGGTAAACAAAGAAGTTTACAATTCATCTATAGCGCAGTGTGGAGCTCACCCATGCCATGGAGTTCCCTGACCCCAGGACCCAGCAAAGACTTTTCCAGTATAAAGGTTCCAAGTATAAGAAGGAGGAAAAAGGGCTCTGGCCACCTCCCCTCCCCCATCTCTACTCAGGGCAGCCTGAAAGACAAGAGGAGCATCATTGAGCTGGGGGAGTGGTCCGAGCTGGAAGGCTTTCCAAAGAGCATGGACTGCTGAAAGCTTTTGGGTGAGAGAAATCCTTTTGCTTGTAAGGGTACGTCTACACTCCAAACCTAAGTTGACCTGTATTAGGTTCACTTATAGCCACTGGAGTAATGACTGTGGTAGACGATGTCCACACTGTCCTCCTTGGGTCACTGTGGCGCGTCCTCACCAGGAGCACTTCCACGGACCCAAGAGGGGCAATGTGGGAAGCTGAGAGCCCCGTCTCTCAACTCCAACAGCAGCTCGCTCCCAGGAATGTGGCTGGCCTACAAGCTCTGTGTGAATTGCTCCCCATCTAGGCCCCGTTCCCCGCTGGCCTACACCCCTCCACTCCCTCTTCTCCACAGAGAGCGAGGGAGGCCACCTGGAGCTTCTTCCCCTTCCTCCCCCGCACCATTCCCCTCCCAGTTTGACACCAGACCATAAATAACTACTCTGAGTGCAGTCTTTAGTTGTGCACCCACCTTGCAGTAATTTCATCTCGACCAATGAATTCTTCCCTGCTGGTCAGAACTGAGTCTAACCCACCTGCCCCCTGGTTCCTTCCTCCACCATCGGAAAGCAGAACTTGTCCCTGACGCGTTCCCAGCACTTCTGGCACAGTGGGTGCTGTTAGGGTGGCCAGGTGCCCGGTTTTCAACCATGAAGTCCGGTGGAAAAGGGGACCTGACAGTGTCCGATCACATCTACTGACCGGACAGCCAAAGTCGAGTTACTGCGGGTGGGGAGGCACTGGGTCATCACTCCCATCAGACCCCACTTATCTGGGACTGCCTCCTACCTGCATAGGCAGCTGCGGCTCCCAGGCCTGATTCCTCAGACAAGTCCCTCCTCAGCAGGGCAGGGGAGAAGTGGATGGTGGGCAGACTGTTGGAGGAAGAGGCAGAATCGGGGCAGGGCCTCGGAGGGAAGAGGTGGGGGCAGGGATGGGACCTCGGGTGGGGGGGGGAAGAGGCGGGGCAGGGGAGGTTCCAGCACTGCTGCGTGAGTGTCCATTTTTTAAATGGTTTCAGAGTAGCAGCCGTGTTAGTCTGTCTTCGCAAAAAGAAAAGGAGGACTTGTGGCACCTTAGAGACTAACCAATTTATTGGAGCATGAGCTTTCGTGAGCTACAGCTCATTTCATCGGATGCATACTGTGGAAACTGCAGAAGACATTATATACACAGAGACCATGAAACAATACCTCCTCCCACCCCACTCTCCTGCTGGTAATAGCTTATCTAAAGTGATCATCAAGTTGGGCCAATTCCAGCACAAATCCAGGTTTTCTCAGCCTCTGCCCCCCCCCCCCCACACACACACAAACTCACTCTCCTGCTGGTAATAGCCCATCCAAAGTGACCACTCTCTTTAAAATGTGTATGATAATCAAGGTGGGCCATTTCCAGCACAAATCCAGGTTTTCTCAGCCCCCACCCCCCTCCAAAAACCACACACACAAACTCACTCTCCTGCTGGTAATAGCCCATCCAAAGTGACCACTCTCCTCACAATGTGTATGAAAATCAAGGTGGGCCATTTCCAGCACAAATACAGGTTTTCTCACCCCCCCACCCCCATACACACACAAACTCACTCTCCTGCTGGTAATAGCTCATCCAAACTGACCACTCTCCCTACAATGTGGCATGATAATCAAGGTGGATCATTTCCAGCATAAATCCAAGTTTAACCAGAACATCGGGGGGGGGGGAGGGGTAGAAAAAAACAAGGGGAAATAGGCTACCTAGCATAATGACTTAGCCACTCCCAGTCTCTATTTAAGCCTAAATTAATAGTATCCAATTTGCAAATGAATTCCAATTCAGCAGTTTCTCGCTGGAGTCTGGATTTTAAGTTTTTTTGTTGTAAGATAGCGACCTTCATGTCTGTGATTGCGTGACCAGAGAGATTGAAGTGTTCTCCGACTGGTTTATGAATGTTATAATTCTTGACATCTGATTTGTGTCCATTTATTCTTTTACGTAGAGATTGTCCAGTTTGACCAATGTACATGGCAGAGGGGCATTGCTGGAACATGATGGCATATATCACATTGGTGGATGTGCAGATATTATCAAGTTGGCAACCCAAGTCGCTAGCTGGGAGGTTGTGAAAAATATTAATAAATATAGAAATACCATTTTTCACAGCAGCAGATTTACTAGCCTGCAATAAATAAATTTTGATTTTCATGTTTATAGGAGTAAGGGGATTGTTGGCCCCTTACTGAAACTTAATGGGCTGGCCATTAGTTGGCCGTCTTAATCAGTTGGCCGTCTCCTAATACCAAAAGAAAAGGGAAGGGCCAAGGAGAAATGAAGATCCTGAGACTGACGAGAGGGAGGAGTCAATGCTCTAGGTCAGCCTGATTGACAGGGCAGGCAGGCCAATGGGGGAGTCAGCAGCCGGGGGTCCCTCCTCTGTGTCAGCTGGAGCTGGCTGGGCCAGAGCAGACCAGGAGGGGCTAAGGAGAGAGGAGGGTTGGACTTGGCTGGAGGCAGAGGGAAACTGGAGCAGCCGGGAGCCGGGAGCAGTGAGTGAAGGGGACCCTGGGCAAAGGGCCCAAGGCAAGGAGAGGCCCTCAGCCAAGAGGCCTTGCAGGCCAGACTGGGTGGGGGATCATAACCCTGACAGGAAGAGGCTGACGCTAGGAAGAAGGGTCCTGCCACCTAGTGAGGAGTGGGCAAACTACGGCCTGCGGGCCACATCTGGCCCATGGGACCCTCCTGCCTGGCCCCTGAGCTCCTGGCCTGGGAGGCTCGCCCCTGCCCCTCCCCCACTGTTACCCCTCCTCCACAGCCTCAGCTCACTGCACAGCTGCAGAGCCGTGGCCTGACCGGGTGCTCTGTGCTGCGCGGTGGCATGGCTGGCTCAGCCTGGGCAGCACGGCTACCTGTCCTGGTGCTCTGGCTACCTCTCCTGGTGCTCCAGGCAGTGCGGTAAGGGGGCAGGGAGCGGTGTGGGGGGTTGGATAGAGGGTAGAGGAGTTTGGGGTGGTGGTCAGGGGGCAGGGGTGTGGAAAGGGGTTAGGGCAGTCAGAGGGCGGTGAGCAGGGGCATTGAATGGGGGCAGGGGTCCCAGGTGGGCAGTCAGGAAGGAGAGGGGGGGTTGGATGGGGCAAGGGTCCCGGGGGGACCATCAGGGGGCAGGAAACAAGGGGGGTTGTATAGGGGGCTGGGCTGGGTCACGCCTGGCTGTTTGAGGAGGCACAGCCTCCCCTAACCGGCCCTCCATACAATTTTGGAAACCTGATGTGGCCCTCAGACCAAAAAGTTTGCCCGCCCCTGACCTAGAGCCTGAGGGCGTGTAGCCACCACTGGAGTAAGTGTCCGACCCGGAGCACCCCGGCAGCACAGCCCGGGCCTGGGCAGGAGGCCTGGGAGGTGGGAGGGACAGACTGTGAACTGCCCTGGCAGTCCAGAGAGGGTTGTTTGGGGTTCCCCCCCACAGAGCGGGGTGACATGTTTTCCTTTCATCTTTCCCACTTTTCTTCTTATTCTTTTTATTACTTGCTGTTTAATACATTGTATTTGTTCTTAACTCTGTGCAATGATCAAGGAAGCATCCAGAGTGGAGAGAACACCCCACAATGGGGACACCTGTCCTGAGTGATCACAAGATTGGGGGTCGAGCACCTCAGGAGCCCTGGGCCCAGCCTTGGGTTACGGGTCCAGAGTGGAAGCGGGCGGGGGGGACAGGGGTCCTCGAGGTCATGCAGGCCTCTGGGTAAAGGACTGAGATCCTTTTGCTTGCCAGTTCCTCTGGGGCTCGGTAGAAGCCAGAAAAGTTCCCCACACTAGGGGGAGTGTTCCCTCCTCTTACCTCTGTGCATATTGATTGGTTTCTAGTAAAGTTAATTGGGATTATAGGGGCAAGTGTCAGAGCGGGCACCAGCGAGAGTTGCTGGCCACACTCTGAGGCCACCAAATTTGGTGGTGAGAACCCCTGGGCAAGATGCTCATGATGGTCCCTTGTGACCTCGGAGCCTGTGAGTGTAACAGGAGCCGGGCACAGGGCTGCTGATCCTTTTGGTGAGTTGATCGCTAGGACCCGGGAGCGGCTGGGGGGCGGCTCTGTGGGGAGCGATCGCGGGGCTCAGCCCGGCCCAGGAAGTGACTCGCAGCCGCTGCGGGGACTCTGGCTCCCAGGCTCCCGGCGAGATCCCCGAGCCCCGGCGGCTGGTGCTGGGAGCCCGGAGCCCGGGCTGCAGCCGGGAGAGGGGAACCTCCAGCCGGGCCCTGCCCGCTGCTCCCCGGGAGCCTCTCCCAGGGCAGAGCCCCCAGCCCGGCCAGGGCCCCTTCCCGGCCCCGCCCCTGCCCCGGGGGCCCCCGCTCGGGGGGAAGGTAAGAGAGACCCGCCCCCCCCGGGCTGCAGGGGGCGGGTTTGGCCCCGGGCTGCTCCCCGCGGAGCCGGCTGCGATTCCCTGCCCCGGGCCCGGGAAAGCTGCCGCAGCTCCCGGCGTGTGCGGGGCGGGGGGAGCCCGGTCGGGCCCTGCTGGGGCTGGGACAGCAACCCGTGGGGGCAGCCGGAAGGGGGCTGAAGAGGGGCGGGGAGTGGCCAAAGGGGGACTGAGGGGAGAACAGGGATGCGTGAGGCCGGGGGCAGGAGGGGGATGCGGCGGCCAGGAAGGGGGTGGCTGAAGGGGGGATGGGGCGATGTAGGGGAATCGGGGAGACTTATGGGGCGGGTGGAACAGGGCTGCAATAGAGGGAAACTCTGAGTGGGGGGGGGTCACTGCGGGGGAAATGGGGGGATGTGGAAAGGGGAGGCTGGGGACAGCCAGACTGGCTGGGGACCAGAGGGATAGAGGGTAGGGGTCGGGGAGAAGAAATGGGGAGAGAGACAAGGTAACTCCCCCACCCCATTGGACAGGTGAGGGGGAGGGGCTGCCCCACCCAGCAGCCAGACGGGGTCAGAAGCTACAAAGCAAATATCCAGATTCCCCCCCCACACACACACACACACACTCCCTGTTTCCCGTGTATTATTGTCAGACACACACGTGCTGGTGGGGTCTGTGTCTCCTGAGTGTTGGGGGCTGCCCAGGGCCCTGGTCTGATTTCCGGGCAGGATTCCGATCTCAGCCACACCGGAGTCAGACCGGAGTCACTGCTGGCTCTGGCAGGGACTGAGCGCACCTGGGCCAGTGGGATCCGCCTCCGCCTGCCTGTCCCTGGGGGCTGCAGGGGCAGGACAGGGAGGCTCAGGCATGAGCTGCTGCCACCAGAGGGCTCCGGGTCTGGCTGAGGGAGAGGAGGAGGTTGGTACCTGTCTCTGCTCCTGATGTCAGAGCCCTTGAATTGAGCTCCCTGGCTCAGACACTGCTGCCTACCTGAGAGCCCAGAGTATGAAACTGCTGCTCCCCCGGTGGGGCTGGGCCAGGGACAGATCTTCATTAACCCCCACCCCCCAGCCCCCCAGGCTCAGCCCGGGTGGGGACTTTCACTGAGCCTGGAACCAGCCCCCATGGCAGCCGCAGGCTCTGCCCACACCAGCCCCTGAGCCGCAGCCTGCAGGGGATGGGGAGTCCCGGGGGGACAGGGCTGGGGCCCGGCAGGACAGTGACTCTGCACAAAGGGCCCCTTTCAGGGACCTGCTGGTGAGTTTGTACCGGAGGGGGAGGGGCTCCCCATGGGTCTGCGGGGTCCCCAAGCTGCTGCCCTCAGTGACCCAGCCCGGCTCACCCTGGAGAGCAAACGCCCATGGGAACGGGACAGTCCCCAGTTCTCCCAGGCAGAGGGGGGAGGGAAGGAGACAGAAAGGGCAGAGGGGAGACTGAAAGGGGCAGCAGGAGCAGGAAGTGGGGAGGGAGGTTCCCAGCTCCCAGCCCTGCCTGGATCCCTTCCCTGCATCCCCCCGGGGCAGACTGACTCTCCTGGGCACAAGGGGAGGAGCTGAGGGAGGAGAAGTCAATTCCTGCCCTGGCCAAGTCCCTGCACTGCTGGGGGGACATGCTGCCCTCAGGGTCAATGTCAGGGGGGATCCCCGAAAGTGGCTCCTTTGATTCTGCTCTTTTCTAGCATTTGTCTTACAGACTCTGTCCCTGGGGGGTGGGGGGGAGGTAGGAGGGTTAAAAGTGTCTCAGGGGTTCAGTGCTGGGGTGAGGGTCCGGGTTTGTGTTGTGATAAAGTGACTGAGGGTTTTCCCAGCATAGCAGAGCCCAGAGCGTCTGTCTGCAGGGAGAGAGCCTGGTGGGAATCGGGGTGTGACATGGACTCAAGCCCCTTCTGTAACCTCCCCCATCGCCCCTATTGCCCCGACAGGCTGAGGAATCACGTCCACGTTTCACTCCAGATCGTCCCATCTTCCAAGGGACAGGAAAGGGAAATGTCTGTGATGGAGCTAGCTCAGGTAGGGGATTTTCAGGGTGGGGCTCGGAAAACAGACCAGACTCCCACTGCTGGTACCTGACCCCACTGGGCAGAGGCTGCTGTGAAATACAAAGGGAAGCTGTTGGGATTCCTGTCCCCGGCTCAGAGCTCTGCTTCCCATCTCAGCCTGTGGCTGGCAGGCGAGTGGGAAATGGGAAGACCCTCCCCTTCTCTGTGTGCTGGGGGTGACGACAAGGAGCTCTCACTTTCTCTCACCCCCTGAAGCCTCTTGAGCAGGGTGCAGGGAGAATTCAGCTTTTATGGGCCTCCTCCCCTGTGACTAGTGGGATTGTGGCTGAGGCAGCAGGTGCTGAGTGGGGGACTCTTGGTGTTTCAGATGCCGGTGACCTTCGAGGAGGTGGCTGTGTATTTCACCCAGGGGCAGGGGGCTCTGCTGGACCCCACTCAGAGAGCCCTCTACAGGGACATCATGCAGGAGAACTACGAGACGGTGACCTCGCTGGGTAAGGGAGTCCCGTCCCCTCGGTTATTAGAAGCCGTGGGGCCTGAGTGTCTGAATCCGATCAGGTTCTTCCCTGGCCAGTTGGTTTAGGGGGCCAGGGTCACATTGTCCACAGTTCCTCTATGGGAGACACTTTGATCTCCATACCCTCTTCAAGGGAACAGGAGAGTCAGAAACATAATAGACATGTTAACTCATCCCCATCTCTCCAGCTTTCAAGGAACCAGAAGCAAGGTATTGTCCTGCCTGTGTTATTTCTCCTTCACACACCGTTCACCTTCTTTCCTGGGACTAGCTCCAGCTGTGCGGAGGGCTCTAAGTTCTGCAGGCTTGGAAATAGGCAGGAGTTAAACACATGAGATGTGTGTGTCTCAGCAAGTCCCGCAGAGCACAACTATCCTGAGGATGTAACAACACACACCCGCCCCTAGATGTCTGCTGTTCCCAAGGGGTCTGAGTTACCACAATCCCATGTAGGGTCAGGTTAAACTCCAGGAATGTTTCTTGTGACAAACTATCAATGCTCCATTCACCCTGACCTTTCCTGATTTCACCACCTGTGCAGGAGTCCCCATTCCCAAACCTGACCTGATCGCCCGGCTGGAACGAGGGGAAGAGCCGTGGGTCCCAGATCTCCAGGACTCCAAGGAAAGGGAGAACCCGAGAGGCACCCGCACAGGTGAGGCGTCAGGAAAACTGGCAGAGAAACCATCAGGTGAGTGAAGGAAAAAGCTGGGACTCCCAAAATGTGCCATGAGCGAGAGCCCTCAGTTCTGCCCCTTCTCACCCAGGTCAGGGCCGCAGTCAGCAGGTGTCGTAAAGGCACAGATCAGTCACAGCTTCCCACCCATCCTGTTAGCTGTTGGGAATTTCCTCCCTGACTTGACTTCCCTGGGAGTGTTTGGGTGGGATGTGGAGGCAGAATCCAGTGTCTCCATCTCCCCAACAGTCACTGTGTTGTGTTTTCCCTGTTTGATATTCCCCTTTCTGTCCTTTCTCCCCGGGCACAGGCAGTGACTCCTGTCTGGGTTCTCTCTCTCCCAGCAGGTGACAGGACAGTGAGTGAGAACAAGGAGGAGAATCAGCAGCAGGAAGGTCCTGAGAAAGTGGAACTGCAGGAGACATTTTTTAGAAGAGCTGAAGGGAATTTTTCCCAGGGCTGGGAACAGGGCAATGCCTGTGGAGATCAACACAGATCAGAGATGCAGCTGGGAAACTATCCCGGGAAGAAACTGGATGAATCCACTCAATGTGGCGGAGGATGCAAGGATGCCAAGGAAGCCACAGTCCAGCAGACAAGTCACAATGAAGAGAAACTCTACAAATGCCTTGACTGTGGGAAAAGATTCCGTTTCACTGCAACCCTTCTTACACTTTGGAGAACCCAGACAGGAGAGAAGTCCTATAAATGCTTAGACTGTAGGAAAAGCTTCAATAAGAAGTCCTGTCGTATTATACACCAGAGAATGCACACAGGAGAGAGACCCTATAGATGTCTTGAGTGTGGAAAATGTTTTAGAAAAAGTTCATTCCTCAATAATCATGGGCAAATCCACATGGGAGAAAGACCCTATAAATGCCTTGAGTGTGGGAAAAGCTTCCACCACAAATCAACCTTTAATACACATCAGAAAACCCACAAGGGAGAGAAAGCCCATAAATGCTTGGACTGTGGGAAAACTTTCAGTCAGTGCTCAAGACTTATTGAACATAGCAGAATCCACACAGGAGAGAGACCGTATAAATGCCTTGAGTGTGGGAAAAGTTTTATGGCAAGTTCATCCCTTACTATACATGGGAGAATCCACACTGGAGAAAGACCCTTTAAATGTCTTAAGTGTGGGAAAAGTTTTATGACAAGTTCATCCTTTACTAAACATGGGAGAATCCACACAGGAGAAAGACCTTATAAATGCCTTGAGTGTGGAAAAAGTTTTGTACAAAACACATCCCTTACTATACATAGGAGAATCCACACTGGAGAAAAACCCTATAAATGCCTTGAGTGTGGGAAAAGTTTCATTCAGAGATCAAATCTTACTACACATCAGAAAACCCACACAGGAGAGAAAGCCCATAAATGCTTGGACTGTGGGAAAACTTTCAGTCAGCGCTCAAGACTTATTAATCATAGGAAAATCCACACAAGAGAAAGACCATATAAATGTTTGGATTGTGGGAAAAGTTTTGGTCAGAGCTCATACCTTCTTGAACATAGCAGAATCCACACAGGAGAGAGACCATATAAATGCCTTGAGTGTGGGAAAAGTTTTGTACAAAATTCATCGCTCACTGTGCATGGGAGAATCCACACTGGAGAAAGACCCTATAAATGCCTTGAGTGTGGGAAAAGTTTTCTGCTAAATTCATCCCTTACTATACATGGGAGAATCCACACTGGAGAAAGACCCTATAAATGCCTTGAGTGCGGGAAAAGTTTTATGGCAAGTTCATCTCTTACTAAACATGGGAGAATACACACAGGAGAAAGACCCTATAAATGCCTTGAGTGTGGGAAAAGTTTCCACCACAAAACAACCTTTAATACACATCAGAAAACCCACACGGGAGAGAAACCCCATAAATGCTTGGACTGTGGGAAAACTTTCAGTCGGCGCTCACACCTTACTCGACATGGGAGAATCCACATGAGGGAGAGACCTTATAAATGCCTTGAGTGTGGGAAAAGCTTCAGTAAGAGCTCGGAGCTCACCAAACATCAGAAAATCCACAAGGGTGAGAGACCCCAGAAATAGCCTGACTGCTGGAAAAGATTCAATTTGACTTCACATATCAGTGACTGACACAACAGAGAGACCTTGAATGTGGGGGAATCTTCATTTGGTGCTCCCGGAGTATCAGGCATCTGCAAATCTGCACAGGGAAGAAACCTCTGAGATGTTCTCAGTGTGGAAAATGCTCCAAGTGGAGCTAACGCCATGTGGGACATCAGAGACTCCCCCACACAGCAGGGAAATTCTCTCAGGGTCCTGACTAAGCCACAGAAACAAACCCATTTCCTAATTCCCACACACATCAGGGGCTTTTGGCTCTTGCTGGGGTGAGGATCCAGCAGCAGCCGAGCATCAGCTGGTCAGTGACCCTCTGGCTCTGCCTGGTGTAAGCAAACCCCAGGCAGAGGAGGAGAAGCCCCCATCAGCCCCTCCTCCCTGTTGCAGCCCTTGCTGCTGAGCTGGTGGGCCAGAGGTGGGGGAAGGGAGAGAGAGAAACTCCTATGGACGCTCCCTCTGCCTGGCTGAAGTTCCCCCCTCTCCATTCCCCTCCCAGGCGGGATCCCCCTTCCATGGAGATGAGGAGAAGGACACTTGGGCCAGGCCCCACCTTCACTCTAGACCCCTGTTAAGCTTTTACATCCCTATCAGCTACCACATCTCCCCATGTGTCTAGTGTAACAGTTCCTGTTTCTATTGAAATGTTGTAATTTGAGTTCAGTGCTGTCTCAAACCTCCTTCAATTTCCTTTGATCCACCAGTGGGTCTTGCTTTAGCCAATTACTTTGTCTCTCTGTCCAGCACCCTAGTGCTTTATCCCATGTCCCATTTGTCTACAGAACTTGATTCCCAAATATTCACTAAAGGCCAAAAGTTTCAAGGCACCCAGATACTTTGTAATATGCCACTAGTGGCCTAAATCCTTTTGAAAATCTGTCCCTAAGGGCCTTAGAGTGTCTCCTATACAGGGCTTCTCAAAAGTGGTATTTTTTTTACTAAGCATAGATATGCAACCCCAAGACAGATTGACAACCCCACGAATTCAAACTCCGTGAGTTATGCACCCAACAGTCTAGAATTTAAATAAAGAAATGAATACGTTTTGTTTTTGTCTTTTCTTTTTGTGTCTGAGCCTTTGGAGTGTACTAGCTTCATAGTTTTACTGCTACCCCTTCCAAAGTCCCTATATCTAGGATGGTTGTATAATCCTGTATCATTTGATGCCATTTTACACTTCCAGGAACATGTGATTCCCCTCCCCCACTTGCAATTGAAAATTGATTTTAAAACCTTATTTCCGTAAGTAACCCCCCATCCTGCACACTCGGAAGTGCCCACTTGACTTTTCTCTGACTTCATTTATTGCATTATCGATGCGGATTTTTCTACCACATTGTTTGTATTTCTAATGGCCTATTTAAGTTCTCAGCCTTTTATGGATGCTACATTCTTTGTTTTGATCCATTTCAGGGATGTTCTTCCTTCTGGCACGTGTACCGATTTGTATGGCCAAAGTCAAATCATTTTTAAAAGGAATTGCTCTGTTTCTCCTTTGCATTGGTCAGCTCTGGGGACACCGTGCTGACCTCACCCTTTCCTTTATGTTTTCGCAGTGGGCTAGTAATGCAGGTTAATTGCCCCATGGTAAATACGCCCATTTTCTTATGGACGCAGACTCTACCGCTGATTCCGATGGTAAATGACCCATTATTGTTCATGGCCTGAAAACTCTGATCCGGATTGGGTGGCTACTACTCCTGTTCCTTTGCCAAGTGCTGCCTCTGAATGTCTGCCCCTGTTTGTGGGGGCGTCATGGAAAAGAAATGAAAACATTTAAAACTAAAGAGTTAGCACCCAAACCTAAAAAGTTAGCACTCTCCCACCACCTCCCATGTTCCCTTTCCTTTCCTTCCTCATGGCTTGTCTCTATGGTCTAATGCTAACAGTGCAAAGTTAATGCAAATAAATCCCAGGGCTCCAAACCCCTCTGTGGACGCTCTTATTCAGAAGTAAGGTGGCCTTAATTTCGACAGTGGCGGTCAGGGCAACCACAGACAAGTGCAGGAGACCTTCCCCCCAACACTGTAAATCGTCAGACCTTTGATCTCTTCTTGAACATGTTTAAAGCTTGGATAGTCCAGGTGCAACCCACATTCGATATTTCAAGTCCAAAGAGAAGGCGCGAAGCCGCGGGGTGCTCATCTCACTTTCCCTGAGTGTTGCCTTGTGTAGAAACGGCATGATGATATTTCACAGCTTTGGCCTGACAAAATTTCATGAAAGGGCTTGAGGTTGAATTTTAAGGTGATCTCACTCCTCCGCTCTGTCTCTCCTACAAAGGACAGGACATCCTTCATGAGCAGGAGAATGAAGGCCGGATAGTGTCATGGCAGACTCTGCTGTGCCGTGCTGTGCAGGGATCCCCTTTATAAGCAACACAGACCAAGGGGTGGGGGCACTCTTGTCCCAGGAGAATGAGCCGATTGATCCACAGTTTTGGTGCTTTAAACTGTAAAGACTCTCTGAGCTCAGCATCTCCCTGCTCGCTAACCACAGGGTAGCTAAACTGTATCTCTTCCGAATTAGGCATTGCCACAAAAATGTAACTTGGACAGACAGCATTGTCTGTTACCCTGTCGTACAAGGGGATGGTCATGTCGGCGACTCTGACTGCCATGCCCACAAAGGTGTGAGGCACAGTCTGGCAGGTGTAACAAACACATATTAAACTCACTTCACACATTGTCATGTTGTGTCTCAGCACAGGTGCAGAGCGCGGGGCTGATCTTGCTCCAAAGCATCCAGAAGTAGGGAGGGGCAGTTACCAGACATGCTCTGTATTTGTTTCCAAAGCTAATTCAGATGTTTTCGTTGCAGGCCAGCCACTGGGCTCGGCTGCTCCTTCTTTACTCATCTGAGAGCTGAGGCAACCAGAGCTTGGAGGGGAGGTAGGTGTTTACGACAGCCCTGTGTCACACAGTCACAGCCTCTGTACCCTGGGTCAGCTCTGAATGAAGCCAGGCAGGACTCTGGTGCAGTGTGTCACCCCTCGGAGCACACTCTCACCAGGGCAAGAAGCTTCCTGGGTCTAACACTGGCATTTTCAGAACCCTTGTTCACACCGCGAGCTCCTCGCAGGGAGTCCACCTGGGCGAGACACCTGGGGAAGCCTGACTCACCCCTCACAGGGGCCATGCACCCCACCTCCACAGTCAGCCATGACTCTCAGCGGGCTTGGAAAACAGAAGGGTTTGTTAGTCGTTGGGAACACAGCGTAGAACAGAGCTTGTTAGCACAGAAATCAGGAGCATTCAGCAAAGTCTGGCTCGAAGGGAATCCAGAGTCCAGAGCCCTGGGCTCTCCCCGCTGAGTCCCAAATCAGAAGACTGATGCGCTTCCAGCCCCTCATCCTGAGTGATGCCCAGCTGCTCCTCCGCCGTGCTTTCTCTCCTTCCTAGGAAAACAGGTCACCTGGCCTCCCCCTCTCTCTTTGTTCTCCAACACCTTCGGCTGGCTCCTTGCAGAAGACGGACTCCAGCCATCACTTGCCAGGATACAGAGTGTCAGCCATTCTCTGTGCCCAGGCAGCCAGTCTGCATGTCACACCTGCCCTCTAGGGATGTCCACAATCATCACACATCTGTATCCCACCCCCGATACTTGAGTAACACATGGGAAAAGGGAGGCACACACAATATTCAGAAAAAAAACATTAAGAACATTCCTGCTTCCTCATACCCCTCTGAGACCAGCCCAGGGGCTGGAACCAGTGGCTGGAGCCAGCCCCTAGAGTACCTGAGCCTGAGCCTGCAGGGGATGGAGAGACCTGGGGAAAGGGCTGGAGCCGGGCAGGGAAATGACTCTGCACAAAGGGCCACTTTCAGGGACCGCTGGTGAGTTTGGCCTACAAGGGGAGAGGGTTCCCCGTGTGTCTGTGAGTCCCAGAGCTGCTGCCCTCAGTGACACAGCCAGGTTCAAACCCCTATTACCAGTGTCAGTGACTGATCTGCTTAATGAGACAAAGGTCCATGTCAATGGGGCAGTCACCCATTCTCCCAGGGAGAGGGAAGAAGATAAAAAGGGACAGTGGAGAGACTGTAAGGGGCAGCAGGAGCAACAAGTGGGGAGGAGGTTCCCAGCTCTGCCCAGATCTATTCCCTGCATCCACCTGAGCAGACTGACTCTCCTGGGAACAAGGGCAGGAGCTGAGAGAGGAAAAGCCGGTTGCTCGCTCTGCTGAGGACTGCACTACTTAGGGAGAAGAGGGAGAGCTAGAGGGGGTCACAGTACACTGTGGGGCAGTACCCTGAAGTGACTCCTTTGATTTTGCTCTTTTTCCAGCATTTCACTCAGAGATGCTGATACAGGGAGGTTTAAAAGGGTCTCTGGAGAGTTTAGTTCTGCTGGGAGGGGCCTGGCCTGTGTGGTAATAAACTAACTGGGTTTGTTCCCAGCATGGCAGAGCCCAGAGCGTCTATCTGCAGGGAGAGAGCCTGGGGGGAATCAGGGTGTGACTTGGACTCAAGCCCCTTCTGTAACCTCCCGCATCGCCCCTCTCACCGTGACAGGCTGAAGAAACACATCTAGATTTCACTCCAGATCATCCCGTCTTCCAGGGGACAGGGAAGGGAAATGGCTGTGATGGAGCCAGCTCAGGTAGGGGATTTTCAGGGAGCAGCTGGATGACGTGAGGGAGAGGCAGGGAGAAGGGTGTTATAAACATTCCCCAATTTCTAAAACAGGACCCAATCCTTCTGGGCAGGGCTGGGAAAACTGACCAGACTCCCAGTGCTGGAGCCTGACCCCACTGGGCAGAGACTGCTGTGAAATATGAAATATGAAGGGAAGCTGTTGGGATTCCTGTCCCCGTCCCCGGCTCAGAGCTCTGCTACCCGTGGCAGCCTGTGGCTGGCAGGCATGTGGGAAATGAGAAGACGCTGCCCTGCTCCATGTGCTGGGGGGCACAAGGAGTTCTCACCTTCTCCCATCCCCTGAAACCTCCTGGCTGCTCTGAGCAGGGTGGGGGTGGGATTCTGCTTCTCCAGCCGTCCCAGAGCTTCAATGTTTTGTTTTTCCCCCCTGTGACCAGTGGATTCTGGCAGGGGAAGCACTTAGTCAGTGTGGGACTCGTGTTTCAGATGCTGGTGACCTTCGAGGAGGTGGCTGAATGCAGGGGGGAAGGGAGAAGAGGCAGAGGGGGTGAGGGAGGCGAGGCAGCACCTACCGGCAGTGCACTGTCTTTTAATCTGCACCCAGGAGATGATGATGGCTAGCGGTCGTACTGCACAGTCTGCTGCCAGCAAGATGTACAAAGATAGATGAAGTGGATCAAAACAAGAAATAGACCAGATTTGGTTTGTATTAATTTTCTCCTCCCTCCCTCCGTGAAATCAATGGCCTGCTAAACCCAGTTTTGAGTTCTATCCTTGAGGGGGCCATTCTGTTTCTCACAAAGCCACCCCCTTTGTTGATTTTAATTCCCTGGAAGCCAGGCCTGTAAGCCATGTTGTCAGTCGCCACTCCTTCCGCCAGAGCAACGGCAAACAATCATTTTTTCCTGGATTGCCCGAGCAGGAGCAGACGCCATAGCACAGCAAACATGGAGCCCCTTCAGCTCACCACAGCAGTTATGACCATTGTAAACACCTCGCGCATTATCGTGCCGTGTATGCAGAGCCAGCACCTGAAAAACCAGGTGAGCAGGCGACGGCAGCACGGTGATGAGGACATGAACACACTTTTCTCTAAAACCGCATTCCCCGCAATTTTGAGATCATGGTGTTAATGGGGCAGGCTCATGCCGTGGAACGCCGATTCTGGGCCCGGGAAACAAGCACAGTCTGGTGGGACCGCATAGTGTTGCAGGTCTGGGATGATTCCCAGTGGCTCCGAAACTTTCGCATGCATAAGGGCACTTTCATGGAACTTTGTGACTTGCTTTCCCCTGCCCTGAAGCGCAAGAATACCAAGATGAGAGCAGCCCTCACAGTTGAGAAGCAAGTGGCAATAATTCTGTGGAAGCTTGCAACGCCAGACAGCTACCGGTCAGTCGGTAATCAATTTGGAGTGAGCAAATCTACTGTGGGGGTTGCTGTGATGCAAGTTGCCAATGCAATCACTGAGCTGCTGCTATCAAAGGTAGTGACTCTGGGAAAGGTGCAGGTCATACTATATGGCTTTGCTGCATGGGATTCCCTAACTGTGGAGGGGCTATAGACGGAACGCATATCCCTATCTTGGGACCGGACCACCAGGGCAGCCAGTACATAAACCGCAAGAGGTACTTTTCAATGGTGCTGCAAGCACTGGTGGATCACAAGGGACGTTTCACCAACATCAATGTAGGATGGCCGGGAAAGGTTCATAACGCTCGCGTCTTCAGGAACTCTGGTCTGTTTAAATGGCTGCAGGAAGGGATTTACTTCCAGACCAGAAAATAACCATTGGGGATGCTGAAATCCCTATAGTTATCCTTGGGGACCCAGCCTACCCCTTAATGCCATGGCTCATGAAGCCATACACAGGCATCCTGGACAGTAGTCAGGAGCTGTTCAACTATAGGCTGAGCAAGTGCAGAAAGGTGGTAGAGTGTGCATTTGGACTTTTAAAGGGTTGCTGGCGCAGTTTACTGACTTGCTCAGACCTCAGTGAAACCAATATTCCCATTGTTATTGCTGCTTATTGTGTGCTCCACAATATCTGTGAGAGTAAGGGGGAGATGTTTATGGCGGGGTGGGAGGTTGATGCATATCACCTGGCCGCTGAATACACGCAGCCAGATACCAGGGCAGTTAGAAGAGCACAGCAGGAAGTGGTGCGCATCAGAGAAGCTTTGAAATCCAGTTTCATGACTGGCCAGGGTACTGTGTGACACTTCTGTTTGTTTCTCCTTGATGAAAACCCGCCCCTTGGTTGACTCTAATTCCCTGTAAGCCACCCACCCTCCCGCCTTCGATCATAGCTTGCTTGCAAAGGAAATAAAGTCACTATCATTTAAAAAACATGTATTCTTTATTAATTGATTATAAAAATAGGGAGATAACTCGCAAGGTAGCCCGGTGGGGTGTGGGAGGAGGGTAGGAGGGAAGGAAAAGGCCACTTTAATACTTGTTGAATGCCAGCCTTCTGTTGCTTGGGCTGTCCACTGGGGTGGAATGGTTGGGTGCCCGGAGCCTCCCCCGACGCATTCTTGGGCATCTGGGTGAGGAGGCTATGGAACTTGGGGAGGAGGGAGGAGATTAAGCAGGGTCTGCAGCAGCAGTCTGTGATCCTGCTGCCGTTCCTGAACCTCCACCAGACATCGGAGCATGTCCGTTTGATCCCGCAGTATCCCCAGCATTTCCTCATGCCTCCTCTGATCTTCCTGCCGTCACCTATCCTCACGTTCATTGGCCACCATCCTGTACTCTGCTATTGTGTCCCTCCACACAGCTCTGTCAGTGCCGGACGACTGCATGAGCTCAGAGAACATTTCATTGCGCGTGCGTTTTTTTCGCCGCCTTATCTGAGATAGCCTTTGGGACGGAGGAGGGAGGCTTGAAACATTGGCAGCTGCTGGAGGGAAAAAAAGGGAGTGAAGTATTTAAAAAGATACATTTTACAGAACAATGGCTATACTCTTCCACGGTGAACTGAACGATTCACATTACAGAGCACGTGTGATTTTGGTACGAGGTCGCATTTTGCATCTTCTATTGAGTGCCTGCGGCTTTGGGGTGAGAGATCACACACGCCGCGCCGGGCAGCAGAATTCGGCTTGCAGGCGGCCACGGTAAGCCATAGTTTTTCGGCTTCTGCAACCTTCATAACAGCAGCGCCCTCCTCTCCCATACCAAGCAAAGCCCGTTGAGTTGGCCATTTACTGCTGCGGTTTTCCTGTCAACGTGCAGCAGCAGAAACCAAACTAACCCCCTCTCCCCATCCAATTCTCTGGGATGATCGCTTTTCCCCTACCCCCACCGCCTGGCTGGTATCAGGGAAGATCCCTGCTAGCCAAATGCGAACAGCTCAGTGCCAATGGCCCCCCCTCCCACCACGTGGTTAACCGCAGGGAGGATTTCTTTTCAGCCAGAGGCAAACAGCTCAGTCGGAATGGCCACTCTGAATGTCGCCTTAATCAAATTCCCCTATTTCAACCAGGTTACCATGAACGATATCACTCTCCTGAGGATAACACAGAGAGATAAAGAATGGATGTTGCTTGAATGCCAGCAAACACCAGGACCATATGCTGCCAGGCTTTGTCATGCAATGATACCAGATTACTTGCTACTAGCATGGCGTGGTAAAGTGTCCTACCATGGAGGATGGAATAAGGCTGCCCTCCCCAGAAACCTTCTGCAAAGGCTTTTACAGTACCCCCAGGAGAGCTTCATGGAGACGTCTCTGGAGGATTTCCACTCCAACCCCAGACACGTTAACAGACTTTTCCAGGAGCAATACTGGCCACGAATGCATCCCAAGTCCTCAGGGCTACTTAATCATTAAAAAATGCTTGCTTTTATAACATGTATTATATTTAAAAAGGTACACTCACCAGAGGTCCCTTCTCCGGCTTCGTTGGGTTGGGAGGGTATTTCAGTCAGGGTGATAAAAAGATCCTGGCTGTCGGGGAGAACAGTGTGCTGTGTGCTCTCCCCAAGCTCGTCCTCCTCCTCCTCATCTTCCCCATCTGCAAAATCCTCAGGCATGGAGGAGAGTATCCCATCCTCGGAGTCCACGGACAGGGGTGGGGTAGTGGTGGCGGCCCCCCCTAGAATGGCATGCAGCTCAGCGTAGAAGCGGCATGTCTGGGGCTCTGTCCCAGAGCGTCCGTTTGATTCTTTGGTTTTCTGGTACATTTGTCTGAGCTCCTTAAGTTTCAAGCGGCACTGTGTTGCGTCCCTGATGTAGCCTCTGTCCCTCATGGCCTCTGAGATTTTTTGAAATGTTTTGGCATTTCGTCTTTTGGAACGTAGTTCTGATAGCACGGATTCCTCTCCCCATACAGCGATCAGATCGAGTACGTCCTGTTTGGTCCATGCTGGAGCTGTTTTTTGATTCTGGGACTGCATGGTCACCTGTGCTGATGAGCTCGCCTGGCCAAACAGGAAATGAGTTTCAAAAGTTCCTGGGGCTTTTCCTGTACACCTGGCCAGTGCATCCGAGTTCAGAGTGCTGTCCAGAGCGGTCACAATAGTGCACTGTGGGATAGCTCCCAGAGGCCAATACCTTCGTATTGCATCCACACTAACCCTAATTCGAAACAGCGATGTCGATTTCAGTGCTAATCCCCTCGTTGGGGAGGAGTACAGAAATCGGTTTTAAGAGCCCTTTATGTCGAAAAAATGGTTTTGTTGTGTGGACGGGTGCAGGGTTAATTCAGATTTAACGCTGCTAAATCTGACATACACTTGTAGTGTAGACCAGGCCTGAGGCAACGAAAAATTTGGTGATGGAATCATAGAAGATTAGGGTGACCAGACGACAAGAACAAAATATCAGGACACATGCGGGGGCAGCCACAGGCTCACCGCCCCCCGCTCCCCCCCACCCCCCCGCCACCAGGGCCTGCTCTAAGTTTTTTGCCGCCCCAAGCAAAAAAAAAAAAAAAGCCAGAGTGCCACCGAAGCAAAATATCGGTATAAATGGTGTCCCGACCGTACATCGGACAGGATGCAGGATGAACAACTAAATATCAGGACAGTCCTGATTTTATCAAGACATCTGGTCACCTTATAGAAGATTAAGGTTGGAAGAGCCCTCAGGAGGTCATCTAGTCCCATCCCCTGCTCAAAGCAGGACCAACCCCAACTAAATCATCCCAGCCAGGGCTTTGTCAAGCCGGACCTTAAAAACCTCTAAGGCTGGAGATTCCACCACCTCCCTAGGTAACCCATTCCAGTGCTTCACCACCCTCCTAGTGAAACAGTGTTTCCAAATATCAGATGTCCCCATTGCACCTTGAGACCATTGCTCCTTATTCCGTCAAAAATGAACTACACTCCCCGTCGGGGAATCGAACCCCGGTCTCCCGCGTGACAGGCGGGGATACTCACCACTATACTAACGAGGAGGTGGTTGTTTGCGTTTCCGGAGGTAGATGCTCAAGACGGGCCCTTGTGACCTCGGAGCCTGTGAGTGTAACAGGAGCCGGGCACAGGGATGCTGAGCCTTTGGTGGGTTGATCGCTAGGACCCAGGAGCGGCTGGGGGGCGGCTCTGGGGGGAGCGAGCGCGGGGCTCAGGCCCGGCCGCAGGAAGTGACTCGCAGCCGCTGCGGGGACTCTGGCTCCCGGCGAGATCCCCGCGCCCCGGCGGCTGGTGCTGGGAGCCCGGAGCCCGGGCTGCAGCCGGGAGAGGGGAACCTCCAGCCGGGCCCTGCCCGCTGCTCCCCGGGAGCCTCTCCCAGGGCAGAGCCCCCAGCCCGGCCAGGGCCCCTGCCCCTGCCCCGGGGGCCCCGCTCGGAGGGAAGGTAAGAGAGACCCGCCCCCCCCGTCACCCCCGGGCTGCAGGGGGCGGGTTTGGCCCCGGGCTGCTCCCCGCGGAGCCGGCTGCGATTCCCTGCCCCGGGCCCGGGAAAGCTGCCGCAGCTCCCGGCGTGTGCGGGGCGCCCAGGACAGAGACACGTGGGGAGCAGAGGGGGGTGAGAGCAGGGGCACAGGCCCTGCCAGGCTGGGCGGAGGTGGAAACTCAGGATTGAGGGGTGGCAGAGGGAATAAAGTTTGCCCCCAGATGGGTTGAGCCAGCTGCAGGAGTTGCAAAAATAGGGACTGGGGTTTCTCCTCCCCCCTTTCCCAGGATCTCAGCTCCCTTTTCCCAGGGCCGTGTCCTTAGGCCCAGTGCATCACGGTGCCTGGACAGGGCTGCTCTCCCCCCTGTGTAAGATGTAACTGAAATGCTAGAGGGGACTTGATGGAGTGAAATATTTACAGGAGCCCCCCCCCATACACACACACACACACACACAGAGATCTCACTGTCACACCTGCTTTGAGTGTTTAAAAGAATCCGGGTTTCTGTGTCTGCGTAAAGTCGCCCAGCGCTTCATCCATGTGTCCTAGCCCCTGTTCCCCTGAGCTTGACTCCCCTTGGAATCCAGTCTGGGCAGTTTCACTCCTTGACTCGTTCCTTATAAAAATACTCGTTTTTATTATTCCAAGCTCTAAATCCTAAACTTCATTAGCGTTGGGGGAGGGATGTCACTGTGCCCTCGAATTCCTATTTTTAATGGCAAATAATCATGGGAAATATTAATAGTTCTGATCACATCTCAGGGTGACACTGTACCAGTTCCTGTTTCTGTTGCAATGTTGTAATTTGAGTTCAGTGCTGACTAATTACATGGGCTGGTCTGAAAACTCCTTCAATTTTCTTTGCTTTCGCCAATTGTTATTTTCTCTCTCTGTCCAGCACCTAGTGTTTTTTCTCATATCCCATTTGTGTATAGAACTTGGTTCCCAAATATTCACTAATGGCCAGAAATTTCAAGGTTCAAGGCACCTAGATATTTTTTAATATGCAACTAGTGGCCTCCCCCAGCCCCCCTAACCAATTTCTCTTATTCCCTTCCCTTTACTTCTACAGGGTTTGTCTTTGTGGTCTGATCTTAAAGGTGTTAAGTTAATCAGCATGAATTCCAGAGCTTTAAACCCCTGTGTGGATGATCTCATTCAGAAGTCAGGTAGCCTTAATTTTGACACTGGCAGTCAGAACAGCCACAGACCAGTGCAGGAGACCTTCCCCCCCAGCACTATAAATCATCAGATCTTTGATCACTTCTTGAACATTTTTAAAGTATTCTATAGTCCAGGTGTAACCCACATGCTCCTCTTCTCTCTCCTGCAAAGGACAGGACATCCTTCATGAGCAGGAGGGCGAAGGCTGGATAGTGTCATGGTAGATCCTGCTGTGCACACGAAGAGCATTGGCCTGGCTACTTGGTGATCCCCTTTATCAGGAACATAGACCAAGTGGCCACACTCTTGTCCCATGGGAGTGAACTATAAAGACTCCTTTGGTCTCTTGCCCTGGTGAGAATGTGCCCTGAGGGAGACACACTGCACCAGAGTCCTGCCTGGCTTCATTCAGAGCCATTCCAGAGCATGGAGACGGTGACTGTCCTAAACACCTGTCTCCTGTCCAAGCTCTGATTGCCTCAGCTCTCAGGTGAGTAAAGAGGGAGCAGCCAGGCCAGGTGGCATGTGCCCAGTGGTGGCTTGTGAGCTGCGGGGGTGTTTCCCCACCACCCGAAGTGGCTGCGGAGCAGCAGGGGATTTCCCCCCGCCCCCCGACACCGTGGGCTGGGGAAATGCAGGGCATCCCCCCCATCCACAGGGGGTTGGGAGCCATGATGGCTGAATGAAACTTTCCCCACAGGCAAGGCATTTATGAAGTTGTGACCTGGATCCCGGGTGGCCACAATGAGATCGCTCAGTTAGGGCAAACTGCAAAGAATGGGGCCAACAATCCTCAAAACTGGTGGCTATTCCAGTACTTAGATTCACCAAGCCAGCAACAAAGCAACTTCTACAATACCGTACTGCTACACAGAGGCCAAAGCACAGCTCCCTTAAAGCAACCCCGCCTCGGGCTCCCTCCCAGACAGCCCACTGCAACATGGTGGGGACTGCTGAAAATCTTATTCATCACATTAAAAAGTTCCACCAATCCCAAAGGATCCTATACATTATCCACCAAGTTAAGGAATACTTCAGTTCTTACCCTAATACACGCTTACAGCCAATTCTTATTGACTCAACTAAGATTTACTAAAAGAAGAAAGAAAAGGAGGATTTGTGGCACCTTAGAGACTAACCAATTTATTTGCGCATAAGATTTAGTGAGCTACAGCTCACGAAATCTGTGTGCTGGTGAAAAGATCATTATACACAGAGACATGCATAGAGTCCTTAGCTCAGTTTCATTGTACAGCTGATGCTTTAGAATTGCAAAGAGTCCTTTACAGAATCATTTCATCAAGTTCTAGTCCAATGTCCAATTTCAATGTCAGGGCGGTCCAGATGGGACTGGAGATCTCCGTCTTCCGATTCACACTCCCCCCCCCGTATAGAGGTTAGGCAGATCACAGAAGAAAGGATCATCTTTGCAGCGTCACGACAGCACACAGTTCTTGGCTGAACAATAGGCTTTTGAAGTAACCTTCTATTTTCTAAAGATCACTGGTAATTAATTACATGGATTAACATCAGGTGATTCTCCATAAAGCAGTTCATAGACAGTTTATGACAAATTTTCAGGAGACAAACAGTGACATTATTATAACCAAGTTTTATCTAAATGTTAATATTCCCTTTTGATCTCTGAATTCACAGAATACAGCCCTAGACAGGAACCGTTTATTTCCACTGTTAACCTCTAACAAGATATTGCTAAACAACAACTATTACAGTTACCATCTTCTTCCATGTCTTTAACAATACACGTTTACCCTTTGAAGCTCTAGTTTATCTAATGAGGACACACGTTTCTAACATGTCTCTAAAGGTTGACTCTAGGTCAATTACATGCAATTTCCTTAACACCTTCTGTCCCTGTGTCAGAGAAGTTTAGATCCTGTGTGGATTCTCTCATGTTTAATGAGGTGTGATCTCTGTGTGAAATTTCCCCATGGTCCAAGCACTTGTGGGATCTCTCTCCTGTGTGGACTGACTGATGTCTAACAAGGTCTGACATGCGTGTGAAACTTTTCCCACAGTCTAAACACTTATGGGGTTTCTCTCCTGTGTGGGTTGCCTGATGTTTTACAAGGACTGACTTCCGTGTGAAACTTTTTCCACAGTCTAAACACTTGTGGAGTCTCTCTCCTGTGTGGATTCTCTCATGATTAATAAGATCTGACCTCCATGTGAAACTTATCCCACAGTCCACGCACTTGTGGAGTCTCTCCCCTGTGTGGATTCTCTGATGATTAACAAGGACTGACCTCCGACTGAAACTTTTCCCACAATCCAAGCACTTATGGGGTCTCTCTCCTGTGTGGATTGCCTGATGATTAACAAGAACTGATTTCCAGTTGAAACTTTTCCCACAGTCTAAGCACTTATGGGGTCTCTCTCCTGTGTGGCTTAGCTGATGTCTAATTAGTTCTGACTTCCAAATGAAACATTTCCCGCACTCAAGGCATTGAGAGGGTTTCTCTCTTCTGTGGCTTCTCCCATGGTTATTCAGGGCTGAGCGATTATTGAAGCTTTCCCCACAGTCCAAGCATTGAAGTGGTTTCTCTCCAATATGGATTGTCTGATGTGATCTCAGAATGAATCCTTCCCCATAACTGAGGCATTCATAGCGTTTGTCTTCCTTGGAAATTGTCTGCTGGGTTATGGGATCCTTGTCTCGTCCCCCACATTTAATAAATTCATCCACTTTCTTCCTTGGGTGGTTTCCCTGCAGCCTCTCTGACCTGTGCCAATTTCCCCAGGCTTCTCCCTGTTGCCAGCATTGGGAAAAATTCCCTTCAGCTCTTTGCACAGAGGTCCCCTGTGGTTCCACTTCCCCGGGAACTTCCTCATGATCATTCTCCTCCTTGTTTTCACTCACTCGCTCATCACCTGCCAGGAAAGAGACAATTCAGACAGGAGTCATTGTCCTGGGGAGAAAGAAGAATAGCACCGAGGGAAAACGTGACACACTACAGTTGCGAATACTGAGCAATTGGATTTTGCCTCCACATCCCACACAAACACTCACAGGGAAGGAGAGACAGGAAAGAAACTCCTGCAGCTAACAGGACAGGTGGAAAGCCGTGAGCAATATCTGCTGACTACAGTGCTGCCTTGGGTGACATGAGGAAGAACTGAGGGTGCTTACTCACAACACATTTTAAGGATTCTCAACTTTTTCTTCATTCCCCAGATGATTTCAGTGTCAGTCCTTACCTGTGCGGGCCTCTCTCAGGCTCTCTCTTTCCTCGCAGGCCTGGAGATCCGGGACCCACGGCTCTTCCCCTCGTTCCAGGCGGGAGATGAGCTCAGGTTTGGGAAGGGAGAATCCTATGCGGGGGGGAAGGAAAATCAGACCAGATCAGGGTGCATGGAGGATTGAGAGCGCGTCTGTCACGAAGGACATTCTGTGAGCGGAACCTGTCCCTGTGCTCTGCTGGGGAACATGGAACCCAAGAGGACAGAAACATGGTCGCTAAGCCCCTTTGGGAGAGGCAGATGTCTGCAGAGGTGAGGGGAATTTTTACACTCTCACTAGGTGTTCCCAGGATCTGCGCAGTCTAGGGGTCTTGCTGACACACACGCAGCTCTGGTGATAAATCCCTGCCTACTTCTAAGCCTTCCCAATAGCTGGAGCTATTCCCAAGAAGGGAGGTAAACAAGGATTGTGTGTGTGAATGGGATCAATACAGAAAGGACAACGAATGAATTCTGCCCCTTTGAAAGATGGAGAGGTGGGGATGAGCTAGCATGTCCATTAAGTTCTGACAGCATGTCTCACTGGAGAGGGCATGGAGATGCAAGTCTCTCGCACAGGGCAACTGTTCATTATGCAAAACATTCCCCTTTGATCTAACTGACGAGGGAAGAACCTGACGAGATTCATACATACAAACTCAATGGCTTCTAATAACCAAGGGGACGGGAATCCCTTACCCAGCAAGGTCACAGTCTTGTAGTTCTCCTGCATGACATCCTTGTAGAGGGCTCTCTGAGTGGGGTCCAGCAGAGCCCCCTGCCCCTGGGTGAAATACACAGCCACCTCCTCGAAGGTCACCAGCATCTGAAACAACAAGAGTCCCCCAATCAACACCTGCTGCCCCAGCCACAATCCTGCTATTCACAGGAAAGGAAAAAAAAAGTGACGCTCTGGGAGGGCCAGAGTAGAAGAATCCCACCCCCACCCTGCTCAGAGCAGCCAGGAGGCTTCAGGGGGTGGGGAGTAGGTGAGAGCTCCCTGTCCCCCCAGCATACGGAGCAGGGCAGGGTCTTCTAATTTCCCACACGCCTGCCAGTCACAGGCTGAGACGGGAAGCAGAGCTCTGAGCCGGGGACAGGGACAGGAATCCTAAGAGCTTGCCTTTTTATTTCCCAGCAGCCTCTGGCTAGTGGGTTCAGGCTCCAGCCCTGTGCAGGGGGGTTGTGTCCTGTTTTCACAATGGGCGAATGTCCCTCCCTCCCCATCACCAATGGTCCTACTCAGAAAATCAGCAGGTTTCTCACACCCTGTCTTCTCCCTGCCTCTCCCTCCCCCTGCCCAGCAACTCCCTGAAAATCCCCTACCTGAGCTGGCTCCATCACAGCCATTTCCCTTCCCTGTCTCCTGGAAGATGGGACGATCTGGAGCAAAACGTGGATGTGATTCCTCAGTCTGTCGGGGTGAGAGGGGCGATGGGGGAGGTTACAGAAGGGGCTTCAGTCCATGTCACACCCTGATTACCCCCAGGCTCTTTAGACCCTCCCAGTAACAGCATCTCTAAGCCAAATGCTAGAAAAAGAGCATAATCAAAGGGGCCATTTTGAGGGATTGTCCCCCATTGCAGTGTAAACCCCTCTCCCTTAGCAATAGCCAGAGCCCTATGGTGGCAACACCTGAAGAATGAGCTGCCCTGGACTCCCCTGGCAGCCTCCAGGGACAGGCAGGTGGAGGCTGATCCCATTGGCCCATCTGCACTCACCCCCTGCCAGAGTCAGCAGTGACTCCGGTCTGACTCCGGTGTGGCTGAGGTCTAAAACCTGCCTGGAAATCAGACCAAGACCAAGGGCAGCCCTGAACACTCAGGAATCAGAGCCCCAAAGATCATGAGTTTGTCTCTTTTTAAAAAAATCCAATGGAAGCTGGGAGCAGTGTGTATGCGGGAAGGGAGGGGGTTGCCCGTGGATATTTCCCTTGTAACTAGGCTCTGCCAGGGAAATGTAACTTAGACAGACAGCATTGTCTGTTACCCCTGTTGTACATGAGGATGTAGGGGCGGCCCTAGACTAGCTGCCAGCAACTGGTGCCCTGGGCGAACCATGCAATCGGCGCCCCCACCCCCAAACGCCCACGGCAGATCTAGGCTGAGGTTTTTGGTAAACTGGGAAACATTTTGCCCCTTTTTTCCTTTTAACATTTTTTAAGCGTTTTCTTTTAAACAGAGGCTTAATTATTCGGTTTGTCCTTCTGTCCAACTAATGTTTCTGAGATCAGATAAAACAGAGACACGAAATTTTCAGAATAGATTTGTACATGACAGCTAGATATTTCATTCTGATTTCAAATAAAAATGTATTAAAAATGTTAATTATAATTTTTATTATTACAACTCCAAAATCATCCATTACGCAGTCCTGCTTTAACTGCCATTACCACCACATCCAATACAGAAAGAAGTAAGAAAACTCTTCAATGAACTTTAACCTGTATTTACAAAACACTCTGAATAAGAAACACTCTGTGCTCTTAAAACATGACTTTTCTTGCTTTAAGTTTTGAAAATTCAGACACTAGTTCTTTTAGCCTTGGTCTAAACTGGAGGGGGAGTGGGGACTCGATGTAAGGTACGCAACTTCAGCTACGTGAATACCTCGATTGACTTACCGCGGCATCTTCATGGCAACTGCTGTCGCTCCCCCGTCGACTCCGCTTCCACCTCTCGTGGCGGTGGAGCACCGGAGTCGACGGCAGAGCGATCGGGGATTGATTTATCACGACTAGACTAGACACGATAAATCGACCCCCGATAGAGCGATCACTACCCATAGACATACCCTTAGAAACAGTTTTCCAGCTATTTCATGCTCTATAGACATTGTTGAAAGTCCAGCAAGTCTCTCTTGCACCATATTTAATGCAGATTTTTTTTATCAATTTTAACTTTGAGAAGCTACATTCCCCACTAGCTACGGAAACTGGCAAAATTAAAAGAATGCGTAGAGCTATAAAGATGTTTGGAAAACTGTCAGAGTTTATTTTCAAAAACAAAGTTCAGTACTTATTCAGGAGTAGAATGTTTCCTAAGTCCTCTTGAAAAATCCTGAAGCTCACTACACAAATCTGTAGCATCAATGTCTTTTGAATTTTCATGAGTCAATGCCGACTCCAGTTTTATACAAAATTCTCTTATCTGTTTTGCTGTTTTCTTTTGCAAGCTGTGGATATCCTATAGAAAGCCAAATACTGACTCTAGCTGCTGCATCTGTTGAAATATTTCGTCAACCGAGTGAATAACAGTATCAAGGACTGTGAAGTAGAAATTCACTTTGAACCTTTGTTTTGGGTTCTGAATGGGTGTGTCTCATCCTTCAGACGAAAACTGCTGTTTCTTTTGCCAAATGCAAACTGGCTCTGGTTCAAATTCTATCAGAAAGTCTATTTCTTCAGCAAGCTTGAGAGAATTTACCAGTGTTCTTTTGAACCCTTCATCATTTCTGAATTCCTCCAGAATATTTTTAGTTTTCTGCAGTTTTTGATAGCAGAGTGTATGTTCAGGTTCTTTTCCTGAAGCTGTTTACCACTGAGGTTAATCTCGAAAAGGATATTATACAACAAAATAAGTGAAGTCACAAATTTGAACTTGGAAAGGCCATTTGCAAGAGAATCTGCATCTGAATGTGCCGTATTGCCAGATGATCCAGTAAAGGTAGTATCATCACAAATTTCAATTAGGGCATCATAAATGTTTCCAAATTCATAGCGAAGAGGCTTCAAAACATCAATGCGACTCTCCCATCTTGTCTGACTAAGTGGTTTCACAGTTAGAGAATTCACATGGCGAGTCAGAATATACCAACAACATGTTGAGCCTGAGAAAAAACACATAAACACATTGCACCAGGTCCAAGAAACTGCTTGCCTCCAAACAGCATCTAGCAGCAACATTGACAACCAATTTCAGAGAATGCGTGCTGCAAGGAACGAAAAAGGCCCTAGGACTGATTTCCATCATTCTCCTTTGCACATCATTGTCTTTACCCATCATATTACTCCCATTTTCATAGCCTTGGCCACGTAAGTTTTCAACAGATAATGACATTGTTTCAAGCTCTTGTAGAATCGTTTCAGTCATAAATGCTCCAGTCGTTGCCTTCAATGGTACGAAACCCAAAAAATGTTCCTTTATGAGCACTTCAACATTATCTTCATCTGCAGACTTTTCCACGTCCACAAAACAAATGATCATCGTCATTTGTTCAACATGACTCACATCTGGTGTACAGTCCAGTATTATTGCAAAGTATTTTGCAGAATGGGCAGCTTCTACAATTTTCTTTTTAATGGCATTTGCTAGGATTTGAATCAGTTCATTCTGCATATTTTTTCCTAAGTAATGAACCTGTGTTTCATGATCAGTTATTTTACATATATGCTCCTTCATGACTGGATCAAACAAAGCTAGGTATTCAACACATTTTAAAAAGTTTCCATTACCTGGAGTTATAATTTTTCATTTCTACCGTGGCTGCAGAATGCTAAATTTTGCCCACTGAGAAATCTCACTAAAGCAATGAGACGCTCTAATATTTGTTGCCAATATTCTTCTTTTTCCTTGATCACACATAAATTCTCTTCATTGATAGTTTTTCCTTTTTTCAATCATAATTCAAGTTCTTTCCAATTGTGAAAACATTGCAAATGTTCTGTACTTCTTTCATGTGAAGAGAGAATTGAAGATATGTTTTTCCAGTCCTTCGAACCATTCTCAGTAACTGACAGGTTTCAGAGTAGCAGCCGTGTTAGTCTGTATTCGCAAAAAGGAGTACTTGTGGCACCTTAGAAACTAAATAAATTTGTTAGTCTCTAAGGTGCCACAAGTACTCCTTTTCTTTTTTTAGTAAGTGCTGTACCAATTACTTGATTTCTAAACAACTTGCAGCAAAAGCAAAACACAGAGTCTTTCGGCACTGAATATTGTAACGAGTTTTGATGAATTTCTTCCCCCTTAATGAGTTTCCTCTTGTAATGCTGAGCAGAGAATTTTCTTTTATTTCCATCCTTACGGAAGGGAAATTCATGAACTTGTTCGGGTCCATGTTCCACGAGAATTTGCCGCACCCAGTCATCACATGTGGGCAATGAAACTGGCTCCCCATACTGTAAATTCTTTGTAATTTCCTCATCCTTTCTTCCTTCTACTTCATTTATTTCAATTTCTGCATGTCTCTCTGAAGGTGAATAAATTTTCTCCACTTCCATATCAGTCTGATGCTGTGAGCTGCCTTCATCTAGAAGTAAGTTTCCGTCATCTTTATGTTCCAAACTGCTTTCATGCGGATGTGAACTAACCTCCTCTCCAAGTAAAAGTCCTTTACCTGGATGCTGTGAACTGCTTCCATCTTTATTTGGATTAAAGAGAAGATATTTCTGGAAGGATCCCTGCTGTTTTGCTTGGTCCTTTTTCATCTCAGCCTTTCGTTTCCAATACTCAGCTCCTGAGAGTTTTCTTTTTCCTCTTTCCGCCATGGGACATTTGAATATTGTTATGTACTGTGCTCCTGACTGCAAGCATGATAGCGTTAAGGATGGCTGACACACCCACCACATGGTTAGCGATTTAAACCACACTGCAGCCATCCCAACACGTCTTTTCACTGCTTAAAGGTTCAGTGATTAGTAACATACACTCACTTACCTATTAAAACAGTTAGTTACAGCATTTACATGTACATGGAAACAAATGACCTTTTTGACGTTATAACCCAACACTCGTTGTTTGGAAAGTAATCCCCTTCCTCACGGTTACCCGCTTGGAGGGTGATGTTATGACTTTCGTAGTTTATTAAGCATTAACACTGTTACTTTTCTTTTATGGACCTTATTTATTACATGTGAACCAGTTATAACAAAGAAAAGTTCATAATTATACAGCTCGATAATAACGCTAAGGTTTAACAACGCTTAAAGATACTCACATTTTGAATTTATAATGCTGAAAGACGTTATTCTTTATTCTTTGGCACCAAGAAACACAATTTTCCACAGTATTCGCTCAATTCTTAACCATCTACCTGTGACGTGTTAAAATGACCGTTTGACATGTATCAACTCGCGATAACTCCGCTCTACATGAATTTCTAGCTATGCGACCTTGATGTATATTCCAGTTAGGTGTCACTAGCATTGCAGCTCTTGTGGCTGGCGGAAGTGTTTCATTGTGGCTGAGTTATTGCTTATCAAAATTGCGGAGTGGGTCATCTTGACCCTATATCGCAAATTGGAAAAAAAAATTGCTGAAATATTAATTATTTTTGCAGTAAATAAAATATTTGACATTAATAAATTCTCAGAAATGTAGAGAAATGAATTATAATTCATATTTCCTCCGTACACGAACAGGAATTGAAATAATGACATCTTTGTTATTTTATTTGTATTTTTTTCATCTTTTTCGGGGTTTTTTAATTTTTTTTTTATTTTATTTTTTCCTTCAAATTTGGTGCCCCATTTAACTTGGCACCCTAGGCGACCGCCTAGTTCGCCTATATGGATGGGCCGCCCCTGTGAGGATGGTCATGTCGGTGAGTCTGTGAGTGTGATGCTCACAAAGGTGTGAGGCACAGTCTGGCAGGTGTAACAAAAATATACTAAGCTCACTTCACACATTGTCATGCTGTGTCTCAGCACAGGGCTGATCTTGCTCCAAAGCATCCAGAAGTAGGGTGGGGCAGTTACCAGACATGCTCTGTATTTGTTTCCAGAGCTGCATCGGATGTTTTCATTGGGCACATGGCACCTGTCACGGCCGCTCCTTCTTTACTCACCTGAGAGCTGAGGCAATCAGAGCTTGGAGGGGAGATAGGTGTTTAGGACATTCACAGTCTCCATGCTCTGGAACGGCTCTGAATGAAGCCAGGGAGGACTCTGGTGCAGTGTGTCTCCCTCAGGGCGCACTCTCACCAGGGCAAGAGATCAAAGGAGTCTTTATAGTTCTCCCCCATGGGACAAGAGTGCCGCCATTTGGTCTGTGTTCCTTACAAAGGGGAACACTGAGCAGCCAGGCCAACACCCTCTGTGCGCACAGCAGGACCTACCGTGACACTATCCGGCCTTCGCCCTCCTCCTCATGAAGGGTGTCCTGTCCTTTGCAGGAGAGAGAAGAGGAGCGAGATCACCTTACATTTCCACCTCAACCCATGTACTGAAATTCTGTCAGACCAAAGCTGATACCTGGGAAATATCCTAATGGCGTTTCTACACAAGGGAACATTCAGGGAAGATGAGATCATCGCCCCTCTGCTTCTCTTTGGACTTGCAAAATCGCATGTGGGTTACACTTGGACTATACAATACTTGAAAAATATTCAAAAAGTGAACAAAGACCTGATCATTTATAGTGTTGGGGGGGAAGGTCTCCGGCACTGGTCTGGGGCTGTCCTGACTGCCAAAGTCAAAATTAAGGCCACCTGACTTCTGAATGAGAGCGTCCACACAGGGGTTTAAAGCTCTGGAATTCATGTGGATTAACTTCACACCTTTAACATCAGACCACACAGACAAGCCCTGAAGAAGTAAAGGGAAGGGAATAAGAGAAATTGGTTAGGGGGGCTAAGGGAGACTCTGCTAATTCTTTTACTTTTAAAAGATTTAATTTGTTTTCCATGACACCCCCACAAATGGACGCAGACATTCAGAGGCAGCACCTGGCACAGGAGCAGGAGACACACAATCAGCATCAGAGTTTTCAGCCCATGAACAATAACGGGTCATTTAACATCAGAGTCAGCAGCATAGTCTGTGTCTATAAGAAAATGGGTGTTATTCCCATGGGGTACCTACCCTGCATTAGCTAGCCCTCTGTGAAAACAAAGGAAAGGGTGAGGCCAGCACACTGCGTCCCCCGGCCTGACCAAGGCAACGGACACATAGAACAATTCATTTTAAAAATTCTTCGACTTTGGCCGTACAAACCAGTACACGTGTCAAAACGAAGAACATCCCTGAAATGAATCACAACAAAAATGGTAAAACATAGGTTTCAGAGTAACAGCCGTGTTAGTCTGTATTCGCAAAAAGAAAAGGAGTACTTGTGGCACCTTAGAGACTAACCAATTTATTTGAGCATGAGCTTTCGTGAGCTACAGCTCACTTCATTAAGTGAGCTGTAGCTCACGAAAGCTCATGCTCAAATAAATTGGTTAGTCTCTAAGGTGCCACAAGTACTCCTTTTCTTTTTGGTAAAACATAGGCCATTAGAAGTATAAACAATGTGGTAGAAAAATCCACATCTAAGGCCTGACTATTTACAGTGTTGGGAGGAAGGTCTCCTGCACTTGTCTGTGGTTGCCCTGACTGCCACTGTCGAAATTAAGGCCACCTTACTTCTGAATGAGAGCGTCTACACAGCGGTTTGAAGCCCTGGGATTTATTTGCATTAACTTTACACTGTTAGCATCAGACCATGCAGACAAGCTGTGAGGAAATAAAGGAAAGGGAATGTGGGAAATTGGTGGTGGTGGTGGCAGAGTGCTAATTCTTTAGTTTTAAATGTTTTCATTTCTTTTCCATGATGCCTCCACAAACAGGCACAGACATTCAGAGGCCGCGCTTGGCAAAGGAACAGGAGTAGTAGTCACCCAATCAGGATCAGAGTTTTCAGGCCATGAACAATAATGGGTCATTTACCATCGGAATCAGCTGTAGAGTCTGCATCTATAAGAAAATGGGCGTATTTACCATGGGGCAATTAACCCGCATTTGCTAGTCCACTGCGAAAACATAAAGGAAAGGGTGAGGTCAGCACGGTGGCCCCCGGGCTGACCAATGCAAAGGAGAAACAGAGCAATTCCTTTTAAAAATGATTTGACTTTGGCCGTACAAATCGGTACATGTGCCAGAAGAAAGAACATCCCTGAAATGTATCCATAAAGGGCTGGGAACTTAAATAGGCCATTAGAAGTACAAACAATGTGGTAGAAAAATCCACATCGATGATGCAATAAATGAAGTCAGAGAAAAGTCAAGTGGGTACTTCCAAGAGTGCAGGATGGAGGGTTACTTACAGAAATAAGGTTTTAAAATCAATTTTCAATTGCAAGTGGGGGAGGGGAATCACATGTTCCTGGAAGTGTAAAATGGCATCAAATGTTACAGGATTGTACAGCCATTTTAGAGGTATGGACCCTTTGGAAGGGGTAGCAGTAAACCTATGTAGCTAGTACACCCCAAAGGCTCAGACACGAAAAGGTAATAAAAGAAAAACCTCTTTCTTTCTTTCTTTCTTTCCTTCTTTCTTTCAATTCTAGACTGTTCGGTTCATAACCCATGGGGTTTGAATTCTTGGGGTTGTCAATCTGTCTTGGGGTTTCATATCTATGCTTAATAAAAAAAAAATACCACAGAAAGTTCCTTTTGAGAAGCCCTGTATAGGAGACACTCTAAGGCCCTTAGGGACAGATTTTTAAAAGGATTTCGGCCAATAGTGGAATATTACAAAGTATCTAGGTGCCTTTAACCTTGAAACTTCTGGCCATTAGTGAATATTTGGGAACCAAATTCTGTACATAAATGGGACATGGGATAAAGCACTAGGGTGCTGGATAGAGAGACAAAGTAAGAATTGGCAAAAGGAAAAGGAAATTGAAGGAGTTTTCAGACCAGCTCATGTAATCAGTCAGCACGGAACTCAATTTACAACATTGCAATAGAAACAGGAACTGTTACAGTATCACAGTGAGATGTGAGAACAACTATTAATATTTCCCAAGATTATATGCCATTAAAATAGGAATTCCATGGCAGAATGATGTCCCTCCGCACAATGCTAATGAAGTTTAGGATGAAGAGCTCAGAGTAATACAAAGAATATTTTCAGAAGGAACTAATGTAAAGGAGTGAAACTGCCCAGACTGGATTCCAAGAGGAGTCAAACTCAGAGGGACAGGGACAGGGGCTAGGACACATGGATGAAGCGCTGGGCGGCTTTACACAGACACAGAAACTGAGACCCGGATTCTTTTAAACACTCAGAGCAGGTGTGACAGTGAGATCTGTGCGGGGGGGTTCTGTAAATGTTTCACTGGATCATGTGTCCTCTAACAGCTCAGTAACATCTTATGGCGGGGAGAGCGCCCCTGTCCCCGCACTACGATGCACTGGGACTAAGGACACGGCCCTGGGAAATGGGTGCTAAAATCCTAGGAAAGGGGGGAGGAAAAGCCCCAATGCCCCACGTTTTTGCAACCACTGCAGCTGGCTCAGCCCATCTGGGGGAACTTTTATCCCCTCTGCAGCCCCTTTCCTGGGTTTCCCCCTCCGGTCTACCCGGCGTGGCCTGTACCCCGGTTCTTCCCCCTCAGTCCCCCCCACGTCACTTTCCCAGCAGGGCCCGGCCGGGCTCCCCCCACCCCGCACATACCGGGAGCTGGCGGCAGCTTTCCCGGGCCCGGGGCAGGGAATCGCAGCCGGCTCCGCGGGGAGCAGCCCGGGGCCAAACCCGCCCCCTGCAGCCCGGGGGTGACGGGGGGGGGCGGGTCTCTCTTACCTTCCCTCCGAGCGGGGCCCCCGGGGCAGGGGCCGGGCCGGGAAGGGGCCCTGGCCGGGCTGTGGGCTCTGCCCTGGGAGAGGCTCCCGGGGAGCAGCGGGCAGGGCCCGGCTGGAGGTTCCCCTCTCCCGGCTGCAGCCCGGGCTCCGGGCTCCCAGCACCAGCCGCCGGGGCGCGGGGATCTCGCCGGGAGCCAGAGTCCCCGCAGCGGCTGCGAGTCACTTCCTAGGCCGGGCCTGAGCCCCGCGATCCTCCCCCCAGAGCCGCCCCCCAGCCGCTCCTGGGTCCTAGCGATAAACCTGGCTCCCTGCAGCATCTCTGGTCTCATGTTACCAGCACTAGGGTGACCAGACAGCCAGTGTGAAAAATCAGGACAGGGGAGGGGGTAATAGGCACCTATATAAGAGAAAGCCCCAAATAGCGGGACTGTCCCTATACAATTGGGACATCTGGTCACCCGACCTGCACTGGTGCAAAAGTTGGAGCTGTCTGGGCGGGCTGAGCCAGACTTGCGGGAAAGAGAAGCAAAAGGAGAAAGAGCAGGAGTAAGGGGGGAAGGAAAATGATGCCAGAGGGGAAGGGTGACAGCAGAAACCCACTCTCATATCCACCAGGGTGCAGGGCCGGCCTAAGGGCCTTTTCCCTTGGCTCCCGTGGGCTCCTCCTCCTGAACCCCCTTTGCCACTCACCCTTGACCCCTCCTGCACCCTAACCCCTACATTTTGCCATCTTCACCCCAACCTCTCCACAGTGTCACCTTCACCCTAACCCCTGCACTTCCCTTCCCACTGGGCCCCCAACCCCAGCCCTGCACTGCCCATGTACCTGCCACACCGCTGCCCTGCCCAGGTCCCCCCACCCCCTTATGCCCAGCAACCCCATGCCCAGTGGCCCCTCACCCAGAGATCTCCACCCCCGATCCCTATGCCCAGTGGCCTCCCACCCACAGACTCCCCGCACTGCCCAGCACCCCCTCACAGCCCCCCACAACTGTCCAGCATGCCATATTCCCGAGGGCTTTCAGCACCAAAAAAATTAAAAATTCTGTGCACAATATTTTAAAATTCTGCCAATTTTATTTGTCAATACATACATGTGGAGGCTCCAGAATGGCAGTGGCAAGCATTGGCCCCTGGCTGCATGGAGGTGGGAGATTGCCCTGCAGCCTTCCCCCTTCCCTCCTAGGAGAGGGACTTGGCAGTGAGATACCTCTGTGTGTGTCAAAAGGCCATAGGGAAGCGTTTTACGAGATGGCTGGCAGGTCAGCCAGGATCCAAAATCCCTGTGAATGACTAAAAAGAAACAGCTGATACCAATGGCTGAGTCCAGCCCTCATCCAGGCTCTTGTCTGCCAGGGTTCTGGGCCATCACTTCCCAAATGGCCTTTCATTCTCTCGAGAATGGAACATTTCCCTCCAAGCCTGAAAAGCACAGCGGTGCTTGGGATGCACAGTGGAATAAGAAAAGGAATTCTCTTTAGGCACCAGTCCTTTTTTTCTGCCCTGATCTACACTGGGCTTGTCTACACCACTCCGACTTTTAGTGACAAGGCTGTGTCAATGCAGCACTTTTCGGCAATTTTGCCGACAAAATACTTCCAGCCCCACGAGTGGCTTTTGCTGTGTTGGCTGGAGTGTGTTTCGACATGAGTGCATGATTTGCATTTTGGCAACCGAAGCGAGAACTGAAAGGTGAATTGGTCAAAAAGAACTGTTTATCAAAAAGCAATTTTGTTATGTCCTTGGGAAAAAATGAAGAATCGGCAAAAAAGGAAATAACACCAGTGGGACTGCTTTAAAAATGTCTAAGAATTGGAGGAAATGGCACCGCTTGGATCATGGCGGCCTGCCCAGGACTGTCTCCTTGGAGTTGCAGATGAAGGCCCAGGACAACAGAGACTCTCCCTCCTCCTCATAATAAAGGGTTCCACAATCTCATAGACCTTCCAAAGAGAATTTGATAAGGCGGGTAGCCAGTATCCAATCGATCACTGCTCTGGATGGCTGCCAATTACCCTTGGTAATTTATTGTCCCAACCTGTGCCAGTTTCTTGCACCACTTGGCGTAGGGCTTGCTTGATAATCTGATCCATCCTTTCTACTGTCCCTGACGATTGAGGATGGTAGGAGATATGTAGTTGTTGCTTTACTCCTAAAGCTTTTAATATTTTTTAATTACTTTTCCTATAAAATGTGCTCCATCATCTGAACCAATTACTTCTGGAGTCCCATATCTACTAAACAGTACTTTCCACAACTTCTTGGCGGTGGTCTCTGCAGTATGATTCCTGTGGGAATTGCCTCCATCCAGCCAGAAAAGGAATCTATTACCACTAATAAATACTGATTCCCTCTTTGGGTTTTAATATAATCAACCTGTATTCTACTCCATGGCCCTACAATTCTTTGGTGCCACAAGGGTCCCAAATTTGGTGGTCTGTTCCCATCTGCTGCACATCTTATGCAGTTTTTAACCAAATTTTCTACGTCCTCTCGCACCTTCGGCTGTATTCCAATCTATTTTTACCTTAAAAGAGAGTATTTTCTATTCCTTGGTGGGCCATAGATTAACACAGGTTAATGATCTCTTCTCTTTGAAGTTTGCCATTTTACCTCTCCTGTTTTCTTACATAAACCCCCTTTCATACTCCAGGTTCCCCATCTTTAGGTTCGGCCTCCTGTTTTATGTTGTGAGCTCTAGTAATTAACATAACCCCCAAAGGTTCCTTTTTTGCTAATTTAGCTAAAGCATCCACTTTAACATTCTGATATTTTTCATCCCCTTCTTCCTTTTGATGACTTTTAATATGTCTTACCTTTAATTTTCCCAGGTGTTCTTTCAACCAATCATAGATAAATTTCCAGTTTTCCTTTTGGACCAAATTTCCACCCTCAGCTGTTTCCCAATGGTTCTTTTTCCAAATCCAGTGTAACAGTCCCTGTACCCCAAAACCTGAATCCATATACAGACGCTTCCCGTGTTATGCAAGACTCCACTTACGCAAATTCGCACTTATGGAAAAAGTTCCGTAAGCTAGAAATAGGATTTTTGAGTTCCGGTAATTTTTGCATAACGTACAGATATACGTTTCCGACTTACGCAAAATTTGAGTTATGCAAGGCTTTCCCCGGTGCAGACAATGGAATTCTGCTGGTGAGCTGGCTACAGCCTCTCAGAAAGGGGGATTAACTAGAATGATGGAAAAAACACTTCCATTAATGCAGGATACATTTGAGGGGGGGAGGGGTAGTTCAGTGATTTGAGCATTGACCTGCTAAATCCAGGGTTGTGAGTTCAATCCTTGAGGGGGCCATTTAGGGATCTGCAGCAAAAATTGGGGATTGGCCCTGCTTTGAGCAGGGGGTTGGACTAGATGACCTCCTGAGGTCCCTTCCAACCCTGATATTCTATCTACACTAGGGCACTTCAGCAACACAGCTGTAGTGTAGACATACCATTATTCTTCCTGAGACCTGGTCTACACCGACAACATAGGTCAGCCTAGCTGCATTGCACTGAAAACTTTCACACCCTGTGTGATGTAATTAGGTCGATCTAACCCCTGAGGCAGACGCAGATAGGTCAAGGGAAGAATTCTTTGTTGCCCTAGCTAGTGCCTCTCCTAGAGCTGGATTTACTGCACTGATTGTAAAACCCTTCTACCGATGTAGGAAGTGTCTATGCTAGTCACTCATTTCTACTGACTATTGGGATGGATGTGCACTCCCGAGTCCCTGGGTCTCCCTCTCCCAGGCTCCCGGCTCGTGCGGAGCTTCCAGCTTCTTCCCAAAATGCCAAATCCCAATTAACTAATTCGGTGTCCCTGCCACCCCACATCCACCTGTCTCCAGCCCCACATTAATTCTGCCCCCCCAACCCCACATCACTTCTGCCCCCAACCCCCCCACCAATTGTGACCCCACAGCCCCCACATCTGCCCCTCAGGGCCCCTTTTCCCCTCCTGCACCCCCAGAAGTTTTTCACCCTCCCCTCCCATTCCTGGTGCTGCAGGGAGGGAGTGGGGAGGAGCTTCCAGGGGTCACTGAGCTAGGAGGCCAGAGGGTGGGTAGACAGGAGTCCTCCAGGTCTTAGGGGCTAGGATAACTTGGCTAGAGAACCCATTTTTCCATGCCCAGTGGGCTGTTCCCCCCCCCATGTCTCAGTGGCACTGTCTGACCCAGGATCCCGAGAGTCCTCCTGGCTCATAGGGGAAAGTGGCAAACAGGCTGCACAGTCCCTGGGGCAGTGATGAGATCGGCTTCTCTACCTCACTCACTCAATGCTCTCCATGGTTTGGCAGTCCAGACAGTGCAGAGTTGAGACTGGAAGCAAACTCCAGGGTCATGGAGGCGGCTATGGGTGTGTGAGGCTAGAGAGGGAGCTCTCATGGCTCCCAGTGAGCTATTCCCCCGCCCCTCCCCTGCGTGTCGCAGTGACACAGTCTGAGCCGGGCTACCTGCCCCACCTGGAGCCAGGGTTGGATTCTCTCCCCAAGAACGGAGCCCGGCGGGAAAGTGAAGATCGGGGCCTCGTCACCAGCACCGATAAATGTCACCTGCCCCTGGTCACAGTCCAGACAAACACGGATCCTGCTGGGGGCCCGGCTCAGGGGCAGAGGGGGTCACAGGGGAGGTGAGAGCCCAGAACTGACCCTCCCACCACCCCACAGCCCAGATCCCTCGCTCAGGGTTACGGATGATCTCTCCCTTCCTCCCCACAGACTCTCTGGCCACCCCCACAGCCCAGCGTCGGCCACCCACCTCCACCTCCCAGCAATGTCTCCCTGAGGTGAATCCCTCACAGCCCAGCACACAGAGCTCAGAGTCAAATCTCTCAGGGTTGCTGGGCAGTTGCTGCAGTGTGTGTTCCCATCTCACACTTTTCTCATCCTTAGACAGGACGAGCCGGGGATGAGCCGTGTCTGGATCCAGAGTCACATTCGCTGGGGGGAGAAAATCAGAGCATTAGGGGCAGAGCTCGGCCCTGGGGGAGGCTGGGACCATTTCTCACACACCCCAGCAGCCCTGTCCTGGCTGGGATAGTCCTGGATCGCAGGGAGCTGCCTCTGTCCTGGGTACCTGAGACTGAGCAGAGATATCACTGTAATTCCTCAGTGTATTTCTCATCTGCTTCCAGAAGCTTCAGCTGCCAGCTCCCTCTGCTGGGGCTGCTCCATTCCCAGTGGCAGAGACACAGCCAGGAAGGTGTCAGAAGCTTTTATTGAGGAGGGAACAGAGGAGGCAGGTACCAGCTCTGTATCCCAGAGGGAAGCTCCCTTCCCTAAAGGCAGCCTCCACTCCCAGGCCGGGGAACAGAGATGAAGGTGCAGCACTGGGGAAGAGCTGCTTAAAACCAGAGAGTAGGAGGTGGCATTGGGTGGGGTAGCCCCATCCCCAGCCTAGAGAGAAAGGAGGAGCTGGCAGCATCAGAGGCAGAGCATCTCCCTAGTCCAGGAAACAGGGAGCTGCTCCAATGGGAGAGCCCAGCCCTGCCCAAAGGAAAGGCAGGATGTTGGAGAAGAACAATGGGGAGATCCCCTGCACCGGGGTGAAGCAGAGGGATGTGTCAGCCCTCAGGGCAGAGAGCTGTGTTCGGGTGCTGCTCAGGGAGTGTTTCTGTTTATCAGCATGGGCATGAACTCAGCACTCAGGTTGGTGTCAGGATTGTTTGTGTGATGTCAGCTTTGGATCTCCCCAGGTGTTCTGGACCCTTGGTAGAAGTTGGGGGTGGGGCACAAGGTCCCTCCACCTATGGCCCCGCCCACTCCGTGGCCCTGCCCCATTACTCCTCTTCCCGCCAAGCCCCTGACCCCACCCTAGGAGCCTTGTCTGCTGGGGAGAACCCTTGACCACCTGCCCTGGGTGGGTATCTGGGGGGCCTGAGAGCAGGAACTGCCCCATGTCCCAACTCCCCGGAGTGCACCACTCCAGGGCAGGTGGAGGGTTCAGGGCTCCCCAGTGTCGCTCAGGTTCCCTGGATGGGAGCCCGGCTCTGGCTTCTGGCCTGGCCAGGGGGCAGGGCCTCAGGGGAAGTGGAGAAGGGTTGGGGCCACAGAGATGGGCCAACACTGGGAAGAGGATTCAGTCTCACCCTGTCTGTGTGCTCCTATTGGTTGTCCTCTTTTTCTCTCCAGTGCAGACGGCAGAGTGTCTGGAGGGGGAAAGGATAAGAGAGATTCATAGATTCATAGATATTTAGGTCAGAAGGGACCATTATGATCATCTAGTCTGACCTCCTGCACAACGCAGGCCACAGAATTTCACCCACCACTCCTACAAAAAAAAAAACCTCACACCTATATCTGTGCTATTGAAGTCCTCAATAGTTTAAAGACCTCAAGTAGTTTAAAGACCTCAAGTAGTAGTTTAAAGTCCTCAAGTAGTTTAAAGACCTCAAGGAGCAGAGAATCCTCCAGCAAGTGACCCGTGCCCCATGCTACAGAGGAAGGCGATAAGAGAGATGAGATTTCAGGCTTCATATTTATAACAGCGTCCCCACTCTGAATTCCTAGAACTGTGTTTTCATCATGGCACAGAAACAGACAGAGACATACTCAGGTATTTAATGTAAAAAGGTCTGAAACCTCTCTCCTCTCTCATTCAGGCATCTCCCAGCAACGGAACCAACGTCCTTTTGAACTCCCAACTTGTCAAAAGACATGAAATTGTGTAAAAGATCCTTGGGTCCTGATTCTGTCATCTCAGATCTGCTTAGGCTTCATCAGGGGAAGTTTGAGTCGCAAGGCTGAGGTCCCAGTTATGCTGGTACGCCCTGAAGGTGATATTGGACATTGGACTGTGAACTATTTCTGAAAGAACTCTTTACAGCTAGAAAGCTCGCCATCTCTGCTATGGATCTGAACCTCGATGAACCAAACTCATGTCTGTATGTGTATTCATCTTTTAACCATACTCTCTCTCTCTTTTGTTAAAGTTTAGTTTAGTTCATAAGAAATGGCTGTAGTGTGTATTTGGGTAAGATCTGAAACATCCGTTAACCTGGGAGAGGACGTGTCCGATCCTTTGGGATTGCTAGAACCTTTTCTTTTATAGGATGAAATAAGATTTTCAGAAATCATCATACCTGACATAAAGGAAATGTTGCCTTAAGTGACCTTGTTATTAAGTGATGTGTTCATAAGTTGCTATGTAGGACAAAGAGATGTTTTGACCACACAATGTGCTTCAAGACAGCAGGCACCCAAAATGTACCGCCCAGGAGCAGTGAGCAAAGTCCAAAAAATCCCATGTGGTGAAAAGGGTCAAAGTGACCCGTGCACATCAGTGTGTAACGACTGCCAAGGAATGAATCAGAAACGAAGATAACTTGAAAATAGCTTGGACAGCAAAGTCCTAAAGATACTTCCAATGCATAACACACAAAGATGACTGGAAAAGAACAATTAAATATATAATCTGGATGCATATAACACGTCAGACATTGTAAAGGGTAGTTGGAGCATCATGGGAGAAATACATCATGACCTGCCTATGCCCCAGAAGAAGGTAGGCGGGCAGCATTTCTTTCAGTATGTCCGTCATTTCTTACTTGAGTAGTGGTTGTAATAGCAAGGCATGCTTTTGGAACAAATAAGGGGTTGAATTAATCAGTCTGAGGGTCTTGGATCCTAAGGGTGTGGCATTCTCACCCAAGAGCATAGGCGTGTGCATCACACTTCATTAGAATGTGCACCCAGGGAATGTCTGTCTTTTTTTTTTAAAGGCGAACATTTATTGAATACTCAATCATAAAGGACAGTATTTTATTCATCAAACAAACTAAAGAAACTAAAACTTAACTAAACTTAATTTTTTTTAACTTAACACCTAAACCAAGGGTCGGCAACCTTTCAGAAGTGGTGTGCCGAATCTTCGTTTATTCAGTTTAATTTAAGGTTTCACGTGCCAATAATGCATTTTAATGTTTTTGAGAAGGTCTCTCTCTCTAAGTCTATATATTATATAACTAAACTATTGTTGTATTGTACAGTAAACAAGGTTTTCAAAATGTTTAAGAAGCTTCATTTAAAATTAAATTAAAATGCTGAGCTTATGCCGCCGGCCCACTCAGCCCGTTGCCGGCCTGGGGTTCCGTTCACCTAGGCCGGCAGCGGGCTGAGCGGGGCCTGCAGCCGGGACCCCGGCTGGCAAGGGGCAGGCAGCCAGAACCCCAGACCAGCAGCGGGCTGAGCAGGGCCAGTGGCCAGGACCCCAAACCAGCAGCGGGCTGAGCAGCTCAGCCCGCTGCTGGTTTGGGGTTCCATCCGCCGGCTCCTGCCAGCCGGGGTCCCAGCTGCCGGTTCCGCTCAGCCCCACTGCCAGTCTGGGGTCCCGGCCCTGCCCACATACAGTGGGTACCTACTTTCTCCCTGGTTCTAGCCATTCTCTTCATCTCTCTGTGCATTGAGCTGAGGGTGGGGGTGCACTGAGCACAGGGCTGGGGGTGAAGCAGGCTGGGGGCCGGGGTGCAGGGTCTGGCCAGGAGCTAGAATGAGGGAGGGGGGTCAGGGTTGGGGCAAGAGGTTTGGGTGTGGAGCGCTTACCTGGGCAGCTCCCATTTGGTGCGAGGAGTGCAGGTGGGAATGTGGGGGGGGGGGTGCAGGAGCTCCCGTTTGGTGCTCATGGTTGGGGTAGGAACGTGGGGGGTGCAGGAGTCAGGGTATGGGGGGTGGGGGGTGGCAGAGTTAGGGCTGGGTGTGTGGGGGTGTGTGTGCAGGGCTCAGGGTAGAGGGCTGTGGGGGGGGTGCAGGGGTCAGGGCAGAGGGCTGGGGGTGTGGGGGGTTGGGTATGTGTGGGGGGTGCTGTAGTCAGGGCTGGGGTCGTGGGGGGGTGCAGGGGTCAGGGCAGGGGGCGGGGGGTGTGGGCTCGGCTCGTGGGGGTGCTCCCAGCCCCCTGCCCTGAGCGGCTCATAACAGGGGGCTGGAGGAGATATGCCCTGATTCCACCCCCCTTCCCCAAGGTCCCGTCCCTGCCTCTTCTCTGCCTTCTCCCCGGAGCAGCTCCGCTTTTCCCTCTCCCCCTCCCCCGGGCCATCAGCTGATCGGGGGCAGGGAGGGAGAGGAGGCGGGGCAGAAATGCAGCACGCTGGGGGGGAGAGGCAGGGGAGGGGGGAGCTTGGCTGTTGGTGGAGCCTGCCCGGCAGGGCCAAGCCTCTGCCCCCACGGGAACGGGGCAGGGCGGAGAAGAGCGGGCCGGGCAGGAGCGGGTCCCCGGCAGGCAGCAGCGTGCCATTAAAAATCGGGGTGCCTGGTGCAGGTTGCTGACTCCTGCATTAGGGTGTGCCCCCCGGGCACACCCAGCACACCCTGTACGCACGCCTGTGTCCAACAGTTAAATAGAAGCATCATCTAATTGTGAATCAATGGGCCAGAGCCCCTCTCCGCCCACAGTCTCAGCGGCTCATCCCAATTTCCATTCCTAGATCCCTTCTAGGTACCTTTGAACTTCCTCAGAGCCTCCAATAGTGCAATAGTTTTCAGGGAGAAATCGCTGACTCGCTCTTCCAGTTGAGGAGAAACCTCCTCTGGCTGCTGGAACTTCCCCTTCTCCCACCCGGAGAGAAACAATTTCCCGAGATTATATTTCATTTAGTGACCCATGATAGGTGCTTACTACTGAGTCACTGCTCTAACGGGCCTGGAATCTGAATTCCTCAAATTCTCCCAACTGTAGAAATCTGTCCCCTAGGAACTAGATGGAGACACCAACTCCCCTCTCCCCAGCTCATTCCACACAGGTCTCCAAACAACCCTCAGGTGGGAAAGCCTCTTGTTTGCTGCTGCCCAGGGCTGAATGGTAACCAGGGCCCCCAGCAGTGAAAGACCCATATTCCATCCCCACTATCCTGAGGCAGCCAGTCCCTCGGGGAGGTGACATCTCTGGAAAATACTTGAGGTCAGTCCTTCCCACTGAATGTAGAATTCCAGAGTCTTCTACACAAGGGTGAGAACCTCAGGATTCAGAGTAGCAGCCGTGTTAGTCTGTATTCGCAAAAAGAAAAGGAGGATTTGTGGCACCTTAGAGACTAACAAATGTATCTGAGCATAAGCTTTCGTGAGCTACAGCTCACTTCATCAGATGCATTCGGTGGAAAATATCTCAGGATGAAGCTGATCAGAGAGATTTGTAAGGAGAATGTGACCTTCCCCAAACATTTTGCTGTGGAGCCCTGGGGAGATATGGTGCTAATATCACCATCAAGCTCTTTCCCAGTGTTGTGAAGTGTGAGGGGGAGGGAGAGAGAGCCATGTACCTGCTCAAGGTGCTTCTGACATCCTAGAAGGGAGAGGGAAGGAAAGGGGCAGGGAGAGGGGGAGAGAGAGAGGAAAAAGAAAAGAGTACTTGTGGCATCTTAGCTCACGAAAGCTTATGCTGTTGAGTCTAACCCAGCAATCCATGATCAGGGAGAAACACACACAAGCCCATGTTCCCCAAGGCCACACAGGAGTCTGCCTCCAAACAGACCTCCCACGGCCAGTCCCTGCCGGTTAATAACAACAGGCACCTTACCAGATACTCCCGGCTATTCCCCTCTCCAGTCGCTTTCAATCCCAGGAGCTTTTCTCTCTCTTCCCTCAGAGTCTTCAAATGGGCCTGGATTTTTTCCTAAAGAAACAGAAATTATTTGGGAGCTTTTATTTGAATGGTTGAGAGGGGTGTGGAGCTTTTTGTTTTTCCATCCAAAACCCAAGATGACTGTTGGTCCTAATCACTTTGTGACATCAGGGCCACCAAGGAGATGAAACCTTCTCCATGCAGACTGGGAGCATGTCATACTCAGACTTGTTACCAACTCAGGTTCAGTCTTTTCAGTAATTAGAGAGAGATCTCAATTATAACCAAGCTTTACTGGTATTTGTGGATTGATTAGTGGTATAGCACATAACAGGGCAATGGAGTCACATGGGGGTGAATCAATATATCTGTTTTTGAGAAGGTTTAACGAACAAAGTGATACAAATCCTAGGAGCTCTGAAGCCCTGGGGATGGCACTGGTTGGGCAGAGCTGGTCCAAGCACCAGGGCAAAGCCCATGAGACATCAGGAGGCCACTCGTCTGGTTTGAAGCTGCGCGGTCCCAGTTTGGTGGAGTCCTATCCCTGTCCGGCAGGGACCCAGCACTGGACGTGGCTTTGTCCAGTGAAAAAGAGAGAGGAGGAGACCGAGGATGCAGGGAGACACCAGTGGGGGCGGGGGTAGGGGTCTGGGCGGCGCTTCCATGCAGAATGATGCCGGTTGGGGTGCGCTGACAAAGGTGGTGGTGGGCCCATGCAGGCTGACCGATTCAGGTGTGGGAGGGCCCATGCAGGCAGGCGTGGGGATGTCCTGTGTTCTGGGGATGCCTCAGTGGCCCCCCTACTTAGACAGGCAGATTTGTATAAAGAACGGTTGGGGTTTGCCCCAGTGCTCCCCTAAACCCTTTTTGTGGCAATGCCCCCTGGGGAGGTCCCCATGGTCCTATTGTCTGGTAAAGATCCCGGAAGCAGTGGATTCTGGGAGATTTCAAAAGGCTGCCTGGTGGGACTTATGGAACCACTTTGGCTGATCCTTGCCCACATACACAACAGAACAGGTCAGACTGGCACCAGTCAGCTCCAGCCCGGGGTTAGTTTGGCTACAAGCCAGTCTAATCCCAGTGGGACTTGGCATGGACCTGAGCTGTGTGGAGCCATTTTGTGTGTGGACTGAAGGTGCTCAGGGTCCCACACAGTGTTTAGCCCGGTGATCTCCTCTAGTGCAGGCCGGCAGCAGCTGAGTTTAACCCTTCCTGGAGGAACACAGGAGTTCAAAATCCCAGTGGGAAACCTGCTTTCCCTGCTGGGCCTGGGGCTTTTATCAAGGAATGTTTTCCTTCTACTGGCCGCACTTCATCACTGCTCAGTACTGCTGGGGCATGAGGAGGCAGCATATCCTAGTGGTTAGGGCACTGGACTTGGTCTTGGAAAAATGGGGGGTTATACCCAGCTCTGACACTGACCTACTGAGTGACCTTGGATAAATCACTTCCCCTCTTTGTGCCTTAGTGTTCCTCCCACCTTTTGTCTCTCTTGTCCAGTTACACTGTAAATGGCTCAGGGCAGGGATTGTCCCTCACTGGGTTTTGTGCAGGGCACCCTACACTCGAAGTCAGATCTCATCTGGGGTTTGTAGGGGCTGCTGGGACGCAAATAACCATAATAAACACTGTGATACAATCAGTAATAACAGCCACAGCTTGTAGCTCCCCCTTCTCCAGCCTGCAGGCAGCACTCTCACGTAGACTGGCCTGCTGCTCCTGTGAGTCAAACCTCATTTGTCATTTAATAGCTTCCGGTCTGCAGAGAGTTCCTTTACTTTACTGGTGGGAGCTGGGTTTGAAAAGGATTCAGCTGCTCAGCGAAAACTTTCCCACATCAGACAATTTTAAAATCTTCATCTCTTGCCTTTCCTGCCAGGCTGGAGTCTCATTAATTTGTACGGCATCTTTCATGGAATGAAGGCTACACACAGCTGAATGACACAGTTACACCTGTCTTGGGCAACTTGTGATGCCATTTCCTTGTAATTAAAATCCAAAGTTATTCCCATTAGACTGGAAAACAACTCGGTACCTTGTACTCTTGAGCAGCTTCCTGTATGGGAACCACCATGTGCGCATTTGATCCTCTTCACAGAACAGTTTCAGAGCCTCCTGGTGTTCCCCACACACCCCGCCCCCTCCTGCTCCCTTTGCTGCCTGGAAACTCAGCCGCTTGGCGATTTCTACCATGTTTCCCAGCTGCACGTTGGGCCTGAGGTTTCTCTGTTGCACAGTTTCTCTGAACTGAGAGCAGGAGGCGGCTGTGTCGGGTCCCTCCCAGCACTGGGCGATGCAGGCTCGGCAGAGATTGTGCCCACACTCCAGAGTGACAGGGTCTGTGAAATAGTCCAGACAGACGGGACATGTCGCTTCCTCCTGGAGACTTTCCACGGGGCTCTCTGCAGCCATGGCTCCCTCCGGGCAGTGGGACAGGCTTTGTTTCAATTTCCTGAGTTCACACTATGCCCCGCTTGCAGCAGCAAGGGGTTGTTTCCCTTCTGGAATTGACTCAGGCTGTTTGTTCAGGGGGAAGGGGCCCACCATGGAGGTTGTGGTGAAAAATGTACCACGAGGGCTCTGGTCCTGAAATCAGCCCCTGTGCTGACGGGGCGGTTCACTGAGGCATCCCCCTGTGAGGATGAGCCTGGAGGAGCAGCATCTGTGTGTCCAGGAAGTGATAGTCAGACTTGGTGGAATTTTTCTTTTTATATAATATACAATTTTGACAGATAATGTTTATTTTAAACAATTTTTATATTTATTGATTTAAACGTGCACAGTTGCACAAAAATCTGGGTTTCAGCATTTCATTCCAATTGTTATCAATTACAATTTTCACAGCTGTTGGAAATTATGGGAGGATCAGACAATATTTTGGTCAGACCAGAACTATTTAATGACACTGGACAATGAGATTCAAAAAGCTGAAGCTTTATAACCTTTAAAATTGTCTTTGAGCAGGTAAAACTCCCACAGCAGCTCCCCTTGTGAGTGCAATAACCCAATTCCTCCCCCTCCACCACATGGACACAGGGCGAGAGTCCATCTCATGGCGCCTCAGGAGCTGGTCTGGAATATGCTGGGATCTCAGTCTGGGCCCTAGTGGGACAGGTGACCCTAAATCATGCAACAACACCCAGCAGAGAGACCAGCAGTGTTTCCCCCAGGAATTGAAATTAGGGAGGGTGTTGGAATATTCTAGGCGGGGTGAGGGCCGATGAGGGCTGAGACCGTGAGGGCAAAGGTGGGCTGTATAGCACCATAGTAGAAACTGAAGAATGTTTCACTACCATTTTATTAGATTTAACTCATGTTTTAAAACCATCACAAAAATTAAAGTTGGCTACTCAAGCCTACAATGAAGCACTACATCTACACCCGTCTTGGTTTCTTGTTGTAATTTGGCACTCTTTGGTGTCTTGTGTGTCCGTTACTTCCAGTCCTTCATGATATGCTCATGATCAGGCAGAAGGCGACTCCCTTCAGAACACAAAATTCTATTCAATGAGGAAAAAATATGCTCAACTGCAGCTATTGTGACTGAGAGTAGCAAGAGATGAATCCCTACTTTCATCCCAGGAAACACAGCACAAAGATTGGGTCCAACCACTAGTAATGATAAAGAAGTTGAAGTTAAATCTTCATTCGTTCGTCATATGATATTCCACTCTGTGTTCAAAATTGTCTATTCTGACCTGATCACATAGCAGCCCCATTGCTGGGAGTGCCTCACTCCACTCAACTGCGAGTGTTTTATAAGACAGGCATCTGTAAAAGCTACGTGGAGGTTGAATAGAATCCAGAAATCTCTATTGTAGATTTGTAAGAATCAAGTCTGTGTACTTTTTCAGCTGGCTTAACAAACACTTCTTGTCCTCTTCACTTATGGAATCAATATAAGTACCTTCATTAGTCAACTTCTGGACTGAAGTCTTTGTTTCTTCCAGTACATTTTCAATGGATATCTCTGATTGATCCAAGGATCGCTTCTATTGCTGGACAGAGATCTACTACTGTTGTAGTAGATGCCTGGATGACATTGTTTAATGATTCAAGTGATTTCAACAGTAGACTTACAGGAGAGAGAATGGCGAGAGTCTTCTCTGAACTTAGTAACAAAAGTAGTCCACCAGCCTCACGACTTAGATCTGTCCTATCTAGGTGGATACATTCCAAAGCCAGTAATAACGGTTGCAGTAATTGTAAGAAAACTGCCAAGAATCATTCATGATAATGCCAGCAGATTTCCCCAGGCTGGACTAATTTGAACTTCAATCCCACTGTATCTTCTATTTGTTTCCAAAATGTTCGGTCCGTCGGGACTCTTGCTGAAAAAAGAGTATAAATAAGGCATTAAATTTGTGGCTTTTTAATGTCTTTTGAAGATTCTGCAGCTTGTACTAGTGCTAGCTGGAGTAGATGGCCTCTACAGTGTGTATAGGAAAGGTTAGGGTTACACTTTTCCCTGAGCAAAGCTTGTATTCCACTATGTCTTCCAGAGAAGTTTGTAGCTCCATCAAGTGCACAAGCAGCCATCTGCCTTGGCAAAACTTTTGTGTTGGGGGAGGGGAGCACCTGTGAACAACAAAAAATCCATTACAATTTGTAGTGATAAACACCCATTTTTTCATGGTCTGTGTGTATAAAAACATCTGTATTTTCCACAGTATGCATCCGATGAAGCGAGCTGTAGCTCACGAAAGCTTATGATCAAATAAATTGGTTAGTCTCTAAGGTGCCTAAGTCCTCCTTTTCTTTTTGCGAATACAGACTAACACGGCTGTTACTCTGAAACAAAAGTTTTGTTGTTCAATTGCAAGTGTAGACTAAGCTACCGTCCCTGAACTCTGCCTTGCCCGCAGTGAGGGCAATCTGCAGGCAGGCCGTACAGTACAGACTGGCACTGCGTGATGGCACAGCTGATATTCAATTCCATACAGAGAACGACATTAAAAAAAACTTCCGGTGGCGAAGTCAAGGGTGCAAACACTGTGAAGTGCCAGAATTAAGGTGCCTGAACAGCCAGATCACCAGCCTCAAGAGGCGACAGCTCAGGTTGGAGCATCAGAGGCAGGATTTTTAGTGCAGTCACAGTAGCTTTATTGCTCTGTGGGCTCCGTGGGAGTGTTGACATTGACTTCAATAGAAGCAGGATCAAGCCCTATATAGGCAATAGAATTAAAGGGCTTGGGGCCAACTGCTAGAAAGGTCCAGGTGCTGCACCTTGGTTTTTGCTGCATTGTTTTCCCAGAAGCCATCAGTGTCCAGACTTTTCAACTTACCCTGACAAGCTGGAGTTGATCTCATTTTGAAGGTACAGCCCGAGCGTCTCTGTTTTGATGGCACAGTCTGGGGACACATTGTCAGGCTGTAGTTGGAGTCAGGTTTTATCTCTGACTCCTGCCCCTTCTGGTTTGTGCAGCTGTAGCCATGGATCTCAGCATGCTCGGAGCTGCACACCTCCGGGGGGGCAACGTCTAGGGCACGTTCCCCTCTGGGAGCCCCATGACCCACTCCTGGGGGCACACAGATCCCAGAGCTCTTCAGCTCGGTTGGAGGAATTTATGGTGTCTGCCCTGACTCGGAAAGCTGCTCGTCTCTTCAGATACCTGCTAAGAGCATCCCGACTGCAAACAGCAAGCGTTGCTGATGTCTGGCTGACAGGCCAGAGAGCCCATCTAATGGGTTATAAAGAATGAGACATGGGAGGAGCACAGATATGAGGAGAAGTTCACAGCAGGGTGGTTTTATCAGGGGTTCATGGGCGCACTGACACCCCCAAAACCCTGCAGTGGTGTCTTCTGACCCACAGGGCTGGGCCTGGCTCCCTGCTGTGGGTGTTATGACCTGGGGGCTCTGACCACTTGCAGCAACACCTTCCACCTCTGCACTGTGACCCTAAACCCAGCCTGGTGCAAACAGGGGAGGGGCTGTAGAGTGAGCCTGCCCCTCACTCAGCCCGCAATGGGGAGCCAGGCACAGCCCCATGGGACAGGACACAGCACTGCAGGATGAGTGTGGGCTGGGCTCACTCTCCAGCTCTGGCCTGCCCTCGGCACTTGGCTGGGATTAGGGCTGCGGCGGTGAGGCAGAGGGTGCTGTTGTGTGTGGTCTGAGGAGGAGGAGGAGGAAGAGGCAGAGCGAAGTGGCAGTTAGGGAAGCCCATTTGTGCAAAGCCATCCACAACGTCACGCCACGTTGCCCAGAGTCGCAGACTTTCAGAGTCCAACAGTTGACTTTCCTGCTCCGAACGGGTTAATGACCAATCGGTAGCAGTCTGGAGTAGCCAGCTTCCACAGTGCAATCGCCACGTGTTCTCCACCGGCAGGGCAGCTCTCATTCTCTCGTGACCCAGGGCTGCAGGATGGGGCCCAGGGGGGGTCTATGCCCACAATGAGCCCGTGCAGCAAGGCCCTTCGGAGGCACATTCTGCAGTCTCCAGGGCAGAAGCAGGTACAGAGCTGAGCTCCCATTTTCAGCACATGAAGCTCCGTCTTCCAGTTCTGAAACTATGAGCCCATACGTTTATTCTATAGGGAAAGAGACTCTGCCAGTCCTAGCTCTTGCTGTGCTGTTCTCTGCTGCTGGGACACTTCCCCTCTTCTCACAAACACCCTCCCTGCAGAAGTGCCAGGGCTGCAGCTCCCCACACACTAGAGATGGTTTCCTTTAACCCTTCAGCTGCTGCAGATACTAGCTCACCCACCTCTCACTCTGGAGCACAAAGGGCCAGAGTCTTGGGCCAGGCTGAGCTGCTTTTTCAGCAGGACCTGAAGGGAAGGGACAAGGGCAGAGTCCAGTGGAGACATTTTCAGCCCCATCTGGGCCTGATCTGGACAGTAAAACCCTGCAAAAATTCCTGCTACAGAACAAACCTTGAAAAGGCCCTCCCCCGCCACACCATTCTCAAAGACCTGAGGAAACTTCTAGACTGGGGGGAGGGGAGAGCTTTTGTTAAATTGGAGCTAAAGGTTGCAGGGGAGAGAAGTGTCACTGGAAGGGAAAACTCCCCGTACTAAGGGAATTCTGTAGTTTTCTCAAAACCCACCAAGGTTCAGAAGCCTGGAGATTCTAAGTTAAGGCGACACTTTCTAAACAAATCCCAATATTGGACAGTCTGCCAATGCACAGTTAGGTCACCAAACAACCCAGGTTCTGTCCTGTGCCAGCACCAACCTCTCACCCCCACCCCAATGGACCATCTGTATGTCCTGTGCAAGTTTATGGGGGAGGACTCTATAAATGAGCGTTTGCTCATGGAGTTTCCAGGTTGGCGGGAGCTCCAACAGGCCCACAGCCACAGGCCAGGTCTGCACTTGAAAATTAGGTCGACCCAGCTACGTTGCTCAGGGGTGTGAAAAATCCACACCCCTGAGAGATGGCGCTAAGCCAACCTAGCCCCCGGCGAAGACAGCGCTAGGTCCATGGTAGATTGCTTCTGTCGACCTCGGGAGGTGGATTTCCTATTGTGCTGCTGTAGTGTTTCTAAAGCGGACATGGTGTCTGGCTGCAGAAACCCTAAAGTCTGACACTCCCCTGCATACTTAATCTACCTGCACCAAGGTGCCATCCAGCCATTACCATCTGGCAATGGTTAGGCAAGGGGCGAGTTCAGACTGCTCTTTTTCTGCTGAACTCTGTCAATTGTATTACCAATTTGGAAAGGCCAGATCTTGAAGACATTTTGTAAAGGAAGAAGTGGTAAGATTCAGACATGAGTGGGAAGTGTGGGGCTACAGAGAGGGCTGAATCAAAGGCAACGCCTAGTTCATGGCCTGAGTGACCACCCCTATGGGGCTGCCCATGGTGACTGAGAAAGGAGGGTGAGTGGGAGGGTGGATGTGGGGACATTAGGAGCTTTGTTTCAACCGTGTTGAGTTTAAACTGATGGTGGGATACCAGTAAGGACAGAGACAGGGAGACAGACTGGAGGTTTTAGTTTGGACTGACAGAAAAAGGCCCAGAGAGGATAGGCTGATCTAGGAGTTGTCAGCATAAAGATGATAATGAAAGCCATGGCTTTTAATGAGATTGCCCAGAGATAAGGTGCAGAGGCAGAAGGGAGGAGGGGAGGTGTGGAGTGAAGCTGAGGTGCATAGACTGTGAGGAGGGGAAGAGGAGGAGTAATAGTTTTACAGTAGTGCCTAGGGACCCCACGCAGAGACCAGGGCCCCATTGTGCTAGGTGCTGTACAAAACCAGGACAAACAGAGAGTGGGATGCTTGTGGCTAGGTCCTTCCAGAGATGCACTGGGGACACCACTGGGATGAGCCATTGTCTCTCCTCCAGCCGCCTATCACAGCAAAGTACTGAGGGCAAAGGGGAATTCTGCCGCTGACTTAAGGGAGGCCTGGGTTCTCCCTGAGAGTACCAAGGCTGAAGGTCTCATTGCACTTGGCTGCAGTGACTGTCTGTGTCACTGATCTCCAGCTCTTTCAGGTCACTCTCAGCCAGTTAAAGTGACTTTGCACCATAAGTGCACAGTTGCAGCGGGATTTTGGGTGGTGGCTGTTTTTAACTGTAGAATTGTTTCGTTTGTTTCCGAAGCCCTTGCACAGGATGTGACAGGGCTAAAAGAGAATTTATAGCTCTGCGGCTCACGCTCTGAACTACAGCCGGCCTTTGCTTCCTCTGCAGCTTCCGCTTACAAGACACCAAGGCTGAGAATTGGTCCGAATTCAACAAAATGAAATTCAATTAACTCAAGTGCAAAGTATTTCATTGAGGAAGGACAAGTCAAATGCACAGCTACAGAATGGGGAATAACTGGCTAGGAGGTAGTACGGCTGCAAAGGATCTGGGGGTCATAGTAGATCACAAATAGTACTAGGAGTCAACAATGTAACGAAACTGTGAAAAAGGCTAATATCAGTGTGGGACGTATTAACAGGAGTGTTCTGTGTAAGACATGGGATGTAATTGTCCCGCACTGAAGCCTCAGCTGGAGTAGTGAGTGCAATCCTGGGTGCCCCTCTTTAGGAAAGACGAGTCCAGAGGTGAGCAACAAAAAATGATCAAAGGTTCAGAAAACCTGACCTGAAAGGTTAAAAAACAACTAGGCATGTTTAGTCCTGAGAAAAGGAAGCTGAGAGGGGATCTCAGAACAGCCTTCCAATCTGCTACGGGCTGCTCCAAAGAGGACTGTAAATAGGCTTCCAAGGGAGGCTGTGGAATCCCCATCACCGGAGGGTTTTAAGAACAGGTTGGACAAACACCTGGCAGGGGTGGTTTCAGTTTACTTGGTCCTGCCACAGATCAGGTTCTGGATTGATGAGGTTTTGTGGCCCCTTCCAACCCTGTATTTCTATGATTCTGTGATCCCAGACTGATGACAACAGCCCTCAAGGTATCCTGCGGAGAGCAGAAACCAGGAGGAAAGACAGAAATTAAGTGAGTAAGTGGCCAAAACGTTAGTGACTAGAACAAAGTGGAGCTAAGGGCAGCAGTCTCTGGCAGTGGTTGAAAGCTGGGGCAGGAGGAAGGGGTGGTGGCCCTTTTAGAGTCCCTGGCCACCGCCATATTCCCTCCAGTGCAGTGCTACTCAAAGTGGTGGTCCGCAGACCGGCACCGGTCCGCGAGCCATCGGCTGCCGGTCTGCGCACACTGGGAAAAAAATTTGCTGGTCCCCCACATCAGATAGCTCGAGAAGCATTGTCCGAGTGCACATCAGGCCTGATTCTCCCCTGCCTGTCCCCTTGCGTCGGCGTTCACACCTGTGCAAAGTGAGGGCCAATTTAGTTTAAATGCCACTGTTGGTGTAAGTGAGAGGAGAACTCTGGCTGGCAGGGTTTACCCCCCACCCTGCCCAGGTGTAAATGGCAGCAGGAGGGGCAGGGCAGGGGAGAATCATGCCACTGTTGCCTAAGGCCCCGGCTGACAGTTAGCATCTGCTTCCTCCTGCCTGCTCGCATGCCATGGAGCTTTCCCACTGCTTTCCGGAGGAAGCCGGGTGACCATGTGAGTTTCCTTCACTACCAGCTGTCTCTCTCTCCTGCTACTGCCTTGCTCAGCTGCTCTGCTTCTGCCCTCACACTGAATCCCACACACACAGCCCCAGCTCTCTCTCTTTGGGGATGTCTACGTTGCAGCTAAAGGTGGAATTTCCAGCTGGGGTGGACGTACCCTGTAAGCTTTGACTGAGTTTGTGAGATAAAAATACCAGTGTCGCTGTGGCAGGGTGGGTAGCTGGAGAGGCTGAGGGATTCCCCCCCCCCAGGGAGGGTGTATACCCTCCCTGAATTTTCCCAACCCCCCCTCCCCGCCCCCGTTTTGTGAACTAGTTACATGCAGTGTTACCAATTTAGTGATTGTTTGGAAATTTGAATTGAAATTGAAACATTAATACACACTTTAAAAGCATATAAAGTGTATGATAAAATACGTGTATGTGAAAAAGTATCATAGATTTGAAAAATATGAACACAGACTAGCTTCCTTATACAGCTTTTGTTTTTTATGACATCAGTGCATTCATTTCGGTGATCTTGGCCAACCCAGTAATTTCAAATTATGATTTGTAAGCAAAGTCTAAATGAGCTCTCCCTGACAGCCAGTGATGAGCTGGGGACTGGGGGGGAAGGCTTCAGGACCAGATTGTCTTTACGTTCACACCTAATCTACCTCGGTATCCAGCAAACAGAGCTGTGTTGCCCAAGTGATAGCTTTGGCTGGGGTTGGGTTACAAATCACTTGAATGCGGGGGTGGGGGGTAATGAAATGTTGTTATTTTTATTGTATCAGTAAAGAGCAGTAGAACTGTCCTTAGCCTGTTTTCATTGAGGGCATCAAGGGAGAGGGTGGGGACAGGTGTTTTGCTTGATGGTCTGCCTGAGTCACCAGTACTATTTGACCTGCCCCTCTCCCCTGTTTAAAGACGGAACTGATTAGGCTTCATAGAGAGTCTTTTGGTTTGTTAAGGGACCACTAGAGCGGAAATCTCTGATAATCCGGTCTAAGTGCTTAGACCCGCTGTGGGACAGTGTTTCTGTGGAAGAGACGGCCCAGGTTCCCCCCACCGAGAGCTGAAATCACTGAGAGTCGGGTGGAACCGTGAGAGATCGACTCTCAGAGGTCACAGTGGCAGGTGGCAGCGGAAGGTGACAGCGCAGGGCCTTTGGGGCAGAGCAACAGAGTGAACACTGGCATGACAAACAGCGGCCAGAGCATTGGACTATGTTTTAGTGACTTTTCTCCAGAAGCTAGATTTGTGACTAGGAAACTTATATAAATATATGTTTCCTAGTAGGCCAAAAATTTTAAAATGCGTTATTTGCCAAAGTTATTATCTCACATCATCGCTATCTCAAGAGGTCATTATCTTGGGGAGTTCCTGTACTAAACTTTATTATTAATTATTGTTATTATTATTATTATTTATGTAAGAACGGCTATATTGGGTTAGATATCCTGTCTTCCAGCAGTGACTGTTCCGGGTGCTTCAGAGGGAATGAACAGAACAGAGAATCATCGATTGATCCATTCCCTGTCATCCACTCCCAGCTTCTGGCAAACAGAGGCTAGGGACATTCAGATCATGATGTTGCATCCCTGCCCATCCTGGCTAATAGCCACTGATGGAGCTATCCTCCCCGAACTTATCTAGTTCTTTTTTGAACCCTGTTATCATTTTGGCCTTCACAAGATCCCTGGCAAAAATTTCCACAGGTGACTGTGCGTTGTGTGAAGAAATACTTCCTTTTGTTTCTTTTAAACTTACTGACTATTAATTTCATTGGGAGCCCCCTGGTTCTTGTGTTAAGTGAAGGGATAAATAACATTTCTTTATTCTTTTCTCCGCACCAATCAAGATTTTATAAGACTCTATCTTATCCACTCTTAGTGGTCTCTTTTCCAAGCTGAAAAGGCCTAGTTTTCTCTCCTCATATGGAATCTGGTTCCATACCCATAATCATTTTTGTTGCCCTTCTCTGTACCTTTTCCAGTTCCAATATATCTTTTTTGAGATGGGGTGACCAGAACTACATGCAGTATTTAAGATGTGGGCATGTGATGGATTTATATAGTAAAAGTGGAGGAGCTTGGTTTGCCAGACTGATCAGCTAAGCCAATACTGACAATCTATATGAAAAGACTGCAAAACACCATGTCTCTGGACTTCATCAACATGCAGAAAGCCTCATAAGCCAGTCACTGTCAAAGCCAATTTTAGAAGAACTTAATGAGGCTGTTAAGAATGCTGGAGACACAACTCAGTTTATGTGAACCAACATGGCTGTGGCATCATATTTTCTATTTAAGCATGAGATACCACACACTACAAACTAGAGGCCTATCTAAGTGCATTGTCACTTGTTAATCCTGCATTTGGACACTGGTTCCGAACAAGACTGGCAAATGCTCACTCTCTTTCTGCAAAAAGCTCAGCTGACTCTCTTGGAACATGTGATCCAACAGTGAAAGACTCAGGAGTGGAAAAAGTGAAGAATTCTCTCCTATATTCAAAATATGTCCATACATGGCCGGCGAATGCACCAATGCAAATAGGAATCAAGTATTAAGTCATTACGTATGTTATCTTGATGTCTGTGGTAGGCCAGTAGATGCATTCTAGATGTTCAGATTATAGAAGACACATCAGCTGCATCTGTGACATCTTAGAAGAGATAAATGCTTGTAAATTGAACCCCAAACAGATGGCTGCTTGTGCACTTGATGGAGCTACAAACTTCTCTGGAAGACATAGTGGAGTACAAGCTTTGCTCAGAGAAAAGTGTAACCCTAATCTTTCCTATACGCACTGTAGAGGCCATCTACTCCAGCTAGCACTAGTACAAGCTGCAGAATCTTCAAAAGACATTAAAAAGCCACAAATTTAATGCCTTATTTATACTCTTTTTTCAGCAAGAGTCCAAAAGAACAGAACATTTTGGAAACAAATAGAAGATACACTGGGACTGAAGTTCAAATGAGTCCAACCTGGGAAAACCTGCTGGCTTTCTCATGAGTGATTCTTGGTAGTTGTCTTACAATTACTGCAACCGTTATCACTGGCTTTGGAAAGTATCCACCAAGATAGGACAGATCTAAGTCGTGAGGCTGGTGGACTACTTTTGTTACTAAGTTCAGAGAAGATCTCGCCATTCTCTCTCCTGTAAGTCTACTGTTGCAACCATTTGAGTCATTAAACAATGTCATCCAGGCATCTACTACAACAGTAGTAGGTCTTTGTTCGGCAATAGAAGCTATCCTTGGATCAATCAGAGATATCCATTGAAAATGTACTCCAAGAAGCAAAGACTTCAGTCCAGAAGTTGACTAATGAAGGTACTTATATTGATTCCATAAGTGAAAAGGACAAGAAGTGTTTGTTAAGCCAGCTGAAAAAGTACACAGACTTGATTCTTACAAATCTACAATAGAGATTTCTGGATTCTATTCAACCTCCACGTAGCTTTTACAGATGCCTGTCTTATAAAACACTCGCAGTTGAGTGGAGTGAGGCACTCCCAGCAATGGGGCTGCCATGTGATCAGGACAGAATAGAAAATTTTGAACACAGAGTGGAATATCATACGACGAACGAATGAAGATTTAACTTCAACTTCTTTATCATTACTAGTGGTTGGACCCAATCTTTGTGCTGTGTTTCCTGGAATGAAAGTAGGGATTCATCTCTTGCTACTCCCAGTCACAATAGCTACAGTTGAGCATATTTTTTCCTCATTGAATAGAATTTTGTGTTCTGAAGGGAGTCGCCTTCTGCCTGATCATGAGCATATCATGAAGGACTGGAAGTAACGGACACACAAGAAGACACCAAAGAGTACCTAATTACAACAAGAAACCAAGACAGGTGTAGATGTAGTGCTTCATCGTAGGCTTGAGTAGCCAACTTTAATTTTTGTGATGATTTTAAAACATGAGTTAAATCTAATAAAATGGTCATGAAACATTCTTCAGTTTCTACTATGGTGCCATATAGCCCACCTTTGGCCTCACGGTCTCAGCCCTCATCGGCCCTCACCCCCTCTCGAATATTCCAGCACCCCCCCTAATTTCAATTGCTGGGAAAAACACTGTGCCCTATTCCACATCTAGGCATGCATGCAGTCCAAACCCTCCTTGCCCCAAGAGCCCGCACCGAAAAAATTCCTTCCCAAAAAAAAAGCCACTTACTGGGAACCTGCTCTTGTGTTTGACCTTCACCAAGCATTGGCATCTGCGACTGGCTCCCTTCCTCCTGGCTCGAGAAGAGCTCCTGGCTGCATGCCTCCAGAGATTCCGGGGTGTCTCCTCCCACCTCAGCACCCTCGCTCCTGCTTTCCTCCTCTTCCTCCTCCCTCCTTGTTGCACTGGGCTGTGAAGTGTCCATGGTGGTCCTCGGAGTGGATGTGGTGTCGCCCCCAAGTATGGCGTCCAGCTCTTTGTAGAATCTGCAGGTTGCGGGGACAGCACCAGAGCGGCCGTTTGCCTCACAGGCTTTGCGGTAGGCATTCTGCAGCTCCTTTACTTTAACCCGGCACTGCACTGTGTCCCGGTCATGGCCCCTTTCCATCATGGCCCTTGATCTCTGCCCATAGATATCATAATTCCTACGGCTGGAGCACAGCTGGGACTGGACAGCTTCCTCCCCACAAACGCTGATGAGGTCCAGCACCTCGCCATTGCTCCATATTGGGGCTTGCCTGGCGCGTGGAGGCATGGTCACCTGGAAAGATGCGCTGAGAGCACTCCACGCCTGGCTGAGCAAACAACTCAGTGCCTAGTTCCCTGGGGCACTTCACCTTTTGGCTCCACGTCTTATAGCCCCGTTTCCATCTTTTGGTAAAATTGCTTCCCGGCTTTTTCTAGGTTTGGTCCAGATGATTTGTAGATGGGAAGGTTGTTTTGTCTTTCATTCTCTTTCTTTCATTATGATGATTCTAAAACTTTTGTAACTCATACAGCCGAAAAATGAGGCGAGAAGTAAAGCCGGTTTTGCCACTTCAGAAGAAAATGAGTATGTTTCTTTTCCTGATTTTGAGTCTGAAATGATTCTCTGAGATTTCACTTTATGAATGTGAAATCATTTGATAGCCCACCCTGGACTGTGGATTTTTCTCTCTTTGTGAAGGCTGTGAGGTCACATACTTTGATATTAGTTTGATAGCATCGTGGAAAAATTTACCACGCATTGTGTTTGGATCAGAACAAAGCCTGACGTCCCTTTATTCAAGCATGTGCATACAGGGAGAGGTAGCCAAAGCTGCTGTGGCATAAACAGAAAATACAGGAGCTTCTCTTGCTGAAAACCACAATTTCTTAAACCCACTTTTTTTAACAGCACTTTTCCTTATTTGGCATATAGTGCAAGTTTCAACAGTAGCTTTCCCTTATTTGGAGTTTAGCAAAATCAAGCTTTTCCTGTTATTGACAGGTGTTTTCTTTGCAGTTAATGCTTCATTTTTTTTTTTTAAACTTCTAGCAGTTGTGGTTACATTTCTTAAGCTGTGTTGTTTGCAATCACCTCTTAATGGAATGTTCCACACTCCCTTCTTATACTTTATATACACAGTTAGCTTGACCAAAGTTTTATGCCTACTTGGTCCACTGAATTTTTCCTCCACAACAGGATGTAGCTCAGATTTATTGCAGATTTCAAGAGATAAATGGTCATTTGCCAGAATTGTCCTTTTTTAGATTTTATTTTAATGTTTATCTAACCCTTTGTTGTGAGATTTTTGTGTGGTTTGAACAATGACAGTGATCAGTATCTCTCAGCAGGAACACTGATGGTGAGAGCTAGATTCAGATTGCGAGGCAGAGACTGAAACGGAAATGAAGTTACTGCCTGATCCCTGCAGAGATGTGAGCTACCGTTGGGAGGGGGAGAAGTTGGGGGAGCAGAGCTGGGAAACTGCTAGGTTTGCTCCTCAGAGCCCGACAGCTGAGGCTGAGAACTGTGAACTCGCTGCACGGGTGCCAGACAACGACTAGACTTGGACTGTTAGTGTCGTGTGAAGCTGCCCCTGAACTCTAAAGGACTATGAACAACACTCCAAACAATGATGGGGAGGCAGCAGCTTCTCTCTATTCTTCAGATGCCAAACTTGGGCTCAGGCAAGAAGGGCGCGGGGATGTCAACAGACCAGGGCAGCCTTGAAGCCAGGCTGACTCCCCATCACTGAGACCAGAGGGAGATGAGGAACCTGACAGCCCACCTGGTCATCCCCTCCCCATCTACCTCAGTGTCCTGTGTTGGGATGGCAGAGTCTCTCTTTGCCCCCCTCTCCCCAGGCCCCATGTTCACCACTCATGTATGGTTCTGATATACCATATACAATGTAGGTTTGGTGAGGGATCATTGGAAAACACGCATTTCAATGGTAGATCATGAAACAGCAGTGTATGCAGAATGGTGAGATTATACTTTGTTTGTTGCTAGGGAGACCATATCACAGGTGTCCAAAAAGGGGACACGGAGGAGGGTTGGAGCTGGGGAGGATGCGGTAGGGGCATTCACAAGGTGAGGTTTAGTGGTGCAATTGCCCACTCTGGGAGAAGAGGGGTTAAAGCAGCCCTTGGAGAGGCTGTGCAAAGCCCAGCCAATGAGAGGAGGGCTTGCAGAAGTGCCAATGGAAAGAAGGCTTGATGGAGCAGCCAATAAGGGCTAGTGAGGGCCATATAAAAAGGACTGTTCAGCAGAGCAGAGAGTAGTCTTTCCGGAGCCTGAGGGAAAAGGACTAGCTGTCTATAAAGGGAAGTGTCAGGGGAAGAGCAGTGTGGGGTGGGGTGGGGTCGGGTCGGGTCCGGTCAGGAGAGCAAGCTGTGCTCTAGCCTGACTGGCTGCCAGACTGAAGCCCTGATAGGGGGCAGGGAAAGTGCTGGGGCCATAGGGAAGTGGCCCAGGGATAAAGAGGGAAGTAGCAGAACTTGGAGGAGGGGCAGTAAGTGCTTCTGCTAGAGGGTCCTGGCAGTGGGGCCCAGAGTAGTAAGTGGGCCTGTCCCTGTCCAAAGAGAGTGGTCCATCCAAGAACCGCAGTTTGCCCCTGCGGGAAGGGCTACACTAGGGGCTGCAATTTGTCACCACGGCAAGAGGATGGGAGCAAGGACTAAGGGCTGCTGGTTCCCTTGTATGATGTAATCTGATTAAAATATGAACATTGTTGCAACTGCTGTTCTGTGTTTGAAACAAGTCTTGTGCAAAGGTGGTCAAGATAGGTGCCTATAGAAAGGATATCAATAGCTGGTTATGATTATGCTATTTGTATGCATGTGTTTTTGTATTTGAAATTAAGAGTATTGGCTACGTACTTGTATTTCCATGAGTTTGATTCTGAGTAGCACCAGTGAAGCAGTTGGCCAGCATATTGTGAAGGAACTATTCAAATTGAGTGGCCCATCAAGAAGTACATGACTGACAATGGGCCTTGGAGACGCCAATCCACATCTGATGATGCTTCCTAGGAACATTCAAATTAGCCTGTGGGCTATGGCTTCTACCTGTAAAGAACTGAGTCATGCCTGGGCAGGTGATTTGCCCATGATAGTGTCCAGTCACATGAACCACCACTTCTTACTGTTCTTTTCCACAGTAAGAACAATGGGATTCCCTCCACATGACAAAAGAAGATATAAAAGGCCCTGGAAACATCTCCATCTTGCCTCTTTCCTGCTCCAGCTTCTCTGCTGCTCAAACTTCTGGACTATGCACTTATCCCAAGGGTAGCGTTCTACCCAGGGAACAGAGGTCCTCCCAAATCATTGGGAGGAACCAGACGCTCGACTTAAGCCAGCAGTTTATTCCATCACTGCTATAAGCCTGAATCAAGAACTGTGTGATTATTGTATGTATTTGATTCCTTGGACCAATTTGAACTCTCACCTTTCTTTTAATTAATAAACTTTTAAATTTTTGATATTAAAGGATTGGCAACAGCATGATTTCTGGGTAAGATCTGATCTTTATATTGACCTGGGTGTGTAGCTGATCCTTTGGGATCAGGAGAACCTTTAACTGGGGACATTGGTTTTAATAACCACTCATCCCTATAAGCAATGCTTCTAGTGGTGATACAATGGGACTGTAGTACTTTGAGGGAATTGCTTCCCTGTGTCATCATTCTGGCTAATGAAGTCAGAAGTTCTCTTTTTTGGCTGGTTTCGTGTACCTTGTGAGTGAATGACTACCAGTCTTGGGCTGTGCCTGCCCTTTCTCTCAACAGTTCATCCTGAATTGGATACTCACAGTAGTATCCCACTACAGCAAACATTTACACCCCAGAAGGGGGAGAACGGAGTTTGGGGCACAGCTGGAGGGCCATACCCTGAAGAGGACACTGTGGTCCAGGAGCGATGCAGATCCAGATACCGAAGAGATGGAGACAGCGAAGCAATGACAGAGCGTGAGACCCTACCAGAGGAAAATGCCCTGCTGATGGACTGAGAATTCCCTGGACAACCAGCAGGAGGTGCCGCAGTGGTGAGTCTGCACCCGGTGACATGAGGGCAGTGTCAGTCCCTGTCACAGTGGCAGGGGGCTGGCACAAGCCCAGAACGCAGCAACAGCTGTCAATCAACACCTACCTCCGGGACCCCCTCCCCAGGACTGGGAGCTGAGGCCTGGGTGGGCAGGACCTGGCAGCAATCAATCAGGTGCAGGGGAATGCACCAATTGGCTGGATGCAAGGAATGGACCAGTTGGGAAGTGGACCAATCAGGGCTTCTTTTTGAGCTGCAGTGTGTCTGCTCTGCAAATTATGGGGACATTTGCTGTTAGTGGAAATCTGTACTCAGCAGACTCAAAAAAGAGGCGCTCTCTGGGAAAACCCAGACGTGGGGTAACCATGATTGTTACTGATGTATGCCATAGGCTTGTAGAGAGCGGGAATGGTTATTTCGCCTTGTTTTCTCCTACCCCCCTGTCCCCAACATTCTTGTTAAACCCTGGATTTGTGCTGGAAATGGCCCACCTTGATTATCATACACATTGTAAGGGGAGTGATCACTTTAGAGAAGCTATTACCAGCAGGAGAGTGGGGTGGGGAGAGAACCTTTTGAAGTGATAAACACCCATTTTTTCATGGTCTGTATATATAAAAACATCCTCACTGCATTTTCCACTTTTATACATCCGAAGTGAGCTGTAACTCACAAAAGCTTATGCTCAAATAAATTAGTTAGGCTCTAAGGTGCCACAAGTCCTCCTTTTTCTTTTTGAGTATAAGAAGGGGAAGGGCTCTGTCCACCTCCCCTCCCCTCTCTCTACTCACAGCAGCAAAATTGCTTCAAAGATAACAGCATCATTGAGCTGGCGGAGTGGTCCGAGCTGGAAGGCTTTCCAATGAGCATGGACTGCTGAAAGCTTTTGGGGGTGAGAAATCCTTTTGCTTGTAAGGGTACATCTACACTCCAAACCTAAGTTGACCTGTATTAGGTTCACTTATAGCTACCACGGTAATGACTGCGGTAGACTGTGTCCACACTACCCTCCTTGGGTCGGTGGGGTGTGTCCTCACCAGGAGCACTTCCACTGGGGGCAGCGTGGGGAGCTAAGAGCCCAGGCTCTCAACTCCAGCAGCAGCTCTCTCCCAGGAATGGGGCTGCCCTACAAGCTCTATGTGAACTGCCCCCCATCTAGGCCCCGTTCCCTGCTGGGCTGCCCCCCTCCACTCCCTCTTCGCCATAAAGAGTGAGGTGAGGGAGGCCACCTGGGGCTTCTCCCTCCCCCGCACCGTTCCCCTCCCAGTTTGACACCAGACCATAAATAACTACTCTGAGTGCAGTCTTTAGTTGTGCACCCACTTTGCAAAAAAAATAAAAGGGGGTACTTGTGGCACCTTAGAGACTAACAAATTTGTTAGTCTCTAAGGTGCCACAAGTACCCCCTTTTATTTTTTTTTGCAAATACAGACTTACACGGCTGCTACTCTGAAGCCTACTTTACAGTAATTTCAGCTAGAGCAATGAATTCTTCTCTGCTGGTCAGAACTGAGTCTAACCCACCTGCCCCCTGGTTACAGTTGTCCCTGACGCGTTCCCAGCACTTCTTGCACATTGGGTGCTGTTAGGGTGGCCAGGTGCCCGGTTTTCAACCATGAAGTCCAGTTGAAAAGGGGACCTGACAGTCTCCGATCACATCTATTGACCGGACACCCAAAGTCGAGTTACTGCGGGTGGGGAGGCACTGGGTCATCACTCGCACCAGACCCTACTCAGCCGAGGCTGCCTCCTACCTGCACTGGCAGCTGCAGCTCCCAGCCCCGGCTCCACAGACAAGTTCCTCCTGACCTGGGCGGGGGGGGGGGGGGGGGAAGAAATGGGGGGTGGGTAGACCCTTGGAGGAAGAGGTGGAGTCGGAACAGGGCCTTGCTGGGAAGAGGTGGGGTGGGGATGGGACCTCGGGTGGGGGGGGAAGAGGCGGGGCAGGGGAGGTTGCAGCACTCCTGCTTGGGTGTCCATTTTTTTAAATATTACCAAGTTAGCAACCCGAGTCGCTAGCTGAGAGGTTGTGGAAAAATTTTAGCAAATATAGAAATACCATTTTTCACAGCAGCAGATTTACTAGCTAGCAATAAATAAATTTTGATTTTCATGTTTATAGGAGTAAGGGGATTGTTGGCCCCTGACTGAAACTTAATGGGCTGGCCATTAGTTGGCCGTCTTAATCAGTTGGCCGTCTCCTAATACCAAAAGAAAAGGGAAGGGCCAATGAGAAATGAAGATCCTGAGACTGACAAGAGAGAGGAGTCAATGCTGTAGGTCAGTCTGATTGACAGGGCAGGCAGGCCAATGACGGAGTCAGCAGTGGGGTCCTCTCCTTTGTGTCAGCTGGAGCTGGCTGGGGAGAGCAGAGCAGGAGGGGCTAAGGAGAGAGGAGGGCTGGGCTGGGCTGGAGGCAGAGGGAAACTGGAGCAGTCGGGAGCAGTGAGCAAAGGGGACCCTGGGCAAAGGGCCCAGGGCAAGGAGAGGCCCTCAGCCAAGAAGCCTTGCAGGCCAGACTGTGGGGGGGATCATAACCCTGACAGGAAGAGGCTGACGCTAGGAAGAAGGATCCTACCACCTAGAGCCTGAGGGCGTGTGGCCAACACCAGAGTTAGTGTCCAACCCTGGGCATGCCTGCAGCACAGCCAGGGCCTGGGACGTGGGAGGGACAGACTGTGAAGTGCCCTAGCATTCCAGAGAGGGTTGTTTGGGGTTCCCTCCCACAGAGCGGGGTGACATGTTTTCCTTTCATCTTTCCCACTTTTCTCCTTATTTTTTGTATTACTTCCTGTTTAATAAATTGTATTTGTTCTTAGCTCTGTGCAATGATGAAGGAAGCATCCAAAGTGGAGAGAACACCCCACAATGGGGACAGCTGTCCTGAGTGATCACAAGATTGGGGGTGGAGCGCCTCAGGAGCCCTGGGCCCAGCCTTGGGGTTACTGGTTCAGAGTGGAAGCGGGCCGGGGGGAGGGGTCCTTGAGGTCATGCAGGCCTCTGGGTAAAGGATTCAGACCCTTTCGCTAGCCAATTCCACTGGGGCTCCGTAGAAGCCAGAAAAGTTCCCCACACTAGGAGGAGTGTTCCCCCCTCTTACCTCTGTGCATATTGATTGGTTTCTAGTAAAGTTAATTGGGATTATAGGGGCAAGTGTCAGAGCGGGCATCAGCGAGAGTTGCTGGCCACCCTCTGAGGCCACCAAAAATTTGGTTGTGAGAATCCCTGGGCTCGATGCTCATGATGGTCCCTTCTAACCTTAAAGTCTGTGAGTTAACAGCCAAGCACAGAGAGGCGAAGAGCAAGGTGAAGCGTTGATCGCTAGGACCCAGGAGCGGCTGGGGGGCGGCTCTGGGGGGAGCGATCGCGGGGCTCAGCCCGGCCTAGGAAGTGACTCGCAGCCGCTGCGGGGACTCTGGCTCCCAGGCTCCCGGCGAGATCCCCGAGCCCCGGAGGCTGGTGCTGGGAGCCCGGAGCCCGGGCTGCAGCCGGGAGAGGGGAACCTCCAGCCGGGCCCTGCCCGCTGCTCCCCGGGAGCCTCTCCCAGGGCAGAGCCCCCAGCCGGGCCAGGGCCCCTTCCCGGCCCGGCCCCTGCCCCGGGGGGCCCCGCTCGGGGGGAAGGTAAGAGAGACCCGCCCATCCCCCCCTTGCAGCGGGGCCCATCCCCGTCACATCTGGGCTGCAGGGGGAGGAGGATAAAGAGGGGCCGGAGGCGGGTGCAGGGGATGCCGGGGGCAGGCTGGGATGGGGGCAGGGGTGCACGGAAGGGAAGATGGTGCAATGGAGGAGGATCGGGGACTGTGGGGCTGAGGGGAGCGAGGTCGGGAATGGGGGAAGATGTGAGTGGGGGGCACTGCGAGGGAAGGGGGGGATGTGGGGAGCGGGGGGAGATGCCAAGGCAGCTTCTCCGCCCCATGGGACAAGAGTTGGGAGGGGCGGAGAGAAGCTCTTCTCCTCCCGGAACTGGTCAAACCAGCTTTGGGAGTGATCAGGGGACTAACCTGTCAGGGCCCAGAGGCTACAAGGCAAAAACCCAACCCAGCCCCCGTCCCCGGCTCCCAGTCTGTTATTGTCAGACACACCCGCGCTGGTGGGGTCAGTGTCTCATGAGTGTTGGGGGCTGCCCGGGGCCCTGGTCTGATTTCCCTGCAGGATTCAGATCTCAGCCACACCGGAGTCAGACCAGAGTCACTGCTGGTTCTGGCATGGGGGAAGTGCGGATGGGCCAATGGGATCAGCCTCTCCCTGCCTGTCCCTGGGGGCCGCTGGGGGAGTCCAGAGCAGCTCATTCTTCAGGTGATGCCACCAGAGGGCTCCGGCTATTGCTAAGGGAGAGGGGTTTACACTGCAATGGGGGGCAATTCCCGAAAGTGGCCCCTTTGGTTCTTCTCTATTTCTAGCATTTGGTTCAGAGTTTCTGTTACTGGGAGGGTCTGAAGATCACGGGGGGAATGTGGAAGTGTGAAAAGGGGATTTGCAGCAGCCATCTTACTGTTATTAAGAGACAGAGCAGAAGACAGGCTAATCTTAATCCTAACATTGCGAGTTTTGTAGACGCGGGGATTGTGCGAGGCGGATGGGAAAACCACATGGGAAGCTGTTTTCTAAGCTTGCTTTAAGATAAGAATGGAGTGCTGACTGAGATAATGGAAAGGAAAATGTATAAACGGAACAGCTGTATCCGTTGACATATGTGATGGGCAGGGCCAGCTCGAGCTTTTTGCAACTGCAAGTGGCGAAGCAAAAAAAAAGAAACCTGCCACAGCCGTGCCGCCAAAAGAAGGAACAAAAAGTGGCCCGAGTGCCCCCCTGCAGAACGGCCGGAAAGCCACCCCTTCAGACTGGCCGCCCCAGGCACCTGCTTCCTTGGCTGGTGCCTAGAGCCGGCCCTGGTGACGGGAACCTATAAATACATGCCTTACACTGTTGTACTTTGGAGACCTGCCAAAAGAAGGGAACCCCCGTGTCCCTAGGCTTCCCCTGCAATTGCTTGAAATACACTGCCTCTGACTTGCTGCTAACAAACACAAGAGTGAAGAGTCTGTTTCTTCCACAGGAATCTGGGGGCGACATGGACAGAAGCCCCTTCTGTAACCACCCCTCTCGACCCGACAGGCTGAGGAATCACGTCCACGTGTCGCTCCAGATCGTCCCATCTTCCAGGGCACAGGGAAGGGAAATGGCTGTGATGGAGCCAACGCAGGTAGGGGATTTTCAGGGAGCTGCTGAGCTGGAGGAGGGAGAGGCAGGTAGGAGAAAGGGTGTGAGAAACCTGCTGATTTTCTGAGTGGGCCCACTGGTGTCAGGGGAGGGGAGAGGGGACATTCCCCCATTTCTGAAACAGGATATAACCCCCCTCAGCAGGGCTGGGAACATTTTCCAGACTCCCAGTGCTGGAGCCTGAACCCACTGGCCAGAGGCTGCTGTGAAATACGAAGGGAAGCTGTCGGGATTCCTGTCCCTGTCCCCAGCTCAGAGCTCTGCTTCCCGTATCAGCCTCTGGCTGGCAGGTGTGTGGGAAATGAGAAAACCCTGCCCTGCTCCATGTGCTGGTGGGGACAAGAAGTTCTCACCTTCTCACCACCCCCTGAAGCCTCCTGGCTGCTCTGAGCAGGGTGGGGGTGGGATTCTGCTACTCTGGCCTTCCCACAGCTTCACGTTTTTTTTCCTTTCCCATGACTAGTGGGATTGTATCTGGGGCAGCCCGTGCTGAGTGAGGGACTCTTGCTGTTTCAGATGCCAGTGACCTTTGAGGATGTAGCTATTTATTTCACCAAGGGCCAGGGGGCTCTGCTGGACCCCGCTCAGAGAGCCCTTTACAGGGACGTCATGCAGGAGAACTACGAGATGGTGACCTCGCTGGGTAAGGGATTCCCGTCCACTCGGTTATTAGAAGTCGTGGGACCTGCATATCTGAATGTGGTCAGGTTCTTCCCTGGTCAGTTAGATCAGAGGCAAATGGGTTCCATAATGCACAGCTGCCATGTAAGAAAGACTTGCATCTCCGTGCCCTCTCCAGTGGGAGAAGGGTGTCAAAACCCAGTGGACAAGCTAAACCATCCCCACCCCTCCAGCTTTCAAAGGGGCATAAATCTAGCATTGTCCTGTCTGTGTTTCTTGGCTGCACATACAATCCCTGTTCACCTCCCTCCTTGGGAATAGCTCCAGGCATAGGGAGGGCTCTGGGTTCTGCAGGTTTAGAAAGAGGAAGGGGTTTAAGTGCAGAGCTGTGTGTGAGTCAGCAAGGTCCCCAGAGCGCACAGATCCTGCGTTCGCCTAGTGAGGGTGTAGTAATAATTCAACTCACCTCCACAGAGAATTTCCTCTGTGGAACAGGGCTCAGTGATAATTTCCCCATCCCCTTGGATTCCACGTTCCTACAGCAGAGCACAGGGAATGTCCTTAGTGACAAATACTCCACCAACGCTCCATGCACCCTGATCCGGTCTGATTTCACCCTCTGCACAGGATTTCCCATTCCCAAACCCGAGCTGATCGCCTGGCTGGAGCAAGGGGAAGAGCCGTGGGTGCCCGATCTCCAGGCCTGCGAGGAAGGAAGGCTTCTGAGATGCACCCGCACAGGTGAGGACTGACACCGAAACCATCAAGGGAATGAAGGGAAAAGTTGAGAATCCCAAAATAAGGTGTGAGTAATGCCCTCAGTTCTTCCTCATCTCAGCCAGGAGAGGACTGTAGTCAGCAGTTATCGCTCACGGCATTCCACCCAGCCTCTTAGCTGCAGGAGTTTGCTTCCCAGCTTTCCTTCCCTGTTAGTGTTTGGGTGGGATGTGGAGGCAGAATCCAATTGCTCAGTCTTTCTTTTGGGTTTTCCCTCAGTGCTATTCCTCTTTCTCCCCAGCACAATGACTTCTGTCTGGATTGTCTCTCTCCCAGCAGGCGCTGAGCGAGGGAGTGAGAACCAGGAGGGGAATCATCATCAGGAAGTTCCTGGAAAAGTGCAACCACAGGGGACCTTTGTGGGAGGACCTGAAGGGAATTTTTCCCAGTGCTCTGAGGGAGAATCCTGCGGAAATTGGCACAGGTCAGAGAGGCTTCCAGGAAACCACCCCAGAAACAAAGTGGATGAATCTCTTAACGGTGGAGGACAAGACAAATATCCCAGAGTGCAGCAGACAAATCCCAAGGAAGAGACACCCTGGCACTGCCTTCACTGTGGGAAAGGATTCACTGTGAGATCACGGCTTGTGACACATCAGACAATCCATATTGGAGAGAAACCCCTTCAATGCTTGGACCGTGGGAAAAGCTTCAATAAGCGCACAGATCTTAATAACCATGGGAGAAGCCACACTGGAGAGAAGCCCATTCAGTTCCTTGAGTGCGGGAAAGGTTTCAGTTCAAAGTCGGCACAAAAGTCACATAAGAAAAGCCACACAGGAGAGGAACCCCACAAGTGCTTGGACTGTGGGAAAAGTTTCATGCAAAGGTCAGACCTTGTTCAACATCAGGCAATCCACACAGAAGAGAGATCCCATAAGTGCTTACAATGTGGGAAAAGTTTCACATGGAGGTCGGCGCTTGTTAATCATCAGGCAAGCCACACAGGAGAAAGACCCCACAAGTGCTTGGACTGTGGGAAAAGTTTCATGCAGAGGTCACATCTTGTTAAACATCAGGCAATCCACACAGGAGAGAGACCCCACAAGTGCTTGGACTGCGGGAAAAGTTTCATAAGAAGGTCAAACCTTGTTGAACATCAGGCACTCCACAGAGGAGAGAGACCCCACAAGTGCTTGGACTGTGGGAAAAGCTTCATACGAAGGCCAGACCTCGTTTGTCATCAGGCATTCCACACAGGAGAGAGACCCCACAAGTGCTTGGATTGTGGGAAAAGTTTCCTAAGAAGGTCACACCTTGTTCAACATCAGGCAATCCACACAGGAGAGAGACCCCACAAGTGCTTGGACTGTGGGAAAAGTTTCATACGAAGGTCAGAGCTTGTTTATCATCAGGCAATCCACACAGGAGAGGGACCCAACAAGTGCTTGGTCTGTGGGAAAGGTTTCATAAAGAGGTCACAGCTTGTTCAACATCAGGTAATCCACACAAGAGAGAGACCCCACAAGTGCTTGGACTGTGGGAAAAGTTTCATACGAAAGTCAGACCTTGTTAAACATCAGGCAATCCACACAGGAGAGAGACCCCACAGGTGCTTGGACTGTGGGAAAAGTTTCACTCGGAGATCAACCCTGGTGAAACATCAGAGAATCCACACAGGAGAGTGACTCTATAAGTGCTTGGACTGTGGGAAAAGTTTCACATGGAGATCATTCCTCATTAAACATGGGAGAATCCACACAGGATCTAAACTTCTGTGACACATGACAAGAAAGGGTTAAGCAGCTTGCATGTAATTGACTCAGATCAGGCCTTGTTACACATCAGGCAAGCCACACAGGACAGAGAGTTTATAAATGCTTGGCATGTGGGAAAAGCTTCAGTAACAGCAGAAACCTTAATAATCATTGAAGAATGCACACAGAAGAGAGACACTATAAATGCCTGGACTGCAGGAATGGTTTCCATTGGAAATCAGCCCTTCATAACAAAAGGAGGAGTCTGGTGGCATCTTAAAGACTAACAGATTTATTTGGGCATAAGCGTTCGTGGGTAAAAAAACCCACTTCAGATGCATGGAGTGAAAATTACAGATACAGGCAGAAATATACTGGCCCATGAGGAGAAGGGAGTTACCTTACGAGTGGAGAACCAATGCCGACAAGGCCAATTCAATCAGGGTGGATGTGGACCACTCCCAGTGACTGATGAGGAGGGGTCAATACCAAGAGAGGGAAAATTGCTTTTGTAGTGAGCCAGCCACTCCCAGTCCCTATTCAGGCCCAAATTGATGGTGTTAAGTTTGCAAATGAATTGTAGCTCTGCAGTTTCTCTCTGAAGTCTGTTTTTCAAGTTTTTTGGTTGAAGGCTACTTTTAAATCTGTTACTGAATGTCCAGGGAGATTGAAATGTTCTCCTACTGGCTCTTGTATGTTACCATTCCTGATGTCTGATTTGTGTCCATTTATTCTTTTACATAGAGACTGTCCGGTTTGGCCAATGTACATGGCAGAGGGGCATTGCTGGCCCATGATGGCATACATCACATTGGTCGGTGTGCACGTGAACGTGCCCCTGATGACATGGCTGATATGGTTGGGTCCTATGACGGTGTCGCTAGAGTGGATATGGGGACAGAGGTTGGTAACGGGATTTGCTGCAGGAATTGGTTCCTGGGTTAGTGTTTCTGTGGTGTGGTGCTGGTGAGTATTTGCTTCAGATTGGGAGCTGTCTGTAAGCGAGGACTGGCCTGCCTCCCACGGTCTGTGAGAATGAGGAATCATTTTCCAGGATAGGTTGTAGATCGTTGATGATGCACTGGAGAGGTTTTAGCTGGGGGCTGTACATGATGGCCAGTGGTGTTCTGTTATTTCCCTTGTTGGGCCTGTCCTGTAGTAGGTGACTTCTGGGTCTCCATCTTCCTTTGTCAGTCTGTTTCCTCACTTCCCCAGGGGAGTATTGTAGTTTTAAGAATGCTTGATATAGATCTTGTAGGTGTTTGTCTCTGCCTGAGGGATTGGAGCAAATGCGGTTGTATCTTGGGGCATGGCTGTAGACAATGGATCGTGTGATGTGTCCCGGATGGAAGCTGGAGGCATGTAGGTAAGTATAGAGGTCAGTAGGTTTTCAGTATAGGGTGGTATTTATGTGACCATCACTTATTTGCACTGTAGTGTCCAGGATCTCTTGTATGGACTGGTCCAGGCTGAGGTCGATGCTGGGGTGGAAATTGTTGAAATCCAGGTGGAATTCTTCAAGGGCCTCCTTCCCATGGGTCCATAGGATGAAGATGTCCTCAATGTAGCGCAAATAGAGGAGGGGGCGCTAGGGGACGAGAGCTGAGGAAGCGTTGTTCTAAGTCAGCCATAAAGATGTTGGCATGCTGTGGGGCCATGCGGGTACTCCTAGCAGTCCCGCTGACTTGATGGTATAAATTGTCCCCAAATCTGAAATGGTTGTGGGTGAGGACAAAGTCACAAAGCTCAGCCACCAGATGTGCCATGGCCTCATCAGGGATAATGTTCCTGACAGCTTGTAGCCCATCCTCGTGTGGAATATTGGTGTAAAGAGCTTCTACATCCGTGGTGGCCAGGATGGTGTTTTCAGGAAGATCACCAATACGTTGTAGTTTCCTCAGGAAGTCAGTGGTGTCTCGAAAATAGCTGGGAGTGCTGGTAGAGTTGGGTCTGAGGAGAGAGTCCACATCGCCAGATAATCCTGCTGTAAGAGTGCCGATGCCTGAGACGATGGGGCGTCCAGGATTTCCAGGTTTATGGATCTTGGGTAGCAGATCGAATACCCCAGGTCGGGGCTCTAGAGGTGTGTCTGTGTAGATTTGTTCCCATGCTATAGCAGGGAGTTTTTTGAGCAGTTGATCCCCTCAGTGGGATCGGAGGACAGTGGCCTGTAGAATGTGGTGTTGGAAGGTTTCCTGGCAGCCTCCTGTTCATAATCCGACTGTTCATGATGACTACAGCACCTTCTTTGTCAGCCCCTTTGATTAGAATGTCAGGGTTGTTTCTGAGGCCGTGGATGGCGTTGTGTTCTGTGTGGCTGAGGTTATGGGGTGTGCGGGCAATTTCTCAGGCCTAAACTTGATCTATAGAGAGGAAAGCTTATTTATGGAAATGCTGTAACGCAAAAAACCTACAGTCCTGTGTCCTGTGTGACTTAGGCCAGCATAATAAAGTGCAGTAGGCCTGTGTCTGTTGACACAGATAATCAGTTAAACCACTGTGGGTACGTGACTAGGGGCTGGAAGGGGGGCTGAGCGGGACCAAGCAGCATCCGAAAAGTCCCCAACTGCACGTTATTGCACCAGCCAGCTCTGTAAAAACCCCCAGCCGCAATATTGCACCAATTAACCGCAGATTTTATTACCGCTGATAAACAAGTTTTTGCTGTACTAATATGGAGTTGTTTTGCTATATTCCTTATAAGGCATTATTAATGAGGCTTGAGTGTTGGAAAAATATTGATGGGGAAGTATATTTGTTTGAAAGCAATTACGAACCTATATAAGTTTGTGTGTTATTGGAGGAGAGCCAGAGAGCAGCTTGGCACCTGCGTGTGGCCTGCTGTTTCTCTCCCTGCATGCTTGTATCCTAATAAAGGAGCCCCAGGCTGTTCTGATCCAAAAAACAACGCGTGGTGGTTTTTTCCACAACAGGGGCCAGTGACGCTGTTTGTTCACAATCTCAGCCTGTGCACGTCTGCAGAAGCACTCTGTGTAGAAGTCCAGTCTGTCATTTCTACCCTCAGGAGGAGCCCACGTGGCATTCTTTTCCTTGTAGTGTTGGTAGGAGGGTTCCTGTGGGCCAGTACTCTGATCAGTGGTGTGTTGAAAATATCCCTTGAGTCGGAGACGATGAAAGTAGGCTTCCAGATCTGTATCATGGCAGGGGGGAAAGAGAGTCCCCCAGATAGGACAGACTCCCGAGATATATACAGAGAACGTCTTCCTACTGTATGCTCCACTCTATGCATCTGATGAAGTGGGTCATAGCCCACGAAAGCTTATGCCCATATAAATTTGTTACTCTCTAAGGTGCCACAAGTACTCCTCGTTCTTTTTGTGGATACAGACTAATACAGCTACCATTCTGAAACCTCCTTCCCCTGTCACTGTCACGCTCCACTCTCCACACAGCAGCCTCTGTCCCAGCCATGGAAAGTTTAACCTGCCTCCGTTCTATCCCTCCGCCTCCCAAGGTGTCACGTACCACCCTGTGCCTGGCTCTCCATGCTTAGGAGTCACAGCTTTGATGTCTATGATCTTAGTCAGACTCTGGAGGGCTGGAGAAGGAAGTGTCACAGACCTGGAGTGGGCAGGGAAATCTCAATGAGCTTCAAAGCACAGTTGGACCTTCAGATTTTATAGCCCTGTTTCCATCTATTGGTAAAATTGCTTTCTGGCTTTTTCTAGGTTTGGTCCAGATCATTTATAGATGGGAAGGTTTTTTTGTTTTTCTTTCTCTTTCTTTTGTTATGATGATGCTAAACTTTTGTAACTCATACAGCCGAATAATGGGGTGAGAAATGAAGCTGGTTTAGCCACTTCAGAAGAAAATGGGTAAATTTCTTCCCCTGATTTTAAGTCTTAAAGGATTGTTTGAGATTTCACTTTATGAATGTGAAATCATTTTATAGCCCACCCTGGACTGTGGATTTTTCTCTCTTTGTGAAGGCCGTGAGGTCACGTACTTTGATATTAGTTTAGTTTGACAGGATGTAGTTCAGATTTATTGCAGATTTCAAGAGACAAATGGTCATTTGCCAGAATTGTCCTTTTTTAGATTTTATTTTATTTTAATGTTTATCTAACCCTTTGTTGTGAGATTTTTGTGTGTGGTTTGAACAATGACCGTGATCAGTATCTCACAGCAGGAACACTGATGGTGAGAACTAGATTCAGAATGTGAGAAGCAGAGACTGAAATGGAAATGAAGTTACTGCCTGTAAAAGCAAAATTAAGTGGGCGCAAACTTTGGTCAAGTTAACTGTGTACATGATAAAGAGCTGAGGGGCGGGGGGAATGAGGGAGCTCCGAGAAACATAATTGCAACAGCTAATCTTAAGAAAGCCGTTAACCGTAAAAGAACAACTTGTTAAAACCAGACAACTTGTTTTTGCTGTGTTCCTAATGAGGAAATATTAATGAGGAAGTGTGCTTATCTGAATATTGTTACAAATCTATGTAAGCTTTTGTTTTTTCATCTTTGCAGAGCTGCTTGGTGCAGCTGTCTCTCCCTGCATGCTTGTAGTACAATAAACGAGCCTCAGATTGTCTGATCCAAACACAACGTTAATTTCCACGACACCGCCTGATCTCTGCAGAGATGTAAGATACTGTTGGGAGGGGGAGAAATTGTGGGAACAGAGCTGGGAAACTGCTGGGTTTACTCCTCAGAGCCTGGCAGCTGAGGCTGAGAACTGTGAACTCGCTGCATGGGTGCCAGAACGACTAGACTTTGACTGTGAGTGTCGTGTGAAGCTGCCCCAGAACTCTAAAGGTCCATGAACGATACCCCAAACAATGATAGGCAGCGACTCCCTGTTCTTTAGATGCCAAACTTGGCTCAGGCAAGAAGGGAGCCTGTGGGTGTAACAGAAGTCAGACACAGAGATGCTGCAGAGTGATGGGTTTATCGCTAGGACCCAGGAGGGGCTGGGATGCGGCTGGGAGCGATCGCTGGGGTCAGTCTAGGCGGCAGGAAGTGACTCGCAGCCGCTGCGATGACTCTGGCTCCCAGGCTCCTGGCGAGATCCCCGAGCCCCAGCGGCTGGTGCTGGGAGCCCGGAGCCCTGGCTGCAGCCGGGAGAGGGGAACCTCCAGCCGGGCCCTTCCCGCTGCTCCCTGGGAGCCTCTCCCAGGGCAGAGCCCCCAGCCTGGTGAGGGCCCCCTTCCGGGCCTGGCCCCTGCCCCAGGGGGGCCCCACTCGGAGGGAAGGTAAGAGAGATCCCCCCCAGGGAGCGGTGCCCCCTGTCACACTGGGCTGCAGGGGTGGGGGGCAGAAGGTGGGTGCTGGGGATGCAGGGGGCAGGCTGGGATGAGGCAGGGGTGCACTGAAGGGAAGATGGGACAAAGCAGGGGATTCGGGGGGATTGTGGGACTGAGGGGAGTGAGGCTGGAATGGGGGAAGATGTGAGTGGGGGGCACTGCGAGGGAAAGGGGGGATGTGGGGAGGCTGGCAGAAGGAAGGGGAGATGCCAAGGCAGCTTCTCTGCCCCATGGGACAGAAGCGGGGAGGGGTAGAGAGAAGCTCTTCTCCTGGAACTGGTCAAACCAGCTTTGGGAGTGATCAGGGGACTAACCCCTCAGAGCACAGAGGCTACAAGGCAAAAACCCAACCCCCACCCCCACCCCCCACACACCTGGCTCCCAGTCTGTTATTGTCAGACACACCCGCGCTGGTGGGGTCAGTGTCTCATGAGTGTTGGGGGCTGCCCGGGGCCCTGGTCTGATTTCCCTGCAGGATTCAGATCTCAGCCACGCAGGAGTCAAACCAGAGTCACTGCTGGTTCTGGCATGGGGGAAGTGCGGATGGGCCAGTGGGATCAGCCTCTGCCTGCCTGTCCCTTGGGGCCGCTGGGGGAGTCCAGAGCAGCTCATTCTTCAGGTGATGCCACCAGAGGGCTCCAGCTATTGCTAAGGGAGAGGGGTTTACACTGCAATGGGGGGCAATTCCCGAAAGTGGCCCCTTTGGTTCTTCTCTATTTCTAGCATTTGGCTCAGAGTTGCTGTTACTGGGAGGGTCTGAAGAGCCTAGGGGGAATGTGGAAGTGAGAAAAGGGAAAAGGGGATTTGCAGCAGCCATCTTACTGTTGTTAAGAGACAGAGCAGAAGACAGGCTAACCTTAACCCTAAGATCGGAAGATTTGTAGGCGCGGGGATTGTGCAACGCAGATGGGAAAACTACATGGGAAGCTGTTTTCTAACCTTGCTTTAAGATAAGAATGGAGTGCTGACTGAGGCTACATCTACAGTACAAAATTATTTCGAAATTATTCTATTTGAATTTTCGGAAGTGATTTTATACAGTCGGTCTTATGTGTCCCCACTAAAGTGCGTGAATTCGGCGGAGTGCGTCCACAATACCGAGGCTAGCATTGAATGTCGGAGCAGTGCACTGTGGGTCGCTATCCCACAGTTCCCGCAGTCCCCGCCGCTCGTTGGAATTCTGGGTTAAGCTCCCAGTGCATGGTGGAGCAAAAACATTCTCGCGAGTGTTTCTGGGTGTGTGTCGTCCGTTGCTCCTCCCGCCGTGAAAGCTGCGGCAGGCAATCGTTTCACGCCTTTTTGGTGTGCAGAGGCCGTACTGCTTTCAGCAGATGGTGCACTGCTTCTCTCCTGCTACTATGAATCCACCTCGCATTTCCTCTCGTCTTTCTATGTCATCTCTATTAGCATCTACTCTTTCTCTTCCTCATTGACTGCTTCCGCTACCAACTCTGCTCTCCCGCTCTCACCGCTCTACCGAGCTTCTCCATGTTGTCTGTCCTGGGCTCCTGCCTCCGTGAAAGCTACAGAAGACAACCATTTCCCGCCTTTTTTCGGCTATCGTGAACCGAACAGCACCTCTTCCGCTGCCACTCTGCTCTCCTACGTTTCGCTCCCTTTTTCCAGGATTACCCTTGCAAGCGCCATAGCGCAGCAAGCATGGAGCCCGCTCAGATCTCCCCTGCGGTTTTGACCATTTTAAATACCTCGCGCATTATCCAGCAGTATGTGTATACCTGCAAAACCAGGCGAGGGAGCGACGACAGAGCGATTACGATAGTGATGAGGACATGGACACAGATGTTCCTAGAAGCACGGCATGTGGCGATTGGGAGATCATGGTGGCGTTGGGCCAGGTTCATGTCGTGGAACGCCGATTCTGGGCCTGGGAAACAAGCACAGACTGGTGGGACCGATATTGGACGATTCCCAGTGGCTGCGAAACTTTCATATGCATAGTTTCATGGAACTTTGTGACTTGCTGTCCCCTGCCCTGAAGCGCAAACACACCAAGATGAGAGCAGCCCTCACAGTTGAGAAGCGAGTGTCCATAGTCCTGTGGAAGCTTGCAACACCCGACAGCTACCAGTCAGTCGGGAATCAGTTTGGAGTGGGGAAATCTACTGTGGGGGCTGCTGTGCTGCAAGTAGCCAACACAATCATTGACCAGCTGCTATCAAGGGTTGTGACTTTGGGAAATGTGCAGACCATTGTAGTTGGCTTTAATGCACTGGGGTTCCCTAACTGCGGCAGGGCAATAGACGGAACCCATATCCCTGTCTTGGCCCTGGAACACCGGGGCGGCCAATACGTAAACCACAAGGGGTACTTTTCCATGGTGCTGCAAGCAGTGGTGGATCACAAGGGATGTTTCACTGACATCAGCATGGGATGGCCAGGAAAGGTGCATGACGCTCGCGTCTTCAGGAACTCTGGTCTGTTTGAACAGCTGCAGGAAGGGACTTACTTCCCAGAGCAGAAAATTACTGTTGGGGATGTTGAAATGCCTATAGTTATCCTCGGGGACCCAGCCTACCCCTTAATGCCATGGCTTATGAAGCCGTACACAGGAACCCTGGGCAGTAGTAAGGAGCAGTTCAACTACAGGCTGAGCAAGTGCAGAATAGTGGTAGAATGTGCTTTTGGATGTTTGAACGCGCGCTGGCGCAGTTTACCGACTCAGTTAGACCTCAGATCCAATATTCCAATTGTAATTGCTGCTTGTTGTGTGCTCCACAATATCTGTGAGAGTAAGGGGCAGATGTTTATGGCAGGGTGGGAGGTTGAGGCAACTCGCCTGGTGGCCAGTTTCGCACAGCCAGACAACACGGCGGTTAGAAGATCACAGGAGGGTGTAGTAATAATTCAACTCACCTCCCCAGACAACTTCATCTGTGGAACGGGGCTCAGTGACCATTTTCTCATCCTCTTGAATTCCACGTTGCTCCAACAGAGCACAGGGACAGGTTCCACTCATGGAATGTTCTTTCTGACAAATACTCCACCAATGCTCCACGCACCCCGATCTCGTCTGATTCCACCATCTGCACAGAATTTCCCATTCCCAAACCTGAGCTGAAACGAGAGGATGAGCTGTGGGTTCCCGATCTCCAGGCCGGCAACAAAAGAAGGCTTCCGAGATGCACCCATACAGGTGAGGACTGACACAGAAACCACCTAGGGAATGAAGGAAAAAGTTGAGAATCCCAAAATATGGTATGAGTAAGCGCACTCAGTTCTTCCTCATCTCACCCAGAGCAAGGCTCTAGTCAGCAGATATCGCTCACACTATTCCACCCAGACTCTTAGCTGCAGGAGTTTCCTTCCCGTCTCTCCTTCCTTGTAAGTATTTGGGTGGGATGTGGAGGCAGAATCCATTGCTCAGTCTTTGTGTCGGGTTTCCTCTCACTGCTATTCCTGTTTCTCCACAGCACAATGACTCCTGTCTGGATTGTCTCTCTCCCAGCAGGTGCTGAGCGAGGGAGTGAGAACAAGGAGGGGAATCATCATGAGGAAGTTCCTGGAAAAGTGGAACCACAGGGGACCTTTGTGGGAGGACCTGAAGGGAATTTTTCCCATTCCTGGGAGTAGGGAGAAGCCTGGGGAAATGGGCACAGGTCAGAGAGGCTTCTGGGAATCCACCCAGGGAAGAAAGTGGATGAATCTATTAATGGTGGGGGAGGAGACAAGGATCCCAGAGCACAGCAGACAAATCCCAAGGAAGAGACACCCTGCCTTCAGTGTGGGAAAGGATTCATTCTGAGATCACGGCTTGTGACACATCAGACAATCCATACTGGAGAGAAACCCCTTCAATGCTTGGACCATGGGGAAAGCTTCAGTAAGCGCTCAGATCTTAATAACCATGGGAGAAACCACACTGGAGAGAAACAGACGCATGAAGGGAAGGCTGGCAGCAGAATTTCAAATCTCACATCCCTGTGGGAGTTCAAAATTTAGCTGAAGTCAATGGAGTTGATGATGTCAGCTGGTTCCCCTTCTCTGGTTTGCCCTGCCTGGCTTGCCTTTCAGGAGCAGGATGATGAAAGCCCAATGGTGCTATGCTGGGTCCCAGAAGTCAGCGGATGTGAAACATAACCCAGGTTACAATCTGGACTTTTGAACTGCTTAATTCTCCAACCCAGGGTGGATAGAAATCAATGTTTTTGTTTTGTTTTTTTTTTAATTAAAAAATCCAATTTAAATAAAAAAAATCTGATTTTCTTGATAAAATGTTTTTTGCGGAAAAAGTTATCTAAAGATCGTTTTAATTAAGATACATTATAGCTCAAAGATATCTCATCATGGTATAGGGATTTTAATTTCTAATTCTATAGTATGAGACACTGTATTTGTGTAATGTTTAAGAAAAGTTTTGTACATCAGTTCCAAAAGTTCTACCCAATGGGGCTCAGTGCTCATTCTAGAACAGTGGTCTCCAAACTTTTTGGCTCGCGCACCCCCAAGGTGAAGAGCAGAAGATCTGCTGCAGATGCGCCGCCAACAGAAGAAGACCAGCCGCAGGTGCACCGCCGATGGAAGAAGACCAGAAGACCTACTGCAGACGCACCGCCGACGGAAAAAGAACAGAAGACTTACCGCAGGTGGGCTGCTGGAGGGGAACACCAGCTGTGGACATGCAGAGCTGCCGCCAAAGAAAAAAAACAGTGGAGTGCCCTCCGGTGGCGCTCCTGCTGCCACGCACCCCCTGGGATCATCACCCCAGTTTGGAGACCACTGGTCTAGAAGATCCCATCAGAGATATTTAGTTTTTCAGTTCTCAAACTGTGGCTTTGTGTCTCCAGAGGTAACATGCTTGTTAATTTATTTGAAAACATGCTGTTAATATATAGAGCTGAGAAATAACAGACGTCACCTCTATTGTCCCTCTGCAAATTTGTGTACACAGAGTCAATCCCTTACCTCTCTCCAAAAGTGCAAAGTTTCAAAAAGTTGAATGAATAGAAGACTGTTGGAGGCGGAATATATCTGGACAAGGAGAAGATGTCTGGAGATAAATGTGAGAAGCGATGGACATATGCTTTTCTGTTAAAATATTATATCTTTGCTGTTGAAGAAAAAAATCCAGAATACTTAACGTTGTTGTTTTAGTTAAATAAAACAGTTTAAATGTCTGTCTGGTGGTGTTCTCCTCCTAATACAGTATGGCAAGAAAATCATCCAAGTATTAGTGATTAACCTGTTGAATTGGAGATAGTTCACCTCCCAATGACTTCATAAATATCTGCTTCAATTACCTTTGGTAAATGAAATAACCAAACAATCATTCATTGTCTGATATAGCTGTAAAACTCATCTGAAAAGTTTTCAAAATAAATCACTGTTTTAAAATGTATAGTGTGTACCTTCTAAAAATGAAACCTACATCGATCTATGAGTTGTGAAGAATATGTATTAAGGTTATAACAGCCAACAAGAATGCACTTTTATGTAGAATACCATGATTAAATTGAGTCTTCCTGACTTGTGATTTAAATCAAATCCGTCCTGCTGCATCCCTGTGTGAACAACAAACCCCTCCATGCTCTGCTCACACACAGCCACTAGCATTCAAACTCACTCCGGGCTGCACTGTACTGAGTGCAACTAGCCAGACACTCTTGAAGTTACTAAACGACACAGCAACATCAGCCAGTTTTCTACTCCCAGCCTTGCACCCCGGGAATCTGCATCTTGGACTGCTCAGTCAGTTCACTGTGCTGGACAAACTCAATAATTAGTGGGTCATCCCCCATCTGACTAGACCACAGCCTTGTTTTCTCAAGTCAAATCCCCCAAACACTTCAGTGAAAACACACAGGTCCAGACAAAACACTAACATCAGTTTATTAACTGGAACAAGGAGGTTTTCAGGGATTACAAGGGAGAAATATGTAAAAGGTCAGAACTGGTTAAAACTATAAAATTAAAACATGCAGTTTAAATCGTAAATTTTACCAATCTAAGTAAAATGCGAAGCAAGCAGGTTTTCGCACCCCACCCGCTGTTGTAGGCAGTTTACCGTTCTAAGTACCCAGATTGGATTCTCTTCCTGCCTTGGACCGTCCTCCCCAGTTCAAGGCCCCTGTGGCCTTTCAAGGCATATTGTTGCCTTCTGTAAAGATGGGAGAGGAGAGGTGAAAATGGAGACAATTCTTCCTTGTGCTTTTATACCATTCTCCACTTTGAAGTTCATCCTCCAGCTGGGGGGCAGGTGATAATCAGTCTGTGGCCTAAGTGAGCGTCCAGCCGTCCTTCTGGTGAATTGTAAAATTGTAACTCTCTGGTTCACAGCTCCACAGCTGGTGAATGGCCGGCTAAACAATTAATGGCCACTTAGCACCTAACTGGTGTGCGGGTACCATTGTCTCTGAGGAGCTAGTCTGTGGGCTTTTTCCGGCATGTAACAAGCATGTATTCTGTTAATTCAGGGATCAATAATTCAGAGATTATACCCTCGCCCATGCTACCTACCCAATTCTAGCTCAGTCACATTGAAATCGCTATGGGTAGGGGCTGAAGGATGGAGGGAATGTTAATAGCTGAAATCACCAAAATTTGTTTTGCAAGGTTAGTGTTAATCAGATCTGTTCCGCTCTTCTGCTCGGACATTTTCTCTGAGGATCCCGGAGACAGAAAGGAGCAGGCGTTACCATCTTGGCTACCAATCCCAATAGTGACTATCTACACTAGCAATTCTCAAACTGTGGGGCAGGCCTCCAAAGGGAGGCACAGGAATGTGTCAAGAGTGGAGTGATCAGTGTGGGTTGTTTGGGTTTTTTTTAAAAAGCACTGGCTGTCGGCCCCAGTTGGCTGGGGCTCATGAAGAAGGGACAGGCTTCGCTAGGAGTTGGGGATAAATGCTCAGGCTCTCAAAACCCAGGTGGAGCAGCAGGGCAGAAGTCAGGGTGGCAATGGGGTGATAAGTCTGCTGGGAACAGCGATATTGAGGAATATCACTTTTCACTCGGCCACCCTAACTTCTGTTCTGCTATTGGAGACCTTCAGAGCTGGGCGCCTCCCCAGCAACGACTCTGCCTTTAGAGCTGGGTGGCCATATATGTGCTTGTGAGGGCGGGGGCGTAAATGACCACACACACAAAGAAGGGGGGGGGCCAATGAAACGCTTTTGAGAATCACTGGTCTACACTCTTATGGTCACCACGTTTACAGAAGGATAAATCTTCTCCAAAGTATGTCTTGTGAGGTATCCTAGGAAAATTCATCGCCTGCTGAATACTATTGGCCCATTAAAATGTGTCTATCAGCACTGTCCATGGAGCTCTGAGAGTTTAAGAACATAAGAATGACCATACTGAGGCAGACCAAAAGTCCAGCCAGCCAGTATCCTGTCTACCGACAGTGGCCAATGCCAGGTGCCCCAGAGGGAGTGAACCTAACAGATAATGATCAAGTGATCTCTCTCCTGCCATCCACCTCCACCCTCTGACAAACAGAGGCCAGGGACACCATCCCTTACCCATCCTGGCTAATAGCCCTTAATGGACTTAACCTCCATGAATGTATCCAGTTTTCTTTTAAACCCTGTTATAGTCCTAGCCTTCACAACCTCCTCAGGCAAGGAGTTCCACAGGTGGACTGTGTGCTGTGTGAAAAAATACTTTCTTGTGTTTGTTTTAAAACCTGCTGCCCATTAATTTTATTTGGTGGCCCCTAGTTCTTATATTATGGGAACAAGTAAATAACTTTTCCTTATTCACTTTCTCCACACCACTCATGATTTTATATACCTCTATCATATCCCCCCTTAGTCTCCTCTTTTCCAAGCTGAAAAGTCCTAGCCTCTTTAATCTCTCCTCATATGGGACCCGTTCCAAACCCCTAATCATTTTAGTTGCCCTTCTCTGAACCTTTTCTAATGCCAGTATATCTCTTTTGAGATGAGGAGACCACATCCGTACGCAGTATTCGAGACGTGAGCGTACCATGGATTTATATAAGGGCAATAAGATATTCTCCAACTTATTCTCTATCTGTTTTTTAATGATTCCTAACATCCCGTTTGCTTTTTTGACTGCTGCTGCACACTGCAAGGACGTCTTCAGAAAACTATCCACGATGGTTCCAAGATCTTTCTCCTGATTAGTTGTAGCTAAATTAGCCCCCATCATATTGTATATATAGTTGGGGTTATTTTTTCCAATGTGCATTACTTTGCTGCAGTAGTTTGTTGTATGCTTGCTACATGCTGGAAAACGCCCACAGACTAGCTCCCCAGAGACAATGGTACCTGCACACCCGGTAGGTGCTAAGTGGCCATTTATTGCTGAGCCAGCCATTCACCAGCTGTGGAGCTGTGAACAAGAGAGTTACAATTCACCAGAAGGACGGCTGAACACTCACTCAGGCCACAGACTGATTGTCGCCTGCCCCCGGCTGGGGGGTGAACCTCAAAGGGGAGAATGGTATAAAAGCACAAGGGAGAATTGCCTCCATTTTTACATCTCCTCTCCCATCTTTACAGAAGGCAACAAGATGGCTTGAGAGGCAACAGGGGCCTTGGACTGGGGAGGACCAAGGAGGAAAGGAAATCCAGCCTGGGTCCTAAGAACTGTGAACTGCCTGCAACAGCAGGTGGGGTGAGAAAAGCTGTTTGCTTCCAATCTTCCTTAGCTTGGTAAAGTTTGGGTTTTAAAATGTGTGTTTACCTTTTATTTTTATTGTAACCAATTCAGACCTTTTACGCCTTTCTCACTTGTGATCCCTTAAAACCTACCTGGCTCTAGTTAATGGACTTGTTTTTATTCCAACCGGTGTGTTTCCATTGAAGTGTTCAGGGGATTTCACTTGAGGCTGTTTCCTAATCACCATCCTTCGTTGGGATGAGGAACTAATGAGCTTGCACCCCACAGCGTACGGACTGGAGAGTAGAAGACGCACAGCTGGGGTGCAAGTCTGGGAGTAGAGAACTGGCTGGTGTTGGTATGGGCTTTAATTCATCACTGGCTGGCTAGTCGCACTCAGTGCTGCATAGCTGGGTGTGACTGAATCTGGTGGCTGGCTGGGTGTGAGCAGAGCATGAAGGGGTTTGATGTTCACACAGCTAAGCAGTGTAAAACGTGTCCTGGGACAGAGAATTAAGCAGTTCAACAGTCCGCACTGTACCCTGGGGTATGTCTCACCCACCGTCTCCTGGGACCCAGCATGGCCCCACTGATCTTTCGTCATTCAGCTCATCTTTCAGCATGAGAACAGGGCTAATCGGAGAGAGGGAACCAGCCAACATCCTCAACTGCACTGGCTTTGGCTAAATGCTAAACACCCCCGGGATAGGAGATTGGGGCTCTGCAGTCACCCTTCCCCTCAGGCATCATTCTCCTTCCTCAGCTTGCTTGTGTCTCTCCTGTTGCCTTCTGTCTCCTATAAGTCTGGCTCAGCCAGTGGAGACAATGCCATGTTTTTCACCAGTGCAGGGGCCTGTGACTGGAGAGGCAGCTCAAAGCAAAGCCTTAAGCAGCCCAACACGGAGAGAAGTTTTTCAGTCTCAGAGGGGCTGATCAGCCGGTGGGCCATGCCCGGGATTCTCCTGCAGGGAGGCTGCAAGTGAGACTCAGCTCTGGTAGCAGAAGCTTGTATGCATCATGCACCCTTAATTCTGAGAAAAGCTGCCCACCTGTAACCATGCCTTTGTGAGAATACCACATTCTGAGAATACCACATTCAGGTCACACTGCTGAGAAACAGGGTAAATACACCCCAAAATGCTGGTGGTTTTTCTCCCAAAAGATATACCAAACCACCACAACAGTAAACTTCTATCTTGCCCCACTTGCTAACAAGAAGTGATGAAAGCAGCTTTCTGCGGCATTCCAGTCTTTGTATCACCCCCCAAAGCACTGGATTGAAAGATGAGTGGTTCTTTAAAACCAGTCTCCTCAAATAAGAGGTTCTTCTGATCCCAAAGGACCCACCGCACACTCAGATCTTACCCCAAAATCACACCGTTGCCAATCCTTTGGTATATAAAATCTAAAGGTTTATTTATAGAAAGAAAGAAAGAAAGAAAGAAAGAAAGAAAGAAAGAAAGAAAGGGCAGGCTGGGGGATTAGCGGGGGGCCTGGTGCTGGCAGCAGAGGTCGGGCCCACTCCCGCACTCACGGGTGTTGGGTGTGATGTGTTATACTGTTATAGTTTATTAAAATATGTGTATGTTAATCTCAATATGTTATTTGTAAGGACATAGCAGCAATTCAAAATGGAGTCTGAACCACCGTTTTGTAAACTCCATCTTGTGACCCCCTTTGTGCCCTGTCAGCCTGACCTAGTTGTAACTTGTTCAAACTGTTTTTTCCTGCCACTGGGCGATCTCAAGAACAATTTAACCTCAGATTATTTCCTGCCTTTGCTGGGACCGTACCATGTTTTCCCGCCAGAGACTGCATAAAAGAACCGTGACCACAGGCAAGTGGTGCAGTCCATCCTAGTGACTGTCCGTGCGCAGTTCAGGCCTTCGCAGCATCCGTGTGTCATCGAAGGATACCACCTTTCCTACTCCTGTTCCTGGGGACAACATCACCGGAGGGTTCCCGATCCACTTCTTCCATCCTGGTCGTTGTCGAGGGACTCTCCAGTGCTCCTCCTCTTCGGGTACCAGCTACCCAACGAGGGCAGGTCCTGGACTTCACCGCTGCCACAGATGTGCTGGTAGTGAGATAATTAGGGTTCTTTCATCGGGGTTTTATATGGTTATTGCCAGGGTGATTTTGTATTTTGGGCCTGAGCTTCATGCTCCTGTTCTAAGCTGCTGTTTCACTGGTTTGTGTTAGTTTCTGTAGCTACTGTTTATTTCATGCTTATCCCCTTCCCCTTGTTGTACTGATTCCCTCACTACACTTTACTTATAATCAGTCTTTATTTCTCACACTACACATTGTGGTGGAAAATTAACCCCGCGTTCTGTTTGGTTCAGAACAAGCCTGAGGCCAGCTTTATTCAAGCATGCGCATACAGGGAGAGTCAGCCGGAGCTGCTCTGGTGTAAACAGAAAATACAGGAGTTTATATAGCTGAAAACCACAATTTGTTAAGCACACTTCCTTTAACAGTATTTTTCCTTATTGGGCATATAGTGCAAGCTTTAACAGTAGCTTTGCCTTACTTGGAATATAGCAAAACAAGTGTTACCTGTTATTGACAGGTGTTTCCTTTGCGGTTAACAGTCTTTTCTAACTTCTAGCGGTTATGGTTACATTTCTTAAGCTGTGCTGTTGCAGTTGCCCCTCAATGGAATTTTCCTCACTCTCTTCTTATGCTTTATATACACAGTTAGCTTGACCAAAGTTTTAGGCCTATTAGTTTAGGCCTACTAGATTTTTCCTCTACAACATAGGGAAGCGGGAGGGAGATCCATCTGTGCACCAGTCCACCAGCGACAGATACGGCAGAGGGTGGTCTGCTCTTCTGCGTAAAAGGGGCTTGTCTTAGCTTTTGATACCTACACCACTATACATATAGAGTTACCTTGGTTCCCCTTTGAGGTGATGCTGGTGGCGGTGGGAAATAGAACGAACCAGTCCCAGCCCGCTCTGCTCCCCCGGCTCCCAGCCATGTCGCTCTGTGGAGGGGGTTTCGGGGAAGGTTTGGGAGGGGGCAGAGCAGAGGTGGGAAGAGGCAGGGTAGGGGCAGGGCCTGGGATGGAGGTGAGAGGAAGGTTGTCCCAGGCCCCATATCCCCCTAGGGATGGCCCTGGAATGAACGAACGAACGAACGAACGAAAGATGAGAATTAAAATTGGTTAAAGGAGTCAAATACATACAATAATTGCAAAGTTCGTGGTTCAGGTCTGGTTTAAGTCAAGTCTCTGGTTGCTTCCAAATCTTTGGAAGGTCCTCCATTCCCCGGTTAGAACGCTCCCCTTCGTATAAGTGCATAGTCCAGAGGTTGGCTCAGGAAAGAGGCTGGAGCAGGAAAGAGGCCAGATGGAGGTGATTCACAAAATTCTCTGGCCTTTTATAGCTTCTGCCATGTGGAGGGAATCCCATAGTTCTTATGTGGAATGTGACAGCTAAAAGTGGAGTATGGAGTCACACGTCCGTGCATAACTTTGCTTAATCACAGCAGAAGCTATTACCCACACTCTAGTTTGAACCTTCACAGGAAAGTCCATTAGGTGCAGTGGGGTGTCTTCCATGGTCCCTTGTGAGCTAAGTGTACCTAGATGGGTCATTCCACTTGAATAGTCCCTTCATAATGTGCTGGCTAAATACCACAGGGACCAACATTTGAAATACAGGTGCACAGCTAACATTTATATCTTCAGATAGAGAAATGAAACATGCATACAAATAGCATCATCGTATTCAGCAAATGATAACCTTTCCGTAGACATCTCACATGCCACACATTGTACAAGGTTTGTGGCAAATATATAACCAGTTGCAACAGTGATCTACATGGTCATATTTTAATCACATCACACTGCCCAAACCCAGGGGAGGTGGAGCTCCAAGGGGCAGGATCTGGGGCAGGGTTCAAGGCGCCCTTTGCGGGGGACGGTATGGGCAGGCGGCCCACCAAAAAGGACACCCTGTGCTGGGTTTGCCTGGTTCCCACCTGTCCTGCTGAGAGCCGGCTGGGCTGAGGTTGGGGGCAACAGGTGAGCAGCAGTGTCTGGAGAGCGGGGAGAGACCCCAGTTGCAGGGGGCTGTTGGATGAGGAGCTGAGCCAGGTGATTCATCTGGAAGCAGGGGTACCCCACTCCGCCCCTTCCCTGCTCAGCTGCTCCTGCCTTTGCCCTCTTCCTCCCTGGAGCCCCTGGCCACTCTGGGCTGGGAGCCCCTCCTGTCTGCTGTGTGTTTGAAGTCAGGGTGTCACCCCCCACCTGGGTACTGGTCTCCAATGCGCTGGGGTGACGGCACAGGGGGATCTGTGGGTGCTGCAGCCTCCCTGGGTCTGGAGCTGCTGGCAGCTGCTCGTGTCTGAAGGGGCCTTCAGGTTCCTAACTCAGACTGGTTTCTTAAAGAGACAGTGCACTCCTACACTCGCTCAGGCAGACACATGCTCCCCCACCCCCCACCCCCCACCCTGGGGCTCCCTGCCTCCAGGTTACTTCCCACCTGGGCTGTGCTATGAGGCAACAGCAGCTGTTGCTCTCCTGCCCTCTGGGGCAAGTGACCTGGAGGCAGGGAGCCCTGACGGGGCTCCTGACTCCCCGGCCTCACAGGGTGGAGGAGCAGCAGGTCAGCGAGCAGCGATGCCCGCTGCCTTACGCATCCAGGGCAGTTTCCCCACGTGGGGGCAGGAGGGGGATGCGGGGTTAGGGTGAGGGGAGACTCAGAGTGCAGGGGTTAGGGGTGCGGGGGGGGGGCTGGCTGGCTGGCTGCGGACCGGCCCGCACTGCTGCCGCTGAGAGCCCCGGGGGTGGTGGGGAGCCCGGCTCGGCCCGCGGCACGGGGAAGGTGGCACATCTGCGCTCTGCTCTTCGGGCCAAGGAGCTGGCCGTCTTCTCCGCCTGCCAGGTACTTAGCCGGGCTGCAGGGAGCCCCACGGGCCCGCTGAGCGCCGGGGGTGGGCAGGTCCAGTCCCTGGCCTGGGGGGCAACTCGGGCACCCCTTCCCCAGCCAGCGCCACCCCCTCCAACACCCAGTTACCTTCTCCCCTGTGCACCCCCGGCCCCAACAGCCCACCCCGTCCTGCCACTTTTGCCTCTGGGCAACCTCCACCCGCCAACCCCCCCCCCCGTCACCTTCACCCCTGCATCAACCTCGGACTCCCCCCCCCGCCACCTGCCATCTCCCTCCTGCCCACTCCTCCCTTGTGCAAACCCCTCCCTGCCACCTTCACCCCTCTGCAACAACCCGGGGCACAGACAAAACCCCCCCCGCCTGCCAGCCCCTTGCAACAACCCCCTCCTGCCCACTTCTCCCTTGTGCCACTCCCTCCCTGCCACTGCACCCCCTGCAATGAGCCCCTTTTGCCTCTGTGCAATCTCTTCCCTGCCACTACACCCCCGCCCCTTCCACCTCTTGGCCACCTTCACCCCCCTGCAACAATCCCATGCACACCCCTCTCTGCCACCTTCACCCCCTGGAAGAGCCCCCATATGATCCCCCTCTTTGCAGCCCCCCCCCCGTACCCCTGCACTTTGCGAACATCTGGGCCCCTGGGGGGAGCTTGGCCATAGGAAGGTGGGGGCTGGACATCGGAGGGGGTGCGCAAGGTGGAAGTTTCACCTAGGGCTCAAAATATCCTTGCACCGGCCCTGCAGACACCCCCACACAGATCTCACTGTCACACCTGCTTCGAGTGTTTAAAGAATCCACGTCTCAGTTCCTGTGTCTGTGTAAAGCCGCCCAGCGCTTCATCCATGTGTCCTAGCCCCTGTCCCTGTCCCTCTGAGTTTGACTCCTCTTGCAATCCAGTCTGGGCAGTTTCACTCCTTTACATTAGTTCCTTCTGAAAATATTCTTTTTATTACTCTGAGCTCTTCATCCTACACTTCATTAGCATTGTGCAGAGGGACATCATTCTGCCATGGAATTCATATTTTTAATGGCAAATCATCATGGAAAATATGAATAGTTGCGAGTAGCTTCAGCAGTCACATCTCACGGTGACACCGTAACTGTTCCTGTTTCTATGTCAATGTTGTAATGTGAGGGCAATGCTGACTGATTTCATATGCTGTTCTCAAAACTCATCACACGAATGAAGTGAGCTTAATATGTGTTTGTTACACCTGCCAGACTGCGTCCTCCCACTTTTGTGAGCATGGCAGTCACAGACTCACCAATATGACCATCCCCATGTACGACAGGGGTAACAGACAATGCTGGTTGTCCAAGTTCCATTTACCTGGCAGTGCCTAGTTACACAGCAAATATCCACACACAAGCCCCGCCCTTCCTGTGCACACACTGCTCCCAGCTTCCACTGGATTTATTAAAAAGAGAGCAAAAACAACCAGGAGTCCTTGTGGCACCTTAGAGACTAACAAATTTATTTGGGGATAAGCTTTCGTGGTTCTAGCCCATGAAATAAATTGGTTAGTCTCTAAGGTGCCACGAGGACTCCTGGTTGTTTTTGCTGATAAAGACTAAAACTGCTTGTAAAAGCAAAGTCAAGCGGGCCTAAATTCTGATCAAGATAACTGTGTACATAATAAAAGGACGGGAGGGGTGATGAGGAAGTTCCAAGAAATGCAATTGCAACAGCTAACCATAAGAAAGCCGTTACCCGCAATAACAACAAAAACCCCACCTGTTTAGACTGGAAAAAACTTGTTTTTGCTGTGTTACTAACAAGGAAGTTTCAGAGTAGCAGCCGTGTTAGTCTGTATCCACAAAAAGAACAGGAGTACTTGTGGCACCTTAGAGACTAACAACTTTATTAGAGCATAAGCTTTCATGGGCTAAAACCCACTTCATCAGATGCATAGAATGGAACATAGAATGGAACATTCTACGCATCCAGTGAAGTGAGCTGTAGCTCACGAAAGCTTATGCTCTAATAAATTGGTTAGTCTCTAAGGTGCCACACGTCCTCCTGTTCTTTTAACAAGGAAACATTAATGAGGAAGTGTGCTCATCTGGATGTTGCTATAGATCTAGCTAAGCTTCTGTGTTCTTTTTTTCTTTGTGGAACAGCTTGAAGCGTTGCTTCTCACCTGTCTCTCCCTGCATGCTTGTATTATAGTAAAGGAGTCTCAGACCGTTCTGATCTAAACACAACGCGCGGTTAATTTCCATGACAATATCTGGTGCCACCGAACTGGAGGGCTGCGGACCATTCCCCACAGGACCCAGGCACCATCTGAAAGGTGAGAGACCTTTTAAATCTCTATTTTGGGTTTCTGGTGGAGGACTGCCCATAGGCTCTGGGTTTGGGTGAGTTGCGTGCTGGATCCAGACCCTTTTGCTGCCAGACACGCCTGACGCCCTCCTGTATTGCCCCAGGAAGAGCCACAGGTGCGGCTAGGTAGGACTTTGTTTGTTTGTGTGTGCCAGTGTGAGTGAGGGTCACAGGAAGACACCCAGAGCTCTCTGCGAAGCCCACAAGCTCATGACCTGAGATGTCTCTAAAGCAAGCCCTGTGACTGCAACTAGTAGGGCCAAAAAAGGGCCCTCCCCGAGGCAGGCTGGCTCTGCATGGCCTGACCAGTGAGGGGCCTGGCTGGGCCTGGGATTGTGTGACCCTATCCTTTTCCCCATCCTCGGACAGTCCATGAGCTCTGTTCAATCCTTTGGACTAGAGTAAGGAGCATTATCCGCTCCAGAACCAAGATCGGGGGAGACGTCCTTTTCCGTAACCTCTTTCCTCCCTTTCCCCTCCCCGCCTGAAGGCTGTCTATGAGCCCCTGACTGGTCTGACCATCTTGCCTGAAGCATCCGAGTAAGCTGCGCCGTTCTCTCTGAGACTAGCCGACGCTCTTTGCTGATGGGGGGGTGTAGGAGGGTCGTGGACGTCCTCAATAAGCCTTTCCTGTGTGAGTGACCCGAGTGAAAATGGGAGGTGGTGGGTCCAAAATGATCCCCATCCCGCCAAAAGGCACACCCGCATACCTTATACACACATTACTGTCCTTTCACTTGCAAGGTTCTGGAGAAATGGAATCTGGTATACCAGAGATGACCCAAAATTACAGTTTCCCTCAGAAAGTTTTGACCTTGACAAGATTGTGCACCTCAGAGGCGCACTTCTAGCCAATAAGGTCAGGCAAGGCCAGTTTAATGCATATTTCGATTGGTATGGAGAAATGGAAAAACGGCGCCATGAATCTCCAATGAGGAGTCTTAAGGACTCCCAAGAGAAACTTAAAATACAATTAAGAGAGGAAAAGAGAAATTGGCTATTCCCCAAACCTCTGCCGGCCAGCAGACATCTCTCTACCCTTCAAGACCTTTTCAGGGTATCTCATCGGCTCCATCCAAAGATCTTATAGACTTATATACGGACTGCAGACAACTGGCTGCCCCTGCACCACCTCCACAGGCAGACCTCAGGCCAGAGGCACCAAGTCCCAGCCCGGTTCAGCCCAGGCAGGGCTGTTCGAGTGGCCACCGAACAATCACCACCTCCGCCATATAACCAGGAAGCCGACTCCACCATCCCGGGTTCCCTAGCCTGGGCAGAAACGCCACCATAGGCTTCTGTTTTCGCACCTATCGGAAGTCCAGTCAGACCCGTAGAGGATTCGATCCTGTGACAGATGAGCCGACTGGAAGAATTAAAGAGGCTATGAATTTAACTGGGCTGGCGAGGAATACTAGGCACCAGAGGCCCTTCATGTCCACCCCTCACGGGATGTTTCCCTTATGCCAACTCCCGGGCATAAGTGCCTCGGGTGGGGGAACCCTAATGTCTGTACACGCACCCTGGTCTCCCACAGATTTGTATAATTTGACTGAAAAAATTCCCAAAATAAGAGAAGACTCTGTTAAATTCCAAGAAGAATTAAGAACAGTCATAAACTATTACAACCCCACCTCGGCAGACCTAAACCAACTCCTAAGAGGAGTTGGACTGCATTTATCAGGAAGTCCAGTGGCCCGCGGATGAGCCAGGCCACAAGCAGGCACAATTAAAGAGGCTTAGAGAGAAACTGTTGGAAGTGGTTCTCACAGTCTGCCCCCAAAAAACAGACTGGGTCAAAGTTAGTGCTTGTGAACAAAACAAAGGCCAAAACCCTGCTGATTACATGCAGCACCTTAAGCAAGTTTTTGAAAGACACTCAGGCATAGACAATGCAGAGCAAGGTGCCAAACAAGCCGTGGGAGCTGCTTTTGTCCAGGGACTCAATCCATGGCTGGGAGACCAATTAAAATTGGCATGGTAGACTGGGAAGGAAAAAACCTAGCTGAGATTTTAGCAGCTGCCCAACGTTACCACCGCCAGTTGGAAAAGAAAAAGGATGCCCCTGAAACTAAGTGAATGGCCCTCCAGGTTGAGAACACACAGGGACCCCGCAACAACCACCCATCACGGGGAAAAGGGGGAAGGCCAAACCGAGAGCCCCAACATCCACCTTCCCAGGAACAAAGTAATGGGGCTTGTCACTATTGCAAGCAAGTAGGCCACTGGAAAAGTGAATGTCTCTACCATCCTGGCCAACCCACTTACCCTGCCTTTCCACCCCTGCTCCCTTGCTCCCTCAAAGCTGTTAGGGTAGCCAGGAGACTGGTAACATCTTCGCTTCGCTTATTCCTTTGGACCAAACTGGACCATATGTAATCTGCATGATGAATGGCACTCCTTCCTCTTGCTTGCTAGATACTAGTAGGCGCTTCGCGATCTACTCTCCGCACCAGTGACTTCCCTTCCCTTCCTGTGACTGCTGAGATAGTAAATGCAGCCGGGGTGGGCAATATTCCTCTTCCCCACCCCGTCTCTTCACCTCTGACCATCTCCATCAGTCCTCTGTTTGGCCAACATGCTTTCCTCCTCAGTCCTTGTTCACCTGTTAACCTTTTGGGAAGAGACTTGCTGTGTAAATTGAAATGTACAATCTATTGCACCCCAGACAGCATGTATTTGGACATCCCTGGTCACAGTCACAATGAGGTCCTAGCAGTCGTACAGATGGATGCTCCGAGGGAGGAACCAGACCCTAGCCCTTCCTTGTTGCTGGCCAAGGTCCCTCCCTGCTTGTGGTCTAATCATGCCAATGAGGTTGGATGCATTGGAACTGCCCAACTGGTCAGAATTCACCTAAACCCAGCAAAACCCCTTCCCAGAGTGCAACAATCCCCTCTCTCAAAGCAGGCCGAGGAAGGAATCAGGCCAGTAATCACTTCCTTAATCCAGCAAGGGGTCATTGTTCCTCCGGTCAGTGAGTGTAACACCCCCATTTTACCTGTAAAAAAAACCTGGCAAACAGGCTTGGCGTTTTGTCCAGGATCTCCGTGCCGTCAATGCTGCTGTTCTCCCCACTTTCCCTGTTGTCCCTAACCCTGCTACTATCCTTTCCTGCATTTTCCCTTCTGCTACCTACTTCACAGTTGTAGACCTCTGCTCGGCTTTCTTCTCCATCCCTATTCATAGGGACAGCCAGTATCTGTTTGCCTTCACCTACCAAGGCCTTCAATATACTTTGACCAGAGTACCCCAAGGTTACACCGAGTCACCCACCTTGTTCTCCCAGATCCTCAAAAGGGATCTTAATGACATCAAATTCCCAATGGGGTCCATTCTGGTCCAGTATATAGATGACCTGCTTCTGGCATCACTTTCGCTTGAGGCTTCTATAACCGATTCCCTTGTTTTACTACAAACTCTAGCCCAGAAAGGCCACAAAGCCACACTAAACAAAGAGACAAACTCACCGTATTTGTGGCTCTGATTCCTGAGTGTGAAAGGGTTCCCAGGGTTGCCCTGGGTCTTGCTTTGATTTCCAGGCAGCATTCAGATCTCAGCCACAGCACTGCTGGCTCTGGAAGGAGGGGGTGAGTGCAGATGGGCAAATGGGATCAGCCTCCACCTGCCTGTCCCTAGGGGCTGCTGAGGGAGTCCAGAGCAGCTCATTCTTCAGGTGATGCCACCAGAGGGCTCCTGATGTTGCTAAGGGGGAGGGGTTTACACTGAAATGGGGGAAAATCCCCCAAAGTGGCTCCTTTGATTCTGCTCTTTTTCTAGCATTTGGCTGAGAGATGCTGTTACTGGAAGGGTCTGAAAAGCCTGGGAGGAATCGGGGGGTGACATGAACTCCAGCCCCTTCTGTAACCTCCCCCATCACCCCTCTCGCGCCAACAGGCTAAGGAATCATGTCCACATTTCTCTCCAGATCGTCCCGTCTTCCAGGAGATGGGGAAGGGAAATGGCTGTGATGGAGCCAGCTCAGGTAGGGGATTTTCAGGGAGCTGCTTGTCAGGAGGAGGGAGAAGCAGGGAGGAGACAGGGTGTGAGAAACCTGCTGATTTTCTGAGTAGGCCCATTGGCGACAGTGGGGGAGAGGGACATTCACCCATGTGGCAGGGCAGGGGTAAATCCCTTTAGAGCCCTGCCAAAATGCTGGCTGTGGCCTGCTTTCTGGCCAGGAGACCAGGGGCAGTCTCAGGTATCCAGCAGGGAGCCCAGCTGCAAGCCCTAACCGGGGGCTGGCTCAGAGGAACATGCTGAGCTAAGTGCTGACAGCTGGGCTGAGGCACCAGGAGGGCTATAAAAGCCCTGGGCAAATCTCAGCTCAGAGGCTAGCCTGAGAGGAGACAAGAGGGCTGTTTTGCTGTCTCCTTGCCAAGTAAGGAAGCCTTGAAAGCTAGGAGACGCTGGGGTGGGTCACTATCTGTCAGGGGATCTGGGAACTGCATGAGCACTGCAAATAAAGACACTTGGGTGAACCAGCAAAAGAAGGTGTGGAGGGCTCTTTATTACTCCAGACCAAACACAGGGTGCAGGCACCAGAGGGTGGAAACTTCCATGGACACTGTGACACTGGGGGCTTGTCTGGGATCTCCCTAGTCACTGCTATTTGTGGCTGCCGTGTGGGAGACCTTGAAGTGGCTGGTGAGCACTGTGTAGGAGATCTAGCTGGCAGACAGACAGGCCCTGATGATGTGGCAGGAGGACCAGCAACGGGCCCTTCAGGAGTTCATCAGGGAGCAGTCAGCAGCAGATGCTACAGAGGGCGGTGAGTCCGGCACCCGGGGATGGAACCAGGCTGCCAGGGTGGGGGCTTTGCAAGATGGGCTCCACGGACAACCCCGATGCGTTCCTGGGGACATTCAAACAGGTGGCCGGTTGGGAGCAGGCAACTTGGGCCTTGCGGCTAGCCCTGTACCTGGTGGGGAGACTACAATGCGGTAAAGGCTGCAATGCTGGACTGGGTAGGACTCTCAACCGAGAGATCCTGTCAGTGAGTCCACTGTGGCCCAGGGCATTTGCCTAGAGATTGACCAATTGGGCCACCTGCTGGCTGAGGCCCACAGCCCAAACCATGGAGGAGGTAATGGATCAAATAATCTTGGAACAATTCCTCCTGGGGTTCCCGAACCCAGTGCAGGTCCAAAGACATCAGCTGTCCCAGGTGGCAGATGCCATCCTGCTAACAGAAGAATATGTGGAAGCACAGGGGCCCAGGTGGGTATTGAAGCCCAGTAAGGGGGCAGGACCCAGAAGAAGTCCACCAGATGCTGCTCCCAAGAGGGGGTCTGACCTGGGGCCCGCCCGCAGTCGAGAACTGACTTGTTGGCCCAGGCCATAAGAAACAGGACTGTCCACAAATGGAGTGTGGGCTGGCGGACTTTTGTGGGTGGACTGGGGGATGGAGGAGATCAGGGAGACAGCCCTTAACTACGATACCAGTGTTAGTGGGGAGCCCCGGAGGGGGCTGGTAGACACCAGCTCACTGGTGCGGAAGGGATTAGTTAAGCCTCACTGGGTGATTCCAGGGGCAAAAGTGGCCCTGCTGTGCATCTGTGGGGACACCCGGAGGTATCAGATGGCCCAGGTGCCTAGGGAGGCTCAGGGGTGCTTCTGGTGGCAATGGGTAGGATTAGTAAAGAACTTGCCCTACCCTGTCCTACTGGGGGGCGATTGGGGACCCCCATCGGCTGAAGCCCAGAGCCGGCATGGGGAGCTGGAGGCAGGGGGCACCCAATAGAGGGAGCAGAGGCGGGTGAAGAGATGGTTGAACCCCAATAAGTGCAAGGACCTCCCCCCCCATGCGGTACTGGGGGGAGAAGGGAAACAAAACTCCTAGACAACAAGCTGAGCACCTCAAGGAGTGCTGGCTATGTGGCACCAAAGGACCCTCCGGGCAGGAGTGTGGCTCCGGGGGGCCCTAGGGAGATAAAGACCAGGGAACTGGGGAACAGAACCCAGAGGGGGGCTACCCGGGCCAGCAGGCGCCGCCAGACCAGGTCTGTGGTCTCTGCCACGCCAAGGGGCATACAGGAGAGGCCTGCCCCTATCGGGGATGCGGAGGAGGGCCTGGATGTCCCCAGGAGGGCCCACAGGACCCCCAGCCAGGGTACAAGCACTCCCACCGAGGGCCGGATTCGTCCCCCCCGAGGAGGGGCAGGGTGAGCCTGGCTGCTCCTTAAAGAGAGGAGGTGTGTGGCAGGGCAGGGGTAAACCCCTTCAGAGCCCTGCCAAAATGCTGGCTGTGGCCTGCTTTCTGGCCAGGAGACCAGGGGCAGTCTCAGATATCCAGCAGGGAGCCCGGCTGCAAGCCCTAACAAGGGCTGGCTCAGAGGAACATGCTGAGCTAAGTGCTGACAGCTGGGCTGAGGCACCAGGAGGGCTATAAAAGCCCTGGGCAAACCTCAGCCCGGAGGCTAGCCGGAGAGGAGACAGGAGGGCAGTTTTGCTGTCTCCTTACCAAGTAAGGAAGCCTCAAAGGCCAGGAGACCCTGGGGGAGGGTCTGCGGGTCACTATCTGTCGGGGGATCTGGGAACTGCATGAGCACTGTAAATAAAGACACTTGGGTGAACCAGCAAAAGAAGGTGGGGAGGACTCTTTATTACACCAGCCTGAACACAGGGTGCAGGCATCAGAGGGTGGAAACCTGTGTGGACCCTGTGGCAGCCCATTTTGTAAACAGGACAAACCCCCCCTGCACAGGGCTGGAGCCTGAACCCACTGGCCAGACGCTGCTGTGAAATACGAAGGGAAGCTGTTGGGATTCCTGTCCCCGTCCCCAGCTCAGAGCCCTGCTTCCCGTCTCAGCCTGTGGCTGGCAGGCATGTGGGAAATTAGAAGACCCTGCCCTGCTCCGTGTGCTGGGGGGACAAGGAGCTCTTACCTTCTCCGCCCCCGAAGCCTCCTAGCTGCTCTGAACAGTAGGGGTCTGATTTTGCTACTCTGGCCCTCCCAGAGCTTTGAGTTTTTATTTCCTTTCCCTGTGAATAGCGGGTTTGTAGCTGGGGCAGCAGATGCTGAGTGGGGGACTCTTGTTTCAGGAGCCGGTGACCTTCGAGGACATAGCTATTTATTTCACCCAGGGGCAGGGGGCTCTACTGGACCCCGCTCAGAGAGCCCTCTACAGGGACGTCATGCAGGAGAACTACGAGATGGTGACCTCGCTGGGTAAGGGATTCCCGTCCCCTCGGTTATTAGAAGCTGTGGGTCTGCGTGTCAGACTCTGGTCAGGTTCTTCCCTGGTCAGTTAGATCAGAGGTGAACAGGTTCCATAATGCACAGCTGCCGTGAGAGAGACTTGCATCTCCCTGCCCTCTCCAATGGGATACTGGTGTCAAAAGTTAATGGACATGCGAGCTCATCCTCATCCCTCCAGGTTTCAAAGGAACAGAATTCATTCATTGTCCTGTCTGTATTGATTCCCAGTCAGACACAGAATCCCTGTTCACCTCCCTTCTTCGAAATAGCTCCAGCCATGGGGAGGGCTCTGGGCTCTGCAGGTTTAGAAATAGGCAGAGGTTTAACGCCAGAGCTGGGTGTGCGTCAGCCAGTCCCCTAGAGAGCACAGATCCTGGGAACTCCTAGTGAGGGTGTAAAAATTCCTGTCGCCTCCCCAGACACCTGCCTCCCCCAGGACGGCTCAGTGACCATGTTCCTGTCCTCTTAGGTTCCATATTCCCACCCACACAGCACAGGGACAGGTTAAATTCACATAGCGCCCTTTGTGACAGACACTCCCCTAATGCTCCATGAACCCTGTGCGAAGAGTTCGGTCACAGAGACCCCCTTGGGAACTGTACCTGATGTGCTGAAATGACCACTGAGCCTGTTTTCCCTGCTAGCTTGGGAAAAGTACCCTCTCTAGTTGAACCAGACATGCTAACCTGCTTCAGCACAGATTCAGGGTCCAGGCCATGCCCCCAAGCTGCAAATCTTAACTGAAAACAACACAGCAAGATCCCTATCTCCAGTTACCCAGCCCCAGTCGGATCTAAATCCCATATAAATCCATTGTGCTTTGTATAAAGGTTATATAGGGTAACTTCCTAAGTGTTCGCCCTCTTTATCACTAAAAGATAGATATGCACAACTTGTTTGCCCTCTCCCAATCAGTAATAATTACTTACACTGGGTTTATTAATAAGCAAAATGTATTAAGTATAAAAAGTCGTGGTTTTAAGTAATAGACAGAACAAAGCAAAATAAAGCAAACATGCAAGGCTAAGCTTCATGCACTAAGAAGCTAGTTATTTCTAGTAAATTTCTTTCACAGACTAGACTTATTTCTAATCTGGGCCCAATCCCTTCCCCTGTTCAGTATCTCTTAGTTCCAGCGGACATCTTGGGTGATAAGCAGGGGTCTCCTCACCTAACTTTAAATATAAGAATGATACATACATCCAAATAGGAAACCCATATTCAGTAAGTTACAACTTTTCCAATGATACTTTATGCAAAAGGTCCCCTTTAAGGTATGTTCCAGTTATGTCATATTCATATTGATAAGCATATTTTCAGCATATGGCACACCCTGATCTGGTCTGATTTCACTCCTGCGCAGGATTTCCCATTCCCAAACCTGAGCTGATGGTCCGGCTGGAACAAGGGAAAGAGCCGTGGGTGTCCGATCTCCAGGCCTGCGAGGAAAAAGAGATCCCAAGAGGCACCCACACAGGTGAGGACTGACACAGAAACCATCTGGTGAATGAAGGAAAAAGTTGAGAATCCCAAAAATGTGATGTGAGTAAGCACCCTCAGTTCTTCCTCCTCTCACCCAGGACAGGGCTGTAGTCAGCAGATATCGCTCATGCCTTTCCACCCACCCTGTTAGCTGCAGCAGTTTCCTTTCCAGGTTTCCTTCCCTGTGAGTGTTTGGGTGAGAAGTGGAGGCAGAATCCAATTGCTCAGTCTTTGTTGGGTTTTCCATTGGTGCTATTCCTCTTTCTCTCCAGCACAATGTCTCCTGTCTGGATTGTCTCTCTCCCAGCAGGTGATGAGCGAGTGAGAATGAAGAGGAGAATCATGGTGCAGAAGTTCCTGGTAAAGTGGAACCACAGGAGACCTTTCTGGGAAGTGCTGCATGGAATTTTTCCCACTGCTTGGAACAGGGAGAACCCTGGAAAAATTGTCACAGGTCCGAGAGGCTGCTGGGAAACCACCCAGAGGCTGCTGGAAAACCACCCAGGGAAGAAAGTGGATGAATCTATTAACTGGAAGAGGTAACTAGGATCCCAGAGTGCAGCAGACAAATCCCAAGGAAGAGACACCCTGGCACTGGCTGCAGTGTGGGAAAAGATTCATTCTGAGCTCACAGCTTGGAACACATCAGACAATCCATACAGGAGAGAAACCCTCTCAATGCTTGGACCGTGGGGAAAGCTTCAATAACCGCTTAGACCTTAATAACCATGGGAGATGCCACACAGAAGAGAAACCCTCTCAGTGCCTCAAGTGCGGGAAATGTTTCATGTGGAGGTCAGGCCTTGTTAAACATCAGAGATTCCACACAGGAGAGAGACCCCATCAGTGCTTGGACTGTGGGAAAAGTTTCATACAGAGGTCAGATCTTTTTAAACATCAGGCAATACACACAGGAGAGAGAACCCACAAGCGTTTGGAATGTTGGAGAAGTTACACATGGAGATCACACCTCACTAAACATGGGAGAATCCACACAAGATCTCAATTTCTGTGACACATGGCCAGAAAGGGTTAATTAAGCAGCTTGCAGGCTAACTGACCCAGATTCACCCTTTAGACTCATGTTAGAAATGTGTGTAAATGGAAATTGGGGCCATTCCACATTAGAAAAGCTAGAGCTTTGAAATGTAAACTTTTATGGTTAAAGAACTGGAAGAAGACATTAATTGTACCATTCTATGTTTACTTACACTGTGAACCTCTAACAAGATGTAACGAAAGTGTTCCTGTCTAGGGTTGTATGTTAAATCTGAGATGGAAAGAACATATTAACATATAGATAAAACTTGAGTGTAATACTGTTGTTGCCTACATGTCTCTCTGTAAAGTTTGTGGTAAACTGTGTATTAACTGCTTTATGGATCGTTACCTTATTTTAATCCATGTAAGGAATTACCAGTGGTGATTAGGAAATCGAAGGTTACTTGAAAAGCCTATTGTTCACCTGATGAAGTGAATCTGAAAGACTCTTCCCAGAAGTTACCTACTACAGGACAGGCCTAACAAAGAAAATAACAGAACGCCACTAGCCGTCACCTTCAGCCCCCAACTAAAACCCCTCCAACGCATTATTAAGGATCTACAACCTATCCTAAAGGATGACCCAACACTCTCACAAATCTTGGGAGACAGGCCAGTCCTTGCCTACAGACAGCCCTGCAACCTGAAGCAAATACTCACCAACAACCACATACCACGCAACAGAACCACTAACCCAGGAACTTATCCTTGCAACAAAGCCCGTTGCCAATTGTGCCCACATATCTATTCAGGGGACACCATCATAGGGCCTAATAACATCAGCCACACTATCAGAGGCTCGTTCACCTGCACATCCACCAATGTGATTTATGCCATCATGTGCCAGCAATGCCCCTCTGCCATGTACATTGGTCAAACTGGACAGTCTCTACGTAAAAGAATAAATGGACACAAATCAGATGTCAAGAATTATAACATTCATAAACCAGTCGGAGAACACTTCAATCTCTCTGGTCACGCAATCACAGACATGAAGGTCGCTATCTTAAAACAAAAAAACTTCAAATCCAGACTCCAGCGAGAAACTGCTGAATTGGAATTCATTTGCAAATTGGATACTATTAATTTAGGCTTAAATAGAGACTGGGAGTGGCTAAGTCATTATGCAAGGTAGTCTATTTCCTCTTGTTTTTTCCTACCCCCCCCCCCCGATGTTCTGGTTTAACTTGGATTTAAACTTGGAGAGTGGCCAGTTTGGATGAGCTATTACCAGCAGGAGAGTGAGTTTTTGTGTGTATGGGGGTGGGTTTTGGAGGGGGGTGAGGGAGTGAGAGAACCTGGATTTGTGCAGGAAATGGCCTAACTTCATTATCATGCACATTGTGTAAAGAGTTGTCACTTTGGATGGGCTATCACCAGCAGGAGAGTGAATTTGTGTGGGGGGGTGGAGGGTGAGAAAACCTGGATTTGTGCTGGAAATGGCTTTTAGATAAGCTAATACCAGCAGGACAGTGGGGTGGGAGGAGGTATTGTTTCATATTCTCTGTGTATATATAAAGTCTGCTGCAGTTTCCACGGTATGCATCTGATGAAGTGAGCTGTAGCTCACGAAAGCTCATGCTCAAATAAATTCGTTAGTCTCTAAGGTGCCACAAGTACTCCTTTTCTTTTTGCGAATACAGACTAACACGGCTGTTACTCTGAAACCTTTGCAATTCTAGTGGACCATCTCTGCAGTGAAACTGACCTAAGGACTCTAGTCATCTCTGCATGATCTTTTAACCCATACACTCTTTTCTTGTTGTAAGAAATCAGTTGGTTTTATTTTTTAATTTATTTTATATACATTATTTTAGTGAAGTCTTTTTATTACAGATCTTTGGAGCAACAGTTAAGGACAAGAATACCACTTTTGAGTAGCTTACTTGGTACAACCTTGGGTGTTTAATAGTGTTTGTTCTTTTGTTTTAGTCCACTGGCTTGAGATTCGGGGTAGCCAGAAGGATTTTATGTGCAATATGGGGCTAACTTTTTATGGTTTTGCTTTTGGTGTGCGCTTTTAACAACAATTTTTTAATTAAAAAGTTTGGTTTTATTGTATTAAAAATGGACTGCATTTATTTGTACTGATAAGTATTAGTGATATTTTTTTGCTTTAGCCAGTGTATTAAAATTTTAGTATTTAAAACATTTTGTGTTCCAAGTTGGATAAAGCAAGTATTTGCATTTTGGTTTAATTTTTTTATTTGGTTTTAAATTAGGCTGTTATGGAGAAAAATTAAACCCAACCGTTTTAGTTACAATACAAACACCACAAGACAGGATGTGGAATGCAAAACACAATTTTTATTGTGCCAGTAGATTTATGGTATTTTTGGGGTTGCTTTTTAGTGAGCGTTAGATTTTGGGGGTTTTTTGAAAGACAAACATTTTTATTTTTTGGGGGGGTGACAAGTTATTGCTTAAACTTTTTTTTATATAAATACCCTTGTTGATTGCAGGCAAAACAGAGGAATTACCCCCATATTTTTTGTATTTGTTTTATAGGCAGGCCAGGTTTTAGTGGCTTCTACCTTTATTAGTTAGGTAATATGAATTAAGCCAGATGCCTTTTGGCTTGCTTTGGATTTAAAGCCATGAGCAACTTAGACTTACTTAAAAGGGCCAGCATTCACTTTTATCAGAGTTTTGATTCCTTTTTATTTTTAATTTTTGCTTTTAAAACACACAGCGATTTGAAAAGGAAAACACCATTTATTGTAGCCCCTTGGTGCCTAATAGGATTGTATGTTTACATTTTTTATAATATACATTGCAAATCTTTTTCTTTTTTAACTTTTTTATATTGCTTTATTTTTAGATAACTGTACATAGATTACATTCCCTTTTATACATTTGGGGCGGTTCCAGTCCACACAAGAGATCCACTTCCTGGACACTACAGTGCTAATAAACAATGGTCACATAAACACCACCCTATACCGGAAACCTACTGACCGCTATTCCTACCTACATGCCTCCAGCTTTCACCCTGACCACACCACACGATCCATCGTCTACAGCCAAGCTCTGCGATACAACCGCATTTGCTCCAACCCCTCAGACAGAGACAAACACCTACAAGATCTCTCTCAAGCATTCTTACAACTACAATACCCACCTGCAGAAGTGAAGAAAAAGATTGATAGAGCCAGAAGAGTTCCCAGAAGTCACCTACTACAGGCCTAACAAAGAAAATAACAGAACGCCCCTAGCCGTCACCTTCAGCCCCCAACTAAAACCCCTCCAACGCATTATTAAGGATCTACAACCTACCCTGAAGGATGACCCAACACTCTCACAAATCTTGGGAGACAGGCCAGTCCTTGCCTACAGACAGCCCCGCAACCTGAAGCAAATACTCACCAACAACCACATACCACACAACAGAACCACTAACCCAGGAACCTATCCTTGCAACAAAGCCCGTTGCCAACTGTGCCCACATATCTCTTCAGGGGACACCATCACGGGCCCTAATAACATCAGCCACTCTATCAGAGGCTCCAGAGTAACAGCCGTGTTAGTCTGTATTCACAAAAAGAAAAGGAGTACTTGTGGCACCTTAGAGACTAACCAATTTATTTGAGCATAAGCTTTCGTGAGCTACAGCTCACTTCATCGGATGCTGTATGTAGAAGAGTGAGTTTGTGTCGGGGGGGGTGGACGGTGAGAGAACCTGGATTTGTGCTGGAAATGGCCCAACTTGATGATCACTTTAGATAAGCTATTACCAGCAGGACAGTGGAGTGGGAGGAGGTATTGTTTTATGATCTGTGTGTGTGTATATAATGTCTGCTGCAGTTTCCACGGTATGCATCCGATGAAGTGAGCTGTAGCTCATGAAAGCTCATGCTCAAATAAATTGGTTAGTCTCTAAGGTGCCACAAGTCCTCCTTTTCTTTTCACTTACGAGGATTACCCGAGTTATTTCCCATGAGGCTTGCCACCTGGACGGAACACATGGCCAATTGGTCGCTGCATTTCTCCTCTGGGTGACCAATCCCAACATAAAAATCCTTCAGGATCCTTGCAGATAAGCCCCACACATTTCCATAGTACCTCATCAGCTTGCTGTATTCTGCTAACCTGAGTTTTGCTTTTCCATAGGGTTGGAAGTGGAGACTCCCTCACTGGTTCCTTTAAAGAACACCCAACGCTGTAGTGGTGTCTGAAAAATACAACTTGAAGCCGATGCTGATAAAGAGACAGAGGTTGGTCTGAGCGTCCCGCCCTGCTCTGGGGAAAGTGTCCAGACCTTGGGCCTGTGGCTTCCTCTGTCTGCCTCACCTTTCCACTCTGTTCCTCAGTCCTCAGAAGCACTCTGTGTAGAATTGGGAGGCAGGACTCCTGGGTTCTATCCCTGGATCTGGGAGGGGAGTTGGATCTAGTGGGTTAGAGTGGGGGGAGGTGGGAGGCAGGACTGAGTGCTGAGGGGATTTGCCTGAGGCCCTGTGTGTAGTATGGGCCCAACATTGGTAACGTTCCCCTAAGCCACCCCTGCTTACCCTTTCAGCCCCCTGCAAAGCAGCTCCAGGGTTGTGCTGTGCTTCCTATGCTCTTCACACCAGATCGCCACGTGAGCTGGGCTTGCCTGATCCCTTTCCTGGGCCATGGCCTCAGTACCATGTCTGCTTTTCCCTCTCACAGCATGTCCGCCCCCTCTGGAGACAACCCACCAGTAGAGAAAAAATACAAGTCTCTGAACACCACCCCCAACAGCACCAAGGAAATCAAATTCAAGATCATCGCCGTGCAACGTGAGTACATGGAGTCCCTGGTAGTCAGGATGCCTGGGTTTGGCCCTCATCATTGGGCGGTGAGTGGGGTCTAGTTGGTGAACGTAGCAGAGCTGCAGGAGTGGGACTGAGAGTCAGGATTCCTGGTTTCTACCCCTCGTTCTGGGAGGCGAGTGGGGTGTAGCATGGGGGAGGGGCGGGATAACACATGAAGTTGCAGGTGCTTGGAGCATTCAGTTTGTGAAACCTCTTTCTTCCCTCCCCCCATCCCCTGCCACAGCAATGGGGAGCTTGGGTTTCCTGGATGCCCTTAACTCTGCCCCCATCCCAGGGATCAAGATCAAAAAGAAAGTCTTGTTTCCTACGGCAACCAAGGTACAAACATCTCTGGGTGTGGGGGAGGGAGGCTGAGAGGCAGGACTCCTGGGTTCTGTCCCCAGCACAGGGGGTGGGGGGGTCTGGTAGGTTAGAGCAGGGGGCTGGGAGGCAGCACCCCTGGGTTCTGACATCAGCAATGAGAGGGGAGGGGAATCTGGTGCAGGGGCTGGGAGTCACTGGTTCACTTCCCATTACGCTGATCCCACATTTCTTTCCGTGTCCCAGGCGAGCCTGTTTGAAGGGAAGCCAGCCCCAGAAGCGAGCGCTGCTAAACCATCCTCACCAGAACCCACTACTGCATCCAAGCCCATGGAGGTGGATCGGCCCGGCAGTAGAGGTCCCAGAGCTGATGGAGACCGGTAAGGATGAGGAAGGCGTTGAAGCCAACGGGTTCTGTTGTGCTAACCCTGGGCGGGTAGTAGGTGTCAGCCCAACACCCTGGCTGTGTTGGATCAGACCTGGTGTTGCCACCCAGGAGGCCGTAAAAGCCCATAATGCATGTGGCCGGGCGTGCCATGCCGGCTGGGGTACAGCTGCCTTGGTGGAGGGGGCAGCCCCTGTCAGCTCAACTGTGGGGCTGGCAGGGCTGTCTTCACTGGGGGTCCTGGGTTGGGCTCAGGAGGCATTGGCGCCCGCTGGTAGATCCAGGCTCCGTGGGCGTGTTTGTCTGATTGCTGAGCCGCTCTGCGTCCCATCCAGACAGAACTCGGACACCAAGCCACCCAAGAGTGCCGCTGGCTCCACGTAGCTCACAAAGACGGGCAAGAAGAAGAAGACAGTGAGCTGGCCTGAAGAGAGCAAGCTGCAGGAGTACTTCTACTTCGAGCTGGACGAGACTGAGCAGGGTGAGTACTGGGGAAGGGGCCTTTCCCTCTAGGGGGCACCAGCTCCCATCTATCACCAGGAGACTGGGTCATGGGGCCTTTTTCTCTAGGGGCTGCCAGCTTTGCTCCGGCACCAGGAGACTACCTGGCTTCTGCAGGTGGGAAAAGGGGATACGAGGCCTTTGAACTCCGATTATGGAGTGGTGGAGGAGGGGGGTGTCACCCTTCCCATCGGCTGTACAGCAGTGGCCTGTCTGTCCCCTGACTAAACCCCTCCCTGTTTCTTCTCCTCCCCCCGGCAGTCAACGTGAACCAGACCAAGGACTTTGGCGAGGCAGCCAAGCGGGAGATGCTGAAGGATCGGGAGGCCTTTGAGACGGCACGCCGGCTCAGCCACGACGCCATGGAAGAGGTGGTGCCCTGGGTTTACCCCAAGCTCAACGACCTGCCTAGCCCCCCCAGTGCAGCTGGGCAGCGGCAGCCGTGAGCAGTTCATCCAGGCTGAGAGGGAGAAGGGCGTCCTGCAGGAGATCTTCCTGTCCAAGGAGAGGTGGGCGTGGCCCTGGGGGGCAGTGCGAGGGGTTGGAAGGATACTGGGGGCAAAGCCGGGGCACCATTTCCCAGTTGCGCAATGTAGGCTCTTTGTCCCCCTCTAATGGCTGCACCATGCAACGGCCAGTGTATCAAATTTAAGGCCACCCACCTGAATCCAGCATGGCTCTGTCCCTCTCTAGCAGCATATGAGCCGGCTGCTGCCTCTGAGCCTGTTGACCTGGTGGTTAGACTCAGGGAGCACAGACCCTGATTTCAGCTCCAGAGGTCCCAGGAGATGACCCCACCAGGGGCCTATCTAGGTTCCTGGGCACCAGGATCCCTCTCTGACCCTGCTATCTTTGCTTCCCGTGGATGCAGGGTGGGTGTGTAGACCTGGCCTGTGAGGTTGTGCTGGGAGCTAAGGGGCAGAGTGGGGGGGGGGGGCAATCAGGCTGTGCTGAGTCCCATAATGCAGGGGCTATGACCACATCTCTTGGAACTGAGATCTGATGGGCATCTCTCCTTTCCATAGCCTTCCAGACAGTCCCCATGAACCTGACCCGCCCAAACTCATCCTGCTCAACGAGGTACGTTTAGCCCAGAGCCGTGGGTTCTCTACCCTGCTTTGGGGTAAAGAAGGAGAGGGCCTGTTGGGTTAGAGCAGGGGGATTGGTAGTCAGGACTCCTGGGTTCGCTCCTTGCTGTGGAAGGGGTCTAGGGGTTAGAGCAGGGGGTTAATTTCCCAGCTCACTGGGGGCCCTCCCCCGCTCTGTCTCTGTCAGAGATGGGCTAGAGAAGGGCAAAGGCCCAGGAACCCGAGCGCCTAGCCTTGACCCCAGCCCCAAAGGCTGGGGCATCCTCCTCGCCCTCAGCCTGTCCTGACTCCAGTGTCTCCTCTGTCCCCTCTCTCAGGAATGCACCATGGTCGAGGCCGCCTACCAGGAAGGACTCGACCCAGCCGCCACCTCGCAGTCTCCTGATGGCAGCTTGGAGGCCCCGGCTCCCCCAGTACTGGCCAACCTGATGGGGGAGTGCGGGGGCTGGCAAGAGCCCTCAGGGCCCCAACCACAGCTCCTCCATGAACGTGCATGAGATCCTCCCCTCCATCATGGTAATTGACGCTGCCGTGTAGTCTGACCCTATAGGCTCCCCCTAGCGTTATTCAGACAAAACCACACAGGGTCATTTCAGGAGACAAGACAAGATGTCACATTTACTAGAATACAATTTGATTTATGACCAATAACTAATATCTAATACCTGTGTGTGTGTGTGGGTACACACAATGTTCTGCAGCTGCTGTATAGTTACCAGTCCTGAATGTAGGTTGAGTTCGTGGCTTGGGTTCGATGCTTGTGGAGGCTAACTGGCCAGTGGGCACAAGGAAGGGCTGGGTCTCTGTTGGGCATGCACCGATGCCCTTCCATGTTGGCAGCAGAATATTACCCTCCAAAGTCTTCCATCTCATCCATCTTTTTTGTAGGCTTCAGTTTGAATCCAGAGTCTATAGGTCTTGCTTTCATGCTGCCTCTGGGTTCTGTGTGATTGATCACCCGTCAATTGCAGGCATGACTTTCAGCCTAGGACCTGGCTTTGATGTTTCTTCAATTGTACTTTTGTTCTTTTCTGAGGGTGGACTCCTCTTCCTTTGTCAGGGCTGTTGTCTGCATCTTCAGCCCTTGCATGTTTACCCTTTATTTTATCAGGACGGACTGGGGCTGGAGGTTGATTCCATCATCCATACATACCTCATTCACACATTTAAACTAATCAGATTACAGCAGAGTTTTGCAAAAATGAAGGTTGCAACAAGCTTTTACAAAATGGAGTGAGCATTTTAAAATGGAGTTTGTCATTCCTTACACTTGTCTATATTGTGACTCAAACAGTGAGCAGAAGTTACAATGCTGAAGCAGTGTAAATTTCAGTGATTTAAGCAGCAGTTGGATTATTGAAAGTGAAACTTACAATGGGCAAAGACAAACACCTACAAGATTTCTATCAAGCATTCTTACAACTACACTACCCACCTGCTGAAGTGAAGAAACAGATTGACAGAGCCAGAAGAGTACCCAGAAGTCACCTACTACAGGACAGGCCCAACAAAGAAAATAACAGAACACGACTAGCCGTCACCTTCAGCCCCCAACTAAAACCCCTCCAACGCATTATCAAGGATCTACAACCTATCCTGAAGGACAACCTATCACTCTCACAAATCTTGGGAGACAGGCCAGCCCTTGCCTACAGACAGCCCCCCAACCTGAAGCAAATACTCACCAGCAACCACACACCACACAACAGAACTACTAACCCAGGAACCCATCCTTGCAACAAAGCCCGTTGCCAACTGTGCCCACATATCTATTCAGGGGATACCATCACAGGGCCTAATCACATCAGCCACACTATCAGAGGCTTGTTCACCTGCACATCTACCAATGTGATATATGCTATCATGTGCCAGCAATGCCCCTCTGCCATGGACATTGGTCAAACCAGACAGTCTCTACATAAAAAAATAAATGGACACAAATCAGACGTCAAGTATTATAACATTCAAAAACCAGTCGGAGAACACTTCAATCTTTTTGGTCACTCAATTACAGACCTAAAAGTTGCAATTCTTCAACTTAAAAACAGACTCCAACGAGAGACTGCTGAATTGGAATTAATTTTGCAAACTGGATACAATTAACTGAGGCTTGAATAAAGACTGGGAGTGGATGGGTCATTGCACAAAGTAAAACTATTTCCCCATGTTTATTTTCTCCCCTCCTCCCCTCCCCCACTGGAAATGGTCCACCTTGATTATCACTACAGAAGGTTCCTTCTCTCTTCCCACCCCCCCCCCCTCTCCTGCTGGTAATAGCTCTCCTTACAGTGTGTATGGTAACACCCATTGTTTCATGTTCTCTATGTATATACAGCTCACCACTGTATTTTCCACTAAATGCATCTGATGAAGTGAGCTGTAGCTTATGAACACTTATGCTATAATAAATTGGTTAGCTTCTAAGGTGCCACAAGTACTCCTTTTCTTTTTGCAAATGCAGACTAAAACAGACATTCCAGAGATGCTGTTTGTGGGTTGTCCCCCCCCACACAGACCGGTGTGAAGTGTTTTCCTTTAATCTTTCCTACTTTTCTCATCTTTGTTATTACTTGCTGTTTCATAAATTGTATTGGTTCTGAACTCTGTGCAATGGTCAAGGAAGCATCCAGGGAAGCACCCCTTAGTGGGGACAGCTGGCCTGAGTGATCACAACAAGATTGGGGACCAAGCCCCCCAGGGCTCCAGCCTTGGGGTTACAGGGACCCAAGTGGAAGGGGAGTCCACGAAGTCAGGCAGGCCTCTGCGTGAAAGGAGTGGGAGAGGAGACTCAGATCCTTTTGCTAGCCTATTCCTCCGGGGCTGTGTATAAGCCAGGAATGTTCCTCACAATAGCAGGAACCTTCCCCTGCTTAACCCAGTGCATATTTATTGGTTTGTCCTAAAGGTAATTAAGTATTTTAAGAAAAAGTGTCAGAACCGCCACCAGCAAGAGTTGCTGGCCACACTCTGCGACCACGAAAAATTTGGTGGTGAGAACCCCTGGGCTAGATGCTCATGAGGGGCCCTTCTGTCCTGAAAGGCTGTGAGTGTAACAGGAGCCGGGCACAGGGCTGCTGATCCTTTGGTGGGTTGATCGCTAGGACCCAGGAGAGGCTGGGGGGCGGCTCTGGGGGGAGCGATCGCGGGGCTCAGCCCGGCCAAGGAAGTGACTCGCAGCCGCTGCGGTGGCTCTGGCTCCCGGCGAGATCCCCGAGCCCCGGCGGCTGGTGCTGGGAGCCCGGAGCCCGGGCTGCAGCCGGGAGAGGGGAACCTCCAGCCGGGCCCTGCCCGCTGCTCCCCGGGAGCCTCTCCCAGGGCAGAGCCCCCAGCCCGGCCAGGGCCCCTTCCCCGCCCGGCCCCTACCCCGGGGGGGCCCCGCTCGGAGGGAAGGTAAGAGAGACCAGCCGCCCCACAGGCTGCTCCCAGTGGAGCTGGCTGCGATTCCCTGCCCGGGGCTCAGGAAAGCTGCCGCCAGCTGCCGGTGTGTGCGGGGCGGGGGGAGCCGCTCCTGGGGGGCTGAAGGGGTGGGAGCGGGAAGAGGAGCAGGGGTGTGTGAGGGGTACGATGGGATGGGGCCAGGGGTGGCTGAAGGGAGGATGGGGCGATGGAGGGGAATCGGGGAGACTTATGGGGCGGATGGGAACAGGGCTGCAATAGAGGGAAACTCTGAGGGGGGGTCACTGCGAGGGAAATGGGGGGATGTGGAAAGGGGAAGCTGGGGACCGGAGGGATAGAGGGTAGGGGTCGGGAAGAAGGGATGGGGAGAGAGACAAGGCAGCTTCCCCACCCCATAGGGCAGGAGAGGGGGAGGGGCTGCCCCACCCAGCAACCAGACGGGGTCAGAAGCTACAAGGCAAATATCCAGGCCCCCCTTACACCCCCCCCCCTCCCCCACGCACCCGGCTCCCAGTGTATTATTGTCCGACACACCCACTCTGGTGGGGTCCGTGTCTCCTGAGTGTTGGGGGCTGCCCAGGGCCCTGGTCTGATTTCCAGGCAGGATCCAGATCTCAGCCACACCGGAGTCAGACCGGAGTCACTGCTGGCTCTGGCAGGGACTGAGCGCGCCTGGGCCAGTGGGATCCGCCTCCGCCTGCCTGTCCCTGGGGGCTGCAGGGGCAGGACAGGGAGGCTCAGGCATGAGCTGCTGCCACCAGAGGGCTCCGGGTCTGGCTGAGGGAGAGGAGGAGGTTGGTACCTGTCTCTGCTCCTGATGTCAGAGCCCTTGAATTGAGCTCCCTGGCTCAGACACTGCTGCCTACCTGAGAGCCCAGAGTATGAAACTGCTGCTCCCCCGGTGGGCTGGGCCAGGGACAGACCTTCATTAACCCCCCCCCTCCTCTGGGCCCAGCCCGGGTGGGGACTTTCACTGAGCCTGGAACCAGCCCCCGTGGCAGCCGCAGCCTCTGCCCACACCAGCCCCTGAGCCGCAGCCTGCAGGGGATGGGGAGTCCCGGGGGGACAGGGCTGGGGCCCGGCAGGACAGTGACTCTGCACAAAGGGCCCCTTTCAGGGACCTGCTGGTGAGTTTGTACCGGAGGGGGAGGGGCTCCCCATGGGTCTGCGGGGTCCCCGAGTTGCTGCCCTCAGTGACCCAGCCTGGCTCACCCTGGAGAGCAAACGCCCATGGGAACGGGACAGTCCCCAGTTCTCCCAGGCAGAGGCGGGAGGGAAGGAGACAGAAAGGGCAGAGGGGAAACCTGAAAGGGGGAGCAGGAAGTGGGGAGGGAGGTTCCCAGCTCCCAGCCCTGCCTGGATCCCTTCCCTGCATCACCCCAGGGCAGACAGCTCCTCCCCTTGTGCCCAGGAGAGTCAGATGGAGGAGAAGTCAGTTCCTGCCCTGGCCGACCCCCCGCGCTGCTGGGGGGACATGCTGCCCTTGGGGTCAATGTCAGGGGGGATCCCCAAAGTGGCTTCTTCGATTCGGCTCTTTTCTAGCATTTGTCTTAGAGACTGTCCCTGGGAGGGTTGAAAATGTCTCAGGGGCTCAGTGCTGGGGGGAGGATCCGGGTCTGTGTTGTGATAAAGTGATTGAGGGTTTTCCCAGCCTGGCAGAGCCCAGAGTGTCTGTCTGTAGGGAGAGAGCCTGGGGGGAATCGCGGTGTGTCATGGACATGAGCCCCTTCTGGAACCTCCCCCCATTGCCCCACCAGGCTGAGGAATCACGTCCACGTTTCGCTCCAGATCGGCCCGTCTTCCAGGAGACCGGGAAGGGAAATGGCTGTCATGGAGCCAGATCAGGTAGGGGATTTTCAGGGCGGGGCTGGGAAAACAAACCAGACTCCCACTGCCGATGCCTGAACCCAATGGGCAAAGGCTGCTGTGAAATACGAAGGGAAGCTGTTAGGATTCCTGTCCCTGTCCCCAGCTCAGAGCTCTGCTTCCCATATCAGCCTGTGGCTGGCAGGCATGTGGGAAATGAGAAGACCCTGCCCTGCTCCATGTGCTGGTGGGGACAAGGAGCTCTCACCTTCTCCCCACCCCCTGAAGCCTCCTGGCTGTTCTGAGCAGGGACTGAGGGAGGTGGGGGAATTCAGCTTTTATGGTCCTCCTTCCCTGTGAATAGTGCCTGGGGCAGCAGGTGCTGAGTGGGGGACCCTTGTTTTTTCAGATGCCGGTGACCTTCGAGGAGGTGGCTGTGTATTTCACCCAGGGGCAGGGGGCTCTGCTGGACCCCGCTCAGAGAGCCCTCTACACAGATGTCATGCAGGAGAACTATGAGACGGTGACCTCGCTGGGTAAGGGATTCCCGTCCCCTCGGTTATTAGAAGCCGTGGGGTCTACGTGTCTTAATCTGGTCAGGTTCTTCCCTTGTCAGTTAGATCAGAGGCGAATGGGTTCCATAATGCACAGCTGCCGTGAGAGAGACTTGCATCTCCGTACCCTCTCCAGTGGGACAAGGGTGTCAAAACCCAATGGACAAGCTAAACCTTCCCCACCCCTCCAGCTTTCAAAGGGGCATAAATACATCATTATCCTGTTGTTTCTTGGCTGCACACACAGTCCCTGTTCACCTCCCTCCTTGGGAATAGCTCCAGGCATGAGGAGGGCTCTGGGCTCTGCAGGTTTAGAAAGAGGAAGGGGTTTAAGTCCAGAGGTGTGTGTGAGCCAGCAAGGCCCCCAGAGCGCACAGATCCTGGGAACGCCTAGTGAGGGTGTAGTAATAATTCAACTCACCTCCCCAGACAATGTCCTCTGTGCAACGGGGCTCAGCGACCCTGTTCCCTTCCTCTTGGATTCCCCGTTCCTCCAGCAGAGCACAGGGACAGGTTCCACTCACGGAATGTCCTTAGTGACAAATCCTCCACCAATGCTCCATGCACCCTGATCTGGACTCATTTCACCTTCTGCACAGGATTTCCCGTTCCCAAACCTCAGCTGATCGCTCTGCTGGAACGAGGGGAAGAGCCGTGGGTGCCTGATCTCCAGGCCTGTGAGGAAAGAAGGCTTCGTAGATGCACCCGCACAGGTGAGGACTGACACAGAAACCATCTGGGGAATGAAGGAAAAAGTTGAGAATCCCAAAATATGGTGTGAGTAACGCCCCCAGTTCTTCCTCATCTTACCCAGAGCAGGGTTGTGGTTAGTAGATATAGCTCACGCCTTTCCACCCAGCCTCTTAGCTGCAGGAATTTCCTTCCCGACTCTCCTTCCCTGTGAGTGTTTGGGTGGGATGTGGAGGCAGAATCCAATTGCTCAGTCTTTGTGTTGGGTTTTCCCTCAGTGCTATTCCTCTTTCTCCCCAGTACAATGACTCCTGTCTGGATTGTCTCTCTCCCAGCAGGTGCTGAGCAAGGGAGTGAGAACAAGGAGGAGAATCATCATGAGGAAGTTCCTGGGGAAGTGGAACCGCAGGGAACCATTCTAGGAAGAGCTGAAGGGAATTTTTCCCATTGCTGGGAGCAAGGAGAAGCCTTGGGAAATTGGCACAGGTCAGAGAGGCTTCTGGGAAACTACCCAAGGAAGAAAGTGGATGAATCTATTAATGGTGGAGAAGGAGACGAGGATCCCAGAGCGCAGCAGACAAATCCCAAAGAAGAGACATCCTGGCACTGCCTGCAGTATGGGAAAGGATTCATTGTGAGATCACAGCTTGCGACACATCAGACAATCCATACTGGAGAGGAACCTCTTCAATGCTTGGACAGTGGGGAAAGCTTCAGTAAGCGCTCAGATCTTAATAACCGTAGGAGAAGCCACACTGGAGAGAAACCCATTCAATGTGTTGAATGTGGGAAATGTTTCAGTTCAAAGTCAGCACTAAATTCACATGAGAAAAGCCACACAGGAGAGAGACCCCTTAAGTGCTTAGACTGTGGGAAAAGTTTCAAATGGAGGTCGGTGCTTGTTAATCATCAGGCAATCCACACAGGAGAGAGACCCCATAAGTGCTTAGACTGTGGGAAAAGTTTCAAATGGAGGTCGGTGCTTGTTAATCATCAGGCAATCCACACAGGAGAGAGACCCCATAAGTGCTTGGACTGTGGGAAAAGTTTCAAACGAAAGTCAGATCTTGCTAATCATCAGGAAACCCACACAGGAGAGAGACCCCACAAGTGCTTTGACTGTGAGAAAAGTTTTCTACGAAGGTCAAACCTTGTTCAACATCAGGCAATCCACAAAGGAGAAAGACCCCACAAGTGCTTGGATTGTGGGAAAAGTTTCATACAAAGATCAAACCTTGTTCAACATCAGGCAACCCACAGAGGAGAGAGACCCCACAAGTGCTTGGACTGTGGGAAAAGTTTCAGACAGAGGTCAACCCTTGTGAAACATAAGGCAACCCACATAGGAGAGAGACACAAGTGCTTGGACTGTGGGAAAAGTTTCATACAGAGGTCAACCCTTGTTAAACATCAGGCAATCCACACAGGAGAGAGACCCCACAAGTGTTTTGAGTGTGGGAAAAGTTTCAAGAGGAAGTCAGACCTTGTTAATCATCAGGCAATCCACACAGGAGAGAGACCGCACAAGTGCTTGGACTGTGGGAGAAGTTTCATACGGAGGTCAGACCTCATTAAACATGGGAGAATCCATGGCAAGAAAGCGTTAAGCAACTTGCATGTAATTGACTGAGATTTACCCTCAGATTCAACCTTTAGAGAGAGATTTTAAAAGTGTGTCCACCTTAGATAAGCTAGAGTTTGAAATGTAAACGTGTATTACTAAAGACTTGGAAGAAGAGGGGTAACTGTAGTGGTCTATGTTTAGCTATATCTTGTTAGAGGTTAACAATTTATCCAAAGGGGTCCTGTATTCTGTTAATTCAGGGATCAATAATTCAGAGATTATACCCATCGTCCCTGTGACCTGCCCAATTCTAGCTCAGTCACATTGAAATCACTAGGGGTAGGGGCTAAAGGATGGAGGGAATGTTAATAGTTGAAATCTCCAAAATGTGTTTTGCAAGGTTAATGTTAATGGGATTTGCTCCGCTCTCCTGTTCGGGTATTTTCTCTGGGGATCCCAGAGACAGAAAGGAGCAGGTGTTACCATCTTGGCTGCCAGTTCCAACGGTGACGATCTACACTAGCAATTCTCAAACTATGGGGTAGGCCTCCCAAGGGAGGCATGATCTGTGAGGGTTTTTTTTTTTTTTTTTTTTTTCAAAGAGCACTGGCTGTCAGCCCCACGTGGCTAGGGCTCATGAAGAAGGAACAGGCCTATGTGGGAGGTGGGGATAAATGCTCAGGCTCTCAAAACCCGGGTGGAGCAGCAGCAGAGAAGTCAGGGTGGCAATGGGGTGATAAGTCTGCGGTGAACAGCGATATTGAGGAATATCACTTTTCACGTGGCCACCCTTCCTTCTGTGCTGCTGCTGGAGGCCTTCAGAGCTGGGGGCCTTGCCAGCAACGACTCTGCCTTTCGAGCTCAATGGCGATGTATGTGCCTGTGAGGGTGGGGGCGTAAATGACCACAGACACAAAGAAGAGGGGGGCACTGAAACACATTTGAGAACCACTGGTCTACACTCTTATGGTCACCACATTTACAAAATGAGAAATCTACAAAGTATGTCTTGTGAGGTATCGTAGGAAAAGTCGTCATCTGCTGAATATTATTGTCTGGTTAAAATGTGTCTGTCAACATTCCTGGGCTCCCCCGCCCCGGCCAGGAGCGTCGCAGAGTTGAAGCCAGGGGCCCCCCCTCACCCCGGCCGGGAGCAGTGTGGAGCTGAAGCTGGCAGGCCCCCCATCCCCGAAGCCGGGAGCAGGGGGGAGGCAGAAGCCGGTGTGGCCCCCAGCATCTCCAAATCTCGGAGCAGTGGGGAGGCTGAAGCTGGGACCCCCAACACCCCCTGAAGCTGTGAGTTGTACTGGGAACCCCCCCCCTGCCAGTACCCAGCCTCTAGCTGCCTCCTTCCTGCACCCATAGCTACCCCCTGCCTCCACACAGCCCCTAGCTACCTCCTGCTTGAACCCTAAGCAGTTTTCTAACTTTTTGAGCTGAGTCCCCTCCACTGAGTTATGTTTTTTGGTTGCATCCCCCCACTACCCAGACAGGTGGGTGGCCTCCTGAGTGAGTAAGGGGGTGGAGGTGCTGCCTCCTCCCTGGAGCCCCACACTCCTCCCCCCCTCCCCCCCACATGCACCCTGGCGTTTTTATAGGATGCAGAAGGGGGGGTCAGCAAGAAAAAGGTTGAAAACCCCAGATGTGAAAGACGGCTGGATGCTTACTTAGGCCACAGACTGACTGTCACCTGCCCCCCGGCTGCGGGGTGAACCTCAAAGAGGAGAGTGGTATAAAAGCACAAGGGAGAATTGCCTCCATTTTTACCCCTCCTCTCCCATCTTTACAGAAGGCAACAAGATGGCTTGAAAGGCCACAGGGGAGGGCGGACCAAGGCGGGAAGGAAATCCAGCCTGGGTCCTGTGAGCTGCCTGCAACAGCAGGTGGGGTGGGAAAACCTGCTTGCTTCGCATCTTCCTTAGATTGGTAGAATTTAGGATTTAAAATGCATGTTTTAATTTTATTTTTTAACCAGTTCTGACCTTTTACATCTTTCTCCCTGGTAAGCCCTGAAAACCTCCTTGTTCCAGTTAATAAATGCATTTTAGTGTTTTGTCTGGACCTGTGTGTTTTCCTTGAAGTGTTTGGGGGATTTGACTTGAGAGAACAAGGCTGTGACCTAATCCGAGCCCTTTGTGGGGGGGGGATGACCCACTAATTATTGAGTTTGTCCAGCACAGTGAACAGACTGAGCAGTCCAAGATGCAGATTCCCGGGGTGCAAGGCTGGGAGTAGAAAACTGGCTGATGTTGCTGTGCCGTTTAGTAACTTCTTGAGTGTCTGGCTAGTCACACTCAGTACAGTGCAGCCAGGAGTGACTTTGAAGGCTGGTGGCTGTGTGTGAGCAGAGCGTGGAGGGGTTTGTTGTTCGCACAGGGCAACAGTGTAAAACATGCCCTGGGATGCAGAATTCAGCAGTTCAACAGTCCAGATTTGTACCCTGGGGTATGTCTCACACCCGCTGTCTCTTGGGACCCACCAGCATGGCACCGTTGGGCTTTCATCATCCTGATCCTGAAAGGCAAGCTAAGCAGGGCAAACCACTGAAGGGGAACCAGCCGACATCCTCAACTCCTTCGTCTTAGGCTAAATCTTGAACTCCCCCTGGGATGTGAGACTTGAGGTTCTGCTGCCAGCCTTCCCCTCATGCATCTGTTTCCTTCCTACTGGTCTAAACTACTATGCCACCCTCCTTCCCTCCCCCTTCTACTCTCTCTCCTTTTACCTTCTCTCTCTCTCCCCTACAAATCTGGCCCAGCCAGCTGAGACAACCAGACATTTTGAATTAGTGCCAGTAGCCTGTGACCAGGGGGGCAGGTTAAAGCAAGGCCTTAGCGAGCCCGATGCGAGAGAAGTTCTGGGTGAAGGGAGTGGGAGCGAGGACTCAGATCCTTTCGCTCGCCAATTCCACCGGGGCTGTGTTCCCCACAATAGCAGGACTGTGTCCCCCCCCCCGCTTACCCGAGGGCGTATTTGTTGGTTTGTCCTAAAGTTAATTAAGTATTTTAAGAAAAAGTGTCAGAGCCCTCACCAGCGAGAGTTGCTGGCCACACTCTGAGACCACGAAAAATTTGGTGGTGAGAACCCCTGGGTTAGATGCTCATGATGGTCCCTTCTGACCTTAGAGCCTGTGAGTGTAACAGGAGCCGGGCACAGGGATGCTGCAGCGCGGTGGGTTGATCGCTAGGACCCGGGAGCGGCTGGGGGGCGGCTCTGGGGGGAGCGATCGCGGGGCTCAGGCCCGGCCGCAGGAAGTGACTCGCAGCCGCTGCGGGGACTCTGGCTCCCAGGCTCCCGGCGAGATCCCCGCGCCCCGGCGGCTGGTGCTGGGAGCCCGGAGTCCGGGCTGCAGCCGCAAGAGGGGAACCTCCAGCCGGGCCCTGCCCGCTGCTCCCCGGGAGCCTCTCCCAGGGCAGAGCCCCCAGCCCGGCCAGGGCCCCTTCCCGACCCGGCCCCTGCCCCGGGGGGCCCCGCTCGGAGGGAAGGTAAGAGAGACCCGCCCCCCCCCGGCACCCCCGGGCTGCAAGGGGAGGGTTTGACCCCAGGCTGCTCCCCGCGGAGCTGGCTGCGATTCCCTGCCCCGGGCCGAGGAAAGCTGCCGCCAGCTCCCGGTGTGTGCGGGGGGGGGGGGGCAGGATCACGTTACCGCCCCCCCCCCCCCCCCGCTGCTTTGTTTCCCTGGCCGCCCTGCTGTGGACAGAGGCTGCAGCTCAGGGAGATCCGAGGGGGGCAAATAGGGAGGGGCAGAAGGTGGGCAGAGGCCCAACTGGATGGACTGTGGGGTGCCCCAGCTGGGGGCAGGGGAAGGGGAGGGGCCCAGGGGCACAATCAGGGCCTGCGGGGTGCGGGGATGGGAGCACAGGCGCTGGAAGGGGGCTGGGATCCGTCTGAGGGTCTGCCGCGGCCACGTGGCCGAGACGGGCGCTGGGGTCCCTCCGGCTAGCATGGGGCTGCCGGAGTTAATGGTTAAGGCCGGTTAACCGGTAAGCCTAATGTTTAGCGGCTACGCTTTTACATCCCGATCAGCTACCACATCTCCCCGTGTGTCTAGTGTAACGCTTCCTGTTTCTATTGCAGTGTTGTAATTCGAGTTCAGTGCTGGCTCAAACCTCCTTCAGTCTCCTTTGCTCCACCAGTGGGTCTTGCTTTAGCCAATTTCTTTGTCTCTCTGTCCAGCACCCTAGTGCTTTATCCCATGTCCCATTTGTCTACAGAACTTGGTTCCCAAATGTTCACTAAAGGCCAGAAGTTTCAAGGCACCTAGATACTTTGTAATATGCCACTAGAGGCCTAAATCCTTTTGAAAATCTGTCCCTACGGGCCTTAGAGTATGCGTCCAATGAAGTGACCTGTAGCTCAGGAAAGCTTATGCTCAAGTAAATTGGTTAGTCTCTAAGGTGCCACAAGTCCTCCTTTTCTTTTTGCGAATACAGACTAACACGGCTGCTACTCTGAAACCTCTCCTATACAGGGCTTCTCAAAAGGAACTTTCTGTGTTTTTTTGTTTTACTAAGCATAGATATGCAACCCCAAGACAAATTGACAACCCCAAGAATTCAAACCCCGTGAGTTATGCACCCAACAGTCTAGAATTTAAATAAAGAAATGAATACATTTTGTTTTTGTCTTATTATCTTTTTGTGTCTGAGCCTTTGGGGTGTACTAGCTTCATAGGTTTACTGCTACCCCTTCCAAAAGGTCCATATATCTAGGATGGTTGTATAATCCTGTAACATATGATGCCATTTTACCCTTAGAATCATAGAATACCAGGCTTGGAAGGGACCTCAGGAGGTCATCTAGTCCAACCCCCTGCTCAAAGCAGGACCAATCCCCCAAATGGCCCCCTCAAGGATTGAGCTCACTACCCTGGGTTTAGCAGGCCAATGCTCAAACCACTGAGCTATCCCTCCTTCTGGGAACGTGATTTCCCAGCACCCCCTTGCAATTGAAAATTGATTTTAAAACCTTATTTCTGTAAGTAACCCCCCATCCTGCACACTCGGAAGTGCCCGCTTCACTTTTCTCTGACTTCATTTATTGCATGCATCATTGATGTGGATTTTTCTACCACATTGTTTGTACTTCTAATGGCCTATTTAAGTTCCCAGCCTTTTATGGATGCTACATTCTTTGTTGTGATCCGCTTCAGGGATGTTCTTCCTTCTGGCACATGTACCGATTTGTACGGCCCAAGTCAAATCATTTTAAAAAAGGAATCGCTCTGTTTCTCCTTTGCATTGGTCAGGACACACACAGTGCTCACCTCACCCTTTCTTTTATGGTTTTGCAACGGGATAGCTAGTGCAGGTTAGAAGAAAAGGAGGACTTGTGGCACCTTAGAGATTAACAAATTTACAAGTCCTCTTTTTCTTTTTGCGGATACAGACTAACACGGCTGCTACGCTAATACAGGTTAATTGCCCCATGGTAAATACGCCCATTTTCTTATGGACACAGACTCTGCCGCTGATTCCGATGGTAAATGACCCATTATTGTTCATGGCCTCAAAACTCTGATCCAGATTAGGTGGCTACTACTCCTGTTCCTTTGCCAAGCGCTGCCTCTGAACGTCTGCGCCTGTTTGTGGGGGCATCCTGGAAAAGAAATGAAAACATTTAAAACTAAAGAGTTAGCACCAAAACCTAAAAAGTTAGCACTCTCCCACCACCTCCCATGTTCCCTTTCCTTTCCTTCCCCACGGCTTGTCTGTATGCTAACAGTGTAAAGTTAATGCCAATAAATCCCAGGGCTTCAAACCCCTGTGTGGACGCTCTTATTCAGAAGTAAGGTGGCTTTAATTTTGACAGTGGCGGTCAGGGCAACCACAGACAAGTGCAGGAGACCTTCCCCCCAACACTGTAAATCATCAGACCTTTGATCTCTTCTTGAACATGTTTAAAGCTTGGATAGTCCAGGTGCAACCCACATTCGATGTTTCAAGTCCAAAGAGAAGGCGCGAAGCAGCAGCGTGCTCATCTCATCTTCCCTGAGTGTTGCCTTGTGTAGAAACGGCATGATGATATTTCACAGCTTTGGCCTGTCAGCATTTCATGAAAGGGGTTGAGGTTGAAATTTAAGGTGATGTTGCTCCTCCTCTCTCTCTCCTGCAAAGGACAGGACATCCTTCATGAGCAGGAGAGCAAAGGCCGGATAGTGTCATGGCAGATCCTGCTGTGCTGTACTGTGCAGGGATCCCCTTTATAAGCAACTTGCCCAGACCAAGTGGGGGCACTCTTGTCCCAGGAGAATGAGCCGATTGATCCACAGTTTTGGTGCTTTAAACCGTAAAGACTCTCTGAGCTCAGCATCTCCCTGCTCGCTAACCACAGGGTAGCTAAACTGTATCTCTTCCGAATTAGGCATTGCCACGAAAATGTAACTTAGACAGACAGCATTCAGGGGTTTGTATATTTTTTTGGTTGTTCCCAGAACAGATCCAAGTTCTGCCCCCCCCCCCCCGCACCCTCCCTCCACACACCTGCCTTGTAAGCCAATATACAGTAACTCCTCACTTAAAGTCGTCCTGGTTAACATTGTTTTGTTGTTACATTGCTAATCAATAGAGCAGTGGTTTTCAAACTTTCTTTTTCGCAGACCACTTGAAAATTGCTGAGGGTCTCGGTGGACCACGTAATGATCTTTCCAAATGTTGTTTGTCCCATTAGCTAACTATTGTAAAGCGCTTTGGATAAAAGTGCTATATATATAAAAAACCCTTAATAATAATTAATGCTTTTTTGTTCTACACATAAAAGCACACAACCCATATTTTAATATCAGTAGTCTTTAACCTTTCTAATGCGATGGATGTGCCCTCTCTCCCCTGCCGTGGCAGCCCCCGAGCTGGGGCTGGGAAGGAGGGCGGATCTCTCCCTCTCTCCCCCACCGCAGCAGCCCCCAACCTGGGACTGGGAAGAAGGAGGCTCTCTCCCCGGCAGCTGGAGCCCTGGAGCCGCTGCAGCCCTGTATGTCCCAAATTCCCCCACCCCCTCTTCTCTCACCACTGCCCCCTCCCACACACCTCTTATTCTCCCCAAGGCCGCCACCTGAGCTTACATGTGCATCTTCTCCAGGGTCCAAGCACCTAATTAGTGGAGCCACGTCTGCGCAGCTCCACTAATTAGGTGGCTGGCCCTTCATTTTCTCATGTACGGCTGCCTAGGCATGCCCCTTAGAGGGAACTATCCCCGAATCACCTGAATGGAGCTCGTGGACCATTGATGGTCCATGGACCACAATTTGAGAACCTCTGAATTAGAGAACATGCTCATTTAAAGTTCCGCAAGGCTCCCTTATAACGTTTGGCAGCCACCTGCTTTGTCCACTGCTTGCAGAAAGAGCAGCCCATTGGAGCTAGTGTTGGGAGCTTGGAACCAGGGTGGACCAGCAGCCCCCCATCAGCTCCCCTGAGTTCCCTGTGTGGCCTTGGAGCTGCTCCCGTGAACCTCCTACTTGCTGTGCAGGGGGCGGAAGAGGGGTGCTGATGTCAGGGTGTCCCCCTCCCCTGCTTCTGCCCCCCACCTCCACGGAGCAGTGTGGGGGACACGACAGGGCTCAGGATGGAGGGAGCTTGCTGGCAGCAGCTGCTATATCAACTTGCTGATCTACTTAAAAAGGCAATGTACTTAGAATGCGGTCAGCCTACTTTAAAGGGGCAATGCACATCTCTCTCTCACACACACGGTGTGTGTCTCTGTCTTCCACGCTGTCTCTCCTCCCTTCATTCGTGCTGCCTTGTAGAATGTGAGGCTACATTAGCAACAGTGTTGTTAAATCTTGAGGGCTCAGCCGAGTGCTACTTCATCATTTAGCAGTAAGGCATTCCCTGGGAAATATCCCACCCTCTGACTTCACCACCTCAACCAAGCTTCACAATCATCATTGCTGTGTACAGTATTAAATTGTTTCCAGAGCTCCATCAGATGTTTTCATTGCAGGCCAGCCACCTCGCATGGCCACTCCTTCTTTACTCACCTGAGAGCTGAGGCAATCAGAGCTTGGAGGGGAGGTAGGTGTTCACGACAGCCCTGCATCACAGAGTCACAGTCTCGGAGCTCTGGAATGGCTCTGAATGAAGCCAGGCAGGGCTCTGGTGCAGTGTGTCACCCCTCGGAGCACACTCTCACCAGGACAAGAAGCTTCCTGGGTCTGACCTCGTAGTATTCAGCACCCCTGTTCACACTGCGAGCTCCCTGCAGGGAGTCCACCTGGATGGGATACCTGGGGAAGCCTGACACACCCCTCACAGGGGCCATGCACCCCACCATGGTGACTCTCAGCTGGCTTCAAAAACAGAAGGGTTTGTTGGTCGCTGAGAAGACAGCGTAGAACAGAGCTTGTTAGCACAGAAATCAGGAGCATTCAGCAAAGTCTGGCTTGGGGGGAATCCAGAGTCCCGAGCCCTGGGCTCTCCCCACAGAGTCCTAAAACAGGAGACTGACCCGATTTCAGCCCCCCATCCTCAGTGATGCCCAGCTGCCCTCCTCCATGCTTTCTCTCCTTCCCAGGAAAACAAGTCACCTGGCCTCCCCCTCTCTGATTGTTCTCCACCACCTTCAGCTGGCTTCTTGCAAAGGACGGACTCCAGCTATTGCTTGTCAGGATACAGAGTGTCAGCCATTCTCTGTGCCCAGGCAGCCAGTCTCCAGTCACACCTGCCCTCTAGGGATGTCCACAGTCACCTGTATCCCACCCGTATCCCACCCCTAATACTTGAGTAACACATGGGGAAAGTGAGGCACACACAGTATTCAGAAAAAAACATTAAGAGCATTCCTGCTTCCTCATACCCCGCTGGAACCAGTGGCTGGAACCAGCCTCTAGGGTACCTGAACCTGAGCCTGCAGGTGATGGAGAGACCTGGGGAAAGGGCTGGAGCCAGGCAGGGAAATGACTCTGCACAAAGGGCGCCTTTCAGGGACTCGCTGGTGAGTTTGGCCTACAAGGAGAGGGAGCTCCCTGGGTCTGCAAGTCCCAGAGCTGCTGCCCTCAGTGACACAGCCAGGTTCAACCCCCCGTTACCAGTGTCAGTGGCTGAGCTGCCTAATGAGACAAAGGTCCATGTCAATGGGGCAGTCACCCGTTCTCCGAGGGTGAGGGAAGATGATAAAAAGGGAGAGCGGAGAGACTTGAAGGGCAGCAGGAACAACAAGTGGGGAGGGAGGTTCCCAGCTCTGCCCAGATGATTCCCTGTTTCCCCGCCCCCCCCCCCCCCGGGGCAGTCAGCTCTCCTGGGAACAAGGGCAGGAGCTGAGAGAGGAAAAGCCAGTTGCTTGCTCTGCTGAGCACTGCACTACTTAGGGAGACGGCGGAGAGCTAGAGGGGGTCACAGTACACTGTGGGGCAGTACCCTGAAGTGACTCCTTTGATTCTGCTCTTTTTCCAGCATTTCATGCAGAGATGCTGTTATGAGGAGGATTAAAAGGGTCCCCGGAGGGTTAAGTTCTCATGGGGGGTGGGGGTCTGGCTGGGGTGGTAATGAACTAACTGGGTTTGTTCCCAGCATGGCAGAATCATAGAATCAGAGCGTCTGTCTGCAGGGAGAGAGCCTGGTGGGAATCGGGGAGTGACATGGACTCCAGCCTCTCATGAAACCTGCCCAATCTCCCTGCTCCTCTGACAGGCTGAGGAATCGCATCCACGTTTCGCTCCAGATCGTCCCGTCTTCCAGGGGACAGGGAAGGGAAATGGCTGTGATGGAGCCAGCTCAGGTAGGGGATTTTCAGGGAGCAGCTGGATGACGTGAGGGAGAGGCAGGGAGGAGAAGGGTGTTATAAACATTCCCCCATTTCTAAAACAAGACCCAAGCCCTCTGGGCAGGGCTGGGAAAACTGACCAGACTCCCAGTGCTGGAGCCTGACCCCACTGGCCAGAGGCTGCCGTGAAATACAAAGGGAAACTGTCAGGATTCCTGTCCCTGTCCCCGGCTCAGAGCTCTGCTTCCCGTATCTGCCTGTGGCTGGCAGGCGTGTGGGAAATGAGAAGACCCTGCCCTGCTCCGTGTGCTGGGGGGCACAAGGAGCTCTCACCTTCTCCCACCCCGCTGAAGCCACATGGCTCCTCTGAGCAGGGTAGGGGTGGGTTTCTGCTTCTCCAGCCCTCCCAGAGCTTCAATGTTTTGTTTTTTCCCCACTGTGACTAGTGGGATTCTGGCAGGGGCAGCACGTAGTCAGTGGGGGACTCTTTTTTCAGGGGCCGGTGACCTTCGAGGAGGTGGCTGTGTATTTCACCCAGGGGCAGGGGGCTCTGCTGGACCCCGCTCAGAGAGCCCTCTACAGGGACGTCATGCAGGAGAACTATGAGACAGTGACCTCGCTGGGTAAGGGATTCCTGTCCCCTTGGTTATTAGAAGCCGTGGGGTCTGCCTGTCTGAATCTGGTCAGGTTCTTCCCTGGTCAGTTGGATTGGGGGGGGAGGGTCGCGTAGACCACAGCTGCAGTGAGAGAGAGACTTGCATCTCCATACCCCATTCAAGGGAACAGGGGAATCAGAAACCTAATGGACAGGCTAATTTATCCCCATCTCTCCAGCTTTCAAGGGGCCAGAAGAAGGGTATTGTCCTGCCTTTATTATTTCTCCTTCACACACCTTTCACCTGCCCTCTTGGGACTAGCTGCAGCCGTGGGGAGGGCTCTCAGTTCTGCAGGCTTGGAAATAGGCAGAAGCTTAGCACCCAAATTGTGTGTGTGTCAACGAGTCCCCTCAGCACATCTATCCTGAGACCTCCGAGTGTGGGTATAACAACAACCCTGTGCCCCCAGATTTCTGCTTCTCCCAAAGGGTCTGGGTTACCACAGTCCCATGTAGAGTCAGGTTAAACTCAAGGAATGTTCCTAATGGCAAATAGTCTACCAGTGCTCCCTGCGCCCTGACCTTGCCTGATTTCACCCCCTGCGCAGGAGTCCCCATTCCCAAACCGGACCTGATCGCCCGGCTGGAACGAGGGGAAGAGCCATGGGTCCAGGATCTCCAGGACTCCAAGGAAAGGGAGAGCCCGAGAGGCACCAGCACAGGTGAGGAGTCAGGGAAACTGACAGAGAAACCATCTGGCGAGTGAAGGAAAAAGCTGGGACTCCCAAAATGTGCAGTGAGCGGGAGCCCCCAGTTCTGCCCCTTCTCACCCAGGTCAGGGCTGCAGTCAACAGGTGTCATAGCATCAAGTCAAATATCAGTCCTGGCTTCCCACCCATCCTGTTAGCTGTCGGGAATTTCCTCCCTGACTTTACTTCCCTGGGAGTGTTGGGGAGGGATGTGGAGGCAGAATTCAATGTCTCTATCTCCCCAACAGTCACTGTGTGGTGTTTTCCCTGTTTTCTATTCCCCTTTCTGTTCTTTCTCCCCGGCTCAGGAAGTGACTCCTGTCTGGATTCTCTCTCTCCCAGCAGGTGATAGGACAGTGAGTGAGAACAAGGAGGAGAATCAGCAGCAGGAAGGTCCTGGGAAGTTGGAACTGCAGGAGACATTTTTGAGAAGAGCTGAAGGGAATTTTTCCCAGTGCTTGGAACAGGGTGAAGCCTGGGGAGATCGACACAGATCAGAGATGCAGCTGGGAAACTATCCCGGGATGCAACTTGATGAATCCATTCAACATGGCAGAGGATGCAAGGATCCCAAGGAAACCACAGTCCAGCAGACAAGTCACAATGAAGAGAAACCCTACAAATGCCTTGACTGTGGGAAAAGATTCCGTTTCAGTGCAAAACTTAGTACACATCAGAGAACCCACACAGGAGGGAAGCCCTATAAATGCCTGGACTGTGGGAAAAGCTTCAGTAAGAAGCCAAGTCTTATTATACACCAGAGACTGCACACAGGAAAGAGACCCAATACATGCCTTGACAATGGAAAAAGTTTTACCAAAAGTTCATCCCTTATTAAAAATGCAAGAATCCACACAGGAGAAAGACCCTATAAATGCTTTGAGTGTGGGAAAAGTTTCAGTTTGAAATCAACTCTTAACACGCATCAGAAAACCCACAAGGGAGAGAAAACCCATAAATGTTTGCACTGTGGGAAAGCTTTCCGTCAGAACTCATACCTTATTGAACATAGGAGAATCCACACAGGAGAGAGACCGTATAAATGCCTTGAGTGTGGGAAAAATTTCATTTGTCGTTCACACCTTACTAAACATAGGAGAATCCACACAGGTGCCAAACCCTATAAATGCCTCGACTGTGGGAAAAGTTTCATTGACAATACAAAACTTATTAGACATCAGGCAATCCACACAGGAGAGAGACCTCATAAATGCTTGGACTGTGGGAAAAGCTTCATTCAGAAGATACATCTTATTACACACCAGAGACTGCACACAGGAGAGAGACCCTATACATGCCTTGAGTGTGGGAAAAGTTTCAATTTGAAATCAACCCTTAAAACACATCAGAAAACCCACACGGGAGAGAAACCCCATAAATGCTTGGACTGTGGGAAAACTTTCGGTCAGCACTCACAGCTTACTAAACATAGGAGAATCCATACAGGAGAGAGACCATACAAATGCTTTGGGTGTGGGAAAAATTTCATTAGCCGCTCACACCTTATTAAGCATCAGAGAATCCACACACGTGCCAAACCCTATAAATGCCTCGACTGTGGGAAAAGTTTTGTTGACAGAACAAAACTTACTAGACATCAGGCAATCCACACAGGAGAGAGACCCCATAAATGTTTAGACTGTGGGAAAAGCTTCAGTAAGAAGTCAAACTTTATTAGGCACCAGAGACTGCACACAGGAGAAAAACCCTATAAATGCCTTGAGTGTGGGAAAAGTTTTAGTCAAACTTCAAACCTTATTGCACATCAGAGGACCCACACAGGAGAGAGACCCTATAAATGCCTTGAGTGTGGGAAAAGTTTCAGTTTGAAATCAACCCTCAATACACATCAGAAAACCCACACAGGCGAGAAAACCCATAAATGCCTTGACTGTGGGAAAACTTTCAGTCAGAGCTCACAGCTTACTAAACATGGGAGAATCCACACAGGAGAGAGACCGTATAAATGTCTTGACTGTGGGAAAGATTTTAAGGAAGGTTCATCCCTTACTAAACATAGGAGAATCCACACAGGAGAAACACCTTACAAGTGCTCTGAGTGTGGGAAAAGTTTTAGTCAGAGCTCACACCTTATTGCACATCAGAGAATCCACACAGGATTACGACCCTATAAATGCCCTGAGTGTGGGAAAAGTTTCATTTGCCGTTCAAACCTTATTAAGCATCAGAGAATCCACACCGGTGAGAAATCCTGTAAATGCCTTGATTGTGGGAAAAGTTTTCTTGACAGAACAAAACTTATTACACATCAGGCAACCCATACAGGAGACAGACCCCATAAATGCTTGGACTGTGGGAAAAACTTCATTCAGAAGTCACAACTTATTAGACACCAGAGAGTGCATACAGGAGAGAGACCCTTTAAATGCCTTGACTGTGGGAAAACTTTCAGGCAGCACACACACCTTATTACTCATCAGAGAATCCACACAGGCGACAAACCCTACAAATGCCTTGACTGTGGGAAAAGTTTTGTTTACAGAACAAAACTTAGTAATCATCAGAAAACCCACACGGGAGAAAAACCCCATAAATGCTTGGACTGTGGGAAAAAATTCAGTCAGCGCTCATACCTTACTCGACATGGGAGAATCCACATGAGGGAGAGACCTTATAAATGCCTTGAGTGTGGGAAAAGCTTCAGTAAGAGCTCAGAGCTCACCAAACATCAGAAGATCCACAAGGGTGAGAGACCCCAGAAATAGCCTGACTGCTGGAAAAGATTCAATTTGACTTCACACTTCAGTGATCCACAAAACAGAGAGCTTGAATGTGGGAGAAGCTTCATTTGGTGCTCCCGGAGTATCAGGCATCTGAAAATCCGCACAGGGAAAAAACCTCTCCGATGTTCTCAGTGTGGAAAATGCTCCAAGTGGAGCTAAAACACAGTGGACATTAGAGACTCCTCCACACAGCTGGGAAATTCTCTCAGGGCCCTGACTAGGGCCATGGTGACACCCATTTCCTCATTCCCACACATATCAGGGGTGTTTGGCTCCCAAAGAACCAGCTGCCCATCACTGGGGTGAGGATCCAGCATCAGCTGAACATCAGCTGGTCAGTGACCTTCTGGCTCTGCCTGGTCTAAGCAAACCCCAAGCAGAGGAGGAGAAGCCCAGATCAGCCTAGAGGAGGAGAAGCCCTCTTCCTTGCTGCCGCCCTGGCTGCTGAGCTGATGGGTCACAGATGGGGGAAGGGAGAGAGACAAACTCCTTCAGCCGCTTCCTCTGCCTGGCTGAAGTTCCCCCCTCTCCCTTCCCAGCCGGGATCCCCCTGACATGGAGATGAGGAGAAAGACACTTGGGCAAGGCCCCACCTTCGCTCTATACCCCTGTCCCCAGCCCCTGAGATGGGCTCCCACACTTACATGGCGCTGTTCCTTGCAGGGGGAGTGTCCCTGGGGACTGGTAACTGCTCCCCTCACTGAATCCCCCAGGGCGCTGGGTTCTGGGGGATCCAACATTAAGGCATCAGGGCGATGGGTTCTGGGGAGGACACTGGGGATTGAATGGCTGGGGCTGGTGGAGCTGGGAAGCAGGGGGAGCTGGGTGTTGGGGCTATCGAGTGTTTGGGGATCATGAGATAGGAGGTGAGGGAGAGCACAGGGATAGAGAGGTGCTGCTTCTCCTCACTCACCCCCTCTGCCCCTGCCCCTTCTGCATTCAGAAAGTGCCACTGAGAGGGGCTGATTCCTACAGGGCCTTTTGCGGGAAGCCTGGAGATCCCACATCTACCTCCGCAGCATCAGCTCCTGAGCATCTGTCTATGGTAGGAATCATGGTCAGGATTAGCCAGCGCATCTCTGTGACCCTCCACCAGATTTCCTAGTGTAAATTCACCCCGAGCATCTTATGTGTAAGGCTAAGAGTTTGTCATGGATATTTTTAGTAAAACTCATGGATAGATCACAGGTAATAAAAATTCACAGAATCCCATGATCTCTCCATGAGTTTTATTAAAAATATCAGTGACAAAATGGGGAGGGAGAAGGCTCCAGCACATATCGCTGCTTGGGTCTGGTGTCCCTTGACTGCTTACTTATGTGTTCTAACTCTCTCCCATTAGGAGAGTGATCACTAGTCCCTGAGTTTCCTCTTTGGGGCCAGATTGTCTCATTCCCAGATAGTCTCACATTACTCCGGGCCATGCTGAAAAGCATTTAGTTTTTGTTCATTTTCTCCCTTATGGAGCAGAATTAACTAGATGCTGAAAGAATGGGAGCAGGGACAGTGAAATATGGTGTTTTACCTTCTGTGCTATTTCAGGGCGATGGGATGAGTCCAAGGGTTTCCCTCCTTCCCCCATCACTGTCGCACTCCACTCTCAACACATCAGCCTCTGTCTCAGCAATGCAGAGTTTTATCCTGACCCAATTCTACCCCTCCGCATCCCAGTGTCACTTAGCACCGTGTCCATGGCTCTCCATGCTTTGGAATCACAGTTTTGATGTCTGTGATCCTAAGTCAGACTCCTGAGGGCTTGGGAAGAAAGTGTCCCAGACCTGAGAGTGGGTGGGGAAATCCCAATGAACCTCAAAGCACAGTTTGACCTTTCAGATCTTATAGCCCTGTTTCCATCTATTGGTAAAATTGCTTCCTGACTTTTTCTAGGCTTAGTCCAGATCATTTGTAGATGGGAAGATTTTTCTTTCTTTCTCTTTCTTTTATTATAATGATGCAACTAATACAACCGAATAATGAGATGAGAAATTAAGCCGGTTTAGCCACTACAGAAGAAAATGGGTGCATTTATTTTCCTGATTTTGAGCCTTAAAGGATTCTTTGAGATTTCACTTTATGACTGTGAAAGTGTTTTATAGCCCACCCTGGACTGTGGTTTTTTCTCTCTTCGTGAAGGCCATGAGGTCACATACTTTGATATTAGTTTAGTTGGACAGGATGTAGCTCAGATTTATTGAGGACTTCAGGAAACAAATGATCGTTTGTTGGAATAGTCCTTTATTAGATTTAATTTTAATTTTTATCTAACACTTTGTCAGGAGATATTTTTGTGTTGTTTAAAGAATGAGAGTGATCAATATCTCAGCACAGACATGGATGGTGCAAGTTAGATTCAGAGTGCAAGAGGCAGAGACTGAAATGGAGAATAAAGTTACTGCCTGATCCCTGCAGTGATGTGAGATACTGCTAGGAGAGGAAGAAGACAGGAATAACAGAGCTGGGAAACTGCTGGATTTGCTCCTGAGAGCCAAATGGCTAAGGCTGTGAACTCACTGCATCACAGTCACAGAGTGACTACACTTGGCTTGTCAGTTTCATGTGAAGCTGCCCCTGAAACCTAAAGGACCATGAATGACACCCCAAAAATAGGGGAAGGAGTCAGCATCTCTCTATTGCTGAGATGCTGAGTTTGGGCACAGGGAAGAAGGGAGCCGAGGATGTCAATAGACTGAGGCAGCCTTGAAGCCAGGCCAACCCCCATCGATGAGGCCAGAGGAACCTGACAGCCCAGCTGGTCACCCCCTCCCCGTGTACCACCGTATCCTGAGTTGGGATGACAGAGACTCTCTTTGCCCCATTCATCCCACACTCATCCCTCTTGTGACTAAACCCCTGGTGCCCCATGTTCACCACTTATACACAGTTATACTGTATTGTGAACAATGTATGCCCGGTGAGGGATCATTGGAAAACTCGTGATCTGTTGAATATTGTGCCATTGAAATGTGTGTAAGACCAGTGCATGTAGAATGCGGAGTTTTCACTCTATGTTTGTTACTAGGGTGAGCATATTCCAGGTGCCCAAAAAGGGGACACTGATGAGGGGTGGGAACTGGGGGGGATGGAGATCTGGGGGGGGTAGAGTGAGGGGTTTTGGAGGGGGTGCGGTGCGGGTACTCACAAGGTGAGGGCAGCGTTGGTCACAGTCACAGTGGCAGGGGGCTGGCACAAGCCCAGAACGCAGCGCCTACCTGTGGGACTCCTCCCCTAGGCTGGGAATTAGGGCCTCCGTGGGTGGGATCCGGCAGCAATCAATCAGCTGCGGATGCTGGGGAACGGAACAATGAGTTGTGGATGCAGGGGCATGGACCCGTTGGGAAGCTGACCAATTAGGGCCGGTTCTGAGCTGCAGTGCATCTGCTCTGTAAACCCCCCCAGTTATTTGGTGTCATGGGAAAACCCCGCTCGTGAGGCTCTCTCTGGGAAAACCCGGACATATAGTAACCCTACTTGTTACTGAAATATATCGTCGTTCTGGGGAACGCCCACAGACTAACTCCTCAGCGATGACTAAGGATTGACCATTGGTGTTAGAAATCTATTATCTGGCCGTCCACCAATAGGAAGAAGGGGGGTAAACAAAGAAATTTACAATTCAGCTGTCTCACAGAGTGGAGCTCTTGTACGCCATGGAGTTGCCTGACCCCATGACCCAGCAAAGACTTTTCCAGTAAAAAGGATCGGAGTATGAGAAGGAGGAAAAAAGGCCTCTGGTCATCTCCCCTCCCCTATTTCAATTCATGGCAGCAAGATACCTTGAAAGTGCATCATTGAACCTGGGGGGAGTGATCCTGGCTGGAGGGTTTTCCAGTGAGTTCAGGCTGCTGAATGCTTTTTTGTGAGAGAAATCCTTTTGCTTGTGCGCCAAACCTAACTTAACTCATGTTAGGTTGATTTACAGCCACAACCGTAATGACTGCGGTAGCCAATGCCCACACTATCCTCCTTGGGTCGGTGGGGTGCATCCTCATGAGGAGCGCTTCCACTGACCTAAGAGGGGCCATGGGAAGAGCTGAGAGCCTGGTCTCTTAGCGCCAGCAGCAGGTCCCTCCCAGGAGCCTCGCTGCCCCACAGGCTCTGGGTGAGCTGCCCCCCTCTATACTCCATTCCATGGAAAGAGCTGGGGAAGCCACCTGGAGCTTCTCCCCTCCCCATTCCTGCCGGGAATGCCAGCTGGGCCTTTCCCCCACCACACACACACAGTTCCCCTCCTACACCTTGTTAAACATCGGGCAATCCACACAGGAGAGAGACCCCACAAGTGCTTGGACTGAGGGACAAGTTTCATACAGAGGTCAGACCTTGTTAAACATCAGGCAATCTATACAGGAGAGAGACCCCCCCAGAAGGTAGCGTGGCCGAGCGGTCTAAGGCACTGGATTAAGGCTCCAGTCTCTTTGGCGGCGTGGCTTCGAATCCCACCACTGCCAGATTCATTTTGGGTGAGTGGGGGGATAGCTCAGTGCTATTGGCCTGCTAAACCCAGGGTTGTGAGTTCAATCCTTGAGGGGGCTATTTAGGGATCTGGGGCAAAAATTGGAGATTGGTCCTGCTTTGAGCAGGGAGTTGGACTAGATGACCTCCTGAGGTCCCTTCCAACCCTGATATTCTAAGTGCTTGGACTGTGGGAAAAGTTTCACACAGAGATCATACCTCATTAAACATGGGAGAATCCACACAGGATCTAAACTTCTGTCACACATTGCAAGAAAGTGTTAAACAACTCGCATGTAATTGATTCAGATTTAACCTTTAGAGAGATATTTTAAAAGTGTGTCCACCTTAGATAAGCTAGAGTTTGAAATGTAAACGTGTATTGTTAAACACTTGGAAGAAGAGGGGTAACTGTAGTGGTCTATGTTTAGCTATATCTTGTTAGAGGTTAACAATTTATCCAAAGGGTTCCTGTATTCTGTTAATTCAGATATCAATAATTCAGACATTATACCCGTCGCCCATGCCACCTGCCCAATTCTAGCCCAGTCTCATTGAAATTGCTGCGGGTAGGGGCTGAAGGATGGAGGGAATGTGTATAGCTGAAATCCCCAAAATGTTTTGTAAGGTTAATGTTAATGGGATCTATTCCGCTCTCATGCTTGGACATTTTCTCTGGGGATCCCAGACACAGAAAAGAGCAGGTGTTACCATCTTGGCTACCAATCCCAATGGTGACTGTCTACACTAGCAATTCTCAAACTATGGGGCAGGCCCCCGAAGGGAGGCAGAGGAATGTGTCAAGAGAGGCGTGACCTCTGTGGGTTGTTTGGGTTTTCTTTAAAGAGCACTGGCTGTGGGTCCCAGGTGGCTGGGGCTGATGAAGAAGGAACAGGCCTATGTGGGAGGTGGGGATAAATGCTCAGGCTCTCAAAACCCAGGTGGAGCAGCAGGGCAGAAGTCAGGATGGCAATGGGGTGATAAGTCTGCTGTGAACAGCGATATTGACGAATATCACTTTTCACTCCGTCACCCTTCCTTCTGTGCTCCTATTGGAGGCCTTCAGAGCTGGGCGCCTCCCCAGCAACAACTCTGCCTTTAGAGCTGGGTGGCCATATATGTGCTTGTGAGGGTGGGGGCCTAAATGACCACACACACAAAGAAGGGGGGGCCCAATGAAACATTTGAGAACCACTGATCTACACTCTTATGGGCACCACGTTTACAAAATGATAAATCTTTTCCAAAGTATGTCTTGTGAAGTATCCTAGGAAAAGCCATCGTCTGCAGAATATTATTGTCCTGTTAAAATGTGTCTATCAGCGCTGTCCATGGAGCTCTGAGAGTTTGCTGTATGTTTGTTACATGCTGGAAAGCTGGAAAACGCCCACAGACTAGCTCTTTAGAGACAATGGTACCTGCAGACCAGCTAGGTGCTAAGTGGCCCTTAATTGCTTAGCTGGCCATTCACCAGCAGGTGAGTTGTGAACAAGAGAGTTGCAAAGGCTGGTAGTTCACTTAGGCCTCAGACTGACTGTCTCCTGCCTCTCAGCTGCGGGTGGGTAAACCTCAAAAAGGAGAGTGGTACAAAAGAACAAGGGAGAATTGCCTCCATTTTTACCCCTCCTCTCCCATTTTGACAGAAGGAAACAAGAGGCTTGAAAGGCAACAGGGGCATTGGACTGGGGAGGGTGGATCAAGACTGGAAGGAAATCCAACCTGGGTACTAAGAACTGTGAACTGCCTGCAACAGCGGGTGAGGTGGGAAAACCTGTTTCCTTAGCTTGGTAAAATTTAGGATTTAAAATGCATTTTTAAATGTTATTTTTTTAACTAGTTGTGATCTTTTACATCTTTCTCCCTTGTAATCCCTGAAAATCCCCCTTGCTCAAGTTAATAAACTGCTTTTAGTGTTTTGTCTGGAGCTGTGTGTTTTCATTGAAGTGTTTGGGGGATTTGACTTGAGAGAACAAGGCTGTGGATAATCAGGCCCCTTTGTGGGGATGACCCACAAATTATTGAGTTTGTCCAGCACAGTGAACAGACTGAGCAATCCAAGATGCACATTGCGGGGGTGCAAGGCTGGGAGTAGAAAACTGGCTGATGTTGCTATGTTGTTTAGGTTTCAGAGTAACAGCGATGTTAGTCTGTATTCGCAAAAAGAAAAGGAGTACTTGTGGCACCTTAGAGACTAACCAATTTATCTGAGCATAAGCTTTCGTGAGCTACAGCTCACTTCATCGGATGCATACTGTGGAAAGTGTAGAAGATCTTTTTATACACACAAATCATGAAAATATACCTCCCCCCACCCCACTCTCCTGCTGGTAATAGCTTATCTAAAGTGATCACTCTCCTTACAATGTGTATGATAATCAAGTTGGGCCATTTCCAGCACAAATCCAGGTTTTCTCTCCTCCCCACCCCCTAAACCCACTCTCCTGTTGGTAATAGCTTATCTAAAGTGACCACTCTCCTTACAATGTGTATGATAATCAAGGTGGGCCATTTCCAGCACAAATCCAGGGTTTAACAAGAACGTTGGGGGGGGGGGGGAGGTGAAACAAGAGGAAATAGGTTACCTTGCATAATGACTTAGCCACTCCCAGTCTCTATTCAAGCCTAAGTTAATTGTATCCAATTTGCAAATGAATTCCAATTCAGCAGTCTCTCCCTGGAGTCTGGATTTGAAGTTTTTCTGTTGTAATATCATTCTTGTTAAACCCTGGATTTGTGCTGGAAATGGCCCACCTTGATTATCATACACATTGTAAGGAGAGTGATCACTTTAGATAAGCTATTACCGGCAGGAGAGTGGGGTGAGGGGAGGTATTTTTTCATGCTTTGTGTGTATAAAAAGATCTTATGTACTTTCCACAGTATGCATCTGTCAAGGTTCCTCCCCCACTCTGAACTCTAGGGTACAGATGTGGGGACCTGCATGAAAAACCTCCTAAGCTTATCTTTACCAGCTTAGGTCAAAACTTCCCCAAGGTACAAAGTATTTCACCCGTTGTCCTTGGAATGGCCGCTACCACCACCAAACTAATACTGGTTACTGGGGAAGAGCTGTTTGGACGCGTCTTTCCCCCCAAATACTTCCCAAAACCCTGCACCCCACTTCCTGGACAAGGTTTGGTAAAAAGCCTCACCAATTTGCATAGGTGACCACAGACCCAAACCCTTGGATCTGAGAACAATGAAAAAGCATTCAGTCTTTTACAAGAAGACTTTTAATAGAAAATAGAAGTAAATAGAAATGAAGAAATCCCCCCTGTAAAATCAGGATGGTAGATATCTTACAGGGTAATTAGATTAGAAAACATAGAGAACCCCTCTAGGCAAAACCTTAAGTTACAAAAAAGATACACAGACAGAAATAGTTATTCTATTCAGCACAATTCTTTTCTCAGCCATTTAAAGAAATCATAACCTAACACATACCTAGCTAGATTACTTACTAAAAGTTCTAAGACTCCATTCCTGTTCTGTCCCTGGCAAAAGCAGCACACAGACAGACACAGACCCTTTGTTTCTCTCCCTCCTCCCAGCTTTTGAAAGTATCTTGTCTCCTCATTGGTCATTTTGGTCAGGTGCCAGCGAGGTTACCGTTAGCTTCTTAACCCTTTACAGGTGAGAGGAGCTTTCCCCTGGCCAGGAGGAATTTCAAAGGGGTTTACCCTTCCCCTTATATTTATGACACGCCCCCCAAATCTCAGCTAGGGTGAAACACTGGCTGGGATTTCTTCCTGGAGCTCTAGGAAAAACAGAGTTAATAAGACACATGCATCTCTAAATATACTACCAAGTACATAAAGACTAACAATATTTTCCACATCTTAAGGACGATTTTAACCAGTTGATTCTGGGAAACTTTCACGGGAGAGTGCATCAGCCACTTTGTTAGAAGCTCCTGAGATGTGTTGGATGTCGAAATCAAAATCTTGGAGAGCTAAACTCCACCGAAGAAGTTTTTTGTTAGTTTCTTTGACGGTGTGAAGCCACTTCAGTGCAGCATGGTCGGTTTGCAGGTGGAAACGCCGTCCCCAAACATATGGGCGTAGCTTTTCCAGAGCGTAGACAATGGCATAACATTCTTTTTCAGTGACTGACCAGTTGCTTTCCCTCTCAGACAGTTTTTTGCTGAGAAACACTACAGGGTGGAATTCTTGATCAGGTCCTTTCTGCATTAAAACTGCTCCCACACCACGCTCGGATGCATCTGTGGTTACTAGGAACGGTTTGTCAAAGTCTGGGGCCCTTAGTACAGGGTCAGACATGAGTGTCGCTTTAAGCTTGTTAAAGGCCTTCTGACACTTTCCGGTCCACTGAACAGCATTTGGCTGTTTCTTTTTGGTTAGGTCTGTCAGTGGGGCAGCGATTTGGCTGTAGTGCGGTACAAATCGTCTGTAATAACCAGCCAAGCCTAAGAAGGATTGAACCTGTTTCTTTGACTTTGGGACAGGCCACTTTTGGATAGCATCCACTTTGGCCTGTAGGGGGCTGATAGTTCCTTGACCCACCTGGTGTCCAAGGTAAGTCACTCTGTTTAGGCCTATTTGACACTTCTTAGCCTTAACAGTTAGTCCTGCCTCCCTTATGCGCTCAAGGACTTTTTGTAGATGTTCCAGGTGGTCTGCCCAGGAATCCGAAAATATGGCCACATCATCAAGGTAGGCGACTGCATATTCTCCTAATCCCGCTAGGAGACCATCTACAAGTCTTTGGAAAGTGGCGGGTGCATTTCGCAGCCCGAAAGGGAGTACATTAAATTCATACAGCCCGAGATGTGTGATGAAGGCTGACCTTTCCTTGGCAGATTCATCTAGCGGTACCTGCCAGTACCCCTTTGTTAAGTCCAAGGTAGAGATGAACTGGGCCCGTCCCAGTTTCTCTAACAGTTCATCTGTGCGTGGCATTGGATAGTTGTCTGGGCGAGTTACAGCATTCAGCTTACGGTAGTCCACGCAAAAACGTATTTCCCCATCTGGTTTGGGAACTAGAACCACTGGAGATGCCCATGCACTTTCAGAGGGGCGGATTACACCCATCTGTAACATATCCTGGATCTCCCGTTCTATAGCAGTTTTAGCTTGAGGAGACACCCGGTAAGGTTGGACCCTAATTGGGTGAGCATTACCTGTGTCAATGGAGTGGTATGCCCGTTCAGTCAGTCCTGGGGTGGCTGAGAACGTTGGCGCGTAGCTAGTGCACAGCTCCTGGATCTGCTGTCGCTGCATACGCCCAAGGGTCATGGAGAGGTTCACCTCTTCCACACCACCAGCACATTTCCCTTCATAGTAGACACCTTCAGGCCACTCAGCATCATCTTCTCCCTGGGCTGTAAACTGACAAACCTTTAATTCTCTGGAATAAAAGGGCTTTAGAGAATTAATATGGTACACCTTAGGCTTTCGGTTGGAGGTGGGGAATGCTATGAGATAATTAACAGCTCCCAGGCGCTCCTGGACCATGAATGGCCCTTCCCACGATGCTTCCATTTTATGGGCCTGGAGCGCCCTTAAGACCATGACCTGGTCTCCTACTTTGAAGGAACGCTCTCTGGCATGTTTATCATACCAGGCTTTTTGCTCTTTTTGAGCATCCTGTAAGTTTTCTTTAGCAAGGGCTAAAGAGGTTCGGAGGGTGTTTTGTAGGTTGGTTACAAAGTCCAGAATGTTAGTTCCTGGAGAAGGTGTAAATCCCTCCCATTGCTGCTTCACCAACTGCAATGGCCCCTTAACCTCACGGCCATATACAAGTTCAAATGGGGAAAACCCTAAACTGGGATGTGGTACAGCTCTGTAGGCAAAGAGCAACTGCTGCAACACTAGGTCCCAATCATTGGAGTACTCATTTACGAATTTACGTATCATGGCCCCCAAAGTTCCATTAAACTTCTCCACCATGCCATTTGTTTGATGGTGGTAAGGAGTGGCAACCAAGTGATTTACCCCATGAGCTTCCCAAAGGTTTTTCATAGTTCCTGCCAGGAAATTAGTCCCTGCATCTGTGAGGATGTCGGAGGGCCAACCTACCCTGGCAAAAATGTCTGCTAGTGCCTGGCATACACTTTTAGCCCTGGTGTTGCTTAGAGCTACTGCTTCCGGCCATCGGGTGGCAAAATCCATGAAAGTCAGTATGTACTGCTTTCCTCTGGCTGTCTTTTTCGGAAAAGGACCCAGAATATCCACAGCTACTCGCTGAAATGGAACTTCAATGATGGGGAGTGGTTGTAGAGGGGCTTTGACCTGGTCTTGGGGTTTTCCCACTCTTTGGCACACCTCACAAGACTGGACATAGGTAGAAACATCCTTGCCCATTCCCTCCCAGTGGAATGACCCCCCCAAACGGTCTTTGGTCCTGTTCACCCCAGCATGGCCACTAGGGTGATCGTGGGCTAAGCTCAAGAGCTTGGCCCGGTATTTAGTTGGAACTACCAACTGTCTCTGAGGATGCCAGTCTTCCTGGTGTCCACCAGAAAGAGTTTCCTTGTATAAAAGTCCTCTTTCTACAACAAACCTGGATCGATTAGAAGAGCTGAGAGGCGGTGGGTTGCTCCGTGCCGCCATCCAAGCTCTCTGGAGGCTTTCATCTGCTTCCTGTTCGGTCTGGAACTGTTCCCTTGATGCTGGGGACATCAGTTCCTCATTGGATTGTGGACCTAGGCTTGGTCCCTCTGGAAGCGATATAGGGGATGGAGCTGTTTCTGTTGACTGTGAACCGCTCTCCGCTGGTGCACTAGGTTGGGATTCAGGCTCCGGCTGAGCCTCTTGTGTAGGGTTATCGGCTGCTGCCAGTTCAGGTTCGGTGGGGCCCTCTGGTGTTGAGGTTGCAAGTACTGGATTCAGTGCTGGCACGGGGTCTGGTGTTGGTTGTTCGGCTGGTTCTGGTTCTGGGACTGGTTCCGTCTGGGTCTCTGGGACTGGATCCACTACTGCTGTTGCAGACATTGGCCTGGGGTCCGGGTCCATCACCTCTGACTGGGTCCTGATAGAAGTTTCCGGAACAGAGCTAGGCCTCACGGCTTGTTTAGCCTGGCTGCGGGTGACCATTCCCACCCTCTTGGCCTGCTTCACATGATTGGCCAAGTCTTCCCCCAACAGCATGGGGATGGGATAATCATCATAGACTGCAAAAGTCCACATTCCTGACCAGCCCTTGTACTGGACAGGCAACTTGGCTGTAGGCAAATTGAAAGAGTTGGACTTGAAGGGTTGAATTGTCACTTGGATCTCTGGGTTGATTAAATTGGGGTCCACTAAGGAAGCATGGATAGCTGACACTTGTGCTCCGGTGTCCCTCCACGCGGTGACCTTCTTCCCGCCCACACTCACAGTTTCCCTCCGCTCCAAGGGTATCTGGGAGGTATCTGGGCCTGTGGACCTCTGGTGTGATTCCGGTGCAATGAACTGTAATCTGTTGGGGTTCTTGGGGCAGTTGGCCTTTACATGCCCCAGCTCGTTACATTTAAAACATCGTCCAGCTGACGGGTCACTGGGGCGAGGAGGGTTGCTGGAGAACGGGGTGGCAGGACGATAAGGGGTCTGGAGGGTTCTTTGGGAGGTAGGTGGGGCCTTGGGCTGCCCCCGGTAATAGGGTGTGGTCTGGGGTGGTCCCTTCTGCTCTCCGCTCCAACTGCGACCAGTTTTCTTCTTCTCTGCCACCTCCACCCATCTGGCTCCAATCTCTCCTGCCTCGATTACAGTTTTGGGTTTCCCATCTAGGATGTATCTTTCTATTTCCTCAGGAACACCCTCTAAGAACTGTTCCATTTGCATTAGGAAGGGCAAATTTACTGGAGATTCAACACTTGCTCCTGATATCCAGGCATCCCAATGTTTCACAATGTGGTAGGCATGTCGGGTAAATGACATGTCTGGTTTCCACCTTAGGGCTCTGAACCTCCGACGAGACTGCTCGGGTGTTATCCCCATTCTGACTCTCGCCTTGGATTTAAACAGTTCATACTTGTTCATGTGTTCTTTAGGCATTTCAGCTGCCACCTCAGCTAAGGGTCCACTGAGCTGCGGCCTCAGCTCTACCATGTACTGGTCAGTAGAGAGGTTGTATCCAAGGCAGGCCCTTTCGAAGTTTTCTAGGAAGGCCTCAGTATCATCGCCTGCCTTGTAGGTGGGGAACTTTCTGGGATGGGAAGTGGTACTTGGAGAAGGATTACTAGGGTTTGTTGGGATATTCTGCTGAGCCTTTATCTTCTCCATCTCCTCCACATACTTCCTCTCTTTTTCCTTCTCCTCCAGTTCTTTGTCCCTCGCTTCCATAGCTCTCCTGTGAGCAGCCGCTTGGTGTTGTTCTGCCTCCCTTTCTTGTTCCTTCTTCAGCCGCATGAGTTCTATCTGTCTTTCATGTTCCCTTTGTCTTTCCTCAGCCTGAAATTTGGCTAATTCCAGCTGTAGTCGAGCTGAGGATTTGGTCATTCTAACCTCTCTGTTTTTAACTAACTTTACACCCGAGGTTTAGAAATAAACAAACAAAACTTGGCTGTAAAATTTTGCTGTGCTGGAATAGAATACCTATTCTCTGATAGTGATTGTCAGCCTACAGAAAAAGACAATTCCCTTGTCTCTGTTCTGGGCCCAACTTAAAGCAAAAAACCTCCAAACTACTTGGAAACCTGCTTACCCAGCCCAAAGAAAAAGCAAATGGGTAGAACACACACCCCCTATTTACTTTTAGGAAGAAAAGAAAAAAAAAAAACCTCTGGGTTGGAAGACTGTGAATTTCCCTGCAGGAGTTAAGTACCCTGCCTCCAGGCAAAGAAAACCTGCAATTCACAAGATAATCCCCTTTTGTCTCTGCTTGGCCACAAAGCAGGGAAAACCCAAGATGCTTTCAGTTTCAAAGCTGCTTCAAAGCCACAGGAAAAAAAAATTCCTTTTTAAAATCTGTATTTCTAGTTCAAAAAATCTCAACTGGATCTCAAAATGATTTCAGGTTAATCCCACCACTATGCCACCATGTCAAGGTTCCTCCCCCACTCTGAACTCTAGGGTACAGATGTGGGGACCTGCATGAAAAACCTCCTAAGCTTATCTTTACCAGCTTAGGTCAAAACTTCCCCAAGGTACAAAGTATTTCACCCGTTGTCCTTGGAATGGCCGCTACCACCACCAAACTAATACTGGTTACTGGGGAAGAGCTGTTTGGACGCGTCTTTCCCCCCAAATACTTCCCAAAACCCTGCACCCCACTTCCTGGACAAGGTTTGGTAAAAAGCCTCACCAATTTGCATAGGTGACCACAGACCCAAACCCTTGGATCTGAGAACAATGAAAAAGCATTCAGTCTTTTACAAGAAGACTTTTAATAGAAAATAGAAGTAAATAGAAATGAAGAAATCCCCCCTGTAAAATCAGGATGGTAGATATCTTACAGGGTAATTAGATTAGAAAACATAGAGAACCCCTCTAGGCAAAACCTTAAGTTACAAAAAAGATACACAGACAGAAATAGTTATTCTATTCAGCACAATTCTTTTCTCAGCCATTTAAAGAAATCATAACCTAACACATACCTAGCTAGATTACTTACTAAAAGTTCTAAGACTCCACTCCTGTTCTGTCCCTGGCAAAAGCAGCACACAGACAGACACAGACCCTTTGTTTCTCTCCCTCCTCCCAGCTTTTGAAAGTATCTTGTCTCCTCATTGGTCATTTTGGTCAGGTGCCAGCGAGGTTACCTTTAGCTTCTTAACCCTTTACAGGTGAGAGGAGCTTTCCCCTGGCCAGGAGGAATTTCAAAGGGGTTTACCCTTCCCCTTATATTTATGACAGCATCCGATGAAGTGAGCTGTAGCTCATGAAAGCTTATGCTCAGATAAATTGGTTAATCTCTAAGGTGCCACAAGTACTCCTTTTCTTTTTATGTTGTTTAGTAACTTCATGAGTGTCTGGCTAGTCGCACTCAGTACAGTGCAGCCAGGAGTGACTTTGAAGGCTGGTGGCTGTGTGTGAGCAGAGCGTGGAGGGGTTTGTTGTTTGCACAGGGCAGCAGTGTAAACCATGCCCTGAGATGCAGAATTCAGCAGTTCAACAGTCCTGATTGTACCCTGGGGTATGTCTCACACCCGCTGTCTCCTGGGACCCACCAGCATGGCATCGTTGGGCTTTCATCATCCTGATCCTGAAAGGCAAGCTAAGCAGGGAAAACCAGTGAAGGGGAACAAGCCGACATCCTCAACTCCTTCGTCTTAGGCTAAATCTTGAACTCCCCCTGGGATGTGAGACTTGAGGTTCTGCTGCCAGCCTTCCCCTCACGCATCTGTTTCCTTCCCACTGGTCTAAACTATTATGCTGCCCTCCCTCCCTCCCCCTTCTACTCTCTCTCCTTTTACCTTCTCTCTCTCCCCCCTACAAATTTGGCCCAGCCAGCTGAAACACCCAGATGTTTTGCACCAGTGCCGATAGCCTGTGATCAGGGAGGCAGGTTAGAGCAAGGCCTTAGCCAGCCCGATGGGGAGAGAAGTTTGCCACAGAGGAGCTGATCAGCCAGGAGTCCGGGTTTGTCCTGCAGGGAGGCTGCAAACAAGACTGAATTCTGACAGGAGAAGTTTCTATGCGGGATGTCCCCTTAATGCTGGGAGAAGCTCCCCGAGCCCAGGGGTGGTGGGTCTCCAGGGGGCAGGGTCTGGGACAGAGGGTTGCAATGCGATGGGTTTATCGCTATGACCCAGGAGTGGCTGTGGGAGCGATCATTGGCTGGACTCAGCCTGGGCAGCAGGAAGTGACTTGTGAAGCAGGATCGCTTGAAAGACAATAGGAGCATCGTTGAGGAGTGGTCCTAGCTGGAAGGCTTTCCAGTGAGCATGGACTCCTGAAAGCTCTTGGGTGAGAGAAATCCTTTTGCTTGTAAGGGGACATCTATATACCAAACCTAAGTCGAGCTCTATTAGGTTGACTTCGAGCCACCACAGGAATTACTGCAGTAAGCGATGTCCACACTACCCTCCTTGGGGTGGGGGGCCTGACCTCACCAGGAGCACTTCCACCGACCTAAAAGGCACCATGTGCGGAGCGGAGAGCCTGATCTCTCAGCCCCAGTGGTTGCTCCCTTCCAGGAGCCTGGCTTCCCCACAAGCTCTGGGTGGGCTGCCCCTCTCCCACTCCATGTTCTCTGTCCCCCACGACACACACTCCCTCTCATAGGTGCCGACTCCTTGGGTGCTGGAGCACCCCCAGGGAAAAATTAGTGGGTGCTCTGCACCCACTGGCAGCCAAGCTTCCCTCTCCCCTGCCCCACCTCCTCCTCCTCCTCCTCCCGCCCTGAGCACACCGCGTCCCTGCTCCTCCACCTACCTCCAGCGCTTCCCACCCAACCACTGCCAAACAGCTGTTTGGTGGCATTAGCATGCCCTGGGAGGGTGGGGAGGAGCGGGAACTTGGTGCGCTCAGGGGAGGAGGCGGGGAAGAGGCAGGGCCAGAGTGGTGACTTTGGGGAAGGGGTTGAGGCGTAGGGGTGGGGCCTCATGGAAGGGGTGGAGTGGGGGCAGGGCCAGGTGCAGACAGGGGTTCAAGCACCCAGGGGAAAGCAGGGAAGTTGGCGCCTATGCTCCCTGTTCCCAGTAAAGAGCAGGGGAAGCCACCTGGAGCTTCTCCCCTCCTCCACCGGTCCCCTCCCAGTTTGACACCAGACCACTGATAACTACTCTGTCTTGGAGTACAGTCTTTCAACCAGTTGTGCACCCACCTTATAGTAATTTCATCTAGACCAATGAATTCGTCCCTGCTGGTCAGAGCCGAGTCTAACCCGGCTGCCCCCTGGTTACTTCCCTCAACTTTGGAAAGCCAAAGTTGTCCCTGATGCATTCCCAACATTTATTGCACATTGGGTGCTGTTACGGTGGCCAGGTGCCCAGTTTTCGACTGGAAAGTCCAGTTAAAAAGGGAACCTGACAGTGTCTGATCAGATCTACTGACCGGACACCCAAAGTCTAGTTCAGGAGTGGGCAAACCTTTTGGTCCGAGGGTCACATCAGGGTGGGGAAATTGTATGCAGGGCCAGCGCAGGGGGTTGGGGGTGCGGGAGGGAGTGCGGGGTGTGGGAAGGGGTGCAATGTGCAGGAGGAGGCTCAGGGCAGGGATGCAGGAGGGGTGCAGACTGCAGGAGGGAGCTCAGGACAGGGGGTTGGGGTACAGGAGGGGTGTGGGGTGCAGCAAGGGGCTCAGGGCAGTGGGTTGGGGTGCAGTAAGGGTGCGAGGTGCAGGCAGAGGCTCAGGGCAGGGGGTTGGGGTGCACGGGGGTGCAGGGTGCGGCGGGGGCTCAGGGCAGGGGCTCGTGGGGAAATGTTGGGGCAGAAGTTCCAGCACTCCTACTGTAGTGTCTGGTTTTAAATATTACCTGGTTGGCAACGCAAGTCTCTAGCTGAGAGGCTGTGAAAAATATTAACAAACATACAAATATCACTTTTCCCAGCAGCAGACTTACTAGCTAGCAATAAATAAATTACAATGATTTTGATGTGTCTATGGGTAAGGGGACTGTTGGCCCCCCACTGAAACTTAGTGGGCGGGGGGGGGGGGTTTGAGTGGCCCTCTCCCAGTACCAAAAAATAGGGGAAGGGCCAATGAGAAATGAAGAACCTGAGACTAGTCACCAGTGCCAATGGGGAGAGGCCAAGGCTCTAGGTCAGCCCCATTGACAGGGCAGGCAGCCAATGAGGGAGTCGGGGCCTGGGGTGCCACCCTTGGTGTGAGCTGCAGCTGCCTGCGGGAGAAATGGGAGAGGCGAGCGGGGGCTTGGGGCAAGGGGTGGGGGAGGAGGGAGGTTGAGCATCCACCGGCCAGAGCGGAAGTCGGCGCCTAGAGCAGCAGTGCTGAGCCAGAGGGAAACTGGAGCAGTCTGGAGCTGGGTGCAGAGAGCCTAGACCCTAGAGCAGGGAGATACCCCCAGCCAAGAGGGCCCCATAAAATCTAATAGACCCGGCCCACAGGAGGGTTAATCCGGCCCTGCTCACAGAGCGGGGTGACGTGTTTTCCTTTCGCCTTTCCCATTTTTTCCTTATTTTTTTTTATTACTTGCTGTTTAATAAATTGTATTTGTTCTGAACTCAATGCAGTGGTCAGGGAAGCATCCAAAGCGAGGAGAGCACCCCGGAGTGGGGACGCCCTAGTCTCCGTCCTCAGTGATCGCAACAAGATTGGGGGTGAAGTCCCCTCAGGAATCCTGGGTCCAGCATCGTCAGAGTTTTGGGGACTAGTCCTTGAGGTCAGGCGGGCATCTGGGAGAAGGGAGTGGGAGCGAGGACTCAGATCCTTCTGCTATTACAGTCCAACGGGGGGGGGGTGGGTGTATAAGCCAGGAAAGCTCCCCACAATAGTTCCTCCCCACCCCTTAGCTAAGTGCATATTTATTGGTTTTGCCAAGCCAGGCTTTAAAAACCTCTAAGGAAGGAGATTCCCTAGGGAACCCCTTCCAGCGCTTCACCGCCCTCCCAGTGAAATAGTGTTTGCTAATATCCAACCTAAACCGCCCCCACTGCAACTTGAGACCATTGCTTCTTTGTTCCATCAAAAGGACTTTCCCCTCCCCGTCGGGGAATCGAACCCCGGTCTCCCGCGTGACAGGCGGGGATACTCACCACTATACTAACGAGGAAGTGGTTTAAAGGCGTCCTGCGTTCTACACCCATGAGGATCCCAATAGGACCCCAAAGCCTGCGCGCGTAACAAGCCGGACAGAGAGAGGCGAGGCCTAGAGCGGTGGGTTGATCGCTAGGACCCGGGAGCGGCTGGGGGGCGGCTCTGGGGGGAGGATCGCGGGGCTCAGGCCCGGCCGCAGGAAGTGACTCGCAGCCGCTGCGGGGACTCTGGCTCCCGGCGAGATCCCCGAGCCCCGGCGGCTGGTGCTGGGAGCCCGGAGCCCGGGCTGCAGCCGGGAGAGGGGAACCTCCAGCCGGGCCCTGCCCGCTGCTCCCCGGGAGCCTCTCCCAGGGCAGAGCCCCCAGCCCGGCCAGGGCCCCTTCCCGGCCCGGCCCCTGCCCCGGGGGGCCCCGCTCGGAGGGAAGGTAAGAGAGACCCGCCCCCCTGTCACCCCCGGGCTGCAGGGGGCGGGTTTGGCCCCGGGCTGCTCCCCGCGGAGCCGGCTGCGATTCCCTGCCCCGGGCCCGGGAAAGCTGCCGCCAGCTCCCGGCGTGTGCGGGGCGGGGGGAAACCCAGGAATGTGGGGGGTGGGGGGATAAAAATTCCCCCAGATGGGCTGAGCCAGCTGCAGAGGGGCGGGGGAGCCAGCCCGGGCCATGCAGGAGGCTGGGACAGCGACACGTGCGGTGGACAGGGATCGGGGACAGAGGGGATAAAAGTTCCCCCCCCCGAGGGGGCTTTTTCTCCCCCCTTTCCAAGGATCTTCCCTCCCAGGGCCGTGTCCTTAAAGGCTCAGTGCCTCGCAGAGCCTGGACAGGGCCGCTCTCCCCCCTGTATGTTACTGAGCTGCTAAAGGAGACTTGGTCCATTGAAATATTTACAGACACCCCCCCCCCCCAGATCTGTCACACCTGCTTCCAGTGTTTAAAGAATCCACGTCTCAGTTCCTGTGTCTGCGTAAAGCCGCCCAGCGCTTCATCCATGTGTCCTAGCCCCTGTCCCTGTCCCTCTGAGTTTGACTCCTCTTGGAATCCAGTCTGGGCAGTTTCACTCCTTTACATTAGTTCCTTCTGAAAATATTCTTTGTATTACTCTGAGCGCTTCATCCTAAACTTCATTAGTGTTGTGCGGGTGGACATCTTTGTGCCATGGAATTCATATTTTTAATGGCAAATAATCATGGGGAATATTAATAGTTGCGAGGAGCTTCAGCAATCACATCTCAGGGTCTGTTGCAATGTTGTAATTTGAGTTCACTGCTGACTGATTCCATGGGCTGGTCTGAAAACTCCTTCAATTTCCTTTGCTTTCGCCAATTGTTATTTTGCCTCTCTATCCAGCACCCTAGTGTTTTTTCTCATGTCCCATTTGCGTCTAGAACTTAGTTCCCAAATATTAGCTAACAGACAAAAGTTTCAAGGTTGAAGGCAGCTAGATATTTTGAAATATGCGACTAGTGGCCTAAATCATTTCAAAAATCCGTTCCTAAGGGCCTTAGAGTGTCTTGTATAAAAATGCTTCTCAAAAATAAATTTCGGTGAGGTTTTTTTTTGTTTTGTTTTTTTTACTAAGGTTAGATATACATCCCCAAGATAGACTGAAACCCCAAAAATTCAAACCCCGTGAGTTATGCACCCAAAAGTCTACAATTTAAAGAAATAAATAGATTTTGTCTTTCTTTTATTACCTTTTTGTGTCTGAGCCTTTGGGGTGTACTAGCTTCATAGTTTTACTGCTACCCCTTCCAAAGGATCCATATATCTAGAATGGTTGTACAGTCCTGTAACATTCAATGCCATTTTGCACTCCCAGGAACATGTGATTCCCCACCACCACTTAAAATTGAAAATTCATTTGGAAATCTTGTTTCTGTAAGTAACCCCCCATCCTGCACACTCTGAAGTGCCCACTTGACTTTCCTATGACTTCATTGATTGTATGCATTGATGTGGATTTTTCTACCACATTGTTTATGCTTCTCATTCCCTATGTTTTCCATTTTTTGTTGTGTTCCATTTCAGGGATGTTCTTCGTTGTGACACGTGTACTGATTTGTACGGCCAAAGTCAAAGAATTTTTAAAATGAATTGCTCTGTTTCTCCTTTGCATTGGTCAGGTCAGGGGACACCGTGCTGACCTCACCTTGTTTACCTTTTGGGGAAACGAAGGTACTTTGCCTCTGCTCTGTTTTTGCGACTTCCCTGGTCCTTCTCACATGAACAGAGAGCAACAATACCCAAAGTCCAAAGGTGCAAACAATTCGATGTTTAGTGGGGTGAACTTCCAGCAAGCATGATTCCAGTTTCCTTCCTTAGTGTCCCCCTTCCCAGCTCTGACATCACAGAGCCTTACCTGTGTCCCTGTTCCCATTTCTCCCCCCTTAGCAAAACATGATTCCTATTTCCCCACCCCCATTCCCTGTTCCCATTCCCCCCACACACACACCCCACTTCCTGATTGACTGCAGACTATATAGTAAAACTTGAGTTCTGCTTAGCTATACCTTAACCAATCATTTTACTGAAATTTAACAAACCAATCCTAACATATTGTAACATGATTATGTAACCAATTATATCCCACCACCTTAATTAGTTTACACCCAGCAAAATTAATTATTCAGCAGACAGGAACAATCACAGAACCAGACAGAGATTATGCAGACAAACAATAGGGAAATGGGGACTACAGTGATAGAACAACAAAGAAATGAGGATTTCACATCCCAGCTATTGATAAGGGAGTTCTTGCCAGACAGGATGCTGTCAAACTAAATTTCCTTTTGCATCTTCTAGGCACTTCCCTTTCTCTGGAGGCGATGGCCATTATCAGGACGGGATTGTATTCTGCACCAATAGCACCTGATTTCAATGTGACTAGGTTGGAGTGTGAGGATGTGACCATTTGCGTCCCAGCTTATGGCTGCCTTTGCTGCTTAGCCAAAGGCCTTAGCCTAAGCACAGGGCCTCAGACTGTCACAGTGAGAGAAGGCCCTTACACCGGCAGACAGTGATTTTGATTCTTTCTTTTATACCTCTATAACTCGCCAAGTGATAAGAATACACCTAAATTCTTATAGTATAGGCCTTTACAGACAGGCCTGAATATCTATATCCTCCAGCCCCTCTCACCACTTTCTCTTATGTCCTTCCATTTACTTCTTCAGGGCTTGTCTGCGTGGTCTGCTGTTAAAGGTGTGAAGTTAATCCACATGAATTTCAGAGGTTTAAATCCCTGTGTGGATGCCCTCAGTCAGAAGTAAGGTGGCCTTAATTTTGACATTGGCAGTCAGGACAGCCAGACAGAGACTTTCCCCCAAACACTACAAATCATCAGGTCTTTGATCACTTCTTGAACATTTTTAAGTTTTGTACAGTCCAGGTGTAATGCACATGCGATGTTTCAAGTCCAAAGAGAAGGAGCGAAACAGTGGGGCGCTCATCTCATCTTCTGAGTGTTGCCTTGTGTAGAAACGCCATTACGATATTTCACAGCTTTGGCCTGACAGAATTTCAGTAGATAGGTTGAGGTGGAAATGTAAGGTGATCTCGCTCCTCTGCTGTCTCCTGCAAAGGACAGGACATGCTTCGTGAGCAGGAGGGTGAAGGTCAGATAGTGTCATGGCAGATCCTGCTATGAGTACGGACAGTGTTGGCCTGGCTGCTCAGTGATCCCGTTTGTAAGGAACATAGCCCAAATGGCCTCACTCTTGTCCCATGGGCGTGAACTGTAAAGACTCCTTTGGTCTCTTGCCCTGGTGAGAATGTGCCCTGAGGGAGACACACTACACCAGAGTCCTGCCTGGCTTCATTCAGAGCCATTCCAGAGCATGGAGACGGTGACTGCCCTAAACACCTGTCTCCTGTCCACGCTCTGATTGCCTCAGCTCTCAGGTGAATAAAGAGGGAGCGGCCGGGCCAGGTGTCATGTGCCCAGTGAAAACATCCGATGCAGCTTTGGAAACAAATACAGAGCATGTCTGGTAACCGCCCCTCCCTACTTCTGGATGCTTTGGAGCAAGATCAGCCCTGTGCTGAGACACAGCATGACAATGTGTGAAGTGAGCTTAGTATATTTTTGTTACACCTGCCAGACTGTGCCTCACACCTTTGTGAGCATCACACTCACAGACACCAACATGACCATCCCCATGTATGACGGGGTAACAGACAATGCTGTCTGTCCAAGTTACATTTCCCTGGCAGAGCCTAGTTACAAGGGAAATATCCATGGGCAACCCCCTCCCTTCCCGCACACCCTACACTGCTCCCAGCTTACATTGGATTTTTTTTAAAAGAGACAAACTCATGAACTTTGGGGTTCTGATTCTTGAGTGTTCAGGGCTGCCCTAGGTCTTGGTCTGATTTCCAGGCAGGTTTTAGATCTCAGCCACACCGGTATCAGACCAGAGTCACTGCTGGCTCTGGCAGGGGTGAGTACGGATGGGCCAATGGGATCAGCCTCTGCCTGGTTGTCCCCAGGGGCTGCCGGGGGAGTCCAGGGCAGCTCATTCTTCAGGTGTTGTCAACAGAGGGCTCCGGCTATTGCTAAGGGAGAGAGGTTTACACTGCAATGGGGGGTAATCCCCAAGAGTGGCCTCTTTGATTCTGCTTTTTTTAACGTTTGGCTCAGAGATACTGTTACTGGGAGGGTCTAAAGAGCCTGGGGGGAATCGGGGTGCGACATGGACTCCAGCCCCTTCTGTAACCTCCCCCATCGCCCCTCTCATCCCAACAGGCTGAGGAATCACGTCCATATTTCTCTCCAGATCGGCCTGTCTTCTAGGAGACAGGGAAGGGAAATGTCTGTAATGGAGCCAGCTCAGGTAGGGGATTTTCAGGGAGCTGCTGCATGGGGGGAGGGAGAGGCAGGGAGGAGACAGGGTGTGAGTAACCTGCTGATTTTCTGAGTAGGACCCTTGGCAGCAAAGGGGAGAGGGGCATTCCCCATATCTGAAAACAGGACACAACCCCCCTGCACAGTGCTGGAGCCTGAACCCACTGGCCAGAGGCTGCTGTGAAATACGAAGGGAAGCTGTCGGGATTCCTGTCCCTGTCCCCAGCTCAGAGCTCTGCTTCCCGTCTCAGCCTGTGGCTGGCAGGCATGTGGGAAATGAGAAAACCCTGGCCTGCTCCGTGTGCTTGGGGGACAAGGAGCTCTCACTTTCTTCCCATGCCCTGAAGCCTCCTGACTGCTCTGAACAATAGGAGTCAGATTCTGCTACTCTGGCCTCCCGGAGCTTCGAGTTTTTCCCCCTTTCCTGTGACTAGTGACATTGTGCTAAGGCAGCAGATGCTGAGTGGGGGACTCTTGTTGTTTCAGGGACCGGTGACCTTCGAGGAGGTGGCTGTGTATTTCACCCAGGGGCAGGGGGCTCTGCTGGACCCCGCTCAGAGAGCCCTCTACAGGGATGTCATGCAGGAGAACTACAAGATGGTGACCTCGCTGGGTAAGGGATTCCCGTCCCCTTGGTTATTAGAAGCCGTGGAGTCTGTATGTATGATTCTGGTCAGGTTCTTCCCTCGTCAGTTAGATCAGAGGGGAATGTTTTGCGTAATGTACAGCTGCTGTGTGAGAGAGACTTCCATCCCAGTGCCCTCTCCAGTGAGACATGGTGTCAAAACTTAATGGACATGTTAGCTCATCCCCATCCCTCCAGCTTTCAAAGGGGCAGAAATCATCCATTGTCCTTTCTGTATTGATTCCCATTCACACACAATCCTTATTTACCTCCCTTCTTGGGAATAACTCCAGCTCTTGAGAAGGCTTAGAAATAGGCAGGGGTTTAATGCCAGAGCTGTGTGCATTAGCAAGGCACCTAGACAGCACAGATCCTGGAAACTCCTAGTGAGGGTGTAAAAATTCCCCTCACCTCTCCAGATGTCTGCTTCTCCCAAGGGGGTTCAGCAACCATGTTCCCGTCCTCTTGGGTTCCACATTCCCCAGCAGGGCACAGGGATATAATGTTCTTTGTGACAAGACGTGCTCTCAATCCTCCATGCACTCTGATCTGGTCTGATTTCCGCCCCCTGCACAGGATTCCCCCTTCCCAAACCTGAGCTGATCTCCCACCTGGAAAGAGGGGAAGAGCCATGGGTCCCGGATCTCCAGGTCTCCGAGGAAAGAGAGAGCCTGAGAGGCACCCGCACAGGTGAGGACTGACACAGAAACCATCTGGGGAATGAAGGAAAAAGTTGAAAATCTGAAAAATATGGTGATAGTAACGCCCTCAGTTCTTCCTTATCTCACCCAGGATAGCGCAGTAGTCAGCAGAAATTGCTCACGGCTTTCCATCTGTCCTGTTATCTGCAGGAGTTTCCTTCCCATCTCTCCTTCCCTGTGAGTGTTTGGGTGGGATGTGGAGGCAGAATCCAATCACTCAGTGTTTGTTTCGGGTTTTCCCTCGGTGCTATTCCTCTTTCTCCCCAGCACAATGACTTCTGTCTGGATTGTCTCTCTCCCAGCAGGTGCTGAGCGAGTGAGTGAGGAGGAGGAGGGGAATCCTCATCAGGAAGTGCTTGGGGAAGTGGAACCACAGGGGACCTTTGTGGGAAGAGCTGAAGGGAATTTTTCCCAGTGCAGGGAACAAGGAGAAGCCTGGGGAAATTGGCACAGGTCAGAGAACCTTCAGGGACACCATCCAAGGAAAAAACTGGATGAATCTATTAAATGTGGGGGAGGAGACAAGGATCCCACAACCCAGCAGACAAATCCCAAGGAAGAGACATCCTGTCACTGCCTGCAGTGTGGGAAAGGATTCATTCCGAGATCACAGCTTCTTACACATCAGACAATCCATAATGGAGGGAAACCCCTTCAATGCTTGGACTGTGGGGAAAGCTTCAAGAATCGCTCAAACCTGACTAACCATGGGAGAAGCCACACAGTAGAGAGAGCCTCTCAATGTCTCAAGTGTGGAAAATGTTTCATTTGGAAGTCAGAACTACTTAGACATCAGTTAAGTCACACAGGAGAGAGACCCTATAAGTGCTTTGACTGTCTGAAAAGTTTCATACAGAGGTCAGACCTTCTTAAACATCAGGCAATCCACACAGGAGAGAGACCCCATAAGTGCTTCGACTGTGGGAAAAGTTTCATACAGAGGTCAGACCTTTTTAATCATCAGGCAATCCACACAGGAGAGAGACCCCATAAGTGCTTGGACTGTGGGAAAAGTTTCATACGGAGGTCAAACCTTACTCATCATCAGAGAATCCACACAGGAGAGAGACCTCACAAGTGCTTGGACTGTGGGAAAAGTTTTATACGGAGGTCAGACCTTATTCAACATCAGAAAATCCACACAGGAGAGAGACCTCACAAGTGCCTGGACTGTGGGAAAAGTTTCAGACGGAGGTCAGCTCTTTTTAAACATCAGGCATTACACACAGGAGAGGGATCCCATAAGTGTTTAGTCTGTGGAAAAAGTTTTGTATGGAGGTCAGACCTTGTTAAACATCAGGTATTCCACATAGGAGAGACACCATAAATGTTTAGACTGTGGAAAAAGTTTCATACAGAGGTCAGACCTTCTTAAACCTCAAATAACACACACAGGAGAGAGACCCCACAAGTGTTTAGTCTGTGGAAAAGGTTTCATATGGAGGTCACGCCTTGTTAAACGTCAGAGAATCCACACAGGAGAAAGACCCCACCAGTGCTTGGACTGTGTGGAAATTTCACACAGAGATCACACCTCATTAATCATGAGAGAATCCACACAGGATCTAAAGTTCTCTGACACAGCGACAGAAAGTGTTAAGGAAATTGCACATCATTGACCTAGATTCAACCTTTAGAGACATGTTAGAAAAGTCCTCGTTAGATAAACTAGAGCTTCGAAAGGTAAACGTGTATTGTTAAAGACATGGAAGAAGATGGTAACTGTAGTAGTCGTTGTTTAGCTATATCTTATTAGAGGTTAACAATGGTAATAAACGATTCCTGTCTAGGGCTGTATTCTGTGAATTCAAAGATCAAAAGGGAATATTAACATTTAGGTAAAACTTGATTGTTATAATGTCATTGTTTGTCTTCTGAAAGTTTGTGATAAACTGTCTATGAACTGCTTTATTGAGAATTACCTGATGTTAATCTATGTAATTACCAGTGATGATTAGGAAATAGAAGGTTACTTCAAAAGCCTCTTGTTTAGCCAAGGACTGTGTGCTGTCAAGATGCTGCAAAAATGATCCTTTCTTCTCTGATCTACCTAAGCTTTATTTGGTGGGCAGTGTGAGTCGGAAGACGGAGATCTCCAGTCCCATCTGGACCGCCCTGACATTGAAATTTGGATATTGGAATATAACTTGATGAAATGATTCTGAAAAGGACTCTTTGCAATTCTAAAGCATCATCCCTACAGTGAAACTGACCTAAGGACTCTATGCATGGCTGTATGTACAATGATCTTTTCACCAACATTCTCTCTTTTCTTCTTTTAATAAATCTTAGTTGAGTTAATAAGAATTGGCTGTAAGCGTGTATTTTGGTGAGATCTGAAGTATTCCTTAACTTGGTGGGTAATGTATTGAATCCTTTGGGATTGGTGAAACTTTTTAATATGATGAAGAAGATTTTCAGTAATCCCCATCATGTTGAAGTGAGCTGTCTGGGAGGGAGTCTAAGGCTTTAAGGGAGCTGTGCAGTCAATAAGGTATTGTAGAAGCTGTTTTGTTTCTGGCTTGGTGAATCTAAGTACTGGAATATCCACCAGTTTTGAGGATTGTCGGCCCCATTCTTTGCAGTTTGCCCTAATTGAGCAATCTCATTGTGGCCCCCTGGGACCCTGGTCACAACTTCAGAAATGCCTTGCCTGTGGGAAAAGTTTCATTCAACCATCGTGGCTCCTTAGCCCGCGTGGACAGGGGGAATGCATTGTGGCTACCCTCCCCTGTGGGACCTTCAGTTGCCCCAGGCACGGGTGAATAATCCCCAGCTGCCCAGCCTGTGTGGGCGAGGCAGGAATCTGCAGCGGCACCCCAGCCTGGGAAGAGAGTGACTCAGGGCTCCCCAGTCCTCGGGGGTGAGGGGATTCCCCCATCGCTCTGACTCCAGCCACTGCTGATGGCGGCGGGGAATGCCCTGCATTTCCCCAGCCTCCATGGGGTCATGCCCCGGTGCTCTCCAGCCCATGGTGTCAGGGAAAAATCCCCTGCAGCTCCGCAACCGCTTCAGCTGGTGGGGAAACACCCCCGCAGCTCGCAAGCCACCACCAGTCCTCGTGGGCCCATGGCTTCCCACTCTTCCCAGGCATTGGGGAATGCCCTGCGGTTCCCCACAACCCGTGGGCATTGTGGAATACCCCTCAGTTCCCCAGTCGCCATGCGTGCCTGGGACCTCTGGAGTTCCCAAGGACCCGCAGATGCGGGAGGAATCCCGAGTAGCTCCCCAGGGGTTGGGGGCGTTGGGGAATTTCCCTGGGGGCAGGGAGGAAATGGCTCCCCTTCCCCAGGCCCTGTGAATGGGGGTGAATACCCCCTAAGCCTCCCCAGAGGCCGGGGAGTTGGGAATTGCCCTTGGGAATCCGCCCCCAGTGCAAGGTGGAAATCCTTTGAAGCTCCCTATTCCTCACTTGTGTGGGGGAATCCAGTCTCCGTGGCCATTGGGGATGCCCCTGTGGCTCTGCGCTCCCCATGGGGTATCCCCCATGATCCCGCAAGTTCGGGGGATACCCCACTGATCTGCAGTCCCCATGATTTAGGGGGACCCTGGGAGCTCCCTAGCCACTGCAGGCACCTGGGAAACCCCTGCAGCTCCCAGCTTGTGGGGGGGAATCCCCTCAGCTGCAAGTGTAGGGGACCCCTGGACCTCTGGGCATGGGGGAATGCCCTGTGGCTCCCCAGCCGTCGCAGACAGGGGCATTCTGCAGCTCCCCCATCTTCACGGGATCTCCCAGAGCTCCCCAGGGCCCATGGATGAGAGGGACCCACGGAGCTCGCTAGCCACCACAGGTGTCAGGGTAATCCCAGCAGCTCCCCAGCCTGGGAGGAATTCCCACAGATCCCCAGCCCCAGCAGATGGGGCATCCCCCACAGCTCCCCAGTCGCTGCCAGTTTGGGGGAGCCCCAGAGCTCTCCAGTCCCCCAGGATGTGGGGGACCCTGGTGCTCCCTAGCCCTTGCAGGCAGCAGGGTAACCCCCACAGCTCCCCAGCCTAGGGGAAGAAATCCCCAAGAGCTCCCCAGTCCTCTGGAGGTGGGGGATCTCCTGCAGCTCACCATGTTGTAAACATCTGTTCTCACTTTCATGTGACATTGTAAATAAGAAGAGGGCAGCATTATCTTCCATAAATGTAAACAAACTTGTTTCTCTAAGTGACTGCCTGAACAAGAAGTAAGTGTGAACTTACTGAACAAGATTGCTCCATTAGGGCAAACTGTAAAGAATGGGGCCGACACTCCTCAAAACTGGTGGCTATTCCAATACTTTGATTCCCCAAGCCAGCAACAAAACAGCTTCTACAAAACCTTACTGGGCTACACAGAGGCCAAAGCACAGGTCCCTTGAAGCAGCCCAGCCTTTGGCTCCCTCCCAGACAGCCCAGTGAAATATGATGTGGATTACTGAAAATCTTATTAATAATATTAAAAAGTTCCACCAATCCCAAAGGAGCCAATACATTATGCACCAAGTTAAGAAATACTTCAGTTCTTACCCAAATACAAGCTTACAGCCAAGTCTTATTAACTCAACTAAGATTTATTAAAAGAAGAAAAGAGAGAGCATGTTGGTTAAAAGACCAACCTCGTCTACGCTATGGGGTTAGGTCAAATTTAGCCACGTTAGGTCGATTTAAAAATGACTGCATCCACACAGCCAACCCCATTCCGTGGACCTAAAGGGCTCTTAAAATCAATTTATATACTCCTCCCCGACGAGGGGAGTAGCGCTAAAATCGACCTTGCTGGGTCGAATTTGGGGTAGTGCGGACGCAAATCTATGGTATTGGCCTCCGGGAGCTATCCCAGAGTGCTCCATTGTGACTGATCTGGAGAGCACTTTGCACTCCGATGCACTAGCCAGGTACACAGGAAAAGCCCTGGGAACTTTGGAATTTCATGTCTTGTTTGGTCAGCATGGCCAACTCAGCAGCACAGGTGACCATGCAGTCCCCCCAGAATCGTAAAGCAAGCATGTTTCTCGGCTCCCCCTATCGTCTCCGTCCCTGGGGTTATCACAGATTAAAAGGCGAAAAAAACGCGCTCGTGATTACACGTTTTCTGAGCTCATGCAGTCCTCCCGCATGGATAGGGCACAGCTTAATGCATGGAGGCATTGAGTGGCACAGGCCAGGAAAGAATTAAGTGAGCGTGAAGAGCGGAGGCAGGATGCGATGCTGAGGCTAATGGGGGAGCAGACGGAGATGGTGAAGCGTCTGTTGGAGCTGCAGGAAAGTCAACAAGAGCACAGACCCCCGCTGCATCCACTGTATAATCGCCTATCCTCCTCCCCATGTTCCATAGCGTCCTCACCCAGATGCCCAAGAATGCGGTGGGGGAGGCTCCAGGCACCCAGCCACTCCACTCCAGAGGATGGCTCAAGCAACAGAAGGCTGTCATTCAAACAGTTTGATTTTTAGTGTGGCTGCAGTAAGCACTGTGGCCTTCCCTCCTCCCCAACCCCACCCGGGCTACCTTGTCCGTTATCTCATTTTTTATTAATTAATAAAGAAAGAATGCCTGGTTTCAAAACAATAGTTACTTTATTTCACGGGGGGGAGGGTGGTTGGCTTACAGTGAATTAAAATCAACAAAGTGGGCGGGTTTGCATCAAGGAGAACCACACACAACTGTCACACCATAGCCTGCCCAGTCATGAAACTGGTTTTCAAAGCCTCTCTGATGCACAGCGCGCCTTGCTGCGCTCTTCTAATCGCCCTGGTGTCTGGCTGCTCAAAATCAGACACCAGGCAATTTGCCTCAACCTCCCACCCCACCATAAACGTCTCCTCCTTACTCTCACAGATATTATGACGCACACAGCAAGCAGCAATAATAATGGGACTGTTGGTTGCACTGAAGTTTGACCTAGTCAGCAAAGAGCACCAGCGAGCTTTTAAACGTCCAAAGGCACATTCCACCACTTGCTCAGCCTGTAGTTGGCCTGCTCCTTACTACTGTCCAGGCTTCATGAGCCATGGGAGCAAGGGGTAAGTGCGACCGCACAGTGCTGCAGGCTGGGAGAGCAGCCTGAGGCAGAAGCCTCCAGCTCGCATGATATTCCAGGCAGGACTGAATCTCCATGAGACAAAACTTAAAGAAGAGAATGACCTGGAGTCTCTGGCTCCCATTCGGTGCTCTAAGAGGAGAATAGTCATGTCTGTCCAGGCGTCCCTGATCTACCTCACCGAGGTCTGCCAGGAGCACCCAGGAGACCTACGACAGCTATCAGTCCTACTACACCATCTGCCACGAAGGCAAGGAGCTGCTGCTGTGTGGCGACATACGGTGAGCTGAGCGGGCTCCATGCTTGCTGTGGTATGGCGTCTGCACGGGTAACCCAGGAAAAAAGGCGCAAAACGATTCTCTGCTGTTGCTTTGAGGGAGGGAGGGGGGCCTGACGACACGTACCCAAAACCCGTGACAATGTTTTTGCCCCATCAGGCACTGGGAGCTTAACCCAGAATTCCAATGAGCAGCAGAGACTGCGGGAACTGTGGGATAGCTACCCACAGTGCACCGCTCTGTAAGTCGATGCTAGCCACGGTAGTTAGGAAACACTCCACCGACTTAATGCGCTTCGTGTGAACATACAAAATCGATTGTATAAAATCGGTTTCTAAAAATCGATTTCTATAAAATCGACCTAATTTCGTAGTGTAGACATATCCACAGACACGCATAGAGTCCTTAGGTCAGTTTCACTGTACAACTGATGCTTTAGAATTGCAAAAAGTCCTTTACAGAATCATTTAATCCAGTCCTAGTCCAATGTCCAAATTTCAATGTCAGGGCAGTCCAGAGGGGACTGGAGATCTCAGTCTTATGATTCACACTCCCCCCCAAAATAAAGCTTAGGCAGATCAGGTAAGAAAGGATCATTTTTGCAGTGTCTCGACAGCACACAGTCCTTGGCTGAACAAGAGGCTTTTGAAGTAACCTTCTATTTCCTAAACATCACTGGTAATTAATTACATGGCTTAACATAAGGTGATGCTCCATAAAGCAGTTCATAGACAAACAATGACATTATTACAACCAACCAACTAAACCTTTATAATTCCTTTTGATCTCTGAATTAACAGAATATAGCCCTAGACAGGAACCGTATTTCCTTTGTTAACCTCTAACAAGATATAGCTAAACAACAACTACTACAGTTACCATTTTCTTCCATGTCTTTAACAATACACGTTTACCTTTCGAAGCTCTAGTTTATCTAACGAGGACACACTTTTCTAATATGTCTCTAAAGGTTGAATCTAGGTCAATGACGTGCAATTTCCTTAACACTTTCTGTCCCTGTGTCAGAGAACTTTAGATCCTGTGTGGATACTCTCATGTTTAATGAGGTGTGATCTATGTGTGAAATTTCCCCACAGTCCAAGCACTTGTGGGGTCTCTCTCCAGTGTGGATTGCCTGATGTCTAACAAGGTTTGAGCTCTGTATGAAACATTTCCCACAGTCTAAGCACTTGTGAGGTCTCTCCCCTGTGTGGATTCTCTGATGTTTAACAAAGTGTGACCTCCATATGAAACCTTTCCCACAGACAAAACACTTGTGGGGTCTCTCTCCTGTGTGGATTCTCTGATGTTTAAGAAGGTCTGACCTCTGTATGAAACATTTTCCACAGTCCTCGCACTTATGGGGTCTCTCTCCTGTGTGGATTCTCTGATGTTTAACAAGGTCTGACCTCCGTATGAATTTTTTCCCACAGTCTAAACATTTATGGCGTCTCTCTCCTGTGTGGAATGCCTGATGTTTAACAAGGTCTGACCTCCATATGAAACTTTTTCCACAGACTAAACACTTATGCGGTCTCTCTCCTGTGTGGAATGCATGATGTTTCAAAAGAGCTGACCTCCGACTGAAACTTTTCCCACAGTCCAAGCACTTGTGAGGTCTCTCTCCTGTGTGGATTCTCTGATGTTGAATAAGGTCTGACCTCTGTATGAAATTTTTCCCACAGTTCACACACTTATGGGGTCTCTCCCCTGTGTGGATTCTCTGATGATTAACAAGGACTGACCTCCGACTGAAACTTTTCCCACAGTCGAAGCACTTATGGGGTCTCTCTCCTGTGTGGATTGCCTGATGATTAAAAAGGTCTGACCTCTGTTTGAAACTTTTCCCACAGTCCAAACACTTATGGGGTCTCTCTCCTGTGTGGCTTAGCTGATGTCTAATTAGTTCTGACTTCCAAATGAAACATTTCCCGCACTCGAGGCATTGAGAGGGTTTCTCTCTTCTGTGGCTTCTCCCATGGTTATTCAGGGCTGAGCGAGTATTGAAGCTTTCCCCACAGTCCACGCATTGAAGTGGTTTCTCTCCAGTATGGATTGTCTGATGTGATCTCAGAATGAATCCTTTCCCATAACCGAGGCATTCATAGGGTTTGTCTTCCTTGGAATTTGTCTGCTGGGTTGTGGGATTATTGTCTCCTTCCCCACATTTAATAGATTCATCCACTTTCTTCCTTGGGTGGTTTCCCTGAAGCATCTCTGACCTGTGCCAATTTCCCCAGGCTTCTCCCTGTTCCCAGCACTGGGAAAAATTCCCTTCAGCTCTTCGCACAGAGGTCCCCTGTGGTTCCACTTCCCCGGGAACTTCCTCATGATCATTCTCCTCCTTGTTTTCACCCACTCTCTCATCACCTGCCAGGAAAGAGAGACAATTCAGACAGGAGTCATTGTGCTGGGGAGAAAGAAGAATAGCACCGAGGGAAAACGCGACACACTACAGTTGCGAATACTGAGCAATTGGATTTTGCCTCCACATCCCACACAAACACTCACAGGGAAGGAGAGACAGAATGGAAACTCCTGCAGCTAACAGGACAGGTGGAAAGCCGTGAGCGATATCTGCTGACTACAGCGCTGCCCTGGGCGAGATGAGGAAGAACTGAGGGTGCTTACTCACACCACATTTTTAGGATTCTCAACTTTTTCTTCATTCCCCAGATGATTTCAGTGTCAGTCCTCACCTGTGCGGGCCCCTCTCAGGCTCTCTCTTTCCTCGCAGGCCTGGAGATCCGGGACCCACGGCTCTTCCCCTCGTTCCAGGCGGGAGATGAGCTCAGGTTTGGGAAGGGAGAATCCTGTGCAGGAAGGAAGGAAAATCAGACCATATCAGGGTGCGTGGAGGATTGAGAGCGCGTCTGTCACGAAGGACATTCTGTGAGCGGAACCTGTCCCTGTGCTCTGCTGGGGAACATGGAACCCAAGAGGACAGAAACATGGTCGCTAAGCCCCCTTGGGAGAGGCAGATGTCTGGGGAGGTGAGGGGAATTTTTATACTCTCACTAGGTGTTCCCAGGATCTGCGCAGTCTAGGGGTCTTGCTGACACACACACAGCTCTGGTGTTAAACCCCTGCCTACTTCTAAGCCTTCCCAACAGCTGGAGCTATTCCCAAGAAGGGAGGTAAACAAGGATTGTGTGTGTGAATGGGATCAATACAGAAAGGACAACGAATGAATTCAGCCCCTTTGAAAGCTAGAGGGGTGGGGATGAGCTAGCATGTCCATTAAGTTTTGACACCCCGTCTCACTGGAGAGGGCAAGGAGATGCAAGTCTCTCGCACAGAGCAACTGTTCATTATGCAAAACATTCCCCTCTGATCTAACTGATGAGGGAAAAAACTGACGAGATTCATACATACAAACTCAATGGCTTCTAATAACCAAGGGGATGGGAATCCCTTACCCAGCGAGGTCACTATCTCGTAGTTCTCCTGCATGATATCACTGTAGAGGGCTCTCTGAGCGGGGTCCAGCAGAGCCCCCTGCCCCTGGGTGAAATAAATGGCCACGTCCTCGAAGGTCACCGGCATCTGAAACAACAAGAGTCCCCCACTCAGCACCTGCTGCCCCAGCCACAATCCCGCTAGTCATGGGAAACGAAGAAAAAAAAAGTGAAGCTCTGGGAGGGCCAGAGTAGCAGAATCCCACCCCCACCCTGCTCAAAGCAGCCAGGAGGCTTCAGGGGGTGGGAGAAGGTTAGAGCTCCCTGTCCCCCCCAGCACATGGAGTAGGGCATCCCTGACAGACACAGTCTGATATGGGAAGCAGAGCTCTGAGCCGGGGACAGGAATCCCAAGAGCTTCCCTTCGTATTTCACAGCAGCCTCTGGCTAGCTGGTTCAGGCTCCAGCCCTGTGCAGGGGGGTTGTGTCCCGTTTTTGAAATGGGCGAAGGTCCCTCCCTCCCCACCAACAATGGGCCTACTCAGAAAATCAGCAGGTTTCTCATACCCTGTCTCCTTCCCGCCTCTCCCTTCCCCCGCCCAGCAGCTCCCTGAAAATCCCCTACCTGAGCTGGCTCCATCACAGCCATTTCCCTTCCCTGTCCCCTGGAAGACGGGACGATCTGGAGCGAAATGTGGATGTGATTCCTAAGCCTGTTGGGGTAAGAAGGGCGATGGGGAGGTTACACAAGGGGCTTCAGTCCGTGTCACACCCCGATTTCCCCCAGGCTCTTCAGACCCTCCCAGTAACAGCACCTCTGAGCCAAATACTAGAAAAAGAGCAGAATCAAAGGGGCCATTTTGAGGGATTGGCCCTCATTGCAGTGTAAACCCCTCTCCCTTAGCAATAGCCAGAGCCCTCTGGTGGCAACACCTGAAGAATGAGCTGCCCTGGACTCCCCCGGCAGCCCCTGGGGACAACCAGGCAGAGGCTGATCCCATTGGCCCATCCGCACTCACCCCCTGCCAGAGCCAGCAGTGACTCTGGTCTGATTCCAGTGTGGCTGAGATCTAAAACCTGCCTGGAAATCAGGCCAAGGCCTAGCATAGCCCTGAACACTCAAGAATCAGAGCCCCACAGATCATGAGTTTGTCCCTTTTTAAAAAAAATCCAACGGAAGCTGGGAGCAGTGTGTGTGCGGGAAGGGAGGGGGTTGCCCATGGATATTTCCCTTGTAACTAGGCTCTGCCAGGGAAATGTAACTTAGACAGACATCATTGTCTTTTACCCCTGTTGTACATGAGGATATAGGGGCGGCCCTAGACTAGCTGCCAGCAACTGATGCCCTAGGCAAACCATGCAATCAGCACCCCCACCCGCAAATGCCCACGGCAGATCTAGGCTGAGGTTTTTGGTAAAACTGGGAAACATTTTGCCCCTTTTTTCCTTTTAACGTTTTTTAAGCGTTTTCTTTTAAACAGAGGCTTAATTATTCGGTTTGTCCGTCTGTCCTTCTATCCAACCAATATTTCTGAGATCAGATAAAATAGAGACTCAACATTTTCAGAATAGATTTGTACATGACAGCTAGATGATATTTCAGTCTGATTTCAAATAAAAATGTATTAAAAATGTTAATTATAATTATTTATTATTAGAAATCCGAGATCATCCATTACACTATCCTGCTTTAACTGCCATTACCACCACATCCAATATAGAAAGAAGTAAGAAAACTCTTCAATGAACTTTAACCAGTATTTACAAACACTCTGAATAAGAAACACTCTGTGCTCTTAAAACATGACTTTTCTTGCTTTTAAGTTTTGAAAATTCAGACACTAGTTCTTTTAGCCTTGGTCTAAACTGGGGGGGGGCGATGTAAGGTACGCAACTTCAGCTATGTGAATACCTCGATCGACTTACCACGGCATCTTCATGGCGTTGGGTCGACGGCCACTGCTCCCCCGTCGACTCCACTTCCAAGAGCAATCGGGGATCAATTTATCGCATCAAGACTAGACGTGATAAATCGACCCCCGATAGATCACTACCCGCCAATCTGGTGGGTAGACATACCCTTAGATCCAGTTTTCTAGCTATTTCACGCTCTGTAGACATTGTTGAAAGTCCAACAAGTCTCTCTTGCATTGTTGAAAGCAGATATGTTTTGATCAATTTTAACTTTGAGAAGCTAGGTTCCCCACTAGCTATGGAAACTGGCAAACTTAAAATAATGCATAGAGCTATTAAAGTGTTTGGAAAACTGCCTGAGAGTTTATTTTCACAAACAAAGTTCAGTACTTCTAAAGGAGTGTAATGTTTCTTAAGTTGTCTTGAAAAGCCTGAAGCTGACTACACAAATCTGTAGCATCAATGTCTTTTGAATTTTCATGAGTCAATGCCAACTCCAGTTTTATGGAAAATTCTCTTATCTGTTTTTCTGTTTTCTTTTGCAAGCTGTGGATATCATACAGAAAGCCAAATACTGACTCTAGCTGCTGCATCTGTTGAAATCTTTCGTCAACCGAGTGAATAGCAGTATCAAGGACTGTGAAGTAGAAATTCACTTTGAACCTTTGCTTTGGGTTCTGAATGGGTGTGTCTCGTCCTTCATATGAAAACTGCTGTTTCTTTTGCCGAATACGAACGGGCTCTGCCTCAAATTCTGTCGGAAAGTCTATTTCTTCAGCAAGCTCGAGAGAATCTACCAGTGTTCTTTCGAATCCTTCATCACTTCTGAATTCCTCCAGAATATTTTTAGTTTTCTGCAGTTTTTGATAGCAGAATGTATGTTCAGGTTCTTTTCCTGAAGCTGCTTACTACTGAGGTTAATCTCGAAAAGGATATTATACAACAAAATAAATGAAGTCATAAATTTGAACTTGGAAAGGCCATTTGCAAGAGCTTCTGCATCTGAACGTTTTGCAGATGATCCAGTAAAGGTAGTATCATCAGAAATTTCAATTAGGGCATTGTAAATGTTTCCAAGTTCATAGCGAAGAGTCTTCAAAGCATCAATGCAACTCTCCCATCTGATCTGACTAAGTGGTTTCACAGTTAGAGAATTCACATGGCAAATCAGAATCTCCCAACGGCATGTTGAGCCTGAGAAAAAACACATAAACACGTTGCACCAGGTCCAAGAAACTCCTTGCCTCCAAATAGCATCTAGCAGAATCATTGACAACCAAATTCAGAGAATGCGCATTGCAAGGAATGAAAAAGGCCCTAGGACTGATTTCCATCATTCTCCTTTGTACACCATTGTCTTTACCCTTCACATTACTCCCATTACCATAGCCTTGGCCACGTAAGTTTTCAACAGATAATGACATTGTTTCAAGAATCGTTTCAGTCATAAATGCTCCAGTCATCTCCTTCAGTGGTACGAAACCGCAAAAATGTTCCTTGATGAGCACTTCAACATTATCTTCATCTGCAGACTTTTCCGTATCCACAAAACGAATGATTATCGTCATTTGTTCAATATGACTCACATCGGGTGTACAGTCCAGTATTATTGCAAAGTATTTTGCAGAATGGGCAGCTTCTATAATTTTCTTTTTAATGGCATTTGCTAGGATTTGAATCAGTTCATTCTGCATATTTTTTCCTAAGTAATGAACCTGTGTTTCATGATCAGTTATTTTACGTAGATGCTCCTTCGTGACTGGATCAAACAAAGCTAGGTATTCAACACATTTTAAAAAGTTTCCATTACCTGGAGTTATAATTTTTCATTTCTACCGTGGCCGCAGAATGCTAAATTTTGCCCACTGAGAAATCTCACTAAAGCAATGAGACGCTCTAATATTTGTTGCCAATATTCTTCTTTTTCCTTGATCACACATAAATTTTCTTCATCGACAGTTTTTCCTTTTTTCAATCGTAATTCAAGTTCTTTCCAATTTTGAAAACATTCCAAATGTTCTGTACTTCTTTCATGTGAAGAGAGAATTGAAGATATGTTTTCCCAGTCCTTCGAACCATTTTCAGTAAGTGGTATACCAATTGCTTGATTTCTAAACAACTTGCAGCAAAAGAAAAACACAGAGTCCTTCGACACTAAATATTGTAACCACTTTCGATGAATTTCTTCCCCATGAATGAGTTTCCTCTTGTAATGCTGAGCAGAGAATTTTTTTTTTTATTTCCATCCTTAGGGAAGGGAAATTCATGAACTTGTTCCGGTCCATGTTCCACGAGAATTTGCCACACCCTGTCATCACATGTGGGCAATGAAACTGGCTCCCCAAATTGTAACTTGTTTGTAACTTCCTCATCCTTTCTTTCTTCTACTTCATTTACTTCAATTTCTACATGTCTCTCTGAAGGTGAATAAATTTTCTCCACTTCTGTATCAGTCTGATGCTGTGAGCTACCCTCATCTCGAAGTAATATACCTTCATCTTGATGTTCCAAACTGCTTTCATGCTTTTCATGGATGTGAACTAACCTCCTCTCCAAGTAAAAGACCTTCAGCTGGATGCTGTGAACTACTTCCATCTTTATTTGGATTAAAGAGAAGATATTTCTGGAAGGATCCCTGCTATTTCGCTTGGTCCTTTTCCTTCTCAGCCTTTCGTTTCCAATACTCAACTCCTGAGGGTTTTCTTTTTCCTCTTTCTTCCATGGGGCATTTGAATATTGTTATGTACTGTGCTCCCCACTGCAAGCATGATAGCGCTAAGGATGGCTGACACATCCACCATATGGCTGGTGATTTAAACCACATTGCAGCCATCCCAATGTGTCTTTTCACTGCTTAAAGGTTCAGTGATTAGTAACATACACTCACTCACCTATTAAAACAGCTAGTTACAGCGTTTACATGGAAACAAAATGACCTTTTTCGATGTTATAACCCGATACTGATTGTTTGGAAAGTAATCCCCTTCCTCACGGTTACCCGCTTGGAGTGTGATGTCATCACTTTCGTAGTCTATTAAGCATTACCGTGGTTACTTTTCTTTTGTAGACCTTATTACATGTGAACCAGTTATAACAAAGAAAAGTTCTAACGTTTAATAATGCTTAAAGATACTCACATTTTGGATTTATAATGCTGAAAGACGTTATTCTTTATTCTTTGGCACCAAGAAACACAAATTTCCACAGTATTTGCTCAATTCTTAGCCATCTACCTGCAACGTGTTAAAATGACCGTTTGACATGTATCAACTTGCGATATCACCGCTCTACATGAATTTCTGGCTATGTGACCTTCATGTATATTCCAGTTAGCTGTCACTAGCATTGCAGCTCTTGCGGCTGGCGGAAGTGTTTCATTGTGGCTGAGTTATTGCTTATCAAGATTGCGGAGTGGGTCATCCTGACCCTATATCGCAAATTGGAAAAAAATTAACTAAAATATTCTTTATTTTTGCAGTAAATAAAATATTTGACATATTAATATATTCTCAAAAATTTAGAGAAATGAATTATAAGTCATATTCCATCCGTACACGAACGGGAATTGAACTAATGACATCTTCATTATTTTATTTGTATTTTTTTCCATCTTTTTGGGGGGGGTTTCATTTTTTTTTTTAATTTTATTTTTTTCCTCGAATTTGGTGCCCCATTTAACTTGGCACCCTAGGCGACCACCTATTTCACCTATATGGATGAGCCGCCCCTGTGAGGATGGTCATATCTGTGTCTGTGAGTGTGATGCTCACAAAGGTGTGAGGCACAGTCTGGCAGGTGTAACAAAAATATATTAAGCTCACTTTACAAATTGTCATGTCTTGTCTCAGCACAGGTGCAGAGCGTAGGGCTGATCTTGCTCCAAAGCATCCAGAAGTAGGGAGGGGCTTACCAGACATGCTCTGTATTTGTTTCCAAAGCTGCATCGGATGTTTTCATTGGGGACATGGCACCTGGCACGGCCGCTCCCTCTTTACTCACCTGAGAGCTGAGGCAATCAGAGCTTGGAGGGGAGATAGGTATTTAGGACAGTCACAGTCTCCATGCTCTGGAACGGCTCTGAATGAAGCCAGGCAAGACTCCGGTGCAGTGTGTCTCCCTCAGGGCACACTCTCACCAGGGCAAGAGATCAAAGGAGTCTTTATAGTTCACTCGCATGGAACAAGAGTGCCGCCATTTGGTCTGTGTTCCTTACAAAGGGGATCACCGAGCAGCCAGGCCAACACCCTCTGTGCGCACAGCAGGACCTACCGTGACACTATCCGGCCTTCGCCCTACTGCTCATGAAGGGTGTCCTGTCCTTTGCAGAAGAGAGAAGAGGAGCGAGATCACCTTACATTTCCACCTCAACCCATGTACTGAAATTCTGTCAGACCAAAGCTGATACTTGGGAAATATCCTAATGGCGTTTCTACACAAGGGAACGTTCAGGGAAGATGAGATGAGCGCCCAACTGCTTCTCTTTGGACTTGCAAAATCGCATGTGGGTCACACCTGGACTATAGAGTACTTAAAAAATGTTCAAGAAGTGATCAAAGACCTCATCATTTATAGTGTTGGGGGGGAAGGTCTCCGGCACTGGTCTGTGGCTGTCCTGACTGCCAAAGTCAAAATTAAGGCCACCTGACTTCTGAATGAGAGCGTCCACATAGGGGTTTAAAGTCCTGGGATTCACGTGCATTAACTTCACACCTTTAACATCAGACCATGCAGACAAGCCCTGAAGAAGTAAAGGGAAGGAAATAAGAGAAATTGGTGAAAGGGGCTGGGGGAGACTCTGCTAATTCTTTTACTTTTAAAAGATTTAATTTGTTTTCCATGACACCCCCACAAATGGACGCAGACATTCAGAGGCAGCACCTGGCACAGGAGCAGGAGACACACAATCAGCATCAGAGTTTTCAGCCCATGAACAATAACAGGTCATTTAACATCAGAGTCAGCAGCATAGTCTGTGTCTATAAGAAAATGGGTGTTATTCCCATGGGGTACCTACCCTGCATTAGCTAGCCCACTGCGAAAACATAAAGGAAAGGGTCAGGTCAGCACACTGTGTCCCCCGGCCTGACCAATGCAAAGGACACATAGAATAATTCATTTTAAAAATTCTTCAACTTTGGCCGTACAAATCAGTACACGTGTCAAAACGAAGAACATCCCTGAAATGGATCACAACAAAAATGGTAAAACGTAGGCCATTAGAAGTATAAACAATGTGGTTGAAAAATCCACATGAATGCACGCAATAAATTAACTCAGGAAAGTAAAGTGGGCACTTCAGAGTGTGCAGGATGGAGGGTTACTTACAGAAATAAGGTTTTAAAATCAATTTTCAATTGCAAGTGGGGGAGGGGAATCACATTCCCAGAAGTGTAAAATGGCACTGAATGTTACAGGGTTGGACAACCATTCTAGATGTATGGACCCTTTGGAAGCAGTAAACCTATGTAGCTAGTACACCCCAAAGGCTCAAACACAGAAAGGTAATAAAAGAAAAGCCTCTTTCTTTCTTTCTTTCTTTCTTTCTTTCTTTCTTTCTTTCTTTCTTTCAGTTCTAGACTGTTGGGTTCATAACTCACAGGGTTTGAATTCTTGGGGTTGTCAATCTATCTTGGGGTTGCATATCTATGCTTAGTAAAAAAAAAAAAACAAACACAGAAAGTTCCTTTTGAGAAGCCCTGTACACGAGACACTCTAAGGCCCTTAGGGGCATATTTTTGAAAGGATTTTGGCCACTAGTGGAATATTACAAAGTATCTAGGAGCCTTGAACCTTGAAACTTCTGGCCGTTAGTGAATATTTGGGAACCAAATTCTGTACATAAATGGGACATGGGATAAAGCACTAGGGTGCTGGATAGAGAGAAAAAATAACAATTGGCTAAAGCAAAGGCAAGTGAAAGAGTTTTCAGACCAGCCCATGAAATCAGTCAGCGAAAGCTTATGCTCAAATAAATTGGTTAGTCTCTAAGGTGCCACAAGTCCTCCTTTTCTTTTTGCGAACATTGCAATAGAAACAGGAACTGTTACAGTATCACAGTGAGATGTGAGAACTATTAATATTTCCCATGATTATATGCCATTAAAATAGGAATTCCATGGCAGAATGATGTCCCTCCGCACAATGCTAATGAAGTGTAGGATGAAGAGCTCAGAGTAATAAAATGAATATTTTCAGAAGGAACTAGTGTAAAGGAGTGAAACTGTCCAGACTGGATTCCAAGGGGAGTCCAACTCAGGGGAACAGGGACAGGGGCTAGGACACACGGATGAAGCGCTGGGCGGCTTTACGCAGACACAGGAACTGAGACTGGGATTCTTTTAAACACTCAAAGCAGGTGTGACAGTGAGATCTGTGTGGGGGTGTCTGTAAATATTTCACTGGATCAAGTCCCCTCTAGCACCTCAGTAACATCTTATGCAGGGGGAGAGCAGCCTTGTCCGGGCACCACAATGTACAAGGCCTTTAAGGACACGGCCCTGGGAAATGGGCACTAAAATCCTAGGAAAGGGTAGAGGAAAAGCCCCAGTGCCCCCCCCACACACACACACACATTTTTGCAACCACTGCAGCTGGCTCAGCCCATCTGGGGGAACTTTTATCCCCTCTGCCCCTCATTATTCCTGGGTTTCCCCCTCCAGCCTGCCTGGCGGGGCCTGTGCCCCGGTTCTTCCCCCTCAACCCCCCTAGATGTCGCTGTCCCAACCCCCAACGTGAGCTGGGCTGGCTCCCCCTGCCCCGCACACACCGGGAGCTGCGGCAGCTTTCCCGGGCCCGGGGCAGGGAATCGCAGCCGGCTCCGCGGGGAGCAGCCCGGGGCCAAACCCGCCCCCTGCAGCCCGGGGGTGACGGGAGGGGGCGGGTCTCTCTTACCTTCCCTCCGAGCGGGGCCCCCGGGGCAGGGGCCGGGCCGGGAAGGGGCCCTGGCCGGGCTGGGGGCTCTGCCCTGGGAGAGGCTCCCGGGGAGCAGCGGGAAGGGCCCGGCTGGAGGTTCCCCTCTCCCGGCTGCAGCCCGGGCTCCGGGCTCCCAGCACCAGCCGCCGGGGCGCGGGGATCTCGCCGGGAGCCAGAGTCCCCGCAGCGGCTGCGAGTCACTTCCTGCGGCCGGGCCTGAGCCCCGCGATCCTCCCCCCAGAGCCGCCCCCCAGCTCCTCCTGGGTCCTAGCGATCAACCCACCGCGCTGCAGCCCCCTGCCCCAGACCCTGCCCCCTGGGGACCCATCTCCCCGGGCTCCTGCAGCTTCTCCCAGTCCTCTGTAGAAACTTCTCCTGTCACCGTTCAGCCTTGCTTGCAGCCTCCCTGTAGGATAAAACCTGATCAGCCCGTCTGTGGCAAACTTCTCTCTGCACTGGGCTGGCTAAGGCCTTGCTCTAACCCGCCCCTCTGGTCACAGGCTACTGGCACTGGTGAAAAACATCTGGGTGTCTCAGCTGACTGGGCCAGATTTGTAGGGGAGAGAGAGAGAAGGCAAAAGGAGAGAGAGCAGAAGTTGGGGATGGCATAATAGTTTAGCCCACTGGCAGAGGTGAAAATAAGCCGGGCTGGTCTGGCATACTGGCAAGAGCTGGTACACTGCCGGCCGCACCGGCACGGGGCAGCTTCCCTGGGCCAGCGGTTTAAAGGGCTTGAGGCTCCTGGCAGTGGCTGGAGCTCTGGGCCCTTTAAATCACTGCCTGAAATCCAGGGCTCTGGCAGTGGGGCTCGGGCATTGATTTAAAGGGCCAGGGGCTCTGGCCACCGCTACTGCAGCGGAGCCCTGGGCCCTTTACATTGATGCCGGAGCCCCAGGGCTCCAGGCCACTGCTGCAGCTACTGCTCCTGCCATGATTTAAAGAGCCTGGGGCTCCCAGTCCCTGCTACTGCAGCAGCCGGAGTCCTGGGCCCTTTAAATCTCAATTTAAAGGGCCCAGGGATTTAAAGACCCCACCAATTCCGGTTGAGGCCCCGCCCCCTGCTCAGGATTCTGGCATACCGCTAAGTCCTTTAAGTTACTTTCACCCCTGACCATTGGGAAGGAAACAGACGCATGTGGGGAAGGCTGGCAGCAGAACCTCATGTTTCACATGCCTGGGGAAGTTCAGGATTTAGCCAAAATCAAAGTCGGTGGAATTGAGGATGTCGGCTGGCTCCCCTTCTCTGGTTTGCCCTGCTTAGCTTGTCTTTCAAGATCAGGATGATGAAAGCTCAATGGTGCCATGCTGGGTCCCAGAAGTCAGGGGGTGTGAGGTATACCCCAGGGTACAATCTGGATTGTTGAACTGCTTAATTCTCCATCCCAGGGCATCTTTCATTCTGCTTCCCAGGGTGAATAAAAATCAATTATTTAAAAAAATATATCAGTTTTTTAATTTAAATTGGATTTTTTTTTTGATAAAATGCTTTTTGAGGAAAACACTTATCTAAAGATAGTTTTAATTAAGATATCTTTGAGCTATAATGTATCTCATCAGGGAATAGGGATTATAGATTCTAATTCTATAGTATGAGACAATATATTCATGTAATGTTTAAGAAAAGTTTTGTCAATGAGCTCCTATAGTTCATTCATTAAGGACCCAATTTTACAGGGTTCCATAGGCTTCTGTGTAGATTATTTAGGCTAATCTATCCATCTACCCAGTGCTTAGTCTCGAAGATCCAGTCAGAGATGCTTAGTTTTCCAGTTTTCAGACTGTGGCTTTGTGTTTCCAGAGGTAACATGCTTGTTAACAGCAAAAATGTTTTAAAATAAATTAATATATAGAGGTGAGAAATAACAGACCTCACCTCTATTGTCCCTCTGCAAATTTGTGTACACAGAGTCAATCCCTTACCTCTCTCCAAAAGTGCAAAGTTTCAAAAACTTGAATGAATAGAAGACTGTTGGAGGCGGAATAGATCTGGACAAGGAGAAGATGTCTGGAGATAAATGTGAGATGTGATGGACATATGCTTTTCTGTTAAAATATTATATCTTTGCTGTTAAAGAAAAAAATCCAGAATACTTAACGTTGTTGTTTTTTTATTTAAATAAAACAATTTAAATGTCTGTCTGGTGATGTTCTCCTCCTAATACAGCATGACACGAATGAAATAACCAAACAATGATATAACCAAATGAAAATAAATGAAATGAAATAACCAAACATTCATTGTCTGATATAACTGTAAAACTCATCTGAAAAGTTTTCAAAATAAATCACTGTTTAAAAATGTATTGTGTGTACCTTCTAAAAATGAAACCTACATTTATCTCTGAGTTGTGAAGAATATGTATTAAGGTTATTACAACCGACAAGAATGCACTTTTATGTAGAACACCATGATGAAATCAAATCAACCCTGCTGCTTCCCTGTGTGAACAACAAACCCCTCCGTGCTCTGCTCACACACAGCCACTAGCATCCAAACTCACTCCTGACTGCACTGTACTGAGTGTGACTAGCCAGACACTTATGAAGATACTAAAGGACACAGCAACATCAGCCAGTTTTCTACTCCCAGCCTTGCACCCCGGGAATCTGCATCTTGGACTGCTCAGTCTGTTCACTTTGCTGGACAAACTCAATAATTAGTGGGTCATCCCCCCCACAAAGGGGTCGGATTAGGCCACAGTCTTGTTCTCTCAACTCTTATCCCCCAAACACTTCAATGAAAACACACAGGTCCAGACAAAACACTAACCGCGGCCAATGGGAGCTTCGGGGGAGGTAACTGGATCCCTGTGCTCTCCCTCCCTCAGGTCCCGGCAACTTCCTGGAGCGGTGCGGGGGCAGGGCAGATAAGCGGGAGGGGGGGGGTCCACGGGGAGCTGGCAGGCCATAGAAAATAACCCCATGTGTTTGAGACCCCTGACTTACGGGGTCTTTCTCCTCTGTGGCTTAACTGATGTCTAATTAGTTGTGACTTCCAAATGAAACATTTCCCGCATTTGAGGCATTGAGAGGGTTTCTCTCCATAGTGGTTTCTCCCATGGTTATTAAGATCTGAGAGCTTATTGAAGCTTTTGCCATGGTCCAAGCATTGAAGGGGTGTCTCTCCAGTATGGATTGTCCGACGTGTCACAAGCTGTGATCTCACAATGAATCCTTTCCCACACTGCAGACAGTGCCAGGGTGTCTCTTCCTTGGGATTTGTCTGCTGCGCTCTGGGATCTTCATCTCCTCCCCCACCATTAGTAGATTCATCCACTTTGTTCCTGGGGTGGTTTCCCAGAAGCCTCTCTGACCTGTGCCAATTTCCCCAGGCTTCTCCCTGCTCCCAGGAATGGGAAAAATTCCCTTCAGCTCCTCCCACCAAGGGCCCCTGTGGTTGCACTTCTCCAGGAACTTCCTGATGATGATTCCGGTCCTTGTTCTCAGCACCTGCTGGGAGAGACACAATTCAGACAGGAGTCATTGTGCTGGGGAGAAACAGGAATAGCACCGAGGGACAACCTAACACAAAGACTGAGCAATTGGATTCTGCTTCCACATCCCACCCAAACACTGACAAGGAAGGAAAGCTGGGAAGCAAACTCCTGCAGCTAAGAGGCTGGGTGGAATGCCCTGAGCGATAACTCCTGACTACAGCCCTGTCCTGGCTGACATGAGAAAGAACTGGGGGCATTACTCACACCTCATTTTGGGATTCTCAACTTTTTTCTTATTTCTCCACATGGTTTCTGTGTCAGTCCTCACCTGTGTGGGTGCATCTCAGAAGCCTTCCTTCCTTCCAGGCCTGGAGATCAGGCACCCACGGCTCTTCCTCTCATTCCAGCTGGGCGATCAGCTCAGGTTTGGGAATGGGACATCCTGTGCAGAAGGCGAAATCAGACCAGATCAGGGTGCATGGAGCATTGGTGGAGGATTTGTTACTAAGGACATTCCGTGAGTGGAACCTGTCCCTGTGATCTGCTGGAGGAACGTGGAATCCAAGAGGATTGGGAAATTATCACTGAGCCCCGTTCCACAGATGAAGTTGTCTGGGGAGGTGAGTTGAATTATTATTACACCCTCACTAGGCGTTCCCAGGATCTGTGCGCTCTGGGGGCCTTGCTGACTCACACACAGGTCTGCACTTAAGACCCTGCCTCTTCCTAAACCTGCAGAGCCCAGAGCCCTCCCCATGCATGGAGCTAGTCTCAAGAAGGGAAGTGAACAGTGATTGTATGTGCAGCCAAGAAACAAGACAGGACAATGCTGGATTTATGCCCCTTAAAAGCTGGAGGGGTGGGGATGGTTTAGCGTGTCCATTGGGTTTTGACAACCTTGTCTCACTGGAGAGGGCAAGGAGATGCAAGTATTTCTCACATAGCAGCTGTGCATTATGGAACCCATTTGGCTCTGATCTAACTGACCGGGAACGAACCGGACCACATTCAGATACGCAGGTCCCACGGCTTCTAATAACTGAGGGGACAGGAATCCCTTACCCAGCGAGGTCACCGTCTCGTAGTTCTCCTGCATGATGTTCCTGTAAAGGGCTCCCTATGCGGGGTCCAGCAGAGTCCCCTGCCCTTGGGTGAAATAAATAGCCACCTCCTCGAAGTTCACCGGCATCTGAAACGCCAAGAGTCCCTCACTCAGCACTTGCTGCCCCATATACAATCCCACTAGTCACGGGAAAGGAAAAAAACTGTAAAGCTGTGGGAGGGCCAGAGTAGCAGAATCCCACCCTCACCCTGCTCAGAGCAGCCAGGAGGCTTCAGGGGGTGGAGAAGGTGAGAGCTCCTTGTCCGCCCCAGCACAGGGAGCAGAGCAGGGTCTTCTCATTTCCCACACGCTTGCCAGCCACAGGCGGAGACGGGAAGCAGAGCTTTGAGCTGGGGACGGGACAGGAATCCTGACAGCTTCCCTTCGTATTTCACAGCAGCCTCTGGCCAGTAAGGTCAGGCTCCAGCACTGGGAGTCTTGAAAATGTTCCCAGCCCTGCCGAGGGGGTTTATATCCTGTTTGAGAAATGGGGGAATTTCCCCTCTCCCCTCCCCTGCCACCAATGGGCCTACTCAGAAACTCAGCAGGTTTCTCACACCCTGTCTCCTCCCTGCCTCTCCCTCCCCCCGCCCAGCAGCTCCCTGAAAATCCCCTACCTGAGCTGGCTCCATTACAGCCACTTCCCTTCCCTGTCTCCTGGAAGGCAGGATGATCTGGAGCAAAACATGGACATGATTCCTCAGCCTGTCGGGGTGACAGGGGCGATGGGCGAGGTTACAGAAGGGGCTTCAGTCCATGTCACCCCCAGATTCCCTCCAGGCTCTTTAGACCCTCCCAGTAACAGGAACTCAGAGCCAAATGCTAGAAAAAGAGAAGAACCAAAGGGGCCATTTGTGGGGATTGCCCCCCACTGCAGTGTAAACCCTTTTCCCTTAGCAGCAGCAGGAGCCCTCTGGTGGCATCACGTGAGAATGAGCTGCCCTGGACTCCCCCAGCATCCCCCAGGGACAGGCAGGCAGAGGCTGATCCCACTGGCCCATCCGTGGTCCCCCCTGCCAGAGCCAGCAGTGACTCCGGTCTGACTCTGGTGTGGCTGAGATCCGAGTCCTGCAGGGAAATCAGAGCAGGGCCGTGGGCAGACTCCACAACTTATCAGACACAGACCTCACCAGCATGGGTGTGTCTGACAATAACACACTGAGAGCCGTGTGTGTGTGTGTGTGGGCGGGAGGGGGGATAGGTTGGGTTTTTGCCTCTTAGCCTCTGCACCCTGTGGGGTTAGTCCCCCGATCACTCCCAAACGTGGTTTGACCAGTTCCAGGAGGAAAAGAGCTTCTCTCCGTTCCTCCCCAGCCTTGTGTCGGATGGGGTGGAGAAGCTGCCTTGGCAACTCCCCTCTCCTGCCTCCCCACATCCCCCCTTTCCCTTGCAGTGCCACCCACTCACATCTTCCCCCATTCCAGCCTCGCTCCCCTCAGCCTCACAATCCCCCGGATGCCCCTATCTTCCCTTCAATGCACCCCTGCCCCCATCCCAGCCTGTCCCCTGCATCCCCAGCACCCGCCTCCTGCCCCCACTCCACTCTCCCCGCACCTCTTTATCCTCCTCCCCCTACAGCCCAGGTGCATGTGTGTGTGGGGGGACACTGCTTCCTGGGGCAGCGGGATGAGTGGTTATTTAAACATGTGTCCCCAATTAAAGATTCTCCTGATCCCAAAGGAAAGTGATCAGGAACAGCCAGCATGGATTCACCAAGGGAAGGTCATGCCTGACTAATCTAATCGCCTTTTATCATGAGATTACTGGTTCTGTGGATGAAGGGAAAGCAGTGGATGTATTGTTTCTTGACTTTAGCAAAGCTTTTGACACGGTCTCCCACAGTATTCTTGTCAGCAAGTTAAGGAAGTATGGGCTGGATGAATGCACTATAGGGTGGGTAGAAAGCTGGCTAGATTGTCGGGCTCAACGGGTAGTGATCAATGGCTCCATGTCTAGTTAGCAGCCGGTGTCAAGTGGAGTGCCCCAGGGGTCGGTCCTGGGGCCGGTTTTGTTCAATATCTTCATAAATGATCTGGAGGATGGTGTGGATTGCACTCTCAGCAAATTTGCGGACGATACTAAACTGGGAGGAGTGGTAGATACGCTGGAGGGGAGGGATAGGATACAGAAGGACCTAGACAAATTGGAGGATTGGGCCAAAAGAAATCTGATGAGGTTCAATAAGGATAAGTGCAGGGTCCTGCACTTAGGACGGAAGAATCCTATGCACCGCTACAGACTAGGGACCGAATGGCTAGGCAGCAGTTCTGCGGAAAAGGACCTAGGGGTGACAGTGGACGAGAAGCTGGATATGAGTCAGCAGTGTGCCCTTGTTGCCAAGAAGGCCAATGGCATTTTGGGATGTATACGTAGGGGCATAGCGAGCAGATCGAGGGACGTGATCGTCCCCCTCTATTCGACATTGGTGAGGCCTCATCTGGAGTACTGTGTCCAGTTTTGGGCCCCACACTACAAGAAGGATGTGGATAAATTGGAGAGAGTCCAGCGAAGGGCAACAAAAATGATTAGGGGTCTAGAACACATGACTTATGAGGAGAGGCTGAGGGAGCTGGGATTGTTTAGCCTGCAGAAGAGAAGAATGAGGGGGGATTTGATAGCTGCTTTCAACTACCTGAAAGGGGGTTCCAAAGAGGATGGCTCTAGACTGTTCTCAATGGTAGCAGATGACAGAACGAGGAGTAATGGCTTCAAGTTGCAGTGGGGGAGGTTTAGATTGGATATTAGGAAAAACTTTTTCACTAAGAGGGTGGTGAAACACTGGAATGCGTTGCCTAGGGAGGTGGTGGAATCTCCTTCCTTGGAAGTTTTTAAGGTCAGGCTTGACAAAGCCCTGGCTGGGATGATTTAACTGGGAATTGGTCCTGCTTCGAGCAGGGGGTTGGACTAGATGACCTTCAGGGGTCCCTTCCAACCCTGATATTCTATGATTCTATGATTCTATGATCAGCTACACACCCAGGTCAATAGACAAATCAGATCTTACTCAGAAATCATGCGGTTGCTAATCCTTTAGTATCTAAAATTTAAAGGTTTATTAATAAAAAGAAAGGTAAGAGTTAAAATTGGTCCAAGGACTCAAATACATACAATAATCACAAAACTCTTGATTCAGGCTTATAGCAGTGATGGAATAAACTGCTGGCTTAAGTCAAGTTTCTGGTTACTTCCAAATCATTAGAAGGACCTCTGTTCCCTGGTTGGAACACTCCCCTTGGGATAAGTGCATAGTCCAGAGGTTTGAGCAGCAGAGAAGCTGGAGGAGGAAAGAGGCAAGATGGAGATGTTTCCAGGGCCTTTTATATCTTCTTTTGCCATGTGGAGGGAATCCCATTGTTCTTACTGTGGAAAAGAACAGTAACAAGATGGTGTCCAGTCACATGAGCCAGCACATGGGCAAATCACCCCTCCATGCATGACTCAGTTCTTTACAGGTAGAAGCCATTGCCCACAGGTGAGTTTAAATGTTCCCAGGAAGGCTGGGAAGGGACAGCTCAGTGGTTTGTGCATTGGCCTGCTAAACCCAGGGTTGTGAGTTCAATGCTTGAGGGGCCATTTGGGATCTGGGGCAAAAATTGGGGATTGGCCCTACTTTGAGCAGGGTTGACCTCCTGAGGTCCCTTCCAATCCTGGGATTCTATGATTCTAAGGCTCATCAGATGTGAATTTGGGTCTCCAAAGGCCCACTGTCAGCCATGTACTTCTTGATGGGCCACTCAATTTGAATAGTCCCTTCACAATATGCTGGCCAACTGCTTCACTGGTCCTATTCAGAATTAAACTCATAGAAATACATGTAGCCAATACTCATGATTTCAAATACAAAAATAACACATGCATACCAATAGCATAATAATACCCAGGTATTGATATCGTTTCCCTAGGCACCTCACGAGACCACTTTTGCACAGGTTTGTTGCAAACATAGAACAGTGGTTGCAAAAATGATCTATATGTTCATATTTTAATCAGATCACGTCATACAGGGGACACAGCAGCCCTTTGTCCTTGCTCCCAGCTTCTTGCTGTGGTGACAGATTGCAGCCCCTAGTCTAGCCCTTCCCTCAGGGGCAAACTGCAGTTCTTGGATGGGCCACTCTTTTGCAGCAAGTGGGACAGACCCACTTGCTTTTCTGGGCTCCACCCCCAGGACCCTCTAGGGCCAGCACTTACTGCCTCTCCTCCAAGTTCTCGTGCTTACCTCTTTATTCCTGGGCCACTTTCCCATAGCCCCAGCACCTTCGCTGCCCCCTATCCGGGCTTCAGTCTGGCGGGCAGTCAGGCTGGAGCTCCACTTGCTCTCCTGACCCCACCCCACACTGCTCTTCCCCTCCTTTATAGACAGCTAGTCCTTTTCCCTCAGGCTGGAGAAAGAGACTGCTCCCTGCTCTCCTGAACAGTCCTTTTTATATGGCTCTCACTGGCCCTTCTTGGCTGCTCCATCAAGTCTTCTTTCCATTGGCTCTCTCTGCAAGCCCTCCTCTCATTGGCTGGGCCAAAATTGTTATGTGTAATATTTTCATAAAACAGTCTAGTTCAAAATCAAATAAAAAAGTTAAATCAAAAGGCAAATGTTTGTTTTATTCAACTTAAAATACAAAGTGTTTAATATCAAAAAAATATAATATACTAAAGTCTAATACATTTGCTTAAGTAAAACAAAAAAAAATTTCATTGGCCAAATCTTTCAATTAAAAAAATTGGTATTACAATTTGCACACCAACAGTCTTTAAAAACAAAAACATAAAAAATTAACCCACTCCCCATATTGTACATAAAATCAATAAACAACAAAAACACTCAAGCCTCATTAATAATGCCTTATAAGGAATATAGGAAAACAACTCCATATTAGTACAGCAAAGTTGTTCATCAGCGTGAACAAAATCTGCAGTTACCTAGCACAATATTGCAGCTGGGGGTTTTTACAGAGCTGGCTGGTGCAATAACATACAGTTGGGGATCTTTCGGACACTGCTTGGTCCCCCTCAGTCCCCCTTCCAGCCCCTTCCCACATACCCAAAGTGGCTTAACTGATTATCTGTGTCAACAGACACAGGCCGACTGCACTTTACTATGCTGGCCTAAGTCATACAGGACACAGGCCTGTAGGTTTCTTGCGTTACAGCATTTCCATATAATAAGCTTTCCTCTCTATAGATCAAGTTTAGGCCTGAGAAATTGTCCGCATACCCCATAACCTCAGCCATACAGAACACAACGCCATCCACAGACTCAGAAACACCCCTGACATTCTAATCAAAGGAGCTGACAAAGGAGGTGCTGTAGTCATCATGAACAGGTTGGATTATGAACAGGAGGCTGCCAGGAAACCTTCCAACACCACATTCTACAGGCCACTGTCCTCCAATCCCACTGAGGAGTATCAAAAGAAATTACACTGCTCAAGAAACTCCCTGCTACAGCACGGGAACAAATCTACACAGACACGCCCCTAGAGTCCCGACCAGGGGTATTCTATCTGCTACCCAAGATGCATAAACCTGGAAATCCTGGACGCCCCATCGTCTCAGCCATCGGCATTCTTACAGCAGGATTATCTGGCGATGTGGACTCTCTCCTCACACCCTATGCTAACAGCACTCACAGCTATCTTCGAGACACCACCAACTTCCTGAGGAAACTACAACCTATTGGTGATCTTACACCAATATTCCACACAATGATGGGCTACAAGCTGTCAGGAACATTATCCCTGATGAGGCCACGGCACACCTGGTGGCTGAGCTTTCTGACTTTGTCCTCACCCACAACCATTTCAGATCTGGGAACAATTTATACTTTCAAGTCAGCGGGACTGCTAGGAGTACCCGCATGGCCCCACAGCATGCCAACATCTTTATGGCTGACTTAGAACAACGCTTCCTCAGCTCTCGTCCCCTAGCACCCCCTCCTCTATTTACGCTACATTGATGACATCTTCACCATATGGACCCATGGGAAGGAGGCCCTTGAAGAATTCTGCCAGGATTTCAACAATTTCCACCCCAGCATCGACCTCAGCCTGCACCAGTCCACACAAGAGATCCTGGACACTATAGTACAAATTCGTGATGGTCACATAAATACCACCCTATACTGGAAACCTACTGACCTCTATACTTACCTACATGCCTCCAGCTTCCATCCAGGATACATCACACGATCCATTGTCTACAGCCATGCCCCAAGATACAACCGCATTTGCTCCAATCCCTCAGGCAGAGACAAACATCTACAAGATCTTTATCAAGTATTCTTAAAACTACAATACTCACCTGGGGAAGTGAGGAAACAGACTGACAAAGCAAGATGGAGACCCAGAAGTCACCTTCTACAGAACAGGCCCAACAAGGGAAATAACAGAATACCACTGGCCATCATGTACAGCCCCCAGCTAAAACCTCTCCAGCGCATCATCAACGATGTACAACCTATCCTGGAAAACGATTCCTCATTCTCACAGACCGTGGGAGGCAGGCCAGTCCTCGCTTACAGACAGCTCCCAATCTGAAGCAAATACTCACCAGCACCACACCACAGAAACACTAACCCAGGAACCAATCCCTGCAAAAAATTCCATTGCCAAATCTGTCCCCATATCTACTCTAGCAACACCATCATAGGACCTAACCATATCAGCCATGTCATCAGGGGCACATTCACGTGCACATCGATCAATGTGATATATGCCATCATGTGCCAGCAATGCCCCTCTGCCACGTACATTGGCCAAACCGGACAGTCTCTATGTAAAAGAATAAATGGACACAAATATGACATCAGGAATGGTAACATACAAAAGCCAGTAGCAGAACATTTCAGTCTCCCTGGACATTCAATAACAGATTTAAAGGTAGCCATCCTTCAACCAAAAAACTTCAAAAACAGACTTCAGAGAGAAACTCCAGAGTTACAATTCATTCACAAACTTAACACCATCAATTTGGGCCTGAATAGGAACTGGGAGTGGCTGGCTCACTACAAAAGCAATTTTCCCTTTGTTGGTATTGACCCCTCCTCATCAGTCATTGGGAGTGGACCATGTTCATCCTGTGTGGATTCTCCCATTTTTAATGAGGTATGATCTCTGTCTGAAACTTTTCCCACAGTCTAAGCACTTGTGGGGGTCTCTCTCTTCTACAGATTCTTCCATGTTGAACGAGATCTGATCTCCATGTGAAACTTTTCCCACAGTCCAAGCACTTATAGAGTCACGCTCCGGTGTGGATTCTCTGATGTTTAACCAGCGCTGATCTCTGTATGAAACTTTTCCCACAGTCAAAGCACTTGTGGGGTCTCTCTCCTGTGTGGACTGCCTGATGTTGAACAAGGCGTGACCTTCGTATGAAACTTTTCCCACAGTCCAAGCACTTGTGGGGTCCCTCTCCTGTGTGGATTGCCTGATGATCAGAAAGATCCGACTTGCATATGAAACTTTTCCCACAGTCCAAGCACTTGTGGGGTCTCTCTCCTGTGTGGAGTGCCTGATGATAAACAAGCTCTGACCTTCGTATGAAACTTTTCCCACAGTCCAAGCAATTGTGGGGTCTCTCTCCTGTGTGGAATGCCTGATGTTGAACAAGGTGTGACTTTCTTATGAAACTTTTCCCACAGTCCAAGCACTTGTGGGGTCTCTCTCCTGTGTGGATTGCCTGATGTTCAACAAGGCGTGACCTTCGTATGAAACTTTTCCCACAGTCCAAGCACTTGTGGGGTCTCTCTCCTGTGTGGATTGCCTGATGATCAGCAAGATCTGACTTGAATATGAAACTTTTCCCACAGTCCAAGCACTTGTGGGGTCTCTCTCCTGTGTGGAGTGCCTGATGATAAACAAGAGCTGATCTCCAAGTGAAACTTTTCCCACAGTCCAAGCACTTGTGGAGTCTTTCTCCTGTGTGGATTACCTGATGTTTAACAAGCACCGACCTCCATGTGAAACTTTTCCCGCAGTCCAAGCACTTGTGGGGTCTCTCTCCTGTGTGGATTGCCTGATGATTAACAAGCGCCGACCTCCATGTGAAACTTTTTCCACAGTCCAAACATTTATGGGGTCTCTCTCCTGTGTGGCTTTTCTTATGTGAATTTAGTGCTGACTTTGAACGGAAACATTTCCCGCATTCAATGCATTGAATGGGCTTGTCTACAGTGTGGCTTCTCCCACGGTTATTAAGATCTGTGCGCTTATTGAAGCTTTCCCCACTGTCCAAGCATTGAAATGGTTTCTCTCCTGTATGAACTGTCTGATGTGTAACAAGTTTTGATCTCACAATAAATCCTTTCCCACACTCATGGCAGTGCCAGGGTGTCTCTTCCTTAGGATTTGTCTGCTGCTCTCTGGGATTCTCGTCTCCTCCCCCACCATGAATAGATTCATCCACTTTCTTCCTGGGTTGGTTTATCAGAAGCCTCTCTGACCTGTGCCAATTTCCCCAGGCTTCTCCCTGATTCCAGCAATGGGAAAAATTCCCTTCAGCTCTTCCCAAAAAGGTCCCCTGTGGTTCCACTTCCCCAGGAACTTCCTCATGATGATTCCCCTCCTTGTTCTCACACCCTCGTTCAGCACCTGCTGGGAGAGACACAATCCAGAGAGGAGTCATTGTGCTGGGGAGAAAGAGGAATAGCACTGAGGGAAAAGCCAACACAAAGACTGAGCAATTGCATTCTGCCTCCACATCCCACCCTAACACTTACAAGGAAGGAGAGACGGGAAGGGTGGAATGGCGTGAGCAATATCTGCTGACCATAGCCCTGCTCTTGGTGAGATGAAGAAGAACTGAGGGAGTTACTCACATCATATTTTGGGATTCTCAACTTTTTCCTTCATTCCCTGGATGGTTTCTCTGTCAGGCCTCACCTGTGCTTCTGTATCTCAGAAGCCTTCTGTCCTTGAAATCCTGGAGATCGGACACCCACAGCTCTTCCCCTCGTTCCAGCCGGGCGATAAGCTCAGGTTTGGGAACGGGAAATCCTGTGCAGAAGGTGAAATGAGTCCAGATCAGGGTGCATGGAGCATTGGTGGAGGATTTGTCACAAAGGACGTTCCGTGAGTGGAACCTGTCCCTGTGCTCTGCTGGAGGAACGTGGAATCCAAGAGGATGGGAACAGGGTCACTGAGCCCCCTTGTGCAGAGGACGTTGTCTGGGGAGGTGAGTTGAATTATTACTACACCCTCACTAGGCGTTCCCAGGATCTGTGCACTCTGGGGGCCTTGCTGACTCACACACAGGTCTGCACTTAAGACCCTGCCTCTTTCTAAACCTGCAGAGCCCAGAGCTCTCCCCATGCCTGGAGCTATTCCCAAGGAGGGAGATGAACAGAGATTGTATGTGCAGCCAAGAAACAATACAGACAAGACAATGTGGATTTATGCCCCTTTGAAAGCTGGAGGGGTGGGGATGGTTTAGCTTGTCCATTGGGTTTTGACTCCCCTGTCCCAGTGGAGAGGGCACCGAAATTTCTCATATGGCAGCTGTGCATTATGGAACCCATTCGCCTCTGCTCGAACTGACCAGGGAAGAATCTGACCACATTAAGACACGCACACCCCACAGCTTCTAATAACTGAGGGGACGGGAATCCTTTACCCAGCGAGGTCACCGTCTCGTAGTTCTCCTGCATGACGTCCCTGTAGAGGGCTCTCTGAGCGGGGTCCAGCAGAGCCCCCTGCCCCTGGGTGAAATAAATAGCCACCTCCTCGAAGGTCACCGGCATCTGAAACACCAAGAGTCCCCCACTCAGCACCTGCTGCCCCAGCCACAATCCCACTGCTCAGGGGAAAGGAAAAAAAAAACGTGAAGCTGTGGGAGGGCCAGAGTAGCAAAATCCCACCCCCACCCTGCTCAGAGCAGCCAGGAGGCTTCAGGGGGCGGAGAAGGTGAGAGCTCCCTGTCCGCCCCAGCACACGGAGCACGCCAGGATCTTCTCATTTCCCACACGCCTGCCAGCCATAGACTGGTACAGGAAGCAGAGCTCTGAGCCGGGGACAGGGACAGGAATCCCGACAGCTTCCCTTCGTATTTCACAGCAGCCCCAGGGAAATGGGGTCAGGCTCCAGCACTGGGAGCCTGGAAAATGTTCCCAGCCCTGCCGAGGTGGTTATATCCTGCCTGAGAAATGGGGGAATGTCCCCTCCCCCTTTCCCTGCCACAAAGGGCCTACTTAGTAAATCAGTAGGTTTATCAAACCCTGACTCCTCCCTCCCCCGCCCAGCAGCTCCCTGAAAATCCCCTACCTGAGCTGGCTCCAACACAGCCATTTCCCTTCTCTCTCCTCTGGAAGACTGGCAGATATTTAATGAAACGTGGACCTGATTCCTCAGCCTGTCGGGGCGAGAGGAAGGTTACAGAAGGGGCTTCTGTCCATGTCACTCCCCGATTCCCCCCAGACTCTTCAGACCCTCCCAGTAACAGCATCTCTGAGCCAAATGCTAAAAAAAGGAAAGAACCAAAAGGGCCACTTTGGGAGATTTCCCCCCATTGCAGTGTAAACCCCTCTCCCTTACCAATAGCTGGAGCCCTCTGGTGGCATCACCTGAAGAATGAGCTGCCCTGGAATCCCCCGGCAGCCCCCAGGGACAGGCAGGAAGAGGCTGATCCCATTGGTCCATCCGCGCACCCCCCTGCCTGAGCCAGCAGTGACTCCGGTCTGACTCTGGTGTGGCTGAGATCTGAACCCTACAGGGAAATCAGACCACGGCCCTGGGCAGCCCCCAACACTCAGGGCACACAGACCCCACCACCACAGGGGTGTCTGACAATAACACACTCAGAGCCGGGTCGGGGGGGGGGAGGGGGCTGGGTTTTTTCCGTGTAGCTTCTGCACTCTGAGTGGTTAGTCCCCTGATCACTCCCAAAGCTGAGAAGAGCTTCTCTCCGCCCGCCTCCCCACATCCCCCCTTTCCCTCGCAGTGCCCCCCACTCACGTCTTCCCCCATTCCCGACCTCGCTCCCCTCAGCCCCACAGTCCCCCGATCCTCCTCCATTGTCCCATCTTCCCTTCCGTGCACCCCTGCCCCCATCCCAGCCCGCCCCCGGCATCCCCTGCACCCGCCTCCGGCCCCTCTTTATCCTCCTCCCCCTGCAGCCCAGATGTGACCGGGGGGCCCGCTGCAAGGGGGGGATGGGCGGGTCTCTCTTACCTTCCCCCCGAGCGGGGCCCCCCGGGGCAGGGGCCGGGCCGGGAAGGGGCCCTGGCCGGGCTGGGGGCTCTGCCCTGGGAGAGGCTCCCGGGGAGCAGCGGGCAGGGCCCGGCTGGAGGTTCCCCTCTCCCGGCTGCAGCCCGGGCTCCGGGCTCCCAGCACCAGCCGCCGGGGCTCGGGGATCTCGCCGGGAGCCAGAGTCCCCGCAGCGGCTGCGAGTCACTTCCTGGGCCGGCCCTGAGCCCCGCGATCCTCCCCCCAGAGCCGCCCCCCAGCCGCTCCTGGGTCCTAGCGATCAACCCACAGTAATCCAGCCCCCTGCCCAGCCCCTGCCCCCTGGGGGCCCAACCGCCCCTGGGCTCGGGGAGCTTCTCCCAGCAGTAAGGGGTCATCCCGCCTAGAAACTTCTTCTGTCAGCATTCACGTTTCAGAGTAACAGCCGTGTTAGTCTGTATTCGCAAAAAGAAAAGGAGTACTTATGGCACCTTAGAGACTAACCAATTTATTTGAGCATGAGCTTTCCTGAGCTACAGCTCACTTCATCGGATGCATACCGTGGAAACTGCAGCAGACTTTATATACACACAGAGATCATAAAACAATACCACCTCTCACCCTACTGTCCTGCTGGTAATAGCTTATCTAAAGTGATCATCAAGTTGGGCCATTTCCAGCACAAATCCAGATTTTCTCACCCTCCACAGTCTCGCTTGCAGCCTCCCTGCAGGACTGACCGGGCACGGGCCGCTGGCTGATCAGCCCGTCTGCGGCAAACTTCTCTCCATATTGGGCTGGCAGAGGCCTTGCTCTCACCGCCTCTCTGGTCACCGGCTACTAAAAACCTCTGGTTGTTTGAGCTGACTGGGCCAGATTTGCAGGGGGGAGCGAGGGAAGGCAAAAGGAGAGAGAGCAGAAGTGGGGGTGGCATAATTGTTTAGACCACTGGCAGAGGTGAAAGTAAGCCGGTCTGATCCAGTCTGGCGGACCCAGCAAGAGCCGGGACACCGCTGACTGCACCGGCAGGGGGCAGCTTCCCCAGGCCGGTGATGTGAAGGGCTCTGGCCACCGGAACCACAGCGGAGCCCTGGGCCCTTTAAATCGCCGCTGGAGCCCCGGGGGTCCCGGCTGCCGCTGCAGCTACTGCTCCTGCCCTGATTTTAAGGGCCCGAAGCTCCCAGCAGCTGCTCACGTACCAGGGGGAGTTCAGGATTGAGCCAAAATCAAACTCAGTGGAGTTGAGGATGTCTGCTGGCTCCCCTTCTCTGGTTTGCCCTGCTTAGCGTGTCTTTCAAGATCAGGATGATGAAAGCCCAACAGTGCCATGCTGGGGCCCAGGAGACAGCGGGTGTGAGACGTACCCCAGGGTACAATCTGGACTGTTGAACTGCTTAATTCTCCATCCCAGGGCATGTTTTACACTGCTTCCCAGGGTGGATACAAACCAATGAGTTAAACAAAAATCAGTGTTTTTATTTAAATTGGATTTTTTTTTGATAAAATGCTTTTTGAGGAAAAAACTTATCTAAAGATACGTTTAATTAAGATACATTATAGCTCAAAGATATCTCATCATGGAATAGGGATTGTAAATTCTAATTCTATAGTATGAGACAATATATTCATGGAATGTTTAAGAAAAGTTTTGTACATGAGTTCCAATAGCTGATGAATTAGGGACCCAATTTTATGGGGTTCCACAGGCTTCTGTATAGATTATTTAGGCTAATCTTTCCATCTACCCAATGGGACTCAGTGCTCAGTCTAGAAGATCCCATCAGAGATGCTTAGTTTCCCAGTTCTCAAACTGTGGCTTTGTGTCTCCAGAGGTAACATGCTTGTTAACAGCCAAAATGTTTTTAAATCAATTAATATAGAGAGGTGAGAAATAACAGACCTCACCTCTATTGTCCCTCTGCAAATTTGTGTACACAGAGTCAATCCCTTCCCTCTCTCCAAAAGTGCAAAGTTTCAAAAAGTTGAATGAATAGAAGACTGTTGGAGGCAGAATAGATCTGGACAAGGAGAAGAAGTCTGGAGATAAATGTGAGAAACCATGGACATATGCTTTTCTGTTAAAATATTATATCTTTGCTGTTGAAGAAAAAATCCAGAATACTTAACGTAGTTGTTTTAGTGAAATAAAACAATTTAAACATCTGTCTGGTGATGTTCTCCTCCACCGCGTGGCATGAATGAAATAACCAAACAATGAAATAACCAAATGCAAATAAATGAAATGAAATAACCAAACAATCATTCATTGTCTGATATAGCTGTAAAACTAACCTGAAAAGTTTTCAAAATAAATCACTGTTTTAAAATGTATAGTGTGTACCTTCTAAAAATGAAACCTACATCTATCTCTGAGTTGTGTAGAATATCATGGAGCAGGTCCTCAAGGAATCAATTCTGAAGCACTTAGAGGAGAGCAAAGTGATCAGGAACAGTCAGCATGGATTCACCAAGGGCAAGTCATGCCTGACTAATCTAATTGCCTTCTATGATGAGATAACTGGTTCTGTGGATGAAGGGAAAGCAGTGGACGTGGTGTTCCTTGACTTTAGCAAAGCTTTTGACACTGTCTCCCACAGTCTTCTTGTCAGCAAGTTAAAGAAGTATGGGCTGGACGAATGCACTATAAGGTGGGTAGAAAGTTGGCTAGATTGTTGGGCTCAATGGGTAGTGATCAATTGCTCCATGTCTAGTTGGCAGCCAGTATCAAGCGGAGTGCCCCAAGGGTCGGTCCTGGGGCCGGTTTTCTTCAATATCTTCATTAATGACCTGCAGGATGGTGTGGACTGCACCCTCAGCAAGTTTACAGACGACACTAAACTGGGAGGAGCGGTAGATACGCTGGAGGGTAGCGATAGGATACAGAGGGACCTAGACAAATTGGAGGATTGGGCCAAAAGAAATCTGATGAGGTTCAACAAGGACAAGTGCAGAGTTCTGCACTTAGGACGGAAGAATGCAATGCACCGCTACAGACTAGGGACCGAAAGGCTTGGCAGCAGTTATGCAGAAAAGGACCTAGGGGTGACAGTGGATGAGAAGCTGGATATGAGTCAACAGTGTGCCCTTGTAGCCAAGAAGGCCAATGGCATTTTGGGATGAATAAGTAGGGGCACTGGCAGCAGATCGAGGGACGTGATCGTTCCCCTCTATTCGACATTGGTGAGGCCTCATCCTGAGTACTGTGTCCAGTTTTGGGCCCCACACTACAAGAAGGATGTGGAAATATTGGAGAGAGTCCAGCGGAGGGCAACAAAAATGATTAGGGGACTGGAACACATGACTTACGAAGAGAGGCTGAGGGATCTGGGATTATTTAGTCTACAGAAGAGAAGAATGAGGGGAGATTTGATAGCTGCTTTCAACTACCTGAAAGGAGGTTCCAAAGAGGATGGATTTAGACTATTCTCAGTGGTAGCGGATGACAGGACAAGGAGTAATGCTCTCAAGTTGCAGTGGGGGAGGTTTAGGTTGGATATTAGGAAAAACTTTTTCACTACGAGGGTGATGAAACACTGGAATGCGTTACCTAGGGAGGTGGTACCTTTGGGGGGGGGGAAGGATAGCTCAGTGGTTTGAGCATTGGCCTGCTAAACCCAGGGTTGTGAGTTCAATCCTTGAGGGGGGCATTTAGGGATGTGGGACAAAAATGGGAGATTGGTCCTGCTTTGAGCAGGGGGTTGGACTAGATGACCTCCTGAGGTCCCTTCCAACCCTAATATTGTATGATTCTATGTGGTGGAATCTCCTTCCTGAGAAGTTTTTAATGTCAGGCTTGAGAAAGCCCTGGATGGGACGATTTAATTGGGGATCGGTCCTGCTTTGAGCAGGGGGTTGGACTAGATGACTTCCTGAGGTCCCTTCCAACCCTCATATTCTAGGATCCTAGGATTCTACCACATTCTAAAGGCCACTGTCCTCCATCCCACTAAGGAGTATCAAAAGAAACTACACCAACTGCTCAAGAAACTCTCTGCTACAGCACAGGAACAAATCTACACAGACACACCACTAGAGCCCCGACCAGGGGTATTCTATCTGCTACACAAGATCCATAAACCTGGAAATCCTGGACGCCCCATCATCTCAGGCATCGGCACTCTTACAGCAGGATTATCTGGCGATGTGGACTCTCTCCTCACACCCTATGCTACCAGCACTCCCCGCTATCTTCGAGACACCACCGACTTCCTGAGGAAACTACAACGTATTGGTGAGCTTCCTGAAAACACCATCCTGGCCACCACGGATGTAGAAGCTCTTTACACCAATGTTCCACATGAGGATGGCCTACAAGCTGTCAGGAACATTAATCCTGATGAGGCCACAGCACACCTGGTGGCTGAGCTTTGTGACTTTGTCCTCACCCTCAACCATTTCAGATCTGGGGACAATTTATACTTTCAAGTCAGCGGGACTGCTATGGGTACCCGCATGGCCCCACAGCATGCCAACATCTTTATGGCTAACTTAGAACAACGCTTCCTCAGCTCTCGTCCCCTAGCACCCCCTCCTCTATTTACGCTACATTGATGATATCTTCACCATATGGACCCATGGGAAGGAGGCCCTTGAAGAATTCCACCTGGATTTCAACAATTTCCACCCCAGCATTGACCTCAGCCTGGACCAGTCCATACAAGAGATCCTGGACACTACAGTGCAAATAAGTGATGGTCACATAAATACCACCCTATACTGGAAACCTACTGACCTCTATACTTACCTACATGCCTCCAGCTTCCATCCAGGATACATCACACGATCCATTGTCTACAGCCATGCCCCAAGATACAACCGCATTTGCTCCAATCCCTCAGGCAGAGACAAACACCTACAAGATCTTTGTCAAGCACTCTTAAAACTACAATACTCACCTGGGGAAGTGAGGAAACAGACTGACAAAGCAAGATGGAGACCCAGAAGTCACCTTCTACAGGACAGGCCCAAGAAGGGAAATAACAGAACACCACTGGCCATCATGTACAGCCTCCAGCTAAAACCTCTCCAGCGCATCATCAACGATCTATAACCTATCCTGGAAAAGGACTACTCGTTCTCACAGACCATGGGAGGCAGGCCAGTCCTCGCTTACAGACAGCTCCCAATCTGAAGCAAATACTCACCAACACCACACCACAGAAACACTAACCCAGGAACCAATCCCTGCAACAAATCCCATTGCCAAATCTGTCCCCATATCTACTCTAGCAACACCATCATCGGACCTAACCATATCAGCCATGTCATCAGGGGCACATTCACGTGCACATCGACCAATGTGATATATGCCATCATGTGCCAGCAATGCCTCTCTGCCACGTACATTGGCCAAACCGGACAGTCTCTATGTAAAAGAATAAATGGACACAAATATGACATCAGGAATGGTAACATACAAAAGCCAGTAGCAGAACATTTCAATCTCCCTGGACATTCAATAACAGATTTAAAAGTAGCCATCCTTCAACCAAAAAACTTCAAACACAGACTTCAGAGAGAAACTCCAGAGCTACAATTCATTTGCAAACTTAAAACCAACAATTTGGGCCTGAAGAGGGACTGGGAGTGGCTGGCTCACTACAAAAGCAATTTTCCCTCTCTTGGTATTGACCCCTCCTCATCAGTCATTGGGAGTGGACCACGTTCATCCTGTGTGGATTCTCCCATTTTTAATGGGGTATGATCTCTGTCTGAAACTTTTCCCACAGTCCAAGCACTTATAGAGTCACTCTCCTATGTGGATTTTCTGATGTTTAACCAGCGCCGGTCTCCATGTGAAACTTTTCCCACAGTCCAAGCACTTATAGGGTCTCACTCCTGTGTGGATTCCCTGATGTTGAACCAGCACCGGTCTCCATCTGAAACTTTTCCCACAGTCCAAGCACTTATAGGGTCTCACTCCTGTGTGGATTCTCTGATGTTTCACCAGCGCTGATCTCTGTATGAAACTTTTTCCACAGTCCAAGCACTTGTGGGGTCTCTCTCCTGTGTGGATTGCTTGATGATAAACAAGATCTGACCTTTGTATGAAACTTTTCCCACAGTCCAAGCACTTGTGGGGTCTCTCTCCTGTGTGGATTGCCTGATGATGAACAAGGTGTGACTTTCTTATGAAACTTTTCCCACAATCCAAGCATTTGTGGGGTCTCTCTCCTGTGTGGATTGCCTGATGATGAACAAGGTGTGACCTCTGCATGAAACTTTTCCCACAGTCAAAGCACTTGTGGGGTCTCTCTCCTTTGTGGATTGCCTGATGTTGAACAAGGTGTGACCTCTGCATGAAACTTTTCCCAGAGTCAAAGCACTTGTGGGGTCTCTCTTCTGTGTGGACTGCCCGATGTTTTACAAAGTATGACCTCTGCTTGAAACTTTTTCCACAGTCCAAGCACTTGTGGGGTCTCTCTCCTGTGTGGACTGCCCGATGTTTTACAAGGTATGACCTCTGCTTGAAACTTTTCCCACAGTCCAAGCACTTGTGGGGTCTCTCTTCTGTGTGGACTGCCTGATGTTGAACAAGGTGTGACTTTCTTATGAAACTTTTCCCACAATCCAAGCACTTGTGGGGTCTCTCTCCTGTGTGGATTGCCTGATGACGAACAAGGCGTGACCTTCGTATGAAACTTTTCCCACAGTCCAAGCACTTGTGGGGTCTCTCTCCTGTGTGGATTGCCTGATGATCAGCAAGATCTGACTTGCAAATGAAACTTTCTCCACAGTCCAAGCACTTGTGGGGTCTCTCTCCTGTGTGGACTGCCTGATGCTGAACAAGGCGTGACCTTTGTATGAAACTTTTCCCACAGTCCAAGCACTTGTGGGGTCTCTCTCCTGTGTGGATTGCCTCATGTTGAAGAAGGGCTGACCTTCGTATGAAACTTTTCCCACAGTGCAAGCACTTGTGGGGTCTCTCTCCCGTGTGGATTGCCTGATGACGAACAAGGTCTGATTTCTGCTTGAAACTTTTCCCACAGTCCAAGCACCTGTGGGGTCTCTCTCCTGTGTGGCTTTTCTCATGTGAATTTAGTGCTGACTTTGAACTGAAACATTTCCCGCATTCAACGCATTGAATGGGCTTGTCTACAGTGTGACTTCTCCCATGGTCATTAAGATCTCTGCGCTTATTGAAGCTTTCCCCACTGTCCAAGCATTGAAATGGTTTCTCTCCCGTATGGACTGTTTGATGTGTAACAAGTTGTGATCTCACAATGAATCCTTTCCCACACTCAAGACAGTGCCAGGGTGTCTCTTCCTTGCGATTTGTCTGCTGCTCTCTGGGATTTTCGTCTCCTCCCCCACCGTTAAGAGATTCTTCCACTTTCTTCCTGGGTTGGTTTATCAGAAGCCTCTCTGACCTGTGCCAATTTCCCCAGGCTTCTCCCTGATTCCAGCAATGGGAAAAATTCCCTTCAGCTCTTCCCAAAAAGGTCCCCTGTGGTTCCACTTCCCCAGGAACTGCCTCATGATGATTCCCCTCCTTCTTCTCACTCCCTCGCTCAGCACCTGCTGGGAGAGACACAATCCAGAGAGGAGTCATTGTGCTGGGGAGAAAGAGGAATAGCACTGAGGGAAAAGCCAACACAAAGACTGAGCAATTGGATTCTGCCTCCACATCCCACCCTGACACTTACAAGAAAGGAGAGACGGGAAGGGTGGAATGGCGTGAGCAATATCTGCTGACCATAGCCCTGCTCTCGGTGAGATGAAGAAGAACTGAGGGCGTTACTCACATCGTATTTTGGGATTCTCAACTTTTTCCTTCATTCCCTGGATGGTTTCTCTGTCAGGCCTCACCTGTGCTGGTGCAACTCCGAAGCCTTCTGTCCTTCAAATCCTGGAGATCGGACACCCACAGCTCTTCCCCTCGTTCCAGCCGGGCGATAAGCTCAGGTTTGGGAATGGGAAATCCTGTGCAGAAGGTGAAATGAGTCCAGATCAGGGTGCATGGACCATTGGTGGAGGATTTGTCACAAAGGACGTCCCGTGAGTGGAACCTGTCCCTGTGCTCTGCTGGAGGAACGTGGAATCCAAGAGGATGGGAACAGGGTCACTGAGCCCCCTTGTGCAGAGGACGTTGTCTGGGGAGGTGAGTTGAATTATTACTACACCCTCACTAGGTGTTCCCAGGATCTGTGCGCTCTGGGGGCCTTGCTGACTCACACAGGTCTCGACTTCAGCGTATCTCTTTCTAAACCTGCAGAGCCCAGAGCCCTCCCCATGCCTGGAGCTATTCCCAAGGAGGGAGATGAACAGAGATTGTATGTTGTCATAAATATAAAGGGAAGGGTAAACCCCTTTGAAATCCCTCCTGGCCAGGGGAAAGCTCCTCTCACCTGTAAAGGGTTAAGAAGCTAAAGGTAACCTCGCTGGCACCTGACCAGAATGACCAATGAGGAGACAAGATACTTTCAAAAGCTGGGAGGAGGGAGAGAAACAAAGGGTCTGTGTGTGTCTGTATGCTGGTCTTTGCCAGGGATAGACCAGGAATGGAGTCTTAGAACTTCTAGTAAGTAATCTAGCTAGGTACGTGTTAGATTATGATTTCTTTAAATGGCTGAGAAAAGAATTGTGCTGAATAGAATAACTATTTCTGTCTGTGTATCTTTTTTGTAACTTAAGGTTTTGCCTAGAGGAGTTCTCTATGTTTTTGAATCTAATTACCCTGTAAGATATCTACCATCCTGATTTTACAGGGGGGATTTCTTTATTTCTATTTACTTCTATTTTTTATTAAAAGTCTTCTTGTAAAAACTGAATGCTTTTTCATTGTTCTCAGATCCAAGGGTTTGGGTTTGTGGTCACCTATGCAAATTGGTGAGGCTTTTTATCCAACATTTCCCAGGAAAGGGGGGGGTGCAAGTGTTGGGAGGATTGTTCATTGTTCTTAAGATCCAAGGGTCTGGGTCTGTAGTCACCTAGGCAAATTGGTGAGGCTTTTTACCAAACCTTGTCCAGGAAGTGGGGTGCAAGGTTTTGGGAAGTATTTTGGGGGGAAGGACGCGTCCAAACAGCTCTTCCCCAGTAACCAGTATTAGTTTGCTGGTGGTAGCAGCCAGTCCAAGGACAACGGGGGGAATATTTTGTACCTTGGGGAAGTTTTGACCTAAGCTGGTAAAGATAAGCTTAGAAGGTTTTTCATGCAGGTCCCACATCTGTACCCTAGAGTTCAGAGTGGGGGAGGAACCTTGACATGGTGGCATAGTGGTGGGATTAACCTGAAATCATTTTGAGATCCAGTTGAGATTTTTTGAACTAGAAATACAGATTTTAAAAAGGAATTTTTTTTTCCTGTGGCTTTGAAGCAGCTTTGAAACTGAAAGCAGCTTGGGTTTTCCCTGCTTTGTGGCCAAGCAGAGACAAAAGGGGATTATCTTTGTGAATTGCAGGTTTTCTTTGCCTGGAGGCAGGGTACTTAACTCCTGCAGGGAAATTCACAGTCTTCCAACCCAGAGTTTTTTTTTTCTTTTCTTCCAAAAAGTAAATAGGGGGGGTGTGCTCTACCCATTTGCCTGGAGACAAAAGTGGCAGGGTGTTTTTTTTTAGGATTTTGATTTTTTTGTTTTACAAGGAGCACAGGTTTGAAAGGGAATTTTTTTTTCTTTGGGCTGGGTAAGCAGGTTTCCAAGTAGTTGGAGGTTTTTTGCTTTAATTTGGGCCCAGAGCAGAGACAAGGGAATTGTCTTTTTCTGTAGGCTGACAATCACTATCAGAGAATAGGTATTCTATTCCAGCACAGCAAAATTTTACAGCCAAGTTTTGTTTGTTTATTTCTAAACCTCGGGTGTAAAGTTAGTTAAAAACAGAGAGGTTAGAATGGCAAAATCCGCGGCTCGACTACAGCTCGAATTAGCCAAATTTCAGGCTGAGGAAAGACAAAGGGAACATGAAAGACAGATAGAACTCATGCAGCTGAAGAAGGAACAAGAAAGGGAGGCAGCGAGAGAAGCAGAACAACACCAAGCGGCTGCTCACAGGAGAGCTATGGAAGCGAGGGACAAAGAACTGGAGGAGAAGGAAAAAGAGAGGAAGTATGTGGAGGAGATGGAGAAGATAAAGGCTCAGCAGAATATCCCAACAAACCCTAGTAATCCTTCTCCAAGTACCACTTCCCATCCCAGAAAGTTCCCCACCTACAAGGCAGGCGATGATACTGAGGCCTTCCTAGAAAACTTCGAAAGGGCCTGCCTTGGGTACAACATCTCTACTGACCAATACATGGTAGAGCTGAGGCCGCAGCTCAGTGGACCCTTAGCTGAGGTGGCAGCTGAAATGCCTAAAGAACACATGAACAAGTATGAACTGTTTAAATCCAAGGCGAGAGTCAGAATGGGGATAACACCCGAGCAGTCTCGTCGGAGGTTCAGAGCCCTAAGGTGGAAACCAGACATGTCATTTACCCGACATGCCTACCACATTGTGAAACACTGGGATGCCTGGATATCAGGAGCAAGTGTTGAATCTCCAGTAAATTTGCCCTTCCTAATGCAAATGGAACAATTCTTAGAGGGTGTTCCTGAGGAAATAGAAAGATACATCCTAGATGGGAAACCCAAAACTGTAATCGAGGCAGGAGAGATTGGAGCCAGATGGGTGGAGGTGGCAGAGAAGAAGAAAACTGGTCGCAGTTGGAGCGGAGACCAGAAGGGACCACCCCAGACCACACCCTATTACCGGGGGCCGCCCAAGGCCCCACCTACCTCCCAAAGAACCCTCCAGACCCCTTATCGTCCTGCCACCCCGTTCTCCAGCAACCCTCCTCGCCCCAGTGACCCGTCAGCTGGACAATGTTTTAAATGTAACGAGCTGGGGCATGTAAAGGCCAACTGCCCCAAGAACCCCAACAGATTACAGTTCATTGCACCGGAATCACACCAGAGGTCCACAGGCCCAGATACCTCCCAGATACCCTTGGAGCGGAGGGAAACTGTGAGTGTGGGCAGGAAGAAGGTCACCGCGTGGAGGGACACCGGAGCACAAGTGTCAGCTATCCATGCTTCCTTAGTGGACCCCAATTTAATCAACCCAGAGATCCAAGTGACGATTCAACCCTTCAAGTCCAACTCTTTCAATTTGCCTACAGCCAAGTTGCCTGTCCAGTACAAGGGCTGGTCAGGAACATGGACTTTTGCAGTCTATGATGATTATCCCATCCCCATGCTGTTGGGGTAAGACTTGGCCAATCATGTGAAGCAGGCCAAGAGGGTGGGAACGGTCACCCGCAGCCAGGCTAAACAAGCCGTGAGGCCTAGCTCTGTTCCGGAAACTTCTATCAGGGCCCGGTCAGAGGTGATGGACCCAGACCCCAGGCCAATGTCTGCAACAGCAGTAGTGGATCCAGTCCCAGAGACCCAGACGGAACCAGTCCCAGAACCAGAACCAGCCGAACAACCAACACCAGACCCCGTGTCAGCACTGAATCCAGTACTTGCAACCTCAACACCAGAGGGCCCCACCGAACCTGAACTGGCAGCAGCCGATAACCCGACCCAAGAGGCTCAGCCGGAGCCTGAATCCCAACATAGTGCACCAGTGGAGAGCGGTTCACAGTCAACAGAAACAGCTCCATCCCCTATATCGGTTCCAGAGGGACCAAGCCTAGGTCCACAATCCAATGAGGAACTGATGTCTCCAGCATCAAGGGAACAGTTCCAGACCGAACAGGAAGCAGATGAAAGCCTCCAGAGAGCTTGGACGGCGGCACGGAGCAACCCACCGCCTCTCAGCTCTTCTAATCGATCCAGGTTTGTTGTAGAAAGAGGACTTTTATACAAGGAAACTCTTTCTGGGGGACACCAGGAAGACTGGCATCCTCAGAGACAGTTGGTAGTTCCAACTAAATACCGGGCCAAGCTCTTGAGCTTAGCCCACGATCACCCTAGTGGCCATGCTGGGGTGAACAGGACCAAAGACCGTTTGGGGGGATCATTCCACTGGGAGGGAATGGGCAAGGATGTTTCTACCTATGTCCAGTCTTGTGAGGTGTGCCAAAGAGTGGGAAAACCCCAAGACCAGGTCAAAGCCCCTCTCCAGCCACTCCCCATCATTGAAGTTCCATTTCAGCGAGTAGCTGTGGATATTCTGGGTCCTTTTCCGAAAAAGACCACCCAGAGGAAAGCAGTACATACTGACTTTCATGGATTTTGCCACCCGATGGCCGGAAGCAGTAGCTCTAAGCAACACCAGGGCTAAAAGTGTGTGCCAGGCACTAGCAGACATTTTTGCCAGGGTAGGTTGGCCCTCCGACATCCTCACAGATGCAGGGACTAATTTCCTGACAGGAACTATGAAAAACCTTTGGGAAGCTCATGGGGTAAATCACTTGGTTGCCACTCCTTACCACCATCAAACAAATGGCATGGTGGAGAAGTTTAATGGAACTTTGGGGGCCATGATACGTAAATTCGTAAATGAGCACTCCAATGATTGGGACCTAGTATTGCAGCAGTTGCTCTTTGCCTACAGAGCTGTACCACATCCCAGTTTAGGGTTTTCCCCATTTGAACTTGTATATGGCCGTGAGGTTAAGGGGCCATTGCAGTTGGTGAAGCAGCAATGGGAGGGATTTACACCTTCTCCAGGAACTAACATTCTGGACTTTGTAACCAACCTACAAAACACCCTCCGAACCTCTCTAGCCCTTGCTAGAGAAAACTTACAGGATGCTCAAAAAGAGCAAAAAGCCTGGTATGATAAACATGCCAGAGAGCGTTCCTTCAAAGTAGGAGACCAGGTCATGGTCTTAAAGGCGCTCCAGGCCCATAAAATGGAAGCATCGTGGGAAGGGCCATTCATGGTCCAGGAGCGCCTGGGAGCTGTTAATTATCTCATAGCATTCCCCACCTCCAACCGAAAGCCTAAGGTGTACCATATTAATTCTCTAAAGCCCTTTTATTCCAGAGAATTAAAGGTTTGTCAGTTTACAGCCCACGGAGGAGACGATGCTGAGTGGCCCGAAGGTGTCTACTACGAAGGGAAATGTGGTGGTGGTGTGGAAGAGGTGAACCTCTCCATGACCCTTGGGCGTATGCAGCGACAGCAGATCCAGGAGCTGTGCACTAGCTACGCGCCAACGTTCTCAGCCACCCCAGGCCTGACTGAACAGGCATACCACTCCATTGACACAGGTAATGCTCACCCAATTAGGGTCCAACCTTACCAGGTGTCTCCTCAAGCTAAAACTGCTATAGAACGGGCGATCCAGGATATGTTACAAATGGGTGTAATCCGCCCCTCTGAAAGTGCATGGGCATCTCCAGTGGTTCTAGTTCCCAAACCAGATGGGGAAATACGTTTTTGCGTGGACTACCGTAAGCTAAATGCTGTAACTCGTCCAGACAACTATCCAATGCCCCGCACAGATGAACTATTAGAGAAACTGGGACGGGCCCAGTTCATCTCTACCTTGGACTTAACCAAGGGGTACTGGCAGGTACCGCTAGATGAATCTGCCAAGGAAAGGTCAGCCTTCACCACACATCTCGGGCTGTATGAATTTAATGTACTCCCTTTCGGGCTGCGAAATGCACCCGCCACTTTCCAAAGACTTGTAGATGGTCTCCTAGCGGGATTAGGAGAATATGCAGTCGCCTACCTTGACGACGTGGCCATATTTTCGGATTCCTGGGCAGACCACCTGGAACATCTACAAAAAGTCCTTGAGCGCATAAGGGAGGCAGGACTAACTGTTAAGGCTAAGAAGTATCAAATAGGCCTAAACAGAGTTACTTACCTTGGACACCAGGTGGGTCAAGGAACTATCAGCCCCCTACAGGCCAAAGTGGATGCTATCCAAAAGTGGCCTGTCCCAAAGTCAAAGAAACAGGTTCAATCCTTCTTAGGCTTGGCCGGTTATTACAGACGATTTGTACCGCACTACAGCCAAATCGCTGCCCCACTGACAGACCTAACCAAAAAGAAACAGCCAAATGCTGTTCAGTGGACCAGAAAGTGTCAGAAGGCCTTTAACAAGCTTAAAGCGACACTCATGTCTGACCCTGTATTAAGGGCCCCAGACTTTGACAAACCGTTCCTAGTAACCACAGATGCATCCGAGCGTGGTGTGGGAGCAGTTTTAATGCAGAAAGGACCTGATCAAGAATTCCACCCTGTAGTGTTTCTCAGCAAAAAACTGTCTGAGAGGGAAAGCAACTGGTCAGTCACTGAAAAAGAATGTTACGCCATTGTCTATGCTCTGGAAAAGCTACGCCCATATGTTTGGGGACGGCGTTTCCACCTGCAAACCGACCATGCTGCACTGAAGTGGCTTCACACCGTCAAGGAAACTAACAAAAAACTTCTTCGGTGGAGTTTAGCTCTCCAAGATTTTGATTTCGACATCCAACACATCTCAGGAGCTTCTAACAAAGTGGCTGATGCACTCTCCCATGAAAGTTTCCCAGAATCAACTGGTTAAAATCGTCCTTGAGATGTGGAAAATATTGTTAGTCTTTATGTACTTGGTAGTATATTTAGAGATGCATGTGTCTTATTAACTCTGTTTTTCCTAGAGCTCCAGGAAGAAATCCCAGCCAGTGTTTCACCCTAGCTGAGATTTGGGGGGCGTGTCATAAATATAAAGGGAAGGGTAAACCCCTTTGAAATCCCTCCTGGCCAGGGGAAAGCTCCTCTCACCTGTAAAGGGTTAAGAAGCTAAAGGTAACCTCGCTGGCACCTGACCAGAATGACCAATGAGGAGACAAGATACTTTCAAAAGCTGGGAGGAGGGAGAGAAACAAAGGGTCTGTGTGTGTCTGTATGCTGGTCTTTGCCAGGGATAGACCAGGAATGGAGTCTTAGAACTTCTAGTAAGTAATCTAGCTAGGTACGTGTTAGATTATGATTTCTTTAAATGGCTGAGAAAAGAATTGTGCTGAATAGAATAACTATTTCTGTCTGTGTATCTTTTTTGTAACTTAAGGTTTTGCCTAGAGGAGTTCTCTATGTTTTTGAATCTAATTACCCTGTAAGATATCTACCATCCTGATTTTACAGGGGGGATTTCTTTATTTCTATTTACTTCTATTTTTTATTAAAAGTCTTCTTGTAAAAACTGAATGCTTTTTCATTGTTCTCAGATCCAAGGGTTTGGGTTTGTGGTCACCTATGCAAATTGGTGAGGCTTTTTATCCAACATTTCCCAGGAAAGGGGGGGGTGCAAGTGTTGGGAGGATTTTTCATTGTTCTTAAGATCCAAGGGTCTGGGTCTGTAGTCACCTAGGCAAATTGGTGAGGCTTTTTACCAAACCTTGTCCAGGAAGTGGGGTGCAAGGTTTTGGGAAGTATTTTGGGGGGAAGGACGCGTCCAAACAGCTCTTCCCCAGTAACCAGTATTAGTTTGCTGGTGGTAGCGGCCAGTCCAAGGACAACGGGGGGAATATTTTGTACCTTGGGGAAGTTTTGACCTAAGCTGGTAAAGATAAGCTTAGGAGGTTTTTCATGCAGGTCCCCACATCTGTACCCTAGAGTTCAGAGTGGGGGAGGAACCTTGACATATGTGTAGCCAAGAAACAACACAGACAAGACAAGACAATGCGGATTTATGCCCCTTTGAAAGCTGGAGGGGTGGGGATGGTATAGCTTGTCCATTGGGTTTTGACTCCTGTGTCCCAGTGGAGAGGGCACCGAAATGCATGTATTTCTCACATGGCAGCTGTGCATTTTGGAACCCATTCGCCTCTGCTCTAACTGACCAGGGAAAAACCTGACCACATTAAGACACGTAGACCTCACAGCTTCTAATAACTGAGAGGACGGGAATCCCTTACCCAGCGAGGTCACCGTCTCGTAGTTCTCCTGCATGACGTCCCTGTAGAGGGCTCTCTGAGCGGGGTCCAGCAGAGCCCCCTGCCCCTGGGTGAAATAAATAGCCACCTCCTCGAAGGTCACCGGCATCTGAAACACCAAGAGTCCCCCACTCAGCACCTGCTGCCCCAGCCACAATCCCACTACTCATGGGAAAGGAAAAAAAAACGTGAAGCTCTGGGAGGGCCAGAGTAGCAGAATCCCACCCCCACCCTGCTCAGAGCAGCCAGGAGGCTTCAGGGGGCGGAGAAGGTGAGAGCTCCCTGTCCGCCCCAGCACACGGAGCACGCCAGGATCTTCTCATTTCCCACATGCCTGCCAGCCACAGACTGGGACAGGAAGCAGAACTCTGAGCCGGGGACAGGGGCAGGAATCCTGACAGCTTCCCTTCGTTTTTCACAGCAGATCCAGGGAAATGGGGTCAGGCTCCAGCACTGGGAGCCTGGAAAATGTTCCCAGCCCTGCCGAGGTGGTTATATCCTGCCTGAGAAATGGGGGAATGTCCCCTCCCCATTTCCCTGCCACAATGGGCCTACTTAGTAAATCAGTAGATTTATCAAACCCTAACTCCTACCTGCCCCGCTCAGAAGCGCCCTGAGACTCCCCTACCTGAGCTGGCTCCAACACAGCCATTTCCCTTCTCTCTCCTCTGGAAGACTGGCAGATATTTAGTGAAACGTGGACCTGATTCCTCAGCCTGTCGGGGCGAGAGGGAGGTTACAGAAGGGGCTTCTGTCCTTGTCACACCCCAATTCCCGCCAGACTCTTCAGACCCTCCCAGTAACAGCATATCTGAGCCAAATGCTAAAGAAAAGGGAAGAATCAAAAGGGCCACTTTGGGAGATTTCCATCCATTGCAGTGTAAATTCCTCTCCCTTAGCAATACCTGGAGCCCTCTGGTGGCATCACCTGAAGATTGAGCTGCCCTGGACTCCCCCGGCAGCCCCCAGGGTCAGGCAGGAAGAGGCTGATCCCATTGGCCCATCCGCGCACCCCCCTGCCTGAGCCAGCAGTGACTCCGGTCTGACTCTGGTGTGGCTGAGATCTGAACCCTACAGGGAAATCAGATCAGGGCCCTGGGCAGCCCCCAACACTCAAGGCACACAGACCCCACCACCACAGGGGTGTCTGACAATAACACACTCAGAGCCGGGTGTGTGTGTCGTGGGGGGGGAGTTGAGGGGGGGTTGGGTTTTTTTCCGTGTAGCTGCTGCACCCTGAGGGGTTAGTCCCCTGATCGCTCCCAAAGCTGAGAAGAGCTTCTCTCCGCCCGCCTCCCCACATCCCCCCTTTCCCTCGCTGTGCCCCCCACTCACGTCTTCCCCCATTCCCGACCTCGCTCCCCTCAGCCCCACAGTCCCCGATCCTCCTCCATTGCCCCATCTTCCCTTCCGTGCACCCCTGCCCCCATCCCAGCCTGCCCCCATCCCAGCCTGCCCCCGGCATCCCCTGCACCCGCCTCCGGCCCCTCTTTATCCTCCTCCCCCTGCAGCCCAGATGTGACGGGGGGGGGCCCGCTGCAAGGGGGGGATGGGCGGGTCTCTCTTACCTTCCCCCCGAGCGGGGGCCCCCGGGGCAGGGGCCGGGCCGGGAAGGGGCCCTGGCCGGGCTGGGGGCTCTGCCCTGGGAGAGGCTCCCGGGGAGCAGCGGGCAGGGCCCGGCTGGAGGTTCCCCTCTCCCGGCTGCAGCCCGGGCTCCGGGCTCCCAGCACCAGCCGCCGGGGCTCGGGGATCTCGCCGGGAGCCAGACTCCCCGCAGCGGCTGCGAGTCACTTCCTGCGGCCGGGCCTGAGCCCCGCGATCGCTCCCCCCAGAGCCGCCCCCCAGCCGCTCCTGGGTCCTAGCGATCAACCCACCAAAGGATCAGCATCCCTGTGCCCGGCTCCTGTTACACTCACAGGCTCCGAGGTCACAAGGGACCATCATGAGCATCTTGCCCAGGGGTTCTCACCACCAAATTTGGTGGCCTCAGAGGGTGGCCAACAACTCTCGCTGGTGCCCGCTCTCACACTTGCCCCTAAAATCCCAATTAACTTTACTAGAAACCAATCAATATGCACAGAGGTAAGAGGGGGGAACACTCCTCCTAGTGTGGGGAACTTTTTTGGCTTCTACCAAGCCCCAGAGGAACTGGCAAACAAAAGGATCTGAGTCCTTTACCCAGAGACCTGCATGACCTCAAGGACCCCTCCCCCCCGCCCGCTTCCACTCTGGACCCCCCTAACCCCAAGGCTAGGCCCAGGGATCCTGAGGTGTTCGACCCCCAATCTTGTGATCACTCAGGACAGCTGTCCCCATTCTGGGGTGTTCTCTCCACTCTGGAAGCTTCCTTCATCATTGCACAGAGTTAAAAACAAATACAATTTATTAAACAGCAAGTAATACAAAAATAAGGAGAAAAGTGGGAAAGATGAAAGGAAAACATGTCACCCCGCTCTGTGGGGGAGAACCCCAAACAACCCTCTCTGGAATGCCAGGGCACTTCACAGTCTGTCCCTCCCACATCCCAGGCCTCCTGCCCAGACCCTGACTGTGCTGCAGGCATGCCCAGGGTTGGACACTAACTCTGGTGTTGGCCTCAGGCTCTAGGTAGTAGGACCCTTCTTCCTAGCGTCAGCTGCTTCCTGTCAGGGTTATGATCCCCCACCCAGTCTGGCCTGCAAGGCCTCTTGGCTGAGGGCCTCTCCTTGCCCTGGGCCCTTTGCCCAGGGTCCCCTTCGCTCACTGCTCCCGGCTGCTCCAGTTTCCCTCTGCCTCCAGCCCAGCCCAGCCCTCCTCTCTCCTTAGCCCCTCCTGCTCTGCTCTAGCCCAGCCAGCTCCAGCTGACACAGAGGAGAGGACCCGGCTGCTGATTCCCTCATTGGCCTGCCTGCCCTGTCAATCAGGCTGACCTACAGCATTGCCCCCCCACACCCCTTGTCAGTCTCAGGATCTTCATTTCTCATTGGCCCTTCCCCTTTCTTTAGGTGTTAGGAGACGGCCTAACTAATGGCCAGCCCATTAAGTTTCAGTAAGGGGCCAACAATCCCCTTACTCCTATAAACATGAAAATCATAATTTCTTTATTGGCAGTTAGTAAATCCGCTGCTGTGAAAAATGCAATTTCTATGTTTGCTAAAAATTTTCACAACCTCTCAGCTAGCGACTCGGGTTGCCAATTTGGGAATATTTTTAAAATGGACACTCAAGTCAGAGTGCTGCAACCTCCCCTGCCCCGCCTCTTCCCCCCAAGGTCCCATCCCTGCCCCACCTCTTCCCTCCAAGGCCCTGCTCCGACTCCACCTCTTCCTCCAAGGGTCTACCCGCCCTCCACTTCTCTTTCCCCCTTCCCTGCCTAGGTCAGGAAGGGCTTGTCTGTGGAGCCGGGGCTGGGAGCTGCAGCTGCCCAGTGCAGGTAGGAGGCAGCCCCGCTGAGTCGGGTCTGATGCGAGTGATGACCCAGTGCCTCCCCACCCGCAGTAACTCGACTTTGAGTGTCCGGTCACTAGATGTGATCGGACACTGTCAGGTCCCCTTTTCCACCGGACTTCATGGTTGAAAACCGGGCACCTGGCCACCCTAACAGCACCCACTGTGCCAGAAGTGCTGGGAACGCGTCAGGGACAAGTTCTGCTTTCCGATGGTGGAGGAAGGAACCAGGGGACAGGTGGGTTAGACTCAGTTCTGACCAGCAGGGAAGAATTCATTGCCGGGGGGGGGGAGGAGGAAGAAGCTCCAGGTGGCCTCCCTCGCTCTTTATGGGGAAGAGGGAGTGGGGGGGGGGGGCAGCCCAGCAGGGAACGGGACCTAGATGGGGAGCAATTCACACAGAGCTGGTAGGGCAGCCACGTTGCTGGGAGAGATGCTGCTGGAGTTGGCAGAGCGGGCTCTCAGTTCCCCACAATCCCCTCCTAGGTCGGTGGAAGTGCTCCTGGTGAGGACACAGCCCACCGACCCAAGGAGGATAGCGTGGACATCATCTACCGCAGTCATTGCTGGAGTGGTTATAAGTCAACCTAATACAGGTCAACTTAAGTTTGCAGTGTCGACGTACCCTTACAAACAAAAGGATTTCTCTCACCCAAAAGCTTTCAGCAGTCCATGCTCTTTGGAAAGCCTTCCAGCTCGGACCACTCCCCCAGCTCAATGATGCTCCTGTTGTCTTTCAAGGGATCTTGCTGCCCTGAGTAGAGATGGGGCCAGAACCCCTTTCCCCGCTTCTTGTACTCGGATCCTACATACTTGAAAAGTCTTTGCTGGGTCATGGGGTCAGGGAACTCCGTGGCATAAGTGACCTACACACTGTACTACAGATGAATTGTAAGTTTCTTTGTTTACCCCTTTCTTTCTGTTGGTGGAAATCTCAGAGAATCCTTTAAGACTCAAAATCAGGGGGAGGAAAATTAACCCATTTTCTTCTCCAGTGGCTAAACCGGCTTCACTTCTCGCCTCATTATTCGGCTGTATTAGTTACAAAAGTTTTAGCATCGTCATAAAAGAAAGAGAACGAAAGAGAAAACAACCTTCCCATCTACAAATGATCTGAACTAAACCTAGAAAAAGCCGGGAAGCAATTTTACCAATAGATGGAAACGGGACTATAAGATCTGAAAGTCCAACTGTGCTTTGAAGTTCATTGAGATTTCCCTGCCAATTCCAGGTCTGTGACACTTCCTTCTCCAGCCCTCCGGAGTCTGACTAAGATCATAGACATCTCCTAAGCATGGAGAGCCGGGGACAGGGTGGTACGTGACACCGTGGGAGATGGAGGGATAGAACGGAGGCAGGTTAAACTTTCCATGGCTGGGACAGAGGCTGCTGTGTGGAGAGAGGAGCATGACAGTGAGAGGGGAAGGGGAAACTCTCGTACTCACCCCGTTGCCCTGAAATAGCACAGAAGCGAAAACTCCACATTTTAGTGTCCCTTCTCCCACCTTTTTAGCATCTGGTTAATTCTGGCCCATAAGGGATAAAATGTAGAAACAGTAAATGCTTGACTATCGGGGAATGAGACAACCTGGCCCCGAAGGTGGAACTCAGGGACTAGCAATCACTCTGCTAACGGGAGGTCGGGCGTCAGAAACTGTGTTCCCGGCAGGCTACGCAGCTGCACTGCAGGCTATGGAGGGCTGTGGAGGCAGGCAGGGAGAGGAGCCCCTCCCCAGGCTTGGCCCAGGTCCACTGGAGCTGCTGGGGAGAGGAACCCCTCCCTCAGCCCGGCCCAGGACCACAGGAGCCGCCGTGGCTGGGGAGAGCTGCCTCTGACCTGGCTCCAAACTGCTGTGGTGAGAGAGGGCTGGGGGAGTCCTCTCTCCACTGCAGTCTGAACCCCAAACCCCTCATCCCCAGTCCCAACCCCCACATGCCTAGCCAGACCACTCACCCCTCCGCACCCCAACCCCCGTCCCAGCCCTGAACCCCCTCTCACACGTCAACCTCCACATCCCCAGCCCCACCCCAGAGCCCGCACCTGAATCCAGAGCCCTCACCCCCTTCACCTCATCCCTGTCCCAGTCCTGAGCCAGTTCCCACACTCCGAATCTCTCAGCCCCACCCCCACCCCGTGAATTTTGTTCTGTGCGCCAATATGGAGATGATGTGTCACATACTGGTGCGTAGAACCAAATTCATTCCGCACTTGGACGTAAAAACGGAGGGAACACTGGTCAGAACGCATCCGATGCTGAGCGGGGTCCAGCAGAGCCCCCTGCCCCTGGGTGAAATACACAGCCACCTCCTCCAAGGTCACCGGCATCTGAAACAGCAAGAGTCCCCCGCTCAGCACCTGCTGCCCCTGCCACAGTCCCACTAATCATGGCATAGAAAGAAAAGAGTGAAGGGCCAGAGTAGCAGAATCCCACAGGCACCTGCTCAGAGCGGCCAGGAGGCTCCGGGGGCTGGGAGACGGTGAGAGCGCCTTGTCCCCCTAGCACACGGAGAAGGGGAGGGTCTTCTCATTTCCCACACGCCTGCCAGCCACAGGCTGAGTCGGGAAGCAGAGCTCTGAGCCGGGGACGGGGACAGGAATCCCGACAGCTTCCCTTCATATTTCACAGCAACTGTTACGAATTATTCCAGTTAGGACACGTACAGTTCGTTTCTAGGCTGAGGCAACCAAATAAAGACAGACTGCAGAGTGTCTCAGCGTTTGTAGGTTTATTACGCTCGAGGGTGGTACCGTTCTCTTAAGCAGAGCGGGACCCCGATTACAGGTTACACAAAGATTATATACTGTTGGCAAAACATCCTGCCTGTGAGCCTCGGGGCGCATAACCCAACAAACAGGCCTTCTCCTTATCTATCACCAATGCCCTGCAGCCACCTTCCCCCTGCAAAAACGCTGAATTAGCAGCTATTTCAGGCATGTCCGCTAGTTCCTGTCTCCTTTGTTTCCCTTATCTTGAAACTGTCCAGGTGTCCACTCTGAAGGATCCTCCTTCCTTGGTACATGATGTGCTCACTTCTAGTTAACGGCCGAGAGGAAACCCAAAATGGAGTCACATATGCTAACTAGGTTAATTTCCCCTAACAATTATGAACAGGAGACTGCCAGGCAACTTTCCTACAACTTTCCTATGACAAGATAACTGGTTCTGTGGATGAAGGGAAAGCAGTGGACGTAGTGTTCCTTGACTTTAGCAAAGCTTTTGACACTGTCTCCCACAGTCTTCTTGTCAGCAAGTTAAAGAAGTATGGGCTGGACGAATGCACTATAAGGTGGGTAGAAAATTGGCTAGATTGTTGGGCTCAGTGGGTAGTGATCAATGGCTCCATGTCTAGTTGGCAGCCAGTATCAAGCGGAGTGCCCCAAGGGTCGGTCCTGGGGCCGGTTTTCTTCAATATCTTCATTAATGATCTGGAGGATGGTATGGACTGCACCCTCAGCAAGTTTGCAGACGACACTAAACTGGGAGGAGCAGTAGATACGCTGGAGGGTAGCGATAGGATACAGAGGGACCTAGACAAATTGGAGGATTGGGCCAAAAGAAATCTGATGAGGTTCAACAAGGACAAGTGCAGAGTTCTGCACTTAGGACGGAAGAATGCAATGCATCGCTACAGACTAGGGACCGAAAGGCTTGGCAGCAGTTCTGCAGAAAAGGACCTAGGGGTGACAGTGGATGAGAAGCTGGATATGAGTCAACAGTGTGTCCTTGTAGCCAAGAAGGCCAATGGCATTTTGGGATGAATAAGTAGGGGCATTGGCAGCAGATCGAGGGACGTGATCGTTCCCCTCTATTCAACATTGGTGAGGCCTCATCCTGAGTACTGTGTCCAGTTTTGGGCCCCACACTACAAGAAGGATGTGGAAATATTGGAGAGAGTCCAGCGGAGGGCAACAAAAATGATTAGGGGACTGGAACACATGACTTACGAAGAGAGGCTGAGGGATCTGGGATTATTTAGTCTACAGAAGAGAAGAATGAGGGGAGATTTGATAGCTGCTTTCAACTACCTGAAAGGAGGTTCCAAAGAGGATGGATTTAGACTATTCTCAGTGGTAGCGGATGACAGGACAAGGAGTAATGCTCTCAAGTTGCAGTGGGGGAGGTTTAGGTTGGATATTAGGAAAAACTTTTTCACTACGAGGGTGATGAAACACTGGAATGCGTTACCTAGGGAGGTGGTACCTTTGGGGGTGGGAAGGATAGCTCAGTGGTTTGAGCATTGGCCTGCTAAACCCAGGGTTGTGAGTTTAATCCTTAAGGGGGGCATTTAGAGATGTGGGACAAAAATGGGAGATTGGTCCTGCTTTGAGCAGGGGGTTGGACTAGATGACCTCCTGAGGTCCCTTCCAACCCTAATATTGTATGATTCTATGTGGTGGAATCTCCTTCCTGAGAAGTTTTTAATGTCAGGCTTGAGAAAGCTCTGGATGGGACAATTTAATAGGAGATCGGTCCTGCTTTGAGCAGAGGGTTGGACTAGATGACTTCCTGAGGTCCCTTCCAACCCTAATATTCTAGGATTCTAGGATTCTACCACATTCTAAAGGCCACTGTCCTCCATCCCACTAAGGAGTATCAAAAGAAACTACACCAACTGCTCAAGAAACTCTCTGCTACAGCACAGGAACAAATCTACACAGACACACCCCTAGAGCCCCGACCAGGGGTATTCTATCTGCTACACAAGATCCATAAACCTCGAAATCCTGGACGCCCCATCATCTCAGGCATCGGCACTCTTACAGCAGGATTATCTGGCGATGTGGACTCTCTCCTCACACCCTATGCTACCAGCACTCCCAGCTATCTTCGAGACACCACCGACTTCCTGAGGAAACTACAACGTATTGGTGAGCTTCCTGAAAACACCATCCTGGCCACCACGGATGTAGAAGCTCTTTACACCAATGTTCCACATGAGGATGGCCTACAAGCTGTCAGGAACATTATCCCTGATGAGGCCACAGCACACCTGGTGGCTGAGCTTTGTGACTTTGTCCTCACCCTCAACCATTTCAGATCTGGGGACAATTTATACTTTCAAGTCAGCGGGACTGCTAGGAGTACCCGCATGGCCCCACAGCATGCCAACATCTTTATGGCTGACTTAGAACAATGCTTCCTCAGCTCTCGTCCCCTAGCGCCCCCTCCTCTATTTGCACTACATTGACGACATCTTCACCATATGGACCCATGGGAAGGAGGCCCTTGAAGAATTCCACCTGGATTTCAACAATTTCCACCCCAGCATCGACCTCAGCCTCGACCAGTCCATACAAGAGATCCTGGACACTACAGTGCAAATAAGTGATGGTCACATAAATACCACCCTATACTGGAAACCTACTGACCTCTATACTTACCTACATGCCTCCAGCTTCCATCCAGGATACATCACACGATCCATTCTCTACAGCCATGCCCCAAGATACAACCGCATTTGCTCCAATCCCTCAGGCAGAGACAAACACCTACAAGATCTTTGTCAAGCACTCTTAAAACTACAATACTCACCTGGGGAAGTGAGGAAACAGACTGACAAAGCAAGATGGAGACCCAGAAGTCACCTTCTACAAGAGAGGCCCAACAAGGGAAATAACAGAACACCACTGGCCATCATGTACAGCCTCCAGCTAAACCCTCTCCAGCGCATCATCAACGATCTATAATCTATCCTGGAAAAGGACTACTCGTTCTCACAGACCATGGGAGGCAGGCCAGTCCATGCTTACAGACAGCTCCCAATCTGAAGCAAATACTCACCAACACCACACCACAGAAACACTAACCCAGGAACCAATCCTTGCAACAAATCCCATTGCCAAATCTGTCCCCATATCTACTCTAGCAACACCATCATAGGACCTAACCATATCAGCCATGTCAACAGGGGCACATTCACGTGCACATCTACCAATGTGATGTATGCCATCATGGGCCAGCAATGCCCCTCTGCCACGTACATTGGCCAAACCAGACAGTCTCTATGTAAAAGAATAAATGGACACAAATATGACATCAGGAATGGTAACATACAAAAGCCAGTAGCAGAACATTTCAATCTCCCTGGACATTCAATAACAGATTTAAAAGTAGCCATCCTTCAACCAAAAAACTTCAAACACAGACTTCAGAGAGAAACTCCAGAGCTACAATTCATTTGCAAACTTAAAACCAACAATTTGGGCCTGAAGAGGGACTGGGAGTGGCTGGCTCACTACACAAGCAATTTTCCCTCTCTTGGTATTGACCCCTCCTCATCAATCATTGGGAGTGGACCACGTTCATCCTGTGTGGATTCTCCCATTTTTAATGGGGTATGATCTCTGTCTGAAACTTTTCCCACAGTCCAAGCACTTATAGAGTCACTCTCCTGTGTGGATTTTCTGATGTTTAACCAGCGCCGGTCTCCATGTGAAACTTTTCCCACAGTCCAAGCACTTATAGGGTCTCACTCCTGTGTGGATTCCCTGATGTTGAACCAGCACCGGTCTCCATCTGAAACTTTTCCCACAGTCCAAGCACTTATAGGGTCTCACTCCTGTGTGGATTCTCTGATGTTTCACCAGCACTGATCTCTGTATGAAACTTTTTCCACAGTCCAAGCACTTGTGGGGTCTCTCTCCTGTGTGGATTGCTTGATGATAAACAAGACCTGACCTTTGTATGAAACTTTTCCCACAGTCCAAGCACTTGTGGGGTCTCTCTCCTGTGTGGACTGCCCGATGTTTTACAAGGTATGACCTCTGCTTGAAACTTTTCCCACAGTCCAAGCACTTGTGGGGTCTCTCTTCTGTGTGGACTACTTGATGTTGAACAAGGTGTGACTTTCTTATGAAACTTTTCCCACAATCAAAGCACTTGTGGGGTCTCTCTCCTGTGTGGATTGCCTGATGACGAACAAGGCGTGACCTTCGTACGAAACTTTTCCCACAGTCCAAGCACTTATAGGGTCTCACTCGTGTGTGGATTCTCTGATGTTTCACCAGCACTGATCTCTGTATGAAACTTTTTCCACAGTCCAAGCACTTGTGGGGTCTCTCTCCTGTGTGGATTGCTTGATGATAAACAAGATATGACCTTTGTATGAAACTTTTCCCACAGTCCAAGCACTTGTGGGGTCTCTCTCCTGTGTGGATTGCCTGATGATTAACAAGGTGTGACCTCTGAATAAAACTTTTCCCACAGTCAAAGCACTTGTGGGGTCTCTCTCCTTTGTGGATTGCCTGATGCTTAACAAGGTATGACCTCTGCATGAAACTTTTCCCACAGTCAAAGCACTTGTGGGGTCTCTCTCCTTTGTGGATTGCCTGATGTTTAACGAGGTGTGACCTCTGCATGAAACTTTTCCCAGAGTCAAAGCACTTGTGGGGTCTCTCTTCTGTGTGGACTGCCCGATGTTTTACAAAGTATGACCTCTGCTTGAAACTTTTTCCACAGTCCAAGCACTTGTGGGGTCTCTCTCCTGTGTGGACTGCCCGATGTTTTACAAGGTATGACCTCTGCTTGAAACTTTTCCCACAGTCCAAGCACTTGTGGGGTCTCTCTTCTGTGTGGACTGCCTGATGTTGAACAAGGTGTGACTTTCTTATGAAACTTTTCCCACAATCCAAGCACTTGTGGGGTCTCTCTCCTGTGTGGATTGCCTGATGACGAACAAGGCGTGACCTTCGTATGAAACTTTTCCCACAGTCCAAGCACTTGTGGGGTCTCTCTCCTGTGTGGATTGCCAGATGATCAGCAAGATCTGACTTGCAAATGAAACTTTCCCCACAGTCCAAGCACTTGTGGGGTCTCTCTCCTGTGTGGACTGCCTGATGCTGAACAAGGCGTGACCTTTGTATGAAACTTCTCCCACAGTCCAAGCACTTGTGGGGTCTCTCTCCTGTGTGGATTGCCTCATGTTGAAGAAGGGCTGACCTTCGTATGAAACTTTTCCCACAGTGCAAGCACTTGTGGGGTCTCTCTCCCGTGTGGATTGCCTGATGACGAACAAGGTCTGATTTCTGCTTGAAACTTTTCCCACAGTCCAAGCACCTGTGGGGTCTCTCTCCTGTGTGGCTTTTCTCATGTGAATTTAGTGCTGACTTTGAACTGAAACATTTCCCACATTCAACGCATTGAATGGGCTTGTCTACAGTGTGACTTCTCCCATGGTCATTAAGATCTCTGCGCTTATTGAAGCTTTTCCCACTGTCCAAGCATTGAAATGGTTTCTGTCCTGTATGGACTGTCTGATGTGTAACAAGTTGTGATCTCACAATGAATCCTTTCCCACACTCAAGGCAGTGCCAGGGTGTCTCTTCCTTGCGATTTGTCTGCTGCTCTCTGGGATTCTCGTCTCCTCCCCCACCGTTAAGAGATTCATCCACTTTCTTCCTGGGTTGGTTTATCAGAAGCCTCTCTGACCTGTGCCAATTTCCCCAGGCTTCTCCCTGATTCCAGCAATGGGAAAAATTCCCTTCAGCTCTTCCCAAAAAGGTCCCCTGTGGTTCCACTTCCCCAGGAACTGCCTCATGATGATTCCCCTCCTTCTTCTCACTCCCTCGCTCAGCACCTGCTGGGAGAGACACAATCCAGAGAGGAGTCATTGTGCTGGGGAGAAAGAGGAATAGCACTGAGGGAAAAGCCAACACAAAGACTGAGCAATTGGATTCTGCCTCCACATCCCACCCTAACACTTACAAGAAAGGAGAGACGGGAAGGGTGGAATGGCGTGAGCAATATCTGCTGACCATAGCCCTGCTCTCGGTGAGATGAAGAAGAACTGAGGGCGTTACTCACATAGTATTTTGGGATTCTCAACTTTTTCCTTCCATTCCCTGGATGGTTTCTCTGTCAGGCCTCACCTGTGCTGGTACATCTCCGAAGCCTTCTGTCCTTGAAATCCTGGAGATCAGACACCCACAGCTCTTCCCCTCGTTCCAGCCGGGCGATAAGCTCAGGTTTGGGAACGGGAAATCCTGTGCAGAAGGTGAAATGAGTCCAGATCAGGGTGCATGGACTATTGGTGGAGGATTTGTCACAAAGGACGTTCCGTGAGTGGAACCTGTCCCTGTGCTCTGCTGGAGGAACGTGGAATCCAAGAGGATGGGAACAGGGTCACTGAGCCCCCTTGTGCAGAGGACGTTGTCTGGGGAGGTGAGTTGAATTATTACTACACCCTCACTAGGCGTTCCCAGGATCTGTGCGCTCTGGGGGCCTTGCTGACTCACACACAGGTCTCGACTTCAGCGTACCTCTTTCTAAACCTGCAGAGCCCAGAGCCCTCCCCATGCCTGGAGCTATTCCCAAGGAGGGAGATGAACAGAGATTGTATGTGTAGCCAAGAAACAACACAGACAAAACAAGACAATGCGGATTTATGCCCCTTTGAAAGCTGGAGTGGTGGGGATGGTTTAGCTTGTCCATTGGGTTTTGACTCCTGTGTCCCAGTGGAGAGGGCACCGAAATGCATGTATTTCTCACATGGCAGCTGTGCATTTTGGAACCCATTCGCCTCTGCTCTAACTGACCAGGGAAAAACCTGACCACATTAAGACACGTAGACCTCACAGCTTCTAATAACTGAGAGGACGGGAATCCCTTACCCAGCGAGGTCACCGTCTCATAGTTCTCCTGCATGACGTCCCTGTAGAGGGCTCTCTGAGCGGGGTCCAGCAGAGCCCCCTGCCCCTGGGTGAAATAAATAGCCACCTCCTCGAAGGTCACCGGCATCTGAAACACCAAGAGTCCCCCTCTCAGCACCTGCTGCCCCAGACACAATCCCACTACTCATGGGAAAGGAAAAAAAAAAAGTGAAGCGGTGGGAGGGCCAGAGTAGCAGAATCCCACCCACACCCTGCTCACAGCAGGCAGGAGGCTTCAGGGGGCGGAGAAGGTGAGAGCTCCCTGTCCGCCCCAGCACACGGAGCACGCCAGGATCTTCTCATTTCCCACACGCCTGCCAGCCACAGACTGGGACAGGAAGCAGAACTCTGAGTCGGGGACAGGGGCAGGAATCCTGACAGCTTCCCTTCGTATTTCACAGCAGCCCCAGGGAAATGGGGTCAGGCTCCAGCACTGGGAGCCTGGAAAATGTTCCCAGCCCTGCCGAGGTGGTTATATCCTGCCTGAGAAATGGGGGAATGTCCCCTCCCCATTTCCCTGCCACAATGGGCCTACTTAGTAAATCAGTAGATTTATCAAACCCTAACTCCTCCCTGCCCCGCTCAGCAGCGCCCTGAGAATCCCCTACCTGAGCTGGCTCCAACACAGCCATTTCCCTTCTCTCTCCTCTGGAAGACTGGCAGATATTTAGTGAAACGTGGACCTGATTCCTCAGCCTGTTGGGGCGAGAGGGAGGTTACAGAAGGGGCTTCTGTCCTTGTCACACCCCGATTCCCCGCAGACTCTTCAGACCCTCCCAGTAACAGCATATCTGAGCCAAATGCTAAAGAAAAGGGAAGAATCAAAAGGGCCACTTTGGGAGATTTCCATCCATTGTAGTGTAAACCCCTCTCCCTTACCAATACCTGGAGCCCTCTGGTGGCATCACCTGAAGATTGAGCTGCCCTGGACTCCCCCGGCAGCCCCCAGGGTCAGGCAGGAAGAGGCTGATCCCATTGGCCCATCCGCGCACCCCCCTGCCTGAGCCAGCAGTGACTCCGGTCTGACTCTGGTGTGGCTGAGATCTGAACCCTATAGGGAAATCAGATCAGGGCCCTGGGCAGCCCCCAACAGTCAGGGCACACAGACCCCACCACCACAGGGGTGTCTGACAATAACACACTCAGAGCCGGGTGTGTGTGTCGTGGGGTGGGGGGGGGGTTGAGGGCGGTTTGGGTTTTTTTCCATGTAGCTTCTGCACCCTGAGGGGTTAGTCCCCTGATCACTCCCAAAGCTGAGAAGAGCTTCTCTCCGCCCGCCTCCCCACATCCCCCCTTTCCCTCGCTGTGCCCCCCACTCACGTCTTCCCCCATTCCCGACCTCGCTCCCCTCAGCCCCACAGTCCCCGATCCTCCTCCATTGCCCCATCTTCCCTTCCGTGCACCCCTGCCCCCATCCCAGCCTGCCCCCGGCATCCCCTGCACCCGCCTCCGGCCCCTCTTTATCCTCCTCCCCCTGCAGCCCAGATGTGACGCGGGGGGGGGCCGCTGCAAGGGGGGGATGGGTGGGTCTCTCTTACCTTCTCTCCGAGCGGGGGCCCCCGGGGCAGGGGCCGGGCCGGGAAGGGGCCCTGGCCGGGCTGGGGGCTCTGCCCTGGGAGAGGCTCCCGGGGAGCAGCGGGCAGGGCCCGGCTGGAGGTTCCCCTCTCGCGGCTGCAGCCCGGGCTCCGGGCTCCCAGCACCAGCCGCCGGGGCTCGGGGATCTCGCCGGGAGCCTGGGAGCCAGAGTCCCCGCAGCGGCTGCGAGTCACTTCCTGGGCCGGGCCTGAGCCCCGCGATCGCTCCCCCCAGAGCCGCCCCCCAGCCGCTCCTGGGTCCTAGCGATCAACCCACCAAAGGATCAGCAGCCCTGTGCCCGGCTCCTGTTACACTCACAGGCTCCGAGGTCACAAGGGACCATCATGAGCATCTTGCCCAGGGGTTCTCACCACCAAATTTAGTGGCCTCAGAGTGTGGCCAGCAACTCTCGCTGGTGCCCGCTCTGACACTTGCCCCTATAATCCGAATTAACTTTACTACAAACCAATCAATATGCACAGAGGTAAGAGGAGGGAACACTCCTCCTAGTGTGGGGAACTTTTCTGGCTTCTACCAAGCCCCAGAGGAACTGGCAAGCAAAAGGATCTGAGTCCTTTACCCAGAGGCCTGCATGACATCGAGGACCCCTCCCCCCCGCCCGCTTCCACTCTGAACCCCCGTAACCCCAAGGCTAGGCACAGGGCTCCTGAGGTGCTCAACCCCCAATCTTGTGATCACTCAGGACAGCTGTCCCCACTGTGGGGTGTTCTGTCCACTCTGGATGCTTCCTTCATCATTGCACAGAGTTAAAAACAAATACAATTTATTAAACAGCAAGTAATACAAAAATAAGGAGAAAAGTGGGAAAGATGAAAGGAAAACATGTCACCCCGCTCTGTGGGGGAGAACCCCAAACAACCCTCTCTGGAATGCCAGGGCACTTCACAGTCTGTCCCTCCAACGTCCCAGGCTTCCTGCCCAGACCCTGACTGTGCTGCAGGCATGCCCAGGGTTGGACACTAACTCTGGTGTTGGCCTCAGGCTCTAGGTAGTAGGACCCTTCTTCCTAGCGTCAGCTGCTTCCTGTCAGGGTTATGATCCCCCACCCAGTCTGGCCTGCAAGGCCTCTTGGCTGAGGGCCTCTCCTTGCCCTGGGCCCTTTGCCCAGGGTCCCCTTCGCTCACTGCTCCCGGCTGCTCCAGTTTCCCTCTGCCTCCTGCCCAGCCCAGCCCTCCTCTCTCCTTAGCCCCTCCTGCTCTGCTCTAGCCCAGCCAGCTCCAGCTGACACAGAGGAGAATACCTGGCTGCTGACTCCCTCATTGGCCTGCCTGCCCTGTCAATCAGGCTGACCTACAGCATTGCCCCCCCACACCCCTTGTCAGTCTCAGGATCTTCATTTCTCATTGGCCCTTCCCCTTTCTTTCGGTGTTAGGAGACGGCCTAACTAATGGCCAGCCCATTAAGTTTCAGTAAGGGGCCAACAATCCCCTTACTCCTATAAACATGAAAATCATAATTTCTTTATTGGCAGTTAGTAAATCCGCTGCTGTGAAAAATGCAATTTCTATGTTTGCTAAAAATTTTCACAACCTCTCAGCTAGCGACTCGGGTTGCCAATTTGGTAATATTTTTAAAATGGACACTCAAGTCGGAGTGCTGCAACCTCCCCTGCCCCGCCTCTTCCCCCCAAGGTCCCATCCCTGCCCCACCTCTTCCCTCCAAGGCCCTGCTCCGACTCCACCTCTTCCTCCAAGGGTCTACCTGCCCTCCACTTCTCTTTCCCCCTTCCCTGCCTAGGTCAGGAAGGGCTTGTCTGTGGAGCCGGGGCTGGGAGCTGCAGCTGCCCAGTGCAGGTAGGAGGCAGCCCCGCTGAGTCGGGTGTGATGCGAGTGATGACCCAGTGCCTCCCCACCCGCAGTAACTCGACTTTGGCTGTCTGGTCAGTAGATGTGATCGGACACTGTCAGGTCCCCTTTTCCACCGGACTTCATGGTTGAAAACCGGGCACCTGGCCACCCTAACAGCACCCACTGTGCCAGAAGTGCTGGGAACGCGTCAGGGACAAGTTCTGCTTTCCGATGGTGGAGGAAGGAACCAGAGGGCAGGTGGGTTAGACTCATGTAACCCTTCGCCCGTCAGAGTTGGCAGCAACAAGGGCCGGGTTCAATATCTAGGGGATCCATTCCAATAACACAATGCAAACCGGCTCGAGCCCCCACCCAGTGACCTGGGACAAATATATACCACCCCCGCTGGGCGCCTCCAAGAGGCAATACTTCCCCTCTCGCAAGCACATAGTCTGAGTGTAGCAAAAAGCCTTTTAATAACAGAGAGAAACAATGTGGCATTATGTTGGAGAAACACCACCAACAGGATTCATAACACAACCCATGAGCAAAAAAACCCACCCCAAGCAAATTGGGGCATGCCCTTTCCCTTTGGTTCTTGAGTCCAGCAACCCCAAATCACCCAAAGTCCCAAAAGTCCAATGACCCAAAAGTCTCTGTCCCTGGTCAGGGCAGCTCCAGAGTTCGAAAGTTTATCTGCAGAGCTTTACCTCCCAACCTGGGTGGAGATGGGGGCGGGGGTAAGAGGCACCTTACATGATCTGAAGCTGAGCACCCCACAGCTCCATAGGCCTCCGCTCCGCTCGCTCGCCGCCCCACGAACTGCTTCGCTCAGCTCCGCTCTGCGGCCCACCAGCAGCTCCCGCCATCCCACGAACTGCTCCGCATCCCACCAGCAGCTCCCGCCGTCCTATGAACTGCTCCGCATCCCACCAGCAGCTCCCGCCGTCCTATGAACTGCTCCACCAGCCTGTCCACAAGGCACTCCAGCCGTCCCGCAAACTGCTCCACAATATATCTTCAGGCTCCCCCACTACTTAACACAACGCTCAGTGATTTCAGCTCTTAGTCAGTTCAGCTCTTTGGTGAATTCAGCTTGTAGTAGGGGAGCCTCAGTGCTGGTGCACCATTAGCCCAAAGTGAGCTCAGCAGCCTGTAACTAGACTCCTAATGGAATCAAAATTAGCTCTGATATTCCACAGTGGAGCGAGGAGGAAGTGCAATTAGCATGTAAGGCCCTCACAAAGGAGCCCATACCACCAAGTATTAATACTTATCCCCAGCCTCTCTCAATTCACAGAGTTTTGGAACCCCATGACCCTTGCCTAGCGAGTGCTACTTAGTAGATGGTGAGTCCCTCCCTTAGGAGTCTGACTAAGATCATAGACATCAAAGCTGTGACTCCTAAGCATGGAGATCCGGGGACAGGGTGGTATGTGACACCGTGGGAGATGGAGGGATAGAACGGAGGCAGGTTAAACTTTCCATGGCTGGGACAGAGGCTGCTGTGTGGAGAGAGGAGCGTGACAGTGAGAGGGGAAGGAGGGAATCTCTCGCACTCACCCCGTTGCCCTGAAATAGCACAGAAGCGAAAACTCCACATTTTATTGTCCCTTCTCCCACCTTTTTAGCATCTAGTTAATTCTGGCCCATAAGGGATAAAATGTACAAACACTAAATGCTTTTCAGCACGGCCTGGAGCAATGCGAGACTATTTGGGAATGAGACAACCTGGCCCCGAAGGGGGAACTCAGGGACTAGCAATCACTCTACTAACGGAAGGTCGGGGGTCAGAAACTGTGTTCCCGTCAGCCTACGCAGCTGAACTGCAGGCTATGGAGGGCCGTGGAGGCAGGCAGGGAGAGGAGCCCCTCTCCAGGCTTGGCCCAGGTCCAGCTTTGAGCCGGGGATGGGGTCAGGAATCCCGACAGCTTCCCTTCATATTTTACAGCAACTGTTACGAATTATTCCAGTTAGGACACTTACACTTCGTTTCTAGGCTGAGGCAACCAAATAAAGACAGACTGCAGAGTGTCTCAGAGTTTGTAGGTTTATTATGCTCGAGCGTGGTACCGTTCTCTTAAGCTGAACGGGACCCCGATTACAGGTTACACAAAGATTATATACTGTTGGCAAAACATCCTGCCTGTGTGCCTCGGGGCGCATAACCCAACAAACAGGCCTTCTCCTTATCTATCACCAATCCCCTGCAGCCACCTTGCCCCTGCAAAAACGCTAAATTAGCAGCTATTTCAGGCATGTCAGCTGGTTCCTGTCTCCTTTGTTTACCTTCTCTTGAAACTGTCCAGCTGTCCACCCTGAAGGATCCTTCCTTCCTTCTTGCTACGTGGTGTGCTCACTTCTAGTTAATGGCCGAGAGGAAACCCAAAATGGAGTCACATATGCTAACTAGGTTAATTTCCCCTAACAATTATGAACAGGAGGCTGCCAGGCACCTTTCCTACAACTTTCCTATGACAAGATAACTGGTTCTGTGGATGAAGGGAAAGCAGTGGACGTGGTGTTCCTTGGCTTTAGTAAAGCTTTTGACACTGTCTCCCACAGTATTCTTGTCAGCAAGTTAAAGAAGTATGGGCTGGACGAATGCACTAGAAGGTGGGTAGAAAATTGGCTAGATTGTCGGGCTCAACGGGTAGTGATCAATGGCTCCATGTCTAGTTGGCAGACGGTATCAAGCGTAGTGCCCCAAGGGTCGGTCCTCGGGCCGCTTTTCTTCAATATCTTCATTAATGATCTGCAGGATGGTGTGGATTGCACCCTCAGCAAGTTTGCAGACGACACTAAACTGGGAGGAGAGGTAGATACGCTGGAGGGTAGCGATAGGATACAGAGGGACCTAGACAAATTGGAGGATTGGGCCAAAAGAAATCTGATGAGGTTCAACAAGGACAAGTGCAGAGTCCTGCACTTAGGACGGAAGAATGCAATGCACCGCTACAGACTAGGGACCAAATGGCTAGGCAGCAGTTCTGCAGAAAAGGACCTAGGGGTTACAGTGGATGAGAAGCTGGATATGAGTCAACAGTGTGCCCTTGTAGCCAAGAAGGCCAATGCCATTTTGGGATGAATAAGTAGGGGCATTGGCAGCAGATCGAGGGACATGATCGTTCCCCTCTATTCGACATTGGTGCGGCCTCATCTGGAGTACTGTGTCCAGTTTTGGGCCCCACACTACAAGAAGGATGAGGAAATATTGGAGAGTGTCCAGCGGAGGGCAACAAAAATGATTAGGGGACTGGAACACATGACTTACGAAGAGAGGCTGAGGGATCTGGGATTATTTAGTTTACAGAAGAGAAGAATGAGGGGAGATTTGATAGCTGCTTTCAACTGCCTGAAAGGTGGTTCCAAAGAGGATGGATCTAGACTATTCTCAGTGGTAGTGGATGACAGGACAAGGAGTAATGATCTCAGGTTGCAGAGGGGGAGGTTTAGGTTGGATATTAGGAAAAACTTTTTCACTAGGAGTGTGGTGAAACACTGGAATGCGTTACCTAGGGAGGTAGTGGAATCTCCTTCCTTAGAAGTTTTTAAGGTCAGGCTTGACAAAGCCCTGGGTGGGACTATTTAATTGGGGATCGGTCCTGCTTTGAGCAGGGGGTTGGACTAGATGACCTCCTGAGGTCCCTTCCAACCCTCATATTCTAGGATTCTACCACATTCTAAAGGCCACTGTCCTCCATCCCACTAAGGAGTATCAAAAGAAACTACACCAACTGCTCAAGAAACTCTCTGCTACAGCACAGGAACAAATCTACACAGACAGACCCCTAGAGCCCCGACCAGGGGTATTCTATCTGCTACACAAGATCCGTAAACCTGGAAATCCTGGACGCCCCATCATCTCAGCCATCGGCACTCTTACAGCAGGATTATCTGGCGATGTGGACTCTCTCCTCACACCCTATGCTACCAGCACTCCCAGCTATCTTCGAGACACCACCGACTTCCTGAGGAAACTACAACGTATTGGTGAGCTTCCTGAAAACACCATCCTGGCCACCACGGATGTAGAAGCTCTTTACACCAATATTCCACATGAGGATGGCCTACAAGCTGTCAGGAACATTATCCCTGATGAGGCCACGGCACACCTGGTGGCTGAGCTTTGTGACTTTGTCCTCTCCCTCAACCATTTCAGATCTGGGGACAATTTATACTTTCAAGTCAGCGGGACTGCTAGGAGTACCCGCATGGCCCCACAGCATGCCAACATCTTTATGGCTGACTTAGAACAACGCTTCCTCAGCTCTCGTCCCCTAGCGCCCCCTCCTCTATTTGCGCTACATTGATGACATCTTCATCCTATGGACCCATGGGAAGGAGGCCCTTGAAGAATTCCACCTGGATTTCAACAATTTCCACCCCAGCATCGACCTCAGCCTGGACCAGTCCATACAAGAGATCCTGGACACTACAGTGCAAATAAGTGATGGTCACATAAATACCACCCTATACTGGAAACCTATTGACCTCTATACTTACCTACATGCCTCCAGCTTCCATCCAGGACACATCACACGATCCATTGTCTACAGCCATGCCCCAAGATACAACCGCATTTGCTCCAATCCCTCAAGCAGAGACAAACACTTACAAGATCTTTATCAAGCATTCTTAAAACTACAATACTCCCCTGGGGAAGTGAGGAAACAGACTGACAAAGGAAGATGGAGACCCAGAAGTCACCTTCTACAGGACTGGACCAACAAGGGAAATAACAGAACACCACTGGCCATCATGTACAGCCTCCAGCTAAAACCTCTCCAGCACATCATCAACGATCTACAACCTATCCTGGAAAACGATTCCTCATTCTCACAGACTGTGGGAGGCAGGCCAGTCCTCGCTTACAGACAGCTCCCAATCTGAAGCAAATACTCACCAGCACCACACCACAGAAACACTAACCCAGGAACCAATCCCTGCAAAAAATTCCATTGCCAAATCTGTCCCCATATCCACTCTAGCGACACCATCATAGGACCTAACCATATCAGCCATGTCATCAGGGGCACATTCACGTGCACATCTACCAATGTGATATATGCCATCATGGGCCAGCAATTCCCCTCTGCCACGTACATTGGCCAAACCGGACAGTCTCTATGTAAAAGAATAAATGGACACAAATATGACATCAGGAATGGTAACATACAAAAGCCAGTAGCAGAACATTTCACTCTCCCTGGACATTCAATAACAGATATAAAAGTAGTCATCCTTCAACCAAAAAACTTCAAAAACAGACTTCAGAGAGAAACTCCAGAGCTACAATTCATTTACAAACTTAACACCATCAATTTGGGCCTAAATAGGGACTAGGAGTGGCTGGCTCACTACAAAAGCAATTTTCCCTTTGTTGGTATTGACCCCTCCTCATCAGTCATTGGGAGTGGACCACGTCCATCCTGTGTGGATTCTCCCATATTTAATGAGGTATGATCTCTGTCTGAAACTTTTCCCACAGTCTAAGCGCTTGTGGGGGTCTCTCTCTTGTATAGATTCTTCCATGTTGAACAAGATCTGATCTCCATGTGAAACTTTTCCCACAGTCCAAGCACTTATACAGTCACTCTCCTGTGTGGATTCTCTGATGTTTAACCAGCGCTGATCTCTGCTTGAAACTTTTCCCACAGTCAAAGCACTTGTGGGGTCTCTCTTCTGTGTGGACTGCCTGATGACGAACAAGGTATGACTTCGTTATGAAACTTTTCCCACAATCCAAGCATTTGTGGGGTCTCTCTCCTGTGTGGATTGCCTGATGTTCAACAAGGTGTGACTTTGTTATGAAACTTTTCCCACAATCCAAGCATTTGTGGGGTCTCTCTCCTGTGTGGATTGCCTGATGATTAACAAGGTGTGACCTCTGAATGAAACTTTTCCCACAGTCCAAGCATTTGTGGGGTCTCTGTCCTGTGTGGTATGCCTGATGTTCAACAAGGTGTGACCTCTGCATGAAACTTTTCCCACAGTCAAAGCACTTGTGGGGTCTCTCTCGTTTGTGGGTTGCCTGATGTTTAAGAAGGTGTGAACTCTGCTTGAAACTTTTCCCACAGTCAAAGCACTTGTGGGGTCTCTCTTCTGTGTGGACTGCCCAATGTTTTACAAGGTATGACCTCTGCTTGAAACTTTTCCCACAGTCAAAGCACTTGTAGGGTCTCTCTTCTGTGTGGACTGCCCAATGTTTTACAAGGTCTGACCTCTGCTTGAAACTTTTCCCACAGTCAAAGCACTTGTGGGGTCTCTCTTCTGTGTGGACTGCCTGATGACGAACAAGGCGTGACCTTCGTATGAAACTTTTCCCACAGTCCAAGCACTTGTGGGGTCTCTCTCCTCTGTGGATTGCCTGATGACGAACAAGGACTGATTTCTGCTTGAAACTTTTCCCACAGTCAAAGCACTTGTGGGGTCTCTCTCCTGTGTGGATTGCCTGATGTTTAACAAGGGTTGACCGCTGTATGAAATTTTTCCCACAGTCCAAACACTTGTGGGGTCTCTCTCCTGTGTGGATTGCCTGATGTTGAACAAGGTTTGACCTTCGTACGAAACTTTTCCCACAGTCAAAGCACTTGTGGGGTCTCTCTCCTGTGTGGATTGCCTGATGATTAGCAAGATATGACTTGCATATGAAACTTTTCCCACAGTCGAAGCACTTATGGGGTCTCTCTCCTGTGTGGATTGCCTGATGATTAACAAGCGCCGACCTCCATGTGAAAATTTTCCCACAGTCTAAACATTTATAGGGTCTCTCTCCTGTGTGGCTTTTCTCATGTGAATTTAGTGCTGACTTTGAACTGAAACATTTCCTGCATTCAACGCACTGAATGGGCTTGTCTACAGTGTGACTTCTGCCATGGTCATTAAGATCTCTGCGCTTATTGACGCTTTCCCCACTGTCCAAGCATTGAAATGGTTTCTCTCCCGTATGGACTGTCTGATGTGTAACAAGTTGTGATCTCACAGTGAATCCTTTCCCACACTCAAGGCAGTGCCAGGGTGTCTCTTCCTTGGGTTTTGTCTGCTGCTCTCTGGGATTCTCGTCTCCTCCCCCACCGTTAAGAGATTCATCCACTTTCTTCCTGGGTTGGTTCATCAGAAGCCTCTCTGACCTGTGCCAATTTCTCCAGGCTTCTCCCTGATTCCAGCAAGGGGAAAAATTCCCTTCAGCTCTTCCCAAAAAGGTCCCCTGTGGTTCCACTTCCCCAGGAACTCCCTCATGATGATTGCCCTCCTTCTTCTCACTCCCTCGCTCAGCACCTGCTGGGAAAGACACAATCCAGGGAGGAGTCATTGTGCTGGGGAGAAAGAGGAATAGCACTGAGGGAAAAGCCAACACAAAGACTGAGCAATTGGATTCTGCCTCCACATCCCACCCAAACATTCACAAGGAAGGAGAGATGGGAAGGGTGGAATGGCGTGAGCAATATCTGCTGACCACAGCCCTACTCTCGGTGAGATGAAGAAGAACTGAAGGTGTTACTCACATCATATTTTGGGATTCTCAACTTTTTCCTTCATTCCCTAGACGGTTTCTCTGTCAGGCCTCACCTGTGCTGGTGCACCTCAGAAGCCTTCTGTCCTTCAAATCTTGGAGATCGGACACCCACAGCTCTTCCCCTCGTTCCAGCCGGGTGATAAGCTCAGGTTTGGGAAATTGAAATCCTGTGCAGAGGGTGAAATGATTCCGGATCAGGGTGCATGGAGCATTGGTGGAGGATTTGTCACAAAGGACGTTCCGTGAGTGGAACCTGTCCCTGTGCTCTGCTGGAGGAACGTGGAATCCAAGAGGATGGGAACAGGGTCACTGAGCCCCCTTGCGCAGAGGACGTTGTCTACGGAGGTGAGTTGAATTATTACTACACCCTCACTAGGCGTTCCCAGGATCTGTGCGCTCTGGGGGCCTTGCTGACTCACACACAGGTCTGCACTTAAGCCCCTGCCTCTTTCTAAACCTGCAGAGCCCAGAGCTCTCCCCATGCCTGGAGCTATTCCCAAGGCGGGAGATGAACAGGGATTCTATGTGCACGTAAGTAACAAGACAGAGAAGACAATGCAGATTTATGCCCCTTTGAAAGCTGGAGGGGTGGGATGGTTTAGCTTGTCCATTGGGTTTTGACTCCTGTGTCCCAGTGGAGAGGGCACCGAAATGCATGTATTTCTCACATGGCAGCTGTGCATTATGGAACCCATTCGCCTCTGCTCTAACTGACCAGGGAAAAACCTGACCACATTAAGACACGTAGACCTCACAGCTTCTAATAACTGAGAGGACGGGAATCCCTTACCCAGCGAGGTCACCGTCTCATAGTTCTCCTGCATGACGTCCCTGTAGAGGGCTCTCTGAGCGGGGTCCAGCAGAGCCCCCTGCCCCTGGGTGAAATAAATAGCCACCTCCTCGAAGGTCACCGGCATCTGAAACACCAAGAGTCCCCCACTCAGCACCTGCTGCCCCAGCCACAATCCCACTACTCATGGGAAAGGAAAAAAAAACGTGAAGCTGTGGGAGGGCCAGAGTAGCAGAATCCCACCCACACCCTGCTCACAGCAGCCAGGAGGCTTCAGGGGGTGGAGAAGGTGAGAGCTCCCTGTCCGCCCCAGCACACGGAGCACGCCAGGATCTTCTCATTTCCCACACGCCTGCCAGCCACAGACTGGGACAGGAAGCAGAGCTCTGAGCCGGGGACAGGGGCAGGAATCCTGACAGCTTCCCTTCGTATTTCACAGCAGCCCCAGGGAAATGGGGTCAGGCTCCAGCACTGGGAGCCTGGAAAATGTTCCCAGCCCTGCCGAGGTGGTTATATCCTGCCTGAGAAATGGGGGAATGTCCCCTCCCCATTTCCCTGCCACAATGGGCCTACTTAGTAAATCAGTAGATTTATCAAACCCTAACTCCTCCCTGCCCCGCTCAGCGGCGCCCTGAGACTCCCCTACCTGAGCTGGCTCCAACACAGCCATTTCCCTTCACTCTCCTCTGGAAGACTGGCAGATATTTAGTGAAACGTGGACCTGATTCCTCAGCCTGTTGGGGCGAGAGGGAGGTTACAGAAGGGGCTTCTGTCCTTGTCACACCCCGATTCCCCCCAGACTCTTCAGACCCTCCCAGTAACAGCATGTCTGAGCCAAATGCTAAAGAAAAGGGAAGAATCAAAAGGGCCACTTTGGGAGATTTCCATCCATTGCAGTGTAAATTCCTCTCCCTCAGCAATACCTGGAGCCCTCTGGTGGCATCACCTGAAGATTGAGCTGCCCTGGACTCCCCCGACAGCCCCCAGGGACAGGCAGGAAGAGGCTGATCCCATTGGCCCATCCGCGCACCCCCCTGCCTGAGCCAGCAGTGACTCCGGTCTGACTCTGGTGTGGCTGAGATCTGAACCCTATAGGGAAATCAGATCAGAGCCCTGGGCAGCCCCCAACACTCAGGGCACACAGACCCCACCACCACAGGGGTGTCTGACAATAACACACTCAGAGCCGGGTGTGTTTGTCGTGGGGGTGGGGGGTTGAGGGGGGTTTGGGTTTTTTTCCGTGTAGCTTCTGCACCCTGAGGGGTTAGTCCCCTGATCGCTCCCAAAGCTGAGAAGAGCTTCTCTCCGCCCGCCTCCCCACATCCCCCCTTTCCCTCGCTGTGCCCCCCACTCACGTCTTCCCCCATTCCCGACCTCGCTCCCCTCAGCCCCACAGTCCCCGATCCTCCTCCATTGCCCCATCTTCCCTTCCGTGCACCCCTGCCCCCATCCCAGCCTGCCCCCGGCATCCCCTGCACCCGCCTCCGGCCCCTCTTTATCCTCCTCCCCCTGCAGCCCAGATGTGACGCGGGGGGGGGCCGCTGCAAGGGGGGATGGGTGGGTCTCTCTTACCTTCCCCCCGAGCGGGGCCCCCCGGGGCAGGGGCAGGGGCCGGGCCGGGAAGGGGGCCCTGGCCGGGCTGGGGGCTCTGCCCTGGGAGAGGCTCCCGGGGAGCAGCGGGCAGGGCCCGGCTGGAGGTTCCCCTCTCCCGGCTGCAGCCCGGGCTCCGGGCTCCCAGCACCAGCCGCCGGGGCTCGGGGATCTCGCCGGGAGCCTGGGAGCCAGAGTCCCCGCAGCGGCTGCGAGTCACTTCCTGGGCCGGGCCTGAGCCCCGCGATCCTCCCCCCAGAGCCGCCCCCCAGCCGCTCCTGGGTCCTAGCGATCAACCCACCAAAGGATCAGCAGCCCTGTGCCCGGCTCCTGTTACACTCACAGGCTCCGAGGTCACAAGGGACCATCATGAGCATCTTGCCCAGGGGTTCTCACCACCAAATTTGGTGGCCTCAGAGGGTGGCCAGCAACTCTCGCTGGTGCCCGCTCTCACACTTGCCCCTATAATCCCAATTAACTTTACTAGAAACCAATCAATATGCACAGAGGTAAGAGGAGGGAACACTCCTCCTAGTGTGGGGAACTTTTCTGGCTTCTACCAAGACCCAGAGGAAATGGCGAGCAAAAGGATCTGAGTCCTTTACCCAGAGGCCTGCATGACATCGAGGACCCCTCCCCCCCACCCGCTTCCACTCTGGACCCCCCTAACCCCAAGGCTAGGCCCAGGGCTCCTGAGGTGCTCGACCCCCAATCTTGTGATCACTCAGGACAGCTGTCCCCATTGTGGGGCGTTCTCTCCACTCTGGAAGCTTCCTTCATCATTGCACAGAGTTAAAAACAAATACAATTTATTAAACAGCAAGTAATACAAAAATAAGGAGAAAAGTGGGAAAGATGAAAGGAAAACATGTCACCCCGCTCTGTGGGGGAGAACCCCAAACAACCCTCTCTGGAATGCCAGGGCACTTCACAGTCTGTCCCTCCCACATCCCAGGCCTCCTGCCCAGACCCTGACTGTGCTGCAGGCATGCCCAGGGTTGGACACTAACTCTGGTGTTGGCCTCAGGCTCTAGGTAGTAGGACCCTTCTTCCTAGCGTCAGCTGCTTCCTGTCAGGGTTATGATCCCCCACCCAGTCTGGCCTGCAAGGCCTCTTGGCTGAGGGCCTCTCCTTGCCCTGGGCCCTTTGCCCAGGGTCCCCTTCGCTCACTGCTCCCGGCTGCTCCAGTTTCCCTCTGCCTCCAGCCCAGCCCAGCCCTCCTCTCTCCTTAGCCCCTCCTGCTCTGCTCTAGCCCAGCCAGCTCCAGCTGACACAGAGGAGAGGACCCGGCTGCTGACTCCCTCATTGGCCTGCCTGCCCTGTCAATCAGGCTGACCTACAGCATTGCCCCCCCACACCCCTTGTCAGTCTCAGGATCTTCATTTCTCATTGGCCCTTCCCCTTTCTTTCGGTGTTAGGAGACGGCCTAACTAATGGCCAGCCCATTAAGTTTCAGTAAGGGGCCAACAATCCCCTTACTCCTATAAACATGAAAATCATAATTTCTTTATTGGCAGTTAGTAAATCCGCTGCTGTGAAAAATGCAATTTCTATGTTTGCTAAAAATTTTCACAACCTCTCAGCTAGCGACTCGGGTTGCCAATTTGGGAATATTTTAAAAATGGACACTCAAGTCGGAGTGCTGCAACCTCCCCTGCCCCGCCTCTTCCCCCCAAGGTCCCATCCCTGCCCCACCTCTTCCCTCCAAGGCCCTGCTCCGACTCCACCTCTTCCTCCAAGGGTCTACCCGCCCTCCACTTCTCTTTCCCCCTTCCCTGCCTAGGTCAGGAAGGGCTTGTCTGTGGAGCCGGGGCTGGGAGCTGCAGCTGCCCAGTGCAGGTAGGAGGCAGCCCCGGCTGAGTCGGCTCTGATGGGAGTGATAACCCAGTGCCTCCCCACCCGCAGTAACTCGACTTTGGCTGTCTGGTCAGTAGATGTGATCGGACACTGTCAGGTCCCCTTTTCCACCGGACTTCATGGTTGAAAACCGGGCACCTGGCCACCCTAACAGCACCCACTGTGCCAGAAGTGCTGGGAACGCGTCAGGGACAAGTTCTGCTTTCCGATGGTGGAGGAAGGAACCAGAGGGCAGGTGGGTTAGACTCATGTAACCCTTCGCCCGTCAGAGTTGGCAGCAACAAGGGCCGGGTTCAATATCTAGGGGATCCATTCCAATAACACAATGCAAACCGGCTCGAGCCCCCACCCAGTGACCTGGGACAAATATATACCACCCCCGCTGGGCGCCTCCAAGAGGCAATACTTCCCCTCTCGCAAGCACATAGTCTGAGTGTAGCAAAAAGCCTTTTAATAACAGAGAGAAACAATGTGGCATTATGTTGGAGAAACACCACCAACAGGATTCATAACACAACCCATGAGCAAAAAAACCCACCCCAAGCAAATTGGGGCATGCCCTTTCCCTTTGGTTCTTGAGTCCAGCAACCCCAAATCACCCAAAGTCCCAAAAGTCCAATGACCCAAAAGTCTCTGTCCCTGGTCAGGGCAGCTCCAGAGTTCGAAAGTTTATCTGCAGAGCTTTACCTCCCAACCTGGGTGGAGATGGGGGCGGGGGTAAGAGGCACCTTACATGATCTGAAGCTGAGCACCCCACAGCTCCATAGGCCTCCGCTCCGCTCGCTCGCCGCCCCACGAACTGCTTCGCTCAGCTCCGCTCTGCGGCCCACCAGCAGCTCACACCATCCCACGAACTGCTCCGCATCCCACCAGCAGCTCCCGCCGTCCTATGAACTGCTCCGCATCCCACCAGCAGCTCCCGCCGTCCTATGAACTGCTCCACCAGCCTGTCCACAAGGCACTCCAGCCGTCCCGCAAACTGCTCCACAATATATCTTCAGGCTCCCCCACTACTTAACACAACGCTCAGTGATTTCAGCTCTTAGTCAGTTCAGCTCTTTGGTGAATTCAGCTTGTAGTAGGGGAGCCTCAGTGCTGGTGCACCATTAGCCCAAAGTGAGCTCAGCAGCCTGTAACTAGACTCCTAATGGAATCAAAATTAGCTCTGATATTCCACAGTGGAGCGAGGAGGAAGTGCAATTAGCATGTAAGGCCCTCACAAAGGAGCCCATACCACCAAGTATTAATACTTATCCCCAGCCTCTCTCAATTCACAGAGTTTTGGAACCCCATGACCCTTGCCTAGCGAGTGCTACTTAGTAGATGGTGAGTCCCTCCCTTAGGAGTCTGACTAAGATCATAGACATCAAAGCTGTGACTCCTAAGCATGGAGATCCGGGGACAGGGTGGTATGTGACACCGTGGGAGATGGAGGGATAGAACGGAGGCAGGTTAAACTTTCCATAGCTGGGACAGAGGCTGCTGTGTGGAGAGAGCAGCGTGACAGTGAGAGGGGAAGGAGGGAATCTCTCGCACTCACCCCGTTGCCCTGAAATAGCACAGAAGCGAAAACTCCACATTTTATTGTCCCTTCTCCCACCTTTTTAGCATCTAGTTAATTCTGGCCCATAAGGGATAAAATGTACAAACACTAAATGCTTTTCAGCATGGCCTGGAGCAATGCGAGACTATTTGGGAATGAGACAACCTGGCCCCGAAGGGGGAACTCAGGGACTAGCAATCACTCTGCTAACGGAAGGTCGGGGGTCAGAAACTGTGTTCCCGTCAGGCTACGCAGCTGAACTGCAGGCTATGGAGGGCCGTGGAGGCAGGCAGGGAGAGGAGCCCCTCCCCAGGCTTGGCCCAGGTCCAGCTTTGAGCCGGGGATGGGGTCAGGAATCCCAACAGCTTCCCTTCATATTTTACAGCAACTGTTACGAATTATTCCAGTTAGGACACTTACACTTCGTTTCTAGGCTGAGGCAACCAAATAAAGACAGACTGCAGAGTGTCTCAGAGTTTGTAGGTTTATTATGCTCGAGCGTGGTACCGTTCTCTTAAGCTGAACGGGACCCCGATTACAGGTTACACAAAGATTATATACTGTTGGCAAAACATCCTGCCTGTGTGCCTCGGGGCGCATAACCCAACAAACAGGCCTTCTCCTTATCTATCACCAATCCCCTGCAGCCACCTTCCCCCTGCAAAAACGCTAAATTAGCAGCTATTTCAGGCATGTCGGCTGGTTCCTGTCTCCTTTGTTTCCCTTCTCTTGAAACTGTCCAGCTGTCCACCCTGAAGGATCCTTCCTTCCTTCTTGCTTCGTGGTGTGCTCACTTCTAGTTAATGGCCGAGAGGAAATCCAAAATGGAGTCACATATGCTAACTAGGTTAATTTCCCCTAACAATTATGAACAGGAGGCTGCCAGGCACCTTTCCTACAACTTTTCTGTGACGAGATAACTGGTTCTGTGGATGAAGGGAAAGCAGTGGACGTGGTGTTCCTTGGCTTTAGTAAAACTTTTGACACTGTCTCCCACAGTATTCTTGTCAGCAAGTTAAAGAAGTATGGGCTGGACGAATGCACTAGAAGGTGGGTAGAAAATTGGAAGATTGTCGGGCTCAACGGGTAGTGATCAATGGCTCCATGTCTAGTTGGCAGACGGTATCAAGCGTAGTGCCCCAAGGGTCGGTCCTGGGGCCGCTTTTCTTCAATATCTTCATGAATGACCTGCAGGATGGTGTGGATTGCACCCTCAGCAAGTTTGCAGACGACACTAAACTGGGAGGAGAGGTAGATACGCTGGAGGGTAGAGATAGGATACAGAGGGACCTAGACAAATTGGAGGATTGGGCCAAAAGAAATCTGATGAGGTTCAACAAGGACAAGTGCAGAGTCCTGCACTTAGGACGGAACAATGCAATGCACCGCTACAGACTAGGGACCAAATGGCTAGGCAGCAGTTCTGCAGAAAAGGACCTAGGGGTTACAGTGAATGAGAAGCTGGATATGAGTCAACAGTGTGCCCTTATAGCCAAGAAGGCCAATGGCATTTTGGGATGAATAAGTAGAGGCATTGGCAGCAGATCGAGGGATGTGATCGTTCCCCTCTATTCGACATTGGTGAGGCCTCATCTGGAGTACTGTGTCCAGTTTTGGGCCCCACACTACAAGAAGGATGTGGAAATATTGGAGAGTGTCCAGCGGAGGGCAACAAAAATGATTAGGGGACTGGAACACATGACTTACGAAGAGAGGCTGAGGGATCTGGGATTATTTAGTTTACAGAAGAGAAGAATGAGGGGAGAGTTGATAGCTGCTTTCAACTGCCTGAAAGGTGGTTCCAAAGAGGATGGATCTAGACTATTCTCAGTGGTAGTGGATGACAGGACAAGGAGTAATGGTCTCAGGTTGCAGAGGGGGAGGTTTAGGTTGGATATTAGGAAAAACTTTTTCACTAGAAGTGTGGTGAAACACTGGAATGCGTTACCTAGGGAGGTAGTGGAATCTCCTTCCTTAGAAGTTTTTAAGGTCAGGCTTGACAAAGCCCTGGCTGGGACGATTTAATTGGGGATCGGTCCTGCTTTGAGCAGGGGGTTGGACTAGATGACCTCCTGAGGTCCCTTCCAACCCTCATATTCTAGGATTCTACTACATTCTAAAGGCCACTGTCCTCCGATCCCACTGAGGAGTACCAAAAGAAACTATACCAACTGCTCAGGAAACTCCCTGATACATTATGGGAACAAATCTACACAGACACACCCCTAGAGCCCCGACCAGGGGTATTCTATCTGCTACCCAAGATCCATAAACCTGGAAATCCTGGATGCCCCATCATCTCGGGCAACGGCACTCTTACAGCAGGATTATCTGGCGATGTGGACTCTCTCCTCACACCCTATGCTACCAGCACTCCCAGCTATCTTCGAGACACCACCGACTTCCTGAGGAAACTACAACGTATTGGTGAGCTTCCTGAAAACACCATCCTGGCCACCACGGATGTAGAAGCTCTTTACACCAATATTCCACATGACGATGGGCTACAAGCTGTCAGGAACATTATCCCTGATGAGGCCACGGCACACCTGGTGGCTGAGCTTTGTGACTTTGTCCTCACCATTTCAGATCTGGGGACAATTTATACTTTCAAGTCAGCGGGACTGCTAGGAGTACCCGCATGGCCCCACAGCATGCCAACATCTTTATGGCTGACTTAGAACAATGCTTCCTCAGCTCTCGCCCCCTAGCGCCCCCTCCTCTATTTGCGCTACATTGATGACATCTTCATCCTATGGACCCATGGGAAGGAGGCCCTTGAAGAATTCCACCTGGATTTCAACAATTTCCACCCCAGCATCAACCTCAGCCTGGACCAGTCCACACAAGAGATCCTGGAAACTATAGTGCAAATAAGTGATGGTCACATAAATACCACCCTATACTGGAAACCTATTGACCTCTATACTTACCTACATGCCTCCAGCTTCCATCCAGGACACATCACACGATCCATTGTCTACAGCCATGCCCCAAGATACAACCGCATTTGCTCCAATCCCTCAAGCAGAGACAAACACTTACAAGATCTTTATCAAGCATTCTTAAAACTACAATACTCCCCTGGGGAAGTGAGGAAACAGACTGACAAAGGAAGATGGAGACCCAGAAGTCACCTTCTACAGGACTGGACCAACAAGGGAAATAACAGAACACCACTGGCCATCATGTACAGCCTCCAGCTAAAACCTCTCCAGCACATCATCAACGATCTACAACCTATCCTGGAAAACGATTCCTCATTCTCACAGACCGTGGGAGGCAGGCCAGTCCTCGCTTACAGACAGCTCCCAATCTGAAGCAAATACTCACCAGCACCACACCACAGAAACACTAACCCAGGAACCAATCCCTGCAACAAATTCCATTGCCAAATCTGTCCCCATATCCACTCTAGCGACACCATCATAGGACCTAACCATATCAGCCATGTCATCAGGGGCACATTCACGTGCACATCTACCAATGTGATATATGCCATCATGGGCCAGCAATTCCCCTCTGCCACGTACATTGGCCAAACCGGACAGTCTCTATGTAAAAGAATAAATGGACACAAATATGACATCAGGAATGGTAACATACAAAAGCCAGTAGCAGAACATTTCACTCTCCCTGGACATTCAATAACAGATATAAAAGTAGTCATCCTTCAACCAAAAAACTTCAAAAACAGACTTCAGAGAGAAACTCCAAAGCTACAATTCATTTGCAAACTTAACACCATCAATTTGGGCCTAAATAGGGACTAGGAGTGGCTGGCTCACTACAAAAGCAATTTTCCCTTTGTTGGTATTGACCCCTCCTCATCAGTCATTGGGAGTGGACCACGTCCATCCTGTGTGGATTCTCCCATATTTAATGAGGTATGATCTCTGTCTGAAACTTTTCCCACAGTCTAAGCGCTTGTGGGGGTCTCTCTCTTGTATAGATTCTTCCATGTTGAACAAGATCTGATCTCCATGTGAAACTTTTCCCACAGTCCAAGCACTTAAACAGTCACTCTCCTGTGTGGATTCTCTGATGTTTAACCAGCGCTGATCTCTGCTTGAAACTTTTCCCACAGTCAAAGCACTTGTGGGGTCTCTCTTCTGTGTGGACTGCCTGATGACGAACAAGGTATGACTTCGTTATGAAACTTTTCCCACAATCCAAGCATTTGTGGGGTCTCTCTCCTGTGTGGATTGCCTGATGTTCAACAAGGTGTGACTTTGTTATGAAACTTTTCCCACAATCCAAGCATTTGTGGGGTCTCTCTCCTGTGTGGATTGCCTGATGATTAACAAGGTGTGACCTCTGAATGAAACTTTTCCCACAGTCCAAGCATTTGTGGGGTCTCTGTCCTGTGTGGTATGCCTGATGTTCAACAAGGTGTGACCTCTGCATGAAACTTTTCCCACAGTCAAAGCACTTGTGGGGTCTCTCTCGTTTGTGGGTTGCCTGATGTTTACGAAGGTGTGAACTCTGCTTGAAACTTTTCCCACAGTCAAAGCACTTGTGGGGTCTCTCTTCTGTGTGGACTGCCCAATGTTTTACAAGGTATGACCTCTGCTTGAAACTTTTCCCACAGTCAAAGCACTTGTAGGGTCTCTCTTCTGTGTGGACTGCCCAATGTTTTACAAGGTCTGACCTCTGCTTGAAACTTTTCCCACAGTCAAAGCACTTGTGGGGTCTCTCTTCTGTGTGGACTGCCTGATGACGAACAAGGCGTGACCTTCGTATGAAACTTTTCCCACAGTCCAAGCACTTGTGGGGTCTCTCTCCTCTGTGGATTGCCTGATGACGAACAAGGACTGATTTCTGCTTGAAACTTTTCCCACAGTCAAAGCACTTGTGGGGTCTCTCTCCTGTGTGGATTGCCTGATGTTTAACAAGGGTTGACCGCTGTATGAAATTTTTCCCACAGTCCAAACACTTGTGGGGTCTCTCTCCTGTGTGGATTGCCTGATGTTGAACAAGGTTTGACCTTCGTACGAAACTTTTCCCACAGTCAAAGCACTTGTGGGGTCTCTCTCCTGTGTGGATTGCCTGATGATTAGCAAGATATGACTTGCATATGAAACTTTTCCCACAGTCGAAGCACTTATGGGGTCTCTCTCCTGTGTGGATTGCCTGATGATTAACAAGCGCCGACCTCCATGTGAAAATTTTCCCACAGTCTAAACATTTATAGGGTCTCTCTCCCGTGTGGCTTTTCTCATGTGAATTTAGTGCTGACTTTGAACTGAAACATTTCCTGCATTCAACGCACTGAAAGGGCTTGTCTACAGTGTGGCTTCTGCCATGGTCATTAAGATCTCTGCGCTTATTGACGCTTTCCCCACTGTCCAAGCATTGAAATGGTTTCTCTCCCGTATGGACTGTCTGATGTGTAACAAGTTGTGATCTCACAATGAATCCTTTCCCACACTCAAGGCAGTGCCAGGGTGTCTCTTCCTTGGGATCTGTCTGCTGCTCTCTGGGATTCTCGTCTCCTCCCCCACCGTTAAGAGATTCATCCACTTTCTTCCTGGGTTGGTTCATCAGAAGCCTCTCTGACCTGTGCCAATTTCTCCAGGCTTCTCCCTGATTCCAGCAAGAGGAAAAATTCCCTTCAGCTCTTCCCAAAAAGGTCCCCTGTGGTTCCACTTCCCCAGGAACTGCCTCATGATGATTGCCCTCCTTCTTCTCACTCCCTCGCTCAGCACCTGCTGGGAAAGACACAATCCAGGGAGGAGTCATTGTGCTGGGGAGAAAGAGGAATAGCACTGAGGGAAAAGCCAACACAAAGACTGAGCAATTGGATTCTGCCTCCACATCCCACCCAAACATTCACAAGGAAGGAGAGATGGGAAGGGTGGAATGGCGTGAGCAATATCTGCTGACCACAGCCCTACTCTCGGTGAGATGAAGAAGAACTGAAGGTGTTACTCACATCATATTTTGGGATTCTCAACTTTTTCCTTCATTCCCTAGACGGTTTCTCTGTCAGGCCTCACCTGTGCTGGTGCACCTCAGAAGCCTTCTGTCCTTCAAATCCTGGAGATCGGACACCCACAGCTCTTCCCCTCGTTCCAGCCGGGTGATAAGCTCAGGTTTGGGAAATTGAAATCCTGTGCAGAGGGTGAAATGATTCCGGATCAGGGTGCATGGAGCATTGGTGGAGGATTTGTCACAAAGGACGTTCCGTGAGTGGAACCTGTCCCTGTGCTCTGCTGGAGGAACGTGGAATCCAAGAGGATGGGAACAGGGTCACTGAGCCCCCTTGCGCAGAGGACGTTGTCTACGGAGGTGAGTTGAATTATTACTACACCCTCACTAGGCGTTCCCAGGATCTGTGCGCTCTGGGGGCCTTGCTGACTCACACACAGGTCTGCACTTAAGCCCCTGCCTCTTTCTAAACCTGCAGAGCCCAGAGCTCTCCCCATGCCTGGAGCTATTCCCAAGGCGGGAGATGAACAGGGATTCTAAGTGCACGTAAGAAACAAGACAGAGAAGACAATGCAGATTTATGCCCCTTTGAAAGCTGGAGGGGTGGGGATGGTTTAGCTTGTCCATTGGGTTTTGACTCCCGTGTCCCAGTGGAGAGGGCACCGAAATGCATGTCTTTCTCACATGGCAGCTGTGCATTATGGAACCCATTCGCCTCTGCTCTAACTGACCAGGGAAAAACCTGACCACATTAAGACACACAGACCCCACAGTTTTTAATAACTGAGGGGACGGGAATCTCTTACCCAGCGAGGTCACCGTCTCATAGTTCTCCTGCATGATGTCCCTGTAGAGGGCTCTCTGAGCGGGGTCCAGCAGAGCCCCCTGCCCCTGGGTGAAATAAATAGCCACCTCCTCGAAGGTCACCGGCATCTGAAACACCAAGAGTCCCCCACTCAGCACCTGCTGCCCCAGCCACAATCCCACTACTCATGGGAAAGGAAAAAAAAATGTGAAGCTGCGGGAGGGCCAGAGTAGCAGAATCCCACCCACACCCTGCTCACAGCAGCCAGGAGGCTTCAGGGGGTGGAGAAGGTGAGAGCTCCCTGTCCGCCCCAGCACACGGAGCACGCCAGGATCTTCTCATTTCCCACACGCCTGCCAGCCATAGACTGGTACAGGAAGCAGAGCTCTGAGCCGGGGACAGGGACAGGAATCCCGACAGCTTCCCTTCGTATTTCACAGCAGCCCCAGGGAAATGGGGTCAGGCTCCAGCACTGGGAGCCTGGAAAATGTTCCCAGCCCTGCCGAGGTGGTTATATCCTGCCTGAGAAATGGGGGAATGTCCCCTCCCCCTTTCCCTGCCACAATGGGCCTACTTAGTAAATCGGTAGGTTTATCAAACCCTGTCTCCTCCCTCCCCCGCCCAGCAGCTCCCTGAAAATCCCCTACCTGAGCTGGCTCCATCACAGCCATTTCCCTTCTCTGTCCCCTGGAAGACTGGCCGATCTTTAGTGAAACGTGGACCTGATTCCTCAGCCTGTTGGGGCGAGAGGGAGGTTACAGAAGGGGCTTCTGTCCGTGTCTCACCCCGATTCCCCCCAGACTCTTCAGACTGTTGGGGACACTGGGGCATAGCCACTAGGTAACTCAAGGGAATGGAAGACCATGAGTGTGGATGAAGCGCCCTCACACTAGGCCCAACTGTCCTTGGCCCCCCCGCCTGCAGGCACTCGCAGCAGCTATGCGCACTAGGCCCAAGTGTCCTTAGCCCCCCACCACCAGGAGGCACTTGCAGCTGTTATGCTGAGGATAACATGTCAGACTGCCTGAAACTAAACAAGGCCAAACAGGACAGATATGGAAGAACAATGCTGAATAAAGCAGCTTTATGTATAGTTTAACAAATGATACAAAAAACAAGGAAACTAGCTGGGAACTGGATTGGCTGGTTATATGGATACTTAGGGCAGCTTGCTATTGGATAAGTATGCTGAAGAAAGGATGTATAAAAGCCTGTGTAACTTCCTGCTCTGTGTACAGGATTTGAGATTCTCATCTCCCTGTATCTTTTTGAAGCTTCAAATAAACTTTTCTGCTTCTCCACCCCGTTGTGATTATTGGGTGAAGCACATCGGGTAGCGAATCCCCCCACCGCTGTTGCTCGCCTCTGGCACTCGGTGCCGGCAACAGCTTTTGGCGTCCTTGGGTGGGCGACGAGGCTGCTATTTAGCCTTGCCCGGACCCCTCCTGGAGGTCGAGGATTGCAGCGAGATCCGACGCCCAGCGTGCACTGGTGAGTTTATCGGGGGCCTCAGGGGAGACGCGATTTGATCAACCCTGGAGTGTACAATGGTGCAACGCACTCATATAGTGGAGAAGCCGCTGTGGGCGACGGTGAGGAACCGGTCCCTTGGACATAGGAGAGGAGCAGCTGCGGGGGATGGCGAGGAACCGGTCCCTTGGATAAGGTAGGAATCTTTTGAAATCCGCATTGTATGCTCTGTTGGAACCTGGGGATGCCCAGAGTTACCCTGTAGGTATGGGACAGGGACAGAGCTCGGGGGTTAGGGCACAGTGTACGCCCCTAGAATACATTCTAGCAAACTGGAAGGTATTTGGTGCGGATCCGATGACTAAGAGCCAATTAAAACGATTCTGTACAGTTGGCTGGCTTCAATATCAACTAGAGGACCAGGAGTGGTGGCCACCAGGAGGGTCAATTAATTACAACACGATCCTCCAGTTACTCCTGTTCTGTCAGAGAACAAGAAAGTGGAATGAACATATGTATGCGCATTTGTTTCTGGCTTTATGTACTCGACCAGATATTTTACAGCACTCTAATTTGACTCCGACTGGTTCGTTAGTAGCTAATGTTAGTCCCCAGACCCCCACCCCCACTGTAATGGCAGAGCCGGTGTCCCCTTCGGCCCCCACACCCCCACCTTATAAGGGTAGGATGCCTCAGGTTACAGAGACTGCCCCCTTTGTGAGACTCTATCCTTTGCTTACCGAGACTGTTGTGACTTGCCCAGGGGCAGATGGATGTCAGGCTACCACCATGCAAGTTTACACCCATGTGCCATTCAATCCAATAGACCTAGCAGCTTTTAAAACACGGGCTGGGGAATTCTCCACGAACCCAAGCCGGTTTATTTCAGTCTCTGAGGGATGCCTCAGTCGTCACAAGCCGGATTGGGACAACTGTAATATCCTCCTGAGAACCCTGTTGTCTGAGGTGGAGAGGGATCAGGTTACATCTAAGGCAAGGGGAGTGTCAGCTTTCAAGCGAAAGAAAGGAAGTTATCTGTCAAGTCCCTACCCCAGGCCCTCGTAAACGGCTCAGCGCATTTCTGGGTATGGCAGGCTTTTGCAGGATATGGATCCCAGAGTTTGGACTATGGGCTAAACCCCTATACGACTGTGTAAAAGGAGCAGATCATGACCCCTTCTATTGGACCCCAGAGGCTGACAGGGCATTTGAAATCCTGAACAAAAAGTTAATAAAAGCCCCGCCTCTGGGCCTGCTGGATCTCTCTAAGCCGTTTCAGTTGTATGTACATAAACGAAAGGGGGTAGCCCTAGAATTGCTCACAGAGCTGTTAGGAGCACGGAGACGTCCCGTGTCTTATTTCTCTAAGCAACTGGATCAGGTTGCAAAGGGTTGGCCGGCATGTTTCCGGGCGGTCGCAGCTACTGCCCTAGTGCTTGAGGAAGCTGAGACGCTAACATTGGGAGGGGTTATGCAAATCTATACTGCCCATATGGTCCCAGCCTTATTGGATGCAAAGGGAGGGCTTTGGCTCACCCAGGCTCGGATTGCTCAGTATCAGGATAAGTTGTTAGAAAACTCTGAAGTCACCTTACGGCCTTGCCCCTCCCTTAACCCAGCCACCCTCTTGCCAGAAACAGAGGAACAGAAACATGACTATTTAGAGATCATAGATGCCCACTACTCCAGCCGTCCGGATTTAAAGGATGTACCCCTCCCAAATGCAGATTATGAGTGGTACACTGATGGTAGCAGTACCGTAATAGATGGGCAAAGGAGGGCGGGTTATGCTGTTGTGACCCTCCACGACACTGTGGAAGCTGAAGGTTTGCCTGCTGGGACCTCTGCCCAGCTTGTCGAACTAATAGCCCTGACCCGTGCACTTGAACCGTCAAAAGGAAAGCGGGTCAACATTTTTACTGATTCAAAGTATGCTTTTGGTGTGCTCCACGCTCATGCTGGCCTATGGAAGCAAAGGGGAATGCTGACAGCCCAAGGCTCCCCAGTCAAGTACGGGCCCCAAATCCTCCGGCTCCTAGAAGCCGTACAACTCCCTCGGAAGTGGCGGTGATACACTGTAAAGCCCATCAAAGGGAAGATCAAGATGTGGCCAGAGGTAACGCCCGGGCGGATAGAGAGGCTAAGCATGCTGCCACCCTGCCATCCCCTCAGACTGAGAATGCCCATATGCATGCCCTTATCCCATCAGTAGGGGAGCTTCCAACCCCTCAGTACTCTGGGGAGGAGAGACAGCTAACTGACAAACTCGGTCTCCGGGAAAAGGAGGGATGGCTCCATTCCCCAGAAGGGAAGGTCCTCTTACCAAAGGGCCTGATCCGGCTGGTGCTACAGAAACTACATCAAATCACTCATGCTGGCAGGGAAGCACTTATCCAGCTAATGGGAAAATACTTTATCACCTCCGGACTCCGACCCCTGGCTGCCCAGGTACAAGCGGACTGCTTAGTCTGCCAAAAGAATAACCCCCGACCGGGACATCCTGTGCCACCAGCTGCCCTAGAACCCACTCCGGGCCCCGGACAAGTGTGGCAAATAGACTTTACTGAGTTTCCCCGGACCCAGAGGTTCAAATATCTCCTTGTCATAGTGGATCGGTTCAGCGGATGGCCAGAAGCCTTCCCATGCTTTAATTGCACTGCCAGAACAGTGGCCCTTAAGTTTGTTAAGGAGATCATTCCTCGCTTTGGACTCCCCCTGTGGATGGAATCTGACAACGGGACACAGTTCACGTCAAAAATCATCCAAAGCATCTCAAATGCCTTACAGATCCCCTGGAAACTCCATACGCCCTGGAGACCGCAAGCCAGTGGTGTCGTGGACCGTACCAATCAGACCCTTAAACGGCATCTCTCAAAAGTGTGCCAAGAAGCCTCACTGCGATGGCCTGATGCTTTGCCCCTCATCCTACTCCATATCTGCGTTCTCCCAAAGGGTAGATTAGGGCTTAGTCCCTTTGAATTATGTTTGGAAGGGCATGGCCTATGAATGGCACCCCGGTTCTGTCAGGGGAATGGGAGTTGGGTAATGGTTTTTTGTCTCAGTATATGTGTTCCCTGTCTGCTGTTCTCTTGTCTCTTCACAGGTATACCAAGGATTCCCAGCCTCTCCCCTTGGACTCCTTACAGCCCGGTGACTCCGTGCTTGTTCGTACCTGGAAAGGCGAGACTCTCCAGGAAAAGTGGAAAGGACCGTCCTGCTGGTCTCCCATACAGCAGCAAAGATCGAGGGACACAAGAACTGGAGCCATCACTCTCGTCTGAAGGCAGTACCCGCCCCCTCGTCAGCAGAACAGTGGACCGTCCAACCTGCTGACTCCTCATCTAGTAACAAGCTCGGGCTAAAGCTACTGTTTAAAAGACACAAATAGTGGGCACCTTAACGCTAAAATGGGCCCACCCAGGTACTAAAGACCCTGGGTTGAAAAGACTCTGGTGATAATTAATTGGGTAACATTGTTATTCTCTGTATTGGTATTTTCAAACTGTGCATATTGGGAGCATAACTCCTTTGTTTTGCTTGCGCGCCACATTGCTACTTTAACAAACCAGACTGATTGCTGGGTATGTGCTCCAACTCCACTGTCCCCCAAAACGGGAATGCCCCTTGACATGCTGCCCTTGACTCTAGCAGAATTAGCCGCCACCAAAGAGCAGGAAAGAACGGACTCGCCGTTCTGGAATAAGACCTCTTTACAGCAAGCCACCTATCAGGACCAGGAGTATTCAGTTGCAGTACTCACTGAGGGAGTGTTATGTTTTACCCGAAACCAATCTGATCACTATGGGCGTCCTGTGGGAAAAAGCTCCTGTGTTGTTACACAGTGGGCTGATGCGTATTGGATAAAGACCAAAAGGAGAGGCCAGCAGTGTGGGTATAATGGTTCCTCCCCTTTTAGGGAAACTCTTACACATAATCTTACCACAAAAAAAGGGTTTGAAAATATAACTTGCCGTCCAGTTAATATCTCCAATGTAGCAAGCCAATGGTGGGTTTGTAGTGGTCCCTATGGCGAGCGTAATTTGAACGGCACAATTCGAAACGCCCTCACTTGTACCCAATCAGGAGGATGGGATGCCCCCATATGAACTGTTTGGAAAAACAGCCAAAAGCATCCTTAAATATCCCAGGAACCCCCTTAAGAAACAGTCCTTACTGGGCCCTACAGGGTCACTATTTTGTATGTGGCCGAAAGGCTTACAAGGTGCTGCTGGCCAACTGGACAGGTAGCTGTTATATAGCTCGTGGAGTTCCTCATCTTTCCATAACTGCCACACTGCCTAAAGGAAAGATTGGAAATGCCCGAGACACCTCTGTTGAGTCACGAGAAAAGACCCTGCGGCGACTGACTATGGCATTGGAGGGCAATATAAAAAAATTCCCTCACAACCGAGAAGCTCGTAGGGTGCTCTGTACTGGGAATAGCGCCACTGTTTACCGGGCCAGCCATGGCATGCACAGGCCGCTATACTGTAAGGCTGCAAATGGTACTTGAGAAAGTTGACTTAGAGTTAAAGGACTCGGTTAGTGATTTAGGGTCAGCAGTAAAAACATTAAATAAAGAGGTACAGCAGCTCAGGACGTTTTCCCTCCTAAACAGGCTGGCTTTGGACTATCTCTTGGCATCCCAAGGAGAGGTTTGTGCCCTCGTCGCGCCCCGATGGTGTGTATATATAAATGATAGCAGTTAAGAGATCTATGAAAAGGTGGTACAGGCTGAGGCCCATGCCCGAGCCGGAGCATAGGTTGCCTATACTGCCCCCGAGAGCGATTGGTTGCAAACCTTGTTTTCAGGCTGGGGTTTGTCGTTTTGGCTTGGTGGTTTATTTAGCCTGCTATTGAAACTTCTTTTTCCTGTATTGCTTGTATTACCAGTGTTATGCTGTGCAGTCTCATGTGTCAGGGCCCAAGTGTCCTTGCCCCCCCACCCCGGCCAGGAGGCACTCGCAGCAGTTATGCTGAGGATCTGCAACAGTATGTTGCAGAGTCAGACTGCCTGACACTAAACAAGGCCAAACAGGGCAGATATGGATGAACAATGCTGAATAAAGCAGCTTTATGTATAGTTTAACAAATGATACAAAAAACAAGGAAACTAGCTGGGAACTGGATTGGCTGGCTAAATGGATACTTAGGGCAGCTTGCTATTGGATAAGTATGCTGAAGAAAGGATGTATAAAAGCCTGTGTAACTTCCTGCTCTGTGTACAGGATTTGAGATTCTATTCTCCCTGTACCTTTTTAAAGCTTCAAATAAACTTTTCTGCTTCTCCACCCCGTTGTGATTATTGGGTGAAGCACACCAGGTAGCGAACCCCTCCCCTACCGCTGTTGCTTGCCTCTGGCACTGGGTGCAGGCAACAAGACCCTCCCAGTAACAGCATCTCTGAGCCAAATGCTAAAAAAAGGGAAGAACCAAAAGGGCCACTTTGGGAGATTTCCCCCCATTGCAGTGTAAACCCCTCTCCCTTACCAATAGCTGGAGCCCTCTGGTGGCATCACCTGAAGATTGAGCTGCCCTGGACTCCCCCGGCAGCCCCCAGGGACAGGCAGGAAGAGGCTGATCCCATTGGTCCATCCGCACACCCCCCTGCCTGAGCCAGCAGTGACTCTGGTCTGACTCTGGTGTGGCTGAGATCTGAACCCTACAGGGAAATCAGACCAGGGCCCTGGGCAGCCCCCAACACTCAGGGCACACCGACCCCATCACCACAGGGGTGTCTGACAATAACACACTGAGAGCTGGGTGGGTGTGTGTGTGGGGCGGGGGGAGGTCGACGCTGGGTTTTTTCCGTGTAGCTTCTGCACCCTGAGGGTTTAGTCCCCTGATCACTCCCAAAGCTGAGAAGAGCTTCTCTCCGACCGTCCCACCTCGTGTCCCACGGGGCAGAGAAGCTGTCTGGGCATCTCCCCCCGCCCACCTGACCACATCCCCCCTTTCCCTCGCTGTGGCCCCCACTCACATCTTCCCCCATTCCCGACCTCGCTCCCCTCACCCCACAGTTCCCCGATCCTCCTCCATTGCCCCATCTTCCCTTCCGTGCACCCCTGCCCCCATCCCAGCCCGCCCCCGGCATCCCCTGCACGCGCCTCCGGCCCCTCTTTATCCTCCTCCCCCTGCAGCCCAGATGTGACGCGGGGGGGGGGGCGCTGCAAGGGGGGGATGGGAGGGTCTCTCTTACCTTCCCTCCGAGCGGGGCCCCCCGGGGCAGGGGCCGGGCCGGGAAGGGGCCCTGGCCGGGCTGGGGGCTCTGCCCTGGGAGAGGCTCCCGGGGAGCAGCGGGCAGGGCCCGGCTGGAGGTTCCCCTCTCGCGGCTGCAGCCCGGGCTCCGGGCTCCCAGCACCAGCCTCCGGGGCTCGGGGATCTCGCCGGGAGCCAGAGTCCCCGCAGCGGCTGCGAGTCACTTCCTGGGCCGGGCTGAGCCCCGCGATCCTCCCCCCAGAGCCGCCCCCCAGCCGCTCCTGGGTCCTAGCGATCAACCCACAAAAATCCAGCCCCCTGCCCAGCCCCTGCCCCCTGGGGGCCCAACCGCCCCTGGGCTCGGGGACCTTCTCCCAGCAGTAAGGGGTCATCCCGCCTAGAAACTTCCCCTGTCACCATTCAGTCTCGCTCGCAGCCTCCCTGCAGGACTGACCGGGCACCGGCCGCTGGCTGATCAGCCCGTCTGCGGCAAACTTCTCTCCATATTGGGCTGGCAGAGGCCTTGCTCTCACCGCCTCTCTGGTCACCGGCTACTGGCCCAAAACCTCTGGTTGTTTGAGCTGACTGGGCCAGATTTGCAGGGGGGAGCGAGGGAAGGCAAAAGGAGAGAGAGCAGAAGTGGGGGTGGCATAATTGTTTAGACCACTGGCAGAGGTGAAAGTAAGCCGGTCTGATCCAGTCTGGCGGACCGGGCAAGAGCCGGGACACCGCTGACTGCACCGGCAGGGGGCAGCTTCCCCAGGCCGGTGATGTGAAGGGCTCTGGCCACCGGTACCACAGCGGAGCCCTGGGCCCTTTAAATCGCCGCTGGAGCCCCGGGGGTCCCGGCTGCCGCTGCAGCTACTGCTCCTGCCCTGATTTCAAGGGCCCGAAGCTCCCAGCAGCTGCTCACCTACCAGGGGGAGTTCAGGATTTAGCCAAAATCAAAGTCAGTGGAGTTGAGGATGTCAGCTGGCTCCCCTTCTCTGGTTTGCCCTGCTGAGCTTGTCTTTCAAGACCAGAAAGATGAAAGCCCAACAGTGCCATGCTGGGGCCCAGGAGACAGCGGGTGTGAGACGTACCCCAGAGTACAATCTGGACTGTTGAACTGCTTAATTCTCCATCCCAGGGCATCTTTTACACTGCTTCCCAGGCTGGATAAAAATCAATGAGTTAAACAAAAATCAGTGTTTTTATTTAAATTGGATTTTTTTTTTGATAAAATGCTTTTTGAGGAAAAACCTTATCTAAAGATATGTTTAATTAAGATACATTGTAGCTCAAAGATATCTCATCATGGAATAGGGATTGTAAATTCTAATTCTATAGTATGAGACAATATATTCATGGAATGTTTAAGAAAAGTTTTGTACATGAGTTCCAATAGTTGATGGATTAGGGACCCAATTTTATGGGGTTCCACAGGCTTCTGTATAGATTACTTAGGTTAATCTTTCCATCTACCCAGTGGGACTCAGTGCTCAGTGTAGAAGACCCCCTCAGAGATGCTTAGTTTCCCAGTTCTCAAACTGTGGCTTTGTGTCTCCAGAGGTAACATGCTTGTTAACAGCCAAAATGTTTTAAAATAATATAGAGAGGTGAGAAATAACAGACCTCACCTCTATCGTCCCTCTGCAAATTTCTGTACACAGAGTCAATCCCTTCCCTCTCTCCAAAAGTGCAAAGTTTCAAAAAGTTGAATGAATAGAAGAATGTTGGAGGTGGAATAGATCTGGACAAGGAGAAGAAGTCTGGAGATAAATGTGAGAAACGATGGATATATGCTTTTCTGTTAAAATATTATATCTTTGCTGTTGAAGAAAAAAATCCAGAATACTTAACGTTGTTGTTTTAGTGAAATAAAACAATTTAAACGTCTGTCTGGTGATGTTATCCTCCACAGGGTGGCATGACTGAAATAACCAAACAATAAAATAACCAAATGCAAATAAATGAAATGAAATAACCAAACAATCATTCATTGTCTGATATAGCTGTAAAACTAACCTGAAAAGTTTTAAAAATAAATCTGTTTTAAAATGTATAATGTGTACCTTCTAAAAATGCAACCTACATCTATCTCTGAGTTGTGTAGAATATCTATTAAGATCATAAAAACCAAGAATGCACTTTTCTGTAGAATACCATGATTAAATCGAGTCTTCCAGACTAGTGATTTAAATCATGATTTAAATCAAATCCATCCTGCTGCATCGCTGTGTGAACCACGCTCTGGTCACACACAGCCACTGGCATTCAAACTCACTCCTGGCTGCACTGTACTGAGTGTGACTAGCCAGACACTCATGAAGTTACTAAAGGACTCAGCAACATCAGCCACTTTTCTGCTCCCAGCCTTGCACCCTGGGAATCTGCATCTTGGACTGCTCAGTCTGTTCACTGTGCTGGACAAACTCAATAATTAGTGGGTCACCCCCCCACCACCCCACAAAGGGGTCGGATTAGGTCATAGCCTTGTTCACTCAAGTCAAATCCCCCAAACACTTCAAGGAAAACACACAGGTCCAGACAAAACACTAAAATCAGTTTATTAACTGGAACAAGGAGGTTTTCAGGGATCACAAGGGAGAAAGATGTGAAAGGGCAGAACTAGTTAAATCTATACAATTAAAACATGCATTTTAAATCGTAAATTTTACCAATCTAAGGAAAATGCGAAGCAAGCAGGTTTTCGCACCCCGCCCGCTATTGCAAGCGGTTCACAGTTCTTCGTAACCAGGACGGATTTCCTTCCCGCCTTGGTGTGTTCCCCAGTCCAAGGCCTCTGTGGCCTTTCAAGGCATATTCTTCACTTCTGTAAAGATGGGAGAGGAGAGGTGAAAATGGAGGCAATTCTCCCTTCTGCTATTATACCATTCTCTTCTTTGAGATTCAAGCTCCAGCCAGGGGGCAGGCAACAATCTGTCTGTGGCCAAAGTGAGCGTCCAGCCATCCTTCTGGGGAATTGTAACTCTCTTGTTCACAGCTCCACAGCTGGTGAATGGCCAGCTAAGCAATTAATGGCCACTTAGCACCTAGCTGGTCTGCAGGTACCATTGTCTCTAAAGAGCAGGTTTGTGGGCGTTTTCCAGCTTTCCAGCATGTAACAAACATACAGCAAACTCTCAGAGCTCCATGGACAGCGCTCATAGACACATTTTAACAGGACAATAATATTCAGGAGATGATAACTTTTCCTAGGATACTTCACAAGACATACTTTGGAGAAGATTTATCCTTTTGTAATCATGGTGACCATAAGAGTGTAGAACCGTGGTTCTCAAAAGTGTTTCATTGGCCCCCCCTTCTTTGTGTGTGTGGTCATTTACGCCCCCACCCTCACAAGCACATATATGGCCACCCAGCTCTAAAGGCAGAGTCGCTGCTGGCGATGCGCCCAGCTCTGAAGGCCTCCAGCAGCAGCACAGAAGTAAGGGTGACCGAGTGAAAAGCGATATTCCTCAATATCACTGTTCACAGCAGACTTATCACCCCATTGCCACCCTGACTTCTGCCCTGCTGCTCCACCTGGCTTTTGAGAGCCTGAGCATTCATGCCCACCTCCCAGATCGGCCAGGTCCTTCTTCAAGAGTCCCAGCCGGAGGTCACGCTTGACATATTCCTGTGCCTCCATTGGGAGGACGTGCCCCACAGTTTCAGAATTACTAGTGTAGACAGTCACCGTTGGGATCGGAACCCAAGATGGTAACACCTGCTCCTTTCTGTCTGCGGGATCCCCAGAGAAAATGTCCGAACAAGAGAGAGGAACAGATCTCACTGATATTAACCTTGCAAAATACATTTCAGTGATTTCAGCTATAAACATTCCCTCCATCCTTCAGCCCCTAACCTCAGTGATTTCAAGGAGAGGGAGCTGGAATTGGGCAGGTGACATGGGCAATGGGTATAATCTCTGAATTAACAGAATACAGGAACCCTTTGCATAAAATTGTAAACCTCTAAAAAGATATAGCTAAACATAGACCACGACAGTTACCCCTCTTCCAAGTCTTTAACATGTTTACATTTCAAACTCTAGCTTCATGAAGGTGGAAACATTTTTAAAATCTCTCTCTAAAAGTTGAATCTCAGTCAATTACATACAAGTTGCTTAACCCTTTCTTGCCATGAGTCACAGAAGTTTACATCTTGTGTGGATTCTTCCATGTTTAACGAGGTCTGACGTCCGTATGAAACTTTTCCCACAGTCCAAGCACTTGTGGGGTCTCTCTCCTGTATGGATTTTCTGATGATAACCAAGGGCTGATTTCCAAGTGAAACATTTCCCACACTCCAAGCACTTGTGGGGTCTCTCTCCTGTGTGGTTTGCCTGATGATCAGCAAGATCTGACTTGCATATGAAACTTTCCCCACAATCCAAGCACTTGTGGGGTCTCTCTCCTCTGTGGATTGCCTGATGTTGAACAAGGTGTGACTTTCTTATGAAACTTTTCCCACAGTCCAAGCACTTGTGGGGTCTCTCTCCTCTGTGGATTGCCTGATGTTGAACAAGGTGTGACTTTCTTATGAAACTTTTCCCACAATCCAAGCACTTGTGGGGTCTCTCTCCTGTGTGGATTGCCTGATGACGAACAAGGTGTGACCTCTGCATGAAACTTTTCCCACAGTCAAAGCACTTGTGGGGTCTCTCTCCTTTGTGGATTGCCTGATGTTGAACAAGGTGTGACCTCTGCATGAAACTTTTCCCACAGTCAAAGCACTTGTGGGGTCTCTCTCCTTTGTGGATTGCCTGATGTTTAACAAAGTGTGACATCTGCATGAAACTTTTCCCAGAGTCAAACCACTTCTGGGGTCTCTCTTCTGTGTGGACTGCCCGATGTTTTACAAGGTATGACCTCTGCTTGAAACTTTTCCCACATTCCAAGCACTTGTGGGGTCTCTCTTCTGTGTGGACTGCCTGATGTTGAACAAGCTGTGACTTTCTTATGAAACTTTTCCCACAATCTAAGCACTTGTGGGGTCTCTCCCCTGTGTGGATTGCCTGATGACGAACAAGGACTGATTTCCGCTTGAAACTTTTCCCACAGTCAAAGCACTTGTGGGGTCTCTCTCCTGTGTGGATTACCTGATGATCAGCAAGATCTGACTTGCAAATGTAACTTTTCCCACATTCCAAGCACTTGTGGGGTCTCTCTCCTGTGTGGATTGCCTGATGTTGAACGAGGCGTGACCTTCGTATGAATCTTTTCCCACAGTCCAAGCACTTGTGGGGTCTCTCTCCTGTGTGGATTGCCTGATGATTAGCAAGATCTGACTTGCATATGAAACTTTTCCCACAGTCCAAGCACTTGTGGGGTCTCTCTCCTGTGTGGCTTTTCTGATGATAACCAAGGGCTGATCTCCAAGTGAAACTTTTCCCACAGTCCAAGCACTTGTGGGGTCTCTCTCCTGTGTGGCTTTTCTGATGATAACCAAGGGTTGATCTCGAAGTGAAACTTTTCCCACAGTCCAGGCACTTGTGGGGTCTTTCTCCGCTGTGGATTCTCTGATGATTAACAAGGTTTGACCTCATTGTGAAACTTTTCCCACAGTCCAAGCACTTATGGGATCTTTCTCCTTTGTGAATTGTTTTATGTTTAAGAAGGTATGACCTCTGCATGAAACTTTTCCCACAGTCCAAGCACTTATGGGGTCTCTCTCCTGTGTGGATTGCCAGATGACTAACAAGGTCTGATTTCCGCTTGAAACTTTTCCCACAGTGGAAGCACTTGTGGGGTCTTGCTCCTGTGTGGATTGCCTGATGTCTAACAAGGTCTGACCTGTGTATGAAACTTTTCCCACAATCCAAGCATTTATGGGGTCTCTCTCCTGTGTGGATTGCCTGATGTTTAACAAGGTGTGACCTGTGTATGAAACTTTTCCCACAATCCAAGCATTTATGGGGTCTCTCTCCTGTGTGGATTGCCTCATGAATAACAAGGTCTGACCTCCATATGAAACTTTTCCCACAGTCCAAGCACTTATGGGGTCTCTCTCCTCTGTGGATTCTCTGATGATAAAGAAGGCCTGCTCTCCATGTGAAACTTTTCCCACACTCCAAGCACTTATGGCGTCTCTTTCCTGTGTGGACTGCCTGATGTTGAACAAGGGTTGACCTTCGTATGAAACTTTTCCCACAGTCCAAGCACTTGTGGGGTCTCTCTCCTGTGTGGCTTTTCTCATGTGAATTTAGTGCTGACTTTGAACTGAAACATTTCCCACATTCAACGCATTGAATGGGCTTCTCTCCAGTGTGGCTTCTCCCATGGTTATTAAGATCTCTGCGCTTATTGAAGCTTTCCCCACTGTCCAAGCATTGAAATGATTTCTCTCCCGTATGGACTGTCTGATGTGTAACAAGTTGTGATCTCACAATGAATCCTTTCCCACACTCAAGGCAGTGCCAGGGCGTCTCTTCTTTGGGATATGTCTGCTGCTCTCTGGGATTCTCGTCTCCTCCCCCACCGTTAAGGGATTCATCCACTTTCTTCCTGGGTTGGTTTATCAGAAGCCTCTCTGACCTGTGCCAATTTCCCCAGGCTTCTCCCTGATTCCAGCAATGGGAAAAATTCCCTTCAGCTCTTCCCAAAAAGGTCCCCTGTGGTTCCACTTCCCCAGGAACTGCCTCATGATGATTCCCCTCCTTCTTCTCACTCCCTCGCTCAGCACCTGCTGGGAGAGACACAATCCAGAGAGGAGTCATTGTGCGGGGGAGAAAGAGGAATGGTACTGAGGGAAAAGCCAACACAAAGACTGAGCAATTGGATTCTGCCTCCACATCCCACCCAAACACTTACAAGGAAGGAGAGACAGGAAGGGTGGAATGGCGTGAGCAATATCTGCTGACCATAGCCCTGCTCTCGGTGAGATGAAGAAGAACTGAGGGCGTTACTCACAGCCTATTTTGGGATTCTCAACTTTTTCCTTCATTTCCTAGATGGTTTCTCTGTCAGTCCTCACCTGTGCTGGTGCATCTCAGAAGCCTTTTGTCCTTGAAATCCTGGAGATCGGACACCCACAGCTCTTCCCCTCGTTCCAGCCGGGCGATAAGCTCAGGTTTGGGAACGGGAAATCCTGTGCAGAGGGTGGAATTGGACCAGATCAGGGTGCATGGAGCATTGGTGGAGGATCTGTCACAAAGGACGTTCCGTGAGTGGAACCTGTCCCTGTGCTCTGCTGGAGGGAGGTGGAATCCAAGAGGATGGGAACAGGGTCACTGAGCCCCCTTGCGCAGAGCACGTTGTCTGGGGAGGTGAGTTGAATTATTACTACACCCTCACTAGGCGTTCCCAGGATCTGTGCGCTCTGAGGCCCTTGCTGACTCACACACAGGTCTGCACTTAAGACCCTGCCTCTTTCTAAACCTGCAGAGCCCAGAGCTCTCCCCATGCCTGGAGCTATTCCCAAGGAGGGAGATGAACAGAGATTGTATGTGTAGGCAAGAAACAACACAGAGAAGACAGGTTTCAGAGTAACAGCCGTGTTAGTCTGTATTCGCAAAAAGAAAAGGAGTACTTGTGGCACCTTAGAGACTAACCAATTTATTTGAGCATGAGCTTTCGTGAGCTACAGCTCACTTCATTGGATGCATACCGTGAAAACTGCAGCAGACTTTATATACACACAGAGATCATGAAACAATACCTCCTCCCACCCCACTGTCCAAATTTGTGCAGGAAATGGCCCACCTTGATTATCATGCACATTGTGTAGAGAGTTGCCACTTTGGATGGGCTATTACCAGCAGGAGAATGAGTTTGTGTGTGGGGGGGTGGAGGGTGAGAAAACCTGGATTTGTGCTGGAAATGGCCCAACTTGATGATCACTTTAGATCAGCTGTTACCAGCAGGACAGTGGGGTGGGAGGAGGTATTGTTTCATGGTCTCTGTGTGTATATAAAGTCTGCTGCAGTTTCCACGGTATGCATCCGATGAAGTGAGCTGTAGCTCACGAAAGCTCATGCTCAAATAAATTGGTTAGTCTCTAAGGTGCCACAAGTACTCCTTTTCTTTTTACAGAGAAGACAATGCAGGTTTATGCCCGTTTGAAAGCTGGAGGGGTGGGGATGGTTTAGCTTATCCATTGGGTTTTGACTCCCATGTCCCAGTGGAGAGGGCACCGAAATGCATGTCTTTCTCACATGGCAGCTGTGCATTATGGAACCCATTCGCCTCTGCTCGAACTGACCAGGGAAAAACCTGACCACATTAAGACACACAGACCCCACAGCTTCTAATAACTGAGGGGACAGGAATCCCTTACCCAGCGAGGTCACCGTCTCGTAGTTCTCCTGCATGACGTCCCTGTAGAGGGCTCTCTGAGCGGGGTCCAGCAGAGCCCCCTGCCCCTGGGTGAAATAAATAGCCACCTCCTCGAAGGTCACCGGCATCTGAAACACCAAGAGTCCCCCACTCAGCACCTGCTGCCCCAGCCACCATCCCACTGCTCAGGGGAATGGAAAAAAAAACGTGAAGCTGTGGGAGGGCCAGAGTAGCAAAATCCCACCCCCACCCTGCTCAGAGCAGCCAGGAGGCTTCAGGGGGTGGAGAAGGTGAGAGCTCCCTGTCCGCCCCAGCACATGGAGCACGCCAGGATCTTCTCATTTCCCACGCGCCTGCCAGCCACAGACTGGGACAGGAAGCAGAGCTCTGAGCCGGGGACAGGAACAGGAATCCCGACAGCTTCCCTTCGTATTTCACAGCAGCCCTGGGCAAGTGGGGTCAGGCTCCAGCACTGGGAGCCTGAAAAATGTTCCCAGCCCTGCCGAGGTGGTTATATCCTCCCTGAGAAATGGGGGAATGTCCCCTTCCCCTTTCCCTGCTACAATGGGCCTACTTAGTAAATCAGTAGGTTTATCAAACCCTGACTCCTCCCTCCCCTGCCCAGCAGCTCCCTGAAAATCCCCTACCTGAGCTGGCTCCAACACAGCCATTTTCCTTCTCTCTCCCCTGGAAGACTGGCCGATCTTTAGTGAAACGTGGACCTGATTCCTCAGCCTGTCAGGGCGAGAGGGAGGTTACAAAAGGGGCTTCTGTCCATGTCACTCCCCGATTCTCCCCAGACTCTTCAGATCCTCCCAGTAATAGCATCTCTGAGCCAAATGCTAAAGAAAAGGGAAGAACCAAAAGGGCCACTTTGGGAGATTTCCACCCATTGTAGTGTAAACCCCTCTGCCTTAACAATACCTGGAGACCTCTGGTGGCATCACCTGAAGATTGAGCTGCCCTGGACTCCCCCGGCAGCCCCCAGGGGCAGGCAGGAAGAGGCTGATCCCATTGGTCCATCTGCGCACCCCCCTGCCTGAGCCAGCAGTGACTCCGGTCTGACTCTGGTGTGGCTGAGATCTGAACCCTACAGGGAAATCAGATCAGGGCCCTGGGCAGCCCCCAACACTCAGGGCACACAGACCCCACCACCACAGGGGTGTCTGACAATAACACACTCAGAGCCGGGTGTGTGTGTCGTGGGGGGGGGGGGGCGGTTTGAGGGGGGTTGGGTTTTTTTCCGTGTAGCTTCTGCACCCTGAGGGGTTAGTCCCCTGATCACTCCCAAAGCTGAGAAGAGCTTCTCTCCGCCCGCCTCCCCACATCCCCCCTTTCCCTCGCTGTGCCCCCCACTCACGTCTTCCCCCATTCCCGACCTCGCTCCCCTCAGCCCCACAGTCCCCGATCCTCCTGCATTGCCCCATCTTCCCTTCCGTGCACCCCTGCCCCCATCCCAGCCTGCCCCCGGCATCCCCTGCTCCCGCCTCCGGCCCCTCTTTATCCTCCTCCCCCTGCAGCCCGGGGGTGACTGGGGGGTGGGGTGGGTCTCTCCTACCTTCCCCCCGAGCGGGGCCCCCCGGGGCAGGGGCCGGGCCGGGAAGGGGCCCTGGCCGGGCTGGGGGCTCTGCCCTGGGAGAGGCTCCCGGGGAGCAGTGGGAAGGGCCCGGCTGGAGGTTCCCCTCTCCCGGCTGCAGCCCGGGCTCCGGGCTCCCAGCACCAGCCGCCGGGGCTCGGGGATCTCGCCGGGAGCCAGAGTCCCCGCAGCGGCTGCGAGTCACTTCCTAGGCCGGGCTGAGCCCCGCGATCCTCCCCCCAGAGCCGCCCCCCAGCCGCTCCTGGGTCCTAGCGATCAACCACAGTAATCCAGCCCCCTGCCCAGCCCCTGCCCCCGGGGGGCCCAACCGCCCCTGGGCTCGGGGAGCTTCTCCCAGCAGTAAGGGGTCATCCCGCCTAGAAACTTCCCCTGTCACCATTCAGTCTCGCTCGCAGCCTCCCTGCAGGACTGACCGGGCACCGGCCGCTGGCTGATCAGCCCGTCTGCGGCAAACTTCTCTCCATATTGGGCTGGCAGAGGCCTTGCTCTCACCGCCTCTCTGGTCACCGGCTACTGGCCCAAAACCTCTGGTTGTTTGAGCTGACTGGGCCAGATTTGCAGGGGGGAGCGAGGGAAGGCAAAAGGAGAGAGAGCAGAAGTGGGGGTGGCATAATTGTTTAGACCACTGGCAGAGGTGAAAGTAAGCCGGTCTGATCCAGTCTGGCGGACTGGGCAAGAGCCGGGACACCGCTGACTGCACCGGCAGGGGGCAGCTTCCCCAGGCCGGTGATGTGGAGGGCTCCGGCCACCGGTACCACAGCGGAGCCCTGGGCCCTTTAAATCGCCGCTGGAGCCCCGGGGGTCCCGGCTGCCGCTGCAGCTACTGCTCCTGCCCTGATTTCAAGGGCCCGAAGCTCCCAGCAGCTGCTCACCTACCAGGGGGAGTTCAGGATTTAGCCAAAATCAAAGTCAGTGGAGTTGAGGATGTCTGCTGGCTCCCCTTCTCTGGTTTGCCCTGCTTAGCGTGTCTTTCAAGATCAGGAAGATGAAAGCCCAACAGTGCCATGCTGGGGCCCAGGAGACAGCGGGTGTGAGACGTACCCCAGGGTACAATCTGGACTGTTGAACTGCTTAATTCTCCATCCCAGGGCATCTTTTACACTGCTTCCCAGGCTGGATAAAAATCAATGAGTTAAACAAAAATCAGTGTTTTTATTTAAATTGGATTTTTTTTTTGATAAAATGCTTTTTGAGGAAAAACCTTATCTAAAGATACGTTTAATTAAGATACATTGTAGCTCAAAGGTATCTCATCATGGAATAGGGATTGTAAATTCTAATTCTATAGTATGAGACAATATATTCATGGAATGTTTAAGAAAAGTTTTGTACATGAGTTCCAATAGTTGATGGATTAGGGACCTTTTATGGGGTTCCACAGGCTTCTGTATAGATTACTTAGGTTAATCTTTCCATCTACCCAGTGGGACTCAGTGCTCAGTCTAGAAGACCCCATCAGAGATGCTTAGTTTCCCAGTTCTCAAACTATGCCTTTGTGTCTCCAGAGGTAACATGCTTGTTAACAGCCAAAATGTTTTAAAATAATATAGAGAGGTGAGAAATAACAGACCTCACCTCTATTGTCCCTCTGCAAATTTGTGTACACAGAGTCAATCCCTTCCCTCTCTCCAAAAGTGCAAAGTTTCAAAAAGTTGAATGAATAGAAGAATGTTGGAGGTGGAATAGATCTGGACAAGGAGAAGAAGTCTGGAGATAAATGTGAGAAACGATGGATATATGCTTTTCTGTTAAAATATTATATCTTTGCTGTTGAAGAAAAAAATCCAGAATACTTAACGTTGTTGTTTTAGTGAAATAAAACAATTTAAACGTCTATCTGGTGATGTTCTCCACCACAGGGTGGCATGACTGAAATAACCAAACAATAAAATAACCAAATGCAAATAAATGAAATGAAATAACCAAACAATCATTCATTGTCTGATATAGCTGTAAAACTAACCTGAAAAGTTTTAAAAATAAATCTGTTTTAAAATGTATAATGTGTACCTTCTAAAAATGCAACCTACATCTATCTCTGAGTTGTGTAGAATATCTATTAAGATCATAAAAACCAAGAATGCACTTTTCTGTAGAATACCATGATTAAATCGAGTCTTCCAGACTAGTGATTTAAATCATGATTTAAATCAAATCCATCCTGCTGCATCGCTGTGTGAACCACGCTCTGGTCACACACAGCCACTGGCATTCAAACTCACTCCTGGCTGCACGGTACTGAGTGTGACTAGCCAGACACTCATGAAGTAACTAAAGGACTCAGCAACATCAGCCACTTTTCTGCTCCCAGCCTTGCACCCTGGGAATCTGCATCTTGGACTGCTCAGTCTGTTCACTGTGCTGGACAAACTCAATAATTAGTGGGTCACCCCCCCCCCCACAAAGGGGTCGGATTAGGTCATAGCCTTTTTCACTCAAGTCAAATCCCCCAAACACTTCAAGGAAAACACACAGGTCCAGACAAAACACTAAAATCAGTTTATTAACTGGAACAAGGAGGTTTTCAGGGATCACAAGGGAGAAAGATGTGAAAGGGCAGAACTAGTTAAATCTATACAATTAAAACATGCATTTTAAATCCGAAATTTTACCAATCTAAGGAAAATGCGAAGCAAGCAGGTTTTCGCACCCCGCCCGCTATTGCAAGCGGTTCACAGTTCTTCGTAACCAGGATGGATTTCCTTCCCGCCTTGGTGTGTTCCCCAGTCCAAGGCCTCTGTGGCCTTTCAAGGCATATTCTTCACTTCTGTAAAGATGGGAGAGGAGAGGTGAAAATGGAGGCAATTCTCCCTTCTGCTTTTATACCATTCTCTTCTTTGAGATTCAAGTTCCAGCCAGGGGGCAGGCAACAATCCGTCTGTGGCCCAAGTGAGCGTCCAGCCATCCTTCTGGGGAATTCGCAAAAAGAAAAGGAGTACTTGTGGCACCTTAGAGACTAACCAATTTATTTGAGCATGAGCTTTCGTGAGCTACAGCTCACTTCATCGGATGCATACCGTGGAAACTGCAGCAGACTTTATATATACACAGAGAATATGAAACAATACCTCCTCCCACCCCACTGTCCTGCTTGTAATAGCTTATCTAAAGTGATCATCAGGTTGGGCCATTTCCAGCACAAATCCAGGTTTTCTCACCCTCCACCCCCCCCCACAAATTCACTCTCCTGCTGGTGATAGCCCATCCAAAGTGACAACTCTTTACACAATGTGCATGATAATCAAGTTGGGCCATTTCCTGCACAAATCCAGGTTCTCTCACCCCCTCACCCCCCTCCCAAAAACCACACACACAAACTCACTATCCTGCTGGTAATAGCTCATCCAAAGTGACCATTCTCCCTACAATGTGCATGATAATTAAGGTGGGCCATTTCCAGCACAAATCCAGGTTTTCTCACATCCCCCCCACCCCCATACACACACAAACTCACTCTCCTGCTGGTAATAGCTCATCCAAACTGACCACTCTCCAAGTTTAAATCCAAGTTAAACCAGAATATCTGGGGGGGGGGGGGTAGGAAAAAACAAGAGGAAATAGGCTACCTTGCATAATGACTTAGCCACTCCCAGTCTCTATCTAAGCCTAAATTAATAGTATCCAATTTGCAAATGAATTCCAATTCAGCAGTTTCTCGCTGGAGTCTGGATTTGAAGTTTTTTTGTTTTAAGATAGTGACCTTCATGTCTGTGATTGCGTCACCAGAGAGATTGAAGTGTTCTCCGACTGGTTTATGAATGTTATAATTCTTGACGTCTGATTTGTGTCCATTTATTCTTTTACGTAGAGACTGTCCAGTTTGACCAATGTACATGGCAGAGGGGCATTGCTGGCACATGATGGCATATATCACATTGGTGGATGTGTAGGTGAACGAGCCTCTGATAGTGTGGCTGATGTTATTAGGCCCTGTGATGGTGTCCCCTGAATAGATATGTGGGCACAATTGGCAACGGGCTTTGTTGCAAAGATAAGTTCCTGGGTTAGTGGTTCTGTTGTGTGGTATGTGGTTGTTGGTGAGTATTTGCTTCAGGTTGCGGGGCTGTCTGTAGGCAAGGACTGGCCTGTCTCCCAAGATTTGTGAGAGTGTTGGGTCATCCTTTAGGATAGGTTGTAGATCCTTAATAATGCGTTGGAGGGGTTTTAGTTGGGGGCTGAAGGTGACGGCTAGTGGCGTTCTGTTATTTTCTTTGTTAGGCCTGTCCTGTAGTAGGTAACTTCTGGGAACTCTTCTGGCTCTATCAATCTGTTTCTTTACTTCTGCAGGTGGGTATTGTAGTTGTAAGAAAGCTTGACAGAGATCTTGTAGGTGTCTGTCTCTGTCTGAGGGGTTGGAGCAAATGCGGTTGTATCGCAGAGCTTGGCTGTAGACGATGGATCGTGTGGTGTGGTCAGGGTGAAAGCTGGAGGCATGCAGGTAGGAATAGCGGTCAGTAGGTTTCCGGTATAGGGTGGTGTTTATGTGACCATTGTTTATTAGCACTGTAGTGTCCAGGAAGTGGATCTCTTGTGTGGACTGGACCAGGCTGAGGTTGGTGGTGGGATGGAAATTGTTGAAATCATGGTGGAATTCCTCAAGGGCTTCTTTTCCATGGGTCCAGATGATGAAGATGTCATCAATATAGCACAAGTAGAGTAGGGGCTTTAGGGGACGAGAGCTGAGGAAGCGTTGTTCTAAATCAGCCATAAAAATGTTGGCATACTGTGGGACCATGCGGGTACCCATAGCAGTGCCACTGATCTGAAGGTATACATTGTCCCCAAATGTGAAATAGTTATGGGTAAGGACAAAGTCACAAAGTTCAGCCACCAGGTTAGCCGTGACATTATCGGGGATAGTGTTCCTGACGGCTTGTAGTCCATCTTTGTGTGGAATGTTGGTGTAGAGGGCTTCTACATCCATAGTGGCCAGGATGGTGTTATCAGGAAGATCACCGATGGATTGAAGTTTCCTCAGGAAGTCAGAGGTGTCTCGAAGGTAGCTGGGAGTGCTGGTAGCGTAGGGCCTGAGGAGGGAGTCTACATAGCCAGACAATCCTGCTGTCAGGGTGCCAATGCCTGAGATGATGGGGCGCCCAGGATTTCCAGGTTTATGGATCTTGGGTAGTAGATAGAAAATCCCAGGTCGGGGTTCCAGGGGGGAATTGTAACTCTGTTGTTCACAGCTCCACAGCTGGTGAATGGCCAGCTAAGCAATTAATGGCCACTTAGCACCTAGCTGGTCTGCAGGTACCATTGTCTCTAAAGAGCTAGTTTGTGGGCGTTTTCCAGCTTTCCAGCATGTAACAAACATACAGCAAACTCTCAGAGCTCCATGGACAGCGCTGATAGACACATTTTAACAGGACAATAATATTCTGCAGACGATGGCTTTTCCTAGGATACTTCACAAGACATACTTTGGAGAAGATTTATCCTTTTGTAATCATAGTGAACATAAGAGCGTAGAACCGTGGTTCTCAAAAGTGTTTCATTGGCCCCCCCTTCTTTGTGTGTGTGGTCATTTACGCCCCCGCGCTCACAAACACATATATGGCCACCCAGCTCTAAAGGCAGAGTCGCTGCTGGCGATGCGCCCAGCTCTGAAGGCCTCCAGCAGCAGCACAGAAGTAAGGGTGACCGAGTGAAAAGCGATATTCTTCAATATCACTGTTCACAGCAGACTTATCACCCCATTGCCACCCTGACTTCTGCCCTGCTGCTCCACCTGGCTTTTGAGAGCCTGAGCATTCATGCCCACCTCCCAGATCGGCCAGGTCCTTCTACAAGAGTCCCAGCCGGAGGTCACGCTTGACATATTCCTGTGCCTCCATTGGGAGGACGTGCCCCACAGTTTCAGAATTACTAGTGTAGACAGTCACCGTTGGGATCGGAACCCAAGATGGTAACACCTGCTCCTTTCTGTCTGCGGGATCCCCAGAGAAAATGTCCGAACAAGAGAGAGGAACAGATCTCACTGATATTAACCTTGCAAAATACATTTCAGTGATTTCAGCTATAAACATTCCCTCCATCCTTCAGCCCCTAACCTCAGTGATTTCAAGGAGAGGGAGCTGGAATTGGGCAGGTGACATGGGCGATGGGTATAATCTCTGAATTAACAGAATACAGGAACCCTTTGCATAAATTGTAAACCTCTAAAAAGATATAGCTAAACATAGACCACGACAGTTACCCCTCTTCCAAGTCTTTAACATGTTTACATTTCAAACTCTAGCTTCATGAAGGTGGAAACATTTTTAAAATCTCTCTCTAAAAGTTGAATCTCAGTCAATTACATACAAGTTGCTTAACCCTTTCTTGCCATGAGTCACAGAAGTTTACATCTTGTGTGGATTCTTCCATGTTTAACGAGGTCTGACGTCCGTATGAAACTTTTCCCACAGTCCAAGCACTTGTGGGGTCTCTCTCCTGTATGGATTTTCTGATGATAACCAAGGGCTGATTTCCAAGTGAAACTTTTCCCACACTCCAAGCACTTGTGGGGTCTCTCTCCTGTGTGGTTTGCCTGATGATCAGCAAGATCTGACTTGCATATGAAACTTTCCCCACAATCCAAGCACTTGTGGGGTCTCTCTCCTCTGTGGATTGCCTGATGACGAACAAGGTGTGACTTTCTTAGGAAACTTTTCCCACAATCCAAGCACTTGTGGGGTCTCTCTCCTGTGTGGATTGCCTGATGACGAACAAGGTGTGACCTCTGCATGAAACTTTTCCCACAGTCAAAGCACTTGTGGGGTCTCTCTCCTTTGTGGATTGCCTGATGTTGAACAAGGTGTGACCTCTGCTTGAAACTTTTCCCACAGTCAAAGCACTTGTGGGGTCTCTCTCCTTTGTGGATTGCCTGATGTTGAACAAGGTGTGACCTCTGCATGAAACTTTTCCCACAGTCAAAGCACTTGTGGGGTCTCTCTCCTTTGTGGATTGCCTGATGACGAACAAGGACTGATTTCCGCTTGAAACTTTTCCCACAGTCAAAGCACTTGTGGGGTCTCTCTCCTGTGTGGATTACCTGATGATCAGCAAGATCTGACTTGCAAATGTAACTTTTCCCACATTCCAAGCACTTGTGGGGTCTCTCTCCTGTGTCGATTGCCTGATGTTGAACGAGGTGTGACCTTCGTATGAATCTTTTCCCACAGTCCAAGCACTTGTGGGGTCTCTCTCCTGTGTGGCTTTTCTGATGATAACCAAGGGCTGATCTCCAAGTGAAACTTTTCCCACAGTCCAAGCACTTGTGGGGTCTCTCTCCTGTGTGGCTTTTCTGATGATAACCAAGGGCTGATCTCCAAGTGAAACTTTTCCCACAGTCCAAGCACTTGTGGGGTCTCTCTCCTGTGTGGCTTTTCTGATGATAACCAAGGGTTGATCTCAAAGTGAAACTTTTCTCACAGTCCAAGCACTTGTGGGGTCTTTGTCCTTTGTGAATTGTTTTATGTTTAAGAAGGTATGACCTCTGCATGAAACTTTTGCCACAGTCCAAACACTTGTGGGGTCTCTCTCCTGTGTGGATTGCCAGATGACTAACAAGGTCTGATTTCTGCTTGAAACTTTTCCCACAGTGGAAGCACTTGTGGGGTCTTGCTCCTGTGTGGATTGCCTGATGTCTAACAAGGTCTGACCTGTGTATGAAACTTTTCCCACAATCCAAGCATTTATGGGGTCTCTCTCCTGTGTGGATTGCCTGATGACGAACAAGGTGTGACTTTCTTATGAAACTTTTCCCACAATCCAAGCACTTGTGGGGTCTCTCTCCTGTGTGGATTTCTTGATGACGAACAAGGTGTGACCTCTGCATGAAACTTTTCCCACAGTCCAAGCACTTATGGGATCTTTCTCCTTTGTGAATTGTTTTATGTTTAAGAAGGTATGACCTCTGCATGAAACTTTTGCCACAGTCCAAGCACTTGTGGGGTCTCTCTCCTGTGTGGATTGCCTGATGTCTAACAAGGTCTGACCTGTGTATGAAACTTTTCCCACAATCCAAGCATTTATGGGGTCTCTCTCCTGTTTGGATTGCCTGATGTTTAACAAGGTGTGACCTGTGTATGAAACTTTTCCCACAATCCAAGCATTTATGGGGTCTCTCTCCTGTGTGGATTGCCTCATGAATAACAAGGTCTGACCTCCATATGAAATTTTTCCCACAGTCCAAGCACTTATGGGGTCTCTTTCCTCTGTGGATTCTCTGATGATAAAAAAGGCCTGCTCTCCATGTGAAACTTTTCCCACACTCCAAGCACTTATGGCGTCTCTTTCCTGTGTGGACTGCCTGATGTTGAACAAAGGTTGACCTTCGTATGAAACTTTTCCCACAGTCCAAGCACTTGTGGGGTCTCTCTCCTGTGTGGCTTTTCTCATGTGAATTTAGTGCTGACTTTGAACTGAAACATTTCCCACATTCAACGCATTGAATGGGCTTGTCTACAGTGTGGCTTCTCCCATGGTTATTAAGATCTTTGCGCTTATTGAAGCTTTCCCCAATGTCCAACCATTGAAATGGTTTCTCTCCTGTATGGACTGTCTGATGTGTAACAAGTTGTCATCTCACAATGAATCCTTTCCCACACTCAAGGCAGTGCCAGGGCGTCTCTTCCTTGGGATTTGTCTGCTGCTCTCTGGGATTCTCGTCTCCTCCCCCACCGTTAAGAGATTCATCCACTTTCTTCCTGGGTTGGTTTATCAGAAGCCTCTCTGACCTGTGCCAATTTCCCCAGGCTTCTCCCTGATTCCAGCAAGGGGAAAAATTCCCTTCAGCTCTTCCCAAAAAGGTCCCCTGTGGTTCCACTTCCCCAGGAACTGCCTCATGATGATTCCCCTCCTCCTTCTCACTCCCTTGCTCAGCACCTGCTGGGAGAGACACAATCCAAAGAGGAGTCATTGTGCAGGGGAGAAAGAGGAATAGTACTGAGGGAAAAGCCAACACAAAGACTGAGCAATTGGATTCTGCCTCCACATCCCACCCTAACACTTACAAGGAAGGAGAGACGGGAAGGGTGGAATGGCGTGAGCAATATCTGCTGACCATAGCCCTGCTCTCGGTGAGATGAAGAAGAACTGAGGGCATTACTCACATCATATTTTGGGATTCTCAAGTTTTTCCTTCATTCCCTAGATGGTTTCTCTGTCAGTCCTCACCTGTGCTGGTGCATCTCAGAAGCCTTCTGTCCTTGAAATCCTGGAGATCGGACACCCACAGCTCTTCCCCTCGTTCCAGCCGGGCGATAAGCTCAGGTTTGGGAATGGGAAATCCTGTGCAGAAGGTGAAATGAGTCCGGATCAGGGTGCATGGAGCATTGGTGGAAGATGTGTCACAAAGGACAGTCCGTGAGTGGAACCTGTCCCTGTGCTCTGCTGGAGGAACGTGGAATCCAAGAGGATGGGAACAGGGTCACTGAGCCCCCTTGCACAGAGGACGTTGTCTGGGGAGGTGAATTGAATTATTACTACACCCTCACTAGGCGTTCCCAGGATCTGTGCGCTCTGGGGGCCTTGCTGACTCACACGCAGGTCTGCACTTAAGACCCTGCCTCTTTCTAAACCTGCAGAGCCCAGAGCTCTCCCCATGCCTGGAGCTATTCCCAAGGAGGGAGATGAACAGAGATTGTATGTGTAGGCAAGAAACAACACAGAGAAGACAGGTTTCAGAGTAACAGCCGTGTTAGTCTGTATTCGCAAAAAGAAAAGGAGTACTTGTGGCACCTTAGAGACTAACCAATTTATTTGAGCATGAGCTTTCGTGAGCTACAGCTCACTTCATCGGATGCATACCGTGGAAACTGCAGCAGACTTTATATACACACAGAGATCATAAAACAATACCTCCTCCCACACCACTGTCCAAATTTGTGCAGGAAACGGCCCACCTTGATTATCATGCACATTGTGTAGAGAGTTGTCACTTTGGATGGGCTATTACCAGCAGGAGAGTGAGTTTGTGTGTGGGGGGGTGGAGGGTGAGAAAACCTGGATTTGTGCTGGAAATGGCCCAACTTGATGATCACTTTAGATCAGCTGTTACCAGCAGGACAGTGGGGTGGGAGGAGGTATTGTTTCATGGTCTCTGTGTGTATATAAAGTCTGCTGCAGTTTCCACGGTATGCATCCGATGAAGTGAGCTGTAGCTCACGAAAGCTCATGCTCAAATAAATTGGTTAGTCTCTAAGGTGCCACAAGTACTCCTTTTCTTTTTACAGAGAAGACAATGCAGGTTTATGCCCGTTTGAAAGCTGGAGGGGTGGGGATGGTTTAGCTTGTCCATTGGGTTTTGACTCCCATGTCCCAGTGGAGAGGGCACCGAAATGCATGTATTTTTCACATGGCAGCTGTGCATTATGGAACCCATTCGCCTCTGCTCCAACGGACCAGGGAAGAACCTGACCACATTAAGACACGCAGACCCCACAGCTTCTAATAACTGAGGGGACAGGAATCCCTTACCCAGCGAGGTCACCGTCTCGTAGTTCTCCTGCATGACGTCCCTGTAGAGGGCTCTCTGAGCGGGGTCCAGCAGAGCCCCCTGCCCCTGGGTGAAATAAATAGCCACCTCCTCGAAGGTCACCGGCATCTGAAACACCAAGAGTCCCCCACTCAGCACCTGCTGCCCCAGCCACCATCCCACTGCTCAGGGGAATGGAAAAAAAAACGTAAAGCTGTGGGAGGGCCAGAGTAGCAAAATCCCACCCCCACCCTGCTCAGAGCAGCCAGGAGGCTTCAGGGGGTGGAGAAGGTGAGAGCTCCCTGTCCGCCCCAGCACATGGAGCACGCCAGGATCTTCTCATTTCCAACACGCCTGCCAGCCACAGACTGGGACAGGAAGCAGAGCTCTGAGCCGGGGACAGGAACAGGAATCCCGACAGCTTCCCTTCGTATTTCACAGCAGCCCCGGGCAAGTGGGGTCAGGCTCCAGCACTGGGAGCCTAAAAATGTTCCCAGCCCTGCCGAGGTGGTTATATCCTCCCTGAGAAATGGGGGAATGTCCCCTCCCCATTTCCCTGCCACAATGGGCCTACTTAGTAAATCAGTAGGTTTATCAAACTTTGACTCCTCCCTCCCCCGCCCAGCAGCTCCCTGAAAATCCCCTATCTGAGCTGGCTCCAACAGAGCCATTTCCCTTCTCTCTCCCCTGGAAGACTGGCTGATCTTTAGTGAAACGTGGACCTGATTCCTCTGCCTGTCAGGGCGACAGGGAGGTTACAGAAGGGACCTCTGTCCTGTCACACCCCGATTGCCCCCAGACTCTTCAGACCCTCCCAGCATCTCTGAGCCAAATGCTAAAGAAAAGGGAAGAATCAAAAGGGCCACTTTGGGAGATTTCCCCCCGCTGCAGTGTAAACCCCTCTCCCTTACCAATAGCTGGAGCCCTCTGGTGGCATCACCTGAAGATTGAGCTGCCCTGGACTCCCCCGGCAGCCCCCAGGGGCAGGCAGGAAGAGGCTTAACCCAATTGGCCCATCCACGCACCCCCCTGCCTGAGACAGCAGTGACTCCGGTCTGACTCTGGTGTGGCTGAGATCTAAACTCTACAGGGAAACTAGACCAGGGCCCTGGGCAGCCCCCAACACTCAGGGCACAGAGACCCCACCACCACAGGGGTGTCTGACAATAACACACTCAGAGCCGGGTGTGTGTGTCGTGGGGGGGGAGTTGAGGGGGGGTTGGGTTTTTTTCCGTGTAGCTTCATAACCCTGAGGGGTTAGTCCCCTGATCGCTCCCAAAGCTGAGAAGAGCTTCTCTCCGCCCGCCTCCCCACATCCCCCCTTTCCCTCGCTGTGCCCCCCACTCACGTCTTCCCCCATTCCCGACCTCGCTCCCCTCAGCCCCACAGTCCCCCGATCCTCCTCCATTGCCCCATCTTCCCTTCCGTGCACCCCTGCCCCCATCCCAGCCTGCCCCCGGCATCCCCTGCACCCGCCTCCGGCCCCTCTTTATCCTCCTCCCCCTGCAGCCCAGATGTGACGCGGGGGGGGGGGGCGCTGCAAGGGGGGGATGGGAGGGTCTCTCTTACCTTCCCCCCGAGCGGGGCCCCCCGGGGCAGGGGCCGGGCCGGGAAGGGGCCCTGGCCGGGCTGGGGGCTCTGCCCTGGGAGAGGCTCCCGGGGAGCAGTGGGAAGGGCCCGGCTGGAGGTTCCCCTCTCCCGGCTGCAGCCCGGGCTCCGGGCTCCCAGCACCAGCCGCCGGGGCTCGGGGATCTCGCCGGGAGCCAGAGTCCCCGCACCGGCTGCGAGTCACTTCCTAGGCCGGGCTGAGCCCCGCGATCGCTCCCCGCAGAGCCGCCCCGCAGCCGGTCCTGGGTCCTAGCGATCAACCCACAGTAATCCAGCCCCCTGCCCAGCCCCTGCCCCCTGGGGGCCCAACCGCCCCTGGGCTCGGGGAGCTTCTCCCAGCAGTAAGGGGTCATCCCGCCTAGAAACTTCCCCTGTCACCATTCAGTCTCGCTCGCAGCCTCCCTGCAGGACTGACCGGGCACCGGCCGCTGGCTCATCAGCCCGTCTGCGGCAAACTTCTCTCCATATTGGGCTGGCAGAGGCCTTGCTCTCACCGCCTCTCTGGTCACCGGCTACTGGCCCAAAACCTCTGGTTGTTTGAGCTGACTGGGCCAGATTTGCAGGGGGGAGCGAGGGAAGGCAAAAGGAGAGAGAGCAGAAGTGGGGGTGGCATAATTGTTTAGACCACTGGCAGAGGTGAAAGTAAGCCGGTCTGATCCAGTCTGGCGGACTGGGCAAGAGCCGGGACACCGCTGACTGCACCGGCAGGGGGCAGCTTCCCCAGGCCGGTGATGTGGAGGGCTCCGGCCACCGGTACCACAGCGGAGCCCTGGGCCCTTTAAATCGCCGCTGGAGCCCCGGGGGTCCCGGCTGCCGCTGCAGCTACTGCTCCTGCCCTGATTTCAAGGGCCCGAAGCTCCCAGCAGCTGCTCACCTACCAGGGGGAGTTCAGGATTTAGCCAAAATCAAAGTCAGTGGAGTTGAGGATGTCTGCTGGCTCCCCTTCTCTGGTTTGCCCTGCTGAGCATGTCTTTCAAGATCAGGATGATGAAAGCCCAACAGTGCCATGCTGGGGCCCAGGAGACAGCGGGTGTGAGACGTACCCCAGGGTACAATCTGGACTGTTGAACTGCTTAATTCTCCATCCCAGGGCATCTTTTACACTGCTTCCCAGGCTGGATAAAAATCAATGAGTTAAACAAAAATCAGTGTTTTTAATTAAATTGGATTTTTTTTTTTGATAAAATGCTTTTTGAGGAAAAACCTTATCTAAAGATACGTTTAATTAAGATACATTGTAGCTCAAAGATATCTCATCATGGAATAGGGATTGTAAATTCTAATTCTCTAGTATGAGACAATATATTCATGGAATGTTTAAGAAAAGTTTTGTACATGAGTTCCAATAGTTGATGGATTAGGGACCCAATTTTATGGGATTCCACAGGCTTCTGTATAGATTATTTAGGTTAATCTTTCCATCTACCCCATGGGACTCAGTGCTCAGTCTAGAAGATCCCATCAGAGATGCTTAGTTTCCCAGTTCTCAAACTGTGGCTTTGTGTCTCCAGAGGTAACATGCTTGTTAACAACCAAAATGTTTTAAAATAATATAGAGAGGTGAGAAATAACAGACCTCACCTCTACTGTCCCTCTGCAAATTTGTGTACACAGAGTCAATCCCTTCCCTCTCTCCAAAAGTGCAAAGTTTCAAAAAGTTGAATGAATAGAAGAATGTTGGAGGTGGAATAGATCTGGACAAGGAGAAGAAGTCTGGAGATAAATGTAAGAAACGATGGATATATGCTTTTCTGTTAAAATATATCTTTGCTGTTGAAGAAAAAAATCCAGAATACTTAACGTTGTTGTTTTAGTGAAATAAACAATTTAAATGTCTTTCTGGTGATGTTCTCCTCCACAGGGTGGCATGACTGAAATAATCAAACAATCATTCATTGTCTGATATAGCTGTAAAACTAACCTGAAAAGTTTTAAAAATAAATCTGTTTTAAAATGTATAGTGTGTACCTTCTAAAAATGCAACCTACATCTATCTCTGAGTTGTGTAGAATATCTATTGAGATTATAAAAACCAAAAATGCACTTTTCTGTAGAATACCATGATTAAATCGAGTCTTCCAGACTAGTGATTTAAATCATGATTTAAATCAAATCCACCCTACTGCATCGCTCTGTGAACCACGCTCTGGTCACACACAGCCATTAGCATTCAAACTCACTCCTGGCTGCACTGTACTGAGTGTGACTAGCCAGACACTCATGAAGTTACTAAAGGACTCAGCAACATCAGCCACTTTTCTACTCATCAGCCTTGCACCCTGGTAATCTGCATCTTGGACTGCTCAGTCTGTTCACTCTGCTGGAAAATCTCAATAATTAGTGGGTCATCCCCCCGCCACAAAGTGGTCGGATTAGGCCACAGCCTTGTTGTCTCAAGTCAAATCCCCCAAACACTTCGATGAAAACACACAGGTCCAGACAAAACACTAAAATCAGTTTATTAACGGGAACAAGAACATTTTCAGGGATCACAAGGGAGAAAGATGTGAAAGGTCAGAACTAGTTAAATCTATACAATTAAAACATGCATTTTAAATCGTAAATTTTACCAATCTAAGGAAAATGCGAAGCAAGCAGGTTTTCGCACCCGCCCGCTATTCCAAGCGGTTCACAGTTCTTCGTACCCAGGAGGGATTTCCTTCCCGCCTCGGTGCGTCCTCCCCAGTCCAAGGCCCCTGTGGCCTTTCAAGGCATATCCTTGACATCTGTAAAGATGGGAGAGGAGAGGTGAAAATGGAGGCAATTCTCCCTTCTGCTTTTATACCATTCTCTTCTTTGAGGTTCAAGCTCCAGCCAGGGGGCAGGCAACAATCAGTCTGTGCCAAAGTGAGCGTCCAGCCATCCTTCTGGGGAATTGTAACTCTCTTGTTCACAGCTCCACAGCTGGTAAATGGCCAGCTACGCAATTAAGGGCCACTTAGCACCTAGCTAGTCTGCAGGTACCATTGTCTCTAAAGAGCTAGTTTGTGGGCATTTTCCAGCTTTCCAGCATGTAACAAACATACAGAAAACTCTCAGAGCTCCATGGACAGCGCTGATAGACACATTTTAACAGGACAATAATATTCAGCAGGCGATGACTTTTCCTATGAAACTTCACAAGACATACTTTGGAGAAGATTTATCCTTCTGTAATCGTGGTGACCATAAGAGTGTAGACCAGTGGTTCTCAAAAGTGGTTCATTGGCCCCCCCTTCTTTGTGTGTGTGGTCATTTCCGCCCTCGCCCTCACAAACACATATATGGCCACCCAGCTCTAAAGGCAGAGTCGTTGCTGGCGATGCGCCCAGCTCTGAAGGCCTCCAGCAGCAGCACAGAAGTAAGGGTGACCGAGTGAAAAGTGATATTCCTCAATATCACTGTTCACAGCAGACTTATCACCCCATTGCCACCCTGACTTCCGCCCTGCTGCTCCACCTGGCTTTTGAGAGCCTGAGCATTCATCCCCACCTCCCAGATCGGCCAGTTTCTTCTTCAAGAGTCCCAGCCGGAGGTCACGCCTCCCTTGACATATTCCTGTGCCTCCATTGGGAGGACATGCCCCACAGTTTGAGAATTACTAGTGTAGACAGTCACCATTGGGATCGGAACCCAAGATAGTAACACCTGCTCCTTTCTGTCTGCGGGATCCCCAGAGAAAATGTCCGAGCAGAAGAGAGGAACAGACCACACTGATATTAACCTTGCAAAACACATTTAGGTGATTTCAGCTATAAACCTTCCCTCCATCCTTCAGCCCCTAACCTCAGTGATTTCAAGGAGAGGGAGCTGGAATTGGCCATGTGACATGGGCGATGGGTATAATCTCTGAATTAACAGAATACAGGAACCCTTTGCATAAATTGTAAACCTCTAAAAATATATAGCTAAACATAGACCACGAAAGTTACCCCTCTTCCAACATGTTTACATTTACATTACATTAACATGTTTACATTTCAAACTCTAGATTGATGAAGATGGAAACACTTTTAAAATCTCTCTCTAAAAGTTGAATCTCAGTCAATTACATACAAGTTGCTTAACCCTTTCTTGCCATGAGTCACAGAAGTTTACATCTTGTGTGGATTCTTCCATGTTTAACGAGGTCTGACGTCCGTATGAAACTTTTCCCACAGTCCAAGCACTTGTGGGGTCTCTCTCCTGTATGGATTTTCTGATGATAACCAAGGGCTGATTTCCAAGTGAAACTTTTCCCACAGTCCAAGCACTTGTGGGGTCTTTCTCCTGTGTGGATTGCCTGATGATTAACAAGCTGTGACCGCCATGTGAAACTTTTCCCACAGTCCAAGCACTTATGGGGTCTTTCTCCTGTGTGGATTGCCTGATGATTAACAACGTGTGACTTCCGCTTGAAACTTTTCCCACAGTCCAAGCACTTGTGGGGTTTTTCTCCTGTGTGGATTGCCTGATGTTTAACAAGGGTTGACCTCTCTGTGAAGCTTTTCCCACAGTCCAAGCACTTGTGGGGTCTCTCTCCTGTATGGATTTTCTGATGATAACCAAGAGCTGATTTCCATGTGAAACTTTTCCCACAGTCCAAGCACTTGTGGGGTCTCTCTCCTGTGTGGACTGCCTGATGTTTAGCAAGGGTTGACCCCTCTGTGAAACTTTTCCCACAGTCCAAGCACTTGTGGGTGTTCTCTCCTGTGTGGACTTCCCGATGTTTAACAAGGTGTGACCTCTGCTTGAAACTTTTCCCATAGTACAAGCACTTGTGGGATCTCTCTCCTGTGTGGCTTTTCTGATGATAACCAAGGGCTGATCTCGAAGTGAAACTTTTCCCACAGTCCAAGCACTTGTGGGGTCTCTCTCCTGTGTGGCTTTTCTGGTGATAACTAAGGGCTGATCTCGAAGTGAAACTTTTCCCACAGTCCAAGCACTTGTGGGGTCTTTCTCCGCTGTGGATTCTCTGATGATTAACAAGGTTTGACCTCATTGTGAAACTTTTCCCACAGTCCAAGCACTTATGGGATCTTTCTCCTTTGTGAATTGTTTTATGTTTAAGAAGGTATGACCTCTGCATGAAACTTTTCCCACAGTCCAAGCACTTGTGGGGTCTCTCTCCTGTGTGGATTGCCTGATGACTAACAAGGTCTGATTTCCGCTTGAAACTTTTCCCACACTGGAAGCACTTGTGGGGTCTTGCTCCTGTGTGGATTGACAGATGTCTAACAAGGTCTGACCTATGTATGAAACTTTTTCCACAATCCAAGCATTTATGGGGTCTCTCTCCTGTGTGGATTGCCTGATGTTTAAGAAGGTGTGACCTGTGTATGAAACTTTTCCCACAATCCAAGCATTTATGGGGTCTCTCTCCTGTGTGGATTGCCTCATGAATAACAAGGTCTGACCTCCATATGAAACTTTTCCCACAGTCCAAGCATTTATGGGGTCTCTCTCCTGTGTGGATTCTCTGATGATAAAAAAGGCCTGCTCTCCATGTGAAACTTTTCCCACACTCCAAGCACTTATGGGGTCTCTTTCCTGTGTGGACTGCCTGATGTTGAACAAGGGTTGACCTTCGTATGAAACTTTTCCCACAGTCCAAGCACTTGTGGGGTCTCTCTCCTGTGTGGCTTTTCTCATGTGAATTTAGTGCTGACTTTGAACTGAAACATTTCCCACATTCAACGCATTGAATGGGCTTGTCTACAGTGTGGCTTCTCCCATGGTTATTAAGATCTTTGCGCTTATTGAAGCTTTCCCCACTGTCCAAGCATTGAAATGGTTTCTCTCCCGTATGGACTTTCTGATGTGTAACAAGTTGTGATCTCACAATGAATCCTTTCCCACACTCAAGGCAGTGCCAGGGTGTCTCTTCCTTGGGATTTGTCTGCTGCTCTCTGGGATTCTCGTCTCCTCCCCCACCGTTAAGAGATTCATCCACTTTCTTCCTGAGTTGGTTCATCAGAAGCCTCTCTGACCTGTGCCAATTTCCCCAGGCTTCTCCCTGATTCCAGCAAGGGGAAAAATTCCCTTCAGCTCTTCCCAAAAGGGTCCCCTGTGGTTCCACTTCCCCAGGAACTGCCTCATGATGATTCCCCTCCTTCTTCTCACTCCCTCGCTCAGCACCTGCTGGGAAAGACACAATCCAGAGAAGAGTCATTGTGCTGGGGAGAAAGAGGAATAGCACTGAGGGAAAAGCCAACACAAAGACTGAGCAATTGCATTCTGCCTCCACATCCCGCCCAAACACTTACAAGGAAGGAGAGACGGAAAGGGTGGAATGACGTGAGCAATATCTGCTGACCATAGCCCTGCTCTCGGTGAGATGAAGAAGAACTGAGGGCATTACTCACATCATATTTTGGGATTCTCAACTTTTTCCTTCATTCCCTATATGGTTTCTCTGTCAGTCCTCACCTGTGCTGGTGCATCTCAGAAGCCTTCTGTCCTTGAAATCCTGGAGATCGGACACCCACAGCTCTTCCCCTCGTTCCAGCCGGGTGATAAGCTCAGGTTTGGGAATGGGAAATCCTGTGCAGAAGGTGAAATGAGTCCGGATCAGGGTGCATGGAGCATTGGTGGAGGATCTGTCGCAAAGGACATTCCGTGAGTGGAACCTGTCCCTGTGCTCTGCTGGAGGAACGTGGAATCCAAGAGGATGGGAACAGGGTCACTGAGCCCCCTTGTGCAGAGGATGTTGTCTGGCGAGGTGAGTTGAATTATTACTACACCCTCACTAGGCGTTCCCAGGATCTGTGCGCTCTGGGGGTCTTGCTGACTCACACACAGGTCTGCACTTAAGACCCTGCCTCTTTCTAAACCTGCAGAGCCCAGAGCTCTCCCCATGCCTGGAGCTATTCCCAAGGAGGGAGATGAACAGAGATTTTATGTGCAGCCAAGAAACAACACAGACAAGACAATGCGGATTCATGCCTCCTTGAAAGCTGGAGGGTTGTGGATGGTTTAAGTTGTCCATTGGGTTTTGACTCCCATGTCCCAGTGGAGAGGGCACCGAAATGCATGTCTTTCTCACATGGCAGCTGTGCATTATGGAACCCATTCGCCTCTGCTCCAACGGACCAGGGAAGAACCTGACCACATTAAGACACGCAGACCCCACAGCTTCTAATAACTGAGGGGACAGGAATCCCTTACCCAGCGAGGTCACCGTCTCGTAGTTCTCCTGCATGACGTCCCTGTAGAGGGCTCTCTGAGCGGGGTCCAGCAGAGCCCCCTGCCCCTGGGTGAAATAAATAGCCACCTCCTCGAAGGTCACCGGCATCTGAAACACCAAGAGTCCCCCTCTCAGCACCTGCTGCCCCAGACACAATCCAACTACTCATGGGAAAGGAAAAAATATATGTGAAGCAGTGGGAGGGCCAGAGTAGCAGAATCCCACCCCCACCCTGCTCAGAGCAGCCAGGAGGCTTCAAGGGGTGGAGAAGGTGAGAGCTCCCTGTCCGCCCCAGCACACGGAGCACGCCAGGATCTTCTCATTTCCCACACGCCTGCCAGCCGCAGACTGGGACAGGAAGCAGAGCTCTGAGCCGGGGACAGGAACAGGAATCCTGACAGCTTCCCTTCGTATTTCACAGCAGCCCCGGGCAAGTGGGGTCAGGCTCCAGCACTGGGAGCCTGGAAAATGTTCCCAGCCCTGCCGAGGTGGTTATATCCTGCCTGAGAAATGGGGGAATGTCCCCTCCCCCTTACCCTGCCACAATGGGCCTACTTAGTAAATCAGTAGGTTTATGAAACCCTGACTCCTCCCTCCCACACCCAGCAGGTCCCTGAAAATGCCCTACCTGAGCTGGCTCCATCACAGCCATTTCCCTTCTCTGTCCCCTGGAACACTGGCCGATCTTTGGTGAAACGTGGACCTGATTTCTCAGCCTGTCGGGGCGAGAGGGAGGTTACAGAAGGGGCTTCTGTCCATGTCCATGTCCATGTCACACCCCAATTCCCCCCAGACTCTTCAGACTGTTGGGGACACTGGGGCATGGCCACTAGGTAACTCGAGTGGATGGAAGACCACGAGTGTCAATGAAGCCCCCTCGCACTAGGCCCAAGTGTCCTTGCCCCCGCCCTCCCCGACCAGGAGGCACTCACAGCAGTTATGCTGAGGATCTGCAACAATATGTTGCAGAGTCAGACTGCCTGAAACTAAACAAGACCAAACGGGGCAGATATGGATGAACAATGCTGAATAAAGCAGCTTTATGTATAGTTTAACAAATGATACAAAAAACAAGGAAACTAGCTGGGAACTGGATTGGCTGGCTATATGGATACTTAGGGCAGCTTGCTATTGGATAAGTATGCTGAAGAAAGGATGTATAAAAGCCTGTGTAACTTCCTGCTCTGTGTACAGGATTTGAGATTCTCATCTCCCTGTACCTTTTTGAAGCTTCAAATAAACTTTTCTGCTTCTCCACCCCGTTGTGATTATTGGGTGAAGCACACCGGGTAGCGAACCCCCTCTCCACTGCTGTTGCTCGCCTCTGGCACTGGGTGCCAGGAACAGCTTTTGGCGTCCCTGGGTGGGCGACGAGGCTGCTATTTAGCCTTGCCCGGACCCCTCCTGGAGGTCGAGGATTGCAGCGAGAACCGACGCCCAGCGCTCACCCGTGAGTTCATCGGGGGCCTCGGAGGAGACGCGATTTGATCGAGCCTGGAGGGCACAACGCACTCATATAGTGGAGAAGCAGCTGTGGGCGACAGTGAGGAACCGGTCCCTTGGATAAGGTAGGAACCTTTGAAATCCGGATTGTATGCTCTGTTGAAACCTGGGGACGCCCAGAGTTACCCTGTAGGTATCGGACAGGGACAGAGCTCGGGGGTTAGGGCACAGTGTACGCCCCTAGAATACATTCTAGCAAACTGGAAGGTATTTAGTGCGGATCCGATGACTAAGAGCCAATTAAAACGATTCTGTACAGTTGGCTGGCCTCAATATCAACTAGAGGACCAGGAGTGGTGGCCACCAGGAGGGTCAATTAATTACAACACGATCCTCCAGTTACTCCTGTTCTGTCAGAGAACAAGAAAGTGGAATGAACATATGTATGTGCATTTGTTTCTGGCTTTATGTACTCGACCAGATATTTTACAGCACTCTAATTTGACTCTGACTGGTTCGTTAGTAGCTAATGTTAGTCCCCAGACCCCCACCCCCACTGTAATGGCAGAGGAGGTGTCCCCTTCGGCCCCCACACCCCCACCTTATAAGGGTAGGATGCCTCAGGTTACAGAGATTGCCCCCTCGGTGGGACTCTACCCTTTGCTTACCGAGACTGTTGTGACTTGCCCAGGGGCAGATGGATGTCAGGCTACCACCATGCAAGTTTACACCCATGTGCCATTCAATCCAATAGACCTAGCAGCTTCTAAAACACAGGCTGGGGAATTCTCCATGAACCCAAGCCGGTTTATTTCAGTCTTTGAGGGGTGCCTCAGTCGTCACAAGCCGGATTGGGACGACTGTAATATCCTCCTGAGAACCCTGTTGTCTGAGGTGGAGAGGGATCAGGTTACATCTAAGGCAAGGGGAGTGTCAGCTTTCAAGCGAAAGAAAGGAAGTTATCTGTCAAGTCCCTACCCCAAGCACTCATAAACGGCTCAGGGCATTTCTGGGTATGGCAGGCTTTTGCAGGATATGGATCCCAGAGTTTGGACTATGGGCTAAACCCCTGTACGACTGTGTAAAAGGAGCAGATCATGACCCCTTCTATTGGACCCCAGAGGCTGACAGGGCATTTGAAATCCTGAACAAAAAGTTAACGCCTCTGGGCCTGCCGGATCTCTCTAAGCCGTTTCAGTTGTATGTACATAAACGAAAGGGGGTGGCCCTAGAATTGCTCACAGAGCTGTTAGGAGCACGGAGACGTCCCGTGGCTTATTTCTCTAAGCAACTGGATCAGGTTGCAAAGGGTTGGCCGGCATGTTTCTGGGCGGTCGCAGCTACTGCCCTAGTGCTTGAGGAAGCTGAGACGCTAACATTGGGAGGGGTTATGCAAATCTATACTGCCCATATGGTCCCAGCCTTATTGGATGCAAAGGGAGGGCTTTGGCTCACCCAGGCTTGGATTGCTCGGTATCAGGCTAAGTTGTTAGAAAACTCTGAAGTCATCTTACGGCCTTGCCCCTCCCTTAACCCAGCCACCCTCTTGCCAGAAACAGAGGAACAGAAACATGACTGTTTAGAGATCATAGATGCCCACTACTCCAGCCGTCCGGATTTAAAGGATGTACCCCTCCAAAATGCAGATTATGAGTGGTACACTGATGGTAGCAGTACTGTAATAGATGGGCAAAGGAGGGCGGGTTATGCTGTTGTGACCCTCCACGACACTGTAGAAGCTGAAGGTTTGCCTGCTGGGACCTCTGCCCAGCTTGTCGAACTAATAGCCCTGACCCGTGCACTTGAACTGTCAAAAGGAAATCGGGTCAACATTTTTACTGATTCAAAGTATGCTTTTGGTGTGCTCCACGCTCATGCTGGCCTATGGAAGCAAAGGGGAATGCTGACAGCCCAAGGCTCCCCAGTCAAGTACGGGCCCCAAATCCTCCGGCTCCTAGAAGCCGTACAACTCCCTTGGAAGTGGCGGTGGTACACTGTAAAGCTCATCAAAGAGAAGATCAAAATGTGGCCAGAGGTAACGCCCGGGCGGATAGAGAGGCTAAGCATGCTGCCACCCTGCCATCCCTTCAGACTGAGAACGCCCATATGCATGCCCTTATCCCATCAGTAGGGGAGCTTCCAACCCCTCAGTACTCTGGGGAGGAGAGACAGCTAACTGACAAACTCGGTCTCCGGGAAAAGGAGGGATGGCTCCATTCCCCAGAAGGGAAGGTCCTCTTACCAAAGGGCCTGATCCGGCTGGTGCTACAGAAACTACATCAAACCACTCATGCTGGCAGGGAAGCACTTATCCAACTAATGGGAAAATACTTTATCACTTCCGGACTCCGACCCCTGGCTGCCCAGGTACAAGCGGACTGCTTAGTCTGCCAAAAGAATAACCCCCGACCGGGACATCCTGTGCCACCAGCTGCCCTAGAACCCACTCCGGGCCCCGGACAAGTGTGGCAAATAGACTTTACTGAGTTTCCCCGGACCCAGGGGTTCAAATATCTCCTTGTCATAGTGGATCGGTTCAGCGGATGGCCAGAAGCCTTCCCATGCTTTAATTGCACTGCCAGAACAGTGGCCCTCAAGTTTGTTAATGGATCATTCCTCGCTTTGGACTCCCCCTGTGGATGGAATCTGACCACTGGACACAGTTCACGTCAAAAATCATCCAAAGCATCTCAAATGCCTTACAGATCCCCTGGAAACTCCATACGCCCTGGAGACCGCAAGCCAGTGGTGTCGTGGACCGTACCAATCAGACCCTTAAACGGCATCTCTCAAAAGTGTGCCAAGAAGCCTCACTGCGATGGCCTGATGCTTTGCCCCTCATCCTACTCCGTATCCACGTTCTCCCAAAGGGTAGATTAGGGCTTAGTCCCTTTGAATTATGTTTGGAAGGGCATGGCCTATGAATGGCACCCCGGTTCTGTCAGGGGAATGGGAGATGGGTAATGGTCTTTTGTCTCAGTATATGTGTTCCCTGTCTGCTGTTCTCTTGTCTCTTCACAGGTATACCAAGGATTCCAAGCCTCTCCCCTTGGACTCTCCCGTCCACTCCTTACAGCCCGGTGACTCCATGCTTGTTCGTACCTGGAAAGACGAGACTCTCCAGGAAAAGTGGAAAGGACCGTCCTGCTGGTCTCCCATACAGCAGCAAAGATCGAGGGACACAAGAACTGGAGCCCTCACTCTCGTCTGAAGGCAGTACCCGCCCCCTCGTCAGCAGAACAGTGGACCGTCCAACCTGCTGACTCCTCATCTAGTAACAAGCTCGGGCTAAAGCTACTGTTTAAAAGACACAAATAGCGGGCACCTTAATGCTAAAATGGGCCCACCCAGGTACTAAAGACCCTGGGTTGAAAAGACTCTGGTGATAATTAATTGGGTAACATTGTTATTTTCTGTACTGGTATTTTCAAACTGTGCATATCGGGAGCATAACTCCTTTGTTTTGCTCGCGCGCCATATTGCTACTTTAACAAACCAGACTGATTGCTGGGTATGTGCTCCAACTCCACTGTCCCCCAAAACGGGAATGCCCCTTGACATGCTGCCCTTGACCCTAGCAGAATTAGCTGCCACCAAAGAGCAGGAAAGAACGGACTCGCCGTTCTGGAATAAGACCTCTTTACAGCAAGCCACCTATCAGGACCAGGAGTATTCAGTTGCAGTACTCACTGAGGGAGTGTTATGTTTTACCCGAAACCAATCTGATCACTATGGGCGTCCTGTGGGAAAAAGCTCCTGTGTTGTTACACAGCGGGCTGATGCGTATTGGATAAAGACCAAAAGGAGAGGCCAGCAGTGTGGGTGTAATGGTTCCTCCCCTTTTAGGGAAACTCTTACACATAATCTTAGCACAAAAAAAGGGTTTGAAAATATAACTTCCCGTCCAGTTAATATCTCCAAAGTAGTAAGCCAATGGTGGGTTTGTAGTGGTTCCTATGGCGAGTGTAATTTGAACGGCACAATTAGAAACGCCCTCACTTGTACCCAATCAGGAGGATGGGATGCCCCCTTAGGGGCATATGAACTGTTTGGAAAAACAGCCAAAGCAGCCTTAAATATCCCAGGAATCCCCTTAAGAAACAGTCCTTACTGGGCCCTACAGGGTCACTATTTTGTATGTGGCTGAAAGGCTTACAAGGTGCTGCTGGCCAATTGGACAGGTAGCTGTTATATAGCTCGTGGAGTTCCTCATCTTTCCATAACTGCCACACTGCCTAAAGGAAAGATTGGAAATGCCCGAGACACCTCTGTTGAGTCACGAAAAAGACCCTGCGGCGACTGACTATGGCATTGGAGGGCAATATAAAAAAATTCCCTCACAACCGAGAAGCTCGTAGGGTGCTCTGTACTGGGAATAGCGCCACTGTTTACCGGGCCAGCCATGGCATGCACAGGCCGCTATACTGTGAGGCTGCAAATGGTACTTGAGAAAGTTGACTTAGAGTTAAAGGACTCGGTTAGTGATTTAGGGTCAGCAGTAAAAACATTAAATAAAGAGGTACAGCAGCTCAGGACGTTTTCCCTCCTAAACAGGCTGGCTTTGGACTATCTTGGCATCCCAAGGAGGGCTCTGTGCCCTCGTCGCGCCCCGATGGTGTGTATATATAAATGATAGCAGTTATGAGATCTATGAAAAGGTGGTACAGGCTGAGGCCCATGCCCGAGCCGGAGCATAGGTTGCCTATACTGCCCCCGAGAGCGATTGGTTGCAAACCTTGTTTTCAGGCTGGGGTTTGTCGTTTTGGCTTGGTGGTTTATTTAGTCTGTTATTGAAACTTCTTTTTCCTGTATTGCTTGTATTACCAGTGTTATGCTGTGCAGTCTCATGTGTCAGGGCCCAAGTGTCCTTGCCCCCCCACCCCGGCCAGGAGGCACTCGCAGCAGATATGCTGAGGACCTGCAACAATATGTTGCAGAGTCAGACTGCCTGAAACTAAACAAGGCCAAACGGGGCAGATATGGATGAACAATGCTGAATAAAGCAGCTTTATGTATAGTTTAACAAATGATACAAAAAACAAGGAAACTAGCTGGGAACTGGATTGGCTGGCTATATGGATACTTAGGGCAGCTTGCTATTGGATAAGTATGCTGAAGAAAGGATGTATAAAAGCCTCTGTAACTTCCTGCTCTGTGTACAGGATTTGAGATTCTATTCTCCCTGTACCTTTTTAACGCTTCAAATAAACTTTTCTGCTTTTCTCCACCCCGTTGTGATGATTGGGTGAAGCACACCAGGTAGCGAACCCCTCCCCTACCGCTGTTGCTTGCCTCTGGCACTGGGTGCAGGCAACAAGACCCTCCCAGTAACAGCATCTCTGAGCCAAATGCTAAAAAAAGGGAAGAACCAAAAGGGCCACTTTGGGAGATTTCCCCCCATTGCAGTGTAAACCCCTCTCCCTTACCAATAGCTGGAGCCCTCTGGTGGCATCACCTGAAGATTGAGCTGCCCTGGACTCCCCCGGCAGCCCCCAGGGTCAGGCAGGAAGAGGCTGATCCCATTGGCCCATCCGTGCATCCCCCTGCCTGAGCCAGCAGTGACTCCGGTCTGACTCTGGTGTGGCTGAGATCTAAACTCTACAAGGAAATCAGACCAGGGCCCTGGGCAGCCCCCAACACTCAGGGCACACAAACCCCACCACCACAGGGGTGTCTGTCAATAACACACTCAGAGCCGAGTGTGTCGGGGGGGGGAGAGGGGTGGTTTCCTTGTAGCTTCTGCACCCTGAGGGGTTAGTCCCTTGATCGCTCCCAAAGCTGAGAAGAGCTTCTCTCCGCCCGCCTCCCCACATCCCCCCTTTCCCTCGCTGTGCCCCCCACTCACGTCTTCCCCCATTCCCGACCTCGCTCCCCTCAGCCCCACAGTCCCCGATCCTCCTCCATTGCCCCATCTTCCGTCCAGTGCACCCCTGCCCGCATCCCAGCCTGCCCCCGGGATCCCCTGCACCCGCCTCCGGCCCCTCTTTATCCTCCTCCCCCTGCAGCCCAAATGTGACGGGGGGGGGCCGCTGCAGGGGGGGATGGGCGGGTCTCTCTTACCTTCCCTCCGAGCGGGGCCCCCCGGGGCAGGGGCCGGGCCGGGAAGGGGCCCTGGCCGGGCTGGGGGCTCTGCCCTGGGAGAGGCTCCCGGGGAGCAGCGGGCAGGGCCCGGCTGGAGGTTCCCCTCTCCCGGCTGCAGCCCGGGCTCCGGGCTCCCAGCACCAGCCGCCGGGGCTCGGGGATCTCGCCGGGAGCCAGAGTCCCCGCAGCGGCTGCGAGTCACTTCCTGGGCAGGGCTGAGCCCCGCGATCGCTCCCCCCAGAGCCGCCCCCCAGCCGCTCCTGGGTCCTAGCGATCAACTCACCAAAGGATCAGCAGCCCTGTGCCCGGCTCCTGTTACACTCACAGGCTCCGAGGTCACAAGGGACCATCATGAGCATCTTGCCCAGGGGTTCTCACCACCAAATTTGGTGGCCTCAGACGGTGGCCAGCAACTCTCGCTCGTGCCCGCTCTGACACTTGCCCCTAAAATCCTAATTAACTTTAGTAGAAACCAATAAATATGCACAGAGGTAAGAGGGAGGACACTCCTAGTGTGGGGAACTTTTCTAGCTTCTACCGAGCCCCAGAGGAACTGGCGAGCAAAAGGATCTGAGTCCTTTACCCAGAGGCCTGCATGACATCGAGGACCCCTCCCCCCCGCCTGCTTCCACTATGGACCCCCGTAACCCCAAGGCTAGGCACAAGGCTCCTGAGGTGCTCGACCCCCAATCTTTTGATCACTCAGGACAGCTGTCCCCATTCTGGGGTGTTCTCTCCACTCTGGATGCTTCCTTCATCATTGCACAGAGTTAAGAACAAATACAATTTATTAAACAGCAAGTAATATAAAAATAAAGAGAAAAGTGGGAAAGATGAAAGGAAAACATGTCACCCCGCTCTGTGGGGGGGGAACCCCAAACAACCCTCTCTGGAATGCCAGGGAACTTCACAGTCTGTCCCTCCCACGTCCCAGGCCCTGGCTGTGCTGCAGGCATGCCCAGGGTTGGACACTAACTCTGGTGTTGGCCACACGCCCTCAGGCTCTAGGTGGTAGGATCCTTCTTCCTAGCGTCAGCCTCTTCCTGTCAGGGTTATGATCCCCCCCACAGTCTGGCCTGCAAGGCTTCTTGGCTGAGGGCCTCTCCTTGCCCTGGGCCCTTTGCCCAGGGTCCCCTTCGCTCACTGCTCCCGACTGCTCCAGTTTCCCTCTGCCTCCAGCCCAGCCCAGCCCTCCTCTCTCCTTAGCCCCTCCTGCTCTGCTCTGCCCAGCCAGCTCCAGCTGACAGAAAGGAGAGGACCCCGGCTGCTGACTCCCTCATTGGCCTGCCTGCCCTGTCAATAAGGCTGACCTACAGCACTGCCCGCCCCCTGCCCCATGTCAATCTCAGGATCTTCATTTCTCATTGGCCCTTCCCCTTTCTTTTGGTGTTAGGAGACGGCCTAACTAATGGCCAACCCATTAAGTTTCAGTAAGGGGCCAACAATCCCCTTACTCCTATAAACATGAAAAGCATAATTTCTTTGTTGGTAGCTAGTAAATCTGCTGCTGTGAAAAATGCAATTTCTATGTTTGCTAAAAATTTTCACAACCTCTCAGCTAGCGACTCAGGTTGCCAATTTGGGAATATTTTAAAAATGGACACTCAAGTAGGAGTGCTGCAACCTCCCCTGCCCCGCCTCTTCCCTCCAAGGTCCCATCCCTGCCCCACCTCTTCCCTCCAAGGCCCTGCTCCGACTCCACCTCTTCCTCCAAGGGTCTACCCGCCTTCCACTTCTCTTTCCCCCTTCCCTGCCTAGGTCAGGAAGGGCTTGTCTGTGGAGCCGGGGCTGGGAGCTGCAGCTGCCCAGTGCAGGTAGGAGGCAGCCCCGCTGAGTCGGGTCTGATGCGAGTGATGACCCAGTGCCTCCCCACCCGCAGTAACTCGACTTTGGCTGTCTGGTCAGTAGATGTGATCGGACACTGTCAGGTCCCCTTTTCCACCGGACTTCATGGTTGAAAACCGGGCACCTGGCCACCCTAACAGCACCCACTGTGCCAGAAGTGCTGGGAACGCGTCAGGGACAAGTTCTGCTTTCCGATGGTGGAGGAAGGAACCAGGGGGCAGGTGGGTTAGACTCAATTCTGACCAGCAGGGAAGAATTCATTGGTCGAGATGCAATTACTGTAAAGTGGGTGCACAACTAAAGACTGCACTCAGAGTAGTTATTTATGGTCTGGTGTCAAACTGGGAGGGGAATGGTGCCGGGGGGGGGAGGAGGAAGAAGCTCCAGCTGGCCTCCCTCGCTCTTTATGGGGAAGAGGGAGTGGGGGGGGGGGCAGCCCAGCAGGGAACGGGGCCTAGATGGGGAGCAATTCACACAGAGCTGGTAGGGCAGCCACGTTGCTGGGAGAGATGCTGCTGGAGTTGGCAGAGCGGGCTCTCAGTTCCCCACAATCCCCTCCTAGGTCGGTGGAAGTGCAGTGTTGACGTACCCTTACAAGCAAAAGGATTTCTCTCACCCAAAAGCTTTCAGCAGTCCAAGCTCATTGGAAAGCCTTCGAGCTCAGACCACTCCCCCAGCTCAATGATGCTCCTGTTGTCTTTCAAGAGATCTTGCTGCCCTGAGCAGAGATGGGGCCAGAACCCCTTTCCCGCTTCTTGTACTCGGGTCCTTTATACTTGAAAAGTCTTTGCTGGGTCATGGGGTCAGGGAACTCCATGGCATAAGTGACCTACACACTGTACTACAGATGAATTGTAAGTTTCTTTGTTTACCCCTTTCTTCCTGTTGATGGAAATCTCAGAGAATCCTTTAAGACTCAAAATCAGGGGAAGAAATTTACCCATTTTCTTCTGAAGTGGCTAAACCGGCTTTGCTTCTCGCCTCATTATTCAGCTGTATTACTTACAAAAGTTTTAGCATCATCATAAAAGAAAGAGAACGAAAGAGAAAACAACCTTCCCATCTACAAATGATCTGGACCAAACCTAGAAAAAGCTGGGAAGCAATTTTACCAATAGATAGAAACGGGGCTCTAAGATCTGAAAGTCCAACTGTGCTTTGAAGTTCATTGAGATTTTCCTGCCCACTCCAGGTCTGTGACACTTCCTTCTCCAGCCCTCCAAAGTCTGACTAAGATCACAGACATCAAAGCTGTGACTCCTAAGCATGGAGAGCCGGGGACAGGGTGGTATGTGACACCGTGGGAGATGGAGGGATAGAACGGAGGCAGGTTAAACTTTCCATGGCTGGGACAGAGGCTGCTGTGTGGAGAGAGGAGCGTGACAGTGAGAGGGGAAGGAGGGAATCTCTCGCACTCACCCCATTGCCCTGAAATAGCACAAAAGCGAAAACACCACATTTTACTGTCCCTTCTCCCACCTTTTTAGCATCTAGTTAATTCTGGCCCATAAGGGATAAAATGTACAAACACTAAATGCTTTTCAGCACAGCCTGGAGGAATGCGAGACTAGCTGGGAATGAGACAACCTGGCCCCGAAGGTGGAACTCAGGGACTAGCAATCACTCTGCTAACGGGAGGTCGGGGTTCAGAAACTGTGTTCCCGTCAGGCTACGCAGCTGCACTGCAGGCTATGGAGGGCTGTGGAGGCAGGCAGGGAGAGGAGCCCCTCCCCAGGCTTGGCCCAGATCCACTGGAGATGCTGGGGAGAGGAACCCCTCCCTCAGTCCGGCCCAGGACGCCGTGGCTGGGGAGAGCTGCCTCTGACCTGGCCCCAAACTGCTGTGGTGAGAGAGGGCTGGGGGAGTCCTCTCTCCACTGCAGTCTGAACCCCAAACCCCTCATCCCCAGTCCCAACCCCCACATGCCTAGCCAGGGCACTCACCCCTCCGCACCCCATGCCTCTGTCCCAGCCCTGAACCCCCTCTCACACGTCAACCTCCACATCCCCAGCCCCACCCCAGAGCCCGCACCTGAATCCAGAGCCCTCACCCCCTGCACCTCATCCCTGTCCCAGTCCTGAGCCAGTTCCCACACTCCAAATCCTCGGCCCCACCCCCACCCCGTGAATTTTGTTCTGTGCGCCGATATGGAGATGATGTGTCACATACTGGTGCGTAGAACCAAATTCATTCCGCACTTGGACGTAAAAACGGAGGGAACACTGGTCAGAACGCATCCGATGCTGAGCGGGCTCCAGCAGAGCCCCCTGCCCCTGGGTGAAATACACAGCCACCTCCTCCAAGGTCACCGGCATCTGAAACAGCAAGAGTCCCCCGCTCAGCACCTGCTGCCCCTGCCACAGTCCCACTAATCATGGCAAAGAAAGAAAAGAGTGAAGGGCCAGAGTAGCAGAATCCCACAGGCACCTGCTCAGAGCGGCCAGGAGGCTCCGGGGGCTGGGAGACGGTGAGAGCGCCTTGTCCCCCTAGCACACGGAAAGGGGAGGGTCTTCTCATTTCACACACGCCTGCCAGCCACAGACGGGAAGAGACGGGAAGCAGAGCTCTGAGCCGGGGACGGGGAAAGGAATCCCGACAGCTTCCCTTCATATTTCACAGCAACTGTTATGAATTATTCCAGTTAGGACACGTACAGCTCGTTTCTAAGCTGAGGCAACCAAATAAAGACAGACTGCAGAAGGAGATCCCGATTACAGGTTACACAAAGATTATATACTGTTGGCAAAACATCCTGCCTGTGTGCCTCGGGGCACATAACCCAATAAACAGGCCTTCTCCTTATCTATCACCAGTCTCCTGCAGCCACTTTCCCCCTGCAAAAAAGCTGAATTAGCAGCTATTTCAGGCACCCCGGCTGGTTCCTGTCTCCGTTGTTTCCCTTATCTTGAAACTGTCCAGCTGTCCACTCTGAAGGATCCTCCTCCCTTGGTACGTGATGTGCTCGCTTCTAGTTAATGGCCGAGAGGAAACCCAAAATGGAGTCACATATGCTAACTCCGTTGATTTCCCCTGACAGTCCTTCCTTTTCTTATGTACGTCAGTAAACTATATCGGGGCAGAATAACCTCGATGCAAGATTAAAATTTGCCAGCAGCACATACTACAGCATTGTAGACATACAAAAAGTAATACAAAAAGAGAAACAGCCATAAGAAGGAGGTACAAAATACGCCTTCCCCAAGCCCCCAAGTCTGGCAGCCAGGAGGTGAGCCAGCTCCAGGCCTCATGGAATCCGGTACTGGTGTCGTCAAGGGTGACACGGTGAAGTGAGGTGGCCTGCTGCATAAGGCTGTGGATATCAGCTTCCACCCTGCGGTGTTGATTCACAAAGACACAACAGCTTGAGTTAACAAGAGCACAAACCCCCCCCGGTTTGCAAGGAGATAGTCTAAGGCTAAGGGGTTCTGCAGTGTGGGGCTGAGATAACTGAGTCACCTCCATTTGAAGGGTAGACAAGGCGTCTGCAGTGGCATTTGCCATTAATTCTAAGGCTGCAGAAATATTAACTGTAGCCTTTTCCAATTCACTCACCCCCACCCAGGGCAAAAACCAACGAACAAAGGAGTGAAAGCCTGTAGGCCGTTCAGAGAGAGGATTTGATGGGACATTTCCTCGGTTCCTCCATACCAGGTTCCCAATTTCCCCCTGGGCTAGGGCCTGGTGTACTGTAACAGCGGGTACTAAGGTGCGTGTACCACACCAACCTGCCGGGAGGACCTTATAAGCCGTGTGGTTGCACAACCAGAACCAGCCTGATCCCTCAGGGACCGGCCACGGCGCCCTGGAATACTTGGGGGGACTTGCCGCACCAGAGCTAATGCGGGTGGTATCACTGGACCCTACAAAGTTACCCACAAAAACTGTATTTTCGAAATTCTTAGGTCGTGACACACATAAAGCATAACTACCCTGGGCCACCATATCAACAGACCAAGTTTGGATTGTAACATTCCAGTTAAATGGAGTGTCTGTCCATAATCCCGCCAGGAGGGTTCGGTTGAGAGGGACAGGCTCCCTTACCAACGGGATTCCCTGACCTATGTACGTGGGGGTATGAATACAGAGCCAACACCGTGTTCGGTTAACCCCCTGTGCTATAGCATGGGTTAAATCCAGGAAGCTGTTGCCTTCCCATCTGTGTACCGAACTCAAAAATAGAGAGGGGATTCCACAGGCCTCCCATACCAGTATTTGCATCCTCCCGTGTACCACGCACAAACCAGGACAACAAATATAAGTCCAAGTAACAAGAAAACAAACAGTCCTGATTGAGTCTCGAGACCCCAATAGTTGAATCCAGCAGAACCCGTCCGTATTTGTGGGCCCACTGCGGAGAGACCGCTTGCGTTGTATGCTGTTTTAAGAGAAACTCAACTTCGTGGGGGACCCAGTCAAAGGGTAACCCAGAACAATAGGGCGTGACCGTTCCACCATAAGGGCTGCAGCGGCAATGGACCGCACACAGGAGACCAATCCCCGAATGACCGGGTCCTATTGTTCTGAATAGTAAACTATGAGGCATGGGCGATCCCCTAGGTACTGCAATAGGACACCACTGGCCGACTGGGGAATCAGTGTCAGGATAGTACTCGGATCAGGGACCACTTGGTGGGGGGGGTTATAACTATTTATCCCACGCAGATCTTGAACGAACCGATAAAATGGGCGCCCATATAGGCCCGGTTTTGGCTTTTTCAAAGGATAGGATAGGAGCATTAGAATCATAGAAGTATAGAATCATAGAATATCAGGGTTGGAAGGGACCTCAGGAGGTCATCTAGTCCAACCCCCTGCTCAAACAGGACCAATCCCCAATTAAATCATTCCAGCCAGGGCTTTGTCAAGCCTGACCTTAAAAACTTCTGAGGAACAAGATTCTACCACCTCCCTAGGCAACGCATTCCAGTGTTTCATCACCCTCCTAGTGAAAAGGTTTTTCCTAATATCCAACCTAAACCTCCCCCACTGCAACTTGAGACCATTACTCCTTGTCCTGTCATCTTCTACCACTGAGAATAGTCTAGAACCATCCTCTTTGTAGTGTTCGGCCCAAAACTGGACACAGTACTCCAGATGAGGCCTCACCAATGTCGAATAGAGGGGAACAATCACGTCCCTCGATCTGCTGGCTATGCCCCTACTTATACATCCCAAAATGCCATTGGCCTTCTTGTCAACAAGGGCACACTGCTGACTCATATCCAGCTTTTCGTCCACTGTCACCCCTAGGTCCTTTTCCGCAGAACTGCTGCCTAGCCATTCGGTCCCTAGTCTGTAGCGGTGCATTGGATTCTTCCATCCTAAGTGCAGGACCCTGCACTTATCCTTGTTGAACCTCATCAGATTCCTTTTGGCCCAATCCTCCAATTTGTCTAGGTCCCTCTGTATCCTATCCCTACCTGCCACCGTATCTACCACTCCTCCTAGTTTAGTATCATCCGCAAATTTGCTGAGAGTGCAATCCACACCATCCTCCAGATCATTTATGAAGATATTGAACAAAACCGGACCCAGGACCGACCCTTGGGGCACTCCGCTTGATACCAGCTGCCAACTAGACATGGAGCCATTGATCACTACCTGTTGAGCCCGACAATCTAGCCAACTTTCTACCCAGCTTATAGTGCATTCATCCAGCCCATACTTCTTTAACTTCCTGACAAGAATACTGTGGGAGACCTTGTCAAAAGCTTTGCTAAAGTCAAGAAACAATACATCTACTGCTTTCCCTTCATCCACAGAACCAGTAATCTCATCATAGAAGGCGATTAGATTAGTCAGGCATGACCTTCCCTTGGTGAATCCATGCTGACTGTTCCTGATCACTTTCCTCTCATCTACATGCTTCAGGATTGATTCCTTGAGGACCTGCTCCATGATTTTTCCGGGGACTGAGGTGAGGCTGACTGGCCTGTGGTTCCTAGGATCCTCCTTCTTCACTTTTTTAAAGATTGGCACTACATTAGCCTTTTTCCAGTCGTCCGGGACTTCCCCCGTTCGCCACGAGTTTTCAAAGATAATAGCCAATGCCTCTGCAATCACAGCCGCCAACTGCTTTAGCGCTCTCGGATGCAACGCATCCAGCCCTATGGACTTGTGCACGTCCAGCTTTTCTAAATAGTCCCTAACCACTTCTTTCTCCACTGAGGGCTGGTCACCTCCTCCCCATGCTGTGTTGCCCAGGGAAAGGAGAACTGCATGGAACCAAGACCTCCTGGCTTAAGTAGCTAGAGATAAGAAGGGAAATACCTTCCTCTGCCTCCTTCGGCAAGGGATATTGTTTTACAGAGGGAGGCGGCCCATCCCTTACCTGCAGACTGACTGGAGTGGCTGATTTAAGGAGGCCCACGTCGGTGGAACTCATGCTCCACAAATTGGGTGGGAATCTGGACAATTCTGTGGGGAGATTGGGAATCGGGGTAACCGAAGCCATAAGAGAAGCAACCGCCAAGTCCGGGATGGACATGTGAAGCCCCTCAGGGGCACAAAATATGTGGGCTCCCAGCTTGCTAAGCATATCCCACCCAAGGTTAGCGGGGCCTTCTGGCATAACAACAAATCTGTGTGACAACTTTAAAGAACCCAGCTCCACAGGGACGGACGGGGCAGGATAGCGGAGCCGGCCACGGGTCGCCCTCAATATCCTGCACCCAGATCTTGGTATTAAAAAGAGAGCCCGGAACAAAAGTTAAAGTGGAAAGGGTGGCTCTGGTATCCACCAAAAAGGGTACAAACCGTTCCCCAATTTACAAGTAAATATGCGACTGCAATCGAAGATTCCATTCCAACTCTCCCACGGCTTCCAAAATCTCTGCCTCTAGTCACTGGGGATTAGCGAAGTCCTGGGGAGCGTTAGGGGGAAAGGAGGAACCGGTCGCCGGCTGATTCTCCCAAGGAGCCCCTCGTGCAAGCAGGGGGTATTCCCTCTTCCAGTGCCCCGGTTGCTTACAATAATTACAGTTCCCGTTCCTTGTCCCACCACAGCCTCCTCCACATCCTGTCCCACATCCGCATCACCTCCCCCTTGTATTCCCGTGTCCCTGTCAGTGCTGCATCCCGGCTGCCAACATACTTACTTCCTCTCCTTTTGCTTACGTTTTTCCTTAGCTTTCTCCTTGCCCCTACCATTAAATACAAAAGTGGCCAGGTGAACTACTTCGCTTAGGGCTTTCCCTGGCCAATCGGGAACATGTTTAGTTAAATACTTCTTTATGTCCGGTGCCGCTTGATCGACAAAGTAAGAGACCATCATCATGCGGCTAACCTCGGCTTCTGGCTCCACCCCTCCCCCATACATTCTAACCTGCTTAAACAAGCGGGCCAAACATGCAGACGGATGCTCGTTTAGGTCTTGCTGGCACTCTCTAATTTGTGACCAATTTGCCGTCTTATTACCCACCCTACGGATGCTCTCCAGGAGCCCTTCCCGGGCAGCTGAGAGGCTGGCCCGGCCATTGAGGTCGTTAGGATCCCAACTTGGATCGGCTTCGGGCCAAGGGGTGCGATTCTCAGCATCCCCCGCTCAACGCCGATTGGCGTCTAAAATAGAGTACTTCTCGTCAGGGGTAAATAGGGTTTGCAAAATAGCCTGGACGTCTGCCCAGTTAGGGTTAAATGCCGTAAGGACTGAACGGATAGTCTGTAGGACTCTTTCCGGATCGTCGCGCAACCTCGGCATCTGTGACTGCCAGGTGACCAGGTCCCCAGGCCCAAAAGGGCGGTGGACCGTGACCATAGTGACACGGTCATTGCTCGTCGCAATGGGTTGTTGTATCGGGTGCTTGAAGCGCAACTGGGGGTAGGGTTAGAGACGGGTATAGAGGGGCAACAGGAGGAGGAGTAGCGGGAAGAGACGGAGGAGGGAAAGCAGCATAGGGCGGAGCGGAACCTGCAAGCGGCATGCAAACTTTAGATCTGGTACCAGAGCCCAAAGTCGAGGGGCGCCTCTTATCTCGGGCGTATGCCCAATTATCCCATACATACCAATAATCCATTTCAGCTGGATGCTTGTCCTCCAGCTGTTGTCTAAGGCAGGTTAATTCATCCTGTGCAAAAGTTCCGTCGGGTGGCCATCCAAAGGGCGTCTGAATAGTCAGCGCTGGCCACTAGACTTTATACAAAATTACAGTTCTCCTTTCACCTAACCCATGGGTGCCAGAAATATTTTTCCAATTCCCGAAAATCTCAGCCAAAGGGATTCCCCTGCTCACACTCTGCCCAGAGCCCATTCTAGGGCTACCAAAAAAACGCCTAAGGTGCCAGCCTATCGCCTAAACGACAGCCCACACACCCGTTCCTCCGAGTTCTCGAAGGTGAACTCACCCAGTGCCGGCTGGAGTTATCCGAGGGAAGGAGTGCGTCTTCGCTTACGAGGGCGAGCCTAGAGTCCCAAACTGTTACGAGTTATTCCAGTTAGGACATGTACAGTTCGTTTCTAGGCTGAGGCAACCAAATAAAGACAGACTGCAGAGTGTCTCACAGTTTGTAGGTTTATTACGCTCGAGCGTGGTACCATTCTCTTAAGCTGAACGGGACCCCAATTACAGGTTACACAAAGATTCTATACTGTTGGCAAAACATCCTGCCTGTGTGCCTTGGGGCGCATAACCTAACAAACAGGCCTTCTCCTTATCTATCACCAATCCCCTGCAGCCACCTTCCCCCTGCAAAAACGCTGAATTAGCAGCTATTTCAGGCATGTCGGCTGGTTCCTGTCTCCTTTGTTTCCCTTCTCTTGAAACTGTCCAGCTGTCCACCCTGAAGGATCCTTCCTTCCTTCCTTGGTACGTGGTGTGCTCGCTTCTAGTTAATGGCCGAAAGGAAACCCAAAATGGAGTCACATATGCTAACTAGGTTAATTTCCCCTAACAATTATGAACAGGAGGTTGCCAGGCACCTTTCCTACAACTTTCCTGTGACGAGATAACTGATTCTGTAGATGAAGGGAAAGCAGTGGACGTGGTGTTCCTTGGCTTTAGTAAAGCTTTTGACACGGTCTCCCACAGTATTCTTGTCAGCAAGTTAAAGAAGTATGGGCTGGACGAATGCACTAGAAGGTGGGTAGAAAATTGGCTAGATTGTCGGGCTCAACGGGTAGTGATCAATGGCTCCATGTCTAGTTGGCAGACGGTATCAAGCGTAGTGCCCCAAGGGTCGGTCCTCGGGCCGGTTTTCTTTAATATCTTCATTAATGATCTCCAGGATGGTGTGGACTGCACCCTCAGCAAGTTTGCAGACGACACTAAACTGGGAGGAGAGGTAGATACGCTGGAGGGTAGCGATAGGATACAGAGGGACCTAGACAAATTGGAGGATTGGGCCAAAAGAAATCTGATGAGGTTCAACAAGGACAAGTGCAGAGTCCTGCACTTAGGACGGAACAATGCAATGCACTGCTACAGACTAGGGACCGAATGGCTAGGCAGCAGTTCTGCAGAAAAGGACCTAGGGGTTACAGTGGACGAGAAGCTGGATATGAGTCAACAGTGTGCCCTTGTAGCCAAGAAGGCCAATGCCATTTTGGGATGAATAAGTAGGGGCATTGCCAGCAGATCGAGGGACGTGATCGTTCCCCTCTATTCAACGTTGGTGAGGCCTCATCTGGAGTACTGTGTCCAGTTTTGGGCTCCACACTACAAGAAGGATGTGGAAATATTGGAGAGTGTCCAGCGGAGGGCAAGAGAAATGATTAGGGGACTGGAACACATGACTTACGAGGAGAGGCTGAGGGAACTGGGATTATTTAGTCTACAGAAGAGAAGAATGAGGGGAGATTTGATAGCTGTTTTCAACTCCCTGAAAGGTGGTTCCAAAGAGGATGGATCTAGACTATTCTCAGTGGTAGCGATGACAGGACAAGGAGTAATGGTCTCAAGTTGCAGTGGGGGAGGTTTAGGTTGGATATTAGAAAAACTTTTTCACTACAAGGGCGGTGAAACACTGGAATGCGTTACCTAGGGAGGTGGTGGAATCTCCTTCCTTAGAAGTTTTTAAGGTCAGGCTTGACAAAGCCCTGGATGGGACGATTTAATTGGGGATCGGTCCTGCTTTGAGCAGGGGGTTGGACTAGATGACTTCCTGAGGTCCCTTCCAACCCTCATATTCTAGAATTCTAGAATTCTACCATATTCTAAAGGCCACTGTCCTCCGATCCCACTGAGGAGTACCAAAAGAAACTACACCAACTGCTCAAGAAACTCCCTGCTACAGTACGGGAACAAATCTACACAGACCCTCCCCTAGAGCCCCGACCAGGGGTATTCTATCTGCTACCCAAGATCCATAAACCTGGAAATCCTGGACACCCCATCATCTCAGGCATCGGCACTCTTACAGCAGGATTATCTGGCGATGTGGACTCTCTCCTCACACCCTATGCTACCAGCACTCCCAGCTATCTTCGAGACACCACCAACTTCCTGAGGAAACTACAACGTATTGGTGATCTTCCTGAAAACACCATCCTGGCCACCATGGATGTAGAAGCTCTTTACACCAATATTCCACATGAGGATGGGCTACAAGTTGTCAGGAACATTATCCCTGATGAGGCCACGGCACACCTGGTGGCTGAGCTTTCTGACTTTGTCCTCACCCACAACCATTTCAGACCTGGGGACAATTTATACTTTCAAGTCAGCGGGACTGCTAGGGGTACCCGCATGGCCCCACAGCATGCCAACATCTTTATGGCTGACTTAGAACAACGCTTCCTCAGCTCTCGTCCCCTAGCGCCCCCTCCTCTATTTGCACTACATTGATGACATCTTCATCATATGGACCCATGGGAAGGAGGCCCTTGAAGAATTCCACCTGGATTTCAACAATTTCCACCCCAGCATCGACCTCAGCCTGGACCAGTCCACACAAGAGATCCTGGACACTATAGTGCAAATAAGTGATGGTCACATAAATACCACCCGATACTGGAAACCTACTGACCTCCATACTTACCTACATGCCTCAGCTCCTGAGGAAACAGACTGACAAAGCAAGATAGATACCCAGAAGTCACCTTCTACAGGACAGGCCCAACAAGGGAAATAACAGAACACCACTGGCCATCATGTACAGCCCCCAGCTAAAACCTCTCCAGCACATCATCAACGATCTACCACCTATCCTGGAAAAGCATTCCTCATTCTCACAGATCATGGGAGGCAGGCCAGTCCACCCTTACAGACAGCTCCCAATCTGAAGGAAATACTCACCAGCACCACACCACACCACAGAAACACTAACCCAGGAACCAATCCCTGCAATAAATCCCATTGCCAAATCTGTCCCCATATCTACTCTAGCAACACCATCATAGGACCTAACCATATCAGCCATGTCATCAGGGGCACATTCACGTGCACATCTACCAATGTGATGTATGCCATCATGGGCCAGCAATGCCCCTCTGCCACGTACATTGGCCAAACCGGACAGTCTCTATGTAAAAGAATAAATGGACACCAATACGACATCAGGAACGGTAACACACAAAAGCCAGTAGCAGAACATTTCAATCTCCCTGGACATTCAATAACAGATTTAAAAGTAGCCATCCTTCAACCAAAAAACTTCACACACAGACTTCAGAAAGAAACTCCAGAGCTACAATTCATTTGCAAACTTAAAACCAACAATTTGGGCCTGAATAGGGACTGGGAGTGGCTGGCTCACTACAAAAGCAATTTTCCCTCTCTTGGTATTGACCCCTCCTCATCAGTCATTGGAAGTGGACCACGTTCATCCTGTGTGGATTCTCCCATTTTTAATGGGGTATGATCTCTGTCTGAAACTTTTCCCACAGTCCAAGCACTTATAGAGTCACTCTCCTGTGTGGATTCTCTGATGTTTAACCAGTGCTGGTCTCCATGTGAAACTTTTCCCACAGTCCAAGCACTTATAGGGTCTCAATCCTGTGTGGATTCTCTGATGTTTAACCAGCGCTGATCTCTGTATGAAACTTTTCCCACAGTCCAAGCACTTGTGGGGTCTCTCTCCTGTGTGGATTGCCTTATGATAAACAAGCTCTGACCTTCGTATGAAACTTTTCCCACAGTCCAAGCACTTGTGGGGTCTCTCTCCTGTGTGGATTACCTGATGTTGAACAAGGTGTGACTTTCTTATGAAACTTTTCCCACAATCCAAGCATTTGTGGGGTCTCTCTCCTGTGTGGAATTCCTGATGTTGAACAAGGTGTGACCTCTGCATGAAACTTTTCCCACAGTCAAAGCACTTGTGGGGTCTCTCTCCTTTGTGGATTGCCTGATGTTTAACAAGGTGTGACCTCTGCATGAAACTTTTCCCAGAGTCAAAGCACTTGTGGGGTCTCTCTTCTGTGTGGACTGCCCGATGTTTTACAAGGTATGACCTCTGCTTGAAACTTTTCCCACAGTCAAAGCACTTGTGGGGTCTCTCTTCTGTGTGGACTGCCCGATGTTTTACAAGGTATGACCTCTGCTTGAAACTTTTCCCACAGTCCAAGCACTTGTAGGGTCTCTCTTCTGTGTGGACTGCCTGATGTTTAACAAGGTGTGACTTTCTTATGAAACTTTTCCCACAATCCAAACACTTGTGGGGTCTCTCTCCTGTGTGGATTGCCTGATGACGAACAAGGCGTGACCTTCGTATGAAACTTTTCCCACAGTCCAAGCACTTGTGGGGTCTCTCTTCTGTGTGGACTGCCCAATGTTTTACAAGGTCTGACCTCTCCTTGAAACTTTTCCCACAGTCAAAGCACTTGTGGGGTCTCTCTCCTGTGTGGATTCCCTGATGACAAATAAGGACTGATTTCCGCTTGAAACTTTTCCCACAGTCAAAGCACTTGTGGGGTCTCTCTCCTGTGTGGATTGCCTGATGATCAGCAAGATCTGACTTGCAAATGAAACTTTCCCCACAGTCCAAGCACTTGTGGGGTCTCTCTCCTGTGTGGACTGCCTGATGCTGAACAAGGCGTGATCTTCGTATGAAACTTTTCCCACAATCCAAGCACTTGTGGGGTCTCTCTCCTGTGTGGATTGCCTGATGTTGAATAAGGCGTGACCTTCGTATGAAACTTTTCCCACAGTCCAAGCACTTGTGGGGTCTCTCTCCTGTGTGGATTGCCTGATGATCAGCAAGATCTGACTTGCATATGAAACTTTTTCCACAGTCCAAGCACTTGTGGGGTCTCTCTCCTGTATGGATTTTCAGATGATAACCAAGGGCTGATCTCCAAGTGAAACTTTTCCCACAGTCCAAGCACTTGTGGGGTCTCTCTCCTGTGTGGATTGCCTGATGTTTAACAAGGGTTGACCGCTGTATGAAACTTTTCCCACAGTCCAAGCACTTATGGGTTCTCTCTCCTGTGTGGATTGCCTGATGATTAACAAGTGCCGACCTCCATGTGAAACTTTTCCCACAGTCCAAACATTTATGGGGTCTCTCTCCTGTGTGGCTTTTCTCATGTGAATTTAGAGCTGACTTTGAACTGAAACATTTCCCGCATTCAACGCATTGAATGGGCTTGTCTACAGTGTGGCTTCTCCCATGGTTATTAAGATCTTTGCGCTTATTGAAGGTTTCCCCACTGTCCAAGCATTGAAATGGTTTCTCTCCCGTATGGACTGTCTGATGTGTAACAAGTTGTGATCTCACAATGAATCCTTTCCCACACTCAAGGCAGTGCCAGGGTGTCTCTTCCTTGCGATTTGTCTGCTGCTCTCTGGGATTCTCGTCTCCTCCCCCACCGTTAAGAGATTCATCCACTTTCTTCCTGGGTTGGTTTATCAGAAGCCTCTCTGTCCTGTGCCAATTTCCCCAGGCTTCTCCCTGATTCCAGCAATGGGAAAAATTCCCTTCAGCTCTTCCCAAAAAGGTCCCCTGTGGTTCCACTTCCCCAGGAGCTGCCTCATGATGATTCCCCTCCTTCTTCTCACTCCCTCGCTCAGCACCTGCTGGGAAGGACACAATCCAGAACGAGTCATTGTGCTGGGGAGAAAGAGGAATAGCACTGAGGGAAAAGCCAACACAAAGACTGAGCAATTGGATTCTGCCTCCACATCCCACCCTAACACTTACAAGGAAGGAGAGACGGGAAGGGTGCAATGGCGTGAGCAATATCTGCTGACCATAGCCCTGCTCTCGGTGAGATGAAGAAGAACTGAGGGCGTTACTCACATCATATTTTGGGATTCTCAACTTTTTCCTTCATTCCCTAGATGGAATTTCTCTGTCAGGCCTCACCTGTGCTGGTGCATCTCCGAAGCCTTCTGTCCTTGAAATCCTGGAGATCGGACACCCACAGCTCTTCCCCTTGTTCCAGCCGGGCGATAAGCTCAGGTTTGGGAATGGGAAATCCTGTGCAGAAGGTGAAATGAGTCCAGATCAGGGTGCATGGAGCATTGGTGGAGGATGTGTCACAAAGGACGTTCCGTGAGTGGAACCTGTCCCTGTGCTCTGCTGGAGGAACGTGGAATCCAAGAGGATGGGAACAGGGTCACTGAGCCCCCTTGCACAGAGGACGTTGTCTGGGGAGGTGAGTTGAATTATTACTACACCCTCACTAGGCGTTCCCAGGATCTGTGCGCTCTGGGGGCCTTGCTGACTCACACACAGGTCTGCACTTAAGACCCTGCCTCTTTCTAAACCTGCAGAGCCCAGAGCCCTCCTCATGCCTGGAGCTATTCCCAAGGAGGGAGATGAACAGGGATTGTATGGGCAGTCAAGAAACAATACAGACAAGACAATGCGGATTTATGTCCCTTTGAAAGATGGAGGGGTGGGGATGGTTTAGCTTGTCCATTGGGTTTTGACTCCCATGTCCCAGTGGAGAGGGCATCGAAATGCATGTATTTCTCATATGGCAGCTGTGCATTACGGAAACCATTCGCCTCTGCTCGAACTGACCAGGGAAGAACCTGACCACATTAAGACATGCAGATCCCACAGCTTCTAATAACTGAGAGGACGGGAATCCCTTACCCAGTGAGGTCACGGTATCGTAGTTCTCCTGCATGACGTCCCTGTAGAGGGCTCTCTGAGCGGGGTCCAGCAGAGCCCCCTGCCCCTGGGTGAAATAAATAGCCACCTCCTCGAAGGTCACCGGCATCTGAAACACCAAGAGTCCCCCACTCAGCACCTGCTGCCCCAGCCACAATCCCACTACTCATGGGAAAGGAAAAAAAAATGTGAAGCTCTGGGAGGGCCAGAGGAGCAAAATCCCACCCCCACCCTGCTCAGAGCAGCCAGGAGGCTTCAGGGGGCGGAGAAGGTGAGAGCTCCCTGTCCGCCCCAGCACATGGAGCACGCCAGGATCTTCTCATTTCCCACACGCCTGCCAGCCACAGACTGGGACAGGAAGCAGAGCTCTGAGCCGGGGACAGGAACAGAAATCCCGACAGCTTCCCTTCGTATTTCACAGCAGCCCCGGGCAAGTGGGGTCAGGCTCCAGCACTGGGAGCCTGAAAAATGTTCCCAGCCCTGCCGAGGTGGTTATATCCTGCCTGAGAAATGGGGGAATGTCCCCTTCCCCTTCCCCTGCTACAATGGGCCTACTTAGTAAATCAGTAGGTTTATCAAACCCTGACTCCTCCCTCCCCTGCCCAGCAGCTCCCTGAAAATCCCCTACCTGAGCTGGCTCCATCACAGCCATTTCCCTTCTCTCTCCTCTGGAAGACTGGCCGATCTTTAGTGAAACGTGGACCTGATTCCTCAGCCTGTCGGGGCGAGAGGGAGGTTACAGAAGGGGCTTCTATCCTGTCACACTCCGATTCCCCCCAGACTCTTCACACCCTCCCAGTAACAGCATCTCTGAGCCAAATGCTAAAGAAAAGGGAAAAATCAAAAGGGCCACTTTGGGAGATTTCCCCCCATTGCAGTGTAAACCCCTCTCCCTTAGCAATACCTGGAGCCCTCTGGTGGCATCACCTGAAGATTGAGCTGCCCTGGACTCCCCCGGCAGCCCGCAGGGACAGGCAGGAAGAGGCTGATCCCATTGATCCATCCGTGCACCCCCCTGCCTGAGCCAGCAGTGACTCCGGTCTGACTCTGGTGTAGTTGAGATCTGAACCCTACAGGGAAATCAGACCAGGGCCCTGGGCAGCCCCCAACACTCAGGGCACAAGGACCCCACCACCACAGGGGTGTCTGACAATAACACACTCAGAGCCGGGTGTGTTTGTCGTGGGGGTGGGGGGTTGAGGGGGGTTTGGGTTTTTTTCCGTGTAGCTGCTGCACCCTGAGGGGTTAGTCCCCTGATCACTCCCAAAGCTGAGAAGAGCTTCTCTCCGCCCGCCTCCCCACATCCCCCCTTTCCCTCGCTGTGCCCCCCACTCACGTCTTCCCCCATTCCCGACCTCGCTCCCCTCAGCCCCACAGTCCCCGATCCTCCTCCATTGCCCCATCTTCCCTTCCGTGCACCCCTGCCCCCATCCCAGCCTGCCCCCGGCATCCCCTGCACCCGCCTCCGGCCCCTCTTTATCCTCCTCCCCCTGCAGCCCAGATGTGACGGGGGGGGCCCGCTGCAAGGGGGGGATGGGAGGGTCTCTCTTACCTTCCCCCCGAGCGGGGCCCCCCGGGGCAGGGGCCGGGCCGGGAAGGGGCCCTGGCCGGGCTGGGGGCTCTGCCCTGGGAGAGGCTCCCGGGGAGCAGCGGGCAGGGCCCGGCTGGAGGTTCCCCTCTCCCGGCTGCAGCCCGGGCTCCGGGCTCCCAGCACCAGCCGCCGGGGCTCGGGGATCTCGCCGGGAGCCAGAGTCCCCGCAGCGGCTGCGAGTCACTTCCTGGGCCGGGCTGAGCCCCGCGATCGCTCCCCCCAGAGCCGCCCCCCAGCCGCTCCTGGGTCCTAGCGATCAACCCACCAAAGGATCAGCAGCCCTGTGCCCGGCTCCTGTTACACTCACAGGCTCCGAGGTCACAAGGGACCATCATGAGCATCTTGCCCAGGGGTTCTCACCACCAAATTTGGCGGCCTCAGAGGGTGGCCAGCAACTCTCGCTGGTGCCCGCTCTCACACTTGCCCCTATAATCCCAATTAACTTTACTAGAAACCAATCAATATGCACAGAGGTAAGAGGAGGGAACACTCCTCCTAGTGTGGGGAACTTTTCTGGCTTCTACCAAGCCCCAGAGGAACTGGCAAGCAAAAGGATCTGAGTCCTTTACCCAGAGGCCTGCATGACCTCGAGGACCCCTCCCTGCCCGCTTCCACTCTGGACCCCCCTAACCCCAAGGCTAGGCCCAGGGCTCCTGAGGTGCTCGACCCCAAATCTTGTGATCACTCAGGACAGCTGTCCCCAGTGTTCTGTCCACTCTGGATGCTTCCTTCATCATTGCACAGAGTTAAGAACAAATACAATTTATTAAACAGCAAGTAATACAAAAATAAGGAGAAAAGTGGGAAAGATGAAAGGAAAACATGTCACCACGCTCTGTGGGGGGGAACCCCAAACAACCCTCTCTGGAATGCCAGGGCACTTCACAGTCTGTCCCTCCCACGTCCCAGGCCTCCTGCCCAGGCCCTGACTGTGCTGCAGGCATGCCCAGGGTTGGACACTAACTGTGGTGTTGGCCTCAGGCTCCAGGTAGTAGGACCCTTCTTCCTAGCGTCAGCTGCTTCCTGTCAGGGTTATGATCCCCCACCCAGTCTGGCCTGCAAGGCATCTTGGTTGAAGGCCTCTCCTTGCCCTGGGACCTTTGCCCAGGGTCCCCTTCGCTCACTGCTCCCTGCTGCTCCAGTTTCCCTCTGCCTCAAGCACAGCCCAGCCCTCCTCTCTCCTTAGCCCCTCCTGCTCTGCTCTCGCCCAGCCAGCTCCAGCTGACGCAAAGGAGAGGACCCCAGCTGCTGACTCCCTCATTGGCCTGCCTGCCCTGTCAATCAGGCTGACCCACAGCATTGCCCCCCCCGCCCCTTGTCAGTCTCAGGATCTTTATTTCTCATTGGCCCTTTGTTAGTCGATGGCCAAGGATGTTTGGTGAGGTGCCAGCTATGCCCGTTTTATACCATCCGTGACTTTAACCGCTAGGACGCACTGTCCCTTCGCGGCGGGCAGCCCGGGCTAGGCTGACGGATGCCCCAAGGACCTAAACACCCGTGACTTTAACTGCTAGAGCTCAGAGCTCGCAGTGGGCAGTCAGGATTGACTGACAGGCGCCCCAAGAGTTTGCCCCGTGGAGGCGGCACAACTCAACACTAGGCTCTTAGTTCTCTTACCTAAAGGCCAGGCTTTATAGCCAAAACGGCTGAGGTTCTTTAATTGTGTTGGCTGCTTTACAGTAAACCAGAGAAACAAGTCAGGCTTATGCACAAATGGTTACCAAAATTTATTAAACTAGATTCTAATCATGTGGTTACAAAATTGCTAGTGCCTACTTATTTAAATGTAGAGATGTTACACACACAAACAAGTTACAAAACTGGAACCACAATCCCAAAGAAAGAAAACAAAGTATAGAGCTCTATTTCAAAATATGTGTACACTAAAGATAGGTGATCAGGTGTGGGTGCTTCTTACCCTCCTCGCATCTCTCGATTCCAGCGGTGCCAAGCTATTTCTATGTTTGCTAAAAATTTTCACAACCTCTCAGCTAGGGACTCGGGTTGCCAATTTGGGAATATTTTAAAAATGGACACTCAAGTCGGAGTGCTGCAACCTCCCCTGCCCTGCCTCTTCCCCCCAAGGTCCCATCCCTGCCCCACCTCTTCCCTCCAAGGCCCTGCTCTGACTCCACCTCTTCCTCCAAGGGTCTACCCGCCCTCCACTTCTCTTTCCCCCTTCCCTGCCTAGGTCAGGAAGGGCTTGTCTGTGGAGCCGGGGCTGGGAGCTGCAGCTGCCCAGTGCGGGTAGGAGGCAGCCCCGGCTGAGTCGGGTCTGATGGGAGTGATGACCCAGTGCCTCCCCACCCGCAGTAACTCGACTTTGGCTGTCTGGTCAGTAGATGTGATCGGACACTGTCAGGTCCCCTTTTCCACCGGACTTCATGGTTGAAAACCGGGCACCTGGCCACCCTAACAGCACCCACTGTGCCAGAAGTGCTGGGAACGCGTCAGGGACAAGTTCTGCTTTCCGATGGTGGAGGAAGGAACCAGGGGGCAGGTGGGTTAGACTCAGTTCTGACCAGCAGGGAAGAATTCATTGGTCGAGATGCAATTACTGTAAAGTGGGTGCACAACTAAAGACTGCACTCAGAGTAGTTATTTATGGTCTGGTGTCAAACTGGGAGGGGAATGGTGCCGGGGGGGGCAGAGGAGGGAGAAGCTCCAGGTGGCCTCCCTCGCTCTTTATGGGGAAGAGGGAGTGGGGGGGGCAGCCCAGCAGGGAACGGGGCCTAGATGGGGAGCAATTCACACAGAGCTGGTAGGGCAGCCACGTTCCTGGGAGAGATGCTGCTGGAGTTGGCAGAGCGGGCTCTCAGTTCCCCACATTGCCCCTCCCAGGTCGGTGGAAGTGCTCCTGGTGAGGACACATCCCACCGACCCAAGGAGGACAGTGGGGACATCATCTACCGCAGTCATTGCTGCAGTGGTTATAAGTCAATCTAATACAGGTCAACTTAAGTTTGCAGTGTTGACCTTACAAACAAAAGGATTTCTCTCACCCAAAAGCTTTCAGCAGTCCATGCTCTTTGGAAAGCCTTCCAGCTCAGACCACTCCCCCAGCTCAATGATGCTCCTGTTGTCTTTCAAAGGATCTTGCTGCCCTGAGTAGAGATGGGGCCAGAACCCCTTTCCCCGCTTCTTGTACTCGGATCCTACATACTTGAAAAGTCTTTGCTGGGTCATGGGGTCAGGGAACTCCGTGGCATAAGTGACCTACACACTGCACTACAGATGAATTGTAAGTTTCTTTGTTTACCCCTTTCTTCCTGTTGGTGGAAATCTCAGAGAATCCTTTAAGACTCAAAATCAGGGGGAGGAAAATTTACCCATTTTCTTCTCCAGTGGCTAAACCGGCTTCACTTCTCGCCTCGTTATTCGGCTGTATTAGTTACAAAAGTTTTAGCATCATCATAAAAGAAAGAGAATGAAAGAGAAAACAACCTTCCCATCTACAAATGATCTGGACCAAACCTAGAAAAAGCCAGGAAGTAATTTTACCAATAGATGGAAACGGGACTATAAGATCTGAAAGTCCAACTGTGCTTTGAAGTTCATTGAGATTTCCCTGCCAATTCCAGGTCTGTGACACTTCCTTCTCCAGCCCTCCGGAGTCTGACTAAGATCACAGACATCAAAGCTGTGACTCCTAAGCATGGAGAGCCAGGGACAGGGTGGTACGTGACACCATGGGAGATGGAGGGATAGAACGGAGGCAGGTTAAACTTTCCATGGCTGGGACAGAGGCTGCTGTGTGGAGAGAGGAGCGTGACAGTGAGAGGGGAAGGAGGGAATCTCTCGCACTCACCCCGTTGCCCTGAAATAGCACAGAAGCGAAAACTCCACATTTTACTGTCCCTTCTCCCGCCTTTTTAGCATCTGGTTAATTCTGGCCCATAAGGGATAAAATGTAGAAGCAGTAAATGCTTGACTATCGGGGAATGAGACAACCTGGCCCCAAAGGGGGAACTCAGGGACTAGCAATCACTCTGCTAATGGAAGGTCGGGGGTCAGAAACTGTGTTCCTGTCAGGCTACGCAGCTGCACTGCAGGCTATGGAGGGCCGTGGAGGAGCCCCTCCCCAGGCTTGGCCCAGGTCCACTGGAGCTGCTGGGGAGTGGAACCCCTCCCTCAGCCCGGCCCAGGACCACAGGAGCCGCCGTGGCTGGGGAGAGCTGCCTCTGACCTGGCCCCAAACTCCTGTGGTGTGAGAGGGCTGGGGGAGTCCTCTCTCCACTGCAGTCTGAACCCCAAACCCCTCATCCCCAGTCCCAACCCCCACATGTCTAGCCAGACCACTCACCCCTCCTCACCCCATGCCTCTGTCCCAGCCCTGAACCCCATCTCACACGTCAACCTCCACATCCCCAGCCCCATCCCAGAGCCCGCACCTGAATCCAGAGCCCTCACCCCCTGCACCTCATCCCTGTCCCAGTCCTGAGCCAGTTCCCACACTCCGAATCTCTCAGCCCCACCCCCACCCCGTGAATTTTGTTCTGTGCGCCAATATGGAGATGATGTGTCACATACTGGTGCGTAGAACCAAATTCATTCCGCACTTGGACGTAAAAACGGAGGGAACACTGGTCAGAACGCATCCGATGCTGAGCGGGGTCCAGCAGAGCCCCCTGCCCCTGGGTGAAATACACAGCCACCTCCTCCAAGGTCACCGGCATCTGAAACAGCAAGAGTCCCCCGCTCAGCACCTGCTGCCCCTGCCACAGTCCCACTAATCATGGCATAGAAAGAAAAGAGTGAAGGGCCAGAGTAGCAGAATCCCACAGGCACCTGCTCAGAGCGGCCAGGAGGCTCCGGGGGCTGGGAGACGGTGAGAGCGCCTTGTCCCCCTAGCACACGGAGAAGGGGAGGGTCTTCTCATTTCCCACACGCCTGCCAGCCACAGGCTGAGTCGGGAAACAGAGCTCTGAGCCGGGGACGGGGACAGGAATCCCGACAGCTTCCCTTCATATTTCACAGCAACTGTTACGAATTATTCCTGTTAGGACACGTACAGTTCGTTTCTAGGCTGAGGCAACCAAATAAAGACAGACTGCAGAGTGTCTCACAGTTTGTAGGTTTATTACGCTCGAGCGTGGTACCGTTCTCTTAAGCAGAGCGGGACCCCGATTACAGGTTACACAAAGATTATAAACTGTTGGCAAAACATCCTGCCTGTGTGCCTCGGGGCGGGGGGTGGGGGGGGAGGCCTAAACCAATAAGCAGGCCTTCTCCTTATCTATCACCAATCCCCTGCAGCCACCTTCACGCTGCAAACAAGCTGAATTAGCAGCTATTTCAGGCACCTCCGCTGGTTCCTGTCTCCTTTGTTTCCCTTATCTTGAAACTGTCCAGCTGTCCACCCTGAAGGATCCGCCTCCCTTGGAACGTGATGTGCTCGCTTCTAGTTAATGGCCGAGAGGAAACCCAAAATGGAGTCACATATGCTAACTAGGTTGATTTCCCCTGACAGTCCCTCCTTTTCTTATGTACGTCAGTAAACTATATCGGGGCAGAATAACCTCTATGCAAGATTAAAATTTGCCGGCAGCACATACTACAGCATTGTAGGCATACAAAAAGTAATACAAAAAGAGAAACAGCCATAAGAAGGAGGTACAAAATACGCCTTCCCAAGCCCCCGAGTCTGGCAGCCAGGAGGTGAGCCAGCTCCAGGCCTCATGGAATCCAGTACTGGTGTCGTCAAGGGTGACACGGTGAAGTGAGGTGGCCTGCTGCATAAGGGTGTGGATATCGACTTCTACCCTGCTGTGTTGATTCACAAAGACACAACAGCTTGAGTTAACAAGAGCACAACCCCGCCCCCGGTTTGCAAGGAGATAGTCTAAGGCTAAGGGGTTCTGCAGTGTGGGCTGAAATAACTGAGTCACCTCCATTTGAAGGGTAGACAAGGCGTCTGCAGTGGCATTTGCCATTAATTCTAAGGCTGCAGAAATATTAACTGTAGCCTTTTCCAATTCACTCACCCCCACCCAGGGCAAAAACCAACGAACAAAGGAGTGAAAGCCTGTAGGCCGTTCAGAGAGAGGATTTGATGGGACATTTCCTCGGTTCCTCCATACCAGGTTCCCAATTTCCCCCTGGGCTAGGGCCTGGTGTACTGTAACAGCGGGTACTAAGGTGCGTGTACCACACCAACCTGCCGGGAGGACCTTATAAGCCGTGTGGTTGCACAACCAGAACCAGCCTGATCCCTCAGGGACCGGCCACGGCGCCCTGGAATACTTGGGGGGACTTGCCGCACCAGAGCTAATGCGGGTGGTATCACTGGACCCTACAAAGTTACCCACAAAAACTGTATTTTCGAAATTCTTACGTCATGACACACATAAAGCATAACTACCCTGGGCCACCATATCAACAGACCAAGTTTGGATTGTAACATTCCAGTTAAATGGAGTGTCTGTCCATAATCCCGCCAGGAGGGTTCGGTTGAGAGGGACAGGCTCCCTTACCAACGGGATTCCCTGACCTATGTACGTGGGGGTATGAATACAGAGCCAACACCGCGTTCGGTTAACCCCCTGTGTTATAGCATGGGTTAAATCCATGGGTTAAATCCTTCCCATCCGTGTAATGAACTCGAGAATAGAGAGGGGATTTCACAGGCTACCCATATCAGTATTTGCATCCTCCCGTGTACCACGCACAAAACAGGACAACAAATATAAGTCCAAGTAACAAGAAAACAAGAAGTCCTGATGGAGTCTCGAGACCCCAATAGTTGAATCCAGCAGAACCCGCTCGTATTTGTGGGCCCACTGCGGAGACAGCACTTGCGTTGTATGCTGCTTTAAGAGAACCTCAACTTCGTGGGGGACCCAGACAGGCAAAGGGTGCCCCAGAACAATAGGGCGTGACCGTTCCACCATAAGGGCTGCAGCGGCAATGGACCACACACAGGAGACCAATCCCCGAATGACCTGGTCTAATTGTACGGAATAGTAAGCTATGGGGCGTGGGCGATCCCCTAGGTACTGCAATAGGACACCACGGGCCGACTGGGGAATCAGTGTCAGGACAGTACTCGGATCGGGGACCGATAAAATGGGCACCCATCTGGGCCCTCGATCTGCTGGCAATGTCCCTATTTATACATCCCAAAATGGCATTGGCCTTCTTGGCTACAAGGGCACACTGTTGACTCATATCCAGCTTCTCGTCCACTGTAACCCCTAGGTCCTTTTCTGCAGAACTGCTGCCTAGCCATTCGGTCCCTGGTCTGTAGCGGTGCATTGCCTTGTTCCATCCTAAGTGCAGGACTCTGCACTTGTCCTTGTTGAACCTCATCAGATTTCTTTTGGCCCAATCCTCCAATTTGTCTAGGTCCCTCTGTATCCTATCACTACCCTCCAGCGTATCTACCCGCTCCCCCCAGTTTAGTGTCGTCTGCAAACTTGCTGAGGGTGCAATCCACACCATCCTCCAAATCATTAATGAAGATATTGAACAAAACCGGCCCCAGGACCGACCCTTGGGGCACTCCGCTTGATACTGGCTGCCAACTAGACATGGAGCCATTGATCACTACCCGTTGAGCCCGACAATCTAGCCAATTTTCTACCCACCTTATAGTGCATTCATCCAGCCCATACTTCTTTAACTTGCTGACAAGAAGACTGTGGGAGACAGTGACAAAAGCTTTGCTAAAGCCAAGGAACACCACGTCCACTGCTTTCCCTTCATCCACAGAACCAATAATGTCATCATAGAAGGCGATTAGATTAGTCAGGCATGACCTTCCCTTGGTGAATCCATGCTCACTGTTCCTGATCACTTTCCTCTCGTGTAAGTGCTTCAGGATTGATTCCTTGAGGACCTGCTCCATGATTTTTCCGGGGACTGAGGTGAGGCTGACTGGCCTGTGGTTCCTAGGATAGTAAAGTTCTGAATAGTAAACTATGGGGCATGGGCGATCCCCTAGGTACTGCAATAGGACACCACTGGCCGACTGGGGAATCAGTGTCAGGATAGTACTCGGATCAGGGACCACTTGGTGGGGGGGTTATAACTATTTATCCCACGCAGATCTTGAACGAACCGATAAAATGGGCGCCCATATAGGCCCGGTTTTCGCTTTTTCAAAGGATAGGATAGGAGCATTAGAATCATAGAAGTATAGAATCATAGAATATCAGGGTTGGAAGGGACCTCAGGAGGTCATTGAGTCCAACCCCCTGCTCAAACAGGACCAATCCCCAATTAAATCATTCCAGCCAGGGCTTTGTCAAGCCTGACCTTAAAAACTTCTGAGGAACAAGATTCTACCACCTCCCTAGGCAACGCATTCCAGTGTTTCATCACCCTCCTAGTGAAAAGGTTTTTCCTAATATCCAACCTAAACCTCCCCCACTGCAACTTGAGACCATTACTCCTTGTCCTGTCATCTTCTACCACTGAGAATAGTCTAGAACCATCCTCTTTGTAGTGTTCGGCCCAAAACTGGACACAGTACTCCAGATGAGGCCTCACCAATGTCGAATAGAGGGGAACAATCACGTCCCTCGATCTGCTGGCTATGCCCCTACTTATACATCCCAAAATGCCATTGGCCTTCTTGTCAACAAGGGCACACTGCTGACTCATATCCAGCTTTTCGTCCACTGTCACCCCTAGGTCCTTTTCCGCAGAACTGCTGCCTAGCCATTCGGTCCCTAGTCTGTAGCGGTGCATTGGATTCTTCCATCCTAAGTGCAGGACCCTGCACTTATCCTTATTGAACCTCATCAGATTCCTTTTGGCCCAATCCTCCAATTTGTCTAGGTCCCTCTGTATCCTATCCCTACCTGCCACCATATCTACCACTCCTCCTAGTTTAGTATCATCCGCAAATTTGCTGAGAGTGCAATCCACACCATCCTCCAGATCATTTATGAAGATATTGAACAAAACCAGCCCTAGGACCGACCCTTGGGGCACTCCGCTTGATACCAGCTGCCAACTAGACATGGAGCCATTGATCACTACCTGTTGAGCCCGACAATCTAGCCAACTTTCTACCCAGCTTATAGTGCATTCATCCAGCCCATACTTCTTTAACTTGCTGACAAGAAGACTGTGGGAGACAGTGACAAAAGCTTTGCTAAAGCCAAGGAACACCACGTCCACTGCTTTCCCTTCATCCACAGAACCAATAATGTCATCATAGAAGGCGATTAGATTAGTCAGGCATGACCTTCCCTTGGTGAATCCATGCTGACTGTTCCTGATCACTTTCCTCTCGTGTAAGTGCTTCAGGATTGATTCCTTGAGGACCTGCTCCATGATTTTTCCGGGGACTGAGGTGAGGCTGACTGGCAGCTATCAAATGCCAGACTACACTGCTACAGACTGGAATTTGATAGCTGCTTTCAACTACCTGAGAGGTGATACAAAGAGGATGGTTCTAGACTATTCTCAGTGATAGAAGATGACAGGACAAGGAGTAATGGTCTCAAGTTGCAGTGGGGGAGATTTAGGTTGGATATTAGGAAAAACTTTTTCACTAGAAGGGTGGTGAAACACTGGAATGCGTTACCTAGGGAGGGGGTGGAATCTCCTTCCTTAGAAGTTTCTAAGGTCAGGCTTGACAAAGCCCTCACTGGGATGATGTAATTAGGGATCGGTCCTGCTTTGAGCAGGGGGTTGGACTAGATGACCTCCTGAGGTCCCTTCCAACCCTGATATTCTAGGATTCTATGATCTATTAAGATTATAAAAACCAAGAATGCACTTTTCTGTAGAATACCAGGATTAAATCGAGTCTTCCAGACTAGTGATTTAAATCATGATTTAAATCAAATCCACCCTGCTGCATCGCTGTGTGAACAACAAACCCCTCCACGCTCTGCTCACACACAGCCACTAGCATTCAAACTCACTACTGGCTGCACGGTATCGAGTGTGACTAGCCAGACACTCATGAAGTTACTAAAGGACTCAGCAACATCAGCCACTTTTCTACTCCCAGCCTTGCACCCCGGGAATCTGCATCTTGGACTGCTCAGTCTGTTCACTCTGCTGGACAAACTCAATAATTAGTGGGTCATCCCCCCCCACAAAGGGGTCGGATTAGGTCATAGCCTTGTTCACTCAAGTCAAATCCCCCAAATACTTCAAGGAAAACACACAGGTCCAGACAAAACACTAAAATCAGTTTATTAACTGGAACAAGGAGGTTTTCAGGGATCACAAGGGAGAAAGATGTGAAAGGGCAGAACTAGTTAAATCTATACAATTAAAACATGCATTTTAAATCGTAAATTTGACCAATCTAAGGAAAATGCGAAGCAAGCAGGTTTTCGCACCCCGCCCGCTATTGCAAGCGGTTCACAGTACTTCGTAACCAGGACGAATTTCCTTCCCGCCTTGGTGTGTCCTCCCCAGTCCAAGGCCTCTGTGGCCCTTCAAGGCATATTGTTGACTTCTGTAAAGATGGGAGAGGAGAGGTGAAAATGGAGGCAATTCTCCCTTCTGCTTTTATACCATTCTCTTCTTTGAGATTCAAGCTCCAGCCAGGGGGCAGGCAACAATCAGTCTGTGGCCAAAGTGAGCGTCCAGCCATCCTTCTGGTGAATTGTAACTCTCTTGTTCACAGCTCCACAGCTGGTGAATGGCCAGCTAAGCAATTAATGGCCACTTAGCACCTAGCTGGTCTGCAGGTACCATTGTCTCCAAAGAGCTAGTCTGTGGGCGTTTTCCAGCTTTCCAGCATGTAACAAACGTACAGCAAACTATCAGAGCTCCATGGACAGCGCTGATAGATACATTTTAACAGGACAATAATATTCAGCAGGCAATGACTTTTCCTATGAAACTTCACAAGACATACTTTGGAGAAGATTTATCCTTCTGTAAACGTGGTGGCCATAAGACTGTAGATCAGTGGTTCTCAGAAGTGTTTCACTGGCCCCCCCTTCTTTGTGTGTGTGGTCATTTCCGCCCCCGCCCTCACAAGCACATATATGGCCACCCAGCTCTAAAGGCAGAGTCGTTGCTGGCGATGCGCCCAGCTCTGAAGGCCTCCAGCAGCAGCACAGAAGTAAGGGTGACCGAGTGAAAAGTGATATTCCTCAATATCACTGTTCACAGCAGACTTATCACCCCATTGCCACCCTGACTTCTGCCCTGCTGCTCCACCTGGCTTTTGAGAGCCTGAGCATTTATCCCCACCTCCCAGATATGCCAGTTCCTTCTTCAAGAGTCCCAGCCAGAGGTCACGCCTCCCTTGACAAATTCCTGCGCCTCCATTGGGAGGACGTGCCCCACAGTTTCAGAATTACTAGTGTAGACAGTCACCGTTGGGATCGGAACCCAACATGGTAACAGCTGCTCCTTTCCGTCTGCGGGATCCCCAGAGAAAATGTCCGAGCAGGAGAGAGGAACAGATCTCACTGATATTAACCTTGCAAAACACATTTCGGTGATTTCAGCTATAAACATTCCCTCCATCCTTCAGCCCCTAACCCCAGTGATTTCAAGGAGAGGGAGCTGGAATTGGGCAGGTGACATGGGCGATGGGTATAATCTCTGAATACAGGAACCCTTTGCATAAATTGTTAACCTCGAAAAAGATATAGCTAAACATAGACCATGACAGTTACCCCTCTTCCAAGTCTTTAACATGTTTACATTTCAAACTCTAGCTTCATGAAGGTGGAAACACTTTTAAAATCTCTCTCTAAAAGTTGAATCTCAGTCAATTACATACAAGTTGCTTAACCCTTTCTTACCATGTGTCACAGAAATTTACATCTTGTGCGGATTCTTCCATGTTAAACGAGGTCTGACGTCCGTATGAAACTTTTCCCACGGTCCAAGCACTTGTGGGGTCTCTCTCCTGTATGGATTTTCTGATGATAACCAAGGGCTGATTTCCAAGTGAAACATTTCCCACAGTCCAAGCACTTGTGGGGTCCTTCTCCTGTGTGGATTGCCTGATGATTAACAAGCTGTGACCGCCATGTGAAACTTTTCCCACAGTCCAAGCACTTATGGGGTCTCTCTCCTGTGTGGATTGCCTGATGATTAACAAGCTGTGACTTCTGCTTGAAACTTTTCCCACAGTCCAAGCACTTGTGGGGTCTCTCTCCTGTGTGGCTTTTCTGATGATAACCAAGGCCTGAACTCGAAGTGAAACTTTTCCCACAGTCCAAGCACTTGTGCGGTCTCTCTCCTGTGTGGCTTTTCTGATGATAACCCAGGCCTGAACTCGAAGTGAAACTTCTCCCACAGTCCAAGCACTTGTGGGGTCTCTCTCCTGTATGGATTTTCTGATGATAAACAAGGGCTGATTTCCAAGTGAAACTTTTCCCACAGTCCAAGCACTTGTTGGGTCCTTCTCCTGTGTGGATTGCCTGATGATTAACAAGCTGTGACCGCCATGTGAAACTTTTCCCACAGTCCAAGCACTTGTAGGGTCTCTCTCCTGTGTGGCTTTTCTGATGATAACCAAGGCCTGAACTCGAAGTGAAGCTTTTCCCACACTCCAAGCACTTGTGGGGTCTCTCTCCTGTGTGGCTTTGCTGGTGATAACCAAGGCATGAACTCGAAGTGAAACTTTTCCCACAGTCCAAGCAGTTGTGGGGTCTCTCTCCTGTGTGGCTTTTCTGATGATAAATAAGACCTGATCTCGAAGTGAAACTTTTCCCACAGTCCAAGCACTTGTGGGGTCTCTCTCCTGTGTGGCTTTTCTGATGATAAATAAGACCTGATCTCGAAGTGAAACTTTTCCCACAGTCCAAGCACTTGTGGGGTCTCTCTCCTGTGTGGCTTTTCTGATGATAAATAAGACCTGATCTCGAAGTGAAACTTTTCCCACAGTCCAAGCACTTGTGGGGTCTCTCTCCTGTGTGGCTTTTCTGATGATAAATAAGACCTGATCTCGAAGTGAAACTTTTCCCACAGTCCAAGCACTTGTGGGGTCTTTCTCCACTGTGGATTCTCTGATGATTAACAAGGTTTGACCTCACTGTGAAACCTTTCCCACACTGCAAACACTTATGGGATCTTTCTCCTTTGTGAATTGTATTATGTTTAAGAAGGTATGACTTCTGCATGAAACTTTTCCCACAGTGCAAGCACTTGTGGGGTCTTGCTCCTGTGTGGACTGCCTGATGACTAACAAGGACTGATTTCCGCTTGTAACTTTTCCCACAATTAAAGCACTTGTGGGGTCTCTCTCCTGTGTGGACTGCCTGATGTTGAACAAGGTGTGACTTTGTTATGAAACTTTTCCCACAGTCCAAGCACTTGTGGGATCTCTCTCCTGAGTGGATTGCCTGATGTTTAGCAAGGTTTGACCTCTCTGTGAAACTTTTCCCACAGTCCAAGCACTTGTGGGGTCTCTCTCCTGTGTGGCTTTTCTGATGATAACCAAGGCCTGACCTCGAAGTGAAACTTTTCCCACAGTCCAAGCACTTGTGGGGTCTTTCTTCACTGTGGATTCTCTGATGATTAATAAGGTGTGACCTCACTGTGAAACTATTCCCACACTCCAAACACTTATGGGATCTTTCTCCTTTGTGAATTGTTTTATGTTTAAGAAGGTATGACTTCTGCACGAAACTTTTCCCACAGTCCAAGCACTTGTGGGGTCTCTCTCCTGTGTGGATTGCCTGATGACGAACAACGTCTGATTTCCGCTTGTAACTTTTCCCACAGTCAAAGCACTTGTGGGGTCTCTCTCCTGTGTGGACTGCCTGATGTTGAACAAGGTGTGACTTTGTTATGAAACTTTTCCCACAGTCCAAGCACTTGTGGGATCTCTCTCCTGTGTGGATTTTCTGATGATAACCAAGGCATGAACTCGAAGTGAAACTTTTCCCACAGTCCAAGCACTTGTGGGGTCTCTCTCCTGTGTGGCTTTTCTGATGATAACCAAGGCCTGAACTCGAAGTGAAACTTTTCCCACACTCCAAGCACTTGTGGGGTCTCTCTCCTGTGTGGCTTTTCTGATGATAACCAAGGCCTGAACTCGAAGTGAAACTTTTCCCACAGTCCAAGCACTTGTGGGGTCTCTCTCCTGTGTGCCTTTTCTGATGATAACCAAGGCCTGAACTCGAAGTGAAACTTTTCCCACAGTCCAAGCACTTGTGGGGTCTCTCTCCTGTGTGGCTTTTCTCATGTGAATCTAGTGCTGACTTTGAACTGAAACATTTCCCGCATTCAACACATTGAATGGGCTTGTCTACAGTGTGGCTTCTCCCATGGTTATTAAGATCTCTGCGCTTATTGAAGCTTTCCCCACTGTCCAAGCATTGAAATGGTTTCTCTCCCGTATGGACTGTCTGATATGTAACAAGTTGTGATCTCACAATGAATCCTTTCCCACACTCAAGGCAGTGCCAGGGTGTCTCTTCCTTGCGATTTGTCTGCTGCTCTCTGGGATTCTCGTCTCCTCCCCCACCATTAATAGATTCATCCACTTTCTTCCTGGGTTGGTTTATCAGAAGCCTCTCTGACCTGTGCCAATTTCCCCAGGCTTCTCCCTGATTCCAGCAAGGGGAAAAATTCCCTTCAGCTCTTCCCAAAAAGGTCCCCTGTGGTTCCACTTCCCCAGGAACTTCCTCATGATGATTCCCCTCCTTCTTCTCACTCACTCGCTCAGCACCTGCTGGGAGAGACACAATCCAGAGAGCAGTCATTGTGCTGGGGAGAAAGAGGAATAGCACTGAGCGAAAAGCCAACACAAAGACTGAGCAATTGGATTCTGCCTCCACATCCCACCCTAACACTTACAAGGAAGGAGAGACGGGAAGGGTGCAATGGCGTGAGCAATATCTGCTGACCATAGCCCTGCTCTCGGTGAGATGAAGAAGAACTGAGGGCGTTACTCACATCATATTTTGGGATTCTCAACTTTTCCTTCATTCCCTAGATGGTTTCTCTGTGAGGGCTCACCTGTGCCTCTGTATCTCAGAAGCCTTCTGTCCTTGAAATCCTGGAGATCGGACACCCACAGCTCTTCCCCTCGTTCCAGCCGGGTGATAAGCTCAGGTTTGGGAATGGGAAATCCTGTGCAGAAGGTGAAATGATTCCGGATCAGGGTGCATGGAGCATTGGTGGAGGATCTGTCACAAAGGACGTTCCGTGAGTGGAACCTGTCCCTGTGCTCTGCTGGAGGAACGTGGAATCCAAGAGGATGGGAACAGGGTCACTGAGCCCCCTTGCGCAGAGGACGTTGTCTGGGGAGGTGAGTTGAATTATTACTACACCCTCACTAGGCGTTCCCAGGATCTGTGCGCTCTGGGGGCCTTGCTGACTCACACACAGGTCTGCACTTAAGACCCTGCCACTTTCTAAACCTGCAGAGCCCAGAGCACCCCCCATGCCTGGAGCTATTCCCAAGGCGGGAGATGAACAGGGATTGTATGTGCAGCCAAGAAACAACACACACAAGACAATGCGGATTTATGCCCCTTTGAAAGCTGGAGGGGTGGGGATGGTTTAGCTTGTCCATTGGGTTTTGACTCCCGTGTCCCAGTGGAGAGGGCACCGAAATGCATGTATTTCTCACATGGCAGCTGTGCATTATGGAACCCATTCGCCTCTGCACTAACTGACCAGGGAAAAACCTGACCACATTAAGACACGTAGACCCCACAGCTTCTAATAACCGAGGGGACGGGACTCCCTTACCCAGCGAGGTCACGGTCTCGTAGTTCTCCTGCATGACGTCCCTGTAGAGGGCTCTCTGAGCGGGGTCCAGCAGAGCCCCCTGCCCCTGGGTGAAATAAATAGCCACCTCCTCGAAGGTCACCGGCGTCTGAAACACCAAGAGTCCCCCACTCAGCACCTGCTGCCCCAGACACAATCCCACTACTCATGGGAAAGGAAAAAAAAAAAGTGAAGCGGTGGGAGGGCCAGAGTAGCAGAATCCCACCCCCACCCTGCTCAGAGCAGCCAGGAGGCTTCAGGGGGTGGAGAAGGTGAGAGCTCCCTGTCCGCCCCAGCACACGGAGCACGCCAGGATCTTCTCATTTCCCACACGCCTGCCAGCCACAGACTGGGACAGGAAGCAGAGCTCTGAGCCGGGGACAGGGGCAGGAATCCCGACAGCTTCCCTTCGTATTTCACAGGAGCCCTGGGCAAGTGGGGTCAGGCTCCAGCACTGGGAGCCTGGAAAATGTTCCCAGCCCTGCCGAGGTGGTTATATCCTGCCTGAGAAATGGGGGAATGTCCCCTCCCCCTTTCCCTGCCACAATGGGCCTACTAAGTAAATCAGTAGGTTTATCAAACCCTGACTCCTCCCTCCCCCGCCCAGCAGCGCCCTGAGACTCCCCTACCTGAGCTGGCTCCATCACAGCCATTTCCCTTCTCTGTCCCCTGGAAGACTGGCCGATCTTTAGTGAAACGTGGACCTGATTCCTCAGCCTGTCGGGGCGAGAGGGAGGATAAGAAAGGGGCTTCTGTCCATGTCACAGTCCCCGATCCTCCTCCATTGCCCCATCTTCCCTTCCGTGCACCCCTTCCCCCATCCCAGCCTGCCCCCGGCATCCCCTGCACCCGCCTCCGGCCCCTCTTTATCCTCCTCCCCCTGCAGCCCAGATGTGACGGGGGGGGGGGCCCGCTGCAAGGGGGGATGGGAGGGTCTCTCTTACCTTCCCCCCGAGCGGGGGCCCCCGGGGCAGAGGCCGGGCCGGGAAGGGGCCCTGGCCGGGCTGGGGGCTCTGCCCTGGGAGAGGCTCCCGGGGAGCAGCGGGCAGGGCCCGGCTGGAGGTTCCCCTCTCCCGGCTGCAGCCCGGGCTCCGGGCTCCCAGCACCAGCCGCCGGGGCTCGGGGATCTCGCCGGGAGCCTGGGAGCCAGAGTCCCCGCAGCGGCTGCGAGTCACTTCCTAGGCCGGGCCTGAGCCCCGCGATCCTCCCCGCAGAGCCGCCCCCCAGCCGCTCCCGGGTCCTAGCGATCAACTCGCGGAAGGATCAGCAGCCCTGTGCCCGGCTCCTGTTACACTCACAGGCTCCAAGGCACAAGGGACCATCATGAGCATCTTGCCCAGGGGTTCTCACCACCAAATTTGGCGGCCTCAGAGCGTGGCCAGCAACTCTCGCTGGTGCCCGCTCTCACACTTGCCCCTATAATCCCAATTAACTTTACTAGAAACCAATCAATATGCACAGAGTTCCTAGTGTGAGGAACTTTTCTGACTTCTACCCAGCCGCAGAGGAAATGGCGAGCAAAAGGATCTGAGTCCTTTACCCAGAGGCCTGCATGACCTCGAGGACCCCTGCCCCCCGCCCGCTTCCACTCTGGACCCGTAAACCCAAGGCTGGGCCCAGGGCTCCTGAGGTGCTCGACCCCCAACCTTGTGATCACTCAGGACAGCTGTCCCCATTCTGGGGTGTTCTCTCCACTCTGGATGCTTCCTTGATCATTGCACAGAGTTAAGAACAAATACAATTTATTAAACAGCAAGTAATACAAAAATAAAGAGAAAAGTGGGAAAGATGAAAGGAAAACATGTCACCACGCTCTGTGGGGGGGAACCCCAAACAACCCTCTCTGGAATGCCAGGGCACTTCACAGTCTGTCCCTCCCACGTCCCAGGCCTCCTGCCCAGACCCTGGCTGTGCTGCAGGCATGCCCAGGGTTGGACACTAACTCTGGTGTTGGCCTCAGGCTCCAGGTAGTAGGACCCTTCTTCCTAGCGTCAGCTGCTTCCTGTCAGGGTTATGATCCCCCACCCAGTCTGGCCTGCAAGGCATCTTGGTTGAAGGCCTCTCCTTGCCCTGGGACCTTTGCCCAGGGTCCCCTTCGCTCACTGCTCCCGCCTGCTCCAGTTTCCCTCTGCCTCCAGCCCAGCCCAGCCCTCCTCTCTCCTTAGCCCCTCCTGCTCTGCTCTGCCCAGCCAGCTCCAGCTGACACAAGGGAGAGGACCCCGGCTGCTGACTCCCTCATTGGCCTGCCTGCCCTGTCAATCAGGCTGACCTACAGCACTGCCCCCCCCCCGCCCCTTGTCAGTCTCAGGATCTTCATTTCTCATTGGCCCTTCCCCTTTCTTTTGGGGTTTGGAGACGAGCTAACTAATGGCCAACCCATTAAGTTTCAGTAAGGGGCCAACAATCCCCTTATTCCTATAAACATGAAAATCATAATTTCTTTATTGGCAGTTAGTAAATCCGCTGCTGTGAAAAAGGGTATTTCTATGTTTGCTAAAAATTTTCACAACCTCTCAGCTAGCGACTCGGGTTGCCAATTTGGGAATATTTTAAAAATGGACACTCAAGTAGGAGTGCTGCAACCTCCCCTGCCCCACCTCTTCCCTCCAAGGCCCTGCTCCGACTCCACCTCTTCCTCCAAGGGCCTACCCGCCCTCCACTTCTCTTTCCCCCTTCCCTGCCTAGGTCAGGAAGGGCTTGTCTGTGGAGCCGGGGCTGGGAGCTGCAGCTGCCCAGTGCAGGTAGGAGGCAGTCCCGGCTGAGTCGGGTCTGATGGGAGTGATGACCCAGTGCCTCCCCACCCGCAGTAACTCGACTTTGGCTGTCTGGTCAGTAGATGTGATCGGACACTGTCAGGTCCCCTTTTCCACCGGACTTCATGGTTGAAAACCGGGCACCTGGCCACCCTAACAGCACCCACTGTGCCAGAAGTGCTGGGAACGCGTCAGGGACAAGTTCTGCTTTCCGATGGTGGAGGAAGGAACCAGGGGGCAGGTGGGTTAGACTCAGTTCTGACCAGCAGGGAAGAATTCATTGGTCGAGATGCAATTACTGTAAAGTGGGTGCACAACTAAAGACTGCACTCAGAGTAGTTATTTATGGTCTGGTGTCAAACTGGGAGGGGAATGGTGCTGGGGGGGGCGGAGGAGGGAGAAGCTCCAGCTGGCCTCCCTTGCTCTTTATGGGGAAGAGGGAGTCGGGGGGGTGCAGCCCAGCAGGGAACGGGGCCTAGATGGGGAGCAATTCACACAGAGCTGGTAGGGCAGCCACGTTGCTGGGAGAGATGCTGCTGGAGTTGGCAGAGCGGGCTCTCAGTTCCCCACAATCCCCTCCTAGGTCGGTGGAAGTGCTCCTGGTGAGGACACACCCCACCGACCCAAGGAGGATAGCGTGGACATCATCTACCGCAGTCATTACTGGAGTGGTTATAAGTCAACCTAATACAGGTCAACTTAAGTTTGGAGTGTTGACGTACCCTTACAAGCAAAAGGATTTCTCTCACCCAAAAGCTTTCAGCAGTTCAAGCTCATTGGAAAGCCTTCCAGCTCAGACCACTTCCCCAGCTCAATGATGCTCCTGTTGTCTTTCAAGAGATCTTGCTGCCCTGAGTAGAGATGGGGCCAGAAGCCCTTTCCCCGTTTCTTGTACTCGGGTCCTTTATACTTGAAAAGTCTTTGCTTGGTCATGGGGTCAGGGAACTCCATGGCATAAGTGACCTACACACTGTACTACAGATGAATTGTAAGTTTCTTTGTTTACCCCTTTCTTCCTGTTGATGGAAATCTCAGAGAATCCTTTAAGACTCAAAATCAGGGGAAGAAATTTACCCATTTTCTTCTGAAGTGGCTAAACCGGCTTTGCTTCTCGCCTCATTATTCAGCTGTATTAGTTACAAAAGTTTTAGCATCATCATAAAAGAAAGAGAACGAAAGAGAAAACAACCTTCCCATCTACAAATGATCTGGACCAAACCTAGAAAAAGCCGAGAAGTAATTTTACCAATAGATGGAAACGGGGCTCTAAGATCTGAAGGTCCAACTGTGCTTTGAAGTTCATTGAAATTTCCCTGCCCACTCCAGGTCTGTGACACTTCCTTCTCCAGCCCTCCAAAGTCTGACTAAGATCACAGACATCAAAGCTGTGACTCCTAAGCATGGAGAGCCGGGGACAGGGTGGTACATGACACCGTGGGAGATGGAGGGATAGAACGGAGGCAGGTTAAACTTTCCATGGCTGGGACAGAGGCTGCTGTGTGGAGAGAGGAGCGTGACAGTGAGAGGGGAAGGAGGGAATCTCTTGCACTCGCCCCATTGCCCTGAAATAGCACAGAAGCGAAAACTCCACATTTTACTGTCCCTTCTCCCACCTTTTTAGCATCTAGTTAATTCTGGCCCATAAGGGATAAAATGTACAAACACTAAATGCTTTTCAGCACAGCCTGGAGGAATGCGAGACTATCTGGGAATGAGACAACCTGGCCACAAAGGGGGAACTCAGGGACTAGCAATCACTCTGCTAACAGGAGGTCGGGGGTCAGAAACTGTGTTCCCGGCAGGCTACGGAGCTGAACTGCAGGCTATGGAGGGCCGTGGAGGCAGGCAGGAAGAGGAGCCCCTCCCCAGGCTTGGCCCGGGTCCACTGGAGCTGCTAGGGAGTGGAACCCCTCCCTCAGTCCGGCCCAGGACGCCGTGGCTGGGGAGAGCTGCCTCTGACCTGGCCCCAAACTGCTGTGGTGAGAGAGAGCTGGGGGAGTCCTCTCTCCACTGCAGTCTGAACCCCAAACCCCTCATCCCCAGTCCCAACCCCCACATGCCTAGCCAGGGCACTCACCCTCCGCACCCCATCCCCCGTCCCAGCCTTGAACCCCCTCTCACACGTCAACCTCCACATCCCCAGCCCCACCCCAGAGCCCGCACCTGAATCCAGAGCCCTCACCCCCTGCACCTCATCCCTGTCCCAGTCCTGAGCCAGTTCCCACACTCCGAATCCCTCGGCCCCACCCCCACCCCGTGAATTTTGTTCTGTGCGCCAATATGGAGATGATGTGTCACATACTGGTGCGTAGAACCAAATTCATTCCGCACTTGGACGTAAAAACGGAGGGAACACTGGTCAGAACGCATCCGATGCTGAGCGGGCTCCAGCAGAGCCCCCTGCCCCTGGGTGAAATACACAGCCACCTCCTCCAAGGTCACCGGCATCTGAAACAGCAAGAGTCCCCCGCTCAGCACCTGCTGCCCCAGCCACAATCCCAGTAATCATGGCAAAGAAAGAAAAGAGTGAAGGGCCAGAGTAGCAGAATCCCACAGGCACCTGCTCAGAGCGGCCAGGAGGCTCCAGGGGCTGGGAGACGGTGAGAGCGCCTTGTCCCCCTAGCACACGGAGAAGGGGAGGGTCTTCTGATTTCCCACATGCCTGCCAGCCACAGGCTTAGACGGGAAGCAGAGCTCTGAGCCGGGGATGGGGACAGGAATCCCGACAGCTTCCCTTCATATTTCACAGCAACTGGTACGAATTATTCCAGTTAGGACACTTACACTTTGTTTCTAGGCTGAGGCAACCAAATAAAGACAGACTGCAGAGTGTCTCAGAGTTTGTAGGTTTATTATGCTCGAGCGTGGTACCATTCTCTTAAACTGAACGGGACCCCGATTACAGGTTACACAAAGATTATAAACTGTTGGCAAAACATCCTGCCTGTGTGCCTCGGGGCGCATAACCCAACAAACAGGCCTTCTCTTTATCTATCACCAATGCCCTGCAGCCACCTTCCCCCTGCAAAAAAGCTGAATTAGCAGCTATTTCAGGCATGTCGGCTGGTTTCTGTCTCCTTTGTTTCCCTTATCTTGAAACTGTCCAGCTGTCCACCCTGAAGGATCCTCCTCCCTTGGTATGTGATGTGCTCGCTTCTAGTTAATGGCCGAGAGGAAACCCAAAATGGAGTCACATATGCTAACTAGGTTGATTTCCCCTGACAGTCCCTCCTTTTCTTATGTACGTCAGTAAACTATATCGGGGCAGAATAACCTCGATGCAAGATTAAAATTTGCCGGCAGCACATACTACAGCATTGTAGGCATACAAAAAGTAATACAAAAAGAGAAACAGCCATAAGAAGGAGGTACAAAATACGCCTTCCCCAAGCCCCCAAGTCTGGCAGCCAGGAGGTGAGCCAGCTCCAGGCCTCACGGAATCCGGTACTGGTGTCGTCAAGTGAGGTGAAGTGAGGTGGCCTGCTGAATAAGGCTGTGGATATCGGCTTCCACCCTGCTGTGTTGATTCACAAAGACACAACAGCTTGAGTTAACAAGAGCACAAACGCCCCCTGGTTTGCAAGGAGATAGTCTAAGGCTAAGGGGTTCTGCAGTGTGGGGCTGAGATAACTGAGTCACCTCCATTTGAAGGGTAGACAAGGCGTCTGCAGTGGCATTTGCCATTAATTCTAAGGCTGCAGAAATATTAACTGTAGGCTTTTCCAATTCACTCACCCCCACCCAGGGCAAAAACCAACGAACAAAGGAGTGAAAGCCTGTAGGCCGTTCAGAGAGAGGATTTGATGGGACATTTCCTCGGTTCCTCCATACCAGGTTCCCAATTTCCCCCTGGGCTAGGGCCTGGTGTACTGTAACAGCGGGTACTAAGGTGCGTGTACCACACCAACCTGCCGGGAGGACCTTATAAGCCGTGTGGTTGCACAACCAGAACCAGCCTGATCCCTCAGGGACCGGCCACGGCGCCCTGGAATACTTGGGGGGACTTGCCGCACCAGAGCTAATGCGGGTGGTATCATTGGACCCTACAAAGTTACCCACAAAAACTGTATTTTCGAAATTCTTACGTCATGACACACATAAAGCATAACTACCCTGGGCCACCATATCAACAGACCAAGTTTGGATTGTAACATTCCAGTTAAATGGAGTGTCTGTCCATAATCCCGCCAGGAGGGTTCGGTTGAGAGGGACAGGCTCCCTTACCAACGGGATTCCCTGACCTATGTACGTGGGGGTATGAATACAGACCCAACACCGTGTTCGGTTAACCCCCTGTGCTATAGCATGGGTTAAATCCAGGAAGCTGTTGCCTTCCCATCCGTGTAATGAACTCGAGAATAGAGAGGGGATTTCACAGGCTACCCATATCAGTATTTGCATCCTCCCGTGTACCACGCACAAAACAGGACAACAAATATAAGTCCAAGTAACAAGAAAACAAGAAGTCCTGATGGAGTCTCGAGACCCCAATAGTTGAATCCAGCAGAACCCGCTCGTATTTGTGGGCCCACTGCGGAGACAGCACTTGCGTTGTATGCTGCTTTAAGAGAACCTCAACTTCGTGGGGGACCCAGACAGGCAAAGGGTGCCCCAGAACAATAGGGCGTGACCGTTCCACCATAAGGGCTGCAGCGGCAATGGAGCACACACAGGAGACCAATCCCCGAATGACCTGGTCTAATTGTACGGAATAGTAAGCTATGGGGCGTGGGCGATCCCCTAGGTACTGCAATAGGACACCACGGGCCGACTGGGGAATCAGTGTCAGGACAGTACTCGGATCGGGGACCGATAAAATGGGCACCCATCTGGGCCCTCGATCTGCTGGCAATGTCCCTATTTATACATCCCAAAATTGGCCTTCTTGGCTACAAGGGCACACTGTTGACTCATATCCAGCTTCTCGTCCACTGTAACCCCTAGGTCCTTTTCTGCAGAACTGCTGCCTAGCCATTCGGTCCCTAGTCTGTAGCGGTGCATTGCATTGTTCCATCCTAAGTGCAGGACTCTGCACTTGTCCTTGTTGAACCTCATCAGATTTCTTTTGGCCCAATCCTCCAATTTGTCTAGGTCCCTCTGTATCCTATCACTACCCTCCAGCGTATCTACCCGCTCCCCCCAGTTTAGTGTCGTCTGCAAACTTGCTGAGGGTGCAATCCACACCATCCTCCAAATCATTAATGAAGATATTGAACAAAACCGGCCCCAGGACCGACCCTTGGGGCACTCCGCTTGATACTGGCTGCCAACTAGACATGGAGCCATTGATCACTACCCGTTGAGCCCGACAATCTAGCCAATTTTCTACCCACCTTATAGTGCATTCATCCAGCCCATACTTCTTTAACTTGCTGACAAGAAGACTGTGGGAGACAGTGACAAAAGCTTTGCTAAAGCCAAGGAACACCACGTCCACTGCTTTCCCTTCATCCACAGAACCAATAATGTCATCATAGAAGGCGATTAGATTAGACAGGCATGACCTTCCCTTGGTGAATCCATGCTGACTGTTCCTGATCACTTTCCTCTCGTGTAAGTGCTTCAGGATTGATTCCTTGAGGACCTGCTCCATGATTTTTCCGGGGACTGAGGTGAGGCTGACTGGCAGCTATCAAATGCCAGACTACACTGCTACAGACTGGAATTTGATAGCTGCTTTCAACTACCTGAGAGGTGATTCCAAAGAGGATGGTTCTAGACTATTCTCAGTGATAGAAGATGACAGGACAAGGAGTAATGGTCTCAAGTTGCAGTGGGGGAGATTTAGGTTGGATATTAGGACAAACTTTTTCACTAGAAGGGTGGTGAAACACTGGAATGCGTTACCTAGGGAGGGGGTGGAATCTCCTTCCTTAGAAGTTTCTAAGGTCAGGCTTGACAAAGCCCTCACTGGGATGATGTAATTAGGGATCGGTCCTGCTTTGAGCAGGGGGTTGGACTAGATGACCTCCTGAGGTCCCTTCCAACCCTGATATTCTAGGATTCTATGATCTATTAAGATTATAAAAACCAAGAATGCACTTTTCTGTAGAATACCAGGATTAAATCGAGTCTTCCAGACTAGTGATTTAAATCATGATTTAAATCAAATCCACCCTGCTGCATCGCTGTGTGAACAACAAACCCCTCCACGCTCTGCTCACACACAGCCACTAGCATTCAAACTCACTACTGGCTGCACGGTATCGAGTGTGACTAGCCAGACACTCATGAAGTTACTAAAGGACTCAGCAACATCAGCCACTTTTCTACTCCCAGCCTTGCACCCCGGGAATCTGCATCTTGGACTGCTCAGTCTGTTCACTCTGCTGGACAAACTCAATAATTAGTGGGTCATCCCCCCCCACAAAGGGGTCGGATTAGGTCATAGCCTTGTTCACTCAAGTCAAATCCCCCAAATACTTCAAGGAAAACACACAGGTCCAGACAAAACACTAAAATCAGTTTATTAACTGGAACAAGGAGGTTTTCAGGGATCACAAGGGAGAAAGATGTGAAAGGGCAGAACTAGTTAAATCTATACAATTAAAACATGCATTTTAAATCGCAAATTTGACCAATCTAAGGAAAATGCGAAGCAAGCAGGTTTTCGCACCCCGCCCGCTATTGCAAGCGGTTCACAGTACTTCGTAACCAGGACGAATTTCCTTCCCGCCTTGGTGTGTCCTCCCCAGTCCAAGGCCTCTGTGGCCCTTCAAGGCATATTGTTGACTTCTGTAAAGATGGGAGAGGAGAGGTGAAAATGGAGGCAATTCTCCCTTCTGCTTTTATACCATTCTCTTCTTTGAGATTCAAGCTCCAGCCAGGGGGCAGGCAACAATCAGTCTGTGGCCAAAGTGAGCGTCCAACCATTCTTCTGGTGAATTGTAACTCTCTTGTTCACAGCTCCACAGCTGGTGAATGGCCAGCTAAGCAATTAATGGCCACTTAGCACCTAGCTGGTCTGCAGGTACCATTGTCTCTAAAGAGCTAGTCTGTGGGCGTTTTCCAGCTTTCCAGCATGTAACAAACGTACAGCAAACTATCAGAGCTCCATGGACAGCGCTGATAGATACATTTTAACAGGACAATAATATTCAGCAGGCAATGACTTTTCCTATGAAACTTCACAAGACATACTTTGGAGAAGATTTATCCTTCTGTAAACGTGGTGGCCATAAGACTGTAGATCAGTGGTTCTCAGAAGTGTTTCACTGGCCCCCCCTTCTTTGTGTGTGTGGTCATTTCCGCCCCCGCCCTCACAAGCACATATATGGCCACCCAGCTCTAAAGGCAGAGTCGTTGCTGGCGATGCGCCCAGCTCTGAAGGCCTCCAGCAGCAGCACAGAAGTAAGGGTGACCGAGTGAAAAGTGATATTCCTCAATATTACTGTTCACAGCAGACTTATCACCCCATTGCCACCCTGACTTCTGCCCTGCTGCTCCACCTGGCTTTTGAGAGCCTGAGCATTTATCCCCACCTCCCAGATATGCCAGTTCCTTCTTCAAGAGTCCCAGCCAGAGGTCACGCCTCCCTTGACATATTCCTGCGCCTCCATTGGGAGGACGTGCCCCACAGTTTCAGAATTACTAGTGTAGACAGTCACCGTTGGGATCGGAACCCAACATGGTAACAGCTGCTCCTTTCCATCTGCGGGATCCCCAGAGAAAATGTCCGAGCAGGAGAGAGGAACAGATCTCACTGATATTAACCTTGCAAAACACATTTCGGTGATTTCAGCTATAAACATTCCCTCCATCCTTCAGCCCCTAACCCCAGTGATTTCAAGGAGAGGGAGCTGGAATTGGGCAGGTGACATGGGCGATGGGTATAATCTCTGAATACAGGAACCCTTTGCATAAATTCTTCACCTCGAAAAAGATATAGCTAAACGTAGACCATGACAGTTACCCCTCTTCCAAGTCTTTAACATGTTTACATTTCAAACTCTAGCTTCATGAAGGTGGAAACACTTTTAAAATCTCTCTCTAAAAGTTGAATCTCAGTCAATTACATACAAGTTGCTTAACCCTTTCTTACCATGTGTCACAGAAATTTACATCTTGTGCGGATTCTTCCATGTTAAACGAGGTCTGACGTCCGTATGAAACTTTTCCCACGGTCCAAGCACTTGTGGGGTCTCTCTCCTGTATGGATTTTCTGATGATAACCAAGGGCTGATTTCCAAGTGAAACATTTCCCACAGTCCAAGCACTTGTGGGGTCCTTCTCCTGTGTGGATTGCCTGATGATTAACAAGCTGTGACCGCCATGTGAAACTTTTCCCACAGTCCAAGCACTTATGGGGTCTCTCTCCTGTGTGGATTGCCTGATGATTAACAAGCTGTGACTTCTGCTTGAAACTTTTCCCACAGTCCAAGCACTTGTGGGGTCTCTCTCCTGTGTGGCTTTTCTGATGATAACCAAGGCCTGAACTCGAAGTGAAACTTTTCCCACAGTCCAAGCACTTGTGGGGTCTCTCTCCTGTGTGGCTTTTCTGATGATAACCCAGGCCTGAACTCGAAGTGAAACTTCTCCCACAGTCCAAGCACTTGTGGGGTCTCTCTCCTGTATGGATTTTCTGATGATAAACAAGGGCTGATTTCCAAGTGAAACTTTTCCCACAGTCCAAGCACTTGTAGGGTCTCTCTCCTGTGTGGCTTTTCTGATGATAACCAAGGCCTGAACTCGAAGTGAAACTTTTCCCACACTCCAAGCACTTGTGGGGTCTCTCTCCTGTGTGGCTTTGCTGATGATAACCAAGGCATGAACTCGAAGTGAAACTTTTCCCACAGTCCAAGCACTTGTGGGGTCTCTCTCCTGTGTGGCTTTTCTGATGATAAATAAGACCTGATCTCGAAGTGAAACTTTTCCCACAGTCCAAGCACTTGTGGGGTCTCTCTCCTGTGTGGCTTTTCTGATGATAAATAAGACCTGATCTCGAAGTGAAACTTTTCCCACAGTCCAAGCACTTGTGGGGTCTCTCTCCTGTGTGGCTTTTCTGATGATAAATAAGACCTGATCTCGAAGTGAAACTTTTCCCACAGTCCAAGCACTTGTGGGGTCTTTCTCCACTGTGGATTCTCTGATGATTAACAAGGTTTGACCTCACTGTGAAACCTTTCCCACACTGCAAACACTTATGGGATCTTTCTCCTTTGTGAATTGTATTATGTTTAAGAAGGTATGACTTCTGCATGAAACTTTTCCCACAGTGCAAGCACTTGTGGGGTCTTGCTCCTGTGTGGACTGCCTGATGACTAACAAGGACTGATTTCCGCTTGTAACTTTTCCCACAATTAAAGCACTTGTGGGGTCTCTCTCCTGTGTGGACTGCCTGATGTTGAACAAGGTGTGACTTTGTTATGAAACTTTTCCCACAGTCCAAGCACTTGTGGGATCTCTCTCCTGAGTGGTATGCCTGATGTTTAGCAAGGGTTGACCTCTCTGTGAAACTTTTCCCACAGTCCAAGCACTTGTGGGGTCTCTCTCCTGTGTGGCTTTTCTGATGATAACCAAGGCCTGAACTCGAAGTGAAACTTTTCCCACAGTCCAAGCACTTGTGGGGTCTTTCTCCACTGTGGATTCTCTGATGATTAATAAGGTTTGACCTCACTGTGAAACTATTCCCACACTCCAAACACTTATGGGATCTTTCTCCTTTGTGAATTGTTTTATGTTTAAGAAGGTATGACTTCTGCACGAAACTTTTCCCACAGTCCAAGCACTTGTGGGGTCTCTCTCCTGTGTGGATTGCCTGATGACGAACAAGGTCTGATTTCTGCTTGTAAGTTTTCCCACAGTCAAAGCACTTGTGGGGTCTCTCTCCTGTGTGGACTGCCTGATGTTGAACAAGGTGTGACTTTGTTATGAAACTTTTCCCACAGTCCAAGCACTTGTGGGATCTCTCTCCTGAGTGGATTGCCTGATGTTTAGCAAGGTTTGACCTCTCTGTGAAACTTTTCCCACAGTCCAAGCACTTGTGGGGTCTCTCTCCTGTGTGGCTTTTCTGATGATAACCAAGGCCTGAACTCGAAGTGAAACTTTTCCCACAGTCCAAGCACTTGTGGGGTCTTTCTCCACTGTGGATTCTCTGATGATTAATAAGGTGTGACCTCACTGTGAAACTATTCCCACACTCCAAACACTTATGGGATCTTTCTCCTTTGTGAATTGTTTTATGTTTAAGAAGGTATGACTTCTGCACGAAACTTTTCCCACAGTCCAAGCACTTGTGGGGTCTCTCTCCTGTGTGGATTACCTGATGACGAACAACGTCTGATTTCCGCTTGTAACTTTTCCCACAGTCAAAGCACTTGTGGGGTCTCTCTCCTGTGTGGACTGCCTGATGTTGAACAAGGTGTGACTTTGTTATGAAACTTTTCCCACAGTCCAAGCACTTGTGGGATCTCTCTCCTGTGTGGATTTTCTGATGATAACCAAGGCATGAACTCGAAGTGAAACTTTTCCCACAGTCCAAGCACTTGTGGGGTCTCTCTCCTGTGTGGCTTTTCTGATGATAACCAAGGCCTGAACTCGAAGTGAAACTTTTCCCACACTCCAAGCACTTGTGGGGTCTCTCTCCTGTGTGGCTTTTCTGATGATAACCAAGGCCTGAACTCGAAGTGAAACTTTTCCCACAGTCCAAGCACTTGTGGGGTCTCTCTCCTGTGTGGCTTTTCTGATGATAACCAAGGCCTGAACTCGAAGTGAAACTTTTCCCACAGTCCAAGCACTTGTGGGGTCTCTCTCCTGTGTGGCTTTTCTCATGTGAATCTAGTGCTGACTTTGAACTGAAACATTTCCCGCATTCAACACATTGAATGGGCTTGTCTACAGTGTGGCTTCTCCCATGGTTATTAAGATCTCTGCGCTTATTGAAGCTTTCCCCACTGTCCAAGCATTGAAATGGTTTCTCTCCCGTATGGACTGTCTGATGTGTAACAAGTTGTGATCTCACAATGAATCCTTTCCCACACTCAAGGCAGTGCCAGGGTGTCTCTTCCTTGCGATTTGTCTGCTGCTCTCTGGGATTCTCGTCTCCTCCCCCACCATTAATAGATTCATCCACTTTCTTCCTGGGTTGGTTTATCAGAAGCCTCTCTGACCTGTGCCAATTTCCCCAGGCTTCTCCCTGATTCCAGCAAGGGGAAAAATTCCCTTCAGCTCTTCCCAAAAAGGTCCCCTGTGGTTCCACTTCCCCAGGAACTGCCTCATGATGATTCCCCTCCTTCTTCTCACTCCCTCGCTCAGCACCTGCTGGGAGAGACACAATCCAGAGAGGAGTCATTGTGCTGGGGAGAAAGAGGAATAGCACTGAGCGAAAAGCCAACACAAAGACTGAGCAATTGGATTCTGCCTCCACATCCCACCCTAACACTTACAAGGAAGGAGAGACGGGAAGGGTGGAATGGCGTGAGCAATATCTGCTGACCATAGCCCTGCTCTCGGTGAGATGAAGAAGAACTGAGGGCGTTACTCACATCATATTTTGGGATTCTCAACTTTTCCTTCATTCCCTAGATGGTTTCTCTGTGAGGGCTCACCTGTGCCTCTGTATCTCAGAAGCCTTCTGTCCCTGAAATCCCGGAGATCGGACACCCACAGCTCTTCCCCTCGTTCCAGCCGGGCGATAAGCTCAGGTTTGGGAATGGGAAATCCTGTGCAGAAGGTGAAATGATTCCGGATCAGGGTGCATGGAGCATTGGTGGAGGATCTGTCACAAAGGACGTTCCGTGAGTGGAACCTGTCCCTGTGCTCTGCTGGAGGAACGTGGAATCCAAGAGGATGGGAACAGGGTCACTGAGCCCCCTTGCGCAGAGGACGTTGTCTGGGGAGGTGAGTTGAATTATTACTACACCCTCACTAGGCGTTCCCAGGATCTGTGCGCTCTGGGGGCCTTGCTGACTCACACACAGGTCTGCACTTAAGACCCTGCCACTTTCTAAACCTGCAGAGCCCAGAGCACCCCCCATGCCTGGAGCTATTCCCAAGGCGGGAGATGAACAGGGATTGTATGTGCAGCCAAGAAACAACACACACAAGACAATGCGGATTTATGCCCCTTTGAAAGCTGGAGGGGTGGGGATGGTTTAGCTTGTCCATTGGGTTTTGACTCCCGTGTCCCAGTGGAGAGGGCACCGAAATGCATGTTTTTCTCACATGGCAGCTGTGCATTATGGAACCCATTCGCCTCTGCACTAACTGACCAGGGAAGAACCTGACCACATTAAGACACGTAGACCCCACAGCTTCTAATAACCGAGGGGACGGGACTCCCTTACCCAGCGAGGTCACCGTCTCGTAGTTCTCCTGCATGACGTCCCTGTAGAGGGCTCTCTGAGCGGGGTCCAGCAGAGCCCCCTGCCCCTGGGTGAAATAAATAGCCACCTCCTCGAAGGTCACCGGCGTCTGAAACACCAAGAGTCCCCCACTCAGCACCTGCTGCCCCAGACACAATCCCACTACTCATGGGAAAGGAAAAAAAAAAAGTGAAGCGGTGGGAGGGCCAGAGTAGCAGAATCCCACCCCCACCCTGCTCAGAGCAGCCAGGAGGCTTCAGGGGGTGGAGAAGGTGAGAGCTCCCTGTCCGCCCCAGCACACGGAGCACGCCAGGATCTTCTCATTTCCCACACACCTGCCAGCCACAGACTGGGACAGGAAGCAGAGCTCTGAGCCGGGGACAGGGGCAGGAATCCCGACAGCTTCCCTTCGTATTTCACAGGAGCCCTGGGCAAGTGGGGTCTGGCTCCAGCACTGGGAGCCTGGAAAATGTTCCCAGCCCTGCCGAGGTGGTTATATCCTGCTTGAGAAATGGGGGAATGTCCCCTTCCCCTTTCCCTGCCACAATGGGCCTACTAAGTAAATCAGTAGGTTTATCAAACCCTGACTCCTCCCTCCCCCGCCCAGCAGCGCCCTGAGACTCCCCTACCTGAGCTGGCTCCATCACAGCCATTTTCCTTCTCTCTCCTCTGGAAGACTGGCCGATCTTTAGTGAAACGTGGACCTGATTCCTCAGCCTGTCGGGGCGAGAGGGAGGTTAAGAAAGGGGCTTGTGTCCATGTCACAGTCCCCGATCCTCCTCCATTGCCCCATCTTCCCTTCCGTGCACCCCTGCCCCCATCCCAGCCTGCCCCCGGCATCCCCTGCACCCGCCTCCGGCCCCTCTTTATCCTCCTCCCCCTGCAGCCCAGATGTGACGGGGGGGGCCCCGCTGCAAGGGGGGGATGGGAGGGTCTCTCTTACCTTCCCTCCGAGCGGGGGCCCCCGGGGCAGAGGCCGGGCCGGGAAGGGGCCCTGGCCGGGCTGGGGGCTCTGCCCTGGGAGAGGCTCCCGGGGAGCAGCGGGCAGGGCCCGGCTGGAGGTTCCCCTCTCCCGGCTGCAGCCCGGGCTCCGGGCTCCCAGCACCAGCCGCCGGGGCTCGGGGATCTCGCCGGGAGCCTGGGAGCCAGAGTCCCCGCAGCGGCTGCGAGTCACTTCCTAGGCCGGGCCTGAGCCCCGCGATCCTCCCCGCAGAGCCGCCCCCCAGCCGCTCCTGGGTCCTAGCGATCAACTCACCAAAGGATCAGCAGCCCTGTGCCCGGCTCCTGTTACACTCACAGGCTCCAAGGCACAAGGGACCATCATGAGCATCTTGCCCAGGGGTTCTCACCACCAAATTTGGCGGCCTCAGAGCGTGGCCAGCAACTCTCGCTGGTGCCCGCTCTCACACTTGCCCCTATAATCCCAATTAACTTTACTAGAAACCAATCAATATGCACAGAGTTCCTAGTGTGAGGAACTTTTCTGACTTCTACCGAGCCGCAGAGGAAATGGCGAGCAAAAGGATCTGAGTCCTTTACCCAGAGGCCTGCATGACCTCGAGGACCCCTCCCCCCCGCCCGCTTCCACTCTGGACCCGTAACCCCAAGGCTGGGCCCAGGGCTCCTGAGGTGCTCGACCCCCAACCTTGTGATCACTCAGGACAGCTGTCCCCATTCTGGGGTGTTCTCTCCACTCTGGATGCTTCCTTGATCATTGCACAGAGTTAAGAACAAATACAATTTATTAAACAGCAAGTAATACAAAAATAAGGAGAAAAGTGGGAAAGATGAAAGGAAAACATGTCACCACGCTCTGTGGGGGGGAACCCCAAACAACCCTCTCTGGAATGCCAGGGCACTTCACAGTCTGTCCCTCCCACGTCCCAGGCCTCCTGCCCAGACCCTGACTGTGCTGCAGGCATGCCCAGGGTTGGACACTAACTGTGGTGTTGGCCTCAGGCTCCAGGTAGTAGGACCCTTCTTCCTAGCGTCAGCTGCTTCCTGTCAGGGTTATGATCCCCCACCCAGTCTGGCCTGCAAGGCATCTTGGTTGAAGGCCTCTCCTTGCCCTGGGACCTTTGCCCAGGGTCCCCTTCGCTCACTGCTCCTGGCTGCTCCAGTTTCCCTCTGCCTCCAGCCCAGCCCAGCCCAGCCCTCCTCTCTCCTTAGCCCCTCCTGCTCTGCTCTGCCCAGCCAGCTCCAGCTGACACAAGGGAGAAGACCCCGGCTGCTGACTCCCTCATTGGCCTGCCTGCCCTGTCAATCAGGCTGACCTACAGCATTGCCCGCCCCCCCCGCCCCTTGTCAGTCTCAGGATCTTCATTTCTCATTGGCCCTTCCCCTTTCTTTTGGGGTTTGGAGACGAGCTAACTAATGGCCAACCCATTAAATTTCAGTAAGGGACCAACAATCCCCTTACTCCTATAAACATGAAAATCATAATTTCTTTATTGGCAGTTAGTAAATCCGCTGCTGTGAAAAAGGGTATTTCTATGTTTGCTAAAAATTTTCACAACCTCTCAGCTAGCGACTCGGGTTGCCAATTTGGGAATATTTTAAAAATGGACACTCAAGTAGGAGTGCTGCAACCTCCCCTGCCCCGCCTCTTCCCCCCAAGGTCCCATCCCTGCCCCACCTCTTCCCTCCAAGGCCCTGCTCCGACTCCACCTCTTCCTCCAAGGGCCTACCCGCCCTGCACTTCTCTTTCCCCCTTCCCTGCCTAGGTCAGGAAGGGCTTGTCTGTGGAGCCGGGGCTGGGTGCTGCAGCTGCCCAGTGCAGGTAGGAGGCAGCCCTGGCTGAGTCGGGTCTGATGGGAGTGATGACCCAGTGCCTCCCCACCCGCAGTAACTCGACTTTGGCTGTCTGGTCAGTAGATGTGATCGGACACTGTCAGGTCCCCTTTTCCACCGGACTTCATGGTTGAAAACCGGGCACCTGGCCACCCTAACAGCACCCACTGTGCCAGAAGTGCTGGGAACGCGTCAGGGACAAGTTCTGCTTTCCGATGGTGGAGGAAGGAACCAGGGGGCAGGTGGGTTAGACTCAGTTCTGACCAGCAGGGAAGAATTCATTGGTCGAGATGCAATTACTGTAAAGTGGGTGCACAACTAAAGACTGCACTCAGAGTAGTTATTTATGGTCTGGTGTCAAACTGGGAGGGGAATGGTGCTGGGGGGGGCGGAGGAGGGAGAAGCTCCAGGTGCCTCCCTCGCTCTTTATGGGGAAGAGGGAGTCGGGGGGGGGGCAGCCCAGCAGGGAACGGGGCCTAGATGGGGAGCAATTCACACAGAGCTGGTAGGGCAGCCACGTTGCTGGGAGAGATGCTGCTGGAGTTGGCAGAGCGGGCTCTCAGTTCCCCACAATCCCCTCCTAGGTCGGTGGAAGTGCTCCTGGTGAGGACACACCCCACCGACCCAAGGAGGATAGCGTGGACATCATCTACCGCAGTCATTACTGGAGTGGTTATAAGTCAACCTAATACAGGTCAACTTAAGTTTGGAGTGTTGACGTACCCTTACAAGCAAAAGGATTTCTCTCACCCAAAAGATTTCAGCAGTTCAAGCTCATTGGAAAGCCTTCCAGCTCAGACCACTTCCCCAGCTCAATGATGCTCCTGTTGTCTTTCAAGAGATCTTGCTGCCCTGAGTAGAGATGGGGCCAGAAGCCCTTTCCCCGTTTCTTGTACTCGGGTCCTTTATACTTGAAAAGTCTTTGCTTGGTCATGGGGTCAGGGAACTCCATGGCATAAGTGACCTACACACTGTACTACAGATGAATTGTAAGTTTCTTTGTTTACCCCTTTCTTCCTGTTGATGGAAATCTCAGAGAATCCTTTAAGACTCAAAATCAGGGGAAGAAATTTACCCATTTTCTTCTGAAGTGGCTAAACCGGCTTTGCTTCTCGCCTCATTATTCAGCTGTATTAGTTACAAAAGTTTTAGCATCATCATAAAAGAAAGAGAACGAAAGAGAAAACAACCTTCCCATCTACAAATGATCTGGACCAAACCTAGAAAAAGCCGAGAAGTAATTTTACCAATAGATGGAAACGGGGCTCTAAGATCTGACGGTCCAACTGTGCTTTGAAGTTCATTGAAATTTCCCTGCCCACTCCAGGTCTGTGACACTTCCTTCTCCAGCCCTCCAAAGTCTGACTAAGATCACAGACATCAAAGCTGTGACTCCTAAGCATGGAGAGCCGGGGACAGGGTGGTACATGACACCGTGGGAGATGGAGGGATAGAACGGAGGCAGGTTAAACTTTCCATGGCTGGGACAGAGGCTGCTGTGTGGAGAGAGGAGCGTGACAGTGAGAGGGGAAGGAGGGAATCTCTTGCACTCGCCCCATTGCCCTGAAATAGCACAGAAGCGAAAACTCCACATTTTACTGTCCCTTCTCCCACCTTTTTAGCATCTAGTTAATTCTGGCCCATAAGGGATAAAATGTACAAACACTAAATGCTTTTCAGCACAGCCTAGAGGAATGCGAGACTATCTGGGAATGAGACAACCTGGCCACAAAGGGGGAACTCAGGGACTAGCAATCACTCTGCTAACAGGAGGTCGGGGGTCAGAAACTGTGTTCCCGGCAGGCTACGCAGCTGAACTGCAGGCTATGGAGGGCCGTGGAGGCAGGCAGGAAGAGGAGCCCCTCCCCAGGCTTGGCCCAGGTCCACTGGAGCTGCTAGGGAGTGGAACCCCTCCCTCAGTCCGGCCCAGGACGCCGTGGCTGGGGAGAGCTGCCTCTGACCTGGCCCCAAACTGCTGTGGTGAGAGAGAGCTGGGGGAGTCCTCTCTCCACTGCAGTCTGAACCCCAAACCCCTCATCCCCAGTCCCAACCCCACATGCCTAGCCAGGGCACTCACCCTCCGCACCCCATCCCTCTGCCCCAGCCCTGAACCCCCTCTCACACGTCAACCTCCACATCCCCAGCCCCAGCCCAGAGCCCGCACCTGAATCCAGAGCCCTCACCCCCTGCACCTCATCCCTGTCCCAGTCCTGAGCCAGTTCCCACACTCCGAATCCCTCGGCCCCACCCCCACCCCGTGAATTTTGTTCTGTGCGCCAATATGGAGATGATGTGTCACATACTGGTGCGTAGAACCAAATTCATTCCGCACTTGGACGTAAAAACGGAGGGAACACTGGTCAGAACACATCCGATGCTGAGCGGGCTCCAGCAGAGCCCCCTGCCCCTGGGTGAAATACACAGCCACCTCCTCCAAGGTCACCGGCATCTGAAACAGCAAGAGTCCCCCGCTCAGCACCTGCTGCCCCTGCCACAATCCCAGTAATCATGGCAAAGAAAGAAAAGAGTGAAGGGCCAGAGTAGCAGAATCCCACAGGCACCTGCTCAGAGCGGCCAGGAGGCTCCAGGGGCTGGGAGACGGTGAGAGCGCCTTGTCCCCCTAGCACACGGAGAAGGGGAGGGTCTTCTGATTTCCCACATGCCTGCCAGCCACAGGCTTAGACGGGAAGCAGAGCTCTGAGCCGGGGATGGGGACAGGAATCCCGACAGCTTCCCTTCATATTTCACAGCAACTGATACGAATTATTCCAGTTAGGACACTTACACTTTGTTTCTAGGCTGAGGCAACCAAATAAAGACAGACTGCAGAGTGTCTCAGAGTTTGTAGGTTTATTATGCTCGAGCGTGGTACCATTCTCTTAAGCTGAACGGGACCCCGATTACAGGTTACACAAAGATTATAAACTGTTGGCAAAACATCCTGCCTGTGTGCCTCGGGGCGCATAACCCAACAAACAGGCCTTCTCTTTATCTATCACCAATGCCCTGCAGCCACCTTCCCCCTGCAAAAAAGCTGAATTAGCAGCTATTTCAGGCATGTCGGCTGGTTTCTGTCTCCTTTGTTTCCCTTATCTTGAAACTGTCCAGCTATCCACCCTGAAGGATCCTCCTCCCTTGGTATGTGATGTGCTCGCTTCTAGTTAATGGCCGACAGGAAACCCAAAATGGAGTCACATATGCTAACTAGGTTGATTTCCCCTGACAGTCCCTCCTTTTCTTATGTACGTCAGTAAACTATATCGGGGCAGAATAACCTCGATGCAAGATTAAAATTTGCCGGCAGCACATACTACAGCATTGTAGGCATACAAAAAGTAATACAAAAAGAGAAACAGCCATAAGAAGGAGGTACAAAATACGCCTTCCCCAAGCCCCCAAGTCTGGCAGCCAGGAGGTGAGCCAGCTCCAGGCCTCACGGAATCCAGTACTGGTGTCGTCAAGTGAGGTGAAGTGAGGTGGCCTGCTGCATAAGGCTGTGGATATCAGCTTCCACCCTGCGGTGTTGATTCACAAAGACACAACAGCTTGAGTTAACAAGAGCACAAACCCCCCCCGGTTTGCAAGGAGATAGTCTAAGGCTAAGGGGTTCTGCAGTGTGGGCTGAGATAACTGAGTCACCTCCATTTGAAGGGTAGACAAGGCGTCTGCAGTGGCATTTGCCATTAATTCTAAGGCTGCAGAAATATTAACTGTAGGCTTTTCCAATTCACTCACCCCCACCCAGGGCAAAAACCAACGAACAAAGGAGTGAAAGCCTGTAGGCCGTTCAGAGAGAGGATTTGATGGGACATTTCCTCGGTTCCTCCATACCAGGTTCCCAATTTCCCCCTGGGCTAGGGCCTGGTGTACTGTAACAGCGGGTACTAAGGTGCGTGTACCACACCAACCTGCCGGGAGGACCTTATAAGCCGTGTGGTTGCACAACCAGAACCAGCCTGATCCCTCAGGGACCGGCCACGGCGCCCTGGAATACTTGGGGGGACTTGCCGCACCAGAGCTAATGCGGGTGGTATCATTGGACCCTACAAAGTTACCCACAAAAACTGTATTTTCGAAATTCTTAGGTCATGACACACATAAAGCATAACTACCCTGGGCCACCATATCAACAGACCAAGTTTGGATTGTAACATTCCAGTTAAATGGAGTGTCTGTCCATAATCCCGCCAGGAGGGTTCGGTTGAGAGGGACAGGCTCCCTTACCAACGGGATTCCCTGACCTATGTACGTGGGGGTATGAATACAGAGCCAACACCGTGTTCAGTTAACCCCCTGTGCTATAGCATGGGTTAAATCCAGGAAGCTGTTGCCTTCCCATCTGTGTACCGAACTCAAAAATAGAGAGGGGATTCCACAGGCCTCCCATACCAGTATTTGCATCCTCCCGTGTACCACGCACAAACCAGGACAACAAATATAAGTCCAAGTAACAAGAAAACAAACAGTCCTGATTGAGTCTCGAGACCCCAATAGTTGAATCCAGCAGAACCCGTCCGTATTTGTGGGCCCACTGCGGAGAGACCGCTTGCGTTGTATGCTGTTTTAAGAGAAACTCAACTTCGTGGGGGACCCAGTCAAAGGGTAACCCAGAACAATAGGGCGTGACCGTTCCACCATAAGGGCTGCAGCGGCAATGGACCGCACACAGGAGACCAATCCCCGAATGACCGGGTCCTATTGTTCTGAATAGTAAACTATGGGGCATGGGCGATACCCTAGGTACTGCAATAGGACACCACTGGCCGACTGGGGAATCAGTGTCAGGACAGTACTCGGATCAGGGACCACTTGGTGGGGGGGTTATAACTATTTATCCCACGCAGATCTTGAACGAACCGATAAAATGGGCGCCCATATAGGCCCGGTTTTGGCTTTTTCAAAGGATAGGATAGGAGCATTAGAATCATAGAAGTATAGAATCATAGAATATCAGGGTTGGAAGGGACCTCAGGAGGTCATCTAGTCCAACCCCCTGCTCAAACAGGACCAATCCCCAATTAAATCATTCCAGCCAGGACTTTGTCAAGCCTGACCTTAAAAACTTCTGAGGAACGAGATTCTACCACCTCCCTAGGCAACGCATTCCAGTGTTTCATCACCCTCCTAGTGAAAAGGTTTTTCCTAATATCCAACCTAAACCTCCCCCACTGCAACTTGAGACCATTACTCCTTGTCCTGTCATCTTCTACCACTGAGAATAGTCTAGAACCATCCTCTTTGTAGTGTTCGGCCCAAAACTGGACACAGTACTCCAGATGAGGCCTCACCAATGTCGAATAGAGGGGAACAATCATGTCCCTCGATCTGCTGGCTATGCCCCTACTTATACATCCCAAAATGCCATTGGCCTTCTTGTCAACAAAGGCACACTGCTGACTCATATCCAGCTTCTCGTCCACTGTCACCCCTAGGTCCTTTTCCGCAGAACTGCTGCCTAGCCATTCGGTCCCTAGTCTGTAGCGGTGCATTGGATTCTTCCATCCTAAGTGCAGGACCCTGCACTTATCCTTGTTGAACCTCATCAGATTCCTTTTGGCCCAATCCTCCAATTTGTCTAGGTCCCTCTGTATCCTATCCCTACCTGCCACCGTATCTACCACTCCTCCTAGTTTAGTATCATCCGCAAATTTGCTGAGAGTGCAATCCACACCATCCTCCAGATCATTTATGAAGATATTGAACAAAACCGGACCCAGGACCGACCCTTGGGGCACTCCGCTTGATACCAGCTGCCAACTAGACATGGAGCCATTGATCACTACCTGTTGAGCCCGACAATCTAGCCAACTTTCTACCCAGCTTACAGTGCATTCATCCAGCCCATACTTCTTTAACTTCCTGACAAGAATACTGTGGGAGACCTTGTCAAAAGCTTTGCTAAAGTCAAGAAACAATACATCTACTGCTTTCCCTTCATCCACAGAACCAGTAATCTCATCATAGAAGGCGATTAGATTAGTCAGGCATGACCTTCCCTTGGTGAATCCATGCTGACTGTTCCTGATTACTTTCCTCTCATCTACATGCTTCAGGATTGATTCCTTGAGGACCTGCTCCATGATTTTTCCGGGGACTGAGGTGAGGCTGACTGGCCTGTGGTTCCTAGGATCCTCCTTCTTCACTTTTTTAAAGATTGGCACTACATTAGCCTTTTTCCAGTCGTCCGGGACTTCCCCCGTTCGCCACGAGTTTTCAAAGATAATGGCCAATGCCTCTGCAATCACAGCCGCCAACTGCTTTAGCGCTCTCGGATGCAACGCATCCGGCCCTATGGACTTGTGCACGTCCAGCTTTTCTAAATAGTCCCTAACCACTTCTTTCTCCACTGAGGGCTGGTCACCTCCTCCCCATGCTGTGTTGCCCAGGGAAAGGAGAACTGCATGGAACCAAGACCTCCTGGCTTAAGTAGCTAGAGATAAGAAGGGAAATACCTTCCTCTGCCTCCTTCGGCAAGGGATATTGTTTTACAGAGGGAGGCGGCCCATCCCTTACCTGCAGACTGACTGGAGTGGCTGATTTAAGGAGGCCCACGTCGGTGGAACTCATGCTCCACAAATTGGGTGGGAATCTGGACAATTCTGTGGGGAGATTGGGAATCGGGGTAACCGAAGCCATAAGAGAAGCAACCGCCGAGTCCGGGATGGACATGTGAAGCCCCTCAGGGGCACAAAATATGTGGGCTCCCAGCTTGCTAAGCATATCCCACCCAAGGTTAGCGGGGCCTTCTGGCATAACAACAAATCTGTGTGACAACTTTAAAGAACCCAGCTCCACAGGGACGGACGGGGCAGGATAGCGGAGCCGGCCACGGGTCGCCCTCAATATCCTGCACCCAGATCTTGGTATTAAAAAGAGAGCCCGGAACAAAAGTTAAAGTGGAAAGGGTGGCTCCGGTATCCACCAAAAAGGGTACAAACCGTTCCCCAATTTACAAGTAAATATGCGACTGCAATCGAAGATTCCATTCCAACTCTCCCACGGCTTCCAAAATCTCTGCCTCTAGTCACTGGGGATTAGCGAAGTCCTGGGGAGCGTTAGGGGAAAAGGAGGAACCGGTCGCCGGCTGATCCTCCCAAGGAGCCCCTCGTGGAAGCAGGGGGTATTCCCTCTTCCAGTGCCCCGGTTGCTTACAATAATTACAGTTCCCGTTCCTTGTCCCACCACAGCCTCCTCCACATCCTGTCCCACGTCCGCATCCCCTCCCCCTTGTATTCCCGTGTCCCTGTCAGTGCTGCATCCCGGCTGCCAACATACTTACTTCCTCTCCTTTTGCTTACGTTTTTCCTTAGCTTTCTCCTTGCCCCTACCATTAAATACAAAACTGGCCAGGTGAACTACTTCGCTTAGGGCTTTCCCTGGCCAATCGGGAACATGTTTAGTTAAATACTTCTTTATGTCCGGTGCCGCTTGATCGACAAAGTAAGAGACAATCATCATGCGGCTAACCTCGGCTTCTGGCTCCACCCCTCCCCCATACATTCTAACCTGCTTAAACAAGCGGGCCAAACATGCAGACGGATGCTCGTTTAGGTCTTGCTGGCACTCTCTAATTTTTGACCAATTTGCCGTCTTATTACCCACCCTACGGATGCTCTCCAGGAGCCCTTCCCGGGCAGCTGAGAGGCTGGCCCGGCCATTGAGGTCGTTAGGATCCCAACTTGGATCGGCTTCGGGCCAAGGGGTGCGATTCTCAGCATCCCCCGCTCAACGCCGATTGGCGTCTAAAATAGAGTACTTCTCGTCAGGGGTAAATAGGGTTTGCAAAATAGCCTGGACGTCTGCCCAGTTAGGGTTAAATGCCGTAAGGACTGAACGGATAGTCTGTAGGACTCTTTCCGGATCGTCGCGCAACCTCGGCATCTGTGACTGCCAGGTGACCAGGTCCCCAGGCCCAAAAGGGCGGTGGACCGTGACCATAGTGACACGGTCATTGCTCGTCGCAATGGGTTGTTGTATCGGGTGCTTGAAGCGCAACTGGGGGTAGGGTTAGAGACGGGTATAGAGGGGCAACAGGAGGAGGAGTAGCGGGAAGAGACGGAGGAGGGAAAGCAGCATAGGGCGGAGCGGAACCTGCAAGCGGCATGCAAACTTTAGATCTGGTACCAGAGCCCAAAGTCGAGGGGCGCCTCTTATCTCGGGCGTATGCCCAATTATCCCATACATACCAATAATCCATTTCAGCTGGATGCTTGTCCTCCAGCTGTTGTCTAAGGCAGGTTAATTCATCCTGTGCAAAAGTTCCGTCGGGTGGCCATCCAAAGGGCGTCTGAATAGTCAGCGCTGGCCACTAGACTTTATACAAAATTACAGTTCTCCTTTCACCTAACCCATGGGTGCCAGAAATATTTTTCCAATTCCCGAAAATCTCAGCCAAAGGGATTCCCCTGCTCACACTCTGCCCAGAGCCCATTCTAGGGCTACCAAAAAAACGCCTAAGGTGCCAGCCTATCGCCTAAACGACAGCCCACACACCCGTTCCTCCGAGTTCTCGAAGGTGAACTCACCCAGTGCCGGCTGGAGTTATCCGAGGGAAGGAGTGCGTCTTCGCTTACGAGGGCGAGCCTAGAGTCCCAAACTGTTACGAGTTATTCCAGTTAGGACATGTACAGTTCGTTTCTAGGCTGAGGCAACCAAATAAAGACAGACTGCAGAGTGTCTCACAGTTTGTAGGTTTATTACGCTCGAGCGTGGTACCATTCTCTTAAGCTGAACAGGACCCCAATTACAGGTTACACAAAGATTCTATACTGTTGGCAAAACATCCTGCCTGTGTGCCTTGGGGCGCATAACCCAACAAACAGGCCTTCTCCTTATCTATCACCAATCCCCTGCAGCCACCTTCCCCCTGCAAAAACGCTGAATAAGCAGCTATTTCAGGCATGTCGGCTGGTTCCTGTCTCCTTTGTTTCCCTTCTCTTGAAACTGTCCAGCTGTCCACCCTGAAGGATCCTTCCTTCCTTCCTTGGTACGTGGTGTGCTCGCTTCTAGTTAATGGCCGAAAGGAAACCCAAAATGGAGTCACATATGCTAACTAGGTTAATTTCCCCTAACAATTATGAACAGGAGGTTGCCAGGCACCTTTCCTACAACTTTCCTGTGACGAGATAACTGATTCTGTAGATGAAGGGAAAGCAGTGGACGTGGTGTTCCTTGGCTTTAGTAAAGCTTTTGACACGGTCTCCCACAGTATTCTTGTCAACAAGTTAAAGAAGTATGGGCTGGACGAATGCACTAGAAGGTGGGTAGAAAATTGGCTAGATTGTCGGGCTCAACGGGTAGTGATCAATGGCTCCATGTCTAGTTGGCAGACGGTATCAAGCGTAGTGCCCCAAGGGTCGGTCCTCGGGCCGGTTTTCTTTAATATCTTCATTAATGATCTCCAGGATGGTGTGGACTGCACCCTCAGCAAGTTTGCAGACGACACTAAACTGGGAGGAGAGGTAGATACGCTGGAGGGTAGCGATAGGATACAGAGGGACCTAGACAAATTGGAGGATTGGGCCAAAAGAAATCTGATGAGGTTCAACAAGGACAAGTGCAGAGTCCTGCACTTAGGACGGAACAATGCAATGCACTGCTACAGACTAGGGACCGAATGGCTAGGCAGCAGTTCTGCAGAAAAGGACCTAGGGGTTACAGTGGACGAGAAGCTGGATATGAGTCAACAGTGTGCCCTTGTAGCCAAGAAGGCCAATGCCATTTTGGGATGAATAAGTAGGGGCATTGCCAGCAGATCGAGGGACGTGATCGTTCCCCTCTATTCAACGTTGGTGAGGCCTCATCTGGAGTACTGTGTCCAGTTTTGGGCCCCACACTACAAGAAGGATGTGGAAATATTGGAGAGTGTCCAGCGGAGGGCAAGAGAAATGATTAGGGGACTGGAACACATGACTTACGAGGAGAGGCTGAGGGAACTGGGATTATTTAGTCTACAGAAGAGAAGAATGAGGGGAGATTTGATAGCTGTTTTCAACTCCCTGAAAGGTGGTTCCAAAGAGGATGGATCTAGACTATTCTCAGTGGTAGCGATGACAGGACAAGGAGTAATGGTCTCAAGTTGCAGTGGGGGAGGTTTAGGTTGGATATTAGGAAAAACTTTTTCACTAGAAGGGCGGTGAAACACTGGAATGCGTTACCTAGGGAGGTGGTGGAATCTCCTTCCTTAGAAGTTTTTAAGGTCAGGCTTGACAAAGCCCTGGATGGGACGATTTAATTGGGGATCGGTACTGCTTTGAGCAGTGGGTTGGACTAGATGACTTCCTGAGGTCCCTTCCAACCCTCATATTCTAGAATTCTAGAATTCTACCATATTCTAAAGGCCACTGTCCTCCGATCCCACTGAGGAGTACCAAAAGAAACTACACCAACTGCTCAAGAAACTCCCTGCTACAGTACGGGAACAAATCTACACAGACCCTCCCCTAGAGCCCCGACCAGGGGTATTCTATCTGCTACCCAAGATCCATAAACCTGGAAATCCTGGACACCCCATCATCTCAGGCATCGGCACTCTTACAGCAGGATTATCTGGCGATGTGGACTCTCTCCTCACACCCTATGCTACCAGCACTCCCAGCTATCTTCGAGACACCACCAACTTCCTGAGGAAACTACAACGTATTGGTGATCTTCCTGAAAACACCATCCTGGCCACCATGGATGTAGAAGCTCTTTACACCAATATTCCACATGAGGATGGGCTACAAGTTGTCAGGAACATTATCCCTGATGAGGCCACGGCACACCTGGTGGCTGAGCTTTCTGACTTTGTCCTCACCCACAACCATTTCAGACCTGGGGACAATTTATACTTTCAAGTCAGCGGGACTGCTAGGGGTACCCGCATGGCCGCACAGCATGCCAACATCTTTATGGCTGACTTAGAACAACGCTTCCTCAGCTCTCGTCCCCTAGCACCCCCTCCTCTATTTGCACTACATTGATGACATCTTCATCATATGGACCCATGGGAAGGAGGCCCTTGAAGAATTCCACCTGGATTTCAACAATTTCCACCCCAGCATCGACCTCAGCCTGGACCAGTCCACACAAGAGATCCTGGACACTATAGTGCAAATAAGTGATGGTCACATAAATACCACCCTATACTGGAAACCTACTGACCTCCATACTTACCTACATGCCTCAGCTCCTGAGGAAACAGACTGACAAAGCAAGATAGATACCCAGAAGTCACCTTCTACAGGACAGGCCCAACAAGGGAAATAACAGAACACCACTGGCCATCATGTACAGCCCCCAGCTAAAACCTCTCCAGCACATCATCAACGATCTACAACCTATCCTGGAAAAGGATTCCTCATTCTCACAGACCATGGGAGGCAGGCCAGTCCACCCTTACAGACAGCTCCCAATCTGAAGGAAATACTCACCAGCACCACACCACACCACAGAAACACTAACCCAGGAACCAATCCCTGCAATAAATCCCATTGCCAAATCTGTCCCCATATCTACTCTAGCAACACCATCATAGGACCTAACCATATCAGCCATGTCATCAGGGGCACATTCACGTGCACATCTACCAATGTGATGTATGCCATCATGGGCCAGCAATGCCCCTCTGCCACGTACATTGGCCAAACCGGACAGTCTCTATGTAAAAGAATAAATGGACACCAATACGACATCAGGAACGGTAACACACAAAAGCCAGTAGCAGAACATTTCAATCTCCTTGGACATTCAATAACAGATTGAAAAGTAGCCATCCTTCAACCAAAAAACTTCACACACAGACTTCAGAAAGAAACTCCAGAGCTACAATTCATTTGCAAACTTAAAACCAACAATTTGGGCCTGAATAGGGACTGGGAGTGGCTGGCTCACTACAAAAGCAATTTTCCCTCTCTTGGTATTGACCCCTCCTCATCAGTCATTGGAAGTGGACCACGTTCATCCTGTGTGGATTCTCCCATTTTTAATGGGGTATGATCTCTGTCTGAAACTTTTCCCACAGTCCAAGCACTTATAGAGTCACTCTCCTGTGTGGATTCTCTGATGTTTAACCAGTGCTGGTCTCCATGTGAAACTTTTCCCACAGTCCAAGCACTTATAGGGTCTCAATCCTGTGTGGATTCTCTGATGTTTAACCAGCGCTGATCTCTGTATGAAACTTTTTCCACAGTCCAAGCACTTGTGGGGTCTCTCTCCTGTGTGGATTGCCTGATGATAAACAAGCTCTGACCTTCGTATGAAACTTTTCCCACAGTCCAAGCACTTGTGGGGTCTCTCTCCTGTGTGGATTACCTGATGTTGAACAAGGTGTGACTTTCTTATGAAACTTTTCCCACAATCCAAGCATTTGTGGGGTCTCTCTCCTGTGTGGAATTCCTGATGTTGAACAAGGTGTGACCTCTGCATGAAACTTTTCCCACAGTCAAAGCACTTGTGGGGTCTCTCTCCTTTGTGGATTGCCTGATGTTTAACAAGGTGTGACCTCTGCATGAAACTTTTCCCAGAGTCAAAGCACTTGTGGGGTCTCTCTTCTGTGTGGACTACCCGATGTTTTACAAGGTATGACCTCTGCTTGAAACTTTTCCCACAGTCAAAGCACTTGTGGGGTCTCTCTTCTGTGTGGACTGCCCGATGTTTTACAAGGTATGACCTCTGCTTGAAACTTTTCCCACAGTCCAAGCACTTGTAGGGTCTCTCTTCTGTGTGGACTGCCTGATGTTGAACAAGGTGTGACTTTCTTATGAAACTTTTCCCACAATCCAAACACTTGTGGGGTCTCTCTCCTGTGTGGATTGCCTGATGACGAACAAGGCGTGACCTTCGTATGAAACTTTTCCCACAGTCCAAGCACTTGTGGGGTCTCTCTTCTGTGTGGACTGCCCAATGTTTTACAAGGTCTGACCTCTCCTTGAAACTTTTCCCACAGTCAAAGCACTTGTGGGGTCTCTCTCCTGTGTGGATTCCCTGATGACGAATAAGGACTGATTTCCGCTTGAAACTTTTCCCACAGTCAAAGCACTTGTGGGGTCTCTCTCCTGTGTGGATTGCCTGATGATCAGCAAGATCTGACTTGCAAATGAAACTTTCCCCACAGTCCAAGCACTTGTGGGGTCTCTCTCCTGTGTGGACTGCCTGATGCTGAACAAGGCGTGATCTTCGTACGAAACTTTTCCCACAATCCAAGCACTTGTGGGGTCTCTCTCCTGTGTGGATTGCCTGATGTTGAATAAGGCGTGACCTTCGTATGAAACTTTTCCCACAGTCCAAGCACTTGTGGGGTCTCTCTCCTGTGTGGATTGCCTGATGATCAGCAAGATCTGACTTGCATATGAAACTTTTTCCACAGTCCAAGCACTTGTGGGGTCTCTCTCCTGTATGGATTTTCAGATGATAACCAAGGGCTGATCTCCAAGTGAAACTTTTCCCACAGTCCAAGCACTTGTGGGGTCTCTCTCCTGTGTGGATTGCCTGATGTTTAACAAGGGTTGACCGCTGTATGAAACTTTTCCCACAGTCCAAGCACTTATGGGTTCTCTCTCCTGTGTGGATTGCCTGATGATTAACAAGTGCCGACCTCCATGTGAAACTTTTCCCACAGTCCAAACATTTATGGGGTCTCTCTCCTGTGTGGCTTTTCTCATGTGAATTTAGAGCTGACTTTGAACTGAAACATTTCCCGCATTCAACGCATTGAATGGGCTTGTCTACAGTGTGGCTTCTCCCATGGTTATTAAGATCTTTGCGCTTATTGAAGGTTTCCCCACTGTCCAAGCATTGAAATGGTTTCTCTCCCGTATGGACTGTCTGATGTGTAACAAGTTGTGATCTCACAATGAATCCTTTCCCACACTCAAGGCAGTGCCAGGGTGTCTCTTCCTTGCGATTTGTCTGCTGCTCTCTGGGATTCTCGTCTCCTCCCCCACCGTTAAGAGATTCATCCACTTTCTTCCTGGGTTGGTTTATCAGAAGCCTCTCTGTCCTGTGCCAATTTCCCCAGGCTTCTCCCTGATTCCAGCAATGGGAAAAATTCCCTTCAGCTCTTCCCAAGAAGGTCCCCTGTGGTTCCACTTCCCCAGGAGCTGCCTCATGATGATTCCCCTCCTTCTTCTCACTCCCTCGCTCAGCACCTGCTGGGAAGGACACAATCCAGAAGGAGTCATTGTGCTGGGGAGAAAGAGGAATAGCACTGAGGGAAAAGCCAACACAAAGACTGAGCAATTGGATTCTGCCTCCACATCCCACCCTAACACTTACAAGGAAGGAGTGACGGGAAGGGTGGAATGGCGTGAGCAATATCTGCTGACCATAGCCCTGCTCTCGGTGAGATGAAGAAGAACTGAGGGCGTTACTCACATCATATTTTGGGATTCTCAACTTTTTCCTTCATTCCCTAGATGGAATTTCTCTGTCAGGCCTCACCTGTGCTGGTGCATCTCCGAAGCCTTCTGTCCTTGAAATCCTGGAGATCGGACACCCACAGCTCTTCCCCTTGTTCCAGCCGGGCGATAAGCTCAGGTTTGGGAATGGGAAATCCTGTGCAGAAGGTGAAATGAGTCCAGATCAGGGTGCATGGAGCATTGGTGGAGGATGTGTCACAAAGGACGTTCCGTGAGTGGAACCTGTCCCTGTGCTCTGCTGGAGGAACGTGGAATCCAAGAGGATGGGAACAGGGTCACTGAGCCCCCTTGCACAAAGGACGTTGTCTGGGGAGGTGAGTTGAATTATTACTACACCCTCACTAGGCGTTCCCAGGATCTGTGCGCTCTGGGGGCCTTGCTGACTCACACACAGGTCTGCACTTAAGACCCTGCCTCTTTCTAAACCTGCAGAGCCCAGAGCCCTCCTCATGCCTGGAGCTATTCCCAAGGAGGGAGATGAACAGGGATTGTATGGGCAGTCAAGAAACAATACAGACAAGACAATGCGGATTTATGTCCCTTTGAAAGATGGAGGGGTGGGGATGGTTTAGCTTGTCCATTGGGTTTTGACTCCCATGTCCCAGTGGAGAGGGCATCGAAATGCATGTATTTCTCATATGGCAGCTGTGCATTATGGAAACCATTCGCCTCTGCTCGAACTGACCAGGGAAGAACCTGACCACATTAAGACATGCAGATCCCACAGCTTCTAATAACTGAGAGGACGGGAATCCCTTACCCAGTGAGGTCACGGTCTCGTAGTTCTCCTGCATGACGTCCCTGTAGAGGGCTCTCTGAGCGGGGTCCAGCAGAGCCCCCTGCCCCTGGGTGAAATAAATAGCCACCTCCTCGAAGGTCACCGGCATCTGAAACACCAAGAGTCCCCCACTCAGCACCTGCTGCCCCAGCCACAATCCCACTACTCATGGGAAAGGAAAAAAAAATGTGAAGCTCTGGGAGGGCCAGAGTAGCAGAATCCCACCCCCACCCTGCTCAGAGCAGCCAGGAGGCTTCAGAGGGCGGAGAAAGTGAGAGCTCCCTGTCCGCCCCAGCACACGGAGCACGCCAGGATCTTCTCATTTCCCACACGCCTGCCAGCCACAGACTGGTACAGGAAGCAGAGCTCTGAGCCGGGGACAGGAACAGGAATCCCGACAGCTTCCCTTCGTATTTCACAGCAGCCCCGGGCAAGTGGGGTCAGGCTCCAGCACTGGGAGCCTGAAAAATGTTCCCAGCCCTGCCGAGGTGGTTATATCCTGCCTGAGAAATGGGGGAATGTCCCCTTCCCCTTTCCCTGCTACAATGGGCCTACTTAGTAAATCAGTAGGTTTATCAAACCCTGTCTCCTCCCTCCCCTGCCCAGCAGCTCCCTGAAAATCCCCTACCTGAGCTGGCTCCATCACAGCCATTTCCCTTCTCTGTCCCCTGGAAGACTGGCCGATCTTTAGTGAAACGTGGACCTGATTCCTCAGCCTGTCGGGGCGAGAGGGAGGTTACAAAAGGGGCTTCTATCCTGTCACACTCCGATTCCCCCCAGACTCTTCAGACCCTCCCAGTAACAGCATCTCTGAGCCAAATGCTAAAGAAAAGGGAAAAATCAAAAGGGCCACTTTGGGAGATTTCCCCCCATTGCAGTGTAAACCCCTCTCCCTTAGCAATACCTGGAGCCCTCTGGTGGCATCACCTGAAGATTGAGCTGCCCTGGACTCCCCCGGCAGCCCCCAGGGACAGGCAGGAAGAGGCTGATCCCATTGATCCATCCGCGCACCCCCCTGCCTGAGCCAGCAGTGACTCCGGTCTGACTCTGGTGTAGTTGAGATCTGAACCCTACAGGGAAATCAGACCAGGGCCCTGGGCAGCCCCCAACACTCAGGGCACAAGGACCCCACCACCACAGGGGTGTCTGACAATAACACACTCAGAGCTGGGTGTGTGTGTCGTGGGGGGGGGGGGGGGGCAGGTTGAGGGGGGTTGGGTTTTTTTCCGTGTAGCTTCTGCACCCTGAGGGGTTAGTCCCCTGATCACTCCCAAAGCTGAGAAGAGCTTCTCTCCGCCCGCCTCCCCACATCCCCCCTTTCCCTCGCTGTGTCCCCACTCACGTCTTCCCCCATTCCCGACCTCGCTCCCCTCAGCCCCACAGTCCCCGATCCTCCTCCATTGCCCCATCTTCCCTTCCGTGCACCCCTGCCCCCATCCCAGCCTGCCCCCGGCATCCCCTGCACCCGCCTCCGGCCCCTCTTTATCCTCCTCCCCCTGCAGCCCAGATATGACGGGGGGGGGGGGGCGCTGCAAGGGGGGGATGGGAGGGTCTCTCTTACCTTCCCCCCGAGCGGGGCCCCCCGGGGCAGGGGCCGGGCCGGGAAGGGGCCCTGGCCGGGCTGGGGGCTCTGCCCTGGGAGAGGCTCCCGGGGAGCAGCGGGCAGGGCCCGGCTGGAGGTTCCCCTCTCCCGGCTGCAGCCCGGGCTCCGGGCTCCCAGCACCAGCCGCCGGGGCTCGGGGATCTCGCCGGGAGCCAGAGTCCCCGCAGCGGCTGCGAGTCACTTCCTGGGCCGGGCTGAGCCCCGCGATCCTCCCCCCAGAGCCGCCCCCCAGCCGCTCCTGGGTCCTAGCGATCAACTCACCAAAGGATCAGCAGCCCTGTGCCCGGCTCCTGTTACACTCACAGGCTCCGAGGTCACAAGGGACCATCATGAGCATCTTGCCCAGGGGTTCTCACCACCAAATTTGGCGGCCTCAGAGGGTGGCCAGCAACTCTCGCTGGTGCCCGCTCTCACACTTGCCCCTATAATCCCAATTAACTTTACTAGAAACCAATCAATATGCACAGAGGTAAGAGGGGGGAACACTCCTCCTAGTGTGGGGAACTTTTCTGGCTTCTACCAAGCCCCAGAGGAACTGGCAAGCAAAAGGATCTGAGTCCTTTACCCAGAGGCCTGCATGACCTCGAGGACCCCTCCCTGCCCGCTTCCACTCTGGACCCCCCTAACCCCAAGGCTGGGCCCAGGGCTCCTGAGGTGCTCGACCCCAAATCTTGTGATCACTCAGGACAGCTGTCCCCACTGTGGGGTGTTCTGTCCACTCTGGATGCTTCCTTCATCATTGCACAGAGTTAAGAACAAATACAATTTATTAAACAGCAAGTAATACAAAAATAAGGAGAAAAGTGGGAAAGATGAAAGGAAAACATGTCACCACGCTCTGTGGGGGGGAACCCCAAACAACCCTCTCTGGAATGCCAGGGAACTTCACAGTCTGTCCCTCCCACGTCCCAGGCCTCCTGCCCAGACGCTGACTGTGCTGCAGGCATGCCCAGGGTTGGACACTAACTCTGGTGTTGGCCTCAGGCTCCAGGTAGTAGGACCCTTCTTCCTAGCGTCAGCTGCTTCCTGTCAGGGTTATGATCCCCCACCCAGTCTGGGCTGCAAGGCATCTTGGTTGAAGGCCTCTCCTTGCCCTGGGACCTTTGCCCAGGGTCCCCTTCGCTCACTGCTCCCTGCTGCTCCAGTTTCCCTCTGCCTCAAGCACAGCCCAGCCCTCCTCTCTCCTTAGCCCCTCCTGCTCTGCTCTCGCCCAGCCAGCTCCAGCTGATGCAAAGGAGAGGACCCCAGCTGCTGACTCCCTCATTGGCCTGCCTGCCCTGTCAATCAGGCTGACCCACAGCATTGCCCCCCCCGCCCCTTGTCAGTCTCAGGATCTTTATTTCTCATTGGCCCTTTGTTAGTCGATGGCCAAGGATGTTTGGTGAGGTGCCAGCTATGCCCGTTTTATACCATCCGTGACTTTAACCGCTAGGACGCACTGTCCCTTCGCGGCGGGCAGCCCGGGCTAGGCTGACGGATGCCCCAAGGACCTAAACACCCGTGACTTTAACTGCTAGAGCTCAGAGCTTGCAGTGGGCAGTCAGGATTGACTGACAGGCGCCCCAAGAGTTTGCCCCGTGGAGGCGGCACAACTCAACACTAGGCTCTTAGTTCTCTTACCTAATGGCCAGGCTTTATAGCCAAAACGGCTGAGGTTCTTTAATTGTGTTGGCTGCTTTACAGTAAACCAGAGAAACAAGTCAGGCTTATGCACAAATGGTTACCAAAATTTATTAAACTAGATTCTAATCATGTGGTTACAAAATTGCTAGTGCCTACTTATTTAAATGTAGAGATGTTACACACACAAACAAGTTACAAAACTGGAACCACAATCCCAAAGAAAGAAAACAAAGTATAGAGCTCTATTTCAAAATATGTGTACACTAAAGATAGGTGATCAGGTGTGGGTGCTTCTTACCCTCCTCGCATCTCTCGATTCCAGCGGTGCCAAGCTATTTCTATGTTTGCTAAAAATTTTCACAACCTCTCAGCTAGCGACTCGGGTTGCCAATTTGGGAATATTTTAAAAATGGACACTCAAGTCGGAGTGCTGCAACCTCCCCTGCCCCGCCTCTCCCCCCAAGGTCCCATCCCTGCCCCACCTCTTCCCTCCAAGGCCCTGCTCCGACTCCACCTCTTCCTCCAAGGGCCTACCCGCCCTCCACTTCTCTTTCCCCCTTCCCTGCCTAGGTCAGGAAGGGCTTGTCTGTGGAGCTGGGGCTGGGAGCTGCAGCTGCCCAGTGCAGGTAGGAGGCAGCCCTAGCTGAGTCGGCTCTGATGGGAGTGATGACCCAGTGCCTCCCCACCCGCAGTAACTCGAATTTGGCTGTCCGGTCAGTAGATGTGATCGGACACTGTCAGGTCCCCTTTTCCACCGGACTTCATGGTGGAAAACCGGGCACCTGGCCACCCTAACAGCACCCACTGTGCCAGAAGTGCTGGGAACGCGTCAGGGACAAGTTCTGCTTTCCGATGGTGGAGGAAGGAACCAGGGGACAGGTGGGTTAGACTCAGTTCTGACCAGCAGGGAAGAATTCATTGGTCGAGATGCAATTACTGTAAAGTGGGTGCACAACTAAAGACTGCACTCAGAGTAGTTATTTATGGTCTGGTGTCAAACTGGGAGGGGAATGGTGCTGGGGGGGGGCGGAGGAGGGAGAAGCTCCAGCTGGCCTCCCTCGCTCTTTATGGGGAAGAGGGAGTGGGGGGGGGCAGCCCAGCAGGGAACGGGGCCTAGATGGGGAGCAATTCACACAGAGCTGGTAGGGCAGCCACGTTGCTGGGAGAGATGCTGCTGGAGTTGGCAGAGCGGGCTCTCAGTTCCCCACAATCCCCTCCTAGGTCGGTGGAAGTGCTCCTGGTGAGGACACACCCCACCGACCCAAGGAGGATAGTGTGGACATCATCTACCGCAGTCATTTCTGGAGTGGTTATAAGTCAACCTAATACAGGTCAACTTAAGTTTGCAGTGTTGACGTACCCTTCCAAACAAAAGGATTTCTCTCACCCAAAAGCTTTCAGCAGTCCATGCTCATTGGAAAGCCTTCCAGCTCAGACCACTTCCCCAGCTCAATGATGCTCCTATTGTCTTTCAAGGGATCTTGCTGCCCTGAGGAGAGATGGGGCCAGAACCCCTTTCTCCACTTCTTGTACTCAGATCCTATATACTTGAAAAGTCTTTGCTGGGTCATGGGGTCAGGAAACTCCGTGGCATAAGTGAGCTACACACTGCGCTACAGATGAATTGTAAGTTTCTTTGTTTACCCCTTTCCTCCTGTTGGTGGAAATCTCAGAGAATCCTTTAAGACTCAAAATCAGGGGAAGAAATTTACCCATTTTCTTCTCCAGTGGCTAAACCGCCTTCACTTCTCGCCTCGTTATTCGGCTGTATTAGTTACAAAAGTTTTAGCATCATCATAAAAGAAAGAGAACGAAAGAGAAAACAACCTTCCCATCTACAAATGATCTGGACCAAACCTAGAAAAAGCCGAGAAGTAATTTTACCAATAGATGGAAACGGGACTATAAGATCTGAAAGTCCAACTGTGCTTTGAAGTTCATTGAGATTTCCCTGCCCACTCCAGGTCTGTGACACTTCCTTCTCCAGCCCTCCGGAGTCTGACTAAGATCATAGACATCAAAGCTGTGACTCCTAAGCATGGAGAGCCAGGGACAGGGTGGTACGTGACACCGTGGGAGATGGAGGGATAGAACGGAGGCAGGTTAAACTTTCCATGGCTGGGACAGAGGCTGCTGTGTGGAGAGAGGAGCGTGACAGTGAGAGGGGAAGGAGGGAATCTCTCGCACTCACCCCGTTGCCCTGAAATAGCACAGAAGCGAAAACTCCACATTTTACTGTCCCTTCTCCCACCTTTTTAGCATCTGGTTAATTCTGGCCCATAAGGGATAAAATGTAGAAGCAGTAAATGCTTGACTATCGGTGAATGAGACAACCTGGCCCCGAAGGTGGAACTCAGGGACTAGCAATCACTCTGCTAATGGAAGGTCGGGGGTCAGAAACTGTGTTCCTGTCAGGCTACGCAGCTGCACTGCAGGCTATGGAGGGCCGTGGAGGCAGGCAGGGAGAGGAGCCCCTCCCCAGGCTTGGCCCAGGTCCACTGGAGCTGCTGGGGAGAGGAACCCCTCCCTCAGCCCGGCCCAGGACCACAGGAGCCGCCGTGGCTGGGGAGAGCTGCCTCTGACCTGGCCCCAAACTCCTGTGGTGAGAGAGGGCTGGGGGAGTCCTCTCTCCACTGCAGTCTGAACCCCAAACCCCTCATCCCCAGTCCCAACCCCCACATGCCTACCCAGGGCACTCACCCCTCCGCACCCCATGCCTCTGTCCCAGCCCTGAACCCCCTCTCACACGTCAACCTCCACATCCCCAGCCCCACCCCAGAGCCCGCACCTGAATCCAGAGCCCTCACCCCCTGCACCTCATCCCTGTCCCAGTCCTGAGCCAGTTCCCACACTCCGAATCCCTCGGCCCCACCCCCACCCCGTGAATTTTGTTCTGTGCGCCAATATGGAGATGATGTGTCACATACTGGTGCGTAGAACCAAATTCATTCCGCACTTGGACGTAAAAACGGAGGGAACACTGGTCAGAACGCATCCGATGCTGAGCGGGCTCCAGCAGAGCCCCCTGCCCCTGGGTGAAATACACAGCCACCTCCTCCAAGGTCACCGGCATCTGAAACAGCAAGAGTCCCCCGCTCAGCACCTGCTGCCCCTGCCACAGTCCCACTAATCATGGCAAAGAAAGAAAAGAGTGAAGGGCCAGAGTAGCAGAATCCCACAGGCACCTGCTCAGAGCGGCCAGGAGGCTCCGGGGGCTGGGAGACGGTGAGAGCTCCTTGTCCCCCTAGCACACGGAGAAGGGGAGGGTCTTCTCATTTCACACACGCTTGCCAGCCACAGGCTTAGACGGGAAGCAGAGCTCTGAGCCGGGGACGGGGACAGGAATCCTGACAGCTTCCCTTCCTATTTCACAGCAACTGTTACGAATTATTCCAGTTAGGACACGTACAGTTCGTTTCAAGGTGAGGCAACCAAATAAAGACAGACTGCAGAGTGTCTCAGAGTTTGTAGGTTTATTACGCTCGAGGGTGGTACTGTTCTCTTAAGCAGAGCGGGACCCCGATTACAGGTTACACAAAGATTACATACCGTTGGCAAAACATCCTGCCTGTGAGCCTCGGGGCGCATAACCCAACAAACAGGCCTTCTCCTTATCTATCACCAGTCCCCTGCAGCCACCTTCCCCCTGCAAAAACGCTGAATTAGCAGCTATTTCAGGCATGTCCGCTAGTTCCTGTCTCCTTTGTTTCCCTTATCTTGAAACTGTCCAGGTGTCCACTCTGAAGGATCCTCCTTCCTTGGTACGTGATGTGCTCACTTCTAGTTAACGGCCGAGAGGAAACCCAAAATGGAGTCACATATGCTAACTAGGTTAATTTCCCCTAACAATTATGAACAGGAGACTGCCAGGCAACTTTCCTACAACTTTCCGATGACAAGGTAACTGGTTCTGTGGATGAAGGGAAAGCAGTGGACGTAGCGTTCCTTGACTTTAGCAAAGCTTTTGACACTGTCCCCCACAGTCTTCTTGTCAGCAAGTTAAAGAAGTATGGGGTGGACGAATGCACTATAAGGTGGGTAGAAAATTGGCTAGATTGTTGGGCTCAATGGGTAGTGATCAATGGCTCCATGTCTAGTTGGCAGCCAGTATCAAGCGGAGTGCCCCAAGGGTCAGTCCTGGGGCCGGTTTTCTTCAATATCTTCATTAATGATCTGGAGGATGGTGTGGATTGCACCCTCAGCAAGTTTGCAGATGACACTAAACTGGGAGGAACGGTAGATACGCTGGAGGGTAGCGATAGGATACAGAGGGACCTAGACAAATTGGAGGATTGGGCCAAAAGAAATCTGATGAGGTTCAACAAGGACAAGTGCAGAGTCCTGCACTTAGGACGGAAGAATGCAATGCACCGCTACAGACTAGGGACCGAAAGGCTTGGCAGCAGTTCTGCAGAAAAGGACCTAGCGGTGACAGTGGATGAGAAGCTGGGTATGAGTCAACAGTGTGCCCTTGTAGCCAAGAAGGCCAATGGCATTTTGGGATGAATAAGTAGGGGCACTGGCAGCAGATCGAGGGACGTGATCGTTCCCCTCTATTCGACATTGGTGAGGCCTCATCCTGAGTACTGTGTCCAGTTTTGGGCCCCACACTACAAGAAGGAAGTGGAAATACTGGAGAGAGTCCAGCGGAGGGCAACAAAAATGATTAGGGGACTGGAACACATGACTTACGAAGAGAGGCTGAGGGATCTGGGATTATTTAGTCTACAGAAGAGAAGAATGAGGGGAGATTTGATAGCTTCTTTCAACTACCTGAAAGGAGGTTCCAAAGAGGATGGATTTAGACTATTCTCAGTGGTAGCGGATGACAGGACAAGGAGTAATGGTCTCAAGTTGCAGTGGGGGAGGTTTAGGTTGGATATTAGGAAAAACCTGATGAGGCCACGGCACACCTGGTGGCTGAGCTTTCTGACTTTGTCCTCACCATTTCAGATCTGGGGACAATTTATACTTTCAAGTCAGCGGGACTGCTAGGAGTACCCGCATGGCCCCACAGCATGCCAACATCTTTATGGCTGACTTAGAACAACGCTTCCTCAGCTCTCGTCCCCTAGCGCCCCCTCCTCTATTTGCGCTACATTGAGGACATCTTCATCCTATGGACCCATGGGAAGGAGGCCCTTGAAGAATTCCACCTGGATTTCAACAATTTCCACCCCAGCATCGACCTCAGCCTGGACCAGTCCACACAAGAGATCCTGGAAACTATAGTGCAAATAAGTGATGGTAACATAAATACCACCCTATACTGGAAACCTATTGACCTCTATACTTACCTACATGCCTCCAGCTTCCATCCAGGACACATCACACGATCCATTGTCTACAGCCATGCCCCAAGATACAACTGCATTTGCTCCAATCCCTCAAGCAGAGACAAACACTTACAAGATCTTTATCAAGCATTCTTAAAACTACAATACTCCCCTGGGGAAGTGAGGAAACAGACTGACAAAGGAAGATGGAGACCCAGAAGTCACCTTCTACAGGACTGGACCAACAAGGGAAATAACAGAACACCACTGGCCATCATGTACAGCCTCCAGCTAAAACCTCTCCAGCACATCATCAACGATCTACAACCTATCCTGGAAAACGATTCCTCATTCTCACAGACTGTGGGAGGCAGGCCAGTCCTCGCTTACAGACAGCTCCCAATCTGAAGCAAATACTCACCAGCACCACACCACAGAAACACTAACCCAGGAACCAATCCCTGCAACAAATTCCATTGCCAAATCTGTCCCCATATCCACTCTAGCGACACCATCATAGGACCTAACCATATCAGCCATGTCATCAGGGGCACATTCACGTGCACATCTACCAATGTGATATATGCCGTCATGGGCCAGCAATGCCCCTCTGCCACGTACATTGGCCAAACCGGACAGTCTCTATGTAAAAGAATAAATGGACACAAATATGACATCAGGAATGGTAACATACAAAAGCCAGTAGCAGAACATTTCACTCTCCCTGGACATTCAATAACAGATTTAAAAGTAGCCATCCTTCAACCAAAAAACTTCAAACACAGACTTCAGAGAGAAACTCCAGAGCTACAATTCATTTGCAAACTTAAAACCAACAATTTGGGCCTGAAGAGGGACTAGGAGTGGCTGGCTCACTACAAAAGCAATTTTCCCTTTGTTGGTATTGACCCCTCCTCATCAAGTCATTGGGAGTGGACCACGTCCATCCTGTGTGGATTCTCCCATATTTAATGAGGTATGATCTCTGTCTGAAACTTTTCCCACAGTCTAAGCGCTTGTGGGGGTCTCTCTCTTGTATAGATTCTTCCATGTTGAACAAGATCTGATCTCCATGTGAAACTTTTCCCACAGTCCAAGCACTTATACAGTCACTCTCCTGTGTGGATTCTCTGATGTTTAACCAGCGCTGATCTCTGCTTGAAACTTTTCCCACAGTCAAAGCACTTGTGGGGTCGCTCTTCTGTGTGGACTGCCTGATGACGAACAAGGTATGACTTTGTTATGAAACTTTTCCCACAATCCAAGCATTTGTGGGGTCTCTCTCCTGTGTGGATTGCCTGATGTTCAACAAGGTGTGACTTTGTTATGAAACTTTTCCCACAATCCAAGCATTTGTGGGGTCTCTCTCCTGTGTGGATTGCCTGATGTTGAACAAGGTGTGACTTTGTTATGAAACTTTTCCCACAATCCAAGCATTTGTGGGGTCTCTCTCCTGTGTGGATTGCCTGATGTTGAACAAGGTGTGACCTCTGCATGAAACTTTTCCCACAGTCAAAGCACTTGTGGGGTCTCTCTCGTTTGTGGGTTGCCTGATGTTTAAGAAGGTGTGAACTCTGCTTGAAACTTTTCCCACAGTCAAAGCACTTGTGGGGTCTCTCTTCTGTGTGGACTGCCCAATGTTTTACAAGGTATGACCTCTGCTTGAAACTTTTCCCACAGTCAAAGCACTTGTAGGGTCTCTCTTCTGTGTGGACTGCCCAATGTTTTACAAGGTCTGACCTCTGCTTGAAACTTTTCCCACAGTCAAAGCACTTGTGGGGTCTCTCTTCTGTGTGGACTGCCTGATGACGAACAAGGCGTGACCTTCGTATGAATCTTTTCCCACAGTCCAAGCACTTGTGGGGTCTCTCTCCTCTGTGGATTGCCTGATGACGAACAAGGACTGATTTCTGCTTGAAACTTTTCCCACAGTCAAAGCACTTGTGGGGTCTCTCTCCTGTGTGGATTGCCTGATGTTTAACAAGGGTTGACCGCTGTATGAAATTTTTCCCACAGTCCAAACACTTGTGGGGTCTCTCTCCTGTGTGGATTGCCTGATGTTGAACAAGGTTTGACCTTCGTACGAAACTTTTCCCACAGTCAAAGCACTTGTGGGGTCTCTCTCCTGTGTGGATTGCCTGATGATTAGCAAGATAGGACTTGCATATGAAACTTTTCCCACAGTCGAAGCACTTATGGGGTCTCTCTCCTGTGTGGATTGCCTGATGATTAACAAGCGCCGACCTCCATGTGAAAATTTTCCCACAGTCTAAACATTTATAGGGTCTCTCTCCTGTGTGGCTTTTCTCATGTGAATTTAGTGTTGACTTTGAACTGAAACATTTCCTGCATTCAACGCACTGAATGGGCTTGTCTACAGTGTGGCTTCTGCCATGGTCATTAAGATCTCTGCGCTTATTGACGCTTTCCCCACTGTCCAAGCATTGAAATGGTTTCTCTCCCGTATGGACTGTCTGATGTGTAACAAGTTGTGATCTCACAATGAATCCTTTCCCACACTCAAGGCAGTGCCAGGGTGTCTCTTCCTTGGGATTTGTCTGCTGCTCTCTGGGATTCTCGTCTCCTCCCCCACCGTTAAGAGATTCATCCACTTTCTTCCTGGGTTGGTTCATCAGAAGCCTCTCTGACCTGTGCCAATTTCTCCAGGCTTCTCCCTGATTCCAGCAAGGGGAAAAATTCCCTTCAGCTCTTCCCAAAAAGGTCTCCTGTGGTTCCACTTCCCCAGGAACTCCCTCATGATGATTGCCCTCCTTCTTCTCACTCCCTCGCTCAGCACCTGCTGGGAAAGACACAATCCAGGGAGGAGTCATTGTGCTGGGGAGAAAGAGGAATAGCACTGAGGGAAAAGCCAACACAAAGACTGAGTAATTGGATTCTGCCTCCACATCCCACCCAAACATTCACAAGGAAGGAGAGATGGGAAGGGTGGAATGGCGTGAGCAATATCTGCTGACCACAGCCCTACTCTCGGTGAGATGAAGAAGAACTGAAGGTGTTACTCACATCATATTTTGGGATTCTCAACTTTTTCCTTCATTCCCTAGACGGTTTCTCTGTCAGGCCTCACCTGTGCTGGTGCACCTCAGAAGCCTTCTGTCCTTCAAATCCTGGAGATCGGACACCCACAGCTCTTCCCCTCTTTCCAGCCGGGTGATAAGCTCAGGTTTGGGAAATTGAAATCCTGTGCAGAGGGTGAAATGATTCCGGATCAGGGTGCATGGAGCATTGGTGGAGGATTTGTCACAAAGGACGTTCCGTGAGTGGAACCTGTCCCTGTGCTCTGCTGGAGGAACGTGGAATCCAAGAGGATGGGAACAGGGTCACTGAGCCCCCTTGCGCAGAGGACGTTGTCTAGGGAGGTGAGTTGAATTATTACTACACCCTCACTAGGCGTTCCCAGGATCTGTGCGCTCTGGGGGCCTTGCTGACTCACACACAGGTCTGCACTTAAGCCCCTGCCTCTTTCTAAACCTGCAGAGCCCAGAGCTCTCCCCATGCCTGGAGCTATTCCCAAGGCGGGAGATGAACAGGGATTCTATGTGCACGTAAGAAACAAGACAGAGAAGACAATGCAGATTTATGCCCCTTTGAAAGCTGGAGGGGTGGGGATGGTTTAGCTTGTCCATTGGGTTTTGACTCCTGTGTCCCAGTGGAGAGGGCACCGAAATGCATGTATTTCTCACATGGCAGCTGTGCATTTTGGAACCCATTCGCCTCTGCTCTAACTGACCAGGGAAAAACCTGACCACATTAAGACACGTAGACCTCACAGCTTCTAATAACTGAGAGGATGGGACTCCCTTACCCAGCGAGGTCACCGTCTCATAGTTCTCCTGCATGACGTCCCTGTAGAGGGCTCTCTGAGCGGGATCCAGCAGAGCCCCCTGCCCCTGGGTGAAATAAATAGCTACCTCCTCGAAGGTCACCGGCATCTGAAACACCAAGAGTCCCCCACTCAGCACCTGCTGCCCCAGCCACAATCCCACTACTCATGGGAAAGGAAAAAAAAACGTGAAGCTATGGGAGGGCCAGAGTAGCAGAATCCCACCCACACCCTGCTCAGAGCAGCCAGGAGGCTTCAGGGGGCGGAGAAGGTGAGAGCTCCCTGTCCGCCCCAGCACACGGAGCACGCCAGGATCTTCTCATTTCCCACACGCCTGCCAGCCACAGACTGGGACAGGAAGCAGAACTCTGAGCCGGGGACAGGGGCAGGAATCCTGACAGCTTCCCTTCGTATTTCACAGCAGCCCCAGGGAAATGGGGTCAGGCTCCAGCACTGGGAGCCTGGAAAATGTTCCCAGCCCTGCTGAGGTGGTTATATCCTGCCTGAGAAATGGGGGAATGTCCCCTCCCCATTTCCCTGCCACAATGGGCCTACTTAGTAAATCAGTAGATTTATCAAACCCTGACTCCTCCCTCCCCCGCCCAGCAGCGCCCTGAGACTCCCCTACCTGAGCTGGCTCCAACACAGCCATTTCCCTTCTCTCTCCTCTGGAAGACTGGCAGATATTTAGTGAAACGTGGACCTGATTCCTCAGCCTGTTGGGGCGAGAGGGAGGTTACAGAAGGGGCTTCTGTCCTTGTCACACCCCGATTCCCCCCAGACTCTTCAGACCCTCCCAGTAACAGCATGTCTGAGCCAAATGCTAAAGAAAAGGGAAGAATCAAAAGGGCCACTTTGGGAGATTTCCATCCATTGCAGTGTAAATTCCTCTCCCTCAGCAATACCTGGAGCCCTCTGGTGGCATCACCTGAAGATTGAGCTGCCCTGGACTCCCCGGGCAGCCCCCAGGGGCAGGCAGGAAGAGGCTGATCCCATTGGCCCATCCGCGCACCCCCCTGCCTGAGCCAGCAGTGACTCCGGTCTGACTCTGGTGTAGTTGAGATCTGAACCCTATAGGGAAATCAGATCAGAGCCCTGGGCAGCCCCCAACACTCAGGGCACACAGACCCCACCACCACAGGGGTGTCTGACAATAACACACTCAGAGCCGGGTGTGTTTGTCGTGGGGGTGGGGGGTTGAGGGGGGTTTGGGTTTTTTTCCGTGTAGCTGCTGCACCCTGAGGGGTTAGTCCCCTGATCGCTCCCAAAGCTGAGAAGAGCTTCTCTCCGCCCGCCTCCCCACATCCCCCCTTTCCCTCGCTGTGCCCCCCACTCACGTCTTCCCCCATTCCCGACCTCGCTCCCCTCAGCCCCACAGTCCCCCGATCCTCCTCCATTGCCCCATCTTCCCTTCCGTGCACCCCTGCCCCCATCCCAGCCTGCCCCCGGCATCCCCTGCACCCGCCTCCGGCCCCTCTTTATCCTCCTCCCCCTGCAGCCCAGATGTGATGGGGGGGGCCCCGCTGCAGGGGGGGATGGGAGGGTCTCTCTTACCTTCCCCCCGAGCGGGGGCCCCCGGGGCAGGGGCCGGGCCGGGAAGGGGCCCTGGCCGGGCTGGGGGCTCTGCCCTGGGAGAGGCTCCCGGGGAGCAGCGGGCAGGGCCCGGCTGGAGGTTCCCCTCTCCCGGCTGCAGCCCGGGCTCCGGGCTCCCAGCACCAGCCGCCGGGGCTCGGGGATCTCGCCGGGAGCCAGAGTCCCCGCAGCGGCTGCGAGTCACTTCCTGGGCCGGGCCTGAGCCCCGCGCTCGCTCCCCGCAGAGCCGCCCCCCAGCCGCTCCTGGGTCCTAGCGATCAACCCACCAAAGGATCAGCAGCCCTGTGCCCGGCTCCTGTTACACTCACAGGCTCCGAGGTCACAAGGGACCATCATGAGCATCTTGCCCAGGGGTTCTCACCACCAAATTTGGTGGCCTCAGAGGGTGGCCAACAACTCTCGCTGGTGCCCGCTCTCACACTTGCCCCTAAAATCCCAATTAACTTTACTAGAAACCAATCAATATGCACAGAGGTAAGAGGAGGGAACACTCCTCCTAGTGTGGGGAACTTTTCTGGCTTCTACCAAGCCCCAGAGGAACTGGCTAGCAAAAGGATCTGAGTCCTTTACCCAGAGGCCTGCATGACATCGAGGACCCCTCCCCCCCACCCGCTTCCACTCTGGACCCCCCTAACCCCAAGGCTAGGCCCAGGGCTCCTGAGGTGCTCGACCCCCAACCTTGTGATCACTCAGGACAGCTGTCCCCATTGTGGGGTGTTCTCTCCACTCTGGAAGCTTCCTTCATCATTGCACAGAGTTAAAAACAAATACAATTTATTAAACAGCAAGTAATACAAAAATAAGGAGAAAAGTGGGAAAGATGAAAGGAAAACATGTCACCACGCTCTGTGGGGGGGAACCCCAAACAACCCTCTCTGGAATGCCAGGGCACTTCACAGTCTGTCCCTCCAACGTCCCAGGCCTCCTGCCCAGACGCTGACTGTGCTGCAGGCATGCCCAGGGTTGGACACTAACTCTGGTGTTGGCCTCAGGCTCTAGGTAGTAGGACCCTTCTTCCTAGCGTCAGCTGCTTCCTGTCAGGGTTATGAACCCCCACCCAGTCTGGCCTGCAAGGCCTCTTGGCTGAGGGCCTCTCCTTGCCCTGGGCCCTTTGCCCAGGGTCCCCTTCGCTCACTGCTCCCGGCTGTTCCAGTTTCCCTCTGCCTCCAGCCCAGCCCAGCCCTCCTCTCTCCTTAGCCCCTCCTGCTCTGCTCTAGCCCAGCCAGCTCCAGCTGACACAGAGGAGAGGACCCGGCTGCTGACTCCCTCATTGGCCTGCCTGCCCTGTCAATCAGGCTGACCTACAGCATTGCCCCCCCACACCCCTTGTCAGTCTCAGGATCTTCATTTCTCATTGGCCCTTCCCCTTTCTTTCGGTGTTAGGAGACGGCCTAACTAATGGCCAGCCCATTAAGTTTCAGTAAGGGGCCAACAATCCCCTTACTCCTATAAACATGAAAATCATAATTTCTTTATTGGCAGTTAGTAAATCCGCTGCTGTGAAAAATGCAATTTCTATGTTTGCTAAAAATTTTCACAACCTCTCAGCTAGCGACTCGGGTTGCCAATTTGGGAATATTTTAAAAATGGACACTCAAGTCGGAGTGCTGCAACCTCCCCTGCCCCGCCTCTTCCCCCCAAGGTCCCATCCCTGCCCCACCTCTTCCCTCCAAGGCCCTGCTCCGACTCCACCTCTTCCTCCAAGGGTCTACCCGCCCTCCACTTCTCTTTCCCCCTTCCCTGCCTAGGTCAGGAAGGGCTTGTCTGTGGAGCCGGGGCTGGGAGCTGCAGCTGCCCAGTGCAGGTAGGAGGCAGGCCCGGCTGAGTCGGCTCTGATGGGAGTGATAACCCAGTGCCTCCCCACCCGCAGTAACTCGACTTTGGCTGTCTGGTCAGTAGATGTGATCGGACACTGTCAGGTTGTTAGCCGACGGTCAAGGATGTTTGGTGAGGTGCCAGCTATGCCCGTTTATACCATCCGTGACTTTAACCGCTAGGACGCACTGTCCCTTCGCGGCAGGCAGCCCGGGCTAGGCTGACGGATGCCCCAAGGTCCTAACCACCCGTGACTTTAACTGCTAGAGCTCAGAGCTCCTTCGCAGCGGGCAGTCAATACTGACTGACAGGTGCCCCAATGGCAGCACTAAGAGCCTCTCCACACCCGTGACTTTAACTGCTAGAGCTCTGAGCTCCTTCGCAGCGGGCAGCCAGGATTGACTGACAGGTGCCCCAAGAGTTTGCCCCGTGGAGGCGGCACAACTCAACGCTAGGCTCTTAGTACTCTCACCTAATGGCCAGGCTTTAGAGCCAAAACGGCTGAGGTTCTTTAATTGTGTTGGCTGCTTTACAGTAAACCAGAGAAAACAAGTCAGGCTTATGCATAAATGGTTACCAAAATTTATTAAGCTAGATTCTAATCATGTGGTTACAAAATTGCTAGTGCCTACTTATTTAAATGTAGAGATGTTACACACACAAACAAGTTCCAAAACTGAAGCCACAATCCCAAAGAAAGAAAACAAAGTATAGAGCTCTATTTCAAAATATGTGTACACTAAAGATAGGAGATCAGGTGTGGGTGCTTCTTACCCTCCTTGCATCTCTCGATTCCAGCGGTGCCAAGCCAGGATCGGTCACTCAATTCCGCGGAAAGACGAATAAGGGACAAGGCGTAGGGACCCTCTTAGCTGCAGAAGCCTTGGGAGGCTGTCACTTATCTGACCAGCAGATAGATAGTGAAAAGCACTCAAAAATCATGGTGCTGTAGGTCCCCTACTTATACCTCTGTACTCCTTTATTCTCTTTCTCCTTTCTTATGCCAAATTGAGGCTGGTCTGTCTGGGTGACGCCAGCTTTCGCAAGAGTAGTTTACACTTGCAAGGGAGAGAAACAATAAGTGTTGACTACTGGACATTTCTTTTATCAGGGTAAATATTTTCCCAACTAGGATGTTGGTGTGTGTGCATCACGCTAGTTAGTAGGGGCTAAAAGCCATGTCTGTCACAGGGCCTCTGCCTGCTGTGAGCTTAATCGTTGTATCTGCCCCCAGAGGCACACCTGTGCTTTCACAGCTTCAAAGGCTGTGCTGGAGTATATGTTAAGTGCCCTGTTCCGGCTTCCTCCTGTGTTTCCAGCAATGCTGGTCTGAGGGGGGGGGGCTGGCTGTCTGGCTACATTCCACCCCCTGATGCACCACACTACATCCCAGATTGCAAGGTGGCGGTGATGCCAGCACCTCTTGCCCTCCTTGGGGAAATCTAGAAATACCCAACAACCAAATTAGAGGATGAGGGTTCGCGGAATTGGTTAGGATCCCTTTTTAGCTCTAGGTATCTGATTTGCGTGGAGGAAAGAGCAGTTTGAATCAAACGCTTCATAATACATAAAGTTACACAAAAAACAATTACAATAATTAAAAAGGTTAAAACAGTATTCACAACCGAATGTAAAAACGGGGAGAGGGAAAACCCCAAGTGTTGAGCTAACCATTGCATCCATGAGGTTTGTCCATTCTCAGCCACTGCATGTAAAATTTTAACTGCACCTTTAATAGCAACCACATCTTGCTCTATTTGCCCTGAATGATTTACATAAAAACAACAAGATTGGTTGATGACAGCACACACTCCTCCTTGCTGGGCTAGGGTAGCGTCTAGTGCTATTCTGTTCTGCAGAGCATATCGGGCCACAGACTGAAGTTGTTCATTTAAAAGCCCTAATGCATCAGCAGTATGATTCAGAGCAATTTCCAATTGTCCAGAAACGTTTGCTATTGCCATCTCGAGCTCAGTTATACCTAACCAAGGTATAAGTGCACGTGTAAATCGGTGAAAACCAGAGGGCCGTTCAATCAGGGGGTTGTAGGTGAACTTTCGTTTGGATCGGTGTATAAAACTTCCCAGATTTGTTATTCTGGGGGCATCAACATGAGGGTGTACTGTTAGTCCCTCGGGTACTGCATGTCCCAGTGAACACCTTCCAGTCCAACCTACAGGTAGATATTTATATGCCTTGTCCCCACAAATAAAGAACAAGCCAGGTTCTTTACTAAGAATAGGTGAATAAGGTCCTCTGTGCCACCTGCCCCCCTCAGGTTTAGGTATGGGTTGGTGATATGGAACACAATATCCCATCTTAATGTTAGTACAGAGCAAGACTATTAACAAATCTTCTAAAATTTGATCTGAGCGAAAAAGTCCATTTTCATTACACTGATCTAATAAGGAGTTAATAGATTTGATTAGCAATGGGTTATAAATGTGTCCGGAACTGGGAATAAAGAACAGTGATTGGTTATACCAATCTCTGCTTTCAGGGTATCTACTCATATTCAGGGGAACAATTGTGGCATTATATATGCTAAAAAGGGGTCTATGTTCAAGTGTGCCATTGATGGGACCTTTCCAACATTTTAAAGTCCTTTTGTCATTCATGGGTGGGTAGGTAGTCCAACCCCCACTTTTTTGATCAAATACAATTGTATGGGCACATTGCTGCTTATCTAGACTACCCATTTGTATGTCACCCTGAGTTTCAAAACAAATAGGGTATACTTCTTTAGATGATCCCGTTACATATTCCACAGGCCGTCCCCAAACAGTGCGATGCCATTGTCCCACCTCCCCCGAGTCATTGCGAGGGTTGTTGGTGTACCATGCTGGTCCCCACTGAAAGATGTCGCTTTTGTTCCACCAATCATTTAGGCTGAGTGGTACAAATTCAATTCCCAGTCCATTGGTTGAATCTAGCAAGGTGCACATCCAGCAATTTGTAGCACCAGCGGCTGAGGCGATGGTTTGGATTGCTCCCCGAAGAGGATGTTCTGGTATTGCCAAGGTGACTGGAGCCAACAGAAGGATCATGAGAGCTTGCAGGAACATATCTCTGGTGGGTCGTGTTCTAGCTAAAAAAACTTATTTTAAAACCAAAAGCAAAAATTACACCTGCTATTATAAGTAATGGCAAATATATCAACAGTCCATAGTAGTCTCTAGTGATCAGACAGGTCTGTTGCATGGTCCATTTTGCTGACAGGTTAGCTGGCAGGTTGCGCGGAACCGTGGGACCATTCCTGCAATAAATCACATGGTCAGCCGGTCTTGGATGCGATCCAAGCCTCTGTAATGGTTATTAGCCTTTTATCAGCATTTAAAGCACTCCATACACCTTTCTCTTTATAGGCATGCAAAACGCAGGTAAAGGTTCCCAGGGCTGGGTGTTTAATCACAACAGTGTCTCCGGGAGCATACTTGGAACTGTGCAGTGGTGTTCTGGCAGGGGAGATAGCTTTCCCTGTAGGGAAGAATCCCCTGCTGATTGGACTTCCTGTAGGAGTCTGTCTGTTGTTTAATCTCTGCACCACTTCGTCCAGTCTGTCTCCCCATGTGCCATCAGTAGGCTTCAAGTGATTCTTTAGCAACCCATTCCAGCGCTCGACCATGCCATTAGATTGGGGTCGATATGGAAGGTGGAAGGTCCATTGGACTCCATGTTTAAGGGTCCATTCCCTTACAAGTTTATTCTTAAAATGCGAACCATTATCTGATTGGATTTCTTGAGGCATTGGGACAATTGCTGTTAAGCGGTTTAGTCCCATAACTGTGGACAACCCTGTTGCCAATCGGGTTGGATATGCAAAACCAATCCCTGAAACAATTTCTACCCCAGTCAAGATGTATTTCCACCTCTGCCTTGTAGTGGGCAGTGGTCCAACATAGTCGACCTGCCAGGTTGCCCATAGTGTTTTTCCATCTCTTAGCCTGGCAAACCGTTGTCCTTCTGCTATATGTTTTCTAGTCTCAGCACAAATAGTGCAGGCTTGCACCAGGTCTCTAGCCTGTCTGTGGGTGATAGGCCACCCCCTGATATGTGCTTGCCGCACTAACTCATCACTTCCTGTGTGTCCTAAATTATCATGTAACCATGAATATAAGCGTTCCCATTCTACTTGTGCGGTAAAGAGCTGGGCAGCTGCATCGGCTAAATTGTTTAACTGTGCAGCTGGGGTATTATTCCTCTGATGAGCTGAGACATGTCCTATAGACAGGGGTTGTTGCAGGGCATGCTGATATAACCACTTCCAGTATTCCAGTCCCCAGACTGGTTTACCTCCTATTTCCCAGTGGTTATTTTTCCAGTTAGTGATCCACTGAGTGGCACCTGCCCAGACCGCATAGGAGTCCGTATATACTGCGGTGGCTCCTGCTTCACAGGCCAGTTTAATTGCAGCCAATTCTGCAAGTTGTGCTGACCCATCAATTTCAGCAGTTAGGGGTGCTGCAGAGGCGTCTGCAGGCACTGCTGCAGCTTTTCCCTTCCATTTTCCTTTGACCAGCCTGGCACTGCCATCAGCGAACCATACTCCCTCAGGCTTTTTAGCAAAATCTCCCTGGATTGTTTTTAACTCCAAGGGAGTATATTGGCGGGTGGTAATTTTGGTAAAGTGTGTTGGAGCTTTACTCCCTTTTCCCTTTTTACCTCCCTTCTTTGTTTTTGAAGAGGTGGATGGATAATTGTCATCCCCTTCTTCATCCAGCTCTGCCCCACTCAAATTTTCCTCATGTTCTTCTGATTTGTGATGTGTGATAGCAGGTCTTAATTTTACAGAGGGACCTTCCTCCTCAGAGGAGGGGGACTCATCTGCTGAATCCCAAATGTCTCCATCCCATTCCTCAGGGTCTAGCCAGAGAGCAGTCTCAACTTTAGCCCGGTTGATACTGCGTGTTTTAGTCTCCAGCTTTTCCCTTCGTTCTATCCCTTCTTTCTCAATTAAGGGAAGTAATCTTTTCTGAAGATGTTCCATATCCCTATTCAGTGTTCTTACTCTGGTATCTAAATTCTGGCATTCCTTGTGCAGTGTGTCCCTTTCCTGTTGTAGCCTATTAAATTCTATTGCCAGACTATGATAATCCTTACAGGCAGCTTGCCAAATGTTAGTAAGCAGCCATATACAAGCACCTTTTCCTTTCCCTTTCTTCATCTTGCAGGCAGTTCTCCAGTTACAGAAATGCTGCCAGATCTCTGCTGGTTTTCCCCAATATTTCTCCAGCAGTTCTTTGCTCCACAGAGGATTTCCCCATCCCTCTTGGGTCAAACTTTTCTCTAGCTCAGGGAATTCTGTGGTGTTTATCATGACTGGTTTCATTGTGTTACTGTAGTGCAGCCTATATCACAATCCTGTTCGTGACGCCAATTTCTGTTAGCCGACGGCCAAGGATGTTTGGTGAGGTGCCAGCTATGCCCGTTTATACCATCCGTGACTTTAACCGCTAGGACGCACTGTCCCTTCGCGGCAGGCAGCCCGGGCTAGGCTGACGGATGCCCCAAGGTCCTAACCACCCGTGACTTTAACTGCTAGAGCTCAGAGCTCCTTCGCAGCGGGCAGCCAGGATTGACTGACAGGTGCCCCAAGAGTTTGCCCCGTGGAGGCAGCACAACTCAACGCTAGGCTCTTAGTACTCTCACCTAATGGCCAGGCTTTAGAGCCAAAACGGCTGAGGTTCTTTAATTGTGTTGGCTGCTTTACAGTAAACCAGAGAAAACAAGTCAGGCTTATGCATAAATGGTTACCAAAATTTATTAAGCTAGATTCTAATCATGTGGTTACAAAATTGCTAGTGCCTACTTATTTAAATGTAGAGATGTTACACACACAAACAAGTTACAAAACTGAAGCCACAATCCCAAAGAAAGAAAACAAAGTATAGAGCTCTATTTCAAAATATGTGTACACTAAAGATAGGAGATCAGGTGTGGGTGCTTCTTACCCTCCTTGCATCTCTCGATTCCAGCGGTGCCAAGCCAGGATCGGTCACTCAATTCCGCGGAAAGACGAATAAGGGACAAGGCGTAGGGACCCTCTTAGCTGCAGAAGCCTTGGGAGGCTGTCACTTATCTGACCAGCAGATAGATAGTGAAAAGCACTCAAAAATCATGGTGCTGTAGGTCCCCTACTTATACCTCTGTACTCCTTTATTCTCTTTCTCCTTTCTTATGCCAAATTGAGGCTGGTCTGTCTGGGTGACGCCAGCTTTCGCAAGAGTAGTTTACACTTGCAAGGGAGAGAAACAATAAGTGTTGACTACTGGACATTTCTTTTATCAGGGTAAATATTTTCCCAACTAGGATGTTGGTGTGTGTGCATCACGCTAGTTAGTAGGGGCTAAAAGCCATGTCTGTCACAGGGCCTCTGCCTGCTGTGAGCTTAATCGTTGTATCTGCCCCCAGAGGCACACCTGTGCTTTCACAGCTTCAAAGGCTGTGCTGGAGTATATGTTAAGTGCCCTGTTCCGGCTTCCTCCTGTGTTTCCAGCAATGCTGGTCTGAGGGGGGGGGGGGGGCTGGCTGTCTGGCTACACAGGTCCCCTTTTCCACCGGACTTAATGGTTGAAAACCGGGCACCTGGCCACCCTAACAGCACCCACTGTGCCAGAAGTGCTGGGAACGCGTCAGGGACAAGTTCTGCTTTCCGATGGTGGAGGAAGGAACCAGAGGGCAGGTGGGTTAGACTCATGTAACCCTTCGCCCGTCAGAGTTGGCAGCAACAAGGGCCGGGTTCAATATCTAGGGGATCCATTCCAATAACACAATGCAAACCGGCTCGAGCCCCCACCCAGTGACCTGGGACAAATATATACCACCCCCGCTGGGCGCCTCCAAGAGGCAATACTTCCCCTCTCGCAAGCACATAGTCTGAGTGTAGCAAAAAGCCTTTTAATAACAGAGAGAAACAATGTGGCATTATGTTGGAGAAACACCACCAACAGGATTCATAACACAACCCATGAGCAAAAAAACCCACCCCAAGCAAATTGGGGCATGCCCTTTCCCTTTGGTTCTTGAGTCCAGCAACCCCAAATCACCCAAAGTCCCAAAAGTCCAATGACCCAAAAGTCTCTGTCCCTGGTCAGGGCAGCTCCAGAGTTCGAAAGTTTATCTGCAGAGCTTTACCTCCCAACCTGGGTGGAGATGGGGGCGGGGGTAAGAGGCACCTTACATGATCTGAAGCTGAGCACCCCACAGCTCCATAGGCCTCCGCTCCGCTCGCTCGCCGCCCCACGAACTGCTTCGCTCAGCTCCGCTCTGCGGCCCACCAGCAGCTCCCGCCATCCCACGAACTGCTCCGCATCCCACCAGCAGCTCCCGCCGTCCTATGAACTGCTCCGCATCCCACCAGCAGCTCCCGCCGTCCTATGAACTGCTCCACCAGCCTGTCCACAAGGCACTCCAGCCGTCCCGCAAACTGCTCCACAATATATCTTCAGGCTCCCCCACTACTTAACACAACGCTCAGTGATTTCAGCTCTTAGTCAGTTCAGCTCTTTGGTGAATTCAGCTTGTAGTAGGGGAGCCTCAGTGCTGGTGCACCATTAGCCCAAAGTGAGCTCAGCAGCCTGTAACTAGACTCCTAATGGAATCAAAATTAGCTCTGATATTCCACAGTGGAGCGAGGAGGAAGTGCAATTAGCATGTAAGGCCCTCACAAAGGAGCCCATACCACCAAGTATTAATACTTATCCCCAGCCTCTCTCAATTCACAGAGTTTTGGAACCCCATGACCCTTGCCTAGCGAGTGCTACTTAGTAGATGGTGAGTCCCTCCCTTAGGAGTCTGACTAAGATCATAGACATCAAAGCTGTGACTCCTAAGCATGGAGATCCGGGGACAGGGTGGTATGTGACACCGTGGGAGATGGAGGGATAGAACGGAGGCAGGTTAAACTTTCCATGGCTGGGACAGAGGCTGCTGTGTGGAGAGAGGAGCGTGACAGTGAGAGGGGAAGGAGGGAATCTCTCGCACTCACCCCGTTGCCCTGAAATAGCACAGAAGCGAAAACTCCACATTTTATTGTCCCTTCTCCCACCTTTTTAGCATCTAGTTAATTCTGGCCCATAAGGGATAAAATGTACAAACACTAAATGCTTTTCAGCACGGCCTGGAGCAATGCGAGACTATTTGGGAATGAGACAACCTGGCCCCGAAGGGGGAACTCAGGGACTAGCAATCACTCTGCTAACGGAAGGTCGGGGGTCAGAAACTGTGTTCCCGTCAGGCTACGCAGCTGAACTGCAGGCTATGGAGGGCCGTGGAGGCAGGCAGGGAGAGGAGCCCCTCCCCAGGCTTGGCCCAGGTCCAGCTTTGAGCCGGGGATGGGGTCAGGAATCCCGACAGCTTCCCTTCATATTTTACAGCAACTGTTACGAATTATTCCAGTTAGGACACTTACACTTCGTTTCTAGGCTGAGGCAACCAAATAAAGACAGACTGCAGAGTGTCTCAGAGTTTGTAGGTTTATTATGCTCGAGCGTGGTACCGTTCTCTTAAGCTGAACGGGACCCCGATTACAGGTTACACAAAGATTATATACTGTTGGCAAAACATCCTGCCTGTGTGCCTCGGGGCGCATAACCCAACAAACAGGCCTTCTCCTTATCTATCACCAATCCCCTGCAGCCACCTTCCCCCTGCAAAAACGCTAAATTAGCAGCTATTTCAGGCATGTCGGCTGGTTCCTGTCTCCTTTGTTTCCCTTCTCTTGAAACTGTCCAGCTGTCCACCCTGAAGGATCCTTCCTTCCTTCTTGCTACATGGTGTGCTCACTTCTAGTTAATGGCCGAGAGGAAATCCAAAATGGAGTCACATATGCTAACTAGGTTAATTTCCCCTAACAATTATGAACAGGAGGCTGCCAGGCACCTTTCCTACAACTTTCCTGTGACGAGATAACTGGTTCTGTGGATGAAGGGAAAGCAGTGGACGTGGTGTTCCTTGGCTTTAGTAAAGCTTTTGACACTGTCTCCCACAGTATTCTTGTCAGCAAGTTAAAGAAGTATGGGCTGGACGAATGCACTAGAAGGTGGGTAGAAAATTGGCTAGATTGTCGGGCTCAACGGGTAGTGATCAATGGCTCCATGTCTAGTTGGCAGACGGTATCAAGCGTAGTGCCCCAAGGGTCGGTCCTGGGGCCGCTTTTCTTCAATATCTTCATGAATGACCTGCAGGATGGTGTGGATTGCACCCTCAGCAAGTTTGCAGACGACACTAAACTGGGAGGAGAGGTAGATACGCTGGAGGGTAGAGATAGGATACAGAGGGACCTAGACAAATTGGAGGATTGGGCCAAAAGAAATCTGATGAGGTTCAACAAGGACAAGTGCAGAGTCCTGCACTTAGGACGGAACAATGCAATGCACCGCTACAGACTAGGGACCAAATGGCTAGGCAGCAGTTCTGCAGAAAAGGACCTAGGGGTTACAGTGAATGAGAAGCTGGATATGAGTCAACAGTGTGCCCTTATAGCCAAGAAGGCCAATGGCATTTTGGGATGAATAAGTAGGGGCATTGGCAGCAGATCGAGGGATGTGATCGTTCCCCTCTATTCGACATTGGTGAGGCCTCATCTGGAGTACTGTGTCCAGTTTTGGGCCCCACACTACAAGAAGGATGTGGAAATATTGGAGAGTGTCCAGCGGAGGGCAACAAAAATGATTAGGGGACTGGAACACATGACTTACGAAGAGAGGCTGAGGGATCTGGGATTATTTAGTTTACAGAAGAGAAGAATGAGGGGAGATTTGATAGCTGCTTTCAACTGCCTGAAAGGTGGTTCCAAAGAGGATGGATCTAGACTATTCTCAGTGGTAGTGGATGACAGGACAAGGAGTAATGGTCTCAGGTTGCAGAGGGGGAGGTTTAGGTTGGATATTAGGAAAAACTTTTTCACTAGAAGTGTGGTGAAACACTGGAATGCGTTACCTAGGGAGGTAGTGGAATCTCCTTCCTTAGAAGTTTTTAAGGTCAGGCTTGACAAAGCCCTGGCTGGGACGATTTAATTGGGGATCGGTCCTGCTTTGAGCAGGGGGTTGGACTAGATGACCTCCTGAGGTCCCTTCCAACCCTCATATTCTAGGATTCTACCACATTCTAAAGGCCACTGTCCTCCGATCCCACTGAGGAGTACCAAAAGAAACTATACCAACTGCTCAGGAAACTCCCTGATACATTATGGGAACAAATCTACACAGACACACCCCTAGAGCCCCGACCAGGGGTATTCTATCTGCTACCCAAGATCCATAAACCTCGAAATCCTGGACGCCCCATCATCTCAGGCAACGGCACTCTTACAGCAGGATTATCTGGCGATGTGGACTCTCTCCTCACACCCTATGCTACCAGCACTCCCAGCTATCTTCGAGACACCACCGACTTCCTGAGGAAACTACAACGTATTGGTGAGCTTCCTGAAAACACCATCCTGGCCACCACGGATGTAGAAGCTCTTTACACCAATATTCCACATGACGATGGGCTACAAGCTGTCAGGAACATTATCCCTGATGAGGCCACGGCACACCTGGTGGCTGAGCTTTGTGACTTTGTCCTCACCCTCAACCATTTCAGATCTGGGGACAATTTATACTTTCAAGTCAGCGAGACTGCTAGGAGTACCCGCATGGCCCCACAGCATGCCAACATCTTTATGGCTGACTTAGAACAATGCTTCCTCAGCTCTCGTCCCCTAGCGCCCCCCCTCTATTTGCGCTACATTGATGACATCTTCATCCTATGGACCCATGGGAAGGAGGCCCTTGAAGAACTCCACCTGGATTTCAACAATTTCCACCCCAGCATCGACCTCAGCCTGGACCAGTCCACACAAGAGATCCTGGAAACTATAGTGCAAATAAGTGATGGTCACATAAATACCACCCTATACTGGAAACCTATTGACCTCTATACTTACCTACATGCCTCCAGCTTCCATCCAGGACACATCACACGATCCATTGTCTACAGCCATGCCCCAAGATACAACCGCATTTGCTCCAATCCCTCAAGCAGAGACAAACACTTACAAGATCTTTACCAAGCATTCTTAAAACTACAATACTCCCCTGGGGAAGTGAGGAAACAGACTGACAAAGGAAGATGGAGACCCAGAAGTCACCTTCTACAGGACTGGACCAACAAGGGAAATAACAGAACACCACTGGCCATCATGTACAGCCTCCAGCTAAAACCTCTCCAGCACATCATCAACGATCTACAACCTATCCTGGAAAACGATTCCTCATTCTCACAGACTGTGGGAGGCAGGCCAGTCCTCGCTTACAGACAGCTCCCAATCTGAAGCAAATACTCACCAGCACCACACCACAGAAACACTAACCCAGGAACCAATCCCTGCAACAAATTCCATTGCCAAATCTGTCCCCATATCCACTCTAGCGACACCATCATAGGACCTAACCATATCAGCCATGTCATCAGGGGCACATTCACGTGCACATCTACCAATGTGATGTATGCCATCATGGGCCAGCAATTCCCCTCTGCCACGTACATTGGCCAAACCGGACAGTCTCTATGTAAAAGAATAAATGGACACAAATATGACATCAGGAATGGTAACATACAAAAGCCAGTAGCAGAACATTTCGCTCTCCCTGGACATTCAATAACAGATTTAAAAGTAGCCATCCTTCAACCAAAAAACTTCAAACACAGACTTCAGAGAGAAACTCCAGAGCTACAATTCATTTGCAAACTTAAAACCAACAATTTGGGCCTGAAGAGGGACTAGGAGTGGCTGGCTCACTACAAAAGCAATTTTCCCTTTGTTGGTATTGACCCCTCCTCATCAGTCATTGGGAGTGGACCACGTCCATCCTGTGTGGATTCTCCCATATTTAATGAGGTATGATCTCTGTCTGAAACTTTTCCCACAGTCTAAGCGCTTGTGGGGGTCTCTCTCTTGTATAGATTCTTCCATGTTGAACAAGATCTGATCTCCATGTGAAACTTTTCCCACAGTCCAAGCACTTATGGGGTCTCTCTTCTGTGTGGACTGCCTGATGACGAACAAGGTATGACTTTGTTATGAAACTTTTCCCACAATCCAAGCATTTGTGGGGTCTCTCTCCTGTGTGGATTGCCTGATGTTCAACAAGGTGTGACTTTGTTATGAAACTTTTCCCACAATCCAAGCATTTGTGGGGTCTCTGTCCTGTGTGGTATGCCTGATGTTCAACAAGGTGTGACCTCTGCATGAAACTTTTCCCACAGTCAAAGCACTTATGGGGTCTCTCTCGTTTGTGGGTTGCCTGATGTTTAAGAAGGTGTGAACTCTGCTTGAAACTTTTCCCACAGTCAAAGCACTTGTGGGGTCTCTCTTCTGTGTGGACTGCCCAATGTTTTACAAGGTATGACCTCTGCTTGAAACTTTTCCCACAGTCAAAGCACTTGTGGGGTCTCTCTTCTGTGTGGACTGCCCAATGTTTTACAAGGTCTGACCTCTGCTTGAAACTTTTCCCACAGTCAAAGCACTTGTGGGGTCTCTCTTCTGTGTGGACTGCCTGATGACGAACAAGGCGTGACCTTCGTATGAAACTTTTCCCACAGTCCAAGCACTTGTGGGGTCTCTCTCCTCTGTGGATTGCCTGATGACGAACAAGGACTGATTTCTGCTTGAAACTTTTCCCACAGTCCAAGCACTTGTGGGGTCTCTCTCCTGTGTGGATTGCCTGATGTTTAACAAGGGTTGACCGCTGTATGAAATTTTTCCCACAGTCCAAACACTTGTGGGGTCTCTCTCCTGTGTGGATTGCCTGATGTTGAACAAGGTTTGACCTTCGTACGAAACTTTTCCCACAGTCCAAGCACTTGTGGGGTCTCTCTCCTGTGTGGATTGCCTGATGATTAGCAAGATAGGACTTGCATATGAAACTTTTCCCACAGTCCAAGCACTTATGGGGTCTCTCTCCTGTGTGGATTGCCTGATGATTAACAAGCGCCGACCTCCATGTGAAAATTTTCCCGCAGTCTAAACATTTATGGGGTCTCTCTCCTGTGTGGCTTTTCTTATGTGAATTTAGTGCTGACTTTGAACTGAAACATTTCCTGCATTCAACGCACTGAATGGGCTTGTCTACAGTGTGGCTTCTCCCATGGTCATTAACATCTTTGCGCTTATTGACGCTTTCCCCACTGTCCAAGCATTGAAATGGTTTCTCTCCCGTATGGACTGTCTGATGTGTAACAAGTTGTGATCTCACAGTGAATCCTTTCCCACACTCAAGGCAGTACCAGGGTGTCTCTTCCTTGGGATTTGTCTGCTGCTCTCTGGGATTCTCGTCTCCTCCCCAACCATTCACAGATTCATCGACTTTCTTCCTGGGTTGGTTTATCAGAAGCCTCTCTGACCTGTGCCAATTTCTCCAGGCTTCTCCCTGATTCCAGCAAGGGGAAAAATTCCCTTCAGCTCTTCCCAAAAAGGTCCCCTGTGGTTCCACTTCCCCAGGAACTGCCTCATGATGATTCCCCTCCTTCTTCTCACTCCCTCGCTCAGCACCTGCTGGGAAAGACACAATCCAGAGAGGAGTCATTGTGCTGGGGAGAAAGAGGAATAGCACTGAGGGAAAAGCCAACACAAAGACTGAGCAATTGCATTCTGCCTCCACATCCCACCCAAACACTTACAAGGAAGGAGAGACGGGAAGGGTGGAATGGCGTGAGCAATATCTGCTGACCATAGCCCTGCTCTCGGTGAGATGAAGAAGAACTGAGGGCGTTACTCACATCGTATTTTGGGATTCTCAACTTTTTCCTTCATTCCCTGGATGGTTTCTCTGTCAGGCCTCACCTGTGCTGGTTCATCTCAGAAGCCTTCTGTCCTTGAAATCCTGGAGATCGGACACCCATAGCTCTTCCCCTCGTTCCAGCCGGGCGATAAGCTCAGGTTTGGGAATGGGAAATCCTGTGCAGAAGGTGAAATGAGTCCGGATCAGGGTGCATGGAGCATTGGTGGAGGATCTGTCACAAAGGACATTCCGTGAGTGGAACCTGTCCCTGTGCTCTGCTGGAGGAACGTGGAATCCAAGACGATGGGAACAGGGTCACTGAGCCCCCTTGTGCAGAGGACGTTGTCTGGGGAGGTGAGTTGAATTATTACTACACCCTCACTAGGCGTTCCCAGGATCTGTGCGCTCTGGGGGCCTTGCTGACTCACACACAGGTCTCGACTTCAGCGTACCTCTTTCTAAACCTGCAGAGCCCAGAGCTCTCCCCATGCCTGGAGCTATTCCCAAAAAGGAGGGAGATGAACAGAGATTTTATGTGCAGCCAAGAAACAACACAGACAAGACAATGCGGATTTATGCCTCCTTGAAAGCTGGAGGGTTGGGGATGGTTTAAGTTGTCCATTGGGTTTTGACTCCCATGTCCCAGTGGAGAGGGCACCGAAATGCATGTCTTTCTCACATGGCAGCTGTGCATTATGGAACCCATTCGCCTCTGCTCCAACTGACCAGGAAAGAACCTGACCACATTAAGACACACAGACCCCACAGCTTCTAATAACCGAGGGGACGGGAATCCCTTACCCAGCGAGGACACCGTCTCGTAGTTCTCCTGCATGACGTCCCTGTAGAGGGCTCTCTGAGCGGGGTCCAGCAGAGCCCCCTGCCCCTGGGTGAAATAAATAGCCACCTCCTCGAAGGTCACCGGCGTCTGAAACACCAAGAGTCCCCCACTCAGCACCTGCTGCCCCAGCCACAATCCTACTACTCATGGGAAAGGAAAAAAAAAATGTGAAGCAGTGGGAGGGCCAGAGTAGCAGAATCCCACCCCCACCCTGCTCACAGCAGCCAGGAGGCTTCAGGGGGTGGAGAAGGTGAGAGCTCCCTGTCCGCCCCAGCACACGGAGCACGCCAGGATCTTCTCATTTCCCACACGCCTGCCAGCCGCAGACTGGGACAGGAAGCAGAGCTCTGAGCCGGGGACAGGAACAGGAATCCTGACAGCTTCCCTTCGTATTTCACAGCAGCCCTGGGCAAGTGGGGTCAGGTTCCAGCACTGGGAGCCTGGAAAATGTTCCCAGCCCTGCCAAGGTGGTTATATCCTGCCTGAGAAATGGGGGAATGTCCCCTCCCCATTTCCCTGCCACAATGGGCCTACTTAGTAAATCAGTAGGTTTATCAAACCCTGACTCCTCCCTCCCACACCCAGCAGGTCCCTGAAAATGCCCTACCTGAGCTGGCTCCATCACAGCCATTTCCCTTCTCTGTCCCGTGGAACACTGGCCGATCTTTGGTGAAATGTGGACCTGATTTCTCAGCCTGTCGGGGCGAGAGGGAGGTTACAGAAGGGGCTTCTGTCCATGTCCATGTCCATGTCACACCCCAATTCCCCCCAGACTCTTCAGACTGTTGGGGACACTGGGGCATGGCCACTAGGTAACTCGAGTGGATGGAAGACCACGAGTGTCGATGAAGCCCCCTCGCACTAGGCCCAAGTGTCCTTGCCCCCGCCCTCCCCCACCAGGAGGCACTCACAGCAGTTATGCTGAGGATCTGCAACAATATGTTGCAGAGTCAGACTGCCTGAAACTAAACAAGGTCAAACAGGGCAGATATGGATGAACAATGCTGAATAAAGCAGCTTTATGTATAGTTTAACAAATGATACAAAAAACAAGGAAACTAGCTGGGAACTGGATTGGCTGGCTATATGGATACTTAGGGCAGCTTGCTATTGGATAAGTATGCTGAAGAAAGGATGTATAAAAGCCTGTGTAACTTCCTGCTCTGTGTACAGGATTTGAGATTCTCATCTCCCTGTACCTTTTTGAAGCTTCAAATAAACTTTTCTGCTTCTCCACCCCGTTGTGATTATTGGGTGAAGCACACCGGGTAGCGAACCCCCTCTCCACTGCTGTTGCTCGCCTCTGGCACTGGGTGCCAGCAACAGCTTTTGGCGTCCCTGGGTGGGCGACGAGGCTGCTATTTAGCCTTGCCCAGACCCCTCCTGGAGGTCGAGGATTGCAGCGAGAACCGACGCCCAGCGCGCACCCGTGAGTTCATTGGGGGCCTCGGAGGAGACGCGATTTGATCGAGCCTGGAGGGCACAACGCACTCATATAGTGGAGAAGCAGCTGTGGGCGACAGTGAGGAACCGGTCCCTTGGATAAGGTAGGAACCTTTGAAATCCGGATTGTATGCTCTGTTGGAACCTGGGGACGCCCAGAGTTACCCTGTAGGTATCGGACAGGGACAGAGCTCGGGGGTTAGGGCACAGTGTACGCCCCTAGAATACATTCTAGCAAACTGGAAGGTATTTAGTGCGGATCCGATGACTAAGAGCCAATTAAAACGATTCTGTACAGTTGGCTGGCCTCAATATCAACTAGAGGACCAGGAGTGGTGGCCACCAGGAGGGTCAATTAATTACAACACGATCCTCCAGTTACTCCTGTTCTGTCAGAGAACAAGAAAGTGGAATGAACATATGTATGCGCATTTGTTTCTGGCTTTATGTACTCGACCAGATATTTTACAGCACTCTAAATTGACTCCGACTGGTTCGTTAGTAGCTAATGTTAGTCCCCAGACCCCCACCCCCACTGTAATGGCAGAGGAGGTGTCCCCTTCGGCCCCCACACCCCCACCTTATAAGGGTAGGATGCCTCGGGTTACAGAGATTGCCCCCTCGGTGGGACTCTACCCTTTGCTTACCGAGACTGTTGTGACTTGCCCAGGGACAGATGGATGTCAGGCTACCACCATGCAAGTTTACACCCATGTGCCATTCAATCCAATAGACCTAGCAGCTTTTAAAACACAGGCTGGGGAATTCTCCACGAACCCAAGCCGGTTTATTTCAGTCTTTGAGGAGTGCCTCAGTCGTCACAAGCCGGATTGGGACGACTGTAATATCCTCCTGAGAACCCTGTTGTCTGAGGTGGAGAGGGATCAGGTTACATCTAAGGCAAGGGGAGTGTCAAGCGAAAGAAAGGAAGTTATCTGTCAAGTCCCTACCCCAAGCACTCATAAACGGCTCAAGGCATTTCTGGGTATGGCAGGCTTTTGCAGGATATGGATCCCAGAGTTTGGACTATGGGCTAAACCCCTGTACGACTGTGTAAAAGGAGCAGATCATGACCCCTTCTATTGGACCCCAGAGGCTGACAGGGCATTTGAAATCCTGAACAAAAAGTTAATAAAAGCCCCGCCTCTGGGCCTGCCGGATCTCTCTAAGCCGTTTCAGTTGTATGTACATAAACGAAAGGGGGTGGCCCTAGAATTGCTCACAGAGCTGTTAGGAGCACGGAGACGTCCCGTGGCTTATTTCTCTAAGCAACTGGATCAGGTTGCAAAGGGTTGGCCGGCATGTTTCCGGGCGGTCGCAGCTACTGCCCTAGTGCTTGAGGAAGCTGAGACGCTAACATTGGGAGGGGTTATGCAAATCTATACTGCCCATATGGTCCCAGCCTTATTGGATGCAAAGGGAGGGCTTTGGCTCACCCAGGCTTGGATTGCTCGGTATCAGGCTAAGTTGTTAGAAAACTCTGAAGTCACCTTACGGCCTTGCCCCTCCCTTAACCCAGCCACCCTCTTGCCAGAAACAGAGGAACAGAAACATGACTATTTAGAGATCATAGATGCCCACTACTCCAGCCGTCCAGATTTAAAGGATGTAGCCCTCCCAAATGCAGATTATGAGTGGTACACTGATGGTAGCAGTACCGTAATAGATGGGCAAAGGAGGGCGGGTTATGCTGTTGTGACCCTCCACGACACTGTGGAAGCTGAAGGTTTGCCTGCTGGGACCTCTGCCCAGCTTGTCGAACTAATACCCCTGACCCGTGCACTTGAACTGTCAAAAGGAAAGCGGGTCAATATTTTTACTGATTCAAAGTATGCTTTTGGTGTGCTCCACGCTCATGCTGGCCTATGGAAGCAAAGGGGAATGCTGACAGCCCAAGGCTCCCCAGTCAAGTACGGGCCCCAAATCCTCCGGCTCCTAGAAGCCGTACAACTCCCTTGGAAGTGGCGGTGGTACACTGTAAAGCTCATCAAAGAGAAGATCAAAATGTGGCCAGAGGTAACGCCCGGGCGGATAGAGAGGCTAAGCATGCTGCCACCCTGCCATCCCCTCAGACTGAGAACGCCCATATGCATGCCCTTATCCCATCAGTAGGGGAGCTTCCAACCCCTCAGTACTCTGGGGAGGAGAGACAGCTAACTGACAAACTCGGTCTCCGGGAAAAGGAGGGATGGCTCCATTCCCCAGAAGGGAAGGTCCTCTTACCAAAGGGCCTGATCCGGCCGGTGCTACAGAAACTACATCAAACCACTCATGCTGGCAGGGAAGCACTTATCCAACTAATGGGAAAATACTTTATCACTTCCGGACTCCGACCCCTGGCTGCCCAGGTACAAGCGGACTGCTTAGTCTGCCAAAAGAATAACCCCCGACCGGGACACCCTGTGCCACCAGCTGCCCTAGAACCCACTCCGGGCCCCGGACAAGTGTGGCAAATAGACTTTACTGAGTTTCCCCGGACCCAGAGGTTCAAATATCTCCTTGTCATAGTGGATCGGTTCAGCGGATGGCCAGAAGCCTTCCCATGCTTTAATTGCACTGCCAGAACAGTGGCCCTTAAGTTTGTTAATGGATCATTCCTCGCTTTGGACTCCTCCTGTGGATGGAATCTGACAACGGGACACAGTTCACGTCAAAAATCATCCAAAGCATCTCAAATGCCTTACAGATCCCCTGGAAACTCCATACGCCCTGGAGACCGCAAGCCAGTGGTGTCGTGGACCGTACCAATCAGACCCTTAAACGGCATCTCTCAAAAGTGTGCCAAGAAGCCTCACTGCGATGGCCTGATGCTTTGCCCCTCATCCTACTCCATATCTGCGTTCTCCCAAAGGGTAGATTAGGGCTTAGTCCCTTTGAATTATGTTTGGAAGGGCATGGCCTATGAATGGCACCCCGGTTCTGTCAGGGGAATGGGAGTTGGGTAATGGTTTTTTGTCTCAGTATATGTGTTCCCTGTCTGCTGTTCTCTTGTCTCTTCACAGGTATACCAAGGATTCCCAGCCTCTCCCCTTGGACTCTCCCGTCCACTCCTTACAGCCCGGTGACTCCGTGCTTGTTCGTACCTGGAAAGACGAGACTCTCCAGGAAAAGTGGAAAGGACCGTCCTGCTGGTCTCCCATACAGTAGCAAAGATCGAGGGACACAAGGACTGGATCCATCACTCTCGTCTGAAGGCAGTACCCGCCCCCTCGTCAGCAGAACAGTGGACCGTCCAACCTGCTGACTCCTCATCTAGTAACAAGCTCGGGCTAAAGCTACTGTTTAAAAGACACAAATAGCGGGCACCTTAACGCTAAAATGGGCCCACCCAGGTACTAAAGACCCTGGGTTGAAAAGACTCTGGTGATAATTAATTGGGTAACATTGTTATTCTCTGTATTGGTATTTTCAAACTGTGCATATCGGGAGAATAACTCCTTTTGTTTTGCTTGCGCGCCACATTGCTACTTTAACAAACCAGACTGATTGCTGGGTATGTGCTCCAACTCTACTGTCCCCCAAAATGGGAATGTCCCTTGACATGCTGCCCTTGACCCTAGCAGAATTAGCCGCCACCAAAGAGCAGGAAAGAACGGACTCGCCGTTCTGGAATAAGACCTCTTTACAGCAAGCCACCTATCAGGACCAGGAGTATTCAGTTGCAGTACTCACTGAGGGAGTGTTATGTTTTACCCGAAACCAATCTGATCACTATGGGCGTCCTGTGGGAAAGAGCTCCTGTGTTGTTACACAGTGGGCTGATGGGTATTGGATAAAGACCAAAAGGGGAGGCCAGCAGTGTGGGTATAATGGTTCCTCCCCTTTTAGGGAAACTCTTACACATAATCTTAGCACAAAAAAAGGGTTTGAAAATATAACTTGCCGTCCAGTTAATATCTCCAATGTAGCAAGCCAATAGTGGGTTTGTAGTGGTCCCTATGGCGAGCGTAATTTGAACGGCACAATTAGAAACGCCCCCACTTGTACCAAATCAGGAGGATGGGATGCCCCCTTAGGGGCATATGAACTGTTTGGAAAAACAGCTAAAAGCAGCCTTAAATATCCCAGGAACCCCCTTAAGAAACAGTCCTTACTGGGCCCTACAGGGTCACTATTTTGTATGTGGCCGAAAGGCTTACAAAGTGCTGCTGGCCAACTGGACAGGTAGCTGTTATATAGCTCGTGGAGTTCCTCATCTTTCCATAACTGCCACACTGCCTAAAGGAAAGATTGGAAATGCCCGAGACACCTCTGTTGAGTCACGAGAAAAGACCCTGCGGCGACTGACTATGGCATTGGAGGGCAATATAAAAAAATTCCCTCACAACCGAGAAGCTGGTAGGGTGCTCTGTACTGGGAATAGCGCCACTGTTTACCGGGCCAGCCATGGCATGCACAGGCCGCTATACTGTAAGGCTGCAAATGGTACTTGAGAAAGTTGACTTAGAGTTAAAGGACTCGGTTAGTGATTTAGGGTCAGCAGTAAAAACATTAAATAAAGAGGTACAGCAGCTCAGGACGTTTTCCCTCCTAAACAGGCTGGCTTTGGACTATCTCTTGGCATCCCAAGGAGGGGTTTGTGCCCTCGTCGCGCCCCGATGGTGTGTATATATAAATGATAGCAGTTAAGAGATCTATGAAAAGGTGGTACAGGCTGAGGCCCATGCCCGAGCCGGAGCATAGGTTGCCTATACTGCCCCCGAGAGCGATTGGTTGCAAACCTTGTTTTCAGGCTGGGGTTTGTCGTTTTGGCTTGGTGGTTTATTTAGCCTGATATTGAAACTTCTTTTTCCTGTATTGCTTGTATTACCAGTGTTATGCTGTGCAGTCTCATGTGTCAGGGCCCAAGTGTCCTTGCCCCCCCACCCCGGCCAGGAGGCACTCGCAGCAGTTATGCTGAGGATCTGCAACAGTATGTTGCAGAGTCAGACTGCCTGACACTAAACAAGGCCAAACAGGGCAGATATGGATGAACAATGCTGAATAAAGCAGCTTTATGTATAGTTTAACAAATGATACAAAAAACAAGGAAACTAGCTGGGAACTGGATTGGCTGGCTAAATGGATACTTAGGGCAGCTTGCTATTGGATAAGTATGCTGAAGAAAGGATGTATAAAAGCCTGTGTAACTTCCTGCTCTGTGTACAGGATTTGAGATTCTACTCTCCCTGTACCTTTTTAAAGCTTCAAATAAACTTTTCTGCTTCTCCACCCCGTTGTGATGATTGGGTGAAGCACACCAGGTAGCGAACCCCTCCCCTACCGCTGTTGCTTGCCTCTGGCACTGGGTGCAGGCAACAAGACCCTCCCAGTAACAGCATCTCTGAGCCAAATGCTAAAAAAAGGGAAGAACCAAAAGGGCCACTTTGGGAGATTTCCCCCCATTGCAGTGTAAACCCCTCTCCCTTACCAATAGCTGGAGCCCTCTGGTGGCATCACCTGAAGATTGAGCTGCCCTGGACTCCCCCGGCAGCCCCCAGGGGCAGGCAGGAAGAGGCTGATCCCATTGGTCCATCCGCACACCCCCCTGCCTGAGCCAGCAGTGACTCCGGTCTGACTCTGGTGTGGCTGAGATCTAAACTCTACAGGGAAATCAGACCAGGGCCCTGGGCAGCCCCCAACACTCAGGGCACACAAACCCCACCACCACAGGGGTGTCTGACAATAACACACTGAGAGCTGGGTGTGTGTGTGTGTGGGGCGGGGGGAGGGCGACGCTGGGTTTTTTCCGTGTAGCTTCTGCACCCTGAGGGGTTAGTCCCCTGATCACTCCCAAAGCTGAGAAGAGCTTCTCTCCGCCCGCCTCCCCACATCCCCCCTTTCCCTCGCTGTGCCCCCCACTCACGTCTTCCCCCATTCCCGACCTCGCTCCCCTCAGCCCCACAGTCCCCCGATCCTCCTCCATTGCCCCATCTTCCCTTCCGTGCACCCCTGCCCCCATCCCAGCCTGCCCCCGGCATCCCCTGCACCCGCCTCCGGCCCCTCTTTATCCTCCTCCCCCTGCAGCCCAGATGTGACGCGGGGGGGGGGGGCGCTGCAAGGGGGGGATGGGAGGGTCTCTCTTACCTTCCCCCCGAGCGGGGCCCCCCGGGGCAGGGGCCGGGCCGGGAAGGGGCCCTGGCCGGGCTGGGGGCTCTGCCCTGGGAGAGGCTCCCGGGGAGCAGCGGGCAGTGCCCGGCTGGAGGTTCCCCTCTCGCGGCTGCAGCCCGGGCTCCGGGCTCCCAGCACCAGCCGCCGGGGCTCGGGGATCTCGCCGGGAGCCAGAGTCCCCGCAGCGGCTGCGAGTCACTTCCTGGGCCGGGCCTGAGCCCCGCGATCCTCCCCGCAGAGCCGCCCCCCAGCCGCTCCTGGGTCCTAGCGATCAACCCACAGTAATCCAGCCCCCTGCCCAGCCCCTGCCCCCTGGGGGCCCAACCGCCCCTGGGCTCGGGGAGCTTCTCCCAGCAGTAAGGGGTCATCCCGCCTAGAAACTTCCCCTGTCACCATTCAGTCTCGCTCGCAGCCTCCCTGCAGGACTGACCGGGCACCGGCCGCTGGCTCATCAGCCCGTCTGCGGCAAACTTCTCTCCATATTGGGCTGGCAGAGGCCTTGCTCTCACCGCCTCTCTGGTCACCGGCTACTGGCCCAAAACCTCTGGTTGTTTGAGCTGACTGGGCCAGATTTGCAGGGGGGAGCGAGGGAAGGCAAAAGGAGAGAGAGCAGAAGTGGGGGTGGCATAATTGTTTAGACCACTGGCAGAGGTGAAAGTAAGCCGGTCTGATCCAGTCTGGCGGACCGGGCAAGAGCCGGGACACCGCTGACCGCACCGGCAGAGGGCAGCTTCCCCAGGCCGGTGATGTGAAGGGCTCCGGCCACCGGTACCACAGCGGAGCCCTGGGCCCTTTAAATCGCCGCTGGAGCCCCGGGGGTCCCGGCTGCCGCTGCAGCTACTGCTCCTGCCCTGATTTCAAGGGCCCGAAGCTCCCAGCAGCTGCTCACCTACCAGGGGGAGTTCAGGATTTAGCCAAAATCAAAGTCAGTGGAGTTGAGGATGTCAGCTGGCTCCCCTTCTCTGGTTTGCCCTGCTGAGCATGTCTTTCAAGATCAGGCTGATGAAAGCCCAACAGTGCCATGCTGGGGCCCAGGAGACAGCGGGTGTGAGACGTACCCCAGGGTACAATCTGGACTGTTGAACTGCTTAATTCTCCATCCCAGGGCATGTTTTACACTGCTTCCCAGGCTGGATAAAAATCAATGAGTTAAACAAAAATCAGTGTTTTTATTTAAATTGGATTTTTTTTTTGATAAAATGCTTTTTGAGGAAAAACCTTATCTAAAGATATGTTTAATTAAGATACATTGTAGCTCAAAGATATCTCATCATGGAATAGGGATTGTAAATTCTAATTCTATAGTATGAGACAATATATTCATGGAATGTTTAAGAAAAGTTTTGTACATGAGTTCCAATAGTTGATGGATTAGGGACCCAATTTTATGGGATTCCACAGGCTTCTGTATAGATTATTTAGGTTAATCTTTCCATCTACCCAATGGGACTCAGTGCTCAGTCTAGAAGATCCCATCAGAGATGCTTAGTTTCCCAGTTCTCAAACTGTGGCTTTGTGTCTCCAGATGTAACATGCTTGTTAACAGCCAAAATGTTTTAAAATAATATAGAGAGGTGAGAAATAACAGACCTCACCTCTATTGTCCCTCTGCAAATTTGTGTACACAGAGTCAATCCCTTCCCTCTCTCCAAAAGTGCAAAGTTTCAAAAAGTTGAATGAATAGAAGAATGTTGGAGGTGGAATAGATCTGGACAAGGAGAAGAAGTCTGGAGATAAATGTAAGAAACGATGGATATATGCTTTTCTGTTAAAATATTATATCTTTGCTGTTGAAGAAAAAAATCCAGAATACTTAACGTTGTTGTTTCAGTGAAATAAACAATTTAAATGTCTTTAAGGTGATGTTCTCCTCCACAGGGTGGCATGACTGAAATAACCAAACAATCATTCATTGTCTGATATAGCTGTAAAACTAACCTGAAAAGTTTTCAAAATAAATCTGTTTTAAAATGTATAGTGTGTACCTTCTAAAAATGCAACCTACATCTATCTCTGAGTTGTGTAGAATATCTATTGAGATTATAAAAACCAAAAATGCACTTTTCTGTAGAATACCATGATTAAATCGAGTCTTCCAGACTAGTGATTTAAATCATGATTTAAATCAAATCCACCCTGCTGCATCGCTGTGTGAACCACGCTCTGGTCACACACAGCCATTAGCATTCAAACTCACTCCTGGCTGCACTGTACTGAGTGTGACTAGCCAGACACTCATGAAGTTACTAAAGGACTGAGCAACATCAGCCACTTTTCTGCTCCCAGCCTTGCACCCTGGTAATCTGCATCTTGGACTGCTCAGTCTGTTCACTCTGCTGGAAAATCTCAATAATTAGTGGGTCATCCCCCCCCCCACAAAGTGGTCGGATTAGGCCACAGCCTTGTTCTCTCAAGTCAAATCCCCCAAACACTTCGATGAAAACACACAGGTCCAGACAAAACACTAAAATCAGTTTATTAACGGGAACAAGAACATTTTCAGGGATCACAAGGGAGAAAGATGTGAAAGGTCAGAACTAGTTAAATCTATACAATTAAAACATGCATTTTAAATCCTAAATTTGACCAATCTAAGGAAAATGCGAAGCAAGCAGGTTTTCGCACCCGCCCGCTATTCCAAGCGGTTCACAGTTCTTCGTACCCAGGATGGATTTCCTTCCCGCCTTGGTGCGTCCTCCCCAGTCCAAGGCCCCTGTGGCCTTTCAAGGCATATCCTTGACATCTGTAAAGATGGGAGAGGAGAGGTGAAAATGGAGGCAATTCTCCCTTGTGCTTTTATACCATTCTCTTCTTTGAGGTTCAAGCTCCAGCCAGGGGGCAGGCAACAATCAGTCTGTGCCAAAGTGAGCGTCCAGCCATCCTTCTGGTGAATTGTAACTCTCTTGTTCACAGCTCCACAGCTGGTAAATGGCCAGCTAAGCAATTAAGGGCCACTTAGCACCTAGCTGGTCTGAAGGTACCATTGTCTCTAAAGAGCTAGTTTGTGGGCGTTTTCCAGCATGTAACAAACATACAGAAAACTCTCAGAGCTCTATGGACAGCGCTGATAGACACATTTTAACACGACAATAATATTCAGCAGGTGATAGCAAAGATGACTTTTCCTGTGAAACTTCACAAGACATACTTTGGAGATTTATTCTTCTGTAATCGTGGTGAGCATAAGAGTGTAGACCAGTGGTTCTCAAAAGTGGTTCATTGGCCCCCGCTTCTTTGTGTGTGCGGTCATTTCCGCCCTCGCCCTCACAAGCACATATATGGCCACCCAGCTCTAAAGGCAGAGTCGTTGCTGGCGATGCGCCCAGCTCTGAAGGCCTCCAGCTGCTTAGCAGCACAGAAGTAAGGGTGACCGAGTGAAAAGTGATATTCCTCAATATCACTGTTCACAGCAGACTTATCACCCCATTGCCACCCTGACTTCCGCCCTACTGCTCCACCTGGCTTTTGAGAGCCTGAGCATTCATCCCCACCTCCCAGATAGGCCAGTTTCTTCTTCAAGAGTCCCAGCCGGAGGTCACGCCTCCCTTGACATATTCCTCTGCCTCCATTGGGAGGACATGCCCCACAGTTTGAGAATTACTAGTGTAGACAGTCACCATTGGGATCGGAACCCAAGATGGTAACACCTGCTCCTTTCTGTCTGCGGGATCCCCAGAGAAAATGTCCGAGCAGAAGAGAGTAACAGATCACACTGATATTAACCTTGCAAAACACATTTCGGTGATTTCAGCTATAAACCTTCCCTCCATCCTTCAGCCCCTAACCTCAGTGATTTCAAGGAGAGGGAGCTGGAATTGGGCAGGTGACATGGGCGATGGGTATAATCTCTGAATACAGGAACCCTTTGCATAAATTCTTCACCTCGAAAAAGATATAGCTAAACATAGACCATGACAGTTACCCCTCTTCCAAGTCTTTAACATCTTTACATTTCAAACTCTAGCTTCATGAAGGAGGAAACACTTTTAAAATCTCTCTCTAAAAGTTGAATCTGAGTCAATTACATACAAGTTGCTTAACCCTTTCTTACCATGTGTCACAGAAATTTACATCTTGTGTGGATTCTTCCATGTTAAACGAGGTCTGATGTCCGTATGAAACCTTTCCCACAGTCCAAGCACTTGTGGGGTCTCTCTCCTGTATGGATTTTCTGATGATAACCAAGGGCTGATTTCCAAGTCAAACATTTCCCACAGTCCAAGCACTTGTGGGGTCCTTCTCCTGTGTGGATTGCCTGATGATTAACAAGCTGTGACTTCTGCTTGAAACTTTTCCCACAGTCCAAGCACTTGTGGGGTCTCTCTCCTGTGTGGATTGCCTGATGATTAACAAGCTGTGACTTCTGCTTGAAACTTTTCCCACAGTCCAAGCACTTGTGGGGTCTCTCTCCTGTGTGGCTTTTCTGATGATAACCCAGGCCTGAACTCGAAGTGAAACTTCTCCCACAGTCCAAGCACTTGTGGGGTCTCTCTCCTGTGTGGCTTTTCTGATGATAACCCAGGCCTGAACTCGAAGTGAAACTTCTCCCACAGTCCAAGCACTTGTGGGGTCTCTCTCCTGTATGGATTTTCTGATGATAAACAAGGGCTGATTTCCAAGTGAAACTTTTCCCACAGTCCAAGCACTTGTGGGGTCCTTCTCCTGTGTGGATTGCCTGATGATTAACAAGCTGTGACCACCATGTGAAACTTTTCCCACAGTCCAAGCACTTGTAGGGTCTCTCTCCTGTGTGGCTTTTCTGATGAAAACCAAGGCCTGAACTCGAAGTGAAACTTCTCCCACAGTCCAAGCACTTGTGGGGTCTCTCTCCTGTGTGGCTTTTCTGATGATAACCCAGGCCTGAACTCGAAGTGAAACTTCTCCCACAGTCCAAGCACTTGTGGGGTCTCTCTCCTGTATGGATTTTCTGATGATAAACAAGGGCTGATTTCCAAGTGAAACTTTTCCCACAGTCCAAGCACTTGTGGGGTCCTTCTCCTGTGTGGATTGCCTGATGATTAACAAGCTGTGACCACCATGTGAAACTTTTCCCACAGTCCAAGCACTTGTAGGGTCTCTCTCCTGTGTGGCTTTTCTGATGAAAACCAAGGCCTGAACTCGAAGTGAAACTTTTCCCACACTCCAAGCACTTGTGGGGTCTCTCTCCTGTGTGGCTTTGCTGATGATAACGAAGGCATGAACTCGAAGTGAAACTTTTCCCACACTCCAAGCACTTGTGGGGTCTCTCTCCTGTGTGGCTTTTCTGATGATAAATAAGACCTGATCTCGAAGTGAAACTTTTCCCACAGTCCAAGCACTTGTGGGGTCTCTCTCCTGTGTGGCTTTTCTGATGATAAATAAGACCTGATCTCGAAGTGAAACTTTTCCCACAGTCCAAGCACTTGTCGGGTCTCTCTCCTGTGTGGCTTTTCTGATGATAAATAAGACCTGATCTCGAAGTGAAACTTTTCCCACAGTCCAAGCACTTGTGGGGTCTCTCTCCTGTGTGGCTTTTCTGATGATAACCAAGGCCTGAACTCGAAGTGAAACTTTTCCCACAGTCCAAGCACTTGTGGGGTCTTTCTCCACTGTGGATTCTCTGATGATTAATAAGGTTTGACCTCACTGTGAAACTATTCCCACACTCCAAACACTTATGGGATCTTTCTCCTTTGTGAATTGTTTTATGTTTAAGAAGGTATGACTTCTGCACGAAACTTTTCCCACAGTCCAAGCACTTGTGGGGTCTCTCTCCTGTGTGGATTGCCTGATGACGAACAAGGTCTGATTTCCGCTTGTAACTTTTCCCACAGTCAAAGCACTTGTGGGGTCTCTCTCCTGTGTGGCTTTTCTGATGATAAATAAGACCTGATCTCGAAGTGAAACTTTTCCCACAGTGCAAGCACTTGTGGGGTCTCTCTCCTGTGTGGCTTTTCTGATGATAAATAAGACCTGATCTCGAAGTGAAACTTTTCCCACAGTCCAAGCACTTGTCGGGTCTCTCTCCTGTGTGGCTTTTCTGATGATAAATAAGACCTGATCTCGAAGTGAAACTTTTCCCACAGTCCAAGCACTTGTGGGGTCTCTCTCCTGTGTGGCTTTTCTGATGATAACCAAGGCCTGAACTCGAAGTGAAACTTTTCCCACAGTCCAAGCACTTGTGGGGTCTTTCTCCACTGTGGATTCTCTGATGATTAATAAGGTTTGACCTCACTGTGAAACTATTCCCACACTCCAAACACTTAAGGGATCTTTCTCCTTTGTGAATTGTTTTATGTTTAAGAAGGTATGACTTCTGCACGAAACTTTTCCCACAGTCCAAGCACTTGTGGGGTCTCTCTCCTGTGTGGATTGCCTGATGACGAACAAGGTCTGATTTCCGCTTGTAACTTTTCCCACAGTCAAAGCACTTGTGGGGTCTCTCTCCTGTGTGGACTGCCTGATGTTCAACAAGGTGTGACTTTGTTATGAAACTTTTCCCACAGTCCAAGCACTTGTGGGATCTCTCTCCTGTGTGGATTTTCTGATGACGAACAAGGCTTGAACTCGAAGTGAAACTTTTCCCACAGTCCAAGCACTTGTGGGGTCTCTCTCCTGTGTGGCTTTTCTGATGATAACCAAGGCCTGAACTCGAAGTGAAACTTTTCCCACACTCCAAGCACTTGTGGGGTCTCTCTCCTGTGTGGCTTTTCTGATGATAACCAAGGCCTGAACTCGAAGTGAAACTTTTCCCACAGTCCAAGCACTTGTGGGATCTCTCTCCTGTGTGGATTGCCTGATGACGAACAAGGTCTGATTTCCACTTGTAACTTTTCCCACAGTCAAAGCACTTGTGGGGTCTCTCTCCTGTGTGGCTATTCTCATGTGAATCTAGTGCTGACTTTGAACTGAAACATTTCCCGCATTCAACACATTGAATGGGCTTGTCTACAGTGTGACTTCTCCCATGGTTATTAAGATCTCTGTGCTTATTGAAGCTTTCCCCACTGTCCAAGCATTGAAATGGTTTCTCTCCTGTATGGACTGTTTGATGTGTAACAAGTTGTGATCTCACAATGAATCCTTTCCCACACTCATGGCAGTGCCAGGGTGTCTCTTCCTTAGGATTTGTCTGCTGCTCTCTGGGATTCTCGTCTCCTCCCCCACCGGTCAGAGATTCATCCACTTTCTTCCTGGGTTGATTTATCAGAAGCCTCTCTGACCTGTGCCAATTTCCCCAGGCTTCTCCCTGATTCCAGCAATGGGAAAAATTCCCTTCAGCTCTTCCCAAAAAGGTCCCCTGTGGTTCCACTTCCCCAGGAACTGCCTCATGATGATTCCCCTCCTTCTTCTCACTCACTCGCTCAGCACCTGCTGGGAGAGACACAATCCAGAGAGGAGTCATTGTGCTGGGGAGAAAGAGGAATAGCACTGAGCGAAAAGCCAACACAAAGACTGAGCAATTGGATTCTGCCTCCACATCCCACCCTAACACTTACAAGGAAGGAGAGACGGAAAGGGTGGAATGGCGTGAGCAATATCTGCTGACCATAGCCCTGCTCTCAGTGAGATGAAGAAGAACTGAGGGCGTTACTCACATCATATTTTGGGATTCTCAACTTTTCCTTCATTCCCTAGATGGTTTCTCTGTGAGGGCTCACCTGTGCTTCTGTATCTCAGAAGCCTTCTGTCCTTGAAATCCTGGAGATCGGACACCCACAGCTCTTCCCCTCGTTCCAACCGGGCGATAAGCTCAGGTTTGGGAATGGGAAATCCTGTGCAGAAGGTGAAATGAGTCCAGATCAGGGTGCATGGAGCATTGGTGGAGGATCTGTCACAAAGGATGTCCCGTGAGTGGAACCTGTCCCTGTGCTCTGCTGGAGGAACGTGGAATCCAAGAGGATGGGAACAGGGTCACTGAGCCCCCTTGCGCAGAGGACGTTGTCTGGGGAGGTGAGTTGAATTATTACTACACCCTCACTAGGCGTTCCCAGGATCTGTGCGCTCTGGGGGCCTTGCTGACTCACACACAGGTCTGCACTTAAGACCCTGCCACTTTCTAAACCTGCAGAGCCCAGAGCCCCCCCCATGCCTGGAGCTATTCCCAAGGCGGGAGATGAACAGGGATTGTATGTGCAGCCAAGAAACAACACACACAAGACAATGCGGATTTATGCCCCTTTGAAAGCTGGAGGGGTGGGGATGGTTTAGCTTGTCCATTGGGTTTTGACTCCCGTGTCCCAGTGGAGAGGGCACCGAAATGCATGTATTTCTCACATGGCAGCTGTGCATTATGGAACCCATTCGCCTCTGCACTAACTGACCAGGGAAAAACCTGACCACATTAAGACACGTAGACCCCACAGGTTCTAATAACTGAGGGGATGGGAATCTCTTACCCAGCGAGGACACCATCTCGTAGTTCTCCTGCATGACGTCCCTGTAGAGGGCTCTCTGAGCGGGGTCCAGCAGAGCCCCCTGCCCCTGGGTGAAATAAATAGCCACCTCCTCGAAGGTCACCGGCGTCTGAAACACCAAGAGTCCCCCTCTCAGCACCTGCTGCCCCAGACACAATCCCACTACTCATGGGAAAGGAAAAAAAAAAAGTGAAGCGGTGGGAGGGCCAGAGTAGCAGAATCCCACCCACACCCTGCTCAGAGCAGCCAGGAGGCTTCAGGGGGTGGAGAAGGTGAGAGCTCCCTGTCCGCCCCAGGACACGGAGCACGCCAGGATCTTCTCATTTCCCACACGCCTGCCAGCCACAGACTGGGACAGGAAGCAGAACTCTGAGCCGGGGACAGGGGCAGGAATCCCGACAGCTTCCCTTCGTATTTCACAGGAGCCCTGGGCAAGTGGGGTCAGGCTCCAGCACTGGGAGCCTGGAAAATGTTCCCAGCCCTGCCGAGGTGGTTATATCCTGCCTGAGAAATGGGGGAATGTCCCCTCCCCCTTTCCCTGCTACAATGGGCCTACTAAGTAAATCAGTAGGTTTATCAAACCCTGACTCCTCCCTCCCCCGCCCAGCAGCGCCCTGAGACTCCCCTACCTGAGCTGGCTCCATCACAGCCATTTCCCTTCTCTCTCCTCTGGAAGACTGGCCGATCTTTAGTGAAACGTGGACCTGATTCCTCAGCCTGTCGGGGCGAGAGGGAGGTTAAGAAAGGGGCTTCTGTCCATGTCACAGAAGATCCTCCTCCATTGCCCCATCTTCCCTTCAGTGCACCCCTTCCCCCATCCCAGCCTGCCCCCGGCATCCCCTGCACCCGCCTCCGGCCCCTCTTTATCCTCCTCCCCCTGCAGCCCAGATGTGACGGGGGGGGGCCCGCTGCAAGGGGGGGATGGGAGGGTCTCTCTTACCTTCCCTCCGAGCGGGGCCCCCCCGGGGTAGGGGCCGGGCGGGGAAGGGGCCCTGGCCGGGCTGGGGGCTCTGCCCTGGGAGAGGCTCCCGGGGAGCAGCGGGCAGGGCCCGGCTGGAGGTTCCCCTCTCCCGGCTGCAGCCCGGGCTCCGGGCTCCCAGCACCAGCCGCCGGGGCGCGGGGATCTCGCCGGGAGCCAGAGTCCCCGCAGCGGCTGCGAGTCACTTCCTGGGCCGGGCCTGAGCCCCGCGATCCTCCCCCCAGAGCCGCCCCGCAGCCGCTCCTGGGTCCTAGCGATCAACTCACCGAAGGATCAGCAGCCCTGTGCCCGGCTCCTGTTACACTCACAGGCTCCAAGGCACAAGGGACCATCATGAGCATCTTGCCCAGGGGTTCTCACCACCAAATTTGGTGGCCTCAGAGGGTGGCCAGCAACTCTCGCTGGTGCCCGCTCTCACATTTGCCCATAAAATCCCAATTAACTTTACTAGAAACCAATCAATATGCACAGAGGTAAGAGGGGGGAACACTCCTCCTAGTGTGAGGAACTTTTCTGACTTCTACCGAGCCGCAGAGGAAATGGCGAGCAAAAGGATCTGAGTCCTTTACCCAGAGGCCTGCATGACATCGAGGACTCGTCCCCCCCACCCGCTTCCACTCTGGACCCCTGTAACCCCAAGGCTGGGCCCAGGGCTCCTGAGGTGCTCGACCCCCAACCTTGTGATCACTCAGGACAGCTGTCCCCATTCTGGGGTGTTCTCTCCACTCTGGATGCTTCCTTCATCATTGCACAGAGTTAAGAACAAATACAATTTATTAAACAGCAAGTAATACAAAAATAAAGAGAAAAGTGGGAAAGATGAAAGGAAAACATGTCACCACGCTCTGTGGGGGGGAACCCCAAACAACCCTCTCTGGAATGCCAGGGCACTTCACAGTCTGTCCCTCCCAAGTCCCAGGCCTCCTGCCCAGGCCCTGGCTGTGCTGCAGGCATGCCCAGGGTTGGACACTAACTCTGGTGTTGGCCTCAGGCTCCAGGTAGTAGGACCCTTCTTCCTAGCCTCAGCTGCTTCCTGTCAGGGTTATGATCCCCCACCCAGTCTGGCCTGCAAGGCATCTTGGTTGAAGGCCTCTCCTTGCCCTGGGACCTTTGCCCAGGGTCCCCTTCGCTCACTGCTCCCGGCTGCTCCAGTTTCCCTCTGCCTCCAGCCCAGCCCAGCCCTCCTCTCTCCTTAGCCCCTCCTGCTCTGCTCTAGCCCAGCCAGCTCCAGCTGACACAAGGGAGAGGACCCCGGCTGCTGACTCCCTCATTGGCCTGCCTGCCCTGTCAATCAGGCTGACCTACAGCATTGCCCTCCCCCCCGCCCCTTGTCACTCTCAGGATCTTCATTTCTCATTGGCCCTTCCCCTTTCTTTTGGGGTTTGGAGACGAGCTAACTAATGGCCAGCCCATTAAATTTCAGTAAGGGGCCAACAATCCCCTTACTCCTATAAACATGAAAATCATAGTTTCTTTATTGGCAGTTAGTAAATCCGCTGCTGTGAAAAAGGGTATTTCTATGTTTGCTAAAAATTTTCACAACCTCTCAGCTAGCGACTCGGGTTGCCAATTTGGTAATATTTTAAAAATGGACACTCAAGTCGGAGTGCTGCAACCTCCCCTGCCCCGCCTCTTCCCCCCAAGGTCCCATCCCTGCCCCACCTCTTCCCTCCAAGGCCCTGCTCCGACTCCACCTCTTCCTCCAAGGGCCTACCCGCCCTCCACTTCTCTTTCCCCCTTCCCTGCCTAAGTCAAGAAGGGCTTGTCTGTGGAGCCGGGGCTGGGTGCTGCAGCTGCCCAGTGCAGGTAGGAGGCAGCCCCGGCTGAGTCGGGTCTGATGGGAGTGATGACCCAGTGCCTCCCCACCCGCAGTAACTCGACTTTGGCTGTCCGGTCAGTAGATGTGATCGGACACTGTCAGGTCCCCTTTTCCACCGGACTTCATGGTGGAAAACCGGGCACCTGGCCACCCTAACAGCACCCACTGTGCCAGAAGTGCTGGGAACGCGTCAGGGACAAGTTCTGCTTTCCGATGGTGGAGGAAGGAACCAGGGGGCAGGTGGGTTAGACTCAGTTCTGACCAGCAGGGAAGAATTCATTGGTCGAGATGCAATTACTGTAAAGTGGGTGCACAACTAAAGACTGCACTCAGAGTAGTTATTTATGGTCTGGTGTCAAACTGGGAGGGGAATGGTGCTGGGGGGGGTGGAGGAGGGAGAAGCTCCAGCTGGCCTCCCTCGCTCTTTATGGGGAAGAGGGAGTGGGGGCGGGGGGGCAGCCCAGCAGGGAACGGGGCCTAGATGGGGAGCAATTCACACAGAGCTGGTAGGGCAGCCACGTTCCTGGGAGAGATGCTGCTGGAGTTGGCAGAGCGGGCTCTCAGTTCCCCACAATCCCCTCCTAGGTCGGTGGAAGTGCTCCTGGTGAGGACACAGCCCACCGACCCAAGGAGGATAGCGTGGACATCATCTACCGCAGTCATTACTTGAGTGGTTATAAGTCAATCTAATACAGGTCAACTTAAGTTTGCAGTGTTGACGTACCCTTACAAACAAAAGGATTTCTCTCACCCAAAAGCTTTCAGCAGTCCATGCTCTTTGGAAAGCCTTCCAGCTCGGACCACTCCCCCAGCTCAATGATGCTCCTATTGTCTTTCAAGGGATCTTGCTGCCCTGAGTAGAGATGGGGCCAGAACCCCTTTCTCCACTTCTTGTACTCGGATCCTATATACTTGAAAAGTCTTTGCTGGGTCATGGGGTCAGGGAACTCCGTGGCGTAAGTGAGCTACACACTGTACTACAGATGAATTGTAAGTTTCTTTGTTTACCCCTTTCCTCCTGTTGGTGGAAATCTCAGAGAATCCTTTAAGACTCAAAATCAGGGGAAGAAATTTACCCATTTTCTTCTGAAGTGGCTAAACCGGCTTTGCTTCTCGCCTCATTATTCAGCTGTATTAGTTACAAAAGTTTTAGCATCATCATAAAAGAAAGAGAACGAAAGAGAAAACAACCTTCCCATCTACAAATGATCTGGACGAAACCTAGAAAAAGCCGGGAAGTAATTTTACCAGTAGATGGAAACGGGGCTCTAAGATCTGAAGATCCAACTGTGCTTTGAAGTTCATTGAGATTTCCCTGCCAACTCCAAGTGTCTGTGACACTTCCTTCTCCAGCCCTCCGGAGTCTGACTAGAATCATAGACATCAAAGCTGTGGCTCCTAAGCATGGAGAGCCGGGGACAGGGTGGTACGTGACACCGTGGGAGATGGAGGGATAGAACGGAGGCAGGTTAAACTTTCCATGGCTGGGACAGAGGCTGCTGTGTGGAGAGAGGAGCGTGACAGTGAGAGGGGAAGGAGGGAATCTCTCGCACTCACCCTGTTGCCCTGAAATAGCACAGAAGCGAAAACTCCACATTTTACTGTCCCTTCTCCCACCTTTTTAGCATCTGGTTAATTCTGGCCCATAAGGGATAAAATGTAGAAGCAGTAAATGCTTGACTATCTGGGAATGAGACAACCTGGCCCCGAAGGGGGAACTCAGGGACTAGCAATCACTCTGCTAACGGGAGGTTGGGCATCAGAAACTGTGTTCCCGGCAGGCTACGCAGCTGCACTGCAGGCTATGGAGGGCCATGGAGGCAGGCAGGGAGAGGAGCCCCTCCCCAGGCTTGGCCTAGGTCCACTGGAGCTGCTGGGGAGAGGAACCCCTCCCTCAGCCCGGCCCAGGACCACAGGAGCCGCTGTGGCTGGGGAGAGCTGCCTCTGACCTGGCCCCAAACTCCTGTGGTGAGAGAGGGCTGGGGGAGTCCTCTCTCCACTGCAGTCTGAACCCCAAACCCCTCATCCTCAGTCCCAACCCCCACATGCCTAGCCAGACCACTCACTCCTCCGCACCCCATCCCTCTGCCCCAGCCCTGAACCCCCTCTCACACGTCAACCTCCACATCCCCAGCCCCACCCCAGAGCCCGCACCTGAATCCAGAGCCCTCACCCCCTGCACCTCATCCCTGTCCCAGTCCTGAGCCAGTTCCCACACTCCGAATCTCTCAGCCCCACCCCCACCCCGTGAATTTTGTTCTGTGCGCCAATATGGAGATGGTGTGTCACATACTGGTGCGTAGAACCAAATTCATTCCGCACTTGGATGTAAAAACGGAGGGAACACTGGTCAGAACACATCCGATGCTGAGCGGGCTCCAGCAGAGCCCCCTGCCCCTGGGTGAAATACACAGCCACCTCCTCCAAGGTCACCGGCATCTGAAACAGCAAGAGTCCCCCGCTCAGCACCTGCTGCCCCTGCCACAGTCCCACTAATCATGGCAAAGAAAGAAAAGAGTGAAGGGCCAGAGTAGCAGAATCCCACAGGCACCTGCTCAGAGCGGCCAGGAGGCTCCGGGGGCTGGGAGACGGTGAGAGCTCCTTGTCCCCCAAGCACACGGAGAAGGGGAGGGTCTTCTCATTTCCCACACGCCTGCCAGCCACAGGCTGAGTCGGGAAGCAGAGCTCTGAGCCGGGGACGGGGACAGGAATCCCGACAGCTTCCCTTCCTATTTCACAGCAACTGTTACGAATTATTCCAGTTAGGACACGTACAGTTCGTTTCTAGGCTGAGGCAACCAAATAAAGACAGACTGCAGAGTGTCTCAGAGTTTGTAGGTTTATTACGTTCAAGCGTGGTACCGTTCTCTTAAGCAGAGCGGGACCCCGATTACAGGTTACACAAAGATTATATACTGTTGGCAAAACATCCTGCCTGTGTGCTTCGGGTGGGGGCCTAAGTCAATAAACAGGCCTTCTCCTTATCTATCACCAATCCCCTGCAGCCACCTTCCCCCTCCAAAACGCTGAATTAGCAGCTATTTCAGGCATGTCGGCTGGTTCCTGTCTCCTTTGTTTCCCTTCTCTTGAAACTGTCCAGACTGTCCACCCTGAAGGATCCTTCCTTCCTTGGTACGTGATGTGCACGCTTCTAGTTAATGGCCGACAGGAAACCCAAAATGGAGTCACCTATGCTAACTAGGTTAATTTCCCCTAACAATTATGAACAGGAGGCTGCCAGGCAACTTTCCAACACCACAATCTAAAGGCCACTGTCCTCCGATCCCACTGAGGAGTACCAAAAGAAACTACATCAACTGCTCAAGAAACTCCCTGCAACAGCACGGGAACAAATCCCTGCAACAGCACGGGAACAAATCTACACAGACAGACCCCTAGAGCGCCGACCAGGGGTATTCTATCTGCTACCCAAGATCCATATACCTGGAAACCCTGGACGCCCCATCATCTCAGGCATCGGCACTCTTACAGCAGGATTATCTGGCGATGTGGACTCTCTCCTCACACCCTATGCTACCAGCACTCCCAGCTGTCTTCGAGACACCACCGACTTCCTGAGGAAGTGAGGAGGGCTTTAAACTAGGTTCACCGGGAGAAGGAGACCAAAGCCCTGAGGTAAGTGAGCAAGCAGGATACCTGGAGGAAGCACAGGCAGGAACCTCTGTGCGGGGAGCGCTCCTACCTCAAACTGAGAATGAGGGGCGATCAGCAGGTTATCTCAAGTGCCTATATACAAATGCACAAAGCCTTGGAAACAAGCAGGGAGAACTGGAGGTCCTGGTGAAGGCAAGGAATTATGACGTGATTGCAATAACAGAGACTTGGTGGGATAACTCAATGACTGGAGTACTGTCATGGATGGTTATAAACTGTTCAGGAAGGACAGGCAGGGCAGAAAAGGTGGGGGAGTAGCACTGTATGTAAGGGAGCAGTATGACTGCTCAGAGCTCCGGTACGAAACTGCAGAAAAACCTGAGTGTCTCTGGATTAAGTTTAGAAGTGTGAGCAACAAGAGTGATGTTGTGGTGGGAGTCTGCTATAGACCACCGGACCAGGGGGATAAGGTGGATGAGGCTTTCTTCCGGCAGCTCGCAGAAGCTACTAGATCGCACGCCCTGGTTCTCATGGGCGACTTTAATCATCCTGATATCTGCTGGGAGAGCACTACAGCGGTGCATAGACAATCCAGAAAGTTTTTGGAAAATGTAGGGGACAATTTCCTGGTGGAAGTGCTGGAGGAGCCAACTAGGGGGAGAGCTTTTCTTGACCTGCTGCTCACAATTCACCGGGAAGAATTAGTAGGGGAAGCAAAAGTGGATGGGAATCTGGGAGGCAGTGACCATGAGTTGGTCGAGTTCAGGATCCTGACACAGGGAAGAAAGGTAAGCAGCAGAATACGGACCCTGGACTTCAGGAAAGCAGACTTCGACTCCCTCAGGGAACTGATGGGTAGGATCCCCTGGGGGAATAACATGAGGGGGAAAGGAGTCCAGGAGAGCTGGCTGTATTTCAAAGAGTCCCTATTGAGGTTACAGGGACAAACCATCCCGATGTGTCGAAAGAATAGTAAATATGGCAGGCGACCAGCTTGGCTTAACGGTGAAATCCTTGCAGATCTCAAACATAAAAAAGAAGCTTACAAGATGGGGAAGATTGGACAAATGACCACGGAAGAGTATAAAAATGTTGCTCGGGCACGTAGGAATGAAATCAGGAGGGCCAAATCACACCTGGAGCTGCAGCTAACAAGAGATGTTAAGGGTAACAAGAAGGGTTTCTTCAGGTATGTTGGCAACAAGAAGAAAGCCAAGGAAAGTGTGGGCCCCTTACTGAATGAGGGAGGCAACGTAGTGACAGAGGATGTGGAAAAAGCGAATGTACTCAATGCTTTTTTTGCCTCTGTCTTTACGAAGAAGGTCAGCTCCCAGACTGATGCGCTGGGCAACACAGCATGGGGAGTAGGTGGCCAGCCCTCTGTGGAGAAAGAAGTGGTTAGGGACTATTTAGAAAAGCTGGATGTGCACAAGTCCATGGGGCCGGATGCGTTGCATCTGAGAGTGCTAAAGGAGTTGGCGGCTGTGATTGCAGAGGCATTGGCCATTACTTTGAAAATTCATGGTGATCGGGGGAAGTCCCGGACAACTGGAAAAAGGCTAATGTAGTGCCCATCTTTAAAAAAGGGAAGAAGGAGGATCCTGGGAACTACAGGCCAGTCAGCCTCACCTTAGTCCCCGGAAAAATCATGGAGCAGGTCCTCAAGGAATCAATCCTGAAGCACTTACATGAGAGGAAAGTGATCAGGAACAGTCAGCATGGATTCACCAAGGGAAGGTCATGCCTGACTAATCTAATCGCCTTCTATGATGACATTACTGGTTCTGTGGATGAAGGGAAAGCAGTGGATGTGTTGTTTCTTGACTTTAGCAAAGCTTTTGACACAGTCTCCCACAGTATTCTTGTCAGCAAGTTAAAGAAGTATGGGCTGGATGAATGCACTATAAGGTGGGTAGAAAATTGGCTAGATTGTCGGGCTCAATGGGTAGTGATCAATGGCTCGATGTCTAGTTGGCAGCCGGTATCAAGCGGAGTGCCCCAAGGGTCGGTCCTGGGGCCGATTTTGTTCAATATCTTCATTAATGATCTGGAGGATGGTGAAGATTGCACTCTCTGCAAATTTGCGGATGATACTAAACTAGGAGGAGTGGTAGATATGGTGGCAGGTAGGGATAGGATACAGAGGGACTTAGACAAATTGGAGGATTGGGTCAAAAGAAATCTGATGAGGTTCAACAAGGATAAGTGCAGGGTCCTGCACTTAGGACGCAAGAATCCAATGCACCGCTACAGACTAGGGACCGAATGGCTAGGCAGCAGTTCTGCGGAAAAGGACCTAGGGGTGACAGTGGATGAGAAGCTGGATAGGAGTCAACAGTGTGCCCTTGTTGCCAAGAAGGCCAATGACATTTTGGGATGTATAAGTAGGGGCATAGCCAGCAGATCGAGGGACGTAATCGTTCCCCTTTATTCGACATTGATGAGGCCTCATCTGGAGTACTGTGTCCAGTTTTGGGCCCCACACTATAAGAAGGATGTGGAAAAATTGGAGAGAGTCCAGCGAAGGGCTACAAAAATGATTAGGTGACTGGAACACATGACTTATGAGGAGAGGCTGAGGGAACTAGGATTGTTTAGTCTGCAGAAGAGAAGAATGAGGGGGGATTTGATAGCTGCTTTCAACTACCTGAGAGGTGGTTCCAAAGAGGATGGTTCTAGACTATTCTCAGTGGTAGAAGATGATAGGACAAGGAGTAATGGTCTCAAGTTGCAGTGGGGGAGGTTTAGGTTGGATATTAGGAAAAACTTTTTTACTAGGAGGGTGGTGAAACACTGGAATGCGTTACCTAGGGAGGTGGTAGAATCTCCTTCCTTAGACGTTTTTAAGGCCAGGCTTGACAAAGCCCTGGCTGGGATGATTTAATTGGGGATTGGTCCTGCTTTGAGCAGGGGGTTGGACTAGATGACCTCCTGAGGTCCCTTCCAACCCTGATATTCTTTGATTCTATGATTCTATGAAACTACAACGTATTGGTGATCTTCCTGAAAACACCATCCTGGCCACCATGGATGTAGAAGCTCTTTACACCAATATTCCACACAAGGATGGGCTACAAGCTGTCAGGAACATTATCCCTGATGAGGCCACGGCACACCTGGTGGCTGAGATTTGTGACTTTGTCCTCACCCTCAACCATTTCAGATCTGGGGACAATTTATACCTTCAAGTCAGCAACACTGCATGGCCCCACAGCATGCCAACATCTTTATGGCTGACTTAGAACAACGCTTCCTCAGCTCTCGTCCCCTAGCGCCCCCTCCTCTATTTGCGCTACATTGAGGACATCTTCATCCTATGGACCCATGGGAAGGAGGCCCTTGAAGAATTCCACCTGGATTTCAACAATTTCCACCCCAGCATCGACCTCAGCCTGGACCAGTCCACACAAGAGATCCTGGACACTACAGTGCAAATAAGTGATGGTCACATAAATACCACCCTATACTGGAAACCTACTGACCTCTATACTTACCTACATGCCTCCAGCTTCCATCCAGGACACATCACACGATCCACTGTCTACAGCCATGCCCCAAGATACAACCGCATTTGCTCTAATCCCTCAGGCAGAGACAAACACCTACAAGATCTTTATCAAGCATTCTTAAAACTACAATACTCACAGACTGACAAAGCAAGATGGAGACCCAGAAGTCACCTTCTACAGGACAGGCCCAACAAGGGAAATAACAGAACACCACTGGCCATCATGTACAGCCCCCAGCTAAAACCTCTCCAGCGCATCATCAACGATGTACAACCTATCCTGGAAAACGATTCCTCATTCTCACAGACCGTGGGAGGCAGGCCAGTCCTCGCTTACAGACAGCTCCCAATCTGAACCAAATACTCACCAGCAACTGCACACCACACCACAGAAATGCTAACCCAGGAACCAATCCCTGCAACAAATCCCATTGCCAAATCTGTCCCCGTATCTACTCTAGCGACACCATCATAGGACCCAACCATAACAGCCACGCCATTGATAAAGAACCAGAAAACAACCCTATAATCATGTAAAGCTAGGCTTCTGTCTTTTTTCTATGCTTATCTGTCCTTTCCCTATGTTTATGGGTAGAAAGAATTTGAACTATGTGTAACCTGTACTCCCCGTTTGGGGAAGGAATTCCTTATACAGATGGGCCTCCATGTTCATACCTCAAGACTCAGACCAACAGGGGTTGACCGGTTTGAACTGGAAGAGATATCACAAAGTATGTTGAACCAAGCTATAAAAGCTCTACCTTGTTCTTTGTTCTGGGCTTCGCCATATTCCTCTGTGTAGGAATTGGTGAGCCCTTCAGCTGTTGTACTTGCTAGCATTAAAGTGCCTCTTTTTATCTAAGAGTCCTAACTCTGTGTTTGTTTGGCTAATACAGAAGTCCAGGGAAGGCTACCCTCCCAACCCTAGACGGGAGGGAAACCCTTTTTCCCTAACAAAATTGGGGGCTCGTCCGGGATTGCCGCTTCTCCAGACCGGTGGACGGTTGGGACTCTGAATCCTTCTTGCTGGCACCTGGGTTGCTTTAACCCTGAAGGCTTCCCGTCTCGCTTCCACCCGCTGCTTCGGCTAAATAAGGCATCCCTAAAGGCACTAGGGTCCAAACCTATTGGTGAACACCGGCCGGTGGGAACTTGGTGAGTTCTGAATTTTTCCTTTGTGATTGTCTAGACAACAGTCAGGGGTTCTGTCTTTTGGAAAAGACAGAAGGGGGGTCCAGTAGAATTGTCGATCCTTCTACGCCCCTGGGCTATATGTTAAAACATTATGATAGGGATATCAAGGCCTTACAATCGGATAGCAACAAAGCTGTGTATAAGTTTATATTTTTGTGTCAAGGTCCTTGGGTGGGAATGACGCAAGACGATCCAGAGCCAGGAAATCGCTGGCCGGGGGAAGGAACATTTGAGTTACATACTGTTGTTCAATTACGGAAAGCACTGTATGGTTTGAAACCGCGGCAACTTAAGTATTCAGATGTATGGATAATAGAGGCCGAACGGCGCAAAAGCACCAGTGTAACTACTAGTTTACGAATTGAGGAAGAAAAACTTAAAGCCATGCGGCCTCCACCCTATAATCCAGGATCCGGTGATGCTGACCGGAAGCCAAAAACACCAAAGTCTATTTATCCCCAACTCCCATTGAAAGAAGCAGGGGATCCTATACCACTGGAAGAATGTACCTGGATATGGGGTGGGGTACCACCGCCCGGCCCCGACGCACCCACGTCCCCGGAGAGTGACCGGGCGCGCTACAGGGAGAGAAGCGGCCCCGCTCTCCCGCTAGCTACTGATGCACCCACATCCGACACAGAGCAGGGGGATGCTCAGGAGGCTGGCACCTCTACAAGGGAGGTGGCAAATCTTGATCCGCGACACCTCAGTGATGCGACGCCTGCTAAAACCCGCTCTCAAGAGACACCTCAGGCAAAAGTTATTGGTGCTGTGATGGCTAGTGCAGTCCAAATGCCTATGCGACAACTACCAAGTGGTGTGGGGGGAACACAAATGGTGTATGTCCCTTTTACCAGCACGGATCTAATGAATTGGTCAGCTACTTTCCCCCCATTTCGAAAGTGTCCGGAAGAATTTATTAAAAAGTTGAAGGGTATTTTCACAATGTATAATTTTAACTATGATGATGTGGAGATGGTTTTGAATCAAGTACTAAGTGAGGGTGAGAAGGCAACGGTGTATAAGAAAGCCAGAGAGACGGTACAAGGCAAGGAGACATATCCACAAGGGAAACCTGAAATGGATTGGGATGTTCCGGAAAACATTTGTGTGTGGGATAATATGAGAAAGCGAATTTTAGAAGCATTAGAGGAGAAGTCTAAGCCTGTTTATGATTGGGGAAAGGTGGATGCATGTGTTCAGAAGCACGATGAACACCCAGGGGAATTTTTCCACTGCCTGTGTAAGGTTTCAAAAAACCATGGCGGTTTAGATCCAACCTCCCCTGTAGCAAAAACACAAGTGATCAGCCAGTATGTAAAAAACTTATTACCATTCGCTCAGAAGTATGTGTGTAGTCAACCAGCTTATGAAAACAAAACGCTGGAGGAGGTGGTGGGTTTAGCAGCCCATGCTTGGAGGAATAGAAAGGAATTGGACACTAGGAGGTCCGAAAAGCTTCTTGATCTGCAGTTGCAAGGGTTCCAAGACAGCTCTCGGGGACGAGACGCCAGCCGTAGGAGGGGAGACTTTCGAGGAAGAGGCGGAAGGGGAGGCAGCTCTACCCAGGGATGGGAACCACAAGGTCAGAACTTCCAGCCACGGCCCGGGAGGGCAGGGCCAGATGAGTGCCGGCGGTGCCGGCAAAAGGGACACTGGGCTGCCCAGTGTCCGAATTACCCCCCCGAGTCAGCTGACCCTCTTATGCAAGCCTACCAAAGGGTTCAGGAAAAGGGGCAAGAAGAAGAAGGTACTGATTGAAAGCTAGCTGCCCACAATGCCTCGCTCCCCCCGCCGGAAACCCCCTCCACTTCTTGGACAGTGCAGCTGGATGCAAACCATCTGGAACTTCCCGTTGTGGTGGGAGGAAAAACTTATTCAATGTTAGTTGACACCGGAGCAGATAGAAGTACTCTACAGGACCCCAACCTCCCTACTACTTCTGCAACTGTAAAGGCTATAGGCATTGGTGGCTCAGACGGAGAAATTGTTTTTCGCTCCGGGGGTCCATGCAGCTGGAAAGGCCGTCACTGCACAGTGTGGGTTGTGTCAACGATATAATCATCAGGGAGCAATCAAACCACAAGTTATGGGACATAGCAAACTACCTGAGTACCCATTTGCTGTGGTCCAGATGGACTTCATGGATTTACCACCAGTGACAGGACGAAAACACTTGCTTGTCCTGGTTGACCTTTTTTCAGGGTGGGTTGAGGCGTTCCCCACATCCGTTTTGCTACGGATACTGAAAAGCAGATGCAGTATCCGTAGCAAAGTGTCTCCTCAAGGATATTATTCCCCGCTTTGGAGTAATGACTCGTTTGGAAAGTGACCAAGGACCCCATTTCACTTCCCAAATTATTCAGCATATAGCGAAAGCCTTAGGCATAAAACAGGCCTTGCATACCCCCTATCATCCACAAAGCTCAGGAAAAGTGGAAAGGGCGAATGGGCTGATCAAAACCCAATTAGCAAAGCTATGTGAGCAAACTGGATTACAGTGGCCTGAAGTGTTACCCATAGTGTTAACCAACCAGTGTAATACAGCCCATAGGAAACACTGGCTGACACCGTTCGAAATTCTATTTGGCCGACCCTTGCCAATCCCCCTAGCCAATACAAACGGATTTGTCCCAGTGAAAACGTCGCTAATGGCGGGACAAGATAAGTTGGCGGGTTACTGTCGCATGTTGCAAGATGCGTTAAGTGACGCGTGGGCCAAAGTAAAGGATGCCCAACCTTTACCACTTGATACTTGTGCACACACACATTGCCTGGAACCACGGTGGTCGGCCCCTGCTCAAGTCCTTCTGACTACTCCGACTGCGGTAAAGATCGAGGGCATTGATAGATGGGTGCACTGCAGCCACTGTAAAAAGGTTCCTGCTCCAACGTCTCCAACGACTGCCATCACGACCGCCGCTCCTACATGAACTGTGTACCGGTCGGTCAGCGGGATCAGAAGCAGTTACAGAATTCTGGGACACTGGTTATACTGTTACAATTTGTACTGCCTTGTGTTTTGTTTGTAGTTGTTAGTGTTTACAATGTATGTACGGTTACGGGCATTAACCTGGAACCTTGCCCTAGGGAGTTGGGACAAAAACACGTTTTTACAATTAGCCCAAAATCTAACCAACTCCTGGAATGTTAGTGACTGTTGGGTGTGTTCCCACTTCTCCTCGCATTCATTGCAAGGGTTCCCCATTTTGCCGGTTCCAGTACTCCTTGATTCTTGGCAAAATGGTTTGGCGTGGTACGGCCAAAAGGGAAAAAGGGGCAGGGGACCCATGGATTTTAGGAAGTGGATCCCAAACCATCGCCCAGACTTGCTTGTTAAGGCCCCCTTGTGCGTAGAGAAGAGGTCACTGCACTCCCAAGGTAAAACCACTCTGGGAAAATACCCAAAGACCTCCACTCTGGGAAAATTCCTCTGTGTAGGAATTGGTGAGCCCTTCAGCTGTCGTACTTGCTAGCATTAAAGTGCCTCATTTTATCTAAGAGTCCTGACTCTGTGTTTGTTTGGCTAATACAGAAGTCCAGGGAAGGCTCCCCCCCAACCCTAGACGGGAGGGAAACCCTTTTTCCCTAACACCATCAGGAGCACATTCACCTGCACATCTACCAATGTGATCTATGCCATCATGGGCCAGCAATGCCCCTCTGCCACGTACATTGGCCAAACCGGACAGTCTCTATGTAAAAGAATAAATGGACACAAATATGACATCAGGAATGGTAACGTACAAAAGCCAGTAGCAGAACATTTCACTCTCCCTGGACATTCAATAACAGATTTAAAAGGAGCCATCCTTCAACCAAAAATCTTCAAAAACAGACTTCAGAGAGAAACTCCAGAGCGACAATTCATTTGCAAACTTAAAACCAACAATTTGGGCCTGAATAGGGATGGGAGTGGCTGGCTCACTACAAAACCAATTTCCCTCTCTTGGTATTGACCCCTCCTCATCAGTCATTGGGAGTGGACCACGTCCATCCTGTGTGGATTCTCCCATTTTTAATGAGGTATGATCTCTGTCTGAAACTTTTCCCACAGTCTAAGCACTTGTGGGGGTCTCTCTCTTGTGTAGATTCTTCCATGTTCAAGGAGGTCTGATCTCCATGTGAAACTTTTCCCACAATCCAAGCACTTGTGGGGTCTCTCTCCTGTGTGGATTATCTGATGATAAACAAGCTCTGAACTTCTTATGAAAGTTTTCCCACAGTCCAAGCACTTATGGGGTCTCTCTCCTGTGTGGATTGCCTGATGTTTAGCAAGCTTTGACCTCGCTGTGAAACTTTTCCCACAGTCCAAGCACTTGTGGGGTCTTTCTCCTGTGTGGATTGCCTGATGTTTAACAAGGTGTGACCTCTGCATGAAACTTTTCCCACAGTCAGAGCACTTGTGGGGTCTCTCTCCTGTGTGGCTTTTCTTATGTGATGTTCATGCTGCCTTTAACTGAAACGTTTCCCGCACTCGAGGCATTGAATGGGCTTCTCTCCAGTGTGGCTTCTCCCATGGTTATTAAGATCTGAGAGTTTATTGAAGTTTTTCCCACAGTCCAAGCATTGAAGGGGTTTCTCTCCAGTATGGATTGTCTGATGTGTCACAAGCCGTGATCTCACAATGAATCCTTTCCCACACTCAAGGCACTGCCAGGGTGTCTCTTCCTTGGGATTTGTCTGCTGCGCTCTGGGATCTTCATCTCCTCCCCCACTGTTAAGAGATTCATCCACTTTGTTCCTGGGGAGGTTTCCCAGAAGCCTCTCTGACCTGTGCCAATTTCCCCAGGCTTCTCCCTCTTCCGTGCAGTCGTAAAAATTCCCTTCAGCTCCTCCCACCAAGGGCCCCTGTGGTTGCACTTCTCCAGGGACTTCCTGATGACGATTCCCCTCCTCATTCTCACTCCCTCGCTCAGCACCTGCTGGGAGAGACTCAACTGAGACAGGAGTCATTGTGCAAGGGAGAGAGAGGAATAGCACCGAGGGAAACCCAACAGAAAGACTGAGCAATTGGATTCTGCCTCCACATCCCACCCAAACACTGACAAGGAAGGAAAGCTGGGAAACAAACTCCTGCAGCTAAGAGGCTGGGTGGAATGCCGTGAGCGATAACTGCTGACTACAGCCCTGTCCTGGCTGAGATGAGGAAGAACTGAGGGCGTTATTCACACCTTATTTTGGGATTCTCAAACTTTTCCTTCATTCCCCAGATTGTCTCTGTGTCAGTCCTCACCTGTGCGGGTGCATCTCAGAAGCCTTCCTTCCTCACAGGCCTGGAGATCGGGCACCCACGGCTCGTCCCCTTGCTCCAGCTGGGCGATCAGCTCAGGTTTGGAAATGGGAACTCCTGTGCAGAGGGTGGAATCAGACCAGATCAGGGTGCATGGAGCATTGGTGGACGATCTGTCACAAAGGACATTCCGTGAGTGGAACCTGTCCCTGTGCTCTGCTGGAGGAACGAGAAATCCAAGAGGATGGGAACAGGATCACTGAGCCCTCTTGCGCAGGGGGACTTTATTTGGGAGGTGAGTTGAATTATTACTACACCCTTACTAGGCGTTCCCAGGATCTGTGTACTCTGAGGGCTTTGCTGACTCACACAAAGCTCTGGACTTAAACCCCTCCTCTTTATAAACCTGCAGACCCCAGAGCCCTCTCCATAGCTGGAGCTATTCCCAGGGAGGGGGGTCCATTGGGTTTTGACTACCATGTCCTCCTGGAGGGGGCACGGAGATGCAAGTGTCTCTCATGGCAGCTGTGCATTATGGAACCCATTCGCCCTGATCTCACTGACCAGGGAAGAAACTGACCAAATTCAGATACACAGGCCCCACGGCTTCCAATAACGGAGGGGACAAGAATCCCTTACCCAGCGAGGTCACCGTCTTGTAGTTCTCCTGCATGACGTCCCTGTAGAGGGCTCTCTGAGCGGGGTCCAGCAGAGCCCCCTGCCCCTGGGTGAAATACACAGCCACCTCCTCGAAGGTCACCGGCCCCTGAAACAACAAGAGTCCCCCACTCAGCACCTGCTGCCCCAGCCACAATCCCACTAATCATGGCAAAGAAAGAAAAACGTGACGCTATGGGTGGGCCAGAGTAGCACAATCCCACAGGCACCCTGCTCAGAGCAGCCAGGAGGTTCCAGGGACTGGGAGACGGTGAGAGCTCCTTGTCCCCACAGCACACGGAGAAGGGGAGGGTCTTCTCATTTCCCACACGCTTGCCAGCCACGGGCTGAGACGGGAAGCAGAGCTCTGAGCCGGGGACAGGGACAGGAATCCTGACAGCTTCCCTTCGTATTTCACAGCAGCCTCTGGCCAGTAAGGTCAGACTCCAGCATTGGGAGTTTGGACAATGTTCCCAGCCCTGGGTAAGGGGGTTATATCCTGTTTGAGAATTGGGGGAATGTCCCCTCCACCGCTCCCCTTCCAGCAATGGGCCTACTCAGAAAATCAGCAGGTTTCTCACACCCTGTTTCCTCCCTGCCTCTCCCTCCCCCGCCCAGCAGCTCCCTGAAAATCCCCTACCTGAGCTGGCTCCATCACAGCCATTTCCCTTCTCTGTCTCCTGGAAGACTGGCCGATCTTTAGTGAAACGTGGACCTGATTCCTCAGCCTGTCGGGGCGAGAGGGAGGTTACAGAAGGGATTCCCCCCAGACTCTTCAGAGCCTCCCAGTAACAGCATCTCTGAGCCAAATGTTAAAAAAAGGGAAGAACCCAAAGGGCCACTTTGGGGGATTGGCCCCCATTGCAGTGTAAACCCCTCTTCCTTACCAATAGCTGGAGCCCTCTGGTGACAACACCTGAAGAATGAGCTGCCCTGGACTCCCCCGGCAGCCCCCAGGGACAGGCAGGCAGAGACTGATCCCATTGGCCCATCCCCACATCCCCCTGCCTGAGCCAGCAGTGACTCCGGTCTGACTCTGGTGTGGCTGAGATCTGAATCCTGCAGGGAAATTAGACGAGAACCTCGGGCAGACCCCAACACTCATGAGACACTGACCCCACCAGCACGGGGGTGTCTGACAATAACACACTCTGAGCAGGGTGTGTGTGTGTGTGGGGGGGAAACACCCGGTTTTTGCTTTGTAGCTTCTGCGACCTGAGGGGTTAGTCCCCTGATCGCTCCCAAAGCTGGTTTGACCAGTTCCAGGAGAAGAGCTTCTCTCCGCCCCTCCCACCTCGTGTCCCATGGGGCGGAGAAGCTGCCTGGGCATCTCCCCCCGCCCGCCTCCCCACATCCCCCCTTTCCCTCGCTGTGCCCCCCACTCACGTCTTCCCCCATTCCCGAGCTCGCTCCCCTCAGCCCCACAGTCCCCCGATCCTCCTCCATTGCCCCATCTTCCCTTCCGTGCACCCCTGCCCCCATCCCAGCCTGCCCCCGGCATCCCCTGCACCCGCCTCCGGCCCCTCTTTATCCTCCTCCCCCTGCAGCCCAGATGTGACGCGGGGGGGGGCCGCTGCAAGGGGGGATGGGCGGGTCTCTCTTACCTTCCCCCCGAGCGGGGCCCCCCGGGGCAGGGGCCGGGCCGGGAAGGGGGCCCTGGCCGGGCTGGGGGCTCTGCCCTGGGAGAGGCTCCCGGGGAGCAGCGGGCAGGGCCCGGCTGGAGGTTCCCCTCTCCCGGCTGCAGCCCGGGCTCCGGGCTCCCAGCACCAGCCGCCGGGGCGCGGGGATCTCGCCGGGAGCCAGAGTCCCCGCAGCGGCTGCGAGTCACTTCCTAGGCCGGGCTGAGCCCCGCGATCCCCCCCCAGAGCCGCCCCCCAGCCGCTCCTGGGTCCTAGCGATCAACCCACAGTAATCCAGCCCCCTGCCCAGCCCCTGCCCCCTGGGGGCCCAACCGCCCCTGGGCTCGGGGAGCTTCTCCCAGCAGTAAGGGGTCATCCCGCCTAGAAACTTCCCCTGTCACCATTCAGTCTCGCTCGCAGCCTCCCTGCAGGACTGACCGGGCACCGGCCGCTGGCTCATCAGCCCGTCTGCGGCAAACTTCTCTCCATATTGGGCTGGCAGAGGCCTTGCTCTCACCGCCTCTCTGGTCACCGGCTACTGGCCCAAAACCTCTGGTTGTTTGAGCTGACTGGGCCAGATTTGCAGGGGGGAGCGAGGGAAGGCAAAAGGAGAGAGAGCAGAAGTGGGGGTGGCATAATTGTTTAGACCACTGGCAGAGGTGAAAGTAAGCCGGTCTGATCCAGTCTGGCGGACCGGGCAAGAGCCGGGACACCGCTGACTGCACCGGCAGGGGGCAGCTTCCCCAGGCCGGTGATGTGAAGGGCTCCGGCCACCGGTACCACAGCGGAGCCCTGGGCCCTTTAAATCGCCGCTGGAGCCCCGGGGGTCCCGGCTGCCGCTGCAGCTACTGCTCCTGCCCTGATTTCAAGGGCCCGAAGCTCCCAGCAGCTGCTCACGTACCAGGGGGAGTTCAGGATTTAGCCAAAATCAAAGTCAGTGGAGTTGAGGATGTCCGCTGGCTCCCCTTCTCTGGTTTGCCCTGCTTAGCGTGTCTTTCAAGACCAGAAAGATGAAAGCCCAACAGTGCCATGCTGGGGCCCAGAAGACAGCGGGTGTGAGACGTACCCCAGGGTACAATCTGGACTGTTGAACTGCTTAATTCTCCATCCCAGGGCATGTTTTACACTGCTTCCCAGGCTGGATAAAAATCAATGAGTTAAACAAAAATCAGTGTTTTTATTTAAATTGGATTTTTTTTTTTGATAAAATGCTTTTTGAGGAAAAAACTTATTTAAAGATACTTTTAATTAAGATACATTATAGCTCAAAGATATCTCATCATGGAATAGGGATTGTAAATTCTAATTCTATAGTATGAGACAATATATTCATGGAATGTTTAAGAAAAGTTTTGTACATGAGTTCCAATAGTTGATGGATTAGGGACCCAATTTTATGGGATTCCACAGGCTTCTGTATAGATTATTTAGGTTAATCTTTCCATCTACCCAATGGGACTCAGTGCTCAGTCTAGAAGATCCCATCAGAGATGCTTAGTTTCCCAGTTCTCAAACTGTGGCTTTGTGTCTCCAGAGGTAACATGCTTGTGAACAACTAAAATGTTTTAAAATCAATTAATATAGAGAGGTGAGAAATAACAGACCTCACCTCTATTGTCCTCCTGCAAATTTCTGTACACAGAGTCAATCCCTTACCTCTCTCCAAAAGTGCAAAGTTTCAAAAAGTTGAATAAATAGAAGACTGTTGGAGGCGGAATAAATCTGGACAAGGAGAAGAAGTTTGGAGATAAATGTGAGAAACGATGGACATATGCTTTTCTGTTAAAATATTATATCTTTCCTGTTGAAGAAAAAAATCCAGAATACTTAACGTGGTTGTTTTAGTGAAATAAAACAATTTAAACGTCTGTCTGGTGATGTTCTCCTCCACAGGGTGGCATGAATGAAATAACCAAACAATGAAATAACCAAATGCAAATAAATGAAATGAAATAACCAAACAGTCATTCATTGTCTGATTTAGCTTTAAAACTAACCTCAAAAGTTTGCAAAATAAATCGCTGTTTTAAAATGTATAGTGTGTACCTTCTAAAAATGCAACCTACATCTATCTCTGAGTTGTGTAGAATATCATGGAGCAGGTCCTCAAGGAATCAATTCTGAAGCACTTAGAGGAGAGGAAAGTGATCAGGAACAGTCAGCATGGATTCACCAAGGGCAAGTCATGCCTGACTAATCTAATTGCCTTCTATGACGAGATAACTGGCTCTGTGGATGAAGGGAAAGCAGTGGACGTGGTGTTCCTTGACTTTAGCAAAGCTTTTGACACTGTCTCCCACAGTCTTCTTGTCGGCAAGTTAAAGAAGTTTGGGCTGGACGAATGCACTATAAGGTGGGTAGAAAATTGGCTAGATTGTCGGGCTCAATGGGGAGTAATCAATGGCTCCATGTCTAGTTGGCAGACAGTATCAAGCAGAGTGCCCCAAGGGTAGGTCCTGGGGCCGGTTTTCTTCAATATCTTCATTAATGATCTGGAGGATGGTGTGGATTGCACCCTCAGCAAGTTTGCAGATGACACTAAACTGGGAGGAGTGGTAGATATGCTGGAGGGTAGTGATAGGATACAGAGGGACCTAGACAAATTGGAGGATTGGATCAAAAGAAATCTGATGAGGTTCAACAAGGACAAGTGCAGAGTCCTGCACTTAGGACGGAAGAATCCAATGCACCGCTACAGACTAGGGACCGAATGGCTAGGCAGCAGTTCTGCAGAAAAGGACCTAGGGGTGACAGTGGACGAGAAGCTGGATATGAGTCAACAGTGTGCCCTTGTAGCCAAGGCCAATGGCATTTTGGGATGTATAAGCAGGGGGATTGGCAGCAGATCGAGGGACGTGATCGTTCCCCTCTATTCAACATTGGTGAGGCCTCATCTGGAGTACTGTGTCCAGTTTTGGGCCCCACACTACAAGAAGGATGTGGAAATATTGGAGAGAGTCCAGCGGAGGGCAACAAAAATGATTAGGTGACTGGAACACATGACTTACGAGGAGAGGCTGAGGGATCTGGGATTATTTAGTCTACAGAAGAGAAGAAGGAGGGGAGATTTGATAGCTGCTTTCAACTACCTGAAAGAAGGTTCCAAAGAGGATGGATCTAGACTATTCTCAGTGATAGCAGATGACAGGACAAGGAGTAATGGTCTCAAGTTGCAGTGGGGGAGATTTAGGTTGGATATTAGGAAAAACTTTTTCACTAGGAGGGTGGTGAAACACTGGAATGCGTTACCTAGGGAGGTGGTGGAATCTCCTTCCTTAAAAGTTTTTAAGGTCAGGCTTGACAAAGCCCTTGCTGGGATGATGTAACTAGGGATCGGTCCTGCTTTGAGCAGGGGGTTGGACTAGATGACCTCCTGAGGTCCCTTCCAACCCTGATATTCTAGGATTCTATGATCTATTAAGATTATAAAAACCAAGAATGCACTTTTCTGTAGAATACCATGATTAAATCGAGTCTTCCAGACTAGTGATTTAAATCAAATCCACCCTGCTGCATCGCTGTGTAAACAACAAACCCCTCCACGGTCTGCTCACACACAGCCACTGGCATTCAAACTCACTCCTGGCTGCACTGTACTGAGTGTGACTAGCCAGACACTCATGAAGTTACTAAAGGACTCAGCAACATCAGCCACTTTTCTACTCCGAGCCTTGCACCCCCGGAATCTGCATCTTGGACTGCTCAGTCTGTTCACTGTGCTGGACAAACTCAATAATTAGTGGGTCATCACCCCCCCCCCCACAAAGGGGTCGGATTAGGTCATAGCCTTGTTCTCTCAAGTCAAATCCCCCAAACACTTCAAGGAAAACACACAGGTCCAGACAAAACACTAAAATCAGTTTATTAACTGGAACAAGGAGGTTTTCAGGGATCACAAGGGAGAAAGATGTGAAAGGTCAGAACTAGTTAAATCTATACAGTTAAAACATGCATTTTAAATCGTAAATTTTACCAATCTAAGGAAAATGCAAAGCAAGCAGGTTTTCGCACCCCGCCCGCTATTGCAAGCGGTTCACAGTTCTTCGTACCCAGGAGGGATTTCCTTCCCGCCTTGGTGCATCCTCCCCAGTCCAAGGCCTCTGTGGCCTTTAAAGGCATATCCTTGACTTCTGTAAAGATGGGAGAGGAGAGGTGAAAATGGAGGCAATTCTCCCTTGTGCTTTTATACCATTCTCTTCTTTGAGATTCAAGCTCCAGCCAGGGGGCAGGCAACAATCAGTCTGTGGCCAAAGTGAGCATCCAGCCGTCCTTCTGGTGAATTGTAACTCTCTTGTTCACAGCTCCACAGCTGGTGAATGGCCAGCTAAGCAATTAAGGGCCACTTAGCACCTAGCTGGTCTGCAGGTACCATTGTCTCTACAGAGTGAGTCTGTGGGCGTTTTCCAGCTTTCCAGCATGTAACAAATGTACAGCAAACTCTCAGAGCTCCATGGACAGCGCTGATAGACACATTTCAACAGGACAATAATATTCAGCACTTGATAACTTTTCCTAGGATACTTCACAAGACATACTTTGGAGAAGATTTATCCTTCTGTAAACGTGGTGGCCATAAGAGTGTAGACCAGTGGTTCTCAAAAGTGTTTCACTGGCCCCCCCTTCTTTGTGTGTGTGGTCATTTACGCCCCCGCCCTCACAAGCACATATATGGCCACCCAGCTCTAAAGGCAGAGTCGCTGCTGGCGATGCGCCCGGCTCTGAAGGCCTCCAGCAGCAGCACAGAAGTAAGGGTGACCGAGTGAAAAGTGATATTCGTCAATATCACTGTTCACAGCAGACTTATCACCCCCTTGCCACCCTGATTTCTGCCTTGCTGCTCCACCTGGCTTTTGAGAGCCTGAGCATTTATCCCCACCTCCCAGATACGCCAGTTCCTTCTTCAAGAGTCCCAGCCAGAGGTCACGCCTCCCTTGACATATTCCTGTGCCTCCATTGGGAGGACGTGCCCCACAGTTTGAGAATTACTAGTGTAGACAGTCACCGTTGCGATCGGAACCCAAGATGGTAACACCTGCTCCCTTCTGTCTGCGGGATCCCCAGAGAAAATGTCCAAGCAGGAGAGAGGAACAGATCTCACTGATATTAACCTTGCAAAACACATTTCGGTGATTTCAGCTATAAACATTCCCTCTATCCTTAAGCCCCTAACCCCAGTGATTTCAAGGAGAGGGAGCTGGAATTGGGCAGGTGACATGGGCGATGGGTATAATCTCTGAATACAGGAACCCTTTGCATAAATTGTTAACCTCTAAAAACATATAGCTAAACATAGACCAGGACAGTTACGCCTCTTCCAAGTCTTTAACATGTTTACATTTCAAACTCTAGCTTCATAAATGTGGAAACACTTTTAAAATCTCATTCTAAAAGTTGAATCTGAGTCAATTACATACAAGTTGCTTAACCCTTTCTTACCATGTGTCAAAGAAATTTACATCTTGTGTGGATTCTTCCGTGTTTAACGAGGTCTGACGTCCGTATGAAACTTTTCCCACATTCCAAGCATTTGTGGGGTCTCTCTCCTGTATGGATTTTCTGATGATAACCAAGGGCTGATTTCCAAGTGAAACTTTTCCCACAGTCCAAGCACTTGTGGGGTCTCTCTCCTGTGTGGCTTTTCTGATGATAACCAAGGCCTGAACTCGAAGTGAAACTTTTCCCACAGTCCAAGCACTTGTGGGGTCTCTCTCCTGTGTGGCTTTTCTGATGATAACCAAGGCCTGAACTCGAAGTGAAACTTTTCCCACAGTCCAAGCACTTGTGGGGTCTCTCTCCTGTGTGGCTTTTCTGATGATAACCAAGGCCTGAACTCGAAGTGAAACTTTTCCCACAGTCCAAGCACTTGTGGGGTCTCTCTCCTGTGTGGCTTTTCTGATGATAACCAAGGCCTGAACTCGAAGTGAAACTTTTCCCACAGTCCAAGCACTTGTGGGGTCTCTCTCCTGTGTGGCTTTTCTGATGATAACCAAGGCCTGAACTCGAAGTGAAACTTTTCCCACAGTCCAAGCACTTGTGGGGTCTCTCTCCTGTGTGGCTTTTCTGATGATAACCAAGGCCTGAACTCGAAGTGAAACTTTTCCCACAGTCCAAGCACTTGTGGGGTCTCTCTCCTGTGTGGATTGCCTGATGATAACCAAGGCCTGAACTCGAAGTGAAACTTTTCCCACAGTCCAAGCACTTGTGGGGTCTCTCTCCTGTGTGAATTGCCTGATGACGAACAAGGTCTGATTTCCACTTGAAACTTTTTCCACAGTGCAAGCACCTGTGGGGTCTCTCTACTGTGTGGACTGCCTGATGACGAACAAGGCGTGACCTTCGTATGAAACTTTTCCCACACTGCAAGCACTTATGGGGTTTTTCTCGTGTGTGGATTGCCTGATGATTAACAAGCTGTGACTTCCGCTTGAAACTTTTCCCACAGTCCAAGCACTTATGGGGCCTCTTTCCTCTGTGCACTGCCTGATGTTGAACAAGGGTTGACCTTAGTATGAAACTTTTCCCACAGTCCAACCACTTGTGGGGTCTCTCTCCTGTGTGGATTGCCTGATGATGAACAAGGTCTGATTTCCGCTTGAAACTTTTCCTACAGTGCAAGCACTTGTGGGGTCTCTCTCCTGTGTGGACTGCCTGATGACGAACAAGGTCTGATTTCCCCTTGAAACTTTTCCCACAGTGCAAGCACTTGTGGGGTCTCTCTCCTGTGTGGCTTTTCTGATGATAACCAAGGCCTGAACTTGAAGTGAAACTTTTCCCACAGTCCAAGCACTTGTGGGGTCTCTCTCCTGTGTGGCTTTTCTGATGATTACCAAGGCCTGAACTCGAAGTGAAACTTTTCCCACAGTCCAAGCACTTGTGGGGTCTCTCTCCTGTGTGGATTGCCTGATGATTAACAAGCTCTGACCGCCATGTGAAACTTTTCCCACAGTCCAAGCACTTGTGGGGTTTTTCTCCTTTGTGAATTCTTTTATGTTTAAGAAGGTAAGATTTCTGCATGAAACTTTTCCCACAGTCCAAGCACTTATGGGTCCTCTTTCCTGTGTGGACTGCCTGATGTTGAAGAAGGGTTGACCTTAGTATGAAACTTTTCCCACAGTCCAAGCACTTGTGGGGTCTCTCTCCTGTGTGGCTTTTCTGATGATAACCAAGGCCTGATTTCCCCTTGAAACTTTTTCCACAGTCCAAGCACTTGTGGGGTCTCTCTCCTGTGTGGCTTTTCTGATGATAACCAAGGGCTGATCTCCAAGTGAAACTTTTCCCACAGTCCAAGCACTTGTGGGGTCTCTCTGCTGTGTGGCTTTTCTGGTGATAAATAAGGGCTGATGTCGAAGTGAAACTTTTCCCACAGTCCAAGCACTTGTGGGGTCTTTCTCCACTGTGGATTCTCTGATGATTAACAAGGCTTGAGCTCACTGTGAAACTTTTCCCACACTCCAAACACTTATGGGATCTTTCTCCTTTGTGAATTGTTTTATGTTTAAGAACGTCTGATTTCCGCTTGAAACTTTTCCCACAGTCCAAGCACTTGTGGGGTCTTGCTCCTGTGTGGACTGCCTGATGTCTAACAAGGTCTGACCTGTGTATGAAACTTTTCCCACAATCCAGGCATTTATGGGGTCTCTCTCCTGTGTGGACTGCCTGATGTTTAACAAGGTGTGACCTGTGTATGAAACTTTTCCCACAATCCAAGCATTTATGGGGTCTCTCTCCTGTGTGGACTGCCTCATGAATAACAAGGTCTGACCTCCATATAAAGCTTTTCCCACAGTCCAAGCACTTGTGGGGTTTTTCTCCTGTGTGAATTCTTTTATGTTTAAGAAGGCATGATTTCTGCATGAAACTTTTCCCACAGTCCAAGCACTTATGGGGTCTCTCTCCTGTGTGGATTGCCTGATGACGAACAAGGTGTGATTTCTGCTTGAAACTTTTCCCACAGTCCAAGCACTTGTGGGGTCTCTCTTCTGTGTGGCTTTTCTCATGTGAATTTAGTGCTGACTTTGAACTGAAACATTTCCCGCATTCAACGCATTGAATGGGCTTGTCTACAGTGTGGCTTCTCCCATGGTCATTGAGATCTGTGCGCTTATTGAAGCTTTCCCCACTGTCCAAGCATTGAAATGGTTTCTCTCCCGTATGGACTGTCTGATGTGTAACAAGTTGTGATCTCACAATGAATCCTTTCCCACACTCAAGGCAGTGCCAGGGTGTCTCTTCCTTGGGATTTGTCTGCTGCTCTCTGGGATTCTTGTCTCCACCCCCACCGTTAAGAGATTCATCCACTTTCTTCCTGGGTTGGTTTATCAGAAGCCTCTCTGACCTGTGCCAATTTCCCCAGGCTTCTCCCTGATTCCAGCAAGGGGAAAAATTCCCTTCAGCTCTTCCCAAAAAGGTCCCCTGTGGTTCCACTTCCCCAAGAACTGCCTCATGATGATTCCCCTCCTTCTTCTCACTCCCTCGCTCAGCACCTGCTGGGAGAGACACAATCCAGAGAGGAGTCATTGTGCTGGGGAGAAAGAGGAATAGCACTGAGGGAAAAGCCAACACAAAGACTGAGCAGTTGCATTCTGCCTCCACATCCCACCCAAACACTTACAAGAAAGGAGAGACGGAAAGGGTGCAATGGTGTGAGGAATATCTGCTGACCATAGCCCTGCTCTCGGTGAGATGAAGAAGAACTGAGGGCGTGACTCACATCATATTTTGGGATTCTCAACTTTTTCCTTCATTCCCTAGATGGTTTCTCTGTCAGGCCTCACCTTTGCTGGTGCATCTCCGAAGCCCTCTGTCCTTGAAATCCTGGAGATCGGACACCCACAGCTCTTCCCCTCGTTCCAGCCGGGCAATAAGATCAGGTTTGGGAATGGGAAATCCTGTGCAGAAGGTGAAATGAGTCCAGATCAGGGTGCATGGACCATTGATGGAGGATTTGTCACAAAGGACGTTCCGTGAGTGGAACCTGTCCCTGTGCTCTGCTGGAGGAACGTGGAATCCAAGAGGATGGGAACAGGGTCACTGAGCCCCCTTATGCAGAGGACATTGTCTGGGGAGTTGAGTTGAATTATTACTACACCCTCACTAGGCGTTCCCAGGATCTGTGCGCTCTGGGGGCCTTGCTGACTCACACACAGGTCTCGACTTCAGCCTGCCTCTTTCTAAACCTGCAGAGCCCAGAGCCCTCCCCATGCCTGGAGCTATTCCCAAGGAGGGAGATGAACAGAGATTGTATGTGCAGCCAAGAAACAATACAGACAAGAAAAAACAATGCGGATTTATGCCCCTTTGAAAGCTGGAGGGGTGGGGATGGTTTAGCTTGACCATTGAATTTTGACTCCCGTGTCCCAGTGGAGAGGGCACCGAAATGCATGTATTTCTCACATGGCAGCTGTGCATTATGGAACCCATTCGCCTCTGCACTAACTGACCAGGTAAAAACCTCACCACATTAAGACACGTAGACCCCACAGCTTCTAATAACTGAGGGGACGGGAATCCCTTACCCAACGAGGTCACCATCTCGTAGTTCTCCTGCATGATGTCCTTGTAGAGGGCTCTCTGAGCGGGGTCCAGCAGAGCCCCCTGCCCCTGGGTGAAATAAATAGCCACCTCCTCGAAGGTCACCGGCATCTGAAACACCAAGAGTCCCCCACTCAGCACCTGCTGCCCCAGCCACAATCCAACTACTCATGGGAAAGGAAAAAAAAACATGAAGCGGTGGGAGGGCCAGAGTAGCAGAATCCCACCCACACCCTGCTCAGAGCAGCCAGGAGGCTTCAGGAGGCGGAGAAGGTGAGAGCTCCCTGTCCGCCCCAGGACACGGAGCACACCAGGATCTTCTCAAATCCCACGCTGGGAGCCTGGAAAGATGTTCCCAGCCCTGCCGAGGTGGTTATATCCTGCCTGAGAAATGGGGGAATGTCCCCTTCCCCTTTCCCTGCCACAATGGGCCTACTTAGTAAATCAGTAGATTTATCAAACTTTGACTCCTCCCTCCCCCGCCCAGCAGCTCCCTGAAAATCCCCTACCTGAGCTGGCTCCATCACAGCCATTTCTCTTCTCTGTCCCCTGGAATACTGGCCGATCTTTGGTGAAACGTGGTCCTGATTCCTCAGCCTGTCGGGGCGAGAGGGAGGTTACAAAAGGGGCTTCTGTCCGTGTCTCACCCCGATTCCCCCCAGACTCTTCAGATCCTCCCAGTAACAGCATCTCTGAGCCAAATGCTAAAGAAAAGGGAAGAACCAAAAGGGCCACTTTGGGAGATTTCCCCCCATTGCAGTGTAAACCCCTCTGCCTTAACAATACCTGCAGACCTCTGGTGGCATCACCTGAAGATTGAGCTGCCCTGGACTCCCCCGGCAGCCCCCAGGGACAGGCAGGAAGAGGCTTAACCCAATTGAATCATAGAATCATAGAATATCAGGGTTGGAAGGGACCCCTGAAGGTCATCTAGTCCAACCCCCTGCTCGAAGCAGGACCAATTCCCAGTTAAATCATCCCAGCCAGGGCTTTGTCAAGCCTGACTTTAAAAACTTCCAAGGAAGGAGATTCCACCACCTCCCTAGGCAACGCATTCCAGTGTTTCACCACCCTCTTAGTGAAAAAGTTTTTCCTAATATCCAATCTAAACCTCCCCCACTGCAACTTGAGGCCATTACTCCTCGTTCTGTCATCTGCTACCATTGAGAACAGTCTAGAGCCATCCTCTTTGGAACCCCCTTTCAGGTAGTTGAAAGCAGCTATCAAATCCCCCCTCATTCTTCTCTTCTGTAGGCTAAACAATCCCAGCTCCCTCAGCCTCTCCTCATAAGTCATGTGTTCTAGACCCCTAATCATTTTTGTTGCCCTTCGCTGGACTCTCTCCAATTTATCCACATCCTTCTTGTAGTGTGGGGCCCAAAACTGGACACAGTACTCCAGATGAGGCCTCACCAATGTCGAATAGAGGGGGACGATCACGTCCCTCGATCTGCTCGCTATGCCCCTACTTATACATCCCAAAATGCCATTGGCCTTCTTGGCAACAAGGGCACACTGCTGACTCATATCCAGCTTCTCGTCCACTGTCACCCCTAGGTCCTTTTCCGCAGAACTGCTGCCTAGCCATTCGGTCCCTAGTCTGTAGCGGTGCATTGGATTCTTCCGTCCTAAGTGCAGGACCCTGCACTTATCCTTATTGAACCTCATCAGATTTCTTTTGGCCCAATCCTCCAATTTGTCTAGGTCCTTCTGTATCCTATCCCTCCCCTCCAGCGTATCTACCACTCCTCCCAGTTTAATATCGTCCGCAAATTTGCTGAGAGTGCAATCCACACCATCCTCCAGATCATTTATGAAGATATTGAACAAAACCGGCCCCAAGACAGACCCCTGGGGCACTCCACTTGACACCGGCTGCCAACTAGACATGGAGCCATTGATCACTACCCGTTGAGCCCGACAATCTAGCCAGCTTTCTACCCACCCTATAGTGCATTCATCCAGCCCATACTTCCTTAACTTGCTGACAAGAATACTGTGGGAGACCGTGTCAAAAGCTTTGCTAAAGTCAAGAAACAATACATCCACTGCTTTCCCTTCATCCACAGAACCAGTAATCTCATGATAAAAGGCGATTAGATTAGTCAGGCATGACCTTCCCTTGGTGAATCCATGCTGGCTGTTCCTGATCACTTTCCTCTCATGCAAGTACTTCAAGATTGATTCTTTGAGGACCTGCTCCATGATTTTTCCAGGGACTGAGGTGAGGCTGACTGTAGTTCCCAGGATCCTCCTTCTTCCCTTTTTTAAAGATTGGCACTACATTAGCCTTTTTCCAGTCATCCGGGACTTCCCCGGTTCGCCACGAGTTTTCAAAGATAATGGCCAATGGGTCTGCAATCACAGCCGCCAATTCCTTCAGCACTCTCGGATGCAACTCGTCCGGCCCCATGGACTTGTGCACGTCCAGCTTTTCTAAATAGTCCCTAACCACCTCTATCTCCACAGAGGGCTGGCCATCTCTTCCCCATTTTGTGATGCCCAGCGTAGCAGTCTGGGAGCTGACCTTGTTAGTGAAAACAGAGGCAAAAAAAGCATTGAGTACATTAGCTTTTTCCACATCCTCTGTCACTAGGTTGCCTCCCTCATTCAGTAAGGGGCCCACACTTTCCTTGGCTTTCTTCTTGTTGCCAACATACCTGAAAAAACCCTTCTTGTTACTCTTAACATCTCTCGCTAGCTGCAGCTCCAGGTGCGATTTGGCCCTCCTGATTTCATTCCTACATGCCCGAGCAATATTTTTATACTTTTCCCTGGTCATATGTCCAACCTTCCACTTCTTGTAAGCTTCTTTTTTATGTTTAAGATCCGCTAGGATTTCACCGTTAAGCCAAGCTGGTCGCCTGCCATATTTACTATTCTTTCGACTCATTGGGATGGTTTGTCCCTGTAACCTCAACAGGGATTCCTTGAAATACAGCCAGCTCTCCTGGACTCCTTTCCCCTTCAAGTTAGTCCCCCAGGGGATCCTGGCCATCCGTTCCCTGAGGGAGTCGAAGTCTGCTTTCCTGAAGTCCAGGGTCCGTATCCTGCTGCTTACCTTTCTTCCCTGCGTCAGGATCCTGAACTCAACCAACTCATGGTCACTGCCTCCCAGATTCCCATCCACTTTTGCTTCCCCCACTAATTCTACCCGGTTTGTGAGCAGCAGGTCAAGAAAAGCGCCCCCCCTAGTTGGCTCCTCTAGCACTTGCACCAGGAAATTGTCCCCTACGCTTTCCAAAAACTTCCTGGATTGTCTATGCACCGCAGTATTGCTTTCCCAGCAGATATCAGGAAAATTAAAGTCACCCATGAGAATCAGGGCATGCGATCTAGTAGCTTCCGTGAGCTGCCGGAAGAAAGCCTCATCTACCTCATCCCCCTGGTCCGGTGGTCTATAGCAGACTCCCACCACTACATCACTCTTGTTGCTCACACTTCTAAACTTAATCCAGAGACACTCAGGTTTTTCTACAGTTTTGTACCGGAGCTCTGAGCAGTCATACTGCTCCCTTACATAATTGGCCCATCCACGCACCCCCCTGCCTGAGCCAGCAGTGACTCCGGTCTGACTCTGGTGTGGCTGAGATCTAAACTCTACAGGGAAATCAGACCAGGGCCCTGGGCAGCCCCCAACACTCAGGGCACACAGACCCCACCACCACAGGGGTGTCTGACAATAACACACTCAGAGCCGGGTTGTTTGTCGTGGGGGTGGGGGGTTGAGGGGGGTTTGGGTTTTTTTCCGTGTAGCTTCTGCACCCTGAAGGGTTAGTCCCCTGATCGCTCCCAAAGCTGAGAAGAGCTTCACTCCGCCCGCCTCCCCACATCCCCCCTTTCCCTCGCTGTGCCCCCCACTCACGTCTTCCCCCATTCCCGACCTCGCTCCCCTCAGCCCCACAGTCTCCCGATCCTCCTCCATTGCCCCATCTTCCCTTCCGTGCACCCCTGCCCCCATCCCAGCCTGCCCCCGGCATCCCCTGCACCCGCCTCCGGCCCCTCTTTATCCTCCTCCCCCTGCAGCCCAGATATGACGGGGGGGCCCGCTGCAGGGGGGGATGGGCGGGTCTCTCTTACCTTCCCCCCGAGCGGGGCCCCCCGGGGCAGGGGCCGGGTCGGGAAGGGGCCCTGGCCGGGCTGGGGGCTCTGCCCTGGGAGAGGCTCCCGGGGAGCAGCGGGCAGGGCCCGGCTGGAGGTTCCCCTCTCGCGGCTGCAGCCCGGGCTCCGGGCTCCCAGCACCAGCCGCCGGGGCTCGGGGATCTCGCCGGGAGCCAGAGTCCCCGCAGCGGCTGCGAGTCACTTCCTGCGGCCGGGCCTGAGCCCCGCGATCGCTCCCCCCACAGCCGCCCCTCAGCCGCTCCTGGGTCCTAGCGATCAACTCACCAAAGGCTCAGCATCCCTGTGCCCTGCTCCTGTTACACTCACAGGCTCCGAGGCACAAGGGACGATCATGAGCATCTTGCCCAGGGGTTCTCACCACCAAATTTGGTGGCCTCAGAGTGTAGCCAGCAACTCTCGCTGGTGCCCGCTCTGACACTTTCCCATAGAATCCTAATTAACTTTACTAGAAACCAATCAATATGCACAGAGGCAAGAGGGTGGAATACTGGCTTGCAAAAGGATCTGAGTCCTTTACCCAGAGGCCTGCATAACCTCGAGGACCCCTGTCCCCCCCGCCCGCTTCCACTCTGGACCCCTAACCCCAAGGCTGGGCCCAGGGCTCCTGAGGCGCTGGACCCCCAATCTTGTGATCACTCAGGACAGCTGTCCCCATTGTGGGGTGTTCTCTCCACTCTGGATGCTTCCTTCATCATTGCACAGAGTTAAGCACAAATACAATTTATTAAACAGCAAGTAATACAAAAATAAAGAGAAAAGTGGGAAAGATGAAAGGAAAACATGACACCCCGCTCTGTGCGGGGGGAACCACAAACAACCCTCTCTGGAATGCCAGGGCACTTCACAGTCTGTCCCTCCAACGTCCCAGGCCTCCTGCCCAGACCCTGACTGTCCTGCAGGCATGCCCAGGGTTGGACACTAACTCTGGTGTTGGCCTCAGGCTCTAGGTAGTAGGACCCTTCTTCCTAGCGTCAGCTGCTTCCTGTCAAGGTTATGATCCCCCACCCAGTCTGGCCTGCAAGGCCTCTTGGCTGAGGGCCTCTCCTTGCCCTGGGCCCTTTGCCCAGGGTCCCCTTCGCTCACTGCTCCCGCCTGCTCCAGTTTCCCTCTGCCTCCAGCCCAGCCCAGCCCTCCTGCTCTGCTCTGCCCAGCCAGCTCCAGCTGACACAAAGGAGAGGACCTGGCTGCTGACTCCCTCATTGGCCTGCCTGCCCTGTCAATCAGGCTGACCTACAGCATTGCCCCCCCTCCGCTCCCGCCCCCACCCCTGTCAGTCTCAGGGTCTTCATTTCTCATTGGCCCTTCCCCTTTCTTTTGGTGTTAGGAGACGGCCTAACTAATGGCCCACCCATTAAGGTTCAGTAAGGGGCCAACAATCCCCTTACTCCTATAAACATGAAAATCATAGTTTCTTTATTGGCAGTTGGTAAATCCGCTGCTGTGAAAAAGCTAAAAATGTTGCTTTTGAAATGTTTTTTTCTATGTTTGCTAAAAATTTTCTCAACCTCTCAGCTAGCGACTCGGGTTGCCAATTTGGGAATATTTTAAAAATGGACACTCAAGTCGGAGTGCTGCAACCTCCCCTGCCCCGCCTCTTCCCCCCAAGGTCCCATCCCTGCCCCACCTCTTCCCTCCAAGGCCCTGCTCCGACTCCACCTCTTCCTCCAAGGGTTTACCCGCCCTCCACTTCTCTTTCCCCATTCCCTGCCTAGGTCAGGAAGGGCTTGTCTGTGGAGCCGGGGCTGGGAGCTGCAGCTGCCCAGTGCAGGTAGGAGGCAGCCCCGGCTGAGTCGGGTCTGATGCGAGTGATGACCCAGTGCCTCCCCACCCGCAGTAACTCTACTTTCGCTGTCCGGTCAGTAGATGTGATCGGATACTGTCAGGTCCCCTTTTCCACTGGACTTCATGGTTGAAAACCGGGCACCTGGCCACCCTAACAGCACCCACTGTGCCAGAAGTGCTGGGAACGCATCAGGGACAAGTTCTGCTTTCCGATGGTGGAGGAAGGAACCAGGGGACAGGTGGGTTAGACTCAGTTCTGACCAGCAGGAAAGAATTCATTGGTTGGCAGAGCGGGCTCTCAGTTCCCCACATTGCCCCTCCTCGGTCAGTGGAAGTGCTCCTGGTGAGGACGCACCCCACCGACCCAAGGAGGACAGTGTGGACATCATCTACCGCAGTCATTACTGGAGTGGTTATAAGTCAGCCAAATACAGGTCAACTTAAGTTTGCAGTGTTGACGTACCCTTACAAGCAAAAGGATTTCTCTCACCCAAAAGCTTTCAGCAGTCCATGCTCATTGGAAAGCCTTCCAGCTCGGACTACTTCCCCAGCTCAATGATGCTCCTGTTGTCTTTCAAGGGATCTTGCTGCCCTGAGTAGACATGGGGCCAGAACCCCTTTCCCGCTTCTTGTACTCGGATCCTACATACTTGAAAAGTCTTTGCTGGGTCATGGGGTCAGGGAACTCCGTGGCATCAGTGAGCTACACACTGTGCTACAGATGAATTGTAAGTTTCTTTGTTTACCCCTTTCTTCCTGTTGGTGGAAATCTCAGAGAATCCTTTAAGACTCAAAATCAGGGGAAGAAATTTACCCATTTTCTTCTCAAGTGGCTAAACCGGCTTCACTTCTCGCCTCATTATTCGGCTGTATTAGTTACAAAAGTTTTAGCATCATCATAAAAGAAAGAGAACGAAAGAGAAAACAACCTTCCCATCTACAAATGATCTGGACCAAACCTAGAAAAAGCCGGGAAGTAATTTTACCAATAGATGGAAACGGGACTATAAGATCTGAAAGTCCAACTGTGCTTTGAAGTTCATTGAGAATTCCCTGCCAATTCCAGGTCTGTGACACTTCCTTCTCCAGCCCTCCGGAGTCTGACTAAGATCATAGACATCAAAGCTGTGACTCCTAAGCATGGAGAGCCAGGGACAGGGTGGTACGTGACACCGTGGGAGATGGAGGGATAGAACGGAGGCAGGTTAAACTTTCCGTGGCTGGGACAGAGGCTGCTGTGTGGAGAGAGGAGCATGACAGTGAGAGGGGAAGGAGGGAATCTCTCGCACTCACCCCGTTGCCCTGAAATAGCACAGAAGTGAAAACTCCACATTTTAGTGTCCCTTCCCCCGCCTTTTTAGCATCTGGTTAATTCTGGCCCATAAGGGATAAAATGTAGAAACAGTAAATGCTTGACTATCTGCGAATGAGACAACCTGGCCCCGAAGGTGGAACTCAGGGACTAGCAATCACTCTGCTAACGGGAGGTCGGGGTTCAGAAACTGTGTTCCCGGCAGGCTACGCAGCTGCACTGCAGGCTATGGAGGGCCGTGGAGGCAGGCAGGGAGAGGAGCCCCTCCCCAGGATTGGCCCAGGTCCACTGGAGCTGCTGGGGAGAGGAACCCCTCCCTCAGTCCGGCCCAGGACCACAGGAGCCGCCGTGGCTGGGGAGAGCTGCCTCTGACCTGGCCCCAAACTCCTGTGGTGAGAGAGGGCTGGGGGAGTCCTCTCTCCACTGCAGTCTGAACCCCAAACCCCTCATCCCCAGTCCCAACCCCCACATGCCTAGCCAGACCACTCACCCCTCCGCACCCCATGCCTCTGTCCCAGCCCTGAACCCCCTCTCACACGTCAACCTCCACATCCCCAGCCCCATCCCAGAGCCCGCACCTGAATCCAGAGCCCTCACCCCCTGCACCTCATCCCTGTCCCAGTCCTGAGCCAGTTCCCACACTCCGAATCCCTCGGCCCCACCCCCACCCCGTGAATTTTGTTCTGTGCGCCAATATGGAGATGATGTGTCACATACTGGTGCGTAGAACCAAATTCATTCCGCACTTGGACGTAAAAACGGAGGGAACACTGGTCAGAACGCATCCGATGCTGAGCGGGGTCCAGCAGAGCCCCCTGCCCCTGGGTGAAATACACAGCCACCTCCTCCAAGGTCACCGGCATCTGAAACAGCAAGAGTCCCCCGCTCAGCACCTGCTGCCCCAGCCACAGTCCCACTAATCATGGCAAAGAAAGAAAAGAGTGAAGGGCCAGAGTAGCAGAATCCCACAGGCACCTGCTCAGAGCGGCCAGGAGGCTCCGGGGGCTGGGAGACGGTGAGAGCGCCTTGTCCCCCTAGCACACGGAGAAGGGGAGGGTCTTCTCATTTCCCACACGCCTGCCAGCCACAGGCTGAGTCGGGAAGCAGAGCTCTGAGCCGGGGACGGGGACAGGAATCCCGACAGCTTCCCTTCATATTTCACAGCAACTGTTACGAATTATTCCAGTTAGGACACGTACAGTTCGTTTCTAGGCTGAGGCAACCAAATAAAGACAGACTGCAGAGTGTCTCACAGTTTGTAGGTTTATTACGCTCGAGCGTGGTACCGTTCTCTTAAGCAGAGCGGGACCCCGATTACAGGTTACACAAAGATTATATACTGTTGGCAAAACATCCTGCCTGTCTGCCTCGGGGCGGGGGATGGGGTGGGGGAGGCCTAACCCAATAAACAGGCCTTCTCCTTATCTATCACCAGTCCCCTGCAGCCACCTTCCCGCTGCAAAAACGCTGAATTAGCAGCTATTTCAGGCATGTCGGCTGGTTCCTGTCTCCTTTGTTTCCCTTCTCTTGAAACTGTCCAGCTGTCCACCCTGAAGGATCCTCCTCCCTTGGTATGTGATGTGCTCGCTTCTAGTTAATGGCCGAGAGGAAACCCAAAATGGAGTCACATATGCTAACTAGGTTGATTGCCCCTGACAGTCCTTCCTTTTGTTATATACGTCAGTAAACTATATCGGGGCAGAATAACCTCGATGCAAGATTAAAATTTGCCGGCAGCTCATACTACAGCATTGTAGGTATACAAAAGTAATACAAAAAGAGAACCAGCCATAAGAAGGAGGTACAAAATACGCCTTCCCCAAGCCCCCAAGTCTGGCAGCCAGGAGGTGATGTGTGGAGAGAGGAGCATGTGGTGGAATCCGGTACTGGTGTCGTCAAGGGTGACACGGTGAAGTGAGGTGGCCTGCTGCATAAGGGTGTGGATATTGACTTCTACCCTGCTGTGTTGATTCACACAACAGCTTGAGTTAACAAGAGCACAACCCCCGCTCCCCCCCGGTTTGCAAGGAGATAGTCTAAGGCTAAGGGGTTCTGCAGTGTGGGGCTGAGATAACTGAGTCACCTCCATTTGAAGGTTTCAGAGTAACAGCCGTGTTAGTCTGTATTCGCAAAAAGAAATGGAGTACTTGTGGCACCTTAGAGACTAACCAATTTATTTGAGCATGAGCTTTCGTGAGCTACAGCTCACTTCATCAGATGCATACTGTGGAAACTGCAGCAGACTTTATATATACACAGAGAATATGAAACAATACCTCCTCCCACCCCACTGTCCTGCTGGTAATAGCTTATCTAAAGTAATCGTCAGGTTAGGCCATTTCCAGCACAAATCCAGGTTTTCTCACCCTCCACCCCCCCACACAAATCACTCTCCTGCTGGTGATAGCCCATCCAAAGTGACAACTCTTTACACAATGTGCATGATAATGAAGTTAGGCCATTTCCTGCACAAATCCAGGTTCTCTCACTCCCTCACCCCCCTCCAAAAACCCACCCCCATACACACACAGACTCACTCTCCTGCTGGTAATAGCTCGTCCAAACTGATCACTCTCCAAGTTTAAATCCAAGTTAAACCACAACATCTGGGGGGGGGGGGTAGGAAAAAACAAGATATTTCCTCTTGTTTTTTCCTACCCCCCCCCCCCCCAGATGTTCTGGTTTAACTTGGATTTAAACTTGGAGAGTGGTCAGTTTGGACGAGCTATTACCAGCAGGAGAGTGAGTCTGTGTGTGTATGGGGGTGGGTTTTTGGAGGGGGGTGAGGGAGTGAGAGAACCTGGATTTGTGCAGGAAATGGCCTAACTTCATTATCATGCACATTGTGTAAAGAGTTGTCACTTTGGATGGGCTATCACCAGCAGGAGAGTGAATTTGTGTGGGGGGGTGGAGGGTGAGAAAACCTGGATTTGTGCTGGAAATGGCCTAACCTGACGATTACTTTAGATAAGCTATTACCAGCAGGACAGTGGGGTGGGAGGAGGTATTGTTTCATATTCTCTGTGTATATATAAAGTCTGCTGCAGTTTCCACAGTATGCATCTGATGAAGTGAGCTGTAGCTCACGAAAGCTCATGCTCAAATAAATTGGTTAGTCTCTAAGGTGCCACAAGTACTCCATTTCTTTTTGCTCCATTTGAAGGGTAGACAAGGCGTCTGCAGTGGCATTTGCCATTAATTCTAAGGCTGCAGAAATATTAACTGTAGCCTTTTCCAATTCACTCACCCCCACCCAGGGCAAAAACCAACGAACAAAGGAGTGAAAGCCTGTAGGCCGTTCAGAGAGAGGATTTGATGGGACATTTCCTCGGTTCCTCCATACCAGGTTCCCAATTTCCCCCTGGGCTAGGGCCTGGTGTACTGTAACAGCGGGTACTAAGGTGCGTGTACCACATGAACCTGCCGGGAGGACCTTATAAGCCGTGTGGTTGTACAACCAGAACCAGCCTGATCCCTCAGGGACCGGCCATGGCGCCCTGGAATACTTGGGGGGACTTGCCGCACCAGAGCTAATGTGGGTGGTATCATTGGACACTACAAAGTTACCCACAAAAACTGTATTTTCGAAATTCTTACGTCATGACACACATAAAGCATAACTACCCTGGGCCACCATATCAACAGACCAAGTTTGGATTGTAACATTCCAGTTAAATGGAGTGTCTGTCCATAATCCCACCAGGAGGGTTCGGTTGAGAGGGATAGTCTCCCTTACCAACGGGATTCCCTGACCTATGTACGTGAGGGTATGAATACAGACCCAACACCGCATTCGGTTAACCCCCTGTGCTATAGCATGGGTTAAATCCAGGAAGCTGTTGCTTTCCCATCCGTGTACCGAACTCGAGAATAGAGAGGGGATTCCACAGGCCACCCATACCAGTATTTGCATCCTCCCATGTACCATGCACAAAACAGGACAACAAATATAAGTCCAAGTAACAAGAAAACAAGAAGTCCTGATGGAGTCTCGAGACCCCAATAGTTGAATCCAGCAGAATCCGCTCCTATTTGTGGGCCCACTGCGGAGACAGCGCTTGCGTTGTATGCTGTTTTAAGAGAACCTCAACTTCGTGGGGGACCCAGACAGTTAAAGGGTGCCCCAGAAAAATAGGGCATGACCGTTCCACCATTAGGGCTGCAGCGGCAAGGGACCGCACACAGGAGACCGATCCCCGAATGACCGGGTCCTAAGGTAGGGAATAGTAAACTATGGGGCGTGGGCGATCCCCTAGGTACTGCAATAGGACACCACTGGCCGACTGGGGAATCAGTGTCAGGATAGTACTCGGATCAGGGACCACTTGGTGGGGGGTTATAACATAACTATTTATCTCACGCAGATCTTGAAAGAACCAATAAACTGGGCGCCCATCTGGGCCCGGTTTTGGCTTTTTCACAGGAAGGATAGGAGCATTAGAATCATAGAAGCATAGAATCATAGAATATCAGGGTTGGAAGGGACCTCAGGAGGTCATCTATTCCAACCCCCTGCTCAAACAGGACCGATCCCCAATTAAATTATTCCAACCAGGGCATTGTCAAGCCTGACCTTAAAAACTTCTAAGGAAGGAGATTCTACCACCTCCCTAGGTAACGCATTCCAGTGTTTCACCACCCTCCTAGTGAAAAAGTTTTTCCTAATATCCAACCAAAACCTTCCCCACTGCAACTTGAGACCATTACTCCTTGTCCTGTCATCCGCTACCACTGAGAATAGTCTAGATCCATCCTCTTTGGAACCCCCTTTCAGGGAGTTGAAAGCAGCTATCAAATCTCCCCTCTTCTTCTCTTCTGCAGACTAAATCCCAGTTCCCTCAGCCTCTCCTTCTTGTAGTGTGGGGCCCAAAACTGGACACAGTACTCCAGATGAGGCCTCACCAATGTCAAATAGAGGGGAACGATCACGTCCCTCGATCTGCTGGCTATGCCCCTACTTATACATCCCAAAATGCCATTGGCCTTCTTGGCAACAAAGGCACACTGTTGACTCATATCCAGCTTCTCGTCCACTGTCACCCCTAGGTCCTTTTCCGCAGAACTGCTGCCTAGTCATTTGGTCCCTACTCTGTAGCGGTGCATTGGATTCTTCCATCCTAAGTGCAGGACCCTGCACTTATCCTTGTTGAACCTCATCAGATTCCTTTTGGCCCAATCCTCCAATTTGTCTAGGTCCCTCTGTATCCTATCTCTACCTGCCACCGTATTTACCACTCCTCCTAGTTTAGTATCATCCGCAAATTTGCTGAGAGTGCAATCCACACCATCCTCCAGATCATTTATGAAGATATTGAACAAAACCGGCCCCAGGACCGACCCTTGGGGCACTCCACTTGATACTGGCTGCCAACTAGACATGGAGCCATTGATCACTACCCATTGAGCCTGACAGTCTAGCCAACTTTCTACCCACCTTATAGTGCATTCGTCCAGCCCATACTTCTTTAACTTGCAGACAAGAATACTGTGGGAGACCATGTCAAAAGCTTTACTAAAGCCAAGGAACACTACGTCCACTGCTTTCCCTTCATCCACAGAACCAGTTATCTTGTCATAGGAAAGTTGTAGGAAAGGTGCGTGGCAGCCTCCTGTTCATAATTATTAGGGGAAATTAAGCTAGTTAGCATATGTGACTCCATTTTGGGTTTCCTCTCGGCTATTAACTAGAAGCGAGCACATCACGTACCAAGGAAGGAAGGAAGGATCCTTCAGGGTGGACAGCTGGACAGTTTCAAGAGAAGGGAAACAAAGGAGACAGGAACCAGCCGACATGCCTGAAATAGCTGCTAATTTAGCGTTTTTGCAGGGGGAAGGTGGCTGCAGGGGATTGGTGATAGATAAGGAGAAGGCCTGTTTTTTGGGTTAGGCCCCCCAAGGCACACAGGCAGGATGTTTTGCCAACAGTATAGAATCTTTGTGTAACCTGCAATCGGGGTCCCGCTCTGCTTAACGGAGCGGTGCCACGCTCGAGCGTAAGAAACCTACAAACGCTGAGACACTCTGCAGTCTGTCTTTATTTGGTTGCCTCAGCCTAGAAACAAACTGTACATGTCCTAACTGGAATAATTCGTAACAGTTTGGGACTCTAGGCTCGCCCTAGTAAGCGAAGCCGCACTCCTTCCCTCAGACAACTCCAGCTGGCACCAGGTGAGTTCACCTTCAAGAACTCGGAGGAACGGGCATGTGGGCCGTCGCTTAGGTGATAAGGTGGCACCTGAGGCGTTCTTTTGGTAGCCCTGGAATGGGCTCTGGGCAGAGTGTGAGCAGGGGAACCCCTTTGGCTGAGATTCTCGGGAATTGGAAAAATATTTCTGGCACCCCTGGGTTAGGTGAAAGGAGAACTGTAATTTTGTATAAAGTCTACTGGCCAGCGCTGACTATTCAGACGCCCTTTGGATGGCCACCCGACGGAACTTTTGCACAGGATGAATTAACCTGCCTTAGACAACAGCTGGAGGACAAGCATCCAGCTGAAATGGATTATTGGTATGTATGGGATAATTGGGCATACGCCCGAGATAAGGGGCGCCCCTCGACTTTGGGCTCTGGTACCAGATCTAAGGTTTGCATGCCGCTTGCAGGTTCCGCTCCGCCCTATGCTGCTTTCCCTCCTCCGTCTCTTCCCGCTACTCCTCCTCCTGTTGCCCCTCTATAGCCGCCTGTAACCCTACCCCCTGTTGCGCTTCAAGAACCCAATAAACAGCCCGTTGCGACGAGCAATGACCGTGTCACTATGGTCACGTCCACCGCCCTTTTGGGCCTGGGGACCTGGTCACCTGGCAGTCACAGATGCCGAGGTTGCGCGACGATCCGGAAAGAGTCCTACAGACTATCCGTTCAGTCCTTACGGCATTTAACCCTAACTGGGCAGACGTCCAGGCTATTTTGCAAACCCTATTTACCCCTGACGAGAAGTATTCTATTCTAGACGCCAATCAGCGTTGGGCGGGGACGCTGAGAATCGCACCCCTTGGCCCGAAGCCGATCCAGGTTGGGATCCTAACGACCTCAATGGTCGGGCCAGCCTCTCAGCTGCCCGGGAAGGGCTCCTGGAGAGCATCCGTAGGGCGGGTAGTGAGACGGCAAATTGGTCAAAAATTAGAGAGTGCCAGCAAGACCTAAACGAGCATCCATCTGTATGTTTGGCCAGCTTGTTTAAGCAGGTTAGAATGTATGTGGGAGGGGTGGAGCCAGAAGCCGAGGTTAGCCGCATGATGATGGTCTCTTACTTTGTCGATCAAGCGGCGCCGGACATAAAGAAGTATTTAACTAAACATGTTCCCGATTGCCAGGGAAAGCCCTAAACGAAGTAGTTCGCCTGGTCACTTTTGTGTTTAATGGTAGGGACGAGGAGAAAGCTAAGGAAAAATGTAAGCAAAAGAAGGAGGAAGTAAGTATGTTGGCAGCCGCATGGCAGGTTCCCTTGGGGAATCAGCACTGGCAGGGACACGGGAATACAAGGGGGAGGGGACGCGGACGTGGGACAGGATGTGGAGGAGGCTGTGGTGGGACAAGGAACGGGAACTGTAATTATTGTAAGCAACCAGGGCACTGGAAGAGGGAATACCCCCTGCTTCCACGAGGGGCTCCTTGGCAGGATCAGCCGGTGACCAGTTCCTCCTTTCCCCCTAACGCTTCCCAGGACTTCGCTAATCCCCAGTGACTAGAGGCAGAGATTTTGGGAGCCGTGGGAGAGTTGGAATGGAATCTTGGATTGCAGTCGCATATTTACTTGTAAATTGTGGAACGGTTTGTACCCTTTTTGGTGGATACCGGAGCCACCCTTTCCACTTTAACTTTTGTTCCGGGCTCTCTTTCTAATACCAAGGTTTGGGTGCAGGATATTGAGGGCGACCTGTGCCCGGGTCCCCTATCCTGCCCCGTCCCTGTGGAGCTGGGTTCTTTAAAGTTGTCACAGAGATTTGTTGTTATGCCAGAAGGCCCTGCTAACCTTGGGTGGGACATGCTAAGCAAGCTGAGAGCCCACATATATTATGCCCACGAGGGGCTTCACATGTCTGTCCCGGACTCGGCGGTTGCTTCTCTTTGGCCTCAGTAACCCCGATTCCCGATCTCCCCACAGAATTCTCCAGCGTCCCACCCAATTTGTGGAGCGTGAGTTCCACCGACGTGGGCCTCCTTAAATCAGCCACTCCAGTCAGTCTGCAGGTAAGGGATGGGCCGCCTCCCTCCGTAAAACAATATCCCTTGCCGAAGGAGGCGGAGGAAGGTATTTCCCTTCTTATCTCTAGATACTTAACCCAGGAGGTCTTGGTTCCATGCAGTTCTCCTTGCCCTGGGCAACACAGCATGGGGAGGAGGTGACCAGCCCTCAGTGGAGAAAGAAGTGGTTAGGGACTATTTAGAAAAGCTGGACGTGCACAAGTCCATGGGGCCGGATGCGTTGCATCCGAGAGCGCTAAAGCAGTTGGCGGCTGTGATTGCAGAGGCATTGGCCATTATCTTTGAAAACTCGTGGCAAACGGGGGAAGTCTCGGATGACTGGAAAAAGGCTAATGTAGTGCCAATCTTTAAAAAAGGGAAGAAGGAGGATCCTGGGAACTACAGGCCAGTCAGCCTCACCTCAGTCCCCAGAAAAATCATGGAGCAAGTCCTCAAGGAATCAATCCTGAAGCACTTAGACGAGAGGAAAGTGATCAGGAACAGTCAGGATGGATTCACCAAGGGAAGGTCATGCCTGACTAATCTAATCGCCTTCTATGATGAGATTACTGGTTCTGTGGATGAAGGGAAAGCAGTAGATGTATTGTTTCTTGACTTTAGCAAAGCTTTTGACACAGTCTCCCACAGTATTCTTGTCAGCAAGTTAAAGAAGTATGGGCTGGACTGGATATTAGGAAAAACTTTTTCACTAGGAGGGTGGTGAAACACTGGACTGCGTTACCTAGGGAGGTGGTGGAATCTCCTTCCTTAGGAGTCTTTAAGGTCAGGCTTGACAAAGCCCTGGCTGGGACGATTTAATTGGGGATCGGTTCTGCTTTGAGTAGGGGGTTGGACTAGATGACCTCCTGAGATCCCTTCCAACCCTGATATTCTAGGATTCTATGATCTATTAAGATTATAAAAACCAAGAATGTACTTTTCTGTAGAATACCATGATTAAATCGAGTCTTCCAGACTAGTGATTTAAATCAAATCCACCCTGCTGCATTGCTGTGTAAACAACAAACCCCTCCATGCTCTGCTCACACACAGCCACTAGCATTCAAACTCACTCCTGGCTGCACTGTACTGAGTGTGACTAGCAAGACACTCATGAAGTTACTAAACAAGACAGCAACATCAGCCAGTTTTCTACTCCCAGCCTTGCACCCCGGGAATCTGCATCTTAAACTGCTCAGTCTGTTCACTGTGCTGGACAAACTCAATAATTAGTGGGTCATCCCCCCTCCACAAAGGGATCAGATTAGGCCAAAGCCTTGTTCTCTCAAGTCAAATCCCCCAAACACTTCAAGGAAAACACACAGGTCCAGACAAAACACTAAAATCAGTTTATTAACTGAAACAAGGAGGTTTTCAGGGATCACAAGGGAGAAAGATGTGAAAGGTCAAAACTAGTTAGTTCTTAGTACCCAGGACAGATTTCCTTCCCGCCTTGGTGCGTCCTCCCCAGTCCAAGGCCCCTGTGGCCTTTCAAGGCATATCCTTGACTTCTGTAAAGATGGGAGAGGAGAGGTGAAAATGGAGGCAATTCTCCCTTCTGCTTTTATACCATTCTCTTCTTTGAGGTTCAAGCTCCAGCCAGGGGACAGGCAACAATCAGTCTGTGGCCAAAGTGAGCATCCAGCCGTCCTTCTGGTGAATTGTAACTCTCTTGTTCACAACTCCACAGCTGGTGAATGGCCAGCTAAGCAAATTAAGGGCCACCTAGCTGGTCTGCAGGTACCATTGTCTCTGAAGAGCTAGTCTTTGGGTGTTTTCCAGCTTTCCAGCATGTAACAAACATACAGCAAACTCTCAGAGCTCCATGGAGAGTGCTGATCGACACATTTTAACAGGACAATAATATTCAGCACATGATAACTTTTCCTATGATACTTCACAAGACATACTTTGGAGAAGACTTATCCTTTTGTAATCGTGGTGACCATAAGAGTGTAGACCAGTGGTTCTCAAATGTGTTTCATTGGCCCCACCTTCTTTGTGTGTGTGGTCATTTACGCCCCACCCTCACAAGCACATATATGGCCATCTTGCAAAACACATTTTGGTGATTTCAGCTATAAACATTCCCTCCATCCTTCAGCCCCTAACCCCAGTGATTTCAAGGAGAGGGAGCTGGAATTGGGCAGGTGACATGGGCGATGGGTATAATCTCTGAATACAGGAACCCTTTGCATAAATTGTTAACCTCTAAAAAGATATAGCTAAACATAGACCACTACAGTTACCCCTCTTCCAAGTCTTTAACATGTTTACATTTCAAACTCTAGCTTAATGAAGGTGGAAACACTTTTAAAATCTCTCTCTAAAAGTTGAATCTGAGTCAATTACATACAAGTTGCTTAACCCTTTCTTGCCATGAGTCACAGAAGTTTACATCTTCTGTGGATTCCTCCATGTTTAACGAGGTCTGATGTCCGTATGAAACTTTTCCCACACTCCAAGCACTTGTGGGGTCTCTCTCCTGTATGGATTTTCTGATGATAACCAAGGGCTGATTTCCAAGTGAAACTTTTCCCACACTCCAAGCACTTGTGGGGTCTTTCTCCTGTGTGGATTGCCTGATGATTAACAAGGTGTGACCGCCATGTGAAACTTTTCCCACAGTCCAAGCACTTATGGGGTCTTCCTCTTGTGTGGATTGCCTGATGATTAACAAAGTGTGACTTCCGCTTGAAACTTTTCCCACAGTCCAAGCACTTATGGGATCTTTCTCCTGTGTGGATTGCCTGATGTTTAACAAGGGTTGACCTCTCTGTGAAACTTTTCCCACAGTCCAAGCATTTATGGGGTCTCTCTCCTGTATGGATTTTCTGATGATTACCAAGGGCTGATTTCCAAGTGAAACTTTTCCCACAGTCCAAGCACTTGTGGGGTCTTTCTCCTGTGTGGATTGCCTGATGTTTAACAAGGGTTGACCTCTCTCTGAAACTTTTCCCACAGTCCAAGCATTTATGGGGTCTTTCTCCTGTGTGGATTGCCTGATGACTAACAAGGCCTGATTTCCGCTTGAAACTTTTCCCACAGTGCAAGCACTTGTGGGGTCTTGCTCCTGTGTGGATTGCCTGATGAATAACAAGGTCTGACCTCCATCTGAAACTTTTCCCACAGTCCAAGCACTTGTGGGGTCTTTCTCCTGTGTGGATTGCCTGATGTTTAACAAGGTGTGACCTCTGCTTGAAACGTTTCCCACAATCAAAGCACTTGTGGGGTCTCTCTCCTGTGTGGACTGCCCGATGTTTTACAAGTACTGACCTCTGCTTGAAACTTTTCCCACAGTCAAAGCACTTGTGGGGTCTCTCTCCTGTGTGGATTGCCTGATGACTAACAAGGACTGATTTCAGCTTGAAACTTTTCCCACATTCAAAGCACTTGTGGGGTCTCTCTCCTGTGTGGCTTTTCTGATGATAACCAAGGGCTGATCTCGAAGTGAAACTTTTCCCACAGTCCAAGCACTTGTGAGGTCTTTCTCCTCTGTGGATTCTCTGATGATTAACAAGGTTTGACCTCGCTGTGAAACTTTTCCCACAGTCCAAGCACTTATGGGATCTTTCTCCTTTGTGAATTGTTTTATGTTTAAGAAGGTTTGACCTCGCTGTGAAACTTTTCCCACAGTCCAAGCACTTGTGGGGTCTCTCTCCTGTGTGGATTGCCTGATGAGTTACAATGTCTGATTTCCGCTTGAAACTTTTCCCACAGTGCAAGCACTTATGGGGTCTTGCTCCTGTGTGGATTGCCTGATGTCTAACAATGTCTGACCTGTGTATGAAACTTTTCCCACAATCCAAGCATTTATGGGGTCTCTCTCCTGTGTGGACTGCCTGATGTTTAACAAGGTGTGACCTCTTTATGAAGCTTTTCCCACAATCCAAGCATTTATGGGGTCTCTCTCCTGCGTGGATTGCCTCATGAATAACAAGGTCTGATCTCCATGTGAAACTTTTCCCACACTGCAAGCACTTATGGGGTCTCTTTCCTGTGTGGATTACCTGATGTTGAACAAGGGTTGACCTTCGTATGAAACTTTTCCCACAGTCCAAGCACTTGTGGGGTCTCTCTCCTGTGTGGATTGCCTGATGACTAACAAGGACTGATTTCTGCTTGAAACTTTTCCCACAGTCCAAGCACTTGTGGGGTCTCTCTCCTGTGTGGCTTTTCTCCTGTGAATTTAGTGCTGACTTTGAACTGAAACATTTCCCGCATTCAACGCATTGAATGGGCTTGTCTACAGTGTGGCTTCTCCCATGGTTATTAAGATCTCTGCGCTTATTGAAGCTTTCCCCACTGTCCAAGCATTGAAATGATTTCTCTCCCGTATGGACTGTCTGATGTGTAACAAGTTGTGATCTCAAAACGAATGCTTTCCCACACTCAAGGCAGTGCCAGGGTGTCTCTTCCTTGGGATTTGTCTGCTGCTCTCTGGGATTCTCGTCTCCTCCCCCACCATTAATAGATTCATCCACTTTCTTCCTGGGTTGGTTTATCAGAAGCTTCTCTGACCTGTGCCAATTTCCCCAGGCTTCTCCCTGATTCCAGCAAAGGGAAAAATTCCCTTCAGCTCTTCCCAAAAAGGTCCCCTGTGGTTCCACTTCCCCAGGAACTGCCTCATGATGATTCCTCTCCTTGTTCTCACTCCCTCGCTCAGCACCTACTGGGAGAGACACAATCCAGAGAGGAGTCATTGTGCTGGGGAGAAAGAGGAATAGCACTGAGGGAAAAGCCAACACAAAGACTGAGCAATTGGATTCTGCCTCCACATCCCACCCAAACACTTACAAGGAAGGAGAGACGGGAAGGGTGGAATGGCGTGAGCAATATCTGCTGACCATAGCCCTGCTCTCGGTGAGATGAAGAAGAACTGAGGGCGTTACTCATATCATATTTTGGGATTCTCAACTTTTTCCTTCATTCCCTAGATGGTTTCTCTGTCAGGCCTCACCTGTGCTGGTGCATCTCTGAAGCCTTCTCTCCTTGAAATCCTGGAGATCGGACACCCACAGCTCTTCCCCTCGTTCCAGCCGGGCGATAAGCTCAGGTTTGGGAACGGGAAATCCTGTGCAGAAGGTGAAATGAGTCCAGATCAGGGTGCATGGAGCATTGGTGGAGGATCTGTCACAAAGGACATTCCGTGAGTGGAACCTGTCCCTGTGCTCTGCTGGAGGAACGTGGAATCCAAGAGGATGGGAACAGGGTCACTGAGCCCCCTTGCGCAGAGGACGTTGTCTGGGGAGGTAAGTTGAATTATTACTACACCCTCACTAGGCGTTCCCAGGATCTGTGCGCTCCAGGGGCCTTGCTGACTCACACACAGGTCTGCACTTAAGACCCTGCCTCTTTCTAAACCTGCAGAGCCCAGAGCTCTCCCCATGGCTGGAGCTATTCCCAAGGAGGGAGATGAACAGAGATTGTATGTGCAGCCAAGAAACAACACAGACAAGACAATGCGGATTTACGTCCCTTTGAAAGCTGGAGGGGTGGGCATGGTTTAGCTTGTCCATTGGGTTTTGACTCCCGTGTCCCAGTGGAGAGGGCACCGAAATGCATGTATTTCTCATATGGCAGCTGTGCATTATGGAACCCATTCGCCTCTGCTCGAACTGATCAGGGAAGAACCTGACCACATTAAGACACACACACCCCACAGCTTCTAATAACTGAGGGGACGGGAATCCTTTACCCAGCGAGGTCACCGTCTCGTAGTTCTCCTGCATGACGTCCTTGTAGAGGGCTCTCTGAGCGGGGTCCAGCAGAGCCCCCTGCCCCTGGGTGAAATAAATAGCCACCTCCTCGAAGGACACCGGCATCTGAAACACCAAGAGTCCCCCACTCAGCACCTGCTGCCCCAGCCACAATCCCACTACTCATGGGAAAGGAAAAAAAAACGTGAAGCTATGGGAGGGCCAGAGTAGCAGAATCCCACCCCCACCCTGCTCAGAGCAGCCAGGAGGCTTCAGGGGGTGGAGAAGGTGAGAGCTCCCTGTCCGCCCCAGCACACGGAGCACGCCAGGATCTTCTCATTTCCCACGCGCCTGCCAGCCACAGACTGGGACAGGAAGCAGAGCTCTGAGCCGGGGACAGGGACAGGAATCCCGACAGCTTCCCTTCCTATTTCACAGCAGCCCCATGCAAGTGAGGTCAGGCTCCAGCACTGCGAGCCTGAAAATGTTCCCAGCCCTGCCGAGGTGGTTATATCCTGCCTGAGAAATGGGGGAATGTCCCCTCCCCCTTTCCCTGCCACAATGGTCCTATTTAGTAAATCAGTAGGATTATCAAACCCTGTCTCCTCCCTCCCCCGCCCAGCAGCGCCCTGAAAATCCCCTACCTGAGCTGGCTCTATCACAGCCATTTCCCTTCTCTGTCCCCTGGAAGACTGGCCGATCTTTAGTGAAACGTGGACCTGATTCCTCAGCCTGTAGGGGCGAGATGGAGGTTACAGAAGGGGTTTCTGTCCATGTCACACCCCGATTCCCCCCAGACTCTTCAGACCCTCCCAGTAACAGCATCTCTGAGCCAAATGCTAAAAAAAGGGAAGAACCAATAGGGCCAATTTGGGAGTCTGGCCCAGATTGCAGTGTAAACCCCTCTCTCTTACCAATAGCTGGAGGCCTCTGGTGGCGTCACCTGAAGATTGAGCTGCCCTGGACTCCCCCGGCAGCCCCCAGGGACAGGCAGGAAGAGGCTGATCCTAGGCCCATCCACGCACCCCCTGCCTGAGCCAGCAGTGACTCCGGTCTGACTCTGGTGTGGCTGAGATCTGAACCCTACAGGGAAATCAAACCAGGGCCCTGGGCAGCCCCCAACACTCAGGGCACAGAGACCCCACCACCAGAGGGGTGTCTGACAATAACACACTCAGAGCCAGGTCTGTGGGGGCGCTGGGTTTTTTCCTTGTAGCTTCTGCACCCTGGGCGGTTAGTGCGTGATCACTCAGAAACCTGAGAAGAGCTTCTCTCCGCCCCTCCCACCCCGTGTCCCATGGGGCGGAGAAGCTTCCTGGACATCTCCCCCCCCCGCCTCCCCACATCCCCCCTTTCCCTTGCTGTGCCCCCCACTCACATCTTCCCCCATTCCCGACCTCGCTCCCCTCAGCCCCACAGTCCCCCGATCCTCCTCCATTGCCCCATCTTCCCTTCCGTGCACCCCTGCCCCCATCCCAGCCTGCCCCCGGCATCCCCTGCACCCGCCACCGGCCCCTCTTTATACTCCTCCCCCTGCAGCCCAGATGTGACCGGGGGGCCGCTGCAAGGGGGGGATGGGAGGGTCTCTCTTACCTTCCCTCCGAGCGGGGCCCCCCGGGGCAGGGTCCGGGCCGGGAAGGGGCCCTGGCCGGGCTGGGGGCTCTGCCCTGGGAGAGGCTCCCGGGGAGCAGCGGGCAGGGCCCGGCTGGAGGTTCCCCTCTCGCGGCTGCAACCCGGGCTCCGGGCTCCCAGCACCAGCCGCCGGGGCTCGGGGATCTCGCCGGGAGCCAGAGTCCCCGCAGCGGCTGCGAGTCACTTCCTGGGCCGGGCTGAGCCCCGCGATCGCTCCCCACAGAGCCGCCCCGCAGCCGGTCCTGGGTCCTAGCGATCAACCCACAGTAATCCAGCCCCCTGCCCAGCCCCTGCCCCCTGGGGGCCCAACCGCCCCTGGGCTCGGGGAGCTTCTCCCAGCAGTAAGGGGTCATCCCGCCTAGAAACTTCCCCTGTCACCATTCAGTCTCGCTCGCAGCCTCCCTGCAGGACTGACCGGGCACCGGCCGCTGGCTGATCAGCCCGTCTGCCGCAAACTTCTCTCCATATTGGGCTGGCAGAGGCCTTGCTCTCACCGCCTCTCTGGTCACCGGCTACTGGCCCAAAACCTCTGGTTGTTTGAGCTGACTGGGCCAGATTTGCAGGGGGGAGCGAGGGAAGGCAAAAGGAGAGAGAGCAGAAGTGGGGGTGGCATAATTGTTTAGACCACTGGCAGAGGTGAAAGTAAGCCGGTCTGATCCAGTCTGGCGGACTGGGCAAGAGCCGGGACACCGCTGACTGCACCGGCAGGGGGCAGCTTCCCCAGGCCGGTGATGTGAAGGGCTCCGGCCACCGGTACCACAGCGGAGCCCTGGGCCCTTTAAATCGCCGCTGGAGCCCCGGGGGTCCCGGCTGCCGCTGCAGCTACTGCTCCTGCCCTGATTTCAAGGGCCCGAAGCTCCCAGCAGCTGCTCACGTACCAGGGGGAGTTCAGGATTTAGCCAAAATCAAAGTCAGTGGAGTTGAGGATGTCCGCTGGCTCCCCTTCTCTGGTTTGCCCTGCTGAGCGTGTCTTTCAAGATCAGGATGATGAAAGCCCAACAGTGCCATGCTGGGGCCCAGGAGACAGCGGGTGTGAGACGTACCCCAGGGTACAATCTGGACTGTTGAACTGCTTAATTCTCCATCCCAGGGCATCTTTTACACTGCTTCCCAGGCTGGATAAAAATCAATGAGTTAAACAAAAATCAGTGTTTTTATTTAAATTTGATTTTTTTTTTTGATAAAATGCTTTTTGAGGAAAAACCTTATCTAAAGATATGTTTAATTAAGATACATTGTAGCTCAAAGGTATCTCATCATGGAATAGGGATTGTAAATTCTAATTCTATAGTATGAGACAATATATTCATGGAATGTTTAAGAAAAGATTTGTACATGAGTTCCAATAGTTGATGGATTAGGGACCCAATTTTATGGGGTTCCACAGGCTTCTGTATAGATTACTTAGGTTAATCTTTCCATCTACCCCATGGGACTCAGTGCTCAGTCTAGAAGACCCCCTCAGAGATGCTTAGTTTCCCAGTTCTCAAACTGTGGCTTTGTGTCTCCAGAGGTAACATGCTTGTTAACAGCCAGAATGTTTTAAAATAAATTAATATAGAGAGGTGAGAAATAACAGACCTCACCTCTATTGTCCCCCTGCAAATTTCTGTACACAGAGTCTATCCCTTCCCTCTCTCCAAAACTGCAAAGTTTCAAAAAGTTGAATGAATAGAAGACTGTTGGAGGCAGAATAGATCTGGACAAGGAGAAGAAGTCTGGACATAAATGTGAGAAACGATGGACATATGCTTTTCTGTTAAAATATTATATCTTTGCTGTTGAAGAAAAAATCCAGAATACTTATCGTAGTTGTTTTAATGAAATAAAACAATTTAAACATCTGTCTGGTGATGTTCTCCTCCACCGCGTGGCATGAATGAAATAACCAAACAATGAAATAACCAAAAGCAAATAAATGTAATGAAATAACCAAACAATCATTCATTGTCTGATATGGCTGTAAAACTAACCTGAAAAGTTTTCAAAATAAATCAGTTTTAAAATGTATAGTGTGTACCTTCTAAAAATGCAACCTACATCTATCTCTGAGTTGTGTACAATATCTATTAAGATTATAAAAACCAAGAATGCACTTTTCTGTAGAATACAATGATTAAATCGAGTCTTCCAGACTAGTGATTTAAATCATCATTTAAATCAAATCCACCCTGCTGCATCGCTGTGTGAACAACAAACCCCTCCACGCTCTGCTCACACACAGCCACTAGCATTCAAACTCACTCCTGGCTGCACTGTACTGACTGTGACTAGCCAGACACTCATGAAGTTACTAAAGGACTCAGCAACATCAGCCACTTTTCTACTCCCAGCCTTGCACCCTGGGAATCTGCATCTTGGACTGCTCAGTCTGTTCACTGTGCTGGACAAACTCAATAATTAGTGGGTCATCCCCCCACCCCCCACAAAGGGGGTCGTATTAGGCCACAGCCTTGTTCTCTCAAATCAAACCCCCCAAACACTTCAAGGAAAACACACAGGTCCAGACAAAACACTAAAATCAGTTCATTAACTGGAACAAGGAGGTTTTCAGGGATCACAAGGGAGAAAGATGTGAAAGGTCAGAACTAGTTAAATCTATACAATTAAAACATGCATTTTAAATCCTAAATTTGACCAATCTAAGGAAAATGCGAAGCAAGCAGGTTTTCGCACCTGCCCGCTATTGCAAGCGGTTCACAGTTCTTCGTACCCAGGAGGGATTTCCTTCCCGCCTTGGTGCATCCTCCCCAGTCCAAGGCCCCTGTGGCCTTTCAAGGCATATCCTTGACTTCTGTAAAGATGGGAGAGGAGAGGTGAAAATGGAGGCAATTCTCCCTTCTGCTTTTATACCATTCTCTTCTTTGAGGTTCAAGCTCCAGCCAGGGGGCAGGCAACAATCAATCTGTGGCCAAAGTGAGGGTCCAGCCGTCCTTCTGGTGAATTGTAACTCTCTTGTTCACAGCTCCACAGCTGGTGAATGGCCAGCTAAGCAATTAATGGCCACTTAGCACCTAGCTGGTCTGCAGGTACCATTGTCTCTAAAGAGTGAGTCTGTGGGCGTTTTCCAGCTTTCCAGCATGTAACAAACATACAGCAAACTCTCAGAGCTCCATGGACAGCGCTGATAGACACATTTTAACAGGACAATAATATTCAGCAGGCAATGACTTTTCCTAGGATACTTCACAAGACATACTTTGGAGAAGATTTATCCTTCTGTAATCGTGGTGACCATAAGAGTGTAGACCAGTGGTTCTCAAAAGTGTTTCACTGGCCCCCCCTTCTTTGTGTGTGTGGTCATTTCCGCCCCCGCCCTCACAAGCACATATATGGCCACCCAGCTCTAAAGGCAGAGTCGTTGCTGGCGATGCGCCCAGCTCTGAAGGCCTCCAGCAGCAGCACAGAAGTAAGGGTGACCGAGTGAAAAGTGATATTCCTCAATATCACTGTTCACAGCAGACTTATCACCCCCTTGCCACCCTGACTTCTGCCCTGCTGCTCCACTTGGCTTTTGAGAGCCTGAGCATTTATCCCCACCTCCCAGATACGCCAGTTCCTTCTTCAAGAGTCCCAGCTGGAGGTCATGCCTCCCTTGACATATTCCTGTGCCTCCATTGGGAGGACGTGCCCCACAGTTTGAGAATTACTAGTGTAGACAGTCACCGTTGCGATTGGAACCCAACATGGTAACACCTGCTCCTTTCTGTCTGCGGGATCCCCAGAGAAAATATCCGAGCAGGAGAGAGGAACAGATCTCACTGATATTAACCTTGCAAAACACATTTCAGTGATTTCAGCTATAAACATTCCCTCCATCCTTCAGCCCCTAACCTCAGTGATTTCAAGGAGAGGGAGCTGGAATGGGGCAGGTGACATGGGTGATGGGTATAATCTCTGAATTAGCAAAATACAGGAACCCTTTGCATAAATTGTTAACCTCTAAAAAGATATAGCTAAACATAGACCATGACAGTTACCCCTCTTCCAAGTCTTTAACATGTTTACATTTCAAACTCTAGCTTATGAAGGTGGAAACACTTTTAAAATCTCTCTCTAAAAGTTGAATCTCAGTCAATTACATACAAGATGCTTAACCCTTTCTTGCCATGCATCACAGAAGTTTACATCTTGTGTGGATTCTTCCATGTTTAATGAGGTCAGACATCCGTATGAAACTCTTCCCACAGTCCAAGCACTTGTGGGGTCTCTCTCCTGTATGGATTTTCTGATGATAACCCAGGGCTGATCTCCAAGTGAAACTTTTCCCACAGTCCAAGCACTTGTGGGGTCTTTCTCCTGTGTGGATTGCCTGATGTTGAACAAGGTGTGATCTCTGTATGAAACTTTTCCCACAGTCCAAGCATTTATGGGGTCTCTTTCCTGTGTGGATTGCCTGATGATTAACAAGGTCTGACCTCCATGTGAAACTTTTCCCACAGTCCAAACACTTGTGGGGTCTCTCTCCTGTGTGGATTGCCTGATGACTAACAAGGTCTGACTTCCGCTTGAAACTTTTCCCACAGTGCAAGCACTTATGGGATCTTTCTCCTTTGTGAATTGTTTTATGTTTAACAAGGTTTGACCTCTGTATGAAACTTTTCCCACAGTCCAAGCACTTGTGGGGTCTCTCTCCTGTGTGGATTGCCTGATGATTAAGAAGGTGTGACTTCTCTATGAAACTTTTTCCACAGTGCAAGCACTTGTGGGGTCTTGCTCCTGTATGGATTCCCTGATGTTTAACAAGGTGTGACCTCTGAATGAAACTTTTCCCACAATCCAAGCATTTATGGGGTCTCTCTCCTGTGTGGATTGCCTGATGAATAACAAGGTCTGACCTCCATGTGAAACTTTTCCCACAGTCTAAGCACTTATGGGGTCTCTCTCCTGTGTGGATTGCCTGATGATTAACAAGGTCTGACTTCCGCTTGAAACTTTTCCCACAGTCCAAGCACTTATGGGGTCTCTCTCCTGTGTGGATTCTCTGATGATTAAAAAGGCCTGCTCTCCATGTGAAACTTTTCCCACACTCCAAGCACTTATGGGGTCTCTTTCCTGTGTGGATTGCCTGATGATTAACAAGGTCTGACTTCCGCTTGAAACTTTTCCCACAGTCCAAACACTTGTGGGGTCTCTCTCCTGTGTGGATTGCCTGATGTTTAACAAGGGTTGACCGCTGTATGAAATTTTTCCCACAGTCCAAACACTTGTGGGGTCTCTCTCCTGTGTGGATTGCCTGATGTTGAACAAGGTTTGACCTTCGTATGAAACTTTTCCCACAGTCAAAGCACTTGTGGGGTCTCTCTCCTCTATGGATTGCCTGATGATTAGCAAGATATGACTTGCATATGAAACTTTTCCCACAATCAAAGCACTTATGGGGTCTCTCTCCTGTGTGGACTGCCTGATGATTAACAAGCGCCGACCTCCATCTGAAACTTTTTCCACAGTCCAAACATTTATGGGGTCTCTCTCCTGTGTGGCTTTTCTCATGTGAATTTAGTGCTGACTTTGAACTGAAACATATCCCGCATTCAACGCATTGAATGGGCTGGTCTACAGTGTGGCTTCTACCATGATTATTAAGATCTTTGCACTTATTGACGCTTTCCCCACTGTCCAAGCATTGAAATGGTTTCTCTCCCGTATGGACTGTCTGATGTGTAACAAGTTGTGATCTCACAATGAATCCTTTCCCACACTCAAGGCAGTGCCAGGGTGTCTCTTCCTTGGGATTTGTCTGCTGCTCTCTGGGATTCTCGTCTCCTCCCCCACCGTTAAGAGATTCTTCCACTTTCTTCCTGGGTTGGTTTATCAGAAGCCTCTTTGTCCTTTGCCAATTTCCCCAGGCTTCTCCCTGATTCCAGCAATGGGAAAAATTTCCTTCAGCTCTTCCCAAAAAGGTCCCCTGTGGTTCCACTTCCCCAAGAACTGCCTCATGATGATTCCCCTCCTTCTTCTCACTCCCTCGCTCAGCACCTGCTGGGAGAGACACAATCCAGAGAGGAGTCATTGTGCTGGGGAGAAAGAGGAATAGCACTGAGGGAAAAGCCAACACAAAGACTGAGCAATTGCATTCTGCCTCCAGATCCCACCCAAACGCTTGCAAGGAAGGAGAGACAGGAAGGGTGGAATGGCGTGAGCAATATCTGCTGACCACAGCCCGGCTCTCGGTGAGATGAAGAAGAACTGAGGGCGTTACTCACATCATATTTTGGGATTCTCAACTTTTTCCTTCATTCCCTAGATGGAATTTCTCTGTCAGGCCTCACCTGTGCTGGTGCATCTCAGAAGCCTTCTGTCCTTGAAATCCTGGAGATCGGACACCCACAGCTCTTCCCCTCGTTCCAGCCGGGCGATAAGCTCAGGTTTGGGAATGGGAAATCCTGTGCAGAAGGTGAAATGAGTCCAGATCAGGGTGCATGGAGCATTGGTGGAGGATGTGTCACAAAGGACGTTCCGTGAGTGGAACCTGTCCCTGTGCTCTGCTGGAGGAACGTGGAATCCAAGAGGATGGGAACAGGGTCACTGAGCCCCCTTGCGCAGAGGACGTTGTCTGGGGAGGTGAGTTGAATTATTACTACACCCTCACTAGGCGTTCCCAGGATCTGTGCGCTCTGGGGGCCTTGCTGACTCACACACAGGTCTGCACTTAAGACCCTGCCTCTTTCTAAACCTGCAGAGCCCAGAGCTCTCCCCATGGCTGGAACTATTCCCAAGGAGGGAGATGAACAGGGATTGTATGTGCAGCCAAGAAACAACACAGACAAGACAATGCGGATTTATGCCCCTTTGAAAGCTGGAGGGGTGGGGATGGTTTAGCTTGTCCATTGGGTTTTGACTCACATGTCCCAGTGGAGAGGGCACCGAAATGCATGTATTTCTCACGTGGCAGCTGTGCATTATGGAACCCATTCGACTCTGTTCTAACTGACCAGGGAAGAACCTGACCACATTGAGACATGCAGACCCCACAGCTTCTAATAACTGAGGGGACAGGAATCCCTTACCCAGCGAGGACACCATCTCATAGTTCTCCTGCATGACGTCCCTGTAGAGGGCTCTCTGAGCGGGGTCCAGCAGAGCCCCCTGCCCCTGGGTGAAATAAATAGCCACCTCCTCGAAGGTCACCAGCATCTGAAACACAAAAGAGTCCCCCACTCAGCACCTGCTGCCCCAGCCACAATCCCACTACTCATGGGAAAGGAAAAATAAACGTGAATATGTGGGAGGGCCAGAGTAGCAGAATCCCACCCACACCCTGCTCAGAGCAGCCAGGAGGCTTCAGGGGGTGGAGAAGATGAGAGCTCCCTGTCCGCCCCAGCACACGGAGCACGCCAGGATCTTCTCATTTCCCACACGCCTGCCAGCCATAGACTGATACAGGAAGCAGAGCTCTGAGCCGGGGACAGGGACAGGAATCCCGACAGCTTCCCTTCGTATTTCACAGCAGCCCTGGGCAAGTGGGGTCAGGCTCCAGCAGTGGGAGCCTGGAAAATGTTCCCAGCCCTGCCGAGGTGGTGATATCCTGCCTGAGAAATGGGGGAATGTCCCCTTCTTCTTTCCCTGCCACAATGGGCCTATTTAGTAAATCAGTAGGTTTATCAAACCCTGTCTCCTCCCTCCCCTGCCCAGCAGCTCCCTGAAAATCCCCTACCTGAGCTGGCTCCAACACAGCCATTTCCCTTCTCTGTCCCCTGGAAGACTGGCCGATCTTTAGTGAAACGTGGACGTGATTCCTCAGCCTGTCAGGGTGAGAGGGAGGTTACAGAAGGGTCCTCTGTCCATGTCACACCCCAATTCCCCCCAGACTCTTCAGACCCTCCCAGTAACAGCATCTCTGAGCCAAATGCTAAAAAAAGGAAAGACCCAAAAGGGCCACTTTGGGAGATTTCCACCCATTGCAGTGTAAACCCCTCTGCCTTAACAATTCCTGCAGACCTCTGGTGGCATCACCTGAAGATTGAGCGGCCCTGGACTCCCCCGGCAGCCCCCAGGGACAGGCAGGAAGAGGCTTAACCCAATTGGCCCATCCACGCACCCCCCTGCCTGAGCCAGCAGTGACTCCGGTCTGACTCTGGTGTGGCTGAGATCTGAACCCTACAGGGAAATCAGACCAGGGCCCTGGGCAGCCCCCACCACCACAGGGGTGTCTGACAATAATACACTGAGAGCCGGGTGTGTGTGTCGTGGGGGAGGGGGAGGGAGGCTGGGTTTTTTCCGTGTAGCTTCTGCACTCTGAGGGGTTAGTCCCCTGATCACTCCCAAAGCTGGTTTGACCAGTTCCAGGAAAAGAGCTTCTCTCCGCCCCTCCCACCTCGTGTCCCACGGGGCAGAGAAGCTGCTTGGGCATCTCCCCCCGCCCGCCTCCCCACATCCCCCCTTTCCCTCGCTGTGCCCCCCACTCACGTCTTCCCCCATTCCCGACCTCGCTCCCCTCAGCCCCACAGTCCCCCGATCCTCCTCCATTGCCCCATCTTCCCTTCCGTGCACCCCTGCCCCCATCCCAGCCTGCCCCCGGCATCCCCTGCACCCGCCTCCGGCCCCTCTTTATCCTCCTCCCCCTGCAGCCCAGATGTGACCGGGGGGGCTCGCTGCAAGGGGGGGGCGGGTCTCTCTTACCTTCCCCCCGAGCGGGGCCCCCCCGGGGCAGGGGCCGGGCCGGGAAGGGGCCCTGGCCGGGCTGGGGGCTCTGGCCTGGCAGAGGCTCCCGGGGAGCAGCGGGCAGGGCCCGGCTGGAGGTTCCCCTCTCCCGGCTGCAGCCCGGGCTCCGGGCTCCCAGCACCAGCCGCCGGGGCTCGGGGATCTGACCAGGAGCCTGAGAGTCAGAGTCCCCGCAGCGGCTGCGAGTCACTTCCTGCGGCCGGGGAATGAGGGACTTCAGCGATCGCTCCCACCCAGCTCCTCCTGGGTCCTAGCGATAAACCCAGTACCTGCGCTTGGCCTCTCTCTGTCTGGCATCTGTTGGACTCACAGGCTCTAAGGTCAGACGGGGACCATCGTGAGCATCTAGCCCAGGGATTCTCACGACCAAATTTGGTGGCCTCACAGTGTGGCCAACAACTCTCCCTGGTGGCCGCTCTGACACTTAGAATCATAGAATCATAGAATATCAGGGTTGGAAGGGACCCCTGAAGGTCATCTAGTCCAACCCCCTGCTCGAAGCAGGACCAATTCCCAGTTAAATCATCCCAGCCAGGGCTTTGTCAAGCCTGACCTTAAAAACTTCCAAGGAAGGAGATTCCACCACCTCCCTAGGTAACGCATTCCAGTGTTTCACCACCCTCTTAGTGAAAAAGTTTTTCCTAATATCCAATCTAAACCTCCCCCACTGCAACTTGAGACCATTACTCCTCGTTCTGTCATCTGCTACCATTGAGAACAGTCTAGAGCCATCCTCTTTGGAACCCCCTTTCAGGTAGTTGAAAGCAGCTATCAAATCCCCCCTCATTCTTCTCTTCTGCAGGCTAAACAATCCCAGCTCCCTCAGCCTCTCCTCATAAGTCATGTGTTCTAGACCCCTAATCATTTTTGTTGCCCTTTTCTGGACTCTCTCCAATTTATCCACATCCTTCTTGTAGTGTGGGGCCCAAAACTGGACACAGTACTCCAGATGAGGCCTCACCAATGTCGAATAGAGGGGGACGAGCACGTCCCTCGATCTGCTCGCTCACTTCCTCCTATAATCCTAATTAACTTTACGAGAAACCAATAAATAGGCACAGAAGTAAGGGAGGCTGGGGAACACTCCTGGTATTGTGGGGAACTTCATTGGCTTATACACCTCCCCAATGGAATCAAATAGCAGAAGGATCTGAGTCCTGGCTCCCACTCCCTTTACTCGAGGCCTGCCTGACCTCGAGGACTTCCCTTCCACGCTAGTCCCTGAAACCCCAACAAGGCTGGGCCCAGGATTCCTGAGGGACCTTCACCCCCAATCTTGTTGTGATCACTCAGAACAGAGGCTAGGGTGTCAGATCCCCAGTCTGGGGTGCTCTCTTCACTCCAGACACTTCCCTGATTGTACAGAGTTCAGAACAAATACAATTTATTAAATAGTGGGTAATAAACATTAAGGAAAAAATGGGAAAGGAAAACATGATGTCATCCCACACTGCCCAGGGTCCCCCCTTCGTACCCCTCAGCTGCTCACTGCACCCAGCTCCAGACTGCTCCAGCTTCCTTCTGCCTCAGCACCGCTGCTGCTCTCTCTCCAGAAGCAGTGAGAGGCAAAAAGGCATCCTTTAAAAAGTGGAAGATAGATCCTAATGAGGAAAATAGAAGAGAGCATAAACTCTGGCAAATGAAGTGTAAAAATATAATGAGAAAGACCAAAGAAAAAAATAAAAAAAATTGAAGAACAGCTATCCAAAGACTCCAAAAGTAATAAACACATCAGAAGCAGAAAGCCTGCTAAACAACCAGTGGGGCCACTGGACGATCAAGATGCTAAAGGAGATGCTAAAGGATGCTCAAGGACGATACGGCCATTGCAGAGAAACTAAATGAATTCTTTGCATCAATCTTCATGGCTGAGGATGTGAGGGAGATTCCCAAACCATTCTTTTTGGGTGACAGATCTGAGGAACTATCCCAAATTGAGGTGTCATTAGAGGAGGTTTTGGAACAAATTGATCAACTAAACAGTAATAAGTCACCAGGACCTGATGGTATTCACTCAAGAGTTCTGAAGGAACTCAAATGTGAAGTTGCAGGACTACTAACTGTCATCTGTAACCTATCATTTAAATCAGCTTCTGTACCAAATGACTGGAGGATAGCTAATGAGATGCCAATTTTTAAAAAAGGCTGCCAATTTTTAAAAAGGGCTCCAGAGGTAACCCTGGCAGCTACAGGTCAGTAAGCCTCACTTCAGTACTGGGCAAACTGGTTGAAACTATCGTAAAGAACAAAATTTTCAGACACATAGATTAACATAATTTGTTGGGAAATAGTCAACATGGTTTTTGTATAGGAAATCATGCCTCACCAAACTACTAGAATTCTTTGTGGGGTCAACAAGCATGCGGACAAAGGAGATCCAGTGGATATAGCGTATTTAGATTTTCAGAAAGCCTTTGACAAGGTCCCTCACTAAAGGCTCTTAAGCAAAATAAGGAGTCATGGGATAAGAGGGAATGTTCTCTCATGGATTGGTAACTGGTTAAAAGATAGGAAACAAAGGGTAGGTATAAATTGTCAGTTTTCAGAATGGAGAGAGGTAAATAGTGGTGTTCCCCAGGGATCTGTTCTGGGACCAGTCCTATTTAACATATTCATAAACAATCTGGAAAAACGGGTAAACAGTGAGGTGGCAAAATTTGCCTATGATACAAAACTACTCAAGATAGTTCAGTCCCAGGCAGACTGCGAAGAGCTACAAAAGGATCTCACAAAACTGGGTGACTGGGCAACAAAATGGCAGATGAAATTTAATGTTGATAAATGCAAAGTAATGAACATTGGAAAATATAATCCTAACTGTACATATGCAATGTTGGGGTCTAAATTAGCTGTTACCACTCAAGAAAGAGATCTGGGAGTCATTGTGGAGAGTTCTCTGAAATCATCCACTCAGTGTGCTGCGGCAGTCAAAAAAGCCAACAGAATGTTGGGAATCATCAAGAAAGGGATAGATAAAATATCATATTGCCACTTTATAAACCCATGGTACATCCACACCTTGAATACTGAGTGCAGATGTGGTTGTCTCATCTCAAAAAAGATAGATTGGAATTGGAAAAGGTTCAGAAAAGGGCTACAAAAATGATTAGGGGTATGGAACGGTTTCGTATGAGGAGAGATTAATAAGACTGGGACTTTTCAGCTTGGAAAAGAGGCGACTAAGGAGAGATATGATGGAGGTCTATAAAATCATGAGTGGTGTAGAGAAAGTAAATAAGGAAGTGTTATTTACTCCTTCTCATAATACAAGAACATGGGGCCACCAAATGAAATTAATAGGTAGCAGGTTTAAAACAAACACAAGAAAGTATTTTTGCACGCAACACACTGTCAACCTCTGGAACTCCTTACCAGAGGGTATTGTGTAGGTCAATACTATAATGGGATTCAAAAGGGAGCTAGATAGATTCATGGAGGATAGGTCCATCAATGGCTATTAGCCAGGATGGGCAGGAATGGTGTCCCTAGCCTGTGTTTGCCAGAACCTGGGATTGGGTGACAGGGCATGGATCATTTGATGATAACCTGTCTGTTCATTCCCTTTGGGACACCTGTCATTGGCCACTGTCAGAGAACAGGATACTGGGCTTGTTGGACCTTTGGTCTGACCCAGTATGGCTGTTCTTACATTCTTATGAATTATAAATTTCTTTGTTTCTTTGTTTACCCCCTTCTTCCCGTTGGTAATGGATAGCCAGATAAGAGTTTTCTAACACCAACGGTAGGTCCTTTGTCGTCTCTGAGGAGTTTGAGTGGGACAATCCCCAGAGCTATGACATATTTCAGGAACAAAAAGCATTGCCATATGTCTGGGTTTTTCTGGACAGATCCTCTCCTTTGAGCCTGCTGGGCGGGGTTTTCCCATAACAGCAAATGTCCAGGGGGATGGGGGGAGGGGGGTGGCCTTGCAGAGCAGACAGACTGCAGCTCAGAAACAGCCCTGATTGGTCACTTCCCAATTGGTCCATGCCCCTGCATCTACAGCTGATTGATTGCTGCAGGATCCCGCCCAGCCAGGCCCAGGCTCCCAACCCAGGGGAGGGATCTGCAGGTCAGCGTTGACTGAAAGCTGTTGCCAGCCCCCTTTCACTAAGACAGCAGCCAACAGTGCCTTCACCTCATGAGTACCCCCACCTCACCCCCTCCAGCACCCCTAACTCAACACCCCCCTTCCACCAGCTCCCACCCCCAATCAGTGTCCTCTTTTGGGACACCTGGAAGACGGTCACCCTAGAAACAAACATACATTAAAATCTCACCATTCTACATGCACTGGTGTTACAGGCATTTCAATGGCACAATATTCAGCAGATCTTGAGTTTTCCAATGATCCCTCACCAGGCACATTTTGTACACAACATATCCAAACCCTACGCAGTGGTGAACATGGGGAGCAGGGGTTAGTCACAAGAGGGATGCAGTGATGGGTAAGTGGGGCAAAGAAACTCTCTGTCATGCTAACACAGGACACGGCGGGACATGGGGAGAGTGTGACCAGCTGGGCTGTCAGGTTCCTCATCTCCGTCTGGCCTCAGTGATGGGGATCGGCCTGGCTTCAAACCTCCCAGGTCTCCTAACATCCCCGGCTCCCTTCTTGCCTGCGCCCAACCTCAGCATCTTAGCAATAGGGAGATGCTGCTCGCTCCTCCCATCATTTCTCTTGGGCCTTTAGATTTCAGGTCCAGCTTCACATGACACAGGTCAAGTCTAGTCGCTCTCTGGCACTGGTGCAGCAAGTGCACAATTCTCAGCCTCAGCCTTTTGGCTCTGAGGAGCAAACGCAGCAGTTGCCCAGCTCTGTTCCCCTTCACCTTCTCCCTGTCCCAAGGGTATCTCACATCACTGCACGGATCAGGCAGTAAGTTCATTTCCATTTCAGTCTCTGCCTCTCGGAGTGTGGATCTAGTTTGCACCATCAGTGTTCCTGCTGAGAGATACTGATCACTGTCGTTGTACAAACCACACAAAAGAATCTCATGACAAAGAATTAGATAAAGCTTGAAATAAAATAAAATCTAAAAAGGGACTATTCTGTCAAATGATCATTTGTCTCGTGAAGTCCTCAATAAATCTGAGCTACATCCTGTCAAACTAAATTAGTATCAAAGTATGTGACCTAACAGCCTTCACGAAAAGAGAAAAACCCACAGTCCAGGGTGGGCTATAAAAACCTTTCACATTCATAAAGAGAAATCTCAGAGAATCCTTCAAGATTCAAAAATCAGGAAAATAAACACCCATTTTCTTCTGAAGTGGCCAAACCGGTTTTATTTCTCACTTCATTATTCGGTTGTATTAGTTGCAAAAGTTTTAGCATCATTATAATAAAAGAAGAAGAAAGAGAAACTTTCCCATCTACAAATGATCTGTACTAAGCCTAGATAAAGCCGGGAAGCAATTTTACCAATAGGTAGAAACAGGGCTCTGAGATCTGAAAGGTCAAACTGTGCTTTGAGGTTCATTGGGATTTCCCCACCCACTCTGAGGTCTATGACACTTTCTTCTCCAGCCCTCCGGAGTCTGACTTAGGATCCTAGACATCAAAACTGTGATTCTTGAGCATGGAGAACCAGGGACCCAGTGGTAAGTTACATCTTGGGAGGTGGAGCGGTAGAACAGGGATGGGATAAATCTCTCTATCGCTTGGACAGATGTTACAGTGTCAAGAGTGGAGGATGATGGTGAGGGGGGAACGAGGGAATCCCTCAGACTCACCGCATTGACCTGAAATAGCACAGAAGCCCAAACACCACATTCTGCTGTCCCTGCTCCCCATTTATTTAGCATCTAGTTAATGCTGGCCCATAAAGGGAAAAATGTACAAACAGTAAATGCTTTTCAGCATGGCCTGGAAAAACGTGAAACTATCTGAGAATGAGACAATCCGGCCCCAAAGGGGGAAGTCAGGGACTAGCAATCACTGTGCTAATGAGAGAGGGTCAGAACACATAAGTAAGGCTACAATTTTGCTATGGAGCTCGCAGAAAGTCATGGAATCTGTGACTTCCAGAGACCTCAGTGGCTTCAGATCATGGCAGAAAGGAGGTGCAGGGTCCCCCTGCCAACTGTTGCAGCCAAGAGCTGTCCACCAGAGCTCGGGGCTGTTGCAGGCCATAGGGGTCCTGCAGTTCCTAGCTGTCACGAGTGGTGTTGGGGGCCTCTGAGGCTCTCAGCCATGGGGCCTCGGCAGCCCTCTACCAGACCCTCCCAGCTGCCCAGATACCATGGGACTCCAGAGCCACAGCAGCCATGGGTGCTGGAGCCTCCTCCCTCCCCATTTTGTCATGGATATCATTAGTATATGTCACAGACAGATCACAGGCTTCTGCAAATTTAGCTTTATTGCCTGTGACCCGTCCCTGATTTTACTAAAAACATCCAGGATAATCTCTTAGCCTTACACATAAGATGCTCACGGTGCATTTATACTCAGACACCCAGTGCAGGGTCACAGAGATGCGCCGGCTAAACCCGACCACGATTCCTACCATAGACAGGCGCTCGGAGACTGATGCTACGGAGGCAGAGGTGGGATCTCCAGGCCTCCCAAAATAGGCCCTGTGGGAATCAGCCCCTCTCAGTGGAGCTGTCTGAATGCAGAGGGGGCAGGGGAAAGGGGGCCTAGGGGGTGAGTGAGGAGAGACAGCACCTCTCTACCCCTGTGCTCTCCCTCACCTCTTATCCCATGATCCCCAAACACTTGATACCCCAGCACCCAGCTTCCCAGCTCCACCAGCCCCAGCCATTCAATCCCCAGCATCCTCCCCAAAACCCAAAGCCCTGGTCAGTGAACGTTTGATCCCCCAGAGCCCAGCACCCTGGGGGATTCAGGGAGGGGAGGAGGTACCAGCCCCCAGGGACACTCCCCCTGCAAGGAACAGCTCCAGGTAAGTGGGGGAGGTCAGCCTAGGGGCTGGTGGAAGATGGGGGGTGGGGACAGCTGTCTAGAATGAAGGTGGGGCCTGGCCCAAGTGTCCTTCTCCTCATCGCCATGGCAGAGGGATCCCGGCTGGGAGGGGAAAGGAGAGGGGGGGAACTTCAGCCAGCAGAGGGAGCAGCTGGAGGAGTTTCTCTCTCTCCCTTCCCCCACCTGTGGCCCATTTGCTCAGTAGCTAGGGCTGCAGTAGGGAGGAGGGGCTGATTGACACTTCTCCTCCTCTGCCTGGGGTTTGCTTAGACTAGGGAGAGCCAGAGGGTCACTGACCAGCTGCTGCTCGGCTGCTGCTGAGTCTTCACCCCAGCGATGGGCTTCTGGATCCCTGAGAGTCAAATGCCCCTGATGTGGGCAGGAATGAGGAAACGGGTTCGTGAACATGGCCAGCCCCAGTCAGGGCCCTGAGAGAATTTCCCGGCTGTGAGACGGGGTCTCTGATGTCCCACATGGTGTTAGCTCCACTTGGAGCATTTTCCACACTGAGAACATCTCAGAGGTTTCTTCCCTGTGCGGATTTGCGGATGCACATGAACATGGACATGCATGTCTGGTGGGCGTTGCTGGCCCAGACATGGTTGAGCAATATCCCTCCTGTGGCCTTATGCAGGTGAGTCATTGAATTGTAACTCCTTTGCTGGACAATGGCTGGTCATATCTATTTAGCATCCACTGGGGTATTGGTTACCTCTCATGTCATTATCTCTGGAGAGCTAGCATCTGGGCGCTTTCCAAATTTACAGCATGTATTGCTGACAAGCATACAACACAATTCTCATAACTTCACCTGCATTCATTTCCACAGTATGCATCCGATGAAGTGAGCTGTAGGTCACGAAAGCTTATGCTCAAATAAATTGGTTAGTCTCTAAGGTGCCACAAGTACTCCTTTTCTTTTTGCGAATACAGACTAACACGGCTGTTACTCTGAAACCTCCCAGAGAGTAGTTATCAATGGTCATGCTGGAAGGGCATAACGAGTGGTGTTCCGCAGGGATCAGTTCTGTGTCCACTTCTTTTCAATGTCTTCATCAACAATTTAGATCATGGCGTAGAGAGTACACTTATAAGGTTTGCGGATGATACGAAGCTGGGTGGGGTTGCAAGACCTTTGGAGGATAGGATGAAAATTCAAAATGATCTGGACAAACTGGAGAAATGGTCTGAGGTAATTAGGATGAAATTCAATAAGGACAAATGCAAAGTACTTCATTTAGGAAGGAACAATCAGACGCACACATACAAAATGGGAAATGACTGCCTAGGAAGGAGTAGTGCGGAAAGGGATCTAGGGGTCATAGTGGACCACAAGTTAAATATGCGTCAACAGTGTAACGCTGTTGCAAAAAAAGCAAACATCGTTCTGGGATGTATTAGTAGGAGTCTTGTAAGCAGGACATGAGAAGTAATTCTTCCACTCTACACTACGCTGATTAGGCCTCAGCTGGAGAATTGTGTCCAGTTCTGGTGCCACATTTCAGGAAGGATTTGGAGAAAGTCCAGAAAAGAGCAACAAAAATGATTAAAAGTCCAGAAAACACAACCTCCAAGGGAAGATTGAAAGAACTGGGTTTGTTTAGTCTGGAAAAGAGAAGACTGAGAGGGGACAAGATAACCGTTTTCAAGTACCTAAAAGGTTGCTGTAAGGAGGAGGGAGAAAAATTATTCTCCTTAACCTCTGATGATAGGACAAGAAGCAATGGACTTAAATTTCAGCAAGAGAGGTTTAGGTTGGACATTAGGAAAAAATTCCTATCAGGGTGGTTAGGCACTGGAATAAATTGCTTAAGGAGATTGTGGAATCTCCATCATTGGAGATTTTTAAGAGCAGGTTAGACAAGCACCTGTCAGGGATATTCTGGATGGTGCTGGTCCTGCTATGAGTGCAGGGGACTGGATGTGATGACCTCTCGAGGTCCCTTCCAGTCCTATGATTCTATGAATTGGCCTAGGGTTCTGGCATGAGCTGGCACCTGGTCTGTCAGCGTCACACAGTTTACACCAGAAAAAACTGGTGGACTGTTAAAGAGAAGGGCTAGCTAATCTCAACCACATACCAGAGAACCTTCAAAGGCTGATGCTGCATAGGCAGACATGGGATCTCCAGGCCTCCCACAAAAGGCCCTGTGGGAATCAGCCCCTCTCAGGGTGCTGGCTGACTGCAGAAGGGCCAGAGAGAAAGGGTGGAGGAGGCGAGTGAGGAAAGGCAGCACCGCTCTACCCCTGTACTCTCCCTCTCCTCTTATCCCATGATCCCCAAACATTCAATAGTCCCAGGTCCCCAGCCCTATCCATTAAATCCCTGGTGTCCTCCCCATAACCCATCACCCTGGTCCCTCAATATTTCAACCCCCAGAACCCAGCACCCAGGGACACTCCCCCTGCAGGGAACAGTTCCAGGTAAGTGGGGGAGCCCAGACTTGACTGGTGGAAGATGGGGGGTTGGAGTGAAGGTGGGGCCTGGTCCAAGTGTCCTTCTCCTCATCGCCATGGCAGGGGGATCCCGGCTGGGAGGGAAAGGGCGGCGGTGGGGGGTGGGGGGGAGGAGAAACTTCAGCCAGGCAGAGAGAGCTTCTGGAGGAGTTTCTCTCTCTCCCTTCTCCCACCTGTGGCCCATCAGCTCAGCAGCCAGGGCTGCAGCAGGGAGGAGGGGCTGATGGGGGCTCCTCCTCCTCTGCCTGGGGTTTGCTTAGACCAGGCAGAGCCAGAGGGTCACTGACTAGCTGATGCTCAGCTGCTGCTGGATCCTCACCCCAGTGATGGGCAGCTGGATCCTTGGGAGCCAAATGCCCCTGATATGTGTGGGAATGAGGAAATGGGTTTGTCATTATGGCCCGGTCAGGGTCCTGAGAGAATTTCCTTGCTGTGGGGAGGAGTCTCTGATGGAGATTTCAATTATCCCCATATTGACTAGGTACAATGTCACCTCAAGACGGGATGCAGAGATCAAGTTTCTTGACACCTTAAATGACTGCTTCTTGGAGCAGCTGGTCCTGGAACCCACCAGAGGAGAGGCAATTCTTGATTTAGTCCTAAGTGGAGCACAGGATCTGGTCCAAGAGGTGAATGTAGCTGGACCACTTGGTAATAGTAACCATTATATAATTAAATTTAATATCCCTGTGGCAGGAAAAATACAACAGCCACCCAACACTGTAGCATTTAATTTCAGAAAGGGTAACGACAAAAAAATGAGGAGATTAGTTAAACAGAAATTAAAGGGTACAGTGCCAAAAGTGAAATCTCTGCAAGGTGCATGGAAACTTTTTAAAGACACCATAGTAGAAGCTCAACTTAAATGTATACCCCCCAAATTTAAAAACATAAAAAGAGAACCAAACAAGAGCCACTGTGGCTAAACAACAAAGTAAAAGAAGCAGTGAGAGGCAAAAAGGCATCCTTTAAAACGTGGAAGTTAAATCCTAGTGAGAAAAATAGAAAGCAACATAAACACTGGCAAATGAAGTGTAAAAATACATAAGGCAGACCAAAAAAAGAATTTGAGGAACAGTTACTCAAAAAGTAATAGCAAAACATTTTTTAAATACATCAGAAACAGAAAGTCTGCTAAACAACCAGTGGGGTTGCTGGACAATTGAGGTGCTAAAGGAGCACTCAAGGACGATACGGCCATTGCAGAGAAACTAAATGAATTCTTTGCATCAGTCTTCATGGCTGAGGATGTGAGGGAGATTCCCAAACCTGAGCCATTCTTTTTAGGTGACAGATCTGAGGAACTGTCCCAGATTGAGGTATCATTAGAGGAGATTTTGGAACAAATTGATAAATTAAACAGCAATAAGTCACCAGGACCAGATGGATTCACCCAAGAGTTCTGAAGGAACTCAAATGTGAAATTGCAGAACTACTAACTGTAGTCTGCAACCTATCATTTAAATTAGCTTCTGTACCAGATGACTGGAGGATAGCTAATGTGATACCAATTTTTAAAAAGGGCTCCAGAGGTGATCCCGGCAATTACAGGCCTGTAAACCTGACTTCGGTACTGGGCAAACTGGTTGAAACTATAATAAAGAACAATATTGTCAGACATATAGAAGAAGAGTCAACATCTAGGGAAATCATGCCTCACCAATCTACTAGAATTCTTTGAGGTGGTCAACAAGCATGTGGACAAAGGGGATCCAGTGGATATAGTGCACTTAGATTTTCAGAAAGCCTTGGACAACGTCCCTCACCAAAGGCTCTTAAGCAAACTAAGCTGCCACGGGATAAGAGGGAAGGTTCTCTTGTGGATTGGTAACTGGTTAAAAGATAGGAAACAGAGTAGGTATAAATGGTCAATTTTCTGAATAGAGAGAGGTAAATAGCGGTGTCTCCCAGGGGTCTGTTCTGGGACCAGTCCTAGTCAACATATTCATAAATGATCTGGAAAAAGGGATAATCAGTGATGGAGCAAAATTTGCAAATGATGCAAAATTACTAAAGATAGTTAAGACCCAGGCAGACTGCGAAGAGCTACAAAAGGATCTCTCAAAACTGGGTGACTGGGCAACAAAATGGCAGATGAAATTTAATGTTGATAAATGCAAAGTAATGCACATTGGAAAACATAATCCCTACTATACATATAAAATGAGGGGGTCTAAATTAGCTGTTACCACTCAAGAAAGAGATCTCAGTCATTGTGGATAGTTCTCTGAAAACATCTACTCAATGTGCAGCGGCAGTCAAAAAAGCAAACAGAATGCTGGGAATAATTAAGAAAAGGATAGATAACAGGACAGAAAATATCATGTTGCCTCTATATAAATCCATGTTACTCCCACATCTTGAATACTGCGGGCAGATGTGGTCGCCCCGTCTCAAAAAAAGATAGATTGGAATTGGACAAGGTTCAGAAAAGGGCAACAAAAATTATTAGGGGTATGGAACAGCTTCCGTATGAGGAGAGATTAATAAGTCTGGGATTTTGCAGCTTGGAAAAGAGATGGCTAAGGGGAAATTTGATTGAGATCTAGAAAATCATGACTGGTGTGGAGAAAACAGATAAGGAAGTGTTGTTTACTACTTCTCATAACACAAGAACTAGGGGTCACCAAATGAAATTAATAGGCAGCAGGTTTAAAACAAATAAAAGGAAGTATTTCTTCACATGACGCACAGTCAACCTGTGGAACTCCTTGCCAGAGGATGTTTTGAATGCCAAAACTATAACAGGGTTCAAATAAGAACTAGATAAATTCATGGAGGATAGGTCCATCAATGGCTATTAGCCAGGACGGGCAGGGATGGTGTCCATAGCCTCTGTTTCTCAGAAGCTGGGAATGAGCAACAGGGGATGGATCACTTGACGATTACCTGTTCCGTTCATTCCCTCTGGGGCACCTGGCACTGGCCACTGTTGGCACACAGGATCCTGGGCTAGATGGACCTTTGGTCTGACCCACTGTGGCCGTTCTTATGTTGTTATGACGTCCAACATGGAGTTAGCTCCACTTGCAGCATTTTCCAAACTGAGAACATCTAAGACGTTACTTCCCTGGCCAAATTTCCTGATGCTTGATACTACAGGAGCACCAAATGAAGCTTCCACCATATTCAAGATCTCTCTGTTGTGTGGATCACTGATCTTTGAGCTGGGCCTACTGTGTGGATCACTGATGTGTGAGCTTGTATTGAATCTTTTGCTGCAGTCAGCCTGTTCCTAGGGTCTCTCAAACCTTTGTGGATTCTCTGATGTTTAATGAGGTGAGGTCACTGAATGAAACCTTCCCCACAGGTAAGGCATTTATGAAGTTGTGACCAGGGTCCCGGGAGGTGGGGGGCACACTGAGATTGCTCAATTAGGACGAATTGCAAAGAATGGGCTGACAATCCTCAAAACTGGTGGCTATTCCAATACTTAGATTCACCAAGCCACCAACAAAGCAGCTTCTGCAATACCTTACTGGCTACACAGAGGCCAAAGCACAGTTCTCTTGAAGCAAGCCAACCTTCGACTTCCTCCCATACAGCGCAGTTAAACATGACGGGGCTTACTGAGAATCTTCTTCATCACGTAAAACTTTCTACCAATCCCAAAGGATCAGATACATTACCCAGCAAGTTAATGAATTATTTAGTTCTGACCGAAATAAACACTTACAGCCGGTTCTTATTAACTAAACTAAGATTTCTTACAACAAGAAAAGAGAGTGTATGGGTTAAAAGATCATGCAGAGATGAATAGAGTCTTTAGGTCAGTTTCACTGTAGAGATGGTGTATTAGAATTGCAAAGAGTCTGTTTCAGAATCATTTAATCAGGTATAGTCCAATGTCCAAATGTTCGATATCAGGGCGGTCCAGCTGGGACTGGAGATCTCCATCTTATAACTCAAACTCACCCCAAATAAAGCTTAAGCACAACTGAGATAAAAGGATCATGTCCCAGATCATATCCCATATTCAGATTTTTGCAGCCTTTTGACAGCACACAGCCCTTGGGTGAACAATAGGATTTTGAAGTAACCTTCTCTTACCTAAATCTCAGTGGAAATTAATTACATGGATTAATATAAGGTAATTATTCATAAAGCAACTCATAGACAATTTACCACAAACTTTACAGAGACATATAGACAATGATATTATTACACCCAAGATTTATCTATATGTTAATATTTCCTATTCATCTCAGATTTAACAACATACAGTGGAAGACAGAAAACTTTTGGTGACTTTGTTACAGTATATTCTAACAAGATGCAAATAAACATAGACTATTACAATTACTATCTTCTTCCAGTTCTTTAACCATACAGGTTTACATTTCAAAGCTCTAGCTTATCTAATGCGGAATGGCCCTAATTACCATTTACACACATTTCTAAGACAGCACTAAAAGTAGAATCTGGGTCAATTATTCTGAAAGTTAACACTTTCAGACCATGTGTCACCGAAGTTTAGATCCTGTGTGGATTCTCCCATGTTTAATGAGGTGTGATCTCTGTTTGAAACCTTTCCCACAGTCCAAGCATTTATGTGGTCTCTCTCCTGTGTGGATTCTATGATGTAAAACAAAGGCTGATCTGTTTGTGAAACTTTTCCCACAGTCCAAGCACTTATGGGGTTTTTCTCCTGTGTGGATCCTCTGATGTATTATAAGATGTGATCGCTGTGTGAAACTTTTTCCACATTCTAAGCATTTGTGGCATCTCTCTCCTGTGTGGATTGCCTGATGTTTAACTAGGTCTGATTTCCGTAGGAAACTTTTCCCACACTCTAAGCACTTATGGGATCTCTGTCCTGTGTGGAATGCCTGATGTTTAACAAGTTCTGACCTCCATATGAAACTTTTTCCACAGTCTAAGCACTTATGGGGTCTCTCTCCTGTGTGGACTGCCTGATGTTTAACAAGGTCCGACCTCTGTATGAAACGTTTCCCACAGTCTAAGCATTTATGGGGTCTCTCTCCTGTGTGGATTGCCTGATGTTTAAGAAGGTCTGACCTCTGTATGAAACTTTTCCCACAGTCTAAGCACTTATGGGGTCTCTCTCCTGTGTGGATTGCCTGATGTTTAAGAAGGTCTGACCTCCATATGAAACTTTTCCCACAGTCTAAGCACTTATGGGGTCTCTCTCCTGTGTGGATTGCCTGATGTTTAGCAAGGTCTGACCTCCGTATGAAACATTTTCCACAGTCTAAGCACTTGTGCGGTCTCTCTCCTGTATAAATCGCCTGATGTTTAACAAGGTCTGACCTACGTATGAAACTTTTCCCACAGTCTAAGCATTCATGGGATCTTTCTCTTGTGTGGATTACCTGATGTTTAACAAGGTCTGACCTCCATATGAAACTTTTCCCACAGTCTAAGCACTTATGGGGTTTCTCTCCCGTGTGGATTGCCTGATGTTTAAGAAGGGCTGATCTGTTTCTGAAACTTTTCTGACAGTCCAAGCACTTACGGGATCTCTCTCTTGTGTGGACTGCCTGATGTTTAAGAAGGCCTGACCTCTGTATGAAGCTTTTTCCACACTCTAAGCACTTATGGACTCTGTCTCCTGTGTGGATTGCGTGATGTGTAATCAGTGCTGACTTCCAATTTAAACAGTTCCCGCACTCAGGGCATTGATAGGGTTTCTCTTCCATGTGGCTTCTCCCATGGTTATTAAGGTCTGAGCAGTTATTGAAGCTTTCCCCACGGTCAAAGCATTGAAGGGATTTCTCTCCAGTATGGATTTTCTGATTTGTATCAAACTGTGATATCAGAATGAATCCTTTTCCACATCTGGGGCAGTGGCAGGGTTTCTCTTTCTTGGGATTTGTCTGCTGGGCTGTGGGATCCTTGTCTCCTCCCCCACAGTTAATAGATTCATCCACTTTCTGCCTTGGGTGGTTTCCCAGCAGCCTCTCTGACCTCTGCCAATTTCCACAGGCTTCTCCCTGTTCCACGCACTGGGAAAAACTCTCTTCAGCTCTTCCCACAAAGGTCCCCTGTAGTTCCACTTCCTCAGGAACTTTCTGATCTTGATTCCCTTCATCCTTCTCACTCACTCTCTCATCACCTGATGGGAGAAAGACAATCTAGACAGGAGTCATTGTGCTGCGGAGAAAGAGGAATAGCACTGAGGGAAAACCAAACACAAAGACTGAGTAATTGGATTCTTCCTCCACATTCCACCCAAACTTTCACAGGGAAGGAAAGTTGGGAAGAAAACTTCTGCAGCTAACGGGCTGGGTGGAAAGCCATGAGACATATCTGCTGACTACAGCCCTGCCCTGCGTGAGATGAGGAAGAACTGAGGGAACTCACTCACACTACATTTTTGGGATTCTCAACCTTTTCCTTCATTCCCCGGATGGTTTCTGTGTTAGTCCTCACCTGTGCAGGGGCCTCTCGGGATCTCTCTTTCCTCGCAGGCCTGGAGATCGGGCATCCACGGCTCTTCCCCTTGTTTCATCCGGGCGATCAGGTCAGGTTTGGGAATGGGAAACCCTGCGCAGGGGGTGAAATCAGACCAGATCAGGGTGCATGGAGGATTGAGAGAGTATTTGTCACAGAGAAAAGAACGAGGAGTACCTGTGGCACCTTAGAGACAAACAAATTTATTGAACCATAAGCAAGGCAAGGCAGTGCATTTACCAGTATCAAATGGAAATCCACCGAATTCATGAACAAACTTGTACAGATACAGACAGACACCATCTTCCTTTCCAAATGCAAACAGGTGGACATCATATCAAAAGGTATGAAGGTAAAAAATCCATTACAATCTACTTACCACACAGACTATGCTGACAGATTGTGCCACACGCTCTCAAAGAAACTGAAATCACCTGATCAACATCCTATACAGCAAACAGGGAAAGATTAAGAATGAGCTCTCAAAACTGGAGACTGTCATAAAAAAACAGCCTTCCACACAAACTTCCTCGTGGCTGGACTTTACAAAAACTAGACAAGCCATTTACAACACACACTTTGCTTCTCTACAAAGGAAAAAGGACACTAAACTATCTAAACTACTACATGCCACAAGGGGCTACAATAGTGGTTCCCTTAACTCACCCAGCAATATTGTTAATCTATCCAGCTATACTCTTAGCCCAGCAGAAGAATCTGTCCTATCTCGGTGCCCCTCCTTCTGCCCCTCCACCCCCACGAACATGATACAGTTCTGTCGTGACCTAGAATCCTACTTTCAACATCTCCGACTCAAGGAATATTTCAAACACACCTCTGAACAGTATACTAACCCACAGAAACCTTGCTACCAACACTACAAAAAGAAGGATTCTGTGTGGACTCCCCTTGAAGGTTGAAACAACAGACTGGACTTCTACAGAGAGTGCTACCACCGACATGCACGGGCTGAAATTGTTGAAAAGCAGCATCACTTGCCCCGTAACCTCAACCGTGCAGAACACACGCCATCCACAGCCTCAGAAACAACTCTCACAACATAATCAAAAAGGCTGACAAAGAAGGTGCTGTTGTCATCATGAATAGGTTGGAATATGAACAAGAGTCTGCTAGACAACTCTCTAACACCACATTCTACCGGTCATTACCCTCTGATCCCACTGAGGGTTACCAAAAGAAACTACACCATCTGTTCAAGAAACTCCATGAAAAAGCACAAGAACAAATCTACACAGACACACTCCTAGAGCCCCGACCAGGGGTATTCTATCTGCTACCCACGATCCATAAACCTGGAAATCTTGGACGCCCCATCATCTCAGGCATTGGCACCCTGACAGCAGGATTATCTGGCTATGTAGACTCTCTCCTCAGGCCCTACACTCCAGTAGCTATCCTAGCTATCTTCGAGACATCACTAACTTCCTGAGGAAACTACAATCCATCGGTGATCTTCCAGAAAACACCATCCTGGCCACTATGGATGTAGAAGCTCTTTACACCAACATTCCACACAAAGATGGACTACAAGCCATCAGGAACAGTATCCCCGATAATGTCACGGCAAACCTGGTGGCTGAACTCTGCGACTTTGTCCTCACCCACAACTATTTCACATTTGGGGACAATGTATACCTTCAAGTCAGCAGCACTGCTATGGGTATCCGCATGGCCCCACAGTATGCCAACATTTTTATGGCTGACTTAGAACAACACTTCCTCAGCTCTCATCCCCTAACATCCCTACTCTACTTGTGCTATATTGATGACATCGTCATCATCTGGACCCATGGAAAAGAAGCCCTTGAGAAATTCCACCATGATTTCAACAATTTCTATCCCACCATCAACCTCAGCCTCGACCAGCCCACACAAGAGATCCACTTCCTGGACATTACAGTGCTAATAAGCGATGGTCACATAAACACCACCCTATACTGGAAACCTACTGACTGCTATTCCTACCTACATGCCTCCAGCTTTCACCCAGACCACACCACACAATCCATTGTCTACAGCCAAACTCTAAGATGCAACCGCATTTGCTCCAACCCCTCAGACAGAGACAAACACCTACAAGATCTCTCTCAAGCATTCTTAAAACTACAATACCCACCTGCTGAAGTGAAGAAACAGATTGACAGAGCCAGAAGAGTACCCAGAAGTCACCTACTACAGGACAGACCCAACAAAGAAAGTAACAGAACGCCACTAGCCATCACCTTCAGCCCTCAACTAAAACATCTCCAGCACATCATCAAGGATCTACAACCTATCCTGAAGGACAATCCCTCACTCTCACTGATCTTGGGAGACAGGTCAGTCCTTGCTTACAGACAGCCCCCCAACCTGAAGCAAATACTCACCAGCAACCACACACCACACAACAAAAACACAAACCCAGGAACCTATCCTTGCAACAAAGCCCGCTGCCAACTCTGTCTACACATCTATTCAAGGGACACAATCATAGGACCTAATCACATCAGCCACGCTATCAGAGGCTCGTTCACCTGCACATCTACCAATGTGATATATGCCATCATGTGCCAGCAATGCCCCTCTGCCATGGACATTGGCTAAACCAGACAGTCTCCACGTAAAAGAATAAATGGACACAAATCAGACGTCAAGAATTATAACATGCAAAAAACAGTCAGAGAACACTTCAACCTTCCTGGACACTCAATTACAGACCTAAGAGTTGCAATTATTCAACAAAAAAACTTCAAGAACAGACTCTAATGAGAAACTGCAGAACTGGAATTAATTTGCAAACTGGACACCATTATATTAGGCTTGAATAAAGACTGGGAGTGGATGAGTCATTACACAAACTAAAAACTATTTCCCATGCTAATCTTCCCCCTACTGTTACTCACACCTTCTTGTCAACTGTTTGAAATGGGCCATCCTGATTATCACTACAGAAGTTTTTTTCTCCTGCTGATAATAGCCCACCTTAATCGATAGTCTTATTAGAGTTGGTATGGCAACCCCCATTTTTTCATGTTCTCTGTATTTATCTATCTGCCGACTGTATTTTCCACTCCATGCATCTGATGGAGTGGGCTTTAGCCCATGAAAGCTTATGCTCAGATAAATTTGTTAGTCTCTAAGGTGTCACACGTACTCCTCGTTCTTTTTGCTGATACAGACTAACATGGCTACCACTCTGAAATTTGTCACAGAGGACATTCTGTGAGTGGAACCTGTCCCCGTGCTCTTCTGGAGCTACGTGGAACCAAAGGGGTTGGGAACTTGGTCACTGGGAGAGGCAGGTGTCTGGGGATGTGAAGGGAATTGTTACGCCCTCGTCAGGAGTTCCCAGGAACTGTGCACTCTGGGGGACTTGCTGACTCACACATAGCTCTGGAGTTAAACCTCTGCTTATTTCTAAACCTGCAGAGCCCAGAGCCCTTCCCATGGCTGGAGCTATTCTCAAGAAGAGAAGTAAATAAGGATTGTGTGTGTGACTGGGAATCGATACAGACAGGACAGTGAATGAATTCTGCCCCTTTGAAAGCTGGAGGGGTGGGGATGGTTTAACTTGTCCATGGGGTTTTGACACCCACGTCCCACTGGAGAGAGCATGGAGATGCAAGGCTCTCTCGCATGGCAGCTGTGCATTATGGAACCCATTCAGCTCTGATCTAGCTGACCAGGGAAGAACCTGACCAGATTCAGACACGCAGACCCCCCACAGCTTCTAATAACCAAGGGGACAGGAATCCCTTACCCAGCGAGGTCACCGTCTCGTAGTTCTCCTGCATGACGTCCCTGTAGAGGGCTCTCTGAGCGGGGTCCAGCAGAGCCCCCTGCCCCTGGGTGAAATACACAGCCACCTCCTCGAAGGTCACCGGCATCTGAAACAACAAGAGTCCCCCACTCAGCACCTGCTGCCCCAGCCACAATCCCACTAGTCATGGGAAAGGGGAAAAAAAGTGAAGCTGCGGGAGGGCCAGAGTAGCAGAATCCCACCCCCACCCTGCTCAGAGCAGCCAGGAGGCTTCAGGGGGTGGGGAGAAGGTAAGAGCTCCTTGTCCCCCTCAGCACACGGAGCAGGGCAGTGTCTTCTCATTTCCCACACACCTGCCAGCCACAGGCTGAGACGGGAAGCAGAGCTCTGAGCCGGGGCAGGGACAGGAATCCCAACAGCTTCCCTTCGTATTTCACAGCAGCCTCTGGCCAGTGGGGTCAGGCTCCAGCCCTGGGAGTCTGGAAAATGTTCCCAGCCATGGACAAGGGGGTTGTGTCCTGTTTGACAAATATGGGAATGTCGCCTCCTTCCCTGCCACCAATGGACCTACTCAGAAAATCAGCAGGTTTGTCACACCCAGTTTCCTCCCTGCCTCTCCCTCCCCCCGGCCAGCAGCTCCCTGAATATCCCCTACCTAAGCTGGCTCCATCACAGCCTTTTCCCTTCCCCGTCTCCTGGAAGACGGGATGATCTGGAGAGACACGTGGACCTGATTCCTCAGCCTGTGGGGGCGAGAGGGGCGATGGGGGAGGTTACAGAAGGGGCTGGAGTTCATGTCACATCCCCGTTCCCATTGGGATCTTTACGTAACAGTAACAGTATCTCTGAGCCAAATGCAAGAATCAAAGGAGCCGCTTTGGAGGATTCCCTCAACATTGTAGTGTAACCCCCCCTAGATCTCCCCCTTCTCCCTAAGTTGTGCAGGGTTCAGCAGAGTCAGCAACTGGCTTGTCTTCTCCCAGCTCCTCGCCTTGTTCCCAGGAGAGTCTGTGCGCCCAGGGGATGCAGGGAGCGGACCCAGGCAGGGCTGGGAGCTGGGAATCTCCCTCTGCACTTCTTGCTCCTGCTGCCCACTCCAGTCTCTTCTCTCTCCCTTTTCTATCATCTTCCCTCTCCCTGGGAGAACGGGTGACTGCCCCGTTGATTTGAGCCTTTGCTCTCATCAGGCAGCTCAGCCACTGTCACTGCTAACAGGGGGTTGAACCAGGCTATGTCACTGAGGGCAGCAGCTCGGGGACTCGTTGACACAGGGAGCCCCTCTCAGCATCACCTCTAATGATGGAGGATAGGGTCCAGAGGGACCTAGACAGATTGGAGGATTGGGCCAAAAGAAATTTCACCAAGGACAAGGACAGAGTCCTGGACTTAGGATGGAAGAATCCCATGCACTGCTACAGGCTGGGGACCAACAGGCTAAGCAGCAGTTCTACAGAAAAGGACCTGGGGATTACAGTGGACGAGAAGCTGGGGAGAAGTCAACAGTGTTGCCAAGAAGGCCAACGGCATATTGGGCTGTATTAGTAGGAGCATGGCCAGCAGACCGAGGGACGTGATTATTCCCCTCTATTTGGCAGTGGTGAGACCACATCTGGAGTATTGCGTCCTGTTTTGGTCCCTCCACTACAGAAAGGATGTGGACAAATTGGAGAAAGTCCAGCAGAGGGCAATGAAAATGATTAGGGGGTTGGGGCACATGACTTACGAGGAGAGGCTGAGGAAACTGGGCTCATTTAATCTGCAGAAGAGAAGAGTGGGTGGGGGGGATTTGATAGGAGCCTTCAACCCTTCAACTACCTGAAGGGGGGTTCCAAAGAGGATGGAGCTCGGCTGTTCTTTGTGGTGGTAGATGACAGAACAAGGAGCAAGGGTCTCAAGTTGCAATGGGGAAGGTCTAGGTTGGATATTAGGAAACACTATTTCATTAGGAGGGCGGTGAAGCACTGGAATGGGTTACCAAGGGAGATGGTGGAATCTCCATTATTAGAGGTTTTTAAGGCCCAGCTTGACCAAGCCCTGGCTGGGATAATTTATTTGGGGTTGGTCCTGCTTTGAGCAGGGGATTGGACTGGATGACCTCCTGAGGTCTCTTCCACCCCTAATCTTCCAGGATGCTATGATCTCATTGGCCCATCCAGACTCACACCTGGCCAGAGCCAGCAGTGACTCCGGTGTGGTTGAGATCTGAATCCTGAAAGGAAATCAGACCAGGGCCTTGGGCAGACCCCAAACACTCAGAATCCAGACCCCCGGAGATCATGGCTGTGCTTTTTTTTTTACTTTTAAATCAAATAATAGGTTGGGAGCAGGGTTTGTGCCCAGGAGGGACAGGGGTTGCCTGTGGGTATTTGCCTTGTGGCTTCTGAGCCCTGAGGGGTTAGACCCCTCTCACCTCCCTATGCTTGCTTGACTAGTTCAATGAATAAAGTTCCCCTCTGGCTGCTGGGTGGGGCAGTTCCTCCCCATCTCCTAACCCTTGGGGCGGGGGAGCTACTCTTCTATCTTTCCCCACCCCTCTCCCTTCTCCCTCGTTCTCCCCTTCCCAGCCAGCTTCTTGCTCTCACCTTCTCCCTCCAGCCTCCCCTCCCCACATCCTCCCTTTCCCTTGCAGTATCCCCGCCTCAGAGTTTCCATCTATTCCATCCTGGTTCCCTTCAGTCCCATAATTCTCTCCCTGCAACCTGACTCCCCTGCATTGCCCCATCCTCCCTGCCCCTATCCCATCCTGTCCCCTGCATCCTCCTTCACCCACCTTCTGCCCCCACACATCCCTGTTCCCCCTCTTGCTCACACATCCCCCTGCTCCTCTTTAGCCTCCTCCCCTGCAGCCAGTTTGTAACTGGGAAGCACCACTCCTTGGAGGAAGGTGAGGGGAAGGTCTCTCTTCTCTGCCCTCCAAGCAGTGCCTTCCCTGGGAACTGAGAGGCTGGGATCTAGGAAGGGGGTGGTCCTGGCCAGACTGGGGGCTCTGCCCTGGGAGAGGCTCCTAGGGAGCAGTGAGAACGTTCCTGCCTTACAATATAAACCTCTCCTGTTTGCAGCCAGGGCTCTGGGATTTTGCAAGAAACGGGGATTCCGCACAGCCGTGACCAGTGACTGCAGCGAGTGTGATTCCCTTCCCGCTGCTGGGAATGAGGGACTCCACTGATTGCTCCTGTATGGTCAGGCTTTTTCCCGTAGCCATATTGTGAGGCCTAAGGCCTTTGTCAGCAGCCATGTTAGGAGAGCAGCAGCCATGAGCTAAGAAGGAGGAAGTCACATCCTCACATTCCATCTAAATTACATTAAAACACTGTAATACCAGGCTGTTAAGAAGGAGACACCGTCCTAATAGCCCCCACTATCACCAGATAAAGAAACAGATCTTAAGATGGTTAAAGAAAACTTAGTTTGATGGCATCCTGTCTGGCAAGAGATCACTTCTCAGCAGTTCTGGCTGGGATACCCTAATTTATCGTTTTGTCTTTATGGTCCCCACTTCTCTTCCATTTGTCTGGATGAGCTCTGTCTGGTTCTTTGATTGTTTCTGTCTGATAAACAGTTAATTTTGCGAGGTGGAAATTAATTAAGGGGAAGGAGGATGATTGGTTAGAGAATTTTGTTACAATATCTTAGGATTGGTTAGTAAAATGATTGGTTAAGGTCTAGCTAAGCAGGACTCAAGCTTCACTGTAGAAACTGGGGTCCAAGAAGGAGAAAGAACAAAAGAATATAGAAGAAGACGACGAAGAAGAAGTACTCACCTCTAAGACACAGCCTAAGATCAAAGCTGCTAAGAACCCTCCGCATGACCCTGACGTGCCTCAACCAGAATCCAGACCAGAGCAGACTGACCTTGCCTGGCCAATAGGGAAGTTCGCCTTGGTTTGGAGAGTATAGCACTGTATGCTTAGCATGTGTATTCTGCCTGGTAATCGTCAATAAAGAGGGAATAAGGATGTTATTCTGTAAGGCTGGTAAAAGGTCCTGCAAAGAGTACACCCTGAGCCCGAGGAATTGGGTAAAGGTGGGTGCCCCTAAAGTGCACAGGTAACACTCCCCACACCACTCCAGATCCTTTTGTGCCCTAGCAAAAAACCCATTGCACTGAAACCTCCCTGCCCCAAACCTTGCCCCTCAGAGCCTCCACGTCCCCTGGTCACAGCACTATGGGGGCATCATCCAGAAAAGCCACTGAGCCAATGGGAGGACAGAAAGGAGACATCCAGATCCTGGGGACGGGGGAGAAGGGGCATTTCTATAGAGCTCCCTGATTGTTCCAGAGAGTCCCCAATACCAACAGGGATTCAGGAGTGAGGGGGTCCCGGTCCTAGAGAGAACAGCAGGGGACACATTTTGCAGTGATACTGACTCCGTGCGTGATTTGCTCTGGTGAGACATTGGATCAGGCAGGAGTTTGGCAGACAGGGTCTCTTGGCTCCACACCAGGCTCGCTGGTTACTAGCCCTGGGCCTGGTCATGGAGGTGTCACTTGTCAGTGCTTTGCCACCGGGTTCTCTCTGGTGATTTGCAGGGTCCGATTAACCCGACACTGGTCTCTAGACAAAGTCTCCTTATGTCTGCCCCAGCCAGGCTTCCGTGCATGGAATTGTCCCTGTTAATCACTGCGGTTATTTCTCAGGCAACGTTAACCCACCACTGGGTTGCTGGCAAAACCTCTCACGTCCTCCTTATCCCTGGGGCTCCCCACTGGCATCACATCCCAAACGGCCACGAGCACAATTTCCTAACGGTAGCCGTGACCAATCTCTAGGTCCAGATGACCCGGAGAAGGCAGCAGGGCGCATGCTCAGAGGCAGAAACTAAGGCTCCCCAGGGAGCTTCTACCCTGAAAACATAGCTACTGCTGAGTGAGCTTTGGCATCTGCGGGGTTTGTCAGGAATTTTGTATGTTTCCGTGGAGCCTAAATTGGGATTTTGGCACCTAATGCCAGACTTATGTGCTTAGCCTGGGGTTTGGGTGCCTGTGTGCCACTGTGAATCTAGCCCTCAGTTAGGGTGACCAGATGTCCCGATTTTATAGGGACAGTCCCACTATTTACGGCTTTGTCCTATATAGGTACCTATTACCCCCCACCTTCTGTCCTGATTTTTCACCCTTTCTGTCTGGTCACCCTACCTGCAGTCTCTGTAACATGGCCATATGAAGCAGAAGAACCCAGGGTCCTTCGGACGTGAAGAACATCTGGGTCTCCTTCCTTTCAAAACACTTCTCAGCATCGTCAGCAAACCCTTCCCACACAGCAGAGACGAGCATGCTCTTGCGCCAAGCAGTCCACTGATATGCCAGGTTGTGAGGAAATGGGAGTGTTCTTAATGTTTTCTCTGAATACGGTGTGTGTGCCTCAGTTTCTCATATCAAGCTGGAGGGATAAGGATGTGTGATCATTGTGGAGACCCCTAGAGGGCAGGGGTGGCTGCAGACTGGCTGCCTGGGCATAGAGAATGGCTGACACTCTGTATCCTGGCAAGTGATGGATGGAGCCTGTCCCCTACAAGGAGCCAGCCGAAGGTGTTGGAGAACAGCAGGAGGGGAGAGGCTAGCTGACCTGTTTGCTCAGGAAAGAGGCAAAACACAGAGGAGGGTAACTAGGCTTGACTGAGGCTGGGCGTTGGGAAGCTGGTCAGTCTCCAGTTTGGGGACTCAGCAGGGAAAGCCCAAAGCTAGATTCCCCCCAAGATGGACTTTTCTGCATCTTCCCGAATTCCGTGCTAACAATATCTGTTCTACACTGTGCTCCCAGTGACTAAAAAACCCTTCTGTTTTCCAAACTGGCTGAAAGTCATGGCTGATGGGGGAGGTAGGCTGGAAGGCCCGTGAGGGGCATCTCAGGCTTCCCCAAGTGTCCCATCCAGGTGGACTCCCTGCGGGGAGCTCACGGTGTGAACAGGGGAGCTGAACACTATGAGGTCAGACCCAGGAGGCTTCTTGCCCTAGTGAGAGTGTGCCCCAAGGGGGGAAGACACTGCACTAGAGCCTTGCCTGGCTCCATTCTTTCAGAGCGGACCCAGGGCATGGAGACTGTGACTCTTTGACGTGTGGCTGTCGTAAACACCTATCTCCCCTCCAAGCTCTAATTGCCTTCGCTCTCAGGTGAGTAAAGAGGGAGTGGCCGTGCCAGGTGGCTGGCCTACAATGAAAACATTCAATGCAGCTTTGGAAACAAATACAGAGCATGTCTGGTAACTGCCCCACCCGGTTTCTGATGCTTCTGTACCAGGAGATTGGCCCTGAGCTCTGCACATGTGCTGAGACACAACATTAAAATGTGTGAAGTGAGTTTAGTATATTTTTGTTACATCTGCCAGACTGCCTCACACCTTTAAGAGCATCACAGTCAGTCTCACTGACATGACCATCCTCAAGTACGACAGACAATGCTGCCTTTGTAAGTTACATTTTCCTGGCAGTGCCTAGTTAGTAAGAGATATAGTTTAACGGCCCTGTGGTTAGCGAGAATGGAGAGGCTGAGATCAAAGAAGTCTTTAGAGTTTAAAGCACCAAAACTGTGGATCAATCAGGTCATTCTCATGGGACAAGAGTGCCCCTACTTGGTCTGTGTTGCTTATAAAGGGGATCCCTGTATAGCACAGCAGGATCTGCCATGAAACTATCCGGCCTTCGCTCTCCTGCTCATGAAGGATGTCCTCTCCTTTGCAGGAGAGAGAGGTGGAGCGAGATCACCTTACATTTCAACCTGAACCCCTTTAATGAAATTTTGACAAAGCTGTGAAATATCGTCATGCCGTTTCTACACAAGGCAAAACTCAGGGAAGACGAGATGAGCGCCCTGCTGCTTCGCGCCTTCTCTTTGGACTTGAAAAATTGCATGTGGGTTACACCAGGACGATATGAAACTTTAAAAATGTTTAAGAAGAGATCAAAGATGAGATCAAAGACCTGATGATTTCCAGCGCTGAGGGGAAGGTCTCCTGCACTTGTCTGTGGCTGCCCTGACTGCCACCCTCAAAATTAAGGCCACCTGACTTCTGAAGGAAAGTGTCCACAGAGGCTTTTTAAGCATTGGAATTTATGTGCATTAACTTCACACCTTTAGCATCAGACCATGCAGAAAAGTCCTGAAGAAGTAAAGGGAAGGGAACATGGGAAATAGGTGGTGGTGGGGAGAAGTCTCTGCTACTTCCTTTAGTTTTACATGTTTTAATTTTATTTCCATGATGCCTCCACAAATGGGCACAGACATGCAGATGCAGTGCCTGGCACAGGAGCAGAAGCAGGAGAGACACAATCAGTATCACAGTTTTCAGCCCATGAACAATAATGGGTCATTTAACATCAGAGTCAGCAGCACTGTCTGTGTCTATAAGAAAATGGGTGTTTTTCCCATGGGGTAGCTAACCTGCATTAGCTATTCCACTGCAGAAACATAAAGGAAGGGGTGAGGTCAGCACAGTGTGTCCCCCGGCCTGACCAATGCAAAGGAAAAACTGAACAATTCAGTTTAAAAATTCTTTAACTTTGGCCGTACAAATCAGTACATGTGCCAGAAGGAACAATAGCCCTGAAATGCATCACAACAAAAACGTAGCATCCATAAAAGGCTGTGAACTTAAAACAGGGAATTAAAAGTATAAATGATGCGCTAGAAAAATCCACATCGATCCACGCAATAAATGAAGTTATAGAAAAGTCAAGTGGGCACTTCCGAGTGTGCAGGATAGGGGGATATTTACGGAAATAAGGTTTTAAAATCAATTTTCAGTTGCAAGACTGTGGTGGGGAATCACATGTTCCCAGAAGTGTAAAATGGCATCGAACGTTATAGGATTGTACAACCATTCTAGGTATATGGATCCCTTGGAAGTGATAGCAGTAAAACTGTAAAGCGAGTGCACCCCAAAGGCTCAGACACAAAAAGGTAATAAAAGAAACAAAATGTATTGATTTCCTTATTTATAGACTTTTGGATACATAACTCTTGCGGTTTGAATTCTTGGGGTTGCCAATCAATCTCAGGGTTGTAGATCTATCCTTAGTAAAAAATACCATAGAGCAGTAATCACACAAGCAGGGAGAGACATACACACCTGCCTCCTCCTCTCCCTTTGCCAGAACTGGAGCTCTCTGATAGCAGCAGCTAATGTCTGAGCCTCCCTGTCCTGTCCCTGCAGCCCCCAGGGACAGGCAGGCAGAGGCGGATCCCACTGGCCCATCCGCACTCACCCTCTGCCAGAGCCAGCAGTGACTCCGGTCTGACTCTGGTGTGGCTGAGATCTGGATCCTGCAGGGAAATCAGACCAGGGCCCTGGGCAGCCCCCAACACTCAGGAGACACGGACCCCACCAGCACGGGTGTGTCTGACAATAATACACTGGAAGGAGGGGAGGGGAGCGTGGCAGGGGTCTGGATATTTGCCAAATAGTTTCTGAGCCCTGAGACATTAGTCCCCGCCCATGGCTGCTTAACCAGCTACAGGGAAAAAAAATCCCAGCTGGCTGCTGGACTGGGCAGTCCCTCACCCTCCCTTACCCCATGGGGCGGGGGAGCTGCCTTGTGTCGTCCCCCCCATTCTCCCTTCCCCCGCCAGTCTCCCCACAGCCTTCCCTCCCCACATCCCCCCTTTCCCTCACATCTTCCCCCCATTCCAGCCCCGTTCCTCAGCCCCACAATCTTTCCCCCCGATCCCCCTGCATCGCCCCAACCTCCCTGCCCCCCATCCCATCACCCACCTTCTGTCCCCTAAAGCATCCCCGTTCCCCCTCAATCCCCTAATGTCCCCCCCACCGCCTCCCCCTCTCTGCCCCCCAACCCCACCCCACCCCGTGCGAGTCCCAGTCCCCTCTCTGCCCCCCGCACACACCGGGAGCTGGCGGCAGCTTTCCCGGGCCCGGGGCAGGGAATCGCAGCCAGCTCCGCGGGGAGCAGCCCAGGGCCAAACCCTCCCCCTGCAGCCCGGGGGTGACGGGGGGGGCGGGTCTCTCTTACCTTCCCTCCGAGCGGTGCCCCCCGGGGCAGGGGCCGGGCCGGGAAGGGGCCCTGGCCGGGCTGCGGGCTCTGCCCTGGGAGAGGCTCCCGGGGAGCAGCGGGCAGGGCCCGGCTGGAGGTTCCCCTCTCCCGGCTGCAGCCCGGGCTCCGGGCTCCCAGCACCAGCCGCCGGGGCTCGGGGATCTCGCCGGGAGCCAGAGTCCCCGCAGCGGCTGCGAGTCACTTCCTAGGCCGGGCTGAGCCCCGCGATCGCTCGCCCCAGAGCCGCCCCCCAGCCGCTCCTGGGTCCTAGCGATCAACCCACCGCCTTGCGCACCGGAAAATGACACCCTGGCAAACTTGCATTTGGTGCCCTCCATTGGCTCCCCACTAACCCCTGCCCCCTCCTGTACCCCTAACTCCTGGTGAAGGGCAATGCACAGTGCAGCGCTTGGGGAATGCAGGCTGCATTCCCCACTTGTGCACCCCGCACCGTGCATTGCCCTTCACCCCAACCCCTGCCCCCTCCTGCACCCCAACTCCCGCTCTGTGCGTTCCCCCTTCGCCCCAATGCCTGCACTCCCCTCCAGTGCCCCTAACCCCTATACAATCGCCCCTTTACCCTAACCCCTGCTCCTGCCCCCTAATGTAACCCTCAACCCTGTACCGTGCCCCGTCACCCCAACCCCTGCTCTGTGCATGCCCCCTTCACCCCAAGCCCTCCCCTCTCCTGTACTGCTAACCTCTGTACTTTTCCCCCTCCACCCCAACGCCTGTACCCATCCTGCACCCCTAATCCCTCCATTGTGCGTGCCCCTCACCCCAGTCCCTGCATTCCCCTCTTGCACCCCTAACCCCTGCACTCTGAGTCTCCCCTCACCCTAACCCCGCATCCCCCTCCTGCCCCCACGTGGGGAAACTGCCCTGGATGCGTAAGGCAGCGGGCATCGCTGCTCGCTGACCTGCTGCTCCTCCACCCTGTGAGGCCGGGGAGTCAGGAGCCCCGTCAGGGCTCCCTGCCTCCAGGTCACTTTCCCCAGAGGGCAGGAGAGCAACAGCTGCTGTTGCCTCATAGCACAGCCCAGGTGGGAAGTAACCTGGAGGCAGGGAGCCCCAGGGTGGGGGGTGGGGGGTGGGGGAGCATGTGTCTGCCTGAGCGAGTGTAGGAGTGCACTGTCTCTTTAAGAAACCAGTCTGAGTTAGGAACCTGAAGGCCCCTTCAGACACGAGCAGCTGCCAGCAGCTCCAGACCCAGGGAGGCTGCAGCACCCACAGATCCCCCTGTGCCGTCACCCCAGCGCATTGGAGACCAGTACCCAGGTGGGCGGTGACACCCTGACTTCAAACACACAGCAGACAGGAGGGGCTCCCAGCCCAGAGTGGCCAGGGGCTCCAGTGAGGAAGAGGGCAAAGGCAGGAGCAGCTGAGCAGGGGAGGGGCGGAGTGGGGTACCCCTGCTTCCAGATGAATCACCTGGCTCAGCTCCTCATCCAACAGCCCCCTGAAACTGGGGTCTCTCCAGACACTGCTGCTCACCTACCTGCCCCCGACCTCAGCCCAGCTGGCTCACAGCAGGACAGGTGGGAATCAGGCAAACCCAGCACAGGGTGTCCTCTTCAGAAGCGGCCCTAGACTAGCTGCCAGCAACTGGTGCCCTAGGCGAACCATGCAATCAGCTTTTGGTAAACTGGGAAACATTTTTCCCCTTTCTTCCCTTTAATGTTTTTAAGCATTGGTTTTTTTTAAAACTATTCGGTTTGTTCGTCCGTCCATCTGTCCAACCAATGTTTCTGAGATCAGATAAAACAGAGACACGAAATTTTCAGAATAGATTTGTACAGGAGAGATAGATGATATTTCAGTCCTATTTCAAATAAAAATGCATTAAAATGTTAATTATAATTTTTATTATTACAAATTCAAAATCATCCATTGCCCTATCCTGCTTTAACTGCCATCACCACCACATCCAATGTAGAAAGAAATAAGAAAACTCTTCAATGAACTTCAACCTGTATTTACAAAACACTCCAAATAAAAAACACTCTGTGCTCTTAAAACATGACTTTTCTTGCTTTAAGTTTTGAAAATTCAGTCACTAGTTCTTTTAGGTCCAGTTTTCCAGCTATTTCATGCTCTATTATCATTATGGCAAGTCCAACAAGTCTCTCTTGCACTATTGTTGAACGCAGATATGTTTTGATCCATTTTAACTTTGAGAAGCTATGTTCCCCACTCGCTACGGAAACTGGCAAAGTTAAAAGAATGCGTAGAGCTATAAAAATGTTTGGAAAACTAACTGTGAGTTTAACAGTCAAACTTCTTTTGGTATATCTTTTGGGAGAAAAACCAACAGCATTTTGGGGTGTATTTATCCTGTTTCTCAGCAGTGTGACCTGAATTTGGTATTCTCAGCTGTTACCCACAAAGGCATGGTTACAGGTGGGCAGCTTTTCTCAGCATTAAGGGTGCATCATGAGTAGAAGCTTCTGCTACCAGGGCTCAGTCTCAATTGCAGCCTCCCTGCAGGAGAATCCCGGGCACGGCCTGCCAGCTGATCAGCCCCTCTGAGACTTGAAAAACTTCTCTCTGTGTTGGGCTGCTTAAGGCTTTGCTTTGAGCTGCCTCTCCAGTCACAGGCAAGCTGAACTGTTGCAAAACGTGGTGCTGTCTCGACTGACTAAGGTAGGAGACTTGTAGGAGACAGAAGGCAACAGGAAAGACAGAAGCAAGGTGAGGAAGGAGAATGAGGCCTGAGGGGAAGGCTGACTGCAGAGCCCCAATCTCCTATCCCGGGGGCGTTTAGCATTTAGCCAAAGCCAGTGCAGTTGAGGATGTTGGCTGGTTCCCTCTCTCCGATTAGCCCTGTTCTCATGCTGAAAGATGAGCTGAATGATGAAAGACCAGTGGGGCCATGCTGGGTCCCAGGAGATGGTGGGTGAGACATACCCCAGGGTACAGTGTGGACTGTTGACCTGCTTAATTCTCTGTCCCAGGACATGTTTTACACTGCTTCGCTGAGTGAACAACAGACCCCTCCACACTCTGCTCACACCCAGCCAGCCAACAGATTCAAAGTCACTCCCAGCTATGCAGCACTGAGTACGACTTGCCAGCCAGTGATGAATTAAAGGCCATTGCAACACCAGCCAGTTCTCTACTTCCAGCCTTGCACCCCGGCTGAGCGTCTTCTACTGTCCAGTCCGTACGCTGTTACCAGATGTGCCCGTTACTTTGGGGTATGCTCATTTATCAGCATTACTTTTCTGGGGCGGGGGGTTCTGTAATTCTATCAATGAACAGCTTGTGTTTTTATATGGAGTTCTACTTCTCCATGGGGTGGGGAGGGATAGCTCAGTGGTTTGAGCATTGGCCTGCTAAACCCAGGGTTGTGAGTTCAATCCTTGAGGGGGCCATTTGGGATCTCGGGCAAAAATTGGGGATTGGTCCTGCTTTGAGCAGGGGGCTGGACTAGATGACCTCCTGAGGTCCCTTCCAACCCTGATATTCTATGATTCCCTTCTGCAAGTCCCCTCCCAATGGAACTATCCTGCAGGGCCTAGGTTCCCAAGGGCTGGGCTCCTCCAGCCCCAGAACCGGAAGAACACACACACACACATTAACAGAGCAAGTCTGAGTGGACCAGATCAAGCCGCACTTCCAAGCTGCCACCCTCATATGTCACAGGTTCAGCACGTCCCTATCCCCACTTTCACATCACTATTGTACCCGTAGTAACCCATGAATGCATCCAATGAAGTGAGCTGTAGCTCACGAAAACTTATGCTCAAATAAATTGGTTAGTCTCTAAGGTGCCACAAGTCCTCCTTTTCTTTTTGCGGATACAGACTAACACGGCTGCTACTCTGAAACCTAGCTTAGGTAAGACGAGCGTTGCTGCAGGGTAAATGGGGAAGCTAAAAACACAAAAGAGTAAAGTTCAGAGAGAGAGAGAGAGAGAGAGAGAGAGAAGCAACCAGCTTAACCATAAAAGTTATTTATTGAATAATAGTGATAACTACACAAAGAGAGCCTAAACAAACAAAGACAGTTACATTATTAAAGGCTACAAAAGTTATATACAGAAAACTATACCTGGCTGAGGTAGAAAAGAAAACAGAGAGAGAGAGAGAGAGAGAATCTCACCATTTCCATGAAACTTGAACTGGTCGGGGTTCCCAGATGTTGCGGGTAGCTCAGGGTCCTGAGTGCTGGAGACAGGCAGAGCCCCCAGCACGATCAGTCAGGAGAAGACGGAGTCCCAGTGGAACTGTTGCAGAGATTGGATCCATGCATCAGAACACTGACTGGAGCGTGAGATGGGGTTTTTGTAGGAAAAATACAATAGTTCAAGGGAAAACACTAGATTTGTTTATGGGCAAACCGATGACTCAAGCATTTTCTTTAGGCTAGACAATAGGAGCTGATCACTCTTGGCTATGGGTGGTGTTCCTTCCAGGGAGCTCACAATGCAATTAGGCTGCTTCAGTATTCTGGATATCAATGAAGGATTTATTACTAGAATTGGTCCAATAACTGCTGAGCTGGGCGTGTGCAGGTGTAGGATCATTAACATATGGAGCAGAGATCCCCCATGATGCAGTGCTTCCTTGCTCCTCTGGTCCCAGAGTTCAGTGCGGTTCTTGCATTGGAATCTCTGGTCTCCATTCTGTATGCTAATGGAGATGCCTCCCTGTCCCATCTTTCATGCAGATGAGGCTAGGGGAGTTGCCTTAATCTTGTCAGGAGGGGTCTAGGTGTGTATCCCCCCACCCTTCACTGCCCTCTGCAAGTCTTGTCTCTGATCCGTTTTGGTTGAAGCAGAGGCTGGTGGTGGTGGGGGGTGTCCTTTCATGAGTCAGGCAGGCTGGATACTGGGCCCTGGTTCCCAAAGAACACAGGGCTGACTGGTATCAATTGTGGGGTACAACCTCATTAGTTCCTCATCCCAACAAAGGATGGTGATTAGGAAACACCCTGGTTATCTCAAGTGAAATCCCCCCAACACTTAAATGAAAACACACCAGTTAGGATAAAAACAAGTCTATTAACTAGAGCCAGATAGGTTTTAAGGGATCACAAGTGAGAAAGGCGTAAAAGGTCTGAATTGGTTACAACAAAAAATAAAAGGTAAACACACATTTTAAATCCCAAACTTTACCACCCTAAAGAAGATTGGAAGGAAACAGCTTTTCTCACCCCACCCGCTGTTGCAGGCAGTTCACAGTTCTCTTGTTCACAGCTCCACAGCCGGTGAATGGCAATAAATGGCCACTTAGCACCTAGCTGGTTTGTCAGTACCATTGTCTCTGGGAAGCTAGTCTGTGGGTGTTTTCCAGCTTTGCAAACATAGAGCAAACTCTCATAGTGACCATCAGTCTGTGCTGTGGCATATGTGAGCTTTCAGCCGTCCTTCGAGTGAATTATAGATTTCTAGTTCCCAACCCCCCACTCCTGCTGCTGAATGGCCGGCTAAGCAATTAATGGCCACTTAGCACCTGGCTCTGAGGACTAGTCTGTGGGCATTTTCCAGATTTCCAGCATGGTTCAGTAACAAACCCATAACAAAATCTCACACCTCCAAACACAATGTTGATGCACACGATTTAACAGGACAAAAATATGCAGGAGACCATCACTTTCCATAGGACACCTCACACGGCTTGTACTTTGTACAAGATTTATCATCATTTTGTAACAGTGGGGACCAAAATAGCGTAGACCAGTGGGTCTCAAATCTATTTCACCAGGTCCCCCTTATTTGTGTCGGTCGTCATTTAACCCCCCCCCCCCAATCTCACAAGTAGATATACGGCCGTCCAGCTCTGAACAAGCCCCTCTCAGTGGTGCTGTCTGAATGCTGAGGGGGCAGGGAGAAGGGGCAGAGGGGGAGAGTGAGGAAAGGCAGCACCTCTCTACCCCGGTGCTCTCCCTCGCCTCTTATCCCATGATCCCCAAACACTCGATAGCCCCAGCACCCAGCGCCCCTATTCTGAGGATATCTCACACCTTTGTAGATTCTCTGATGTTTAATGAGGTGCGGTAGCTGAATGAAACTTTACCCACAGGCAAGGCATTTCTGAACTTGTGACCAGGGTCCTGTGGGGAGGACACACAGAGATTACTCAATTAGGGCAAACTGCAAAGAATGGGCCAACAATCCTCAAAACTGGTGGCTATTCCAATACTTAGATTCACCAAGCCACCAACAAAGCAGCTTCTACAATACCTTACTGGCTACACAGAGGCCAAAGCACAGCGCCCTTAAATCAACCCAGCCTTGGGCTCGCTCCCAGACAGCCCAGCTAAACGTGATGGGGAAGACTGAAAATCTTCTTCATCATATAAAAGGTTCTACCAATCAGAAAAGGAGGACTTGTGGCACCTTAGAGACTAACCAATTTATTTGAGCATAAGCTTTCGTGAGCTACAGCTCACTTCGTCGGATGCAGACAGTGGAAAATGCAGTGAGGATGTTTTATACACACAGACCATGAAAAAATGGATGTTTATCACTTCAAAAGGTTTTCTCCCCCCTCCCCACTCTCCTGCTGGTAATAGCTATCTAAAATGATCACTCTCCTTACAATGTATATGATAATCAAGGTGGGCCATTTCCAGCACAAATCCAGGGTTTAACAAGAACGTCTGAGGAATGTGTGTGTGTGTGTGGGGGGGGGAGAGAACAAGGGGAAATAGGTTACCTTGCATAATGACTTAACCACTCCCAGTCTCTATTCAAGCCTAAGTTATCCCGAAGGATCAGACACATCACCCAGCAACGTAATGATTTCTTCAGTTCTGATCGAAATAACAGGAACTGGCTGTCAGTGTGTAACTAAACTAAGATTTCTTACAAGAAAAGACAGAGTGCCTGGGTAAAGATCATGCAGAGATGAATAGCGTCCTTAGGTCAGTTTCACTGTAGAGATGGTGCATTAGAATTAAGAGAGACTGTTTCAGAATCCCTTCATCAGGTGAACAATAGGCTTTTCAAGTAACCTTCTATTTCCTAAACATAAGGTAATTAATTACATGGATTAAAATAAGGTAAATATCCATAAAGCAGTTAACAGACAGTTTTCCACAAACTTTACAGAGACATGTAGACAATGACATTATTACACCCAAGTGATCTCTATTTGTTAATATTTCCTGTCCATCTCAGATTGAACAAAATACAGCCCTAGACAGGAGCCCTTTGGTTACACTGTTAACCTTCTAACAAAATGTAAGTAAGCATAGACTAGTACAATTACTATCTTCTTCCAGTTCTTTAACCATAAAAGTTTACATTTCAAAGCTCTATCGTATCTAATGTGGATGGCTCTAATTACTATTTACACACATTTCTAACATGTGTCTAAAGGTTGAATCTGGGTCAATCAGCCTGCAAGTAGCTTAACCCTTTCTGGCCATGTGTTACAGAAGTTTAGATCCTGTGTGGATTCTCTCATGTTTAGTGAGGTGTGATCTCTGTGTGTAACTTTTCCCACAGACCAAGCACTTATGGGGTCTCTCTCCAGTGTGGATTCTCTGATGTGAAACAAGGGCTGATTTGTTTGTGAAACTTTTCCCACAGTCCAAGCACTTATGGGGTCTCTCTCCTGTGTGGATCCTATGATGTGCTAGAAGATGTGATCTGTGTGTGAAACATTTTCCACATTCCAAACACTTGTGAGGCTTCTCTCCTGTGTGGATTGCCTGATGTTTAATTAGGTCTGACCTCCGTATGAAATTTTTCCCACAGTCTAAGCACTTGTAGGGTCTCTCTCCTGTGTGGATTGCCTGATGTTTAATAAGGTCTGACCTCCGTACGAAATTTTTCCCACAGTCTAAGCACTTGTAGGGTCTCTCTCCTGTGTGGATTACCTGATGTTTAACAAGCTCTGACCTCCGTCTGAAACTCTTTCCACAGTCTAAGCAGTTATGGGGGCTTTCTCCTGTGTGGATTCTCTGATGTAAAACAAGGGATGATGTGATTCTGAAACTTTCTCCACAGTCCAAACACTTATGGGGTCTCTCTCCTGTGTGGATTTTCTGATGTTTTACAAGGCCTGACCTCTGTATGAAACTTTTTCCACAGTCCATACACTTGTGAGGTCTCTCTCCTGTGTGGATTCGCTGATGTTTAGCAAGGTCTGACCTCTGTGTGAAACTTTTTCCACAGTCCATGCATTTGTGAGGTCTCTCTCCAGTGTGGATTCTCTGATGTTTAACAAGGTCTGACCTCCATATGAAACTTTTTCCACAGTCTAAGCACTTATGGGGGCTTTCTCCTGTGTGGATTCTCTGATGTAAAACAAGGGCTGATGTGATTCTGAATGTTTTCCCACAATCCAAGCACTTATGGGGTCTCCCTCCCGTGTGAATTCTCTGATGTTTAACAAGGGCTGACCTCTGTATGAAACTTTTTCCACAGTCCATACACTTGTGAGGTCTCTCACCTGTGTGGATTCTCTGATGTTTATCAAGGTCTGATCTCTGTATGAAACTTTTCCCACAGTCCATACATTTGTGAGGTCTCTCTCCTGTGTGGATTCTCTGATGTTTACTAAGGTCTGACTTTCGTATGAAACTTTTCCCACAGACTAAACACTTATGGGGTCTCTCTCCTGTGTGCAATGCCTGGTGTCTAACAAGGTCTGACCTCCATATGAAACTTTTCCCACAGACTAAACACTTATGGGGTCTCTCTCCTGTGTGCAATGCCTGGTGTTTAAAAAGGGCTGACCTCCGTCTGAAACTTTTCCCACAGTCCACGCACTTATGAGTTCTATCTCCTGTTTGGCTTGTGTGATGTGTAATTAGTTCTGACTTCCAAAAAAACCATTTCCTGCACTCGAGACATTGAGAGGGTTTCTCTTCTGTGTGGCGTCTCCCATGGTTATTAAGGTCTAAGGGGTTATTGAAGCTTTCCACACGGTCCAAGCATTGAGAGGGTTTCTCTGCAGTATGGATTGTCTGATGTGTTACAAGCTGTGAGCTCAGAATGAATCTTTTCCCACACTGCAGGCAGTCCCAGGGTGTCTCTTCTTTGGGATTTGTCTGCTGCACTCTGGGATCCTCGTTACGTCTTCCACAGTTAATAGATTCATCCACTTTCTTCCCTGGGTGGTTTTCCAGCAGCCTCTCTGACCTGTGACAATTTCCCCAGGCATCTGCCTGTTCCAAGCACTGGGAAAAATTCCATGCAGCACTTCCCAGAAAGGTCTCCTTTGGTTCCATTTTACCAGGAACTTCTGCACCATGATTCTCCTCTTCATTCTCACTCACTCGCTCAGCACCTGATGGGAGACAGAGACAATCCAGACAGGAGTCATTGTGCTGGGGAGAAAGAGGAATAGCACCAAGGAAAAACCCAACACAAAGACTGAGCAATTGGATTCTGCCTCCACTTCTCACCCAAACACTCACAGGGAAGGAAACTACTGCAGCTAAGAGGCTGGGTGGAATGGCATGAGCGATATCTGCTGACTACAACCCTGCCCTGGGTGAGAGGAGGAAGAACTGAGGGCCCTTATTTACACTACATTTTCGGGATTCTCAACTTTTTCCTTCATTCCCCAGATGATTTCTGTGTCAGTCCTCACCTGTGTGGGCGCCTCTTGGGATATCTCTTTCCTTGCAGGCCTGGAGATCGGGCACCCACGGCTCTTCCCCTCGTTCCAGCTGGGCAATCAGCTCAGGTTTGGGAATGGGAAATCCTGCGCAAGGGTTAAATCAGACCAGATCAGGGTGATACGGGGTGTTCCATATGCTTTCTGCAAATATGCTTATCAATATGAATATGAGATAACTGTAACATGCTTTATGCAAAAAGTCCCATGTAAGGCATCATTGGAAAAGCTGTAATCTACCGAATATAGTTTTCCTATTTGTATGTATGTATCACTCTTATATTTAAAGTTAGGAATATGAAGTACAAATCTAAGGTCCTATTGTGATTATTCTAAGTGAGGGTCATTAATGATACTTTAGGATCTTGTTTGCTCCATTTATCCAGAACAATGGGCTGAGAATGGTTTTGTTTACCTTTAAATCTTCCTGTGTAGGTGAGGATCAGCCCATGAAAAATGGAGACTAGTATCTTACAGAGGCATGTGACTGTGGTGGGATTGTGCCCCACCACCAGGCCAGATTGAGCTACAACAGGCCAGAGCGGCTGTGCAAGGCGGCAGCCAATCACGGAGGGCCTGTTAGAGAGCCAATCAGGGCCAGTATTACAGCCAGCCAATCAGGGCTAGGCTAGGCCTTTTTAAAGGCTGCTCAGGATAGGAGCAGGCAATCTCTCTCAGGTCTTCAGAGGGTGAAGGTCTATCTCCTGCATGAGGAGATGGGCAGGGCAGGGCAGGGCAGGGCAGGGCAAGGCAAGGCAAGGCAAGGCAAGGCAAGGCAAGGCAGAAGGGAACTCCTGCCCGGTACCTGCCGGGCCCTGAGAAAAAGGGCCTAGCCAGTGCAAAGGGGCCGAAGGGGAAACAGCCCAGGGAGAGAGATGGGCAAAGGGAGAGAAGGAGGGCAGGTAGGAAGGCTGTTGCCAAAGGGTCCCTGGGTCGGGACCCAGAGTAGAGGGTGCGCCTGGGTCCCCCTCTTGCACTTCCACCTGGCCGTTTGGAGCGGCCATCACGGACTGCACCAGACCCCTGCCAAACGAAGTTAGACCTTGGAGTGGAGTTGGCCATTGTGGCTGGGGCGAAGAGAAGGACTGCTGATAACATCAAACCCCTGAAAGGGGGTGAGAGTGGAGCAGTGGGCACTGTCAGAGGGCAGTGTCTTGAAGAAAACCCGGCAAGCTGGGAGCAAAGCGGGTTGAAACACCAATCTTGGGAGAGAGACGGACGGGACACCACCAGCAGAGGGCGCTCCGCATGAACTGAGCTAATTCCCAGAGTGAACAGCAGGAGGCGCTGAGGTGGTGAGTCCCAACCCTGTCACAGTGACCATGTCACCTTTTAAACCGTGGACTTTTCCATAAAGAATGGGGAAGGGAGTCAAGCTGGAACAAAGGACTCCCGCCTTTTGCCAAATCTATACAAGGAAGCTTTCGGTTGTGGTGAGGAGACCCCTGCTTATCACCCAAGATGTCTGCTGGAACTAACAGTCCCAAGAGGGTCTCTGTGACTGAACCCTTCGCACAGGGTTCATGGAGCATTAGGGGAGTGTCTGTCACAAAGGGCGCTGTGTGAAATTAACCTGTCCCTGTGCTGTGCGGGTGGGAATATGGAACCTAAGAGGAAGGAACATGGTCACTGAGCTGCCCTGGGGGAGGCAGGTGTCTGGGGAGGCAACAGGAATTTTTACACCCTCATTAGGAGTTCCCAGGATCTGTGCTCTCTGGGGGACTGGCTGACGCACACCCAGCTCTGGCATTAAACCTCTGCCTATTTCTAAACCTGCAGAGCCCAGAGCCCTCCCCATGGCTGGAGCTATTTCCAAGAAGGGAGGTGAACAGGGATTCTGTGTCTGACTGGGAATCAATACAGACAGGACAATGAATGAATTCTGTCCCTTTGAAACCTGGAGGTTTCTGTCCCTTTGAAACCTGGAGGATGGGGATGAGCTCGCATGTCCATTAGCTTTTGACACCTGTATCCCATTGGAGAGGGTACGGAGATCCAAGTCTCTCTCACGGCAGCTGTGCATTATGGAACCCGTTTGCCTCTGATCTAACTGACCAGGGAAGAACCTGATCAGAATCCAACACTCAGACCCATGGTTTCTAATAACCGAGGGGAGCGGAATCTCTTACCAAGCGAGGTCACCGTCTCGTAGTTCTCCTGCATGACGTCCCTGTAGAGGGCTCTCTGAGCGGGGTCCAGCAGAGCCCCCTGCCCCTGGGTGAAATACACAGCCACCTCCTCGAAGGTCACCGGCATCTGAAACAACAAGAGTCCCGCACTCAGCACCTGCTGCCCCAGATACAATCCCACTAGTCATGGGAAAGGAAAAAAAACTCGAAGCTCTGAGAGGGCCAGAGTAGCAAAATCAGACCCCTACCCGTCAGAGCAGCCAGGAGGCTTCAGGGGTTGGGGAGAAGGTCCCCCCAGCACACGGAGCAGGGCAGGGTCTTCTCATTTCCCACATGCCTGCCATCCACAGGCTGAGACGGGAAGCAGAGCTCTGAGCTGGGGACAGGAATCCCAACAGATTCCCTTTGTGTCTCACAGCAGCCAATGGGCCTACTCAGAAAATCAGCAGGTTTCTCACACCCTGTCTCCTCCCTGCCTCTCCCACCCCCACCCAGCAGCTCCCTGAAAATCCCCTACCTGAGCTGGCTCCATCACAGCCATGTCCCTTCCCTGTCTCCTGGAAGAGGGGCCAACCTGGAGCGAAATGTGGATGTGATTCCTCAGCCTGTTGGGGCAAGAGGGGCAATGGGGGAGGTTACAGAAGGGGCTGGAGTCCATGTCACACCCCGATTTCCCCCCCAGGCTCTTCAGACCCTCCCAGTAACAGCATCTCTGAGCCAAATACTAGAAAAAGAGCAGAATCAAAGGGGCCACTTTGGGGGATTTCCCCCCATTGCAGTGTAAACCCCTCCCCCTTAGCAATAGTTTGAGCCCTCTGGGGGCAACACCTGAAGAATGAGCTGCCCTGGACTCCCCCAGCAGCCCCCAGGGACAGGAAGGCAGAGGCTGATCCCACTGGCCCATCCACACTCGCCACCGTGCCAGAGCCAGGAGTGACACCGGTGTGGCTAAGATCTGAATCCTGCATGGAAATCAGAGCAAGACCCAGGGCAACCCCTTAATACTCAGGAATCAGAGCCCCAAAGATCATGAGTTTCTTTTTTTTTTTTTTAATAAATCCAGTGTAAGCTTGGAGCAGTGTGTGTGTGCGCAGGAAGGGAGGGGGCTGCCTGTGAATATTTGCCTTGTAATTAGGCACTGCCAGGGAAATGTAACTTAGTCTCAGGTTTCAGAGTGGTAGCCGTGTTAGTCTTTATCAGCAAAAAGAACGAGGAATACTTGTGGCACGTTAGAGACTAATACATTTATTTGGGCATAAACTTTCATGGGCTAAACCCACTTCATCAGATGCATACAGTGGAAAATACAGTAGGAATACAGAGAACATGAAAAAATGGGGGTTGCCATACCAACTCTAATGAGACTAATCAATTAAGGTGGGCTATTATCAGCAGGAGGGTTACCAAAAGAAACTACACCATCTGCCCAAGAAACTCTCTGTAAAAGCACAGGAACAAGTCTGCACAGACACACCCCTAAAACTCCGACCTGGGGTATTCTATCTGCTACACAAGATCCATAAACCTGGAATTCCTGGACGCCCCGTCATCTCAGGCATTGGCACCCTGACAGCAGGATTGTCTGGCTATGTGGACTCTCTCCTCAGGCCCTACGCTACCAGCACTCCCAGCTACCTTTGAGACACCACTGACTTCCTGAGGAAACTACAACGTATTGGTGATCTTCCAGAAAACACCATCCTGGCCACTATGGAATGTTGGTGTAGAGGGCTTCTACATCCACACAAAGATGGACTACAAGCCGTCAGGAATAGTATCCCCGACAATGTCACGGCAAACCTGGTGGCTGAACTTTGTGACGTCATCCTCACCCACAACTATTTCACATTTGGGGACGATGTATACTTTCAAGTCAGCGGCACTGCTATGGGTACCCGCATGGCCCCACAGTATGCCAACAGTTTTATGGCTGACTTAGAACAACGCTTCCTCAGCTCTCATCCCCTAATGCCCCTACTCTACTTGCGCTACATTGATGACATCTTCATCATCCGGACCCGTGGAAAAGAAGCCCTTGAAGAATTCCACCATGATTTCAACAATTTCCATCCCACTATCAACCTCAGCCTGGACCAGTCCACACAAGAGATCCACTTCCTGGACATTACAGTACTAATAAGCGATGGTCACATAAACACCACCCTATACCGGAAACCTATTGACATCTATTCCTACCTACATGCCTCCAGCTTTCACCCAGACCACACCACACGATCCATTGTCTACAGCCAAGCTCCAAGATACAAGCGTATTTGCTCCAACCCCTCAGACAGAGACAAACACCTACAAGATCTCTCTCAAGCGTTCTTAAAACTACAATACCCACCTGCTGAAGTGAAGAAACAGATTGACAAAGCCCAAAGAGTACCCAGAAGTCACCTACTACAGGACAGGCCCAACAAAGAAAGTAACAGAATGCCACTAGCCATCACCTTCAGCCCCCAACTAAAACCTCTCCAACGCATCATCAAGGATCTACAACCTATCCTGAAGGACGATCCCTCACTCTCACAGATCTTGGGAGACAGGACAGTCCTTGCTTACAGACAGCCCCCAACCTGAAGCAAATACTCACCAGCATCCACACAACAAAGACACAAACCCAGGAACCTATCCTTGCAACAAAGCCCATTGCCAACTCTGTCCACATATCTATTCAAGGGATACCATCATAGGACCTGAACACATCAGCCATATCATCAGAGGCTCGTTCCTCTGCACATCTACCAATGTGACATATGCCATCATGTGCCAGCAATGCCCCTCTGCCATGTACATTGGCCAAACTGGACAGTCTCTGTGCAAAAGAATAAATGGACACAAATCAGACATCAAGAATTATAACATTCAAAAAACAGTTGGAGAACACTTCAACCTCCCTGGTAACTCAATTTCAGACCTAAAAGTTGCAACTCTTCAACAAAAAATCTTCAAAAACAGACTCCAGTGAGAAATTGCAGAACTGGAATTAATTTGCAAACTGGACACCATTAAACTAGGCTTGAATAAAGACTGGGAGTGGATGGGTCATGTCACGAACTTAAAAACTATTTCCCCATGCTAATTTTTCCCCCTACTGTTACTCATACCTTCTTGTCAACTGTTTGAAAAGGGCCATCCTGATTATCACTACAAACTTTTAATTTCTCCTGCTGATAGCCCACATTAATTGATTAGTCTTGTTAGAGCTGATATAGCAACCCCCATTTTATCATATTCTCTGTATATATATATCTTCCTACTGTATTTTCCACTGCATGCATCTGATGAAGTGGGTTTAGCCCACGAAAGCTTATGCCCAAACAAATGTGTTAGTCTCTAACGTGCCACAAGTACTCCTCGTTCTTTTTACAGCATTGTCTGTTACCCCTGTCGTACATGGGGATGGCCATATCAGTGTGTCTGTGACTGCCATGCTCACAAAGGTGTGAGGCACAGTCTGGCAGGTGTAACAAACACATATTAAGCTCACTTCACTCATGTGATGAGTTTTGAGACCAGCCTATTAAATCAGTCAGCACTGCCCTCAAATTACACTATTGCAATAGAAACAGGAACTGTCACGGTGTCCCGTGAGATGTGAGTGCTGAAGCTACTCGCAACTATTCATATTTCCCATGAGTATTTGCCATTAAAAAGATGTATTCCATGGCACAATGACGTCCCTCCGCACAACGCTAATGAAGTTGAAGAGCTCAGAGTAATACAAAGAATATTTTCAGAAGGAACTAGTGTAAAGGAGTGAAACTGCCCAGACTGGATTCCAAAGGAATGAAACTCAGGGGAACAGGGACAGGGGCTAGGAGCTTTAGGCAGACACAGGAACTGAGACCTGGATTTTTTTAAACACTTGAAGCAGGTGTGACAGTGAGATCTGGGGCGGTGTCTGTAAATATTTCACTGGATCAAGTCTCTTTTAGCAGCTCAGTTACATCTTATACCGGGGGGAGAGCGGCCCTGTCCAGGCTCTGCGATGCACTGGGCCTTTAAGGACACGGCCCTGGGAAATGGGAGCTAAAATCCTAGGGAAGCGGGGCAGGAAAACGCCTCTCCCCCACTTATTTTTTTCCAACCACTGCAGCTGGCTCAGCCCATCTGGGGGAATTTTTATCCCCTCTGCCCCACCCTATTCCCGGGTTTCCCGCTCCGCACGGCCTGGCAGGGCCTGTGCCCCGGCTCTCACCCCCCTCTGCCCCCTGCGCCCCGCACACACCGGGAGCTGGCGGCAGCTTTCCTGGGCCCGGGGCAGGGAATCGCAGCCGGCTCCGCGGGGAGCAGCCCGGGCCCAAACCCTCCCGCTGCAGCCCGGGGTGCCGGGGCGGGGGGCGGGTCTCTCTTACCTTCCCTCCGAGCGGGGCCCCCCGGGGCAGAGGCCGGGCCGGGAAGGGGCCCTGGCCGGGCTGGGGGCTCTGCCCTGGAAGAGGCTCCCGGGGAGCAGCGGGCAGGGCCCGGCTGGAGGTTCCCCTCTCCCGGCTGCAGCCCGGGCTCCGGGCTCCCAGCACCAGCCGCCGGGGCTCGGGGATCTCGCCGGGAGCCAGAGTCCCCGCAGCGGCTGCGAGTCACTTCCTGAGGCCCGGCCTGAGCCCCGCGATCGCTCCCCACAGCTGCTCCTGGGTCCTAGTGATAAACGCTCCAGGATTTAGGCCGAAGTCCCCCTGCGCCCTGTGCACCCCACCACTCCTGGACTCCGGCAGCTTCTCCCAGCATTAAGGGGGCATCCTGCATAGAAACGTCTCAGTCAGCATTCAGTCTCGCTTGCAGCCTCCCTGCACTTTCCTGGCTTATACACCACCCCAGTGGAATTAAATAGCAGAAGGATCTGAGTCCTCGCTCCCACTCCCTTCACTCAGAGCCTGTCTGACCTCCAGGGCTCCCCTTCCACTCTAGTCTCTGTAATCCTGATGATGCTGGACCCAAGGTTTCTGAGGGGGCTACATCCCCAATCTTGTTGCCATCACTCAGGACAGAGGCTAGGGCAGGGGTTCTCAGACTTTTGGACTGGTGACCCCTTTCACACAGCAAGCCTCTGAGTGCAACCCCCCTTATACATTAAAAATACTTTTTTATATACTTAACACCACTGTAAATGCTGGAGGCAAAGCACAGTTTGGGGTGGAGGCTAACAGCTTGCGACCCCTCATGTAATAACCTCGAGACCCCCTGAGGAGTCCCGACCTGCAGTTTGAGAACCCCTGGGCTAGGGTGTTGTATCCCCAGTCCAGGGTGCTCTCTTCACTCCGGACACTTCCCTGATGTCTCCACTCAGCATTGTATAGAGTTCAGAACAAATGCAATTTATTAAACAGCAAGTAATAAAAAAATTAAGGGGAAAAAATGGGAAAAGCGAAAGGAAAACACGTCACCCGGCTCTGAGCACGGGGGAACCACAACCAGCATCTCTGGAATGCCAGGGCAGTTCACAGTCTGTTCCTCCCACATCCCTGGCCTCCTCCTCAGGCCCTGTCTGTGCTGCAGAGATGCGGTGGGTCCAACATTTGCTCTGACAGTGGACACGTGCCTTCAGGCTCTAGGTGGCAGGACCCTTCTTCCCAGGGTCAGGCCCCTCCTGTCGGGGTTACAATCCCCCTTCCAGTCTGGCCTTCAAGGCCCTTTGGCTGGGGGCGTCTCTCTGTGTTGTTCCCTCTGCCTGGGGTCTCCCTCACTTTCCCCATCTGCTCATGGCACCTGGCTCTGGACGGCTCCAGCTTCCCTCTGCCTCCAGCTCAGCTCCCTGGGCTGCTCCTCTCTGCTTCTAGCTGGTGCTGCTCTGCTCCCGGCACAGCTCAGGCTGCTGCTCTCCCCTTAGCTCTGCCCTTCTCTGGCAAGCAGCTCCAGCTCACACAGAGGATGGGCTCCTGACTCCCTCATTGGCCGGCCTGCCCTGCTAAAGAGACTGACCAAGAGCGTTAGTCTCTCCCCAGTGGCCCTTGGGACTAATCTCAAGGTATTTATTTCTCACTGGCCCTTCCTCTTTCTTTTGGGAGAGGGCCAACCAAAGCCCCCCCAACTAAGTTTCAGTGAGGGGCCAACATTCCCCTTACTCAGATACACATCAAAATAATTGTAATTTATTTATTGTTAGCTAGTAACTCTGCTGCTGTTAAAAGTTATATTTATATGTTGGTTAATATTTTTCACAGCCTCTCAGCCAGCAACGTGGGTTGCCAACCAGGTAATATTTTAAAACCAGATACTACAGGAGGGTGCCAGAACCTCTCCGGCCCTGCTTCTTCTCCCCAAGGTCCCACCCCTACCCTACCTAGTCTCCCCAAGGTCCTGCCTCATCCCCCGGGGCTCCTCCCCAATCCATTCCTCTTCCTCCCTCCCTGTCCAGGTTAGGAGGGACTGCCTGTGGAGTCAGGGCTGGGAGATGCAGCTGCCCGGCTGAATAGGGGCTGATGGGGGTGATGACCTGGTGCCTCCCCGCCCGCAGTAACTAGACTTTGGGTGTCCGGTCAGTAGATCTGACCAGACAAGTGTCAGGTCCCCTTTTTGACTGGCCACCCTAACAGCACCCAATATGCAATAAGTGCTGGGAATGCGTCGGGGACAACTTCTGCTTTCTGATGGTGGGGGAACTAACCATGGGACAGCTGGGTTAGACTCAGTTCTGACCAGCAGGGAGGAATTTGTTGGTCTATATAAATTACTGTAAGGTGGGTGCACAACTAAAGACTGCACTCAGAGTAGTTATCAATGGTCTGGTGTCAATCTGGGAGGGGAATGATGCAGGGAGGGGGAGAAGCCCCGGGTGGCTTCCTCCACTCTTTTGGGGGAAAAGCCCACCCAGAGCTTGTGGGGCAGCCAGAAGGGACCAGGCTCTCAGCTCCCCACACTTCCCCTCTTAGGTCGATGGAAGCGGTCCTCGTGAGGACGCACCCTAGCGACCCAAGCAGGATAGTGTGAACATTGGCTACAGCAGTCATTACTGTGGTGTCTGTAAGTCAACCTAATATAGGTCAATTTAGGTTTGGAGTATAGACGTACCCTTACAAGCAAAAGGATTTCTCTCACCCAAAAGCTTTCAGCAGTCCATGCTCATTGGAAAGCCTTCCAGCTCGGACCACTCCCCCAGCTCAATGATGCTCCTATTGCCTTTCAAGGGATCTTGCTGCCCTCAGTAGAGATGGGGGAGGGGAGATGGCCAGAGGCCTTCCCCCCCTTCTTATACTCTGACCCTTTATACTGGCAAGGTCTTTGCTGGGTCAGGGAATCAGGCAACTCCATGGCATATGTGAGCTCTAAAGCATCCTACACATAGGTGCCAACTTCTGCTGGCGCTGGTGGGTGCTTGACCCCACTCTGCCCCTGCCCCACCCTCTCCCCCATTCCAACCCCTTCCCCAAATCCCCACCCCGGCCCTGCCTCCTCTCCCCTCCCTCCCAGAGCTTGTTATGCCATGAAACAGCTGTTTTGCAGCGGCAAGCGCTGGGAGGGGAAGTGGGGACGCGGCGTGCTCAGGGGAGGAGGCGGAGGCGAGGTGGGGTGAGGGGAGCTTGGCTGCCGGTGGGTGCAGAGCAATTTTTCCACGGAGTCAGCGCCTATGGCCCTACAGATAAATTGCACGTGTCTTTGTTTACCCCTTTCTTCCTCTTGGTGGATGGCCAGATAATAGTTTTCTAATACCGACGGCCAGTCCTTTGTCATCTCTGAGGAGCTAGTCTGTGGGTGTTCCCCAGAACTATGACATATTTCAGTAACAAATAGGGTTACCGTATGTCTGGGATTTACCAGACAGAGCCTCTTTATTTAGCCTGCTCTCTCTGTCCGAGCAATTTCCCCATAACAGCCAATGTCCGGGGGTTTTGCAGAGCAGACACGCTGTAGCTCAGAAACAGCCCTGATTGGTCAGCTACCCAACTGGGCTCCTCCCCTGCACCCACAGCTGGTTGGTTCATTCCCCTGCACACCTGCAGCTGATTAATTGCTGCCGGATCCCACCCACCCAGGCCCCGGCCCTGAGGAGGGCGGCCTGCAGATAGGTCCTGACTGATAGCTGTCACGGTGTTGTGGGCTTGTTCAAGCACCCTGCCACTGTGACAGTGACTGACACTGCCCTCACCTTATGAATACCCCCACCACAACCCCTCTAACCCACAGCTCCCCATCCCCCCAGTTCCCACCCCTCAGCGGTGTCCTTTTTTTGGGCACCTGGAATATGGTCACCCTAGTAACAAACGTACAGTGAAATCTCACCCTACATGCAGTGGTGTTACACGCATTTCAACGGCACAATATTCAGCAGATCATGAGTTTTCCAGCGATCCCACACCAGGCACACTTTGTGCACAATATATCAGAACCCTACACAAGTGGTGAACATGGAGAGCAGGGGTTAGTCACAAGAGGGATCAGTGTTGGGTGGAGTGGGGCAAAGAGAGTCTCTGTCATCCCAACACAGGATACTGCGGTGAGGGGGAGGCGGAGACCAGCTGGGCTGTCAGGTTCCTCATCTCCCTCTGGTCTCAGCAATGGGGGTCGACCTGGCTTCAAGGCTGCCCAGGTCTGTTGACATCCCCGGCTCCCTTCCTGCCTGCACCTAACCTCGGCAACTCAGCAATATGGAAACACTGCCCCCTCCCCCAATCCTTGTTTGCGGTGTTGTTCTTGGTCCTTTAGAGTTCAGGGGCAGCTTCCCATGACACTCACAGGCCAAGTCTAGTGGCTCTCTGGCTCTGATGCAGCAAGTTCACAGTTCTCAGCTCCAGCTGTCTGGCTCTGAGGAGCAAACCCAGCATTTTCCCAGCTCTGTTCCCCCACTCCCCCTGCTCCAACCTTCTCTCCCTCCCAACGGTATCTCACATCACTGCAGGGATCAGGCAGTAACTTCATTTCTGTTTCAATCTCTTCCTCTTGGAGTGTGGATCTAGTTTGCACCATCAGCGTTTGTGCTGTGAGATAATGATCATTGTTCAAACCCCACCAAAAAAAACTCATAACAAAGGGTTAGATAAAGATTAAAATAAAATAAAATCTAAAAAAATACTATTCTGGCGAACTATCATTAGTCTCATGAAGTTCTCAATAAATCTGAGTTACATTCTGTCAAACTCAACTGATATCAATGCATGTGACCAAACGGCCTTCATGAAGAGGGAAAAATCCACAATCCAGGGTGAGCTATAAGACACTTTCATGTTCTCAGAGAATCCTTCAAGATTCAAATCCAGAAAATAAATGTACCCATTTTTTCTTTAGTAGCAAAACCAGCTTCACTTCTCTCCTCATTATTTGGTTGTATTAGTTGCAAAAGTTTTAGCAGCACTGTATTAAAAGAAAAAGAAAGACAAAAAAAACCCTGGACCAAGATCTGGACTCAGCCTAGAAAAAGCCTGGAAGCAACTCTACCAGTAGGTGGAAAGAGGGCTATAAGATCTGAAATGTCAAATTCTGCTTTGAGGTTCATTGGGATTTCCCCACCCACTCCCAGGTCTGTGACACTTCCTTCTCCAGCCCTCCAGAGTCTGATTTAGGATCACAGACATCAAAACTGTGATTCCTCAGTATGGAGAGCCAGGGACATGATGGTAAGTGACACCTTGAGAGGCGGAGGGGTAGACTGAGGAGAAGATAAAACTGTCCATTGCTGGGACAGTGTCGAGGGATGGGAGAAGGAGGGAATCCTTTGGACTCACCCCATCACCCTCAAATAGCACAGAAGCTAAAACACCACGGTTTACTGTCCCTGCTCCCCATTTATTTAGCATCTAGTTAATTCTGCTCCATAATAAGACAGAAAATGTACAAACAGTAAATGCTTTTTAGCATGGCCTGGAGTAATCTGAGACTATCTGAGAATGAGACAATCTGGCCCCAAAGGGGGAATTTAGGGACTAACAATCACTCCGATAGTTGGGAGGGCGTCAGAACACATAAGTAAGGCTACGATTTTGTTACGGAAGTCACGGAATCTGTGACTACCAGAGACCTCCGTGACTTCACCCCGTTTGGCTCGGAGCCTTGGAGTCCCCACGCAGCCCGCGGTGGCTCAGAGCTGCCCCCCTGATCATTGATCCCGTGACTTGTCCATGACTTTTACTAAACATATCCATGACAAAATCTTAGCCCTACGCATAAGATGCTCAGGGAGTGTTTACAATAGGAAATCTGGTGGAGAGTCACAGAGATGGGCTGGCTAATCCCGACCACATTTCCTACCATAGACAGACCCTCGAAGGCAGAGGTGGGATCTCCAGGTCTCCCACAAAGGGCCCTGTGGGAATCAGCCCTTCTCAGTGGTGCTGTCTGAATGCAGAGGGGGCAGGGGGAAGGGGCAGAAGGGGAGAGTGAGGACAGCCAGCACCTCTCTACCCCAGTGCTCTCCCTCGCTTCTATCCCATGATCCCCAAACACTCGATATTCCCAGCACCCAGCTCCACCGGCCCCAACCATTCAATCCCCAGAATCCATTGGCCTGGTCCCTTAACGTTTGATCCCCTGGAGCCCAGCACCCTGGAGGATTTGGGGAGGGGAGGAGTTACCAGCCCCTAGGGACATTCCCCCTGCAGGGAACAGCTCCAGGTAAGTGGTGGAGCCCAGCCCAGGGGCTGGTGGAAGATGGGAGGTGGGAACAAGTGTCTAGAGTGAAGGGGGGCCTGGCCCAAGTGTCCTTCTCATCTCCATGGCAGGGGGATCCTGGCTGGGAGGGGAAGGGAGAGGGGGGAACTTTAGCCAGGCAGAGAGAGCAGCTGAAGAAGTTTCTCTCTCTTCCTTCCCTTCTGTGACCCATCAGCTCAGCAGTCAGGGCTGCAGCATGGAGGATGGGCTGATTGAGACTTCTCCTCCTCTGCCTGGGGTTTGCTTAGACCAGGCAGAGCCAGAGGGTCACTGACCAGCTGCTGCTTGACGTCTGCTGGATCCTCACCCCAGTGATGGGCAGCTGAATCCTTGGGAGCCAAATACCCCTGATGTATGTGGGAAATGAGGAAATGGGTTGGTCGCCCTGGCCAGCCCCAGTCAGGGCACTCGGAGAATTTCCCTGCTGTGCAGAGGAGTCTCTGATGTCCAATGTGGGGTTACCGTCACTTGGAGCATTTTCCACACTGAGAACATCTCAGAGGTTACTTTCCTGTGTGGATTTGTAGATGCCTGATATTCCGGGAGCACCAAATGAAGCTTCCCCCACATTCAAGTTCTCTCCATTGTTTGGATCACTGGTGTGTGAGCTCAGATTGAATCTTTTCCTACTGTCAAGCTATTCCTAGGGTCTCTCACATCTTTGCGGATTCTCTGATGTTTAATGAGGTGCGATAGCTGAATTAAACTTTTCCCAGAGGCAAGGCATTTATGAAATTCTGAGCAGGCTCCCAGAGGGGTTAGGGGAGCATGCTGAGCTTGATCCGTTAGGACAAACTGCAAAGAATGGGGCAGACAATCCCCAAAACGGGTGGATATTCCAATACTTACATTCACCAAGCCAGCAATAAAACACCTTCTATGCATATCTTACTGGTTTCCCAAAAGCCAAAAACACAGTTCCCTTAAAGCATAGGTAGTCAATTCTTTTTTGTCAAGGTCAAAATTTCTTTGTCAAGGTATAGACAAGGTCCACACTCCAGAGAAAATAATAATAAAAAAACCCACAACAGTAATAATAAATACTAAATTTTCAGGGTTCCGTTTAAAAGCATCCAGGTATCTAGATTTGGCCCACAGACTGCCTATTGACTACCCCTGCCTTAAAGCAACCCAGCCTTGGGCTCCCTCCCAGACAGCCCGGTTAAATATAATGCGGATTAGTGAAAAATCTTGTTCATCATCTAAAAGGTTCTACCAATCCCAAAGGATCGGAGACATTAGCCAAGAAGTTAAGGAATACTTCAGTTCTTACCCATATACATGCTTACAGCCAATTCTGATTAACAAAAGTAAAACGTATTAAAAGAGTGAGTCTTGATCATTATACATACAGACACGAAGAGAGTCCTTAGGCCAGTTTCATGGCAGAGATGGTGCTTTAGAATTGAAGAGTCCTTTTTAGAATCATTTCATCGGGTTCTAGTCTAATGTCAAAATGTTCAATATCAGGGCAGTCCAGAGGGGACTGGAGATCTCAGTCTTACGACTCAAACTCCTCCCGAATAAAGCTTAAGAAGTTCTGAGAGAAAAGGATCACGTCCCAACAGCTTTCACACAGATTTTTGCAGCCTCTCGACAGCACGTAGTCCTGGGGTGAACAATAGGCTTTTGAAGGAACCTTGTATTTCCTAAACATCACCGGCAACTGACTACATGGATTAACATAAAGTGATTATCCATTCAGCAGTTCATAGACTGTTTACCACAAACTTTACAGAGACATGCAGACAATGACATTATTACACCCAAGTTTTATTTAAATGTTAATTTTTCCTTTTGATCTCCACATTAACAGAATACAGCCCTAGAGAGGAACCGTTTGGTTATATTGTTAACCTCTAACAAGATATAGGTAAACAGAGACTATTACAGTTACGATCTTCTTCCAATTCTTTAGGAATACAAATATACATTTCAAAGCTCAAGCCTATAGAACATGGAATGGCCCTAAATACCATTTATACACTTACGAAGCATGGCTCTAAAGGTTGAATCTGGATCAATTAGCCTGCCAGTTGCTTCACCCTTTCTGGCTATGGATCACAGAAGTTTAGATGCTGTGTGGATTCTGTCATGTTTAATGAGGTGTGATCTCTGTGTGAAACTTTTCCCACAGTCCAGGCACTTATGGGGTCTCTCTCCTGTATGGATTCTCCCATGTTTAACAAGGCCTGATATCTGTGTGAAACTTTTCCAACAGTCCAAGCACTTATGGGGTTTCTCTCCTGTGTGGGTTCTCAGATGTGAAACAAGGACTGATCTGTGTCTGAAACTTTTCCCACAGTCCAAACACTTCTGGGGTCTCTCTCCTGCATGGATTGTATGATATGAAACAAGGGCAGATCTCTGTGTGAAACTTTTACCACAGTCCAAGCATTTGTGGGGTTCCTCTCCTGTGTGAATTCTCTGATGTGTTATAAGGTCTGACTTCCAACAGAAACCATTCCCGCAGTTGAGGCACTTATAATGTCTGTCTCCTGTGTGGATTGCCTGATGTTTAACAAGGTCTGACCTCCATATGAAACTTTTCCCACAGTCCAAGCACTTATGGGGTCTCTCTCCTGTGTGGCCTCTCTGATGTGTAATTAGTGCTGACTTCCAGTAGAAAGATTTCCTGCACTCGAGGCATTGAGAAGGTTTCTCTCCTGTGTGGCTTCTCCCATGGTTATTCAGGTCTGAGCGATTATTGAAGCTTTCGCCACGGTCCAAGCATTGAAGGGGTTTCTCTCCAGTATGGATTGTCTGATGTGTCACAAGCTGTGATCTCAGAATGAATCCTTTCCCACATTCGAGGCACTGATAGGGTTTCTCTTCATTGGGATTTCTCTGCTGGGCTGTGGGATCCTTGTGTCCTCCCCCACATATAATAGATTCATCCACTTCCCCAGGAACATCCTCATGAGGATTACGATCCGCATTCTCATTCACTCTCTTAGCACCTGCTGGGAGAGAGACAATCCAGACAGGAGTCATTGTGCAGGGGAGAAAGAGGAATAGCACCGACGGAAAACCCAACACATTAAAGTTGCGAAGAATCAGCAATTGGATTTTGCCTCCACATCCCACCCAAATACTCACAGGGAAGGAAAGTTGGGAAGGAAAATCCTGGAGCAAAGATGCTGGGCGGAATGGCATGAGCGATATCTGCTGACTACAGCCCTGCGCTGGCAGAGGCGAGGAAGAACTGAGGGTGCTTCCTCACACCACATTCTGGGGAGTCTCAACTCTTTCCTTCATTCCCCAGATGGTTTCTGTGTCAGCCCTCACCTGTGCGGGTGCCTCTCAGGATCTATCTTTCCTCGCAGGCCTGGAGATCTGGGACCTACGGCTCCTCCCTTTGTTCCAGCTGGGAGATCAGGTCAGGTTTGGGAATGGGAAATCCTGCACAGGGAGTGAAATCAGACCAAATCAGGGTGCATGGAGGATTGAGAGACTGCGTGGCACAAAGGACATTCCATGTCCTGGTGCTGTGCTGGAGGAATGTGGAATCCAAGAAAAAGGGAACAGGGTTGCTGAGCCCCGTTGGGAGAGGCAGACATCTGGGGAGGTGAGGGAATTGTTACACCCTCACTAGGAGTTCCCAGGATCTGCGCAATCTGTGGGCCTTGCTGACGCACACCCAGCTCTAGAGTTAACCCCCTGCCCATTTCTAAACCTGCAGAGGCCAGAGCCCTCCCCATGGCTGGCGCTAGCCCCAAGGAGGGAGGTAAATAAGGATTCTGTGTGCAACTGGGAATCGATACAGACAGGACAATGAATGAATTCTACCCCTTTGAAGGTTGGAGGTGTAGGGATAGTTCAGTTTGTCCATTGGGTTTTGACTCCCATGTCCCACTGGAGAGGGTACGGAGATGCAAGTCTCTCTCATGGCAGCTGTGCATTATGGAACCCATTCGCCTCTGATCTAACTGACCAGGGAAGAAACTGACCACATTCAGACACGGAGGCCCCCCAGTTTCTAATAATCGAGGGGACAGGAGTCACTTACCCAGCGAGGTCACCGTCTCGTAGTTCTCCTGCATGACGTCCCTGTAGAGGGCTCTCTGAGCGGGGTCCAGCAGAGCCCCCGGCCCTGGGTGAAATAAATAGCCACCTCCCCGAAGGTCACCGGCCCCTGAAACAACAAGAGTCCCCCACTCAGCACCTGCTGCCCCAGCCACAATCCCACTAGTCACGGGAAAGGAAGAAAAAAAAGAAGCAGCAGCAGCTCTGGGAGGGCCAGAGAAGCAGAATCCCTCTCCCACCCTATAGCAGCCATGTGGCTTCAGGGGGTGAGGAGAAAGTGAGAGCTCCTTGTCCCGCCCCTCCAGCCAGTACAGGGAGCAGGGCAGGGTCTACTCATTTCCCACACGCCTGCCATCCACAGGCAGAGACGGGAAGCAGAGCTCTGAGCCGGGGACCGGGACAGGAATCCCAACAGCGTCCCTTTGTATTTCACAGCAGCCTCTGGCTAGTGGGTTCAGGCTCCAGCACTGGGAGTCTGGAAAATGTTCCAAGCCCTGTTTCCTGTTTCATAAATGGGGAAAGCTCCCCCCTGCCAATGGGCCTATTCAGAAAATCAGCAGGTTTATCACACTCTGTTTCCTCCCTGCAGCACCCTCCCGCCCCCAGCACCTCCCTGAAAAATCCCCTACCTGAGCTGGCTCCATGACAGCCATTTCCCTTCCCTGTCTCCTGGAAGATGAGTTGATCTGGAGCGAAATCTGGATGATTCCTCAGCTTGTCGGGTTGAGAGGGGCGATGGGGGAGGTTTCAGAAAGGGCTGGAGTCCATGTCACACCCCGATTCCGCCAGGCTGTTTCCCTTGAGTCAGATGCTCTTGACTTTGCCACGCTGGGAAGAAACCCAGTTAGTTTATTGCCACCAAGGCCAGGCCCCTCCCAGCAGAACTGAACCCATCAGGACACTTTGAGACTCTCCCAGTAACAGTATCTCTGAGCCAAATGTTAGAAAAAGAGCAGAATCAAAGGAGCCAGTTTTGGGGATTCCCCCTGACACCATCCCCAAAGGCAGCACCTGTCCCCCAACTCTATAAGCAGCGCAGTGATTCAAGATAGTCAGCAACTGGCTTTTCCTCTCTCAGCTCCTCCCCTTGTTCCCAGGAGTGTCAGTCTGCCCAGGATAATGCAGGGAATGGATCTGGGCAGGTCTGGGGACTTCTCTTCCCCACTTACTGTTCCTGCTACCCTGTTCAGTCTCTCTACTCTCCCTTTTTATCATCTTCCTTCTCCCTGGGAGAACTGGTGACTGCCCCATTGAGTGGGCATTTGCTCTCATTAGGCAGATCCTGCCACTGCTAACAGGGATTTGAACCTGGCTGTATCCATGGGGGCAGCAGCTCTGGGACTCACAGACACACGGGGAGCCCCTCCCTACAAAAGCCAAATTCAGCAGCAGGTTCCTGAAAGGGGCCCTTTGTGCAGAGTCACTTTCCTGCCATATGTAGTAGGAGAAGCTGCTCCCTGTAGGATTTTGCTACTTAGGGTGTACTGAGTGTGTTCACAAGAACCGAGCATGCTCAGTAACATCTGCTGAAGTCACTGCCCTTCACCCAGCCTTTACTAGCCATAAGATTCTGCAGACTGCTTTTTACAGGGCTTAAAAAGGGGGGCAAATCAGGGTGTGTGTGTGTTGGCCAGATTCTGAGCAGGGGGCAAAAACTCATTGGTCGGGGCGGGGGGGTGTCAAGCAGCTGGAAGCAGCGTTAGGATAGCGGCTGAAGGGCAAAATCTGCGGGGGAAGGAGCTGGGATTAAGCTGAGGGGTGAGGCCCTGCCAGAGGGTAAAACCCTGGCACAGGCAGGGTCAGAGGGGGAACAGTTACCCTGGTGGACTGATTTCAGAGTAACAGCCGTGTTAGTCTGTATTCGCAAAAAGAAAAGGAGTACTTGTGGCACCTTAGAGACTAACCAATTTATTTGAGCATGAGCTTTCCTGAGCTACAGCTCACTTCATCAGATGCATACCGTGGAAACTGCAGCAGACTTTATATATACACAGAGAATATGAAACAATACCTCCCCCCACCCCACTGTCCTGCTGGTAGTTTTTGCAAAATAGGGTGGTGGGGGGGGGGGGGAGAGGAGAGGGGCTTTTTTATTTCTCCTCTCACAGACAGCGCCTCTCAGCATGGGCTTCCCAGGGCTGGGTTCTCAAAGGCACGGGCATCCCAATGACAAGTCACTACAGCTCCTCTCTGTCTGATGTAACGTACTAAGGTGCTGCAGGAGACTTAATTCAGTGAAATAGGGACTTCCCTACACAGACACCCCCAAGTTCTCTCCCCTCCCCCCCACACACAGTGGTCAACTAGTTATATGCAGTGTTGCCAATTTAGTCATTGGTTGGAAAGTTGAATTGAAATTGCAACATTAATACACACTTTAAAAGCATATACAATGATAAAATACTTGTACCTGAAAGTATAATAGGTTGGAAAAGTACGAAAAAAGACTGGCTTCATTATACTCTTTTTCAACAAGGACTGAACGGCTTGGAAAATATAGAAGAGGATCCCTGGGGGGCCAGATAGCTCAGTGGTTTGAGCATTGAGCTAAACCCAGGGTTGTGAGTTCAATCCTTGAGGGGGCTATTTAGGGATCTGGGGCAGAAATTGGGGACTGGTCTTGCTTTGAGCAGGAGGCTGGACTAGATGACCTCCTGAGGTCCCTTCTAACCCTGATATTCTATGATGATTCTATGATCTCATTGGCCTATCCACATTCACCCCCTGCCAGGCTCAGAGCCAGCAGTGTCTCCGGTGTGGCTGAGATCTGAATCCTGCATGGAAATCAGACCGGGGCTTGGGCAGCCCCCAACACTCAAGAATCAGAGCCCCCAGACCATGAGTCTGTCTTGAGGAAAAAAACCAACCAAATAATATCTTGGGAGTGTCGAGGACTCGAACCCCAGACGGCACGGTTCGTTGTCTGACCGCAGAGAGCAAGGTCCAAACACAAGCTCATTATTGTTGCGTGCACTACTCAATAGAGAGTGGCCCGTCTCCAATGAGAACCGGCTGCCTCTTTAGGTAAAACTAGTAGGTTTTTATAGGCAGTTCCCTCGCGTCACAGATTATTCATTAAGCACCCCCCCCATGTTAGTTAAAAGTTCTCTTTCTCTATTATGCATGCATACCTATCCCCCTATTGTATATAGCTTTTAGCAAGTCATAATGCCTCACCAAACTTTCTTATCAGTATGGTTGTCAAACAGGAGACGAGGAGTTAAGAACAGACATAGAACAGAAACAGTGAGTGGAAACAGTGTGTCTCCTTATCTAAACAAACCTTTCTCAGAACATCTGGTACAAAAATGCAGGAATGCAGGTCTCCCCTTATCTCACTCCCTGCAACTTAAACAAGTATTCTTTCATTCTACTTATCTCGTTCAGGGACTTTCCCAGCAACCTTTATTGGCCTGTCTTTGGTTAGGTTGGCATAACTGCTTCATGTTTAATTATTCTCACCTAACAGTCCCAACTTTGTCCCCAGAGTGCTGTAAGGGAACTCTTGAGACACACTGGCCACTGTGAGTAGTGAGTTAGAAATATTCACTGCTTGGTAGGGCACAACTTGGTACCCATCCAACAGCCACATCTTAGCATAACATACAAAACTATTAGGCCACAAACAATTACAACAGCACTGCGAAGCAAGTTATGTAGCCAGCCACCTATGTCTGGAACCCAATTGAACAAATTGCTCCACCACGAGTCAACCCGCTCTCCTCCATGGTCTTTTGCAACTTGTATAAGGTGGTTTGCTCTTTCCCAGGTGGCGTTATAAACATCCAGAACATATACACAGCATTCTTGTCCAATTAATGCACATGTTTCTCCCTGAGAGGCCAGCAAAATATCTAAAGCCAAGCGGTTCTGGAGAACCATCTGCCTTAGTTTTTTTTGTTTCGTTGCCAAATCTACCAAGGCATTGGCAATAGTATTTGCCATCATCTCCAACACTCCCTGAAGTCTCATGACTCCTTCTCCAATACACCAGATGGCACCTCCACAGGCAAAGACGAATCCCGCACAAGCACCCATCCAATCATTTAGGGCACGCCAAGTAAGGGGGCGAGAGTCCATAACATCTTCCTCAGCCCCTCTTACATATCTGATTTTCCCTGTAGGAAGATGTGCGCGATAAACTACAGGTGGTTCTAACCAAGCCAAATAGCAGGATCCACTCCATGAAGGAGGGAGGGCTAGGTATGCCTTGTTACCACACACCCAGTATACTCCAAAAAGGGTAGGAGTGACTTTGGACCAGGTATTATTAATAAGTTCGTACCATCCGGTCCAAGATGGGAGGAGGGAGAATTTAGCCACGGAGGCATTCGAGGAACATAAACACATAGTATGAGTTGGCAGGTTATACCCAAGTGTACAATTTATAACGTAATGCTCAATCAATTTGTGACCTTTATACAAAAAGTGTTCTTCCCCATGCAGACTGCACTTGTCATCCGTGAAACTATGCCACGCGGAGGTACAAGAGGTTGCCCCATCCAGGAGAGAGATATTAGGACCTCTCTTACTCCCAAAATGAGTGCCATTAAAGTAGGCTTTGCACTCACTATTACCCAAAGCTATTTTCCCTTCTTTCAAGAGGCACCATTGACCAACTCGTTTCCAAACTATTAGATACCTGCTTTCAGAGATGCCGGTATCAGCACAGGTAATATTTCAATTACCTGAAGAATTTTTTCAGGACGGGGTCTAGGTCATATTCATTGCACTAAAGGGAATAGGAACCATGGGAAGACCTTTTTGGCTGTCTGCTGGTATTAATGAGCACATGCAGCATGAAGTGTTTTGTAGGGCTGGCATACGAGATTTCATTTCATGGGCAAGACGTATAAATGTGTTAGAACTGTGTGATTCTATAGTCTCAACTCCCCGTACCACCAGAAAAGAAAGGTAACAAATACTAAACAGATTAAAAACACAAAAACACAGCTTAGAGAACGGGGCCATCTTTCCCTGAGAGGACACCACCAACTCAAGGTTTTTTTAGCTGCAGCTGGAGCTTCAGGTCGCCCAAAGGGGTGGCAGTCCATTTGTCTTGAGCACAGATGTCGTCTGCTTCTGATTCACCCGGTTCACGGTGGGGTGAACGTGCGTGGCTCCCTCGAAGTCCGATGCCGTCTGCTTCTGGGGAACCTTTTTCCAGGTCAGGTTCCCTAGCGGTGCAATACAGGTTAGCTCTGTCAGTGGACAAGGGAGAGGTTACTAGCACTTCACCTTGTCCTTTCCCCCGCTGTCCAAAAGGAGGAAAGAAAAAAACCCAGAAGGAGGGACAGGCTGACCAGTAGTCGAAGTGAAGTCATCTGGAGGTGGAGGGGTCTTTTTGCAGTAAGAATCATGGGTCCAGGCAGTCAGTCCTTGGCACTTCACAGCAGTGTTGGTAGTTAGCAGGACTTAATAAGGGCCTTTCCAGCACGGGGCCAGAATAGTCTTTCATTGATGGACCTTTATGTAGACTCAGTCACCCGGTTTTAACAAATGGCAGGTTTGCTCAGGATCCTTGGAGTAGGACTTCTTTCACCTGTAACTACAGAGACCTAACACATTTCATTAATGTCTGGCAGTGTTTTGCAGATCTCACAGCTGCTTGGGCACATTCAAGCCCCCCTCTTTCTTGGCTGTCAGCCAAATCCTAGCGGTGAGTGGTGTCCTTGGGCAGGCCAGCGTCTTATCTTTGGACCGAGCCTGCCAGCTACAGCGTTGAATTAGCTTGTCTTCCGTTCTTTTCCTTCTCCCCTTCTTGGCTTCTATTAACCTGCAAAGGAAACTTTCATTTTCCACTCACACACCTTTGTTCAAAAATGAACACATATACATTGCCCATTATACAGCACTTTCGTCTTACTGTTCAATGTATGCCACATACACCCTTCGAGGAAAATGACTTTATTACGGAGCTTTGGAGCAACAAGCCAGGACAAGCACACCCACTTTTGAGGAGTCCACTTGGTACAACCTCTGGTGTCCAATAGCTTTCCTCCCTCCTCAGCCTGGCTAGAAATTTGAGGCAGCCAGAAGGATCCCATGTATAATATGGGGAGTGGGTTAAACTTTCATGTCCTTGCTTCCAAAGACTGTTGGTGTGTGAATTTTAACAACAATTTTTTTCAATTAAAAGATCTGGCCAATGAAATTTATTTTTCTTTCTTAAGCAAATGTATTAAACTTTAGTATATCACACTTTCCTGATATTATCCAAACACTTTGTATTCCAAGTTGAATAAAACAAGCATCTGCATTTTGATTTAACCCTTCTGTTTAGTTTTAAACTAAACTGTCCTATGAAAAATTAAACACAGCAATTCTGGCCACAAGACAAAACACCACAAGACAGGACATAGAACACAGAACAGAATTCCTATTGTGCCTGTAAATTCATGAGATGTTGAATTGCTTTTCAGCTGGCATCAGTTTTCTCTGATTTTCTGAAAGACAAAAAGAACACAGATCTACCCCTTTTGGGCAGTCAGTCATTGCTTAAAATATTTCCTTTTTATACAAATACCCTTGTTAATTGCAGGCAAAACAGAGGAATTACCCATATTTTCTTGTATTTGTTTCATAGGCAGCCCAGGTTTCAGTGGCTTTATCAGTTAGGTAATTTACATTAAAACAAATGCTTTCCGGCTTGCTTTTGGATCCACAGCTTAAAGACTTTTACTTTAAAAAGGGCACAATAAACTTTACCAGACTTTTGATTGCCTTTTACTTTTAACTCCTGTTTTCACAACACACAACTCTAAAAAGGAAAACACCAACCATTGTAGCCCCTTAAAGTCTAATAGGATCTTAATTAAGTAGCACTATATATTTACATTCCTTTGTACATTTGGGCGGTTAAGTTCCAATAAAACCCCTTATGTTCTTTTAGCTAATTTGACTAAATTTTTCAGAGCCAAATGATTTCAATCACATAGTCTCTTTGCCTGGATTTATTTACAGACATTTCTTTGAAAAAAAGGCCCATTTTCCCTTCAGAATGGCTGCAAAGAAACCAAAAATTCTTTTTCTTTAGCATAATTCCCTCCAGCAACTACAGAGTTCACTTCTCACTTTCTTTCCTTAAATCACTTGCTTATTTTCCAAAACGACACCCCAATCAACTCAGATTTTACCATTCCAGGTATTATTCTGGGATTTACGTTTCCCATTCCTGTAATTATTTACTCCTCTTTTTTCACTACGCCCTCCAAGTTTCTAACCTGTTTTCCAATCTCTCTATCTGTTGCCTGCCCGCTTGGGCCCGATCCTGTTTTTCTCTCTGAACTGTCCCTTCCATGAGCACCAGCTTTGTTCCACTACTAATTTCACAAGGAGGGTGGGCTTCTTAACTAGCCCCCAGCCCTCCTGGTCTCTTCTTTTAAATATTCTCACTCAAAAGGGCTACCCGAGTCCTCCCCCGTGAGGCTTGTCACCTGGACAGAATGCACGGCCAATTGGCGGTTTAACTATATAATTTCCTCTTATGGCAGACACACTGTTGTTACAGCATATGCTGAGCACAAAAGGTTAAATTTTGACAAGTCTCTGAAGGACTGGTACTTGCTTAGCCAGTGATTCCTTTTCTGCCTGGAAGTCCTTTCTTAAGGCTTGCAACTGGTCCTGGGCATAGGTCAGAAAGCCGAGGGAAAGCCGGAGGAGGGGCAGAAGCAGGCATAGCACAGAGCGGGGCTGGAAACCCCTGAGATGAATAAGAAAAGGAGGAGGAAAGAGGACGTCCTTCTTTTGGCTTATAATTATACCATACAAACAAATAATCCATTTGTCCCGGTCTAAGATCGACCAAAATATCTCTTAAGGAATTCATCCTGTCTGCGGAAAGAGTTCCATAGGCTGGCCAATCTTTAGTCAGGGACAAATGAGTGGTGAAAGCTGGCCATTGAACCTGACATAAATTATTCATTTTTGATTTAGTTAAACCAGTAGTTCCAGAGATTCCCTTCCAATCTCTGAGTATCAGAGACAACGGGACGTCCCCTTGGCATTTACTGCCAAATTGTCCCATCCTAGGTGGAAAGGGGACTCAAACCCACAATCCCCAACTCTTATTATCAAGCGATCGCTTACCTCTCCAGGGACTCGAACCCTGAAGACCTCCTCCAGAGACTCAAACCCCGAAGACCTGAATCTGGAGCCTAGTCAACCGGTAGGTGGACGTTGCTGGATTTCTATGGGCTCCTGCTGGTTCACAGAACACGCCTTATCGCCGATGCAGGGATCAGATCACTGGCAAGGCTCCTCGAAACCAGAAGATGTGCGCTGCGTTGCTTTAGAGTCTGACCCCACGCCGGAGAGTCAGACGGGTCCCGGCGGAGTCGCCAAATTGTTGTGGACTCGAACCCAAGACGGCACGGTTCGTTGTCTGACCGGAGAGAGACAGGCAACACCAGAAAGGTCCGAACTCGAAGCTCTTTATTGAAGAGTGTACACAAAAACAGAGAGCAGCCCGTCTCCAAAGAGAACCAGCCAGCCTCAAAGTAAAACTTCTTTTTCTTTAGCATTTTTACCAATTTCAACTAACATGGGGAGGGGTGGGCTGCTTTATGAATAAATCTGTGACGCGACGGGACTGTCTATAAAAACCTATGAGTTTTACTTCGAGGCTGGCTGGTTCTCTTCGGAGACGGGCTGCTCTCTATTGTTGTGCGCACTCTTCAATAAAGAGCTTTGAGTTCAGACCTTGCTGATGTTGCCTGTCTCTCTCCGGTCAGACAACAAACCCTGCCGACTGGGGTTCAAGTCCTCGACAGCAGGAAACAGCTGATCACCTCCCCCATTTAATCCCTGAGCCCAGCGCCCTGGGGGATTCGGGGAGGGGAGGAGTTACCAGCCCCAGGGACACTCCCCCTGCAGGGAACAGCTCCAGGTAAGTGGGGGAGCCCAGTCAAGGGGCTGGTGGAAGATGGGGGTTGGGATCAGGTGTCTAGAGTGAAGGTGGGGCCTGGCACAAGTGTCCTTCTCCTCATGGCCATGGCAGGGGGATCCCGGCTGGGAAGGGAAGGGAGAGGGGGGAACTTCAGCCAGGCAGAGGGAGGGGCTGGAGGAGTTTCTCTCTCTCCCTTCCCCAACCTGTGGCCCATCACTTCAGCAGCCAGGGCTGCAGAGTCTGATCGGGGCTTTTCCTCCTCTGCCTGGGGTTTGCTTAGACAGCTGGATCCTTGGGAGCCAATTAAGGCAAACTGTAAAGAATGGGGCCGACAATCCTCAAAATTGGTGGATATTCCAATACTTCAATTCACCAAGCCAGCAACAAAACAGCTTCTACAACGCTTTACCGGCTACACAGAGGCCAAAGCACGGCTCCCTTAAAGCAACCCCGCCTTGGGTTCCCTCCCAGACAGCCCAGTGAAATATGATAGGGATTACAGAAAATCTGGTTCATCAGATAAAAAGTTCTATAAATCCCAAAGGATCAGACACATCACCCACCAAGTTAATGAATACTTCAGTTCTCACCCAAATACACACTTGCAGCCAATCCTCATTAACTAAACTAAGATTTATTAAAAGAAGAAAAGAGAGAATGTATTGGTTAAAAGCTCATTATACATACAGACATGCCTAGAGTCCTTAGTGCCGTTTCATAGTAGAGATGGTGTTTTAGAATTGCAAAGAATCCTTCTCAGAATCATTTAATCACGTTCTAGTCCAATGTCCAAATGTTCACTATCAGGGCAGTGAGGATGGGACGGAAGATCTCAGTCTTACGAATCAAACGCCCCCCACCCCCCCACATAAAGCTAACAAAGATCTGAGAGAAAAGGATCAGGTCCCAAAAGCTTTTCAAGAGATTTTTGCAGCCTCCGGTCAGCACGCAGCCCTTGGGTGAACGATAGACTGTTGAAGTAACTGTCTAGTTCCTAAACATCAACGGTAATTAATTATAGGCATTAACGTAAGACATTTATCCATAAAGCAGTTCATAGAGAGTTTACCAGAAATAAAAAAAGAGGCAATGACATTACGACACACAAATTTCATCTAAATGTTAATATTTCCCTTTGATCTCTAAATTAACAGAATAGAGCTCTAGACAGGAACCGTTTGATTATACTGTTAATCTCTAACAAGATATAGGTAAATATAGACTACTACAGTTACCATCTTCTTCCAATTCTTTAACAATACAAGTTTACATTTCAGAGTTATAGTCTATCTAACGTGGAATAGCCATCAATACCATTTACACACTTTTCGAATGTGTCTCTAAAGGTTGAATCTGGGTCAATTAGCCTGAAAGTTTCTTAACCCTTTCTAGCCATGTGTCACAGAAGTTTAGATCCTGTGTGGATTCTCTCATGTTTAGTGAGGTGTGATATCTGTGTGAAACTTTTCCCACAGTCCAAGCACTTATGGGGTCTCTCTCCTGTGTGGATTGCCTGATGACTAACAAGGGCTGATCGCCGTATGAAACTTTTCCCACAGTCCAAGCACTTATGGGGTCTCTCTCCTGTGTGGATTGCCTGATGTTTAACAAGATCTGACCTCTGTATGAAACTTTTCCCACAGTCCAAGCACTTATGAGGTCTCTCTCCTGTGTGGAATGACTGATGTTTAACAAGGTCAAACCTCCGAATAAAACTTTTTCCACAGTCCAAGCACTTATGGGGTCTGTCTCCAGTGTGGGTAGCCTGATGATTAACAAGCGCTGATCTCCGTATGAAACTTTTCCCACAGTCCAAGCACTTATGGGGTCTCTCTCCTGTGTGGATTGCCTGATGATTAACAAGGTCTGACCTCCATATGAAACTTTTCACACAGTCCAAGCACTTATGGGGTCTCTCTCCTGTGTGGATTGCCTCATGTTTAACAAGGTCAGACCTCCGTATGAAACTTTTCCCACAATCCAGGCACTTATGGGGTCTCTCTCCTGTGTGGATTGTCTGATGTTTAACAAGGTCTGACCTCTGAATGAAACTTTTCCCACAGTCCAAGCACAGATGGGGTCTCGCTCCTGTGTGGAATACCTGATGTTTAACAAGGTCTGACCTCCATATGAAACTTTTTCCACAGTCTAAGCACTTATGGGGGTTGTCTCCTGTGTGGATTCCCTGATGTTGAAGAAGGGATGAGCTTCGTGTGAAACTTTTCCCACAGTCCAAGCACATATGGGGTCTCTCTCCTGTGTGGATTGCCTGATGTTTAACAAGGTCTGACCTCCGTATGAAACTTTTCCCACAGTCTAAGCACTTATGGGGTCTCTCTCCTGTGTGGATTGCCTGATGTCTAACAAGGTCTGACCTCCGCATGAAAGTTTTTGCACATTCTAAGCACTTATGGGGTCTCCCTCCTGTGTTGCTTATCTGATGTGTAATCAGTGCTGACTTCTGATTCAAACAGTTCCCACACTCGAGGCATTGATAGGGTTTCTCTCCCTTGTGGCTTCTTCCATGGTTATTAAAGCTTTCCCCATGGTCCAAGAATTGAAGTGGTTTCTCTACAGCATAGATTGTCTGAAGTGTAAGAAGGTGTGGTCTCAGAATGAATCCTTTCCCACATTTGAGGCAGTGGTAGGGTTTCTCCTCCTTGGGGTTTGTCTGCTGGGCTGTGGGATCCTTATCTCCTCCCCTACATTTAATAGATTCCTCCTCTTGCTCCCTTGGTTGGTTTCCCAGCAGCCTCTCTGACCTGTGCCAATTTCCCCAGGCTTCCCTCTGCTCCAAGCACTGGGATGAATTTCCTTCAGCTCTTCCCATAAAGGTCCCTTGTGGTTCCACTTCCCCAGGAACATCCTTATGATGATTGCCCTCCTCCTCCTCACTCCCTCGCTCATCACCTGCTGGGAGAGAGACAATCCAGACAGGAGTCACTGTGCAGGGGAGAAAGAGGAATAGCACAGAGGGAAAACCCAACACGCTAACGCTGTGAAGACTAAGCAATTGGATTCTGCCTCCACTTCCCACCCAAACATTCACAGGGAAGGAAAGATGGGAAGGAAACTCCTGGAGCTAACAGGCTGGGTGGAATCGTGTGAATGATATCTTCTGACTACAGCCCTGCTCTGGCTGAGATGAGGAAGAACTGAGGGCTCTTACACTATATTTTTGGGATTCTCAACTTTTTCCTTCATTTGCCAGATGGTTTCTGTGTCAGTCCTCACCTGTGCGGGTGCCTCTCGTGATCTCTCTTTCCTTGCAGGCCTGGAGATCGGGCACCCACGGCTCTTCCCCTCGTTCCAGCTGGGCAATCAGGTCAGGTTTGGGAATGGGAAATCCTGCCCAGGGGGTGAAATCAGACCAGATCAGGGTGCATGGAGGATTGGGAGAGTGTCTGTCACACAGGACATTCCGTGAGTGGAACCTGTGGCCATGCTCTGCTGGGAGAACATGGACTCCATCAGGACAGGAATATGGTCCCTGAGCCCCCTTGGAAGAGGCAGACGTCTGGGGAGGTGAGGGGAATTGTTATGCCCTCACAAGGAGTTCCCAGGATCTGTGCACTCTGGGGCCTTGCTGATGCACACACAGCTCTGGAGTTAGACCCCTGCCTATTTCTAAACCTGCCGAGCCCAGAGTCTTCCCCAGGGCTGGAGCTATTCTCAAGAAGGGAAGTGAAGAGGGATTTTGTGTGTGAAGAAGAAACAATACAGAGAGGACGATGAACAACTTCTGCCCCATTGAAAGCTGGACGGGTGGGGAGGGTTTAGCATGTCCATTAGATTTTGACACCCTTGTCCCGTTGGAGAGGGTATGGAGGTGCAAGTCTCTCTCACACGGCAGCTGTGCATTATGGAACCCATTCCCCTTCAATCTAACTGACCAGGGAAGAACCTGACCAGAGTCAGAAAAGCAGACCTCACAGCTTCTAATAACTGAGGGGACGGGAATCCCTTACCCAGCGAGGTCACCGTCTCGTAGTTCTCCTGCATGACGTCCCTGTAGAGGGCTCTCTGAGCGGGGTCCAGCAGAGCCCCCTGCCCCTGGGTGAAATACACAGCCACCTCCTCGAAGGTCATCAGCATCTGAAACAACAGGAGTCCCCCTCTCAGCACCTGCTGCCCCAGCCACAATCCAGCTAGTCACATGGGAAAGGAAGAAAGAAAAAGAAAAACATCTTGGAAGCTCTGGGAGGACCAGAGTAGCAGAATCTCACCCACACCTTGCTCAAAGCAGCCAGGAGGCTTTAGGGGGTGGGGAGAAGGTGAGAGCTCCTTGTCCTCCCCAGCAGACAGAGGAGGGCAGAGTCTTCTCATTTACCACATGCCTGCCAGCCAAAGGCTGATATAGGTAGCAGAGCTCTGAGCAGGGGACATGAATCCCGACAGCTTCCCTTTGTATTTCACAGCAGCCTCTGGCTAGTGGGTCCAGGCTCTGGCACTGGAAATGTTCCCAGCCCTGCCCAGGGGTTTGTTTCCTGTTTGAGAAATGGGGGAATGTTCCCCGCCAATGGGCTTGTTCAGAAAATCAGCTGGTTTCTCACACCCTGTCTCCTCCCTGCCTCTCCCTCCCGCTGCCAGCAGCTCCCTGAAAATCCCCTACCTGAGCTGGCTCCATCACAGACATTTCCCTTTCCTGTCTCCCAGATGACGGGACGGGGACGATCCGGAGCGAAATGTGGATGTGATTCCTCAGCCTGTCAGGGCAAGAGGGGTGATGGGGGAGGTTTCAGAAGGGGCTTGAGTCCATTTCTCACCCCGATTCCCCCCAGGCTCTTTCCCTGGAGCGAGGCACTCTGGACTCTGCCACGCTGGGAAGAAACCCAACTAGTTTATTACCACCCAGGCCAGGCCCCTCCCTGCAGAACTAAACCCATCGGGGTACTTTTAAACTCTCCCCGTAACAGCATCTCTGAGCCAAACTCTGGAAAAAGAGCAGACTCAAAGGAGCTACTTTGGTGGATTTCTCCTGACATTTTCATGTCACCCCCTGACATTGTCGTGTCACCCCCTCTAACTCCCACTCTTCCCCCAAGTCATGTGGTGTTCAGCGGAGTCAGGAACTGGTTTTCCTCCTTCAGCTCCTCGCCTTGTTCCCAGGAGAGTCTGTCTTCCCAGGGGGATGCAGAGAATGGATCTGGGCAGGGCTGGGAACCTCCCTCCCCACTTCTTGCTCCTGCTGCCCCTTCCAGTCTCTCCTTTCTCCCTTTTTATCATCTTCCCTCGCCCTGGGAGAACAAATGACTCCCCCATTGACATGTGCCTTTGCTCTCATTAGGCAGATCAGCCACTGCCATGGCTAACAGGGGTTTGAACCTGGCTGTGTCCATGGGCACAGCAGCTCTGGGACTCGCAGACACACAGGGAGCCCCCTCCCCACAAAGGCCAAACTCACCAGCAGGTCCTGGAAAGTGGCCCTTTGTGCAGAGTCACTTTCCTGCCCGGCCTCAGCCCTGTTCCCGGGGTCTCCCCATCACCTGCAGGCTGCAGCTCAGGGGCTGGTATCGTCAGAGCCCGGGGCTGCCCCAGGGCCTGGTTCCAGCCACCGGAGAAATTCCCCACCTGGGCTGGGCACAGAGGGGCTTTAACAAAGGTCTCTCCTCTGCTGGGTAACAAGCAGCGTCTCAGTCTGGGCTCTCAGGTCTAAATGCAGGAGGCAGCAGCTTCTGACCCAGGGAGCTCCACTCCAGAGCTGTATCCTGAGCAGAGAGACCCACAGGCCAGCCTCCTCCTCTCCCTCAGCCAGACCCGGAGCCCTCTGGTGGCAGCAGCTCATGCCTGAGCCTCCCTGTCCTGCCCCTGCAGCCCCCAGGGACAGGCAGGCGGAGGCAGATCCCATTGGCCCATCCATGCTCAGAGCCAGCAGTGACTCCGGTCTGACTCCGGTGTGGTTGAGATCTGGATCCTGCCTGGAAATCAGACCAGGGCCCTGGGCAGCCCCGAACGCTCAGGAGACAGACCCCACCAGCACGGGTGTGTCTTTAACAAACTGGGGGGAGGCTGGATATTTGCCCTGTAGTTTCTGAGCCGTGAGAGGATAGTCTCCTGCCCCCGCCCAGCACAATGTTAGTTTGACCAGTTTAGAGGAAAAAATGTCCGTCTGGCTGCTGGGAGGGGCAGCCCCCCACCCTGTCCTACCCCATGGGGCGGGGAGCTGCCTTGTATTTCTCCCCACCCGTCTGCCTGCTCCCTGCCCCCGGGCGCTCCCCTCCCCAGGCCTGTCTCCTGTTGCTCTCACCGTCCCCTCCCCACCTCCCCCCTTTCCCTCGCAGTGCCCCCCAGTCACATTTTCCTTCTCTTCCAGCCTCGTTCCCCTCAGCCCCATAATCCCCTCCTCCCCCCGATTCCCCTGCATCGCCCCATCCTCCCTGCCCCCCAGCCTACCCCCTGCGTCCCCATCCCGGACCTTCTGTCGCCTAACGCATCCCTGTTCCCCCCTCAATCCCCTTCTGCCCACACCCGCCCCCTCCCGTCCCCTCCCGGCTCCCCCGCCTCTGCCCCACACATGTCGCTGTCCCAGCCCCCAGCACGGTGCGGGCTGGCTCCCCCCGCCCCGCACACACCGGGAGCTGGCGGCAGCTTTCCCGGAACCAGGGCAGGGAATCGCAGCCAGCTCCGCGGGGAGCAGCCTGGGGACAAAACCGCCCCCTGCAGCCCGGGTAGCACCGCTCCCGGGGCGGGGGCAGGTCTCTCTTACCTTCCCTCCGAGCGGGGCCCCCCCGGGGCAGGGGCCGGGCCGGGAAGGGGCCCTGGCCGGGCTGGGGGCTCTGCCCTGGGAGAGGCTCCCGGGGAGCAGCGGGCAGGGCCCGGCTGGAGGTTCCCCTCTCCCGGCTGCAGCCCGGGCTCCGGGCTCCCAGCACCAGCCGCCGGGGCTCGGGGATCTCGCCGGGAGCCAGAGTCCCCGCAGCGGCTGCGAGTCACTTCCTGGGCCGGGGCTGAGCCCCACGATCCTCCCCCCAGAGCCGCCCCCCAGCCGCTCCTGGGTCCTAGCGATCAACCCACCGCGCTGCAGCCCCCTGCCCCAGACCCTGCCTCCCGGGGCCCCCACCTCGCCTGCGCTTGGCCAGCTTCTCTCAGCATTAAGGGGACATCCTGCACAGAGGCTTCTGTTGCCAGGGCTCAGTCTCACTTGCAGCCTCCCTGCAGGAGAAACCCGGGCACAGGCCACCAGCTGATCAGCCCCTGTGAGACTTGGAAAACTTCTCGCTTTGGGCAGGTTAAGGCTTTATTTGAGCTGCCTCTCCCGTCACAGGCCACCAGCACTGGTGCAAAAGGTGGCGTTGACTGGACGGGCTGAGCCAGAAAGCAAAAGGAGAGAGAGGAGAAGTAAGGTGGGGAAGGGAAATGATGCGGGAGGGGAAGGGTGACAGCAGACCCCCAAGTCTCATATCCCAGGGGGAAGTTCAGGATTTAGCCAAAGTCGGTGGAGTTGAGGATGTCCACTGGTTCCCCCTCTCTGGTTAGCCTTGCTCAGGTCGTCTTTCAGCATCAGGCTGATGAGAGCCCAATGGTGTCATGCTGAGTCCCAGGGGACAGCAGGTGTCAGGCATACCCCAGGGTACAATTGGGACTGTTGAACTGCTGATTTCTCCACCCCAGGGCATCTTTCACACTGCTTCCCTGTGTGAACAAGAAACCCCTCCAGGCTCTTCTCCCACACAGCCACAAGCCTTCAAAGTCACTCCCAGCTACACAGGACTGAGTGCCACTAGCCAGCCGCTCATGAAGTAAACTACAGAGCAGCATCAGCCAGTTCCCTAGTTCCGGCCTTGCACCACAGAAACATGAGTCTCGTAGTGTCCAGTCCTTTCACTGTGCTGTACAAGCTCATTAGTTAGTTTGTCATCTCCACAAAGGATGCTGATCAGACAACAGCCTTGTTCTCTGAAGTGAAATTCCCCAAACACTTCGATGAAAACACACTGGTTTAGATAAAACAAGTTTATCAACCCCAGAAAGGTAGATTTTAAGTGGTTACAAGTGACAAAGGCGTAAAAGGTTGGAATTGATTACCGCAAAAATAAAAGGTAAACACGCATCTTAAATCCCAGACCGATTTCCTTCCAGCCTTGGTCCGCCCTCCCCAGTTCAATGCTCCTGTTTTTGTCTTTCAAGCCATCTTGTTGCCTTCTGTAAAGATGGGAGAGGAGAGGTGAAAATGGAGGCAATTCTCCCTTGTGCTTTTATACCACTCTTCTCTTTGAGGTTCATCCCCAGATGTAGGGGGCAGGCAACAATCAGTCTGTGTCACATGTGAGCTTCCAACCATCCTTCAGGTGAATTGTAAATTTCTTGTTCACAACTCCCCCTACTCCACTGGTGAATGGCTGGCTAAGCAATTAATGCCCACCGAACACCTGGCTCTCAGGAGCGAATCTGTGGGCGTTTTCAAGATTTACAGCAGGGATCTGAAACTCAATTTACCTTAGGGCCAGGGCCAGTCCTCAACTCTTCCCAGTGGGCCAATAATGTCACTGAAGATGGTGTTCAGAAAAGACAACGTTTGTATTGTGGCTTTGATTTCAAATTTCTTAGAAATAATAAAACTGTCGTACAACTTTATACAGTTCTTCGCATGCCGGAGTTTGTAGTGTTTTCAAGACACCTGGCAACGCTTCAGTTCTGTCAGTTTGTGGCTGCTTGGCCTCGGTGACCGGGCCGTTGAAGCTGTCAGGACTGCAGCGAGGTGGGCATCAGAGAGTTGTGTCTGATATTTGGACCTGTTTATATTCATTGTGGGAAAAAGTGATGCTGCCTCCATGGCTGACTCTGCCCGGTGACGAGTGATGGTGTCACTGTCCCTCTCCCGCAGCCAATGGGATCTGCAGGGGGCGGTGCCTACAGCAGACATTGCCAGCCGCGTGTCTGCCGGCATCTCTCCTCTGTGGGCCGCAGTGGGGAGGTTCTTGGGCCGCAGATGGCCCACGAGCCGGGACTTTGAGACCCCTGGTTTACAGCATGTTTCAGTAACAAACATATAACAAAACCTCATAACTCCATACATAATATTGACACACACATTTTAACAGGACAATAATATTCAACAGACAATGACTTTTCAGAGGATCATAGAATATCAGGGTTGGAAGGGACCTCAGGAGGTCATCTAGTCCAACCCCCTGCTCGAAGCAGGACCAGTCCCCAATTTTTGCCCCAGATCCCTAAATGGCCCCCTCAGGGATTGAACTCACAACCCTGGGTTTAGCAGGCCAGTGCTCAAACCACTGAACTATCCCTCCTCACAAGACATACTTTGTGCAAGATTTATCATCATTTTGTAAAAGCGGGGACCATAAGAGCATAGACCAGTGGGTCTCCAATTTATTTCCTCGGGCCCCCTTCTTTGTGTCCGTGGACATTACGCCCCCACCCTCCCAAGTACGTATACCGACACCCAGCTCTGAAGGCAGAGCGGAAAGCAGCGGCTGCTGGCCGGGTGCCCAGCTCTGAAGGCAGCACCAGTGCCAGAAGCAGCACAGAAGGAAGGGTGGCCACGTGAAAAGTGATATTCCTCAATATCGCTGTTCACAGCAGACTTATCACCCCCTTGCCACCCTGATTTCTCTGCTGCTGCTCCACCTGGAGCTGACAGCCCGAGCCCCTCTTCCTCCAGGTGAGGGATAGGGCAGGGAGGAGAGCCCGAGCCTGAGTGGCACAGCTCCAGCTGTCCCTTTTATCCCCGCCTTCCAGATGTGCATAGCCCTCCGTCGTGAGCCGCAGCCACCCGGGGCGGACAGCCGGTGCTCTTAAAAACCCCCACCAGAGACACAGGTCGTGCCTCCCATGGGAGGCCCACCCCATAGTTTGAGAACCACTGGTGTAGATAGTCACAGTGGGGATTCGCAGCCAAGATGGTAACGCTTGCTCCTTTACGTCCCTGGGATCTCCAGAGAAAATGTCCAAGCAGGAGAGTGAAGCAGATCCTATTAACATTAAGCTTTCAAAACACACGTGTGTGGTTTTCAGCTATAACATTTCCTCCCATTTCCAGTCTTTCAGCCCCTAGCCCCAGTGATTGCAATGGGACTGAGCTAGAAGTAGGCAGGTGGTGAGGTTGTGAGAACAGGGGCACTGGGCTGAAGCCCAGCTCAGCGATCAGAATCATCATCGCACAATGTGTGAGTGTGTCTCCTGCAAACAGACCTAGAGGCCAGTATCTGATTCTCCCCTCACAACAACTTCACACTGGTGTAGACAGGTCATGTGGCCTAGTGGAATTACTCCTGCCTAGCACCTGGGTGAGGGAGAAGGGGATGAGCCCATGAGCTGTCAAAGTGTTCCTGATTTGTACTGGGGTCAGGGAGAGGGGCACAAGACTTAAGAGAGTTTTATCTCTAAGGGGAGTTTGAGGAGCCTGTGACAAGGCAGGGATGAGGTTGGCTGGGTGACCTCCCTGTGCATTTCCATTCCAGACCACGTCTGCATTGCTTTAACCTTTCACCTTACCTCTGCAGTTGGCAGCCATTTCATGCAAAACAACGGAGACCGGGAGTGGGAGAAACTAAATTCTACTTTATTATTTAAACGGACAAGCAAAAGACAGATTCTTTCCCCACCCCCAGCCCAGCCCAGTTCAGTCCCAGCCCAGCCCACTGCTCCACCCAACTCCCCCATGCACGAGCAACATCTACACATGGGGAGAAAAGTGCCGAGAAGCCATGAAGAATGATGAGAACCCATCACAAAAGCAAACACCCCGAAAGCAGGGAATCCAAAGAGCTCAAGTTAGAGGGATGCAGTGTGAGCTGAGTGGGGCAGAGACAGTTGCTATCGTCCCCGCACAGGGCACAGTGGTAGATGGGGAGGGGTGAGCAGCTGGTCTCTATGGCTCCTCATCTCCCTCTGGCTTCCACGATGTGAGTCTGCCTGGCTTCAAAGCTGCCCAGGTCCCCTGACATCCCTGGCCTTCTCGTCTCGGCCCAGCCTTGTCTTCTCAGCAATCAGGAGATGCTGCCCCCTCCACACAACATTCCTCTTGGGCAGGACTCACAACATTATACAATTCAGGTAGGGCTTGACCCAACACTTGCAGGATAATTCCTGTCTCTCTCTGGCTTTGATGCGGCAAGTTCACAGTTCTCAGCCTCAGCTGCCTGGCTCTGAGGAACAAACCCAACAGTTTCTCAGCTCTGTTCATCTCCATCTGCCACCCTCTACCCCTCCTGACTGTGTCTCACATCACTGCAGGGACCAGGCAGTAACTTGCTTCCCCATTTCAGTGTCTGCCTCTGGGAGTGTGAATCTAGCTCACACCCTCAGCCTTTGTTCACTGTCATTGTTCAAAGAAAAAAAATCACACGATAAGGGTAGAAAAAGTTCAAAATTAAATTGAAAAGGACTGTTCTGGCAAATGAAAATTTGCCCCATGAAGCCTTCAGCAAATCTGAATATCCAAATACAGTAACTCCTTGCTTAATGTTGTAGTTATGTTCCTGAAAAATGCAACTTTAAGCGAAACGATGTTAAGCTAATTCAATTTTCCCATAAGAATTAATGTAAATGGGGGAGGGGGGGGCTTAGGTTCCAGGGAAAATTTGTTCACCAGACAAAAGACTGTATTTTATATAATATAATATATATATATATATATATATATATACACACACATACAGACACAGTATATGTTTTAAACAAACCATTTAATATTATGCACAGCAACGATGATTGTGAAGCTTGGTTGAGGTGGTGAAGTTAGAGGGTGGAAGAGGGTGGGATATTTCCCAGGGAATGCCTTACTGCTAAATGATGAACTAGCACTCGGCTGAGCCCTCAAGGGTTAACACATTGTTGTTAATGTAGCCTCACACTCTACAAGGCAGCACAAGTGGAGGAAAGAGACACAGCATGGCAGACAGAGACACACACTGTGTGTGAGAGATGAGCATTGCCCCTTTAAGTACACTGACCCCACTCTAAGTACATTGCCTTTTTAAGTAGATCAGCAAGTTGAGACAGCAACTGCTGCCAGCAAGCTCCCTCCGTCCTGAGCCCTGTTGTGTCCCTGCCCCAGCTGTGTAGAGATGTGGTAAGCGGGGGGCAAGAACAGGGGGGAGGGGGACAACCTGACATTTGCCCCCCTCTTCCCCAACCCCCTCCCCGCCCAGCAAGCAGGAGGCTTCCGGGAGCAGCTCCAAGGCTGAGGGCAGGAGCAGCACATGGCAATGTGGGGAGGGACAGCTGAACTCCAGGTAATTGATAGCCTGCTGGACGGCTGCCACACAGGGAACTTAGGGGAGCGGGGAGCTGATGGGGGGCTGCTGGTCCACCCTGGTTCCAAGCCCCCACCAGCTCGCTCCAACGGACTGCTCTTTCTGCAAGCAGTGGACAAAGTAGGCAGCTGCCGAACAACTTTATAAGGGAGCCTTGAGCCACTTGAAACGACCATGTTCCCTAATTAATCAGCAATGAAACAACGTTAACCGGAACGACTTTAAGGGAGGAGTTACTGTATGTGACCAAAAGGTCTTCGGGAACAGAGAAAAAGCCACAATACAGGGTGAGAAAGTGAAGTTCCAGAGAATCTGAAGACTCAAAATCCAGACAATAAGTGAACCCATTTTCTTCTAAAGGGGCTAAACCTGCTTGACTTCTCACCTCATGACCACATGACCACGACCACAGTTGGTCATGTTAGTTACAAAAGTTTTTGCATCATCTTAATAGACCAAAACCTCACAAACCAGCTTCCCGTCTACAAATGATATGGACTAGCCCAGACAAAAACTGGAAGCAATTTTACCAAGAAAGGCAAATGGGGATATAAGATCAGAAAGGTCAAAATGTGCTTTGAGGTTCATTTGGATTCCCTTCCAGGTCTGTGACCCTTCTTTCTCCAGCCCTCAGGGATCTGACTTAGGATCATAGACATCAAAACTGTGATTCCAAGGCATGGAGAGCCAGGGACAGGGTGGTAAATGACACCGTAGGAGGTGGAGGGGTAGAACTGGGACAGGATAAAACTCTCCATTGCTGGGACAGAAGCTGCTCTGTTGAGAGTGGAGTGTGACGGTGCTGGGGGAAGGAGGGAATCCCTCAGTCTCACCCCATCACCCTGAAATAGCACAGAAGCTAAAACACCACATTTCACTGTCCCTGCTCCCATTCTTTAAACATGTTTTTTAATTCTGGCCCATAAGGGAGAAAATGTACGAACACTAAATGCTTTTCAGTAGGGCCTGGAGTAATGTGAGACTATCTGGGAATGAGACAATCCAGCCCCACAGGGGAAACTCAGGGACTAATGATCACTGCTAATGAGGGAGGGCGAGGGGGAGAGATCCGAAGACATAAAATGCTCCAGGTGAGTTTGTCACACTGTCTGGAGTGGTTCACAACTGGGCATGCTGACCTCCAGGCAGACTGGCAGAAAACCGGGCAGACACCCCCCCAAGCTGCTGGTTCATCCTGTAATTAGATTTCACCAAGCCAGTGACAAATGTGAACTCCTGGATCACTATCCCAGTCTTACCCTAGACTCACAGACAGTCCCCTTAGACTCTCCAGTCTGTCTTGCCACCCAGAGAAACTGGACTTTGTGATGAAAGGTCACTTACACCAAAAATCACATCACGTCGCTCCCAGTCCCAAGAGACCAGGCACTTACCCCAGAGCAATTGGTATCCTAGATCTTACACCAAAGACAACGCTGGTAGCCAGTTCTATAGTAAATTAAGTAAAGGATCATTAGCTAAGAAAAGGAAGTGAGAGTTATGGAGAGGTTAAAGCAGGTAAGATGCATGCCCAGGTGAGTCACACTTTGTTATTCCAAAGGGTGGCAGTGATGTAATAAACTGCCAGTTTCCCAAAAGTCTTTTCAGAGCATCCAGATTATCCCTTGGGGTCTCAGCTTTGTATCTGATACACTTCCCTGTAAGAGTCCAAACAGTCCAGAGATCCAGGATCTTTCTTTAAATCCATACTTATAGCTTCTTCTCACAAAAAACAGGCTGACAGGGTCACTACCCACGTTGGCTCTTCCTCTGATGACAGAGAGTGAGGAACGCATTTTGAGTCTTTGATCTCCGGTCATAACACACAATGCCCACTTGCGTTGAAATTAGCTTTTTTCTTTTAAAGTTCATTTGCATTCCACAAGGCTTCTTCCGCATTTGATGGGTTATTTCGTTACAGGGGTATACGCAATGCAAAATATTCACTACTACATTATAACAAGATATAGTTAAGTGAAAACAATGCAAGTAACATCCCATTGCTTTTCATGAAGTTTAAACACCAAATACACTCATACATTTAACCATCTCTTTAATCTAGCCTAATACACAAGTGAATTGGCCTAGGGCTCTGGCAGGAGCTGGCATCTGGTCGGCCAGTGTCACACAGTTTACACCACAAAATCTGGTGCAGGGTCATAGAGATACTCTGGCTGATCCCGATCACATTTTCTACCATAGACAGACGCTCAGAGGCTGATGCTGCGGAGGCAGATGTGGGATCTCGAGGCCTTCCACAAAAGGCCCTGTGGGAATCAGCCCCTCTCAGCGGCGCTGTCTGAATGCAGAGGGGGCAGGGGGAAGGGGCAGAGGGGGCTTGTGAGGAGAGGCACCTCTCTACCCCTGTGCTCTCCCTCGTCCCTTATCCATGAAACCCAAACACTCAATACCCCAGCACCCAGCTCCCCCTGCTTCCCAGCTCCACCAGCCCCAACCATTCAATCCCCAGTTTCCTACCCCAGAATCCATCACCCTGGTCCCTCAATATTTGATCCCCCAGAACCCAGCACCCTGGGGGATTTGGGGAGGGGAGGCGTTACCAGCCCCCAGGGGAGTGAACAGCTCCAGGTAAGTGGGAGAGCCCAGCCCAGGGGCTGGTGGAAGATGGGGGGTGGGGACAGCTGTCTAGAGTGAAGGTAGGGCCTGGCCCAAGTGTCCTTCTCCTCATCGCCATGGCAGGTGGATCCCGTCTGGGAGGGGAAAGGAGCGGGGGGAACTTCAGCCAGGCAGGGGGAGTGTCTGGAGGAGTTTCTCTCTCTCCCTTCCCCCACCTGTGGCCCATCAGCTCAGCAGCCAAGGCTGCAGCAGGGAGGAGGGGCTGATGGGGGCTTCTCCTCTGCCTGGGGTTTGCTTAGACCAGGCAGAGCCAGAAGGTCATTGACCAGCTGATGCTCAGCTGCTGCTGGATCCTCACCCCAGCAATGGGCTGCTGGATCCTTGGAAGCCAAACGTCCCTGATGTGTGTGGGAAATGAGGAAATGGGTTTGTCTCCATGGCCAGCCCCAGTCAGGGCACTCAGAGAATTTCCTGGCTGTGTGGGGGCGTCTCTGATGTCCACTGTGGTGTTAGCTCCTCTTGGAGCATTTTCCACACTGAGAACATCTCAGCGGTTTCTTCCCTGTGCGGATTCGCGGATGTCTGATACTCCGGGAGCACCAAATGAAGCTTCCCCCATGTTTAAGGTCGCTCCGTTTTGTGGATCACTGATGTGTGAGCTAGGATTGAATCTTTTTCCGCAATCAAGCTGTTCCTGGGGTCTCCCACACCTTTGTGAGTTCTTAGATGTTTAGTAAGGTACGAGCTCTTCCTGAAACTTTTCCCACAGGCCAGACATTTATGAGGTTTATAGCCCGTGTGGATTCTCTGATGTATAATAAGGTTCGATCTCTGAATGAAACTGTTCCCACAGTCCAAGCACTTATGGGGTCTCTCGCCTGTGTGGATTGCCTGATGCCTGATAAGGGATGATCTGTTGGTGAAACATTTCCCACAATCCAAGCACCCATGGGGTCTTTCTCCTGTGTGGACTGCCTGATGTCTAATAAGGGTTGATCTCTGAATGAAACGTTTCCCACATTCCAAGCACTCATGGGGTCTCTCTCCTGTGTGGATTGCCTGATGTCTAAGGAGGGCTGATCTGTGCGTGAAACTTTTCCCACAGTCCAAGCAGTTATGGGGTCTCTCTCCTGTGTGGATTCTCTGATGTATAACAAGGGCTGATCGCTGGGTGAAACTTTTCCCACAGTCCAAGCATTTATTGGGTCTCTCTCCAGTGTGGATTGTGTGATGGGTACTAAGGGATGACTTCTGACTGAAACATTTCCCACAATCGAGGCATTTATAAGGTCTCTCTCCTGTGTGCATTCTCCGATGTTTAGTAAGGTAGGAGTTGTTCTTGAAGCTTTTCCCACAGTCCAAGCATACGTAGGGCTTCTCTCCTGTGTGAATTCTCTGATGCACAATCAGGTCAGAACTGAGAACAAAACTTTTCCCACAGAGGAGGCATTTATAGGGACTGTCTCCCGTGTGGATTGTCCGATGTTTAGTGAGGTAGGAGTTGTTCTTGAAGCTTTTCCCACAGTCCAAACATTTATAGGGCTTCTCTCCTGTGTGGATTGTCTGATGGGAAATAAGGTTTGTTCTCTGAATGAAACTTTTCCCACAGTGGAGGCATTTATGAGGTTTATTCCCAGTATGAATTCTCAGATGTCGAAGAAGGTGTGAGCGCTGAATGAAACTTTTCCCACAGTCGAGGCATTTATAGGGTCTCTCTCCTGTGTGGATTGTTTGATGTGTACTCAGGGCTGATCTCTGTGTGAAACTTTTCCCACAGTCCAAGCACTTATGGGGTTTCTCTCCTGTGTGGGTTTTCTGATGCATAATAAGGGTGGTCTTCTGACTGAAGCAGTTCCCACACTCGAGGCATTTATAGGGTCTGTCTCCCATGTGGATTCTCCGATGTTTAGTAAGATTTGAGCTGTTACTGAAGCTTTTCCCACACTCCAAGCACTTATGGGGTCTCTCTCCCATGTGGGTTGCCTGATGTGTAATAAGTGCTGACGTCCAATTAAAACATTTGCCACACTTGAGGCATTGATAGCGTCTCTCTCCTGTGTCGATTCTCCCATGGGTATTAAAGTCTGAGCTGTTATGGATTGTTTGATGTGTAACAAGCTGTGATCTCAGAATGAATCCTTTCCCACACTGCAGGCAGTGGTAGGGTTTCTCTTCCTTGGGATTTGTCTGCTGGGCTGTGGGATCCTTGTCTCCTCCCCCACATATAATAGATTCATCCACTTTTTTCCTTGGGTGGTTTCCCAGCAGCCTCTCTGACCTGTGCCAATTTCCCCAGGCTTCTCCCTGTTCCAAGCACTGGGAAAAATTCCCTTCAGATCTTCCCACAAAGGTCCCTTGTGATTCCACTTCCCTAGGAACATCCTCATGATGATTCCCCTCCTCGTTCTCACTCCCTCGCTCATCACCTGCTGGGAGAGAGACAATCCAGAAAGGAGTCATTGTGCTGGGGAGAAAGAGGAATAGCACAGAGGGAAAACCCAACATGCTAATGCTGTGAAGACTGAGCAATTGGATTCTGCCTCCACTTCCCACCCAAACACTCACAGGGAAGAAAAGTTGGGAAGTAAACTCCTGCAGCTAACAGGATGGGTAGCAAGTCATGAGCGATATCTGCTGACTACAGCCCTGCCCTGGGTGAGATGAGGAAGAACTGGGGGCACTCACTCACACCACATTTTGGGATGCTCAGCTTTTTCCTTTATTCCCCAGATGGTTTCTGTGTCAGTCCTCACCTGTGCGGGTGCCTCTCAGGATCTCTCTTTCCTTGCAGGCCTGGAGATCTGGGACCCACGGCTCCTCGCCTCGTTCCAGCTGGGCGATCAGCTCAGGTTTGGGAATGGGAAATCCTGCACAGGGGGTGAAATCAGACCAGATCAGGGTGCATAGAGGATTGAGAGAGCGTCTGACACAATGCATCCGATGAAGCGAGCTGTAGCTCACGAAAGCTTATGCTCAAATAAATTGGTTAGTCTCTAAGGTGCCACAAGTCCTCCTTTTCTTTTTCTGACACAAAGGGCATTCCATGAGCTGAACCTGTGTCTGTGATGGGGGATCATGCAATTCAAGAGGACGGGAACATGGTCACAGAACCCCCTTGGGAGAGGCAGATGTCTGGGGAGGTGAGGAGAATTGTCATGCCCTCACTAGGAGTTTCCAGGATCTGTGCACTCTGTGGGCCTTGCTGATACACACAGAGTTCTAATGTTAAATCCATTCCTATTTCTAAACCTGCAGAGCCCAGAGCATTCCCCATGGCTGGAGCTATTCCCAAGGAGGGAGGTGACCAGGGATTCTGTGGGGAAATGAGAAACAATATAGATAGGACAATACACGGCTTCTGCCCCTTTGAAAGCTGGAGGGGTGGTGATGGTTTAGCATGTCCATTAAGTTAGTCCCATTGGAGAGGGCACGGAGATGCAAGTTTCTCTCACACAGCAGCTGTGCATTATGGAGCCCATTCCCCTCCGATCTAACTGACCAGGGAAGAACCTGTCTAGATTCAGATATGCAGACCCTGCATCTTCTAATAACTGAGGGGACAGGAAACCCTTACCGAGCGAGGTCACCGTCTCATAGTTCTCCTGCATGACGTCCCTGTAGAGGGCTCTCTGAGCGGGGTCCAGCAGAGCCCCCTGCCCCTGGGTGAAATACACAGCCACCTCCTCGAAGGTCACCGGCATCTGAAACAACAAAGGCCAGAGATACAGAATCTCACCCCAGGTCTCAGACCAGCCAGACACCTTGTTCCCCCCGCACATGGAGCAGGGCACGGTCTTCTCATTTACCACACGCCTGCCAGACACAGGCTGATACAGGAAGCAGAGCTCTGAGCCGGGGACAGGAACTCCAAAAGCTTCCCTTCGTATTTCACAGCAGCCTCTTCCAAGTTGGTTTAGGCTCCAGCACTGGGAGTCTGGTCAGTTTTCGCAGCCCTGCCCAGGGTGGCATTTCCTGGTTTAGAAATGGGGGAATGTTCCCCCCCGCCAATGGGCCTGTTCAGAAAATCAGGTCCCGGGTTGAACGTATCATGGCAGGTTTATGACACCCTGTCCCCTCCCTACCTCACCCTGTGTGTTTCCTGCCCCTCCTCATCTGCAGCACCCCTCCCCACCGCAGCTCCCTGAAAATCCCCTACCTGAGCTGGCTCCATCACAGCCATTTCTCTTCCTCGTCTCCCGGAAGACAGGACAATCTGGAGCGAAATGTAGATGTGATTCTTTAGCCTGTTGGGGCGAGAGGCGCGATGGGGGAGGTTTCAGAAGGGGCTTGAGTCCATGTCACAGCCTGATTCCCCCAAGGCTCTCTCCCTGGAGACAGACTCTCTGGACTTTGCCATGCTGGGAAGAAACCCAGTTAGTTTACTACCACCCAGGCAAGGCCCCTCCCAGCAGAACTAACCCCACCAGGACACCATTAAACCCTCCTCATAACAGCATCTCTGAGCAGAATGTTGGAAAAAGAGCAGAATCAAAGGAGCCATTTTGGGGATCCCCCTGACATTGGCCCAGAGGGCAGCGCATCCCCCCAGCCGTGCGGGGACTCGTCTGGGACAGGAAGTGGCTTTTGCTCTGTCAGCTCCTCACCTTGTTTCCAGGAGAGTCAGTCTGCCCAGGGTGTGCAGGGAATGGATCTGGGCAGGGCTGGGAGCTGGGAACCTCCCTCCCCACTTACTGTTCCTGCTGCCCCTTCCAGTCTGTTCACTCTCTGTTTCTATCACCTTCCCTCTGCCGTGGAGAACTGATTACTGTCCTGTTCCCATGGGCATTTGCTCAGTGGTTTGAGCATTGGCCTGCTAAACCCAGGGTTGTGAGTTCAATCCTTGAGGGGGCCATTTGGGGATCTGGGGCAAAAATTGGGGATTGGTTCTGCTTTGAGCAGGGGGTTGGACTAGATGACCTCCTGAGGTCCCTTCCAAGCCTGATATTCTATGATTCTATAGTGAACAAACATTTAATGCACACAAAACACTGTGAAGGGTGTAATGCTTTCTAGACAGTCTTGGGAATACCTTGTAAACACAAGCCATTAGGCAGAAAGTCTGTCTTTGTCCCTTGGTCTACACTAGGAGTTGAGGTCGATTTAATTTAAATCGATTCAACCCTGCACCCGTCCTCACGACTTAAAGGGCTCTTAAAATCGATTTCCTTACTCCACCCCCGACAAGGGGATTAGTGCTGAAATTGGCCTTGCCGGGTCGAATTTGGGGTACTGTGGACACAATTAGATGGTATTGGCCTCCAGGAGCTATCCCAGAGTGCTCCATTGTGACCGTTCTGGACAGCACTCTCAACTCAGATGCACTGGCCAGGTAGACAGGAAAAGGCCAGTGAACTTTTGAATTTCAATTTCCTGTTTGGCCAGCGTGGCAAGCTGCAGGTGAGTGCAGAGCTCATCAGCAGAGGTGACCATGATGGAGTCCCAGAATCGCAAAAGAGCTCCAGCATGGACCGAACGGGAGGTACGGGATCTGATTGCTGTATGGGGAGAGGAATCCGTGCTGTCAGAACTACGTTCCAGTTTTCGAAATGCCAAAACCTTTGTCAAAATCTCCCAGGGCATGAAGGACAGAGGCCATAACAGGGACCCGAAGCAGTGCCACTTGAAACTTAAGGAGCTGAGGCAAGCCTACCAGAAAACCAGAGAGGCGAACGGCCGCTCCGGGTCAGAGCCCCAAACATGCCGCTTCTATGATGAGCTGTGTGCCATTTTAGGGGGTTCAGCCACCACTACCCCAGCCGTGTTGTTTGACTCCTTCAATGGAGATGGAGGCAACACGGAAGCAAGTTTTGGGGACGAGGAAGATGATGATGATGAGGTTGTAGATAGCTCACAGCAAGCAAGCGGAGAAACCGGTTTTCCCGACAGCCAGGAACTGTTTCTCACCCTGGACCTGGAGCCAGTACCCCCGAACCCACCCAAGGCTGCCTCCCGGACCTGCCAGGTAGAGAAGGGACCTCTGGTGAGTGTACCTTTTAAAATACTATACATGGTTTAAAAGCAAGCATGTTTAATGATTAATTTGCCCTGGCATTCGCTGCTCTCCTGGATGTACTCCTAAAGCCTTTGCAAAAGGTTTCTGGGGAGGGCAGCCTTATTCTGTCCACCATGGTAGGACACTTTACCACTCCAGGCCAGTAGCACGTACTCGGGAATCATTGTAGAACAAAGCATTGCAGTGTATGTTTGCTGGTGTTCAAACAACATCAGTTCTTTATCTCTCTGTGTTATCCTCAGGAGAGTGAGATATCATTCATGGTCACCTGGTTGAAATAGGGTGCTTTTCTTAAGGGGACATTCAGAGGAGCCCGTTCCTGCTGGGCTGTTTGCCTGTAGCTGAACAGAAATGTTCCTCGCTGTCAGCCATGGGGAGGGGGAGGGTTGAGGGGCTAGCCACGCGGTGGGGGGAGGCAAAATGTGACCTTGGAATGAAAGCGCATGTGCTATGTATGTAATGTTAACAGCAAGGTTTACCGTGAAAGAGTGTACCCATTGTTCTATAAAATGTGTCTTTTTAAATACCACTGTCCCTTTTTTTTTTCTCCACCAGCTGCATTTCAAGGATCACAGGATCTTCTCCATCCCAGAGGCTAGCGAAGACAAGAAGGTGAAAAAAACGCACTCGCGATGAAATGTTCTCTGAGCTCATGCTGTCCCCGCACACTGACAGAGCACAGACGAATGCGTGGAGGCAGACAATGTCAGAGTGCAGGAAAGCACAAAATGACCGGGAGGAGGGGTGGTGGGCTGAAGAGAGTAAGTGGCGGGCTGAAGACAGGGCTGAAGCTGAAAGGTGGCGGCAGCGTGATGAGAGGAGGCAGGATGCTGAGGCTACTGGAGGATCAAACTAATATGCTCCAGCATATGGTCGAGCTGCAGGAAAGGCAGCTGGAGCACAGACGGCTGCTATAGCCCCTGTGTAACCAACCGTCTCCTCCCCAAGTTCCATAGCCTCCTCACCCAGATGCACAAGAACGCGGTGGGGGGGCCTCTGGCCATCCAGCCACTCCACCCCAGAGGATTGCCCAAGCACAGAAGGCTGGCATTTAATAAGTTTTAAAGTTTTAAACTTTCAAAGTGCTGTGTGGCCTTGTCCTTCCCTCCTCCACCATCTCTCCTGGGCTACCTTGGCAGTTATCCCCTATTTGTGTGATGAATTAATAAAGAATGCATAAATGTGAAGCAACAATGACTTTATTGCCTCTGCAAACCGTGATTGAAGGGAGGAGGGGAGGGTGGTTAGCTTACAGGGAAGTAGAGTGAACCGAGGAGGGGTGGGGGGTTTCCATCAAGGAGAAACAAACAGAACTTTCACACTGTAGCCTGGCCAGTCATGAAACTGGTTTTCAAAGCTTCTCTGATGCGCACCGCGCCCTCCTGTGCTCTTCTAACTGCCCTGGTGTCTGGCTGTGCGTAACCAGCGGCCAGGCAATTTGCCTCAACCTCCCACCCCGCCATAAACGTCTCCCCCTTACTCTCACAGATATTGTGGAGCGCACAGCAAGCACTAATAGCAGTGGGAATATTGGTTTCGCTGAGGTCTAAGCGAGTCAGTAAACTGCGCCAGCGCGCCTTTAAACGTCCAAATGCACATTCTACCACCATTCTGCACTTGCTCAGCCTGTAGTTGAACAGCTCCTGACTACTGTACAGGCTGCCTGTGTATGGCTTCAGGAGCCATGGCATTAAGGGGTAGGATGGGTCCCCAAGGATAACTATAGGCATTTCAACATCCCCAAAGGTTATTTTCTGATCTGGGAATAAAGTCCCTTCCTGCAGCTTTTGAAACAGAGCAGAGTTCCTGAAGATGCGAGCGTCATGTACCTTTCCCGGCCATCCCACGCTGATGTTGGTGAAACGTCCCTTGTGGTCCACCAGTGCTTGCAGCACTGTTGAAAAGTACCCCTTGCAGTTTATGTACTCGCTGGCTTGGTGCTCTGGTGCCAAGATAGGGATATGGGTTCCGTCTAGGGCCCCACCACAGTTAGGGAATCCCATTGCAGCAAAGCCATCCACTATGACCTGCACATTTCCCAGGGTCACTACCCCTGATATCAGCAGATCTTTGATTGCGTTGGCTACTTGCATCACAGCAGCCCCCACGGTAGATTTGCCCACTCCAAATTGATTCCCGACTGACCGGTAGCTGTCTGGCGTTGCAAGCTTCCACAGGGCTATTGCCACTCGCTTCTCAACTGTGAGGGCTGCTCTCATCTTGGTATTCTTGCGCCTCAGGGCAGTGGAAAGCAAGTCACAAAGTTCCATGAAAGTGCCCTTACGCATGCGAAAGTTTCGCAGCCACTGGGAATCGTCCCAGACCTGCAACACTATGCGGTCCCACCAGTCTGTGCTTGTTTCCCGAGCCCAGAATTGGCATTCCACTGCATGACCCTGCCCCATTAGCACCATGACGCCCACATTGCCAGGGCCCGTGCTTTGAGAGAAGTCTGTGTCCATGTCCTCATCACTCTCGTCACAGCGCTGACGTCGCCTACTCGTCCGGTTTTGCTTTGCCAGGTTCTGGTGCTGCATATACTGCTGGATAATGCGTGTGGTGTTTAATGTGCTCCTAACTGCCAAAGTGATCTGAGCGGGCTCCATGCTTGCCGTGGTATGGCGTCTGCACAGAAAAAAGGCGCGAAACGATTGTCTACCATTGCCCTGACAGAGGGAGGGGCGACTGATGATATGGCTTATAGGGTTGGCTGACAGGGAATTAATCATCAACAAACGGGTGGCTTTGCGAGAAACAGAATGGCCCCCTCAAGGATAGAACTCAAAACCTCAAGGATAGAACTCAAAACTGGGTTTAGCAGGCCGTTGATTTCACGGAGGGAGGGAGGAGAAAATGAATACAAAACAAATCTGGTCTATTTCTTGTTTTGAGCCACTTCATCTATCTTTGTACATCTTGCTGGCAGCAGACTGTGCAGTACGACCGCTAGCCGTCGTCATCTCCTGGGTGCTCGGCAGAAGACAGTGCAGTATGACTGCTGGCCATCGTCTTCTGCTGGCTGGAGGTTAAAAGACAGTGCACTACCGGTAGGACTGAATCGCCATGAAACGAAACTTAAAAAGGGAAATGACCTGGCTGAGTCACTCCCATGTTTACCCAGGCACCTCTGACCTCATCGAGGTCGGTTAAAAGAGCACCCAGGAATACGTCGACGACGGCTACCAGTCAAACTGCATTGTCTGCTGCAAAAGGCAATAAACTGCTGCTGTTTAGCAATGCAGTACCGCGTTTGCCAGCACCCAGGAGACATACGGTGACGGTGAGCTGAGCGGGCTCCATGCTTGCCGTGGTATGGCGTCTGCACAGGTAACTCAAGAAAAAAGGCGCAAAACGATTGTCTGCTCTTGCTTTCAAGGAGGGAAGGGGGGGCTGACGATATGTAACCAGAACCTCCCGCGACAATGTTTTAGCCCCATCAGGCACTGGGATTTCTACCCAGAATTCAAATGGGCGGTGGAGACTGCAGGAACCGTGGGATAGCTACCCACAGTGCAACACTCCAGAAGTCGATGGTTGCCTCGGTACTGTGGACACACTCTGCCGATGACATGCACTTAGAGCATTTGTGTGGACACACACACAATCGACTGTATAAAACTGCTTTCTACAAAACCGACTTCTATAAATTCGACCTAATTTTGTAGTGTAGACATACCCTTAGACTGACTTATCCCCCTACTGTCACTGTAACACATATCTGCAGGTCTGTACTTTGGCACACTTATGTTAACAAGTTCCTCTCTGATCTTATTTCCCAGCTATTTCCTCAGGCCTTTTCCTCACCGCGAAAGTCAAACTGCCTTATCCTCGCTGTGTTTTTACCTCAGCATCGCGCCTGCTCCTTAGTTACCCCAAAGCAAAGAACAAAAACCACCTCTCTCAGCAGTGACGGACAGACCTATGGGCTAGACTCACGAAGGGACTGAGGTGTTGTGATGCTGAGTGCCGCAGTGCCTAACTGTTAGACACCTAGGAAGTCACGGGAACATCACTGCGATCCACAAAGCGGAGTTAGGTGCCTAGGCTTCCTATACAGTGAATAGGGAGAGATGGGTGCCTTAGAATGGCATCCGAAAAAGCCAGCCCACTAGGCAAGGAGTCGCCTAAGTCAGTGGTCCCCAGACTTTTCAGGGTGATGGCCCGCTCATTACTCCTGTCTGGGCACCAACCCTCTCGGGAGCCAGAGCCGGGCCGTGGCTCGTGGGGGGCGGGAGGGGGAACCAGGACAGGGTAAGGGAGCTGAGGCTGGGGCCGCAGCCGGGGATGGGTCTGGGTCAGGGGCTGGGAACGGAGCTGGGAGCCACGGTTGGTGGCGGGGACATGGCTGGGTGGCGCTCCCTCCATGACCGCTGTGGGGCTGGCCTGGCTCCAGCCACGGAGCGGGGCGCACCCCACAGTTTGGGGACCACTGGCCTAAGCTAACCAACTGGAGATGCTGACCACAGGGCCATGTTCTAAACCCTGCCCATCTCCTGGAGTTTGGTACCTAAGTCCCCACTGCAGGGAGGTGCCCTGCTCCTGGAGTCCAGCGGCTCAAGCACCTAAGCCGTTCCTTGTTAGAACAAGCTAGAGCAGGCGCCTCCTAAAACAGCCAGAGGAGAAGGGTGCCACCTTATCACTTTTAACCCAGTGGTTACCACACTCGCCTGAGATGTCGGAGGCCCCTCCTCAAAGCCTTCCTCTCTCTCTGAGGCAGGAATTGAACCTGGGTCTCTCACATCCCAGGCAAGTGCACTAACCATTGGGCTAGAAGTTGGATAACAACCCCAGGGCCTCCTTTTCCAGCCAGATTTTGAATGGGACCCAATCCAGCCAGTGGACCTGTGAGCACACTTATCGGATTATGTCCTGAAGGCAAGAGAGAGATTCACCTGCCTGTCCTCTCCCTTGTTCCTGAATCACTCTGGGGCTTCGGCAGGAAACAGCATCCAGATGCCCACAGGAAGGCAGCAGGGCTCATGCTCAGAGGCAGAAACTAAGGCTCCTTAGGGAAATTCTACCTTGAAAGTATAGGTTTTGGGGCTCGTCAGGAGTTTTGTATCTCTCACTGGATCCTAAACTGGGACTTAAATACCTAAACTCAGACCTCCGAGCTTCGCCGGGGTGGGTGTGGGTGGGTTGGGTGCCTGTGTACCATTGTGAATCTACCCCTAAGTCTCTATAACGTGACCACAAGTAGCGTAGCCACCTGGCTTCATCAGATCTGAAGAATATGGTGCCTCATTCCTCTCAAAACACTGCTCAGCGCTGTCAGCAAACCATCCCACCCAGCAGACGTGCATGCTCCTTCACTGAGCAGTCGCTGATATCCCAGGGCTGTTCTAAGCAGATATATTTAGAACATTTTCCCAACCCTTGCCTTAACCTCTGATTGCCTCCCTTATCAGGTGAAAAAACAGGGAGTGGCCACGCCAGGTGGTTTGCCGACAACGAAAACAGCCGACACAGCTTCAGAAACAAACACAGCGCATGTCTAGTAACTGCAGCCGTACCCTATTTGTGGATGCTTCTGAGCCAGATTAGCCCCGTGCTCTGCACATGTGCTGAGACACATCACAATGTTTGATGTGAGCTGAAAATCCTTTTGCTATGCCTGGCTGGGGGCGTCCTCACACCTTGATGAATACCACAGTCGTGGGCTTACTAATCTGACCATCATAGCGTAAGAGGGGTAACAGACTTGGAAGTGATATGTGGATCAACTGGTTCACTGCCATGGGACAAAAGTGCCCCCACTTTGTCTATGTTGCTTATAAAGGGGATCACTGTACAGTCAGGCCAACAACCTCTGTGGGCACAGCAGGATCCATGACACTATCCGGCTTCCATTCTCCTGCTCATGAAAGATGTCCTGTCCTTTGCAGGAGCGAGAGGAGGAGCGAGATCACCTTGAATTTCAGCCTTAATGAAATTCTGCCAGGCCAAAACTGACACCTGTGAAATAGCCTAATGGCTTTTCTACAGAGTGCAACACTCAGGGAAGATGAGCTGAGCGCCCCACGGCTTCGCTCCTTCTCTGCAATCTTCTGTGATTGCCCTGACTGCCACTGTCAAAATTAAGGCCACCTTACTTCTTAATGAGAACATCTGTAAGTTATTTGCGTTAACTTCACACCTGCAATGTCACACCACGTAGACAAGCCATGAATAAGTAAAAGGAAAGGAACAAGGGAAATTGGGGAGGGGGGGCACTAATTCCTTTAGTTTTAAATGCTTTAACTGGTTTTCCAGGACACCCACACAAATGGGTGCAGACATTCAGATGCAACCCCTGCCAAAGGAGCAGGAATAGTAGCCATACAATCCGTATCAGAGTTTTTAGCCCGCAAACCCATTTAACGTCATACTCAACATTATAGTCACTGTATCTGCAGTGCTAAGACAATGGGTGTTTTTAACTAACATGCTTTAGCTATCCCACTGCAAAAACATAATGGAGGAAAGGCCCTTTGGTTTCACCAAAAGGCAAACTAAGTGAGGTCAGCACTATTCCCGCCACCTGAGGAGAAACAGGATAATTTTTTTAAAAAGTGAAAAAGTCTTTGATATAGGCAGTACAAATCAGTAAACGTGTCAGAATGAAGAGCATCCCTGAAACGTATCATAACAAACTAGGTAACATACATACAAGGCTATGAAATTAAAACAGACAATTGGAAGCCTAAAGAAATCAGTAGAAAAACTGCCTTTTATATCTGCAATAAATGAAGTCATAGAAGAGTAAAGTGTGTACTTCAGTGTGTGCAGGATGGAGGGTTACTCACAGAAATTTTCAGTTAGAAAAGGGGAGAAATCACGTTACTGGAAGTGCAAAATGGCATCAAATGGTACAGGATTGTACAACCACTTTAGATATATGGGTCCTTTGGGAGAACTAACAGCAAAAGTATGAATGCACCCTAAAGGCACGGACAGGCAAACAAAAAGAATAAAAAATGCATTTAATTTTTTCTTTATTTTATGACTTTTGGGGGTATAACATGAGTTTTCAGTTCTTGTGATTCTCAATCCATCTCGGGGTTGTATGTTTAGTAAAAAATATAGTGGAAATTTCCTTTGGAGAAGGATTTTATACAAATGCCCTAAGGGTCAGATTTTTAAGAGGATTTAGGCGCCTTGTGGGATTTTTAAAAGGATCTAGTGGCTGTCAACTTTTAAAATTCTGGCCTTCCATGAACATTGGAGAACCAAGTTCTTTCTACACACAAGCTGTGACATGTGAAAAAGCACAATCGAAAATAACAGTGGATTAAGGCAATCCCCATTGGTGGATCAAAGGAAACTGAAGCAGTTTTCAGAGTGGTAGCCATGTTAGTCGGTATCAGCAAAAAGAACGAGGAGTACTTGTGGCACCAGACAAACAACTACAAAATCTGTATCAAGCATTCTTACAACTATAATACCCACCTGCTGCAGTGAAGAAACAGACTGACAGAGCCAGAAGAGTACCCAGAAGTCACCTACTACAGGACAGGCCTAACAAAGAAAGTAACAGAACGCCACTAGCCATCACCTTCATCCCCCAACTAAAACCTCTCCAGTGCAACATCAAGGATCTACAACCTATCCTGAAGGACGATCCCGCACTCTCACAGATCTTGGGAGACAGGCTAGTCCTTGCTTACAGACGGCCCCCCAACCTGAAGCAAATACTCACCAGCAACCACACAACAGAACCACTAACCCAGGAAACTATCCTTGCAACAAAGCCCGTTGCCAACTGTGTCCACATACCTATTCAGAGGACACCATCATAGGACCTAATCACATCGGCCACACTATCAGAGGCTCGTTCACCTGCACATCTACCAATGTGATATATGCCATCATGGGCCAGCAATGCCCCTCTGCCACGGACATTGGACAAACCAGACAGTCTCTGCATAAAAGAATAAATGGACACAAATCAGACGTCAAGAATTATAACATTCAAAAACCAGTCGGAGAACACTTCAATCTCTCTGGTCACTTGATTACAGACCTAAAAGTCACAATATTACAACAAAAAACCTTCAAAAACAGACTCCAACGAGAAACTGCTGAATTGGAATTAATTTGCAAACTGGACACCACTAAATTAGGCTTGAATAAAGATGGGGAGTGGATGGGTCATTACACAAAGTAAAACTATTTCCCCATGCTTATTTTTCCCCCCTACTGCTACTCACACCTTCTTGTCAACTGTTGGAAATGGGCCATCCTGTTTATCACTACAAAAGGTTTTTTTTCTCCTGCTGATAGTAGCTCACCTTAACTGATCACTCTCGTTTTAGTGTGTATGGCAACACCCATTTTTTCATGTTCTCTGTGTGTGTGTATATATCTATCTTCCTACTGTATTTTCCACTTCATGCATCCAATGAAGTGGGTTTTAGCCCACGAAAGCTTATGCTCAAATAAATTTGTTAGTCTCTAAGGTGCCACAAGTCCTCCTCATTCTTTTTGCTGAAGCAGTTTTGACACCAGCCCAGGAAATCAGTCAGCCTCAAACTCAAAAGATCCCAAAGAGTGAACTTTATCAAAAACAGAAAAAAAGAACAAAAATTTAGAAAGGAAAACTGCCAGTTACAAGACTGCAGTACAAACAGGAAATGTTACACTAGAAACGCTGTGAAATCTCATTGCTCAAGCTGCTAGCAATTATTAGTATTTCCCATGATTATTGGCTATTAAAAATACAAATTAAATAGCACAATAACATCCATCGGCACAATGTTAACGACGTTAATGATGAAGTGCTTAGAGGAATAAAAATAACATTTTAAAATAATTTAAAGGAGTGAAACTTTATCTACAGCAGATTACAAGAAAAGGAGTCAAAATCAGGGAATAGGAAAAGTAGAGAAGACAATGAGGCCCCACCTCCTGGAGTCACCTGATTAGATCAGCACTTTGCTTTTCATAAATAAAATAACTAATTACATAAAACCACCCTGGAGCAAGTTTAGAGCCCTCACATTTGCAGCGGAAAACTTGAAACTGAGACCCAACCATAACTGGTGCAGCAAGATCTGCCTGAGTCTGCAGAGAGACTAAGACCACAGAGGGCAGAACTGCCCCATGCAACCTAATAGAGCATTAACTCCAAGAACCACTGTGCTGGGGTCCTGTTTCCAACCCCAGGCAGAGAAGGAGAAGCCCCCATCACCTCTCCTCCCACTGCAGACCTGGCTGCTGAGCTGATGGGCCACAGGTTGGGGAAGGGAGAGAGAAACGCCTCCAGCCGTTCCATCTGCCTGGCTGAAGTTCCCCCCTCTCCCTTCCCCTCCCAGATGGGATCCCCCTTCTTTAGAGATGAGGAGAAGGGCACTTGCGTCAGACCTCACCTTCACTCCATACACCTGTCCGCACCCCACATCTTCCACCAGCCCCTAGGCTGGGCTCCCCCAATTACCTGGAGCTGTTCCCTGCAGGGGGAGTGTCCCTGGGGGCTGGTAACTCCTCCCCTCCCCAAATCCCCCAGGGCGCTGCGCTCTGAGGGATTAAATGCTAAGGGATCAGGAGGGAGGATGTTGGGCAGAGAACGACGGGATTGAATGGGTGGGGCTGGGAATCAGAAGGAGCAGGGTGCTGGGGCTATTGAACATTTGGGGATCATAAATAAGACCCTTATCACTCACCCCCTCTGGCCTTTCTCCCTGTCCCCTCTGCATTCAGACAGCACTGCTGAGAGGGACTAATTCCCACAGTGCCTTTTGTGAGAGGCCCCGAGGCCTGGGGGATCCTACCTCTGCTTCAGCAGGAAACTGGGTTTGTCCCGACTGAGAAAAGTGGTTGGGTTAACTCGCACATTTCCCCCTGACCCTCCACCACTTTTCCTAGTCCAGATCGACCCTGAACATCTCATTTAGTCTGCTCTGCCCCCCACCCCCTTTAGCAGAGTGAATGTTAGAGCTGCTAAGTTTCCCCTTTGGGGTAGATTGTCTCATCCCTGATTATTGTCCCGTTGAGTTGGGGATGTGCTGAAAAACATTTATTTTCTCTGCCCTTTCTCGTTCGTATAAACGGAATAAAACAGAGTCTAAAAGAGCTGGAGCAGGGAGAGTAAAAAGCTCAATTTCAACCTCTGGTTTATTTGAGCATGATGGGGGTGAGGCCGAGAGATTCCTTCCTTCTGCCTCAGTATCAGGGTCTGCCTTCGACACCACGGCGTCTGTCCCAGCGTTGGAGCGTTCATCCGCTCCCCGTTCTATCCCTACCACTCCCAGACTGTTCGTATTCCACAGCGTTCTCCGCTCGCCATGCTTAGGAACCACACTCTGATTTCTTGGATCCTAAAGCAGACTCTCAAGGGCCGGGAACGAAACGGGACCTGGAGAGGGAATGTAATGAATCCCACAGCGGGGGTGATCATCCTGAGGATAAATCCCAGTTGCCATCTATTGGTAAAAGTAGCTGTGGGCTTCTGTCTGCCATGCGCAGATTATTTGCTGATGGGAAGGATGCTAGTTTAGCTTTCTTTCTCTGCGATGATGCTAAAACTTTCGTCAATAACAGAGCCAAATAATGAGAGAGATAGGAAATATCCTGTGAATGTCGGGAGAAGCCCTCCTTAAATCAGTGGTTCTCAACCAGGGGTACACTTACCCCTGGGGGTACACAGACGTCTTGCAGGGGGTACATCAACTCATCTAGATATTTGCCTAGTTTTACAACAGGCTCCATGAAAAGCACTAGCGAAGTCAAGACAAACTAAAATTTCAGACAGACAATGACCTGTTTATACCGCTCTATAGACTACACACTGAAATGTAAGAACAATATTTATATTTCAGTTGATTTCTTTTATAATTATATGGTAAAAATGAGACAGGAAGCAATTTTTCAGTAATAGTGGCTGTGACACTTCTGTATTTTTACGTCTGATTTTGTAAGCAAGTTATTATTAACCTGGGGGTAGGCAAGACAAATCAGACTCCTGCCAGGGGTACAGTGGTTGGGAAAGGTTGAGAGTCACTGCTTTAAATTACAAAGGATGACATGCAAATTCGTGAAGCGTTCCATATTTTTTCCCTTCGTTTGACCCTTTGATCGCACTCCTATCCCTGTTATTTCATTAGTTGTCCCCCGGATTTATTTGGTATCCAGGTCCTGTGGATCCCCCTCTTAGGCTGGGGGGGGATCCTTTAGCAGTGGACGGGCTTCCCGGATCCCAATTACAAAGGACTCTGAATGACACCATCAGTGGACTTAGAGGTGGGGGACCTATTCCTCCATTCCTGAGAGGCAGAGGCTGAGCAGAGCTGAGCAGGAAGGTGGGGATGTCTACAGGCCTAGCCAGCTCCGTCGCCAGACTGATCTGGATTGCTGAGTCCAGAGGAAGATGAGGAGCCTGACACAGCCCAGTGGCTCGCCCCATCCCCAGTGGCCACAGCATGGGCTGGGGACAATGGGGACTGTGCCAGGGATGTCCCCAAGGGGAATCAAAGCCGAGCTGGGACAGGAGCTGCTGACCCTAAAGTCACCCTCCTCTCTGGCTCCCGTTCACCCGAGCTCCCTGCGTTTTCTGTGCCTGCTTTTGTGACGGGATCCCAGCGTCTCACATGGATTAGTGACATTTTTCTCCCAGCCTTAAAAGGTCGCTCTGTGTCTGGTGCCTGCAGGAACCGGGACCAACAATGGGCTGGGCTGGGGCTGAAATGTGGGGTGCTGGGCTCTGAGCATTGGGTGGAAGAAGGGTGGGGGTTGCTTTTCTTTCTTCCTTTGAAATAATAAAGCAGAACTGAGTTTCTCAATGCCCCCCCCCCAGCCTTTTGTCTCGAATATCGATTAAACAGGGTCTTTAAAGGAGTCGGAGGCCATCTTGGAAGACACTTTGCAGTGTTATTTCTGCAACACTGAGCCCAGACTGCAGATTGCAAAACTGGGTGGGGGGAGGAGGTTGGTTTCGGGCTCTTTTCTAGCTCTGTGGGGATAATCCATCATCTGCAGGGCCAATCCCCTCTGTCATTTCCCATTCCCCTGCCTCTGGTCCAGGAAGAGTCAATCTGCCTAGGATACACCATAAAGAGGAAGGGAGAGGGGCCCTATGCCCATGGCCTTTAAGGACACAGCCCTGGGAAGCAGGAGCTAAAATCCTGCAAAAGGGGGGCAGGAAAAGCCCCTCTGCGTCGCCCTCCCTCGTTTTGCAATCACTGCACCTGGCTCTCCCCAATCTGGTGGGACTTTTATCCCCTCTCCGGGTTTCCCCCTCTGCTCTGTCTGGCAGTGCCTGTACCCGGCTCCTATCCCCAGTCCTTGATTTGGACTGTGGGCCTCTCTCCTTCCCCAAGCTGTTGCAGCCCCCCCGTGCATTCAGTTTGGCCCCTGCCCAGATTCTGACCCTCCGCCCCCCAGGAACAGCCGGGAGCTGCTTGTCAGCCCAAGGGGGGCCAGGGCGGTGCCAGCAGATCTCACTGAGCAGCAGCCTCCGTTCACACCAGGGCGGCCAGGGGCTGGGAGCACAAAGCACCAGATTGGGAGGGGGAGGGGCAGCGGGTGACCCCGGCTCCCACCCCCGTCTGCCCCCCGCGTCTCTGTCCCAGCCCCCGGCCCGGCCGGGCTCCCCCCGCCCCGCACATGCCGGGAGCTGGCGGCAGCTTTCCCGGGCCCGGGGCAGGGAATCGCAGCCAGCTCCGCGGGGAGCAGCCTGGGGCCAAACCCGCCCCCTGCAGCTCGGTGGGGGGGCGGGTCTCTCTTACCTTCCCTCCGAGCGGGGCCCCCCGGGACAGGGGCCGGGCCGGGAAGGGGCCCTGGCCGAGCTGGGGGCTCTGCCCTGGGAGAGGCTCCCGGGGAGCAGCGGGCAGGGCCCGGCTGGAGGTTCCCCTCTCCCGGCTGCAGCCCGGGCTCCGGGCTCCCAGCACCAGCCGCCGGGGCTCGGGGATCTCGCCGGGAGCCAGAGTCCCCGCAGCGGCTGCGAGTCACTTCCTGGGCCGGGCTGAGCCCAGCGATCGCTCCCCGCAGAGCCGCCCCCCAGCCGCTCCTGGGTCCTAGCGATAAACCGACAGCTCTGCAGCCCCCCTGCCCCAGACCCTGCCTCTACCAGTCTAGACAAGGGCAGCTTCTCTGAGCCCCCTCACACACACACGTACGCAAACTGGACCCTAAATTGCCAGTGCCTTAATCCAGCCCTGGCTGCACGGGATCCCTCCAGGGTTGGGGGTCTGGCAGGGAGGGGAGTTGATTCAGTAGCTGTTGTGTCTGGTCCCTGCTCCATCTGTCTCCGTTTTTTGGCCTAAGTCACAAGCTGCTGCTGCCTTCTCCTTTAGGATCTGGGAGCCCGAACGGAGCAGCTGCTGCTCCCCCAGCAGGGTGGGCCAGTGCAGGGGGGAGGGCACCTTCATTAAAGCCCCCTCTGTGCCCAGCTCATGTATGATTCTTGCCAACTCTCCCCCATAGCTATAAGGGAAGGTGATTCTGGCTCCTGCAGCAGGAGCAGTAGCTGGGAGACCCCCAATGAGATCCAGTGACACAGACTGGTACAAATCGCTTCCAGCTGCTGCAGGGCTTCTAGCTTCTCCTCAAACACCCCCTCCCCCCATTTAATTAGTTCTGTGTCCCTGCCACCCGCACAGCTGCTTGTCCCCCTGTCCAGCAATGAATTCTGCCTCCCCAGTCCCCACACCAGTTCCACCCTTCCCGTCTACAAGTCAACACGGGTTTGTGAATAGTCCTGTTCTTTTACTGCAGTCCTGCCTGAACTTAGAAACTGACTCCGATGTAACGCCCAGAGCCAGCCCTAGCCATAAACAGATTAAACAATTACTTAGAGCCCCAGGCAGCTCAGGGGGGGCTCCCTATTCACTTTTTATGATCAGAACGTGCCTGCTTTAATGGGGGGGGTATTCCTGTTTAGGGCCCCCACTGGAGTAGCACTGGCATCAATAGCAAGAAAGCATCTTTCTCCCCTGCTGTTGCATATAAGGTACATTCCTCATTTTTGTCGGCCACCCCTTGCCCTGACCCGTGTTCTTCTGCAGCTACTTTCAGAAAGCAGGAGTAGATGTCAAGTTCTTTAATAATATAGTATATATATAACTCACCAACCCTACCAAGCACTACAGGTTCTATGTGCGAGTGTGAATCGTGATGCATTGATGAGGTCAGTGGTTCTCACACTGTTTACCATCCATCTTTTCTTTTCTCAAAGATAAACTAGGGACAGGCCTCGAGTGAAAAGTTACATTGGCATAGGAGGGTTGGTTGGGGTGGGGAAAGAACCCACGTCCTTGACTGGCATTGCTATGCTGACAAAACCGCCAGTAACCGATCGAGGCACCTTTGTTGATGGAAAAGGGCTTTTGGCAGCAGACCCAACTTTGGGCTGGTGGCATTAGTTTGCAGAGGGAACAAAACCCCTTTTGTCAGGCTGCATCTGCACCAGGGGGCTGTGCTATCAGTAGAGTTGGCTTAGGCCGTGTCTGTACTAAAATGTTAGGTCAATGCCACTATGTTGATTAGGACTGTGAAAAACCCACACCCCTGAATGATGCAGTTAAGATCTAATCCCCAGCATAGATCCGTGGAAGAATTCTTCTGTGGACCTAGCTTCCCACCTCTCTGGAAGGCGGACTAACTACAGTGATGGGAAAACCCTTCCTATCGCTGGAGTGTGCGTCTACACTGGACGCACTACAGCAGTGCTGCCATGGTGTTTTGTGAAGACAGGCTTCGCCTAAGAAGGAAGAGAGGCAAGACCGTATTGGGGGGTGGATGGCAGGTCCCCTAACTTAGGAAGCAAGGAAATGGGAATTCCATCGGAACAGCCAAGGAGAGACATGCATGTGCCTGTCCATTAAAGTTTAACTTTGTCATCTGAAATTATCCCACAAACACTAGCAGGAGAGGAGAGGGCAGGTAAATAGTCAAAAGACGGAAGAAAAAACGTGTTTATTAAAAACTCATGCTTTATAGGGCAGTCTCACAACTGTTGATCTCTTGAGGTTTGCACTCGTGCAATTCTGCCCCACACTGCCTTGCAACCCCCACATCGGTCCCTGTCCCTCAGGGCCCCTCTGCACTTCCTGCAGCGTCAGTGGTTCTTCACCCACCCTCTTCTCACCCCTAGCGCTGGCAAGGAGAGGGATGAGCTTCCAGAAGGTGAGAGATAGGAGGGGCCAGGAGAATGGGGAGACAGGAGTCCTCCAAGGTCATGGAGACTAGGATGATGGTGGCTAAAGAAACCCATCTTTTAATTCCTGGTGGGCTATTCCCCCCAGTGTCTCAGTGTCTGAGCTGGGATCCCAGAGTCTTCCTGACTACGGAGGGCAGTGAGAAATAGGCTGCCTAGTCCATAGGGGGAAAAACTGACGTCTCCATCTCCATCGCTCCCTCCTCTCTATGGTTTGACGATCCATTGTTCCCAATGGAGGCGCTGGGGTCATGGAGATGAGGACATCTGAGGCTAGAGAGGCTGATTTCAGGGTCCTCGGGGGGGATATTCCCCCCCGTGTCTTAGGGCCATAATCTGAGCTGGGATCTCCCCACCCAGAGCTAGGGTCGGATTCTCCCCCCAGTGAAAGAGGCGGGTGGGAAAGTGAAGATCGGACCCTGGTTCTCAGCATCGAAAAATGTCACCTGCCCCCATTCACAGTCCAGAGAAACCGGGATCCTGCTGGGGACCTGGCTCAGGGGCAGGGGGGTCTCAGGGGACGTAAGAGCCTGGTATTGACCTCCACACGGCTCCACAGCCCAGATCCCGTCCTTAGGGCTATGGCTGATCCATCCCTTCCTCCTCACAGACTCTCTGGCCACTCCCACTGCCCAGTATCACCCACCACCCACCTCCACCTCCCAGCAATGTCTCCCCACGGTGAATCCCTCACAGCCCAGCACACAGGGCAAAATGTCAAATCGCTCCGGATTGTCGGGTAGATCCTCCTCTGTGAATCCCCATCTCACACTTTTCCAATCCTCCGACATGATGAGTTCGGGATGAGCCGTGTCCGGATCCAAAGTCACATTCACTGGGGAGAGAGAGAATTGGACCATTAGGGGCAGAGCTTGGCCCTGGGGGAGGCTGGGACCATTTCTAACACTCCCTAGCAGCCTGGTGCTGGATGGGACAGTCCTGGATCCCAGGGAGGGATCTCAGGAGGAAGAAGTGGGGTGGGGCTTTGGGGGGAAAGGGCGGGGCAGGGGTGGGGCCTCAGGGGGAAGAGGCGGGGCAGGGGAGGTTAATTTTTAAGTATTACCAAATTGGCAACTGTGACGAAGCGGGAGTGTTCTTAATGTTTCCTCTGATTATTGTAGGGGTGCCTCAGTTTCCCCTATGCATTTCTTAAGTCTCTAGGTTGTGGAATAAGGGAGTGTAATTGTTGCAGAGCAAAGGGCCAGGGTACATAGATGGCCGACACTCTGTCTCCTGGCAACTGATGGCCTGGGCCCTTCCCCCACTGCAAGGTGATAGCTAAAGGGTGGAGAACAAAGGAATCAGGTGACCTCCTGGTCCCGGAAAGGGACAAAGCCCAGAGGAGGAGGGGCTGGAGAGTGAGTCAGTTTGGGGCTGGCTGGGGATGAGGAGTGAAGTGCAGATGTGGTTGTCTGGCTCACTGCCCCCCAAAATGGACCTGGCTGAGGGGTCCTGTTCTCTGCACCTAAAAGCTCTGTGTTAGACCATGTTCCTGTCATCTAACAAACCTCTATTTTACTGGCTGGCTAAGAGTCATGTCTGACTGCGAAGTTGGGGGGCAGGACCCTCTGGCTTCCCCAGGACCCCGCCTGGGCAGACTTGCTGCAGGAAGCGCACAGAGGGGCAGAGGATGCTGAATGCTCCCAGGTCAGACCCAGGAAGGTGGAAGCTGTGTGAGCTGTTTGCCCTGAAAACAGTCTGCTCACAGAGAGGAGACCTCACCAGATTCCTGCCTGGCTTCGTCGGGAGCCATTCCAGAGCATCGCCCGGGGACTTCGTGACAGCAACCCTACCCTGGGGTCAGAGGAAAGTGTTCAGATGCAGGTTTGTGAAAGTGTTTCTGTTCCTTGGCGTGGGCATGGACTCAGTATTAAGGTTGGTGTCAGGATTGTTCATGTGACTTGAGCTTAGGGTTGCCTTAGTATTTACAATTCTCTATTTTATTTGTGAATGGGATGTGTGGATGCGTGGCACGAGCAGTGTTAGTTTGGTTTGTAACTTTAGCTCTGGGTTCATGAAAGTGGCTCGATGGGATTTCTGTCTTCACTTGAAGACCATCTCCACCAGCAATCTCATCCCATCTGTGCGATCCTAGGGATTCCCTTCTTCTTTTCTCCTGTTCAGACGGCAGAGCGTCTGGAGGGGGAAGGGAGAGAAGGGATAAGATGGCATGTTTTCACGTCTGAAACAACACCCCTGTAATGACCTTGGAGTTCATTAAACAACACACCAGTGCATGAGAAAGGAATAAAGCTTTTATTAAAACAACCTAGAGAGCTTCAGGGATGAACTGCTGTCAGGAGCGGAGGGTGCTCCCTAAAAGTGTGCGGGGGGGGGGCACTGGTGACCAAACCGTGACCCTGCCCCCCTTCTCCCTGAGCCTCCACCCTTGCGCCGCTCCTTCTCCCCAAGGCCCTGCCCAATCTGTAACCTGATCTATAAACTATATATATTACTTAAGAATCCCCACTTATCACTTTGAGGGTTAGCAGGATCTTGTCCCAAGATCAGGCCCACTATGATTCAAATTATTATATAGTTGGAAACCCCGATGTGCACAGTTGCAACACTCACATTATAGGAACTCCTCTATGTTTACAAATAATGCTGATTAATCCATTTAGTTCAGTCACAAACCCCCCAACTCAGTAAGGGAGAGAGAGGTACTTCTGAATGTCCATCTGTACATCCATATACTCACACCGTCCCTTGCAGAACCACCTGAGATGTTAGCCATCATCGTCCTCATCACCATCACCTTCCTCAACATCACCTGTGGCCATCATTCTGGCACGTCCCAAGAACTACATCTCCTTCTCCTACTGCCCGTAGGCTGCGATGCAAATTTTACAATATGTTACTCTGACACCGCTATAGTTAGTAGGGGATTTTCCGCTTTTCCTTACGTGTATTTCCTCATCTTACTAATGTCGGAGTGTCTTTTTTCTATAGAAAAAACAACAAGGAGTCCTTGTGGCACCTTAGGGACTAACACACTTATTTGGGCATAAGCTTTTGTGGGCTTGAACCCACTTCATCAGTTGCACGGAGTGGAAAATACAGGAGCAGGTATAAATGCATGAAAAGATGGGAGTTGCCTTACCAAGTGGGAGGTCAGTTTAACGAGACAATTCAATTAACAGTAGGATACCAAGGGAGAAAAAAAATCACTTTTGTAGTGGTAATGAGAGTGGCCCATTTCAAACAGTTGACAAGAAGGTGTGAGTAACAGTAGGGGGAAATTAGTATGGGGGAAAATTAGGTTTAGGTTTTGTAATGACCCAACCACTCCCAGTCTTCATTCAGGCCTAATCTGATGGTGTCCAGTCTGCAAATTAATTCCAGTTCTGCAGTTTCACGTTGGAGTCTGTTTTTGGTATATAGGTTCATATATCATAGAAGATTAGGGTTAGAAGAGACCTCAGGAGGTCATCTAGTCCAATCCTCTGCTCAAAGCAGGACCAACACCAACTAAATCATCCCAGCCAGGGCTTTATCAAGCTGGGCCTTAAAAACCTCTAAGGATCGAGATTCCACCACCTCCCTAGGTAACCCATTCCAGGGCTTCACCACCCTCCCAGTGAAATAGTTTTTCCTAATATCCAACCTAGACCTCCCCCACTGCAACTTGAGACCATTGCTCCTTGTTCTGTCATCTACACCACTGAGAACAGCCGAGCTCCATCCCCTTTGGACCGCCCCTTCCCCCTTTCAGGTAGTTGAAGGCTGTTATCAAATCCCGCCTCACTCTTCTCTTCTGCAGACTAAATAACCCCAGTTCCCCCAGCTTCTCCTCGTAAATCATGTGCCCCAGCCCCCTAATCATTTGCATTGCCCTCTGCTGGATTCTCTCCAATTTGTCCACATCCTTTCTGTAGTGGGGGGCCCAAAATTGGATGCAATACTCCAAGTGTGGCCTCACCAGTGTCGAATAGAGGGGAATAATCACTTCCCTCGATCTGCTGGCAACGCTCCTACTAATGCAGCCTAATATGCCATTAGCCTTCTTGGCAACAAGGGCACGCTGCTGACTCATATCCAGCTTCTCGTCCACTGTAATCCCCAGGTCCTTTTCTGCAGAACTGCCGCTTAGCCTGTTGGTCCCCAGCCTGTAGCAATGCATGGGATTCTTCCGTCCTATGTGCAGGACTCCGCACTTGTCCTTGTTGAATCTCAATTTTCTTTTGGCCCAATCCTCCATTTTGTCTAGGTCACTCTGGACCCTATCCCTACCCTCCAGCGTATCTACCTCTCCCCACATCTTAGTGTCATCTGAAAACTTGCTGAGGGTGCAATCTATCCCATCATCCAGATCATTAATGAAGATATTGAACAAAGTCGACCCCAGGACTGACCTCTGAGGCACTCCGCTTGATACCGGCTGCCAACTAGACACCGAACCGTTGATCAATACCTGTTGAGCCCGACGATCTAGCCAGCTTTCTAGCCACATTATAGTCCATTCATCCAATCCATACTTTTTAAACTTGCTGGAAGAATACTATGGGAGACCGTATCAAAAGCTTTGCTAAAGTCAAGATATATCATGTCCACTGCTTTCCCCATATTCACAGAGCCAGTTATCTCATCATAGAAGGCAATAAGGTTGGTCAGGCATGACTTGCCCTTGGTGAATCCATGTTGACTGTTCCTGATCTTCTCCTCCAAGTGCTTCAAAATGGATTCCTTGAGGACCTGCTCCATGATTTTTCCAGGGACTGAGGTGAGGCTGACCGGTCTGTAGTTCCCCAGATTCTCCTTCTTCCCTTTTTTAAAGATGGGCACTATATTTACCTTTTTCCAATAGTCTGGAAACTCCCCTGATTGCCACAAGTTTTCAAAGATAATGGCCAATGGCTCTGCAATCACAACAGACAACTCCCTCAACACCCTCAGATGTATAAGATCCAGCCCCATGGACTTGTGCATGTCCAGCTTTTCTAAAATGTCCTTAACCTGTTCTTTCACCACTGAGGGCTACTCACCTCCTCCCCATACTGTGTTGCCCAGTGTAGCAGTCTGGGAGCTGACCTTGTCTGTGAAGACCAAGGCAAAAAAAGCATTGAATACTTCAGCTTTTTCCACATCATCTGTCACTAGGTTGCCTCCCCACTTCAGTAAGGGTCCCACACTTTCTCTGACCTTCTTCTTGTTGCTAACACACCTGTAGAAACCGTTCTTGTTCCCTTCACGTCCCTTGCTAGATACAACTCCAATTGTGCTTTGACCTTCCTGATTACACCCCTGCATGCTTGAGCAATATTTTTATACTTCTCCCTAGTCATCTGTCCAAGTTTTCACTTCTTGTAAGCTTCCTTTTTGTGTTTAAGCTCACCGAAGATTTCTCTGTTAAGCCAAGCTGGTCACCTGCCATGTTTGCTATTCCTTCTGCACATCAAAATGGTTTGTTCTTGTGCCCTCAGTAAGGCTTCTTTAAAATACGGCCAGCTCTCCTGGACTTCTTTCCCCCTCATATTAGCCTCCCAGGGGATCCTGCCCATCAAAGTCTGCTTTTCTGAAGTCCAGGGTCCATATTCTGCTGCTCTCCTTTCTTCCTTTTGTCAGGATCCTGAACTTGACCATCTCATGGTCACTGCTGCCCAGGTTGCCACCCACTTCTACTTCTCCCATCAATTCTTTTCTGTTTGTGAGCAGCAGGTCAAGAGGAGCACAGCCCCTAGTTGGTCCCTCCAGCACTTGCACCAGGAAGTTGTCCCCAGCAGTCTCCAAAAACTTCCTGGATTGTCTGTGCATTGTTGCTGTATTGCTCTCCCAGCAGATGTCAGCATGATTGAAGTCCCCCATGAAAACCAGGGCCTGTGATCTGGAAACTTCTGCCGATGTCTGAAGAAATCCTCGTCTACCTCATCCTCCTGGTCTGGTGGTCTACAGCAGACGCCCACCACGACATCACCCTTATTGCTCTTGCCTCTAAACTTAACCCAAAGACTCTCAACAGGCTTTTCTCCAGTTTCATACTGGAGCTCTGAGCAATCATACTGCTCTCTTACATACAATGCACCTTTCCCCCCCTGCCTTTCTCCTCCACCTTTTCTCCCCTGCCTGTCCTTCCTGAACCCATCCATGACAGTGCTCCAGCCATGTGAGTTACACCACCAAGTCTCTGTTATTCCAATCACATAGTTCCTTGACTGTGCCAAGACTTCCAATTCTTCCTGCTTGTTTCCCAGGCTTCTTGCGTTCGTGTACAGGTACCTAAGATAACTAGCCGACTGCCCTACTTTCACAGTATGAATCAGGGGGCCTCCCCTGTTGCACCCTCCTACTTGTGTTTCCTCCTGGTATCTCACTTCTCCACTTATATCTGGGCTTATCACAGTCCCCTGGCCAACCTAATTTAAAGCCCTCCTCACTAGGTTAGCAAGCTTGCCTGCAAACATGCTCTTCCCTCCCTTTGTTAGGTGGATCCCATCTCTTCCTAGCAATCCTTCTTCCTGGAACAACATCCCATGGTCGAGGAATCCAAAGTCCTCTCTCCGATACCACCTGCCCAACCAGGCATTTACCTCCACAATTTGATGGTCCCTACCTGGGCCTTTTCCTTCAACAGGGAAGATGGACAAGAACACGACTTGCGCCTCAAACTTCCTTTATCCTTCTTCCCAGAGCCAAGTAGTCTGCAGTGACCTGCTCAAGGTCATTCTTGGCAGTATCATTGGTGCCCACGTGGAGAAGGAGGAAGGGGTAGCGGTCTGAGGGCTTGATCTGTCTCGGCAGACACTCTGTCACATCCTGAATTCTAGCTCCAGGCAAGCTGCACACTTCGAGTCTCTCGGTCTGGACGGCAGATGAAGGACTCCGTCCCCCTGAGGAGGGAGTCCTCGACCACCCTTCTCCTCCTCTTAGGAGTGGTGGTCGTGAAACCCCCACCCCTAGGACAATGCATCCCATGCCTTCTCAACTTATTATCATATAGGTCCGTTCGTTGCCATGGCCCGTTAGTGGTTAGGTATCTGCAAATGTAGCTCATGTGCCTGTTACACATGTCAGCTCATTGCCAGGACACTTCTGCAGTTAAACCATGTACCTGTGGTCAAAACTTCCCCTTGAACACTCTATTTTCAGCTCCCCAATATTTGGGGTTTTCCGTTGGCCATTTATCTGTGCAAAGGGCACAGGCCTCAAGCCTTATGCTAACTTGCTAAAGCTAACGTCTTACAGGATACAGGCCTGTAGGTTCTTTGCATTACTGCTATATATCATGGAGGCAAGATAGCCCACTGGGCTACACACCGCCCCTACCTCCCGAGCCCCCGCCTTCGCGCTGCCCATTCTCCCTGAGGCCCCGCCCCTGCTCCGCCTCTTCTCCACAAGACCCCACCTCCACTCGCGCCTCTCTGCCCCCATCGCTCGCCCTTACAGCCGGTGAAAAGCAATAGGGCCACGGCCCCCCAGCTCCCCCTGTTCCAGTGCCCCTGATTGCTACACAGCTACACTGTTTTTCTCAACCCCAGCTTCCAGGGCACATCTCTAAATTCCTGTATTCATAATACTGTCCCCTGTGAGGGAGTGTCTCTAAATTATAATTTTCCACAAACCTCTCTCTACAACCCCCACTCTGACTTGACATAACTTTGGTTTAATAGCAAGAGAGAAACAGACAGAGAGGGACAGACACACACTCAAGTCTTTAATAAAAGCTAATCCCAAACCTTCTCTTTCCTCCTGGCCTCTCAGATCAACAGAATCCACTTCTGTTGACCCTCACCACACCCCAGGAGATATTAGCTGTAAGAAAGCTTGATGGCTCCATCATCCGCTCCCTCCCAACCCCAGACCCCAGCTGGTGCGTCACATTCACCTGCTGCATTTCGTCCTAATCTAGACCCAGATCCTGCAAAGACTTTAGCATGAAAGTGACTTGACACACTTGGACATTAATGGGAGGTTAAGAATTTGCAGGACCAGAGCCCTTTGTTGTAAACATTAGGTCTGTTTACTCAGTGTCTCTACTGAGCTCAGCACAAACGAGGTCTTCGCCCTGGATAGACTGAAATGCAAAGAATAATGGTATCCTTTTACACATGCAGAAACTGAGGCAGGAAAAGGTTCAGCTCAATAGGCCAGATTCACCCCTGCACTGGCAAAGGGATAGAGGGGAGGCAGGTTGGGTCTTCCCTATTCAGTGACGAATGCAAAACTTGGCACAGGGAAGTCCTGAAATCCAGCCAGATTTGCATCCTCATGTCAGCTGAGCGACCCCTATGGGGCTTTGCCAGCTAGCAGAGTATAAGAGAAACATCTTCATCCTGACGACACCTCTTTATCCCGGTGTCTTTTTCACCCACTCCCTGTGCCAGCGTGCCCTCACCAAATCCACTCCGTGCCCGGGCACACTCCTCATGCCAGCAGCTGCTGTGGAGAAGGAACAAGTGGCTTCTGTACTGGAGGGATTCCCTTGGGGTGGGAGAGGGGTTTGCATCATTCCTACAGCCCCTTTGGCCCAAACTCGCTGGCACACAGGGCCGGAGCACAAGGATGGGCTGGGTCCCAATTTCGATAGTGGCCTTTAATTGAGGGTCTACATTTTGGGTGCCGAACTTGAGGCACCTGGGGCCTGCTTCAAATAGGGGTTGGGCACCCGCAGCTCCCATGGACTTCACCTGCAGCTGTGGAGGACAGAAGTTCTGAAGTACATGGCCTGCAGTTCTGCAACGGGACGAGACACTGAGGTTCCAAAAATTAGGCCATTTTGCTAAAATCTGGACCTTAATAATTTACCAAAGGTGATCGAATGACTCAGCGTGAGCTATCTTGATGCTTGGGACCTTGCTGGATTTGCTCAGGTTGTCTGCTTCACTTTTCTTAGTAAATGGATTCATAATTTAATTATGAACCAGCCGGTCAGAGCCCATCTTCTCCCACAGTCTCTAGACTCGTCCCACTTTACCCTCCTTGATCCCATCTTGGTACCTTTGAACTTCTTCAGAGTTTCCGTTAGAGCAATATTATTCTGAGACAACTCTCCGAGTCTCTTTTCCAGCTCCAAAGACTTCTCCGCTGGCTGCTGGAACTTCCCCTTCTCACACTTGGAGAAAAAATTTCACCTTCTTGTATTTCATTTAGTGACACACCATTATTTGTTGTTAGTGAAACAGTCCTCAAGCAGTAAAGACTCTTGATGATCGCGGACCCGAGCGGGATTGTATCTGTGCCCTAGTGGTGAAAGGCCCGTATTCCATCCCCAGAACCCTGGGGCAGCCAGTCCCCCCAGGGATGGGACATCTCTAGGAAACACTTTAGATTCAGAATCTTTCCCGCAGGATGGATAATTCCAGAGCGTCGTGTCAAAGGGTGAGAACCTCCAGATGTTAAATTCAACCGAGATTTGTAGCTGAATGTGACCCAGCCCCACGTGCTGTGCTGTGGTGCCCTGGGGAGACAGGGTTTGAACATAGCGGCCAAGTCCTTTCCCGGTGCTGTAAAGCAGAGAGGAGCCACGTACCTGCTCAAGGTGCTTCTGAGGTCCTAGAGGGACGATAAAGAAAAGGAAGCTCAGTCCCACACGTCGAGGGCCCCTCCTGCTCTGGAGGGGGCTCGCTCTGAATTCAGCACAGTGCAGATGGGGACCTAAGACCGGTTTATTCATAAATATTTTTTCCCCAAGTGCAGAGCCGCCGACTCCATGGGTGCTCTGGGGCTGGAGCACCCAGGAAAAATAAAATCGTGGGTGTTCAGCACCCACCAGCGGAGTTCCTCCCCCTCCCCCCAGCGCCTCCCGCCCCCGGGCGGCCCCGCCGATCAATTCCTCCCCCTCCCAGGGCCTCCCTCCCTCCGCGCAGCAGCTGTTCAGCGGCATGCAGGAGGCCCCGGGGGGGAGGGAGAAGCGTGCTCGGGGGAGGGGGTGGGGCCTGGGGCACAGCAGGGGGTCGAGTGCCCCCCGGTGAAATGAGGAAGCTGGCGTCTGTGCCCAAGCTGGTTTTTGCAGTTATCTGTGGAAAACGAAAGCCACAGAGATGGTATTGGGAGCGTGAATGTGCAGGAGCGTTCTCACGGGAAGGGCCCTTTCTTTTGCTCTCTCTCTCTCATGCCCATATGGAAAAACTCTCTAACTCTTCGTGCTCCTCTCACGGTCATGAATGAGCATGGAGAGTTTGTGACCAGACCAGGGCACCCTGCTGTTTATAAAGCTCAGGTCTTTCGCTCAAGGAAGAGAAACAATATCTCCTCCTCCCACCCTCACTCCCATAGCCCCAGTAACTTTGTTCCCCCACCCTCATCTTCCCCCACCTCCCTAGTCCTGCCCGTCTTAGGCACCAACTCCGTGGGTGCTTCGGGGCTCAAGCACCCATCGAAAAAAAACAAAAGAAGGTGGGTGCTCAGCACCCACCGGCCACATCTGTGCAGCAGCGCTGCCAAATCAGCTGTTTGGCAGCTAGGGGAGGGCGGAGAGCAGCAAGCGGGGGCCTCGGTGGGGAGGGGATGGAGCAGGAAGAGGCGGAGTGAGGTCGGGGCCGCAGGGCAGAGCGGGGGTGGAGCACCCCCCTGGGAAAAATAAAAGTCAGCCCCGATGCTGCCCATTCCTGCAGTCACAGCCCAGAGCTCTCCTGTATCCCAGCCTGCTGCCCTGCAGAATCCAGAGACCAAGGAGGGGCAGGAATTGCCAGGTGTGACACATGGGGATAGACTGAGGAGCAAGGGGAAGAAACTACGAAAGGGAAAGTTGTGGCTGAATATCAGGGCGAAATTCCTGACTCTGAGAAGTATCTGGCTAGTGAATCATCTCCCAAGGGGAAAAACGGTGGAAGCCACAACCCCTGGGAGTTTTGAACTTTGGCTGCACAAAACCAAAGAAAGTGAGTTGGTGGGAGCAACCCTGCTCTGGCCCCAGGGCCATGGAGTGTCTGAGTGAAGGGGGCATTTCCATCTCAAACATCTAGGAGTCTGTGACTCTCCAAAGGACAATCATAATTCCCATCCCAGGAATGCACCGACTGAGTTACTGACTCCTGGACTCGGTTGCCATGACACCTGTGCAGGGATCTAGGGGGGTCCCTAACTCAGTCTCACCTGCAGGAATTTGCTGGCCGGCTGCCGGCACGTCTCCTCCATCTCGCCGATCAGCTCGCTGAGACGGGGTATCTCCTTGGACACTCTGGTGGCGTTTTCATCCTGGCTCTTCCTAATCTCCTTGTCCAACTTTTCCAGCTGGGCCAGCGGGAGTCGCTCTTGGTCCTCCAGAAACTGGTGCAGCTGCGTGAATACAGATACAATCTTCTGCCTCTCGGCTTCCGTTTTCGCCTGTAAGGGACATGGAGGAAAAGGGCAGGGTGGGGATATGCGGTGAGTCACGGGCCGTTTCACTGTAGATCCCTTGCTGGAGGGTCAGGGATTCTCACCGGAGTTGCACATGCTGCCTGCCTGCGATGAGCCAAGTGACCTGAGAGGAAGCATCACCTTGACTATTAGCCCTGTGATGTATGTTCAAATTATCCCTAGAAAGGATCTGTCTTCATAAATAAACATTCTCCTGCCTTCACCATTTGCCTGCCTTATCGCCATTAAACCAGAACAGAGTTTACTTGACACAGAGGAATAACTAACTAATCATCGCGGAAAGGGGAAAGTTACCCACTGTCGCTTTCCCCTCACTCAGAGCAAGGAGAACATTGACAATGCCCCCGGGAATATCTGCTAGCGATTAACAAAGGCACCTACCAGCAGTTCCAGGAGTCTCTTTTCCTCCCTCAGTTTAACGGCCGGGATCTCATCTCTCTCTTTCATCAAGCTCTGCAAATGGAGCTGAATTTGATCCTAAACAAAAGAAAAGTGACTTTTGATTTTTCTCTTTTCCCAGGGTTATTTTCCCCCATGTGTTTTCCAGGACGTCACATCGGTAACAAAGCTCGATCTCAGGAGTACCTGGCTCAGGCCACTTCAATGTAGCCCACTAACACCAGCCTGGAATCCCAGGAGGGATGGGAATTTTCAAGACAACAGGAATAAGAGCGAGGATTTCAGAGCAGTTAGAAAAATTGGCTTTCAAACAGTAAACTAGTTTCAACCTTAATGGTAGCGGTGCTACCAACCCACCATAATTCAGGTCCCCAGCAGCAGAACTGCTGTCTCTTTCTCTTCTGTCTGAACCTCGTTTCTGGCTGCATCTAGGCTGCAGCAGGCTCATCCGCTCCATCTCTGGTCTGACGGGAACCATGCAGCCGTCATCGTCAATTCCCTTTAAGGAGACAGCGCCTCTTCTGGACACCTCAGCACAGTGCCAGCCCAGAGGGAGTAGCTCTGTAAGGCAGGACTATTGATGGAGCTGGCTTCTGGGAAAGGAAATCCGGGAAACTGGGAGAATCTGTTGCTCTGAAAGGCTCAGAGAAACTTCAGCGCCCCGGGGGAAAACATAGGCGCTGACTCCGTGGGTGCTGTGAGGCTGGGGCACCCACAGAAAAAAAAAAAGTGGGTGCTCAGCACTCACCAGTGGGCCCCGCAGATCAGCGCCTCCCCCTCCCCCTCAGCGCCTCCCACCGGCCGGGGGCCATGCCGATCAGCTCCTCCCCCTCCCTGCCAATGCCTCCCGCCCGCCGCAATCAGCTGTTTATTGGCGTGAAGGAGGCGTTGGGGGAAGAGCGGGAGGAGCAGGGGCAGGAAGAGGCGGAGGGAGGGGGTAGGAAGAGGCAGAGCGGGGGTGGGGCCTGGGACAGAGCAGGGGTCAAGCCCCCGCCCAGGATCTGAGTAAGTCGGCGCCTATGGGGGAAAAGATAGATTTAGTCTGAAAAGGAAAGGATTGAATTAACGGACGTCAGAGTGTTTCCTACCTTGTATTTCTGAGCAGCGTCCTCCATGAGCAGCACCCTGTGAGATCTGTGCTGTGGGGATCTCCAACAAGCCACACACACGGCTTCCCGGTCATCCTCGCAGAACAGGTTGAGTTTCTCCTGGTGTGTCTCGCACAGATTCTCTTTGCTAGGATTTAATTCCAGTTGTCTAATTTTCCCTACTATACTCCCCAGCTGCCAATTGGGCCGGAGGTTCCCTTTCTGGATCCGGTCTCTGCAGACGGGACACTCCAAGGGGCCATATCCTTCCCATTTGTCACAGTAGGTACTGATGCAGCCCTGGCAGAAGTTGTGCCCACAGTCCATGGTCACGGGGTCCGTTAGATACTCCAGGCAGATGGGACACATGGTTTCCTCTTGGATTCCCTGTACAGGAGCCGCTGAGGCCATGGCTGTTGGGATCACCGATGTTTTTTTTGGCCTCTTCCTTTATGCTGCATGTGGATGGGAGAAAAAGGTCAGTGAGAACCACATGGGGGAAAGGTGGGGGCATGACAGGGAGAAGAGGAGGGAAAGCTGGTTGGGATTGGAGAAGAGAATGTGCAAGGCCTGTTTTGCACTCGCTCTGGAGAGTTGGGTGTCTCTCCATAATGGGGGCTGTAAGTATCTCTCCGTCACGCGCTCCTCTTCCTTCCTTCTGCACCAATGTGTGCCCACACCGGCCCTCTCCATTTGCTAAACCCAGACCAATCTAAGCCCCCCTCCTTTGAGTGCACAAAAGCGGCCCCCTCAATGAAACTGACCCAGCAAATAACCCAGTGCACAGCTTGCTAGAGCCTGACCCAGCTCTAGTAGAAAGAGAGAGCCTGAAACATGGGGCCTGGTACAAAGCCTGAACTAAAGTGAGCAAAAAAGTCAAGCTCTGCTAATATAAAGCAAAGTTAGCAAGAGACCATAAGAGCGGCCATACTGGGTCACACCAATGGTCCATCTAGCTCAGAACCCTGTCTTCAGAAGTCAGGATATTGGGCTAGATGGACCTTTGGTTTGACCCAGTCTGGCCGCTCTTATGTTCTTCCAACAGTGGCCAATGCCAGATGCCCCAGAGGGAATGAACAGAACAGTGAATCATCAAGTGATCCATCCTCTGTCGCCCATTCCCAGCTTCTGGCAAACAGAGGCTAGGGACACCATCCCTGCCCATCCTGGCTAATAGCCATCGATGGACCTATCCTGCATGAATTTATCTAGTTCTTTTTTGAACCCTGTTACAATCTTGGCCTTCACAACATCCTCTGGCAAAGAGTTCCACAGGTTGGCTGTACATTGTGGGAAGAAATACTTCCTTTGGTTTGTTTTAAACCTGCTGCCTATTCATGTCATTGGGCGACCCCTAGTTCATGTGTTAGGAGAAGGCATAAATAACACTTCCTTATCCACACCAGTCATGATTTTATAGACCTCCATCACATCCCCGCTTAGTCGTCTCTTCCCCAAGCTGAAACATCCCAGTCTTATTAATCTCTCAGGCTTTGAGCAACAGTCAGGTACATGAAGTTGGCAAAAAAACAGGCACTCCCAAGAAATACTAGGTGCAGGGTATTCATGTATCCAAAAAGATGCAAGTAACCCTCATAAAGGGGTGGCATAAACACAATGCTGGGAAATGGAAAGGAACACACCAAGCCCAAGTGAAACAAAGATGGGAGGACAGGACAAGATGAGGGATGAAAATGTTTTGTTCGAACCAGCAGGTACAAGGTGTAGGGTAGTAACGAACCACGTCAGGGGGCAATACGTAACTTGGGTCACAGACGGGGTGTCTTTGTCTACGCGGGGGGGGTGGCAAGTGCCCCCGCTCATTCAGCTGAGTCCATTGTCATGGGCATACAGGTCTTAGTGTCTCCATAGAGTTTGCTGGGGACGAGGACCATGCTTCGTTAACAATAAACCTGGCCAAGTGCCTTTGCCACCGAACTGAGTGGTGTACCAGCTCTCCGGCCAGAGCCGGTGCAGCATGCAGAGAGAACACACCTGCCGCCAACAACTGACAACGCCAGCTGCCTGAACACCACGGGCTGAATTCACCCCGTGTCTGAGCTGAGCTTCCTGCCCTCTTTGTGCCTGTTCTGTGCTAGGGCTGCCCGGGTGTTTAGCCTGAACGCTGCATTTCACTCCTATCATGAGAGTGATCAATTAAGGTGAGCTATTATGAGCAGGAGAAAAAAAAAACCTTTTGTAGTGATAATCAGGATAACACACTCTTGTTACAGTGTGTATGGCAACACCCATTTTTTCATGGTCTCTGTGTGTACATATATCTTCCTACTGTATTTCCCACTGCATGCATCTGATGAAGTGGGTTTTTTCTCACGAAAGCTTATGCTTAAATAAATTTGTTAGTTTCTAAGATGCTACAAGCACACCTCGTTCTTTTTGCTGATACAGACTAACACGGCTACCACTCTGAAACCTGTATAATGCTGTGATTCTTGGTGTAAAAGACCATCTAGCACAAAGACAGGCTCACCTGGGTGGTGAGACAGATCAGAGTACCCACGAGGCCTGTCTGTGACTCCATAGTTAGGCTGTTATAGCACCTGAGGAGTTTACACTTCATCATTGGCTGGTGAAATCTACGTACAGAACACATGACCAGTGTGGGGTTTGTGCCCTGGTTCCTAACAGCCTGCCCCGAGGTTGGTACTCACTCTCCTGAGTCACTGCAGACAGCTTGACACTGCTAACCTGACTCGGTGAGTAAGTTTTCACGGTAGGAGGTCTGTGGGTGCTTCTGTTTCACCCTTGGGATATACACGGCTGCTTCCCTCTAGCCCTGCAGATGCTTATCTCCACCTAAGCCCCAGAGTGAAACAGGAACTGGGGGAAGATAGGTGGAGGAACCTATCACGCATCTTGGGCCGCCCCGGTGAGTGTCCTCAGAGGCCATGTAGCACTACACAAAATGGCCAGGATGGAGGAGGACTTCTTTATAAACTTTCAGGAAACTTTCCAGCCTGATGAGGAGAAGGGATTTGAACAGGGGTCTTAGGGGAGTGCCCGAAGCACTGGACTAGAACGTGATTCTCACTCTGGCTCTGGCCCAACCCATATTCATTTTTCAATTAAAATGGAACAGGGGCCACAAAGTGAATTCTATTTTGTGGATCTGGGCCTTAGAAACAAGGGCTGTTAAGCAGAATGCAAGGTTCTCCCTTCACTACAACAGAGCTCCCACCCTGTAGTTAAGGTAGAATAAAAGACATAATTTAAATGTACGGGCTGCCACAACAAATGTAGAGCTCACTTAACAGAGAAAAATAATGCTCTGTGCAAACGTTGATTTATCACAATTAACTTGTCCTTACTAGAGTCAGATTTTAAAAACGACATACACAGATGTTTAAAGTTTCAAGGGGGATTTTGTTAAATCGGAGACTAGACCGGAAGGAATATATTTACACAAAGTATTTTTTTAAGCTTTTATAGAGCGGCATTAATATTTTGCATTACGCGAGTGCAGTCCACCTGTGGAAAGTAACTTACCAACATGGGTGAATGAAACTGCACAACAATGCTCAGTGTCAGTGAAGCATTATTGCCTTTGTTTTACAGAAAAGTTTTCTTATATCTGCTTCTTTGCATACTGCTCCCCAATATAAGAACATAAGAATGGCGCTACTGAGTCAGACCAAAGGTCCATCTAGTCCAGTATCCTGTCTTCCAACAGTGGCCAGTGCCAGGTGCCCCAGAGGGGATGAACAGAGCAGGTAATTGTCAAGTGATCCATCCCTTGTCGCTCATTCCCAGCTTCTGGCAAACAGAGGCTAGGGACACCATCCCTGCCCATCCTGGCTAACAGCCATTGATGGAACTATCCTCCATGAATTTATCCAGCTCTTTTTTGAACCCTGTTATGGTCTTGGCCTTCACAACATCCTCTGGCAAGGAGTTCCACAGGTTGACTGTGCATTGTGTGAAGAAATACTTCCTTTTATTTGTTTTAAACCTGCTGCCTATTCATTTCATTTGGTGACCCCTAGTTCTTGTGTTCTGAGAAGTAGTAAACAATACTTCCTTATCTACTTTCTCTACACCAGTCATGATTTTATAGACCTCAATCATATCCCCCCTTAGCCGTCTCTTTTCCAAGCTGCAAAGTCCCAGTCTTATTAATCTCTCCTCATACGGAAGCCGTTCCATACCCCTAATCATTTTTGTTGCCCTTTTCTGAACCTTTTCCAATATGCCAGATCTACCCAAAATACCAGTCGGCTAGTTTTTCTTTGGGTTTACAATGCTCTTTTAAAAATGCACGCCAACCAAAAAAATGAGACCATCACATCAGAATTTCAACAAGTGCCCAATTTCAAACACCACCCACAAAACTGCACCTAAAATGTGAAGGGCATTAAAAAATGCATGTGAAGTTTCTCACTGAAAGGACCTGTACTTAGAAAGCAAAGAGGAACTTTCGCCTTCATTTACTACATTTCAGAACTCAACCCTCGTGATGGAGCCAGGACCAACAGTTCCAGAAAAATAAACGAGAGTTTTAAGAGTAAGTGGGACAAACACCTGTCAGGGACGGTCTGAGAATGCTTGGCCCTGCCTTGAGCGCAGGGGACTGGACTGGATGACCTCTCGAGGTCCCTTCCAGCCCTATGAGTCTAAGGTTAAAAGTACATAATGGACTCTAATGAATCCTTGTAATCTCCCAGAGAGGGGCATGAAAATTAATCATCCGTTAGCAAGAGTGATACAAAGATGCCGAGTGAGCGTGAATCTCAAGTAAATGGGCAAAGTTAGGGGAGGTGAAATTAACTTCCACTGTGTGGCCAGGGCCTAGGACCCCAGTGCAGCCCCCCCCGTAGCAACTTCTTCCTCAGACTCTGGACTACAGTTAATGGCCGAAGCCCTCACGCAATGGTTGATGCTATTGGAGACCCCTACCACTGTCAGGGCTGTCCTTACCCATATGCAAACTACGCAACTGCGTAGGGCACCAGGAAATTTGGGGCACCAAATTGTCCCACATTTTCTGGTGCCCTACGCAGCTGTGTGCTGCATCCCCCTCCAGCGTATATGGGCCTTTCACCTGTAGGGCACTGGGTACAATTCAAACCAGGTCAGCAGTCATTAAGAGGCTTTAGTGCCTGAGGAGTGTATGGAAACCTGGGGAGTTATGAACTGGAGTAGGGGGCTCAATCTAGTTCCTTTTTAAAAACAAACAAACAAACAAAACCCCCCACAACATTAAGTATATAGGAAGTAGTACGTGGAGGCCAAGGATCTCACCCACTCCAGAAGGCTTGAACTGGTCGGGGTTCCCAGGTGATGGTGGTAGCTCAGGGTCCTGAGTGCTGGAGACAGGCGGAGCCCCCAGCATGATCAGTCAGGAGAAGACGGAGTCCCAGTAGAAATGATGCAGAGTTTGGATCTAAGCAACAGAACACTGACTGGAGCGTGACATAAGCAGGACACTTATGAATGATAAGTGATTCCCTGATTCGTAAATTAAGTGTTCTATAATTCTATTAATGTCCTGCCTCACACGCTACAAGGCGGCATGAATGGAGGGAGGAGAGACAGCATGTCAGAGAGAGACAGAGACACACACCGGGTGTGTGAGAGACGCGCTTTGCCCCTTTAAGTACGCTGACCGCGCTCTAAGTCCATTGCCTTTTTAAGTAGATTAGCAAGTTGAGACAGCAGTTGCTGCCAACAAGCTCCCAGTCCTGAGCCCTGTCCTGTCCCCGCCTGCTCTGTTGAGATGGGGGGCAGGAAAGGGGGGGGCAGGTGTGGGGGGAGTGGGACACCCTGACATTAGCACCCCTCTTTCCCCCCCCTGCACAGCAAGCAGGAGGCTCCCAGGAGCAGCTCCAAGGCAGAGGGCAGGAGCAGCACGGGTCAGTGTGGGGGAGGGACACCTGAACTGCTGGCAATTGATAGTCTGCTGGGTGGCTGCCACACAGGGAACTTAGGGGAGCGGGGAGCTGATGGGGGGCTGCCAGTTCATCCAAGCCCCCACCAACTAGCTCCATTGGGCTGCTCTTTCTGCAAGCAGTGGACAACGCAGGCGGCTGCCAAACAACGTAATAAGGGAGCCTTGCGCAACTTTAAATGAGCATGTTCTCTAACTGATCAGCAATGAATCAACGAAACAACATTAACCGGGACAACGTTAAGTGAGGAGTTCCTGTAGATGTGTATGTCACAGGGGTGGTGCTAAGAAAGGATTCTGATAGAATAACGTGAAAAATAGGAACAAATATTTATTGCAAAATCAAGGATCTTCCTACCAGATACTGAGCAACAGGGAAAAGTCAGTTGCACAACAAAATGTAATACATATTTTAGGGGAAAAAAATCCCAAATAAATAATTCCCGCCTAGAAAAGCCTGTGATGTGATGAACACTGGGCATATTTTATTCTGCGCATCTCACTGGGATTTCCCAGTCACTCCTTTCACATTTATTTCATGTTGCTTTTACTGCCGTTATTGGCTCATTGTTCTACTTTAATAAATAGAGGCCAGAAGGGCAGATCTTTAGCATCTCGCCAGTGTTTCGTGGCTGCTTGCCCTTTATATCGCACCATTGCACGGCAGAGAGAAGACAGGCGTCTGACCTAAATCAGCACTGCAGTTTTGCGCTCTCTCTCTCAAGTGGTGCACCAGTGATTAGGCACTTTGCACAGAGCATTTATTTAAGGACAAAAGCCTTACAGAGAAAACAGATCAATAAAACAATAACAAGTGGAAAAGCAGACTTCTGCTTCCCAGAGGTCCCCCATCAGTCCTATGGAGACCCTGGCAGGTTTTAGTCCTTCCACTCCTTCACAAGGTTTGACCTATTGATTAAAAGTTCATGTCAGTTTGTTGGCTCAAAATGAGAGAGTCTGTTTAAACTCACCCTTTAGACCCCAAAATTTGTTCCCAAGCTCCTGAAGCAGGTAAAATCAGCCTCAAAGGCTGGGAG